>NC_092873.1:324962466-330739966 GCF_028372415.1 Notamacropus eugenii | reverse complement strand
GGACTAGATAGTCTCAGGTCTCTTCCAGCTTTATATCTTCATTGTGCTAACCAGCAAGAATCTCAGAGGGCATTGTCAGAACACAAATGTTAGACAACTAAACGAGACCTTGGAGGTCTCATAATTCAATGTTACCCGGGAGCTCCATGAAGCAGGAATTTGAGGGACTTCAGAAAGAAAAGAGTTAGAGTAGTAAGCAGACACACACAACAAGTCCATCCATTTCTCCATCTTTGTGGTTCACATGTTATAAGGAACTAAAAGATCCTGGTCCAAATTGATTGTGTGACAAAAAGTTAGCCTTCTTATAGACAGACAAAAGTTAAAATCAATCATTGAGGGCATTCAGCAATGTAAAAATCAGTTGGTTGGTACATGTGAAATAAATTGTATTCCTTTATTTATGCCTTTGGTGGATCACCTTGGACCTCCATTTAATGTATCTTACTCCCAAGTACCTGGCTCTATTTGGATCCCCCTTCTCTTCAAGCTCATAGCTTACAGATCTCCAGCACAAATCTCCTAGACTAGTAGTGTCAAACTCAAATAGAAAGGGAGGCCTTAGAGGTCATACCCTGTGGGCTACAGATTTAGAAACCACAAATTAGTATTTTCTGCTTTATCATATTTTTATCTATTTAGTTAAATATTTCCCAGTTTCATTTTAATCTGGATCAGGCCATACTCTGGAGTGTTGTGGGACATATGGGTGATAGGCTGCATGTTTGACACCTCTGTCCTAAACCATTCTAGCAGACATATCTGTCTGCTTTCTTCAACTGACTCCCAGGAATGTCAGACTTGGAACCCAATTAATCACTCTGAATTCCAAGTAATATATGGGGGCAGGAGGTGTAAGGAGCAAGGAGAGCCAGCTCTTTGAAGCTCATAACTCAATGGGAACTGTTGGAGGGAGTAGTCATCAGCTGTTTCAGGTTTCTTTCCCTGAAATTTTGCCTTGCTCGGGGGTTTAGGGGTTGCCATCATGTCTACATAGTCTTTAAACACTCCCAGGTGCCAAGATGCCCTCTCTGCCCTCCATAGAGTCATTTTGGCATCCTAGCCTTTGCACAGTCATCTCCCTTCGCTTGTTTCAGTCTATTTCATGCCTAACTCTTATCCAACCTTTCTGTCCTCCTTTTAAAGTGGGCCTGAGGTTCCTAGAAAACATAATTAAGAAACTTCCCCAGTGACAAAGATTCTTGATTCCCAAACATTTGAAGAACATGATATCCTAAAAGGATATCCTATATCGGTTTTCTTTCCACCATTTTTTTTGCACTAATATCTATTATGGATAATTACATTTGGAGGTTTGGAGAAAGAAAGCTGAAGTGTTGATAAGTAAGAGTTAAGAATCAATGGATAGGCAGCCTGGCACAGCAGATAGAGTTGGCCTTAGAGTCAAAACGGCCTGGTTTAAGTCCCACTTCTGACTTGTACTGGCTTTATGACCCTGAGCCAAGTGACTTAACCTCTCCATGCCCCAAGCAGTTCTCTAAGACCAGAAGTTGCAAAACAGTTGGATATGATTTGGTAGAGAGAGTCTCTTTCCTAGGGAATTGCCTACACTGATGAAATCTCAGGTCTGAACCAAAACAAAAAACAAAAAACCGATGAGCAAACAATTGTGTGCCAACCGGGTTCTGGGCCCAAATTGCCAATTCCGAATAAATGCAAAGATGGCGACAGTCATTTCCAATTTATTTGACCTTACATATTTCTATGGATTCTAAAGGAGTATCATAATAAACTCTGTACTTAAAAAAAAAATAGCTCCAAGCTTCTGGCAACATTTAAAAGGCATTTCTAACAACTAGACAAATGAAATTTTCAAAAGAAAGCTCTCTTGACATGTTTAAGAAAACAATATGATGGATTGATGATGTCACTGAAGGAGTATTGAATTTGAAGTCAGAAGCCCTGGATCCCAATCCTTATCCCTCTTTCTATTTCTTGAATAATCTTTGGAAGCAAAGGATTTCTCCTTTCTAGACCTTCTCAGTTTATTTATTTTTAAAGTGAAGGCATTAGATTAGACTGCGAATTCTTAGCCAGAGATCTGTGCACTTGCTTCTTTTAGTATTTTGATAACTTTATTTTAATATGCTATTTTTCTTGAAATTTTATGTATTTTATTTTATGCATTTAAAAGTACTATTCTGAAAAGGGGTCCATAGATTTGACCAGCTTATTAAAGGGGTCCAGGACATAAAAAAAGGACTAAAACACAAGTTCTAAGATACTTTCTAGGTACAAATTCTAGGACCTGACATTCCAATCCTTTAAAATATTGGCTTGTCTTAAAGAGGAAAATGAACATTTTTGTGAAGTATTAGCAAGGTAAGTGTTGTAAGCCTAATATTGCTCCAAGATTCCTTATAATAAGAATTTCTTGAGACCTAAGACTATCTCAAGTGAAAGATTCTAAGTTGATCTCCTTATACCCTCTCCTTCCCTTCCATAACTTTTATTAACTTGGTCTGAAGATAACTGGGGCTTGACAAACTCTGAATCAATTGCACTCCATGTATCAGTTTGAACTTTGGGACCTATCAATGCTACAAGTTTCTATGGTCAACATCATACCTTCAGTCATGGCTGGCTGCCCAATTCTAGTTATCCATTTTCACACTGACATAAATATGCTTATATTATATCCTCCTGAACCTTTATTCCTATTCTGATCAGTTATACTCCTCCTTCTCTAACCCTTCAGAATATACACTCCAGTCTCAAAAAATTCTCTGACATTCTTTTAACTTTAACTTTTCTAGCAATAATTCTTTCTCATCTTTGCTTTAACTAAAACCCAGTTTTTCCTTGAAGGAAAAACTTACCTTCACAAAGAACATCTTGGTGGTCACTCTTCTTTTCACTGGACTTACCTTTACAAAATACACTTTGGTGGTCACGCTAATATTTTATTGGACTTACATGATCAGGAGGAATGGCTAGCATCTTTCTGGGTTGGCATAGCTGTTTTCAGTTCAATTGAATACATATTTATAAGGCATCTACTAACATGTCAGGCATTCTGTGAGGTGCTAGGAATACTTACTTTCTGAACATGGAATGTCATCAAGATGAAACCCAATGCAAATCGAAACACATCCATAGGGAATCTACCCCAGTGGTAGGGGCCATCTCCAGTCATCCTGATCTGTACCTTACCACTGAACCCAGGTAACTCTGGAGGAGAAAGTAAGGCTAGTGACTTTGATTAGACTTGCCTCATTTAAATCCAATTCATGTACAAGTCATGGCATCCTCTTCTTGATGTCATGTTCCTCTTCAAAAACAAAGGACAAGCAACGACAATAATTCCTGTGGTCATGATGGTCTTGTTCCAGAGATGTTGACATTTTATGAATACCAATGGAGCAAAAAGACTGAATCAAATTCTTTACTCTCAATACTTCATAGGTCCACATTTTCTTCCAGTCAGGCTTCTCTCTGACAGCTTTGTGCAGCTTCTTTTGTGCCATTCTCCACTGGTAATGTATTTTAATCTACTTTCTGTTCACCACGCATCTCTCAATTTCCTTTTGGGTTATACTTTCTCATTTTTAATTCATCACTCCGTGGTGGACATGTAGGTCCCTGCCTCCCCACTACCACTACCACCTTCATAGACTAGAAGGTAGTTGAAGAAAGTATTTCACTTCCATCTTTACATGCTCAATGATAGTCATTCCAATTTATCTGTCTTTCTACAGATCTTAAAGGGGTAACATAAAATCTGCACATTTTAAAAAGTAGTTCCAAGTTTCTGGCAAAATTTCAGAAGAAAAAGAAAAGGAAGAAAAAAAGAACAAACAACAAACAACAAAAGAAATATTCAAAAGAAAACTCTCTTGACATGTTTAAGGAAAAATATGATGATCTGATGATGACCTGATGAACTTGATCTGATGATCAGTGCTTGGAACATAGTAGGGCCTTAGTAAATTATTATTGAACAAATGAATCTGGTTAGGATCCAATCTTTCTCTTTGATTTCCCTTTGAAAAAAGTTGTCTGTATCTAATTAAAAACATTCATTAAACAACTGCTATATACCAAGTACTGTGCTGATGATAGAGACAAAAATAGTTCTGTTCTCGTCCTCAAGGAGCTTACTTACTTTCTGGCGTGTCAGGAAGGGGAGGGCAGGACAACACATGTGCAGATAGGTAAATATAATTGCAGGATGAGATAAAAGGAAGTCTTTTTGAGAAGTGAGAAGACCTGAACATGTTCATAAGCAGATGGGAAAGTGCCAGTGGAAAGGATGAGATTGAAGATGCATGAGAAAAGATGATTCCTGGAGCAAGATTGTGGAAGAGATGAGATTCTAGGGCTTGGGCAGAAGAGTGAGCCTTAGCAAGGAGGAGGAAATATGCACAAAAGTAAGTATATATGAAATAAATACAAGATACATTTTTTGAAGGACACTAGCAGATTGGGGGATTAGGTAAGACTTCAAGGAGAAAGTATCACTTGAGTAGAATTTTGAAGGAAACAAGGGACTGTAGGGATTCTAGACATGAGGGGGAACAAGTGCAATAGCACAGAGATGGGAGGTGGAGTGCTGCGTATGAGGACCAACTTGTCCAATTTGTCTGGGTTAGAGAGTGCATGAAAGGGAGCTACTCATAATAAGCTGAGAATGGTAAGTTGAGGCCAGGTTGTGGAGAGCTTTAAAAACCATAGAAGAGTTTATATGTGATTCCAGGGGTGATAGAGAAAAGCAGAGAGGTGGCACAGTGGATAGAGTGCTGGGCTTGAAGTCAGGAAGTCTCATCATCCTGAGTTCAAATCTGACCTCAGACACTAGTCATGTGACCCTGAGCAAGTGATTTCACCCTGCTTGCCTCAGTTTATTCATCTATAAAATAAGTTGGAAAGGGAAATAGAAAACCACTCCAGTACCTTTGTCAAGAAAATACCATATGGGTTCACAAAGAGTTTAACACAATTGAACTGCAAGAACAAATAGGCAGTAAGGATTCATTAGAATTTATTGAGTAAAGGAGTGATATGATACGACAGGTCCTTTAAATAAATCATTTAGCAGTTGTGTGAATGATTGACTGGAAAAGTGAGAGTGGCAGGAAGACCCATTAGCAGGCTATTATAGTACTCCAGATGAAAGATGGTGAAGGTCCAAAGTAGGGTAGTGACCATGTGAGAAGAGGATGGAGTAAAGGGATATTGTAAAGATATAAATGACAATATATGGAAACTATTTAAATATGCAAGGTAAGAGAAAGAGAAGTGTCAGAGGCAACCCTGAGGTCATGAATCTGTATAACCGAATCCTTTGACTGGGAAAAAAAAACCTCAGAAGCAAGGTGGCAAGGAACTGTAGAAATACAGTGAGTTCAGTTGTATATGTCCAGCTTGAAATATCTGATAGACAATTGGAGATACATGTCTAGAGCTCAGGAGAGAAGCAAGTGGTTGATATGTAGAATTAGGAGTCATCTGCATAGAGGTAATAATTAAATCCATAGAGGTTTATGATAAAGTGATAAAATATGAGAATATAAAAGAGGGTCCAGGACAGAGTCCTGGGTACATCCATATTTAGGAGGTGTTATATAGACAAAAAAAAAACCCAACAAAGGAGACTTAAAAGGAATGGTCAAACAGTAGGAAGAGAAAGAGTAATGCGATGAAAACCTGGAAAAGAGAGAGTACATGAGAAGAAAGGATAAGCCACAGTACCAAATACTGCAAAGAGGTCAACGAGAATAGGGACTGAAAAGAGACCATAAGATATGGCAATTGAGAGATCATTAATAATTCTGGAGAGAAACAGGTTTCTGTTGGTTGATGAAGTCAGGAGCCAGAATGCAAAGAATTAGGAAAAGAGGGAGAGGAGAGAAAGTGGAACAACGAGTGTAGACTTTTTTTTCTAGGTGTTTCTACTGTGAAAAGGAAGGAGAAATATACAGGATGATAGGTTGAAGGAATAATAAGGCTTAGTGAAGTTTTTTTCAGGGAGGAACTTGGTCATCTTTGGAAGTAGGAGGCACCAATAGATAGGGCATGATTGAAGATGAGCACGAAAGATGATTGTGAAGGAAATCTGTGAGAGAAGACAGAAGGGTATGGTAGTCTTGGCCAAAAGAGTCACTTTATCAGAGATTGGAGTAAAAGAGGAGAAAAAGAGAGATCTTACATGAATAGTCTTTTTTTTTCAGTAAAGTATGATTCAAAGGCTTCAACTGACAAAGGGAAAAGGAATGGTTTGGTTGGCTCAAGGACAGAAGAGAAGGTTTGGAATGGCTTCTGTGGAGAGCTAAATGGATCAATTAGGGAGGCCTAAAAGGATTGTCTTGCGGGCAGTTGAAATTAGATTACATAAATCTAAAGTGAACCCAGTCAACTCCATTGCATAATTTCCTCCAGACCCATTCAACAGCATGAGTTAGGAGGTGAAAAGGCAGATAAGTGGGAGTCATCCAAGGCTGGGCATTTGGCAAGGCCTGAGCATCAAAAGAGCAGGGGTGCAAGGGATACGAGAACAAGTAGTATATCACTGAACTGGTTAATAATAGTGTCAAGATTAGGAAGGGAAAAAAGGTAACGACAGAGCAAGAGGTGGTGGTCTGAGAGAATGCAGGGGGATTGAGGGATTGGAGGGCCTGGTGAGGAAGAAAAACAGATTCAGGAAAGGAAAGGCATAATCAGGGTTTGCATGCTAGGAAGTTCTGATCTGACAAAGGGATTTAGGAATTTTGGATTGTTGTAAACCTTAAGTACTTAATAAATGGTAGCTATTATTGTTAAGGTAGATATCCCCTGGGACTCTGTCCTTGGTCTTTTTCTGTTCTGTTTCCACTGTAATTCACCACATAGTTTTACACCTCAAACTCAACCTGCTGAGGCTTCTTTCCCCAAAACACCCTCCAATGATTTGGCGGTAACTTTGACTGTCCTTTCTCTCATCTTTCGTATCCCAGCCCTATGGTCTACTACCACAATCTTCTCCTTTCAATCTATTTCTCCTGTAGCCTGTAGAACAGACGTCTGATGTAATACCCCTTCCAATTTACCTTCTTTATACAGAGGTCTAGCCACGTCATTTTTCTGCGAGACAGAGAGAGAGACAGAGACAGAGAGAGACACGCAGACAGAGACAGACAGACAGAGACAGAGAGAGACAGAGAGAGAGAGAGAGAGAGAGAGAGAGAGAGAGAGAGAGAGAGAGAGAGAGAGAGAGAGTTGCCCTGTTAAACTGCAAAGGGAAATTGGGAAGGAATCAAAGTCACATTTGGCCTACTTTACAATTTTGCTTAGAGCAGAACCTGGCCAGGATTTACTAGGGGGCAACTTATGGCCAAAAAAAAAAAAACCAAAAACCAAAACCAGGAAAAAGAAAAAAAAAACCTTATATGCTAGAGTGAAAAGAGCTTTGGATTCAGAGTTACACAGACCTGGATGCTAGAACCAGTACTACCATTAACTAGTTGTATGACCTTAGATGGGTCACTTGATTTCTCAGCCTTAGTTTCCTCATTTGTAAAAAGAGAGGTTTAGACAGATGATCTAAAAAAGGTCCCTTCTGGCTTTAAAATGATAGCACACCATGATTCAAAAAATACAGTAAATCACTGATTGCAGAGAACTAACGATGGTCATCATGTAAATAAAACCAGAAGACAAAGCGCATTTGCAGCTAAATGGAAGGATGGCTCACAGATTCCCCTGGCAAATAAAGGAGCTGGCAGAGTTGGTTTTATCATGTGTCCAAGGGCAACAATAAACATCATTTCGTGGGACATCTGGCCATCTCCTATGGCAGTACTCATGATGAGCATTTGCAACAATGAAGATAACTGCAGTTTATATGCCAACATCTGTTGCAGAGGATGAGGAGTAAAGAGCTACATACTACACCAAAAGACCCTCCAAATTAAATTAACACCGGGTGATTTCAGTGCATTGAGCCCTGAGTTGGACATTGAGTAAGATGGGAAAAAATATACAAAAAAGTGAGTCTGTAGTAACGAAAAAGATCAAAGGCCTACGTACTATACAGAGTCCTCAGCACCTATAAATCAGAAATACTTTCTTCAAAGAGTTGAACTGCAGATGACAAGTATGGAAAAAAAAACCCAAACAAACCCCACACCAATGCTATTGTTTATAGTGTTGGTATATAGGAAATGATTGATTACTGATTGAGAAGTCAGTTCAAAATAAGTTATATGTGTACTTCTTCTCAGGACACCAATTTATTAGAACACAAGTTGAAGCTAATACTAAATTAGAAGAATAAATAAGAGAAAATATGATACCCAATAGTGAAAACCCAAACCTAATGTGTAACAATCCACTGCTGCCAAAAAGTTTGAAATGGATAGATGACGTGACATTAACATGGATCATTATGATTTCCTAAGGAAGTTAACCAATGGAAACTAATTGCCACACAAAGGAGACCAGAGGAAACTATGCTTGACTATATAGTTAAGCAAATATTTTACTGGTTGGTCAAGTACAGAAATATGGTAGCCAAGGGCAACACAAGTTTAAAATGTAAATGCATTTGTGATATTTTATGGAGGATGATCTTGAGTAAAATCACCTCATAAAACAAGAGCCGAAGGAGAGAAAAACAAGAGCTTTGTGCGAGATCCAACTAAGCTAAATGATCCCAGGGTGAGTTTAAGGAAGAAATTGGAATAATGGCAAGCAGGTGAGGAATGGAAAAGATCTATAAAGGTTTCTATGGTAAAATATCGGTGACGGAAGAACAACCCCATTTGGAACCTAACATCACAGTTCCTATATGCTATATGAGGTATATGCCACTCAAAAAAAGGGCAAAGTATATTAGAAGGAAGGTTGTACTGAAGCTAACACAATCCTAAGGGCACTGAGAGGCAGTTAGGTGGTACAGTGTATGGAGTACCAAGCCTGAAGTTAGGAAGAACTCTTCCTTCAAATCCAACCTCAGACACTTACTAGCTGGGTGATCCTGGACAAGTCACTTAACCCTGTTTGCCTCAGTTTCCTCATCTGTAAAATGAGCTGAAGAAATAAATGGCAAAGCACTTCAGTATCTTTGCCAAGAAAAACTCCAGAGGAGTCATGAAGAATCAGACATGACTGTAAAATGATTTTACAAAAAAGCTTAAGATTAATATGAAGTTGCATAAACCACTGAGCAAGTCTATCAATACATATATCTTAGACATTTTGGGTGGACAATGAGCTGGGCCTGAAATTGACCATAAGGAAATTTAATTCTATAAACATTTATTAAGTATTTACTTTATATTAAACATTGTGCTAGGCACTGGGGAACAAAGACAAAAAAAAAAAAAAAAAGAGTCCCTTCCCCCAAGAGGGCTATTCTATTCCACAGGTCTATTCTGTTCCATTGAGAGGAAAACTAAATGTACAAAGAAAATTAAATACAAAATGTAAGCAGAGTAATTTGGGAGTGGGGCAAGAGAGTAGTGGCAACAGGGAGGTACCACTATAGACTTCCTGGAGGTGCCGTGAAAACTGACCACTTAAAAAACAGCCAAGGATTTTATGGAGCCAAGACAAGACAGAAGGCATAAGGGGTAGTCTGTGCAAAGGCATGGAGTGAAGGGAGAGAAGGGAGATGTGATGCCACATATGGGAAACAGAAAGCAGGCCAGTTAGGCTGAAACATTTGAGTGCATGAAGGAGAGTCATGTGAAAGAAGCTCTGAAAAGGTGACATAAGCTAGATTGTGTCTTCAAAAGCCAGAAGAAAGAGGGGCCCACTGGAATTTCTTGAGAAAGGCAATGGTGTGCTCACATTTGTGTTTCAGGAATATCAGCTGAGTATCTGTGTAAGGATGGATTAGTCATTGCAACAGTTCAGGTGCAAGGTGATCAGGATGATGATTCTAAGTGGAAAAATCCAACTGATTGGATGCACAGGGTGAGAGAAGTCAATGATTCAGAGGTTGCCAAGTTGAGTGACTAGAATAGTGGGAAAATTAGGAGTTTTGCAGGAAAAGATGGGTTCTGTTTTGGATGTGTTCAATTTGAGACGCCCACAGGGATCGGGGAGGGACAGACCAGGAACAACAGGAGTAAAGCAGAAAACAAAAACTTGGGTATAGAAGCAGGAAATAGAACACCCATGCACAGGCAGCAGCAGGGTTAGGATGGTGATCCTGCAAGGTTGGCTGAGGTATCAGGTAGAATGAGGAGAGAGCCATATCATTAAAGCCCAGAGAGAAGGTAGTCAAGTGCCAAATGTTGCAAAGGTCAACAAAAAGGGAAGTGGGATGGATTCTTTTGGGAAATTACCCACTGCTTTTAATAACTCTGAACTTCTGCCTGAAACAAAGCCCTATCTTTGTAACAGCAATATTCTGCCAAATAACTTTTGAGTCCAAAAACTTTTAAGTTAGATGTCACTAAAATGTCAATGGGAAGGCTTAAGGGGGAACTTGGGCTGTCTTAAAGGAAACCAGGGATTCCTGTAACACATTACCTACAAAGCTGTGTAAAAGAAGCCTTCAGAAAGATGCATGACTTGGAAAGAAAATGGGCCAGTCGTATCTTTGAAGAGGAGGGCTTAACTAATGGGTCAGACTACGTGTTCTCCTGGTGTCTATGCAATGTGTTAGAGATGAGGCAGCTAGGTGGTGCAATAGATGAAACACTGAGCCTGGAATCAGGAAGACCCAAGTTCAAATCCAATCTCAGATATTTACTAGCTGTGTGATCTTGGACAAGTCTACTTAACCTGTTTGCCTCAGTTTCTTCATCTGTAATACAGGTAAAATAATAGCATCTACCTCCCAGGATAGTGGATAAAATGAAATAATTGTGAAGTGCTTAGCACAACGCCTGGCACGCCAAGGAAAGCCTATAGAATGGCGCACTCCCCCCTTTCTGCCACAGAGGACTTTGGAATATTGCACCACAACCTCCCCACTGCAGAGGGCTTCTAAGACATGGACAATAGACATAATTTTGAGACCTCAATCCGAATTGCTGGAGGGAGTTCATATCACATTGATGAGATGACAGACCCATCAGAGTAAAGTTGGTCACACAGATAGAATATAACTACAAGAAAAACTCAACCTGATAAGACCGTAGGATAATAATAGGCAAACAGCATGATATGAAGAATAACATTTTGAAAATTATGATGTCCCTTCCCTCTCACCAAGAATTTAGACACAATGCTAATTTGAAAAATATAAAACTTTAATAAAGGCTACATCTCTTAATTACAATAATTATCGTACCAAGTAATTTTCCTTAAATGAAACTCTTTATAATGCATAATTTACAGTGTAAGTAGAACAAAACACCATGGCAAAAGTCATGAGTATAAGACTTGTAATAAAAAGGCATAAAATATATTTATACATAAACCCCTTTCAAAAAACAAGGGAAAGTTGAGCCCTCAATACAGGGCGATACACGGTATAACCCACCATGCAGGCACAGGTACTGTACTGATTCCATTTCAAACACTAGAGATAGTGTATTAATAATCTTTCACCATACAATATATACAAACTTACAGTACAAGGTAGTAATGACATACAGAATGCACACATTAACTTAACACGAAAAACCCAAACATCAAAATGACAGACTCTTGGGGAAGGAAGTGCTGCTTCTGGGTTTGCGTCCACCCTTTTTATCTGGGGGCTGCAGGGGCAACATGGATGAAAGAACCATTTCAAAATTTCGGTGCAGTTTCCTCTGAGGTCTATAGTGGTGTTGGGGGATGGGAGTAGGGGAGTACAGGAGAGGAATGAGGACAGAAAGGGAAGAAGTGAAGACTTCAAACTACAAAGTCTGAATCTTCCCCTGGACCCGAAGGTCTTAAAGACACTGCACTTTTAATAAAGGGCATGCTAAAATCATCTCCTACATGAGCTAGTTACATGGCATGCGCTTATTTTATCCTGTATATGATTGGGTCCTCTGGATGGGGCGGGGGAGGCAGAAAGGACACAGAATCTCATGGGAAAGATCACTCAGACCATCCAACTAAGGAGTCAGGCACTGACCATACTAGGGATCTCAGCTGTATGATCCTCACAGCACCCATGCTACACAAATTCTCCAAATCAAATAGTGTTCTTGTGTCATAGTGATAATGCATCATATTTAAACATTAAGATCTTTATCACAAGTTAGAGCAGCATAGATTTTTTCTTAATTCACCAATTTTTATGTGTATTTATAGTACAGGCAAAGGAATAGGGACTAAACCTGTGATTTCATTGGTATAGGGAAGTCCCAAAAGAGGAACTTCCTCTACCAAAGCAGGTTGACACCTTCTCTGCAGCTATAAGTCTTAGAAGGCTGCCTGGGACACTGAAAGACCAAGTGACATCCTGGCTGTGTGACCTCAGGCAAATGTCAATCAGGACTTCAACCCAAGTTCACCTGACTTGGAGGCCAGCTCTCCACTCTACCATAGGACACCATTAAAACAATCTAACTTCACTTGGAGAATACTGGGCAAAGCATTAATTCCTTTTAAACGATAAGACATGGTTAATTCACTCCTAGCTAAACTCCTACATTTGAATGGAACAATTAAAGTTCCTCTTTCCCCTCTCCACTGTTAAAGCAGCATATCCATTAACTGGATGTAAAAGGAAATACCAGGATCAATAAATATCAGTAAGGATTCCTGTTCAGGGAAGCTATACAGTTTTTCTTAGTTTATGGATTTAGATCTCTAGGAAGTGATATGTAAGGAAGTCTCTCAAAAATGATTGGCATCTTCAGTAGCCAAGAGTGGCCATCTTCTTAATAAATAGTTCAGGGCTTTTTCTTATTTCCGTACCCAGTGAATAATGACGGCTGACTCGCCAAGTCTTCCTAGAGTTCTTTGTTCTTCATTGATTCAATTTTCCTTCAAAATATCTTTCTTCGTCATTTCCAAGACAGGTATCGTTTAGCTTTGTTTCAACAGTTCTTAGGAAACAGAGGCAAAAAAGTTGTTTCCACTGCCACCCACCACCACCAAAATAAAAATTAATCAATCCTTTCTACTTTCCCCAGAATCCTTCCTTCGTACATTGGGAGTATCGTATCATCTTCCCAAATTTCTTCAAAAACAGCCCCACAGTCAAACTCATCACTTGCTTTTTTGAAATAATACCTGAAAAGAAAAACAAAAACCATAAGAGCATTCAATGAAAGGGCATTTTGGGGATTCACAGCATTATAGGATTTAGAGCAGGACAGGCCTTTGGAGAATGTCTAATCCAACTTCCTCATTTCACACATGCGGACACTAAAGCCCTAGAGACTTTAAGTCTGGGATTCTCAACTTTTACAGACCTCTCTCTCTGGGAGTGTAGTGAACACTATGGTTTACTTCTCAAAAGAATTTTACTTAAAACTCATAATTGAAGAAAATGCTAAGTTTCAGTTAGAGGTTAGTGAAAATAAAGATGTCATTTTCCCCCATCCAATTTCATAGATAGCTTGAAAACTTAATGCTATGTTAAACATCCCTGAGTTAAGTGACTTACCAAAGGTTATATAGCTAGTAAAGTGGCAGAGCCAGGATCTGAGCCCAGGTCTTCCGTTCCAAATCTATTACTCTTTCTATAATAACCCTCAATCAAGCCAGCACTTATTAAGTGCCTACTATGAGGCAAGAGCTATCCTAAGTACTGGAGATTAAAGGGGGAAAAAAAGTCACACAATCCTTGCCCTGGAGTTAACATTCTAATAGGGGTAATTACATGGCAATATACAGACGTAGAAGAAATACAGATGAAGAACACACAGTAACACTAGAGAGGAAGACACTAGAAGCTGGCTGGACCATGAAAGAGGTCATGCAGAACAAGGTAATAGGGCTGAATCTTGAATGAAACCTGAGATTCTAAGAAATAGAACACATTTCAGGCATGGGGGACAGTCAGTACAAAGGCAGAGAGACATGTGGAGGGCCATCTGTGATAATTAGTCTGATATAGCTGGACCATAGGGTATATAGAGGTAGTAATGTATAAATCTGCAAAAGTAGGAGGGGAGCAGTTTGTGAAGAACTTTGAATGATGGTTTATAGTTTATTCTAAAGGAGAGAGGGAATCCACTAGAATTTACTGAATAGGTACTAAGTAGCTTACTCTGTGTCAGATCTGCTTTTTAGGAAAATCATTTTGTAAGCTGGGGTAGAGAATGGAAAAGAGTGGGGAGAAACTAGAGAATTAGGTAGATCAGTTAGCAAGCTATTCCAACAGTCCAGACAAGAGGTGAGGGTCTGAAACAGGGTGGTCTGCGTAAATATAAAGATGGGGCCACAGGCTAGTTATGTTATGGAGACAAAAATGACAAGATTTGGTAACTGATTGGGTCAAAGATGACACTAAGGTTATATTGGAAGTATATTGGTTACCCCTCCACAGTGATAGAGAAGACTGGAAGAAGGGGCAGCTTGAAGGGAAAGATCATGTATTCTCTTTTGGACATGATGAGTTTGAGATGCCTTCAAAATATCCAGTTTGAAACGTCAAGTAGGCAGGATTTGAGTTCAAATGAAACAAGAATATATGTTATAGATCTTGAATTTATTTGCATAGATAATTATACCCATGGGAACTGATTAGGTCGCAAAGTAAGAACAAAGAAACAAGACTCAAAAGAGTTTTGGGGAATATCCATAGTTAGGGGACTTCTGTAGATGAGCCAGCAAAGGAAATTGAGAAGAATCAGACACACAGGAGAAAAGGAAGAGAGTGGTGTCACAAAAACTCATTAGAAAGAGTGTCTAAGAGGAGAGAGTGATCAATAGTGCCAAGTGTTGCCAAGGGATCATGAAAGATGAGAACTAAAAAAACAGAGGCCATTAGGTTTGGCCATTAAGAGATCACTGGTAACTTTCAAGGGAAGCAATTTCAGTAGAGTGGTGAGGATGGAAGCCACTGATGAGGGTACAGAAGAGAGTAAGAAGAAGGGAAGCTAGTGTCACATGATACTGATGACTTCTTCTAGGAGGCTGGCTGAGAAAGGGAAGAGAGAGGATAATAGCTAGTGGAGATGGTAGGATCTGGTAAGGGTTTTTTAAGGATAGAAAATAATCTGGACATATCTGTAGGCAGCAGGACAGGAAACCTTAGAAAGGAGGAAAATAATGAACACTAGAAGGAGGGGAGATTTACAATGAGGGCTATGAGTAGGATAAGATGGGAGGTGATAGGTTCAGTATACACAAACTACTTCCAGACTTCCCCTCCTACTGTTGAGGGCACCACTATCATTCCAGTATAATAGCAGTGTCACTCTTGACTCTGCCCTGTCACCAAGTAGATTCCAGTGTCTGGGCTTGGTGAGGAGTCACCTCTTTATCAGACTGGAACAAAGGAGAGATGGTATATAAAAAGGTTGCAAAATAAGAAGGGGGAAAATATGAAGGCTCACAGCAAATGGTCTGTATTTTCATCATAAAGTGTGAAGTGAGATCCTCAGTGGAGAGACCAGAGACAATATGTAATATTATATGTGGGTAGTGAGACTCAATTAGGAAGGAGTAAAAGACCGGTCTTGCTTCCCTGAAGGTCCAGTTCAGATTAGATAACAAATTTGCAGAGAATCTAGTCCACTCACATGACTTCTACCATTGCCATTCAGCAATAGCAGTAAAAGAGATGGATGACAGGTATAATTCAGGATTCCCATTTGGGAGGTTGTTAACGTTGACAGGACTAAAGAGCAATGCATGAGAATAGAGAGTGGTGTAGAGCTGAATTGTTGCACCAAAGGGAGACTGGAAAGGGAAGAAAGTCTTGCCAAAACAAGAGAGATAGTGTGGAAAGTGCTGAGAGCCGGAGGAAATAGAGATCACAGTGAAGGCAAAGAATAGGTTTTGGGAAGAGTAAAGCATAAAGGATGACAGGATATTATGATCAGGTGAAGGCATTTAAGAGTTCTTGATCATGGAAAAGGAATCCCATGCAAAGGCAAGATCCACAACACAATAATCCCTCTGCGTGAGGGAGAGTGATGGAAAAGGTCATAGGCATTTAATAATCCCATAAAATGGGAGATGTCAGTATTAGGGAAAATCAACACATATGCTAAAGACAAGTACTGAGGTAGGGAGGAGACTGACTTAGGCATGAGAAAGCTGAATGACAGATTTGGATAGTATGAACCTTAAAGTAGAAGATGATGTTGAGTGTCTACAGCAGCAGCAAAAGAGTCAGGAAGTGGCAATGGGAGATAAAGGTGTAACCTGACTCCCATTTTAGGGGGAGTTGATGAGAAAACAAGGAGACAGTATATGAGGATATAAGAGAAATTACAACTAGTACTGGGGACAGATGATCAAGGATACGGGGTAGTCAGAAGCCTGGTCTCAGTAGGTACGAGAAGATGGAAGAAAAAGGAGACAAAAAGTTCTAAAATGAAAGGAAGTTTATTATGGGGGAGAGGATTGCACACAGGGCAGGGTGGAGATTCCAGAAGTCGCTCAAGAAGATCAAGAACGGGTGTCCCAATAGAGGGGTAGGGTTATGGGTGGGGATGGGTATGAAAGAGCTCTCTCAATGACCTCAACACTTCACATGTGTTTAATTATCATTTATATGCTGATGACTCCCAGATCTATCTTTCTAATCCTAGATTCCCTTCTGAGAGACTGAGCTCCAGTCCCATATCACCAATTGCCTACTGGACACTAAATTACATGGCCCACAGACATCTCAAACTCAGCATATGTAAAACTTAACTTACTATTTTTTCCCCAAAACTACCCTTCTTCTAGACCTTCCTATTTTTGTCGAGGGTGTTATTGCTGTTCGGTCATTTTTCAATTGGGTCCGACTCTTCATGAAGCCGTTTGGGGTTTCTCTGGCAAAAAAGCTGGAGTGGTTTGTCATTTCCTTCTCCAGCTCATTTTACAGATGAGGAAACTGAGGCAAACAGGGTTAAGTAACCTGCCCAGGGTCATACAGCTAATACATATCTGGGGTCAAATCTGAACTCGGAAAGATGAATCTTCCTGACTTCAGGCCCAGGACTCTGTCCACTGCATCATCTAGCTGCCCTAGACTACCACCATCTTTTTAATCAATTTTGAAACTTTTGTGTTATACACAACTCCTCATTCTACTGACCCCACAGCCTGTCAAATCTTATCATCTTTTCCCCACACTATATGTAGTATACAACCCCTTCTCTGTACTTTCATAGCCACCCCCCACCCCAAGTCTAAGCCCTCATCTCCTCTCAGTTGGACTATTGCAACAGCCTTCTAACTAGTCACCCTGCCAAGGTCTCTCACCTCTCCAATCTAGCCTTTGCACATCTGCCAAATGCATTTTCTTAAAGTACAGATCTAAAAATGGCCTCACAAGCAGCACCCCTCTCATCTCCATTCTACTATCTGTCCTTTACTACCTCCTTTTTCCATCATTCAGAATCCTGTTTCCTTTGAGACTCAGCTCTTATTCCACTCTCCACAAGCCCTTTCCAGACACATAAGCTTTCTATTTACAATTACTTTAAATAAATTTTGTGAGGGTATATATGTGTATATGTGTGTGTATGTATGTACATATGTATATATCACATCCATTTCAAAATCTTTTCCTTCAAAGGATCTAGTTACTGTGACTTTGAGTTAAAAGGATATTGTGGAAATCACTGCTTGGGAGAAAAAAAAAGAATTTTCCTTTCACAGCTGGAGAGAAGACAGAGAGAAAGAACTTGAAAAGATCTCTCTTGATGGAATTATCTTAACCTATGGGTGAACTGAAAAGTGGAATTATGTTTCTAGAAATAAAAAGTCACTGGCAGTTACAGTAATGGTTAAGTGACTCTGGCTGTGATCTTTCTCAAAGCTAAATTATGGCAAATATTTATGCTTTGTGTTATTATTGATTATATTATTAATAAATTATATAGCTGAACATTTCAATAACAACTTAATCCTGGGAGGTTAGGGGCATTCATGTAAAGAGAGAAATAAGAAACTTCTTTTGTTTATTAAATAACATTGAATAAACCGGGATGGGAGCCTTGAGCTGATTAACCAGAAAATATCAAACATGGCCCTTGAATTATCCTAGAACTAAGAATGATGGCAGCAAACATGATAACAAGGCAAAGAACAAAATGAGGGGTGACCAACAAGTGACCGAGCAGACTCCGATAATCTTGTATGTATATATACACACACACACACACACACAGAGGTTTGTGCCTGGCTAGACTATAAGCACCTTGAGAGCAGAAACAATTTTCACTCTTTATTTCCAGTACCTAGCTTAGAGCCTGGCACACACAGAAGGAGCTCAGTGCTTGATGGATGAACCATAAAGCTAACAGCCAAGATGGGAAGTGTGTGAAGGGAGTGATGGAGGAATGATGAGATTTTGTCTCACTGCGACAAAATGTCTTCCTTAAAACAATACATTAGTATGTGCATGTGTATGTCCTTCAGCCAACAGTCAACCTATGATGATGACCACAGATGAAGCAAGAGCACTAAGAAACAGAACGTGAACAATATAGAAAGAGAAGGAATGAAATTCCATTATTTAAAATGCATGTGCAAACTCAAGAGTTAGCAGCAAAATCTGCCTAAAACGTTGTTTTTAAGAGGAAAACAATTCCTAAAATTAAGTCACTTGACACAGATTTTTAAAATAGAATTTAAAGATTCTTATCAATACTATGAGCCCCAGCTAGGAGGGTGTCCTAAAAGGGATATAATCAGAAGCATCTTTAGCTGTTCTATAAAAAGTTTGAGTCAAAATGATAGGGTCATGGTTTTCACACTGGAAGGGACCTTAGAGGTCATATCATTCAACTCCCTATTTTACAGATGAGGAACCTCAGACCCAGTGTGTGACTTGTCCAGTGTCACATGTAGCAGAGTGGTAGAGCTGGGATTTGAACCTAGACCCTCTAACTTCAAATCCAATGTTTTTCCCAGTGTACCATATTGCCTCTTGAGATCTAATACTAGAAGTTCTGGCACTAAGTTGCAGGGTCACATCCTTTCTCTAGGGCCTTTTCAGTTTTCTCATCTATAAAATGAGGAGGTTAGACTGACTCATCTCTAAGGTTCCTTAAAGAAACATTATGTGAAGATTCCTATTATTAGCCTGGTTGCATGTACAGAAATTTTGTTTACTCTCCTTGAATGCCATTTCCAGCAGTCACATGAAGGTAAGTACTCCAATCACGATAAACAGTAGATGTTAGGCAGTAACATACTCCCTTTACTTAGGGTTGCGCAGACAATGGAGCCATTACATATATAGCCACCTTCCTTTTCCCCTAGCAGTGCCTCACTCTTCCCCAAGTATCAAACTCTAAAGGACCCTTCTATTATGCTGAATTAGGCTATTTAACTCCTTGATTAAAGGTTCCTTTTATCCCATTCTACCATTCTTCCTTCTAAGGCTGTTTAATTGCATATGAGCAAATGACTAGCCTCTGGTAGAAGGGATAACATTTACAGCAACAACTCTTCTCCCAGCTACCCACTCCCCACTCTCCCAAAGAAACCAAAGTGAGTGCACTTTGCCATCTGATCACTGGCAAAGGAGACCCTCAAATAGATTAAAAGCTGCTCTTTGTGCTCTGTAATTTTCAACCAACAAAGACCACTGACAGGTTAAAGGTCACGATACTCTAGGGGAGGGAGGGAGAAAAGAGCTGTCCCCCCCCCCCAATAATCCATTGTCTTGAGGTTTGTGGTTTTTTTTTTTAAAGAATGAATTTTCCCTAAGTTACAGTTAAGATTTCCGCGCACCCCCCCCCCTTTAATAAAGGCAAGCCAAATGCTTTCAAGGGAGATAAGGCCGAGTAAAGAGAAACAGCTGCATTTAGTCAAGGTACTTGTTTTTAGCATTTCCAGCTGAATTAGAGCATCAACACAGCACTACTCCATGAAAACATTTCACATAGGAGAACTCAAGAGTCCTTGGGGTAACCCAAGAGAGTAGACAGTGAACAAGTGGGGTGGTGTGCCTGGCAGAGAGGTGGGGGCATCAAAGGGGCATCAACAACAGCTTCAGATGAAACCAATGTGTGGAGTTGTTATAAGGCAGGGTTGTTTTTTTCTTCTAATTTAGGGAACTACACTTGGAACCAAGACGGGGGCTAACAATATGGATGCAAAAAAAAAAACCATCAAGAGGATCACTGTACCATTAAAAAACAGCGACGTTCAGAAAACAACAGGGACAAATACGACAGCTTTGAAACGAATGTGTCAAGTTTATTATATTCTTTTAAAATGCAAGCCCGATAGTTTTGAAACGAAAGTGTTAAATTTATTATATTCTTTTTTTAAAAGGCAAGCTGTATGTAATAGGGATTTGTGGTTTCATGTACAAAGCTCTCTGTACTTCTGTGTAGGTAGAACTGCTCAAGTCTGATGTTTTTCAAGTACAGAACAACAAAAAAAGCTTTTTTAAAAAAATAATACAAACAGGGGTGATCAAGTCACTGTTCCTCCCTTTTAAATAGAGGGGTAAGTCCTCTTTCACCAGTGGCCCTCCACCCATCTCCAAATCTCATTGGTGTTTACAAATCTGGTCAGAAACTCTGCATCTCTGAGAAAATATGCTACGATCTTTTCCATAACTGCCACCTCATCTTGGAGAGGAGAGAAAGGCAGCAACATCCTCCCCCTCCAACAACTTCAAACATGTTGCCTGCCCTCATTTTCTTGCAGAAACGGGCTTTTTCCACCGAAACATGTTTTATGTGGCAAACTTTGTTTTTTTCTAACATCTGGCACCAATATCATCTGGCAAGTCTGGAGTTACTGTTCCGTTTTTGAACTCCTGCCATGATGAGATTACGCAACAGGGCCCAGGTTCCCCCTCACTCCACACTCTCCCCCGCCCCTCGTCCTAGTCCTCGTAAGTTTCTGGTATTTGCTGTTTTCTGGTTTCCAGTACTTAATATAGTGTTTTCAAAGGGTTGGCGTGAGGTGTTGGGGGGGATTGTCCACAATTCCCTACCCACCCCCACCCCACCCCCACCCAACCCAAAGAAGGAACTGGATAAATGACTTTGGAACTGGGAAGTAGAGATAAGACAGATTGGAAGGGCCTGGGTTACAGCCTGATCCAATCAATAACGAATTTGAGAGTCAACCGTTTGTGCAAGTCTTTGTGCATTAAATGAAAGGCAAAGGCTTCAAAGACATGCTTATTAAGTGTGCCTTAAAAAGAAATCAATGCCAGATGTGACCAAAGCTGCTGGGTTAGTTTTTCCTCCAGTCCCTGCTTGCTCCTCGGAACTCAATGGCCCCTTTCCCCCTGAAGTTCACCTGCAGTTTCACTCAAAGTCCAGCCAAAAGTCAAAGCTTAAGATCAAAATGAATCCCTGGAGGTGCACACATTTGTGTAATTAGTTTCACCTCATGTCTGTTCAAGATAAAAAAAGGAGGGGGGAGATACATTCTAAAATCCTTTTTATAACTGTTTGGTATTGTCTCCACCTACGTGTAAAAGGGGAGACATCTGAGCCTAGAAACATTTTGCTTAATAATAACTTACATGTTTCTCCTACCTCCAAAAAGAAACAAGTTTTAGAAAATTCTCTGGAGTTTCTTGGGAATTTTTCTATGGAATCCTGTAAAGAATAAACTGCACCAGCTTCTCTGAAAGTCTGGCACATGGCAGCTAATAAAAATAAAGTCTCCCATGATTTCAGTGCCTCTGTCCATCTTTGGCCAGTAGGGGCCTATCCCCAAAGTCAGCCCATGCCCAGAGGCTCTGAGGGAGGTGGGGTGGGATGGGAGAAGGGTCTCTTTTTCACCACAGGCAGACACGGCTAAAACCCTGCTGCCAAGATGCATGATGAAGCTATAAGTTGGAAAGGAACCAGCACTTTGCCAAAAGAGGATGACTTCTTCAAGGCACAAATTGTTATCCTGCTAATCATCCAGTTAGTCAAGACTAAAAGGAATGCCTTACAATGAAAACAAATCAAGGGGGAAGGAGAAGTCACAACTCCTATATGAGTTATGGATTATTTTAGAAGTTGTGGGAAAAATGTTCATTCACATTGGTTGGGGTCTGTGAGTGCCACCATAACATTAATGGAAGGCAACCAAAGTCTACTATGTGGAAGTCAAAATAATCATGGGCTTGGGCCTACAGGAATGGGAAAGATGGACTTGTCCAAAACTCTTTAACTGCCTATAAGTACACAAGAGCACCTTCCTGAAGTGACTCTGACCTTCTGAGTAAAGGAAAAGTGTAGAAATAGTTCTACGGGAGTATCAGACAAAAAGCTTGGTCTGCAGGTATGGTAATTTCAACAATTTCCTGAGTAATGGCCTCAGTCCATTTTTCCTTTGGAGTCGGAAGGGTAACCTATCCTCTTCCTCTCTCCCAAGCCTACTACATTTTCCCTTCTATCAAAGAATATAAATTCCTAGACTCCAAATGGCCTTATGGTAGGATTGAATATTATAGTTTCCCCAGAAGAGAAGGGAATGACAAAATAAAGAGTTCCACATTTGGAGTCAAAGGTCCTGACTCTGCCACTCCCTATTTGAATAAGTTACTTAACTTTACTAGGCCTCATTTTTTTCATCTATAAAATGAGATTGAAGAAGAGTCCTTAAGACCCTTTTCCAGCCTTAAATCTATGCTCCTAGGATCCCTACCCATATAGGAGAAAGGGTAAATGAGGCTCAAGCAACCCCATTAACCACAAAAGTTTACCGACACCCTTCCCTACTTCTAGTGAGTTATTTCTCCTAGAGACAGGGGTAAAGAAGGAGAGGAAGAAAGGAGAAGGAAACCTAAACAACTCCACAAAATTTGACAACCCACTATCCTCAGAAAACATTTTAAAGTTTATCTCCCCCCACTTCCACCCTCCTCCTTCTACCCCTCGTGGGTAGAGTCAGGCTGAGGAAGATTTCTCATGACTGTCTCTTAGATCTAAGCAAACAAACCCTGAAGAAGAAAGAAGCCACAAGATTCTTACCTATAATTTCCCTTTTTGCTGAGCTGCTCTTTAAAGTGGCCAAGTGTCAGACTCTGCGCCTTCAACATCCTCCTGTATGGAATTTCTTCTCCACAGAAAAAATAAGTGACGACCAGTTCACTGGCCTGAAGAGAGTGAACACTTGCCAGTTTCTTTGGCTCTCTGTGACTGAAATAAAATGAGGTGCAACAGGTTGGGGGAAACTAAACAAATTCAGAAGAAAAGGGGAGGGGTGGGAAGGTATCCTTGGCAGAGACAGACTGAGGGCTAGAGCTCTGAGTGTGAAGGGACTCTTGGAAGCACAATGTGTCAGGGATGCCCCAGCTCAGAAACGAACCCATATATATATCTCTCTCTGGGGTCAAGAGATTGCTTCCAACAGAGGACTGCTATTGTTTCTGTGATCCATTCTTTGATTCACAGCTTCTTTAGGACAGGCATTCTTGTCCTTTTTTGCATTGTGGTCCCCATTTGACAGAATGTTTTTATATGGGAATACAATCATCAAAATATTTTTTTAAAAAAGACCCTGACTTAAGAACCCCTGCTTTAGTGTTGTCTTGCTACCATCTAAGTGTCAATATTTTCTTTAAATGCTCCTTATCGATTATTTTTCTTCTATTGTTGTGTTGACTATTTCTGCAATTTTGTATCTATTTAGTCTGTAGAACATGGTCAATGTTTTCTACCAGATCACTTGTGGAAGCAAGTTTGGGATACACAGGGGAAGGGTGATTTTTTTTTTTTTGATTCCTTAAATTGCATGAGTCTTCCTCCGATCTCTTCTCATGAGAAAGAGCAAGTTAAAATAAACTGAATGGTCAGAGATGTTCTCTCCAAGGACGACTAGATATGGCCAGGGAATTGAGAAACCACTGTGAGTGCAAGGAATGCCATGCTGCCATGCCCAGTGATACTTCTGAAGAGACACATATGCTCAGAATGTTAGGAGGTCAGAGGATGAGGGAAATCTGAAAGACTATATTACTGTGGACTAAATTTTTTTGAGTAGCCTCTGGAAAAAAAAATGCTAAGAAAACTGCTCTTCTTAAGGTCAATCAATTAAAAATGAAAGGATCTAGTCAGGTAACCTAGTCAGGACTTTAAACATTACTCATTGCTGAAAAGGCTAAGGAAGAAAACTTTAATTATTTTGATGACTTGAGATCACTGTTCTTGTTAAAAGAAACATCCTGTAATTAGACTACTCTCAATATTCTTTGTCCACTTTGCAAGAAAGTGAACTTAAAAGAAGAGGGAAGATTTGGGAAAAGGTTTTGTTCCCTGAGCAAAAGCTTAAAAAGCTTGCCTTTTCAAGGTATAATGGCTGTACATCACCTTTCACTAGCTAACCCTTTTGTGCAAGAAGAGGCAATATGTGCACTCTTCTAGCTCTCGAGTAGCTACCTTACACACTTACCTTTTTGGCAATTTTCCACGTAAGTGTGAATTTCTCCTGCTTCCCAAGTACCTGTTATCTCCAAGCTAAACCCACCTGCTACCCACCTCTATTGGTTTGTATCTTGCAAATACAAATCAAACAATCAGAAATGATAAAGCCTGACTGAGTATAATTTCTGGCTCAGCTTGGGAATCGATGCCTGTTTCCCTACTTCCTCCCATGAATGTATAGTATAGGCAAAAATGTGTGTGACAAGTCAAACTTTAGCTATGAATCAAGAAATCCATGACATGAAAAATAGAGATGGATTTAGAACTATGCACTCACTCTTCTGGGGCCAGGCCGGGATTGCAGAAGGAGGCACCTCCCACATGACCAATCGTAGAGTGGTTTTTATCCTTCTGTAGACTTGATGGACAGCACCTAGGAGACACACCCAGAGATGCACAATTCATCACATTCTTGTCACATTTTACAATCAGAAAAGTGTAGTAGGGCAGTTAGGTGGCACAGTGGCTAGAGCCCTGAACCTGGAGTAAGGAAGACCTGAGTTCAAATTCAGCCCCAAACACGTGCTTACAAGTCATTTAGTATCTACCTCAGTTTCCTTAACTAGTAAATGGGGATGATAATAATAGTACCTAACTCCTAAGGAGTGCTGCAAAATATCAAAGAAGATAATATTTATAAAATGCTTAGCACAAGTCCTAGAATATAGTAGGTGCTTAATAAATGCTTCTTTCCCTTCCCTTTCCTTCTTACTCTAAATGCACTCCAAATCAGAAAATAACACAAGAATTTGCAGATGTACTTTTGTCTACCAGATACACAGACAGAACCAACTTACTACAGGATCATAGCTCTAAAGGGACTTTTTAAGGGTCATCTAATTCAACTCCCTCATTTTGTTTTTTCACAGATGAGGAAACAGAGGCCTACGGTCACACAGGTCATAAATGCCAGGATATAAGGCTAAAATTCTTTTGGGAACCACAATAAGGCCTTGGTGTTACCGCGTGCTAGGAAGTTTGGGGAGAAAAAAAAAGCACCCATACATTTTCATTAAGAGGAGTCAGAACAGACCTCCAGCCAGTTAATATGTGATCGGCTGATATGGTGGTGGAATTAGTAAGTGCCAGATTCAGAGTCAATGAAGTCCCAGGTTCAAATCCTGCCTCAGATACTTGCTAACTGTATGACCCTGGGCAAGTTATTTAACTTCTCGCAGTCTTAGTTTCTCCATCTGTAAAATGGGGATGATGAAAACAATAGTACTTATCTCCTAAGGTTATTGTGAGGATAAAATGCAGGTAAAGTTGCTTCCAAACTTTAAAGTGCCATATAAATGCTAGCTGCTTTTAAAAGGTAACAGAATGGTCTTATTGGCCAGGTGAATGTTCACTTGCTCAATCTCATTTAACCTGTCCTTAGAATCCTGGGGTAGGAAAACCTCCTAAGTGCTAATCCCCACCTTTGGGAAAGCTTCAACTAACTTGTTCTGTTTGCTGACTACTTATAAGAAACTGGTTAAAACTTGGTGAGCAGTAGACTTGACAATTAACCAACACTTGACAACTAACCAACACTTTCCGTGCAGGTTGGGAAAAGGCTCTATTCCTGACTGTCAGAGACGAAATTCAGTCATGGCTCAGAATGGTGTAGAAAGTGAGGGTAGGACTTGGGAGTCGGCAAAGGTGACTACTAGCCAAGTGACCTTGGGCAAGTCACGTAACTTTTCTTAGCTTTAGTTTCTCCATCTGTAAAATAGGAATTATAACAGTACCTACTCACTTCACAGGGTTGTGAGGATCACATGAGGGAAACCATGCTGAAACCCTTAAAGGATTCTATAAATGTTAGATTATCATGGGACACCACTCCACTGGAAGTATGGTGGAGGTTGGCCTGGATTGGGGGTTGGAAGTCCTAGGTTTGAATCCCGCTGTGGGCACTTAACAGCATGTGCCTGGCACATCACTCAACCTCTGTTATGCTGAGTTTCCTCACCGGTAAAATGGGAATAACACAGATTAACCAAGTAAGATCGTGTATTAAGTGTTTTGATTAGAGTGCAATAAAAATGAGATTGGGCAAAGGGTCCAATGGCAGCAAAGCCAACCTATCCAATTAATTGTCTTTTTCCACTTACCGTTGCTTTTGGGGTTTGGACACTTCAGCCAACCTACGACAAGCCTCCTCCAGCTGAGCAAGGGTGTTAGGGGGACCCAGGGGAGTCATGCTAGAGTCTTGTGTGAAGGGATGGGTATGTGGCATGGTGCGGGAGTGCCCAATGCTACTCCCCCACAGATGGGGGCGGGTGGCTCGATCACCAATGGCTCCTCGGGCTGACTCCAAAGGATAGGCTTTTTTTGGATTCTGGGCACTGAGAAGAAAACAGAAAAACCAAAAAATTAGTTTTAAAACACTGTAAAATATTACTTCAAGAGAAATTGCTCTTCTGGGGGGAGAGGGAAAGGAGGGAGAGAAGGAGAAGAGAAAAACGAAAAGGGGAATGGGAGGGAGGACAACCTGCCATAGTCCACTTTAACTTATAATATTAAGGTGGCAGGAGGAAACAATTCCACTTGTTTTCAGCTTACTGTATACATTATCTAGTCCTGTAATACCTCTGTAATGGCCATCTGAACTGTGCCCAGCTGAGGTGTTTACCTATGAGGCTTGTGCTTGCTCTGTCTTTCACTCTCCAACATCCACTGCCAGACATTCTGTGATCTGTCCCCCTCATTCCCAGGTAGTTGCAGTAGCCCTGTTCCAACGGGGACTCCTTCCTTGGCTGACAAGGCCAAGCATGGTTCTGTCACCTTCCCACTCCGCTTTGATAGCGTATTACCTCGGCTGCTGGAAAAAAACCAAGGAGAAGCAAACCCCCACCCACAAAGATACAGTTAAACTCTCGGATTCTTGGAGTTTGTCAATTGCAAACTAGAAGGTTGGGAAGGTAGAGGGGTGAAGGGATTGTTAAGTGGTTGATACTCATGCATCTGGGCCCATCATAATTCTCTCCAGGGCAGCTAAAATCTGTGATACTTTTGATAAATTTCAGACTCTCACTAGGGCTCTGGCTTGCAGGACAGTCCCAAAAGGAGAATCCATGGCATGCCTGCCACTTACCTAAACTGCTCCACTGGTGCCAGTTCTGGTCCCTTGGAGTGACTCTTGCATTTTGAGCACAAATAATAATCTGTGCCCCCAATGCAGAAGCATTGCACCTTCTGAGCTGCCTCCACTTCAATCTGCTCCTTGGTTTTAGGGATGGTGTGGTGGTGGATGTAGTGGTGGTATACATGTTTAGTCATCTGCTTTGTAACAAAGCCTTTGCCAAGTGCGCAGAGAGTTGAGGCAATTGCTGGGGGCGGCAGCCGACCACCAGGTTGGAGCAGGGGGTGATAGTGGTGATGGTGGTCAGGGGAGTGGGACCGGGGACTGTGCCGCCCCATGCCCGGGGACTGGCAGCCAGGAGTCTTCAGCACCCTTGAAAGGTGGTCATCTAAGATAGCTTGGGGGTCTTCTTCATAGCTGCCAGATGGTAAGAGGGAAAGTGGGTGCTGTGCTGCTACCTCCCGAGTGCTGATTGACAACTCTGACCCCTCCTTTTCTTCATCCTAGAAGTTATAATAAGAGGTAAAAAGAAATACAGTTAGCCAGGGAATGTGTAAGGGTAAATGGCAGGGAGAGAGTTAGAGACTAAAGAAACCCATTTAAATGCCCTTTCTAATACACTCAGTCTTGGAGTAGTTAATATAACTCAGCAAGAATAAACCCCAGAGGATCTTCCACACCTAGAAAAGGAAACTCATTCCCTAGGAAGAACTGATTTGGCTACACCCATCTCCCACCCCAATTTCCCATCATTCCTTTTGCCCCACGGAAGGCAGTGGGGGGGTGGGAGGGAGACTAGGAGTAGGAAGAATGAGTGAAAAGAAAGAAGGTGGATAGCATCTGCATGCATGCGCACCACCTATACATGTGTACACACGCACACACACACAATGTGTGAGTGCAGAACTAGCATGGGAGAAGCTAACTAAGCCTCATACCTCCTTGATTTGCTGCAGTCTCTCCTCCAAATTGTCCAAACTTTCTTGTTCTTTCTTTAGCTTCTCCAGCCGGGAGATCAACTCAGCGGCAAAAATGGCTGGTTCTATGGGTGTCATCTCCTTAGGCAGGCGGTGGGTTCTCTACAAAATACCAAGAAGGAAGGGACAAGCCATGTTTAACAGGCAGGGCAAGCGGTGGCAGCGGCTTCGCCAGAGCTACCCTGGCCCCACTACACCCGTCGCATCTCCATGTTTGGATGAAAAGACGATCGCAATGAGGCACAGACTGCTTGGGATTTTTATGAGCCAGTGCTGTGGCCTCATGGAGAGCCATCGTCCCCACCAGCGTTTGCCTTCGGCAGGAGCAGTTGGTCGCACTCTGAGAAGCCCTGCTTGTTCTCTCTGTAGTACAACCAGCCCATCAGTAGCCACTCTGAAGTAGAAAATCTTCAAAGACTGTTGTCAAACATCAAAAAAAAAAAAAAAAAGCCCACTGAGGTGGGGAGGGGAGAAACCAACTCAAAGAATAAAAAGTTGAATCTAAACAGAAAGAGTTGGAAATTAAAAAAAATAAGATTGGGAAGGGGGGAAAAAAGGAGTCAAACTGCTCCAGATCAGAGAAGAAGTGGTAATTTATTTCCTGACCGCACACTGGGCGGTAGTGTTGAGGTAGTGTTGTCTCAACAGTGTCCTAGATCTCTGTCTTTTTTCCACCCCCCACCCCCCCTACCATCTCTTTGTACAGAAAATGAAGAAAGCTGCTGCAGGCTGGTAGCAGAACACTGCTGAGTCTGGCTGCCTGAAGCTGATCTGTCAAGGGAAAAGGGAACATCTCCAAATCAAGTACAGAATATAAAAAGGCAACAAGGATGCTTGCCAAAAGAAGCAAGCACGGAGAACACCCACTACCACAGAGTTCTCTAGCCACTTCCTATTATCCCTCCTCCCCCTCACCCCTAGCCCCCCACCCTCCTTACCCTCTCCTCCTAATTTCTCCCTCTCTCTTTTGAAGAGGAAAGCCAAGCTGCCAAGGCCAGCATTCTCCCCACCAGACGAGACAGGCCTCGCTACGGCAACCACTTAGCTGGAGAAATGATGTGAGGGGAGAAAAAGGCCACTCTGTTGGAAATTGTCATTCTTACACAAGCTGGCTCTATTCAGCCCCTGATCAAAGCACTGCCTTATGGAGAAAGTCGATTTGCACACCCCAGGACAAAATAATCTAATTTACAAGCTTGGGCTATAGAACTTTTCTTTATATAAACACACATACACACACACACACACACACACACACACACACACACACACACATACACACACACACACCCCAAGCCAAAATATCATCTGTAATTTTTTTTTTTTGTTTTTTTGGCAGGGGGAAATCAAGAGAAGATGCTTGTATAGACAACTAGGCTTCAAAAAAAAAAAAGTCTTGGTATGTTCATTTAAAGACAAGATAAGTTTGTACCCAACTTTGTAAACAGCTTTCATAGTGCACCAACTGCACACAAGGGCTCTGTGGAATTAGCAATTCACTGTGTTAATTTTCTAAAAGCAATATAACTTGAACTCACTGGAATCTCTGAAGCTAACAGGAAGAATCTGTAAACAGAGACATTTGCTATAAATTGAGAACTTTCTTTCTCTCTGATTAAATGCCTTCCTTGCCAACCCTAAAATCTCAGGGCAACAAAATGCAAAATGTAAGGAAGAGGACTAGATAAGCCTTGGAAATAAACAGATAACCCGGAAGTTTTGTCCAGCTATGACCTTCTCCCTCCCACCCCCCAATAAAGCAAGTAGCTTCCATGAAGACATGCTCCTGGGGATGCTGGGGAGTCCTCACCAAGCATTCAAAGTCAGGTTTCCCCAGACACTACATCTACTCTGCATAAGGACTCTAACCTCATCCCACAAATGAGCTAGTTCATGCCCCCGGGGGAAGGTAGGAAAAGTTTATCAAGGGAATATGAAGAATATTTGCTAACTCCATTATCCTACTGAAATTAATCTCTATTTTGTTCCTTATGTACTTATTACGAAGAAGTCCAGAATTTATTTCCTTTCCTACTGGACAAGGGATATAGGAAGACTTACTGAAAAAGCTAAGGGGTGGGGGGGAAGAGTACAGCACTGAAAGGCTGTGAACCCCTACACTAAACAGGCTACTTACTGGTCATGTCCATCACCAGCCTCATCCTTTAACCCATCCCCTCCCCAATGTTTCTGCTTGCAGAAAGGCAGCTTGCTTCTGGTTGTGTGAAAGAATGAGACATTATCATGTAAAAAATGATTCTTGAGGTTTTGGTAGAACTGCACGCTCCTGGAATGGTTACATTTTTGTCTTTTTAATCTCCAGAGTTTAGCACAGTGCCTGGCACATTGTAGGCACTTAATGCTTCATTGTTTGATGGAGCATTTCCCAGGCCTGCAGCTTTGGTACTAGCACTTAAAAAAAAACCTACCCTTCCACATGCACTCCCCCTTGCCCCCCAAGTAAACACACAAACACACAAGAAGCCTAGACTGTAACCAATTTAACTCCTCATATCCTCAGCCTGGGTAGATCTCAAAGCAGAAGGCCTTTCCACCCACTCCTTTCACACAAAGCTCAGCCAGTACATGGCTGATATGGCTATTTCTTTTTCCTCCAATCTAGTACTCACCGGGAAATGAGGTAGAGAAACTTGGCCATTGGCCTTCACACTACGATGCATTTCTCTCTGTAGCTGTTTCTTGCTTCCCATTCTGTAAGGAGGGATTCCATCTCTGGAAAATCAGGCAAATACAAATGTTCAGGGTTAAACCGGGGGCAGTTCAACAAATCAGAATCCAAAATGCCAAAATTACACATCTCAACTACACCATGATGCTTCTAATTGATGGAGCCAAAGTCCACACCAAAATTAAGAGCTGTCATCTTTGGAGAACCCCAAACTGATTTCACCAGATACTAAATCCTATAACAGGGAGAGACTTCCTGAGGTCTACTCACTCATCTGCCCCCTTGCTTTAGGCCCAGATTACATTTGACCGTCCCAGACAGATGATTAATTTTTCCTAACGTTTCAAAAAGTCCCTACAATTGCTTCCATGATTCCATAATGAACAATCACAACCAATTCTTTCCTCTAACACTGTGAGATAAACTCTCTTAAATAGCACTTGAAAAGAAATACGATGGTACTAACAGACTTACTTTGAACTTAATCATCAAACTCCATATCATTTCTAAATTCCCCCCTCTTGTGAATCACTTGAGTAATTTCCCTTAGCTCATTTTGTTTGTTTTTTATTAAATTTGTTGGTCAGTTGTGTCTCTTTGTGACCCTATTTGGGGTTTTCTTGGCAAAGATACTGAAGTGGTTTGCCATTTCCTTCTTCAGCTCATTTTATAGACAAGGAAACTGAGGCAAAGAGGGTTGTGACTTGCCCAGGGTCACACAACTAATAAGTATCTGAAACTGGATTTGAACCCAGGAAGATGAGTTTTCCAGACTCCAGGACCCTGCGCTCTATCCACTGTGCCACCTAGCTGCTGTTTAAAAAAAATTAATAGCTAGCACTCATATAGCACAATAAGGTCTGTAAGTGCTTTACATATGCGATCTCATCACAACCATCCTGTCAGGTAAGGGCTATCATTATTTCCACTTCACAGATGAGAAAACTGAGAGGAATTCAGCCCAGAGTCTCCCAACTAGTGTCTGAAGCAGAATTCAGTGTCTTCCAGATACTCTATGCAAAGCAGTACTGTAGACCTGAACGAGCATGATAGTACAGTAGAGAGCACACCAGATTTAAACTCAAAGCACTTGGCTTCAGATCCTGACTTGCTGCTCATTACTTCTGTGACCTCCTACAAGTCATTTAACCTCGCTCTGCATCTCAATTTCTTCATTTATAAATCAGCAGGGCAAAACTGGGTGTTAGCTAAGGCCTTTCTAACATTCTATGGTTCTAGGAGATTCCTGGGGCATAGGAGGTGCAGTGGGTAGAATTCAGGGCCCAGAGTCAGGAAGACCTGAGTTCAGATCTGACCTCAGATATTTACTAGCTGTATGACCCTGGACAAGTCACTCAACCCTGTTTGCCTCATTTTTCTTACTTGTAAAATGAACTGGAGGAAGAAATGATGAACCACTCCAGTATCTTTGCCAAGAAAATCCCAAAAAGGGTCACAAAGAAAAACAATAAACAGCAAAAGAAGCTTCCGGGAGAATGAGAATGGGTAAATATTGCTCATGAAATCCCATCCCACCGGTACTTATGGCTGTTGCAACATCCTATCCAATAAGATGGAAGTTGCTAGGAGAATGAGGAGGACAGGGAAGTAGAATCTATAATGAAAAATTATGAAGCAGGCCCAAAACAATTTGATAAATGGATCCCTTCTCTGGTCTTTAGTTTCAAAGGCTTCTTTCTGAGAGCATGTGTTTCAAACATGGTAGACCCCATGCTAACTATCAATCTGATGACTGGCCAGTAATTGTAAGAGCAAGACAACTATCTTTTAGTTTCCAAAGGGTACATAACAGCCATTCTGTTTGCCTTATAACCTCCTTTTTTTCTTCCTTCTTCAATGGAAATCATAAAATCACAGGATCATGAGGTTGCACAGTGAACAGATTATTAGATTTCAACCGAGAATAACCTGAATTCTAATCCTACATCAGACACTAGACCCTAGTTCTAATCCTAAGACACATACTAGCTATGTGACCCTAGACAAGTCACTTAATCTTTCTCAGTCTCAGTTTGCTCATCTATAAATGGGGATAATAGTAATACCTAACTTCCAGTATCCTTGTGAGGTTCAAATGAGATTATGTCTGGCATTTTGTCACATAAATGCTACCAACTCCTTCATCTGACAGAGGAGTAAACTTATGTCCAGAGAAGTGATGGAGCCAGGATGCCCTCTGACCCCAGATCCAACCCTCTTTCCCCTGAACCACACAGATTGGAGATGCTGGTTTATTATTTGGTTTCTGGTGTTATCTTCTCTCTAGGCCACTTTAAGGAAAGAAAAAAAAAAGGAATGTTGATGAAAGGGGCAGGATAGAGGCGAAGTAATCAGGTCACTGCCAGATTTATGAGAATCAGGAATGAGTGATTTTTAAAATCCCCACATCATCCCATTTGTTGCAGTTTCGATGCTTAACCTCAGGTAACTCCTGCTGGACAGCGAGGGAGAAAATAGAGGTTGTAACTTGTGCACTCAATAAATAGGTTTTAGAAGAGTCTCCAAGGAGATGTGACTATAAATTCCCAGGCGAATCTTCTTACAGCCCCACATTCCTGTCAGCTTCTTCTCCACTTCTTAAATGTCTAATCTGTCTTCTTGGCCAGTTAAGATTGTGGGCTAAAAGCTACCAAATTTTAGGTACTAAATAGTAGAGTTAATGATAAACATTTTAGCTAACTAGCCTCGTGCCCGGTCAATCTGTTTCTATGGAACACTGGTTTTGAAGTGTGTGCTCGGTCAGATGCCATTTAAGTCGAGCCAATTAGCTTAGCCTTTTGACTCAGCTGTGCCTGACCTAACCTGAATGTGGTTTGACTGTGGCTTTGAAATATCAGACTCCTGCGCACACGCCTTCACTCCCGTCTTCATTTGGCAACAATTCTGAAGCGAGTTTGTGATCTTGCCAACATCAAAAGCCTGGTTTGTAAGATAAGGTAATATTTGAAGTTTGCTCAGTTTCATTCCCTTGTGTCCAAAGTCAGTCCATAAATAAGATATAAGCAAATAATAATAAAAAAGACACTCCCCCCCATCATTTTTTTCATGATTTGACACCTAGATCCCACCCCCTCAAAGAAATGAGCTGATCTGGAGTATAAAACCCAACTCTCACCTAAGGGAGAGGGAAAGGGCTGAATACAGTCCACTTTGCTTTCTTGGCTTTGGGCAACTTTTAAGTGTCCATGCCATACTTGGAAAGAAAAGAGACTGTGGCCTCTGACTGTCAGACTTTATACTTTATCACAGCTAAGCTCAGACCCCCTGGAATGACACTGCAATATTTCTGCCCCAAAGCCCTAGGACTGGAGTTTAAGACCCATGCTGGGATTCTAGACAGTGAACTTTTTGTTTTTCAACTAAATTTATATATCTTTTTTCCCCATCATCTTCATTTCCAAATATCTCCCTCTCTGTTTCCCCTCCCAGAAAGGCTTAATCCTTATAACAAAGAATAAAAGAGAAAGAAAAAAAAATTCAGTCAAACTAACACATGAACCTAGGGCAACATTACATACAGGGTTCCACACCCATAGGCCCCCCCGCTCCTCTTGGAAGGAAGGTAGGTGAAAAGGTACATTCTCCTTTTTCTTCTCAGGGGCCAAGCTTGCTCATTCTAATTTCACAGCATTCAGTTTTGATTTTTTTCTGGTGTTCTTCCTCGTATTTACATAGTTGTAGCTGTTCTACTTACTGGCAGTGAACCTTTTAAAAAAGCCATTTCTTCAGAGGCTGGAACTCTCCTAGTAACAGGCTCATAAAATAGCATGCTCACTGATCTACAAAGTATGGAGACCCACACTCTCAGCCACTTTAAATATGGTGGCTTATTCTTCATTAAAACATTCTTCCAACGGGCCTTGGGGGAGAAGGAAAAGATTTTTTTAAAATTCTGGCCCTACAAATTTCACCTTCTCTCACTTTGCCACTCACGAGAATACAGCCTCATCTCAACTTCTACCTGGGACTCTCGGGAAAAGATGTTAACACAGAATCAGTTCTACCAAGAATGGAAAAGACAGCTTTTCCTAGGTGTCTAATGAACTCAAACCTTCAGTAGTCAACTCAAGCCCACATATGATGCCCACCCCACCTCCCTTGCCCTATCCTAATTCTCCTCCCCAAGCTTGAGGGGCTCCCAGCAGTCCAATCAACCCAGCTTCCCCAAGCTCCTCACAGTCTGCACTGTCTATTGTTACAGCAGGAAAAAACAGCCAGAGCTCTTTTCATGACTGCTTTACCAGGAGCTCCCATTCACTTGTTCAAGTAAATTTCAAAGAGGCCTGCTACCCTCTTATCCCCTTTAAGCTCCCCTAGACCAACAATGGACTGAAAGCAATTCAGTTCAGCTTTTCAGCCACCACACATTTAATTTCTCACTTGGTGCTCTTATCTGTACAAGGCCTACAATTCGAATGGCTATGAAGAGAGGGTATAATCCCAGCCCTGGGAATCCCCAGTGACCCACCCTACACACTAGTGCAGAAATGACCAGCCCCTTGAGTGCTCTGCAGCAAGAGAACACACACACCCAGAACCAGTCAGAAATAAAAGCTTCCTTGGGTCTGATTTATTTAATCTGGACCAACTCTTGCCCAATGGTTCCAAAATCTGACCACCTCACAAGAACTTTCTAATGGATTCACTGGTTTGTGAATTAGCAGTCAAAAGTAATCTATTCATACTGGTATTGGCCCTCTTTTAAAAGTTTTATTTTTTAACAAGGTTTTTGAGCCTTTTCTTAGTTTTGAGTGGTTTTCCTACATTTAGGCAAGGCTCAAATAACCAGCCTGGGGGGTTTTCCCTCCTACTTAAGTTGTGCCATTGCTACAGACTAAGAGATGCCACCGTACCAACATGGTACACTCTGAAACACCCTTTAGCTCTAGTCACAAAACACAATGGATGCTCAAGGATGATTTCATCTATTTCCTCACCAGCAGCTTCCACATGCAGTTCTACAAAGGACTTAGAGAGATACAGCTGGAAAGGGGCAAGTTACATTTTTTTCCCCCTGGGAGAGCCCTAAGATCAAACAGCATAGGCAGAACCACCTCCAAATAAAGCCAGGCAAGCATTTCCTCTGGGAAAGGGGGAGGGGAGATATAAGAGAAAAACATACTATGTCCACTATTTTTTTCTGAATAGTTATTAATAAGCTGAAGAGACCTGACCACTAAATAACCACTGAGGGTCATAAAATAAAAGATGCTTTGAAAAAGGTTATTTTCCCCAATTGTATATTTTAAAATCTGGATGAAAGCTCAAAGCTATTTCAACCCCACCCCCAATCATTTTCCAAAGGAAAATGGGAATCTAATCTATCTTACTTATTTCAACTCATAGAAGCAGAAGTGGAAAGAATGCTGGATTGGGGGTCAGAAGACCCAGATTCATATTTGATTGAGTCACTAATGAGCTATATGACTTAAGTCAAGTCCCTTTCTCTTCTCTGCGCCTGATTCCTCATCTGTAAAATGAGAAGGATTATCTAGATAATCTCTAAAGTTCCCTTCAGCTCTAACATTGTGTGATCATGATTCAACAAATTTAATTCAACATACATTAGGATTATACCCAATACAGTCAAGTCAGTCAACAAGCATTGATAAAGCATGTTGTTAGATGTTAAAGGAGATAAAGATATTACAAGGCCCTGTGCTAATTGTATTTTACCATTGAGAAAGGCTATATGACCCAAATACACTTATTTGTAATTTTTTTTCTAAAAACCTATATGCTCAAGGTATAAAACAAGGTGGCCTGAGATGTTCAAAGGAGAAGGCCTTTACTTACAGAAATGGTGACATTTGGTCATTAAAGTAGGTAGGAACTCAAAAAGAAAAGGGGACGGATAACATTCCAAGCATATAGAACATTATGAGCAAAGGTGCCAAAGCAGGAAAAGTATTTTCAGACTGAGAATTAAGTACCCCAGTTGAACAGGGGTATTTAAGTGGGAAATAATATGAGAAAAAGCAAGAAAGATAGGAAAGGTACCAGATTATAGAGGACCTTGAATACCATGCAAAGGAGTCCAACTTTTGCACCAAAGGCAATATGGTACCAAGGAAGACCATACAGGAATGATAGCTCCTGTCCTACATATTAGATTAGTGGGACAGGATTATGAAGGATATGCTGATTACATTGGAAGCATAAAGGCCAAGTAGAAAGAAGCTTATTTTCAATAGCTCAAATGAATAGTTACTAGTAGCAGAGTATAGTATGATAGCAGAGCACAGAAAAAAGAGGAAATGGACAAAAGGGATATTTTAAAAGTAGAATCAGCAGGACTTGCTAAGAACCCAGACACAAGAAGAGACGGATAGAGAAAAGTCAGATAACTCAAATACAGCCAATATATTTGGCTGAGGGGTGTGTGTTACATCTAAGAGAGAAGGAAAAGATAAATTTAATTTTGGAATAATTTTTTAAGGTACCACTGGGATGGCCAAGTAAAGAGATCTTCTAGGTATTCTTCAGAAAGAGACAGAGGTTCAGTCAGAGCTACAGATAAAGGCTACTGAAGGCTTGAAAATAAATGAAATGGCAAAGGAAAACACAAAGAAAGAAATGGGTTGAGGACAAATCCTTCAAGAAGAGACATAGGGATAATATGATGCCTGAGGTCAAGGAAGAAGAAATCCAAAAGAAAGGCATGCAATCTGTACAAAATAATTCAGAAGGTTTAAGTGGGGTGGGGACTGAAAAAAAAGCCACTGTATTTGGTGATTAGAAAGTTATAAGTGACCTTAGAGAAGGGTAGTAGGGCTATATATCACAGAAAAGGGAGTTAAGGAAAGAATGAGGGATGAGAAAGCCACAGAATTTGAGAAACTTTCTCAAAAAGTTTAATAAAGAGGAAAGGAAGGTGGAAGGATAGATGGATGGTCAAGGAAAAGATTCCCCTCCCCCCCATTAGCAACCTTGAATATATTTGCAATCAAAAAGTCTGTGGATAAAGACAGATTCAAAGATAACATGGGAGGGAGAAGAAGGAAGGCAAAGACTGTGGAAGGAAAGACCTGGAAGGAATGTTTGTGACCTTAAGGAAGGAGAAGAGAGTAGGTGACAATGGTAAGTGGTAAGGCATGGAAAAGAAGAAATCCCATCAGATGGCCCCAATCCAAATAATCGGCTGTAAGGATGTGAGTGGGTGTAGGATAAGGTTGGGATCTTAAGAGAGAACAAGGTTTGGAACTCTGGAGAAATGAGGTAGGGAGTCAGTAACAACAGAGAAGAATTTTGAGTAGCAACGAGGACCCAATTGAGATGAAAGCACCATAAGTTTCTGTTATTTGTGTCTCTATTTCTGGATGCTAATTAATTAATTTCTCCTATTGCCATCCAAAAGCAGAGCATTCAGAAGGTGGAAGTTACCCAACTGAGGATTTGCATGTTTGGAATGGGAGATGAACAGGAGGGTGAGTGGTTACAATAGGAAGGCTGATAGGGTCAAGGTTTAGTATGGGGAAAGGAAAACTAGAGGGAAAAGAGATAGACTGGCAGGAGAAGGGAGAAAACCACTATCAATCAGGAAGGTCTCTAAGTAGTCTAAATATACACAGAATCCATGGACTAAAGTTCGTTATTTTCACTCACAAGAGAACCATCAGTGACTACTTACTCCTACTTTATAAAAAATTCTTACATGTTTATCAAGTTTCTAAACCCATAGCAGATTAGAAACAGCGAAATGCAGAGGGGGTGGGGAGACAGCAGGGATGATACTGACAGCAATACTTACTCAATATGTCAATGAGCCAACAGTAAGATATGCCTGCCAAAAAAAGCTAATTCTGCTTCATCAATAAAGGTATAGCATCAAAATGAAGGGAATTCAAAAGAGAAAAAAGGACCCGTACGCGCAAAAATATTTAAAGCAACTCTTTATTTGGGGGGCAAAGAACTTGAAACTAAATGGTGGTGCCCATCCTTTAAAGAATGATGAACATAGTATGGTATATGAATATAATAGAATGCTACTGTGATACAAGAAGTGATAAAAAGGGATGGCTTCTGAGAAACCTGGAAAATTTTGTATAAACTGGTATGGAATGGGAGAAGCAGAAATCAGGAGAACACTTATACATTAATAACAATACTGTAAAGACAACTTTGAAAGGCATAAAAGTGATCACTGCAAGGATCAACCATGATTCTGAAAGGACTGATGACGAATGATCTATGCTATCCACATCATTCAAGATGCAGAATGACATAGTGCTTTTTACAAATATTAATTTCATTTGCTCCTCATAGCAGCCCTATGAGGTAGGTGCTATAATTATCCTCATCTTCCAATTGAGGAAACTGAAGCAGTCAGTGACTTTCCCAAGGCCACGCAGCTGGAAAGTGTATTCAAGATCAGATTTATACTAAGGTCTTTCTAACTCCAGACCACTAACCACTGCACTAGCTAGGGTACTATGCATTTTTGGACATGGACAATAAGAGGTTGTGCTTGACTATACGTAGTTGTTACAAAGGTTTTCTTTTTTTTCTTTCAAATTGGGGTTGGAGTGGGAGAAAATAAATACTTATTGACTTATAATAATTTTTTTTAAATGAGGGAAATAATAATCCCTCCATAAAGTGAGATCAAACCACATCTGAAGTATTGTGCATAGTTCTAGATACAACCACTTGAGGAACCATATTGACAAAGGACTTTATGTCCAAAAGAACTTATACCAGCTCATTTTGCAGTAACAAAAGATTAGAAACTAAGGGAGTGTCCATCTACTGGAGGATGGTTAAATAATTATGGTACATGATTTCAAGAAATACAATTGTGCTGTAAGAAATGACAAAATGAATAGTTTTGAAGAAAAGTGAAGAAGACCTCTATGAAGTGATGAAGAGTGTAGAGAGCAGAATTTATACAATGAAAACAAAATTATAGAGAAAAACAGCTTTGAAAAACTTTAACTTTTTTTTTTTTACCAATACAATGATAAACTACCAGTCCAGAAGATTTTAGATAAAACATGCCACCCCACTCCTGACAGAGATAAGATGGACTTAAAATGCAGAATACATTGTTGGACATGGCCAATAGGAGAATTTGTTTTGCATGACTATACATATTTATAAAGAAGATTTTAATTTTATTTTTTAATTGTTCAATAGGGGTGGGCGACTGTGGTAAGATAACAGTAAATAGTAAATAGATAATAATAAAGAAGGTAAGATAATAAACGCTTGTAAAAAGTTCTAAACAAGGTACCGATAAACTGAGTTGTCCAGAAGAAGGCAACCAAAATGTTTAAGGGCCTTGTGACCATGCCCTCTGTTGAAGGAATTAGGACATATTTTTTTACATTTTTATTTAAATTTTGTGTTCCAAATTCTATCCCTTCCCCTTTCTCCCCTCCCTACTCCCTGAGACAGTAAGCAATGAGATACAGGTTATACATGCACAATTATGTAAAATATTTCCACATTAGTCATTTTGTAAAAGAAAAAAAATGAAAGAAATAGCATGCTTCAGTCTGTATTCAATCAATATCAGTTCTTTCTCTGGAGGTAGAGAGTATGCTTCATCACTATCCTTTGGAATTGCCTTGGTTCACTGTATTGCTGAGAATAGCTAAGTCATTCATGGTTCTTCATTGTACAACATTGCTGTTACTGTGAACAACATTCCCCAAGTCGTTTATTTCACTACATCTCAGTTCATCTAAGTCTTTCTAGGTTTTTCTGAAATCATTCTGCTTGTCATTTGTTACAGGACAATAATATTCCATTACAGTCATATATGACAGCTTGTTTAGTTAGCCATTCCCCAATTGATGGGCATCTTCTGATTTCCAATTCTTAGCCACCACAAAAAGAGCTGCTATAAGTATTTTTGTACAAATAGGCCCTTTTTCCTTTTTTTGGATGCTAGATCAAAGAGTATGCACAGTTTGACAGCCCTTTGGGCATAAAAGAACTAGAAATGTATAAAGTAAGATGGACTAGCTATCCTCTAAAGTCTTTCTAGCTCTAAATCTGTGATACTATATTTAGGCCTAGAAAAGACTGGGGAGGCAGGGCAGGAGTAGGATAAAGACACAGTCTTTATGACCTATCTTGGGAAAACAGCATTAGGCTTTCTGCAAGGTCCCCAGAGGGCAGTACTAGGAGTAATGTGGCACAGGTTGATTTGAGCTTGATGTGAGGGAAAAATTCCTAATAAAGCAGTATGGGATGACTTGGAACGTAGTGGAGTTCCCCTCTCTTGAAGTCTTCAAGCAAAAGCAGGATGACCACTTGTGGGTGTATTGCAGAGGAAATTCCTGAATTAAATGGCTTCTAACATTTGGTGATTCTGTGATAATAGGGAGAAGTGACTATTGAAAGTAAGTGAGGAGGAGACAGGAAAATTCTAAGAAGCTGAGCCAAAACTCAAAGCATACCAGTTTGAATCACTTATTATATAGGTTAATAGCCCTACACCTCTCAATAAACCCATCTGTCCTCATTCAGTCATAATATTATGCAATAAATTATGTTCATAATGACTATTATGAACCATCAAGAAGATGTTAAATTATGCTTAAGAAGGCAGGGAAGTATATAATACTTCACAAACACCTTACTAATGTTAATGGACAAGCTTCACTCATTTAGAAAACTCACATATCTAACACTTCAATGTCTTCCCTTAATTGTGCTAAATGAATAAGCCATTAATTTCAGCCCCAAATTGCATAACCAGTTTGATCATCCACCTTTCTTCACCATAATCTGCCCAGAGTGACTCTGGGCTGGTAAGAGAAATCCCATTTACCCTCAAAAGTGTAAAGAGTTTTCATCAAGTATTCTCAAAGTACTCACCCTTCCCCCACGCATGTTCTGAAGACAAACTGAAATCAGCTATGTTTAATAAGTTATTAATTTATAGTCTTCCTCTACTAAAATAATGTTATGATGTTCCCTTCCCCCATTACACCACAATTTCTATCTCCCCCAAAGGTCTCTGGGTGTCTTTATCAACAGCAAGGAGAAGACGCAAAGCCAATGAGTCATTGCTGAATTAGAAGGGAACCTTGGACATCAACATGGTCCAAATACCTTCTTATTACAGAAAAGTGAAACTCAGGGTCAGAAGTAATATGACTCACGTCATATTATGCAGTCAGCTAGTGGGTGAAATGAACTCTGAGATGTGAATGAAGAAATGAATGTGGTTCATCAGATAAGTTAGAGTTGTGGAATGCACGAATTTATCCCTATGGAGTAGTCACTGCTCAAAACGTTTTTCAAAATTGCCTCTGGAGACTGACTGAGACATGCAAGAAAAATCTCACTGGCTGATGGCTATGCATCACTTGGGATCCAAAATGGTATTAACCAGCTCTATTACCTATCCTGGACAGCTAGGTGTCGAAGAGGTTGGAATGTCAGGTGTGGGGTCACAGGAGGACTTCCTGAGTTCAAACCCAGCCTCAGACATTTACTATCTGTGTGATTCAAATCACTTAACCCTGTTTGCCTCAGTTTCTTAAAATGAACTGGATAAGGAAATAACAAACCACTCCAATATCTTTACCAAGAAAACTCCAAATGGGGTCATGGAAGAGTCAGACACAAATAAAAACAACAACAATTTACCCAGAATTGGCTCAGGAATATTTTTTGGCTGTTTCCAAAAATCAAACTCACCCTCAAAGGAAGATTTGTCACCACTGAGTATGTGTGAAAGAAGGGGCCACCAGATGGATGTCTGAGTACAGACACGTCTTTTAAAAAGTCTACTTTACAGGGATACCTTATAGCACTGCAGGTTCAGCAAAAACCCAGTCCTAAGTTTGTTTGTTTTTTTTACCGCACTCAACAAGAGAGGATCTAAATCTGAATCCTACTAATGGCATTCACTTTCCAGCTGCTGAGAATGAAAAGAATAAGGTGGGAGCCCTAGCTTTCAAGAGTGTATGCAAAGTCTGTGGAAAATGACATGATCAGCATCTCTCCCTTCCAAGCAGAGGATTCAGGAATCCAACTTTAGTTTCTCACTGCTGGGGCCCTACCCCACCACTACCATCTCCACTCAAAGCACTGAATGGAGAAATACTTTAATTTTCACTCCAAAACAAAACAATAAACTACCCAAAGATGAGAACTTAGAAATAAAATTTAGATTAGCTGCATGTCTTTAGCAGGCCTCATGTCTTCAACCCCACCCAGCAACATAAGGGCAATGACATACTTACACACTACTGTCTGTCATAGACATGGAGTCATCAGTCAGCGCATCACTCGAGATTTCACTGTCATTGGCGCTAGCTGCCGGAGCAAAGACATGTCCCGAGCTTACGTGGTATGGATTAATTGGATCATTTCTCTTGAAGGATCTAAAAAGAAAAAGTTCAATAGGAGTCTAGTCAGTAACCTAGCCTAGGAATCACAGATAAGTTGGTGATCAAGGACATAGAGGGGAATAAGCCAGTTACCTACCCAGTTCCAACCCACTATAACCACTCTAGCCCCTTTAGGCAGGATGCCCTCATTCTCACACCCATTATGTAATAAATTCATCTTGTCAAAAAGAAGACACCACAAGAGTCCCTGACATGTCCCATCTCTAACAGCTGAGCTGCTCCCAAACTATTTAGGATAACAGGCTAGCTCCCTTCACCCCTCTCTGCCCCACTTCCTACTGGTCTGCATAGGTAAGGCTGACCAATAAAAAGTTTCCCAATAATGTTAGAAAGAAAACTTTAAATTAATATTTAAAGAGAGAAATCATTTTTTGCCCTGGTACTGAAAGGAAGTGAATGACCTGACTGAAGACTGAGAGAAAAGGTTAACTGTCACTGAATCATCCTTATACATCTGGCAGAAACTGACTTTTCCCAGGACTACTATGGCATAGGGTAGGGGTTCAGTGCTGGGGCGGGGGGGGGGGGGGGGGGGTCTTCCTGACCCCTGCTCAGGGAGTAAAGTCTAGTAAACTGGAGAATCTGGTTTCAACTCTGAGAATTAGAATGAGTTAGCTAGGAAGGCAACCCCTGAAAAATAACAATGGTATGTCTTGAACTCTCTTCCACTCCCTTTATTATTGCCCCACCACCACCACACACACACACACACACACACACACACACACACACACACACATTTATACACACTGACCACCATCCTTCTGCCAAGAATTGTTAGGGCCAACTGGATTAAAGTGAGCAGCACAGCTGTTAAAATGGAAAGAAGTCCTTGGCCCTTCTTGCATCTCTAGGCCTTTTGTTTCACTGGCCACTGGCTGGCTCCCCACTTTCAACCTCTTGAGCTCTGTCTTTATAGAGTTCCCTCACATAACAAGTGTGTGCTCCTCCCCTGCTGGGCTGCATTCCTCTGGAGTGACCAGTAAGGGGTTTAAGGAGGTAGAGATGGACCTCTTTCAGCAGGACAGTGTTAATACTGACAGCATGACTAAAGTTAGCTCCCCCATGAAAGCCTGACCTTTGGGGGGGAGGGTGTGAGGGAGAGGAGAGAGACTGCTTACAAAGAATAAAGGAGATATTTAAGCTCAGCTAGACCTATCATGCTTTCCTAAAAGAACAAAGGATATAAATATAGACAGAAATGAAAAAGTGGAAGACTAATGACAGGCCCAAGAAAGATCTCAAATCAGTCTGCAAGCATCCTAAAGAGAACATGGTTCTTGGATGAAAACCAGTATTATTGCTCAGGAAAGAACACACCAGCTCAGACAGCAGTAACTATAGTCTATGTTAGAGGTTCTTACCCTGGAATCTGTGAATTTTTCCAAAAAATATTTTCATAAAACGTTCAACATATTTGGTTTCCTTTGTAATTAGATGTATTTTATTTTATGTATTTAAAAAAAAAGATCATTACAAGGAGTTCAAAGTCTTCAATAGACGGCCAAAGGAGCTCATAACACAAAAAGATTAAGAACCCTTGGTAGCATCTGGCTGGAAAACAGGGCAATGGAGAGATAGGTGTCAAGTGAATATAACTTGAATACATCTCTGTGCATGATGCCACTATGTAGGTTGCTGTGGGGTATATAAAAATGATGAGGACATGAAGTCAGAGGCATTCTTGCCTCCAAGGATCTTTTGATAAAGTTGAAGAGTTGAGAAGTCCTCATATGCCAACTTTAAATCTATCATCTGAATCCAAGGTCATTTGATGGATTTGTAAATTTATGGGCTTAAATGACTTGCCCAAGGTCACATAGCTAACAAGCAAACAGAAGCTAAATCTATTGATTCCCAATTCCCAGAAGGCCCCGAATTTAGCTTTCCATGATCTTCTTATGCATCAACAGACTAAGAAATTAAAAATGAGATCTTGTAATCCTTAATTGAGTACACAATTGCCTGAAGGGGGACACTGAGAATATAACATAAACAGATGTGCTGCAAACATAGAGAAATTATAAAAGCCAGCCCCTCTCTCCTTCACATAAAAATGCTATATCCTACACATTTCTGGGCTCCATTAACAACTGCTTATAGTAATATAATGTTGGAAGGTCCACAAAGCACTTTCCTCATAGCAACCTAGTGGGGTAGATATTGAGACTTAGGCTCATTTCACAGACAAGGATAAGAGAGGGTCAGATGTTAGACGTGACTTCTTCAAGGTCAAAGAACTAGTCATCATTAAGAGTAGTAGTTTGTACCTGCGTCTCCCCTGACTCAAGGTCCTGAATTCTTTTCCACCACAGCATTGACTCACTAACATCAAAAGACACAGAAAATGGAGAAAGGGGGTTGGTACAAAACATTGGAAATTGTTACAGGCTTAGATAATAAGGTACGGTACATAAAACTGAAGAAATCGTTATGATTCAGCCTGGAAAAAAGATGGTAGAGGGATGATTTGGACAAACCTTCAAGGACCAAAGATAGTAATGAACCGTCATTTATTACCCTCTTCAAAGAGGAGAGAACAAGAAGTGTAAATGGATAGGAAAAAGAGCATGGGATAGAATTCTACAAATAAGACAAACAGACTAGCTGGGGGGTGAAGTAAGAGAGAGGAATGGGGGAAACATCATTTTTCTTGCAATTCTTTTAAAACAGATTAAATTCTCTAGGATGGTTTCATAGCCATACCCAGAAGCAGAGGGATGGGTTAGACATTTAAAAATTCATCCTGACCACAACTGTTGATTTTTTTTTCTTCAAGTTAAAATCAAACTTACATTAGACTAACAATCTTAAGGGTGTTGGATTCAGGAAGACCTAGGCTTAATTATACCCCCAAATGTTTACTAGTTACTATTTGCCCTGAGCAAGTCAAACTTCCTTAGTTTCAATCTTCTCACCTGAAAGATGGATAAAAAATACCCATAGCATTTACTTTCACAGGGTTGTCTCAAATGAGATAACATAAGTATGTGCTTAGCAAACCTTAAAAGTACTATATATGTCAACTGTTAATAGTCTCAGCAGTGATGCTGAGGCATTTCTCTTGCCTCAGTTTCCACGGGTGTCCCACACAATCCCCATGATCTCTTGCCATTGTTAAGCACTTTGTGATGAAAATTTAGTGAGTCTCTATTCTGTGTATGGTCCTATATAGCCCTGAGAGACTTTGGGAATGTTACTGTAAATGTTAGAGTCCCAATCCTTTAGCACTTACTCTGAAAGCACACTGGGTCTTGTCCTTTATTAAAAAGTCTCAAGATGAACAACAGGTATCCAGAGAGCCAAGCCTGCCATAAGTGGCTCTTAAATACCTTCTTATTATTCCCTATATTTTTGTCACCACTGTCATATTAATAGATCAGCAATTAGTCATTTTCGATTGGTTACCTTCCAACCAAACAGTAGAAACTACATTTAATCAATCTTCACCCAAGAAATTCCTCTTTGAGATGTTGCCGCACTGCTCCCCCCTTTTCATCCAAGACCATTTGACTAAAATCACATGTTCACTCATCCACGTTTGAAACTACTCAAAGTTTTGCGCTGAGAACTGACACATGGACTTCTTAAAACAAACCCCCTCGTCCTTTCACTTCCAAAAACTAGACTACTGTTTGAGCAGGAATTAAAAATGGGAGTATATTGCTCCTAACTCGGTTAACTGGAATAAAAAAGTATTGGAATTTTTCTATAATCATAACAAGATGGTTGGGACAGGGGGGAAGAAAAGTGAGCTCAGTTTTTAAGAACGCAGAACTTTGCAGAAATCTCCACATACTTTAAGAAAACTGATTAGGGCTGTTTTCTTGTAATTACTTTAAGGAAAAAAAAAAAGAAAACTTGACCATGCTACAGTAATTGTACCCAGATGGGTTGATTGTTTCTCTCCAGTGCTGCTTTGCATCAAGTTGCCTGCAAGGATTTTAAATTCCTATGGAAAATGGTAGCCCATGATGCAAATTTCATACTGCACACTCAACTCAATCTCCAATCTTAATATGCAAAGTGGTTTCAGCTGTCAGGTGGCAGTTGCTCCGGAGATTCAAGAAGGTCTGATTGTTTTTTTCAGACCATTCTTATCTCTTATCTTGACAACATGACACACAGCATGTTGCTTTCCATACACTGGCCATGGCAAAGGCCCCCTTACAAAGACAGGACAATAGAGTTGGCCTTTCTGGATCCCCTATGGCCACCAATGCAATTTAAAGTATTTGTTTATAAATCTTTCCCTGTCAATTTAGGGCTCTCTAGCAGCCACTCTAACAATTGAACAAGACTGCTGCATAAAAGCAGACACACTCCCTCTTTCCTGAGGCCACACTAACTTGCATTCAATATATTCTTGGATTCACACATCAGGGGACAATTAGGGTTATTGAGAAATACACAAACAAATATATTTTAGAGATTACTAGGCAGTCAGAGGACCTCTTCTCTAACTTAAATCATGAAATGCTGGTCCTAGCATAGCTTTACTGTGGCATCTAGGATAATTGAAGCCAAACTTGGTTCCAATATAGCTTCACACAAGTCGGGCCTCATCAAGTGAGTTCTTTCAAAGGACAGGAAGCACTTTGAGCCAGTAGAGGGCCATCTGCTTGGCCCAACTTATTTCAAAGGAAGGCCAAGCTCACTGATGTTAGAACAGAGGATTTAATGGGAGGCAGATGAGTCTACCTTGGAGAGGAATATACAAACACTGCCAAAGCAGCACTCTAAAAGAAAGAATACAGTGGAGTGCTCTTTGGTAGAGATAGAAATCTGTACCTAAAACTAAACTCTCTCTGGATGCTCTTTACCAAAATAAATGCATCACCCTAAGCCCCTAATTCCATAGAACTTCCACTAGCACATATGGTAGTATAGCAGGTCATTTGTTTTAAAGAACAGTTCTACCAAAAGTTATTGTGACTCAGAGCATCTACTATGTATACTTCCCAGAAAAACAAAATACCCAACCATATTTATAGCTACTGTTTTCTTTCCCAAGAGGACCATTTTTGTTCATCTAATCATTATTAAAGTGAATGGAACCAGGAAGTTTATAAATAGTTTAAAATGGCCCAGGTTAAAATCCCATCTCACACCTTTACTAGATTTAGCCTCTCAGCCTCAGTTTCTCATTTATCAACAAGTACTTTAAAGAGACAGGTATTATCTGTAGCCCTTAACCTTACAGGGTTGTGAGGTTCAGAAGACATAATTTAGAAAAAGCATTTTTTTATAACCTTAAACACCAAGATAAATGCCAATCATAATTTTTCTAGGCATAACAGTGCATAGGGAAACAGCTAGAAGGGCTATGAAACCAAGCATGAAGTTGGACTATCTTATTTATGAACATTTGACTAGGCCTTGGGATAGTTTTTATATTTTATAAATATGGGAGTGGAGTGGGGAGAGGACCTTCCAAAACTCTAGTATGGTCCAAAGATTTACCTAAGTCCAAAAAGAAAAAAAGGGAAATTCTACATGTGTTTGTCACCCAACATCCAAGGCATAAGAAGACATGTCAAGATAATTTAATGTTTCAGATGGGTCATGTAGTGTAGGGCTGGCCTGGGAGTCAAGTCCTGCCTGACACATACTGGACAAGTCACTTAACCTCAATATGCCCCAGGAACATCACTTAAACTCTGCATTGGTGGCACTCATCTGTAGTGAGAGAGAAGCTTCTTCTGTTGGTCTCCATCAACAAAACGAAACAAAAACAATCCTTAGACAAGATAGAACAGTTCAAGTTTGGGTCATCAGAATCTCTGACAATGACAAGAATCTGAGGGGTGAAAAAAAGTAGCCTAATGTAGCTTGAAGATATGTAAAATACCTCTCCTCAAGAAGGGGAGGGTTGTAGTGATTTGTAAATACAGACAAGAAAAATCAATAGGGTCATGGAAAAACTTGATAAGACAATGTATTAACTCCCATACCCCATAACTCAGACAGAAGGCAGCCCTAGATGCATTATAAACAGACCAGGATCTTCCTGTTCCCACTCAACACTTCACAGCATTAATTCCAACTAAACGTATGAACCCAACTGGAACCTGCCATATTGCATCTCCACAATGGGCTAGACTCTACCAGGTCACAACCTGCCTTCAATGAGTTTAAATACTAAGACTACATAGTTATACTAGTCTTTTCCAATCATTCTCAAATGGACTTGACAAGACCACCTGGGGATTAACACACAAAGGTATAATACCAAAAAAACAAACAAACCAACTAAGGCCTCTCAATGGTAAGCGAGCTGAGACTCAGAGGCAGAAAACCAAGTCCTTAAAAGTGACAGTACAAGACTACCTAATTGAATATGGTACCACGGGATGACAGATTTAACCAGCACATGGGCAGTACCCTAGAGGTCTTAAATCACCTTGGCAATGACAACCATCCAGAAAAAATATTCTTCAAAGATCCTGAAGGAAGGGAAACAAGAGGATCCTTTATTTTCTATTTTTGACATACACCAGCTCCTGACATGACATGGTACTGTCCCCAACAAAGTCTACCTAGGTAATAGGTAACTGACAAGGAGCTCCTCAAGGTAATTGCCTGGTATTTGTAGGAACAGCAACTAAACACTGCTGTACTCTCTACACTCTTCATTCTTTAATCCATCATTTAGTTTACCTGTTTATTAGTTCCCAAGCACATCCCACTAAAAACACAACAATGGTTACAATTAAATACCTAGAATGGAAACAGTAGCCCAGAGCACAGACCCAGAAGGTCAAAAATTCCACAATTTTGTGGACTACATAAGGGACTATGTAAAGAAATTAACTCTCTCCTGTTCCCTTTTGAGTCTGGAGACAATACTTTAAAGTTACACGATTAACTTTCACAAAGGCCACTTGGGAGATAAAGAAAAAGAGGAAAGAAAAAAAAACACATAGGTAGACGTCATTTGAACAGGTAGTATGGAAGCTGTTCCAAAGATTAAAGTATGTTAAAAGACTTGGCCATTTTCTAAATGACTATTTGTCTTTAGAATCAATAGAGTCCTCCAGAGGCACCCACACTTCGTGAACTAAACCACAATCTTCAAATTCACAAGTACTTTAAGAAAAAACAAACAACTTGAGCTAATATATCATCAGAAAACAAAAGCAAAGAAAATATAAGAAGGCTTTCTATATTCAGAATTTTATTTTGAGGCAGTATCTAATTCAACATGAATGAGCCACAATCTCGGTTACCTATTAACATTAAGCCAGTCTATTGGCTCTAAACCCAACGTGAAAGTTCAAATTATATGGTTTAACCAAAGTAATGTTAAGTGTATGTGTTATTTCTTGCTCTGCCACCAGCTGCTTCCCTTTTTGCATAATTAAACTCCATACAGATGGACAACGAATGACCTCTTCCACAAATACTGGCATAGTGGATTTGGTGATTCAGAGGCCTTTAAAAAATGCTTTACTCTCACTCAACTCTAAACTCCAGCAGTGAAAGAGCTAACCCACACAAATGACTACTGCTCAAGAGTTTTTGAGGTTGGTAGGTTTCATGCTTCAAACTTCATCACCCTCTTTTAATCAAAGTTGAACAAGATCAGAGCTGATTGCTAACAGGCTGATGACTCAACAAATCCTTGGGACAGTGTTTTCTCCTTATGGTGGGAGGCGCTCATTCCTAGTCCATTCTACAGGTGCTGGTGACAAGTTGTGTAAGATCCAGAATATGTATCCTACTTCAGAAAGGGTTTTCAGTATGCCTCTTTTAAAAATAAAACATTCACAAAGTCACTCTTCCCCAAAAGTTCTTACCTGTATCCATTTTCGACAGCTTCTGTGGACCTCACATTTGCTGTAGCCCTTAGAGTTTTGCTGGACAGGCCAATCACTGCAGGTAAAACCTTGCCTTTAAAGTCTTCACAACTCCACTCCTCTTCTTCATTTAAGGTGGGAAGATACCCACAGACCACCTTTAAACTCCCAAGCCCACTGTTGTTAATATAAGCTGAGTTTTCTCCCCCACTCCTTACATATTCGAGGTATATATCAGAAGTCAAAAACATCTGGTAGGCATTTTCTTCCATCACTGTCTGAATCTCAGTCTGAGCTTGATCAAACATGATGGAATCTATCTGCTGTTTCTTAATGCTATCTCTTATGTAAGTCTTGGTGGCTGGTTTCAGCTGCTTGGAAACGATACAGTTATTTTCGATGTACCTTTTGTAAATTGCTTTGGCTACTCTTAAAGTTTTGGTATCCTTAAGGTTCATCTGCCTGAATCCATTGCAGGCAAACCAAAAGTCTAAGGTATCCACACACTGCTCCCTCTCCAGGAAAGTCCGAAAAAGATAAGCCCCATCCTGATCACCCAACAAGGAATGTAAAGACTTGGTCCACCTGGCCAGAGGGGAGTCTGGGGATGCCCTGCCTTCAGGCTCCCCCAAGCCATCTTCATTCCTCCTAGTGTTGGAAGAGATAGGCATAGTTTTGATGACTGGGCTCTTGCCCTGACCGAAGTGGATAGACTGCTGGCATGGTGGTGTCTCTCCTTCTTCTCCTGGCACTGGGGGTCGAGGGGCGTCCTCTCTGAAGCTACTGCTGGGGTCTGAGATATGAGTCACCAACATAGCACTACTCATGGTGATGGAGTGTTTCTCACAGTTTCTTCTCCTCTTCCAGTTCTCCTAAGCAATCAGCGTGTTCTCTTTCTCACTCAAGTCAGCAAAGGCTCCTCTGAACCTTCTCTCTGCAAAGGGAAAAGGGGGAGGGAGGGAGGAGGGGTGGTGGAAGAGAGAGAAAAGAGTATTGATCTAATCAAAACCAGATCCACCCAACATCAAAGCGAGAAAGTAAACAGGCTTTTCAACTCCTCACATTCAAATCAGGCAAACCAGCTATTTCCAATGTGCTAATCAAAAGTATCAGATACACCGTTTCAAAAGAGAAACCTGAACTCCATGCACACTTTTCCAGTTAGGAGGTTTAAAAAAAAAAAAAAGACAGAAAGGGTTGAAGAAATAACCTTCAATAAATACACTCCATCAAACTAACCCCACACAGCAAAGAGCCGTGTCTCCCGGCCATTTGCTTCCTTCCTTCCTTCTTCCTCCTCTACCCAGTCCTGATAACATCCCAGAGACCCAAAGCTGAAGTCGCAGGTCGCTGGCAGGTGAAACCAATTTCGCTCAATTACCCCAACTTGGCTTTGGCTACAGAGAACTCGAAATGTGCTCTTCCTCCGGCATATGGTTCCCATTCCTCACCACCACACCCCCTTTCCTTTCCTCTCCACGCTTCTCTCTCTTTTCTCACTCCTTAAAAATTCATATTATGATCCCCAGAAAGGAGCACTCCCAGCCCAGTGCTGAAGCTGCTGTGCACGGAACATACATCGTGGATGCTGCCTGAGGACCCTCCCCACTCTACCCCCCTCTACTCCAAGCCAAAAAGATTCAATTTTCTAGCTGCTTCTAAACCTTGATTTTAAAATGTCCACCACGGCCCGGGATACTGAAACCTGAAGGATACTTTAAGCCCTTAAGGGACAAACAGTTACCTGCAGCGCCCTCCGCTCCCGCCCACTTCCCCCTACCCCACCCTGGCACACACCGGAGAGCATACCAACTCACTACCTCCCGATCCCCAAACTTTTCCAGAGCCAAAGCGGCTCTGCTCCCTTCCCACCCTCCCACCCAAAGCACACACCTTTTCCCCTCAGAACAGAAGAATGAAGAAGTCAGAAGCAAAGAAGGGGAGGGGGTGGAGACATTCTCTGTAGCCTTGCACGAAGAACCAAAAGCTCCGCATCAACCTAGTTTGGCTCCCCCGCCAAAAAAAGAAAATAAAGAAAATCCTCCAACAGACCGACCCAGTACACATGAGAGCCTCCAAGCTTAGAAGCCGGAGCTGGAGCCCAACTGGGAGGGGGAGAGTGGAGCGGGGAGGGGGGGTGGAGTCTGGGATGTAGGAGCCCCACAGCCTCAGCCATCTGAGGGGAAGGTTTGCGGTGTTGGGAACCAAAGCGCGACGGGGGGTGGGGGAGGGGGTCGGAGGGGATCCAGGACGTAGGAACCCCACGGCCGCAGCCATACCTTGGGGGAGGTTTGCGATCCAGAAAACCAAAGAGTAGGTTGGGGGAGGGGAGTCCCAGGACGTTGAAGTCCCGCAACCTGAGCCATCTGATCTGGAGATCAGCGGTCCCAGGAACTACAGGAGGGTTGGAGGCAGAGAAGAAAGGGGCGAAAGAAGCCGGGGCGTGGGAGAGCAGCTGGCAGAAGGGCAGTGGAAAAGAAAATGAGGTTAAATCCAAGTGTTGGCTAGCAGATATACCTGAAAGGCGAAGGCATTGCGAAGCCGGGTTCTCATCTCCTCCAAGAAGGGTTTCCCCAGGTAGAGTCTTCCCACTCAAAAAAAGAAAAAAAAGGGCAACCGGACCCCTTCCCCTCGGAACCAAAGACACGAGGAGGAGGGGAAGCAGCAGCAGTCTTTACAATCCACCCGGCGCCAGGGTACCGGGGCCGCGACGAGAAGAAGAATCTTCAAAAGGACCAATCCTTAAACACCACCCCACACACATTAAATTAAAGGAAAAAAATAATAAAACTCCAGAAATGGCGACGGGGCTGGTAGTCTTTCTCTTTCTTTTTTTTCCCTCTCTGCAAAAACAAAACAAAACCAAAGGAAAAAAAGGCTAGAGATCTAAGGCGGAAAAGGAGAGTGAGGGGAAAAAAACCTCAGTAAACTCCTAAGCCACTTGCTTCCTTCGCGTCCTAAGCAACTACTGACCCCCTAACTAAGCTCTCTGGGCCCCTTAGGACTTCACAGGGAGTAGCTGGAGGAGGGGGAGGAGGGAGGAGGGGAAAGGGGTGGGGGTAAGAGAGGAGTGGAGGGGTACAAGAACTGCCATCCTTTCATCTCACCTACCAAACACACACGCAGACGCGGGGGGGGGGGGGGGGATAGGGGGGTGGAGCGCGCACACATAAATAATAATGATAATAATCAGACCACAAAAAGATCTCTCCCTACCTCCCCCTTCCCCCCCGCCCGCGCGCGCGCACACACACACACACACACACACACACACACACACACACACACACACACACACACACACACACACTTCTTCCCCGCTTGGATAAGTATTTGCCATAGATCTTTAGACTTTAGGATCATGAATCTGGGGGGGGGGGGGCTCCTAGAGAATCTACTCCTACAGCCCCCAACCTTCCCCTCCTCCCCTCCGCAGTCTGCGGCTCTCTTCCTCGCTTGCCTGGGAGCGAGCACCGAAATAGCTTTCCTGAAAAACTTCAAAGCCTCAGCCAAGAGCACATCAAAGGCTTCCAGAGAGGGGCCAGCGCTGGGATCACTGCATTCTTTGCAACTTACCGTGGATCCACTCGTCTGCTCCACCGCGAAACCTCGAAGGCTCCTAGTACTGGGCCCCCTAGACGGGACCCGGGTTCCGCACCCAACCACCCCAGTCCTGCCCAGCTTTGCGAAGGCATCAGAAAACATGGGCAGCTTTGGGGGGGGGGGGGGGCCAGGGAGTGTTGGTGGTAAGGAAGGGGGGTGGGAATTAAACAGTAATGTATGAATTTTTTTTAATCTAACAGAAGGGGGGGAGGATAAATGGGATCGCTCCTCCACCACCCCTTTTTATGCAAAAGATTCGATGCGTCTTCCACCACCATCCCAGCTTCCCTTCCCTCCCCCTTGAACCCCCCTCCCTCCCCTTCTTTCAACACAGGTCTTGTTTCCAGCAGTCATTCCATGCACCAAATGTCCTCCGGGCTATTCCAACAAAAACTGAGCTGTGGGTTTAACTGTGCACATCAAAGGCAGGAGCCGAGAAGCACGGTCCTGAAAGGGAGATAAGCGCCTTTCTGCAACACCCCTGTCCCCTTCAACTAACCCACAGCTCTGGAGTATATCACCATACATACATACATACATACATACATACACACACACATACATACATACACACATATACATACACACACCTTTCCGTCTACTCTCCCACACACCTTCAGCCCTTTCCTAACCCCCTCCAGATCTGAGAGGTACCCCAATCCTTTGATCCCCTCCTGCCGCAGCCCCCTCACTGCAGCCAAGAACCTGAATTCCAGGCAGAGAACGGGGGGGGGGGGGGGGGAAGATAGGGGAGGTGTTATAATTTTGGATAACCCCCCACCTCAAAACGTTTCTTTGATGAGGATATTCCATCGCATATTACATATGCATTACTATACACATTAATATATGCAAACATGGCTTTTTTGCAAAGGAGTTTAGAGAGTCAGAATACAGATATTTACATCCATTTTATGGATTATTATTTTTTTTTAATCCCCGGAGTTGTTACTAAGTTACCAGGACCTTATCAAAGAGAAGCAATCTCGAGCCAACTCCCCCAGGCTTTGGAGCGTCAGAAGTAAGTGATCCCGCCGCCCCAATCATATTAGCCCAGCAATCCCCACAGTGCCTTAAAGGGACAGGGCCCCCCCACTTCCAGCCCCCCCCACCCCAGTCCACCACCCCCGGTCTCGGTCGCGGCCCTCAGCCGCCGCACGTTCCACTGCCCACGTTAACCCTTCCGGTGCTGACCTCTCTCCTTTCCCAACTGGAGTTTCTGACTTCTTTAAATCCCTGTTTCTTTTCTCCGTTCCTCCCGCCCTCCACCCCACCCCCCACCGCCGGGTTGTGCACCCCCCACCCCCTCTCCCCAGCACTGTGGAATGCAAGTTTCTGTGTAGCATTCTGGCTGTATCCAGTACTGCAAGCCCCACAGTCGATTTTTTCCCCCTATCATCAAACACTTGCCCCCGCCCCCGCCCCCGCCTCCTCCCTCTCCTCTTCCCTTTGAATTAAAGTTTCCCTGGGGAGCTTTAGCCTGCTTACTGGAGAAGGTGGTTTCATACCTGTGAGTTGTACTGGTGAGATTCCAGCTAGCCCAAGCCTGAGCACACACATGCCAGGATGTGTGCATGCATGTGAGTTTGAATGAGTTTTATGTGCACAACTACGATTGCAGCTGGGTAATGCAACTGAGCAGGCTCTGTGGGTGATGAAGGGGAAGGAGATGCGTGAGTAGATGCCTAGGTGCTCTAGAGAAGGAGGGGGAAGTAATCCTGACACCTAATTAGAAGGCATTTCCCAATCCAATTAAGATGAAAATCCGCAACTTCACCCCTTGTTCTGGTCCCAAGACTCTTTTCATTAGCTGGACGTGCACACACCGTCTATGTCTGGCGGCCACCAAACTGTTCTAAGGTGTTCATATCCTCCCATGTGTTAAATATTAAAGACATGAAATATCTTTTCTCTAGACGCAAGGTTTTGATGTTTTAAAAACGTCTCAATTTCCTCTTCCCCCATAACTTCTCTAATTTTCCCACCATCCTGGAGCTCAAAAGACCTATGGTCATAACCTCCTGTCTCTGGGAAGAAAATAGTCCACAAGCCCAGAAACATTTAAGTAAAATTGTTTTAAGGATGGGAGAGGTGGTTTTTTTTCCCTTCTGGTACGATGAAACTCTCTTTGTCACGTGATGACTTAATTAGTAAGTTTTCTTTCTTTTTTAATTAAAGTACAGTGTGCACCAGAACTCCAGCCTGCTCTGTGTGGCAGTTTTTCCCAATATAATCAACATTACTTTCAGCTCAACACTTTGACATCACCAATTCTTCAAGTCCCTTTTTTCGCCTTGCCTTTCTTCCTTAACTGAATTTATGAGAATCCCTTTAAAATGCAAAGGTGCCTACTACAACCTATTATTAGGCCTTCAGAAGAAGTATTTTTTTCTCAGCTGCAAAAAATGTCTCTCACTGACCTGCCAAGAACAGAGAAGTACAGATCTCTCATTATCCACCTAACTAAGCATAAGAAAACAACAAGGTCTAACGCCCCCCAGTTGACTACCCTGTGTCCTTAGCCTCCATATAGCAAGGCTCCTCTTTTGTTATTTTTGTTAGCGAGCCTAACTAGGATGAGGTTAACCAGAAGCTGATTGGTCTTTAGGAGAAAAGGGACTGAGGGGCCCCAGAAGCACTGTTGTCTAAATAGAAACCATAAAGTCACCTCCACCCTCAAAACACATACAATACCCTTGATCTCCCTGGTAAACTGGCAGACTGACTTCTATCTACATAGAACTACATGTTATCCATAAGCAATTCTCTCCATTCCACCCTCCCCCTCCACACACACGCACAAAATGTTAGCTTCTTAAGGGCAAGTACTATTTTCATTGTCTGTCAAAACAATGCTTAGGCATATAGTAGGTATTTAATTAATGCCTGTTGAGATGAATTTGATATAGGGTTTTGTGTATGGAATCTGAAGACAAAAGGAGGATTCTCTAAATGAGTGATTTTTTCCTTGAAGGATCCCTAATGGGGAAGACACAAATGTATTTGTGAGGAAAGGAGAGAATGAGAAGAGGAAACCTGTAGGGTGAGGACAGAATTCAACACTAGCTCTTAAGGAGTTCAGGAGAATAATACAAGCTTCTGTCCCATCATAGTTTATGACCCGGTTGGGAATTCATACAGAGAGCTACATGTTTGCATAGATTTCAGTTGCACCACTGATAGAGGTATGACTTAGTCCAGCTATTCTGAAAAACTCTTTGCAATTATGTAGGGAGGGGAAAAATAATTAAAATGTCACCCTTTGACCCAAAGATCTTACAACTAAGAAGGGGAAGCTAGGTGATGCAGTGGACAGAACACCAGTGCAGGAGTCAGGAGGACCTCCTGAGTTCAAATCTCACCTAAGACACTCACTAGCTGTGTGACCTTGGGCAAGTCACTTAACCCCAACTGCCTCATCCTGGGTCATCTCCAGTCATCCTGATGAATATCTGGTCACTGGATTCAGATGGCTCTGGAGGAGAAGTGAGGTTGGTGACCTGCACAGCCCTCCCTCACTCAAAACAAAGTCAAGTGCAAGTCATGTCATTATTTCTCTGATTATCGTCTTCTTTGGCAATGAAGGATGAACACATACACACACCAAGCATAATTCTCAAGGAGGTCAAAGATAAAAGTACCATTTTTTTTGTGTGTGGTAGCAAAGAACTGGCAACAAAATAGGTGCCCCTCTATTGAGGAATGGATAAACAAACTGTACTACATGAATGTGATGGAATATTATTGCACCATAAGAAATGATGAGTATGAAGAATTCACAGAAGCATGGGAAGACTTAAATGAGCTAATACAGAGGGAAGTAATCTGAACATAGACTTCATGACTATAACAAGGTAAATGAAAAGAACAATAACACCAGACTAAATGCTGTATAATTATAATAACTAAACGTGGCCCAGGAGAAGAAATGGAAAAATGTACCTCCTTCAATTCCTTGGAGAGATGGGTGATTATAAATGTGGAATGCTGTATGTGCTGTCAGAGGCTATCAATGTGTCAGTTACTTCTGCTCAATATATCAAAAAAACAAGATCTTTGATACAAGAGAGCAGAGGAGAAAGCAAAATATTTGGAAATGAATGTGATATAAAAACAAAGACATAGATCAGCGTTTATTTGGGGAAAATATACTTAAGTGGCCATCTCTCAGGTCTCCAGGCACTGAGCTATTTCCCGTTCATATTTCCTCAAGGAGCATTGGTACAAAAGGGTAAGTAAATGCCTTTTGTTTAGGTTCTCACAGAATAAAGGGCTTCAACAAAGAAAAATCCAATCAAAATCAAAACAGGCCGTGTTCAAAGAGAGGGTTTTAAAAATGGAAAGCGGACACTTTGCCTTCAAGGGTGGTTTCTCCCTTTTCTTCTCATAGCTTCCACAGGCCTTTTATTCCACCCCCTGGGTCCAGTCTGGAAAGTTGTTAGAGACTATAAACAGGGTTCCCTTTCACTCCCTGATGGTTTTGTGGCAAGAGAACTAAGGAATGAATACCTAGTCCTCTCTCTTAGTAATAACACATCAGAGCATTTGGTTTCCAGAAAATATGTTTGTCCAGCCACTGACCTACCTAGTTCAATAATGTTTACTATTTATTTCTTCTTCCATCATTCTAGCACCACAGGCTGGTACCAAAGACATATGACCTCTTGGATTTATGAGGTCGCTTGATCACTTGTTGCTCATACTGCCACAGAATGAACCAAAACCTTCTCTACCTGTTACCCAGCCTCTCTCTTAGGGGAATATGGTTTTCCATTTTTCCCTGTTCTCCTTGGCAGCAGATATATCATGTGACCAATTGTAATCCTGTACTGTTGCCTGGAAACTGGAAAGCAAGGTGATGGATTACTGCACATGCTCACTATTCTCTCTTTTTCTTTAAAAAAGAAAAAAACACCCCACAGAGAATGAACAGTCCACTCTACCTCACAAGAGACAAGTTCAGTAAAACAAAGAGTGGTCCTTTTTTTTTTTTCTCCTGGAACTATACATAATCGAAACAAATCTAAGAGAATAAGAATCCTTTAGAAGAGTCCCTGAGAGATCATTTGCCTCATTTCCCTCCTTTTAGACAGGACCTCACCTTAACTATTCCAGAGGAGAAACCAGATTAGTCAGGATTTTAGGGTTGAGAATTCTAATTAAAAATTGTTTTGCTGTTGTTATTTTTAATCAAAAGGATTTTTCTCTCTTTTGTGATGAGGTCTGGGAGATATGTATCATTTGGATTGGTGAAATGGATAGTGCCTTCTGGTGAAGAGAGGGCATATTCTACCCCTATTAGAAAAGATAACAGTTACCTTGAAGGAAGGAAGTTTTTAAAAGAAGCTGCAAGCTTTTAAAATGTCAATCAAGTAGAAGAGCAACTAGCGTATCACCTATCAAGAAAGGGAGGTTAAGGGAGGCAAAGGCACTTCTGCTCTCCTGCCATTCCCACTCCACTACCAGAGATAATTTGGGCAAGCCAGTCTAGTTCTGGAGGGCCCTGAAGAACAGAAGCCCTTTCCTTTAGTCCTGTCCAAGGCCAGTCCAAGGATCACAGGATTTAGAAATGAAAAAGATCTTGGAAATCATCTTGACCAATTCCCTCATTTTATAGATATGTATCTGTAGTACCTACCTCACAAAGCTGTTGCTAGGAAAAGATTAGATATCTAAAGCTCTTTGTAAAACTTAAAGGATTAAAGATCGATGATTGTTATTACAATATATCATTACAATGACATATTGTTACAACAAAAAAAATTTCTGTGAAGTTTGGATTCAGCCAGAGGGCCACACTTGAGGACCTCAAGGCCTAAGGTTCCCCACTCCTGCCCAGATCCCTACCCCCTCATTGTTCTACACTATCTCTTAATACAAATTTTGTCTGTTAGATATCAGGTGATCTTCATTCCTCATGTCATTTCTTTCTGCATGTCTCCCGAGAGGCTCCATTCACTTGAAAATGGGTGGTTTTAATTGGTACTTTAGAGGAAAGATGGTTAGTAGAGTTCTTCTGTTTACTTACTCCAGAATGCACCTCTTACCTTTCCTCTATCTCCCTTCTCTCCTCTTCCCTTAGATTCTTGTATTTTTTTCTCTCTGACCTATACCTTCAAAATGGTGATTGGGCAAAGGTCATTCAAAACTTCCCTGAAATTTTGAAACCCTGAGGAAAATGACGGGGGTGGGTGCTGGGGTTTGAGGGAGGAACAAAGCAGAAATGTTGGATAAAAGTGAAATATATGTAATATTAAATTTTCCAATGCCTTTTCCAGTAGGGACATAAAATTGCATTACGTGTAACTTGGTTTGCTCATAAAATGACTGTGCTTGTTTTATTAAATTTAAAATTAACATTTATGAAAATAATAATTACAAATATACTAACTAAATTTACTTTTAAGGACTTTAAACTTTTATTACAATTGAAAGTACAAGCTGCTAGAGTTCAAGGAATCCAGCATCTTTTAGTTTTTGTCAGTTTATGAGAAGCAGACAAAAATTTGAGAACAAAATCGACATTATAGCAAAACAAAGAAAGTTATTATGTCTTTTGGATTCTGTGTTCTCTATAGTATCAAACAGATCCAGAAATACTTCATCTTCAGAAAAGAGGCTGAAAAAAAAGAAGAACAAAGTACTTTCCAAACTGTAAGTGGATCTTTTGCCTTGTGGAACTTAGTCTATCACTTTCATTTTCCTAATGTGTTCCTCTTATGTCACTTCTCAGTTCAAAACTCATCCATGTCATATTGAACAAAATCTAAATTCCTTGGTCCGGCATACAAGATCCTCTAAAACCAGTCTTTAACCCACCTTTCCAGCCTTATTTCCCATTCTTCCTCTTTTTATATCCTACTTTTCTACATCTATGATCCCTACAATTAGGACACCCTCTCTTCCTGTCTCTGCCAGTTGAAATCTATCCGTTAAGTACCAGCTCCATGAAATAGTCTTTCCCTCTCACTAGTCCTCTCTCACATGACTCCACTTTGTTTCCCTATTGGGGCACTATCACATATATTTTTTTCAGGTAGTATTTTATCTCCTCCACTAGATTTCAAGTTCCTTTGAGTACAGGGACCCTTTTATATGTGTCTTTAGATCCTCCTCAGTAACTAGAACATAGTGAGTGTCAATAAATGCTTGTTGGATGAATTGATCCATTTTCTGAACTGTCACTCAGGATTTTATGATTCTTCTTATACTTTATTTCATCATCTAAATGAACTTTTAGAAATTTGAAGTCTTTCTGGAAGTGAGACAGACTTTTCTGTTTACCCACAGGCTAATTCATTTCTCATTTTGATATATTGATAAATTCAGACGGATTTCTTTCATTTAAGACAGAAAGTGAAGGAATCTAAAGCAGGTAAGACACATGGGAGGTCAGAGGGTATGTTGTATTAAAAGGGGGAATGTGCCTCAACAGGATTCCAAACTGTCTTCCTAGTCTGTGCTCTACGCCATCTGAAATAACCTTCTCAACACCAAGATCATAGATCTAGAGATAGAAGCTGGTCCAACTCCCTTGTTTTTCATATGGGAAAACCAAGGTTGAATTTATGCAGAGTAAAGTAAGCAGAACCAGAACAATTTATAACATCAATATTATGTTATATTATATCACATTATGAAAGCAAACAATAATTTAAAGACTTTTACAGACCGATAAAGAGCAAAATGATCAGGACCAGGAGAAAAATGTATGCAATAACAAAACACTGTAAAGCAAGCAACTTTGAAAGCTATAAGAACTATGATCAATATCCTGACTATCCATTATTCCAGAGGACTGGATGAAACGTTCTATTCACTTCCTGACAAGTGATTGTATATATGTTACACACACACACACACACACACAAACACACACATATACACATGTACCTCTACATATATGTGTGTATATGCATGTATATGTGAATATGTATATGCATACACATGCATATACATGTATGTATTTGTGTATATACACACAGCCAGTGAAAGGATTTGTTTTGACTTGATTATGCATATTTGTTACAAGGAACTCATTTTTATTTTCTCTCTCTCTCTTTCCTTTGGAGAAGGCTGGGAGGGAAAGAAAATACATTTCCCTTATTTTCAAAAAACACTTTAAAAATAGCGAGGAGGAGGTCCTACAGATGTGGAATGTTGCATGCACATACTTTCAGATGAGCTCATTTGTTAGTTTTGCTTAATTGTTTTATTTTGTTACCAGAGAGCTTAGAGTGAGGATAGCCTGTAAATATTTGCAATGTAAAAGCAAAATGTATCAATAAAGCTTTTTAAAAAGAAAGAAAACCAAAGCCTAGGGAGGTTAAGTGACTTACACCAGGGTCACAATAGTAGTAAATGTCAGAGGAAGGATTTTAACCCAGATCAGGCTGATTCCAAAGCCATCATTCTTTCAGATATATACCATATTATCTCCCATACAAAGACTCCCTTTGCAGCTTATGTTGTAATCTGATCAAATGTACTTTAATTCCCTTCCAAACAGAATCATAGAATGTCCAAGGTGGAAGATAGCTTTTGCTCCAAATACTCCATTTTATAGTTAAGGAAATTGAGGTCCAGAGAAAGGAAATGAATGACTGAAGCATTTCAACATGATTAAGAAGCCACACCTCTTGCTTCCCAGAACCCACACTCTTTACTTGCCACCATTCTGCCCTTCAATCTTGGATCTAAGACATTTACAGCCTTTCAGACCACATGACAACAAAAATTTTTTCATAATAAAATGTTTTCTTCTGTATTCAAAACTGGAAATACACTTAGAACCTCAAAAACATGTTGAATTTATCTTGGCATCTGACAAAGAAGACCTAAGAAAAGTACAGTCTAACTCAAAAGCAGTGACTGCTGAAGGAGTCGATTTTAGAATTAGCAGTGAATTCTCCCATTGAGTGCCAAACGTATTTTTCTCAAGTACTACTTACAATCCAGAACGTGCAGAGAAGAGGAGAATTTGCACTAGGTTTTTATATCACAGGATAAACATGTGGAGCTATTCAGCTACTGCAAAGGAAAGAAAGTAGGAGAAAGAAAAAAGCAAGTAGGAGAGGGCAGTAGAACTCCTAGCCCATGGCTTCTCCTTGAAGTGAAACATATTTGCCTTTAAGCTAAGAAGGGACTCCTAGAAAATCACAATAGAAGTGACTTTGGAATGGCTGAATTATGGTATAAGAAACAATGAAGGGGATCATTTCAGAGAAAGCTGAGGAAGACTTGTATGAACTGATGCTGAGTGAAGTAAGAAGAACCAGGAGAACCATTTCTACAAAAACAACATTATGGAAACAAACATCCTCGAAAAACTTTGAGAATCCTAATGGATGCAATGATCAGCCATGATTACAGAGGACTGATGATGAAGAATGCTACCTCCTCCTCCTGACAGAGAGGGATGGACTTAATATACAGAATAAGACATATTTTTGGACATGGCAAATTTGGAGATTTGTTTTTACTAACTATTCCTATTTGTTACAAGTGTTTTTTTTTCCTAGTAGGAGTGGGGTCAGAAGGAGAGAAAATACTGTTAACTGAAAAAAACCCTTTTTTGGAAAAGAAAGCCTGTATGCCACTGACATACTTGCACTTTGGTCCACATGGGACTCTTGCCTGTTGTAGCACAATAAGCAGCATTTCTTTATGGAAGATCAACTCCTGCTCCTTTCTCCTTGCCACTCCAGTCCAGCTTCCCTTCTTGCATGTTCCTCTGAAAGACTGTCAAGAGATTCCCAACAATAGTATACCATGTAGGGTTTTTGATGAAGCATGGACTATTGGAGAACATTGGTGGTCAGGTCTGTTTGGAGGTGCCACGCTCTCCTTTCCTGAATCGTTACCTTCTTTGTAACAGTTATCCCTGACACAGAAATAATATGGCATGGTGTACTAGTCTTGATATCAAAAAGACCTGAATTAAAATTCTTCCTTTGATGATCATTAGCTGTGTGACTCTGGGTAAGTTACTTAGCCTAAGTATTTTTCAGGAAATGTTTCAGGATAGGAGTTTATAACTTTTTCTTAGTGTATGGATCCTTTTGCATTCTGGTGAAGCCCATGGACCCCTTCTTGGAAAAATGCTTTGAATTAATAAAGTAAAATATATAGGATTACCAAGGAAACCAAAGGAGGAGGGAGAAAAGAAGGAGGTGGAGGAGAAAGGTAATAATAATAGTAACAATGAGAAGAAGAAGAAGAGGAGGAGGAGGAGGAAGAGAAATAGATAACTATAAATTTTGCTAGAAAATTTCATGATTATTTAAAGAGGTGAGGAAAATACTGAATTAAAAGTCACTTTTTAATATATGAGGATTCTTTTGGTAGTTAACTGGCACAGTAAATAAAGCATTGGGCTTGGCATCAGGAAGAATTGAGTTCATATCCAACCTCAGACACTTCCTAATTGTGTGTGACCTTGGGCAAGTCACTTAACCTTTACTTTGCCACTGGAGAAGAAAATGGCAAACCACTCCAGTATCTTTGCCAAGAAAACCCCAGGGACAGAAGTCCATGGGATCATGAAGAGTCAGACTGAACAACAAAAATAAGGAATCTTTAAAAAATATGTATATCATAATTATAGATGAGTAAAATATATCTTCAATTAACACTTCGCATAACCAAGATTAAGTTATCCAGCAACCTACCACCTGGAAGACAGCTGAAACCAAATGAAGGGGAAAAAAAAGAAAGATCTCTAAGCAGTCAGAGTAGACATTATAAAGTTCTTTCGCTAAATACCAGAAGATCATATATTTTCTTCATACTCTCTCTCCCCCAACCAAGCCTTTATTCAAAGACTATTTAATTCTGCTTTGCATGTAATTCTAACAAACTTGTCCAACTAAATTCCAAACTGAGAACAGATTATAAGACAAAAATTAAAATGAGGAGAAAGATAGTGGATAGCATACAAGCTACTGACATACCAACTTCAAAAAATAATGGGTGATATGACTGTATAGTAAAGCTACAAAATGTTAAGACAAGAACACAAGATACACAATAGTTGGAGAAAGCAGTTCGTGGGGAGGGAGGGGGAAGGGAGGGTGAGAAAATTTAAAACTTATGGAAGTGAATGTTGAAAACTAAAAATAAATATTTAAATAAAAAAAATTTTTAAAGAGAAAGAAAACCAGTTCTACACCTTCCTCAATAGCTCTTGAAGGGATATGGTATCGATATTAGCACAGTGCAACAAATGATGTTCATAAAGATGCCTCTTGAGTCATCAATAAAAGGTTATACTTTGATATTTCACTGAGTATACTTTGATATTTTGGCAGCTATGTGGTCTCATTAATGTGAATAATCTCTCTTTGTCATCTTATCCTGATATAATTCTTAGTCATTCGCTGCCCCCTCCCCCTGCCCCTCTCCATTCCCCCCAAATAACCTACAAGCATTTCCTCAAAATCCTAAAGCATTTAGTAAATCTCTTTACCTTCAGCAGATACCAGTGGGACACTTTGGCTTATTCATGGATTATCCCTTGCTCTACCTATATGGTCAGTCCTTCTCCTTTTTCATGCAAATGTCTGATGATCCCCTTTATATGATGCCACCTGCATAGTTCTTTGATAGAAATACATTGCAGCCTACCATGTTTCTCTATGTTGCCCTTTGAGTAACTCATAACTTTAATTCTTCAGAGACCATGGTATTCCATGACTCAGTCATATAGTATCACCATAAAATATTGATGTGAAAAATATCACCCTCTATTTAGGAAGAAATTTGGAGACATAACATTTTACAATTTCCCAAAGGTAGTCTAACTCATTCTCCCTTCTCTTCCTCCTTCTCCTCAATTCTGGGCCCAGGAAATGCACGAGGCCTATATAAAGATTTATATAATAATAGATCAGTTACCCATCCAGCTGTATGTCAAAGTCTAGAATCTAGACAATAGAGATTCTTTACAATTTGGTTTCTCCTGTGTAGATATTTAGGCCAAACTCTTCTGATGGCTACTCTAATCATTTAGGAGTTTCAAGAACTTGATGTAATCAATGCATTATAATTCACAAAGAAGAACATCTGGAGGACCTCACCATCTATAAGGAAACCTTCTTTAATTTGGACTTTGTGCCATACACTCTCCAAGGCAGTGGCTTACATATTTGTTAAGCATATAGTTATATGGGTTATAGCTTACTTTTTATTAATAATAACTCTATTGTTGAACAAACTTATCTCTATTGCTTAAAACACAAGTAGGTGGTGCAGTAGTGGTGGACCTGGAATCAGAAAGACTGAATTCAAATCCAGAAGATATTTACTAGCTGTATGACCCTGGGCAAGTCATTTAACCTTTGTCTGCCTCAGTTTTCTTATCTTTAAAGTGTGAATAATAATAGTGCATGTCTTCCAAGGTTATTGTGAGGAAAAAATGAGATAATAGTTGTACACTGCAAACTTTAAAGGGCTATGTAAATACTAGTTGTCTTCACTGCCACCACCACATTTTAAAAGACAGTTTTATGTGACTTTTAACTTACGCACAGGAGATATCTTCTTTGAGTTTTAACCTTTAAAGTTAAAGTGATCAAATCAAGTGATTTTTTAAAGAGTCAACCAACAATAATCATAATGGGATCGTTAGTTCTTTTACATTTCAGTCTGTTGCATGACTGTACGGATAGAGTTTGCCGTAGAATGTAATTGGCAAAAGCATCCATGCTTCTTCCTAATTCCTGCAACAAGGATGCCCTTGACATAGCCTTATATTCAAACTGGGCAGAAGTAAGGCAAAGAAAGAAAATTACAGAATACTATCTCTAGTGACTATTGAAAATATTGAAAATATTATTAATAATTTATTATTATTTCCTTCTCCAGATCATTTTACAGGAAAGTGTTGCAAAAAGAGGTTAAATACCTAGCAGTGCACTGGATAGAGCACTGGAGTCCAAATCCAGTCTCAGAAACTTACTAGCTCTATTACCCTACAGAAATCACTTAACCTCTGTTTACCTCAGTTTCCTCATCTGTAAAATGGGAATAATAATAGCACCTATGTCATAGTATGAAGCTCAAATAAGATAGTATTTGAAGGGAAAAAAGCACTTATCACAGCACCTAGCACAAAGTAGATGCTATATAATAGCGTATAAAATAATAATATAATAATAAATGCTTATTCTTTTCTTTTTTCCTCTCCAGGTAGAATTAGAAGGACCAATTATCTAGAAAAAAATCTTTGCAGCAAGTTTATTGATCAAGGTCTGATATCCAAGGTAAATAGGAAATTAATACATACATATATACATAAACATGTATGTGTGTATATATATATATGTGAAAAAGAATCATTCCATAAGAGATAATCAAAGAATATAAATAGGCAGTTTTTCAAAGTAGGAAGGTAAGCTATCAACCATATAAAAGAGTTCTAAATCACTAAAAATAAAGGAAATGCAAACTAAAGCAACTGTGATGTTCCACCTCATGCTTGAGATTGTCAAATATGATACAAAGGGAAAATAAAACTTTGGGAGAGACTAAGGAAAGAAGGGCAGGCACTTCTCACTATAGGTCTGTGAAGTAATGTAGACATCTGGAAAATCAATTTGGAACTATATCCAAAATACTACTAAATCGTGTATGCCCTTTGACCCAGTGATATAAGTGCTAACCATATACTTCAAAGAGGTCAAGGAAAACATTTACTCTATCCTATATGTTAAATATATACATATATATATATATATATATATATGTGTGTGTAGCTGTACTTTTTTGTTATAGTAAAGAACCAGAAACAAAATGAGTGCCCATCAATTGGGGAATGACTGAACCAAATATGGTATACGAATAAAATGGAATATTATTGCACAATAAGAAATTACAAAAAGGAAGGATTCAGAGAAATCCTAGAAGATTTTATATAAACTGCTACAGAGTGAAATGAACATCAGAACCACAAGAATAATTTATACAATGATTCCAATAATATAAAGGAAAACAATTTTGAAAGAATTAGGAGCTCTGATCAATCATGACTTCAGAAGACTGATGAACAAGCATGCTTTCCACCTCTTGGCAGAGAGATATTACACTAGAAATGAAATATATGTTTTCAGAGACAGTCAATGTGTGATTTTTTTTTTTGCCTGACTTTGCTTATTTGTTACAAGGGAGGGCTGCTATTCCAGGAGATGGAGTGATGCTGTGTGTAGTTGTGGGGAGTGGAGAGTACTGACAATAATGCAGAGAAGCAAGCAGAAGAAAAGGAAGAGAAAAAAGAAAGAAAAGGGCACAAATGAAACACAAAAATACTTTAAAGAGAGAGCAGAGAGAGGTGATACAGAAACAGGGCAATTTTATTACAGCAACGTTAAATGTAATATAGACTTTAAAAAACAAACTGTATGTAGTAACGAAACAAACAAAAACTCTTCATGATAACATAATCATCAATTATTTCAGTTTGTCAAAAAACTTTGGGGAGTGTGTGGGTGTGTTTGGTTGGGTGTGTCTATATGTTACATTAAATTCTCAAAGTGCATAACCAATCTGTCCCACTTTCCTAAATGATCGAATTTTGGTGTCATTATTTTATTGGTTAATTTTTTTTTATCTTCAAGGTAATGTTTAGTATATCAGTGGTATTTATATGTTTTAGAACTTCTTTTGCTCATCCCCTGGACTTAAATAGAGTATCTGATTTCATTATGTCATTCTGAAGCATGGATAACCCAAGTTTCACATATTCTTTAGTATTAAGTGGTTATCTACCCATGATACTCTTCTAGGTTGCTTTCATGTTACTGTCTGTCAGCAAGTCAAATACTTTCCTACTCACTCGCATTTTCCCATGGGATTTAATATATTTTATGCCTTCAATATTTTTCCCTGCCTCTCTTCTCTCCCAATTTCTAGACATATGTCAAAAAAAAAAAAAAAAAAAAAATTTTTAAACTGCTTAAAATGGTATTGGCAAAGAGCTTACGATACCTTTTCCACAAACGTCCTTGAAGAAGTCACAATATTTTAAACTGAGAAGGAACTTCAGAGGTTTTATATATATGTATGTATGTACATATATATAGTCCAACTTATACTGGAAGAAAAATCTTCAGGTATCCTGCAGATACCTAAAAAAAATCATCCTCCAGCCTTTGCTTGAACCTTTCTTATTAGAGGGATTGCATCTCATCCCTTTTACTTTTGAATAATTCCATCTGTGAGGAAAATTTCCCTTAAATAGTCTAAATTTACCTTTCTTTAATTTCTAGCGATTTCTTCTCTTAGTCCTGCCTCAGCAGAACAGATCTAATAACATTTCTGCTGCATGATATTGCAGTCACCTTACTGATGCAGTGGATAGACCTGGAGTTGCAAAGATTTGAGTTTAAATCTTGCCTCAGACATTTACTAGGTGTGTGACCCTAGGCAAGTCACATAACTTCTGCCTCAGTTTCCTAATCTGTAAATTTTAGAAAACAATAGCTTCTGCCTTCTAGGATTGTCATAAGAATAAAATGAGATATTTGTAAAGTTCTTTAAAAAACCTTAAAGCACTAAATACTAGTTATTATGTCCTCCCCAAGTCATCACCTCTTCTTAGGTCCAAAAATTCCAGTTCTTTCAACTGATCTGCACACTCTGTGGTTTCTAGACTCTTTACTGTATGTACTTCAGTAATTCTCTTTTATGCAAATTACATTGTCCTGTATCATAATTATCAGAATACCATATTCTGTCTCTAATAGGATGGTACCTGGACAAACTGTGATATTATAGTTATTTTAAAACTTCCTGTCATCATGCCTCTTCAGTTATTGGCAGTGACATTAATAAATAATAGTAATGATGTTATTATTGTGTAAGTTTAGTGAATTTTACCCTGACTTAATTTTTTTTAACAGATGAAATCACTAAAGGTATTTTTGGTTTCTTCATACCATCTTTTGCAATATTCATTTCCCCAAAGATTAAGCAAGCAATTCATTGTAATAATACTATGTAGGTAAAATCAGGGAAAACCTCCTGATTGGCTCTGGCCAGAGTATAGCCTAGGAAGCATGATTCAGCTGACCCCATCTAGTGTCATGTAAGCTCTTCTTGGAGTTGAATCCCTTGACTCACAAATTTGCTCTGTTTCTTCCTGGTGGACCACATGCAATTGTTCAGTGCTGAAGGACCTGGAGATTTGGGATAACCCAGACATTCACTGACCCTCACATTAGTAGCTGGGAAAGGGAATAACAAAACTTACTTGGGAGACCTTTAAAGGAGTGACTGCTCTGTGATCCAGTCTTCCTTCCTATCTCTGCAATATGGCAGATAACTCCCTCTCTGAGACTTCCTGCTCACACATGGCTGATAGAATAAATATTCTTCCAGATGACCCTGAGCCTGGATCTTGGACCGCTGGCTGCCTCTTCTGCTTTGGGTTACCTGCTGGCTGCAGGTAACCAAATAGTAGTTCTAAAATGGGTGTTTCCAAATACAGATACAACCTTTTGAGTATAAGAGTCTGAGAACTCCTGAGTCCCTCAGCAGGTGTTGGCTAAACTATAGTAGCTCTAGCTGCTTCTTGGAGTAGATGACCACCATCAAGAAGAAAAATCCATTTACCCCCACATTCTCCCGGACCAGATTGCTGGAAGATGTGGACTTTGAGAACAATTGTACAGAACAAAGATGAATATGAAATGACTATTCAGCAGTCCTACAAAATGCATTGTACTTCATATTTGGAGGTTTTGAGTATCAGCCTCCTAGGAGGTTGTGGCATATGGTGGCAGCAAGATTCTGCTTTATGTTTGAGTCTTTCTAAATAAGAGCTTGTGAGGTATGTGTGTGTGTGTGTGTGTGTGTGTGTGTGTGTGTGTGTGTGTTTAGCATTTCTTTTGAGAAGGAAATAAACACATGAGTAAATACCCTATACCTGATCTACAATATCATTGGGTACCTTTCTTGTCCCTTTTGGGTAGGCTCTAAACATGAATCAGACATAAACTTTAAGTGATTTCCCATGGGGCTTCAAGGTGTGAGTGTAAACAGCCATGGGGTGTGAGAAAGAGAACTTGACACCTCTTTTCAAAGACCAAATTCATCCCTCCCCCCCACATGACTAAACCTGGGTCAAGTATGTGGGTCCCATGCTAAGGGTCATTTTTGAGGGGAAAGGCAAGTGCCTGTACCCCCTTGAATCCATCAACAGTTTCTCTGTGATGTGACAATACGATAGAAGCAACCACAGAAGGAAGACTTCTAGATCATTCTTTCAACAAAAATTTATGAAATTTATACTTAACAACTGAAAGACACTGTGCTAAAGAAGCCCTAGAAAGATGTAAAGAAGAATGAAGTAGGGCCTGCCCTCAAGGAGTTCATAGTCTAGTAGGGAAGACAGTGTGTAATACTAAAAGTTAATATTTACATAGTCCTTTCAAAGATATGCAAGCTACCATCCATACTTTTTGTATCACTTGCTCCTCCTAAGCACCCAGGGAGATAAGTATAACAAGTATTATTTTCATTTTACAGATGACAAATATGAGGCTCAGAGAGATAAAATGAATTTCTCATAGTCATACAAGTAGCATCAGAGGTGAGATTCAAATCTAGTTCTCTCCTAACTCAAAGGCCAATGCTTTTTACTGTGCCATGCTGTCTCTCATATACATCAATATTTCTAACATAAAGAAGTCAATTAATTCAATACATGGCTCACAGTCTTCATCTCTACTCTGACTCCTACCCTCCTTATACACTAAGGGACATCAATATACATTTTGGCTTTTCCTTACATCTTACAACTAGTTTCTCAATCAGCCCATAGTGCTCCTACATTCCACCTCAGATATATGGAAGAATAGTAGCATTCTGATCTTGTTTATCATTTGTTATAATATACAGATGTTCCATTTCAATGGTCAAGAACCCAGAAATGTCTTTTTCCAATTATAATAGCCTAATATTCCATCTCTCCTTTGCCTATAATCTTGACCTCCAATTCCTTGACCTCTCAGTACTTTCCCAGGCCATCATAACAACTCTGGCTACACTTTTTCCCCTTCCCATTCTTGACCCTTTAGTTAATCAGGTCAACTCTACATTATTTTCTACTCTTGAATCTCTCGCTCCCATGTCCTGACAATATTTATGCCTTGCCAATTCCTCACCCTAGATCATTCCCACCATCCTCCCCTTGTACTCCCACGTATCCAAGTGCTGCTGAATGGAACTGAAGGAATTCATGTAATCATATTCTATTGCAAAAAAAAATGTTATCTCATCTGACCAGGGCTCTCACTGCAACAAGGCAATCCATTTACTCCTCACAATTGATTTTTTATTCCACTCACCATAGTGCCGGTCCCCAAACTCCTTTTCTCTTACCAAGCTTCTCAAATCTCTCACCATACTCTCTCAGTTGAGGGACTCATCTCATACTTTACTGAAGGAATTGAGACTATTTGATATGATTTCCCTCTTCTCCCTTTCTCATTTTAAAACTCTTTGACAACATCCCCACTATTTCCTTTACCATCTCTTGATGGAGAGGTGACCCTTCACCCTTTATACCTATATCTATATACACACATATACATATATATGTGTATATATACATACACACACACACACACATATATATACACACACATGCACACACTTGCTCACATTCCATCCTTATTTTTCCAACAGACTGTCCCCACTATCATCTCTCTGCTCTCCATTATCTCTCTATCTACAGATTCTGTCATTGCTGCTTGTAGCAAACACACCCAAGTCGGTCTTATCCTAAGAAACAAATAAATTCTCACAAGGTTCTACCATCCTGCTAGCTATTATCCTTCACCTCTTCTTCCTTTCTCAAATTCCTTTTAAAAAGCTGCTTATACTCTGCCTTCACTTCCTCTCCTCTCATTCTTTTCTAAACCTTCTGTGGTTCGGTTTCCTATGTCATTATTCATTTGAAATTGCCCTCTCTAATTACCAGTGATCTCTTAATTGCCAAATCTAATGACCTTTTCTCAATCCTCATCTTCCTTGATCTCTGCATTGCATTGGAAACTGTAGACTGACCTCTCAGCCTATATATTCTGGCCTCTCTGGGTTTTTATGACACTGATCTGTCTTGGTTCTCCTCCTACCTGTCTGACTGTTTCTTCTCAGCTTCCTTTGCAAGATCACTATCCACATTTTGCCCCCAAATGTTTATTGATTGATTAAAAGCATTTTGTAAAGAGTACAATGAGAGGTACTAAATTCTATTGGTTCCCGAGCGTTCCTCACTGACATTTACAAAATACTTTATAACATCTTGAAGATATTTTGTTATACACAGGCTATTCAGTTTGATCATCCCAGTAGCATTTGGAAATATGTTCATCAATATCTTGTTGTTTTTCCTCTCATAATAGCTCACAGTGTAAAATTATTTCCACAAACTAGAAGTTGTCTCATGATTTTACCCAGGGAGGGCTGGGGGAAGAAAAATGTATTTGTGTTTTATATGAAAACAGGAAGCTACAACTAAAATCTGACTAATAGTGTCCCCTTAGAATAAATTGTAAATACCTTCCTGGCCCTGTAGGCCTGACCTCATAACTACAGTTGGGTAGGCCACTAATGCTAGATTAGTAGGAATTAAAATTTGCCCAGGTCCTTAAAATGGCAGTGTAGCTTAAAATATAGGACAATGTTCTAAATTCAGGTTAATTCAAATTATTGCCTTTCAACAAACATATGTACTTTCTTTTAGTTTTCTTTGTGGATTTCAAGACCAAGGGATGAGAATGGGAGTAGGTTCCAATTTCCTTCCAACTCCTAAACCTTTAAATTCAGTGTAATGAATTTTTTCTGAAAATAGGTCACTAAGCCCCTCTACTGCCAGTATCTATTTCACTACCAATTCTTTAACATCTAGTGAAAAACACAGGGATATATTATCCTTTAGATCAGGGGTTCATAACCCTTTTTGTGCCCTGATTCCCTTTGGCATACTGGTTAAGCCTATGGAGCTCTTCTTAGAAGAAGATACAAGTTATCTAATTACAAGAAATGCTGGTCTCAGCCCTCCCTTGGTGACTTGGCATTTATGCCCAACCCAGCACGATGCTCTTGTTGTTGGCAGGAAGGAGACAGTCTTTTCCTTCTCCATCTGTAGACCTTCCTTTAAAAAAAGGCGTTAAAGTACACTGCCTATCACTGTCTTCATCAGCAATGACAGGTGGGCCTTTTACTGGAGTTGTCTGGGAGTGGTGAGTGGAACTATATAGGAAGGAGCAGCTGAGGAGGCTTTCCTATGAATAGTTTTGTAAGATTTTATAGAAGCAGGAAATTACCCCACAATAGTCTTCCTTCTCAGTCTGAGTGACTTTAGCCTTTACACGTATATACAGTCTGTATCATGTTCTCTCACCTTTGTTTAACTAATCCTTTAGCTTACATCCTCAGTTTCTTTTGCTGTAGCTAGCATTCCTAACACTACATTAAACAATTATGGTGATAATGGGCATCCTTTCTTTTCCACTGATCTTGTTGGGAAGGTCTCTAGCTCTCTCCATTACATATAAAATTGATTCTTGGTTTTAGATAGGATTTATCATGTTATGGAAAGGTTATTTATTCTTGTGCTTTGTAGTGTTTTTAATGGAAACAGGTGTTCAATTTTGTCAAAAGCTTTTTCAGGATCCATTGATGTCATCAGGTGGTTTTTATTTTTTTTATTAATATGGTCTATTATGTTTACAGTTTTCCTCATGTTGAAGCAATCCTTCCTTCTTAGTATAAATTGAATCAGGTCAGAGTGTATAACCTTTTTAATATGTTATTGTAGGCTTTTTTTGCACATACTTTATTATTTTTGTGTCAGTATTTATGAGAGGTAGAATGGAATAATAGATAGAGAGTTGACCATAAGCTAAGAAGATCTAGGTTCAGGTCATGTCAGAAACATATACTAGCTCTTTAACCCTGGGAAAGTCAGAACCTCTCAGCATTCTAGGTAACTCTTTGTGACTATAAATTGCAGAGAAGATGCCATTCTGTACTGGTAGAGTTTCCTTACCCAGGAGTTTATTGTAACAATGAAATCTCAGATTCACTGTCTATCCCATTCCCCATTCCTATTTTCCCCCTGGCAAATTGGTCAATTTCCCCTTATAGGTATTAATACCTTATTTTCATCATGTTATGAGTTTAGAAGGATCTCTCAATTTCTTACTTTTACAAATAGCTTATTGAAATTAATTGTTCTTTGAACGTTTGATAGAGATTATTTCTAAATCTGTCTGGTCAGGGTTTTGCTTTTCCTTTGGAAGTTCATTTATGGCTTGTAAAGTTTTTTCTTCTGAAACTGGATTTATTAAAAATCTCTATTTCTTGTACTGTTAATGTGTGTATTTTGTTTCCTGTAAATTTTCATCATTTCACTTCTTATCCATTTTGTTGGCACATAATTGAGAAAACTAGTTTTGATAATTTCTTTAATTTCATTTTCAATTGTTGTGAATTTTTATTTTTCATTTTTGATATTGACCACTTAGCTTTTTTCTCTTTTTTTAATCAGAGTAGCTATTTATCCATCGTTTTGGTTTCTCCCACCAAAAACACCTTCCGATTTTATTTATGAATTCATCATTTTCTGCTTTCAGTTTTGTTCATATTTTCCTTAATTTTTGAAATATCTAATTTGGTGTTTACTGCTTTTTTTTTCTAGTGTTTTTAGTTGCCTGCCTAATTCTTTTATCTGTTCTTTTCATCTTTAGTTGATGAAAACATTTAGAGACATAAATTGTCTCCTAAGGACTTCTTTGGACACTTCCTCAAAGTTTTATTATATTGCTTCATTGTTTTCACTTTCCTTGATCAAATTATCTGTCATTTCTAAATGTGTTCTTTGACCTCCTGGTTTTTTAGGATGAAATTATTTCGGCTCCAATTGACTATAATCATTCTTTCACAGACTCTTTTTAAAAACAAAACAAAAAAATAATATGTATTGCACTGTGATCAATAAAGGATGATCATAATATTCTGCTTTTCTTCATTGGTTTGTGAGGTTTTATGACCTGATGCATGGCCAGTTTTTGTAAAGGTGCCATACCCAAATGAGAAATATATAGAATTCTGTTCTTTACTTGATTCATGTGTACCTGTCTTGGCAATGACTAAATTGTAAGCTACCTGAAGGTAGGGGCCATTTCTTCTTTGTATCCACTCTGTACGCCAAATGTAGATTTTTTCATATAATGAACAATCAACAAATAAATATAATATGTATAATAAATACATATATAAATACAATAAATAAATGTAAAAATAAAATCAGTTTTGCATAGTAACTTCTCTGAACACTTAAAACAATCTGTGAAGCACTGAAGCACAGCATAGTTAGAACTTAGAGATGGGCTGGTGCTCTTTGGGAATGAAAAGGCTATAAGGACTGTAAGGAACAGTGAAAGCATTAGAAGTATTTCAGACTGCTCTGTATGTATGAGAATGAGCCCAAAGACAACATATTGAAAGACTGAGAGGGATGGAATGGTCAGAAAGGTTGAGGAGGGTGGTGAGGTGATCATCCACCAACAATCCTCTCATCAGTGGCACCATCTTCATCCATCAAAGGTAATAGTGCTTATACCTACGGACCATGGGGCAGTAAAAGTGCCATAAAGGGAACAATTAGGCCATAAACCTGAGACAGACACATTAAAAGCTTCCTTAATGACAAGTGCTTCAAGGGCTCTGTGGAGACTGTTCTGATTTCCAAGTCTGGCCCTTATTAACCAGGATATCTGTATCTATGGTTCAGAGTCCAGGGTCAGAGGAGGATCATAGAGAGGGAATAAAATGGGGAAATGAACTAGACCGCAAAGTAGCTCGTTGTCAAACTTAGGAAGAGGTTCAGGATTCTCAGAAAGGTGGGGCACAATGTCCTAAAGGTAATGATATGCACTTTCTTCATTTTTCTGGGATAGAGGAAGAAGCAGTGTCCAGAGTTCCTGCCATGTACAAGTTCTAGCTCAATGGCTTAACACTGAAGGTGTTTACCCAGACGGTTTGGTGGTTGTTCTCAGACAGGGACCATGATGCTTTTGTGAAGTTCTTTTGTATACCTGTGAAGCAGCTAGGGTCACAATGAAAACTATTGCCTAGGAGAACAAAGCATGAATTTGCTCAGTTCACTCTGTATTTAGAATTCATCTCTATAGCCAGTCCCACCCATCAGCTGCCTCTTTTGGCTAATAAAAGACAAGGTGTGTTTGCTCTAGAGTATTCTTTAGGATTTCTTTCTCCATAAAATCAGATCATATGTAAATAGGATAAAATCTCCCAAGACTACAGAAACTGACCCATTGAATTTAGGGATCAGAACAATGCTGAGTATCTCCAATACTGAAGAAACTGACATTTTGATATCTTTTTCTGAATTGGCTTTAATTTTGATATAGTTTTATTAACACATATACAGATCTATAAACCTCAAATAATCACAGTAGAGGAAGGAGCTAGATTTATATCTCATCTGTAATATTTGCTAGCTGTGTGACCATAGATAAATCTCTTAATCTTTTTGAGCCTTGGTTTTTACATCTGTAAAATGGGAGTGATGCTTGAAGTGCCTACCTGAAAAGATCAAAGGAGATAATGCATTTAAAATATTGTGCAAATCTTAAAGCTTTGTATAAATGGCAGTTATTGTTATCATCATTATTGCTAATTATTATTTTCACACTTTGCCCTCATTTAGAACACCTTTACCTAAAGTCATCTACCTGTGGCAGGACCAGCAAAACTTTTAATTGCTGCAATGCTTTTCATGATATCTAGTCTTTATAGTTATATATCCCTGTCAGTAATGAATGTAAGAAAGTAATTGTTATTTGTCATTTTTATGGCTGTAGATATCACCTTTACTTCATGAATGTAAAAGAGTTGATAGTTTTCTAGAAAATATCTTCATGTATAAGTTGCTATACTGGTAAATGGAGACATTTTTCTTCTTAACATTAGAATTCATCTACAGTTTTTCTCTCTCTCTCCTATGGAATATGACAGCATTTATATGTGGAATACTGAGAGAAGAAAGCTCTAAGCATCTCCATAATTCCCTTAATCCTTTCACCAAGAGAATACCCAAGACCATTTTCTTTGCACAAACCAGGTAATTTAAGAGACAGGTCCCTGAGATTTATTCCCATACTAAATGACTAGTACCCTCTAAGTGCTAACTATTTCTTGCTTTCTTTTGCTTTCCCCCTTAAATTAATCAAGATTTCCTCATCTTTTCCCCATTATACTTTCATAGACAAGTGTTTATCTGGACTCAAACGGCCCCATAATGCCCCTCATCATAGATTAGACTCTCCACATTCCCCTTATTGGATAACCTTCAGTAAATCAAGAAACATTCCTATCTCATGCTTTCATTCTCCTCAATCAATTAATGTATTCTGCAAGCAGAGAACACCATGTCCCCCACTCCACCCCACCTCTCCCACACAAATACCACCCCCTAAAAAGGAGGGAGCATTTCTAACACACATAAAAGATGGTACTTTTATTTTTTAAAAAGGAAAGCTGGAAAGCTGTCTTCAGACACCGCTAGCCTGAATGCAAAGTTGCATCACCATAACATCCCACCATCTCCACCTGGCTGTGAAAAATACACTTTAATAAATTTCTTTTGAATATGTAATCTTGTGCATGGGTTTCTTTTTCCTCCATCCATTTGGAGAAGCATTCACTGTCAAATGAAGGAATTGAAATTGGTAGAGAAAATTGATTGAGTCTTCTCATTTTAAAATCCTTGAACTCAGAGACCCCCAATTCCAACTGAAGCAGTAAATAGTCCTAATTCTCACAGTGCCTCCCCCAATTTCTAACTTGCCCTAGAACAGTATGTGCTACTTTTATTGCATTCAAAGGGATTCATTTACAAAGGAGCATTAAGAATAACTTGGTTTTTCACAACCAAGATACTTTTTCTATCAGAAGAAAAGTTGTCAATATTTACTGTCTCTTCCCTTCACCCATACCTGGGTGCTGAGGTTACTCTTTGGATAAGGACTAACTAGAAAGGGGCATGAAAGTATTAACCTGGTCATCTTTGATACCCAGATACAAGATTTAAGGCTAATATGAATGTGACAGAGCTGAACAGGTTGGAGCTAGCTTCTTTATCCCGTTTTCTCAGTTCTGTGGAAGCCTCAGCTTTCTGCTGCCTCCTGAAAACTGCTGCAATTCAATTCAATTAGACCAGTATCTAGTAAATGCCTACTGTGTGCCAGGCTCAGAGTTAGGTCAAAACAACAACAACAACAAAGGAAACAGTTCATGTCTTCCAGGAGTTTGCATGCCATTTGAAGGGAAAGAAGTTTGTTTTGTTGTTCAGTCGTTTCAGTCATGCCTAACTCTTCATAACCCCATTTGGAGTTTTCTTGGTAATGACACTGGAGAGGTTTGCCATTTTTTTCTCCAGCTCATCTGACAAACTGAGGCAAACAAGGTCAAACGACTTGCTCAGGATGACACAGCTAAAGTGCCTAGGGCCAGATTTGAACTCAGGAAAGAAGTACAAAGATAAACATGTACTGTGTGTGATCCCTGTTTCAAAAGCCTCTTCTATAAAGGCTTCTACAGAAGCTCTTGCTATCTCATTAAGAAAGCAAAAAGCTAGGATTTACAGTTACAACTCATTATATGAGGGACTTCTTCCATCAGGCAGGGAGTTTTAAAGTTTAACTTTTACCTCAGAGAAATTTTGTGGAGGAGACAAAAAAGTTGAGGAGAAATTTCTTCCTTGTTAGAAATGTCTTCACTATTATTTTATTTTCAAATTTAATATTTTCACTGAAAAAAATGTATTTTCTCTCTCTTCCACTCCCATTAGGAAAAAAGGAGGAAAATGCTTACCGCAAAAATATTATTTGATGAAGAAACAACATAAAAATGCATATTTTTGAGTAGTCTATAGAAAGTTTGTTGAGTGACGGCATAAAATAAGCTAAAGAAATTGTTTTCCTGTCATAGATGGAGATGAAGAGATTATTTTCCTGACATGAATGGAGATAAACTGGAGAAGACAGAAAGAGGATGAAGACATCTTCATTTTTTGAAACTATTGTAATCTATATCTTCTGAAGAAGATGAAGTAGATATTAAAAGAGACTTGTTTTGGTTATTCTGAAGGAACTAACTGCTGTGAGATTGTTTTCTTGAAGTGAAGTCATCTGTAGTTACAGTGAGATTTTGAGGTATATCTGGCTTGTGATCTTTCTTACAACTAAAATATTTTAAATAATTATATATTTTATCATTAACTTCATTGTTAATAAATTGTAAAATCAGTCATTTTAATATTTGTTTAATCCTAGAAAGTCAATGCATTTAATAGAGATGTAACTGCAATTAGGAAAGGGAGTTTCTTCAGGTTTTTAAATAATAATTATTAACCAACTAGAATGGGCTTAATTAATCAAAAGATATGTTAAATTTTATTAATGAGAAAATTTATAAGTATACTCATGGATTACCCTGCAGGAATGGGGAACCCGTGGCCTCAAGGCCCCTTAAGAAGAGGATTTATTCTATAAAATCTGGACTCAATCAAAAGGCCACACCCAAGGACCTAGAAGGCCACAGGTTCCTTACCCATGTGAGCTTGTGATGATAAAATGAAATATGGGGATCAGTCAAGTAGTGGTTTGAAAGAGAACCTATAAGTGAGTCTAATTGACCCTAAATACCGTCATCCTTGCTACATAAATAATAATATGTAAATAAGCAGTTTTGGAAGTAGGAAGAGAGGGGGAAGAACGCTCTGACAACTAGAAGAATAAAGAAAATGAAGTGGCGTTTAACTCGAACCTTGGAACTGCAAGTAGATTAATTTAGCTAGAACAAATAGAACATGAAAGGAAGCGATGTGAAATCAGTGTGGAAAGACAGGTAGGAGCCAGATTGTAAAGGTCTTTAAGTGTCAACCAGAGGAGTTTATAGTTCATCCTAGAAGAAATAAGGAGACACTGAGTCTTCTTGAGTCCCTGTCTCTCAGATCCTCAAGGGGCAAAGCCCACACTTATCAGATGTGGACAGAAAGACTCCACAGGCTTGAGAGATCATCTTGCTCACCCTAATTTTAAAGGCTTTTTAGGGAAGAATTTCTATAGCTAAACAGAATCACTCATAGTACTAAAATCCGTCTGTATAATCATGACATTTCTTTAAAGTATGTCTATAATTCATGTGTCCCCACCTAGTACTATCATAGGACTGTGATTCTTAGGCAGTTTAAAGCTGAACACAGATGCAGATTTTTTTACATTTAGCAGCTGACACTATTGTGGATGTATTTATTCAAAAATGTCTTATGTCTAAAGTCTAGTTTTTTCCTTTGACCCAGCCTTACAATGTGCCCCTATGTCCTTGGTCATCTCCTTTAGCATCATTAATTTATGAGGAACAGGACTGTTGTAAAAGAGACTGAACACCGGCCCTGGAGTCAGGAGGATCTGAGTTCAAATTTGACCATAGACACTTCCTAGCTGTGTGACCCTAGGCAAGTCACCTAACTCCAATTGCACCCCCTGTCCCCACAAAAAAAAATAATTTTTTTTTTTTTTTAGCATGGGGAATTTGTATCTACCTTCTTTCATCCAGCCCCAGACTCTTCACCCATAGAGTTTTAGGAAAGACTGGAAATATCAGGAATGAAAAATGGAAGAAAACACAGTTAGCTTTTATGGGATTTAAAGTTCATTTATATAAACCAGGAACTTGTTATTGACTGAGCAGATAAGAATAACAAATGTCGCCCATCTATAATCCTTTTAGCATTTCTACCTCCTTTCCCTCTATTGTACCCAGAAGTGTCACTGAAAATTCTGCTTACCATACTTCCTACTAGCTCAGACTCATAGCAAAATTATTTTTAAAAAATTTTTATTATTTATTTTCCAACATCTTTTTCTTTTCAAATTTTGAGTTCCAAATTCTCTCCCTATCTCCTACCCTTCCCCCACCCACTGAGAAGGCAAGTAATATGATATCAATTATATACGTGAAATTGTAAAACATATTTCTATATTAGTCATATTGCAAAAGCAATAAAAATAGATAAAATTATAACTGTATTTGCACTCAGAGTTCATCAATTCTCTCTCTGGAGGTAGATAAAATTTTTTCATCATAAGTCCTTCAGAAATGTTTTGGATCCTTGTACAGATCAGAGTGGCCAATTCTTTCACAGCTGATCACCATTACAACATTGCTGTTACTATGCATAATGATCTCCTAGTTCTTCTCTCTTCATTTTGCATCACTTCATATGTCTTGCTATGTTTTTCTGAAACTCCTCCTCCCTTGTCATTTCTTATGGCACAATAGTATTCCATCACAATAATATGCCACAAGTTGTTCGGTAATTCACCAATTGATGAATATCTCCTCAATTTCCAATTCTTTGTCACCTCAAAAGGAGCTACTGTAAATATTTTTGTATGGATAGGACCTTTTCTTTTGATCTCTTTGGGGTACAAATCTAGTAATTGTATTGCTGGGCCAAAGGGTATGCACAGTTTTATAGCCCTTTTGGAATAGTTCCAAATTGTTCTCCAGAATGGGTATACCAGTTCACAATTGTACCAACAGTGTACTAATGTACCTATTTTCTCTTATCTCCTCCAGCATTTGTAATTTCTAATTGGTGTGAGATGGTAACCCAGAGTTGTTTTAATTTACATTTCTCTAACAGTGATTTAGAGCATTTTAAGTGATTATAGATAGCTTTGACTTCTTCCAAAAATTGCCTGTTTATATCCTTTGACCATTTATCAATTGAGGAACAACTTGTATTCTTATAAATTTAACTCAGTTCTCTATATATTTGAGAGATGAGGCCTTCATTAGAGAAACTTACTGTAAACTTTTTTTTATTGTCTATGGTACCTTTTAACAAAGTGTGATTTCCCTGATTACCTTTTTAAATTAAGTACTTTTTTTTTTTGCTTTTGCTTTGTCCAAGATCATGACTGTTACCCCTGCCTTTTTTTTTACCCTTTATTTTAACTCTATGTCTTTCTGTTTCAAGTGTGTCTCTTGTAAACAATATATCACTAGATTCTAATTTCCAATCCATTCTGCTATTCAATTCCATTTTATGGGTGAGCTCATCCTATTCACATTCATAGTTATGATTAATGTGTATTTTCTATCATCCCATTTTCTTCTTCTTCTCTCTTTCTTTTTCTTTTTTGAGATTATTCTAAAATAATCAAATCACATCCATGCCCTCTTTCCCTGTAGACTCTTTCAAATTGCCCTAAAAATGTTCTGCCCTAAAAAGAGTTCATAGGAGTTACATGTGTCATCTTTATTATAGGAATGTAAAGTTTAACTTTATTGAGTCCCTTAAACTCTTTCATGTTTACCTTTGCATGCTTTCATGGACTCTTGTGTTTGAATGTCAAATTTTCTATTCAGCTCTGGTCTTTTAGTCAGAAATATTTGAAAGTCCTCTATTTCATCAAATATCTAGCTCTTATGAAAGATTACACTCTGTTTTGCTGGATAGGTATTCTTGGTTGTAATCCTAGCTCTTTTACCTTCCAGGATATCATATTCCAAGACTTCTACTCCTTTAACATGGAAGACACTAAATCTTGGGATCCTGACTGTGACTCCATGATATTTGAATTGTTTCTTTCTGGCTGCTTACAATATTTTTTTCTTCATCTAGAAGCTCTGGAATTTGGCTGTAATATTCCTGTGAGTTTTCACTTTGGAATTTCTAAGATATCAAGGCAGTTTTCTTGCATAATTTCTTGAAATATGACTTCTAGACTTTTAAAAAAAAATTAAGACCTTCAGGTAGCTCAATAATTCTTAAGTTAATACTCCTTGATCTATTTTCCAGGTCAGTTGTTTTTCCAATGAGATATTTCACACTTCTATTTTTTTTCATTTTTTTTTTTACTTTCTTTTTAATGTTTCTTGATGTCTCATGGAGTTATTAGCTTCCACTTGCCCAATTCTTATTTTTAAGGAATTATTTTCTTCAGTGAGCTTTTGTATTTCCACTTGACCTGTTCTGCTTTTTAAGTTTTTTTCTTTAGAGACTTTTTGTGCTTCTTTTTCCATTAGGCCAATTCTATTTTTCAAAGTGTTACTTTCTTCAGTATTTTTTGAGCCTCTTTTATAAAACCATTTCAGTTTTGTGAGCAGACAGACCAGCAAGGCACAAGAGAGTTAGAATTATTTGACCTGTGACCAGAAACCTAAGCTACTATAGGCAAGTCAGGAACCAGAAGATAATACTAATGTTTGCTCAATTACTGTGTGCCTTATATATAACTGTGTATACTTATGGATACATGCACTTCTTATTAAATGTTTGAGATCGACTACTGTATTAGTGGTATACCTATTTCCAGCTACAGCTATCTGTTAGTGTTACATTGTATTGCTGTTTATTTGTATATTCACGAATGCTTGTCCATATTATATTATTTCATAGTCCCATTTTTATGGTATTGCCAGTTTTGCATTATTTTTGCTGTTATGCTTATTTGCTTTTGTATTTTTGTACTTTGGATATGCATACTCTACTGTAATATGGGCATGTAACATGTAACATGTCCTACATGAAATTTAGGTATGTAGTCACTGAAGCAGGCTGTCAAGTGATACTTGCCTTGTGATTGCATGTATTGTTGACATATATGTACTCTGAGTGGCAACATGAAATGATTGCCTGGGATGCTTGCTATTTTAACTGCTGGTATTTCTTTTGGAGTGTGTGGTATATATCTAGAGATTTCAAGTCTACCTCAGCTGATTTTGCAGAGGACTGAAAACTTTTATGATCCTAGGGAGGAAGGCAACCCATCTTTTGCTACACCCACAGAGACATGGCCACAGAAACTCTGGGGCTAGAAGGACTACTTGCTGGTCAAGAAGATTTACTCTTCATTATCCAAATTTGTGTGTTCTGTCCATCATCTTTAACTGGAATAGGATTCTGGGAGAGAGAAACAGGAGGAAGCAAAGTGGCATGGCTGTGGTAAAGCCATCAGAGTAAACAGAGGGCCATTTTATTGTGGCGCAGAGTGATAATCAGGAATAAAGGGTTATGGATATATTCAAAGCATCAGCTATGCCAATTCAGCAAGAACTGAGAAGGCAAGACAGTATTTTGTGGCCAGTAGTGGCAAAGGACCTCAAGTGAGGTAATGATTCCTTCCTGCATCTTATCTTCCCACTTAGAAACAGATTCTCCTGCTTCCACTAAAGACTCCCATCCCTCAATTTAACATTTTGTCTCTTACTATCCTGATGAGACTAGGCAAGCCAGAACCATAAAGGAGAGGGACTTTGATTTCTGTGCTTTTACTTTATTGGTTTGCATTATCTAAAGTGCTCCAATAAATATCAATGGCCATTAATACTGATTTCAGTTTGGTTACATTCCCTTTTCAAAGATGGGAGAATTCCCCCCTCAGTATTGCTGGGCTGGGGGCAGAGCCAGAGAGCCATAGAAAGAGGATTGACGATATGTTCCATAAACTGTGAAGTATCTGAGACCAGTAGAAATAGGCCTACTTTCTGTATGCACAAGAGCCTGAAGGTTGAAAGCTGTTAGGTGAAGCTACTGCTTTAGATCCAGAGGCTTTGGGTAATGGGTTGCTGGCATGCTTCAAAGACTGGGAGGTGAGGACTTCAGGCCTTCAGGAAGGCTTCAAGGCTCCTACCTCCTCATGCTTGTTACCACAATCATTGTCAAGATCCCAAGGTTTTCAGTGCCTGAAGCATTCAACTCTGAAGGTCAGATTGCTGAGCTCACTCATGAGCTCCCCCTGGTGGTCAGAGAAGCATCTCATATCTCATCACATTAAAAAGTGACTGAGAGCTGCAACCAAATCCCTCACCTCTACACATTTTGCCACTAGCTTCTCTTTGCTGTGTTTGAAGGGTTGCTGAAAATAACAACAAAATCCCAACAGTTCAAAAGAGAATGAAGTGTACCAGCAGAGTCATAGAAGGAAAAGGAATCCAAATGTTTTGAGTTTAGCTATTAAGCATAGTTTCTAGAGAATGTACTCATGTCTTGAAATGAAACAGATGAAAGCAACATGTGTCAATGGTTTTATGAAAGCAGTAATGCCATCAACAGGAAATAAAGAAATTGAATACTGCTGCCTTAACCCAGAACTTAACTCTTCTTATGCTATCCAGCCCCTGGTGGCTTGCAACAAAAAGGAGGTGATTTCACCAGGGCAGCTGAGGATTTGCTGCTAAGTCTGTCCCTTACCCCTGAAGGGAATCCCCCCCCTACAAAAAACAAATCCTCAGAAAGGCACCTTCTTCCTTTCCTAAAAGTCTAGTGAAGTCATGAAAACAACTAAGCTTAAAGCAAATGCCCCAGAGGCCCTTTCTAGGAGGAATCTACAAAGATTTGGTTGCTAAAAGAGAACTGGCAAGTGTGCAACAGCCTGCAGGCAGAGCTAACAAACTCAAGGGCCAACATGCCAGGCCTACAGATATCCACCAGAGCCAGAAAGGCTCTGTTTTAAAAGGACTGATCACTGCTTAGTGGCTGAGAGGATAAGCAGAGAAGGGCAGAACAACATAGTGGACAGGGCCTTGGATTTAGAATCTGCAGAATCTGGGTTCAAAGTTGGCTTCAGGCACTCGATCGCTACATAGCTAGTGGGCAAATTGTTTAACCTTTCTGTGCCTCAGTTTCGCCATCTGCAAAATGAGAGGTTTGTATTCAATGACCTCTGGTGTTTCTTCCAGCTCTAAATCTCTGATTCTATGAACCTAAGCTGGAATTCAATCCAATTCAAACATTCATTAAATACTTCCTGTGTTCAGGGCTCCATGGTAGGAGCTGGGTATACAAAGACATAACTGAGTCTATTGTGTCTTGGAGTATACAGCGGATGCAACACAGAATCAGAGATTAGAGCTGGAAGACACATCTGAGGTCATTTGGACTAATCCCTTCCTTTTATAGTTGCAGAAACTGAGGCCTGGAGGAATTAAGTGATTTACCTAAGGCCACAAAGGTAGTAACAGGACCAAGGTTGGAACCCTGGTTCTTTAGCCCCAAATCCACCAGATTCCACCACACTGCTTCTTAACATTTATATATAAAAATATATACCAGGTTATTTCAAAAGGAATGAGGAACTAAATCCAGAGTGTACATTTAGAAGTGATATGTAGGCAGTAGGATTATGCTTCCTCTCCCTCTCTCTCTTGTGACAACAGCAAAACACAGAGTACAGTGTTAAAAGTTATCTAGCAACTACAAGAGTAGCTCCATATTCCCACTCCAATTTAATGGGTCTCAAAGGAAGAGTTACCAACTTTTGTTGGTGTCTCCATGCCCTTGTTTATGGAACACCCCCTATGGGATACTCCCTCAACTTGCACTAACATTAATGGGTTTGGTCTTCAAAGGGCAACCTGACTGTGGGTGTCAGGGGTAACCCCAGGGGGTCTCCATTTTTAACACTACTGGCTCAAAATCCATTGTCAATATGCTTCCCATTAATAAAGAGTAAGTAGCCACCATTAGCTTTTGACAAAGGCATTTACTAAGATAGCAGTAATAGTACTTACATTTCCCCCATAAATTGGGGCATCCATGGAAATTGACGGTTCAAACTTAGAGCTACATAGACTATACCTATATAGTATATGTGTTCTTTCTCTCTTTGTAGGGTTCTCATGCAGCTCCCCTTTGGTGTAGATGTCCTGCTGGGCAAATCGCTTAGCAGAGTTCCCAGGGTCTGCTGTTTTCAATAGTTAGCTCTCTTCCTTGTCACAGATGCTTCATTCATTAAAGCTGTTTCCTCATGTGAGTGACTGCCTCTCCACCTCCCTGTCTGTCTGGAGTATGTGTCTCTGTTCCCCAATAGTCCAGGGTATGCTGGAGTCAGCATACTTGGCTCTCAAGAGCTGATTGTAATTGGTAAACACTATAAATCAGGGTGTAATTTATTGCTTTGCTAAAGACTTAAAAAAGTGATGGAGAACATTTTAATAATGCAAATTAAAATTAAATTTAAATTAAAATAAAAAATTAAATTAAAAAATTAAAATAAAAAAATTCACAAGGGGGAAGTAAAGTATTAAACATTTACTAATATACTCTTGGACATAGTGTCTCTTTTTGATCAAGCAATTTCTCTACAAAACTAAGTGACTAATAACAAAGGGTGGAGAGAAGAGAAAAAAATGTCCTCCTTCCCTCCTTCTCCATTCTTCATTTCATTGTAAGCAATGGCTTACTATGTCTCCAACTAACTAAAGTTTAGCTATATAAAGCCCAAAGGGGTGTGGCTAATTTGTCTTCTCAACCCATGTAGCTCCTTTTAATCTAGTCAGTGAAGAGAGCCATATCACATAAAAGAATGGTCAAGCATGGCCAAATTTTTAGTTAGTTTAAAGTCTTGCTAAAGACTTATGATTGCATTCTGGGCTGGAGAGCTTATTAAAATATCTATTCCCCTACACTTTTATGTGTTAAGTCAATGTATAGGGTGTTCTACTCCACATTTTATTCAATATTATTGTTACTACTGCTGCTACTACTACTGCTACTGTTGCTACTGCTACTACTTCCTAGTAGGCAGCTAAGTGGTAGAGCTTTGGGCCTGAAGTCAGGAAGACCTAAATTCAAATTCAATCTCAGTTACTTACTGTGTGATCTTGGGCAAGTCACTTAAGTACAGTTTTACAGTTTCCTCAGCTGTAAAATGGGGATAATGATAATATCTGTCTCCTTATGTCACTGTGAGGATCAAGTGAGATAATATTTGTAAAGTATGTAGTGTAGTGTCTGGCACATAGTAGGTGCTATATGAATGTTTTTCATTTGTATACAAGAATACAAGATGAATAAGTAATTTTGTAGAGAATTAGAGTGCTGAAAAGTCCCCTCCATTAACTCAGAACACAATCATTTATGACTTAGATTCCAGAGTCTGAAGCTCAGAGAAGTTGAGTAAGAGGCTTGGAGTCACAGAGCAAGTGTCAGGGGCAAGATTTGAGTCCAAGTCTTCCTGAATCCAAATTTAAAACTACCCTGTTGCCTCTCCTCATTTCATTTCACTTTTGAATAACTTCTTATTATTTCACATATATTTTAAACTTGATTCTCTCTAAAATCTTGTAATGTAGGAAAGGCAAGTATGGTTATCTTTATTTTACAGATGAGGAAATTGAGGCAAAGAAGTTAAACATCTTGTATGAGCGTTACCAGTTAATAAGTGGTGTTTTGAGGACTCACAACCAGGTGTTATGAGTCTTCATCTAATGGTCTTTTTCCCCCAAGGGTTTTCTTTTAATTTTTAAATATTTTGTTAAACATTTAATTATAACTTTCAGAGCAGTTGTCATTAGCTTTGCTAGAAAGACATTTCTCACTGGGAATTTCCTACATCAGTGAAATCCTTGCTGTGCTCTTTATTTTAAAATCACAATCAATTAAACTTTGTAACTATTTATATTTGAAGAAATTAATTTCACTGTTTAAAATACTGCAACAATTTTTCAGTCACTCCCACTAAGTCCTTAGCAGGATCCAGTGTGTTCTTCCCATTACGTTAGTTAGCACAGTGTCTGGCACTTTATAGGCATTTATTAAAATGCCAGTTAACTGAGTGACTCTATTTCCATACTCCACTGCTAAACGAAGGGATGGGCCAGAACAATTGTCAATGCAACAATTAGCAAACCATAATGAATTCTGCTAGGTGGCGCCATAGTGCGTAGGGTGTTGGGTCTAGAGTCATGAAGACTGATCTTCCTGAGTTCAAATGTGGGCTCAGACACTTACTGGCTGTATGATCCTGGGCAAGTCACTTAACTCTGTTTGCTTCAGTTTCCTCTTCTGTAAAATGAGCTGGAGAAGGAAATGGCAAACCATTCCAATATCTTTTGCCAAGAAAATCCCAAATGGGATCACGGAGAGTCAGACATGACTGAACAATAATAAAAATTTTGCATTTGCCTATTTACACATTTTTCCCCAATAGAAGGTAAGCTTCTTGAGGGCAGGAACTGTTTCATTTTTTTACTTTGTAACCTCAAGGCCTGGAAAGTGCTTCAACATCCATTGAATAAATGTGTTACGATCTATTTATTTGGCCTTAGAAAGGTGGGATCTATATTCACTTCTGGGCATTGTGAGCATGGGAAGACAGGCCCCCTATAATGGATTGATTTGAGACGGCTCTGGAGGAGAAAATGAGGCTGGTGACCTTACACAGCCTTCCCTCCCTCAAATCAAAATCATGTCATCATCTTGATGTCATGGTCCTCTTTGAGAACAAAGGAGAAACACGACCTGTGCTCTTCCCAGGAGAAGGTACATCTCCATGGCCAAAAGCTGCCTTTTCTCCTTTGGGTTTACTGGTTACATTTATTGCTCAAAGAACAAGCCTTAAGCCTAATTCACTCTGGAGTTCAAAGATTGGACACCATGACCCCGAGCAACTAGCACTGAGTGAATGTAATTACTAAATAGTAACAATTTCTCTTTTACAGGAACCCTGAGGGTCTTCCCCTCCCAGTTTGAATTTTTTTTTTTTTTGGATATTTTTATTCTTTTCTCAAAAGGGGCCGTCCCTTGAGTAACTACTTAAAGAGACCTATTCATTGAATACATGTATCTCACTCAAAGTGAGAGTCTGATAAGACCTTAGCCTAAAAGGGCCAAGATCCCACATTGCATCCTGGACCATATCTCCAGGCATCCTGATGAATATCAGGCCACTGGACCCAGATGGCTCTGGAGGAGAAAGTGAACCTGGTGACCTTATACAGGCCTCCCTCACTCAAATCAAAGTTAACTGCAAGTCATATCATCATCTTGATGTCATGGTCCTGATGGGATACAGACTGTGGGAACCTCCTTGAATCTTCCCATTTAATATAGCCTTTCAGACTCAAATCTGTTACCCTTAACCTAACCTGGCCTTCCATTTCTGTTACCTCTGGATTGCCCCACCTACTTCCCACCCAAGCACTTCCCTTGTCTGACACCTCCCAATTGCCTCCAGCTGTTTCCCACCCTTGATTACATCACTAGTTATCCAGTCCCATCATCTCCTCTTTAGACCCTCCTCTCAGACTACTAAATCACCTCTAGATCTTTCCCAGGGTCTTTTTGTATATAAGTTCCATTTTACCTCCATGGAGGTGCTCAGATTCAATCCAGTTATGATTCTGCCTAGCTGAGATTCCATCTGACCCGCTTGTAAATACAAGCATTACAAATGATTAGGCTCCTTAAGAATCAACCCAATATGGCAAATCTTTAATAAACTCTGCTTTACTTTGACTGAAAGAAGTCTTGAGTCGAATTCATTTGGCAGGACCTGGTATGTTGGTATCTTGGGGTCCTGAGTATCCCAAACCTCATCATTATGGTTCTCTGACCTCAACAGTCCTCTTCCAGACAGAAGGACAAAACACAATGATTGATTTGCACATGTGCAAGCCAGCACGCAGGCATCTGGGCACACATACACATAATCCTAAATATACACAAAGCAAATCAGTATTGTATTCCACCAATTCAACGGTCAACCACAGATAGTGGACCACAATGAAGGAAAATATGCTGGAATGCCATAACTGGGAGTTCAAATAAATGTTGGATCACCAAACTCAAGTCAAGTCAAGCCAAGTCAACATTTATCAAGTGCCTACTTTGAGCCAGGCATTGTATCAAACAAAAATAGTCTCTGCTCTCAAGGAGTTCACAATCTACTGAGGGATACAACATGCAAACAGTTATGTATAAACAAGAAAAATTGGAAGATAATCTCAGAAGGAAGTTGTTACCATGAAGGGGGACTGGTAAAGTCTTCTTGCAGAAGGTAGAGCTTTAGCTAAGACTTAGAAGATGTCAGGGAAGTCAGAAGGTAGAAATGAGGAGAGAACAATCTAGGCATGAGGGACAGTCTGGGAAAAAGCATGAAGTCAGGAGATAGTGTCTTGTGTGAGGAACAGCAAGGAGGCCAAGGTCACTGGGAGGTAGATCATTTATTGCATTATTTAAAAAGCCTGGGGTAGCAGGTTTGTGCAGTAGATAAAGTACTGACCCTGGAGTCAGGAGAACCTGAATTCAAATTTGGCCTTAAACATTTGACACTTACTAGTTGTGTGACCCTGGGCAAGTCCCTTAACTGAACCTGCCTCACCAACAAATAAACAAATAAATAAAAAGCTAAAACTACATGGAAAGCATTACTACTCCTATCTCCTTTGTATGTATGGGGAAGAACAAACAACCAGGATTGAAGCCATCAGTAATACTAAGAACGAGAAATCAAATGTCCCCTCTTGGACCCAGGAAGAGAGCTCCTTCTAAAGACCACCCAGAATAATGAGCTCCAGTGACCACTCCTTTTTAGATCTATACCAGAAGTCAAGGAGGACCAAGTAGTAATTGAAACACCAGCACTCCAAAGTCCATATGGTACAAGTGAAGTGAATGTACAGTAAAGAACCAAGAATCAGCTGAGAGGGAAACATTTCACTTTTGAAATTTTGAGATGGTCACAGTTTTGCCATGTGCAGCGCATATATCCTACAGCATGTCTTTCTTTTAAAAGGTTGGCTGAATCCCACCAGCCACAATCCCTCTTGCTACCAAAAGGGATTAGTTTGTCAGAAGTTGGGATCTGGACAGTCACTCAGATCCCAATAAGCCACTGTATAAATTGCCACATAGAAAACTGCTCCTTTCCTTACCTCTGGGGAGGCTCTCCCCTGATGGTGACTAAGGATGAGTAGAGGGATCTTTACTACTATTTCCTGAGAGCTATCAATGGAAAAACCTTACCTCCCACACCCACTGGCTAAAAGGAGGTGAAAGCTAAACATCTAGACAAGCCTACTATTTCTGAAAATTGTTCAACAGATGACACAAACCAAAGCAGTGTGGTTGGCAGCTAGGAGGAAATCAAGGAGAAAGAAAAATCCACCACAGGACAGTCACCTACATTTCTAAAATTGTTAGGAAGATCTGAACTGATGATCCACATGACTGAAGGATTCTACTTGGATGGGAAGGAACTGAGTACACAGATTCCCGGTGGAATTAGTATGGAAAAATGAAGAACACATTTTAATCTCTTTGGTTGCCAATGAACCACAACAATGACTACAACATGTATCATTAAAAAGATAGTCAGCAGGGGCATGAATTCTAGTTTCAGTTCTGCTGCTAACTCTCCATGTGACTTTGAGGGAGTTCATGCCAAGAGGCGGTGTACTACAAGGGACAGAATGAGACATTCATTTTAAAACATGGACAACATGTTGGTTTGTTTTGCTTAACTATATTTTTAATACAGGGGAGGTTCAACTTTGCAGTCACTGGAAAATGACAGTGATTTTTTTTTTTAGTCATAAATAAAATACTTATTTTGGGGAAGAAAATGATGCATTTACCCCATGGAGTTGTTTCAAGGATAAACATGACATGATACATGTAACCACTTTGAAAATGTTAAAAGTACCACACAAAGGCAAGATGGTACTATCCTCCAAAAATAACACATACATGGTAATATATGTGGGTTAGTGACTTGGTTGGAATGTGGATTGATGAATTGAGTGCCCCAGGTAGAATAAGTATGGGAGAGTTAGCTTTACACGTAGAAATATTTTGTTCCTATAGTCACAAATACTGAATCACAAATACATACTTTTCATCATTATCAGTAAAGGAATGAATGAATGAGTGGAAGAATATTTATCAAATACTTTGTGCAAAAGCACTGTACTAAGCACTGAGTATAGATAGAAAAGCAAGACAATCCTGGATTGTCTCTTTCTGGATTGAGCTCACTTTCTAATATGGGAAGGCAATCCATATAGTGGTTTCTGCAGCAAGTCAGTGCCAAGGACTTTGGTGGCAAGACTTTATTTTCTGGATGTTTGGTAACTGTGGTTTTTGAGGAGGCAGGGGTTGCAGCACCTGCAGAATCAGCTGCCAGGAGTCATCTCCATGGTGGTTGATTCTCTTGATGATACTTAATGGTCTTGTCTGGAAGCAGGTCTAGGGAGTGCTGCTATTTTCAGAGCTCCTAGGCTCTGGTTGCTGAGTCTGAGGAGAGGTGATGCTAGTGGTAGTTTGACTTGTTTGGCTCATGCTGCTTCTTCTCTCTCACTCATGGTGATATGCTAATTCAGCTGGGCTGGTTAACCTGCCCCACATGCTAGTTGGTGGGGATAGTTGACCTTTTCTCTACAGGAGTTGCCCTCCCAGATCATGTATTTATGGACTGGGCTGAAAGCAGGGCCAGTGGTATGGGGGTCACTGCTCTTTCTCAGTTATTTGGGCTTATCTGCCCAGTAATGGTAAATGGTTGGTGGTTGGTATTGATGGGGTTGAGAATTGCAGATCCATTCTCCACAGGGATTGCTCCTCAGTGATGGCTATGGGACCAAACAAGAATGTGGATGACATCTCAGAAGAATTTGTTGTAAAATTCCTGAAACTAGTTACTTTCAGGCTAATACGATATATGGAGTAGAAAGAACAATGGATTTTGAGCCAGAGGGCTAGAGTACATACCCCAGCTCTGCTGCTTACTACAAGTGTAACCCTTGGCTATTCAATTCACCTCTCTCAGTTTCCTCATAGGTAAAATGAGAGAGTTGGACTGTGTAACATCTCCTCTGGGGTCACTCACCAAACCTGAACCCTGTGGGATCACTCACCAAACCTGGTTCCCCAAAGGTAGCTATCCTCATGGTTTTAGGGTTAACTCTGAGGATTTCTATTACTTTCACTTATGAGCCCCTACAAGTGTGATTCCCATTGACTATTAGCCAGTACCTATGATTAGATTTTAGCAAAGGCATTTACTAAAGTGATTTGGTAAGAATAGTTGGCTCCAAACATTTTTCCCCAGAGCCTGGAATGCAGCCTTCTGCAAATATACACAGGTCCATGGGATGAGTGGGTTCCAAATTTCAGCACAATAGTAGTGAATCACATGTACTGGCATTTTATGTCTAGGAAATCCTTTCTTGATTCCATTGCCAGCATTCTTCTCTGATGCAACGGGAGCGCCATGCTTCTTGAAGCTGCATCTTCCTTAAATAATTGTCTTTCTGAATCCATTTTTCCTTTGTGGGCCATTCTTCGAGTTCAATGTGTTGTCTTCTGTTAGTCCAGTCTTTCTTATTCCAATTCAATATACCATTTGCAACTGGTCCAAGCTCTACAAGGATATGCTCAATCATTGAAAGGGGGATGGTGGATAGGAAGAAAGAATGAGAAACTCTTTTGGCTCCTTCTCAGGGGATTGGCTGCAACTCTGGAACTGAACTCCTCATCTTCCAAACTTAGATTCCTCCATGGTTGTGTCAGTAGGTCCACCATTTGGCTAAGTCATTGCTAAAATTTCTCCAGGTAAAGTCCCTACAGACAGGATTACCTCGTTTGCTTAGCCAATGCAAAGTTCCCTTCTTGATTAAATCAAAAGGATTCATACCTCATAAAGGAATCCACATAAAACTTTATCTTGCATAACTACATTTTGTGATTTTACTAGTTGAGCTGGAGAAGAAATCACATCCCTTCTCCTTTACAACTAGATGATCTCCAAAATCCCTTTCCCATTCTAAATTCTCTGCTCCTAAAATTAGATTACCTTTCCTAATGATGCCAGGAGAAAGTGGCTCTGATGTGAAAATTTAGGGTGATGATGTTAAGAAACAAATTCTGCCCCAAAGAGGATAATCTGCATGTGATAATCAAGGGTCTCTAACTGTGTAATACATAGTTGTTCTTGACTCAGAGATTCTGACTGGTGTTCATGACTGCTCCCCAGCCAACTTCTCATTAACCTTCATGTTAGAAGACTAGAGACTTGGCCTAGGAACCAAGCTCTGGTGAACTTAACCTTTTCATCCTTGGAATTACTGCTCTATGAATGTCTCTATGTGTTGACACTCACTATTTCTAGTCCTTGCTCTAGCCACAATTCACTTAACTTCTTGGCCATCTTCTAATGTCCACAGTTCTAGAACCGTAAACCAAACAAGTCATTGTTCCTAAAAAGGCTATGTCAGTCTACTTTCCTATGATTCCACTCATCTTCATTCTAACTTTCCAGACCAAAATATTTATCTTGACTTAAAATCCCCATGTATACTTTCTGAGGGCAAGGACTGTCTCCATTTTTGTGTTTGCATTTCCAACACTTAGCACAGTGCTTGATATGCAGTAACCATTTAATGAATGCCTTTTCATTTATTCCCTCCCTCATTCATTCCTATACTGAGTGTTCTAAAGTTTTCTTTTGTACTATAGCTTTTATACCTGGATGATAAAATCTGTGACTGGTGTGCTCTGCTAATTTGAGTACAGATATTAATAATGTCCAGTTTTTGAGTACAATCCAACATAACCAATTGTTTCCATGGATATATATTTCATCACAATACTAGATATTTGCTGTGAATGCTCTTGATCTTAAGGAAAGAAGGGCTGTCCCCACCTATAGGTGAAGTTGGCAACCACCTTAGCTGCCTCAGGAGTGGCTGGTTGTACAGATAGAGCACTGGACCAGGAGTAAGAAAATCAATAGTTCAAATGTGGCCTTAGATAGTTACTAGCTGTGTTACCCAGGGCAACCTCTGCCTCTGTTTCCTCACATGTAAAATAGTGATAATAAATAAAAGCACCAACCTCCCAGGTTTGTTGTGAGGATCCAATGAGATATTTGTAAAGTGTTTAACACCATGCCTAGTACACAGTAAGCACTATATAAATGCTTATTCCCTCCTCCCCTCATCACCTAGTGTTCTGACTTCAGAGGTTCCAGGAAGGTTCCTTGGTCCCATCCATGTCTTGACAAATGCCTGAAATTCCATTCTTTATTCATTTAGTGAATATTCTATTAAGCAGCTGCTTATGTGTAGTCTTTAACTTTGCCCTTGAAACAATGAGATCTTAGACTACATTTGGAAGCTTCCAGGAATAAATAGCTGATATGGTATATCTGTTATTGTACTCTGTTGTACTATGCCCTTGTCAGACAGCATCTGGTATATCATATTCAGTTCTGGGTACCATATTTCATGGAAGACGTTAAACTGGAGAGTGTTCAGAGGAAAGCACACAGAATGGTGAAAAACTTCAAGGATTGGTTGAAGGGAATGGGGACATTTAACTTACAGGACAGAAGGTTCAAGATGGGACATAGTACTGCAAATCTGGGCCTTTTTTATAAGGAAAAACTTGCTAACAATTAGAGCTATCTAAAAGTGGTATGTAGATTGTGGGTTCCCCCCTTAACTGAGGTCTTCAAGCAAAGGCTAGATGGTAGTGTTAGGCTGCTACTTTATCTGAATACATCCCTTTGTCTTACAGGACACTCCTGTATCTTTTGGCTCTACATAAAGCTCTCATAGAATCTTAGGATACTGAAGGCTGGGAGGAACACAGAGATGTCTTCCAGTATATTTCTGCATCTCTGAGCAAGGATATTCCAGATCTATTCATTCCCAAGAATTCTTGGGAAAAGATGCCCTCAAAATTTCCCCTGGCAAGTTTCTTCCAGTGTCTCCCAAACCATTTCTAGGATCTTAGTGAAAATTATAACTGAAGGGGGCAGTCTGAAGTGGCCTTGAAAATGAATGAATGTGGAAGATTATAATCACTATTTGAAACTTTAAGGATACTAAGACCCTGAATTTAGTACTGGATGAGCCTAGCAAGTCAGTGAAAGATCCTTTGGGAGCTAGATTTTCATAAAGGCTACTATACCCAGGTTCCATCAAGAGGAGCAGGGATAATTTGAACAGAATTCCCTTATCTTTGTGCACATAGCTACACAGATAACTTGATCTTTTCTCAGGCAATTTCCAATTTGATTGTTATTTTGGTGTTTAGTCTCTCTCTCCTCCACCCCCCACCTAGGTTTTCTCCTTCACTCATTATTTGACTAGTCTCCTCACACTCTACATACAGCACAGAAGGTACTGCTGCAAGCTGTCAAAGCTTGAGGAACACGAAGCAGAGTTGTCAGAACCTGCTTTCCTGGTCTTCACCACCCTATCCCAACCATAAAGATGCTTGTTTCTAATTGTTGGAACCCTTCCTGGGCTACTGCAGTTGGTATTTGCTCCTCCTCAGCCCTATCTCTCCTCAACAAGCTATATAGTGGAAGGGGTGTTGAACTTGGGGGTTTGCGTTCTGCCTCAGCTACTCAGTAGCTGTGTGATCCTGGGCAAGTCTCTGAGCCTCTGTTTACTCCTTTATAAAAAAGGGATAATAATGACACCTATATCACAAGGTTGTTGTGGGAATCCAGTGACTGAATACAGGTAAAGCATTTGCCAAATCTTAAAGTACTATATAAAAGAGAGAGCCATGACTAGTTTACTATCACTATGTTAATGTCTTACTGACCCTAGCCAAGTCACTTAACATCTCTCTGCCTCAGTTTTCTCATCTGTAAAATGAGGGTAATGATGGCACCTGCCTCCCAGGGTTGCTGTAAAGATCACATGAGATAATATTTGGAAAGCATTTAAAATGTCAAAGCACTATAAAATGCTGGCTATTATTATTAATTAAAGCATTTACCAAAACAACTAGTACTATCTATATAAATGACAGAGCTATTACTATTGAAGCCTGGAGCCTCAGATAGGTGTGTGATGCTGGGCAAGTCACTTAACCACTTCCTACCTCAGTTTCCTCAACTTTAAAATGAGAATAATAATAGCACCTATGTCCCAGGGTTGTTGCAAGGGTCAAATGAGATAATAATATATGTAAAGGGTTTAGTATACTTCCTGGCACATAGGAGACAATTAAAAAAATAATTTGTTCCTCCTCCTCCGACTAATGTTAACATGACTAGTATTATTATCCCTGTATCTTTGGGTTCTGCATGAAGCTCTTGTATTATTACTATTTTTGATCTTGCCATTTTTCCTTTGAAATGTGCCCCTTGGGAGAATACTGCAGATGAGACTCACCCGAGTCACAGCCAGGGGATCCTCACCTCCAGGGCAGAGATGAGATGTCATCCCTGTCTCTCTCGCTTGCTTTCTGGTGAGTGTGTTTTGTTGGTCTCCGTTGGGGTTTTCCATTGGGATTGTGAGCACAGAGCAGTGCCAGGGCTGGAGGGGTGGAAGGGAGAGGTAAGGAGGGGGTGAGCCTTTTGATCTCCTTAGCTCCCGATATTTGCTTGGGGAGTAGGGTGGGTAGAAAAAGGTGGGGGTGAGTAGCAATTGATCCCATCAGGCTGCTGTGAGCGCTAAAACCAAAATTGGTGTCAGGTTCTGCAGTTGGAGTGTTACCTTTAGCTTTGAAGTCTGTAAATGACTCCAACCATCTCCTCAAGTGGAGCTGCTACAAATGTTAATAAAATTAAAGCCACCTGAAAGTGAGGCTGGGTGATCCTTTGAAAGCAAGTCTGTGATCAGTTATTACCCTCAATTACCTTGTTGTCCACTCTTTTAGCTTGGGGTTAAACTCTTAACTCTTCTCTTTGAAGTGATTATCCTTTTATCTATGACTGGACCGAGGAATTTCGGGACAATAATCAATGGAAACTTCATAAGAATGGGGAGGGGGAGGGGAAGGAGCTAGAAAAAAAAGGCGTGACTAGCCCTATTTGTGGGCTCCTTTGGGGAAAGCTGTGGAAGGGGGTGGGCAGCACTATGGACAATGATTCCCCCCCCCCGAAAAAAACCCCAAACAACAGAAAACTTTAACCTCTCTTCCCTGTCCCCGCCCCCAGCAATTTTCATATACTGTAAAAGAAAGTGATAATTTGGGAGAGAAAAGTGAGATGCAGCCCTCATCAAAGGGAAAGGGAAAGTAATGAAGCAAAAAGACACAATTAAAGTATGAGTCTTTAATGAGGACTTTGATGTTGGACTTGGTACGTAACACTGTGAAAGTGGGGGGAAAGGACCCATTTTTTAGTTTTGCACCAGGAAATGACTTGTTAAAAAACTTGTGCCCCTACTCCCATGAGAGTGTCTGGTCTGCTGGGGGGTGGGGGGGGGACAGTTGGAGAGAAAATTTAAAAAACAAAACCCAGTAATTTTCATCCTTTCTTCTTTAACCAAAAAGTGGAGTAGATCCCTCCCAGAGACTTCTCATCTGAAACAAAATCACAACTGTTTCTTGCAAAAGTCTAGCTGGGCTGTGCTCTTTTTAAGGATCATTCAAAGCTATCTGACCTTCCCTCCCCTTCTCCCCCCCACAAAAAAGCAGCTAACTAAAGTCAAAAATGTGTGTTTCATGTCTCCTTTTTCAGCGTAATCCCATTTTGAATGCTTCTCTACACAGAAAGGTTTAAAACCCAGAGGGGAAGAGCTACAGCCTTTGCAGTGTCCCATGATTGTTACAATGAATGAATGAGCTTTCACTAAGTAACAAGAAGCAGTCCTATAGAGAAATCAATGGGTTTCATATGGGCCATTTCCAATGTTTGCCTCCCTAGCTGAGTAGATCCACATCTCTTTTCTCCTTCTTTTTATCTCTGTCTGTCTTTGCAGGCAGACTACCAATGGAAGATAGGAAAGTTCCTATTTTTCCCTTGTGGCCAACTCATGCTTTCCTCATTTTTTCAAATCTCTATTATAGGCAACATCTGGATCGTTCCTCTTTCCATGTGCTTGGTCCTGACAGGGTTTGCAACCACCCAGCCAACATCTATAACATCTAATGGAGCTCTAGTGCTTAGGTCCCTTTTGTGGAAGTTGGAATGGTGCAGATGGGAACAGATGGATATTTTTACTTCTCTCCTCTCCTGTATGCCTCTGTCTTTCCCTTTGCAGTGAGCTGAGCCCATGATGACAGGTCAGCCCCACTCGCTACCCCATCATGTTCTGATTTCCAGGGTCTGAGTCTGCTGAGTCCTGAGGCTTGAGTTAGAAACACAGATACAAACCTCAAAAGGACCTCTGGGGACATTCATTGAGTCCATTTCCTTCCTTTTACAGAAGAAGAAATTGAAGTTCTACCAGTTAAGTGACTTGCCCAAAGTCAGTCATAATAATAAGTGGTTTAAATCTCACTTATTATTTTAACAACAAGAAAGATTCGAAGCCAGGTACCCTGACTCCAAAGTCACCAGTCTTTCCATTGTACCACATTGACTTTTCTTGTCTTTAGTTTGTGGGGCTGGGTGACACAATGTCATCCACATGTCAGTCTCTAAACTACTGGCTCCATATTCCCTTTATCCTGGGAATGACAAGGGAGGCATTGCTACTGACTTTTGGAAGAGTACTTAGGACAGTTCCTGGCACTTAGCAGTTGCTTAATAAATACTTATTGAGTATATGATTGTGATGGAATACTATTGTACGATAAGAGATGATGAGCTCAATGATTTTAGAAAAAAATGGAAAGACTTGCATGAAATAATGAAGAGGGAAATGAGCAGAAACAAGAGAACATTGTATACAGTAACAGCAATATTATTTTAAGAATGACTTTGAGCAAAGAAGTTATTTTCTCATAAATACCCAAATTAACTATAAAGGACATATGAAGAACTATACCATTGGCATCCAGAGAAAGAACTGATAAACAGAAGTATGTATAGAATAATTTTACATATATGTACCTATTTGTGTCTAATGGTAGCCATCTAAGGGGAGAGGGGAGAAGGAAGAAAAAAAAAGAAATTGACATGATAATTTTGTTGTGTATTTGAAAGAAATAGCAAACTGTACAAAATAAATTTGCAGTTTCATGTACAATCATCTTTTTTATTGTACTATGTTATGGAAATGCTTGTTTTATTCCATAAATTAAAATAAATAATAATAAACAAATCCTTGTTGACCCTCTGAGAAATTGAGCTTGGTGATCCCAACGGTGATGGTCTTCACTTTGCTATGAATTTAACTGGGGAATTAAAAAGAAAGCTCTCTTTTAGGTTGGAAAGGATGAGCTAATCTTAGGACAGCTTCCTTGGTCAATAGGCATATATGAAACTCCCTTCTCTTGGGCTTTTGTTTCATCTATTTTATTTATACATATGCTCAGCTTGCTTTCTAAAATCCCCCACCCTCAACAGTAGTGGCAGGTTTTGAAAAGTAGAACACTTAATACGAAAAGATCTAAACTAGGAGTTTCTCATAGCTTTTCTAATAGCCTAAGGCCTTTCTCTCCCAGGGACTTTTTCTCTGGGAGGATATTCTTTTAAAGTGGTGGCACTCAAAAAAAATCCATTTTTCCTTTTAAGCGACTCTTCTATTTCTTCTTTTTAAATGAATTGGGTGGGTAGGGGGAAATCACTGAGGTAAGGAGTTCTCACAAATGAAATTAGTAGCTTTGGTCAGTTTGCTATTGGATCTGAGCATGCTAGTGACTTTGCAAATAATTTAGACATTCAAGAAGACATTACTAATGAGAAGCAAAGGAAACTTAGAATGGGCCAAGCAACTGTAAATGTCTGTGGGTGCCTATACATGTGATTATTGCTAATTTAATGCCTATATATAAACATAGACATTTGTATTGGGGTGAAAGGTGCTTGGACAGTATAAGATGCCACAAATCATCTGCTCCCAATTAAACAATGCTAAAGTTAACAAGAAACAAACTTCTTCATATCAAGTAGAATTATTCTAGATACATAAAACCAGCTTTATAATATGATTTATAAGGACCCTGGAGGAACTCCTACTTGAATTGCAGAACTCTCATTTGTACTTTTGCCAGAATTTGCCAGAAATCGGAAATTTCTTCTACCATGAGCAACTATAAGATTTAGAAAGCATTTATTAAGGCTAAATCATACATCAGGAAATAACAAGCTGCCCTTTACCCATCAGGATTTTCCATTTTACAGTGATTTTCCTTGTTTTTACACGTTGGAAAGCAAGATGCTTATAATAGGAAAAATAGATGGGGGGCAGGGTGGAGATGGGGAAACAAAGAAAGGGAGAAAGAAAGAGTTAAAAGGAAAGAAAGAAAGAGAGAGAGAGAGAGAAAGGAAGGATGGAAAGAAGATGTGGGAGAAGGACTAGAGAGTGCCATAAAATACTTTGAAATAAATGTCCTTGCTTATTTAAAAACATTTTTTAAAAATTCAGAAAATTTCCTGCTACTTGCAAAAAGAAGATAACACATGGTATGGATGGTGGAAAAGAATACTGGATTTGAAATTAGGGAAACTAGATTTGAATCTCAGTCTTGATACACTGTATCTTTGTGACTTTGGACAAGTCATTAGTCTCCTATGAGACTCAGTTTCTATATCTGCAATATGAGGGAATTGGACTCAATTATCTCTAAAGGACATCCCTCCCTAAATCTTTTGATCCTGTGTTTTTAATTTTGTGAAAGGGTTTTGGGAAAGATGGATGCTTAATGAAATGGACCTTGGCATTAGTGATTAGTGTATATATTATTAATAATAATAGTTAGGATTAATTTAGTGCTTTAAGGTTTGCAAGCTGCTTTACACATGTTATATCATTTGATCTTTAGAAGTCTGTGAGGGGGTGCTATTATAACCCTCATTTTATAGTGAAGATAATTGAAGCCAAGGGAGTTTTAATGATTGACCTACGGCGAATAAGTATCTGAGACAGGATTCGAATTCAAGCTTTCCTGACTCCAAGTCTAGCATTTTATCTAGTACCTAATTTTATCTAATACCTAAATGCCTCTGATTAGCCTCCCCTTGGCTGCTAAGGAAGGCTAAGGGAAAGACAGGGTCAAGGCATTTGTATGAATCAGGCAAAGTTAGAAAACTGCAACTGCTGTGGGGCAGAGCCAGGGTGGTGGAATAAGAGCAGGGTCTTACCTGAGCTCTCTCAAGTTCCCCTTCAAACACTTTAAAATAACAATTTAAAATGAATTTTGGAGTGGTAGGACAAACTAAAGGACAGAGTGTAACAATTTTCCAGCACAAGACAATGTAGAAGTTCAGCAGGTAAGATCTGTCTCGCTGGGGTGAGAATGAAGTACAGACCTGTGCAGACTGCACCCTGGCAAGCCAGTAGGAGGTCTTGGGGATGACTGAATCAGCGACTGTGGCAGCTTCTGGAGCTCTCAGCCCACAGAATAGCAAGGGGGTAAGACAACTAGTCAGAAAGAGATTACAGGGGACCCTTTGCTGGCATTGGGTGCAGGACCCATATGTAATTCTGGGTTGCAATCCCAGGACAAGGAGGATAACTGGCTGGAGCAGAGACCCTGGTCAAAGTTCCTGGGTAGAAATGAGGGCTTGTGGTCACTCTCAGACCAGAGGCCAGGAAAGGAGTGACCACACATCTCCTTAGATCATACTGCCTTGGAAGAACTGGAAACTTATAGACACCCAGAACCAGCTCTAAAAACAATTGCAGGAGAGACCTAAAACTTGTGACAGTGCCCCCTTCACCTTGGGAGTAGAACCCAACTTTAACATAAAGTTCAAAGTCAAGAAATTGGCTGGAAAAATGAGCAAACAACAAAAAAGAGGCCTGACCTAAAAAGTTACAGTGGTAACAGGTAAGATCAAAACATAAACTCAGAAGAAGACAATAGTGCCAAATTACAGGCAAAGTCTGAAAAGAAAATATGAATTGGTCTCAGTACCACTCCAAAGAACTTCCTTGAAAGAGCTCACAAAGAATTTTTAAAATCAAATAAGAAAGGAAGGGAGAAAATTGAGAAAAGAAATGAAAATGATGCAAGAAAATCACGAAAAAAGAGTCAATAAGCTAGGGAAAGGAGGCGCAAAAAATACTGAAGAAAATAATATCTGAAAAAACAGAGTAGGTCAAATGGTTTTTTAAAAAGGCACAAAAACCCACTGAATCTTCTTAAAAAGTAGAATTGGCCAAATGGGAAAAGATGCACAAGAATTCAATGAAGAGAACTTCTTAAAAGGTAAAACTGGCCAAATGAAAAAGAAGGTACAAAAACTCACTAAAGAAAATCATTCCTAAAAAATGAGAATTGAACAAGTGGAAGCTAATGACTCCACAAGACATCAAGAAACAATAAAACAAAATAAAAAAATGGAAACAGAAGAAAATACAGAATATCTCACTGGAAAAGCAATTGATCTGGAAAAATAGATTGAGGAAAGATAATTTAAAAACTACTGGAATACTTGAAAGCTATGATTTTAAAAAAGGGAATAGACATCATATTTTAAGAAATTATACAGAAAAAATGCCCTGATATCTTAGATCCACAGGGTAAAATAGAAATTGAGAGAATCCACCAATCATCTCCTGAAAGAGATTCCAAAATGAAAACTCTCAGGAATGTTATAGTCAAATTTCAAATCTCTTAGGGTTAGGTGAAGAAAAAAATATTGCAAGCAGCTAGACAGAAACAATTCAAATATCATGGAGCCACGGTCAGGATCACACAAGATTTCACACCTTCTAGATTAAAAATCAAAGAGCTTGGAATACGACGTTCTGGAGGTCAAAGGAGCTAGAATTACTACCAAGAATCACCTACCCAGCAAAACTTTGAAGAATTTTGGAATTGATTGTGTGACATGCAGACATGAGTACAGGACTGTTCAGCATGGCATGCCCACATCAGAGAAGGTACTGTGCTCTATGAGCAAAGTAAAACTGAGACAGCTCAAAGGAAACCCAGGATGAACAAATTTGAAGTATCTACCCCAAATGTTCACATGGACTATTTCTGCCCAACCTGTGATAGAGCATTCTGAGCTCATATTGGTCTGATCAACCACAACTGAACTCATTGAAACTTGACTCCAACATAGTGATATCATTTTGGTCCTCTTTGAGAATGGACAACAATCAGTAAAATGGAATATAATCCTTCAGAGAAAAAAAGAGGGGTGAGGAATATTTAATGAAACAGAGGACTTTGAAGCATTCCTGATGAAAAGACAAGAATTGAATAGGAAATCTGACTTTTGAATACAAGAATCAAGAAAAGCATAAAAATGTAAACAGAAAGAGAAACCATAAGGGTTTCACTAAGGTTAAACTGTTTACATTCCTACACAGGAAGATAATACTTGTAACTTCTAAGAACTTTCTCATTATTAGGACAGTTAGAAGGACTATACATAGTCAGAAGGCAAGTTTGTAAGATGACTAGCAAGGGATGACATCCAAAAAATAAGATAAAGCAAAATTAAGGGGTGAGAAAGAGGTAAGCACTGGGAGAAGAGGGAAGAGAGAGGTAGAGTGGGGTAAATTACCTCATATAAAAGAGGCATGAAAGAGCTTTTACAGTGGAGGGGACCATGGTGAGGTGATGGGCAACACTTGAATCTTGTCCCCATCAGAATTGGCTCAAAGAGGGAATAACACAGACATTCAGTTGGGTATAGAAATCTATCTTACCCTACAGTGAAATAGGAAGGGCTGATAGAAGGGATGATATGTTGGGGGTTGTGGTGGTCAGAAAAAAAAATAGTTCTTCAGAAGGAAATGACAAACCACTCTAGTATCTTTGCCAAGAAAACCCCAAATGGGATCATAGAGACTCAGACATGACTGAACAATAACAATAAAAATTTTGCATTTGCTTGTGTATACATTTGAGGAGAGACAGGGTGGAGAAAAAGACAGACAGACAGACAGAGAAAGACAGAGACAGTGAGACACAGAAAGAGACAGAGACACCAAGATAAGGTCAAAATGGGTGCATGGTTTAGACATAAAAGGTGATGCCATAAGCAAATTAGAGGAAGATAGGATAATTTACCTGTCAGATCAATGGATAAGGGAAGAATTTATGGCCAAACAAGAGACAGAAAACTTTATAGAGTATAAAATGGATAATTTTGAATACTTTAAATTAAAAAAAGATTTTACACAAACAAAACTAATGAAGCCAAGTTTAAAAGGAAAGCAGAAAACTGGGAAAAAATTTTATCACCAGTTTCTCTTATAACTGTCCTCAAAGGATATGAACAAGCACTTTTCAGACAAAGTAAGCAAAGTTAACTATAGTAATAATAAAAAAGTGCTCTAAATTACTATTGATAGAGAAATGCAAATTAAAACAACTCTGAGGTACCATCTCACACTTCTCAGATTGACTAATATGACAGAAAGGGAAAAAGACAAGTGTTAAAGGGGAATGTGGGAAAATTAAGACACTAATGCACTGTTGGTGGAGTTGTAAACTGATTCAACCAATTTGGAAAGCAATTTGGAACTATTCCCAAAGGGCTATAAAACTATGCATACCCTTTGACCAGAAATACCACTACCTGGTCTATATCCCATCAATAATAAAAGGAAAAGGATCTATATATACAAAAGAAGTATCTATAGCAGCTCTTTTAGTAGTGGCAAAGAACTGAAAATTGAGGGGATTTCCATTTCTATCAATTGGGGAATGGTTGAACAAGTTATGATATATGATTACAATGGAATACTATTATGTTATAAGAAATGACCAACAGGATGCTTTGGAAAGACTTGCATAAACTGGTGCAAAGTAAAGTAAGCAGACCCAGGAGAACATTGTACACAGCAACAAAAATATTTTACGACGATCAACTGTGAATGATGGCTCTTCTCAGCAATTCAATGTTCCAAGACAATTCCAAGCACTTCTGATGAGAAATGCTATCCACCTCCAGAGAAAGAACTGATGGAATAGAATGCAGATCAAAGGATACTTTTGAAGTTTTCTCTTTCTTTCTCTTCCTTCCTTCCTTCTCTTCCTTCCTTCCCTCCTTGTTTCCCTTCCTTTCCCTTCCCTTCCCTCCTTCCTTTCCTTCCTTCTTTCCTTTCTTCCTTCCTTCCTTCCTTCCTTCCTTCCTTCCTTCCTTCCTTCCTTCCTTCCTTCCTTCCTTCCTTCCTTCCTTCCTTCCTTCCTTCCTTCCTTCTTTCTTTTGCAGGGCAGAGGGAGAGGTAGATGTCTGCATTTTCTTTCACAACATGACCAATATGTAAATATGTTTTGCATGACTGCACATGTAAAACCCATATCAAATTACTTTTCTTCTCAGTGAGAGGGGAGGGGAAGAAGAAAGGAAGAGAATTTGGAACTAAAAAAAACCCAAATGTTAAAATTGCTGCTACATGTAATTGAAAAAAAATATTGAAAAAGAAAAATACTGCAATCATACTGGGGGCAGTTGGTGGCACAGTAGAAAGAGTACTGGGCCTGTAATCAGGAAGATTCATTTAATCTTTCCAGAATTCAAATCTGGCCTCAGACACTTAAGAACTGTGTGAGCTGTGTGATCCTTCACAAGTCACTTAACCCTGTTTGCCTCAGTTTCCTCATCTCCAAAATGAGCTAGAGAAGGAAACGACAAACCATTCCAGTATCTTCTCCAAGTAAGCCTCAAGTGGGGTCATGGAGAATCAGACATGACTGAATGATACAGATTTTGCATTTGCTTATGCATACATTTCTTCTTATAGAAGGCAAGCTTCCTGAGAGCAGGGACTGTTTCATTTTTGGCTTTATGTCCTCAGGACCTAGAAGGTGTTTACACATCTACTGAATAAATACGTTATGATCTATTTATTTGGTCTTAGGGAGATAGGGTCTACATTCTTTTGTAGAGATCGTAGGAATGGTAAGACAGCCCCCCTGTCATGGGATGATTTATACACACACACACACACACACACACACACACACACACAGACATACACATACACATTTAAATATACATATATGACAAGACAACCACAACAATATGTATGACCTATATCAAATTGCTTTCCTTCTCAAGGAGGGTGAAGGGAGGGAGAAAGAGAATTTGGAATTCAAAAATATGTTTTAAAAATGTTAAAAATTGTTTTTACATGTAATTGGAAAAATTTGTTAAAAGAAATTAAACTGCGACCCTTGTCTACTAGGAGGGTTGGGCCTTTACTGTCGTACAAGTGATTACCATAAAACAAATATTTATTAGTTATGGACATCAAAATGTTTTGTCATTAAAAGGATGTGCATTAACAGAGTAATATTCAAAATTCTTCCTTGTTGTATTCCTAACAATCATGCTGTTACAAAGGCAGTTGACTACCTTGTCTTCCTCTAGTTCCAACTCTGACTGGGGGATTCAAATATCTCTTTTAAGCCAAGATTGCCTTTACAAAACTGCGAACATGTTTCAGCAGATTATGACTTTTCCTCCAGTCTAAAAACACCCTTGTGAAATGGCACCCCTTTCCCTTTACTTACTACTATTAAAGCAGGGCAGCTAGGTGGTGCAGTGGATAGAGCACCAGTGCAGAAGTCAGGAGGACCTGAGCTCAAATCTCACCTCAGACACTTGACACTCACTAGCTGTGTGACCTTGGGCAAGTCACTTAACCCCAACTGCCTCATCCTGGGTCATCTCCAGTCATCCTGATGAATATCTGGTCACTGGATTCAGATAGCTCTGGAGGAGAAGTGAGGCTGGTGACCTGCACAGCCCCCCCTCACTCAAAACAAAGTCAAGTGCAAGTCATGTCATTATTTCTCTGATGGCACGGTCTTCTTTGGCAAGGAAGGACGACTATACACACACTATCAAAGCAGGACAAACGTTTTCTATGCAGTCCAGGATTAATATTATTTTCCAGATCAGTTAAGATCTAAATGCACCAAAGGATTCTGAGAAATAGACTTTAGGAATGGACAAAATAGACATTTATTAAGCACCTACTATGTGCCAAGAACTTTACAAATATTATCTAATTTTATCCTCATAATTATTATCCCACTTGAGGAAGCTGAGACAGAAGTTAAGGGGCTTGCCTTGGGTCACACAGCTAGCAAGTATCCAAGGCTAGATTTGGACAAACATCTTTCTGACTTCAGGTCCAGAGTTCTATCCACTGTACCATCTAGTTCCTTAAAAACTGAATTAACTAAGCATCTACCTTAACCTTAGTTACTTGAGGGAAAATATTTTTACAATTTCTCTTAGGTTGAGTATAACCTTAGGATTTAGAAAAGAAAACTGAGTTCATCTAATCCAACCCTTTTATTTTATAGACAAAAAATAATTAGATCAAATGATTCGATCAGCATTATACAGGTAGTATCAAAACTGTAATTTGAATTGAGGTCTCTCAGCTCCACATCCATGGCTCTTTCCACTACACCATGTTGTCCCAATCTTTTTTTGTGGTGATTTTTAAAGGAGGTAAGTAGGTGCTTAAAGTTTTTCAATTAATTTCATCCTTCTGTTATCACAAATAGTTCTGTGCTTGATCTAGAAATGTGGAATTTGTTATTACATTCTTATAGATGAACCAAAAGAAGGAATGAAGAGCTCTTTGGGAACCATGCATCTTTCATTTCAAAGAAACTTCATTTACAAATATTTGAACTGAGGAAATTATCTGTTTCATAGAAATTGAGTTATAACTTTTCAAGTATCTCTAGGTTGGAGTTCTTCAAGGAAGCGGAAGTGAATCATAGGAGCAAAGAGTATTGACTTTAGAGTCAGAGAACCCTTTATTCAAATTCTGGTTCTTTGTCTTAATACCTCTGTTACTTTGGGGAAGTCACTTAATATCTCTGGGATTTAGTTTTCCAGTCTGTAAAATTAGGATATTGGAATAAAGGATCTCTGAGACCTCTTGCAGTCCTAAATCCATGATCTTCTGGAAAATGTATAAGGGAAGAGTTAAGAGCTCCTCAAATGTGGAAGAAGATAGGGAAGGAAAGGTGACTCTAAATTTTAGTGGACTCAAAGTATGACAAAATTCTAAAATTGCGGAGAACACCACACAGAGTTGACCTCATTAAAAAAAAACCAAACCACCACCTCACCAAGAGTTTTCAACCGAGTCTAAAAATCCCCTCACAACATTTCCTATATAGAGATGACTCAATGACTCATTTTGATTTTTTTCCCCAAGAAGGGATGAATGCATGGATGAAAAAAAAATTATTAAGCATTTACTATGTACCAAGAACTGTGCTAATGGAGATACAGACAGTCCTTGCTCCTGAGGAGATTCTACTCTAATGAGGAAATGACATGTGAAGAAAAAGTTCCACTTCAGGGCCTCTAGAAAAGCCTGGAAGCCCTAAGAGTGTAGGTATAAGGCAAGTAACAAGGGTCTTCAGTCATCCTCAGGTTGGATAAAATTTTTGGTTATCTATAGGAGTCAAGAGAGATGATAAGGCCTAGAGGACCTCCGGAGGTTGTGAATAGAGCAGATGGTAAGGACCGGCAGCCTCACTTGTATGCCGGGTGCTCCTTGTGACTAATAGCATATATTTGTAAGATGCACTCTGGATCGCCCGTAGAGTGAAGTAGAGTAAATTGACTCATGTGGGAATCAAACTCATAATCCTTATATGACTAACATATTCTAACAGGGGTAGGGAACCTGCAGCCTCGAGGTCACATATGACTTTCTAGGTCCTTGGGTGCAGCCTTTTGACTGAATCCAAATTTTAGAGAACAAATCTGTTGTTAAGGGGATTATTTTTTTTTCTCTCAAGAGGATGTACCAGAGGATTTTGTAAAGGAAGCCAAGTAGAAAAATAGGATTCACTTTACAGCCAAATTTGCTAGAAGTCATCTCTTCATGGAATATCCAGATTCAGATTTTCTATCCAGATTTTTTTTCCTGAAAGGAAAGACTGGGCAGAAAACATCAGGGTGTTTTGTTTTTTGTTTTTATTCAGAAGATCTTCTGGAAGCAGAGAAGAGAAGAATTCCATGTAACCTGGGGGTTTTAGTAGTCCACATGACATCTGAGTTCCCTTCCCACTAAACAATTCTGTGATTCCTTTCATGGTATACTGTGATCTTTCCCTTCTTGTCAAGGTCATTCTGAAAAAATTAAATATCAGACCCAGATCTCCCAATCACAAGGACCTGCAAGTATTGAATACTTATCACCCTCCCTATCACCTTATGATACATCAAATCTAACCCCAAGTCTAACTTCAAACACAGCAAACCTCCTGGGTCTTAGACATTTGCTCAGCCTGACTCATCCCCACAGTCCAATCGCTCCCTCTCCAGCTAAGACACATAAAGTGTTCTGTCTGGAGAGGATCCTGCTGCTGTCTCCTGTTGTTCTCAAATGGAACCTGTCCCAGCATTCAGGGCTGTGGAGATGGGGTCATTAATTAGTCATTTTGATCATTGAAGTCAATCATTCAAGTGGGTAATTCAGGCCAAATGACTTTATCCTGGTAACTGAATTCTTTAGAGCAGTCCTTTATATCAATGGAAGAAAATCGGAAATTGCTTTCACTTTTTGCTAGGTAGACTAAATATCCTGAAAAGAATGGCTTTAAGGAGATCTATTTTCTGTCTGTCATCAATGAGTTCCCCCCATATTATCCACTTTCAGCGCAAACTTCACTCACATTTTTTTTTCCTTATTAAAAGACTTTTTGCACTCTCCTAGGTTGCTTGCCGCCTATTGGTGAGATCTGTTTATGTCAGGATCCTTTTTAGAATTACCCAAAATTAATGACCAGAATTAGATTGTGCCTATGTCCCCTGACATGATGGAAAATGATTCTGAGGAACGACAACACTTCCATTCTTTTAAGCTGCTGGAGGAAAGAGGAGACTGAGCTAGTTTAGATGGAAAAGGAAGCAACACAGAGAGAGGGGCTGGCCTGCTGAGATGGTACTAGAAATCTTGCAGTTCCAGGATGGTGGAATCACCTTCAGTGTCATATCTTGGGTAGGGATGGAGGAGTTGCTGAAAAGATGGGCTAAACATGGCATAATACTAAATGGCATGGGAAAAGATCATAATGGAGCCTTGAAAATAAATTAGTTTTGTAATTATTTCTCCACTGACAGGTAGAAGGCATTGCCCTGCCACTCTGTGTCCATGGAAAGAAGTCTGTTGAGTATGGGAATGGGGGGGAGGGGAGAGATGGGAGGGAGCTTTTGTTGTATAAGAGAAAAAGAGGATGCTTAGGAGAGTTTGGAACACCCTTAAAGCAGCAACCAAAACAGCCGTTCAGCTAAACTGGAATCAACTCCCCTAGAAATAACTTATGAAAACTACTTTGGAGCATGACATTTTCAAAGCAAAAATCTTTTCTTTTTTCACAAGACCACAAGCAATGCATTGAGTAAAGGGAATGGTTTGCCTGCCAAGCTTCAATTTTAATATTTAACCTTTCTTTTTCTTTTTGAATGTCTTGCAAAAATATGCTTGAAAGTGAACAAGCCTCCCTCTTTTTTAGCCTGAGAGTTCTAGGAAAAGCACCTGTCTGAAACCTTGGCTTTTTTTAATCTTGCCTGTCTCACTCTTTTTCGCCTTTCCCCTCCCTTTTCCCCTTCCTCTGGTGAAAATGAAAATCATATCAGCCAGTGACATTTGCCAAGTTCAACTCTAGCATGTTGGAAGTAGTCAATGTATTTGACTGGTTATATTTACTTCTCATAAACATGCCATCAGAACGTTAGTCAATTCCCACAATGTCTCCTGACTCAAGATTTGTCAGAGCTATTTTCTGTCATGAGATCAATGAGATCCTCGCATGTTAAAAATGAGGAAGCAAAGGGCTATGGTTAGGATAGGAATATAAAGTCAGTACCCTACCAACCCCTCATCAGCATAATGAGCATTGTCTCACCAATGAAGTTGAAAATATTCTTTTCAGAAAGTGATTACTGCCATCCTAGCACAACAACTAAAGGGAGAAAAGGTGCTGATAAAATGTTTTTTCAAACAAAGAAAAACTGGATTAGTGGTGGTATTCTGGGCATGACACTTTTTGGGCCAGGAGGAAATATAAACATCTTATTCAAGTTTTCCTGGAGCCCAGCAAAGTAACTTACAGGCAAAACACTGGCCCCTAAACTTATTTTCTTTGTGTTTTTCCTCTCCTGGCATGTATTCTATTAACCCATTTTCTCATTTAACCATTCTGAATAACTCGGTGGGTAGCATCCTTCTTAGAAAGTGAAAACCTCCTTGGAGATTCTACATCAGAGCAGAAATGCATACCAACTTCCAGACCCATCTCTGGTGAAGAAAAGCCCCTTCTGTAATCCTATCTGGTGAATCCAGACATTGTACTTCAGGGCTGCCAGGCCTACTTAGGCCTTATTAAAACATGGCCCATCAAAGAAGGCAGCTGACAACTGGCTGGACACTTTGCAAAGTGATTCCTTTCTAGGTAGAGAAGAAAGTGGTTTTTTTGATGTAGAGCCCTAGGCAGAAGCAACTAGTTTCCATATATCTAACTAGTGGCTATGTTTTTTGTTGTTCAGTTGTTTTAGTCATGTCTGACTCCTTGTGACCCCCTTTGGGGTTTTTTTTGACAAAGATACTGGAATGGTTTGTCATTTTCTTCTCCAACTCATTTATATAGATGAGGAAACGGGGCAAATAGACTTAAGTTAACAATGTGACAATGTTATCATCCTTAAAATAGGTTGAAAATGAAGCACTACACACCTAATGCTATGTCTAGGCAACTAGGTGGCACAGTGCATAGTGTACCAGGCCTAGAATAGGGAAGACTCATCTTCATGAGTTCAAAACTGTCCTTAGAGTAGCTGTGTGACCCTGTGTGTCACTTAGCCCTGTTTGCTTCAGTTCCTCATCTGTCAAATGAGCTGGAGAAGGAAATGGCAAACCACTCCAGGATCTTTGCCAAGAAAACCCCAAATGGGGTCATGAAGAGTGAGACCCATGTGAGCAACAATGATGTCTAGGCATTAGAACCCCCACCTCAAGTTTTTAAAGAAATCAGACAATTATGAGGTTGGATAGGGAGAGTTTATAAACTTAGCTATGAAATTAGGGGTTACAATTTTATATACACACACACATATAGTTATCAGACATACATAAAGAACAATGATAATGCAGAGAGCCTCTGGTCTTGGGAAGAGAGATGCTTGATGAGAACACCATTGGAATGGCTTCAGTAAAGTAAAAGAAAACCCCAACAAAAAGACATCAGAAATCAGACCAATGCAATGGGCAATCTTGGCTTCAAAGAAATGATGAGCAAACATCCTGCTTTTCTGGTGGGAGACTACGGGTACAGACTAAATAAAGCATACATTACCAAGTGTGGTCAATGTGTCTACTTGTTTTGATGGATGGTATTTCTTTGTTCTGTTGGGGGACAAGGATGTAGGTGTCCTGGAAAATGACTCATCCAAAGTGGATCTGCAATCTCATTGGTTCAGAAGCTTTCTCTGTTAATGCAGGTCTCAGTCCACCTATGCCTGATGACCCTGTGTGACTCTTATTCATAGCCTCCCATAAGTGTGCCATGTGACTCACATGAAGAGGGGACTCTCCCCTTACCAAAGCAAACTTCCCTATATCCACAAATGATCCCAATTCCTGTGCTTCTCCAGCAGATTTCCCACTAAATCATTCCCTACTCTCTTCTCTTCAATTTCTCCTTGTTTCCTGGCTCTTTCCCTACTATTTTCCCCATCCTTAAAAAAAATCCTCATTTGAGTCATTCATCCCTGTTAGTAATTGTTCCAGATCTCTCCTCCCTTTTGTAGTTAAATTTGAGAAGGCTGTTTACATGGGTGCCTCCACTTCTGTTTCTTTTAATTTCCTTTTTAGCTCTCTGTAGTCTGGCTTCTGACTTCGTTATTTAATCAAAATTACTGTCTCCAAAGTTACAAATGATTTCTTAATCACCAAACCTAATGACCTTTACTCAATACTTATCCTTCTTGACTTGTCCATAGCGTTTAATACTATCAATCACCCTCTCCTCCTTAATGCTCTCCTCTCTTTCTCCTGGTATTCCTTCTACCTATCAGATCACTCCTTCTCAGTCTCCTTGTTGGCTCTTCATCCAGATCATGTCTGCTAAATGTAGCTACTTCACAGGCTCTGTCCTGGGCCCTCTTCTTTGTGCTTGGTGATTTCATTAGTTCTCATGGTTTCAGTGATCATTTCCGTACTGATGATTCTCAAAACTATTTATCCAGCTCTCTCCTCTCTCCTGACCTCCAGTCTCACATTTGCAACTGCCTTTTAGAAATCTCACATTGGATGACTTATAAACATAGCTTAAACTTAATATGAACTGATTATCTTCCCCCTTCCCTCAAATCTTCCCATCTTCCCTATTACTGTCCAGGGCATCAAAATGTATTATTGTTGTTCAGTCATATCTGACTCTCTTTGACCCTACATGGGGTTTTCTTGGCAAAGATATTGGAGGGGTTTACCATTTCCTTCTCCAGCTCATTTTACAAATGAGGAAACTGAGGCAAACAGGGTTAACTGATTTGCCCAGAGTTACCCAGCTAGTAAGAGTTAGAGGCCAGATCTGAACGCAGGAAGGTGAGTCATCTTGACTTTAGGCTGGGCACTCTATCCACTGTGCCACCTAACTGCCCTCTCGGTTGATTTTACCTTCATAATATCTCTTATGTCTCTTTTTCTTTTCTGACACTGCTAGGTAACCTTCATAACCTCATGCCTAGAGTATTTTAATAGCCTGTAAGTTGATCTCCCTGGCTTCTCTCTCCCTAGTCTAGTCCATCCACTCAAATTAATTTTCCTAAAGTTCAGGTCTAGTCACTTCCCTACTCAATAAACTCCAGTGACTCCCTAACACTTCTAGGAAAAAATACAACATCCTCTGTTTGGAAGTCAGAGCAAAGACCTTTACAAGCTAGCCCTTTCCTACCTCTCAAGCCTTTTGACTTGAACTTACTTTCCCCCAAGTACTCAGATTCAATGATGCTGGCCTCTTTCCTGTGCCTCATACAAGATATTCCGTAATTTTCACTGGCTGTCTCCAGTGCTTGAAATACTCTACCTCAGCATATCTGTCTTCTGGTTTTCTTCAGGTCACAGCTAAAATCTCATCTTCTAATGAGAAGTCTTTCCTGATTCCCCTTAATATTTGTGCCTTCCTCCTACTAATTGTCTCCAAATTATCATATTTGTATATAATGTATATATATACATATGATACATAGTAGATGTTTAATAAGTGTTAGGTGACTAATTGATTGACATTAGTTAAATTTCTGTATAATCAATGTTGTGTCATTTCCTATTTTTTGTTTTTAATTATTCTTTCAGATGGTTAAAGTTGTTTCAATTTTCTACCATATCCTTATCTCACTCTTTTTTTTATTATTATTTTAACTGATCCTTGTCTTAGGTCTAAAGAGCTGATGGTCTAACTACACTCAGACAGGTAGGTGACAGGAATAACTCCAGATATGGACAATATTGATGTAATAAGTTTTAGTATCCATTTCATTTATTAAGGCATTATTTGTTTTTTGCCATATTTAATACCTACAAATTCTTTTTTTTCCTTCAAAGCAAGTGTTAATAAGATAGACATGTGACTCCTCTGCAGTTTTTAAGTCCTAAGCCACTTACCTTCCTTCTTCCTGAACTGTTTTCTCACATATTTCTCCCCATGCTTACCTTTTCCCTGCCCTTACATTGAAGTTACCAAGCACCAGAGTGGGCATTGATTTTAACTGAGAGCATTGTAGACCTTCTCTACCCTTTTATCCATAATAGCCAATGTTGCCTAAGCTACAGTTATTTTCATGGTGGTCTTTTTCAAATACTTTTCATGAAGGTGGCATTTTTAAAAATCTGTCTTTTTAAAAAAAGGTAGAGAAAGTCTGCAGTGCTCTGAATTAAAATCAACACATACTCTGATGGAGGTCAAAAGAAGTGATATACTCACTAGCTGATAGAAAAGAGCCCTCCACCCCTACCCCCTTAAGATTTTAGCATTTTACTGGTAGCTTCAGTTAAAGGGCCTCAAATCTTACAGATTCTCACAACCCTCCAGTGGCTGCTGACTGCCTAGTGAAATAAGGCTAAACTCCTTGGTCTGGTCTTCTAGGACCTGATATGTCCTTTCCTCTTATTGTTATATTTCACAATACATCTTTCAACATGAGCTAAGTTCAAGTCAGACTGGACTTCATGTTGTTCCCTATGCATGCTTCACAGTTTCCCACCTTCATGCCTTTGCTCATGTCATCCCCTCTGTCTGGAGCACCTTCCTGACCCTTAATATTAGCCTGATGAATTCCTTTTCAACCTTCAAGACCACTATGTGGCATAACAGTGTGCTGAACTTGAAGTCAGGAACACTGAGCTCAAATCCTTCCTCAGACACTTACTAGTTGTGGGTCCCTGGCAATCTCCAGCCTTCACTTATTTAGCCATGAAATGGATGCAAAAATATTAGCACCCACTTCACAAGGTTGTTGGGAGCACTAAATACTTTGCATATATGAAGCACTTTGCAAACTTTAAAGTGCTATAAAAATGCAAGTTATTACTCGAGGCCAAGTTCAAATACCCCATGGTAAGTCTTTAAGGATGCCTCAGGCAGACACAGTCTTTCTCTCTTGGATGCTGTGTGGTACTTTGTTCCTCTCTTATGTTCTGATATTCTCTTCAGCATTATCGCTAATCTGTCGTTAGTGCCTGTGTATGTTGTATACCCCGGCTAGAATGGATTCTATTCTATTGTAGTGATAGATTTGGCTTTCCCATTTACTAATTACAAACTTTAGGCAAGTCACCACTTCTCTAGACCTCTGTTTCTTTATCGGTACAATAAGGAGATTGTACTAGTTAGTAACTTCTGGTGCAGAGTTCCAAAGTGCTTTATGAATGAATGGATCAATTTGCAGATCCACTAACAACGTATCAATGTGCCCCTTTCCCCTGCAGCCCCTGAAATGCTTGTCATTTTCTTTTTTTCTTTTTTGGTGAATTTTGTTAACCTGATTGGTGTGAGGTAAAACCTCCAAACTGCTTTAAATTGCATTTCTCCAGTTTTTAGTAATTTAAAACACTTTTAAAAAATAATATGACTATAGACAGCCTCGGTTTATTCCCTTAAGAATTCCCTTCTCATATACTTAGACATTTTGCAATTGGGGAATGGCTTTTATTCATATAAACACAAATTAGTGCCTTATATATTTTGGAAGTAAGACCTTTATCAGTGGAGCAGTGTATAATAGTATGTTAGACCTGGAGTCAAGAAGATCTGAGTTCAAATCCATAGTAGCTATATGACTCAGGACAAAGCATTTAACTTCTGTATGCCTCAGTTCCCTCATCTATCAAATAGGGGGTAACAATAACTGTCTCCCAGGGTTTCCATAAGGATAAAATGAGAAAATATTTGTAGAATACTTTGCAAAGTTTAAAGTGCTGTGTAAATATTACCTATTATTACAGCAATTATAACCAAGTCCTTTCTAATCTTAGCTATACTGCATTTGTTTGGGCAAAAACTTTTTAAAATTTATGGAATCAAAAATTCTTTCTATCTTGTTAGGTTATAACATAACCTAACTCCATAGGTATGAAAGGTAATATCTTCTTTGTTTCTCTAATTTGTTTATGTTGTGACCAATTACATAGGGTGTCCCAAAGGCTTAGTGTAGTTTTAAGAATTTTGGAGCACCCTATATCTAGCTTGCATATTCATTTGGAACTTATCTTGGTACATAAGCTCAGAGGTGTGGTTCTAAACTTAATTTCTGCCTACTGTCATTCATTTTCCCCAGGATTAATATTTTTTCTCCTCCTTTTCCTCATTAAGCTTCTAGGTTTGTTTACTTCTGTATGTTGTGTACTTAATCTCTTCTATTGATCTCTATTTTTTACTCATTCCAAATTGTTTTGAGAATTACTGCTTTGTAGAGTAGCTTGAGGTCTGGTGCTGCTAGGCCACCTTTGACCTAGCTGTACTACTGCTAGGTTTATACCCTAAAGAGATGAAAGAAGGAAAGAAAGGTCCTATATGTACAAAAATATTTATAGTAATTCTCCTCTGTCTGTCTGTCTGTCACTCTCTCTCCTTTTCTGTGGGAGGGGAAGTTGAAAGGTAGAAAAATGAATGCTTGGTAATTGGAAAAAATGACATACTTAAAAAAATTTAAATGGATTAACATAGGAAAAGACAGAATGGTGATATAGTCAGGAGTGTGGGATAATTGTAAAACCAATCCCAGATGGAAGGTACTCAAACCCAAGTCCATAGAATTTAATAGTTTTTTTTTCCAGGGTATAGTAAAGTTTTTCTACAAGTTAATCCACCCATTTTTTTTCTTTGAAAAATAAATAAAATGAAGGGATTTGCGAGAACCTAGCCTTAAATCTAAAATCCTATGACTCAAGGGTAGGTACAATGTTTAATCTAAATTTTACATTTTCCCCAGTCTCTAGTGTAATGTGTTTTGCAGGGTTAATAACTTAGTTGGTGGTTGTTGTCCTTTGTTCTTGAAGAGGACCAAAATGACATCACCATGAAAAAGTGAAGTTTCAGTGTGTCTGACTGTAGCTGATCAGATCAATACGAGTTCCGAAGGCTCTACCACAAATTGGGCACAGATAGTCTGTGTGAATATTTGGGGTGAGTACTCCAAATTTGTCCATCCTATATTTACTTTGTGCTGTCTCAATTCTGTGTGGCTCATAGAGCACAGCACCCTTTCTGATGTGGACACGCCATGCTAAGCGGTCCTGTGCCAGTGTCTCCCATGTCACACAGTCAAATCCAAAGTTCTCAAAAGAGACCTTGAGAGTATCTTTGTATTGCTTCTTCTGATCACCCTGTGATTGCCTGCCCCTTATGAGTTCTTCATAAAATAGTCTTTTTGGCAAGCACACATTTTGCATTCGAACAATGTGGCCAGCCTATTGGAGTTGTGCTCTCTGAAGCATAGTTTGAATGCCTGGCAGTTCAGCTCGAGGAAGGACTTCAGGGTCTGGTACCTTATCCTGCCAGGTGATCATCAGAATCTTCCCAAGACAGTTCAAATGGAAGTGATTCAGTTTCCTGGCACGGCGGTGGTAGACCATCCACATTTCACAGGCATACAATGAAGTTAATACAGCAACTCTGTAGACCTTCAGTTTCGTAGTCTTCTCTCCCAAACTTTTCTTTGGAGCCTCCCAAACACTGAGCTAGCTCTGGCAATGCCTGCATCAACCTTACTGTCAATATGTACATCCCTGGAAAGTACACTACCAAGGTAGGTGAACTTATCCACAGCATTCAAGACTTCTCCATTTGTTGTAATGGATGGTTCCACATATGGATGATGTGGTGGTGGCTGATGGAGTACCTGTGTTTTCTTGGTGTTAATTATTAGACCAAAATTAGCACAGGCAGAAGAGAACTGATCCATACTTTGTTGCATCTCAGCTTCAGAAGCTGCATTGAGTGCACAATCATCTGTAAACAGAAAGTCATACACTGTCAACACTCCCTCCATTTTGGTCTTGGCATGTAGCCTTTTCAAATTGAAAAACTTACCATCAGTACGGTAGTTGACCTTGATTCCATGTTCATCCTCATTGAAAGCATTTGACAACATGACTGAAAAAAACATCATGCTAAAAAGCATGGGAGCAAGCACACTCCACTGGTGACTAGGAAGGCATGAGAGCATGGACTTGGGCAAACATGCCATCATGAAATTGACATACAATACTGATGAACTTCTCTGGGCAACCAAATTTTGACATAATTTGCCATAAACCTTCAGGACTAACAGTGTCAAAGGCCTTGGTCAGATCTACAAACGTTGTGTACAGACCTCTGTTCTGCTCCTGGCATTTCTCCTGGAGTTGTTGGGCAGCAAACACCATATTGACTGTTCCTTGGCCCTTTCTGAAGCCACACTGGCTCTCAGGAACATGACCATTTTCCAGGTGAAGGATCAGCCTATTAAGGAGGACTCTAGAAAGAATTTTGCCAGCAGTGACTAAGAGAGAGATTCCCCTGTGATTGTCACAGGACAATCTATTCCCTTTACCTTTATAGAGATGGACAATGGAGGCATCCTTGAACTCCTGGGGCACAACCTCCTCTTGCCATATAACCTGGAAAATTTCAGTCAGCTTTTGTGTGAGCAATGGACCTCCTACCTTGTACATCTCAGCTGGAATAGAATCTGCACCAGGTGCTTTGCCACATGAAAGGAGCCTAATGGCACTCAAAACCTCTTCTTCAGTTGGAAGTTCAGCTAATGAGGGATTGACTTCAACCTGAGGTAAATGGTCAATGGCCTCAGCATTGATTGATGATGGTCTGTTGAGAACACTATGGAAGTGTGCAGCCCATCTCTCTAGGATCATGTCCTTATCACTAATCAATGTGGCTCCATCAGTACTGAGTAGTTGTGATGCACCATAGGTTTTTGGTCCATAAATAGCTTTCAGGGAATCATAAAAGTACTTTGGATTGTTACTATCAGCATAAAACTGAATTTCATCTGCCTTCTTACTGAGCTAGGAATCCTGCATCTCTCTAAGCTTTGCTTGTACTTTGCTTTTGATGGAATTAAATGCTGCCTTCTTAGAGGTACATGAACTATCCTGCTGATAAATCCTGTGAAACTCTGGTTTTTCGTTTATCAGCTTCGGAATTTCCTCATCATTTTCATCAGCCAGTCTTGGTGTTTCTGACTATTCTGACCCAGATGAACAAATGCAGTTCTGTACACCAACTCTCTGAAAGTTGGTCATTCCTTTTCTACTCCACTGTTGCCAACTGTGTGTTGGTTCAACTTTCCCTCCAAGTTAGCAACAAACTGTTCAAGCTCAGAGAAGATCTCTAATTTGTTGACATTAATTCTTTTGATAGTCATTTTGCCTTGGGGGCAGCATTTTTGATGAATGTGAATATTTAGTTTGGAAAGGATAAGTCTATGATCAGTCCAGCACTCTGCACCACACGTTGGCTTTGTTACTCTCACATCTTGTCTGTCTCTTCTCCTTACAATCACATAGTCTATTAGATGCCAATGTTTGCTGCGAGGGTGCATCCATGAAGTTTTATTGCATTTAAATAAATGGAAAACAGTGTTGGTGATGAGAAAGTCATGTGATGCACAAGTCTTCAGCAGTAAATGACCATTGCTGTTGCTGTTTCCAACTCCATTCCTCCCTAGGATTCCCTGACAAGTCTGGTAGTCTGAGCCTACTCTAGCATTAAAGTTACCCAGAATTATAAGCTTGTCCTCTTTTGGTACCTTGATGATAAGGGTCTCTAGGTCTTCATAAAAATTTTTCTTTGACTTCATCAGGGTTCGTCATAGTGGGAACATAGGCACTGATGATAGTGGCATGGCATTTTCCTGCAAGTGGCAATAGCATTTTCATGAACCTGTCATTTACTCCTTTTGGCAGGCATACCAACTTGCTGACTACATTAGTTTTGATTGCAAAACCTAGGCCAGCTTCATGGTATTCCCCTTCACTGCAACCACTCCAGAAAAATGTGTATCCAGCTCCAGTTTTAGTAAGGTGACCTTCATTTGCCAACCTTGTTTCACTCAGGGCTGCTATTTGGATGTGATACCTGTTGAATTCTCTTGCAAGAAGAGCAGTTCATCTTTCAGGTCTACTGAATTTTGTGTTGTCTATAAATGTGCTCACATTCCATGTGCCGATGGTGAGTAGAATCATCTTTTATGTGTTTTGGCTGCATAGTGGGATTCCCTGTGTGCTGCAGTAATGAGGCCAGGGTTGGGTAAGCAGACAATTTTTAGGGCACCTTCTCTAGCCTCCTTCCTCACACGAGGAAGTGAGCAATATGATCCTTAAAAGGTTGCTCAGACACCCAGGAGACTGCCGAGTCCCATTGCTGCTTCCATTGAGAAACAACCCTATGGCCTGGGCCACCTGTGTGCAGGCTGTGTACAGCTCCCAGTGTATCCACACCTGCTGCTTCATTACTTGCCTGTCGCCACAGGACTTAGAGGTATAATAGTAAAATGGTATAGGTGATGTCTTTTGATCTGTGCATAAATTGGATTTAAGTGAGGCAGAGTTGCACAAAGTTGTCAGCCTCACTATCTCCTCCAGAGTCATCACAGTCCAGTGGCAGGACAGAGTCAAGACAGCTGGCAATAACTCAGGATGCAGTGGTTGACCTTGGTGTCTTCAGTGTCTAATCAAGCTCTAAGCGCTCCACATCACTGGCTTCAGCTGCCTTCATGGCCATTGGAACAATTTGTTCTCATCTGCCCATTCCACCAGAGGAAGTCTTCACATGCTTGGGGTAGACACTCCCCTAACTCACCAATGGGTTTGAGACCCCTTGGTTACTCTCAACCTGGTTTGGCCCATCTGTCAAAATAGTTTACTGGGGTGTGGCCACTGTGCATGCTGTAGCTTCTTGGAGCCCTAGGGGAGAGTTGGGTGGAACAGGTGAAAACTGAACGTGGAAAGAGCCCCTAAAAGGGCTTGGCAGCCATCACACCTAGGTTTTGGTCCTCCCTGAACACATCCTACACCCCAGGTTTAATAACTAATTATTGAATGAATGGATAATGGATGGGAGTGATTGAGGTAAGATATCTCCTCATCATTTCAGTGGGGAAAATATTTAGATTCAAGGAAATTCACATTTGGGTGCAAGGTCTTAATTAAATCTGCTTAAATCTTTTCTTCATCTAACAGTGACTTCACAGTTTTGTTTTGTTTTATTGGTTGGCTTTTTTTTTTTGGTGGTTGGGGCTAGGAGGGCAGGGAGCAGAGTGTCTCAAATGGTCATTTTCAGTACTTCTTATGTGTGTGAATTTCTACCTGAAAAATCAAAACTAAATGATGGATCAAAGCGGTATTATAATTGTTATTGTTATTAGGCTATTATGCTATATACTATTATAAAATACACTATTATGATGGTACACCATATTATTAATTATTTTCTATTGTGAATGCAAGTATAATTCCATTTAAGGAAATTTTTCCTAAATGGAAGAAGTTTTTATTTTAAGGATAGTTTATTGGGGGCAACTTAATGACATAGTTCTTCTTAACCTGGCTTTTGAGACATGAAGGTCTCAAGTCTTATTTCTGACTTGTATTGACTGTGTGACCCTGGGTAAGTATCTTAAACTCTCATCACCCGCCCCTGCAATTCTGAAACTATAAAAGCAGAGCAAGTATGCATATGCATTGGTAGAGGGGTTTTCTCTTGGGGAATTTCTTTTTACCAATGAAATCACAGGTAGAAAGAAAGAAAAGTAGAAAGAAAATAAAAGAATGGCTTTCTTTGTAATCTTGTTTGCTTGCATTTTGAGTTTTTAATCTTCTTTGAAGCATAGTGCTTGTAGCCTCATAAATCTGAATGTCAAAAGTTCAAGTCTTTTTTCTTTTCTTGTAACTTCTGCAAAAGCCTTTCTCCTTTCTCCTTCCTTAAGTCAGCAGCAGTTGTCAAAATCATTCTCAGAATATTTATTAGTGTCTAAACTGAGCAGACTACCCACCCTCAGTTTACTGCTATGTCCTAATGTTACTGATCTTATTTTGGAATATATTTTACCTGAAGATAATTGGAGATTCCATTCAGGGATCAGTTGGAATAGATGGTTGTTAAAGACCCCTCCCACTCTAAAATGGTGGGATTTGGTGATCTCTCCCATCAGTGTGTCATCATAATTGAGTCATTTTATAGGCAGTTAGATGATGCTGGGACCTGAGTTCAAATGAAACCTTGGACATTTACTAGTTGTGTGCCTCAGTTCCTTAATTTATAAAATGGAGATAATAGCACTTACCTCCCAGTGTCTTTGTGAGGAGCAAATGAGATATTTGTAAAAGTTTTACAAACTTAAAAGTGCCATGTAAATGCTAGCTATTATTATTATTGTTATTATAATATGGAATATGTGCAGTCTCTTGCCCCCCCCCCCCCCCCCGCCCCTGCCCATGTAAGCTCCTTGAGGACAGAAACTGATTTGTTCTTGTTTGTGAGTTTCCCAGTAACCTAACAGGATGCCTGGCCCATGGTAAGTACTTAATAAATGCTTTTTGACTGACTGAATAATTACATCACTCCCTGGAAGTCCGTAAGTCCAAACTGGCTGGCACCCCAACTCTGAATCAGTCCTGGCTCCTACTTGATGATTTCTCATCTACAATCACCCAAACAGCAAAGCTGGAGGAAAAGGGAAGTTCCTAGACAGTCATAGAACCCCATGAAATTTAGATTTCTTTTTCTTTCAAAATCTGAGGTAGAAACACTTCTCTCTCTCTGTTCTCAATAAGAAATTCAATTTCCAAGGTCAAGCTGATGCTACTTATATGAGGCTGAAAATGTTTCAAAATAGAAGCCAAATGTATCAATTTGGGATCTCCATTTTCTCACAAAGGGGATTTCCATCTCTTTCCCTTACAGGGATCCAAGTGAGATGAATGGAATATTTGTAGTGGAGTGATATTATTGGTCTAGGGAACTTCTTCCACCAGTACAGATCATGTCTCAATCAGCTTATAACAGAAGTAAGTCCTAGAGAGTTGCTTAAGATTTACAGAGGTCAACGGAATTGTTCACAGGTAATAAGTGTCAGAGGTAAGATTTGAACCCAGGTCTTCTCTGACTCCAAACAGAGTTCTCAATCCTATCAGCTAAGGAAGTCTCTGTAATACTTATAAAGACCTGTAAAATATTTCTCAGTCCTGTTTTCATCCTTAATACTCCTCCACTCATGATTACTGCTGGCATTATTCTGACCTTGTTCTCTCTCATAAATTCCTGAGAAACCTCATCATCATCCTTCAGAAGCATCTTGGATTGACTCATCACGTCATTCTCTAATATTCTATTACCTCAAGCTGAAGAAACTCTTTTGTCTTTCAGAGTTAATGGGTGTTACCCATACTGATTAAGTTTGGATTCACTCTTAAGGAATTCCTGCTTGGAGGCATGTGGAGACTTTCATAAGTAAAATTTTAAGTTAGTGCCTCTATGTTTTATAGATAAATAGCAAGTATGATCAATGATTTCTACCTTTGAAACACTGTGGCCTCTGGATTCCCATTGGGTCCCTTCTGACTTCAAAGCTATCAGACCGCCATCATCTCTTACAGGGACTACATCTACCTCATCTCTCCTCATTCCAGTCCATCCTTCACACAGCTGCCAAAGTGATCATCCTTAAACACAGATCTGATCATTGTTATTTCTTCACTCAATAAACTTTCAGTGGTTCCCTATTGCCTCTGGGAAACATATATCAACTCCTATGTTTGGTGCTTAAAGGTCTTCACAACCCACCCCAATCAGAATCACTCCATATTACTCCCCTTGCAGCACTCTATGATACAGCCAAACTAATCTCTCTGCTCCTCACACACAGCACACCATCTCCTTTCTCAGTACCATTCCCCATGGTGGAACTCACTCCCTTCTCACCTCTACCTCATAGAAATCCTCTCCTTCAAGGTACAGCTCAGATATCACTTTCTGCATTGTCTCTTTCCTGATCCTTAACTTCACCACCCCCTCCATCCTCCCTCAAAAGGGCCTCTTCTTTCTAATTGTCTAAAGTAGCTGTGGTAGAATGGATAGAGAAGTGGCCTTAGAGTCAGTCCTGGCTCTAAGTCACATCCTGGCTGTGACCCCAAACAAAACATAATCTCTCAGCACACTGGGCAATTCTAGGCAGAAAAAAGAGTGAAGCTGCTTTGGAAGATATTTTCTTGTTAGGAATTCTCTACATCAATGAAATAACAAGTCTAGACTCTATCCCTATTCTGTTTATATTCATTCTATAGATACATACATACATATATACATATACTGACACACACACGTATTTATAAATGTATGTGTGCATATGTATATGTGTTTTTCATATATATATGTATTTACATATTATATACACACATATAGCTATAACAATATAAACACACATATTTATACATGGATATGTGTATATGTACATATGTGTAGTGTGTATGTGCACACATGCCACATATAGAGGCATATGCAGGCACAAACACACATTCATAAATGAACATGCGTACACATGTGTGCCTGTATTGTATATGTGTACATACCACACATATATGCTGATACAAACACACATGTATTTGAAACCAGTACAGTATGTGTATTACACATGCATGTTATACATACATATACTGATACATGCATACATATATGTTAATAAATGGATAGGTGTATATTACACATATGTGGCAAAGTAATATGTGTACACACATTACACACATATATACATGTGCTGATACAAACACATATATTTATAAATGCTTATGTATGCATGTATTATGCATGCATATAGATGTCATACACACATACATATACATGCCAATACAAAACATACATATGTATTTATAAATCAACATGTACATATTACAACTTCAATTACAATATATTACAATTACAATTATATATTGCAATATGCTGACACAAACCACATATGTATTTATGAATGGTTATATGCATATGTATATATATGTACATATATGTTATACCTGATACATACTTATGCTGATACAAACACACATGTATCTATAAGTGGGATATGTATATTGAGTCATATATGTATATCATATACATGCACACACATGTTACACATATATACACTGCTGGTACAAACATCGATTTATAAATGAGTATGCATACATGCACACAAATGTTATATACATGTACACATGCTGACACAAACAAACATGTGTTTCTAAATGGATATGTGTATAAGTGCATATGTATGTATCTATCATATATGTTATACACATATACCTGTTGTCTCCCTCAGTGGAATGTAGCTTCTTGAGAGCAAGGAGTTTTACACTTTTTAATCTTTGTATCCTCAGTGCCTAGAACAGTGCCTGGCACATATTAGATACCTAATAAATCCTAATTCATTGACAATTGATTAGATGATGAAATATTGCCTGTTCCAAGGAATTATTTGTATCTCTTCACAAGTATATATGCAAATTGCTAACGAGACAGACATGTTCAAACTATCACCATCCCTAGAGTAGTTTGAACTTATTAATAAAGTAAAATTGGTTACTTAAAGGTTCCAGGCCTGTGAGACATAAATGCCATATCATTCTATCCTGCAGTATTATATTGCAATAAAAATGAAACCTCACATTTTAAAACCATATTTAGTAACATGGGAAATTTTAATTTTAAGAAATAATCATTTTCTTTCCTTTCTTCTTTTTCTTTTTTTAACGTCACATTCCTGACCAGACCAGGGAATAAAGAAGGTTCCACTTACATTGGCCCACAGTTATTTTCCATTTAGGAATTAAGAGACATAAATAAAAGGAGGCCAATTTCAAGTATGCCTTAAGCTTGTTTGAAATGGGCTAGTTTTACTGGGATCAGAACCTCAGACGCTAAACCTCTCACCTTCAGTACCCAGGATCAGATCATCAGACATAAAATTTCTGAATCTTGTCTAAGAGGAAGACCTCTGACCAGGTCTTATTTTCTCTTGACTCCAAATGTGTGGAAAGTTTGGACTCATCCCATCATGGGATAAGGCAAAAGAACTGATGCTTGACATGATTTTGGTCAGGACCTCGGTCAACCATTCATCAGACTCAGATGGCTAACTACATGTTTCTACTTATCTGTTAGGTTAACAGCACCCTCTGTCATCACAGACCCTTTGTGAGCAGGACAAGTTAAGTGGTTAGCAAACTGATGCTTTCTCTTCTGCTAATCCCTTTTGGTCACCAGATACCTGTGTGAAACATTCCCAATCCCTACTACCTTTCCCTAATCTCTATCTACCTCAGTTCTACCCTCTGGAACTCCTAATGTGTTCTGCCCCTTGATTCCCTGTCCTTTCTATCTTGAACACATTTTCTTTCATTTTAGAACTCTCCATCTTATACTCAGTATATTTCCTCGAGCTCTTATAAATCTGGCTCCTTTTAGAAGTTAGCACATTTCTGACCATATGTGCACCTCTCATGTGCTCCCTTGCATATTGGGTCAGAAGGAATAATAGAAATGCTTCTTTCTCCTCATTGCCACATCCAGATCCTCTCACTGCTCCCACCACTCATCAATCTAACTTTTAAGATTCATTCTATATCTCTATTGCTCTGTTTACCTCCTTGTTGTAGCCAACTAGTGGCAGCAAGCTCATTCGTTCTCAAGTTTTTCAATACTTGGGTTACAGTTTTCCTCTAAATCCTCACTTCCATGCTTTGGGACTTTAATATACATGTTCGTGTCCTTTGAAACACTCTGACCTCCCAATTCATCAATTTATCAACTCCTATCACCCACACCTTCATTCCCTCTTAGCCACACAGAACGATAAACATAACCTTGATATCATCACATATAATGATTTATATCTCTGAAGATCCTCCCTCTGGTTCCAGCTTCCTGTCTTTCCATCTCTCCCTTTACCTCCCCTCTTCTAAGATCTGTTCTGCATCCTTACCACTGCCTCTACTCACACTGTTGCTCCCAGTCTACTACACTTGCTCCTATATTGAACCTATAGTTAACCTATTCAATTATATACTGTTCTATACTTTTTAGTCTCTTGACTTCTTGTCCAATTGTTGTATGAAACACCTTGCAAATACACCCAATATGCCCACCACATGCCTTCTCCATTCCTACTTGCATGTTATTGAGTGCAGCTAGAAGTCTCACAATTGTAATGACTAAGTACACTATAAATTTATGTTATCAATGAGCCTCAGCTGAAAAATAGCAATTTTTAAAAATTCCTCTCTGATTGACCCTTTAAGGAACTCTCCATGGTGGCTTTTCCATTTTTTTCTCTCCTACACCAGCCTTTCCCTCTCCTCTCAGCAGAAAAACCTCTCCTCATACTTTAATGATATGAGTGCTGCCCTTTTCAGAATAGTAAATATGCTGTGATGTAAGGAGTAAGGACAGAGACAAAGAGATGTAAGGGCACATCCTACTCATATAGCATTATTTGCACCTTGTAGAGGATGAGACTCTTTTGAGATCTGAGTGGATCTTTCTACATCTCTCTGGAGAATGTTCATTTGCGTCTAGTAAAGGAAGTGAGGCTTTGAGTACATTCATTTGCATATGAAAAGGCCCTGAGAGAAAACGAGCTTGCACCCTGGACATAGATTGCCTCTATTCATTTCTTTCCAGAAATTTATTTGCAGAGACTAACAAAAGAACCTTAGAGTTTTAAAAATTGGGGAATCCGGAACCCTTAGAGTTGTTAGGTGATTACTGACCTATTGGCAAAGAACCATTGCTTAGGCCTGGCTAGGTTATCACTGAGGACACTCGGTTCTGAGGAGTAGGCCAGATGAAAGACTAATGCCTGATGACCCTGTTCACTTTTGCCTCGAAAGTGATAAGACTTTTAAATTATTTTAAAAAATTTTTTGAGACTGAGTCTTCCTATCTTGTCCAAGCTAGAAATGCAACAGCCAGTCTTGGGAACTCTGACCTGCTCCATTTCTAACTTGGATTTGCCACTCCTTAAGCAGCTTGATTTTCCTTCCCTCCTACTTCCAGGAGCTCATCATATTGACTCAGCACTTAATCTGGACACCTAATTAGCCTACAGGAGTTCAGAACTCCTAAGTCCAATTGATCTGCCAGCCTTAGTCTTCCTAGTAGCAGTATTATATAGCATGTATACCATTACTATGCCTAATGAGGTGACAAAACTTAGAGTCAAGGTCCCAAGGGAACAAAACTAGAGAGGCTTCTCCTAATCTTAGGCTAAGGGTCTCTGCTCTTTGTAAAATGGCACAGCAATAATCCAATGGAGGATTGCGGCTGGGCCTGAAGCTGGAGGTAGTGGTAGAGACTATAGAGATTGAAAATAAGTGAGAGAGGGGGGATGACAGAGGGGGCAATCTATTAGAAGAGAAAGGGTAGAATGGGATGGTTTGAAGAAGTAGAGGGGTTAAATTTGATAAGGAGTGAGGCCATTTTATCATGTGAGATGGGTAAAGAAAGAGAAAGAAGCAGAAAGCCCCTGAGTGATAGGAAATGAGGAAGAGAGAAAAATAAGGAATTCAAAATGAATAACCTCAATTTTTTTTCTGTAAAATGGGAAACAAGATTCTTTGCTGAGAGAGTGGGAGAAGGGAGAGCCATGGGAGATTTAAGGACGGATGAAAAAGTTTGGAAAATCCACTGTGGAGAGTGGGATGAGTTGGTAAGGAAGGTAAAGTAGGATTGCTGAACAGCAGTGAGGGCCCAGTTGAGGTTATGTAACATAAATTTGTAGAGGATCCAGTTAAAACAGTTGTATGATGCTTTCCCACTTTTATTCAGCAGCCACAAAGTTGACAAATGGTGGAAGTGATTCAGGGCTGAGGGTTGGCAGGGCATGATCAGCAATATGATGAGGGGACTAGGGATTCAAAAGAATTGAATTGGTTCATCAATGAGTTGAGATGGAGAAAAGAAAAAAGAGTGGCTAGTGCAGGGGAGACGATCTGGGAGAGAATTGAAGGGTAAAGGGAGCAGAGGTCATGGTATGGGTGAAGGCTTCCTGTAGAAGATGAGGTTTTAGCTGGGGACTTGAAGGGAAGCTAGAAGATAGAGATAAGGGTTATATAAGGGAAAGAAGAGGGAGAAGGGAAATGCCAATAGATTATGGTTGGAAAAGGGAATTTCTGAATTCTTGCACATAGAAGTGGTACATCTGTGGGTAATGGAAGGTCCAAGGATATGACCATCTTTGTGTGTGGCTGAGATGGAGTGGAGGAGTAGGTCATGGGAAAAGTAGGTTGATGAACTGAGTGGTTAGGGTATTTGAGGAAGAATCAACACATATGTTGGAGTCCCCTGGTATGAGGGCAGGGGTTGGGGAGGAGAGAAAAATTATAAGTCATGTATTTAACTCATTGAGGAAGGAAGGAGAGTGAACGGAGTGAGGGTGTTTGTAGACAACTGATACAAGGATTTTGATTGGTTGGTAGATATGAATAGCTTGACCTTCAAAGGAGAAAAGGTTATTGAGTGCTAGAGGAAGAGGGAGAACCTGGAAGTGGCAAAGAGGAGCAAGGAGTATTTCAACTTCTCCACCTCAACCAGTGATCTGAGGAGAATGAGTGAAAGTCCAGCCAGTATTGGAAAGGATGGCTACAGAGGCTCTGTCATTAGGGGAGAGCCAGGTTTTAGTAAGAATAAGTAGATAGAAGGAGTGGGAGAGGAATAGATTTAAGATGAAGAGAAGTTTGTTGCCTATGGAACAGTCATTTCAGAGGATACAGTGAAAAGGTTGGGTGACATTAGAATGAAATTTTGAAGTTAAGGGGGATGGGAGTGGGGAATCTAGTATTAGAGGGTGTAAATGGAATTTGGAAGATAATTTACAGGAGTTCAGAGTCACCAGGATGTGAAGGATATGACCAGGTGTGAGAATGTTCATTGAGTAGAGGGCGATTCTACCCTCAAAGGACAGGCTCAGCAAGAGAAGGGAGACCTGCAGTCAAAGGGAAAGTTGCTCTACTTTGCACCAGAAGTTCTCTACATCCTGGCTAGGAGACTAGCTGGAGCAGCAGGAGGTTCTAGTCATAAAATGTTTTCCCTTCTATTAAGCTAAAATTTCTTATTTCCATACATACTCCACCAAGCAAAACAAATCTTTTTTCTTCATCATGACTGTATTGCTAATGTATTTTTGCATAATGTGAAAATCTTTCCCATCCATTAAAAGGCCCATGTGACCTGCTTGAATCACATGGAAGCCTGAGTCACATGAGTCTGTGGTGGGAGGAGCTTGCCAAATGGGTAGAGCAGGAAGGGGTGGAGAAGGAAGGGTGGAGCAGAGCTGAAAGTAAGTTGGTCACAAGGGAGAGAGAGGAAGCAGGAACTGTGAATGTTTGTGGGAAGGCCCTAGCAGGGGGAAGGCTTGGGGATGGTGGTGCCCCGTGCATTGTTATTGTGTATAGATTTCTTTGTTGCTATGACGGATTTAGCTTTCTGGTGTTGAGAGGCAGCTTTCTGATGTTTAAATAAATGTTCTGGTTCTGTTTTCCACATGAAAAGTCTGTGATATTTTGTGATTCAGAACTGTGCTGGCATATTCATAGCCACTGTAGGTGCTGTAAATATCGTGTTGGCTTCCAATGACTTCCCTTCAAATATCTGAAAGAGGCTTATCATATACTTCTGAGTGTTCTCTTTTCCAGGTTAGATATCTCTAATTGCTTCAATTGTTCTTCATTTGATTTAGTTTTCAGATACCTTACTCTCTCAAACATCTTCCTCTAAAGATGTTTGGGCATGAGGTGATAATATCGTGGCTTGTCAGTATCTCTCATGCTGAAATGAATACATTCATTCCAAGCATGATCTGTTCAATGACTGGCATAGTGGTATTTAAAAATTAACTTTTAAAAATAACCATGGCATATTTCCCAGTCATATGCTTTAATATAACTAACTAAAACCATCTTTTTTTTCATTGAAGATTAGATAGTGGTTGAAGCAGTGGATAGAGTATTGGACCTGGAGTCAAAAAGGTTCTGAGTTCTAATCCTTCCTCAAATATTTACTTATCTGTGTGACCCTGGGACAGTTACTTAACATCTTTGAACCTTGCTTCCCTCATCTATAAAATGGGGATGATAATAAATAACATCTACTTCCCAGAGTTGTTGTGAGGATCAAATGAGATAATATATGTAGAATGCTTTGCAAACCATAAAGTGATGCATAAATACTAGTTATTATTACAATTAATAGCTAACATTTATATATGTATATATTATAGAAATATTTTTATACGAGATAATAATAATGATATTAATGGTACTTTTAGTGGACTACAAGATCAATATGAGTCAGTAGAGTGATCTGACTGCCACACAAAGATAATGTGATCTTGGGCTACATCAAGAGTGGAATAGCTTCTAGGAATAGGGAGGTGATAGTTTCCAAACCATTGTATGTACAATGCCTTTATCAGACATCACTTGGAGTGTTCAGTTCTGGGCAGCACAGTTTAAGAAAGACATCAATCAGCTAGAAAATGTCCAGAGGATGGCAATAGGAGGTGAAGGGCCTTAAGTACATGTCATATGAGGATCATTAAAAAGAACTGGGTATGTTTAATCAGTGAATCAGTCAATAAATATCTATTAAGTGCCTACTATGTGCCAGGTGCTGTGGTAAGGATATTGAAAAGAGGCAAAAGACAGTCCCCACCTTTAAGGAGCTCACAATCTACTGGGGGAGATAAGAAGAAAACAAATATGTACAAACAAGCTATATACAGGAAAAGGAGAAAATAATGAAGAGGCAAGGCACTAGAATTAAGAGGGGTTGGGAAATGCTTCTTGTAGAAGATGGAATTTTATTTGGGACTTGAAGGGAAGCCAGGAAGGGCAGCATTCCAGGTATGGTAGACAGCCAGAGAAAATGTACAAAGCCAAAAGATGGAATGTCTTGTTTGTGCAATAGCAAAGGGAACAGTGTTGCTGGAAAGAAGGGTATATGATGGAGAATAAGGTATAGGAAGACTGAAAAGGTGGTACACAGTGAGGCTAAGTTAAAGAAGGGCTTTGAATGCCAAATAGAAGTTTTTGTATTTGATGGTACACGTGATGGGGAGCCACTAGAGATTCTTTTGAGCAGGCAAGGTGACACAGTCAGACCTACATTTTAGGAAAATCACTTTGGTGGCTGAATGGAGAATGGATGGATTGGAATGGGAAGAGAACTAAGGTAGGCAGACCAACCAACAACAGTCCAGAGATGAGGTGATAAAGGTCAGCACAAGGGTCATGTCAATGGCAGAGGAGACATGGTGGTAAGAATTGAAAAAATGTTGCAAAGGTGAAATCGACAGGTCTTGGTGACAAATTTGTTGTGGCAGGATGACAGATATTGAAGAGTCAAGGTTGACACCTAGGTTGTGAGCCTGGCGTACTGGGAGGATAGAAATACCCTCTACAGTAATAGGGAAGTTAGACATGGAAGGTTTAAAGGGAAAGATGATGAATTTAGTTTTGAACATGCTGAATTTAAGATATCTAGTGGAATCTAGTTTGCAATCTCTGAAAAGGCAGTTCTAGATGCTAGAGTGGAGATCAACAGAGAAATTGAGGCATAATAGGCAGATTTGAGAATCATCAGCAGAGAGATGGTAACTAAACCCATGGGAGCTGATGAGATCACCAAGTAATATAGTATATAGGGAGAAGAGAAAAAGGCCTGGGAGAGTCCTGGAGCGGTCAGGTGGATTGCGTTTTGGGTTATATGTAAAGTCTGGTCTGGGTATCTATTTAATAGCTTTATTGTTGTTTTTCACCAGTTTTGGTCTCTTTGAATCTAGAAAAGTCAAGTCCCCAGAATCCTGTGGACATAGCTTAAGGGACTATGCATAGCTTAAGACTGTGTCCTATGAAATGAGACACAATGGAAAGAAGTGGAAGGAGTGACAGTGTCAGGGAATTTCTAAAACATTAACACTGTAACCAGACTTGGCAGAATTCAACTAAAAATATTATTTCAAAAATTCATAGAAAAAAATCTTCTTAAGTGAGGCTGCCTTGTAGGTACAATGATGTAAGTAGAAACTCTTGTACAGGGCTTCATATTCATCCATTAATATTACCTAAGGCAAAGTCAACTTAGCTGTAATTTGTAGAGGCTTCAGACAAGGAACTTACTGTTGCCTTTTGTGACCAGGGGATTTCATATTCTCCTCCCCACCCAGTTGAAAATATTCAGGTGGTTTGTTTCTAGGACCTCAACTCACCAGATATCTGCCTACAATTGAAGAAACTAAAACTGCACCTGCAAATACTGTAGATGCTTTTTCTGGGATGTCACTGAGGGGAACATCCATGAAGAGAACTTACCCCATCACCATCAACCTGATCAACTGCCACCAAAGGGCAGGTAAACCCAAGAACCCCAGGAATGCCAATGTTCCCCAGACCACCTGTTCTGCTTCTACTTTAGTCCTGGAAGCCATCAGCCATGATCATGGGAAGCAGCCCTTGGAGAACTGGGATCTGGCAATGGTTCTAGGTGCTTCAGCACCCACTTCCTCAGTAACCACAACTATTGGAAGACCCAGAAAAGAAAAACCTTGATGCCAAAATCCTTGGGACTGTTAAACAATCCAAAATAGAAAAAAAAGATTTTATCAGTGGAAACAACATTAAAGAAGATACTTTCATCTTTAAAGTAGATCATGGGACTATTTGACACCTCGTGTGTGTGTGTGTGTGTGTGTGTGTGTGTATTTTATTTCTCATTAGAATGTGAGCTTTTTGAAGATCAGAGACTGTCCCTGATTCTGTATTTGCATCCCTAGCTTTTTTACAGTGCTTTGCATATGGTACGAACTTAATAAACGCTTCATTCATTTATTCAATCAATCCTGCCAAGCTGCATTGTCACAAGTGACTTACAGCTGACTTACAGTGGTTACAAATAAATGAATGAATAAATACCCTGCCATGGCATGGAATATAGCTTGACACAAATATTACCATGAAAAGATTAAGAACAGATGAACTGATTCATAGAAACAAAATGTCAGAGCTGGAGAGGCCCTTAGGGATCATCTATTCAAGACCAACTCTCTCATTTTAAGAAGAAAGTGAGACCCAAAGAGGTTGAAGGGACTTACGCAAAGGTTTAACTTCTAGTTTAGTAGAATCCTTCTTAGAAGAAATTTTTTACCGAAGCTCCAAAACCCTCCACCCCCAGTATTCGAGTAGCCATTTGTTCCAAGAATTCTATTAGCTACATTTTCTGTATCCACTTAAATCAACCTCTCAACTCTGAATATATATCCATATATCCATACTAAAGGAAAGAAAGGTAAGAGAAGGGAAGAAAAGGGAAAAGGAGGGACATGGATTAAAAAAAAATAAAGGCACTCTAATTTTGTCTGTACAAATTTTCAGTGGAGCATAATATTTCTAGGTCCTGACCATAGGGATCAGATACTTCTCTCTCTAAGTGGCATTTCTCTTTCAAAATGAACTAAATTATTTCTACGAAGAGGTAAATGAATTCTTAAACCATAGTAGTGAACAACTTCCTTCCTTCCTTCCTTCCTTCCTTCCTTCCTTCCTTCCTTCCTTCCTTCCTTCCTTCCTTCCTTCCTTCCTTCCTTCCTTCCTCCCTCCCTCCCTCCCTCCCTCCCTCCCTCCCTCTCTCTCTCTCTCTCTCTCTCTCTCTCTCTCTCTCTCTCTCAATAGAGGGACTATGAGCATCATACCTGTTCTTGGACATCTCCCCATCCTCTTTTCACTTTTACTTGGTGATGTTATTCATTTCCATGGTTTCAGCTATCACTTATATGCAAAACTGAACCTTCTGAAGGTTGTGTCTCCAACTCTGGCTGCTCCCCTGAAGGTGCAGTCCCACATCTTCAGCTGCCTACTGGACATCTCCCTCTGGATGTCCTTTCAAACCACAAACAAAACAGAGCTTAAACAGAAAATTCATCATCTTTTCCAGACTCCCAAACCTATTTCTGACTTTCCTATTTTTGTTTTTCTCCTACCCTTACCTTTCTCCTGAGCTTAAGCTCCTTATCTTTAACTGGATGTCCTACCACCACCTAACATGTTAAACCTATCTTTTCCCCTAAATCTGCTTTTCTTTTGACTTCATTCTTTTTGTCAACGGTGTCACAATTTTTCTGATTTCTAGCATTTAACAATTTGGTATAATTTTTTGCTCTTCTGTATACCTCAGTGATCACATCCAGTCATTTGTGGCCATGTAAATTCTACCCATGAAATAGCTTTTGCTTTTATTCTCTTCTCCATTTCTACTATCACTCAATCAGCATTAGAGCCTCATTACCATTCACCTGGATTAACAAAATAGTTTCCCAGTCTTTCACCTCTGATTTGTCCCCCTTTCAGCATATCTTTCAGATTCTTGCTAGATTACTATTGTACATATAACATCATTCCTTTTCCCCCCTCAAATTTATTCAATGGCTGAGATGTCCACTGAACATAACTGAAATTTCTTAGCTCAGCATTAAGGGGTCCTTCTTTGTAATATGGTGATCTTTCACCTTTTCAAATTTGTCTGTTTTATACTTTCCTATCTTGGTGTCTTTCCCAATGACTTTCTCTGTGGCTCCCATACTGCTCCTCTCTGGCTCTTACTCCCCTGATGATATTTTTCCCATCCTTCAAAACCTCCAGTTTCATAAGGTGTTTTTCTCAGTTCCCCTAGTTGGATCAAAGGATCATAAATCTAGAATTTAAAGGAAACTTAGAGGCCACTTGGTTTAATTCCCCTCTTTATAGGAATCCTTCCCCAACCCCTCTTAATTCCAGCATTTTTCTTCTTTTAATTATTTTTTTTTATTCTGTATATAGCTTGCTTTGTATTTTCTCTTCCAGTAGATTATAAGCTCTTTGCAGGTAGGAACTGTCTTCCCCGCTCTGTTGTTTATATCTCCAGCAGTTAATATAGTGTCTGGCACATGGTAAGTACTTAATAAATGTTTACTGAATTGAATTACAATTAGAAAATTGAAGCCCAGGGTGTTTAAGTGATCTGCCTAAGGTCACATAAATTATAAGCATGAGAGGTACCCAGGTCTTCTGACTCTAGAGCCAGCACTCTTTCCACTGGACCATGTTGTCGGTAATTATTACCCTTCCTCACTCAGACCTTTTTTCATAAGTTATTTTGCATTATTTTATACTGAAGCCCCATTTTGATGCCTTATTGTAGAATGGAGGTAATGCAGAGTTCTCAAAGGCTATGTCAAGAAGACTGAGCTGTTTTTAAAAGCAGGAAAGGTTGAGTACAAGCCTGGTGATATACACTCTATGTATGTTGCCTGAAGACCAGGTTAGCTGAATTCAGAGAAACTCTTCACCAGAAGGTGAGCCACCAAGTGATGAATATATTTTTTAATATTTTCAATTGTAGCAACTCATTCTGCAAATATTGCAAGGCATTGTGCTAATGACTGGGGATTTGGTCTAGACCTATGATTTTATAGGGAGCTATCCTTTACCAGTTTAGGTCTGTAACTGGTCTACAATTTTTATCTTAGAAAGTTGCCTAGGGCCCTAAGATATTAAATGATTTGCCCAAAGTCATAAAGCCAATAGGTGTTGAACAACAACTGCCTCTCTACTACTCTACCACTATTTCTTGTTTGAAATATAACTACATTTTTTGGGGGGGAGGGGGTTGGAGGCTACTCCCACATAGATAACTGCAGATCCTATTTTTACTCAAGTATTAACAATATTCCCATATGGAGACCTTCCCATCCTGTTTCCAAAGTCCTTAAGAGAAAAACCCATTTCACTCAGTGGCCAATTCTGCTGAGTATTCTGAAATCAAGTTCATTATCATCAATGACATTTCCCAGCCTGCTACTGGATGAAGCCATCTGGCTGAATTGTGGCATCCCTTAGGTTTTGAGCAGCACAGAAGTTCCCCAAATCTAAGTTTACAAACTTCCCTTATACCATCACTCTGATTTTGACAATGGACAAGTTAAATGTTGACAGGTTTGAAAAAGACAACTGGGCCCCAGCTTCAACTCACACAGCACTGTGGCTGTTCTTCTATTTTGAAAAACACTTTCAGCCCAGGGATGGATTAGCATCAGCATCGACCCCCAACCTTTGGCATGTGTACTGAGGATGGGCAGCCATACAGACATTCCCAGCTGGGAGCCCTCCCTTCAAACACACGGAAAGTATATACACGGTCTGGGGCAATTCAATCCCATCTGTTAAGATGGCGTCATGCCAGCTTGGGAGTTGACTGATTCCTCTCACTGGGTCAGAAGTTACACGCAACGATGGGCTTACTTCACCATCTCTTTGAGGAGTAGTCCTTCCTAAAGGATGGCATCAAAGCATTTATAACAGACTTTCCTAGTCCTGAGATCATACATGTTGATCCTACAAAGTAACCGACTAGCCTCCTTCAATGAACAATACCTTTCCCTCTATTTTTCTTTAGAGCAACAAATCTGTCATTTTCCTTTTCCTCCCTCTAAAATATTCTCATAATCTAAGACATTTTGATAGAATTATAAATTATTTCTTTACTTTTCTTTCTAAATTCCTGTTTATGACTTTCAAATGTCAGTGTGAGGGAAACTGCTTCGCCAAACTTTCAAATATCTAAGGAAAAGAAGACATTTGCAGCTTACAGATTTGTCTCCCTGCCAAGCGGACAGGCTGTATTATGGTGAGCACCTTGAAAATCCATTACAGATATTGAGGGTGTCAAAATACATTTAGCAGGAAAGCATGGCATGTAGTTTTGGAATTTAGAGAAGTTTAATTTCCTTTTTTAAAAAATCATTTTGTTTTTACACACCCAGTATTAAAGAAACCACATATTCGTAGTTTCTTCCCTTGCCTTCATTCCTTCTTTAAAATGGAATCATGTCTGTTCAAATAAGGCATTCTCAGTATCTTTTCTAGCTTTCTTTAAATTTGTTAGTTAGAAGCAGTAAGTTCATTTTATCTCATCTAAAGATAAGAAAGTATCTCCTCTTAATGAAAACAAAAAGGACTAGAAGCCAATAAAAATTCAAGCAATCTATGGATTGAATGCAAAAATATAAACCTGATTGCAGTGAACCTTTCCCCTCCTTCCTCACCAAAGGATCAGTATTATTACCATGATTTATCCCGAGGGCTAGTTTGCAGGATGACTGAATTCATTTGACTTCTCTGTGAAATTTCTAAATTGGTGCAGACAGCATGATTAGTGAAGAGATGAATTTTCAAAACTATTTCCTTGAATTTTCATAAATCATCCATGACAAAAGCATTGGATTCATATGGCTTGGACTTCAAATACTCAAATCATTTTTGTGGACATAGTGCCCAGTAAGTAGGCCCATCCCTGCTTAGAAATTTCATTTTTTTTTTTTAAATAGGGAAAAGATACTAACCAGTTGTGTGCCACTCAGATTTCCATGGCTGTGCATTTATCATTGATCTATTCATTATAGATATGTGTAATCGACAATATTTTTCATTTCATTTTTAGAAATCTCATTTCTTTTTAGACAATTTCTAGTCCATGTGGGGGAACTGTATTCAAATCTTTAAGAATGAAGTTCCATAATTTAGTCTATATTTTAGTTAGAGTTCAGTTCTGATGTTAAGTGAAAATACTCCTAATGTCACTAAGCAGTTTGTGAGTACTTAAGGAAAGGACAGAGTCAGCATGGGTTACAAAGGACAAGCCAGGCCAAACAAAGTCACTCATATTCTTGTGGATATGATGTGGTCTGGAAGATAATGGAGTGAAATAGTTCTGTGGTTTTTTCATTTCAAGGTAATAAATATTTGCTAAATACTTATGTGTAAGGCCTTGGGTATATGGGACACAAATTAAAACAGTCCCTATCTTCAAGGAACTCACATTCATTGGGAAGAGGAAACATTGTTGAATCATTGGACCTAGAGAATGTGGCTTAATGGAATGTTTCTTGAATGTCTTACACAGAGGACACAGGAGAGTTAATAAGTAATGAACTGAAGTGAACTGAACCTGGCTCTCTAGGTACATATTATAGGACCCTGTATTGGTCTTGTTTTATTCAACCTTTTAATTAGATTCTTAGATGAAGACATTGATCATGAAGTCTGTGGAAGATATAAAACTTGGAGGAATAGCTAATGTTCTGGACAACAGAATGAGGATTCAAAAATACACCAACTGGTTGGAACAATGATTTGACTCATACAAGATAAACAAATTTGTTAGAGATAATATAAAGATCTGCACTTAGTTTTTTTTTTTTTAATAACTGGGGGTATTATAGCTCAAAATTCTACAAAACATTATTAAACAGATGATTTGTGAGCATTTACAAGAAAAGTCAGTGATCATTAATTCATCATTAACAGTCAAGAATGAATGAGGAAAAAAGCATTTATTAGTGCACTAGGTTAGTTACCTAGCAAGTGAGCCACGGTGATAGATGCAGGGTATATAATTACTAAGGAAGCCTGCCCCTGTCCTCAGAAAACTTTCATTTTAATACAGGAAGACAACACATTTAAAGAAGTGGTATCTAAGGAAGCCCCAGAGATGATGAGTGGAGCCAGGAGACAGTTGATTTACCTGCCCTTTACAGAAGCAATGATCAATGTTTGATTTGATTTCTATTCCATGAGCCACGGATGGAAGGAAGAGGGATACAAATGGAGCTATGTAGCAGGTAAATGGCCAGGGTGAAGCATAGTTGGAGGCTCTAAGGTCAGGTAAGACATAACTGACCCTCATCAATCAGGGCAGCAGGAGTGTGTGAAACTCAAAGTGGGAGTTTCAAAGTGGAATAGACCAGATCTTCCAGGACATTGTCTCTGGAGATCCAATTTGGAGGGTACAGCATTAGCAGAAAGGTGAATTTCATTTCATTTCTCTTCTTCTTCTTCTTCTTCTTCTTCTTCTTCTTCTTCTTTTCTCTCTCTCTCTCTCTCTCTGTTTCTCTCTCTCTCTCTCTCCCTCCTTCCCTTCCTCCCTCCTTCCTTCCCTTCCTCTCTCACTCCCAGGCAACTAACCTGGTAGATAAAGAGAATGCTGTAGTTATAATATACTCAACTTTCCGGCAAAATACTTTACAAAGTTTCTGGTGTTCTCTTGTGGATAAGATGGAAAGATCAATAATCAAACAGTTAAGTGAATTTGGAACTGGCTGAGTGATTAGAAGCCAAAAAGAATTATTAATGAGTCTTAAAGAAGAGTCTTTAGTGTAGCGATTCAGGGATATGTCTTTCATCTTACACTATTTACTTGTAACTTAGATGAAGGCACAGATGACAAGCTTGTCAAATTTGCAGATGAAATAGAGTTTGGAAGGATACAATAATTGCCATTATATCAATACTATTATGGTTTATTTTCTCCATTTTATTATAATATCTACAATGTCCTTGGTTTCAAGTAATTACTATGTTAACCAGTTCAACTATATACAGTTCTTTACTCTTGATTCCTTGTGTCCTTGTCCTACAGCCCCTTATGCCTTATCAAACTCTAACCCTGGGTTACTCTCTCCTTCTAGCTTGTCTTTTTTAACCACATACTGCTAAGTAAAGCTAGGGAAAGTCATACAACTACTCCAAGTGGATCCTCTTGAAATGTATCTAGTCTCTTGAGACTTTCAGCCAAGATGGTTGCCTGAAGGTGAGGCAGAGTTCTAATAATGACCAAGAAATCCAATGAGAAACTATTTCAACTAAGAAGGAAAATTTTTCTACCCTAACACTGCAGAAGAGGTCTCAGGGCAACAGGAAAGAGGATTGCAAGAAAAGTCAGTTCCAGCAAAGGCCAATCTCCTGATGTGGCCAGAGAATGGCAATGGATATGTAAAGCTATGGAGGAAGAAAGGATGGTAGGCTCCTCCAAGAAAACTTCAAGGGTGGGAACTTTGGAAACCCTGGGGAATGGGAACAGAGCCTTAGAACTCCCTAATCCTCTGTCCTGAGGAACAGAAAAGGCCTTTCTGATGCTTGTTAGCTCAGATATAATGGGATCTAACCCCAGTAGTAAGAGGTCAGTGAAGGAACCCAGGAAAAGATCGAGTAGAGTCAACCACCACACCCAAAAGTGCAGCAGAGGGACAGAGCTTGACCTGGCCACAAAGCCCTAATTCTATAACTAAAGCTGGAGAAATGAATACATCAAAAAAAACAAAACAAAACACTAGCAGTATAAAAACTTATTGTATGTCTAGAGATAATTCTATGAGTAGATCTACAAATAGATACTCAAAGAAAAAAATAGACTTTCCACAAGCAACATGTGAATAGCTAGGAGAAATTGAGACAATAATTAAATAAAAGCTCTAGAGGAAAGAATTAGAAAGAGTATAAATAACTTAGAAGTGAAAGTCCTTATCCTAAAAATAGATTCCCTGAAAACTAGAATAAATCAAGATGAAATTAGTGACTTCACAAGATAGCAAAGTTAAGAGTAATATTGAAAGATTAAAAAAAAAGAAAATGCAAAGTATATAATATTTTTTAAAAACTAACCTAGAAAAAAGAGCAAGAGGAGATAATTTAAGAATCATTGTATTCTATGGAAACCAAGATAAAAAAATCCTCAACCTTATATTTCATAAAAACATGAATGAAAACTACCTAGATCTATTAGAACTAAAGGGCAAAGATAGAAAGAATTCACAGACAACCTCCTGAATGGAGGTTTTCCCAAAAGGAAAAGTCTCAGGAATGTCATAGCCAAAATTCAAATCTCTAACAACAAATTCAAAATACTGTTAAGCATCTGGAAACAAGGAGTTCAAATACCAAGGAACTATAATCAGGATTACACAAGATCACGCAACTTCTACCTTAAACAAGAGGAGATCTTGGAGTACAATATTCCAAAAGGCAATAGACATAGGTCAACCCTGCAAGAAAGACTTACCCTGAAAAGATAGGTATAAGACGACAGGGAGAATTTAATATAAGAGAAGACTTGCAAAAATTTCTGATGAAAGAATAAGAACTGAGAATTAACTTTGCAATAAAACATGAGTTAAGAAAAACCTAGAAAGATGAAGCTATCTGAGGAAGGAGCTCCATGATGATATAATGCTAACATCCTAATAGGATGGAAAGAAACAAGTATTGCTTAAGAACCTTAATGTTCTCAAAGGATACTGATACAATTAAATAAGGAAAACAGAGGTCTAGAAGTAAATCTATTTCATTGAAAGGATTTAAATATGAGAAACAGGGGATGGGATAAAAGGAATACACTAAAGGTAAAAAGGAAGAAAGAGGTAGAATTTGCTATTTCTTATTATTGGGATGTGTGAGAAGAAGGATACATAAATATGCAGGGAGTGGGGAGGGAGAGCAGACATCAGGTGAACCTCTCTTCTTAAGACTACTGGAGAATGGTTGAACAAATTGCGGTATAAAAACATAAGGGAATATTATTGTGCTATTAGAAATGAAGAAAAGACAAATTTAGAGAATCCTGGCAAGAATAAACTGATGCAATGAGCAGAACCTGGAGAACAACGTACAAGGACATAAATAATGAAAGACTTTAGAACTCTGATCAATGCAATGACCAATCATGTATCCAGAGTAAGTATGATGTAGCATGTTACCCATCTCCTCATAGAGAGATAATAGACACAAGGTACAGAGAGAGACATATATATTTTTGGACATGGTCATTATGTAGATTCATTTTATTGAACTATGCTCATTTGTTACAATGTTTTTTTCTTTATTTCTCTGTTTTATTCTTTTGCCCTTGGTCTTATCTCCTCTTATACTGTAGTTCTTTCTTCTTGACCTTTCAGTTATTACTCATATCTTTCTCATTTTCAATTTCTCTTCATTAATATCTTTAATATTTTCCTTTCTTCTACACTGGGAGTCCTAGGAAACTTAGCAAGAGCTAGAGGCAATTTGGCCCCTAGATGGATATAGAGGAACTTGCAGAAGGACTGAAACCAGTGTGATCTCCAGTGCCAGTCTTCCTATTAGGGATAATGCAAGGAAAAGAAGAAGGAGAGGCAAAAATGAGGAAGAGACAAATATTCTTCCAGAATTTTAATATCTTCAAGTTTCTTAAAGGAGGTTAAGACAAACACAGAGCATATATAGTTTTTGTTTTATTTTTTTAGTTTTTAGAAGAAAAAAACAGGGGAGGAGAAAAGGGTTCCATTGAGAGAAAATGAGAAAGAAGGAAGAGAAACTTACTATTTTGCCTAAGTCAAATGCTCAAAAGAAGATTGCGTAAACATGGAGGAAGCCAACAGGGAGAGCAGACATTTCATGAGGCTCATTTTTCAGCTGAACCAAAGGACAGTTGAACACACACACACACACACACACACACACACACACACACACACACAAGGAGAGAGAGAGAGGGGGGGGGGGGAGAGAGAGAGAGAGAGAGAGAGAGAGAGTTTGACATAATAGTACATTAAATTCAATAAGGAAATGGCCAGGTATAAGAACTGGGATGAGACGTATTACAAGACTTAGCATAGACTGAAGGAGGGAACAGCCACTAACAAAAAAGCACGTCAACTTTGGAGAGTAGTCTATAAACAGGAGAATTAAAAGAAAGAAAGAAAGTGTAAAAAGCAGAGAAAAAGATCTGAAGAACAGAAACAGGCTACTTTCATTATATAGGGCTGAATAAATTTCTTTTCTTTTTCAAATCCCTTTTTTTTTGTAAGAGGGGGAAAGAAGAAAAGAGGGAAAAGTATAAGAGGTTTTGACAGAGGGGAAATAACATTAAGAATCAGAATAGTGAATGGAATAAGTTCACCCACAAAATAGAGGAGGATAATGGAACGGATTGTAAGGCAGACTCCAATATGTTGTTGTCCATTCTTCATTTCTGAAGAGGAACAATGATATCACAGGGTGATGTCTTGATTTGTATGTGAGTTAGATTTAAGTGAGGCAGAGTTGCACAGTCATCAGCTTTACTCTCTTCCAGAGTCACTGAAGTCCAGTGGCAAGACAAAAGTCAGGATGAGTGGTGATGGCTCAGGATGCAGTGGATGTCCTTGATGTCTGACCTCTGACCAAGTTCCATATAACCTGCTTCAGCTACTGGAACAGATTGTTCTCATCTGCCCATTCCGCTAGGAGAAGCTTTCATATACTTGAAGTAGACATATTCCTAATTCACTGAAGGGTTTGAGGCCTATTGGTTGCTCTCAGCTTGGGTTAGCCTGTCTCCCAAGACAGCTTTATTGGGGTATGGTTGCTGTATATGCTATAACTTCTTGGAGTCAGTGGTGAGAATTGGGGGACAAGTGGACATCAAAAGTGGATGAGCAGCCCTGAAAAGGGTTTGGCAAGCCCTCACAGCAGTCGTGCTACTCCTTCCTAAACATCCTATTATTCATAAGAAACACATTTAGAAAAGAAAGGTTTATAGAGTTAAAATGAGAGCCTAACCTAGCATTTCTTTTGCTTGGGAAGAATTTTAAGAAGCAGAGGTGGCAATCATGATCCCAGAGAAGTCAGTAGTAAGAAAAGTAATTTTATATTTAGATATATTATATAAATATTTATAATATTCATATTATATAGAGATAAACAGAATCTATATTATGCTGAAAGACAACACAGATAATTAAACAATATCTATATCTATATTTAATGGCAAAGTATCTAAGCACTTAAAGTAAAAGTTAATTGAATCATGTGGAGAAATCGACAGCAAAACTAATAGTTGGGAACCTCAATGTTCACCTCTTAGACCTAGATAAAAATGTCAAAAAATATTAATAATAAAGAAGGTAAAGGAATTGAAAAAATTTTGGATAATTTAGGTATGATGAATCTTTGGGGATCACTGAATAGGAACAGAAATAATGATACTTATTTCTCATATGTGCATGGCACCTTTATAATACTTGACTGTATAAAAACTTCATAAACAAATGCAAAAAATCAGCAATACTAAAGACATACCTTACTGACCGCAAAATAATAAAAATGAAAGGTTAAAACTTATGTGGAAACTCAATATCTTAATCCTAAAGTATATATATATATATGTGTGTGTGTGTGTGTGTGTGTATATATATATATATATATATCAAAGAAGAAATCAAAGAAATAATAACTTTCTCAAAGAAAAAGACAATCAAATGACACACCAAAACTTTTTGGATGCAGTCAAAACAGTCCTTAGAGGAAAATGTATATTTCTAAACATTTTAATCAACAAAACAGAGAAAAAACAGATCAATGAATTGGGCAGGTAACTAAAAAAAATAGTGTAATAGTGGCAGGCATTGAGTGTCAATATGTCAATTTCTCCACTCTGCCTAAAATAAATAATAAAATTTTATCCCTGGTACCTTAACCAGGCAGAAACTCATCTCAAGTGAATAAAATCAATCAAAGACATTTCAACTAAGTGTGAAAAGGCCTTGATCCATTTAGATATTTCTGATGAATTACTAGATAAACTGAAATTATTTTGTATAGGAAGAGTGCAAATTAGTTGAGGAAGGTTGGACACATCCTAGAGGAAATCTATGAAATGACAAGTCAGAGGGAAATTCTATTTTTTAAAAATTAAAAACATTTAAATTTTCTATAAAGAAAAAATAATCCAACATTCCACAGACAGGGGGTAACACTGTGCTCAAGAGAAGGGTAAAATGAAAAGGTGTGGAAGATGGGAAGCGGCAATTCCAGACCCAGAGCTCAAGTGATGAACTAAATGATATCAACTAATAAAAATGGCAAGGTGTATACTAGAAGGAATTCATGAGCTATAGCATTAGAAAGACACCCGTTACTTGTATGGATTAATGCAGAGTGAAATGAGAAAAACCAGGAGAACAATTTATATAATAATTACATTTTAAAAAGAAATAAATTTAAAAAACTTAAGAGATTTGGTCAACACAAAGATCAGCCATAATTACAGAGGATCTCTGATGAAACATGCTACCTACTTCCTAATAGAGAGATGACAGATTGATGGTGTAGACTGATATATTTTTTGTACATGGCCAATGTAGGAACTGTTTTGCTTGACTATGCATATTTATTAAAAAGGTTTTTGTTCTCCCCCTCAATCTATTTTTAAAAAATGGATAGAGAAGGTAAGGAGAAAATAGATTTAATTGAAAAAATTAAATTAAATTTAAAAATATACCATACTTGAAACCCCATAGAGCTATCTTTAGTAACTTGAGGGGACACAGTAGCCAGTAACTGGGGAACTGTCTCTTCCTGGCCTGTTCAAACAGTCCCCTCAGATTATATGGTACCAGGTAGAGGTTTTGTGTGGGATGGCCCTTTTGAATTTATGGAGACCTATTGGGAGATTCCCCACAAAGGACTTTCACTATTAGACACCTTAGTTTTTTGGATTAACAGAAAAAGCCATTGCTTGTTTGAATGTTTATTATAGATAGCTATTAAATTGCTGTACCAAGTATGAGTATTTCAGCTAACATAAAAGTCTGGATTTTGCATTCCAAAATGCTAGTGCCTTACATTTTACCTAGAGCACAATAGAATGGCTTATAAATGTTCATTTTTCTCATTTTTTATTTTTATGTAGACCTTAAATACTTGTCTTATTGTGACATGAATCCAGACAGTGCATCTCAGTTCCTTCTAGACTACAGGTCCATAGCATAAAGTTTGCTTGTTGGTCTAGGAACCCTGAGTAATCAACCTTAAACCCTTTTACGGGGAGTCTCATACTTTGTCATTTGTGTTTCTCTAGTCTCAGACTAAGCCTACTTCTTTTTCCTTAATTGTTAGTGAGTTTGGAAACCCCAGTTGGATTGCTCTGGCAATGGTAGTGATCCATTGGGAGATATTTCAGGTGTTTTTTGATACAGCTTTTGACAAAATACATTTGTTTGTGTTAAAAACATTAAAAAAGCATAGGACTAAATGGACCATTCTTTAGTACGGTAAATATCAAAGGTTATGCTATAAGCAAATTAAAGGTGCAATGAAGCAGATACTTTTCACAATTAGGGATAGGGGAAACATTTTTAACCAAACAAGAAGTAGAGAAGATCACAGGAGATAAAATGTACAATTTTGAATTGAGCTGAAAAGTTTTTGGAAACTGAAAAGCACAAATAAAATAAATGCAGTTAGAATTAGAAAGAAAATAGTTAATTGAGGAAAAATCTTTATTGAAAATTTCACTGATCAAGTTCTGATTTCAAAGATATATAGTGAACTATTATAAATATTTAAGCACAAGAGACATTTCCTGATAATTGATTCCTGATATTTATTATACAATACTTATTTATCCTTATTTATTATAAGCTATACTTATTTACTATAAAGGAGGGTTTTTATGGGGGGAGTAAGAGAAGAAATAAGATGATTAAGGAGAGTGATATATGTGCATACATGTCTGCCCTGTGTATGTGTGTGTACATATACACATGCATATATATGTTTATATGGAGGTGAGGCTAAATAAGAGTTGTAAAAATATCTAGAGGTTTCAGTGTAAGTGCAGTACCACCCAGTAGCATAGCATGGAAGCCCCAAAGGCAACTGTTATGGAAGACATGATTACGAGGTATATGGTTCCATTTTACTCTCATGTGGTTAGATTACATTCGTTGTATTCAGCCTTAATTGATTCTCTCTCTCATTTCCCTCAGTGCCTGTTCCATACCATCTAATTTCTCCTTGAGCCTCCAGCAGCCCCATCTCCCTCAGGCCCCACCAGCTGAGGACCTTCTTTTGTGCTTCACACACACACATACACACACACACACACACAACACACACACACACACACACACACACACACACACACTGACTTTCCAGGGAGAATTGTGTTTAAAAATATGATAAATTTACGTGTCTTTGATGCTTCTACTGTCTAACCTCATCAATCTACTGAAACTGCTCTCTTGCAAATTTTTCATAATCTCAAATGCCAATTAAGTGGCCTTTCCTCAATATGCATCGTTTCTAAGCTCTGTGCAGCATCTGATGCTGTTGAATGCTATCTCTTCCTGGATACACTCTTCTGAGTTTTTGTGAAACGATTTTCTTTTGGTTCTCTTTCTATCTGCCTGACCCTCAAGTCTTTTTTGTTGGATCTTCCTTCATGCCATGTTGCCAAGTCCTCTACCTGTGTCTCCCACTTTCTCGCTAGTGGGATCTCTCTCTCTCTCTCTCTCTCTTTGATCTCACTTGTTGATCTCATTACGAATTCAATGACCATTTCTTTGCAGATGATTCGCCAGATCTACATGTGTTGCTATAGGTTTATTTATAACCTACGCTATAGGTTGTTGCTATAGAGTTGGAGGGTTCTGCTGCTACTAGTTAATCAGGCCTCTGAGATACACAACAAAATAGATGAAGGTCATAACCTGATGGAACTGATTGAAAGGCCCAGGTTCATATTGATTTTTCCCCTAGGTGTGTAGTCACAAAATATATGAATGGCTCATGATCATGCCCTGTGTTAAAGAGAAAGAAACTCTTCAACAACAATGGGCTGGGGTTGGTATCCCAGCCCCGCCTTATCTCCTGTGTTGCTCCCCAATATTTTCCAATGCCCTCAAAAGTGGGATAGAAGGAATTCATAGTCAACAATAGATTTTTACAGATTACATCAGGTGGATGCAGTCTTTAACAGAAGAAAAGGGTATTCTTAGAAATAACTGCCAGTCACAGCTGTCTGAAGTAAAGCAGGGGATAGGGATAAAAAACCATTGTAAAAATCATATTCTCTATGTATTTGCTTCAGATAATTGAAAGAATAGCATGCAGAAGGGGGAGCAGATTAATTTGGTGTTGCTCCAGGTAAATAAATTAAGGCCAACAGGTAAATATAGAGAAATGAACTTTGGCTAAATATAAAGCTTTCTAGTAGTGAAAAAAATGAAATATGCTCTCTTTTGAGGTAATAAGTTCTCTGTTACTAGAATTGTTCAAGGAGAGTCTGGAATATCTCAAATGTCCTCCAAGTTACCTTTCAACTCTGACATTTTTTAATTCTTTATCATATATAAAAGATTTTTAGTATTTTGGATAAATGGATTTCCCAGTTACATTAGTAGCAGAATTGGACACTAAAGGTGGAAAGCAGTCTTGAAAGGGGCTTGGCAGTCATTGCACCAGAGGTATCAGTCCTTCCTGAACACACCCTACACCCCAGTTTACCAGCACCATGCCAAGAAACTGAATCTCTTCCATTTGAATTGTTTTAGGAAGATTCTGATGATCATCTGGCAGGATAAGGTACCAGACACTTATTGGAGGTCCTTATTGGAACTAAACTGCCAAACATTCAAACCCTGCTTTAGAGAGTGCAACTCTAATGGGTTGGCCATGTTGTTAGAATGCAAAACACATGCTTGCCAAAAAGACTATTTTACGGAGAACTCACACAGGACAAGTGTTCATATGGTAGTCAGAAGAAGCTATACAAAGACACTTTCAAGGTTTCTCTCAAGAACTTTGGAATTGATTTTGTGACATGGGAGATGCTGGCACAGGACTACTCAGCATGGTGTGCCCACATCAGAGAACGTGAAGTGCTCTATGAGCACACAGAATAGAAACAGCTGAAAGGAAATGCGGATGTGCAGATTTAGAACATCCACCTCAAATGTTCACATGGACTATTTGTGCCTGACCTGTGGTAGGGTATTTTAAGCTCTTGTTGTTTTGAGCAGCCAGTCGGACACATTTGAAACTTGACTCTAGTATAGTGATGTCATTTTGGTCCTCTTTGAGAATGAAGGACAACAGCCAACCAGTAGCAGAATTATTAAAAGAAGAAATGGGGGGGTGGAGCCAAGATGGTGGACTAGAAAGACACACTTACGTAGGGTCTCCCCACACAGCCTACAAAATACCTGTAGAGAGGGACTCTCAACAAATTCTGGAACGGCAGAAGTGGAGAACAACAGAGTGGAGGAGATTTCCAGCCCACGGTGACCTGAAAGGCCCACAGAAACATTGATTGTGCCAGATGTGGAGTGGAGCGTGGAGCCCCGCCCAGCCTTGGCTGTGCAGCGTGGTGAGACTCTGGGAGGAGGACACCTCGGGGGTGGAATCTCCAGTTGCAGTAGTGGGGCCTCAGATCTCTCAACCCACAGGTGCCAAAGGTCAGCGAAGGGGTTTTATCAGCTGGCCAGGAAGGGAGAAGGCCTTCCCATAGCTCCAGCAGCAGGCAGTAGCCACAGAGGGTGCACAGCAGCCCATACAGACCCTCCATTGTTGGAGCGTAAAAACCCCTGGGGGCACTGAAGAGTTGAGTCTTACCTCAGCCTTGGGTGGAGGACCTGGCCAAGCTGGTCTTTGTCTCACACTGAATGGCAGCCCTGCCCATCCAGCTTATCTGAAAATCAGCCCCCAGTGCTGACCTGGCAGAACTGGAGGCTAGGTGGCTGTGGAGACGTAATTGCTAAGATTCTGGACATAAAAATCCCTCTCTGCATCCAGACCAGTACATGCTTGATCGTGCCACCTTGGAGGAACTGAGATCTCACAGATTCCCAGAGTATACCATACTCTTGACAAAGGACCCAAAAGTCAAGTAACTGGTTGGGAAAATGCCCAAAAAAGGGAAAAAAAATAAGACCAGAGAAGTTTACTTTCTTGGTGAACAGATATCTCCTTCCATCCTTTCGGATGAGGAAGAACAATGCTTACCATCAGGGAAAGACATAGAAGTCAAGGCTTCTGTATCCCAAACATCCAAAATAAATATTCAATGGGCTCAGGCCATGGAAGAGCTCAAAAAGGATTTTGAAAATCAAGTTAGAGGGGTGGAGGAAAAACTGGGAAGAGAAATGAGAGAGATGCAAGAAAAGTATGAAAAGGAAGTCAACACCTTGCTAAAGGAGACCCCAAAAAATGCTGAAGAAAATAACACCTTGAAAAATAGGCTAACTCAATTGGAAAAAGAGGTTCAAAAAACCAATGGGGAGAAGAATGCTTTAAAAAGCAGAATTACCCAAATGGAAAAGGAGGTCCAAAAGTTCACTGAAGAAAATAGTTTTTTAAAAATTAGAATGGAACAGATGGAGGCTAATGACTTTATGAGAAACCAAGAAATCACAAAACAAAACCAAAAGAATGAAAAAATGGAAGACAATGTGAAATATCTCATTGGAAAAACAACTGACCTGGAAAATAGATCCAGGAGAGACAATTTAAAAATTATAGGACTACCTGAAAGCCATGATCAAAAAAAGAGCCTAGACATCATCTTTCATGAAATTATCAAGGAAAACTGCCCTGGTATTCTAGAACCAGAGGGCAAAATAAATATTGAAAGAATCCACCAATCGCCACCTGAAAGAGATCCAAAAAGAGAAACTCCTAGGCACATTGTCACCAAATTCCAGAGTTCCCTGGTCAAGGAGAAAATATTGCAAGCAGCTAGAAGGAAACAATTCAACTATTGTGGAAATACATTCAGGATAACACAAGATCTAGCAGCTTCTACATTAAGGGAGTGAAGGGCTTGGAATATGATATTCCAGAAGTCAAAGGAACTAGGACTAAAATCAAGAATCACCTACCCAGCAAAACTGAGTATAATACTTCAGGGGAAAAAATTGTCTTTCAATGAAATAGAGGACTTTCAAGCATTCTTGATGAAAAGACCAGAGCTGAAAAGAAAATCTGACTTTCAAACACAAGAATGAAGAGAAGCATGAAAAGCTAAACAACAAAGAGAAGTCATAAGGGACTTACTAAAGTTGAACTGTTTACATTCCTACATGTAAAGATAATATTTGTAACTCTTGAAATTTTTCAGTATTTGGCTGGTTGGTAGGATTACACACACACACACGCACACACACGCACACACACACACACACACACACACATAGAGACAGAGAGCACAGAGTGAATTGAATAGGATGGGGTCATATCTTTAAAAAAATGAAATTGTGGTGAGAGAGAAATATATTGGGAGGAGAAAGGGAGAAATGGAATGGGGCAAATTATCTCTCATAAAAGAGGCAAGCAAAAGACTTTTCAGTGGAGGGAAAAAGAGGGGAGGAGAGAGAAAAACATGAAGCTTACTCTCATCACATCCAGCTAAAGGAAGGAATAAAATGCACACTCATTTTGGTATGAAAACCTATTTTACAATACAGGAAAGTGGGGGAGAAGGGGATAAGCAGGGTGGGGGGGAGGATGGAAGGGAGGGCAGTGGGAGGAGGGAGCAATTTGAAGTCAACACTCTTGGGGGGGGGACAGGATCAAAAGAGAGAATAGAAGCAACGGGGAGCAGGATAGGATGGAGGGAAATATAGTTAGTCTTACACAACACAACTATTATGCAAGTCATTTGCAAAACTACACAGATATGGCCTATATTGAATTGCTTGCCTTCCCAAAGGGAATGGGTGAGGAGGGAAGGATGAAGAGAAGTTGGAAGTCAAAGTTTTAGGAACAACTGTTGAGTACTGTTCTTGCTACTAGGAAATAAGAAATACAGGTAATGGGGTATAGAAAGTTATCTGGCCCTACAGGACAAAAGAGAAGATGGGGACAAGGGAAGGGAGGGATGTTTGAAGAGAGGGCAGATTGGTGATAGGGGCAATTAGAATGCTTGGTGTTTTGGGGCGGGGGAGGGGAGAACTGGGGAGAAAATTTGGAACCCAAAATTTTGTGAAAATGAATGCTAAAAGTTAAATAAATAAATAAATAAATAAATAAAAATAAAAAATAAAAGAAGAAATAACCATTGCTTAGTCCCTATTCTAAGATGCTTTTGAAGTAATGGCTTGGGCCAACAATACAGAGAAGTCTGGATATATTTGACATGTTAGTTCAATATAGTAACTTCGTTAGTCTGGCAGTCAAAGTCCTTTGTGATCTAGTTTCAATTTACCTTAAGAATTTTAATCTCATGTTACTTTCCTTCAAATACCCTTATCTCTAATCAGACATTTTCCTATTTCCTTTCATTTATGGGATTGGGAAAAGAAAGGAATCTTGGAGATCATCATTCCTTTATTTTACAGATGAAGAAATTGAGGTCTAGACTGTTTAAGTGACAACATACTTGTAATACAGATAGTAAGCAGAGCTGAGTCTCAAACCCAGTTCATCTGACACTAAATCTAATGGTTTTTTCTCTCTGCATCACATTGTTTTTATGATTTTGCTTACACTGTTCCTTGTTTGTAATGCCCTCCCTCACCTCCTCTAATTCTCATCTCCACTTGCTGAAATTCTAAATTTTTATAACTTTCTTCTTCAAGGTTCAGCTCAAAAGATACCTCCTCTATGAATCTGTTCCTAATCCCACACTCTAGCCAGAGGTGATAAATCTCAGTTAAATTCTCACAGCACTTTTTCTTCATCTTTCTTATGACAATGATCATGTCCTAAGTTTTATTTTAGTTATTTATATACATGGTTTAATGGAAAGACTGTTAAGACTTGAAAGGCCTGAGTTTGAAGTCTGGCTTTGCTGCTTATTACCTGTTATCTTAAGCAAATCATTTAACTCCTTGGTGCCTCAATGATATCTATAAAATGGAGATATTTGTGTTACTCACTTCACAGAGTTGCTGCGGGAAAAGCAATTTGTAAATGCTAAAATACTATGAACGTGAATTGCTATGTCATCTCACCTACTGAACTATAAACTAATTTTGGGTAGAAACTGTGTCTCACAGATGCTAAATAAATATTTCTTGAATGAATGGATCCTGAATGCCTATCTTATGTACTGAGTTAGCCCCTCTTCCCTCTTCAGTCTTTTTGCAATTGAATTCTCTCTAACACCCCACCAATGAGATCTTTGTTCTGACAATGACTCAAATCCATGGCTTGGTTTATATACTTGAGCTATGCCTTTGGCCATCAGAGAAAGAAGCACTGACATGGACATGCACTTAATTCACTGGAGTAAGGCTCTTATGTATTGGTGGAAATACTGACATTAGGAAGAAATGCACACACACAACTAGTACCTGAAAGGAGACTCAATGATTGACCATGAAAGGTTTGGTTGGTCTGTTAGTCAATCAACAAGCATTTATTAAGTGCCTACTATGTGCTAGGTACAGTGCTCAGCACTAGGGATAGAAAAAGAGGCAAAAGACAATCCTTACCCTCAAGGAGCTCAAAATTTAATGGGAAAGACAAGAAGTAAACAAATACATACAAATAAGCTATATCCAGGATAAAAATGAAATAATTAAAAGAAGGGGACACTAGAATCAAGAGGGGTTGGGAAGGTTTCCTATAGAAGATAGAATTTTGGTGAGATTTAAAGGAAAGCAGAGAAACCAGAAGGTAGAGATGAGAAAGGAAATCGTTCCAGGCAGGGGGGACAGAGAAAATGCCCAAACTAAGAGACAGAGTGTCTTGTTCGTGGAATAGAACAGAGACCAGTGCCCCTGGATCAAAGAGTATGTGATAGGGAATAAAGTATAAGAAGACTGGAAAAGTAGCAGAGAGTTAGGATATGAAAGACTTTGAACACTAAATAGGGGATTTTGTACTTGATCCTTGAGGTGACAAGTTGCTGCTGGAGTTTACTGAGTAGGAGGGTGATATAGTTGGACCTGAGCTTTAGGAAAATCACTTTGGTAGCTCAATGAAGGATGGAGAGAGAGAGAGTGGAAAGCACCCTGAGGCAAGCAGACCCACCAGTAGTCCAAGTAGGAGGTGATGATGGCCTATACCAGCTTGGTAGGTAGCAGTATCAAAAGGGAGAAGAGGGCATATTTGAGAGATCTTGTAAAGGTGAAAGCATGATGATACCTTTGATAGCAATAGAGAAGTCTGGAAGGGGAGAGTTTGGGGGAAAGATAATGCGTTCAGTTTTGGACATGTTAAGTATGAGAGAGTGTCTACTGGACATCTAGTTAGAGATGTTTGACTCAGTTGGAGATGTGAAACTGGAGGTCATGAGAGAGGTTAGGGCTGGATAGATGAATCTGAGAATCATCAGTATAGAGATGGGAATTAAATCCAAGGAAACTGATGAGATTACCAAGTGAAGAGTATAGAAGGAGAAGAGAGGAGGGCCTAGACCTGTGGGATACCTAGGGTTAGAGGAAGTGACTGTGATAAGAATGTGGCAAAAGAGACTGAGAAGGAGTAGTCTCCTATGTAGGAGGAGAACCAGGAAACTAAGGAGTATACCAGAAAGCTGGAGATGAGAGTGTCAAGGAGAAGAAAGGACCAACAGTGTCATGCAGAGAGGTTAAAAAGAATGAGAACTGAGATGTGAGAGATACCCCAAAGGTGAACTTCTAGGGTACAGTGTCCGTATTTGGGGTATGATCAAAGTATGGGTTATGCTTGAAATACAAGTTAACTATAGTCAGAAAATTCCTGGAAGGTTTAAAAGCAAAGGAAGTTTTTTATAACATGCAGCTCAGAAACATGTATGCACAATGTATAAACAAATATTGTAGAATGAAAGTAGATAACACAGTGGGAACTCAGTTAGAGAAGGTTTCCCTGACGTCATAAAAATACCACTCTAGGCAGAGAATAATTTCCAGATTCCAGACTTAGAAAAGGAACACAGGGATAGGAGAATAATACTTCTTGGCTCCATGCCATAACTCCTGGAACAATTCTTTCGCAAATATATTTTTGATACAGTTATACATAATGGGCCAAATAATCAGTTGTGTAAAGCGTTCTGACATGAGATTGTGACAACGCAGAGGCTGTCAAAGTCTATATGAATGGAACCAGAGGGTCATACCTGTAGATCAACATCAGAATTGATGTCAGGTAAATCACAACTTCAGTCAACACATGAAACAAAACAGTGAGGATTAAGCTAGTTTTGGAGAAATCTCCACTGATGTCAGAATACTTTGTAAAATTTAATTCTGTACTCCAAGGACCTATGCTACAATCATTTCAGGATATTTCTGAATTAAGTATCATGTAAAAATATTTGGGAAAAAGTATATTCCTTTTCTTACTGTGTTCTTTTTTCAAACTCTCCTTCCCCTTTTAAAGTATTAGGCTATGTCTATATGTGGTTGTAAAATAGGGCTGCTGCCTTTAAAAAAAATATTATTTATACTATTCTCATAGTATATGGGATGGCCAAAGTTGAACACTTTGTCCATTGATCTGTATTTGTTATTAAGAAAGGATAAAATTAGCCCTAGCTTCAGTTTACCAATTTAGTCAAAAAAGTATTTATTAAGCACTTACAACATGTCAAGCATTGTGCTAAGCATTGGAAATACAAATACAGTATTTGTAGAAAGACAGTCCTTGTCCTCAAAGAGCTCACATGAGGGAAGGGAAATGAGGGAAGACAACACATAAAAGGAAGCAGAAAAGTTGTAGAGAAAGTCTAGTGGAGATGAATCAAGAGTATGGCGTGGGGAGGAAGGAAAACATGGTTTTCCAGGTCCTCCGACTTAGAATGGTGGTCATGAGAGATACCAGACAATGAGAGGAGGAAGCCTAGGGGACAGAGGAAACTTCCAATGTGAGAAGCAATTCAGAGTCAGAGTGAGTGTTTAAAGTGAAGAGGTTTCTGTGACATAGCAGAGAAAGTCCTGTGGAGGTAAGTCAGTCTGCAGTTGTCATTCATTATCAGGATGAGAAAAGAGAGGTCTAAGTTAAAGTCATTTATTAGAGTCATTTATTAAAGATATTCTTCCAGTGATGAGAAAATGAATAGGGCATTAAGAAGTCTGAGTTATCTTTATCTAGACATTCCAGTGGAACTTATCACAGTTGTTTTAAAGTATTCCAGTGAATTTCTTCCTACTGAACCAACTCCAAGTCCTTTCTCCCACCTACAATTTCTTTTTCTTTTTAAATTTTTTCCCCACCTAAAATTTCCATGGAAGCTGGAAAAACCACCATGAGTACAGGCTTTTGTGACCCTGTCTTAAGGTCATCAGTTTGTTAAAATGCTGATGCAGGCCCACCAAACCAGAAAGTTGAGAAGCATGGGTTCCCTTCAAAAAAATTAAAAGAGGAAAAATATGACTTTGTTAACTATTAAGGGGTTCAAAAGAGTTTCTTAATCTCCAATTTCATGTGTAATAATACTATCTATATGATGAACTCATTTTCTCATCTGACACAGTACAGAACAATAAAGAACAATGTTATCTGCATATTAGGTGATCAGCAAATGCTTGTAAATAAATACACAAACTCTCCATGTATCTTAACAAGGAATCAACTCATTCTCTTTCATAGTGAAGTCTATTTGTAGGTAGTTTTCATCTGATCTCCTTTAAGATGGCGGCCTTTAAAAGGAAAAAAATACTGATTCCAATAATGTTAATTAGCTAGGGTTCCTGATTAAGCTCCAGTTCTGTGAGGAACAGAATTTAAAGCAACATCTTCTGCCTTTGGTTATGTAACATTTACCTCTAGATTTAAATGTTTCATTGTATTTTTGTTTTTTAAAACTAGGTCTTTCTATCTTGCTCAGGCTGGAAGTACAAAAAGGTTAATCACCTGCCTGGTCATACTCTGATCAGTACAGTGCTCTGTTCTGTTCCATTTCTGATCTAGACTAGTTTTGTGTCTCTTAGGCAACCTGGTGGGCCTTGACTTCCAGTAGCTCAACAACTTGTTGATGTGCTTAATAAGAGATACCAGATTAGCTTAACCCACTAAAACTCAGAACTCCCACATTCAAGAGTTCTACCAGCTTCCACTTTCCCCTCAATGGAAAGGATTATCAATGCGAGATACCACATTTGGCTTTGTTGGAAATTAAGAACCATAATATTTTTATTTATGTTGGGAAAAGAGGTATTTTTATGGTCATTCAAACTGGATATTTTTCAGGGATTCAGATTTATAAGACATTTCATTTTTAAAAATCCTGATAAAATCTATTACATTCTTTGAAAGATAAAGAGTAAACATAAATACAGTGACTAATGCAATGAATAGAAAACACATGGGCATTCAGAACATAATTTTTTAACTTTTCAAACTTTATTACAATCTATATAATTGTTCAATTACAAATTATGTAGTTGTTTCCTAAGTCAAGTTCTTAGTTCTTACTTTTCACAAGAATTATTTTAACTGTTGAAAAAAAAGTCAAACCTAATTTGTCATCTTTTCCTAGTATGAACTGACCAATTGCATATCTTTTCTGGCCTTATCAAAGAAATCGCCAGCACAAAAACTCATACAATTTTAAGTGGGTTTTTGTTAGTTGGCTTAAAATTGATCACACATTTTAGTTTCAGTAACTTGCAATTTCTGCTGATAGCATACTTTAAAGAACAAAACTCCCATAATGACAAACTTAAAAGAAATGACCTTTCTAAATAAAATATAAAAGCTGAGACAGTTCTTTTAAAGAAACTAGGAATTAAAACGACCTCATGTTATGAAACTTTTCTCATATAATTTTTGATGTTCATTTTTGTTTTGCTCTTAGGAATAAGGCTATATCACTGCCATCTATGAATTGTAATGCACTTCAATAACATAGCTCTTAATTCTTCATTCAAATTCAGTTTTGCATTGAGCTTTTTGTACAGTTGCCTTTAATGAGGTTATTCAACACTGCAAAATCAAGTATCTTTCAGAAGAAATCACTTTTAATGTGTAACGCTACAGGATAATGTTTTAATCCATGTGGATAGTTTCTTTGAATAGCAGCCAAGTCTTTTAAGACCAGGGAGCAAGTCCTTCCATCCCTTTCTTCTCTCTCTCTTTTTCTCCCTCTCAGTGGATTTCTTTCTCTCCTTTTCTCTCTCCTTCCCCTTAGCGTATCCTCAATCAACAGTTCATTGTTGACTGGAGAAATTAAAGAACTTGGAGGTCAATCCTGAACTGAAAGTAGGGGTTCTTAACCTTTTTTTATGTCATGGACCCTTTTCGCAGTTGTTCTGAGCCTATGAGCTCCTTTTCAGAATAATGTTTTTACAAGCACAAAATAAAATATAAAAGAAACCAATTATTTTGCTATATGGTTATCAAAAATTTTTTTAAAACAAAACAAGTTCTTTCACTTCAAGTTAGGAACTCCTACAAAGGGCTCACTGATCAGGGACACACTGATAACACACCCAAACAAGGCTGTGAACTATGCCTTCTATCTGCCTCAACACCCAACAGAAATTTAGTAATCCCAGAGCTTTATCACTGTTTAACCTGTTTTACCAGCTTCATCAGTCACTAGAAGTTGACATAATTATTTGTTGACAGGTGAATGCACAGGTGGATGATCTGGGTACACTAGCCAAGAATAATAGCTTGGGATGTAAACCAAACTAGTTCCTTGTGACTAACACATACTCTTCCACCACTTACAAGGAAGGACAAAACCTCAGACACTTTTTTAATGAGGTAATTTTTAGAATTCATTTCCTCAGCAATTAATTTGTCCTCTATTCTGTTAAATATGTGGGTGATCATCCAAGCATCTTCACCTTTATCTAGGCACTCATAAAAATGACTCCTGTTGATAGTATCCTACTTCTGCTGGCCACAACCAAGTCAAACTACATTTTTGTGCCCACTCACTTTGACATGCACAGTCACTTCAGAAAGAAAATGAATTCATGTGCTGATGGCCAAAGATTCACAAATGTGTACTCACAAATTCATAACTCTTAAAATGGAAGAAAAATGAATAGCATGCCACTATTCTAAATATATTGAAGAGAAGTATCTGTACAAAATGCTAGCTCCAAACCTGATAGAACGCAGGATAAGTCAGAAAATGTGTAGCACTTATACTAGTCAACAAAGCAACCTACTAATTCAATTTGTGGAGGCTGAACTTTAGTGTTTTTTTCCTGGTCTATATAAGTCTTTTTCGTGTGTGTGTGTGTGTGTGTGTGTGTGTGTGTGTGTGTGTGTGTAATGTTGCTTGTAACTTTGCCTTCCTATTATCTACTGATGATTCCAGTACTAAAGATAACATATTGTTAGTTGGTTCTTAACACATGTTGCAACGTAGCTTTCCCAAATATTATTTAACCCAGTGTAATGATTTAAAAGGGGAAGTTAGGTGGGGCATTGGACAGAATGGTGGGCCTAGAGTGAGGGAAACCTGAGTTAAAATCTGGCCTCAGACACTTACTAGCTGGAGTCACAAAGAGCTGGACAGAACTGAACAACAACAATTTCTAAGGATAGGTACAGGGACTAGACCTGTAGTTTCACTGATATGTATCTACCAAGGCACCTTCTTTGCAACTTATAGTCTTAGATAATTGGCTCAAGCCAGAAGAGGTGAAGTGATTTGCACAGGGTCACATAGCTAGTTATGTCACTAGATTTGCAACTTGAACCAAGTCTTCATGGCTTTGAGGTCAGCTTTCTTCCCAGTACTGTGTATTATTTCTTAATTTATGCTGTGTGCAAATGAATTCTGACCTCTCCAAAGGAGACACAGAAGCTTCTAGGGCCAGAAGTGGTATAGTAATGGGAATAATTAGGTAGAATTACCTCTCATTCTATTCCTAGGGATAGATGGGAGCAGGTTAGGTCCAGTCAAGATAAGCTTGCTCAAGAATGTGTTGCCTCATAAGAATGGCCCCAGAGAACTGTTTGTACTAAAGTCAGCCCTGGCACTGGAAGTAGTTATAAAACCGGTTACTTCCTTATCATCTCTATGTCTCAGTTAAAGTACAAAAAAGAGTAATTAATCCTTGGGCAGTACACAACAGAGATGGGCGTGGGAAACAGAAAAGAATTTTGAAAAAGTTCAAATAAACTTTTTGCCCTTGTCCTTTTACAGTAAACCAGATGATTAGAAGTCTCTCATGACCCAAATTTTCCAAGAGTGTTACAAAGGGACCCTGACATCACACCACAGTGCATCCAAAAAGAGTTGTGGAGTCAGCTGTTTCCCAGCTGCAGGCATATCCTCTAAAAGCCAAAATTCCCTCTCAAATCAAGAGTTGAACAGCCTGTATAGAAATGCAAGGGCATATTGGCATTTGGAGCAGATCTGAGCTAACACTTAACTCTGTATTTATGGAAACAAGATTAAACCTTTTCATTAAGAGTCACCTCACTGAACATGGAAGCATGTTGGGCATCCTTGTCTTGTTCAGGAAACTGAATTTAATCCAGGTTCTAATTTGAGTAGCTACATGACCCAGGGCAAACGACATTGTCTTTGAGTCTTATTTAGATTAGATGGTCACTTTCAGCTCTAAGTGCTAGACTGTAGTAATCTGTTATCAGTATCATCGGTAGTGACTTTGGGATAAGTTGTCTACCAATCACTTATCAATCACACAATTCTAAAATTTTTGACATAATAACAAAGACAACTGGGAAAATAGAAAGTAACAAAACAATGAAAATAGGCTTTTATTTTTAGTGGCATGCCATTTCAAGAGAAGAAAAATATATTGTTTTTGAATTAGAAGGGACCTCAGAATTCATCCTACTCATTCCTTTTACAAAAAAGGAAGTTAAGACTCAAGGAAAAGAAGTGATTTGCTGAATTCCCACAGGTGAGTGATGATAGAAGTTGAATTCTAGGCCTAGCCTCCTGACTCCCAGTGCTTTTCTCCTTGCCCCACGCCACCACTCTCAAAGCACGCTGAGAATACTGTCTAACCAACACCTGTAAAAGATTACAATGTGCCCCATTCCGCAAAGTGTTCTCTTTCTAGTTCTCTAAGTCTGTGTGTGGGAACCAACATCATGAGTACCTTGGCTGTCATCAAGAGCTGTAGAGGTTTTATTCTAAAATCTCAACTTTAAGCAATAATTACAGATTTGTTATTATCTAAAGGAAAGATTATTTCCCCTGGTTCAGTATAGGCTGAGGAGAAATACCACAGGACCAAACTGCTAGTAAATGACATGTGCAAAAAGGTAAAAATAATGTTAAAAGGTACAAAGGGATATTTTAATATTACAGGAACATGAAAGCAATGTAGAAATGTTTGAAAAACTGAGAAACTGTAATATGAAAATGATTTTTGTCATATGTAAAAGGTAAATTTCTATTAGAAAGCAATAATGAAATGTAGAAGTAGAAATACTTATACCTTTCAATATAAGAAGTATTTAGCACACACTCAATACAGAAGTGAAATATGACGATCAGATATAAAAGAATGAAAAAAATAATTCAAGTAGACACAAAAAAGACAAAAAAACATGTGAATGATGGATGTCATTTTATGATCTTAGTTACATTCTTTTAACTGATAAAATTATTCACTGATCTCACAGTTTAATTTACAATATTATCTAATCTTCAAACCTGCTGAAGGAAGTCCATTAGAAGAATGAAGCAACTGCAGCAACTGTATCTTCTCCTTTGGTTACCTGAAAGTGAAAGTGTTACACTTAGTTATTTCCTGCGTTAGCTTTCATATCTGCTTCTTTTTTACAAACTCAACAAGAAATTTGTGTATTTATATTAGGTCAATACAACCTATTAAACAGTAAAAAATTCAGCCAGTCAATTATTTCTTAAACAGGCTGAAAAAATTCTGATTGACTCCCCCTTCAGCCCTGCCCGCACCATGATGATGAGTTGCTTGACAATTCAATCAGATCGGCTTGCACAAGTGTGTACAAATGGCCTGCATCAATGACTTAATTAAACAAACTTTATTACAAAACGACTGTTGGATTCAGATGAATGATAAGCTGAGTGTAACTGAGTCCTTGCAAATGTTACAACACCAGCATCTATTTACTTCGGACTGTTATCTATAACAGAGGAAAAGTTTCTAGGTTCTTATATGTTCTCTGTGATGCTGAGAACTGTATCATCTAGTTATCACAAAATAAGTGTTCATCTACTTAAACATCCAAGTGTGCATCAAGTCAGCATCTTATCATGAAGACTGAGGCAAGCACTGGCCTTGCAATGAACCTGCAGATTCCCTAATCTGCCTCTAACAAAACTAAGTACTATGATTAAAAGAGGCTGGTGATTTCTTAATGTCAACCTATTTACAGAGAATAAGATGCTTTTCAAACTGCCATCATATTTAAGTATTTAACAAAGACTTAAAACTTCAGTACACAAGACTCACAGGTGCAAAGTGAAACAATCAATTGGAAGGCATTCTTAATTACAATCCATACCTTCTGCTTTGGTATGTTGATAATTCCTCTTGAAGGATGGATGCCCTTTTTTGCAGAAAATTAACCTAGACAACAAATTAAATATGAAAAAGGTAGATTTATCTAAACACAACCTATATGCTGTGATTTAATTTACACAATGTCCTCAATAAGGCTTAGAGGATTTATTGAAAGTACACTTTGTGTTAATGACTAAGGTAGGCTCATTCCAATTCTTTAGTTTGACCTACCTTATTCTGATACGTCTCAACTCCAAGGGTCATTTTTCAGGCTGCCCTCAAGGTCACTGCTCTGACCTAGAGGAATACTGTAGATACAGCTTACTTATAGAACATTTGGCAAGATCTTTCATGGTATCCTTATAAAGAAGGTAGACGGGGACTAGGTGATACTACTGTATAATTAGGTAAACTAATTGAAATTCAGAGACTAATGATTAACTGGGTTCGCTGTCAAATCAGAAAGAGGCCTACCAAAAGCAAGCATTTTTAAGTGCTTATTATTTGGTTAGCACTATGTTAAATGTGGGGATAAAAAGAAAAAGTGAAGACAATCTGTTTTTTAGAAGCTTACATCCTGATAGGGGAAAGAAAGCATATCCACACAGAAATATATAAAAGACATACACAAAGTTGATACAAGGTAATCATGGAGGAGAAGACACTAGGAACTTGGGGAAGCAGGACTGATTGATTGCAAAGTCTCCAGGGGAGCGCCTCAGGGATCGGTGTATAGCTCTGTGCTAACATTTTTATTAATGACTTAGATAAAGGCATAAATGGCCTATCATATTTGCTGGGTGGGATTACTAACACGTTGGATATCAGAGTCAAAATTTTAAAATCTTGACAAGCTAGAACACCGCGCTGAATTAAATCAGGTATAATTTGAAATGGAATAAATATAAATCTCACATTTGGATAAAAATATTGACTTCATGAGTATATTACAGTGAAGGTGTGGCTAGACAGCAGTCTGTTTGAAAAAAAGATATGAGTAGTTTAGTTGACTAAATGTGGAGTGAAATGTGAGTCAATAGTGTGATATGGCTGCCAAGAGAGCTAAAAAATATCTTAGTCTGTGTTAAGAGAGGTGTCACAGTGCTCAGGATAAAAGGTCATAGTCTTTCCATCCTCTGCCTTAGTAAAAGCATTTTTACAAAAGCTGACCATATGCTAGGGAATAAAAACTATGTAAATTCAGAAAAACAAATATTAAAAACATCCTTTACTGAGTACAACACAACAAAATTTATCATCTACAAAGAACATAAAAAAAGATTCAGGCTTTAATGGAGACAATTTAATCCTCAAGAATATATGGGCCACAGAACAAAAACAAAGAATAGATAATTTCAGATAAAAATTTCAAAGATGAGGCGATATACCAAAACTTTCGGGATGCAGCCTCTTTAGGGCAAAATTTATATCTTAAAGACTTTAATAAAAAACAAAAACAGAACAAACAAGTCGGTTACTTAGGCTAAATAGAATAACATAACTAAACAGAGCTAGAAAAGAAATACATTTTAAAAAACAGAAAAATAAATTCTGAAAATCAAAAAAGGAATAAAATTGAAAATAACAAACAGATTAAGTTGACAAATCAGGAGCTTTTTTTAAAAAATAAATAACGTATTAGCTAATCTTATCCAAAACTATCTAGCTGTCACAGGAATAGATGGCTTATTGGTCCTAGTCAGGAAGACCTGAATTCAAATTCTGCCTCAGACACAATATGATTTTGGTTAATTCACTTAACCTCTGTCTACCTCAGTTTCTTTCTCTGTAAAAATGGGGATAATAGTAGCACCTACCTCTCAGGGTTATTGTGAGAATAAAATGAGAAAGTACTTGTAAAATGCTTTACAAATCTTAAAAACACTATGTATATGTTAGCTATTAGTATCCAAAATAATAGCACAAAACCAAACTGCCATAATCAAAAAGGAAGTCCAAAGAAATGAAGAGGAAGAAGTAATAAAAAAGTTATTTAAAACCTTTTCCCTGGCTATATACCAAAAAATTTAATACAATGAATAAATGAATATTTGCAAAAATACAGGATACACAGATTATTAGACAAAGGAATAGAGAACTTAAATATACCCGAATCTTGGGTAAAGAATTTGAATATGTCAAAAAGGAACTTCCAAAGGATAAAATCCCAGGATCAGATAGATTTATAAGTAAATTGAATATTTGTGGAACAATTAATTCCAATATTAAACAATTAATTCCAATACATTCCAATAAATTGCAAAAATAGGGTAAGATTGAGTCCTACCAAACACTTTCTAGGAGCCAAATAGAGCTGAGAAGTAAACTATAGCTCAGATATTTTTAACCTTTTGTGTATGTGTCCAGAAACCCTGAGGCATTCTGGTAAAGCTATGGAGCTCCTTTTAGAATAATATTTTAACTGTATAAAATAAAATACACAGGATTACAAAAGAAGACAATTATATTGAAATAAAGATTTTTTCCCCCATCCAAATTCATGGATCCCTCAGGGATCTGTGGATCCCTAGTTCTGAAAGTTGAGTGACCAATATTTGTAATAAATGCTGACCCAAAGATATTGATAAAATGTTATCAAAGAGGTCATCACAAAATATCAAGAATATCAGACTAAATATTATAAACATTAGAAATTATATAAAATATTTTAAAAATATTTTATAGCTGGATTTAATACCAGAAATTCAGGGTTGGTTTAATTAAGAAAATGTATAAACATAATGGACCTTATTAAGGGTCCATTAAATATTAATATATTAAAATATATTACATGATCATATGAAGAGATGCTGAAAATTCTTTTGACAAGTTACAATATTCCTTTATGTTTTAAAAAATTCTATGGGTTATTTTACATCCCATACAATCATCAGTCTTTCTCTCTATTACCAACAAAACCAAGCAGGAAAAGATAGAAAAAAAAATCACTTCAAAATAACCACAGAATATATGCACACAGGAAATATGTAAAGAGAATTGCAAAACACCTCAGAAATAAAAAATGAACCAAGTAATTATAGAGGTGGTACCTGCTCATGATTGGACTGTGAGACCATAATAAAATGACAACAGTACTGAAATTTTTTTATAGATTCAATGTCATACCAATCAAATTTCCAAAGGTTTACTTAGTAGAACCAGAAAGAATAAGAAAATTCATCTGGAGGAACAATGAGCTGAGTTTCTCAGGGGAAATAATGAAAATAAAATGGGAAGAAATACTGTTTCATAGAACCAGATCTCAATATGCTACAAAGCAGCAGTCATCAAAACTATTTGGTACCAGTTAAACAATAGATTAATGGAACAAATTAGGTACAAATTAGGTACCTAGGACTCAGAAGTAACTGAACATAGTAGTGCAATGTTTTATAAACAAGACTTCAGCCAGTGGGTTCAGGACTGGGAAAGCTGTAAAAGTAATCTTTAAGTATTAAATTTAGACTGGCATCTCACATTAAATAAATGTATGCCTTTATTCAATAAACTCTACTGGCTCCCTATCACCTCCAGGATCAAAGCCAAAATCTTCTGTTTGGTGTTCAAAGTCTTTCCAAGCCCTCCCTCCATACTCCACACCCCATCCCCATGATCAATGCTCCATCTCTTGGCTCCAGGCATTTTCTCTGTCTGTACCCCATATCTAGAATACTCCTCTTTTCTTCTTTTTAATTAATTTACTTATTTTAGTTTTCAACCTTCATTTCTACAAGATTTTGAGTTCCATATTTTCTCCCCATCTCTCCACTCTCCCCACCCTAAGATAGCATGCATTTTGATTACCTCATCCCCCAGTCTGGCCTCCCCTCTATACCCCACCCCCTCTTATCCCCCGTCCCCTAACTTTCTGGTAGGGCAAGATAGATTTCTATACCCCATTGCCTGTATATCGTTCTGCATGTAAAAATGATTTTTAACATTTGTTTTTAAAACTTTGAGTTCCAAATTCACTCCCTTCTTCCCTCTCCCACCTTCATGGAGAAGGCAAGCAATTCACTACAGGTTATACATGAGTAGTTATGCAAAACAGTTCCATAATAGTCATGTTGTGAAAGACTAACTATATTTCCCTCCATCTTATCCCACCCTCCATTTATTCTATTCTCTCCTCGACCCTATTCCTTTAAAAAAATGTTTGCTCCAACTGCCCCTTCTCCCAATTTTCCCTCCCTTCTATCATCCCCCCCCTCTTATCCCCTTCTCTCTACTTTCCTATAGGCTAAGATACCCAATTGAATGTGTATGTTACTCACTCCTTAAGCCAATTCTGATAAGAGTAAGTTTCACTCATTCTCTCTCACCTCCCTTTCTCCCCCTTCACTGTAAAAACTTTTTCTTGCCTTTTTTTATATGAGATAATTTACCCCATTCTATCTCTCCCTTTCTCCTTTTCCTAATATATTTCTCTCACCCCTTAATTTTATTTTTTAGATATAACCCCTTCATATTAAACTCACCCTGTGCCCTCTGTGTACACACACACACACACACACACACACACTCATATATACACACACACACACATACATACATACATACATACATACATACCTATTCCCTCCAAGTACTCTAATGCTGAGAAAGGTCTCTTGAGTTACAGATATCATCTTTTCATGTAGGAATATAAACAGTTCAACTTTAATAAGTCCCTTATGATTTCTCTTTCCTGTTTACCTTTTCATGCTTCTCTTGATTCTTGTATTAGAAAGTCAAATTTTCTATTCAGTTCTGGTCTTTTCATCAAGAATGCTTGAAAGTCCTCTGTTTCATTGAATGACCATCTCTCCCCCTGAAGTATTATACTCAGTTTTGCTGGGTAGGTGATTCTTGGTTTTAATCCTAGCTCCTTTGACCTTTGGAATACCATAGTCCAAGCCCTCTGATCCCTTAATGTAGAAGCTGTTTGTGTTATCCTGATTGTGTTTCCACATTACTTCAATTGTTTCTTTCTGGTTGCTTGCAATATTTTCTCCTTGATCTGGGAGCTCTGGAATTTAACTACAATATTCCTAGGAGTTTTACTTTTGGAATCTCTTTCAAGAGGTGATGGATTCTTTCAATTTCTATTTTAACCTCTGGTTCTAGAATATCAGGCAGTTCTTGAAAATTTCTTGAAAGAGGATATCTAGGTTTTATTTTTGATCATTGCTTTCAGGTAGTCCAATAATTTTTAAATGATCTCTCCTGATATTTTCCAGATCAGTGGTTTTTCCAATGAGATATTTCACATTGTCTTCTTCTTTTTTTAAATTCTTTTGGTTTTGTTGACTGTTTCTTGATTTCTCATAAAGTCATTAGTTTCCATTTGCTCCATTCTAATTTTCAAGGAGTTATTTTCTTCAGGGACCTTTTGGACCTCTTTTTCCATTTGGCCAATTCTGCTTTTTAAAGCATTCTTCTCTTCATTGGCTTTTTGGACCTCTTTTGCATTTGGGTTAGCATATTTTTAAAGTGTTATTTTCTTCAGTACTTTTTTGGGTTTCCTTTAGCAACCTGTTGAATTGTTTTTCAAGACTTTCTTATATCACTCTCATTTCTCCTCCCAATTTTTCCTTTATTTCTCTTACTTGATTTTCAAAATCCTTTTTGAGCTCTTCCATGGCCTGCAATAAATTCATAGCTTTCTTGGAGGATTTGGATGTAGGAGGCTTGACTTTGTTGTCTTTTTCTGGTTGTATACTTTGATCTTCTTTGTCACCAAAGCAAGATTCTAGAGTCTGAACTTTTTTACACTGTTTGCTCATTTTCCCAGTCAAATACTTGACTTTCTAATTCTTCGTTAAGGAAGGACCCTGCTTCCAGTGTGTAGGGTGTCCTGTCCCAAACTTCAGGGATTTTGTGCAGCTTTTTTCAGAGATACTTCTAGAGATCTGTAAATTTTCAGTTCTTCAAAGGTGGTATGATCAAAGGAGAGGTATTTACTCCTCTCCTGGCCTGTTCTCCAGTCTGTGAGTGACCACAAGCACTCTTTTCTGTGTTGGAACTGTGAGGATTCCCTCTCCACTGTAGTCATGATCTCTGCCACAACAGCACTCCTCCTTACCCTCAGGACCATCACCTAGGAATGCAACCCAGATCTAAGCATGGGCAAAGTAAGAGAATCCTGTCTTAGCACCAGCGAAGAGATACCTGCAATCTTCCTCTGATCAGCTACTTGATCTCCACACTGTCTGTGGACCAGAGTTCTGGAAGCAGCTACTGCTGCTGCTGCTGCCACCGCTGCCAACTTCACCATCCCAGGGCTGGGGTCAGACTATGCTCCTCTCTCACCCAGGTCTGAAAGTTTTCCCACTATCATGTATTAGGCATTTGTGGCGTTAAAAGTCTGGAAACCACCGCAGCTGCTAGTGATTCAGTTCCCTGAGGACTGCTCTGGCTCCCTCTATGCCAACATGGTGCATGCTGGACTGTGCTCCACTCCCATCCTGGTGTGATAGACCCTTCCTGTCGAACTTTCAGGCTGTTTTAGGTTGGAGACTTGTTTCACTCCATCATTTTGTGAGTTTTTCAGCTCTTGAATTTGTTTAGAGTAATTTTTACAGGTATTTGGAGGAATTTGGGGGAGGGCTCAAGCAAGTCCCTACTTTTATTCTGCCATCTTGGCCCCACCCCTAATGTTCTCACTGTTTATCTCTGCCTCCTGGCCTCCTTCAAGTTCCAGCTAAAACCTTACCTTCTACAGAATGCCTTTTTCCCTTATCCTGTATGTAGCTTGATTGTACAATTTGTTTGCTTGCGTCTCTCTCATTAGATTGTGAAGTCTTCAAGGCCAGGGGCTATTTTTTGCCTTTCTTGGTAACTGTGCATAGCACTTTGCATAGCACCTGGCACAGAGTAGGTGCTTAATGCTTACTGACTGGCTGAGTGACCATACCTTGAACACTGTGTTCAGTTTAGGGCATTGCATTTTAGGGATGACATTGATAAACTGCAAACTGAGCACAGGAGGGCATTTAGGATGGTGAAGAAACTCAATTTCATAATGGATGGAGAAGGATAAGTTGAAGGAACTGGGAATATTCAGCCTGGTAAAGAGAAAATTTAGAAAGGAGAAATGAAAGCCGTCTTCAAATATTTGAAGGACTGTGAGATGGAAAAGTGATCAGGTTTATTCTGTTTTGTCCCACAGGGTAAACTTGGAGCAAGAGGTGTAAGATAAAAAGAGACACATTTAGATTGGCATAGGGCAAAACAACTTCCATATAATTAGAGTTTTGTGAAAGCAGTTAAGTTGTCTCTCACTGGAAATCTTTAAGTAAAAGGTGGAAAATTACTTGTTGGGTAGCATGCAAAGGAAGGTACTACTTGGGTACTGTGAGATTCCAATCTTATACTACAACACTAATGAGGGACCATGGCACAGTGGAAATGGCACTAGATTGGGAGTCAGAAGATCTAGCTTAAAACCTTGATTATGGTACCCATTAGTTGTATGGCCATGGTCAAATCATTTACTCTGGATCTCAGTTTGTTAACCTGCAAAATTATGAAGGGTTGTATTGAAAGATTTATGAACTTCATTATAGCTATGATTCTATGAATATTTAGGCCTAAGAAATTGATTTTTCAGTGCCAGCTGATTCTGAAATTTTCAAGAATTCTTTGAAGACAAATTCCAATATGGTGAAAGAGTTATGACAGTTCTCTATTCAACAAGTTCTCTGTTCATGAATAGATTATCCATACTCTGGAATCGAGGTTCTTAACTTGAGGTCCATGATTGTTTTTAAAAATTAATTTGAAAGACAGCTAGGTGGCACAGTGGATTGAGCACCAGCTCTTGAGTCAGGAGGATCTGACTTCAAATCTAGCTTCAGATATTTACTAGCTGTGTGACCCTGGGCAAGTCTCTGAATCTTAATTGCCTCCCCCAACCTCAATCAAAAATTTGATAACTATTTAGATACAATTGGCTTCTTTTGTAATCCTAAGTATTTTATTTCATGCATTTGAAAACATTCTTATAAAAGGTCCATATATCACTATATTGCTTCATGTCATGAAAAGGCTAAGAACCCCCACTCTAAAGTGTCTGCAAGAAAAATATTGCTTTCACATTTATCGTTATGTTGTTGCTCAGCTTAACTAAGAACTTTGTGAAATTGGCAGGTTTTTTGGTTTACACTCTAATGCAATCAGTGGGAACTAGAATATCCAAAAACAGTTCATGCAAATACCAGGGAAGTAACTTTACAGAGAAGGAAGCTCAAGTTCTAGTTGGTATTTAGTGTCTCCATGTACGACACGACATACTTCATTTCCAGCATGGACTGAAGAGGATGAAAACTGGACAGATTTTAGCCTTTCCCATGACAGAAATCCACTCTCTGGTTTCTCTCAGTATTTTGAAGGCTTACATAAAGAACTTAATAAAATTAACTAAAAAGCTTTTTTATGGTGCATGCCATGACTTTTTACTGATGCCACAAAATTTTACTGATTAGGAATTGGTAGTTTGAGTTTTTTTTTCTCATTTCATCTTAGGACTTCATCATTGACCAGGTTTTAGGATAACCTAGCTATGCTTTGAAATGTAATTATGCAAGATCATGTGAAACTAAAGGAGTCTGAAATGAGGTTAAAAAAAAAATTCTTAATAGCAACACAAAAAACTGACACATGTCTAATGGACATCTATGTTTTGCTTATTTATAATACTGTTTGGTTCTTTATTTCAGCCAGATGCTCTCTTGACCCGAGGAACAATTAATACTTTTGACAGGTGCAAGGATTCCATTGACCTCTATCTGCTGCTTTCTAACAGGAATTTCAACAATTTTCAAAGGATATAACACCTGTGCTTTCAAACTGGATTCTACTCACTGAATGGTCTGGGACTACATTATGCAGCTGCCAATTATGTGGCACAAATGCAGCTGGCAGCAATCTGTTTCTAGGTTCACACTCTTTTTTAGGAGGCCAAGTTATTTTTATTACAGTGAAATGATATAGATTATAACAGAAACCCTGTAGGTGGATCATCAATCAATCAGCAAACATTTATTAAGCACCTACTATGTGCCAGGAACTGTGCTAGGTACTAGGGAAACAAAGACAACAAAGCAGCCTTTGTCTTCAAAGAGACTGACATAGAATGGGTAGAAAACATACACAGATGTAGGTAGGTATAAATAAAACAAATAAAACCTGAAACAAGGTAACCTTGGAGGGAAAAGGGACTAATAGTTTCATAGACAATGGCTAAAAGTCCTCTGAAGGTGCAGGGTTCTCTGCATATGAATGACCCTCTGGAAAGTTTTCTATTCGTCAAAATATAGGTTAATTAGTCCTCTAAAACAGCTTTTAATTTCAACTGAAAATAAACTTCATTTAACTTTCTTTCTCTAGCTACCAACGCAATTTCTTTGCATGCTAGGAAGAGCATAGCAATCCTTTTAATTAACCTTGAGAAGCAGAAACATAAGGTGCTCTAAAGTAAACTTCATTTTCATATGAAAGACATGTAAGAGATGAGAACTGGTCTCCTTAGGTCTTCAGCGCAGTTGATGTAGTCACAGGATGTAATCACAGATGATGAGGTGTTAATGTGTTAACAGATTTAACACCTCATCATCTGTGATTACATCCTGTGACTAAATCAACTGAATTGGGTGGGTGGGTGGACCAAATTCCTCCAAGCTCTCTTCACAGAAGCATCACTGAAGGGAATATATTAGACTTAAAATATGCTACAAGTTCATTCTTACACACTACATACAGAGAATGAAAATTTCCATTAGAGTGTGTACTGCATCTATGATGGAAGACAAATTATACCCAAGTCATTCAAGTTTATTAGAAATGAGCTTAATTACAAACTCTATCTTTATATATTTATATATACACACATAAAGATATACATATTTACATACATATATATATACATATATATATATACACATATATATGTTTTACAAGCTCTAGAACTGGAAAGGACTTAAACTTCATCTCACTTTATAGATGTGGATGCTTATACAGAGCTAGATAGGTTGTGATTTATTCCCAAGTCACAATAGTATTATGGTTGCTAGTTGGGATTCTGCACTCAGGTCCTCTGACTCAAAATCTTGTGGTCTTTTTACAACAACAAAATTCATTTCCTTGCATTATGGTTTTTAAATTGACTTCTAAAACTTAAGTAATTGCCTCCTCTCAAATTAATTCTATTCTGTAAAATGTAGCAAAGTTAAGTAAATAGATTTATGCAAGAAACATTTAAGTTCATTATTTTAATACCTATCTCTTTTTTATTCTGACATTTCATAAACTTAAAATATGTTTTGTCACCCCTACTAATTTTAGGTAAAATAAATATCTTTTGGGGGAAGGCTTTAACGAAAAAGGGCACACATTACATTTCCTTTTTTTTCAAAGGTTTTTCTTTTTAAAACTATTATGATTCATCATGTTTGGGCAGGAAATTGCAGAGACAACTTTTACAACTCAAACACTATTCAGCACTACTTTAGCAAACTATAATCAAAATGCCTTTCTTCCATTTCTATTTCTATGTGCTCTCATTCAGTTTGGAATCAACATTGTGATGAATGATGGGATTCTGGGACTAGTACCAAAAATAAAGGGTGAGGATTTGTTAGAATGTGGATTGTAAATGGGACAAAAGTTAACATCTCTAACAGCAGGAGCTAGGGGAAAAAAGAACTTCAAATAGTTTTAATATTAGGTTTTTTTGTTGCTATTCTAAACTTGAAAATCTTCAACAAACATGAGTATTTCTCTCTCCATACACATACACACACACATATGTATATATATATATATATGGACAGAAAAGAGGATAGTACACGAAACTACATATCCCTATTATGTATAGTCTACATTTTTAAAGAATATAACAAATTCAACTTGTTAATAATAGAGCTTTCCTGTTTACATCTCCATTCAAACCTCTTCTTTCTCTTCTTTTCGGTTTTTTAAAACATTTTACAATGACCCTCTTTTTCTCTTTCTTATTTTTCTGGTATTTCTACTGCTAGTCCCCCATCCTTTCAAAATATCCCTCCCACCTCTCCAACCTTCCCCTAATCCCCAATATCAAGTAAAAGGAAAAATCATCCCTCATAACCAGGAAAGAAATATTACCACAGGTTAACAGACACAAATTGGTCGTGTTAAAAAATGTATATCTCAAATTTCTCTTGAAGTCTCCCTGCCTTTCTGTCAGGACAGTAGCATGCTTCATCATTTGTCTTTTGTAGTAATGGTTGTTCATTTCATTGAACTGTTTCAAAGTTGATTTTTTTTTTTACAGTGTTACTGTCTAAAGTGACAGGGGAGGGAAACCTGGGGCCTCAAGGCCACATGTGGCCTTCTAGGTCCTCAAGTGCAGTCCTTTGACTGAATCCAAATTTCACAGAACAAATGACCTTAATAAAAGGATTTGTTTTATAAAACTTGGACTCAGTCAAAAAGCCACACTCGAGGACCAAGAAGGCCACATATGGCCTTAGGTTCCTCACCTCTGCAATGCTTCTGGTTCTCTCACTTTAGTCTGCATGAATTTATATATCTTCCATTTTTTCTTATGGTGCATTAATTTCCATTACAGTCATATTCTATAATTTTTTAATCCACTCCCCAATTGATAGGTGCCTCCCTAATTTCCGATTTTTTGTCCAAAGATTTTTTACATAGGAAGGAGAAAAACAAGCAAATAAATAGAGTAACCTTTCTTTTCTACAGTGTTTTCTAAAGAATAAGGTGGAAATATTATCCAGAACTTTTCTGTTTTTAAGGCAGCCCAATGGAGAGAATGAAGTCTTAACCTTGTAAGACGGGAGAAGAAACGTTTGATGCACAGTAATATGTGCTGCTCAAAGTGTTGAGGCTACATTTATTTCAGACATCAATTCCGTATCTTGCCCTTTGCCACATTTAACTCATTTGCAAGTTTCTTTTCAAAACAGTTATACTGTGAGAACTCCAGGAACATACTCGAGAAGATGTATACCACCAACAACATTTTAATAATTACCTGGGATTTTAAAGAGGAAATGGTGTCTTCAAGTTCTTGTCTTAGAGATGCTGGCATCAGACCTTTGAGTTTCATTTCATATTCTTGCTGTATATAGGTTAGCTGAAATAGAAAAAAATATGTAGGTTTATTCTTTAAGTTTAAATCATAAAAAATGATTATTTGAATTATAAAAAAACCCCTTAAAGTATATTTCTGAAGAGGGTAAAGTGTTTTGACCTGTCATCAGAAAGCAGGCAGCGAAGATGTAATGCAAAAAAACACAGATCACAGATAAAAAATAAGCTGTTAGGAAGGGATAATGTCTGTGATGATTTTTTTTTTATATACCTATAAAAATTTTTGCAAACTTGATTTCATCTTCTGACTTAACAGAAAGGCTCTATAACAGAGATACCCAAACTTATTTGGTGTACTACCACCTTCTCAAAAAAGAAATTACTCAGTACCCCTCTGAAAATCCACTTTCTTTAACCCTTTAATGGTTTATTTTTGAAATTAGCATCATTTCAAAAGAATATAAAATATATATATTTTTAAATGACATCTTAAATTTAATAATTTATTATAAATTTGTGGGGGTTTATCTGCACTGAAATTCTGATGACATAATATTGTGTCATGTAACCATATAGTATCATATTGTAAACAAATCATTACATGCATATATTCTTGCCAATGCATGCTGGACTTCCTGATGATGGGCAACATGCTGGCCTGTCAACACTTGCTTGTTAAGACCTGTTAGCAGACTTCACGACTGATAGGTTATAACTTGCATTTTGTGTGTTTATTTGGAAAATAGTATAATCAATCACTACAACTTGAACCCTGTTATACAACAGATGAAACATGTATGAATGATTTTTCAAAATTTTCTTATCTTCTTGTCCTTTCTTATGCCCCACTGCCCCCTTATTTTTGTTCAATGCCCCCCAATTGTACTCGAGGCTACTACTGGCCCCCATGGATCGTTCCAGCTCCCCCCAGGGGTGCTATCACCCACTCTGGGAACCTATGTATTCTCTCCATTACTGATATATATTGTGATAGTACTTGTTTTCCATTTCATTTTACTTAAACAGTTTATTACAACTAGGGGAATATATTGCCAAGGCAATATTTACAGCACTGGTGGTGACTATGAACATGCCGGTGTAGTTCTCAATCACAAAGTATAGCAGACTCCCTACATAGGAGGCAGAAGAAAAACATTTATTCAGACACCAGAAAGACAAATCCCAAAACCAGAAAGCAAAGTCAGTCAAAGTAGCCAAGAAGTCAATACACATTATCATGTCAGGGAGCAAAGCCATTCCCAAACTGACCCTCTCTGTTGAAACCTTCCCACAAACAAACAAACAAACAAACATTCAGGAGCCTAAGCTGTGCCTGCTTGCCTGTGTCCTTCCCAGCTCTGACTAGGCTGACCAACTTCCTCCCAGCTCCACCCTTCCTGTTCTAAGCTCCTCCCACATATGACTGAGGCTTCAATGTGATTTAAGCAGGTCACATGGGCTTATTAATGAATGGGAAAGGTTTTCCCATTTAAATTACCATTACAGGGAGGTAATCCCTGGAATGTCCCTAATTTGGGGAAATAATCCTAGAATTTGGTCTACTCACTACCAAGGATCAAGGAAATGACTAAAAGGATCGTTGCAATGATAAAGAAGAGGGAATCCCCATATCCAAATCATACTCATTACTATTCCTTTTCTTTTGGGAAAGGGGAGTACATACATTTATCTAGTCCATTTACCAAGCAAATGGGAAGCTAAGGCTACTCCTGACCTCTGTAAACAGATGTTGAAGCGAGTTCCCTTATCTGTTCTTTGCCTCCAGAATGCAAGTGTGTCCTTGGCAGAGTAAGTGCTGAGTTCTTCAGCTTTGACCTCAACTATTTTTTTTTTTTCATTTTTATTTTTTTTATTTTTTTATTTTTATTTTTTTATTTTTAATGGTTTACAATCACTGCCATAAAATTAAGATTTTATCCCCCCCACACCTACCCTCCACTACCCCCCGCCCCCCCACGACCGCATACAATTCTGTATAGGTTCTACATATACTTTCCTATTGAGTACATTTTCACTATAGTCATGTTATGTAGTCGAACTAAAATAAATGGAAGAAATAATGATATAACAAATCAAAACATGATACTCAAAAACACTCATACACACAAACATAATCTGCTACATTCTGCAAATGACTTCCATATTTCTTTCTCTGAGTGTGGAAGGCATTTTGGCTTAGAAATCCACCATTAGGATTTTTTTTTTTAATAAGTTCTTGCATTATTACGAAATTCCAAGTCTACCAGAAAAAACTCTCACACACTGTGGTTGTTGCTGTGCACAAAGGTCTCCTGGTTCTGCTCCTTTCACTCAGCATCAGATCATATAAGTCCTTCCCGGCCTCTCTGAAGTCTTCTTGTTCATCATTTCTTATGAAACAATAGTACTCCATTACATTCATATACCATAATTTATTCAGCCACTCCCCAATTGATGGGCATCCCCTTGACTTCCAGTTTTTGGCAACAACTAAGAGTGCTGCTATAAATATTTTTGTACATATGGGACTCTTTCCCATTTTTATGATCTCTTGGGGATACAGTCCTATAAGTGATATTGCTGGGTCAAAGGGTATGCACATTTTTGTAGCCCTTTGGGCATAGTTCCAAATTGCTCTCCAGAATGGTTGGATGAGCTCACAGCTCCACCAACAATGAATTAGTGGACCTCAACTATTGATGGCTCTTTCTCACCCTGCTGGAAAGCATTTCTAAGATAAGGGGTAGAAGTAACTAAAAAGAGTGGGTGGGGGAGTAGAAGGATGAGTTTTAAAGAGCATATGTCTGAGCATGAATGTGGATGTGGACAGGTATCTATGTGAGCACCTGACTCTTTTTGTGCCTTTATATCTCTCTATCTCCTAAACTGAGTTGTGCTCAGATTGACTGGTTTAACATATTCTATACCTTGAACACTATAGCTTTTCTGACATAAACAATTTGTTAAATACCTGGAAACAGGTGTTCCCGAATACAACATGAAAATGTTTCCAACAGTGTATATGAGGCAAGTCTCATGAATTACCAAAGAAATTAAAATAAAAATCTATTATGTGAATCTACCTGCCAATCCCGAAGGTTTTTAGCTGAACAAAACTGATTTGAACTAGTGAAGTAATTTGTATTTAGGAAACACTTTGCTACATATTAAAATCCAATGTCAACTATGCTAGGATATCATTTTCCAATCTTCAACAAAGTGGCTTTTGATATGTTATAATTTTATGTTTTATTCCTAAGGGAAAAGATGAAGTAATGAAAAATATTTCCCTCATTGATGCAAAGCCTTTGTAAATGAAATATAGTTTGGCTCGCATATATATTGGCATTTCTCAGTCTCTTGGACTGAATTCCAACAGCAACATCTGGCAGCTGAAGAAAATGAAATGAAAATTGTTATTTAAGATTAAAATATATTTGTAAATAAGAGCTTATGGGCAATATTTTCTTGAATGTATTCAAGCCATAACTTAGATTTCTTCTTGTCACTCAGTTTCAATCAATGCCACATCTAAAATTTTGAATGATTCCATGTTTTCTTTTTTAAATATAGGTCTTTTTTGTATTCATTTTAGTAAAAGCCAACAGGATCCCAGAAAATATATCCTTTCCTTTTAAAAACAAATATCCAAATAGATGTCTTTAGTATCTACTAATGATTTACATATTTCTGTTTCCTATCTAAATGCTTCCATTTTTAATAGTTATAATGAATTTGTAAGCCTGACTGGGACAAAAATACACATAGGATTAATTTGTCACATAACCAAAGTTGGACTTAAAATGTGATATTGACAGATTTAAAAATCTCCTTATCTATGAAAAAAAGTTTATTGGCAAAAAATGTACCATCTTGAATCTCAAGTCTAACTTTCTGAAATGACTTTAATATTATAAAAAATACAATATTATGCTAAGTAGAAAGTCTACTTGTCAGGATCATGGATATTAATCCATTCATTTTGACTTCTATCTTTGTGGTTAATATCCATATAAATATATCTAAGTCACTGAAACAGCAAAAGGAAGAGGATATTGCAGACTTAGTTAGAGAAATGGCTTCTGATCTTTTTTCAGCCTGTTACATACCTATGTTCTAACTGGGACAACTGAGGTGAGGATTTAGTATGTTGAACTACCCATTTGGTTAGTTATCCATCTCTCTCTGTCTCTTTCTCTCTGTCTCTCTCTATCTCTCTCTCCTTCCCTCTCCCCTTTCCCTAAAACATACGTGCATGTACATACACCAAAAATACATACAACACTCAGACACATACACACATATACAAACATAATAAAACATATCTGTCATTATTGCTCTCCAGCCACATTATACACAGACATACTATCCTTTTATCTTCACCAAGGTCACTACTACCTTTACATTATTCCATCTCCTGAAAAACTGACAAAGGGAATACTGAAATTCTAGATGTCAGGATACACAATAAGGATGTCTCTGCAATACACCAAATAATTCAATGGAAAACACTGCATTAAATATCATGTTGCTAACGCTCAAGTAATAGTGAGGGCCAATTCTTTCAAATCTCCCAATACTTCCCTCTCCCCCACAAAACACTCAGTAGAGAGCCTGGTCTCTTACTTTATTAAGAAAATTGAGGACATATGCTATGAATTTTCTTTTCCCCTCCTTTTAAAATCCGTTGACATCACCTCTCTTCCCCTTTCCCCCAGCCTCTGATATGAAGTGGTCCTTGTACTTGCTAAGGACATTCTCTTGATTACATCCTCTCCTTCTTCAGCAGACTGTCACTTCAATAATCCCTGCCCCACTCAATCTTTAACCTCCCTTTATGTACTGGTTCCTTCCCTACTGCTTACAAATATGTCCAAATTTTCCCCATCATTACAAAACCTTCACTGGACCCTACCATCCCCTCATTCTCTATCTTTTCCCTTTCTTATCCTTATCTCTCCTAGAAAAAGTTGTCTATACTTATTTCCTCTACTTCCTCTACTTTCATTTACTCCCCAACCATTTAAAATTATGTTTTATTTTCAGTTCCAAATTCTTTCCCTTCCTCTATCACTCCTCTACCTATTGAGAAGGCAAGAAGTCATTATACATATGAAGTCAGGCAAAACATATTTCTGCATTAACCATGTTAAAAAATAAGAAAAAGAAAGAGAAAAATATGTTTCAATCTGCACTTGGAGTTCATCAGTTCCCTCTCTTGCATCTAGGTAGCATTTTTCATCATCCTCAACCATTTATGATCTGTTTTCTTACTATTTTCTCTTTCATTCTTTCCAAAGTAACCAATGATCTCTTAACTGCCGTGTGTGTGTGCATGCATGCATGTATGTGTGTGTGCATTTGTCTCAGTCCTTTCTTGAACTTTCTGCTGCATGTGACACTGTTGACTACCCTCTCCCATATAACATCTCCTGGGTTCCCTGACTCCACTCTTTCCTGGTTCTTTTCCTATAAGGCTCACTGCTCTTTCTTGGTCTCCCTTAGTCTTATTATCCATATCACACCCCCTCACTGTGAGTCTGCCTCCAAGGCTCTGTAATGTGCGCTCTCTCTCTCTCTCTCTCTCTCTCTCTCTCTCTGTCCCAGATAAAACATAAATTCCAGTTTAGCCCTTCATAATTCATAAGACTGGTCCCAATCTATGTTTCCAGACTCTTAATACATCACACCTATTCCTGTACTCTGTGGTCCAGCCAAATGGGCCTTTTCTCTGTTTCTGACAATATTCCACCTCATCTCCACGCATTTGTACTGGCTGTCCCCCTATGCCTGGAGACTTGCCTCCTCACCTCCACCGCCTACAATCCCTCTTTCTTCAACATTCAGTGCAAGCAACACCTTCTGACACAAAATGTTTCTTCATGTACTGCCAATACCCTTTCTCCTTAATTTGTATTTGACTACCTGTAATTATTCTGTGTGTGTGTGCGCGCGTGTGTGTTTGTAGCTAGGTGGTATGGTGGATAGAGTACCAGGCCTGGAGTCAGGAAGACTCCTTTTCTTGAGTTCAGATCTGGCCTCAGACACTAGCTTTATGACTGGCCAAATCATTTAACACTGTTTACCTCGGTTTCTTCATCTGTAAAATGAATTGGAGAAGGAATGGCAAACCACTCTATTATCTTTGCCAAGAAAACCCCAAATGAGGTCACGAAGAGTCAGACTTGACTGAAATGAATGAACAATAATAAAAGTGTGTGCGTACGTGCATACGTGTGTGTGCTCACATATGTACCTGTCTCGCCTATTAGAATGTGAGTTCCTTGAGAATAGAGATTGCTTCAATCTTTGTACTGGACAGCACTGTGCCTAGCACATAGCAGATGCTTGACAAATGCTTGTTGGCTTAATTTTGTTCTGATCTATAGCCACATAATTCATGCCTTACTCTAGAGAGTTGTCCCACAAATACATACTGTTGGCAACATTTTGTTTCTGTTTCAAAAGTTCCTAAGGTAACTATGAATGACAAGCATATATGAATAGACTATAGTACTCTGGATACTGGAAGATGAAATTCCCAGCAAAAGTAATTTGATTGATATTTAATGATATTCATGATTGCTATTATGCTACATAGTTAATTGTGTGTATATGGTAGGTAGTTCACATAAATAAATGTAAGAAGTATTATTTTTATGTAGATATTTCTGAGAATAATTTTTAGGAGGGGAAGGGGCAGCTAAGTGGAGCAGAAGGCTGCTCTGAAGTCACTCTGAAATGTGATTCCAATTGGGGTCTACTAAGGCAGCAATTAGCAATGAATAGGAAGACACAAACTTGGAGGAGAGAAAAGACTTTCCTATTTCTCTGGCAGGAGGCCACCACTCCAGGGATTTGAGGGACCTCCAGTCTGACAGGTTGTCTTGCCCCAGGTGTTGAAAGTGTGGATAGGACAGACGCTGGAATAGTGGAACAAGGTTATACTAAGATGGCAGGGGTAGAGGGATGTAGTTCATTTCCTCTGTTGTGGGAGCTGGCACCTTCATTAAGAAGTGGAGATCAGATGAGATAGTTGTACCTCAGAACTTCTCTTTCACATTTCCACCCACACCCCAACTCTATATTTGGGAGAAGTAAGGTAAGTTATATGATTTAAAAGAAGGACCCCAGTCAAAAATATTTCCTTCACATTCCCTAAAAGTCTACTAATTAGATTCATTTGAACTTATAGGCAAAGACTCTTGGGAGGGTCAGAGAATCAGATTGTGAGATTAACATTAAGAGAATGAGATGGACAAAATAAAGGGAGTGGCAAAGAAAAGATGATGCTGGAGATAATTTTGGACCGTGGTGTAATATGAGACCACAGTGGAGAGCTTTGGGTAGTCAAAGGCAGCATGAGGACATCTGACTTTTGGTGGTCAGGATGAAAGGAACACAAAGTAGGTGGGAGAGAGCCATAGGCAAATTCTATGAAGGAGGGGGAAGTCATCAAATGAACAGAAACTGGAGGAAAGAAAGAGGAGATGTTTCTTTGGAGTAGGTCCATAGCAATTTGAGTGTAGCATAGATTTGTTAGGTGCGTTTTTCAGAATTTGATATATTTAGAGTGATGATGACATAGTACATAGAGGGCTGAACTTGGAGTCAGGAAGACCTGGATTCAAAGCCTGCCTCAGTTACAAGGAATGTGGCACTAAGCAAGTCACTTAACCTTTCTTGGCAGTGGGGGTGATAATAATACCTACCTCACAGGGTTATCATGAGGATCCAATGAAATAACATACATAAAGTGCTTTAACTATATACATGCTATTATTATGATATATTTTGAACAAAAAGCAACTGACTATATTTTAATATGATGTTAAAGAGGAGGCTAAAAAAGTACTGGAGAAAAGGACACAAAAGGAGGTGTGTGTGTGTGTGTATGTGTACATGTGTGTGCACACATGTGTGTGCATGTACACCAGAGGAAAAGATTCACTCTATTCTTCTAAGGAATTTCATTTTATCTGGTATTAAAGATGTTGCCACAGCAACGGCAAAGAAAGATTCATTTTAAACAAAGCTCACCGCAGCATATCTGGTGTGCTTTGATACTAAAATATGAAGTGAAAAAATAAGCTAAAATAGTCACAACATTTCTAAATAACCTTTTTAATATTCATCTTACTCTTTCCCTTTAATAAATGTTAAAACCAAAGTTCCCCAGCTCACTACACTGGTTAGCAGTAGACTCCAGTTCATTACTGCTTGTAAGACCCACTTTATTTCATAAGGGCTTTAAGCCTGTTATTTAGATAATGTGTCGGGGCTCAAGGGAAAGGATGGTGTTGATTTATGAAACAGCTGCCAAGCTCTGAGGCTTGAAGGATATCACACACCTGGTTGAGGGAAAGGTGTAATGACAGCAGCAAGAAAAGACATTCTCCTTTCCTTCTAGAGATGCTGGTGGTATCAAAATAAAGGCAACGAGGTGAGCCCAGAGCTTTACTTAAAATCGGCATGCTTTCAATCCAGCCGTGGGCATTTTCAAATCTTTACTGTCACAAGAAGGTAAATTGTACTTACGTCAGACAAGACTTCTAGATGTCTTCTTAGGTAAAGTGGAGAAGAGTAGTGAACAAGAAAACCCAGGACCATGTTAATTGACAGATTTTCAAATATTTAGCTTAAAAATTCTATCCTTGACTTGTCACTTTAAGTGGTTATTAAGAAGTTAGAAATTTTAATATTAAATTACAATATAAAACATTAAGGTTAATATTTTGTATCTAAGTAGCATATTTCTCCCTCCTGACTTGAATGCGATTTTGACTTCAGAAAGAAACTATAAAAACCATAGGAAGTACATCCCATAGAAAAATATGGCTTATAAAAAGGGATCATGTAAAAATCCAAACAATACTGGCTATGTATGATATAAACATGCATTCATGTATATTGGACATGTATCTCTAGAGTAAATTATAACATCAGGAACATGAATATCAGATGCTAATATGGAAAAGTTAAGAAGGGCAAGAGTAAACCAATTCAGAAAACCTTTCTTGAAACAAAAATCAAGTCTTTAATCAGTACATAGGGTTGAAAATGTATGAGAAAGCTTCAAATGAGGCAAGATGGGAGGTGATCACAGTGGGTGTGTGAGGCTGCTGAGAAGATGAAAAAGCCATCCACCCTAGAGCTTCATACTTAAGGAACAGACATTGCTCTGTTCTCACCTCTAGGTCTCTTTCTTCACTGTCAGTGTTTTTTTTTTTTTACATATTTAAATATATATCCACAGTATCTGTAAGACCTCATTTCTTCTTCTTTCTTCCCAAAATAATAGCCCTTTTCTTTCTCTCTCAGAATATCCTTCCAGTACTAATTCCTAATTATCTTTTTTTATTCAGTTTGCCCATTTCCCTGAAGCAACATCTTCTAACTCTGATAATCCTGACACGAACTGCAGACAGTTCTATTTTAGACAATTTGGATACAAGTATCATGGAATTAAGAAAATGATTCTGTGTGTGTTAAGAACATGGCAATTCTAGAACATGGAGACTGCTGCTGCTGGTCACATATTGATTAGTTCTCCCTGACAAGGCTTTGCATACAATAGTTAAGAAATGTGTACTGAATTGAATCAACCAATTAAAAAATATTTTTTAAATGCTCAAGATATACTTCTACTATTCAAGGTGCCATGGGAGGCAAAGAAATAGAACAAATAATGTCTGCCCTCAAGGAGATTATAATTTAATTGAAGAGACAAATCTAATGCATATGAAGTACCAGTGATGGAACAATGTGTAATTTGTCGTTAAAGTGTGAGACACCTTAGTGCTCTATAGTTCAAAAGACAAAGAGATAATTAATAGCTGGAATAGTAAGGGAAGACTTCAGAGAAAGTGGAATTTGCTCTGGGCCTTGAAGGACAGGTAGGGTTTACACAGAGGGCAAAGAGGAGGATATTTAGTTGGGAAGAATATGACTGTGGGCATGAAAGAAGAAATAAGCATCAGAAGGGAAGGGCTCTGTTGAGAAACTCGGCTTGACGATCATTTGGGGAAAAATAATAAGGGACAGTGAAGGGCCTTGAAATCTCAGAGAGAAGTCAGATTCATTTTTAGGGAAAATTTGAGGAAGTTTAAGGAAAGTTTATCTGATAGTGGCATGCAGCATGTGGGGCTTGTGGTGAGAAATTCCAGGAGTTAGAGGGGCCAGCAAGGAGGCTGCTGTGATCTATATAGGTTTTGAGGGCCTATGTGGATGAGGGTAGTGGCAATGAGAGTGTGAAGCAGAAGGAGGAGATAAGGGATATACAGAAGGAAAAATCCATGACATCCTATTACTTATAAGAAGTGAAGAAAAAAGGAGAAGAATGGGTCAAAGAAGATTCTAAGCTTTCAAATGAAAAGGAAGAAAATGGCATTAAATGGGAGGGGAACTATGTGAAGTAGATGGGGAAAGTTCAGTTTCAGATATACTAAGTTTAAGATTCAGTGGGATGTCCAAATAGAACTGGAAATATGGAATATTAGCTGGGGTAAGAGGATAAGACAAGAGTTACCAATGTAGGAGTCATTCACATAGAGATGATTTTTGAACCCATGATGATGGATGAATTCTCTGAAGAGTGAAGAAAGAATAGGAAGGGAAAAGCAGAAGGCCAAGAATTAAGAATTGGAGAATGTCACTATTTAGTAATCACTAGGCTGGAAAACAGTAAGTACAGAGAGAGGATGAGAAGCAGAATAGGTGTAAGGTCATGGAAACCAAGAGTGGGGATTTTTTTCAAAAGAAGAGGATAGATTCAAAAATATCAAATGCTGGGGGTGGGGGCATGGGATTGGGTGGAGCCAAGATGGTAGAGTAGAAGCAGTGACTTTCTAGAGCTCTCTCCCCAAGCCCAGCCAAAGGCCTGTAAAAAATGACTCTAAACAAATTCTGAAGCTACAGAACCCGCAGAATGATGGAGTGAAGCAAATTTCCAGCCCAAGACAGCCTAGAAGGTTGATAGGAAGCATCTATTGTGTTGTGCTGGGAGCAGAGTGCAGCCCAGTGTGGGCCATGCTGACACACATGGGACCTGAGTATGCCTTGGGGGGACTGAATCTCTGGCACCTGTGATGGTTTCTAGACTTTATAAACCCCAAATGCCATGGACAAATTGGAAGGTCAGTGGAAAAAAAACTGTTGAACCTGTATGAGAGAGTAGAGTGATCCAGCCCCAGTCCCAGGGCAGTGGAGGGGATGGAGCCACAGCAGGGCCAGAGACAGCATCTGTTTCTGGAACACTAGGCCCACAGATTGTAGGGGGAGCAAGTGGCTAACAATATACCCCCAACCCCACTGGAAGCAGAGAATTACCTTGACAAAGAGCTCAAAAGTCAAGTAGGTGGCTGGGGAAATGAGCAAAATGTGTAAAAAGAATCGGATTATAGAATCTTGCTTTGGTGAAAAGGAAGAACAGAACACACAAACAGAAGAAGACAACAAAGTTAAAGCTCGTACATCCAAAGCCTCCAAGAAAAATATGAATTGGTCTCAGGCCATAAAAGAGCTCAAAAAGGATTGTGAAAAACAAGCAAGAAAGGTAGAGGGAAAACTGGGAAGACAAATGAGAGTGATGCAAGAAAATCATGAAAAATGAGTCAACTGCTTGGGGACTCAAAAAATGCTGAAGAAAATAACAGCTTAAAAAATAGACTAACCTAAATGGCAAAAGAGATCCAAAAAGCCAATGAGGAGAATGCTTTAAAAAGCAGAATTGGTCAGATGGAAAAGGAGGTCCTAAAGCTCATTGAAGAAAATAATTCCTTAAAATAGAGCAGATGGAAGCTAATGAATTCATGAAAAATCAAGAAATTATAAAACAAAAGGAATGAAAAAATAGAAGACAATGTGAAATATCTCATTGGAAAAACAACTGACCTGGAAAATAGATCCAGGAGACACAATTTAAAAATTATTGGACTACCTGAAAGCCATGATAAAAAAAAAGAACCTAGACATCATGGTTCAAGAAATTATCAAGAAATTATTCTAGAACCAGAAGGTAAAATAGATATTGAAAGAATCTACCAAATGCCTCTTGAAAGAGATCCTAAAAGGAAAACTCCTAGGAATATTGTAGTCAAATTCCAAAGCTCCCAGATCAAGGATAGAATATTGCAAGCAGTCCAAAAAAACCAATTTGAGTATTGTGGAAATACAATCAGGATAATACAAGATCTGGAAGCTTCTACACTTAGGGATCAGAAAGCTTAGAATATGATTATTCCAGAGGTCACAGGAGCTAGGATTAAAAACAAAAATCACCTACCCAGCAAAACTGAGTATAATACTTCAGGGGAAAAATGGTCATTCAATGAAATAGATGCCTTGCAAGCATTCTTGATGAAAAGACCAGAGCTGAATAAAAAATATGACTTTCAAACACAAGAGTCAAGAAAAGCATGAAAAGGTAAACAGGAAAAAGAAATCATAAGAGACTTACTAAAGGTGAACTGTTTACATTCCTATATGGAAAGATAATATTTATAACTCTTGAGACTTCTCTCAGTATTAGGGTAGTTGGAGAGATTATATACATATAGACAGATGGCACAGGGTGAGTTGAATATGAAGGGATGATATCTAAAAGCATAAAATTAAAAGGTGAGAGAGGACTATACTGGGAGGAGAAAGAGAAATAGAATGGGGTAAATTATCACATAAAAGAGGCAAGAAAAAGCTTTTTCAATGGAGGGGACAAGGGAGGAGGTGAGAGGGAAAGAGTGAACCTTACTCTCATCAGATTTGGCTTAAGGAGGGAATAACGTGCATACTCAATTTGGTATGAAAATCTATCTGACACTACAGGAAAGAAAGGGGAAGGGGATAAGTGGGAGTGTGTGTAGTAGAAGGGAGAGCAAACGGGAAGAGGGGGTAATTAGAAGTAAACGCTTTTGGGGAGGGACAGGGTCAAAAGAGAGAATAGAACAAATGGGAGGCAGGATGGGATGGAGGGAAATATAGTTAGTCTTTCACAAAATGACTGTTAGGGAAGTGTTTTCATGACTACACATGTATAACCTGTATCGAACTGCTTGCCGTCTCACTGGGGACGGGTAGGGAGGTAGGAAGGGAGAGAAGTTGGAACTCAAAATTTTAAAAATGAATGTTAAAAACTGTTTTTACATGCAACTGGGAAATGAGATACCCCATACAGGCAATGGGGTATAGAAATCTATCTTTCTCTACAAGTAAATAGAGGGGAAGGGGATAAAAGAAAGGAGGGGTATGATAGAAGGGAGGGCAGATTGGGGAAGGGGTAATTGGAATGTATGATGTCTTGGAGTTGGTGGAGGTGAGAGGAGGGGAGAAAATTTGGAACTCAAAGTCTTGTGGAAGTGAATGTTGAAAACTAAAAATATATTAATTAATTTAAAAAATATCAAATGTTTTGAAGAGGTTAAGGAGAAAGGGGAAGGAGAAAAGGCTACCTTTTTTCAGTTGCCTCTGAACAGTGTTACTATGTGACCAATCTAACGTAAGTCCTATAAGGCCTTAAGAGTTTTGTGGTTAATATCAGTGATATAAATATTGATGTGTGTATGAAAAAATATCTTTGAGTACAGGGCTAATTTCCAAAATATATAAGGAATTGATTTGAATTTACAAGAATAAAAGCCATCACCCAATTGATAAATGATCAAAGGACATGAACAGTCATTTTTAAGGGAAGAAATCCAAGTGATTAGTAGTTAAATTTTAAAAATACTTCAGAATTGAGGAATGTCCATCAATTGGGGAATGGCTGAACAATTTGTGGTATGTGATTGTAATGGAATACTGCTGTGCTATAAGGAATGACGGCAGGATGATTTCAGAAAAACTTACATGAATTGAGGCAAAATGAAATGAGGAGAACATTGTACACAGTAACAGCAATATTGTATGATGATCTACTGTGAATGACTTAGCTATTCTCAGGAATATAATGATCTAAGACAATTTCAAAAATCTCATGATGAAAAATGCTGTCTACCTCCAAAGAAAGAACTTATGGAGTCTCAATGCATACTATCTTTCATTTTATGTGTGTGTGTGTGTGTGTGTGTGTGTGTGTGTGTGTGTGTGTTTTGGTCTGTATTTTCTTTCATAACATGACAAATATGGAAATACGTTTTACATGACTGCACATGTATAACCTATATCAAATTGTTTGCCATCTCAGGGAGGGGGGAGAAGAAGAAAGGAGAAAGAGAATTTGGAATTTAAAATTTTTAAAAATGTTAAAAATAATTTTTACATGGAGAAATATTAAAAATAATATTCCAAGTTACTGATGATTAGAAAAATGCAAATGAATAATAATAGCTATTATTTATATAGCACCTACTATGTGCCAGGCTCTTCTAAATACTTTACAAATTTTTACCTCATTTAGCCCTCACAACAACCCTGGGAGGTAGGTGCTATTATTATCCCCCTTTTACAGCTGAGGAAACTGAGGCAAACATTTCTTTTAAGTGACTTGCCCAAGGTCATGAAATTAGTGTCTGAGGCTAGATTTTAACTCAGTCCTTGACTCCATGCCCAAGGCTCTATCCACTGAGACTCCTATAGTTGTCTCTAATTAAAGCAATTCTGAATACATCAGATTGGTTAAGCTAACAAAGGAGGAATAAATAAATAAAAATGCATTTAAAGCACTAATTATGTTCAAAGTACTATAGAAAATCTTAGAAAAACAAAACAATTCCTGCTTTTAAGGCACTCACATTTCAATAGGAAAGACACTAGACACAGATTACATTTTTTTCAGATTTAAATTTTTTTATTTTGTCAATTCTCTTTAAATGATGGTATGGAAGTTGCCAAGTGAAGAATTCAGAGAAAATATTTCCTACATTTCAACTAAAAGTCACGTAGAAAGGTCCTATAGTCCTCAGGGTACAGTGCTAAATGAGTAAACAGGGTAAAATGAAAATGATAAATGTTGGAGAGGTTATAGGAAAATAGGAACAGTAATGTACTTGGTGTAGCTGTGAACTGGTTTACCACTCTAGGAAGTAATATGGAACTATGCCCCAAAAGGGTATGTTCAAAAGTGAATTAACTGTGCTTATCCTCTTACTCACTGAAACCACTCCTAGGCTTACATCCCAAAGACATCAAAGAAATAGGAAGAGGTCCTACAAGCATGAAAATATTTATAGCAGCTCTTTCTTTTTTGCGGTAGCAAAACACTGGAAACTAAAAGGATGCCCACAAATTGAGTAAGACTGAATAAATTGTGGTTTATGAATTTGATGGAACACTATTATGCTGTAAGAAATGAGTAAATAGATGACTTCAAAGAGAATAGGAAAGATTTACATAAACATCATGCAGAATGAAGTAAGCAGAATTAGAAGAATACTTTATACTATAACATTAATACTGTAAAAATCAATAATTTTGAAGACATAAAACTGATGAAGAATGAAATGAGCAAAACTAAGAGAATAATTTCTACCATAAAAATATGAAGATAAACAACTTTGAAATTTGCAAGAGCTATGGTCAATACGATTACTGTATGCTTGCTAACTGAAAAACATATAATTTAAAAAACTAAGAAAAAGGTCTTAAAATATTTGAAGAGCTATAGAGAGTGGAAGTATGATGTAATTGATAGCATGCTAGCCTCAGAGTCAAGAAGTGCCACCTTAGACAGATTCTGGCTATGTGGCCTTCAGAAAGTCACAACATCTCAGTGCCCCAGGTAACTCTGGAAGGCTATAAATTGCAGAGCAGGTCTTGATTTGCACTGTCAGAAGGAGCTTTCTATGCTATGAAACCACAGAATTAGATTTATGTTGTGAAGCTCCAATCAATGAACAATCAATAAGCATTCATATACCTAGTATGTGTTAGGTATTGTGCTAGACACTGGGAATTAATGAAATCAGCTGTTTGTTTTTGTCTAGAATCATGATGTCATCAGCATAAAGAGCTCCAGAAACTTCCTCAACCAATGCAGTCTGTAGCTGCTCTGCAGCTTGTATTGTAATGGCCTGAGAGCACTGAAAGTTTAGGCTATTTGGCTAGGGTCACATGACCAGCAAGTGTCAGAGGTTGCTGCTGCTGTTACTGCTGCTATTTGTCCTTCATTCTCAAAGAGAACCATGACATCAGAGAGGTGATGCCATGACATGCAAGCGAATTGGATTTAAGTGAGGCAGAGCTGTGCAAAGTCACCAACCTCACTTTTACTTCCAGAGCCATCTGGGTACAATGGTCAGATACAGATTAGGACAAGTGGAGATGGGTCAGGGTGCAGTGGGAGACCTGAGCCTTTTCAAGCTAAGATCTTTAACAGATCTCAGTTTGATTGATGTAATTTCTATTCATTGATTAAATCTTAATAAGAATTGAGGCAAAGAATGGCCTCGTTAAAAAAAAGGTGGTCTACTGTATACTCCCAATGAGAATTCTGAAGGGCTTCAACAGAGAAGTTCCTGACTCAGAGGCCTATCCTCTATCCATTACTCCAAGATGCCTCTCAGTTAAGTGGTTGGTTTCATTAAATGAGAATTTTCCACCTACCTGCAAAAAACTAGTATTCACTTAGATTTTCAAAATATTTGATTTGGTTAGAGATTTCTAATAATATATTGGGACAATTCTTTTTCAAATCAGGCAAACTAAAAGCTCTAGCTCTTACATGTTTAAACTACAGAATTACAATGGTTCTCCTTTACAGACACAATTATCCTTGCTTAAAAAAACTCATTTTATCAGAAATTTTACACAAAACAGAAAATAGTACAAAGAAGGTTACTGTCTCACTAATACACAGAGGATTTATTAAGCAGCTTTAATTAACAATGACAAGAATTTTGTGTATAAATCTCCAGGCCCTTATCCAAGGCAGGAAACCTTCCCTCCCCCAACAAACACCCTGGCAAACAACCACTGACAATTCGTGACCTTTTGTACATATGCAGTGCAAATAAAAGAAGGATTTTTCAATTAAAAAAAATTACAGAATTTCAAGTTTTTGAAGAGGAAAAATTGAGGTTATAAGGAAGGTAATGGGCAAGATTTATATTCTAAAAATGACTGAGCTAAGCTCATTTATAGAAAGCACTTAAATCAGGGTATGGATTTTTTTTCCAAAATAAACTCGTGACAGAGATTCATTACAGGCACAATGACATAATTTATAGTTCATTTATGAAGTGTTACACAAATTTTCAGTGAGATAGAATAGAAACTACTAAAAAGAGTTAAACCTGTTACTTTAAGGTAATAAGAAAGACAGCATAGTTTACTTTAAAATCAAGTGAATTGGCAAAGACTGTTTTAGCCTTCTTGGATTTAACACACACACACGTATATAGCTATAAATATATCTCTATACACACATATGATTTGATGATAAACACACATATGTATAGATGAACACATATAAAAATAGAAACATTCCAGCATACTTTTGCATAGTTAGTTAATAAATACATATTCAGCTCCTACTATGTACCAGGCACTTTGATTAGCACAGAAAATACAGAAAAGAAAGACAGCCTGCCTTCAAGAAGACTATAACTTAATGGGGGAAGGAAGACAACTGAAAAGAAAGCTAAAAAGATGTGTGTTTGTGTGTGTGTGCATGTGTGTGTGTAGAGGGAAGTGAATGTAGGTGTCCAGCAAGGGGGGCAATGTAAAGAAAGTGTCTAGATTTCTGAATTACACTGGAGTTATTGGTTTTGACCTGACATTTTCAATTGGCCTGTTGGGAATACTCATGAACTTAAGTATACTAACTTTAGCCACAGTTATAGTAGTATGATGAGAGAGATCTTATAGGTGGAAATTTTTGCTTGTACAGAGAACCAGGGCCAGGAAATGTTTCACAGATCCTGGCCCTGTTTTACTTGGATGGAAAAAGGTAACTTTGTGCCCACCTTTGGGTCAGGTAATCTTTGATCTGAAATTACCCAGACTTCTTGTGTTCTGTAATAATAAGCTTTAGAGAGCAGAGTGTGGATTGTCATAGAATTATTCTTGACTTGAGTGACCCATTTTGAATTTTTAATGATAAAAATGTAGTTCAAGCACCTAAGCATGTAAACAATTTGATTATTCAGGTCTGAAAACCAAATTCTTGTTATGAGTAGGTCTAGTTATTTTGAACAAAATACTTTTTGTGCTAGTTAGAATGAGTGGATGAATGACTCACTAAACATTTGATATTTTCTTTGAAATGTGATATCAATACATTTATATATTGGAATAAACACTCTTGGCAACAGATAACATCACCTAAAAGCTGATTGGTGAAGTTCCATTTAAAAGCAGGCTATACTGAGTTCAGCTTGACAAACATTCTTCTATGGAATGGTCTAGTATTGCCATGTAGACAACATCCAAGCAACCCAAATCTAAATTCAAGCAAAGTAGAAGCCCATATTAGTAATAACCAATATAAGAAGAAATTGAATATTTTTCCACCAGAAGGATATATATATAGTGAAAAAAGTATTGATTTGCATCTTTCTAATTAATAGTGATTTAGAGTATTTTTTCATATGACTATAGATATCTTTAATTTCTTCCTCTGAAAACTGCCTGTTCACATCCTTTGACCATTTATTAATTGGGGAATGACTTGTATTCTTGTACATTTGACTCAGCTCTCTATATATTTTAGAAATGAGACCTTTGTCACAGACACTAGTTACAAAAATTCTTTCCCAGTTTTCTGCTTTCCTCCTCATCTTGGTTACATTGGGTTTGTTTGTGCAAAAACTTTTCAATGTAATGTAATCTGAATTACTCATTTTGTACTTCATAATGTTCTCTATTTCTTGTTTGGTCAAAAATTTCTCCATTCTCCATAAATCTGACAAATACACTATTTCTTGCTCCCATAATTAGTTTATAGTATCAGTCTTTATATCTAGATCATGTATCCATTTGGACTTTCTTCTTGTGTACAGTGTCAGGCATTGGTCTATACCCAGTTTCCACTGCACTGTTATCCAGTTTGCCCAAAAATTTTTGTCAAACAGTAAGGTACCACATCATATCTATCAGATTGGCTAACATGACAAAACAGGAAGATAGTAAATAATGCAGAATATGTGAGAGAGTTGGAACACTAATTCATTGTTGGTGGAGCTGTGAGCTGATCCAACCATTCTGGAGAGCATTTTGGAACTATGCCTAAAGGGCTACAAAAATGTGCATACCATTTGACCCAGAAATATCACTTCTAGGACTGTATTCCAAAGAGATCATAAAAATGGGAAAGGGTCCCACATGTACAAAAATGTTTATAGAAACTCTCTTTGTGGTGGTCAAGAACTGGAAATTGAGGGGATGCCCATAATTGGGGAATGGCTGAATGTGGTATATGAATGTAATAGAATAATATTATGCTATAAGAAATGATGAACAGGAAGACTTCGGAGAGACCTGGAAGGACTTATATGCTTATGAAAGAAGCAGAACTAGAAGAACATTGTACACAGTAACAACCATAGTGTGTAAGTAATTTTTCTGGTAGACTTAGCCCCTCACAGCAATGCAAAGACCTAAAACATTCCCAAATGACTTTTGAGGCAAAATGCCTTCCACATCCAAAGAAAGAACTATGTAACTGGAATGAAGAATGAAGGAGAATATTTTCTCTTGTGTTATGCTTTGTTTTTTCTCATGGTTTCTCCCATTCATTTTAGTTCTTCTATACAACATGACTAATGCGAAAATGTGTCACGTTGGAGGAACTGAGAACTTACAGGTCCCCAGAGTATACCCTACTCTTGACAAAGGATCAAAAGTCTGGTTGAGAAAATGTCGAAAAAAGGGAAAAAAAATGAGACTATAGAAGGTCACTTTCTTGGTGAACAGGTATTGTCTTCTATCCTTTTGGATGAGGAAAAACAATGTTTACCATCAGGGGAAGACATAAAAGTCAAGGCTTCTCCATCCAAAACCTCCAAAATAAATATGTCATGGTCCCAGGCCATGGAAGAGCTCAAAAAGAACTTTGAAAATCAAGTAGTAGAGGTGGAGGAAAAATTGGGAAGAGAAATGAGAGTGATGTAAGAGAATCATGAAAAGCAGGTCAACACCTTGCTAAAGGAGACTCCAAAATGCTGAAGAAAATAATATCTTTAAAAATAGGCTAACTCAATTGGAAAAAGAGGTCCAAAAAGCCAATGAGGAGAAGAAGGTTTTAAAAAGCAGAATTAGCCAAAAGGAAAAGGAGGTTCAAAAGCTCACTGAAGAAAATAGTTCTTTAAAAATTAGAACAGAATAGATGGAAGCTAATGACATTATGAGAAACCAAGAAATTACAAAACAAAACCAAAAGAATGGAAAAATGGAAGATAATGTGAAATATATCATTGGAAAAACCACTGACATGGAAAATAGATCCAGGAGAGACAATTTAAAAATTATGGAACTACCTGAAAGCCATGATCAAAAAAGGAGTCTAGACATCATCTTTCATGAAATCATCAAGGAAAACTGCCCTGATATTCTAGAACCAGAGGGCAAAATAAATATTGAAAGAATCCACCAATTGCCACCTGAAAGAGATCCAAAAAGAGAAACTCCTAGGAACATTGTGGCCAAATTCCAGAGTTCCCTGGTCAAGAAGAAAATATTGCAAGAAGCTACAAAGAAACAATTCAAATACTGTGGAAATACAATCATGATAACACAGGATCTAGCAGCTTCTTCATTAAGGGACTGAAGGGCTTGGAATAGGATATTCCAGAAGTCAAAGGAACTAGGACTAAAATCAAGAATCACCTACCCAGCAAAACTGAGTATAATACTTCAGGGGAAAAATGGTCATTCAATGAAATAGAGGACTTTCAAGCATTCTTGATGAAAAGACCAGAGCTGAAAAGAAAATCTGACTTTCAAACACAAGAATGAAGAGAAGCATGAAAAGCTAAACAGCAAAGAGAAATCATAAGGGACTTACTAAAGTCGAACTGTTTACATTCCTACATGGAAAGATAATATTTGTAACTCTTGAAACTTTTCAGTATTTGGGTAGTTGGTAGGATTACACACACACACACACACACACACACACACACACACACACACAGAATACACGGTGATTTGAATAGGAAGGGATCATATCTAAAAAAATAAAATTAAGGGGTGAGAGAGGAATATATTGGGAAGAGAAAGGGAGAAATGGAATGGGGCCAATTATCTCTCATAGAAGAGGCAAGAAAAAGTTTTTCCAACAGAAGAGAAAAGGGGAAAGGTGAGAGGGAAAAAGTGAAGCTTACTCTCATCACATTTGGCTAAGGAAGAAATAACTTGCACACTCAATTTGGTATGAAAATCTCTTACACTACAGGAAAGTAGGGGAGAAGGGGATAATAAGCAGGGTGGGGGGGATGATGGAAGGGAGGGCAACTAGAAGTCAACACTCTTGGGGAGGACAAGGTCAAAAGAGAGAATAGAAGAAATGGGGGGCAGGATAGGATGGAAGGAAATATAGTTAGTCTTACACAACATGACTATTATGGAAGCCATTTCAAAACTACACATATATAGCCTAAATTGAATTGTTTGCCTTCTCAATGGGGATGGGTGGGGAGGGAGGAAGGAAGAGAATTTGGAACTCAAAGTTTTAGGAACAAATGTTGAGAATTGTTTTTGCATACAACTGGGAAATAAGAAATACAGGTAATGGGATATAGAAATTTATCTTGCCCTACAGGATACGAGAGAAGATGAGGATAAGGGAAGGGAGGGGTGTTAGTAGGGAGGGCATGTTGGTGGAAGAGGCAATCAGAATGCAAGGAGTTTTGGGGTGGGGGAAGGGGAGAGATGAGGAGAAAATTTGGAACTCAAAATTTTGTGGAAATGAATGTTGAAAACAAAATAAATAATAAGAAAAATAAATCTCATGAAATCGAAATTCTCTATTTTATCTTCTGTGATCTCTCTTGTCCCATATTTGGTAAGAATTCTTGTCTTACTAGTAGCTATGAAAGGTACCTTATGTGGTTCTCAATTTTAATTTTTTTTTGTTTAATTGATATATTGGTTACATAATTACCTTGAGTTTACTGTGGTATATGGTATAAGATTTCAGTATGAAATTAATTTCTCCTAAATCATTTCCAATTGTACCAGCAGTTCTTGTCAAAAACTGATTACTGCCCCAAGTAATTTATATTCTTAATTTGTTTACTGAAGATGCGATTATTGAGGTTTTTTTAATCATTTAGTTTGTTTCATTGATCTACTTTTCTTTCATACAGCAAGTATAAAATAGTTTCAAAAATTGCTCCTCTGTAGTATAATTTGAAGTCTGGAAGTGCTATCCTCCTTTCATTTTCACATTCATACACGATTTCTCCATGATTACCTCTGATAGTCTTGAACTTTTTTTCCCCAAGAATTTTGCTATTGTTTTCTAGATTTATGAAGTACTGCTTTCTTATAGTGATTAGTATGCTACTAAATTTGTAAATAATTTAAGAGGATTATAAGGCTTTGGCCATTGGATGCTACACAGGAGTAGATGCTATATAGAAAAAAGATGCTACATAGGAAAAAGATGTGATGGGTTAAAAGAATTAGATATACCCCTAGGCTGATGTTAAGAGTAGCCAGTCAGTTAATATTTATTAAGAACCTATTATGGGTCAGGCACTGTGCTACGTGATAGGGATATAAAGCCAAAAAACAATTCCAGCTCCCAAGGATCTCCTAATGTGATGGGGAAGACGACATGCAAACAATTACCAGTCCAGCAATAAAAGTCTCCAAGTTTCAGTACTGAGGATTTCTAAGTTGGAGCTATATGCCTTGACAGGGAATCAATTTTGTGTGTGTGTGTGTGTGTGTGTATAAGAAGTTTCTCTTTCATCTTCCCTCCTTTACCCCAATACCCAAAGACCAGTGAAATCGGACCAGCAGCAGACCGTGTATCTACCTGGGATCAGAGAACCTGGACTTGTGACATTTGACACAACCAGCCAGGAGAAGAGTGATACACTAAGGACAAATAGATGCAGAAAGGCAGTCACACAGGGAGGGAAGCAGTTTCAAGGAATATGATCTCTTGTACCAGGGAAGAATGTCAATTATGGACTCACGGACGGCCTTCCACATTATAAAATGCCAGTAACAATTTGGAGAGAGTCTCCTTGTTTATTCATTTATTAAAACCGCTGCCCTTTGCATTTTTAAATTCCGTGTTGAGAGAACTAATTCTACATAATTTCATTCTTAGTTTCTTCTTTTAAAAATTGTATTTCTCTTTTACATCATCTTGGATTTTTCTGCCGTTGTCCCATGTTCTGAGGAATCTGCAGGATGCTTTTACGTTGGTAAATTTTGGCTCATTTTCTGGAAGGCAGTATGGAGTGGAGGAAAGAGTGGTAGATTTATAGTTAGAGGGCTTGGGTTTGAAGTGACCTTAGGCAAATCACCATTATCCCTGGGCCTTTATTTCCTCAGCTTCAAAATGAAAGTGTTGCTAGATCAGAGTTATTAAACTGCTATCTGCAACGTTCCCATAAATGCCCAACAAGAGCAAAATGTAATTGGGAAATGTTAACAAAGTAAATAAAAATTCAAGAGACCATAGAAAATGCTAACAAGTTTTCTAAGTTAATATGTGGCCTGTAAGGATTCATATATATGGTTCAGTGGTTTATTATTATTATTATTTTACCAGCCTGAGCTTTGGAGAATGTCTCAGTTCATTCTTTATAAAAACTTCAGACAAAGAACACATGAAAACCAGGGAAGATTTTATTTCATTTTAGGGTAATTATTTAATGTTAAAATATATTGAAATGTGGATATACATTACGATGTTATCTGAAAAAGAACTGATAACAAAGGAAAAAGAAGAGGAGAAGAATATAAACAATGCCTGTAAACTCAAAGAACTGTATGGTGCCGAGCCATAGTTTCCTCCTGTGGGACAGTGGAAAGAGAGCTGGATTTGGAGTTCCGGGATGTAGATTGTTTTAAATCCTGCCTCTCCTACTTACTGTGTGACCTCGATCTCTTAATCTTTCTGGATCTCATTTTCCATATTTGTAAAATAAAGGGGTTGAACTAGAAGACCTCTAAGAGTCTTCCCAGCTCTAAAATTATCTTTTAAAAATTAAAAATAAACATAAAAAGTATAGTTCAATTTTACAGTAAAGCTTATTTGTCTATCATATGTTAAAGACACATTATCTGCCTACAATGGTGTAATTGACATAAAAATATACACATCAGTTAACAAACATTTACTTAGAAATGCTTAAAACACTATGCTAAGTTCTGGGGGCACAAAGAACAGCAAAAGTTGGTCTCTTAAGAAGCTCACAATTGATTGGGGGAAACAACATACAGGCAACTACATACAAACAGGCGGTATACGGGACAAATTGGAGACAGTCAATTGAGAGAAGGCACTAGAATTAAGAAGGAGTGGGAAAAGCTTCCTGTAGAAGGTGGAATTTTAACTTGGACTTGAAGGAATCTGGGGAAGCCAATAGGTGGAGAAGATGAAGGAGAACATCCCAGTTGTCAGGAACAGCCAGGGAAAATTCCTAGAGTCAGAGATAAAGTATCTTGTTTGTGGAGCAGTAAAAAGGTCAGTATTATTGGACTGAAGAGTATATGGGGAGAGGAGAGTGTACTATAAGAAGACTGAAAAGATGTGTATGTGTGTGTGTGTGTGCGTGTGTGTGTGTGTGCGAGTGTGTGTGCATGCGTGTGTGTGTGTGTGGTGTAGGTTATGAAGGATTTTAAACCAAATTAAGGATTCTGCCACTGCCCTACACTAGGATAGCATCAGAGGAATGAAGGGGGTACATTTGAAAGTGAAATCAACAAATCCTCACAAGAGACTGGATATGAGTAGGGTGCAGTGATGAGAAATAGTGAGGAGTTGAGGATGATGCCTAGGTTGAGAGTTTGGGGACTGAGATGATAGTGGTACTCTTGACAGTAACAGAGGAGTCTGGAAGAGGAAGGGTTTTGGAGAAAAATATGTGTTCATTTTTGTACAAGTTGAGTTTAAAATGTCTACTGGATACCCAGTTTGAAATGTCTGATACATAGCTGGACATATGATACTACAGGTAAGCTGAAAGGTTAGGCCCAAACAGTGGATTTGAGAACCATCAATGTAGAGATAATAATTGAATCTGTAGGAGCTAATGAGATCACTAAGTGAAATACCATAACCACAGAAGGAGAGGAGATGAGGGCTCAGGATAGAGACCTGTGGGACACCACTGGTTAGTGGGTATTACCTAGATGAAGACCCAACAAACATCCTGAGAAGTAGTCAGGGAGAAGGATAACCAAGAAAGAATGCAGTCCAAGAAACCTAGAGAGAAAACAATATCAAGGAAAGAATGATAAAAAATGATGAAGGCTTCAAAGCAGGACAAGGAGAAAGAAGACTGAGAAAAGGAATCATGGTCTCTGTTTTGTAAAGCTGACATCACACATTCAGTTAATCAACATTTCATAGGATCATAGGATTTAGAATTTCAAGGGACCTTAGGTATCATCTAGTTTAATCCTCTTCCCCACGTTTTTTTGTTTGTTTGTTTGTTTGTTTTGTTTTTTTTTTGGAGAAAGAAGCTGAGGTGAGCCACAGTAAATGAGAGGTAAGATTCAAACTTTGGTTTTCTGACTCCAGATATGGTGTACTATGCTCTATACTGAGCTGCCTACTATGTTCAGAGCATTGTGTATTTGCTATACTCAGGGCATTATGCTGGGTGCTAGTGGCAATACAAAGAAAATAAGACATTTCCCCAAGCCTTTAAACAGCTTACAATCTGGGAAGTCATTTTTCTTTTTCTCTTCCCCAATCCCGAAAACACATACACTGCTCATATATCATTTCCAAGTGCATTTCCTAAAAGTTTAATAGGGGAATGAAAATCAGAGCCCAGCTGTTTCCTTTAATATTATGAGAAACAGCATATGCTGATACTGGTTTGAAGTTATCCTCCAGGTTTATTGACCCACAAGATTAAAATAGATCACAGTGAATGTCTACATAACCCCTTTTAAAAGTTAAAAACAAACTCGTAATGAGCAGCTTGGGGGTTATTAGGCACTATTTGAGAAGGGCTCACATTTGTTTTGCTTTCCACCACAGGGGTTGCCATCAAAGGGTATTTGGATTTTACTGTGTAGCCTGACAGTCCATGACCTGCAGCTGTTTCATCCCTTCTTTCTCCTGCAGAGGGAGATATTTAAAACTTTAATTCTTCAGCCCTTAGAAGGGACTTCAGGTTTTCAAGATAAGATGTAGTTTCACATTTTCTGTTCTGCTAGTATTTCTTTAACCTTGAGAAAGTCTTCCTCTTGTCCCCTTTTAGTTCATTTAGCCTCCTGACCTATGTAGGAAAGGTTTGGGAATTTGTAAATATTAACCTCTCATACTCGTTTTGCTTTACTGGAATTAGGGCTCTGCTTCTCAGTTTGGAAAATGTAGAATTATTTATATTCTCCTTGTAGGGAAAGTATTAATAGAAAAATAAAAAAAAGCTCATTGCACATATCATTGTATGAAATCATACAGTTATATGGTAATCTAAGTTCAGGAATTGAAGGAATTGGCTATTCTCATAATTCAGGGTAGAAATATTTGCTATGGCAATGTTTATTCGAATGATTAAAATCTTTGGTGACCTTTCCCTTTTTTCTCTCCATTTCTATCTTCCCACTAAGATGTACTTTTCTTAGAAGAGGTCTATGATTGTGCCTATTTTCTTCTCATACTGAGATTATTTTCTTGGTGGTAGGAGAAAGGCAAACTGCTTGCTGGTCCTAAACTTTACTGCCCTAGAGGAGGAGCACCACAGCGTAGTGGAAAGAGCATTGGCTTTGTCAAGAAGATCTGGGTTCAAGAGCTGAATCAGACATATACTGGCTATGTTGTGGCCAAGTTTCCTAACTCACAGTGTCTAGGCAACCATTCCTTAAGACCATAATTTGCATAGCAAGTACAAATTTTCAATGGCAAAGTATTTCATGATCGTCTAATACATCTAAACACACACATATATGTATATGTACACACACAAGACCTTTGATGAGTACGGTGGTCTTGATAATGTGAGCACTGTTTTGTGTAAGCCTGTGTTAATGCATGTTATTTGAAACCCCTGCGTTTGGGGTAGACTGTTTGATAGTGCAGCTATTCTCCCAGGCAGGACACATCTGAAACTCATGGACTTACTCTGCTTTAAAATAGGTAAGCATCTTTCTTGAACCATGTATGATAACTTCTGGCAATTTAAGAATTCCAAGAGGAGTAGGCAGATGGAACAATCCACAGCTAGATGAAGGATATGAGAAGTACTCTTAAGTATAGAAAACTTTATAATACATACTTTTGTAGTGTATATGTTTTTTAAAATGATGAGACTGACACGAAGTACACTCAGTTCTGCTATAATGCTGTGTTTTGAAAACATGAATTTGTTCCAATGCAAGTGATATATTAGGGTACATAACTCAAATTCTGAGTTTGCTTCTGCCTAATTTCTTCCATGAGAAGCAGGGAGAATGTAGAAAAGTATAACAATTCCCAATAACTCACAAGCTGTAACCCTTCTGCTGTTCTTCTACAAGCAAACTTCAGGTCTTTGTCAAGGTAAAGTGCCATATTTATTGTACATCTTTTCTTTCAGTATAGTTGGTGGGATATTCCAAACCTTTCCCATACCCAACAGGCTTCTAAGCCCAAGCCTAAACCTGGCCTCCTTAATTTTCAGTGTTGTCATCTTTTACTTTACCGGAAAGACCAATTTGATTCAACAGGCATTTTTAACCAACTATTTTATTGCAAAGTATTGTAATGAGCACTGGAAAGACAAAAGTGAAATAACACCTGGTACTTGTCCTCAAGAAACCTTTACTTTAGTAGTGAAAGTGGTAGGAAAGAATATATGAGAGTATATAGGGAAACCAGATGGGTAAGGTTTATATGAGCTCCAGCCCTGCAACCCCAACTGCCTAGTTGATGTTTCTACCTGCCTAATTCTGGTCCTTGCCACTTCTCATTTGTATTACAATAGCCCTGTTGATGACCTTGCCTCCAGTCCCTCTTCTCCAATACATCCTTCAAACAACTGCCAAGATAGATAATCCTAAAGCAGGGGTCTGAGTCTGACTATATTGGTACTCTCCTCAAAAAGGTTTAGTGGTTCCCTACTGGCTCTCAGATAAACATATAAATTCCTATTTAGCCTCTGAAATCCTTCACAATCTGGTTCTAGCCTATCTTCTTAGCTAATTGCACATTATTCTCATTCATACACCCTATGCTGCAGTGAAATTGGTGTATTTGCTGTTCTTATGGACAGCATTCCATATTCTTTCTCCATACCTTCATACAGGTTGTCTTTCACGTGTAGAATGACCTTTCCACACATCTCTTAGAATCCCTACCTTCTTTCAAAGGTTAAGCTCAACTGCCATCCTCAAATGACACCTAGCTTGATGCCCTACCAGTGGTTAGTGTTCTCCCTCATTTCAATTTATTTCTTTGCTTTAGTTTTCAACATTTACTTCCACAAGATTTTGAGTTGCAAATTTTTCCCCCATCTCTTCCCTGCCCTTACCCCATGATGGCATGCATTCTGATTACCCCTTTCCCCAGTCTGCCCTCCCTTCTCCTATCCCCTTCTATTTTGCTGTAGGTAAGATAGATTTTTATACCCCATTGCCTGTGTATCTTATTTCATACTTGTATATAAAATATCTTTTGACATTCATTTTTTAAAACTTTTGAATTCCAAATTCTCTCTCTTCCTCCCTCTCTATCCACATTCATTGAGAGGGCAAGTAATTCAGTATAGCATGCAAAACACTTCCAAAATAGTCATGCTGTGAAAGATTAACTATGTTTACCTCCATACTATCCAGTCCCCCATTTATTCCATTCTTTCCTTTGACCCTGTCCCTCTTCAAGTGTTTGCTTCTGATTGCCCCCCCTGCATCTGCCCTCCCTTTTACTACCCCACCTCTTTTACTCCTTTCCCCCTACTTTCCTGTAGGGCAAGATAGATTCTATACCCAATTGAGTGTATAGATTATTCCCTCCTTAAGCCAATTCTGATGAGAGTAAGGTTCACTCATTCCCTCTCACATTCCCCATCTTCCCCTCCAGTGTAAAAACTTTTTCTTGCCTCTTTTATGTGAGATAATTCACCCCATTCTACCTCTACCTTTTCTCCTTTTCCTAGTATATTCACTTCTCACCTTTAACTTTATTTTTTAGATATCATCCCTTCATATTCAACTCACCCTGTGCCCTCTGTCTATATATATTCCCTCCACCTACCCTAATAATGAGAAAGCTCTTATCACTTACAAGTATTATCTTTCCATGTAGGAATGTGAACAATTCAACTTTAACAAATCCCTAATGATTTTTCTTTCCTGTTTACCTTTTCATGGTTCTCTTGACTCATGCATTTGAAAGTGGATTTTTCTATTTAGCTCTGGCTTCTCAAGAATACACTAAATTCCTCCATGTCACTGAATGTCAATTACTGCCCCCCTCCCCCACTGATTACACTCAGTTTTATTGGGTAGGTGATTCATGGTCTTAATCCTAGCTCCTTTGACTTCCAGGATATCAAATTCCAAGCCCTTTGATCCCTTGTAGAAGGTGGTAAATCCTGTGTTATATTGAGTGTTTCCACAGTACTTGAATTATTTCTTTTTGGCTATTTGCAATATTTTCTCCTTGATCGGGAAACTCTGGAATTTGGTTATGATATTCCTGGGAGTTTTCCTTTTGGGATCTCTTTCAGGAGGTGATCAGTGGATTCTTTCAATACCTTTTTTGCCCTCTGGTTCTAGAATATCAGGGCAGTTTTCCCTGATAATTTCTTGAAAGATGATGTCCAAGCCCTTTTTTTGATCATGGCTTTCAGGTAGTCCAATAATTTTAAAATTATCTCTCCTGGATCTATTTTCCAGGTCAGTGGTTTTTCCAATGAGATATTTCACAATGTCTTCCACTTTTTTTATTCTTTTGGTTTTGTTTTACTGTTTCTTGATTTCTAATAAAGTCATTAGCTTCCATTTGCTAGATTCCAATTTTTAAAGAATTATTTTCTTTAAAATAGACAGCAAACTATATTGGTGTGGGACCTCAACCTTCCTCACTCTGAACTTAGTAAATTTAATCTCCAAATAAACAAGAAAAAAGTTAAGGAGGTGAATAGAATTCTGGTGGATATTATAGATCTCTAGAGAAAATTGAATGTGTAGAGAAAGGAATATACATTTTTCTCAGCAGTACATGGCACATACACAAAAACTGACCACATACTAGGGCATAAAAACCTCATAATACAGAGCAGAAAGGCATATATAGTCAAGGCCTCCTTTTCAGATCATGATGTAATAAAAATTATATGTAATAAAGGCCCATGGAAAGACAGTCCAAAAATTAATTGGAAACTAAATAATCTAATCCCAAAAAATGAGTGGGTCAAACAACAAATCATAGAAACAATCAATAACTTCATTCAAAAGAATGACAATAATGAGACAACCTACCAAAACTTACGGGATGCAGTGAAAGCACTTCTTAGGGGAAGTTTTATATCATTGAATGCTTACATGAATAAAGTAGAGAAAGAAAAGATCAATGAATTGGGCATGCAACTGAAAAAGCTAGAAAAAGAACATATTGGAAGTCCCCAATTAAAAATTAAATTAGAAACACTGAAAATCAAAGAAGAGATTAATAAAACTGAAATTAAGAAAACTATTGAACTAATAAATAAAACTAAAAGTTGGTTTTATGAAAAAAAACCAATAAAATTAATGAACCTTTGGCTAATTTGATTTTTAAAAAAAGAAAGAAAAAAACAAATTACCAATATCAAAAATGAAAAGGGTGAACACATCTCCAATGTAGAGGAAATTAGAACAATAATTAGAAATTACTGTGCCCAACTGTATGCCGATGAATTTGATAATCTAAGTGAAATGAATATTTAAATATTTTTAAAAATATATTCAAATATTTAATATTTAAAATTTAAAAATATTTTAAAAATATAAATTGCTCAGATTAACAGAAGAGGAAGTAAAATATTTAAATAACCCCATCTCAAGAAAAGAAATTGAACAAGCTATCAATGAACTCCCTAGGAAAAAATCTCCTGGGCTAGACGGATTTACAAGTTAATTCTAGCAAACATTTAAAGAACAGTTAATTGCAATATTATATAGACTATTTGGGAAAACCAGTGAAGTCCAATCACATTCTTTTTATGATACCTAAACTGGGAAGAGCCAAAACAGAGAAAGAAAATTGTAAAACAATTTCCCTAATAAATATAGATGCAAAAATTTATGATCAAACAAGAAACAGAGAACATGATGAAATACAAAATGGATAATTTTGATTACATTAAATTGAAAAGTTTTTGCACAAACAAACCCAATGCAACCAAGATTAGGAGGGAAGCAGAAAACTAGGAAAGAATTTTTACAACTAGTGTTGGTGATAAAGGTCTCATTTCTGAAATATATAGAGAACTGAGTCAAATTTACAAGAATACATATCATGCACCAATTGATAAATGGTCAAATGATATGAACAGACAGTTTTTAGAGGAAGAAATTAAAGCTATCTGTAGTCATATGAAAAAATGCTCTAAATCACTACTGATTAGAGAGATGCAAATCAAAACAACTCTGAGGTACTACAATATGCCTATCAGAGTGGCTAACATGACAAAACAGGAAGATGATAAATACTGGAGAAGATGTGGGAGTGTTAGAACATTAACTGGAGCTGTGAGCTGATGCAACCATTCTGGAGAGCAATTTGGAACTATATCCAAAGGGCTATAAAAATGTATATACCCTTTGACCCAGCAATTTCACTTCTAGGGCTGTATCCCAAAGAGATCATAAAAATGGGAAAAGGACCCACACATTAAAAAATATTTACAGCAGCTCTTTTTGTGGTGGCTAAGACCTAGAAATCAAGGGGATATTCATCAATTGGGGAATGTCTGAACAAGTTGTGGAATACGAATGTAACGCAATACTATTGTGCTATAAGAAGTGATGAACAGGCAAATTTCAGAAAAACCTGGAAAGACTTATATGAACTGATGCTGAATGAAATGAGCAGAGCCAGGAGACCATTATACACAGCAACAGCTACAGTGTGCGAAGACAGTTTCTGATAGACTTAGCCCTTCAAGCAATGCAAGGAACTAAAACATTTCCAAATAACTCATGATGCAAAATGCCATCCACATCCAGAGAAAGAACTATGGAATTGGAACATAAAATGAAGCACTCTTTTTTCTTGTGTAATGTTTTGTTTTTCTTTTCTCATGGTTACTCCCATTCATTTTAATTGTCCTACGCAACACAACTAATGTGAAAATTTGTTTAACAAGAATGTATGTGTGTGTGTGGGGGGGGGGGTGGAGCCAAGATGGTGGAGTAGAAAGACATATATACTCTAGCACATCCCCCACAGCTCACAAAATACCTGTAAAAAATGACTCTCAACAAATTCTAGAGCAGCAGAAGCCACAGAAAAACAGAGCAAAAGAGGTTTCCAGCCAAAGGTAACCTGGAAAGCTGATAGGAAAAGTCTATTGTATGGGATGCTGAGTGGAGTGAAGCCCAGCCCTGGCCACGTGGCACTGGGAGGAACAGGACCTGAACAGACCTCTGGGCAGAGTTCCTAGAAGGGAGGGTCCTAGATACCTCAACCTACAACTGACAAAGAAAGCTCCAAAGGTCAGTGTGGGAGACTTTCCCAGCTGGGCAAGAGGGAACGGGGTTCCTCCAGCAATAGCCCCAGGTCATGGCAGAAGCAGAGGCAGCAGACCCAAGTTCATTGTCCAAGCAGTTCAGCTTAAAACTTCTGGCAGTAGGAAGCAGCTGATCAAAACCTCAGCCCTGAGTGACTGCCCCACTGCCACCCAAAGCCCCAGGGAAATCAAGCAGCTGAGTAGAATCTCAGCCTTTAACATGGCACTGGGGAAAGGAGGGACAATAGGACCATCCTCTTGACAAAGGATTCAGAAGTCAAGTAACTGTCTGGGAAAATAAGTGGATAAGACCACAGAAGATTACTTTATTGGTGAACAGGTGTCTCCTCCCATCCTTTCAGATAAGGAAGAACAAGGCATACTGTCATAGGAAGTCAAGGTCTCTGCCTCCAGGGCCTCCAAAGGGAACTTAAATTGGGCCCAGGCAATAGAAGAGCTTGAAAAGAGAGTTAGCAGCTTGCTAAAGGAGAACAAAAAAAATGATGAGGAAAATAACATCTTTAAAAAGAGGCTAACAATTGGAAAAAGAGGTCCAAAAAGCCAATGAGGAGAAGGAATAAAAAGCAGAATTAGTCAAATGGAGGAGAAGGTTCAAAAGCTCACCGAACAAAATAGTTCGTTGACAGAATTGAGTTCAAGGAAATGAATGACTATGAGATAAACCAAGAAGTTAAGAAACAAAACCAAAAGTTTGAAAAGATAGAAGATAATGTGAAACACCTCATTGGAAAACCAATTGACTTGAAAAATAAATCAAGGAGAGACAATTTAAAAATTATGGAACTACCTGAAAGCCATGATGAAAAAAAGCGCCTAGACATTATCTTCCATGAAATTATCAAAGAAAACTGTCCTGATATTCTAGAACCAGAGGGCAAAATAAATATTGAAAGAATCCACTGATCACCTCCTAAAAGAGACCCAAAAAAAGAAACTCCTAGGAATATTGTGGCCAAATTTCAGATTTCCCAGGTCAAGAAGAAAATACTGCAAGTAGCTAGAAAGGAACAATTCGAGTACTGTGGAAATACAATCAGGATAACACAGGATCTGGCAGCTTCTACATTAAGGGATCAAAGAGTTTAGAATAGGATATTCCAGAAGTCAAAGGAACTGGGATTAAAACCACAAATCACCTACCCAGCAAAACTGAGTATAATACTTCAAGGGAATAAATGGTCATTCAGTGATATAGAGGACTTTCAAGCATTCATGATGAAAAGACCAGAACTGAAGGAAAAATTTGACTTTCAAACACAAGAATCAAGAGAAGCACGAAAAGGTAAACAGTAAAGAGAAATCATAAAAGACTTTTTAAAGCTGAATTGTTTACATTCCTACATGGAAAATAAATATATATAACTCTTGAGACTTTTCTCAGTATTTGGGTAGGTGGAGGGATTGTACATACACACACACATGCACATACAGATAGAGAGTACAGGCTGGGTTGAATCAGAAGAGAGGATATCCATAAAAAAAAAGAAATAAAATAAAAATTAAGGGGTAAGGGAGGAAAATATTGGGAGGAGAAAGGGAGAAATGAAATGGGGCAGGCTAAAACTCATAAAAGAGGTAAGAAAAATCTTGTACAATGGAGGAGAAAAGGGAGATGGGGAGAGCAGAAAAGTGAAGCTACTCTCTCCACATATGTTTTAAGGAGGGAATAACATGCTCACTAAATTTGGTATGAAAATCTACCTTACACTGCAGGAAAGTAGGGGAGGAGGGGACAAGTAGGGTGAGGGGAATGATAGAAGGGAGGGCAAATGGGAGAAGGGAGTGACTAGAAATACACACTTTTGGGAAGAGACAAGGTCAAATGAGGGAATAAAAAAAATAAGGGAGGATAGAGGAGGATGGTGGGCAACAGTTAGTATTATACAACATGATTATTATGGAAGTCTTTTGTAAAACGACACATTTAATTTATGTTGAATTGCTTGCCTTCTCAGTGGAGATGGGTAGGGAGGGAGGGATGGAGAGAAGTTCGAATTCAAAGTATTAGAAAAGAATGTTGAGAATTATTATTGCATATAACTAGGAAATAAGAAACACAGGTAATGGGGCATAGAAATTTATCTTGCCCTACAAGACAAGAGAGAAGATGGGGATAAGGGAAAGGTGGGGTGTGATAGAAGGCAGGGTACATTGAAGGAACAGGTAATCAGAATGTAAGGTATTAGGGATGGTGGAGGGGAGAGATGGGGAGAAAACTGGACATGTTACAAAGTGATGTTAACACAATTAGCATTAAATTAATTAGTATTAAAACAATTAACTGAATTAATTACTCAGACTAAATCATTAGTTTGGGGAAAAGAACTTTAGTCTAAATTTCCTAGAGGAAGGTAACCTCGAGTAAAATTTGGCATTGATCGAAAAGTTAAAGTTTTAATGGTAAATTTGGTTTTATGAGTGTTATTTAAGCAGGAACTAGAACATGTATAGAAAGGTATGTAAGCCACTTAAGACTTGCCTCAAAAGATGTTTCTTAGCCAATGTGAAATTATAGTCATATCTGAAACCTGGTTATTGGAACTTGCTATTTTAAGATGCTTTGGGACTATTAATTTACTGTTCTTCTGAGTCTAACTCCAGGTATGGATAGCAAGAAAGGTGGTCCGGGCCTCCAATCCATGATGCCAGTAAGCCTGTGAGAAGCTGGTATGAACTGAAAAAGGTGATCTCATGGGAAGGGTGGGAGAGTGGCTGTTTAGCCTGGGCTGAGGTAGGATTTTCCTGATTCAATTTCCCCACTGACAGCTGGCAGTTAAGCCTGACTGAATGCACGTTGACAATCTACTCCTCCCTGGAATTGACATGAAGTTGGGGAGACAGTGTTTCCCTGCAATGTCCCTACTCTTAGTGGCTATTTCCTATAGTCAAAAGGTTTGTAAGCTTAATACCAGATCTATTAAATTATAGACTCTTGGTAGGGGAACATCCGAGGTTAAGTATAAAATTAAGCTATTAGGCTCAGGACTTTAGACCAACAACAAGTTAGGGTCCTTTAATTCTTAGCAATACTGTGGAGACAATTAGGTCAAGGTCCTCTGAAGTTAGCATACATAATTATTATTTGTGCCTCAGGTGGTTAATGTTAAAAAAAATTCGTTTGTGGTCTATATTGTAAGTGCTATAAAAGAAGTATCACCTAACTAAAAGTCAGAATTGTTTTAAGTGATACGAACTGTGTTAAAAACGAAAAATTAAAAAATTAAAAAAATAAAAAAAAAAAAGAATGTATGTGTAGAACCCATATAAAGCTGGATGCTACCTTGGGGAGGGAGAGCAGAGGGAAGGGGAGAAAATTTAAAACTTATGGAAGTGACTGTTGAAAACTGAAAACAAATTAATTTAAAAAAGAATTATTTTCTTCAGTGAGTTTTTGGACCTTCTTTTCCATTTGGCCAATTCTTTTCCTCACTGACTTTTTGGACCTTTTTTGCCATTTGATCTATTCTATTCTTAAGGTATAAAATTAACACCTTCAGTATTTTTTTGGGTCCTCCTTTACCAAGATGTTGACTGTTTTCCCATGATTTTCTTAAATCACTCTCATTTCTCTTCCCAATTTTTCCTCTGCTTCTCTTACCTGATTTCCAAAATCCTTTTTGAGTTCTTTTTTCTTGTTTTATCCATGGAAATGACATTTTATTTATATATTTATTTATTTTTTTTACTGCAATAATTTATTTATTTTTTCCCTTCTTTCTTTCTTTAACTTGTAACATTAATTTTCAAAAAATTTTGGGTTCCAAATTTTCTCCCCTTTTGTCCTCTCCCCCCACCCCAAAACACCAAGCATTCTAATTGCCCCTATCTGCCAGTCTGCCGTCTCTTCTATCATCCCTCTCTGCCCCTGTCTCCATCCAATACCCCTTTACCTGTATTTCTTACTTCCTAGTGGCAAGAACATTACTCAACAGTTATTCCTAAAACTTTTGAGTTCCAACTTCTCTTCCTCCCTCCCTCCCCACCCATTCCCTTTGGAAGGCAAGCGATTCAATACAGGCCAAATCTGTGTAGTTTTGCAAATAACTTCCATAATAGTAGTGTTGTGTAAGAACTAATTATATTTCCCTCCATCCTATCCTGTCCCCCATTACTTCTGTTCTCTCTTTTGATCCTGTCCCTCCCCATGAGTGTTGACCTCAAATTGCTCCCTCCTCCCCATGCCCTCCCTTCCATCATCCCCCACACCCTGCTTGTCCCCTTATCCCCCACTTTCCTGTATTGTAAGATAGGTTTTCATACCAACATGAGTGTGCATTTTATTCCTTCCTTTAGTGGAATGTAATGAGAGTAAACTTCATGTTTTTCTCTCACCTCCCCTCTTTATCCCTCCACTAATAAGTCTTTTGCTTGCCTCTTTTATGAGAGATAATTTGCCCCCTTCCATTTCTCCCTTTCTCCTCCCAATATATTTCTCTCTCAGTGCTTGATTTCATTTTTTAAAGATATGATCCCATCCTCTTCAATTCACTCTGTGCACTCTGTCTCTATGTGTGAGTGCTTGTGCGGGTGCATGTGTGTGTGTGTAATCCCACCCAGTACCCAGATACTGAAAAGTTTCAAGAGTTACAAATATTGTTTTTCCATGTAGGAATGTAAACAGTTCAACTTTAGTAAAGTCCCTTATGACTTCTCTTTGCTATTTACCTTTTCATGCTTCTCTTCATTCTTGTGTTTGAAAGTCAAGTTTTTTTTTTTCAGCTCTGGTCTTTTCATCAAAAATGCTTGACAGTCCTCTATTTCATTGAAAGACCAATTTTTCCCCTGAAGTATTATACTCAGTTTTGCTGGGTAAGTGATTCTTGGTTTTAGTTCTAGTTCCTTTGACTTCTGGAATATCCTATTCCACGCCCTTCGATCCCTTAATCTAGAAGCTGCTAGATCTTGTGTTATCCTGATTATATTTCCACAATACTTGAATTGTTTCTTTCTAGCTGCTTGCAATATTTTCTCCTTGACCTGGGAACTCTGGAATTTGGCCACAATGTTCCTAGGAGTTTCTCTTTTTGGATCTCTTTCAGGCGGTGATCTGTGGATTCCTTGAATACTTATTTTGCCCTCTGGTTCTAGAATCTCAGGGCAGTTTTCCTTGATAATTTCATGAAAGATGATGTCTAGGCTCTTTTTTTGATCATGGCTTTCAGGTAGTCTTATAATTTTTAAATTGTCTCTCCTGGATCTATTTTCCAGGTCAGTTGTTTTTCCAATGAGATATTTCATATTATCTTCCATTTCTTCATTCTTTTGGTTTTGTTTTGTGATTTCTTGGTTTCTCATAAAGTCATTAGCCTCCATCTGTTCCATTCTAATTTTGAAAGAACTATTTTCTTCAGTGAGCTTTTGAACCTCCTTTTCCATTTGGCTAATTCTGCTTTTGAAAGCATTCTTCTCCTCATTGGTTTTTTGAACCTCTTTTGCCAATTGAGTTAGCCTATTTTTCAAGGTGTTATTTTCTTCAGCATTTTTTTGGGTCTCCTTTAGCAGGATGTTTACTTGTTTTTCATGCTTTGCTTGCATGTCACTCATTTCTCTTCCCAGTTTTTCCTTCACCTCTCTAACTCGATTTTCAAAATCCTTTTTGAGCTCTTCCATGGCCTGAGCCCATTGAGTGGGCTGGGATCCAGAAGCCTTGACTTTTGTGTCTTTCCCTGATGGTAAGCATTGTTCTTCCTCATCAGAAAGGAAGGGAGGAAATACCTGTTCACCAAGAAAGTAACCTTCTATAGTCTTATTTTTTTTTTCCCTTTTCTGGGCATTTTCCCAGCCAGTGACTTGACTTCCGAATATTCTCTTCACACCCACCAAGCCTCCAGATCTGCACAGCCAGCGCTTGGGGTCTGAGATTCAAATGCTGCTTCCCAGCCTCAGGGCTTTCAGCGGGGGAGGGGCTGCTATTCAGTGTGAGATTAAGTTTAGGTGCTCAGGTGGGGGCAGGGCCACCACTGGGGCTCAGTTCCCTCAGGGGGTTTATGTGGAGACCTTCAACAATGGATCTGGGTTCCTGCCTGCTTGGGGAGCCCTGGTCTGCTCCAGCCTCCGCTGCTGCCTCCTGAGGGGGCCTGAGTTATGGGGGCACCCCACACCCCTCTCGACCAGCTGAAGAGACCCTCTCACCAACCCTTGTCACCTGTGGGTGGGGGACCCACGAGGCTTGTGGAGATTCCATCCCTGAAGCCTGCTCGGATCCGCTCCTTTCGGCACCGAGCTGCCGAGGCAAGGTTGGGCTCTGCTCTGGGTCTGGGACGCGAGGGACCTTTTGCGAGGTTTTCAGGCTCTCTGGAGTAGAAATCTCCTCCGCTCCGTTGTTCTGTGGCTTCTGCTGCTCCAGAATTCGCCGGTGGTTCTTTTTTTACAGATATTTTATGGGCAGTGGGTTCGGAGGTAGTGTATGTGTGTCTTTCTACTCCGCCATCTTGGCTCTGCCCCCCTTTTTGAGTTCTTAAACAGCCTGAAATTAATTCATATTTTTCTTGGATGCATTGGATGTGGGATTTTTGACTTTGTTGTCTTCTTCTGATTCTCTGTTTTGATTTTCCTTGTCACCAAAGTAGGATTTTATAATCTGAATTTTTCCCTCTGTTTGCTCACTTCCCAGTCATTTACTTGACTTTTTAACTCTTTGTTAAGGTAGGACTCTGCTCCCGGTGTGGAGGGCATACTGCCCCAAGCTTCTGGGGTTTTGTGCAACTGTTTTCATAGATACTTCTAGGGACCTATAAGTTTTCAGTTCTTCTAAGGTGGTATTGTTTAAGGAGAGTTATTTACTCCTCTCCTGACCAGTGTCTGGTCACTGACAAATCACAAGCCCTTTTCTCTGCCCTGGAACTATGAGGATTCCCTCTGCATTGCTGTCACAAACTCTGCTATGCCAGTGCTCCTCCTTGCCCCAGGACTCCATTGAGGACTGCAACTCATATCCATGTATTGGCAAAACAACAGAATCCTACCTCAGTGCCAGCAAAGAGATTTTATTTATAATTTATTTATAATTTCTTGATTTTTCGTAAAGTCATTAGCTTCCATCTGCCCCATTCTAATCTTCAAGGAATTACTTTCTTTAGTGAGCTTTTGGGCCTCCCTTTCTATTTGGCCAATTCTGCTTTTTGAGGCATTCTTCTCCTCATTAGCTTTTTGAATCTCTCTTGCCATTTCGGTTAGTCTATTTTTTAAGGTGCTATTTTCTTCAGCATTTTTGGATACCCTTTAGCAAGTAGTTAACTCGTTTTTCATGATTTTCTTGCATCACTCTCATTTTTTGTTCTAATTTTTCTTCTATTTCTCTTACTTTATTTTCAACACCCTTTTTGAGCTCTTTAATGGCCTGAGACCAATTTCTATTTTTCTTGGAGCCTTTCAATGTAGGAGCTTTGACTCTGTTGTCTCCTTCTGGTTGTATCTTTTGATCTTTCTTTTCACCAAAGTAAGATTCTATAGTCTGATTTTTTTTCCTGTTTTTGCTCATTTTCCCTGCCAATTACTTGATTTTTGAGCTCTTTGTCAAGGTAGTTCTCTGCTTCCAGTGGGGGCGTGTACTGTCAGCTGCTCAATTCCCCCCCATCCCCCAAGGGTGTAGAGCTTCAGTCACTGCTGCTGCTGCAGGCTCTTCCACTACCCTGGGGCCAGGGCTATACCACTCTACTCTCTCACACAGGTCTTACAAGTTTTTTTCCATTTACCTTCCAATTTTTCCTCAGCATTGTGGGTAAAGAAGTCTGGCAACCATCAGAGATGCTAGTGATTCAGTACCCCTGAGGCTTGCTCAGGTCCTGTCTGTGTTGGCATGGCCCAAGCTAGACAGAGCTCTGCTCCCAGCCTGGTGCATTAGATGCTTCCCATCAACCTTCCAGGCTGTTTCAGGATGGAGATTTGCTTCACTGTCATTCTGTGGGTTCTACAGCTCCAGAACTTGTTTAGAGTCATTTTTTACAAGTATTTGGCTGGGATTTGGCATAAAGCTCTAGCAAGTCCTCATTTTTATTCTGCCATCTTGGCTCTGCCTCCCCTTCCTTCCCTGTCATGACATGCATTTTAGGAGGTACAGATGCTGAAGGTGACCATCATAACAATGGGAGATGATGTATACAAAAGTAAAGAGGGATGAAATCAAGCATCTGTGGCTATAACATAGAGGGGATAAAGAGGAGTAGTATATGATGAAGTTGGAACAATGGGTTGGAGCCACACTGTGGAAGGCCTCAAATGTCAAGTTAAGCTTTCTGTATTTTATATGAAAAGAAACAAGGAAACATGGAAGGTTTTTCAGTAGGAAAATGAACTGGCAGACATGTTACATTAGGAAGATAATGTAGGTAGCAATGAAGGAGGATGAATTGGAGAGGGGAAAAATATAGGCAGCAAGAACAGTCAGAAGTTATTTGAGTAGTATAGTCAAGAAGTTATGAGCACATGAACTAGAATAGCTTCAGTGAGAATAGAGGGGGTATATGTAAGAGATTCTGTAAAAGCAGAATCAACAGGAATTGGCTGTCGATTAGATGAGGCTAGGATGGTAAGACAGGGAAGAATAAAAGATGATTTCATGGTTTTATGTCTTCAAGACTGGGGAAATAGTGAAGATATAAACATTAATAGAGAGAGTGGTATGAGGGACAATCATATTTTTGGTAAAAGACGGGAGGAGTGAAGATAAATTTAATTTTGGACATTGGACCATAGATAGAGATCTGGAAGAGACCTTTGCTACTCTGTGTGTGTGTGTCTCTCTCTCACTGTTCACTCAGGAGAACAAATAGAATTTCTTTGCAAGAATTTTCTTCAACATCTTTCTAAGGTAAAGGTTACTGTAGTTTCAGTTTACAGGTGAGGAAACTAGGATCTAGGGAGATTTAGTGGGTTGCCCCAGGTCTCACAAGCAGTATCAAAGGGAGGATTTGAACCCGGGTCCTCTGACTACAAAGCAAGTGCTCTTTTCATTGTATCTCACTGTCTCCTCTTCCCCAACATTTTGAGACTGATGCTAGGTCATACAACTAGAATGATTAAGATATAAACTCCTTCAATTTTATTCTCTTCAGAATAGTTCTGTATTGTCACCCATCCTTTCCTCTTTTTCTCTTGTCTCTGAGAAGATTTATCTTTTTTCCCCCAAAGTTAAACACTTAAATTTATACTTTTGAACCAATCCCAGCTCATTTCCCTAGAGACCTTAATATTTTCAGTAATCCTCTTTCTCTCTTGTGATTTGAATCTTTCCATCTTCACTGACTCCCATTTGAAAACAAATTTAAATTCAACAGACAATTATGTGACTATCATGTACAAAACACTATGCTAAACCCAAAAGATACAAAGACAAAAATTACTTAGTTTCTTAACCTCCAGAATCTTATATTTTATTAGGATTCAACATGTCTACAGATAATTGTGTATTATTAGAAAGATGACCTCTCAAATGTAATAGAATTACAAAGTTCACCAAACTCACTTGTCAGTCATCCTTCAGCCTGCTGTTTGGCTTCTCATATTTAAATTTATTTTCTTAGCACTGAGGGTAATTCAGCAGTATGTTTGGATATTTCCTCATTAATAAAAATTTCTAAATATCTCTTAATCATCTAAGTTCAGACCTCTCAAACCAGTTTATCAAATTTTATTTACCTAACAATTTGGAGAAACTTTCTTTCCCAATAGTAGCTACTTAGAGCCTATGGAATTCAATAGTTTATATAATTTATTAACCAAAAATGTAATAAAACAAAGACATGGACAACAATTTTCAATATCTTAATTGTAAGAAAGATTGGAGCCAGTAACTACAGATGACTTCTCTCTATTTCCAACACAATCCAACATCATTTAGTTTATTCACTCAGGATAACAAATTAAATGTATTTCTAAGAATATTCTTCAACCTCTTTGTTAGATAGAGGTTATAATAGTTTCATAAAAGAAAAGACATACACACACATATACATGTTCACATGCATACAAATATAGAAATCTTTCCATCCTCTTGCTCTCTTCACTCTCTCTGTCTCTGTCTCTATCTCTTCTTTATTCTCTCTTAGTCCATTTCCAGACATGACAGGAAAACAGTAGCTACATTTTTCTCAAACTATCATTGTGCTAATAGTCTCTCTCCAGATTTACTACTTATAAAATTCCTTTTATGTTTTTTCATAAAATAAGACAGTTTTCAGAAGAATGAAACATCCTCAGCTTCTTTTTGTTTTCTTCACAGTTTCTCTCATAAATCCAAGTTTAACTCATATACTTTCTTTGACTCTATAGGGAGAAGTAGCTCATAAGAAGATGGTTATAATTAGAACTCTTCTAGCTTCTCTGTTTCTTAAAGATACAGCCATAGTTTCTATAGGCCTCTGTAGGTGAGGCTTTTGAAATGGTGAATATAACAGTAGGTAATATGAGGAGGGAGACAGAAGGAGCAACAGGGTATATTAGGAAAGGTTTTACAGAAAGGGTAGCATTTCAGCAAAGTTTTGACTAAAGTATTCTGACAGGTAAGAATAAAGAAAGAGTACATTTCCAGGTGTGGGGAACAGCTTGTATAATATAAAGAGATGGAATATTGAATTTGAGAAACAGTAGGTCAGTCTAGTTGGAATGCAGACAGAGAGTGTGTAAAGAGAAAAAAGTGTGAAATAATACTACAAATATAGGGTAGGCTATAGAACCCACTTTAAATATTAGGCTGAGAAGTTTGCATTTTATCCTACAGGGAGTGACATAGTTAAACAAGTGTCTTAGGGAGATGGTTTTGGCAGTTGTGTAGAGAAAGAACTGGAAAGGGTAAAAAGAGTGGAGGAAGGCAGACCAATTAAAAAACTATTATAATGGTCCAGGGGGTGCTAAAGGCCTGATTAGCATGGTGCTGTGCAAATGAAGAGAATGGGATCAATGTGACAGATGTGGAAGTAGAACTAAGAAGAGTATTTTCTACAAGCATGCTCAGATCTCCCTTTTCCTTTAGGGGGTATGTTTTAAGAATCCATTAATTTAGTTAATAAACATCTAAATGTTTTGATATGGAAACTAACAATATGATAAGATTGTTTTAGAAAACCTAAAACATGGAAATGTTTTGTATGACTTCAGGTGCATAATCAAAATCAAATTGCTTGCCTTCTCAAGGGGAGGAAAGGAGAGAATTTGAATATCAAAATTAAAAAAAGTTCATTAAAATTTTTTCACATGTAGTTGGGGAATATTTAATGAAATAAATAAATATGTTTTTAAAAATGTAGCCTAGAATAAAGCAATGTAATCCCCAAACAGAAGAAACCACAACTCACAGGTAGATGGATGAATTTTTGCTTTTGACCAAGTGTTAGTGAATCTCAAATAGATGTAATTTTTACTGTAGTCTTAAAAAGTAATCTAGATAGATCAGTGTAGGTGATGCAGCCATTAAAAAATCCAGAAAAATTATGGTAGAATTTTGCTTTCTCTGAATCAAGTGAATATTTTAATATTAAATATGGGAGGAGCACATGAAGCAAATTAGGGAAAGAGATGACAGTATGGTGTGTGGAAAATATACCAGATCAGGGGTCAGAATGGGCAGGGTATAAACCCAATTATACAGTTAGTTGTCTGTAGGATTTTTATAGAAGTGGCACTTTTATAGAGCTATAAAATTTGAGAAGCATTTAATCTATATGACCTTATTAGATGTCACTTTTGCCAACCTACTTTATCTCTTTGGGCCTTGCTTTCCTCTTCTTTTTATGTTTTTGTTGTATGTATTTATTTGTAAATCTAATAATATAATTTATTTCCTCCTTACCCCCAGGAAGGTCTCAAATACCTTTCTTTTGGTTTAGACTTAAGCTTATAGGATACATGTTTATGGTATTTTGGATTGCTTTTTGAGCCCTTTTGCTTCTGGAAGATACCATCACATTTTCTTCTTTGATTTCACATGAAAATAAAATAAACAAAGATTCAAAATGCCTTTCCTTCATCTTTGAAAGCCTCTTCCTGGCTGACTGGGTTGTCTGTGATTGGAAATATTGTGAAATTTAACCACTACATATCTTGAGGTTTGAACATTTTCTCTACTCTGATGGTGATTCTCATGATCAATGCCTTGTTGATTAGAAGTTCTAAAATTTTTTTTGTATAATTTCCTTTAGTATGGTACTCAGGTTTTATGTGTCATATTCTTCTGGCAAGCCCATGACCCTCAGGTTATCTTTGTACAACCTGTCTTCAAGATCAACCACAGCATACACCATCTTCAGCTACCAAGATAGTTCCTTCTTGCCTCCTTTGCTGGCTCCTCTTCTTTAACGTCCCCAAAGGTAGGAACTCACACAAGTTATTTTTTTCTTAAGCCTGCTTCTGTTCCCTATTTACTCTCCTCTCTACCTTGGTGATCTTATCTATTCCTATAGAGTCAATCAGTGCCTCTAAGGAGATGGTTTCTAAACTTGGATCTTTGTTCCTGACTTCTCGTTTGATACTCAGGGCTATATTTCCAGCTATCTGCTGGACATTCTCACCTAGTTTCTTAAACTCAAAGAGTTATATAAATCTTATGAAATAAAAAATTATCATCTTTTCCTCCAGATTTGCTTCTGCTCTGGATTTTGTATTTTTGTCTATTTTCCATAAATCTATCATTCAATCAAGTTTCTTAGTTTCATCTTTGAACCTTCCTTTCCCCTTTACTTTTCTCATATACTTCAAGGCTCAGGTTAAGCACCAACTCTCCGTGAAGACTTCTTTACCTCAGTTTGAAATGATTCCCTGTCTTCCTCTAAAATCCCATTCATACTTTGTTCCAAGTATAAGTACTTATGACATATTCTTTTTATTATACATTTTATTTGTATTTCATGTTCTGTGTTCTATATTGTAAGATTCTTGGAGGGCAAAACCCATATCCTATTTATCTCTGAATATATCCTAGGGCTTGATACAGTATACATTGCACAAAGTAGGCACTTTACAAACATTTGTTGAGTACATATTTTGTGCTACATAAATTCCATGAATAACTTATTCTTAAAGTCTTTAAGCACAATGATGTTTGAATAACACCTTAAGACCAGATTGCATCAGCCAATATGGTGATTAATGCCAGCTTTATTATAGGAAATAAAAGATTTCTGACATTTCAATACATTTTAATTTGCAATGAATTAATTATGTATAAAATAAGAATCAATATACTCTGGATAAAGCTCCAATATCAATATGTGAATACAGGGCATAAATGTGAATGTGAATACAGGGCATGAACTCTGCTGTCTGTACCTTATGATATCCAGGCAACCTAAGCCATACAGTGAAGAGAACATTGGCTTTGGTGTCAGGATAGAACTGAGCTTGACCTACTCCAGATACTGCTACGCTCAATGCCTCACTCACTGAGCAAGTCACTTCACTTTTCAGTTTCAGGTTCTTCATCTTTAAAATGGAGATAATCTATCTCCCAGGGTTGTTTAGAGGATCAAATGAAATTACATACACACGTATGTATAATATGATATATGATGTGATACGATATATGATATAACATAATATAACACAACACACACACACACATATATATATGTACATATACTTACATATATAATGTCTTGTAAACTTTAAAGCATTATATAAATGTGGGTTGTTATTATCATGCATAATTGTTCAGAATCTCCCCCACCCCCAAACTGAGTGGTTTTCAACTGGGCTTTGCATAGCTGAATTCTGAATTGTTGTCATTATTCTGTGTGAGTCTATATTTGTGCTGTGTGTATATTACACAAACATGTACTTTAGAGGAAACCAATATAGCTAGAAAACATTATTAGTAATGGTTTACAACAGAGTGATTTTCACTTTAAGGCATAATATTTTGATTCACAATACTGAATATGAAATTTTTTTTTCTGGAAATAACTAGTGAGTACCACAAAAATGGGATTTAGGTTAAGAGGACACTAGTTTAGTAGTTCTTATGTGTTTTAATTGATATAAGACATCAATGACTGATAGGCAAACAGTATGAATCAAAAAAAATAAGTAAATGGAGGTGATTAAAATAAAGTGCCATTTTAAAGCAAGTATTTCTCCATCTTCTAGAAAGTACCAAACTGTCTTTCAAAAGGAATTTGATTCCTTTCAAGAGGAATCAGAATTATTCCTCTTTGTTTTGCTAAAAAAAAAAAAAAGCAATGATTACAAACAATGGAATAATTAAAATGATAATTAAATAAAAACTCTATTACTTCTAGGTTCAAATAACTGAATGAGCCAATATTTTCCTCCCAATGAAAGATCGTAACGTGGCAAGACACAATTGAAGTAATCTGACTACTTTTATGCTCTTAAAATGAATTTAATCAGGAGAATCTACCCTCATTTGCTCTTACTAGAATACATGCCATGAAGCATTCTTAGAACTAGGACCTGTACCAGGGCCAAATGTACCATCTTTGGAGCTGGGCCTCTTCTGATGACATATTTGTCCCAGTCCTTTCAGATATGTATGCTGGTATGTAAAATGATTCTTTGCTGAAAAATCTGGTACTTTGAGACAAGGAATCAAACCCCTTTGTCTTTCTCCCCTCTTAATCATGATAAGAGAACAGGGGTCTTTGTCAAAGGGAGAGTTGTCACTCATAAGACCTTTAAGGAAGTCACCCTACCTTCTAGATTCTCTCTTTTCCGATCTGTCAAATGTAAGGATTCTTTAAGCCTGTTCCTAGAATTCCCATGTGGGATGTATTAGGGATTCCTCCATCCCAGCAGCAATGTTGAACACTTGCAGTTAGCACACAGGCTGGTCTTGGTGAGCTTGAGGTTTAATTCCAAAGCCCTAGCTGTTTTCTCTGCTTTGCATTTCTTTCCTGAGCATAGATAACTAAATAGTGATTTTGAGATCAACACTTGTAGCAGTGAAATCAATTGCAAATTCGATACTTGGGGAGGCCCTGGGTCTCTCAGTCAGTGCTGGTTATAACAGAAGAAGCCCTTTACAGCTACTATAGCTGTAAGAGATGACCTCTAGCAGGAGAAGCCCATTCCCAACCTCTTATGCTACAAGACAGAAGGAGACAGTGAGTGTACAATGTATAGCTAAAGTCAATGAATCATGTTAGTATTATGGTAACAAACAAATATCTGTCTGAACCACGGACAAAGAATACACAGTAGCCACATTCAAACGTGAGCCACTACAACTCAGAACTCAGCACCTCACCTTGTACCTCACCTAAAAAGGTTTAGTTACTAGTAGTAATGAAAATTCACCCATGGAAGTATGGGATGGACCCCCAAGGTGCATGGCTCTTGTGTATTTACTAGTCTTATCAAGAACACATAATTTCAATCACACATAAACTGGTGACAATGTCAAATTTAAATTCCTCTCTGTTATTTAGCTAGCAAGAAGCTATTTAAGAGTCCACCATCCTTTGTCTTCAAGCTATACTCAATGGTTCACTACAAAAATTAAGCAGTATTCTGCTGAAATTTTCACAGTAACTTTCAACTCATATCCAAAAGACTTCATTACTTAGTGATTTATTTTTCCACATCTTTCTTTATTAAACTTAGAAAATCCTGTGTTTGTAAAGATAAACAAAAAACCACTACTACATATGACTTTTGGGTACCTTTGTTCTTTATAGTACAATATGAATAAAAGGTCTCTATGACAATGACAAACACCAGCTAGCAGGTTATATATATATATATATATATATATATATATATATATATATATATATATGTTATGTTATGTTATGTATGTATGTATGTATGTATGTATGTATGTATGTATGTATGTATACAGTGAAAATGGAAGGAAATTTCAGAGGGAAGGCATTAGCAGTGGGGAATGCAATTGCAGGAGACCAGGAAGGGCCTCCTTCAAAAGGCTGTATTTGAATTGAATCTTGAAAGAAGGAAGGTTTAACTAGGGGTGGATATGACAAGGGAGAGCATTCTAAGCATGGGAAACAGCCAATGAAAAGGCACTGAAAACTGAAGAAGGCTAGTGTTGCAGCGTAGTATAAAGAAGGGAGTAAAATATAAAAAGGCTGGGAAGGTAGGAAGGGGCAAGGTTATAAAAGGCTTTGAATGCCAGGAGATTTTATATTTGATGCTGGAGGTGACAGGGAGCCGCTGGAAATGACTGAGTAGGGAGAGTGTGTGATATGGTCAAACTTCTAAGAAGAAAAATCAGAGAACAGCAAACACCATTATATCATTCAGTTAAAAATGTATTGATACTGTTTTTCTTTTTACATCATGACTAATGTGGAAATAGATTTTATATGACTGCACATAAATAGCCTGCATCAAACTGCTTACTGTCTTAGGAAGGACAGAGGGTAGAAAAGGAGAGAGAAAATTTGGAACTCAAAATTTAAAAAAAAAAGTGAAAAATTATTTTTACATGCAATTGGAAAAAATGAAATGCTGTTAAAAATATATTGCTATCTCTTCCTTTTACATCTCCTTCACTTCCCAAGAAATTTCTCCTCTTCCCCCCAAATAGATGTTACTTATAGCAAAGAATATAAAAAGGGGAGAAATGTTCAGCAGAACTAATCAATGCATGCTCTTCCCACATCTGCAAAGAAGAAAGGGAGGTATATTTTCTTGGGGTCAATTTTGGTTGCAATCTTTCGCAACATTCAGTTTCAGTTGTTTTGTTATTTTTCTTTAAATTGCTGTAGTCATTATGTAAATAGTTTTTTGATTGTGCTTATTTCATTTTGCATCAGTTAATAAGTCTTGACATGCTTCTCTGTTTTCTTCATATTCAGCATTTCTTAGAATGGAGTAGTAATATCTTATTAATTCATGTATCACAATTTGTTGAGCCATTCTCTAATTGCCAGGGATCTTTGTTTCCAGTTCTTTGCTACTACAAAAAAAATACTGCTTTCAATATTTGGGTGTATCTGGGGTCTTTTTTGGGGGGTCTGGTGGTTATTGACTTCTTTGAGGACAACATCTGTTTTTACACTTCAAATCCATTCAGTACAGAATTCATAGGTGGAGAGACCTCCATTACCTTTAAACTCAGAAGTTCTGTTATACTCAGAAGAAGAAGCTCTGTTATTGTCACAAACAACAACCAGTATCAAAAAAATTTTGCTGCTCTGTGATTCTTCCCTTCCCTTGTGTCTTCCTTCAGTTTTCATTATGTAAATTAATTAGTACTTCAAGAATATATGAAATATTTTACAGAAAATAGCTGTAGTAAAGCAGTAAATACTGTGCTGCTACTTGGGTTTGATATGTTAGCCAAGTGAAGGATTAAAAATAAGCAGCAGGAATATCAAACATCTAGCCTTTCTTTCTTCCCTCAAGCAGAGTAAGCCTCCTCAGTAAAATACAAAGTGAGGTCAAGAAAAAAGAGATAGCATGGTGCATTGATGACATAAAGCGTTTGTATATTCTCAGGAGAAGACTTGTTCTTTCTCACCTCAAAAAAACCTAATTAGATTTGGATCATAAATGTATTTTGAGTGGTTTTAGGAATACACATTCGCTGATATAGTTTTTCTGCAAAGTCTTTCAAGCTAATGACTCATGGGTGATATTTAAATAAAGTATATATATCTGAACGTTTATACTCTTATATTACCAATAATACATACATACATACATATGTACATGCTTTCTTAGAGAGAAGTATTTGAGCTTTCATTGAGAATGAAGTATGGAAAATATTAAACATAACTTTACCCTGCATAAAAAAGCAGATTTTGGAGTGATGCCTCATACCAGTTGCCTGGAAACAAATGGATTTTGTTGGCATGGGAACTGAGGAATTAGTTTGAATTTGTAAATATGCTATGGTTATTAAAACTGTTCTAAACAAGCTTGAATAATAACCATTAAACATGAAAAAGTCAATAAAACTCTTTGAATTCATTCTATTGCAATTATTAGTCCTGTTTTCATTATACACTTTGGGATAAAATGTAGGGGTTTTGTGCTTTTGGTACTGTTAAATAGATTTTTAATACAAATGAGCTAGCCAAGATCATTCAATCTTGCTATTTTCAAAATCCATTAAAGAAAATGGAAATGTCCAATCATGTCTAAATGTCTAAATCAGATCAATCCATTTCCTTAATAATTCTTGAATGTACACAATTAATTTTCTGTTCTTATAACATCTCCTTGTTTAAATCTTTGCATGACATTGGTTTCTTGGTTACCCTTGATGATGACTGAATTTGTTTAAAGACCAGCAATAATATGCAATACCTGTAATTATATTGATCCTGCTGGGGAAATTGCTGAAAAAAAAAGGCATAAAAAGGCACTAGGCGACATATCAGGGGTGTGTTTAGGGGTACCACTCTAAGATTAACAGCCATCATTCAAAAGATTAATGGTCAAAGGATATCAAGTCAGTTTTAAAACGGAATGCAAATTATAAAAAATATGAAAATATTCTAATAAGTCACTAATAATAGAAATACAAATTAAAACAATTCTGAGGTTCCACCTCACACCTAAGATGACAAAACAAATGACAATTATGTGAGCGGTTGTGGGATGCCGGATATATTAATGCAATGTTGGTGGAGCAACACAGATTTTTTTTCACCAGTTAACTATCTCCTTCCTAATTCAAACTGCATTGATTTTATTTGTACAAAAGTATTTCAATTTTATGTAATTTTTGTTGTGAGGATGAAATGAAATTATATTTGTAAAGCATGTAATACAGTGCCTGGCACATGGTAGGGTACTTAATAAATCCCTGTTCCTTTCCTTCTCCCCTTGTAATAGTTATTTTCTATAAATAGTTTATCTTGCTACTTTTCTTATGGACATCAACATGGACTGATTACCCCTCCCCTATTCCCAACTCCCAAGGTCCTGCTGAGGGGCACTATCCTCTCAAGACTTACAATTTTGTTGTTATCCTTACTTCCTCACTCTCTCTCATCCCTCATATCCAATCAATTGCCAAGTTCTTTTGAGTTTTGTAATATCTTTTGTTACACTTCTGTTCCCTTCTCTCCTTTGCCACTGCCACCCCCCGATGCAGGTTCTTATCACCACATGCCTAGTGTATTGCAGTACCCTCTTGGTATCCCTGACTTGTCTCTGCTCACTCCAGTCCATCCATCACTGAGCTGTCAAAATGATCTTCTGAAAAGTGCAATTCTGACCATGTCACCGCCCTATTCAATCAACTTTAGTGATTCTCTATTGACTTTGAGATCAAATATAAAGTCCAATATCTTTCAAAGCTTTCTATCATCCATCCCCTTACTATCTTTCTAGTCTTCTTATACCTTAGCCCCTTTCCTCCCCATCCCCAACATACTCTGGAATTCAGTGACATTAGGCTCCTTGCTATTCCCAGAATAAGACAATTCATTCTTCTGACTCTGGGCATTTCCAGTGACTGTCTACCATATCTGGAACTCTCTCTATTCTTCTCTATGCCTGCCACCTTTCTTGGCTTCCTTTAAGTCTCAGCTAAAATCTTATTTTCTACAAGAAACTTTCCCCAATCCTCCTTAATCTTAGGGCATTCCCTGTTTGTCTCTAATTTACCCTGTCTATATCTGGTTTGTACATAGTTGTAACATATTTTCTCCCCCATTTAACTGTGTTTCTTGAGAAAAGGTTTTTTTTTTCTTATAGCTAGAGCTCAGCATAGTGCCTGGAACGCAGTAGATCCTCAAATAACTTCTTGTGGACTTGACCTGTTGACTTAACTTTTCCTAAAGTTAACTATTGCAATTATTTTTTTAGTTTAAATTCTGAGGATCTACATACACTATCACACTTTCAAAAAAGAGCAATAATTTTGTTTCTTCTTTGCTTGTACATATTCCATCAATTTCTTTATGTTTTCTTGTTGAATGTTTTCTGATTAAGGTATTTTCTGGGCTATCTTGGTGATAATTAATTTGTACTGGTGAAACATCTACATAAAATTATTATAATTGATATAAAAGTCATTTCTGTTGTCCATATTCCATTTCTGTTGATCAGTTACTTGTTTAAATGGCTTCTGATTGAGTTGTTTCAATTATATGAAATATACCATTAATGTTATTTCTTCTTGATTTTAATTGTGATTTTAGGTCTGATAAGTTGATGATCTGACATACAACTGATTCAGGGTTAACTCCCACATTAATAAGAAGTTTTTTCTTGTCTCTTGAAATCTTTCCTATCTTCCTTCTTTTTTTCCTTCCTTCCTTTCCTCCCTTCAGTCTTTTCCCATGCCCTGAACCTATGATAACATCATAGCTACAATGAATCTTAAGATGTTTTCTAGTCCAACTCCCTCATTTTACAGATAAGGAAATTAAGACCTAGAGAGTTGAAAGTGACATTGTAACATTGCAGAATTTACATTAAGGAGTCATACTCATGTCAGTAAATCCGGGAAACAGAGAAGCAGCCATATATTGTGTCTTACAAAAATCCACATGTTCCACTTTCCTAAATTAGAATATTCTTGTATCTGACCACAGTATATCATTCCACTTCTCCCTATGTCTCACTTCTTAAAACTATACTTCACATTCATAACCTCTAAATCCTCTATCATTCAGTACTTCTATTACCCATGCTCTGACTTCACTTTCCTCCCTTCTCCAATCCCGACCCTAAACTGTCCTCTATTCTCAGATCTTTTGCCCCCTTGATGTATCATCCCTTGCCAAACCTCATTCCTGGATTACTAACACCATCTGTTTCACATGCTCCTAGTCACATGTTATAGAAAGGAGCTAAAGGATGTTATACAACTGTATGATTTGGATACACTCTAAATTCATGTTATCCAATTTCAATTGGTCACTCACCACATCAAGGCAATCCTGTTACTCTTCCCTAAAAGATTCCCTACCACACTCATCCCCCATAAAAATCAAATAAAAACCCCAAGAAAAGAGAAAAAAGCTGTCTATATTCATGCCTTTGCTTCCCCTTTATTCACTCTGTAACCCTTTGCAGTCTGAATTCTAACTTTATTATCTGATAGAAACTTCTATTTCCAAAGTTACTATTAACCTCTTAATTACCAGATCTTATAGTCTTCTTTCAGTTCTCATCCTTCTTGAGCTATCTGCTCCATTTGAAACTGATAACCATCCTCTTCTTCTGAATATTCCTCTCTGTATTTCCATAACACTACTATCTTCTTATTCTCCTACCTGTTCAATTAGTCCTTCTCAGACTGTTTTGCCAATTTACCATCCTTGTTAGGCCCAAGAATGTGATTGTTGCTCTAAATTCAGTTCAAGGCTCCCTACTCTTTTCTTTCTATACTTTCAGTGACCTCATCTGCTCTCATGAGTTTAATTACCATCTCTATGCAGATGACTCATAGATCCATATTTCAAATCCCACTTTCTCCTGTGAACTTCAATCATGAATTACCTTTTGGATATTTCAAACTGGATGTCCCAGAGACATCTCAAACTCAGCAGGTCCAAAACAGAGCTTATTATCTTCCACCTAAAATCCATTCATCCTTCAAACTTTCTTTAAAGTACTGTCATTTTTTCCAGTCTTCCAGATGCCATTCACATCTGATTCTTTCTTTATACTTATACAAATACCACTTTAGTATAGACCTTCATCATCTCTTGCTAGTTTATTACAAAGGCTTCTTCCTATTTAATCTGCCTACTCCCTTTCTCAGACCATCTTCCTACACTGCTGCCAAGATGATTTTCCTTAAGTGTAGATCTGAGCATGTCACTCCCCTACTCAATAAGCTGAATTGTCTCCATATTGCCTCTAGAACAAAATATAAACTTCTGGGTTTGGTCATTTAAAGCTCTGTACAACCTGGTATCTGCTTAAAAAGAAGAGGTAAGAAAATAAAATCCACAAAATAGCAAATGAGTGAGGCAAGATCACAACAAAATCAGAAGAAATTAAAAGAATAATCAGACACTATTACATATAGTTATATGTTAACAAAACAAAATACAAAGTAAATAAGAGAATGCCTTTAAAAATATAAAATTCCTAAACTAACAAATATAGATCTTAAATTACTCAATCTTAGAAAAGGAAAACAGAACTAGCTACAAAGGAACTCCCAAAGATGAAAACTCTAGCTCCTGATGGATTTATGGGAGAATTTTATCAAACTTTTTAAAGAACAGTTAGTACCATTATTACATAAATTATTCTCAAAAGTGAGAAAGAAAGCACCCTACTAAAATCCTTTTATGAGACAAATATAATCCTTGTACTTAAATCAAAAAAGGATAAAACAGAGGAGAATTATAGATCAATATCAAATTCAAAAACTTTAAATAAAAGCTCATCAGGCTACAGAGTTTTATCTAAGAAATCATTCATTATGACCAAGTTGGATTTATACCTGAGATACAGGGATGGTTCAAAATTAGGAAAACAATCAACAGAATGAATCATATTCAAGATAAAAACAACATGATTATCTCAACAGAGGAGAAACAGCCTTGACAAAATACAACATTTATTTATGCTAAAAATCACACAAAATATAGGCACAGAAAGAACTTTTTTAATATCATGAAAAGTTCTATCTAAATCCAAAAGCAAGCATAATATGTAATCAGGATACACTGGGATCTTTTGCAATCAATATGGGAATAGAGTAAGGATATATATTCTCCTCAGTCTTATTTGATAAGGCGATTCTTGCAATGTTAGCAATAGCAATAAGACAAGAGAAAGAAACTAAAGTGCAAAGATAAGAAAAGAAGAGTTAAAGCTATCCCTATTTGCTGATAATATAATGATTTACTTATAACCCCTTAGGGCATTAGCAAAGATATTGAGACAACTAATAACTTTGTAAAGTTGCAGGTTACAAAGTAAACATTTAAAAATTTACTGAATTTCTATATGATATATCCAAAATCTAAGCATTCATAAATAGAAAAGGAAACTCCATTTCAAATGACTATAAACTGCATAAAGTATCTGGGGATCAATCTACCAAGGCAACAAAAGACTTGTATAGCTTCAATTACAAAGTGCTCCTTAAAAAATTAAAGAACAACTTAAATATCTGGAGGAAAATTCAGTGATCATGGCTAGGCCATACCAATGTAATAAAAATGAAAGTTTAATTTTCTAATGCTATACTAATCAAATTACTAAAAGAATCCTTATCAAAACTGATAAAATGACAACAAAATTTTAGAATATCAAGGGAAATTATGGAAAGAAGTAAGGAGCTCAAACTATATTATAAAGCAGCAATCATCAGAACCATCTGGAATTTGTTAAAAAAAGATAGAGAGATTAATGGAACAGATTAGACAAAGGAGAATCAGAAACAATGGAATGCAACATATTTATTAAAGCAGAAAACATGAATTACTTAGGAAAGTACTCTCTATTTGATAAAAATTGCTGCCAAAACTTGGAAAGTAGTCTGGCAGAAATTAGGCTTGTATCAACACCTCATATCATATTCCACAAAATGTTGATAATGGATAAATGACCTTAATATTAAAGATCTTACTATTAAAAATTTAGAAGAGAAGCAGATTATATGCCTCACACAGCTATGGGTAGATGATCTGTTCTTAACCAAACAAAGAATAAGACAATCTAAGTTCATTAGTGAGTTCCCTGTGAGTCCCCAATGGTTTCTTCAGAAGGATTGCATTTTTCTTCTTACTGAAATGGTTTCCCCTTGAGTGTTGAAATCTTAAAGTATCTCCTATCTTTCCCAGGCTGACTTCCCTTGAAGGACTTTGCTCCACTGGACACTATCTAGTCTTCCTTTAAGTACCTGAAATCAGTTTTTTCCAAAATCTAGTGTGTCAGGTTACATGGAGATTTAAATCAACTTAGATTAAAACAACAACAACAAAAAAAGCAAAGTCAAAATAGATAACTTTGTACACATGAAACTAAAAACCTGCACAGATAAAACTAATGCACCGACGATAAGAAGTGGTTGGTGGGGAAAAACCCAACAACTTTGTATCAAATTTCTCTGAACAGGGTTTGGTATCCAAGATAAAGAACCAAAAAATAAAATATGGAAAACCAACAGTCATTCCCTACATAGATGAGTGGTCAAAGGATATGAACAAATAGTTTATTAAAGGAATTGCAAACTGTTAACCACCACATGAAGGAACTCCAAATCATTAATTAAAAACAGAAATGTAATTTAAAACAATCCTGAAGTTTCATTTCACATCAAATTGCCAAAGACTGACAAAAGATGAATGTAGTTAATGTTAGAGGGGTTGTGGTAAGATGGGCATATTAATGCATTTTGGTGTAGCTAAGACTCAGTACAACCATTTTTGGAAAGCAATTTGGAATTATGGAAATAAAGTAAACAAAATGTTCACAACCTCTGACCCAGATATTCCATTACTTGGCTTATAACCTAAAGAGGTCTTTGATAAGAAAGTCCCCATAAATGCCATAATATTGCACTTTTTGTGACAGTAAAGAATTGGAAACCAAATAGAAACACATTGACTGGGAAATGGCTAAACAAATTGTAATATATGGATTAATAGAATATTATTATGTGCTGTAAAAGAATGATGAATGTGGTAAAATACCAAGAAACATGAAAAAATCTACATGAACTGATGCAGAGTGAAATAAAAAACCAAGGAAACAATTACCATTAAATGTAAACAGAAATAACCACATACACACAAATCAAAAGTGAAAGTTTTAAATTTTTGAATTCCAAATGCACCTCTCTTTCTCCTAGCCCTTTCTTGAGAAGGAAAGCAATTTGATATCAATTATACGTATGCAATCATTCAAAACACTTCCATATTTAAAATGTTGCAAAAAAAATCCAGATCAAAATGAACAAACAAATCAACCAACCTCAGGAGTAATAAACTTAAAAAAAGTATGCTTCAATCTGCATTCAGATGCCATTAGTTTTTTCTCTGGGGTGGATAATAGTTTTCATCACAAGTCCTTGGCAATTATTTTGGATCGTTGTATTGCTGAGATGGCTAAATCTTTCACAATTGATCACACAATATTGCTATTACTATGTATGATGTTCTTCTGGTTCTGCTCATTTTACTTCCCATCAGTTCATGTAAGTCTTCCTAGGTTTTTCTGAAAGCATTATGCTTATCATTTGTAAAAGCACAACAGTATTCCACCAAATCACATCACATATACATATATGTGATGCATATGACATCACAATCATATACACAGTAAGTTATTCCTCAACTGATGGGCATCCCCTCAATTTCCAATTCTTTGCTATCTACAAAAGAGAGTTGCTATAATAATTTTTGTACATATAGGTCCTTTTCCTTTGATGTCTTTGGGATAGAGAGCTAGTTGTGGTACTGCTCAGTGAAAAGGTATGCACAGTTTTATAGCCCTTTCCAACTGTTCTCCAGCATGGCTAGATCACAACTCCACCAACAGTCATTTTGTTGTTCAGTTGTTTCAGTTGTGTCTGACTCTTCATGACTCTATTTGGGGTTTTCTTAGCAAAGATAATGGAGTGTTTTTCCATTTCCTTTTCCAGCTTATTTTATAGAGAAGGAAATTGAGGGAAACAGGGTTAAATGACCTACTCAGAGACACACAGCTAGTAAGTGTCTAAAGCTGGATTTGAACTCAGTAAAATCAGTCTTCCTGACACTAGGTCTTGTGGTGCATCAGTGTCTCAATTTTTCCACTTCCCCTCCACCAGTTGTCATTTTCCTTTCTGTCATATTGTTCAATCTCACTGACATGAACTGGCACCTAAGATTTGCTTTAATTTGCATTTTGCTAATAAACAGTGATTTAGAACATTTTTATGTTACTATAGATATGTGATTTTTTTTTCTTCTGAAAAGTGCCTGCTCATATCTTTTGACTATTTATCAATTTAAGAATGACTTGTATTCTTATAAGTTTGACTCAGTTCTCTGTATATTTGAGAAATGAGGCCTTTAAAAGAGGAACTTAATGTAAAAATTTCCCCCAGTTTCCTGCTTCCCTTCGAATCTTGGCTGAACTGATTTTGTTTGAGCAAAACCTTTTTCAATTTGATGTAACCAAAATTGTCCATTTTAAATCCTGTAATGCTCTTTGCCTCATTTGATCATAAATTCTTCCTTTATGCATAAATCTGACAGGTAAAATATTTCATGGCTCTTTAATGTGCTTGTGATATCACCTTTTGTGTGTAAATCATGTATCTATGACCTTTCCTCAGTATACACTGTGATGTGTTGGTCTATACCTAGTTTCTGTCAAACTGCTTTTCAGTTTTCCCAGCAATTTTTGTCAAAAAGGGATTTCTTGTCCTTAAAGCTTGGATTTTTGAGTTTATCAGACACTAAATACTATAGTCATTTAGTACTATGTATTGTGTACCTATTCTATTCTAATGATCCACCACGATATTTCTTAGCCAGGTTCAGATTCTTTTGATTATTACCATTTTGTAATACATTTTGAGATCTGGTACTGTTAGACCATCTTCTTTCACATTCTTTTTTTCATCAATACCTTTGATATTCCTGACCTTTTGTTTCTCCAGATGAATTTTACTATTTTTCCTACCTCTGTGAAATAATTTTTGGTATTTTGATTGGTATGGCACTGAATAAGTAAATTAATTTTAGGAAGAATTATTAGATTGGCTTACCCAAGAGCAAGTACTATTCACTGTTTAGATATGACTTCATTTGTGTAAAACATGTTTTATAATTGTTTTCACATAGTTCCTGGGTTTATCTTGATAGGAAGACTCCTAAGTCTTCATATTATCTGTTATTATTCTAAATGGAATTTATATTTTTATCTCTTTCTGCTAGATTTTGTGGGTAATATATAAAAATGCTGATGATTACTTTGGGTTTACTATATATCTTATAATTTTGCTAACATTTAATTATTTAAATTAGTTTTAAAAATTTATTCTCTAAGATTCTCTACGTATACCAGTATATCATCTGCAAAAAGTTGATAATTTTATTTCCTCATTGCCTATTTAATGCCTTCAGTTTCTTTTTCTTGTTTAATTGCTACAGCTAGCATGTCTAGAACAATACTGAGTGACAGTAATGATAATGGGCATCCTTTCTTCATCCCTGATCTTACTGGAAAGGCTTCTGGTTTATCCCCATTATAGATAATGCTTTCTGATAGTTCCAGATAGATATTACATATCATTTTAAGGAAATCTCCATTTATTCCCATGAATTCTAGCATTTTTAATAGGTATGAGTGTTATATTTTGTCAAAGACTTTTTCTACATCTACTGAGACAACCACAAGATTTCTGGTTATTTTGTAATTGATTTGATCAATTATGCTGATAGTTTTCCTAATACTGAACCAGTCCTACATTGCTGGTATAAATCCTACGTGGTCATAGTGTATGATCTGTAAAAGTATTTCATCAATATTCAATTAGAGAAATTGGTCAATAGTTTTCTTTCTCTATTTTTCCTCTTCCTGGTTTAGATATTAGCACCATATTTGTTTTGAAAAAGGAATTTGGTAGGACTCCTTCTCTGCCTATTTTTAAAAACAATTTATATGGTATTGAAATGAATTGTTCTTTAAGTGTTTGGTAGAATTTACTAGTGAATCCATCTGGTCCTGGGGATCTTTCTCTAGACAGCTCATTGATGGTTTGTTCGGTTTCTTTTTCTAAGATAGGGTTATTTAAGTATTCTACTTCCTCTTCTGTTAATCTGGGCAATTTATATGTTTATAAATATCCATCCATTTCACTTAGATTGTTAGATTTATTAGTACCCAATTGGGTAAAATAGTTCCTCTTAAAAAAACTTCATTGGTAAGGAATTCAGCCTTTTCATTTTGGTACTGGTAATTTGATTTTCTTTTTTCTTATCAAGTTAAACACTGATTTATCCATTTTATTCTCTTTCCCTTCCACAAAATTGGCCTTTTCAGGATTTCCAATTTGGTGTTTAATTGGGGATTTTAAATTTGTTCTTCTTCTAGTTTTTTTTTAGTTGCATGTCCCATTCATTGATCTGCATTTATTTATTTATTTGATTTATTGATGTAAGCATTTACAGATATAAATTTTCCCCTAAGTACTGAAATTTTGGTATGTTATCTCATTGTTACTCTCTTTAATGACATTATTGATTGATTCTATGACCTGTTTTTTGACCCACTCATTCTTTAGGATTTAGATTGTTTAGTTTTCAATTAATTTTTAATCTGCTTCCATGACCTTGTATTAAATGTAATTTCTATTGAATTATGGTCTGTAAAAGATGCATTTAATATTTCTGCTTTTCTGAATTTGGTTGTGAGGTTTTATGCCCTAATTTTTGTGTACATGCCATGTATCATCAAGAAGAAGATATTCCTATCTATTCCCATCTACTTTTCTCTAGGGTCAATCACATCTAACTTTTCTAAAATTCTATTCATCTCCTCAAATTCTTTCTTGTTTATTTTATGGCTAGATTTATTGAGTTCTGATAAGGGAAAGTTGAGGTCCTCCACTTGTATAGTTTTATTTTTTATTTCCTCTTGTAATTCATTTAATTTTTCCTTTAAGAATATGGATGGTGTGCCATTTAGTGCATATATGCTTAGTATTGATATTACTTCAAAATACCCTTTTTAATGGCACCTTTTAGCAAAATGTATTTCCCCTGTTTATCTCTTTAAATTAGATCTATTTTCACTTTTGCTTTGTATGAGATCATGCTTGCTATTCCAACTTAGCATAATAGATTCTGATCCAGCCCCTTACCCTTTACTCTCTGTGTTTATTTGCCTCATTGAGATTCTTGTAAACATATTGTAGGATTCTGGTTTTGAATCCACTCTGCTACCTGCTTCTGTTTTATGGGTAAATTCATTCCATTCACATTCACAGTTATGATTATTAACTGTGTATTTTCCTCCATCCTGCTATCCCTTAATCCACTCTCCATTCTATCAGCTACACTCCCCTTATCTTATTACATTCTTTTCCTTCTTCTTTCTAGGGTAAGATATAATTCTATTCTCAACTGAGTGTGTATGTTATTCCATCTTTGAGGCAAGTCTGATGAGAGTAAGTCTCACGCATTGCATGGCACCCCCTATAAAAACCTTTCCCTCCACTGTAAAAGTTTTCTTGCCTCTTTTACGTAAGATAATTTACTCTACACTACCTCTCCCTTCACCCTTTCCCCAGTGCACCCCTCTTTCTCACCCTGTAATTTCTTTTCATCTCAACCCATTATAGTCAACTCATATCCATGCCCTCTATGTACACTCCTTCTACTTGCCCTAATAATGATGAAGTTCTTCGGAGCTACGTGTATCATTTTCCCATAGAGGAATATAAAGTTTATTTTATTGAATTCCTTACAATTTCTTCTTCATACTCACCTTTTTATGTTTCTCTTAAGTCTTATGTTTGAATATCATATTCTCTATTCACCTCTGTTTTTTTCATTAGGACTGTTTGAAAGTTCCATATTTCATCAAATGTACATTTTTTCCCGTGAAGGATTTTACTCAGTTTTGCTGGGTGGGGTCATTGGCTCTAATTCTAGTCCCTTGACTTCCAGAATATCATATTCCAAGCCCTCCAATCCTTTAATGTGGAAGCTTCAAAAATATGTATCCTGACTGTCTCCATAATATTTGAATAGTATTTTCTTGGCTGCTTGTGATATTTCTCCCTTGACTTTGGAGCACCGGAATTTGGTTATAATATTTCTGGGAGTTTTTACTTTGGGATCTCTTTCAGACGGTGATTGGTGGCTTCTTTCAATTTTTACTTTATCCTTGGATCCAAGATATTGGGCAATTTGCCTTGAAAATTTCTTGAAATATGATGTCTAGGCCCCTTTTTTAATCATGGTTTTCAGGTAGTTCTTAATTTCTCTCTCCTCAATCTGTTTTCAAGGTCAGTTACTAGAAAATTGTATCATCTGGTTTTTGTTGTTTCTGTCACCTCAGAATTCAATTTGAAGCATTATTTTAGAATTCATTGAAGGGGAATTTGGGAGAGTTCAGATGAGTGCTTTTTATTTCACTCTCTTGGCTCTCTCAATCATTTTTAAAAAAATACTATTCTTTTTTTGTATGGCTAGCTCTCTGGGAGTGGAAAGAGTATTTGCAAAATATGGTGATGTAAGAAACCAAAGTTATCAATTAAAATTTATATATTTTTTGAGGTAGAGAAAGAAACAAGGGAAATTTTTATTCTGAATCTGATTATTACTAATAAGAAGAAACTGTTTCCTGGGATAGAAAGGATGATGGAGTACATGGCAACTGAATGTTCTATCCTTGAGTCTGGGGCAGAGAAGAAGAGGAAATTGTCATATAGTCTGATAGACTCTAGATTTTGGAAGAACTAATTCAAAGGACTTGGAGAAAGAGTAGATAGGATCCAATGGAGTAAAATGGTATAGGGGAAGTCAGCTTAGGAAATATGGCAGAGAGTTAAGAATTCTAGACTCAAAGAGAAACAATTTCAATGAGAAGAATACGGAGACCTTTCTGAAGAAACCAATGGGAACACACAGTCAACTCACTAATCAAATTAAATTTAAATAAGTAATGTTCAGAAGATGGAAGCAAGGTCACATAACAGAGAATGACTGGGTGAAGCTTGAATGATTCTACAATAAGCTGGTAAGGGAAGTTACACACAATTTAAAAAAAAAGAAAATCCTTTTTAAAAATTATACTAAAAGAAAAGAGAAGACTTTAAAAAACAATCTAATACCTTGGTCTGGGACAAAACGGGATGATGATAACTTACAAGAAAGCAGGTAGAGCTGCTCAATTCTCTTTGTCTTAGTTTTTATTACAAAGGAGAAAGGACACTGTAAATGATATGGTAAAATGAGTAAGAGGTATTTGATACTCAAGATAATTAAGAATATAATAAAGCTGTACCTAGTTGCCCTTACTGAATTTTGTCACCTGGTTTGGATGATTTATATCCTTTCAAATAATTGGCAGTTGTGAATGCTGAACTACTGCTAGCGATGATTGAAAGATCAAGGAAGATGGGTGAAGTGCTGCAAGTTTGGAGAATAGATATCTCAATTTTCAGAAAATGGAAAAGAATAAGAATCTATAAAATAGAGGTCAGAGAGTTTGACTTTTATTCTTGGGAAAATTCTAAAATATATCATTAAAAAGACAGCAACAAGGCTTCTGTTTCCAAAACATCCCAAATAAATATGCAATGGACTCAGGCCATGGAAGAGCTCAAAAAGGATTTTGAAAAATCAAGTAAGACAGGTAGAGGAAAAATTGGGAAGAGAAATGAGAGCAATGCAAGAAAATCATGAAAAGCGAGTCAACAGCTTGCTAAAGGAGACCCAAAAAAATGCTGAAGAAAATAACACCTTTAAAAATAGGCTAACACAATAAAAGAGGTCCAAAAAGCCAATGAGGAGAAGAATGCTTTAAAAAGCAGAATTAGCCAAATGGAAAAGGAGGTTCAAAAGTTCACTGAAGAAAATGATTCTTTAAAAATTAGAATGGAACAGATGGAAGCTAATGACTTTATGAGAAACCAAGAAATTACAAAACAAAACCAAAAGAATGGAAAATAATGGAAGATAGTGTGAAACATCTCATTGGAAAACAACTGACCTGGAAAATAGATACAGGAGAGACAATTTAAAAAATATGGGACTACCTGAAAACCATGATCAAAAAAGACCCTAGACATCAACTTTCATGAAATTATCAAGGAAAACTGATATTCTAGAACCAGAGGGCAAAATAAATATTTTAAGAATCCACTGATCACTTCCCGAAAGAGATCCAAAAAGAGAAACTCCTAGGAATATTGTAGCCAAATTCCAAGAGTTCCCAGGTCAAGGAAAAAATATTACAAGCAGCTAGAAAAAAATAATTTGAGTATTGTGGAAATACAATCAGGATAACACAAGATCTAGCATCTTCTACATTAAGGGATCAAAGGGCATGAAATAAGATATTCCAGAAGTCAAAGGAACTAGGATTAAAACCAAGAATCACCTACCTAGCAAAACTGAGTATAACACTTGAGGGGAAAATGATCATTTAATGAAATAGAGGACTTTCAAACATTCTTGATGGAAAGACCAGAGCTGAAAAGAAAATTTGACTTTCAAACACAAGATTCAAGAGAAACATGAAAAGGTAAACAGGAAAGAGAAATCACAAGGGACTTACGAAAGTTGAATTGCTTACACTCCTTCATGGAAAGAAAATATTTGTAACTCTTGAAACTTTTCTCAGTATCTGGGTAGTTGGAGGGATTACACACACACACACACATGTGTGTGTGTATATATATATATATATACACACACACACACACACACACACACACACACAGAAAGAGAGAGAGAGAGAGAGAGAGAGAAACAGAGAGACAGAGAGCACAGGGTGAGTTGAATAGAAAAGGATCATATCTAAAAAAATAATAAAATTAAGGGGTGAGAGAGGAATATATCGGGAGGAGAAAGAGAGAAATGGAATGGGGCAAATTATCTCTCATAAAATGGCAAGGAAAAGCTTTTTCAATGAAGGGGAAAAGCATGGAGGTGAGAGGGAAAAAGCGAAGCTTACTGTCATCACATTTGGCTCAAGGAAGGAATAATATGCACACTCAATTTGGTATGAAAACCAATTTTACACTACAGGAAAGTAGGGGAGAAGGGGATAAGCAGGGTGGGGGAGGATGATGGAAGGGAGGGCAAATGGGAGAAGGGAGCAATTCAAAGTAAACACTCTTGGGGAGGGACAAGGTCAAAAGAGAGAATAGAAGAATGCCAGGCCTAGAGGCCTGTGTGGGCTACCCGAGTCTTCTTACCTCACCTCCGAGGTCTTCGGTTGGCCAAAACCGGATGCTCATATGAGAGAAAGGACGTTCCAGAGTCGAACAAGGGTTGAGCTTTATTTCAGGATCTCGGTTACAAGTGCAGGGGGTTCTTCCTTAGGAGGAAGAGGGAAAATCTCCCAAGGAGGCAAAGATGACTGCTTATGAGCAACAATACCCTGGGGAGCTGGAGGATTTAGATTTCCTGATATTCGGTGTAATTAAGAGCCTGCTGGAAGGGCCGGAGAGACCAGGGCGGGAATGGAATGAGAGTGGAAGCGGAGAGAGGGGAGGGGAGAACACGGGAGGGACGGAGAGTCCAGGCAAGCAGAAAGTTAAGCGGAAAGTTAAGGAGCGTAAAGAAAAAATAGGTTCGGAGCTCCATCTAGCGGATAGGACCTGCCTTAGCGGTCGCTCAGTACCCCGGCACTGGAAGCTCAAAAAAAGCCAGAGACCAGTGTGGGGAATAGGAGGGTGCCAAAATACCTTAGAGTATCCCCTTCTTTGTTATGCGCGGAGAGCACCTGGCTCTAGAGCAAACAGTGGCTGGAGGCTGAGTGGATTAAGGAAGGCCTGAAAGCTCTCTTAGCACGTAAGGAGCCAAGAGGACAGTAGGCTCCGCTTTCTTCTTTCCTCTCCCCCCTCCCCCTCTCTCCCCGCTTGTACTTGTACTTCCAGGGGGAGATTTCCTAAGGAGGCTAGGATCTTAAGGGATTGGAAGTAGAAGTACAAGTGGAGAGAGAGGGGGAGGGGAGAGAGAAGAGAAGAAAACGGAGCCTACTGTCCTCTTGGCTCCTTACGTGCTAAGAGAGCTTTCAGGCTTCCTGAATCCTACTTAACCTTCAGCCACACAGTTTGCATCTCAATACCGTGCTGTTAGATAACAATAGTGTGCCCAGATCCGGGACCATCTCGAGGGCGGGGAGATCTCTCTCCCATCATGTTTCTCACGGGAAGAGGCGGAATTACTCGAGATAGCTCGGTTCACCTCTATTCCCTGCCGTTTCCTGGGAGGGTCTCATGAGAGCTCTAAGATTTAGAAGTCCCACTTTTACCCACCCGAGACCGTCCACATGGAATTGAGCTTCCAATCCCAACAGAAGAAATGGGGGGCAGGATAGGATGGATGGAGACTATAGTTAGTCTTACACAACATGACTGTTATGTTAGTCTTTTGCAAAACTACACATATATAGCCTATATTGAATTGCTTGCCTTCTCAGTGGGGATGGGTAGGGAGGGAGGAAGGAAGAGAATTTGGAACTCAAAGTTTTAGGAACAAATGTTGAGAATTGTTTTCTGTACAACTGGGAAATAAGAAATACGGGTAATGGGGCATAGAAATTTATCTTGCCCTATAAGACAAGAGAGAAGATGGGAATAAAGGAAGGAAGGGGTATTAGATGGGAGGGCAGATTGAGGGAGAAGGGGTAATCAGAATGCAAGGCATTTTGGGATGGGGGGGAGAGATGGGGAAAAAATTTGGAGCTCAAAATTTTGTGGAAATGAATGTTGAAAAATTAAAATAAATAAAATAAAAAACGAGATAGCAAACATCTAGAAATAGAAGGAGAGAGTATAAACAGCTTTTATTGAGAACAGTTTATGTGAGACTAACATAATTTGCCTGTTTTAATAGGGTAACTAAACTCATAGATAAGAAAAATAATGTGGATATGGATTCCTAGATTTTAGTCAGCTTTTTGAGAAAGTATCTAATAGTATTCTTGTGGAAAGACAGGGAGATGTGGATTAAATGATAATACAGAAGGATGCATAACTGTTTGGATGACTAGATTCAGAGTAGTTGTTAATGTCCCCATGACATGTGATATCCAGTGCAATATCCTAGGCAGCTGTGCTTGGGCTAATGTTGTTTAACATTTTTATCACTGACAGGATGCTCATTAAATTTACAGATTACACAAAATTTATAGATTACACTAGCTGACAGGGATAGCTAACACAGCAGATGACAGAATTAGGCTCCAAAAGAATGATAACAATCCAGGGCATTTGTTTTGCATGTTTTCTCTTTCTATATTGTAAGAGAAAAGGAACCAGGTCTTATTTACCCTGGTACTCTCACAATACTTAGTAAGCACTCAATAAATTTCTGCTGAATGAAAGCATCATCTACTACACTCTTATCATATTGTATTATATTCATGTTTCATAATTTGGTGTCCCCATTTGACGGACATTCATTTCATTTCAAGATTTTTGCTGCCTTAAAAAATGTTGCTATAAACATTTTGTTTTGTATGGGAACTTTTACATCTGTACTTGATCTCCATGGGTTATATACCAAGTGGTAACATATCTGGTACCATGGTTTGGTGATGAGTCTATATTCTCAATACACTTAACATTTATTATAAGTAGGCTTTCTTCCCCCACAAAAGTGCAACATTCTACTTTATTGTTTCCTTGATATATAATCATTCTTTCTTCTTTCTTCATAGGATATAAGAAAAGATGAACGATCAAGGGCTTATACATTCTTCAATCTCAACCTTCATTCATTGAAGTGGATTTTATAGTCTAGTTCTATATAATAATTTAATTTGTACCTGAACACAACAGCTATGCAACATGAATTTATTAAATAATACTGTGTGCATGTAAATCCAGTCTTATTTATACTGGGTACATACAAAGAGAATGATGATTTTAGTTGCTTTGCTACTTATGGTGGAATGGTTGTTTTTTTTAAAAAAAAGTGGGGTGACAATTTTTTGGTTGTTTTTCTGTGAAGTTAGCAGATATTGTGTAATTCTAATATTTTTTTGCATTGCTTTGATGTAATTTCATAAAAACATATGGTCAACCTTTCATAATTAATGGTGATAACATTTTCACATTAACTATGTGATATTATTTAAATTTTGCAAAAGCCTTAAAATATTGTTTTTTAATAGTGATGAGCCAGTTACGCCCAAGGAGTACATTTACTGATTTCAATCAGTCTTGGATATGATGGAGTGATAGGGGTATCCAATTAAGACAATGAAATTATTGAACATAAAGGATACCACCCAACAAGACCTGACGAAAACCAGCCTTTTGCTTTTAATTAAAAACACAGCAATTTTTAAATGCCTTATTCATTTTTATTATAAAATCAAAACACAGGATATTTTCTTTAATGAAAAGCAGAAACAGTTAAAATATTTTTAGAGGTTAAAAGTTAAAAAAGAATTTTTTAAAAGCCTAGGAAACTGCCCCTTTGTCATTCTGTCAAGCCAAATTTAATACAATACAGTTTTGGAACAATATTTGTTTGTTAAAAGGAGGGAAAAATTTCCTAGTAACTGTTTCGTACAAGGCTCAGTTGACTGATTGGCTGATATGACACTAGCTACTATTACTGCAACTGTTTTTGACAGACCACAAAAGGAATGAAGATGATCATTTCAACATTTTTTAACTGCTTAAGCAAACTCATGAGCCTGAAGGAACTTTTAGTGAAATTAAAAAAAATTAATATACTCATGCAACTTTCTAAATAGTTTTGATTATTTCTAAATAATTAAGATCTATACTCCAAAAGAATTAAGTGACATAAAATGAAGTAACAGTGGAAATAATAAGGTGCAAATTGGACAAAACAGCTACAGTATCATAGAATTTTAGGTCTAGAAAGGACTTTAGAAATTATCTACTCCTGTTACTCAGAAAGGATAAATGATTTACCCAAGGCCATACAGCTCTAGCAATCAGTGGTAGAATTACTATTGATACTCTTACTGTCCATTATTCATGACCCCATTTAGGGTCTCCTGCCAAAAATACTGTAGTTGTTTGCCATTTCCTTCTCCAGTTCATTTTACAGATAAATTGAGGAAAACAGGGTAAAATAACTTGCCCAGGGTCACACAGCTAATAAGAATCTGAGGTCAGATTTGGATTCAAGAATATAAGTGGTCCAACATTTTATCCACTGTGCCCCCTAGTTGCTCAATCAACAACAAAAACAACAAATCAGTAGTAGAACTACTACCAGACCTTGGTCACCTGACTTACAATTTTATGTTCTTTTGATCACATCACACTGTCATATAATTGATTCAATTAATATTACTTCAAGAAATATTTGTTGACTGCTTATTATATTGTATTCTTCATATTGTATTATATACATACACTATATTATATATCTAGATATGTCATTCCTCTCCTCAAAAATCTTCAATGGCTCCCCATTACATACAGAATAAACTTGAAATTATTTCTCCATTTAACATCCTCCAAAATCTGATGTCACCCCGCGTTTCCAACCCTATTTCAGACTACACCGTAACTAAACTAGACTATTAGTTAGCCACCTGAAATATGCCTGTTATCTATGCCTAGAATATCATCACATCTCTCTATGAATTCCTATCCATCATTTAAAAACAAACATAAATGCTACCTTGTCGATGACTCTTTGGTATTCCCTCAAGTAGTGGCCATCTCCATCCAAACTTTAACTCCTAAAGAGTACTTTGTTTAATAAAGTACTCTCTTTAACGAACTGATCATATATTGCTCTGTTTTATAATTATCTGTATATGTGTCATCTTTCTATAATTAGTCTGTTAAGTTCCATGAATGCAAAGGTTGTGTCTGTATGCTGTGGTTTGGATAAAGTTGCTTCCTTGAAATTTAATATAGTTGGTAGCATCAGCAGCTGCAAGTTGAAGCTGATTTAGGGAAAGCTGGGAAAGTAGGCCTACCCTCAGACAAAGAGGAAATAATACTGTAAACTGTGTGAACTCTGGAACCCAGACCCTTACTCTCATGTCCCTAGGAACTACAGCTTATAGAATCAAAGTTGGAAAGGATTAGTTGTTTTCTAGCCCATCTGTACCTGAAAAAAATCTCCCTAATACACATAATAATTCAGTCTTTGCTCAAAGATTGCAAGTGAGAGAGAATAATCTGTGGGGGTAACCTACTTTACTTCTGGACATCTTTGATCATTAAGAAGCTTTTCCTTCTATCAAGTCTAAAAAGAACTCTGAAACTTGCAGGCATTGTTCATAGATCTCCCTTGTGAATTGAAATAGAACCAGACATTCCTCTGTATCAATTTATTACATTGTTGAAGACACCTATTCCATCTCAACTCCCCTCACGCCCAATTCTAACCACTCCACTTTCTTTTCCTGCACGATAAATACCCTTATTTCTGACAGTGGATCCTTATATGGCAGAAATCGGAGGCCTCCAACGATCCTATCAAAAACTATGTTATTTAAGCTAATTGAGTAAGCTAATGAATATCAGAAAAATAAGAGCCATAATGGCCAAATGGATCACATATAACCTCCTTAAATCTTTTATTTATTTATTTATTTAACTTTTAACATTCATTTTAACAAAATTTTGGGTTCCAAATTTTCTCCCCATTTGTCCCCTCCCCCCCACACCAAGCATTCTAATTGCCCCTATGACCAATCTGCTCTCTCTTCTATCATCCCTCTCTGCCCTTGTCTCCAACTTCTCTTTTGTTCTGTAGGGCCAGATAACTTTCTATACCCCTTTACCTGTATTTCTTATTTCCTAGTGGCAAGAACATTACTCAACAGTTGTTCCCAAAACTTTGAGTTCCAACTTCTCTTCCTCCCTCCCTCCCTCCCCACCCCTTCCCTTTGGAAGGCAAGCAATTCAATATAGGCCAAATCTGTGTAGTTTTGCAAATGACTTCCATAATAGTTGTATTGTATAAGACTAACTATATTTCCCTCCATCCTATCCTGTCCCCCATTACTTCTATTCTCTTTTGATCCTGTCCCTCCCCATGAATGTCAACCTCAAATTGCTCCCTCCTCCCCATGCCCTCCCTTCCATCATCCCCCCCACCCTGCTTATCCCCTTATCCTCCACTTTCCTGTATTGTAAGATAGGTTTTCATACCAACATGAGTGTGCATTTTATTCCTTCCTTTAGTGGAATGTGATGAGAGTAAACTTCATGTTTTTATCTCACCTCCCCTCTTTATCCCTCCACTAATAAGTCTTTTGCTTGCCACTTTTATGAGAGATAATTTGCCCCATTACATTTCTCCCTTTCTCCTCCCAATATATTTCTCTCTCACTGCTTGATTTCATTTTTTTAAGATATGATCCCATCCTCTTCAATTCACTCTGTGCATTCTGTCTCTATGTGTGTGTGTTTGTGCGTGTGCATGTGTGTGTGTTTAATTCCACCCAGTACCCAGATACTGAAAAGTTTCAAGAGTTACAAATATTGTCTTTCCATGTAGGAATATAAACAGTTCAACTTTAGTAAGTCCCTTATGACTTCTCTTTGCTGTTTACCTTTTCATGTTTCTCTTCATTCTTGTGTTTGAAAGTCAAATTTTGTTTTCAGCTCTGGTCTTTTCATCAAGAATGCTTGAAAGTCCTCTATTTCATTGAAAGACCAATTTTTCCCCTGAAGTATTATACTCAGTTTTGCTGGGTAGGTGATTCTTGGTTTTAGTCCTAGTTCCTTTGACTTCTGGAATATCATATTCCATGCCTTTAGATCCATTAATGTAGAAGCTGCTAGATCCTGTGTTATCATGATTGTATTTCCACAATAGTTGAATTGTTTCCTTCTAGCTGCTTGCAATATTTTCTCCTTGACCTGGGAATTCTGGAATTTGGCCACAATGTTCCTAGGAGTTTCTCTTTTTGGATCTCTTTCAGGTGGTGATCTGTGCATTCCTTGAATATTTATTTTGCCCTCTGGTTCTAGAATCTCAGGGCAGTTTTCCTTGATAATTTCATAAAAGATGATGTCTAGGCTATTTTTTTGATCATGGCTTTCAGGTAGGCCCATAATTTTTAAATTGTCTCTCCTGGATCTATTTTCCAGGTCAGTTGTTTTTCCAATGAGATATTTCACATTATCTTCCATTTTTTCATTCTTTTGGTTTTGTTTTGTGATTTCTTGGTTTCTCATAAAGTCATTAGCCTCCATCTGTTCCATTCTAATTTTGAAAGAACTATTTTCTTCAGTGAGCTTTTGAATCTCCTTTTCCATTTGGCTAATTCTGCTTTTGAAAGCATTCTTCTCCTCATTGGCTTCTTGAACCTCCTTTGCCAATTGAGTTAGCCTATTTTTCAAGGTGTTATTTTCTTCAGCATTTTTTTGGGTCTCCTTTAGCAGGGTGCTGATCTGCTGTTCATACTTTGCTTGCATGTCTTTTATTGCTCTCTCCAGTTTTTCCTCCAGTCCTCTAACATAATTTTCAAAATTTTCTGAGCCCTTTTTGAGCTTTTTCCAGGTCTGATCCCATTGAGAGGGCTGGGATACAGAAGCGCTAACTTCCGTGTCTTTCCCTGATGGTGAGCACCACTCTTCCTCATCAGTAAGGAGGGGAGGAACCTCCTTAAATCTTTCTGATAAGCAGGCAAAAACGTAAAAATTAAATAAACAGGGAAAAGGACTGGACCTGTGGTTTCACTGACATAGGGAATCCCAGATAAGAAAACTCCTTCTAACAATGCAACCTGTAGTTGGGACTGTGCCTTTGGATTCATTGGTATAAGGAACTCCCAATGAGGAAACTCCTTTTTACAGTGTAGATTAGTAGCTTCTCCACTAAGTAGTATCTAAGAGAGTTGTCCGTAGTACTGAGAAATTAGAGGATTTACCCATAGGTTACACAGACAATAGCACTGGAGACAAGACCTAGAACCTTGAGGCTGGTTCCTTAACCGTTATACTATGTTTTCTTTCTAGTGTCATAAAAATTACAAAAAAGAATTACTTTGATAATAAAAGAAATTATTGGTTAAAAAACTTAAAATTAAAATCGAATGGAAAAACCTGGATATTTTAAAAATCTCTTCAATTTTATTTCATATCAGATATTTTCCCCATTTCACTTTTTATGCTCCATTCTAAAAATACTTTTTTTAAAAATTCATACCAAATTTTAAAAAGTATAAAATAAATTCAGTTTGACTATAAATAATTTAAAACAAAACGAGGAGGACTTGGGACATCCCATGACCCTGAGTGTTATAAAGTACCAAAAGTATACTTTCTCTTTATACAAAACCAAAAGTGAATTAGAATTCTCCACAAAAGGTTGTTTTAGGTAAATCTTGAATAACATAGCTTTCAGTAGCAATGCAAGTTAGATTCTATGGCTAAACTCCCTAGGTGTTTTCATCTGTTTCTTCCTTTAGAAGGCCAAAATAGGTCATCTTTTTGGTTCTTTTGTTATTTATTTATTCTCCTCTGCCCATTTAAGGGTATTAATATGTTATTATTACTCTAGTTACCTGAAAGAGTTCTCCAATGAAATCTTCTTCTAATATCTTATTGTGGCACAGTGGCTATGCACATAAACCCTGGTAGGTCCTCATAAGCTGGAGTGGATTTATTTTAGAACAGGTGTTTTTGGACTACCTTAGTTAGGGGTACTAGTTAATATTTTTTTTTGGCCATAGAAATCTAGGCAAAAATACAAACTGGCCCATGGTTCAATGTAGTTCTTTTATATTGCTGAGATGATAGTGGCAGAGTAGCAAAAAAAATGGTTAGAGTATAGTAAACATTATTATTATTATTAATTGTTAGTTATCTCAGATCCAATGACCAACAATGACTGATAACTCATGAAGGAACTGAATCACATATAGATAGGCAACTAAAGTAGTATATTGGTACCCCTAAGGCACTAAAAAAATGGATATAAGAAATATCTCTAATTTGTTGAGTATATCTCCATGGAGGAGTTATGGGAAAACTGGCAGAAGCTTGACTCTTGGTTTCCATCCTTGTGCTTCCCATTTGTGCTTTTGCTTCTAACCAGGTTCAGTACTATGGTTGTCTGCTCTGGACTAGTCTTTATATTTTGTTAGCCCTGTTCTATATTTTCTTTTCCCAGTTCTCAGAGGCAGCATTACAGATAGGGCCATTGCCTAGACCTAGGCTATAGTATTAATCTTTTGTCTCTAATGGGAAATAACTACGTATATACAGAACAGTGACAAATAATAATCCATTTGTAAGAAAAGCATGATCTCAACTGACAAATAAGTATCAGTCACTTCTAAAAGTAATGTTATTTAAAAACTAAGCCATTAAATGAAAGTAATGGTGCCACTTGAAAATAGAAATTTGTCATTAGTTGTAGAAATGACTTGGATTTATATCTTTAAGAAGGAGAATCATATAAGAAAAGTAAAAAAAAAAGTCTAGTAAAGCATAGTAAAGGTAGAAAGTTTAAGGGAAGAGAGAGTACCTGTTCCTGGGATTCCAACTCCCGGTGATGCAGTTTTTTCTCTATTGAGCGCATCTGAATGCTTTGGTTTTCCAGCTCATCTTGCAAATCCTAAAATAAAGTGAACCAGTGAAAAAATAAACACGTTAAATTGCAGAAACAGATTGCAAGTAACCTAACAAACATCACAGTTCTGTTGTTTCCCATCTTTGTTGTTTCTTAAAAGTTCAACTTAGTAAAACTGACAAGCTTTTGCATAGCTTTCTCCTACTCCAAGAAAATGTAACATGAAGACATGTAAAATAGCTAAATTAGGGCTGACAATTCTCTTTACAAAAGGGTTATTTACCTATATATGCATTTATCACAGATTTCCTTAAAGTAGTGAGTCCTTGTGATACATTTAAAGTAAAAATTGATTTATAAAAACTGAACCTTTCCAAAATATTTTGTCAATTCAGCTAAACAATAGCATTAAATATCTGCCACGTACTCAGTCCAAGAACTCTTTTATTATAGAAATGGAATGCAGAATTGTATTCATTTCAAATGAAAGGCAGCAAGGTGGCTCAATGGACAGAGAATTGGACTTGAAGTCAGTAGTACCTGAGTTCAAATCTGACCTTGGACATTTACTAGCTGTGGGAGCTTGAGCAAGTCATATAATCTTTCTATGCCTCATTTCCTCACTGATAATGTGGACAATAATAGCACCTCCCTCTTCAAGTTGTTATGAGGATAAAATGAAATAATATTTGTAAAGTGCAAAATTTAAAGCGTTATATAAATGCTAACTATTGTTATTATAATAAAATTACACTAATAAATATTTACTATGTAAACACTATATGTGTTCCTGGTGTTATGTGTATAGCTTTCACCTCTATGAAGTCCCTTTCTTCTTCTATAGCAAGAGGAGAAAAATAGTGGGGACAGGGAGGAGAGAGTGCAATGCATTGATGAGTTCTTAAGATTGTTAGCACATATTTATTTATTTTTTTCCATAACAAAATTTTTTTTATTTTTAATGTTCTACAATCACTGCCATAAAACTGAGATTTTTTTTCCCCCTTTCTGCCCCCCCACCATTCCCCTCCCTCCCCAAGACAGCATACAATTCTATATAGGATCTACATATACTTTCCTCTTGAATATATTTTCACTATAGTCATGCTGTGTAGACAAACTAAAATAAATGGAAGAAATCATGTAACAAATCAAAACATAATATACACACACACACAAAAATGATCTGCTACATTCTGCGAATGAATTCCATAGTTCTTTCTCTGAATGTGGAAGGCATTTTGCCTTGGAAGACCATTGGGAAATATATATATATATATATATATATATATATATATATATATATATATATATATATATATATATATATATATATATTTTAAGTTCTTGTATTGTTACAAAATTCCAAGTCTACCAGAAAAAACTCTCACACACTGTGGTCTCTGCTGTGCACAAAGTTCTCCTGGTTCTGCTCCTTTCACTTTGTATCATATCATAAAAGTCCTTCCACGCCTCTCTGAAATCTTCTTGTTCATCATTTCTCATGGTGCAATAGTACTCCATTACATTCACACACCATAATTTATTCAGCCATTCCCCAGTTGATGGGCATCCCCTTGATTTCCAGTTTTTGCCACAAAGAAGCACATATTAATTTAACTACTAGTACTCTATGTGAAATCTTTGTGCAGTGGAAATACTCAGAAGATGGGTTCAAATACTGGCTCTCTCACTTGCTACTGTGTGACCTAAGGCAAGCCACTTAATTTCTCTGGGTTTCAATTTCCTCAACTGTAAAACAAGGAGGTTGAACTAGAAGATTTTTAGTCCTAACTTGATGATACTATGATCTTACAAAAGCATATTTAAAGCATGTATGGAGATGGAGATGACATGGAAATAATAATTAAGAAGTACATGTTATTGAAGCAAGTACTAGGATTTGGGAGAATCCAGAAACTATATTCCCCCAATGTACAATATCTATTATTATCATACCGGTTTACTATTTGATTTTTAAAACTGGAATAAAAAATGTCCCTTTCAAACAATGTCAAGAGTACATGGTTGACCTATACACACATATATATAATATGTTGAAATGAATTGGTAACAACCTAAAAAATATAAACTAAAAAAATATAAAACTTGCATTTTTCTTTATTCCTAGGAAAGCACAAATAAGGACAAAGTTAATTAAATAAAGAAAAGAATTTGCATATTTTGAAATGACCAAAACAAAAAAGAAAATTATGTCAAAAGATTCAGGCTGCACTTTAATATATTTTTTTTTAAAAATAGAGTGTGAGGTAGTACCAAATCATTCATCCAAAGCAGACTTTGATAACAAGAAAGAATTTGAAATTCCTTCAATTCCTTATTTCTCTTTGAGTTTATCAATTATTTCTATTAGAGGTGAGTGCAATGCTTATTTGCTCTATTTTCAGTAAGCTAGCATTATCTAATTTGTTAAAATTTCCTTGCCCATCATAGAGTAATTACAAACATCTGTTGAGCAAAACAGCAAACTGGAGAGATTAAAGAACTGAAAGGAATGTTCATGGTTTAATAACATTCAAAAAATTTATTTCAGTTGTCAAGATCATCATTTGGGTTTCTTGTTTTTGAAATACAAAATACAACACAATGGATCTTATGAATACTTTGTATATATACACAAAAGATGGATCTTATATACATTCTGCCCTTCTCTTATGGTATTATGATTTATTTAGTGCCAAAGTTTTTGCACACATACATTATATTCTGTGCTAGACTGTAAGCTCTATAAGGCCAGAGATGAAGTCTTATTTTGCCTCGTGTCTTCCAAATACTATAAAAATAATGTGTTGAATAAATGTTGAATTGAATTGAATTATGGGTGAAATGTATGATAAATGTAATGTAAATACAAATACAAAATGTAAATAAAAATGAATTCTGATTTCATCTTACCAAAGGAAAAAAATTGCAAGATGAAATAATTTTCACTATAAAATATTACCAATTAATTTGAACAATTATAATTATTAGATTTATTTTTTGACAATGAAGTTCTCTACATTCAAATACATACTATAATTATGTTAATTCGGAATTCTGAGACAACATTTCATTTCCATAAATTTATATGTGGCCCACAATGTAAGTGAAGCTCCAAGACATAAAAATGACTAATCATCTACACAGAGAAGGTAGCCATATTTAACAGGAATCTGAACTCTCCAACTCACTATCTTTTTTTAAAGTGCCTCAAATACATTATACTTCAGGAAGATAATGATCATTTTGATAGTGTGAGATAATGGAACTGGTCTTGGATTTAGAAGACCTGGACTCTACCTTTTATTAGTTATGTGATCTTGGGTAAGTCATGTAACTTGTTTGGATAATCAATTTTTTCATCTATAAAATGAAGATAATAATTCTTGCACTAGCTGTTTCATGAGGTTCAAAAGAAGTATTTTTAAAAAAATCTTAAAGTATTACATATGAGTTAAAATAATGACAATATTTACTCTACTTTTGAATTTTGAAACTGTAAACATTCAAACACTAAAATTCACATCATAATTCAGGACAAGAATCTTAGAACTAGAAGAGAGACCTTAAAGCTGAATTCATTCAGTCCCTTAACAATGAATCAGTCCACAAAGGGGGTTGGGCGTGGGAAAAAGAACAAATATTTAATAAGTTCCTGCTACCTGCTAGGCACTGTCGTAAGAGCTTTATAATATTTCCTTTGAACCTCACAACAGGTATTATATTATACTACTATTATTTCCATTCCAGACAGAAGTTAAGTGACTTGCCTGGGTTCACATGGTGTCTAAGGACAGGTGTGAATTCAGGTCTTCCTGTTCCAGGCCTAGCACTCTATCCACTGTACCACAGTAACCTCTCTATTAAGTACCTACTACGTATTATGCTAAGTTGCAAGGTGGCTCAGCCTGGAGTCAAGAAGACCTGAATTCAAATCCAGGCTCAGACCTTAACTAGTGTGACCCTGGCCAAGTCACTTAACCTCTGTTTGACTTAATCCACTGGAGAAGGAAATGGTTAACCCCTCAAGTATCTTTGTCAAGAAAACCCCATGAACAGAACGGTCCACAGGGTTACTAAGTGGCAGACATGGCTGAATGATTGAACAACAATGTATTAGGCACTACGCTAGGTACTGGGGAGAAAAAAAAAGTAAGCAGTCATTTTCTTCAAGGAACATAGGCTATTAGGGAAGAAAACATGTTCATATCTAAGCATATATAGAATGCATTTAAAATACACAAGATTATTTTGCTAGATAAGTACAGATAAAGACAGGTCATAAGAGGTTGGTGACTTGTTTCATCTTAAAGAGCTAGTTAGTGGCAGAATTGAAATTAGAAGTCAATTTTCATTTCAGGGTTTTCTCTATCATGCCAGATTGCCTAGGCACCCAGTGACTATGTGGAGATGTAAACAATTATTCAGATGCACAATTAGGATCCTTGGTCCCATGTATGATCTTGAAACCCATATTTTTATTCATAAACTTTAAATTTAGCATTCAACTCAAAGAATCATGCTTTTTACAGTTTACAAGAAAAATTCTGGATACTTAGGGAATTTGCTAACCAACATCAGAGTAAAAGTGTAAATTAAAGCATATTTTGAACAACTAAATTGTTCAGAGTGCAAAATTAATGTCTTTCCTAAGTATGCTATTAATTTGAATCACCACTGAAAAGACATTCCTTTCCTTCTCCCAATTAAACTGGCTTTTAAATCTTGCACAATACATTTCTTGTTGAAAGTCTACATTATACTTGACCTTCAAGAGTGCTTTATGTAGGTCTATGAACAATGACATGAAATGATTTGCTTCCCAGGGCAGATATTCTATACTTCCCAAAGCATATAAAAATGTAAATAAGATACTAAGCTTTACTCTACCAAAGAAGATATACCACAATTCTCAAAAAAAGAGGAATGGGCACATTATACAATAGCAATGATTAATTGAAATTAAAGTGTAAATATTCCTTATTGTTACAGTGAACACTTGAGGGCAAACCACATTGTCTTGGTAGTTAATGTGTCTAATGCCCAAAGTCTTTGAAAGCACTAATTGCTTCCATGTTGGTACAGAAAAAAAATTAACACCACATTTAATAATACTGTCATTGATAATCTAATTTCAAACAAGCAGAGTTTATAAACAAAATTGGTAAGATATTAAAATTTCATTTAATTCAAAATGAAAACTTCAGGAACATAGCTCTAAATCAATTGGACAAACATGAAATGGCTGCAAATATAAACTTTCTGTTGCTACCAACTAAATAAAAAAAAGTTCCATTCAAAGTGATTGATACAGAATTTTTGAAAGCTATCTAATAGGGAAAACTTTTAGTTAGGCACTAATAAATATTTGTTACATGAATGAATGAAGATAAAATTTTTTTCTGGTATACAACTATCATTCATTCCTTTAATCATGCACAAATACAGCAAAAATTTCTTAAATCTCTACTATGTGCTAGGTGGTGATACAAACACAGAAGCTGACTTACCCTTATGAAGCTTATAGTCTACAAAACAGATTTCTGAATTCAAAAATATCCCATTCCTATCAATAGTATACTCTCCTTTGTATAAGTAGAAAATGTAGTATACCATTAAGGGAAAAATTTAGTGCATAAGCTTTGAGTTGTTTTTACATAGTGGTTATAGATTTTTGCTAATTCTTTTGTAGACTTTTTTCCAGCAATGATGTACTGGAAGAAGGCAGGTGATATAGCAAATAACTCAACATTTATTAACCACTTAGTATGTGCCAGGCATTGTACTAGGCACTGAGGATCTAAAGACAGGCAAAAGATGGTCCCGGCTCTCAAGGAGCTCACAGTCTAATGGGGGAGAAAACATGCAACTAATCAGAGAGAGGGTAAGTTGGAAATAATCAACAGAGTAAAGGTATATCATTAGGGGACAACTGGCAAAGGTTTCCTACATAGGTGGGATTTTAGTTGGAACTTGAAGTCAGGAAAGCCAAGAGTTGGAAGAGAGTAGAGAGGTCCAGGCATGGGGAAGTGGATTGGAATTAAGGTCTGTGGTCATGAAACAAAGAGAAGCGAAGCTTGGATATGGACGAACTGCTGGAGTTAAGCTTTACATAACTCAGCATTAAGAAGTTACAATGAATTGTAGCATTTGTTAGTAAAGGTGCTATTAAAACGAAATCATTATATTCTAAATTCTAACAGGACAAAAAACAGTACTTCTTTCAGAACAAGGAAGACAGAGTGTATAAATCATCCACTATACCTAAGCTACAAAGTGAAGAGAGTAGAGGATCAAAATTTTGCACTAATAAGATAGATTTTTTAAAATGCTAATAATCTGAGTTTGTTTTCCTTTTGAAATTTGTTATAATTAAAATCTCTCCCTCTTTGATATTTTGCATGTCAAATAAAAGTGAGACCCAGTCAATCTCTTTATGTAAAGAATGACTAATCATAAGGACAAAATTGTGGCCACTTTAAAAACAAGTAATTATGTTTAAAAATAATATCTACAAAGATTCAAGTAGTGTTGCACTATTTCAGCAATAATAAACAGAGTCAACAATATTTCTAAAGGGCAACTTTTCTGAGATATATAATTCAGTTTTAAATCCCGAATGTTTTCCTAAGCTTTTTAAAGAAAAGACTAATTAAAAGCTGAGGTAAAATGCCTGCAAATTACAGCATTAAAATCCTTCACATTTTCATGACTGATCTATAAATGTGGAATCATGACTTAAACTACCAGGACAAAGCAGAAAGGCCAAGACTTTGCCTCTGACTGTGGAGATAGAAATTTAGGACTACCCAAAGATCACACAACAGCAGGGGCAGGGAGTGATCTTCTGACTGTGTGATCTCATTGCCTATTTAAAGAGGCTATTACAGCTTTGAGGTGGGAGGTGGGGATAGGGAGTGGGGTGAAGACAGGAGAAGAGAGGAGGAAAGAAGGAAGGAGAGGACAGGAGAGCACAGAAGAGGACCTCTGTCAGGAGAGGAGAGGAGAGAGAATCTATTATCAAAAGTAACTATGAGTCTTCAGCTAAAATTCCACCCAGTATTTATCTTAAAAGTAACTACTTTCATTCAAAGTTTTCCACACTAAAAACCACCACAATCTTAAATATATATATTTTTATTAGTGATTCTCAGGTTATAGGGAAAGGTTCATAGCAAAAGTCTAAAGAAAACCAGAACAGTCATTACAGAGACTACTACCAGGTTAGCACAAACAATAGCATACTTTTTTCTTTTGGTCTACCCTTAGGAATTGTTGTTTTTACTTTTTACTTCACATTCCAAAATATTTTTTAAAACCACCTCAGTTCTTATTCTCTTTCTCTCTCTCCCCCTCTCTTTCTCTCGACTTTGGTGTTAAAAGTTTTTTTTAAGAGTTTTAACTTACTCCATATGTTTGCTGTTCACATAAGGCAGAATTCTTTTCTGGTGGGAATGATTTTAGTTCTTGTTGCAACATACTGTATAGCAAAGAAATTATGCTTTGAAGTAAGTTATTGCTACAGTACTCATTAGGCTACTGATTTAATATGAAAGGCAAAAATACTGTGGTCAGTGTCAAAACAATAACATTGTTTTCTTCAAAGAAAAAATATTTTTCCTCAAAAAAACAAAACTCCAACACTGTATTCATGTTGTTTCTAGGGGTGGAGCCAAGATGCAAAATAGAGAAGCTCTCACTCTACCTCTCCCGATATTCCCCTCAAAACAATTTTAAAATTATGCCTCAAATAATTTTGCAATGACAGAGACAGTAAATGGCCAGAGTGATACATTCTTTGAGTCCAAAACACCTTAGGATGTTGGAGAGATCAATGACACTGGGGTGAAGACTAGCATGGAGTTCATGTGGATGAAATACAAGTGCTGGGTGGTAGCAACAGAAGCACCAGGAGGGAGGGAGCTCTCAAACTGGAGATAGTAAAGGGACCTGACAACAGAAAGAGATTACAGGGGTGGAGCCAACTTGGCAGAGTGAAGGCAGGAATTCTCCTGAGCTCTCTCAAATTCACCTCCAATCAAAATAATGCCTCCAAATGAATACTAGAGTGGCAGAATCAACAACAAGACAGGGTGAAAAATTTTCTTGGAAAAGACAACCTGGGGGTTCAGTAGGAAAGGTCTGTCTCACTGGAGTGAAAGTGGAGCATAATCCAGCACAGGAATGACAGTACAGATCTCTCTGGAAAGCAGCTAGCAGGCCTCGGGGGCAACTGAATTGGAGGGGGAAGTGGATTTTGCTTCTCTCAGGCCACAGAAAGGTAAGGGAGTTAGACAAGTGGTCAGAAGATTACAAGGGACCCTTTGCTGGCACTGGGTGAATTCTGTTGAATTGCCCATACATCGTTTTGGGTTGCAGTCACAGGGTAAGAAGGAGCAGGGGTCTGGACCTTGGTCACAGTTCCAGGGCAGAAAAGAGTGCTTGTTGCTGCTTACAGACCTGAGCAGAGGCCAAGAAGTGATCACACCTCTCCTTATATCACACAATCTCGGAAGAACTGAGAACTTACAGAACCCCATAGCTTGATCTGAAAACAGCTAAACAAAAACATGAAGCTTGGAACAGTCCACACTCCACTCTGGGACCAGAGTCCAACTTTAACATAAAATGAAGAATCAAAAAAAAAAAAAAAAAAAAAGAAAAAGAAAAACACAAAACTCGGTTGCAGAAGATTAGTATGGTGACAAGGAAGATCAAAATAAAAATTCGAAGAAGACAATGAAATCAAAGCAGCTATATGTAAAGCCTCAAAGAGAAGGATAAATTTGTCTGAGGTCTTGGAAGAGCTCAAAAAGAATTTTAAAAGTCAAATAAGAGAGGAAAAAATGGGAAAAGAAATGAGAGTAATGGAAGAAAATCCCGAAAAAGTCAATTACATGTAAAGAAAAAATGAGTAAGAAAGAAGGATGTCCAGGGAGAAAACAGAAGGTAGGGAAAGGAGGAAAATTATCTCACATATAAGAGGCACACAAGGAACAGTTTTTACAGTGGAGGTGAAAATGATGAGGGTTGGTTGGGCAATGCTTGAACCTCACTCACATCTAAATTGATTCAAAAAGGGGAAAAACATAAATGTATGTACTTGGTAATAGAAATCTATTTTACCCAATGAGACATAGGCAGGTGAAGGGGATAAGAGAAAGGGGGGTGGCCATAAGAGGGCAGACAAAAGAAGGCAATGGTCAGAGGCAAAACAAATTTTAGAGGAGGGAAAGGATAAAAAGAAAGATAAGAATAAACAGATAAAAACAGGATAGAGGAAAAATGCAGTTAGTAATTATAACTTGGAATGGGAATAGATTAATCTCATCCAAAGAATGGAAACAGACAGTAGAATGGTTTAAAAACCAAAATCTAACAATATGTTGTTTGTAAGAAACAAATAGAGATATACAGAGTTAAAATAAGGGAATGGAGCAGAATTTATTACGCTTTAGCTGAAGTGAAAAAGAAAAGTGTAAAACTCAAGATCTCAGACAAAGCAAAAGCAAAACCAGACATAATTAAAAAGGATAAGCAGGGAAACTACATCTTGCTAAAAGGAACCATAGACAAAGAAGTAATATTATGCACCAAGTCCTTAAAGGAAAAATTCAATTAGAAGGAAATAGTAAAACTATACCAGTATGGGACTTCAACTTTCCCCTCTCAGAGCTAGATAAATCTACCCACAAGATAAATAAAAAAGACATCAAGGAGATAAATAGAATCTTAGAAAAGTTAGATATGAGACACCTATGGAGAAAACTGCATGATAATAGAAAGGAATATGCCATTTTCTCAGCTGTACATGTCACCTTTACAAAGTTGACTATGTATTATGGCATAAAAATCTCTCAAACAAATGCAGAAGAGTTTCAGACCGTGAGGTGACAAGTATAGATTAAAAGCTAATAGGGAATTAATTATCTAATCCTAAAAAATGAGAAAGTCAAAGAACAAATCACTGAAATAACCAATAATTTTGTAAAAAAGAATGACAACAATGAAGAAACATTCAAAAATTTGTGAAATGCAGCTGAAAGAGTACACAGGAAAAGATTTATATCTCTAAATGCATACATCACTAAGAGAGAGAAAAAGCAGATCAGTGAATTAAGCATGCAACTAAAAAAAATCCTAGGAAAAAGAGCAAATTAAAAATCCCCAATTAAACACTAAAATGAAAATTAAAGGAGAAATTTAAAAAATTGAAAGTAAAAAAAAAATCCATTCAACTAATAAATAGAACTAAGAGTTAGTTTTATGAAAAAAATAATTAAACTATTGGTTAATTTGATTAAAAAAAGAAAACCAAATTACTAGTATCAAAAACTAAAAGGGATGAATGTACCACGAACAAGATGGAATTAAAACAATTAATTAGGAACTATTTTGCCCAATTATACACTAGCAAAACTGACAATCTAAGAGAAATGGATGAATATTTACAAAGATGTTAACAGAAAGAAAAAACAGAATACTTAAATAACCTTGTTTTCAAAAAAGAAATTGAATAAGCCATCAGTAAGCTCCTGACAAAAAAAAAACCCAAGACCAGATAGATTCACAAGTGAATTCTATCAAACATCTAAAGAACAATTAATCTCAATACTATGGAAACTATTTGAAAAAATAGTTAAAGAAATAAAAACAGAAAAAACTCCTATAAACCAATTTTCTTAATGAGTATCTATCCAAGAAATTTAAATGAAGTACAGCCAGGAGAATATAGTAATATATCATACAGATCATATATGATGACCAGGTGGGATTTATAGCAGGAATAGAGGGCTGGTTCAATATAAGGAAATTTATCAGTGTAAATAACCATGTCAATAACAAAATCAACAGAAATCATATGATTATCTCAATAGTTGCAGGAAAGGTCTTTGACAAAATACAACACCCATGACTATTAAAAACACAAGAAAGCATGGGAATCAATGAAGCCTTTTTTTTCTTTTTAAAATTTATTTATTTAACTTTTAACATTCATTTTGACAAAATTTTGGGTTCCAAATTTTCTCCCCATTTGTCCTCTCCCCACTCCCCAAAACACCGAGCATTCTAATTGCCCCATATCACCAATCTGCCCTCTCTTCTATCATCCCTCCCTTCCCTTGTCCCTGTCTTCTCTTTTGTCCTGTAGGGCCAGATAACTTTCTATACCCCATTACCTGTATTTCTTGTTCCCTAGTAGCAAGAACAGTACTCGACAGTTGTTCCTAAAACTTTGAGTTCCAACTTCTCTTCATCCCTCCCTCCCCACGCCTTTCCTTTGGAAGGCAAGCAATTCAATATAGGCCATATCTGTGTAGTTTTGCAAATGACTTCCATAATAGTCGTGTTGTGTAAGACTAACTATATTTCCCTCCATCCTACCTGCCCCCCATTGCTTCTATTCTCTTTTGATCCTGCCCCTCCCCAAGAGTGCTGACTTCAAACTGCTCCCTCCTCCCACTGCCCTCCCTTCCATCCTCCCCCCCACCTTGCTTTTGCCCTTCACCCACACTTTCCTGTATTGTAAGATAGGTTTTCATACCAAAATGAGTGTGCATTTTATTCCTTCCTTTAGTGGAATGTGATGAGAGTAAACTTCATGTTTTTCTCTCACCTCCCCTCTTTATCCCTCCACTAATAGGTCTTTTGCTTGCCTCTTTTATGAGAGATAATTTGCCCCATTCCATTTCTCCCTTTCTCCTCCCAATATATTTCTCTCTCAGTGCTTGATTTCATTTTTTTTAAGATATGATCCCATCCTCTTCAATTCACTCTGTGCATTCTGTCTCTATGTGTGTGTGTTTGTGCGTGTGCATGTGTGTGTGTTTAATTCCACCCAGTACCCAGATACTGAAAAGTTTCAAGAGTTACAAATATTGTCTTTCCATGTAGGAATATAAACAGTTCAACTTTAGTAAGTCCCTTATGACTTCTCTTTGCTGTTTACCTTTTCATGTTTCTCTTCATTCTTGTGTTTGAAAGTCAAATTTTGTTTTCAGCTCTGGTCTTTTCATCAAGAATGCTTGAAAGTCCTCTATTTCATTGAAAGACCAATTTTTCCCCTGAAGTATTATACTCAGTTTTGCTGGGTAGGTGATTCTTGGTTTTAGTCCTAGTTCCTTTGACTTCTGGAATATCATATTCCATGCCTTTAGATCCATTAATGTAGAAGCTGCTAGATCCTGTGTTATCATGATTGTATTTCCACAATAGTTGAATTGTTTCCTTCTAGCTGCTTGCAATATTTTCTCCTTGACCTGGGAATTCTGGAATTTGGCCACAATGTTCCTAGGAGTTTCTCTTTTTGGATCTCTTTCAGGTGGTGATCTGTGCATTCCTTGAATATTTATTTTGCCCTCTGGTTCTAGAATCTCAGGGCAGTTTTCCTTGATAATTTCATAAAAGATGATGTCTAGGCTATTTTTTTGATCATGGCTTTCAGGTAGGCCCATAATTTTTAAATTGTCTCTCCTGGATCTATTTTCCAGGTCAGTTGTTTTTCCAATGAGATATTTCACATTATCTTCCATTTTTTCATTCTTTTGGTTTTGTTTTGTGATTTCTTGGTTTCTCATAAAGTCATTAGCCTCCATCTGTTCCATTCTAATTTTGAAAGAACTATTTTCTTCAGTGAGCTTTTGAACCTCCTTTTCCATTTGGCTAATTCTGCTTTTTAAAGCATTCTTCTCCTCATTGGCTTTTTGGAACTCTTTTGCCAATTGAGTTAGCCTATTTTTAAAGGTGTTATTTTCTTCAGCATTTTTTGGGGTCTCCTTTAGCAAGGTGTTGACCTGTTTTTCATGCTTTTCTTGCATCTCTCTCATTTCTCTTCCCAGTTTTTCCTCCACCTCTCTAACTTGATTTTCAAAATTCTTTTTGAGCTCTTCCATGGCCTGAGCCCATTGAATATTTATTCTGGATGTTTAGGATACAGAAGCCTTGACTTCTGTGTCTTTCCCTGATGGTAAGCCTTGTTCTTCCTCATCTAAAAGGATGGGAGGAGATATCTGTTCACCAAGAAAGTAACCTTCTATGGTCTTATTTTTTTTTCCCTTTTCTGGGCATTTTCCCAGCCAGTGACTTGCCTTCTGAGTGTCCTCTCTACACCCACCTCACCTCCAGATCTGCCCAGCCAGGCTTGGGGTCTGAGATTCAAATGCTGCTTCCCAGCCTCAGGGCTTTGGGTGGGGGCAGGGCTGCTATTCAGTGTGAGATTAAGTTCAGGTGCTCAGGTGGGGGCAGGGCCTCCACTCAGGGCTCAGTTCCCTCAGGGGTTTTATGCAGAGACCTTCAACAATGGATCTGAGCTCCTGCCTGCTTTGGGAGCTCCTGTCTGCTGCTGCCTCTGCTGCTGCCTCCTGAGGGGGCCTGAGTTATGGAGACACACTGCTCCCCTCTCCGGGAGCCAAAAAGACCCTCTCACTGACCTTTGCTGTCTGTGGGTGGAGGGACCTGCGAGGCTGCTGGAGATTCCGTCCCTGAAGCCTGCTCGGATCTGCTCCTCTTGGTGCCGCATGGCCAAGGCAGGGCTGGGCTCTGTTCTGGTCCAGTGTGTGACGGACCTTTCGTGTTGGTTTTTCAAGGCTCTCTGGAACAGAAATCTCCTCTGCTCCATTGTTCTGTGGCTTCCGCTACTCCAGAATTTGTTGGGTGTTCTTCTTTACAGGTATTTTATGGGCTGTGGGTTTTGGAGCTAGCATATTTGTGTCTTTCTACTCTGCCATCTTGGCTCCTCCCAAAGAAATGAAGCCTTTCTTAAAATGATAAGTAGTATGTATCTAAAATGAAGAGCAAGAACTATTTGTAACATGTACAAACTTGAAGTCTTCCCAACAAGATCAGGAGTGAAGCAAGGAGGTCCACCATCACCACTATTACTCAATATTATACTAGAAATGCTAGCTATAAGAAAAGAAAAAGAAATTGAAGGCAATAAGGAAACAAAACTATCACTCTTTGAAGAAGAGAATCAAGTGAAAACTCTTCAAACAACGAACACCTTCAGCAAAGTTGCAGGACACAAAATAAATCCACATACATCATCAGCATTTCTATATACTACTAACAAAACCCAGCAGCAAGAGATAGAAAGAGAAATTCCATTTAAAATTACTGCAAACAGTATAAAGTACTAGGGATTTGACCTGCAAAGATAAACTCAAGGTTTATATGAACACAATTACAAAATACTTTTCACATAAAGATTGATCTAAACAATTAATGAAATATTACTTGCTCATGTGTAGTCGAAGACAATATTATAACAATTAAAATTCTACCTAAATTAATTTACTTATTCTGTGCCATATCAATCCAACTAACGATTATTTTGTAGAGCTAGATAAAAAAGTAATAAAATTCATATAGAAGAACAAAAAGGTAAAAAATATCAAGAGAATCAATAATTTTTTTAAACTAAAGTCAGCCTAGAACTTCCAGATTTTAAACTATATTACAAAGCAGTAATTATGAAAAGTCTGGTATACTGTCCAAGAAATAGAGTGGCAGATTAGTGCAATGATTAGGTACACAATTAGTAAAAGACCATAGTAATCTATGGTTTGATAAACCCAAAGATCTGGCTTTGGGGGTAAGAACCCAACATTTTATAAAAACTGCTGGGAAAACTAGAAATCAGTTTGGCAGAAACTAGTCATACATGAATATCTCATTCTGTACACTAAGATAAAGCTAAAATGGATAAATGATTTTGACATCAATGGTGTTGTAAGTAAATTAGGGAAGCATGGAAAAATGTACCTGTGAGATCTATGGATAAGCGAAGAGTTTATCACTAAACAAGAGATAAATGGGATTATGGGAAATAATATAATTCTGATTACATGAAATTAAATAGTTTTGGCATGCAAAAAAAAACCCAAAACAAACCAATGCTGCCCAAATTAGAAGAACAGGAAAATGGTAAAAAAAAAAATTGCATCAAGTTTCTCTGATAAAGTCCTCATTTCTGGAGCACAGGGGGTTCTCTGTCTCACTGTTCTTGTGCTTAGAATTTGAGGCTTTGTGTATTGTGATAGTCTCTGGTTCTTTTAGCTAGAAGCTAGAATGCTGTAGTTTACCTGGGGCTAAGCTGGCTGATGTGCCAAAGCAGGGTCCAGGTGAAGTCTTTCTGAATTTCCCCAGAGTTACCTTGGAGCTATCTGCATGGAGTGGTCTGGCTACAGCAGATCTCCTCTCCTGAGCATAGGTAGGCTCATTGGTTGGTGAATCCCTTTTGCACTAGTATCTTCCCTATTCCCCTGGCTGTGCTGTGGCATGCCTGAAGTCCCAGTGTTGACAATTGTGGGCTTCCATCCACCCTTGGGGCTCAAGATCTCCTCCCAGTTTGCTGAGGTGGGGCTGTCTGTGACATTTCCAGGTCCTGCACTGGTCCCTTCAGTCACAGCAAGAGGGAGCCCCCTTTGTGATTTTCCTAGCCTCACAGGCTAAGAGATTGTTTACCCCTTCAGCTGATCCCACTATTCCAGGATTTTTCCCGGGGGAAATATTCTCTGAGTTTTTCAAGGTCAACAAGAGGAAGGGTAGAGCATTTACCAATCACTCCACCATCTTGGCTCCTAGCTAAAGTCTTCATTTATGAGACATACAAAGTTTCTCTGATAAAGTCCTCATTTCTCAAATATATAGGGAATTGAGCAGATTTATACAAATAAGAGCCATTCCCCAGATGATAAATGGTCAGATGACATGAACAGGTAGTTTTCAGAAGAAATCGAAGCTATCAATAGTGACATAAAAAATGCTCTATTCAGTACTGATTAGAGAAATACAAACTAAAATAACTCTGAGATATCACCTAACATCTATCCAATTGGCTAACATGGCAGAAAAGGAAAATGACAAATGCTAGAGAGGATGTGAAAAAAAATTGGGACATTAACACACTGCTGGTGGAGTTGTGAACTAGTCCAACTATTCTATAAAACAATTGGAATTATATCATAAGGGCTATAAAACTGCTTATCTATTGACCCAGAATTACCACTATTATCATATATATTCAAAAGACATCAAAGAAAATGGAAAAGGACTTACTTGTACAAAAATATTCATAGCAGTTCTTTTTGTGATGGTAAAATTGAGGGGATGCCCATCAATTGGGAAAGGGCTAAACAAGTTGTGGTATATGATTGTGTTAGAAGAAATAACTAGCAATATGTTTACATGACTTCACATGTATAATCTACATCAAATCTCCAGTTTTCTCAAGTGAGCTGGAGGGGAAGAATAAAGAGAATTTAGAACACAAAAATTTAGAAATAAATGTTCAAAATTTTTTTTACATGAGATTGAGGGAAAAAAAAGAAATGATGAGCAGAGTGATTTCAGAAAAACCTCACAAGACTTATATGAACTGATATAAATATAGTGAACAGAACCAGGAGAACATTGAATATAGTACATCAGTATTATAGAGATGATTAACTGTGAAAGACCTAGCTACTCTGATCAAGACAATGATCCAAGACAATTCTCAAGGACCCATAATGAAAAATGCTATTCACCTCCAGAGAGAGAACTGATGAACTCTGAATGCAAATTGAGGCATACTTTTAAAAAAATTTTCTTTATTTTTATCGTTTTTTTTGTTTTTCTTTGCAACATGGCTAATATGGAAATATGTTTTATGTGATCTCATATACACAATCAAAATCAAATTACTTGTCTTCTCAAAAAGGGGGGAGGTGTGAGAGGGACAGAATTTGAAACTCAAAATTTTTTTAAGTGATTGCTTAATTTTTTTACATGTAATTGGGGAATATTGAATCAATAGATAAAAATAATAAAATGTATTTTTCCAGTACTCAAAATTCCTACAGCAAAAAAAATATATACTTTTCCCTAAGATGAACAAGGATTCTAAAAATTTATATTGCTTCAAGTCTTTAATGTTTAAGATAGGCTAAGATTTAAGAGAATCATAGATTAAGGCTTTATCCTGGTTGCTTTGCCAAATTTGTCATTTGGTATTGATATTATGAAATTTAGCTTTTACATGTCTAGAAGTTTTACTCTGGTGGCAATCTATGGATCAGTATTTTGTTATCTGTATTCAAAAGTTCTGGACAATTTACTTGTATTATTTCTTCTCATGTTGTATGTATTCAGTTTTTAAATGAATCTAAACTTCGATACCTTAATAATTTGTCTAGAAAACATAATCTTTTAAGAGATCTATCATTTTAAAGTTAGTCTGGATCCTATCGTTAAGTTTATTTGTTTTGGTGTTTATCAAGTTCAAGAGTTCTTTTAAAGTTTGTTGCCTTTTGATTCCATATTTTTTATTATAAATTTGCCATTTTTTCAGAGTATCATTTTCTTTGGAGAGATACTTCCTCATGTTTTCTTTTTCTTTCTTTTTGACTTTGTCTTTTTAAATTCTTCATTAAGAGTTCTGATTTTGAATGTAGTTTTATTCACAATACATTTCTTTAAAAAAATATTTCTTCCGTGAAACATTCTGCAGTTCCTTGCTGTTTACCACAATCTTGGGGAAGTTTGCAATATTCTCATTTTCATAATAGAATTTGGTTTAATTTTTTACACAGAGTATAATATGTATATACTATGTTCTAGTTTCTCTTTTCATTTTTACTAATATTTCCTTCTGTCTTCAATTCAGAGAAATCTGGGAAGACATATGAATTTATGCTGAGCGGACTAAGTCAAACCAAGAGAACAATTTATACAATGACTACGATATCGAAAAGGAAAATAGTTTTGTAAGAATTATGAATGCTGACCAATGCAATGAATAATCATAACTTCACTAACCTGCTTTTGAAACATGCATCCCATCTCTTGTCAGAAAGGTGACAGACCAAAAAGGTAGAATGAGACAAATGCTTTTAGAGGACCAATACATGAAATTGTTTTGCTTTATTCACAACTTCATATGCAATTGTCTTTTTCTATTCTTTGCACATGGAAATATTCCTATCTGTTGATGTTTGTTAAATTTATAATTTAAAAATAAATTTTAAAGGAAATATTCTTATATTCTTTTTAATTACTTTAGAAACATTTCTTCTGCCCACATGAATTCAATGTGTTTATTTTGGCCAATTCCATATTATTGTCAAATTTAAATTATTTCTTAATAACATCCTTACATAACTTTATACATGTTGCTGAGTCATTGGTGTAAGGGAAAGGTGTCAAACTCATAGCTGCTACCCAGCAAAACTACCAAGTATGGTCAAAATCAGAAAAATGTAATTGGAAAATGTCTAACAAAATAAACAAAAATACAATGCAATATAGATAATGTTAATTTCTGATTTTCTAAGTCACTATGTGCAGGCAGAAATACACTTCTATTTGAAGTGAACACTTCTGGTATAAGGTAAAGTCCTTCCTTTACCAACAAAGATAATATCTCAATACTTTTAAAGTTAGGGATTTTCCTGGGGCACTTAAAGGCTAAGTATTTCTCAGAAGCACATAACCAGTTGGACTTGAAATCAGCTAGAAATCTCAGTGGATACAGAATGCTGGGCTTGAAGTCAGGAAGGTCTGAGTTCAGATCCAGCATCAGTCATTTACTAGCTGTGTGACTTTGGGCAAGTCGCTCAACCTCTGTTTGCCTAGGAGGCAGTGGCTCAGTGGATAGAGAACTGGGTCTAGAATCTGGCAGATCTGAGCTCAAATTTGGTCTTAGACACTTATTAGCTGGGCAAATCACTCAACATTTTAACCTTACTCCACTGGAGAAGGAAATGGCTAGCCATTCCAGTATTTTTGCCAAGAAAATCCCATGGACAGTATGGTCTGTGAAGTCATGAAGAGTTGGACATGACTGAACAACAGTAACAACTTTTAAATCACACAGACTGGGTCCAACTGGGTCCAGTAATGGAGAAGCTCAAAAAGTAGGCATAATTTTTTTTTTTTTTTAACACTCATTTGTCTGCCCCATCCCAGCATGTGCTTAGGGAAAGGCTCTTAAATAAAGCTTAAGTATGGATTCTCTTCAGTATACTCCCAAAAGGTATTCACAGTTATTTCTTTTAATAAAATCACCTAATAAAATAGAAACTACTACATATAAAGTATAGGATAGCAATTTATCTCCTCCAACCAAAAAATCTGCCTAAAATACAAAAGATTTGTAAGTGCAAACTGACACATAATGTGTTACTAGCACCCACTAATGATGAGCCAACATGAAGCTAAGAGCATGAGGAGACTATAACAAGGGCCTGGTTAATGGGCCCTATGAGCAAAATGCAGAGTTTGCTCAACTGATGTAATTTCCTTATGAACTTTGGAATATGCTTAGTAAATATTCTATAACTGGTTCTGGTCTGCGAACTATATCATGAATAGGAACCTCTTGAACTGATTCTAGTTGCAAAGCAGAAAATGGAGGCGCATTTAAAAAGAACTAGTTGACCTCATCCCTTCTCTTTCAGAGGAAAGTAAACGCTGTAAAAAGAAAGGCTCTTCCCATCTGAGGCCCAGTATGTGATCCAACCATGTATTCTTTTATTTTAGGTGAAGAAGACTGGAGATGGCTTAGAAACTGTGTTTCAAGAGGGCAGAAGAATGATTTAATGAAGTCTGAGAATGGAATACATGCTTGGGTTTAATAGCCAGCTTTGAAGTCCCATAGAGCAACCTCCACGACAGCACAGCAGCAAAGATAAAGCTTTATCCAGCAGAGATGCTGCATCTGAACATGAACTTAGTGGTACTGATGCTATACAGAAAATGTACTGAGCATGAGCCTACTCTCCCCAGAGACCCAAGGGATATAGTGGAGAGAGTACCTCTAAGATGTTGGGGAGGGGAGGAATATGTATGCTTCTGATCTTGCTATATCTTTCTAAAAGCTGAGTGGTGTTAACTGATTAAAAGTCATTGGGGTGCTAGTGGGGGAAGCTTATCAGAATGAGGACTTGAGGTGACAGCATTAGCAGGATTTTTTTAAAGGGAAATGTGGCCAGTCTTGCTATGGGGAAATAAGGCTAGAGTACTCACTATACTTAAAACATGAAATGGCTCATTCCAAAGTACTCACAGGAGCCCATAAACAGATACATAAAACACATAATCAGTCAGTCAGTTAACAATCATTTAAACACTAAGTACCAGACAGACATTGTGCTAAGTACTGGAGATATAAAGAAAAATAAAAAACAGTTTCTACCCTCTAGGAGCTCACAGTCTAATGAAGGAGACAATATGTCAACAATTACATATACACATAATATATGTAGGACAAACAGAAGGTAATCTCAGAGGGAAGACATTAAGAGAGATCAGGTAAGGCTTCTCTGCAGAATATGGAACTTGAAGGAAGCCAGAAAAGCCTCAGGAGGTGGTAGAGATAAGGAAAGAGAGGCATGGGGACAGCCAGTGAAAACATATGGATCTATGAAGTGAAGTACCTTGTGTGAGGAAGAGCAAAAAGGTCACTGCCACTGTAGCATAGCATATATAGACAGGAATAAAGTGTAAGACTAGAAAAGTTGGAAGGGGCTACATTATAAAGGGCTTTAAAAGCCAAATATGATTTTATATTTGAGTCTGGAGGTAACAGGGAGCCAATGGAGCATTTTGACTAAGAGCTGGTGACATGAGTGGACATGTGCTTTAGAAAGATCATTTGGGCAGCTGAGTGTATGATGATCTGGAGTGGGGAGAGAATTGAGGATGGGAAACCAACATGCAAGAGTCCAAGCACGTGATGATAAGGCCTATACCACAGTGGTTAAGTGTCAAAGGAGAGAAAGCAGGGAGAGGAGTGTTTAAGAGAGATGTTTGAAGGTGGATTTGATAGGGCCTGACAACAGATTGGAAGATTGGCTCACTATCCCAAGTTCCCAATGTACCAATCCCATAGATCTGGAGGTGGGGATGTTTTTCTCTTGATTACCCTCATTAAATATAAATTATGGATTCTACATTAAAAAAAAAACTTTTACTTCAATTCAATGTGCCTTTATCCCAGAGTTGCCTAAACTTCTGGGTACTCAAACATTTAGCAAAGGGTTCCTTCCAACTCACCTTACTACTCCTTTCTTAGCAAAGGGTTCCTTCCAACTCACCTTACTACTCCTTTCTTCTCTTTCCCTAAAAATATCAGCAACTATTAGGTTATAGCCATACACATATAAAATCCTTGTTTCTAAGACTGAGTTTCCTATCAGCTAACTGTGTTTACTTTGCTCTTAGTTTAAGCTTCTATTATTTTGGTATGCTTTATTAATTTTTACTAACTCATAAGGTGGAATTTTATGTTGTGGCTAAGTATAAGTACATCATGAAAAAAATGTGTGGGTAAATACTAGAAGAAGAAAAGGAAAAAGAAGTCAGTTTTTCAGAGCTGCTTGCTAGACAGTACTGGGAATACAACTCAGTGAATAGATCAGGAGCTTTGCTTTTCTTCGGTAAAAACCCAAGTATTATTTTGCTCTTAGCTATGGAAATGTGCTGAGATGTGAAAAGATAAGAGACATTATACTGCAAGATGAGAGACTGTTATACTACAAAGTCTACTGCAGGGAGAGAGAAAAGAAGAGGGTAAAGGAGAAAAGAAGAGAGGAAAAAGACACCCCAATCTTTTCAAAGCAAGCAAAGGAATTACAGAGGCCTGATGGATGCTTAGCAACTTTCAAGACAAACTATATTTTGAATGCTAAGCAAATGCTATACTAAGATGCAAAGTCTCATTCATTTGGAAATAAAAGCAAAAAACAAAAAGGGAGATGGAAGATTACACAAGAAAATACTCCTGGAAGCCTTCCTCAACAGTGAAAACTTTGAAAACCAAATTTCACAGAAACATTTGTTCATGGTTTAGCTGAATTTTGGAAAACTACTGGTCAAATAAGACATAGTCTACCACCTTCTGTTGCCTATTGTCAGTATCCTACAGAAATGTGAAATAAGGCTGTAACGTTGACTTAACATATTCATTCATTAATCTTTTGGTGTCACAGAAATAAAATAATTTGAACAGAATAAAATATTGGAACAAATGGTTTACTATTTGAAAACAAATTACTCAGCATTTCCTCTATATAATCTTCAGAGAAATGCTGTAGCTGTGCTTCCACATTTATTTAGCTGCAGAAGATCATTATTCTTTGACAAGATTTCCTTCCTTTGTGATTTTCTCTAAATTAAACTGCATTAGGAAACTGTCTTTTAAAACCATGACCTCCTTTCTAAGCTTGCTATCAACAATATAAAAAAAATCATCATAATTAACCAGAAAAAGAAATGCTTTTCAGATGTCTATTCATAGCTTCTATAGGATAGTTAGGGCTTAAATATACAGTGAGTTGATTATGAGAATTATCTTTCCTTATCTTTTAATATTTTACACAGATGTTTTATACCCACATTTTTTGCTGTGGTTGAAAAGATCATTTCTATTTTAAATGTATTTAAAATATATGTGGAAAGAGCACTGCAAAGGGAATTGGGAGTCTTGATTTCTAGTCTGACTTTTGTAGCTAACATTGCATACTCATGAGTAAATCACTAATCATCCAATATATACATATATAGCAAGAAGATTTGTAAAATGCTTTACAAACACAGATTATTTCATTTGATCCTCATAACGAACCTGTGAGTTAGGTAGCATAGGTGTTAATTCATTTCATAAATGAGAAAACTGAGTCTCATAGAGAGTGAGTGATTTGTCTAAGGTCACATACAGTAACCAGGTAGTGACAGCAGCAAATCTTTCTACTGTGGTACACTGCTTTCCCTCAGGACTTGTTTCTTCATTTGATTCAATTGAAAATTATTTGGCACTTACTATATGTACAGTACTTCAGAGGTGTAAAACGAGAATACTGGATTAGATGCTCTTTAAGGTTTTATTTAGCCTTGAAATTCTATTGATGGAGAATAAAATGTAGTGATTTTTCCCATATTTGCGTAAAAGGGAACATGATATCTCATGGCAATGATTATGTTTGGCAATTATCTCATTATAACACAGTTCTTTTTGAGTTAGACATGAAAATGGAATGAATGGCAATGGTTTTTAATTATCTGTTGGATGATGAGCTGAAGTGGAACTTCCGAAAGAGAGGTAAACAGAAGAAAAATAAAGCAATACTAGAGAAAATGTGACAACACCAATTGACAGACCAAACTAGCATCTGTTACCATTAGAGACCACAATCCATTTTGATTTAAAAAGCAAAAGCAAACAAAACATTGTGTGAAGGATGATCATCAACCTATTAGCATTTATTAAATATCTATCTACTAGATTGCCCTAAGGGATACAAGTATAACAAAAGGAAGACAACCCATGGATTCTGTGTGGAAAGGACTGCAGGTCATGTGTCACTCTTCAATATCATAAAAGAATGTTCCTAATGGAGTTCTACCTAGTATTATAGGCATGTTTTAAGAAAACTAAAGAAAATTTGGCACAATAGAAAAACTGTTTTTCGAAGTGCAATGGTCATATGAGCTATTATCTTTTTATATGCCTTCTACTGACTGTACTACTGCATTTGGTTTATATTCCACCTGAAACCTGAGCATGTTTCTCCAGTGCCCATGGCAAACATGATTTATATTGAGATCCTATTTGCACATAATTCCAAAAACAACACAAGACAATCCTTGGAATTTCAATAACTGTGGATTTATTGACACTGCTTATTTATTTAAAAAAAGAATAATCATCATCATTATTTTGAATAACTGAAAGGCAAAGAAAACTTCTCCACAACCAACAGTTCCTATAATGTGAAATAATCAATTTCACCTTTACAGATGATGAAACATTAATGGCAAGGAAGATTAGCAAAATACATTGAGAAAGGTAAACAACATGGTTGGCAGTCCAAGTGTGGAATAGATTGAGCTAAAATTATGGGATTAAATTTAGAAAAATCCAGTTCTCTGAATTAGGAAAAAGAGACTAGCACATACTACAATTTTGGCATGATTCTACCTCTCAATGTGGTAAGAATATAAAATATGAGAATGAATAATAGTGTGTGTGGGTGGTGGTGGTGGTGGTAGCACTTGTTTTTAAGAATGCTGCTTTGTTTTATGAACAAGTCTATTTGTTTTGGCTCTAACTTAATTCAAGTACATTTATACATATTTTACAATGTGGCTTATACACATCAAAGAAAACTGTCCCCTTTCATCATTATTTACACATAAAAATCATGCAATTTGTGGTGTATTTAAGATTTACCTCATAAAATTTTTTGAATTTAATTTATTAATTGCTTATGATTTGAAGTCAAACAGGGCTGAGATACAAATCATATGTTGCCCTGAAATATTGCAGCACCAGATCATGTGTTATTAATGAGATTTTGAACAACCTTATGAATATTTATTTATGTGGTTAGAGGGCTTTATGAAAAATCCTCTAGCAAGTGACAGAAATGTAAAAGTAAAAGGTTTTTGTCTCTCTTAAAAAACAATAGTGGTGGTTGTTTCTTTGTTTTTAATTCTACTTCTTCCACTATGTTTCCAATATTAAAGAATTCCAGGAATTCACCAACCACCCCAATCTTTTCTTTCCACTCCAGGTCATTATTTGCAACTGGTACTATTGCTGCTTTTATAGCACTAGCCATCTATTGTCACTCTACCTCCTCATCCATGGAACAATTTAGAAATTAAAACTTTAGTACTATTTTATCATGATCAAATATTATCAGATTAATTTTGCCCAATTACCTGATTAATTTAGAAACAAAATGTAAGAATACATTAGGAATTTCCATGCTGAGGATATGGATAAGGCAAGGGGGAAAACTGTTGTATTTTTAATTTAATTTAATAATTTCATGCAGTTTCTTGGAAAACTTTTTGTGTGGGTGTATATCTACTCTCTGTAAAATGCATATTCTATGTCTGTTTAAGCACTAAACACCAAAGGAATAAGGATATACACAGAGAATGAGGCAGAATTAAGCTTTAAAACTTTCCCATGGTTTAATATAGAACATATATATGTGAATAACAACAATGCAATTTTTGCCTCAGTATGGTTTCATTTGGTTACTGGCAAATATACTTAGAAGAGGCAGTATGACAAAGTGAGTACTGGGGACTGTCTTTAAAGTCAGGAAGTTATGGGTTCAAATCTTACTACTGACACATACTAGTTGTGTTGGTAAAATGCTCTAGGCAACTTTAAAGTTATATATTATAGATGAGGTGCTAGTCTGAACTGGTAGGGGGAGTTTCCACTCCTGAAGTTTTAGTCCATAAATAAAATCACAGATCCAGACTGATGCTTTTTAATTGAGAATAATGTATTTTACTTTCTTGACAGATTACTAAACTAGTAGATCAGCAAAATGTTATATAGTTTATCAGTATTTAGCAAAATATTTGATACAATATTCATACTATTTTTGTGGACAATATGGAGAGATACGAACTTGATGATAATATAAAAGATGGATCTGAAACTGGATTAATGACTGGACTCAAAGAAAAGTTGTAAAGGTTCAATGTCAACCTGGAAGGAGGCTTCCAGAGAAGTGTCCAGTGGCTTGTGCTTGGCTTTCTGCTGTTTAACATTTTTATCAAGGACTTGGAGTAAGGCATCAATGGCATACATGTTAATCAAATCTGTAGATGACATAAAGCTGAAAGGGATAGTGAACATACTAGATGACAGAATTAGGATGACATAAAGATCAAACTGATATGTTAAATGATTGGGCAGAATCTAATAAAATGATATTTAATAGGGTTAAATGTCAGTTATGGAGAGCCAGTGTGGCAGTGGATAGAGAGCTGGCCTTCTAATTGGGAAAGCCTGTATTCAGGCTTCTACCTCTGATACCTACTGGCTTGTCACCCTGGGCAACTCTATCCAGACTACAGACCACACCCTGGAAGAATGAACCCTTTCAGCTCTGAAACTGTACAAATTGCCCTGACTAGTAAGTGCATCTCATGGCTCACTGGATCTAGGACAGATCTGGCTATCTTGCACTTTACCTCTTAATCATCTTCTTACCCTTTGCCCTGCTGCTGTTTCAGCTACTCTGCTTCCAACTTCCACTTTTTCAGCTCTGGGATAATAACGAGCTAGTTTGCCAGTTAGTAAGCATTTATTAAATGCCTACCACATAGCAGGCATTGTGCTAAGTGACAAGAATACATAGAAAGGCAAAAGACAGTCCATATTTTCAAGGAGCTCACAGTCCAGCAATACTACCATAGTGACCTGAAAAAAAATATACATTGCTACTCAGTTGTAGCACAACACAACATCCCTGAGTCTTTCCAAACCAAGACACCCTTCCCTATTGTTACCTTATGTGTGGTCTCTCTTATTAGAATACAAATACCTTGAGGTATTTTTTGTGTTTTGGTATGCTCAGTGCTTGGCATAGTTCTTTGAACAAAGTAAACATCAATGAATACTTTTATTTTGTATATTTATTCAAGAGTTGTACATCTGGATTGGTGGAGGGAGATTCCTTGAGTTCTCTACACCAGTTAGAATGCAAGTAGGAAAACATGTACAAATTAGCCAGCTTACTAAAGAAAGTATTATATATGAGTCTAATAGTCCATTTCAAAAGTATATTAAAAAAAAAAGTACACAATGGGGAAGTTATGATTAGACAAAAGTTAGTATTAAGAAGATCTGGGGGATTTAGCGAACTGTGAATCCAACTGATGCCAACATCATGATATAGAAGATAAAAAAAAAATTAATATTGGATTATACTGACAGACAGAGCTTCCAGAAATAAGGATGTGATAGTCTCTCTGCTCTCTGCCCTCATCAGATCACATTTGGAGTATTATATTTTATTCTGGGTATCACAAGGCTAGAATGACATTAATAAGTTGAAGAGTATCTAGAGCAGGGCAACCTCAAAGGTGAAGGTTAGTAAGCTTATGTCATATGAGGACTGACTGAAGGAACTGAGGATTTTAGCCTGAAGAAGAGAAGATGCAGGGAAGACATGATAGCTGTTTTCAAGCATATGAAGGGCTGTACTGTGGAAGAGGGATTAGATTTATTCTGTTTGGCCCTGGAACCAAGAGTAATGTGTGCAAGCTGTGAAGAAGGCAATTTAGACTTGATATCAGGGGAAATATCATAATTAGAACTGTCTAAAAGTGTAACGGGATGTCTGGGTAGGTAGTGTTGCCCTTTTGCAGAGTACTTGCTGGTAAACAGAGGATGGGAGAGGAGCAGGACAGGTCTTCAAGCAGAGGTCTAATGACCAGGTCATATGTTGTAGTGAGAAGTCTCTTTGGAGACTAGGTGGGACTCGATGGCTAAAGTTCATTCCAACTTGGAAATCTCATGACTATGTATATGCAAAATCAGTATTTATAGCTTAATCTTTTTCAACTAAGAATTTATAAAAATAACATTCTTATATTTGTAAATATCTTTATAATTTACAAATCACTATCACATAGACTATTTCATTTGAGTCTGTAAGGTAATGTAGTGTAGAAATTATCATTCAATTTTTACAGATGAAGAAACTATGGCTAACAGGGTGTAAGTAAAATGCCCAGAGTAAATGGCTAAACAGCAGATAGTAGGAGCATACCACACTGCCTTTCAACATACAATAAACCTGTGGAAAAAAACAAATACTCATAAAGCAATCAAATAATGCCCTCTTTACTTAAAAATTTAATTAATTTATTTTTAGTTTTCAACATTCATTTCCACAAGATTTTGAGTTCCAAATATTCTCCATGTCTCTACCTACCTCCACCCCAAAACACTATGCAATCTGATTACCCCTTCCCTGAATCTGCCCTCCCTTCTATCACACCCTCCCTTCACCCTCCCTTCCCTTATCCCCATCTTCTCTCTTTTCTTGTAGGGCAAGATAGATTTCTGTACCCCATTACCTGTATTTCTTATTTCCCAGGTAGATGCAAAAACAATTCTCAACATTTGCTCCTAAAACTTTGAGTTCCAGCTTCTCTCCCTTTCTCCCTCCCCACCCATCCCCACTCAGAAGGCAAGTAATTCAATACAGGCTATACATGTGTAGTTTTGCAAAAGACTTCTGTAATAGTCATGTTAGTGACTTTTCTATATTATTCTATATTGTATATTTTCTATATCTATATTCACTATAGTGAAAGACTAATTATATTTCCCTCCATCCTATCCTGATGCCCATTTATTCCATTCTCTCTTTTGACTTTATCCCTCCCCAAAATTGTTTACTTCTAATTACTCCCTCCTTCCATTTGCCCTCCCTTCTATCATCCCCCCACCCCACTTATTCCCTTCTCCCCTACTTTCCTGTAGTGTAAGACAGATTTTCATAGCAAATTGAGTGTGCATGCTATTCCTTCTTTAAGCCAGATGTGACGAGAGTAAGATTCACTTTTTCCTTCTCACTTCCCCCATTTCCCCTCCACTGAAAAAGCTTTTTCTTGCCTTTTTTATGAGAGATAATTTGCCCCATTTCATTTCTTCCTTTCTCCTCCCAATATATTCCTCTCTCATTGCTTAATTTTCTTTTTTTTAGATATTATCCCTTCCTATTCAACTCATCCTGTGCCCTCTGTCTATATGTATGTGTGTGTGTGTGTGTGTGTGTGTGTGTGTGTGTGTACAATTCCTCCAACTACCCAAATACTGCCAAAAGTTTCAAGAGTTACAAATATTATCTTTCCATGTAGGAATGTAAACAGTCCTTGTGATTTCTCTTTCCTATTTACCTTTTCATGCTTCTCTTGATTCTTGTGTTTGAAAGTCAAATTTTCTATTCAGCTCTGGTCTACTCATTAAGAATGCTTGAAAGTCCTCTATTTCATTGAATTACCATTTTCTCCCCTGAAGTATTATACTCAGTTTTGCTGGGTAGGATTTTTGGTTTGAATCCTTAGTTCCTTTGACTTCTGGAATATCATATTCCAAGCCCTTTGATCCCTTAATGTAGAAGCTGCTAGATCTTGTGTTATCCTGATTGTACTTCCACAATACTCAAATTGTTTCTTTCTGGCTGGTTGCAATATTTTCTCCTTGACCTGGGAACTCTGGAATTTGGATACAATATTCCTAGGAGTGTTTCTTTTTGGATCTCTTTCAGGAGGTGATTGGTGGATTCTTTCAATATTTATTTTTCCCTGTGGCTCTAGAATATCAGGGCAGTTTTCCTTGATAATTTCATGAAAGATGATGTCTAGGCTCTTTTTTCGATCATGGCTTTCAAATAGTCCCATAATTTTAGATTGTCTCTCCTGGATCTATTTTCCAGATCAGTTGTTTTTCCAATGAGATATTTCACATTTTTTTCTCTTTTTTCATTCTTTTGATTTTGTTTTGTAATTTCTTTGTTTCTCATAAAGTTATTAGCTTCCATCTGCTCTATTCTAACTTTCAAAGAACTATTTTCTTCAGTGAGATTTTGAACCTCCTTTTCCATTTGGCTGATTCTGCTTTTTAAAGCATTCTTCTCCTCATTGGCTTTTTGGACCTCTTTTGCCATTTGAGTTAATCTATTTTTAAAGGTGTTATTTTCTTGAGCATTTTTTGGGTCTCCTTTAGCTAGCTGTTGACTTGCTTTTCATGATCTTCTTGCATTGCTCTCATTTCTCTTCCCAATTTTTCCTCAACCTCCCTTACTTGATTTTCAAAATCTTTTTTGAGCTCTTCCATGGCCTGACCTCACTGCATATTTACTTTGGAGGTTTTAGATGCTGAAACCTTGAATTTTATATCTTACTCTGATGGTGTGCATTATTCTTTCTCACCCAAAACGATGGAAGAAAATACCTGTTCACCAATAAAGTAACCTTCTATAGTCATTTTTTTTTTCCTTTTTTGGGCATTTTCCCATCCAGTTACTTGAATTTTGAGTCCTTTGTCAAGAGGAGTGAATACGCTAGGAACCTGTAAGTTCTCAGTTCCTCCAAGGTGGCACAATCAAGGGAGAGGAGTTTACTCCTCTGCTGGCCTACAATCTGGTCTGGGAGCAACCACAGGCTTTTCTGACCAGGATCTGTGAGTAGAATTCCCTCTCCAGATCCTCTACTAGCTCTACCAGCCAGTGCTCCTCCTCACCCAGGACCACCACTCAGGGCTGAGATCCAGATCAGCCACTCAATTCTCCCAGCGTCTTTGGGTCAAGGGCTCCAAAAATGGGTTTTGCCACCACCCGGGGTGGGGGGTAGGAGGCTGATCCCTTGTCACCAAGGTGAAAGAGCTTTCTTACTGACCTTTGAAGCTGTGATTCCTCACCCTGAAGCCTGCTCTGGTCCTGTCTGTGTCATGCTGCTCAGCCAAGGCTGGGCTGGGCTCCATGGGCTGGGCTCCTTGGGCTGCGCTCCACTCTGGTGTGATAGACCTTCCCTGTCAGCCTTCCAGGCTGTCTTGGGCTATAAATCTCTTTCACTCTGTTGTTTTGTGGCTTCTGCTGCTATAAAATTTGTTTAGAGTCACTTTTTACAGGTATTTTATGGGCTGTGGGGGGAGAGATTCTACAGGTTCGTCCTTCTACTCCACCATCTTGGCTCCACCCCCCAAATAATGTCCTCTTGACCAAATCCAATACCCCCTTTTCAGTTTTATTCCTTCTTGCCATCTTTGTTGCAGTTATCATTGTTGACCACCATCTTTTTTCTGTATATTTTCTCCTCCCTTGGTTTCTATAATGCTATATTCTCTTGCCTTTCCAACTTCTACTTTTCTGCAGTCTGTTTTCAGTATCACCTCTTCCTATTTCCATTCCATTAATGCAGTGGATGACTCAAGGTTTTGTCTTTTCTTCTTTCTTCCATCATATTTCAGTCATTCCTGTAAGTACTAATAATCACCTTTGTGGTGGTGACTGATAAGTTCATATTTATTGTTTTTTATCCAATATTTAACAAATATTTATTAAAAAAATCTGAAAAGACAAAACAATTGTTTTAGATACTGGGTAGATACAAAGATCATATATGCCAGACCCTTGCTCACATGGAATTTGCAATTAGGAAGGATATAAGATATTATCATGCATCATTATAATAATTAAACTATTTAAACACCTGTACTATATGATCAACTGGCACCTAAAATCTAACATAAACAAAGACTGCTCCATTTCTTACCTTCCCTATTTTTGTTAATAGCCCCATTCCAGTTAGCCATCGTCAAAACCTCAGTGTCATATCTGAGTTGTCTCTCTTATCTCCTGCATACAATCAATTGCCAGGTCCTTTTGAATATACAGGCTCTTGCAATTGCCCCCTTCTCTCTTTTCCCACTGTGGCCTCTCAAGTCCAGTATTCACTACCTACTTCTTGGACAGCTACATTCAAGGATGTTCTGGAGCCAGGACTATCACTCTGTTAAATTTTCAGTGTGAATATTTAGATGTTGGAAATCATCAAATGCTACAATACAAATAAGGGCTTGTGTTATTGTTTTGTAAATTGTCTAGATTCAAGAAAGTGATGGAAAAAAATGTTAATAATACAGATTAAACTTAAACATGTGTCATGCACATATTTTTTTTTCCTTCTGGAGAGTAGGCTGTTAAACATTTACCAGTGCATATCTAGTTGTAATGTTACTTTATCTGGTCTCTCAGCCTCCAGTCTTGTCCTTCTACAATTTAGTTCTTCACAATGGTGCCATAATAATCTTTACTGAGTATATATGTAGTCATGCTACCCCACCACTCAAAATTATTTAGAGGTTTCCTATTAGCTAGGAAATAAAGTCCAAATTTCTTAGCCTGGCCATTAATATGCTCCACTATATAGTACAAACTACCTTTTCTTTTGTACTTCAGGATACTCCCCTTCAAATAGTCTATATTTGATTAAAACTTAATACTTGCTGTTTTCCCTAAAGACTTTGACTTTTCCCTCATCTTTCTGCTTTGGTTTATATTTCTTAGACCTGAAAGGCCATTTCCCATTTCTGTCTGTTAAAATCTAACCATCTTTCAAGACCCAGCTAATATGCCACTTCCTTCATGAAGCCTTCCTTTATCTTCCCAATTAGAAATGTTCTTTAGTTTCTCAGATCTTGCACACAGTACTATATCTCTCTCATGTACTCAGCATATTTCATTTTGTATAATTTGTATAATTATTTATCTCCCTTATTATATTGTAAAATCTCTGACTTGGAACTCTGTCTTATTTGTTTGTTGAACAGTTAAATAACTTATAGATAGAAACATCATAGAATCAGATTATAAAGTTCAGCTAGAATATGTCTTCACTGTGATTTATTAAAAAACTCCACAGGATTAATGGAACATTAAAATCATCCAAAATAATCTCTATAACATTACAAGAGAATTATATTATGACATTACTGAGTTCTACATTAGATCATGGGGATGGCATACTTGAAAGTTTTGTGTGGAAGGCACAGGGGAACACAGCTGCTTATAATTGGTAATTACTCTCTGGGTTATTGAGACATGTCAAGATAGTCCCTTAATGTTGGTAACTATTTAAGGTGGCAATAGAAGAATCAATCCCTAGAGTATAGGGCATATACAGAATGGAACATGGATGGAAACTTAGTGTTATGGTTACTGATGGGAGTCAGACAAGAGAATAATGTAAGGTTATTTCAGGGTAGAGGAGTCCAGGATAGAGATTTTGTACTTCTAGGGACATGTCAGTGAGCATTCATGTCATTGTAATTCATGATATAAAAAATACAAGAAATTAAGAAAAAATCGATTGAATGGGATGTCAAATTAGTTATTCTGTTTTTCAGAGACAAAACATCAGGGTTGGAAAGGATTATGATAGTCATCTAGTCTAAACCATGAAATATTAGGTTCTGGGTTCATTCTACTTAGCCTGAAAAGTTCTTGTGGTGGGCTTTCCTCCTACACAGAACACGGGAAGGAAAGTAGAATTGGGATTATTACTCATGCTCTCTGGAAAGAAGTGTTCCTGTTTATAGAAGAACAGAAGAGAAACTAGCACTCTTGAAAAAGAGGCAATCTGGGAAGAGAGACTCCTAAGAAAATGACAGGATGAAATAGATGGGAGATTTCTTTACATAATAAGTAGACAGAGGGAAGGAGCAAATAGGTTGTATGTAATCTACTGTTTCAACACAGAACCTTAACATCTTTCCTGCGCCTGGGCCAGTGTCTAAGTTTATGTAACACTCACCACTTTTGTCTCTGCTGAAAGTGTACACGTTAAATTTCTTAGCCCTCTACATTTTCCTCCCTAGAGCAAAGTCTCTTTGGCCCTGTGCTATCTTATGACTTGCTTTGAAGTTTAGTGGCAACCTATGAGTCATATGCAGGGTGTATTGATGAAAGAACCCTAACAGATACTTTTCCTTTATTTAATTAATTTCTAAAAAATAGACACATTAATGTTACCACAGCAGAATGATTCACATCAGAACTTTTTGAATAAATAGAAGCAATAATAAAAACATGGTAGGTAACACCAATTTGAAATCCATTAACATAATTAATATCTATCTCTATATAATAAGAACAATAGATAATAAAAATAATACATATGATAAACCTATATAAGGAAAATCACTGCTGCCTTCTTAGATTAAGAAAGACAACTACGTCATTTGAAGTGGTAAAGTTTCAGCCTCCAGAAGTATCTGTATAAGGGGAGCACAAGTTACCCAGAGTTTGACAAACGATTAAATACTATTGCTTATCTCTGGGTCCCTAATAGTATAAGCATCAATCTATCAATCAACATCTATTTAGCACCTACTATGTGCCAGCCACTGTGCTAAGTTCTGGAAATACAAGACAGTCCTTGGCCCTCAAGAAACTCACAATCTAATGAGGGAGACAACATGCAAAGAAATATACAAACAAGATTGGATAAATAAGAAAATAATTAACAGAGGGAAGACAATAGAATTAAGATGATCTAGAAAAGATTTCCTATAAAAGATCAGATTTTAGTTGGAACTTAAAGGAAGCCAGGGAAATCAGCAGGTAGAACTGAGAAGGAAGAGTTTTCTATGCATGGGAGACAGCCAGAGAAAAAGTCCAGAACAGAGGGATGGAGTGTCTTATTCACAAAATAGCAAGGAGGTTAGTGTCACTGGATCAAAGAGTATGCGGTGAGAGTAAGGTGTGAGAAGACTAAAAAGGTAGGAGAGATCTAGGTCATGAAGGGCTCTGAGCATCAATCAAGAGGATTTTTTATTTGGTCCTGGAGATGACAGGGTAGTTTATAGAATAGAAGTGTATCACAGTTGAATCTGCACTTTAGGAAAATCACTTTGCCAGTTAAATGGGAAATGTAATGGAGTAGGGAGAGAATTGAGGCAACTAGACCCACCAGCAGGCTATTGCAATAGTCCAAGCTGAGATAATGAGCACAGATGGTAATTGGATCCATGGAGGGTCCAGGACAGAACCCTGTGGGACACCTATAGTTAGAGGGCATGACCTTGATTAAGATCCATTGAAGTAGACAGAGAAAGAATAGTTCAATAGGTAGAAGGAGAAGTAGGAGACAGAAGCGTCCTGAAAACCAAGAGAGAAGAGAGTATTAAAGAAAAGAGGGTGATAACAGTGTCAAAGAATGAAGATTGAGAAAAAGCCATTAGATTTGATGACTAAGAGATCACTGGTAACTTTGAATAGAGAAGTTTCTAAACCCTGGCCTGTCAGAACACAGGTAGGGTAGAGGGACAGAACCAGCCCCCACATGTATGCCTAGGGAGAAGAATGGGATATTACATGCTTCAGAAAACTCAGAGCCACAGAAGAAAACAAGGCCAATTCAACAACTGGACATATGTGTCAGAGGCCTTAAAACAGGTCTACGAAAAATGTGATCTTTTACATCTGATTGGGCCATAGAGGAGAACAAAACTATTTCTCATATGGGGACTACGAAAGGAGGATAATACAGAGAAAAACCAAGACCATCATCTGCATTGCACCTTCAAGAAAGAATACAAAAGCCAGGGATTACAGCAGAGGGCATCGCCTGGTTCTACGTAAACCACATTCAGAATATAGAGAAATCAGGACTTGGATATCCTATCCAAGAGCACATGAAGAAGGGGTCAGAGTCTGGTTCTAGTACAAAGTCCAAGAGAAATCAAATGGTTAATCCAGAATGGTAATTTAGAACAAGGAGGACATGAAATAGGAATGTCACGACCATAAGGACTCCATAGCTAAAAGAAATGAAGCAAGAGATAAATGAAATGGGATCTCTTAAGAAAAAAAAATCAAAGAAGAACATGTAAAAGAGAAAGTAGAAAATCTTACCTTAGAACTGTACTCCCTGAAAAATAGAATCTAGCAAATTAAACTCAAAGATAATATGAAACAACACATATTACCAAAAAACAGACAAGCAAAAATCAAAGGCAACTGAAAAAAACTGAAAATCACCTAAGGCATTTACTATCAAAAAGAATTGAAATTAGTTAAAGAAAATAATTCAATTATTAGAATTCCTGAAAACCAAGACCAAACAAAAAATATAAACTTATAATAAAACTGTCCATATCTGTTAGAACCAGAGGGTAAAATGAAAATAGAAAGAATTTAATGACCACCTTTTGAAAGAAACTCTAAATTGAAAATACTCAGAAATATCAAAGTCAAGACTTCCAATCTAAAGAAAAAATACTCCAAGTATTCAGAAATAGCTCAAGTACCAAAGAAATAGGATCATATAAAGCTATGCTATAACTACTACAAATTTGAAAAAAAATATTGAAATTGCCAAAGAAAAAAGGCTCATAGCTAAGCATAACTTATGTGGCAAAACTGAGTATACTATTATGGGGGGAAGGATTCATCTTTAATAGAAGATTTTCAATCACTTCCAATTACATCAGAGCTGTGTAGAATTTTTAAAATTCAAACAAAGGAGACAAGATAAATCTAGAAAGGTAAATACATTTGAGCAATTGTAAGAGATTAAATGATGATGTTCTTATATTTTAGTAAGGGGAGAAGAGGCATTCCTTTTAGAATTGCAATGTTTTCAAGGGTCACAGAAGGAGTAAAGAAAGATAAAGAGCTTGTGGGATGGATGGGTTTGTTCTATTTGGTGGTTTTGAAGAAAGGAAAGGTAGAGGAAAAGAAGCATAGTGAGTAAGAAATGAAGGGATAAGATCTTACTTGTCATAACTTGGGTGTGCAAGAATATAAAAACATGAAGGAAAAGATAGCAAAAGAAGGTATCTCATGAACCTCATTCTTATCTAAACTACACAAATTAGGATTGCCACTAACACTAAGAGCTTGGTAAAGAAATACTTTAAATTCCATAGGAAAATACAAAGGAGTAGAGACTAGTAAGAGGAAGACTGAATAAGGGGGAGAGAGAGAGAGAGAGAGAGAGAGAGAGAGAGAGAGAGAGAGAGAGAGAGAGAGAGAGAGAAAGAGAAAGAAAAGAACTGTGAGAGAATAGTCAAAAACAAAAAGAACTTCAATATCACGTAGATCACACGGAGGAGGGGAATAAAGGAAGAGAAAGACAGCAGAATAAGAGCTGGGCTAGATGAAGAGAGCAATAAAGGAGTAGGAGTAGAACAATTCAATTATAGATTACAAGTATTTATATTGTTTCCATTATACCATCTCCTTCTTTGTAAAGAGGTAGGGGGTTAAAGGATGTGATGAAGAGAAACATACAATTAACAATTAAAACCATAAATATGAATGGTAGGAACTCACCCCTCCCTCCCAAATATGGAGGACAGTAGAACAGATTAAAAAGCAAAACAAAACTCTCTATGCTCAAAACCACCATAGATAATGAAATCGCAATACTTCCCCCATTCCACACACACACTGAATTGCAAAGTACCTGAACATTTAAAAGCAGGAGTTCTTAACTTTTGGTGGTGGTAGTGATGGGGAGATACAGCATGGACTCCTTTGGAAGTCTAGGGAACCTATTTTTTTCGCATAATACTTTGTAACTGCATAAAATAAAATATGTAACATTTCAAAGATAACCAGTTATATAAAAAATACAATTAGCAAAAAAATTTTAAAACAGCAAATTTATGGACCCCAAATTTATGGACCCTGATTTAAAGGAAAAGGAAAAATAGAAAGCAAAACCAAAGTAGTTAAGGACTTAAATGTACCTCTTTCAGACCTAGATAAAAATAACAAAAACATAAAAGAGAAAGAAGTTTAAATCCTGAATAGAATTTTAGGAAAATTAGATATGATAAATCTCTGGAAAATTTTGAATGGGAATATAAATATGTATACATACTTGTCAGTTGTGTGACACCTTTACAAAAACTGACCTTGTTTGAAGCATAAAAATTTCAGAAATAAATGTTAGAAGGAAGACACAGGAAACACATTCTTTACAATTGAACAGAACATAGTAACAAGGATAAGACAAGGTAGGCCTAGAAATTAAAAAAATAAGTAGAAAAAGGAACAAATAATAAATTTGAAGATGAAAAATAGAAATTCTGAAAATCAAATAAGAAATAAAAGTGGAAGATGGTGGAGTAGAAAGACGCACATACACATAGCTCCGAACCCACAACCCATAGAATATCTGTAAAAAGGAACTCACGGCGAATTCTGGAGCAACAGAGGCCATAGAACAGTGGAGCAAAGGAGATTTCTGTTCCAGAGGGACCTGCAAACCTCTCGCAAAAGGTCCTTCATGCCACAGACTGGGCGCTGAGGACTGGGAGCCCAGCACAGCCCTGCCACGCCCGCGGCACGGAGAGCAGATCCGAGCGGGCTTCAGAAACGGAATCTCCAGTAGCTGCGTGGGTCCCTCCACCCACAGGTGACGGGGGTCGGTGAGAAGGTCTCTTTGGTGGGTCGAGAGGGGAGTGGGGTGCCCCCATAACTCAGGCCCCCTCGGGAGGCAGCAGCTGAGGCAGCGGCAGACCAGGGCTCCCCAAGCAGGCAGGAGCCTGGATCCATTGTTGAAGGTCTCTGCATAAACCCCCTGAGGGAACTGAGCCTGTGAAGCGGCCCTGCCCCCACCTGAGCACCTGAACTTAATCTCACACTGAATAGCAGCCCTGCACCCGCCCAAAGCCCTGAGGCTGGGAAGCAGCATTTGAATCTCAGACCTCAAGCACTGGCTGGGAGGATCAGGAGGCAAGGTAGGTGTGAGGAGAATATTCAGAGGCCAAGTCACTGGCTGGGAAAATGCCCAGAAAAGGGAAAAGAAATAAAACTATAGAAGGTTACTTTCTTGGTGAACAGGCATTTCCTCCCTTCCTTTCTGATGAGGAAGAACAATGCTTACCATCAGGCAAAGACATAGAAGTCAAGGCTTCTGTATCCCAGCCCACCCAGTGGGCTCAGGCCATGGAAGAGCTCAAAAAGAATTTTGAAAATCAAGTTAGAGAGGTGGAGGAAAAGCTGGGAAGAGAAATGAGAGACATGCAGGTAAAGCATGAACATCAGGTCAGTACCCTGCTAAAGGAGACCCAAAAAAATGCTGAAGAAAATAACACCTTGAAAAATAGGCTAACTCAAATGGCAAAGGAGGTTCAAAAAGCCAATGAGGAGGAGAATGCTTTCAAAAGCAGAATTAGCCAAATGGAAAAGGAGCTTCAAAAGCTCACTGAAGAAAATAGTTCTTTCAAAATTAGAATGGAACAGATGGAGGCTAATGACTTTATGAGAAACCAAGAAATCACAAAACAAAACCAAAAGAATGAAAAAATGGAAGATAATGTGAAATATCTCATTGGAAAAACAACTCACCTGGAAAACAGATCCAGGAGAGACAATTTAAAAATTATGGGACTACTTGAAAGTCATGATCAAAAAAAGCCTAGACATCATCTTTCATGAAATTATTAAGGAAAACTGCCCTGGTACTCTAGAACCAGAGGGCAAAATGAATATTGAAAGAATCCACCAATCGGCCCCTGAAAGAGATCCAAAAAGAGAAACTCCTAGGCACATTGTGGCCAAATTCCAGAATTCCCAGGTCAAGGAGAAAATATTGCAAGCAGCTAGAAAGAAACAATTCAAATATTGTGGAAATACAATCAGGATAACACAAGATCTAGCAGCTTCTACATTAAGGGATCGAAGGGCATGGAATAGGATATTCCAGAAGTCAAAGGAACTAGGACTAAAACCAAGAATCACCTACCCAGCAAAACTGAGTATAATACTTCAGGGGAAAAATTAGTCTTTCAATGAAATCGAGGACTTTCAAGCATTCTTGATGAAAAGACCAGAGCTGAAAAGAAAATCTGACTTTCAAACACAAGAATGAAGAGAAGCATGAAAAGGTGAACAGCAAGGAGAAGTAAGGGACTTACTAAAGCTGAACTGTTTACATTCCTACATGGAAAGACAATATTTGTAACTCTTGAAACTTTTCAGTATCTGGGTACTGGGTGGGATTACACACACACACATGCACACACGCACACATACATAGAGACAGAGTGCACAGAGTGAATTGAAGAGGATGGGATCATATCTTTAAAAAATGAAATCAAGCACTGAGAGAGAAATATATTGGGAGGAGAAAGGGAGAAATGGAATGGGTCAAATTATCTCTCATAAAAGTGGCAAGCAAAAGACTTATTAGTGGAGGGATAAAGAGGGGAGGTGAGAGAAAAACATGAAGTTTACTCTCATCACATTCCACTAAAGGAAGGAATAAAATGCACACTCATGTTGGTATGAAAACCTATCTTACAATACAGGAGAGTGGGGGATAGGGGGAAAAGCAGGGTTGGGGGGAGGATGGAGCAATTTGAGGTTGACATTCATGGGGAGGGACAGGATCAAAAGAGAATAGAAGTAATGGGGGACAGGATAGGATGGAGGGAAATATAGTTAGTCTTATACAACACTACTATTATGGAAGTCATTTGCAAAACTACACAGATTTGGCATATATTGAATTGCTTGCCTTCCAAAGGGAAGGCATGGGGAGGGAGGGAGGTAAAGAAGTTGGAACTCAAAGTGTTAGGAACAAATGTCGAGTAATGTTCTTGCCACTAGGAAATAAGAAATACAGGTAAAGGGGTACAGACAGTTATCTGGCCCTACAGGACAAAAGAGAAGATGGAGACAAGGGCAGAGAGGGATGATAGAAGAGAGGGCAGATTGGTGATAGGGGCAATTAGAATGCTTGGTGTTTGGGGGGGGGAGGAGATAAAAGGGGAGAAAATTTGGAACCTAAAATTTTGTTAAAATGAATATTAAATAAATAAATTTTAAAAAAAAGAAATAAAAGTGAACTTAACTGAATATGAAGTGGAAGAAGTACAAATCAACCCATTCAACTTTCCCTCTCATTAAACATTTGCTAACAAATGAGAATGCTTTTTGGTAAAGTTTGTAAGGCAGTTTACAGTGAATCCATAAATTAGCACTCTTCCATAAAATATGTCTGCCATACACTTAGTCCTTCATAGCAATGTAAGGACCTAAAAAATTCCCAATGGACTTTTGAGGCAAAATGTCTTCCACATCCAGAGAAAGAGCTATGGAATTGGATCACAGAATAAAGCAGACAATTTTCTTTTTTATTTTGTTTTGTTTTATGGTTTCTCCCACTCATTTTAATTCTTCTATTCAACACGACTAAGGTGAAAATGTATTCAATTGGAACATATGTGTAGAATCTACATAAGATTGCACGCTGTCTCAGGAAGGGAATGGGAAAAGAGGGGCAGGGAGGGGAAACATCTAAGATATATGGAAGTGATTGTAGAACACTGAAAACAAAATAATTTTAAAAAATAATGTTCTTCGAAAAACTCAAAAAAAATATGTCTACCATTATGGGTAAACCTGGAAATTAAACTCACCCAGAAACATGTGGTATTAAATTTTTATCAAACAGGTATCATTCTACAAAGTACACATAGATCACTGCTCTTCTTGCACTTACAGAGACCTTCCCCAACCTAATGGCAATAAAGGAATACCACACTTTCCCCCATCAAAGGAAATTATGATCTTCCAAGAAGGAAAGGGAACCTAGAATGGACTAAGAATTACCCTCTCATCTTCTAACAATAAACTTTAATATTCTGAGTTTAAAAAAAAAAATCTGTTAGGATTCTAAAACACAATGGGTACATGAAAATTTCCCAAATGGACCTGCAATATTTTGCAGGAACAACATGTAAAACAATCCATATGGATCTAAACTCACCTTTCTCTAAGTCAAAAAGGCTAATTTAAAAGGAAAACGCACTTACACATATCAGACTGCTCCTTCTCAGTCTCCTTTGCTGTATGTTCATCAAGTCCATGCCCTCTAACTATAGATGTCTCAAAGAACTTTGTCCTAGTATCTCTTCTCTTTTCTCTCCATACTGCTTCACTTATTTATCTCATTAGCTCCCATGGACTGATTTACAATCTGTATTGTATGTTGATAGTTATCAATCTACCTATTCTTCCTCAACCTCTCTGCTGACCTCCAACATTGAATCTCCAACTAACTGTCTTTCAGATATCTCAGATGGGATGTCCAGTAGTCATCTTAAATTCAACACATCCAATACAGAATCATCAGTTTTCCTTCTAAATGTTTTTTCTCTATTACCTTCCTTTCCCCATTACTGTAGAGATCACCCCATCTTCTCAGTCCTTCAGGCTTACAACCTAGGAGTCATCCTCAACTCTTCATTATCTCTCACCTTCTATATCCAAACTGTTGCCAAGGTCTGTTAATTTCACCTTGGTAACATTTTTTGAATACTCTCCCCTGTCTCCTCTGACTCTACCACCACCTTGGTGCATGTCTTCATCCCCTCACACATAGACTATTGTAATAGCCGGCTCATAGGTCTTCCTGCCTCAAGTCTCACCCTATTCTAATCTATCCTCCATTAAGCCAGCAAAGTTATTTTTCCAGAGCTAAAGTCCAACCATGTAATTACTTTACTTAATAAACTCTAGTGGCTCCCTATTATCTCCAGGATTACACAGTCTGGTGTTCAAAGCTTTTCATGACTTAGATCCCTTCTACCTTTCCATTCTTCTTCCACTTTACTCCCTGCAACATACTTTTCAATTCAGTGACACTGGCCTCCTTGCTCTTCTACAAACAAGCTACTCCATCTCTTTACTCTGGGCATTTTCTCTGGCTGAATTTCATACCTGAAATGTTCTCTTTCCTCCTATCTGCTTCTGGCATCCCTGAGTTCCTTTAAGTATTCATCCTCATCAAAAGCATTTGACAATGAGGCTGAAAAAATCCTGCTAAAAAGCATGGGAGCAAGCACACAGCCTAGTTTCACTCCATTGGTGACTGGGAAAGCATGAGAGCATAGTCCATCATCCAGAACCCAGGCAAGCATGCCATCATGAAATTGACGTACAATACTAATGAACTACTCCAGGCAACCAAATTTTTATGTTAATTGTCCCTAAGCCTTTATGACTCATAGTATCAAAGACCTTGGTCAAATCAATGAATGCTGTGTACAGACCTCTGTTCTGTTCCTGGCATTTCTCCTGAATTTGCTGAGTAGCAAACCCATCAGTCATTCCTTGGCCCTTTCTGAATCTGCACTGGCTCTCAGCGTTTGAGAGACTCCGAAGGAAGGTATGCAAAAGGAGAGGTGTTAGACTGTCTACTAAACTCAAGGTCTACAGAGCTGTTGTGCTGACGTCACTGTTGCATTCATGTGAAACCTGGACAATATATCCATGCCATAGCAGGAAAATGAATTGCTTTCATTTGAATTTTTAGGAAGATTCCAAAGCTTACCTGGCAAAATAAGGTACCAGAAACTGAGGTCCTTTTTTCAAGAGAAACTGCCAGACATTCAAACTACTGCAGAAGGCACAGCTCCAATGGTCTGGCTGTGTTGTTCAAATGCCAAATATATGTTTGCCTATTTTACAGAAAACTCTCACAAGCAAGGTGCTCACATGGTGGTCAGAAGAAGGGATACAAGGACTGCCCAGAATGGCATGCCTACATCAAAGAAGGCACTGTGCTCCATGAGTGAAGCAGATCAAAAAAAATGTGAGATGTGCAAATTCAGGGCCATCTTTACTTTGTGCCTGAAGTGCTTCTAAATTCATATCAGTCTGATCAGCCACAGTTGAAAACATTGTATCTTGAGTCCAACATTGTTATGACATTTTGTTCCTCTTTAAGGACAAAGGACAACAATCAACCAAGCAACCAACCAAACAGCAAAGGCACTTATGAAGATGGCATGGTAAAAGCAGTAGCTATAAAATATTTCTACCACCAATCTAGGACACACTTCTAATTCACTTAAAATTAAAACTATTCTGAACATAATTTAGTATTAAATAAACTATCCAGAAAATACACAAAAAACACAGAGTATCTGTGGTGTGGGCCCAAACTTAGAGTACACTGGTAATGAGCCATATATAGAGAGAACACATGTAGTCAAGGTAATTTGGCCCTCTGATACTACAAGGCCCTGAATATCCTTTCTCTACCCCAGTAGGTTTCATGAAGTTTCCTTTGTGCACAGACTCATCTGGGCAAATTACTGAGCTGAGCTCCCAGGGTCTGCTTCTCTCTGCAGAGCAACTTTCAAATGTCAGTGTCAACTCTCTTGAATCTATACTTGCCTTTCATCTCTGTTGGCCAGCAATTGACTACTTCTGTATCTGTATTTGTCTGGTGAATGTGTGTCTTAGTTCCCTCAAGTATACCTCAAACTCTCTCCTGTTTGCTATAGGGCATGTCTTCTGGGTATCTCCTAATAGACACCACAGTTTTTTGGGTTTAGGGAGGAGAGAAAAATCCCTTCATTAACCTGAAAGAGTGATCTCCACTCAGGGTAAAGATTCTTCCTCCATTTTACAATAACACTGTCACATTCTCAAATTGCATCAACTACTTTTTAAGTCACCCAGATAGGCAGGCATTGTTCAATCAATAGTATTGATCACTCAGAGAGGAGAGGTATTTATATTTTCTAAAGGGATAACAGGGTATTTACAGCATGTTAATATATTAACTAACAGGGTATTTACAGCATGTTAATATATTAATACCACATTATCTCTGCTTATATCTTGGGGAGGGAGGGGGAAGTAAGTTCCCCCTCCCTGACATATTATTGTTATTTATGTTAATCAGTAGTCAAGATATTTGTAATGTCTACATTTTCTTGGATTGTCACTGTAATCCTTTTAGAAGCCACAGTGAAGTAAGTCTTTGAAGCCATCAGGACACTAGTTAGGACCAAAAAATGTTAGTAAATGTCAGTAAAATGTTGCCCAGCATTTGATTAATTGGAACTTTCTGTAATAAAAATACCAGTCATACCAAAAGCATATGCTTCTTCTAAATATTCAATTCAAGGAGGTACTGTGAGCTCTTTAAGCATTTTCTGGATAATTTATTTAATACTAAATTATGTTCAGAATAGTTTTAATTTTAAGTGAATTCAACTACATTCTGATGTTTTGAAAAATAGCAATTCAAATAGAGCATCCAAGACAACTCTCTTATACAGAATATATAATGATTAATTATAACATTTAATTGCCCAACAATGCAAGCTAGTAAAATTCAAGGACAGAATGGGATATACTAGAAAGGGCTCTAAATTGGAAATTAGAAATATTGGGATTCTACCCTACATTGCTACTAAATGTGACTTTGGGCAATTCGTAACCTTTTAATGCCCCAGTTCTTTATAACATGGGGGGGGGCAGTCAAAATTCTCTCTTCAAGCAATCAATAACATCCACAATATAGTATAATTCTATAGTATCCACAGTTTATAGATGCCAAGAGGAATCTCGTTCAATCTTTTTATCTCATATATGATGTCAAAGTATACAAAAATGTTGCCAGTAATTTCTGAAGAATTTTGCCTATTGCATAAATTGCCTCTTTAACATAGAAATGAGCAGGAAGATGTAGAACTAGTTTTAAAGTAAAACAATGTATTCTTGAATTTTTTAAGAGCTAACAAGAATGGGAAGAGAAGAAGGACAAAATGCTTTCAATAGGAAAAATATTAATTTGTTTTGGGTTGGTTTCCATTTACAGCTTTTCTTATCCCTATTCATCTTGCAGACCATCTATAACAGAACATGGCTACATATTTAATAATGAGGCTCTGGGCTGTTTTTTCCCCTTTCTTTGTATCCCCAGTGCTTAGCACAGTGCCTAACACATAGTAAATACTTGATAAATGCTTGTTGACTGACAAATCTGTCTTGCTTTGGCAAGGTTGCATATCAATCTTCTAAAGTTTGATGAGAAACTTTAAAAAATTTGTAGTAAGATTAATATCAATTTAGGAAGATGCAAAGAAAATGCTCTTTTCTTCTGTGCTCTCAAGACAAGAGAGATGAGTTAAATGATGAATAGGCTCTAAACAATGCCATCTGATGTCATGTAGTTAAGATTTCATTCTTTCTCAATGCTACTAAAAGCTCTCAATAAAGTTTGTAATTCTCCCTTTTGGAAAACAATTTTCTGTAAGCTTTTAGCCCAGTAATAATTTCCTAATCTTTTGAAACATTCATTTTTCTTAAGCCCTTTTGGTAACATAGACCAGATTTCTAGATATCCTACTGGCAGCTGACCTTTTGCTGTGAATTCAAATCAATGGCTAAGGGAACAATGCACCAAGGCTTTAGAATCCCTTTTCTATGCCTCCAAGCAAAAATTTTACAACATTTCTCCTTGATATAAATGTTCTGCTTGGACATCGGGCTTCACAGTGAGGATCCTTCAATACACTGGCTTCAAAGAAAGGACTCAGCCCTACTGGAACAGTGATGCCAGAAAATTCTTCTGGAGTCTTTCTATAGAAATGTTTCTAATATTTCTCACAAATGAACTTATGTGTGTATAATGACAGTGTTGTCACTAACATTTCAGTAACTTAGTTTGGGCTTAAAACCTTTTCCTTATCCATTATCTTAAAGTCAACAAATTAGATATTCAAATAATTTTTAAAGGGTAGGTAATTTTGTTAAAATTTGCTTACCCTGGTCAAACATATCAGTTACCATGTAATCGCTTTGCCTTTGTGTCTGCTCTACCAGTGCATGGGATTTACAAATGTAATAATGCGATCAGTGAAATGACTTATCAGATTAAACAATGTTAAGAGGCTAATACTAATCAGCTCTTTATTATGATATGACTGGATGAAAGATAGGAACTTTAAAATGAATTTATGTAATTCTTTTTCCACTGAAGAAACTTCCTTTCATGAAGGGCTTTCTGACTCTACTGTTTATTTGAAAGGTGCCCTCAGTCTTGCATACCACTGCTGATTCTTTAGGGCTGATAGCTATAGAGGCTTTGTACTGCATGAGACCTTTATAAGGAATCACTTGAGTCTCTTTAACTACAGGAACAGTTTGTAGAGTTCTGTTGGTGAAGTAAACTACTGTACGTTTAAATCTCATTTCCATGATTGATTAGTAGCTTAATTTAGATCAACAAATTTGCTTATGCTACTAATCAAAACTGGAAATAAGAATCTGGTTTGTTTCACTATCAGAGGTCATAAAGCATATGTAATAATGTTATGGTGGGTTAAAGATATCTGGGGAATGCTGGTAAACTAGAGAACTTAACTCAAAGTGCCCTGAAGGGGAAAAAAAGCAAAGCAACAAGGGGGGTAAAATGATGATGGTATCTGTAAGAAATAGTTTTTGAAAGTTTAACCTATGCTAACTTGCTTCAGTAAAATGCAACAGAGCTGTATTCTGTGTACCATCATAATTTTGTGTTCCTACAGGAAGTATAAAATGAATTACCCAGTAGCCAACCTTCTGGTGAAAAATCTCTCTGAATTTAGTGAGATTGGTCCAGGGATGGCAGATAGCTTATTTTTAGATCCACATGTAAGGCCTCTTCAGAGTAGCAGACCTCTTGGATGTTGTACTCTGTTGGCAGAGTCAGGATCACTTCCATACCAAATTAAGCAGGCCTAAAGTAGATGTTGGCAGAAAACAACTCTAAGATATTGTTTGAGGCATGAGGCAGCTAGATGGCTCAATGTCTACAGAGCACTGGGCCTAGAGTCAGGAAGAAGTGAGTTCAGATCTGGTCTCAGATATCTCCTAGCTGTGTGAACCTGGACAAGTCACTTAACCTGTTTGCCTTAATCTACTGGAGACAGAAATGGCAAACCACTCTAGTATCTTTGCCAAAAAACCTCATGGACAGTATTGATGTGCTATGGTCCACAGAATCACAAAGAGTCCAACATGAATGAACAATAAAAGATACTGTTTTATGTCTTTTCCCTAATTTGAGTCCACAATGGTTTTCTATTATCTACTGAGTAAAATCCAAGTCCTTGGCTTGATATTCAAGGCCTCCCATTAGTCAGGGTTAACTGTTTAACTTTATTTCCTACTGAATGCCCTATATTCCAGTCAGGCTTGTGTTCTGACTATACTCAGGAAACACAATGCTTATTTTTGTTCCTTTGTCCTTACTCACATTTTTTCCTTACCAAAGTATCCTCCCTTTTCTCTGAATCCCCCTGAATCTTCAATGTTTATCCATGAAGCTTAGCTCAAGCACTGCTTCTTCCATGACACTTTTCTTAGCTACTCCAACTTATATGTAATCAATCCATCAACATTTATTAAGTACTTACTATGTGACTGGCAACGTACTAGGCAATGGAGAAAAAATACAAAATGCTTCCTTTTAAAAGTAATTTAATTTTTGCTATTTTGAATCACAAATCTCCATTATATAGCTTATTTTAAAAATAATATAATAAATTCAACATATTAGTTTCAAAGCCATCCTATTTGTGTCTTTGAACTTTCTTTTTTCCCTCAGTATAGTTTTTTAATTACTACTAAAATTTAAATGCACAATAAGAAAAGAAAAAATATTACAAAATTAAATATGAAATAAGAGAAGGGGGAAAAAAGTATGTCATGTGCACAGCAGAAAATAAGAGAGGATTCAAAATTTACAGCAGTAAATTTCTACCACAAGAAATCCTACATAATAAATACTCCACATTGTGTTGAGAGCTGTCCATCTTTTCTTTGCTTCCTTGCTAGGTTTTTTTAATTCTCTGCTGTGCATTTTTTTACTTTGTTCTTTTTACCCACTTTCTCCTTCCACTCCGAAGGCTACAATTGAGGGCAGATAAATTTAGATATAGATATATAGACAAATATACATATATACACATACATACATTTATAGACATACTTTCCCTAACAAATTCTACTTCTGATCTTTGTTTTTATGTTTGGGCATATCTCTTCTTCTATCCCTCCCAATTCCTTTACTTCTATCCACTACCTTGCCTTCTTATTACTTAACCTACCTCCACTCCAAGGACTCCTCCCTTTAACTCCCGTTACCATAAAATATAAACACCTTTCTATACCTCCCTTTGACCTATTTCCTCACCCTCCCCTCTAGAGATCCCTCCCTTAACCTCTACCTACTTCTATCCCCTTAGCATTTTATTTCTTTCTGAATTTAGAAGATTTTTATACTCTTCTAGATATATATGTTTTTTTCCCTCGAACTCATTCCCTTCCTTGGGAAGCTGCGCAGCTTCTGGCCACCAAAATTTACCTTCCTTTGGAGAGGAGGAGAAGAGCTGAGTTATCTAGCTGACTGGGTCACCTTTCAGGCAGCTTGGACTACTCACAGGTTGTGTTTGTCCTTCATTTTTGAAGAGAACCATGACATCAGAGAAATGATGACATGACTTGCAGTAGCCTTTGATTTGAGTAAGTGAGGACTGTGCAAAGTCACTAACCTCCAGGACCATCTGGGTCAAATAGACTGGACCACAATAGGTCCACTGGCTATATTTTGGGCCCTCCTGGCTCAGAGTGAATATTAACGGTGAATATTAACTGTTTCTCTTCTTATCAGCAACCCTGAGGGTCTTTCCCTCCCAGTTTGATTTTTTTTTTTTTAATTAAAGTGGCCATCCCTTGATTCACTTCTTAAAGAGGCCAATGAATGGGCTTTGCCTAACTCAAAGTGAGAACCTAAAAAGGCCTAAAAGGGCCAGGGTCTCCCATTGCAACCTGAGACTTCTCTAGTTGTCCTGATGAATATCTGGCCACTGGACCCAGATGACTCTGGAGGAGAAAGTGAGGCTGATGACCTTGCACAGTCCTACATCACTCAAATCAAAGTCAACTGCAAGTCATGTCATCATGTCCCTGATGTCATGTTCCTCTTTGAAACTAAAGGAGAAACTTCTTTGAAAAGTGAGAATTCCTAAGCTTAAGGCACTTAAATTCTATACTGTATATAGGGGGAGGGAGGAGAAAATCTTTCCCCTCTGTGGCACTGTCTGTAAGACACAATTTTAAGGAGCATTTATACTCTTCAGGTATTTCAGCAGTGTCTCCAAGAAACTTGTAAGCTCCTTAAGGACAGAGTCTGTCTTACACATTATTTCTTTTCAATTAAGCAGTTTTCCAGTGTAAACACTCTACAGATACTTAAACATTACTGGACTGATGAACTGAACCATCTGTACTAGGATGGGTTCTTATGCATGAGACTTTTTTGTGGTTAGTTTTATTAGTGATCATTTCTAAAGGCATGACAAATTAGTTACAAACGTTAAGTCCAGGATTCATAATTGGAAAGAGTTTTGGAAAACTGTCCAACCCTTGTATTTTTTTTAACTACTTTGATAACTGAATTTCAATAAATTTGAATTTTCTATGTAGCCAAAAGTTTTCTGACCTACTCTGTCATCTTCCCAGAATCCTCTCCCTATTCTTACATTTTCTTAGTTTAATTCTTTCCGTGATTATTAGTTGTTCATCTGTGCAAGATAATTATGATGAAAAGTCTATCTCAGAAATTATTCAAAGTGTATTGGAAATAGATTTGCATTCAATTATAATTATATGGATTCTTACATTCCTTCTTATTTGTAGTGTAAGAGATACTCAAACATTTTTTATGTGTCATAGATACTTTGACAATATGGTGAAACCTATGGACACTTTTGCAGATTTTGGCATAGAGGGCAAAGTAGGTCAGAAAACTTTTGGCTCTCCAAATTTCCTACCCCACCCCCTCCAAAAAAAACCCCTGCCTCACAGCAGCACAAATAAACAGGGAGTAAAGCAGTTGTATTCCTAAGACAATTTGAGTAGATCCCAAGAAAGACCCAATCTCCAGGGGTTCAGCCTGAGTGAAGAGCAAACACCTCCTGGGCAATTATGCAGAATCAACAAACAACAAGCCCTGGGGGCAGCTGGGTTGAGAGAGAGCTTCAGCCCCAGAAAGTTCAACTTCTAGACAATGTGGGCATCTGACAGGTGAGAGTGTGTGTGTTCATCCTTCGTTGTCAAAGAAAACCATGATGACATGACTTGCACTTGACTTTGTTTTAAGTGAGGGAGGGCTGTGCAGGTCACCAGCCTCACTTCTCCTCCAGGGCCATCTGAATCCAGTGACCAGATATTCTTCAGGATGACTAGAAATGACCCAGCATGAGGCAACTGGGGTTAAGTGACTTGCCCAAGGTCACACAGCTAGTGAGTATCAAGTATCTGAGGTGAGATTTGAACTCAGGTCCTCCTAACTCTTGCACTGGTTCTCTATCCACTGCACCACATAGCTGCCCCTGACAGCCAAGTAGGAAAAGACTGAAAGACCTTCCATGGTTGAGGTATGTCAAGCACAGCTATGCTGACTCCACACATCTCAGGCTGTGACTGCAGGGAGCAGCTGGCACACACATGGTGAGTGCAGTAGTGAGGAACAAGGATCCTGTTGACCGTGGGCTCTTGCAGGCAGTTAAAGTTCCTGGTTTCAGTTCCAGGGCAGAGAGAACAGCTGTGGTTTGCACCCATCTGAGAGACCAAAGGGAGCAAGATCATTTGTGAGTCAGTATGGCTGTGGGCCCTACACATCAGAAAATAACAGTGAGGAGCCAAGATGGCAAAGTAGAAAGACACACATACACATAGCTCCGAACACACAAACCACAGAACGGCTAGAGGGGACCAACCCAGGGCGAATTCTGCACCCAGAGACCACGGAATATTGGAGCGAGGGAGATTTCTGTTCTGGAGAGACCTGCAAACCTCTCGCGGGGGGTCCTTCGCGCAGTGTACTGGGCGCCGGGACAGGGAGCAGAGAGCAGCCCTACCGCGGCAGCGACACCGTGAGGAAAAGATACGAGAGGGCTACGGGGACAGGATCTCCAGCGGCCACGCGGGACCCCCCCACCCACAGAGGGACCTGCAAACCTCTCGCAAAAGGTCCGTCGCGCTGCAGACGCGGAGACCAGCCCGGACCTGCGGCGGCCGCGGCTCTGAGAGGCACAGATCTGAGAAAGCTCCAGAGACGGGATCTCCAGCGGCGGCACAAGCCCCCCCACCAACAGGTGACTGACGGGGGTAGGTGAGAGAGTCTCTTTGGAGGGTTGAGAGGGGAGTGGGGTGCCCCCATGGCTCGAGCCCCCCCCAGGAGATAGAAGCTGAGAGGCGGCTACAGACAGGGGCTCCCCAAATGGGCGGGAGCCTGGATCCATTGTGGAAGGTCTGTGCATAAACCCCCAAACCCCCGGAGGGAACTGAGCCAGAGAGGTGGCCCTACCCCTGACCATCTGAACTTAATTCTCACACTGAATAGCAGCCCTGCCCCAGCCAAAAACCCTAAGGCGGGAAGCAGCATTTGAATCTAGTCCCCAAACGCTGGCTGGGAGGACCAGGAGGCGAGGTGGGTGTGAGGAGAACATTCAGAGGTCAGGTCACTGGTTGGGAAAAATGCCAAGAAAAGGGAAAAGAAATAAAACTATTGAAGGGTACTTTATCGGAGAAAAGACACCTCCTCCCTTCCTTTCTGATGGGGAGGAACAATGCTTGCCATCAGGCAAAGACACAGAAATCGAGGATTCTGTGTCCCAGCCCACCCAATGGGCTCGGGCCATGGAAGAGCTCAAGAGGAATTTTGAAAATCAAGTTAGAGAGGTGGAGGAAAGACTGGGAAGGGAAATGAGAGGGATAAGGGAGAAGCATGAAAAGCAGATCAGCTCCCTGCTAAAGGAGAACCAAAAAAATCTTGAAGAAATTGGCACCTTGAGAACTAGCCTAACTCAGCTGGCAAGGGAGGTGCAAGCGGCCAATGAGGAGAAGAATGCTTTCAAAAGCAGAATTAACCAAATGGAAAAGGAGATTCAAAAGCTCACTGAAGAAAATAGATCTTTCAAAACTGGAATGGTACAGATGGACGCTAAGGACTTTATGAGAAAGACAGATATCTCAGAACATACCGCGCAGATTCGAAAAATGGAAGATAATGTGAAATATCTTATTGGAAAAACAACTGACCTGGAAAATAGAATCAGGAGAGACAATGTAAAAATTCTGGGACTACCTGAAAACCATGATCAAAAGAAGAGCCTAGACATCATCTTCCATGAAATTATCAAGGAAAACTGCCCTGAGATTCTAGAACCAGAAGGCAAAATAAATATTCAAGGAATCTGCAGAACACCGCATGAAAGAGATCCAAAAAGAGAAACTCCTAGGAGCATTGTGGCCAAACTCCAGAATTCCCAGGTGAAAGAGAAAATATTGCAAGCAGCTAGAAAGAAACAATTCAAGTATTGTGGAAATACAATCAGGATAGCACAAGATCTGGCACCCTCTACATTGAGGGATAGAAGGGAATGGAATAGGATATTCCAGAAGTCAAAGGAACTAGGACTAAAACCAAGAATCACCTACCCAGCAAAACTGAGTATAATACTTCAGGGGAAAAATTGGTCTTTCAATGAAATAGAGGACTTTCAAGCATTCTTGATGAAAAGACCAGAGCTGAAAAGAAAATTTGACTTTCAAACACAAGAATGAAGAGAAACATGAAAAGGTAAACAGCAAAGAGAAGTCATAAGGGACTTACTAAAGTTGAACTGTTTACATTCCTACATGGAAAGACAATATTTGTAACTCTTGAAACATTTCAGTATCTGGGTACTGGGTGGGAGTACACACACACACACACACATGCACACACGCACACATACATAGAGACAGAGTGCACAGAGTGAATTGAAGAGGATGGGATCATATCTTAAAAAAAAAAAAATGAAACCAAGCAGTGAGAGAGAAATATTGGGAGGAGAAAGGGAGAAGTTATATGGGGCAAATTATCTCTCATAAAAGAGGTAAGCAAAAGACTTATTAGTGGTGAGATAAAGAGGGGAGGCAAGAGAAAAACATGAGGTCTACTCTCATCACATTCCACTAAAGGAAAGAATATAATGCACACGCATTTTGATAGGAAAACCTATCTCATAATACAGGAGAGTGGGGGACAGGGGCACAAGCAGGGTGGGGGGGAGGATGGAGGGGAGGGCATGGGGAGGAGAATGCAATCCGAGGTCGACACTCATGGGGAGGGAAAGGACCATAAGAAAATAGAAGTAATGGGGGACAGGATAGGGTGGAGGGAAATATAGTCAGTCCTATACAACACAACTAGTATGGAAATCATTTGCAAAACTAAACAGATATGGCCTATATTGAATTGCCTGTCTTCCAAGGGGAAGGGGTGGAGAGGGAGGGAGCTAAAGAAGTTGGAACTCAAAGTGTTAGGACCAAATGTAATGTTCTTACCACTGGGTAACAAGAAATACAGGTTAAGGGGTCAAGAAAGCTATCTGGCCCTACAGGACAAAAGAGAAGACGGAGACAAGGGCAGGGAGGGAGGATAGAGGAGAGAGCAGATAGGTCACAGGGGCAATTAGAAAGCTTGGGTTTGGGCGGGGGGAGGGGATAAAAGGGGAGAAAAATTGTAACCCAAAATTGTGTGAAAATAAATGTTAAAAGTTAAATAAAAAAGAAAAAAGAAAAAAAGAAAATAACAGTGAGAAGGACCTGAGGCTTGGGGCATCACTCCCCATACCTCAGGACTACAACTTGATAATACTAATACCTGCTAAAAACAAAAAAATAACAATAAAAACGAGTAAGCAAAGGAGAAAGAACCCAACAATTGATAAGTACTATGAGGATAGAGAATATCTGGGTTCTATTCAGAGGAAGACAATGGAGCTAAAAAGTCTCAAAGCTCCCAAAATACTGGAAGCAACAAGAAAAAACAATTTAAATATCATGGAGCTACAATAAGGATTACACAAGACCTAGCAACTACAACACTGAAGGACCATAGGTCTTAGAATACTATATTTCATAGAGCAAAAGAGTTGGGGTTATGACCAAGGATAACTTATCTGCAAAGTTAAGTATAAACCTGAATGAAAAATATGGACATTTAACAAACTCAAAGACTTTCGGGTTTTCATTACAAAAACCCCAGAACTTAAGGGGAAATATGACATATAACATTCAGGAGAAATATAAGGTAAACATTAAAGACCAATTGTAAGGGATTCAATAAGGTCAAATCATGTACTTTGCATATGTGAAAATATTAGCAGTACTCTTATGACTGTCATCATTATTTGGGTAGTTTGAAAGAAAGGTGTGGGCTGAGCTGAGTATTATGGGATCATTCTAAAAAAAATAAGACTATGTAAGAATAGTTATCTCCCACAAATAAGGCATAAAAGGAAAAATTGATACAGAGGAAGCTAGTAAAGGAGAGGGTGGGTAATGCTAGAACCTCACTCTCATCAGGAATGCATTAAAGAGGAAACAACATATATATCTAAAAGGGTATAAAAGTCTTCTAAGCTCAGAAAGAAATAAGAGGGCAAGGAAATAGGTGGGGGAAGAGGATAAGAGACTCTTAGGGAGGTGAGCAGATTAAGGAATAGGAGGGCAAGGTAGCGGGTAGAAGTAAAGCAGAGGAGTGAGAAGGGATAGGGTAAATAGGATGAGAAGGATAGTGAGGAAAAATAGGAAGGAGGAAAGTACATAACAACCAATTGTAGCTTAGAATGTGAATGGGATGAATTTACTCCTATAATGGTTAACAGAGTAAAAATTTGAATTCAACAATATGTTGCTTTCAGGAAACATAAAAATGAGAGATACACACAAAGATAAAAGACAGGAATAGAATTTACTATGTAAAAAAGCAGGGATAGTGATCATGATCTCAGACAAAGTTAATATCAAAATAGATTTAATCAGAAGTGAAAAACAGAGAAACTACACTGTGTGTCAGTAGTATCACTCAATATTGTTTTAGACCATTTAAAACATCTAGACAATATAAAGTACCTGAGAGTATGCCTGTCAAAACAGACAAAACAATTTTATGACCATAAACATGAAACAGTTTTTTATACGATTCAGCAGCATAAGACCTTAAACTATATTATAAGCAAGAACAATGTTGAAGTGTAAAAAGGATAATTGTGATTATTTTAAATTAAAATTCTCTTATAATAAATGAAACCTATGTAGCCAAGAATAGAATGAATGCAGAAAATTGGAGGAAAAACTATCATAGACAATCTTTCAGATAGGATGTGATTGGGTTGGAATATTGCTGTGGTATAGGAAAATAATGAACTAGCTGATTCAGAAAAAAACATGGAAAGACTTGGACTTATGAAGGAAGATGCTATCCACCTTCAGAGAAAAAGATCATAGGAGGAAATAAGGATAGTAGGATCTTAGATATATGTGTATAAGTGTATAAGTATACATATGTAGTATATGTTTATACATATCTATGTACATGTATATATCTATCCATGCTTAATTGTAGCCTTCTGTAAGTTAGGGGAGGGGAAGAGAGGAAAAAAAATAAAGTAGAAAGTCCATAGCAGAGAACAAAAGAAAACCAGCAAGGAAGCAAAGAAAAGCTGGGAAGCTTTGAAAACAATGTGTAATATTTATTATATAGGTTTTCTTGAAATGGAAATTTGTTTTCTATTGAATCCTCTCTTACGTTGTGTACATGGCAATTTTTTTTATTTCTTTTCTCATCATGTATTTAAGCTTAAAATAAAAAAAAATTACCAAAAAAGAGAGAAAATATAAGGAAGTGTTGAAGAAAGTCTTACTAGTCACAATTCATTTCCTCTAAAACACACTTAATCATTCTACACTTACTACTTTTGCCAGGTGTAACATATGTTCCTTTATGTAAGGCATACCTGATTAACATCACTGTCTCCATGAAAATACTGCATTTGATGAATAATTCTGGACAAGGCCATTAGTTTCAGAACAATGAAAAATAATGGACCACTGGCAGAATGAAAGGGTTTCATGACTTTATATATAGTGGCATTTATTTCTAACAACATTCCAGCATAATGGGCTTGTAATATTTTCCAAGGAAGTAAAGTCCGGTGAAGGGAATTACTAAGGGTTATATGAATAAGACTGAAACCTGCACTCATCTGCCTGCTGTAAGGATTTTAACACTTCTTTAAACTGAATGAAAGCAGCAAGAATCACTGGTGACAGAAGTCTCCAGGTTACCTTGATTGTTCTGTCATTATCTCTAATCAGCTGCTTCTTTTCCTCTTCAAATTTCTTTATCACTTCCTGGAGCCGCCTCTCTGCTGCCAGGTGCTGGCGGCTGCTCTCTTCCTTCAGAGAGGAAATCGTTGTTTGAAGTTCAGCTATGATCTGCAATGAGAATAGCAGGCCATGAGTATTCATTCTGCAGTAAAAGGCATTGATTTCCACATGTATTTATAGTGGATAAGCGATTGGCTTTGGCAAACAATTACACAAAGTATTTCAATGAGCATATCACACTAGCACATGTGATGTTTCATACAATTAAAGATTACGATAAAATTGTGAATGGCACAAAACTTATGAAAACAAATTTAGAAGAATATGTTATTATAATGCCCCATAAATTTACTCATCTGAACAAAAGACATTTGTGATCTCAATCTTAAATGTTTCATATTTTTTAAAATGTACTTTAAAAATGTACATCAAAGTAAAAAAGAAACACATCCCATGGCATAGTAACTTAGAAACTTACAAATCAACATTATCTATGTTCCAATGTATTTTTATTTATTTTGTTAAACATTTCCCAATCACTTTTAGTCTGGTTCAGCTGTAGTTGGGCAAATTCTGGACCTTAAATACGACACCTCTTTATTTCACCACTGAGATGAACAAAGATGCTCCACTCTCCAAAATATTCTGAACTGTTACCAACTAACACAATGTAGCTTAAACAGGTTATTTTACCCTTGCCTATATGAGATAAACAATTTTATAATAGTTTGTACTTTTTTATATCTAGTTTTCTGTATATACCTCATTTCCCTCAATACAATGGAGGTTCCTTGAGGGTACAATTTTTAACTAAAGTTTCACACCCTTTAAAAGGTAAAAATTGATCTACACAAAATCTGCAAATGCAAAAGGGGAAAACATTAATACTTTATTGTCACAGGGGAAGGAGAGGGAGACTAAATCAATTAGGGGTCTTGATTTTCCTTCACCCATAGAAGCATTTAGCAAAGACCTGAACAAGAATGTTACCTGGCAGCCTTACTGATATACTCAAATTTAGTTGAATATCCTAAAAGATAGAGAAAAAATAAGCTCCACCCTGGGAAGAAGTGACTAAAGTGTGAATAGAGCTTTAGCCCATGTAGATAGAGGCCAATTGAAGATAGCAGTTCCCTAAGAAATAGCAATATCAGTTTGCCATGGTCTATGTGTCTAATATGGCATCTCTGAAGTCTAGACCAGTTGGACTCAGGGGGCTGGTACTGAAGCTACAGAGAGCACGAACTATTCCCTTACCCTACCTCAGTTATACCAATCATTACCTCCATATCCTCCAACTCAAAAATTCCTTTATCTGATTGCAATCTGATGTCATTCCACTTCTCTCTCAGCCTTAGAACTCTAAACCCTGTTTTTTGTCCTGTGATCTCCAGTCCCTCTACTCCATAGTACTTTTCTAGGCCATCATCCCTCCATGAGCTACACACTCCTTTCTTCCCCATCTGGACTCCTTAGTGGTGAAACTCTTTAACTCTATCCCATCTTCTCTTGACTCTCATGTCCCTTTATCATATTTCCAATCTTGCCCTGCCAGGCATCAGCTCTGGATTATTCCCTCTTTCTACTACCTTTGCTCCAACTCATGCTACTGAACGAAGCTAGAGAAAATAATGAAACTGCTGAACGGATCCATACAAATTTACGTTACATAATCTCTGCCTTTACCCATCTCACATGAAAAGGTATTCCTTCCCGTTGCCATGGCAAATTCTCTACATGCACAAGTGATCCAATTTAATCCTACCTTCTCTAGCAGATTGTCCCTTCTATCATCCCCACTATCTCATTTATCTTCAATACCTTCTTGAATGTTGACTATTTCACCATAGCCTTTAAACGTACCTATGTCTCCTGTTCTCAAAAACAAAACAAAACCAAATCTTCATTTGATCCATCCATCTCTAGTAGCTATCATTTTATATCACTGCTCCCTTTTGTAGCTAAAATTGAAAAAGGCTATCTTCTTTCGAATTCTAATCATAATTCACCTCATAAGGTACTTTCTGAAGTTGCCAAATGATGTTTTAATTGTCAAATCCAATGGACCTTTTCCAATTTGCACCTTTCTTGACCTCTTGACTGCCTATTGATTACTCTCCTCTTGACACACTCTTCTCTCCAGGCTTTCATGACGCTATTCTTTCCTGGTTCTCCTCCTGTCAGTCTGATTACTTCTCAGTCTCCTTTGCTGTATCTTCATACATGTCACAGCCGCTAATCCAGGGTTCCCCATGAGCTCTGCCTTTGGTCATCTTTTCTCCTTCAATACTATTAGGGATCTCATCAGTGCCCATGTATTCAATTATCATTTTTATGATGACGATTTTCAAATTTACTTAACCAGTCTCAATCTCTTTGCTGATCTCCAGTGTCACAACTTCCTACTGAATATCTTGAATTGGATGATCTATGTATATATTAAACTCAACATGTCCTAAATTAATTCCATTATCTTTTCCCCCAAAGTCTCTCCTCTTCCTAACTTTCTTATTACTGTCATGGGTACCACCATCCTCCTAGTCTTTCAGGCTCACAATCCAGGTGTCATCCTTAACTCATCACTCTTCCTCTCTCACCCCCCCCCCCCATAGCCAATAAGTTGCCAAGTCTTGTTGTTTCTACCTTCCAAACATCTCTTTTGTAAGTCCATTTTTCTCCTCTGCCACTGTCACTGCCTTGTTGAAGGTCTTCATCACATTATACCTGGACTATTGGAATACCCTACAACAAATCTCTCCCCCACTACATTCCATCCTCTACAAAACTATCAAAGTGATCTTCCTAAATTCAGGTCTGACCATAACTGCCCTCTCTCCCTACCTCAATAAACTTTCTTCACTCCCTATCACCTCCAGGATCATCTATAGAATCCTTCACTTGGCATGCAAAACCCTTCATAACCTGTCCCTGCCACTTTTCCAGTCTTCTATCTTCCCATGTACTTTGCAAAACAAGGACACTGGTGGATACTCCATCTTCTGACTCTGGGCATTTTCACTGGCTATCTATTTCTCATGCCTGGAATTCTATCCCTTCTTATCTCCACCTTTTGGCTTCCTGTTAGTTCCACCTAAAATTTCATGTTTTATACAAAGTCTTTCCCATTCTGTAATGTTAGTGCATTCTCTCTTTTGATTATTTCCATTTTATCTTATATGTATTTGGTTATTACATAGTTCTTTCCTATTAGACGGTTACTCTAAGAACAGGCGCTGTATTTTGCTTTCCTTTGTAACTCCAGCACTTAGCATGGTACCTGAGATATAGTAAGTACTTAATATTTATTGACTGATTGATTGCCAATTATTTCTGCTATCCTGGCTATAAATTCTGCTTTCACAGTTCTTAATTTTTTTTTCTTAAACCATTCAGGAAAACCCTGCTGTGGTTCCATGTTCTCTTGAAAATCCACAGGGTTTTCTGCCTCATCAAGTGATGGATGCATGGACTCATTTACATGATTGAGGAAGCTCAACCCTCCTCTTCCTGTTGGCTTATCTACTTATGCTCGTTTTCTTCCTCTTAAGATCTATGGAAATTTCTATATTTTCCCTTCATATTCTGCTATGGTTCACTTTTTGGCTTCTCGCAATTTCCCCAGGGACTGGAACTTAAAGCTATTTAGTTGTTGGGCAATTCATGTTTTATCAGCTTGAGTTTTTGCCCCACATGACTTTTGCAGGGACAGAAATGGATTCAGCTGTATGTTAGTCCCTTGTGCTTCAGGATTGGTAGTTACACACACATGTTGGTATCCTGCCCCAGTTCCTTCTGTTCCTCAGTTCTTTCACACTGAGAATTCTAAACTAAGAAAGATTCTGCCTTAGCACATACAAAGGAAGGTGTGAAGGCAGTTGAATTTTGTTGCAAGCTTGTGAATTGGCTTATTTGGCCTTGCTTGAATGCACGTGTGTGTGTGTGTGTGTGTGTGTGTGTGTGTGTGTGTGTGTGTGTGTGTGTGTGTGTGTGTGTGTGGTGCTGCTGAGTGAGATCATCAGGAGCTAACCTCTGCTTTTAGTCCATTGGGTTAATACCTTAGTAGGGTTCTTGGTGGCTTAGAGCTTGGACATAGATGAAATTGCTTTATGTCTTGTATATAATTATTGTTTTGGAAACGTTTGAATAGCACGTTGATCAAATTCCAAGTCTGGTATCATGACCCAAAAGAGAAGCAACATTATGGGGTCTACTATTCTTGCTCTTGTCTCTCACCGAGTCAACCCTCTGACTGTTATTTGTCTCTGCACTAAACTAATTTTTATCATTCCAAGTTCTGAGGTAATAGAGGGAGTATTTCTGGATATTTTCTTTTTAATAAAACTGCAACCTCTCTCATTAATCAGTTACCTTGGAGTTTCCATTTGTATTTATGAGATCTTATTTAACAAACTGAAGAAACCTCTTTCCCTATAAGAACCTGCTCATCTCTCCCTTTTTATACAAAATAATTTCCTATTATTAAATAAATATTAAAGTCACTGGCAATACAATTTATCAACATGATGAAACATAAATGCGTACAATATTTGAACTATGAGAAAAATAACAGTAGATAACTTCTCACTTTTGGAAACAGAATTCCACTATTCAGTTTCTTCAAGGGTACCAATAAGTGTCTTTTCAAGAATTCTCTTCATCCTCTTTTCACCACAAAGATTAACATGTCTATTTCTGCCTTCTCCATTTTTTGCTTAAACATGACAGAATAATGGTATCTTCAGCTTTCCTCAAGTCACCATTCCTAAAAGCCTTCCTTCAGACTGACTCCTCAGAGAATCACAATAAAAACTTTCCAAACTGTTAGCCAAACTACCATTTTGACAACATGATACTTGGCTCTTAAAGGTACAACTACATCTATAGTCACTTCTTATAGAGAATTTCTGTGGGAAAATATTATAGATATAATTGCTGTATATATCTACTTCTATATGTAATATCCAGTGAAACTGGCATTATATTTCTCTTCATGCCCCCATGTTTTAAATTCCCTGAAAATCATCTAATGGTTATATCAAATTTACACATTTGGTATGAAAATATATATTGTAATGCATACTCACAATAGACATTTAAAAATAAGGATAAAAATGTTAATAGTAGTAATAATCACAAGGAGAAAAAAACAAACAAAAAGTACAAAATAATGTTTTATATATAGTTCAATAATGAGATACACACACCTGAAGCAGTAACTGTTTCTCCTGAAATATCATCATCTAATCTATTTGTAGGTTGGGCATTTTTATTTTTTAATTTTAATAATCTTTCTAATCTAAATGGATTGATGCTATAAGCTAACTATTATAATTTTTTTAATTCTATGTTTTATTTCTTTACCCTTCAGGACTTTCAAGGTGAGGTTGTAAGTAAGAGCTTCATTGTCTCTGGGTTCAGCTAACCTTTTTGTCTGAAATGGAAGTTTTCTCAAGTCTCAGAAAAGTTACTGATTTTTGGTATACAGCTTTACTGCAAGAAACACTGTTCCCAACAATTCTGTTGGCTGACTAACGATCAGGGCTTTAACATTCTTGAATTGTTGCTTCAATGTGGCAGTTTCTTCTTGAGCACCTTCTAATAGTTCTTTTGTGTCAAAGAGATGGCTTGTTTCATTTCTTGAAAATAAAGACCTTTATCTCTTCAATTTTTTTTCAGCTAAGATGGGTGACATTTATTTTTTTCTATTTGATTATCAAATCTTTGTTCAATTTCTGTCTCAAAATTTATCTAATCTTCCATAAACACCAAAATCAACACAATTTTTCTTCTTTCAACTTTGGTAATATACTTGAACCTCATACCATTATTTGAATCTTGATAAGGTTGCTTGGAAATCAGCTACCTCTGAACAAAACAAAAATTCTTCTTAAATATACTCACCATATTTATGTCCGTTGAGTTTACGTATTTTTTGTACTGTTTTGTTATCTTTATTTTTTTATATTTTTTATGATTTATTTATTTTTAGTTTTCAACATTCATTTCCACAAAATTTTGAGTTCCAAATTTTCTCCCCATCCTTCCCCTCCCCCCAACCCAAAACACTGAGCATTCTGACCTCCCTTCTAACACACCTCTCCCTTCCCTTATCCCCATCTTCTCTCTTGTCTTGTAGGGCAAGATAAGTTTCTATACCCCATGACTTGTATTTTTTATTTCCCAGTTGTATGCAAAAACAATTCTCAACATTTCTTCCTAAAACTTTGAGTCCCAACTTCTCTTCCTCCTCACCCATCCTCACTGAGAAGGGAAGCAATTCAATATAGGTTATATATGTGTAGTTTTGCAAATGCTTCCATAATAGTCATGTTGTGTAAGACTAACTACATTTCCCTCCATCCTATTCTGCCCTCCATTTCTTCTTTTCTCTCTTTTGACCTTGTCCCTCCCCAACTGTTGACTTCTAATTGCTCCCTTCTCCCATTTGCTCTCTGTTCCATCATCTCTCCCATCCTGCTTATCTCCCTTTCCTCTATATTCCTGTAGTGTAATATAGGGGTTCATACTAAACTGAATGTGCATGTTATTCTTTCCTTGAGTCAAAGGTGATGAGAGTAAGCTTCACTTTTCCCCTCTCATCTCCCCCCTTTTCCTCTCCATTGAAAAGCTTTTTCTTGCTTCTTCTATGAGATAATTTGTTCCATTCCATTTCTGCCTTTCTCCTCCCAATATATTCTTCTCTCACCCTGTAATTCTATTTTTTTTAGATATGATCCCTTCCTATTCAACTCACCCTGTGCTCTCTGTCAATATGTCTCCGTGTGTTTGTTTGTGTGTGTGTGTGTGTGTGCATGTGTGTGTATAATCCCTCCAACTGCCCAAATACTCAGAAAAATTTCAAGAGTCACAAATATTATCTTTCCACCATAGGAATGTAAACAGTTCAACTTTAGTAAGTCCTTTATGATTTCTCTTTCCTGTTTACCTTTCCATGCTTCTCTTCATTCTTGCATTTGAAAGTCAAATTTTCTTTTCAGTTCTGGTCTTTTCATCAAGAATGCTCGAAAGTCCTCTATTTCACTGAATGACCACTTTTTTCCCTGACGTATTATACTCAGTTTTGCTGGGTAGGTGATTCTTGGTTTTAATTCTAGTTCCTTTGACTTCTGGAATATCATATTCCATGCCCTCTTATCCTTTAATGTAGAAGCTGCTAGATCTTGTGTTATCCTGAGTTTATTTGCATAATACATGAACTGTTTCTTTCTAGGTGCTTTCTCCTTGACCTGGGAACTCTGGAATTTGGCTACAATATTCCTAGGAGTTTATTTTTTTGGATCTCTTTCAGGAGGTGACTGGTGGATTCTTTCACTATTTATTTTATCCTCTGATTCTAGAATATCAGGGCAGTTTTCTGTAAAAATTTCATGAAAGATGATGTCTAGGCTCTTTTTTAATCAGGGCTTTCAGGCAATCTTATAATTTTTAATTTATCTCTCCTGATCTATTTTCCAGGTCAGTTGCTTTTCCAATGAAATATTTCACATTATCTTCCATTTTTCCATTCTTTTGGTTTTGTTTTGTAATTTCTTGGTTTCTCATAAAGTCATTAGCTTCCATCTGCTCCATTCCAATTTTTAAAGAACTATTTTCTTCAGTGAGCTTTTGAACCTCCTTCTCCATTTGGCTAATTCTGTTTTTTAAAACATTTTTTCTCCTCATTGCCTTTTTGGGCCTCTTTTGCCATTTGAGTTAGTCTATTTTTAAAGGTGTTATTTTCTTCAGCATTTTTTGAGTCTCCAAGTCAGCAAGCTGCTGACTTGCTTTTCATGATTTTCTTGCATTGCTCTCATTTCTCTTCTCAATTTTTCCTCTACCTCTCTTACTTGATTTTCAAAATCCTTTTTGAGCTCTTCCATGGCCTGAGACCATTGCATATTTATTTTGGAGGCTTTGGATGCAAAAGCTTTGAATTTTATGCCTTCCTCTGATGGTATGCATTGTTCTTCCTCATCCAAACGGATGGAAGAAAATGCCTGTTCACCAAGAAAGTGACCTTCTGTAGTCTTATTTTTTTCCCTTTTTGGGGCACTTTCCCATCCAGTTCCTTGACTTTTGAAGTCTTTGTCAAGAGGAAGGCATATTCTGTCAGTTCACAGTTCCTCTAAGGTGGCACAATCAAGTGAGAGGAGTTTACTCCTCTCTTGGCCTGTGCTCTGGTCTGGGAGTTGCTAAACCTTTTCTGCCCAGGACCTGCAAGCAGAATTCCCTTTCCAGAACCTCTACCAGTCCCCATCACTCTACCTCACCCTAGAACCACCACTCAGGCCTGAGACCCAGATCAGTGGCTCAATTCCTGTAGAGGCATTAGGTGCAGGGCTCCAAAAATGGAAGCTGCTGCTCCTCTGCCCCGCCTGGGCCCAGGGCTAGGTGAGGACCCTGCTCTCTTCTCACCCAGGTAAAAAAGCTTTCTCACTTATCTTTGAAGTTGTCTTTGGAGTTTGTGGGATGAGGGATCTGGGAATCACAGATGCTGCTGGGGATTTCACCCCTGTGGCCTGCTCTAGTCCTGTTCCTCCCAGCACTGTGAGGCCAAGGCTGGGCTGGGCTCTGTTGGCTGCACTCTGCTCAGTGTCTCGTGCAATAGACCTTTCCTATTGGGCTTTCAGGTTGCCTTGGGCTGAAAATCTCTTTCACTCTGTAGTTTTGTTACTTCGGCTGCTCTAGAATTTGCTTAGAGTCATTTTTTACAGGTATTTTATGAGCTGTGGGGGAAGAGCTAGAGTAGGTGTGTCTTTCTACTCCACCATCTTGGTTCTGCACCCCCATGACCATCTTTTCTTCAGAAGGGATTTTGTAAATTAGTTCCCAGGTGTGATATCCGACAGTTAGGGTATCTTGTATATTTTTTATGATCTAATGGGTTAGTTAGCACACAGAATATTAATTGAGTGGACTTCCCAGTCCTGAGTCCTAATCTTATTTTAAATTACTTTGGAGTCTACTGATTCTTTGATTTTTCTTTTCAATATTTTTATAATGTCCTTGTTTTTATTCCCCAGGTTTACTACTAAAATCAGGAAACCCCCAAGATTCCAGTTCAAAAATATTTATGATTCATATTAAAGCTATCTCTATCCAACTTCAAAATACTGATAATTTAATATTTGGCAAACCAATAATATTTAGTAACAAATAATGCAGTAATAATCTTGTGTAGTTAATAGGCCTCAAATAAAACTAAGTGGGCAAGTTAATGCTATTAATCTTCAGTAGCACTATCAATTACTTTGCAATATAATTCTATGAGAATATACCTATGTGAAATAAAAAAAAATAATTTAAACCAAAACACAATCTCATTTGTTGGTCACCTCTCAGCCTGCTATCATATTTTCCTGAATAAAATTGCAAGCTTTTTTCATTAATTAATCATGTAGCTCAGAACCTTCGTTTCAAGACTATGAGATAATATTTAATAAACTGGAGAAACCTCTTTCCCACATAAGAAGTGACTCATACATATCCTGATTACACCCTAATATCTTCAATACTAAATTTACTGATAATATAATTTGTTAACAACATAATCAATAATAACACACAGACATAAAGAAGTATTTATAATATTTGAACTGAGTAAAATCATAGACAGTGTCACCTTTAATCATCTTTAGGGCAGAGGACCTTTTTTCTAGAAACACAGTTCTACCATTCAGTTTAAGGGTATCAAGCAAAATCTTTGAAGAATCATCTTCAACCACCTTGCAAAATAAGGTTAAAATATTTCAATCAAGAAAATTGTTCAAACTTCTTACTTTCTATCTTTTCCTGTGCCATAATTGGACAAAAGTCTCCAGCTTCTTTCACAGGCCATCACTCTTAACAGTCTTTCTCCAAACTGACTACTCATAAAAAGGCATAGTGAAAACTGTTCAAACTGCTAGCCAAATTGTCATTTTGAGAAGATTCAATTTGGTTCTCAGAGATACAGTTTACATGGAAGAGCTTAGTGAAATAGGTGTCACACCTGTATTATTAATATTATTACATTCATCTTATCTTTTTGATGGAGTTTGTACATATAAACAGCTATAGAAAAATATTAACCCTATTTTATCCTTTTATATTCAATATTCTATAATCTTGCACAGATAAATAATTTTTTTACAGATTTTCACAGATGAATTAAAGCATTAGTATGTAAGCACATTTTTCTCTAAGCTCATTGAAAACATTCTTAGATCAGTTATAGAAACAGACAGGGTGGTGGGGATGTATATGCTTTATCCTTTTTTTCACATGATCTGGATTATGTCTGCTTGGCCTCTATGCTTGGAAAGCTTTTCAATATATGCAGTTTGGAGATTATGAGGATTTCGGATGGCTACCTCTAAAATTATTATTCTTAAGTTTTTCTCGGGATTCGTTATCTCTAGGAAATTTTGGGAGTTCTATGATAATGATGACATTCCAGTAAAATTTACTGTGTGAATTGTCAGGCATATTTTGAGGTTTGCATTTTTAGCATAAGGATTTGTTGTCTGTTAGTCTATAAAATGTAGAGTACTTCTCATCTATAATTCTTGCTTGCCATGTATTCAGTAGGTATTAAATTTTTACAGTCTACAATGATGTGTTGTTTATTTTCTACCTTTTCTTTGCATAATCGTTGTCCATTTTGTGGTGGCAATGACTTGCTCTTGAAATGACATCATAAACAAATCTTTCTATAAACAAATCTGCATGCATCGGTAATTTGTCTGGGACTTCTTTATCAACATACTGATTTCATGTGGATGTCGTAAATAGAGGGCATTTTGATTCCACTCTTGGATATGTTATTTTATAGCTTTCAGCTAAAGGTAAAGATTACACATAGCGAAAGTTGTTAAATCTATTTTTTCAATGTATATCTATCTATCTACCTATCTATATCATGGGTTATTCATGTGCCTATTGTATTTATATATATATATATGCTGTCTATATAAATATTAAACATTTCCACATATATCTATGTAAATATATATCTAATCTATAGATATAGATAGGTAGATAGATATCTGTAACACACGTGTATATATTTGTGTGCATATATATATGTGTATATATATATATATATATATATATATATCTTGATATCATCTGGAAGTATCAAATAGATTAATATTTTGGGTTGACTCACTTCTTTATATTAGAAGCTATATTTGGGAGAGACGATAATGAGTTTAAGGCAAAACCAAAGTGAATTTAAGCTATCTCCTAGAAAAATGCCAAATTTTGTGTTGGTAGCATCTTTCAAATAAAAAATAGTTTTCCAAGTGAATATCAACTACCTAGCATCCTTGTTCTATCAATCTGTTTTGTATATTTGTAGCACATGTACCACTATGAATCATTTGAGTCAATAATGAGGTATCTTTTACATCCAAGTTTTGTAAATAGGCTCAAGTGTAGTCATTTTTATATAAGTGTTCTGTCATTCATTTTTATTAATGATAAGCAATATTTTTGCCCTTCATTTGATCCAACTTACATTTTTTGCTGTTACATTTCTTGTAATCATATGCGTGACCAAATTATCCTTTTTCAGGTGTCCTGTCTTGCCCGATTTATTGACTCTTCACCTGAACTATTCTAGAATTTATTTTTGTCCCGTGTTTTCTTTTATTTGTCTCGTAAAATTTATTAAGCCAGCTTTGTAAATCTCTTGGAAGATTCAGTATTCATTCTCCATTCTTGTTTCAGGATCATCTCTGATTTATTTGTTTCTGCTCTAAACCTTTCTCAATAGTTTTTCCACTCAAAATCTTTGTGATTTCAGTCTTTTAAGAGATATTCTCTTGTCACTCATGTTGACTCCTCCTTTGCTGATGGATATACACTTGAGATTGGGCTGAAAAGATGACTAAGCTTCCTACTAAATTAGGGGGATATGAGATTGTTTAGGGTAGCTAGGTGGTACAGTGGATAGAATGCTGGATCTATGGTCAGGAAGACTCATCTTTCTGTGTTCAAATCTGGCTTCAGACACCTACTATGTGATCCTGGCCAAATCACTTAATCCTATCTGCCTCAGTTTCTTCATCTGTAAAATGAGTTGGAGAAGGAAATGGCAAACCATTCCAACACCTTTGCCAAATGGTGCCACGTAAACTTGGATACAACTTAAAAATGGCTCAGCAATGACACAAAATTGTTTGTCTGGGTTCTTTCCCTGCATATCCTCTTGGGGAAGGGATGCGAATGGGGAGAAAGAAACAAGAATGGTCCCAGATTAGTTTTGGTCCCTTTTTTCCTCAAGTCAAGTATAGCCCAATGCTGGTCCCCCATTCAAATTCCTCTATTAGTTTTTTTTTCTTATCCGCCTGGCCTGTACTTCAGTCTGCTGCTTTTTGCGAGGAAAGACTTTTGGTCAATGTCTATGTAGTCTTGGAAGGCCCTAATCTAATCTCCAGTGAGAAAGCAATATTATTAGCCTTTTTCTATGGAGGCAGGCAGAAGACAGAGTTTGTAGGCAGAGGCTCTGTAACAGAAAGGAGGGTGTAGATTCCAAGATGGACCCCAGGCACAAGCTCAGAAACCTACTTTTTATCTCTGCTGGGAGCTCCTGAAGGATTCTTTGGGAAGGATATGGAATGAACATCTTGGTATCAATTCATAAGGATTTTTCCTAGTTGGATTTTCCTCTTTTTTTCTCCTATGGATCCAGCTGCTTACTCTACACGTGGGCATATACTTTCTTCTCTCTTTTTTTTTTACCTAGAGAAAATGAATAATTGCCATTTTTCTGGTTATAAGACCTTCAAGTTTCCTGTGCTTTTCAAGCATCTGCACTGAAATTTTTATTTGATGTTAAGCTTTTTATTTTGACCTTTGTACTTTTTAAACTCCTCATATATCATTTTAACTTCATCAGTTTTAGTTTGAATTGCTAATTTGGTGAATCTTGAATTTCAGATATACTTATGTTTTCTACATTCATTTCCAAGTTTCCTTTTTTTCTAATCCAAAGATAAAGGCAATATGGTGTTCAAGTTTTCTACTGTAGATACTAGTTAAAATTCCGGTGCTTTTCCATGAATCAGTAATGGCTCTCTCAATTTGCTTCTGCCATAGTGATGTTTGACTTCTGTCTTTAAAGTTGATGGTGCCATCTTTTCTTCTCTAAGTCATAGCAACGACTGCTCCATATATTTCTGTGTGCAGATCATGAGATGCTTTTGTGTTTTCTTTTTAGTTTTTAACATTCACTTTTCTAAGATTTTGAGTTCCAACTTTTTTCTCCCTCCATCTCTTTCCTTCCCCCTCCCCAAGATGGCAAGAAATCTGATATAGGTTATACATGTACAATCATATTAAATATATTTCCACATTATTCATGTTGTAAAAGAAGAATTAGAACAAAAAGGAAAAACCATGAGAAAGAAAATAAAGAGAAAATAGTCCCAATTTGCATTCCAACTCAGTGGATAACATTTTCCATCATGAGTCTTTTGGAATTGTCTTAGACTACTGTATTGCTGAGAAGAGCCAAGTTTATCAAAGTTGGTAATGGCACGACATTGCTGGTACTCTGTACAGTGTTTTCCTGGTTCTGTTCATTTCACTCAGTATCAGTTCATGTAAGTCTTGTCAGATTTTTCTGAAACTAGTCTGCTTAAAATTTCTTACTGCGCAATAGTATTTTATTACATTCATATACCAAAGCTTGTTCAGCCATTCCCCAATTGATGGGCATCCACTCAATTTCCAATTCTTTGCCACCACAAAAAGAGCTGCTATAAATATTTTTATAAATGTGGATCCCTTCCACTTTTTGATGATCTCTTTGGAATACAGACCTAGTAGTGAGTAGTGGTATTATTGGATCAAAGAACATGTAGTTTTGTAACCCTTTGGGAATAGTTCCAAATTGCTCTCCAGAATGGCTGAATCAGTTCACAACTTCACCAACAATACATTAGTGTTTCAATTTTGCTACATCTTCTCCAACATTTATCATTTTCGTTTTCTGTTATTAACCACTCTGATAGGTGTGAGGTGGTACTTCAGGGTTGTTTTAATTTGTACTTTTTTCATATGACTATAGATAGCTTTAATTTCTTCCTCTGAAAACTGTCTGTTCATATCCTTTGATCATTTATTAATTGGGATAGATTTGTATTCTTGTAAAGACTTGCATTCTTTTAAATTTGACTCAGTTATTTATATATTTTAGAAATGAGGCCTTTATCAGAGATACTGGTTGTAAAAATTGTTTCCCAACTTTCTGTTTCCCTTCTCATCTTGGTTTCATTGGCTTTGTTTGTGCAAAACCTTTTTAATTTAATGTAATCAAAATTGTCCATTTTGCATTTCATAATGTTCTCTATCTCTTGTTTGGTCATAAATTTTTCCCTTCTCCAAGGATCTGACATTTAAACTATTCCTTGTTCTCCTAATCTGCTTATAGTATCACCCTTTATGTGCAAATCATGTACCCATTTTGATCTTATCTTGGTACATGGTGTAAAATGTTGGTTTATGCCTAGTTTCTGCTATACTGCTTTCCAGTTTTCCTAGCAGTTTTTGTCAAATATTGAGTTCTTATCCCAGAAGCTGGTGTCTTTGGGTTTATCAAATAGTAGATTACTATAGCCACTGACTACTGTGTTTTGTGTGCTTAAGTCATTCCTTTGATCCAACACCCTATTTCTTAGCTAGTACCAAACAGTTTTGATGATTGCTACTTTATAATACAGTTTTAGATCTGGCATGGCTAAGCCACCTTCCTTGAATTTCTCAGTAATTCCCTCTACATTCCCGATTTTTTATTTTTCCACATGAATTTTGTTATTTTTTTCTAGCTCTACAAAATAATTTGTGGTAGTTTGATTGGTATGACACTGAATATGTAAATTAATTTAGGTAGAATTGCCATTTTTATTTTATTAGCTTGGCCTATCCATGAGCAACAGATATTTTTTCAATCAGTTAGATCTGACTTTATCTGCATGAAAAATGTTTTGTTATTGTGTTCATATAGTTCCTGGGTTTATCTTTGCAGGTAGACTCCCAAATATTTAATATTGTCCATAGTTATTTTAAATGGAATTTCTCTTTTCTATTTCTTGCTGCGGGACGATGTTAGTAATATAGAGAAATGCCAATGATTTGTGGGAGTTTATTTTATACTGCAACTTTGTTAAAGTTGTTAAGCTTCCTTTTTTTGTTGTTTTTTGTTTTTGGTGAAGCAATGGGGATTAGGTAATTGCTCAGAGTCACAGAGCTAGTAAGTGTCAAGAGTCTGAGGCTGGATTTGAACTCTGGTCCTCCTAAATCCAGGGTCAGTGCTCCACACACTGTGCCACTGAGCTGCCCTACTTTCACATTTTCTGCCATATAACATAGGGAAATGTATTTATTCATCATAGTTATATCAGTTCTTAAATATTACTCCATTTTGGATGGAGAAGCTGGCCACCAGGCAATGAATTTATCTGGCCATAGCAATGAAGTGTTCTATCAAGGCATGGAAGAGTTGTTATTTGTTTTAGTAGACAAAATATTGACAATATTTTCTAATTCTTTATTATGGTTATAGTTCATGGAAGGCCTAGGTTAGAATTAGAGGAGCACAAAGACATCAAGAACCACAAGTGATAGAAAAAAGAAATTTTATTGAATGGAGATCAACTTGTGTTTCTAACAGGAGAGGGAAGCCCTGGGAGTGTTCTGTGAAGTAAAACCCTGTGTCTAGGCATCTTATAGAATCACATTGTGGATATGGAGAGAAGCTTCCAAAGAGCCTAACTAAAGTAGTTTTTTTTTTTTTTAAATGCAGACTTTTCTAGGGCTTGCAACCTAGATAGTCATGTAGCTCTCCTGTACAGACAAGGACGTTCTTTTGGTAGCCTAGGTTCAAGTTGCATTCACTACCCAAATGAGCAGATGTTGACAGTTCTGCTGAATGAGTTCAGATAGTGATTAGTAGTGTAGGTGAAACTGAAAATCCTTTTTTTTAAAGTATTTTTATTTTAGTTTTGTGTAAATTCTTCTCCTAATTCTTTCTCTTGACATAGCTATCAAATACAAAATTTCTTATGCCCATCTCCTTTTAAAACTCATTTGAAACTTCTGTAGTGTTTTTGTCACTTGCCATTAGGTATAATTTATAGAGCTTGCATTAAGTGAAGATTTTCAATCACCTCAGCGTTTTCAAGTTTGTCTCTTCAATTTTAAGTAGCTTCTCAATTTCATCTCTTCTTTTATCTTTCTGATTTTAATACCCAAGTTATTTTTTTATGATTGCTACGAAATGGTTAGCAATACATTATTGTTTAACTTAAAGCTAAATAATGTATAATACTGACAAAAAGCAATGGGAAATCCTTGTCAATAACTGATGGGATTTGTTTCTAATTTTATTATGATAAGAATAATAAGAATTCATCTCTTAAGTCCATTTTCATGTGCACTCATTTTTTTTTTCTGTTTTAGTTCCATTTGAACCAAAGTGTTCCAGCAGGTGGAGTATTGGTATTTCTAATTTGTTCATTTTTCTTGCCTTCTTACCATAACATGAAACAGTATCACCTACCATACTGTTCCTCTGCATCAAATTGATCATCACAATGGTTTCATATGGGACGAGCCTGCAATTCTATCCTGATCAATTTACTGAAATGTTTTTATCTCACTGACTGGGAGCTAACCCAGAGGGCAACTGACAGAGGCAAATTAGTTTGGGTTTCAGGATTCCTTCCAGGCCTTTTATGGCGGTTACCAGGGCATAAAGAATCCCAGCTCTATATTACCCTGGATGGCGTTCCATTTCTTTGTTGTTGCCTCATTCTTTATGATATGGAAAATGATTTAGGCTTTGAGAGAGTTGTTGCTATCACCATTGTTCAGTTGGGGATTTTTTTTTTTGGAGCTTTATATAAAGTTATGTGGATAGAAAACAAGCTCTGACAGGCCCTACCAAGTCAGAAAGACTTCACGTACAGACTGTGCAATAGAATGGAGAAGCTGACCACCAGGCAATGAATTTATCTGGCCATAGCAATGAAGTGTTCTACCAAGGCATGGAGGAGTTGTTATCTGTTTTAGTAGGCAAAATACTGACAAAATGAAATTACAAATCTTTTGAAATACATAAGAAGACTGTATATCAACAAAATTAATTCTTATAAAAACAAGTTTTAAATTGTCTTTTGACTGACCTGAGGCTGAAAATAAAAAGACAAACGTGCTTCTCAAATGACAAAGAGGGCATGAAACTGGAGGTATCTCTTATTTCAGAAGGTTTATGGCAAGAGGAAATCAGGAGTTAATAAACTTCAGATTTGGAGAAATAAACTAGCCTTATGGTCCAGGATATTCTGAGAGGAAGCATGCTTTCTTTCATGTGGAAAACTAAATTATACATTCTTTGTCAAATACTGCAAGTACGGAGGGAATGCAGCAGCTTTGCAAAAAAATAATCATGCCTTAAAATAAATTAAGGCTTCCTTATAGATTTGGGAATAGGTTAAAGACCAATTAAATGTTTCAGCAGAATAGGATGGCAATAAATTATGCTATTGTTTACATATCCATAATATACAGCTAAGGAATGTGGTCCTTTTGTTTGTAACAGAACAAGAGGTTAATGAAAGTTATCAAAAGAAATCTCTATGGTGAACAATATTACTAAGTTTTTAGAGAACTGTATAAAGTATCCTTGTACTATGACTGTCAAAACACAGCTTTAATTTGCTATTTCAAACAAAAAGAGCAACTAATAGAGAGAGAAATGTTTTGGAATGCCAACTTGGTGTAGGACATTAGAACTGGGAAGTATGGAAGAGTTACACAGGAGTAATACAGTCTCAACATAACCCCACGCCAGTTGCAATGGTCTATTATACTGTTCAGAAGTTATGACATCGTATAAATGAGAGTAGTCTAATTTAAGCCGTCCAAAGTAAAAGAATCTAGAATAAATGTTAAAATTCCAACCTATACTCAGTGCTCAACTGCATATTTCAAACAACAGAACAGCTAAAGGTTTAAACTGAAACATTTAGAAGAGATAAAAAGAGATATATAGCACTGGATGGTTCTTGTGAATGAACTAAACCAGGGGTGTGGAACCAGAGGCCTCAAGGACACATGAGGTCTGTGGGTTCTCAAGTGAAGCCCTTTGACTGAATCCAAATTTCACATGACAAATTTGTGCAGGGTAAGGACCCATTTGGAAGCTACATTATCTTTGGCAAACTATTCTGGTAGCTTCCAGAATCACAAATGATACCCACCACATTGGATCACACTGGCCCGTGTCTTTGATAGGTACTGTTGACCTTCCACAATTTAAAATATTTATTATATTCTTTGGGGGCAAGGATAGAAAATGCTTTAAAATACTCTCTCAATTAGATTGAACATATCGGGGTACCCATTCTACCAATTAAATGTGAAAGAAATATGAGGAATTGAGGATTTAAGCAATTTTTTTAAGACAAGCATCCTGCTTCAGATAAGAAATACATGACACTAAAAACAGACGAAACACAAAAAACTTATTAAAAAAAAAATTGAGATGGAAAGGGCATTATTACATGCCTGACAGAAATTTGTCATGCACTGTGGTTCTGAATTAAAATTTTTTAAAAAGGTATTGTTAAAAAGCAGTTGTGAATTTTTTCTTTTTCATTGTTTATAAAAGATATAATTTCCCCAAAAATATTTTCAGGGAAATATTTGAACATTGGCAATCAAGACATAATCACTGATTTGTATAAACAGAAGAAATATAACATTTATATCATCATTCTAAGAATATATGATTTCCCAAATTGCAATGACCGGCATAAAATACATATTTTAAAGATCAAGCTGTAGACTTTAAGAAATTTCATTATTTGATTTTTTTTGAGAAATGAGTTGGGTTGGTTGCTCTAAAAATCTTAATTATGACATTTTCTAAAAAAAAGAAAAAAGAAACCAAGTTAAATACCACGCTTTCCAACTTTATATATATTAAACAATAAACAATGTCTCCAAAGAATTTCTCAAAAAGGCAGTGGCTCTATGGGTACATTTGTGTTTTCCTTTGTCAATTGCTACTATCTTTTAGCACCCAGAGTTAATGAAAACAAAGGTTTCTACTCATATTTTCTGAAAGAGAGGCTACCACAGCTGTTTTTGTTTACTTCAATTATTTTGGCTAGGGAAGTTGATCTTAACTATCCATGTATCATCTTAAGAAAAATGTTATTATGCCAAGCACCCATGGTTTAACTGGTGTGAAAACGCTTTCCACCATTACAGATTGCAACCCTTTAGTAAATAAGTATTAAAAGAGGTGTCTGAGGCTTGGGACTTGTTTATGCTCAAACAACTAATATCAGAGATGGAATTTGTACATATTTCTTTGTTGACTCCAGGTCTATTTCTAGCTACTATGCCTTATGCTTCACTGTTGCTTTTTAAAATATACACATACAATTGGTCCTCTATACAGTTATATTTAGGTCAAACTGTTCTAGAATACTAACTTATCTAATGGTGAGGAGACAAGTTTCCTATATTCTCCTTGGGAATCTCTATCGTTGACTTACCTTAAAATGAATAAACAGGTAGTAAATAATTGAATGATAACAGATAAATAATGATTTAATGTCAAATACTAGTTCTATTTTTTGTTCTCTAAAAGGATCATTGATACATAGTAGGAAGGGCCCTCAGAGGCCATTCCCTAATTTTTACAAGGAAAGTGAGATTTAGGAACTTTATTTAAGGCGCTTGTTTAAGGTCACAGGTAATAACTGTCAGATGATGGACCTGAATCTTGTTCTTCTGAAATCAAAGCCAGTGATTTTTCCCACTATCCCACATTGCCTCCTGAGTTTGTTGATGAGTTATTGATGTAGCTGATATTTGTTTTACCTTCTAGATTTTACTGAGAAGCAGTCATAAAATTCAACAAAATGTGTCAAAGTTCAGAAAAAGCACCATATGATATCATCCAAAGAGTCTGAGATTATGGATGGAGCTGTGTATAATCTCTCTTGTGAAATATGCTATAGCCTTGGCTGCTGAAGTGCCCTGGCTGGTTTCACAAGATACCCAAAGATATGAATAAAGATATTAAAAGGAATTATTGGACTGGCATGTTTAATTTTCAGGCTTTTTTATGACGTTTAAAATAAGAAACATTTTGATTGCTTGCATCTTCAGTAAAAATAAGTGAACAATGACATTGGCCCATGAAACATATAAGGGAAGTATTCTGGAATCAATTTTAACCGTCAAAAGCAGAGTCACTACTGTGCAAGTTTTTTTTAAATTTTGCTTACCTGTGAGGATTTGGCAAACTTCTGACTATATTCCTTCTCAATCTGCTTCAACCTGCTATTGGCCTGAAAAACACAAACACACACAAATACAAAAGGAAACCAGATTAGCTTAGCTGAAGAGCATGTCCAGACACTTCACTGCTGACCTATATGCTTGGCATCCTCTTGACATGCCTATCACCAGGCAGCTGGGATTGCTGCCAAGTACAACGCCCGTTTGTGGCAGCCACAAAAACCACAGGGTTTGTCTTTGATCTGTAGCCAAGTATTCATCACTTAAAAGGCAAAAAAAATTTCACCTTTGCTGCCACTTATTAGAAAACCATGCAAATTCTGTGGCTAGAAAGAGAAAAAGAGAGAGAAATAGACATACTGAAAGTGTGAAAAGAGAGAGAAGAAAAATTGCAAAGAAGCAAATGGGAAAAGGTATTAATATCAAAAGAGGGAAAAGAGAGAGATTTGGAAAAATTTTGATGAGGAAGTTTAATAGACTTTCACCCTAGTTTGAAGATAAAAAGAAATTAAAATATTCAAATAATAGTAGAAATGTGATATTTGCTTTTTGATTCAATGTTTAAAAATCAACAAAATGCCTAAATCAAATAAACTGAATGCTGAAACCATGGAATATAACTACAAAATTATACAACCTGCCCCACCCTACTCCCAACAGATTTCTCCTTTGATTTTCTATAGTGCTGACTATTGTACTATTCATTTGATACTTAGCATGTGATTGGATTATTATCTATTCTTTTATATATCTGTCCCAAGTTTTCCAAATAGATTACATACTGCCTGAAGGCAAAGATTATATCTTTTTAGTTTTATATCTCCAGTGTTTAGAATAGTTCAGTTCACGCTGTATGTGTTTAATAAGTATTTGAGTTATTAACTCTTCTGAAATATTTAAGGGGAAGAAGCATGCCACTTGAGTAAAAATCATGGGACGTAGTAATTTTAGAAGAATCAAAATTTCAGGTGCCTTTAAGGGCAATGGAAGATGCACTATGCATACATATTTCAATTCAATTCAATTCATTTTACATAATCACAAAGTTAGAGAGGTTGAAAGAGTCCATCTAGGTCAAAGTATAATTGGAAAAACTTTCTCAATAGCACATCCCAAGAGCAGTCATTCAATATTAGTTTCAAGAATTGCAAGAGGCAGGTAACCCTTATTTCCCTTTGGTACTACTTTTCAGTTGAAGGTAGGTTTATTTGTTAGGAAATTTTTACTTCTATCAAATCTAAATTTGCCTCTTTGTAACTTTCATGCATTTGTTTCATGCATGAACTAGAGTTCTGTCCTTTGGGACCAAGAAGAACAAGTTTAACACCTCCTTCAAATGTCAGCATGTAAAATAGTTGGGAGACAGCTACTAAGTCCTAAGTCTTCTCCATATTAGACATCACCAGTTTTTTTCAAAAGATCCTTATAAGGTATGATATTCAGGCCCCAGTTTCCTTTCTACGGACACTTTCCAGTTTAACAACTTATTTCCTAAACATAGCATCTAAAACTAAATATAGACATGGTCTACCAGGGCAGAGTATACAGGGTTATCATTTTCCTAGTCTTCGTCAGTATGCTTCTCAATGTAGCCCAAGGGTGCATTAGCTTTCTTGGCTTCTAAATCATTATGGACTTATACTGAGGTTGTAGTCCACTGAAATTCTTAGATCTATTCCAGAAGAACTGGTCTCTACCAATGACTCCTTCTTCTAGTATTGTCAATCTGTTTTATTTTAACCTATGTGTAAAAATTTACATTGATTCCTTTTCAATTTCATCACTTTAGATTTAGTTCACTATACTAGCCTTTCAAGAGTTTGCAGATTCCTGATTTTGTCACCCAGTGTCTTAGCTATCTTTCCTTGTTTGGTATAATCAGAAAATTTAATATGTAGACACTTGTTCTGAATTGAACTCCACAAAGAATATAGTGAGTAGGCTATAGAATATTACCAATGATGATTGTTTGGAATAAATGGTATAAAATACAACCAAGGATATGCATGATTAGAAAAAGAAGTGGGTTGATAAAACACCAAAGAACAAGATAGTCACACTTAATGTGGCACTGACAGAATCAATCAATATGAGTGAGTGAAGCCTAAGTGGCTATAAGGATGGTGGGAGAGGAAGGTAATGACTACTTTGTTTGCATTTGAAATGCCTATAGTGCAACTAGTCCAAGATCTTCAAAAGGCAGTTGAGGAGGAAGAGCATGCCAGGCTTGGAGGACAATCAGTATATAGGTAGAGAGATGGGAGATGGAATGTCATGTCTGTCTGTGTTCATCCTTTATTTTCAAAGAAGACCATGACATCAGAGAAATGATGACATAACTTTCACTTGACTTTGTTTTGAGTGAGGGAGGGCTGTGAAAGGTCACCAATCTCACTTTCCCCTCCTGAGCCATATGGATCCAGTCAGCAGATATTCATCAGGATGACTGAAGAAAGCCCAGGATGCAATAGTAGCAAGTAGGCTACTATGAGTGGACTAAAGAGTACATGGAAAGAAATAAAATGTAAGATTACTTCAAAGAGAAGAAGTAATAGGTGGCAAAAGCTTTAAATGTCAAAATAAGTTAACATTTGATCCTAGTGGACAGAAAGTTGTTGGAGTTTATTGAACAGAGGAGTGACATGGACAGATCATCACTTTAGGACAATCACTTCAGCTGTGTGGAGGATGGATTAGAGTAGGGGAAGACTTCAGGAAGGGAGACCAAGTAGGAGACCACTGAAATAGTACTGGCAAGAGGTAATCTTAACCTGAAACAGGTGATGGCTGTCTGAGTAGACACAAGAAGATGTATATAATAGATACCACTCATCCTTCATTTCAAAGAGGACCAGTGACTTCATGAGGTGATGTCTTGACTTGTGAATGAACTGGATTTAAGTAAGGCAGAGTGGCACAAAGTTGTCACCTTTACTCTTTCTTTCACAGCCACTGAAGTCCAGTGGCAAGACAAAAGTCAGAATGACTGGTAATCGCTTGGGATTCAGCGTATGACCTTGGTGTCTCTGATACCTGACCAAGCTCGCAGCACTCCATAGCGCCTATTTCAGCTACCTTCATGGCTGATGGAGCAAACTTTTCTCATTCACCTATTCCACTAGGGGAAGTCTTCACTTGCTTGGGGTAAATATCCCCCTTACTCACTGAAGGGCCTGTAGCCTGTTGGTTACCTCCAGTCTGATTTAGCCTGTCCACCAAGACAGTTTTAGTGGGTGTGGTCGCTGTGCATGCAGCTTCTTGGAGCCACAGGTGAGAGGTGGATTAAAAATGGACACCACATATGTATAAGCAGTCCTGAAAAGGTCTTGGTAAGCTCTCACACCAGAGGTGCTAGTGCTCCCTGAAAATCCTATAGATCCCGTGCATGTGTTCGTCCTTCATTGCCGAAGAAGACCATGCCATCAGAAACAATGACATGACTTGCACCTGACTTTGTTTTGAGTGAGGAAGGGCTGTGCAGGTCACCAGCCTCACTTCTCCTCCAGACCCATCTGAATCCAGTGACCTGTTATTCATCAGGATGACTGGAGATGATCCAGGATGAGGCAATTGGAGTTAAGTGACTTGCCCAAGGTCATACAGTTAGTGAGTATCAAGTGTCTGCGGTGAGAGTTGAACTCAGGTCCTCCTGACTTCCGCACTGGTGCTCTATCCACTGCACCACCTAGCTGCCCCATATACTCCATGACAGATACAGAAACAACAGACATATTGAAGATAGAAATAACAAGGTTTTGCACCTGACTTGATACATGGGATAAATGAGAGTGGGGAGTTGAAGAGGACGCCAAGGTTGCAAATTTAAGTAGCTGAAAGGATGTTGATAGTAACAGGGAGGTTTAGAAGAGAGATTTATTTGGGGGGGTGGGGCAGGAAAGACAACAAGTTCTGCACTGAATTTGAGATGCCTATAGTACAACCAGTTCAAGATCTTTGAAAGGCAGTTCATGATGCAGGACTGAAACTCAGGGAAAAGATTAGGGTTGGATATGTACAACTGGGTATAACTTTCATGAAAATGATCATTTAACCCATGGGAAAAGGGAAGATCAGTAAGGGACCAAAAAAATATGAGAAGTCCTAGGATAGAGACAAATGTTGCAAAGAGATCAAGAAGATATAGTTTGAGAAAATGCCATTACTCTTGACAGTTAATATGCAAAGGGGAAGAGTGACTGGCCTATGGTGGTCACTTCCATGGAGCCTGCAATGATTTTCCTTGTGTGTTCCAATCCAAATGGCTACATGGAAGATTAAGATCAGTCTACTTCTAGATAAGTGCTAAGTGATGGTGAAGAGTTATCTAAAATTGGCTGAGGAATGAAAAGAAATGATGAATTAAGGACAGATGAGCTGGAATTAAATGTGCATACAAAAGAGGGTGACCATCTCAGCTTTCCCTCTTTGTTTGTTTAAAAAGAATTTTTATTGATGTCTTTTTTTTTTTTTTTTACAAAACTGAAATTTCTCCCAGTTTCTCTCCTTTTTCCCATCTAGAGAGAGAGAGCTCCTAAACTAAATATTTTTAAATAAAAAGAAAAAAAATAAAGACAATGATACACTGAAGAAATCTGAAAAATATATGCAATGTTCAATACCCACAGACCTTGTACCTCTGCAAAGGAGTGAGATGGTGGTATCTTCTTAGACAGATATAATTTTAAAAACACTTTTTTTTTTTTACAAGATTCACTTTTCATGGTTTTTATAGCTGTTCTTTCTATTTATAATCTGGTAGAATGCACTATTTCTCATTTTTGAGAATAATTTGTGTAGTATTTATATATTGTCTTTAAAAGTTTAATAGAATTCTCCCTTGTGATCCCTCAGATCAAAAAGTTCTCCCTTTTATACTCCCCACTACCCTTTACAGTGACTTCTATTTTTTTTTCTAAGATAGGATTATTTGAGGTCTCTATTTGGTCTTTTGTTAGAGTATTTTAAATTTTGGAGGTATTACTATATTTCTTTTGTGTTCTTGGATTTATTAGCATATAAATAAATATGAGGTTCAGCTAATTATTTTTATTTCTTCCAGTTTTGTTTTGATTTGATTTTCCATACTCTTCTTTTTAATAATGTTGACTAAAGCTTTATCAATTTTGCTTATTAATTTGCAGTGAACAGAGCACTAGGTTTGAGGCAGGAAGAACTGAGTTCAAATCTGGTCACAGATACTTGTTAGCTGTGTAACCCTGGACAAGTCATTTAACCTGTTTGCCTCAGTTTCTTCAACTGTAAAATGAAGATAATAATAGCACCTACTTCCTATGACTGTTGGGAGGATCGAATGGGATAATATTTGTGAAGTATTCAGTACAATATTTGGTTTATAGTAGATGTTTAATAAATGCTTGTTTGCTTCCTTTATTAGCTATTTCAAAGAAATAGTTTTTAGTTTTATTTTTATAGGGTTTTTTTTTTGTTTTTGTTTCCAGTTTATCTATTTCTTTTAATATTCAATAGCTCCTCTTTTGTGCTCACTTTGTGTTTGTTTGTAGGCTTTAAAGTTTTATATGATGTATAATCAATTCATTAATAACTTCCTTTTATATTTTGCTATTTGATTTTAAGGCATGTAATTTTTCCCTTGTGGACTTTTTAAGTTGCATTCCAGAAATCTTGGTATATTATTTAATCATTATAATTTTCTTTTACATAACTATTATTTCTATGCTTTGTTTTTGACCCACTTGTAATTTAATATTTCGTCACTAAGTCTCCATTTAGGTCTAGGTCTTTTGTTTGTGCTCTCTGAACTGATTTCTCCTTTTATTGCATTCTGATCTATAGATGATATATTTGCTGTTACTGCTATATGTGTATATATATACTGTCCTTTAATACATGATGAATTTTTGTAAAAGTTCCATATGTAGTTGAGAAATATGTATATTCTTTAGCAATCCCATCAGAAATTTTTTAGCTCTAGTTTCTCCAGAAATTTGTTCAATTTTATATTTTTCCTTTTTATCTTTCTTTTTGACCAAAACAGAGAGAAGGACATTGAAATCTCCTTGTAGTTTAGATAATATTTCCCTTATGCATTCAGATTTGCACCAATACTCCCTCCACTTTCTTCTTGGCTTGCAGGCTTTTCAAGTTGAAGAATTTACCAGCAATGAGGTAACTGACCTAGATGCCATGCTCATCCACACTGAAGGTGGCTGACAATATTGTTGAAAACATCATGCTAATGAAAAGCATCGGAGCAAGCACACAGCCTTGTTTCACTTCAATGGTGACTGGGAAAGCATGAGGGCATAGTCCATTATCCTGAACCCAGGCAAGCATGCCATCATGGAACTGAAGTACAATAGTGAGGAACTTCTCCAGGCAACCAAGTTTTGACATAATTTTCCATAAGCCCTCATGAATGACAATACCAAAGGCCTTGGTCAGACAAACAAGTATTGTGTACAGACCTCTTGCTCTACTCCTGGCATTTCTTTTGGAGTTGTTCGGCAGCAAGCACCATATCGACTACTCCTTGGCCCTTTCTGAAGCCACTCTGTTTGCAGTCTCTCTTTTCTCCACACTCAAGAATTCTCCAATCCCCCCAATTTGTCACTCTTTGCCCTAATTTTGGAATTTTATTTCTTAATTCCTTTTTCTTCCTTCCTTTTATCTAGTTAAATAATTATTAAATCCCCCTTTTCCTTCCCATCAATTTTTTTCAGTTTTTTCATTTTCTGCATCTTATTCTAAAAAGTATGCATTTCACTCCCCTTCATTAATTCTCTTTCCTTTCTATCTATTCTAAATTTTTATTTTCTGATTCATGGACCTTAATATTTATTTATTACTTATTACTCCGTATTCTTAATGGAATGAAAACTTTCGAAGTACTTATTTTGAATCCCCTGTTCTAAACAATTTCTATGTTTTATCTTGTAGATCTTGCTCTCTCTCCTCTCTATTTTATATTGTATTCTACTCTTAGAATTATTAATTCCTTCAAGAGACAGAGAACATGAAAATATTGCTTCACAACAGAAATATTCCTGTTATCTCTGACTGTGTGGTCTATTTGTAGTCTCTGCATTTCCAATGATTTTTTCCCCATTTGTGATGTAATGATCTCCGAAGTTCACACCTTCCTCTTCTGGATGTCAACTACTTCCCAGCAACTCTGATTCTCTTCTTCTAAAGGAAGATTCTATCCATGAAGGTACAACTCTTTCTCAGAGGTAGTGGTCTAAGTACAAATATCTTTTGACTGTATCTCTTTTAAGATTCCCATCTCCCATTACAGAATTCTTTTATTTCTTCTCATGGAGTATTCTTCAGTAGGAACCCCTACCACCACTCAATCAATATAGCCTCATTTCTGTCCCCTCATGCATTCTCTAGTGGCCTATCTTCTTTCTGAGAAACTAACCAAGTTACTTTATTTTCACTGTTGACTACTGACATATTAACGGTATATCACACATTTCCCCTCTATCTTCTTTTTTCTCCTCTTCCCTTTTATGTGTTTTCTTATTCTGTAGTGTAATCCCACAAAAACACAGATTCACTCATAGGTAGAGCATTTCAAGATTTAGTTCACGATGTTTCAGGCCTGTTCCTTTACCATTACTTCTTTACATTTAAGTTCTGCTTTCATCTTTTGGTTCCTCTGTTCTTTTGTTAACTCCAAAGCTTATTTCTTTTTAGTTTTTATTTCCCTTTTAGTAATTTCTAGAGATGGGTTAATTTGTTTTGTATACTTGATAGGATTACAGTAGAATTTATCTACTTTCTTTTTTGTGTCTGGAGTGTTTGAGAGGCAAACAACATGCTCACATACGGATTTTTTGGTAGGATTATGTCAGATCCCTCTCTTTTATCAAACATCTATCTTTTCATTTATGACTGGGTTTAGATTTCTAGAGAATGTTCCTGGGTTGTTCTGTTCTTCAGAATACATTAATCCATTCCTTTCATGGTTTCTGGTAGATGTAGAACAGTTTATGTTATTTGAATTTTTAACCAGACCTTCCTCCTTGTCACTTGTGGAATTTGTTGCCTGTTATTGGAATTACTCTATTTAACCACAATGAATCTTGGAGTTTGCAGCATAGGCTTCCCCATCCTTTTTGTTTTTTCTTTTTAGACGTATCTATGGATTCTTTTGATTGGTACTTCATTTTCTGTTGTCAAGAGTTCTAGGCAATTTTCTTGTATTTTAATTTTTTTATGAAAGTTTTATGAAGTTCAAATTTTTAAAATTTTTTTTATGTTCTTCTGACTGACCTATGATTGTTGTCCTGTTACATCTTATCTTTAAGTTAGATATATTTTGCTTGCATAGAGATCATGTGTTCTTTTAATATTACTACTTTTTGTTTTTCTTATTCCAGGCTGTCCTTCATTTCTTTGTATTTTTATTCCCAATCAACTGTTCTCTCTTTTCTTTCTTTTGAGAGATTAACCACTGTATTTGAGATATTTACTCTGAAAATTATTTCTGCTATACAGGACATAAATTCTGCTTTAACAATTTTTATTTCTCTCTTGAATCATTCAGAAACATCCTGCTATGGTTCTATACTCTCTTGGGACTCCACAAGGTCTTCTGTCTTCTCAGGTTTTGATTTATTTTCCTTTATCTTACAATATTTATTCAGAGATGTCTTGACTTGTTAGATGTCTTGCAGCCATGTTCTTGGATAATATCTTCTATATTGATTTATATGTTTGTACTCAAGAGTTTTTAATTGTGTTTTCTTGCTCTTGAAATATTTGGCAATTTAAGGTGGATTGTTGCTGTTGCTGTTTTTTTGATCCCCTATGGCTCAGTTTTTTATACCTTTCCCTTTGATGGTAGATCCCCTAGGGCTAGACTTCAAGGCTACCTCAGCCTCCCAGTAGGAGGAATTCACTTTTCACTGCCTTCAGCCCCAAGCCCAAGTGACTTCTGGGGAGACAAAAATTGGCCCCAAATGGTTGCTCAGGCTTGGTGTAATCTGCACATTGGTGTCATGTATCTGGAGGAAACTGGGATTTCTCCCATTTTTTTCTTTTTTTACTTCTCTGGCTGAGTCCTGTTGCAGCATATCGAACTGCTTCCCTAGGCAGAGTATGCTTCCTAATATCTCTTTTTCCTTTGTATGTGTAATGGTAATTTAAATGGGAAGATCTTTCCAATTCATTAGTAGGCCCATGCGACCTGCTTAAGTCACATGGAAGCCTAAGTCACGTAAGTTTGAGTCACATGAAGCCTGTGGTGAGAGGAGTTTGCTGAAGGGGTGGAGCAGGAAGGATGGAACAGGAAGAGGTAGAGCTAGAGTAGAGATGAAAGGAAATTTGGTCAGAGGGTAGTCAGGTGTATGTGTATGCATGTGTGTAAAAATATTTTCTATGTGGTTCTATTTATCAGTTCTTTCTTTGGATGTAGATAATATCTTCCTTCATAGGTCTTTTGAGTATTTATAATAGTCAAAATAACATTTATTCAAAGTTATTTTAAAACAATTTTTGCTGTTTGTGCATACGTTTTCTTGGTTCTGCTTGTTTCACTCTATTTTGTGTAAGTCTGTTCATGTTTTTCTAATATCAGAGTTCGTCATTTCTTATGTCACAGTAGTAGTATTTCGTCATAATCATATACCACAACTTGTTCAGCCATTCTCCAATGGGCATGCCTGCAATCTCCAGTTCTTTGAGACCAGAAAGAGAGCTACTATAAGCATTTTAGAATATATATGTTAATTTCCCTTTCCCATAATCATCTTTGGAAATAGACCCAGTAGTGGTATGGCATTGTCAAAGGATATATGTCAGTTTAATAACTCTTCAGGCATTATTTCAGAGTGCTCTAAAAAATGGTAAGTTCCATTCATAGTTTCACCAACAGTGAATTAGTGTGTCAATTTTTCTACATCCATTCCAACATTTGTTACTTTCCCCTTCAATCATTTTAGCCACTGATAGGTGTAAAATGATATCACAAGGTTGTTTTAATTCACATTTCTCTAATCAGTAATAATTTAGAGCATTTATTCATATGACATAAATTATTTTGATTTTTCTTCATTGGAAAATTGACTCTTCATATCTTTTAACCATATCCTTTGATCCTTTGATAAATTGGGAATGACTTGTATTCTTTGACAAAGTTCTTTATATATTTGATATATGAGACTGCTATCTGAAAAACTGTCAATAAATATACTCCTCCCCAATTTTCTGCTTTCTTTCTAATCTTGGCTATATTTGTCTTATTTGTAAAAAACCTTTTTTAATTTAATATAATCAAAATTATCTATTTTACAATTAACTTTGCTTTCTCGTATTTATTCATAAATCGTTCACATATCCCTAAGTCTTATAAGTAACATGTTTCATGTTCTAATTGTCTTGTAAAATCTGTTTTCATATCTAAATCATGTATCCATTTTGACCTTACCTAGGTAAATGGCATAAGATATTGGTCTATGCCCAGTTTCTGTCATTCTGTTTTCCAGTTTTCCCAACCATTTATTACCAAATATTGAATTTTTATGCCAAAATTTTAAGTCTTAACACTTGTCAAATATAAGGCTACGTTTATTTGCTGTAAATTATATGTCTATTCTATTCCATCGATCTACCTTCTTATTTTTAGGCAATCTCTTCTTTATTTCTATTTCTGGCATTAATAAATTCATAAAAGCAATTTTCTGTTTACTATGTTGGCCCATATTTCTGAAATTCTTATTAAAACACTAATTCTATAAAGATGGCTCAAAAGAATGTTTTTATGTGTTATATAATAAACTTTGTTAATATAATTCTATGAAGTATGGAAAGATTTTTTTATTTTACTAAAGAGAAAAAACTGCTGCGTACATGAAGCTGTTTAATTTATTAATACCTATAATAAACTATCACAGCTCTTTAACAAATCTAGCTTCTTTTGGATGAATGACTTCAAGCCCTTCACTGATCTTGAAATTTGTTGGTCTTAGTTCATATGATGCCAGCATTACCTACGCAGGATAGCTCTAATGAGCCATTCATCACTAGAAAAGGATTAAAAGTTAACTTTTATATCATTGAGGTTTTTACTTTTCTCTGAAAGATATGAAGGTTCAGGTGTTTGTTAGCACAGGAAAGCTCTCATTACAGGGGCACTTACTCTTTATTTCCCTGGGGCTAATGGAAACTAAGCTCATAAAGACAACTCTCCAAATCATACAATATACACACCCTGCAATATTCATGTTAGAGCTTGCTAGTCATCATTGAACAGAATTATATCAGTCTGTGAAAAAAAAATGAAAGAATATGAAGAACAAAAAAAAAATCTGTCAAACTGTAATTTTATCTGATTCCAGAGTATTTCTATGATTCTGCTCTGAAATAAAAATTAACGCTCATTTCCAAGAAAAAAGAAGCATTTAAAAAAAGTTGGAATGAGATAAGCAAATACTCTTTCAAACATTTCAACAAAACTTGGCTTAAAATTCATGACTAATTCACCACCAAAATGTGTGGATAAGCTTAACTTTCTTCAATAATTTTATAAAATTAAAAAAATGTTCTCTATTATGTAGAATAAATCATGGGAATCCTGGGTTAAGATAGTAAATAGAAAAGAAAATACTATCTAACTATATTAGTCAAACTTATTAGAAATAAACAAACTTAGACAACCATAAGTAGTAGCCAGAGAAGATGATCTTCTGGTCTGGCCCTTTCTATGTACAAACTTCTAAAAATATGGTAGATTATATATATTCTAATTTTTCAGGATTTTCCTGGGATGACTGTTATTCTCTTTTCCTAATGCTTAACATAAGGACACATTTACTTGTCTAACTTTTGACCTTAACATGTGTTGATAAACTTTGTAAGGCTGGTCTGGCATTTGGAAGGTACAGTATATTCTTAGGATAAAGAGGAGAAGGTTTTGGGGAAGTTATTGCAAATTATAGGAAATTAAACCTAATTTCAAACTGAAAAACTGCATGTAATAAAGATGTTCCTTTTGATATTTCATCATGATGTGGACTTGATCATAGGCTCTCAGGAGGCTATTTGAGCCACTTAGCAAGTTCCAACAGGTTTTATACCAGGCTGGAAAATCCTCAAATGTAGACCAAGTGATAAACTTTGCTCATTATCAAAGGCAGAAATTCTTAGCCTTTTTTGTACCATGTACAACTATGGTAGCCTTCAGAGGAGATGCCTCTGAGAGGTTATTTATGTGTGTCTACCAGGATCCCTTTTATTTTTTTTAATATTAATTAAATATTATTTAATAAAATAAAATTTTAAATAATTAATTAACTCTAAGAGGTCAATGGGACTCTTAGAATAATGTTTTTAAGTGAGTAAAATAAAATATGTAAGAAAGCAAAGGATACAAATTGAAAACCAGTTTTCTATATGTGAATGTATGTATATACATACATAAAGGTATGTGTGTACAAAAAGTTCATGGACCCCGGTTTAAGAATCTCTTATCTTACCTTAGCTTAATCTAGGGAAGTTTATCAGTAGGGAGTTGGTCATGAGGGAATGAATTCTAAATTCAGTAACCTATGTGAAACTATCTACTAAGGTGTGGAGGGGTTTTTTAAAAAGTCTGTTTACACAGTGTTTTAAAACTGACAGAGAGCTTTACACATTTCATCTAATTTGGTCCTTTCAAAAACTGTGTGAGGCTGGTACTACAGTGATCATTATCTCTGTTTTACAGATAGGGAAGCTGAGGCTCAGAAAGTGTAAGTGACTTGCCAAAGGTTACATATGTAGAAGTGTCAGAGGCAGAATCGGAACTCAGATTTTTTTGACTCCATATCAAGCACTCTGTTTTCTATATCCTCAGGAGAGGTGGTATGCATTTGGGTAAAGTCAAAAGTCCTTGAAGTACTACAGTAATATGATTTCATAGTTTTTTAAAAGTAAAAATTTCATGAGAATCAATGTTTTTTCATATATCCCCTAATTCTATCCTGCAGAAAACCAAGATTCCACACAACACAGATTGGGAAATGCTGGACTGATCAAAGTACAAGTAAATAAGGATAAATAAAGAACACGTAATAAAAAAATTCCTTTACTTCCTTAAGTAGAATTTTTGGTGGGGGCACAAATATATATTACTGATACGAACTTTCATTTCAATATTTTGTATGTTTTCTTCTTTTGCTAAGTCATTTCCTATTTCTATCAGAGGCATATGGCTTTCTACCATTTGTAATTGGTGCTAAGCTACTACAGCTAGGGCCACATAGCATGTATCTTTTAAAATATGGAAATGGAGACATAAAATGAAAAGATGTTGACAACTAGAATACATCCTCAGACAAACTGTTAAGTAAGCAAAGTCTATCATTAAATTGCCACCACTATTTTCAGAACATTGTTTTTTCCCTTGTGTAATTCCTATCCCAATTCAAGCAATCAGTTCCCTCCACTGTCTAAGACCTTCAACTTATGTCAGCTTTTATCTGATTTGCCCTCTAGAGTCAGATCCTGTCTTCAATAAGTTCCCATCAAAATGTTCTCAAATTAATTAATAAAAGTTATTAATGATGCATAATGGCTCAATGTACTGTTATCCTAAATGGTTTCTAAACTTTTAATAGAGGTCCTTACCTAAAGGAAAATGTCTTGAATGGCAGACTATTGGATCTTTGTGCAAGTCTTGTGCTAACATAGGCAAAAATATATTTTGCCAAAATAAAATTTCACAGATTTGTCTGTAAAAGATTTCTTTTTTAGTTATAGTAGAAATAATCCTACTTTTCTCAAAACCTGGAGCATAACAAATATCCTAAATATTAGAGCACCTTGCATATAAAAATTCTTTTATTTCTATCACATGCAAATTTGTGAGAGATACCCCCTAAACAGTATAAATTTAGTTGTGTATTCTTAGTTTCAATCCTCAAATATAGATAATTTTGTAGCAATCCATCACCAACAAATTACAAGACATATTAATTTTTTAAACTTTAATATACAGATACTAAAGTAAACTTTTCAATTTAAACTTGAGTTTCTTCATTTTTATCTCAATATGACAATGGATTTTCAGGAAGCTTCAGAAAAAAATTACACACCTTTTTTATGTTTGAACTTTTTCCCTCTTGCAAACAATGGCAAGCTTTGTTATTTCACTCATAATTAATTTTGTTTTTGCTTTCAACATGTAAAATGAAAGATCACCTACCAGATAGAGGCAGGTATAGTATCAATAAAAGATGACTAATTCCAAGAGCAGCAGTTGTAATAAAATAGCCTTAACATGAACATTCTGTGTACAGGTTTTTGTTTTTTTTCCAAGTAATCAATATTCCAAGACAATTAAAAAATAAGTCATAGATTATTGCCCTGTATTCTTATCAGCAATAATTAGTATCCATCACTTACAGATTAATTAATATTAAAGCTTGTTGGTATTCATATAATTTAAATTTATAGGACTAAAATGATCAATCAATCAAGGGTTTGTTATACAACTACCATGTCAGATATCATCTTGAGCTGGGGAAACAAAGATACAAGTGAAATTGTCCTTGCCCTGAAGGATCTTACATTATAAAAACGGGAGATAATATATAAATTTAACTATATACAAATCTATTTTTAAAGTGGGAGGTAATTTGGATGGGGTACCAGCACCTGGGATGTGGTAAAGAAAATTCTCTTGTAATAGATAATACTGAGCTAAACTTAGAAAAAAAAAAACTAGGATTTTAAGAGGCAGAACTAAAGCACAAGTGCATTCTGGGAATGGGGTACAATCTGTATGAAAACAGAGAAATAAAGAAGGAATATCATGTGTAAGGGACAATAAGGAGAGTCTGGCTGTCTCATAGGGCAAATGATGGAGAATAAGATATAATAAGATTGGGGAGGGAGGTTGGGATCAGGCTGTAAAGGGCTCTAAATGCCACAAAATAATAATTTGTATTTGACTCTAGAGGACAAGAGCAATTAGAAGAGCAACACAGCCTGGTCCTTTAGGAATATCACTTTGGCAGTGATGTAGTGGGTGGACCGAAGAAATGATAGTCTCTCTCAGGGAGACCAATTAGGAGGTAAGTGAAATAGTAATAAGGGCTCAAACTAGGTGATATGTTATGAGAAAGGAATGGATGTAAAAGATGTTTCAGAGATAGAAACAAGATTTGGTAAATGAATGGATATGAGGAGGTGAGGGTGAGTAAAAGATTAAGGATGGCTTTGTGATTATAAACCTGTTTGTTTTTTTGTCTTTGTCCTTCATTCTCGAAGAGGACCATGACATCAAGATGATGACATGACTTACAGCTGACTTTGGTTTGAGGGAGGACTGTGAAAGGTCACCAACCTCACTTTCTTCTCCTGAGCCATGTGGGTCCAATGGCCTAATATTCATCAGGATGGCTAGAGATGACTCAGGATTCAGTGTGAAACACTAGCCCATTTAGGTTAAGGTCTTGTCACATTCTCACTTTGAGTGAGATATACCTATTCAATGAACAGGTTTCTTTAAGTAGTTAATCAAGGGATAGCCCTCAAGGAGGCAGTAAGGTGTAAAAAATGAGTGACCTCCATTTTTTTTGGAGTCAGAATACCTAAGTTGAAGACTTAGTAGATCTATTTCCCTGGATAAAACATTCAACTTCCCTGGGACTCATTTTCCTCATCTGTAAAATGCAGAAAGCATTTTTGCATTCATAAGACTGTGGAGAGGAAACCAGTTGATAAGTCTTAAGATGCTACATAAATATATACAATTATAATTTTCATGTCAACACGTTTAATTGGTTAGCTAATTAAGTAGTGACAAACAGAATTCAGAATTTACAAGATTTCTGATTTACTGATCAACCTCTTTACTTTATAAGTTCATTTTCTCACTAGGGACCTAGGAGTCAGGAGTATTTCGTTAAAATATGTCTGTCATGTAATCCTACTGTTTTAGGTTTTTCTTATCAGTTAAACAAACACCTAGAAATTAACATCTATATTAGAACTTACATTGTAAGGAAAAATCCTAAGTCACTTTCCTTCTTCTCCAAGCTCCACCACAGACTCTCTGCACTTTCGCTACCATATCATAGCAGCCTCCTCACCTGGAAAGTAGACCTGCAGCCCCTTCCTCTGATTGGTCAATCCCTGCCAGAATCTGTATTTTAAGGAAAAGTGCCCAGGCCAGCCATATCTTAATTCCTTTTCAGGTCCCACTGCTGCCTTTTACAACTCTTCCTCAATGCTACCATTAGAATTTAAGCTCACAGAGGGTAGAGGTTATCTCTTTTTCTGTTTGTCTTTCCATTCCTGGAACTTAGTAACACATAGTAAGTGTTTAATAAATGCTTGTTGACTTGATCTAAAATAAAAATGAAGTCATTTATATTTGTAAATGATAAATGAAGATTGGCTAACTTAACATGAAGGCTAACTGACAATGTGAAGTAACATCTCTTTTATATTGAAAAAAGTCCCAGTTAAAAGTTCATTTTTTACTGGAAGGCTTCTTAATTCTAGTACCTTCCTTCTGTTAATTATTTCCCATTGTTCCTAGATACAACTTGCTTTTTTATATATTTGTTTGCATGTTGTTTCTCTTATAAGACTATAAGTTCTTTCAGGGAAGACCACTCTGAATTACAGAATATTTAAAAATAAATACAATTATTTTTAAGCACATATATTCATTTTAGATGCTATAGCACATATCTGTAAGAAGGTATATATGCATATATACATGTGCACACATGCACATATATACCTACATGCAAGAGACAAAATAAAATCATTTTAATTGACCATAAGAAAAAGTCCAATAGTCAATATTGTACTAGGGCATAAAACTTCCACAAAGGTGTCAGGAGGGAAGGCTCTAACAAGATCACAGACTCATAAATTTAGAGTAGAAGGAGACATTATAGGCCATCTAATGCAACTGTCAGGGCCATGGAGGGTACGTGACTTACACAAGATCACAGACAGTAAATGACAAGGATGGAATTTGATTTCAAAGAACCACAGAACTTGAGCTCGTACCACTCATGTCCACAGAATCTCTACTATAACATACCCTACTATAAAATATCAAATCCAGGCTCTTCTTGAAGACCTTAATGGAGAAGAAACATATCATCCCTTGAAGCAGTCTATTCAACTTCTGAATGGCTCCAATGATTAATTTTTTCTAACAAACCTAAATATTTACATCTTTGCAACTACCATTCCTGGTTTTGCTCCTTTAAGGTCAAAGAGAACAAATACAATCTGTCTTTCAAGGAACAGCTCTGCAAATACCTGGAGTTTGTAAAAGTATGCCCCTCCAGAGTTTCCTCTTTTTCATGATAAACATTTATCTGATTCTTTTATGACATGGACACAAGGCTCTTTACCATCATAGTTGTCCTCCTTTGGCCACTCTTTAGCTTAAACTGTGGGGTCCAGAACTAAACACAGTATTCCAGATGAGGTCTGATGTTGGTAGGAAACAAAGAGACTACCACCATCTGGATCCTGAAAGCTCTTCCCTTCTTAATGTCTTCCAATATGGTATTAGCTTTTTGACTTCCACATCACATTGTGAACTCACAGCGAGCTTGCTGTACTCACACTGAGTTCTACTATAAACTCAAGATCTTTTTTTCAGAATTGCTATCTAACTCCACTATTTTTAATACTTAAGGGAGTTTTTTTGGCAGCTAAATGCAAGAACTTACATTTATCCACAATGAATTTTACTTTATAAGATTCAGTTCAATGTTCTAATCTGTCAGTGTTAGCTGTCACCTTCTGCTTTGCATTATCTGCAAATGTAATAAGTATGCCATCAATAATTTTATTGAAATCTTTGAGAAAAATGTTAAGTAGCACAAGGCCAACCAAAAATGCCTTAGATAAATCACTGTAGACTTCCAGCCACATAAACATTGAAACAAGAATAATTACTCCTTCAGTCTATGTATTTACTTCTGAATCAATGTGATTGTATTATCCTTTACTCTACATCTCTCCATCTTACAAGAACAGCATGACATATCTTATCAAAAGCTTTGCTAAAATCTAGGGAAAAGTAATATTTTAATCTACTAGTTTAATGTGTCTTCCAGTGCTTTTTCACTGCACCATGCTGCTTCCCAACATATTCAGATAAATTTGCAACAAAGACAGTTGGAATAGTTGGGCAGGAATCAGTACACAGATGCCAGGAAGCACAGTAATGCAGACTAATTTCAGGGATGCAAAAAGAGCCAGAAGATAGAAAGCTAACCATCTTAATTCAGTAATACAAAAAATAAGATCCCAGACAGTGTCCCAAGTCAAAACAAGAAAATAGAAATTTACCTAATTGAGAGTCTGAAATTCAAATTTAGTGTCAGGAGTCAAAATGGGCAGCAGAAATCAAGAATGGTAAATTATGAGACAGAGAACACTGGGAAAACAAAGAGATTTCTGAACCAATGAAGGTTTATAGGTTTTCTTTCTTTTCTAAATGTGCCATTCACCAGGTGCCTAACCTTTTGAACATGGTGATACTGGAGGGTGCTATACTTTGTCCACCAACCAAATTCAAGGATAGATAAGGCAAACCATGATAATGAGGTAACAAATAAACAAAAAATTAACGTGGTGGCTGACATTAACTTCTTTGAACATCAAATAGGAAAAAATAAATTAGCTTTAATTAAAAAACACAAATGGCCAAATCTATAGTTTTATATATCATAGTTAAGAAATATATTTATTTACATTTAAACCACAGAAAATAGCATGGATTTTTAGCAGAAAAGTATGAAATAGTGGCTCTACAATTAATGATACTCAATTTTATGTCCTCAGTGTTGACTAAGTTCTGGAAAATTAATTGCATCAATATAAACTTAGCACTGTGATTCTGTGAATGCTGAGTCAATTGTTACTGCTTAATCTCGAAACAAAACGGGAAAAAGAAAAACATTTGAGACACTTAGTCTGTGTCACCTATTAGTGATAATATAAAAAAAACTCATTGGAAGCCATCTCCTCTATCCACACAAAACCAAACTGATCAATATCTGACTTGAAAAAAATTACAATTCTTATTTTCATAATCTGAATGAGTACTTATGAAGAATATCCAGTACTAGTTTTGATGATTACTGTTTTATAATATAGTCTGGGGCCTGGAAGTGCTATTCCCAACCTCAACCCCATTTCTACTTTTTCCCTCTTATTTGTCTTGCTATTATAGATTTTACATCCCTCCAAATGATTTTTGTTATCACCTTACCTAGCCCTATAAAGCATCTTCTTGGTATTTTGATTGGTACCTATAAATTAATTTTGGTAGTATTATCATATTTATTATATTGATTTGGCTCTGATATAAGCACTGAATTAACCCCAATTATTTATTTTGTAATTTATTTCCTTAAGAAACATTTTGTGATTATAATTTTACAGGTATTGAATTGCTTTCATAGATTGATTACCAGATATTTTATGCATTTTGTAGTAATTTTTTCTGAGATTCCTCTTCCTATTATTCCCTACTAGATAGGAAATGGTACTGATTTGTGTGGGTTTATTTTATGACCTTTTCTTTTACTGGACCTGTTGTCTCAATAAGTTTCTTTGTTGATTCACTAGTATTTTTAAGTAAATTATCATATCATCAGCAAATAGTTATTTATTTTGTCTTTCTGCTTATCTTTATGCCCTTAAGTTTTTCTTGTCTTTTTATTATTAACTAATATTTCTAGAATCGTGTCAAACAGCAGTGTGGAAAGGAGATGTCTTTGATTTACTTCTATATTTATTGAGGACAGCTAGGTGGTGTAGTGGATAGAGCACCAGTGCAGGAGTCAGGAGGACCTGAGTTCAAATCTCACCTCAGACACTTGACCCTCACTAGCTGTGTGACCTTGGGAAAGTCACTTAACCCCAACTCCCTCATCCTGGGTCATCTCCAGTCATCCTGATGAATATCTGGTCACTGGATTCAGATAGCTCTGGAGGAGAAGTGAGGTTGGTGACGTGCACAGCCTTCTCTCACTCAAAACAAAGTCAAGTGCAAGTCATGCCATTAGTTCTCTGATGGCATGGTCTTCTTCAGCAACGAAGGACAAATATACACACATATTTATTGGGAAAGTTTTCCCCAACTACACACATTGCTAGCTTCTGGGTTGAGAGACATTTATTATCTTGTAAAGATATTAGTATACCTACATTTTGTGGGATTTTATGAAAAGCATAAATGAATATTTTATCTCGCTAAAGACTTGTTTTGCATCTACTAAAATAGTTATGTGGGTTTCAATATTTTTATTATTACCATGCTTTGTAACTGTATTTCTAATCTTGAATTAGCCTTAAAAACATTATATAATTTTAAATTGATTATAGTCATTTGGGACAGATAAATTGTTATAGTCTTTTTGTTACGATATTATTTAAATTTTTAAGTTGATAGTCATTAGTGATACTGGTCTATAGTTCACTTTGTTTTTCCTTCCCTGGTTTAGACATTAGAATTAAATTTGCTTCATAATAGGTATTTAAATGTTTTATTTTTGTTTTGTAGCAATATAATTAGGTACATTAGGTTCTGACAATAATTTTTATTTCTTCTGTATCTCTTGGGATTTCACTTTAATAATTTTTATTTTACCGATTTGATTTTCATCTTTTTTTAAATCTGGCTGACCAAAGATTTATAATTTTTATTAGTATTTTCAAAGAACCAAGCTTTAGTTTTTGTTAGTTTTATAGTATTTTTGATTCCAAATTTGCTGTTTCTCCTCAAATATTTGGAGTTTCTCTTTTTTATGCTTTTTTTGTGTTAGTGTTCTAATTTTTTTGAACTGCACCATCAATACATGAATGTTTTGCTTTCTTATTTTCTTAACATATGTTTTAGGAATATATTTTTTTCCTGTAAGACTGCTTTAGTTCCATACTAGAAATTATGGTATTTTGTCTCATAATTATCATTGCCTTTTACATGGTGGTTATTTCTACCACTTGTTCCTTGTCACAATCATTTAAGATGATATTAAGTCTTCAACCAGGTCTGAATCATTTCCTTGTGTTTTCTGTATTTCTTAGTACTTTCTGAAGCTATTACTACTTCTTTGACTTCATTTTCCTCCCTTTCAATCTTGTTGCCATAGAAAATAAATTCAAATGGAAACTTTATTCTGGAATCTTTTGGGTTCTTTGTCCTATCGCTCTTCATCCCTGGTCAAATCTGATTCATGTATTACTCTCCTCATTGGGCACCTCAAGTCCTATGCACATGCTACTGGAAGCTGTAAGAAGTCCACAACTGTGCTGACATGGTTACATTAAAAATCCTTATTATTCAAATTCAACTACACCTTTATTGAAGTAAGGAAATTCTTTTATTCCTCTATAAAAGATGCTAAATCTCAATCCTTACAAAATCTAAGCCAAACTCCCTCTTGTCTACTCAATTATTGTAAACTTCCCCTTGGCTAAGAACATTACATTATGCACTATTTGTGTCCCACCTGTGGTAGAACCTTCCAAACTCACATTGGTCTGATCAGCCACAGAGAGACACATTGTATTTTAACCCCATCACAGTGATGTCATTTTGGTCCTCTTAAGAGAATGAAGGACAACAACCAACCAAACTCTTACTGTACAGAAAACTGAGGCCATTCAAGAGGAGATCTCTCTTCTCCTTTTCTCTTCGTCTCAATATTCCTTGATTTCCTTTCCTCTCCTTATCCCCTCTTCTGTTCAGTTTCTGACAGTAAGGTAGCCTTTCTTCTAGCCAAGACTAATATCTTTACACATATCTATAATACCATTCCCTTCCATCTTCTTGTAAATGGTAATTTCAGTCTCCTCCTTCTCAAAACTTCAGTCCCTCCGTGTATCTACTGATTCTTTTCCTACTGCTTTCATAAATGCCCAAGCCTTTCCTTTTCTTAAAAAAACAAACAAAAAAGCAAATCCCTTCACTTGACTCTACTGCAGCCTCAAGCCATTTCCCTGTATTTTTCTTTTTTTTGGATACCTAAGAAAAATTTGTTTACACTTGTCTCTACTCTCATTCACTTCTCAACCATTAGTAATTTAGCTTCTGATATTATTACTCAATTGAAACTGCATTCTTCAAAATTACTGATTTCTTAATTGACAACATAATGATCTTTTACAAATCCTATTCATACTAATTGTGGACCTTTCTGTGGCATTTGACACTGTTTATTACCCCTCTTCTGGATAGTCTTTCTGCACCAAGTTTTCATGACCCCTGATTTTCTTACCAGTCTAATATCTCCTCTTCAGCCACATTTGCTTGATCACCATTTACAGTATATCCCACAACTGCTAAGTATTTCCCACAGCTCTGTCCTGTGCCGCCTTCTCTTTCCTTTCTACACTCTTACTCAATGAACACATCAGCTCCTATTGGTCTAATGAAATTGCTGTGGTAATGTGGCTGTTACAGGCTGTTTCCTGAGCTTTCAGTTCCATGTCATCAATTGTCCAATATACTGGATGTCTCAGAAACATCTCAGATTCAATATGTCAAAACTAGAACTTATCATCCCCTCTCCCTCAATGTTCTCCCTTCTTCCAAATTTCACCATATCTGTCGAAGGCACCATCCTTCTTCAGTTGCCTTATGTTCATAATCTTGGCATTACCTTCAAAGCTCTTTCTCCCTTGCGCCAGAGATTCAATGAGGCACCAAAGCCTGTTGTGTCTACTCAGATAGCCATTAGTTTATTTTAGCTTCTGAACTTTGAAGATTCACCAATCACTCTTTCTTCTGATTTTTAGGATCCTTTCTGTTAATTTATCTGCTTGTGCCTCAGGCTTTTACTGAATTTTCCTGTCGAAATATTTGATGTCACTGCCTTTTCATATGCATATCTCTGGCATGTACTCTCAAGGCCAGGCAGTTTGAGTCTTCTTGAAGGGAGTTTTAGGGTTCAGTGGCCTGTATTCTTCTCCTAAACACCCTCCAGGGGAGAGGATGAGTCTTTGCTGGGTATAAGTCTCCTTTCCTTCAGATCCAGCATAGTCATACATGCTAACTGCCTTACCCCAGTTTCTCCCTTGGCTCTCCTCCTTTCCTTCTGTGGTTGGGTTAAATCAGTACCTGAAGCTTTTTGTGAGATGAAGGGAAGTTAGAAGGGTGCTCTAGGCAAAGCCTCTGGAACCTTGAAAGTCCCTAACCTAGGTAAGTCCTTTCCTCAGTCAGAAGGCAGCATGTTTTCAGCATTTTCCTCCATCCATCTCAGGGATAAGGCAGGGGAAGGGGGTGGGTGGGAGGGAAAGGAGGTTTCAATAGAATCACTTTAGCAGGGACTGGGGAGATGATTCCAAGACGGATCCCAAGTAAAAGACTGAATTAACTTGTTTCTCACTCGTAGAGGCTGGTGAGTAAGGAGGTCTGAGAGAAAACCTCAAGGATTTGAGTATTCTGGTGTTAGTTCATAAGTATTTAACTTAGCATCTCTCTTCTTTGTCCTTTGACTTAAAGTATAATTGCTTTATATCTATTCCATAATTTCCCACCCACTTTTTTGGGGGAAGGATAAAAATGCTGAAAGGATCCAAAAATGACTAATCTACCATCTTGTTGGTCATATTTACCATGAGTATCAAGAGAAGTTTTACTATATTTGACTCAAAATATTGAACAGCAAGTTAGAATCTGACACTTTTGTCTGAGGGACTGAGCTGGTAAAGTGTCACACAGCTATCACCCTCTAAGTTTAGATAATTTAAAATGTATAATCATAGGATCATATGAGGAAGTAACAATGGGATAGTCAAAATATCTATTCCCTAAAATGGAGTAAAGAATTACTTATTTGTGTGTTTCTAATAATTTTTATGAGAAGCTATCTCCCATGGCATACAATCTATCAATGACTCACCAGGCACTGTGTTGAAAAATGTAACATTAATGAATATAGATAATCTTTATCCATTCACTTAAACCTATAAAGTAAATTTTCAGGCTGAGTAAAGAATTAAGAAATATTCATATTTAAAAAACCTGCATGCATATGAGCTCTCTGAGGCAATGGTCACACAAATCGAAGTTTATTAATCTGTTGGGTGGAAATGCAAACTTTAAAAAGGAAAGAAAGAGAATAGAAATTTTTATTTAATTTGCTCTAGGAAAGAAGCAAATATGCTCTGATGTGTAGCAAAGAATTTAATATCAGAGAAAAATGTAAATGAAAGCAATTATGATATATATGCGCTTATATGTACACATATATAATATGCATAATATATATGAAACTCCCACCTTCTGCAATATTTTGATAATATTATACTCTGAACCAAAACCTAATATTGAATAATTGGACATCTCTCAAGGGAAAATTATTGCTATATCTAGCAAATGATGCTATTTAATATACATTTCACATTATCTTTTAAAATATTTCAGATGAGCAGAACAGCCCTAATTTGTATATTTAACCAAACATAGCTTATAAAAAGTAACTGACTGCTTAAAGACAGTTATTTAATCCAAATATATCATATGAGATAAAAGACTGTTAAAATTATTCCATATCCAAATACTAACTAAAATATATTACTGGCATATTTTGAACTGGAAATTCAGATACCACAATGTGACAGATAATTCACAAATTATACAACTACTGTCCTTTTTATCTACTAACTTTTATTTTTTTAAGTGTTTTCTATTTTTAATTTATGAAATAAAACAAGCATTTCCATAGCATAGTAGAACAATAAAAAAGATGTTTGCCCATGAAATTGCAAATCTATTATGTACAACTTGCTATTCCTTTTAAATATATGATAAATTTATCATGTGAATTTCTTCTTTCTTCTCTCCCCCCACTCTAGAGACACCTACAATTAGACACAAAAATCTAAGTATTTACACACCACACACATGTAAAATCATTTCATACATACTTCTATTTATCATTTCTTTCTTTGGATGCAGATAGTATCTTCCTTCATAGGTCCTTTGTAAATAATTTCGGTATTTGTAACAGTCAAAATGACTTAGTTGCTCAAAGCTGTTTTAAAACATTTTTGCTGTTACTGTAAACAATGTTTTCTTGGTTCTGCTTTCACTCTTCATTATTTTCTGCAGGTCTTTCCATGTTTTTCTTAGGTCACTGAGCTCATCATTTCTCAGACTGCAGTAGTAGTATTCCATCACAACCATATGCCACAACTTATTCAGCCAGTTCCCAACTGATGAACATCCCCACAATTTCCAGTTCTTTGTCACCACAAAAAGAGCTGGTATAAATATTTTAGAATATATAGGTTCTTTTCCTTTTCCCCTAATCATCTTTGAAAATGGTACTGCTAGGTCAAAAGGTATAGGTAATTTAATAACTCTTTGGGCATAATTCCAGACTGTTCCCAAAAATGGTTGGATTGGTTCACGGTTCCACCAACAGTGAATCAGTGTTCCAATTTTTCCACACCCCTCCAACATTTCTTGCTTTCATCTTCAATAATTTTAGCAAATCTAATAAATGTAAAGTGATATCTCAAGGTTGTTTTAATTTGCATTTCTCTAATCAATAACTATCAATATCTACTACCCTTTGAAATATTTTTCTAATTTGAGAAAAAAGAGAAATGCAACAATTGACAATCTAATCCTATGAAATAACAACATATTCATTGGAAGATGACATAATAGGTTTACTAAAAATCCAAAGAGAGAATCTTCCATGAACAATGGATTTGTTCTCTCTATTTGACAATCTCTAAATGTATAATATGCACTGCATAGTGAGGATTGTTTTTTAGATTTAATTCTTTGATCACATACACCATTAAACTTGGAAACTGTATAACAGTACATTAAATACAAAAATGTACATTTGACAAATTTTCTGGGACTATCTTTACTACGGTAAATTTGTCCTGTACCATATAAATTAAATATTAATCTGTACAGAATCCTACTGACAAAATATGGCCTAGACTAACCCATAACTGCAGGTTGGTTTTGTAATTGTGGTTGGCTGAAATAAATTCTTGTGCAACAATTCTCAGAAGTTTCTTTTCTAACCACTATACTCTTAGGTTCATGCCCCTTATTCTTTTGATTTCCTATATTGAGAGAGATCCTTCTTTCAGTCATATCCATTAAAGATAGTATACTTAGCCAATCATTAAAAATGAAAAAAATAATTTTAGTAAAGAGCAAAAATTAATAACTAATACTATATAATATTTATAATGCTTTAAGAATTGCAAAGCATTTTATATAAAGTAAAAGGGAATTTCAGGGTTAAAAACTCCATCAAGAATAACTCAGTTCCTAGTAAGCAGCCTAACATGTATGCAATTCAGCATGAAAATGGCTCATATGCATTCATTCTTTCACTCATTCAAAAATATTTGTCATATTATGGGAAAGGTACATTAATAGGTAATGCAGAAAATACAAAACGGAGTAAGATAAATTTTTTTCCCTTAAGGATATTAATTTAATTGAGATTAGGGTAATTACAATAATACTTCACTGGGTTGTTAGGAAAAAAGTGCTTCTTAAAGCCTTAATGTGGACTAGTATTATTATCATCAAAGTTAAAATATGACAATTTAATCCAATTTGACAAATATTTACTAAGTGTCAACTACATGCAATGTCCCAACACAAGGCACATGAGATAGATACAAGGCTGAAACTCCCTGCTCTCAAGGAGTTCACATACTAATGGAGGAAAAGAAGAAAAAGGAATACTCAAATTACTATAAATATATCTTAGCACAACATGAGAGCCAAACCAGGGGTGGGGGACCTGTGACCTTGAGGCCACATGTGGTCCCCTAGGTCCTCAAATGTGGCACTTTGACTGAATCCAAACTTCACAGAACAAATCCTCTTAATAAAAGAATTTGTTCCGTAAAACTTGGACTCAGTCAAAAGGCCACACCCAAGAATCTAGAGGGCCACATGTGACCTTGAAGCTGCAGCTTCCCCACCTCTGGGAATACTGCGATTTCATCTGGGGTCTGGGAGATTACTTCCAGCTAGAGAGATCAGGTAAAGTTCTATGAAAGAAACAGCACTTTAATTGGCCAATAGGTAGAGATGGGGAAAAAACTATTTTAGGTGAAGGGAATGAATAGCATGAGCAAAAGCAGAGAGGCAGGAAAAGAGGTTTTAGAGAATATTAAATACTCCATATTGGTTGGAACATGGAGCATTTGAAAGACAATGGTAGAGGGATTAGACTTGTTCTACTTGTTTCCAGAAGGCAGAACTAGAAGCAGGAGATATAGCTGGTAGAGCTTGTAAAGCAAGAGATTTAGTCTGCATATAAGGGAGACTTTCTTAATAGTTAACAGATATTCAAAAATGCAAAAGTCTGGCTCTAGAGGTTATAGATTTGCCTCATTATGGATCTTTTAAGAAAAGGCTGAGTATCTACTTATGAGGTAGGATAGAAAGTATTTTATTTACAAAAAGGTTAGATTACATGGCTTCTGAGAAATCCTTGTAAGCCTGAGATTCCGCAAATATATTAAGTATTAGGAGGTATTATTGGAAAGATAAGCTATAGCCATAAATTGATTTAGATAAAAATAGAGAGCCATTGACAATTTAGGGAAGGCAAAGGATAGGATAATTGGAGCTATGAGGCTAGGAAGTAAGAAGTCTGGTACTCTAAATTATTAATAATTACAGAAATGAAAATTAGCACAACTTTGATGTTCTACCTTACACCCATTAGATTAGCAAAGCTGACAAAAGGGGATAATAACGAATGTTGGCAGGGTTACAGTAAAATACTGCACTGTATGCACTTTTGGGGGAGCTATGAATTGGCCTAGTCATTCCAGAAAGTAATTTGGAACTATGCCTTAATGAACCTGCATCTAGTCTTCGACCTAGGAGATCTATATCCCAAAGAAACCAAAGGAAAAGGAAAAGGATACATATGTACAAAAATTTTTATGGCAAATCTTTTTTGTAGTGGCAAAAAATTAGAAATGTGTCTATCAATTAGGGAATGGCCTAACAAATTGTGTGTTACACAAATGTAACAGAAATATTATCATGTCTCACTAAATGGAATTTCAGGCCTTGACTATCCCCCCAAAACCTCTTCATCCTGGACAATCACTCCAGTCCTGGAATTCACACTTCAGATCTCCCTCCTTGCAACCCTCTCCACCTGCCCATACATTCCATCAGCATCTCCCTTTGACTGGATGGTTTCTCCCAGAATTTCCATTTAGGCACTAACCCAAGATCAATTTACCTTAATAATAAAATTTCTAATTACTGCAAGAGAATCCAAAAGTGAAAAGTGTGTCTGTATATCAATTACCTCTTGGGGCCCCGTTCGTCCCATTGGTAAAATAATAACAGCCAGAATTTTTATAGCATTTTAATATTTGCAAAGGCCTTTACAAATATCATCTCATTTAATCCTTAGAATAACTCTGTGAGGTAGGTGCTGTTATTACCTCCATTTCACAGTGCCCAGGGTCACGGAGTTAGTGAGTTTCTGAGGCAGAATGCAAACTCATTACTTCTGACTTCAAGTCTAACACTCAATCCATTGTGCTACCTAATTTGACATGATCTCTGAGGTCCCTTTCAGCTCTAAATCTAAGATCCTATATCCAAATATTACAAACTATAGATGGCTAACTTCACAACTTCTGTGCCCAGCTTTAACTTATGAGAATATCATTAAGGGCAAGTACTAGAAGACAAATTTATAATTCATTTTATTTTATTTTAAAATGGAGGACAATCTAGTGGGAGAAAATACTGGGACATAATCCAATTAAATAAACTGGGATTTGCTATTCCAAATAAGTAAATAGTGCTAACTGAAAGTTTGAACAAATCTGATGACAACCAAGAGCTATAGTAATCAATACAGCTTAACAAGTTTACCTTGGATTAATTTTATTCATTTTAAATGAAATAAAAGGCTCACAAAACAAAACAAAAACAATAGAATAGTTCCACAGAGCCAGAGGGCAATATTGCCAGTGTTTTTCCATTGGGAAATACAGAAAAATCCCAAGTAGAATGTGATACAGTGTTTACTTAATCATGAAAACAATTAAAATACATAGATGTAATTTAACCAGACCCTAACATTGTCAGAATATAATTATTTGTGTATATTCAAGTCATACAGCTAGCTGTACATTAGAAATTACTCTTATGAACTGAACACACACAAAACTCATTTTGATACTTTTAACTCACTCATTTTCAACCAAACATCCAGTTTCATTTAAATTCACACAAGAACCGCAACAGTTTCACCTAAATCAAATTTTCTACAAGTTAAACATCCCCCCTATATTTAGATATGATTGTGAAAATACTTTGATCTCTATTCCCAAATTTATTCCTGTGTAATCCATGACAAAATATAATGTGATTTACTGTATCTTTATATGGCAGCCAAGCAGCTGACAGAACTTAATAATTTGCATAAAAAAACCTTCTGGCCCCAAAATACATAAACCATAATCAAAGCATTTATTATCATATTATAATTAAGCATATATAGCATTTTCATAAGATCTTCAAAAAAATTCACATTTTTCTCATCTTTTCAAAAAAGAACATTTTATTTACATATTTTGATATTGCAAGGTAGTGATTTTTAAAATTAACTGATTAATTAATGTTTTTTTTCAAATCAGTTATTACTGCATCACCTAGGCTGGAAATGCAAGGGCTACTCACAGGGCTGAAGCCATTATGATCAGCAGGGGAGCTTTGCCATGCTTAGTGTTTACTCTCACATGGTTTGTCCCTCCTTAGGCAACCCGGTGACCGCTAAATCCTGGGGTCTCACTATATTAATGTTAAACTTTAGTATGTATACCCAGATGTACTATGCCTATTGTTGCTCAGAACTCCCAAGCTCATGATATGGGTCAGCCTCAGCCTCAATAGTAACAAGGTAAATATAGGTGTGTACAACATCATATCCAATAAGAAAGTTACTTTAGAACACTTGCTTTTGTCCACAGTAATCATAATGCTGGATTGGCCATAAATTCAACAACCATTCATTTATTTTTAAAAGTACCTTTAAAAATTATTTCTGGGGGGGAGGGGGTGAGCCAAGATGGTGGAGTAGAAAGACGTACATACACTAGCTCATCCCCCACAGCCTATAAAATGCCTGTAAACAAAGACTCTCAACAAATTCTAGAGCAGCAGAAGCCACAGAACAATGAAGTGGAGGAGAGTTACCAGGTCAAGGAGAAAATATTGCAAGCAACTAGAAAGAAACAATTCAAGTATTGTGGAAATACAATCAGGATAACACAAGATCTAGCAGCTTCTACGTTAAGAGATAGAAGGGCATGAAATAGGATATTCCAGAAAGTCAAAGGAAACTAGGAATAAAACCAAGAATCACCTACCCAGCAAAACTGAGTATAATACTTCAGGGGAAAAAATTGTCTTTCAATGAAATAGAGGACTTTCAAGCATTCTTGATGAAAAGACCGGAGATGAAAAGAAAATTTGATTTTCAAACACAAGAATCAACAGAAGTATGAAAAGGACAGGAAAGAGAAATCATAAGAGACTTACTAAAGTTGAACTGCTCACATTTCTACATGGAAAGACAATATTTGTAACTCTTGAAACTTTTTTCAGTATCTGAGTAGTTGGTGGGATTATACACACACACGCAAACACACACACACACACACACAAATAGAGAGAGAGAGCACAGGGTGAGTTGAATAGGAAGGGATCATAGCTAAAAAAATTAATTTAAGGGGTGAGAGAGGAATATGTTGGGACAAGAAAGGGAGAAATCGAATGGGGCAAATTATCTCTCCTAAAAGAGGCAAGAAAAAGACTTTTCAATCGAAGGAAAAAGGCAGGAGGTGAGAGGGAAAATGTAAAGCTTACTCTCATCATATTTGACTCAAGGAAGGAATAAAATGCACATTCATTTTGGTATGAAAACCTATCTTACAATATAGGAAAGTGGGGGAGAAGGGGATAAGCAGGGTGGGGGGGATGATGGAAGGGAGGGTAATAGGAGGAGAGAGCAATTAGAAGTCAACACGCTTGGGAGAGACAAGGTCAAAAGAGAGAACAGAAGAAATGGGGGGCACAATAGGAAGGAGGGAAATAGAGTTAGTCTTATATAGCATGACTATTATGGAAGTCATTTGCAAAATTACACATATATAGCCTACATTGAATTGCTTACCTTCTCTGTGGGGATGGGGAGGGAAGGATGGGGATGGGGAGGGAAGGAGGAAGGAAGAGAATTTGGAACTCAAAAGTTTTAAGAACAAATGTTGAGTATTGTTCCTGCATACAATTGAGAAATAAGAAATACAGGTAATGGGGTATAGAAATTTATCTTGCCCTACAGGACAAAAGAGAAGATGGGGATAAGGGAAGGGAGGGATGTTAGAAGAGAGCGCAGACTGGTGGTGGGGGTAATTAGAATGCTTGGCACTTTGGGGTGGGGGGAGTGGAGAGATGAGGAGAAAATTTGGAACTCAAAATTTTGTGGAAATGAATGTTGAAAACTTTAAATAAATGTAAAAAATATATAAATTAAAAAAAATTATTTCCGACGTTAATAAAAATGAGAGAATAACACAACACGAGGACTAAGTTAAGAAAACTGCCTATATTTAAGCATGGGATATCCTTTAAAGGAAAACTACAAATCTGCATTCACTCACAATAAATATAAGTATTAATTAGCAGACTAGACATTCATTTACAGTTGAAAAATTACAGGATAATCACAGTTTTCTCCAAAATGGTTAAAACTGAAATCTCTATGAAACGTTTCATCATTAAACATGGCTCCAACTCCATATTTATGTTTGTAGGAAGACTGAATAATATGGAAAGCTAATTTAAGGTCTTCTGACTCCTCATTCAATGCTACTGTCACTATATTATGTGGTCTAGCTCTCTTCCCTTCAACTGAGCCCTTGGTGTAAAGGAGCAGCTATAGTGCTGACTTTTTTTTTTTTTTTTAAGGGAAGGCTTTCCTTCAGAACTAACAACATTGTGCTAAGTCTAGCTACAGAAGTGATGAAAAGGTTTCTATTTACTACAACGTGTTTCAAACCGTGTTTCTCCTTTTGGAAAGTTTGGATTTGGGAGTTCTCTAGTAATCTCTACAACTGGATCATTGATCAAAATACTTTACTCCATAGTTTAGCTGTAAAAAAAAGGAACATTTTCAGGGGGGGTAAAAGTGAACATGAGAAAATACAAGCATCTCCGGGGCAAGGACTGTATCATTTTTATCCATGAAAATGTAACCTCCTTGAGGTCAGGGGCTGTCTTTCTTTTTGTTCATATCTGAATCCTCAGCACTTAGCACAGTGCCTGGCATGTAGTAAGCACTTCATAATCAATCAATTAAAAAACTGTTAAACACCTATCATATTGTAGAAACCGTGTTAAGCCCTACACACACAAATAGAGGCAAAAGAGAGTTTCTGCCCTCAAGGAGTTCACAATCTAATGGGAGAGACAACAAGTTAATAAAAACTATATACAGGATAAATGGGAAACAATTAAGAGAGGGAAGGCACTAGAATTATGAGAAATTGGGACAGGCTTTGTAAAAATTATGGGATTTTAATTAGTACTTAAAGAAAGTCATATAGCAGTCAGTAGGTAGACAGAAGCAGGAAGAGCATTCCAGAGAGAACTGGAGAAAATGCCTAGAGTCTCTGGAAAGACAGAAGATCTTGTTCCTGTACAAAAGACAAGAGGCCAGTGTCACTGGATCAAAAAGTAAGTGGTGAGGAGTAAAGGTTTAAGAAGAATGGAAAGACAGGAGGTGGTTAATTTACGAAGGGCTTTGCAAACCCAAGCAGAGCATTGTATTTGCTCTTGGAGGTAAAAGAAAACCACAGGAGTTTATTTAGTAGGGGCCGATGGGGTGACACCAGACATGTGCTTTAGGGGAAATCACTTTAGAGGGTGAATGGAGGATGGGGTCAGGAGAGTGGGGTGGACCCACCAGAAGGTTACTGCAGTAATAAAGGTATAAGGTACATCAGAGTGGTGGCAGTGTCAGAGGAAAGAAGGCCAGTTAGAGGGGTGTTGCAAAAGTGAAACTGACAGGCTTTGGCAATAGCTTCAATGGTTGGGGGGAAAGTGGTGAGGTGAGACCAAGATAGCAAGGAGTCAAGGATGACTCCTGGATTGCTTGTTTCCTTCTTTCCTTCCTTTGTATCCCAAGTGTCTTGAGTATTACCCTAAACACAGTAGAGGTTGGGCTCTACTATCAGAGCCTTTGGAAATCCCAGATTACCTGAAGATAGAAATGCTATAGGACTCTGCTCCATTACTATAGCATTTTAAAACTAGTAACAGACTTTCAAATGGAATCATCTCATTGTCTTATTATGGAATTGCCATGTTACAAAGTTCTTTTGTTGGTTCAGTCCACTTCCTAGAAGATCTAAAAGCAATGTTATTTTGACTCAGTCTACAGAGAGCAAAATGATCCTATTTCTAGTGCCTAACAAGGTAGGCACTCAAATATTTATTGAATATGAACATAATATTTTAATATATTTTTACTAGATCTAAAATAATTTTGCATATTTCTGAGTTCCAGAGACACCAGAAGATTTTTGGTAGGGTTTAGAATCCAGTGGAGAGTTCAAATTGAATGACAATGTGGTAGTAATGTGTTCTTCTGGCAAGATACATAAAATCTCAAGTAGAAAACATATTCTGATTAATCTGGCTTACTTTATATTTTCTCAGAATTCTCAGCAATTAGTTCATACTCCACAAGGTAGAATTTGATTAGATACTGTGCTATTCACATACATGCTATTCTCAGTGCAGCTAGGTGGCTCAGTGGATAGTGCTGAGTCTGAGTTAGGAAGACTCATCTTCCTGAATTCAAAGCTGGCCTCAGACACTTACTAACTGTGTGACTCTAGGCAAGTCATTTAATTCTGTTTGCCTCAGTTTCCTCATCTGTAAAATGTGCTTGGGAAGAAACGGTAAACTACTCCAGTATTTTGCCAAGAAAACCCCAAATGGAGTCACAAAGAGTAGGACATGACTGAAACCACTGAACAACAAAAAATGCTATTTTCTACTCTATAGTATTCATATGTGTTAGTTTTTTTATCCCAATTTAATTATAAACTTCCTGAGACATAGCCTCATAATAACTACTGTTACTGTGTTATATACATCATGTGTATATATAAGTATTTATATTTGTAAATACTTAATGACAAAAGGGAAAGTGGGAGTAGTTAGAGGCATATTTTTAACATTCCAGAAACTGACATAGCCCAAAAAACAACCTGATCTCTGACAAACTGCCTTCTAATTCAATGTCAGTGAACAAATATTGGTGTGGAGAGATCATGGGTCTGACTCTATATCTAATCTTTATTTCATAATTTATATGAAGAATATAAAATTAAATCCTTTGTTAAGATATAACCCAGGTTCCTTAGAAATGAACATGCAGTCACAGGCTGAGTAAATACACTAACAACAACTGAAAAAAGAACTATAATACCCGGTAAAAATACGGCAAGCTGGGAGAGTAAAGATCATACTATTAAAACATTAAAAGAGAAGCAGATAACAAGCCTTTCCTAGCTGTAGGTAGTGAATTCTTAAACACACCAGGGATAAAGGCAATTACAAAAGACAAGACAGAAAATTTTGATTACATAAAATTAATGCATCTAGGACAAAAAGAGTAGCCATAAACTGGGGAAAAATCTTTGTATCAAGTATCTCTGATAAGGACTTTGGATTTAAGATATATAGACAACTAATACAAATATATACATGAAGTCTACAAACATTTATTAAACACGTATTAAATAGGCACTGTACCAAGTACTGGAGATACAAAGAAAGGCAAAAAATAGTTCCTGCTATCAAGGAGCTCATAGTTTAATGGGAGGGACAATATGCAAACAGCTATGTGTATTTGTGTGTGTGTATTTATGTGTATATATGCATATATACACATATGTATATGTCTGCGTATATGTTTACATATATACGTATGTGCATATATATGATATAAAAACCAGAGGATTTTACATTTGATCTTGTAGAATATGGAGAATGCTACAATTCAGTGAATATGGAGGCGACAAGATCAGATTTTCCCTTTAGGAAGTTCAATTTGCTATCTGAGTGGAGGACACACTGGTTGGGGGAGACTTGAGGCAGGGATACCAATCAGAAGATGTAAGAATCCAAATGTGAGGTGAAGTCCTGTATCAGAATGGCAGTGTCAAAGCAATAAAAAGAATGTATATGAGAGATGTTATTAAGAATCAACAGGACTTGTCAATATTGAATACTGGGGGAGGGACATTGAAGGGAGTCCAGCAAGACATATGAGTTGTGAGCCGTGGTGATCAGAAGGGTGTGGGCAAATTTTACCATAACAGAGAAGTTGGAAAGAAACTTTTGTGGGTGAAAGACAATGAATATAATTTTGGAAATGTTGAGTTACCAGTGTCTACAGTACATCCAATTTGAGATACCCAATGGACAGTAAGAGATCCAAGAGTGATGGTCAGGAGAAATGTTAGGGTCAGATAAAAAGATCTGAGAATCTTTTGCTTAGAGATGATACTTAGATCCATGAAAGCTGAGGAGATCCAAACAAAATAGTGTAAACAGAGAAGAGGACCCAGGATAGAGAACTAAGGGACACCCAGGATTATCAGATATAACTTGGAAGACATTCTAGCAAAGAAGACTGAGAAATAACAGATAGGTAGGAGGAAAACCAGCCCAGGGCAGACCCTTGAAAATCTAGAGACAAGAGTATATCAAGGAGAAGAAAGCAAAGGACAGTATCAAAGACTGAAGAAAGGTAAAGAGGCATAAGGACTGAGAAAAGCCATTAGACTTGGCAACTAAAAGATCTGCAATTTTAGAGAGAGCATTTTCAGTTGAATAATGAGACTGGAAATCAGATGATGGAGGATTAAGAAGAGAGGGAGAGGAAATGAACTGGAAGCATGGATTCTAGTTAGAGAAATGTTCATAATTATGAAACATTGTGAATAACAGATTATTTTCATTGTATTGATCATTTTTGCTTGATTTTTTCCTCTTCTTTTTCTTTTTTTCTTCCTTTAAAGAAAAGTTTTTGTTATAGGGAATAACTGTGAAAGAGAATGGAGGATATTGAAGAAAATCTAGGCAATATAAAAAACAAAAGATATATATATATATATATATATATATATATATATATATATATATATATATATATATATATAAACTGAAGAAAAAGAAATCTCTGTGTGTATACCTATATATATATATATATATATATATATATATATATATATATATATATATATATATATAGAGAGAGAGAGAGAGAGAGAGAGAGAGAGAGAGACAGACAGACAGACAGACAGACAGACAGACAGACAGAGACAGGGAGGAAGGGAGAGGGAGAGAGAGAAAGAATATAAAATTCTTAACAGATCACTAAAAATTCAGTTAAATAACCCCCATTCAACAACAGCTTAAGAAATGTAGGTGCATATTTTCACACTTACAGTACAAAGATAATGTTTCATGAGGTATTTTCAACTTTACAAGGTTGCTTCCTGTAAAAATTTTTGCAATTTTTGCTCATCTGTTAAAGGCATGTTTTGAAATTGAATGTCCATGTTTCTTGCCAAGAAAATACCTTGGAAACAGGTAAGTTAGCCAAAATTTATATCTTCACACATTTAGAAATATGGCATTTTCTTATTTTTGGTAAATTCTACAATATTTATGTTTCATATAGTATTTTACACCTAGTTAACCAGCAGTTTTATCATAAGTACAGTGAAATTCATCCTGTAAAATAGGTCACCCATTGCTGAAATTAATAATCATTGTGCTCTGAATGAAGATAGTATGCATGACTCAGTAATTTTCTGATACATCTAATAATTAGCACCTCATTGGATATAACTTACAACATTCAATAAAATATATGGCAACAATATAACTGACTAAATGAAATAAAATATTTTTAGAAAAATATAAAATGTTTGAGTTTAAAAGGGATTTCCAATACAACAAAGCTGATAATAAACACATCTATAGTGTTTTATGGTTCAAGGAAAGGTATTTCCATGCAGAGATGAGGAACCTGAAGCTTAGGGTGGTTAAATGATTTCCTTAGGGTCACTAAAATAGTCAGTTTTGCAGGTGGTTTCTAAACCTAGATCCTCCTGATTCCAAGTCCTGTTCTTTTCCCATTATATTACTCAGGAAACTGAAGCTCACTGAGGTTAAGTGACTTGTGCAAGGTAACACAGCCACTAAATGGCAAAGCCTAGTACTGCCTCCACATCTTTTCATGCTAAGCTCAGTAGTGCTCTCAATATTCAAATACTATAAAATATTACTTCAATTTTTAGTTTATATCTGATAAATAAAACCTTATTTGTCTTTTAACTGGTCAGTCTTCCATCAAAAAATGGATATTAAAGATATATTCTTTAATATGCCCATTCGAAAAATTTCTAAAGTTTTTTTTCCCCAGATCTAACTCTTCTAACAATTTTTTTAGCTATATTTTTCTTTTTGCTTATCTTGTTGCTAGATTTATACAGTTCTGAGAAAGGAACATTAGAAATCTTCTATAATTAGTTCCATTATTTGTATCTTTTAACAATTCAGTATCTTTATGAATTTAGATCGTACATTGTCTAATGCAGATATATTTTTATACGTGTAGCGCTGGTATTTCCATCGTCCCTGGAATATTTAAACATGATTTCCCTGTTTATCTCTATATTTTGAATATTTATTTTTGCTTTTCAAATAAAATATAAGCTTCTCTTTTTAGTTAAATAACCCTACATAACAACTTGGCCCCAACCTGTCTTTGTATCTAATGAGTTATTACTCCCTGCACTCTAGACACACTGTGCTTTCCATTCCTTTCTCACTGCAGTGCCCATCTCTTGTCTCCTGAGCTTGTGCACCAGCTGTCTTCCTGTAATGGTAATTTAAATTGAAAGAAATTTCTCATTAATTAATAGGCCCATATGATTCAGAAGCCTGGATCACATGTGGTGGGAGGAGCTTGCTGAAGAGGTACAACAGGAAGGGTGGAGTGAAACCAGGAGGAAGTGAGTGAGTGGGGTCAGGTCAGTGGGCTTAGAACACAGGCCAACTGACACACTGTGATAGTTGAGAGTGAGAAGGCCCTGGCTGAGGGAGGGGAGATTTGAGAATGACTTTGCCCTCTGCTGTGATAAGTGATTAGTAATCTTATTTATTTATAATTTTGAATTTATTTACTTTTTGTTTGCAGGGGCAGATATTTTTATGAAATTCTCTAAACCTAGTTATGCTGGATTTTGGACCACAGACATATATTACAAGCCTTTTAAGTTGGTAGAACTACCAGTTAGAGATGCTGCAGTATATTTTGAGAATCCAGGGTCACTACGACACCACAATGAGACACTGGATTAGAACTTATAGAAGATGAAGTACACAGTAGTACTCAAATGATAACAGCATTTACATACTGTTTTAACTTTGCAAAAGTGCTTTATGTATGTTATGTCATTTGATCCTCACTATACCTCTCTTTCAGGTATATCCTATTATTATACTCATTTTATAGATGAGGAAGCTGAGATAAATAAAGATTAAGTGACTTACCCAGGGTCACAGAGCTAATAGTTGTCTGGGGCAAGATTTGACTTCACGTCTAACTGACTCCAAGTCTAGTACTGTGCCACCTGGACAGACATTCATATTTTATATAGATTTATCTTCCTTTATACAATATATTTGTTTGAGAAAAATTATGGATGAATTTAATTTATATCCTAAATTATATTTTTTTTTACCCATGTCTTAGGGGGTAGTAGTAGTATATAGTATTATGCTTTATTCACTTTTGCATTGTCCTCAAAACCTAGCACAGGGCACTGTCTAAATGAAATTGTCAAGAAATGATTACTGATCAAACTATTGAATGAATGAATTAGCTTCCTACCTCTGGACATTAGTTTCCTCACATGAATAATGAAGGGGATAGACTGGATCACCTCTAAGTTTCCTTCCATTTATGGATACTATAATGCTTATTAAAGCCGTTCCTCACATCCTTTAAACAATGAGTCTTAATTTATCTGGTATAAGCAAGGAATATCCTATAAAGTCAATTTAGCAGATATTTAAATCATTTCTATGGAAATTTTACTTATTATGGAATTCTAAAAAATTTTAATGTGTGTTTGTTGTAGTTGGTGTTCAGTCATTTCAGTCAAGTCTGACTCTTCTAGAACTCATTTGCAGTTTTTTCGTCAAAGATACTGGAGTGTTTGCCATTTCTTCTCTAGTTCATTTTACCTCTAGTTCATTCAACCTCAGTTTCCTCATAACCCATAACAGGATTAAGGGAATTGCTAAGGGTCACACAGCAGTGTCTGAGGCCAAATTTGAACTTGGGAACATGGGTCTTCCAGACTTCAGGCCCAGTAATCCATCTACTATACCACTGAGCTGTTACATATTTTATTGTAACTTTAAACCTTAAACCCAGTGTACTCTGAAGCCCATGGGCTGGACAACAATAGGTCCCTGCCCAAGCTCCACTTAATGGCTGGATTAGAGTGATTATCACTAGCAACAGTTTCTGTTGATTTAGTTATTTTTCCTTTTGTTCATCAAAAAGGCCATTCCCTGACTACTACTTAAGGAGGCCTATTCACTCAATTTACTCCCTCTAAGTGAGTACCTGAAAAGGCCACCCTAAAGAGGCCAAGGTCTCCCATTACATCCTGGGCCATCTCCAGTCATCCTGATAAATATCTGGTCACTGGACCCAGATGGCTCAGGAGGAGAAAGTGAGGTTGGTGACCTTGAACAGCCCTCCCGCACTCAAAACAAAGTCAAGTGCAAGTCATGTCATCATTTCTCTGATGGCATGGTCTTCTTCAAAAATGAAGGATGAACAAAGACAGACAGATTAAAGTAGATGAATGATCATTAAACAAGCAAGTAGAATCTTATTAAACAGAGTATTTTAAATATAATTTAACATTTTATGATAGAGGATCATTATGATAAACACCAATTATCTTTCTATGTGAAAATCAAGTAAAGTCTTTAAGTGTTATTGAATGTTTACTATTATTTCCTCTAGATTAACTAGTATCAAATTTCTGTAACTAGTTCTGTAGTTTTTCAATTTTCTTCATCATTACATAGGTATAGGCTGTTATTTCTTCTGACTCTTTCCTACCTAATCTGCTATTTACGCTCCATATTAAGAAAATCCAAACCAAGATGGTAGAGTGAGAGCAACTACTCACCTTTGTCTAAGCTCTTAGACAAACTCCTTCAGATACCTCTAAAATGAGAATCTTGACCAAATTTTGGAGGCGCAGAATCCAATGGGAGGCAGACTGTGGCAGATTTACAGACCAGGACAGACTGGAAGGTCAAAGGGAAGGATCTGTCCCACAGAGGTGGAGAAGCATACAGCACACAGCACAGCACGTACCCGCCACAGCATGGCCAAGCAGGAAAGCCCCAGGGAGGCCTGAGGCAGTGGCACCACAACGGAATAGCAGAGTGGCAGCCCAGGACAGGAGACCAGAGGAGCCGAGCAAGTGAGAGCCGCTAAGCCCTGGGTATCAGCAGCTGGTCCTGAGACTATCAGCCCACAGAATAAACATCTGTAAGTCACCTACTTGAACTTCTGGGAGCCAAAATGGCAGAGTGATAGGTAAATGCTCTCTCCTCTCCTCTTGTTGACCTCAACAAACCAGAAAATACTTCCCCAGAAAAATTCTGGGTCAGTGGGATCAATAGAAGGGGCAAACAGTCTCATAGTACCTGAGGCTAAGAAAATAGCTAAAGAGGACTTTTCTTACTGTGGCAGACTGGAGCTGTCCCAGACATCCCCATCTCAGCAAACCATCTGAGAAAAGCCCCAGGGGGGGTGGAGCCTCACACCAGGACTCAGGTGCCTCATGGCTCCAGGGGAAGACAATAAAGCTGCCGGGATCACCAAGCTCTGAGTTTATCTTTGCTCTACTTTAGCTGAGATCTCCCATGACCAGACTACCTCTCTCCCACACTTAAAAACCTAGCTCCAGGGCTAATTCAAGGAAACACAAAACAAAAACAAAAAGACACTTGCCCTTTGCTTTCTCACATCAGACAGCTCAGCACCAGGTTCTCTACCTTCTAGCTGAAAGGACCAGAGGCCACAATACATAAAGCATCATCAGCATGAGCACGAAGAAGTAAAGTAAGAAGGAAAAGACCACAGAATCTTTCTATGGAGACAAGGACCAAAACACGAATACCAAAGAGGTCAGTATTGAGACTGCACTCCCATCTGAAACTTCAGAAGGAACTATGAACTGCTTCCATGCACAAAGAACACTCTTGGAAGAGCTGAGGAAAGAAATAGAAAAAAAATGTCCAATGATTTTAAAAATATGAAAAAAGAATTCACTGAAGAGAACAGCTCTTTAAAAAGGAAAATTGAACAAATGGAAAAGGAAGTACAAAAACTAACTGGAGAAAATAATTCCATAAGAGGAATAAGTAGACATTTGGAAAAGGAGATGCAAAGTTAACTGAAGAAAACAATTTGATGAAAATTAGAATTGGACAAGCAGAAGCTAATGACTCTATGAGACATCAAGAATCAGTCAAACAAAATCTAAAGAATGAAAAGATAGAAGAAAATGTAAAATGTCTAATTAGAAAAACAACTGACCTAGAAAATAGATCCAGGAGAGAAAATTTAAAAATTATTGGCCTACCAGAAAGCCATGATGAAAGAAAGAAGTCTGGACAATATCTTCCAAAAAATCATCAAGGAAAACTACCCAGAAGTGCCAGATCCAGAGGACAAAATAGTCATCAAAAGAATCCACTGTTCATCTCCCGAAAGGAATACCAAACTAAAAACCCCAAGAAATATTGTTGCCAAATTCCAGAACTATCAAGTGAAGGAGAAAATACTACAGGGAGCCAGAAAGAAACCACTCAAATATCAAAGAGCTACAGTTAGGATCACACAGGACCTTGCAGCTTCTACATTAAAAGATCAAAGGAACTGGAATATGATATTGCATAAGGAAAAGGAGCTGGGATTACAACCAAGGATCAATTACCCAGCAAAGTTCAGCATAAAATTTCAGACAAGGAGATGGACATTCAACGAAACTAGGGGTTTCCAGACCTTCCTGACAAAAAGGCCACAACTCAATAGAAAACTGGATCTTTAAACGCAGGTTTCAAGAGAGGCATAAAAAGGTAAACAGGGGGAAAGAAAGAAAAATCTCAGACAAAGAAAAAGCAGAAATAGATCTAATCAAAAGAGATAAGGAAGGAAACTATATCCTGCTAAAAGGCACCACAGATAATGAAGCAATATCATTACTAAATATATATGTTCCAAGTGGTATAGCATCCAAATTCTTAGAGCAGAAGTTAAAGGAGTTACAGGAAGAAACAGCAAAACTACACTAGTGGGGGGCCTCAAACTCCCCCTCTCTGAACTTAATAAATCTAACCTGAAAACAAACAAAAAAGAAGTTAAAGGGGTGAATAAAACTCTGGATAAGGTAGATATGATAGATCTCTGGAGAAAAGTGAATGGGGACAGAAAGGAATATACCTTTTTCTCAGTGGTACATGGCACATATATAAAAATTGACCATGTACCAGAGTATAAAAAACTCACAATCCAGTGCAGAAAGGCAGATAGTCAATGCATTCTTCCAAGAACATAATGGAATAACACTTATGTTTAATCAAAGGCCATGGAAACATAAGCCAAAAACTAATTGGAAACTAAACAATCTAATCCTAAAAAATGAATGGGTTAAAAAACAAAATATAGAAGCAATCAACAACTTCATTCAAGAGAATGACAATAATGAGACAACACACCAAACTTTATGGGATACTGCAAAAGCAATTCTTAGGGGAAGCTTTATATCTCCCTATATGAATAAAATAGAGAAAGAGGAGATCACTAAATTGGACATGCAGCTGAAAAAGCTCAAAAAAGAACAAATTGAAAATCCCCAAGAACAAACCAAATTAGAAATACTGAAAACCAAAGGAGAGATTAATAAAACTGAAATTAAGAAAACTATTAAACTAATAAATAAAACTAAATTTGGTTTTACAAAAAAAACACAATAAAATTGATAAACCTTTGGTCAATTTGATTTAAAAAAAGGAAAAAACCAAATTACCAACATCAAAACTCACTATTCAACAAAAATTTGTTGAGAAAACTAGGTAAAAGTGTGGTGGAAATTGAGCATAGACCAATGCATGACACCATACACAAGAATAAAGTCCAAATGGTACATGATCTAGGTATAAAGATTGATACTATAAATAAATTAGTGGAGCAAGGAATAGTGTATTTATCAGATTTATAGAGAAGGGAAGGATTTTTGACTAAAGAAGAGACAGAAAGCATTATGCAGTGCAAGATGGATAATTTTGATTACATTAAATTGAAAAGTTTTTGCACAACCAAATCCAATACAACCAAGATTTGGAAGGATGCAGAAAACTGGGAAAGAATTTATGCAACTAGTGTTTATGTTAAAGGCCTCATTTCTAAAATACATAGAGAACTGAGTCAAATGTACAAGAATACAAGTCATTCCCCAATTGATAAATGGTCAAAGGATATGAACAGGCCGTTTTCAGAGGAAGAAATTAAAGATATCTATAGTCATATAAAAAATGCTCTAAATGACCACTGATCAGAGAGATGCAAATCAAAACAACTCTGAGGTATCACATTACACCTATCAGATTGGTTAGCATCATATTTATCACATTGGCTTCATGACAAAATAGGAAGATGATAAATGTCGGAGAAGATTCATTGTTGGTAGAGCTGTGAGCTGATCCAACCATTCTGGAGAACAATTAGGAACTATGCCCAAAGGGCTACAAGAATGTGCATACCATTTGACCCAGCAATACTACTTCTAGGACTGTATCCCAAAGAGATCATAAAAATGGGAAAGGGTCTCACGTGCACAAAAATATCGATAGCAGCACTCTTTGCGGTACCCAAAAAATGTAAATCAAGGGGAGGCTCATCAATTGGGGAATGGCTAAAAAATTATGGTATATGAATGTAATGGAATACTATTCTGCTAAAAGAAATGATGAATAAGAAGACTTCAGAGAGGCCTGGCAAGACTTATATGATCTGATGCTGAGTGAAAGGAGCAGAACCAGGAGAACTTCATGCACAGCAATGACCACAGTGTGCGAGAGTGTTTTCTGGTAGACTTGGAACTTAACTGCAATGCAAGGACTTAAAAAATTCCCAGTGGTCTTTTAAGACAAAATGCCTTCCATGTCCAGAGAAAGAACTATGGAATTCAATCACAGAATGTAGCAGATCATTTTCTTTTGTGTTACATTTTGGTTTGTTATATGATTTATCCTATTCATTTTAATTCTTATATACATCATGATTATGGTGAAAATGTATTTAATAGGAATATCTGTGTAGAACCTATATAAAATTGTATGCCATCTCGGGGAGGGAGGGGGGAGCCATGGGGGAGAGAGAGGGGAAAAAAAATCTAAGTTATATGGTAGTGATTGTAGAACACTGAAAATTTAAAAAAAAAATTAAAAAAAAAAAGAAACCAAAAAGCCTGTCATAACCAAACTTTAGTTGGTGGTAACAATGGGCCAGATCTAGAATAACAGGGACATGAAGACCAGTTAGGGTTACCAAGTGAGGATATTGATAGCAACAGAAAATGCAAGGAAGTCCAGGAATGTAGGTATTTAGCATAAGGGAGGTTTAGAAGTGGAAAATGTAGGGGGCAGAGCCAAGATGGCAGACTAAAAGAGGGAACATGCTTGACTTCCCCCCAAACCCCTGCAAATACCAATAAAAAGTGACTCTAAACAAATTCTAGAGCTGCAGAACCCACAAAGTGACAGTGAGGCAAATCTCCAGTCCAGGATAGCCTTTACATAGGAAGTGTCCATTGCACTGGGCTAGGAGCAGAATGAAGAGCAGTCTGGTGTACCAGCTCAGAGGGTGGAGCAGGACTCAGGGAATGGAATCACTGGCAGCTGTGGAAGTTTCCAGACATCTCAACCCACAAATGCCAAAGAAACCATAGAAGGTCAGTGGAAAAATTGTGGGACCTGACTAGGGCAGGGGTGTAATCCTGTTGTGGTCTGGCCCCAGTCTCAGGGCAGAAAAGGAGGCAGTGCAGACAGAGGCAGCAGCAGAAGCAGCTTCCAGAGCTCTGAGACCACAGACAATTGAGGATAAAGCAGCTGATACAAAAGTCCTGAAGCCTGGGACAGTATACCTACCCCTACACCCACCCCCACTGGAAGCAGAGAGAAAAAAAGTCAGACTATAGAATCTTACTTTGGTGACAAAGATCAAAACATACAAGCAAAAGACAACAAAATCAAAGCTCCTACATCCAAATCCTCCAAGAAAAATATTAATTGGTCTCAGGCCATGGAAGAGCTCAAAAAAAATTTTGAAAATCAAGTAAGAGAAGTAGAGCAAAAATTAAGAAGAGAAATGAGAGTGATGCAAGAAAATCATGAAAAACGAGTCAACAGCCTGCTATAGGAGACACAGGAAAATACTGATGAAAATAACACTTTAAAAAATAGACTAACTCAAATGGCAAAAGAGGTCCAAAAAGTCAATGAGGAGAAGAATGCTTTAAAAAAGCAGATTTGGCCAAATGGAAAAGGAGGTCCAAGAACTCACTGAAGAAAATAATTCCTTAAAAATTAGAATGGGATAAATGGAAACTAAAGACTTTATGAGAAATAAAGAAATTATAAAACATAACCAAAGAAATGAAAAAATAGAAGACAATGTAAAATATCTCACTGGAAAAACAAATGACCTGTAAAACAGATCCAGAAGAGATCATTTAAAAATTACTGGACTACCTGAAAGTCATGATCAAAAATAGAGCTCAGGCATCATCTTTTAAGAAATTATCAAGGAAAACTACCCTGATATTCTAGAACCCGAAGGTAAAATAGAAGTTGAAAGAATCCACTGATCAGCTCCTGAAAGAGATCCCCAAAGGAAAACTCCTAGGAACATTGTTGACAAATTTCAGAGCTCCCAAGTCACGGAGAAAATATTGCAAGCAGCCAGAAAGAAACAATTCAATTACTGTGGAAAAACAATCAGGATAACACAAGATCTCACAGCTTCTACATTAAGGGACTGAAGGGCTTGGAATATGATATTCTGCAGGTCAGAGGAGCTAGGATTAAAACCAAGAATCACCTACCCAGAAAACTGAGTACAATACTTCAGAGGAAAAAAATGGAATTTCAGTGAAGTGGAGGACTTTCAAGAATTCTTGATGAAAAGACCAGAGCTGAAGAGAAAATCTGACTTTCAGATACAAGAATCAAGAGAAGCATGAAAAGGTAAACAGGAAAGAGAAATCATAAGGGACTTCTTAAAGTTGAACTGTTTACATTCCTACATGGAAAGATGATATTTGTAATTCATGAGACCTTGCTTAGTATTAGGAGGAAATGACAGATAGATAGATAGACAGATGGACAGATAGATCGTTAGAGGGCACCAGGTGAGTTGAATATGAAAGGATGATATCTAAAAATAAAATTAAGGGGTGAGAGAGGAATATATTGGGAGAAGGAGAAAGGGAGACATAGAACGAGGTAAATTATTTCACATAAAAGAGGTAATAATAAGGTTTCATAATGGAGGTGAAGGAGGGGGTAAGAGAATGAGTGAACCTTACTTTCGTTGGATTTGGCTTAAGGAGAGAATAACATACAGTTGGGTATCTTACCCTACAGGAAAGTAAAGAGGAAGGGTATAAGGGTAGGGGGATGATAGAAGGGAGGGCAGATTGGAGAAGGGGGTAGTCAGAAGCAAACACTTTTGAAAAAGTACAGGGTCAAAGTTGAAAATAGAAGTAATGGGGGTAGGGATGTTTGTGTTCATCCTTTCTTCCCAAAGACCATGTTATCAGAGAACTAATGACATGACTTGCATTTGACTTTGTTTTGAATGAGGGAGGGCTGTGCAGGTCACCAGCCTTACTTCTCCTCCAGAGCCATCTGAATCCAGTGACCAGATGTTCATCAGGATGACTAGACATGACCCAGGATGAGGAAATTGGGGTTAAGTGACTTGCCCAAGATCAAGTGCCTGAGGTGAGATTTGAACTCAGGTCCTCCTGACTCCTGCACTGGTGCTCTATCCACTGCACCACCTAGCTGCCCCAGAGGGTTGGGATAGGATGGAAGGAGATATACTTAGTCTTTCATAATATGACTATTATGGAAGTGTTTTGCATAACTACACATGTAACCTATATTGATTTGCTTACCTTCTCAATGAGAATGGGTGGGAAGTAAAGAAGGAAGAGAATTTGGAACTCAAAGTTTTAAAAACAATGTTAAAAAATTGTTTTTGTATTCAACTAGGAAACAAGATATATAGGCAACTGGGTATAGAAATTTTTCTTCCCCTACAAGAAAGTAAGGAGGAAAGGGATGGAGTGGAAATAAAAGGGAGGGTAGACTGGGGGAAGGGGTAATCAGAATGCATGCCATATAGGTATGGGAGGGAAGGGAGAGATGAGGAGAAAATTTGGAACTCAATGTCTTGTATAAATGAATATTTAAAACTAAAAATAAATTAATTAATTTAAAAGAAAGAAGTGGTAAAATGCAGAAATCATGGAAGACAGATAGAATATGGTACTAGTGGTTACTTGTAAAACATAAAGAGAACGAGCTGGGAGGCAATTGGCATGGATTTCAAAAAGCAACTAGTGAGGAACTGCAATGAGAACCTTGACATTAAATCCTGTGTAGAAATAATAATAATGACCAAATTTGTCCCTAAAGAAAGAAGAAAATACACTTCCTTTCATAAGAGAGACAGAGGACTATTGGGGCAGAACAATGCATATTCTGCCAGACTTGGTTGATATTGCAGTTAGTTTTGCTAAACTACTTTTTTCCTTTACATTCTCTGTTAAAAGAGATGGCTCTTTGGGAAGTGGAAAAGGGAACGATCTATTTGTAAATAAATATAATGTAAAAATATCAATAAAATTAAAAAGGAAAAAAATTCTTCTTGATTTGGTGTAGAACCAGTTTGAATCAGAGGGAAATTAATCTAGAAAGGGAAATTTAAAGGATCCCAGCTGCTAGTAATGGGGATATAATAAGATTGGTAACACACAGATAAGATAGAATTAATAATAAGGCCTAGTGCAAAGCATCCTCTCCTGTGGCTTAAAATGATTTTATAACAAGAACATTTTAATTATACACACACACACACACACACACACACACACACACACACACACACACACACTTACTAGTTAATTCTAAGTTTATATTTATGATCCAGAAGGTTAAGGTATCTTGAAATCGAATTTGGAAAGGTAGTTTTTAATTTCCACAAAGTAGTCCCTAAATGATACTCTGTATATCCTATGTAAGCTAAATAAGCTAAACAATGACAATTGTTTCTGACTGGAGAGATGGAGCTGAATATGTCCTTTCTTCTTATGGGTCCTGAGTTCAGGTCACTTTCGTTGAAATTTGTGCTCTGGTACCTTGATAATTGCCATATGTAGTTAGAAGCTTCTAGTTGGTACCTTGGCTCCTGTTTAAGCGGGGAGGGAGCTGTGTAAGGGAGACAAGAGCTACCACTCAATCCACAGATTTAAAAAGAGAAATAACTGCTTTCTCTCACTTTTTTAATTCAAATATGTCACACCCTACTAGCTCTTCCTTGAACTTCCACAAAATTGTGGAGGTCTCTTTTTTTCCTGCCTCTTCGCCAGTAGCAACAATTATAGTAGCACAGATCTTGCAGGAAAAGTGTGTGTGTGTGTGTGTGTGTGTGTGTGTGTGTGTGTGTGTGTGTGTGTGTGTATGTGTGTGTATGTGTGTATGTGTGTGTGTGTGTGTGTGTGTGTGTGTGTGTGTGTCTATGTCTCCTGGTAAGCCTGAGACTGGATCGTAAGTCTCTTGCTTCTTATTTTTCTTTATATTTCTTTTATCAAGAAAAGATGGTTGAATAGCACTCCTAAGATGAATGTTGCCAGACTGTGACTACCTCATGAGCTGGAAAAGTTCAGAGCTGCTGACAGATCTGAGTGTTGGCAGCAAGAGATGCTTCCTATAGCTATATTCTTCTCAAAGTAGATGTCCACTGACACCAGGATGAGCCATGCATGTTTACCAGAAGATACTGAACTGTAGTGAGTTGGGTGAACAATACAGACCTAAGGTGAAAGTGAATTAATTGGTGGTTCCACAAAGTGGTTCATGTTTTATTTATTGACCACTCAGATGAAAACAATTGGAATGAAGGGTTACTGGTTCATGTTTTAAGTATTCATCAATAAACACTTATGAATATATTTTATTTTTGGTAGTAGAAAAAATACATAGCTATTCTATATCTTTTATCTACTATTTTGTATATTAAGTAACTTTTCTAAACTCTTCTAGATGAGACTCAATCCCCTTGGGGAAAACCCCATATAGGACTCAAGCCTAAACTTTGTTCAAGGAAGTTTTCCTGGAATAACTTCAAGTGGGGAAATAAGGCATAAACTAGAGAGTAGGAAAAAAAACAAAAAACAAACCTGCTCTCATCCAATCTGGGTGAATACCAAGGAGAAGCCTCCTATAGTCAACTATGTAGTGCAGTCAGCCCTCCCTCTCTCAAAACAAAGTCAAGTGCAAGTCATATCATTATTTCTCTGATGGCATGGTCTTTGGCAACAAAAGACGAATACACTGACATTGACATGTAGTGCAGTGGATAGAATACTGAACTTTGGAGTCAGGAAGGCCTGAGCTCAAATCTGGCCTCAGGCATTCAGCTGAATGATCTCTATTTGCCTCAATTTCCTTATCTGCAAAAATGATACCACCTATCTCTAGGGTTATTGTGAGGATTAAAGTAGATAATGTTTGTAAAGTGCTTTGTAAACCTTAAAGTTCTATATAATTGCTAGCTATTATTATTACTTTGGCACAGCTTAAAAATATGACAAAGTACTGAATTTGCTCAATATGAAAGTATATTATAATAAGAAGAAATTTAATTCTAGTTCATAATTACTTCACATACTACAAATTAAGAATCTCCTAAGGAAGAAAAGGTTAATAGTTTATATTATCTCTGAAGTTTACAGTTATGACTTTTTATACAAAAGTTCTAAATAGTGAGTCCACTTGGATAGCTTACCTTTTCCAATGTTAACTCTGTTTCAGCTGCGTGTGTCATTTTCAATTCTAACTTCATCTTTTCTGAGTCAGCCTTCAGTTTGTTCACAATAGTCTCATGGTCTCTAGCTGTTCGTTGCTTTTCCTCTTCTCGAAGAAGTCCAAGCTCTACAAGTTGCTGTTTCCGTTGAGAGTTTACTTGAATCAACTCTTCTCTCAGTTTATGAACCTGAGCCTCCATATCAGAAATAACCTATTTTTTTAAAGGGAGGGACTCTTATTAGAAATAGCATGCCTGAAAAAATTTCTTCTTAAGTATTATGAAGATAAGTAAAAAGGCTGTCTCATTTTCCTTTCCCTCTTCCACCTATACTTTTTAGCAATATGTACTAAGTCTTAAGGAAATCTCCCAAATATTCATATCATTGCACTAAGAACATGAATTTATTTCTTCTATTTTGTATGGCAACACTCTGCCAAAACTTCCTGAAGGAATCAACAGAGTGATCATGAGATTAAGACATGATGTTTTTTCAACAGACATGGAATAAATTAAAATTTCTCCACACAGGAAACAGGGCAAGATTGTAGACAGCAACAATAAAAACTTCAAATATCAAGATTAGAATTAATTTAGAGAATTAGGAACCATAGAATAAAATTGTTAAAAAATTCTTATTTTCATTATCATAACTATGACAAAGAATATATAATTTAATTTAGAATTAAAATCCTCGATTTTATTATTTTGTATCTTAAAGAATCCAACCATTTTCACAAGAAATATAGACACTTCCACTTGAATCTACAAGACTGGAATTGACAAGCACTGTAGGACATCTTGTCTTCAACAAACCAAAGAGATCTACTGATGTGTTGTGCAAGGATAGTGGAGTAATCCATTTCATGCCTGCCTCTGTAGATAATATAGCCTTGCAATTGGTTCTACTATTGTGCTAAAATAATTTGAAACTGATGACTTTGCCTTTCATTTTCTAGTGGACATGGCCACATAGATGTGCCTAATATTATTTCTATCCATTTGTTTCTGTTCTAGACATTTAGGGATAAATATTTCCATAAAAATAAAGTGCAGCAAAACAGTCCCTTCTGCTCCTCTTATTTTAACATAATGATTTATATGATTCTAAACTCAAATATAAAGTATATCAATACAGCATGGGAAAAGGAGAAAAAAAGGTTAGTCAATTTCAAGCAGAAGTCTACTATAGTTAAATAAGATGATGATTTTACAGAGTATAAATCTGAAATGATATAAAGGTGATACTGACTATGGCTAATTAAATTAAGAAGCATATAATGTTGAGGTTCAAATTTTACACCAAAGAAAAAATACTGCTTCATTTATGAAATATCTCAAAACTAATGTGTTGATTTTCCAATATAATTATTAGAAAAAACACCACAAATTATTATTTTAGGCTTTCTAAACAATTGCAGTTTCAGTCAAGACATACTTAAGGTGAATATTGTTTAGGTGTTTTTATTCTCATTTTTCTTCAAAAATGAAGGAATTCTAAAAGTAATTGTTTTTTTAAAAACACCTGAAATTCCTGAAAAAGATTTTTTAAAAAAATCTTAAACAGTATTTTTTTCAATTACATGGAGAGGCAATTTTTAACATTCATTATTTTATAAAATTTTGAGTTCCAAATTTTTCTCCTTCCCTCTCTCCCCACTTTCCTCCCTAAGATGGTAGGCAATTTGATACAGATTATATATGTGCAATCATGTAAAACATATTTCCACATTAGTCATGTTCATACATACTGAATTTAACCAAATGAGCCTTTTCAAATAGAAAGAAAAATTTGGCACTCAAATACCAAATTGGAGGAAAATTAAAACTTAAAGAGATGAAAACTGAAAACTGGTCTAAAAAGCTACCAGTCTGCATTTATAGGGGAATTCCTTCACGAGATCTACTTATCACTGAAATTTCAGGTTAATCAATCAGTCAACCAATGAATAAGCATTGAATGCTTATACTATGTTCTAGGCACTGTACTGGTGACAAAAAGACCAAAGTGAAATGGTCTCTGCTCTCAAGAGCCTGCGGAGACTGTGAGCTTCACCATCGTCATTATTATTACACATCAATAACAATTTCCTAACTAATATTAGTTCCATAGCTTCTTCTATTTCTTGACCTGTCCCTATACTAATGACTCAACCATTTAGAAGACAATTACCATCAGTCTTTTTCTCTTATTCTTTTATCCCCATCCTCACTGACATTACTCCAAGTTCCTGAGAAGATGAGTAAAGATGGTTGTAGTAGAAAGAAGTATCATAGTCCAGTTCACTCCATAATTCTGACAAAAACCTAGAAAGCACAAGCACCCAACTGTTACCTAAGAAAAAATCATAGTGAGTTATTTTATCAGCCTCGGTCACCATTGACAGAGGTGTGCAGGCATTGTGGACATTCTAGCTAGCAAGGTACCCTGTAACACCTTCTAGTACCTGGACTGAACTGAGGCCTGTGGCTATGTGTTAGTGCAAGAAGTGATCCTGGTTCCAGCAGGGATGTGCCTTATATTTTGTAGGAAAGAGGAACAGGAATGAATTGCCAGCTCTGTCACTCATAACTCTGAGCTGGGTTACAGAACCAGCATGAACTGAGAAGGAATCCAATATTAGGAGGTGACTAACCTATAGCCGCACAGTGGCAAAGAACAGTTGATGGCTCAGGTTGTGTACATGGAAAGGAACAGAAGTAGGAGAGAGCAACTACTGAGAGACTTTGATTATGGAGTAGTTTGGTCTGGGACCTGCAACAGATTTACCAGCGCAGGAAAGACTAAGGGAGCACCAGCAATTCTGTCACTCTTAACCCAAAAAACCTTCTAGTTAGCTGACAAGGGGCTGGGCCAGCAGTAGTCTAGTGGAACTTCAACCCAGGATAAGTCTATGGTTGTATAAACCAAACCTAAACAAGGGTAAACAGTTAAACTGTGCTCTAAATCTGACAGGGATATATCAAAAACTTTCAAGGTCCTTGGCCTGTACAACCACTAAGATCCTTGAACACATTCCCCAGTCCTGAGAGAAATCAGCAGAAGAAGCAAAGAGAATACAAACCGGGGCAAAATAAGGCTCAACCTTTCCCTCCAAAAGTGCTAAATGCCTAGGCAGTGAAGTGGGAAGACTGTTTAAATTATGATCAAATTCTATTTCACCACCTTCTTGTTTGTAAAGATGAGGTGGGGAATGAAAGGAAAAGAGGACAAAATAGGTGGAAATATACAATTAACAATAACAAATGTGAAATGAATGGGATGAATTCACTAATAAAATGGAAGAATGCATTTTAAAAGCCAAAAATAAGTATTTTTTTTTTTAGGAAACATACTTGTAGTATAAATATACAAAGTTAAAGTAAGGGGCAGAGGTAAAATTGAATATTATTTTGGGTGAAATTTAAAAGGTAGTACCAGCAATCATGATTTTATACTATGCAACAGTATAAAAAATAGACATTAAAAAGAAATAAGGGTGGATCCAAGTCCAAATCCTATTTTAGGCTTCTTTCAGTTATACAGAATTCTGCTGTTTGGGTGGTTCTTAAAGTGATTCATATTAAAAAGATTCCAAACTGATCAAGTTCTCTTAAGAAGTCAAGATCACTTCAGACAAATTCTCTCACAGGAACCTTTCAGCTCTGAAAGTGATTCCCTGTAATATAGCTTTCCAAAAAAGAAAAAAAAAAGGTTAGAAGAAATTCAAGACAATGAAGCATGCTTCTCTTCTCTTTTGTATTTCACTGGAACACTACCTCTTTTTTTGTCAGATCAAATCAGAAAATCCATAATATTCACATGATGCTTAAGTTCTTTATTTGACCATTATTTATACATTTTATAGTTACATGGTTGGTGTTAGCATGTCTTGCATGGTTTTGGTATTTTCCCAATACAAAAGAGATGTACATATGGCTACATGCCTTTAATATAAGAAGACTGTAAAATACATTTAATGAAGGGGGTACTTTTGGACTTCATTAATTTTATAATTGTAAGCCCTCTTTTATAGATTATCTGTGTGTGTGTGTGTGTGTGTGTGTAGCAGGTATAAATAAAAAAACAGAAAATCATTGTTAATTTATTGAAATTATTTGGGGAGTAAATATTTGGGTGCATAAACTATGATTGTTTTTAATTAATTTTATTTATTTTCAGTGTTCTACAATAACTACCATATAACTCAGATTATTATTTTTCCCTCCTTCTCTCCTCTCTCCCCCCTCCAACCCTGAGTCGGCATACAATCTGTATAGGTTCTACACATACATTCCTATTAAATACATTTTCACTATACTCATGCTGTGTTGAAGAATTAAAATGAGTGGGAGAAATTATATAACAAACCAAAACGCAATACACACACACACACACACACACACACACACACACACACACACACACACACAATGATCTGCAACATTCTGTGATTGAATCCCATAGTTTTTTCTTTGGATGTGGAAGGCATTTTGCCTTAAAAGACCACTGGGAATTTTTTTAAGTCCTTGCATTGCAGTGAAGTTACAAGTCTACCAGAAAAAACGCTTGCACACCGTGGTCATTGCTGTGCACGAAGTTCTCCTGGTTCTGCTCCTTTCACTTAGCATCAGATCATATAAGTCCTTCCAGGCCTCTCTGAAGTCTTCCTGTTCATCATTTCTTATAACACAACAGCATTCCACTACATTCATATACCTCAATTTATTCAGCCATTCCCCAATTGATGGGCATCCCCTTGATTTCCAGTTTTTGGCCAGTACAAAGAGTGCTGCTGTAAATATTTTTGTACATGTGGGACCCTTTCCCATTTTTATTATCTCCTGGGGATACAGTCCTATAAGTGATATTGCTGGGTCAAAGGGTAGGCACATTTTTGTAGCCCTTTGGGCTTAGTTCCAAATTGTTCTCCAGAATGGTTGGATCAGCTCACAAAACCTTTTCAGTTTAATGTAAACAAAATTATCAATCTTGCACTTCATGATGCTTTCTGTCTCTTCTTTAGTCAAAAATTCTTCCCTTCTCCATAAATCTGATAAATATACTATTCCATGCTCCACCACTTTGTCCATAGTATCAATCTTTATACCTAGATCATGCACCCATTTGGATTTTATTCTTGTGTACAGTGTCAGGCATTGGTCTACGTCTAGTTTCCACCACACTTTTATCCAGTTTTCTCAGCAATTTTTGTTGAACAGTGAGTTCTTATCCCAGAAGCTGGGGTCCTTGGGTTTATCAAACAGTATATTGCTATATTCATTGTCTACTGTGTCTTGAGTACCTAGCATATTGCACTTGTCTACCCTTCTGTTTCTTAGCCAGTAGCAAGTGGTTTTAATAATTGCTGCTTTATAACATAATTTGAGATCTGGTATTGCTGCTTTACAATATAATTTGAGATCTGGTAGGGCTAGGTCACTTTCCCTAGCATTTCTTTTCATTAGCCCCCTTGATATTCTGGACTGTAAGTTCTTCCAGATGAATTTTGATACTATTTTTTCCGGCTCTAGAAAATAATTATCTGACAGTTTAACTGGTATGGCACTAAATAAGCAAATTAATGTAGGTGAAATTGTCATTTTTATTATATTAGCTCGGCCTACCCACAAGCAACTGATGTTTTTCCACTTACTTAGATCTGACTTTATTTCTGTGAAAACTGTCTTGTGGTTGTGTTCATATAGTGCCTAGTTTTGGCAGGTAAACTCCCAAATATTTTATAGTGTCTACCCTAGCTTTAAATGGGATTTCTCTTTCTACCTCTTGCTGTTGGGCTTTGTTACTAATATATAGATATGCAGAAGATTTGTGTGGGTTTATTTTGTAAGCTGCAACTTTGCCAAAGTTGTTTATTATTTCAAGTAGTTTTTTCTAAGGATATCATCATATCATCTGCAAAGAGTGATAACTTAGTTTCTTCTTTGCCTATTCTTCCTTCAATTTCTTTATCTTCTCTAATTGCTACAGGTAACATTTCTAGTACCATATTGAATAATAGTGGTGATAAAGGACATCCTTGTTTCACCCTTGATCTTATTGGAAATGCATCTAGCTTATCACCATTGCATATAATGCTTGCAGAGGTTTTAGGTAGATACTGCTTATTATTTTGTGGAAAGTTCCCTTTATTCCTATGCTCTCCAATGTTTTTAATAGAAATGGGTGTTGTATTTTGTCAAAAAGTTTTTTCTGCATCTAATGAGATAATCATGTGGTTTCTGTTAGTTTTGTTATTGATATGGTCAACAATGCTAATAGTTTTCCTAATATTGAATCAGCCCTGCATTCCTGGTATGAATCTTACCAGATCATAATGTATTATTCTCATGATAAGTTGGTTTATTCGTTTTGTTAAAATCTTGTTTTAAATTTTTGCATCTATATTCATGAGAGAAATTGGTCTATAATTTTCTTTCTCTGTTTTGTCTCTTCCTGGTTTAGATATCAAAACCATATTTGTATCATAAAAAGAATTTGGGAGGACTCCTTCCCCAATTTTCAAAAATAGTCTATATAGTATTGGAATTAACTATTCTTTAAATGTTTGATAGAATTCACTTATAAATCCATCCAGCCCTGGAGATTTTTTTTCCTAGGGAGTTCGCTGATGGTTTGTTCAATTTATTTTTCTGAGATGGTGTTGTTTAAGTATTCAACTTCCTCTTCGGTCAATCTGGGCAATTTGTATTTTCCAAAAATACTCATCCATCTCATATAAATTGTCGATTTTATGGGCATAAAATTGGGAAAAGTAATTTCTAGTTATTGTTTTAATTTCCTCCTCATTGGAGGTGAGTTCACCCCTTTCATTTTTAATATTAGTAATTTAGGTTTTTTCTTTCTTTTTTTTAATGAGATTGAACAAGGTTTATCAATTTTTTTAGTTTTTTCATAAAACCAACCACTGGTTTTATTTATTAATTCAATATTTGTCTTCATTTCAATTTTGTTAATCTCTCCTTTGGTTTTCAGTATTTCTAATTTGGCACGTTCTTGTGAATTTTCAATTTGTTCTTTTTCTAGCTTTTTCAGCTACATGCCCAAGTCACTGATCTCCTCTTTCTCTATTTTATTCATGTAGGCATTCAAAGAAATAAGACTTCCCCTAAGAACTGCTTTTGCAGTATCCCATAAGAGTTGATAGGTTGTCTCATTATTGTCATTCTCTTCAATGAAGCTATTGATTCTTTCTATGATTTCTTGTTTCACCCACTCCTTTAGGATTAGATTATTTAGTTTCCAATTAATTTTTGGTTTATCTTTCCACTGCCTTTTATTACATATAATTTTTATTGCATTATGATCTGAGAAGGATGCCTTGATTATCTCTGCCTTTCTGCACTGGGTTGTGAGGTTTTTATGCCCTAGAATATGGTCAGTTTTTGTATATGTGCCATGTACCACTGAGAAAAAGGTACATTCCTTTCTATTCCCATTCAGTTTTCTCCAGAGATCTATCCTATCTACCTTATCGAGAGTTTTATTTACCTCCTTAACCTTGTTCTTGTTTAGTTTGAGATTAGATTTATCAAGTTCAGAGAAGGGGAGGTTGAGGTCCCCCAGTAGTATAGTTTTTCTGTCTATTTCTTCCTTCAACTCCCCCAACCTCTCTTCTAAGGATCTGGATGCTATACCACTTGGAGCATACATGTTTAGTAGTGATACTGCTTCATTGTTTATTGTGCCTTTTTGCGGGATATAGTTTCCTTCCTTATCTCTTTTGATTAGATCTATTTCTGCTTTTTGTTTGTCTGGGATTAGGATTGCTACCCCTGGCTTTTCTTACATCAGCTGAAGCACAATATATTCTTCTCCAACCTTTTACCTTTACCCTGTGTGCATCCCCTTGTTTCAAATGTGTTTCTTGTAAACAACATATTTTTGGATTATGGCTTTTAATCCATTCTGCTATCTGTCTCCATGTTATGGGAGAGTTCATTCCATTCACATTCACAGTTATGATTACAATCTGTGTCTTTCCCTCCATCTTCTTTCCCACCATTTGTGCTTTTAGTTCTCCCATTTCCCTTCCCCTCCTCAATAGAGTTTTTAGTTTTCATCACCACCTCCCACAGTCTTTCCTTCCTTCTTCCAGCCCTCCTCCCTTTTACTCCCCTTTACCCTTACTACTCCTTCCCTCCCTTTCAGCTTCCCCTCCCCTTTCTTCCCTCTTCCCCTCCTACTGCCTATAGAGCTCGTTAGATTTATATACTTGTTTATTGTTCCCTCCCTGAACCAAATCAGATGAGAGTACCTCTCAAACAATGCCCATCTCTCTCCCCTTTCCCTCTACTATAATTTTGTACTACTTCCTGTAATGTAATTAACCATTTTCTGCTTCCTCCTTTTCACATCTCCTGTTACAATCCCTTTCCATGATTAAATCATGCTTTTATCATCATATCATTTACTTTATACCCATTCCCTCTCTGTATATTCCTTTTATATTTCACAATAGATGTACAATTTTCAAGATTAACAAGTATCATCTTCCCTTATATGGAGGTAAACAGCTTGTCCAAATTGAGTAACAAGTTTTTTTTTCTCTTCCCCTGTTTACTTATTTTATGCCTCTCTTGAAACCTGCATTTGAAGATCCAGTTTTCTATTGAGTTCTCACCTTTTTGTCAGGAGATCTGGAAATCCCTAGTTTCGTTGAATGTCCATCTCCTTGTCTGAAATGTTATGCTGAACTTTGCTGGGTAATTGATCCTTGGTTATAGTCCAAGCTCCTTTTCCTTACAGCATATCATTCCAATTCCTTCGATCATTTAATGTAGAAGCTGCAAGGTCCTGTGTGATCCTGATTTGCTTCTCGATATTTGAGTGGTTTGTTTCTAGCTCCCTGTAGTATTTTCTCCTTCACTTGATAGTTCTGGAATTTGGCAACAATATTTCTTGGGGTTTTTAGTTTGGCATCCCTTTTGGGAGATGAACAGTGGATTCTTTTGATGACTATTTTGTCCTCTGGATCTAGCACTTCTGGGCAGTTTTCCCTGATGATTTCTTGGAAGATATTGTCCAGACTCTTTTTTTTCATCATGGCTTTCTGGTAGGCCAATAATTCTTAAATTTTCTCTCCTGGGACTATTTTCCAGGTCAGTTGTTTTTCCAATTAGATATTTTACATTTTCTTCTATCTTTTCATTCTTTAGATTTTGTTTGACTGATTCTTGATGTCTCATAGAGTCATAATTGCTACTTGTCCAATTCTAATTTTTATCAAATTGTTTTAAGTTAACTTTTGCATCTCGTTTTCCATCTGTCCAATTATTCCTTCTAAGGAATTATTTTCTCCATTTAATTTTTGTGCTTCCTTTTCCATTTGTTCAATTTTCCTTTTTAAAGATATGTTCTCTTAACGGAATTCTTTTTTCATACTTTTAAAATCATTGGCTAGTTTTTCTTCTATTTCCTTCTTCAGCTGTTCCAGGAGAGCTGTTTGTCCATGCGAACAGTTCATGGTCCCTTCTGAAGTTTCACATAGGAGTACAGTCTCACTACTGACATCTTTGGTATTCTTTTGGTCCTTGTCCCCATAGAAAGATTCTATGGTTTGGTTGCCCTTGCTTTGCTTTTTCTTGCTCATGATGTTGATTGTGTGTTGTGGCTTCTGGTTCTTTCAGTTAGAAGCTGCAGAACTTGGTGTTGAGCTGACTGGTATAAAAATGCTAAGGGCAGGTGCCTTTTTATCTTTTTGTTTTGTGTTTCCCTGATAAGCCCTGGGGCTAGCTTGTTAAGCATGAGGAAGAGGTGGTCTGATCAGGGGAGATCTCCTCAGCTGAGCTGAGGCAAAGGTAAGCTCAGGGATTGGCGATCCTGGCTGCCCTATTGTATTCCCATTTCCCCTGGAGTGCTGAGGCAGGCCTGGGTCCTAGTGCCAGTTTCCACCTCCCCTGGAGCTCCTCTCATAGCACTGATGCACGCCTGGGTCCTAGTGTGAGTTTCTACCTTCCCTGGGGCTCCTCTCCTAGTACTGAGGCACACCTGGGTCCTAGTGCAAGTTTCCACTGCTCTGGGTCCCCTCTCCTTCCAGTTTGGCTCTGCCACAGTAAGAGGAATCCCCCTTAGTTATTTTCCTAGCCTCAGGGGGTATGAGACTGTTTGCCCCTTTACTGTTCCCACTGATCTAGGATTTTTCTGAGGAAATATTTTATGGTTCTTTCAAAGTCAATAAGGGGGCAGGAGAGAGCATTTACCCATCACTCCTCCATTTTGGCTCCTGGAAGTTCAAGTAGGTGACTTACAGACTTTTAATCTGTGGGCTGAAAATCTCAGGAGCTGCTGCAGCTGATATCTGAGGCTCAGCAGCTGTCACTCGCTCAGCTCTGCTGGTCTCTCACCCTGGGCTGCAGCTCCGACATTCCACCTGCTGCTGCCTCAGGCCTCCCTGGGGCTTTCCTGCGCTGCTGTGCTGGATGTGCTGCGCTGTGTGCTTTAGGCTCACCCCCGCAGAACAGATCCTTCCTGTTGACCTTCCAGTCTGTCCTGGGCTGTGAATTTGCCACAGCCTGTCTCCTATTGAATTCTGTACCTCCAAATTTTGGTCAGATTCTCTTTTTAGGGGTATCTGAAGGAGTCTGTCTAACAGCTTAGGTGAGTGGTTGCTCTCATTCCACCATCTTGGCTCCGCTTCTGAATTATTTTTTAAAACAGATTATATCTTGATTTTTTGTTTTATATATCTTTCTTTGAAAATGAAATTTTCAAATAGTAATGCTTTTTTAAATAGACTGTCAGTATAAATAATTCCTGATAAGTTTCCTAAATGAAGTACTTTCATATCCTAAAAGATCTAAAATAATGTATTTTCAAGGGCACTATCATTCCTTAAATCCTCTTGCTTTGAAGATCAGTGCCTGTGAGAGCTATGATACTATACTGTGTCTAAGATTAAGGCCATATAAAAAGCAGTTTGATAAATTTTAGCATATAAATGTGATATAAATAAAAATAAGCTTAATGTTTCCCTGTTATGCACTGGAAAAAAAAAGAAATAAGTAGGAAAAATAAATATTTAAGGCACTACAGGAAAAAAGCCACTATCAATATTAATATAAATGCACTGACATAGCATTTCAATAGTTAAAGGAAAAGTTAATCAAAATGAAGGGAAAAAATAACCGGTAAAAATCCAGTGGCTGGAATTCCAATGTACACTTTCAGACAAAGACAAAACAAATTGAGAAACTGGAAAGAAGTTAAAGACTTGAAGAAAACTTTAGAAAAGTCAGTAACAGAAAAGACAACTGACAATCTGACAATTACTAAACAGATGCGTAGAGGAGTTTGTATACTTCTTGAGTTCTTCATGACACCTAACCTCGTCAGAGTGAATAATCCTTTTAATATGTTGTTGTAGTCTATTTGCTAATGTTATTTAATTTTCTGAATCCATGATCATAAGATACATTTGCCTTTGATTTTCTTTTTCTACTTTGTCTCTGCCTTGTTAAGGTATCAAGACAAAATTTCTATCAGAAGAAAAAGTTTAAATGGATTCCTTAATTTCTTATTTTTGCACATTCTTTCCTATTTTTGCCAGCATTTTATATAAATACCCTCCTTCCCTTCCCTTCCTTCTTTCCTTTTTTTTTTGAGTATTCTTGCACAAAATAATTAATACAGAAATGTTTTATATGATTCCATCTGTTTAATCTGTATCAGATTACTTACCATCTCAGGGTAAGGGAAGGGAAGAGAGGAAAGGATAGAATGTGGAACTCAAAACGTAAGAAAAAGACAAATGATAAAAATTGTTTTACATTTAATTTGGGGAAAAATAAAATATCAAAAAAAGAAACTAATGAAACAGATAGCTAATCTGCTGAAAAAAGATTTTTAACAATTGAAAATGAATTAAACTCGAGGAGGAGCCAAGATGGCAGAGTAGAAAGACGCACATACACATAGCTCCGAACCCACAACCCACAGATCGGCTACAGGGGAGCAACTCACAGGGAATTCTGCACCCAGAGGCCACGGAATATTGGAGTGAGGGAGATTTCTGTTCCGGAGAGACCTGCAAACCTCTCGCGGGGGGTCCTTCGCGCTGCAGACTGGGCACCGGGACTGAGAGCAGAGGGCAGCCCTGCAGTGGCCGCGGCACCAAAAGGAAAAGATCCGAGCGGGCTTCGGGGACAGGATCTCCAGCGGCCACACGGGTCCCTCCACCCACAGAGGGACCTGCAAACCTCTCACAAAAGGTCCGTCGCGCTGCAGACGCGGAGCCCAGCCCAGCCCAGACCTGCTGCGGCCACAGCACCAAGATAAACAGACCCGAGCAGGCTTCAGGGACGGCATCTCCAGCGGCCGCACAAGTCCCTCTGCCCACAGGTGACGGGGGTCGGTGAGAGAGTTTCTTTGGTGGGTCCAGAGGAGGGTGGGGTGCCCCCATGATTCAGGCCCCCCCGGGAGGTAGAAGCTGAGAGGCGGCTACAGACAGGGGCTCCCCAAGCGGGCGGGAGCCTGGATCCATTGTGGAAGGTCTGTGCATAAACCCCCTGAGGGAACTGAGCCTGAGAGGTGGCCCTGCCCCGACCTGACCACCTGAACTTAATTCTCACACTGAATAGCAGCCCTGCCCCCGCCAAAAGCCCTAAGGCGGGAAGCAGCATTTGAATCTCAGTCCCCAAATGCTGGCTGGGAGGACCAGGAGGCGAGGTGGGTGTGAGGAGAATATTCAGAGGTCAAGTCACTGGCTGGGGAAAATGCCCAGAAAAGGGAAAAGAAATAAAACTATTGAAGGCTACTTTCTTGGAAAACAGACATTTACTCCCTTCCTTTCTGATGAGGAAGAACAATGCTTACCATCAGGCAAAGACACAGAAATCAAGGCTTCTGTGTCCCAGCCCACCCAATGGGCTCAGGCCATGGAAGAGCTCAAAAAGAATTTTGAAAATCAAGTTAGAGAGGTGGAGGAAAAACTGGGAAGAGAAATGAGAGAGATGAAAGAAAAGCATCAAAAGCAGATCAGCTCTCTGCTAAAGGAGAACCAAAAAAAGGCTGAAGAAATTAACACCTTGAAAACTAGCCTAACTCAATTGGCAAAAGAGGTTCAAAAAGCCAATGAGGAGGAGAATGCTTTCAAAAGCAGAATTAGCCAAATGGAAAAGGAGATTCAAAAGCTCACTGAAGAAAATAGTTCTTTCAAAATTAGAATGGAACAGATGGAGGCCAATGACTTTATGAGAAACCAAGAAATCACAAAACAAAACCAAAAGAATGAAAAAATGGAAGACAATGTGAAATATCTCATTGGAAAAACAACTGACCTGGAAAATAGATTCAGGAGAGACAATGTAAAAATTTTGGGACTACTTGAAAACCATGATCAAAAGAAGAGCCTAGACATCATCTTTCATGAAATTATCAAGGAAAACTGCCCTGAGATTCTAGAACCAGAGGGCAAAATAAATATTCAAGGAATCCGCAGAACACCGCATGAATGAGATCCAAAAAGAGAAACTCCTAGGAACATTGTGGCCAAATTCCAGAATTCCCAGGTCAAGGAGAAAATATTGCAAGCAGCTAGAAAGAAACAATTCAAGTATTGTGGAAATACAATCAGGATAACACAAGATCTAGCACCCTCTACATTAAGGGATCGAAGGGCATGGAATAGGATATTCCAGAAGTCAAAGGAACTAGGACTAAAACCAAGAATCACCTACCCAGCAAAACTGAGTATAATACTTCAGGAGAAAAAATGGTCTTTCAACGAAATAGAGGATTTTCAAATTTTCTTGATGAAAAGACCAGAGCTGAAAAGAAAATTTGACTTTTAAACACAAGAATGAAGAGAAGCATGAAAAGGTGAACAGCAAAGAGAAGTCATAATGGACTTACTAAAGTTGAACTGTTTACATTCCTACATGGAAAGACAATATTTGTAACTCTTGAAACATTTTAGTATCTGGGTACTGGGTGGGAGTACACACACACACATGCACACACGCACACAAACATAGAGACAGAGTGCACAGAGTGAATTGAAGAGGATGGGATCATATCTTAAAAAAAAATGAAATCAAGCAGTGAGAGAGAAATATTGGGAGGAGAAAGGGAGAAATGGAATGGGGCAAATTATCTCTCATAAAAGAGGCAAGCAAAAGACTCATTAGTGGAGGGATAAAGAGGGGAGGCAAGAGAAAAACATGAGGTCTACTCTCATCACATTCCACTAAAGGAAAGAATAAAATGCACACTCATTTGGATAGGAAAACCTATCTCACAATACAAGAGAGTGGGGGACAAGGGCACAAGCAGGGTGGGGGTGAGGGCATGGGGAGGAGAATGCAATCCGAGGTCGACACTCATGGGGAGGGAAAGGATCATAAGAGAATAGAAGTAATGGGGGACAGGATAGGATGGAGGGAAATATAGTTAGTCCTATACAACACAACTATTATGGAAATTATTTGCAAAACTACACGGATTTGGCCTATATTGAATTGCTTGCTTTCCAAAGGGAAGGGGTGGAGAGGGAGGGAGCTAAAGAAGTTGGAACTCAAAGTGTTAGGATCAACTGTAATGTTCTTACCACTAGGAAATAAGAAATACAGGTTAAGGGGTCAAGAAAGCTATCTGGCCCTACAGGACAAAAGAGAAGACGGAGACAAGGGCAGGGAGGGAGGATAGAGGAGAGAGCAGATAGGTCACAGGGGCAATTAGAATGCATGGGTCTGGGGGGGAGGGGATAAAAGGGGAGAAAATTTGTAACCCAAAATGTTATGAAAATAAATGTGAAAAGTTAAATAAAAAAAAAAAAGAAAATGAATTAAACTATCAGAAATTCTCTTGCCCATTTATATATCCACAAAAAGATAACTTAGAAGAAGTGGTTGGATACTTAAAAACATAAAATACATGATTAGCCGTACACAACATTAGAAAAAGACAATGACTAAGCCAAAAATGAACTTTCAGAGGAAAAAAAGATCAGAATGACATACAAGTGAGTTCTATCAAATATTTAAATAATAAATAATTATAATTTTATATAAAATTCTGTCAAAAATAGGAAAGGAGGTACAAAAATAGGAAATTAAAGAATCCATTAAAACTTTTTTCTGGGAGGTACAAAAATAGGAAATTAAGTAATGTATTCAAACCTGTTTTCTGGTCTTGACACCTTATAGCAGGCAGAGACCATGTGGAAAAAGAAAATCAAGAGCAAATGTGCCTTATTATCACTGATTCAAAAAAATTAAATAGAATATTAACAAAGAGGCTATAACAACATATTAAAAGAATTATTCACTCTGACCCAGTTAGAGTTATATTAGCAATGTAGGATTGGTTCAATATAAGGAAAACTGTAATCATATCACTTTAATAACAAAAAGAATGAAAAACTACTACTGTATCAATACATACCTGCAAAAGAGTTTTGATAAAATACAACACTCATTTTTCTTAAAAGCATATAAAGCATAGGAATAAATAAACCTTTCCTAAAGGATGGTAGGAGGTAGGGGAATGACAGGGCAACAGAACTTTCTGTCGAGAATAGCTACTCTATCTCTCCCCTCTGCCCCCACCCTCACTGCTCTGGTTTCCAAGCCTTTAAAAAACATCAGATACTAATTCAATGCAACCACATAATTTTTTAAAATGGGTGCAGATTGCACTAGGCCATAAGGTAAAGAACATGGAACACATATTGGCCTAGTTCTGTAACTTCAGAAATCATTTGGGACAGGGACTGAGGCCAGTTAAAAATAAATCCTTCAATAAAAGAAAAGGCTGAGGAAGCTATAATGTTTAACCTTGGGCATAAGTTCAACATCAAATAAAGAAGAGTCAGAAATGAGTGATAGGTGAATATAAGGGAAAAAAGACCACCGAAGAGAAAAAATAAAGTTCAACTCAATACCTAGATCACGGGCAGTTAAATCACTTGGAGATATAATAAAATTACTGGAAAAGATGAGTAAAATGACATCTAAAACATAACTATTGTTTCTAAATAAACATTACAAGATAGGAAATTGAATTAACACCTGATAAAACACAAATTCCTAAGAGAGGACACACATATGCATTAAAAAAAAAAAGACAGGAATGAAGGAAAAGAAGAAATAGCACTTCCAGATGTCAAATCATATTTTTGTTCTGTTTTGAGGTAGGATATCTCTCTTACTGTAGTAGCCACTTATAGACCAGATTTCAATACTGACCAGCAAGGAAGTTTGAACCTGTTCCTACTTGGGTTGGTTTGTAATCTCACTAGGCAGATTGGTGGTCATCTGCTCCTGGGAGTTCAACATCTTGATGCCATATATCTGATTGGTACATATATCTGATTGGCTTTAACCTTACTACATCTCAGAATTCCCAAGCTCAATCAATACACTAAGAAGAGCCTCTCCAGCATCAGGGACCACAGTTATGCATCATCATGCCCAAACTGCCAACACTATATATAAAACACCAATCGTCAAAGCATTTATTATTGGTTAAAAATAGAGAAATAGATAAGTTTAAAAGATCAAAAAAGGGAGAATCAGAAATAATGGAACTCAGTGATCAGTGCTTAAAAATTACTTAGGAAAAATTCTCTATTTGATAAAAACTATTGGGAAAACTAGAAAGCAGTCTCACTAGGCTTAGACCAACATCTTAAATCACATTTTACAATAAATGCAAAAATAGTTACATAAGCTAAATATTAAAAATATTACAAAAATTAGAAGAGAAGCAGATCATAAAACTTTCACAGCTATGAGCAGAAGATGAATTCTTAGTCAAAACATAGTGGCAATTATAAAAGACAAATTAGTTAATTTTGATTTTATGAAACTGAAAACCTTTTGCATAAGCAAAATTAATGCATCTAAGATAAGAAAACAAGTTAACTAGGAAAAAATCTTTGCATCAGATATAAGTGATTGGAAACTGAGACATAAAACTAACAAAATATATATGAGATCAATAGTAATTCCCCAATAGAAAAGTGGTCAAAAAATATGGACAGTTATCAAAGGAAGAATTACAAATACTCAACAATATGAAAGAATGCTCCAAATCATTATAGTAAAAATGCAAAGCAAAACAAACGAGGTTTCACCCCGAAAATTGACAAAGTTGACAAGATACTGGAATAATCACTGTTATAGTTGTTGTGAAAACATAGACTAATATATTGTTGGTGGAATTATGAATTAGTACAACCATTTTGGAAAAAATTTTGGAATTATGTAAATAAAGTGACTCAAAGACCAATACACTTACCCCAAGATTCTCCTGGTAGGCATATGTTTCAAGTAGGTTGTTGACAAAAAGAAAGACTCCTTATATGCCAAGTCAAATCAACAAGCATTTTATTAATTACTTACTATATGTTAGGTACTGTGCTAAGCCTGGGGATTGCAAAGAAAGTCAAAAAGCCAGTCCCCTTCTCTCAAGAAGTTCAGTCTAATGGGAGAGTTATATAACATGCAAACAACTATGTATAAACAAGATAAATACAGGATATTGGGGATGATCATTTGAGAAAAGGTGCTAGCATTAAGGAGGATTAGGAAAGGTATTTGTAGAAGGTAAGACTTTAGTAGAGCCTCAAAAGAATCTAGGGAAACCAGAAGACAGAGATGTGTGTGTGTGTGTGTGTGTGTGTGTGTGTGTGTATGTGTGTGTATGTGTGTGTATGCAGAGAATTCCAGGGATAGGAAACAGCCAGGGAAAATGCATGATGTCAGAAGATGGAGTATCATACACAAATAATAACAAAGAGGTCAATGTTACTGGATTACAAAGTACATGGAGTGGGGAAAGTCAGGTGTAAGAACAGTAGAAAGATAGGAAAGGGCTAGGTTATCAAAGGATTTAGAAGGTAAACAGGATTTTATATTTGATCCCTGGAGGTAACAGGGAGCCACTAGCATTTGCTGAAATGGCAGGTGATATGGTTAGACTTGTGCAACCGGACAGCTGAGTGGTGGATGGACTGGAGTAGGGAGAACTTGTAGCAGGAAAACCAACCAGAAGGCTACCAATAGTCCAGACATGAGTCTATATATACTAAGTTGGTGGCAGTGTAAAGAGGAGAGAAAAAGACATAAATAAAAGATGTTATAAAAGGAAAAACAACAGGACTTACAACAGATTGGATATGGGGGACGACAATGAGATTTTGAGCCTGGGAGATTGGGGGAATAATAGTATCTTCAACAGTAAGAGAAAAGTTAGAGTACATTTGGAGGGAAAGATGAGTTTAGTTTTGGACATGTTGAGCTTTAGATGTCAAGCATATCCAGTTAGAAATGAGCAATTAGAGATGCAGTGCCAATGGACAAGACTGGAGGTCAGCAGAGAAGTTAAGTTTAGATGAGTGCATCTGAGAATTATCAGCACAGAGACAATGAGTATATCCCTGGGAGTGGATGAGATCACCAGGTGAAGTAGTATAGAAGCAGAAGAGAAGAGGACACAGGACAGAGCTTTGGGAGTCAACCAAGAAAATATTTATAGCAATACTTTTTCTGGTAGCAAAGAACTATAAACAAGATAGATACTTATCAACTGAGGAATGGTTAAACAAATTACAGTACATGAATATAATGGAATATTACTGTGCATTAAGAAATGACAAATATGATGAATACAGAAAAGTATGGAAAAACATGACCAATACAAAAAAAGTAAGCAATAACAGGAAAATTATTAACAATGACTACTATTTCCAATGGAAACGGAAATAACAATAATTTAAACCAAAATATTATAAAATTATTAAGAATGAGCTTGAACTTAAAAAAAAGAGATAGGAGAAGACATTTCTGTACTATTTTGCAAAGGTGTGGGGTCCACGAGTGTCAAACATTGCACATATTATTAGATTTTTTTTAGTGTATTGATTGGCTTTACAAATTTTGTCTTCTTCCTCTTTTTATTTTAAAGAAAGTACTTTGTCATATGGTATATCTTTCTGGGAGGTGGAAGGAAAAGGGACACATAGGAAAATTTTGGCAACATAAAAGCAAAAGACATAATTATTTTTTATAAAAAGATCACCTATAAAACAGGATGTCCATTATGATCACTCTTATTTAATATACTGTCAGAAATGCTGGTTTGTTAGATTCAAATAGGTACTTCTTTAATGGACAATGACTTGTAGATTATAACCTATTGGCTTTTTATCTCTCCCTCTTCCTTCCCTGATATAATCACATATTTCATTTGCACCATGACCTCCAATCCCTTGACCCCTCAGTTCTGCATTGGCAACTCCCTCCTCTTCTTCTTATCTTGACTCCTTGGTGAACCAATTCAATTCTACACTGTCCTCATCTCTTGAATCCCTAGCTCACTCATTCTATCACCAATTACACCCAACCAAGCCTCAACTTTGGATCACTCTCACCATTTGTAGATTTCTTTGATCCTATATATGTGCTGCTGAATGAAAGTGGAGAAATTCTTGCAACTGTTCTGACTGGGCCAACTACAAATTTATGCTACATAACATCAATTGGCTCCCCACTACTGCTAGACAACCCTACTTTACCTCTCTTATCAACTCACTCTTCCATTCTCCACAGTAGCTCTTCCAAACTTTTTAATTCCACCTTAAAATTCCCACTCTCCCCAACTCTTTCAGTTAAGAACCTTGCCTCACGTTTTAGAGAAAATAAATGATGTCATTTGCTGTGAACTCCTTCCTCACATCCTATCATTCAGGTGCCTTCTACTTCACTCTTGTCTCACGTGATAAAGTGGCAGTTCATATCTTACCAAAGTTAACCTTTCTATTTACTCATTCTATCTCATCTCTAACAAATGGTCCCCTCTGTCATCCCCACTCTTTCATTATATTCTCTCTCTCTTTCTCTCTTTCTCCTTCTTTCCCTCTCTCCCCACCTGGCCTATTTCCAACTGCCTAAAACATGCTTTTGGCTCCCATATCCTGAAAAACAAAAACAAATCTTCATTTAATCCTGCCATCCCCATTATATTTCTATATAGTCCTATATTTCTTCAGTCCTTTAGAACTGTTGCTGTTGTTTGTTCTTCATTCTTGAAGAGGACCATGACATCAGGGAGGTGAGGCCATGACACACAAGTGAATTGTATTTAAGTGAGGGAAGGCTGTGCAAAGCCTCATGCTCTCCTCTGTAGTCATCTAGGTCCAGTGGCAAGATGTATAGATCAGGACTAGTGATGGTCCTGGATACAGTGGGAGACCTTGGCCTTTTTAAGCTAAGATCTTTACCAGGTCTCAGTTTGACTAGGCAACTCCCATTCAGTGATAAGGGCTAAATAAGAAATGAGGCAGAGAATGGCCTCTTTAACTAATCAAAAAAAATCAGTTTGGGAGTAGAAGATCCTCAGCGTTTCTGGCCAAAACAGAAACAACTGCTATTTCCATGGGAGCTAAACTCATTTTCTTCTTTTCTTAATCCTTTATAATTTGGCTTCTGACCTATCATTCCAATGAAACTGCTCTCTCCAAATTACTACTTGCCTAGTTCTCCTCCTACCTATCTGACTGCTGCTTTGCTGGATCCTCCTCCAGATCATGCCCTCTAACCATAGTTGCTCTTTAGGATTGTCTCTTGGGATCTCTTCTTTTCTCCCTTTATATTACTTTACTTGGTGATCTCATCAGCTTCTGTGGATCACCCCAATCTCTCCAATGACCTCCAATCTTGCAATTCCATTCATGACTATGTACTTTGAAGTACTCATCTTCCTTGTTTAGATTCTTAGCATACCTACCTTTCCAAGTTTTGGTAACTCCAAGTCCTATGTAAGTGACTAGCTTCCCTGGTTCTGTCCTTCATCTGGCAACACTTTCCCTGCTGTTGCCTATAGTTTGGACATCCATTAACATGCGACTAAAGCTTATCCTCAAAGTATCAGTTAAACAATTTAGGAAGCAGTAATAACAAATCAGTAGCTATTCTATTTTGAGATCCAAAAAGATATTATCTATAAAACAAATGTGTTGGCAAGCTAGAAACAGAAAAAAAACATGTTGCTATGGATATGGAATCATATCTCTACAACCTATATTTTTCTTAACAATTCTAGATTTAAGAAGTAACCAATAAGAAGGTAAAATAAACAGTTCCTAATTTTATCAAATTGCCAATTTTAAGGTAGAAAATACATACTATTTTTCTAGTAGCATTTGTTAACACTATTTTACTTGTGTACATGTATTTTCTTTCTTTTAAAGTAAGTTAAACAGGTTATATCCACTATATATCAATTTCATGATTAATAAAGAAAAAAACTGGATCTAGGGTTCACAAGAATGGAAATGATTAAAGCAGCAATGCCCCACCTGATTTTAACTAGTTAATTAGTATAGAAATCTTATTAATTTTAAAACCTTACATGTGTGTAGAGCTCAAGGTTTTTAAAGTGTTTTCACATTCATTACCCAACTTGATACAAATAACCATAATGGAGAGGGTGGGGCGGGTGTTATTTCCATATTTATATCTGAGGAAACTGAAGCTTGAGTAATTTGACATGTTTAAGGTCATACAGAGCTATTAAATGGAAGTTAGATTAGAACTTCACTCATCTCACTACCAGTACAGTCTTCTTTCCACTTCACTTCACTGATAAATGGAACCTTATATTTTAGTATGTACAAGAACTTTGAACTGCAGTTTTATGTACCAGTTAACTGAAGAGTTTTCCTTTAATTACAAATTTCAATTTAAAAAGTAAATTCAGTTTTAATCAATGAGTTTGCAACTGGATCAATTGCTTCCAAACTAACAATAAGGTTCTGATTAAGAAATGCAAAATGAAGTTGCAACAAAGCAACTGATTTTTTGAGATGCAATTGTTTCTTATTCATGAAAATATTACCTACATGAGATTGTATTTTTATTATATTGTATTATATAAGTTGTTACACTACAGTATATATTTTATTACATTCTACTACCTTTCTTTTCTCTCAGTAGCATGTCAAAACCAAGCAATGCTTCAACAGAAAGAAATTTAGGTTTGGTTAATGATGTCTACAGGTAATATTAAAAAATATAGGCTTATTGAAAATAATTATAATGAAATTGTATATTGTTAAAACCATGGTTCTTTTTTCCCTTTCTCCCACTTTTTTTTCTCAATGTATTCTTTCTGATTTGTCTAGATTAGATTACAGATTATATTTCACCAATGAAATGCTGTGAGGATCGTCCAATATGGCTATCAAGTCATTTTCCTGTTTATTTAGTTACCAAGGAAAAAATATAAAACAAAATAAACCAAGGAAAAAATGCAAACTTTTTTGATAGAAAAGATTTGTTTTCCTCTTCATTTCTTTTATGTGATTGAAAAATCTGAATTCAATGTCTCAAATATTTTAGGCATTTAAATATTTGTTAAATGAAACAAAGAAATAAGTATGATTAGGAGACAAAAAGGTTCAATTTTTTTTTCAAAAAATTCTGTTTCTACATATGGTTTACATTAGTGATCATCAAAATATGGGCTGTGGAAAAGACTCAAGGGATTGTGGTTTGACCTCTAGGGGGTGACTAATTTAGGGGCAAGTAGGAAGAAGGGCTCCATCTTACCCTATCTACACAACTAAATCTTCAATACAACTACACCATCCCACTCTTCACTCTGTGCTCTCCAACCTCTGATCTTCTGAAACTTTGCATGCTTGAACCATTCTAGGGGGTTATGGCCTATTCTGACTCAGAGGATCCACAGCAGACAAAAATACCTGAGGTGTCCTGACTCTCCACCATCTCTATACCCTCATGCCCCCATCTCTTATTCAATAAACTTTAAGGGCCTTCTACTGACTTTAGAATAAGATATTACTTCACTTGCATTTGGTTATTAAAAAATTCTGTTTATTGCAAAATAAGCAGGATTATATAGTAATATATGCATATAACTTATGAATAAATATATAAATATTGGGGTGAGTGTTCAAAAACTTTTTACTGATGGGAATCATGATAAAAAAAGTTAGAAAAGCACTTGTGCAAATGATGACAAACAAGTCTAGGAAATATCATTTGCTTTCTGTTCAGATAAAGGAATTGTTTTAAGAAACTTTTATAAAAACTGTACAATATATATTTCAAGGGGGTAAAGTGAATTTAGAAACTATTATACTGTTCTAAATCAATGATGTCTTTCTGTACTAATCAGGAAAGCAGTGGTAGAGGACACATATAATACATATATATGAGAAGTAAGAAAGAAAGATAAACTAGTTAGCTCTTCCCTAAACTCTCCAACTATCAGGAGATCTCAATTCCTCTTCATCCCACCAAGAATAATAAGGGAAGGCTTATAAAAAGAAATATAAAAAAAAACCCAAACAACTTGAGAGATTCATTTGAAGACAGGGTAGGCTAACTGTGGCTGCCACATCAGCAGCCCTTGTTGAACTAGAATTCACCTAAATCTCCTGTATAGTCTCTCTTGAAACTTCTATTCACAGGAATTGCCTCTGAGAGGATGAGAAGGATAAGTGGGAAGACTGGGATGGAGGGAAATACATAGTTAATAATTATAATTGTAAATGTGAATGGGATGAACTTGCCAATAAAATGGAAGCAGATAACAGCATGTATTAAAAATCAGAATCCTACAATGTGATGTTTACAAGAAACATATCTGAAGTAGAGAGACACACACAAAGTAAAGTTAAAGGTGTGAACACAATCTATTATGCTTTAGCTGAAGTAAAAACAGCAGGGGTAGCAATCCTGATCTCAGACAAAGCAAAAACAAAAATAGAGCTAATTAAAAGAGATATGGAAGGAAACTACATCGTGCTAAAATGTACCATAGACAATGAAGTAATATCAATACTAATCATATGTACACCAAGTGGTATGGCATACAAATTTCTAAAGGAGAAGTCAAATAAGTTACAGGAGGAAATAGTAAAACTATACAAGTGGGAAAGTCTCAATTCTCCCCTCTCAGAACTAGATAAATCTAGCCACAAAATAAATAAGAAAAAAGTTAAGGAGGTAAATGGAATCTTAGTAAAGTCAGATATGGGAAGAGGATTCTGGGACAACAACAGAATAGGTCAGAAAATCCCAAACTCTCCACATTTCCCCCATAAATGAGATAAAATAGTGCTTCAGGGTAAGCATAAAGCAGTTTGCTGGGTTGAGAGTCAGCCTCAGCCTCAGCCCCAGCCACAGGAACTTTTACCCTCAGGACAGTTATGGGAATTAGGTGTCTGAGCCCAGGAATATTGAGGTAACCTCTGTTGACAAGGAAGATTCCTCCCTAAACCTCTCCCCCTTCCCTGTCTCCTTAATATTTTATATCTTTCATAATTTAGAATCAGTAGAATAGATTTAGTACACAAGACTCAGTAGGAAATGACCACAGTAATCTAATATTTGCTATATCCAAATATTCTAGCTTTTGGGACAAGAACTCACGATTTAACAAAAACTGCTAGGAAAACTTGAAAACAGTACGGCAGAAATTGGGTATAGACCAGGGGTGGGGAACCTGCAGCCTCAAGGCCACATTTGACCCTGTAGGAACTCACATGTGACCCACTGACTGAATCCAAACTTCACAGAACAAATCCCCTTATTAATGGGATTTATTGTGTAAAACTTAATCTTAAGAAGGCCACAGGTTCCCTACCCCTGGTATAGACTGATATCTTACACCATATACAAAGATAAGGTCAAAATGGGTACATGACTTAAACATAAAAGGTGACACCATAAACAAATTAAAAGAGGAATAGTTTAACTGTCAGATCCACACATAAGAGAAGAATTTATGACCAAACAAGAAATAGAGAGCGCCAAGAGATGTAAAAAGGACAATTTTCATTATATCAAATTAAAAAGATTTAACACAAACAAAACCAATGCAAACAAGATAACAAGGAAAGCAAAAAGCTGGCCAACAATTATTAAAGCAAGTACTAAGGTTTAGGAGGACCAGGAAAGGTTTCTTGCAGAAGATAGGACATTAGCTGAGATCTAAAGAAAGTGAGGGGCACTAGAAGATGAATATGAGGAGGCAAAGAATTCCAGGCAAGGGGGGAAGGCAATGAAAATGCCTGTTGTCAGGAGATGTTTTATCTTGTTCGAGGAAGAGCAAGGAAGCCAGTGTTACTGAAATGGAGAATAAATGGAGAAGGTAAAGTATAAATTGGGAAAATAAGAAGGGGTCATGCTATTAAGGGCTTTAAAAAACAAACAGATCCTATGGGCAACTAGGAGCTACTGGAGCATACTGAATAGTGGATGACTAGTCAAATTTGTAGTTAAGGAAGATCAAAAAATATTTGGAAGATACTTCTTTTCAGGAAGATTAACTGGATAGCTAAGAGGAAAGAAGGACCTGGCATTGGTAGAGAAGAATCAGGGTAACCAACCAGAAGGTTCTTACATCAGTTCAGCATGAGGGGAAGGAAGTATGCATGAGGCAAGAAGAGGCAAAGACAAGAGAGGCTACAAAGGTAGAAATGATAAATTCTTTATGTGATACAATGAAAAGAGCACTGAGTTTGAGTCAGAAGGTCTGGATTTAAATGCCACTTCTGATGGTTACTGCCTGTGATCTTGGGCAAGCTCCTTAACTTCCCTGGGTTTTGATCTACTTATACGTGTAAAGAGGAGGTCAGACGAGTTGGTCTATGAGATCCCTTCCAGTTATAGATCTATAATCCTATGCCTTTCTCTTTTGGATTATGGTTTTGAGGTAGACCAATAATTTTTAAAATTATCTCTCCTGAATCTATTTTCCAGGTCAGTTGTTTTTCCAATGAGATATTTCACACTGTCTGCTATTTTTTCATTCTTTTGGTTTTGTTTTATAATTTCTTGGTTTCTCACAAAGTCATTACCTTCCATCTGCTCCATTCTAATTTTTATTTTCTTCAGTGAGTTTTTGAAGCTCCTTTTCCATTTGGTTAATTCTGCTTTTTAAAGTATTCTTCTCCTCATTGGCTTTTTGGACCTCTTTTGCCATTTGAGTTAATCTATTTTTAAAGGTGCTATTTTCTTCAGGATTTTTTGGGTCTCCTTTAGCAAGTTGTTGATTTGATTTTCATATTTTCATGCATTGCTCTTATTTCTCTTCCCATTTTTCCTCCACATCTCTTACTTGATTTTCAAAATCCTTTTTGAGCTCTTCCATGGCTTTCTCTGATGGTATGCTTTGTTCTTCCTCATTCGAAAGGATGGAAGGAAATACCTGTTCACCAAGAAAGCAACCTTCTATAATCTTATTTTTTTCCCCTTTTTTGGGCATTTTCCCAGCCAGCTATTTGAGTTTTGAGTCCTTTGTCAAATGGAGGGTATACTACCCTAGGCTTCAGAGGTTTTGTGCAGCTGTTCTCCGAGACATATCTAGGGACCTGTAAGTTCTCAGTTCCTTCAAGGTGGCAAAATCAAGAGAAAGGAGTTTATTCCTCTCCTGGTCTGCACTCTGGTCTGTGAGCAACCACAAGCACTCTTTTCTGCCCAGGATCTGTGAGTAGGATTCCCTCTCCATAGCCACTACCAGCTCCACCATGAACTCTTCCTCATGTCAGGACAGCCACTCCAGACCAAAACCCAGATTCGCTGCTCGATTCCCCTAGGGTCTTTAGACTTAGGGCTCCAAAAGTGGATGCGGCTGCCACAGTGGCTTCAGTTGTTCTGGAGCCAGGGCTGGGGCTAGAGTGTGCTTACCTCTCCCCCAGGTGAAGGAGCTTTCTTACCGACCTTTGAAGCTGTCTTTGGTATTTGTTGGTTGAGAAATGTGGGAACCACAGCTGCTGTCAGTGATTCCGCACTCTGAAGCCTGCTTCAGTCCTGTCTTTGCTATGTGGTCAAGGCTGGGCTCTGCTCTGCTCCGAGCCCAGTGTGATAGACCTTTCCTGTCAGCATTGCTGGCTGAGTTGGGCAGGAAATCTGTTTTACTGTCATTGTGTGGTTTCTGCCGCTCTAGAATTTGTTTATAATCATTTTTTACAGGTATTTTATGGGCTATGGGGGGAGAGCTAGAGCAGGTCCGTCTTTCTACTATTCCATCTTGGCTCCATCCCCTCTCCCCCCACTGTCTTTTATTCTTTAAAGTTACATAGTTGAATAAAAAGTTCAGAGACTACAAGATCCTCATATTCGTTTTCATGGTGTGCTGATTATAAATGTGTTTGCCTTGATAGTGAAGATTTTAGCTGATACTAATCTCCTCCTGAAAGAGAAATGCCAACCTGGTGGGAATTCATTCATTTATTCATTCAATTAGAAGCATCACAGTACTGAAAAACCATTGGATCAGAATAGCCAGGTTCATTATTCAGTATCAGTCAAGTGGGATCTTACACAAGTCCTTTATTTCTTCTGTTTCATCTAAAAAATAAGAACAATACTTTGCTGAGTTGAAGTTGACCTGCATTTCTGCACATTCACATTGGCCAAAATTGGCTAGACCAATTAGATCGGTTAGGGCTTTCCTACTCACACAAGGTGAGAGGAATGAACTGACAAGTGGAAAGTGTATAATTGATAAGATCATAAATCTAAAGCATGAAGAGTCTGAATAGAGGTAGTATTAGATAGAGCGTAATGATTGCAAGGCTTGGTCAAAAAGACTCGAGTTTAAGATCATTCCACTGGGGCAGGACTTCCTAAAATGGCCCTAGCTATTTTGATCAAATAGAAACCTTAAATAAAACTTGAACTCCTCAGAGTGTTTCCATGTATTGCTATTAAGCTCAACAGAGCAACTGCATCACTGATCCTGGGCTCTCCCATTTGAGACAGCTTGATGATCATGGGTGTGTGTGTGTGTGTGTGTGTGTGTGTGTGTGTGTGTGTGTGTGTGTGTGTGTGTGTATGTGTGTGTGTGTGTGTGTGTGTGTGTGTTGATATGTGTCCATTCATGAAGAGGGGTGAGAATTTTCAAGGTCCATGGAAAGAGGCAATGCAGATTTACTCAATGAAATGTATGAATTACCATGAGATATAGGAGGACTTGAATAGAGATCCATGGTCAGTGAGTGGAACAAGATTAAAAAGCCTAAGGTCAAGTAGGTAAATTTTGTTGGGAATAATAACCAGGAGCACATCAGAGAAGCAATTTTACTGAAAAGGTCTCCCTTTGAAGTGCACTGAATCAGAAAGTGGGATAATATATTGGAACCCAAACACATAAAGTATATTTATAAAATCTGAAAATTTGATAGGATAGCTAATATGCTGAATGCCAGTTAGGAGGCTCCCCAAAAAATCTCAAAAGGCTAGAACACTGGGTCAAAACTAATAAGATGAAATTTAATAGGGATAAATATTCACAATTACCTTTGGATTCAGAATTTAACTACAAAAACAGGTAAGTATAACTAGACAGCAAGTCATTTGAAAAAGGTCTGAGTGTTTTAGTGGGTTTCAAAATCAATGTGTCAGAATGTGGTTATAGTAGCCAAGAAAAAGAATGTAATATTTTTTCAAAAAAAAATTTTTGTTGATATCTTTTATTTCTTTTATCATCTATGTTTACCTGCCCCTGCTTCTACCCAGATTGATCCATTATAACAGAATTTTTAAAAAAGAAAGGGCAAAAGTTTATTAAAACCAAAAAACACATAAAAAATGATGGTATATACAGAATTCTAAATTCTTGGACCCCCACCTTTGTAAAGGGTAGGACAAGATGTCTTCTCAAAACTCTTCCTTGGCACAAAACTTTGTTATATGTCTTTAGATGCACAACAATGTATTATTTAGTCATTCTCCAAATGATGGATATTATTGTCATTACAGTTCTATGCAAGCCCATGGAAAGAGCTGCTTTAAATAATTTGGTGTATATGAACCCTTTTGTCACTGACCTTCTTCAGGTATATGCTGGGCAGTAGAATCATTGGGTCAAAGAGAATAGGTAGTTTGGTCACTTTATTTACATAATTCTGAATTAGAAAGGTAATGCAAATTTAAGATGAAGAGTTTCCAGTACTAGGAAAGCAATAGCCCTGTTGTACTCTGGGCCACACAGTTTACATCCAGAGTATTACGCTCAGTTCTGGAAACTAAGTATTAGAAAGCTGGATAACTGATAACTGATAAGCTTGAAAACTCTCATTGGAGGTTAGTAAGGATAGTGAAATGTCTTGAGATCATGCAATATTACGTTTAATTTAAATAAATGGAAAAGTTTAACTTGGAGAAAACAACAGTCTTCAAATTGTTGGATAACTTTTGTATTAGAGAAGGATTAGACTTATTTCTGCCTTCTGAGGTCAAACACAATAAAAGCAATACACAGGAAGAGCAGAAAAACAATTTTATGCTTCATATGAGGCAAAACTTCGGAACAGTCAACACTACTCAGAAGTGGAACACCCCTGGAGACAATGGATTTTCCCTCACTTAAAATATTAAAAACACAGGGAGGATAAACACTTGTCTAGTATGTTGTAGAGGAGAATCTTATTCCAGCAATAAATGTTAGTTACTAAAGCCATTTAAAACTGAAAATCTGGCATCTTCCACATTTCATTTTTTGGGGCCTGGACCCGTGATTTTATAATGTGGAGAACTCCAGGTACAAAACCATTCCCCCAAAGTTTGCCTACTAACATAAAGTAATCAGTAACTCATGTTTTAGAGAAATAAGTGGAAAGACAAGACATTAAGTGACTTGCCTCCGATTATGCAGCTACTATGTATCAAAGGGAGAACCTGAACCTAGTTTTTCTAGACAACATGGTTGGCCCTCTATCTACTAGACTACAATGTTTTAGAGTTTACAAAGTACTTGCCTCACAAAAAGCTCTGTGGAGCAAATAGTGCAAACATTATTCTCATTTTACAAATTAAACAATTAAGCAACTTACCAAGGTCATACAGTGAGTAGCAGAAGCCAGGTTTCCTGATTTTATGTCCAGCACTTTTTTTTTTAATAAGCTGTCTCTAAGTTGGTTTTTCAGCACTTGAAAGAGCTTAGTACTATCAATGAACTTGGAGAACTCTCTATTTGAAATTATAAAAATATTAAATAGGATTAATCTAGGTCGGGTTCTTAGGGAATCCTAAAGTTCATATAATTCCCAATCAGAGATCTGTTTATTTCTATTTTTTGTCTCCAAAGTCTAACCTAGATCCTTATGATTGACAAGTAATTATCTCAGTTCTAGGGTGAGTCAATTTTTTAAAAGTCTTTCTTGCAGAACCTTGTCAAAAAACATTTTGAAGGTATAAACAGATTGTACCTATCAGTTCCCTTTAATCCATAATTATATTTTAAAACTCAAAGAACTCTAATAGATTAGTTAGGCGTGATTTCCTTTTACAGAAACTATGTTTTTGTTGTCATTGTTGTGGTTGTTGTTTGATTGTTTTTCAGTCATATTCAACTCTTTATGACCTCTTTTGGGATTTTCTTAGTAAAGATACTGGAGTGGTTTGCCATTTCCTTCTCCACATCATTTTAGACATGAAGAAACTGAGGCAAACAGGATTAAGTGACTTGCCTAGGGTCAAACAGCTAGTAAGCATCCAAGACCAAATTTGAATTCAGGTCATCCAGACTCCAGGTCTAACACTCTACCTACTTTGTCTCCTAGTTGTCCTACCTGAAACTATGTCACCCTGGCTTTAATATTAAATTATTCAGCTATTGTAGATTCTACCAAGCTGTTTGTTATCCTACAGAAATATAAGTATGTATAAAATAAGCATGAACACCAGAATGGACAAACATACTATAATTTGGAAGCCACATGCTTCAAATTTCAATAGAATCTCTTTACTCAATGGAAAACCTAAAAGAAAGAAAACAAAAAAGGGCAGTGCTTAAGCCAAAGTCCATTTGCAATCAATTCTCAGCAGCTAGATCTTCATCCCCATAAGAAAAGTGGCATATTAAGCAAAAATTCAAAAAAGGTTGTACAACAGAATCATAAAGTATTTTTTTTTTTGGAAAAAGACTTAAATCTTCTGTTTTCAGAGGCATCCTATTAGGAATTGGAATGTAACAGATCCAGATCTAAAAACATGGATTTCATGAGGATTATGGGAAATTCCTAAGAATCTCCAGTCAAGTATAACAAATCTTTGTTATACTTTTGTTGTTTCAATGACCAGAATAGAATCCCTATCCTATGAGGTATTTCACAATTTGTTAGTGAAGAATTCTTGATCTTTGGGTTTTTATTTTTCTTTCTTACTGTAGGGATGAAAATGTGCTTGAAAATTTAAAAAAAAATTAAATTCAATTTTATTTTACTTTCCATTCCAAAATCTCTCCTTTCCCCTATCCCACTCATTGAGAAACCAAGAAAAAATAGAACCTCTTACAAATATATATTTATGTAAAACAAATATCAATGTCTTTTCCTACACTACCACACTCCTCCTGTAAAAGGAAAAAGAAAATAAAGAGAATAAAATATATTTCAATTGTACTCTGGAATTGGATAGCACGTTTCATCAGGAATCCTTTGGAATATCAGTTGGTCATTGTACTGATCTGAGTTACTAAGGCTTGTCAAGATTGATTATTTTTACAATATTGGAGCAACTGTATAAACTGTTCTAGTTCTGATGAACTCACTTTGCATCCATTTATAAAATTATATAATAGTACTGTATGAAATTTGTATACCATAACTTCTTTATTCATTCCTCAATTTACAGGCATCCTTTTACCTTTCAATTCTTTGCCAATGCAAAAAGATCTGCTAAAAAACATTTTTTTAATATAAGCATTTAGAGAAACACATTTTCCTCTAAGTCTTTTTTTTGCTGATTCATGCCATTTTTGGTATATTGTCTCTTTGTTGCCATCATCACTAATGAAATGACTGAATGTTCCTATGATTTGTTTTTTGACTCAGTCATCATTTAGAATTAAGTAATTTAGTTTCCAATTAACTTTTATCATGTTTAAAGAGTTCTTTATTGAATGCAATCTTATTGTATTACAATAAAATAATGCATTTAATATTTCTACTTTTCTGAATTTGTGAGATTTTTATGCTTTAATCAAATTTTATGAATCAATCAAATTTTATGAAGAAGTCATAGAAAAATCAATACACTCCTTTCTATTCTCATTCAATATTCTCTAGGAGTCCATAATATTTCTAAAATTACATTCACCTTCTTTCTTGTTTACTTTATAATTAGATTTATCTAGGTCTAAGGGAAGTAAGTTGAAGTCCTCCAATGTTATGTATTTACTGTATTTACTGTCTGTAATTCATTTAACTTTTCCTTTAAGAATTTGGGCCAAGAAACTGATGCTGAGTAACGAAGCAGAACCAGGAGAACACTGTACACAGTAACAATCACAGTGTGGGAGGAATTTTTCTGGTAGACTTAGCCCTTCACAGCAATGCAAGGACCTAAAACATTCTCAAAGGACTCGAGTCAAAACATCTTCCACATCCAGAGAAAGAACTATGGAATTGGATCGCAGAATGAAGCAGAATATATTCTCTTGTGTTATGTTTTGTTTTGTTATGGTTTCTCTCATGGTTTCTCCCATTCATTTTAATTCTTCTATGCAATATGACCAATGTGAAAATATGTTTAACAAGAATGTATGTGTAGAACCCTATGAGATTGCATGTCATCTTGGGAAGGGAAAGGGCAGAGAAGGAAGAGGGAGGGGGGAAAAATCTAAGACTTATGGAAGTGATTGTAGAAAACTGAAAACAAATAAATTAATAAAAAAAAAGAATTTGGGCCAAGAATTGGAAATCAAGAGAATGCCCATCAATTGGGGAAAGGCTGAACAATTTGTGGTATATGAATGTAATGGAATACTACTGTGCTATAAGAAATGATGAAAAGGAGGACTTCAGAGAGGTCTGGAAGGACTTACATGAACTGATGCTGAGTGAAATGAGTAGAACCAGAAGAGCATTATACAAAGTAACAGCCACAGTGTGCGAGGGCTGTTTCTGATAGACTTAGCCCTTCACAGCAATGCAAGGACCTAAAACATTCCCAAAAAACTCTTGAAGCAAATTGCCATCGACATCCAGAGAAAAAGAACTATGGGAACAGAATGCAGTATGAAGCAGACTATTTTCTCTTGTGTTATGTTCTGGTTTGGTGTTTCTCATGGTTTCTACCATTAGTTTTAATTCTTCTAAGCAATATGACTAATGTGAAAATATGGTTAATAAGAATGTATGTGTAGAACCCAAAGATTGCATGCCGTCTCAGGGGTGGAGGGGGAGAGGGGAGGTGAGGGGGAGAAAATTTAAGACTTACGGAAGTGACTGTAAAAATCTGAAAACAAATACATTAATTCAAAAAATCTGGATGTTACTCTATTTAATGCAGATCAGTTTTGACACTGATTCCTTGTCGATGGTACCTTTCAGTAAAATGTAGTTACCTTGTTTGTCCCTTTTAATCAGGACTATTTTTGCTTGTTTGTTTGTTTGAGATCATGACTGCAATTCCTGACTTTTTTACTTTAAGGAAAGCAAAATAATTTTCAATCCCTTACTTTAACATACTATGTATCTTTCTGTTTTAAGTTTGTTTCTTGTAAACAACACATTAGATTCTGATTCTAATCCATTCTGCCACCCTCTTGTGTTTTAAGTGTTCAATTAAATTCAATAATCTTTATTAAGAGTCTACTATGTGCCAGGCACTGTGTTAAATACTAGAGATACAAAAAGAGGCAAAAGACAATTCATGTCCTCAAGAATTTTACCATCTATTAAAGAAGACAACATGCAAACAAATACGTACATAGGAAGAAGATAATATGCAAACAAATTTGTACAAAGAAAGCTATATATAGGACTGATTTAAAATTGAGAAAGGAATACAACAAGATTGCAAATTATTACCTTCTTTACTAAATTTACATGCAAAGTAATCATATGGAATGCCAAGTTGTATGAATCAAAAGTTGGAATTAAGGTTGCTAAAAGAAATATCAACAATTTCAGATATATACATGATGTCACTTTGATGGCTAAAAGTGAAGAAGAATTAAGAAGCCTCTTGATGAGGGTGAAAGATGATAGTTTAAAAGCTTTCTTGAGCTTAACATTAAAAAAAATCCCTAAGATCATGGCAACTGGTCCCATCATTTCCTGGCAAATTGAGAGAAAAGAAATGGAAGCACTGTTAGATTTTATAATTCTTACACTCAAAGATCACTGCAGATGGTGACTGCAACCAAGAAATTAAGAAATTTCCTTGCAAGGAAAGCTATAGAAAATCAGGATAGCATTTTAAAAAGCAGAGGAATCATTTTGCTGACAAAGGTCTGCAGAGCCAATACTATGGTTTTACCAGTAGTAATTTATGGCTGTGAGAGTTGGACTATAAGGAAACCTGAGTGCCTCAGAAGTGATAGTTTTCAATTGTGGTGTTGGACAACACTTTTGAGAATCCTTTGGACATCAAGGAGACTGAATCAGTCAATACTTAAAGACATTAATTCAGACTATTCTTTGGAAGGACAAAAACTGAAGTTTAATTTTAAATACTTTGACCACATAATAAAAAATGGGACTCACTGGAAAAGACCCTGAGTTGGGAAAGACTGAAAGCAAAAGGAAAAAGGGACAGCAAAGGAGAACGTGGACAGATAGTGTCATGGAAGCAATGGATGTGAGCTTGACCAGACTGTGGGAGGTAAGAGAGGATGGAACATACCGGCATGCTATGTGGTCCATAAGGTTATGAACAGTTGAACATGATGGAAAAACTGAACAACAACAAATATGTAGGTTAAACAGGAAATAATAGTGGGAAGGTGCTAGAATTAAGAGGGGTTATGGAAACCTTCCTGTAGATGATGGAATTTTAGTTAGGACTTAAAAGAAGCCATGGAGATCAGCAGTCAGAGTGGAGGAGAGACAGAATTCCAGGCATAGGGGGCAGTCAGAGAAAATGCCCAGAGCTGAGAGATGAGGTGTTTTATTCAAGGAATAGCCAGAAGACTAGTCTTACTGGTTCAGAGTACATTTTAGGGTGTAAGGTGTAAGAAGACTGGAAAGATAAGAGGGTGTTAGGTCATGAAGGGTTTTGAACACCAAACAGAGCATTTTGTATTTGCTCCCAGAGTCAACAGAAAGCCATTAAAGTTTACTGAGTAGAAGGGTTAGATGATCAAACTTGTGTTTTAGGAAAATCACTTTCGTGGATTAACAGAGAAAGGATTGGAGTGGAAAGAAGCTTGAAGCATGCAGACTTATCAGCAGGCTATTGTAGTAATCAGGGCAAGAGGTGAAGAAGGCTTGGAAAGGAGTAGTGTCAGTGTGAGGGGAGAAAAGGGGACATTTTCGGAAGATGTTACAAATGTAAAATTGGCAAGCCTTGACAACAGATTGGATATGGGGGTGAGAGATAGTGAGGAATCCACGATGACTTCTAGGTTATAAACCTGAGAAACTGGGAGAATGGTTTGTCCTCTACAGTAATGGGGAAGGGGGGCGAGGAAGGGGAAGTTAGGGGAAAGATGAGTACTGTTTTAGATAAATTGTTTAAGATATCTATTGAACATCCAATTTAAGATGTCTGAAAGACAGATTCAAGACTGAAGGTCAGCAGAGACAATGAAGCAGGAAAGGGAAATCTGAGAATCATCAGCATAAAGCAATTAAATCTATGGGAACTGATGAGATTATCAAGTGCAGTAGTATAGAGGGAGAAGAAAAGTGGACCCAGGACAGAACACTGAGGGACCCCTATGGTTAGAAGGCATGATTTGGAGGAGTGATCAAATAAGTAAGAGGAAATCCAGGAGAGAGAGTGGTGTCCCAAAAACCTGGAAAGAAGAGAGTATCAAGGAGGAGCGAGTGATCAGCAGCATCAAAGGCTGCAGAGAGGTCAAGAAGAATGAGGATTGAGGAAAGGCCATTGGATTTGGCAACTAACAGACCATTATTAACTTTGAAGAAAGCAGTTCTGGTAAAATAGTAAGGCTGGAATCCAAACTGTAAGGGTGAATTGATATCATTCAAAGTTCACAGTTACTATTTTTAACTGTGTATTTTCCTCCATCCTACTCTCTTACTCTTATCTGTCCAATGATACTATTCAACTTCTCAAATCCATTTTATTTTTGACCACTAGCTTCCCTAATTCACCCTCCTTCTTCTTGTTCAATTATTCAGTCACATCCAACTCTTCATGACCACACGGACCATAGTATGCCAGGCCTGTCTATCTGCCATTATCCTGCAAAAATCTGTCCAAGTGCATGTTCATTGTTTCCATGATACCATCTGTTCATCTCATCTTCTGCTGGCCCCTTTTCCTTTTGCCTTCAATCTTTTCCAGCATCAGGATATTTCCCAATGACTCTCATCTTATTATGTGGCCAAAGTACTTAAACTTCAGCTTTAGTATTTGTCCTTCCAAAGAATAGTCTGAATTAATTTCGTTAAGTATTGACTGATATGATCTCCTTGCTATCCAAGGGACACACTCAAAAAGTATTCTCCACCACCACAATTCAAAACCATTGCTGCTGAGTCATTTGGCTTTCCTTATAGCCCAACTCTCACAGTCATATATTACTACTGGAAAAACCATAGTTTTGACTATACAGACCTTTGTTGGCAAAGTGACGTCACAGTAGAAAGTAGTCATGAGGAAAACTGTGGTTGATTTAAGGATTACAGTGAAGTCACATCTGGGTAAGGGTGGTATGGTTCTTCTAAAGTAACAGAATCAAAGAAGTTGAAAAGGACCTCAGTAGCCATTTAGTCCAACACATCCATGAAAGGAATCGCTATAATAAGATCATAGTCATCCATTTTCTACTTTAAGACCTCTAGTTAGAGGGAACCCACCACTGCTATAGCTAGCTCATTCCATTTTTAGACAGCTTTCATCATTAGTGATTTTTTTTTTTGAAATCAAGCCTATAAATATTTCTCTTACAACTTTTTTGCATTGCTCCTGGTTCTGACCTCTGCAGCCAAAAAAACAAGTCCAGTCCACCTTCTCTGCATGACAACCCTTCAAAAACTTGAAAACAGCAATCACATTCCATCACAGTTTTCTCTTCATGAGGCCAAACATCTCAATTTCCTTCAAAAGATTTTCATATGACATGAACTCAAGACTTTTCATCATCCTACTTGCCTTCCTCTGGACCTTCTCTGGCTTCTACAGAGTACACTATGGCTACTGCCTCCTTGTTCTTGAACCTCTGCCATGTAATGCAGTCCAAAATCTCTTTAGCTTTTGTTGATTGGCACATTATACTTCAGGTTTATTGGGCCTTAATTCTGCTGAATCCCCAGATATTTTTCAGAACAATTGTTATCTATCTATGTCTTCCCCAATTTACACATAGAAAGTTGATTTGTATCCAAGTGCAAGACTTAAACATTAGTCTTAAATTTTATCTTGTTAGATTAAGCCCTGGGGGGAGTGGAGCCAAAATGGTGGAGCAGAAAGAAGCATATACTCTAGCTCTTCTCCCACAGCCCAAAAAATACCTGTAAAGAATGACGCTCAACAAATTCTAGAGCAGCAGAAGCCACAGAACAACAGAGTGCAGAAGACTTCCAGCCGAGGGTGACCTGGCAGGCTGATGTGAAAGATCTGTTGCACCAGCCCAGCCTTGAACATGTGGTGCGTGGATGAGGACTGGAGCAGGACAGGGGCAGAATCCTCAGCAGCAGCAGCAGCAGCAGCAGCGGCAGTTCACAGAACCCTCAACCCACAGGAGCCCAAGGTCAGTGAGAGGGCTTTTGCAGCTGGCCAAGAACGGAGCAGGGTCCTCCCCCCATAGCTCTGATCCCAGGCAGTGGAGGAAGAGGCCTCAGCAGGCGGCGGCAGCTCCTACAGCAGGCAGCAGGCATCCACTGTTGGAGGCCTCATTGTAAAGCCCCTGGGGAAATTGAGAAACTGATCTGAATCTTAAACCCTGAGCGCCATCTGCCTAAAGTCCCTGGGGGAATTGAGCAGTTGATCTGAACCTCGGCCCTGAGTTGCTGGCAGTGGAACTAGAGGTGAGGCTGTTGTGGAGAAGAAATTCTACTACTCACAGATTCTGGGCCCAAAAGCTTCTGGTTGCTCCCAGATCAGTGTGCAGGTTTGATTATGGCACCTGGGAGGAACTGAGACCTTAGAGAGTACACCCTACTCTTGACAAAGAACCCAAAAGTCAAGTAACTGGTTTGGAAAATGCTCAAAAAGGAAGAACAAATAAGACTATAGAAGGTTACTTTCTTGGTGAACAGGTATCTTCTCCCATCCTTTCAGATGAGGAAGAACAATGCTTACCAGGGAAAGACATAAAAGTCAAGGCTTCTGTATCCCAACATCTGAAATAAATATTCAATGGTCTCAGGCCATGGAAGAACTCAAAAAGGATTTTGAAAATCAAGGAAGAGAGGTGAAGGAAAAATTGGGAAGAGAAATGAGAGAGATGGAAGAAAATCATGAAAAGCTAGTCAACAGCTTGCTAAAGGAGACTCAAAAAGTGGTGAAGAAGATAATACCTTTATAAATAGGCTAATGTAATTGGCAAAAGAGGTTCAAAAAGCCAATAAGGAGAAGAACACTTTAAAAAAGCAGAATTAGCCAATTGAAAAGGAGGTTCAAAAGCTCACTGAAGAAAATAGTTCTTTAAAAATTAGAATGAACCAGATGGAAGCTAATGACATTATGAGAAACCAAGAAATCACAAACCAAAGATTAAAAAAATGGAAGATAATATGAAATATGACACTGGAAAAACAATTGACTTGGAAAATAGATCTAGAAGAGACAATTTAAAAATTATGGGACTACCTGAAAGCCATGATCAAAAAAAGAGTCTAGATATCATCTTTCATGAAATTATCAAGGAAAACTGTCCTGATATTCTAGAGCCAGGGGGCAAAATAAATATTGAAAGAATCCACCAATCACCTCCTGGAAGAGATCCAAAAAGAGAAACTCCTAAGAACATTGTAGCCAAACTGCAGAGTTACCAGGTCAAGGAGAAAATATAGCAAGTGGTTAGAAAGAAACAATTCTAGTATTGTGGAAATGCAATCAGGATAACACAAGATCTAGCAGCTTCTACATTAAGGGATCGAAGGGCATGGAATAGAATATTCCAGAAGTCAAAGGAACTAGGACTAAAACCAAGAATCACCTACCCTGCAAAACTGAGTATAATACTTCAGGGAAAAAAATGGTTTTTCGATGAAATAGAGGACTTTCAAGTATTCTTGATGAAAAGACCAGAGCTGAAAAGAAAATTTGACTTTCAAACATAAGAATCAAGAGAAGCATGAAAAGGTAAACAGTAAAGAGAAATCATAAGGGACTTACTAAAGTTGAACTGTTTACTTTCCTACATGGAAAGATAATATTTGTAACTCTTGAAACTTTTCACAGTGTCTGGGTAGTTGGTGGGATTATACATACATACGCATACGCACACACACACACACACACACACACACACACACAGCACAGGGTGAGTTGAATAGGAAGGGATCACACCTAAAAAAAATTAAGGGGTGAGAGAGGAATATATTGGGAGGAGAAAAGGAGAAATGGAATGGGGCAAATTATCTCTCATAAAAGAGGAAAGAAAAAGCCTTTTCAATGGAGGGAAAAAGGACAGCGGAGAGAGGGAAAAAGCGAAGCTTACTCTCATCACATTTGGCTCAAGGAAGGAATAACATGCACACTCAATTTGATATGAAAACCTATCTTACAGTACAGGAAAGTAGGGGAGAAGGGGATAAGCAGGGTAGGGTGGATGACAGAAGGGGGGGCAAATGGGAGGAGGGAGCAATTAGAAGTAAACACTCTTGGGGACGGGCAAGGTCAAAAGAGAGAATAGAAGAAATGCGGAGCAGGATAGGATGGAGGGAAATATAGTTAGTCTTACACAACATGACTATTATGGAAGTCATTTGCAAAACTACACATATACAGCCTATATTGAATTGCTTACCTTCTCAGTGGGGATGGGTGAGGAAGAAGGAAGGAAGAGAAATTGGAACACAAAAGTTTTAGGAACAAATATTGAATGTTGTTCCTGCATACAACTGAGAAATAAGAAACCATCTATGTTTTTGTGCAAGTAATATATAAAAATATTCAACAACATAGGAGAGAGTAGAGACAGAGAGAGAGAGAGAGAGAAACAGACAGACAGACACAGAGACACAGAGACAGAGAATTATGAAAAAATAGGGGGTAGGGTACAAAGAGAAGAAAAAGTACAATAGAATAATATGGAGGGGAATATACAATTAATGATCATAGTTCTGACTTTAAACAGAATGAATTTACCCATAAAACAGAAAAGGATGTTTGGATGGATTACAAAGCAGAACCCAAAAATATGTTGTTTTACAAGAGTCATATTTGAAACATAAAGATTCACACACAGTCAAAATAAAGATTTGGAGCAAAATTCATCATACTTCAGCTGAAATTTAAAAAGTAGGAGTAGCAATCATGGATTTCATACAAATCAAAAACTAAAACTGATTTAATTAAAAGAAATAAATAGGGAAACTATATTATTGCTAAAATGCATCACAGATTATGTATTAATTTTAATATGAGAAACTGTCCTAAATGGCACAGCTTTTAAACTCTGAAACTCCTAAATGAGTTACAGGGTAAAATAGTAAAACCATAATTGTGAGGCATTTCATTCACAGAGTGAGACAAAGCTAACCAAAAACAAAACAACAACAAAAAACCAACCAAATAAACAAAAAGGAAGTTGAATATCAGAATAAAATTTTAGAAAAAGATCTTTTAATTGTTCAGTGATTACTGAATGAAGAAAAAAGAAGTACAGAAGAGATAGATAATTCCATTAAAGATAATGGATGTCAAATACCAAAATTTGGAAATCACAGAAAAAGAAACTGAAGCTGAACAAACTATAAACAAATCACCAAAGAAAACTAAATCCAGAAAGTGATAGATTTAAAAGTGAATTCTATCAAAAATTCAAAGAATAATTAATAATACTATCATGCAAACTGCTTACAAAAATATAATAAAAGAAGGGATCCTACCACATTTCCTCTGTCACACAAATCAAAGTCTTGATATCTAAGCTACTAAGAGTCAAAATAAATCAATATGTCTAATAAACACTGATGTACACATCACAAATATAATATTAGCATAGAGGATGCAGTTCCACAGCCTATATGTTTCCTTCTCTCCACTCACACAACCTAGTACAAGCTATCTCTTGCCCTTGTAATTGATCTCCCTGCCTCAAGTCTGTCCCTACTCAAAACCATTGTTGGCACCGCCACAGTGATTTTACTAAAGTGAAGGTCTGATCATGTCACTCCCCTAATCTATACACTCTGATGACTTCTTAGGATTCATAAAATATTCTGTTTGCATTTTATTACTTTCATGATCTGACCTTTCCTACCTTTTCAATCTTCTTACATTTTATAGCCTTTTTGATGATCATAGTAACTCCATGCTTTTTCACTAGCCATGCATTCTCACTCTTCCAAACTATTCTTTTTTTTAACTGACCATCCCCCATGCCGAGAATGCTATCCCTCCTCATCTTGACCACTTGATTTTTCTATCGTCCTTTAAGGCTCAGTTCAAATTCCACCTTACACTAGAAATTTTTTCCTGGTTGTGCACTGCTACTGTCAACCCTCTGATATTACCTTCCAACAACAACAACAACAACGAACACAATCTGTGAGTAAACCCAGCTGCCTGAATGGGGACCCAGTTAGCTGGGTAACTCAGCTCCTCCTCTCCTGTCTGTCTCCCCATCCCTTTCCTTCTCCTATCCAAAGGAAGAAGATGGCCAGAGGATGCCCAGTTAACTTGGAGTTTACTGGCTAGCTTTTGTTTCTTTCCTTTCCTTTTCTTTCCTTTTCCTTCCCTTTCGTTCTCTTTTCCTTCCCTTCTCCTTTCCTTTCCTTCCCTTCCCTTTCCCAAAACCTTAAACCTACTGCAGGCCATAGATTGCACAACACCAGGACCCTGCCCAAGCTCCACTTAAGGGCTGTTTTCTGGACCTTCCTGGCTTAAAAGTGTAACTGTTGCTGTTTCCCTCCCAGGTTGATTTACTTCCCCTAACTACTTCTTAAACAGACCTATTCACTGAATGGGTGTTACCTCACTCTAAGTGAGTACCTGAATAGGTCTTGGTCTAAAGGGACCAAGGTCTCCCATTGCACCCTGGGCTATCTCCAGTCATCCTGATGAATATCTGGTCACTGAATTCAGATGGTTCAGGAGGAGAAAGTGAGGCTGGTGACCTTGCACAGCTCCCCCTCACTCAAAACAAAGTCAAGTGCAAGTTATGTTATCATTTCTCTGACGGTATGGTCTTTGTCAGCAAGGAAGGACAAACACAACAACAACAAAAACCTTCCATTAGTTTCTGTGTCTCATATGTACATAATTATTTATATAATACCTTCTCTAATAGAATGTGAGGCCTTTGAGGGTCATCTTTTTGTATTTATTTACATCTCCAGAACTTAGTACAGTATCTGGTATATAATAAGCATTTAATAATGTTGACTCACTGTCTGATCACAAAGATTACAGACTGTAACCAGGTTGCATTTAGACTAGGAATAGAGGGTTAGTTTAATATTAGGGAAATTACAAACACAATTGACAATATAATAAGAAGAGCAACAAATATTACATGATTATATTAATAGAATCAGGAGAAGCTTTTGGTAACCTGTAATGTCTATCCCTTGTAAAAATCACTAGTTCAAGACTAGTTATTCAAGTTAATTTTTTTGTTATTTTTTTTTTTTGGTTATTTTGTTATTTTATGTGTGTCTTGGGGAAAACTGAAGTAAAAAAAAAAATTCTCTTGGCTATCACATTGTTCTCTATGAACAGTTAAAAATGCCAGTTAATTATTTACAATGAAAAATGCTAAGATGTTTGTTCTAAATCATTTTTGATAAAGTAATCAAATTTAAACTTACGTGACTAAAGTGGAAAAAACAACTTTGTTCTCTCCTCTCCAGCCTGGCAAACATACCATAAAAACACACTATAATTGATTAGCTAAGTAATGTATTGCTTATACAATAGGTAAACTTTTAGAAGTTAAATCTATCTTCCCCTCACATGCTAACTTCAGGGTGTGTTTTTTTTAAGTAAATTAAGTGAATCCTCATTAAAACATCCCTTTCTTCCTTTCCTCCACCATGTGACATGAATCCTAGACAATGTTTTCACCTTCAATAAGTTACATAAAGTAAAAGGAAAAGCAGGACATGAAATTTTCAGCTACATAATGGCCTTAGTTTCTTGAAATAAACTCTTGACAAATTAAATTCTTTTTCTAGAAAAAGTTTGGAAAACACAGGAAGGAGTATTGAGAAATATGAACCCTAGAAAGAGACAAAGTAGTAGGTGGTCAAGTCAACAAAAGCACTTATTACGCACTTACTGCATGCTGGGCACAGTGCTGAAAATGTGAATTCAAATAAAAAGGAAGACCATCCCAGCTCCCAAGAAGCTGACATTTTAACGGAAGAAGACAACACGTAAAAGGGACATGGTTGAGAAAGATGTTTTTAAAAAGTAGTCTTTAAAATTTGACATACGTATGGAAGGATGAGATGGCTATGGAAATTAAGGATCTGTAGTTTAATTTTGGTATGAAGAAAAATGTTAAAAGGAAATTATTCTTTAAAAATACCAACAATTTGCCTACTCCCAGTAGATCAGAGGGAACTGGGCAATACAGTAATAATCAAGAGGCTAAGAAGGAATATCACCTACCAAGACTAATATGATTTTGATCCATGAAAGAGAGATGTCCAAGAGAAAAGAAAAAATCTTAATAAACAAATTCTTCTATTTCAAAGAAAGAAGAAGATGGGGGTGCTGCATTTAGGTGAGAAGTAACTATTATACTCCTGAGCTCAGTTAACTAATAGAGTTCTAGCTAATTCAGTAAATAATTAGTAAACACCTACAGTATGTACAAAGTTCTTTATTAGGGTTGAAGGAGATGTCTGCCCTAATAAAGCTTAGTAGTGTCTTTGCCTATGTCAATAGTCAGAAGCAAGTTTAGATAAATTCAAGGACAGAATGGTTGCTAAAAACAAAGCAAAAGCTAGTTATCATGAAACTAACATGAAAGCTCAGTTTGACTCTGAGAGAGCATGACAGCTTTTTTAGCCTCCTATACTTGTTGCCTAGCTTATCTCACAGATGCAAAGACACAAAATATATGAATTACTGAACAAAAGCCCATAGTGAGTGTTAACCTGATCACTATATCTATACAGTGTTTAAAAATTTAGTGACTCAAAAATTAAGAATTCAGAAATTCAGCTCCTGTGAAAATTTAATGACATTTTTTATTTTCTCCAGTGTGTTACAAGTTCCACAAGTTCAAAGAATGCATAGATAAATGTCTCATAGAGCCCAGCCAAAGGCCATGAGAAGAGGCCCCTCATTCCTATGCAGTGAATAATAAAATTACTATGTCAGTCACTGGGTAATCCAGATTCATTCTTTCTCTCCCAATACTTCCTTTCCCCTTCACATCCCCAAACAATTTTATTTTCAAAGATACCAGAGCAGAAAATCAGAAACAGAGGAAATAAACCATGCCTCCTCTTTCCACTCATCATTGCCTGAGAATCCTAAGGTACTCGTAAAGTTAATGAAACATTACCAGTTTATGTTAGAAATAGGATTTTTTTTTTTATTTATACAAGGGAAAAGCTATTAAATCATTTGACTTCTGTCACCCTATGAATGGGGCCCACTAATTCTGCTTCATGGCGGGGTGGAGTACAAACTGGCATAAAACTTGAGAAGCTCACAGGCCAAATAAGAATATCTCTCATATAGCAAAACACAAAGAGAACAAGATGTTGATTCATGGATGAACTGATTATAAACTTCAAATATCCTTCAAGAAATTTGGCTCTAGACATTTAAGTTTTGTTCATAGATTACTTTTCATATTTCTGATGTGGCTATTAAATTACCCCATTGAAAATAAAATTGCAAATAAATGGTGGGCTGAGTGGTTAGCAGTGTCTGATCATCTATTTTACCCCTAACAAGTTAACAAAGTGGTTACTATGTGCCAGGCACTATACTAAGGTGATGGAGATACAACAAAAGGCAAAAAGAGTCCCTGACTTCAAGAAGTTCACAATATAATAGGGGAGACAACAATCATGTACAAACAAGACATATATAAAGGATAACATACGTAACCTTGGAGGAAAGGAATTAGCATTAAGGGAGAATAAACCATTTTAAAGCATGAAACTTAAGACAGGAAGGCAGGAAACAGCTAAAGAGCAGGTGAAGACAGTAATACTTGCAAATGGTTATCATTTAGTCTTGAGGCTGACTTTTTTAGACAACAGATCTACAGAAAATTCAGAAGAAATAATTCTGAGTCTAGACTTTTACAAGTCTCCATATTATATTTTCATTAAGAATTTGGATGATAAAATACTGGGAATTCCAATTAAATTTGCAACTTAAATTAATTTTAGGAATTTGCAAAGTTCTTGGAGTAAAAATATTAGAATTCAAAACAACCTAGGATAATTAAAGAAAAATACAACTGAATATAGAGATATTTCAATAAGAAAAAAGGAACATATATGTAAAAAAGAGGAAAAAATACAATTTGTGTTACATACAATAAAGCATATGAGAAACAGGGATTAATGTGGTTGGTGCTACTGTTCAAAACATAGTCATAATATTGAAATATACTGACAGATACTAAACCTCTTTGAAGTAATTCTTTCAATAAACTGAAATGTTGGCACGTGTCTCTAGAACTATATTCAAGGAAATGTGCAAAATATAACTACTAGCTAAAGACAGAAAAGATGCTGAGTATTTTCATGCATTCTGAAGATATTTGTGCTTCTTTCATAGGAGCAAGGGGAAAAAAGAAAATCAGAATAAGAGGATGAAACATCCTAGCATATGAGGAGATGGGGCAGGAGAAAAACAAGTTAATTTGGGTAGATTTGAAGTGGAACTACTCTAGTCCCCAAATATTCTTATGCTATTGCTTCCTTTCCCTATAGAATTTGCTCTAACTTTATACTGGTCATTAGCATTTCCAAAGTATTATTCTTAAAAACAATCAGCAAATTTCTAATACAATGACAGCATAAGTAGATGCAATATTATTACAAATAAATGTTCTAAGTGCTTAATATACTATTAATCTCTGATTAAAATAGGTTTAAAATCATTTTTATGATAAAGCACATACAGGTTTATGTTTTGAAATCTATAATTATAGATGACTGTTATACTCCAATGGATCTGTGATCTGTGAGTATTCCCTCTAGTGCAAATTACAACCTATCCCAAGTTGTTTAAAAGCTTGATTCAGTATAAATTTTTGTTATTAAAAATGCATGTTGAATATTATTTTCACATAAACAATAGCTTTCTATGACCAAAATTGTTAACAAAGGATAATTATTTTACAGCAATAATCTTACAAATTACTTAAAAATTATGTTGTCTTAGTCTAAATATCCATATCACCACAATCAAGAATTTTTTTGGTGATTTTTACTACATTATTCCGTACTGCAATATCTTTCAATGGGGAAGACTGAAAGAAGGATGTCATCCAACAAAAGAAATACAATATATTGTTAAATTTTACTCCCTCAATTTTAGGAGATATCAATCTACCAAATACCTGAACAACATAATCAGGTGATTCTTGTGTTAATTAGCTGGCAATGCTTTTACTCAAAATCTAGGAAGATAAAATTGTGGCTTTCTTTCCTTTTTCTGAACCAGCTTGGCCTAGACTAGCTTGTCCCGCAGTGACATGTATACTGAATACAAATCAGACAGCACAGCTTTAAATCTGTGTTGCAGCTCTCATTTCCAATTCGAGAACTGTACTCTAATCATAAGCTTCTGGTGGATGAAAGGAAATCAGCTCTCTGAATATTAGCTAATGCCACATTTGCAAGTCCTGAAGAGATCTGTGCTGTTTAAAAAAAAAAATAAATCATTTCTCGTGAACCTATATATATGAATTGCTTTGTACTGTTCAACTGATAGAAGCAATGCCTGTGCTGGGATTAAACACTTTTCATCATAAAACCTCATCTGGTTCGGAGTCCAAGTCCATCAAACCTTTTTCCTTTAAAGTCCCGCCTTTGATTCTACATCAATTTATTCAAACCACAGCTGGGTGGCTGAAAACGAAAGGACAGCATCATTTAAGCTAACCATGTCCCCAACTTGAAAGAAGGGCTATAATTAAAAAAATGGGCATAAAAGAATGGAAATGGGATAATATTTTTTAATGGTAGTTCAAAGGCCGACAGATGTCAAAGCCTTTGAAGATGTCAGTACACTGAGCAAGAAGTTGCCATTAAAGAGTTTGCCTGAGAGGTGAAGCAGCTTTTTAATGACTTAAAAAAAAAGCCCTTGCAGATACATCCTTGTGTTTTTAATTTGTCAGAGTTTCTGCAGTATTTTCTGATTAATGACATATGATTATAACTGCATAGCAGACATTTTTATACTTGGTCAAATGAATACTTTATTCCAAATTCTTTTAGAGCTAGATAAGAGCAAGGACACTTTACTAGGAGGGAAGTCCAAAACTCTTGTGATACCTTCAAATATTCATGGTAATTTTGTGAACATGGCAAAATTCTAAATTATTGCACGTTGCTAGCTTTTGTTCTCCTAGTGGGATCACCAGAAACATCACAATTCACATATGGTAGTTAGGGATGTGATTCACTAAACTTTTATGCCTTTCATGTACATAGAACAATATGTGCCTAAATAATTAATTTGTGCACCAAGTCATGTCAAACCCAATTAAAGTTTTAAAATATTCTTTAGTTGAACCTAAACAACTGTGGGGTGTCACCATGCTTAAAAGGGAAATACTTGCCTAGGAAAAAAGAGCAGCTCTAGTTATAGCAAGACTACTCAGAAAAGAAAGAGCTAAAACAGTGCATAAAAATGTTTGAAAACAAGTCCTCGAAGACTCAGGAAGAGAGATTATAGTAGTGCTTCTGCTACTACTTCCCTCTCTAAACAAGTCTGCCATGTGAATTTGACTTGTTCTGTGTAATTATCCTCACAATCTTCAAGGATATTAAGCACAGTTCTCTAGCAACAAAGTATTAGAAAGTTTTCTCTTGCATATATGGGTGGGGGTTGGCCTGCCTGCCCTCAATTTACACCCAGCCCAGTGTGGTCCATCTGCTAAACCTCAAGGCAGACTTCTGGTTAAAACTTCCAACAGAATAAAAATATAAACTTCATTTGGTATTATATCACAGCATACAGAAAATATTCACTTCTTTATTCAGATGATTTTTTAAAAGGCCTTTTTACCAAGTGAAAGCCAGGTTCTAATTATGAAAACTGTCATATATAATATATGATATATACAATATACATTGTTACATTAAATAGTGTCACTTTAATTTGGGGTCATTGTTTCATATGGTAGGAACACAGGTTATAGCAATTATTAGGTATGAAATAAAAATGTAAAGTAATAAAAAATGAAAAATAAAGAAAAAAATAAGAAAATGTTCCTTATGATTCAACTAGAAACAACCTGCAAAAGGAAGGTAGTTGGTTCAATTCAGTCTAGTGCTTTTCTAGTGTTTTCATTCAATATAGAAAAAGACATAGAAAAATAGAAATAGTCTGTCATACAATTTCAACAGAGAATATTTCCAATGTTATTTTTGCATAGTTGATATGTGTGTCTATCTATAACAAAATCCAAATTCTACAGAAAGGCATTTATAAAGAAGTAAATTCATTTTTAAAAGTGAGAACAATAACTGACCATTTTAAACATGCCTGACAGGTGTGGTATCAAGTCTCAGTTCCTCAGTAATTCAGCTTCTTAAAATTGTTTTACACACATACCATCCATAAACCCTAGCCAAGATTATTGCTTAATAATCTTACTGATTTAACACAGGAGTAACCATTTTAATTAATACTGTAGTTAATTTTAACATAATGATAGCATCACCAATTGCCCCCCAAGAGTAGCTTGCAATCTCTTGTCACAATACAGAAGCACCTACTAAGCTCTGTTCTCTTTAAGGGGCCCACGAATGACCAAAACTCCTTCCTCAAACACCTGCTGGCTAGACCTGGCCATGCTATAACTACAGCTGCTATTTTTTCTTAGGCAAGTATTTCCCTTTTAAGCAAGGTGACATCCCACCGTTGTTTGGGTTCAATTAAAGAATATTTTAAAACTTTAATTTGGTTTGACATGACTTGGTGCATAAAAGGCATAAAAGTTTAGTGAATCACATGTGAATCACAAAGAACTCCAGGCTCCAGACCACTTCACCCAGAAGATTGGTATGATGAGACAAAGGAGGGTGGCAGAAAAATTCCGAGTGCAGAAGATGTTTTTCCTTTTTTTTTTTTTCAATATAAAGAACACACTATTCTCCCAACTAAAAGGAACTTGGTCCCACAAGCAAGCAGAAAACACATATTCTGAGTGTCAGGAAACTGTCTCCCTTCCTAGGTAATTATGAATAAGTAAAGTAATCTCTTACTCAAAAGGAGAGAAAAAAGACTAATACTAACATTTAATGACACATGCCAAATTAACAAAAGCAAAACCTAAGACCAAGTACCATCAAAAGCTAACGCATGCTGTGATCTTACAAACCTGACTTACAACCCCTGGCATGTCAAGACAAATCAGGTACCCAATGAGGATTCCCTGTTCTTTCAGAAAATATAAAGCACCGTAACCCCGAAGTCTGAATCCCAAGGAAAGTAAGCTTAGGAAGTTTTAACAACTCACACACAAGGAAATGCAGGAATAGAAATCTAATACATCACACCTTTAGATTTTGAAACCTGGAATGTATACAATGTATTCCTTTAAAGTTGTTTTTTCTGTCTCGTTCAGAATAAATTGGTTGCCTAGTCCAGATAACTAGAATCAATAAATGTTCTGATAGTATCTTATGTATTGGTAAAGTATATAGCATTTGGAATAAAAGAACTTTGATTCTTAACTTTGCTATTTTTTAAATAAATTTTTATTATCTCATGTTTTTATTCCTCAGTGTATCTAAACCCTTAGCCTTTACTTTGTGTTAGAATAAAAAAAAGGGGGGGGGGGACAGTTGAACAAGACTAATTAATAGATCAAAAAGTCTGACATATGGAGGATTACATAAAATATGAACTTTGTCCTCAGAGACCCTAAACTCTGCAAAGAAGTGGGAAGATGCCTTCTAATATCTCTTCTTTGGGATTAACCTTTGCTACTATAATGTCATAAATCCAATTTAAATCTTTAAAAAAGATTTTTCTCATTTACATTGCTATAATCATTACGCATGTTGTCTTCCTACAACTGCTTACTTCACTCTGCATCAGTTGTATCCCACTTTTCTATATTCTTCATATTCCTCGTTTCTTACAACACAGTAATATTCCATTATGCTCATGTACTACAATCTATTTAGCTATTCCCCAGCTGATGATCATAAGCTCTTTCTAGTTCTTTGTTAATATTTTCAAAAGTCTATTATAAATTGACCTCCTTAGGGTATATGCCTAGAATAGGGACCTCTAGGCTACAGAGAATGAACATTTTTGCCATATTCATCACATACTTTCAAACTTCTTTACAGAATGGTTGGGCCAATTCATAACTTCACAAAGAATACATTAGTATGTTTATCTTTCCAACACTATTTCCATATTTTCATCTTTGCAAATTCATTGAGTGTAAGGTGAAACCTTAATTTACATTTCTTTTATCAGTGATTTGGAGCACTTGCTTTCATATGTTTGTTAATAGTTTTCAATTCTTTTTAGAACTGTTTCCTTTAACCACTTCTCTTTTGAGAAATGATGGACTTTGCTATTTACTACCAGCGTAAATTTGAGCAAATTCACTCCCATCCTTAGGCCCTTGGTTTCTTCATTTATAAAATGAGGGAAATGATCTAGATAATCTTTAAGGCCCCTTCCAGTTCTAAATAGTATGATCCTATGGATGCTTGATTTCAAGCACTATCTGCAGGAAATGATTGCACAACAGATATAGAATTCAGCTTAAACTGCTATTATGCCTGAGTGCTGACTTCCCTTAACCATTTCCAACAAAGTTATGCTAATTTAGGAAGTATGGACACTATTGATTGCCAAAGTTCATGGTCTTACTAGCATGTTGCTCCTACTGCAACACCAGTGCAGTAAGTCATTCTCCAATCTCCTCCTATATGTGGTCTGCCTGAGTCACTAACACTAGGAAAACTGAAACCAGTTTTTGATCCCCATGTTTTCCTTCACCCTGATACCCTAGGTCCATTAAGACAGGTAGGGCGATGGGGGTTTACCTACCTGTTATTTTCCAAAACGAAGAGCAGCTTCCCATGGGATATCAAAAGCAAAGAATTTTGGGTGGTATTGGAGAGATTCACCTGTCACATCTAGTTATCAGAGTCTAACTAGATTAGAGGGTTCCAGAAACCATCAGAGGGATCTCAAAGTAGCTCTGATCAAACCTTTGCTCCTCTCTCTGTCCTTAGCTAACTCTGAAAACTCTCTTCTAATCCCCTTCTTGTAGCTCATTTGAAGAGAATGTGATTTGTTTCATTTTTCCTATTTGGATTAGGTTACAACTGATATGAAAATTTTGACTTTATTTCTCTGCTTCTAAACTACTGCACAAGGTGGAGGTGAGGACTACTCCTCAGAAACTGAAAAAGCAATCTTTGACTCCAGGATACACTTGATCAGAGATTTTATATTCTCTGGAAGAGGGGATAGGATCAGAAGAGGCTTTCACCAATCTTTTCAGGCTTTCTCCAAAGCTGACCCCTCCTCAAATTGCAAACTAAATTCTTTTCTGATCTTTAGATATACTGATAGATATATCACTAGGCCTTAGTTTGCTTATTTGTAAAGGGACTGGATTGTCCCAGGAGATCTTTAAAGTCTTTTCTAGCTTAATATTTTATATGTAGATAGTCTTCCTAATTTGCTATTCATACAACCTGTTTATCTGATCATATGGCAGTCATTAGCTAAAAATACAAAGAACATTCCCACTAAACATCAATTATTTTGTGAAATGCAGAATTATCACCTTAGGCTTAAAGGCAGTAATCCATAATACTACCTTTGCTCTAAAAGTTGTTTAGAGTTATACATAATATTTCAGTAATATTTCTCTAGTTTTTATCATTTTAGTACTGTCCATGAGATTTTCATGGTAAAGATGCTGAAGTGATTTGCCATTTACTTCTCTATCTAAGTCCAAATAGCCTTATTTTTCTTGCCCTCTCTATAGTATTTGACAGTTGATCATCCCATTTTCCTCGATACTATAGCCTAAGCTTTTATGCCAATGCTCTATTGGTGGTTTTCCTTTCTGTCTGACCCATCCCCTTTTGGTCTTCTTTACTGGCATATTATTCATATGAAGTCTACTAATTGTAGGCGTCTTTCAAAGCTCTGTCCTGGGACCTCTTCAATTCTCCCTCTATACTGCTTCATTTAATGATCTCATTAACCCCTTAGGCTGATGACCTTGCACAGCCCTCCCTCACTCAAAACAAAGGCAAATGCAAGTCAAGTCATCATTTCTCTGATGTCATAGTCTTCTTCGAGAACGAAGGATGAACACAAATCTGTGAGCAGACCGAGCTGCCTGAATGGGGACCCAGCTAGCTGGGTAACTCAGCTCATCCTCTCCCTTCTGTCTCCTCCCCGCTTCCTTATCCTCTCCAAAAAAAGGTAAATTTGGATGGCCAGACGATTCCCAGTTAACTTGAGGTTTACTGGCTAGATATCTTCCTTCCTTCCTTCCTTCCCTCCCTTCCTCCTTCCATCCCTCCTTTCCTCCTTTCTTTCTTCCTCCCTTCCTTCCTTTCCTGTCTTTCCCAAAACCTTAAACTCGGTGCACTCTGAAGTCCATAGATTGCACAACAATAGGTCCCTGTCCAAACTCTGCTTAATGGCTTTTTTCTGGATCCTTCTGGCTTAAGAGTGATTATCAAGAGTAACTGTTGCTCTTTCCCTCCCAGCTTAATTTACTTATATTTTTATTCTTTATCTCATTAAAAGGACCATTCCCTGATTACTTCTTAAAGAGGCCTATTCACTGAATGAGCATCACCTCACTCTAAGTGAGTACCTGCAAAAGGCCAAGGTCTCCTATTGAATCCTGGGCCATCTCCAGTCATCCTGATAAATATCTGGTCACTGGACCCAGATGGCTCAGGAGGAGAAAGTAAGGCTGGTGACCTTGCACAGCCCTCCCGCCCTCAAAATAAAGTCAAGTGCAAGTCATGTCATCATTTCTCTGATGTCACAGTCTTCTTCAAAAACGAAGGATAAACACATTAACTCCTATGAGTTCAACTATCATCTCTATGCAAATGATTCTCTGATGTTTATGCAGTTCTAACCTCTTTCCAAATCTGTAGGCTCCCATCACCAGCTGCCTAAGACATCTCAAACTCAATATGTACAAAACTGAACTCAACATTTTTGTTCCCAAGCCCTTTCCTCTTCCCAATTTTCCTATTACTATCAATGGCACCACCATCCTTTCCAGTAACCTAGGTTTGCACTTACACTAACCTTACACATCCAAAATGTTGCCAAGTCTCTTATTTCAACATCACTTCATCTCTTGTATATGGCCCCTTCTCTTCACTCACATAGCAGGCACTCATCATTTCCTGCCTAGACTACTGCAGAGCTGATCTTTCTAGCTGATCTTTCTGCCTCAAGTTACTCCCCATTCTAACCCATTCTCCACCCAGCTATCAAGTTGATCTTCATAAAGTACTGGTCTAACCCTTTCATTCCCCTACTCATTAAACTTCAGTGTCTCCCTATTACATGAAGAATAAAATATAAAAGCTGTGCTTGGCATTTAATCCCTTCACAGCCTGGACCTTCCTATATTCCTGGTCTTCCTATATTACACTCTCTCCAACAACAACAGCTTTCTCCTTGTTCCTTGCAAACAACACTTATATAAAGGATTACTTCAAATATTTTAGTGAATATGGAACCTTGCTTTTTGTCGCTCACCTCCTTGGAGTATACCTCTGGTACTAAAATCTCTGGGTCAAACGGTATAAACATGTTAGTTACGTCACTGGTATAATTCTGAAATAGAAAACTAATATGCTCTCAATATGCTTAAATGAAGCACAGGAAGGTTTTGACCCTGATGTGTTCTTTTCTAAGTAGACCATAACCAGAGTATTACATTCAGTTCTAGGCACTACATTTTAGGAAAACTATTGATAAGCTAGAGAATTTCTAGAGGAATGTTATATTAGGAGTAATTGAAATATACAGGAATGTTTAGCTTGGAAAACACTAAGGATAGTTTTCAAATATTTCAAAAATAGCTGTCACATAAAAACAGGCTAAACTTATTTCTGACTCAGTTCAAATCTCACTTTCAGCATGAAGTCTTTCCTGGTATCCTCTATAACAGATGCCTTCTCTATGAGATAATCTACCATTAAATTTCATATATATATATATATATATTTTGTATGTACATAGTTGTTTCCATGTCATCTCCTCATTAGATTGTGAGCTCCCTGAGGGCAAGAACAATGGAGGAAATTGCCAAACGGGTGGAGCAGGAAGGATGGAGCAGGAAGTAAGAGTAACACAGAACTGGGAGAAAATGAGACAAAGCTCAGGAAGGGCAGCTAGGCTGAGTGGGAGAAGGAGGAAATCCTAGCAATAGCAATAAGAGAAAGAATGAAATAAAAGGAATAAGAATGGGCAATAAGGTAATAAAAACATACTTTTTTGCTGATGATATGATTACATACTTGGAAAATCCTAAAAAATCAACAAAAAGGGAGTTGAAACAATTAATAATTTTAGCAATGTAGCAGGATATAAAATAAACTCACATAAATCATCAGCATTTCTGTATATCACCAACAAAACCCTGTAAGGAGATATAGTAAGAGATACCCTATTTAAAATAAATGTAGACAATATAAAATACATGGGAGCAGACCTGCCAAAATAAAGCTACAAATTACATGAACATAATTACAAAAAAAACCTTATTATACAAATAAAGTCAGATTTAAATAACTGGAGAAAAAGTAATTGTTCATGGGTAGGCAGAGTCGATATTCATTCAATGCCATCTCAATTAAATTATTAAAAAAATTACTGAGTTAGAAAAAATAATAAAATTCATTTGGAAGACCAAAAGGTAAAGGATACCAAAGCAACTAATAAAAAAAATGTAAAGGGAGGAGGTTTAGCAATATCAGATCTTAAACCATATTATAAGGCAGTTATTATCAAAACGATCTGGTACTGGTTAAGAAATAGAAAGGTGGATCAGTGTAACAGAGTAGACATACAATACACAGCAGCAAATTATTATCATGACTTTATGTTTGACAAATGCAAAGATTTAAGCTTTTAGGATAAGAATTTATTATTTGGGGGCAGAGCCAAGATGGCGGAGTAGAAACACACAAATACACTAGCTCCGAACCCACAGCCCATGAAACATCTGAAGTAAAGAGCTGCCAATAAATTCGGGAGCAGGAGAAGCCACATAACAGCGGAGCGGATAAGACTTCTGTTCCAGACAGCCTGAAAACCTCTCGCAAAAGGTTCTTCGCACAGAGGACTGGGAGCCAAGCACAGCCCTGCCGCGGCTGCCCGGGGCCAAGAGGAGAAGATCTGAGCGGGGAGCAGATCTGAGCAGGTTTCAGGGACAGAATCTCCAGCAGCCGCGTGGGTCCCTCCACCCACAGGTGACAAAGGTCGGTGAGAGGGTCTTTTCAGGGGGTCGAGAGGGGAGTGGGGAGCCCCATGACTCAGGCCCCCTTGGGAGGCACCAGAGGAGGTGGGAGCAGACCGGGGCTCCCCAAGCAGGCAGGAGCCTGGATCCATTGTTGAAGATCTCTGCATAAACCCTCTGAGGGAACTGAGCCCGTGAGGCGACCCTGCCTCCACCCGGGCAGCTGAACTTGATCTCACACTGCATAGCAGCCCTGCTCCTGCCCAAAGCCCTGAGGCTGGGAAGCAGCATTTGAATCTCAGACCCCAAGTGCTGGCTGGAAGGATCAGGAGGCGAGGTGGGTGTGAGGAGAATATTCAGATGTCAAGTCACTGGCTGGAAAAACGACCAGAAAAGGGAAAAAAACCAAGACTATAGAGGGTTACTTTCTTGGTGAGCAGGTTTCTCCTCCCCTCCCTTCTGATGAGGAAGAGCAGTGCGCACCATCAGGGAAAGACACGGAAGTCAGTGCTTCTACATCCCAGCGCACTCAATGGGATCAGACCTGTGAAAAGCTCATAAAGAGCTCAAAAAATTTTCAAAATTATGTTAGAGAGGTGGAGAAAAAACTGGGAAGAGCAATAAAAGACTTGCAAGCAAAGTATGAACAACAGATCAGCACCCTGCTAAAGGAGACCCAAAAAAATGCTGAAAAAATAACACCCTGAAAAATAGGCTAACTCAATTGGCAAAGGAGGTTCAAGAAGCCAATGAGGAGAAGAATGCTTTCAAAAGCAGAATTAGCCAAATGGAAAAGGAGATTCAAAAGCTCACTGAAGAAAATAGTTCTTTCAAAATTAGAATGGAACAGATGGAGGCTAATGACTTTATGAGAAACCAAGAAATCACAAAACAAAACCAAAAGAATGAAAAAATGGAAGATAATGTGAAATATCTCATGGGAAAAACAACTGACCTGGAGAATAGATCCAGGAGAGACAATTTAAAAATTATGGGCCTACCTGAAAGCCATGATCAAAAAAAGAGCCTAGACATCATCTTTCATGAAACTATCAAGGAAAACTGCCCTGAGATTCTAGAAGCAGAGGGCAAAAAAAATATTGAAAGAATCCACCGATCACCACCTGAAAAAGATCCAAAAAGAGAAACTCCTAGGAATGTTGTGGCCAAATTCCAGAATTCCAAAGTCAAGGAGAAAATATTGCAAGCAGCTAGAAAGAAACACTTCAAGTATTGTGGAAATACAATCAGGATAACACAAGATCTAGCAGCTTCTACGTTAAGGGACTGAAGGGCATGGAATAGGATATTCCAGAAGTCAAAGGAACTAGGACTAAAACCAAGAATCACCTACCCAGCAAAACTGAGTATAATACTTCAGGGGAAAAATTGGTCTTTCAATGAAATAGAGGACTTTCAAGCATTCTTGATGAAAAGACCAGAGCTGAAAAGAAAATTTGACTTTAAAACACAAGAATGAAGAGAAGCATGAAAAGGTAAACAGCAAAGAGAAGTCATAAGGGACTTATAAAAGTTGAACTGTTTACATCCCTACATGGAAAGACAATATTTGTAACTCTTGAAACTATTCAGTATCTGGGTACTTGGTGGGATTACACACACACACATGCACACACACACTCATAGAGACAGAGTGCACAGAATGAATTGAATAGGATGGGATCATATCTTTAAAAAAAATGAAATCAAGCAGTGAGAGAGAAATATATGGAAGGAGAAAGGGAGAAATGGAATGGGGCAAATTATCTCTCATAAAAGAGGCAAGCAAAAGACTTTTTTAGTTTGGGGAAAAAGAGGAGAGGTGAGAGAAAAACATGAAGTTTACTCTCATCACATTCCACTAAAGGAAGGAATAAAATGCACACTCATTTTGGTATGAAAACCTGTCTTACAATACCGAAAGGTGGGGGACAAGGGGATAAACAGGGTGGGGGGGACAATGGAAGGGAGGGCATGGGGAGGAGGGTGCAAGTTGAGGTCGACACTCACGGGGAGGGACAGGATCAAAAGAGAGAATAGAAGTAATTGGAGGCAGGATAGGATGGAGGGAAATATAGTTAGTCTTATACAACACGGCTACTGTGGAAGTCATTTGCAAAACTACACAGATTTGGCCTATATTGAATTGCTTGCCTTCCAAAGGGAGGGGATGGGGAGGGAGGGAGGAAAAGTTGGAACTCAAAGTTTTAGGAATAACTGTCAAGTACTGTTCTTGTTGCTAGCAAATAAGAAATACAGGTAAAGGGGTACAGAACGTTATTTGGCCCAACAGGACAGAGGAGAGGATGGAGACAAGGGCAGAGAGGAATGATGGAGGAGAGAGTGGAGTGGTGATGGGGGCGATTGGAATGCTTGGTGTTTTGGGGTGGGGGGAGGGGACAAGGGGGGAGAAAATTTGGAGCCCAAAAATTCTGTGAAAATGAATGTTAAAAGTGAAATAAATAAATAAATTTTTTAAAAAAAGAATTTATTATTTGGTAAAAATTTGGGAAGCTGGAAAGCAGTCTGGCAGAAACTAGTTATAAACCAACATCTTATACAATTGACCAAGATAAGGTCAAAATGGATATATGATCTAGATATAAAGGAAGATATCACAAGAAAATCAAAATAACATAGAACATTACTTATCAGACATGGATAAGAAAACAATTTATGAATATACAATAGACAGCACTGTAATGTGTAAAATGGATCATTTTGATTACAACAAAATAAAAAGGTTTTATGCAAATAAAACTAATGTAGCCAAGATCAGAAAGAAAGCAGAAAAGTGAGGGGGTGGGGGAATTTTAAAGACAGTTTCTCAGGTAAAGGTCTCATATCTCTAATATATAAAAAACTCTGTCAAATTTATAAGAATACTAGTTATTTCTCAATTGCTAAATGGTCAAATGATATGAACAGGCAGTTTTTCGAAAAGAAATTAAATATGTATGCATGGGGGGGTAGCCATATAAAAATGCTCTAAATCAACATTGATTAGATAAATGCAAATTAAAACCATTTTGGGATATCATTTTACACCTCTCAAGTTAGCTAAAATGATAAAAAGGAAAGCAATAAATGTTGGAAGGAACATGGAAAAACTGGGACACTAATTCACTACTGGTGGAACTGTGAACTGATCCAACCATTTTGGAGAGCAATTTGGAATTATGGCCAAAGAGTTTAAGAAAACCTGTATATTCCCTCTGACCCAACAATACCAATGTTATGTCAATTTCCCAAGATGATTAGGAATATGTATTAAAATATTTACAGTAGTTCTTTTTATGGTGGCAAATAACTGAAGATTGAGGGGATGCCTCTCAATTGGGGAAAAGTTAAACAAGTTGTGTTACATGATATGATCATGACAGAATACTATTATGCTATAAGAAATGATGAGCTGATTGATTTTAGAAAAATATGGAAAGACTTGCATGAAATAATGAAGAGTGAAAAGAGCAAAACCAAGATAATGCTGCATATAGTAACAGCAACGTTGTTCTAAGAACTTTGAATGATGAAGTAATTTTGAGTGTTATAAACACTCAAATCATTCACCTCCAGAGAAAGAACTAAAGTATGTATAGTATAATTTTTTAAAAAATAGATATAGATAGACAGATACATACATACATACATACATACATACATACATACATACATACATACTTGTGTCTAATGGTAGCCTCTGAGAGGGAGGAAGAAAAAATAAAAAAGTCAAGAGCAGAGAATAAAAAATGCTTAGAAGCAAGAATAAAAAAGCAAGATAGCTGTGTATACAGATGTGTCACATTTTATTACATAGTTTTTTTAAAAAATAAATACTGTGAAATGGAAATTCATAGTTTTACAATGAACCATCTTTTTATATTCTGCTATGTACACAGAAATGCACTTTTTGTTTTTATTTACATTCAAAATGAATAAATATTTTAAAGAATAGAAAAAATCTACAGAGAAAATTTCTTCATGGTACATGACAAAGCATGTATGTATATTATGTGTGTATATGTGTGTATGCATATAAACAAACACGCATGTGCATACATATGTGAATGAGTTGTACATCTACATATGTGTTCAACTATATGTACATGTACACACACGTTTTGTACACACAGATAAAAACTTGCATATACACACACACAAATTTTCTGAAATTATTAATTAAATTAATCAAATTAAAAATTAAGCTTCCCTTAATAAGTCACCTCAATGTCTTTATTCTTTTTTTATTTTTTACAGGAACAAAGGCTGATTTTTCTTGCATGCTAGTAATCATGATGGCAGGAACTACAGCAGAAGATAAAAAAGAACTTCAAAACATACATGTGGTGTGTTTACCATCACCATTTTACAAATCACACTATCAATGAACAATCTGACAATTTCACCTTCATATAATACAAATAAATGGGGGCAATGTTCAATTCACATAATTCTGTCTTACAGTAACATATTTTTTGAACAATTTTTTGTACAATATTTGTACGTCTCTCTTTGGGCCAGGGTTTCCTTTTATTAGTACATTTTTACTCTAAAGTAAGACAAATTGATCACTCATCTATTTTCTTTCAAGTGTTTCCAGAGAATTCATTCTCTTATTATACTGGCTAATCTTAAGTTGTTGTTTTGATTTTTAAGGATGTCATGTATAGTTAGACTTAACAAATAGTGTCATATTTTGGAAGACAAACATTTTTCTTTTCAATGATTTTTTTGGTGCTTTCTATATATGATCTTATATATAAAAAGAAAGTGACTACAAAATTATTCACTTAGTAAAAACCTCAAAAAAACTGGTAAATCAGTGAAAAAACTAAATTTAATTTTGATAGAATCTTTCATCTTAGTGGGAAAAAAAACGTCCACCACAAAAACAAAATCATTACTTTTGTTCTAAGTACAATATAAAGTCTTTAAAACTCTAAAGGCAATAGCTATGATTAAGCGTAATTTGTGGGATCTTAAAGTTTCTGAAGAATTTCTGCATATACATATATATACATATATAAATATGTGTGTGTAAATACCAATATAACGACAAAATAGACTTTTAATTTGAAATACTGTATTTTCTTCTTAAACGAGGAGTTTGGGGTACCCATCCCTGACATCAATTCTTATCATTCTGTCATTCTAAGCACTCAAGTGTTGAATATTTTTTACATCATGAACCTAGGTATAATTCTAATTAATGCCAATAGATGGCAAAATATTAGCTAAATAAACTTAAATATGCAAACTCTTTGAATGTTGATAATATCAGTTCACCCATCATTATCTGAACCTTGGCTTATACTTTCATATTACCCTTCCTCCATATATACGAACTATTGCAATTACACAGCTAAAGATTTCAATGCTACCAGTCACAGGACCGAGACCCCTTCAATACAGATAGGTGTAAGACATTCCCTCAAAAATAAGTATGTCCAGCATATGTGGTATGGAAGAAAGAAGGGGAAGATGTATGCTAAAGCAATTCCTGAGATTTTGAAAGTTATTTTGTTAATATCTACATTGCATATTAAGTGACATTTTTATGTTATTTAATCTTTCATATAAACAATCTTTAAAGGATCGTTATTTTAAGATGCAGTTTTATTTTTTCAATCAAAAAGTATTTCTTTTCTTTCCCTCTCACAATTGAACAAAGAGAAAAAGAAAATTCATATAAAAAATATCACAGCAAATGTCCACATTGGCCATTTCCAAAATATATGTCTTATTCTTCATCCTGAGTTTCTCAAGTTTTTCATCAGAAGGTGGATAGAATGCTTCATTTCAGTTAATTAAGAACTACTATTAAGGGAATTATGATAGTCATTTCTCAACCACTTAAAAGAGGATGATTTGTGCGATTTGTTTCTAATCAGCTATTTTACTGATCTCTACTATCAGCTATTTTACTGATAATTAGAATTGCCACAAAAGGAGTATTGCCACAGGCTGGAGTATAGGATAAAATGTAAATGTAAATGGGCCAATTACTCTGTTTTGTATTGGTTCTTACAAAGATTATTTTTAAGGAAAAGGCTGAAACGATTGGTTAAAACTTTGTTTAAGACTTACAGCCATTTTTTTCCCTCTCCAAAATGTAGCAACCAATTCAAAAGCAAAAATTGAATTTAAATGGCAGTATACAGAATAAATGAGTATTTCTGAAACCTGGCACATAAAATAGAGTATAAAATTTTAACATTTTCTGCGTGGTTTCCTGGATAAAGTTGAAAATTTAACAATCTTAATCACTATTGTCAGTACTGGTGTTATATGAACCAAGTTAGAAAAGTAAATTATTTGTCCTGGAAACCCTAGAAATAGTAGTAGCAGTTTTTGCTCCCTATGCTAACTGTGAGGGGCCGAGAACGGACCCCCAAGTGGGTAGGAGACACCCTGGTGTTGGGACCCGCCCGAACCCGGAACTGCCACGTCGCGAAGGCTACGTGGCCACCGAGAACGGGTGCTGGGGAGGCACCATAAAAGGAGATGGCTTCACCCTTGGGGAGGATCCAGGACGGACCCTGAAAGAGAAAGGTATATAAGACAACGCCCTAGGGAGCTCGGGGGGACTGGACTGAGACGCGCCAAATAAACGCTTGCTCTACCCTACTCTGGTCTCTGCTCGATTACTGCTCCTTTCCCTTGTTCCCCGGGAGGGAGCCCGGAGACGTCCGAAGCCGTGGTGTGCGGAGTGGAGAGAAGACCTCGCTCTCAGGGATCGCGAAGGTGGTCGGTGGTCGTCGCCCGCCCGCGACAGCTAACCATTTATTTTTTGCCAAGCCTAGAGGCCTGTATTGGGCTACCCGAGTCTTTCCTACCTCACCTCCGAGGTCTTCGGCTGGCCACGCCGGATGCACGTATGAGAGAAAGGACGTTCCAGAGTCGAACAGGGGTTGAGCTTTATTACAGGGTTTTGGTTACAAGTGCAGGAGGGTCTTCCTTAGGAGGAAGAGGGGGAGATTTCCTAAGGAGGCTAAGCTTAAGGGATTGGAAGTAGAAGTACAAGCGGGGAGAGAGGGGGAGGGGAGAGAGGAAAGAAAAGAAGCGGAGCCCTACTGTCCTCTTTGGCTCCACACGTGCTAAGAGAGAGCTTTCTGGCTTCCTCAATCCTACTTAATCTTCAGCCACACAGTTTGCATCTCAATACCGTGCTGTTAGGTAACTAGGTGTGCTCCAATCCGGGACGACCTCGAGGGCAGGGAGACTCCACCCATCACGTATCTCCCGGGGAGAGGCGGAAATACCCAAGCTAGCCAAGCTAGCTCAGTCTGACCTTCTCGAACCCCCGCTGTTCATGGAGGGCCTCGTAAGACTCTAAGATTTAGAAGTCCCACTTTTACCCGCCCGAGACCGTCCACACGGATTTGAGCTTCCAATCCCAACAATTTTTCTTTGTTCAAGTTCTTACAAAGATGCCACAGCTAAAAGAAGTAATATTAAAGGGAAGAAAATTTGGGAGACCAATATTTAATTTCTGACTCATTCACTATCTCTGTTAACTTCTTTTTTAAAAAATTAAGCATCACAATTTTAATAGATGTATAATCATATCACATACTCACGACCTCTTTAAAAAAAATTTTCAGCATTCACTTTTATAAGATTTTGAGTTGCATTTTTTTCTCTCTCCTTCTCCTCCCCTTTTCCCAAATATGTCATGCAATCTGATAAAGGCTACACATGTACAATCATATTAGATCTGTTTCAACATTAGTCAAATTGTGAAAGAAGCATCAGAACAAAAGAGAAAAGCCATGAAAAAGAAGAAACTTCTGTGGACCTCATTTGTATTATGAGGAGATTGGATTTGATGACATCTTAGGTGCTATCTAGATCTAAATCCATAAAACTGTGATTACAGGATCTTCCATTGGAAAAATTTGAGTTAGAATTAACTCTAAAATAATGAGTGCATAGATAAATGTCTTGCAACTGGTTCCATGTAGAAAGAATTATATATGATATATTTTAAGTTTTGTCTACATTATTAACATTTTCTCTGACATTTTTTTAAGTCTAGAAATCAACAACACAATATTTTGTTGCATTTGCCAAATCTGAAGTGTAAATACTCACACTCTAGCTTCAGCACACTGTATAAGGTAGCTTTTTTCTGATGTGGGCTAGATAAGATATACTGAAGGAGGTGCTTCTTGAATCAGAAATGTCGTAATTTATTTGGGTGCCTAATTTCAAAGGAGGTCCTAAGGAATTCTGATTGTATTAATTTTATGTGTTTATATAAATGAAATGAAAATTATATGTAATAATGACATATAAAATTATACATGAATCAAGTTTGCAGATGACAAGAAGGTAGGAAGGAAAGTTAACACACTGTATGCCAGAATCAAGATACAAAAAAGCATGAAGTCTTAAATCAGTTCAAAAAACTAACTTCACAAATACAAGAGAGGTAGGCATTATGAGACAGCAATTGTTCTGAAAAAGATCTGGGAGTTTTAGTAAGCTGCATGGTTAATATGAGTCAGTAGGAAGACAAACATTTCAGTATGTTTAATCCGAAGAAGAGATGATTGAGGGAGGACATAACAACTGTTTGTAAGAATTTAAAAGTCTATGATTAGATCATAATTTTCAATTGATCTAAGACTGTAAGATTATGTCCCCTAGACATAGTCAGTTGTTTTTTGTATTACATACCTTATATTTTTCTTTTTTCCAATCTTTGAATTTTGCTTTAATATTTCTTATTGGCTCATGAAGTCATTGCTTTCTGTTCAATCCATTTATTTTTAAATTTTGAGTAAAGTTTACCACTTTCAGTTCTAAGCTAGTAACTTTCCTTTCCGTTAACTTTTCTCTTTATTGTCTCCCCTTCATTCCCTTTAATTACACATTTTTTATCTCTTGCTCTACATCTTCCAGATAATCTTGTAGTCTGTGTTGCTGGGCCCTTCTTTTCTGAGGGCTTTGCTTAGATTTATGTAATTATTTTTTTCTTTGTCTTCTTTTTTCTTCATTTTGTTTCAAATTTTCTTCTGTTTACTCATACCTGAAGCCTCAGTTTTTAGACTGGAACTTTGTGCTCCATCAGCAGATTCTGCTCCATCCAATCAGGTGGCTAGACTTACACTCTAAATTCCTGGACTTAGAGTAAGTCTCCTGGGAGCTCAAGGTAGGTTTTGGCTTAAGTCCCTCCCCTTTTTCTTACATAGTTCAGATACTGGAGCTGGTTCTACCACTTGCTGATAGGTCCTATTCAGATTATATACACTTTTGGTAGCAAAACTCTTGCAAGACATAGTCACTTTGCCTCCCAGGTGTGGCCCCTCCCGTTTTTCTTGCTATCACTGGAAGTGAAGTCCTTAGGGTCCTGATCTAGCACTTCCTCCTACTGGTTGTTGTCATTTGTTTTCAAAGAGGACCAAAATGACATCACCATGATAAAGTGAAGTTTCAGTGTGTCCGACTGTGACTGATCAGACCAATATGAGCTCGAAATACTCTACCACAGGCTGGGCACAGATAGTCCATATGAATTTTTGGAGTGGATACTCCAAATTTGCATATTTTAGATTTATTTTGCGCTCTCAATTCTACTTTGCTAAGAGAGCACAGCACCCTCTCTGAAGTGGGCACACCATGCTGAGTGGTCCTGTGCCAGTGTCTCCCATGTTACACACTCAAATCCAAAGTTCTTGAGAGAGACCTTGAGAATGTCCTTAAATAGCTTCTTCTGACCACCATGTGATTGCCTGCCCCATGTGAGTTCTCCATAAAATAGTCTTTTTGGCAAGTGTGCATTTTGCATTCAAACAATGTGGCCAGCCCATCGGAGTTGTGATCTATGAAGCACAGTTTGAATGTCTGGCAGTTCAGATCAAGCAAGGACTTAAGTGTATGCTACCTTATCCTGCCAGGTTATCATCAGAATCTTCCTAAAGCAGTTCAAATAGAAGTTTTTTCCGATAATTTATGTATGAACTACATGAGTTCTGGGGTAGGCATAGGATACTTGGATGTTGGTCTGTACCTGTACCTTCTCATGGCTTGGAATTGAACTGCCTATGTGCTATGATGCCTGAACACTAAACTCACCAAAAATCCTGCCATGGATCATATGGCATGTCTGGGCTCTGCACTGAGTGCTGGTCAGGCTCTGGCTCCTTCAGTGTATCCTGCCTACTTGCAAGTTATGTTTTTTCCTTATATTCACTTGTCTCTGCTCAGAGCCTCCAATGGTTACTGGTGTTCCTATATAATCGTGGACTAAATGGAAGAGCAGAGGAGCTTATAACTACTTTTAACTGACTTTATCACTATTCTCTATGGTAGATTTTTAGTTTTATCTGTGTTTATAAAGGAGCTGGACTCCTCTATAGCCTAATACACTGACATCTTAGTTACAGGTCCCCTGTGCCACTACTAGAGATTGTCATTTGAAAGAGGGATTGGAATTTTTCTACTCAGTCCCAGAGCAAAGCACCAGGAAGAATGGGTAGAAACTGCAAAAAGGCTAATTTAGTCCTGATATTATTAGGACAAACCTCTTAACAATTAGAGCTATGCATAAGTGGAATAAGGTGGTGGGGTGTCCCCCCTTGAAAGTCTACAAGCAGAGATTAAATGTTATTGCTTTCAGATATGGGTTAGATTAGATCAGGTATTATTAACCTGGGGTCCATGGATCCCCAACGAATGTCTGGAATCTCTGGGTCTGTGAGTCTGAATGACAAAAGCGAATATTTTAAAAAATGTAATCTTTTTGGTAGTCCTATGCATTTTGTTTTATGCCATTAAACACATTCTTCCAGGGCAGAGCCAAGATGGTGGAGTAGAAAGACACCCATACACTAGCTCTTACCCCACAGCCCATAAAATATCTGTAAAGAAGAACTCTCAACAAATTCTAGAGCAGCAGAAGCCACAGAACAACGGAGTGGAGGAGATTTCTACCCCAGAGTGACCTGAAAGACTAATTGGAAAGGTCTGTCCCACCAGATCTGGAGCAGAGCCCAGCCAAGCCCAGCCTTGGCTAGGAGGCACCAAGAGGAGCATATCCCAGCAGGCTTCAAGGACAGAATCTCCAGAGGCATCACAGATCCTTCAACCCACAGGCACCAAAGGTCACTGATAGGGTCTTCTCGGCTGGCCAAGAAGGGAGATTGGTGTCCCTACAACTCAGGCCTCCTCAGGTGGCAGCAGTGGAGGCAGCAGCAGACAGGGCTCCCAAAACAGGCAGTAGCCTGCATCTATTGTTGAAGGTCTCATGGTAAACCCCCTGAGGGAACTGAGCCCTGTGTGGCAGCCCTGCCCCCACCTGAGCAGCTGATCTTAATCTCACACTGAATAGCAACCCTGCCCCTACCTAAAGCCCCTGGGGGATTGGAGTACCTAATCAGAATCTCAGGCCCCAGTGCTGGCTTGGCAGAACTGCAGGTGAGGTGGTTGTGGAGAGGAAACTCAGAAGTCAAGTAACTGGATGGGAAAATGCCCAAAAAAGGGAAAAAAATTAGACCATAGAAGCTTACTTTCTTGGGGAACAGGTGTCTCCCCCCATCCCTTTAGATGAGGAAGAACAAGGCATACTGTCATACGAATTTAAGGCCCCTGCCTCTAGGACCTCCAAAGAGAACTTAAACTGAGCTCAGGCAATAGAAGATCTTAAAAAACAAGTTAGCAGCTGACTAAAGGAGAACCAAAAAAAATGCTGAGGAAAATAAAACCTTTAAAAAGAGGCTAACTCAATTGGAAAAAGAGGTCCAAAAAGCCAATGAGAAGAAGAAGGCTTTAAAAAGCAAAATTAGCCAAATGGAGGAGAAGGTTCAAAAGCTCACTGAACAAAATAATTCATTCAAAGAGAGAATTAAGTTCAGGAAAATGAATGACTATGAGTTAAACCAAGCAGTTAGTAAACAAAACCAAAAGTCTGTAAAAATAGAAGATAATGTGAAACATCTCATTGGAAAAACAACTGACCTGGAAAATAGATCCAGGAGAAACAATTTAAAAATTATGGGACTACCTGAAAGCCATGATCAAAAAAAGGACCTACACATTATCTTCCATGAAATTGTCAAGGAAAACTGCCCTGATATTCTAGAATCAGATGGCAAAATAAATATTGAAAGAATCCACCAATCACCTCCTGAAAGAGACCCGAACAGAGAAACTCCTAGGAATATTGTGGCCAAATGTCAGAATTCCCAGATCAAGGAGAAAATACTGCAAGCAGCTAGAAAGAAACAATTCAAGTATTGTGGAAATATAATCAGGATAACACAGGATCTGGCAGCTTCAACATTAAGGGATCAAAGGGCATGGAATGGGATATTTCAGAGGACAAAGGAACTGGGACTGAAACAAAGAATCACCTACCCAGCAAATCTGAGTATAATACTTCAAGGGAATGAATGGTCATTCAATGATTTAGAGGACTTTCTATCATTCATATTGAGGAAAAGACCAGATATGTATAGAAAATTTGACTTCCCAAGACAAGAATCAAGAGAAGCATGAAAAGGTAAACTGGCAAGAAAAATCATAAAAGACTCTCTAAAACTGAACTGTTTATATAACTACATGGAAAGAAAATATTTATAACTCTTGAATCTTTTCTCAGTATTTGGGTAGATGGAGAGACTGTACATACACACACACACACACACACACACACACACATACATACACATATATAGATAGAGAGTACAGAATGTGTCAAATGAGAAGAGATGATATCCACACAAAAAAATTAAAATAAAATAAAAACTAAGGGGTGAGGGAGGAAAATACTAGAAAGAGAAAGGGGGAAATGGAATAGGGCAGGCTATAACTCATAAAAGAGATAAGAAAAATCTTGTTCAATGGAGGAAAAAGGGAGAAGGGGAGAGGGGAAAAATGAAGCTACTCTCTCCACATGTGGCTGAAGGAGGGAATAACATGCTCACTAAATCTGATATGAAAATTTATATCACACCACAGGAAAGTAGGGGAGGAGGCAACAAGTGGGGTTAGGGGAATGATAGAAGGGAGGGCAAATGGGAGAAGGGAGTTACTAGAAATAAACACTTTCAAGAAGGGACAAGGTCAATTGTGGGGGGAAAAATAAGGTGGGATAGAGTAGGACAGAGGGCAATATAATTAGTATTACACAACATGATTATTATGGAAGTCTTTTGCAAAACAACACAAATTTAGTCTCTATTGAATAGGTTCCCTTCTGAATGGAGCTGGGGAGGGAAGGGGGGAGGGAGAGAAGTTGGAATTCAAAGGATTAGCCACAAATGTTGAGAATTTTTATTGCATATATTCAGGAAATAAGAACTACATGGAATGGGGTACAGAAATTTATCTTGCCCTACAAGAAAAGAGAGAAGATGGGAATAAGGGAAGGATGGGGTGTGATAGAAGGGAGGGTACATTGAGGGAAGGAGAAATCAGAATGCAAGGTATTAGGAAGTGGGGGGAGGGGAGTGATGGGGAGAAAAATTGGACATGTTACAAAGTGAGGTAAAAGCAATTAGTATTAAGACAATTGACTGAATTAATTACTGAGAATAAATCAATGACATCTTCAGTTTGGGGAAAAGAATTTTAGCCTAAATTTTCAAGAGGAAGATAACCTTGGGGAAAATTTGGCATTGATGGAAAAGTTAAGGTTTTAATGGTAAATTTGATTTTATGATTGCTATTTAATCAGGAACTAAAACATGTATAGAAAGGCATGTAAGCCACTTGACTTGCCTTAAAAGATGTTCCTTAGCCAAAGTGAAATTATAATCATATTTGAAACCTGGTTATTGGAACTTGCCATTTTTAGTTGCTATGGGACTATTAAGTGACTGTTCTTCTGAGTCTAACTCCAGGTATGGATAGCAAGAAAGGTGGTCTGAACCTCCAATCCAAGATGCCAGTAAGCCTGTGAGATGCTGGTATGAACTGCAAAGGTGATCTCATGGGAAGGGTGGGAAAGTGGCTGTTCAGCCTGGGCTGAGGTAGGATTCTCCTGACTCAATTTCCTCACTGATACCTGGCAGACTTTAAGCTTGACTGAATGGAAGCAGACAATCTAATCCTGCCTGGAACTGACATGAAGTTGGGGAGATATTGTATCCCTGCAATATCCCTACTCTTGGTAGCAACTTCCTATAGTCAAAAAGTCTGTAAGCTTAACACAAGATCTATTAAATTTTAGATTATTGGTAAGAGAACCTCTGAGGTTAAGTCTAAAATTAAGCTATAACACTTAGGACTTTAGATCAACAACAATAAATTAGGGTCCTTTAATTCTTAGTAATAGTGTGGAGACAATTAGGTCACGGTCTTGTGAAGTTAGCATACATAATTATTATTTGTGTCTCAGATGGTTAATGTCTAAAAAAACAAATTCTTTTGTGGTCCATATTGTAAATGCTTTAAAAAGAAATATCACCTGACCAAAAGTCTGAATTGTTTTATCTGTTATAAACTGTGTTAAAAATGAAAACTGAAAACAAAAACAAAAACAAAAACATTTTTCCGAAACAGGTTACCTAGGCTTCACCAGACTGCTAAAGGGGCCCATGAAACAATACAGATATAGACACCTTAGCCTAGATGGTTGCTGACAGCCCTTTCAAATCTAAAAGTTCTGTGATTCTGCATTCCCTTGCATTGTAACCAACTTTCACCATTATACAGAAAAGACATTATTATATACTCTATATTTTTAATTTACTTTACCTTTTCAAGAACAATCTTGAAAAACAATCAATTACTAAGAATAACAAAAGAAAAACGTTTTAAAAATTAACTCATTACTATTTAATAAAAAACAATTTTAGTAAGATATATTATATGTAATCATTTAAAAGCCTTTCTCTAAAATGATGCATTGTATCTAAAACCACACATAAATTCTATGGTAGTTTCTATGGTAACTGTCACCTTTTTGAATATGCATAATACTAAAGCAATACAGTACAATGTTTTTATAAATGGAGGCAAATCTATTCTTAAGGAAATTAACATTTATATTTTAGTCTATAGTTTGTTTTTAACCTAGCAAATATTTTTACTTAAATTCAAATTTCAATTTTTTTTAGTATCCCAGACTAAATTTTCTATTTTAAATTAAAGGTTAAATACTACATATATGTTTGTAAGACAAAATATATTTGTGTAATGGGAAAGAAATCGAGTGACTTAAAAAGATATATGCTTCATTGAAAAAGAAGTTTTACAGTATTCTCTCTAACTTAGTACACAATAGCATAATGAAAGCACTTTTATAAATATATCTCTACATCATACTACTGAACATTTGACTACATTAGATTAACACAAAAGACTTTTCTTTAAATGAGAACTTCTGCCCTTGCCAGTGGGGAAGCTGATTATAATCCTTGCACACAGATATTGAAAGAATACTGGATTGTCCATTTAATGCTACATTACATTTTCACAATGCTTTCATTGAATGATGATGCATAAAATCTAAGGGAAATTTGCATATAGTATTTTATACTTACATCAAACATTCTTATGCTTTAAACAAAATATATTAATGTACTACAATGCAACTAAAATGTAACATCTGCATCTAAGTAAGTTGAAAATGCAAACTGGACACCAATAGCCTCAACATAAACCAAATAGTTTATGCTTTCTTTAAGATGATGAAGTATAAGGTTGTAAATACTTTCTTTTGCAAAGTTTCCTAACATATATATTATCAAATGTTCCATTCAATACTTAAAAATATTTATTGATTACACGTAAATATTACTCTACCTCCCACATTATAGATAATAAGGTTTTGAAACTTAAGCAAGTAAAGGTTTAATTTAGGCTGGTCTAGTAAAGCTGGAAAGGTTGACGTATTGGTCTGAGGACAGACTATGCCAGGTGCAAAGAATACAAGTATAAAGAAAGAAATAATCCCTACTTTCAACTTCCTTATAGTCTAATGAAGAAAACTATATGGTTACATATAAGCATAAAAACATTAAGAGAATAAATATAAATAAATATGAACTGTTTAAATACAAAGTAGTTTAGGAAGTAGGGTAACAGTATTTGGAAGGACCAGGAAAGGTTTTATGCAGAGGTATGTGTGGAAGGAGAAAAGAGATTCTTCAAGGTAAGAGTGAAGAGGACATATATATTCTAGGTATGGGATAGAAAGGTGGTGTCACTACAAAGGCACAAATAGATGTTGGAATATCATGTGTGAGTAAAAGAGATAAGATTAGTTTGAGGGTAGACTAAAGACCATAAGATAGGAAGTGAAACCAAACAAAACGAGAAAGATAGCTTAAGCCTAGTTTGTGGAAGAATTTGGCAGCAACAGGGAAGCACTGAAGTGATTTCAGTGACATGATCAGATCTATGCTTTGGGAAAATCACCTTAGCAGTAGTAAGTTTCAACGGCTGAAGAAGAGAGTCACTGGAGGCAGGAAGACTAGTTAGGAAGCTATTGGAACAACCTAGGCAAGAAGTAACAAGGCTCTGAACCAAGACAAAAGCTGTGTGTGCAAAAAGAAGGGATAAAATTTGAGAAGTACAGTGGTGCTACAAATAGTAAGATTTGGTAATTAGGAGATATATGAGTAGTGGAGAATGAGGAGTCAGAAATAATGTCCAGTTGGGAACTGAGAACACTAGAAAACTCGTGTTTCTTTTGATAGAAATAGGGAAGTGTGGAAGAGAAAGCTTGAAAATATTTGAAAGTTTGGAAATATTAAGTTTACAGTCTCTCTCTGGGAGCTGACCAGTGTACTGAGAGTATAGAAAGGAAGAAAAACGGTTTCCGGAGCTCTAGGCCTACAGGTTGTGGGAGATCGAGTGCCTGACAGTACAGCCCCTTCTTCCCCACTGGAAGCAGAGAACTACCTTGACAAAGAACTCAAAAATCAAGTAAATGGCTGGGAAATGAGCAAAAACCGAATAAAGAATTAAACTGTAGAATCTTACTTGGGTGACAAAGAAGACCAAAACATGCAAACAGAAGAAAACAAAGTCAAAGTTCCTTCACCCAAAGCCTCCAAGAAAAATGTGAATTGGTCTCAGGACATGGAAGAACTCAAAAAAGATTTTGAAAATCAAGTAAGAGAAGCACAGCAAAAAGAGAAATCAGAGTGATGCAAGAAAATCATGAAAAACAGGTCAACTGTTTGCTAAAGGAGACCAAAAACAAAAAAAAGCTGAAGAAAATAACACTGTAAAAAATAGACTAAACCAAATAGCAAAAGAGATCCAAAAAGTGAATGAGGAGAAGAATGCTCTAAAAAGCAGAATTGGCCAGAGAGAAAAGGAGATCCAAAAGCTCATTGAAGAAAACAATTCCTTAAAGATTAGAATGGAGCACATGAAAGCTAATGACTAAGAAAAATCAAGAAATTTTAAAACAAAACCAAAAGAATGAAAAAACAGCAGACAATGTGAAATATCTCACTGTAAAAACAACTGACCTGGAAAATAGATCCAGGAGAGATAATTTAAAAATTATGGGACTACCTGAAAGCTATGATCAAAAAATGAGTCTAGACATCATCTTTCAAAAATTATCAAGGAAAACTGCGCTGATATTCTACAACCAGAGAGTAAAATAAATATTGAAAGAATCCACTGATCACTCTTAAAAGAGATCGAAAAACAACTCATAGGAATATTGTAGCCAAATTCCAGAGTTCTCAGGTCAAGGAGAAAATACTGCAAGCAGCCAGAAAGAAACAACTTGAATATTGTGGAAATACAATCAGGATAACAGAAGATCTAGCAGCATCTACATTAAAGGATCGAAGCGCTTGGAACAAGATATTCCAGAAGTCAAAGGAACTAGGATTAAAACAAAGAATCACCTACCCAACAAAACTGAGTATAATACTTCAAAGGAAAAAATGGTCATTCAATGAAATAGAGGACTTTCAAGCATTTTTGATGAAAAGACCAGAGTTGAATAGAAAATGTGACTTTCAAACACAAGAATCAAGAGAAGTAAGAGGTAAACAGAAAAAAGAGAAATCATAAGGGACTTACTAAGTTGAATTGTTTATATTCCTACATGGAAATATCATATTTGTAACTCTTCAGAGTTTTCTCAATATTTGGATGGTTGGAGGGATTATTTATATACATATGTGTGTGTGTATATATATATGGACAGAGGGTACAGGGCAAGTTGAATAGGAAGGGATGATATCTAAAAAAAATAAAATTAAGGGATGAGAGAGGAATATATTGGGAGGAGAAAGGGAGAGATAAAATGGGACAAATTTCTCTCATAAAAGAGGCAAGAAAAGGCTCTTTCAATGGAGGGGAAAAGAGGAGAGGTAAGAGGGAAAAAGTGAAGCTTACTCTCATCATATTTGGCTTAAGGAGGGAATAACATGAACACTCAGTTTGGTATGAAAATCTATCTTACACTACAGGAAAGTAGGGGAGAACTGGGGTGGGGGGGGGGATGATAGAAGGGAGGGAAAATGGGAGGAGGGGGTAAACACTTCTGGGGAGAGACAACATAAAAAGAGAGAACAGAATAAATGGGGGGCAAGATAGAGTGGAGGAAAATATAGTTAGTCTTTTACAACATGACTTTTATGGAAGTCTTTTGCATAACTACACATATATAACCTATACTGAATTGCTTGCCTTCTCAGTGGGGATGGGTGGGGAGGGAGGAAGGGAGAGAAGTAGGAAGTCAAAGTTTTAAAAAGGAATGTTAAAAACTGTTTTTACATGCAACTGCAAAATAAGAAATACAGGTAATAGGGTACAGAAATCTATCTTGCCCTACAATAAAATAGAGGAGATGGGGATAAGGGAAGGAGGGGTATGATAGAAAGGAGGGCAGATTGGGGGAAGGAGTAATCAGAATGCAAGGTGTCATGGGCTGGGGGTAGGGGAGAGATGGGGAGAAAATTTGGAACTCAAAATATTGTGGAAATGAATGTTGAAAACTAAAAATAAAAAAAAAATTTAAAAAAAGAAAAGAATAAAAAAAAGAAGAAGAAAAGACCAAGGACAGAACCAAGGAACACTATAGTAAGTATGATGAGACAGCAAAGGAAATGGAGAAGGAAAAGGTAAGTTGGAGAACCAGGAGACAATAATTTCACAAAAACCACATGAGAATATCCATGAGGAGACAGTGGCTAACAATGTCAGTAAAGCAGACAAGTTGAGATGGATGAAAACTTAAAGATGACTACATGAATTGGCCATTAAGAGATCACTGGTAACTTTGGAAAGGGTAGTGGACAATGTTAGAGGAAACTAGGAAGACCTGCATAAACTGATACAGAGAAAAGTGAGCAGAAATAGAACAACTTAAACAATAACATTATAAAGAAAGACAACTTTCAAAGAGTTTTCAGAACTCTGATCAATGCAATGATACACCACTGAATCTAGAAGACTGATCATCTCATGCCAGAGATAATGATGATGATGTTGGTGGTGGTGGTAGCATTTATATAGCATATTTTATGTGTGAAGCATTGCCCTAAGCACTTACATCATTTGATCCTCACAAAAACCCTGGGATATAGGTGCTTTTATAATCCACATTTTATAGATGAGGAAACTGAAAAACACAGAAGTTAAGTAACTTGTTCTGGGGTCAAACAGCCAAGAAGTATCTGATGCTAGATTTTTAATTCAAGTCTTCATGACTATAGACACAGCACTCTATCCATCGTATTCCCTAGGTGACACAGAGAAAGAATGAATTTAAAATGAAAAATGAGACATACATTTTTTGACATGGTCAATGTGGGAATTTGCTTCCCCAATGTGAAGGATTTCTTTTATTTCTTTTCTTTTAGTTGTTCAGTTGTGGTAGTTGGGAATAATGAGGAGACAATAAATGTTTGTAATTTTTTTAACTTAGTAAAGTTATCCTCAAAAAGTGCAACTTACCTTAAAAACAGATTAAGGAAATGTCATTTAAGAATCATTTGACTGGGGTTGGGGCATGGAGCCAAGATGGCAAAGTGAAAGCGAGGACTCACCTGAAATCTTCGACAAATTCCTTCAGATGAAAGTGAATCTGAACAAATTTTACAGTGGTAGAATTCACTAGGAGAGAGTGTGGCAGATTTCCAGCCCAGGAAAGCCCAAAAGGTGGACAGCCACTGAGGCTGCCGTACTCTAGTGTAGCTCTAGGGGAGGAGGAGACCTCTAAGAGTCAAATTACCCCCAAAATTCACGCTGCAAGCTTCACTGTAACCCTGGGGAAACTCAGACTTCACCAGGCCTCAGGCCTTGGCACACCGCAGACAGCTCAATACCAGCTAAGTTGCAGCATTATATAGTTTCTAGCTAAAAGAACCAGAGGCCACAGCACACAAAGCCAGCAACAACTCCTCTAGCTCCCAGCACAAGAAATGTGAGACAGAGCCCCCCTGTGCCCCAGGTACAGAGAGGTACTTTAAAAGCCAGGAAAAAGGCAATCATCATGAGCAAGAAGCAAAATAGAAAAACACTGACCATAGAATCTTATTATAGGGACAGGGATGATCAAAATATGAATTCAGAAGACAAGACTGACATTATATCCACATCTGAAACCTCAAAAAGGAACATTAACTGGTCTCAAGACTTACAAATGTTCTTGGAAGAGTTCAACCAGGATTTTAAAGGCAATTTGAGAGGTAGACAAAAAATTGACCAATAATTTAAAAAATACAATTGACAAAATGAAAAAAGAATTCACTGAAGAGAACAGCTACTTAAAAAGTAAAATTGGTCAAATGGATAAGTAGGTACAAAACCTATCTGGAGAAAATAACTCCTTAAGAGAAACAACTGGATAAATGGAAAAGGAGGAACAAAAGCTAACTGAAGAAAACAATTCTTTAAAATTTGGAATTGGATAAGCAGATGCTAATGACTCTATGAGGCATCAAGAATCAGTCAGACAAAATTGAAAGAATGAAAAAAATAGAAAAAAAATGTACAATATTTCAGTGGAAAAACAACTGACCTGGAAAATAGATTCAGTAGAGAAAATTAAGAATTATTGGTACCCCTGAAAGCCATGATGGGAAAAAAAAAAACCCCTGGACAGTTTCTTCCAAGAAATCATCAAGGAAAACTGCCGTGAGGTCCTAGATTCAGAGGGCAAGATCAACATTGAAAGAATCCATCAATCACCTCCTGAAGATATCCCAAATTGAAAATGTCAAGGAATATTGTTGTCAAATTCCAGAATTATCAGATTGAGGATAAAATACTGTAAGCAGCTATAAAGAAGCAATTCAAACATTGAGAAAATACAGCCAGGATCACAGAGGACCTTCTACATCAAAAAATCAGAAGAATTAGAATATGATATTCGTAAAGTAAAGGAGCTAGGACTACATGCAAGGATCGACTACCCAGAAAAATTGAGCATAATCTCTTAGGCAAGGAAATGGATATTCAATGGAATAAGGGATTTCCAAACTGTCCTGATGAAAAGACCAGAGCTCAATAGAGGCATAAATAAGGAAAGAGAAAAAAAGGAAAAAAAAAACTTGCTATTTAATATTAGCAAATTGTTTACATTCTCTTTATGTGAGGATGATACTTGTTAATCTTGAGAATTGTGTTTTTATTATGACATTTATAAGGGATATACATAGATGGAGGGTGTGGGTATAAATTAACTGATGTGATAAGAAATCTAATTAAAGGTGTGAAAGGAGGAAAGGAAAAGAGGAGGAAGAAAATGGAAAATTACATCACATGAAGAGGGACAAAAACATCATAGTAAGAGGGAGATGAGGATTGTTTGAGTTTTACTCTCATCAGATTTGGTTGACAGAGGGAATAACATACTCAATTAAGTACAGAAATCTAACACCTCACAGGCAGTAGGAAGGGAAAGGGGAAAGAAAAGGGAAGAAATAGTAAGGGAAAAGAAAGAAAAGGGAGCAGGGATGATAGAAGTGAGGGAAGATTGATGGAGGCGGTGGTGAAAAGTAAAACTTTTGAGGAGGGAAAGAGAGAAGGGGAAAATAAAAACACAACTGGGGGGAAGGGATAGGATGGAGAGAAAGACACAGAGAGTAATCATAACTGTGAATGTGAATGGGATGAATTTTCCCATAAAACAGAAGTGAATAGCAAAATGTATTAAAAAGCATAATCCATTCTAGAGCTAGAAAAACTAATATCAAAATTCATATGGAAAAACAAAACATCCTGATTATCAAGGGAATTAATGAAAAAAAAATGCTAGGGAAAGTAGCCTAGTCATATCAGATCTCAACTTGTATTATAAAGCAGCAATCATCAAAACCACTTGGTACTGGTTAAGAAACAGAGGGGTAAATCAGTTAAATTAGGCACTCAAGATACAGAAGTCTGCTGTTTAATAAACCTAAGGACCCCAGATTCTGGGATAAGAACTCAATGTTTGACAAAAACTTCTGGGAAAACTAGATAATAGTGTGGTGGAAACTGGGCATAGTAACACCTGACACCATACACAAGAATAAAGTCCAAATGGGTCTACAATTTAGGCATAAAGTCTGATGTTATAAACAAATTAGGGGAGCAAGGAATAGTTTATCTGTCAGATCTAAGAAGAATGAAGAAATTTATAATCGAGCAAGAGACAGAGAATGCAAAATGGATAATCTTCATTACATTAAACTGAAATGTTTTTGCACAAACAAAGCCAATGCAACCAAGATTAGGAGAGAAGCAGAAAACTGGGAAAGAATTTTTACAACTAGTGTCTGTGATAAAGGTCTCATTTCTAAAATATATGGAGAACTGAGTGAAATTTACAAGAACACAAGTCATTTCCCAATAGATAAATGGTCAAAGGATATGATCAGGCATTTTTCAGAGGAAAAAATTATAGCTATCTATATCCATGTGAAAAGATGTTGCAAATTACTACTGATTACACAGATGAAAATCAAAACCACTCTGAGGGACCACATCATGCCTATCAGAATAACTAACATGACAAAACAGGTAAATGACAATTGTTGAAGAAGATGTGGGAGAGTTCGAACACTAATTCATTGTTGGTGGAGCTGTGAGCTGATCCAACCATTCTGGAGAACCATTTAGAACTATGCACAAAGGGCTATAAAAATGTGCATACCCTTTGACATAGCAATACCTCTTCTAGGGCTGTATCCCAAAGAGATCATAAAAAACTGAAAAAGGTCCCACAAGTACAAAAATATCTATAGCAGGTCTTTCTGTGGTGACCAAGAACTGGAAATAGAGGGGATGTCCACCAATTGAGGAATGGTTGAACAAGTGGTGGTATATGAATGTAACTGAATACTACTCTATTATAAGAAATGATGAACAGGCAAACTTCAAAAAAAATCTGGAAGGACTTATATGAACTGATGCTAAGTGAAATGAGCAGAACCAGGAGAACATTATACGCAGTGTGTGAAGACTATTTCTGATAGACTTAGACCTTCACAGCAATGCAAGGACCTAAAATCCTCCCAACAAACTCCTGATACAAAATGTCATCCACATCCATGGAAAGAATTATGGAATCAGAGTGTAGAATGAAGCGCACTATTTTCTCTTGTGTCATGCTTTCTTTTGTTTTGGTTCTTCTCATTGTTTCTCCCATTCATTTTAAATGTGTTTAATAAGAATGTATGTGTAGAACTCATATAAAATTGCTTGCCATCTCAAGAGGGAGTAGGGAGGGACGGGGGGAATTTAAAACTTATCAAAGTGATTGTTGAAAACTGAAAATGAATAAATTAATTAAATTAAAAAACATAATCCAAAAATGTGTTGTTTACAAGAAAGACATTTGAAACAGGGGGGATACACACAGGGTAAAGGAAAAATGCTGGAGTACAAAATATTAGCTTCAGCTGAAGTAAAAAAAAAAGCAGGCCCAGCAATCACAATCTCAGACAAAGCAAAAGCAAAAATAGATTTCATCAAAAGAGATAATGAAGAAAACTATATCCGGCTAAATGGTACCACAATGAAGTAATACCATTACTAAACATATATGCACCAAGTGGTATAGCATCCAGATTCTTAGAGGAGAAGTTAAGAGAGTTACAGGAAGAAAAGAGAGCAAAGCTATACAAGCGGGTGACCGCAACCATCCCCTCTCTGAACTTGATAAATCTAACTTCAAAATACACGAGAAAGAAGTTAAGAAGGAAAATAGAATTCTGGAAAAGGTAGATATAATAGACCTCTGGAGAAAATGGAATGGAGATAGAAAGGAATATACCTTTTTCTCAGAGGCACATGGCACATACAAAAAAAAAAATGTACTAGACAATCCAGTGCAGAAAGGCAGAAACAGTCAATGCATCCCTTTCAAATCATGATGCAATAAAAATTATATGTAATATGGGGTCACAGAAATATAGACCAAAATTAATTTAAAACTAAATAATCTAATACTAAAGAATGAGTTGGGGTCAAACAACAAATCAAAGAAAAAGTCAGTAACTTCATTCAAGAGAATGACAAGACTAAGAAAATCTACCAAAACTTATGGGATGCAGGAAAAGCAGTTCTTAGGGGAAAGTTTTATGTCACTGAATGCTTACATAAATAAAATAGAGAAAGAGGAAATCAATAAATTGGGCATGCAACTGAAAAAGCTAGAAAAAGAACAAACTGAAAATCCTTAATTAAATACCATATTAGAAATACTGTAAAACAAAGGAGAGATTAATAAAATTGAAATTAAGAAAACTACTGAACTAATAAACAAGAGCATGTTTTATGAAAAAATTAATAAAACTGACAAACCTTTGGTCAATCTGATTTAAATAAAGAAGAAAGGCAAATTACCAGTATCAAAAATCAAAAGGATGAATTCACCTCCAATGAAGACAAAATTAAAACAATAATTAGAAATTATTGTGCTCAACTGTAGGCCCATAAATTTGACAATTTAGGTGAAATGGATGAATATTTTTAAAAATATAAATTGCCCAGATTAACAGAAGAAGAAGTAAAATAGTTAAATAACCCATCTCAGAAGAAACTGGACATCAATGAATTCCGTAGGAAAAAATCTCCAGGGACAGATGGATTTACAAGTGAATTCTATCAAACATTTAAAGAACAGTTAATTCCAATATCATACAGACTATTTGGGAAAATTGTAGAAGAAAGATTCTTAGCAAATTCTTCTCATGATACAAATATGGAACTGATATCTAAATGGGAAGAGCCAAAACAGAGAAAGAAAATTATAGACCAATGTCCCTAATCAACATAGACTGAAAGATTTTAAATAAAATATTAGCAAAAAATTTACAGCAACTTATCACAAGAATAATACATTATGATCAGGTAGGATTTACTCCAGGAACGTAGAGGTGGTTCAAGATGAGGAAAACTATCAGCATAATTGATATCAACAAAAAAACTAACAGAAACCTTATGATTATCTCAATAGATGCAAAAAAATGTTTTTGACAAAATACAACATCCATTCCTATTGAAAAAGCTGGAGAGCACAGGAATAAATGGAGCCTTCCTTAAAATAATAAGCAGTATTTACCTAAAATGATCCGTAAGCATTATATGTAATGGGAATAAGCTAGGTGCATTTCCTATAAGATCAGGGAGTGAAACAAGGATGTCCATTATCACCGCTGTTATTCAATATGGTACTAGAATTGTTAGCTTTAGCAATATAAGAAGAAAAAGAAGTAGAAGGAATTAGAATAGGCAAAGAAGAAACTAAATTATCACTCTTTGCAGATGATATAATAATATACTTAGAGAATCAAGTGAAAAACTACTTGAAATTATAAACAACTTCAGCAAAGTTGCAGGATACAAAATAAATCATCTGCATTTCTATATGTTAACAACAAAGCTCAATGCAAGAGATAGAATGAGAAATCCCTTTGAAAGTTACAGTAGACACAATGAAATATTTGGGAGTCTACCTGCCAAAACAAATCCAGTTACTATATGAACACAATTACAAAACACTTTTTGCACAAATAAAGTCAGATCTAAATAATGGGAAAAACATCGGTTGCTGATCCGCCAAGATGATATAATAAAAATGACAATTCTACCTAAATTAATTTACTTATTCAGTACCATCCCAATCAAACTAACCAAAAATTATTTTATTGACCTAGAAAAATAATATCAAAATTCATCTTGGAGAAGAAAAGGTCCAGAATATCAAGGGGATTAATGAAAAGAAATGCCAGGGAAGGTGGCCTGGCCATACCAGATCTTCGATTGTATTATAAAGCAGCAATCATCAAAACCAGTTGGTACTGGCTAAGAAATAAAGGGCTAGATCAGTGGAACAGGTTAGGTACACAAGACACAGTAGTCAATGATTATAGCAGTCTACTGTTCAATAATCCCAAGGTTATCTTCTGGAATAAGAACATCTGGGATAAGAACTTCTGGGATAAGAACTTCTGGGATGAGAACTCATTGACAATAACTCCTGGGAAAACTGGAAAATAGCGTGGTGGAAGCTGGGATACACCAAAGCCAGACATAGTATACAAGAATAAAAGTAAAAATGGGTACACAATCTAGGAATAAATACTGATATTATAAATAAATTAGGGGAGCAAGGAATAGGTTATCTGTCAGATTTATGGAGGAATTTATGACCAATTAAGAAATAGAGAACATTATGAAATGCAAAATGGATAACTTTGTTTATATTAAATTGAAACGTTCTTGCACAAACAAAGCTACTACAACCAAGATTAAGACAGAAGCAGAAAACTGGGAAAGAATTTTTACAACTAGTGTCTGTGACAAAGGCCTCATTCCAAAAATATATAGAGAACTAACTCAAATTTACAAGAATACAAGCCATTTCCCAATTGATAAATGGCCAAACATTAAGAACAGGCAATTTTTAGAGGAAGAAATTAAAGCTAGCTATAGTCATATGAAAAATACGTTCTAAATCATTATTGATTAGAGAGATGCAAATCAAAACAACTCTGAGGTACCACATCACACCTATCAGATTGGCTAACAAGACAAAACAGGAAAATGATAAATGCAGGAGAAGATGTGGAAGAGTTGGAACATTAATTCACTGCTGGTGGAACTGTGAGCTGATCCAAACATTTTGGAGAACAAATTGGGACTGTGCCTAAAGGGCCATAAAAATGTACATACCAAGGAAAACAAAAGTATATACCCTTTGACCTAGAAATACCTCTTCAAGAGCTGTAATATAAAGATATCATAAATACGGGAAAACGTTCCACATGATCCTTGACCTGGGTGCTCTGGAATTTGGCTACAATATACCTAGGAGTTGTCCTTTTGGGATCTCTTTCAGGAGTAATCAGTGGATTCTTTCAATATTTATTTTACTCTCTGGTTGTAGAATATCAGGGCAGTTTTCCTTGATAATTTCTTGAAAGATGATGCCTAGGCTCTTTTTTTGATCATGGCTTTCCCATAATTTTTAAATTATCTCTCCTGGATCTATTTTCCAGGTCAGTTGTTTTTACAATGAGATATTTCACACTGTCTGCTATTTTTTTATTCCTTTGGTTTTGTTTTATAATTTCTTGATTTTTCACAAAGTCATTTGCTTTCATGTGCTCCATTCTAATCTTTAAGGAATTATTTTCTTCAGTGAGCTTCTGGACCTCCTTTTCCGTCTGGCCAATTCTGCTTTTTAGGGTATTCTTCCCTTTATTGACTTTTTTGGATCTCTTTTGTCATTTGGGTTGGACTATTTTTTACCAGTGTTATTTTGTTTAGCATCTTTTTTGGGTCTCCTTTAGCAAGCAGTTGACTCATTTTTCATAATTTTCTTGCATCACTCTCATTTCTCTTCCCAATTTTTGCTCTACTTCTCTTACTTGATTTTCAAAATCCTTTTTGAACTCTTCCACAGCCTGAGACCAAATCATATTTTTCTTGATGGAGGAGCTTAGACTTTGTTGTTTTTTGTTTGCATGTTTTGATCTTCCTTGTCACCAAAGTAAGAGTCTATCATCTGATTCTTTTTTTGACTTTTGCTCATTTCCTCAGCCATTTACTTGACTTTTGAGCTCTTTGTTAAGGTAGATCTGTTTCCAGTAGGGGTGGGAGACGTACTGTAAGATTCTCAATTCCCCCACAATCTGTGGACCTGGAGCTCCAAAAACAGTGGCTGTTTCTGTTCCTGCTGCTGCTGTGGCTATTGTGGATTCCTTCACCCACTTCACCCTCCACCACCATGGGGATGGAGAGGAACCACTCTGCTCTCCCACATTGGTCCCACAGACTTTTTCCACTGACCTTCCAATTTGTCCTTGGTGTTTTGGGGTCCTGAAGTCTGGAAACTGCCGCAGCTGTGAGAGATTCAGTCTCCCTAAGGCCTGCTCAGGTCCTGTCTGTGCCAGAGCAGCCTGCACTGCACTGCACCCTGTCCTCTGCATGGTGTGATAGACACTTCCTGACTACCTTCCATGCCGTCTTGGGATGGAGATTTGCTTCACTCCATCATTCTGTGGGTTCTGCAGCTCCAAAATTTGTTTAGAGCCATTTTTTTTTACAAGTACTTGACTGGGCTTGGTGGTAGTGCTCTAGAAAGTCCATCCTGTTACTCTGCCATCGTGGCTCCCAGCCCCACATGATCAAAAATACTTACAGCAGTTCTTTCTGTGGTAGCCAAGAACTGAAAATAAAGGAGATGCCCATCACCTGGGGTATGGCTGAACAAGTTGCGGTATATGAATGTAATGGAATACTTTTGTACTATAAAACATGACGAACAGGCAAACTTCAGAAAAACCTAGAAAGACTTATATGAACTGATGCTGAGTGAAATGAACAGAACCAGGAGAAAATTATACACAATAGTAACCACAATGTGGAAGACTGTTTTTGATAGACTTAGCCCTTCACAGCATCACAAGGACCAAAAACATTTCCAAAAGACTCATGACACAAAATGCCATCCACATCCAGAAAAAGAACTATGGAATTGAACACAGAATGAAGCAGATTATTTTGTCCTTTGTTATGTTTTGTTTTTCCCATTCATTTTAATTCTTCTGTACAACAGGACTAATGTGAAAGTATATTTAATAGGAATGCATATGTAGAACTCATATAAGATTGCATGCCATCTTGGGGAGAGAGGAGAGAGGGAGAGAAAATTTGGAACTTTATGAAAGTGTTTTTTGAAAACTGAAAACAAATTAATAAATTGGGGGGGGAGAATCAGTTGATTCCGTGAAAACTATGACCAAACAAAAGTCACAAACACTATTTTTAACAAATCATACAGGAAAACTGCTCAGGTTTATTAAAATTGGAAGGTAAAGTGGACATATCAAGAATTCAACTGTCACCTTCTGAAAGAAACCTCACACTGAAATCACTAAGGAATACCATAGCCAAAATATAGAGCTGCCAGGTAAAAACAAAAAATAAACTGCAATTAATCAGAAAGAAAGAGTACCAAGGAATCAGAGACAGCATCACAGAAGACTTTGTTAAAAAAAACTACAAAGGAGAAAAAGAACAACTTGTAATAAAATATTCCAAAATCAAAAAACAAAATTAGCTATAGTAGCATAGAGGAAAAACCTTTAAGAAAAGAGGATATTGAGCACTCCTCTTAAAAGAATTAGAGCTAGACAGAAACTTGGAAACATGCAACACAGGCCTCAAAGAGAAATAAAGAAAAAGGTAATACATGTCAGCACTTGGAAGAAAGTAAATCTTGGTGAACTACTTACAATCTAACAAGAAACAAGTCTCACCCCCATTATTTTTAATAGTCACAGGAGTAATGACAGACAAAAATAAGGCCTTGGTAGTTTGTTTTGATGTTGTTAAAAGAAAAAGGAAAGGAAGGAGAAAAGGAATATACTAAGGAGAAACTAGGGAATATATCAAGGAAGAGAACTTACTATTTCTCATAATTGGAATAATAAGAAGCAAGTTCACAGAAAATTAGGTTGAACAAGAAACAATCTCAGGAACTGCAATGTTATCTAAACCAGACAAAGGTAGGTTGAACTCACACACTCATTAATATGCATACACAAACACATTGACACACACACACACACACACAAACAAACCTCTTTTAAAGAGTGGTATAGAAATATGTTACATTGAAACAAAATAGATGGGGACAAAGAGATCATAGAAAAGTTTAATGCAGAATAAAACAAAGCTTGTGGGAAGACACAAACAAAACAAAATTAGACTTCATAAAATGGATTATAAAGGAGGGTCTAAAAGGGGGAAAAGTAAAAAAATCAAGTAATTGGAAAGTTTGGAATGTATAGGTGAGGTGAAAGAGAAGAATCAACAGAGAACAAACCATTTAAAATTATAGTTACTGGTGCTGATCACATTTCTACCCACTACTTTCCTCTTTGTAAAAAGTAGTTTGAGGAGAGGGGAGAAGGAAGAGCTAAAAAAAACTATAGAAATGATGGAAGGAAATATACAATCGATGCTTAAACTCATGAAGACAAAGGAGATAAACTCAAAATTCGTAGGTAGCATTCATAGTCTCAAAAAATACAAGAGTAAAAAGAGACACATTTAGGGATATGTAGGGAAAACACATTATGTTTAGTGAAATAAAAGAATTTTTACATATTAAATAAGTACATGTACATGCACAAACATACTCCTAATGGCATAGCACCTAAGTACTTAAAGGAAAAGTTAAGGGAGAAACAGATAGCAAAACAATAACTGGGAATCTCAATGTTCACCATTCAAATGTACACAAATTTAACATAAATTAAAAAGACCTTAAGGACCTCATATTATTAGTACATAATACTTACATCTTATATATAAATCATATACATACATATACATAATACATAAACACACATACATATGTATATGTATATATACGTATAAAAAGAACCTCATAAGGACCTTAAAAGAATTTTAGAAATCTGGATATGAGAGATTTCTGGTTGTAACTGAATTGAGAGAAACAGTTATATCTATTTCTCAAATGTGTATGGCACCTTTCAAAAAACTGACCATGAGGTAGGAAGTAAAAAACCTTAGAAACAAATGCAAAAAACCAAAACATTAAATATTTACTGTACTGGTCAAACTGAAATAAAAAATATAATCATTAAAGGGTATTTGAATAAGAGAGATGAACTTAATGAAAGACTAATTTAATTCTACAGAATTGTTAGTACAATGAATGAAAAACAGAATTAAAAATCTGAAAATTAAGCAAAAGCAAAACAACAGAAATTCAATTGATAAATTAATATTTAGATTATCTGATATAATAGATAAGAAAATCAAATAATAGAGAACATGTCATATGACAATTGAAATTACTTGTTCAACTTCTAATTGGTCAGTAAGTAGCTACTGTCTCTACAGGAGTCAATGGGAGATTGTACTCTAACATATGTAAAAATTATTTTATTTATCTCTTCACTTCCCTGATCCTGTATTCCTTCAGGATAGTTAGAACATATACAAATTAGTCCAAAACTACCTGGAGAAAAGTATGGCAAATGAGAAGGCAGTATTCATGTCCCCATTAAATCTATCACCTGTGTCAGGGACTGTGCTAAGCACCTTATTTTATTTGATCCTAACAACAACTCTGGGAGGTAGGTGCTATTATTATTTTACAGATGGGGAAACTGAGGAAAACAGATTTTTTTTTTTTTTAAGTGACTTGCTTGGGGTCACACAATTAGTAGATGCCTGAGACCAGATCTGAATTCAAGTCTTCTTAATTTGAGTCTGGCTCGCTATCCACTGTGCCACCATGCTGCCATCTGTCTGCTGATTTAACTCTCATAATTATTACTAAGCCTAGTAACTTTGCAGTAAGGAGTCACTCACGTCTATGGGACTTCTTGTTCTTTTTAGTAAGTAGACATCAAATTTCCCTTTGAATGTGGGAGCATTCATCAAATTACACAATAAGAAACACTGAAGAAGCAGAAATATAGCAAGTTGATTCTTTCACATACCAAGATTAAAACGACTGAAATTTTTGAAAAAATGAAAAGCACAGTGAGAAGGAATTGAAGTAAACATGTACACTACTAGCCCAATGGTATAGGCGGAATATTATTATTCAAAATAGCCTTTTAAATAGGGATTGTAATTAACAGGCATTAATTAAGAAAGTTGCCTGTGAAAATTGTTTCTTGCCTTTTTGTCAGAAGGGAAGGTATCATCTCCTCTATTTTCCCTACATGACAAAAAGTGAGGAAATTTATCTCTAATATAAGTAGCCTTAACTATTTTTCTTTTGAAACCCTTTAGCCTTCTAGTGAAGTCTATGAATCCCTCTTCTCATAATAATATTTTTGAAAACATAAAATATAGAGAATCAAAGGAAATAAATTATTTTAAAACATAGCTTCATCTGTCATCTAATTTTAATATTTATAATTTTTTTATACCTAGTTGCATAGTTTCTTGAGAGCAAGGACTATCTTTTGCCTTTCCTTATATCCACAGCACAGTGCCTGGCATACATTTAGTGCTTTATGAATGTTTATTGCCTGATTAACTGATAGACCCCCACGTTAAGAACATCTGTTCTAATGATTTAAAATCTTTCCTTCTTTCAGGTACTCCTTTCTGTTAGGAGAAAGTCTATCTGGATAACCTGGGATACATGCTTGGCTCCTTAAAAGTGTTTACAGTAGGGAATAAGTGTATATGAGGGTAGGGAGAAAAAAACATGGTTTCTTACTTCTCTGAAATTATGTGGACTTCCAGTGACTAGAATGTTTCCTAGTTACTTCCTCTCCTATCTACTAGAACAAAGAATGAAGAGCTGAGTGGCTCAGCAGATATACTGCTGGGCCTGAAGTCAGAAAGATTTGAGTTCAAACACTGCCTCATATACTTACTGGTTGTGTTGACGCTGAGTAAGTTACTTGACTTGTTTGCCTCAGTTTCCTCAACTATGGAATGGGGATAGTAATAGTACAAAGGGTTAGTATGAAGATCAAATGAGACAATGTTTGTAAGGCTCTTAGCATAGCGCTTGACAAGCTATATAAATGCTGGCTATTGCTATTTACAGAACTTGTGATTTGAAATATTTCTATTTGATGAAAAATCAGTTTTTTTATTCTCTCTACAAGCATGTAACTACAGGTCACTTGCTCTTTCCTTTATATTCTCACTTTTTAAAAAATTTATCTGTTCCATTTTAATTTGCTATTGCAGGCAGTGGTGACAAAATTGTTCTGATTACCAGGTTAGAACAATTACTGTTCTAATAAAGATCCTAAGTCAAAAGGTGAGAGTGGAATTTCCTCCCCCTCTTTTTATAATCACATTTGAAAATAAAAGAAAGAAAATAAAGTCAAACTTCCAGTATCAAAAAGGGCAAGGCAAAATTCACAACAAAAGAAGAAACAGAGGAAATTATTAGAAATCACTTTAGCCAACTAAATGGCAATAAAATCAATAACTTAAATTAAATAGCAAACATTATAAATCACATGAATCAAAAAATCACATGATTAGAACAAGAGATATAGAAAGGGTCTTTGATAAAATATAACACCTTATTATGTTAAAAATAAAAATAAAGCACAAGAATAAAGAACTCTCCCTAGGTACAGCAAGCCAAATCTATTAAAGGAAAAAACTAGAATGACCTGTCATGGAGAAATGCTTGAAGCCTTTCCAGCAAGAACAAGGGAAAAGCAAGGATATTCAAGGTTACATCAAGTCTTTGCTACAGTTACTGAAATGGTAATTATAGTAGTAAGACAAGAACAAGAACTTGAGATAATAAGCACCAGCAGACAGCAAACAAATATAAGCAGAAACAAGAGAACAATACGTACAATAACTACAACAATAAAAATGGAAGGATCATCTGATTTCTGAGTAATGAAACAATCAGTGAATGCCATGGAGAAGAATTAATAAATATATACTTACTCAGGAATGAGAGGTGGGGGCTTACTAGGACTGTGATTGATGCAAATTGCAAAAGGAGTCAACATTTTTAAAAACTAATACATAAATGTCATTTCACATATTACAGAGTTACTTCAAAAGTTTTTTATACTAACCCACACTTTTTTACTAATGCATATTTCTAAATGTCCTGAAAATAAAATGATAAGATAATAGCATACACATGATAACAGATAGAAATTTGAAAATCTGCAACTACATGTATATACATGTATAAATATAACATTTATCTTTCAGGAAAAATAATTTATCTAATTGTGAAAATTAATCATCTATTTCATCAATCTGAAGTTACTTCTTGTGTACCAATTCTAAAATTCACTGAAATTTCTACAATTATGATTTTTAAAGTATGTTTGTTGTTTAGTTGTTTTTCAGTCATGTTCAAGTCTTCATAACCCCATTTGGGGTTTTCTTGACAAAGATATTGGAGTGGTTTGCCATTTCTTTCTTCAGCTCATTTTAGAGATGTGGAAACTGAGGCAAACAGTGTTAAGTGACTTATCCAGTGTCACACAGCTTTGAAGTGTCTGAGGCTGGATTTGAACTCAGGAAGAAGAGTTTTCCTGACTATAGGCTCAATGCTCCATTGTACTGTCTAGCTATCTAGTACATAAGATCTTAGCTCAAATTTCATAATTCATTGTAGCATGTTGCTGATCCTGTATTCTTGACGTATAAGTTCTATCATATTCTATCATGCTAGTATGGTCCTGGCAACAGACTGTATCTGCTATACAAGAAATTGCTTAGACAAGTACAGAGAAGACTGTTGGCTGCCCATTAGGTGATGAATTCTTTGGGCAAGGAAACTCATAAAATAAAGAAAAATAAGGAAAGTTTGGAAGAACCAAGTTCCTCCAAAATCAATCAATATTCGCCAAAAATAAGAGATAAGAGAAGTCAAACCCTATAGACCAATAGAAAATATAGATAAATAGATAGACAGACAGATAGATAGATAGATAGATAGATAGATAGATAGATAGATAGAAAGAAAGAAAGACAGACAGACAGATATACAGACAGACAGACAGATATCATGGGTACTTTTCAAGAAGGTTGGATAGTGCTTAATACAGTGAATGGTAGATGTTATCACAAGCGAAAATGAATTATTTTTACAAGAAATGACTAGTTACTGAGTATGCAATTAGATTGTTGACCTGTTAGACCAAAGCACTAAGTCAGTATCAAATTAGAAGGATAAAGATTAGCATAAAATATGGAATGCAATTATAATAGCTCCAAACTGACCTATTCAAACAAACTCTTGATCCTGAAAATAGTAAATACATAAAGGAAAAGAAGTCAACGGTGTAATATTTCCTAAGTAATCTTAAACTGATATGAAGCAGTTAATATTACAAAAAGACCAAAAGAATTTAGAAACCACAACAGCTAGATAATCACTGATCCCGCTGACAAGCAGACAGCCATAGCAGCTAAGGGCAACAATAGTTTAAAACATGTATTTATTTGCACAATGCAATAATATGGAGAATGATGGAAGATTATAATCAATATGCTTTTTAAAATGGTGAGAAGCAGTAGAAGGAAAAATGAGTTTGGAGAGACCTTTGTATGAGACCAGACTAAGCCACATTATTGCAAGGTCATTCATGGATGAAACTGGAAGGAAAGTGAAAAAAAGGTAAAAGGAAATATGTCAACATTTGGATAACAAATATTTGTATTTTAACATCTCAGTTGTGTATGTACTATATGAAGAATTAGAACTGGCAATAAAGGCAAAGACAGGAACTCTTCAAATCAAGGATTCACAGAGGAAATCTGTGACGGGAGAAATATAATTTTGAGAACGTATGGGAATGGATTCTTAAAATATTCAAAGAAAGTAAGTGGAAAAAATGACACACTATTACCACTGGAAAGAAAACAACAACAATCAAGAAAACATCAAACAACTCTATAAAATCTTTGCATAAATTATTTATATATGTATTAAAGATGCTGTAAAAGTATGAGAACAGACAGGATTTTCCAAATGATATAGCAGACAACATCTTCACAGTCACACAAATGACAGAAATACGACAAGACTACTATATTTATTTCTTGTGAGTCATCGAAAAGTATATCCTTAAAGGATGTATTACACCAAGATACTGTCCATTCACGTGTCATGTTACTTCTGCATAGATAAACAATGGAGATCATTTTGTTGGATGATGTTTTACCATAAGATTTTAAAGTAAAATGCTATAAGAATAGAGTTCTTTTATCAAAGGAAGGGGAAAGAAAAAGGAATACAAGGGATTTTATTTTACAGAATCATTAAAAACAAAATCAGCTACTTATTTGAACCAATAACTCTCCCCTCAAAAGCCTAAACCTATTTATATATTATTATGTATAAAGTCAGTAATATTTGAATAATGATTTTTCAGTTTAGAAGAAAAACAAATCTATAATCAGTGTTCTAGAATTCCTTTTCCTGGAAAAAGAGGATTGTAATTAGATACTAAGCTTAATGAGTCTTTAGAGATATCTAATAACTTTCTGCAATTATATCTCATTTAATTTTTACAAACAATAGTGACTACCTTCGTTACAGGAATTAGTCAGTTCCTTGAATAGTTCATAAAGACAACAGCTAACAGAGGACCTCTCCAGTAAGCAGACCTTTAAAGTTTATGTAAAAAACTACATATACAAAAGAATACTCACTTCAACTGTAAATTTATGAGACCAAATAATCCCTATAAGTATTAAGTTCTCAAATGACCAACCAAGAAGTCATAAGAGCTGTAACTTATGTTTTTCTTATTCAATAAAAGATTACTAGCAGCAGAGGGACAGCTGAAACCTTTATGTTATACTGCAGTTAAGTTCAGAATAGAATGGAATAAACTATACAACTGTGACAGAGAAGCAACTCTTCTTAGATTGTTTTTGCAGGCATTTTTATTTAATTAGTTAATCAATAAAATGAAATGATAATTTCTTAAAGTGATTCTAGTAAACACAAATTACTATCGTTAGAAATATTAGAGTTACTGAAGAAGAGATTAGAAATTACAAAATATTTTGGCTTCTAGTGATCCACAGGTTGGGTTGGTGACTCTTCTTTGAAACTAATTACTTTAGGTAGGTATAAAGGCATAGAAATACTCTCAAAATAAAGAAAACAATGAAAATTCTGGGAATATTAAACCAAAATAAATTATTCTTATCAAATTTTTCTAAATATATTACAATTAAAATATGATTTATATATCATATCAATATTAAAATGATTTAAAATAAAGTGAAGAAAACTGGAATACCTAGTAGTATTATACTCATTTTACATTATTAAAAAACCCAAATATATGGATTATTATACCATCCATGATTTGAAATGTATTCAACAAAAGGCAATCCTATTGATTTCTTGTTTGTGGGAGAACATTTCTGCATTTCAATGCTTTATTATAATAACAATGAACTATACATTAGGAAGAAGTTGAATTATGGAAATAAATACTTGCACTAATATCATCACCTGAACATTTAACAGAACAAAATTATCAAACAAAAATACTACATCCAAAAAAAGATATTTATTTAGTTCTTTGGAATTGGTGGGAGAAATGTACTTAAAACAGTGTTTCTCACAAAGACATCCATTACTGTGATAATGAAGCAAATCAGTTAACTAGAAAGACAAATACTTATTTGGAACAAGATAAAGAATACAAACTAAATTTCTAGATTTCACATATAGTATGCCTTTACTCTGTATTTCTTTAGAAGATAAATCAATAATTTGAGAAAAACTATTTCAGAAATATATTCTATGATTATTTTGTTTTGATTGGTCAGTGATCAAGCATTTAAGATGCATAAACGTGCTTTTCAGAATATAAATTTGAAGAAACACAATAAGCATTTTCAAAGAAAAGGTTCTGAATATACTCAATGTAAAACCAAAAGTAAATTATCATTTCAAGATATTTTGAAAGTATATTATTACATATGCTAATGGTTTAAATATATAACTACTGTGGATTTGTGTGAACATAAAGTATTCTCACAGAAAAAAATGACTGAGATTTTGATCAGAAACATTCTTTGTGTACAGTTTCCTGGTATTGTCAGGGTGGGGATAAACAGCAATTACAATGCACCAATAAACACGTAAACCATAAGAAAATATAGTTCTAAAATATGATGTTTGAGTAGATTTTGTGGCTTTTCTATTTAATATTTTAATAATAAGAGACACTAATAAGCTGTCAAAAATTTCATTATTATAACAGGAAGGGAGCTAAATCTTATATAATATTTCCAAAGCATACCATATCTTGTAACTACTGGTCGAACCACACCCAAAATAACAGTTTCTCTCTCTCTCTCTCTCTCTATATATATATATATATTAAAGCACAAATATTTTCTCAAAATTTAGTTACTAGAGATTACACTGATACCACCTTTCCTTACAATGACAAAATGGTAAGTAGTTGGAAGTTTATGTAAACAATAACTGAATTCTATAGTACTAGTTAGGAAATTCAGTGTTATAAAGTAACCCCGTACTTATTAAACGTTAAACTCGGTCTTGGTATGGAAGACAACAGCATGGTCTGCTATAGATGGAGAATCCAAAATTTTTAAGAGAATTTATAAAATTACTGTAAATAGTAAATTCCAAAAAACTAGTATATATTTGATAAAGGTTTCAATAATTAGTAGAAAAGTGTAATATTTACAGAATTTATAGCAGTGTTCACCTGAGTATTCTATTATAATACATGGTAAGTGAAATTACTTCTTTTAAAGTTTGAAAACTATCATGATATATAGAGATTATAATTTTCCTTCACAGATAAATTTTGGTTGAGATTATGTTTGGATGGCAGCTATTCAAATTAATGAAAAGATTATCCAGAATCAAATCAAAGAAAGAAATAACCAATAACCCTGTCTTACTCCATTACCACCTGTATTTCCTACATCCATTCAAAATATAAAGATTTTATTTAGTGGAACTATTACGTTTAAATAACTGTGATACTACTTAAACACAAGACATAACAAAAAGATAGAGGGATATTATCGCCAGGGAATTACATCATCTTGGGGGTGGGGAGAAAGGAAAATCTTATTGCGGAGTACTATGGTAAAATTTCATAGAGAAAAGGGTTCTTTAGATGCAGCCTACAGCAATGATTCTATATGGAATTAGGTAATAAAATTATTTTCTGTGTTATAATTTACCTTTAATATCCTTTTATTAATATTCACAGCATAGCTTAACTGGAAGCATAGGCCTTTGATTAAAATACACCCATAAGAAAGTATAATATCAAAAACGTAGCTTCACAATCAGATTATTTTTTCATCAGAAAATTTATAAAGATCATTTTCCATGCTGACAGTGCACATTTCATCTCTAAGTTTGAAGAGTCAAATGCTACCACAGCTGGGGGTTATTCTGCCAAATGGCTTCCAACAGGGACCACAGAGATGTAAGCTGGAGGGTGGGGGTGGGGTGGGGTGGGGTGGGGAGTGTAATCTGTATGTAGGAAAAATAACAACAAACCTGAAGGGAAATAACTACTCAATTAAATCATTTTAAATTGATTATCATATAACTGATTCAATCAAATACATAGTACAATGAAAGAAAGCAACACTGAAGAAAAAAGTCAGATATTAAAATAAATGATTTATGGTTACCTGCAGAGATTAAAACAAAAAGCAATGGCTTGACCCAGATGTATTTCATAGGGATTTACTAAGGCTGAAGGGAGGGGTGAGGGATTGATACCTTTAAAAAAAACCATCATGAAAGAAACTGAGACAAGATTATAAACAAGAGGCCAAGTTATAGCGCACCATGGGATTTTTAATCTGGCTACCTGTGGTTTTTGCAGTTAAAGCCTTATTCAGCAACAAAACATGAGAGGGCCAAAAGAAAACAAAAAAAAAATCGCATTTATATGTCAGTTTTGCAAATGATCAAACAGCGTGAATCAAGAATACTGAAAATACATATAAACGCTGATGACTTTTTCTTAAGGCACCCGTTTCATCAAGTATTATTGAGAATTACCTGTGCATCACGTTTCTTCAACTCTTGAATTTTATTTTCATGCTCCATATTGGCAGCGCGGAGCTGTTTTTCCAGTTTTTCAATTTCCCGTTCATGATCTCGGACTAGGCAGTCCTTCTCTGTATTATGCTGCTGGAATAGGTGCGTCTTCTCCTGTTCATGCTCCCGTTTCAGCTCTACTATCTGATTGGACAATGAAGAGTACAGTTCATCAACAGAACATCCTTGTCGTCATGACAACTCATGTACAGCTTAATTTTTTCCTTAATTTGATCAAGTTGGAAATTTTATTTTTACGTCACTACTACCTCATCTCTAAAGGATTCTTGAATTAGAAGGATTTTGTCACAGCAATTTAATATTCTGTTAAACAAATTCAGTAAATCTCTGCAAACTGTTGACAAAAAATGGCTCAACAATAAAAAAGAAAAATGTCATATATGATATATACTGTCCCATGAATCATGCTTTTGCTGGTCAGGAATGATGAAAACTATAAATAATTAATAGTCAGTATCCTCTTTCATTCACTTAAAAAGATACACATAAAATACAGCAATGAAATCGGTCAAAGGTTTCTTTATGATTTTCAAATAAAAGCTGAGTTAAATACTCATCTGTATTATGGCATATATAGTTGTCTTTTAAAAATAAAATGATGATAAAAACAAGACTCTATTATCTCATTATCAGCTACGGTACACCACTATAAATAGATGTATGTGTTCTTGAAGGACACCTGCTGTGCCGCAAGCTTGCGCCATGATTTCATAAAAAGCATTCTATTCTCAGGATCCTTTCCCAATCCACTCCACACTGGATACTGTGACCTTGGCCAATCTTAGCCTCTCCCTGCTACCCTGAATGGCAGCTTGAGACCAAGGGCCTGGTTGCCGCAGCTTTGATACTAATCCTCCCAGACTGTGCACAATGGCACCCTACCTGGCCTTCAAACTATAGCCAGCCAGGCTGCCTTTGAAGCAGGTGATGAATAGGGGACTGCAGGAAGCCAGCTTTCCCAGTGAACTCCAGGATACACAGCTGCTAAAAACAGTCACTTGGATTTTTCTTCAGTTTTGGTGGATTTCAGGGAAAAATCCGCTATTATCAAGAATGTTATTTTCAATGTGAGAATCCATCTCCAAAAAGGCTAACAGTAGGAGCCTGCTCAAAATCGATCTTGTTTTGTGCAATGAAGTGCCTGACTACCTTATCTTAAAGCTATAGCATTCTTTTCTGGAGGCATATTTTCTGCATTTACTCCTGCTGCTTTGTTCTTTTGAAAATTTTGAAAATCTTATTCCTAAATTCAAATTAAGAATTAAAATTTTTAATTTTTAAGCTATAATTCATAGTTTCAAAACATTTTTAGTTCTAAAATTCTCCAGAAAAGCAGAAAATGTCAGCATTTATTTAACCCTACATAAATTGACTACAGTTTTACTGATAACCATCAACCACTCCCATATGTTTATTATTCTAGGGCATGGATGTCTTATTGACCACTGCAAAATTTTTTTCAAATGTTCGATAACACAAAGTTATAACAAATATCAAGTTATAACAAATTTTGTTAATTTCAAGAATTAAAGCTACTTGCATGTATTATCAGTCAAAATGCTTTCATAATTATGGGTACAAATTACATTTCTTAATTAAAATATACCAATTCCAAAGTTGTGCTGTGTCCTTGTCTAGCTCTAGCATGCTTATTTTTAATTTGAAACAAATAAGCTTATATTTTCTTAATTCAAACAACTATAAAGTTCATACCAATACTGCTATAAGGTAGAATGTCTAGATACAGATTATATCTCTGATCCTAATATTAATATAGAACATGACTCAACAAAGTCTTCTGATTTTCACTTCTGGGACACTTTCATTTTTGTTCAATCTTACCATTTCAAACTTCTTTATCCTCTTGTTTTAAAAGAAAATTTTGATTTACTCAAAGAAATTTCTTAAGGCAAAAGTTAAAAGGAAAATTGTCATTTGGAGTAATAATAAAGTACTATTAAAATATATTTTAAATTTCAAAATAATTGGGATACTGGAAGTAATTTAAATTTGGTGGCTGGTCACTTACAAATTATACAAGAAAAAAGCAACTGGTTTACCTATCACCATGAGTGGAAGAACAATAACAAAGAATAATTAGCCCTCTATAATCCATTTAAAAATTATTAATAATATGGCCTTGTATTTACATAGTAACTTCTCAAAGGAAATTTTAGGTATTTTGAGTAGTATATTTTAATTACATTATCTCCATTTTACCAATGAAAAAACCTGAATAAATTTTAAAAAACTTGTTCCCCTCAAAAAAGTTCAATAATTTTCCTGAGAAGACAATATAGTAATAAAAAAATATCTATGGAACTATAAATTTACTTTTGTTATTAGAGTGAATGTTCTCACTAAGAGCACCCAACAACAATGAAATCACAGGTCTTGTACAAAAAACAATCAGGCAAACTGACACCAGGTGTATTTTCCATAATACAAAGATTACTGGTGTAGGTTATGGGGGTAGAGGCAATAGTTTTAGCAAGCTGTGTTTAAAATATGAGACCGGAGGATAAATTCAAACACCTTGGAATCTTGGAGATCAGATCCCTAGTTTCCCTAATAGCAGTTAGGAAAGGGTCCTGATTACATAGAAACTGACCTCATCTCACCTTCTAGGAACACACTGCTGGGGTATGCAAAATATGGGTCTATAAGAGTGTAAACAATGAAGAGTTGCAATCAGTCATTAAGAATGTATATAACTTCCAGACTCCCAGAATGGTTCTTCAATCTATAAAACTTCTAGCCAATTAAGTAACAGAATTGTTAGTAACATATTCAGGAGCTTTAGATTTCTTGAAGACATCAGACTGGTCAATTGTCTACAGTAATCAGGAATTCCAGCATGCAATAAGGATTTAATCTGATACAGGTCCACAGGAGTAATGAAATATAGGGTATTTACTGAAGATTCCAAGAAAAGTGGCTGAAATCCTATGGAGGTGCTCATAAAAAGGACAGCAAAAATGACCCATTATATCATCATGGTTTATTTGAGTGTCCCAGAATTCTGCCAAAGAATTGAAGAGTGGAAGTTACGGGAATGAGGGTATTTAAACAATAAGGTTCATATCTATAGTTTGAGGGTGGGTGGGGAGGCATTTACTGAATAGAGAAATGGATAGTGATAGGAATGGGATAGATGGTGGCACAGGGGATAGAGCACAGGCCCGAGAGTCATGAGAATCTGAGTTCAAATACAGCCGTAGGTGCTACTTGTGTGATCCTGGTCAAACCACTTAATCCTATTTCCCTTGAGTTCCTCATCTGAAATATGAGCTAGAGAAGGAAATGACAAATCATTCCAGTATCCCCAGTACCCCAAACTATGGCTATGAGCCCTGCTCTTTAACTGCTCTCATTCCCCTAACTTCTATTCTACAATTCTCTGGTGGCATTCTGGGCAACCAAAATTCTAAACCATGGTTAACTGCATACAGAGATCAACAGCTTCAGCCAGGAAAACTTCTGTGGGTAGGTTACAAGGTATGCTTGTCTATCTGTCTTAGGCCATCTGAGGTTATCTACCCACTCCATACCCCAAAATCTTAACTGTTGATATAATGGATCATTTTACTGCTCCTATGGTCCTATACAGGATTAAACTCATATATTATGCTGGAATTCCTGATTACTGTAGACAACTGAACAGTTTGATATCTTCAATAAAGTCAGAGCTCTTGAATATGTTACCAACAATTCCATTACTTAATTGGCTAAAAGGATTACAGACTGAAAAAAATATTCTAGGAATTTGACAGCCAGGTGACACAGTAGACAGAGAGCCATGCCTGCAGTCAGGAAGACTTATCTTCCTGATTTGTAATCTGACCTCAGATACTTCCCAGCTATGTGATCAACTCCTCACCTGTAAAATGAGCTGGAGAAAGAAATGTCAAACCACTCTATTATCTTTGCCAGGAAAACTTCAAATGAAGTCACAAAGAGTCAAACATGACTAAAAAATAACGAAACAAAAAAAAATTGGGAATATTGCTGTATGCAAGTGGATCAAAGAATTATCTTAATGATAGGCAGAATAGCAGCAGAAGTACTACTCAAATGTATAGATTGTATGATTGGGTTACTGATCTATTTATAGATGGTAGATGGGAAAAGACCTTATTATCTTTATTGGGAAGGAACTGAATGGGACATTCCATTTGTGATATCCATGGAACTAGAGGAACACAAGACTGTCTTGATGTACTATACTCTTACGGTTATCACAACTACCAAGAACATAATGCATTTCTGACCTTGGGGGAAGCCTACAATGAAATCCAAGGTCTAGTGAGACAACAGCCTCCTTGAAGTGGAGAGTGCAGAAGTCATTCAAACTTGCTGGTTCTTGTCTTTTACCTATCAGAGACCTCACACCAGAGTATAAATTGGTAGTTATCCCATTCATTTATAAAATGTATCAAGCCATCAGAATTTCTAGCTGATCAGGCATGATATTTAAAGAATCCACATGCTTTAAAGGGAATTTGGATTCAGGCAATCCTCATAGGAATGTAAATCAAGATCCAATAGAGAGGAAGATATTAGGAAAAAAGTGGCCTTCTCTATTTGTGTCTGCCCTGCTGCCTGATGAGAAAAATAGGCACCCTTAGGGAAGGTTCGAAGGAAGGGACTAAGCTAATGTCACATAGAATAAGAATACAACTGACAAAATATAAACGAAAAGGCTACAATCTACAAAAATAGTTGATACCATGCCACAGGGGGTGTGAATCTGAAGGAAAGTAATGCAAAGTGTTCTGATGTCTAAACTAGTAATATACATCAGTAATTTAGAAAAGTATACAAACAAAAGTTCACAATTTAAGGACATTTTTACATTTTATCCACAGATATCTTCACAATTCACAGTGAAGAAATACCAAATTATGCCACATCAGATCAGTCGCAAAGATTCCAGTTGTATTTCAGTTATGTCAATGAATCACTAGTTGACCCTTAGAGAATCATTCATTTCTTTTTGCTTTAATTTCCCTTTGCTCTCCAATGAACCTTGACCTTGTAGACGTGTGTAATCCAATTACCCTTGAAGTTATGTTGCTAGGAGTCTCATAGTTGTAGAAGAGGTTTCCCACAGCCAATAGGACAAAGGTCTTCATACTAAAATGAGACCAGCTTCAAACTAGTGAAGACAGTAAGACCAGAAACACCACAGCAGAGTAGCACCTACTAAGTGGTCAAACTGTGGCAGTGGCAGCTTTACATAACAAAATGGAAGTAAATACAACTAGCAGATGTACTAGCACCATGTGGCTCACAAACACACATTGGGATATCTTTTTCTTTGATTAGAATGTAATGTTATAAGAGGGTATAGGATAGTGCTCACATTCCTGCATTTTAATTCCTAAATCTCCGAAACCTTCACCTTAGTTCAGGCCCTCATCACCTTGTAATGGCCTCCTAATTGGTTTCTTTTCCTCAAGTCTCACCACACTAAGCCATCTTCTATATAGCTGTCAAAATGATTTTGCTTAAGTGCAGATGTGACCATGTCAGTTCCCAATTCAATACACTTTAGTGCCTCTCCTTTGTCTATAGGATACAATATAATTTTTTTTTTTTGGCTTTTAAAGCTCTTCACAACTTGGCCCCATTATATATCACTCCCATTCCAGTACTCTGTGGTTTAGTCAAACTGACCTTTAAATATTTTTTTTGTTATTATTATGTCTTTGACAAATATCAAAATAAAACATTTCATATAAAGAACAGAAAACAAAAGATTGCATATTATACCATAAAATATTACATGCAGATTTTTAAAAGTATATATTGAACTTAATATAGCAATTCAACAATGTCCTGCTATATGACCCATTTCAAACTGCACTGTTATTTTCCATTTTTCTAAAATAAATTTTATATCTTTTCAGCATTCTTCTTTAAAGTCTTTAAATTTATTTAAATTAAGTTTAAAACAGGAAAAAAACTGCCATGAACACAGTAGAACATAAGGGAGGATTCAAAATAAAACAACAAATTTCCATTTCAAGGAAACCTATATAAGGAAGATTATGCATTGTTTTAAAATTTGTCCAGCTTTTCTTTGCTTCCTTTTAGGTTTTCTTTTCTTTTCTGCTGTGCACTTTTTACTTTATCTTTTCCCCTCCCTCACTGCTGCCCCCCCTCCAAAGAAGGCTATGATTAAGTATAGACATACTTACACTCATACACATATATGTAAGATATACATACACACTGATTCACATATATGAAAGACCATATTTGCCTTATTTTTACTTGTCATCTGTTTCTCTAAAGGAGAAGTATCTTCGTTCACAAGTCCAAAACTTTCCATGTATTTCTAAATCAACTAAGTCATTATTTCCTATACCACAGCAATATTTCAACCCAATCCCATTCTATCTGACAGACTCTCTATGAAAGTTTTTCCCCCAATTTTCTCCATTCCTTCTATTTCTGGTTACATAGTTTTTATTTATACAAGACAATTTTAATTTAAAATAATCAAAATTATCCTTTCTACATTTGAACAACGCTCTCACCTTATAATACAGTCCAGGGTCCGATACTACTGGATTTGCTTCCTTTACATACTTTTTCTCCGGTTTCTTTGAAGTTCTTGATCTTTTGCTCTTTTTTAATTTAATATATAATTTATTTTTTAATTCTTAACATTCACCTCCACAAGAATTTGAATTCAAATTTTCTCCCCATCTCTCCTCATCCTCCACCCAGGACAGCATGCACCCAAACCACCCCTTCCTCCAGTCTTTCTTCCCTTCTCTTACCCACCCTTCTTTCATTCCCCTTCCCCTCTATTTTCCTGTAGGGCAAAATAGATTTCTATACTCCATTGCCCATATAGCTTAATTTTCAGTTGCATGCTAATACAATTTTTAACATTCATTCTTAAAACTTTGAGTTCTATATTCTCTCCCTCCCTCAATATTGACCCTCATTGAGAAAACAAGCAATTCAATTTAGGTCATACATGTGCAACAATACAAAGCACTTCCATAATAGTTTTGTTGCAAAAGACTAACCACATTTCCCCCTTTCCTAGTCTGCCCTTCATTTATTCCATTCTCTCCCATGACTTGTCTTCCAACAATAGTGTTGCCTTCTGATTATTCCTTTCCCCAATTTGCTGTCCCTTCTAATATCTTCCTTCTCCTATCCCTTTCCCCCTTGCCTTCCTGTAGGGAAAATAGATTTCCAAATCCAATTGAGTGTTTTATTCCCTCCTTAAGTCAAATCCCATGACATTAAGTCTCAATTATTTCCTTTCATCTCCCCCCTCTTCCTCTCCATTGTAAAAGTTCTTTCTTCCCTCTTTAATGTGAGATGATTTGCTACATTCTACCTCTCCCTTTCTCTAACTTCTAGCACATTGCATTCAACAGCAAATTTTATTTTTTTAGGTATTCTCCCTTCATATTCAGCTTACCCTGTGCGCTCTCACTCTCACGCACGTGCTCTCTCTGTGTATATACATATATATATATATAAATATATATATATTTACACACACACATACTCATGTACATATATATACCTGCACATATATAACATACACATACATACCCATACACACCCACATATAGATATATATTCCTTCTAACTACCCTAATACTGAAAAAGGTCTCATGAGTTACAAATAACATCTTTCTATGTAGGAATGCAAATAGTTCAACTTTAATGAGTTCCTTAAGGCTTCTCTTTCCTGTTTACCTTTTCATGTTTCTCTTGATTCTTGTATTTGAAAGTCAGATTTTCTATTCAGCTCTGGTCTTTTCAACAAGAATGCTTGGAAGTCTTCTATTTCACTGAAATTCCATTTTTTCTCCTGAAGTATTATACTCAGTTTTGCTGAGCAAGTGAATCTTGACTGTAATTCTACCTCCTTTGATCTATGGAATATCATATCCTAAGTCCTTCAATCCCCTAGCGTAGAAGTTGCTAAATCCTGTGTTTTCCTGATTGCATTTTCACAATACTTGAATTGTTTCTTTCTGGCTGCTTCTAATATTTACTCCTTGACCTGGGAACTCTGAAATTTGGCTACAATACTCCCAGGAGTTTTCCTTTGGGGATCTCTTTCAGGAGGTTATCAGTTTTTCCATTTCTATTTTACCCTCTGGTTCTAGAATATAAGGACAGTTTTCCTTGATAATTTCTTAAAAGATGATGTCTAGGTTCTTTTTTGATCATGGTTTTCAGGTAAACCAATAATTTTTAAATTATTTCTCCTGCATCTATTTTCCAGGTCAGTTGTTTTTCCAATGAGATATTTCACACTGTCTTCTATTTTTTCATTATTTTGGTTTTGTTTTGTAATTTCTTGGTTTCTCATAAAGTCATTAGCTTCCATCTGCTCCATTGTAATTTTTAAAGAGTTATTTTCTTCAGTGAGTTTTTGAACCTCCTTTTCAGTGTGGCCTATTCTGCTTTCTTCTCTTCATTGGCTTTTTGGACCTCTTCTGCCATTTAGTTTAGTCTATTTTTAAAGATGTTATTTTCTTCAGCATTTTTTGGAGTCTCCTTTAGCAAGCTGTTGACTCACTTTTCATAATTTTCTTGCATCGCTCTCATTTTTCTTCCCAATTTTTCTTCCACCTCTCTTACTTGATTTTCAAAGTCCTTTTTGAGCTCTTCCATGGCCTGAGATGATTGCATATTTTTCTTGGAGGTCTTGGATACAGAAGGCTTAATTTTTATGTATTCCTCTGATGGTATGCTTTGTTTTTTCTCATCCAAAAGGATGAAAGAAAATACCTGTTCACCAAGAAAGTAACCTTCTATAGTCTTATTTTTTCCCTTTTTTGGGCATTTTCCCAGTCACTTACTTGCCTTTTGAGTCCTTTGTCAAGTGGAGGGTATTCTCTAAGGAACTGTAAGTTCTCAATTCCTTCAAGGTGACAAAATCAAGGGAAAGGAGTTTAATCCTCTCCTCTCCTGGCCTGTACTCTGGTCTATGAGCAACCACAAGAACTATTTTCTGTCCTGAATCTGTGAGTAGGATTTCCTCTCCGCGGTCACCATCTGTTCTACCATGCCAGCACAATTCCTCACCCTAGGACTGCCACTCACACCTAAGACCCAGATCTGCTGGTCAATTCTCCCAGGGTCTTTAGGCCAAGGGTTCCAAAAATGGGTGCTGCTGCAGTGGCGGCTGCAGCCGTGGGGCCGGGGCTGGGGCCAGACATCACAACCCTCTCATCCAGGTGAAAGAGCTTTCTTACTGACCTTTTGAAGCTGTCTTTGGAATTTGTACATTGAGAAATCTGGGAACTGCAGTTGCTACCCATGATTCTGCACCCTGAAGCCTGCTCCAGTCATGTCTGTGCCAAGCAGCTAAGACTGGGCTGCACTCTGCTCTGAGCCTGGTGTGACAGACCTTTCCTGTCAGCCTTCCAGGCTATCTTTGGCTGGAGATCTCTTTCACTCTGTCATTTTGTGGCTTCTACTGCTCTAGAATTAGTTTAGAGTCATTTTTTGCAGATATTTTATGGGCTATGGGGGGAAAGTTTGACCAGGTCCATCCTTCTACTCCGCCATTTTGGCTCACCCCCCTAACATTTTCTCATAAAGGAACTTTGTTGTTATTTTTTCTAACTCAATAATTTTTCAGTACTTTAATTGACATGGCATTACATAAATAAATCAGTTATGTAAAATTGTTATGTTTTATTATATTGCCTTTACTTTCCCATGAACAATAAATATTACTTCAGTGCTTAGATTATTTAGATCTGACTTCATTTGTATTAAAAATGTTTTACATTTATGTTCATATAGTTCCTGTGTCTGTTTTGGCAGGTATACTCTGAGGTATTTTATATTGTCTAGTTATTTTAGATGGTCTAAAACAATACTGAATGATATTGCTGACACTCAGTGTGGTTTTCCTATTTTGATTAAATCTATTTTTAGTTCTATCTTAGTCCAAGATGTTTATTATGTCTTTTTTCCATAATAAATTCTACTCCTGTCCTTGTTTTATATTTGCATATATCTCTTACTTTTATAATGTTACCTAAAAGCAACATCGAGTTGAATTCAGTTTTAATTTGCCATCAGTTTCCATTTTGTTGGTAACTTCATCCCTTTCATATTCTAAGCTATAATTATTGGTTATATGTTTTCCTCCTTCCTATTTATCCTCTCTATCCTTCTTTACCTATTCTTATCCCTCCTCACTCCTCTGCTTTACTTCTACCCACTATTTTGCCCTCCTTTTATTTAATCCCACCCACCCCCTCCAAGAATACCTCCATTATCCTCTCCCACCAACCCTATCACCTTGTTTTCTTATTTCTTTCTGAATGTAGAAGACTTTTACATCACTCCAGATATATATGTTGTTCTCTCTTTAATGTATTCTTGATGAAAGTAAGGTTTCAGTACAACCTGCCTCCCCCACTAGCTTCTTCTATATCAATTTTTCCTTTTTGCTTCATTTGTATAATTGCTATTTTTTATCTCTCCCTATAGTTTTATTTATTCTTTTAAGAATCACCCCATCATACTCAGTGTAGCTCAAATCTTTCTTTCAAACTACTCAAATGAAAATGACAGTTATAAAAGAATTGATAATATTTTCACATATAAGAAGCAAACAATTTGAACTTTTAAAAACCCTTACAGCTAGCATTTAATGTTTACTTTATATTTCTCCTGGATGCTATATACCAAATTTTCCCTTAAATTCTGCTGTTTTTTGTCACAATTACCTTAAAGTCTTCCAATTCTTTAAATATCCATTTTTTTTTCCATTAAGGATTATACTTATTAACTTTGCTGAGTAAGTTACCCTTGGTGGTAATTCCAGCTTTTTACTCTACTGAATGAATATAGTATTACAAGATATATGGTCCTTCAATGGAGTAGTTGCTAGTCTAATGTAATCCTTATTGTAGCTCAACAATATTTAAATTGTTTTTTTCTTGATGCTTCCAATATTTTCTCCTTAACCTAGGTGCTTTGAAACTTGGCTATGATATTCCTATAAGCTTTTCTCCTGGGATCTCTTTCAGGTGGGGACTGGTGAATTTTCTCTGTTTCTGCTTTGCCTTCTTGGTCAAGAAATTCAGATCAATTTTCCTTGCTAATTTCTTTTAATAAAGATTCCTTTTTATCATAAATTTCAAGCAGTCTGACAATTGTATTATTTTTCCTCAATCTGTTCTTCAGATCAGTTGTTTTTCTGATAAGATGTGCCACATTCTATTCCCTTTGTTTTTTAAATTTTATTTTATTATTTCTTTGTCTTAGAACATCATTAGCTTCCCTTTGCCCAATTCTAGTTTTTCAGGAATTATTTTCTTCTTTAAGTTTTTGTTTCTCTATTTCAAGTTTATTGACTTTCTTTTCATATTTTTTCTTGATTTTCTTGGCTTGCTTTTTTTTTCTAATTTTTTCTTGATCTCTCTGATTTTTAAAGTCATAATTAAATTTTTCTAAGGAATCTTTTTGTCCCAGATCTTTTCTGTGCTCATAGGAGCTATCTATTATTGGGTTCTTTCCCCTTTGTTTACTCATTTTTATTTCAAAAGGGAATAAAGAAATTTTGTTATGATGCTATTTAATTTTACAGACCTGTAAAAATTATGTAATATAACTGATGTTATTAATATGTTCAATGTTTGAGCACTGGGAAGGCTAGATTAATTTAAAATACTTGTTCACTGAAGAATTAAGATAATGAATTATTTCAAAAAGAGTATCCTACCCATTTGTACAAAATATTTATAACAACTTTTTTGTGCTAACAAAAAAATGGAAACCTTGGCTATTCCCACTAATTATGGAATGGTAAAATAAGTTATGGTATATGAATGTGATGGAATACTATTGTGCTGTGAGAAATGATAAAAGAGACAATTTCAGAGAAACCTGGGATGGGAACAAAAAGGAAGAAAATTTGGCACTGAAAATAAATTTAAACTGAATAAAATAAAAAGAATATTCCAGTGGTATCTTTGCAGTGAGAAGAAAAAGCAAGTATGGATTCCAGTATGTCTGACGGATCCTCTATTATCATATTCTTGGGTGGATGTCAACCTGGTCGGACAAGAATCACATAGGATTCACAAACATGGATTGATTGCATTATGCATCATTAGATGAAACTCCAAAATTGAAGAAGTAATAGATCTATTTGAAAATTTTTAATATTTCAATTTTATTGTATTTTTATTGATAATTTAAATCTTAATTACATCATTTTCAAATATATCTATCACCCTTCATCTACTCTGCATGCCATTCCTAGTAAGAAGATTAAAAGGGGAGAAAAAAATAGTTCAGCAAAATTTATCAACACTCACACTCAGTCTACTAGTATATGTAATACTCTATATCCTCAGTTTCCCACTTCTACAAAGAAGGGAGGTTGAGGTGTTTTCTTACTTCTTCTCTAGGACCAAGCCTCATCATTGCAATGACCTAACTTTAGGGTTTTTGCTTCTTTGTTTTGGATTCTGTTTACACTGTTGTAATCACTGGGCCTACTGTCTGTTCTCTTCTTTAATATGTTTCAGTTGCATTGTTTTCCAATGCATGTTTCTCTTAATTCCTCAGATTCGTAATTTCTTATGTGATATTTCCTTATAGGAAAATATAGGACATCAGAATATAGGAAAATATCACAAGTTGCTTAGCCATTCTTTAAGAAATGAACATCTATTTTTTATTCTTTCTTACTTCCTTTCTACTACACAAAGTGTGGCTATGAATAATTTCTTCAATATGGGACTTTCTTTTTGTCTTTGACATAGCTGAGGTATGTGTATAGTCATGAGACCCTTTGGTCAGAGTATGGATATTATAGTCACTCTTTTAGCTCAATTCAAAATTTCTTTCCAGAATGAGTAGACCAATTCACAGCTTCATCAACAGTATTTTAAGTGGCTTATATCTTCATATCCCTTAAGATATTGTCCATTTCCATCTTTGGCAGTGTTATTCAATTTGCCATGTTTTAGGTGAAACATCACAGCAACTTAGTTTTTTCAGACATTTGCTAAAGATGGAAGACCCCTCAAATTGTTTCTGAAAACAGCTGTACAAAAAATGCAGTGCTTAGGTTGATGCTCTCTCTACTCTGGAATGGAGGTCCACTTTAGCATACAGTTAGGGTGTAAAAATGAGCAAACAGCAGAAAAAAGATCCTGACTATAAAAAATACTATGGTGACAAGGAAGACCAGAACACACACTCAAAAAGTCAAAACTGCTACATCCAAACACAGAAAAATATGAATTGGTCTCAGAACATGGAAGAGTCCAGAAAGAATTTTAAAAATCAAGTAAGAGAGGTAAAGGAAAAACTCAGAAGAGTAATGAGAGTAAGGCAAGAAAATCATGGGGAAAAATAATGAGCAGTTCGGTATAGGAGGAATAAAAAAAAAAATCCTGAAGAAAATAACACCTTAAAAAATAGAATATGTCAAAGTTTTTAAAAAGGCAATTAAAATTCAATGGAGAAGAATTCCCTTAAAAAAACAGAATTGGTCAAATGGAAAAAGATATTCAAAAATTCATGGAAAAGAAGAACTCCTTAAAAAAGTAGAACTGGCCGAATGGAAAAGGAGGTACAAAAGCTCACTGAAGAAAAAAATTCCTTAAAAATTAGAATTGGGCAAATGGAAGCTAATGACTCCAAGAGACATCAAGAAAAAATAAAACAGAAGAAAAGAAAGAAGAAAATGTGAAATATCTCACTGGAAAAATAACTGACCTCAAAAATAGATCAAGGACAGATCATTTAAGAATTAGTGGATTACCTGAAAGCCATGATTTGAAAAAAAAAATTTTTAATTTCTTTCAAGAAATTTCCCAAGAAAACTGCCCTGATAGTCTGGAACCAAAGCATAAAACATAAATTGAAAGAATCCACTGAAGACCCCCTGAAAGAGATCCCAAAATGAAAACTACCGGGAATATTAAAACTAAATTCCAGACCTCTCAAGTCAAGGAGAAAATATTGCAAGCCACCATAGCCTGGAACATGATATTCCAGAGGGCAGAAGAGTCAGAATAACAACCAAGAATCACCTACCAAAAAAATTGAGCATAATCCTTCAGAAAAAAAAATGCATATTCAATACAAACAGAGGACTTTCAAGCATTCCTGATGAAGAGAACAGCACTAAATAGAAAAATATGATTATCAAATATAAGATTCAAGGGAAGCATGAAAAGCTAAACAGGAAAGAAAAATCATAAGGGATTAAATAAGCTTAAACTATTTACAATTCCACATGGGCAGATGATACTTGCTAGAAACTTTCTCATTATTAGGATAATTAGGAGAATAAACAGATAAAAGGTATGGATGTGAGTTGAATATGATGGAATAATTATTTCTAAAAAAATAAAATTAAAGGGGGGGAGAGAAAGTAATGCACTGGGAGAAAAGGTAAGGACAGAATGAATAGGATAAATTATCCTATAATCCATAAAAGAGGTATAAAAGAACTTTTATAGTGGAGTGGAAGATGAAGGAAGTGGGGGAGGAAACCACATGAAACTTACTCTCATCAGAATTGACTCACAGAGTTATTCCCTGCATACTTAGTTGGGTATAGAGTAATCTATCTTATCATATAGGAAAGTGGAAGGGTACAGGAATAACAAAAGGAGGTGGGGAGTAGATAGAAGGGAGAGAAAATTGGAAGAGGCAAAAGTCAGAAGCATAATACTTCTGAGAATGGATCGGGTAAAAGGAGAGAGAGTAGGATAACGGCATGGGGAGGGAATAGGATGGAGTTGAATACATAGTAATCATAACTGTGAAAAAAATTTTACATCAGGTTTTCCTGACAAAGACCTCATGTCTCAAATACATTGAGAACCGAGCCAAATTTATAGAAATGAAAGCCATTCCTCAATTGATAAACAGTCAAAGGATATGAAGAGGTAGTTTTTACATGAAGAAATCAAAGTTATCTATGGTCATATGAAAAATGCTCTAAAGAACTACTGATTAGAGAAATGTAAATTAAAACAACTCTGGGGCTACCACCCCACACCTATGAAACTAGCTAAGGGACAAATGTTGGAGGGGATGTGGGAAAATTGAGACACTAATGCACTGTTGGTTAAGTGGTGTACTGATTCAACCATTCTGTAGAACAATTTGGAACTGTGTCCAAAGGGCTATTAAATCATACACACCCTTTGACTAAGCAATACAATTACTAGGTTTGCATCCTAAAGAGATTTTAAAAAAACAAAAACAAAAAAGAAAAGGACATATATGTACAAAAAAAATTTTTCCTTTATTTTCTTCTGTTTTCTTTCACAGTGTGTCTAATATGGAAATATGTTTTGCACGACTGCACAGTATAACCCATATCAAGTTGCTTGTCTTCTCAATAGGAGGGAAGAGAAAAAGGAAGGGAAAAAACTTGAAAATCAAAAATTTAAAAATGGAAATGTTAAAGACTGTTTTTACATGTAGTTGGGGGAAATAAAAATTGAATTAAAAATAGGTTTTTTATTTTCTAATAATTTTTTATCAGTGTCTTCTGTTTCTTACACCACCATCACCTATCCCCACTATCCTTCCCTATTCCCTTCAAGATAGCCATCCCATATAACAATTTTTTTTTTTCTTTTTAGGGCAGTAAGGTGAAATAGTAGATAAAGTACCAAGCCTGGAGTCAGGAAGGCTCAACTTTTTGAATTCAAATCTGGCCTCAGATACTTAGCAGCTGTGTGACTCTAGGTAAGTCACTTAATTGTATTTGCTTCAGTTTCCTCATCTATAAAATGAGCAGGAAAAGGAAATGGCAATCCACTCCCAGTGTCTTGGCAAAGAAAATCCCAAATGGAGTCACAGAGAGTCAAACACAACTGAAATGACTGAACGACAACAACAACTTTTTTACACAGAAAAAAATCAGTAAAACTGGTAAATACATTGAAAAAGTCCAAAATATGTACAATTTGTAACATCGCATGGACTTCCCACCTCCACAAAAGGGGTGGTTTGGGCTGTCCTCTCATATCAACTCATTCAAGTCCTGCTTGATTTTTATAATTTTGTAATTTGATTCTTTGATGTGTGGTTGTTCTTTCCATTTACATTGTAGTTAGTGTATATTGTTTTCTTGGCTCTGTTCACCTCAATCTGTATCAGTTCATATAGGTATTTCCATACTTTTCTGCATTCATCACACATATCATTTCTTATAGCACAGCAATAATCTGTTACATTCATATACCACAATTTGTTTACCCATTTCCCTATCAATGGACATCTTTCTTTCTTACTTTGCATCCAATTATTTGCTATCACAAAAACTACAGACACAAACATACATATACATACACACATATATATGTATATATATATATATTACATACACATATATATATGTATATAAGCTTTCTTCTTATCCTTAGCTTCCTTAGAGAATAAGCGCAGTTGTGGAGTCTCTGGTATAGACATCTTAGTTACTTTATTTGCATAATTTCAAATTACTTTCCAAAATGATTAGAACATTTCATAGCTCCACCAACAATGTATAAGTGTGCCTATCATTCCAGAATTTTTCCAACAATGACATTTTTTTGTCATCTTTGCCAATTTAAAAGGTATGTGGTGAAACCTTAGGGTACTTTTCATTTGCATTTTTCTTTTTTATTAATGATTTGGGATATTCTTTCATGTAGTTGGGAATACTATGTAATTCTTTTGAGAACTATTTGTTTATACCCTTGGCCATTTATCTATTGGAGAATAGCTATAAGTGACATGTGTATGTATATATACACACACACACATGTATATACATACATAGAGAGAGAGACACAGAGAAAGAGAGACAGAGAGAGAGAGAGAGAGACAGAGACAGAGACAGAGAGAGAGTGTGTGTTTATATATCTTGAATATTTAATCCTCAGAAAAATCTGAAACTTTTTTTCCCCATTCCCATTTTCCCTTCTCATTCTAGGTACATTAACTTTGCCTCTGCATATATGTTTCAGTTTCAAGTAACAAAAGTTATTGTCTGTTTTATCTTTTGTAATTACCTCTCTCGTTTGTTTGCTTAAGAATATGACTTTTACCCATAGCTGTGAGAGAGATATAACTGGCTTTTCTTCTAATTTTTTTCATAGTCTGATTGTTACTTATAAAGGTCAAATATTCATTAAAACTATATGAGTTATGGAATATGGTATAAGGTCTAAGAGTAATTTCTGTCAGATGGCTTTCTAGTTTTCCAGCCATTTTTTTTTCTATCAAGTTTTTTTTCCCTAAGTACTTTATGCTTTCTGCTTTATCACACACTGGGCCATTGAGTTCTGCTGCTTCTTCTTTCTTCTCTACTCCACTCCATTGATCTATCTCTTGATTTTTAAACCCATGCCAGCTGGCTTTCATGACTATTGTTTGGTAAAATAGTTTGAGGTTCTAAAGTGCTATTCCTGCTTCATCCCTACTTCTTTTCATGATTTCACTTGATATTCTAGAATCTTTTGTTTTTAAAAATGAATCTTGTTTTTATTTTATCAAGTTCTACAAAATATCCCCTTGGTAATTTGACTGACATAGCACTAAAAGTGTAAAATGACCTTGGAAGTATTGTCATTTTTACTTCCTTTGGTTCTTAGTTGTTAATGCTCTCTCCCTTCTTCAAATCATCTTAAATTCTCTGGTGTATTTACATGTTATAAATCCCAGTAGCATGGAAGCTCCTTAAAGACATAGCACACTCATCATTCTCTTGCCTTTCTCCAGCATCTAGCACAGTGCCTTACATATATTAGGTGATTAACAAACACTTGTTGAATTGTATTGAACTCAATACCTGTAGCACTACAGCTTCTGATTTAGCAATTTATGTCTTGGTAGTTTCTTCATCTGCTTCAATCACACATAGGTGCATCTGTAGGGGAAGTATTGTCTTGAACTTTTTCATGTCAGTCAACTATAGCACCATGTTATAACAGAATATAAAATCCCACTCTCAGTACAACTTGCTATCTTATTCCACCTACTTTTTCACTCATATTAAACCAGTTGCTTGTCTTCAGCATATGTTCCAGTTCACTGAGCTCTGCTTATTTTCTTTGTCCATTTCCCTAATTCTGGCTTCACGAGCTGCATATTTTATAATCGATGATTTTAATAGTTCAATACTTTCTTTAGATGACCATAGACCACAGACCTTAGACTTTATTTTAGATGACCATATATGATGTGCCCAACCTGCTAATTAAGTTCCAGTGTCTGATTCCTCTACTCTCAATAAGCATTACTGGAAAATCTTAATATCCAGATGACTTCACTCACTATATATTTATGGTATATAATTTTCTGTGAGTCCTCAATGCTGGCAACAATCTTATTCTTCAATGTTTACAACTAGTGTCTCTGTTAAAGACCTCATTTATAAAATGTATAGAAAACTAAATCAAATTTACAAGAATATCCAATTGATAAATGTTCAAAGAAAATAAACAGGCAGCTTTCAGAGGAAGAAATTAAAGCTCTCTACAGCCATATGAAAACATGCTCTAAATCACTATTGATTAAAGAGATGCAAATCAAAACAACTCTGAGGTACCACATCACACCTATCAGATTGGCTCACATGACAAAACAGGAAATAGATAACTGCTGGAGAAGATATGGGAAAACTGGAACACTAATGCATTGTTGGTGGAATTGTGAACTGAATCAACCAATCTGGAGAGCAATTTGGAACTATGTGCAAAGGGCTATAGAAATGTGCATATGCCCTTTGACTCAGCAATACTACTTCTATGGCTATAGCCCAGAGATCATAAAACATGAAAAGGACCCACATGAACGAAAATGTTTATACCAGTTCTTTTTTGTGGTGGCCAAGAACTGGAAATTGAGAGGATGCCCATCAAATGGGGAATGGCTAAACAAGATGTGGTATATGAATGTAATAGTATACTATTGGGCTATAAGAAATGATGAACAGGAAGACTTCAGAAAAATGCGGAAAGACTCATATGAACTGATGCTGAGTGAAGTGAGCAGAACCAGGAGAATGTTGTTCACAGAAACAGCCATAGTGTGTGATGATTGATTTTGACAGACTTAGCCCTTCTCAGAAATGCAAGGACCTAAAATAATTCCAAAGGACTCATGATGCAAAATGCTATCCAGAGAAAGAACTATGGAGTCTGAATGCAGAGCAAAACAGAAGATTTTCTTTTTTGTTTTGTTTTGGTTTCTTTCTCATTGTTTCTCCCATTCGCTATAATTCTTCAATGAAACATGACTAATGTGAAAATGTGTTTAACAGGAATGTATATGTAGAGTCTATATCTGATTGCATGCTGTCTTGGGGAAAGGGGGGGAGAAAGAAGGGGAAAATTTAAAACTTATGCAAGTAAGTGAATGTTGAAAACTAAAAATAAATAAACTAGCTAATTAAAAAAAGAGGGCTATGGGATTTTTCTGAGAATCTTTTTTTTTTAAATAAAGACCTAACACAGTTTAAAAAAAAATTGTCCTGATCTTGTGGTGGGAAAAAGATTCTCTAGTATCCTTATCTGGAAGGCTTTGTTACCATTTTTAGTCAATGAAATAAAGAATGCAATGTTTAAAAAGTAAAAAAAAATAATTTATTCTTCATTTCTCTGAATATGCTGTTCAGGAGAATTCACGACCAAACAAGGGATAGAGAAAATCACAAAAGATAAAATGGGCAATGTTGATTACATAAAATTAAAATGTTTTTGCACTAACAAAACCAAATACAGCTAAAACTATAAAAGAAGTAATTGGGGTTAACTTTGTAGCAAATTTCTCTGATCTTCCTTATCTCTATGTATATGATTTCCAAATCTATCCATCTGGTCTTAACTAACCTCTCCCCTAAAGACTTAGTCCTACATCACCAACTTCCTGTTGAACATCTTGTAGATTCCATAATGTCTCTGGAAGAGAGTTTGTTATCTTGCCTCTAAGCCTGTCTTCCACCAAACTTTCAAATTTCTCTTGAGAGCACTATTACACTTCTGGTAACTCATATTTGTAACCTACATTCATCCTTGACTCTTTTCTCTCCTATAATTCCCATATCCAATTTTGACTAAGTCTTTGTCTATTCTGTGTCCACAACATCTCTCATAACTGTCCCTTTCCTACATTCATATAACCACCACTCCTTTTCTTTGGGCCCTTACCACTTCTTAACCTAGACTAATGTAAAAACTTTTTAATTATTCTCCTTTCTTCCAATTTCTTTCCTTTTTAATTCATCCTTATCCACAGCTGTCAAAATAATTTTAAGGAAGAGGTTTGACCAAATTAATCCCCTCTTTACTTAATCAATCAATCAACAGCAACTTATCAAAAGTCTACTGTGGGTTAGGCACTTAAAGAAAAACTACCAAGGCTCCTCAATAACTCTAACACAACACAAAAATTTCATAAGCTGGCACTTAAGGCTCTCCATAATTTGGCTCCTACCTACCTTTCCAGGCTTATTTTATCCTATTTTTCTTCATGAAATCTACACTATAGACAAAATGGGCAACTAGCTATTTCCTGCATTTCACATTCAACTCCCTGAATGGTCATCCTCACAGGTGTTTTCCTACATTTGCAACAGTCTCTCTTTTTCTCCATGCCAAGAATTATTTTACTTCCTCAAGGCTTAGTTCTGGAGAATTCATGACCAAAGGATACAGAGAATCACAAAAGACAGAATGGACAAAGTTTTTGGACAAATAAAACCAAATGCATCTAAAATTAGAAGGGAAGTAGTTGGAACTAAATCTTCAAGGCAAATTTCTTTGATAAAGGTCTGATTTCTAAAATGAGAACAAATTTACATTCACAAGAATAAGAGCCATTTACCAAATGTTAAATCATCAAAGGATATGAGCAGGAAATTTTCAAAATCCATATGAAAAGTGCTTCAAATTGTTAATAATTAGAGAAGGGCACATTAAAACAACTCTGAAGTCCTAATTCTCATTAAACAGCTTGGCAAAGGTAAACTAAGAAAAATGACAAATGTTGGAAAAATTGCAGGATAACAGGCATGTAATTGCAGTGATGGAGCTATAACCTAGACCCGACTTTCTGGAAAGCAATCCTGAATAATACCCCAAAAGTTACCAAATTATGCACATGCTTTGATCCAGCAATAACAGTACCAGTGAAATACAAAGAGATCAAAGAGGGAAAGATACTTATGTACAAAAATGTTTATAGTAGCTTTTTTTGTAGTAGCAAAGAGATAAAAAACATATACAAGAAAGAGATCAATGACAGAGAGGACGAACACATATACACAGAAATGTTAATATCAATTCTTTTTATAGTAGCAAAGAACAGGAAATCCAGGAAGTGTCTGTCAACTAGGGAATGGATAAACAAATTATGATATATAAATGTACTGAAATACTATTTTGGCATGATACAGTACAAAAGGGATGGCTTCAATAAAACCTGAGAAGATTTGCATGAATTGATGCCAGATGAAATGAGCAGAAAAAGAAGAATAATTTATACAATAATAACAACACTGTATAAATAGAAATTTAAAAAACTTAAGAAATCTAATCAATGCAATGACCAAACATGATTGCAGAGAATCTATCTCTTGACACAAATGTTATGGACTCAGATGCAAGATAAGACATAAATTTTTTGGACATGGTTAATGTGGATTTGTTTTTGATTGACTATGCACATTTGTTACAAATGTGTGACCCACTCTCTGATTTCTCATCTTTTTCCATTTCTAAAATCAATCAAAGTAATTCATAAATCTCCAGTGAGTGCTAGGGAGAAAATTGTCCTTCTCCTTTCTCACCCTCCACCCAGCCCTAGAAGCATGGCCCATGTGGAAGCAAGAACACATGCTTGAGCAGGCAAGTTAAGCCTGGGCCTTGACACTTCTGCCTGCTTTTATCCTCTTTGTATCCATCCTTGAACACAGGTGACCGAACAATGATCCTGGGATGGACAGATATGTCCCACCACTGAGACAACTTTGTGAGTGCAAAGGGTCTGGAGATCCTACTTTTTTTGGTTGGAGTTGATTAGTGCCAGGTATAGTTTCTGCTTTGGAAAGGCTGACCACCTTAAGAGGACAAGCTCAATCACTGGCCAGAGATGTCAGAAGACAGAGACTTTTGTCACCAATAAAATCACAGGTTGGGAAGGTGGGGAGGTGGGTGGGAAGAGGGGAGAAAAGGATGCATAATTACTTATTTGACCTTGAGTTTCAAATTTTTCTTTTAGGTTATAAATTCTACAATCAAAATGCTCTTAAATTTATTTTAAGGGCCCAGGTGTAAATGAGTATATGATATGGGATCAGGTCTATGATTTCACCCAGGGTAAGGAACTCTGAGTATAAAAACTCCTTTCACTGATACAGACTGGGAAACTTGTCAATAGCCTAGATAATCAGAGGGAAGTTAAGGGGCACTAAGATTTTAGGTGACTTACTCAAGGTCACACAGACGGTATATATCAAAGACAGCAGTTAAACCAAGGTCTTCATGATTTCAAGACCAGTCCTCTCATGATTTTACTTACATTGATCAATATAAATTCAAGAAAACATTTAAAAACACTCTCCTCCTTCCCTGGGGGTGGAAGATATACTTTTGAAATAAAGGGACAATGTATTTTAAACTTATTAATGTGTAGACTTTTGAAAACAAGGTATATATTCTTTTAATACATATTTACATTAAATAGACCACTATGCTGTTTTGCAGTAAGTTTGGCCATAGATCATAGGTGCTCGAAAGATCATAGAACTAGAGGTGGAAGGGTCCTGAGAAGTCATAGGTTGAACTATAGCTTAACTCCCCATTTTGTAGATGAAAAACTGAGCCCCAGAGGTGTTAAGTGACTTATCCATGATCACACCAGTACTAAGAGAAGCAGCCTTTGACCCTAATTTCTCTTATTCCAGAACTATTGCTCTTTCCAATGTAACATGAAGTGCTTCAGAATTAACAAACATGTTTTATTAGTACAGCATATATAATTATTCTCAAGTCTTCTCAAAAATTCACATTCTATCTTGAAAACAGGAGTCATATTGTGTATTTCTTATATAAGAAACCCACCAGTGACTAGCATAAAGTTTGAATAAGAAAGTATTTTAAGACTATTAAATTTTATTTATTTTAAGCAAATTAAATTGCTTTGTATAAACAAAGGAAATTTCACAAAGGAAATTTCACATGGTCCTCTTCACACGTAATTAACTGTCAAGGGACAACATGGCATACAGCAGAGTCATCTTCAAAATCAGGCAAGTCTGAGCTCTCAAGTCCTGCCTCTCACATACTGGTGTTATGATTCAGGACAAGTCGCTAAACCTCTCAATACTTCAGACATTAGTCTAAACCTAAGTCACAGCATAGTAACTGAGGTGTAGTGTTAATGGTGAGATTCTTCACCAAAGACTCCCTATAGGGAGGAAAACAAAGGTCTAGAATTTTTTAAATGCAATCTTTATATCTATAATATCATATTATTATAGAGGAATTTAAAATGGTATCAAGAACACTACTGTATAGCAAAAGTTTGTATTTAATCAGATTTGGACACTATATTCATAAAAACCTAACATATACATATGTAATGCATATACATTAACACATCTATTTGTCTGTCTGTCTATATGTGGGTGTGCATATGCAGTCCATGACTTACATAAGCCTGACTACTGGCATAAATCCTTATAAAAGAATCTTCACCTCGGCCACACGTGGTACTACGGCCACAGTGCCTTGCCTTCCTCTCTGCTTTCATGATTTAGAATTTTCCTTCTCCTTTGGCCTATTACTGCCTGGGACTACTACCTTAAACCAATCTGCTTGTCCACTCTTCCTAGGGCTAATCTAGGATAAACAATTCAATAGCTTGTCTGGTGACAGCAAAAGGGAAGAGGAGAGAGCAAATCACTAATGCTATTTCTCCTCCCACCCCAGACTTTCCTAGCTTCAATGTCTTGATCTTTTTCTGGTATCATAATGTATAATTCCCAGCCTCCATCCTTTTCTTTATTATATCTTCTTGAGGCCTTCTCTTCAATATATATTTCTTATTGTCCACAACAGTCTGAATGTAAATAGAGATAAATTTTACTTTAACCTTTTGTACATCCAAAGAAGTCACCAATTAGTGTTTTTGTGCAGCTTTGCCTAATGGGTTCAAACAAAAAAAGTGAAGGGAAGTAAAGGAGGGATTTTATGTCTGTTTTAATTCCGTTTCCCACTATTACTTAGCAGTACAAACCCTTAGAAAACCTTGAGAGGACTATAACTTTGCCTCAGGGATAGGTAGGTGAGGAACTGTGAGAATGCAATACACCAGGAAAACCCTGGATTGAAGTAACAAATATTGGCAGTAAAATCATAGAATCAAGCAAGTGGCCAATATCTGAGAACTACATAAGAAAAGAAAGGACATGACTGGGGAGCCAGCTAAAGCCTAAAAAAAGTTCCTCAAACGTTTACAAAACCCCTTTACAATTCTTCACCCCATCCCCATATTCTGAATCTTCCCCTTTCATCTTATTGAGTCCCTGACCCTGGCTATGAAAACTACCATCTATGTCTTAGAATTAAATTGTTACTCCCACTTTCAGGAATAGGGAAAGGCTGAGGGTTGGGGATGGGAGGGAAGAGGTGAAAGAGGTATCATGCTTTGACTTCAAGAGTTGGAACTAAGTAAGACTTTACATAATTGGGTTATACTCTATAATAGTACTCTGAGTACTGTCCTATGTTTCAGATAATCATATATACCAACAGATTTGTGATCTACCTGATATAAGAATTACCTTGAAGGATGAAGAAACTAACCCATGCATACTTGACCATCCTGTGCAACTAAGTTTTCGTGTGCTGCCAGGGAATAAGTCTAATATTTTCAGTAAATAAAAGAATTACAAAACTGGAAGGGCCAACAAAGGTCATAATATGGACTTCAGAAAGGGACAGTATCCTTGGAAGGATAAGTATAAGAGACTAAGAGGGAGAGAAATACATATCATAACTGTGAATTCTGAATGGTATCAACTCATTCTTAGAAGCTGGACTCCAACTTTATTTTACTGAAACTACTTTCTTCAAAGTTACTAATGATCTCTTAGTTGCCAAATCTAACGGCCTTTTTCTTAACAATGCTGTTTATCACTCAATTCTCCTTGATAATCTCTTCTCTCTAGGTATTTGGGACACCACTCTCTCCTGGTTTTCCTCCTACTTATCTTGACTGGATCCAGATGGCTCAGGAGAAGGAAATGAGGCTGGTGACCTTGGACAGCCCTCCCTCACTCAAAACAAAGTCAAGTGCAAATCATGTCATAATTTCTCTGATGTCATGGTCCTCTTTGAAATGAAGGACAAACACAAACTGTGAGTAAATAGAGCTGCCTAAATGAGGACCCAGCTAGCTGGGCAACTCCTCTCCTCTCCTCCTCTCCTCTCTTTTCCTGTCCTCCTCTCCCTTCCCCTCCCCTCCCCTTCCCTTCCTTCTTCCTTTCTTGACTCCCCTAAAGCCTGTGTACTCTGAAGTCCAAGGATTGAACACGGAGTGGTCCCCGTCCAACTTCCACTCAATCGCTGATTTTGGACCCTCCTGGCTTAGAGTGAATGTCAATAATAATAGTTTCTATTCAAAACAACAACCCTGAAGCTCCTGCCCCTCCCATCCTGATTTATCTATTTATTTTCTCTGACTACCTTTTAAAGAGGGCTATTCACTGAATTTACCTCAGTTTCAGTGAGTACCTGTAAAGGCCTTAGCTTAAAGGGCCAAGGTCTCCCATTGCATCCTGGGCAGTCTCCAATCATCCTGATGAATATCTGGTCACTGGATCCAGATGGCTCAGGAGGAGAAAGCGAGGCTGGTGACCTTGCACAGCCCTCCCTCACTCAAAACAAAGTCAAGTGCATGTCATGATTTCTCTGATGTCATGGTCCTCTTCAAAGAACACAGCCTACTTATCTTATCATTCCTTCTTTGTTGAATCCTCCAAATCATGCCCTCTAACCATAGGTGTCCCTCAGTGTTCTCTCTTGGGCCCTCTTCTCTTCTTCCTCTATACCACTTCACTTGGTGATATCATCAGCTCTCACAGATTTAACTACCATCTTTACACTGATGATTCTGAAATCTACCTTTCCTGCCTCAATGTCTCTGCTGACTTCCAATCTGGAATTTGTCTTGCAGACATTTTGAATTGGATGCCCAGAAAGATATCTCAAATTCAATTTATGTAGAACAGAATTCATTATCTTTCCCCCTAACCACCACACCCCCAACCCCTTCACCTTCCCTATTACTGTAGAGGAAAACAGATTCCTCACTATCTCTCACCCCATATCCAATCTGTAGCCAAGGTCTGTCAATTTCACCTTTACAACATCTCTCGAATATGTCCCCTTCTCTCCTCTGACACCACTCAAATATATTCTAATAATCACATTGTGCCTGGACAATTACCAGTAAGCTCTTGCCTACTGGTGAGTCTACTTGTCTCAAATCTAATCCATCTTCCATTCAGACACCAAAATGATTTGCCGAAAATGATCATGTAACCACCACCACCACCACCACTGCTGCTGCCACATCCACACTCAAACTCCAGTGGTTTCCTATTGTCACCAGGAGCAAATGCAAAATGTTTTTTTCTGGCATTTAAAACCCATCAAAACCTAGTCCCTCCTACCTTTCCAGTCTTCATATACCTTACTCCCTTACATGTATTCTTCAATCCAGTATCACTGGTTTCCTGGCTGTTTCATTAACAAGACACTCTATCTCTCAGCTCCAAACATTTTCTCTGACTTGTCCCTCATGTCTAGAATGCTCTCCTCCTCAGATCCAATGACTGACCTCCTAGCTTCCTGTAAGTTCCAACTAAAATCCTAACTTATAGAGGTAGCTGTCTCCAACACCTCTTAATTCCAGTGCTTTCCCTCAGTTATATTTTGTATGTATCCTGTACATAGTTCATTTCATATGTATTTGTTTGCATATTGTCTGCTTCATTATTTTGTAATTGAATGAGGGAAGGGGCTGTCTTTAGCGTCTTTTTACATCCTCAGTGCTTTGCACAGTACCTGGCCTATAGCAGCCACTTAATAAATACTTAATTATTGATTGATTTTTTTGATTGACTGCTTTTCAGTATAATTAATTTCCTTTGTAATCCTATGCATTTTATGTTTTAATTATTTAAAATCCAACAACACTTTCTCAGGCCATATCCTTCTGGAACTGTCTGCAACATGTGACACTGTAGACTAAAGCTTGTCTTACTGGTCCTTCTCAGTTTTCTTTGTTGGATCATGATCATTCATGTTCTTCTTATATATATATGTCTACTCCAAGGTTTTATCCTGGGCTCTCTCCTAGACTACCTTCTCTCTAAACTTTATATCTTTTTTTTTTTTTAATAGAACCAGGAGAACAATTTATTCAGATCAGCAACATTGTCAAGAAAAATAACAAGTAAGAATTCCAGTTAATCCAATGACCATTAATGTCTCCAAAGGACCTACCAAATGACAAAGGGATGATGGATTCAAAGTTTCACTGAGAAAATGCTTTACCAAAGACTTTCATCTCCAATATGAAATACCTGCATGTCCACATCCTTGTGCAGATATTCTGGACAAATAAGGCATAGACTTTCTTTTTTCTTATTTGTATCCCCAGTGCTTAATACAGTGGCTGGCATATAGTAGGAGCTAAATAAATATCTATTGAATTGAACTGAATTTGTGTATTTAATAAAGTTGATACAATTTCCATGTAAGCATTTATTCTTTTTTATCAGTTTTTGATATAATGTAATTATTTTTAGTTTTCAACATTTATTTTCATAAGATTTTGAGTTTTAAATTTTCTCCCCCTTTGTCCCCTCCTCCATCCCTAAGATGGTGTGCAATTTGATATAGGTTCTACTTACACATTCATATTAAACATATTTTCACATTAGTCATGATGTAAAGGAGAATTAGAACTAATGGGAGGAACCACAAGAAAGAAGAAAGAAAAACAACAAAAGAAAAGGAGAGCAAATAGCAGGCTTCCCTCTGCATTCAGAAGCCAAAGTTCTTTTTCTGGATGTGGATAGCATTTTCCATCTTGAGTCATTTGGAGTTGTCTTAGGTCCTTGCACTGCTGAGGAGAACTAAGCCTATCAAAGTCAGTCATCTCACTATGTGGTTCTTACTGTTTATAATGTTTTCCTGGTTCTGTTTATTTCACTCAGCATCAGTTTACATAAATTTTTCTGGGTTTTTCTGAAGTCTGCCCGCTCATCATTTCTGATAGCACAGTAGCATTCCATTACACTCACATACCACAAACTGTTCAGTCATTCCCCAATTAATGGACATCTGTCAATTTCCAATTCTGGGTCACCACAAAAAGAGCTGCTATAAATATTTTTGTACATGTGGGTCCTTTTCCCATTTGTTTGATCTCTTGGGACACAGACCTAGAAGTAGGATTGCTGGGTAGAAGGGTAAGCAGTTTTATAGCCCTATTATAGCCTATTTGTAATGGTAATTTAAAGAATGTGATGGTAATTTAAATGGGAAAATCTTTTCTACTCATTAATATACCAAAGTGACCTGTCTGAGTCACATGAGTCTGTGATAGAGAGGAATTTGCTGAATCGGTGGAACAGGAAGTGGTAAAGCAGAAAGGGTGGAGCAGAGCTGAGAGAAAGTTGGTTAGAGAACACTTAGAGCTGGGAAAAGCAACAACTAGAGTGAGTGGGAAACCCTATTTGTGATTTCTTTAAGGGAGCTGATTTGTGGGAAGACCCTAGCAGGGGGAAGGTTTGGGGATGTTGTTGCCCTCTGCATTGTTAACGTGTATAAATTTCTTGGTTACTATGACGTATTTGGCTTTCTGGTGTCTGAATAAATGTTCTTCTTCTGCCATTTATAAGGAGAGTCTGTTATACTTTGTGATTCAGAACTATGCCAACATATTCATAGTCACTGTGGGTGCTGCAAATATTGCCTTGGCAATACACTATTCTAATTTCTTTAATTTCATTTTCTTTTCTTATTGCTAAAGCTAAAACTTTTAGTACAATATTGAAAAACAGTGGTGATAATGGACATTCTTATTTCACCCTTGATCTTAATGAAAATGGTTCTAGCTCATCTCCATCACATGTAGTGCGATGACTTTAGATAGATGCTGCCTATCTGTCATTTTAAGGAAGACACTATTTAATCCTATGTTCTCTAGTGTTTTTAATAGGAATGGATATTGTATTTTGTCAAAAGGTTTTTTTCTGTATCAACTAGGATAATCATATGATTTCTGTTAATTTTGTTGTTTATATGGCCAATTATGCTGATAGTTTTCCTAATATTGAATCAGCCCTGGATTCCTGGTGTAAATCCTACCTGGTCATAGTGGATTATCTTTAAGATAAATTGCTGTAATCTCTTTGCTAATATTTTATTTAAAATCTTTCAATCTATATTGATTAGGGAAATTGGTCTATAATTTTCTGTCTCTGTTCTGGCTCTTCCTGGTTTAGGTATCAGCACCATATTTGCCTCATAAAAAGAATTTATTAGGATTCCTTTGCCTATTTAACAAATAGTACTGGAATGAATTGTTCTTTAGATGGTTGATAGAATTTACTTGTAAATCCATCTGGCCCTGGAGATTTTTTCTTAAGGAGTTCATTGATGACTTATCCAATTTCTTTTTCTGAAATGAGGTTAAGTATTTTATTTACTCTTCAATTAATCTGGGCAATTTATATTTTTGCAATTATTCACTCATTTCACTAAGACTTTCAAATTTATTGTCATACAGTTGTACAAAACAGCTCCTAATTATTGTTTTGATTTCCTCTTCATCAGTGGTGAATTCACGCTTTTCATTTCTAATGCTGGTAATTTGATGTTCTTCTTTACTTTTTTTAATCAAATTAACAAAAGGTTTATCTATTTAATTTTTTCTTTTCATAAAACCAGTTCAGTTTTATTTATTAGCTCAATAGTCTTCTTAATTTCAATTTTATAAAATCCTTCCTTTGGTTTTCAGAATTTCTAATTTGGTATTTAATTGAGGATTTTTAATTTGTTCTTTTTCTAGCTTCTTTAGTTGTATGCCCAATTCACTGATCTCCTCTATCTATATTTTATTCATGTAAGCATTCAAAGACATAAAACTTCCCCTAACAACCGCTTTTGTTGCATCCTATAAGTTTTGGTATAGTGTCTCGTTGTCATTCTCTTGGATGAAGTCAGTGATTGTTTCTATGATTTGCTGTTTGACCCATTCATTTTTAGGATTAGATTATTTAGTTTCCAATTAATTTTTATTCTATCTTTCCATGGCCCTTAATTACTTGCAATTTTTATTGCATCATGATCTGAAAAGGATACATTTAATATGTCTGCCTTTCTGCATTGGACCATGAGGTTTTTATGCCCTAATGATCAATTTTTGTGTAGGTTCCATGTACCACTGAGAAAATGGTATATTACTTTCTATCCCCATTCAATTTTTTTCCAGAGATCAACTATATCTAACTTTTCTAAAATTCTATTCATATTCATCTTCTTAACTTCCTTTCTGTTTATTTTGTGGTTAGATTTATCTAGTTCTGAGAGAGGGAAGTTGAAGTCCCCCACTAACATAGTTTTGTTATCTATTTCACTCTATAACTCCCTTAACTTCTCCTCTAAGAATGTAGATGGTATACCACTTGGCACATATATATGTTTAGTAATGATATTACTTCATTGTCTAAAGTACTTTTTAGCAGGATGTGGCTTCCCTACTTATCTCCTTTAATTATATTCATTTTTTGTTTTTGCTGTGTCTGAGATCAGGATTGCTACCCCTGCTTTTTTTACTTCAGTCAAAACATAATATATGCTTCTCCAGTCTTTTATCTTTACTCTGCATGTATCCCTCTGCTTCAAATGTGTTTCTCGTAAACAACACTGCAAGATTGTAGTTCTTAATCCAGTCTGCTATCACCGTCCATTTTATGGGAAAGTTCAGCCCACTCATATTCAGTTATGATTACTATCTGTGTCTTACTATTATATTTGTCACCCCCAACCTCCTTTAATTTTGCTTTTCTCTCTCCTTTCTCCCCTTCCCTCTTCAGTATAGTTTTGTTTTAGACCAAGGCCTCCTTCAGTCTACCCTCACTTCTATCAGCCCTCTCCCTTTTCCTTCCCTTTTCCCTTACTATTTTTTCTCTCCCTTCTATCCATCCCCTCCCTTTTATTTCCCCTCTCTCCTCCTACTTCCTATAGGGTAAGTTAGATTTCTATATCTAACGGATTATGTTATTCCTTCTTTGATCCAAATCTGATTAAGAGTGTTCATCTCACACCCTTCTTTCCTTCTACTGCAATAGGTTTTTGACTTTTAATGTGATGGAATTTACCTTTGTCCACCTCCTCCTTTTCTCTTCTCCCAGTACAATCCCTTTTCACTAATCAATTAGATTTATCATCACATCAAAGTCCACTTATATCCATGCCCTCTATGTATACACCTTTTATATGTTATAATAACAATACAATTCTCACGAGTTATAACTGTTGAATTGCCTTGTAGGGAGGTAAACAGTTTGCTCTTATTAATAACATGTTAGCTTTTCTTCTTTCCTCTGCCTCTTTTTGTGTTTTTTCCTCTTGTCTTATTGCTATATCTTGCTAGTGTTTCTAGAACTATATCAAATAACTATTGGGAAAGGAAACAAATATTTCCTGTTTACTTTTTATGCCTCTCGAGTATTGCACTTGAAGATCCAATTTTCTATACAGCACTGGTCTTTTCATCAGGAAAGTTTGGAAGTCACCTATTTTATTGAATGTCTATATGTTCCCCTACAAGATTATGCTCAATTTTGATGGGTGATTGAACCTTAGTTGTAATCCAAACTCCTTTGCCTTATGGAATATCTTATTCCACACCCTCCTATCTTTAATGTAGAAGCTGCAAGGTCCTGCATAATTCTGACTGTGATTCCATGATATTTAAATTGCTTCTTTCTGGTTGCTTGGAGTATTTTCTTTTGGCCTGGTAATTTTGGAATCTGGCTACAATATTCCTTGGTGTTTTCAATTTGGGATCTCTTTCAGGAAGTGATTGGTGGATTCTTTCTGTGACTATTTTACCTTCTGGTTCTAAGACCTCAGGGTAGTTTTCCTTGATTTCTTGGAAGATGCTTGCCAGGTTCTTTTTTTCATAATGACTTTCAGATAGATCAATAATTTTTAAATCATCTCTCCTAGATCTATTTCCCACTTTCTTGCTGGGATAGTTCCCATCCTGTATTGCTCCCCCTTCCCTAGAATCAGAGGGAGCTTTCTCATTAATCCTCCAAGATTCCTGGGCTACAAGATTGCTGTACTGGTTCAGTTGTTTCAGGGTTTTTCCTGGGGTGATATTTTTTGACCTTTCAGAGGTCAACAAGGAAGGCTGAGAGTGATCTACTTCTTATTCTGCGATCTTGGCTCCTGGAAGTGGAAAAATCTATACTCTATTTCTTTTAGTGATATCCTCAGCTTCCAGTGATTTAAATATCTCTTTGTAGATATATACTCCTTCAATACTCACCTCTCTCAAACTCAAGTCCTACATTTCCAGCTATATGAATGGTATCTCCAGAGGGATGACTTCTAAGTATCTAAAACTCAACATGTCCAAAACTCAGCTTATAATATTCCTCCTTAATTCCACCCTTCTTCCTAACTTCTCTATTGTTGTCAAGGGAAATACCATTCTTACAATTATCCCAGATTCATAATTTATTCATCTCACCTTTCACCACAGCTAATTAGTCACCAAATTTTGCTAACTCTACCTGCTACCTACTTTTTCAACATATGTTATACACCTTTCTTTACTCATACCACAACTACCTAACCAAAGGTCTACATTAACTCTAGCCTGAACTATTAATTGATCTTCCTATATCCTGTCTCTCCCTTCTATTCAAAATTAACATCATAAAAGCACAAGTTTGAACGTATCACTTCCATGCTCAAGAAGCATCAATGGTTTCACTATTGCTTTTTGGATAAAATGGACACTCTCCTGTTTGACATTTAAAGTCCTGCACAATATGTATCCAGACAAACTTTCCAGGCAGATTATACTTCTTTCCACATCATGGATTCTATGCTCCATTCATACTGGTACACTTTGTATTTCATATACATAACATTCCATATCTTATTTCTATACCTTTACAGAGACTGCCCCCCGCCCCATGCCTAGTATGCTTTAATATATCACCTCTGCCATTGCAAATGATAGCTCCCTTGAGGGCTGAATTCAAATACCACCTCCTTTAGAGATTTTTCATGATTTCTCCATATTTAGTGTAATTTTCTCCATCATCAAATGTTTACTTTGTAATTATTCTGCATTTATTTGTCTATGAACATTTACTCCTCCCCCACAGTAGAAAGTAAAATCTTTGAATGGATTTTCTCATTTCTGTACATGCATCCCTAGAATCATGCCTAGCATGTAATATGCACTTAATAAATACCTGTTAATTAACTGGAAAGTCATCAAAGAAGGATTCCCATCCCACCTACTCTCTCCCTCTTATTGCATACCTATGGCATGCCAAAAATTATACATTTCTAATGAAAACATATTATATGCAACATAAATACAAGAATATATATGCTTTGTTCAAATTCATTCAATTAGATTATAATATATGGACAAGAGTCACTGAAAATTTATCATTCAATATTCTAAATTGTTCAGTAGATTAAACGTACAAAATGTGTTACACTAAAAACAGAATATAAATGGAAATTAATATCATCAAACATGAAGGTGAAAAAACCTAAAATATGGGCAAATAACAAATGAAGAGACTACACCCTAGAAACTGATTTGTTCACTGGATTATTTTCTGTCAACAAAATAAAAGAACAATACTTCTGAATGAGTCAAAATTTAAGACTAAAACAAGGGGAGAGTTATTTTTAAGTTGGTGTCTTTTTAGTGTGTTTTACGTGATAGGAAATTCAAGGAAAATAAACAAACTAAGATAAGACTTCCAGAGAGAGATTACACTAAAGTCACAGAAATTATCAGTGCCTTCATAAAACTCTAAGCAGATGAGATAATGCTTTTTTTCTTGAAATTACCAAGGAACATGTAAAATATATACTGAGCAAAGGAGATGCAAGGAAATTAGATATTTTCTTATTTTTACTAAGAAGAGTCAGATGAAAAAAGGAATCAATGTAGAGAAATATAATAAATATGTAAAATCTTATCATGAACTTCATGGGGACAGTTGCAATTCTTTTGTTGACTAAAATGTTATTATATCAAATATTTGAAGTAAATAGGGCAGCACATAGCTGAAGCATGGAAATATTTTGATTTTTCTGATGTAATACAATATTATTAAAAAATAAAATAACATTCCTAAAATAAAAGACCAACCTGCTGTTCATATCTTTTCTTGACATCTTCTAACTGCCATAAAAACTCTTTAGATTGTTTCTCACGAAGAGATTTGGATCTAGTTAGATCTGCCTCCACTTTTTCCATCTAGAAATTAAAAAGAAAATATTACATTTAAAAAACCATTTTTTTTTGCCAATGTTTGCCAATGTAACAAACTTATTTGAAAATACAATGCCCATTATTAAGGCATGTGAAAGAAGAAAAAACTATTAGTTTACTTATTCTTATAGTATAGATACACACATTCTGCAATTTCTAAGCATATGTACAATATCAAAAAAAAAAATCACTTACATATCATCTTTCTCCCATCCTCATATCCTTCTAATTCTCATATATCTCCACTATCAATCTTTAGTACTACTGACCTACCTTTACCTCCTAAGAATGAAACCTCTGAAATCTTTTGTCAGACCAAGAGGGTAAAGCAAATCTGTAGTGTTTTTTGGTCATCTACCACTTGAAGGGCATTCTATATACTAAAGGTTACAAGTTCTCTACAACTATCAGCAGCACTACAATTCTTCAGCACGTAGAAATTTTATCTGGATCACTATTACAGGAATTGAAAAGGAAAAAGGAATAATCTCAATGTGCTGAATTCTCAAGTAACTGCTATTTAAAACGTTAAAATGTTAATATTTGTTCTATGCTATATCTGACCTTATTAATTATGTGCTACAATACATGATAAACAATACAATGATTTCAGTACCTCAGTCTTCAGGAAAAATAGTGTGTCCTATTGAGTACAATTTAATCTATTTGAGATTTTAAATCTGAGGCACAGATGTGAAATGAAAATCAATAAATAGTGGAGTGTTGATTTGTTTTTCAATACACAAATACATCTGTAATATTATTGATTTGGATGTTTCTTTCAAAAATGCAGATTTCTAAACCTTTGTGCCTACCTGTGCTGTGTAATTCCTGTCCATAAATTTACCACAAGAGGTCTCTAAATTTGCCACAGGGGATTCTACTGGTAAAGGAGTTGAAAATCCAAGGTCACCATAAAACTATAAATAAGGCTCAGAATAGGGCTTTAGTAAAAGATTTTTAGATCAGATGAGGGTTTCTTAACTTGGGATCCATAAAATTTTGCTTTTTAAAAAATATTTTGGTAACTATATTTTAACAAGATTGGTTTCCTTTGTAATCCTAGGCATTTATTTCCTACGTTAAAAAAAATTATTGAGACAAGGTTGAAAGGTTTTACAACACTGCCGTAAGTATCCAAGATACAAAAAAGGTTAGTATAGATACTACTGAAAAAACTAATTATTTGAATACTTACACAATGTATATTGACCATAAATGCAATGAAATTCTATGAATTCACCTGACAAACCTATGAAAATTTTAACAATTCATAGTTTTGCTGTTACATATATATTTGCAAATATGTGTTACACAAGCTAAACTGTAAGTTTCCTTGTCCTGTCTCTCCTTAAATTGCCAGCGTTTGTTATACAGTAATGTTTGACAGATATTTGTTTATAAAGCTATATTTAGAAATCACCTCTCCTTAAGCTCCTTATGCTCAAGCTACAACCAGAAATACACTATGTACTTTGTTGAGTTCTTTTGGTGCACTGAAACATTTACTATGCAGGGTAACCAAATAAAAATTCCCTAAATGTGCCATATGGCCACAACTCCTATATTGATGATTGCTAGTTTTTACAGCTCTATGCCTAGATTCTTATAACGATCTCCAGGCTTTCTCACCTTAAACATGCCTTATATATTATTCTAGTAAATTTCCTTTTATCATATAATTTATTCCCTGCCTTAAAATTCAGCAGTTCCTAAAAGACAAGATAAAATTCAAATTTCTCAACTTGATGAGACTGATGATCAAAGCTCTCAATAAACTGTCCCCCAACTAAACTTCACAATTTTTCTATCTTCTCAACGTCTCACAAAACAACATAAAAACTGCTCATTTTCAAGTGGCTTCCTCCAACAAAAAGACTCAGACTTCTCCCTTTATATAATCTTATGGCATTTGTTTTCCATATTTCTATATAATAAATACCACAACAAAAATTCCACTGTTGCTTAGCCATTTTGTAGCTAACATTCTGATGTGACCTGAATATTTCCTCAAATACCTTGTAAGTTCCTAGAGGGTAAGGATACTCTACATTTCTTTTGCATCAGCTTAGCCCTCAATATGTAATTTATATAAAGTAGGAATTCAATATTTATTGAATTAATAAGTGAATCAATGAATGAATAAACAGAAAAATCTGTTTTATTCTATAATTTTAAAACCAGACCTTCACATGTGAAATTTTTTTGATCTGCCTTTTAATTGAGCAAATATGAAAAAGGCTGTAAATATAAATTCATACATAAAATGAGGAAATATCCATTTTAAATATTTAAAGTAATTCTTAGGATAAGATTGTCCTCTTATTTAAAATAAGTAGTATAAACACTCATTTAAAAATATGCGTACATATACAATCAAAAGACTCTAATATCTATAAGGTAAGAAAAGGTAAAAGTAAACTGTAAAGGACATTATGAGGAAATATATTAATTTAAATGGTAATTATACTGACAGAAAAAACCAGCCCCCACTCCATTATTATTCCCTAATTAGACAAAATTCAGAAAACAATTCTGAAACAGTTAAAGCTTATAGAAAAGTATATGATACTCTGTTGCCATAGATACCAAAGACTCTAGGTCTTGAAGTCAGTAGATCATTCTATATTCCATTTAACTTCAAGTAAAAAGAACACTTCTCTTAATATTATGTTAGCTTGTCTTCAACAAAAACATAAAAACAAAGTTAAAATGCCAATTAACAAAACGATTAAGTACTTCTGTATACCAGTACATTCTGGGTTAAAGAATACGAGAAGAGGGGGTGTTAGGTATTATTTTTATATGGTAATTGTAAACTTTTTTTCAGTATGGATAATTAAAAGTTCATTTTCATTGCTGAAGCTGTCATCAGAAACTAATTTAATATTGTAGAGCTGTATGAATTTGGTACAACACAATCTAAGAATAATATGATTTAGAGAAACTTGTTATCAATTAGCAGTTCTCTTTGTTTTATATATAAAATGGAAGTTATCTGAAGTATTCTGATATAATACTAATGAATTAGTAACATGAAAACAATGATGATAATAATTGTGGCAGCCAGTAAGCCTTATTATCAATAATTAGTCATTATTTTTACAATAACTAATGATATTATTGTATTTATTATAGCATTCTTATAAAACAGAATCAGAAAATAACATTATACTGAGGGACTTCCACAGAGATGACAGATTGAGAGCTGTGTCTATAGCTGAGAATTCTTTTATCACCTCAAAACAGTAATAAATACATCAAGTAAAGAAAAATATTTTTTTAAATGGAGCAAGGAAAGAAAATGAAACAGAGGGGAAAAAATAAAAATCAGAAGAGATAAAGAAAAAGTGAACAATCAAAAAGAGAACCCCTTCAAGAACAAAAATACTGTGGGGTAAAGGATAATGAGGATAATAGCAAAAGCAATCTGCCCCAGAAACACAATCATGAAAAAAGAAATGAACAAGTTCAAGAACTTCCTGAATAGTTTAGATGATAATTTTTTTTTAAATTAGGAATACAGAAAGATAGAATTGAAAGCTTTTGTTAAAATAAGAATATAAAAACAAAGTAGAAAATTTAAATAATGCATTGTAATCTCAGGAAAATACTGGCAGAAAAAACACAAAAGTACAATGAATATTTACAAAAACATATGAAATGAAAAGATTAATAGATGAGAAATATAAAATTTAAATAAACTTAAAATAATTAAAAAGGTCAAGGGATAAGTAAAATTCCAATTGGGAAAAAATAAAGAACAGGATGGATTTGTAGCAGTTCTAACAAGCATTTAAAGAAAAATTAACTATAGTATTACATAATTTGTTTGTAAAAACAAAGAAACAAACTTCTTACCAAACTTTTTTAGATGGGACAAGCATGACAACGATATGCAAACCAGGGAGAGGTAAAACAAACTATATATCAATATATCTAATGAATACTAATGTAAACTAGTAAATAAAAATTAGCAAAGAGGCAACAGCAAAGTATTTGAAAGACAGTTTACTTTGATAATAATATGATTATACTAGGAATAAAGAGATGGTTTACTGTTGGGACTGGAAGCTCAATTCCGTGTGGACAGTCTCGGGCAGGTAAAAGTGGGACTTCTAAATCTTAGAGTCTTACGAGGCCCTCCATGAACAGCGGGGGTTCGAGAAGGTCAGACCGAGCTAGCTCGGCTAGCTCGGGTATTTCCGCCTCTCCCCGGGAGATACCTGATGGGTGGAGTCTCCCTGCCCTCGAGGTCGTCCCGGATTGGAGCACACCTAGTTACCTAACAGCACGGTATTGAGATGCAAACTGTGTGGCTGAAGATTAAGTAGGATTGAGGAAGCCAGAAAGCTCTCTCTTAGCACGTGTGGAGCCAAGAGGACAGTAAGGCTCCGCTTCTTTTCTTTCCTCTCTCCCCTCCCCCTCTCTCCCCTCCCCCTCTCTCCCCGCTTGTACTTCTACTTCCAATCCCTTAAGCTTAGCCTCCTTAGGAAATCTCCCCCTCTTCCTCCTAAGAAAGAAGATCCCCCTGCACTTGTAACCGATTCCCTGGAATAAAGCTCAACCCCTGTTCGACTCTGGAACGTCCTTTCTCTCATACGTGCATCCGGCGTGGCCAGCCGAAGACCTCGGGAGGTGAGGTAGGAAAGACTCGGGTAGCCCAATACAGGCCTCTAGGCTTGGCAGTTGGCGCCCAAACAGGGACGACCTCGAGGGCAGGGAGACTCCACCCATCACGTATCTCCGGGGGAGAGGTGGAAATACCCGAGCTAGCCGAGCTAGCTCGGTCTGACCTTCTCGAACCCCCGCTGTTCATGGAGGGCCTCATAAGACTCTAAGATTTAGAAGTCCCACTTTTACCTGCCCGAGACTGTCCACACGGAATTGAGCTTCCAGTCCCAACAGTTTACCATTAAGAAAACTATCAACATAATATCCCCCATTAATAATCATTAAAATTATATGATCATGTTAAGTGTTGCAGAAAAGACTTTAGAAAAGTTACAGCATGTATTCATGATTTTTAAAAGACTAAAAGGAATAGAAATATTACAACACTTTCCAATTAGATTAAGAATTAAGGCACAGCTATCACTATTATTTGGTATAATTCTAGAAACCCCATAATAATGAAACAAAGATAAAGGAATTAAATTATTATGTAGAGAAAAGTTACCAATATTTGCATATGAGAATTTAGATAATTCTACATATTTAACAAAAATTAACTGCAGTAATAACTTCAGAAAGTAGCAAAGTACAAAGTAATAATTACTAAATATTATCAATGATTACTGTTTTTGTAGCATAGTTTAAGTAATTAACTCCTACCTTTCAGATTAGGTAAACAAATCTCAGAAGACATATAACATGGTATTTGACAAATCCAAGGACAACAAATACTGGCAACAACAAAATGCTGGAAAATTAAAAAGTGATCTGGCACTAATGAAGTTTACAACAAAATATACCATAAAACACAAAAGGTACAAATGGATCCATGGCCTAAATATAAAAGATATTATCATTTAAAATATAGAGAACACGAAAAAGACAACATTCCAGACAAAAACGGGAGTGTGCAAAGGTGAAGGGGTGGGGGTAGAGAAGGGTGATGACTTAACTAAAAAAACTGATAGAAGATATCATAGAATGAAGTTAATTGTGAAAAGCTGTTACACAAGCCAAGCCAGTTAAAAATAGAACTAATGCAGTTGATATGGAAAAAAAAAAATACTTTTGTAGCAAACATCTCTGATAAAGACCTGATATCTAAAATACATAGGAAACTAATAGAAAAATTTTAAAAAACCAAAGCCATGCCCCAAAAGATAAAATGTTCAAAGAAGATTTATAGGTAGTTTTCAAAGGAAGAATGATTCCACATGATTATTTCAAGATGATACAGAAAAAAACTCCCATAAAACAAAACTCATTTATGCTAAAAAACAAAAACAAAAAAAAAAAAACCTTACAAATAATATTACAAAATTACAAAAACTGTAAAAAACTTGTAGGAATTGATGGAAAGTAAAATTAAAATGACCAGAAGAACAATTTGCAATATTAAAAAAGAAAACAACCTTTGAAATACTAAAGAAGTCTGATCAATAATTACAATAATTAATCATGACTTCAGGGAATTAATGATGCAGTTTCCTTCTACCTGGTGGCAAAGAAGTGATAGATGTGAGATGCATAGAGATGTTATTTTCTGAAATTTGCAGGTTGTTGTTTTTGTTATTTGACTGCTCTTACTTGTTGAATAGAGGATTTCAATTTGTAGGGTAGGGAGGAGTTAGTGGATTGTGATAGAGATTCAAATAAAAGAAAGAAAACTACCAAAAAAGATTTTATAGAGCTAAAAAAAATTATATCAAAATTCATCTGGGGGAACAAAATTGTCCAGAATATCAAGGAATTAATGGAAAGAAATGCTAGAGAAGATGGCCTAGTCATACCAGACTTTAAATTATATTATAAAAAGCAGCAATCATCAAAACCACTTGGAACTGGCTAAGAAATAGAGGGATAGATCAGTGGAATAGGTTAGGTACTCAAGACACAATAGTCAATGACTATAGCACTCTACTATTTGATAAACCCAAGGACCACAGCTCAGTATTTGACAAAAACTGCTTGGAAAATAGTGTGGTGGAAAGTGGGCATAGACCAATGCCTGACACCATATAACAGAATAAAGTCCAAATGGGTACACAGTCTAGGTATAACGGTTGATACTATAAACAAACCAGGGGAGCAAGGAATACTTTATTTGTCAGATTTTTCGAGAATGAAGGAATTTATGATCAAGCAAGAGATAGGGATCATTATAAAATGCAAAATGAATAACTGATTACATTAAATTGAAAAGTTTTTGGACAGACAATGCCAATGCAACCAAGATTAGAAGGGAAGCAGAACACTGGGAAAGAATTTTTATGACCAGTGTCTTGTGACATTTCTAAAATATATAGAGAACTGTGTCAAATTAACAACAACATAAGTCATTCCCCAACTGGCCAAAGGATATGAACAGGCAGTTTTCAGAAGAAGAAATTAAAGCTAACTATAGTTATATGACAAAATGCTCTAAATCACTATTGATTAGAGAGATGCAAATCAAAACAACTCTAAGGTACCACATTATACCTATCAGATTGCCTAACATGAAAAACAGGAAAATCATAAATGCTGGAGAAGATACAGGAGAGTTTGAACACTAATTCATTATTGGTGGAGCTGTGAGCTGATTCAACCAATCTTGACAGCAATTTGGAACTATGCCCAAAGGGCTATAAAAATGTGCATACCCTTTGACCCAGAAATACCTCTTCTAGAGCAGTATCCCAAAGAGATTATAAAAATGGGAAAAGAGCCCCAAGTACAAAAATATTTATAGCAGTTCTTTTTGTGGTGGTCAAGAACTGGAAATAGAGGGGATACCCATCAATTGGGGAATGGTTGAAGAACTTGTGGTATATGAATGTAGTAAAATAGTATTGTGCTATAAAAAAATGATGAACAGGTAGACTTCAAAAAAATCTGGACTTATATGAACTGATGCTGAGCGAAGTGAGCAGAACCAGGAGAACATTATACACAGTTAACAGCCACAGTGTGTGAGGGCTGTTTCTGATAGACTTAACCCTTCACAGCAATGCCAAGGACCTAAAACATTTCCAAAGGACTCATGACGCAAAATGTTATCCACATCCAGAGAAAGGACTATAGAGTCAGAATGCAGAATGAAGCAGACTCTTTTCTTTTTTGCTTGGTTTTGGTTTGTTTTTTCTCATGATTTCTCCCATTCATTTTAATTTTTCTATACAACATGACTAATGTGAAAATGTGTTTAATAAGAATGTATGTGTAGAACCCACATAAGATTATATGCCATCTTGGGGAAAGATGGGGAGAAAATATGGAATTTATAGTAGTGACAGCTGAAAACTAAAAAAATAAATAAATAAATTAAAAATTTTGAAAAAAATAAAGCTGATAATTGAAGGGGAAAAAAGTGAAGCAAAGAAAGAAAAATTAATAAAGAACTCACAGAAGAAAACAATTCAGAAGGGAAAATGAACTGAGCAATTTTGGACCATGTGAAATTTAATATACACTATTATGTAATCAAATATAACAGAAGTTCAGGATTTCATTACACATACAATCCTCTATTTTGTTATTAATAAACAGAATGAAGAGTTCATTTCTAATAGAAAAACCCCACAAGTATGCAGAATTGGATCAAACAATATATCATTATGACTGGGATGTCTGATGTTGTCAATATAGAAACAAACAAAATTTATTCAAAGAAGGAAGGAAATAAACATTTATTAAACCCCTACTATATGCCAGGCACTGTGCTAAGTGCTTTACAAATAATATCCCATTTAATTCTAACAACAATATTGGGAAATAGGTACTATTATCATCCCCATGTTACAGCTGAAGAAACTAAAGCAGACAGAGGTTAAGTGACTTGCCTAGGATCACACAGCTAGAGAGTACTTGAGATCAGATTTGAATTCAGGTCTTCCTCACTTGAGGCACAGAATTCTAATATCTACTGTGCCACTAAATCAAAAGACAAAAAAAAAAAAAGTTGAGAAAATGCCTAAAATCTCTACAAACTAAGCAACTGCATTAAAGAGTCACTAAACATACAAAACTTGAATCAAATAATTTTAAAATTTCAGAATACATTTCAGAAAGAACATCAATAAAGTGAATGAGGTAAAAAAAATCCTATTAGAAAAAGAATCAGAAAAAGAGTAGAAGAAAGGAGGGGAGTTTTTAAATTAATAACTTAGAAAGGGAGGAGGGGTAAGAAAAGAAGAATTAAAAAACTAAAAGAAATCACAAATAAGGGAAATGTTGACAAATGGGAGGAGTTAAAGGAAATAAAAGGACCTGTGGAAAAAAAGATTATATCAGTATAGATTAAACAAAATTAATGCTAGAAAAAAAGTGCTAAATTAAAAAGGGAATAACAAAAACACTGTAAATTTTTTTTAAAATACTAAAGATATATGGAGATAACTTAAAAATTTTAAATATGAATGGATTACACAATAAAAAGATGGCAAAAGAAAATAAAACTCTCAATCTTTTTGGTGCTTACAAGAAACATGTAAAAATTAAATATTCATACAAAATTAAAATTAAAGGTTGGAATCAACTTTACTATGGATCAAGTGAAGCAAAAAAAACAAAACAAAAGCAGCAACTGTGCTATCAAAAAAACTACAACTAAAAATTTGTAATACAAATAAAAATCAACAAAGAAACTGCATTATGGTTTAAAGAAATCATTACAATGAATCAATATTACATTAGATGCTCCAAATGCTATAGCATCTAAATTCAAAAATGAAAGTTAACTGAATTACAAAAAGATATAAAGAATATCACAATAATAGTAGGAGACTTTAATGGTCATATTAAGAGTTTGATAAACCTAAAAGATTAAAAAAAAATCAGAAAATATAGAATTTAACAAATTGTTAGAGAAATGATAACTGAAAGTCCTGTGGCACAGGACTTCAGCAGTCCAGAAAGAGGACGACTAAAGAAAATAAATATTTCTCAGAACCATATGACACTTTTACAAATAAACCAAAAGAAATAATATCCAAACTAACAACATCAGAGATATATTAAACAATACAAGGTATAAGAAAAGAGCTCTCTTTAATAGTATGAAAAAATGTATGTATCTAAAACCAAAAGCCAAGGATGTTATATAATAAAGATATGCTAGAAGCTTTCCCAATAAATGCAGGAGTAAAGTAAGGTTCTTTCCTTTCCTAATCATTATTTGATATAGTTCTACAAACACTAGCAATAGCAATAAGACAAGAGAAAGAAGAAAAACAAAAAGAGGCAGAAGAAACAAAATTATTCCTAGTTGATAACATGATGCTTTACTTTAAAAATCTCAGGAAATCAGCTAAGAAAACTAATTAAGACAATAGCTTCAGCAAAGTTGTAGGACTATAAAATAGACCTTTCAAATAAAAAGCATTTCTATATATTAATAACAAATTAAGAAGTTAATAATAGAAAGGAAGCTCAGCAAAAATGCAAAGAAGATAGAGAATGCAAGAAAAGAACATGATCACTGCTATAATATGTTACAGAGGTCAAAAAGGATAAAGATTAAGAAGCATTAGACTTGGCAACTAAGAAACAATGATGTTCTCCCTCCTATTCAGTTAAGATGGCAGAGGACAAAAGAAAGGAACATTCAACATTGATGGTACGGAGGAAAGACAGGAACACTAATGCCCTTTTGTTGGAGAGGTGAATTTGCCTAACCATTTTGGAAAGCAATTTGGAATTCTGTGAAGAAAATGCAGAAAATATTCATATCCTTTGATCCAGAAATTCCAGTGAGATCCAAAGCTACACTAGATATATACCATAATGAGGTCAATGGCAAAAAAAAAGAAAAAAAAATAGGTTTCATACATACTAGCACTTTTACAAGTAGCAAAAAACTGGAAATATAATGGATGCCAATCAAGTGGGACACAGTCAAACAAGCTATAGGGTATCAATATAAAGAAACATTACTGTTGGAAAAAAATGAACATGATGAATATACAGAAGAATGCGAATAATGCAAAGTGAAAAAATATACAATGAATGTAACAATGGAAATAGAAACAACAACAAAAACACAGGAGTAAATATTGTAAAATCAGTCTTGTCTTCAAGTAACAGATATAAAAGCATTCTCCTCACTTCTTTACAAGGTGGGAGATTTCGTTATAGAACACTTTATATAGAACAATATATTTTTCACTGTATTGGTTGGTTTAGCTGAAGTGTTTTTTCTTTTCCCCTATTTTATTCTTAGTTATAGAAAGGAGCTCTCTGGGAATGGGCAGAGGGATGGTTACACTATAAAACATATGTGATAGAAGAATATTTATTTAAATAAATAATGATGAGTTAAAGGGAGCTTTAAGTGAAAGAAAAATATGAAAATTGTCTTTTAAATCATAAGATCTAATCTAATTTTCCCCACAGCCTAGATATTAAAAGGGCAATCCTCTTTTCAAGAAAAAAGGGGGGGGGTACCTCAAAATTCCATTTTATGTTATATGTAAGACTAAAACCAAAAAATACTTCATATAGTTCTGCTTTTACACAAATTTTTGTATATAAGAAAGGAAAAACAGGAAGACAGGAGAAAAATCTGAAGCTTACAACTTTAAGAAAGGCAGCTATTTAAAAATATTATTCATACATCAAGCTGAAAGAGTCATTACTTAATAAGACTGGTATTCTTAGGATCATTTACACAAGGGCTTCTTAAACTTTTTTCACTCATAATCCCTTTTCCCATTGTTGGCACTGCATGTCCTGAGGGCATGTGCAATGCAAAGTACATACGCTCTGTGTTCAGAACCAAGGCTGCAGTGAAGTTATGCAATGCAACACATGGAAATGTTGCCAGAAACAGCTTAGATTCATTATGTGCTTGAATTTTAATTAATTTTTGGTCATCTCATGTTCAGAAATCTTTTACTACTGACAAATTTGTCTTGACCCTGTATGGGGTCTCAACACACAGCTTAAGAACTGATTTAAACTATACTTGGTTCACATTTTGTAATTAAAAGTTCTATTAAAGTTGAAATTTATGGATTAATATTCACTCATATATGCAAATGTATATATTTAAACGTATACTACATATACACACACACACATTATTTTTTTTAATTTCAGCAGTTTGTGTTTCATAAAATTTACAGCTCAACACTAATTTGACATTCATTTGACATCAGTTTGACTCATTCATCTATTTTGATGGGTCTCCAGCTCAACTTAAATCAAGAGGAACTGCTTTATTATATCCTTCTAGAGCAGACCTATCAAGTAATTCACTTTTATAGAGATTGTCTCTCAGGCTTCTTAAGGAGTTCTTTTCTTCAGTGAATTTTTGTTCCTCTTTAGGCTTTTGGTCAATTCTGTTTAAGGGATTTAATATAATTTAAGGGATTATTTTCTTCCGCATTTTTTGTGCTACCTTTACCAAGCTGTTAATTCTCTTTCCATAATTTTCATGCATCATTTTCAATCCTTTCCCCAATTTTTCCTATACAATCCATATGTCTTTTTAAAAAAAAAATCTTCTAGGAATTCTTGTTGGGCTTTTGTTCAATTAGATTTTATTTTTGAGGTTTTTTGTAGCATGTTTTTACATGTCCTCTGAGTTTTGCACGTTGGTCCTCCCTGACACCACAGTAGCTTTTTATTGTCAAATTCTTTTTTGTTGTTGTCTACTCACTTTTCTAGACTATTTCTTGACTTTCAATTTTACGTAAAAGTTGGGCGCTTCTTATCTGGAATTGGTGAGGCAATATCCCAAGCTTTAAGCTTTTTTTTTTGTGCTATTATTTTCAGAGCTACTTCTGGGAGTCTGCAAGTTTTTGGTACTTCCAAGGTGGTATGATTCTGGGAGAGGTATAGTTACTGATCTCCTGCTCTGTACTCTGTACTCTAGGAATATTGTCTGGTCCTCTGTAAGCACTAGTGCTCCTCTTTACCTTGGACTATAACCAGGCACCCTGCTCTGCTCCCTTCACATTTACCACCAAGATTCTTTTTCACCCTGGTACTGCTACCTAGAACTTGCTATGGGCAACCAACTTGCCTATCAGCACCAGTTATACCCAGTGAAAGAAAAGGGTCCCCTGGGAGAGCAGAGCCAAGATGGTGGAGTAGAAGGACGGACCTGGTCTAGCTCTCTTCCCCAAAACCCATAAAATACTTGTAAAAAATGACTCTAAACAAATTCTAGAGCAGCAGAAGCCACAAAATGACAAAGTGAAACAAATTTCCAGCCCAAGACAGTCTGGAGGCTGACAGGAAAGGTCTCTCACATTGGGCTTTTAGTGGAGCACAGCCCAGGCTGGTCCAGCTGGCACTGACAGGACTGGGGCAGGCTTTAGAGTGCAGAATCATGGGTAGCGGCTGTGGTTCTCAGATTTCTCAACCCACAAATGCCAAAGACAGCTTCAAAAGCCAATAAGACAGCTCTTTCATCTGGGTGGCAGACCCAGATGGCAACTACTGCAGCAGCAGCATCTACTTTTGGAAGTCTAGGTCTAAGGACCCTGAGGGAACCGAGTAGTTGATCTGGGTCTCAGTAGTGGGGGGTGGTCCTGGGGTTAAGAGAACTGGCTTAGTGGAGCTGGTGGTGGATATGGAGAGGGAACCTTACTTGCAGTTTCCAGACAGAAAAGAGTGCTCTGGTTGCTCACAGACCAGAGTGCAGACCAGGAGAGGAGCAAACTCCTCTTCCATGATTGTACCACTTTGGAGGAACTGAGAACTTACAAGTCCTTAGAGTATACCATCCATTTGACAAAGGACTCAAAAGTCAAGTAACTGGCTGGGAAAAGGTCCCAAAAAAGGAAAAAAATAAGATTATAGAAAGTTACTCTCTTGGTGAAAAAGTATTTTCTTCCATCTTTTCAGATGAGGAAGAGCAAAGCATACCATAAGAGGAAGACATGACAATCAAGGCTTCTACATTCAAAACCTCCAAAAAAAGTATGCAACAGTCTCAGGTCATGGAAGAGCTGCATAAGGATTTTGAAAATCTAGTAAGAGAGGTGGAGGAAAAATTGGGAAGAGAAATGAGAGTGATGCAAGAAAATCAGGGAAAGTGAGTCAATACTTGCTAAAGGAGACAAAAAATGCTGACGAAAATAACACCTTTAAAAACAGACTAACCCAAATGGCAAAAGAGGTCCAAAAAGCCAATGAGGAGAAGAATGCTTTAAAAAGCAGAATTAGCCAAAGGAAAAGGTAGTTCAAAAGCTCACTGAAGAAAACAGTACTTTAAAAATTAGAATGAAATCTTTGCGGTGGCCAAAAACTGGAAATCAAGGGGATGCCCATCAACTGGGAAATGACTAAGCAAGTTGTGGTATATCATTGTAATGGAATACTATTGTGCTATGAGAAACGGTGAACAGAAAGACTTCAGAGAAGCCGGGAGAGACTTACATGAAATGATGCTAAGTGAAAGGAGCAGAAACAGGAGAACTTTGTACACAGCAACAACCACAGCGTGCAAGGAATTTTTCTGGTAGACTTAGTACTTCACTGAAATGCATGGACTTAAAAAAATTTCCAAATGGACTCGAGGCAAAATGCCTTCCACATCCACAGAAAGAACTATGGAACTGGGCCACAGATAGAAACAGACCATTTTCTTTTGTATTATGTTTTGTTTTGTTTTATGGTTTCTCCCATTCATTTTAATTATTCTAGGCAACGTATATTTAATAGGGATGTACATGAAGAACTTATATAGGATTGCTGGCCATCTCAGGGATGGAGGGGAAAGAGGAGGAAATGAGGGAGAGGGAGTGGAAAAAAAATATAAGATATATGGAAGTGATTGTCGAACACTGAAAACAAATAAAATAATTCAATAAAAAAATAATAAAAAATAGAATGTAGCAGATAGAAGCTAATGACTTTATGAGAAAGTAAGAAATTATAAAACAAAACCAAAAGACTGAAAAAACAGAAGATAATGTGAAGTATCTCATTGGAATAACAACTGACCTGGAAAATGGATCCAGGAGAGATCATTTAAAAATTATCAGTCTTCCTGAAAACCATAATCAAAAAAAGAGACTAGACATCATCTTCCAAGAAATTATCAAGGAAAACTGCCCTGATATTCTATAACCAGGGGGTAAAATAGAAATGGAAAGAATTCACCAATCCCCTCCTGAAACAGATCCCAAAAGGAAAACTCCTAGGAATATTGTAGCCAACTTCCACAGTTCCCAGGTCAAGAAGAAAATATTACAAGTATTATGGAAATACAATCAGGATAATACAGGATTTAGCAGCCTCTACACTAAAGGATCAAAGGACTTGGAATATGATATTCCTGAGGTCAAAGGAGATAGGATTAAAACCAAGAATCACCTACCCAGCAAAACTGAGTACAATACTACAGGGGGAAAAATGGAATTTCAATGAAATAGAGGACTTCTAAGTATTCTTGTTGAAAAGACAAGAGTTGAATAGAAAACCTGACTTTCAAATACAAGAATCAAGTGCAACATGAAAAGGTAAACAGGAAAGAGGAGGCTTAAGGAATTCATTAAAGTTGAACTGTTTACATTCCTCCATGGAAAGATGTTATTTGTAATTCATAAGACCTTTTTCAGTATTAGGGTCATTAGAGGGAATATATATATTTATATATGGATATATGTACATATATGTGTGTACAGATATATATGGATGCATCTGTATGTGCATACATATATGTATGTGTGTATATATGTGTGTATTTATGTGTATAGGTATAAAGGAATGGTATACATGTGTATATACAGTATGTGTATACATATATATGCAGGTGTATATGAGTATGTTTGTATGTGTATATTATATGTGTGTAGGCATGTATATGTACATGGGTGCATGTGAATGTGTATATATACATACATGTGTGTATGTGTGCATGTATGTGTGTATACATACATACATACACACACACACACACACACATAGAGGGCACAAGGTGACCTAAATATGAAGGAAGAATACCTAAAAAAAATAAAATTTACTGTTGAATGAAATGTCCTAGAAGTAAGAGAAAGGGAGAGATAGAATATAGCAAATCATCTCACATAAAAGAGGGAAGAAAGAGCTTTTACAATGGAGGGGAGGATAGGGGAGATGAAAGGAAATAAGTGGGCCATACTCTCATGGGATTTGGCTTAAGGAGGAATGACATATACTCAGTTAGATATGGAAATCTATTTTACTCTACAGGAAGGCAAGGGGGAAAGGGATAGGAGAGGAAAGATAATAGAAGGGACAGCAAACTGGGGAAAGGAATAATCAGAAGCAGACACTATTGTGGGAGGACAGGTTAAGGGAAAATATGGAATAAATTGAGGGCAAAGAAGGGATAGTAAATTGGGGAAAGGGATAATCAGAAGCAAACACTATTGTGGGAGGACAGGTCAAGGGAAAAAATGGAATAAATTGAGGGCAAGATAGGACAGAGGTAAATATGGTTAGTCACTTACAAAATAGCTATTATGGAAGTGCTTTGCATTGTTACACATGTATGACCTATATTGAATTGCTTATTTTCTCAATGAGGTAGGTGGGGAGGGAGGGAGGGAGAGAATATGGAATTCAAAGCTTTAATAATGAATGTTAAAAATTGTTTTAGCATGCAACTGGAAATTAAGATATACAGGCAATGGAGCATAGAAATCTATTTTGCCCTACAGGGAAATAGAGGGGACGGGGAAATGGAAGAAGGGTGGGTAACAGAAGAGACAGCAGACTGGAGGAAGGGGTGGACGAGGTGCATGCTGTCCTTGGGTGGGAGGTGGGGAGAGGAGGGAAATTTTTGATTCAAATTCTTGTGAAAGTAAATGTTGAGAACTGAAAAATAAATTATGCTTTTTTAAAAAAAGAAAAGGGTCAGGGCGGAGCCAAGATGGCAGAGTAAGAGCAACTACTCACCTAAACTCTTGGACAAACTCCTTCGGATACCTCTGAAAGGAGAATATGACGCAATTTTGGAGGTTTGGAATCCAGTGGGAGACAGACTGTGGCAGATTCAAAGCCCAGGAGAGACTGGAAGGTCCACAGGAAGGATCTGTTCCAAGGGGGTGAGCCCCCAGCACACAGCACAGTGTGGCCAGCGCAGTGGAATGGAAGGGCCCTCCAGGAAACCTGAGAGTAGCAGGGGGAACTGGTGGAGTGGCAACCGAGGGCAGGAGACAAGTCGAGCCAGTGAGAGCCACTGAGCACCAGATATCAGCGCAGCAGCTCCTGAGATGTTCAGCCTCAAGATTAAACATCGGTAAGTCACCTACTTGAACTTCTGGGAGCCAGGATGGCAGAGTGATCAGTAAATGCTCTCCTCCCCTCTTGATGACCGTGAAAGAACCAAAAAATATCTTCCCCAGAAAAATACTGGATCAGCGGGAACAGCAGAGGGGGCCAATAGTCTCATAACACCTGAGGCTAGGAAAATAGCTAAGGGGGCTTCCTCCTACTGTGGTGGAGGCAAACCAAAAGTATAGAGGACCCAGGGTGGAGAAAACTCGCACTAGGACCCAGGCAAGCCTCAGCACCAGGAGAGGAGCCCCAAGAGGGGTGGTAACTCCCATTAGCTTCTAGGCTTGCCTCACCACTCCAGGGGAAATGGGAAAATAATAGGGCAGCTGGGATCACCATCCCTTGAGCTTGCCTTTGCCTCAGTTCAGCTGAGGAGATCTCCTGTGACCAGACCATTCCTCCCCCACACTTAACAAGGTAACCCCAGGGCTGATCGGGAAAACACAAAACAAAAACCTGCTTTTAGCTTTTTCACACATCAGCTCAACACAAAGTTCTGTAGCTTCTAACTGAAAGAACCAGAAGCCACAACACACAATCAACATCATGAATAAAAAAAAAACAAAATAAGCGTGAAAAAACCATAGAGTCTTTCAATGAGGATAAGGATCAAAACACAAACACTAAAGAGGTCAGAACTGAGACTATACTTCCATCTGAAACTTCAGAAGGGTCTATGAACTGCTCACAAGCATAAGCAGCTCTCTTGGAACAGGTGAAGAAGGAAATAGAAGAAAAACTGGCAAATGATTTTAAAACTATAAAAAAAGAATTCACTAATGAGAACATCTGTTTGAAAAGGAAAATTCAACAAATGGAAAAGGAAGTTCAAAAATTAACTGGAGAAAATAACTCTCTAAAAGGAACAGTTGGTCAAATGGAAAAGGAAACACAAAACCTAACTGGGAAAATTGGACAAATGGAAATGGAAGTACAAAAATTAACTGTAGAAAATAACTCCTTAAAAGGAAAAATTGGACAGATGGAAAAGGAGATGCAAAAGTTAACTGAAGAAAACAATTTGATAAAAATTAGAATTGGACAAGTAGCAATTATGACTCTATAAGACATCAAGAATCAGTCAAACAAAATCTAAAGAATGAAAAGATAGAAGAAAATGTAAAATATCTAACTGAAAAAATAACTGACCTGGAAAATAGATCCAGGAGAGAAAATTTAAGAATTATTGGCCTGCCAGAAAACCATGATGGAAAAAAGAATCTGGACAATACCTTCCAGGAAATCATCAAGGAAAACTGCCCAGAAGTGCTAGAGTCAGAGGGCAAAATAGTCATCAAAAGAATCCACCAGTCACCTCCTGAAAGGGATCCCAAACTCAAAACCTCAAGAAATATCGTTGCCAAATTCCACAACTATCAAGTGAAGGAGAAAATACTACAGGAAGCCAGAAAGAAGCAATTCAAATATCAAGGAGTTACAGTCAGGATCACACAGGACCTTGCAGCTTCTACATTAAAAGATCGAAGGAATTGGAATCCAATATTCCGTAAGGCAAAGGAGTTGGGACTACAACCAAGGATCAACTACCCAGAAAAGTTCAGCATAACATTTCAGGCAAGGAGAAAGTCATTCAACAAAATAATGGATTTCCAAAGCTTCCTGACCAAAATGTCAGAACTTAATAGACAATTTGATCTTCAAATGCACGTCTCAAGAGAATCATAAAAAGGTACACAGCGGGGAAAAAAAAAAACAAAAAAAAAAACCACTTTGTTACTCAATTTGGACAAACTGTTTACCTCCCTATAAGGGAAGATGATGCCTGCTAATCTTGAGAATAGTGCATCTATTATGAAATATAAAAGGGATATACATAGAGGAATGGGTATAAAGTAAATGATGTCATGTTAAAAATATGATTTAAGTATGAGAAGGGATTGTAACAGGAGGTGTGAAAAGGAGGAAGCAGAAAATGTTAAATTACATCACAGGAAGAAGTACAAAATTACAGTACAGGGAAAGAGGGGAGGGAGATGAGCATAGTTTGAGAGGTACTCTCATCTGATTTGTTTCAAGGAGGAAACAATAAACTTAAGTAGATAATCCTAAATAGCTCTATGGGCAGTAGGAGGGGAAGGGGGAAGAAAGGAGAGGTAAGCTAAAAGGGAGGGAAGAAGCAATAAGGGTAAAGGGGAGTAAAAGGGAGGAGGGCTAAAAGAAGAAAGGGAAGGCTGCTGCAGGAGGAAGTGGTGAAAAGTGAATACTACTGAGGATGGGAAAGGAGACAGAAGAGCTAAAAGTACAAATGCTGGGAAAGAGGATGGAGGGAAATACACAGATTGTAACCGTAACTGTGAATGTGAATGGAATGAACTCTCCCATAAAACAGAGATGTATAGCAGAATGGATTAAAAGCCATAATCCAACAATATGTTGTTTACAAGAAACACATTTGAAATGGGGGGATACACACAGGATAAAGGTCAAAGGTTGGAGTGGAATATATTGTGCTTCAGCTGATGTAAGAAAACCAGGAGTAGCAATCCTAATCTCAGACAAAGCAAAAGTAGAAATAGATCTAATCAAAAGAGATGAGGATGGAAACTATATCCAGCTTAAAAGGCATCATAGAAAATGAAGCAATAACATTACTAAACATGTATGCTCCAAGTGGTATAGCATCCAAATTCTTAGAGGAGAGGTTGGGGGAGTTGAAGGAAGAAATTGACAGCAAAACTATACTAGTGGGGGACCTCAACCTCCCCCTCGCTGAACTCAGTAAATCTAACTTCAAAATAAACAAGAAGTTAAGGAGGTAAATAAAACTCTGGATAAGGTAGATATGATAGATCTCTGGAGAAAATTGAATGGAAACAGAAAGGAACATACCTTTTTCTCAGAAGTACATGGCACATTTACAAAAACTGACCATGTACTACTAGGACTTAAAAATCTCACAATCCAGTGCAGAAAGGTAGAGATAATCAATGCATCCTTCTCAGATCATAATGCAATAAAAATTATATGTAATAAAAGGCCATAGGAAGATAAACCAAAAATCAATTGGAAACTAAATAATCTAATCCTAAAGAAGGAGTGGGTTAAAGAAGAAATCATAGAAACAATCAACAACTTCATTCAGGAGAATGACAATAATGAGATAACCTACCAAATCTTATGGGATACTGCAAAAGCAGTTTTTAGGGGAAGTTTTATATCTTTCAATGCCTACATAAATAAAATAGAGAAAGAAGAGATCAATGACTTGGGCATGCAGCTGAAAAAGCTAGAAAAAAACAAATTGAAAATTCCCAAGTAAATACCAAATTACAAATACTGAAAACCAAAGGAGAGATTAATAAAATTGAAATTAAGAAAACTATTGAATTAATAAATAAAACCAATAGTTGGTTTTATGAAAAAACTAATAAAATTGATAAACCTTTGGTCAATTTGATTACAAAAAAGAAAGAAGAAAATCAAATTACTAATATTAAAAATGAAAGGGGTGAACTCACCTCTAATGAGGAGGAAATTAAAACAATAATTAGAAACTACTTTGCCCAACTTTATGCCCACAAATTCGATAATCTAAACGAGATGGATGAATATTTTAAAAAATACAAATTGCCCAGATTAACAGAAGAGGAAGTTGAATACTTAAACAACCCCATCTCAGAAAAAGAAATTGAACAAGCCATCAATGAACTCCCTAGGAAAAAATCTCCAGGGCCAGATGGATTCACAAGTGAATTCTATCAAACATTTAAAGAACAATTAATTCCAATACTATATGGACTATTTTTGAAAATTGGGGAAGAAGGAGTCCTCCCAAATTCTTTCTATGATACAAATATGGTTTTGATACCCAAACCAGGAAGAGACAAAACAGAGAAAGAAAATTATAGACCAATTTCTCTCATGAAAATAGATGCAAAAATTTTAAATAAGATTTTAGCAAAACAAATACAGCATCTTATCACGAGATTAATACATTATGATCAGGTAGGATTCATACCAGGATTACAGGGCTGGTTCAATATTAGGAAAACTATTAGCATTATCGATCACATCAACAACAAAGCTAACAAAAACCACATGATTATCTCAATAGATGCAGAAAAAGCTTTTGACAAAATACAACATCCATTCCTACTAAAAACACTGGAGAACGTAGGAATAAAGGGAACTTTCCATAAAATAATAAGCAGTATCTATCTAAAACCTTCAGCAAGCATTATATGCAATGGGGATAAGCTAGATGCATTTTCAATAAGATCAGGGGTTAAACAAGGATGTCCATTATCACCACTATTATTCAATATGGTACCAGAAATGTTAGCTGTAGCAATTAGACAAGATAAAGAAACTGAAAGAATAAGAATAGGCAAAGAAGAAACTAAGTTATCATTCTTTGCACATGATATGATGATATCCTTAGAAAATCCCAGAGATTCAAGTAAAAAAACTACGTGAAATAATAAACAACTTTGGCAAAGTTGCAGGTTACAAAATAAACCCACACAAATCTTCTGCATTCCTATATATTAGCAACAAAGTCCAACAGCAAGAGATATAAAGAGATATCCCATTTAAAGCTAGTGTAGACGCTATAAAATACTTGGGAGTTTACCTGACAAAACAAACCCAGGGACTATATGACCACAATTACAAGACACTTTTTGCACAAATAAAGTCAGATTTAAGTAAGTGGAAAAACATCAATTGCTCATGGGTAGGCCAAGCTAATATAATAAAAATGACAATTCTACCTAAATTAATTTACTTATTTAGTGCCATAACAATTAAACTATCAGATAATTATTTTCTAGAGCTGGATAAAAAAAATATCAAAATTCATCAGGAAGAACAAAAGATCCAGAATATCAAAGATACTAATGAAAAGAAATGCTAGGGAAGGTAGCCTAGCGCTACCAGACCTCAAATTGTACTATAAAGCAGCAATTATCAAAACCACTTGGTATTGGCTAAGAAACAGAAGGGCATACAAGTGGAATAGACTTGGCACTAAAGACACAGTAGGCAAGAAATGTAGCAACCTCCTGTTTGATAAACCCAAGGACCTCAGTTTCTGGGATAAGAACTCACTGTTTGACAAAAATTGCTGGGAAAACTGGATAACAGTGTGGCGGAAACTAGGCATAGAACCATGCCTGACACTGTATACAAGAATAAAGTCCAAATGGGTACACAATCTAGGTATAAAGATTGATACCATGGACAAACTGGAGGAGCAAGGAATAGTGTATTTATCAGATTTATGGAGAAGGGAAGAATTTTAACTAAAGAAGAGATGGAAAGCATTATGAAATGCAAAATGGATAATTTTGATTACATTAAACTGAAAAGTTTTTGTACAACCAAACCGAATGCAACCAAAATTCAGAGGGATGTAGTAAATTGGGAAAGAATTTTTACAGCTAATCTTGGGGAAAAGGCCTCATTTCTAGAATAGATAGAGAACTGACTCAAATGTATAACTATACAAGTCATTCCCCAATTGATAAATGGTCAAAGGATATGAACAGGCTAATTTCAGAGGAAGAAATTAAAGATATCTATAATCATATGAAAAAATGCTCTAAATCACTTTTGATTAGAGAGATGCAAATCAAAACAACTCTGAGGTACCACATCACACCTATAAGATTGGCAAACATGACAGAACAGGAAAATGATAAATGTTGGAGAGGATGTGGGAGAGTTGGAACACTAATTCATTGTTGGTGGAGCTGTTTTGGAACTATGCCCAAAGGGCTACAAAAATGTGCATACCCTTTGATCCATCGATATCGCTACTAGGATTGTATCCCCAAGAGATCATAAAAATGGGAAAGAGTCCCACATGTACAAAAATATTTATAGTAGCACTCTTTGTAGTTGCCAAAAACTGGAAGGCAAGGGGATGCCCATCCATTGGGGAATGGCTGAATAAATTATGGTATATGAATGTAATGGAGTACTATTGTGCCATAAGAAATGATGAACAAGAAGACTTCAGGGAGGCCTGGAAGGACTTATATGATCTAATGCTGAGCGAAAGGAGCAGAACCAGGAGAACTTTGTGCACAGCAACGACCACAGTGTGCGGGAGTTTTTTCTGGTAGACTTAGAACTTTGTAATATCACAAGAACTTAAAAAAAAAAATCCCAATGATTTTCTAAGGCAAAATGCCTTCCACACTCAGAGAAAGAACAATGGAATTCATTCACAGAATGTAGCAGATTATGTTTGTGTGTTTGTGTTTGTGTATTATGTTCTGATTTGTTATATGATTTCTTCCATTTATTTTAGTTCATCTACATAGCATGACTATAGTGAAAACGTATTCAATAGGAAAGTATACGTAGATCCCATATAGAATTGTATGTCGTCTTGGGGAGGGAGGGGGGTAGTGGGGGGTAGGTGTGGGGGGTTAAAATCTAAATTTTATGGTATTGATTGCAGAACATTAAAAATAAATAAATAAAATTTTTAAAAAAAGGGTTCCCTGTAATCTCTGTCTGATCAACTGTCTGACTCCTTTACTGTCTCTGAGCTAAGAGCTACTGAAGCAGCAGCAGCATGCTATTATTGCAACTTGTGTGAGCTCCAGACAATTCTGTACACTGGTGTCACTAACCTCCCCTTGCCAACCTCTTAAGTTTTCTTAGGCCAGAAAAATGTCTCACCAAACTTTTTGCTGGTTCTGCTACTCTAAAATGTGATTTCAGGAAAAATTTTAAAATTGTTTAGAAGGCAATGTTGGGAGAGTTCAGCTGGGTAACTGAACTTAATCGTCTTTTAGACTTCAACATAAGTCAGAGGCTCTTAGAAGATTCTTTCCTCATTTGCCAAATGGGGATAAAAATACTTAACTCAAAAGGCTGCTGTCAGGAAAAAATGTTAAAAGGCTATAAAAATGTGAATTATTATATTAAATAAGTAATTCAATGTAAGAAATATTTATCAACTCTTTATTGCATGTAAGGAATGAAATAAGACTTGAGGTTATAAATTAAAATTAAATAGTACCTGACCTAAAAGTATTTGTTTTTCTGGAAGGGTATAATACATACAGAGCTAAATAAATTTATATCCAATATCACTGAAAAGGGCAGAAGCACTAAAAGTTAGAGGTAATCAAGAAATTCCTCCTGAAAGGGAATGGTATAAAGAAAGTGAGGCAATATAAGGAGGCAACCAGGAAAAGCATATTTTAGAGTTGGAGAACCACTAATATAGAAGCAAGAAACAGGCTACCATGTACTGAGAATAATGACCATGTCAGTTTGATTACAAAAGACAGTGTATAAAAGAGAGTTATACAAAATAAGATAGGAATGGCAGATGGGAATTATGTTGAAGAAAATTTTAAATGCCAAACGGAGGATATTTTAATTTTATACTAGAAGTAACAGAATGATACTGAAGATTTTTTAGTGATATTTTCAGAAACATGTTTTAGGAACAGCAATTTGGCACCTGTATGAAGAATGATTTGGAAAGAGAAAAGACCAGAAACAGTGAGGCTGATAAGACTATTGTAATGGTCAAGGTTATAAGTGATGAAGGCCTGAACTTGAGTAAAGGCTATCTGAGAGGCAAGGGGACAGACATATAAAAAAATGTATTGTAAAGGTAGAATCAAAGGGCACTACAAATATCACCCACAAGGGAGTGGGTCACAATTTAGATGAGGGAGGAGAAAAACAAGAATCCATTTCAAGAACTTCATATAATATCATCAATGACACCAAACCATTTAATTCAATGTCTTTAAAATTAATACTTTTCCAAGTTCTAATATAGCTGGATTCTTTTTTAACTAGCAATTTTTTTCCAATTACATATAAAGACAATTAACATTTATTTTTTTTTAAATATTGAATTTCAAATTTTTTTTCCTCCCTCTCTCTTCTTCCACCCCTTATGATAGTAATTTGATATAGGTTATATGTGTGCAATCATATAAAACATATTTCCATATTTGTCATGTTGTTAAAAAAACAGACCAAAAGGAAAAAGCACACAAAAAAATAAAGAAACTAAAAATAGTATGCACTGATCTGCATTTAGATTCCATCAGTTCTTTCTCTGTACATGGAGAGCATTTCCCATCATAAGTCCTTTGGAACTATCTTGGATCACTGTATTGCTAAGAAGAGTGAAGTCATTCACAGCTGTTTATCAAACAATAATGCTATTACTGTGTACAATGTTCTCCTGGTTTTGCTCATTTCACTTTGCATTAGTTCATGTAAGTCTTTCCAGGTTTTTATGAAATAAGCCTGATCCTCATTTCTCATAGCACAAAAGTATTTCATTACATTAACATACCACAACTTGTTCAGCTATTCCCCAAATGATGGGCAGTCCCTCAACTTCTAATATTTTTGTCACCACAAAAAGAGTTACTATAAATATTTTGTACACGTATGTCATTTTTTCTTTTCCCTCATCTCTTTGGGATACAGACCTAGTAGTGGTATTGCTGGGTAAAAGGATACACAAAAGGTATATAAAAAGATTTTATAGCTCTATGAGCATACATAGTTCAACTTGGTCTCTGGAATGGTTGGATCAGTTCACAGTTCCACCAACAGTGCATTAGTGTCCCAATTTTCCCATATCCTCTGCAACATTTATCATTGTCCTATTCTGTCATATTATCCAGTCTGACTGGTATAGAGTGGTACCTCAGTTATTTTAATTTTCATTTCTCTAATCAATAATGATTTAGAGCTTTTCTGCATGACTATAGATAGCTTTGATTTCTTCTCTGCCTTTTTATATCTTTTGATCATTATTCAATTGGAGAATGACTTGTTGTAATCATATAAATTTGACTTGGTTCTCTATATATTTGAGGAATGAGGTATTTATCAGGGACACTTGCTGGAAAACTGTTTCCCAGCTTTCTGCTTTCCTTATAATCTTGGATGCACTTGTTTTGCTAAAAGTGATCTCTTCCTTGTTGAATTTTTCTAGAGGCTATATGTGGATGAGTACTTTTCCCCATCACATGTTAGCTTATATCAGACTCCCTTGTCAACCTCTTTTATTACCTTTAGTAGATTTTAAGGGTAGGATCCATCATCTTTCATCTTTGTATCCCCAAAAACCTATGCAATGAAAACTAGGCATTCAATAAACATTTATTGGATGAATGAATAAATGAATCTAATAAGGCAGAGGTCAAACACCTTCAGTCTTGGAAGAACTAAAAAGTACCTATAAGCACTAAGCAGATGACAAGGAGAAAATGACAGAAAATGAAAAACAATGAGAGAAATAGAAGAACAAGATAACCAAGACTAAAAACTAGGATATATGATAAATAAAAAAGAGCAGAATGTTACTAATAATGCACTTCTCTTTTATGTAGTACAGGTTATCTTGTCTTGTAGTAGAAAAGAAGAGAATAAAACATATTCCATATAATTTGCCCCTTTCTCTGAGGTTCCCCAAGCTTTTAACAGAGTTTTCTAAGGACATATCCTTTGCTAGAAGCTAGGAATCTTTGATATGAGAATAAGGAAGAAAAATAATAAATGGCAAAAATTAAGATAAATTTTAACTTTGTTCTTCACAATGCCTTCATTTTAACTTTTAGAGTGAATTAGTAAATGAGGATAGCAAATACCATAAAACACAATTGTTTTCATTGTGTAGGGTGACTTTTATCTGGACACAGATTGGAAATATCATTTGTTATAATGGATTATTAAATGTGAGGAAATTCTTAGAACCAGATCAACAAAATGCAATTTTATGGACTATGACATGGATATAGAAATAGCTTTGATAAAGAAAATCTTCAGTTATAAATGAGATTTTAGCAAAAATTCACATTTCATTACTGAGAAAAAAATCTAAAAATCTCTCTCCATCCATGTATGTATAGCTACAACTATTATAACAATCATTCTAGCTTTTTTATAAGGAAGAACCAAGTAATGTTCCTTGCTTATTTTCCATCAAAGAACCTAATGGATTTTAAAATAGCACTATAAAAAGTGAAATATGTTCTGGGTATTTTAAGATCAGAATGGATCAGCCTCAGAGAGTGAGTTCCAGAAAGGATGGCACAGTGACCTTACCTGCTGTTTCATTTCAGCATAGACTTTCTCAGAGTTCAGCTCAACCTGCCGCTTAAACTCCTCTAGGGCAGCATCTGCCTGCTGAGCCTGCAGCCTCTGTATCTCAGTCACCCGAGTCAGCTGTTCCTCCTTCTCCCTAGAAAATTACAGAAAATCTTCAAAGTTCAAATATCAAATAAAAGAACTATACATGTATTTAAAAAGCCTTTAGCTCACTTTAAATTCCCATTCAAGCTTGAATTTCCCCTCTCAGTTCATAACTAAATTTCCCTGAAAACGACTAAAGAATAAAATGGTTACCATGAGACACAGACTGTCCTACGCTGAATTGTGAGGGATGAGAAGATGCCTGGCATTGCCTTAAGTGCAGTCCCTAGCCTTTAGTGAATCTGCCTTAAGAAAAGCATTCCATCAAACCATTTTACTGCTTTATTTTTTTCAAACAAAATTAGAGTACATTTGCAAATAGGCAGAAAGAAGGGAAGTAGCAAGCATTTCTTAAGTGCCTGTTTTATGCCAGGTACTTTGCCAAATAAAGTGTTATCTCACTTAATCTTCATAACTCAAGGAGGTATGTGCTATCATTATCATCCCCATTTTACAGCTGAAGAAACTGAGGGAGCAAGAAGTAGCTGTATGACTTGCCCAGGGTCACACAGCTAGTTAATATCTGATGCTGGTTTTGAATTCAGATCTTCCTGACTCCAAGCCCACTAGAATCTATCCACTGCCTCACCTAGTTGCCTATGGCAAAAGAAACTTAGAAAAAAAGAGGATCTGAATAAGGGTGAGACCAGGGGTGGGAAACCTGCAGCCTCAAGGCCGCAGGTTCCCCATCCTTAGGTGAGACTATTTGCAAATGAGTATATAAGAGAGTATTAGAAGAACTGTCAGCTGCCAAACAAGTTTATCCTCAGTGGTTTTCTCCTCAAGCCCTAGAGAGCCATGGAAATTGGAACCCTGAAAATGGAAAAATGAAGATGATTTCCAGAAACATACACTGGTACACAAGTGGGCAGCCAGGAGCTGATGCAAGGGTAAGAAAAAGTATAATCACAAAAAATTGATTAGAGAGGTGCAAATCCAAACATCACACCTATCAGATTGGCTAATGTGACAAAACAGGAAGATGATAAATATTGGAGAGGCGGGAGAGCTGGAACACTGATTCATTGTTGGTGGAGCTGTGAGTTGATCCAGCCATTCTGGAGAGCAATTTGTAACCGCAAAGGGCTGTAAAAATGTGCATACCCTTTGACCCAGCAATACCTCTGTATAATCACAAAAGTATAAGCACAAGGAAAGATAGAGGAGCAATCAGGCTAAGGGCCCTGGAACAGACCTGCTGCAACTGTCACTACCAAAACTGAAAGCAATGGGAAGGGGAGCAAATGCCAAGATGCTAAGACAAAGGCTGTAGCTAAGCTACAGAGAAGCCACGTGGAATAAAGAAGCTTTTAGCATTTCTACCGCTAAGAACAGAACTGGTAGATCAATACTATCCCACCTTCTGCTATACTTTGCTGTACTTTTATTCTCACCTTCTCCAGGAAGGGTACTGAGAATGTATCCCCAGTTTTTTATTCTATTTTTTGTTAATTAATTTGTTTCAGTTTTCAATAATCACTTCCATAACTTTTAAATTTTTCTCCCCCTTCCTCTTCCCTCCGTTCCTATGATGGCAAACAATCTTATATAGGTTCCACACTTATTAAACACATTTTCACATTAGTCATGTTGCCTAGAAGAATTGAAATGAATGGGAGAAACCATGAAAAAAAACCAACAAAAAAAACCAGAACAAAATAGAAAATAGCCTGCTTCATTCTGAGTTCTGACTCTATAGTTCTTTCTCTGGATGTGGATAGCATTTTGCATCAAGAGTCCTTTAGAAATGATTTAGATTCTTGTATTGCTGTGAAGGGCTAAATCTATCAAAAACAATCCTTGTACACTGTGGCTGTTACTGTGTATAATGTTCTGGTTCTGCTCTTCTCACTCAGCATCAGTTCATATAAGTCTTTCCAGATTTTTCTGGTCTGTTTATCACTTCTTACACCACAACAGCATTCCATTACATTCATATACTACAACTTGTTCAACTATTCCTAATTATGGGCATCCCCTCAATTTCTAGTTCTTGGCCAATACAAAAAGAGCTGGTATCAATATTTTTGTACATGTGAGTCCTTTTCCCATTTTTCTGATCTCTTTGGGATACAGCCCTAGAAGAGGTATTGCTGGGTCAAAGGGTATGCACATTTTTACAGCCCTTTGCAGTTACAAATTGCTCTCCAGAATGGCTGGATCAACTCACAGCTCCACCAACAATGAATCAGTGTTCCAACTCTCCCGCATCTCCAATATTTATCATCTTCCTGTTCTGTCACATTAGCCAATCTGATAGGTGTGATGTTTGGATTTGCACCTCTCTAATCAATAGTGATTTAGAACATTTTTTCATATGATTACGGACAGCTTTAATTTCTTCCTCTGAAAACTGCCTGTTCATATCCTTTGATCATTTACCAATTAGGGAATGACTAATATTCTTGTAAATTTGACTCAGTTCTCTATACAATTTAGAAATAAGACCTTTATCATAGACACTAGTTGTAAAAACTCTTTCCCAGTTTTCTGCTTCCCTCCTAATTTTAGTTGTATTGGCTTTGTTTGCACAAAAACTTTTCAATTTACCCATTTTTTATTCTTAAGAGGTTTTTTAAAAATTTACTATATTGTCATTTTAAAACCAGTTTATCTAAAATTGAACAAAAAAGAAATGTGGCTAATCATTGCATTATACATTACATTATATGTTTCATTCCTCCAATGTACCTGACAGAGGAGGAGGAGGTGGTAAAGCACACAGGAAAGAGAAGTAGGAGATATAAAAGTGAGGTGTATATTCACCAGAAAAAACATTTCCTTTCAAATTTCTGACACCTATCTACTAGGGGGATCAAGCTAAACCAAAAAAATTATGAATTCATAGTTTTATCGCCTTCTAAAAGCAGGGAACAAGTGCACTGAGACCCTCCTATGCATAAAATTTGAGTCAACAGTTTATTACAAGGGGAAAATTATAAGAAAGCTGAGATTCGTCATTCTAAGGCTCCCATTTCATATATTATCTCTTCCCAATGTGCTGACCGTATTGGAAAAATATTTGCCAAGGAGAAGAGCCTTGAATCAATAAAAAGAAAGACATGGGGAATAAGTTAGAATCCATTCCAATAAGATCAGGGTAAAGCAAAGATGTCCATTATCACCATTATTATTCAATATTGTATAAGAAATGCTAATTATAGCAACAAGAAAAAGAAATTTAAGGAATAAGCACAGGAAATGACTAAACACTATCACTTTTTGTAAATTATATATTGGTTTACTTAGAGAAGTCTAGAAAGTAAAATAAAAAACTAACTGAAAAAATTTAACGACTTCAGCAAAGTTGCAAAATATAAAAGAAATCCAAAGATATCATCAGCATCTCTGTATGTTACCAATAAATCCAGCAGGAAGAGATAGAAGAGAAATTACACTTAAAATAACTAATAGTATAAAATACTTGAGAGTCTATTTGTCAGGAACTATGTGAACACAACTACAAAATGCTCCTCAAACAAATAAAGACAGATCTAAATAATTAGAAAAATACTAATTGCTCATGAGTAGTCCGAGCCAATATAACAAAAATGACAATACTACCCAAATTAGTTTTCTTATTCAGTACCATACCAATCAAATTACCAAAGAAATACTTCACAGAGACAAAAAAAAATCATAATAAAATTCATCTGGAGAAACAAAAGTTGAAAAATATCAAGAGAATCAATGGAAAAAATCAGGAAGGAAAGGGGACTAGAACTTCCAGATAGCAAACTATACTATAAAGCTATAATAATCCAAACAATTTAGTACTATTTAAAAACCTGAGAGGCTGAGTGGAACAGATTAGGTATAAAATATACAGAAGGAAATGAGTACAGTAACCTAGTGTTTGATTAACCCAAAGATTAGGGCAAGAACTCTCTAGATGGAAAAAAACTGTTAGGAAAACTAGAAAGCAGTCTGGTAGAAAGTAAGCACAGACCAACATCTCACACCATGTGCCAAGCTAAGCTTAAAATGAGTACACAATTTAGACATAAAGGGTGATATAATCAAATTAATGGATCATGGAAAAAATTATTCCCGATCCATGAATGGGGAAATAAGTCATGGCCAAACAAGAGTTAAAGAGGCCTATAGGTATATATAATCTGGAGATAGATTACACATTTCTATTACTTTCCCATTCTTCTAAAGTGTTACTCCCTCTTCTTGGCTCCCACACTTGTGTGGGTGCATCTACTCTTTCTCAGTTACCGTCTTCAGGCATAACTTCCTTCCTTCCTTCCTTCCTTCCTTCCTTCCTTCCTTCCTTCCTTCCTTCCTTTCTTCCTCCTTCCTTCCTTCCTTCCTTCCTCCCTGACTTTCCCAGGATACAGAGCTAGTGTCTGAGGCCATATTTGAACTCAGATCTTCCCAACTTCAGACCTTGCACTCCATCCATCATACCAACCCTGTCTCTAATAGAAAATGAAGTCCTTCCTACAAAAACTGTACTAACATAACCAGAAATGGGACAAGTGCTCCCTGCAAAGTTCTGTGTTCCAAGAAACAAGTCAAGAGAGCTCCCCCAAGGAAGATCAAAGATGATCAGGTGTTGGGGGTGGAAGCTCAATTCCATGTGGACAGTCTCGGGCGGGTAAAGGTGGGAACTTCTAAATCTTAGAGTTCTCATGAGGCCCCCCAGAAAACAGCAGGGAATCGAGGAGTGAGACCAAGCTATCTCGTGTATTTCTGCCTCTTCCCGTGAGAAACGTGATGGGAGGAGCATCCCCGCCCTTGAGACTGACCCGGATCTGGGCATACCTATTGTTATCTAACAGGCACGGTATTCAGGTGCAAACTACACGGCCGGAGAGCTTAATTAGGGTCAGGAAAGCCTGAAGGCACTCTTAGCGAGGGAGGGGCCCTTACAGGACAGAAGGCGCCTCTTCCCTTTTCCTCTCTTCGCTCTCCCTTCCCCCTCTCTCCCCACTTCCACTTCTGCTTCCAATCTCTCACTGTAAGATCTTTGCCTCCTTGGGAGATTTCTCTCTCCCTCCTAAGGAAGAGCTCCCCCTGCACATGTAACCAGGACCCTGAATAAAGCCTAACCCGTGTTCGACTCCGGAAAGTCTCTTCTCTCATACGTTTATCCGGTTTGGCCAACCGAAGACCTGGGACAGGTAAGGTAAGACTCGGGTAGCCCTCAGGCCTCTAGGCCTGGCAATCAGGAAATCCCAGAATGGGGACCTTGAAAGCCCAAAAGGAAATACATAGTGACCATGAAAGCCCCAGAGGAAATAGAAAGCAGTGACCAAAGACTACCAGCATGTTACTTTTCAGACTGAGACACTCCAGGTCCAATGGTTAAAAATTCCTTATTTTTGTACTCTAAGATGACAGAGAGGATCCTGAAGATCTAGCAATCAGAACTTCAAAGATATATGGAGTCTAATCCTAGGACATGAAAGTCAGCTCATGAAGCCCAAGTACTGCCAGCTGCCTCCCCCATTTGACTGTAACCTGTGCTTTAGGAAAATCATTTTAGTGGCTGAAAGGTAAATTGGAGTGGCAAAAGATTTGAGGCAGGCAGATCTATAAGCAGGCTTTTTCAATATTCCAGGTGAAAAGTGGTGACAGTCTACACTGGAATGGTGGCAGTAGTAGAGGAGAGATGGGATCATATTCAAAAGATGTTGAAAGGTGAAAGTGACAACCTCAGCAACAGACTGGATAGGGTACATGAGAGAGATGGTGAAGAATCCAAGATGTTATCTAGGTTACAAGCCTGAAGGACAGGAAGTATATTATTGCCCTCCACAGTAAAAATGAACATAAGAAGGGGAATAACAGCCAGTATTTACACAGTACTTTAAAGTTTGCAAAGCATTTTACAAATACCTTATTTTTTCCTTACTATAATCTTGGGAGGCAGGTGCTATTGTTATCCCTATTTTACAGATGAAGAAACTGAAGTAGGTAAACGTTAAATGATTTGTCCAGGGTCACATAGCTAGCAAATGTCTGAGGAAAGAATTAAACTAAGGTTTTCCTGATTCCAGGCCCAGTTCTCTATCCACTGCACTACACCTTCCTTTTAAGCATCTAGAACTGGATTCCAATAGATACCTTAAATTCAACATGTCCAAAACTTACTCATTATTTCCCAAAAAATTCTCTCATCGTCTGAACTTTCCTTTTATTTCTGAGGGATCTTCTCAGTCACTCATATTTGCAACCAATATCATCTTTGACCCTTCACTCTCTATTACCTCTCCCCATACCCAGTCAATTGTTACATCATGTCTACCTTTGTAATACCTCTCATGTATTCTCTCTTCTTTCCTCTGACAATGTCATAATCACCCTAGTTCAAGACCTCATCATGTCACACTTGGACTTTTGCAGCAGCCTCATGATTGGTCTATCTGACCTAAGTGTATCCCCGTTCCAATCTCTCCCCCATTTAGCTGTCATACTGGCCTTACTGAAGGACAAGTCTGACCATGTCACCCCAGCTCCCACCCCTGTCCTCTCCAATAAACTCTACTGACACCCTGTTACCTTCAGGATCAAGTATAAAATCATCTATTTGGCATTCAAAGCCCTTCATCCTGGTCCCTTCCCACTTTTCCAGTTTTTTTACACCATACTCCCCAAAATATACTCTGATCAGTAACACAGTTCTCCTTGCTGGTTCTCACCTACCATTTACCTCCTGATTCTAAGAATTTTCACCAGCTATCCCCCATGCTTGGGATGGTCTGTTGCCTCATATCTACTTCTTAGTTTCCCTGGCTTTATTCCAGTCTCAATTAAAGCCCTACCTTCTTCAAGAAGCCTTTCCTAATTCTCCTTAATCTTAGTGCATTCTCTCTTGGACTACCGTGAATTTATCCTGTATATATCCCATTTGTACATATTTATTTGTATATTGTCTCCCCTATTAGATTGTAGCTCCTTAAGAGCAGGGATTGTTTTTGCTTAAGTATCCCCAATGATTAGCACAGTGACTGGAATATAGTAGGTGAGTTTAGTTGACTTGATTTTACTTGATTCCATGAGATAACCAGAAATTTTAGAACTAAATTAAAAGACTTAAAAAAAGAGAAGAAAATGTGATATACATATATATATATATATGTGTATATATATACATATATATATACACACACACACATATATATATTAAAAACAATTTACCCAGAAAACAGGCCAAGGAGAGATATTTTAAGAATCATTCAGATTCCTTGAAAATCACCATATTTTTTAAAGCATATATATATATATACTAAACCTCAAGCAATCTACACACATCTATTAGAACCAGAGGCCAAAGGAAAGACAAAAAGAATCCATGATTCAGCCCCTGAAAAGAATTCAAAAAGGAAAAGTCCCAGAAATATCATAAGCAAAATCTAGAGCTAGCACGTAAAAGAAAAGAAAAATACTGCAAGTATCCAGAAAGCAGTTCAAGTACCAAGAAACTACAGCTAGGAGCACAGAAAGCCTCAGAGCTTCTATTAGAAATCTCAGGATATCATGGAATACAATATGGCAAACAAAAAAAGATAAAGGCTACCCTAAGAAAAGAACTACAAATCTGAATATAATCTTGTGGGGAGGAGAGGGCAAAGTGGCTCTTTAATGGCTTAGAGGAATTTCAAATATTTCTAATGAAAAGACTAGAGTTAAGTAGGAATTAAAAAAAAAAAAGATGAACTAGAAATATATATACATATATATATATATATATATATATATATATATATATATATATATATATATTTCAGTAATTGAGAGAACAAACAAGTATTTCTTAAAAGCCTTAAGGTATTTGCACAGTAGCTGAGGGAATTAACAAGAAAAACAAGTCCTTATTGATCAGAGAGATGAAAATCAAAACAGCTCTGGGGTACCACATCACATCTATCAGACTGGCTAAGATGACAAAACAGGAAAATTATAAATGTTGGAGAGGATGTGGGAAAGTTGGGACACTGATTCATTGTTGATGGAACTGTGAGATGATTCAACCATTTTGGAGAAAAATTTGGAACTATGCCCAAAGAGGTATAAAAATGTGCATACTCATTGATCCAGCAATACCTCTCCTAGGGCTGTATCCCGAAGAGATCATAAAATGGGAAAAGGACCCATGTATACAAAATATTTCTAGCAGATCCTTTTGTGGTGGCCAAGAACTGGAAATTGAGGGCATGTCCATCAACTGGGCCATGGCTGAACAAGTTTTGCTATATGAATGCAATGGAATACTATTGTGCTATAAGAAACGATGAACAGGAAGACTTCAGAAAATCCTGGAAAGACTTATATGAACTCTTAGTGAAGTGAGCACAACTAGGAGAACATTGTTCACAGAAACAGACATAGTGTATGATGACCGATTTTGATAGACTTAGCCTTTCTCAGAAATGCAAGGAAATAAAACATTTCCAAAAGACTCATGATGGTAAATGCCATCCACATCCAGAGAAAGAAGTGTGGGAATGAATGGAATGGAGAGCGAAACAGACTATTTTCTTTTTGAATTTTGTTTTACTTTTTCTTTCTCATGTTCACTCCCATTCATTAAAATTTTTCGATGTAACATGACTAATATGAAAATATGTTTAATAGGAATGTAAGTGTAAAGCTTATATTATACCACATGCCATCTTGGGGAGGGAGAAAAGAGGGAGGGGGAGAAAACTTAAAGCTTATGGAAATGAGTGAATGTTAAAAACTAGAAAGAAAAAAGAAAAACAAGTCCTAAGGATAATTCAGTTCTGAAGGTTTGAAAAAGGAAAAGAAAAAAGAGGGCAAAGGAAGTACAGTAAAAAAAAAGAGAGAGAGAGAGAAAGCAGGCAGTGAAAGTAGCTAGATATTTATGATAACTTAAGAGCACAAGGAGACTAGATATGGAAGAAAGGGTAAGAAGATGAGCAGAGGATAAACCTCACTCATCTGAAATGGACAAAGGAGGAATATATGGATACACACACATACAAATATAATGATTGATGATTTTGGAGTAAAAGTATGTGAGACTTGCCTGACAGAACCAGGTAAGATGGTGAAAGAATGAGAAAGTGGTAGTGCCCAGCTCTATCCCACAACTGCTCCAGCAAAGATCTAGAAAGAACACCAGACTAAGTCCTGATTGGGAAATCCAAAGAAAAATCACAGTGAGGTACTTTTCTAGCATAGCAAGAGAAATCTGTAAAAACTAGAGACTAGGTCCAGCACTACATCAAACCTTCTACTGCTACTGAGACTGTTGGATATGTACTAGGGGGAGATGAATCCAGCAGGCACAGGTCTAATGCTGTGCAAAGAGAAGAAAGAAAAAGGAGCCAAATGGCAACTCTGTCAAATAATACCCCCAAGCAGAGACCAAGATTGAATGGAAAAAGCACATCTGCACCTAGGGGTGGTAGGTCAAGGCAATGAGCAGCAGTAGAACCAAGATTGTGTACTAGGCATGAAGCAGGAATGAAGCAAGTGACAGATGTATGTGAATGTGTGGCTTTTAACTAGGAGTGTGGTCTCCAGTTCAACTCCCAAACTGGTCCAAGGCCTATGGCTGAGTAACAAGGGCATGCTAGCAATAGTGTTACTAGCCATCCCCCAAATAAAAAAGATATTATATATTTTAAAATGCACAGAAAAGAATAGAATGAAGTTTGTAAAGGAGCACAGACAAGTAAGATATCTTTGGAAGAAACAAATTTTGTTATGTACTTTGAGAAAAAGTGATATGAAATGAAGATTCACGGTTGCATATGTCCTCTATTTGTACTATATGCATATGGAAAGAAATGCTCTTTTTTGAAGTATCTAATCAAACTATTTTATTTTCAAAAAATAAAATAAAATTAAGAATATTTTGGAAAACCATTAAATTATAAAGATACCCTCCAGAATAGGATAGAATTTGGTATTTATGAATCTATTATGTCACCAACATCTGAGATTTCCTCAAAATCATTTAAGGAGAGCTTATTTAAAATTTGCAAAATGTTCTATTTATCTGCTTAAAAGAGAGATAACGCAAGGTATCAAATTATATCTAAATATTTTAAAAGGTAGATAGAATACCACACTTTTTCAACGTGTATTATAAACTTGTGAAAATTAAAAGGTTGCAATGAAAATATAATATATGCACAGTACAATTAAAATTCTGTGATCAATGTCCATACTGTGACTAGAAAGTCTAAAGTTTTTCATTTTAACAGTTAATGTAAAAACTTATCATTTCGCAAATGTTAACATTATCCAACTGAAAGAGCAAAATATTTTTCCTAAAATCTTATTTTCCTGAACCTAACTTTTTATTTAAATTTCATATTAGGAAACAAAGCCCAACATTAACCAGTTTCAGATTTTGATTAAAATATATACATGAAATGGCAGAATTGCTGAATTGCAAATGAAACATGAAATGTAAGTAAAATAATGCGATAAAGAATTACTAAAGAGTAAGAATTCTAATACATTGAGGAAAGCTGTAGGCAAGTTTATGCACATTTTCTAGGTTTCAGAAAGCTCTATAATGCATAAAAACATTAATTCAGGAGCTCAAACAGTCAGATGAAACAGCTAGGATTAGAAACCACATCCAGGGGAATTTGAGGATGCCGCTGAAGCTGTATAGTCTAAGGAAGCATACATCTAAGAGATGTGTGATTGAATCTAATTAAGATACCATAATAAATAAACTCTGTTTGAAAAGCATTTAGATATTTTATATATCCATATTTAAATGCTAATCCCTAAATAATGTTCACATAGTAGGAAGGGATTCGTATTAATATTTGAAGAATTCAAGAGGCACAGACAAAACTTTTAAAGATTCACAGGATTTAGAAAACCAGTCAGATAGTTCATTATCATATTTTTTCATGAACTCTAAGCAATGTGTTTTGCAAGGAATAGAAAAAAAATTCACTTTGATGATTCTTTTGCAGTATCACAAAACTCTCCTAAAGCTAAGTCTCCATTAAGATAAAAATGTATGATGGGAATTTATTCTTCAGCTCTGGCTTATTTATAAACAATAAATTACCTTTGTTCTGTAGAAATAAGGCCAAAAACAAGACTGAATTTTTATATATAACCATGAGCCACCTCTGATTAAAGGATATTATTCTAGAGACACTATGAAACAGAATAAAACAATAGCATACAATTAAGTGTTTCTTGAATTTTTCAGCAGTCATCATTTACCCACACAGGTTAACCTCACTTTAAGCATGCTTATTTCACCAAATCCCATATTAACACATTTAGCAAATACTGGAAGTGTTAATGCTAAAATAGTTAATGTGCTGCCAGGTTGGATTTGCACTTGAAAGAACTAGGTCTGAAAAATAGCTGGAAGATCCTCCATTCCAAGACTGTGTAGGCTGTAAGCAAAACAAACTTTCAAGGGCAAACAGCACCTATGCTACTGGATAATAATTGGCATTTAAACTCATTAAAGTTAATTACTTAGGGGGCAGAGCCAAGATGGCAGAGTAGAAAGACACACATATACTACCTCTTAACCCACAGCCCATAAAACACCTGTAAAGAAGAACTCTCAACAAATTCTAGAGCAGCAGAAGCCACAGAACAATGGAGTGGAGGAGAAGTCTAGCCCAGAGAGACCTGAAAGACCCATGAGAACGGTCTGTCACGCACCAGATGCAGAGCAGAGCCGAGCCCTGCCTTGGCCACAGGGAGGCAAAAGGAGCAGATCCAAGCAGGCTTCAGGGACAGAATCTCCACTGGCAGTGCACATCCCTCAACCCACAGGCGTCAAAGGTCAGTGAAAGGGTCCTTTTGGCTGGCAGAGAAGGGAGCAGGGTGTCCCCTGCTCAGGCCTCAGGTGGCAGCAGTAGAATCAGCAGCAGACAGGGCTCACAAAATAGGCAGTAGCCCACACCCGCTGGTAAAGGTCGCATTGTAAACCCCCTGAGGGAACTTAGCCCTGTGTGGCAGCCCTGCCCCCACCTGAGCAGCCGATCTTAATCTCACACTGAATAGCAACCCTGCCCCTGCCTAAAGCCCCTGAGGCTTTGGAACAGCTCATCTGAATCTCAGCCCTCAGAGCTGGCTTGACAGAACTGCAGGTGGGGTGGTTGTGGAGAGGAAACTCAGAAGTCAAGTAACTGGATGGGAAAATTCCCAAAAAAGGGGAAAAAAATAAGACCACAAAACGTTACTTTCTTGGGGAACAGGTGTCTCCCCCCATCCCTTTGGATGAGGAAGAACAAGGCATACTGTCAGAGGAAGTCAAGGCCCCTGCCTCTAGGGCCGCAAAAGAGAACTTAAACTAAGCTCAGGCAACAGAAGATCTTAAAAAACAAGTTAGCAGCTGACTAAAGGAGAACCAAAAAAATGCTGAGGAAAATAAAACCTTTAAAAAGAGGCTAACTCAATTGGAAAAAGAGGTCCAAAAAGCCAATGAGAAGAAGGAGGCTTTAAAAAGCAAAATTAGCCAAATGGAGGAGAAGGTTCAAAAGCTCACTGAACAAAATAGTTCAATGAAAAAGAGAATTGAGTTCAGGAAAATGAATGACTATGAGTTAAACCAAGCAGTTAGTAAACAAAACCAAAAGTCTGTAAAAATAGAAGATAATGTGAAACACCTCATTGGAAAAACAACTGACCTGGAAAATAGATCCAGGAGAAACAATTTAAAAATTATGGGACTACCTGAAAGCCATGATCAAAAAAAGGACCTACACATTATCTTCCATGAAATTATCAAGGAAAACTGCCCTGATATTCTAGAATCAGATGGCAAAATAAATATTGAAAGAATCCACCAATCACCTCCTGAAAGAGACCCGAACAGAGAAACTCCTAGGAATATTGTGGCCAAATGTCAGAATTCCCAGATCAAGGAGAAAATACTGCAAGCAGCTAGAAAGAAACAATTCAAGTATTGTGGAAATATAATCAGGATAACACAGGATCTGGCAGCTTCAACATTAAGGGATCAAAGGGCATGGAATGGGATATTTCAGAGGACAAAGGAACTGGGACTGAAACAAAGAATCACCTACCCAGCAAATCTGAGTATAATACTTCAAGGGAATGAATGGTCATTCAATGATTTAGAGGACTTTCTATCATTCATATTGAGGAAAAGACCAGATATGTATAGAAAATTTGACTTCCCAAGACAAGAATCAAGAGAAGCATGAAAAGGTAAACAGGCAAGAAAAATCATAAAAGACTCTCTAAAACTGAACTGTTTATATGACTACATGGAAAGAAAATATTTATAACTCTTGAATCTTTTCTCAGTATTTGGGTAGATGGAGAGATTGTACATACACACACACATACATACACACATATAGATAGAGAGTACAGAATGTATCAAATGAGAAGAGATGATATCCACACAAAAAAATTAAAATAAAATAAAATAAAAATTAATGGGTGAGGGAGGAAAATACTGGAAAGAGAAAAGGAGAAATGGAATAGGGCAGGCTATAACTCATAAAAGAGATAAGAAAAATCTTGTTCAATGGAAGAGAAAAGGGAGAAGGGGAGAGGGGAAAAATGAAGCTACTCTCTCTACATGTGGCTGAAGGAGGGAATAACATGCTCACTAAATCTGATATGAAAATTTATATCACACCACAGAAAAGTAGGAGAGGAGGCAACAAGTGGGGTGAGGGGAATGTTAGAAGGGAGGGCAAATGGGAGAAGGGAGTCACTAGAAATAAACACTTTCAAAAAGGGACAAAGTCAATTTTGGGGAAAAAAATAAGGGGGGATAGAGTAGGACAGAGGGCAATATAATTAGTATTACACAACATGATTATTATGGAAGTCTTTTGCAAAACAACACAAATTTAGTCTGTATTGAATAGATTTCCTTCTGAGTGGGACTGGGGAGGGAAGGGGGGAGGGAGAGAAGTTGGAATTCAAAGGATTAGAAACGAATGTTGAGAATTTTTATTGCATATATTCAGGAAATAAGAACTACATGGAATGGGGTACAGAAATTTATCTTGCCCTACAAGAAAAGAGAGAAGATGGGGATAAGGGAAGGGTGGGGTGTGATAGAAGGGAGGGTACATTGAGGGAAGGAGAAATCAGAATGCAAGGTATTAGGAAGTGGGGGGAGGGGAGTGATGGGGAGAAAAATTGGACATGTTACAAAGTGAGGTAAAAGCAATTAGTATTAAAACAATTGACTGAATTAATTACTGAGAATAAATCAATGACATCTTTAGTTTGGGGAAAAGAATTTCAGTCTACATTTCCTGGAGGAAGGTAACCTCAGGTAAAATTTGGCATTGATGGAAAAGTTAAGGTTTTAATGGTAAATTTGATTTCATGATTGCTATTTAATCAGGAACTAGAACATGTATAGAAAGGCATGTAAGCCTCTTAAGACTTGTCTTAAAAGATGTTCCTTAGCCAAAGTGAAATTATAATCATATTTGAAACCTGGTTATTGGAACTTGCCATTTTTAGATGCTATGGGACTATTAAGTGACTTCTTCTGAGTCTAACTCCAGGTATGGGTATCAAGAAAGGTGATCTGAGCCTCCAATCCATGATGCCAGTAAGCTGGTGAGATGCTGGAATAAACTGCAAAAGGTGATCTCATGGGAAGGGTGGGAGAGTGGCTGTTCAGCCTGGGCTGAGGTAGGATTCTCCTGACTCAATTTCCTCACTGACACCTGGCAGACTTTAAGCTTGACTGAATGCAAGTGGACAATCTAATCCTGCCTGGAATTGACATGATGTTGGGGAGATATTGTATCCCAGCAATTTCCTATACTCAAAAGGTTTGTAAGCTTAATACCAGATCTATTCAGTTATAGATTATTGGTAGGGGAACATCCGAGGTTAAGTCTAAAATTAAGCTATTAGGCATAGGACTTTAGATCAACAACAATAAGTTAGAATCCTTTAACTCTTAATAATACTGTGGAGACAATTAGGTGAAGAGCTTGTGAAGTTAGTAACATAAATATTATTTGCGTCTCAGTTGGTTAATGTATTATAATTGCTTTAAAAAGAAGTATCACTTGACCAAAAGTTTGAATTGTTTTATCTGTTATAAACTGTGTTAAAAATGAAAATAAAATTAAAAATTAAAAAAAAGAGAGAATAAAGTTAATTAGTTAACAACATTAAACCACTTCTTTTCAGTGTCTGTCTTGAGCTTTCTAGTCAGCACTGCAGTGTTGTTATTTTGTTTTTCTTTTTTTTTTTAAGGATACGTGTAGAAGGGGATGTGAAAAAATTGGGACAATGATGCACTGTTGGTGGAACTGTGAACTGATTTGGTCATTTTGAAGAGCAATCTGGAGTTATGCCAAAAGATCTGTGGAATTGTGTATGTCCTTTGACACAACATTACCACTATTGAGTGTGCTTCCCAAAGTGATCAAGAGAAAAAGTAAGAGGACCTTAGTGTTCTAAAATGTTCAAAGCGGCTCTCTTTGTGGTGGCAAAGAACAAGAAATTGAGAAGTCCGTCAGCTGGGGAGTAACTGAACAAGAAGAGTGGTAAAATTATGATGGAGAACTACTGTGATGTAGAAAGTGATGAACAGATAGATTTTGGAAGAACAAGGAGGGATTTGCATGAAATGATGAAGTGTGAAGTGGGTAAAACCAAAAGAACACTGTATACAGTAACACCAATAATAGAGGAGTAACTGTGGGTGACTAAGTTTTTCTGAGTATTATCAGTACTCAAATCAACTGCAGGGAACCTATGAAGGAAGATGCTACGTACCTCTACAGAAGGAACTGATAAATGGAAGTGTGAATAGTATGGTTTTAAATATATGTAAATCTATGTCAAGTGGTAGCCTTCTCTAATATGGAGTGGGGAGGGAGGAAAGGAGTTGGTTTCAAAGTTAAAATGTAACAAAAAATAGTTTCTAAAGAAAAATCAAAACTAAATTTAACAAAATTAATGATCAAACAGGACTTGGATGAAGAAATAAGACACCTGTAAACTATCCTTTTGTGGAGGTAAGAAATACAGAGATGTTGTACACTGTAAGTGTTTTCAGTATATTTTCAATGTATTAATCAATTGTGTTGAATTTTTTTCCCTTTCTAAAAATACTACTCTTTATCATATGGGATGCCTCTCTGGGATGAGTAAGAAGAGAGATAGAATGGATATCATGGTGACTTAAAAAAGAGAAAATGTCATTAAAAGCTTATTTAAAAATAAATTATAGAAATCAAAAGAAAATTTAATCAAAGAAAATACCAGTAGGGGCAGAGCCAATACGGCAGAGTAAGAGCAGCGACTTGCTTGAGCTCTTGCCCAAAGCCCCTCCAAATACCTGTTTAAAGTGACTCTAAACAAATTCTAGAGCTGCAGAATTCACAAAATGAGAGAGTTTAATAAATCTCTAGCCAAAGACAGTCTGGAAGGTTGATGGGAAGGGTCTATCGCACCAGGCTGGGAGCAGAGCACAGTCTAGTATTTGCTGCACTGGCACAGATGGAGCCTGAGCAGGCCTAAGGAGACTGAATCACTGGCAGCTGTGGCAGTCTTCACACTTCTCAATCCAAAAACATCAAGGACAATTTGGAAGGTCAGAAAAACGCTGTTGGGCCTGTGTGAGGGAGGAGCATGGTCTGGCTCCTGTCCTGGGGCAGTGGAGAAGGCAGGGCAGAGCCTGCAGTGGCCACAGCAACAGCAGCAGCAAAAATGGCTGTTTCTGGAATTCAAGGTCACAGACTCTGGGGGAATCAAGCAGCTTATGAGTGGGGGATTGCAGGGATCTCTTTGCCAGTGATGAAGCAGGATTCCCTTGCTTTGCACGTGCTTGGATCTGGGTCACAATCATGGCTGGCAGTCCTGTGGTGAGGAGGAGTGTTGATATGGTGGAGCTTGTGGCAGCAGTGGAGAAGGAATCCTCCTCACAGTTTCAAAGCAAAAAAGAGTCCCTCTGGTTACTCGCAGACCAGAGTACAGACCAGGAGAGGAGTAAACACCTCTCCTTTGATCATACAACCTTGGAGGAGCTGCAAATTTGCAGGTCCCTGGAAATATTTCTGAAAACAGCTACACAAAACCACTGAAACTTGGGACAGCACACAGGAGTGTGCTCCCTCACCAATGGAAGCAGAGAACTACCTTGACAAAAAATTCAAAAGTAAAGTAAATTGGCTGGGAAAATGAGCAAACAGAGGAAAAAAACACAGACTATAGAATCTTACTTTGGGGACAAGGAAGATCAAAACATACAACCAGAAGAAGAAAACAAAGCCAAAGTTCCTGAATACAAAGCCTCCAAGAAAAAAATGAATTGGTCACAGGCCATGGAAGAACTCAAAAAGGATTTTGAAAATCAAGAGAAGTAGAGGAACAATTGGGAAGAGAAATGAGAGCGATGCAAGAAAATCATGAAAAATTTAGCAAACAACTGTTTGCTAAAAGAGGTCCAAAAAGGGAAGGAGAAGAAGAATGAAAAACAGAATTGGCCAAATTAAAAAGGAGGCCCAACAGCTCACTGAAGAAAACAATTCCTTAAAAATTAGAACTGAGCAAATGGACACTAATGACTGCATGAGAAATCAAGAAATTATAAAACAAAACCGAAAGGATGAAAAAATAGAAGACAATGTGAAATATCTCATTAGAAAAACCACAGACCTGGAAAACAGATCCAGGAGAGGCAATTTTAAAATTACTCTAATTCCTGAAAGCCATGATCAAAAGAAGAGTCTAGACATCATCTTGCAAGAAATGAGGAAAAATGTCCAAATATTCACTAATCACTTCCTGAAAGGAAAACTCCTAGGAATACTGTAGCCAAATTCAAGAGTTCTCAGGTCAAGGATTGCAAACAGCCAAAAAGAAACAGTTCAAGTATTGTGGAAACACAATGAGGATAAAACAAAATCTAGAATTTTCTACAGGAATGGATCGAAGGACTTGGAATGTGATATTCTGGAGGTCAGAGGAAGTAGGGTAAAACCAAGAATCGCCTACCCAGCAAAACTGAGTATAATACTTTAGGGGGAAGGGGGGAGAGATGGATATTCAATGAAATAGAGGCCTTTTAAGCATTCTTGATAAAAAGGCTAGAGCTGAACAAAAAAATGTGACTTTCAAATACAAGAAACAAGAGAAGCATGAGAAGGCAAACAGGAAAGAGAAATCATAGAGGAATATATTGAGAAAAGGAGAAAGAGATGTATAGAATGGGGTAAATTATCTCACATGAAAGAAGCAAGAAAAATGGAGGGAAAGAGGGGGGAGGTGAGAGGGAATAAGCAAACCTTAATTTCACTGGATTTGGCTTAAGGAAGGAATAACATAGGCACTCAATTGTGTATGATAATCTATCTTACACTACAGGAAATAGGGGAGAAGTTGATGGGAGGGATGATAGAAGGGGGGACAAATGAGAGGTAATCAGAAGTAAACACTTTTGAGGACGGACAGAGTCAAAGGAGAGAACAGAATAAATGGGGGGCAGGATAGAATGGAGGGAAATATAGTTAGTCTTTCACAACATGACTATTATGAAAGTGTTTTGCATGACTACACACATATAAACTACATCAAATTGCTTGCCTTCTCAATGGGGGTGGGTGGGGACGGAGGAAGGGAGAGAATTTGTAACTCAAACGTTTTAAAAATGAACGTTAAAATTGTTTTTACATGCGACTGGGAAATAAGATATATAGGCTATAGGGTGTAGAAATCTATCTTGGCCTACCAGAAGAGAGGGGAGGGGGATCAGAGAAGGGATGGGGTGAGACAGAAGGGAAGGCAGATGGGGGGAAGGGGTAATCAGAATGCATGCCATCTTGGGGTGGGGAAAGGGGGAGATCAGGAGAAAATATGGAGATCAAAATTTTTTAGAAGTGAATGTTGAAAACTAAAAATAAATTAATTAATAAAAAAAGAAAATATCAATAAGGAGACAATACACAACAATCATGGGTTGAAGCTAAGAGAATTGTGAAGACTGACTAAACCACATTGACTCCATGTTGTGACTCAATTTTGAATGTATCTCAGTTCCCTTTCTATTCAGTTATGGGTCCAGTCTAATTTCTATCTTGTAAGAAACCTTTATTCAGTAATAGGATTATGAGATAACTTAATTGTATTGTTTGAACCTAGCCCTGCATGACTTGCAAGCTAGATAACTTCTACCTGTTGCTTAAAGACCTTTAACTAAGGACCTAGGTTATGCTGATCAGAAACACAATGAGGTCCAAAGAACAACCCATATGAATTATTGAAAAACTGGCTGTGTACTGGTCAATCAGTTACTGTTTCCTTGTTCCTTTAATTGAATGCAGACATGTCAGAAGGCTTGAGACACCTCTTTTTCTGATTTCAAGGAATGGCAAGTGTTTGCTCTCCCCCTTCCAACTCTGAAAGTCTCTAATCTTTCCTCGAACTAGAAATCAGATTACCTACTCTTGCATCCTGATTTATATCCTGTTAAATGTTATTTTTTTAATGTTTAAAAAAAACATGTCTTTCCCTGAGTTCAGGGTACAGTGCCTAGCTGAGAAGTCCTGGTCTGAAATTGTTATGCAAGTGGCATGCATTGCTTAATAAATCAAAATACTAGGAAGCTCGAACCTTTGTTTGCACAATCATTTCATATTTTATTCCTCAAGAAATTCAGAGATAATTTTCCATTTCTAAGCAATTTTGGCAACAAAGGAACAAATCAATTAACTAAATATACATCTAGAATTTTGAAAAACAAATCAAAAATTCCCTCCATACACTATGCAACAAAGTAGTTCTTTAATTTTATGGGATTAATCAAAGAAAATTTTGATTTAATAAGTTCGGAGCTAGTTTTTTAAATAAAATAATAAAACATACACTCTACTAGCAGAACATGAAAAGTAATTAAGAAGCCTCTTAATGAGGGTGAAAAGGAGAGTGAAAACTTGGCATGAGGCTTAATATCAAAGAAACAAAAACAAAAACAAAAAAAACCTATGATCTTTTCAACTGCTGCCATCACTTCCTAGCAAATAGAAGAGAAAAAATGGAAGCAGTATCAAATTTTATATTCTTAGGCTCAAAGATCACTACAAATAGTAACTCCAGTCAAGAAATTAAGACACTTGTTCCTTGCAAGGGAAGCTACGGCAAATCTGGACAGCATACTAAAAAGCAAAGACATCACCTTGCTAGCAAAGGTCTGTATAGGCAAAGGCATGGCTTTTCTCATAGTAACGTATGGCTGCGAGAGTTGAACTTAAAAAAAGCTAATCACCACAGAATCAATGCTTTTGAATTGTGGTGTTGGAGAAGGCTTTTGAGAATCTCCTAGACAGCTAAGAGATCAAATCAGTCAACACTTAAATCAATTCAAGCTACTCAATGGAAGGTCAAATACTGATGCTGAAGTGTAAATACTGTGGCCACATAATGAGAAGGTAAGACTCACTGGAAAAGACTCTAATGCTAGGAAAGATTGAAGACAAAAGGAAAAGGGGATGGCAGAAGATGAGATTCATAAGAAGAGTCATGGAAGCAAAGAACATGAACTTGAATAGACTCTGAGATACAGTTGAGGATAGAAGTCTGGCAAGCTCTAGCCCATGGGGTCATGAAGAGTTGGACAAGGTAAACAAGTGAATAATAATAATCCTCTGGCTTTTGTATCCTGAACTGTGCATTTAATATACATTCAAAAAAGAATACTTTCCAGGATCTGAACTAAAAAAAGAATAGAAAAAAAAATGAGCTTTTTCTCACTTTTTCTTTGTTTAAGCGGAGAAGCATTTAGTTGAAATGGTCAAAATAACTATGATTAAGATAAACTATCTGACCATTCTGGAAGAAGATGAAATGTAGTCAGGAGTAATTCTGTCTAGGAATTCCCTTAGATTCAAAAATAGAAACAGTGGGTCCACAGATTATTATTTTTTACATATCAACAGCCAATTGGCAATCTTTTTGCTGAAATTAAGGTTTAGCAATAAACTTTTATTACTTTGGAATTATACTAAGACCATTCACAAACATAATCCAGAAAAAAAGGAACTCATCTACTTAAGAAATGAGAGAAATAATGCACATACATTATTAATCCTTCTATATATATTTATGGATCACTTAACCAACAATAGTGAAGACTAGACACGTTCTGCAATGTTCATGATCCCTCAAGCCTCTGCAAAATAGGAATTACATGGAAGAAATAACACAATTTTAGCTGTGTCCAAGTGTTAACAATTCAATGAGCTAACAACAGAGATGGCTAATTCCTAAACTTTAATAGACTCATTGCAAAGTCCCTCCCCACTCCTGCAACAGCACTGCACAAGGGATACATGGGTTTGTAACAGAGCTTATGGCTTCCAAAAGAACTAAAAACAAAAAACCAAAAAGCAGTAGTTTACTCTGGCTGGGACACCAATACATCAGTGCTCCATGCTAAAACAGAACTCAGTCAGAGAACTAAGCAAGAGAAGAAACTGGGGCAGGAGATATGTATGCATGGCTGTGTCCCATTCCACAAAGACTGAGGGAAAGAGTCCAGCTACCAGGTGGGGACAGTTCCATCCCCCAGAAGAGGCACCTGGGACAAAGACTTCCAGCTATGAAATGTGAACTACCTACCATAGGAGGAAGCTGAGATGGGTTTAAGATCAAGTCCCAAGAGAATCCATCATCAATGAGGATGGAATCAGAAAGGGAGAGACTGAGAATAGAAAGGAAAAAAATACTGAAATTGTCAAATATCTCAAAAGCAAGAAAACTTAATTAAAACCTTGACTAAAGACAGATAAATCAACAGGGAAGATATTAATAACAGAAGGTAATATGGCTTCTAGCTCAACTAAAAAACTCTATATATCTATGAATAAATAAATATTGCAAAGCAAAGCAAAATGAATCAACAATGAGACAGAGGACTCTATAGGTTCCCAAGAGCATGAAACCTTAACAAGATGCTTCTAAATGGTTTAAAAGAAAGATAAGAATTATGAAAGCAGAATTCATGGCCTACACAGCAGAAATGATCAGCAGATGAGAAAAACGTAAAACCATACTGGCAATTGTCACCAAAGAGAAGAAAAGCAAATAACAGATTGGAAATTAAAATACAAAGAAGTAAGAGACAATCAGGAAAATGAAAAGTAATATTCAATAATATTAAAAGAAAATATGATCTCCATAATCCAGAACACATTGATCTCAAAGACAGGACATGCACAGACAATTTAAGGATTGTAGATATCCCACAAGAACATGACAAGTCCAAAAATCTGAGAAAATTGCTGAGAACTTCTGAAACAGGACACAGCTTCAATTGAAGAATCTAGAAATTATCTTTAGAAAAACTGAACAAAATCATGTACTACAATCTCTGAGACATTTAAAAAATGCCAATGACTAACAATAAAAACTTCAAGAAACCAGGAAAAAGACACTCAAATATAAATAAAATTCAGATTAAAAAACTATTCTGCATCCATCAAAAACTGCAGAAAGGAATGGAACAATGTGTGGTAAAGAACAAAGGAGATAAAGATGCAAGCCAAACAGACTTAACCTGCAAACCTAAGCACTACAGAAAAAAAAGTATGTCCAATAAAAAAAAGGCATTTGAAGCATTCCTAGAAAGACTAGAACTGAAGATACTTAAATTTTAAACACCCCAGATAACAGACATACATAAAGGTAAATAACCAAGAAAAATAAGAAAATAATACTGGAGAGACCATTAAGAGATTTCCTTTTAAAAGCACAAAAGGAGACAAAGGTGAAAGCAGAATTCAAATAGAAATAATGATGGGGAAACAGAACTGGAACATTATGGACTAGACCTCACAATATCTAGCCTACAGTTGTATCAATATTTTAGCAGGACTAAATTACAGAATGGGAAAGAACATAAAAGGGAGATAAAGATATAAAGAACATAAGGGGAAATAACCTCTGTGGCCCATGTAAAAAATGATTATTTCTCTCTATTACTAATAACTAATCATCATATAGGGACCAAGATTTTTGCCCTTTTCTACTTCCTCATAGAGAAATCAATCAGTGTCGGAAATCTTAGGCAGCGATTTACTCAGGCTAATAAGACAATAAAAGAAATTCTAAGTTTGGGCTATGGGATACATTCCTGCTCCTACAGGTCTGGGAAAATGTTGATCCTCCCTTTTGTCAGACAGGTGATAGAGAAATTGTTAAGTCTCTTCAATCAAGATTTGGGTGACCCAAGTCATGCATCTGAAGACCCTAATTATAATATAGCTCAACCTCTCATTGTAATACCCATTTTCTCATTAATTATAAAGCAGAGTTGATTGCCACCCTGAGGAACAACTACTCTTCCATGGGCATAAAAATATGAGCTCATCACCATGAGGGGTCTTTGGTCTGAGAGAGACAGCCAAATGATGATCCTTTTATCAAAATTCTGGCATTATTAATACAATGATTAAATTACCCAGAAATTATGTCTCCTGAAACATTTTAAATGCCACATCTGGAAGAAGAGAGCTGAGAGCAGAATAGTTTGAGGCAAAAGAAGAATTTGAACCAGGAGGAAATAAAGGGGGAAATATTGTTTCAATAGTAGGAGGGGATTACCACTGATGAATGCTCCCATGGAAGAAGATATTCTATAAATGAAACTGGGGACCTTAAAATAGGCTAATCTTCAAGAATTTGGTACCTCAAAAAAAATTTATCTTGCCTCAGGAGAAGGGAAATGAGAATATCCCTGATAAGTCACAATCAGAAGATATAGGAGGATACAGAGAAGAGAGGAGATTTCAAGCAAGGGGAAAAAATCACCATGTGGAGGGCAAAGGTTAATAATATACTTCATAATGAGGAACCTAGAAAAAAATCTGACAGTGGAATAATACTATCTTTCTCATTTGCAAAAACTGGTATACACAACACAAAAAGGGGAGAAAGTTTTACAAGGCAATAACACAGAAATTTTTCCAAAAAAGGAAGAGTATCTTACTTGACTACTTAACTAAGAAGGGGAAAAAGAGGGAAAGAGTTAAATAAAAATAAAGGAAATTAATGATTTAAGCTAAATTACAAACCTAGAGAAGGAGGCAATAAGCATGAAGGGAGGTGAAGGAAGAGTCTTTGAGGGTGAGTGGAAGAGAGCCAGTGTAAGTTAAATTGCCTGAAAGTAGAGTGATCTAAAGTAACAGAAGAGAAATTGTACTTGGTTCACAGAGGAAAATGAGGGAATTTGGAAAAGGAAATAGGGACAAATGGAAGACAATATAAGCTTAACTATAATTTTATTGTGAATGACTTCAGCAATTCAATAAAAAGAGAAAACAATGCATAATAATTATGTAGTAGCAATTTCATTCACTACACATCAAAAATGATCATATTCAAGGTGAACTTCAAAGACTTTCATTAAGAAAATATTAGGGGGCAGAGCCAAATTGGCAGTGTAAAAACAAGGACTTAATTGAGCTCTCCCCCAAATTCCTCCAAATACTTGTAAAAAAAGAACTGTAAACAAATACTAGAGCTGCAGAATCCACAAAATGACAAAGTGAAACAATTCTCCAACCTAAGACAGCCTGGAAGGTCAACAGGAAGGGTCTATCGCACCACACTGGGAGCAGAGCACAGTCCAGCACGGGCTGTGCCAGCATAGACAAAACCAGAGCAGGTCTCAGGGGATTGAATCATGGGCAGCTGTGGTGATGTCCAGACACTTTGGTTCACAAACACCAAAGACAGCATAAGAAGTCAGTAGAAAAACTGTCAGACCTGAGTGAGAGAGGAATGTGGTCAGCCCCAGACTCAGGGCAGTAGAGGAGGTACAAAAGCAGCAGCAGCAGCAGCAGCTACTTCCGGAGCTCCTGGCCCACAGATGGCAAGGAGATAAAGCAATTGATTAGAGAGCAATTGCAGGGATCTCTTTGCTGGTACTGAGACAGGATTCTCTTGCTTTCCCCTGCTTGGATCTGAGTCCCAGTCCTGGGTTCTAAGGTAAGGAGTGCTGGTGTGGTGAAGCTTATGGTGCAACGGAGAGAGAATACCCCTCACAGTTCGAAGGCAAAAAAGAGAGCTTGTGATCACTCACAGAACAGAATGTAGGCCAAGTAGTAAACACCTATCCTTTGATCGTACTAGTTTGGAAAAACTGAAAATTTATAAGCCCCTAGAGGTATCTCTGAAAACAGCTGCAGAAAACTCCTGAAGTTTGGGACAGGATACCCTACACACAAGAAGCAGAATTCTACCTTAATAAAGAGTTAGAAAGTCAAGTATTTGGCCAGGAAAATGAGCAAACTGCATAAAAAATAAAAAAATAAAAAAATAAAAAAACTAAGACAATTGAATTTTACTTTGGTGACAAAGAAGATCAAAACATACAACCAGAAGAAGACAATAAAGTCAAAGCTCTTATATCCAAAGTATCCAAGAAAAATATGAACGGAAGAGCTCAAAAAGATTTTGAAAATCAAGTGAGAGAAGTAGAGGAAAAATTGGGAAGAGAAATGAGAGTATTGCAAGAAAATCATGAAAAATAAGTCAACTGCTTGTTAAAGGAGACCCAAAAATGCTGAAGAAAATAATACCTTAAAAAATAGACTAACGCAGGGGAGGAGCCAAGATGGCGGAGTAGAAAGACACACATATGCTAGCTCCCACAGCCCATAAAATACCTGTAAAGAAGAACTCCCAACAAATTCTGGAGCAGCGGAAGCCACACAACAATGGAGTGGAGATTTCTGTTCCAGAGAGACCTGAAAAACTGACATGGAAGGTCCTTCGCACACTAGACCCAGAGCAGAGCCCAGCCCTGCCTTGGCCGAACGGCACTGAGAGGAGCAGATCTGAGCAGGCTTCAGGGGCAGAATCTCCAGTGGCAGTGAAGGTCTCTCCACCCACAGGTGCCAAAGGTCAGTGAGAGAGTCTTTCTGGCTGGCTGAGAGGGGAGTGGGGTGTCCCCATAACTCATGCCCCCTCAGGAGGCAGCAGCCCAGGCAGCAGAGGACAGGGGCTCCCAAAGCAGGCAGGAGCCCACACTCACTGTTAAAGGTCTCATTGTAAACCCCCTGAGGGAATTGTGCCCTGCGTGGTGACCCTGCCCCCACCTGAGCAGCTGATATTAATATCACACTGAATAGCAGCCCTGCCCCTGCCGAAAGCCCTGAGGCTGGGAAGCAGCATTTGAATCTCAGCCCCTAAGCGCTAGCTGGGTGGAACTGGAGGCGAGATGGGTGTGGAGAGGAAACTCAGAAGTCAAGTAACTGGATGGGAAAATGCCCAGAAAGAGGGGAAAAAAAATAAGACCACAGAAGGTTTCTTTCTTGGGGAACAGGTGTCTCCCCCCATCCCTTTGGATGAGGAAGAACAAGGCATACTGTCAGAGGAAGTCAAGGGCCCACCCCCCAAAGGAGACTTAAACTTGGCTAAGGAAATAGAAGACCTTAAAAAACAAGTTAGCAGCTTACTAAAGGAGAACCAAAAAAAAAAAAATGCTGAGGAAAATAGTAGCTTTAAAAAGAGGCTAACTCAATTGGAAAAAGAGGTCCAAAAGCCAGCAAGGAGAAGGGGGGTTTAAAAAGCAGAATTAGCCAAATGGAGGAGAAGGTTCAAAAGCTCACTGAACAAAATAATTCGTTGAAAGAGAAAACTGAGTCCAGGGAAAAGAATGACTATGAGTTAAACCAAGAAGTTAGTAAACAAAACCAAAAATTTAAAAAAACAAAAGATGATGTGAAAGAACTCTTTGGAAAAACAGCTGACCTGGAAGACAGATCCAGGAGAAATAATTTAAAAATTATTGGGCTACCTGAAAGCCATGATCAAAAAAAGAGCCTAGATACTATCTTCCACGAAACTATCAAGGAAAACTGCCCTGATGTTATAGAATCAGAGGGCAAAATGGATACTGAAAAAATTCATCGATCATCCCCTGAAAGAAACCCAAACAGAGAAACTCCTAGGAATATTGTGGCCAAATTTCAGAGTTCCCAAATCAAGGAGAAAATACTACAAGCAGCTAGAAAGAAACAATTTGAGTATTGTGGAAATACAATCAGGATAACACAGGATCTGGCAGCTTCAACATTAAATGAACAAAGGGCTTGGAGTAGGATATTTCAGAAGTCAAAGGAACTGGGATTGAAGCCAAGAATCACCTACGCAGCATATCTGAATATAATACTTCAAGAGAAAAAAATGGACATTCAGTGATAGAGACAAATTTGAAGATTTCATGGCAAGGAAAAGACCAGATCTGTATTTAGAATTTTGACTTCCCAAGACATGAATCAAGAGAACCATGAAAAGGTAAACAGGGAAAAAGAAAAAAGAGAAAAATCATAAAAGACTCTCTGAAGCTGAACTGTTTACATTAATACATGGAAAGAAAATATTTTTAACTCTTGAATCTTTTCTCAGTATTTAGGTAGTCGGAGAGATTGTACACACACACTCACACACATACACATAGAGAGCACAGGGTGTGTTATATCAGAAGAGATGATACCACATACACACACAAATAAATAAATAAATAAATAAATGAAACTTAAGGGGTGTGAAAGGGAGTAATGAAACGGTGCAGGCTATAACTCATAAAAGAGATAAGAAAAATCTTATTCAATAAAGGAGATAAGGGAGAAGGTGGGGGGGAATAAAACTACTCTCCCCACATGTGGCTGAAGGAAGGAATAACATGCTCACTAAAATTGATATGAAAATTTATATCACACCACAGGAAAGCAGGAGAGGAAGCAACAACTGGAGCAAAGGGAATGTTAGAAGGGAGGGCAAATGGGAGAAGGGAGTCACTAGAAATAAACACTTTCGAGAAGAGACAAGGTCAACTGTAGGGGGGAAAAATAAGGGGGATAGGGTAGGTCAGAGGGCAATATAATTAGTATTATACAACATGATTACTATGGAAGTCTTTTGCAAAACAACACATGTTTAGTCCGTATTGAATTGCTTCCCCCCTTAGTGGGGCTGGGGAGGGAGGGGGGCAGAGAACTTGGAATTCAAAGTAGTAGAAACAAATGTTGAGAATTTTTACTGCATATAATCGGGTAATAAGAATTACAGGGATAGGGGTATGGAAATTTATCTTGCCCTGCAAGAAAAGAAGGAAGATGGGAATAGGACAGGGGTGGGGTGTGATGGAGGGGAGGGTACAATGAGGGAGGGAGCAACCAAAATGCAAGGTATTAGGAAGTGGGGAGAGGGGGGTGATGGGGGAGAAAAATTGGTCATGTTACAAAGTGAGGTAAAAGCAATTAGTATTAAAACAATAGACTGAATTAATTACTGAGAATAAATCAATGACATCTTTAGTTTGGAGAAAAGAATTTCAGTCTAAATTTCCAAGAGGAAGGTAACCTCCGACAAAATTTGGCATTGATGGAAAAGTCAAGGTTTTAATGGTAAATATGATTTTATGATTGCCATTAATCAGGAACTAGAACATGTATAGAAAGACATGTAAGCCACTTAAGACTTGCCTAAAAGATGTTCCTTAGCCAAAGTGAAACTATAGTCATATTTGAAACCTGGTTATTGGAACTTGCCACTTTTAGATGATGTGGGACTATTAAGTGACTGTTCTTCTGAGTCTGACTCCAGGTATGGGAAGCAAGAAAGGTGATCTGAGCCTCCATTACATGATGCCAGTATGCTCATGAGATGCTGGTATGAACTGCATAGGTGATCTCAAGGGAAGAGTGGGAGAGGAGCTGATCGGCATGGGCTGAGGTGGGAGTCTCCAGACTTAATTTCCCCAATGATACCTGGCAGACTTTAAGCCTGACTGAATACAAGTGGACAATCTACTCCTGCCTGGAACAGACATGAAATTGGGGAGATATTGTTTCCCTGAAATGTCCCTACTCTTGGTGGCAATTCCCTATAGTCAAAAGGTTTGTAAGCTTAATACCAGATCTATTCAATTATAGATTATGGGTAGAGGAACATCCGAGGCTGCCTAAAATTAAGCTATTAGGCATAGGACTTTAGACCAACAACATTGAGTTAGGGTCTTTTTATTCTTTGTAATGCTGAGGAGACAATTAGAGCAAGAGATTGTGAAGTTAGCAACATAAATATTATCTGTGTCTCAGTCGGCTTATGTTTAAAAAAAAAAAAATTCTTTTGTGGTCCATATTGTAAATGCTATAAAAAGATGTATCACCTGACCAAAAGTTTGAATTGCTTTATCTGTTATAAACTGTGTTAAAAATAAACAAAAAAAATAGACTAACCCAAATGCCTAAAGAGGTCCAAAAAGCCAAAGAGGAGAAGAATGCCTTAAAAAGCAGAATTAGCCAAATGGAAAAGAGGGTTCACAACCCCACCGAAGAAAATAATCCCTTAAAAATTAGAATGGAGTACATGAAAGCTAATGACCTTATAAGAAATCAAGAAATTATAAAACATAATCAAAAGAATGAAAAAACAGAAAACAATGTGAAATATCTCATTGGAAAAACCAATGACCTGGAAAATAGATTCAGGAGAAATAGTGTAAAAATTATTGGACTACCTGGAAGCCATGATAAAAAAGAAGAGCCTAGACATCATCTTGCATGAAATGATCAAGAAAAACTGCCCAAATATTCTAGAACCAGAGGGTAAAACAGATATTGAAAGAGTCCATCAATCGCCTCCTGAAAGAGATCCCAAAAGGATAATTCCTAGGAATATTGTAGCACAATTCAAGAGTTCTCAGGTCAAGGAAAAAATATTGCAAGCACCCAGAAAGAAACAATTCAAGTATTATGGAAAAACAATCAGGATAACACAAGATCTAGCAGCTTCTGTATTAAGGGATCAAGGGGCTTGGAATATGATATTCCAGAGGTCAAAAAGGAGTTAGGATTACAACTAAGAATCACTCACCCAGCAAAAGAGAATAAAATATTTCAGGGGTAAAAAATAGACATTCAAGGAAACAGAGAACTTCCAAGCATTCTTGATGAAAAAAGACAAGATCTTAATAGAAAATTTGATTTTCAAGTACAAGAATCAAGAGAAGCATGAAAAGATAAACAGGAAAGAGAAATCATAAGGGATTTATTAAAGTGAATTGTTTACATTCCTAAATGGAAAGAATATATTTGTAACTCATGAGATCTTTCTCAGTATTAGGGTAGTTGGAAGGAATACACACACACACACACACACACACACACATATATACATACACATATACATACATACATACATATATACACACACACACACACACACACACACACACACACACACATACATACACACACACACATATAGACCGAGGGCACAGGGTTACTTGAATATGAAGGGATGATATCTAAAATACAAAATTAAGGGGTGATAGGGGAATGTATTGAGAGAAAGAAAAAGATAGAGATAGAAAGGGGTAAATTATCTCACATAAAAGAGGCAAGGAAAAGCTTTTACAATGGAGGGAAAAAAGGGGAGGTGAGAGGGAATAAGTGAATCTTACCCTCATCAGATTTGGGTTAAGGAGGAAATAATTTACACATTCAATTGGGTATCTTATCCTACAGAAAAGTAGGGGTAAGGGGAAAGGGGGGAGGGGGACAATAGAAAGTAGGACAGATTGGGGGTAGTTGGAAGCAAATGCTTTTGAAAAGGGACAGAGTCAAAGGAGAGAATAGAATAAATGGGGGGCAGGATAGGATGGAGGGAAATATAGTTAGTCTTTCACAACAGCACAATTATGGAAGTGTTTTGCATGACTATACATCTATAACCTATGTTAATTGTTTGCCTACTCAATGAGACTGGGGATTGAGGGAAAAAGGGAAAGAAACTGGAACTCAAAGTTTTAAAAATAAATGGCAAAAATTGTTTTTACATGAAACTGGGAAATAAGATGTACAGGCAATTGGGTATAGAAATCTTTCTTGCCGTACAAGAAAGTGGGGGGGAGGGGATAAGAGGGGGAGTGGTTGGGGTGATAGAAGGGATGACCGACTAGGGGAAGGGGTAATCAGAATGCAAGCCATCTTGGGATGGGGGAGGGGAGAGATGGGAAGAAAATTTGGAAATCAAAGTCTTGGGGAAACGAATGTTGAAGACTAAAATAAATTAATAAGAAAATCAGGATAAAAAAAGAAAATATCAAAGTCCTTATTTTTAAAACTATAAGATTAATAACTGTAAACTTAAAATATTTAGATGCCTTGTGAATTAGTTGATAATGAGTACACCATATGCCCTGGTAGGTAATATCCAGGAACACAAAATTAATAAATCTTTAATATACTACTGGAACACACTCCTAAATTCCTATTCCAATGAATTCACACTATAAAAGAGAGGGTTTTCATAATGTCCTAAGAATGTCTTAATATTTTTAAAATTTGTTGCAACTTATTTATAAGGGAGCATACAAAACCAATTAAACTCTCTTGTCTTATATTCCTATCACTAAATAAACAAGTGAATTGATTTTTTTTCTTTAAAAATTTGTTACAAATTAGTGATAAAACCCTGAATATACTGGAAACCCCACTCAAATAAAACCATAGCAAGATTCTTACAAAAGCATAAAGTGAATATGCTAGTAATTTAATTTACATAGAAATAAAGCACTAGATCATTTCAAGGAAAAATTGCACTTGTGATACTATTAACATACCTGAAAGCCTCCTCCAATTTACGAATTTTCTTCTGAGAATCTCCTTTCTCTTTATCAAGCTCATCCTGGAAGCCTTGAACCTATCATTACAAAAAAAAATGTTGAAATTTTAAGTATAAATCAAAACAATGATAAGACATGGGGCAGTGCCAACACGACTATGGACAGGCAGCAAGCCAGTTGAAATTTCCCAACCTTGCCATCCTAACAACTTTAAAACTTCTCAACTAAAATTCTGGAGTGGCAGAGGCAACGAAAGGTAAAGTAAGACATTTGTCCAGCCTAAGAAAACTTGGGAGGTTGGAAGGAGGGCTCTGTGACACTGGTAAAAGGGCCAGGATTGGAGCATGACAAAAGCACCAGCAGTGGAGGTAGCTACATCAGTGGGAGCAGCAAAAGAAACTTTAGGACCAGATATGGTAAGAGACAGGGAGTCAGACAAGTGGTCAAAAAGAAATTATAAAGGATCCTTTGCTGGCATCGTGTATAGCTGGCACTGACAGGCAACTATATAAGGCAAAAGTGGTTCAGGGTGACAGTTTCAAAGTGGAGAGGAGTGATTGCTGTCAGTCACAAGGGAAAAGGAGTCCTGGTCACAGTTCTAAAGTAGAGAGGAAAGACAGCACTTGTGGCTGTGGGAAAGAAGGGTATCTGGTCAAAGTTCCAGGGCCAAGAGGAGCCATAGTTCCTGGAGGTATACGGAAATAAGAGCCCTTCCTGGGTATATATCAGAGCACATGTCAGACCATACCTTTCCATAAATCACATTACTTTGGAAGCCCTGAAAGCTTGCAGACCACTCTACCATGCAAAAGTAGTTCTGAAAAAGTCTAAAGCTTGGGACAGTGAATCCCAAACCCTAGGTGAACAGAGTTCAACTTGAACATAAAGTTCAAAGTAAAGAAAATAGGCTGGGAAAATGAAAAAACAATAAAAAAAAATTTGACCATTAAAAACTATTATTGTGGCAGTGAAGACCAAGACACAAACTCAAAGGCAGAGAAGCTACAAGCAAAGCTTCAAAGAGACAAATCCTAGTTGGACAAAAGCCCAAAAAATATTTCCAGGAGAAGTTCAAGAAAAAAGATAAGAGTAATAGAGTAAAAATTGGTATAAAAAGTGAGAGATGCAAGAAAATTATGCAAACAGAATCAACAGCTTAGTAAAAGAGGCATAAAAATACTGAAAATAATAACACACTAAAAAACAAAATTTGTGTGATGGTAAAAGAGATACAAAAATTCACTAAAGAAAAGAGCTTCTTAAAAACAGAATAGGCCAAATGGAGAAGAAGGTATAAAAATTCACTAAACAATTCCTTTCAAAGTAGAATTAGTTAAATGGAAAAACAGGTACAAAAGCTCACTGAATAAAATCATTCTGAAAAATTAGAATTGGGCAAGTGGAAACTAATAACTTCAGGGGACATCAAGAAACAATTTTTTAAAAGTCAAAAGAATAAAAAAAGAGAAAAAAACACTGGGAAAATTGCTCGCCTGGAAAAAAAGATGAAGGAAAGATAATTTAAGAATTACTGGACTACCTGAAAGCCATTATCAAAAAAAAAAAAAGAGCTTCAACCTCATATTTCAAGAATTATCAGTGAAAGTGCTCAGATATTCTAGAAACAGGGGGTAAAATAGAAATTGAAAGAATCCATTGCCCACCTCCTGAAATAGATCCCAAATTGAAAACTCCTAGGAATATTGCAGCCAAATTCCAGAGCTCCCAGGTAAAGGAGAAAATATTGCAAGCAGCCAGAAAGAAAAATTCAAGTATCATGGAACCACAGTCAAGATCACCCACGACTTGGCAGCTTCCACATTAAAGATCTGCAGGACTTGGAATATGATATTCCAGAAGGCAAAGAAGCTAGGATTATAACTAAGAATAACCTACCAGCAAAATTGAGTAAAATCTTTCAAGGGAAAAAAATGGATATTTAATGAAATAGGGTATTTTTAAGTACTGCTGATGAATAGACCAATGCTGAATATAAATTTTGACATTCAAACACAAGACTCAAGAGAAACATTAAAAGGTAAAAATGAGAAGAAGATGGTGTAGTAGGTCAGAAAATTTCCATCTCTTAAGATTTTCTCCCACAAACGAGTTAAAATAGCACATTAGGTAGAGCAAAGTGTAGGTGGAGATAAGTAAGCCTAGGGGCACAACCCAGGTCTTCCTGGGACAATTTGTGAAGATCAGAATAAAAATCCCAGGATGAGATTTGGTCCCTGTGAAGAATAAACACTTCCAGGCTAGGGTTCATTTTAACAACAAGTAGCTGTGAGGTCAAACAAAGTAAGATCATTTGCTGTTTTTGTTTTAGTATAATCACAAATATAATGCCTCTATTTGAATGTGATTAAAGAAGATCTTCCCCATCCATTGATGGGCCTGCCCAATGAAGGAAGCTTGACTGGGGAATTGTTCTGTAGGAGGGTCCAAGTACCTTTTGTTTTTTCTATTGAGGCACTGGGTCAGAGGGTCATACCCTCTGGCTCTGAAAAGTATATACATACTCTGAGGGTGAGATTTTACTTTGGGGGTTAGTTTTTGGATGAGACTCTGGGAAGCCACTACAGAGTCCCCCAGCTTTGAAAACTCAGATGTTGGTGCTTTCCTCTCTGGTAAAGATGTCTGTACATTAATGTTCAGGCAGTTTGGAAGCACTGTCTATTGATTTTTGCTTTCTCTGAAATTTTGATTTTCTCTGGTGCTTGATTAAAGTGATTGTTAACCCCTCAAAAGTTGCCTTTCCTTTTAGAGAAGCATATCAAAGAACCTATGGTAGCAGGCACCCCCCGTGTATGTTGGGGTGCTTACTGATACAGTGGCAAGCCACTCACACAACAAGTGACAAGCCTTGGGGTTAATTGGTTTGAGAGGCTACCTCACCCCCAGCCATAAGAACTTTTACCCTGTGGATATTAAAGGGAGTTGAGTGTTTGAGTCCAGGAAGATTGAGGGAACCTCTGCAGATAAAGAATGCCAGACTCAGCTGTGCTGCAAAGACCAGATCGGATAAGAAGGAACTAGCACACTCCCAGTGGGTGCAGAAGCAGTGGGGGAGAAACCACCTAGCTGCAGGCACTTGAAGGAGGTTGGATGTTTGGATTTGGTTCCAAGCAGGAGGAGAGAACTGAAGATCTGGGGCAAGATGCACCGTTTTCCATACCCCAGGGTTAGAGGTGATTACAAAAAAAAAGCTACAAAAGATGTACAGATAAAAATGTACCATAGAAAACTATTATGAGAATGGAGATAATCAGGGTTCATCTTCAGAGAAGGATATTGAAGTAAAGAAACCCCCAAAGAGTAATGTCAAATGGTCATTTGCCCAAAAAGAATTCTCAGAAAATCTTAAAAAAGAGTTTAAAAACCAAATGACAGAGATGAAGGAAAAAAATAAAGAACAATCCAAGAAAACAGGAAAGTTATAATAGGAAAGTCAACCAGTTAGAAAAGGAAATCCGGAATCTTAAGGAAGAAAATAACATCTTGAAAATCAGAATTGGGCAAAGCCAGAGAAATTAAGAGATCAAGAAATAATTAAACAAAATATGAGTAATGAAAAAATAGAAGAGAAAGTGAAACATTTTGTAAGAAAAACAACAGATCTGGAGAATAGATCAAGAAGAGAAAACACAAAAATAATCAGACTAAATGAAAGTTATGAACAAAAAAAAGAATAATACAAGAAATTAAATAAAATTGTCCTGAAGCATTAGAACAAGGGGGGAGAGTAGAAATAGAACAAACCCATAAATCACCACTTAAAAGAGATCCTATGAAGAAAACTCACTGGAATATCAGTCAAATTCTGAAACTCCCAGCTCAAGGATAAAGTATTAAAAGCATCAAGATTAAAACAATTTAAATATGGTGGTACCACAATTAGACTCACACTAGACCTAGCAGCAGAGACATTAAAGAACCACAGGTTTTAGAACGTAATATATCGAAGAACAAAAGAACAGGGCTCCAACTGAAAATGTCATATCCTGCAAGGTTCAATATTATTCAGAATTTTTAAAAATGGACATTTCATATACTTTCAAGACTTTGTTAACAAAAATCCTGAACTTAATAGAAGACTTGACCTGCAAAAACCAAAAGAAATATAAAGTATATACCAAAGACTGATTATAAGGGATTCATAAGGACAGACTCTTTACTTTAGTATATATATATATATGTCTGGGGCAGCTAGGTGGTGCAGTGGATAGAGTACCAGTGCAGGAGTCAGGAGGACCTGAGTTCAAATCTCACCTCAGACACTTGACACTCACTAGCTGTATCACCTTGGGCAAGTCATTTAACCCCAACTGCTTCATCCTGGGTCATCTCCAGTCATCCTGATGAATATCTGGTCACTGGATTCAGATGACTATGGAGGAGAAGTGAGGCTGGTGATCTGCACAGCCCTCTCTCACTCAAAAAACAAAGTCAAGTGCAAGTCATGTCATCATTTTTGTGATGTCATGATATTCTTCAGCAACGAAGGACAAACACACACACACATATATGTCTATGATTCTTATTAATAATAGGTAGTACATAAACAAGATTGGGGGAAACTTGAGTAGGATATTAATTTAAAAAGTAAAACCATTTAGCAACAGCTAAAAAGAGTAAATATTTTATACAAATGAAGTACAAAAGGAAGAAATGATACAGAAGAATTAGATGGAGTAGGAGGGCTGGTAGTTCTGGTAACCTACTGTCATTGGGAATGGGTTTAAGAGGGAACAATACAATACAGAGTATAAAATTCTTCTAAATTCAGAAGAAATAAAACAGTAGGGCCATAGGGAGGGGGAGAGATCAAGGGAGGGACCTTTAGAGGTGAGGAGGAAGTAATAGGCAAAAGGGGGCATAGAATGGTGTTTAGATTTATGGGAATGGGAGGACAGGGGAGAGTTCCTTAGAGGGGAGTACAGAAGTAATAGGAGGGCAAGGTAGTGCGTAGAAGAAAAGTAGAGGAGGCAGGAGGGATAGGAAACAAGAGATATGCACAAAAATAAAAAACAAAGATCAGGAGTAGAATTATGTTTGGGAAAGTATATGTATGTATATATGTATGTATATATCTATAGCTAAAAAGAAACGTACCTAAACTTTTTTATAGCTTTACGGGAGGGGGAAGAGAAAAAAAGAACAAAGTAAAAAAGTGTATAGGAGAGAACAAAAAAACTCACAAGAAAGCAAAGAAAAAAATGGACAATTTCCAACACAAGAGTTATTTATCATACAGGCTTTCTTGAAATGAAAATTTATTGTTACATAATTTTAACCCTCTCTTATAAGTTCTACTATGCACATGACGTTTTTTTTTTCCTTTTTAATTTTGTATTTAAGTTCCAATATTTAAGTCGATGACATATTTTTGGTGCTTTTCTCTATTCTGTATTTGCGTTCTAGCATTTGAGTCTAAAATAGAATTTTTTAAAAAAGGTAAACATGAAAGAGTAATCACAAGAGACTCAATAAAGTTATGCTGTTTAGATTCCTATATGGGAAGATATTTCATGTTACTACTAAGAACATTGTTATTACTATGGCAGTTAGAAGGAATATACATAAACACAGAGCACAGGTATGAGCAAATTATGTTGAGATGGTCTCCCAAAAAAATGAAGGAGTGAAAAAGAGGTGTGCACTGGGAGAAGGGGGAAGCGAGATAAAATGACAAAGTTTCTGACATAAAAGAGGTAGACAAAGAAGAGCTTTTACAATGGGGCGTGGAGAGGAGTAGGAGGGAGTTGGCAGGTGAAGTTTCAACCTTACACTCACTGGAACTGGTTCAAAGAGAAAAGAATACACACACACACACACACACACACACACACACACACACACACGCACGCACACATTCACTCAGTTGGGCACAGAAATCTTACTGAATAGGGAATTAATAGGAGCAAGGGTTAAGAGATATGGGAACAGCAAAGGAATGATAAAAAGTAGTACAGATAAAGGAAGGCTCTGTTCAGAAGCAAAACAGACTTTTGAAGAGTGAGAGAATAAAAAGAGAAAGAAAACGATAAACAGAAGATGGAGGGAAATACACAAATCATGACTGAATATAAATGGAATGAGATCACCCATAAAATGGAATCAGAGAGGAGAATGCAATAGAACCCAGAATCCAACATCATGCTGTTTAGAAGAAACATAGTTGAAAAAGAAAGACACAAAGTTAAAATAAAGTGCTGGAGCAGAATTTATTATACTTCAGCTGAACTAGAAAAAGGCAAAGGTAGCAATCAATCTCAGACAAAACAAAAGCAAAAACAGACCTAATTAAAAGAGAACGGCATTTTGACAAAAGATATCATAGACAATGAAGCAATATAAATTTTTTTTTGCAGCAAGTTTCTCTGATAAAAGCCTTATCTCTCAAATATGTAGGGAATTGAGTCAAATCTATAAAAATAAGTCATTCCCCAATTGATAAATGGGAAAAGGATACAAAGAGGAGGTCTTCAGAAAAAAATCAAAGCCATATGAAAAAATCTTCTAAATTACTATTGATTAGAGAAATTCAAATTAATACAACACCAATGAACCACCTCACATCAATCAGTAATGACAAATGAGATAAAACAGGTATATTAACAACTGGCAATAGAGTTGTAAACTGGTCCAACCATTCTGGAGAGCAATTTGAAAGTATACCCAAAGGGTAATGAAACTGCATACTCTTTGAACAAGCAATACCACTGTGAGGTCTGTGTCCCAAAAGAGTCACAGAAAAAGGAAATGGATCCATATGTAGAAAAATATTTATCCAACTCTTTTATGGTGGAAAAGAATTAGAAATTGAGGGAATACTCATCAACTGGGGAATGATTGAACAAGTTGTGGTATATGATTGTGATGGAGGACTCCTGTACTATAATAAATAATGAGGGGGGTGGTTTCAGAAAAAACACAGCAAGACCTATATGAACTGATACAAAGTGAAGTGAGAAGAATCAGGAAGTTGGTGAGAGCAGTTAGGAGTGGCGGAGAGACGATGCAAGCATGCAGGCAGATCTCTTGTGAGTGTTTCCTTGCCGGAAGATCCCACCAGGGCAGGGGGGAGGTTCGGGAATGGTTTTATCCCCTGCAGTGGTAATGTGTATTGACTTCTTAGTTACTGTGACAGATTTGGCTTTCTGATATCGGAATAAATGTTTTACTTCTGCCTTCTATATGGAGAGTCTGTTATACTTTGTGATTCAGAATTATGCAGGCATATTCATGATGGCCAATGGTACTGTGAATATTGCCTTGGCAATATAGGAGAACAGAAGGATGATGGAGCCTTTGAAATAAAAATGCAAATTTGAGGGAGAAGGAGGAGGAGAAGGAGGAAGATGATTTAGGAAGAAGGAGAATCAGTTCATTTTTGGATATTTTGAGTTTAAGATGTATCAGGACATCCAATTAAAAAACAATCAACAAAGGAAGACTGAAGCTCAGGAGAGAGTCTAGGGCTAGGTGCATAGACCTATGTGTCATCTTCATAGTAGAGATGATAGTTAAATCCATGGCAGTTGATGAGGTTATCAAGAGAAGGAGTGTACAGGAAGAGAGGAGAGCCAAGGACAGAACCTCTAGGTAAAAAAAAAAAATTAGAGATGAGATATGGATGATGAAATAGAAATGGACATTAAGAAACAGTGGTCAGATAAGAAACCAGGAGAGTAGCATCACAACAGCCCAAAGAGATAAGCATATTCACAAGAAAAGGTAGCCAACAGTATTAAATACAGCAGACAGGTCAAGAAAGAGTGGGACTAATTTTTTTTAAAGAGCTTTAGATTTGACAATTAAGAGGTGATGGTAACTTTGCACAGGGCAATCTCAATTTAGAGATGAGTTCAGAAGTCAGACTACAAGGAGTTGAAGAATGAGCAAAGAGGAAGTGAAGGCAACAAGTATAGAGAGCTTTTTCAAAGCTTTTGGCTAAGAAAGAGAGGAGATCATGAAGGGAGAAATCTAATGAAGAGTTTGGGGATTTTTTTGAAAGAACAGAGTATATTTGGATATGTTTGAAGACAAGAGGGGAGGAAACAGTTGACAGAGACAGGCTGAAGATTAGATAAAGAGGAAGGACCTTTGAAGACTTATTCTCTTGGGGAGAGGAGAGAAAATCAGGTGCACATGCTGAGAGGTTGGTCTTGGAAAGAAGGACCAGCTCTTTGTCAGAGACTGGAAGAAAGTAAGAAAAAGTAGGAAATGATGTCAAGGGCCTTTCACAGGAAGAGAATGGGAAAAAGGGGGTTCATATCAAATAGCTTCAATTTTCTTAATAAATAATAATAATAAAATATGCTAAGCACTTAACAAATATTGTTTCTTTTGATCCTCACAACAATTACAGAATTAGAAGGTACCAAAGAAATAATCCATTACAACTTCTCTATTTGACAGTTAAAGAAACTAATGCATAGAAATATTAAAGTTACTTGTTCAGAGTGACAGCGATTATGAGGCAATAATATAAACTGATGAATAAAACATCAAACATTTTCTTGTCTTTTTACAACAATTCTATGTTTGCACAATTTTAAAAATATGAAATGCATGTACATAAGATAAAAAGAGCACATAGGAATACAAAATTAGGTAGGAATAATATTACATAAATCAGAGATTACAGGAGGTATTTGTAAGTAATCTAAGAGAGCACCCAGTCTAACCTCTCAATTTAACTGAATAAAAATAAGGATAATCACCAAAATCAACAACAAAATTTATATCATGCCCAAAGGTTTACAGAGCATACGTTATTTCAAAACTGAGGCTTAAAAAACTTAAATGACCTGTTCAAGGAAATACAAGTGATCAATAGCAAAGTAAAGTCCTTAAACTCCACCTCCATGGCTCTTTCTGCTGTACCACACTACATCAAATATCTAAGCACCACAACTAAGTAGGGTCAGAGAAGGAGACAGATGCTCTACAAAAGTAATTTCTAGAAGAGTGGAGATTACTCCAAGTGCCAAAGCTTTTAAAATTTTTAAATATGCTTAAAGTCTATCTATACCCTTCTCCTATTATCATCAATCACATTATCAGAGCTAGTTCGATTTGAACCCAGACCGAAATCTGGCACTCTTTTCACTATACCATAATAACTCTTATTCTCTTTTTTCCCAGAAAAAGTCTGAATTTTTAAAAAATTTTATTCTCTTTTGAGTTCCAAATTCTCTCTCCCTTCACACTCCTCCCCATCTATTGAGAAAGCAAGAATAATACTCATTACACATACGAAATTATGAAAAATATATTTCTGCATTATTCAAATTCAAAAAAAAAAGAGAAAGAGAAAAAAGATGTTTCAATCTGAACTCTGTGCCCATTGGCCCATCTTCTGTCTAGAAGTGGATGATATTTTTTATCATTAGTTTTTTGGAATTATGGTAGATCATTGTATTGATCAGCATTACTAAATCTTTCATTATCCTTACAATATTTTTATTATTGTTTAAAGTATTTTCCTGTTTCTGCTCATCACTTTGCATCAGTTCATACAAGCCTTCCTTGATTTTTCTGAAATCTATTTCCTCATGATTTCTTATATCATACAATACAATAGTATTCCATCACATTCATGTACCATAACTCATTCAGCCATTCCCCAATTGATGGGAATTCCCTCCATTTCCAATTCTGTGCCATTACCATCCTATTCTTTTGATATAAAAGGAAAAAGAGTCCCAGGCACCAAGAAGAGTTTCTATGGGGAACTTATGGGAAACATATTGACAAATACCACACTGGATAAACATGAACAATCATCTGGATTGGGGTCTGCACAACTGAGGGAAAGTCACACTAGTGGAAATCAATTTGAGTATTTCATCTAGTCAACCACTCATTTTAGTATTATCTTCTTAAATGCCATTTCCAATTTCTCATTTGAGGTACTATAGAACAAATGGTGCAATGCCAGTGTCAATAATGGTAAAAATAGAGAGTTATAGAATTGTAGGTACATCTGTTCCATTTTACATCTACTGGTTGTCTCCTTTCCAGGTTCTACCAATTCTCTAGGGAGGATCTTAGGACCCTACCAGTTTACTTCACTTTCAACCGCTTTTTGCTGTCTTGTAAAATAAAACTCTTTGTAATCTTCCACCACCTTTCTATTGAATGTTTTATAAATTATCTCACACTCTAAACTGATATTACCCTGTGCCATTTTTTTCAATTTGGTACGAAGAGAATACTTTTCTGTCTAAAAGTTCCCCAATTTTTTGGTCCTTACGGCAACAAATATTCTCTTGATTAAAATGATGATAATCTGATCTGAAGTCTACTTTTTTAGATTTTCTATTTTTCAGAGTCAAGAGCTTGTTAACTTTCACAGATGATTTTCCAGAGAAGATGATGTCCTCACAAGTTAAATATCCAACACAGATGTGGAAAATACAAAACCTCACCATGTTTATTACTTGTTCATTCCAATTTTTTCTTTGGTTATAGAAGCAAAATTAAGTCTTAAAAATTCTCCTTCAATAAGGTGTTTCCCATTTATATGTTGAGAATATAAAATATACCTTAATAATGAAACATCAGAAATAACTTCAACAACCTTCTATAAATATCAGCGGGGGCATAAAATAGAAAACCTATGTTTACCTAAGGTGGCCATCATTCTTGTGGTGAATGCCTCGTACAAGAGAATAAATAGAACAACTCTATATTCCTATGGAAAGTAAGGTCCTCTGGGTGCTTCTGTTTTCAGGTGTTAATATGCTGATTATATCAAGTTTTAGAATACTAGAAGATTTCCTTAATGATCTCTACAAAAGATATCAGTTAGACAATCCACATAGAAAAATGCAAAAATGCAAGTAGATAAAAAATACATATAACCCCCATTTTTGTAGCCCATCAAGATACATAGGTCTCTATATATGCATGTATTCTCTCTGTGTCTGTCTCTGTGTCTATCTCTCTGTCTCTCTCATACTTGATGCTGCAGAACAATACCTCTGGCTAGATATTCATTTTTCTCTGGTTTTCTTACAATTGCTCTCTCAGTACTCCTAACTGTTTAGCCTCTACTTTTAAGGCTGCTTTGCAAGTTCATTTATATCATATAACCTAACTAAGGTATACCTCAAAGTTCTCTCTGGAGCCATTTCCTCACTAAACTCTCATTTCATTACCTCATCATTACCTATGGTTTTAATTACCATTTCTATGCAGATGATTGGCAAATCAATATATCGAATCCTAGTTCCTCTCTTGAACCATAATCAAACAACTTTCAAGTGGATGGATATCTTGTAAGCATCTCAAACTCAACAAATCCAAAATAGATCTCACATATCCCTCAGATTTACCCTTCTTCTGAATTTGTACTAATTGCAAACAATATACTTTGATGTAATAGCTATAGTTTGATGTTATATTCATTATGATAGGACTCTAATATGGAGTCATTTAGAATAAGTAGTGCTAATGCTCATAGAAGCATGTAGGCAAAACAAAGAGTCTATATTATTCTACTGTTAATTCGGTATTAGACAGAAAATGTTTGCTGCTTTTTGACTAGACGAACCTCTGACCGTGTCTGTGTGTATGTGTGTATGTGTGTGTGTCTGTGCGTGTGTATTCCCTCCAACTACCGTATGCTGAGAAAGATCTCATGAGTTACAAGTATCATCTTACCATGCAGGAATGTAAAGAGTTCAACTTTATCAAGTCCCTTATGATTTCTCTTTCATTTAATGTCTATTTTTCCCCCTGAAAAGTTAAAGTCACCAGGGCATCTACACTAAAGCTATCATGAATACAATGAGCCCCCAGAATCAGAAGGCAATCAGGCTGTTGTAGGAGGGTCAAATAAAGGCAGACTCGAAAATGGGGCAAGTTAAAGCTTCCATGCAAGATCAGAGCTATGAATGGCCATTTCACTTCAAATTCCAGCCTGAAAAACATAGGGAATCTCCCCCCCCCCCACAAAAAAAACCTTAGATTTTCAGATAAATGACCTCAGATAAGTGAGATGTTAAGTTTAGAAAGATGAGAAAATAATGATTTATTTTAAGAGAAATTTAAGAACTCAATTTCTCTTTATATGAGGAGAACTTATTTGTAAGAAAGAGGGGTAAAGGCAACAGAACAAAAGTATCTGGAAAACACTATATTAAAAGAAACTGATATTGATAAAACATTTAAAAATTATAAAACACTTTAGACATAAAACACATTATTTGAATCTCTGTCATCTGAAGACAAGAGTTTTGAATATGACACATAATATGTATGAAGACAATGCTACAAAAGCTACTTTTAATTTAAATTATCTTGCAATGGTGGTAGTATTTACTTACTAACAATCTCTCTGTGATAGGATCACTATCTACCAAGGTTCCAGTCCACTGCCATATAAGTTTGGTTAATTCTTTCCTAAAACAAAAGGGAAGCTTTCCCACACTTGATTGGCCCAAGGCTCTAAAGCTCAACTTTGATAAAATGCTGATGGCTTTAGGCCATGTTGTTGTGGCTTTCTGATCATTTGAGAACATCAAAAGACCCAAATGAAATTCTGGGCTTCTTCAGACATAGAGGATGCCCCAAGATCCCACTGGAACTCTTGGTTTTAAGAACCTAGGAAAGAAGAGAAATAATTGCAGGAGGTGTTGACAGAACAAATAAAAGTGGTAATGATAATGGGAGACAGGTACAGATAGAAAGACGATAGGAACTGAGAGGATATGGATGGAAAATGCATTAATTTTCCTGCAAAATGTGCTGCAACTCTCTAGATCAGGGTTGTAAGGTATGAGACAGATTGCATAAGTAAAAATGAGATTAAGGAATGTTTCGTATAAAAAAATCACAGTCATGAAATTTCCAGGATGTGGGATAGAGACAAGATGGCAAATAAAAGGGAGGGTATCACCTGAATTCTCTCAAATTCCCTTCCAAATAACTTTAAATAACACTTCAAAAAGAATTTTAGAGTCACAAAACCAACAAAAGGACAGGGCAAAACCATTTTGCAGTTCAAGACAACTCAGAAGGCTGAAAGGAGTCTGTTGTCCCATTGGAGTGAGAGTGTAACACAGTCCAGTTCAGGCTACACCCCCAAAAGCCACAATGTGCCTCTACCCCAGGAAGCATAGCCCCTCCTTAACACAGAGTTAAAAGTCAAGAAAAAGGCTTGCAAAATGAGCAAAAGAGAAAAGATGCTGACTACTGAAAGTTACTATGGTGAAAGGGAAGATCAAAACACAAACTTAAGAAGACAACAAAAGCAAAACCGCCCCAAAATATCCAAAACCTAAAAAAAAAATTTTTAATTAATCTCAGGCCCAAAAAGAATTTCTGGGAAAGCTCCAAAAGGATTTTAGAATCAAATAAGAATGGTAGAGAAAAATAAATCGAGGGTAATACAAGACAATCATGAAAAAAGACTCAACAGCTTTGTAAAGGAGGTACCAAAAAAATAAATAAAATTGAAGAAAATAAGACCTTCAAAACAGAATAGGCCAGAGCAAAGAAGCACAAAAATTCACTGAAGAGATGACTTCCTTAAAAAAGCAGAATTGGGGGGGGCTGAGCCAAGATGGCGGAGTAGAAACACACAAATACGCTAGCTCCGAACCCACAGCCCATGAAATATCTGTAGAAAAGAGCTGCCAATAAATTCAGGAGCAGGAGAAGCCACATAACAGTGGAGTGGACAAGATTTCTGTTCCAGAGAGCCTAAAAACCTCTCGCAAAAGGTTTTTCACGCCGCGGACTGGGAGCCGAGCACAGCCCTGTCACGGCCGCCCGGTGCCAAGAGGAGCAGATCCGAGCGGAGAGCAGATCAGAGCAGGTTTCAGGGACAGAATCTCCAGCAGTCGCGTGGGTCCCTCCACCCACAGGTGACAAGGGTCGGTGAGAGGGTCTCTTCGGCAGGTCAAGAGGCCAGTGGGGAGCCCCCATGATTCAGGCCCCCTCGGGAGGCACCAGAGGAGGTGGGAGCAGACTGGGGCTCCCCAAGCAGGCAGGAGCCTGGATCCATTGTTGAAGGTCTCTGCATAAACCCTCTGAGGGAACTGAGCCCGTGAGGCGACCCTGCCTCCACCCGGGCAGCTGAACTTGATCTCACACTGAATAGCAGCCCTGCTCCTGCCCAAAGCCCTGAGGCTGGGAAGCAGCATTTGAATCTCAGACCCCAAGTGCTGGCTGGAAGGATCAGGAGGCGAGGTGGGTGTGAGGAAAATATTCAGACGTCAAGTCACTGGCTGGGAAAACGACCAGAAAAGGGAAAAAAACCAAGACTATAGAGGGTTACTTTCTTGGTGAGCAGGTTTCTCCTCCCCTCCTTTCTGATGAGGAAGAGCAGTGCGCACCAGCAGGGAAAGACACGGAAGTCAGGACTTCTGTATCCCAGCCCACTCAATGGGATCAGACCTGGGAAAAGCTCAAAAAGAGCTCAGAAAATTTTGAAAATTATGTTAGAGAGGTGGAGAAAAAAACTGGGAAGAGCAATAAAAGACTTGCAAGCAAAGTATGAACAGCAAATCAGCACCCTGCTAAAGGAGACCCAAAAAAATGCTGAAGAAAATAACACCCTGAAAAATAGGCTAACTCAATTGGCAAAGGAGGTTCAAGAAGTCAACGAGGAGAAGAATGCTTTCAAAAGCAGAATTAACCAAATGACAAAGGAGATTCAAAAGCTCACTGAAGAAAATAGTTCTTTCAAAATTAGAATGGAACAGATGGAGGCCAATGACTTTATGAGAAACCAAGAAATCACAAAACAAAACCAAAAGAATGAAAAAATGGAAGATAATGTGAAATATCTCATTGGAAAAACAACTGACCTGGAAAATAGATCCAGGAGAGACAATTTAAAAATTATGGGCCTACCTGAAAGCCATGATCAAAAAAAGAGCCTAGACATCATCTTTCATGAAATTATCAAGGAAAACTGCCCTGAGATTCTAGAACCAGAGGGCAAAATAAATATTGAAAGAATCCACCGATCACCACCTGAAAAAGATCCAAAAAGAGAAACTCCTTGGAATATTGTGACCAAATTTCAGAATTCCCAGGTCAAGGAGAAAATACTGCAAGCAGCTAGAAAGAAACAATTCAAGTACTGTAGAAATACAATCAGGATAACACAAGATCTAGCAGCTTCTACATTAAGGGATCGAAGGGAGTGGAATAGGATATTCCAGAAGTCAAAGGAACTAGGACTAAAACCAAGAATTACCTACCCAGAAAAACTGAGTATAATACTTAAGGGGAAAAATTGGTCTTTCAATGAAATAGAGGACTTTCAAGCATTCTTGATGAAAAGACCAGAGCTAAAAAGATAATTTGACTTTCAAACACAAGAATGAAGAGAAGCATGAAAAGGTAAATAGCAAAGAGAACTCATAAGGGACTTATAAAAGTTGAACTGTTTACATCCCTACATGGAAAGACAATATTTGTAACTCTTGAAACTATTCAGTATCTGGGTACTGGGAGGGATTACACACACACACATGCACATGCACACACACATAGAGACAGAGTGGGCAGAGTGAATTGAATAGGATGGGATCATATCTTAAAAAAAATGAAATCAAGCAGTGAGAGAGAAATATATGGAGGGAGAAAGGGAGAAATGGAATGGGGCAAATTATCTCTCACAAAAGAGGCAAGCAAAAGACTTTTTTAGTTTGGGGAAAAAGAGGAAAGGTAAGAGAAAAACATGAAGTTTACTCTCATCACATTCCACTAAAGGAAGGAATAAAATGCACACTCATTTTGGTGTGAAAACCTATCTTACAATACAGGAAAGTGGGGGATAAGGGGATAAACAGGGTGGGGGGGATGATGGAAGGGAGGGCATGGGGAGGAGGGTGCAAGTTGAGGTCGACACTCACGGGGAGAGACAGGATCAAAAGAGAGAATAGAAGTAATTGGAGGCAGGATAGGATGGAGAGAAATATAGTTAGTCTTATACAACATGACTATTATGGAAGTCATTTGCAAAACTACACAGATTTGGCCTATATTGAATTGCTTGCCTTCCAAAGGGAGGGGGTGGGGAGGGAGGGAGGAAAAGAAGTTGGAACTCAAAGTTTTGGGAATAACTGTCAAGTACTGTTCTTGCCGCTAGGAAATAAGAAATACAGGTAAAGGGGTATAGAAAGTTATTTGGCCCAACAGGACAGAGGAGAGGATGGAGACAAGGGCAGAGAGGAATGATGGAGGAGAGAGAGGAGTGGTGATGGGGGCAATTGGAATTCTCAGTGTTTTGGGGTGGGGGGAGGGGACAAGGGGGGAGAAAATTTGGAGCCCAAAAATTCTGAAAATGAATGTTAAAAGTTAAATAAATAAAATAAAAAATAAAAAAAATAAAAAACAGAATTGGCCAAATGGAAAAAGAGATACAAAACCTTACTGAAGAAAATAATGCCTTAAAAATTAGAATTATGCAAGTGGAAACTAATGACTCCAGGAGACATCAAGAAACAATAAAAAAAAATAAATAAAAAGAATGGGAAAAAAGAAAAAAAAGAAAATGTGAAGTATCTCACTGAAAAACAACTGATCTAGAAAATAGATCAAGAAGAGATCATTTAAGAATTATTGGAGGAGGGGGCGGAGCCAAGATGGCGGAGTGAAAGTAACGACTCACCTAAGCTCCTGGACAAACTCCTCTGGATATCTCTGAAAGGAGAATCTGACCAAACTTTGGAGGTGTGGAATCCAGTGGGTGACAGACTTTGACGGATTCGGAGCCCAGGTTAGACTGGAAGGTCCACGAGAAGGATCTGTTCCGCGGGGGTGAGCCCCCAGCGCACAGCGCAGCACAGTAAGCGCAGCAGGGCGGAAGGGACCTGAGAAGCCCGAGAGTGGCGGGCGAAACCAGCGGAGCAAGAGACAAGCCAAACCGAGCCGGTGAGAGCCGCTGAGCGCCAGACATCAGCACAGCAGCCCTTGAAACCTTCAGCCTGAAGATTAAACTTCGGTAAGTCACCTACTTGAACTTCCGGGAGCCAGGATGGCAGAGTGATCAGTAAATGCTGTCCCCTCCCCGCTGATGACCGTGAAAGAACCATAAAATATTTCCCCAGAAAAATCCTGGATCAGCGGGAACAGCAGAAGGGGGCAAATAGTCTCATAACACCAGAGGCTAGGAAAATAGCAAAGGGGGATTCTTCCTACTGTGGCGGAGGCAATCCGGAAGGACAGAGGACCCAGGGCAGAGAAAATTCGCACTGAGACCCAGACGAGCTCCAGGAGGGGTGGGAACATGCATAAGCATCTAGGCATGCCTCAGCCCTCCAGGGGAAAAGGGAAGACAATAGGGAAGCTGGGATCACCATCCCCTGACCTTGCCTTTGCCTCAGGTCAGCTGAGGAGATCTCCTGTGACCAGACCACCCCTCCCACACACCTAACAAGCTAACCCCAGGTTTGATCTGGGAAACACAAAACAAAAACCTGCTTTTAGCTTCTTCACACATCAGCTCAACACAAAGTTCTGTACCTTCTGACTGAAAGAACCAGAAGCTACAACACTCAGCCAACATCATGAATCGGAAAAAGCAGACAAAAAGTGAAAAAACCATAGAATCTTTCTATGGGGATAAGGACCAAAACACAAACACCAAAGAGGTCAGAGCTGAAACTGTACTTCCATCTGAAACTTCGGAAGGGAATATGAATTTCTCGCAAGCACAACTAGATTACCTGGAACAGCTGAAGAAGGAAATAGAAGAAAAACTAGCCAATGATTTTAAAATTATAAAAAAAAGAATTCACTGATGAGAACATCACTTTGAAAAGGAAAATTGAACAAATGGAAAAGGAAGTTCAAAAATTAACTGGAGAAAATAATTCCCTAAAAGGAAGAGTTAATCAAACGGAAAAGGAAACCCAAAACCTAATTGGGAAAATTGATCAGATGGAAAAGGAAACCCAAAACCTAACTGGGAAAATTGGTCGAATGGAAAAAGAAGTACAAAAATTACATGGAGAAAATAGCTCCTTAAAGGGAAAAATTGGTCAGATGGAAAAGGAGATGCAAAAGTTAACTGAAGAAAACAATACGATGAAGATTAGAATTGGGCAGGTAGAAACTAATGACTCAATGAGGCAACAAGAATCAGTCAAACAAAATCTAAAGAATGAAAAGATAGAAGAAAATGTAAAATATTTAATTGGAAAAACAACTGACCTGGAAAATAGATCCAGGGGAGAAAATTTAAGAATTATTGGCCTGCCAGAAACCCATGATGAAGAAAAGAGTCTGGACAATGTCTTCCAGGAAATCATCAAGGAAAACTGCCCAGAAGTACTAGACTCAGAGGGCAAAATAATCATCGAAAGAATCCACCGTTCCGCTCCCGAAAGGGATCCCAAACTCAAAACCTCAAGAAATATCGTTGCCAAATTCCACAACTATCAAGTGAAGGAGAAAATACTACAAGCAGCCAGAAAGAAACAATTCAAATATCAAGGACATACAGTCAGGATCACACAGGACCTTGCAGCTTCTACATTAAAAGATCGAAAGAATTGGAACGCAATATTCCGTAAGGCAAAGGAGTTGGGACTTCAACCAAGGATCAACTACCCAGCAAAGTTCAGCATAACATTTCAGGCAAGGAGAAAGTCATTCAACGAAATAAGGGATTTCGAGAGCTTCCTGACCAAAACACCAGAACTCAATAGACAATTTCATCTTCAAATGCAGGTCTCCAGAGAATCATAAAAAGGTAAACAGGGGGGAAAAAACAAAAACAAAAACTTGCTACTCAATTAGGGCACACTGTTTACCTCCCTATAAGGGAAGATGATACCTGTTAATCTTGAGAACTGTGCAGCTATTATGATAAAAGGGATATATGTAGAGGGAACGGGTATAAAGTAAATGATGTCATGTCAAAAATTAGATTTAAGTATGAGAAGGGATTGTAATAGGAGGTGTGAAAAGGAGGAAGCAGAAAATGGCAAATTACATCACAGGAAGAAGTACAAAACAATAGTAGAGGGAAGGAGGGGAGGGAGATGAGCATTGTTTGAGAGGTACTCTCATCTGATTTGTTTAAAGGAGGAAACAATAATCTTAAGTAGATAATCCTAACTAGCTCTATAGCTAGTAGGAGGGGAAGGGGGAAGAAAGGGGAGGGTGGCTAAAAGGGAGGGAAGAAGCAATAAGAGTAAAGGGGAGTAAAAGGGAGGGGGGCTAAAAGAAGGAGGGGAAGGCTGCAGGAGGAGGGGGAGAAAAGTGAATACTATTGAGGAGGGGAAGGGAGACAGGAGAGTTAAAAGCACAAATGGTGGGAAAGAGGGTGGAGGGAAATACACAGATTGTAATCATAACTGTGAATGTGAATGGGATGAACTCTCCCATAAAACGGAGATGGATAGCAGAATGGATTAAAAGCTATAATCCAACAATATGCTGCTTACAAGAAACACATTTGAAATGGGGGGATACACATAGGATAAAGGTCAAAGGATGGAGCAGAATATATTGTGCTTCAGCTCATGTAAGAAAGGCAGGAGTAGCAATCCTAATCTCAGACAAAGCAAAAGCAGAAATAGATCTAATCAAAAGGGATAAGGATGGAAACTATATCCTACTAAAAGGCACCATAGACAATGAAGCAATATCATTACTAAACATGTATGCTCCAAGTGGTATAGCATCCAGATTCTTAGAGGAGAGGTTAGGGGAGTTGAAGGAAGAAATTGATAGCAAAACTATACTAGTGGGGGACCTCAACCTCCCCCTCTCTGAACTCGATAAATCTAACCTCAAAATAAACAAGAAAGAGGTTAAGGAGGTAAACAAAACTCTGGATAAGGTACATATGATAGATCTTTGGAGAAAATTAAATGGGAATAGAAAGGAATATACCTTTTTCTCAGAGGTACATGGAACACTTACAAAAATTGACCATGTACTAGGACATAAAAATCTCACAATCCAGTGCAGAAAGGTAGAGATAATCAATGCATCCTTCTCAGATCATAATGCATTAAAAATTACATGTGATAAAAGGCCATGGAAAGATAAACCAAAAATCCATTGGAAACTAAATAATCTAATTCTAAAGAAGGGTTGGGTTAAAGAAGAAATCATAGAAACAATCAACAACTTCATTCAGGAGAATGACAATAGTGAGACAACATACCAAATCTTATGGGATACTGCAAAAGCAGTTATTAGGGGAAGTTTTATATCTTTGAATGCTCACATAAATAAAATAGAGAAAGAGGAGATCAATGACTTAGGCCTGCAGTTGAAAAAGCTAGAAAAAGAACAAATTGAAAATCCCCAAGTAAATACCAAATTAGAAATACTGAAAACCAAAGGAGAGACTAATAAAATTGAAATTAAGAAAACTATTGAATTAATAAATAAAACCAATAGTTGGTTTTATGAAAAAACTAATAAAATTGATAAACCTTTGGTCAATCTGATTAAAAAAAAGAAAGAAGAAAATCAAATTACTAATATTAAAAATGAAAGGGGTGAACTCACCTCCAATGAGGAGGAAATTAAAACAATAATTAGAAACTACTTTGCCCAACTTTATGCCCACAAATTCGATAATCTAAACGAGATGGATGAATATTTTAAAAAATACAAATTGCCCAGATTAACAGAAGAGGAAGTTGAATACTTAAACAACCCCATCTCAGAAAAAGAAATTGAACAAGCCATCAATGAACTCCCTAGGAAAAAATCTCCAGGGCCAGATGGATTCACAAGTGAATTCTATCAAACATTTAAAGAACAGTTAATTCCAATACTATATAGACTATTTTTGAAAATTGGGGAAGAAGGAGTCCTCCCAAATTCTTTCTATGATACAAATATGGTTTTGATACCCAAACCAGGAAGAGACAAAACAGAGAAAGAAAATTATAGACCAATTTCCCTAATGAATATAGATGCAAAAATTTTAAATAAGATTTTAGCAAAACGAATACAGCATCTTATCATGAGATTAATACATTATGATCAGGTAGGATTCATACCAGGATTACAGGGCTGGTTCAATATTAGGAAAACTATTAGCATTATCAATCACATCAACAACAAAGCTAACAAAAACCACATGATTATCTCAATTGATGCAGAAAAAGCTTTTGACAAAATACAACACCCATTCCTACTAAAAACACTGGAGAACGTAGGAATAAAGGGAACTTTCCATAAAATAATAAGCAGTATCTCCCTAAAACCTTCAGCACGCATTATACGCAATGGGGATAAGCTAGATGCATTGCCAATAAGATCAGGGGTGAAACAAGGATGTCCATTATCACCACTATTATTCAATATGGTACTAGAAATGTTAGCTGTAGCAATTAGACAAGATAAAGACATTCAAGGAATAAGAATAGCCAAAGAAGAAATTAAGTTATCACTCTTTGCAGATGATATGATGATCTACTTAGAGAATCCCAGAGATTCAAGTAAAAAATTACTTGAAATAATAAACAACTTTGGCAAAGTTGCAGGTTACAAAATAAACCCACACAAATCTTCTGCATTCCTATATATTAGCAACAAAGTCCAACAGCAAGAGATAGAAAGAGAAATCCCATTTAAAGCTAGGGTAGATGCTATAAAATACTTGGGAGTTTACCTGACAAAACAAACCCAGGGACTATATGAACACAATTACAAGACACTTTTTGCACAAATAAAGTCAGATTTAAGTAAGTGGAAAAACATCAATTGCTCATGGGTAGGCCAAGCTAATATAATAAAAATGACAATTCTACCTAAATTAATTTACTTATTTAGTGCCATACCAATTAAACTATCAGACAATTATTTTCTAGAGCTGGATAAAATAATATCAAAATTCATTTGGAAAAACAAAAGGTCCAGAATATCAAAGGAACTAATGAAAAGAAATACTTGGGAAGGTGGCTTAGCGCTACCAGACCTCAAACTGTACTATAAAGCAGCAATTATCAAAACCACTTGGTACTGGCTAAGAAACAGAGAGGTAGACAAGTGGAACAGACTTGGCACTCAAGACGCAGTAGGCAAGGAATATAGCAACCTTCTGTTTGATAAACCCAAGGACCCCAGCTTCTGGGATAAGAACTCATTGTTTGACAAAAATTGCTGGGAAAACTGGATAACAGTGTGGCGGAAATTAGGCACAGACCCATACCTGACACCGTACACAAGAATAAAGTCCAAATGGGTACATGATTTAGGTATAAAGATTGATACCATGAATAAACTGGAGAAGCAAGGAATAGTGTATTTATCAGATCTATGGAGAAGGGAAGAATTTTTTACTAAAGGAGAGATAGAAAGCATTATGAAATGCAAAATGGATAACTTTGATTACATTAAACTGAGAAGTTTTTGCACAACCAAACCCAATGCAAACAAAATCCGGAGGGATGTAGTAAATTGGGAAAGAATTTTTACAGCTAAGCTCGGAGATAAAGGCCTCATTTCTAGAATATATAGAAAACTGACTCAAATGTATAATCATACAAATCATTCCCCAACTGATAAATGGTCAAAGGATATGAACAGGCAATTTTCAGAAGAAGAAATTAAAGATATCTATAATCATATGAAAAAAATGCTCTAAATCACTATTGATTAGAGAGATGCAAATCAAAACAACTCTGAGGTACCACATCACACCTATAAGATTGGCAAACATGACAGAACAGGAAAATGATAAATGCTGGAGAGGATGTGGGAGAGTTGGAACACTAATTCATTGTTGGTGGAGCTGCGAGCGCATCCAACCATTCTGGAGAGCCATTTGGAACTATGCCCAAAGGGCTACAAAAATGTGCATACCCTTTGACCCAGCAATATCGCTACAAGGACTGTATCCCCAAGAGATCATAAAAATGGGAAAGGGTCCCACATGTACAAAAATATTTATAGCAGCACTCTATGTAGTTGCCAAAAACTGGAAGTCAAAGGGATGTCCATCAATTGGGGAATGGCTGAATAAATTATGGTATATGAATGTAATGGAGTACTATTGTCCCATAAGAAATGATGAACAAGAAGACTTCAGAGAGGCCTGGAAGGACTTATATGACCTGATGCTGAGTGAAAGGAGCAGAACCAGGAGAACTTTGTGCACAGCAACGACCACAGTGTGCGAGAGTTTTTTCTGGTAGACTTGGAATTTTGTAATAACGCAGGAACCTCTTAAAAAAAAAAAAATCCCAATGGTGGTTCTCAAGGCAAAATGCCTTCCACACTCAGAGAAAGAAATATGGAAGTCATTGGCAAAATGTAGCAGATCATGTTTGTGTATGTGTATGTTTTTGTGTATCATGTTTTGAATTGTTATGATTTCTTTCATTTATTTTAGTCTGACTACATAGCATGACTATAGTGAAAATATACTCAATAGGAAAGTATATGTAGAACCTATACAGAATTGTATGCAGTCGTGGGGAGGGAGGGGGGTAGTGGGGGGTAGGTGTGGGGGGGATAAAATCTCAATTGTATGGCAGTGATTGTTAAACATTAAAAAATAATTTTAAAAAAAAGAATTATTGGAGGACCTAAAATTATAAAAAAAAAAAGTCGTTATCACATTTCAAGAAATTATCAAGGAAAATTGCCCTGATATTCTAAAAACCACAGGGTAAAACAGAAGTTTAAAGAATCCACTGATCATCTCCTGAAAGAGATCCCAAAAATGAAAACTCACATGAATATTATAGCCAAATTCCAGAGTTCCCAGGTCAAGAAGAAAATATTACAAGTAGACCGAAAGAAACAATTAATATCCTGGAACCACAATCAGATAAAACAAGATTTAGCACCTTCTCCATTAAAGATCTGGAGGGCTTGGAATGATATTCCAGAAGGCAAAGGAGCTAGGATTACAACCAAGAACAACCTACCCAACAAAACCGAGTATAATCCTTGAGGGAGAAAAAAAATAGACACTGAATGAAATAGAGGACTTTTAAGCATTCCCGGTATAAAGGCCAGAGATAAATAGAAAATCTAACTTTCAAATACAAGACCCAAAGGAAGCATATAAAGGTAAACAAGAAAGAGACATCATAAAGGATTTAATAAATTTAAACTGTTGACATTCCTACCTCAGCAGATGATACTTGTAACTCCTAAGAACTCTATCCTTATTAAAGCACTTAGAAGGAGTATACACAGACAAAGGTGTGAGTTGAATATGATGGGATGATTATCTAAAAAAATTAAGGGATGAGAAAGAATATACTCAGAGAAAGGAAAACGAAGAAGTAGAATGGAGCAAATTATCTCACATAAAAGAGGTGGAAAAGAACTTTTACAATAGCGGGGAAGGTTGAAGATATGGGGGAAAGGGAGCCCATGAACGTTACTCTCACTAAATTGGCTCAAAGAGGGGATAACATCATAGACAGTGAGTTGGGTATAGAAATCTTACTGAAGAAATCAAAGCTATGTATAATCATGAAAAAATGCTCTAAATCACTATTGATTAGAGAAATACAAATTAAAACAACTCTGAGGTACCAACTCACACCTCTCAGATTGGCTAGTAAAACAGAAAAGGAAAGTGATAAATATTGGAGGGCATGTGAAAAAATTAAGACACTAATGAACTATTGGTGGAGTTGTATACTAATTAAGTCATTCAGGAGAGCAATTTGAAACTATGCTCAAAGTCTACGAACTGTACATACCCTCTGACACAGTAATACCCCTGCTAGGCCTATAGCCCAAAGAAAGTTAAGAAAAAAAAGAAAAAAGGACCTACGTGAACAAAAATATTTATAGGAGTTCTTTTAGTGGTGACAAAGATTTGGAAATTGATGTGATGCCTATCAGTTGTGAAATGACTAAACAAGGTGTGGTGTATGATTGTGGCAGAATATTATTGTGCTATAAGAAATAACAAGCAAGATGCTCTCAGAAAAACTTGGAAAGACTTGCATGAACTGATGCAAAGTGAAATAAGCAGAACCAGGAGAATACAGTACAGTCACAGCAATATTTAACTATGATCAACTGTGAATGACTTACAGATTCTGAGCAATACAATGATCCAAGATATTTCCAAAGGACTTATGATGAAAACGCTATTCATCTTCAGAGAAAGAACTGATGAAGTCTGAATACAGATCAAAGCATTTTTTAAATTTTTTTCATTTTGGGGAGGGCTGGGGGGGAGGGGTTGTATTTTATTTGACAACATAAGTAACATGAAAAATGTTTTCCATGACAGCACATGTATAATCTATCTCAATAATGGAGGAGAGAGAAAATTTGTAACGTAAAATTCAAAAAAATAATTTTAAGAATTGTTTTTACATGTAATTGAAAAAAAAACATAAAATATTAAGTATTTTTTTAAAAAGTCATAGTCTGATTATCCTATTAATGATATCTCCCTAGTATGTCCCAGTACTATTTCTTCCACAGAAGGTGGGCAGATTTTCACCACCAAAGGTTGCAACAGAAGTATAAACAGCAACTTTAGACTGAGTTCAAAACCAGCCTCAGACATTTATTAGCTATGACTCTGGGCAAGTCACTTAACCTCTGGTCTGTCTCAGTCTCCTCATCTGTGAAATGGAGATAAAATTAGTACCTTACCTCTCTATTATTATAAGAATTAAATGAGGTATTTGTAAAGTGTTTTGCAAACCTTAGGGCATTTTATAAATTTTTGTTATCATAATTATCATAAAGAGAACCTCCTTAATAACAGAATTCCCTCTGTTTAAGAAGCTACTCAAAGATTTCTTTTGCATAGCTACTTGAATAATTTGAATGCTTCTGATGGAGAATATCCTTTATAACTTCTAAATGTCTCATATGATGAGTCATTCATACCTGACCCCATTGCGGCCAATTCCCCATGGGAAATTGCAAGGGAATGCAAGGGAAAAGATGAGATTCCTAAGAGAAATCAGTTTCATAGATTAAATCATTGTAGACCTACAGCATGCAATGCCCTATGACAACTTTTCTCAGGCTATTTAGACTTTAGTTATGTAGGTCTCCCTGACCACGCAACCCTACAAACACATAGACTAATTTATACAAGAAACCTGAATTATGGTCACTAGGAAAAATAAGACACTCAGACTGGTGGGAAGAACAATACCTTGGTAGATAGAGTAAGAACAATGATACTCTCTTCTGAGGGAAACGTGCCTCCTGAAAAATGGGTTCATAAGAAAGCTATCTATTCTTAGTCCATTGTGATGCTAAGTAAAACTATATCTTGAAATTCAGCACTGATAAAGTAGGTCCCCAACCCAAATCTAATATATCACTTAAAGCCTCCATTCCATTCGGTATAAGGGACTGCTGAACACTGGCAGCCAGGGTACTATCAAAGGGGACCCCCAAAAGGGCTCGTCAAAGTAACTCATTTTCCACAAGGGGTTCTATTATGCCTATCAACAAATGAAATGATGGACATCATGATACTCCTGCAAGTTGCATTTATATGGAACTTGTCGGCAACTTTTAGGCAACTTTTTGAATGTGAATTAATAGAAACCCTTGGAATTGCCTGAGATATCCTTTGTAATTAACAGTAAATTGGAACAGAAACCCAAGGAGGCAAAAATAAAATTTCCATTCTAGTGATTGCCATGAAAAGAGGCCAGAGTACTTTGCTATACCAACTCATCTTATAATAACCTTACATGGTCAGTGAGAAAGGCAAATGATACCCACTGGCTTACGGTCAACTGTAGAGAGCTGAACATCATCATGCCCATACCTGTAGCTGTTCCTGATCTTGTCAATGTGGTAGACCAGGCAACTCAGAGCCAAGGTGAAAGGGTATGAGATTATTAACCACACCAATATTTCTATATGTATTCCTTTGGCTAAAATTAGTCAGAAGAAATATGCAACCACCAAGGAAGGAGTCTAGTATTCTTTGACTGACCTTACCCAAAAGTTCTACCCTTGGGGTCAGAATCAATAAAGAAATTTTACTGATGCCTCCAACCATATATAATTTTTATGGGACAAGACAGTATCCATCAGCAATCAAATGCCCTTTGTTGAACTAAGGATGAAGTCATTACCGTAAAAGGAGAGGCTGCAGAGTGGATCCTTTACCAATCCAGACATAGGAGCCAGGAGTGAGACCACATGATCTTCTTAAGAACAAGGCAGTTACTCTTGCTCAAAAAGTCTCCTTATGCCAATTAGAGCAACCACTTAATGCACAAGGCCCTCACTCACTCCCTAATAATCAAGCTGATCTTATTATCCGATCTCAGGGTCCCAGGATCACATAGCCAGTATGCGTCAGAGGAAAGATTTAAATCCAAATTTCCCTGACTCTGAAGTCAGCTATCAAGATTACCTCTCTATGAATAATTTTTCTTAAAGAATGTGTATTAGTAAAATGATTTTTGGAAAATTCATCTGATTTTAAACAAAAACAAGGTTTTTATATATTTATATTTTTTCCATTAAAAGAAAAAATTGGTAAGTATTGTAGGGAGTGTTGGACTCATAGAAACCTAACTGAAAAAGAAAAACCTTAGTACAGCTATGTATTAAATGGCTACAAAACTATACATACCCCTTCACCCCTACTGTACCCCAAAGAGATCAAAGGGAAAGACTTTACATGTATAAAAATATTTATAACTACTCATTCTGTTGCGGGAAAGGATTAGAAATTGAGGAGGCACCCATTAATTGAAGAATGGTTGTTGAACAAGTGGCATATGATTGTGACAAGATATGATGAGGGGGATGATTTCAGAAAAACATGGCAAGACTTATATGAACTCATGCAAAGTGAATGAGAAGAACCAGGAGATCACTGTGCACAGTTTAACAGCAATATTGTACGATGATCAATTGTAAAAGACTTAGCTACTCTAAGCAATACAGTGATACAAGAAAATTCCAAAGGACTCATGATTAAAAATGCTATCTACCCCCAGAAGAACTGATAAACTCTGAGAAAAAACTAAAATATATTTTCCTGACTTTATTTTTCTTCCTTTATTATGTGGCATAGAACATGGAAATGTGTTTTCATGATTTCACAGGTATAATTGCTATCATATTTTTTGCAGTCTCAGTGCGTGGGGGAGGCACAGGAGAGAGAAAAAGAAAATGAAAACTCAAAATTAAAATAAAAAATAATGCTAAAAACAAATAACTTCTTAGAGAATGATAACAACAGACATTTACAAACACTGCGTAATTTGCAAATACTCTATGTATCAGGTTTGCTGGAAAATACTTTTTTATCATATAGCTTTTTGACAAATACTAAAGCTTACCTCAGTATAAATGATAAGTTTCCTTTAAGGGCTGAATTATTCATAGATTGGTATTATTATAACCTGGAATTTTAACTCTTATTACATAGATTCATAAACTAATTCTTACTTGATTAAATGTGGAATACAGCTCTCTTGTTTAAATGTCCTCAGGAAATGTGGGACTAAAATCTTTCTAGGAGCTGGGTTAGAAATCAATCTCAAAATGCATTTTAAACACAGAAAAGTAGTAACAATAATATTGATAACAATAACAATATCTAACATTTATATAGTACTTTTAGTTTTACAAAGTGATTTACAATCGCGACAATCTCTGGAAGGTAGGTGTACCAATTATCCTCACTTTTTAGATAAGGAAACTCAGAGTTTAAGTGACTTAACCAGATTCACACAGTAATTATATGCCTAATGCAGGATTTAGGATTTGAACTCAGATCTTTCTGATTGGAGTGTAACCTATCTACTGCAATACTGTGGACACTAATTATTAGAGACAAATGGTTCTTTATCATCTGTGGAGAGAGCACTGGGCCAAGAGTCAAGAAGACTTATGTTCAAATGTGGACTGAGATGTTTATTAGCTGTGTGACCTTGAAAAGCTTCTATCTGCCTCTAATATGAAATGGGATAACATTTGGGATAACATACTTCCCAAGGTTGTTGTGAGGATCAAAGGACATAAATATTTGTAAAGGACTTAGCATCATGTCTGGCCCACAGTAGGTGCATAATAAATGCTTGTTCCCTTCTCTTCTCCCTATCATCTAGATCAGCAATGTCAAACTCAAGTAGAAATGGCTACATATTTACTTAGAAAACCACAAATTAACATTTTCTGTGTTGTATTTTTATTTGTTAAACATTTCCCAATTACTTTTTAATCTAGTTCAAGCTGCACTCAGGAATTTTGTGGGCCAATGGGGGAAGGAAGATGAGTTTGACACCTCTCTGGTCAAAAAATAGTTTGAGATAAATCTGTCCCCATAATCATTGGTTCTGCTTTGAATTTATATGTTGTGTGATATATTAATAGTTCATACTTTCACATTCAAAAAATTACCTTTTTTTCATAACTGAGATCTAATTGAAATTTCTCCTGCTGGAATTTATTCTCTTGCTCCTGTAAAAGATAAAAGTTTGCTTTTATGATAACTAAAATTATTCTTTAGATGTCAATAAAAATAATTTAATGGAATAAATCTACCTACCCTAAACAAAACCATTTATTTTTCTACCTCAAACTATTCCACCTGATCTCTGGACATTTTCCCTATCTCCTACTCACTAGAAAGTTGGAGTCCACTCCTGGTATGAACTTGGGCTCTGATAGTTGAGCTTAACCCTTACTTTTGGCCAAATAGAGGGCTCCACCTCTCTTCCTGGTCATCTCCAAATCATGTCACTGTGTTCCTCTATGCCCTTTCTACCTTCATGTCCAATTTCTCTTTATGTTATCTTGCACTCTTAGGATAAAAGGCTTGGAAGGCAGGGACTAAGCTTGCTTGCATTTGCATCCCTACCACTTAACACAGCATCTGACAGAGTAAGTACTTAAATAATTTTAACAATTTTTAATTTTTACAAAAATAATTCTTTCAACTCAATTTTCAAATAACAAGTAAAAAGTTAAGTAGGCTTAAGCAAGCAATTAATTTCTTGTAGCCTCAAAGTATTAGAATTTCTTCAACTTTTCAAAGATTTGTTAATTCTTCAGTATAAGAACTTCCTCTAACAATAGTGATCATGCTTCCTCTATACAGTCTTCAAGAGTTGCTATGCTGTAACCAAGTAATAATGATAGTAACCGAGTGCATATGGAGATTCTTCAAATTTAACTATGCTGGGCCTTGGACAACTTATACTGCATCAGTGGCCTATACTCAAAGCGTTTCATTTCAGCTGTATGTATCTGAGGTTATGCTCTGCTTCTGAAGTCTTCAGGTATAGGAAGGAACTTCTACCAATGCAAGTTAGCTTCTTTTCTGCAATTTCTTGTTTTAGAGAGTTGCCCATCGTCACAGAGCCTTGAGAGATTAAGTGACCCAGAAGGAGGGATTGGTTGAACTCAACTGAGGCCAGTTCCTTTACTGACCCTATCCGGAAGCAGTGAAGGACTAATATTCTCTAAATCAAATAATTAATAGTATGACAATCAATTTCTTCCTCATAGGTAGAATAGTCTACTATTTAAAATGCTCTAAATCATTATGGAGCTAAGCATTTTAAAGACTCTTCATCTTTTTTCTCAATTTCTACTTGAAGTTAAGAAAGGAGTAAATAGTGAAAAATAAATACTATTGAAGGTGAGCATGACAAGCATGTTAAGACTAAAAATAACTATCCATACACAGTCTTAAACTACAGCTTCATTAAAAACAACAGCCAAAACTTCAAAATGAAATTACTTTAAATTTAACTCCTTGTTCTAATATCTACTTTATGCATATTAAATAGAAAGAAGAAATGTTTTTTATATATTGAATGAAAAGAATAGTAAGAACCAATTCTTTACTTTAGCAACTGCCTATAGTCATTTAAAAGAAGTCAAAAACTGGATTTATATACAACTACACACATAAATTGAAAAGAAAAAGATATTTTGTCATTTTTCAACTGAATGAAAAAATTCAGTGCTCACCCTTAGTTGTTGTTGTCTTTGATGTTCTGATTTTTGTAGCTGTTGTTGTAACTGACATATATTATCTTCCAACTTTTCGATCAATTCAGATGCCTGCAGAGATTAAACAACAAAACAACTACAATTGTAGCTCCAATATTTAGTGCTGGAAGAAGTAACTTGACTATTAGTTCCAAAAGTTACAACCAGAAGCAAAATGCTTCCGTAACAAAAGCATTTTATCATAAGAAATATAGTCTGTCATGGCAAATCCAACTATTCATTCTTTAAAGTATAAATCAAGGTTTACACATGACTCAAAACTATAATAAATAGAGTTAATAGAAAAACAGTCACAGGCTTACCAAAATTGTTTTCAAAATGCTGATTCTGAAATCAGACATCATAAAGTCTTAACCAAAAAAACAATTATTTGATAATGCTAAAAATGTTAACATGAGTTTCTTTGTGCACTAAGTACCAATAAATCACATGAAGGTTAATTCATTCTAGAACCAATATGTAAGCTGGACAAAAGACAGCACGGGATAATGGACATAGGGCTTACTTTAGAGTCAGGAAGACATAGGTTCAAGTTCTGCCTCTGACACATAGTAGTCATGTAAACCTGAGCAAGTCCCCTTACCTCTCAGTGACCAGATGATTCCTAAAATTGTACAGAATTGCAGAGGAGTCTCTGATTTGGATTTGTGGAAGGTGTTTCCATGCAGAGAGATCAAACAGATGAAATCACAGGTCCAGAAAAAAAAGGTTACAGAAATGACTACTTTGGTCAGAAGGTTGTTTCTGAAAACTAATAATTTTAGTGATTCCAAGGCACTCTGCCAAATTCTAGTTTTGTTTTCTATATTATCTAAACTATTAGCTCCTTGAGAGAAGAAATTCTGTTCTATTCATCTATGTATTCCAAATATCCCCCACAGAAGATGATCTCACATAAAAAAGAGCACTAATAAATGTTCACTGATGGGAACAGAATTAAATACAAATCTAATACAATAAAGTCATTTAATGAGTCAGATTCTATCAATATTCAAAGTGAAAAAGTTAGAGATTGAATTAATTCTTTTAAATTACTAGGAAAAATTACCCAATATGTTCCCAGGAAGAAGTCACAAAATCACAGAATTCCAGGATATCAAAACCAGAAGAAATCTTATAAAGGTTATCTAATGAAATCCCTTCAATTAAGATAAAAAGAAATTAAAGTCCAGATTCAATGATCAGCAGAACTCAGACTCAAATGAAAATCTCTTGATTTCAAGGTCCAATACTAAATCTACAATACTGCTATTGTCATATACAATAGGAGTGACTGAGCCAAGAAATATTAACTTGTGCTAACAATGAATTTAATATACTAACAGAGAGGCACTTTTAAAATTTTAGTTGTTTCAAAAATAAATTTAAAAAAACAATGAATCTCCAAAGAAAATATCCTAATATTCTGTGATTTTACAACTTCTTACTAATATGTTAGGTAATTTTGTTGAATGTGAGAATATAAATAGTAAATGTTCCTTATTTCTGTGAAGTTATCTCTATAACCATACAATACCTTAGCAGAAGACACAGCATATTCTTCTTTCATAAGCTGGATCTCTGAATCACATCTGGCTTGTAACAGTTTTATACTTTGTTCATAATTTTGTGTAATATCGTCTTTTTCTTTATGAAGTGAGTTATTCCTAAAAACAATGAAAACAATAAGCTGGAAATAGACTTTGATTATTTAAAAAAAAAACCAAAACCTATTTCTATCATGGAAATTTTTAAAACCAACTAAATGGTAGCTCTTGAATTACAAATGACACATTGTAATGTACAAAGGTATGACTATATAAAGTGTTCAGACAGATTGAAGCAAATGTCTTAGGTGGTTAGTATCATTACTTTGTAGCTAAATCACATACATCTTGGCCTTTAACTAATACCTTGCCTTCACTTCTTGTAGTTCACAGCATGTTATCTGGTAGCATTTTTCCAATTCAGTTTTTTCCTGACTTAATTTTTGCCACTGAAAACTGCTGTTTTCAGCTTCTCCAGTGAGCTGTTGGACACGGGCCTCCAATTCTTTTACCATTTGGTTCTAAAAAAAAATAAGTCACGGTTAAGAAAATCCCTTAACGTATCATTAAGCAAAGATACAAAATACAGATTTAGAGCTAAAAGAGACCTAAGAGGTAGACTCCGTTTTCGAGACAAAGAAAGTGAGGAAAACAAAGTTGAAAAGATTAGGAAAAGATTACATAAACAGTAATTAATAGAGTTGGGATCTGAATCCAGATTGAGCACTCCTGGGTAGAACTTATACAGAATTTGAATTAAGGGAGATAAGATAAATTGCTGATGACTATGGCAAGACAATAGAAAGGAATATACAAAACTATCAGTCTGTTTATGACACCTTTACAAAATTTATAATCGGACATAAAAACTTCATAAGAAATGTAGAAAAGGAGAAATGTTAAACATATCCTTGCTGGCCGTGTTACAATAAAAATTATAAATCAGTAAAGGACTTTGGAAAAAGGATTGAAGTGAAGATAGAAATTAAATAACCAAATTAAATAACTAAATCCTAAAGAACCAGCAGGTAAAAGTACAAATCATAGAAACTAATAATAATATTTTCAGATAAAATTGCAACACTGAAGCAATATAATTGAACTTTTAAGATATAGCCAGTCATTCTTAAGACAAATTTTATATTTCTAAAATAGTTTCATCAACAAAAGAAAAAATAGAGCACTAGCTCTGGAGTAAAGAAGAACTGAGTTCAAATGCAACCTCAGACACTTCCCAGTTGTGTGACCCTGGGCAAGTCACTTAACCCTGATTGCCAAAGAAAGAAGGAAAGAATAGCTCAATGAACTTCACATGAAACTAAAAAAAAAAAAAAAAAATCAATTATTCAAAAAATGTTAAATATCATAAAAACACAAATTCTTCGAGAGAAAAACAAAACTGAAATTAAAACACTGAATTGATAAATACAATTAATAGCTGGTATTTTCTTAAAATAATTTTAAAAAGACTAAGCAATAACTAATCTGGATTTAAAAAGAATTAAATGGCTAATATTAAAAATGAAAAAGATGTCATAATAAATGAAGGAGAAAGGAGATTAGGAGAAACTGTTTTGTCAAATTACATGCCAAAAAAAGTAATAAATGAAATAAAAATGAAAACTTTTTACAAAATATAAAATACATAGATTAATGAACAAGAAATTGATCATTTAAATAAACTAATATCAGAAAAACAAAGTAACCTAACTAGAGATGAACTTTCAACCAAAAAATCCAGGCCAAATGGATGTATACATGAATTCTATCAAATATTCAAAATGCAACTAATTCCAAAAAATTGTTTGGAAAAAAAAGAGATCCAACCAAAATTTTTCTGCAGTACCAATATAGTGTTTGTATCTAAACCAAGAAGAGATAAAGCAGAGAAACAAAATATATAGACCAATTTCTTTAATGAATAATGACATAAAAATATTGAACAAAATATCAATAAAGAAGGTATAACAATATATTTAAAAAATTGTACACTGATCAAGTTGGATTTATTTCAGGACTTCAGGGTTTTCCAGGGAGAAAACCATAAATACAAGAAGTAACACTAAAGATAAAAATAATAAAAACCACATCATTTTATCAATAGATGCAGAAAAAGCATTTGATGAAACATAATAACCCTCATTTTCTAATTCCAATTCCCCTCAATTTCTAACTTTTTGCAACTGCAGAAAGAGCTGCTATAAATATATTTGTACAAATAGGTTCTTTCCTTTCTTTTTGATCTGTTTATGAAATAGACCTAGTAGTGGCTGTGCTGTGTCAATGGGTATGCATAGTTTTACTATCCTTTGGGTAAAATTCCAAACTATTATTCAGAACGGTAGGAGAAATTCACAAGTCCACCAACAATGCATTAGTGAGTGTCTCAATTTTTTTTACATTGCGTCCAGCATTTGTCATTTTTTTCTATCATATTAACCAATCTGATAGGTGTAAGGTGATACTATCAAAGCTTTAATTTGTTTAATTTATCTAACTAATTATGATTTAGAGCATTTCTTATGTGACCATTGATATCTTTGAAATTTTCTTCTAAAAACTGCCTGTTTATATCATTTGATGATTTTTTTGACATCCCTATATTTGAGAAACAAGGCTTTGATCAGAGAAACATCCTGTAAAGTTATTTTCTGTGTCTTGTTTTCCTTCTAATTATGGCTGCATTAATTTTGTTTTTGACAAAACTTTTTAAAGTTCATGTAACAAAATTATCTATTTTACTTCCCATGATGCTTTCCATTTATTTAGTCATAAAATTTTCCCTTATATATAGATCTAGCAGGTATATTTTTCCATGCTCCCCCAATTTACTTATATCACAATTTATGTGTAAATCTGTTTTGCCCTTATCTTGGTATATGGTATGAGATGTTAGTCTATGTCTAGTTTCTGTAAAACTGCTTTTCAGTTTTCCAAGGAATTTTTGTCAAATTGCAAGTTCTTGATCCAAAAACATGGATCTCTGGGTTTATCAAACACTAGATTACTATGGTTATTTATGACTGTGTATTATGTATATAATCTGTTCCACTGATCTGCTACTGTATTTGTGAGCCAATACCAGATTGTTTTCATGATCATGACTTTGTAATATAATTTGGAATCTGGTACTGCTAGACTGACTTCACATTTTTTTCACTGATTCCTTTGATATTCATAATTGATTGATATTGATTATTGATTGTTTTGGTATGGCACTGAATAAGAAAATTAATTTAGGCAGAACTGTCATTTTTATTATATTGGTTCAGGCAATCCACAAGCAATTAATATTTCTCCAGTTGGTTAGACCTGTCTTTTATTTCTGTGAAGACTGTTTTGGAATTGTGCTTATATAGTTCCTGATTTTATCTTGTAAGGTAGACTCCCAAGTATTTTATACTGTCTACAATTATTTTAAGTAGAATTTTTTTCTGTCTCTTCTTGCTGGGTTTTGTTGGTTATACATAGAAATGTTAATGACTTATGTGGATTTATTTTATATCAACTTTGTTAGCATTGTTGTTTCAACTAGTTTTTAGTTGATTTTCTATTGTTCTATAAGTATACCGTCATATCATCTGCAAACAGTGATAATTCTGATGTCTATTTTTATTCCTCCAATTTGTTTTTCTTGTATTATTTTCATAGTTATAACATACATTGTTGAGTCGTAGTTATAATGGATGTTCTTGCCTCACCTCTAATCTTAATGGAAAGGGTTTAAATTTATCCCCATTACAGATAATACTTACCATTGGTTTTAGATAGCTATAACTACCATTTTAAGAGAGATTTCATTGATTCGTGTGCTGTCTATTGTTTTTAATAGGAATGTGCATGTTTAGAGATATAAATTTTCTCCTAAGTACTGCTGTGGCTCCATCCCATGAATTTTGGTATGCTGTCTCATTGTCATCCTCTTTAATGGAATTACTCATCGTTTCTAGGATTTGTCCTTTGACCCACTCATTCTTTACTATTAGATTATTGTTTCCAACTGATTTTTATACATATGCTTGCTTAACATATTTGTATACAGTCAATCCTCACCTTTTGTGGGTGGGTAACATTCCTAGAAAACAGTGTGCAAGTCAAAAACATGATCCTTTCTCAAATGTAATTTTTTTATTGCATTATGTTCTGAAAATGGGTGTATTTAATATTTCTGCTTTTCTACATTTGTTTATGAAGTTCTTAAGTCCTAATACACTGTCAATTTTTGTGAAAGAGCAATATGCAGCTGAGAAAAGGTATATTCCTTACTACTGCCATTCCATTTTCTCCAGAGGTCTATCATATTGAACTTTCGTAAGATTCTATTCAACTCCTTAATTTCTTTCTTACTTATTTTTATGATTAGAATAGTTAGCTAAATTTTATAAAGAACAGAATCAGCAATTGCAAGAAGATTTCTATAGGAATGCTGTACTTCTATGTGATATCATGTTGAATCAAAACAACCTGAATATTTCTTTGCAATATAAAACTAAGTCTACATATAATATATGGCACAAAGTCTAAGAATTTTTTAAAAAGTGGACACAACAATGTCATTAAAAGATTAATCAACTTTAAAATTAACAAATAGTTTTCTTTTTTTGAAATTATTAAGCATATAGTAGTTGGATTTTTACAAAATAATGTGCATTTTAAGCATATCTAATTGAAGCTTCTTGAATGTAGCCTTATTTGATTACAGCTTAATATTAATGCAGCCTTCCAATATGAAAAGATTCTCTACCCCTGACTTAGCTATTCTCAATACAATGTTTTAAGACATTCCCAAAGAAAGAACTGATGGCATCTGAATACAGATCTAAGCACACCTTTTTTTACTTAATTTTTTCTTGGGTTTTTTTTTTTTATCTATGTTTTCCTTTATAACATGACTAATACAGAAATATGTTCTGCATGACTACACATGTATAACCTATAGCCAACTGCTTGTCTTCTTAATAAGATTTGTGGGAATGGAGGAAAGGAAAGAATTTGGAACTCAAAATTTTAGAAATGAATGTTAAAAATTACATCTAACTGGGGAAAATAAAATATTAGATAAATAATGTTGATTTACAAAAGGATATGGGTCATTCTCCAATAGATAAATAATGAAAAGAAATGAAAAAGAAATTATCAACGGAAGAAAAGTAATCAACAGACAAATTTTAAAATTCCCCAAATCACTAATAATTAGAGAAATGAAAACTAAAACAAATCTGAGGTTCCCCTACACCCAACAGATAGACTGAAGATGAAAAATGAAAGATTCCATGCACAAGTTTATATCTTCAAAAAGTAGAAAAGTATTTATAAAAGCATTCATGAATCTGCTCTAGAAAAGTTAAAGTTGCCTTTCAAGTATGCTATGAGGGAACTGAAAAAATGGAAAAGCAACTTAAGTTTGTAGATAGTCACAATACCCCTCACTGTGAGTGTCCTGCCTCCCCTGCTGCCCAGCTTAGCAGGCTTGATTTGCAGTGGTGGAGCAATGTGGTTCATGCTCACATTTGCCTGTGAGAGACACACTGGGCCAAGCCAGCCAAGCCACCCCAGGTTGGAGTTCTGAGCTCAGGATTGGACCTGGATTCATTCTGAGGTACTTTTTATCAAGGAGAAGTTTAAAGTGGAAAGGGAGATTAGAGACAGCAAGTATTGCCCTTTTTCCTTTTTAACCTTGGGGTTCTGACATAGCTGCCCCTGCCCCTTCCCATCCAGTCCCAGATTATCTCTCCCCTGCATTTCATGGATTATTTCATGATTACTCTGTTAGGAAAAGTGTATGTTATCAGAATGAATGTTTTGTTTTAAAGAATTATATGCAAAAAAAGTGTATTTTCAGCAATCTTTAGCAAAAGATTAGTTTTTGATAATCACCAGAATCTAAAACTTATTTTCCGTAGGTTAAATGTATCAGCACCCATGTTTCTGACTTTCACACTGTTTTCTAGGAATGTTACCTGCCCACAAAAGATGAGGATTGACAGAGAAATGCTGTCAACCAATTCATCTCTCCCTGCAATGGTTTGTAATAACAATAAAGCTTATCTAATATACACATATGTGTGTGTGTGTGTGTGTATATATATATATATATACATATACACTTTTAATATATTAAAAGTTGTTCTGATATCCTCTCCAATCTATTTTTACCAAAGCTCTATTAAATTACTTTGCTCATCAATGACTACAAAAATAGAAATTAGATTCATTTTAATGTGTACCTGGACTGGAATCCCTTCTTTATTTTAGGGTCAAGCTCAATTTCACAACCACAACTCTTCAAGATACTGAGAATATTTTTTTAATCATCTAGCTCAGAAAATTGTGTACATTCATTTCATTTTTTCATATCAATATAGATGAGCACAAGAAAAATTATATCATTTATGCTATTTAGAATAGAATTTTGTTGTGAGGATAAAAAAAATTACCATTACGGGCCAAATATTGACATTTAGAAATACACATACACATATATCTTTTGCTTAATAGAAATTTATTCAACAGAACTATGAATTTAAGAATTCATAACATCACAAATTTTCTCTGTAGAACACCTCTACCTCAGATTTAAAGAAGGTAAAGATGTCACTTTATTATTTCATTTTCAATATCAACAAATTAGTTCCCCCATGTCAGAGTCAAAATTCAGTAATCAACTAAGATCCAAAAATTATCAAAACTATTACTAGGTTGCACAAATATTACTGAAATCAGAACACAAGTTCTCAGTGAAATGATAAACCATTAGAATGGGAACAGACTTACATTTACATAGCAATTTAGGGTTTTAAAAGTTTTCTTCACAATAATTTTATGAAGTAGGTGGTGCAAATATTATCTCCATTTTAGACACTAGAAACTAAGACTCAAAGGATATTAATGATGACATAGCTATTAAGTATTTAAGGCAGATTTGAAACAAGAGGTCATAGTTCCAAGTCATATACACTATCTACATCATAGTGTCCTTCAGACCCTCTTGGAAATCACATACACCAAGTTAGGGATGTTGAAAAGAGGCTCCTCAATAAAAGAAGCAATATGGAGATATGAAAGCAAGATGCAAGTGTATCAGGGCTCTGATGAGAGAAAAGTAGCAGGGAACAATAATGAAGACAGAGGTACAGCTAGGAATCACACGCAGAAAAAGGCACAAAACTATGATGGGAAGGAAATCCCCAGCGTTTGCCCTTGCAGTTAGTAAAGACAGTGGCATAGCAGGTAAGTATATGCAATACAGAAAAACTCAGACCTAACGCTACACTACAACAATGACTTGTATGAACTCTATAGGTCTATAAACACTGGCAAAGAAGGAAATCGTATTCATTAAGGAAAAAGTCAGCCGTCTCCTTTCACTAAGGCTGGGACTCATATGAACAATGTACGTCTAGGAGATAAGATGGATTCACTAGTACCCCTGAGTTCTTTTCCCAGATGATAGATGCCCATAGGCTTGAGTATGAGACTTTTCTGTACTTTTGTATTGCAACTAAAAGCTTTTCTTATATTTGAACTTTCAGTAACCTAAATGTTTAAAAGAGAGCAAAGAGCAAAACAAACCAGATACTGACACTCCCAGTTTCCATGGGTAGGAGCACAATCTAGAGAGATTTCATGAGAAATCCCTCAAAATTGCACTCTGGTCCATGGTGTTTCACACAATGGCACAACTGACTAAAAAGAACACAAAATTATATGGTCAATACAAGTAATTAACATTAATTCGTTCTACTCTATCAGAAATAAGTTAGCTGTTAGTCAATTATGTTTCTAAGTAAACATTAGAAATGAGTCTCATACGAAGGCAGAGTCAGATAATTAAGAAACATGTAAAGAAGATTGCCTCTTTATATCTTAATCCAAATCCATATACATATATACACATACTCAACATACTATTCCCTATCCTCCTATGTACCCACCTTCACATAAGTTACTGAGCATCAAATGTATATGATGACTGATTGAAAGATCTTGTCAATTTTGTCACAGATCTTTTCTAATTCTTCATCCTCTACAAGAAATGTGGGCACATACTTTGAAAATATCTTCATGGTGGCCTTTTTTGCTTATTTTATTGCTCATGGCCAACGTTCAATGAGATGACTAAGTGTCTACTAAAATAATCGTTAGTCACCTTTAGAAGCATGATGAAACTAACTCTATCAATTTCTTTTTTTTTTTTTTGGCTTCTCCAAGGAGAGCCTATGAGTGATCCATTTAGTTGTCATTTCCTTTTGTCTTCTGGTTACATTTACACTGAGAATGTCAACATCTAAATGGTTCATTTCAACTAGGAGTATATATTGTCTTTTGACAAAATTATTATAATTAGAATATCAAGAATTAAATCATGGACAATCAAAAATTACATGATTTCAAGAAGACTCTAGGATTAGTCTAACTGTACATATATCTTGGATAGGAACTATATATTAATAATGAGATATATCCAGAAATTAGTTACAAGAATAGAGTAAGGTGAGCTGCATTTGAGAAATTATAGAATGTTTTCAACAATTCAAATCTACCCTTTGACATAAAAACTAATCTTTTTAATATCAATATTTTTCAAGTGATGCTATCTAGCTCTAAATTATGGAAGAAGCACAATCATCTTCAAAGAAGAATAACTATGAGAAATGTAAAAGACAGTGAAAGATTCATAGTAGGAATATGAAAGCTGCAGCACGGTACCAATAATAAATTAAATGTAAGAGTGGCATAAAAAAAAAGATGCCTGACCAAAAAAAAGTTACTTTTTTTCAGTCTTTTCCGGTTGTGTTTGACTCTTCATGACCCCATTTGGGGTTTTCTTAGCAAAGATACTAAGGTAGTTTGCCATTTCTTTCTCTTGTTCATTTTACAAATAAGGAAACTAACGCAAATAGGTTAACTGACTTGCCCTGCTAGTAAGTGTTTGAGACCAGATTTGAACACGAGGAGATGTATCTTCCTGGAGGAGTAGCCTGGAGGCTACTGTGCCACCAAGTAACATAAAAAATATATGTGTGTGTGTGTGTGTGTGTGTGTGTGTGCATTTATATATACATGTATATGTGTATGTATGTATATAAATAACATATATATGCTATATATATAAAACTATAAAATGATGAGATTCGAAGACATGATCTCTAAGTTCTATTCCAAGACTCTATAATTCTATGATATCTGAAATTAAATAAAAAGGATATTTTTAGATTGTTTAAAAAATAGACAATTATATAGACCAATGTCGTGAGAATAGGGATAACAAATGGACCACCCAAGTGTTGTTGTAGAACTCAATGAATGTTAAAAAGACCCAGAAAAGGTCTTTAGAATGTAAGACTGATAATCTATAGAGGCTTTGTGGCAAGACAGGGGGTGGAGGGGAAGCTATGAAAAATCTGGACATATTAAGAAGCAGAGATATTACCTTGCCGACAAAAGGCTGAGTATTAAAAGTAATGGTTTCTTCCAGTAGCAATCTATGACTATGAAAGTTGAACTAAAAGGAAAGCTGAGCTCTACGGAACATCTGCTTTCAAATTGTGGTGCTGGGGAAAACTTCTCAGAGTCCTTTGCACAGCACAGAGAACAACTCAGTCAATGCTTCAAGAAATTAATTCAGGCTATTTACTAGAACATCAAATACTAAAGCTGAAGCTAAATACTTTGGTCCCATAATGATGGGACTCATTGGAAAAGATTCCAAGGCTACTGAAGGCAAAAGGAGAAGGGAATGGCAGAGGATGAGACAGACAGTGTTGTGGAAACAATGAATATGAACTTGGACAGATTTTGAGAGATAGTGGAGAATACAAGAGCCTGGTGTGCTGTGGTTCATGGGGTCAGAATAGCTGTATATGAATGAATGATTGGGTAGAAATCACAAAGGAAGAAAAGGTATGGATAAATTGCAATCTGAATGATTGGAGGGACTACCAATATCAATGAAGTCATAGATCTACTCAAGTATTGAACATTTTATGATATATTTTTCTTACATATAAAAGATATAATAAATTGCATAGATAAAAACAACTAAAAGTAGGCCAGTAAATTCCAATGTATCAGAACCAGGAATGTGTATTATAAATGTCACAAGGCCAGGATCAGAAACTTTAATGTAGAGCTCAGATTATAAGATTAAAAAGGAGTTAACAAGAGAAATCACAAGAAAATATGTGAAAACCTATGATCCAAAGAGATCAAGGGGTCCGCAATAAAATGAGCAATCTAGAGTTAGTGAATATATGAATATCATACATCAGAACAAAGTATGTGACAAAACTAGATCAGTGATCAGGAATCAGAACATACAGATAGCAAAGTACTATGTTAAAACGAGTGATAAAAAGGTCAGGTAGGAACCAGGAAATCCAAAGAAATTGAAAGGTCTGAGAACAAAGTAAGGCAGGTTAGGAACCAAAATAAGCAATATATGAAGAAGTTGGCAGGACCTCAAGTAAACAGTCTGACTGAAAACTCAATCTGCTAATCTGGCGAGAGACACATTATGTCAGTAGCAAGGAGATGTTGATGCAACTAAAAAGAGTTTATAAGTGTACTGCTAAATAGGAACGAATATCAGAGGACACCTTGCAGGCAGAAAAATGTAAATGGGTCCACCTGACTCAAATAAGGTCTTTTTTCTTACCTAGACCCATGATTTGATTGTTGTAGAGTAGTGGTGTCAAATTCAAATAGAAACAGGGGCCACTAAATGATACAAGAGGATCTCTGCAAGATGCAAAAAGACTTGGACAAACATTAATATTGCGTATGCTTTATTTTTATTTTCCTTTATTTTGCTAAATATTCCCCAATTCATTTGATTAAGGCCACACTCAGGAGTATTGTGTGGTACATATGGGTTACGTGGCTGACATTTGTGGTGAAGAGAGCTCTCAGAGAGGAAACTCTTTAGCAATGCAAAACTGGCTTCTCTGAAACTTAGGATATCAGAGAATTGTCAGAGAAGCACCAAGAGGTTAAGAAACTTTGCCGGTATCTCATAACTAGCATGTGTTGGAGACAGGGCTTAAAAAACAAACCTGCTACATTTTATACCATGCTGCTTCTCAAAGACTATAAGAAGAGGAATAAAAGGAGATCCTGGGAAGATAATGAGAAAAGCACTAAAAAGAAAATGATTACCTTGTACCTCCAAAGTTTAAAATTCTCTCTAGCTACTAGGTAAGGACTCACTTCCACAAAAACAGCAGGGAAAACTGGAAAGCAGTCTAGCAAAAACCAGGTATAGACCAACATCTCATACCTCACATCAAGATAAGCTCCAAATACATGTATGACTTAGATATAAAATATTATATCATAAAGGAAATGACACAAAGAGAGAAGAATTCCTTGGGGGAAAAAAACAAAACAAGGGACCATACTATGAACACAATCAATGGAGATGCCCTGTTGCTTCAAACAACCTGTGACCTCCCTGCTGACACATCATTTGGCCGTCAAGATTAAGGTCTATCAACCAATGAGATTCTGTATTTTACCATGTCTGTTTGACATATTTGAGTATCAAGTCCTATAAAAACAAGGTACTGTAAGAATGGGACATCCCAGATTATAAGGAAGATGAGGTTCATTTCATTAGAGGGAACTACAGACCCTTTAATAAAGTGCCATTGGCTGAGGCTCTGCTTAGTGGGTTTTCTGGCACATTGGGCAATTATAATCCCACAGGGGGATGAAATGGAATACTAATAAGAAAGAAATAATGAAAGGGGGGGGGATGGAGCCAAGATGGCAGAGTAACAGCTCATAGTGTCTAGAATGTTGACCCCAAGCCCAGTAAAATGCCTGTAAAAAATGGATCTAAACAAATTCTGGAACTGCAGAACCCACAGAATGATAGAGTGAAACAAAGCTCCAGTCCAAGAGAGCCTGGAAGGTCACCGGGGAGTGTCTATCATGCCACACAGGAGATAGAGTGCAGTCCAGCATGGGCTGTGCCAGGACAGAAAGACCTGAACAGACTTTGACGAGACTGAATCTCTTGCACCTGTAGCAATTTCCAGACTTCAGGACCCCAACACGCAAAGGGCAAATTGGAATGTCAGTGGAAAAAGCCTGTGGGACCAGTGTGAGAGAGTGGAGTAGTATGGTCCCAGCCCCAGGGCAGCAGAGGCAGGAGAGGGTGAAGAACCTGCAGCAGCCACAGCAGAAGCAGGGGCAGAAAAAGCAACTGGAGCTCTAGGCCCACAGATTGTGGGGGAATTGAGCACTAACAGCACACCTTCCACCCCACTGGAAGCAGGGATCTGCCTTGAGAAAGAGCTCAAAAGTCAAGTAAATGGCTGGGGAAATGAGGAAAAAACAAAAAAAGAATCAGACCATAGAATCTTACTTTGGTGACAAAGAAGACCAAAATATGCAAACACAAGACAACAAAGTCTAAGCTCCTCCATCCAAAGCCTCCAAGAAAAATATGAATTGGACTCAGGCCATGGAAGAGCTCAAAAAGGATTTTGAAAATAAAGCAAGAGAAGTAGAGAAAAAATTAGGAAAAGAAATGAGAGTGATGCAAGAAAATTATGAAAAACGAGTCTACTTGCTAAAGAAGACACCAAAAATAGCTGAAGAAAATAACAATGTAAAAAATAGACTAACCTAAAAGACAAAAGAGATCCAAAAAGCCAATGAAGAGAAGAATGCCCTAAAAAGCAAAATTGGCAGATGAAAAAGAAGGTCCAAAAGCTCACTGAAGAAAATAATTCCTTAAAGATCAGAATGGAACAGATGAAAGCTAATGAATTTATTAAAAATCAAGAAATTATAAAACAAAACAAAGGAATGAAAAATAGCAGACAATGTGCAATATCTCGTTGGAAAAACAATTGACCTGGAAAACAGATCCAGGAGAGACAATTTAAATATTTTGAGACGACCTGACAGCCATGATAAAAAAAAAAAAAAAAAGAGCCTAGACATCACCTTTCAAGAAAGTATCAAGGAAGATTTCAGGCTGCAGGAGCCAAAATGGTGGGGTTATTGGTAGTTGCTATCTCCTTCCCCTTGCTGACCTTGACAAGGCCAGAGAATGTCTCCCCGGGAAAAATCCTGGAACAGTGGGAAGAGCAGAAGGGGTAAACAGACTCTCAGGCCAATAAGCTAGGAAGATCGCTGAGGAGGGTCCCTCTTTCTATGGCTGAAGGGCACCAGTGCAGGTTCACAGCTGTCCCAGGAAGCCCCATCTCAGCAAACTGAGAGAAGATCCTGAGCCCCGGGGTGGGGTAAAGCCAGCAACTGCTAACATCAGGACCCCAGGCATGCCTCAGCAACCCAGGGGAATTGGGAAGACACTAGAGCAGACGGATCACCAACTCCTGACCTCAGCAGAGGAGACCTCTTGTGGCCAGAACAACCCTCTTCCACACTTAATCAAATAGCTCCAGGGTAACTGCTGGGAAACCCAAAAAGACCTCACCTAGTCTCTGCTTTCCAACACCAGCCAGCTCAGCACCAGGGAAGCCACAGCATTTTAGCTTCTAGCTGAACAAACCAAATGCCACAACACACAAAGCCTCAAGTTTTAGGCACAAGAACAGTGGGACAGAGACCCCTTTGCCTCAGATGCAGAGATCTACTTTAAAAGCCAGGAAAAGGGTGATTATCATGGGGACGAGGACCAAAACACAAATACCAAAGAGGTCACGATTGAGACTTACTCCCAACTGAAACTTCAGAATGGAATATGAATGGTCTGAAGCACAAAGAGCCTTCTTGGAAGAGTTCAGGAAGGATTTTAAAAGTAAAATTAGAGAAAGGGAAGAAAAACTGACCAATCATTTTAAAAATATGAAAAAAATGATGGAAGAATTTAAAAAGACAATTGGACAAATGGAAAAGGAAGGACAAAACCTAACTGGACAAAATAACTCCTTAAAACAAACAACTGGATAGATGGAAAAGGAGATGCAAGAGTAAATTAAGAAAACAATTTGATAAAAATCTGAATCGGGCAAGCAGAAGTTAAACACTCTATGAGATATCAAGAATCAGTCAAACAGAACCTAATAATGAAAAGATAGAAGAAAATGTAAAATACATAACTGGAAAAACAACTGACCTGGAAAATAGATCCAGGAGAGAAATTCTAAGGATTATTGGTCTACAAGTAGGCCATGATGAAAAAAAAGAGCCTGGACAATATCATGCAAGAAATCATCAAGGAAAATTGCCCAGAAGTCCTAGATCAAGACGGCAAAATAGTCATCAAAAGAATACATTGTTCACCTCCTGAAAGAGACACCAAACTAAAAAGACCAAGGAATATCATTGTCAAATTTCAGAACTATTAAGTGAAGGAGAAAATACTGCAGACAGCCAGAAAGAAACAATTCAATATCAAGGAGCTACAGTCAGGATCATAGAGGTCCTTGCAGCTTCTACATTAAAACATCAAAGGAATTGGAGCTGGAACTACAACCAAGGATTAATTACTCAGCAAAGCTGAGCATAATATTTCAGGCAAGGAGATGGACATTCAGTGAAATAGAGGATTTCCAGACCTTCCTGATAAACAGGCCGAAAGTCAATAGAAAATCTGATCTTCAAATGTAGATCTCAAAAGAGGTATAGGGGGCACAGCCAAGATGCAAGAGTAGAAAGACACACATACGCAGCCATAAAATACCTGTAGAGAGGGACTCTCAACAAATTGTGGAGCAGCAGAAGTGGAGAACAACAAAGTGGAGGAGATTTCCAGCCCAGGGTGACCTGAAAGACCCACAGGAAACTTCAGTTGCACCAGACGTGTAGTGGAGCCCAGCCCAGCCTTGGCCACGCGTTGTGGCTCGCAAACAGCCCTTGGGGGCAGAATCTCCAGTCACGGAATCCCCAGTTCCAGTAGCAGCGATTCCCAGATCCCTCAACCCACAGGTGCCAAAGGTCAGTGACAGGGTATTTTCAGCTCGCCAGGAAGGGAGAAGGGCCTTCCCATAGCTCCAGCAGCAGGCAGGAGCCACACAGGCTGCACAGCAGCCAATACAGATCACTCCATTGTTGGAGCATAAAAAACCCTGGGGGCACTGAAGAGCTGAGTCTTACCTCAGCCCTGTGTGGAGGCCCTGGCCAAGCTGGTCTTTGTCTCACACTGAATGGCGGCCGTGCCCATCTAGCTTATCTGAAAATCAGCCCCCAGTGCTGACTTGGCAGAACTTGACTCCACAGCCAGTAGGCTGTGGAGAGGTAACTGCTAAGATTCTGGGCACAAAAATTCCTCTCTGCGTCCAGACCAGTACACGCTTGATCGTGCCACCGTGGAGGAACTGAGATCTCACAGATTCCCAGAGTATATCTTACTCTTGACAAAGGACCCAAAAGTCAAGTAACTGGTTGGGGAAAATGCCCAAAAAAGGAAAAAAAAATAAGACTATAGAAGGTTACTTTCTTGGTGAACAGATATCTTCTCCCATCCTTTCTGATGAGGAAGAACAATGCTTACCATCAGGCAAAGACATAGAAGTCAAGGCTTCTGTATCCCAACACCCGAAATAAATATTCAGTGGGCTCAGGCCATGGAAGAGCTCAAAAAGGATTTTGAAAATCAAGTTAGAGGGGTGGAGGAAAAACTGGGAAGAGAAAAGAGAGAGATACAAGAAGATGATGAAAAGCGGGTCAACACCTTACTAAAGGAGACCCAAAAAAATGCTGAACAAAATAACACTTTGAAAAATAGGCTAACTCAATTGGCAAAAGAGATTCAAAAAGCCAATGAGGAGAAGAATGCTTTCAAAAGCAGAATTACCCAAATGGAAAAGGAGGTCCAAAAGCTCACTGAAGAAAATAGTTCTTTCAAAATTAGAATGGAAAAGATGGAGGCTAATGACTTTATGAGAAACCAAGAAATCACAAAACAAGACCAAAAGAATGAAAAAGTGGAAGAAAATGTGAAATAGTTCATTGGAAAAACAACTGACCTGGAAAATAGATCCAGGAGAGACAATTTAAAAATTATGGGCCTACCTGAAAGCCTTGATCAAAAAAAGAGCCTAGACATCATCTTTCATGAAATTATCAAGGAAAACTGCCCTGAGATTCTAAAACCAGAGGGCAAAATAAGTATTCAAGGAAGCCACAGATCACCGCCTGAAAGAGATACAAAAAGAGAAACTCCTAGGAACGTTGTGGCCAAATTCCAGAGTTCCCAGGTCAAGGAGACAACATTGCAAGCAGCTAGAAAGAAACACTTCAAGTATTGTGGAAATACAATCAGGATAACACAAGATCTAGCAGCTTCTACATTAAGGGACTGAAGGGCATGGAATAGGATATTCCAGAAGTCAAAGGAACTAGGACTAAAACCAAGAATCACCTACCCAGAAAAACTGAGTATAATACTTGAGGGGAAAAAATGGTCTTGCAATGAAATAGAGGACTTTCAAGCATTCTTGATGAAAAGACCAGAGCTGAAAAGAAAATCTGACTTTCAAACACAAGAATGAAGAGAAGCATGAAAAGGTAAACAGCAAAGAGAAGTCATAAGGGACTTGCTAAAGTTGAACTGTTTACATTCCTACCTGGAAAAACAATATTTGTAACTCTTGAAACTGTTTTCCAGTATCTGGGTAGTTGGTGGGATTACACACACACACACACACACACACACCCCACAAGGTGAATTGAATAGGATGGGATCATATCTTAAAATAATGAAATTAAGCAGTGAGAGAGAAATATATTGGGAGGAGAAAGGGAGAAATGGAATGGGGCAAATTATCTCTCATAAAAGAGGCAGGCAAAAGACTTTTTAGTGGAGGGAAAAAGAGGGGAGGTGAGAGAAAAAACATGAAGCTTACTCTCATCACATTTAACTAAAGGAAGGAATAAAATGCACACTCATTTTGGTATGAAAACCTATCTTACAACACAGGATAGTGGGGGAGGAGGGGATAAGCAGGGTAGGGTGGATAATGGAAGGGAAGGCAGTGGGAGGAGGGAGCAATTTTGAGGAGGGATAGGATCAAAAGAGAGAATAGAAGAAATGGGGCAGGATAGGATGGAAGGAAATATAGTTAGTCTTACACAACATGACTATTATGGAAATCATTTGCAAAAATACACAGATATGGACTATACTGAATTGCTTGCCTTCCCAAAGGGAATGGGTGGGGAGGGAGGGATGAAGAGAAGCTGGAACTCAAAGTTTTAGGAACAACTGTTGAGTATTGTTCTTGCAACTAGGAAATAAGCAATACAGGTAATGGGGTACAGAAATTTATCTTGCCCTTCAGGACAAAAGAGAAGATGGGGATAAGGGAAGGGAAGGATGTTAGAAGGGAGGACAGACTGGTGACAGGGGTAGTTAGAATGCTCGGCATTTTGGGGTGTGGGGAGGGGAGAACTGGGGAGAAAATTTGGAACCCAAAGTTTTGTGGAAATGAATGTTGAAAACTTAAATAAATAAATTGAAATTTAGAAAAAAGAGGTATAAAAAAAGGAAACGGGGAAGAAAAAACTAACTTGTTACTCAATATAGGTGAACTGTTTACATCCATATAAGGGAAGATCATACTTATTAATCTTGGAATTCTAAAATTTATTATTAAATATAACAGGGACATATATAGATAGAAGAGTGGGTATAAATGATATGATGTGATGATAACAAATGTGATTTAAGGGTGTGAAGGGATTGTAGTGGGAGAAGTGAAAAGGAGGAAGCAGAAAAAAATAAATACCATCACAGAAGAGGCACAAATATATATTACAGTAGAAGGAAAGAGGGGAGGGAGATGAATATTGTTTGAGGGGTACTATCATCTGATTGGATTCAAGAAGGGTACCACAAACTCAGTTAAGTATAGAAATACAACTATTTCTATAGGCAGTAGGAGGGGAAGGGGGAAAGAAAAGGGAGGGGAGGCTAAAAGGGAGGGAAGTAGTAGTAAGGGAATAGGGGATTAAAACGGAGGGGGGCTGAAAGAAGGGAGGGAAGACTGAGGGAGGCAGTGGTCAAAAATTAAAACTCTATTGAGGAGGGGAAGCGAGAAGGGAGAACTAAAAGTTTAAACAAGGGGAAAGGGAATGGAGGGAAAGAAAGACACAGATAGTAATCATACCTGTGAATGTGAATGAGATGAACTCTCCAATAAAACAGAGACAGACAGAAGAATGGATTAAAAAACATAATCTAACAATATGTTGTTTAAAAGAAACACATTTGAAATGGGGGCATACACAAAGGGCAAAGGTAAAAGGTTGGTGCAGAATATTTCGTGCTTCACCTGATACAAAAAAAGCAGGGGTAGCAATCCTAATCTCAAACAAAGCAAAAGCAGAAATAGATCTAATCATAAGAGATAAGGAAGGAAACTATATCCTGCTAAAAGGCACCATAGACAATGAAGCAATTTAATTACTAAACATATATGCTCCACATATAAATTCTTAGAAGAGCACAAGTTAAGGGAGTTACAGGAAGAAACAGAAAGCAAAACTATACTAGTGGGAGACATCAACCTCCCCCTCTCTGAACTTGATAAATCAAACCTCAAAATAAACAAGAAACAAGTCAGAGAGGTGAATAACACTCTGGATAAGATAAATATGATGGATCTCTGGAGAAAACTGAATGGGGATAGAAAGGAATATACCTTGTTCTCAGTGGTACATGGCACATACACAAATTTGACCCTGTACTAGGCCATAAAAACCTCACAATCCAGTGTAGAAAGGCAGAGACAGTCAATGCATCCTTCTCAGATCATAATGCAATAAAAATTACATATAATCAAACACCACGGAAATATAAACCAAAAACTCCAACTAATTGGAAACTAACCAATCTAATCCTAAAGAATGAGTGGGTTAAACAACAAATTACAGAAACAATCAACAACTTCATTCAAGAGAATGACAATAATGAGACAGCCTACCAAATCTTATGGGATACTGCAAAAACAGTTCTTAGGGGAAGCTTTATATCTTTGAATGCCTACATGAATAACATAGAGAAAGAAGAGATCAATGACTTGGGCATGCAGCTGAAAAAGCTAGAAGAAGAACAAATTGAAAATCCCCAAGTAAATATGAAATTAGAAATACTGAAAACCAAAGAAGAGATTAATAAAATTAAAATTAAGAAAACTATTGAACTAATAAATAAAACTAAGAGGTAGTTTTATGAAAAAACCAATAAAATTGATAAATCTTTGGTCAATTTGATTAAAACGAAAGAAAGAAAACCAAATTACCAATAACAAAAATGAAAAGGGTGAACTCACTTCCAATGAAGAAGAAATTAAAACAATAATTAGAAATTATTTTGCCCAACTGTATGCCCATAAATTCAACAATCTAAATAAGCTGGATGATTATTTTAAAAAATATGAATTTCTCAGATTAACTGAAGAGGAAGCTGAGTACTTAAATAACTCCATCTCAGAAAAGGAAATTGAACAAGCCATCAATGAACTCCCTAGGAAAAAATCTCCAGGGCCAGATGGCCTTATAAGTGAACTCTATCAAACATTCAAAAAACAGTTAATTACAATACTATATAGATTATTTGGGAAAAGTGCCAAAGAAGGAGTCCTACCAAATTCTTTTTATGATACAAATATGGTTCTGATATCTAAACCAGGAAGAGTCGAAACAGAGAAAGATAATTATAGACCAATTTCTCTAATGAATATAGATGCCAAAATTTTAAATAAGATATTAGCAAAAAGAATACTGAAACTTATCATGAGAATAATACATTATGATCAGGTAGGATTTATACCAGGAATTCAGGGATGGTTCAATATTAGAAAAACTATTAGCATTACTGATCACATCAACAATAAACCTAACAGAAACCATACGATTATCTCAACAGATGTAGAAAAAGCTTTTGACAAAATACAACACCCATTCCTATTGAAAACACTTGAACTTTCCAAAAAATAATAAACAGTATCCACCTAAAACCATCAGCAAGCATTATATGCAATGAGGACAAGCTAGATGCATTCCCAATAAGATCAGAGGTGAAAGAAGGATGTCCATTATCACCACTGTTATTCAATATAGTATTACAAATGCTAGTTGTAGCAATAAGAGAAGAAAAACTGAAGGAATTAGAACAGGTAAAGAAATTAAGTTATCACTCTTTGCAGATGATATGATGATATCCTTAGAAAATCCCAGAGATTCAAGTAAAAAACCACTTGAAATAATAAACAACTTTGGCAAAGTTGCAGGTTACAAAATAAACCCACACAAATCTTCTGCATATCTATATGTTGGTAACAAAACCCAACAACAAGAGATAGAAAAAGAAATCCCATTTAAAGCTAGGGTACACACTATAAAATATTTGGGAGTTTACCTGCCAAAACAAACCTAGGGACTATATGAACACAACCACAAGACACTTTTCACAGAAATAAAGTCAGATGTAAGTAAGTGGAAAAACATCAGTTGCTTGTGGGTAGGCCTAGCCAATATAATAAAAATGATAATTCTACTTAAATTAATTTACTTATTCAGTGCCACACCAATCAAACTACCAAATAATCATTTTCTAGAGCTATAAAAAATAATATCAAAATTCATCTAGAAGAACAAACGGTCCACAATAGCAAGGGAACTAATGAAAAGAAATGCTCGGGAAAGTGTCCTAGCTCTACCAGACCTCAAATTGTATCATAAAGCAGCAATCATCAAAACCACTTGGTACTGGCTAAGAAACAGAGAGGTAGACCAGTGGAATAGGTTAGATACTCAAGACACAGTAGTCAATGAATATAGAAATCTACTGTTTGATAAACCCAAGGACTCCAGCTTCTGGGAGAAGAACTCACTGCTTGACAAAAATTGCTGAGAAAACTGGATAACAGTATGGCAGAAACTGGGCATAAACCAATGCCTGACACCATACACAAGAAGAAAGTCCCAATGGATGCATGATCAAGATATAAAGATTGATACTATAAACAAATTAGGGGAGTAAGAAATAGTGTACTTGTCAAATTTATGGGGAAAGGAGAAATTTACAACCCAACAAGAGATAGAGGACATTATGAAGTGCAAAATGGATAATTTTGATTACATTAAATTGAAAAGTTTTTGTACAAACAAACCCAATGAAATCAAGATTAGGAGGGAAGCAGAAAACTGGGAAAGAAATTTTACAACTAGTGTCTGTGATAAAGGTCTCATTTCTAAAATACATAGAGAACTGAGTCAGATGTACAAGAATATAAGTTATTCCCCAATTGATAAATGGACAAAGGATATGAACAGGGAATTTTCAAAGGAAGAAAATGATACCTATAATGATATGAAAAAATGCTCTAAAGCACTACTGATTAGACACATACAAATCAAAACAACTCTGAGGTACCACATCTCACCTATCAGATTGACTAACATGACAAAACAGGAAAACGATAAATGTTGGAGAAGATGTGGGAGAGTTGGAATACTAATTCATTGTTGGGGGAGCTGGGAGCTGTTCCAACCATTTTGGAGAGTAATTTGAAACTGCCCAAAAGGCTACAAAAATGTGGATACCCTTTGACCCAGCAATAATGCTTCTGGGACTCTATCCCAAAGAGATCACAGCAATGGGAAAGGATTCCATACGTACAAAAATATTTATAGCAGCTCTCTTTGTGGTGGCCAAAAACTGGAAATCAAGGGGATGCCCATCAATTGAGGAATGGCTGAACAAGTTATGGTATATCATTGTAATGGAATACTATTGTGCTATTAGAAACGGTGAACAGGAAGACTTCAGAGAAGCCTAGAAAGACTTATATGAACTGATGCTGAGTAAAAGGAGCAGAACTAGGAGAACTTTGTACACAGCAACAACCACAGTGTACAAGGAATTATTCTGTTAGACTTAATACTTCATGAAATGCATGGACTTAAAAATTTCCTGTGGACTCAAGGCAAAACGTCTTCCACATCCAAAGAAAGAATCATAGAATTGGACCACTGAATCGGTGGAACAGGAAGAGGCGGAGCTAGGGCAGAGCTGAGAGGAAGTTAGTCATGACAGTAGTCAGAGGTAGGAAGGATGCAGGATCTTGGGTAGTGTGAGTGAGAGAGATTGTTTGTGATTTGTTTAATGGAGTTAGTTTGTGGGAAACCTAGCAGGGGGAAGGCTTGGGGATGGTGTTGGCCTCTGTATTGTTACTATGTATAGATTTCTGTAACTGTGATGGATTTGGCTTTCTAGTATCTGAATAAATGTTTTGGTTCTGTCTTCCATGTGGTGAGTCTGTTGTATTTAATGATTCAGAATTGTGCCAGGACATTCATGACTACTGTAGGCACTGTGAATATCATGTGGCACTACACTGCTGGATCTTATCACTCAATTCCACCATTGTATTGCATCTATCTGCTGTTAGGTATCTTTCTCTAGAGCTGCTGAGTACGGTACAGTAAGAAACAGCACTGAATTTGGAGTCAAAGAGCCTGAGTTCAAACTCAACTCTGCTTGGACAAATCACAATCTCTCTGAGCCTCAGTTCCTTCATGTGTAAAATAAAGGGTTGGACTCAATGACTCCTAACATCCATTCTAGCTCTAAATATATGATTCTATGAATGGATCAGAGGATTCATAAGTTCTCAAATGAAATGTAAAATTAAATTGATGAAGAACTAATTTATTTTCTTATCAATGACTGGAGGTTTTAAAAAAATCCACTCAGTTATAGGTTCTTTATATTAATTCTTACCGTGGCCTTTGTTTGTGCCATGTACTCCTCTTCCATTTTACTAAGTCGTACATTTGTGTCCTCAAGCAATTCTTGGATATTTTCTGTGTGTTTCTTTTGAAGTTCAAATTTTTCTTTCTCCATCTCTGCTACCACATTGTGAAGCTACACAATAAAAACAAAAAATTAATTTAAAAAATACATTAGTGGAAATTTTCATCCTGAAACTCCCCAGTTTCAAATTTTTTTAAAAATCCCCATCTTCTTAAAACCTCCACTGAAGTACTACTAGATTGTCTCATTGTAGTATACAAATAACCTTAGAATCTCAAAGGCTTTCCCAATGGAGCACTAGTCTTGACAAGTTCTAACAAATTGGAAAAGTTTCAAGTATGGACCCAACATTAGTCTGTTGCCTGAAAAATATGCTAGAGTTTTCCCTTCCAGATCACTTTCAATATACTCTGTAAATACCATTTAAGTATCTAATGATTTATATGTTGTTGTCCCTATTTGAAAGTATACTCCTTGAGAGCAGGGGCTGTTTTTTCCTTTCTTTATATTCCCACCACTTAGCACAGTTCCTACCATGTAATAATAAGTATATAGTAGGCCTTTTGACTGACTAGCTAAATTCAGAGAGGTTCACTCTCAGGTTGACTGCAGGGTGATTAAGTTTTGGGCCATAACAACTCTTTGAAAGGAAGCCTCCATCTCGAATAGAAAGTTAGCCACAGTAAAGAAGATTTGGGCTCATGTTCTGCCTCTGAAACATGAGCTATGTGAATTTGGAAAAGTGTACATCTCCACATCCATCCATGTAGCTCCTATCTCCACACGTTTATGTGGGCTGTCCACCACGACTGGAACACTCTGCCTTCTCAAGGGCACCTTTCAGGATCCCTGGCTTTCTTCAAAATACAGTTCAAATGCTGCCTTCTTTAGGAGGCTTTTCCCATCGAATGTCTTTATCTCCCATTTATTCTGTATATTTTTACATGTTGTCTCCCACATTAGAAGGTAAGATCCTTGAAGACAGGGATTTCCTTTGTATCTGTAGTGCATATCACAGCATGGTAAACTCTTAATAAATGCATAATTGATTGACTTTATATCTCAGTGCTCTAATCAACTCTCTCAGACCAGAAGTTATGTACTAGCTGATGATCAGGAGTATCCTGAAAAAGAGTTCCCTAAACTGATAAAATCAGGGTAGGAAAGGGAAAGGGAAATAATTATAGGAGTACTGCAGTCTACCTTGGTGATGGAAGTTCTTGCACTGACAAAATTACAGATCCTTGAACCAATGACAAATGAAATATTACAAAGTTCAAATATACATAGACTACAATTCAAAAGTCACAAAATTTATGGGTTTTTTCCCAAATAAAACATAGAAAGTTAAGAAACATTTTGCATTTTCTACTTCATTTTTTTCTATTTAAACAACTGAATCATGAGTAAGCATTTCTGACTTATACCAAAAGACCTAATAGGAAAATACTATAAAGGTGGAATTCCCTTAGCATTTTCTACATATGCTGCCTGATCTGAATAATACTATGATTAGTCATAAATCATGAGACATGGCTTGTTTGTACAAATAGCAATGAATAGAGACATTATTTCCTTGTCTTTAATGCTTACTTTACTACTTGTATAAAAAAAAGCATGTGGGTGTAAAATTGGATTAAAAAAATTCTTCCAAAAATCTTAAACGTCTCTTAAAGAGAGAAAATAAAGATTACTGGGCTACACATGCCAAATAGGGATGGCTAATCCTTAAATATAGTATTTATTCCACTATTTGGCACTAATGACATGGTTCAAGGAGCCAGATGCACTATCTATGGTAAGTCTAGTGTCCATAGTAATGGAGGTTTTTGCCCCCATGATTTTGAGTGGTTTAAGGTTTGAAGTTATGTGTAGTGTCACATTCTGAATCAGCCTCTCAGAAGCTATATAAGTCTCATGAAATGATTGTCTAAGTCTTTGTATCATTAACAATGCATCATTAACAACAAATGTTCTGTCCTAAGTTGCAAAATTCAGTGACAACATTCAATTCTTTATTACCAGTGGAAAAAATCACAGGCTATGACTACGCTTAACCAATCACAAAATGTTTAACCATAACTTCAATATTCTTCAAGCTCTACCGTCAGTCTGTATAACTACACAGTCTCTATTATGTCACGATTAGATATATTTTTCCCAATGTGTACCTTAAATGCAATCATTCAACGCCCAAATCCCTAAGTCACAATACTATGATTGATGATCATGCTTGTAAGACTGGTTAGTTGGGCTTGTCATATACACCAAAACAGACTGTGACACTAATTTCTGTTAGTTGTTGTATATTTAAATATAGCCACATAGTAAAAACTTGAGTAATACTGGACTGATGATATACTACATTGCTTCACACTATTGGTAACAAGGACTAGTCTAGATCTTTGGACTCAATTCACATAAAGGTGTATCCTGGCATTCCAAGTCAAAATGAAAGTTGCATATACCATAGAAATAATGTTATAAATCATAGCAAAGAAGAACTAAAATAGCATTATTTATATGTCTAAATTTAATAGGCATTTATTTTTTAAAAAAACTTTTAAATGCAGAGTATTGTCCTAAGCCATGCAAAGATACAAAGTATGAATGAGACATAGTCCTTGCCCTCATGGAACTTATAGTCTAGTAAAATAAAGGACACAAACACAGAAAACTACAATGTTATTAACATATATAACTATAATACAGTGAATAATTATAATGACATAGTACTTGTGGTTCGTTATTGTCCTTCACTCTCAAAGAGGACTAAAATGACATAACATGTTTTTTGTGTTTTTTTTAATTTATTTATTTTCAGTTTTCAATAGCCACTTCCACATGATTTTGAATTACAAATTTTCTCCCCATCTCACCCATCCCTCCACCCCAGGACAGGATGTATTTTGATTACCCTTTCCTCCAATCTGCCCTCCCTTCTATCACTCCTCCCTCCATTATCCCCTTCCCTTCTATTTTCCTGTGTGGCAAGATAGATTTCCATATCCCATTGCCTATATATCCTACTTCCTAGTTGCATGTAAAAGCAATTTTTAACATTCATTTCTAAAGCTTTGAGTTCTACATTCTCTCCCTTGGCCCCTCCCCACGCACACTCATTGAGAAGGCAAGCAATTCACTATAGATTATACACTTGTAGTCATACAAAATACTTCCATAACAGTCATGTTGTGAAAGACTATAGTTCCCTCTACCCTGTCCAGCCCTCTACTTATTCTGTTCTCTCCTTTGATCTGTCCCTCTACCAAAGTGTTTGCTTCTGAATACCTCTTCCCCTAATCTGCCATCCCTTCTATTATTCCCTCTCTGTTATCCCCCTTTCCCCTGCTTTCCTGTAGGGTAAAATAAATTTCCATGCCCAACTGTGTATGTTATTCCCTCCTGAAGCCAAATTCGATGAAAAGGCTCACTTATTCCCTCTCACCTTCCCCTTCTTCCCCTCCATTGTAAAAACTCTTTCTTGCCTCTTTTATGTGAAATAATATACTACATTCTACTTCTCCCTTTCTCTCTCTCCTGGTACATTCCTCTCAACACTTAATGTTCTTTTTTAGGTATCGTCTCTTCATATTCAGCTCACCCTGTGTGTTCTCTCTCTCTCCTCTCTCTCTCTCTCTCTCTCTGTCTCTCTCTCTCTCTCTCTCTCTGTCTCTCTCTCTCTCTCTCTGTCTCTCTCTCTGTCTGTCTGTCTCTCTCTCTCTCTCTCTGTCTCTCTCTCTCTGTCTCTCTCTCTCTCTCTCCCCATACATATACATGTACATACACACACATACATATTCTCTCCAACTAGCCTAATACCGAGAAAGGTCTCATGAGTTACCAACATCATTTGTCCATGGAGGGATGTAAAAAGTTCAACTTTAATAAGTCCCTTATGGTTTCTCTTTCCTGTTTACCTTTACATGCCTCTCCTGATTCTAGTATTTGAAAGTCAAGTTTTCTATTCACCTCTGGTCTTTTGAACAAGAATGCTTGGAAGTCCTCTATTTCATTGAAGTTTCATTTTTTCTCAGTTTTGCTGGGCAGATGATTCTTGATTTTAATCCCAGCTCCTTAGATGTCTGAAATATCATATTCCAACCCCACTGATCCTTTAATGTAGAAACTGCTAAATCCTGTGTTATCCTTATTGTGTTTCCACATTACTTGAATTGTTTCTTTCTGGCTGCTTGAAATATTTTCTCCTCGATCTGGGAACTGTGGAATTTGGCTACAATATTCCTGAGTTTTATTGTTGAGATCGCTTTCAGGAGGTGATTGGTGGATTCTGTCTATTTCTATTTTACCTTCAGGTTCTAGAATATCAGGGCAGTTTTCCTTGATAATTTCTTGAAAGATAAGTCTAGGTTGTTTTGTTTTGTTTTGTTTTTTATCATGGCTTTCAGGTAGTCACATTCTCTTCTATTTTTTTTTTCATTCTTTTTGGCTTTATTTTATAATTTCTCGATTTCTTGTAAAGTTGCCAGCTTTCATTTGCTCCATTCTAATTCTGAAGGAATTATTTTCTTCAATGAATTCTTAAGGCATTCATTCTTCTCCTCACTGGCTTTTTGGACCTCTTTTGCCATTTGGGTTAGTCTAATTTTTTTTAATATACAAAATTTATTTTTCAGTTTTCAACATTTACTTCCACAAGAATTTGGATTCAAAATTTTCTCCCCACCCCAAAATAGCATGCACCTCATCCACCCCTTCCTCCAGTCTGTTCTCTCTCTCTTTACTCCCCCTTCTTTCATTCCCCTCCCCTCCATTTTTCTGCATGGCAAAATAGATTTCTATACCACATTGCCTTTACATCATATTTCCTAGTTGCATGCAAAAACAATTATTTATATTCATTATGAAAGCTGTGAGTTCTACATTCTCTCCCTTCCTCCCTTTCCAACCACCCTCATTGAAAAAACAAGCAATTCAGTATAGGTCATACATACATGTGTAGCCATGCATAACACTTTCATAATAGTTATGTTGTCAAACACTTGGGTTAGTCTAATTTTAAAGGTGCCATTTTCTTCAGCATTTTTTTGGGTTTCTTTTAGCAAGCTGTTGACTGGTTTTTCATGATTTTCTTACTTATTTATTTTTAGATTACAACATTCATTTCCAGAAAATTTTGAGTTCCAATTTTTCTTTCGATCTCTCCCCCCGCTACCCCATAACACCTTGCATTCTGATTACCCCTTCCACCAATCTGCCCTCCCTTCTGATACACCCCTCCCCTCCTTTATCCCCATCTTCTCTCCTCTCTTGTAGGGCAAGATAAGTTTCTATACCCCATTACCTGTATTTCTTATTTCCCAGTTGTATGCAAAAATGTATCTCAACATTTGTTCCTAGAACTTTGAGTTTCAACTTCTCTTCCTCCTTCCACACCCATCCCCACTGAGAAGGCACACAATTCAATATAGGTCATATATGTGTCATTAAAAGACTTCCAAAATAGTCATGTTGTGTAAGACTAGCTATATTTCCTTCCATTCTACCCTGTCCCTCCCTTTATTCTATTCTCTCACTTGACCTTGTCCTTTCCCAAAAGTGTTTACTTATAGTTACTCCTTTCTCCCATTTGCTCTCCCTTCTATCATCTCCCTCACCCGACTTGTCCCCATCTCCCCTACTTTCCTGTAGTGTAAGATAGATTTTCATAGCAGATTTAGTGAGCATGTTCTTTTCCCTTAAGTCATACGTGAAGAGAGTAAGCTTCACTTTTCCCCTGTTACCTCTTCCCTTTTCTCCTCCATTGAAAAAGATTTTTATCTCTTTTATTATTGATAATTTGTCCCATTCCATTTCTCCTTTTCTCCTCTGAATATATTCCTCTCTCACCTCTTAATTTTATTTTTTTATAATTATCATCCCTTCTGATTCAACTCAACCTGTGTTCTCTGTCTATATGTGTGTGTGTGCATATGTGCGTCTGTGTATGTAATCCCTCCACCTACCCAAATACTGAGAAAAGTCTCAAGAGTCACAAATACTATCTTTCCATGTAGCAATGTAAATAGTTCAGCTTTAGGAAGTCCTTTATGACTTCTCTTTCCTGTTTACCTTTTCATGCTTCTCTTCATTCTTGTGTCTGAAAGTCAAATTTTCTCTTCAGTGCTGGTCTTTTCATCAAGAATGCTTGAAAGTCCTCTACATCATTGAATTACCATTTTTCCCTTGAAGTATTATACTCAGTTTTGGCTGGGTAGGTGATTCTTGGTTTTAATCCTACTTCTTTTGACTTCTGGAATATCCTATTCCAAGTCCTTTAATCCCTTAATGTAGAAGCTGCCAGATCCTGTGTTATCCTGATTGTATTTCCACAATACTCAAATTATTTTTTTGTAGCTGCTTGCAATATTTTTTCCTTGACCTAGGAACTCTGAAATTTGACCACAATATTCCTAGGAGTTTCTTTTTTTGGGTCTCTTTCAGGAGGTGATCGGTGGATTCCTTCAATATTTATTTTGCCCTCTGGTTCTAGAATATCAGAGCAGTTTTCCTTGATAATTTCATGAAAGATAATGTCTAGGCTCTTTTTTTGACCATGGTTTTCAGGTAGTCCCATAATTTTTAAATTGCCTCTCTTGGATCTATTTTCTAGGTCAATTGTTTTTCCAATGAGAGATTTCATATTATCTTTTTTTTTCATTCTTTTGGTTTTCTTTTGTAACTTCTTGTTTTATCATAAAATCATTAGCTTCCCTCAGCTCCACTCTCATTTTTAAAGAACTATTTTCTTCAGTAAGCTTTTGAATCTCCTTTTCCATTCAGCTAATTCTGTTTTTTAAAGTCTTCTTCTCCTCATTGGCTTTTTGGACCTCTTTTTCCAATTGAGTAAGCATATTTTTAAAGGTATTATTTTCTTCAGCATTTTTTTGGGTCTCCTTTAGCAAGCTGTTGACTCGCTTTCCAAGTTCTTCCATGGCCTGAGCCCATTGCATATTCATTTTAGAGGTACTGGATACAGAAGCCTTGGCTTCCTGTGTCAGTATGCATTGTTCTTCCTCATCTGAAAGGATGGAAGGAAATACCTGTTCAGAAAGTAACCTTCTATGGTCTTTTTTTTTCTCCTTTTTTGGGCATTTTCCCAGTTAGTTACTTGACATCTGAATCCTTTGTCAAGAGGAGGGTCCTAGTGCTCCTCCTCATCCCAAGACCCTGCTCAGGGCTAAGGTTCAGATCAGCTGCTCAATCCCCCCAGGAGCTTTAGGTCAAGCACTTCACAAATGGATGCTGCAGCTGCCACCATGACTGCTGCTGCCACCACCACTGCTGCTGCCACCATTGCTGCTGCCGCCACCACCGTCACTACTGCTGCTGCCACCTGGGGCCAGTGCTGGGGGTGGGGGGGGGAACCTTGCTCCCCTCTTGCCCAGTTGGGAAAGCCCTCTCACTGACCTCTGAAGCTTTCTTTGGCGCTTGTGGGTTGAGGGATCTGAGACCCTCCCTGTTGGGGATTCTGCCCCACAGGCCTGTTCCAGTCCTGTTCCTCCCGGTACCACGCGGCCAGCACTGGGCTCCGTTCTGTTCAATGTCCCATGGGACAGAGCTTTCCTGTCAGCCTTTCAGGTTACATTTGGATGGAAATCTGTTTCATTCCGTCGTTCTGTGGCTTCTGCTGCTCTAGAATTTGCTGAGAGTCATTTTTTACAGGTATTTTATGGGCTGTGGGGGAAGAGCTAGCGTATGGGCATCTTTCTACTCCACCATTTTGGCTCTGCCCCCTTTTTTCATGATTTTCTTACACACTCTCACTTCTCTTCCCAATTTTTCCTCCACCTCTCTTACTTGATTTTTAAAATCTTGTTTGAATTCTTCCATGGCCTAAGACCAATTTATATTTTTCTTGGAAGCTTTGGATGTAGAAGCCTTGCCCTTGTTGTCTTCTTCTGGTTGTATGTTTTGATCATCCTCCTCACCAATGATGTAAGAAAATACCTCTTCACTGAGAAAGTAAAACTCTATAGTCTGTTTCTTTTTCCCCTGTTTGCTCATTTTCCCAGTCAATTTCTTGACTTTTGAGTTCTTTGTTAAGTCGAAGGCTGTAGAGGCAGCTGCCTAGCCAACTTACTCAACTTTTGAGCTGTTAAGTAACGGTTTCCAGAAGATGCCTACATTTCAGCAGTGGCTGCTGCCACCTGGGGGCTGAGGTAAGAACTGGGGCTGGGGCCAGACCACGCACCCCTCTCAGCCAGGTGAGAGACCCTTCCCACTAACCTTCAAAGCTGTCTGGTGTTTGTGGGTTGAGAAGTCTGGAAACTGCAGCAGCCACAGGTAATTCAGTCCTCTAAGGCTTGCTCCAGCTTTGTCTGCACTGGTGTGGCCCATGCCAAACTGCGCTCTGCTCTCAGCCCAGTGTCACAGACCCTTCCAGTCAAATTTTCAGATTGTCTTGGGATGGAAATTTGCTTCAGTCTGTCATTTTGTGGCTTCTGCTGCTCTAGAGTTTAGAGTCACTTTTACAGGGTTTTTTGAGGGGTTTGCGAGGAGAGCTCTAGCAGGTTCCTGCTTCATGTCCACCATCTTGGCTCTGCCCCCTTGACATTATTATGTTAGAGTCAAGTTACACTGCTCCTTACTGTGTCTGATCAGACCAATACAAGCTCAGGATGCTCTATCATAGGTCACGCACAAATAGTCCATGAGAACATTTGGGGTAGATTCTCTAAATTTGTGCCTCTCATGTTTCTTTTTAGCTACTTCAACTCTGCTTTGCTCATAGAGCATAGCACTTCTCTGATGAGGACCCGCCATGCTGAGTGATCCTGTGCCAGGGTCCCCCATGTCACATAATCAATTTCAGAGTTCAGTGGCACGACGTGGAGAATGTCCTTGCATCACTTCTTATGACCACCGTGGGAGCACTTGCACTGTGTGACTTCTCCATAAAACAGTCTTTTACGCAAGCATATATTTGGCATTCAAACAATGTGGTCAGCACATCATATTTCTACTTTCTGCAGCAGAGTTTGAATGCTTGGCAGTTTAGTTCAAGAAAGGACCTCAGTGTCTGGTATCTTACCCTGCCAGGTGACCTTCAGAATATTACTAAAACAATTCAAATGAAAGCGATTCAGTTTCCTGGCATGCACTGGTACTCTGTCCAGGTTTCACAGGCATATAACGAGGTCAGTACAACTGCTGTGAAGACCTTCAGATGTAGTCTGTCTAATACCTCTTCTCTCCCACACTTTCCTTTGGAGCTTCCCAAACACTGAGCTCGTTTTGACAATGCATGCATCAACCTCATTATCAATGTGTACATCCCTAGAAAGTATACTGCCAAGGTAAGCAAACTTATCCACAGCATTCAAAACTTCTCCATTTACTATAACCAATGGTGCTGCATATGGCTGGTACGGTGCTGGCTGATGGAATACCTGTGTTTTCTTGGCATTAATTGCTAGGCCAAAATTAGCACAAGCAGTAGAGAAATGATTCACACTTTGCTGCAACTCAGCTTCAGAGACTGCACTGAATGCAAAATCATCTGTAAACAAAAAATCATGCAACAACACTCCCTCCACTTCTTTCTTGGTTAGTAGCCATTTCAAGTTGAAGAATTAACCATCATTGCTGACCTTTACGCCATGTTTGTCCTCATTGAAGGCATTTGACAGCATGGTTGAAAACATCATGCTTAAAAAGAATGGGACCAAGCACACAGCCTTTTTTCACTCCACTGGTGTCTGGGAAAGCACAAGAGCTAGACAAGCATGCTATCGTGAAAGTGACAAGTTGTGGTACAATTTTTTGAGCGTGTTTTCACCACAGAGTGGGATCCCTGCCTGCCATGGTAATCAGATGAGGGTTGGTTAAGCAATTTTTAGGCACCTTTTCTAGATCCTTCATCATGCCAGGTGGTGAGCAGTGCGATCCTTAAAAGCCTGTTCAGATATACAGGGGCTGCTGAATTGTACTGATGCTTCCAGTGAGAAGACAACCTGAGCTGCCTGTTTGAAGGTTGTGACTACACCTCCCAGTGTATCAGAACCTGCTACTTCATCACTTGCCTGTCATCACAAGACTTTGAGATAGGTGAAAATGTAAAATGATATGGGTGATGTCTTTCAATTCACGTGTAAAACTGGATTTAAGTGAGGCAGAGTTGCATGAAGTCACTGCCCTCACTCTCTCCTCCAGTGACAGGACTGAGTCAAGACAACTGGTGATGGCTCAAGGTGCAGCTGATGACCTTGGCGTCTTCAATGTCTAACCAAGCTCTAAGTGCTCCATATCATCTACCTTCATGGCCACTGGAACAAATTATTCTCATCTGCCCATTCCACCAGGGGAAGTTTTCACATGCTTAAGGCAGACCCCCTTAACTCACCAACAGGTTTGAAACTCCTTGCTTATCCTCTACCTGGTTTAGCAAGTCTGTCAAAAGTTTCTTGAAGCCTCAAGTGAGAGTCATTTGGATCAGATGGACACCAAAGGTGGAAAGCAGCCCTGAAAAGGCTTTGAAGGATGGGCTGTCATCACACCAGAGGTACTAGTCTTCTCTGAACACACCTTACACCCCAGTACATGTACACGTACATGTGCTGTGGTACATTATAGTCTAAAGAAGTTTTTGCAATTTAGCCTGAAAACCAAAATAACTTACAGAAGAACTCTGGGAAAATAACCCTATTAAAAAGGAGATTGCCCACAGTAATAATAAAGGCAGAGTGGTATAGGCAGAGAGCCAGCCTTGGAGTCACCCTTAGAGTTCCTTTTCTGCCCAGGAAAACGACTTAAATCTCTCAGAGCTCTAGGAAGCTCTTTGAAAGTGGAAGTTACAAAGAAGGTGCTGACTTGCATTGATAGAGGGTATCTCATTATCAGGAAATTCTCTGTACCAAGGAAACTACAGGTTCAGTCCTTATCCTTAATAATAAGGGAATTTTTTATTTTGTTATTATATTAATTATTATATGGCCTTTCATCAATATTCCATGTGTCTAGGAAGAGTCTATATTAATATCTAATAGGTACCTTTTGCTGCTTGACATTTTCAGTACTCTGAAGTTTTACCATTCAATGATAACATTTTCCAGGATGAGACAAAGGCCAAGTTGTAACACTTTGGCAGGTACTTTATACTTTACAAACCTTCATTCTCAGTGGTGGAAACTAAATTATTCAGAATGTTGAATTGTTATTGTCACTTCTGCAAAATTCCATCTGTTTGTCATGACAATGTAGTACCCTGCATTCTATAAGTATTCTAAAATTATGAATAAATTAATATATCCTCTCAAGGCCTTAGTTTGATTACAACTTAAATAATTTTGGATCTTTTCATCCCCGGCATACCACCAAGGACTCTGCACAATAGTCCAAATTATCTAGATACTTGATTTTACTTTGGGCCCCTCAAGCCATAAGGAACTATAATATACTGTTAAAACATGGCTTTCTTTTTTTACAGATAACTTGTTATCTTCCGTGATTCCCATTTAAACAGTTTGGGGAGCATTATCTAACAGTGCTCATGGCTACCTGGCAGATTTATTGATAGCTTCATTGTTTACTGCATTAGTGTACTACTACTACGAGGCTCTCTAGTCCAAAGGAAATATAAATATGCTCATTAGCAACAAATTGAGCAAAAACTCTCTCTTCGTCCCTTTTCCTATAACAAGATCTCAAAAAGAAAATCAGAGTTGAGGATGTTGGGAAAAAACAGAAGAAGAGATAACTATACAAATATTAATAACACCTCATATTTGCAAGTCACTTTAGAGCTTTCAAAGCACTTCCACATATATATTCAGGAACCTCACAATAATACTGTGAAACAGGCAGGATAGATATTATTATACCTATTTTGATAATAAAGAAAATAATGCTCAGAGAAGTTTAGGTCACTGGACTAATAAGAAGTATAGGTCATGACTATGACCTAGACTCCTGGTCTAATACTCTTTCCATTTCAAGTAATTACAAGAAGCATAGGAAAATGATACCTTGAATTTAGGGAAACTAGGAACTAAGGGAAGACAAAGATAAGAGGGAGAAGAAAACACAACAACCCAAACCCACAAATGTATCCAAACTAAATTCCCCACCCAGTCCTCAATGTGGCTGATGCCATGGCAGCAAAGTGTTAACTATATGTCTGTGCTGCTGCCTGCTGCTAACCTTAAGCAACAGTCTTACTAATTCAGATTAATGTGAATTCTTTGAAAAAGCTAAATTTCAGATAATTTCAAGAGAAAGGCAATTCTCTGGACATTGAGTGGTTGTGTTCAGGATAATGAGATTTTTACTGCATCAACTAAATCAAAAAGGAAGAAATTATGCCATTGTCTTAGGTCTTTATCTAAAAAATATTCAAATCTTCAACTGTGAGGTCCTTATAAGTGGATATCACTGAGTATTATGTAGTAGTTGCATAATAAAAGTCACTACAAACATCATATTAACAAAAGCCCTTAAAGAATTACATTTTGAGTTTGATCAATGAAAAATATTTCACAAAATGAAAACAAAACTTTGTTTGTTTATTTTATGTACTTTACCTTTTTCTCCCAATCATTGTTCAAGGATTCTGTGCTTTGTTCACATAATTTTTTTAACTCTACAATCTGATTTTCTTTAGTCTCTCTAATCACTTGAGAGTCACGAATTAGAGTCTGAACTGTCAAAAAAAATCAAGAGTTAGATGAATGTAAGATATAACTTTAAAAAGTTATGGTAAATTTGATACATTAATCAAAAGATAATTTCATTTTTCAAGATCAAGATGATAAACTGTATTCTTAAGCATATTTATTTTGCTGTCACTTTCTAAAAAAATTATGCAAAATATTTCTCTGGTGACTTAAATGACCATTTTCATTACTAGTTATTTGAACTCTTTGTGCAAAAAACAGAATTTTGGCCTTAATGAATTCATGGTACTTACATACAAACCTAAATTTGGTGGCAGACTGTGCTCAAATTTAATATTTTCTCAGCTTAAAAAAGAATTTTCTTATTTTTTAATCTAACTAAAGAATGCTAAAATCTTCCAAAGAAATTTCATGTATAGGCACATTATAGGAAATAATTATAGCATATTAAATTAAGTAAACCAAAGGTTTTTAATAACTATAACCATTTTAATGTCAAAACTAAACCTGATTTTAAAGCTGGAAAAGCCTTAGTAATCGATTTTTATTTTGCGTTAGCACTATTTGTAGTTTTATGATTTAAAAATGGGAAAGATGAAATTTGCAAGAAATTTTTTGACAGCTGAAAATGTTAGGAAAAAGAAATGCATGCATGCATTATTCACTAGCAAATATCAGCAGTCAAGATGGTTGGGACTATATATGAAAATATGTATCATCTCATAGGTGATTCCATTTATTGAACTAGCTAGAATTTACTTAACTAATTTTCAGGAGGAAAAAAGTTTCAATAAAACTCATCTTCTTCCCACCTATCAAGCCAAAACCCTGTCTTCTCAATTTTCTCATTTTTGTCAGCGGCATCATCATTCTCTCAGATGGTTAAACTTCTTTCACCCCTTGCTCAGACAAAGTATTCTTCATGCTTACCAAGCTAGTCCTTCCACCTAAACTCTTGAGCCCATCCCGCACATTTACTTCAAGCCCTTCTTCCATCAATCATCCATCAGTTTATACTCATGTAACTCAACTGAATAAGTGTCTATTAAGTACTTAGTATGTAAAAAGGCACTGTACTAAATGAGTACATTTCTAGATAATTCAAGATAAATCTTTTTAAAATATCACTTCATCTCATCATTCTTCTGCTAAAAATCTTCAATAATGTTGCACCCCCATCTCTAGCTAAATTTTACTATAGGCCCTAACATTCAATTTCACTGGGCTTAAATCACACTATATTAATTCCTAGCTTTCTATATGCTATTCCCCACTGCTAAAGCCCCTATCTTTCATTTCCACCTATCCAGGTCATGAGTCTTTTACATTAACTCCTGCCAAGTGATTTCTCCACATACAGACCATCCAGAACATACATCTACACTGTATTATCTCCAAATTAGTACTCTGTATGTACTTTTTACACAGCTCTCTAATTGTTACACATATAAAAGTCTTGTTGTCTCAGTAGGGTTGGAAACAGAAACTGTTTCATATGCATCTTGGTTATTTCCCTACAGTGTCTAACTACTAATAAAGGTAGATTATGTTAACAGATGGGGTGGCTCAAGTATTGCACTGGTACCTGGAAAATTGCACTGGAAAATTTAAAGGACTGAGAGAAATTTATTCTAGGTCCCCCATTCCCAACAGCTATTTTGATTGCAAAAGACATAAACACACACAAACACACACACACACACGCATACACACACACATATAACTACCTACAACCACCTATCTATAAGAAAAAAATGAAATTTTCTATTAAAAAGATTATGTTACATCACCTTTTTTCTCGAGGTTCCTAACAGTATCTTCAGCTTCATTTTGTTTAGTTTTATGTAAAGTTTTCAATTCTTCTATCTCATTGTTCTTTCTTTCTAAAATCTGTAAACATTTAAAACTTTTTAATAACTATTACTTTTTTAACATATTGAACATATGTGAAAGATAAATATCTGCAGCAATGAACAACACAAAACCCAACTTAGCATTAATAACAATGATAGCTTGTGTTTATACATTGCTGTAAGATTTACTTGATCCTCATATCAACTCTTTATCGAGATATGAATATCACCCCCACTTTACAAAGGAGGAAGCTCAGGGGTTAAGCTATGTTCCTAAAGTCATAAAGTGTCTGAAGCAAGATCTGAAAGAATTGAGTCAAATTTACAATATGAATCATTTCCCCGATGATAAATGGTCAAAGGATATGAATAGTTAGTTTTTAGAAAAAAAAGAAATCAAAGCTATCTATAGTCTTATGAAAAAATTCTCTAAATCATTATTAAGAAATACAAATTAAAATTACTCTCATGTACCAACTCACACCTATCAGATTGTCTAATATGACAGAAAAGAAAAATGACAAATGTCATAGGGGACGTGGAAAAATTGGGACACTAATCCACTATTGGTGGAGTTCTGATGTGCTCCAACCATTCTGGAGAGAAATTTAAGAACTATGCCCAAAGGGCTATAAAACTGTACGTACCCTTTGACCTAGTAATACAACAACCAGATCTGTATCTGAAAGAGATCAAAGGAAGTGGAATATTTTATAGCAGTTCTTTTTGTGGTAGCAAAGAATTGGAGACTGAGGGAATGTCCATCAATTGGAAAACGGCTGTTATATGATTGGGATAGAATACTATTATGTTATAAGAAATTACAAGCAGGATGCTTTCAGAAAAACCTGGAAGACCAATGGAAAGTGAAGTGAGCAGAACCAAGAAAACACTACATACAGTAACAGAAATATTGTAAAATGACCAACTGTGAATAACTTAGCTATTCTCAGAAATACAGCAAAGACCATTATGAAGGACTTATGAAGTCTTATGTGTTCCAGCTCCAGAGAAAGAACTGATAAGAGTCAGAATACAGATCAAAGCATACTTTCTTTTTTACTTCTTTTTCTTGGAGTTTTTTTGTCTGTTTTGCAACATGGCTAATATGGAAATATGTTTTGTTGATTTCACATGTATAATCTTTAGCAAATCACTTGCCTTCTTAAAGAGAGAAGAAAAAATAGAGATAGAATTTGGAGCTCAAATTTAAAAATAAAAAAATATTAAAAATTGTTTTGACATGTAATTGAGAAAAGATAATATTAATTTTAAAAAACTGAAGTCTCCCTAACTTGTCTTATTTCCTATCCATGCCACTTAATAATAATAATAATAATAATAATAATAATAGTCTCCCAGTGATGCTATGACCACAAATCAGAAAATATCATAATTACATCCTTTTTCATCCCTCCTCAAATCTCCAAGGCCCCCCCTCTCCTTGCCTTATATTTTGCAGGAAAAAAAATCCTCTTCCTCACCCCCTATCACTCAGATGCCTTTTGCCTCTTCTCCTCCTTCACCCCTATCTCACATGATGAGGTGATCTAACACTTTAACCAAGCCTAACCCCTCTACTTGATCAAGGAATCTCATTCCAACCCTTGCTCTCCAACAGACTGCCTCCTCCCTGTGGGACTCCAGATAATCATCCCTTGTTATCCCTTTAACTTATTTTCAATTTCTCCTGTTTGTTCAAAGTAGAACTTCAAGGATTACTACCCATGTAATTTGGGCTTTTTCTTTCGTTCTTTAAAATTTTATTTTCTCCAATCACATACAAAAAATTTTTAAGTCTTTGTTTTTAAATGTTTAGTTCCAAATTATCTCTTTGCTTTCTTTTGCTCTCCCCCTCGCTGAGAAGTCAAGCAATTTTGTATACTTATGTATTCATGTGAAATATATTTCCATATGAGTCATGTTGTAAAAGAAAACACAGATCAAAAAAGAAACAATAAAAAGTTTTTTTAATGTATGCTCCAATCTACATTAAGACACCAATAAAATATTTTTGCATTCTCTAAGGTACTGTCCTTAATCTTCACTTCTCTTGCCTCAACTATCACATTTACTCCAATGGTTTCAACTACTACTTCTATAAAAATGACTCAAAACTACAATTCAAAACCTGAACTCTTTCCCATGCACTAGGCTCATGTCTTCACCTATCTAAAAAATATTCCACCTAAATATCCAAAATCTCAAACTTGAGCTTATTATCTTTCCCTAAAAACTTTATCCTTCTCACTTTAATATTTCTATCAGTGGCACCACCACTCTGTCCTTCATCTTCAAATTTTGTTATCTTTGACTTGCCCTCTCCTTCAACTCACATATGTAATCAGTTATTGACTCCCACTGACTGCATCTCCATAAAATCCCTTGTATTTTGTCCCTCTCTTTCCCAAACTACTGCAGCAGCCTTCTAACCTGCCTCTACTCTAGCACTATAATTTACATCTATTCCAGACTTAACTTTATTATGTATAGATCTGGTCATATTGCTCAACTCTGGTCCCTTTACTTTTCTGTCCTGCCTACTTAATAAAATTGAAATTCCTCAATCACTGAACTTCCCTGACAGTCTTAGTTAACCTTATCCCACCTCTCTAGACCTAACTCATGGTATTCTACTCCATCAAACACTACATTACTGTCAAAGTAATTTATTCACAGTACTCCTTAACCTTTCTGAAATACAGCATAATAGAAAAGAGCAATGGATTTAGAATCAGGGAGTTTGGGTTCAAAACACAGCTCTACTATCTGTGTGATCTTCAATAAATCATAACCTTCCTAGGCCTCAGTGTCCTCAATTCTAAATATAATAATAATTTCCACCAAGCAAAATTCTTTAAGTCTCATCTCAAATACAACTTGAACAATAAATCTATTCTTTTTCTTTTGTTATTTTTTTATTTATGGAATAAAATAAGCATTTCTATAGCACAGAACAATTTTTAAAAAAAGATGAACGCACATGAAACCACAAATTCACTAGGTACAGCTTGCTATTCCTTTAAATACCCAACAAAGTTATTCTGTAAGTTTCCTTTTTCCCTCTTTTTTCCTTCCTTCCTCTCCCCTCCCCTCCTCAGAGATGGCTACCATTAGACACAAATAGGGATATATATATATATGTGTATATATATATATGAAAATATGTATGTATGTATGTATATGTGTATGTATGTATATGTATATATGTGTAAAATTATTCTATGCATACTTCTATTTATCAATTCTTTCTCTGGATGCAGAGAGCGTCTTTCTTCATAGGCCCTTTAGAATTAATTTGGGCATTTATAAATAGTCAAAATGACTTAGCTGCTCAAAGTCATTCTTAAAACATTACTGCTGTTATGGTATGCAGTGTTCTCTTGTTTCAGCTCATTTTCATTCTTCATTATTTCATGTATTATTTTCATGCAAATATGCATCCATATTTTTCAAAGATCACTGAGCTCATCATTTCTTATAGTATAATAGCATTTCGTCACAATCATATACCACAACTTGTTCAGATATTCCCCAATTGATGGGATCCCTGTAACATCCAATTCTTTGCCACCACAAAGAGAGCTACCATAAACATTTTAGAATGTATAGCTTTTTTGCCATTTTCCCTAACCATCTTTGGAAAGAGAACTAGTAGTGGTATTGCTGGGCTAAAGGTTATAAAGCAGATTAATAATTCTTTGCATATGATGCCAGATTGTTCTCCAAAATGGCTGGATCAGTTCATAATTCCACCAACAATGAATTAATTGTACCAATTTTTCCACATCCCTTCCAACATTTGTCACTTTTCCCTTCAATAATCTTAGTCAATCTGATACAACAATATGAACAATATCTCAGGGTTGTTTTAATTTATATTCCTCTAATCAATAATGATTTAGATCATTTTTTCATATGACTATAAATTATTTTGATTTTTTCATTGGAAAACTGCCTGTTCACATCCTTGGACTATCAATTGGGGAATGACTAGTGTTATTATAGATTTAACAAAGTTCTTTATATATTTTAGATATGAGACTTTTATCTGATATACTGTCTATAAATTTTTTCCCAAGTTTTATGTTTTCCTCCTAATCTTGGCTACATTTGTTTTATCTGCACAAAAATTGTTTACTTTAATGCGATCTAAATTATCCATTTTACATCTGTCTTTGCTCTCTATTTCTTGTTTATTCATAAATTGTTCACCTAGCCATAAGTGTGATAAGTAATGTTTCACCTTCTTCTGATTTTCTTATAATACAATATATATTAATACATATAATAATATATAATAATATCTCTCTTTACATCCAAGTCACACAAGCAATTTGGCCTTATTTGATAAATGGCATATACTGCTCTAAACCCAATTTCTGCCATACTGCTTTCCAGTTTTTCTTTTCTCAAACCTCAGTTATGAACTCATTATGCTCTATTCTGTATTATATTTACTTGTATAGGTATCATATTTATTTGTGTAGGTGAACTCAGCCAGGTCACAGTCTAGTAGGAAAATATGATAGCAATACAAATAAAATCAGTATCTGATATTATCTTCCCTAGTGCTTAGCACTGTATTACACAAATAAGAGATACTTAATACACATTTTTGCATTGTTGAAACATATACTTATATAAAGTAACTGTCAAACATTTTTTCAGAGATTATATTTTGACAATTCGTTACGATGATAAGTACTGCTAAAATAATTAAATGTTGCTTCCCAAATGTTTTTGGTTTTGTTTCCCACTTAAAGAAATATCATTAATTATTGGTTCATTTTGAGTTCTAAAACAATTTGATAAACAATTTCAAAAATTTATACTAAACTATCAACTACTTGAGAAAAGGGAAGCTTTATACATCTTTATATCTCCTATTGAATTATTTGGACATACTAGGCATACATTAAATATTTGCTTAATGAACAACTATATCTTACCTTCTGAACATCAGCATCATGCTTCTGTTGTAATTTAAGCTTTTCCTCATGAAAATTGCCTTCTAATATTTTTGTTTTCATCTCCAACTTTAAGAGAAAAAAAGAATTTTAACTGTAATAAATTAGCTTGCTTTGTGACATATGAAATTAAATTTAAACTAAGCTATTTCTAAGAAATTTATTTATATATATATGTATGTATGTATTTCTTCCTGAAAATTATCACCATATTTCTAAGAGTAGCAAAAAATTTCAAATTTTAAAGGGGTCACTTTTTTAAAGTGAATTTTGCACCCAAAATTACTTTAACTATATACATAACATACATATACATATATATATATACATACACACACACACATACATACATACACACAAATATAAATAAAATTTCCTTAACTTTTCATGGAATATTTTAACTATGAATATCCTGTCTCCAACTCACCCTTTCCATTTACATGTGTCTTCCAAACATGTTCATATGACTTTAAATATACTGTTTCTATAAGTAAAAATATCAGAATAGGGAATCAACTTATTTCATTGATATAGGTAACTTTCACCTGAAAAAATTCCTTCTGCCAATACAGGTCAGAACTTTCTCTGCAACTTACAGTTTTAGAGAGATATCTAAAGCATTCACAGGGTAAACAATTTGTCCATGATGATATAACCAGTATGTGTCAGAAAACAAACTTATACCTATGTCTCCCTCCAAGGCCAGCTCTCGGTAGCCCACAATTCCTCTCAGAATGAGGTCTATCTGAGGTTTAGCAAAATAAGAATATATACCATATTAATCTTATACATTTTATTCATATGGACAAATCTCCTTAAGTATTTTTAAAAAAACAAATGCTTTCCCCAATCGTTAACACTCTAAGATTTTTAAGGGGAATAACCTTGTTCATTCATGGTTACTATAACTTTCAGCCCCCTTTCAGGAACACAGAATTTTCTTCACCAATGTTTGTTGGAAATAATGACAATATATAAAAATTTTAAGAGAAAAAAAATGAAACTAACAAATAAAAATTGTAAATGGAAATGGCCACTTACAACTTTACTGCATTCACTAAATTGCTCTTCAAAGTTGCGTTCATAATAAAACACTTTTTGATAGGCCAATTTTCTTGCAAAGAATCTGCACTACATTCTACCCAGCTACAAATATAAAGCAAACTCTAACAGTTTTAACACAGAGCATCTTTAAAAAATAAAAAAAAGTTTTAACTAAAATGGCAACTCGATGAGCACCTGTTCAAAACAGACAAATATAATCATCAAAATATAAACATGCAATTTTACAGATAAATACACAAAAGAGAACAAAAGAACTATACAACATAGAATCTTTATGATGGAAAAAAGATGGGCTGGCATTCATTCTAGGGTCTGTGTAAAGGGTCAGGATAACTGGCATGAGCAAAAGAATCTGAAGATAGTTATAAGTTCTAAGATGTGGTCAAGAATAATGATAAGCAAAACTTTGATAAACAGGAATCTACTCTATCAGGTACTCCGGCAAAACTGTTCAGTTCCCAGAGAGATTACAATAAGGTAGAGGCAATCTGGGGTCACATTTGAAAAAAGGACAGATTACCTAATAAACAGCAAGGATCAAGTACGAATCAATAGTAGTCAACTACTGTGGGTCAAGACTAAGAATTCCACATAGAATAAGAGTTGTTCAAATGAGCTACATAGCATGAATACAGGCAGAAATACTGCAAAGGACTTTTCCAGAAAAGGTGGATTGGATGAGGCAATCAAACAAAGAGTATATATCATTGACAGACCAGTATTCAGACCAGAAAAGTTGAACTAGTAGGTTATTCAAGTTAAATTGAGAGGGAATAGCCAAGATTGATCCCAGAGAAGTAAATTCTACCAACAAATTGCTTTTTTCAGTGCTTCAAGGGCTGGGCAGTCATGTAAATGTATATTCGTGTATAACCTTCATTCTAATCTATGAGGTAAATTTATCCCATGAGGCATTAATTTCCAGTGATTCTGTGCTTACGATATGGCTCTTGCTTGAGCCTCCAGTTAGAGAACAGAACTCTCTAATTATGGGCTGGGGTTTTAACTTTTTAGCCTCAGTCTCACACTAGAGGTCCCTCTTTCTTCAGCAGCTCCCAATGCTATCTCATACCCTTCAGTCACAAGGACATTACACTTAAAGACAAAATTAGTCACAGCTATTTATAAAATATATATTAAAAATTCATTAAAGATAGTATTACAATAATTTTTTTAAAATGCACAACTAAGTAGAAGTAAGGCAGGGGCAGATTAGAATCCACGCTTTCCTATTATCAAAATTTCCCTCAACAGTCTTGCTACTGAAATGATCATGATTAAATAAAAATGAAAACAAACCCAACCCACAGTTATCTTTCTTCTTTTTTATGCAGATATCCTCTTAGGGCACTAAAAAAAAAGAAAAAGAAAAAGAAAAAAGAAAAAAGGATCCACAGTGGTCATTAGATTCCACAATTCTGCTGATGTTACCTACCCTTCTCTCTCTCTCTTTCCTCCTGTCCACCACAATCTGTCACAACCATCAGTCAAAATTACATCCACTCACAGCCCATTCAATATTCCATTCCATTTCTTTTTTCCCAAACTGGAAAGAAACATAAATCTGGAAGGACTTTGTAACCAACTCACATTGCCATCGATGGTTACACATGTATAAAGCCTAATGGCTGGTTAGGTAAGTAGGTTCCTTTTTGGCTCACTTGAAGACTTTACAAGAGTCCATCATAGTCAGGTGGGCTGGGGGTCAACACTGTGAGCTGAATAACCTTGCAAGGTCTCACGTCACTGTCAATGAGAGTTGTCACTAATATGTGAAAGATGGAATGTCTATGCCTTTATGCAGCTATCAATAAAAAGTAGTAGCCTGGAAAGATTCATGATTCCAAAAACATAGGTACTTCCTCCAGCAATGCAAATCAACACTAGTCCACACTTCCTCTTTCTAAATGATTCTTAGCCAACTTTTCCCACAAATACTCCAAAAAAGATCTACCCAAACTCAATTAAGAGCTTTCATTTCTTTTAGTATCTTACAGATACTAATTAATCAAATGGAAGGAAGCATGATATAATAGAAAGATTACATCTGAAATAAGAAGTACTCATCTAAATCCAAGCTCTACAACTCCTGTGTGATCAAGCCACTTAAATTCTCTGGACCTCAGTTTCTTCATTTAAAAAAAACCAAGTGGCACAAATAACTAAGGTCTCTAAGGAAGAAAAAAGAAAGAAACAAAGAAAGGAAGGAAGGAAGAGAAAAAGAAAGAAAAGAAAAGAAGAAAGGAAGAAAGGTCTCTTTTAGTTCTAAACTATTATCCAGTTTCTAAGATGTAGCTTGTTAATGTGCTCATTCTTACTTTATGACCAATCCAATTCCTTTGCTAATTATACATATTTTAGTAATGTCTGTTATACTGCTTCTTTTATTCAAATCATTGGCAGCATGATGTCCCATGATTCATTGCCATAAAGTATCACTGAAAGAATATTTAGGTGTTTTCTGCTGTGAAAATTTTATAATCACTGAAAACACTACGCAATTTTCCAAAGGCAATTCTTATCTGTCTCCTTCCTCTACTCACTCAATTCTAAACTTAGCTCTCTGTCTACCTACAGCTTTCTACCTCACTGCAAGCAAAAGAATACAGTCCAGGCGATAGCTGACATCACTCTCAATTCTTGGTACATCATGTTCCACAGTGTTAAACAAAGAGATGTTTGCCAAACATGTCGTGTTAAATGCTGTGCCTAAGGTCCAAAAAAAAAAGAAGCATTTCTTATTGATGGAGATGCTATTTGTAGATAACATTGTACTAATTATACCAAGCCCTACAGCACTGCAAAGGCCCCTCAGTACAATGTACCATGAGAAAAAAGTTAATCTAATAATACACACTGTAACACCAAAGTGTATAAGTATTATCTAGACACTAGGTAAGAAGCCCAAGGAATTCTTTTATAATTATTTCTGGTTTAGACAAGGAATAAACTGCCCAGAAAGGCATACCTGGCAAGGAGTTTCCCTCTATCAGCAAGGCTTTAGTAAAATGGAAAATGGAGAAGCAGAGGAGGGAGAAAAGATGATGGGGAGGGAGTTAGAGGGAGATAAGTGATTTCAAAGGTTACTTTTAATTCTAAATTCTATTATTTATGAGGGTATGAACCTAAGCGGACATTCACATTTTCATCACAAGGCAATTTCTACTAATGAACATTGGTATCCTAGGTCTCTTTCAACAGCTCTACAGTCCCACTAAGCATAAAGTGTGGCACCCCTAACCGCTACTCTGCAACCCAGCACAAGGGCACAGACACAAGGATTAGGTGTCCAAAGAACCTGACCAAACTCCTAAGAGACACAGAAACTGCATGTGTGAGGTGAGTTGAACATAAAGAAAATTGCATGGGGGGGGGGGGAGTAGTTGACACAAAAGATAACATGTTGAGCTATGCCCAAATCAGGCAACATAACCTAGGCAAGAATTAGAAGATGAGAGGGAGTGATTTTATTTTTTTTAAAACTTCCAATTACATATAAAAACAAATTTAAAATTCATTATTAGGTTTTAAGTTCCAAATTCTATCCCTCCATTCCTCTCCTCCTTCCTCCCTGAGATGGTAAGCAATCTGATAAACATTATACAGGTGTAATCATGTAAAACATTTCCATATTAGTCATTTGGGGGGGAGGGGCAATCAAGAAAAATGGAGGAAGAGAGAAAGAGAGAGAGAGAAGAAGGAAGGAAGGAAGAAAAAAGAAAGAAACAAAGAAAGGAAGGAAGGAAGAGAAAAAGAAAGAAAAGAAGAAAGGAAGGAAGGCAAAAAATAATGTTTCAGTCTATAATCAGAAGCCATCAGTTCTTCCTCTGGAGGCAGATGGGATTTTTCATCATGAATCCTTTGGGTTTGTCTTGGATCATTGTATTGCTTGAGAATAGCTAAGTCAAATGGTCATTCAATGAAATGGAGGACTTTCAAGCATTCTTGATGAAAAGACCAGAGCTGAATAGAAAATCTGACTTTCAAACACAAAAATCAAGAGAAGCTTTAAAAGGCAAACAGGAAAGAAAAATCATAAGGGACTTACTAAAGTTGAATTGTTTCCAAGTTGGAGGATTATATACATATATACAGAGGACACAGGGTGAATTGAATATGAAGGCATAATATCTTTAAAAAAATAAAATTAAGGGTGAGAGAGAAATATATTGGGAGGAGAAAGGGAGAAACGGAATGGGGTAAATCACCTCTCACATAAAAGAGGCAAGGAGAAGCTTTTTCAAAGGAGGGGAAGAGGGGGAAGGTGAGAGAGAAAGAAGGAACCTTACTCTCATCAGATTTGGCTTAAGGAGGGAATAGTATGTATGCTCAGTTTCGTATGAAAATCTATCTTACACTACAGGAATGCAGGGGGGAAGCAGGCACAGTGGGGGTGGGGGAAATGACAGAAGGGAGGGCAAATGGGAGGAGGCAGTCATTAGAAGTAAATACTTTTGAGGAGGGACAGGGTCAAAAGAGATAATAGAATAAATGGAAGGTTGGATAGGATGGAGGGAAATATAGCTAGTATTTCACATCATGACTATTATGGAAGTGTTTTGCATGACTACAAATGTATAACCTATATAGAACTGAGTGCCTTCTTAGTGGTGATTGGTGGGAAGTGAGGAAGAGAGAGAAGTTGGAACTCAAAGTTTTAAAAACAAATGTTAAAAATTGTTTTTCTATGCAATTGGGAAATAAGACGTACAGACAATGGAGCATAGAAATCTATTGTGCCATACAAGAAAACCGAGGGGAAGGGATGAGAGAAGGGACAGTAGATTGGGGGAAGGGATAATTGAAATGCATGATCCCTTGGGATGGGTGGAGGGGAGAGATGGGGAGAAAATATGGAACCCAAAATCTTGTGGAAATGAATGTTGAAAACTAAAAATTAATTAATTAATTAAAAAAAGAAAGAGCTATCAATTCTATATGTGAAATCCTGCAAAGCAGATTTATTTGTAAGCTATGCTGCAAAAAAAAAGTGAAAAAAATTATGCTTCAAAAAAAGAGAATAGCTAAGTCATTCAGAGTTGTTTGTGGTACAATATTACTATGTACAATGTTCTCCTGGTTCCACTCATTTCACTCTGCATCAGTTCATGTAAGTCTTTCCAGGTTTTTCTGAAATCATCCTGCTCATCATTTCTTAAGACACAATAATATTTCATTACAATCACATACCACAACTCATTTAGCCATTCCCCAATTGATGGGTATCCCCTCAATTTCCAATTCTTAGCCACTACAAAAAGAGCTACTGTAAATACTTTTGTATCTATAGGTCCTTTCTTTTTCTTTTTTAAAAAAATCTTTTTGGGATACAGACCTAGTAGTGACATTGCTGGATCAAAGGGTATGTATGCACAGTTTGACAGTTCTTTGGGCATATTTTCAAATTGCTCTCCAGAATGGTTTAATCAGTATACAACTCTATCAACAGTGCATTAGTGTTCTATTTTTCCTGTATCCCCTCCAACATTTATCATTTTCCTTTTTCTCTCATATTAGTCAATCTGATGGGTGTGAGGTGGTACCTCAAAGTTGTTTTAATTTGCATTTCCCTAATCAATAGTGATTTAGAGCATTTTTTCATATGACTATAGGTAGCTTTGATTTCTTCACCTTTCTGAAAACAGCCTGTCCATATGCTTTGACCATTTATCAACTCGGGAATGACTTATATTCTTATAAATCTGAGTCAGATCTCTATATATTTGAAAAATGAGGCTTTTATCAGAAATACTTGCTGAAAATTTTTCCCACAGCTTTCTTCTCTCCTAATTTTAGTGGCGTTGGTATGCAAAAACTTTTAAATTTTATATAATAAAAATTATCCATTTTACAGCTCATAATGCTCTCTATATCTTGTTTGATTCTACATTCTTCCCTTATGTATAGATCTATCATGTAAACTACTCCATGTTCTCCTAATTTGTTTATGGTATCAGAGAGTGTGCTTTTCTAAATTATGAGCATAATGATCCATTTGAAAGACCACAAAACATAAGTTATATGTTATAGAAAATTTGTAGTCTGGCTCCTGAAATAGGCCCCAAGAATATGATTGTTTATGGAAGGTCTTTAATGAGGAAAAAGAAGTTAACTTAAAAATTCATTCCAAATACTAATGACCAGTTGAGTAATTCCTTAGTATTAGTCCATAAGTATGAGTACATTTTTGTGTTAAATGGAAGAACATCAAGGGAGTTCAGACTAGTAAAGAAAAGCTAAAGAAAACACTTTTATACCCATCACTGGACCCAGGAGTAACTCTAATTTTTTTTCTGTTCGTAAGGACTGAAGAATTGAAGCACTGTTTCAATTTCACATATTAGGGGAAGGAAAGGGAATAGGCATTTATACATCACCTACAGTGTGCCAGATAATGTGCTAAGCACTTTTTACAGTTATCTCATTTGGTCCTTACAACACCCACACAAGGTAGGTGTTATTACTGTCCCCATTTCACATTTGAGAAGACGGAAGCAAACAGAGGTTAAGTGACTTGCTCAACATCACACAGCTATTATGTGCGTGGCTGGATCTGCCCTCTGGTCTTGTGACTTCAAGCCTAGCTCTCTATCCACTGCACTACCAGCTGGCTCTGGTTAAATATGTTGTTTAATGAAGTCTTTGTGAATTCACTGAATTAAAACATAAAGGTATGTTTACAGTAGACTGCATACACACTGCTTACTTTTTTCATGAGAGCTTACATAAAACTCAGGTTGGAATGACAGCTCAAAGGTAGTGCTAAATTGCAATTGTCCTGGTCAAAGCTCTATGTCTTCTATTATAGAGGTTCTTAACCTTGAGTCCACTACCTTTTTTTTTTTTTTCCTATTTTGGTCTTTTTAAAATATTTCATTTTCAGGTTTTCAAACAAACAAATGCCTCCACTGGCTATGTCCAAAAAATATATGCTTCCATCAGCACTATAAGGACATCACCACTCTATCTGGAATAGGATGTTTCTTCATGAATATCTGGAATTGTAGTTAATCATTGTGTTCATCAATGTTTCTAAGCCTTTCAAAGTTGTTTGTCTTTAAATTACTGTTACTGTATGAATTGCTTTCCTAGCTCTAATAATTTCACTCTGTGGGGGTCGGAGCCAAGATGGTGGAGCAGAAAGACACACATACACTAGCTCCGAACCCACAGCCCATAAAATATCTGTAAAAAAGAATTCCCAACAAATTCTGGAGCAGCAGAAGCCACAGAACAACAGAGCAGATGAGATTTTTGCTCCAGACAGCCTGAAAACCTTTCGCAAAAGGTCCTTCGCGCTGCGGACCCAGAGTCAAGCCCAGCTGTCTTGGCCGCGCAGCGCCAGAGCAGATCCGAGCAGGCTTCAGGGACAGAATCTCCAGTGGCCGCACAGGTCCCTCCACCCACAGGTGACAAGGGTCAGTGAGAGGGTCTCTTTGGCAAGTCGAGAGGGGAGTGGCATGCCCCGATAACTCAGGACCCCTCAGGAGGCAGCAGTGGAGGTGGGAGCAAACCAGGGCTCCCCAAGCAGGCAGGAGCCTGGATCCATTGTTGAAGGTCTCCACATAAACCCCCTGAGGGAACTGAGCCCCAGTGGTGGCCCTGCCCCCACCTGAGCACCTGAACTTAATCTCACACTGAAGAGCAGCCCCGCCCCCGCCCAAAGCCCTGAGGCTGGGAAGCAGCATTTGAATCTCAGACCCTAGGCACTGGCTGGGCAGATCTGGAGGCAAAGTGGATGTGAAGAGAATATTCAGAAGTCAAGTCACTGGCTGGGAAAATGCCCAGAAAAAGGAAAAAAAATAATACTATAGAAGGTTACTTTCTTGGTGAACAGGTATTTCCTCCCTTCCTTTCTGATGAGGAAGAACAATGCTTACCATTAGGGAAAGACACAGAAGTCAAGCCTTCTGTATCCCAGCCCACTCAATGGGCTCAGGCCATGGAAGAGCTTAAAAAGGATTTTGAAAATCAAGTTAGAGAGATGGAGGAAAAATTGGGAAGAGAAATGAGAGACATGCAAGCAAAGCATGCAAAACAAGTAAACACCTTGCTAAAGGAGACCCAAAAAAATGCTGAAGAAAATAATACCTTGAAAAAGAGGCTAAGTCAATTGGCAAAAGAGGTTTAAAAAGCCAATGAGGAGAAGAATGCTTTCAAAAGCAGAATTAGCCAAATGGAAAAGGAGCTTCAAAAGCTCACTGAAGAAAATAGTTCTTTCAAAATTAGAATGGAACAGATGGAGGCCAATGACTTTATGAGAAACCAAGAAATCACAAAATAAAACTAAAAAAATGAAAAAATGGAAGATAATGTGAAATATCTCATTGGAAAAACAACTGACCTGGAAAACAGATCCAGGAGAGACAATTTAAAAATTATGGGCCTACCTGAAAGCCATGATCAAAAAAAGAGCCTAGACATCATCTTTCATGAAATTATCAAGGAAAACTGCCCTGAGATTCTAGAACCAGAGGGCAAAATAAATATTGAAAGAATCCACCAATCACCACCTGAAAAAGATCCAAAAAGAGAAACTCCTTGGAATATTATGACCAAATTTCAGAATTCCCAGGTCAAGGAGAAAATACTGCAAGCAGCTAGAAAGAAACAATTCAAGTATTGTGGAAATACAATCAGGATAACACAAGATCTAGCAGCTTCTACATTAAGGGATCGAAGGGAGTGGAATAGGATATTCCAGAAGTCAAAGGAACTAGGACTAAAACCAAGAATTACCTACCCAGAAAAACTGAGTATAATACTTCAGGGGAAAAATTGGTCTTTCAATGAAATAGAGGACTTTCAAGCATTCTTGATGAAAAGACCAGAGCTAAAAAGATAATTTCACTTTCACACACAAGAATGAAGAGAAGCATGAAAAGGTAAACAGCAAAGAGAAGTCATAAGGGACTTACTAAAGTTGAACTGTTTTCATCCCTACATGGAAAGACAATATTTGTAATTCTTGAAACTATTCAGTATCTGGGTAGTGGGTGGGATTACACACACACACATGCACATGCACACACACACAGAGACAGAGTGCGCAGAGTAAATTGAAGAGGATGGGATCATATCTTAAAAAAAAATGAAATCAAGCAGTGAGAGAGAAATATATGGGAGGAGAAAGGGAGAAATGGAATGGGGCAAATTATCTCTCATAAAAGAGGCAAGCAAAAGACTTTTTAGTGGAGGGATAAAGAGGGGAGGTGAGAGAAAAACATGAAGTTTACTCTCATCATATTCCACTAAAGGAAGGAATAAAATGCACACTCATTTTGGTATGAAAACCTACCTTACAATACAGGAAAGTGGGAGATAAGGGGACAAGCAGGGTGGGGGGGATGATGGAAGGGAGGGCATGGGGAGGAGGGAGCAATTTGAGGCCAACACTCATGGGGAGGGACAGGATCAAAAGAGAGAATAGAAGTAATGGGGGGCAGGATAGGATGGAGGGAAATATAGTTAGTCTTATACAACACGACTATTATGAAAGTCATTTGCAAAACTACACAGATTTGGCCTATATTGAATTGCTTGCCTTCCAAAGGGAAGGGGTAGGGAGGGAGGGAGGAATAGAAGTTGGAACTCAAAGTTTTAGGAACAACTGTGGAGTACTGTTCTTGCCACTAGGAAATAAGAAATATAGGTAAAGGGGTATAGAAAGTTATTTGGCCCTACAGGACTAAAAAGAAGATGGAGACAAGGGCAGAGAGGGATGATAGAAGAGAGAGCAGATTGGTGATAGGGGCAATTAGAATCCTTGGTGTTTTGGGTAGGGGGAGGGGACAAAGGGGGAGAAAATTTGGAACCCAAAATTTTGTTAAAATGAATGTTAAAAATTAAATAAATAAAAATAAAATAAAAAAAAAAAAATAAATAAATAATAATAATTTCACTCTGTGTCAATTTATACATATACTCCCAGGTTTCTGTAAAATCATCCCTTAAATTATATCTCACAATACAATAGTACTCCATCATAATCATATATCACAATGCTTTTATCCATTCCCCAATTACTGCATACCTCCTCAATTTCCAATTCTTTGTAACCATGGATAGATATGTCATAATACACATAGCTATTTATCATTATTAACATCATTATTTTTAGTAGAGATTTGATCCAAGAATACCTGATCAATTAGGTCTCTCTGGCCCATTTGATGAAACTAAAGAATATAAGGAGCGAGTAACAAACAGTGAGGTGTAAGGCTTTGTTCTTTTCAGATTGAAAATAGTTACATTTGTATCTTCAAGAATGCACTCCTTTAAGATTCCAAGTGGATAATTTTGCACCTTATAAAAGATAGCAGACCTTCAGTGGCTAAAGCCCTAAGAAGCTCATTCAAACAACTGGAAAGAATGACAAAATGGGACATAAAGAAGTGTTTTATATACATGTATCTTATACAAAAAAAAGTATTTTTAACTCCTTCATAAGAAGTTGTTCCACCAACCTGAGAGCTGACAGTTATTGGCTGGTTCAAGGATCAGTCACACCATTGGCAGCCTTTAAAAAGCAGCTCTGGAGTCTGTTGAAATAGGAGTGCTGTCATTTGTGATAATTATCTCTGGAAGTTGAAAAGAGAGCCAGCTATGGAGGCAGAAGGCAGTCCTTGGAAGGGAATGGGTCTTCCACAGGACAATGGTGCTGGAAGGAATTTCTCTCTCCTTCCCCCATCTATCAACAAAGTAGCTTACTGTGGAGACACCTGTGCAACAGCTGTGTCTCCCGGCAGAGAGCAAGCCAAAAAAGATGAACTACAGAGAAGATAAAGCCAAGAGATACAGCATAACGATGAGCCTAGTAAAAATATTATTTTGCCATAGGGAATAGTATGTGGATATCAGAAGAAAAAAACATGAGGGCCCACTGCCTTGGCTACTTGTATTTCCTACCCGTGTGCCTCTTAATTGGTGTATATACCCATTCCTCCACTGGATGTTATGTATTTCTGGGAGGATGTGAACCAACTTAATGGGGGAAATGTTTTATTACTACTATTCATTCTATGCTACTCCAGTAAGTGCCTTCTGTTATTGTTGTCATCATTGTTCAGGTCGTTCCAGTAGTGTCCAACTCTCTGTGACCCCATTTAGGGGTTTTCTTGGCAGAGATACTGGAGTGCTTTGCCATTTCTTTCTCCAGCTCATTTTATAGATGAAAAACTGAGATAAACAGGGTAAAGTGACTTGTCTAGGGTCTCACAGCTAGAGAACTAAAGAAGTGCCAGGAGTAGAATAGAACTTGGTACACATCTGTAGACATGACCAAGGCTTTTGATACTGCCAGCTGTAAGGACATATGGAAGATCATGGTGAAACTGTATTGCCAAGGGAAGTTCATTAGCATTTTATTACAGTTTCATGATGGCATGCCCACACAGGTTCTGGATGAAGGACAACACTCTCATGCTTTCCCAGTCACCAGCGCAATAAAGCTTGATTCTATGCTCTTCAATATAATATTTTCCACTATGTTGTCAGATGCCTTCAATCAGCTTCTGCACTGATGATAAGCTATTTAACTTGAAAAGTCTACAAGCTAAGACCAAAGTAGAGGGGAAGTTGGTGCAGAACTTTTTGATCATGGGTAATTGTGTATTCAATGCAGCCTCTGAGGCCGAAATGCAACAGAATATAGATCAATTCTCTGCAGCCTGGGCTAACTTCGGCCTGACAATCAACATAAAGAAAACAGAGGTTCTCCACCAGCCAGCAGAGCATTATCCATACCACTGGTCACAATAAATGGAGAAATTTTGAATGCTGAGGAAAAGTTCACTTTTCTTGGCAGTACACTCTCCAGGGCTGTCCACACAGATGATGAGGGGGATGTATATATTGCCAGAGCTTAGTGTTTGGGAGGCTCCAAAAGAAAGTGTGGGAGATAAAAGGTATCAGGTTGCATACCAAACGCAGGTCTACAGAACCATCATGCTAATACACTGTTGTATACCTATGAACCCTAAAGAGTCTATCAGCACCACGCCAGAAAACTGAACCATATCCCCTTGAATTGTCTCAGAAAGATCCTGAAGATTACCTAGCAAGATAAGATCCTGAGGTCCTCTCTAGGAACTGAACTGCCAAATATTCAAATTCTATTGCAGACAGTGCCAACTTCAATGGTCTGGCCACACAGTTCAAATACCAAACGCATGCTTACCCAAAAGACTATTTTACAAGGTAAGCACTCACAAGGTGATCAGAAGAAATGGCATAAGAACACACTCAAAGTATCTCTGAAGAACTTTAGTACTGATTGTGAGATATGGGAAACACTGGCACAGGACTGTCTAACACGTCCCTCATCAAAAAAAAACACTGTACTCCATAAGCAAAGCAGAATCATAGAGGCAAAAAGATAGCATGACCTGCACAAATTCAGAGCCACTTTCACTCTAAATATTTTAATGGACCACTTGTGCAGGATCTGTAGGAATTTTCCAACCTCACACTGGTCTGGTCAGCCATAGCCAAACACACAGTACCCTGACTTCCACATTGTGATGTCATTGGTCTTCTTTGAAAATGAAGGATGAACAACAAAAACAAGTGTCTGAAGCCAGATTTGAACTCAGGAAGATGAGTCTTCCTGACTTCAGAGTAGCCCAGAATGCTTACCCCACCAAAAATATTGATGACTGGCAGCTAAACAGCTAGAAAGTAGAAAATAAAAGGGGTCACTTCATTCAACCCTGTTCTCAGATGCCACAATTACTTACAGTCTTAGAAAAATTTATACCGAAACTTGGAATTTATTGTACTTATTTAATTTATAAACTTATAATAAAAAGCTACATTCCCTTATTATCCTATGGCTATGCTTTGAACTATATTGATCACTAATCTTCTGCAGAATGATCATCTACCAGTGGGAGTGGGAGAAAAGGAACACTTTAAATATCTAATACTTATCAATATTCCTACAGTTATTTACAAAAACATCGGTATATTTTGCTGTATTTTTGATGGGAGTTCATACATTTCTGAACTATATATTTCTAAAGAAATAAGGTCATAAACATTCCAACAGATGCATGACATTAAAAAACAAATTACCAATAAACAAAAAAGTTTGTTTTTTACTAACAATTAACTACTTTTCTAACTAATTTTTTTATTTGCACTTCTAATTTACTATGCAAGTTGTACAGAAATTTTAGACTATATTGTGAAAAATTCAAATAAAATTATTCAAATGTTTTCTAAAATACTACTAAAATGTCAAACAAGAATCAAAGTGATTTGCCACTCTTATCAAGCTGAGTGAACAAGATTTTTTTAAAAGTGCATAATTTTGCCTCCTTCCAAGTAGACACAGGAATTAGAATTAAAATTGGTCTAATTTTCCCATTCTGAGTATGCAGGAAACATGCCCAAAGACATTTTCCCACCCTTACATAAAACTACAAAGCTTCCCTACACATAGGTTCCCTATGGCAATCTAATCATTTCCCAAAAATCAGATAAGGGCCAAAACTCCAGGGGTATAGGTATATGCATACATATATAAGAGCATAAGAATTTGCACTAAAGTGACCTGTTTGAAAAACTAAATCATATGCTAACTATATGTGCTCTCTTTACTCTATAGCTTGATAAAATATATATTTTATACATTTTACAAAATGTATAAAAGCTCTACAATATGGTCCTTTATCAATTCTTCAGAAAATAATTTGATTATTTATGGAAGACTTCTTAATTTTAAAAAGGGTATCACAGATGAGAAAAGAAGAAAAAGAAAGGCAAACATCAATTTTTACTAAAAGCTAAATATTTGGATATATTACAAACAAATGATAATAACACTGCTTTGACCTTTCTGGTATGTTAAAGAGATCACCTAGTAAGTAATTCTGTATTTAGAATACTACGTTGTATCTTTAAAATGAAAATGAAAAAATATCTTTCTGAGTTCTGATTTTTTCAATGAATGTTATATTTCCCACAACAAGCATGTGTTGCCCTAATTTAATATATGAGGCAGACATACCTGAAAAGGTATGTACCATTATTTATTTTCATTAGCTTGGCACATGGTATCTCTAATTGACTGAGGAGGCTTTTAACCAAAAAACCAAATTATTTTTAATCTTCAATGTTTTCTCACTGATTTATTCATATACAACTGTAATTTAAAATGTGAGAATAAATTAATACTGGAATTCATGAAATATATTTTAAATATATTCTAATATTACCTATTCAATATATTCAATTGTCAGATCATTTTAATTAAAAAAATTTCATTGTTAATGTTCAGTCCTAATAGTTGGGGAAAAAAAGCTTATTTTGTTATTCCTATGTCAAATAGATTTATGACTTAAATCATGTTTTCCTAAAATTTCCTTAGGAAATAACTAAAATGGCTAGATTTTCATATTTCCGAAACTTTAAAAATATCAAATTTATATCCATCATGATTTCATGACTCATTAGAATTCTGAATTTATTTTTAAACATTAGTTTTTGTTTGTACCTTATACGCATCTTACAGTAGGTGGAATTTTAGCTGAGTGAAACCAAAAAGTAGAGATGAGGGAGAACAGCATTCTAGGCTTGAAGGACAGTCAATGAAAAAGTACTGAGCTAGAAGATGGAATGGTGTAAGCAAATTGGAAAAATAAAGTCTGTCAAGATATAACAGGCTTTAAAATAATAACAAGCATTCAAATAGAACATAAAGGTTTGCAAACTGATTACAGATAGTATCTCATTTTATCCTCACAGCCACCCCCACTTCTAGATTGAATCCACTCTTGTGATAGAGAATAACAGTTAAACAAATATATCCAACACAGTAACAACATCTCACAACGTATACATTATACAGTCCTATTTGTCCATCCCATTCTCTCTACCTTGAGCGGCCAAATATGTTTCTTTCTATGTCGCCCAGGAAATTCACTTTTCAGTGACGCAGGTTCAGTTTCATTGTGGTGATTTCATTTACAACACTGAAGTCATTCTATATGTTGTCTTGGCTTTACCTACTTCACATCCCATCATTTCATAAAACTCTTTCCATATTTTTCTGAATTCCCAGTGTTTGTCATTTCTTACTGCACCATAATACTTTATTGCATTCATAATATCATACTTTATTTATTGCTCATGTGGAGAACATTCATATTTCTTTTTTCTGTTCCTTGCTTACACAGAATACAGCTATGAGTATCTTAGTACATATTGCAGTACTGCTAATGCCTTCTACTCTCAGCATATACCCACAGCAGTAGGATCACTGGGTCAAAGGAACTGGATAGATTAGTCCCTTAACTAATTTGAAGTTGATATCCAAAATTAGAGGGGTCGAGGGGGCGGAGCCAAGATGGCGAAGTAGAAAGACACACATACGCTAGCTCCGAACCCACAGCCCATAAAATATCTGTAAAAAAGAACTCCCAACAAATTCTGGAGCAGCAGAAGCCACAGAACAACAGAGCAGACGAGATTTCTGTTCCACAGAGACCTGAAAACCTGATGCAAAAGGTCCGTCGTGCTGCGGACTCGGAGCCGAGCCCAGCCCTGCCTTGGCCGTGCGGTGTGGAGAGGAGCAGATCAAAGCAGGCTTCAGGGACAGAATCTCTAGTGGCCGCGCAGGTCCCTCCACCCACGGCCCCCAAAGGTTGGTGAGAGGATCTTCTTGGCTTGCTGAAAGGGGAATGGGGTGCCCCCATAACTCAACCCCCCTCAGGAGGCAGACCGGGGCTCCCCAAGCAGGCAGGAGCCTGGATCCATTGTTGAAGGTCTCCACATACACCCCCTGAGGAAACTGAGCCCCAGTGGTGGCCCTGCCCCGACCTGAGCACCTGAACTTTATCTCACACTGAATAGCAACCCCACCCCTGCCCAAAACCCTAAGGCTGGGAAGCAGCATTTGAATCTCAGACCCCAAGTGCTGGCTGGGCAGATCTGGAGGCAAAGTGGGTGTGAAGAGAATACTCAGAAGTCAAGTCACTGGCTGGGAAAATGCCCAGAAAAGGGAAAAAAATTAATACCATAGAAGGTTACTTTCTTGGTGAACAGGTATTTCCTCCCTTCCTTTCTGATGAGGAAGAACAATGCTTACCATTAGGGAAAGACACAGAAGTCAAGGCTTCTGTATCCCAGCCCACCCAATGGGCTCAGGCCATGGAAGAGCTCAAAAAGGATTTTGAAAATCAAGTTAGAGAGGTGGAGCAAAAACTGGGAAGAGAAATGAGAGAGATGCAAGTAAAGCACAAAAAGCAGGTAAACACCCTGCTAAAGGAGACCCAAAAAAATGCTGAAGAAAATAACACCTTGAAAAAGAGGCTAAGTCAATTGGCAAAAGAGGTTCAAAAAGCCAATGAGGAGAAGAATGCCAATGACTTTATGAGAAACCAAGAAATCACAAAATAAAACCAAACGAATGAAAAAATGGAAGATAATGTGAAATATCTCATTGGAAAAACAACTGACCTGGAAAACAGATCCAGGAGAGACAATTTAAAAATTATGGGTCTACCTGAAAGCCATGATCAAAAAAAGAGCCTAGACATCATCTTTCATGAAATTATCAAGGAAAACTGCCCTGAGATTCTAGAACCAGAGGGCAAAATAAGTATTCAAGGAATCCACAGATCACCTCCTGAAAGAGATCCAAAAAGAGAAACTCCTAGGAACATTGTGGCCAAATTCCAGAGTTCCCAGGTCAAGGAGAAAATATTGCAAGCAGCTAGAAAGAAACACTTCAAGTATTGTGGAAATACAATCAGGATAACACAAGATCTAGCAGCTTCTACATTAAGGGATCAGAGTGCTTGGAATAGGATATTCCAGAAGTCAAAGGAACTAGGACTAAAACCAAGAATCATCTACCCAGAAAAACTGAGTATAATACTTCAGGGGAAAAATTGGTCTTTCAATGAAATAGAGGACTTTCAAGCATTCTTGATGAAAAGACCAGAGCTGAAAAGAAAATTTGACTTTCAAACACAAGAATGAAGAGAAGCATGAAAAGGTAAACAGCAAAGAGAAGTCATAAGGGACTTACTAAAGTTGAACTGTTTACATTCCTACATGGAAAGACAATATTTGTAACTCTTGAAACTTTTCAGTATCTGGGTAGTGGGTGGGATTACACACACACACATGCACATGCACACACACATAGAGACAGAGTGCACAGAGTAAATTGAAGAGGATGGGCTCATATCTTAAAAAATGAAATCAAGCAGTGCGACAGAAATATATTGGGAGGAGAAAGGAAGGAATGGAATGGGGCAAATTATCTCTCATAAAAGAGGCAAGCAAAAGACTTTTTAGTGGAGGGATAAAGAAGGGAGGTGAGAGAAAAACATGAAGTTTACTCTCATAATATTCCACTAAAGGAAGGAATAAAATGCACACTCATTTTGGTATGAAAACCTACCTTACAATACAGGAAAGTGGGGGATAAGGGGACAAGCAGGGTGGGGGGGATGATGGAAGGGAGGGCATGGGGAGGAGGGAGCAATTTGAGGTCAACACTCATGGGGAGGGACAGGATTAAAAGAGAGAATAGAAGTAATGAGGGACAGGATAGGATGGAGGGAAATATAGTTAGTCTTATACAACACGATTATTATGGAAGTCATTTGCAAAACTACACAGATTTGGCCTATATTGAATTGCTTGCCTTCCAAAGGGAAGGGGTGGGGAGGGAGGGAGGGAGGAAGAGAAGTTGGAACTCAAAGTTTTAGGAACAACTGTGGAGTACTGTTCTTGCTACTAGGAAATAAGAGATACAGGTAAAGGGGTATAGAAAGTTATTTGTCCCTACAGGACAAAAGAGAAGATGGAGACAAGGGCAGAGAGGGATGATAGAAGAGAGACAAGATTGGTGATAGGGGCAATTAGAATGCTTGGTGTTTTGGGTAGGGGGAGGGGACAAAAGGGGAGAAAATTTGGAACCCAAAATTTTGTGAAAATGAATGTTAAAAGTTAAATAAATAAAAAATTTTAAAAATTTAAAAAATATACAAAAAAACAAAATTAGAGGGGTCACTTCACAACTCAATTAACATTCTATTAATATGCTTGTCTTTCTAAAGCTCCTTCCACATTGTTTACATTTTTATCATCCATGCCTATTGCAAAATGTGAGTCACAATCTCAGATTCAATTAAATTGAATTTCTTTTTACTATTAATCATTTGGAGCATGCTTTCATGTGGTGCTTTATAGTTTGAGATTTGTCTTTTGAAACATTCATATTCTTTAACCGCTTATCTATTGGAAAATTGGTTTGGTTTTACTTGCATCAATTCTTTGTTTATTTTGAAAATCAAAGTAGTTTTTACCACACATGCAAAGGTAACAAAAAAAATATCATTTCTTGAGACATTTGGTCATCTTGCATTTAACAAATTATAATGAGTATTTATAGAAAAACTACAAGAAAAATAATTAAAGTTTATTTAAGAGAATAAGAGAAACAGAAATTCTAGGAAGAGTTTGAAAGGGAGTCCAAATTAAATCGGCATATCCTTTGATCATCCTTAGACAATGCACCATAGCACAGATCTTTGAAGGCAATGGCAGTGGAGTTTAAGCTTGGTTAGGCTTTACCGAACTAGAAAGCTTCAAGTATGGTGGTAGCTGATCAGATCTGCCTTCAGAGGATCAAGCTAGTTAAACATGGAGTTTCATCTCCAGTAGGCTGGCCATTTAGTAATAAATTATTTGGTCAAAACAACAAATGAAACAATGCAATATTTTAAGATAGTTTGAAAAAAGAACAGAAGGTGAAAAAAATCACAGTTTTCATGCTATCTAAAAACTATAACTTTACTACTTAGAATCTAAACGCAAAATCTTTGTCCAATGATGAAAGAATAAATATATGCAAATATTATTGTTGCACATCCTTCATTTTCCAAGGATCAAAGGTATCACAGGGTGATAACTTCACTTGTGCATGAATTTGGATATAAGTGAGGTAAAGTTGCACAGTCATCAGCCTCATTTTCTCTTCCACTCATTGAAATCTAGTGGCAAGACAAAAGTCAGGATAACTGGTGATGGCCCAGGATGGAGTGGATAACCTTGACATCTTCCGTGTCTGACCGAACTCTAAGCGTTCTATGGTATCTATGGTATGGTTCTATGGTATGGTTCAGCCCACCCAAAAAACATTCAGGCCATTGGAACAAATTGTTCTCACCTGCTCATTCCACCAGGGAAAGTCTTCAAATGCTTGTGGCAGACATCCCCCTAACTCACTAAAGGGTTTGAGGCCTGATGGTTACCCTCAACCTGATTTAGATCATCAGCCAAGACAGTTTTAGCAGGGTATAGTTGCTCTGTATGCTACAACTTCTTGGTGCCATAGGTGAGAGTTAGGTCAAAGGTAGACACCAAAGATGGATAAGCAGCCCTGAAAAGGGCTCAGCAAGCCCTTACACCAGAGGTGCTAATCCTCCCTGAATATCCCATACACATATATGTATAGCTGAGACTTGAAAGAAGTCTGAATCTCTTCCTGTCTCTTCACTTTCTCCTTTGCTGGGTCACTATCCGTGTCCCATCATCTTCACATACTCCATCATTTGGGGCCCTCTTCTCTTCTAAATACTAGTGATTTCATCTATTCCTATGAATTCAATTATCACCTCTTGTAGATTCCTCCCAGATCTGTAAATCCAAAACTCTACTCCCTGATAAACATTTGCACTTAGATATCTCAAATTTAACATTATCTTCATCAAAAAACCTACCTTACCATAGAAAATTAAGTAATGTCAAAAAATTTTTATAGCAAGTTTCTATGATAAGGGCCTCATTTCTCAAATATATAGGGAACTGAGTTAAATTTATAAAAAGAGTCATTTCCAAAATAAGTGGGCAAAGGATATGAATGGGAAGTTTTCAAAATAAGAAATCAAAGCTATGTATATTCATACGAAAAATATTCTATTATCACTATTGATTAGAGAAATGCAAATTAAAACAACTCTGAGGTATCACCTCATAACTATCAGAAATGACAAATGCTAGAGGAAATGAAGGAGAAAATAGGTATGCTAACAAATTGTTGGTGAAGTTCTGAACTGGTCCAACCACTATGCAGAACAATTTGGAACTACGCTTGAATGTCTATAAAACTATGTACTCTTTGACCCAGCAATACCACTATAGATCCATACCCCAAAGAAATCAGAGAAAAAAGAAAAGAACCTATATGTAAAAACCTATTTACAGCAGATATTTTTGTCGTAGCAAAGAATTAAAAATCAAGGGAATACTCATCAACTGGAAAATGGCTGAACAGCTGTGGCATGTGACTGTGATAGAGTAATATCGTACTATAAGAAATGATGAGGAGGATAGTTTCAGAAAAAAACATGGCATAAGTTATATGAACTGATACAAAATGAAGCAAGAAGAACCAGAAGATCATTGTGTACAGTAATAGCAATGTTGTAATGATGATCAACTGTGAAATATTTGGCTACTCTGATCAATGCAATGATCCAAGACAATTCTAAATGACTCATGATGGAAAAATGCTATCCACCACCAGAGAGAACGGATGAACTCTGAATGTAAACTGAAGTAAAATTTTCTTGCTTTATTTAAAATTTCTTTTTCGTCCTTCCTTCCTTGCTTCCTTCCTTTATCTCTTTTTCTTGCAATATGGTGCATTTGTATTTTTGCTTAATTTAAAGATCTTTCCCACCCAATAATAGGCTCATGTGACCTGCTTGAGTCACATGGGAGCCTGTGCCACATGACTGTGGTGGGAGGAGTTTGCTGAATAGGTGGAAGAGGAAGAGCTGAGACAAAGTGAGAGACCTGTGAGATCCTGGGGAGAGAGATACAGCACACAGTTGGCTGTGAGTGAAAAGGGCATTCTGCCTGAGGGTGTTCACTTGTGGAAAGGCAGGGAGGGAGGTGGGAGGAAGGCTTGGTAATGGCTGTGCTAATGTATATTGATTTCTTAGGTACTATGATGAATTTGGCTTTCTAGTGTTGGGATTCAGCTTTCTAGTGTCTGAATATGTGTTTTTCTTCTGCCTTCTATATGGAGAGTCTGTATACTTTGCAATTCAGAACTATGCCTGCATATTCATAGTCACCATGGGTGCTGTGAATATTGCCTTGACAATACATATGGCTAATACATAAATATGTTTTGCATGACTTCACACGTATAATTGATATCATGGTGCTTGTCTTCTCAGCAGGTGGGGTAAGGGTAGAAGGGAGAGAGAATGTAGAACTCAATATTTTTTTTAAAAGGTCAAAAATAAATAAAAAATAAGTTTGAAAAAGAAAAGCCTCCTAACTGCCTCCTAACTAATTTCCCAATTTCTATCAAGAGTACCACAATCCAGGTTCTCAACCTCGGAGCAAACTTTGACTCAACTCTACCTCACATTTAATCAGTTCCCAAGTCTTACCAATTCTCCTTCTCTAACATTTCTCACATCTGTCCCCTTATTTCCATTCCTATGACTACCCCTAAGCCCTTCCTATAAGTCTCTACCCTACAGCTGACAAGTTCGTATGCCTAAAGGTAGAGCATGACCATATCACTCTACTGCTCAAGAAGCTTCAGAAGCTCACTATTACTTTGAGGAACAAATACAAATTCCTCTAGCATATAAAGCCTTTCACAAACAGCTCTCTCTCTTTCTCTCTCTCTCTCTCTCTCTCTTCTCTCTTTCTCTCTCTCTATATACACACACACATGTATATACGTATGTATATATGTGTATGTATATATATGTATGTATGTATGTTATAACACTATGATATAGATGTAGATGTATATGGTATATACATACACACATATTAATAAGTCATAACCTACCTTTTCCAACATTTTTTCTTATTCCCTGTCACATACCTGACAATTTGGCTGGCATATACGCTGGTCACAGACATGACATTATACATCCTTCCATCCATGCCTCTCCACAGGCTATCCCTCCCCACAGGCTATCCCTCCACTCCTGTCCATTCACCCTTATCTCACCCCCAGAATGTCTCTTCCCTTTCCCTTGCTTCTTGGAATCCCTTCAAGTCTCAGTTCAAGAGTCAGAGTCCTACTTGACACCATTCCTAGAAAATATAGTTATTAATGCTTCCCCCTTCCCACCCAGGAAAAAAAAAGTACTTTTTATTTTAATTGTATATATTGTACATTTAATTATCTATGTACATGTTGTTCCTCACCCTAGCAGAATGCAAACTTCTCAAGGGCAGGAAATGTTTCACACTTGTCTTTGTATCCCCTATGCTTAGTTCAATGCTTAGCATTCAGTAGGCTTCTTAAATACTTGTCTAAATGAATCTAATTGAATCTTAGTCAAAAAAAAGCATTTCAGCTATATGAAATTATTAAAAATCTATCTCACATACACTGTTAATATATTTACTTTCAAATATTTGAAATCATTGAGAAAAAAATTCTTTTGTCCATTTCAGCAATAAAATGACATGCAATTGCACAGAAATAGTATTTTAGCTAGTGCATTTTTCAAAAGCCAATATTAAGATTCAGTTTGAGCTCATGTTTATTTGCAAATAACTCACTGACTCCACAGAAAGGGTCGTATTTTTCAATCTCTACTTCCAAAAAAATAAGGTTTTAGGTGGAAAAAAAAAGGCACACATTCAAACATTAGTCTCTGATACGACAGGAGAACACTTTTGAGTAGTTTTCTTTTACTTAAACACATTTATATGGGCAGCACTGTGCTGTTTAATCCTGTACTAATATAATATCATAAACATCAAAAACCAAAGTATCCTTTTAATTATTCTATATTATATAGTCTTTCTAATGAAAAACTAAGCATCAAAGAAAATTAAAAGGAAAAATTACAAGGAATGTCTTAGGAGGCAGTTACCGACAGTCCAAAAAATATACTACAAATTCAAAAGCCAAGTTTAAAGAAGGTGGATCAGAATACAACTACCATTATACCAAAATGAGCTCCTTATATCATTTGTAAATACCTCAAACATAATTTTTAATTCCAAAATGACATTAGGTAAAAATCTGATCTATCTATAAATTATAACAACTGAAAAACAAACAGAGTTTCATGAAGGGCTTACATAGTGGAAAAGATTGAAAATAAATATCCTCTCCATTATCAACAAAAATAAACTTGCTTGATATGAAATTGCCTAAAATATTCTCTAATATTAAGATGCCATTTTCTTTTGTAGATGTTTAGCTTTTATTTATAAACAGAATACTAAGGAAGCTACATCTTCTTGAAAAGTACAAACTTTTAAATGTTAATTTATGAAATCCTTAAGAACTCCTTAATAAAAGGAAAAGAAAATTTTTAATTCATAAATAAAAAACCCTTTCCACATCTAATTCCAGCATTCTGCATTTTATGATATTTAGTTTATGATTTAGGGGGAAAAAATCAATGAAAGTCAAATTTACCTCACTAATTTCTCAGTCCATAAAGATAAAGCTCTAAAATGTAACTTAACATTAACATTTTAAGAGTCTCAAAGTGCTTTGGGTTTCAGTAATGTGTCTTCCAATATCACTCAATTTTAAAAGCTCTCTCCAAAGTTATCAATGATCTCTTAAATTTCATTGTCTCATCTTAGTCCTCTTCTTTCTCCATCTCTTTGTAGAATATGACAGTCTTGATTACCCTGTCCTGGATATTATCTTTTTTCTGGGTTTCTGTGATGCTCTCCCCATTCTACTCTTACCATTCTGATTAGTCCTTTGCAGATTCCAAGGTTGGTTGATCATTAATTGTGATTCCACTAACTGTATATTCCCTAAGATTCTGTCCTGGCTCTTAATCTCTTTATACACTTTCTCATTTAGTTACCTCATAAGGTCCAACTGGTTCAATTATCATCCTTCTTCAGATGACTCCCAGATCTGTGTATCAGGCCAAGTCTCTCCCCTGAGCTATAGTCCTACCTCAGAATGGCAAAATGGCATAATAGAGCAGTGAACCTGAAGTCTGGAAGACCTGGGTTCAAATCCTGACTCAGAAATTGACTACTGATGTGAACCTGCCTCAATCCCTTAGCCTTGGAGACTAAGCTTCATCTGTAGAAAGAAGTTGGACTCTGACATTTAAATCAGCTCTAAATCTATGACTCTATGATTTTATAAATACCATGTCTATTTGTCACCAACTACCTTCTGAACATTTCAAAATAGTTGTCTTGCAAGCATCTCAAACCCAATATGGCTAAAATAGAAATTGGAATGTTTTCTCCACCCCATCTTTACCTATTTTGTAACTCATCATTCTCCCTTACCTCATATAGCCAATCAGTTACCAAATCTATCCTTTCTATCTCCACTACATCTCACTTCTGTCCCCTCCTTCTCTCTATCCATATGACCGTCACCTTAGTTCAGGTCCTTATCACCTCACCTGGACTACTGTACTATCCTACTATTTAGTTTCTCTGCCTGAAAACTTTCCCACTCCAATCAATCTTCCACAGAGTTATCAAATTGATTTTCCTAAAGTACACCTTTTACAATATACATCCCCCCACTCTGAATAAACTCTGGTAGTTCCCTATCATGTCTAGGATGAAAGAGAAACTCTTGGCTGGCATTTAGTTCCCTATCATCTCTAGGATCAAAGAGAAATTCTTGCTTGGCACTTACAGCTGACCCCTTCCTATCCTTTTCGTCTGTCCTCTAAGTCACATTGCCTCCTTGCTGTTGCTCATACAAAACACCATAGCTCCTGTCTGCACTAGCTATCCCCCATGATTAGAAGGTGCTCCCTGTGTTACTTCTGCCTCTTAGAATCCCTAGTTCCTTCTGTGTGTGTTCATCCTTCGTTGCCGAAGAGTTGCCGAAGAAGACCATGCCATCAGAGAAATGATGACATGACTTGCACTTGACTTTGTTTTGAGTGAGGGAGGGCTGTGCAAGGTCACCAGCCTCAGTTCTCTTCCTTCTAGATTTAGCTCAAGCACCACAAATTATACTTCCTATTATATATTTTAGAAATATCTCTATCTTACCTCTTTTTCATGCATTAGAAAGAGCAATTGTTCATCTCGGAGACTGCTGGCTTTCCCGAGATTCGATTTGGTAGGCATCTGCTGAAAAAGAAAGATTTAATTTCGTAAACTTTAAATATTTTTTAAGACTTTATGTATACCTAAACAATACATTTATGAATATCTGCATTCTGTTGTTTTTAATTTGCAGTTGGACAAGATGAGACCTTCATTGGTGGATGTAAAAATGCTTGAATAATAACAATATGACAAACAAAAATTATCTGAAACATTTTTAAGTGATTAACAAGAGAATTAGCTTTCATTAGACAGAGTAAGAGTACTTATAAACATATGCTTTATAAGAAAATATTTATCTCTGAAGAAAAATCAAGATATTCAGCACCTACCAAAGACACTGGAATGGGTTTCTCTCGTAAATACCTTGGATTTTCTATCTGAAAGCAGATAATTAAAATTATTGTGTATGAAGTTTTAAATAATATTTCTTAGAACACAAAAATAAATTACTATATGAAAATACTGTCTATGCTCTTTAATATTCAAATTTATTTCATGGTAAGAGTGCAATACTCAAAAAAGGTTTTAACAAGGAAAACGAGATATAGTGAAATTTAAGACTGAATAAACACTCAAATAAACTGAATCTTGACCTCATGGTGCTTCAGTTTCTCTTTCTAAAAAATGTAAATACTATTTATTACAGAATCCACAGGGATAACTATGGTAAATTAGGTAATCTGCAAAAAATATTTTAGTTCTTCATAGGAAATACATAACACTAAATTCACCTCAACACATCAATTCAAGATGTCTTTTAAAAATAGAGAATCTTTAAAAAATCAAAAATTAATAGTATTCATTTTCTTCTATTCACGTGACCAGAAAGGCTCTTTGTAAATTGTGGTTATTTTCATCTCTCCTAAATCATTAGTTTCTATTTTTTAAAATTGTGTACCTGATAAGTAAAAGTTTTTGGAGAACATACCCCCAAAAGTGCATTTATTTGTAAATTATATACATGCACTCTTGCAACTGATCTACAGTGTACATCTTCTAATGTATAATGTACATCTTATAAAGACCAAAGTTAAACAGTAAGATAAAAATTAAATAAACAATATTTCAAGTGTTTTCTTTTCTTTACTAATACTATACAAGCTTTTTTGTCCTCACTAAAGACATTGATGTTATAATATTCAATGAGAGCTATGCCATTGAATACGTTTTTTTTTAATTGTTGGTTTATTATTGTAGTAAAGCAATCTAACCCTTATTTCTATACTTGCTTTTAATATCACAGCTAAAAAAAGCCTTTTTCCTAAAGATGCATATATCTAAATCAAAGAACTGTATCATTAGTTGTGCTTAGTGCTAAATTATGATTCTGAGTTTTCAATCCTGTTCATTAATTATGCAAAGCTTCCTCTTAAAATTAGCTAATTAATTTCCATCTTCCTTGATGTCAAGGAGGTAAGGAAAGCTGATCCCATTTGTGAAGGATTGTTGTTCCAGACCTAGAGGGGAGAGGGACAAGCCACAGAGCAAAATGCATAGAAGACTAGTTTCCTGGCAGAGAATAGGGGAGGATAGCTGTTCCAGATTTGGGGGATGGGAGGAGAAGCAAGGATAGAGCAAGTAGCAAGATATGTAGAGCCTGGTTTTGTTTTGCTTTTTTTTGAGGTGAACAGCCTTCCTCATTTTCTTCCAAGATGTATAATAGTGTTTTGTTTTGGGAGTGAGAGAGGAAGAAGGGTTGTGTGGAACAGTGTTATAAACTCAAATTGTTCTATGCTGGACAAGTTGAAAGCCAAGTCTACTAGCAAAAGCAGATGCCATTGCCTTTCCCTCATGCCAACTACTACTTGCTCCCACTTCTGAGCCTGGTTTTCTTGTGATATCCTCGTTCTATCTTCTCAGGTTTGGCATGAGCCTCCCTTATTCTCCCAAAGGCAAGGGTAGAAAAGAGACAGGGTGGGCAGCATGGATAACCATTTCATAGAAAGAGCAACTTTCAAGATGGGACTTAATCCCCTTTAGGAACTCATGATAAATACCATATTATTAGCTTTGTTTTAGATACTTTTCCTGAGTTCTACTACAGGTTGGGAGCAAAATAAGCTAAAATGTGAGAAAAAGCTTGTTCCCTCACTTTGGGGTTGGACTCCAAAAGGACTAGACATGCAGTAAGGATCTGATGGGATGATGGGACCTTGACCCCTAAAGGAAAAGAACATGCCCCTAAATTTTCCCATACATTTCCCATATAGTCCAACAGTCCAGATTCAGCAGAGTCTCCACCCAAGGCTGCCCCACCCCAGACTACTTGAATATACAGACCATTCCTTAATCCCACCTAGATTACTTAATTAGCTCACTTGACATTCCTTTTGCAGCTGTACCTAGCCCACCCAGAGACTACTTAACACTGCATAATCCCACCCATATCCTTTCACTGTCCCTTTTGTATACCTAAGCATCAGCCTAGTCCTCATTAGTTTGCAGATTTCCTAAGAACTTTGCCTGCTTATTGACATTACAATTAACTTTGCCAAGGACTGGAAGACAGTTCGAGTTCATTAATTCATTCCAGGCAGACTCCACTTTGTACCCTGACATTTTCAGTGATCCTAGCAACCCCAACATCCAGGGCCAGAATCTTTTTTTCAGACAGGAAGGCTCTTGCCTCCAGATTACCAAGAAAAGGCCTCATTCTCTGGACTCAAAGAGCAGAGATTCTATCCTGAGAAGCCTGGCTACTGAAAGAGGGAAGTTAGGTTTTTCTGCCTCTGACTAACCCATTATGCCCAGACCCCTGGATTTCTAGGAAAAATCATTACAACAAAGCTCAAGTATGACTCATGCCCACAGTCTTCCCTAAAAAGTACTAATAGGGTATCTTTTAGAAAAGGTACTCAGTCATCTGGACCCTGGAACAGGGAACACATGAGGTCTATGTTGCTGCCATTGTAAGGGCCACAGCGGGAGCATAGGCTGGGCAGGGAAAATGACTCTCCACCTGCCTGCTCCCAGTTTGCATGAGAGACAACAAAGGGTAAAGGCAGGAGAAAGGTACCAGAGCTGGGCAAGGAGAAAAGGGCACATCTGACCAAAAATCTGCACTACTCTTCTTATTTCTAACTCTCATTGTACTTCCCCAACAGACCACCTTGCATACCCAACCTTGGACACCACTATCCCAAATTATTGGTCATGTTCAAAAATGCAGTCTTTAAGAATTATTCCATGTTATAAAAGAAATAATTATCAAGCAGCAAAAAAATGAAGAATATTTTAATTCAAAAGGACAATCATCATTATAGACAGTCAATACATAGTTATTAAGTTCAAACTATGTGCCAGACACTATGATAAGCCCTAAGGATACACAAAAAAATTTTAAAAGGCAAATACACAGTTCCTGTCCTCAGGCAGATCACATTCTAATGGGAGGAAAAAGAAGGAAAACAAGTCCTGTACAGTGCAAATGAAAGGGAATTTAAGATGGAAGGCATTGTCAATGGAATGGGGGGAGATGGCTGGGAATGAACAAGAAAAGGATTTCTGCTGAAGGCAAGGTTTGAGCTGAGTCTTCAGGAAAACCAGGGAAGCAAGGAAGCAGAGGTAAAGAGGAATAGCACTTCAGGAATGGAGACAACCAGTGAAAAAGCAGTGAAAAAGCAGTTGATTATCATTTTATTCCTTTATAGAACCATGTTAGAGTAGGGAGAGATCTTTGAAATAATCTAATATAGACCTCTCATTTTTTTAGAAGAGTGAACTGAGGCCCAGAGAGACAAGGTAAGATCCAAAGAATTAATCCTCAAACCAAAGTAGCAAAAGCTACGGCAGCTGCAGAAAACGGCTTAGGGGCAATTTGATGCCAAGAATTTCCAAGTTAATTATAAATCACATTCACAGTAAGTTAGAAAGAATACTCTAATCGTAAAAGAATGAGACAATGTAAAATCCTTGAGGTGAGGGGCTGCTTTTCCTTCTATTTTTACATTCCCTGTATGTCACCAGATTTTTCACATAACATATTTTCACATAACAAATATTTGGGCCAGTCTGTACAATATTAGGCTTAAATTAAGTTCATAGTGACAATAAAGAGTTAGAAATAAAAGTACTTCTATTATAATCTTACTCTGTAAAAATTAGCTTTTTCAGTTTTGACAAAAAAAATTTAGTTAAAAAACAGAATAGGGAGAAATTCACACTTGATGTGAATCCCCAATGAAGCTGTCTTCTAATTTGAACCACAGATGGGTAATTGAGGTACTGTTGCTGCCTGATGGCAGCACGCTGCCCTAAAAAAATTGGTAGAAAACCACAATGGATGAATCCACAAATTCAGCTTTTAATGACAATGGTACACTATGATTACATTTGCTTTTTAAATGCTGAAACATTACATAGTAAATAATAGCATAGATCAACAGACTCAGTATTCAAAATATTTTTTGTTTAATGACAGAATGGATGAAAGTATTAACACTATAAATAAATATTTCAAAAATGCATCATTTTTACAAGTAAAGCTCTCAAAAAGAAAAAGCAACAATCCTCAAACATCATAAAGTAGTTGAATGGTGATCTTCATGAGGATAGCAGATGACAACTTTCAAGTTTGGAGAGCTTAAGACAAAACTTATACCATAGGTTAGGTCCTTGCACGAGTTTCGACAGAAATCTACACCTCAGACCAATTTAGGACTCATGAACAAATGAGGCTCATGAAACCAACCCTATGAGCTCCAAATACTAGAGAATGAAACTCCAGGAAGTTACAGCTCACACACAGGACCAGAGAATAGTGAACTCCTAGATCACTGATAGTCATGAAACAAGCATTTTTCAAACCTTAAAATACTAGACAAATATTAGCTATTACTATTGTTGCAAATTATCTGTGGGCTTTGCCAATCAAATAATCCAAAAAGCCATTGCTATGGTATAATATATCTGCTTCCGTAAAAACAAATATACTAGAGAAACATGGTTGTGGGGATCACAGCACTTCCCAGCCAGGGTCAGGGAGTTAGCCTGGACTAGCTTCTTCTGTCCACTCCTTCCCAGGGAGACTGCCATTAGGAAGATCCATGTCATATGCCCTTTAAAATGGCTATGGGGATCACAGGACTTCCCAGGCAACGTCAGGGAGTTAACCTGGGATGAGTTGCCACTGCCCAATCCTTCCCTTCCCAGAGTGCCCTCTGGAAGACCCATGTAATAGACCCATCCTAACTGAAAAAATTCAGAGACAGTGGGAAGAGGAAGTTTTTTTGTTGGTTTTTTTTATGCTTCTCCAGGAGGTGGTTGTGGTGCTCACTGATACAGAAGCAGAAGTAAGATTACACAGTTCAATCCTTTCTGTTAGTTAGGGTTAGTTAAAATTCCTCAAATTCCTTACTTTATTTCCTTATATTCCCTCTTATGCAGATTATGTAGGCACGGTGGTGAGGACTCTTGGGACATGAGTCCAAGCTGTTTGTCACACCCCTACCCTTCTAATTTCCCCCTGAGGCCAAGATGTGCTAGACCATCATCCCAGCAAAACAGGTTACGCAGGCTTATTTTATCACAAACTCCCCTCAGCCTAGGAGTTTTACTATTTTTCAAGAACATTTGTGGAAGCAAAACAAGTACAAAAACAATATCCCTTCTTTCACTAGCCCCAATTTCTGCTCTGATGTTGCCTACGATCTGGAATCCTGTCTTTCAATGTATTTTTACACCTCTAGGAGAATGTCAACCATGGTTCCTGTATTTGCCGACATCAGGGCTTGTGGCATGTATACTACCCCCACTCCTACTAATGCTACTTGAAATGACAGCTGCTATCCTTCTGGTCAACATCTGAAGGGTGTTTTCTCTTCCATTGGCGCTTTGAATATTCCTACTCTCAATCAAACTTTGTCAATGCATTCACTCTCATCAAAGAATTTAGAATACAGGCCCCCTAGGACTGAATCAGATTCCATCTCTTAGATATTGGTAATATAATTGAAAGAACAAGAAGTTAGCATAATAAAATCTATTAGATATTACATTTTTAATTAAATTTGAATTAAAAAGCAATCAATAAATCATCAGGGATTTCTTAAGTATTTTTTGCAAGTACTGTGAAAAGATTCAGGGATACAAATATAAGGAATGAAACAATTCATATTCTCAAGGACATTACATTCTAATGAAAACTGTCAGTTAATCTATGCCAAAGGTCCGGTAATAACTGCTTTGTCCACCCATCAAATTAAATAAAGCTATTAAATAAATCACTGACTCTGTGATTCTGAATATTTTCCTCACGTAGCCAAGTCAGAAAAAATTAAGTTAATTCTAATAACAAAGAATACAAATCTTTATTCACTTATAATACATTGATTTATCTTATAACCCTTTGATAGTGAGCAATGTATAATAATTTCATTTTTTAAATGCAAAGAGGACACAATACATATTTTAGAGAACAAGCAATCTATTTTCTGATTCTGTAATATCAGTCACATGTGCTTTGAAGTTAAATGTTCCCATTCTGGAATGCACAAATAACATGGATTTCAAATGATGTGCAAAGATTTAGTCTAAATATTATCTTTCTGCATTTTTCTTCAAAACTTAACATCTTTTTATAAAAACTTAAGAAAGAATACCACAAAAAAGTGTGAAAAAATGAAAAGGGAAAAAAACTTATAATAAATATGAAAATCTAACAATATTAGAAAAATGACAAGACTAAAATCAATTAAAATATATATACATGAAGTTGTTAAAGGCCAGTTATTAATTTTAATCACACAACAAAGTCTTTTGGATATGAAAGAAGCATCACAACAATAAAAGTGAATCTTTACTTGAACTACAGTTGAACTCTGCTGAATGTTTTCTTTCCGTAATGTCCTATGTAGAAGACAAGAAAGAGGAAAAAGGTTTGGGGAATTTTTTCAGTTTATCCATGGCTTAATCAAACTGATATAAAGAGCAGACTCACATTTTATTTGGGAGTAGACAGATATTGACTTTAAAAATCTCAGTCATTAAGTAAGGGGTGGAATGGAGAGACATTCCTTCAAAATAGTTAAATTCTCATTGAAAAGGAAAGAAAAATATTCTGAGTGTTGTCTCCTTTACAAAATTTAATTATGCTGCTGAAAAATCAGTCTCTGAGAAAAGTAAAACAAACAAATCACAAATCCAAACCTTGGTGAATGTCTCCTATCTTGAAAACTGTCATTACATTGGCTAATACCTTCAACACACTCCTCCCAAAAAAATATGTATAATATACTTCCAATACTTAAAGGATTAATACTTTATTCCATCATTGCAAGTATTCTATTCTTTGACAAACATCACAATCACTCTACACCCTAGTAAATTACGTTCCTGAAGTGCTCTGGCCAAAACATATCACCACTCAATATTTATTGGAATCACACTGACTAATAAGACGTTCAAGAATGTTGGCCACAAACTTTCCTCAAAGACCAGCTCTTCTGGATGTCTCAAAAAAAGTGGAGGAGTCTCCAGTAAAGACAGCAATAGGAAGTTATAGTTGCACCTAATTCCCCTAACATCAGCAAAGGTTTGAAAGGTTGGCTGATGAAGCAATAACCAAACCCAAAAGGAGCACCCTAACAAGATCCTACATCCAATCAAAGACTCCACAAGATGGAAAGAAGCCTTCAAGTACTTTGGTTTGGGTCCTGCCAACAAAACAATCGCTGATGAGATCACCGGGATCACTGACCTCCTGCCCCAGAAAAACATGAATCAAATTACTGGTAGGTGATTACACAAGAAGACTAAAAGAGTTCTATCCTGGGATATCTTTTAGAAAGAATGCATAAATCACCTTGTAAAAGAAATTCCAAATTGAGAATGCCCAAGAATGCCATTGATAAAATACAGAGCTTCCAAATGAACAAAAAAAATATTTTTAACAGCCATAAAGTCTAAGAATCAAGGTCCACAGCTGAGATCATTCAAGGCTTTGTTGCAACAAATACAAAGGAGAGGAAATTGCAAGAGTGTAGTGAAACAAAAGAAAATGATTTAGAACCAAAAATAGCTTTTCTTGTAAACAATATAGAAGAATCTCAGAAGGTGAAAAGTAGGATTGGAGTTGGAGGATGAAAAGGGCAGATTTTTGCTGAGTGAAAAAAATAAAAAATGAGGGTGGGGATGAGGGTGGGGGTGGAGGAAGGAATGGAATCAAAGATAAAAAGATGAAAGTGAATTCTGCCATAACAAGGCAAAGGATCAACTCTTGCTCAGAAAACAAAAGAGAAAGAAAAAGATTAGTGAAAATGTATGACTATTATATACAGAGCTTTCTCTGGTCACCAGTTTCCTACTCTCCAAAATGAGAGGGTTTAACTAGATGACCTCTAGGTCCCTTTTACCTTTTAACCAAGAGTTCTTAAGCTGGCATCTATTTTTAAAAAATTAATATTCTGGTAACTGTATTTCAGTGTAACTGGATCCCTCTGCAATCCTGTTTTATTTTATTCATTTAAATATATTATTCTGGGGAGTACATAGATTTTAACTGATGACCACAGAGTTCTAGAAGACAAAGAAGGCTAAGAACCTCTGTTCTAAAGGATATCATCCAGTTATCTACTGAGAGGCAGAGGGGATGGTGATCATATTGAGGCTCAAAAAGAGAAGAAAGTTTAACAGCATTAGTTATATAGTCCAAAGGATAGGTGACCTCTCTTTTCACAGATGAAAAAACAAAGGCCCAGCAAGTTAAGTGATTTGCTTATGGATCACATACTTATTATGCATTAGAAACCAGAATCCACCAAGATGTTTTTTACAAGACACACTTGAAAAAATAAAGATACTAGGCCACATAAAATAACTAGACAGGATTAAAAAAAAAGGAGAGCATAGCTGTCCAACCAGACATAGGAAATATATGAATATAAATATAAAACACCTTTTATACAAAGTTAGATCTAAATTATTAAAGTAATATTTATTATGCATGGGTAGGTAAAAATGAAAATTTTACCTAACTAATCTATTTATGTTATGCCATCCCAATTAAATTACTAAAAAAAATTATCTTACTGAGTCAGAAAAAATAGTAACATGGTTCATTTTGGAAGAACACAGGGGCAGAAACTTCAAGGAAACCAGAGAAAAAAGATGTGAAGGAACTAAATTCAGTGGTATCAGACCTTAAACCACATTATCAGGTGAACAGTGTTGAAGTGTAAAATGGATAATTTTCATTAAAATTTTCTTGTATACATAAAACCTATATAGCCAAGAATAGATAGAATGCAGAAAATTGGCAAAACATTTTCACAATCTCCTAGGTAGGATGTGACTGGGTTGGAATATTGTTGTAATGTAGGAAAAGATGAGCTAGCGGTTTTAGAAAAACCACCTTCAGAGAAGCAGATGACAAGTGGAAATAAGCATAATACAGTCTTAGGTATATGCATTTAAGTGTATATGTGCATATTATGTGTATGTTTATGGATATCTGTGTATGTATATACATATATATGCATATATTTATGTGTATGTGTGTACCTATATATCCACACATAATTGTAGGCTTCTTGATGAAGGGAAAAGGATAGGGGGAAAAAAAGTTAAAAGTACACAGCAGAGGAAGCAAAGAAAAGATGGACAACTTCAAAACTGTGTAGCATTCCTTATACAGGTTTTCTCCAGTATACATGGCAATGTTTTTTTTTCTTTTCTTATTCTGTATTTAAATCTAAAATAAATTTTGAAACTTTTTTAAAAAGAGAAAGATATTCACAGAGTCACAATAAAGGGGTGGAATAGAATCTAAAATGCTTCAGCTGAAGTAAAAGAAAAAGGAGGTAGGGGTAAAAATTATGACCAAATTAAAAGAGATAGTCAGAGAAACTACATTATGCTAAAAGGTAACAGACAATGAAATGATATCAAAAAATTTTCACAATAAATTCCTCTGATAAAGGTTCTCAACTATACACTGGGTACAGAATCGAGTCAAATTTATAGAAGAGCCTTCCTCTAATTGACAAATGGTCAAATAACAGAAACAGGCAGTTTTCAGAAGAAGAAATCAAAGCTATCTATAGTCATATGAAAAAATGTTCTAAATCACTACTGATTAGAGAGATGCAAATTAACACAATTCTGGGGTACTACCTCACGCCTATTAGAAATGACAGATACTAAATGGGATAAAGAGAAACAGGTATGCTAATGAACTGCAGATGGCACAGTGAACTGGTCTAATCACTCTGAAGAACAATTTAGAGCCCAAAGGGCTCTAAAACTGCGCAAACTCTTTGACCCAGCAATACCACTACTAGGACTGTATTCCAAAGAGATCAAAAGAAAAGGACCTATATATACCAAAATATTTATAGTAGCTCTTTGCATAGTGGCAAAGAATTGGAAATGAAGGGGATGCTCTCAGTTGGGGAATGGCTGAACAAGGTGTGGCATATGATTATGATGGAGTACTACTGTACAATAAGAAATGACAACAGAGGTGGTTTCAGAAAAACATGACAAGAACTGCTGGAAAGTGAAGTAAGAACCAGTAGATCATTGTACACAGAAACAATAATGTTGTCCTGATGATCAACTATGAAAGACCTGGCTACTCTGGTCAATACAATGATCCAAGACAATTCCAAAGGACACACGGAAAAAAATGCTATCCATCTCCAGAGAGAGAACTGATGAGCACTCAGTGCAAACAAATAAAATTTTCTCACTTTATTTTTCTTGTTTTTTTTTTTTATATGGCTAATATGGAAATACTTTTTGCATGGCTTCACATGTATAATTGCTTGCTTTCTCAGTGGGTGGGTATGAAGATGGGAGGGAGGGAGAAAATTTGGATGTCAAAATTTAATAAGAAAAGTGTGTTGAAAACAAATAAATAAATAATGAAATGGATTTTTTTTTTTAAACGACCATTGGTAAAGGGATCTAAAAGAACAGAAGGAAGGTTGATAGGAAACACAGACAAAGTAGGACAACTTTGAAAAGACATTTCATTGGATCAGGGTTGAAGAGAAAACTTGTACATCTGAAGGAGTGTAAAAAGTCTTTTGGACTTGTAGACAGATGAGATAACTGTGGGACAGGATGTGGGAAGGAATTCTAGAAGGGTGCTTAGATTAAGATTTAGGAGGGTATGGGAAGAGGATAAGGGAGGGGGTCTCTGAGAGGTGGGTAGAATAAGGAATGGGAGGGAGACAAGGGAATAGGGATAGGTTAAAAAAAGAGGCTGAAAAGAACAACAGTGAGTAAAAATAAGATGAAGGGAAATTCACAAATAGTAATTATAACTTTGAATGTGAATTGGATGAACTAGCCCATAAAATGGAAACAGATAGCAGAATGTTTTAAAAATCAGAATTCAACAATATATTGTTTATAAAAAACATTTCTGAATGAGAGATACATGCAATGTTAAAATGGAGGACTGGAGTAGAATTTATTATGCTTCAGTTGATGCAAAAAAGGTAAGGACAGTAATTATGATATCAGATAAAATTATGGCTAAAATAGATTTAATTAAAAGAGATAAACAGAGTAACTACATTTTGATAAAAGGTACCACAGACAATGAACCAATATCAATACTGAACCTATATGCACTAAATACAATACTATCTAAATTTTTAAAAGAAAAGTTACATGAATTACAGGAAGAGATAGATAATAGTAGTACAAAACTGGGAGACTTTAATTTTTTCATCCCAGAACTAGATAAATCTAACCAAACAATAAATAAGAAAGAAGTCAAGGAATTGAATATTATTTTAGATAAGCAAGATGTAATAGATACCTGGAGAAAACTGAATGGAAATAGAAAGGAATACACCTCTTTCTCAGCAGTCCATGGTACCTTTATAAACACTGACCATATCAGGGCATAAAAAAATTTATAGTTAAAAGTAGAACTATCAAAATTATCCTTTTCATATCACAATACAATAAAAATTATATTTAATAAGGGAACACAGAAATATAGATTAAAAATTCATTGGATATTAACCTAATCTGAAAGAATGAGTGGATTAAAAAACAAATCAAAGAAACAATCAATAATTTCGTTGAAGAGAATGCCAAGAGTGGCACAACATATCAAAACCTATCAGATACAGCAAAAGCAGTGATCAGAGGAAAATGTGTATCTCTAAATGCTTACATCAATAAAACAGAGAAAGAGCAGACCAATGAATTATATATGCAATTAGAAAAACTAGAAAAAGAAGAAATTAAAAATCCACTGTTGAACACTAAATTGGATATACTAAAAATTAAAGATGAGAGTTAAAAATTTAGTATCAAAAATCACTGAATTAATAAATAAAACTAGGAGACGGTTTTATGAAAAAAATAAAATATATAAAATATTGATTAATTTGATTTTACAAAAGAGAAAACCAAATCACTAATATTAAAAATGAAAAGGGTGAATATACCACTAAAGAAGATGAAATTGAAGCAATTACACAAACTACTATGCCCAACTATACATATATATATGTATGTATCAATTAATGTAACAATTTGAATGAGATGGAACAATATTTACAAAAATACAAACTTCTAAGATTATTAAAAGGAAAAACAGAATATCTAAATAGACCTATTTTAGAAAAAGAAGTTCAACAGGGCATAAATGAGCTTCCTAAGAAAAAGAGCACCAGGACCACACAGATTTATAAATGAATTCTATCAAACATTTAAAAATCAAAATTAAATAAATTATTTAAAATAATAAGCAAAAAAGGGGTTCTACCAAACTTCCTTTTATGAAACAAATATGATACTGATACCTAAACAAAGAAGAGTAAAAAGAGAGAAGGAAAACTATCGACCAATTTCATTACTGAATATTGATGAAAAAATCCTAAGTAAAATGCTAGCTAAAAGACTACAACAATAAATTACAATGATTATACATTATCGTCAAATGGGACTTATACGACGGCAGGAATGGTTTAACATAAGGAAAACTTATAATTATCATATAAATAATGAAAGTTTTAAAAAATCATATGATTATATCAATAGATGTAGAAACAGCTTTTGATAAAGTACAACATTTACTTCTATTAAAAACACTTGAAAGCATAGGTACAAATGGATTTTTCCTTATACTAGTAAAAAGCATTTATCTAAAACAATCAGCAAGCAGTATTCAGAAGCCTTCCCAATAATATCAGTTGGAAAGCAGAGATGCTCACTGTCACCAATATTATTCAATATTGTGTTGGAAATCCTAGCAATAGCAATAAGAGAAGAAAAATCGAATTTTGAATAGGGAATGAGGTAATAAAACTATCTTTTTGCAGACAATATGATAACATACTTAGAAAATCCCACAGACTCAATTAAAAAGTTAATTGAAAAAATTGGTAATTTTATCAAACTAACAGGATAGAAAGTAAAACCACATTAATCATCAGCATTTCTATATATTACAAGCAAAAGCCTGCAAGAAAAGACAGTAAGAGATATTCCATTTAAAATAACTCTAGACAGTGTAAAATGCCTGGGAGAATACTTGCCAAAACAAACTCAAGAACTATATAAACAAAATTATGAAAAACTTTTTATACAAATAAAATCAGATTTAAATAGTTGGAGAAATATTAATTATTCATGGGTAAGCAGGACCACTAAAATAAAAATGACAGTTTCACCTTAAACCAATTTACATATTCAATGCCATCACAATTAAATCACAAAAAAAATTTACAGAATTAGAAAAAACAATAATAAAACTCTTTTGTAAGAACAAAAAGTTAAGATTATCAAAGGAAATAATGAAAAATATGTAAAGGAACAAAGTTTAGCAGTACCAGATCTTAAACTATATCATAAGGCAGTAATTATCAAGACTATCTGGTACTGGCTAAGAAAGACAAAGATAGGTCAATGGAATAGAGTAGCTGTACAACTTACAGCAGCACATAAAAATATAGCAATGCTATATTTGACAAAAGTAAATTCTTAAGATTTTGGGATAAGAATTCATTATTTGGTAAAAATTGTTGTGAAAACTGGAAGGTAGTATGGCAGAAATGGAGCACAGACCAATATCTTACACTATTTACCAAGATAAGATCAAAATAGATATAAAGAAATATAGATATAGAGATCTTGTGAAAAAATTTGAAGAACATAGAACACATTAGTTATCAGACTTATGGACAGGTAAATGAGGTAATGAATAAACAAGAGATAGAGAGCAGCATGAGTTATAAAATGGATAATTTTGATTACATTAAATTAAAAAGGTTTTATACAATTTACAAATGTAGCCAATATCAGAAGGAAAGTAGAATACTGGGGTGGGGGTGGAGGTGATATCTCATATCGCAAACATATAAAGAACTTTATCAAATCTATAAAAATACAAGTCATTTCCCAGTTGATAAAATCAAAGATATGAACAGACAGTTATCTGATGGAGAAATCAAAACAATTATATTAATGTGACAACATGCTCTAAATCCTTATTGATTAGAGAAGTACAAATTAAAACAACCTTGAGATATCATTTTATACCTATCAGACTGGCTAAAATGTTTGAAGGGGGAAGAAACAAATGTTGGAGGGAATATGGAAAAATTAGGACACTAAATTGTTGTTGATGGAATTGGGAAGTGATTCAACCATTTTGGAGAGCAATTCAGAATTATGCCCCACAAGTTATTAAACTGTCTATACCCTCTGACCCAGCAATACCATGACTAGGGCTATTTCCAAAGATGATTAGGGGAAAAAAGAAAAGAACTTATACATTCAAAAGGTTTATAGCAGCTCTCTTTGTGGTGGCAAAGAACTGGAAATTGCAGGGATGCCCATCAGTTGGGGAATGGCTAATTATGACTGAATAAGACTGAGTTATAAGAAAATAATGAGCTCAATGATCTTAGAAAAACATGAATGGACTTGCACGAAATAATGAATAGCAAAATAAGCAGAACCAAGTGAGCACTGCATACAGTAACAGCAAAACTATTTTTAGAACAACTTCGAGCAACTAAGTCATTCTATCATAAAGTCCCAAATTAACTACAAAGGACATATGAAGGAAAACCCTATCTGCCTCCACAGAAAGACCTAAAAAATGGAAGTACGTACAGAATGATGTATATGTACAAACACAGACACAGACACACACACACACACATTTGTGTGAATTAGTAGCCATCTCTAGAGGGAGGGAGAAAGGGAAAAAAAGAAAAAGAAATTTACATAATAACTTTACTATATATTTTTTTAAGGAATAGCAAATTATATAATAGATTTGCAGTTTCATGTGTAATTATCTTTTTTATTATACTATGTTATGGAAATTCTTGCTTTATTCTATAAATTAAAAATAAAATAAACATTAAAAAAAAGCACATGGACTTTTCTTTATACTTACAGGGAGAAGCAATCCATACATGGTACAGATTTGCCAAGGCTACATATGCAAGTCTCTTTTTGTGTTCTTTGTATATTGAAACAATTGATATATATATTTAAACATTGTATAATTAAATACTTACTTGGTGGTTATTAAGTTCAAAATAAAAATAAAACAAATTTAAAACAACTATTTGGTACTGGTTAGAAAATAGATCGTTCAGAGGTGGAGCCAAGATAGTGGCATAAAAGCAGGGCCTCGCCTGAATTCTTCTCCAAACCCCTCCAAATACCTTTAAAAAATTACTCTAAACAAATTCTAGAGAAGCAGAGTCCCCATAATGACAGAGTGAAACAAATGTCTAGTCCAAGTCAACTTGGAGAGTCAGCAGGAAAGGTCTGTTGCTCCAGAGTGAGAAAGGAATGTAATCCACTAAAAGCTAGGCCAGCACAGGATCAGTCCCCAGTAAATCCAGGGCAGGCCTTGGGGTGACTACTGAAAGTTAGTGTGGTGACAAGGAAGATCAAAACACACACTCAGAAGAAGAAAACAAAGTCAAAGCTCCTATATCCAAAGCCGCCAAGAAAAAACATGAATTGGTCTCAGGTCACGGAAGAGCTCAAAAAGGATTTTGAAAATGAAGTGAGAGGTAGAGGAAAAGAGGAAAAGAAGAGAAATTAGAACGATGTAGGAAAATCAGGAAAAAAGAGTCAACATTTTGGTAAAGGATACACAAAAAAATACTGAAGAAAATAACACCTTTAAAAACAGACTAACCCAAATGGCAAAAGAGGTCCAAAAAGCCAATGAGGAGAAGAATGTCTTAAAAAGAGCAGAATTGGCCAAATGGAAAAGGAAGTTCAAAAGCTCACTGAAGAAAATAATTTCTTAAGAATGAGAATGGAGCAAATGAAAGCTCATGAATATGAGAAAACAAAAAATTATAAAATAAAACCAAAAAATGAAAAAAATAGAAAAATATGAAATATCTCATTAGCAAAACAACTGACCTAGAAAATAGATCCAAGAGAGATAATTTAAAAATTATTGCACTACCTGAAAGTCATAATCAAAAACAAGAGCCTAGACATAATCTTGCAAGAAATTATCAAGGAAAACTGTCCTGATATTCTAGAACCAGTGAGTAAAATAGAAATTGAAAGGTTCCACCAATCACCTCCTGAAGGAGATTCCAAAATGAAAATTCCCAGGAATATTATAGCCAAATTTCATAGTTCCCAGGTCAAGTAGAAAATATTGCAAGTAGTAAGAAAGAAATAATTAAAATATTATGGGGCAACAATCAGGATAACACAAAATTTAGCAGCTTCTACATTAAAAGATCAGAGGACTTGGAATATGATATTACGGAGGTCAAACAAGCTAGGATTAAAACCAAGAACTCAGCAAAACTAAGTATAATCCTTCAGTGGATAAAATGGAAATTCATTGAGATAGAGCACTTTCAAGTATTCTTGATGAAAAGACCAAAGCTGGATAAAAAAATTTGACTTTCAAATACAAGACTCAAGAGAAACATTAAAAGGTTAACAGGAAAGGGAAATCATAAGACTTATTAAAGTTAAACTGTTTACATTCCTACATGAGAAGATGATATTTGTAACTCATAAGATCTTTCTCATTATTAAGGTAGTTAGGAGTGTATATAGACAGGGGCCATAGATGTGAGTTGAATATAAAGGGAATGAAATCTAAAAAATAAAATTAAGGGATGAGAGAAGAATGTACTGAGAGAAAGAGAAAGGGAGAGGTAGAATAGGGTAAAGTATCTCACATAAAAGAGAAAAGAAAAACTTTTAAAGTGGAAGGGAAGAGAAGGGAGTTGAGGGGGAGTGAGTAAACCTTATTCTCATCAGAATTAGCTCAAAGAGGGAATAACATACATATTCCATTGGGTATAGAAATCCATCTTACTTACCCCACAGGAAAACAGGAAGGGAAGGAGATAAGAGAAGAGGGGTATGTAAGGGGAGATGACAGAAGGGAGAACAGATTGGGGGAGGGGGTGGTCAGAAGCAAAACACTTTTGAGGAGGGACAGGGAGAAAGGAGAGAGAGAATAGGATAAACAGGGCAGGGGGGAATAGGTTGGAGGGAAATACATTTAGCAATAGTAACGGTGAAAAAATTTTTGAAGCAAGTTTCTCTGATAAAGGCCTCATTTCTCAAACATATAGAAAATGGAGCCAAATTTATGAAAATAAGAACCATTTCCCAACTGATAAATGATCAAAAGATATGATGTGCTGTCAGATGAAGTAATCAAAGTTATTTATAGCCATATGAAAAAATACTCTAACTCACTACTGATTGGAGAACTGTAAAGTGAAACAATTCTAAAGTACCATCTCATACATATTAGATTCGCTAACAGAACAGAAAAGGTAAACGACAAATGTTAGAGGCACTATGGGGAAAATGACACTTTAATGCACAGTTGGTGGGTTCTGCAGAGCAACTTGGAACTATGCCCAAAAGGCTATAAAACCACGCATATCCTTTGACCTAACAATACCACTACTAAGTCTGTATTCCAAAAAAGATTTTTTAAAAAAAGGCAAAAAGGAAAAAGGACCTATATGTACAAAAATATTTACAGCAGCTCTTTTCTGGGGGTAAAGAATTAAAAGTTGAGGGGATGCCCATCAATTGGGGAATGGCTGAACAAGTTTTGATATGTGACTATGATGGAATACTATTGTACTGTAAGAAATGATGAGCAGGATAGTCTCACAAAAACCTGGAAGGACTTGCATGAGCTGAGATAAACAGAAATGTACTGTTTACTGTAAGATGTTCAGATGTGAATGATTTAGCTACTCTCAACAATACAACAATTCAAGAAAACTATGAAGGACTTATGATGAAAAATGTTATCCATCCCCAGAGAAAGAAGTAATGGTGTCTGAACAGAGACTGAAGCATACTTTTTTACTTTATTTTTCTTGAATTTTCTTATCTATGTTTTCTTTCACAACATTACTGCTATGGATATGTTTTGCATGACTACATATGTATAACCTATATCAAATTGCTTGTCTTCTCAAATGAAGGGGGGTGGAAAAGGAGGAAGGGAGAAAATTTGGAACTCAAAGTTTTAAAAACCAATGTTAAAAATTATTTTTGCATGTAACTGGGGAAAAATACTAAGTAAAAAATGCATAAGTAAGAAAAGAAAAGAAAATACGTCATTCATGGAAACAGATTAGGTACACAATATACAGAAGAAAATGAGCACAATAGCACAGTGTTCAAGAAATACAAAGACCCCAGTTACAGGGGTAAGGACTCACTATTTAACAAAAATGCTGGGAATGTTGGAAAGCAGTCAGCAGAATTAGGTACAGACTGACATACCATATAGCAAGATAAACTGTAAGGAAGAAATTATCTTTCAGAACTACGAATAAAGAAAGAGTTAATGAGCAAACAAGGGACAGAGAAGATCATTTAAAAAAATTAAATTAACAAGTGTGGTTACATGAAATTTAAAAGTTCAGGGACAAAAAAAATTTAATTAATATTAGAAAGAAAACAGGGGAAAAAAATCTTTGAAGTAAATTTCACAGATAAAGATCTCAATCCAAGATATATTAGGAACTGATTCAAATTCATAAAAAAGACATTACCCACATGATGAATGATCAATAGATATGAACAGGCAGTTTTCAAAGGAAGCAATTCAAGCTATCTATATATGAAAAGTGTTCCAAATTACCAATAACTAGAGAAACAAAAATTAAAGAAAATTAAAGAAACTCACAAATCAAATAGGCAAAATTATAAAAAAGGAAAATGACAAATGTTGGCAGGGCTGTAGAGAAACAGGCATACTAATTTACCACTGGTGGAGCTTGGAATGCCCAAAAAGTCATTTAACTATACATATACTTGTACTTAGTGACATAACTATAGGAAAACACCTCAGAGAGAACAAACGAAGGAGAAATGGTCTTTTATGTACAAAAAATATTTCTAGCAGCAATTTTGTAGAAATGAAAAACTGAAAACTAAGTGGGTGGCTAACTATGGTTATATGAATGTAAGGGAATATTACAAGGCAAAAACAAAATGACAAAATGTATGACTTTAGAGAGTACTGGGAAAAACTCTAAGTATTAACGTAAAATAAAGTATGTAAAACAAGAACAATGTACACAATAACATTTTAAAGAAAAACAACTTTGAAAGACTTCAGAACTCAGAACAACGAAATGACAAACCAACATTCCAGAGGACCAAACTGTAGTGTTACATTAATTCCTTAATAGAAGTAATAGACTCAATTTCTGCCACTTGACTATGCATATTTGTTATAAACACTTTGTTTTATTTTTTTAAACAAACAAATAAGGGGGAGTAGGAGGGAAAAAATAAATTCTTTTTAGTTGTAAAAAATTTAAATAATAAAAAAATTAAAGGAAATGCCCAGGAGAAGCCACATAAACAGATTTATGACTGGAAAAGAAGATAGAGCAATCATATAGTGAAAGTGAGAGATAACTGATAGGTAGTCCATGATATTTACTGGTATCCACATAATATTAGTAGATCCAGAGCAAAGCCCCAAGCATGCCAAGGACAGCAACTATAGAAGATATATAGGACACAGACAAGAGTCCAAGACAGGAGGGCCTAGAAAGGCTGCTCTCTGGTTTGGTTAAGGTAGCACCCATATGGACGAAATCAAAGATTCTTTGGCATGATGAAATAATCATAATAGTATCTACATAATTATAAATAATAGCAATGCATTTACATGGGTAGCAATATCTTCTACAGTCTAAATAAAGTATGATTACTATTGACTGAATTGCCATATATTTTAATGGAGTTAAATAAAGGTCAAAATGACAAAGCTTTGTATGTATACAGATTCATGACCCATGGGCTGAGGACTGTTTAACTATACCATGCAACCTCACTAAATGTCATGGTGAATAAAATTTAAGACATAGGCTATATCTATAGTAAAATTATAAAGCAGATTTTCTATATAAGTTACAAAGAATCTATAGTTTCTCAGGCAGATATAATGGATTACTTGCCCCAAAGCTTCAGTGGTCCTTGGGAAATCATCTACTTCCCTTCAATTACAAAGGAGTAGGCTACAAATTATTTGAGGCAACTTAAAATAGCCACAGAATATTACAGCAGGAAATAAGCTAAAAGATGACTTACTCTTATACCCTGATTTTCCAAATAGGAAATCCAGGCACAGAGAGGTTAAGTGATTCATTAAAGCCCTCTAATTCATACTACCAGCAAGATAGTGAATCACTTTCTCCAGACTTCTTTAACACTAACAATGGAAGAAGGAAAAAAAGGAATTATGAATCATATTAAAGTTGAACCCAAAGGACAAAAAGAAAGACTGCAAATAAGGTAAAATCTGTATGAATTAGCAGGGGAGAACATTCATCCTGAAAGCACTTACTGTGAACCAACCTCTCCATCCTCACAGCTAGGACCCAAGCTGACTTGTGATCTTGTGCCTCGGTCCATCTTGAGATTCCCCCTTCTGCAGAGACTCTGCTGGGACACTTTCCTCAACCTATCCCACAACTACCACCCTACAATAAACATCAAATAATAATTTTGTCCACACACTTGAAGAGAAACTTAGGGAAGTGTGAGAGTGTGTTGCCTTAATACACTGAAGATCTAAGTTAGGAGCCATGCAGGCAATGCAGAGTTAGCTTGAAACAACCTCTCCCAGCCTCCCCCAACCCTGCAAAAAACAAAAGACACTGATTTAGCCCTGGCATAAAAAGAGACAGAGATGAGCTAAGAGAGGAATTGGGTTGAAGGGGCCATTAAGTGGGGCCATACTACATCTCAAGAAAAGAGAATGAAAATATGGCTGGGTCCAGCTCTATTTTCCCAGATGTTATTCTGGGCAGAGATCCTTGCCATAAAAGCCTAATACCCTAACACATGAAGAACAGCAAAAGAGGAGTGGAAAGAAAGTAATTGGCTATATTTTCTTTAAAGTTGAAACACCTAAGATTTCAAGAGGGAAAAACTTTGGATAAAAACCCCCAGAGTGCAAGTAGACGTATCAACAGAGTTTTCTAAAACCAGAAGGAAGAATGAATACACAGTCTTCAAGAGATGACAAAGTTCTCTTGACAAATATTACAAGACAAAGTAAACCACTGCCAAATGTAATATCCCATCCTAAAGATTTCCTAAAGAGCATGGAACAACAAGAAACTCTGGAGTGATTCAAAAGGGAAATATGATGTGTAAGAGAAGAAATCAGTTAATGAAAGTAAATTAGTACCTATAACTTTTAATGCAGACTTTAAAATTCAATTAACAGATTATAAATGTTGAATCCCTGATAGGAAGTCTCTCAAAAGAAATGAAAAAGAGATTAAAAGATTTGGAACATAAAAATATGGAAGTGGATAATACCATAACAGCATAAAAGTAAAAGTCATCAATAAAGCTCTAGGAAAATACAGTATGTATTTAACTATAAGAATTTGATATTAGATGATTCAAGTATTTATTCATACAATAAATTTTTATTTAGTGCCCACACAAGCACTTGGCAATGAGAGAAACACAGATAAGCCATAGTCCTGCCCTTAAGAAGTTAACACTTCAGTAATATACTGATAGACTTTTAAGATCCTTAATTGTTAAGGTAATACAGAACTATAAGATAGATATAAAATAATAGATATGTATATGAACTTTCCTTAAGGAAACTTACTATAAGGAATTCTGAGTATATAGAAATAAATTAGAAAATGGGATATTGGTATAAAATGATAACCTGCTTCATCCAAGGGGAATATTTATCCTGTAAAGGAGAGGAGATAAATGAGTCAGTGTAGCTACAATCTCCTAAAACAGGGATTCTTAATTTGTGTATGTGGATGTTATGGATATCTTTGGTAGTTTGGCAAAATCTATGAACCCCTTCTCAGAATAAGTATTTTTAGTACTTAAAATATGTCAGATCACAAAGGAAATCAACTATACTAAAATAGTTCTCCAAAAAATCTTCCGGATTTCTTTTTGAGATTACATCTCCCTATTTCCAATCCAAGGCAAAGTTACAGTGGGCAATCAGTGGCATGATCCCACCACTAAGTGGAATGGGAACTTTCATCTGCTCCATTTCCAAACCTAAGTTGATTCAACCTCCTCAAGCAACCCAATTCCCTTCTCCCCAACACACACACACACACACACACACACACACACACACACACACACACACACAGTTAGGGGGCTTACCATACTGGTAGGGCAGCTAGGTGACATATACAATGTGTGGCATGAAGTCAGGAAGAACCAACCATCTTCCTGAGTTCAAATCTGGCCTCAGACATTTACTAGCTGTGTGATCCTAGGCAAGTCACTTAACCCTGTTTGCCTCAGCTTATCATCTATAAAATGAGCTGGAGAAGGAAATAGCACATTACTTCAGTATCTTTCCCAAGAAAACCCCAAAAATGGCTACAACATGAAGGCATGACTGAAACAACTGAACAACAATAACAAGCTATATTGGAGCCATATTTAATGAGGATATCTGATCAGCTTAGCCTACTGCAGGTCAGAACTCCAGAGCTCAAATAATCCACCAGTCTAAGCCTTCTCATATAACAATATTTTAAAAATTAGTTAACGGATCTCAGTTTAAAAACCATTGTTTTAATATTGAATTATATTTTTTAAAAGATTCAATTGAAATACATTGCTCAATAACAGATTTAGTATGATTATTAATCAACGTAAGAACTCATTTATGGTATCCCAGAGACACCAAGCTAAAACATAAGGAAATTCATTTCTGTGACTAGTACATAATTACTGTTATTAAATGTTGTCCTAACAACTAGATTAATGAAGGATAAATTTAGGTCATTGATTACTTTACAATTGTTAGTAAAAGTAACTAAGGGGGAAAAGTTATACATTATTCTCACTTTTTTCTGGCTAGCCTGCCTTTTTTTCTCTCTGAGCAGATAACTATTTTCAAGATTGAAGAATAAAGCCTAACTGATTAGGGGTACAGGCTCTGGGAAAACCCCTTGAATTGAATCTTCCCACTTGATATCGCATTTACCTGAGGCCATTAAGCCTTTCACTATTGCTTTGTCCAATTGTCTCTGATGGCTTCCCATCCTTAATTCTATAAAGTATCCTTAACTGACCCTAGCCCTCTATTTGTCTGTTGCCTCCAGCTGTTTCCCATCCCTGATCACATCAAAATCCTACTCTCTTGGTTCTAATCTCTAGTTACCCCAGTCCCATCAAGGTCCTCCTTAGACTTCTCTTCAACACCCTCCCTAAACTCCTCCTCCCATCAACCCAAACAACTAGACCACCCCCTAGATCACTTCCACAGTCTTTCTATATATTTATAAGTTCCATCTTGTCTCCATGAAGGCGCTCAAATTCAATCTAGCTCAGATTCGATCTGGCACAAATGATGAGGTTTCTTAAGAGTCAACATAATAAGGCAGATCTTAAGTAAACTTTGTTTTCTTTTGGCTGTAGGAAGGGTTGGGTCAAATTCATTTGGGCATGACCCAGGGTATCAGTATTTTAGAGTCCCAAGCACCCCAAACCTCAACATTGTGGTTCCCTGACCTCAACATAACTGTTTCATTTTCTGCCTTTGTATCCCCAGCATCTAGAGCACAGTAAAATCAAGAAAGAAAATGGAACTGGAAAAAGTGAAAAAGCGGAAAATATTTTAATACTAATATAAAGCCTGATAATTTTATTCCTATGTTTTTAAAAACATCATGCTTTTATTAAGAAAAAACTATTGGGACTACTAAGACATTTTTCCACATTTCCCTCTAAGATTCTCCAAAGAAAAGTAACATTCATTTGAAATGAAGATACTATCTACATCCAGAGAAAGAAACTGACAGAAGTATGTATAGAATGATTTTACATATAATATGTGCATATTTGTGTCGGATGGTAGCCATGAGGGAGGGGGAAGTTAGCAAAGAAAAAAGAAGGAAAAAAAAGAAACTAATATAACTATTATCTATGTAAAAGAAACAGCAAGTTGCACATAATAGATTTGCAGTTTCACATGCCATCATCTTTTTTTTGTTATAGAAACATTTGTTTTATCCTATAAACTAAGAAAAAATACATTAATTTTTTTTAAGGCACATTCTACAGATGACCTGGAAAGACTAAACAACTAAACCAAACCTAAACCTAAGATCTAATTTTAATCTAACAGATCTCTTCAAGAAACATCTTCACAAAAGAAGTTTTTTGTGAAGTTTCCAAAAAATAAAAAGATATTCAGCTTCTAGTAAAGATAGTGATATGAGGGTTCCAGCAAAGCCCAGGATCCCAACAGAATAGCTCCAGATTCATGAAATGGATTGCCAGACAAAATAAGCATCATACAAAGGAGGAGAAACACTACTAAGAACTCTACAATCCCATTTAGAACTGCACCTGAAACCAGCCCAGTCTCTAGCCAGGACCGATAGGTGAGAGATGAACTACAAGAAGGGGCTCAAAACCATAATTTCTAGGCAGATAATTGCAAACAAGTGGCAAGGTCCTCCAAGAATCAAGAATGAAGTTTACAGAGATCCAACACAAAAATTAAGACCAAAAACATAAATAGAAAAAAAAAAAAAGCACCTACAATACTGAAGAATTACTATGGAATAAAAGGAATCCAAGATAAAACTTCAGAAAAAAGTCAATTTTGCAGCAATAACAACTACAAGTAGAAACCTAGAAAAAACTCATTGGTCACAAAGACCCCAGGAGTTGAAAGCAAAAATAAAGAGAAGAAATGAGATAAACAATGAAATTAGCCAACCTGGGGGGAAAAGAATATAAATCTTTGAAGAAAAAAGTAGAAAATCATATACAGAAAAGTTTAGAGCAAAGTCAAAAGACTGAAAAATTAGAACATATGAAAGTCTACTATCAAACAACAACACTGATCTGAAAAATGGGATCAGAAAGGAAAATCTATACATCCTGAAAACCATAACCAAAAAAGGCAAAAGCCTGAATACCCTATTTTTAAGAAACCATAAAAGAAAACTCCTCAGAACTATTAGAAACATAAGAGAAAATGAAAATAGAAAGAACCCATATGTCACTACCTGATAGAAGTCCCAAACCGGGAAAACCCAGAAGTATCACAGCCAAAATCTTCAAATTTTCAAATCTTCAAAAGAACTTCAAGGTCAAAGAAAAAATATTGCAAGCAACTAGGAAAAAAAATCAAATATCAAAGATCTACAAAGAATGATCATACAAGAATGTGTAGCAATTACAATATGGGAAAACTTCTTTATTTTGAACTGAAATACATTATATCAAAAGGCAAAAGAAAAAAATTCACAACTAAAAATAATATACCACAAAACTAAATATAATCCTACAGAAATATAAAATGGAACTTGAATAGAAAAGATGATTTCAAAGCATTCCTATTGAGAAAATTTGAGCTGAGTAGAATCTTTCAAATGGAAATAAAACAGAGAAGAAAAACCCAGAAAGGTAAACACTGTTGAGTAATGTGAAGAGGTTAATGATTAGGTGCTTCCATCCTAGAAAGGGAAGGAAGAGACCACTAAACCTTCAGAATTCCACAGTCACCAAGCATTAAAGAGAGAACAAGGAAAAACCATCTCAGATTTTCTATGGTGATTTTCTATTGCTTTGTTTTGTTTGCAAAAGGAAAGAGAAAAGAAATATCTAAGGGAACTTTCTCACTTTGTGTCTTCAGAATTTCATTCTTGAGCATCACCTATCTGTCTTGGGCTGACTTCTCCCATAGTATTTTAGACCATGAGTTGCAGTTTGTCTTTCTACTTGAACTCTCTGAAATGTGCTTTCCCAAAGCTAAGGTGTATATCAGATTATACCTGAATTTCCTCTACTTCTCTATCACAAACTCTAGGAAGTGATAATACTTGCATCAGGGTTCCCATCACTTCTAAAACAGCAATCAGATCTTCCTGTCAGCGTGAAAAATATCAATGATATCAATAATTGTCGATTCTTGTTGGTTCCTTTACTTTTTGAATGATTACATTATTATTAAGACAACTCAAGATGTTACGAGTTACTCTGATTTTAGCTAAGAGTTCCAGCAGAAGTCTGGAAAACAAGAGTCTTTCTATTTCACCCATCTCTACTCTACTGTGTCTCTGGGCCAGGCATGTGATCTGTTTGCAAAACTCTTCTATTTCCTCATTCTGTAGTCTTATCCCCACAGTTCTATTCATATAATAAGTGGTTGAAAATTACCTGATGAATTAAACTTGTAAGACATGTCTCATAAGACATGACCATCCATCCTTACCCCCAAATTTTTAGTTCTAAATCCTGCTTTGATTATCTTCTCTTACCCATCCCTAAAAGCCAATACGTGAATTACTTCCCAATCATTCCAGTCCATAAACATCTTTTTCCCTATATTCCTAGAGCACCCAAGCATGAGGATCAATCATTTAGACATTCATTCATAGCCAGTCTTTACTGTTACTTAAATTTTTCGTCTGTGCGTGTCTCTCCAGTAAAACTGTAAATTTCCTGAAGGGAATGGCAATGCCCATACTTTTTTTTCACTTCTGAAACAGTACTCAGTGCTAAGAACAATAATTCATATTCATATAGTGCTTTATGTTTTGCAAAGTGCTTTACTCACAATGCTGCAAAGCAGGTAGTAAAAGAACTGTTTTCTCCATTAGAAACATAAAAACTAAGGCTATATAAGAGTCTCAATAATCTGCCCATGGTCCCACAGCTGGGAAGCATCTAGTATAGTATTCATCAAAATTTCCTAAGTATGGCACTCTTTTCTATTAACTTTCCAGCACTAAGCACCTGGTTCTAAATAAGTATTTATTCTATATGGGTATCTTTGGAAACAGATTTTATTCAACATATTGTTGTGCAATAAATAAAATCATAAAATTATAAATAAAATAATATCATAAAACTTCTTTTACCCCAAGGTTCCAACTATTAAGACGAGCTTCAAGTTCACTGTCATCCATAGATATGGAAGGTTTTTTGAGATAATCTTTCTGAAATATAAACATTTCAAAGGAAAAAATTAGGACAAAGCAATGAAAATCAAAGATAATTTCAAGGGTCTTATGCTTTTTTTATATGAGACTATACTGACCTTAAAGTAAGATGTTTCTGGTAAAGGTAATAAATAGAGACTACTATCACTTAGGGATATGATATAACACATTTCACTATAATATAATATAATCACTAATTATTTAAATTTAATATTAAAATTAATCTCTTTTTCTTTCATTTCTTTTACAAAAAAATTTAACTGTATAACATAGCAATTTTTTAAAATGCTTATGGAAAGATGATTCTGTCTCATTACATTTGATGAAAAGGAAGTTTTGTGTTAGTATCTAAGAATATCTTTATCCTGATATTTATCCTCATTCAGACATTAGGATTGTATGGAAAAAATGTGTTTTAATTAAATTACCTCTAATTTTAATTAAATTACCTCTACAGTCCCTCCCTAACTCTATGATTATATGGTCACTGCCCCTACAGTAATTGTTTACTTCTTTTATAAATAAAAACTCCACTATATCAAACATTTACCAACCCAAGAAAAACTGGTTAACTGAGGATTATCAGATATTCAAAGGCAAAATAATACACACAAATGGTCTAACATATAGTGGAATTCAGGAAAACTTCTCATGTATATATCAACTCAAGACAGATAAGTTTACAAAATAATACTAACAATCATAATACCAGTTATTTTACACACACAGTCCCAGAAAAGAGGCTGAGATAACTATTTGATGATATAACATATCATCCTTTTAGGGAAGTGGCATAGCATGGCAGATAGAGAACCAATCTCAGAGCAAGAGAGAAATGGGCTCAGGTCTTTCCTCTGACACATACTGAATCACGCAACTCTCTGGGACTACAAGTTGCAGACAAAAAAAAGATTAATACTATTAGAGATTCTCCCCCAGGGAATTCCCTAAACCAGTGAAAACAGTTATCCAATCTAGCCCTTATAATTATCTAACTCAATCCAATACCTACCCCATCCCTAACAATATTACATTAAAGAAACTTCAGAGCTGACAAATCGCTGTAGTTTTTTCTTCAGATAACAAATATATGCTAGCATTTAAAGGTGAGCAAACATAATTATTAACAAAGTGCCACAAGTGTTTGAGAAGTACTGAATTTCATATATAAAGGTAATTATAAAATAAATCATCATAAAGTAATTGTTTTTCCTACAGGAATGTGCTAAACTATCCAGAACTGTCTCATCTGATCATCTTTGAAACCAATGACACATATTTGTAAAACAACTAGCCAGAATTAGGGAATGTAATATGTAATTATGACCAGTACTATTTTTTTAAATTCAAAATTAACTCCAAAGAAATCAAAGCTATAAACCCAGATGCATTAGCATAATTCTCTAAGGAATTAAACTACATTAAATAACTATATGCAAAAAAAAAAAACCAAGAACTGACACGTATATAGCAATTTAAGATTTGCAGAAATTTCACAAATATTGTCTCATTAGATCCTTGCAGGTCCATTCCACAAAAAACCCTACTCTTAATCTATCTCAAAATTTTCCTTAAAGCATTAATTCAACTTAATCCCTCATTTTGGTTTTAAGACTACTACACATATTTTGGTAATGCTGCACATATGATGCTGTGAACAAAGATCTATCAGTTTATTGATAATGATAATGCACATGGAGCTGAAAGGGCCCTAAGAAGCAATCTAGCCCAACTTCCTCATTTTACAGTTGAGGTAACTTAGGCTCAAGATAACAAAGACAGCAAGAGAAAAAAGGAAAAATTGAATTCTGGTCCTCTGACTCCAAATATGCTGTGCTTTACTACGGCTGGTCTTACTCATTACTTGAATGCAAGCCTTTAGAATTCTTGGAATATGGAATGAAAACTTAGTGGGGAATTAAACTCAGTTCTTAAAGACAGGAAATAATAACAGCAAAAGCTGATCTTACAGAAATATTTGTGGCAAGATTTTCTTCCTCTGATCTCTGTATTGGACTCACAGAATGCGATCTCATCCGCAGCTGCCCAGTATATCGTTGTTTATTGCTAGACCACAAAACAGTAACAATCAGTATTTGAGGAATTCAATTAATTTGGTTTAACATATACAAAGCTTCCTGTGTTGGCATTCTTATTAATAGGGAATTAGTACTCATTTATAAATGATGTACCTGTAGCAAATGGAAAAGAAAAATAATATCAATGTGAATCACTTAAAATTTGCTTCATTTTCACAAAATATATTTTAAGTATCCCTAAAAGAATATCCACATCCAAAATTCAGCCACTATTTGAATGTCATTTTAACAAGCTCGTTTCTTTATTTATAAACAAGTCATATATCTAAATGCAAAATATAAGTATATTTGAAACTTCCTCCTCCTCTAGTTAAATGAGAGAAGAGAATCAGATAGAGGGCAGGGCCAAGATGGCAGAGTTAAAGCAAGGATTTGCTTGAGCTCTCCCCCAAACCCCTCCAAATACCTGCAAAAAAATTAAACAAACTCTAGAGCAGCAGAACCCACAAAATGACAGAGTAACACAAATTTCCAGCCCAAAACAACCTGGAAGGTCAATAGGAAAGGTCTGTTGCACCAGTTTGAGAGAAGAGTGCAGTCCAACACAGCTAGCACCAGCACAGACAGGGCCAGAGCAGGTCTCAGGGCACTGAATCAGAGGCAGCTATGGCGGTTTCTAGACTTCTGAAACTACAAACTACAAAGACAACTTCCAAGGTCAGTAGAAAAGATCTGTCAGGCCTGGGTGAAAGAGGAAGATGATCTGGTCCTAGCCCCAGGGCAAAAACAGAGGAGACAGCAGCAGCAGCTGCTGCTTCCAAAGCTCTCGGTCCACAGATTACAGCAGGGATTAAGTGGCTGATCAAAGGGGCACTGCTGGAATCTCTTTGCTGGTGCTGAGGCAAAAGTCTCTTGTTTAGCCTATGCGTGAATCTGGATCACAGTCCTGGGTAAGGAGAAGTGCAGGCATGTCAGAGCTCAAAAAGGATTTTGAAAATCAAGTAAGAGAAGTGGAGGAAAAATTAGGAAGAGAAATAAGAGTGATGCAATAAAATCATGAAAAATGAGTCAACTGCTTGCAGAGACCCAAAAAAATACTGAAGAAAATAACACCTTAGAAAATAGACTAGGTCAAATGGTAAAAGAGGTTCAAAAACCAATGAGGAGAGGAATGCCTTAAAAAGCAGAATTGGTCAAATGGAAAAGGAGGTCCAAAAGTTCACTGAAGAAAACAAATGGAAGCTAATGACTTGAAGAGGAATCAAGAAATTATAAAACAAAACCAAAAGAATGAAAAAATAGAAGACAATGTGAAATACCTCACTGGAAAAACAACTGACCTGGAAAACAGATCCAGGAGAGATAATTTAAAAATTATTAGACTACTTGAAAGTTATAATCAAAAAAAAGAGTCTAACATCATCTTTCAAGAAATTATCAAAGAAAACTGCCCTGACATTCTAGAACCGTAGGGGAAAACAGAAATTGAGGGAGTCTACTGATCACCTACTGAAAGAGATCCCAAAAGGAAAACTTCTGGGATATTGTAGCCAAATTCCAGAATTCCCAGGTAAAGAAAATATTGCAAGTAGCCAGAAAGAAACAATTCAAGTATTGTGGAAACACAATCAGAATAACACAAGATTTAGCAGTTTCTACATTAAAGGATCAGAGTGCTTGGAATGTGATACTCCAGAGATCAAAAGAGTTAGGATTAAAACCAAGAAACACCTACTCAGCAAAACTGAGGATACTACTTCAGGAGAAAAAATGGAATTTCAATGAAATAGAGGACTTTGGAGTAATGAGTAGTTGGAGTAATGAGTAGTTGGAGTAATGAGTTGACTATGGAAGGGATGATATCTAAAAAATTAAATTAAGGAGTAAGAGAAGAATGTACTGGGAGAAGAAGAAAGGGAGAAGTAGAAATTATCTCACATAAAAGAGGCAAAATAAAAAAGCTTTTACATTGGAGGGGAAGAGGGGGAAGGTGAGCAGTAATGAGTGAACCTTACTCTCACTGGATTTGGCTCAAGGAAGGAATAACATACACACTCAATTGGGTATGAAATATATCTTACCCTACAGGAAAGCAGGGGAGAAGGGGATAAGAGGGAAGAATAGAAAGGAGGGCAAATGAGATGAGGGCATAATTAGAAGAAAACACTTTTGAGGAGGGACAGAGTCAAAGGAGAGAACAGAATGAATGGGGGCAGGATAGGATGGAGGGAAATATAGTAAGTCTTTCACAACATGACTGTTATGAAAGTGTTTTGCATGACTACACATGTATAAACTATATCGAATTGTTTGCCTTCTCAATGAGGGTAGATGGGGAAGTAAGAAGGGAGAGAATGTGTAACTCAAAGTTTTAAAAGTAAATGTTAAAAATTGTTTTTACATGCAACTGGGTAATAAGATATATAAGCAATGGGATACAGAAATCTATTTTGCCCTACAGGAAAACAGAAGGGAAGGGATAAGAGATAAGGGATAAGAGACTGGGGGTGGGTAGGGAGCAGGTGAAAGAAGGGAGGGCAGATTGGGAGAAGGGGTAATCAGAATACACATAGGGGTTTGGGGAGGGGAGATATGGGGAGAAAATTTGGAACTCAAAATCTTAAGGAAGTAAAATGTTCAAAACTAAAAAGTTAATAGACATAATAAATCTTTAAAATAGTAAAATAAAATTTGTTGGGGGTGTAAGCTCAGTTCCATGTGGACAGTCTCGGGCGGGTAAAGGTGAGAGCTTCTAAACCTTAGAGTTCTCATGAGGCCCCCCAGGAAACAGCAGGGAACTGAGGAGTGAGATCTCGTGTATTTCTGCCTCTTCCTGTGTGAACGTGATGGGAGAGAGCATCCCCGCCCTCGAGACTGGCCCGGATCTGGGCACACCTATTGTTATCTAACAGGCATGGTATTCAGGTGCAAACTATGCGGCAGGAGAGCTTAAGTAGGGTCAGGAAAGCCTGAAGGCGCTCTTAGCGCTGAGGGGCCCTTACAGGACAGAAGGCCCCTTTTCCTCTCTTCGCTCTTCCCTCTCCCCTCTCTCCCCACTTCCACTTCTGCTTTCATTCTCTTACTGTAAGATCTTTGCCTCCTTGGGAGATTTCTCTCTCTCTCCTAAGGAAGAGTTCCCCCTGCACATGTAACCAGGACCCTGAATAAAGCCTAACCCTTGTTCGACTCCGGAAAGTCTCTTCTCTCATACGTTTATCCGGTTTGGCCAGCCAAAGACCTGTGATAGGTAAGGTAAGACTCGGGTAGCCCTCAGGCCTCTAGGCCTGCCAAAAATTTATAACCCTATTTCAACCAAAAAAAAGAGTGATATTCTAAGGAGAGAATGAACTACAGTTTTATCACTTGAAAAAGATAATGTAATAACAACTCATATTTATGATGCACTTGAAGGTTCATAGCACCTTCCTCATAATCCTGTGATGATGGTACTACAAGCAGTATCATCTCCATTTCACAAATAAAATGACACTCAGAGAACACTGAAAATACATAACTACTAAGTGTCAGAACCAACATTCAAACTCAGATGCCCCAAATTCAAGTTGATGCTTTCACTATTGCTCCTGTTCGTGTTCTATATCAGGAAATGGTCAGTAAAGTATACTTAGCAACTCCATGTGCACATGCTTTAGTCTCTGTCAGTTACTCAGAAGGCATATCAGAAACTGCAGAATTGTAATTTAAACCTTACTAATTCAGCTAAAATTTGATAAGCTTAGCTTTTAGGAAGCTTATTTAGTCTTTCAAATAGCTATGACAGTATCAGATATAGTGTAGAAAATCTTATTTGAAGTCTATCTTAAATACTTCTGTATTTAAAGCTATTTAAGTTGAACTTTCATGAAACTGTGAAAAATCTTGTTTCTCAACAAGTAAAGAATTATTCTGTTTTGGTCAAGACCTATCATTTCATCTCTGTAGGGAGGGAGATCTTGGTGAGAGGTAACCTCCTTCCATTTGTCCCCCAATCAAAGTGGTTAGGCAGCTATTCTTCAACCTATAGCTATAGATAGTTGCCTGAGACACTCAGAGGTTAAGAGAATTGCTAAAGGTCAGATAGCAACTTCTGATTCTGAGGCCAAGTCTCTAATATTTCAGTATAAGAGATATGAAATTAACCATCTTATAGTCATTGAACATGACCAACTTTATGCCTCAAGACCAAATCAGGATCTTCTCAATAAAATATGGCATTTAAATACATAGCAAATATTCTAAGAAACCCTTGTAATTAAGTCAAAAAGGATGTTTTAAAAAAACAACAAGATTTTTATTATGTCATTCTCCATCAAGCAGCAGTCTCTATAATGACTTCAAAAAAATGCAGAATGAATAAAGGGGAGTTATTTGTATTTGGAGAGAAGGGATACAACCACTACTCCAAAGAAAAACTTTCCTATTTATCATAGTCATGTAACCCAGAAGTCAGCAAATTCAAAAGCCATAAACACAACAGATAAAATATAATTCTTGCCATTGTTTCATATAACACAAGCTTTCTACATATAAGAACTAATTTACTTAAAAGGACATAGTACTTTAAGTAAATCATACTATTTGTCACCTTTTTTTTAGTTGAGTCTTCTTATATGAATGGATAATATGGAAATGTTTTACATGACTGCCCATGTATAAACTACAATGGATTGCTTAGTATCTCAGAGAGGAGGAAGGGAAGAGAGAGGGAGAGACAGAATTTGGAACTCAAAACTTTAAAAAAATGTTAAAAATTGTTTTAACATGTAATTGGGGGTGAGATAAAGTATTATTTTTTAAAAGAAACAATTTACTTAAAGGGATAAAGTACTTATAACATTGGTAGTTTAGGGGGTCCTATATATAATATAAGGAGCCTTGTGCCATTTTCTTTTAATGATAGATTAAATACTCAGAAAAAGAACTATATTTAAACATTCAATATTTAAAAATTAAACTGCAATTTTTTTTAAAAGCACAGTGTTAAAAGAGGCCTAAAAACTTTTATTATATGCAATTCTTTAATAATATGGCAAAGAAGCTAACATAATATGATTTTTTCTCTTATTCTCAACTTCTGAAGCCCAAAAGAGTTGTATATTCTGATAAAACTATTAAGCCAGACATTAATAATGACTTTACATGTCAATATTTTCAATATTAATTCACTATTATGTATTATAAAGATGTCAAGAAGACCTTTGTTACAATCTTACTCATCATCTTTATGACCTGAGACAAATTACTTCAACTCTCTGGGTTTCAGTTTATCTGTAAAATAAAGAGGTTGACCTAGACAATGTCTCAAGTACCTTCTAAGGAACATTTACTAACTGCATATTATATGTCAGTCAAAGGGTCAACTAGCATTTATTAAACATCTTCTATGTTCCAGGCACTATGCTACATGCAGAGGACACAAAAGAAAGGTAAAAAACATTTCCTGCTCTCAAGAAGCTTAGTCATATGAGGGAGACAACAAACAAACTATGCACAACAAGATACAAACTGGATAAATTAGAGATAGTCAAGAGAAGGCAAAAATATAAGTCTCTTCCTCAAGGAGATCACACTTTAATAGAGGGAGAAATGTGCAGATTACTATATACATATAAGATATATACAGTGTAAATGGAAGATAATTTCATCAGGAGTCATGAAGAAAGGCCTCCTGAAGAAGGTGGGATTTGAGCTGAATCTCAAAGGAAGCCAAGGAAGTTAGGCAGAAGCAGGGAGAGCAACCCAGGCATAAGACACTCACTGCAAATGTGCGGAACTGACATGTATATGTATCCTGTCTTGTGTATCAGTGATAGGACACAGGTCTCATATCCTTCTGGTACTTAATTACCTAGGAGTCAACTATCTCAATTCCCACTTCCCACTCTCTTTCAGCCTTCTGCTACACCCTTTGGAATTTCTGTTTCATAAAGAACAAACTTCCGCTCATTCTGCATCTCTTCCTCTCAAATTCCTCCTGTCTCCATCTTACTGAGAGGGACTTGGCTTCTCTCTGAAGGCATTGCATTCCTAGCATTTGTCTGCAGCACTGACTTTATCTTCCCTCACATGATACACATTGGTCCAAGAAGAGAAGTCAGAATATGCTTTATTCCCCACTGCCACTTCCACAATCTCTCTTGAGTACCATCACTTAGCAATATCTCATTATCTGAAGTTCACTATTAAAATTTTTCAACATATACAGATCATGGCGGCTGTTGCATACAAACTCTCAAGTCATTCTCTTTTCTTAAGAAGTTCAACATCTGGCTCTGTCTTTCTCCTCTGCCTGACTCTAGTCTAGGGGACTTTATCCCTTATAGTGATGCACCTTCAACTGCCAAACTTCCCAATTTCTCAATCTCCTTAAATACTATGACTTACTACTATATTTTACCTCAGTCACATCTTGCATGTACTAATTTATTAATCAAAAACTCAGACATTCTTCTACCCAACTGTATTTTCAGTTTCTCTCCGTGCCTTACACTGCTAAAATCTATTTTTCATCCCCATCACAACCTCCAGTCTCTCAGTCTAGTACCTTCCCTCCCCTGACTTTCTTCCTTTCCCAATACTGAACCTGTAGTTAATCAATACAATTCCTCATTGTCCCCTCTACTCTTTAATTTCTCATTCTCTTGTCCTATCTCTGAACAAGAAATGTCAAAATTCAGTGCAAGATTATCCCCATCATCCAAATTCCTCCATTCCTATGCATGTGCTGTTAAGTACTGCTGCAGGAAGCCACACTGTTTTAACTAGGTACAATATAAATTATTATATTATCCATTATACTATGCTATCCATTTCAACTGAACTCTCACTGCAGAAAGAAAATACTTGTATTCCTCCCAATTATATTACCCATCTCATTCCCCACAAGAAGCTATTCCAAACTTTCTCTACACATTCCATTCTTCCCATTCCCTTAATTGAGGACTTGATATCTTATTTTGCTAAAATAATTTAGGTTATTCACCACGAGCTCCCTCATCTCCTATTCTCTTCACTAAAAACCCCTTTAATAGCATCCCCAACACACTTCTCCTTGCCAAGGCTAACCCTTCTATAAGTTTACCTCCAGTCTTTTCTAGTAGACTGCGATCTCAATTATCCCATATAGCTTTAATATTAAACCTAGCGGTACCTTCTCTACAAACTTCAAACATGCTCAAGTCTTTCAATTCTTAAAAAAACCTTCCATTCCATTAAGCTATCATGCTAGTATCTCTCCTTCTCTGTGAGCCATATTCCCAAAGAAAACTGTCTATATCCATTGGTTCTACTTTCTCTCATCTCTCTAACTCAACCTTTTGCAAACTGGCTTCGGACCGCACAACTTAACTGAAACTCTCTTTCCAAAGTTACCATATGTTGCCAAAGGTGATGGTCTTTCCTCAAATTTGGCCTTTCTGCTGTATTTGACACTGGTGACCATTTTCTCCTCCAAGATATTCTCATCTCTGGTTTTGGTAACATGCTCTTGCTTGATTTTCCTCTTCCTATCTGAATGCCAGTTCTCAGTTTCCTTCACAGGCTTATAATCTACAAGACTTTGTCCTGAGGCCTCCCTTCTAATTTATCTAAACTCTTTCTCAATGATCTCATCAGTTCTCAAGAGTTTAAATAGGCTATCTATGCAGATGAATCAGAGATCTATCCATCTGGCCCCAGTTTCTCCCCTGAGCTTGAATCTCACATCACCAAATGTCTATTGAACATTTTAGACTGGAAATTCCTGAGATATCAAATTCAATTAGTCCAAAATTCTCTCAAAACACACATCTCTTCCAAATTTCCATGTCTCTGTCAAATGCAAACCCGTTATTCAAATACCCCAGATTAATAATCCCAAAGCATTATCCTTGACTCCACACTTTCTCAGTCTCACATACTGTCATTCATTCAGCAAATAAGCACTTATTAAATGCTTATTATGTGCAAGGAATACAAAGAATAACTAAAACAGTTCCTACCCTCAAAGAACATACATTGCAATGGAATAGAAAACATAAACGTGGGCAGGTAAAGAACAGCTTTAAATGTCAAACACAGGACTTTATATTTTAACCTGGAGGTAAGAAAGAACCACTGGAGCTCATTAAGCAAAGTTGTAAAAATCACCTTGGCAGCTATGTTGGGAAGTAGAGGAGAGGGACAAAGGGTGTATGTAGGTAATATAAAAAGAAAATGTCAATTTAAAAATCTATATTTTAAAGAAAAAAGATCATTGGCAACTTTGATGAAGGCAGTTTCAGCTGACTGACCAGGTCAGAAGTCAGACTACAGAAGGTTTACAACAGAGAGTGGGATGGGAGAAACCTAGTATATATGGTTTTCTTAGGGAGTTAGGTTATGAACAGGAGAAGAGGTAAAGAATGATAGCTACCAAAAATGGTAAGATCAACTGAGCTTTTTAAGGATGGGGAGACGTGGGTACATTCAGAGACAATTACATGTCAGAGTGGACAGAGTGCTGGGCCAAGAATTAGAAAGACCTGGGTTCAGATGTGTCCTCAGATACTAGCTGTATGACCCTAGGCAAGTCATTTAATCATTGTCTGCCTCAGTTTCCTCAATTGTAAAACAGAGATAATAATAATAATACGCCTACCTTCCAGGGGTTCAGGATCAAACAAGATTATATATAAAACATTAAGCACAATACTTGACACATAGTAGGCATTTAATAAATACTTATCTCCTTTCTTCATTTTTTCCTTCCAGTTGGGAAAGAGGAGTAGATAATGAGAGATGAAAGTTAAAAGGAATGAAAATGATAGTGAGGGTCATTTGCTGGAGAACTACAGAGAAAATCAGACGAGAGGGATTAAAAGGGCACTTCATCTAAGTCAGGAGTGAAAGAAGAGATAGTGAACATGTCCAAATAATGTAAAATGAGTAAGGGGGGGAGGGAGAAAGAGCTCTTGGCAAATAGCCTCAATTTTTTTTATGAAGTATAAGGCACTCCAGAGATGCTTGCAGGGATATTTCAGTCTGGTAGCACATGCCAGATAAAGTACTGTACTGTGTTTAAGGGAACCTAAGCCTGGGTATAGGGCTGCCTCCTCTATATTTATTCTTTCCTGGGTAGAGCTAACCAAGCAGTGATTGCAAGATACATGTGCTCAGTCTTAAAAGCAACCATCTGAGTTACAGAGATTTGAAGACCCTGGCTCCTCAGTTCAAAGTGATAAGTATGATGGGGGATGTTTGCATTAGAGAGGATATCACTTCCAAGAAAGTAGCTTAAACTCACCTAGATTTCCAGAAGACATAGACCTAGAAAGATCTGTTTGGACAGTGAAACACCAAGGTGAAATATAAAATGCTTTTTCAGAAATCACACAAACTAGGTAGGTGTTTTAAGCCTCAACCTCACAAAGAAGCATAACAATAGTTATACGTTACTATATCTTTGTTTCATGCCTTTCTTTCAATGTATGCTTGTGTGAGTCTTTTGCATTACGCATTGCATTTGTGTGTAAGAAATAAATACCTCTCTCATACATTATTTCTATTGTACATTAAGTACCTTCCTGCTCTCCTTAGGGGAGACCTTAGATAAGAACCAAAGCCTAAGCTTTAAGCTTTAGGGGCAACTTGGGGATGGGAGGGTGGGAGAATAACTAGTCAAATAATACAAGGAGTCTGTTGCACCTTTGAGTTTGTCAGGTTCCTCCAGCACTGAATCTGGCCCAGTCACCTTATATGGTCCAGGGCAGATGAGTTCTTATTCTTAGGGAGAGGGAATAGCACTCCACCCCCTTAGGCCTAGCATGTTAGATAGATAGATGGATGGATGGATGGATGGATGGATGGATGGACGGATGGATGGATGGACAGATGGATAGATGGATGGATGGACAGACAGATAGACAAATAGACAGATAGGCAGGTAGGTAGGTAGATGGACAGACAGACAGACGGATAGATAGACAGAGCTAGATATGTACATACAAACATACACACATACATATAAAGATATTATTAGTCCTGAAAGAGTATAAGCTTCTTCAGAGCAGGGACTGTTTAATTCTTTGTATGTGTGTCCTAACTCCTGGAAAAGAGCTAGCAATTAATAAATACTTATCTCTCAATGACTTGCAATCTGGCTCCTAAAACTGAAACACCTGAAATACTCCACTGAAATTGTTCCTACTTTATTTCTCTGAAGTTTCTGACATTTTTTAACACTTCTTTCCTCCTAGATACTCTCTCTTCCTTAGCCTCCATGTTAATGGTCTTTCTCAGTTCTTGTGAAAGACTCAAAACTCAGTGGAGAAATTGCTGGATTGCAACTCAAAGGATCTGAGTTCAATTCCTGATTCTATCACTTACTTCCATCTGACCAGTTTTCTTATCAGGAAATTAAAGTGCTTAAACTAGATGACCTCAAAAATCCTTTTCAACTCTAAGTCTATGATCTTATGCTCATCCTACCTTTTAGATCATTCCCTCAAAGGCCTCATGGCTGGGATTGTTGTCCTACCTACCAAGTATGGGCATCTCCCCAAGACTCTTCTCATCTCTCAGCTCTTTTCTCTACATGCCCTCTCTTGGTGATCTCATCAGCTCCACAAGTTTAATTACCATCTCTATTCGGATGACTTCCAAATCTACACATCTATCTCTAATTTCTCTCCAAGAACTGCAATCCTGTATTACCAATTGCCTGTTGGGCTCTCAAATTCAACATGTCCAAAATGACAAATTCCTGTTTTTGCTGAGGAATGTTCTTTGAATTGAAAAAAATACTTTATAAAAACAAAATGAGAAAATATTACAATAAGAACACATATACTCAATAAACTTTCCATAAAAGAATTTAAACATTATATAGGCATACCAATCCAACTTCAGGTGAGACAAGTTGCAAAGGTCAGTTATTTCCATAGCAACAATGTTATAAATGGAAAAAAAAAAATCTGCACAGTCAAAATTTAGACTATAAAAACTTAAAATCAGTCTTTGCAATGGCCTATAGCATTCTGAATTGTGAACTGAATAAACTGCTTAAATAATAGACTAAGATGAGAAACCTCAAGTCAAAGGAATCCCCAGGGTGTTCATCTGGAGGGGGAAGACAGTGAAGAATTAGGGATTTTTTTTTTCTAAACCAGGGGTTCTTAATTTGAAATCTGCAACAACAACAAAAAAACTCTTACTATTTTATTAAATGAATTTCAATATATCTTCTTCTGTAATTACATGAATATTCTCTTATCTATTTAAAAACATTTTTCTGTTTCTAGGTTTCACCAGACTACCAAGAGGGCTCATCATACGTATACATAAACACACACACACACACACACACACACACACACAAAACCATACTCTAGATGGCAAAGCAAGAGAGGATATGGAAAGGGGTGACAGCTGGTTCATCGATAAGAAGCAGAGACAAATAAGGCCTTCTGTGTTTGCAGAGATTGAGCAAGGGAGCACAACGACTTCCTAGAAAGGAAACAGGAAAAGCTGCTACTTCTTTCCTCCTTAAAAGCCTTCCTTACAAATCCTACTTTAAGACATATCTAGAGATGAAGCCCATCAAAATGAATTTTGGACATTCTTTCTTTTTTTACACTTTCTTAAAAGACAAAAAAAATTAGTCCACAGCTGGGAAAGGTACAACTCACTTCTCCTGAGAAGAAAAGAAAGTTGAACATCTTTATTGTAACTTAGGGAAAGGGGAAGGCAAAAAAAAGCTGGGGATTCAGATTCTAAATAATCAAAACTTCTTAAAGGGGCTGTGACTTTAAATTTGCAGAGGGCAAGCTAAAAATTTTTCCATCTCAAGACCGTATTTTCCTTTTCTTTTGTGCAACTGTAAGCTGTCTCTCTGATGACTGTAGCCACTAGTAACAAAAGCATCTCCAGTTCTTATCACTGAATTCTTTGTAAAAATGCTTATGGCATATAAGATACAAGAAAAGAGCTGACTGAATGGCAATGGAGCCAGGAATCAGCGAAAGGATTTTACAGAGTAGAATTTCTAATTTTAGAGTTGGATTTAGTTTTTAAAATTATTAACATTATTGCAAAATTATGATGGTCAGATCAACTTTATATGGAAGAATAATTACACAGTTACTAGTATTTTTCACTTTCTCCCTGCAAATTATTTCCTATTTACTTATCTGTGTACATGGTAAATAAATCTCACTCTCTCTAAGTACTGCATACATATACTCCTAGAGGAAAAGGACTATTTTATTTTTGTATTTTCATCCCATGGCACCTGCCATTTCTCTTGCCTAGATGACTGAAGACTTAATGACTTCTGTAGAGTCTAAGATTATGAGGTACAGAGAAGCCAGTTGATAAGTATTTATTAAGAGCTTACTTAGCCAGTCACTGAGATAAGTGCTGGGGATACAAAAAATGGTAAAAGTCTATGACCTCAAGGAGCTCATAGTCTGGTGGGGTTAAACAACATGCAAATAACTATGTACAAACAAGCCATGTACACAATAAACCAGAAATAATCAACAGAAGGAACACACTAGAATTAAAAAGATCAGGAATGCTTCTATGAAAGTGAAATTGTAACTAGGACTTGAAGGAAAATAGGGAATCCAGGAGACAAATGAGGAGGGAGATCATTCCAGGCATGGAACAACCAGTGAAAATGCTGGAAATCAAGGAGCAGCAAAAAGGCTGATTCTATCAGATCATAGGGTATATGGAGAAATATTGGTGTAAGATGTAAAAAGATTGAGAAGAGGAGGGACAGGATTATAAAGGACTTTGAAGATAAAACAGAAATTACATTTGTTCCCAGAGGTGACAGGGAACCAGTGAAATATACTGAGTAAGGGGGTACTATAGTCATATCTGCACCATAGGAAGATCACTGAAAGCCGCGTTAAGGATGGAACAGAGTGGCGAGTGACTTGAGGTAGGAAAACCAACCAGCAAGTAACTGCAATAATCAAGCTGTGAGGTAATAAGTATCTGTACCAGGATGGTGGCAAAAAACTGGCAGGACTTGGCAACAAGATAGGATATTATAAATGAGAGAGAATGAGGAATGGGAAGATGACACCCAGGTTGCAAACCTAGGAAAATAGGATGGGGGGTGGTGGCAGAAGAGGGAATAATCACCTACTAAGTGCCAGGCACAGTGTTAAGCACTTTTACAAATACCTCATTTGAGAACAGTAATAAGGAAATTTGGAAAGAAGGAGAGTTGAGGGGGGAGGGCATAAAAATGAGTTCGGTTCTGGACATGTCGAATTTAAGATGTCCATGGGACATTCGGTTCAAGACATTGCTGCCCAATTGGCAGTTTGACATAAAGAGGCTTGATAAGAATGATTAACACAGAGATATTAATTGAATCCATGGGAGCTAGTGAGAGCTTTGGAAGCTAAGAGTTTGTTAATAACTCTGGAAGGAGTAAACCTGCACTAGGAGAGGACTTTCCTCCCTGGGAGCTCCCAACCAGTAATAGCCTAAATCCAGTCCCTATCCCTATACGTTATCACCATCTTCTGGCCATTTTATTAAACTGCACAAAGCAAATACTAAATAATACTCTAAAATGAATTAATATATGTTACAGCCTTTTTATTTTACTGAAATTTAAAAAGACATGGTTTTGGCACTCACAAAGCTGGAGAAGAGTAGATTATATTTTTCCACAGAAGTAATGTCATTAATGGGTGGCTATGCTCCTGGTAAAGAACTTGCCTTCAGATATAACCAAAATGTCACAAAAGTAAAGATTTAACAACCACAATAATCCACAATAATTTAAAATAGTAAAATTTTGGTCCAAGTCCTATAAAATGAGCATAAAGATTAATTATACCATGACTCTATTTTCTTTTTTCTAGTCCATATCTGTGGATTTCATCAATCTAGGTAATTTCCAAAGTGGAAACTACCTATAACTCATGATCTGAGAAAGCTGCCTGCAACGCTGATTTAGTAATTTTCCCACAATCATACAGTAAGCATATTTGACAATCCGGACTTGAACCTAGATCTTCCTGATTCTACATACAGTGTCATGCCACATCTCTATATAATACATACGATACACAAGAAAAATAAATGTTGTGTTATAAATTTGGTCTAACCAACATCTTATATAATATACTGAGATAAGGTCAAAATGGGTATATGATTTAGACATAAAGGATGATACCATAAACAAATCAGGAGAGCAAGGAGTAGTTTACCTGTCAATCTATGAGAAGGGAAGAATTTATGACCAAACAAGAGACAGAGAACATTAAGAGACATAAAATAGATATTTTTGATTATGTTAAATTAAAAAATGTTTTGTACAAATAAAAACCAATGGAACAAAGATTAGAAGAAAAAAGTGGGGGGAAATTTTATAGCAAATATCTCTGATAAAGGTTTCATTTCTCAAATATATAGAAAACTGAGTCAAATTTATAAGAATACAAGTCATTCCTCAATAGATAAATGGTGAAAGGTAATTTTCACAAGAAGAAATCAAAGCCATCTATAGTCATATGAAAAAATGTTCTATTTAGAGAAACGCACATTAAAAAACTTTGAGGTACCACTTCACATCTATCAGATTGGCTAATATGACAGAAAAGGAAAATGAAAAATATTGGAGGGGATGTGGAATAATTGGGACACTAATGCACTGCTGTTGGATTTCTGAACTGATTCAACCATTCTGGAGAGCAATTTGGAACTATGCCCAAATGGCAACCCAACTGTGTATACCCTTTGATCTAGCAATACTACTACTAGGTCTATATCCCAAAGAGATTTTTAAAAAAGGAAAAGGGATCTATTTATACAAAAATATTTATAGCAGCTCTTTTTGGAGTGGCTAAGAACCGGAAACTGAGGTGATGCCCATCAAATGGAAAATGGCTAAACAAGTTGTGGTATATGATTGTAATGAAATACTGTTATGCTGTAAGAAAAGATGAACAGGATGATTTCCAAAAAACCTGTACTTACATGAATTGATACAAAGTGAAGTGAGAAGAACTAGAATACTGTACACAATAAGAGCAATATTGTATGATGATCAACTATAAATGATTTAGCTATTCTCAGCAAAATAATGATCAAGACACTTCAAAAGGACTGATGGTGAAAAATGCTGTTCACCTCCAGAGGAAGAACTGATGGCATCTGAATGCAGACTGAAGCATAAGATTCTTCAATTTTTTTGGTGGTTTGCTTTTGGGGTTTGTTTGGTGTTTTATTTTATTTTGATTTTTGGTTCTATGTCTTCTTTCACAACATAACTAACATAGAAATGTTCTGCACATATATAACATATCAAATTGCTTAGTGTCTCAGGAAGGATGGAGGGGAGAGAGAGAGAAACTCTGGAACTACAAGTTTTAAAAATATTAAAATTGTTTTTACATGTAATTGGGAAAAATAAAATATTGAAAACATAAATTTGGTCTAAAATTAATATGCTACTTTAATACCTTAGCAATCTGTGATGTCATCTATGGGAGTACTTGATGCAAATCATAATCCATCAATGTCTTGGTGGATAAGACTTTGTGAACTATTGTGGTACAAAAATATTTGGTATAGTAAATACAGTCTTTGACTTGGAGAAAGAAGATTCTGAGTTCAAATCCTGCCTCAGACACTTAGTTGTGCAGCTCTGAACAAGACACTTAAACTTCACAGCCTCAGTTTTCTCATCTGAAAAATGGAAATAATAATAGCAAATACCTCATGGGGTTACTGTTAAGAACAAAAGATTAACAAAAGTTAAGAACAAAAGCCCAAATCCTTAAGCATTACATAGATGTTAGCTATTATAATTTTGATCATCTGAAGGCTAATTTAGCTAGGCTGGTCCTTGGATGATAGGAATCCAACTTTACCAACTCAATAAACTTGCTAGAATTTTAGCTTGCACTTTGCTGCTCTCTTCCTCAAAGACTAAAGATACCCCTAGGATACAGTGAAACACTGAAAGTTGACTTTTGTGGAGAATATTATCTACAATAAATATTAAATTAACAATTTTACACATCTCCCAGAATATATAGGGCTTAGGGGAAATGATCTGGATGACTCAGGTCTCTTTAAAAAAAAAAAACAGAAAGAAGAAAAAAAAACTGTCCAAAGAAACTAATAGTATTTATCCCTTGGATGAATTAGTTAGGAATAAGTACAATGGCCTATTATTTTTGTTGATAATGATATTACTCCGTTTGTAATTTTCAAAATAACTGCCTTCTTTGTTCTCTTCAGTTTATTCAAAGGTAAAATGGAACAACTCAAAGCAAAGCAATATCAGCATAGACACAATAGGTGCAGTTAAGCCTCGTGTTTCCTTCTCCTTCTCTCTGCTCACAAAGACACCCCTAGTTCAGTTCCTCTCACCTGAACTATTGCAAAAACCTAACTGATCTGTCTCAAATTTTTTCCTCTACAACCCATTCTCTGAACAGCTGCTGGTGATTTTCGTAAAGTTCACCTCTGATCCCGTCACTCATTTACAGCATCAAACACCTTTGTTTGGCATATAAAGCTCTTCAGAACCTGGCCCCAACCTTCTTTTTCAGTTTTATTATACATTACTCTCCTTTACTCACTACCCAACCAAACTGCCTTCCTTACTGTTTCCCACATGTAATATTCCATCTCTCTTCTCTGTGCCTTTGTATTCTTTCCTCCATGCCTAAAATGCATTTCCTGCTTCACCTCTACCTCTTCAGGATCCCTTGTTTCCTTAAAAACTCAACCTTCTACATGAAAACTTTGTTGCCTCCCAACTACCGGTGCGTTTCATATTTATTTCTATTTATCAAATCTCTTCATGTTTATTTTGTATATTTAATACATATTAATATAGATATACATATATATGTACACATGTATACATATATATATATATATATATATATATATATCTCTTCTGACAGAATACAAGCTTCTTGAAGGCAAAGACTTTCATTTTTGTTTTTGTATTTCCAGTCCCAGCCCAGTTCCTGAAATATGCTTACCAAATGCTTGTCATTCTTGCTTATTTTAATTAAATTTCTTTCAATTAAATTTTCCTCTCCCTCCCACCTAACTTCTATCATTGAAAAGAAAAAAAGAAGAAAAATAAAACCCTTTAGACAAATATGTATATGCAAGCAAAACAAAATTCCCAAATTAGCCACATCCCAAAAACGTAGGTCTCAGTGCTCCAAGGCACCCTGAGAAAATAGGTAGCCTGATTCATCATGAGGCCTCTGGAAGAGTGGTTGGTCATTAGGTGTTAGTTGAACAGAGTTCTTAAGTCTTTCAAAGTTGTTTGTTTTTTACAATGTTATTACTGTGTAAGTTTTTCTTCTGCGTCTGCTCACTTCACTGCATCAGTCCATATGTCATCTGTTTCAGAGAAATCATCTCCTTTATCATTTCTCACAACACAACAGTGTTTCATCACAATCATATACCATAACTTCATTACTGAGCATCAATAATAAAAACTGGGAGACATAAGACTTCTACAGTATTTGCCAATGTCATTTTAGATGACTTGCACAGTCCAAATTTCCCATTGAAGGCAAAATACTCCAAATGGTTCCATTTGCAAATTATAGTTTGTCAATTTAATTAAGTACCCAAACAGTATGGTGTCCTTAGTGAAATCTATAATTACTCAAAAGAGATTGATTTTCCTATGTGAAAAGTTAAACCAAAGTAAAGAAGCTCAACATGGAAACATTTCCCAATGCCTTCAAAGAAACTTTGCTGTTCTCTCCTTCAAAATTCCACCTTTTTAAAACCATTATTCTCCCAGTGATGCTATAAAAAACAGCACATTATGAACTAGAAACAAGAGTTCTCAGAAGAATCAAAATTGTAGGTGGTCCAAAGGGCAATGGAAAGATTAATGGAGGGAAGAGAAAGGCTGCAGCATATTACCAAAAATAATGTCTATGAAAGTAGCATAAAGGACATTATCAAGGATATTACTTTATCATCAAGGACATACATGACCAGAAAAGTAGAAAAATCGTTTGGTATAAATGAGAGAACATAGATGGACTATATGTCCAGCAGTAAAGAGGAAGGCATATAGTACACTCAGTGAATCTTCCACAGAAGAATTACAGAGACAATGAGTGAGAATCATAGAAGATAGGGAAGCATATTTGCTACAGTGGAGAAAGAATTTACATCAGTGAAATCACAGATACATCTAAAAAGATACATATTCACAGAAAGGGCCATAATTACAGTCCAGTCCAACCCATACCCAAAAGGAATCCCTACTATAGCACACCTGACAAGTGGTTACTGAGTCTCTGTTTGAAGCACTCAAAGGAAAGAAAGATGAGAGAACCTACTACCTGTTGAATGCTCTAATTACAGGGAGTTTGGGATAGTTCTAATTATTAGAAAGTTTTTTCTGACATCAAACCTAAATTGGTCTCTTTACAACTTCTGCCTATTACTTATTCCTGATTCTGCCCTCTAGGGCCAAATATAATAAGTTTAATCCCTTCTCTACATTGACACCTCTAGAAGACATTTAATCTCCTTTCTACCCCTCCACCAGGCTAAAAATGCTCAATTCTTTCAACCAAACTTCATATGACATGGACTCAAAGATTTTCAAAATTATAAATGCCCTCATCTGAACACTCACCAGTTTATCACTGTCGTTTTTAAACTTTAGTGCCCAGAACTTTCAATCTCTCTTCAAATCTCTGACAGGTCATCCTCCCCCATGCTAGCTACTCTGCTTCTTTTCATATCTTGTCTCCTTAGTGAATCAATGCAATTTTTCAGACCTCTACATTCAAACCTTGTTCCCTTCTCCTATTGCCAATCATACCTTGTCAAATCTCAACCTTGAATTACTCTCACTATCTGTTCCCCATTCCTTCCTCATGTGCTATGGAATAGAGCTGAAGAAAATCATAAAATAATGTTAAGTCTACTATGAACTTACGTTACATAATCGCAACTGGGCCCTTGCCATATACAGCAAGGCAATCTTTTTATATTTCCCTAGTCAATTCATTATCCCATCCACTACAGAAGTTATTCCAAACCTTTTAATCTTTAGTCACACCTTCCATGGCACTCCTACCACCTGCCCTCTCAGCTGAGGACCACAGCTCATAATTCCCAAGAAAAACTGAGGCCATTCGCCAAGAGTTTGCTCATCTTCTCCCCATTTCCTCCTATAACTTAAACATCTTCCTCCACTATCTACAATCCTTTCTCGGGTGAAAAAGTGGCCCTTCTTGCCAAAGACAACCTCTCTCGTGTACCCTTGATCCCTACCATTCCCACTACACATTATATATAGATATAGACATCTCCTTCCCTTCTTAGCTAAACTCCTTGAGACAGTCATCTACAAGATATACCTCCATTTTCTCTCATTTATTCTAAACTCTCTGAAATCCAGCTGGTGACCTCATTATTCAACTAAAATATTCTCTTCAAAGTTGGCAGAGATTTTTTAATGGTCAAATCCCACTGCTTTTACTCAATTCTAACTATTCTTCATCTACATGCAGGCTTTGACATTGTCAATCACCTTCTTCTCCTAGATATTGAGACTCTCCTCTCTAAGTTTTCATTACAACCCATCTGTTTGGATATTTTATCTGATCATTTATTAGTCTCTCATTTGCTGGATCATTATCTAGGTCAAACCCACTAATTTTGGGTGTTCTCCAAGAGTCTTTTCTGGGCTGTCTTTTCTTATTTCTCTGTACTACTTTAGTGATCTCATCAGCTCCATTAGTTCAAATGCTATCTCCATGTAGATGTTTCCCAAAACCATATATCTAGCCCTAATTACTCTCCTAAGCTCCAGTCCCACATCACTAACTGCTTTTGGACATCTTAAAGTGGATGTCGTATAGGTATCTGAAACTAAACAATTCCCAAAATAATATTCATCATTATCCTTCACCCCCAAACTCTTTTTCCTAACTTTCTACTTACTGTCAAGAGTACTACCATCCTCCCAGTCACCTAGACTCATAACTTCAGTATCATTCTCCTCACTTGCTCTTGCCCTGCATACTCACTCTATAGTCAAAAGTATATATTCTTTTCTCTCTTGTCATATCCTTATACCACTTTTCAGCACCTCACTAGGTAAAGCCTGTACCACTGCAACAGTCTCCTAATTAATCTCCTTGCCTGAAGTCTCACCCTACTCCATTCTATTCACCACACAGCTAAGTGAATTTCCTAAAGGTTAGATCTAACTATGTCACCCATGTCCTCAATATCCTCCAGCGGCTTCATATTTGCTCAAGGATCAAATAGAAAATCATCTGCTTGGCCTTTAAAGCCTGTTACATTCCAGTCTCCCATCTTTCCAGCCCCCTTCATGAACTCTGTGATCTAACTAGACTCCAATAACTCTGGAGGAGACAGTGAGGCTGATGACTTTGTGGAGCTCTGCCTCACTTAAATCCAATTCACACAAAACTCAAGACATCACCCTCATGATATATGTCACTGGTCCTCTTCAAGAACAAAGGACAAACAACAAGAATGATCTAACTACACTGGCTATTTACTCTTCCTCAAACAGGACACTCCAATCCCTGACTGTAACTTTTCACCGGTTATTCCCCATGATTTCCCTGAATTCCTTAAGGACTCAGCTCCAATTCCACCATCTAAAAAAGACCTTTCCCAAGCAACAACACTGTCAGTACCTTTCCTCTTAAATTATTTTCCATTCAAACTGTACATTTTGTGTAAGTATCTAGGTTATTTTTATTTGTATGCTGTCTTTCCCATTAGAATGTGAGCTTCTTGAAGACAAGGACCAAGACTGTGCCCCTTTTTTATTCCCAGTGTTTAGCACAGTGATGGGTACATAGTAAGTACTCAGTAACTGCTTGCTGACTAAGTGAATTACACAGAATATGTCTGAATATTACTCATTCATTTAATGATTGTGGAAACATCAAATTATTTCAGTATCTTGAAAGAATTAGTGAGCTTGCTGGCATTTTAAAGTAATACAGAAAAAATAGTCAAAAGAGAATCTAGTAAATGTCTTAGATTTATAGGATCATATATAGATTCAGAATTGAAAGGGATGTTAGAGATTATTTAGTCAAACTCCTTCATTTTAGAGGTTAGGAAACTGAGGCTCAGGAAGGTAAAAAGACTTGTTAAAGTTCACAGGTAACAAGTAGACTAGATAATTATAAAAAGATAACAGAAAATATCTCCCTGTGCATAACAACATGCAAAGATTTATGCACAAGAAAAGATGATTAAGAGCAAAACTTAAGAACATTAATGAAATGAACAGCTCAATTTGGAACACACGTCCTAAAATCTTCATTTTACAAGAAAATATCTTCAATACTGTAGATCCCAGAACAAATAACACAGAAAAGAAATGAGGTGATGAACCTAATATGATCATCTGTATCTACTGAATAAATCATTTGTTTAGAAACAATCCAAAATTTTAAGTTAATATGGTGAGGGTTAGAGGAAAGAAAGAATATGATAGCCTCAAAATACTTCCAAACAGAATTTGGATTGAGGCTCCATATTTTCTTTTATAAGAAGAATGAAGGTAAGACATACCATCTCTACTGAATAAAAGAGTCCTTTAAAAAAGGCTTCAAAAGGACTCTGCATCTTTAATAATATAAAAAGGCTAGGGCACAAACAGCATAATCTAAAATGCCATTAGAAACACTTCACATACAAAAAGGTCTAAGTAAAGCAGGATTTTATAAAGTGATCAAAAAAGAAACACTAAGGGGGAAAATCTTTTAAGATTAAAGAGGGTTTTCAAAGGACAAGTTGAAGTGGTTGTAAAATTTATGAGGCAGCATTAAACTTCAGTTCTAAGTAACACTAAATTATTCACTATAAAAACATACATGTGTCAAATATTATAAGCCTCTTAAACTTTTTTTTAAAACAATTTCTTGCAGAGTTGATTGGAGGTGTTAGGTCAACATTAAAAGATACAAACTTTTACCTAAGGCCATTATGACACAATATAAAAGAGATAAATTCAGAAAAAGAATATTCCAACACAGCCATTTGTGAGGCTATTGGACAAAAAAGCTATCATATCAGCATTATGAAGTTGGGTAAAAAGTACATTGTTAGATTTAGCTAGAGAAATTATTGCTTTCATCAAATGTAAGTTCTGTAAAATAAAAACAAAGTTATATTGCTTTTCTACCTTCACACATGGTAACCTGTTAGTACAGGATCAAAAACTATATAATTCAGAAAGCATATAGGCAAATGTACTCTGAAAAGTTATTTATTTGCCTAATTATTTGATGGTAATTAATGTCTTTATACTAATTACTATCAATGGCTTGCCTTCTCAGTTGACCCACAGGTAAATTAAGCATCTTTTTTCCTAAAATCTTTTGTTAATTTTATTTTACTCATGATCTATCAGATATTGACCACTGACTAAAAAAACCTCCTGAAATCTATTCACAGATGTAGTAGAATGGAAAGAATACTGAATCTAGAATGAGAAGACCTGGCTTCAAATATTTTCACTGCTACTATGTGACCCTGAGCAAATTATTTCCCTTTTTCTGGATCCATATCCTCGTCTAATAGGTTTGAACTAGATAACCTCTAACAAGCCTTCCATAAACCTCTGAGTCTATATGAAAAGACTCCTCCATATAAAAAAAAAAAAAACATTAATTAAATACTCTTTTGTGGTTCATTTCTAATTCCCCAATTTATTTCATTCATATCTCAGTGGCAGAAACAAGAGGCAACCTAGCATAATGCATAGAAGGCCAGTGTCTTAGATTCAGGAAGTGTATAATATATATTTGCTGAGTGCCTATGGAGCAGACATTTAACCTCTCAAAGCCCTAAACAAGTCTCTAAAACTCTTAAGTTTCATAAGTTTCCAATCTGCACTGGTGGAGGATGTTTCTGCACAGGGAGGTCCCAATACTGATGAAATCACAGTATTGGATCTCTCCCAAAGAATAGTAAACTAAAATTATACACTACTATTTAATCATATACAGATGACTTAAGGGATTTCCCAAGTCATAAATCAGTGAACTCTATCAAATGCCTAAAGAACAACTAATAACTAGGCTACACAAAAAATTTTCAAAACCTGAAGAAAAAAGCATTCTATTAATTTCCTTTTATGAGACAGAGTTCTAATATCTAAACAAGCGAAGGACAAAGCAAAGAAAGAGAACTATGAACCAATAGCACTAATGAATACTGGTTCAAAACTATTAAATTAAAGTCATAAATCAATTAGTAATTATGCTTGTCTAACCAGATTGAGTAATTCAAATATCTACCATCCCCTCCAATTACCCTAAATGCAAATATTCTTCTAAGTTTGTTGAATTTTTTTTCTCCTGAAAGAAATCATTATGTTCATCTATTCAGTATAATCTCCAAATGTTGTCTGATTTAATCTTTTAATGCATATCTCACTCATTTAAAATTCTTTTCTATTTTGAATAGGAATATGGCTTAGATGTTAAATCTGATTAAATCAAGAACTCATTTCCCTACCAATTATAGCACTTCAGTTCAATAAGCTTACAATCATTAATATGACTAACTATAACTAACAAAAAAACCTCAACAAGATTTTTTTGTACTAAAGGCAATTCAATGAATAAGATACCAGAAAGAAAAGTTAAATGATTTGCTCAAATGATAATAATTTTATCTTTCATCCAAAGGATTTTCAAAAAAAAGTCATTAAGTGAAATTTGAGGAAAAATTTCTCGACTGATTTTTCTCAAACTTCACCTATAATTAGGATGAAGATGAAAGAACCCATACAACCAGGGCAAGAACAATTGGGCAGTTAAGGCCTTCTTCCTATCTCTATATGGTCACTCATAGCCATCACTCCACTTCTTACTCAGGCAAACGAATGCTGAATAAGACATCCAGACAAAATCATTTCTTTCACTTGTAAATCAGCTCAGCTGCTTCAATTTCTTTACCATCGTTTACCTGACATATGCAAAGAAGTTATCTTGTTAGGCAAAAACTTGAAGGCATCATTTTGCTCTACCTGAATGAAATATATTTTGGGTTATTTTTGTATAGTCAACAAATACTCAACACAATAGGACCTTGTATACCATACAGCTTTCAATAAATTTTATGACTACAAAGATATGGTCTGCTGCATAATGTCATTTGGAAAATCTAACTGCTCCCATAACTTGATCAAATATTCCTTTAATGCATGTGTACTTTAGTCTCATAAAATGCTGGCAATGATGGCAAAGAAAGCAAATGAGTCAACAGTAATAAATGTAATGGAATGCTTCTAAATTATAAGAGACAGTTTCAGAGAAACCCAAGATTTGTATGAACTGATATAAAGTGAAATAAGCAGAACCAGAAGAATAATACAATATCAATACTGTAAATATAAATAATTCTTAAGGACTTAAGAACTCTGATCAATGCAACAATCAACCATGATTCCAGTGGACTAATGATGGAGAATGCTACCCACCTCATGACAGAAAAGCAATAATATACAGAAGACACATATTTCTGGATATGAATTTGTTTAATTATGCTTATTTGTTGCAAGGGCTTTGTTTTTCTTTATCTTCTCATGGTAGAAAGGGAAATACTTAATAACTGCAAAAAAGCAATATTTAATTTTTTTAAAAGATGCCCCCAAGCTGGGGCATCCTGTCTGCTCTTCTGACTGGTGAGTTCTGCCTTATTTGCCATTTCTTGCCATGCTCATTTCAAAACCAGTTCAGCTGACTTCTAGACTTCTCTACCTACTTACCGGTAACCTTGCCCCTGTATTGGTACTAGCTCCACTCCTCCACTGCTTTCCAGCTCCCTTTTATATTATCTTCTCTCATAAGTATGCAAGTTCCTTAAAGGTAGGGACAATCTTGTTTGCTTGTCTTGGTATCCTCGTTGTCTTTACTAAACTCTAGCTATCTCTCAAAAATGTAGCACCTCCAGCACAGATCTTTTCTATATAAACGTGGTCTAGTCTACCTACTACTCTTATTTTTATTGTCGTTGGTACCACTGCTACTTCTCATGTAGGACATGAGTACCTGTGAGGTTAGGGTGTAAATACTTTGGACCTACTCTCAGTGATGAAAAAAAAATGGTTCATGGCATTATAGATTCAAAGTTAGGACCTGAGAGGTCCAACTCCTTCCTTTTATCAATGAAAAAAGTACAGTCCATAAAAATTAAGTGAGTTGAAAAATTAAGAATTTAAATTTGGATCCTATGGTAAAACACTTTGTCTACTATGCCATGTTTTATGAAAAAAAAAGTTACAGATCTTTTCCACTTTTCATCTATTTGTTTTCCTTATAGAACCATCCTTTAATGTCCTCAGATAATTTTGTTTAGTTTGAATATCTTGCCAATAATTCTACAGACTCCCTTCATTCCTCCTGTTTTATGAAGCAAGAGTGCCCATAATCTTCCACTATTTTCCTTGATAAGACCTTACAAAAAAATTGATACTCTATAAGCATTTGTCTTTTCTCTTTCTGCTTAGCAAAGTGATCAAATATTTGTTGACTGATGGTGTCCGGGTTGTTTTGATTTCACTACTGAGGGCACTCAGTTAAATTTCCTTAGGAAATCATGATAGTCTGTTAGCATCATTCATTCATCCATTTCTAATTTAATCTACCTCAACAGATTGTTTAAAAAGGACACGTAGTACCTCAATAGCATATACACAGGTAGATTTTTTTTATTTTCATTCTTCTAATTTGATGCAGATTTTGATCTTTGTTCTAAATAATTGACGATCACAGACAGCTAATTAAAAGAGTTCCCACATTAAAAAAATTGGCTCTTATCTTTTAAGTTATAAGCAGTTTTCATTTTCTATGTTATTTAGTACTCATCACATTCATGCCTCCTAATTTTCCTCAAAGTGTTTATGATATCTAAGAATAATATTTTTATATTTACAAGCCCTTGGCCTCTCTCATTTATCCATAAACTATGTTTCCTAACATTTTTCACCATCCTTCCCTTTATCAACCTTAGCATAGAAGAAAGCTTACGCTGATTTAACTTAGAAAATCTTGTCAAATTCTTTGTATGATATCACTGCAACAGATTTTGATGGTTAAACTGCAATTATTATTATGATGGTCACAAGTGCTTATCATGAGCCCTGCAATAATCCAAGGCAAAGTGTTCCATAACAGGATGCTTTTCATTGCCTTTGGAAGGACAATAAAAACAATTCTGCCAACTTCGTTTGTCTCTACAAGGAGAACCCTATGAGGCGTCCTTTCATTTCAATTCAATTTCTTTCTCTCTTCTACTTTCACTTATAACAAGTATGTCAAGAATATGATTCCTATAGGTCACTGGAAAAGAACCAACACTGTGGGAAGTGCCAAGTCCTTCAAATTTGGAATCACACTTCATACTTAAATTTAAGTCTAGCAATTAACCAAGTAGCCACTGATGAAAAGGAATTTCCACTCTGAAACACAAAGGATTTGCCACAGAATTCCTAGTATGACCTAGACAAGAAACAAGGTTCCCATCTGGCTCCTCATTACCAAAATGGACGTGACTAGTTATCATTTGGCTGTTCTTCAGAGGAATGGTCTGGATTGTTCTATGCTACTTGTAGATGTCAGAATGTAATAAATTGTCAGAATAAGAGTGACTTGCTATCCCAGATAAGAACCCCATATCCTATGAATGATTATAAGAACACTTTTCTCCAGCTGTCACATGATCTATAGACACTTAGAACTAATTAATGTAATTCTTTGGAATTTTTATGGTAGTTACAATTGTATGATAATAAGTTCTGACAAGAAAAGAAATTTTTAGTCCAGAACAAAATAAAGATGCACATATATATAAGATTTTCTAAATGAAAAGAATCTGAAAAGAATGAAAATGCACATTAAAGTTTGAAATGTTTTCCTTGTGTGAAAGAGATATAAATCAGGATTAAAAAAGAAGAATATTAAAGCACACAACTTCTAGATAAATTAGAATCATGAGGCCTTAATATCACAGTTGAAATAACTAGACCATTAAGCTAATAGCTACAGAATCAAGATTACTTGCCTATAGTATTCTAATTTTTCTACTAATTTTGTCATTATTTGGATCTCTATAATTTGCAATATCTTTCTCTGCAGTTCCATAGTCTACGAGACTATGTCAGTGATTTGTTATGATATAGCATCACAAATGCATCTTTACCTTTCTGTTAAACACTCTATTACAATTGCAGCTATGATGCACTGAGTGTGGTTTCACATAACTGCTTTAAGGTATATGAACTCTTGAATTTCCCTTTTTATTTGAGATTCTAATCCAGTAAAGTCAAGCCAACAAGAATTTATGAAACCCATACTATGCAAAGCCCTACACTAAGTGCTGAGGATAGCCCCCTTCATAAAAAAAGTTCCTGTTCTCAAGGAGTTCACAGTCTAATGGAGAAAACAAAGAGGATAAATTGAAGATAACCTCAGAAAGAAGGTACTAGGATTTAAGAACAACTGGGAAAGGCTTCTAGCAGAAGGTGAGACTTTAGCTTTGAATTCAAGGAAAGCAGGAGGTAAAAATAACGACACAAAGAGTTCTAGAGCCAGGAGGCAGTCAGTGAAAATACCCAGATCAGGGAGATGGTGAATGTATCACGTGTGAAAAATAAAAAGGTGGCCAGTGTCACTGGATCACACTTTATAGAAGAGGAGTTAGGTGAAAGAAAAGTGGAAAGGTAGGAAAGGATCAGGTTATGAAGGTTTTAAAAGGCAAACAGAGAGTTCCATATTTGATCCTGGCAGTGATAGGAAGCCACTAGAGTTTAATCAGTTAGGAGGTAGGGAATGACATGGTCAGACTCAAGTTAGGAATATCAATCTGACTATTGAGTGGAGAATAGTCTGAAGGGGGAAGAGATTTGAGGCAGCGAGACCAATCAGAAGGATATTACAATATTTGAGGCATGAAGCAATGAGGGCGTACACCAGGGAAAAAGTAGGACCAGGCTCAAATATACTAGCAATTGCTTGATAAATTAACAAATCTGTATTTCTAACAGATCTGATAACCAAACACAATGCAAAGCAAGTCAACTTATTTGCTTTAAGAGCTGCCTTGTGAGGTAGGGGATTCCACCTTATTGGAGGTCTTCAAGTAGAGGCTGGATAATCACTTGCCAGGTATGTTATTAAATTAGACTAGGTGATGCTAAATTTGCCCTTCCTAAAATTATGTGATCTTTTTTGTTACACAGAAAAACAAAATCATTTATTAAAAGATACAAAAAATTATTTCTGATAAAGGAATATATGTGTGTGAATGTGTATATGTGTACATTTGTATGTAGTCAATAAGTATCCACTATAAATAGAGTATAATCAGAAAGATGATAGAACTGGAAAGGCCATTAGCATTAACTCCAACCCCTTCATGTTACATATAATAAAAATGAGTTAGGAACTAAATAAAGAGGCAGTACATAGAAGAAGTAAGAAGTAAAAAGTTTTATTTTTATAACATACCTCTGTGCAACTGTTGGTGATTGCATAAATGTAGCTTCTTCATCAGATGAAAGTCTCCATGATTCACCTGATCTATATTCAGTTGGCCTCAATTCACTCTTTACCCAGTCTGGTAATCTCTCTGGATTTGAATATTTTGCTCTTGCTAAATTTGGCTCATCAAAATAGATGGACTATTAAAAAAATAATTTAGAAAGTTTTTGAAATGTACTCTCATGACTCAATCAGTTATCCTTTACATCAGTTTTCAGGTTTAACATATTTCATTGAAAAAAATTTATGTAATCTTCAAATACATACAAAAATTCAAAATTCAGTTAAAAAGTGAAGCCAAGAATATTATCTATATCTTGGAACTTATGTTTAAAAAAACAAAATTATGATCTAGAATTAAATTTTTAAAACATTAAAATTATAGAATAATTATTTGCATTACATAAAAATTCTTAGCTTTACCAAAGGGTTTTCTGGAATGTCCTTTAAAATTCAGAGCATACTTTTCAGACATTGTTAACTACTTTTAGACTAAAGACCTGACAAATCTGGTGTCAGAAACCTTTATCAAATGAGATTTACCACAAAAAAAGATAAAGTATCTCTAAAATTGCAACATATCAATCAGTGAGAAAATACGATTCAATTTATAAAACATTTTTCCCAGTAAAGCTCAGTATACTTACACTCTACATTTTTCCCTCTGAATGGAATGTGAAAAGTTTATTTTTTACTCATTTAGACCTAAGCAACTCCAATTCAACAACCAAAAATGCCAAATCAGTTATTCCATTAAATACATCAAAACAATATATTCTTTCTGCACCAAAGACCTCTGCCCCAAAGATCAAGGAATAAATCTTATTGACATTAAAATATGAAGGCAACTTATTAAATAATTATATTTATTTCAGTTTCTACTTAAATATCACCTCATACAACTACTACTCCCAAAATTCTTGATCTTAACTTAATTTTTCATAACAAAAACACAAGAAAGAAATTATAACATCTGACCCAATCTGTAGCAAGCCAATGTATGAAATTTCACAATTAACCTTTTTAAGGAAATATATACCAAATTTATATCACATTTTATTAATTGTCAGGAATTTTAAGATCTCCATTAAGAAATGTTAAAGGCAATGTGATGAATTTGTTCCTTACAGTCACTATCATCATTCAGCACTTTAGGTAGAGTACTCAGGCACTCAAATTCTATGACTTTTCAACTGGTATAGGGCCATGAATCTAAACCACAACCACCACCACATCATATTTCCTGCCAAATGAAAATAAATCAGCCAGAAAATGTGGCACCTCTGACACTACAGAGCCCATATTTTCCTACAGAAACAGAACTGTTGTAGCATCATGAAATTTTGAGCTGGAAGGAAATTAGTGGTCTTCTAGCACAACTCCATTTGACAGCATTTTTCATGTTACAAAGTAAAAGCTGATAGCAAAATTAGGTTTGATATGGTTTTGAAAGTTGATTTATAAAATCATTTTATGAAATGAAAATTTTATGAAATAAAAAATGAAATATGAAATTATTTATTATATCAACAGCTATATTTTGAAAGAATTATAACAGGTTTTTAAAATGTTGACTTATTCAAGAAAAATCACCTGTTCAACATAAAGAAAAATTAAAACTGAAATGGGTAAGAAGTCATCTCTCAGGCAGATGCTACAGCTAAACTACAATCATTTTGCAAAGCTATTCTCTAAAATTCCTTTTTCTTTAAAGTAAAAGAAAAAATTAAGAGCAACATAGGTAAATACAAGTTTTGAACTCTCAAATATGTGTATATATTTAAATATGTCTATATATGTATATATTATAACAATAATATAGACAAGAGACACAAAAGTTGAGAAGGAAGAAATATCTTAAGATTAAATATCTAGGCCCCATATTTTTACCTTATTTTCTAAAAAGGGGAGTGGTAATAAAACCCCAAAGTCCTAAATAATCTGATTCAATAATTAAACCATTTTGCCTTTGTTTTACCAAGAGCCAGTTTAGAATACTTTCTCTGCAAAAGTGAAGATATGCTGGTAATCCCTTCTAAAGAAATAAAATAAATATCATTTTTGAATAATACCTACCATATAAGACGGTAAAGTTTTCAATGTCCCTGGTTCAGGTCGGTATGTAAAAGGACCTTCTAAAACTCCTCGTTTAAGCATATGTATTAATAATTTTGCATACAGGTTCCGATTCTTCCTACCCATTATTCCTGTGCCTGCTCCTGAAGGTTCACATAGTTTTTTAATCCAAAGTGCACACCTCTGTCGCTCTAGAAAAATACAACATTTGTTACTACTTTATTTTCCAGAAAATAAAGATAGCATTACAAAAACATATACAGAGCAAAGTTTTGCCTGGACTTTTTGCCTTTATACTTCCCTTTTTCTTATGATTTATGTCATTTTTATATAGGTTTTTGTCCTAAAAAAAAAAAGTATCTGTAGCTCCACTATCTAATATGGTACTTATACATAGTAGGTACTTAAATAAAATATTGTCAAGTTGAATTGTCTTTGTCCATAAATGTAACTTTGTTAGCTATTATGAAAATTTTTACTAAAAAAGAATTTCATAAGAAAAAGAATTTTGGAATAAATATAAACTGATTTTTGCTAGTGAAAGGTAATGTAAGGACCTCTCTAAAAATAGAGAAATAAATCCATTTCAATAGTTGTACTGTAGAAATCCTTCTGTAATTCCAGCTGTACAAATCTAGAAGATAAAATACAATCACTGAATTATTATTTAGCTTTCTAAAACTTACTGGGAAAATAAATTTCAAAACTTTTATCCATTAAAAGGAACAATTACCAGGGATTTTTATCTGACTCAGAGGGTTTATTATTAATATTCCTGAAAATAATTGAGTATTACTTACAAAAACTCCATAAAACAATTATCCTTTTAAAAATCTACTTTAAAAATGTAGCACTATCTAATCCACATCCATTGGTTAAACTATTTTGACATGCAATAGCATACTTTTAGTTCTCATAAAAACTATATTTTAACATTAATCTATCATCAGTCAAATTAAATTTTAAGATTATATCTCTAACAAAATCATAATTCTGCTTTAAATCCCTTGGGTTTATAAAGGTCAGGTTTATTTGTTTTGCCTATAAAATGTATTAGTACTGGATTTGCCATTTTGCAAATGTCATTACTAGCATGGGAATATGATTCATGTTTCTGAAAAACTTTACTTCTTAGTTTATAAATTATGCAAGTCTAAATAAATCACTTAAATTTCAAGTAAGAATAATGGAAATTTGACATATTTCATATAAAATTTATATAAGTAAAAATAATTTGAGTAGGTGAGAAGTTGGATTCCATATTTATGGTTATATCAGGAGAAGTACCTCCTGACATAGAAACTCCCTTCATTTATGCAGATCAACTAATAATATGTAACTTATAGCCTTTAAAAATTGCCGAGGACATTGACAATTAAATTGACCTACCCATGACCACACAGGATGTATCAGAGACAGGATTTAAACCCAGGTCTACCTGATCCATGATCAGCCTTCTGTACTGTTTTCTCAAAATAATTAGTTCAATTTTTTTATTTATCAATGAAACATGAATCACATATACTTATATAATGAAATTTCACTACACTAGGTCCTTCAACAGAAACAATACTGTAATAACAAATATGTATACATAAACATTTGTATACATAGGATTTTAAGGTTTGAAAAGAGTTTACGTACATTGTCACCTGTTTCTCATAAATCTGTATGGTGGCTACTATAGATGCTACCATCCCCATATTTTTAAGAAAACTGTATGCAGCTCAGAAAGGTTAAGCCCTTAGCCAACCCTTAGTCTCATAAGTAATCACTAGAATTAGTGAAGAATTATAGGTCAGTTCTCTCCAGACTCTAAATCCAGTACTCTCCACACTATAGTACACAGCCTCTAATACCTTTTTTTAACAAAGATATAACACATTTTCTCCTTAGAGGCTTCACTTGCACAAGTAGTGAGGTCAATAGCAGAAGTATCAACACTGGTGAAATAACAGGAACAGTAAAAAATGTGTGTATATCTGTATTATGTGTATATGTATATATGTACATATGTGTGTGTGTGTGTATAATGTGTGAAAAGGGAGAACAAGGAGTAAAAATACAATACTTATCAGAACCACAAATAAAGTGGGCAAGTAGGGCTAACTGTTAGTATTTGTACTCCAGCTGGATGAAACTACTGAGCTTAGACTCTGACTGCAAGAATGGGAAGGGAGAAAGGAGGAGGAGGAAGATCCACACCTGTGATTTGATCAATGGAGGGAATATGAAGTAAGGAAACTTCCAATGTAGATCAGCACCTTTTCTTCAATATATAGTCTGAGACAACTGCTCAGAGCACTGAAAGGTTAAATAATATGCCAGTCATACAGCTATGTGTGTCAAAGATGAGATCTGAACCCAGCGTTTTTTTACCCTAAGGCCAGTTTTACCCACCATTCCACACTGCTACTTAACAAGAATAATTAAAAAGCTATTCTTGATGCTAAGGAAGTCTAAAACGTCCAAAACGTTTAACCAAGACAGCCAACTGCTACATCAAAATCACAAGATCAGTGATAAAAAGGAAGGCCCTATAAATACCAAAATATTTAAAGCAGAACTCTTTAAAATAACAGAAAACTCAAAACAAAGCAGATGTCCATCTCTTGGTAAATGACTAAATAAATTATGACATAATAATAATGGAATATTACTGTACCATAAAAAATGATGACTACAATGAATACAGAGAAGTATGCAGAGACTATGACAAACTTATAGAAAGTGAAGTAAGCAAAAGTAGACAAATTATATATCCAATGACTACTACCATGTAGAAGAATAAGAAAACTACAGAAACTGAAAGAGGTGAAATTATAATAACCAAGCTTGACTCTAAAGAATACATCTCTCCCTTTCTTCTTTACAGAGGTTTGAAGGACCACAGGTGTCAAACGTTGTGTGTAATATCAGACTCCATTGATACGCTGGCTAGTTTTAACGAACTGTTTTTATTTTGTTCTTTGTTATGAGAAATGTCTCTCTGAGAGGAAGAAGGAAATGGGAAATGTGACCAAAAAAAAGATATCACTCAAAAAGTTCAAGATTAGTTAATACAGAAGATAGATTTTGCTTGCTTTCCTCATACCCCAAGTAAGATTCTCCGTGGCCCAACCCAATCCTTCCACCTCCCTGCCCACAGACATGAGTCCTCCTTTATAGTTGCCACCCTCCAAAAGAATGTGAACTTCTTTAGCGCAGGTATTGTCTCAATTTCCTATTTCTTTCCCCAGTTTAGCCTACAGTAAGCACTTAAAAAGTTTTTTTTTTCCATTCCATATAGGAATATACCACCACCATTCCCAACTAAATTTATCTGCAGTAACAATTTAGATTGGAGTACTTCCCATGGAGGTGAGCCTCTTCCAGTCACACATGTACTCTGGCCCCCTGCTAAAGGACATGCATGATCAGAGGTCTCTGGATAGTCTCTTGGTCCCCATGACAATAGGCCTGTGTTGAAGAAGATTGGTGACTGAACCAGGAAGAGCTGTTCACTCATTGGGATTTAAAAGGAGCCTCTGCCTCTGCTCTTCCTCTTTCTCGATTTTACACATGTTGTCTGGAATGTTTCCCACTCTCCTCTGAATTCCCTGATGGTGGAAGGGGATGAGGGGAAGGATTTTTTTCACTCCTCCTCCTATCTCCAGCAGCAGCTATGATAGATATGAGCACAAGGCAGTGAGAATACGTGCTTGTCTGGATAAGCCTAATATTGGACCTCAAGTCTCTAATTGCCTCTTCAGCTTTATGCTCCTTTCTCTGAGCACACGTTAACCAAACAATAATTCTGAGAAATGGAGGTTTCTAGCCTTGGCAGCCACCCTGTGAATTAAAGAGTTCGAGAGTCACTGAACTGTGAGAGGTATTCCCTGCAATTACACCCTTTCCAAAGGAGAAAATGATTGCCACCAAAAGGATGAGCTATGCATGACCAGCTGGTCAGAAGATAGAGACCTTGAACTGCAGTTCACATATGAAGTAAATGTGAAATATATGTTCAGCTACCCCACAAGTCTCCTAACAGTCTCTGTCTCACATATTTTAAAAGAATTAACAGGTCAAAATTTATGTCTTAAATATGTGTTAATGCTTACTATGAGTCTTTTCTTTTAAGCATGTTTTTCATGGTAGAATACTTCCCTCATACCTGATATCTTTATTTTGCACCATGCTTGAAATTCTTTTAAAAAGGATAAAAACCCTTCATTACACAACTAGAGGTAAAGGCCTAATACGCAAATATTTTCTTGAGGTAACTAACATACCAGCAGAAACTCATTCATAATAAGGTTTAATAACTCAATAAATGAAAATAAATTATTACAAGATCATTTCTTTTTCAGGTTAGAAAAGAGAATTTTGTGCTGACATGGGAGGAAATTACACCTCGGGAAGAAATACGATGCAGAAAAAAACACTGAAAATCCTGAAGATTAATTATGATATTTAATTTTGTTTAGGTTCCACTTTTACCTTCAATTATCATTTGAAAATAAAAACCACACTGACAATGTTCTTCTATTAAGGTGTCAAAGTACCAAAAAAACTGTTATAAAACTGTTTGTAACATAGTACATAATGTTGCACTGAGGTTCCTTTTTATTTATTTTAACACAAGGTAGAACACAAAATATGCTTATGTTAGCCTCAGATGAAAGGTATCATAAAATGTTACTGGTCTGCTCTATTCTTATTTGATAAGAAAAAATAGCTTTCTTTCAACTTTGAAAATTTATCAGTTCAACCAAACTTACAATAGTCTAAGAGTGACAACTTACAATAAATAGTCTAGGAACAATTAGTTATAAGATCAAAGATCAAATGATCATCAGTCTAGAGTTGGAAGAAAGCTTAAATGTCATCTAGTTCAACAGCCTCTCAGTTTATAGAAGCAGAGCTTGAGGACCAGAGAGGTTAAACGAATTTGCACAAGGTCACACAGGTAATAAGTAGTAAAGTCAAGATTTGAATTCAGGTCAAATGATTATAAGTTGAATGGTCTTCCCTCTCAGTCATGCAGTCTTCCCAAATGAAACTCAAAACACAAACAAGGTATCAGTCTTACCTGACTTATGGAGTAATTTTAGAACAAATGGCTTCATATCTACCACGTAGTGATCAAATTCTGCATCCAAAATCTCCAATTTTTCTTCTTCATTTGCCATTTCTATTAAAATAGGCCAGAAAAGAATTTAAGATGAAAACTTAGTACCCATATGTCTTCCCATTTGCTAAGAATATTAAACATAGAGAAATGGCACAATTCTAGGGCTTTTTAGTAAAATGACTTGTAAGCTATCTCTCCTTACAATTATGGAATCTGCTGGGGAAGGAATTACATATAGCATCAAAATAGTTATAAGCATTTATTCAATTTTTAAATTTTTAGAAATCTTTTATTTTTAAATCACCTTAGAAAAAGAGTGACAAAATTTTTTGCATGATTATATCCTTTAAAAAAATTTTGTCCCATGTACCAATAAATCTTTTTCTAGAAGGCAATCTTAAATGTCCTCTTTTTCAACTTTATAAATCTGCCCATTCCGCCTTCTACAATATTAAAGATAAAATATTTTCATGCTAAAACTTTGTGAAATAAATTCTTTTAAACCATCAAGTCTAGTAATCAATAGTTATGATTTGCACTCCTATATACTATTACACATAGTCAGAGAGTAATTACAAATTGGATTAGTAAACAAATAGAAATTTATTAGTCCAGAGTTTGAGGCCCAGTCAAGATATGTCCACCTCAGCACATACCTGCCCATGAACCTATACATTTCTCAACAGCACAAATATATATGAAACAAACTATTTCCTATAAAGTTTTGGTAGCTTGAGAGCATGTCTTCATGACCCCATTTAATATTTTCTTGCCAAAGATACCAGACTGCTTTGCCATTTCCTTCTACAGATCATTTTACAGATGAGGAAACTGAGGCAGTTAAATGACTTGCCCAAGGTCACACAGCTAGTGTCTGAGGCCAAATTTGGTTTACCAAGTAATATTAAAATAAGCAATTTTATAAAAAAGAAAACTTAAAGACAATAGTTAAATATCTAAAACAAATCACTAAGAAGAGAGAAATCACATTAGAATTCTGAAATCCAAAACTCCATTCATTTGACCACTTTTACAGTCTATTCATCTAGTACAGAAGCACAGTGAAAAGTCCTAAATGGCAGTTATCCACAGACTTCCAAAATGAAACTGCTTATCTACCAATAGCAGAAAGTAAAGAAAGAATAATGCAGAGGTAACTGCAAAAGGTGATCTCATGGGAAGGGTGGGAGAGTGGCTGTTCAGCCCGGGCTGAGGTAGGATTCTCCTGACTCAATTTCCCCACTGATCCTTGGCAGACCTTAAGCCTTACTGAATTCAAGTGGATAATCTAATCCTGCCCAGAACTGACATGAAGTCAGGGAGATATTGTATCCCTGCAATGTTCCTACTCTTAGTGGCAATTTCCTATAGTCAAAAGGTTTGCAAGCTTAATACCAGATCTATTCAATTATAGATTATTGGTAGGGGAACATCCGAGGTTAAGTCTCAAATTAAGCTATTAGGCATAGGACTTTAGACCAACAACAGTAAGTTAGGGTCCTTTAATTCTTAGCAACACTGTGAAGACAAATTAGGTCAAGAGCTTGTGAAGTTAGCAACTTAAATATTATTTGTGTCTCAGTTGATTAAGGCTTAAAAAAATTCTTTTGTGGTTCATATTATAAATGCTTTAAAAAGAAGTATCACCTGACCAAAAGTTTGAATTTTTTTATCTATTATAAACTGTGTTAAAAAATTAAAAATTAAAATAAAAAAAAGAAAGAGTAATAAGGACAATATGGCTGGACTAGATTCCAGTTGCAAAAATGATCATGATTTTTAAAAATTACCTAAAAGTAGAATAGTATATGGAGAGGAGTGGACGATAGGAAGATCAGAAAGCTAGGGAAGGGGCAGGTTGTGACCCTTGTGAAGAGCTTTAAATGCCAAACAAAGGAGTCAATAGTTTAACCTAGAGGGAAGAGAGAAGAGCTGGAGTTATTGGGGGGCGGACCAGAGATGCAAGGACCTCCCAGTATGGAAACTCCCTCTACCGAGTGTTACAAATGCAAGTCATCTGTAATATTTCTGTTGGAGAAATGTTATTGGGATTTGTTAGTTGGCTGAAGCCCTGAGAGATTAAGAAAACACCGTCCTCTTCCCTCCCCTTCCTTGCCCTCCTCTGCCTTCCCCTCCCCTTTTTCTTTCCTCTCCTTCCCTTCCCTTTCCTCCCCTCCTCTCTTTCTCTTTTCCTCTTTCTTTTTCTCCAAGTAAATTCTGAGTATGGGGGTTGGTTGAGGAAGGAGACTATACATACATATCCAAATGTGAATTAAATTCTTTGCTGAAGGGAAAAAAAAAGAATAATGCAGAGGTGAAACTGTTTTTAGGTATATGGTAAAAAAATATTTTCCCTTATACTTATTACACTACCTTTTGAAACTAAAAATACATTAAACATAAAATGTCTAATTTATGTTTCCTTTTTTGTGTGAACATAAAAATAAAATCCAGTCTCTTCCTTCAAGTAGCTTACATTCTTTTGTGGGGGAAAAGGGGGAATGGGGAGGGGGGAGATCCAGCACACATACAAACAAGTATAATATCTCTTTGGCCTATCCATGCTGTTGAGAATGAAGACTATTCTCAACAACCAGATTTTCAACATCCCAGAAAATTTTGACATTTATCTAAAGGGCCAAATAATTATTATAAAGCCTTTGAAGGGATTTCAAACATCAATGCTGACCTCAGTCTCCCTGGAAAAAAAGAGAAAAAAGCTCCAAGTTGACAAGTAGTGGGAATATTGGTAAAAACTTGAAACAGTTCACCCAATCTGTAGTTATATGTGCAACACAATTAAAGGAGTTACCTCGGGTTTTCATCATAATTAGGGTCACTATGCTCACTTCCCCATCAACATTTTTATTGAACTGAAACTGGAAACTTCATGGATAGAAAAATATGTCCAAAGAGTAGACATAAGACCAGGTGCTCCTTGTGCAATTTCTCATGCTCAAAAAGATAAGTCAACTGTTGCAGGAAATGATACTGAACTTGTATTATTGTATTATAGCCTGATTCAACAGGCTATAATAGTAAAAAACAATGATATAAAAAAAAAGTTTTGAATGGCTTTTGTTATTGAGAAAGGCACAGTGCAAAAGACTGATGATTAAGTTCAAATCACATAGATGCCAAAGACCATGTCTTAAGGACTCAACATTTACTCAAATGTTGCGATAAAATATAGCTGGCACTGGGAATTTTTTTTCTCTTTTCAAAAATCTATTGCCACTTTGACTAATTATGATAAAATTCTATTTTAAAATGTACTTAACCAGATCAAAGATTAATTAGGTAGGTATACCTGAGTTCTTGCAGACTGAGTTCAAATCCTGGGAGGTCTTTCTGTGATGCCAAAAAGGCTTTGAATACGGGCTTTTTTAACAGACAGCATAATAAAGCTCAAAAAAAAAAGAGAAGACTTCTCATCTATTTCTGAACTATAATAAAAAATTACTATTAGAAAAAATAGGATAGAACAAAGAAAATTAAAGAAGAGAACAGTCTTAATAAATATGGTTAGGAGAGGGAGGACAGAAGAATGAAAAAAGCCTTCATGGAGAAGGTAGTTCTTGAACAGAACCCTGAAGGAAGATATGCACTCTGAGAGGCAGAATTGAGAAGGAAGCATATTCTAGGTATTAGAGATGGTTTGTGTGAGGAAGGAGATGGATTATTACATTTAGGGAATGACCCATTAGTATGAAATAAGACTAAAAAGGTATGTAGAAGACAAATTAAGGAGGGCCTTCAAGGCAAAGCTAAGGAGTTTCAATTTTTTCCTAAAGATAGTGTGGATCCACTAATGGTTCAGGGGGAAATTAGTGACAAAGTCATATTCTAGCCTTAGGAAATTCACATGAGATAACATACATTAAACTTTGCAAACCTTAAATACTATGCAAATACTGGTTATTTTTGTGATAACTGTTGGAAGAATGGATCAGAGTCAAAAAAAAAAATGAAAGCTGGGAGATAACTTACAAAGCTATTACAATAGTCTACTCGAGGAAAATATGATGAGTGTATGAATTAGGATAGTAACCGTATAAAGGGAGAGAAGTGAATGGAGACAATATGTCATGTAGATAGAATCAATAAGACCTGGCAATTGACTGAATAGGGGGAGAGGGAAAGAGTCAAGGAAGACAATAAGGTTACAAAACTCTGTTACTTAGAAGGTAGTGGTGTCCTAAACAGAAATAGGGCAGTTTGGAGAGGCAGGTCTGCAGAAAATTAGTTCTATTTGAACATGCTGAATTTGAGATGCCTACAGAACATCTGAAAGAGATTATCTAACAGGCAATTGATGATGTATGAATGAAGTTCAGGACTAACTTACAGCTAAATACATAGATGAAAGTCATTTGCATAGAAATGATATTTGAACCTATAGGAACCAGTGAAGTCTCCAAAGGAAAGACTACAGAGACAGAAAAGGACTAAGACTAAGACAAAATCCACATAAGGAAGGAGGAAAAGTATGATGATCCAGCAAAGAAGAATGAGTAGGAATGGTATAGACAGGAGAATACTAAGTAGCAATGCCAAGGAATCCAAGGAGGATACAGCATCCAAAAGGACAGAGCTGTCAATAGGATCAAAAATCACTAACACGACAAAAAGGATAGAGGCCGAAAAAAGGACATTGGACTTAGCAGTAAAGGGACTGCTGGCAACCTCTGAAAGAGTCGTTTCAGTAAGTGGTGGCATTAGAAGTCAGAGCAGAATGAGAAGTGAAGACATGGCAAAATTAGGTACAGTCAATTCCTTCCAGAAGTCTAATAGTGAAAAGTAAAAGATTAATAGCTTGAGTTGATAGAAAGATAAAATGAAGGTTAGTGTTTTTGTTTTTTATAGATGGGATATTCCAGAGCAAGTAAACAGCAGAACTGAAAATGAAAGAGTGAGTACTATATGGGAAATCTCAAGTACATGGGAGGGAACAGAATAAAGAACACAGGGCAAGTAAGGGGTCTTGGCAAGAAGGGCCACTTCTTCCTCTGAGATGAAAGGGACTAGGCAGTAAAAAGACAGAGGTGGAAGAGAATGAGAATACAAGCGTAAAAGGGGAAGGCAGGTTTTGCCCCGGGAGACAAGAACTCATAAGTACTACTTGACCCAGGCCTCAACATTCCAGGGTCTTATGATGATAGACAGCAAAGTGTAGTGTTCCTTCTTCAAAAACCAAGGAGTGGGAATGGGAGGCATGACAGGTAGTTTAGCCAGAGTCTACCCTTTGTTTCTCAAGGGCTAGACTGAATGGCACCAGTCATTAGTTACATCACAAAATGCCAGAGGATAAAGCATATCACATGGAACATGCATTCAGCTCAATGTCAGGTCTAATGTTTAAAGTAAAGCCTCAGTCCTCTGGGTGTTCAGGCTAATGTCTACGTCCCCTATCAGGGTGATACTAGGCATCTGCTTAATCACTGATAGGTTCTGTCATGATGAAAAGTTTTAAAGCACAGTCTGGGCACTCTGCTGAGAACCAACTTAGTTAAGTCTGGAAAGGCTTATAAACCAGTAGGTTGGCCACCATATGAATTCTGTGGACATGGCAAGGCAAGAAAAGAAAAGGAATCCTCACTATATCTTATACACAAATAATTAACTCTACTAACAACTAAACAAAAAGTTATATTACAGGTTGGAATCTCAAACAATCTCTTTCATAATACTCCCTACAACATAACTTACGTTCTTTACTATATGTCGACTATGTACTTATATTCTATTTTTTATTACTACAGTTTATGTACATTCCTTACGTACACTACTTGATTATTAGTTCCCTGTGATCAGTGATTGTTATCTTGTTCATCTCTATATCCCCAGAACTTTGCACACATTAAATAATTAGCTTTAAATCAAATTAAGTTTACATTTTAAACAGTACTTTAGACTGTAAGTAATTTTCCATTATGCCTAAAACCATGCTATAGGAGAACCACTAGAGTGGTTCTAGTTAATTACTGGAAAGCAAAAGAACAAGAGTAAATTGTGTTACCCTTCTTATGCCATACTTTCTATTTTATTCATTTCTTTTATAACACTCATTACATTGTTATGATTTTTCACTGATTACTGTAAACCACACAATCTTGGTTTTCGCTGAATACCTCAACAGAATGTGATGTCAGCATGGTACAACATAAGTAGTGTTGGAATCAGGATCAGAAGATTTGGGTTGGCAGTCAGCCTCTTCCACTTACTAGCTATGTGATCTTGTAAAATGCTCTTCACTGCAAGACTGCTGTCTGAAATGGCTCAGAGAAAGCCCAGCTCTCTCACATATCCCCTAGGAATATGATATTACAAACAGCAAAAAGATAAAAGCTTATCACCAAAATCACATGCCCAATAAAGCTGAGTATAATACTACAAGGGAAAAAAACTGATCTTTCAGATAATGGATGACTTTCAAGCACTTCTGATAGAAAGACTGGAGCTGAGTAGAAACTCTGAAATGCAAACATGGAAGTCAAGAGAAGCCTAGAGTGAAAAATAGATTTGAGGAACAGATAAGGTTTTTACATTCTAATAGATGTCTTCAAAATTCACAGAGGAAGTTAAAATAAGACAAGAAGTAGTCACTAGTTTTGATTTGTATTGATCATCTTAAAAGTGTAAGGAAAAGAGAAGAAAAAAGAATACAGCAGGGAACAAATGAAGAACTGACCATGCCTCAAGACTGGAGTGCCCTAGGAAAAGAGTATACAAACATGGAGGAAGAGATGGGGAGAGTAGGCATTATACGAATATATCATTTGTATCCGAATCAGGCAAGGGAGTGTTGAATGCACACACACACACGCACGCACGCACACACACACATAAACACACGACAGGGAAAAGAGAAGGGACAGTTACAAGAAAGGGTAAATTCAGGGACTGAATTCAGGGATGAGTAAACTAAATTGTAGAGGAGAATTTAGAAGGAAAGTGCAAGAAACCAGAGAATAAGAGAGAAAAAAAGGGGGTAGGGGAAATGAGTCACACAGATCACAGATCACATTACATTTCTGTTATATCCTTCTTTTAGGTAAAGACTTTGACAAAATATAACACTCATTACCATTAAGAACATTTATAAAGCAAAAGAATAAATGTACATTTCCTTAAAATGCTAAATAGTACCTATATAAAGCAAAGAGCTATAATTATATGTAATGGAGAAATGCTTGAGGCCTTCCCAAGAAGATCAGGAATAAAGCAAGAAAGTTCATTATCACCCACCCCTATTACTTGATATAGTAACTGAAATGCTAGCTACAACAAAATATAAGAAAAGCAACTGAAGAATAAGTTTAGGCAAAGAAAAAATAGAAGTATTACTTTTCTGCAGATGATATGAGGATTTATTTAAAGAACCCTAGAGATCAGTAAGTAAGTCAGCTAGTATTTATTCACATCTACATGCCAGGAACTCTGTGAAGAGTTAAGAATACAAAGACAGACAAAAAAAAAAAAAGTCCTGCTCTCAAGGAGCTCATATTCTAATGGAGGAGACAACATGCAAACAACTAAGTACAAACAAGATATATAAAGGATATATAGGAGAAAATCTCAGAGGAAAGTGCTGAGATTAAAGAGGATTGGAGAAAAGCGTTGGCATTTTCAGAAGGTGGAACTTTAGCTGAGACCTGAAGAAGGCCAGGGAAGTCTTAAGGAGGCAGAGGTAAGAAGAGCAGTCTAAACACGGAGAACAACCAGAGAAAAGCAGAACATTTTTTTCATATGACTCTTAATAGCCTGAATTTCTTTCCTAGAGAACTGTCTGTTCATCTCCTTAAATCATTTATCAATTGGGAAGTAGTTCTTTTACTTATAAACTTGAATTGATTTTTATGTATCTTGGAAATGAGATCTTTGTCAAAGAAATGATGCAAATATTTCCCCAGTAAATTATTTCCTTTTCACCTTAGCTTTACCAGATTTTGGGGGGGAAAACTTCTTAATTTATGGAATAAAAATTATCTCTTCTATGATCTTCTCTTCTTGAGTCATGAACTTTTCTCCTAACAAGAGATCTTATAAATTATTTTTTCCTTACCTCTCTAATCTGATTATGGTATGATCTTTCATATTTAGGATATATGCCCATGTGGAGCTTATATTTGTAAAAGGTGTGATGTGTTGGTCTATGTATAATTTCTTCTATACCGCTGTCCAATTTTCCCAGAAGTTGTCAAATAATGTCAGAGGTCTTTCTATTTATCAAATACTAAGGTATTAGATACATTTGCTTCTAGTTATCTAGATCTGTTCCAATGATCCATCTCTTATTTATTTCAACCAGTACCAAACTGTTTTAATAATTACTGATTTATAACACAATTTGAGATTTGACACTGCTAGGCCCACTTTATTCCCATTCCATTTCATTATTTCTCTTGAGAGTCTCAAACTTTTTTCCATTCAGATGAATTTTTATTTTTCCTTGTTCCATAAAGTAATCTCTTGGTAGTTTTATTGGCATGGCATTGAGTAAGTAAATGATTTTACATTGTACTATTATTTTTATTATATTGGCTTATCCTTCCCATGTGCAATTAATATTTCTCCAACCTATAATATCAAATAGTATAAAATAAACAATTTTGAAGATGTTTATAAATGGGTAAAGAATGAAATAAGCAGAACCAGGAGAACAATTTAAGCAATAACAAAGCTATAAAAACAAACAACTTTGAAAACTGTAATAATTATACATGACTAATCATGATTCCAGAGAACTAATAAAGAAGCATGCTATCCCTTACAGAGGTAATAGATTCAGAATGTAGAATGAGACATAGTACTGAATACAAGCATTGATGGAATATTTTTCTTCATTGTGCTTATCTGTAACAAGAATTTTTTTCTTTTCTTTTTTTTCCAATCGAAGAGTGTGAAATGGAGGAAAAAAAGAGGTTTCTGTTCTTTTTCTTTGTAACTAGAAAGGTGGGATGGATGTGATGCTACAAATGTGAAATGCTGCATGCATCTTTAAATAAAGTCACCGTATTAATAGGTTTACTTACCTGTTTTACTTTATTACAATTGATCTCTAAGGAAGTGGGGAAAAAACTGTAAATATTCATAATATAAAAATAAAACACATTAATAAAACTAAAACAATACTGAAGAGTTGGAAGACAGAATGTTACACGTAAGAAACAGCAAGTAGGTCAATGTCACTGGATTATTAAGCATGAGGAGAGGACTAAGGAGTATGAAGACTGGAAAAGTAGAAAGACACCAGGGTCTGAAGGACCTTAAAGGTCAAACAGAGGATTTTTATTTTGATGAGGGAGGCAAAAGGAAGCAACTGGTGCTAACTGATTAGGGGTCTGTCTTATGCTTTGAGAAGTACAGTTTGACAGCTGAGTAAAGAACAGATTGGTGGGGGGAAAGAGTTGAGGCAGGGAGACCAATGAACAGGTTATTACAATAGTTTATGAAGGAGGTGATCAGGGCCTGCACCAGCTTAGTAGCCATATCAAAGGAAGAAAGAGGGCATATATGAGATGTTAAAAAGGTAGATATGCCAGGATTTGACAACTGCTTGGACATGGAAAGTGAGAGTAAGGAGTCAAGATGACAATCAGGTTATGAACCTGGGTTACTGGGAGGATGGTGGTACCTACCTTCCACAGTAATAAGGAATGGAGAGTTGGGTTTGAGAGGCAGATGGGGAAGGAAGATAATGAGTTCAGTTTTAGACATAATAAGCTTAAGATATTTACAGGACATCCAATTCAAAATGTCTAAAAAGGCAAGAGAGATGAAAAACCGGAGACTGGAAGAGAAGTTTAGGGCTGAACAAGTATATTTCAGAGTCATCTGTATTGAGATGTCAAACCTTGAGAGCTGATAAGATCACTAAGTGAAATAGCTAGATCCTATTAGTTCGCATAATCTAAATGAAAATGGAGCAAAAGAGACAAAGAAATGGTGAGACAGGTAGGAAAACCTAAAAAATTAATTAAAACAACAGCTTCAATAAAGTTTTGTGGTTTTTCAGCCATTTCAATCATGTCTGACTTTTCATGACCCTTTTTGGGAGATTTCTTGGCAAAGATACTGCAATAGTTTGCCATTTCCTTCTCCAGCTCATTTGACAGATGAGGAAACTGAAGCAAACAGGGATAAGTGACTTACTTGCCCATGGTCACAAAACTAGTAAGTGTCAGGCCAGATCTGAGATCACATTCCTGTCTTTATCCAGTCCAGCACTCTATCCAATGTACAACCTAGCTGCTTGCTGCCTCAGCAAAGTAGAAGGACATAAAATAAACTCAAACAAGCAACCTCTCTGTATCTTACCAACACTGAAAGGATCAATGTTTCCTTGACCCATCTTCTTCATCCCACCCATTACATGGGAAGCCTTTACCTAAAAGACCTAGATTCTAACTAGCACGTTTTGGGGCCTGGCTTCTCTGAAGCAACTTCTTTTTCTCTTTCCCCATTCCATTTCCCCCTTCTGACTGCCAAACAATGAAGTAAGCCAAAAAGCTGCCCCTGGAACATAAATGGCTCCAGTTTACCTAACAAAGCTTCCTGATCATCTAAAGACGTAAAAGGTCTCAGCCATATGGAATCTAGGTCCCTTGGGCTTGCTGGATTTCTGAAACCCAGAAAAGTACTTTATTCTGCCCTGCTGACTAGATGTGTTTCCATAGTGAGGGGAGGGGACAGCAGGGTTTACATCCAGAGAAGGAAGCATGAATCACTGTATCCTTGTTGCAGGTTGTTGCTGCATTAGCATAAATATGCTTTGCAAGTTTCATCCCGACACTGAATCTATATTATCCTCATTTCATCCCGACACTGAATCCATACTAAGAAAATTCTAATGTTAAAGTTGTGCCTTCAACACTAATAAAGCCCAGCAGAAGAGTAAAAAAAAAAAGAGAGAAAAGAAAAAATTCAAAAAAGTTACAGAATGTATAAAATATTTGGGAAGTCACGTATTAAGTGGAACTAACTAAATATAATCACAAAAACATTCCAAAACAGAGACACAAAGACAGATCTAAATAAGTGGGGAGGTAGTAATTGACTTTACTTTGGCTATGCCAAAATAACAAAAATGGCATGTACTACCTAAATTAATTTTCTTATACCCAGAAAGTCATTAAGTTAGATATACCCTTTGACTCGAATAATATCATTATTAGGCATAAACTCCAAAGAGAATAAAAGAAAGAAGGACCCATATGTACACAAACATTCACAACACTTTTTGTTGTGATAAGGAATTGGAAATGAGGAAAGTGCCTATCAATTAGAGAATAATTAAACAAATTATGATAAATGGATGTAACTGTAATAAATAAATAAATAAATAAAGGGATAGGTCCCAAAAAAACTGGTAAGACTGTACAAACTTACATAAAATGAAGTGAACAGAAGCTGGAGAACAATTTATACCATGACAACAACAACAAAAAAAACCCCACAAAAAACAAAAACAAAACTTTTGCCTTAAGAACTTTAATCAATATTATAACCAACTACTAATGAGAAGAAGGAATGTGCTTCCTATCCCTTGAAAGAGAGAAAAATAAATAAATTAGACACTTTCAGACATGATCAATATGTGGATATGTTTTGGGTGACCATGTTAATTTGTTACAAGAAAGGGTGTTGTGGTATTTTGCCCTGGGAAGGAGGGAATGGAAAGAATTGGGCTGGAAAGGAGTACTAGTGATAAAGAGAATACCAAAGAACTTCCTTTGTCTCACTCCAACTCTACCACCCATTAATAGGATCATAGATATATAGCTGATAGGGCCCCTAGATGCCATAAGTCCAAATCACTTATTTTAAAGATGAGGAAAACGAGGCCCAGAGCAGTTAAGTGACTTACAAATTTCTCATCCAATTCAGGTCATCATGAGCCAACGTTTATTGGTTCCCAAGTCATTTTCCCTCCTTTCTCATGGAATTCAGTATAGTCCACACTCTTCCTCTCCTTCACAACTTTTACCTTTATACAAGTTGATATTCTGCCAAACATCCCAACCTTCCAGTAAGCTCAGGCTCCTAAGATCCTATGACATATCCTTCCATTCTACCTCAGCCACCCACAGGGACAATCACAGCCTAGATCTTACCATTCCTCACACGTTCTGTTCCCAGAATCAAAAACTCTTGACATTCCTTTCCCTGATCATAACTCATTATTTAATTTTCCTTATGTCTGGCCCTCCTAAAACTATTCTTTGTCTTCAATGAAACCTCCATTCTCTCTGCCCCACAGTACTTCTCTCAAGCCATCACCCCTTCTCTAACCTCACATTCCTTCCTTCCTTATTTCAACTCTTTTATTGCTATTGTTGTTCTTCAGTCATTGTCATATCCGACTCTTTGCAATCCCATGGACCAGAGTATGCCGTGCACTTCTATCCTCCACTATCTCTCAAAATCTGTCCAAGTTCATTTTCACTGCTTGCATAAAACTATCCATCTCATCCTCCACATCCTCTTCTCCTTTTGCCTACCATCTTTCCCAGCATCAGGGTCTCTTCTAATAAGTCTCATCCTCTTATTATGTGGCCAAAGTATTTAAGCTTCAGATTTAAGTATCTGACCTTCCAGCGAGTAGCCTGAATTAGTTTCTTTAAGAATTGACTAATTTGATCTCCTTGTGTCCCAGGGACTCTCAAGTCTTCTCCAGCACCACAACTCAAAAGCATCAATTCAGCTTTTTTATAGTCCAACTATCATAGCCATACATTACTACTGGAAAAACCATAGCTTTAACTATATGGACCTTTTGTAAGCAAGGTAACGTCTCTGTTTTTCAGTATGTTGTCCAGATTTACAATGGCTTTCCTTCCAAGCAGCAAACATCTTTTAATTTCATGGCTGTAGTCACCATCTGCAACAATCTTTGAGGTCAAGAACAGAAAATCTGACATTACTTCCATTTCTTCTTCCTTTATGTGCCAGGAAATGATGGGACCAGTTGCCAAGATCAAAGCTTCAAGGCATCTTTTACACCCTACTCTTTTACCCTCATCAAAAGGCTTCTTAATTCCTCTTCACTTTCTGCCATCAGAGTGGTATTGTCTGCATATCTGAGAGGATGCAGATTTTGCTATTTCTCCCAACAACCTCAATTCTGGCTTTTGATTCATCCAACATGGCATTTCACATGAAGTACTCTGCATATAAGTTAAATAAATAAGGTAACATTATAGAGCTTTATAATACTCCTTTACCAATCTTAAACCAATCAGTTGCTCCATGTTCAGTTCTAACTGTTGCCTCTTGACGAGCATATAGGTTTCTCAGGAGACAAGTAAAATGATCAGGTATTTCCATCTCTTTGAAGACTTGCAACATTTTGTTGTGATCCACAGTCAAAAGACTTTAGTGTAGTATATATTTTTCTGGAACTCTTGCTGTCTCCATAATACAGCAAATATTGGCAATATGGAATGTAGTTCCTCTGCCTCTTCAAAAACAAGTTTGTTCTGCTGGTCATTTTCAATTCACATAATGCTGACTCCTAGCCTGCAGAATCATAAGCATACCTTGGTGACATGTGAAATAAGCTCAATTGTTTGATATTTTAAACATTCCTTGACATTGTCTTTCTTTAGGATTGGGATGTAAACTTATCTTTTCCAATCCAGTGGCCACTGTTGGGTTTTCCAAATTTGCAGGCATATTGAGTGCAATACTTTGACAGCATCATCTTCATCATCTTTTAGGATTTTAAATAGCTCAATTAAAATTCTATCAACTCCACTAGCCTTACTGTTAGCAATGCATCCTAAGCCCCACTTAATTTCATTCTCCAGGATATCTGGCTCTAGATCAATAGCAATACCATCATGATTATTGGTTATTGGTGATGTTAAGATCTTTCTTGTATAGTTCTTTTGTATATTCTTGCCACCTCTTCTTAATCTCTTCTTCTGTTAAGTCCCCACCATTTTTGTCTTTTAGTATGCCCATTTTTGCATGAAACATTCCCCTGATATCTCTAATTTTCTTGAAGAGATCTTGTCTTTCCCATTCTATTTTTTCTTTCTATTTCTTTGCATTGCTTATTTTTAAGAAAACCTTATTTCTCCTTGCTATTCTTTGGAATTCTAATTCCCTTTCTTCTTTATCTTTTCCTTTCTTTCTTTTTTCAGTTATTTGTAAAGCCTCATTAGACAGCCAGTCTGCTTTCTTGCTCTTCTTTTTCTTTGGAATGTTTTTGTTGCTGCTTCCTGTACAATATTGTGAACTTCTGTTCATAGTCCTCCAGGCACTCTATTTACCAAATATAATCTCTTAAATCTATTCATCATCTCCACTTCATATTCATGAGGGATGTTATTTAGGTCTATATGGTCTAATGGTTTTTCGTACAGTTAACCAATTTAAAGCCCACAGTGTCCACTGTTCTCAAGAGACTCATGATTTGCTAAATCCTAGCCTTGGATTACTTCTACCACCGGCCTCTTCTGTTCCTTACTCACAAATTTTAGAACCAATCTGGAAGAAGTGAAGCAAAGGAGCTGCCTAAGCCCATTACATATTTCTACTATCTACCCTCAACTAGGTCATCACTGCAACAAAGTAATCCTTTTGTGTTTCCTTAATTGATTCAATATTCTACTTTCCACAAAGGTTGTTCTAAATCTAAACCTCCCATGCCTCCCACTTTCTACTCCTTTCAGCTGAGGATGTCCCTTCATACTTTCATACTGAGCTCTTTCTTCTCCCCTCTACATCTCAAAACCCTTTAATATTATCCCTTACTCTCCATCTAACCATTGGTGGCTCTTACCAAGGTCAATCCCTCATGTGCCCTTGATTCCATTCCTTCCCATCTTCCCGAGTTGACTGCTTCCATAATCATCCCCTTCTTCAATCTCTGACCTTACCCTATCTACAATCCCTTCATTGTGTGGACAAACATGCTCATCTCTCCCATTCTTAACAAACCTGCACTGGCCTCAACCACTTCTCAAGTTATTATCCTTTATCTCTCCTTTCTTTTTTCAGCCAATCTCTTAGAAAAGTTGTCTATATTCATTGCCTCCACTTCCTCTCCTCTCAAACTCTAATTTCAACCTGCTATAATCTGGTTTCAGACCTTATCACTCATTTGAAACTGTTCTCTCCAGTCACCAATGATCTCTTAACTGCCATACCCAATGACATTTTCTCATTCCTCATCCTTTTTAATCTCTCTACAGCATCTGACACTACTGAACACTTTCTCCTCCCAAATGCTCTCTTTCTTCCCCATTAATTCTCCTATTTACATAAGTGATCCTTCTCAGGATCCTTTGATGCCTCATTATCCATGTCACCCCACTCTCCCCACCCCTTACTCCTATCTTGGTATATACTAAGGATCTGTCTTGTGCCATTCTCTCATTCCACTCTTTTGGTGACCTCATAAGTTCCCATGATGACTCCCAAATCTGTATATCCAGTACCAGTCTCTTTCCTAAGCTCCAGTTCCACATCATCAAATGCCTATTAAGCATTTCAAACTAAACATTTCAAACTCATTGTGTCCAATGTCTTTTCCAAAAATCCTCTTCTAAATTTCCTGATTTCTGTCAAGGGTACCACCATCCTTCAATCTCCCCAGGTTCACAGCCTCAACATTATCCTCAATTCCTCACTCTCACAGTTGCCAAATCTTGACTCCTCACTATCTCTCTCACACAAACAAACACATAACCCAGCCAATCCTTGCCAAAGCCTCTCAGTTTCACCTCTGCAATATCTCTTAAAGAAGTCCCCTTCTCTCCTCCGACACAGCTACCACTTTGTTACAGGTCCTCATCACCTCATGCCTGGACAACTGTAGTCTGCTGCTGGGTCTGCCTGCCTCAAATATCTCATCTATCCTTCATTCAGCCACCAAAGTGATTTTCCTAAAGCACAAATCCAACCATGTCATCCTGCTACTCAATAAACATCTCTGACTCCCTATTGCCTCCAGGATCAAAATTCTGCTTAGTATTAAACACTCATTATAACCTGACTCCGTCCTAACTTTTTCAGTCTTCTTGCACTTTATTTTATAGTTTACTCTTTGATAGTGACACTGGTCTCCTTGCTATTCCAAGAAAAAGAACTCTATCACTCTACTCTGAGAATTTTCTTTGACTGCCCTCCCATGTCTGGAACGCTCTCTTTCATCACCATATCCTGGCTTCCTTTAAGTCCCAACTAACATCTCATCTTTTACAGGAAGTCTTTCCCAACCTCTCTTAATTCTAGTGCTTTCCCTCTATTATCTCCCATTTATATTATATATATATATAATATATATATATATATATATACATATACTTTTTTTGTTGTCTTCTCTATTATTTAATCTGGCCTCTTTGTGCTTAGCACATAGCAGGCAATTAATAAATGTTTCTCGACTGAGTTCAGATCAATCAATTCATAGCGGTTTACGGCTCACACTATGGAGATGCTTCTACCCCGTTTTGCTTCTTCGGACTGAAAGTTCCTCGAGGGCAAGGGGTTGTTTCATTTTCGTTTTTGTAAGTCCCAGCAACAAGCACAGTGCCTGGACCACAGTGCGATCTTAATGCATGTTTGTTGACTGAGTCCAGATCGACTATCAGTTTAACTGAGAGCCAATGGAAAGGAGGGGGAGGAGGAGAGTCAGAGAGAGGGCTTCGTGTTTTCCGGCAGGTGGAACGTTCTGGAATCTAAAGGTTCCCACAAATTCCACGCCGAGCCTGGGCCCCGGGAAAGAGCGTGGCTCGCCCTGGGGCAGAGCGCGCGCAGGGTCCCGGACAAGAGGCAGCAACAGGGGAATGGGAAGGGGGGCTCCTCGTCCTCCCCACCCCCTGGCCTAAGGAAGGCAGCGGTGGGACCCCACACCCCTGCTCCCCCTCAGCTCCCACTCAGGATCCTGGATTGCATGGGTGAGGAATGAAAATCCTAAAAGGCAATAACAACCTGGTGCCCCTAGGCTCATCCGTCCTGTCAGCTTCCCGCGGCCGCCGCCTCCGCCGCCAAACGATTTCAAACCCCAGCTTACGCCTCCTCCTTCGCAGCCGCCGCCCGGGCCGCCCAGCGGGTGGGCTAGAGAGGACTTCCGTCCCCGAAGGCCCGCCCCCCCAGGCCCGGGCCGCCAATGGGTGGCGCCGTTGCTATAGCGACCTGCCCAGAATTTCTCCCCCCTCCCCATCCCCGCCCTCGACCAAGTTCGCGAGTCTGCGCAGCTCGGGCTTCGCCAGAGTCCCAGAGCCCCTCCTTCGGAGGCCTCTCGGAACCCTACGAATCCCGCGGCTGCCGAGGCCCCGACTTGTAAGAGTTCCCGAGAACGTAGGAAGGCCGCTCTGTTCTTTAGTCACTCCGGGGTTCTGGGTCACATTTAGTTCGGGGAATTGATTTCCGCTCGGACTGTGCCCTGTAGGCGACGGACGAGAGAAAATCTGTGCGCTGGGCTGAGCTCTTCACCGAGCGGAGGCGGAGAGCGCGGAGGTGGGCCCGGGGGAAAGGGAGGGGAAGAGGAGACGAGAGGCTCTGTCCTCGTGCCCTTGCGGAGGATAAGTAACCTCTGTGACCTCCGGTTCTTCCTCTGCGCGTGGGGCTGTGCGTGGGATCGAGTCCTGAGCCAGTGGTTAGGAAGACCTGAGTTCAGCTGCAACCTCAGGCTCTTACCAGCTGTGTGCACCTGGGCCGGTCGCTTAACTCTGTTTGTGTCAGCTCCTTGTTTGTAAAATGAAATAAAATCAGATAACCTGAAGGAATTATGCAAGTGCTAGTTAATACTAGAAGGTCCACATCCCCTCAATCCCATGGTCAGATCCAGAAGATAAGCATGAAGTACTCAATGTTTCAAAATATTTTCATTTTTTATATCTGGATTTCCCTCTGCCTCCTCTCTTTCTCTCCCAATGAGCTCTCCCTTATAACAATTTTTAAAAGAAAATAAGAATCTATTAAAGACAATCAGCATATGGGATAAATAAACTGACTTTATATGCAGTGGTTCTCTTCTTTGAATCCAAAGTTTTTATGCTTTATAATTTTACAACATTCAATTCCAATCATTTTGTGGTTGTTAGTTTTTCAATTTCCATTTTTGTGGTTATTGTGAGTATTGGTTTCCTAGCTTTGAATGCTACTTTGTGTCAAGTTTTGGTAGTCTTTCGCTTCTTTCCTTGTTTCTTCATATGTCATATATTATTCATCTTGTTACTGCTTAGTCATGTCCAACTCTTTATGGCCCATTTGGGGTTTTCTTGGCAAAGATACTGGAGTGCTTTGCCATTTCCTTCTCCAGCTTATTTTATAGATGAGGAAACTAAGGCAAACAGGGTTTAGTGACTTACCCAGGGTCACACAGCTAGTAGTCTGAGGTCAAATCTGAACTCAAGTTTTCTTGATTCCAAGCCCATCCACTGTAACACCTAGCACTCTTTTTATTTATCTATTCTCCCCATAAATGAGTATCTACTTTGTTTCCAGCGCTTTGTTATAACGGTGCTGCTGTACTTTGGTGTACATGGACCCTTTCTTTTTGTCTGTGACCCCCCAGGAGTGTGTATTCAGTAGTAGAATCTCTAGGTCAAAGAATATAGATGCTTTATTCCAGGGTTGGGGAACTTGTGATCTGGAGGCCACATGTGACCCTTTAGGTCCTATATGTGACCCTGTGACTGAATCCAAACTTTACAGAACAAATTGATTTGGATTCAAAGGGTGTCACTTGAGGACCTTTAGGGCCACATGTGGTCTCCATGCCACAAGTTCCCTACCACTACTTTAGTTACATTCTAATTTCTTTCCAGAATGGTTGTACCAGTTCATAGCTCAGCCATCAATACACTAGTGTACGGTGTTTCCACAACCATTTTGCTAGATTTGCATTAGAGCAGTGGTGACAAACTCAAATGGAAATGAGAGCCACTAAACCTTACATAAGAATCCCTTCAAGCTTAGTTTTTAGAATAAAAAAAATTATGTTTTACTGTATTTTTATTTATTTTGTTAAATATTTCCCAATTATGTTCTCATCTGGTTCAAGTTGTATTTTGGAGTGTTATGGTTTGTTTGACACCTCCGAGTTAAAATATTCTTCCCCATGGTTGTTAACGGTAGGTAATTCTTCTTTTGAGAACTCTTCGTTCATATCCTTTGACCATTTCTTTACTGGAAAATGAATTTTTGGTCCTATGTATTTCTATTGTTTATATCTTCACTATCAAACCCTGTTAGATATAAAAAGATTAGGTTTCCACACAGATATAGGGAACTTAGAGTCGAGAAAAGCAGGAAAAGGTCACAGTGACGCCAGTCTTATCTGAGCCTATGGTCAAGAATAAAGCAAGGGGTACACATGTTTAATAGCCTTATAAATATTAACTTCTCCTCCCCAGGAGGAGCTAAAGCTCATTTTAATGCACATGTGATATTTGTGGAGGGAGGGGAAACATGAAGTAGACATATCAGAAAGTTGTACACCTCAGAGTACTCAGCCAATGAAGAAATGAGGGAGGGATTCGGTGTTTCAGGACAGGGATAAAGTTTCTTGCTCTTGCTTCTGTAGGTGTGTGTTCTAATGGCCCACCCTCTTCTTGCAATAACTGTAAAATAAATGAGTTTGCCTCATCCACCTCGGAAGTCTTTGTCTTTCCTCTAGAAATTTTATTCCTAACAAACTCTTACCAGAAATATTTGATACAGGGATAATTAATTTCCCAGTTGATCACTTCTCTTCTTACTGGAGATGCATTTATTTTGTTCACACAAAAACTTTTCGGTTTCATAGAATCAGGATTATCTGGGGTGTATTTTTTGGTAATTGTCTCTACTCCTTGTTTGGGTATGAATTCATCCCCTACCCATAAAATCAAATGAGTTATCATTATGTTAAGCATATGTTAAACCTTAAATAAATAAACCTTATATAACACGTATTGTTGTTATTATTATCCATAACTATGAAAAGTATATGATCTGATTCTCTTCTAACTTTTTAATGTTACAGTCTTTAATATTCAGGTCACACACATATTTTGAATTTCTTATTGACTATGGTATAAGATGTTGCTCTAAGTCTAATTTCTACTAGACTGCTTTTTACTTTTCCCAGCAGTTCTTATCAAATGGGGAAGTTTTCCCTGAGTAATGTATATTTCCAGGTTTATTGAACACTGAGTTCCATTATTTCATATTCTCCCTGGTCAAATCTATTTCTCTGATCTAGAAAGTAGTGAAGATTAAGGAATATTTCTATAAAAAACATTAACATGTGAATAACTCCATTAAGCAAGTCCAAGAGATTCTAGGACTTTGTCCATTGGATGAGAAACATCTTATAATTGGCTGAAAGAACCAGATACACCCTTGGACTTACGTATAATAACAGCAAGTCAGTCCCGTGGAGGATAAGTTCCAGTTTTGAGTTTATTAATTCAGAATTTGGAAAAAACAAAGTAAGTCTCCATGAGGGGAGATAAGGGAAATTTTGGACTTTTTCTCTTCCTTCCCTGCTCTACTGACCATGTCACAGTAAGTACTTTGACAATGGATGCATCCAGCAACAAGCAGAAAGATATAAGCAGATAGCCAGATATAGACAGACATTTACCCAAGGCAGGAAACAGCTTCAAGGAATATAACCCTTGCACCTGAGAAAAATAGATTTGAGAAAGGGCTTCCAATATCAGATATTGAAAGTTGCAATATAGTGATGTTCCCTATAGATGGGCCTCACTACCATTGTAGTTTTTGAATATGAGCCCAATGTCCAGTGAGTGTGTTGTGTGTATCTTGGGGAGAGCTCATCCCAGGATTTCAGGATGGGGATGAGTTTTTAAATAACAAAATAGAAAAATGTTATCTAAAAGACAAGAAATTATTCAACAAAAATGACAACCCTTCACAGTCTTTGACCCACTGATTCTACCAGTAGGATTATGCCCCCAAAACATCAGTAACAAACAGTTCTACCATACACAAAAATAATCATAACAGCTCCTTTGTGGTAGAGGGTGCCAATAAGTGAAGAATAACTGGGGGTTCACTAGGAAATAATGAACATGAAGAACTCAAGCAAAAAATTATTTACATAACTATGGTTTCATCTACACTATGAGTTTTCAGACATCTGATAAGAGCTGTGTTCCAACTGAAGGCCTTCCCATTAGTAATTAGAGTCATAAAGTTTCATTCACAGTATGACTTCTCTTGTGTCCAGTAAGGCATAAACACTAAGAGAAGACCTTTCCTCATTCATTGAATACATAAGGCTTCTCTCAAGTAATGTGCAGGTAATGCGCAGCAAGGGAGGACCTCAATCTGAAAGCAAGTTTGAAAGCAAGCAACTTAGGCAAGTCCAAGAGATTCTAGGACTTTGTCCATTGGATGGGAAACGTCTTATAATTGGCTGAAAGAACCAGATACACCTTTGGAACCATGTATAATAAGAGTAAGTCAGTCTTGTGGAGGAAAAGTTCCAGTTTTGAGTTTATTACTTCAGAATTTGGAAGGAACAAAGTAGGCTTCCATCAGGGATTCACTCTTGGAGAAGATAAGGACATTTGTGAATTTTTTCTCTTTCTACCCTGCCCTACTGACCATGTCACAGTAAGTACTTTGACGATGGATGTATCCAGCAATAAGCAGAAAGATATAAGCAGATAGCCATATATAGACAGACGTTTACCCATTAATTACATTCTCATATTGATTACATTCATAATATTTCTCTCTAGTATGAATCCTTACTTCATGCAAAGACCTTCTCCTTTTATAGGGCTTTTCTTCAGTATGAATATTGTGATGCCTAAGAAGGTTATTCATGAGGAGGAAGGACTTCTCACACTCATTACATTTATAGAACTTTTCTCTAGTATAAATTCTATGATGTACAATAAGAGATAAACTCTAACCAAAAGCTTCTCATATTTTTAATGAACAGCAAATTCCAAACATTTTCTGAAAGCCTTTCTACCTTGATTACATTCACAAGTTTGCTCTCCAGTATGAATCCTCTGACATTCAATAAGGATGCTATTTGGCATAAAGGCCTTTTAACATTCATTACATTCATAGGGTTCCTCTCCATTTAAATATTTTGAAGTCTGCAAATGCCTCTACTTTGGCTAAAGGCCTTTCGTTCTACATTACTTTAATAAGGCTTTTTTATACTATAAATCTGATAATGTCTAATTACATTTGTCTTCTGGATAAAGGGCTTCCCATGTGGACTACAAACATATAATTCCTCTCCATTGAACTCTCTAGGGGTGAGTGCTAAGTGATGGGTGAAGGAGATATCACTTTCACGACATTTATTAGAATTTTCTCCAATCTGAATTCTCTAATGGTAAATAAGATTGAGTTCTGGTTGAAAGACTTCCCACATTTATTATATTGATAAAGCACTTCTCCAGTAGGGCTATTTTGCTGTCTAAGAAGGTCTAGGCTTAAGTTGAAGGCTTTCCTACACTAATTACATTCGCAAGCTTTCTTTCCAATATGGTTTCCATGCAATCATATAGGCTCTAAAGTAATTTATTAAAGTAATTTCCATATTCCCTATATTTGGAATATCCATTTACGAAGATAATTTTCTTACTTTGAATTAAGTCTGAATATTATCTGAAACTCCTTTCTCTTTCATCACATTTGTGGTTTTCCTACAGGAACTCTGTTAGTCAGAAGGATTTGACCCTTAGATAAACCTTCACTGAAATACTTTCATCATCTCTCCCTTTATTTGGAGTTTTTCTGAGAATAATTTTTAATTGTCTGAACTAACAGTCCCATTTTCCTTGCTTCTTCTCTCATTTGATATCATAGTCCCCAGTGTCTCTTAAATTGAAGTCATTGGAAATGCTTGGCTTTGGCCTAATACCCTCATCTTTACAGAATTCTCTTGGATCTTCTCACTCCAGAATCCATAGTGCTTCCTTTTGGTCCAGTTGGGAGATGAAATCTTCATTGAAGACAGGAAATCCCAAATAGAACAGAAATACATCATGATACAGTTTCTTCTGAGAAGAGTGTAGGAGGCACCATAACTCTTGATAATGTTCCTACTTATATCCTTGAATACTGTGGATTCCTTGGATGGGGTTCTCCAAGGGGCCATTCCCTTTGGCTCCTTGGTTCCTGCTGGGTCAGACCAGAATACTCTTCAGGATGAATAACTAGATATCTGACTGCTAGATCTGAGAGAGAAGAAAGTTAGGGGAGGTTGGGAATGTGGGTGGCCCTGGGATAGGTAGGCCTGGGAATGGTAAGGGGAAGGCTGATGGCTGATGAAAGAGAGAATCACTACAGAAATTTAGAGCAACTGAGTGGGGTGGCTCAGACTATTGAATCTGGGGCAGGGAAAGTGACTAGGATATCCCAGGATTAGGAAAAAGGATCAAGATGAGGAAGAGTCTAAAAGAAGAAATTCTGGGTATTGGAAAGAGAATTGAGGACTATGAAGGAATTGGGCCCAGAAAGAAAGGGGATCTGAGTAAGGAGAGCAGAGGTAGGATCTTGTAGGCAAGATACCTTAAGCATTTTAATTGAATTGTAGGAGTAGCATAGAAACATCTGGATGCTGGTAAAGGAATTAAGGCTGAGGAAAAAGGATGTCTGAGTGCTGCAACTGAAATGGAGTTTGGAATTTCAGACCTCTCGGCCTGTATAGAGGAGCTAATGCAAGGTAGGATCCCTGGGTCTCTGTGGTAGAACTAGGACCATGGAGGCAAGAGGTCTGCATCCCTACTGAGGATTTGGGGACATGGGGATATGGGGATGAGGTCAGGACAGGTGAGGCAGAGTCAGGTACTCAGATTAGTAGGGAACTGAGATCCAGTGCAGGAAGCCTGGGTCCAGATCAGGAAGTTAAAATAGGTGGTGATAAACTAGCATTCCTAAGGTGGAGTTGGAGCAAGGAATTGGGGTGCCTAAGTCCCCATGGGGTAGCTGGGGATGGGGTATCTGGCTAAGAGCCAATACCAGGATCCCAGATGGGAAGACAGCTAAGAGCTAGGACTAAAAAGTATACTCCTGGCAGCCCTGGGGGAGACTATCTACTGGCTGGTTGTTAATGGGAAGTACATCGACTCTGATATGACTTTTGAATTGCAGTATTAGAAGTATAGTCTCCTAAGTTAATCTTGGAACCAAAGATTGCAGCAACTTTTTGAGGACCCCAAAATATGCTTGTGAAGTTAGTTTAGCAGAGTACTCCAGAGCATCTGTTAATAAGTGGTATAACTTTCTTGATATGAAATAAAGAGCTCCTTGATTCAAATGGTATAATAGGAATATTTCTTGATTTGAAATAAAGAGATCCTTGATTCAGATCTTTCCTAGCTATACTGCAAGACATATATTTCCTTGAGCTTCAGTTTCCTTTTCTCTTGAAAAACAGCAAATTGAAAATGCTCCAGAATGTCATGGCCAAAACATACGTTTTCCAAATCAGACAAATTATTATAAACAGCCAGGAAGAAAAAAAAATCAAGTACTGAGGAAGCACAGGTAATATCATAGATTGGCAGCTACCAGTATAAGAGAAAGGAGATATTTGAATATGATATTCCAAAAATAAAGGCTTGCAACCAAGAATTATTTGCCCTATGAGACTGACTATAAACAAGGGGGAAGGAAAACAAATCTTTAATGGAATAGAGGACTTTCGAGCATTCTTAAGGAAAAGAGTAGAGCTGAATAGAAACTTTGAAATGCAATATAATATAAGAATCAAAAGATATTTAGAATTAACACATGGAAGGGGCTATATGATTACAAAGGACTTACATACTAAGGGGAAGAGGAATCACTATTCCTTCAGAATTATAATGTTCTCAAGAGGAATAGATGGAGTTCAATAAGACCTGGGAGTAAATCTCTTGTTTTACTAATCATAAGAGAGGAAATAAAGGGGAGTGGGGCATACAAAGAATGCACTAGAAAAGAAAGGAAAAATTGGGGCAGTGAAAATTACAGTGCTTCATAATCAGGTACATTAAGGCTATACAAACATGAAGGAAGGGGTGCAGGAAGCAGGCACAACATAAACCTTCTCTAATTTGAAGTAGTCAAGAGAGAGTTGAACACCTATACACACACTACATAAAGTTTGTCATAGAACTAAATTAACCTCAATGGGAAGCAAATGGGTACAAGGAAAGAAGAAGGGGGGGGTGGGTTAAGAAGAATATTACCATAGAGGGCATAGTCAAAACAAATTTCAATTTTAGATTGTAGATTGTGAAGGGAGGATTAAAGAGAAAGAGGAGGTAAGAGCCAGTGATCAGGGTTTGAACAAAGGGGAAAAAAGGGGCAGTGGAATAGAAGCAGGCTAAAGATAATGAATTCAATTTTGGATATGTCTACGGGACATCCAGTTTGAGATGTCTGAAAGGCAGCTTAGAATGTGAGATTAGAGGTCAGCACAGAGGATAGGGCAGAGTAGGTGGCACAGAGATGGTAACTAAATCCATAGGAGCTGATGAGATTTCCAAGTGAGGTAGTATAGAGGGAGAATAGAAGAAGGTCCAGAACAGAACCCTGCAGGACACCTACAGTTAGAAAGCATGATCTGAATGAGGATTCAGTGAAGGAGATGGAGAAGGAGCAGTCAGATAGGTAGGAGAAGAACCAGGGGAGAATGGTGTCCCAAACACACAGAAAGAACATTAGCAAAGATAACAAACAATGAAAACTGACAATTGTTGAAAGGGCTTCAGGCACACTCATGCTTATTAATGGGAGCTGTGAACTGATCCAGCCACTTTGGAAAGCAATTTAAAACTGTTCCTTAAATGTCACTGAATTGTGCGTGTCTTCTGATCCAGCAATACCATGGTGAAACTCCAGGGTTGTTTTTATCTGAATTTATCTTATTATTAGTGATTTAGAATATTCTTTAATGTAGTTAATATATTTTGCAATTCTTTTGAAAATTTTATATTTTGGAAACTTACATATTTATCTATTGGAAAATGGCTATGGGTTATTAAAATATATGCATGTATATAATATATATATTTATATCAGAAATATATATAAAAGAAGAAAATGAACCATATAGATATGAAAATATTTATAGCATCACTTTTTATTATTGCAAAGAATTAGAAACTTAAAAGGTACCCATAGATCAGGAAATGATTGAACAAATTATATTATTTTAATATAATGAAATATTATTGGACCTTAAGTGATAAAAAGGATAAATTCAGAGCAATTTGGGAAGACATATGAATTAATACAGAGTGAAATAAGCAAAAACAGGAAAAGAATTTCTACAATAACCACATTATTCTGAAGGAAAAGAGTTTCTAAGAAACTTAAGAATTCTAATCAATGGAATGACCAACCACAACTCCAGAGAATTGGTAATTAAGTATTGCATTAACTTCCTGACAAAAAGACAGGGCACTCAAAATGCAGGTTGATATAACTTGCTAACTAAGACAAATAGGTAGATAGATAGATAGATAGATAGATAGATAGATAGATAGATAGATAGATAGATAGATAGATAGATAGATAGTAGATGCTTTAAAATGCACTAAAACTTTTAGGGAACCCTTCAGACATGGTCAATATATCGATTTGTTTCACTTGATTAGCCTTATTATATAAGGGTGTTGTTTTTAATAAAGGGTGGAAATTTGGGAAGAAGAAAAGGATTTTCAACAGTGATGTCAAAAAAGAAGAAAATAAAGAAAAAGAACTCATAGCATTTTTTTACACAGAGAACACAAGGCATTTCAGAAGGAAGCACAGCAAGATTTGAAACAAATATGCTGAATATTTTCATAATACAAGTTGTGTAGAATAGAGATCTGTGATTCCATGTTCAATCCTCTTTTTCTGCTACTCTGGAAATGTTGTGTTAACAGATATTTGTCAAGTTCGGAATAACAAAAACAATAAAATTTAATTTCTAAGTGTAAAATGAGTGCTCAAGCCCCACTTTCTCAGGATCAGGTCTTTTTCATCTGTCCCTCAGGGTTTTCATGTACCTTAAAGGGGGTCACAAGTGTCTGACATCAGTTAAGTTGCCACAGACTGTATTCCTTCATTTTAGGTGACCCTCGACCACAACCTCCAGTACCATTTGGCCGCTTAACATAGATCTTCTTCTACAAAGAGGTATCTTCTTCATAGGTTGAGCAAGAACAAACATACAAGCATTTTCCTCAGCTCTTTGAGGCCATAATCCTCCCATACTATCTTAGTATGGGCAGGAGAAACTAGGCTCAAAACTTAACTTGGCTCATAGGTAGCAACAGTCCTTCCAAGTTCATGTCCAGATAACAGCATGACCACCTAACGACTTCTTCCACTGGGGTGGGTCCCAAAGTTTATCGCCAAAGGCTACTTCTTGCTCCCCAAAGAAAAAGAGGAGAAAATAAGCACAACCAACCAATATATTGAAAAAGTCTGGAAAAAGTGCTAAGTGAAACACTCCTGGACCTTCCATCTCCACAAAGAGGTAAGTTGAAAGGCTCTCTTATATCTCTTCTTTCTAGCTATGCTTGTTCTTTATAATTTTACAAAATTCATTTTTATTTGTGTGTGCATGGCTGCTCTTTCCATTTATATTACTAGAGTGCTTTTTTGGATCTACTTACTTCATTCGGCATTGATTCACATACATCATTCTGAATCATGGAAAGATGTAAATCATTCCCCTGTTTCTCTGAATTTATCACATTCATCATTTCTTACAGCACAGCAATATTACTTTCCATTCATGTAACACATTTTGATTAACTATTCCCTAATTGATGGATATCCACCTTGTTTCCATTTATTTGCTATCACAAAAAAGTATTGCTATAAATATTTTGGTATCTATGGGAATCAATAGCAAACAGAAATCAGAGAAGTTATACAGATGAGAATATACTAGAAAAAAATTTGTTGTTTATTCATTTCAGTTGTGTTTAACTCTTCATGACCCCATTTGGGGTTTTCCTTGCAAGGATACCAGAATGATTTTCCATTTCCTTTTCCAGATGAAGAAACTGAGGCAAACAGTGCTAAGTGGACTTGCCCAGGATCACACAAGTAGTAAGTGCCTGAGGTCAGATGTGAACTCAGGAAAATGAATCTTCTGGTTTTAACGCCCAGCACTCTATCCACTGCACCACCTAGCTAGCCAACCATAAAAATACACAAGAATAAATGAGCTCTCCCACTGAGATTGAGATATTTCAGCTCAGCTGCGAAAGAGACAGTCCTGGATATCACCCAAGAGGTAATTGTTCAAAGTCCGTTGTGCAACAAACTAGAAAAAGAGATATGTTGCAGACACTGTCTCTTCTACATCTTAGTTTCTTCCCAATGTCTTTCCCCCCAGGAACTTCTCCTTAAAGATAATAATGATGATGATATGATTTGCAAAATACTGTATGTATGTTATCTCGTTTGATCCTAACAACAATCTTGTAAGGTAGGTGCTGTTATCATCACTCACCCTCATTTAACAAATGTGGAGACTGAGACAGAGAGAGTTTATTTGCTCAGGGTCACACACTAATAAATGTTTGAGGCAGAATTTAAACCAGGTTTTTTTCTGACTCCAAATTCTAGGTTTTATCCACTACTCCAGTCAGCTATCTAGAAGAGACATTGGCCCTGCATGTGTCCTTTCTCAAAGCCAGAACCCAGAAGAAGCATCTCCCCTTTCACAGGATTTTGTCAATTCCACCTCTCATGTAGAAAACGAGCATCAATAATCATTCTTTCCTCCAGTGAGGAGAGACTTATGCAAAATACCCAGGCTTAAACCTATTTTAATTTTCAATGCATACTTAATAGACTTTTGTGTTTTTAACCATTTCTTATACCTAATCTACTTTATTCATTGAGAGCCTTTCTAGAAGGAACTATTAATTGCTTTTGGTGAGATTCTAGACATAAGCTAAATCTGTGCTTTAAGAAAATTTCCCTAGGTTTCCAGGATATCAAAATAATGAGCCACAGACAAAGAGGAAAAGCCTGACCTCTCTCTTCAGCAACCAGGCTCTCCCAGGACTGAATACAGTCCACATGACCCCAGATCCGAGTCCCTTTACGAGAAAGGTCACCCTCCTTCATACTTTGTAGCTCTCTCAAACAAAAAAAATAGCATTGAAGTGAGTTCAATGAAAAATTTTTTAATGTAAGAGCATTTACTTAAAGGAAGTACAGTTTACCACTGTTTTTCATTTAATTTCACAACAGGATTCCCTCCTTCTCAGAATCTTTACAGACATCCCTAACATAAGCAGAACTGTGTGCTAATCATAACTGATGATTTTGCAGAATGGTGTCCAATCTTGGCTCTGTAGAGTATCCCCTTCAGGTATGTCCACCATCCCAAGAATATCCTGGAACTCAGCAGGTGAGGGAAGAGATGGAGAGATTGAGATTTTTTTCCCCAAAAAATACAACCTCACTCTCCTGTCCCAGCTTCAATCGTACTGAGTATTCTCAGAGCAGAACTCAACAAACACAAAAGCAGCTACTTAGTGGCCAGAGCATTCTGAGGACTACCACAAAGATCTCTCCAATTTTGGCCCAGCCATATAGTATTTTCTGTGACTCTAGCAGCACCAGATCTCCACTTCAGCCCTACACACACAACAACCATGTTTCAGCCTAGGTGTATTCTGGGTAGGATCCTAGTGATCTGAGGGTGATATCTGAGGGTCCCCTTTGCCACCCCCTCTTCCTTTTCATGCTCAGCTGCCCCCCACAGAATTCTCTACTGCCTCTCCAAATACAATTTGATGAGCTCTTCAAGATTCAGCATTCTTCAGCAAACAGCAGACCTCTAGCTTCTCTTCCAGGTGACAACGCATTTTAAATAGCATCCATTTTAGATCCCCTTCAGCCTTCAGCTCTACCCTATTTATATACCTCCACTTATTTATCAGCCTCAACACCATGCACTAGACGTGGCTAACTCTTCCTCAAACAACTGCCTTGCCTCTGACTAGAGCAAGCATTCATTGAAGAGACAAAGCACAGTGAGTGGAACTCATCCCAGATCTCCTCCTGCCTTCAGCTCTGCCCATCTTCTCAATGTCCTCCAGCCCTTGCTAGTCATTTCCTGGTGAGTGGATGGGTAATAGCTCCCTCTAGTTCTGGTTAAGGAATCCACATCTGTCATTCAGCCATGCACAAGGTCTCCATTCACAAGCAGACACTCCCTGATGCTAAATAACTTTTTGATATCATTTCCTTTTTTTTCTTATCTTATAGGAAGAATCTTTTTCCTCCTCTCTTCTTTTTAGAGTGAACAATGGGACAACCTCAGTCTGGAGACTCCATGATCCTGCCATGACTATACCTGAGTTTAAATCACGGGTGTATGAATTCAACAAGAATCATTTTTGCTGTGCAAATGGATATCCCAATTGAAATCCTGTGAAATGTCAGCCTGTAGGGGAATCTGTTGAAATCACTGACTAGCTCCAGAGAGAAAAGTCTTACCCACTCCAGTCTCACCCACTCCCATCTCTTCTCCTTTTCTTGGATTGTCCACTGACACAGCTTGTACTTGCTTCCCCTACTTTTTATTACACAGGCAGAATCCAGTCCTTGCTAACTTGATGGGAGAAATACAAGGGACTAGCCTGGTTCACAACCCTCCTATTCTTCCTTCTCAGTCACATACTTCATTTGTTAATTAAAGAATTAGACCATCTAGATCAGAGTTTCTTAACCCGGGCTCCATGAACACACTTTTAAAATTATTTTGGTAATTGATTGAATATATTTGATTTCCTTTGTAACACAATAGTTTTTATGTCATCCATTGAAAAATATTATTCTGAGAAAGGGTCCACAGATTTTACAAAACTGACAAAGGAGTTCATGATAGAAGAAATATTAAGCACCCCTGATCTAGAGAAAGAAGGGGATTTCCTGAGAAGTGTTGCTTCTTGGAAAACTGCCCACATAGCTCCTAAACAGAACCAGCATTCAAACATAAGTTTCCCAGTTCCATATTTACTGTTCTTTCCACAGCTGTTGCAGTAGGAAAATATGACCCACTTCTTGACAATCTGTTTTATGTGGTTTCTAAGAATGCATTGTGGCAAAAAAAGGCACTGCCTACATAAATTTTATTTTCCACAGTCAGTTGTTTATGAAAGCTATTATGTATCATATTTTACAGAAAGTTAAGAATTAGATGTTGTATTTATTAATCTTTTAATTATATTTAAATTATAAAAATAATTGGTTTTTTTTATTATTTCATTCTTATGGCTTTAGCTATTACACCCATGTTGAAGATTCCCAAATTTATATCACTAGCACTATCTTATTACCAAAACTCCAATCACTGTTATCTCCCTTCAGTCAGAAGAACTACATTCAAATTCCATCTCTGCTATCTATGTGACATTGAATAAATCACTTAAATATTCTGGGCCTCAGTGTTCTCATTTGTAAGTTGGGGGATAGACTAGATGACCTCTAAGACTCCTTTCCATCCATATCCTATGATTTGATTTGAACGTCTCCATCAACATGTTTACAACATAACTCAAACAAGTATTAATTACATTTTACTTATGATTATTATTACATATTACTATGTGGCAGGCACAGTGCTAAGCACATCACAGTCCACACATACACCTGAGTCACACTTTCCCACCATTACAAGTGGAAGAGTCCATGGGGAGGAGTGAGCACACACTCATAGAAATCATATAGGGAGATATATGAATGGGTAAATTCACATGCTACAACTCAGTCTCTTCATGGAGAATCTACACTATATGAAACCACTTCTCTGGTAGTTATTCCCCTTCTTATCCTAACTTCTCTGCTGGGCAAATTCATTAATTTTCTGTTCTTAAACTGGTGAAACAATGACAAGTGTATTTAACTCAGAATCACCCTTAAACATTTTGTTAATGCTAAGATCTATTAATGCTTAAACATCTTTATTAATGCTAAACCAAAGAATGGTTCTTTGGGCTGTTCAGATGAGACCAGATAACTTTTCATTCACCAGGATTCTCTGATTTGTCCAATGACCTCTCAGCAGTTTAATGCAGCAGAGTTCACAGCAAAACTCAACTGGAATTCTGGTAAATGCAGAAAAGACCAGCCAGCTCTTCACTCATCAGGATTCTGCATTGTCCAATTAGATTTTGCTTTTACAGCAAAGCAATTGAGAAATCTATGATTTCCCTTTTAATTGTCCATTGCACACCAGGGAGAGCACTTGTGATAGGTTTCATGTCTCTCAAACTGTAAATGGCAGCTGAGCAAGATGACAACTTTCTTTGATGAGATTCCAGCTTTTCTCTAGCCAATCAGCTGTGTATCAGCACAGAGGCTGAAGCCTTTCAGATTAACAAATTCTTCGGCTAGCTTTGTGACACACCTCCTTCCCAGCCTCTTGATCAGTGACTCATCTTTCCCTTAAGAAACAAAACACGTGAAGTACAACTGTCAGTTACGAAATCAACATTTACCATTGTTTGCAAACAATTATGTGATTTACCAATTTGAAATGTGAAGCTTTCCTCCTCTGAAAACAGTCACATGCAAATGAGGTAAGGGGCCCACAATACTCTGAAGAGTCAATCTTTTCTTCTCCCTCAGAAGGTTACCTTATTTGATCCATCTCAGGGACAGTTCTTTACTGAATCTTGCTAATAATCTATGTCTCTTCTTCACATATTAACAATGAAACTGTTTCTTCACATATTTAGTTTTATCATTTTTTTTTGCACCAAATTTCTTTTTCTGCCCCTTTCAGCAACCAAATTGTTCACGTGCAAAAGGGACAATAACTTGAATCTTTTACAAATTGCTTTTATCCATTTTTAAAAAGTGTTTCTTTTTACAAATATTTATTATTACTCTCTCCCCAAAAACTGAACAATGAAAACAATAACAAAACAAGACCTTCACAACATAGTTCAGTAAAAAATTGGTCATATTTTAAAAAATGTATGTCTTACTCTGGATTTTAAGATTGTCACCTCTCTGGTAGGAAAGTAGATGTTTTAATTCGTCTACAATCATCTGGACTTGTGTTTTATGATTGTATTAATAAGAGTTCTAAAGTTATTTTTTAAATAACAGAGAAAAGTAGAAGCATACGTTTATTGAAGAGAGCAATTTATTCTTTTTAAAATTTTGTTATACAGCATATGACTTAATAATACAATGTTTAAAAATATAAAAGGTGTTCGCTTTAAATTCTGTGCACTTAACAGAGAGTTGGATGTGACTGAAAAACAACGCAACAACAACATTCCTTAAAGGAAGAAATCTGAGCCATCATCAAACATATCAGTTAAATCATAGGATATGGAATGGAAAGGAGTCTTAGAGGTCATCTAGTCTACCCCCAACTTTCAATAAATATTCCAAATTCATTGCCAAAAACGTTAATATCTATACCAATCCTACTGACTAAGGCAGAATATTGAAATAATTTTTTTAGTAGCAAAGTGAGGTATATATTTTCTCTTTTCCTTTCTGGCAGTGTGATTCAGTGCCTGAGTTTTAATTCAGAACAGCACCACTGCACAGAAATAAATTATATTAAAATAAAGTGGTGTGTCACAGTACAAATACTCTTTGTTATTTTTTTTCTTTTTATTAAACTTTCCACTTTCTCCCTCCCTTTGCTGAACAAAAACAAAACAAAACAAAAAGCCTTCACTACATAGCTGTATAATCTGGCAAAGCAAATTCCCATATTGAACATGTCCCAAAATGTATATCTCCTGCATTTTAAGTTTCTCATCTCTCAATCAGGAGATGAGTGGCATATTGCATCTGGACTCATGATTTATCATTGTGTTGATGAAGGTTATAAAACTTTCCAAATTTGTTTAATTCTACAATGCTGTTATCATTGCATAAGTTGCTCTAGTTCTACTAATTTCTCTCCACATCAGATCATAATCTTCTCTGAAACTGACCATTTTGTCATTTTTAAGATATTTATGTGCTGCAGTTTGTTTTGCCATTCCCCAATAGGAGGATAACTTCAGTTTTGTTTTGTTTTGTTTTGTTTTGTTTTGTTTTTTGCCACCACCAAAGAGAACTGTTGTAAATACCTTGCACATATAAGTCCTTTCCTTCCTTCCTTCCTTCCTTCCTTCCTTCCTTCCTTCCTTCCTTCCTTCCTTCCTTCCTTCCTTCCTTCCTTCCTTCCTTCCTTCCTTCCTTCCTCTCTCTCTCTCTCTCTCTCTCTCTCTCTCTCTCTCTCTCTCTCTCTCTCTCTCTCTCTCTCTCTCTCTCTCTCTCTCTCTCTCTCTCCCCTGTCTCTCTCCTCAGCATGGATGAATAGTGGTATAGCTAGGTCAAAGTGTATTTATTGACTTTGAGGACATATTTTCAAATTCATTTCTAGAGTGACTGGACCAACTCATAGCACTAACAGTAGCGCACCAGTGCATTTTTATTATCACAATCCTGACATTTGTTGTTTTGTACTTCTGTCCTCTATACTAATCTGATAGATGTGAGGAAGAACCTCAGAGCTGCTAATGATCTGTTCACTAATATGTTTAATGATGGCTTGGATTTCTTCCTTTAAGGAATGTTGTTGAGTTGTTTTTCAGTCACATCCAACTCTCTGTGACCCTCTTTGGGGTTTTCTTGGCAAAGATACTGAAATGGTTTGCCATTTCCTTTTCCAGCTCATTTTACAAATGAGGAACTGAGGCGTACTGAGATAAATTACTTGCCCAAGGTCACATAACTAGTAAATGTCTGGGGTTGGATTTGAATTCACAAAGATGAATCTTCCTGACTCCAGGATTAGCACTCTATCCACTGCACCACCTAGCTGCCCTATAAGGAAAACCTTTTCATATCTTTTGAATACATTTTTACAGTTCTTGGATGTGCGATCTTTATCAGAGAAACTTTTCAAAGATTTTTTTCTCAGTTACCTATCTCCTTTTTAACATTAACTGCTTTAGCTTTGTTTCTACAGAAGTTTTCCATTTTACATAATCAAAATTGTCCATTTAATCTTATGTGATCCTTTCTATCCCTTGTTTAATTATGAACTCTTTTCCTATCCCATAGATCTGAAAGATAATTTTCTTGCTGCTGATCTGCTTATGATGTTCCTTTCTATGTCTAAGTCATTTATCGTTTAGAGATTATCTTGGTATATGTTGTGAGATGTCATACTTGGGAGAAGATCACAGGTGAGAAGGTACCAAGAAGGAACACAGATGTTCATGGAATCATAAATCAGTTTATTTTTTACAGACATGCAAGCCTGTAAACCCATAGATACACAGCAGTGGATCCAGCATACAGTTGGATGAAGACCTGAACTGAGAACCCACGAGGGCAAGGCAGAGCACTTCTTTGAGAGCATGGTGGATGATAAAGTGAAGACATATTAGTGGTCACATTAGATTCCCCTTCTGCTTTTCTCAGTTTTGTACGTTCACACCTTACTAAATGATAATCTGTCATCCCTTCTTCTTTAACCCAAACCTTGTTTTCTCTATCTACTGCTATATCTTCAGTCAACCATTTTTCACAGACACACATATCCCCTGTCTATAACAAGTCTCAAGGATATACATCCCACTGTATACTCAAGCCACAGTTAATTACCCACCTACCCTTGAGTAAATAACATTTTCCCAATTACTTAGACCTGTTTTTATTTCTTCAAAGAGTGCTTTATGATTGGATTCATATAATTCCTGGATCAAACTTTTCAGATATACTCCCAAATATTTTATACTTTCTGTAGTTATTTTGGATGGAATTTCTCTTTTTAACTCTTCCTGTTGGATTTCATTGGTAATATATAGGAATTCTGCTGACTTACGTGGATTAATTTTCTATCCTGTAACTTTGCTAAAGTAATTGTTTAATTTTTAGTTGACTAGGGTTTTCTAAGTAAATACTCATATAATCTACAAAAAAGTAACACATTTATTTCCTCTTCCCCTAACTTATTCCCTTTATTTTTTCTTGTAATTTTTCAATAGCTAGTAATTCTAAGATAATGGTAAATGGTAGTGGAAATAATGAGCATCTTTGCTTTGTCTCGATTTTTTTGGAAAAGACTCTAGTACATATAATGTTTGGTCTTAGTTCTATAAATATTACATACCATAGTAAAGAAAGATTCACAATTTCCAGAGTCTTTAATAGAAATGGGTAGGGTGTTTTTTCTTTCAAAAGCCTTTTCAAAATCAATTAATGTAATCACAAGCTTTTAATTATTTATATTATCAACATTTATAGTTTTCCTCATTTTGAACAACCTCTGCATCCCTTCTATAAATCCAAAGTGGTAATAGTATACAATCTTTCTAATATATTGTTGTGCCCTGTTTACTAATATAGCTTTAAAATTTTTTAAATCAGTATTCATTTGGTATGTTAGGCAATAATTTTTAATGTGCTTTATCTCTCCCTAGTTTACGTATCAAAATTATATCTGTATCAATAGAAAGCATTGTGTTTCCTATTATTGCAAGCAATTTACATATTATTAGAATTAATTTTTCTTTGAATGTTTGATAGTATTTATTTGTAAATCCATCTGGTACTGGAATTTTCTTTTTCTTTTTCATTTGGGAGTACATTTATATTTTTCAATTTCTTTTTCCAACATTGAGCTTTTAAATAGTCCATTTCTTCTTTTGTTAATCTGGGAATTTTATATTTTTGTAATTATTCATTCATTTTTTTCTAAATTATCAGTTTGTTGCCTTATTATTGGGCAAAATAGTTTCCGATAAATTTCTTTATTTCCTCTTCAATTGTTATGAATTTTCTTTTTTCATTTTTTATATAAACATTTTGCTTTTCCTCTAATTTTTTTCTAGTCACATTAGCTAATTTCTATTTTGGGCTGCTAGGTGGTGCAATGGATAGAGTGCCAGGCCTGGAGTCAAGAAGACTCAAAAAAAACGTTCAAATCTGACTTCAGATACTTACTAGCTGTGTGACCCTGGGCAAATCACTTTAACCCTGTTTGCCTCTGTTTCTTCATCTGTAAACTGACCTGAAGCAGGAAATAGCAAATGGCTACAGGATATTTGTCAAGAAAACTCAAAATATGGTCATGACAAGTCAGACATTACTGAAACAACTGAACAACAATTTCTATTTTACTAGCTGTTTTAAAAGAAACAGTGCTTTGCTGTGTTTATCTGTTCAATGAATTTTTCACTTTCAATTTTCTGGACTTTTTAAATGTTCAGTATATCTACTTCATTGTTCAGTCTGGAGTTGATTACTTTTCATTCAAGTTATTTTTCTTAGGTTGCATGCTCAATTTGTTATTTTTTTTTCTTTTTCTTGCTCATTGATGAAAATTTTAGGGATTCAAATTTTCTCTTAAGACCTATTGTAGCTACACCCCATAAGTTTTGGTACATTGATTCATTATTGTAGTTTTCTTTGATGAAATTTCCTGTTATTTCTATAAATTATTTATTGATACACTATTACTTTAGAATTATGTTATTTATTATCCAGGTATTTTTAATTGGCTCTAACTGTAATACTTTAAAATTGTCTTCTAAAGGTCATTTTAATATAATTTAACTGTGTCATGATCAGTAAATAATATAGTTAACATTTCTACTTCTCTTCATTTTTTATTAGGTCTTCATCCCAATACATGGTCAATTCTTTTTGTAACAATCCCATAAACCTTGAAGGAGTATGTAAATTCCTTTTAATTCTCATCCAGTAATTACCGGAGATGTCACCTCTAATACACCTATCATTAAGTGTTAACCAATCAGAGTTGATTGCTACCCTCCAGAATGCCTACATTTTCAAGGGGATGTACGCCATGATCCCACTGCTATGAATGTCTTTGGTATGAGAAAAATGGCTAAATGATCATTCCTTTTATTAATAAAATGCTAACATTATTAATAAAATGATTAATTACCCAGGGGAAGAAGGTTCAGTTCAGATCCTTAACTTCTTGTTTATCTTTTGGTTAGATTTGCCTAGGTTTGAAAATGGTACCTTGAAGCTCTCACAGTATTATAGTTTTACCGTCTTTCTCCAATTTGATTAATTTTTTCTTTGAGAGTTTAGATGCTATGTTATTTAGTGCACATATTTTAAGTATTGCTAGTGACTCATTGTCTGTGGTATATTTAAACGCAATAAAATGTCCTTGTTTATCTCTTTTTGTCAGGCCTACTTGCTATATTTTTATCTAAAATTCTGATTAAAACCTCTGCTTCTTTTTTTAAGTTCGGCTGACATACAATGGATTTTACCCCAGTCCTTTATTTTAATTCCATGTGAATCTTTATGTCTCAAGAGTGGTTTTTGTGAGATACATATTATTGAACTCAGTTTTCTAATCCATTCTACTATCTTCTTGTTTTATGGGTGAGTTTGTCCTATTTATGCTCATGGTTATGATCGTTAATTATGAATATTTATCTATTCACAAGTATACATATCCCCTATCTATAACAAGTCTCAAGGATACGCATCCCACTGTATACTCAAGCCACAGTTAACTCACCCTCATTGAGAAAGAAAGCAATCTGAAATAGGTGATACATATATAATGATGCAAAACACTTCCATAACAGTCATGTTAGAAAAGACTAATCACATTTCCCTCTATCCTGCCTGCCCTCCATTTATTTCATTCTCTCCCTTGACCTCTCTCTCCACAATAGTGTATATTTCTGATTGCCCCTTCCCCCAATCTGCTGTCCCTTCTATTGTCCTTGCTCTCCTATCCCCTTCCCCCCTCCCTTTCTGCAAGGTACAATAGATTTCCATACCCATTTGAATGTGTGTTATTCCTTCCTTAAGCTAAATCCAATGTGAGTAAGACTGACTTATTCTCTCTCACCTCTCTCCTCTTCCCCTCCATTGTAAAAGCTCTTTCTTGCCTCTTTAATGTCAGATGACTTACTACATTCTACCTCTCCCTTTCTCTTTCTCTCAGTACATTCCTCTCAACACTTAATTTATTTTATAGGTATCCCCTCTTCATCTTCAGGTCACCCTGTACCCCTCCCCCTCTCTGTATATATCTATCTATATGTACATATGCACACATATATATGCATGTATACACTCTCATATGCATCTATATGTATATGTGTATATATATATATACACACACCCATATACACCCAAACATATATATATAAATATATGCATATACATACATACACATATGCCTACATGTATATAATATACACATACACACATACATTTTATAAACATATATATATATGTGTATATATATATATTCACCCTGTAACTACCCTAATGCTGAGAATGGTCTCATGAGTTACAAACATCATCTTTTCATGTAGGAATGTAAACATATATTTTCCCTACTCAGTTTGTGGAACAGATGCTGTTTAAATACTTATCTTCATTTGTATCAGTTTAGAAGAGTGGATTGAGCACTGAATTTATATTTAGATGACCTGGGTTTTAGTTTTGATTCTACCATATATTAGCTATGTGAACATGGACAAGTCACATGCCCTTACATACTATTCTCATTCAGCGAATGTAATATTGTCATTTTTAAGATTTAAATTTATTTATTTACATGTAGTTTTCAACATTCATTTCCACAGGATTTTGAGTTACAAATTTTTCCCCATCTTTCCCCTCCCCCACCCCAAGACGGCATCCATTCTGATTATCCCTTTCCCTGGTATGGCCTCCCTTTTATCATTCCTCCCTTTTATCCCCTTCCTCTTTACTTTCTTGAAGGATAAGATAGATCTCTGTACCCCATTGCCTATATATCTTATTTCCCAGTTGCATGTAAAAACAATTTTTTAACATTTGTTTTTAAAACTTTGAGTTCCAAATTCTCTCCTTTCTTCCCTCCTCACGCACCCCTATTGAGAAGGCAAGCAATTCAATGTATTACAAGTGTAGTTATGCAAAACACCTCCATAATAGTCATGTTGTGAAATACTAACTATATTTCTCTCTATCCTATCCCACTCCTCAAGTATTTTCTCCTTTGACCCTGTCAAGTTTGCTTCTGACTTCCACCTCCTCTAATCTGCCTTCCCTTCTATCATTGCCCCCTTACTCTCATCTCCCCTACTTTCCTGTAGGATAAGATACCCAATTGAGTGTGTATATTATTCTCTCATTAACTCAGATCTAATGAGAGTAGAATTTTCTCATTCCTTCTCAACTCCTTTCTCTTCCCCTCCATTATAAAACTTTTTCTTGCCTCTTTTATTTGAGATAATTTTCCCCATTCTATCTCTCCCTTTCTCCTTCTCCAAATATATTCCTCTCTTGCCTCTTAATTTTATTTTTACATAATATCCTTTCATATTCAACTCACCCTGTGCTCTCTCTCTCTTTCTCTGTCTGTCTGTCTGTCTGTCTGTCTATCTATCTACCTATCTATCTATCTAATCTTTTTCGTCCGACTACCCTAATACTGAGAAAGGTCTCATGAATTACAAATATCATTTTTCCATGTAGAAATCTAAATAGTTCAACTTTAATAAGTCTATTATGATCTCTTTTTCTTGTTTACCTTTTTATGCTTCTCGTGATTCTTGTATTTGAAAGTTAAATTTTCTATACAGCTCTGGTCTTTTCATCAAGAATGCTTGAAAGTTCTCTATTTCATTGAATGTCTATTTTTCCCCTGAAGGATTACACTCAGTTTTTCTGTGTAGGTGCTTCTTGCTTTTAATCCTAGCTCCTCTCGTCTCTGGAACATATTCCAACATATTCTTGGAATCATATTCCAAGCCTTTCAGTCCCTTAATGTAGAAGCTGCTAGATGTTGTGTTATCCTAATTGTATTTCCACAATCCTCTAATTGTTTCTTTCTGGCTGCTTGCAATATTTTCTCCTTGACCTGGGAACTCTGGGATTTGGCTACAATATTCCCAGAAGTTTTACTTTTGATATCTCTTTCAGGAGGTGATCAGTGGATCCTTTCCATTTCTATTTTACCCTCAGGTTCTAGAATATGTGGACTATTTTCCTTGATAATTTCTTGAAAGATGATATCTAAGCTCTTTTTTTAAATCATGGTTTTCAACTCCTGGATCTATTTTCCATGTCAGTGGTTTTGCCAATGAGACATTTTTGTCAGTAAGCACCCCAGCATACACAGGGGAGCCTGCTATCACAGGTTCTTAGATCTGCATTCGTTAAAGTATAGACAACTTTTAAGGCACTAAAAATCACTTTAATCAAACACATGTATCATTCCTTTAACCAAGCACATATATCACTCAGTTAGTTCAGGATAAAAAGTCAGCATCCTGAACATCAGAGAAAATATAGATAAATCAAAAGTCAACAGACATGGCTTCCTCTGCCTGACCATAATTCAACAGACATAATCCAACTGTCTGAACATAGTTACCAGAGAGGGAAGCATGACATCTGGGTTCTCAAAGCTGGAGGGCTCCTTTAGCAGCTTCCCAGAGTCCTTGCCTGACAAAACAAACACTTTCTGTCAGTGAGCTCCCAAAGTAAAACCTCACCTTCGCAGTCTTTATATGCTTTTTAGGGCCAGAGGGCATCACATCCCTTGAGAACCAGTGCCTCATTAACAAAAGGCATGGACCTTCCTACAAATCTTCCCAGGCCCCACAGTGGGTGGGAAAGATCCTCCTTAATCATATTCAAATGGAGGCATTATACTTCTTGATTATACTAAAAGAAAAACAGCAAAAGATCCTATTTCACTTGCCATTACAACATTTCAGTCTTCTATTTTTTCAATCTTTTGGATTTTTGCTTTTGTTTTGTTTTGTAATTTCTTGATTTCTCATAAAGTCACTAGTTTCCATTTGCTCCATTCTAATTTTGAAGAAATTATTTTCTTCTGTGAGCTTTTGGACCTCCTTTTCCATTTGGACAATTCTGCTTTTTAAGACATTCTTCTCCTCATTGGATTTTTGGACCTCTTTTGCCATTTGGGCTAGTCTCTTTTTAAAGATGTTGTTTTCTTCAGTATCTTTTTGGGGATCCTTTAGCAAACTGTTGACTCATTTTTCATGATTTTCTTGCATCACTCCTATTTCTCTTCCCAATTTTTCCAGTGCTTCTCTTAATTTATTTCCAAAATCCTTTTTGAGCTCTTCCATGGCCCAACACCATTTCCTGTTTTTCTTGGAGGCTTTGGATGTAGAAGTCTTGACCTTGCTATCTTCCTCTGGTTGTATGCTTTGATCTTCCTCATTGTAAGAAAATACCTTTTCACCAAAAAAGTAACCTTCTATAGTCTTATTTTTTCCCCTTTTTGGTCATTTTTCCAGCCAATTACTTGACTTTCAAGCTCTTTGTTAAGTGGAGGATATACTGCCCCAAGTTTCAGCAGTTTTGTGTAGGTGTTTTCAGATCTATCTCTAGGGATCTGAGAATTCTCAGTTCCTCCAAAGTGGTATGATCAAAGGAGAGGTGTTTGCTCCTCTCTTGGTCTGCACTCTTGTCTGTGAGCAACCACAAGCACTCTTTTCTGCCCTGGAATTGAAAGTAGGATTCCCTCTCCATAGCCTCCACCAACTCTGCCATGCCAGCACTTCTCCTTGCCCCAGGACTGTGTAAAAAGCAAGCACCTCAACATACAGAGAAGTGCCTGCTGTATGAGTTCTTAAATCTGCTTTTATAAAAGGAAAGCAACTTTTGAGGGATCAGCAAACACTTTAAGCAAGCACATGTATCATTCACTTAGTTCAGGGGAAAACGTCAGCACCCTGAATTTCAGAGAAAATACAGAGAAATCAAAATCAACAGACACAACTTCCAGCTGCCTGACATAAGCAATATATGAATCATAGGTCAATAAACAGATCTAACCATCTGACCATACATACATAGTTATCAAAAAAAGAAGCACCAGCGTCCGGGTTTTCAAATCTGGGGGACTGCTTAGCGGCTTCCCAGAGCCTCATCTGGCACACAAACCTTCCAAAAACTGAGCCCCCAAGTAAAACCTCACTTCAGAAAACTTACATATTTTTCAAATCCAAAGGGCATCACAACTCTTGAGAACCAGTGCCTCATTAACAAAAGTTGTGGGCCTTCCTACAAATCTTCCCTAATCAAACTCCCCTTAAAGAACAGGCCCATTAATGGGTGAGGAAGATCTTCTCATTAAGAAGCAAAATTATATTAACAACAAGCAAAAATGCATTATCAATAAAGACTGCCACCCAGATCAGCCACTTGATTGCCCCACCATCTGTAGCTGAGAGCTCCAGAAGCAGCCATAGCTGCGGCACTGGCTGCCACTGCCCTGGGCCTGGGGCCAGACCACATTCCTCTCTTACCCAGGTAAGAGAGCTTTCCCACTGACTTTTAAAGCTGTCCTTGGCATTTGTGGGTTGAGAAATCTGGAAACCACTACGGCTGCCAGTGATTCAGCACCCTGAGGCCTGCTCCTGTCTCATCTGTGTTAGCCCACACTGGGCTGTACTCCACTCTGAGCACAGTGCAATAGACGCTTCCTGTCGGCCTTCCAGACTGTATTAGAATGGAAATCTGTTTCACTCTGTCATTTTGTGACTTCTGCTGCTCTAGAATTTGTTTAGAGTCATTTTTTTCAGGGATTTTCAGGGATTTGTGGGGAGAGCTCAGGTAGGTCCTTGCTTCTACTCTGCCATCTTGGTTCCACCCCAGCAATTGCTCTTTTAACACACACACATATATATGCAACACACACACATATGCACATATATATGGCATATTCAGCCTCTTTTGTTGTTCGTCATTTTCAGACAGTCTAATTGTTAGATTTTGTCCTTGACCTGTTTTCCAGGTCAGTTGTTTCAGATATTATATTTCTCACTTTTTTCTCTTTTAAATGTTTGTGATTTTGTTTTAATATTATATCCTATTGTCTCACTAACTTTGTTTTCTGCTTGGCTAACTGATTTTCAAAGCATACAATTCTCATTTGAAATTTTTCACCATCTGTTCTAAGCTGTCGGTTTTCCTTATCATTCTTTCTTCTTTAACTATTCCACTTTTTGAAAAGCTCATTTCATTTGTTGTAAGTCCTCTTATAATGATTGTGGCCCGGACATTGTTTTCTCCATGGGCTTGTGAGTTTGCTCTATTATTTAACGTATTCTCCCTGGACATCCAGGCCAACATATTTCCATATAAGGATTTGGTGTTTTTCTTGGTTTTCAGATCATCAGCTTCAATGACTAGGTTGAGAGGAGTGCTATGCTTGGTGTCAGCTCTACTCATACTCTCCTGAGTGTTGTGTCCAAGACTAAGTCACTCCTTCAAAGGACTCTGAGGCTGATCCAACACTGGCCTCTGCCTAGGTCCTCCCAACTGCCCCCTGTGTTAGGCTTCAGCTGAGGCTCTTCATCCTGTTGCTGAGAATGCTTCCACATGACTCCTTCTCTGGGTCTTCAGGGTTATTTCAGGATGACATTTGCCTTTGGCCATTGAGTTCAGTGGTTCCACTTCCCAGGCTCAAGTTACTGGACTGTGCTGGCACTGGACTTCTCCAGTTGCGCTTGAATGATTTGCTGTTACACTTCCAACATATCTCAGTTTATTTAATCCAGTGTTCCTGCAGAATTCCAGTAGTCTTTCTCTGTACCCTTGGACTGAGCAGAGGGGTCTGCAGGTGATTCTCATTATTTCACCAATTAATAATGCATAGTAGACACAAAATAAATGCTTATTGACTGGTAAATTTTAAAGTTTTATTTTGGTATTTGTAGGTGGCATGTTTCTGTTCTAGAATATAACCATCTTCCCACAATTTCATCCTAATTTGTACACAAAAGGTTTGGTTTTTTTTATTCCTTTCAGTAAACTGTTCATATAAGAACAGGGCAGTAGTTTGCATCTAAAATATGAATTGAGAAGTACCTATCATTTTTATTATTATAATACTTTTATCTGTGTCTCAGTCCTACCCCTATGAGCAATCTATATTTCACAATCATTCTCCGACCACTTTCACTGTGTTCCCTTCAGACATTAAACATGCTACTTCTGAGCTACATCAAATGCATTTTTCCTCCTCTTCCCCTTCTTCTTCTTCTCCTCCTCCTATTCCTCCTCATCCTCTTTCTTCTTCTTCTTCTCTATCTCTCTGCCTCTGTCTCTCTGTCTCGGTCTCTGTCTCTCTCTGTCTCTGTCTCTGTCTCTCTCTGTCTCTGTCTCTCTCTCTCTCTGCCTCTGTCTCTGTCTCTCCTCCCCCATTCAATGAACTCTCCTTCTCAGTAACTAATCTCACAAAGAAAGTTTGTACTTAGCCCCTAAAGGATTTTTCTTCCATGTTAACATATTTATATCTCAAGCTTTTCCCCAAAATACCAGTTGACATAGAGTAGCCTACATATAGCTACTTTCTCAAATTCTTAAATACTGCAGTGGAGCTGCAAATACTTACCTCTCCTTGTAGATACCACCACAAAACAGAGGGTGGGAGAAATCTTCTGAGATAGAACGTAACAGGACATAATTATGTATCACTATTCTTTCTGACCCCACAAAGTTCTAAACTCCTGGTACTCACTGATCTCTCCCTCTTTGAAAAAAACACTACAGCATTTATATAAAATTTATTTGTACCATACAACTTCACACTTAATTGATTCACTTTTTTATTCACTCTATTTACTTTTCTAGTTAATTGCTTTTGGACCATTTTGTTTAAAGCATTGTTAGTCTTATCTAAAGAGCATTGACTCGGAAGTTGGGAAACTGTCTCTGATGCTTCCTCTCTGTGTGACATTGGGCAAGTCACTGAAACTCTCTAACCATTAGTTCCATCATCTATATGATGAAGAGATTGAATTAGATGGCTTCTGAGGTCCCTTCCAAGTATAAATCTATGCTTTTCTGATCTTCAGACTAGACAGCAAATGTTTTGAGAACAGACACATATTTTCTACCATATCTTCTACAGCACCTTACATAGTGACAATATTTAGCACTCAGTAAATATATCTTGGTTGATCTGATTTATTAATTTGCTTATGACCCTCTAATGACATAATTAGTGTTACTATCTCACAAAATTTACCAGTCACTATTGCATTAACTTGTAAAAATCTTACTAAGAGTGGGTCACCCATATTCTGTTTTCCTAACTTGAGTAAACAGTTGAGACATTAGGTCATTCAATGCATAGAGTGCTAACCATGGAACCAGAAACACCTGAGATCATATCTGGCCTGAAATGCTTACTAGCTGTGTGATTGTGGCCAAGTCATTTAGGCTCTTAGTTTCCTCCAATGTAAAATGGGGATAATAATAGCACCCACCTCCCAGGGTTGTTGTGAGGATCAAATGAGATACTATTCATAAAGCAATTTGGCCCAGTGCCTGGCACATAATAGGTACATGATAAATGCTTGTCCCCTTCCTTCCCCCTCACTTCAGCATTCAGTTCTATAACAAAAATTTTAATTTTTTAATTGGACCTATCTTGATCCTGAGCAGTCAACCTAAATGGTTAATTCATACAATTTTAAATGACTCATTAGAATTTCTGGAAAGAAAAGTGCAGTACAATCTGCATTTAATCAATATCTCTTTTAGCAAATTTATAATCCTCTCTAAAATTATCATTTAATGGCCCTGCTTCTTTTCTAAGATCAAATCATAATTTTAGGCTAATCAAGCCCCATTTTAATTATCTTCACACAACAGTGGTTTTTAATTGCTGTTGCTGGCTAAGAATATTGATCCAATTAGTTCCATATGGTGTTAGACAATTTTCAAATTCATAATGAAACTAGAGTTTTATTGAAACAATTCTATTCATTTTGAATAGTTCATTGTAATAAATTGGTAATATAGATGTCATCATAGAAATTAAGTAATATTTTATTACCATTATGGCTCTCACTTTGGCATACACAATATTCAATATTCCAAAATAGTTTTCATGCCTTTGCAGTATGAATATTTTCTTCAAGAAGAGAATTGAAAGATCTTAAATGAACACTGAACAATATTATAAAAATGCAACTGACTCTCTTACCAATTAGGAAACGTATAATATCTGATTTGGGAATCGTATAAGAATTAACCGCCAATATATAATCAGACCGCCAATTGGTTAAATAAAAGATTTTAAAAATCAACATCAAATTAGGTGATAAAATCATGAGAAATTACTGCTTAAATTATAATATCTTCAACCTGACCTATTAAACTAAGACAAGGATATTAAGAACAGGAAAGCAGAGAAAGACAAAGATATTGGACTTGATTATTATTATTTTCTGGAAAAGTTCACTAAATCTTATCAAAATGAAGAAGCCACAAGACTCCAGAAACCATGTCAACCAGCAAATAACTTGATCTCCTCACCAAGTGCAATGAGATACAAAACTGAGTTAAAATATAAACCCATTTGTAAAACACTAAGATGGTGGGTGGAAGATGATAAATAATATCCTCTCAAAAAACAGTGAAACAGAGAAAAAAATCAAATTAAAGAAGATTTTGTAGAAAATTCTACTTCATGATATTATCCTGAGTTCATTCCTACATGAAGCTAGTAGGAGGAAAATGATGAAACAGATTTGTGATCATTTCATTGAATGTGATTATTCAAATGGATATCTGAGGCCACCTAATACAACCCATACTTGAATAAGAATTGTCTCTGTAAAAGACCCTAAGCATTATTTCTTTGCAAGGCAAAAAGAAGGAACTGGAAAGGCTATAAGCAATCCTGAAATCAACATGAGGGAGAGAAGTGCACCCAACCATGGCAGGTCTTCAAACTAGTGGGCATGACAACCTGATTTTGAGCTCCTTATCTCAAATCATGATGGCTATATTAAACTTCCTGACCTCATTATTAGTTGAGGAAGATAAGGAGTGGGAAACTGGAGTTGGCAATGACAATTTCCATATTTACCTCTGAGCTTGGTTAGCATCTTAATAACCAACAAATCACTAACTCTTCTTTAAAAATTTATTTTTCACTTCAAGAATATTTTGTGGACTGTCATAATGAAGTCTCTTGTTTGTTCTGAAGTCATACAAGCATCAGATGCACCCATATAGAAACAGAAGCACAAGACATACTTCAAAGACAAGTGTAAAAAGAGCACATTAGATTCAGTGCCGCTGTTTAGAAAAGAAAATCAAGAGCTAACTGTAATGGAAAATGTCTTTGTTTTCTTTCCAGATTTGAAAGATAACTTTAACAGAGCATTTTCTCCCATAAAATTTTCATAAAATGTGATGTCTTAATATTTTCTTTTGATTTATTTCTAAGCCAATGATGGCTTTAGATTCAGTATTTATGCATAATCTGATACACTAGATAATCAAATTTCATTTATTGGTTCCCCAGTTTGTATGATTAATATACTTGGTAACATTAAAACAAGATAGATGAACAGCTTTGAGCTCTTTAGATGGAAGGTGATTTATAAATACCAAGAATTATTATTATGTAATCACATTAGAGATAAAAAACAGAATAATCCTCTAGCCTGTAAAATTCTGAGTGGAATAGGAAGCTATTCAGAATTTGCAATCTATAAGCCACAAGAGTTTAAATTATGAATTATCATGTATTCAGGAAATGAAAATGTCAACCACAGGTAGATGGAATAAAGAGAAAATGGAAATAAAGTGTTTGGGGGCATTTTTATTTCCTCAGCCCTAAAAACAAATTGTCATCTTGATTACAGAGAGGAGGACATCCCTCAGCCCTATTTCCTGTTGTAAGAAACCAAGCAATGTTCTTGCTAAACTTAAAGAAATGCTTACATCTGTTCATTGATACTGCCTTCATCATTTTTGTCCCATCTCTTCCTTTGAATATTTTTTCTGAGCAGTGCATACTCTGAGTATTACAGCCAAGCAAAGAAGCCATATGACCTCTCTTGTATTTTTCTGTAAAGCAAAACTGTTTAACCATTTTTTTCTTTCTGCACCATGGACATATTTGGCAGTTTGGTGGAAACCTACAGACTCCTTTTCAGCATAATGTTTTTAAATGCATAAAATATAATAATAAGTTTATTTTTTAAAACTATATTTAAGTACAATTGTCAAGATATTAAAAAACAAAATAACCAAATTCACAAACTCCAGGTAAAGAATGAATGCCTGGTATAGGGAACGAAATCATTCTACCTCTCCAAAAATGTACATGTTAGCCAAGGCCCTTAGACAGACCTTTGCTCAGGGTTTCTTACTTTCAGCAAAGTTGGTAGCTGTTCGCTTATTGCAATTTAAAGAATAATGAAATGACTTCATCTATCAAAATGGATATTCCTCTCCAGACTCACCAAAATGGTTTTCCTGCTTACCTGGCCTAAAATTTCCACCATTAGAATCAGTCCCTTTTGATTTAGATGAGAAAGCATTGTGGTTATAGGTATTGCTTCCAGAAAGCCAAATTTAAAATGTATACATACTTGCTGGAAGAAATTCCCATGAAATTCCCAAACTTCTATGGTCTTTCTGATAAAAATGCTAGCGAAAGAATGGTGGTTAATATTTTAGATGACTGGCAGGCAGTGCCAGAAATATGTATTGAAAGAGATAGTTTCCATATACAATGAGACCAGGAGAGTAAAATCACATATTAATACAGTTGGGATATGTCTTTGTCAGCTGATGTCCCATCAGAGTAGAATGCAAGTTCCTTGAAGGCAGGGACTATTTTAATTTTGTCTTTTTATCACCAAGTCTAGTACAGCATTTGGCACATAGCAAGTGTTCAATAAATCCTTAATGAATTTAATTAAATTGGTGTGAATTCTCAGGAAGGGAGCCAGTCTATCAATAAACACCAACAACAGGTAAGCTCGAATAGATCTTATTAAACTTACCTGAAAATCTCTCTTTCATCAAATCATTTTCATGTTGTAATTTATAGCATTCTTAAAAAATTCCACAATATTATAGAACATAGCAAAAGCATTCATTTAGTATCTTAATTCTTCAGACAGAGCATAATCTCTAAACATATCAGATACCCTGGAACATCATTTCCTCAACCTTTCAGTCTCTCTTTCATTATTCTTTCTAAGACAAACATTCTTAACCTGGAGTCTATGAACTTGTATTTGTTTCTAATGTTTTGTCATCCGTATTGTCAATATGTTTTATTTCCTTGGTAATCTTGTGTGTTTTAATTTATTTATTTGAAAACATTATACTGAAAAGGAACTCACAGCGGTCCAGCTGGCTAAAAGGGTCCATGGTACAAAAAAAGGTTAAGAATTCCCCTTTTAAAGGACTGTTCTTAACCTGACCAAAGGCTAACCCAATAAATATTTCTATGAGCTGAAACTAAACAAAGGTTTCTCCCTTCTCTTAGTCTGTTTTCCTCAGTTAGCTTTTGTACCTTCTTTTCCATTTGGCCAATTGTACTCTTAAGAAGTTATTTTCTTCAGTAAGTTTTTGTATCTCCTTTTCCATTTGTCCAATTCTACTTTTTAACCAATTTTCCATGATGTTGTCTTTTTCATAATTCTCTTGCATCTCTCTCATTTCTTTTCCCAATTTTTCTTCTCCCCGTTTTATATGATTTTAAAGCTCCTTTTTGAGCTCTTCTATGAGTTCTTTCTGGGCTCAAGAACACTTCCCATTTTTCTTTTCCTTTGGAAGTTCTAAGGGAAACTGGCTAACAGTCTCTTTCTTCAGGCCCTCATGATCTTGTGGGGTTCATATTCTTAGACTTCTCTGTTCATAAGAACCCAACAGGGGAATCTTTGTCAGATAGCAAAGAATAAGTTAATGACCATTTCCTGGATCTTCTTTTAGATCATGTCCATTAACTGTGAGTGTCCCCAAGGCCTTCTTTACTTCTCCCTCTATACGATTTCACAAATAGTATAGTATATACTATACTATTTCATGCCCTCTGTACTATTTCATCAGCTCCCATGGACTCAGTTATCATCTCTATGCAGATGATTTTGAGATATATTTGCCCAGCCTTAACCTCTCTGCTAACCTCCAGCCTCACTTCTCTTATTTGACCCAGTTCAACTCAATATATCCAAAACTGAACTCATTATATTCCCCCCTGCCCAAACAAATAATCTTCTCCTCTTCCTAGCCTCCCTATCATTGTCAAGATTACCACCATCCTCCCAGTCATCCAGGTTTACAATGCAAACATTTTCTTCTTCTTAGTCTCTTTCACCTACATATTCCATGTGTTGCTAAGTAATGTCATTTCTAACTTGGTTTCACTTTCACATTCACAACCCTCTCTCCTTGACACCGTTTAAACCCTTATCACCTCACACCTGGACTACTGCATAGACTTTCAGTTTGTCTCACTGCTTCAAATCTCTCCTTAGCCTAATTCATCCACCACTCAGTTGTCAAATTGATCTTCCTAAACTGCAAATCTGACTATGTCATCCCCTTATTCAATTAACTCCAGTGGCTCCCCATTACCTTCTAGACTGAATATGAAATCTTCTGTTTGGCTCTTAAGGCCCTCCATAACTTGGTCCCTTCCTGCCTTTCTAGTCTTTTTTATACCTTACACCATAGGTGTCAAATTCAGGCCTGCCACAAGCATGTGTTTTCTTGCAACTCCTTGGGAACTCCTTGAGAAGAGGGTTAATTTTTTACCTTCTTTTATCTTGAGTACTTGAACATAGTTTTGTACTGGAACATAGTAGGTATTTAATAAAGGCTAGCTGACAGCTAGGTGGTTCATGAGCAGCTAGGTGTCCTAGTGGATAGAGCACCGGGGCTGGAGTCAGGAAGACTCATCTTTACGAGTTCAAATCTGACCTCAGTCACTTACTAGCTGTGTGACCTTGGGCAAGTCACTGATCCTGTTTGCCTCAGTTTCCTAATCTGTAAAATGAGATAGAGAAGGAAATGGCAAGTCACTCTCTAGTATCTTTGCCAAGAAAACCTGAAATGAGGTCACAAAGAGTTGGACGTGACTAAACAATGACTATTAGATTTTTCAAGTCATAAACTTTTCTATACTATATAACATATATATTATCTATGCATATATACATACTATATATATGTCTATATATGTATGTTTATATATATATATGTATAGTTGCTTGCTTGTTATTTGACTGCTTAATGGATGACACATACTATTCATATTATTCATACCATTATTGCCCTTTGTCCAGAGTTGCTCATTTTGAGTGGGTGATATAAGATAGTTCCTCTAACAAAATGGATAGGCGCAACAGGATTCCACTGTTAAATAGACTTTGTACACCCATGATCACACTCAAATGGGCCTCTCCATTGTCAGTGCCCTTTGTTAACAGGTTGTCATGTTTCAGGAATCTGAGACATTCAAGTCTAGCCCTAATGCTTTGCCTCCCCCAATAAAAATAATGACTTTTATATAGCACTTACTATGTTCCAGGCATTATGCTAAATGCTTTCCTAATGCTAAATTATTATCTCATTTTATCCTCACAATAACCCTGGAAAGTAGGTACTGTTATTATCCCTGCTTTATAGATGAGGAGCCTAAAGCAAATAGAGGTTAAGTAACTTGCCCAAGGTCACATATCTAATAAGTGTGTGAGGTTAGATTTGAAGTCATCTTGATGGCTGCAGACTCAGTGCTCTCTATCCACTTCACCACCTAGCTGCTCCTAACTATAAGAGATATGTATATATATATATATATATATATATACACACACACACACACACACACACACACACACACACACACACATATACACATATATACTATTGGAATATAGCAGCCAATAATCTGTAACTGGGGACATATAGATGTTTGGGGTCCTGACAAATCTTCTCAGAGGGCTGAGCTAACTGACTAGTGTATGAGAGAACCTTGAGAGATAGACCAGAAATAATTTTTATTTAAATTAATTCCTGATGATATGTTGTGTCAGGTGACCCCATAATCCCTTTAAGTAAGGACAATGAAGCTACTCTTGTACTCCTCTTGTGTCAGTTGGAATGCCTACCTTAGAACTATCAATATGCCAGAATCCCACATGATTTTGGACCTGCCTCTGATAGGTAGCCCCTGCTGAGTTGATACCGATTTAGAATAAGAAATTATAGTGCCAGTTAAATCTGTTAATGTGACAATTATTATCAAGGCCCTTGTAAAAGATATTGTTGTTTTTTATGGGCCTTTGTGCAAAGTATGCATCTTATTGAGACCAAACTACCTTTACTGAGTTTTTCCACCTTCCATGCCATGCATGGGCAGCTGGTATTGTGTGTGTTCATCCTTCGTTGCTGAAGAAGACCATGCTATCAGAGAAATGATGACATGACTTGCACTTGACTTTTTTTTTGAGTGAGGGAGGGCTGTGCAGGTCTCCAGCTTCACTTCTCCTCCAGAGCCATCTGAATCCAGTGACCAGATTATGGAATACGGGGAAGAATTTTTAAAACAACAGCTTAATCACTGCAGCCCTGATTATCAGGGGTGGGGATCCTATCTCTAGAAATCTGCCTTGTAGTTGGTAAATTAGCACTAACCCAAGAAAGGAGTTGGTACTCCGCATTCCAACAGGTTCGTGGATTCTGCCTTCTGGAGAACTCGCTTAATGAGGATGAACTGCTTAGATGCACAGAGGCAGCTAGGTGGCTCAAAGCACTGATCCTGGATTCAGGAAGACCTAAGCTCAAATCCTACTTCAGACACTTTCTAGCTGTGTGACCCTGGGAAAGTCACTTAACACGGTTTGCCTCAGTTCCCCACCTGTAAAATGATCTGGAGAAGGAAATGGCAAACCAATCCAGTATCTTTGCAAGGAGGCTCCATGGGCAATATGGCCCATGGAGTCACAACAAAAGCAATAATGTTTACATGCAGAGTCACAGTCAGACATCTCTAGTCCTTTTTATGGCTCCATCCTGTGAGAAGTTGTTCAGGCTCCAAAGTTTCTGACTCCCAGCATGCTTTCTTTTTTTCTAGAATCATTTTGACCAAGGATGGGGTCCAATGGATTCAGTCAAAGTGCTTCCTTCACTTGAGGACCCAGTGGGTCGCATGTGGCCCTTGAAACCACGGGTTCTCCACCCCTGGTTCGGACAGTTGTTTTCTAGAAAGAACTATTGGGAGGAATTTGCTTTTTAATAATGAAGGAGGTGAAAGGAACTCTCTTTTTACAAGCATGGCAAATGAACTTGCCTTTATCTTATTTGGAAGTCATTTTGAGCCCCTGAACGAAGGTGAGGAGCGAGAGAGAAATGATTATTTTCTATTATAGGAATAACCCATCATTAATTAGAATCTAGGCTTTTTCTCTGTTTCCTCATTCAGGAACCAGCCCTTGTAAGTCAGTCAGTCTCTGAAAGACATTGCAGCTAGACGAGATTACTCAGATCCTGTAGGAACATACTCTGGGATCTTGGGCAGGACCCCACCCAACTAGGAGAACTTACTTCTGTTTAGAGCAGGCCTGCAGAACATACAACCTTCAGGAGGCTTTGGTGGGTCACAAGTGGCCCATAGGCTGTAAGTTGGATGTTCTACGTTTTTCATGAGCCTCCTGAAATCCTTGGGCAGGCCATAAGCGGCTGCAGACCATATGTTGTGAAAGCCTGGTTTAGACTGGAAATAGAATCTAATCTAGATGAATCCTATCTCCAAAGAATTAAGCCCATGTCTTTACACCCCTCCATTGGAGTTGAGGGAGACACAGCTCATGAAGGAGAAAACCAGCCAGAGTGGTCTGAGTAGAGATGGATTCCTTTGATCCGATTGCTGCAGGAAGCCGGCTCTTGATCAAGCCATGTTCTCAGCAGGAAGAGCTTGAAGGCTTTCATCCCAACTCCTCATTTGAAAGTCTACCCCCTCATTATCGTTCACCAATCAGGGTAGATTTTCACACTTGTTGGGGCACCCCCTTGGTATTTTGAGAAGTCCATGGTCTTGTCTTTGGTTACCAATAAAAACCACTGACCATTAATTTATTGAATGCCATCTAGCCTAATTACTATTTTCCTCAATTACCCAGAAAATCTGTCTCTTGGCCTTTTCATTTGTCTTAGGAATATTCATCCAACTCCCAGAGAAGAAGGATGTAGCTTTTTGGTAGGAGGCTCTAAAAGAGCTCCACTTTTGGAATACCTTCTTCATAAGGTTTCTGGGGAGAGGGGATGCTTTGTCTGGTGGACTGAGTAACACAGAATAGGTGATGCTACCGGTTGAACCTAATGTTCCTTATGCTATTCCTGGCCAACGTGATTGTTTAGACTTCAGAAGACTTTTATGAACTCCCTCTTATGTCACTCAGCCACTGTTTTGCAGAAGATGCTGTATGATGTTTACATGCAAAGCCTCCTCCATTTTCTACTGTTGTTTTTACCATTATTTTGGTGGTGAGAAATTCCCTAGAAAATTGTGGAGACCTTAACATCAAAGGGTGGGATGTGATAGAAACTGTGCTGGTTTTGTGTGGGAATCAAGTGGGAGGCAGGGGCAAGTGCTGGGAAGAAGCAGTCTGCCTGTTCCGAAGTGCATGTCCCTACTCCTTCTGCTGCTACTGCCATTGCCAAGCCTCCTCCTCCTTCCTTTCTCTTTTATCCCTTCCCCTTGGTCTCTGTTCCCCTGCTTCCATGGAAGGGAGGAAGGGAGAAAAGGAGGGAGGGAGGGAGAGATCATTTATTAAGCACCTACTAAATCATGCATTGTGCTAAGTGTTTTACAAATATCTCATTTGATCCTCCCAACAACCCTTCAAGGTAGGTGCTATTACTGTCTCCATTTTACACCTGAAAAAACCAAAGCAGACAGAGGTTAAATGACTTGCTCAGGATTCACATGGCTAGTAAGCATCTGAGGCCAGATTTGAACTCAGATATTCTGACTGCAATCCCAGTGCTCTCTCCACTTCATTTATCTCCGGGCAGCTGGCATTCTGCATATCAGGAAGCAGCTCAGGCAAGGTGGACTGGGTTGAATGGATCCTTTAAGGAGCCAGGAAACCCTATGGCTTTCTTGCTGCTTGAAGTTTTAAAAGGATACAGTCTGAGTTCCTTGCCTGATAGCTGGAGGCAAATGAGGAGTTACATTTTGTGTCCTTTTAAATCTGACACTGGTTTTTTAAAAAATCTCTTAATTAGTAAAGAGGAATTTATTTTATTTTATGGTCCACAAATGGTTTTATTGCATTTTAACTCTCATTGTACTAGGTTTAGGCCTGGACCTAAAGGTATCAACATCAAATCTCCACCATTTCACTTTTGAGAAGTTTTAACCACTTCTATAAAATAAATGTAATTCTTCCCTGTTGTCATGGAGTGAATGCTGGTGGGTAGGAATTATCCAAGAGTTTTTCTGATCTTGGAAAGAACTTTCTTCTAGGAGAGAAGCCTGACAGATGAAAAAGAAGGACTTGCGAACTGTCTTGGTCCTCCATGCTTCTCGTAGTCTGCATGGAATATAGGAGACTAAGTCCTAACACCATGAAGGGATTAAGGAAAGCAAGAAAAGCAGATCTTATGGCACAGTAGAAAATGTATTGAAGAAATTAAGGCATGAAGGTGAGGGAAAGCAGGAATCCAGCCAGTGGTCTGAAAAGGCTGAAGCAGATAGTTGACCATAGTGGAACTGAAGTAGAGAGTTGATCATGAACCAGAAGTGTGGGGGTGAGATGAGCAGAGACCAGTTTACAGGATCTTACAAACATAAACCACCCTTACCCTCCACCCCCCCCTTTGCCTTCTAGAAACTGTCCTGGGAATCTCTGTTTATTTATTGAACCACTTTCTTCCCATTGAGGAAAAGAGGAAGATACTCAACCTTACCCACTGAAGCCATCACAACCAGTAGGTGGAAACCTGTTTATTTAAATGCTTATTCATTTTTCTGTGTTATCATAACAATTATTAAAGAATATGGGCATTAACAAGAATTTTAGTCCAGGATGATATGTGTGCTGTCTGAGACTGAGAGAGCAGACGCTAACTCAAAGAGGAAGAGATTTTCCTCAGGTCAGGATGAAGTGATGATGAATCAGAGAGAAAATTTCTTCAATTTTATTCATCTTTGAGCCTAGCCATGTGTCTAATTGCTTTTGAACCTGAAGAGAAACTTAACCTAAAATAAGCCATCAATAGTGACAGCATGGGTGCTTTTGTTCAGTAACCACCCTGCACTTAGCACCCAGACATCTCCAACCTGGCTATATATAAAATGGCCCTTGAACTTGTGCAGTCCCATTCTACTTCTTCAGTGAAGGCCACAGAGTAGAGGAACAGACAAAGAATCCAATTTAACTCTATTAAAAGTAAGTCAATTTCTCAAGCATTTTTCTGGTCAGACTAACTTGAACTATTGATATAGGTCAATATAGCTTAATGAGAATTTACATTACCTCACAGCAGTTGAAATATAAACTCCACAAAAGAAAAGAATAATTCATTCAATTTGGATTTAATAAGGGCCTATCTTATTTACTGTTTAATAGATTCATAGAGTTATTACTAGTTCATACACCAAAATGGAGAATTAAGGAAATTGCATAGACAGCTGAATCTCCAAGACACTTATCCTTCATTTATCTGCAGTTTAGAGAGCAAATTTTGGTGAAGTGATGGAATGGGTGCTGAGGAATTGAAGTGAACTGACAAATGTTTCCACTGTCTACTTTACCATTGTGAAAATGATGGTATTTCAGATTTTGAGTCACTTAGCTATGAAAAGGAAATTGAGTAAGCTGCGAGAATGAAAAATCTTAGAAGAATGGAAAGAATGCAATAGAGAACTTAGTTTTCCTCCATCTTTGATTTTTTTTAAAGAGATACACACATTTCATACTGAATTTTGAATTTTCAAACAACTTCAGCATGGTTGTTTGTCTGATGCATCTGTTTTCCAGAAAGCTAAAAGGCTGTGTTCTGTTGAAAGAAAAAATGAAAAGGTGGTCACCCTTGAGTTTTTAAGGGAGCTTACTAATCAAATTAAATACATATATACATACATATATAAATATATTAAATATATAACTGCATATATTTGAGTTACATAAAATGATTCTGATACTTGAATGAAGCTTTTTTGTTTGAAGTTTAAGTCAAAGGAGAAAAAAATGTCACAAATGGTTCTATAGTTTCAAGATAAAAAAGTAAGAGGATCTAGATAACTGTGAGAACTAGGGCTTAACATACATACATATGCAAACATGTACACACACATACATACAAAGTGTCCCAAAATTCTTAGTGCAGTTTAAGGCTATAGCTTGCTTTAAGACTTTGGGGACACCCCTACGTATATACGTATATGTGGCCACAGAAAGTTTACCCAAAGTGCTGGAGGCCTTTCTTCATTTCTTTTGACATGATGAAGGTAATGCTAGAATACTCTGACTGACTACTTGCAATCCTTTATTGACACCATATAACCAGCTCAACTTCCCTTCCTATTATATATTTCCTATGGCTTTATTTAATTAAAATGCCAAGATTGATATGATCCCAGTAGTATATATGTCAGTTGGTCATTTGTGAAGGGCATTTCCTCAGCAAACAGAAAGGCTAAATGACTTGCAGGGGAGGGAAAAGGTAGAGAGGGTTCACATGGCCAGTATGCATTAGGCATTTGAAGGCACATCAAACTTGAAGGTCAGCTTTCTCGACCACTACCCCAAATATCTCTAAGTGTGAGGTTACACTACATTAAGAAAATCATTGTGTCTGGGACTAAGAAATGATAGTTCCCCCCCTCCCCCATTCTAGTCAGGTCACATATGGCATTCAGTTCTAGGAGCAACATTTTAGGAAAGATTTTTATTTAAAAGTTAGAAAGCTTCCATAGAAGGACAACAAGGATGATGACAGGACATGTGAGGTTTGACTGAAGGAAAGGGGGGTGCTGAACCTAAAGAAGAAACTTAGGGGATGCACAGGTCTTGACATATATGGAAAGCTATCTCGAATAGAAAGATTGAATTTATATTTGTTCCACAGAGAGGAACTGGGAGTTTTGAGTAGATGTTACAAAAAGGCAAATTTAAGCTTGACAAGAAGAAAAACTGTAACAGAGCCATCCAAAAGTAAAATGAGCTTCCTTGGGAGGAGATGAGTTCACGCTTACTGAAGATCTTCAAAAGGAGTTAATCACTTGTCAGGTACTTTAGAAGGGATGCTTTTTCAGATATGAATTGCACTAGATGGCCTTTCAGATCCCTTCCAGCTCTGAGACGCTGTGATTCTCCCTCTTTGAAACAGCAAGCATGGGCTAACAGTAGAGGTACCTCCAAGGGGAGTTTGCTTTGTCCTTTCACTTTCTTCCTGTATTTCTATAAACCCAGTGGCATACTAGAAAACGTTTAACAACCAATTCTTTAAAAAATCAATATGTCTGACACACTTTTAAGTTTAATATGCATTATTAACATTTTCTCCATTATTTTCTTAAGTCTAGAAAATCTACAAAACAATAAATCAAGACCTGATTTGTAGCATATGCCAATTTCTGAGATTTACGTGCTCACACCGAAAATTTAACAATTAGCTTTGGCTGCAGCGTTCTCCTGTCCAAAAATCCAAACAGACAGACACATTACAGGCACTTTCTCAGAATTTGAGTAATAGGACTGTTAACATCCTAAGTGTGCATTCAGGATAGGAGGATAGAATTAAAATGAAACAGCTGAAACAGCTTCTTATTCCCTTGGGACAAAACCCCAAAACTGGGAATTTCAAGTGTAAAAAACACATCTCCTTGACTTTAAAAATCATTCCCATTTTCCTTCTCCCTCCTCTTTCTTGCATGGTAGGCATGCATTAGTGTGCATATGTACACACACATACGCATGCGCACACACACACATATATAGATGCATCTTTTGTAAAAGTCTTTTTTTTTACTGGACCTTTTAAAGATTACAGAAAAGAGAAATAATAAAATATGTAACATTCAATTGACTTTGCTACTGATTCCAGTATAACTCCAATTAAAGGGATATTTAAGTCAGACTTTTAGAGGTGGAAGGTACTTTAGAGATCATCTTGGCCCAATCTGTTGTTTAGAAATTGGTGGTGGGAACCTCAGTGACAAACAGATATTTCTAAAGATGAATATGCCCTAAGCCCTAGCCCCCAGCTACTTGCATCATGCACCCCCACACACATACACTTACTCCCTTACCCCAAACACTGGGTTACAGTGAAAATAAAGAGAGAAGCATAGAATTCTTCAAGAATTATTCATTGTGAAATGTGACATACCATTAAGAGTACATAACAGAAACAATCATGTTCTCACTAACACACTTTGGTCAGAGACAAGAAGAAATGTGATTTCTTCCTTAAAGCTAAAGCTTCTGAACTCACCTTTGAAGCACTTGGGAACTTCAATATCCCCATTTGAGCACTGAGTATCCACAGTGTAACTGCATTTCCTTTCTTTATCTTTACAGTAGAAACTAATGATTTCACCATGTAGAATTCCATTCTTAAATTTATCTTGGATGTTTACCTTCTCTCCTTTGTATAACACTACAGCTCTTTTAACAGGAATTTTGCAAGATGCTGGAAGAAATAACATCTGTGAATGATACTCAGCCAAGTTAAAGAATTTTTGGTGAAAATTTCCCTTGGGGAGGGTGTAGATTATGAGTGGGTCCATGAAGTAAATTGGAGAAAGTAATGAATACCACACTATGTCACTAAGAATTTGCAAGGTAAAATTCTTATTATTTTCCTCCAATCAATTCAATCTCTAAGAAGGCATGATGCGAGGCACTGGATATTAAAATGGACACAGTGTCTACCTTCAAAGAACTTACTTACATCCTAGTAGGGAAATAAAACTTGTACTAAGTAACAATAACACAAATTAGGATATGTTTAATATATAATGAAGTACCCAAATGGATCTGCTGTTTATCTATTTGAAAGATCCTTCCAGTGACTTAGATTGCAACTTATAAATGCCCGCTTATTCTCTGAAAATCTTGTCCATTTCCTCCCCTAAATTGGCCACAGAAAGTTTACCCAAAGTGCTGGAGACCTTTCTTCATTTCTTTTGACATGATGAAGGTAATGCTAGAATACTCTGACTGACTACTTGTAATCCTTTGTTGACACCATATAACCAGCTCAACTTTTCTTCCTATTATATATTTCCTATGGCTTTATTTAATTAAAATGCCAAGATTGATATGATCCCAGTAGTATATATGTTAGTTGGTCATTTGAAAAGAATTTTACATTGAATGAAAACAACTAAATTAAAATTTATTTTGTTGTTCAGTCATTCCAGTAGTATCTGATTCTCCATGACCCTACTTACAGATTTTCTTGGCAAAGATACTGGAGTGATTTGGCATTTCTTTTTCCAACTCATTTTACAGTTGAGAAAACTGAGGCAAACAGGGTTAAGTGATTTGTTGAGGGTCACACAGCTAGTAAGTGTCTGAAGCCAGATTTGAACTCAAGAAGATGAGTCTTCCTGATTCCAAATCCAGTGCTCTATCCCCTTTGCCACCTAGTTGTCCTTAAATTTATACATGGGCTAAAAATTGTCTGATTCTTAGAATTCTTTATATCTTTTCTATCATTCCACCACCATCACTGTCAATGAGAAGGGGGGGCATAGAAAATTAAGAGCCAGTTTGCATTTTTGTTTCATAGGTTGTGATGGTTGAAAAAAATTCATGCATCACCAACTAGCTAGCTTCCTGGTCATGTGCTCCTCCATAACTGGTTTTAGTTTGTTGCCAGAAGCATACCTGAAGGCTTTTTAGCATGGAAGCACCTCTCAAACTTTATGTGGAGCCATACACTCCAACACTCATAGCTGTTGTTTAGCCATTTTTCAATTATTTCCAACTCTTAATTTTCAGGATTTCTTTGCAAAGATACTGGAATGGTTTGCCATTTTCTTTTCCAGCCCATTTTACGGATAAGAAAACTGAGGGAAACAGGGTTAAGAGACTTGCTCAGGGTCACATAAATAGTAAGTATCTGAGGAACTCAGATTTGAACTCAGGAAGATGAGTCTTCTTGACTCTAGGTTTGGCATTCTGTCCACTGTACCATCTAGCTACTCCTATACCACAATACATATAATTAAAGATTAACTTATTGAAAAAGTTATCTGACCACTGTAGGAAACTTTTCCCAACTATCAGTTTCTCACCAATATTTTCAGGATGGTGAAGGATCTCAAGTTCATGCTAGACATGGATCTATAAAAGGAACTGAAGATACTTACCACGGAGGAAAGACTTTTGGGGGCTATAACAGTATTCAAATATAAAAGAAAATCACATAGAAAAAGGAATCAAAATTATTGGCTCCAAGAAAGAAATGAGAAAATTCACCTATCTCTTTTCATTAAAGAGGTAGAGACTACGGGTGCAGAACATATCTGACCCACTCACTGTGGCAGCTGGTTTTGTGTAGATGTTATTCTTTGCTACAAGGAAAGGCTCAGTAAGAGGAGAGAGAGTGAATGAGGAGAATACCTGGAATGACTGTGACATAAAAACAAAACATATATTTAAAAAAATAGTGATTAGTCGTGTTCTGCTTGGCCTAACAAGAGAAACCTAGTAACAATGGGTAGGAATTGAAAAAGGCAAATTTAGGTTTTATAGAAATACTTTTTTTCCAAGCAAGTCGTAAAAAAAGTTTCCTGTTCAATTATGGGTTGAACTAGTTGGACTCTGAGGTTTCTACCAACTCTGAGTTTTTATTGTTCTGTGTTTATACTACCAAGTCTATTCCCAAGCAAATTTCCTAAATATGAGGCCATCTCATGCATATATGAAATATGAATACTTTTGTAGAAGGTAGTAACTCCAATGGCAAGACTTCAGTGTGGGTCATAGCACCAAGAATGTGACCTGCAAAGATGTTCCTTCAGGTAAATTCAAAGAATTTTCATAATGCAAAAATACATTTCCAAACCTTTGCATGTTGGTGATGCAGACCAGTTTCCAAATTTTTCACATTCTACCTCTTCTGGTCCATCTAGGACATATGTCTCATGGCAGCCGTAAGTGGCTTTGTCTTTATAAAAAAGTGCGTGCTTTGCGGGGTAGTTTACAAATCCATTGTCTGGTCTTGTCGGAAATGGACATTTTACTTCTGAAAACACATACACAGAAATATTTGTCAAAGAGAAAGAAATAATAATACAATTGTGGTTTATAATGGATGGTCAATATTAAGAATTTTAAGTTTTAATTCGTTAATATACCCAGCACTGTACTGGGAAATGTTTAGCATTCAACTCTCTGAGGGAAAAAATTTAAGCATGGTGTTCTTTTAAGTTTAATCTGCATTACTAGCATTCTTCCATCACTCCTTTATGACTAATCAACTAATAGAACAATAAATGAAGCCCTGATTTGTAGCATTTATAGCATTTGCTGACTTCTGAAGTGTGAATGCTCACATTAGAAATTTAACAATTGACTCTCAGGAGCCAGTATGAACTGACTTCAGGACACTGCTGACCAAACCAAAACTTTGTTGTGTATTCCTAAAAAAGTCATTTAATTTCTTAGTGCCTCAGTTTGCCCATTTGAAAGGCAAAAATAACTTATTTTCTTTCTTCTTCAAGGGCCTCTAGTGATTTTATTTTAAAAAACATTAAAAAATCTGTAATAATTAATTACTGACCATCTGTCAAACCAGTTGAACTTTGAGATAATACAAAGTATTTATTACAAATTACATACAGCTCCTAGCAATCTCTGTGGCACTTTTTTTTCCAAAAGAAGGAAATCACAGTCTGCTTCTCTTGAATATGAAAATAAAAAATAAAATAGTTCTATGCATATCCTCCCAACCCTACCCATAACATCATTATTTGATTTAGAATTAACAAAATAAGATATTGCTAGTGTCCTCATTCTATATGAGAGTCCTGCAGTGAAATAGAAAAAAAGGCTTTTTGTGCCTTGATTCCATCAAGATCAACCTTCAGCAACACCTGATACATATTTAGCCAATGAGTTTCACTCACTCACTTAATTGACGTTGGTCCTATAAATACAAGTCCCTTACACCTAAAACTATTTTTGCTCTGGAGTCATTAAATGGGTTTTTTTTTACAATAAATACTACAAAAGAATTTAACTGTTGTTAGACAAAAACATATGCTTCAAAGTCCCACCAAGGCTTCACTCCACTTCAGCTATACCTATGAATGGATATATACTACATCTCTTCATTTCATATTAATATTTCATTCACTTCTATAATTCCATTCACACTTCCATAATCCATAATTCCCTTCCATAATTAGAAATTCTAACATTCTTTATCTAATCATAATCTCTGCTCACTCCACCTCTTTCTATACTTCACCTTTCCTCTACTTGTTCTTAACTCTAATTGAAACATCTATTCTCATCACCCCTTAATATTTTCATTGCCCCAATCTGACTTTACTTTTTTCCTTTCAATTGTAAACCAATAATTAGCCATTTCAACTCTACACTGTCCCTGCCTCTTGAATTCTCTGGCCCCTTTCTGTTCTTTTCTTGTCAAATTTCAGCCATAAATTATTCTCTTCCTCTATCTCCTCTATTCTGATTCAGGAGCAGCTGAACACAGCTGAAGGAAGCCCCATGTGCTGTCTGGGGAAATTCACATTACCCAATCTCAACTGGGCCTTTGCTGTGACAATATATAATCCTCTTACTCCTCCCTAAATAATTCCCTAGTTCAATCCCCACTGAAGCTATTCCCAATCTTCTTTTTCCTCCCCAAGCCTTCCACATCTTCCCCAATCCTTTTAGTGCAGGACCTTATCTATTACTTTAAAAATTGACATTTTCCATGAGCTACATCTTTCATTATTACCTCAAAAACCCCTTGATATTATCTCTCATTTTCTCCTCCTTTCCTTATCTCACCTCAGACACTTGACACTCACTAGCTGTGTGACCTTGGACAAGTCACTTAACCCCAATTGCCTCATCCTGGGTCATCTCCAGTCATCCTGATGAATATCTGGTCACTGGATTCAGATGGCTCTGGAGGAGAAGTGAGGCTGGTGACCTGCACAGCCCTCCCTCACTCAAAACAAAGTCAAGTGCAAGTCACGTCATCATTTTTCTGCTGGCATGGTCTTCTTCAGCAACGAAGGACAAACACATACAAGAGGTAGCCCTTCCCCTTTCTAAGGCAAATCCCTCTCCATCTGTACTTGAGCCTGTCCTCTCCCTTGTTCTCTACAGATTGTATCTTCAGTCACTATCTCCCCCCCCCATCCCTATCACCTGGTAACTTCCCTACTGTCTTCCAACACGAACAAGTATCCCTTATCCTTAAGAATAAAACAAAACAAAAACATTTCAAAAGACCCTCCAATCACTGCAAGCAATTCTATACCTCATTTTCAGCAAAACTCCTCAATGAAACTGTCTCCACTCCCTGTATCCATTTTCTCTCCTCTTACTCCTCAACCCCTTGCAAACTGGTTTACAAAGTCATCATTCAACTGAAACTGCTCTTTTCAAAGTTACCAATAACTCTCAACTGTCAGTCTTCATCTTTCATCCTTCACTGCCTATCTGCTACATTTGACACTGCTGGTTACCTTCTCTTCCTGTACACTGCTGGTTACCTTCTCTTCCTTTTTTCTCTGAGTTTTTCTAACTCTACTTTTTTCTGCTTTGCCTCCTACCTCACTGACTTCTCTTCCTCAGTCTTTTTACTGACTTACCTTTAACTGTATCACTCAAGGTTCTGCCTTGAGCTTTCTTTTCAGCCACCTCATCAGTTCCCATGGATTTAACTATCATCACCACTCAAATGACTTCCAGATCTATATGTCCAGCACCAGTCTCTCTCCTCAGTTTCAGCTCTATACACCTTAAACTCAGTGTGTCCTAAACTAAACCCATTGTTTTCTCACTTAAAACCCCTCCCCATCCAATCTTCTCTATTCCTTAGATGGTACCACTATCCTTCTAGGAACCCAAGTTCATAACTCTGGATTATCTTAGATTCCTCAGTTTTGCTCACTACACAGATTCAATTGGTTAACACATTTTGCTGTTGCTACCATCATATACGTCTCTTGCAACTGACCAGGTATGTTGTGGTAAATGTTTACTTCTCTTAAAAATATTAAAATATTAATATTTTAACTTCATTGTATTAAAATTTATTTTTGTACTTACCCCTGCATTCTGGTAGTTCAGTCCAATTCCCGTGTTCTGTGCATCTAATTGTGTCATTCCCAAACATTGCATAATGTGGCAAACACTCAAAGGTTGCGGTGTCTTGATAGAAGGAACTGTTTTTAGCTGATGACTTACGCAGTTTTAGTGTTGCAAAATTAGGTATGGATGGCGGAGGACAAGTTACAGCTGAAAAAAGAAAGAACAACAATTTCTAAGTAACTAATTGAACCTTAAAACCCTGTTCCCTTCAAAGAAGCAAAGCTAGAAATGAAGTGAAAAGAAAGTAATTCATGCTGTTGTTGAGAGAAAAAAATTTCAACTGTAAGTTAAAATTAGTTTTTAAAATAATGTAAAAGTTGTAGGACTCATTAAAACTAACTTTGAAATCCATACTAGGTTACATAGCAGATCGGTTTTCACTGGACAACAACCCTATCACCTTAGTTTCTTCATCTGTAAAATGAGCTGGAGAAGGAAATGGCAAGCCACTCAAGTTTTCTTTGCCAAGAAACCTCCAAATGGGATCACAAAGAGTCAGACATGACAGAAACTACCAAACAAATGAGGCCTGCCTATCATGGGCTTTCAGTGGGATCAAGTATATCCACACTCACAAAGTGAAAAAAATGAAGGCATCATTTAGATCCTTAAAGTGTGTTCATTGACACGTTAGGGTTAAAGTTGAAATAGCTTTTTTCTTTAAAAATCTGAATATGTGTACTTCACTCTACACAATTCCCAAAACATGTTTTCATCAAATCACATTATCTCAAAATCATAAAATCTAAAAGTTGGATGAAACTCTATTATCTAACATTTTAGCTATTCCTCCAACCTCATATCATCTGCAAAATTTATATGAATACCATCTATGCTTTCAACAAAGTCACTAATAAAAATTTTGAGTAGTACAAAGTCAAAGAATGATCCCAGGGATGTTGCATGAGATTTCCCTCCAGGACGATGTATTCACTAGTGACTTGTTATTCAACCAATTCCCAATTTGTGCAAGTGTATTATTGCCTAGTCCATGTATCTAATGTGGTTAGAGGGGCGTTCAGGGACACCTCAAGCACTGAAGTACAGGATGTAATGAATTCACAGACTGAAGTATTCTCTAAGTCAAGTTGGCAAATTGTAGTGCCATTATGCTGGGCAAAGTTTCTTAAGGAACTTGCAACTTAACAGGAATGATGCTAAAACTTATATGCTAATTAGGCGATAACATACAACCTTAGTCACAGGTGTCATTCACTACTGGAAACCAGGAGAAAGAGTTTCTGAAGAATGTATTTTTGATCTGTTATGTTTGTAGCAAGAAAGCTTTGAGAGTTGGTGTTTATAGTTAGACCTCTGTATTGTATATGGTAACTGGAATCAATACATGATAATTCTGCGGGTACAAGGTAGTTCTATTTTTACAAGGGAAATTCTACAGAGGTCAGTTTGTTCTTGTAACAAGAAGAGATAGTTAGCCTCACTGGGGCCCACTCATGTTTAATTGCTAGGTATTGTGTCCTTGGGCTGGGGAGGTGTGGGGGAGGAGGGGAAAGGACTGTCAGGGGTAGTGTTTTGAGGCTAGGGAGAAATGTGATCTTGAAATTGGGGTCTAAGCACATCTAATCATATCTAATGATCCCTTAATTGCCACATCTAATGGTATTTTCTCAATCATCATCCTCCTTGGTCTCTCTTCATCTTCTAACGCTGTTGATCAGTGTCTTTGATATTCTCTCTAGGTTTGGGGAACATTTTGCTGTTGTTCAGTCATTTTTCAGTTATGTCTGACTGTCATCCCATTTGGGGCTTTCTTGGCAAAGATACTGGAGTGGCTTGCCATTTTCTTCTCCAGTTAATTTTACAAATGAGGAAATGGTGGGAAACAGAGTTAAATGATTTATCCAGGGTAAGTCATTACCCAGAGAATTCTATTGACTTCCCTTAGTTGAGACAGACCTCATCCAACAGGTAATTAACGATAATAATAGTAACAAAAAGCTGAATTTATACAGTGCTTTAAAGTTTGCAGAGCACTTCACATGTGTCATTACTTTCTCATAGTAGCCCTACTAATTAGGTACCATTACTATCCTCCTTTTACAAATGAGGACTTTTAGAAAGAGGTTGAATGTTTTGTCCTGGGTCCCACAAGAAGCCATTAAGGAGCTTGGGTTCTCCTGACTCCAAGTCTAGCACTATTCACTAAACCTCCTAAATGCTTCAGATCTAAAAAAATGACTATTTGCAAGACAATTTCTTTGCCCTACAAATGACTGTATTATACTTACATAAACCTATAGTTTTAGGAGCTTGAAAATGTTTTCTCTTGCTTTGTGCCCTGAAACAGTATCCTACCTGTGATTGCTCTGTTGCAACATTTCTTGGTTAGAATTATGGACGTGAAATCAGTCACTCCTGTTGGAGGTATGACCCAGTATAGATGGGGATTGGGCCTAGACCTGGATGATCCTTGTGATTTTCCTAACTATACAGTATCAACTCCCTGTGGGTACAATGGCAACTGGGAAAAAACGTATTGTAAAAATACTGGAAGTATCAGCCAAAGCAGCCACCAATTCTAACAAAAGGATTCTGTACTCCAAATTAAATAAAATCCCAGGTGTGCAGAAAGGATTTTTTCCATCTATGATTCCAAAGGGATGTTGTAACACTCTTCTGAGTCAGGAAGGGAGAATTCAGGGGAACTTTCCCAAAAATAAGAGCTTACGAGAGCAGTTGGGTAAGGAAGGACTCCACTTTCCATCTTCCATGCACTTAACAGAAGCAGATCCATTGAGATAAAACCTGTAAAGGGAGAAATCATTCCATTATGGATTGAGATAATTTATTAATAATGCCTTCTAGAGCCATTGAAAGGGAAAATATATTACCTCCAACTAAGCAACTTACTTGCTCTATGGTAAAGTTCTCAACCTATCAGCAAATACAATGAATTATCACAAGAATTGGGAGATGTAGGAAGCACAGTTCTCATGCTATAGACAGATCACTAAAGAATGAGATGATGATGATGATCTTTGATGGAATAATAACCCAGAATTTCTCTTCTGTAATCACTAGGCAATGTTTCGGATTTCTTCTATGAACCAAGAAGTGAAAATGACATGATGGACTCAATAGAGTGGGCTAAAGTCAGAAAGACCTGCCTCTGAAACATATCAGTTACACCAATACGAGCAAGCCATTTAGCCTCTCAGTCAATGCTCCAGGCCTCTCAAAAATTTTAAGTGACAAAGCCTGTTGATCTGAATTGGTGAAGGGAGCTTCCATGCAAAGGAAAGAAGGAAAGGAGTATTTATTAAGCTTAAACCTACTATGTTCCAAGTACTGTGCTAAGTGCTTTACAAATATCCTCTCATTTGATTTGCACAAGAACTCTGGGATATTTATTATTTATATTTATTATATATTATTTATTATATCACTGATATTTATTATTAACAATTGTCATCACAAAATGTTTGCTTGAAAAGCTTATTGTTGTTCAGTTATTTCAGTCATGTCTGGCACTTTGTGACCCCATTAGGGATTTTCTTGGCAAGGATACAGAATTGTTGGCCATTTCTTTCTCTGTCTCATTTTACAGATGAGGAAACTGAGGCAAAGAGGGTTCAGTGACTTTCCCAGGGTAATGCAGCTAGTAAATGTCTGAAGCTAGATTGAAACTCAGTCTGAACTGAGTCATCCTGACTCCAAGCCCAGCACTATATTCCACTGAGCTGCTTGAAAACAAAAGCATATGAATTCATAGGATAATATGTTTAGTGATGGGAGGAATCAACTCCATAGATAGCTGAGGAAACTGAGACTGAGAGAGGTTAAATGACTTGGCCCAGGGTCATAGAGGTATCATCTGATACTCCACTATGACATGGTATTTATCCTGAATTCTTAAAGGTTATTGCCAGTAGAGTATAAATCTCTGGAACGTCCTGCCAAGTAGAAAAGTCTGTAAATACAGGTTGATCTTGGGTTTTATATTTATCTGAAGACTAACCTAAGTGTGGAGAAGCTTGTCACTAGATTACTGGTAGAGTGATTAATCAATCATTTAGCATTTTTTAAGTGCCTACTCTGCTCCAGAGGCTAAGAGCCATTGCTATTTCTTTGTCCTTTTCTCCAAGAGGACCAATGACGTGGGGTGGGGAGGGGGGTGATGGTGATGTCTTGACTTGCAAGTGAATTGGATTTAAGTGAGGCAGAGTTGTGTTAAGTTATTAGCCCCTCCAGAATCATCAGAGTCCAATGACAAGATATCAGTCAGATTGACTGGCAATGACCCAGGATGCAGTGGGAGACCTTAGCCTTTTTAAGCTAAGGTCTTTCCCAGGTGTCATTTTGTCTGAGGCAACAACCATGCAATAGGTAAAGGCTAGGTAAGACTTGAGGTAAAAGATGGCTTTGCCTTCACAATAGAGTCAATCAGGAAGGGGAAAGACCCTCAGAGTTTTTTACCAGAACAGAAATGTTATTTACACTCACTCTAAGCCATCAAAACCCAAACACTGAGCAAGTGAAGCTTGGGCTGGGCCCTATTATTGGTTAATCAGTAAGAGCCTGAGTGATTTGGGTTTAAAGGCAGTCAAATAGCTCTATTTGAATGTCAATGGACTTTATCAAAGCCAGGTTTTCCAGAGCTAAATGTCAAAAAAATCATAAATGAAAACTATGTGAGACAGAGTTAAATATCTCAGTTTAAAACAATGAGAGAGTATAAATAGCAATCGCTTCTCTTCTGGCCAGAAATTCTGAGCGTTCTTTTGTGGAGGCAGAGTAGGCCATCTTTTACCTCAGTTCTTACCTAGCCTTTAACTACTGAATGGGTGTTGCCTCAGACAAACCGAGATTTAAGAAAGACCTTAGATTCAAAAGGTCGAGGTCTCCCATTGCATCCTGGGCCATATCTAGGTGCTAGAAATAGAAAGAAAGGGAGTGAAAAGTTCCTGCCCTTAGGAAGCTTATATTCTATCGTGAGAGACAACATGCAAACAATTATACACAAACAAGGTAAGTATGGGGTAAATTGGCGATAACCTCAGAGGGGAGGCGCTAAGATTAAGGGGGACTGGATAAAGCTTCCTTTAGAAGGTTAGATATTAGCTGAAATTAATTTTTCATTCATAACAACATACAAAGACCAAATCTTATTGGCATTGTAATGTAAATCAGGGGAAGGAGTCCACAAACCAACAAAATCTCAACTCCTTACAGTACTCAAGTATAAGCAACAGGGAAATGCTTTCTTAATGCTTCTGTTTAACTATGTGAAGAAAAATAGGCATTGTTATTTCTCATTGCTAAATGCTTGTTGGAATCAGCTTAAACACGACCAGATCTAACTGTTAAATTTTCAGTGTGAGCATTTATGCCTCAGAAATCAGCAAATGCTTGGTTTATCATTTTGTTGATTGGCTAGCCAAAAGAATGTGATGGAGAAGAGCGAAAAGAAGGGAATGAGCATTTATATAACACTCACTATATGCCAGGCACGTAAGTGTTTTTTACATATATTATCTCATTTGATCCTCACAACAACAGCATTTAAAAGGTGCTTTCATTATCCCCAGTTGAGGAAACTGAGGCAAACAGAGTTTAGGTGATTTGCTCAGTCAGATGGCTAGTAAGTATCTGAGGCTAGATTTGAATTCAGCCTCAAATCTTCAAAATTATAATCATATACACACATATATAAATAATAATTGTTAACTTGGGAGATGTTAATAATACAGATTATACTTTAACACTATACTTTGGGAGAGGAATCCAATTTATAAACATTTATGGGCACACTTTCAGTTTTCTTGTTCTGTCAGCTAGGCAGTCTTATTTGCCTCAAAGGTACAATTCATCCCGAAATCTTTTCGTCCTACACCCTATTATTGAGACTTCACCCAGGATTTAAATGAACTCCTTGCATTGTTTCAAGGTTTTAATTCTACCACTTTCAGAAAGTAGCAAGTCAGAAATAGAAAAATTAAATCTAGCTATCATTATTACGTTTTGTCAATCTTCCTATCTCTGTTCTGCAGTTCGTAGAGAAACTACAATTTATTTGTTTTGGTAAAGAATCTGTAGTCATTGTTCCTTCCCCTACCAAAAAATTACCAAAAAAGACAGAAAGAGAAGCCCAAAGGTGAAGTGTGATTAATCTAAAACTAGGTGAGTCAGTAGAAATTTAATTTGGGATACTTGATGTATTTTTTCCCTTGTTCTAGATGAAAGGTACAGAAATGAACCTTTTAGTTAGCTAACTTATTCCACAGAATTCTTCAAATCCTGGCTCTGCCACTTACCATCTCTGTACCCTTGAACAAAGCACTCTCTTGGTCTCAGTTTCCTCATCTCTAAAATAAGGGAGTTGGACCAGATAATCCTTAAGGTACCTTCCAATTCTGAATCTCTCTGGATGAAAAATCTTACCCTTTATTGCAAGTAAAGTTCACAGAATTAGGGTATTCAAAGGCTGTATAGTGCACAGCTCCATTTTCTAAAATTCCAGCAAAAGGACATACTCTGGCTGTAATTTAAAAGATTACAGAAATTAATGTATTTTCATGCAATTTCCCCTTAAAACAAAGCCAATTTTTATGATAAGGAAGATTCAACTGAATGATAGAAGATCATATAACCAAAATTTACCAGATCACAGTACAATTTATATTGTAACTTTTGAGTACTTAATCATTGACCTAGATTGCCAAAAAGTTCATCTAGATAACTACCATGTATCTGACTACATGTAGCATCAAAAATACTGGACTTTCTCAATTGTGTCTAGTACATCTGTATTGCATGGACACCTAAGGAAGTATTTTTACTTTCAGAGTGTAATAAGGATGAAAAGCAGTTCAAAAGTTGCAAATTTGTTTCAAAAACATATACTCTTATTTCAGTGTAAAAGCAAAATGGTACAGTATTGCCTCAGTAGCTTCCTGCTTTGTACCCATTTGACACATAGTTGAATTAAAGGCACTATTTTTTCAATTCTTATCTGTGTTTTCCCCTCCCTTTATGTTCTGTAACAAAATCTTGTCTTATAGTTTTACAAGACCTCCAGGTCAATGATTTCTCCATTGTTTCCAATAAGTTCTTGTTTCTTTCTCCTGAAGTTTTTTTTTAGGAGAAAGGAGTTTAGGAGTTTCTTTCTCCTAAAATTTTTTTTCCAGTTTCTTGTTCTTTGTCACTCCTTCAACTTCTGTACTATCAGCTGTGTCTGAACACTCTGTCAGAAAGATGTAAGAAGACACAATGAGTCCCAAAGGTTTCCCCACATTCAAGTTGGGGAAAGATCATATAACCTAAAGATGTAACTTACCTTGACATTTCAAGGTGTTGATGGGCCACATTCCAGTGAGAGGGCATGTAAATCTTCTCATTCCCCCTCGTGACACATAACCAGGCTTGCAAGAATACACAATTTGTTCTCCTGGCTCATAACTCTGTTTTAATGGAAGAACTATGGAAAATGGTAGCTCCTGTGGCTTGGGACAAGCTGAAACCAAGCAAGGAAAGAGGACTTTAAGTAGAACCTTTGTGTTTACTCTTTAAAAGCAAAGTATCGGAATAGGAACAGTTTTGATAGGTATGAAAAACATTCAGATTGATGCATAATGAAGTAAGTAGAACCATGAAAATAATATATGTAAGTAGGAAACTTTTGCTCAGTCATTTCAGTTGTATCCACTCTTTGTGACTCCATTTGGGATTTTCTTGGCAAAGATACTTCAGTGGTTTACCATTTTTCTTCTCCAACTCGTTTTACAGATGAGGAAACCAAGGCAAATGGGGTAAAGTGACTTGTCCAGGGTCACATAGCTAGTAAGTGTCTGAGGTCAGATTGGAACTCAGGAAGATGAGTCTTTCTGACTCCAGGCCTAGAACTCTATCAACTGTACCGCCTAGTTGCCCTTAGTTTCCTAGGAAACTAGAAACACTAAAATAACATTAAAACCCAAGTAATTGAAATGAATAATTTTGACTCTCTCTAGAAGAGATGAGAAAATATACCTTTATTCTTTTGGTAGAGAGGACTGTGAAAATATAACGTATGCTATAAGCAATGAGGAAATAGGTGATTTGAACATAACATGAAGGTTATATAAGGCATGCAGCATGAAGGGAGGTTATCCAGGGTTGCACTTGGAAAGGTCTTGCCTAAATCCAAGCTTCCCATACCCCATAATTCAGAGCTCAGTGTGGTAGAGTGGAAAGAATACCCTGACAGCTCTAAATCCTGCAGTAAGTAGATTTCAGAGGATCAAAGCACAATAGCCATGGCCAGCCAAATCCACAGCAACAGAACTAAAATTCATATTCACCTGTCAAAGTCAGGCAGAAGGAAGTTAAATAGGATGAAGCCCAAACAACGTATATTTATTCACATTTACAGAGTGCTATAAGATTTACAAAGGACTTTCCACATATCAGCTCTGTGAGGTGGACAGTAAAAGTATGATGAGAATTTTACAAATGAGGAAACTAAAGTCCACAGGAGTTATAAGTGACTTGTTCTTGATCATAGAAATGTCCAAGCTCAAACTCCAAGATCAGTGTTTCTACAATACCTCATATAGACCCAGTATTCCATAGTTGGCGTGAAGAATTAAGATGTCACTAAAAGAATCTGTTTGTTGTAGGATTATAGATTTAGATCTGGAAGGGACCTTATAGGTTATCTAGTCCAACATCTTCATTTTATAAATGAGGAATGTGAGAACCAGAGAGGTTAAGTAATTTGCCCAACATCACACAGTAAAGGGCAGAACTGGGAATTCAACTCAAAATTGATAAAATTTAGCTGCCCTATGGCACTACCTTTTCTACCTGTTATTGATAAACTTTCCTATACTGTTTATATCCTGTATTAATTTTAAATATTCCTTAAAATATTTAAAATGTTAACAGTCTATTGTAAGGGAATTAAGGGAAAAGGTGAGGGGACCAAGGATGCCCCTGTGGTCTTCTTCCTCTTGGGTACCTGGTGTTTAGGAAACCTCAGAAAACTAAAGGGAATGGTAGCAACAAGAAATGTAAAGTGGCACCAGTGAGCAGGAAGCCCATTTTACCACATTCCTCCAAAACTATCCTCATCATCCTACTATCACAAGAGCCTGAAATCCCCTAAGAATTCATTGCCTTAGTTTAAGGCCAGGTTTCTAAAAGACTCGCTCATAAAAATACGTGCATACCTTGGAAGGGTCCCATACTATTATTTTATTAACCATAAGTAACAGCTTAAGTTGGTTATTTGGAAAGGAGAGAAAAGTTTTAAATGGATGGAACAAACTTTGACAGAGGGGGGAGAAGGAAATAAAGTTCTATTGAAAAGGACAGGCTAAGGGATAGAGGAATGGGAAGCCATCAGAACCTTAGAGAGAATAAGAGCACTGGATAAGTTGGAGGGGAAAATGAAAGAGAAGAACCTAAGATCTGTCCTCTATGATTACAGTCTTTCTTAAGGCCAGCCCTGTCATTGGCTCTCTCATCAGTCTCTCTAATATCTTTACAGTAAAACTAATAGAAGACAATTTGAAACAGTGAGAGGAAAGCTGGTTTGGGCATCAGATGTGGTTGTTGCTCAATCTTGATTGCTTCTACATGACCCCATGGACTTTGAGCATGATGTTTTCTTGGTAAAGATACTGGAGTGGTTTGCCATTTCCTTCTCCAGTGTGTCTCCAATTTACTGATGAGAAGCTGAGGCAAATAGAGATTGCATGAATTGTCCAGGGTCACACAGCTAGTAAGTGTCTGAGGCCAGATTTGAACTTAGATCTTCTTGACTCCAGGCTTATTGCTCTATCTACTGCACCACCTGGTTAGTCATCAGAGGACCTGAGTTCAAATCTTAGCTTTGACACTTACCTTTGTGAATTTGAGCAAAGAACAACTTAATTTTCCTTACTTGTAAAATGAAGGGGCTATACTAGATGACTTTAAGATCATTTTCAGCTCTAAAATTATAACCCTATTAATTTTATAGAGAAAGACAAGAACATCTTCTTTACTAACAAAAGTCACCTTCCCAAAAGTGAGGTAGAATTGATTATGCAAATGTAAATATCCTGAGGTGTGCATTACAAAAAGAAGCCTTCATTGGAGAGGACAGGTTAGGGACATAATCACTAAAAATAAAAATAATAATTAAAGTAACAATAATAGTAATAACAATAATAATAATAATAGCATTTGTGTAGTACTCTTAAGTTTGCGTTTTACAAATGTTATTTACTTTTATCCTCACAATAACCCTGGAAGTTAGTTTCTACTATCTTCCCCATTTTACAGATGAGCAAACTGAGTCAGAGAGGGGTTAAATAACTTGCCCAAGATCATACAACCAGTAATTATCTGAGGTTGAATTTGAATTTAGATCTTCCTGACTTTAGGTCTAGCTTTCTATCCATGTAATCAAAATAGGAAAACAATTAAGTGATAAATGTAGATGATCATTATTTTTAGATTCTAGCATACCATGATCTGTATAGCTATTTTCTTAGAAAAGACAAGTGTCTTAAAGGTTTATTAGGTCATTAATGCAGTGAATTTCCACTAGAAAAAGGTTTGTTATTATATACATTTGAATGTACCAATTCTCAAATTATATTCCCAGCTGCATATTATAAAAACCTAATATTGCATGGAAATTCCATGGCACGAATATTAGATATATTCCCCAATACCAGTATTATAAGGGGACTTATCAATTTTTCTTGAACTTTTACAAGTACCAAGTGGTTGGATATATTAATTATTTTGCAAATGAAAAGAGAAATACTTACTCCTTCCTGCAATCACACAGTGGCAAAGAAAGCTCACCAACAGGCCTAGCACGGGAGAAATCATGATGAAGGATTCTCACACGAGCTATCAAAATGGCCTCTCTCTGTTAAAAAGAAAGAGACAAACCAGAGAATGCTTAAATATTAACTATTTTCATTTACTTTGATCTTTGTAAATAGAAGATAAGTATCAGATCTGGAACCAACTCAAATATCTAGTATTCTCTAATTATTTACAGTAATTCCTACAGGTGCATTGTGAAATATTCGATGGTGTTTTCTCTATTTCAGTGACATCTGTGATGGTGACATAAATCATTTCTTATTTTTTCCACATGTATGCTTATAATTTCCAAATATGCTTATTTAAGACAGATGTTTCATTCTATTTTCATTTTCATGTTTCTTAAGTTCATGAAAAGGCATCATGCTAGGGTAGGAAAAAAATATTGGACTGGTGGTTGAGAGTCAATTTCTAGCCTAGGTTCTGCTTCTAACTAACCAGCTCATCTTGGTTAAATCGCAAAGTTTCATATTTTCTCAATTGGTTAAAAGAGAATGGCATTTAATGATCTCTAAAATACATTTTAGTTTTAAGATTCTATATGTACTTAAGCATCTGACTGCTACCTGAAACTTTACATACAACAATAATAATTGCCAATATTTATATATCATTTTGAGTTGCAAATTGTTTTATAGATATTATCTCATCTTAAGCTTACCTTCTCTTCCCAATAAATGATCAAACCTTCCCAATTTGTCCATTTTTGTCAACACATACATAATCTTCCAGATCCCTTAGGCTTAAAACTCTGGAGTCATCCTCAGCTCCTCTTTCTCCACATATTTCATATTAAATCTTGACAAAGGTCTACTGATTTCTCTTTGAAATTTTTTTAGAACAAACTCCTGTGCTTTCCTTCTTATCTAAATGCAGAAAGGGAAAAAAATATATATGTTTAACTGGGGTTTGAGTAGAGTATTTGCAGAATTGCCTCTGCCTGATTCCTGCCTGGACACTTTGGAGAGGTCAGAGAAATCCCTTTGTTGGTAACTGAGTAAGAGTGCTTCAATGGACATTTAAAAGGAGAGTGATAAAACTTCTATTACTCTCTTCCTCTGACCTTGCAGGTGACATTATGTAGCTCAGAAATTTCCTTAGAAAAGTAAGTGAAAAAGAGCTCTCCTTTTGCCCCACCCCAGCCACCCTGCAACTGTGAGAATTGGCAGCTAAAGGACATCTCCTGCCTAAATGAACCTGAGACTAGTTCTCAAAACCATAGTTGTCTCTTCTGTTTTTGTTTTCCCTGAATCTAAGTGACTAAAGATCTTGCGATGGATGTGCCTAGGCTTGGAGGTTGCCTTTGGAGATTGAGATGCCCAGGGGTTCTAGAGCCCTTTGGTCAGAGTGACCTGGAAGCAGAGGAAATTTTTGTATCAGAGAAAACTGCCACCAAAAAAAAAAGGAAGAGTCTAACCTCTGGTCTGATTGGCCAGGAGACAAGGACATCAGAAGGATGCTGAGCTGAGGTGAAATGTAACAATGTCACTTCAGGGGATTTTCAAACCTTCCCCCCCCCCCAAATTGCTTCATTTTCTTTTTATAAAAAAATAATTTTATTTTGAACTTAAGAAATAAAACAAGCATTTCCATCACATAGTAAATACAAAAAGATGATTGCCCATGAAAGTGCAAATCTATTATGTACAACTTGCTATTCCTTTTAAATACACAATATTGTTGTCATATAACATTTCCCCCTTTTTTCTTCCAATGCCCCCCTTCGCCCTTGAGATGGCTACCATTAGACACCAATATGTTTATATATGTAAAATCATTTTATACTTGCTTCTATTTATCAGTTCTTTCTCTGGATACAGATAGTGTCTTTCTTCATAGGTCCTTTGTAGCTGATTTAGGTATTTATAATTGTTAAAATGATTTATTCATTCAAAATTCTGCTTAAAACAATAGCTGTTATTGCATACAACATTCTCTCGGTTCTGTTCATTTCACTCGTCGTTATTTCATGCAAATCTATCTATGTTTTTCTAAGATCATCAAGCTCGTCATTTCTTATGTACATTAATATTCCATCACAATCATATTCCACAACTTTTTCAGTCATTTCCCAATTGATGGGCATTGTGATAAGGTCTCAGTCTCCTGGAGAGAGTGTAACAGTAATTATTAATGAACCCTCATTTTCTGTCTTTTCTGTCACAGTATACTTGTGAGTGTTTTGTACTTAGTATTTCCTGTCTTGGTAGGAAATAAATGCCTGTCCCAAACCTAATTCCTATTTAGTATCTTTCTACTTCCTGTTTTGGGAAGACTCTACACATGGTCCCAACCCTGAACCCTGACCTTAAGCAATTTCCCCCCAGGGTGTTGGAGTGGGATAAAACCCAAGAGTCTGATAAAAGAGAACTTAAACTGTGTTATTATAGTTTATACTCAGTAATGAGCTTGGTCCAGACCCCATGCCTGAGTCTAGAGTCTTAGTGGAAAAGAAAAAGATATAACTCCCCAGCCTTTTGCACCTAGAAGCAGTTATCACTAGATATAGATGAAAAATTGGACAGTGACTTGGAAGAGAAAATGGGTAAGTTGATAGCATTGTCTGGTAGCTGCGTTATGCTAATGAGCCATGCCTAATTCCATCAATTCCTCCATGGTTGGACCACTTCAAAATTTCCCCGAGAAGTAGTTGTTAGAGAGATCAGTCTGGAAACTCAGGTAATCAGATATTTCCAGATATATATTTTTCTCAAGTTAGTCCTTTTTTTCCCCAGAAGAGTGCTATCCAAACATTACAAGAAAATCTAATAATTTTTTACATTCAACTTGGGACACATTATTAAATGTAATCTGAATGTTAGATTAATACATATTTTATTTTTAATGTTCAAGAATGAACTAATGCCAACATTAACCCAAGGAACTGGCTGATATTAAATAGTCAATGTAAACCAAAACCCAAAGAAAGTCTTCTCCTGTAATCACAACAATATAATTCTTCTGATCAGTCAGGGGATATGTAAATACTAAATTGAAGATGTATGTGTGTACACACACACACATATATATATACAGATGCACACATATATATACATATATGTAGATACATACACACATTTGTGTATAGATTTATCTCTCCATAAAATTTGTCTTCATAGTGTATTTTGCAAAAGATTTTCCAAATGTTTCCTTGTCCTGATTTTCAGATGAGGCATTGACTTTGGGTTCAAAGTCTCTCTACCTGATGTGTATGTTAGACCTATTTCAAGAACCATGTACGGTCAGTAACTTTCTTATTTACTTTACAAGCACAGACTTTGACCACAAAATTAAACATTTAGTAACAATTTAAATTGTTTAAAAAGTAAGTTCTTGCTTGTTGGGACCCAATCAATATCTACTAGCTATTCAATAGAAAAATATATCCACTTTTCTGCCTATAATAGCAAAGTCTGTTTATTGAAAACTATTTGCATACTTATAATCAGGCCAAAAAAGTGTTATTCAGTTTGATGGACCTTATTAAATGTGTTACCTTTAAGGAAATCCATGGTTAACACCATAAGCACTAATGAAATTTTACCAAGATCCATTGCTTAGATTCCTCTATCAAAAACACTGAGGTTGGATATTATGATGAAGTTTTTTCTAGTAGGGGTTCCCACAAATTCTTTTTGTCCATCTACCTTTTCATTACAAAGGACACATCAGAGAAATGATGGTGGTGCAGTGGATAGAGCACCAGCGCAGGAGTCAGGAGGCCCTGAGTTCAAATCTCACCTCAGACACTTGACACTCACTAGCTGTGTGACCTTGGGCAAGTCACTTAACCCCCCTTGCCTCATCCTGGGTCGTCTCCAGTCATCCTGATGAATATCTGGTCACTGGATTCAGATGGCTCTGGAGGAGAAGTGAGACTGGTGACCTGCACAGCCCTCCCTCACTCAAAACAAAGTCAAGTGCAAGTCATGTCATTATCTCTCTGATGGCATGGTCTTCTTCAGCAATGAAGGACAAACACACACACACAAAGGACAAATTTCTGTTATACATCCTTGTCTCTCCATACACATAGCCTTGGTGCAGGTCCTCATCATCACCTCTTTTTTAGATTATCACAATATGTTTCTTATTATTTATTATTAATAATTATAACAATAGCTTTCTAGTTTGTCTCCTTGCCTCAAGTCCCTCACCATTCCAAATCATTCTCCACTTCACTGACAAAGTTATTTTCCTAAAGTACAAGTCTGAGCAGGTCATCCTACCCTCTCCCTCTCTCCCATATACTTCCCATAAACTTCAAATGACTACAAATTATCTCCAGAACTAACTATAAAATCCTCTGGTTGGCTATTTAAAACCTCTCTCTTGCTATCTTTACAATCTTCTTACGCTTTAGCCCCCAGACACTCCATCTCAAGTTTCCATTTTCCCGGTCGTCTCTCATGCCTGGAATGTTCTCGCTCCTCACTTCCACTTATTGGCTTCCCTAACTTCTTTCAAAACTCAGTCCAAATCCCAGTTTCTGCAGGAGACATTCTTGGAGACAATCTCCTCCACCCCCAACTCATAGTACTTCTCTTTTTTGGTTATACTTAACTTGTATATGCCTAGTGATTTGCATGCTATTAACATTTGCATGTTAATGTTTGCATTAGAACGTGAACTCCTTGAGGGCAGGGACTATGTTTCTTTGTATCTCCAGTTGCTTAACACAGTGCCTAGCACACAAGTGTTTAATACATGCTTGTTGACTGAATGCCTCACAAAAGAAGCTCTCCTCTTTCCCACTTCCAGGCACCTGGTTTTTGGTACCAGCATGCTCTCTCCTTAAGCTTCCCCTTAGCATGGAATGGGGCTAACTTCTCAGACAATATATCCTTTGCCAGGCCAAGATGGTGCCAACCAAAAATGAGGCTCCTTTTTCTAAATTTGCTAAATGGTGTCACTCCAGCTATCTTGTCAGCTGCCTCATGTTTTCCTGAATGGTGTTTGTTATACATCAAGACAGTACACCTTGTTTATACATTAAAATAAAATCATGTCCATTGATATACTGATTCATTTAAGTTGCCTGGATCTTCCATGACTATATTAATTGAGAGGAGGTGGATCTGCAATCCCATTATACTATGATCAGATATACTGTTGTTAGACTTCATTTGTGTGTTAGTTTTGCTGAAATTCTTTTTCATATTTTCTTTATTGTTTCTTATGAGGAATGACTTGCTGAGTGGAGTTGAAGAGATATTTGGAAATGGAGATAATATAAAAATGAACAATATTAATAAAAATATTTTCTAAAAGAATGACTAGATCAAAAACTAAGTTGTAATGTAAGAAAAGGAGGTTAGATCAGGATTTATTGATTCATTCAATGAATTCCCCAATCATCTTGATGAGATTACAGGAGATAGGCCTTAATCTGAAGGACACTTTCAGTAGAGGTAAACCTATGCCTTAGCTTGTTCAGGGAGTTATAGGAAACTGTGTTCCCAGGGAATTCAGCTTCTTCCAAGATGATTGGCAGAGAAGGCAGGATCTTTCTGAAAGAGTCACTTTTTTCCTCAGTGGTACATAAAAGGAAACTATGATACAACCCAACCCTTTCTCTTTACCTGTGCTTTTTTTTTTTTTAACTTTGGATGTCCAGAGGCAAGTACAGCAAAAGAAGGGGTTGAGAAGAGTTCTCCATTTTCCACTATCCTATGAGCAGAACATGTAAGCTCACAGCAGAAGTATGAGGAGAGTGGCCACTGTTTATCCTGGCAAGTCAGAGCATTGCATTCAAGGATCTTAAGTTCCTGCTGCTTTCTGCCTGCCTTTTTTTTTTTTTCCTGAGAACAGGTTAGAGACTAGTAATCTAGTGAGAATGGAAATTTCTAGCTTTGGAGGTTGTCTAGAGATTGATCTCAAGTTAAACATTCCAAAATTCTAGAGTGCCCAAGAGTGAGAATTTCTAAGTTTCAGGAGGCTGTCCAGGGGGGATAATTTCCTTAACAGTGCATATGTTGGGGAAGGAAGAGTATTCTCTTAGAGAATTTCCGAATAGCTAAAGGACAAAAGCCAAGTCACGAAGGGCCAGGAAATCTGGATTTTATTCATCTTCCATGAAAGATGCTATGAATTGCTCAGACAGCATATGTCTAGGGTGAAAGGCAGGTATTTATTCAACAGTCTCATAAAGTATCTTGACCTTCTTGGGGTAGCCTAATGAGTCAAATGGACTATTTTTAGAGCCTTATGTTTCTGTATTTGTTCAAGGGTACTCATGAGTCTTTAGGGCAGCCATTGTGGGGCCTGGAGTTAGGAAGACTCATCTTCATGAGTTCAAATCTGGCCTCAAGGGCTAGCTATTGTGACCCTAGGAAAGTCACTTAACCCTGTTTACCCCAGTTTCCTTATCTGTAAAATAAGCTGGAGAGGCAAATGGCAAACCATTCCAGAATCTTTGCCAAGAAGACCCCAAACGGGGTCATGAAGAGTTGGATATGACTGAAAGTGACTCAACAGCAGCAACTTGTGAATCCTCAGAAGTATTTGTTAGTCCTTTGTCTTCTTCATTTTGGGGTTGAAGAAATCTATATTATTCCATGGCCACTGATATAAAGTGAGGATCTCTTTCCTTAATTCAGAAGCAGCTCTAACACCAGCACTCTCTTAGTTCTGATTCAATGTTGCGATGGAATGAGTCACTCAAAAGCCACTGAATAGTTCATAAAAAATCAAACACAGCAAAGACATGCAATTGGGATATAGTGGCACTTAGCTTTTCTAGACTAAGCCCTCCACCCCCAGTATGGAAAAACATCTGATCTTTAGGGTAAGATGTGGTTAATGGGATAGTGAATAGTGTGGTCTTCAGAAATCCACCAAGTTGGAGAAGCCTCAGCTGCATTTGGGTGAAATTTTTAGACCCTCAGATGACTAAAAAACCATGCCAGGGAAACAGGAGCCAATTAGGTCCTGGGGTTGCTGTTTCTCTTTTAGGGAAAACTGACCCCTGTCACTGGAGAGAAGCAGGAAGGATAGGCCTGATCCATCCTGCAGGGAAAAGCTGGTAGGTATTAGTTCTATCATACTTTGGGGGAAATCTAGATATAAGCCAAACCTAAACTTTATTCATATTCCTTAGTGTTATCTTTCCATTAAAATGTAAGCTCCTTGAGAGCAGGGGCTATCCCTAGTTGTTGGCAAGAATGTATTTAATACATGTTTGTTGACTTGACTTGACTTGGAATGGTAATAGTGAATGAGACATCTGATCTGATCTGATCCTTTGGGGTTGAGCTCCCTCTATCAATCCTACTCTGTTTGTCCTTGGGGGAAAGCTGACCGTAGGCAAAGAGTGACTATTGAAATAGTCAAAAAATGATATGAAAGATAGCAACAATAATGATACAATATCAAAATTTATGAGTTAAAACTAAAGTAACAAATTTATTTCCCTGAAGGCTTATATTAACAAAAGAAAAAATAATGTTGAAATCACATGTAAATAAATGGGAATTATGTATGATTGTATTTGTTATGTTTAAATTTGTAATAAAATCAATTGCAAGAAATAAGGTGGGAAGACTTAGCTGGAAGGCAATTTGAAGATTTATTTTTAGCTGAGCACAAGCTAAATATGAGCTAACAATGTGATAAGTGTTCTTAAAATGTTAATATAATTTTGAGCCACATTAATGGAAATATCATTTCCCAGGCACTAAATTCTCTACCAAAGTGCTACTTGAATACTGTAGAAATAATTCATTTGGACCCCTTTTCTATTCTAATCAGTATTAATCAATTTGATATGATTCCATAGGGGTAGCGATTCTAAGATCTGTATATTAGGCTCCAGAACTGTGAGCTACAGATTTTAAGTTCACTTGCTTAATCACAGGAAGCTAACCAGAGGCCCTCTACCCTTGTTTTTCCTTCTCATGGTGACCAAACCCACCGTGGAGGGAATGACTCAATTACATAGAAAGTCCTCCAACTTATTTTTGTACCTCTAGACCATTGTTTCTTGCCCAATATGAGCAGATGATCTTATGACCACTTAATGGAGATGATTCATGCTTCCCCCAACCAGAAACCCCACCTCCCCAACACACCATTTCTAGCTGATGCATCATTCTTGGCTCTCAGGGCAAGTTCTATGAGCCAATGGGACTCTCTTCTTTGCATAACCCCTTTAAAGTGTTCAGGTATCAAATATGGCGTTAAGTCTTATAAAAATAAGGTCCTGAAAGAAGGGGGTATCCCATATCATGAGGAAGATCTGAAGTCCATTTCATTAGAGGAGACCATGGGGTCTTTAATAAAGTGCCATTGGCTCAGAGTTCTACTTCAGTTTCTTTTATCGTAGATTGGGCACTTTTAATGCCACAATATATCATTGTGGGGTAAAGGTGGTACTGAATTATATACTAGAAGAGTACAAGTACTGATTGTACCAAGCCAGAAAAGATTCAACTACAGACCCTGAGACAGAGAAAATGTCTTCTAAAGACAAACTAAGCTAAGTTCAGAGAGACTTACCATCAGATTGTTTTCAGGACAAGTACTTTTTCAGCAACAGTATTTCTCAGAGACCAACCACTAATATAAATGAGCTGTGATCTGTGGTGGTGAAGGAAAAAAGAAATTTACATGATAACTTTATTATATATTTAAAAAGAATAGCAAGCTGTATGTAGTAGATTTTCAGGTTCATGTGCAATTATCTTTTTTTATTATACTTTGTTACAGAAATGCTTATTTTATTCCACAATTAAAAAATAAATAAATAAATGTGGGGGAAAAAAGATAGTCACTGATAAATTAGACTGCCTCTGGAAGAAGGCAATCAGTTTGGTATTTGTTGCCCTATGAGAAGGCAGAGGATCAGGAGTTTGTAATTCCTGGCTGTCTTTTCTTGAGGAGTGGCAATAGAAGTTACCTGTACCTAACCTGGCATGAGCCTCGTCATTCCTGAAGGGCACTTGATGGGACACATAACTCATTATAAACAGAAATGAAATTAATCCTAATATTTATGGTCATTCTCCTATATCCACCGTCAATCGGTCAATCAAGAAACATTTATTAAGCAGCTGTATGCCAGGCACTGTGCTGCAAATGTTGGGGATACAAAGAAATATAAAAGATGCTCCCTACCGTCAAGGAGCTCACAGTCTAATGGAGGAGACAACATGTAAATAGCAACGTACAAACAAGCTATATACAGGATAAATTAGAAATAATCAAGAGGGAAGGCACCAGAATTAAGAGGAATCAAAAAGGACTTCTTGTAAAAAGTTGAATTTTAGCTGGATCAATAGTGTCATATCTTTTTCAGTTGTCCTCTCTTCCACTATACATAGGAGAGCCTCAGAACACACTGTTAAACATAAGACCGTGTACTAAACTAAGAACAAATTTCATCATTATTTACTGACGCCACGTAAATTCAACAGTTCATTATTTACCTCTGGATCTCTCCGGTTTCACACAAATACATTCAAATAAGCAGAGACTTAAAATCCCACAGAGACTGGTCACCACACGTGTAGCCATGGATTTGGAATAAAAAGATCTGAGCTCAAATGCTGGCTTTGTTTTTTTATTAACTCTGCAATTGTAGATAAGTCACTTCTTCTCTTTGGACTCCATTTTCCTTCTTAGTCTATTTAAAATGAATTGAATATAGGAAAAAATCAATGGAGTAGCACTGTATTTTGGGAATTTGTACTTACATGAGCTAACCTGAGAACTATAGTGGGTCATAATGGAAAACACTTGGGTGATGATCATTGTAGAAATAAAAAGAAGCAATGTTTTCAGAAGACTATATTTCAGAACATTTTGGCAGGAGGAATTAAACAAGGTGTTCTGGGAAACAATCAATCACAAATGTGGTATAGACTGGTGATACTCATACTGAAGTAATGAACAACTTCAACAATTTGGACAACTGCCTAAGCTCTTTCTCTGCCAACAACTGTATCATGAATACACGTGACATGTCTTAATGGTTAGGTCACCCTTTAAAAGGTGGAGGAAACAACAAGGGTGTTTGCCATTCTGAATCTAATGCTGACCGAAAGGAGGAAGTGGTGGCTGAGGAAGAAATAATGAGAAACTTGGGAGCAAGTGAGTATTGCATCATAGAGTTCAGGAAAAAAATGGAGAAAAAAGGTGAGTATAAATCTGATACATACCCTAGATTTTGAAATAACATATTCCACAATATTCAAAGAATGATTGGAAGAATCCAACGACCTAATATTTTTCAGGGCAAGTCAGAACAAGAGGGATAAGAACCTCTCAAAAATGAAATTCTGAAGACATCAGCAGAAATTATTCTAATGAGGAGGTAAAGGAGCTGTCTAAAGAGAGCAGTTTGGCTACACAGGGACCTCTTTAAATGATTCATTTATCAAAAAAAAGGACACAAACACATATGTATATATGTGTTACATATACATACATATGTATTACATAATTGTATAGCCATATGTGTGCATATTGGTGTGTGTATACGATTCAGGTATTTGTTGTTGTTCAGTTATTTACGTGGTATCTGACTCTTCATGACAACATTTGGGTTTTTCTTGGCAAAGATACTACAACACTTTGCCGTTTTCTTTTCCAGCTCATTTTACATAAGAAGAATTGAGGTAAACGAGGTTAAGTGACTTGCCCAGAGTTACAGAGCTAGTAACAATCTGACGCCAAATCAGAACTCAGGAAGATGAGTCTTTTTTACTTCAGGCCCAGCATTCTATCCACCATGCAACTTATATATGTATTATATATGTATATACATGTATACATACATATATCAGCATATATGTGTGTATATATATGTGCACATACATAAACATACACATATATACAAAATCAGATAACAGAGAAGCAGAAACTTGCAAAAAAGACTTACTATACCAAAGTAAAGAGTACACAAAATGAACTGACTGATAGATAAAGGAAGCCAAAAGGGTTTATTGGTTTGGCTTTTAGATATGCTGGGGTAAAGAAGAGGGTCAGTCAGTCCACAAACACTTAGTAATTTACTATGTACCAGGCACTCTACTGCGTTCTGGAGATCCAGATATAAGCAAAAAGAGATTGTTTCTACCCTCAAAGAACTTACATTCTAATAGAAGAAGACCACATATAAAAGAAAGAAAAGTGTATGTGAATGGGTTGGGGAGTGCCTGTACAGGAGCATAGTGATGAAGTCTGCAGACTCAGAAGAAGAACCAGGAGAGGAATGAAGGGTGGCTGGCCTGGGGGCCCTTCTTCAAAATGGAGGTTCTGGGATCAACTCATCAATGGGAGAAGGGAGTCACAGGAATGGAGCAATGGTGAGAAGGCCATATGAGGTGGGCCCTTGGTTGCAGTAGTATGGAATAGTACTACTGGATATTAGCGAGAAGGCTGAATGAAACATTAATTCATTTTTATTCTAAATAGAATGTTTCTTGAGCTGGAAAAGAAAGAGGGAAAATGATTAACAGATAGTGAAAAAGTAAGATAAATGAGAAGATGATTAGACAGCATATAACTGTCCTCCATGTGTTTAAGTCACCATGCCTGGTGGAATACATGCTGGGGTCTTGAAAAAAACTGATAGAGATGATATCCCAGTGACTGTGAGTCAACAGGAGAGTGCTTGCATGACTGGAGGAGGGCAAACATTGCCCTGATTTTCCAAAATAGAGAAGAGGGTAGAGTCTACAAATGAGCCAATAATCTTAACCTCTCTTCCTTGGCAAAATTCCACAATGTGGTAATTATTTCAGGAATGATTTAAAAAGCGAAAGAGTAGACTAAAAGACCACATGGGTTTCTCAAGCAGAGATCATGCCCTTTCTGGGAACCTTTCCCTGTCTTCCCCCCAGTATTTCTTTTTATTTTTTCAGCCATTGTGGTATATGTGTTCTGACCACTTCTTCACCCTTAAGACTTAGAGGATCAAGGGATTCCTTGCCAAGAAACTGAAGGAAAGATGTTCTACCCCATCAGTGGATCTACAAGAAAACTGTCAATAAAATGAAGCACAACTTAAAGGGGCAGTAGAGAAAGCTGATAAAGAACAGTTGGTATAACGATACACACTTATCTTCTACCAAGTCCACCTCCTTACCATGGCACCCCTGATAAGTAAATGATGCTCTTTTTCCTTTATAGAAAGTATTTACTTAGGTGCAGAGATAAAGACAAACTTGTCATCAAAGAGAATGATCTTACTATTTTATTTTCATATGTTTTACTAAAAAGTTCACTAATGAATAAGTACATGACAATTAAAAAAACAGTTCAAGTCAGACTAAACTCATTTGAAAGAGGAACTAGACTAGTATGTCTGGAGAGTCAGCCTTTCCGTGTTTCATGAATTGTTCGGCAGTTTAATGAAACTTATGAAACCCTTCTCAAAGAAATGGTTTTTTTAAAAAAAATACATTAAGTGAAATACATAACATTGCAAAGGAAACCAATCATATTGTAATATAGTTATGAAAGTATTTTTAAAAAAATTCATAGCCCCTAGGCTAAGAACTCCTACTAGATATATAGTGTTCCTAAGTTTCTGCAAAGTGTTAGAAAGGTCTGTCATCTATTTTTGTGGATCAAGTGAAAGTGTGTGTGCTAGATGATAGTAGAATGAGATGAACACAAAAGCTGTTGAATTACCTGATCTCAAATAATAGGTCAAGGACAACCTGGAGGGAGGTGTCTTGGGTCCATACCTGTGCCAACTTATTTATCAGAAACCTGAAGGAATTCATAGAAAGCACTTGTCAAATTTTCAGCTGACACATTAAACAACCAAGTCAAGAGGCAAAAAGATATTGCCAGGCTACTACAATGAATTCTTTTTAACCTGATCTGTGATTTCATCAGTATAGGGAATTCCCAGGGAGGATCTTTCTACACCAATACAAATTAAGAACTACTCTGAAACTTCTTATAGAACTGTAAGCAGCATGTGTCAATGCTAGGATATGGTCCCAAGCCCTCCCAATTCCAAGGTCACCTCTATCAGCCATGCTACATGATAAATTTATTAGTTTAGAATGAAATGAATATGAAACTCTTATCCCTGAGTTCTAAAAATGCAATAAATTTCATAAATATTAGATGAAAAGCATGTGAATACCTTATGAAAAAGATCTATGAGTTAATAGTCTACAAGCTTGATATCAGTCAACAGGGATAACATGATATCTCAAAATGCTATTAGCTAAAGCTCAGAGTGGAGCAGTGTCCAGAATGAGGGAAATAATGATTCTGTCATGTCTAGTCCTGATCAGACCACAACTGCAGTACTATATCTTCAGTTCTAGATGCCACATTTTAGCAAGAATAATCCATAAGTTGTAGTGTTTTCAGAGGACAGCAACAAGGATAGAATCAAAGACCAAGATCACTTATCAACATACGTAGAAGGAATTTTTGGTTAGGTATAAGCTGGACAAGAAGACCTGAGGTTATTCAATTCTTAGAATCTACAATCTGTAAAATAAAGGGACTGAACTAGCTTATTTTTAAGATTCTTCCACGTTTATGTTTTATGATTCATCTTCCTTGAACAAAAGAACAAGACATTAGCCCAGGAAGAAAAACAAACAATAAAAGATACCAACAAAACAGGACAAAAGGAGACTGCTCCCAGAAGCTCTAAGGTCCAAATGCCAGCTTTCCTGCTTCTTTTATCTCTCAAAAGCGTAGGTAGCTCTATAAGCATTCCCCACTGGGTAGAAAGGGGGCAGAGTCTTTATAACCTGTTTAGCAAGGCATCTTGAGCTGGTTCTCATTGCTTTGCTTGGATAGGGAAAGAGCAACTTCACAGTTAGAATGCTCTGTGTGGAGGATATCGTTCTACAGGTGCCCCATGGCAAGTGAATCATCTTTGTGTCAGCATGACACTTCCCTGTGGTTTGTGGCAAAACCAGCTTCCAGGCAGATAAAAACTTGATTTTCTTCCGTGGTAGTTGCGTTGTTCAATGCTTTACAAGGATGCCCTGTTGTAGCTAGCCATGTATCTATTGATACCTTATTTTCCCCTAATTGTTAGTCTCCTACAGAAAGCAGAAACACTGAAAACAATTTGCATCCTCTGCCCCTCACACAACCTGTGATTGGATGGGAATATTGATTGTCATCATTGATTGCCTTTATAGGTCATTAGCATGGCCGATACTTTGTTCCCCAGACAAGCTTCTCTATGCACACAAAACTGAACCACCTTTGAGCCACTCTTCCTTCTCACTTAACCTTCTCTTTGCACATCAAATGATTAACTTCAAGACAATCACGTTGCCTGTCCCTGTAAGATCCATAGTCAAACTCAACCTTCCTTTCCTCAAGTCAATTCTTTAAGCATCCAACAGCATGGGGTCTAGGAAACATGTAATAGGAGAGGTGTCAATATATAGTAGAAAGATCACTGGACTGAGAATGAGAAAACCTGAATATAACACCTCCTCCTGACCCTAAACTGGCCATCGCCCCCCATCACTTACTAGTCGTATGACCTTGGGCAAGTCATTTTAATCTCTCTTAGCTTGTTTCCTCTTCTGTGAAATGAGGCTATTAACCTGCTTCAGGAGCTTGCTATTAAAAAAAAAGGGAGAGGGGGTTCTTTAAATCTTAAAGCCAAATTACACAAAAAGTAAACTATTTTAAAGTGCTATGTTAATACTACTTATCATCATCATCAACAACAACCACAGGAGCAAAGGAGATTTCATCTAGAGAACAACAAAAAAAGGAGGCTATAACAGTTTTGCTCAAATAGATCTGTCATGTCGAAAAGGCAAGAGTTTAGTTCTGTGTTGCTCCAGGGGGCAGATTTGAGATCAAAGGGAGAAAATCCCAGCAAGGCTTACTTCAGATCCATCTGAAGAAGAACACTGTAACAGCCAGAGGTGTTCAACAAGGGGAGGGGTCCCCTAATGAAATCACCGAAGTGCTGACACATAGACTGAATAGTCCTTGATCTGAAATATGGGAAATTCTTGTGTTAGGTAGAAGGTTGACCTGATGACCTCTAGGGCCTTTCAAAACTCTTAAGATCATATGATTCAAAACCTGCCTCCCTTGGCCCCCCAGTCTTTTTGCACATTCCATTTCATACAAATTAATGTGTTTCTACTCTCTGAGGGCTCTGTATGCTATATTGCACTCCTCATCCCAGAGTTCTCCAGTACCCTTAAGGGCTTAGAAGGAGGGATGTCTCTCATTTCTGTCATTTGCTCAAGCCTCTGCCAATTGTTTCCCCCAATTTTAGGAGTTCAAGAACCCCAGTTCTATTTAACCACTAAATAGTTAGATTAGCTTTTCCAAAGAAATATTTACTTCAAAGGTATAATAGGAGTAAATATACAAACATTTCCTCCAATGCCCTACTGCCATCACCCTTATACCACCTAGTTTCTAGGCTGAGGAAAAGATTAGATTCACAATTTAGCTCAATTCCTATATAACACAGTCCCCACCAAGTTCAAATCCAAAGCCTTCCATGGGCTACTGTCTTGTGACTCTGGCTTCTCAAGGCTTCCCTGTTGGCTACAACATCTAACCTGAAATGCAATGGATGGCCTGAAGCTCTCATGTTGAGGACTTCACTCCCTTCACCTAGAACTGAAAAGGATAAATGAAACAGGCCAAAACCCAAAGCCCACTTCTCAGGACCACAAGGCCTAGGATAGAGGGATAAGAAGGAGGATGGCCCTTAGGCCCTCTTCCCGTATCACATGGTTGTTGTTGTGTCTGTCTTTCATTTTTGAAGAGGATCATGACATCAGAGAAATGATGACGACTTGCACTTGACTTTGTTTTGAGTGAGGGAAGGATGTGCAGGTCACTAGCCTCACTTTCTTCTCCTGAGCCATCTGGATCCAGTGACCAGATATTCATCAGGATGGCTGGAGATGGCCCATGATGCAATGGGAGACCTTGGCCTCTTTGGCCTTGAGTTGTAGACTGGGTCTCTACCTAAACTCCACCGGAGGGCTGTTTCCTGGACCCCTCCTGGCTAAAGAGTGATTATAAATTGTAACTGTTTCCCTTCCCTTCCAGCTTGATTTAGTTATTTTTTTCTTTTGCTCTTTAAAGGGGTCACCCCCTAAATGCTTCTTAAACAGGCCTATTCACTGTATGTGCATTACCTCACCCTCAGAGTATATATTGAGACTTCTTTTTTGGACCTGGCCAACATGGAAATTTGTTGACTATACATGTGTGTAATGGTTTTTTAAATTTTTTTTTATTTCTTGCTTTTTCCATGGAGGGAGGGAGAGGTGAGAGATAAGAATTCAGACCTGAAAATATAATAATATTGATTTTTAAAAAGAATCAGATCCTCTGTGATTTTGATACTAATACACCTAACTCCTTTTTTGGTCTTATGTGTTCTTGGTGATTCACATGATAAAAATACAATGAAGATATAAGTATAGATATAAGTACTTATATAAATACAGACGTAAGTACTTGTACAATATAAGTACAGTAAAAACAAGCAAAACATGGTATAGTGGATACAAGTAGTCAACCTTAGAATCAGAAAAGTAGGAGTCCTGTCTCTGACACATGCCGACTGTGATTCTGGGAAAGTCACTTCAACTCTCAGTGCTCCAGGAAATTCTCTAAGACCCTCAGTTTCCTCATTCCTACTATGAGAGTGACAAGCAGTGGAATAGAGAGGAAAGAACACTAGTTCTAGAATCAGAGGCTCCAATCCTCTCTCTTTCCGTTATATAGTGTCCCAAAAGTCGTAGTGCTGTTTGAAGCATAAAACTACACTAAAACTTTTGGAACACTCTGTGTTATACAGTGTGGTCTTGGGTAAGCCTTTCTGGACCTTAGTTGCCTCATATAAAAGAAGAATATTAGACTATATGGCCTTTTAGGTCCCTTTCAGTTCTGTTCCTTTAACAAAGTTCAGTTTCTTTAATAAAGGGATTTACCATACCTGGAATTGCTACACTGATGAAATCTTAGGTCCAGGACAAAGTATAGGACAGGATAGGAGATTTCCCATTGAAAAAAGTTTCATTTTTGCTTTAATATTTTAAGTTACTAATAATTGCTCTATCCATTTCCCTCCCCCCTTTCTGTTCTTCTTTTCCTACTTTCTGTGCACTTAAGTACATTATAGTTTTATATACTAAATTAAAAATCAGGAAAAGAAGCTTTTCTCAACCTCTCTTAATTCTAGTGCCTTCCCTGTCCTATTTATTTCCTACTTATGATATATATAAATACATTTATCTATTATATATGTGTATATGTATATATACACATATATAATATATATATATATCTTGCTTGCGCATCCTTTAGATCATAAGATCTTTGAGGGCATGTACTGTCTTTTGCTTCTTTTTATATTGCCAGCACAGTGTAGCACATAGTAGGAATTTACTAAATGTTTGTTGAATGACTGACTGATCAATTAAGTCCCAGAGGTGGCCCTTTGTATAGAGTTCTGATCTGGATTCAAGAAGACCTGCATTCAAACCTTATTTCAGACTCTTTCTAGCTGTGTGACTCTGGGCAAATGATTTAATTTCAGTCTGTCTCAGTTTCTGCATCTATGAAATGGGAATTATAATAATACCTACCTCCCAAGGTTGTTGTGATGATGAAATGAGATAATATCTGCAAACCTTAAAGCACTGTATAAATGCTAGCTGTCATCATTATTGTCATTATTTGCTTGTTTAATACGTCTTCTTTATATCTGTCATTATCCACCAACACACTCATTACCCTGAGTAGACAGACAGACAGACAGATACATCAAGATAAAGATACACGTATATATATATATATATATATAGATAGATATACATACATTTTATGTATATCTATATATACACAAGCAAAACCAATAAAACACCTCAAATTCATCACTTTTCTTTTAAAAAGTGGAAGATATATTTCCTCATCCAGATTTTAAAGTCATGATTAGGTACTGCCTTAGTCATTTATGAAGTCTTTCAGAGTTTTTTTCTCCTCTACTTACAATCATATAAATTGTTCTCTCGCTTCAGTTTACTTCACTCTACATTAGTTTAAAAAAATCTCAACATATTTATTTGAATCTGTCATTTTCCTTCTTATAGTGCAATAAAATTCCATGACATTTATACACCACTATTTGTTCAGCCATGCCCCAATCAGTGACTACATGCTTTGTTTCCATTCCTGTGCTACAATGAAAAGTGCTGCAATCCTTATTTTTATGCAGATGGATTATTTCCTTGACCTCCTTGAGGTAAATGCCTAATAGTATTAGCATATACAGTTTAGTGACTTTTTGGGGTTTGGTTCCATATTATTTCCAGAATAGTTGAACCAATTCATAGCTTTGTGCCTGTTTTCCCACAGTCTCTCCAATGATTGCTATTTCCCTCTCTTTTAATGTTTTCCAGTCTGATGGCATATGAAGTGAAACCTCAGAGATGTTTTCATTTGAATTTCTCTTATTATTAGTGAATTTGAGTATTTGTTCAGTTGTTGATAGCTTGGATTTCTTCCTTTGAGAACTGTCGGTTCATATTCTTTGGCCACTTATTTATTGAAGTGACCCTTATCCTTATATGTGTGTGTTAAATCTTTAAATATCTTGGATATTAGAGCTTTCAAGGGTTTTTAGATCACATTCTCTTGAATGGACAGAAACTTGTACATAGCAGTTACACTCAGATACAACAGAATTTCTATTTAATCAATTGTCTCTCTGAATGTTTCCTTCCATGAACACCAGATGGCAGTAGAGACCCTGCAATATGTGCTTTCAATAGGAAGTCTCTAAACTGAGACAGCCTAGCCAAATTCATGAAGGTTCATTACCAGGTTGATTATAAGTAATGCAGCTTTTAAGCACAACACTCAAAGATTTTTCTACCCTGTCATAGAAGTTTCTAATCTGCTTTGGTGAAAATGACATCCATGACATTTGTATGATGGATTGGTAAAATAAGTATAAGGTACTATGCTAGATTTTGAGATACATAATGCTCTAAAGGAACTTATAATCAACTGAGATTAGGGAACGGGAAGACAGGTACACAAATAACTAATATGGAAGAAAAAATCATGTAATTCTAAAGAAGAAATGCAAGAAAAATATTGAGAGAAATATGGAAAGGGAGAGACCACTTTTACTTGGGGGGAAGATAAAGGAAAGCTTCATGGAGGAAATGACAATTTGAGTTGGGCTTTGAAGGAAGGAAAGGACCTCAACAGATGGAGTTGTGGTTGAGAGTCTCTCTCAGGCCTAGCACAATGGCTAATCACACTCTACTAGGTGAGGCCCAGAGGGGCCGTGATCTTTTCCAGTCTCAGTCTTTTACATGACTTATAGTTTGCTTGGGGTGTGCTGCTCTGTCTTCTCAGCAGGGGACTCTGTTCTCAGTACTTTAATTCTACCTCACACCTTAGACTCCTGAGTCAACAATTCTATTTTTGGCTCTAGTCTAAGAAGTCCTCTCCCAGTGGAAGAGAGGAGGAAATAAAAAAGTTCTCCAGAGTACAAAGACAAATCAGATATCGATATCGAACAAGTAGTTTCATTCCTATATAGGAAGGGAACTGCTGAACAGTAAAGAATCATAACCTATTCCTAGACTCTGAAAAATTGTAAAATAGTTACATGCCATGAGCAAGCCTCCATAGGACATCTTCAAATGGGTTGTTGGTTAGTTTGTTTACATTTCACTTTCATTGAGCAGAGTCTGATCAGTGCCAAGTGAGTTCTTTGCTTTCTGGTGGTTTCTCTCTTTGTGGGTCACTTTTCCCTTCATAGACTGTTCACTCATTTTGTCTTTGCCAGAGCTTCTGTTACTGGGGCAAGTGGCCCAATAGCCGATACCCTAGCATAGTCCCTGGTGTATAGGACAGTCCCTGGCCCTTTGTAAATGTTTATTGATTGACTACTCAAGTGCCCAAGAAGTGTGTGTGTGTGTGTGTGTGTGTGTGTGTGTGTGTGTGTGTGTGTGTGTGTGTAGGAAATGGTGGTGTTAGTTGCCTTTTGAGATCCTACAAGGCTTTATACCAAAAGAAAAAGTTTTAAACAGGAGATCTCTGAAATAGATTTATGAAGAGGCTTTGCTTTCATGGTGCTGGCCAAGTGTGCAGAGCATCCCTCCACCTACCCTTTGGAATTCAGTCTTTATACCTTAAGGCCAGAAGGAAGGAGAGGTCTGAGGTGGGAGGGATTGCTTGCTTAATGTGCACATTAAGTTCTAGCTGAGTAGCCAGTTAAAAGTGTCCTTATGGCAGACAGAAAGCACGCGGAGGATATCTGAGTCTTCTCTGAAGTTGGGGGTAAAAGGATCTCTCCATTATTCATCCCAAGGATGGGTTACGTACACATGAGGAATGATATAGGAAAAAGCAAGGGAAAGGAGGAAACAGGAAAAGAGAGTGATGGAATGTCATCCAGTTTGACAGGAATGTAGACTATATGAAACAGGTTCAACATGAGACAAATCTTGGCAGGCAAATTGGAACAAGATTGTCGAGGTCCTTTAATGCCATAAATGATGCTTTACTTGTTAGATGATAGGGAGCTCCTGAAGAGGAATAAAGGAGTTCCATAGCCATGAGAAGTATTTTAAGATTACCTGGACAATAGAAATTGGTGGTAACACATTGGAAAGAAACTAGACTGAAGACAGGAAGGATAATGAGGAGGTCTTTTTATAATAATAAAGTCAAGAAAAAAATAATTGATAAGATCAATATTACTATTGCCCTGGAAACTCCTGTGACAGTCTCCTTCTCTGTGGTTCTGTCCACAGTCTATGGGACTGCCTGGATCAAGGCTCCCTTCCTTGGTCACCACTCTTCAATGTGAGTTGTGTCGCCAGGTAGAATATAAACTCTACAAAACAGGGACTCACTTTATATTTGTATTCTCAGAGGCTTTCAGATTAATTGAGGTGAGAGCTTGAACCAGGGTGTTTGCATTTGGATTGTCTGTAAAAAAAGTTTTATATTTATAGCCTGCAAGGTCATAAAAGATATTCTTGAGATTGAAGTTGTAACAAAACTCTTTTGTTTATATCCATTTCTTAACCTCCTTTTGATCGTCTGTGTACTTTTTAACGTTTCCTTGACACCCTTTTTTCTGGCATTGCTATCATCATTCACACACAACTCTCCCCATACTACAAAATAAAAGCCATCCCTTCTAGCAAATAAATGCAGTCAAGTAAAACTAATCAAGATCTGAAAATCTACAGCTCATTCTGAACCTCTAGTTCTTCACCTCTCAAACAAGAAGAGGAAATTCAACCATTCTCAGACTTCTGAAGTTGTGGTTATTCTTTGCGCTGATCAGAGTTGTGAAGTCATTCAAAGTATTTTTTTCCTTTACAATTTTGCAGTCATTTATATGTTGCTCTCCTAGGGCTTGCTGCTGAGCACTAAGTTCATCAAGGCATCAGTTCATACAAGTTTTCTCAGGTTTCTCTAATCTATCCTAAAGGAAGATAGATGATGTAATAGAGAGAATACTAGACCTGAAGTCAAGATGACCTGAATTCAAATACAGTCTCAGACACTTTCTATGTGGCCCTGGGCAAGTCATCTAACATCTGTTTGCCTCAATTTCCTCAACTGTAAAATGGGGATAATAATAGCACCTGCTTCACAGACTAGGAGCTTCATAAATTCTTATTCCCTTCCCCCTCCATCCCTTTTGTCATTATTTACAGTACGTAATAGTCCATTATTTTCATATAGCATACTTTATCTAACCATTTCTCAATTAATGGACATCCACTTCGTTTCTTTGTTCTGTCTTTGATACAACAAAAAGTGCTGCTATAAATATTTTTTGTATGTGCTTAATATGAAGTTTAGTGATCTTGGGGCATAGTCTTAAATTGCTTTCTAGAACACCTAGGCTAACTCAAAGTTCCATCAACAGTGTCCTGCTGATTGACTTGTTTTTTTCACAGTTCTTCTAAGAATTGTTCTTTCCCTCCTTTTCCCCCCATCATTGCCAATCAGATTGCATTTCTTTTATTATTAGTAATTTGGAGCACTTTTTATTTGGTTATTGATAACATTTTTATTGTATTTCTTTCAAAAACTGGTCATATCCTTTAACCATTTATCTATTGGAGAATGACTCATATTGTCATATTTTTCTATTAATTTCTCGTATAGCTTGGATATTAGACTTTTATGAAGGAATTTCCTGCCAAGGATTTTTCCCATTTCACTTCTGTCCTTCTAATTCTAACGGCACTGACTTTGTTTGTATAAATGATTTACAATTTTATATAAACATTATCGATCATTTTACCTTTTTGGTCCTTTCTGTTCCTTCTTTGGTTAAGAATTTTCCCACTGTTTGTACTTGTAAAAGGTGTATTACTCTTTCATCTAATTTGTTTATATATGACTATGATCCTACAATGAAGGTTGCAATATATTTTTCCAATAGAGAGAGGAAAGAAATAATGAAAACATAAGAGAGAGTTTGATGGAGGAAACTGAAATGCAGTGGAAGATACATGTACAAGCATTAACTTTATTTTTTAATAATTATGCTTTACTTATTTTAACATTCATTCTAAAAAATTTAGTTCTAAAATTCTCTCCCTCCCTTCCTTATGGAAAAGCATATTTCCATAATAGCAGTGTTGGGAAAAGAAAGAAGAAAAATAAAATAAATGGAAAGAGTATGCTTCCATCTGCGCTCAGAATCCGTCAGTTCTCTCTGGAAGTAGATAGCATTTTTCATGAGTTCATTGAAATTGTCTTGGATGATTTTATTGATTAGACTAGCTAAGTCTTCCACAGTTGATCATCACTATAATATTGCTATTACTATGTACGATGTTCTCCTGGTTCTGCTCACTTCACTTTAGAGGCGTTAACTTTAGCAAGAAGATGTGACACCTCTTCATCTGGGTTGTTGCAATTGCAGGGAAGGAGAAGGCATCAAGTCAATAAGCACTTATTAAGTTCTTTCTGTGTGCCAAGCTCTATATGAAGCACTAGAGATGCAAGTTCCTAACCTGGGTTTGGGTCTGTGCAAGAGTAGATTGCTGCTGATCTTCACCTTTATCATCCAGCTGGAAAGCTCTGTTGGTTCAAAGTGGCAGAATTGTAGGTTTCCCTTTGGTTTGGATTTCCTGCCTTGCTTATTTATCTGCAAACTGGGCTAGCTGCTGAAAGTGAGCCCCTGCTCTGAGCGTGGAGTCTGATTCATACCCCAGTTGCTGCTGGATTCTTAGCTTCCTCCTTTCGTGGTTTACTCCCCAGGGCCTCCCTAACTGGGAAAGGCTGTAGGTCTGTATCCCAAAGAGATAAAAAAATACCAAAAAATAAAAGGACTATGTGTACAAAAATATTTATAGCAGCTTTTTTATGCTAAAAAGAATGGCAAAAAATTGGAAATTGTGGGGATGTCCATCAATTGGGGAATGGTTGAACAAGTTGTTGTATATGATTGTGACAGAATACTGTTGTGCTTTAAGAAATGATGAACAGGAAGACTTCAGAGAGGCCTGGAAGGACTTATATAAACTGATGCTGAATGAAAGGAGCAGAACCAGGAGAACTTTGTACACAGCAACAACCACAGCGTGCAAGGAATTTTTCTGGTAGACTTAGCCTTCACAGCAATGCAAGGACCTAAAACATTCCCACTGGACTCTTGAGGCAAAATGCCTTCCACATCCAGAGAAAGAACTATGGAATTGGATCACAGAATGAAGCAGAATATTTTCTCTTGTGTTATGTTTTGTTTTGTTTGTCATGGTTTCACCCACTCATTTTAATTCTTCCATGCAACATGACTAAGGTGAAAAATGTATTTAATAAGAATGTATGTGTAAAACCTATATAAGATTGCATGTTGTCTTGGGGAGGGAGGGGGGAAAAGGGAGGGAGGGAGAGGGGAAAAATCTAAGATATATAGAAGTGATTGTAGAAAACTGAAAACAAATTAATTAATAAAAATAAATAAAATGAAAAAGATAGAAATGATGATCAGGATGCTCTCAGAAGAAAACCGGGAAAGGTTTACATGAATTGTTGCAAAGTAAAATGAGCAGAACTAGGAAAACTTTGTATGTAGTTAAAGTATGATGATTTACTATGAATAACTTAGCTATTCTCAGCAATACAATGATATGCAACAATTCTGTAGCATTTATATGAAAGGTGCTGTTCATCTACAGAGAAAGAAGTGATAGAACCTGAATTTATTTTCTTGTATGTTTTTTGAATGTTTTTTTTCACAGAATGACTGATATGGAAATGGGTTTTGCATGAGTACATATATATAACCTAAGTCAAATTGCTTGCCTTCTCAATGGGGCAGGGGGGGAGAATTTGGAACTCAAAATTTGAAAAAAAATATTAAAATTGTTTTACATGTAATTGGGGAAAATATTAAGATTAAAAGGAAAGACTTAACTACTCTGATCAATATAATGATCCAACACAATTTCAAAGGACCATTGATGAAAAATGATACCCACGTGCAGAGAGAGAGCTGATGAACTCTGAGTGCAAATTGAAGTATACCATTTTCACTTTTCTTTATATTTCTTGCTTTTTGTTGTATTTTTTGCAGCATGGTTAATATGGAAATATATTTTGCATGACTTCACATGTATAATTGATATATTACTTGCCTTCTCAACGGATGGGGAAGGGGAGAGGAGAGAATTTGGAACTCAAATTATTTTTAATGAATGGTAAAAACAAACAAATAAATGGGCAAATAAATGAATAAACAAATCAATGAAAAGGAAGGATAGTTGAGGGATGGTAATATGACAAGAGTCTGGGAATGACGGTGAAAAGCAAGGAGTAGGTTGTTTAAGGGTTACATTCTCAGTAGGTTGGACTAGATTGTCTCAGAGGTCTCTTCCAACTCTGAAACTGAGGAGTTCTCTATGCTAGCTCTATTTTTAGGATCTGTGAGATGGCATGAGAAGGGCAAGGGAAGAGCTACATTAGAAAAGGCAGCTAAAGATGTAGTCTTCATGGGAAGGCCAGGTTTCACTTCGTATTAAGAGATGGAAGATGTGTAGGAAGAAAAACTCCAGGATTAAAAGGAGTTTGTTGCCAATCAGACAGTTTCCAAAGGACAGTGGAATGAGTGGATGGGGGAAGGGAGGGACTGCAGGAAGTAAGGCTGGAATGAATAGGGATGAAAGTATAAGGGAAAGTAGCAGGATAATGGGTCTTATTATATATGGTGGTGTACGTGTATGACTGGGATTAGGGTTGTAGGACTATGGGATATGAGCTGGAGGGGTGAATTAATCATAAGAGAAGGGAGAAGACTTAGCAGAAAGAGATGTCTGCCTATAATGTTGGTGGAAATACATTGATGGCAAATTTCACAGTCTAGTTCATCATCCCCTTTGTTTTCCAGGCTTATCTCAGGATCCCTCCTGCCACTAAGAGAGTTTAGACCATCAGTGACAAGTAGGCAAGGGCCTGAACTACTAACGTCAGAATATGGCCCATCAATTCAATTCATTCCACTTTGATTTAATTCAACAAGTATTTGTTACTAACTATGTGTCAGGCATATGGTAAGTGCTAGAGATATTAAATAAAATGAAAAGTCCCTCCTTTCAAACAGATTATATTTTATTGTAGGAAACCACATGCACAAATAAACTAAAAATACACGTATATGATTTCATTGGCATAGCATTTCTCCATCAGGAAACTCCCTGTATCAGTGTAGATCAGCATTCACTCTGCAAGTTCTTTTTATTTGCCTGAGGTTCTGAGAGGTTAAGTAAACTGCTCAGTCATCACACAGCCAATATATGTTGGGGACAGGACTTGAATTTGAGTGTTTCTCAGAACATGTCTATTCTTCCATAATGAGTGTCATAAAGAAATAGAAAGGAAACACAGAGTAATGTTTTGTAGGGTAGCATGAAAACCTGGGAGAGGGGAGATCAAGAAAAGCGTTTTTGTCCAGAGCATTTTAAAATATGGATTTGTCTGTGATATTCTTAATCCAATCTGAGGATGTTCTCCTGCCATCAATCCTGAATACTGAAGGCTCTTCACCTAGTGAAGAAAGTTTTTCATCTCATCAAGGTAGGAGTACATCTTAACTGATTAAAATATACTTAAAACCCCCTATGCCAATTTGATGAGCAGCTACATGGTAGAGTTAAGAGTGTTGAGTCTAGACTCAGGAAGACTCATCCTCCTGAGTTCAAATCTGGCCTCAGATGCTTACTAGCTGTGTGATCTTGGGCAAGTCACTTAACCTTGTTTGCCTAGGTTTCTACATGTGTAAAATGATCTGGAGAAGGAAATGGCCAACCTCTCTCGTTACTTTCCTCAAGAGAGCTGGACACAACTGAAATGACTGAACGATAATGATAAACACCAATTTGATTTGTTTCTACGGATATAAATATTTATATATGTAATATATAAATACGTTTCTACAATAACCTCTTGTTTGAATTTAGCTTTCTCACTCAGACAGTTTGACTCTGGCCTGCCCAGCTTTGCCTTTTACTTGATCTTTAATCATGCTGACCTCGGAGCACCTGATATCATCTCTAGCCTGGACTCATGCCATTGTCCTGCATTTTGCCGGTTTTGAATTTCCAGACTGCCACTTACCTACAATAGCATCTCATTTGTCCACAGCACTCACCAGGCAGCCTTACCTATTTGGAACACAACTAAGGCCTTGAAATCAGGCAAGAAAGGCTTCCGAGTCATCAAACTGGATGCCACAAAGTCTTTGCACCTTACTCATAAGACAGGATACCTCACCCCATCTTTTTCCTCAGTACCTAGTTATTCTTATTTTGAACACAATTTAGACAGTTTGGAAAATCTGGCTTCCTAGCCCATAGCAAGTTAAAAATAACAAATTACCAGATATGCTAGAAGCAGACACACAGATAATGGCAGAGGAGGGGCTATAAAAAAACTGTAACAGAAATGAACTCATCCACACCCCAAATCACAGAACTAGAGAGCATTCAGTTTAGGGACACATTTCTAAAGGACTCTAAAGGGCATCACTGTCTTGCAGTATAATACAATAACTGGTATATGTAATCATGACCTTGAGGCATCGAGAAAAGGTTAAGCCGTATTCGTTATAAATAAGGCAGGAGGGGTGTGATACAGTTTAGAAGCATTTCAGGTTGGTCCAGATGTTCTCAGAGCTCTCCCAGCTCTAAATCTATGAACCTATCCACAATTGGTTTTTTAAAAATTAATTGCCATTTAAAGCACTGATTTTCAATTATCTGTATAATTAATTTATGTGGAACACCCTATTCCCCAATGAACTGAGATGAAATAGGAATTACTGTCTTTCCTCAGACCACATTGACCATAGAGTTTCTAACATTGTCTTTTTTTTCCTTATTCTGTCCTCCTGCTCAGTCCTGTAAATTCTCCTACCCATGTGCTCTCTTTTATGGGCTGAAATTCTGTATGTATTCTATCTAGTCCAGAGGCTCTGTTGTTTGGCATGATCACAGACATGAACCAGAGCACCAACCAAAACAGTTTTTTCCTGAGTTCACCAAAATTTGCAGAGGTTGTTAAGGGCACTTTTAGTCCTTCAGCAACAACTGAGCTCAGCATTTAGTTAGAATTTGAGGGTGTCCTTATCCGTGATTTTATTAGTAAAATTCTCAGAGAAGAAATGCCATCAAAGCAGATGTACATTTGTTTTGTGTTTTATAGTATAAGAAAATCATTCAGGGCACTGAAAAATAAATGAGTCACCCAGGTTCATCTACCTGATATGTGTTAGAGCCAGAACTTGAATCTTCTGATCTGAGGCTCCTGTGTACCCACTAAGCCACGCAGCTTTTCATTAGCAATAATTAGTTAAGATATCAATCAGTCAATATACTTTTATTAAGCTCCTACTACGTGTCAGGCACTTTTCTAAGCACAAGAAGCACAGAAAGGTAAAAGATTTCTCCCCTCTCCTCCACAACCCTCCATGGCAGTACCTCAAATGAGTTCCTCCATATACCAGCTTTGCCCTACCACTTCTCCTTCCCCTAGTTATAGCAAGACTCCTCAGTCAAAGTCTCTCAGTGACCCAAGGTTTCTGTAACACTCCCCTTATCCCCTTTATGAATTCAGGGTGTGATTAGTGCTTCTTGTCTGATGGCAAAAATTGCCAGTTACAACTCTGACACCAATCATGGGTAAGTGGAGAGATTACAATAAGTGCCATGATTTAGGCAGTCTAGATGATCACTGTCGGCCTATCTAGCTCTAAATCTATGATTCTATCCAAAATTAGTTCTTAAAATTTTTTTAAAGCAGCAAACCTTAAACTTTGGTTTAAATAACCACAGCTCCCAGAATCAGAAGTTTAAACGCTAAGATGCCTACATATAACTTAACATAATTTATAAGATTATGTAAGGCTCTTTTCAGCAGAGATTTTTTTAAGATGACTTAATGATGCTTTTGTCTTTATATCATTCATTTTAACTCCCTCCTTGTGATAAAGAAAAAAGTAATTGAGCAAACATGTCCAATACAGTGATCCCATCTGAAAATGTATGCACTATTTCATCCTCGTAATTCTCTATTGGTCTGTCATGATATGGAGGATAGATTTCATTTGTTCTGAGGGACCTTCACTAGCCTTTTAATTACTTAGTGTTCAATTTCCTTTTAATGAATTTTTCAATCTCCATATTGCCTCCAGGTGTTGTTCAGTCATTTCAATAGTACCCAACTCTTCAAGACCCCATTTGGGATTTTCTTGGCAAAGGTACTGGAGTAGTTTGCCATTTCCTTCTCCAGTTCATTTTAAAGATGAGGAAATTGAGACACAAATGGTTAAGTTACTTGTCCAGGGTCACACAACTAGTGCCTGAGACCAGATTTGAACTCAGGAAGATGAGTCTTCCTAACTCCAGGACCAGCACTCTATCCATTGCACCACCTAGCAGCTACCATTGACTACAGGATCAAATACTAAATACTCAGGCATTCAAAATGCCTCATAACCTAGACCCCTCATACTTTTCCAGTCTTACCTCCCATCACATACTCTTTGATCCAATGACAAAGGTGAGACAAAATTACCAATTCATAAAGTAGTTTGTGAAACTGCTAAATAGGCAGTTTATATTTCACCTTGGCTCTGTACTATCCAAACAATTCCTCGAAGGTCCACATCTTCTGATAAGCCAAACCAGAAGGATTGACCTTCTGGCTGTTCCATGAACAAGACTTTCCCTCTCTCAGCTCCAGACATTTTCTCTGACTATCTCTCATGCCTGGAACACTCTCCTTCCTCTACTCTGCCTGCTGACATTCCTGTCTTTCTTTAATTCCCAACTAAAATCCCATCTTTTATAAGAACCTTTCCTCTTATGCTTCTTAATTCTAGTGCTTTCCCTTTGTCAATTATTTCCCATTTATTCAGTATATAGCTTGTTTGAATGTATTTGTTTTCATTTTGTCTCGCCTGTTAGATTGTAAGCTCCTTGAGGGAAGGGATTGTCTTTTGCCCCATTTTGTATATCCAGCACTGAGCACAGTACCTGGCACATGGCAAGAGTTTAATGAATATTTATTGATTGATTGATTTTCATTTACAGTTTTAAACATTGTGTATAATTTACTTTTTTGTTTATCTCAGTTCAGTCCTGGAGGAAATTGACAACTTAAAAGAAGCATTCAACTCTTTTTCTTCTATACTTTGGCTCTTTCTGTTCCCACACCAGAATCCTGAAGGAAATTACTCAGATTTAGTCTTATAGTCTCTCCCAAAAGGGAGTGGGTACTCTCTGTATTATGGGGATTAGAAATTTGTTTTCTTTATACAAAAGAAATGCTAAGCACAAAAGATTAATGACCACATACTGAAAGAAAAACTTAAGTAGCAATGATAATATGACTATTGTTATAGGCTTCCAGAAAGGTGAGACAAAATTACCAATTCATAAAGTAGTTTGTGAAACTGCTAAATAGGCAGTTTATATTTCACCTTGGCTCTGTACTATCCAAACAATTCCTCGAAGGTCCACGTCTTCTGATAAGCCAAACCAGAAGGATTTGACCTCACTTTCCCGTTAGTAGTGGTCTTCTCCTCAAGGAAGTACTGTAATGGACGTAAAGTGGGCATCTCACATACCACAACTTGTCCATAATGAGGACCCGGGATCTCAAACTCACAATCTGCCTCTAAGCTTGGGCACATTCATTTTGAGATAGCTTCTAAACTATCTATAATCATATAATGAATCACAAAAAAGAAGAAACAGTCAGAGGCCTAAATTCAAGCTTATTTAGCTGAGCTCCTACCGTGGGAGTAGTTGCCATTCTGCCATGGTAGAGAAGGACTCTCCTTACCCTTCATGGAAAGTCTCAGAGTTACATGGTGACACCTGAAGAATTAAAAGAGATGAAAGCTAGGGGACTGGTCAATTCTTAAGTCCACTAAAGCAATTAAAATGGTGATGAGAGAGGTCTCAGAGAAAGCCAACTCTCTCACAAACATTACAGAAAGTTCTAAAAATGTAACAAAAGAAACAAGTATAAAGAAAATCAGAGAGAAGTAGTAATACATTTCTCCATCCAATCCAAGCTTGGACTATAGGAGAATCCTTTTTCCTTCCCTTCCCTTCTTTCATCCAATGGTGTGTTGGTAAACGTTAATAATTGGCTCTCTGGAAAAGAAAAAAAGCAACTATGCATGATATATTTTAAAATTTAATCTGCATTATTAACATTTTTTTCACCACTTTCTTAGTTCTAGACAATCAACAAGACAAAATTAATCCAGTCCTTACTTGAAGCAGTTGATCATTTTTGAGATTTAAATTCTCACACTGGAAATTTAAAATAGATTCCTGTGAGCTGGTATGAGTGGCTCCAATACCCCTGCCTTTACCCCTCAGTTGATCCAGGGCAACCCAATCGCAATGTGGGACATCTGGGCAAGAAAATCCATGTGACACTTGGATGAGATGGAGGTAAACAACTCTAAGACTTCTAGTGAGACAGAAGACCATGATACCTTACTATCTCTTATACCACTACATCTTTTTTGTTTCCTTTTTGGGGACTGGATTTTCCCATTTTTGTCAAGGCTAGAAGTGCAGCACCCATTCATCAACCTGATTCCAATGCTCATCAGCATAGGAACTTTGACCTACTTCACTTCTTTTTCTTGATGGGTTCATCTCTCCTTAAGCAGCCTGGTGGACCCCTCCCCCTCCCCTAGGGACTCACCATATTGATGCTCTAGTTCAGAACTCCCAAGCTCTAGCGATACATTAGCCTCAGCCTTTCTGGTAGCAGAGCTTATTGGCATGTGCTACTAAACTTGACCTTACCACTTCATTCCAAGTGACCTTACCATCTTCCTAGTTCACTAAACACCCTCATCTGACACAGTCAGCACCCTAAGAACTCCTGGGCCTAGCCATTTATGTGCTACTTAAGCCCTTAGGACTTCCACGTCTTTCTATCTATCATGCTGCTGAACTCTGTTTTATGTGTTAGCTCCTTTAATCAATGTGTGAGCTTCCTCAGAGTAGAGCCTATCTCATTTCCCCCTATTTATATCCTCAGCATTTAGTACAGTGCCCTCCCCATAGTGAACACTAATAAATATCTTTTTCATTTGTTAATTTATTCACTCATTCACAAGAAGATTCTCAGAAGCCTGTGAACATTTTGAGCTTAAAGAAGGCAAAGAAGGAAAAAACTAGTGCTTCTAGCTGAGACCTAAAGTCAGTGGGATTTTAGCACTATTCTTTCAGAGTCATAGGAGTAGAATCAGCACCCACAGTTCACTGTCCAGGGCACAGGGCCAAGAAGTAGATGCTTAGCCTCTTAAAAGTCTAAAGAATACACCTGACACCCTGGCACTATATGTAGACCAAAACTAGAAAAGGAGATGGCACCACTGCAGCACTTTGACAATTCAAGAAACAAACCCAACAAGGTGTTTAGGTGGCCCATGCTAGATCCACGGGAGGAAACAAGTCCAACACAGCAATCATGCATTCTGTTTGCTATAGAGCCACCAAGAAGCTTGAAGTCATCTCTCAGTAAAAATAAATTATTGAAAAAGATAAATTGAGCAACTACATTACATGTAAAGGCACTTTTTACAGTGAATTAATATCAATACTTAACACATATCCACTGAATGGCATAGCATCTAATATTTAATGGAAAATTTAATTTGATTTAAATTAAAAATTTAATTGATTTATAGGGAGAAATAGAAATAAAAATATAATCTAATAACTTGATGAGTCCTGTTTAAAACTAACAAATTTAGCAAAAGATTAAGAAGTGAAGGATCTAAACAAAATCTTAGAAAACTTAGCTATGAAAAATCACTAGCAATTCCTAAATGTGAATCTAAAGAAGAATACATATACCTCAGCTGTTCATGGAGACTTTATAAAAATTGACAATGCATTAGCATGTATTTTACAAATACATAAAAGCAGAAATGGTACATAAATTCTATACTGACTACAACACTATAAAAAAGTTAACCAATAAAGGCCTACTAAAAAAAGATTGAAAGCAGTTCTTTGATGGATCAAAGAGTTGATAATTTCATCAAAAAAAATTTAAAACAATGAGATGTGCCAAAAATTTGAGATGCAGTCAAAGAAGTACCTAAGAGGATTAGAAAAAACAACTTTTAAACATTTTCATCAACAGAAGAAAGAAAAGAAATAAATGCATTGTTCATACAAGTGAAGAAAACTAGATAGGAAAAAAAGAAAAATAACATCAGATAAACATCAAAATAGAAGTTCTGAAAATCAAAGAAGGAATTAACAAAATCAAAAGTGGAAAAAATATTGAATTGATAAATAAAATTATGATCTAGTTATTTTTTAAAATATACAGAAAAAACAAAAAGTGATTTTTCTTTTTTCTTTTTTTTTTAATTAATTTTTAACATTTATTTTCACACAATTTTGGGTTACAAATTTTCTCCCCTTTTATCCCCTCCCCCCCCAAAACCTGAGCTTTCTAATTGCCCCTGTGACCTATCTGCTCTCTCCTCTATCCTCCCTCCCTGCCCTTGTCTCCGTCTTCTCTTTTGTCTTGTAGGGCCAGATAGCTTTCTTGACCCCTTAACCTGTATTTCTTGTTACCCAGAGGTAAGAACATTACATTTGGTCCTAACACTTTGAGTTCTAACCTCCTTAGCTCCCTCCCTCTCCACCCCTTCCCCTTGAAAGACAGGCAATTCAATATAGGCCATATCTGTTTAGTTTTGCAAATGATTTCCATACTAGTTGTGTTGTATAGGACTAATTATATTTCCCTCCATCCTATCCTGTCCCCCTTTACTTCTATTTTCTTATGGTCCTTTCCCTCCCCATGAGTGTCGACCTCGGATTGCATTCTCCTCCCCATGCCCTCCCCTCCATCCTCCCCCCCACCCTGCTTGTGCCCCTGTCCCCCACTCTCCTGTATTATGAGATAGGTTTTCCTATCAAAATGAGTGTGCATTATATTCTTTCCTTTAGTGGAATGTGATGAGAGTAGACCTCATGTTTTTCTCTTGCCTCCCCTCTTTATCCCATCACTAATAAGTCTTTTGCTTGCCTCTTTTATGAGAGATAATTTGCCCCATATAACTTCTCCCTTTCTCCTCCCAATATTTCTCTCTCACTGCTTGATTTCATTTTTTTTTTAATATATGATCCCATCCTCTTCAATTCACTCTGTGCACTCTGTCTCTATGTATGTGTGCGTGTGTGCATGTGTGTGTGTGTGTACTCCCACCCAGTGCCCAGATACTGAAATGTTTCAAGAGTTATAAATATTGTCTTTCCATGTAGGAATGTAAACAGTTCAACTTTAGTAATTCCCTTATGATTTCTCTTTGCTGTTCGCCTTTTCATGGTTCTCTTCATTCTTGTGTTAGAAAGTCAAATTTTCTTTCCAGCTCTGGTCTTTTCATCAGGAAAATTTGAAAGTCTTCTATTTCATTGAAAGACCATTTTTTCTCCTGAAGTATTATACTCAGTTTTGCTGGGTAGGTGATTCTTGGCTTCAGTCCTAGTTCCTTTGACTTCTGGAATATCCTATTCGATTCCCTTCTATCCCTCAATGTAGAGAGTGCCAGATCTTGTGCTATCCTGATTGTATTTCCACAATACTTGAATTGTTTCTTTCTAGCTGCTTGCAATATTTTCTCTTTCACCTGGGAATTCTGGAATTTGGCCACAATGCTCCTAGGAGTTTCTCTTTTTGGATCTCTTTCATGCAGTGTTCTGCGGATTCCTTGAATATTTATTTTGCCTTCTGGTTCTAGAATCTCAGGGCAGTTTTCCTTGATAATTTCATGGAAGATGATGTCTAGGCTCTTCTTTTGATCATGGTTTTCAGGTAGTCCCAGAATTTTTACATTGTCTCTCCTGATTCTATTTTCCAGGTCAGTTGTTTTTCCAATAAGATATTTCACATTATCTTCCATTTTTCGAATCTGCGTGGTATGTTCTGAGATATCTGTCTTTCTCGAAAAGTCCTTAGCGTCCATCCGTACCATTCCAGTTTTGAAAGATCTATTTTCTTCAGTGAGCTTTTGAATCTCCTTTTCCATTTGTTAATTCTGCTTTTGAAAGCATTCTTCTCCTCATTGGCCCCTTGCACCTCCCTTGCCAGCTGAGTTAGGTGCCAATTTCTTCAAGATTTTTTTGGTTCTCCTTTAGCAGGGAGCTGATCTGCTTTTCATGCTTCTCCCTCATCCCTCTCATTTCTCTTCCCAGTCTTTCCTCCACCTCTCTAACTTGATTTTCAAAATTCCTCTTGAGCTCTTCCATGGCCCGAGCCCATTGGGTGGGCTGGGACACAGAATCCTCGATTTCTGTGTCTTTGCCTGATGGCAAGCATTGTTCCTCCCCATCAGAAAGGAAGGGAGGAAGTGTCTTTTCTCCGGTAAAGTACCCTTCAATAGTTTTATTTCTTTTCCCTTTTCTTGGCATTTTCTCCAACCAGTGGCCTGACCTCTGAATGTTCTCCTCACACCCACCTCGCCTCCTGGTCCTCCCAGCCAGCGTTTGGGGACTGAGATTCAAATGCTGCTTCCCACCTTAGGATTTTTGGCGGGGGTAGGGCTGCTATTCAGTGTGAGAATTAAGTTCAGGTGGTCAGGGGCAGGGCCACCTCTCAAGCATAGTTCCCTCTTGGGGTTTATGCACAGACCTTCCACAATGGATCCAGGCTCCTGCCCGTTTGGGGAGCCCCCGTCCGCAGCTGCCTCTCAGCCCCCACCTCCCAGGGGGGCCCGAGCCTTGGGGGCACCCCACTCCCCTCTCAACCCGCCAAAGAGACTCTCTCACCCACCCCCATCAGTCACCTGTTGGTGGGGGGGCCCGTGCCGCCGCTGAAGATCCCGCCTCCGGAGCGCTCTCAGATCTTTGCCTCTCAGAGCCGTGGCCGCCGCCGCCGCAGGTCCGGGCTGGGCTCCAAGTCTGCAGCGCGACGGACCTTTTGCGAGAGGTTTGCAGGTCCCTCTGTGGGTGGGGGGACCTGCGTGGCCGCTGGAGATCCCGTCCCCATAGCACTCTTGGATCTCCTTCCCTCAGTGTCGCGGCCGTGGCACGGCCGCACTCCGCTCCCCGTCCCGGCGCCCAGTCCGCGGCGCGAAGGACCCCCCGCGAGAGGTCTGCAGGTCTCTCTGGAGCAGGAATCTCCCTCGCTCCAATACTCCGTGGTCTCTGGGTGCAGAATTCGCCCTGGCTTGGTCCCCTCTAGCCGTTCTGTGGTTTGTGTGTTCGGAGCTATGTGTATGTGCGTCTTTCTACTTCGCCATCTTGGCTCCGCCCCTGATTTTTCTTAAAAAAGAAAACCAAATAGCTTATAACAAAAATAAAAATAATTCCAAAAATATGAAGAAAAAATAAAGGACTTCATTAGAAATTGTTGTGCCCAATTTTATGATAACAAATTAACAACTTAAGTGATGAAAGATATGAATTCTTTAAAATCCAGGAACATCTTTATGATCTGATGTAGAGTGAAATGAATAGAAGCAGGAGGATAAATGAAAAAAAATAGATTACTATTGGTACCTTTTATTTTTCACATCACATGCATTTCCCTTGCAAATCTTTTTTTTACCCATAGAGTGGCATCTCTTACAACAAAGAAGAAAAGATAAAAGGAATAGAAACAATTCAGCAAAACCAATCAACACATAGAGAAAAAGAAATCTGTTACTATATGTAGTATTCCACACCCATGGAGTCCCACTTCTGCACAGAATCTATGGAAGCACTATCTCTCCCTCTCTTCCTCCCCCCTCCTTCTCTCTATGTCTTTCTCTTTCAGTCTCTCATATGTACACACACACACACCACCACCCCCACACCCCCACACCCCCTCCCACACACACTCTTTTGGGGGGCCACGTTAGATCCTTACATATCCATTGCATTATTATTTTCTTTCAATATAGTTAGCTTTCCCAGATTCTCTGTATCTACTTGTATCCATTTGTAGTTTCTTACAACAGAATAATATTTCATTATGTTTATATAACACAATATATTTAGTTTTTCCTCAGTGGATGGGCATCTACTTTGTTTCCATTTCTTCACTACTGCAATAAGTGCTGCTATAAATATTTTTGTGCACATGGAGCTTTCCTTCTGTTTCCCCCCCTCCCCCAACAATCTCTGTGGAACAAATTTTTAACAGTGGAACCTCTATGTCTAAGCGCGTGAATGTTTTCGCCACTTTCTTTGTATAATTTCAAATTGCTTTCTGAAAAGGTTATACCAATTCATAGCTCCATTAAGAATGAACTAGTGTTCTTTTCTCTCCAGAGTTCCTCTACATTGACTCTTCTCATGGGAGAAGGGGTAAGATTTCTGGAGTTATCTACATATCTTAAACATCAAATTCATATCAGAGATATTTAATACAAAGCTTTTCCCCAATAGACTGCTTATTTTCTTACTCTAGAGCCCTTAATTTTTTGGTAAAAGTCTTTCAATTTCATGCAATCAAAATGAACATTTTCTATTATATAATATTATATTGCATTATTATTATGTAATATATTATTATATTTATATTATTTTATGGCAAATCACTGAAGTGTCTTTGCCAAGCAAACCCCTAAACAGGGTCACAAGGAGTCAAACATGACTGAAATGACGGCACATCATCAAAAATAACGTTCATTTTGAATTTATTGTTGAATATGGTTTAAAGATGCTGCTCTAAGCCTAATTTCTGCCCTCAAGGAGCTTATATTCTAATGGGGACAATAACACATTAAAGGGAACAGGAAAGGAAGGAGAGTGGTTTCCAGTTTCCCAGCAATTCTTATCAGTTATCCAGTCAATAAACATTAATTATCTACTCTATATTGCCAAAGAAGGAGCTCTTTCTAGATCATTTATCTTTTTAAATACACTGAGTTCAACTATTTGTTTCTTCCTTGTCTAGTCTGTTCCATTGATCTACTTTTCTGTTTTTTAACCAGTACCAAATGGTTTTGATGATTGTTGTTTTATAATATACTTTGAAGTCTGGAAGTGTGTGTCTGTCTTTCCACAACAATGATTATTCCTATCTTTTCCGATTTGCAGTGTTTAAGGTGAAAATTATTCCCCTTGATATTCTAGGTATTTTCTTCCCAGGGGAACAATTTTTGCAATCACTATAATATTTCAAAGAAAATCAAATTTGAAAGACTCAAAAATTCTGATTAATGCAGTGACTAACTTCATCTTCAGATCCATTTAAAGCATGCTACTCTTTTCTTGACAGAGTGATTATAAATGTTAAGATAAAGAGTAGATATTTTTTAAAAAAATATGGCCCATATGCAGTTTTGTTTTGTTTGTCTATGATTATTTTTAAAAAAAACGGGAGAGGGGAATTAAAGCATTTTTTCTTTAATTCCCAGAAAAGAAGACAGACAAGCAGAAAAACTTTGAAACTAATGTTGAATTTGTCATATTCCTTAGAATAAAACAAACTGTAGCCAATTGTCAGTCATGGTTGTACATACAATTCTGTTTTTCTGGGCTTTTTAAAAATTCTGTATGTGAAGTTGCTAACATTTTTTGCTGTTTAGTTTAGAATAAAATAAAACAAAGATTATTTAATATAAAAATAAAGAACAACTTCTGGTTCACTCTCTTCCTTTGACTCTACCATATGGCAAGTAGTGCTTTCTGTCACTAGACCCTCCATAAGGGAGATAGTAATCCTTCCCCAACAGTGAAATTACTGCATGAGATCCAGCTAGGTGGGTTTGTGCCAGGTTCTCAAAATGTGCTGTCTGTTTTGTATTTTCTCTCCTGAGCCAGTGCCAGGTTTGGAAGCGACAGACAGACTGAGAGAAGAGAAGAGAACAAAGATTTATTAAGACTTCACTATGTATTAGACACTGTTCTAAATACTGGAGACAGAAATACAAGCAAAAATGTCAGTCTTTGCCTTCAAGGAGCTTATATTCTAATGGAGACAATAACACATTAAAGGGAACAGGAAAGAAAGGAGAGAATAGGGAAGAAGGATACCCATGTGGAGATAAGACTGCTGGGACGGAGGTAGAAAAATCTAGATAGTGAGAAATATATCCAGGAGTGAAGTGAGAACAACGTTGGAACCTCATGAAATTGTAGCCAGGCTGAAGACTCATCAAATAGGAAGATCACAGGATAGAGGCATCTCCACTGTGAAAAGGCTTTTGTCAAGTGGAAAAATACAGAGAGGAGAAGCAAGTGGGGAAGAATATGAATACAAGACATCCCTAGATAAATTAAGTTGAGCTGGCTAAAGGCAAAGGGTAGTTTCTTTATGAGAAAAAAAGATGGCCAGCAAAAGATGGCGCCACATATTTATTTGCTGCACACATAAAATTGTTGTTTGCAGTTGTTATTGTTTATCCATCATTCTAGAAAAGGACCAATGACATCAGGAAGGAAAGTTTAGGAATTTGCAGAGTAGACATTGCCATTTTTCACCTTGGTTCTGAAATATCCAAACAATTCCAGGTCCATGTCTTCTGGTAGACTGAGACTAGGTCTATCTTCTTGTTGGTGATTGTCTTATCCGAATGCACAGGAAAAGTTAATGGGAACTCCTACCTTTTTCATCAGCTAACTCCAACCAGAAGGACTCAGGAGCTTCTGACCTCTCAAAATAACATCTCTAAGCTTAGATATGTCCATATGAGAAAAAGATACTTCTCTAAAATCAGAAAAGAACACAAAAACAGCTGCCTCAAACTTAGGCTCTGGCATTTCTGACAGTACATGTACTTTATATGCTCCCAGCTGAATGGAAGTTGTGGTGGGGGAAAGGGCAAGTCCTTTCTCCTCAATTCTTTATAGAAAGCAATTCCAAGTGGACCTGACCCAATTCACCACTCAGAAGAGAAGAGGTTGCTGAAGGTAGGATCACTCTTTTAAATACTCACTGACTTGTCAGTTCTTCCTAATCAATGGTTAATAAAGAGATTCCTCATTATCTCAAAGCAACCCTACCCCTCCAACTCTGTGTTACATGGTAATCCAGAAGCAAGGACAGCTTTTTAAATGTCCAGACATGACCCCAATTATGCTTGTGTTAGGTAAATGGATGATCAGGATGAAAACTCTCGCCATAATTTGCCCCTGGAGAAGCACAATTCTGACAGCACGCTGTCCTGGAACATATTCTTATATTTGTTCAATTTTGCCGATAAGAAAAGTCCATTCCCATGTAGAAATGTTTAGCCTATTCTTCTGAGAAATACATCATTGCTTCAGGCTTTGCTTCTGTTATTGTTGTTTTAATCTCTAGTCTAATATGCTTGTCTCTTAATTATATTATGTCTTCTTATGTACAACTGGCCGGAGGGAAGGTAAAGAAAGAATGCTTTCTGTAATCTCACCATAAAAGTAGAGAAATAAAAGGTTTCTCTCAGTCCTGTATGCTTCTGAAAATGAAGTCATATACTGCTTAATCTTTCCAGAGCCCCCTATTTTCCTGAAATTCAAACAACTCAGCCTTGATCCTTCTTGGTTACAAAGCAATTTTTTTCCCTTTTCAATATTTTTTATTTAACTGATTTTTTCAGTTTGGGCAGTACAATTTTACTTATAGTCCCCAGTTTCACCTTAGCCAGGACAAAAGAAATTCATGATCTAAAAGAATGCCCAAATCATAATAGCCTTCATTTTGCCATGAAATGTTCTAGCTATTTGGCTTATTTTAAAAGAGAATTTTCTGGGAAAATGGAGCAATGAACAAAGCAATTCAAGGTATGACCTCCTTACTACCCCTGGAAAGTGCTTTAGTCATATTTATCCAGTTTGTAGGCTATTCAGTGAAACCTCTGCTTCTTCAAGAGTCTTTCACAACGGTAAATTTGGCAGGGAAGGTTATCCTTTTCTCCCCTATTCTACATTATAGGATCACAGCTTTAGAGTTAGAAGAGACATTACAGGTCTCCTAATCCAATCCTGCCATCTTATTGATGATAAAATGGAGGTCCAGAAGGGGGTAATGACTTGTCCATAATCACACAGGTAGTAAATAACAGTCAGGCCTTAAATTCTTTTTTAAAAAAATATACTTTATTTCCCTGCCCATAACATGTTAAAATAATTTTAAACAGTTTTTTTTAAAGTTTTGCCTTACAAATTCTATCCTTTCTCGCTCCCTTCCTTCTCTCCCCAGTCCCTGAGACAGTAAGCAATCATACATAGGTTATACATGTGTAATCATGTAAAACTATTTCCATGTTAGTCATTTTGTGCAAGAAGACTCGAATAAAAGAAAAAGAATGAAAGTGAAAATACAGCATGCTTCAATCAATATTCAAACAATATCAGTTCTTTCTCTGGAGGCAGATAGTATGCTTCATCATTAGTCCTTTGGGATTGTCTTGGATGTTGGTATTGTGGAGAATAGTGACATCATTCATAGCTCTTCATAGATACCAGTTTGGAAGAGAACTCAGAAGTCATCTAATTCAATTATACCTGAATACGAATCCCCTCGACAACATACCCCAAATGTGGTCATCCATCTTTGTCTCAAAGACTTCCAGAGATAGAAACTCACTACCTTCCAAAAGAGACCATTCCATATTGGAGTAGCTCTCGTTTTGTTGTTTCCTTTTCTTTGTTTTTGTTACAGCAAGTCTAAATGCCTCTCTACAACTTCTACTCATTGCTCTTGGTTTTGCTCTATGGCTATAAGAAGTGCAGTCTAATTGCTTTTTTCGTGTGACAACCCTTCAAATATTAGAAACAATATGTCTCATTCCCCTAAGTCCCTCAGTCTTCTCTTCTATAGGCTGAGCAATCACAATTCCTTTAGCTAATCCTCATATGACATGAACTCAAGGTCTTCCACCATCCTTGAACATCAAAGATAATTTCAAAAAAGTGATACTCCATGGTTATTTTTCAAATGAAAGCTGAACTCTAAAGTGGGGGAACATGATAAATAGAAGATTCTTTAGATGCGCTAAATAGCATAGCATCTAAGTACTTCAAGGAGAAAAAAGACACCAAAACTATAATAGTTGAGAACCTAGAAGGGATTTCTTCTATGATTCAAATAGGTTATTGATATCTAAACCAATATCCCATTTGATGTCAAAATACTAAATAAAACATTGGCAAAGAAGGTATAGCAATATATCAAAAAGATTATATACTATGACCACACTGGATTTATACCATGAAAGCAGGGGTTAGTTCAATATTAGAAAATTTATAAACGTAATGTAATCACATTAATAAAATACTACAATCACATCATTATATCAATAGATGCAGAAAAATCTTTTGACAAAATACAGAAACCATTTCTGTTAAAAATACTAAAATCACAGAAATAAACAACCTTTTCCTTAGCAAGGTAATTGGTATTTATCAAACACCATGAGCCAATATTATACACAGTGGAAAAATGCTGGGTACCTTTCCAAAGGATCAAGGGGTAAAGCAAGGATGGTCATAACTGCTATTATTTGATATGTTACTAGAAATGCTATTTATAGCATTACTACAAGAAATAATAGCAGGAATAAGCATAGGTAAAAAAAGAAACTTTTTTTGGTGGATGATAAAGTATTCTACTTAGAGAACCCTAGCAAAACATGAAGTAAATTCCCACAATTCATGATTTTTTTCTGTAGATTATGTATAAAACTCTGTAGGAAGAAATAGAAAGAGGAATTCAATTTAAAATAATAACCATATATAAAATATCTGAAAGTTCACCAAGGCACAGTGACTATTTGAATACATAAATATATAACACTCTTTACAGAAATAAAGACATACCTAAATAATTGGAGAAATGTTCATTGCTTCTATTGCTATGACAATATATGAAAAATTACTGAAATTAATTTATTTGCTTGGTGCCATATTAATTAAACTACCAAGGGGTTACTTTGTAGAACTAGAAAAAATCATACTATAATTAACTTGGAGTTCAAGAATGTTGAGGAAAATAATGGGTTAAAAAGGTCAGAAGAGAAAGGGTCTATAACTTACCGGATCTCAAGCTACTACACCACAGTAACTGTCAAATCTATTGGATATTGACTCTTTTTAAAAAGAAGAAATCAATGGAACAGATATATACAGAAAAATATATACTACATATAATTATACATATGATTTTTGTGACAGAAAATATTACATAAAATACATAAATAAACATAATAGCATTCAGATAAAGTCTCATATTCAACAAAAACCACTGGGAAAACTGGAAAGAAATATGTCACAAAATAGGTTAGGCCAACATCTCATATCACATAACACAATAAGATCCAAATGCACATGTGATCTGCTCACAAAAGGTCACATCATGGACACATTGAAGCAACAGAGGAAAGAAACACCTGTAATTATAAAGAAAGAAAAGCTCTTAAACAAACAAGAGATAGAGAAGATTGTAGGAGTTAAAATTGATGTTTTTAATTACATAAAACTGAAAAAAAGATTTTGTACAAACAAAATCAGTGCAGTTAAAATCAGAAGTTAACTGAGAAAAATTATTTGTAGTTTCTCTGATAAATGGTTAATATTCAAGATGAATTGGGGGTTGACTCAAATATATAAGAACAAGAGCTAAATAGATAAATGGTCAAAGGATAAGAACAGACAACTCTCAAAGAAAGAAACCCAAGCTATCAACTGTCATATGAAAAATTCTTCAGATTAGTAACAAGAAGAGAAATAAAAATTTAAAAATCTCTGAGGTCCCACCTCATACCAGTGAGATTGGTAAAAATGACAAAAAGGGAATATGACAATTGTTAGAGGGAATGTGGGAGAGCAGACACACTAATGCATTAGCAGAGCTTTAAAGGAGATTAAGTCATTCTGGAAAGCAATTTGCAATTACATTCAGTCTTTGGACTGTCCTAAAAGGTATGCCCTTTTACCCACAGATATCACTACTAGGCACCATAATGAATCAGTGCCATGTTAGGAAGGGGAAGGGTTTTCCTGTCCAGCTGTTTCCTAGACTCAGACTCCACGAAGATTTACTTTATAAGATCAAATCATTTTAGACATAGTTCCAACTGACACTTTCTAGCCATTCTTTCTCCTTCTCTTTGTGGAATCTTCCTAGAACCTCAAGGCCCCTGCCCCCTTGGAGGGCTCCAGATAGTCCCCCCAAAACAGCTTAGGCCCCTTACATGGACATATCTCTTTTCTTCTAGAAAGGTTCAGACAATATCTTAGGGCTCAAGGAACAAGAAGAATGGAATTTTGGGTAGTATCTTGATTTCTAAAAACAGGGAAATTGAAACTTTCTCTTTTTTTAATGTATTTATTCATTTTTACTTTTCAACATTCATTTCCACAAGATTTTGAGTTCCAAATTTTCTCCCCATCTCTCCTCTCCCATACCCCAAGACACCATGCATTCTAATTACCCCTTCCTTTATCCCCGTCTTCTCTCTTTTCTTGTAGGGCAAGATAGATTTCTATACCCCATTACCAGTATTTCTTATTTCCCAGTTGCATGCAAAAACAATTCGCAACATTCATTCCTAAAACTTTGAGCTTCAAATTCTGTCCCTTCCTCCCTCCCCATGCATCTCCTCTGAGAAGGCAAGCAATTCAATATAGGCTATACTTGGGTAGTTATACAAAAGACTTCCATAATAGTCATATTGTGAAAGACTAACTATATTTCTCTTCATCCTATCCTGCCTCCCATTTATTCTATTTTCTCTTTTGACCTTGTTCCTTCCCAAAATGTTTACTTCTGATCACTCCCTCTTCCCATTTGTCCTCTCTTCTATCATTCCCCCTTACATCCCCCCCTTCTCCCTACTTTCCTGTAGTGTGAGATAGATTTTCATACCAAATTGAGTGTGCATGTTATTCTCTCCTTAAGCCAAATGTGATCAGAGTAAGCTTCACTTTTTCCCTCTCATCTCCCCCTTTTTCCCCTCCACTGAAAAAGATTTTTCTTGCCTCTTTTATGAGAGATAATTTGCCTCATCTCATTTCTCCCTTTCTCCTCTCAATATATTCCTCCCTCACCTCTTAATTTTATTTTTTTAGGTATCATCCCTTCCTATTCAACTTACACTGTGCCTTTTATTTGTATGTATATAATCCCTCCAACTACCCAAATACTGAGAAAAGTGTCAAGAGTTATAAATACTATCTTTACATGTAGGAATGTAAACAGTTCAACTTTAGTTAAGTCCTTTATGATTTCTCTTTCCTATTTACCTTTTCATGTTTCTCTTGATTCTTGTGTTTGAAAGTCAAATTTTCTCTTCAGCTCTGGTATTTTCATCAAGAATGCTTGAAAGTTCTCTATTTCATTGAATCACCATTTTTCCCCTGAAGCATTATACTCAGTTTTTCTGGGTAGGTGATTCTTGGTTTTAATCCCAGTTCCTTTGACTTCTGGAACATCTTATTCCAAGCCTTTTGATCCCTTAATGTAGAAGCTACTAGATGTTATCCTGATTGTATTTCCACAATACTTGAATTGTTTCTTTCTGGCTGCTTGCAATATTTTCATCTTGACCTGGGAACTCTGGAATACAATATTCCTAGGAGTTTTCTTTTTGAATCTCTTTCAGGAGGTGATTGGTGGATTCTTTCAATATTTATTTTACCCTCTGGTTCTAGAATATCAGGGCAGTTTTCCTTGATAATGTCATGAAAGATGATGTCTAGGCTCTTTTTTGGATCATGGCTTCCAGGTAGTTCAAAAAGTTTTAAATTGTCTCTCCTCGATCTATTTTCTAAGTCAGTTATTTTTCCAGTGAGATTTCTCACATAGTCTTCCATTTTTTCATTCTTTTTGTTTTGTTTTGCAATTTCTTGGTTTCTCATAAAGTCATTAGCTTCCATCTGCTCCATTCTAATTTTTAAAGGACTATTTTCTTCAGTGAACTTTTGAACCTCCTTTTCTATTTGGCTAATTCTGCTTTTTAAAGCAGTCTTCTCCTCATTGACTTTTTGGACCTCTTTTGCTATTTGGGTTAGTCTATTTTTAAAGGTGTTGTTTTCTTCAGCATTTTTTTGGGTCTCCTTTAGAAAGCTGTTAACTCTCTTTTCATGATTTTCTTGCATCACTCTCATTTCTCTTCCCAATTTTTCCTTGATTTTCAAAAAATTTTTTGAGCTTTTCCATGGCCTGAGACCATTGCATGTTTTTTTTGCAGGTTTTGGATATAGAAGCCTTGATTTTTATGTCTTTCTCTGATGGTATGCTTTGTTCTTCCTCATCTGAAAGGATGGAAGAAAATACCTTTTTGACAAGAAAGTAACTTTCTATAGTCTTATATTTTTCCCTTTTGGGGCATTTTTCCAGACAGTTACTTGACTTTTGAGTCCTCTGTCAAGTTGAGGGTATACTCTAGGGACATGAAAGTTCTCAGCTCCTCCAAGATGGCACAATAAAGGGAGAGGAGTTTACTCCTCTCCTAGCCTGTGCTCTTGTCTGAAAGCAACCACAAGCTTTTCTGCCCATGATCCTCTCCAAAGCCTCCACCAGTTCCACAATGCCAGCACTCCTCCTCACCCCAGAACCACCACTCAAAACTGAGACCCAGATCAGCTGCTCCATTCCCCCAGGGTCTTTAGACTGAAGGCTCCAAAAATGGACGGTGCTGCTGTAGTGACTACTGCTGCCCTGGGGCTGGGACTTGGGCTGGACCCATGCCCCTCTCTCACCCAGGTAAAAGAGCTTTCTCACTGACCTTTGAAGCTGTGTTTGGCATTTGTGGGTTGAGAAATCTGGGAACAGCAGCTGCTGTCCATGATTCCCCTCCCTGAATCCTGCTCCAGTCCTGTCCCTGCTGTGTGGCCAATGCAAGGTTGCACTCTGCTCTGAGCCTGGTGCAATAGACCCTTCCTGTAGACCTTCCAGGCTGTCTTGGGCTGGAAATCTCTTTCACTCTGTCATTTTGTGGCTTCTGCCACTCTGGAATTAGTTTAGAGTCATTTTTACAGGTATTTTGTGGGCTATGGAGGTAGAGCTAGAGCAGGTGTGTCCTTCTTGGCTCTGCCCCTGAAATTGAAATTTTCTACATAAATTGGATTTATTTGTAAGAAAGGCATTGCCTTACCATAATTGGTGGCATTACTGAGTCCATGGGTGAAAATAAGAGATGGTCCTGACCCAGTTCCTGTAGAAGAAAGGGTTATCCTTGAAACAAAGGATTCTACAAGGGCAAAAAAACCAGTATCATTCCTCTGATTGGATTCTAAGTAGGTGGGGTATATTCTGGTTACTGGGCCTGAGAATACTGAATGTGTAGTGGAAAAAGACAAGCCTTGATATTAACTCAGATTCCACAATAGGCTGTATGCAAGAGGCTTAGGATTTCTTAGCTACCTTGCTACAGATGACCCTTTCCCATAATAAGGTTTGACGACTATGCCAGAAGCTTCATAATCTATTTTGTGACTCTGATGGTCTTGGCACTGCTCCTGCTCATTATCATCACTTTACATTGAGAAATCAACTGTGAACTGCCCCTGACATCCCTCACCAGATGGACCAGATGGTTAAGATTCTTCCAAAGGCGGGGGTGGGGAAGGAGGGGAGGTAAAGACTGGGATTTCTGATCTTAGCTCTTCTCTGTATTTGCTCACTTTGATGCTGCATTCCTTCATGGGCAATTTCATTCCTTGAGGCCTTTTCTTTAAGATTTTTATTAATTTTTTTTAACATGAACTAAGTTCCTTCTTCCATGCAGCCTGTACTAGGCATCTTCTATTACCAAGGTCAGGATTGTCCAATAATAGTCTTAAGACCATTTAAGAAGGGGGAAGTCCCTTAGAAAACTTTCTGGACCTTACCATTAAGGGAGAGGTGCAATGTCTACTAAGTCATAAAACTTAGGATAGTCTTCCCCCAAAAAAGTCAATGAAATCATTCTTGAGACTTCATTGGTCCAGGGGATAAATGTTTGAACCATTGAGATAGTTTCCTAATGATAAAATCATAAGCTAAGTGAAATCTTCTACTTTGCTTGTTTCTGTACAATCAAAACATTGATCAAACCTCATTTCTTTGCAAGGTTGGAAGGAGAGGTAATAAGGACTTATACAGTGCCTACAATATATCAGATACACACATACATACATATATATATGTAGAATACATATTTGTACTGCAAATATCACTTGATTCTCACAACAACCCTGTGAAGATGTTATTATTGTCTCCATTTTACATTTGAGGAAACTGAGGCAAACAGATTAAATCACTTGCCCAGAGTCATGCAGTATCTGAGACCAAATTTGAACTCAAATCTTCCTGACTCCAAGCCCAGGACTCTATTTCCTACTTCACCTAGGTGCCTGTGCTGTAGTAGCACTGACCCAACTTGGAGTCAGAAGAACTGGTATCTAGCCTACATTTACTAACTGTGTGACCTTGGGTAAGTCATATAATCTCCCTGAGTTTTACTTTCCCATACATATCATCAATATTCTCTCTGTGTACTCCAGAGAATTGTTAAAAGGATTGAACAAGGTAATGTGTTGTGCTGGGCTCTTTTTGGAATACTGAAACAATGAGGCAGGCACAAGGTGTTAGCTTTCTAATGCTAAAGTTTATTCAAGCAAAGATCCCAAATGATACTAATAGCAAGGAGGAGTTTCTGACTTCTCAGCAGCTGACTGATGTGTAGCTTTCAGATCTCTCTCAGTCCTATAGAGATAGACGACACTGAACTGCAGTGAAGCAACTTGTACCACATGGAAGTCTTTTCAAATCTGAGAAATCAATGGGCGGAATTTTGCAATTTTATCATACTTGTCCCCAGGCCACAATTGACTACCTGGATAGCAGTAGTCATTACCGGGTTTGGTTACGTATTTTTTTTTTTTTTTGGTGTGGTGATTTCTGGACGTCTTCTAGAGAATATAATGAGAGCAAATTCAGTTCCAAAAAGAGGGGAGTTTTATAACAGGAGGACTTGGTCGATGGCCCATACCTCTGATAGTTTGATTGGGTGCATGTGCTTGGACCCCAATTCTAAAATCACATTTCTCTTAAAAATCATATTCCTCTCTAACCTCAGAACACTATCTCAGGCAGTCTCCCTCCAGCTCAAGGACAGCCTGCCCCAGCAGGAACCGTTATCTCCCTTCCTGCCAGCTGCACCTCTAGACTTTATCACTTAGAGCCAGCTGCACGCTGACTAAACTAGCTGTGCACTGGGTCATAACGGTATTTACTACTCACTGACAAATCATATGTGTCTTCTACTTAGATGTACTTGTACTGCCTTTCCATTAGTCTCGTCTAACAAGACATTAATGAGAGAAACATGATTTTTCTGATCAACCCTGACAGTTGGTTAACAGTGACTTTTCAGGCCTAAAACCACACCTCCATGTAACCACTGCCTTGAGCTATTTCCCAGTGAATTTTGGGTAAAATGCCTGAGTAGTAGATACCAAAAGTGCATGTTATCTTCAAAACTGACCACTCTTCAACCACTCCCTAATCATACCCCAAAGCACCGAGATAGCATATTTGGCACACATCTTACTATAGAATAATCTATATAAACTTTATCTATAACTTTTAAATTGCAGGTTCCTTAAAAACTCTTGCCCTCTGGAAAGCGTAATAATAATAATTATTTTTGCCTACTTAACTTCAGATTGCTTGAGTCCAGTGAATTCTTTTCAGACTAGGTTGACAGGGATCTCTCAGTGGTTTCTGCACCTTTCTAGTCCCTCATCACCTCCACCATCTTAGAAGACTTTTCTAAGTATAAAGTGCTATATCAATCAGTTGATAAGTAATTACTGAGCCCCTGCTTTGTGTTAGGCACCATGCCTGGCAGAAGACATTACCAGGGGTCTTCCTTCAGCACTGAAGGGGTCTCACCATGCATATTCCCTACCCACAAACCCCTATTGCATTATTCATGTCTACTCTTCCCGACTGTTGGTTTGTATATTTGTGGAAGAGCATATCTTAGGTTTATGGGAATAGATGGCTAATGTTCATTGTAAACCTTCTTCCTATGCTGTTTCATTGAATGACTTCACTTTCAATTAGTTGTATCCTCTGGCTGACTGGAGAAAAAGTAATCACACTGGTGGGAGCTCGTAAGTTTTCTATTTGGACCCATAGATTTCCTTGAAATAGGGACAGGTATTCTGGGAGCATCCACATTTAAGAAAGGGTACAAAAATTGTTAGTCATATATCACTAAAAATTGATTCATTATTATTTATCCCAGCACTTATATAACAGTAACTCACACACCTCAACACGCTCCACATCTGATATTCCTTTATCTAACAGTAGCCTCCTATACCTTCATCCCTCCCAGTGCCTCACCACTCCCAAATTTATTTTCTGTCTTTTCTACAACTTCCTATCAGGGGAAGTTTTGCTCTGTGTTTCATTTTCTCTTCTCTGGACTCAATTTCATCCCTTGAAAATCTTGACTAGTTAGTAAATCAGTGCAACCTTATCTGTACTTGAGTCCCTTGTTTCTTTGTCCCATTGACACGTAACCTTTTCCAAATTCCAGCCTTGGATTATTCTTATCATTCACCTTCTCTACTCCTATTCCATTGTTTCAGAACAATGCTGGAGGAAATTACACAAGTATAATGACTGGAACCACTATAATTTTAAAATTTCTGATCCACTGTGCCCTCATTATTTCATTTGCTCTTCCCTGATTGATTTTCTACTGTGCTTCTTCAGTGTCTGTTCCAAAACTTCTCCTCTCGAGTTACTTGCATCACCTCCTTCCTTGCTAAGAAAAGAACTTTGAGGCCATCTGTCTTAAGCTTCCCCTCCTCCTCAACTCAGTATCTCAAATCCCCTTAACATTGTCCTCCATTCTGTTCTGCTTTATTCTATTCTCAGAGGAAGAAATTTCTTCTCCTTGTAAGACCCAACCTCTCTAGTTGTGCCTTTGATCTCATTATTCCTTCCACATTCCTCTAGGAGCTTGCCCCTTCAACAATCCCTTCTGTTGTTCCAATTTTTAATTTTTCTGTATATACTGGCTCTCTTTTTTTGTGCCCATATCTTCTCCAGCCTTAAGAGACCTTTGCTCGCAAGCCATCACTCCATCCATTCATAACCAAACTCTTTGACTGGCTATATATGGAAGACCAGAAATCTACATTACCTCCTAGACATATAGGCTTTTGTCCTGAGTTTAGCTATGTCTTTATGGCTTTTCCCTACCCATTAATCTACATGGGAGAATGGAAGGGTCTTTGGAGTACAGAAAGTAGGGGACTTTATAATTTCAAGGTCCTTGGAAGCATTGGATGAGTAGCCCCTACATGGATGGAGAATTTTGGAGATTAAAATCAGAGCTGATAGAGAATGCTCATCATTGGAGCATAGAACTACAATTGGAAAGGACCTTAAAGGTCACATTTTATAACCTCTTCATCAGGAAACTGAGGACCAGAAAGGTCAAACGAAGTTCACAGGTAGAAAATATCAGAGGTTTGATCAGAAGCCAGGTCTTCTGATTTCAGGAGATTATGCCCTACTATTTTCATAAGCTAGAGTGAGATCTCTGACAAAGAGACTCAAATCTAGAGATGTCAAGGCAGTTCAAAAGCTAGAACTAAGCCAGAAAGGCACTAACTTTTTAGCTAGCAATGTTGATGCACTTTGTTCTAAATAACTTGGTGCTTGGGAAAAAGAATGAGACCTTGTAGCCAAGAATCTAAAGTCAAGGATGAGAGTCCCTGTAGCCAGGTTACTCTTTAATGAAAAAAGCTGAAAAGTCTTTTCCCTTCCCCTTGTCCCACATATATGTAGGAAGCTTTTTTTTTTTTCTGGTTCAGAGACTGAAATAAAGGAAGGACTGGTGCTTTTCTAAAATAGCTGAGAATGGCAGAGACTACTTTTCTTCTGAGGAAGAACTAACACTATAGTCAAGGGCTTCAACAAAAGCCAGAAACTGGAAACAGAGAGAGAAGCTTCACAGCCACCTGCCAAGTGGAGTCATGCCTGGCATCATCCAGTGGAAACTATGCATCTAGCGAAACAGCATCTGGCAAAAACAGTATGGCCAATGGAGACAGTCACACAGCAGCCCCAGCTGTTAGAGTTTCATGAAGACTTCACCAGAAGATAACAGGGGTTTTGCAGCACTGGAGGCATGAATTTTCCATGGATTAATGTATTCTAGTCCCATGATTTCCCTTTGTGTGCCCCTCCCTGCATGTTTCATATGTGGACTGACTTTTCCCATAGTTACTATATGTATTTGTGTGAATATATGTAGTTTTATGGGAGTTTCTATTCTTCATAAATGCTCTATTAGTAAATGCCTTTGCTTGAAACTGAGAATCTAGGTGATTCTTAAAGGTATTTACTGTAATTATTGAGTTGTTTCAGTTGAGTCCGACTCTTTGGGGTTTTCTTGGCAAAGATACTGGAGTGGTTTGCCATTTCCCTCTCCAACTCATTTTACAGGTGAAGAATTGAAGCTAATAGGGTTAAGTGACTTGCTCAGGATCACAAAACTAATAAGTGTCTGAGGTAGAATCTGAACTCAAGTCCTCCTGACTTCAGGGCTGGTGCTCTATCTACTGAGCCACCTGACTATTAAAGGTAAATACATTGTTAGGGAGCTCACCAACTACAGTTTTGAGAGTCATATGAACTTTCGGTAGCCTTTTTCTAGGAGACACAACCTTCAAGTTGAGGGATGTGCTTCCAGGTGTTCCATTAGAAAAAGCTGACTGCACTCAATGCCTCCACTTCCTTATCTCTCACTCATTTATCAACCTCTTGTAGTGTGTCTACTCTACACTCTACTACTACTACTATTACTACTCTAGACTCTACTAATCAACTGAAACTCCTCTCTCCAAGACCACCAGTGATCTCCTTATTACTAAATATGCCATATCTTTTCTTAGTACTTATTCTTCTTGATCTCTGAAACTTTGGGCTTTGTTGATCTCATGTTCTCAAATATTCACCTACTACCTGTACAAATGTACTTTTTAAGTCTCTGCAGGATCATGTGCCAATCTTATGCCACCCACTAAGTGTGGTTTGACAGCAGGACTTTGTCCTGGACCTTTTTCTCTTCTTTATTTACACTATTTGAGTAATCTCATCTACTTTCAGGGATTTAGCTATTATCTCAAAGCAGATGACACCCATATCTACATAGTCAGACCTCTTTACCTCCAGAGTTCCAGTCCTATATCACCAATTGCCTATTGGTCATCACTGCCTAGATATCTAAATTATGGTCACTTACAGCAGCAATTGGAACCATTAATCACTGTGTGAGTTTGAAGAGTTTTAAAATCATAAAGAAAGTTTTTCTACCTATTTAGATTCTACAATTAATAGCAAATACCTCCAAAACTGACTGATTATGTAGTATCTTAGAGACTTTACTAGGAAAGAAAAAAGTGGAAACCCCATATGAAAGGCTTATGTGTCTAAATGAGATTTATTAGAGGATATTCTTGACAGTCTTCTGAAGAATGGGGAGGAAATCCTTCAAATCTTAGTATAGATAAGTGTGATGGAATGGTGTGGTAGCTCCTCCAAAGATGGCTTTCCAGTTTTTCCTTTTGTATAGATGTAAGGGGTGGGTAGAGGAGAGGTGGCAGTTGAATCAATGAACCTACCTGACTTTAAGAAACTAACAACATATGGTAGTATACAGTGAAAGCACTTCTACTGAATCAATCAATCAAAGGCTTTTAACTAAGTGTAAAAAAGTCATTAATCATTTTGGACAGAGTGAAAGCCATTGGATGAAATTAAATGACCACATAGAAAGTGTATTGGGATTGACTCTATGTATTGAGATTGACTGAAGAGACTCAGGCATGCCATGACTATGGTCTTGTATAAAATAGCAAACTAGAACAGAATCTGGGCATTTTAATGCCTGTGTAGTTCAGTGGTGGAATCCATCGCAGACAAGTCACTGGGGAGAAATGACTTGGAGGGGGGAAAGGAAAAAGAAGAACCTTTGTTTCTTCCCTTCCTTGAAAAAGTGTAGTTCATAAGATTAAAGGATTTTTACTTCACATCAACATCTTTGCAGTCTCCCTGGAATGGAAGTAGGAGACAGCAGTGTCTTCATCAGAAGCCAAGGAAACAAGAAGGAAAGGCAGTTTCAGGACTTTACAAGGAGCTCGACAGACACCCCTTTCTCACCTATCCCTCAGGAGTAGTGGGACCTTCTGGAAGACTTTACCAAAGGAGAAAAAGACTTCCATCAAAAAGGAGTTGTGGATCTTACCACACTTGCTCTTCATTTTCCCCTGGACTCTGTATGTGCTTATGGGAGAGTGTGTTCCTGGTTTGGAGGGCTATTTTGTGCCAACTGTTCCAGCAATATAACCTTAGTAAATACCCAGTTCTAAAAGCTAGCGAACTCTGGCTAGCTAATTAATATCAACAGGTAATTAATTGGGGAAGCACTCTGGTGGGGTCAGAGAAGCAATAGTATTAGAAAAACAACCACTCAAATTTCCTCCTCAAACCCTGAGGAGAGGAGACTCTTGGGACTCAACCTGGTAGCAAGAATTAGGGCTTGGGGAGCAGAACCAGGAGAACACTGTATGCAGTAACAGACACAGTGTACAATGACTGATGTTGATAGACTTAGCCTTTCTCATCAGTGCAAGGACCTAAAACAATTCCAAAAGACTCATGATGGAAAATGCCATCCACATCCAAAGGAAGAACTATGCAGAGTGAAGCAGATTACTTTCCTTTTTTTGTTTGTTTCTTTCTCATGGTTCTTCCCACTTGTTCTAATTTTTCTATACAACACGATCAATGTGAAAATATGTTTAATCAGAATGTATATGTAGAACCTACATCAGATTGCAGGCTGTCTTGGGGAAGGAAGAGGGGAAGGAAGGAGAGAAAATTTAAAACTTATGGAAGTGAATGTTGAAAGCTAAAAATAAATAAAGTTATAAAAAAAGAATTAGGGCTAGGGGTAGAAGTCTCAGAGCCTGCACTATATAGGAAGTGTTAGAGATGCTCTTTACTTCTGAAGAGTTCCAGAAAGTTTGTTGGTGAAGAAAAATGTGTTTTGATCTACCTCCGTTTCCAAATTGATGCTTTGGGATCTTTGAGTGTGGTCTTTTGTTGAGGGATATGAGAGTATGATATGCTTCACAATTTAATGTTGACTAACAAGGGAAATATGAAGGATCTTATGCATGATGCCAGGTACTATGGGGATGCTTGGGCTCAGATGGAGACTGTCTATGAATGAAAACAAGAGAAAGAAACAAAGCAATAAAAACCACAGGATACACAGAAACAAAGGATGGTATTCAATAATATGAACATGGATCTTCTGAGAGTTCCTTGCTGTTTTTCCTAGGATAAAATATAAACTCTTCTCTTTGGCATTTAAACTCTCCATAAGAGAAAGCTCCAACTAAGCTTTCTGTCCAGGCCTTTTACAAAGTACTCCCTATGATTCACTCTGCATTTCAGCCAAATTGGTCCATTTGTTGTTCTTCATATACAGCCTTTACTGTCTCATTTCAGTGCCTTTATACCAGGCTGTCTATCACGCCTAGAATTCATATCAGCTCACTTCTGTCTTGGAATTCTTAACTCCCTTCGAGACTTAGTTCAAGTTCTACTTCCTGAATTCCCCAATTCTTAATACTCTCTCCCTCTACACACACACACACACACACACACACACACACACACACACACACACACACACAAACACATACACGCACACGCACACGCACATGCACACACACACACACACACGCACACACACACTGAAATTACTTTGAATTTATTTGGTATGTGTACTGTATTCAAGAAACAGTCTGGTGTGCTAGATTGAGTCAGAATGGCCAGAGTTGGAATGATCCAGTTTCAAGTCTCACCCTTGACACGTAATCGATAAACGAATGAGCACTCAGTTAAATGAGAAGCAGGCAGCTAAGTGGCACAGTGGTTAGATCAAATTTCAGATCCAATCTCTGTTACTTACTAGTTATGTGACTGTGGGCATTTAATGATGTTTGCCTCAGTTTCATCATCTACAAAATGAGCTGGAGAAAGAAATGGCAAACTGCTCCAGTATTTTTGCCAAGAAGACCCCAAATGAGGTTACGAATAGTTGGACATGACAGAAACAACTGAACATCAATGACATAAATGAGAAGCAATTCTCTAAGACTATGAGTTATAGAATAGTTGCCTATTTATATTGGTAAAAGGAATTTCTCACTGGGAGCTTCCTCCACTGATGAAGTCAAAGTTCTGAAGCCATCTGTATCTATTTACCATCTATCTATCCTACCTACTTACTCATTTATCGTATTTCTATTCATCTACTTACCTATTTATCTGTCATCTATCTATAGATATCCATCTATTTTTCTATCTATAATCTATTTATCTATCCATTTAGTTATCATTTATCCAATCAACCAAGACTCTACAAAGTTCTGTTTAGTTTTCAGTTACCAAATCTAATCAATTATTTGTTTAAACAAAGCCTCTTGACTTCTTTACCCATTAGTATGCTTCAATAAACAACTCAAGAAATATTTAAGAGCCTATGTGAATTCAATTCATAAAGCATTTAAGCTTCTACTATCTGCCCAGCATTCTGCCTTGTGGTTGAGTATACAAAGACAAAAACAAAACAAATCTCTACTCTGACATGGGCTAAATGACAGCTTATGGGAAGATCCCTAAACTCTCAGACACGAACACTGACAATCAAAATATTCTATACGACTGAATAGCAGAGTGCTAGATGTGGAGCAAGGAAGAACTAGCTTCAAACTCCTACGCCAACATGAGCCAAATGAAAATGTCACCTAAACTATCTGAAATCCATGTCACTGTGTAAGACTCAGTCATAAACAGGCTGCAATCTGCAGATAGTAGAGAGGGAGGATAGAGAGATAAAAAGAAAGATGTTTTCAGTGGAGATAATTACGGATGGGAGCAAATTCTTGTAACTAACGAGATAATGAAGACAGTAATGGTTGTCAGTAGTAGGGTCATGAATGCATGGACTTATATTAACAAATATTTGGTGTTTTCCCTAATTCAGTGGGCGGCACTGCCATTTATCAAAGGGAAAGTCTGTCATCAGTCCATAGTATTTATTTGCTTTTGGAAGTTTCCCCAAGAAACCAACAAAATAACATTCAATAATGTAATTGAATAAGCCTGCCCTCAATCAAAGCAACTTAATGTCACATGTTTGGAATGATTGTAGAGCCCTAGTGATCTTTCCATATTATAAACATATTTGCTACCTTGCATTATATTTCCATTTCAAATGCAATGGAATTATCTTCTGACAGTCCTTTTTCAGATGACTGGAGTCCTTTGTATCTTTTCTTTTGACCTTTAATAAGCCTATAACAGACTTCAAATTTTATATTTACTGTGACCTCTGCTCTATACCATTCCTGAGCTCTTGACAGTAGCTCCATTTATTGTGTGAGGATTTGTTGTTGTTAATGCAACACTGAAATGAATTGCCATTCACATTTAGCATCTCTATGGAATATTTTAACAGATTTTTATGATACCTTGCTAAAAGACTAACACCAATCCTACAAAAAAAAAAAAAAAAAGGAAAGGAAGGAAAGGAGGGGGAGGGAAGGAGGAAGGCAGGAACGAAGAAGCTATAAACAAATATATAGTGATTCCAGTTCCTTTTCCTCCTTCTCAGTATTGGTGAGATTGGAAGGTGCAATTTCATTTCCTTCTGTTCTCTTTCCTCCAATTTAACTAGCATCACCCAAGAGAACAACAAATGTGATGACAAGTGTTGGAAAAGATCCCTCCTTTCTCATCAACTACAGCTCTTCCCCATACCCTGCTCCCTGCACTCCACCCTTATTCATGGAAAAATGTTCTTTTTCCAAGAGAAGTAGAAAGGAGGACAATAGTAGATTACAATATAAAATTATGTATGACTAAAGTAGGATTTGATCATAAAAATTGAAATGTAAAGAAAAATATTTCCTGCCTCCTTATGCTTCCCTGTAGGTGACTTTTAACCAAATAAATGACTTTTTCATTTTTTACAGGCCACTCAAAAATCCGGCAGATGGAGTCATTTGGAAAGGAGTTGCTTGATTTTACATATGGTACATATAATCCTGCTACTTTTGATTAAGCTCATAGGTTCATAGGTTTCAATATGGAAGGCACTTGAGAGATCATGTAATATAACACCCTCATTTTTCATATGAAGAAATGGAACTCAGAAAAGGGAAATGGTTTACCCAAAGTCACATGTACAGTAACAAAGTCTAGGTTGTAAGTATTGATTATCAAATACAATATTATAAAGTTCAGGGTAGTAATTACAAAGGACAAAGGTATAGCTGCCCAGGGCACTCGGTCTTGAGGGGATAACTGCAGTGCAGGTGAGATTAAAATATTAAAAGATACATTCTTACACTGACTGACCAAAATACTCACTGTGCTCAATAACACCTTGTAATATGTCCAGTAAATTTGTTTTAATAACGAATTAGATATACAAATGCAAACTTTAGCATTATGTATTCATTTATAAGGGCAGGAAGATAAGATTTTCCCACTGGCCAAAATATAGAACCCAAATAACTAGTTTTTACTGCTGAAAGTGATATGTAAATAAAGATAGGAATTTAGTCTAGAGGGGTAAAGAACAATAACATTGACTATTTAGTTTGCCTTTCATTCTGGTTCAAATTTAATTTATGCTCTTCTGAAGAGGATTTGGGGAGGATCAAAAATATCAGGCAATAAACTAGTAAATTATCTGTAACCAAGGGGGCTTTGATCACTAGCCAGACATAGAGGTCAAAAATAAAAGACCTAATCTTAACCCAGGTTGGTAGTTTGGCAAGTTGACCATGACTAAATAGTTATCAGTCTATGTTTATCAAGGCAAAATTCTAATAATTATACCCTATCAGACCAAAACTGAAATGGTTCAGATGACCCTGAAAAGATGGGCCCATAAAAAAGTAGGATGGAGAAATGGTCAACAAACTATGTGCCCAAGAGTCACCTAAGCACCACTTGGCTGAAATCAATAAGGACTGGCAGAGTATATTGAGTCTGAGAGGGACATGACCAAGGAAAACATAAAACCGACAGAGCAATGCTCCAGAGGCAACTACATGCACAACAGTCAACGTGAAAATAGTAGAAACTTAATGGTGAGACCAGCAGAGCCCAATCAAACAACACACCCATTGAGAAAGTCCAGTAATAGCATTATTACAACAGCCCCAGTTGACATAGGAAATGAGAGGAGGGGAGAGAGGCCACATCATCAGAGATATCAATTGTTTCTGCACACCATTCCCATCTGCGGCCCCATCATATGCCATTCCTTCATTCTCCTCACTGATGGTGTACATATTTGTTCTTTAAATTAATAGAGGGAATATTCTATTGCAAATGATCCTACTAGGCTCTTTCATTTTATTTTTTGGCTTCATACTAATTGCACTGTCTGACTAGAGAAAATGTAAATACAGGCTTATAAGCTACCACTTTGAGTAGATGTGGATACATAGAGTATCTTGAACCTGGGATGATTATTATGGATTATTATGGATGCCCCAGATGGAGAGGAAGATGCCCTAGGTGCTACTAAGGGATAAGAATAGTTGCTGAGTAATTATAAAGACTAATGCTGGAACCAGAAAAGAGATAAGGATGTTCTATTCTCTCCCCTTTTTCAGAGAAGTAAAAGACTATGAGTTTGGAATGTTGGTTACTGTCACATGAAGTCACAGTTCTGGTTGAGCTTATTTAAATAATTAATTTATGTAATTAAATTCATTATTAATTGATTAATTAATTAATTTATCCTTATTTTAAGAAAGGGTTTATTTGGTGGTGATGGGGTGGATTGCTGGTGAGAGTGCTATATCCAGTAAAAATGAAATGTGTTTGAAAAAAAAGAAGTGAACTATCAAAACATAGAAAGAAAATCATTTAATCCAGTTCTTTGAACCATGTTAGTGAGTCTCTTTCATGATCAAATTTATCTAATAATAAATCTTCTTAGCATACTTCTTATATCTAAAAGTGAAGATTGAGGTGGATATTTGCCTAAAAATTAACAAAAGCAAGCACTCTCAAGTAAAGCTCTTCTGAAGGGGGAATAGCTGAAACTGATTGAGAAGTGGGAATTCCAACACGGCAAACTTCACATTCATAGAAGAATGGCCAACAAATATAATTCTCTCTAAATGGCTTGCCTCAGTTCTGCAATTTACTCAGAGTCTAGGAGGTGGGTCTACCAACTTACCATTTTCAATATATAGGAGATCTACAGTTTAAAAAAAAAAGCTTTGTGGTCCTTGAAAATATTTGGATTTCTGTTATATAGATATCACACACCCCCCACACACACACCCACACACTCACACAGACAGACAGGTATCTGTAAAACTATTTTAACTAGAACATTTAAGCTAGTAGTTATATGGATTTTAAAAAGTGTCTACAATTTAGAAAAAACTAAGTTATCATAGCATAGACCTCTATAAGACACCTGTCTAATTAGCACCAAATTCTCTCTGAAACTGAGATTGTTGAGTTTGTTTGGAGTTTTTTTTTGGCTTAAAAATGTCAACACTGATGATAAGTATGTCTGACAGAAGTAGCACAGATTAATATGTAACCATTTGGCAATAGCTGTGTAAGTATTGTCTAAATGTGCTGTCTACACATATAAAAATAACTGTTGACCCACAATTAATCAGTAGGGTATACAGTTAGAGTTGTTTTCCCAGGATAATGATGGATATGATTTCAGTCATGTCCAAAGTGTCATCGGAATTGGCTTGTGAGACTAATGACAGACATCTGAAAGATGGCCAGACAGGGTCAAATATACCACTTGTGTCTATGCAGTCTTCATGGACACCATCTTATAGTTGACTGAGTTAACCATTTCAATAAATTAGATTGACATTATGGAAAGGTAACAGGAAAAAATTCATTGTGTGCTGCATAAATTTTGGTGGCTAGCAGAAAATGCTTCTGTGGAACGAACCTGCTGCTAATTGGTGAAAATAATACACAATTGTAGACATATCAACATATCAGTTACATGCCTGAATGAAAACATACTTGCTATTTTTAAGTTTAGTACCTCCTCTTCTTCTGATTTAAAGGTTTTCGAACTTCAGTTCTGCTAGTCTACTAGTGCAAAACCTCATACGAAAAATGTGTGAAATGAATAATGAGGATGGTATCGCTTGCCTTCTCAGTGGGTGGGGTGGGAGGAAGAGAATTTGGAACTGAAAATAAAAACTTAAAAACAAAAAGAAAAATGTTCGGCAATCCAATTCTAGTGGGAGATGACCTTTTGCTGTTTCTTTGGGCTAATTCAAATTTGGTCAGCTAGTAACCTTCAGGTACCTACAATCTGTTATTCAAATGCTTTGTCGTTGTTGTTCTTGTTCCATCAGGTCCAACTTTTTGTGACCCCCCATTTCCTTCTCCAGCTCATTTTACAGATGAGGAAACTGAGGCAAACAGAGTTAAATGACTTGCCCAAGGTCACCCAACTAGTAAGTATCTGAGGCCAGATTTGTGCTCAGGAAGATGAGGCTCAGGAAGACAAGTGCCAGATCTGGCACTCTATCCACTGCACCACCTAGCTGTCCACTCAACTTTTTAGGGAAAGGCGTTATTTCTCTTTGGTTCTTAATGACATTAGCTGTGGCTACTTTACCTCTCCTAACCTCAGGGTCTTCATCTATTAAAATGGAGATTGAATAAAATACTCACAATACTTTCTTCACAAGGCTGATGTGAGGGGCAAGTCAGATAATGTACATAAAGTGCTTGCAAATCTTATGTGTGTGGGCTATTATTATCATCATTGTTGATAATGTTTATAGAACCTTTCAAACAATAGATAAAAGAGTAATTAATAATTACAGGTAACATTTATACAGGTCCACAAATCACTTTACAAATCTTGTCTCATTTAATTTTCACTACAATCCGGGAGGGTAGGTGCTATGATTATCCTCATTTTACAGAAAAGGAAACTGAGACAAAGTTTAAGTGATTTGCCTATTCACACAACTAGTAAATATATGAGATCAGATATGAATTCATCTTCCTGACTCCAAGTACAGCAGATTCACCTAGCTGAATCAGCAGCTTTTCTAACAACATGACATTGTGGGAGGGTATTTTATACCCATGGACAATTTCTACTGTTACCATTCTTTTTTTCCATTAAAAAGGGAGATTTGGGGGTTTGGGGAAGTTATTTGAAGAGTCTTCAGTAGTAAATATATTTGGAACAAATCCATTTGGTGATATAACTGGAAATAACATCCTCTGCATAAGTAAGACAAAGTTAAATTTCTGAATGCAAAAACCACTCTTACTTTTTTGGCAAAAAAAATAATAATCTTGGGACTCATTTCATGTGGGTGATCACTTTGTAGATGATGGCAGTACTTTTTTTTTTTGGTAAATGGAAGTTACAGCAAGTCAACATAACCTAGAAAATGAAATAAATTAGTCTTCTAATTACAACTGTGCAAAAGCACTGGATCAGGAGTCAGAAAATCTGGATTCAAACGTCCTCATCTGTAAAATGATCAGACTGTCTTCGTGGATCTCCAAGCTCGCCCTCCAACTCAAAGTCTTATAAATATATGATGACAAGTCCTGATTCTATCACTAAGGTCTGGAGAATGGAGATCTACTAAGGAAAGACGGATATTGAGACAAATATTCAGGTAATTCAAAGGTAGCAGACAAAGGAACCACAAACTATGGGGGGGTGGGGGTGAAGAGGGGAGACTTTGATTGGATTTAGAACATCTTATTTACTTACTCAAAGTGATAAAAATGATTCACCAGATAGATATGGAAGGGAAAAGAAGACAGATAGGTCATGTAGTGAGTAGAAGGAATAATTATACCCATATAATGCCAATAGGTCTAGAAGAAGGCCTTCAGAAAGTTGGGGGAAGGGGTATCTGGTGTAGATTTGTGGATAGACATGAAGGAGTTGCATGGTATGAAAACAGGTCAGTGAGCTGCAGATAGCACTGTAATAGAGCCACTGTAAATGTTCCTCCTCCTCTGCACATGATTTAGGGCTATTTTCTCCCTGAAAGATAACAAAACTGTTCCTATAACTTGATTGGCCCATGCTGAAGCACTACCTTCCTTAATGGTAGATTACCAGTAGCCTCTGGCCAAAATGATGTGACTCAGCTAAGTGTACAAAAAGGCTTACTCACACGAAATCAGGGCCCTTCAGACTTGGCAGATGTCCCAACACAGTGAGTCATACATATCCTGCTCTGCTGACCAGATCTAGGGTTCCAGTTCCCTGTAGAGATATGTGAGTGGTTTGGGAGAGAGAACAAGAGCATGGCTACCCAGGACAAATGCTGCAGTATCTTTGTTTAATATCCTTTCATATATAAAATATAGAGGTGCCAGATAGAAATGTCAAATGTGCTTGCCCAAGAAAAGGGCTTGAATGATGGAGAAAGTCTCCTTTTTATTTCCATTAAGGGAACAATTGTGATGAAGATGATGAAGCCACTGCTCTGGGCCAAACAACTGAATCTAAACTTCTATTTGTGAGCTTTCCTATTATAACCACTTATGACAACTGTGTGGAACAGTAGTGAGGAATCCTGTTGATATCTGATTGGGGAGCAGTAGTTTTACTCAGAGATTGTATAAGACCTTTCTTTTGTGATTTAAACACTTTAAAAATAGTATCGCCTTGAGAAAGTATTGATTATATCTCACGGGCCAGAATTTCAAGAAACAGAGTTTTAGTAGTTTATGTATATTTGAATCCAAGCCATCGCTGGAGAAAACAATTAATATAATGGGAAGGAATAAAATACCCAGCTTTCACGGCAACAGACTGGCATGTGGAGCGACCTGGTACGTTAAAAAGGGTTCAAGCAGAAGGCTTGAGGCTCTTTGATCCCTGGGAATAGTGACTCCATTATTGTGGTGACCCAAAAGGAGTCACTTTATCTCCTTAGGCTTCAGCTTTCTCATCTGTAAAATGAACAGGTTGTTCTAACGGTGCCAACTTAAATCTATGATCCTATGAACTTATCCTTAAGAAACAATTCAAATTGAGCTAAAGTTTTTGTGAATGCAAAATCCTCACAATCATATCCCAGTTCCTAATCTATTCCTTACACTAAAGTGTGTATCAAAGTTAGAAAAAATAACCTCTCCATGTGCATATAGATATGTTACAAAATGACATATCTGGTGTTACAAATTTGCGTACAAAGATATATTGCTTATATGAGCAATGCTTTTATAAAATAGCAGTGAAAAGAGACAAACTGCTATTACTTCACTCCCAGATTTACTTCTGAAGGACTTTAACAGCATATTTCTGCTACAGTCTTACCTTGGACCCTTCTTCAGTACCTGGGGCCTCCTTCCCTCAATAGCACCCTTCTTTACTCATTGGTGAGTTTTTCCCAAGACCTACATTTTATCAAGGGACCCAGGCTTGCCCATCTTCTTTCACCTCCTGAATGTGCTTCTGATATTCCAGATTTCAACATCATGGCCCTATGATGGGTACCTTTACTCTGCTCTAGCTTTTCAACTCCCTTTTTGTGAATTATCTTCCCCCATTTTTGAGGGTGAAGGGTGTCTTTCTTTTTGCTTGTATCCCCAGTGCTTAGCACAGCATCTGGCACAAAGTAAGTGCTTAATATATGGGGGGAGGGGGGTTCCTAACTACCTACTATTTAAATCTTATTTCATAGCCTCATTCAAAGGCAAGTTAACATTATTATTTAGCAATTTGTCAATATAAAGACAATGGACACCTTTTCCAAAATTATGGCTGCCATACTTCCATGTTGAAAAGAGATTAGAGAAAGAGAAGAAAAAGTATAAGAGAATATGATGGAGAGAAATAGACAATTAAAAATCACGATCGTAAATGTGAATGGAATGAATTCACTCATAAAACAGAAGTAGATAGTGGAATAGATTAGAAAGCAGAATCCAACAATATATTGTCTACAAGAAGCATACTTGAAACACAAAGAATCACACACAATTTCAATAAGCATTAGGGCAAAATAATGTATCCCTTAGTTGAACTAAAAGAAGCAGGGATAGCAAGCGTGATTTTAGACATAGCAACAGACAAGATACACTTAATTAAAAGAAATAAGCAAGGAGACTACATTTTGCTGAAAGTTACCATAGTCAATGAATTAATTGCAATATCTAACATATACGTGTTGAATGGCATGCCATCTAAATATTTAAAAGAAAAAATAAGTAGGTTACAAAGAGAAATTTTAAAAAACTCAACTCTGCTTCACTTAAATCTAATTCAGCACATGTTAAGCATCACTCTTGTGGTATCATTGGTCCTCTTCAACAAGGAAGGATGAATAATAACAACTCCTTTCAGATCCATACAAATCTAACAAGAAAGAAAGAGAGAGAGAGAAGGAAGGAAGGAAGGAAGGAAGGAAGGAAGGAAGGAAGGAAGGAAGGAAGGAAGGAAAGAAGGAAGGAAGGAAGAAAGCAAGGAAGAAAGAAAAAGAAAGAAAAGAAGAAAGGAGGAAAAGAAGGAAGAAAGGAAGGAAGTATGAATGAATGAATTTAAGGGCATTAAAAGAATTTTAGAAAAGTTGGATATGATAGACTTCTGGTGATTATTCAATGGGAATAAAAGGTATATATTTCTCCTCAATATATGACACCTTTACAAAAATCAGTCATGTACTATAGTAAAAGAATCTTACAAAAATAGAAAATCAGTAATACTGAGTACATCATTTACTGAGCATGGTGTAATAAAATTATAGTCGACAAAGGACTGTTGCAGGCACAGTACAAACTCAATAGGAAACTAAATAACTCATAGAAATTATAGATGATTTCATTAAAGATGACAACAATGAAACAACATACCAAAAGTTTTGAGATGCAACCAAAGTAGTTGAAATTGTAAAACCCTAGATTCTGATCAACAAAAGACACAAAGAACAGATTAAAAAAATTGAGTGTATAACAAAAAATCTAGAAAGCCAGCAATTCAAAAAACCTTGACTATATACCAGAATAGAAATGTGAAAATCAAAGACAATAATTCTAAAATTGAAAGAAAAAAACATAAAACCATTGAACTAATAAACTAAACTAGGAGCTGAATTTTTAGATAAACTATTAGTTAATTTTAATAATGAGAAAAACCAAATTACCAGTATCAAAAAAATTTAAATGGAGAATTCACAAGGAATTTTAAAAAAAGAAACAAAGATCCTTAGAAATTATTTTGTTCAACTGTAACCATGAAATCCAACACCTTGAATGAAATGAATGGTTATAAAATATTAAATTCCCAGATGAATTCAGCAAAATTTGATAATTTAAAACAGCTCAATATCATAAAAAAGAAATTGGGTAAGACATAAGTAAACCCCCAAACAAATTTTTAAAAGATCAGATGTATTCGCAAGAAAATTCTATCAAATTTTTAAAAAGCAACTAATTCTAATATTACACAAACTGTTTACAAAAATATGAAAATATGAGATCCTGCTAAATTCTTGCTGTGATCTTGATGCCTAAATGAAGAAGAGTCAAAACAGAGAAAGCAAACTACAGACCAAAATCACTGATGCAAACATTTTAAGAAAAGGGAAAAGGTTTCCACAACATATACAAATGTTCTAAAATATGACAGGTTGAATTTATCCTAAGAATGCAGAGCTGATTTACTATTAGTAGAACTACAAATATAATTAACCATGTTGTTATCAAGAACAACAAAATAATATAATATCAATTGCTACAAAAAAAGACTTTTGAGAAAATGCATTGCCCATTTCTGTTAAAAAAAAGTTAGAAAATATAAGAATAAATGGGTTTTCCTTGACATGTTAAGTAGTAAATATCTAAAATCAAGAGTCAGAATTATATACAATGGGACCTTTCTAATAGAGTGAGGCATGAGGCAAGAATATTCATTGTACCCTTTTTTTTTCATATCATGCTAGAAATGCTAGCTATAGGAATAACTCAAAATATAGAAACTGAGGTAACCACGATAGTCAAAGAACAAACAAAACTATTGCTTTTTGCAGATGATATTATGTTGTGATAAAGAACTCTAGCGAGTCAACTAAAAATTAATTAAAAATAACAATAACAAAGTTGGAGAATATAAATTAATTCATCACGTTCATCACATTACAATAGATGACCAAAATCCAGAAGAGACAGAAAAAGAGAAATTCTGTTAAAATAACTAGTGAATATATAAAATCCTAATCACTATTTATGGAAATAAAGATAGACTTAAATAAATGGAGAAATATTGAATCATTTATATATAAACAAAGCCAATATAATATGGATTATGGTACTGTCTTAAATAATTACCACATTAATCAAACTACCCAAATCTTACTTTAAAAAAACATAAAAAGTAATAACTAAATAACTAAATTCATATGGAACAATAAAAGGTCAAGAATCTTGAGGGCAAATGATAATTTTTTTTAATGTACACAAAGGTGACCTAGCAGTGTCAGGTCTCAAACTAAACTACAAAACAGTAATTATCAAAACAATTTGATGCTGTTTAAAAAACAGAGAGAGGTTGATCAGGGGAACAGATTATGCATACAACACACAAAAGCAAATAAACCTAGTAGCCTAGTATTCAATAAACACAAAACCCCAGCTAGTAGAGTAGGGATTCACTATTTGACAACGTCTGTGAAAACTGGACAATGGTCTGGCAGAAATTAAGTTTAGGACAATGCCTCAAACCACATGCCAAGAGGGGGTCCAAATGGATACCTGATTTAGATGCAAAAGTTTACATCCTAAACAAATTAGAGGAACAAGGAAGTAATGATATTTTAAATCTTTGCCTAGGGGAAAAGTTCATGACCAAATAAGGGATAGAAAGGATCACAGAAGATAAACTAGATAGTTTTGATTATATGAAATTAAAATATTTTTGCACAAACAAATCAAACATAGCTAGGATTAGAAGAGAAACAGAGACAAAGGAGAGCTAGACCTGAAACCAGGGAGATCTGATTTTCAGTCTAGTCTCAGATGCTTCCAGCTGTGTGACCTTGAACAAGTTATTTGATCTCCATATGCCTTGATTTCCTCATTTGTAAGAGGGACATAATAATGAGATATATTTTTAATACATTTTAAATATTTTAAAGCTATGTATAGATGCTAGTTATTATCATCATCATTTTACTATTATTTATTAAGGAAAATCTTTGCCATTAGACTCTCTGACAAAAATATATCATTTCCAAAATAATAGCCGTTCTTCAACTGATAAATGATCAACAGGTAGTTTCTCAAGAGAAGAAATACAAATTACCTAAAAATAACTAATTACAAAAATAGCTACCTGTAACCATATGAAAAAACATTTCAAATCACAAATAACTAGAGAAAAGCAACTAAATTCACCCTCAGGTTCCACTTGTACCTGTCAGATTATCAACATTGAAAAATGACCTTTTTTTTTTTTTCAGGAAAGCAAGCACATTGATGAAAGAAAAAAATATTTGAAAACAAAAAAAATTCATTGAAATTGAAAATTAAAAAAAATCTAAAAATTAATAAAAAATTCAAATTGAAAACTAAAAAATCTTTAACAATTAATAAAAAATAGAAATTGAATACTAAAAAAAAAAGTTGAAAATAAGAAAATAGCTTTCTCATTCTTGAAGTTCCATTTTGTTTCAATCACATATGCTACCATCCTGACACACTGGTTTCCTTGCTGTTCCTCACACAATACTCCTATCTTCTGTCTCTCTGCATTTGCACTGTGTCACCTATGCCTGAAATGTTCCCCCTTCTAATCTCTATCATTTGGTTTCCTAGACTTCCTTCAAGACGCCTCAAATCCTACCTTCTATAGGAGGTTTTTCCCAAGCCCCAGATCCTAGTGCCTTTCCCTCTGAGATTACTTTCTATGTATTCTCTATGTATCTTTTATGTATCTAGTTATTTACATATTTTTCTCTCCAGTTAGAATGTGAGTTCCTTGATTTTGGGGATCACTTTTTTCTTTTCTAACTATCCTTAGAGATTAGTGATTGCCCTAATTACCTGGCACACAGTAAGCAGATAACAACTGCTTTTTTGACTGAGTGACATCAGGGGGTTGGGTTGTCTTTATTTGATTCATATGAACTCAAAAGGAAATTGAAGCATGATAAAAGAAGACAAAAACACTTTCTAACATTGGAAGTAATTCAAAAGAAGCAATGGCCTCAGGAGGTAGTGGGATGTCTCCTTAAACTTTTCAAGCAAAGGATAGATGTCTACCTGTCCGGTACACCATAGAAGAGATTATCATTAAAACTGGATTAGTTATCATTGAGTTCCCTTCCAGCTTTGACATTCGATGAATTCAAGTTTTGAGGAGTAATCTCGAAGATTTACCAAGTTATTTCCAACTTCCCCTATGCCTTTTAGAATTTCTAGCTCCATTCCTGACCCAACTCAGCTATCTTCCTACCTGAGACTTTTCTTGATTCCCTTCCTAGACCTTACCCTTCGCCCTTGGCTCTTAATAACATCAAACCCCAATACTTTGTCTATATTTCGTATATAGCATATCAAGATACAGTTGGCCGACTTCTAAGTCCCCTAGGTTGCACACTAGGTTAAGTACTGGACCTGATGTCAAGAAAATCTGTATTTAAATCTGGCCTCAGCCATTCAGTGCTGTGACTCAGAGCAAGCCATTTAATCTTTGTTAACCTCAGTTTCCTCAACTAGAAAATGGAGACAAATTAGTGCCTGCCTCCCAGCGTTGCTGTGAAGATCAAAAGAGAAAATATTTTTGATTATCTTAGTACCTGGCACATAATAGACACCTAATAAATACTTATTTCCTTCCTCCCTTCCTTCTACCATACTGGATCCAGATGGCTCTGGAGGAGAAGTGAGGCTGGTGACCTGCACAGCCCTCCCTCACTCAAAGCAAAGTCAAGTGCAAGTCATGTCATCATTTCTCTGATGTGACGGTCCTCTTCGAAAATGAAGGACAAACACAAGAAAAACAACCCCGCTGGAAAGTCTTCAGGTGTGCAGTCTGGAGTCTGAGTTTTGAGGACCAATTTGACATCTATAGAGAGGCATACTACTAGTAAGCTGGCTACACAGTGATTTTTTTTTTTTACCATGGCAACCTATGAAACAAGGCAAAATAAAAATGGTGTTAGGTTCCATGTGGCCTAATTTTGCTTCTGCTGAGATGATGTCAAGGTGTCAGGAAAAAAAAGACCATGTGGCAGAGTGTATAGAATGAACCTGAGTCAGGAAGATTTGAATTCAAATCTGACCTCAGATTCTATGACCTTGGGCAAGTCAATTAACCTCTGTGCCTCAGTTTCCTCAACTGTAGAATAATATTACCTATATCCCAGGGTTGTTGTGAGAATCAAAGGAAATATCTATAAAACACTTAGCACAGTGTCTGAAACATAGCAGGCACTAAATTAATGTTTGTTTCCTTCTCTCCTCTTTCCTTTCCTTTTCCTTCCTTTTTTCCTTTCCTTCTTCCTTATAGTGCTGAGACACACAATTTTTAAACCACTATTATACTTCAATTTGACTATTGATATCTAAATATGAGATCCTTGCCCACTGATCAATAAGCGTACATATTGCCAGAAGACCTGGATAGTATCAGTCTCGGCATTCTTGTTATGAGTAAAATCAGAACAACCAAAAAGGAATTTGCAGCTTACAATACAGCAAAGCTGACCAGACTAATTTAGTAGCTCAGGTTCAAGACTGGAATGAAATGAAGCACTTATAGACATTTAACAGTAAGCCAAAGGAGACTTATTCAGCCATTGAGGGGTGGGGTGTGTGGGGAATATTTAGTGAAGACACAGTATTGATTTAACCCAACACAGTTTACTTTTTACTTTTTTTTTGTCTGGCAGTCAGAAACATGAGGAAGGAGTTACTAACGCCTCTTGTCCTTTTTATATTCAGGAAGTACATTAAGGATTTGAATGTAGCCAATTAGGTTTCAAAAATACCTTCAATCCCTTTTTAATGAAAAGAGCCAATCCAGCCCCTACAGCAAAAGATGTTGGTAGATAGTACACCTTACCTCACACTTCAGTGGTAAGGACCTAGAAGGACCTTCCGTGACTTAAATGGTTTAAGACTTTTACTGGACATGCTAATCTTAGGGATATGAGAAATCTGGCATGAGAAGAACGGGAAAAGAAAAACTAATCCAGAAAGATTATAAAACAAAGGATAGAATGAAATGGCCTTCTAGTGGCATAATCAGAGTTCTGAGAATTAAAACCAGAAATCTCAGCTCTTGACCTCTCCCACTCCTTAGAAGGACTGAGCCAAGATGACAAATGTTTGCAGTTCACAGTTGGTCTCTCAATGTAAAGAAGCAATGATGAGCAGGTATAAGACCAGCAAAGACAATGATTCCTTTGATCCTCATCATGGGTCAGAGTTCTATTATTAAGCTAAGTAACAAGTCGTTACCTTCTTGCATACAGCCTGTTCTAGTGCTAGGGTCAGTATTGAGAATTCCCCAGAATCATCACCCATTCAATCCAAAGAAAAATGATGGGCATTATAAGCTGTATTTTCTCTTAGAACAGAGAGAAACAGTGAAGGGTAAAATCATGTTAAACGAAAACATGGCAAGATAACCAACTAAGCAAAGTCAAGGGCACTTAAGGTTGAAAATTGATGAGGGATTACAAACTAGAGACAAGTGGGAAAACTGGCAAAATTCCTTATTAAAAAAACTGTTTCTTTCATCACAAAAAAATGGAATCACTACATTTATAATCTAACCTCATAGTTCCAACTGTACTAATAGAGGAAGTAAAAATGGCAATAAAGAAAAAAATGCACCATTGGCATTGAGAGCAGGGGTTGGCAACTAATTTTTGTTGAGCCCAAGTCTGCTACTATCTGCTTTTGTAGGGATTGAGAACTAAGAATATTTTTTTTCACATTTTAAAATAAAGTTTTATTCTATTTTAACATGTAAAAAGAATTCTTAGTTCAAGAGGATTACAAAAACAGCAGCCTTGGTGATTGCTTCCTGATTCTGGATCTACAAAGGCAAGAAAATAATAGCTCTACTGTACTTGATACTCATTAGATCTCATTTGAAACTGTGTATTCAGTTTAATAAGACCATTGATGACTTGGAGACAACCAGAGGAGGGCAACCAAGATGGTGAATGGTCTTGAGTCCATGCCATATGAGGATCAATCCAAGGAACTGGACATGTTCAGCCTGTAGAGAAGATGACTAGGATGGGGCAGGAAGGGGATGGAGAAATATGGTAGCTGTGTTCAACTATTTAAAGGGCTGCCATATGGAGAAGAAATTAGGCTGGGTTTTTTTGTTTTATTTTTTCAGGGTTTTTTTTTTTCCTGCTTCATCACACTGATATTCACTGAGCTTGAAGCTCCCCAAAACTCTCATCTTTTTCAGGTTACCTGTTGTCCAGTCATCTCACTACCTTACACTTATGAAGCTGACGCTGATATTTTGTGGGCCTAAGTGTTAGACTTTACATTTGTCATCACTGACTTTCATGAAAATAGATTCAGCTCAATGCTAGCCTATTGAGACCGTTTTAGATCCTGACTCTGGCATCTAATGGCTCTTTATGTCCAGCCATCTACCCAATTCTTAATCTATCTGATTGTGTTATAAGCTAGTCCACAACTCTCCATCCTCTCCGTAAGAATAACATGAGATACTTCACCAAAAGCTTTGCTAAAATCTGGGTAAATTATGTCAATAGCATTACCCTCATCAACTAATTTAATAATCTGGGGCAAAAAAGGAAGAAAGAAGTAAAGATGCTTAATTTGGCATGACCTGTTCTTCATGAAACCCTGCTGGCTTTCTGACTTCCTTTTCTGGATGTTGACCAATAAACCCCTTAGTGTTCCAGTCTAGATTTTTCCATGAGGCAGCTAGGTGACACTGGATAGAACTCCAGGTCTGGGGTCAAGAAGACTCATCTTCCTCAGTTCAAATCTCAGACTAGCTTGTGACTGTTATTTGCGTCAGTTTCCTCTTGTGTAAAATGAGCTGGAGAAGGAAATGGTCAACGACTCTAGTATCTTTACCAAGACAAGCCCAGATGGGGTCATGAACTGCAAAACAATATTTCTCTTCCAATCTTACGATACTTCTTCTGTTTTCCATGATCTTTCTAAATGTCACTGACAATGGCCCTACAGTCACATTCACTATGTCTTTAAGTATTCAAAGATGTAGTTCATCTATGTCAGGTAATTAATCTATCAAGAACAACTAAGTGTTTTCTTACTGTCTCCTATTTACCTTGAGTATGTCATTTTTCTTCTGTCATTAATAGAGCAAAGCTTATTCTCCTTGACAGAGAAAATAGAATCAAATTAAGAATTAAGTATCCTTATAATCTCTTTCTGGTCATATATCATTTCATCCATTCCTGAATAAAGGTCCTATCCCTTTGTATTATTTTTTCTCCTAATACAAAATTTTAAAAGATCTTTTTGTTGTCCTTAACTTCCATTACCAGTTTCACTTAATTTTGGGCTTTAGACATTATTTTCTGATATGTTTTTGCAGGACCACGACATGCTTGTATATTCTAGGTATTGCCTCTGTCTCCTATATGGTTTTTTTGAAAATCTAAGTTAGTTGGTAAGTTCCCTCCGTATCCAGTCTTCTGATAAGACCCCGATTTTCTTCCCCATTGGAATTGTTTCCCCTTTGGATCTTCATAATTTTATTCTTAAACATCTCCCATCCTTCTAGGGCTGATATTTCCCAAGTATTTTAACCTGCAAGCCAATATTTATTCTGAAAATTTTTGTATTTAATTTACCCAAATCTATGTCACAAATTCTTAGAGAGAATGCTCATCACCCTTCAAGGTTCCAGTCATTTCCATAGCAATCAGTTCCTTCTAGTTAATGAGAATCAGATGCAGAATAGAATTTACACTAGCTGTTGAAAGATGAAATTATCACTTAGACAATTCAGGAAATTATTACCTATTCTACTTTTAGAAGAGAAAGAGCTCCAGTAGATATCTGGATAATTGAAGACTCCCATCCCTGCAATATCCTGCTTTTGTGCCAGACTTGTTTCCAAAACCCCCTTGCACTTCTTCCAGAATCCAGCAGGTGGCGGAGAATTTTCTCACTTCTACTCCCCTTGCACCAAAGCAAGTCATCCATAAACAAACACAAGACCTAGCAGAGACAGAGGCAGAGAACTCAGTGCAGGGTCAAAATGAACTTAGCAGAGATGCTGCATCCAGGGAGGAAAATGTGACGACACGACAACATGAGAAAAACATTAGGGATCAACAGTGCTGGGGGAGTTTTTACCCATGTGTGTACTTATTTTCCCCACTGATACTGTGGGTATTTGAGGTAGCATATTATAGGTTTATGGGAGGAAACGTTTGTTGCATTATGTTTGTTCATGCTATGCCTTTCAGTAAATGCCTCTGTTTTGAGTTAATATGGGCAAACTGGCTGACAATTAAAGGAACATGTATCGGTTGGGGCTTTTGAGTTATAATTTTAGTCTAAAAAACCCACATTGTATCTTGAGCCTGGAGCAGGTGTCCCCTTAGAGGTCCAGAACATGAATAGGAATTGAGGGGGTAATTCCAGAGAGAGCTAGTGTGCGGAATTGTCTAGGACCTCCATCTGACCAACCTCAGCTTAGTAAGGCTCCAGTGGAAAATTTAGTATATTTATCTTTTCTTTTGTTTTCAGACTATAACTAGGCAATTAATATTCTGTTATATGTACTTTACAAGTAATACCTGTATTTGAGGTAACTTTTGCATGGTTGAGTGCTAAATTGTTACTTTTGATCATATCATTATGCCCATGACTGTTATGAACTGTATGCATGTTGCATTCTTAGAATACATAGCAATTCACTTAGAGCACATTATGAGGGTTCATCCATATTAATTTGATATCCTTTTCTTTCGAGTTTATCTATAAAAACAACAACAGCCCAGTAATCAACTTCAGGGTTTATTCCTCTTTTTTTGAGCTTCACACTTTTGGGGGGGATTTTCTGAATTGGATTTCTTTTTTTAAGAGGTTGAACCTCCATTAGAAATACTCTGTGAAATACAAGGATCTAATGGAAACATTTTGGGTCCCCAGCGTGTTCCAGTCACCCATTAGGGAACTTTCAATTGGCATATTCTATATGGTGCAAGTTTTGATTGGAGATAATTTAGGTTTCCCATAGATTACAGGGTCCCATTAGAGAAAGGGTTTGGTTTCTCACCTAAAGGAGAGTCAACCCATATCTCCAGACCCTGTTAGGAAAGTTCTACATGTTTCAGCATTTCATGTTGTACCATACTTTCCCTCTGAAGAGAGAAGCTCATTTTCTTTCCATTGGAGTGGGATTCTATAAACATCAAGTAGGTGATGAGAATTTCATAAAATACTATTTGCATAATATAATTTGTGTGCCCATAATTGTGGAGGCTATGTAATCTCCAGATCTACCATTTATGTTACACTTGGAGTCTTTATTGCATTTCATTTGAGATTATTCCATGCTCCATGCTATGGAGGATTATCCCTAAACTGTGTCACATAGACTCTGTTTAGACTTTTTTTAGTATAAGGTACTTGGAATGCACTTGAAAGGACAATGCTTCAGCTTCCCCAAATAATCATCTGGGAATGTAAACAAATGGGACAAAATTAGCACAACTGATTTTCTGGGGAACCACAAATTTTTAACTGATAAGCGTGTAAAGGAGGTACAAAGGAAGTGGAAAGAACTACTTCAACTTCTAAAGCACTGCTGAAGTGCTTTACTCCTCTAAATTAAGAGAAGTTTCTGAATAGAACTTGATGAAATTATAGGACAGCTAGCCATCAGCAAGCTGAAGGATCAGCTACACCCTTGATGGCCTTTTAAAGGTGGACTGGCTAGATCTGGAGTCAGTTGAGACAGGGAGAGTTGTTTTAGTTGAATTCTTCCTTGAAAATTAAAAAAGTGAGCTGGCTATGAAGGAGGAACCAGGCTCTTGAGTAATTACTATTTACATTTTACCTTGCTTCTCTTTTAGATTAAGGGTTGGTGGGAAAGAGAGAAAAAATGTTGCTCCCCTATTGGCATTAGAACATTACAGTGAGCACATTGATCTATTGGAGACGCTATGCTCAGCAGATATCAGACACAGAAGGACAGTTAAACATGAGCTGAGCTGTAAAGAAGAGCAGGTCTAGGGAACCTAACTGAGTGAGTGAGGGGAAAATGGAGAGTGAAGAAATTCAGCTCTGGTAGCATCATAGGGCAGGCAAAAGTTTCTTTCTGAGAAGATGCTTCCATTAGTGGATTAGTGAGTCAAGAAAAATTACAAATTATTTACTCATGCTTATTTTTGGAAAAGAGCAAATGTACCAATTGACTGATTTCCAAGAATAAGAAGAGTTTTTAAGCTATAGGCTATTGAGCTAACTGCTAACTTATAACTTTTCATTTTGAAATTTTGGAATGGATCAGTAAAGAGATGGTTGGCAAACATCTAATAACAGAAACAGTCATTACAAAGAACCAGTATCATTTCAATTAGAACAGATCATATATCATGTTCTTTTTTTGACAAGATTATCAAACTACTAGGAGATGGAAATTCTATGAATATAGTTTTTCTAGATTTTAGCAAAGCTTTTTGATAAAACATCTCATACCATTCTTGTGGAGAAGATGAAGAGATATGGATTAGAATGTAATACAATCAGAAAGATTCAGAACTAGTGGGATGACTGGACTGGAAGAATAGTTGTTAATGGCTCGAAGTCAGCATCTGTGCTTGACTCTTGTGTTGTTTAATATTTTTACCATTGTCTTGGGAAAAAGTGTAGATGGTATGCTCATCCTATCTGCCAATGAAACAAAGCTGGGAGGGATAGCTAACATACTGGTTGACAGTGTCATGGTCTGAAAAGATTTTGTACTGGGCTGAACCTAAAAAGATGAAACTCATTTGTGACAAACGTAAAGTTTTATACTTGCATACAAAAAGACATTGACCTTACAATTACACGATGTGAGAGGCATGATAACAATTGTTCTGAAAAAATATTGGAGGTTTTAGAGGACTGCAAGCACAATATGAGTCAGTGGTATAACGTGATAGCTAAAAAGCAAACAAAAAATCCTAACACAATTCTAGGTTGCATTAAGAACAGCAAAAGTTCTTAGAATGGAGAAACAATATTCTCAATCTATACTGCTCTTATCAGATCTCATATATTATGTTGAGTGATGGGCACTGTGATTTAAGAAGAACATTGAAAGATTGGAGAGTAACCAGAGGAGGCAATCAGGTTGGAGAAAGACTTTGAGTCCATGACACACAAGGATCAGGAAGGAATTGGACAGGTTTGGCCTAAACAAAAGATCACTCAAAGGGGACAGGTTAAGTGTGCTTAAATATTTGAAGATCTGTTATAGCGAGGTACATTTTTTTTCTCTTTGGATCCAGAGAGAAGAGAAACAATGGGTAGAAGTTGCATAGGTAAATTCAAAACTAATGTCAGAAAAATTTTTCTCTCTCTCTCTTTCATTTTTTTTTATAATACATTTTGCACTATAGAAAAGTGGAATGGACTGCCTCAAAAGGGGTGGGTTCTTCCTCTTTGGAATTCTTTGAGTATGGACAACCACTTGCTGGATTTGCTATAGTGAGAATTATACTTCCTCTTGTCATTTTCTCCAGCAGATTGTGTCCTCATCATCCCTTCCCAAATCTTCAGCCTTTCCCTATCTATTGTTCCTTCTCTATTATCTTCAAATATGCTCAAATCTCACCATCCTTAAAAAAATTCTTCACTAGACCCTACCGTCTTCTTAAGCTATTGTCCTATTACTCTTCTCCTTTTGTTGTCATTGTTGTTCAGTTGTGTCTGATTCTTCATAAACTCATTTGTGGTTTCTATGATAAAGCTACAGGAGTGGTTTGCCATTTTCTTCTCCAGCTCATTTTACAGATGGGGAATTGAAGCAGACAGGGTTCACTGACTTGCCCAGTGTCACACAGTAAGCATCTGAGGCCAGATTTGAACTCATGAAGATGAGTCTTTCTGATTCCAAACCCAGTGCTCTATCCATGGTACCACTTAGCTGCCCTAGTACCTCCCTTTAGCAACTGTCTAACCATGCTGACTCCATTTCCTTTCCTCTCTCTCTCACTCCTCAATCTTCTGTGATCTGGCTTCTTTTTGCTAATCACTCATGTGAAATTTCTTTCTCCAAAGTTACCAATGATTTCTTAGTTTGTAAATCTGATGATTTTTTTCTAAATTCTCATTCTCTTGCATTTGGATTTTTGACTGCCCTGTCTTCCTGGATACTCGCTCCTCTCTGGAGTTTCATGTGTACATGCGCCAGATGGTGTGTGTGTGTGTGTGTGTGTGTGTGTGCGTGCGTGCGTGGGCACATGTGTGTTTCTATACATATACATCATATATCTTTATATACATAAAAAATGTACATACACACATATCTCCAGCTCCAGTTTCTCCCCTAAGTCTCATTCCTGTAACACCAATTTTGTGTTAGACACTTTAAACTGAATGTCCCAGGGACATCTTAGATTCAGTATCTCCTAAACTGAATTATCTTTCCTTTTAAACCCTTCTTTCTTCTGAACTTTCCTGTTTCTTTTAAAGGCACCACCACCCTTCCAGTCTCCTACTTTGATAACCTTAGTAATGTCCTTAACTTTTTATTTTCTCTTGTTCTACATACCCAACTCATTGCCAAATTTTGTCACTTCTGTTTTTACATCATCTCTTTTGTCCTTTTCCTTTCATCTTAACTCAGGCCTTCATCAACTCTTGCTTAGATTATGGTTAGTCTATATTAAACTAATATAAATTATGCTTAAATTATAATTATTCCTAATTATTATCCAAGTTATTATCTCACTACTCTAGTTCATTCTATACACTACTGCCAAAATAATTTTACTTAAGTACAGAGTTGGCCACATGACCTCTCAGTAAGTCAATTTCAATGGCTTCATATTTGTCTCCAGATAATATATAATCTCTGCTGTTTAGACACTAAAGTCCTGTGCAGTCTAGCTCCAACAGATCTTTTCAGCTCTATTGGACATTACTCTTCTTGTACTATGCTGTCTAGACAAGTTGGACTTCTCTTTTTCTGTTCCTTATATGGTATTCCTTTTCCCATCTCTGTGCTTTGTTATTGACTATCCCAAGTGCAAGGTAATCTTTCTTTTTTTAAGTTTAATTTGCATTTTTAACATTTTCTCCATCATTTTTTAAAGTCTAGACAATTAACAAAATAGTACAAGTCTTGATTTCTCAATGTCTCTGAGGCATAAATGTTTACAATGAAAATTAAACAATCCACTCTCACATCAGTAAGAGCTGACTCCAGCACACCCCTGCTCTCAGACTTCCTTCCTATGGTACTTCCTCCTACACAACTATAAAGCATGGATTAATTTCTATGTGAATCTTTGTCTCCCCACTAGACTATAAGCTCCATGAGGGCGGGGACTGTCTTAGCTAAACTCTGTATCTCTTCCTAGTGTCTGCCACTAGACTAAAGACAACATGGGGTAATAAATGTGGACTGATAGATTTATTGATTCATAAGACCTGCATTCAAATCCTGACTCTACCTCTTCCTTACTTAACTGTGTGATCTTGGGCATGTCATTTAAATCAATTTTCTCATCTGGAAAATGATAGTAATAATCTTTGCACTATCTTTTAGACAAGTCTGCTGTGAAGACTGAATAGGAGAACATAGATAAGGTGCTGTCTAAGCATGAACTGGTATCACCATCTACATTAGAGGTGTTGAAGCAGGCTAAGCGAACTGTTCTGAGTCCTGAAAGTCATCAGAGGTAGAACTAGTACCTGACCCCAAGTGTTCCACCCCTTCAAATCCCTGTCTCTGTTATACCATACTCATCTTCAAGGCAGCATGGACATGCTCTGTCCTGGGTACATACACAAATACAGAGCATACAATTGATGTGTAGATTACAGGAGCTTGTTAATCAACCAGCAAGAGATTATTAAGCATCTACTGTGTGTCAAGTGCCCTGTGCTAGATGCAAGGGTACAAAGACCAAAGTTTGCATTCAGCATGGACACGTTATTATAAAGCTCACAGTGAAAGGGAGTCTTATTAGATGCCAGGGATGGTGCAGGAGCATTCACATTTTTATGATGGGAAACACAATCTGCTTTTTTGTGGCAAAGACAGACTTTGTGTTGGACATTCTCCACAACAATGGCAAACACTGTTGGCTGGCTACACTGGCTGACTTGTACTCTTTCCTCATTTCTGCCTCATAGAATTCCTCTTCCTTTAAGATAAAGTTCAGAGCACAATCTTCTACATGAAGCCTTTCATGGTTCCCCCAACTACTAATGGTCTCACTTCTGAACTATACTATATTTAGTTTCATTTTACATATATATATATTTATAATCATTAACTTTGAATTCATAATGCACATATTCATGTATGTACTTGTTGTCCCCCACATTGGAACATCAGTTCCTTTTGACTTGGGTTTTTTCATTCTTTGTACTTGTGTCCTCAGGATCAAGCATAGTACCTGGAACGTGGTAGGGATTTGATAAATTCTTATTGATGTGGACAAAAGGGATATGTTAACCTGGGTTTGCAGGCTTGCATCCTCTTGAAAGCTGCATTTTAAGTACCCCTTATGAAACAAAATAAATAGCTCACCATTATTTTAATATTAAAAATGTATTGATTTATGCATAATAGCTTTTTATTATATGTGTTAGCATTTTATGTATCAGAAGGTATCCATTGAAATTTTGTTGCCCCAGAGTCCTAGTCACTCTTAATCTATTCTCTTTTTTTTCCTACTAGCTGCTGTTCGGGACCCCCTTCCTTTACAGCCATACCTATGCCTCTCTTCAGGGCTGGTCCAAGGCAGATCTTCAAGGCTGATTTCAAGTGAAGAGAAGATAGAGAGTAGGGTATTCCTCTCCCCCACTCCCCCACCTCAAGCTATTTCTTTCTCTTTCTCTATCCAAGATTGATATGTTTGCATTTTAGGATCTTTTTTTTTCTAGTTTGTTAGGGCAAGTTTTCATTGGTCTCTTTGGCAGCACACTTTGTCCCATTTCTTCACTACTTCTCCCCTCCACCTAGAAATTTTCTTCTGTTCATGATTTAACCCTGTCCCTCCACATAATTATAGAATTCAAAGATGGAAAAGACATTAGTTATTATTTAAATCTGTCTCCCAATTTGCACATGAAAGGACTGCATATCAGAGGTAAAATTATTTGCCCAATTTAAAAGTTGCAGAGCTGAAACTAGGAAAAAAAATGGTTTTCTGATTCCTAATTCACTCCTCTATTTATTATATCATATTAATTTCCTTCCTCTTAGTACCTATAACTAGAAGTGCTCAGGATAGTGTAAAAGTGGAACTGAACCTGGTGAGTTACTGCACCCCACTTAAAGAGTAAGTGACAAGATGCTCTATCCAGATATCTTGATTAGGGGAGATCATATCTCAGTTGATCACTAGGTGTGAACTAGACCTGGACAATTCACATTGAATCAGTCATAGACTTTAGACTAACTATGGAAAATCCTTCATAGATTTAGATGTCTTTGGAAGCCATTGGATGCACTGCAGTGACATCATATAGGAAGTTTCTTTGGATTGGTTGAAACCACATACAGCTTGTATAAAACTAGCAAGCTAGTTGGAATAAAGCATTCCAGCAAGTGTTGGGGTCAGAAGAAAGCAGTTGTGGCCATGTTCCTGAGAAGGCATTACTTGGGTGGGTGGGGGGAATGTAGGGGAAGTCCTGGACCTGGCATTATTCCCCTTCTCTGCTTCTCATTCCCTCTTTACTAGATAAAAGCCTTTTAAACTTCAGAGAACTAAAGGATTTGTATTTTTTTATGGTCATCCGAGCAGTGTTCTTGGGACAGCAACAGCTGGTGGCAATATTTGTTTGCCTTGGGAACTGAGAACAGTGTTGATAAGATGAAGAAAAGTAGATTTAAGCCTCCATAAAGAACCTAGTAGAAAAACTATACCATACTTAAGGATTTCAGCAATGGAGGTCTAGCAGTTGGGAGCTCTAAACCTGAATCCACATTCTCCTGGACTGTTTATATAATTGTGGGAGACTATATCCCCAACTTGTGGGGGATGTTTTAGGCCCACTGTTCTTACTCTACTACCTTAGTAAATACTTCTTTCTGAAAGCTAATTGGCTGACTAGTTGATATTAACTGACAATCAAGATGGATGTATAGTGCTTGTGATTAGGGCTGGAAGGGGCCGGGTGAGACCCTTGCAAAGACTGGAGTACAGGGGTACTTTGTCTGGAATGAATTTGCAGACTGAAGCATTCTTGAAATCAAGGTAAAGATTTATAATACTTTTCAGTAGGCAAGAGTTCTTAGGGAACCTGCAACCTTAGAGGGGTACAGGTAAATTTTATGTAGAATATTCTATAGTAAAACATGTGCCAAATATGCTAACTAGATGATTCAGGGTGGGATTAGGGAGTAGTTAAGGAGCGGTTAGTTCTTAAAGGAACATGCACTTTTGGTATCTACCGTGAAGGTATTTTACCCAGAGTTCACTGGGAAATAGCACAGGGTGAGGGCGGGAGGGAGGGAGGGAACATGGAGGTATTGTCAGGCTGTTCTCATCAATGTTTTGTTAGACAAGATAAATGTAAGGGAGTATACATTTGCCCAAGTCTAGGATACATATGATTGGTCAGTGAGTAGTAAATGTCGTTATGACCCAGTACATACTCGTTCAGCCAGTACACAGCTGGTTCAGACTAATAAATTCTATAGGTGCAGCTCGCTACTGTATCAGTAAAAGAGATAAAAGTTTCTTTAGGTCAGGCTGTATCCTTGGGCTAGGGAGAAACTGCCTAGGATATTATTTTGAGGCTAGGGAGAAGTATAAATTTTAGAGAGAAATATGATTTTAGAATTGGGGTCCAAGCACAGACACCCAAGCACCTCATCACTTGGAATTCATGAGCTATCGTATTAGAAAACAATAATCCATGAACCCTCTGGTCTATTTCTAGAATTTGGAAAAGATAGTAGTAGGTGAGCCCTGGAGACTCATCCTACCTCAGAGCATCCGAAGTATCTATATGTGACTTTGCTCTTCCATTACAAAGGTCTAAACAAAGCTGAAAAAGAGGAAACTTGATTAATTCAATTCAACAATAACTTATTGAGTAATTCTTACTACAATGCACACTTCTAGGTGCAGGCAATACAAAGAACAAAATCAAAAACAGCCCCTGCCCTCAAGACATGTATTTTCTTAGGGGATGGAGTGTGTGTGTGTGTGTGTGTGTGTGTGTGTGTGTGTTTGTGTGTGTGTGTGAGACACTTGCAAACAGATAAAGAAAGGACAAGATAAATTGAGAAAGGGAAGAGCTCTAACGACTAGGTAAATCAGAAAGGCTTCTCATAGTGGGTAGCAAAGGAGCTGAGCCTTTAAAGGGATTTTGAGAGGTGAAGGAGAGGAAGGAGTACATTCTAGGAATGGGGGATAACCCATGCAAAGTTGTGGAGGTGGAGTCACAAAGAGTTGGATCTGACTGAAAAATGACCAAATGACAACCAGGTAGGTTGGAAATAGATAATGAAGAGCTTTAAATACCAACCTAAGTAGTTTGTATTTTATCCTAGAAGCAAATCTCTCCACCTCTCAGGACCTCTGGAAAATAAGAAGGTTGGACATGTTGAACTCGTAGGTCCCTCCCAGCTCTAAATCTAGGATTTCATCTACCAGGAGCTGCTGTAGATTTGTGAGTAGATAAGTGACAAGGTTGCAACAGTGTTTTAGGAAAATCACTTAGGCAGTTCTTTGGTGGATGGATTGGGAAGAGACTGGAGACAGCAAACAAAAAACAAAAACTAGGCTATTGCAATCGTGCAGACAAAAGGTGATGAGGGGCTGAACCAGGATGGTGGCTACCAGTGAATCGAAGGAGATGGATGATAACTATAGTGGAGGGAAATATGACAGAGGGATAGACTGGGGGTGGGTGGGAGTGGAAGATAATGAGTTTTATTTTAGATGCCTACTGGGCATCAAGGTGTAGATGGCCAGCCAGTGATTATGGAATGAATTTCAGCAGAGATTAAGATGGTACATGCAGGGTATTCCAAAAGTTTTAATGCAGATTTAAACTTTACTAGATTAAATCTACATTAAGACTTTTGGGGTACCCTGGGCAGACTTTGGGGTTACTTGCACAGAGATAATAATTGAACTTATAAAGGCTGAGATAGTCTCTAAGAACATATGTGTATAGAGAAAAGAGAAGAAAAAGATGGAAAGAGAAGCAGTGGGCCAATTCCTGGGGACAAGAAATAAGGATAGACTTGTGAAGTTTCTGAATGTTTATGCTGGCATGAAGACTCTATCTCTCACAGCACTTAAGTTCCTGGAGACCATGCCTCAATTTCTCTATTACAGCAAGCTCTGCCTATCCCTAGGTCAAGGGACTTGAGCCTGGAGAAGGGATAGGGGCAGGGTATCTTACCCTACATTGTCTCATTCCTTTTTTTCTTAGTAAAAGCATTTACTAAAATGGTGTGTTAAGAATTTTGTTGTTTATTAGTTTTCAGTCATGTCTGAATCTTGATGACCTCATGTGGAGTCTTCATGACAAAGATACTGGCATGGTTTGCCATTTCCTTCTCCAGCTCTTTTTACATATGAGGAAATTGAGGCAAACAAGGTTAAGAGATTTACCTAGGGTCATACAGCTAGTAAGTACCTGAGACCGGATTTGAGCTCAGGGAAATGAGTCTTTCTGACCCCAGGCCAGGCACTCTATCTACTGTGCCACTTAGTTGCCCTGCATATTAAGAATAGTAATTGCAAAATATTTCTTCCATAAACCTGGTGCTCACTCTCCCACACATACACAAAATAGCATTGGGAATGGGCTCAAATTAAGAATACAGTGATAGTGAGGCTCATATGTAGAATACATGTGTAACAAAACACAATTCTGGTACTGCAGGGTCTATTTTTTTTCTCTTCATAGAGACTTCATGCAACTACTTCCTCGTCAGTTCAGTGTCTCTGCTTGTTGAGTTCCTAGGGGTCTGTTTCTTTTCTTTTCTTTTTTAAATTTTCTTTTTATTCTTAACTTTAACAAATAAAAAAAGGAGAGGGCATTTCAACATACAGAGTCAAACAGAAAAACAGGATTGCACATAACGTTATAGTTTCCTGTTGTATACAGTTTCCTTTTCTTTTTTTTTTACTTGGGGTGGTTAGATGGCTGAGTGGACAGAGTGCTGGGCCAGGTGTCAGGAGGACAGGTCTGAGTTCAAATCCAGTCTAAGAAATTTACTGTGTGACCCTGGGCGAGTCACTTAACCTCCGTTTGCCTTAATCCATTGGAGAAGGAATTGGTAAACCACTCCAGTATCTTTGCCAAGAAAACCTCTGGCCCATGGAACATGAAGAGTTCGACATGACTCAACAACAAATTATTTTCTTTTTAAGTATATTATAAAGTCAACCTGTAGCTTTCAAAGCTGACCTGCTTGTATGTACTTCTTTTTAGCCTTCCTTCTGTACTCTTCTATGCATTTCATTTTTTAAAATTTCATATTTTAAATTTTAAAGTTTTTTCAAGTATTGAGAATTCATTTTTCTCCCTTCCACCTCTATCTCCACTTAAAAAATACAAAACTCTTGTAACAAATAAGTATAGTCAAGCAAAATAATTTCCCAAATTGTCCACATCCAAAACTATATGTCTCATATACATATTAGTACATCAGGTCACTGATCTGTCCTCATCTGTCCTCTAGAACATGATGGATCATCGGGTTGATTAGAGTTCCTAAGTCTTTCAAAACTGTTCATTTTAAAAAAGTTGTTATAATATAAATCATTTTCCTAGTTCTCATTTCCCTGTGGTTCAATCCATACATATGTTCCTACGTTCCTTCATTTTTTGTAGTAAAAAACTCTTCCATTTCATTTACTTGTTCAGTTATTCCCTTATTGATGGGTACCACTTTAATTCTAGGTCCTTTGCCACTACAAAAATATCTGCTACAAATGTTTTTGTATATATTTTGCACATATATGACATATTCTACTTTCTCTGATGTCTTTGGGGTATAGGCCAGGTAGTAGCATTACTGTGTCAAAGGGTATTCGCAGTTAATTAGTTTTGGGGGGCATAGTTCCAAATTATTTTTTAGAATGACTATACCAATTTACAGCTTCACCAGTTAGTGCAATTAATGTTTTCCTGAAAATCCTTCAACATTTGTCATTTTCCATTTTTATCAATTTTGTCAATCTGACGGATAGGACCTCAGAGGTGCCTTAATTTGCATTTTTCTAATTATTTGTCATTTTTTATATGGCTATTGATAGTTTAGATTTTTGTCTATTTCTATCCTTTGACCATTTATCAACTGGGGAACAGCTCTTGTTATAAATTTGAATGTCTGTTATATATCTTGGAAATAAGATTTTTATCAGAGAAACTGCCTGCATAGATTTTCCCCATAGTTAACTATTTTATTTCCCTTCCACTCTTAGTTACATTGTTTGTTTATGCAAAATCTTTTAAAATTTATGTACTTCCCTCAAGCATATTTTCTTATACTTTTCCTTCTTTTGCTCCCTATTCCCTCTTTAAAAATAAGAAAAGGCGTGTGGAACAGGAGAGTCAGCTCAAATTGCTCATTGCCTGATGCAGTTTCTACTCCTGTTCCTCTGTTCTCTTTCTTTTACTCAGACTCTAATCATAGGCTTTTGCCTTTTTTTCCCTCTGAAACCCATCTTCATGATCCACCCCAAATTTGGGTTTGTCTTACTTATGATTAAACCATCCCTAGCTGTAATATTTCTCATCCTTTCATTTCTTCTTTTCCCCTTTCTCCATTAAGTGGAACATGCATTTCTACACTATATTTGCACACGTGTTGTCTTTTTCCTTTGAGTAGTTCAGATGAAAGTGAGGTTCAAATGATACCTGTTCCTTTCCTCATTTATATAGGCTTTTACTTGCATACCTCCCAAGTATGTGAGATAAGCCCCCTCTCTTGTTCTAAGTGTATCTTTTCCTGTCTCTTTCCTTTTCTCTTTCAAGATAGTAAAAACATAATAAAAACCCACGCCCAGACCAGACCCTCCTTCTCATTTGATTTTAAGGCCCCTAGTGACCTTAGGGTTCTGAGAGACCATTTGTATCATTTCTTTTTGTTCATCCTTGGTTTTTGAAGAGGACCAATGACATCACAATGTTGGGGTAAAACAGTGGGTGATGGGTGATGTTTTGACTGGCCCGTGAATTAGCTTTAAGTGAGGCAGAGTGGTACAAAGTTGTCGGCCTCACTCTTCCATAGGCATCAAAGTCCAGTGGCAGGACAAAACTCAGAATGATTGATAATGGCCCCCGGGATGCAGGGGATGACTTTGGTGTCTTTGATGTCTGACTAAGCTCTAAGTGCTCTACAGTGTCTGCTTCAGCTGTCTTCATGGTCCTTGGAACAGACTGTTCTCATCCCTTACTCTTTGTTAGAACGAAAACATTTTATCTTTATAAAGTGTTTTTGATTGCTCATTTGCAGTTCCATACATATATGTATGTGATATATGTATGTATATGACATATACAGGACATGCACACGTACGCACACAGTTTATTGCTGGAGTAGTTTCAAGTTTTGGGCATTGAATCCCCATAGCAGGCCCCTCTGGGAAACTCCAAGCTGTTACATTCCATTCTACAGTGCATGACACATTAGAGCTACAATTCTATTTCTTTCCTTTGAACCCGCAGAGCAATTATCTCCTACTACTTATTTGGGATTTATCTACTGTTATCTGAGCTAGGACTAAGGGAAGACTGTGTAGGCCTCAGGAGTAAGTGTCCAGGGTGGAGGGGGTGTTTATAATATTACTTTTTATACAAATGCCACATGAATACTAGTTGAAGAAATAAAGGCAGTTTGTTTAGCCTAAAGAGAAAAGACTCAGAGTGGACTGATAACTTTAAAGGGCTATGATGAGGAGAATTGACTTATTCTACTTGGCCACAGAGGGCAGAACAAGGAGAAGTGACTGGAAATTAGAAGGAGGTAGATTTAAGCTCGGTATAAAGAACATTTCCTAATGGGGAGAAATGTACAAAAGTAGAACAAGATATTGGAAGACAGTTTCCTTTCATTGCAAGACTTCAAATAGAGGCTGAATGACCTCTGGTAAGGGACTTTATAAGAGAATTCTTTGAGCCAGATGGCCACTGGCTTTCCTTAACAACTCTGAGATTCCTTGATTAATTTACACAGTCATCATCCTCTTCATTGTCAATAATCTCAATGATGAAACTGGCAATGAATTCTTGCTTGTGGACATACTGGGGTAATGTGGTTTATTTTCCTCTAGTTACTTTGAATTAATTCAGGGAGAAAAAAGAGAGGCTATGTTCTCTTTCAGGCTGTTGTGAGTTTGTCAGTCTTTGAATTTGGGGAAATTAATAAAATTAAGAATGGACAAGAGATGTCTGTTTCCCTCATCTGTTTCTATATCCTCAAAAAAAAAACTATCAAATTTTCAACAGGTGAATATATACTTACCATATTTCCCTGTAGAGTCTTTGCATGCTAGTTAGTACCTACTATTGTTATTCATGCAGTTTTATTTGGTAATTTGCAAATGTGTTGGTTATGCCTTGTACCAGGATATTCTACAGTAATTAATATTAGAATACAAAATTATTTTCTAAATTAAGAGTCTGGAATCTTTTATTAAACAAAGGAAGTCTTTCAACATTGTGCCTAAGTTATCATACATATATTATAATAACTAACCACGATTACTCATCATGAGATATACACATAGATATTAATCATTGTAAAGAGTACTGGTCTACAAATCTTTTTGATCATGTACTCTGTCAAGAAATATTTAAAACATTCACCTTATATACATTTATATTTACTTATTTACAAGTTAGCTACATGCTACATATTAGGAATTATGCATATAATGCAAAATATAAATAAAAATCTTAAGACAAAAATGAAATAACTGATGTAAGAATCAATAGATAAGACAGTAGAGTTTATTTAGTGGCACAGTGACCTGGTCAGAGGTGTCTTTGCTTTTGTTGTGGGTTGTGTGTGACTCCATGACCTTATTTGAGGTCTTCTTGGCAAAGATAATGGAGTGGTTTGCCATTTCCTTCTCCAGCTCTTTTTACAGACGATAGGCAAATAAGATTAGGTGACTTGCCCAGGCTCACCCAGCTAGTAAGTTTCTGAGGCCAGATTTTAATTCACTAAAATGAGTCTTCCTGACTCCAGGCCAGGTACTCTATCCACTATGACACCTAGTTGCCCCTTCAGACATGTTTTAGGATATCAACTTGCTAGCTATGTGGTGAATTGATGGGAATAAGGGAAAAAATTGAGGTAGGAAGACCAATCAATAGGTTAATACAATAGTGCTACGAAAAATGATGAGGGTTTGAATGAAGGAAGTGGTTTTCAGAGCATAGAAATGGGGATGAACAGAAGAGATCGTGTGGGGGTAAAACTGATAGGATTTGTCAGTACAGGATACGTAGGGTGAAGGAGAGTCCGAAGTCAAGGATGACAGAGAGTTTAAATTAAACATGACTGACTGTAAGGATTTGGAGGTATCCTCTATAGAAATAGGAAAGTTCTGAGGAATGGGTTTTGGGGAAAGATAATGGAACAAGATCAGTGATGCAGATCGAAATCTATTCATTTCTATTCATTCTGTGCTACTCACTTTGTCCCATGGAAAATAAAAAGCAGGATGGAATGACAGCTCTTATTCACCAGCCCCTGGGCACCTTCTAGAACACAAAATTCGAAAAGGGTGCCTGAGGCAAGATGGGGGAAGAAAGGGCAGGTCCAGTGGGGTGGGGAAATTTTGCCTGTGGATATTAGTGCAGGTTTCATAGTCTCTGTTTGGTTATAACTACCCCCCCCCCCCCCAGGGTCTGAAGACCCCAGCAATTGACCACAGATATGGGAGGCCAGCCTGGGAGAGAACAGAGTGGAGGAGTGTTGGGCAATGAAAAAGTGTGTGGAATTACCTTGGAGACAATTAGCTAGCAATTAGCTGTCACAGGGCTGAGACCTATCTTCCCATCTTCCTATTAGTTACCCCTTAGAATTATGCCACAGCCTGCTTTGAAGTCATGCTATAGTCCACTGAGGATACAACCTCCACTTTGGGGACTAAATGAGTGAAAGAACCAGCCAGATATCTGTATACCCTCTTTTTTTTTTTTTTTTGTATATTAGCTAATGAGTTGTAGCTAAGAAGTTCAATATTCAGTTTTTAAAAATGAATACCTTCCCTCACATATATATATGTATAAATATATATATATTACCTTATGCAGGAGAAAATTTCATGACATGCACAAATATTAGAAATTGAAATATCTTGTGTCACATCATAGAGAAGTACAAACAAGAGTACTGAACCCAATCAACACCAACTCACCCTATTCCTATAACGATGAGGAAGGAGGAAGTGTAGAAATATTTACCAGCTGTGTGAATGACTGAAAGAGACACTCACACAGAAACAGAGGCAGAGTAAAAGGAATATTATATAGCAACTACCTGCCAGGCAATGTGCTAAGCGCTTTACAAATATTATCTAATTTGATCCTCACAATAACCCAGAGTCAGGGGTTTTGAAGGAGTGAGACAGACAGACAGAAGGCCGGTAGACACAGAGAGAGAAGGTTTGAAAACTGAGTTGTCTACCTATTAATCCTGGCAGTGTACACTGTCTCAAGCAAGATTGGTATTACGTGGTACTGTGAAAAGAGTGCTAGTTTGGGACTCTGGGAGTTCAAGTCTAACACACAGTTAAGTAGCTGTATGACTTTGGACAAGTCACTCAACCTTTCCAGACCTTAGTTTCCTCATCTGCAACAGCAGGGGATTGGAATATGATCTTCAAGATCGTCCCTAGCCCCAAGATTATGCGCCGAAAACTCCGGAGACGACAAAGGAAGAAGGAAAAGGAAAAGCAGACTGAAATGGAGAGACAGAAAAAGAGGAGCAAACGAAAAAGGCGGACAGATCCGCCCCCCGAGATGCATCCTCCTTCTCCTCCTCCTTCTCTTCCTCCTCCCCCTTTTTCCTCCTCGTCCTCCCCTTGCAAATTCTGTCTGCCCCCACGCCCCCAACCCCACCCCCCTTTCCGGGCTGCGGTGAAAACATGGAGACTCTGAATCCGCCCCATGACTAACTCCTGCACCGGAGGAGCCGGGACACACACACATACACACACACACGCACACACACATACACACACACACACACACACACACACACTCGCACACACTCTCGCACTCTCTGGGCATGCTCAGTCGGCGGGGCCGGTTCAGGCTGCTGCCACCACCACCAGCAGCAGGAGTAGCAGCAGCCTCAGCAGCAGCAGCCCCAGCAGCAGCAGCAGCAGCAGCCGCCTCAGCAGCAGCAGCCCCAGGAGCCCCGCTGCTCCCGCGGCCGCGGCTGCTGAGTCGGAAGCCTGTGCAGAGCCAGCCGGGCTGTCAGTGAGAGTGGAGATCGCGAGGGCGCGAGCGCGGCGGCGGCTTGGGCTCCGCACCTGGGGCTCCCCGCGGCCGGAACGCCAGGAGCAGCGGCGGCGGCCCCGGGAGCGGCGGCCGCCGAGGCAGCAGCAGCTGCCCCGGCCGCGTCGGATCGGGCACCGTCCGCTCCTCTCCAGCCAGGACTTCTTGGTCCCCCACCTGGCCCCAGGGCTCCTGCCCTGCCTTCTTCCCGGGGACTGGAGGGAAGGTGTCCGGCACCTCTTGCTCCCCTCCTGCCTCCCCACTCCCTCGTCGGGCTCCGGCTTTCCCAGGGGAGGCAGGTGGTGGCTTGGGGGGGACCATGGCCGACGTTTTCCCGGCCAACGACTCCACCACGTCTCAGGACGTGGCCAACCGCTTCGCCCGCAAAGGGGCGCTAAGGCAGAAGAACGTGCACGAAGTCAAGGACCACAAATTCATCGCCCGCTTCTTCAAGCAGCCCACCTTCTGCAGCCATTGCACTGACTTCATCTGGTAGGCGCACGCCCCAGTTGGACTGGGGTCGGAGAGAGTGGAGGGCGGGGGAGAGGGGAAGTGTGGGGTAAAGGCGGGGCGCGGTGGGGGAGGGTGGTGGTAGAGAGAGGCACCGGGACAGGCACAGTCACCGACGTACTCAACCCGAAGTGCCCGTGGGCAGTTGCACTTTCACACCTGGGCACACTCATCGCCCTGGCACTCAGCTGACACGCCCATGCACACTCACTCACTCACACTCACTCACACCTCAGGGAAAGCTGAACAACAGTAATGTATACACACACACACACACACACACACACACGCAGGCTGATCCGCCCACAGAGCTTAGTGGCGGAGAAACACCAATGGACACACACTAAAAGATACAAACACACCCACACCTACTATCATTCACTTTACTGACATCCCCTCCACGCGGTGACAAACCCACTGGCGAGGTCTACCCTGACAGTTTCTTTTTGGCATTCCCTGGCAGGCTATGAAATAGAGGCTGGCACTGCCAAGCATTGACATTTACACACACGCGCACACACACACACACACAGACGCTGATAAATTCAGGCTGCCCTCGTCCACATGCGCACACTCGCACAGGTTGTAGAGCAATGATGTGTGGCTTTGTGGGCCAAGGAAAAAAATTAAAAAGCCAAAGAGAGAAGAGTTTCCGTAGTCTTGTCAGGAGAACCGCACACAGGAGAAACTGAGGAGCTGCTGCAACTGTGCTGTCACTCATTCCAAACCTCTTCTTTGCTAGAGGGCGTGTGTTGACTCTATGCGTGTTCCTTTCCTTCCAGCTTCCACTCCACTGAACCTTGTGCCCCCGCCTACTGTAGCTTATAACTGCTGGGCACAGAAAGATTTCGACTTTTCTGAGTAAGCAAGCAGAGAGTGAATGAGAGAGAGAGAGAGAGAGAGAGAGAGAGAGAGAGAGAGAGAGAGAGAGAGAGAGAGAGAGAGAGACAGAGAGAGAGACAGAGAGAGAGAGACAGAGAGAGAGAGACAGAGAGAGAGAGAGAGAGACAGAGAGAGAGACAGAGAGACAGAGAGAGAGACAGAACGACAGAGAGACAGAGAGACAGACGGAGCGACAGAGAGAGACAGAGAGAGAGAGAGAGAAAGAAAGAGATAGAGGAGCAAACTGTTGCAAGCATGTGGGGGCAGAGGTGCATTAAAACAGAGTAGGCAGAGGACAAGAGGAATTTAAAATAGACCCTGTCAACCCCAGATTAGTTTTACAGGTCTGTAGATGAGAAGATTCTTTATTTAAGAAAAATGCTATAAGGAATAAAAGCACCTGATAATTATTTAAAACTAAAGATACATACAATTGGGCATAAAATTACTAGGTGGAGGAAAGTAGTTCTTCCTCCCCCTCCCCCCAAATTGTTACTTTATACATTTTTTTCTGTCTCTTGTTCATAAATGTAGGCAGTCTGCAATACTTTGCTAAATGAAGTAAATCCTTAATTCTATACTCTAAAAGACCTACATTGAAACTACATCCTAACTCCAGCCAGCTGTTTCTTATAGGCATCTTGTTGTCCCAAAGGGGTTAAAAATACAGTAGCTCAGTGTAAATGTCAGTGTTGGGCATTTGACTCAAATTGGTGGATTAGTGCTGTCATCCTTCTAAAAAGAATAGCACTCTAAGAAAAAGAAATTATATCAGAAATTATAATTTGAATGAAGTTGTTATACTCAATGATAGTTACAGATGTAAATATATGAAATATATGTGAAATATATGAAATAAGTTAGAGCATCAGAGCAAAGGAAAGTAGCAAATATTGTAAGAGTATGCTTTCTATCTCCATTATTTAATGGAGGTATTTTTTGCTTACTTCAGGCTCTTAATGCTTCATTTTTTATTGTTACATCCCTTAAAAACAGAACTCTATTTTCTGGTTAGTTCTGAATTCCACTGTGCATCATTTAGTTTATATGTTCCTAGTATCAGAGACTAAAGGAACAAAACTCTTCTGAGTTGACAGGCAAAGTGAAATGGACAATAAAATATCCAGACAATTCAAACAATTCACCTGCCCCTATTGTTACTTCAATTATTTAGATGTTTGTGGTAAAAGTTTTTTTCTTTTCTCTTTCTTCTTTCCTTGCTTTCTTCCTTCTTTTCTTTTTTCTTTTGACCTCATAGCTAGACAATTGCTTCAGTTACTAATTTCACTTATACTAGTGTGCTCTAGTAACATTTTCTAATTATCAGTTGATTTATAGTTTCTACATTTCCCAAAGTTTTTATTTGCGTCTTGAAGCAGTGAAGCTAAATGTTTCTATTTAGTGTATCATATTAGAAAGCACTCTAAACTAATCTGCATTTTTGAATTAGTTTTAATTCAGCTATTTTGGGGGGGGAGAACTGCTTTGCAACTTAATATTTATTTTAAGTTGTTTTTATCTTGACACCGTTTTTACTCTGGATACAGATAGTATCAAATGATTCCTAAAAACCCATGTCTGTACATAAGGTTAACTCAGTAAATATTAAATGATTATTCATCTCAAGTGCAAACAACAGATATAAAATTGGACACTTACAGCCAAAATTAAATCTTAAGAAAGTTTGCTTTCACAAATTCTAGGCATTGGGAAGTCAGTATATCCTAAATAAACTTTTAACAGTTTGATAAGCTTAGTTATGCTGTTTGTAGAGGGAGAAAAAGCCTACTCAGTCCTTAGTGATAAAAAAATTACAGTTGCTTTTTATTCCAGTGGGTGTACTTTGGAAAACAAATAGTACAATTTTTAATGTCACACCTGTAAGTTTTGAAAGCTGAGTATCCACAGCATAGGTACGCAAAGATGAAAACTGTGACACTGTAAAATATTATACAGTGTAGGTCCAGGGTAGTTTGTGGAAGTGTTTTCCAAAGTTGAATCTATAAAGGTGGTAATCTGAGCATTCACTGCTCTGAAGTGTGTTTTTATTAAAAGATCAGAGGGTTTTATTGGATAACCTTTAATGTGTAAGAATAGCTTGCGCCTTATTTTCCTTGAATGTTATTATCCAACACAAAATTTCTTAAGAGATTTTGTTCTTTTTTTTTTTTCAGGGGGTTTGGGAAACAAGGTTTCCAGTGCCAAGGTAAGTGATGTGGTTTTCTTGGCTAGGTATATGTATAGTCTGTTGGATTTTTTTTTTAAAAATATGGTAGAAATGATGAAATCTAGGGCATGAAATGAATACACCAGACAGGCAAAGTATATCAAGTCAGCTTTTTCTTTGCAGGAAAAGTATATAGTTGTCTAACTGGTTAAATACTATGAAATCTGAAGAATCAGTATCTGGGTCTTAAAAAAAATAATTTACGAAAAGAAATAACTCCTAATCTTCATACAGGGTGGCATTTCTTCCTCCTAAAAAAAAAAAAAATTTTCTGTATTTTTTTTCCAGGGAATGTTCTTGTCAGAAACTACTGTCTGTGTGTGGGTGTTTAGGAAAATGGATCCATTTTATATTCATATGGCTTTTCTTTCCTGTTCTTTGTTTTTCATCATTATCTGTTTTACCTATGCACTGAGTTGTACTGATTACAATTCAGGTGACACAGAGTTCCTGTGCCAAATTTTTTAAAATCCATTTTAAAATTGTATGTACATTTGATAGTGCATTCAATTTTTAAATGGATTAAAAAAGTTTATCATGACTGTAGGCCTGATTGCCATCCAGAACCAAGTTTGTACCTACTAACATAGTAGGAACTGATATGATAGCATCTGGAACCTGTAATATTATGTTGCAGCACTTCTATTTTCCATAAATACTCATCAAGTAATATAATACCCTTTCATTGTGAAAAAGAAACAAATCCTTTTAGGAATGTGCTTTTGATTAGAGCAGCATTAAATTCATGCAGAATTTCTAATTTTTTAAAGTTTCCACACCCCATGGAATGTCATTTCTGGCACCTAAAAATAATGATAAAAATAGTGAGCCTCTATAAAGAGCTTTAAGATTTACTAAGCATCATCCATGCATTATCTCATTTGATTCTCCATCCCCTCCCCCCCAAAAGAAAAACAACCCTATGAAGCAGGTGCTGCTATGCCCATTTTATAGGTAAGGTAACTTAGGCTAAGAAATGTATTTGACTTGTCCAAGGTTGCACAATTAGTAAGTATTTGAGGCAGTATTGAACTCAGGTTTTCCCACCTCCAAGTCTGATAATTCATCTACTATTCAACTAGCTGCCTTTACTTATGTGAATTATGCATACTTTAAGATTTTCTTAGCCCATCCTCTGTCTAGTACCTTTATCAAATATTTTGTGATGATTTACTAAACTGGAAACCAGATATTCCCATTCAGAATATCAGTTTTATCTATTAGCTATGTGTTAAATGCTTTTGACAGTTCAGAAGAGAATGTAGATGGTGGAATTTTATTACCTTGTTAAATTTTATATACTCTTGAAAAACAAACTGAGCATGCTAGAACCTCATAATTTCATAGAGGTAGTCATGGCATAGTGGATAGAGAACTGGCTTCAAAGTCAGAAAGACCTGAGTTCATATCCTGTTTCTAATATATACTGGCTAGGTGACCCTGGATAATTCACTTAACCTTGAAGTGCTTTAGGAAATTCTGTAAAACTTTAAGTTCCAGAATAGCTATAGATTGGTATTGGTAGAGAGAGTTTTCTACATGAATGAAATCACAGGTCTAGAAAGGAAAAATTCCACTTTTTTGGTCTTTGATACATTGATATATTTCTTTAATGACTATTAATTTAATAATAAAAATTTAAAAATTAAATAGAAATCAAAAAGAAATATTTTGACCAGAAAATAGTGTTAAAATTATTTGTTTCATTAAGTAAATTATTGAAAAAGCTATAACAAAACAGAAGTATTATATTTCCCTTTTTCAAGGATAATTTTCTCATAGTACTGTTTTCATAGCTAGTTACATTTCCAAAACTCCATGATAAAGTGAGGCCCATTTCTTATATTCACTCTGTAATCATGCTTTAGATTTGAGTATTTTCTTATATGATCATTCCCTAAAATCTGCATTCTCTTACAACAAAATTCTTTCTTAAAGTCTTAATGAATGAATTCTTTGGGGAATTAGCAGTATATATCTAGGCAAACATTTCTTACGAGAGGGGAGGATAATAATTAGACACTTTGCAAATCTCTTAGTGTAGATTAAAGGAAGAGAAGAAGCAACCATTTTCCTAAGTCAGGGAATTTGACTTTAATAGCAGAGGTTTGGTTTTTTAGCATTGTATGATTTGAGGGAGTCAAAAGTGCTGAAGTTAGCCTGTTTTAAGTCTGCTGCATCTAATTCAGTGCAACATAATAGTAAGTCTTGATGGTGTGGATCTGGAATTTGGTTGAGTCTGTAGGGCACCTTGTTAAGAAAGCAATTAGTTGAGTAGATTATTTACTATTGGATTCCTCTCTGGTTTTCACATCTAAGAGAAACTGAGCATAACTATCAGAATATTGCTAAAAAAAAGTGATTTCCTATTTAGAAGAATTCAGTCTGCCGCTGTTGGATCCCCTCTAAGATCCTGAATTCCCTTGAAGAGTGTTTAATCTGGGAAGTAGAAAAGAAACTCATTAGAATGTTGTTTTATCTCTAGGACAATATTATAATGTGACTGTGATGACTGCATTAGGAGATTATTTTGTGCGCAAGTGTAACTCATTGCAAACCTGATACATAAAAAACTGGATTGACAAAAATTTGAGAGGAATTACTTGCTTTACACAAATGTCTTTTGTTTTACTAAAGGATTACCACATCAATTTTTTAAATTATGAAGTTCTCTCCTGCTTTTAAACTAGACTTTGCTTTGAGCAAGACTCTGGCATGACATCTATAGCATGTAAAATGAGGCACATCTGTTTTTAACATAGACTTATTAGTCATCTCTCTGTCTCTCTGTCTCTCTATCTTCCCTCTCTCTCTCTCTCACACACACACATGCACCCTATAATTTTAATAATGTTTGGAACTCAGAGGTACAGTATTTTCCTCCAGTGATACAGAAAAACAACTCCTTTCTACCCTAGTCTTAGAGTGTTGCCTAGGGATACAGAGGTTAAAGTGGGATTTGCCAATGATAATACAGCCTATATATTTCATTCTAAGGACTTGAAACTACTTCTTGATTCTCAGGCTGTCTATCCGTTAAGTCTAACTGTCTGTCACCTCATTATGTAATTTGCATTTTATGAGAGAATAGTGACTAGACAGTGAACCTTCTGGTCTGGAAGACTTGATTCATGTACGTTCTCTGATGCGTATACTAGTATCTGTATGGCTCTGGGGAAATCACAACCTTCCAGAACCCCTGGCAAGTCTCTTAGACTATAAGTTGCAGAGTAATATATCAGCTGATCATTAAGCATTTATTATGCTTTTGTGTTGGGCACTGTGCTAAGCACTGGGAATATAAAGAAAGAGAAATAAAGTCCTTACTCTCTTGGAGTTTACAATCTAACAAGGGAGACAATATTCAAACAACTATATACCAACAAGATATATATATAGGATAAATAGAAGATAATTTCTGAGAAAGGCACTAGCAGTAAGGAGAACCAGAAAAGCTTCTCATAGAATGTGGGATTTCAGCTGAGACTTGAAGGAAGCCAGGAGGTGGAGACAAGGAGAGATAGAATTCCAAAAAGTTATTCTGTAGGAATGGTGGTAATCCTGAATTGCTGAAGGAAGCGTCCTCACTTGGAGTTCCTTACACAAGTAAAGTTATGGGTCCCTACCCCCATCCCCAAGTTATGATTGCACATTTATGTATTACATAATACACAATATAACAAATCAATTGTACACATATGTAAAGTGATCAGCACTTAAATAAAAGCTCCTACAGCTGATCTAATTAATCCCTGTAGCCTTGTCCATAAAATGAGGCTAAACTATGACATCTAATGTTATTGCTACCCAATAAAAACTAAAATAGCAATTAAGAGAATAGTGGTTGAAGAAAGAATAGAATTTTAATCCCTAAAACTGAGTTTATAATTTATGGAATCTTATAGGGTAAACCTGTGCAATGAAGGGGAAATATTATCTTTCAGAAGGCTGAAATATTCTTTCCTTCTTTTTCTTCTTTAAATAATACAAAAATGGAAGCTGGAATATTTTTCTGAAGTTCTATTTGACAAATTATTCCCTTTGGTTTCGTAACAGCTTAACCTAATGGAACTTACCTTGTGTTCTTATTTATTTTGTAGCACAGGTGTACAACACTGAAAACTGATCTCCCCTGTGCAGTTTACACAGGAGGATCCTGTTGTGAAAAAAGAGAAATAAAGAACAGTTCACTCAGCAAGCAGGCAGTCAGTGAGTTTTAGACACCAATAAAATGAAATATTTTTCTTTAAGTAGTTTCCAAAGGTGAAGTATATGCTTCATTTTAGTTAAAATCACCCCTATATTATGCCTCATTTTGTCACATTCTGATTTTGGTACAGTTCAAAGATCTCAGTAGGATCCTATATTTGTTTACATTGCTTAATTCTCCAAACATCTTTGTGAGGCTGGTGGAGTGTACAGGTAAATGTCCCACCATTCAGTTGAGAGAATAGACATATGATGAGGGTAGGTGATTTGTCTAGGAGGATTCTGATGCAGATGGAGCTGATGTCTAGGAAACCTGTCACTACACTGGTATATTTGGTCCTAAAGTATCTAAGAGCAGCTGTTACAATACAGTACTGTATATTCTAATTTAATGCTCAGATGATTGGGTTATTTTCTCCTTTCCTCCTGGGCCAGTGTAGTTGAAACAATATGATCTGCTTACTCTCATGGTTGGAAAAGGGAATGAGCCAACTCCACTTTCTTCTCTTCGGGTTTAGCTAGACCAAGAGCTGTCTCTAGTTACACAGGATAGAAATGAACCCTGAAAATGCAGCCTGATTATTGGATGTGCAGAGTTAGAACTTTTAAAGCTCACTATTATCTGTCACTTTACTTTTATCTTTTTTTTGTCTTTTTTCATTTGTTTTCTTCATCTTTATTTACTATTGTCACAATTCCTTGCAACAAATATTTATCAGGTACCTAGCTTCAGGCCAGACAAATAGAGTCCCCACCTTGAAAGAATTTCCATTGTTCAATCTAGGTTCAGACCTGCTTTGCCAGGGTCCATTTGACTAAGACTTCTTAGAGAGACAGCATTAAAATAAAATTCTGCGACCTGACCATTCACCAATAGGAATTGATTGTCTTTAAATGGTCAAAATATGGATGGTCAGAAACTGCCACGTTCACTGGCTTTAGATTGCCCTTGTGTTCTGTTCTTATCTTGAATCATCTTACTGCTAAGAATTTAGCAGGTATTATTACTTAACCTATACCCTGAAGTGAGGTTCTGTGGTTAAGAGTTCTAAGAGAAATCTATTCCTTTCCTCTCTTCCTGTTAGTGTGTATTTTAGTTTAAAAGCCAGTAGATCTTTCCATTAGCTACTGTGAGTAAAGGGGTGTTTCATATTTGATCTATAAGAACCAAAGACTGTGTTTGATGGAGGAAGAAGCTCAGTTTGTAGCAGAAAAAGTATCAAAGCTGAGAAACTTATGAAAAATAAGGTGATATAAAGTCAGGTGGGCACTTGTTTCAGTCCTAGTAGAATTCCAGAGTAGTAAAGTAAGAGAATAAAATAATTTTAATCAAATAGAAAGGAGAAAAAAAAGGGTCTTAGAGTCTTCAATAATGCAAAGAGATAATATGGTAATAAGAGGGCATGTGAAACTAACTGCCTTCTGTGAAAATCTTTAAAAATAGGTATGCATCTTTCTGGGTTGGTTTACCTTAGACTTTAGCAAACTGTGTCAATGTATGATAATTTTCTTTTCTCGTTGGTATTTTTTAAAAATGTCACCAGAATTTCTCACAGTGTCCCCCACCTCTTCTCTTCCCAGAGAACAATCTCATATAACAATATTATATTTTAAAGAAAAAAAGGACTAAAAACCTGGTCAACGTATCAAAATAGTCTGAAAATTTATGTAACATTTCATGCCTCAGTGCACCTCTACTTCAGCAAGGGTGTGGGATGGGAGTTTCTTCTTATTTCTCTTCCTCAGGGCCATGCTTGTTTGTTAGAATTTTGTAATATTCACTTTTGATTGTGGTGATTTATTCCATTTATATAGTTTTAGTCATTGGGTATGTTGCTTTCTTGGCTTTCCTTATTTCTCTCTGTCATATAAAGTGTGTCAATTTTTCCATGCTTTTCTGTATACCTCATATTCCTCATTTCTTAAAGCAGAGTAATATTCCATTTCATTCATGTACCATACTTTATTTAGTCTTTCCCCAATCAGTGGACATCTACTTTGTTTCTAATTCTTTACCACCATTAGAAGTGATGCTATGAATATTTTGGTGTACATAAGGACATTCTTCTTTACGTTCTAGAGATATAAGCTTAGGGGGGCAGTCTCTAGTTCAAAGAGTAGGAATATTTTAACCTATTGATTTGCACAATTCCAAAGTGCTTTCCAAAGTGATGCTTTCCACCAACAACAGATGAAATACTGTGATGGTGTATAGGGAGTCTCACAACTCCTCCAACATTGATTATTCTCATATTTTGTCATCTTTTGCCAATTTACTAAGTATGAGGTAAAACCTCAGGGTTGTTTTCATTTCATTTATATTTTATTATTAATGATTTGGAGTATTCTTTCATATGGTTGTTTGTAAGCATTTTGCAATTCTTTGAAAATTGTCCATATCTGTGACTAAATATCTATTGGGCAATGGATTTTGGTCTTTTATATAAATATATCAGTTTATGAATCTTATCAGAGAAATTTGATAGAAAAATTTTCCCACATTTGAACACTTCCTGCATCCTAGATGCATTAATTTTGTCTGTGCAAAGACTTTTCAGTTTCATGTAATCATTATCTATTTTATGTTTTATAATTGTTTCTCTTACTTGTTTACATTTACCCATAGCTGTGAATGGCATATGGTTGGCTTCTCTGCTGATTTTTTAATGAATGGTATGCTGTTTAATATTATGGTCACATACATATACATTGAGAATTTATGGTGGAATATATTTTAAGTTTATTGGTCTTAGCTTAACTTTTTCCATACTGCTTTCCAGTTTTCCCAAATAGGGAGTTCTTCCTACCTCAGCCTTTCTAGCTGTTGAAAGGAAAATTCTTTGGGCTTTCACTGATTAAAGGGCCAAAACTCAGAACAAAGTGAGTTAAAAGGAGTTTGTTATAAGTAGGTCAAGGTAACAACCCCTTGTTAGGTGGATCATCAGTGATGACTAAGAGATGGAGCCAGCTTTTATTGATAACTTTCATAATGAAATGAAGACGATTAGTATAGGTACATATCAGTAAAAGAGGTTGGGCTCTTACATATGAATTCCTTCCTAAGATAGGAATATGGGATATATATATATATGAGGGGACTGTCTCTTCCCAACACTGACTGACAAGCATGTCTGGGAACAGTGGGTTATTGAGTCAGCAAAACTTTCAATACAGTCTTCTTACCCATTATACTTTACACACTTCCCTACATAGTCTGAGATTCTGTGACACTGGACTTCTTGATGTTTCCCAAACATAATATACTCATGTCTTGACTCCTAGCATTTTTATTGGATGTTCCCCATGCATGGAATGCTGTCCCTCATTTCCACCTCCTGGCTTCTCTGGCCTCCTTCAAAGTAGATATAATTCCATTTTCTACATGAAATTTTTCCTGATCCCCCTTAATTTTTATCCTGTATATAATTGCTTTGTACTTGGTTGTTTGCATGTTGTGTCCTCTTGAACTCCTTGAGAACAGAGACCATCTTTTGTTTTTCTTTTTATTCCAAGCACTTGGCAAAGTATCTGCCACAAAGTAGGCTTAATTGACTTTTCTAAGTAATCTATATTTCCTGGTTTATTAAATACTGGGTTTTTGAGTCCCATCATTTCTGATTTTTTTCCATGTCCTGTTGATCTACATTTTATTTTTCAACCAATACCAGATTTTTTTGATGAAATGCTATTCCACCTTTGTCCCTACCTCTTTTCATTGTTTCTCTTGATATTTTGGGTATTTTCTTTTTCCAGATTACTTATGATGTTATTTCATTGAGTTCTGTAAGGTATTTCTTTGATTGTTTGATTGGCAGGTTTATGACTATAAATTAGCTTTTGTAGTATTTTCATTTTTGTTCTGTTGTCATAGGCCAATCATGAGTGCTGAGTATTTCTCCAGATATTTAATTCTTCCAGTTTTTCATTATTTCTTTAAGGTACATTTTATAATTTAATCTTTGCAAGTATTTTGTGTTCTTTGGCAGATCAATCCCTACATATTTTGTTCATTTTGTAGTCATTTATAAGGGAATTTCCCTTTCTATTATTGCCTCTTGGATTTTGGGTCTGTATTTTTATACAAATACCCTTGAGTTCTGTGAATAAATTTTATAGCTTACAACGTTACTGAAACTACTGTTTCAATTATTATCTTTGCTTATTCCCTATGATTTTCTAAGTAAACTATTATGCCAGCAGAAAACAGGAATAGTTTTATCTCTTCTTTGCCTGTCTCAATACCTTTAATTTTTTTTGAGGTGAGTGGGAAATCTTTGCTATTATAAATTTATTGAGAAAACTTTTATTGTCTATTGTATTCTACTATTCTATTGAATTCTATTGCATCTGATGTTTGCTTTTGGTTTTAGATAGATAATTTTTATAATGTTTGTTATCGATGCAGATCTAAATTCAGCACACTCTTGGTTTAGGTTCTGTGTTGGGAAGATAGAAGCCCTGAGAAGTCACTGAACATTTAACAAAGGAGGTTTATGTTGCCCTAACACAGCAAGGATATGCAACAGATATAGGGACACTCATCTTCATCTAAGAGTTCATCTGGGTAGGATGGCTCACTAAATCTTTGAGGTGCCAACTACATGCTGCTGGGACCTTTTTACCCACAGATCAGAAAGCTTCAAAAGGGAAACTGGGGCCAATGAGGTTTTATAGGGGGAGGAAGATGTCTCAGAGAAGTCAGAGAACTACTGTACTGGTCCCATCAAAATATTGAAAAGTCTCCTATGCCTATAATTTGTAAGACTTTTAGCATAAATGTGTGTTGTACATTGTCAAAGAACTCTTTCCTCATCTAGTGAGATAATTATGTGGTTCTGAATGTTTTTATTTTTATATTACTATGTCGATTGTTTCCCTAATATTGAACCATTTTTGCATGACTGGTATGCATCTAACTTGATCATAATGAATAGATCTTGGATAAATTTTGAGAGTCTTCAACAAGATTTTATTAAAATTTTTAAAATTGTTATTTATTAATGATATTAGTCTGTAGTTTTCCTTCTGTATTTTAATTTTCTCTGGCCTAATATTAGGACTATATTTGTCTAAAGAAAAAAAGTTCTTTTCCAATTTTTGAGAATAATGTTTATAGTGATGGTAGTAGCCATTCTTTTAAAAGTCTGATAGAATTCTTTAACTCTATCAGGACTAGGAGCCTTTTTTGTTCTTTGCTAGTTCATTTACTTCTAGTTCTATTTCTTTAGATCATTTAAAGACAATTAGTTCTTATTGGTAAATGGTCTAGTGGTAGAGTTTTATTTTAATGCTGTCTCTTTAAAAAGTCTTAGCCTCTGGCAAAGCAGGTCTGAACTATGATTGGACAATGGAGATTCCTTCAAGGCTGGGCTCTTTCTTGCTGGGTAGGTACCTAATAAATATTTGTTGTATTGAATTGTGAAGATAGCAAATATAGATGAGGAAAACAAACAAAAGAAGATAAAGTTATAAGCCTGGATAAAGTAAACTATAGATAAAATAAAGCTTAGAGTTGTAATTTCTCCACATCTCTCCTGATAAGACTCCCTTATTTACACAGCCCCACCTTAGGGTCTCCTTTCCTCACTCTTCCAACTGCTTCCAGAGAGATTTTCCTAAAGATTAGTTCTGAGTCTCCTACTCAGGAAACTCCAATGGTTCCCTTTTGTTTCTGGAATAAAATATAAACTGCTGTGTTTTGGTTTTTAAAGCTCTTTACAACCTGGCTCCTTTATGGCTTTTTTAGACCTCTTACACTTTATTTCTTTCTATACACTCTGTCATTCAACTACTTAGCCTGCTTACTAGTCCTTGAATAGGATACTTTGTATCTTGTCTCCTTCCCTTTGCACTAATTGTTCCATGGGTCTGGGATACTTTACTCCCATACCTTCATTTCTTACAATCACAGGCTTCCTTCAAGCCTCACGTTAAACACCACTTGCTGCTGGAGGCCTAGACTGGTCTCCTCCTCTGCTGGTGCTTTTCCTTCTGAGATTATATGCTCTGTATTGCCTCATCCTGGGTCATCTCCAGACATCCTGATGAATATCTGGTCACAAGATTCAGATGGCTGTGGAGGAGAAGTGAGGCTGGTGACTTCCACAGCCCTCCCTCACTCAAAACAAAGTCAAGTGCAAATCATGTCATTATTTCTCTGATGGCATGGTGTTCTTCGGCAAGGAAGAACAAATACACATACACACGTATGCTCTGTATATATCTTATCAGAAATGGGGTGTATAAGGTGTTTAAGGAGGACTTGCATCTCTGGTGTGAGGGCTTGTTAAGCCATTTTCAAGGCTACTTATCCACCCTTGGTGTCCACCTGGCACTCAACTCTCACCTGGCTGCAAGAAATTTTAGCATGCTTAGTGGCCACACACCCTGGTAAACTCTCTCAGCACATAGGCTAAACTAGGTTGTAACCAACAGGCTTCAAATGCCTCATCCACTGTATCCTGATCCATTGCCAGTCGTCTTGACTTTTGTCTTGCCACTGGACTTTGATAACTCTGGAAGAGAGAATGATGCTAATGACTTTGTACAGCTCTGCTTCGCTTAAATCCCATTCACTCATGAGTCAAATCACCTCATGATGGCATTGGTCTTCTTTGAAAACGAAGGACAAACAACAACATTTTGAATATTGCTATTTATGTAAATACTGTTTCCACCGTGATAATGTAAACTTTTTAAGACTGACACTTTTTTCTTCTTTTCACTATAATTAACACAGTGACTAGCTGATAGTTAGCACTTAATATTCATTAACTGATTGAGCCAAAATCAGACTGTACAAACTAGTTTGTTCTGTTATTTTCAGTTAACATTATTTCATCTAAGCATTTCTAGGTATAATTATAGTTCCTGTTCTTGTGGTTTTTAGAGTTGTATAAAATTGATCTGGTTAATATACTGTAGTTTGCTAACATGATCTGGGCTTATTCCTTAGAGGGCATAACATCTTTTCTGGATGGGTCAGTCTGTTGCCACGATGGGTCAGACAGTTTACTTGGCTACTTGTCTATCTCCTCACAAAGCATGCTATCTCTGCTAGATGGATTGATTGGTGGACTCCTTGGACTTGCTCTTTAATGGGCAGCTGTAGATAACTCACCTCAAAGCTTGGTGCTTTGTGCTCTTTTAGCTGTGTCATACTTTGCTTTTTTGGAAAGGATAGAGACCCTTAGTCTAGTATTTGCAAAAATCTCTCTAATTCTGCTTCCTCAGGACCTCAGGTATAGAATTTATCACCTCCTGGTCTATCAGTCAGTAAACATTTATTAAGCACCTACTATGTTCCAGGTACCATATTGAGCACTGGGGACACAAAAGAAGACAAAGGACAGTCTGGGTTCTCACCAAGTTTCATCTAGGGGAGGGAAGCAATAGTGCAAGTAAGCAAGTACTTTATGTACAAAAAAAAAAATCTATATAAATTGTTAAAATTCAGCAGAGGGAAAAAGGTACAATTAAGAGAGATGAGAAAAGCTTCCTATAGAAGATGAGGTTTTACCTTGGACTTGAAAGAGGTCTGGAAAGCCAGGAGGTGGAAACAAGGAAGGAGAGTCTTGAGGACAACCCAGTGAGTTAGGAGATGAAGTGTCTTATTCAAGAAGGAATAATAAGGATGCCAGTGTCCCTTTATTTGAGAGTATTTGGGAAGGGGTATAAAGTATAAGAAGCCTGGAAGGGAGACAGGAGGAAAACCAGGTTATGAAGGATTTTGAATGCTAAAATGGATGTTATATTTGATCCTGGAGGTGATAGGGAGCCTCTAGAGGGTGGTGCTGAACTTCTTGGTTCAGAACTGAGTTATCTCTCCCTCATTTATGTGTGCCCTCACCTTAATTTATAGAGATTTAGTAAGTACATAGCCCAAGTCTTCCTCTCTGCTACACTTGTGAGTTGCTAGGAATTGTAGCAAAAACCTAGAAGTAAGCTCCCTCTTTGTTTCTTTTAGCCTTTTTCATATGCATATGAGCTACTTAAAGTCTCCCTCTGGAAGGTGAGAGAGGGAATGTTTCTATCTTACCTAAAAGGGCCAACTCTTAAATCTCATTTTCTCTGTCTTTGCCCCTAGAGACTCTCAACTTTACTAAAATTTAAAAGGAATACACTCTTATACTTGTTTATTTTGACAAATAAGCAAGGTCCTTCACATTTATTTCATTTGACCCCTACGACGGCTGTTACCATGCACTATGGCAGTAATAATCTAAGTTATTTATTTTTCTTGGTGTTACTTAGTCACCCCCAAAACATTTATTAAATAGTGATTTCTTTCTCCACTGTATTACTTCTAGTTTGTTACATATTAAATTGATAATAATAGTTCAACTTCATTTCTGTAGTCTCTTTTATTCCACTCATTAATCATTCAGCTTTAAAATTAATGCTACATGGTTTTGATAATTTTCAATGTTTGATATGTATTAAAAATCTGGTAGGTGATATAACCATCATTATTTATTTCAAAATGGCATTCTTTCTAGCACATTCTTCTATGTAATTTCATGATAAATTTGTCATTCTAAAAAAAAATTACATTTGGAGTGTTCAATCCAATAGTACATATACCAAAATATTCTGTGAGAGCTTTAAATTAATATTACATTAAACATATGTATGAATTTGGGGAATATTGACATCTACGTGATATTTAGTTGACCTACTTAGGAGCAAAATACAATATAAGCTCATTCTGTTTATAGGGCACCCCAAAAGTCAGTGTGATTTTTAAGCTATGCTAAGAATTTTGGGGTACACTGTATTTAAGGCAATGTGTTATCCCCAGTTGGTTTGGGCCACAGTGAGGGAGAAACTTTCTTTGATATGGGGTGAAAAAATAAATCTAGACTAGCTTTTAATAAGTATGCTTCACCAAGCTAGTATAAATCCACCATTTTATTTTATAATACATATCACTAAGAGCTTAAAACGGATCGCCAAATTACAAAGAGAATACATATCATCTCACCTCTGCTCATTTGGGTATTTATAAGCATTCTGTTATCTGGAAGAAAATTTTATTTTACAGAGATAAATAAAGGTAATGCTATGATTAGTAAGTTGGAAGTGACTTAAGTTTGTTTAAGGAAATTCATTTGAAGAATGACAGCTTAAAAGGAGAAGACATACTCAAGTTCCAACAGTAAAATGTTTGGTTTTCCAAAACTTCGATTGTTTTGGAGAGGTCAAAATAATGTCATTGAAGGAAACATAAAAGACTTTTTTTCAGAAAGCATAAAGAATTACTAAAATGAATGTTTTCACTGCTGACACATTTCTTATCAAGATTTTCATGGTAAACCTTTGATTTAAAAGATTATCATATTGCTATTTTTTGGCTTTATAACATATTTTTTAAAAATCTTTCTTCTCCCCTTACTGACTCAGCATGCCAATCCTAGTAAAAGGAAATTTAAAGAGAAAGAGAAACAGAACAGTGCAATAAAACTAACATATCTGCTGTGTCTGACAGTGTATACCGCCCTATACCCATAGTCCCCTGCCTTGGCGATGAATAAAGGGAGGTGCATTTTCCCAATTTATTTTCAGGGACATGAGTGGTCATTATAATTACACAGCTTTCAGGGTTTTTGTTTTTGTTTTTGCTGTTCTTTCCATTTACATTGTGCTCATTGTATATGTTTTGCTGGTTCTCCTTAATCCATTCTTCATTAGTTCATATGAATCTTCATGCTTCATGCTTCTGAATTCTTTGTAATTCATTGTTTCTTGTGGTGTGGTGATGTTCATTACATTTGCGTATCACAGTTTGGTCAGTCATTCCCCAGTCGAGAGACATTTACTTGGACTCTACTTCTTTGCCAACACAAAATGCAGTTATGAGTATTTTGGTATGTATTGGACCTTTGTTTATGTCTTTGACCTTTGTGTAGTCAGGCAACAGAGATTTTGATCATTTTCTTAGTATAATTCCAAATTGTTTTCCAGAATGGTCAGACCAAGTTAGATCTCACCATCAGTGGAGTGTGCCTCTTTTCCCAGCCCTCAACCGCATTTGCTATTCCCATCTTTTTTCATTTTTGTCTTTATACTGAATGTGTGGTAAAATCCCACCCTATTTTGATTTGCATTCCTCTTGTTATTAGTAATCTGGAGCTATCTTTCATATGATTCTTACTCAGTTTTTGTGAGAACTTCCTTCATATATTGTCATTGCTTATTGGTTAAGAAATGGTACTGGAAGCTCTTAATTTTTAATATTTGTTTTCAATTAGATTGAAAAAGATCTTTGTCTTTTGCTTTAACCTGACACATCCAAATGTCAGTGTTAGCACTTTTAAATTTTAGAAGTTTGAGTTAGCTACAATTGCTGTAATCATGTCTTCTTGTCGTCTCTCACTTTAAATCATAAAAGGGTAAAGGCTTATGCAATTTTCTGTTTCATACTGGATTATATATTGCATTGATCATGTTATGAACAGAAGTAAAGTCTTAGCAACTGTCTTCAATTGAGCTCTGATTAAAGGGATTGGATAAAATTGATTTTGGGAGAAGATCTCAGTCTTCAAATTCTGACTGACTATGATCACAATGTCTTTTAATTCATTCTTTTCTTTTTTTGATTACTTTATATAATTTTAAATTTTTATTCTTACTCATCTCTTTGTATTCTTCCAGAGTGACTCCAATTTAGAAACTAGTGTAAGAAAGTGAAGACATAGGTCTTAAAAGCATTTTCTGAGGATATAATTAACTCTTTGGTTGTGATTGTTTCTAGATTAGACCAGCCCTGAGAAACCTGGGGATTTGGCAATATCCTTAGTTCCAAATTAGAAAATTTAATCAAATAAAATTCTGTTAAGAAATAACTAATTTTGTCATCAGTGAGATAATGAATGTATAAAATCTGTTAGATGCTCTTATTTTTAAAACCAATTCAATTGATGGGCAGTGACCTGGATTCCACCAGGGTGCTACCACAAAGGGCAAAAGGCAGATGGGTAAGGAGTATCTATTATCTAGAGCTTCTAGACTATCATAGAAAGGTGAATGGACTATCTATAGAGATGTTCTCTCAATAAACATGAATCTTGTACAGATAATATATACACTGGGTCCTGGGTTGAATGGGAAAAGCAGAGCAAGACAGATTGTCTTTGGGGTGCTATATGGTGTTTTGGAATGACCAAATATTCTACCTGAAGAATGGCTCTTCTTTATTATATCCATTTTCTTAGTCATGCACTTTGGTTGTGATTTATGAAGTATCATAGCCTTGGAAGAATTAAAATTGGAAGCTACCCAAAGAGCAAGAAGTACATGTAGGGAGTAAGACTGTAAGATGTTACTAGCCAGGAATTATATATGATTGATTGGAAGTGAACTAGTCTTTAGCATGAGTGAGGTATAACCAGAGAATAGCCCATTGACTCCCACCTACCATGGAAGGTTTTTAGGAGGAAATGTTAAGAATCACAAGATAAGAAGGTTTGCATTAATCCTAACCTGCACCGATGAGGAGGGTATTCCTATGGATGAAGTTTTAGCTAACCTAGTACAAATTCAATTATGCTATGGTTCATATCATGTATACAGCCCCCTTTTTTTACTGAGAAGACAAAAAAGCAACATTTTCATGTAGATGTTTTCATTGTCCCCCAACATCAGTCTGATAAATGGATTCTGTTATTACTGTCTGCTTTACCTCTTACCTTGTTCTCTAAGAGTTAAATTTTATCTTTAACTTTATGTTTGGTTATGTTATGGGCTCATATCCACCTTATAAATAACAGTTGCTTCTCTGGGTCTATTTTGTCCTTTTTTTTCTTTTACAAATTAGTCATTAAGTAAAAGATAAAGCTAAAATTGAGGTTCATTGAAGTTCTCTTCTATGAGATCTAAGTTGTGCCTTTTGATTTCTCAATAGAGGTTGGATTGTTATAAAAAAGTTTATTCCCATAACATTTCAGATTTGCATTTCCTAGCTCCAAAAACACTTTAGTCTTTTTAAAAATACATTTTTATCGATGCATTTTGTTTTACATTACTATAGTTTCCCCAGTATTCCTCCCCTGTCCCCCCAAAGAGTTATTCCATAATACAAATAGTATTTTTAAAGCCAAAAAAAAAGAAAGAGAAAAAGAATCAGTATAACTCATCAGTATATTGAAAAAGTCTGAAAAAAGTGCAGTGTGCAGTACTTTGTGGACCTTCCGTCTTTCCATAGGTTTAGCGTGGGGGTGTCTTTTCCTATCTCTTTCAAGCCGTGCTTGTTCTTTATAATTTCATAACATTCACTTCTGATTTTTTCCCCGGGGTTCTTTGTGTTTACCTTCTTGTAATCATTGTGTATATCCTATTTTCTTCATTCTGCATCATTTCATGTTACTTTCTATGCTTCTCTGTATTTATCACATTCCATTTTTTTTACAGCACAGTCATATTCCATTACATTCATGTGCTATTATTTGCTTAGCCATACCCCACGTGATAGGCATCTACTTGGTTTCCAATTTTTTGCTACCACAAAATAGTGCCGCTACAAATAGTTTGATGTACATAGGAACTTCCTTCTCTTCCGTGGCCTTCGTGGAGCGTAAACCTAGTAATCTCTGGCTCAGGAAGTATTGACATTTTAATTATTTTATTTGCGTAACACCACAACTTTTTTATTCTAATGGATTGCATTAGCATATCTTCACTAAGAAACCTAAGATCTGTACAGAGAGGCCTTGCTACTACTTAAAATTTAGCTTTTAATGTCAATACCCATAGCTAGATATACTTTGTACTCTCCCAATGTGTTAGCTCATTTGCTTAAATATGGTTGTCATTGAATGTCAATTTTCCAGTAATTAAAAAAAATGCATTGGGTTATAGTGTTATGCCTTTTATCATTTAAATGATAAATCAAATTGCATTTGTCTTTCTCATCAACACACAAGAAAAGTGCTACTTTCCCTCTTTTAGGAATGTGCTTCTTTGAGACTATGCCAAGAATCTCTTGAATATAATGAAGGCTGGGAATCATAATTATAGCACTCACTCATGTTGTTTAGAAGGCAGGGACTTATGATAAGGGAAATATTGAAATAACTAGGGGGGAATATGATAAACTTATGAAATTTGCTCATATTATCAGAATCTAAGTGGGCAAAAATAGTAAAGAACATTTATAAATAGATATTTGAATTATGAGACATTGGTATTTTGAATGGAAGGCTGGACTTGGAGTGAGGGAGACATATTCTGATCCTCCTGTGTTTGGTACATATTGACTGTACTCATGGGTAAGTCACTTAATCTCTCAGCATCCCAGGTAATTCTCTAATATTTTAAGTGGTAAGAATCAAAGTTTAAAAAAATTATAACTTACTTTTTGAGAGTGGTATTCTAATTCATTAAATTGTATTTTCTCTGTTATTACTTTGGGGAATTGGTTCCACCATTCACTGTGGAATTTATACTCAGATTGACAATATATCTCTGCAATTATATCCCTAATATCTAGCACAGCCTCCTGCACATAGTACATTTTAATAAATGCTTGTTGAATAGAACTGAAGCAATTTGGAAGAACACCATGAACTTTCTACTTAGGTAAAATGGTACTTCTATCTGGTTTACAGATTTGCAAAAATGAATTAGCTTTCTTGCTGAGTATTTGTAGTTGGGTTTATGTAAAAAGTCTTTAGGTAAAGCCTTTTACAAATGTGTTATCATCCAAGTTCATTTAGTTTATTTTCTGGTTTTTAGATAAAGTATAATTGCTAATGCCATGTCCCCCTCATTGAAATTAGGCCTTTCTATTTGAGGTTAGTTAGGTTAGTTAGTTAGCTAGCTAGGTTACTTAGTCTGAGTAGGATATTTTCCAGTTTTTCTTCAGTTTCAGTTCAAGTTGTGAACTTTGAGCAAGATCCAAGGGAATGAATCCAAGTCGATTGTTCACTGAAGAAAAATAATCAGGCACATTGATTTCCTAGGAGATTGAGGGCTTGTCCTGCAATTTTATGCTTGGCTATTCATAGTACATGAGGCCTGCATGAAAACAAGAAAAATACTACTTCTACATCTATATTTAAAAAATATGAAAACTTTATTTTATGCTATTTATTTGTTCCTGAAAAATTGTGACTGAACTGAATTTATGCAAATTAAATTATATTTTGAATTCGTTAGGGGACCTTGATATGTAAAATGGTCTTGTTGTGAGCCTTTTGTCAAACTATTAGATATTTGTAATTTTCTTTTGCATAAATACAAATTTTCATAGCTAGAGTTTGCTTGAACTGAGTTGCAACTGTAATTTTTATGGAAAAAGATCTAAATTCTTTATAGTTTGACTTAAAAAATCTGAGTGTCTCAGCATGATATTAAACCACTTTGAATCACTTTTTAAAAAGTGAGATTTTAGAATTTGGCTTTACATCTTTACATTGGCTTATCTCTTAAAAATTATTTCCCCTCATAAATTCATCACTAATTATGTTTGGATTAAATATGAGGGATTGATGGTTACTTAGATTTTAGAGCAAATTCATATTGAGGTCAAAGACTGATACTTGGTATTCTTCTCTTCGCTTTGCCTAACTGCACAACGAAGCACCCCAACACCTGCTGGTACTAAGCTGTGTCTTGGCTTATTTGATGCACATTAACTTGCAAAGTAGCATTTAGAAAAGATTAATTATTGTGCTGGCACTGGAATAGCAACTGCTCTAATCTTGCTAGAGCCTAAAATGGAGTTTAGATAAAAGGTGAAGTTGGCAGAGACTGAACTTTCTAGGCCTTTTCCCCCCATTTAAAATTATGCTTTCAACATCATTCCTAAGTCTTACTCTACTCTTCCTCTCAAATCTCCTGTGCAAAATTTAAAAAAAAGTCCAGTGCCTTCAGGGAATTGAGTTTTGATGATGTTTCTTTCAAGACCTAGCCTGGTCAGCTAGGTGACACAGTGGAAGAAATTCAGGAGTCAGGAATACCAGAGTTTAAATTCAACCTCAGATACTTATTAGCTATATGACTCTGGGCAAGTCTGTCTTTGTCTCTGTCTGCCTCAGTTCCTTCATTTGTAAAAGGGAAATAATAATAGCATTTACTTACTAAGGTTGATGGGAGAATCAAATATGATAGTATTTGTTAAAAAAAGATTGGCAAATTTTAAAGCGCTACATGCATGCTAGCTATGATTATTGAGAGGTGATCTGTGCTGCTAGGACTGTTTATATAGCACGAAATGGGAAATAGGTGTGATGCTGTGTCAGTATTCTCTGCAGCATTTGAATGCCAGATATAACTCTGGTTTGTATTTATTTGGGACTAACAGAGGCAATTTTAAGGTCATTGGTGATTTTAGGTTCCTTGTAAAGAAAGGAAACTTTTCTAGCAATTAGCATTTATCATAAACACATAGGTGGTTTCTCTAGGATATAGTTGTTCATCAAGAAAGGCTGGATGACCACTTTCTGGGTGTGGTGTAGAGGGCATTTTTAGTTAGGTAAAAGTTAGATGTCATAGACTCTCAGCAAAATTATAACAAGGGTAGCATGCAGAAAAATACATAAAATACATCTGTTCTTCCCAATTCCAGTGTTAGGATCTGGGAATGCAATTTTATATTCTTGACCTTGAATACAAAATTAGCTAGTCATAGTTCCGCTTCTGAGGGCTCTTCTAAGTCTGAGATGATATCAGCAAGAGCAGATCTTGACTTTTCCAACAATTAGATGTGACCTTGGGCAAATCACTTCCTGTGAGCCCCATAGAGGGCTTTTTTTTTTCAGTTATAAAATAAAGAGATTGGACTAGATGGTCTTCCTGTTCTGTGATCCCATGAGACTGGTCTTAACTAGGTTTATGTTAGGGAGGAGGGAATTGTTTGTTTGTTTGTTTTAATTTGCCAATCTGATAAAATTTCTTCATATCATAAAGGAAAAAAAAAACTTTTGGCCACTAAAGTGAGTCTGGGCACCTCATCTACCATAACATCAGACCTTGAGACAAAAATGAGAATTAAGATACATACACCAAGCTCTGCTGTTCCTCTTCACTGTGTGACATTGGGGAAATAGTCTAACATCTCTTTTATAGAATAGGGAGATTGGGAATAGATCATAGGTGGTCTATAAGATCCCATCCAGCTCTTAACATTTGATGATTCTATATTTTTGTATTATCTCTTACTTAGTATATAAAGAAGATAATCTATATAAAATGCTTAGGTGAACCTATATCTGCCTTGTGATTTTCTTATGAATTGATTTGTAGAAACTTTGCTATTGCCTTTCATAAGCAGGATAACCAGGACTGGCTATATGTAAAGGTTGATTTGGTAGCTGTTTTCATTGTGTAATATGAAGGGCATAAAACATCTCCTTGCCATTTACACTACCCCTTATCTGTTTATTCCTCTTCCCCCTCCCTTACATTCACATCTGAAGTTTTCACATTATTTACTGTTAAGAAATTGAAAACATGTACATGTACATGAAAACGTGTACAAAAATATTCATAGCAGCTCTTTTTGTGGTGATCAAGAACTGGAAATTGAGGGAATGCCCATCAATTGGGGAGGTGTGGCATATGAATACAGTGGAATTCTATTGTGCTGTAAGAAATGACGAACAGGCAGACTTCAGAAAAACCTTGAAAGACTTATATGAACTGATACCAAATGAAGTGAGCAGAACCAGGAGAACATTATACACAGTAATAGCCACAGTGTGTAAGAACTGGTTTTGATAGAATTAACCCTTCACAGCAATGTAAGGATCTAAAACATTTCCAAAGGACTCATGATGCAAAATGCCATCCACATCCAGAGAAAGAACTGTGTAGATGGAATACAGAATGAAACAGACTATTTTCTCTTTTGTTATGTTTTATTTTTCTTATGGTTTTTCTCATTCATTTTAATTCTTCTATTTAACATGACTAAAGTGAAAATGTGCTTAACAGAAATGTATGTGTAGAGCCTATATAAGATTGCATGCCATCTTGGAGAGGGAGGGGGGACAGAGAGGGAGAAAACTTGGAACTTATGAAAGTGATTGTTGAAAACTGAAAACAAATAAACTAATAAATTTGGGAAAAATATGTTTGAGAGAAAAAAAAGAAATTGAAAACACTGTTAAAAATGCACATCTTATCTGTAGGGTATGGTATAACTTTACTTTGTCAGGTGAAGGCAGCTAGTTGGCACAATGGATAGGGTGCCAGGCCTAGAGCCAGGAAGACTCTTCTTCAGGAATTCAAATCTGGTCTCAGACACTTACTAGCTATGTGACTCTGGGCAAGTCACTTAATTCTTTTTGCCTCAGTTTCTTCATCTGTCAAATGAGCTGGAGAAGGAAATGGCAAAGATACACTCCAGTGTCTTTGCCAAGAAAACCCCAAATGTGGGGGATTGAAGAGTCAAACATGACTAAAAAATGACTGAACAACGAAAAATTGGTAGGTAGAGATAAAGAGTGGTTGAAGAAGTGGATAAACAGCTCTCCTTGAAATCTTCAAGAATTGTCTCATAGAACGATAGATGGAGAGCTTAAAAGGACATATCAGGAGTCATCTAGTCCATCTCCTTTATTTTTCAGATGAGGAAACTGAGGCCCAGACAGATTATGACTTAGTAGTCATTTTGGAGGAAGAATTTGAATTCAAGTCCTTTGACACCATAGCCAATTCCTTTAAAAGTACCATGTTGCATCGTGTACACAACTTCAAGGTACAACTTCTTGGTGTCCCAGTAAAATTGTCTTAAGACTGTAACTATAAGCTGCAGACTAGTTGCTATGCCTTAATTTCCCTCTCCCCCTTAAAAAAAAAAGGATATAATCTGGTTGAAGGCAGAAAGTGTCAACTTTTTTTGTAATTGTGTTTTTTGCATCGCTTGACCTTGGTACCAAGACCTTGTATATGTTTCACTGGATCTGTATTTTCATCAATGTGTTGTTTAAGCCTTCTCATCTTTTGCTTTCTTTTTGTCCAAGTTTCCTATTTATCTTCCACAGAAGTTCTGTGTAACATGTTGGAGGTCTTCCTATTGATTTTTTTATAGTTCATGGGTACAAGTGCAGCATTTAGACTCTTACTACATACAATAATATTCTTTACCCTACATTACACAGTCTCAAGCACTCATCATATATCCCTATTGCCCTTTAGTTCACCTGCAACATTGATTCTTTGGAGATGATGATGTTCCAAGATTCATACCTCTATAGCATTGCATGAGGAAGCATTTGTATCAAAAATATCTGGTGGTGGTAGTTGTTGTTTGTCTTTTGTCCTTGAAGAGGACCAATGACATCCCGATATTGGAGTCAAGGTACAGTGTGTTTGACTTTGGCTGATCAGTCCAATATGAATTCAAAAGGCTGTACTACAGATTGGTTACAAATGGCATGTTTGAACATTTGGAATGAAGAAGTCTCTAGGTAGGATTTGAATCCAGCTTTTAACCTTGAGGACATTTCACAATTTATTATGCCATGCTGCTTCTCTAAGATCAACGTCATCATTATCACAATAGATATTTAATAGTTACTTTAAGTTTTTGAAGTCCTTTACCTTAATTTTTTCATTGGAGACTCATACAAAACCTGTGAGGTAGTTATTACAATTTTATATTACCCAATTTAGAAATTGACAATTACCCAATTTTAGAGATGAAGAAACTGAGACTTCAGAGAGATTAAGTGACTGAGTAAATGTCATAGTTAGCATTTGAATTCAAGTCTCTAATTCTAGTATTCTATTTACTGTGTTATGAACTAGGTAAAAACGGATGTTGCTACAGGAAGATAGAAGCTTTTTAGAAGCGTGTTACTTGCTTACTTTCATTTTGAAGACAACAGGATATTGTTAATTTAGCTAAATGTAGTTTTCAACTCTCTAAGCATTATTTATTTCTATTTATCCCTTCAGGGGTTAGCGTAATGAAAAAGATAAATTATTAATATGTAAGTGTCTGCAGCAGAGTGTGTGCAACTCTGCTGGAGAGACCAGGCTCAGTTCCACAATGCTAATGTTTCATTCACTTATTTTCAGAAGTTCAAAATTTTCAGAGGACTCCATAGATTACACAGAAAACACAGGTAGAATAACAATCCTTTCCTACAAGTTGAAAGGCACTGGTGGAGTAGAGTTGTAAATGGAATTTGGGGTCAGAAGACCTAGAATCCAGGTTCTGCCATTTCCTAGCTGAGACTTAGTATGGTGAAATCCAAATACCACTGTGTTCAAATTCAGTAGTTGATTTAGGGTAAATCAATTAACTTCCCTAGGTCTTCTCTATAAAATAAGGTGTTTAGATTAGCTTAAGGTCTCTTCCACTCCCAGATTCTAAGCTCCTCTAGCTGAGTGATTGTGGACAGGCTGATCCCAGGATATCTGGGTTTTCCCCACATAGTAAATGTCTCTGTGAAACAAGATAAAGAAGAATCTCACCACTCTGGTTGCAGGTGTCGTATCATAAACAGGTCTTTGAAATTGCTGACATAGAAAAGGGCATTTTTAGAGCAAAACAAAGAAGTCTGATTGATTAGTTCAGGCTTTGGCCCTTATTAAAAGCACAAAAATGATATTAAGTATTATCACTGTTGTCACTCTGAATCTCAGTTTTTTCTGTCTGTAAAATGGAGATAATAATTGTACTATAGGCTTCATGGTTTGCTGTAGGAATTGAATAATATAACATGTGGAAAACACTTTGTTCATCTTAAGTGCTCTGTAAAAGTCAGATCTTATGAACAGTGGGATTAAATTCAAAGAATGAATATTTGAGGGTGTGGGTCAAAGCCCCTTTCAGTATTTGAGTGACCCACTTTGGGTGGCAAGGTCTGTTTTTAATTCAATTCATTTCAAGTTAGCAAACATTTATTAAGTACCTACCATAAGACAAGCACTGTGTTAAGCATCAGGTATTCAAAAAAGAGACAGGGGGCTTACAATCTGAAGGATAATACAGCTTAAAATAAATATATACAAAGGAAGTTATTTACAGGATAAAAAGAAAATAACTAACAGAGGGAAGGCATTAGAAGTAAGAGGGGTTGGGGAAGTCTCCTTGAAGAAAGTGACATTTTGGTTGGGACTTCAAAGAAAGTTGAAGGGGAGGTTGGTAGTTGGAGTAGAGGAGGGAGGGAGAGCATTCCAGGCATGGGGGATAGCCAAAGAGAATTCCTTGAGCAGCAGATCTTTGAGCTAGTAAGTAGCAGAAGAAGAATCCTAAGGGGTCTTCTGATCCCAAATCAGATAAACTTTCTCATCTACTAGTGTCTTACAACTTGTGGGAAAGGACTGAACTTCCTTCCATTTGGAGGGCAAGCTCTGGGGTAGTCCGCATCTTTTATACTTCTGGAGATTATTTGTCATAGGGGGACATGAAAATGATGTGTTCTTACTTTGTGAAATAGAAGGGCTGTGGAGAGAAAGTGAATCCCAGTGTTCCCCCTCCCCCCGCCCCCCCCCCCCCACCCTGGAGCAAGCTGTTCTATGGGCATTCAGTTTCCTACAAGAGTGCTTGAGATTCAAAGCCTGTTGACTAGGCAGAAATAGAAGTTAAGGCATATTTTGACACTTTGGGAATTCCATTTAGCAGCACATCTTAGATGTAAAAAATTCTGGGATTTTGTATGCTACTAGGAAAAGAGAGAAGGCATATTAAAAGAAAAAGAAAGAGACCGGAAAAATTGACATTTTTAGATCTATGAAATAGGTTTTTGAAAGCATTCAACTTTACTCAGTTTCAAAACCCAAAAATGTTTAGGAACATTAAAATATATTTGCTTGCTCAGTAGATTGCTGTGTTTGGCTTATTTAATTTAAAAGCATCACATAGTTAGATAATAATTACAAATGTATTCATTGGATTTGTTTTTAAATGGTTTAAATTTCTATTTTGAATGAAACTATGTGTCTCATTGAGTACTGAGGCTTCTAGCTTCTATTAGTTTTTAAGTTACTTGTGAGAAATAAACAAAAAGGAATGAACATACAATGCTCTATCTTTCTAATAAGATAAAGAAAATTAGTTTTATATCTTCCAGATTTATTATGGATAGGGAACAGGTCTGGGATGACCTGAGTTCAAATCCAATCTCAGACACTTTACCAGCTGTGTGACCCTGGGCAAGTCACTTGATCTCTGTTTGCCTCAGTTTCCTCATCTGTAAAATGAGGATAATAATAACACTTACTTCCCAGGATTGTTGTGAGGACCAAATAAGATAATAATTGTAAAGTGCTTAGCACAGTCCTTGGAACACAGTTAGCACTACACAAATATTAGCTATTATTATTATTATTATTTTTTATGATACCAATCTAATGTTTGTCAATGCAATGTTCATTTTCTAAAGAAGATCCAAAAAAAGTTGACTCATTGACCTTATAGTCTCCTAAAACCCCCTACATCCAGAAAAGTTTCATGGAGCTGGTGACACTTGGGTCAAAAATGGAAAGAAACAGAATTATAGGAAACAAGTCAGGAGAATGTGCATTTCACATATGGGACATCATCTTCAGAAACAGGAGATAAAATACCAAATTCAAGGAATCGATAGTAGTAGGTCAGTTTGTACAGCATTTGAGCACAGGACGTAAATGACTAAACCTAAATCTTAAGACTAATTTGGCAGTCTGATGGAAGAATGGTTTGAAGAGAGGAGAGACTAGACACATGGAGACCAATAAGGAGACCATTCCTGTAGTCCAGGTGAGAAATAATAAGGACCTGAGTGTATGTGTGTTATGAATAAAGAAAAGAAGATACAGAGATATGAGAAGTATTATGGAAATATGATTAAGAAAGGCTTCTCAACTGATTGGATATAGTGGGTGAGAGAGTGGGAGGAGTCAGGGGTGGGAAACCTGTGGCCTTGAGACCACATGTGACCCTCTAGGTCCTCAAGTATGGCCCTTTGACTGAATCTAAATTTCACAGAACAAGTCCCCTTAATAAAAGGATTTGTTCTGTAAAACTTGGACTCAGTCAAAGGGTCACATTTGAGGACCTAGAAGGCCACATGTGACCTAGAGGCCGCAAATTCCCCACCCCTGGTCCAGTATGACTCTGAGTTTGTGAACCTGGATGACTTAGAAGGGTGGTGGTACACTTAATAGAAATAGGGAAGTTTAGGGGATGGCTATATACATACAGATTTGGGAATCATCTGAGTAGGGATGATAATTAAACGTGAGAGTAAAAGAGATCACTGCAGGGAGAAAGTATGAAGGGGAAAAAGAAGACCGGGACAGAGCCTTTGAGAATTCCCTCTGATTTGTTCATAAGACAACCAAGATCTGAGAACCAGGCTTTGGAAACTAATATTAAGAAGACAACTTAGGTGCTCTGTATGAAAAGACTTTAATACTTCCTATCTGCTAGTGACATGTATAAATATAGCACTTTTTCCCTCTTAAAAATATGCCTAAAGTGAAAACAGATTCTCTAATCTATTTTCTTAAATGTTAAACTTTGCGGTACCTTGAAGTCAATAAGGAAACTTTTACATCTTGCTTCTTTTTTTGGGGGAAACCAGTCCAGATTGTCAGAAGCTGGGACAAATACACTTTGTTAAATAGGGCCTTATGAGGATTCTAGTTTTTACCAAGTAGCTCTGTGAGCAAGAAGGTGTTTTCTGTATGCTATTAGGATTCTAAACACAGCCATTTGCTTGTCTAAACCTCACCCACATGATAGTTCACACAGTCTTTTTAGTTCTAGGCTTTTAATGTTTTACATGGTAAACATTTTCTTTTGTCCATAAGATGAAGAACTAAATTGTGGTTGTGGTAAAGTTATTCTGGTATTCTGGAACATCTGTTTTGTGTGGATGTGTGTGTGTGGATGTGAATATGTGCTTTGTGAGAATGAAGGGCAAGGGGAAGCATGAAAGGGAGATGACTAGATCTATTCCTACTTGAGAAATTAATCTGGCCACATTTCCTGAGTAGAGCTAGATGCTGGGTGTTTATCAGCTAGCTGGACAGATACACCAGGCAGTGAGTATATAAAATAAATGACGAACACTCTTACCAAGAAACAAATTGACAAATACAAGTTGTTGCTCAGTCATTTCAGACTCTTCAGCATCCCATCTGGCATTTTCTTAACAAAGATACTGGAGTGATTTGCCCTTTCCTTCTCCATCTCAATTTACAGATGAGGAAACTGAGGCAAATATCATTAAGTGACTTGCTGAGGGTCACATGTCTGGTGTCCGAGGCTGTATTTGAATTCATGAAGATGAGTCTTCGATTTCAGGCCTGGCATGCTATCTACTATGCCTAGTATAACTATAACTATATTATAACTATACTATAGTATACTATATAGTATACTATAACTAGTATAAGTTAAGGATAGAAGGTGAAAGTAGTGCCGTACAATCTGGGTTCTCTTTTGTTTTTGTGTCTTTAAAGGATCACTTCCGTTTTGTGAGCAGCTTTGTCCTTGACATTGAAACTAGGGGAGTGGATTCATAGTACAGTCTAATAGACACTAGATTTGAAGTGCCAGGACTTTATTTCAAGCCTTTATTCGCCTGATTCTTGCCTTTGTAACTTCAGCTAAGATACTTTCCCTTATCTGGCCCTCAGCTATCTCCTTCATAAAATGAGGGAATCAGTCAAGAGCCTCTTTAAGGCCCCTTCCAGGACTAATGTTCTGTGATTTGGATTCCTCTTTGAGGGTAGGCAAGACGTAGGAACTGCTAAAGAAATGTCAGCCCCACCATTCAGAGTGTGCTTTCTTATAAGAGATTCTATTGTTTAGTTTCTTTTTTCTTTTCATAGCCTGACCTTGTGTTCACTTTATGCATGCTGTTTCTCCTTACATTTTCCTCATTCAGTCTCACCTGGTGATATATAGATTTCTTAGTTCTAGTTCCCTTTTTTCCCTTGATGAATGCAGACATGTAAGAATAATCTGAGGTAAAGAAAAATTATCCCTAAAGATAGAATCATTGGAGCACGGTATTTTGCACACAGCAGGAGCTGAAAAAATATTTGTTGAAATTGAAATAGAAGTCTTGTCAGTTTCAGGGAAAGAGAATCATTGTAACTGTGCATTAGCAACAGAGCAGGATTGAGATAATAAGTATCACAATAGTAATAATAAATAACTAACATTTACTATGATCCTGGCACTATGCCTAGCATTTTGCAGTGATTATCTGATTTTATTCTCACAACAACCCTGTGAAGTAGGTACTATTATTATCTTCATTTTACAGATGAGGAAACTGAGGTAAACTGAGGTTCAGTTACTTGTCCAGAATCATACAGTTAATAAGTGCCTGGGACCATATTTGAACTCACGTTTTCCCGACTCCAGGAGATGGTTTAAAATGATAGAACAGTAATAATAAAACTAGCATTTATCTAATACTTACAATGTGCCAGGCACTGTGCTAAGTGCTTCACAAGTTATTATTTCATTTGGTCCTCACACAACCATGGGAGGTAGGCATCATTATTATCCCAATTCTACATTGGAAGAAACTGAGGGAAACTGAGGTTAAGTGACTTACCCAGGATGACACAGCTAGTAAGTGTCTGAAGTCAGATTTGAGCTCAGGTCTTCCTGATTCCAGGAAGAGATGGTTTAACATGCAAGTGAAAGTTTGGGGTCAGATATCTGTAATAACAAATCGAGAGTGCCTAAATGTTATACCTTTTGACTTCTGTCTGACTACAGATCAGTAGTGATATACTGTTTACTTTATATCAACTCAGTACAGTTTAACCTGTTATGATTGGTGTTTAGAGAGCCTTCCACTTGTGAGAAATCCTTAGATGGCCATCAGTTCCAAGTAAGACATTACCCTCAGAGAGTTTTTCTCTTGCTGACCAAGGTTTGCATTTGTTCTTCTCAGGTAAATAAACATATAGTGTTGTTAAAATAATGATGTTGGCCTCATCCTTATTGTTAGGTGTAGTTTAGCAAGAATAATACAAAATGTTATGCGTAGAATTCTACCAATTATGCTAGAAATTGTGACTTTGGTAACCACTACTCCGGGAAGTGTCTGGGAACAACAAACCAGGAAGGAAAGAAAGGAATTGAAGAAACAGTTGTCAGAATTTGTTGAAAACCTTCTTTAATTTTAAATTTTCTTATGGTCCTATGAGTTATGGAAACTCCCCTCAGACTTTGTTTACAGGGCAGCATACTGTTGTTTGGCAGAAATCTTATTTGCACAGATTTGACCTCTAAATTCTTTCCATTCCCATCTCTCACTCTTTTGCCCTTCCTCTACCCCTTTAAACTAGCCCTTAGTTTGAAACAGTTTTTATTTGCTGATTTATTTATATTATTATTGATGTTGAGGCCCTATTCAAAACACTCCCACAACATCTGAGGTGCTCTTGTGTATTTTAAGTTTATTTAGGCAAAAAGGAATATAAAAAAACTACTAATCTTGTGACAAGCCTACGAAAGCTTAGTTAGCTAAAATGCTGTTGGGAGAATCCATAAACAGTGCAGATTATTCATGGGGAAAAGAAATTATTTCAATTTATTCCTTACCGCAAATAGATTTCTTCGATGTTTTTGCATTATCACTGTCTGCAAAATAAGTTTCTATACATTTTTGAAAATGGAAATTCCTTGTCTTGGATTTCCTATTACAGAGCTCTAAATAATCTTTAACACATTCGAACTGGAAACTGTTATTCCCACAAATCATTCATAGTAGATTGTAGAAAACCACATCTGCAAAAACATGCCCTTTTAATTTCCTGTGTTATATCCTGGAGATATTCTATGATGTTATGAAACAAGTACAGTCAAGCCTAACAAACACTGGATTTGGGAAGTTTTGAGACAAGAGGGAAGCATGTTAGTGATTTCTATAAAGTGAAAAGTTAGTTCCATATTAAAGTGCCCCTTATAGGGAGCACCATCTCCTCTGAGATTACCTTCCATTTACTGTGTACATAGCTTTTACATCAAAGAGGGTCCTGTGCTCCATAAGCAAAGTATCACAAAGGAAATGTGAGATGTGTAAATCTACAGACATCTCCATCCCAAATGTTCAAATGGGCTACTTGTAACTGACCTATGATAGAGTTTTCTGAGTTCACATTGGACGGATCAGCCTTAGTCGAACACACTGTACCTTCACTCCAACGTTGTGATGTCACTTGTTCTCTTCAAGTACAAAGGATAAACAACCACAGCAACTCCAGCATCTATTTACATTTTCTGTCCCCCATTAGAATGTGAATACCTTAAGGACAGGGACTGTTTATGTCCTGTGCCTGGTGCCTAATAGTGCTCAATAAATGTAGTGTTGACTGATTTGGAGCATTAATCTTATGACTTAAGACAAGGAAGCACCTTGCTCCCCTTGTCCTTTTTGAGCTGCTCAGATCAGTTATACCAGGTTTAACCAGAATGACTTCTAGTACAGCTCTTATTGACCTGCGAATTCTGTCTGATAAAGTCAGCAGCAGATAAGTGTCTGGCATATGCCACACATTCCTCTTGCTGTGAATAGCCCAACAGCATCTCTTATTTATATTCAGAATTATGTTGGTGGGGAAGCTTGGAGGACATGTGAAGTCCAGTGTATATAGTACACATTTGTCTTTGAGTAGCCCAAGGCACCTCATCCACCTCATATAGTCCCAGCATTTCAAACTTATGTCGTAAACTGTGTGTATATTTCCTTCATCAAAATATCTGAGACTCAATATCATTGATCATTTCTACTCTGGTATACTTATATATATTTTCTAAGACTCTGAATCCTTTTGATTGTTTAATATAGTGTGAAAGTTTGGAAAAGTGAGGTTTCATATAGTGAAATCTAAATTCTCAGGCATGAGTTTTAGCACTTTCTGTGACTTTTTTAGTTATATATACATAAGGAAAATGTCTTCAAGTCTAAGATTAAAGCAATGTATTTTCATCTGTTTTAATGGCAGATATCAGTACAGCACTGAAATAACATTCTTTTTCCCCTGCTGAAAGCTAGGGGAAGTAGAAAATTTTTTAAATATCCATATATATGTATATATATACATATATGTATATCACACATAACATATACATATATATATGATATCTATATCTAGGTCCATGTCTATGTCTATATCGATGTCTATATCAGCGCCTTGTCTAAAATGGGTAGCTTCAAGTCAATTCTTCAGTCTAGCACTGAGGGAGATAGAAATGGTCCTGGATCTTAAATTTCAGTTATCTGTAAGATTGTTTCTTTGATGAGATGGAGCCTCTGTACACGAGAGATACTGAATTCTGTGTAACAATTGTGGGTACAATTCTTTTCTTCACTGGCCTCAAAAGTATTAATGTGACCTAAGTCAACAAAAAGTGAGTGGGTTATTTCTTCTCTCAGTTCTGAGACATGTTCTCACTTAAAATAGTTCTTAGGAAACTGGCATTAGCTTCTTTGTTCAGCAATTGAGTTGTGACTAAATTGTGGCATATCAGTGTAATGGAATATTACCAGACCATGGCAAATGACAGATATGAAGACTACACTAAAATCTGGAAAAACTCAAAAGAAGTGATGAGAAAAAAAGGAATGAGAAAGACTGTACATAGCACATAGTAATAGCAACACATTCTTATGAATAAACAAATAAAAGATGTTCAGAGGAGAACACAGAAAAATCTGTGATTATTGCTATTATTTTGTTAAAATTTACAATTTTCCCCTTTATCAAAATTGTTTACAGTTTAAAGTTTATGTATAATTTTATTTCTCTTTTATTCAACTTGTTCATTTTATATTAGATTTATTCTGTGCCTAGGAGTTTCTTGTTAAATGTTTGTGGAATGTTTCTTGAATCAAGAAGTTTACAATCAGCTATCAAAATGAGTTCTCAGTTATTTTTGAAATGACCTATTGCATTTTATCATTTCATCAGGAAGAGAGAAAAACAGATTAGCAAGGAAATATTTGATTGAGATACATTTTGCTGTTAGAATGTTCCAGAAGTGACTCAGAAAGCTATTTAAAAATATTTTAATGCAATCCCAGCATTATTGTACTCAAAGTGGGTATGTTTTGGGAGTGGCAGAAGTAAGGTGGATTTACAAGCTTTTAAGGGGATGACATGGTCATAAGCCATATTACAGAGTTGATGTAAATTATGAAAGATTTACATTTAAAGCAGCAGTAGACTAGCCCAGTGACTTGGACATAGCAGCCTTTTAATAAATGTCAATTTGAAAGGGAAAAAAAGAATGTATATGATTATTTCCCTTGTAATCTGTCTAGGGATGTAATCAGGCATTTGGGCTGTTATTTATATAGTCCTTAATCAGCAGAAGTTCTAGAAGGTAACTGCTTTTTCTTGTCCTTTGCATCTCTGATCCTGGGTAGTTTCTTCCTCTTTTTTGTTGACTAGTTCTCTCTCTATCTCTCTCTCCCTCCCTCTTCCTCTCACTCCTCTCCCTCCCCTTCCTCTCCCTCTCTCCCTCCCTCTCCCTTTCTCCCTCCCTCTCTTTCTCCCTCTCTTTCTTTCTCTCTCTCCCTCCCTCTTCCTTTCTCTCTCTCTTTCTTCCTCTCTCTCTCCCTCCCTCTTTCTCTCTCTCTTTCTCTCTCCCTCCCTCTCCCTCTCTCTTTCCCTCTCTCTCTTGCTCTCTCTCTCCTTTGAAGTTTGTCAACTCCAGTTACTGATTCTTCTTTGTGTTCTAATAACTAAAGTGACCCATAAATTAGTGAAGAAGAGGCAAAACTAACAATAATACAGCGCATTTTGATGATTTTGAGGGAAAATTGAATTAATTATTTTTGCATTCAACAAGCATTTATTGTCTACTCCATACAAAATACTGTGCTCCATGCTGAGGATGCAAAGACAAAATGCTTCAGTTATCTGTAAAAATGATGGGTTTATATTAAATGATCTTTAGGCTCCCTCTTAGTTCCACTGTTTTCTTGTAATCTGTTACAAAAGAAAATAAGATTAGTTGGTATAATTTGTTCTGGCTTCTCATGATCTTGTTTTTTTTTTAATCATGATCTCATAATCTGTTTGCAAACATTTGTTAAACACCTATGATGTGCCAGGCACTGTATTAAGTGCTGAACTTATACAGAAAAGCAAAAACAAAAACAAAAACAAAACCCCAAAAACCCAAACAAACAAACAAACACAAAACCTAGCAACGAAAAGTTCCCTGCTGTCAAGGAGTTAGCTTATAGTCTAATGGAGGAGACAATATGAAAACAACTATACACCTGCAAGATACATGCAGGATAAATAGGAGATAATCTCAGAGGAAAGGCACTAAGATTAAGAACTAGGAAAAGTGTCTAGTAGGAGGTGGAACTTTAGCTGAGATGGGAAGGGAATCAGGAAAACCTGAGGGTTTGGATGAAGAGGGAAAGAATTCCAGGCATGGGAGTGAAAATACTTGGAGCTGAAAGCTAGAGTGTGAGACAGAGTGTCTTGTTTGTGGAAAATCAAGGCCAATGTCACTGGTCCCCATACTACATGATGGGGAGGAAGGTGTAAGAAGACTAGAAATATAAAAAGGGTCTAGTATATGAAGGGCTTTAAAAGCCAAAGAGATGATTTTACATTAAATCCTGGAGGTCATAAGTAGCTACTGGAGTTTACTGAAGTGTGTGTGTGTGTGTGTGTGTGTGTGTGTGTGCGCGCTATGATCAGACATGCACTTTAGGAAGACTTATTTGACAGCTGAGTAGAAGAGAGATAGGTAAGAGATTTGAAGAAAGGAGACCAACCAGCAGGCTACTACAGTTGTTCAAGTGTGAGGTAATGAAGTTCTGTATCAGAATGGTGACAGTTTCAGAGAAAAGAAAGGGAGTATATACAAGGGATCCTACAAAGATAGAACACCAGGTCTTTGGCAGCTGATTAGATATTGGAGGTGAGAGAGAGTGAGAAGTGAAGAATAACACCCAGGTTGTAAGCCTGAGTCACTGGTAGAATGGTGGTATACTTAACAGGAATAGGGAAGTTAGGAAGAGGGAATGTTTTTGGAGGAAGGAAAATGAGTTAACTATTGAATATGTTGAGTTTAAAATGTTTAATGGACATCTATTTGGAGATATCCAATAGACAATTGGAGATTCATGACCTAAGGTAAGGAAAAAGGTAAGAGTTGGACAAATAGATCTGAGATTTATTTGTATAGATCTCACAAAAAAAGCCATGGGAACACACAGTTAATAGGTATGACACAGGAGAAGATTCAGAAAAGGAAACTGAGAAGAAGTCTAATAGGTAAGAAGTGAACCAGGGGAGAAAGCAAAAGAGAAAGCTTGTCAAGGAGAAGAGGGTGATTAATACTGTAAAAAGACTGTAGAAAGGTCCAGAGGCATGAGGATTAAGAAAAGGCCATTGGATTTGGCGGTTAAGAAATCACTGGTAACTTTGGAGAGAACGGTTTCAGTTGAATGATTAGTTCAGAAGGCAATGAACTTCTGAGTCACTTTTTAAAAACTAATCATTCTAGAGTTTTTTCAGGTAAGATTAATGTTGATCTTTGGCAAAATTCTAGTTTGCTAAGTAGTAAGTTTTCTGTTGCTAGATTTTAAAGTAGAACTCAAATGACCAAGGATGTAGGTAGTCACTAGGTTTTTACATTTGTCAGACAAATGGGCATGCATAGAATGCAAAGGGGTACAGGCAGGGGAATAAGCAACGCAAATGCCAGTCTCTTTGGGCTAGTAGTCAAGAAAAGACAGATTCTTTTATTTGTCCTTATGTATCTTGGTGATTTCCTTATTATGGACAATACGCACAGTATCTGGCACATAGTAGGTATTATATAAATGCTTATTCTCTTCCTCTCCTCTTCCACCTTCCCAACTCTGCAATAACCAAACAGGAGAATCTAATATTCTGTGACAATGCTTGCTGAATAAGAGGCCCAGGAGCTGAAGAGTTATACTGTTAAGGAAGAAGTGATGCAGAGAACCTTCTGATGGGAGTCATTAGAGTTAGTTAGGGTTAGGTACTAATCCCAGCTCTCACTAACTAGTTTGGAGCTTCTGATCAAATCACTTCCCCTCTCTAATTCTCAGTTTCCTCATTTATAATATGATGGGGATAAGACTAGATAGGCTCTAAGGTCCTTTTAGCCATAATAACAGTGAGGTTCTATCATTATGATTTATAAACTCCTTTTATCATAGATTAAAGGTAAACTTTAGCCCAGTGTACTCTGAATAATGATTCTGGATCAGAGGCTGGTCCAAATGAATGTGTTTTAAAGATATGCATGTAGTCTGTAAGTTGCTTTTTATGTTGTACCCTGTTGGTAAGTTGATTTTCTATGTACTTGTTTTAAAACTCCTTGAGGAGAGGGGTTGTATTTATGCATACATGCATGTATGTATATTTCACATTGGGCATATCTGTGAGTTGTCAGGAAGCAATCAGTTGTACATGGCTAAAGATAAGGATGAGGGAGAATAGAAAGGAGAGGATGAGCTTTAACTGTAGCTAATTTAGAGCCAGCAATTAATCGTCCTCTGTGTCCATGAAAATTGAGGCATGGCTTCCTAGATAGGTTTGAATAAAACAACAGAGAGCAAATGCCAGTAGATGTAGGTTCTTTCATCTTAATAGTGATTCATTATAAAGACTATTCGCCTGACTACTTATCCTTTTCTATATTTGGCTCGTCTCTCTACCTAACTTTTCTCATCTAGTCATTTAATAAATCCTGTTCATTCTGCCTATGAAATATCTCTTGCATCTCTGCTCTTCTCTTTATTTCCACTGTCACAGTTCTAACCCCTTCTTAGATTAAAAAAATAATCCAATAAGTTTTCCCAGTTTTCTGCTCAAGTACTTCAACTCCATTCTTTCACTCACCTGCTAAACTAATCTTCCTGTGTCATTACTCTGTTCAGAAAAAAATTGTCTGAACTCCTCACTATTCAAGGCCATCCACATTCTAGAACCCTGCATTCTTTCTAGCCTTATGATGTCTTGTTTCCTTCCACATGCTCTACAGTACAGTGAAACCAAGTAACTTGCTTTTTCCTGAGCATGCCTTGTACCTTTCCTCCTTTGGCTCACCCTACACCCTAATAATCTTTCAATGACTGAATTCCAGTCCATTCTTTGATGCCAGCTCAATTGCAGATTTCCCTGGTCTCCACAGTTATCGTTTAACTTTCTCACTTCTCATAGCAATTTATTTGCAACTCTTTAGTACACAGATCACCTATATCCTACAAGGATATCATGTCTTATAAAATTTTGTTTCTCTTTCCCTTCCTCCCGGTGCCTAGCCTTAGATGCTTATACTTTAGATACTTAATAAATATTTGTTGAATTATATAAATGTTAGCTATCCACTGGAGAAGGAAATGGCAAACCCCTCCAGAATCTTTGCCAAGAAAACCCCATGGACAATATGGTCCATAGGATTATGAAGAGTTGGACATGACTAAATCAACTGAACAAAACTTTAACTATGTAAAAGATAATTGGGTCTAATTGGTTTATTTCCATAATAATGCTTAATTTTTTCCCCTTGTCCTCTGTGAGGAAATAAAAAATTTCCATTGTTACATGTTTTCTCCCAATTAGAATTCAAATAGCTCTTAACTTATGAATGCCTGAAATACATTCATTCACATACACATGTATATACATACATATATGTGTATATATATATATTTATATATAAATATGTATAATAATGTCCTTTCCTTTCCTGCTAACAGTGGAGACTTTCCTCTTCTCCCCCTCTCTGCTTTCTGCAAGTTGCTAATTTCTATAACCACAAACCCTATCCTACTGCCTTCAGAACCCTAATGCTACTTTTCTCTTCCCTATCTCCTTTTCTACTTTTTACACCAATCCTGTGACTTGGAGAGGTAGCTAGAGGGAATGTGGAGGACAAGGAAGAGAAGGAAAAGCAAAAACTGGCTCCACTATTCCTTTCTAACCTCTTCTCCATCATAACACAAAGTCTGACAAGTGATCTAGTTCAACCCGTACTTGAATTATAATCTCCTCTACAATATACCTGTCAAGTGATCATCCAGGCTTTCCATGAAGAACTCCACTAAGAAGGAATTTGCTTCCTCCTGAGGTATAGCTCTTCCTGCTTTTGAATAGCTCAGAGTGTTAGAAAGTTTTTTGCTTACATCAAGCCTAAATTTATTCACCTCTTTACAGTTTCTCTCAAGTGTTTCTCATTCTGCTGGCTAGGGTCAAACAGAAGACATTTACTTCCTTTTCTGTGGAACAGTACTTCATATAGGAGCTTCCCCACCTGCCCAAGCTCCCACCCCACAGTTGTTGTCTGGATTGTTGGTGATTGGAGGAAGGAGGATAAATGTTTCTTAATGCTGCTGTCCAGGGCTCCTGCCTTACTCTTCTTCACTCCTATCTCCCCCCCATCCTTGCCCCAACTTTTCCTCACTGAAATATCCTCAGCATACCCTAGCACTGTACAAATTCCGCAGTACAGTTTGCTGCCTGTTTAACACATAATCATAGTATAATTTTGAGGAACCACTGCTTGGCTCAGAGGGTCTAGTGCACCACTGGTCCACATCCATCTTCACTAGGCATGTGGTCCAAACCGGGTTCTCTCTAATGAGAGGTGTGTGTGGGGGTGGCTAGGCCTCCTTTTCTCATATTTTTTGACCCAGCAAACCCCCACTACAGCACCTCATTGATGAATTATTTAAAGATTAGGTTGAGGCCTATGTTTAGTTCTCCATAAAGATAGGATATAAAAAGGTTATTAGTGTATAATATGAATCACATATCAGACAGGTATTTATTTCTTAGACATAAAAGTAACGCTCAAATACACAAAATACAACACATATTGACAGATGACTTAGGACAGGATTCAGCAATTTAACCTATAACTGCTGCTCCAATTTCACAGGAGGCTGATACTTAGACCTCATTAGAACAGAAAGTAGTTTGCAGAATTGCTGATTAGGCATTTTATATTTCACCTTAGTTTGCCACTGTCTTCCTCAAAGTCCATCTCTTATGGTAAATCAGGCTGGAGGTTTGGGTTCCTCTTCCTGGTATTGTCTTCTCTAATGCAGAACCTTCCCTTGCTTCAGTTAACTCTTCATTAGATTCAGCATCTCTCCAGCTCACAAGGTTTACTCCAAACCCGAAAATCTCAACCTTATGAACAATATTTAATCACCTGCTGCAGAAACACAAAGCAGCAAAAGTGGGCAGGCTCTCAGACAGACTCTTCTAATTGAACCCATGATCCATGCTGCATTGGTCATAGGGTGAGGGGAAATCACTGCCCATTCATCCTTTCCTGTACAAGAAGTCCAGGGACAGAGGGCTCTACTTACCACACACACACACACACACACACACACACACACACACACGTCAAAGGAAAAAAGTGAACAAAAATCAATATCTTTTTAGATGCTACTATACCTAACTCTCCTGCCACTGTCTCAGGGAAAGGTATTGAAACCAGGTGTTACCTAGGGTTTATCATAACATGCCAAAACACTAAGTCCTTTCAATACTGAGATAATACACAGATGGAAGCAACCAGAAAAATTCATCATCTCACATACACCCAAGTACTGAGCCCACAAACATCTTTGGCTGAAACCAGAAAGGACAACTCTGAGCATATTCCATAAGATGAATTTCCTTATAACAGGATCATAGGGTCATAGATCTAGACTTGGAAGGGACATTAGATGCCATATGTTCTACTTTCTTCAATTTATAGGTGAAGTAATTGCCGTATGGAAACAATCACCATTTTATTTTTATTTATGTTTGCTATGGTAAAATACTATCCAGAGTTTTAATTAGGGATGCCAACATACTCTCCCTGGAACTTCAGGGCTGCTACTTAGAAGATTCCTTTTCCCACCATCTGCTAAATAATCCAGTGGGCATTTACTGGGCCAAAGAGTATGAGAAAAGGAGACCTAGCCTCCTCCTTACTACTTCTCATTAGAGAGAACCCTGTTTCCACCACATGCTTAATAAAGAGCCCAGCAGTGTTTCCTCAAAATTAGACTATGATTGTGAGTTAAACAGGTTTATTGTTGGGTTATTTTGGGAATCTAACCAGCACCTAATTCCAGATAACAAACTTATAAGTGAAATATTTGGATCACAATTCTTTTATAAGTTGAGAACTGCTGGAACAATAAATGGACTTCTAGATAATTTTGCAATCTTGGTCTGCAGAGCACCCTTGTTTGCTAGATAAATACATATAATCCTTATCCAGAAGACCAAATAAATCAAAATATATGATTTATTAAAGATGAATACTCATACCAGGGAGTTTCAGTTTTCATTTCTGTCTCAATCTGAAAATATTTGTTTGAATCATAGGCTCCTCTGGTATTAAAACTGTAAGGCATCTTAGAAATCATAGAATCATAGATTTAATAATGATGTGCAAATGGAGAATTAGGGAGGAAGAAAGTAACTTACTCAGGGTCACAAAGCAAATAAAAAGTTAGTTAAAAGATCTTTCAGGCTTTTTTCCATTATACTATACTAGAGCTAGAGCTAGATGGGACCTTTGAAAGTTATCATAGCTTCATTATTTTATAGATGTGGAAACTGAGGCCCATGGAGGGAAGTGATTTGCTGGTGTTCAAAATGGGTAGTACATTGGCAAAGCTGAGATTTGAACCCAGATCTTCTGACTCCAAATCAGGCACTCTTCTAGCTTTCCCATTTTCACCTCTCTTTTTCTCACTTCCTCTTATTTCCCCACTCTATGGGAATTGGATATCTTTTCATGCCCTTTCTCCCATTTTTACCTTGGGTACTTAACTTTGCCTTTCTTTTGATAAAACCATACTTGGAAAAGGTACTGTCTTCAGGACCGTCTTTGCATAATAATAATATTAACAACAGCGCTGGGGCTGCTGACAATAAGCACCTTATATAGCACTTTAAGGTTTGCAAAGCATGTTATACACGTTATCTTCTTTGATTCTCAGAACAACCCTAGGAAGTGGGTGCTATTATTATCTCCATTTTACAGATGAGGAAATGGAGACTGAGAGATATTTTTAGATATTTGACCAATCACACAGCTAGGTTTCAAATCGAGGTCTTCCTGATTTCAAGTTTAGTACTCTGTCCATTATACTGACTCCTAACCATGCTTCTTAATAGGAATTAGCATTGTGTAGTGGGAAGAGTTCTGGATTTGGAGTCAGAGGATATGACTTTGTCACATGCACATTTTGATATTGGTCAAATCACTCCCCTCCGTGGACCTTAGTTTGCTCATATGCAAAATGATGAGGTTGGATTAGATGATCTCTGAGATCCCTTTTAGTTCTCAATCTATAAGTCTCTGACCCTGGTGTTTTTTGCAGGGTAAGTTATAGAATATCTTTTCAAAATGATTTAATACAAGAAAATTCATCTGGCTGTGAACCATTCTTTGGCTGTTATAAACACTGATAGTCATCCAGCATCACTTTGTTAAATTGTTATTCTGAAAGAGAGGAGGAGAGGAGCAAAGGATGAACTAGTGAACATCTGCTGAGGTCATTTTTTCCCTTCTATTAATTTCCTGACTTCTAGGATTATGTTCATTTGCAGAACTGTGTAATGAGACACATCTGCTAGCCTAAGGATATAGGCTCCTCATTTTACCTCCCTCCCCCAGTCACTTTAAATGTAGTCTTTTCCTATGTTTCCACTAGAACAAAGTTTTCTGATAGATATGAAATGTATTGAAATTTGGTAGTATTCTGAGAAGGTTACTGAGAAAGAAGAAAATAGCATATTTTGTGGTATGGACAATAACCAAAAAGAAAAAAAGATGTTTTTGTAATTTTAATTGCCTCTTCCTGGCAGAAGCTTCATACAGCTGTTTCTCTGAGACCCTGAAGAAACTATTTATGGTAAGCAATTTGTGTAGCTAGCAACAGAATTCAACAGGCTGCCATATTTTCACATTTGGTATTGTATTTCCTAACTTTAAGAATACATATATATGTATATATATTTTCACACACACATACATACATATGTATATATATGCATACATATATACATATAAAGATGAACATTCATTTTATAGTCCTTGATTTAGTTGCTTGGCCAGACATTTTATAGATTGGTCTTGCAAAACACAGAGACATTTATGGCTGAAATGTTGTAATAGGCTTAACTTCTCTTTCTGACACTTCTTAGACATTGAATACTATCCAAATCTTTCTTATAGCCCCATTAAACTCTAGTTAATTTGTGGTTTTTACAAAAACTTTTCTTTGAGTAAAATATTAGCAAACTACTAATTAACTCATTTGATCAAAAATTGATCCTTAAAAATATGCTTTGCAGACAATTTTAATTTTCTGCTTGTGCTCAACATTGGTTGGGATTATGTTAAGCATAAAGGAATGGATATTTATAGCTTATGTGCTCCATTGGCATACTTATATCAAGAGAATAAGTCAAAGACCCCAGAGTACATTGGCTTGACTTCTCACATTGAATTTATGGATAGACATAGATGAGAGTCCCATAGCATGGGTAGGCACAGATGCATTGCAATCTACATTACTGGAGGAAATACACTAATGGATACAATCAAGATTTAAGTATTGTATTTGATAGTTTATAAGAGAAACTAATGTGGTTTCTTATAGCTTTTGCCACAACTAAAAAACGTAGCTGAAAAAGTAAGCTCATTTTCTTTTATATTCACTTTCTCTATTTAGTTTTCATTGGATAGACATTTGAACACCTACTATGTATTCTGAGTGCCTAGGGAGATAAAAATTTAGATAATATATAGTAAGGGTAGACACAGGTATTATTATTATCAAATAATAATAACAAAGCATTTATATAGTGTTTTGTGGTTTGCAAAGCATTTCTATTAATATTATCTCATTTTATCCTCACATTTTCCCTTCTTGGAACATACTAATGCAACAAATGCTTAATAATTACAAATATGTGCATATGTGGGGTTTTACTGTTACAGAACACTTTTCATATAAATTATCTCATTTAAGTCTCCCAACTCTGAGAGCAGGCAGTAAAAACATTATTATCTCATTTTATAGACAAAGAACCTGGGGTTTATAGGTGTTAACTGATGTGGCGCCACTGCTAAGAAATTACAGAAACCAGGTCTAGAACTCAGGTCTTCTGACTAAGTTCTGGGTGCTTTCCACAATCTATTCTATCTTGCTTTTTAATTTTGCAATTAGTGGGATTATGGGATCGGTGAGTCAAGAATTATTTATTAAGTTCCTAGAGCTAGAAAACGTTAAAACAAGCTGTTTCTTTTGGCTTCATTGACTCACTTTTCTCTTTGAATACTGTTTTTTTTTTCTTCAGTTGTCCAGCAGTGAGTGACAATATGTCATGAAAGACTACCTGAAAGGATTGAAATGGTTTTTGGAAAAAACTTTGTCTTAACATAGACTCTCTAACTAAAAAATCCCTGAAAATATGCTAAAATAACCAAATGCTAAGAGCTTTGTTCACTGAAGCGTTCAAATGCATTTCATCATATGACCTGGGTGAAGGGCAACAGCCTACACAGGAATCATCACTTTTATTTTGTGAACTTAAACTGTCAGCTATAACTAGATGTTTGCTTTCCCAGTTCCAGAGATTAACCATACAGAGCTTTTTTGAATGACAGCATGGATTAGTTTTGTGTTACGTATGCCTTCATCTTCTCATTTGCAGGATGTATTAAATCCATTGTAGAACAGACTTTAAAATAATAGTTAAACTTCAGAAACAAAGTAAACATGACAGGAGGTTTGAATTAGTTTAGCAATCAAAACTGGCCTTTTGCTTATTATGTACAATTTCAGTAATAGGCAAAAAGTCACAAAAGACTCAGAAGAATGGATTGCTCGTGGGTGAATTGGCTATTAGTACGGTACTAGGAAACCCTTGTGTTGGAAATGTTGAATCTTGTTTATTAGAACTTGGCACAAGTGCTGATTTATGTTTTGAGTGTTTAGAAGGCTCCCATGGTTAGCATGAACTCAGGACTTCTACAAAAATTATTTCAGGAGAAATAAACAGTAAGAACAATTCCATAATAATGAAGGGGATATAAATGACATTCAAAAGAGATGAAAAGGAGTAGAAATTTAGCCTGTGGTGCTGAATTCTTTGCGATCTCTGCAAAATCAAGAATCAAACTTCACAACTGCATAATTCTAGATTTTTGTTCAACATTCTTTTGGTGAGGGGCCCAAAACCCTTTTAATTCATAGTCTCGAGGACATGAGTTCTTGATCATTTTTTTAATATCATGAATTCCTTTGGCAGTATAGTAAAGTCTATGGACCTCTTCTCCAAATATTTGTAAATTCGTAAAATACATAGGCATTACAAAGGAAACAAATTGTATTTAAATATGTTTATTAAAATATATTTTTTAAAAGTCCAGAGATTCCAGATTAAGAACTCCTGTCCTAGAGTTTAAAGGAATCACCTGATCCAACTTTTCCATTTTACAAATAAGAAAACAATGTGACCCAGACAGGGCCTTACCAGAGGACATACAAGCTGTAAATGGTTGTTGGTTCCAATTCCAAACCCAGTGTCTTCTTACTATACCAAATATTAGTTTATATAGCTCAAGGGAAAAAATGATTATTTGCCTTCTCTTTTTGAATAACATAATTTGACAGTATTTTATGTTGGGCTAGTAATGCTTCCTTTGGAATGTAATTATTTTTTGTTTTTATTTATAAAGTAGAGGGGAAAGAACTTTGGAATTGGAGTCAGTCAAAAGATCTAGGTTCCAGTCTTTGACACTTAATTTGCAATGCAACCCTGAGCAAATCACTTAACCTTGACTTCCTTGAGTGTCATTTTTTTAAAGTAATATCTTATTTTTTTCCCCAGTTACATATAAAGATAATTTTAAACATTCATTTTTTAAAGCAAATTTGAGTTCCAAATTTCCTCTTTATCTTTTCTTCCCTTCTTCCCTCCCTGAGACAGTGAGCAATTTGATATAGGTTATACATGTTGAATCATGCAAAACAGATTATATTAGTCAGGTTGTAGAAGAAGACATAGATCCAAAGGAGGAAAACACTGAAAAAATACAGAAAATGAAAAATAGAATGCTTCACTCTTCATTCATATTCCATCAATTCTTTCTCCAGATGTGGATAGCATTTTTCATCATAAGTCCTTAGGAATTGTCTTGGATAATTGTGTTCCTGAGAATAGCTAAGTCATTCATGATTGATCATCATACAGTATTGCTATTACTATGTATACAGTGTTCTCCTGATTCTTCTCACTTCATTCTGTGTCAGTTCATATAAGTCTTTCCAGGTTTTCCTAAAATCCACTGACTCATTATGTCTTATAACATGGAAAGAGTCCATTACAGTCATATACCACAACTTGTTCAGCCATTCCTCGGTTGATAGACACCCCCTTAGTGTTTTCAGTTCTTTTCTACTACAAAAGGAGCTGCTGTAAATATATATAATTTTGGTACAAATTGGTTCCCTCACCACCATCCCCTTATCTCTTTGGAATATAGATTTAGTGGTTTTATTGCTAGATCAAAGGGTACACACAGTTTTAAAATCCTTTCAAATTGCTTTTCCAGAATGGTTGGATCAGTTGAAACTCTACCAGCAGTCATTAGTGTCCCAATTTTTCCACATCCTCTCCAGCATTTATTATTTTTCTTTTCTGTCATATTAGCCAATCTGATAGGTGAGGAATAGTACTTCAGAGTTCTTTTAATTTGCATTTCTCTCATTAATAGTGATTGAGAGTATTTTTTTCAGATGTCTATAGATAGCTTTGATTAATTCATCTGAAAACTGCCTTTTTATATCCTTTGACAATTTATCAATTGAGGAGTGACTTATGTTCTTACAAATTTGAATCAATTCTGTATGTATTTGAGAAATGAGCTTCAGTTTTTTCATCTGCAAAATGACAACAGTAGTAATTTTACCACTTATTTCATTGTGAGGAAGTCAGCTTATAAACCTTGAATTGCTATACAAATATAAGTTACTGTTTTTGACAAGTAGAGGAAGATGAGATTTCCAGAGGACAGAAAGTAACCCTTGGAATTTTTAACAGTTAATAGGAGCCCATGGGAAACCATGTGAGAATCAACATATTGAGCAGAAGGGCAGGACAAAGGAAAAATGGGAACCTTATTAGGGAACACCAAGGAATCCTACTTCTAGTAGTGGTGATGTGAATGACAGAAGTTAAAGAAGTATTGAAAGAGGAAAGGGGAACTTTTCTATAAACATGTGTGATTTTGTGGGGATGAGAAACAGAAGCTCCAAGCTGAGAATCATTTGCTCTGTGATTTATTCTGGTCTACTGTGACTGTATCTTTTGTGTCTGCTGACAGACTATGTTGTTACAAATCAGGAGGAAAAAAAACCCTTTTTAGTGAACTGTGGAGGCCCTCCATTTCTTTTCCTAGGGTTTTTGCATTTTTGCTTTACTTTGGTCTTACCTTCTTCTTCCTGGGCTTTCAGTCAGGAGCTCTGCTTGTTGCTTTTTCTTTATTTTGACTTAAGGAAGTACTGCATACTCTCAATATATGGCAGGTCTGGACAATTTTTTATTGGATAAATAGTTCTCAACATTAATTCACCCTATATATGGTACATAAGAAATAGCTAAGTATCCAACTCTCTTTTCCATAATGATAATATTTGACTTTTCATGGGCATCATTCTGCAGGTACACATTTTTATCTGGATTGGATTTTTAAAAGATAGATTTAGAGCCTTTGTGTTCTTTCTCTAGAATAGTCAAATAGATGATAGAAATACATAATTGTGTAAATATGTGGTTTCCATGTGCGTTTATATTTGCTTGTATTTTATATTTAGTTATATATACAATCTGTATTAGAAATAGGTCATTTTCTGTCTAGGCTCTTTTTTGATCATGGTTTTCAGGTAGAACAAGAGTTTTAAAATTATCTCTCCTGGATCTATTTTCTAGGTCATTGATTTTTCCAATGAGATATTTCACATTGTCTTCTATTTTTTCATTCTTTTGGTTGTTTTATAATTTCTTATCTCTTGGTTTCATCTGCTCCATTCTAATTTTTAAAGAACTATTTTCTTCAGTGGGCTTTTGAACCTCCTTTTCCATTTGGCTAATTCAACTTTTTAAAGCATTCTTCTCCTCATTAGCTTTTTGGACCTCTTTTGCCATTTGGGTTAGTCAATTTTTCAAGGTATTATTTTCTTCAGCATTTTTTGGGGTCTCCTTTTGCAAGCTGTTGACTCTCTTTTCATGATTTTCTTGCATCACTCTCATTTCTCTTTGCAATTTTTCCTCCACCTCTCTCACTTGATTTTCAAAATCCTTTTTGAGCTCTTCCATAGTCTGAGACTATTGCATATTTTTTTGGAGGTTTTGGATGTAGAAGCCTTGACTTTTGTGTCTTCCTCTGTTGGTATGCTTTGTTTTCCTCATCCGAAAGGATGGAAGAAAATACCTGTTCCCCAAGAAAGAAACCTTCTATAGTCTTATTTTTTCCCTTTTTGGGCATTTTCATAGCCAGTTAGTTGACTTTTGAGTTCTTTGTCAAGTGGAGGGTATACTCTGGGGACCTGCAAGTTCTTAATTCCTTCACGGTGGCACAATCAAGGGAGAGCAGTGCACTTCTCTCCTGGCCTGTGCTGTGGTCTGGGAGCAACAGGCACTCTTTTTTAGCCTGGAACTGTGAGTAGGATTCCCTCCCCAGAACCTCTGCTAGCTCCACCACATCAGCGGTCCTCCTCACCTCAGGCTCACCACTCAGGACTGAGACCCAGATGGACTGCTCAATTCCCCCAGGGTCTTTAGGCCCAGGGTTTCAAAAGTGGACACTGCTGCTGCAGGCACTGTCGCTGCCCTGGGGCCATACAATGTTCCCTTCTCACCCAGGAGAAAGAGATTTCTCACTGACCTTTGAAGCTGTCTTTGGGATTTGTGGGTTGAAAAATCCGAGAACCTCAGCTGCTACTTGTGATTTCGTGCCCTGAAGCCTGCTCTAGTTCTGTCCCTGCCACATTGTGCAGCCAAGGCTGGGCTGTGCTCCATTCTGAGCCCAGTGCAATAGGCCTTTCCTGTTGGCCTTCCAGATGGTCCTGGGCTTGAAATCTCTTTTACTCTATCATTTTGTGACTTCTGCTGCTCTAGAATTTGTTTAGAGTAATTTTTTACATGTATTTTATGGGCTATGGGGGGAGAGCTACAGCAGGTCCCTCTTTTGACTCTGCCATCTTAGCTCCATTCTGAAATAGGCCATGTTACCATTTATAGGTAATTTTTTTGTTAAGAGTGTCCTCAGTTCCAAGTCACGCCAAACACTCTGAAGGACAATTCATACATACATAACAAACATATTATACACACACACACAAGTGTATGATACACAATTATATATAATATAATCTTATATGTGACATATGATACAAACATATACTAAACATATATTCTATATAATATATAAGAATCTAAATATGTAGCTAATTAACAAACTTCATCTTGAAACATAATGTAGACAAAGCAAGAAATAAACTGATGAACTATTAAAATTTTAAGAAATATTGAAGACCATGAGATAATTGAAGATCTTTACCTAATGCAAATTTCAGAAATTATAGCTAATAACTAGATGAATAACAAAAATAGCACCAATTTTTCAAATGATCTTCAAAGGGGGATGGAGATGCTTAAACTGGAATTTCAAAAAACTATTTTAAAAAATTTGACAGGGTGAATTCAACCAGTGAAACAGTTAATAATTTTCACAAGTCAGTATCTGTTGTAATCATCATAAATAAGTTGTATCATACAGTATTTTACAGAATGTGTGAAAAATTTCAGGATCTGTACCTTACAGTTGTTAGCACAATAACTAGATGCTAGTGTAGATGTATAGTTTAGCTAATATAGATGCTATATTATTAATGCTAGAAAAGGTGAAGCTATCATGATATGTTGCTAAAGTCATGTCAAACACCACCGTGGCAGAAGTGACTTCAGAGAGCGATTGAAGATATATTCAAAGGCATTAATTAGACAATTACACTAATATTTAACTGGTGCATGTAATAGAAAACTTTAAAACCATGTTACCCATTAAAGACAATGGTAAAGAAACATGCAGGTTGGAATTCAGGAAATAAAACCACAACAGAAATTCTAGTTATCAGTAAACAAAAATTGAAAGTGAAAGACAAAAGGGTAATGATTCAAAGAATAAAAGTAGCATAAAGATCAAAATAAAGTATTCAATATAAATAAAAAATTATACAATAGGGTCTTGAGAAGTAAAGAAATTGAAAGGAACAGGGAGGAAATAAACATTTATTTTGTGCCTGTTATGTTTTAGGCATTATGTTAAGATCTTTTACAAATATTATCTCATTTGATCCTCACAACTCTGCAAGGTAGGTGCTATTATTATCTCCATTTTAGAGTTGAGGAAAATGAGACAAACAGAGGTAAGACTTGTTCAGGGTCACAGTAAATGTCTGAAGCTGGATTTTAACTCAGGTCTTCCTGACTCTCTATCGAGCATACTATCCACTGTGCCATATAAAGTAGAAAGATGATGAAAACTTCTGGTCATCTGTATGATCAAAAGAAGTACAACACAATAAAAGCAGAAGTTGGAGCAAGTACAAAGAAGAAAGCTTGCATATGTTATTATAAAGAACAACAGAATGCGTATATCAAAGCATATGACTTGAATTCTAGCTTCTCTGCAAAACTGGGAAGTAGTGGTTTCAGATAAGCTCCATGATATTAACTCAAGAGCTTCACAGTGGTACTAAATTATTAGCAAAGTACTTAACCAACTTCCTCTCTGATGCAAGCTTGATCACATTTCTCTTAACAGAAGACCACCACGTATTTATTACTCAGAAATGAGAATGTAAGAGACTCCTTCAAGTGAGAAATATGGCCAGATACATATTTTTATACTTTATACAAGATATTCAGTTTCTATTGCTCAAAAATTGACATGTAGCAAAAAACCCAGTATTTCCACCTAAGGAGCAAAGTATGTGCTAGAAAGTCCCAAGGGTTTAATGGGAAGCCTAGTATGTAGATTTGGCGATTATTAAATGACCACTTGAAAATGCTCTAACTTTTGTGCCACCTTTTTTATTGCAGAACTTTCATCATTCATAACTTAAGTGTATACTACAAATAAGATCCATGCATAGTTAGGATATGATTGCTTTTTGATGTTTTACATTGAAAACTGCTATTTATGAGAATATTCCAATATAATAATATCAAGAAAATTGATAAAAACGTGACATTTTCCATGGACACATTTTAAACTCTTTGTGGTTTGGCTTAGCCTGAAACCCATCATCATTTGTGAATAGAACTGAGCATGGCTTTTAAACCAAAGAGGGAGTTGTCCCAAAATATTTTCTTAGTCAGTATGTATGGATGGCATCAAGCAATGTGACTGCTAAAAAACCTATTAAATAGCTACTTTGTTAGACATGAACTTTGTACAATGGTATCAAAATGTCATTTGGACTTAATAAGTATATAATTTTTCATGGGACCTGAGAAGAAGAGACTGAAGGATTAGAGGTTGAATCAAGGAGTTAAACTGAACCAGGAGATGAAGGTAATAATGATATATACCTTGTTCTTCTCCATATAAGACGCATTGACTATATGGATATCAAGGAGAAACCTGAGGTCGAGTGTTCTGAGAAACTGAGTGGTGTGCTGAATTTAAAGCTTAATGGGAAGAACATATTTAGAACAATTAACACCTACTCTGTACCATTCTTAACGTACTTTGTGGCAAGGTAATATGAACCATGATGGATCTAGGAGATGTCCAAGCAAAAACTCTTAACAATATTACAAAATGCTCCTCAGTGAAAGCAACTGTAGAGAAATTAACACAAAAATACTTCTGCAACAAATAGTTCTCACTTCACAAAGCAATAGTAGAATCTGACAAAAAGTATACAGCTCTAGATTGGTTAAATATAACCACAGTGGTTTGTCTGTGGATGGAGCCTATTACATAGCTAAGATCCCAAAGCAGAATTCATAAATTCCTTTAAAAGTGACATCTTGATGAATTCTATCAACAATATGCCTACAAAAAAATGAACAAATGGCTATGTTGTGCAGATTGGTTATTGAAAGGAAGATATTTGTGATAGTGATTTAAAATCAGGTAATTGCCTCCAGAAATTACAGAATGGTTATCCTTAAGGATCCAGGATATATTGATTATTGAAGGTTTGAAATAAAGTGGTAGAAATTTAGAGCTAGAAAGATAATTAGATATGGTCCAGAGAGGGGGAACTGTGGCCTTAAGGTCCCTGGTTTAGATTGTATCCCTTATTCTACAGATGAGAAAAATGAAACCCAGTGAAAAGGAAGTTGTTCAAGATTATGCAGCTAGTTTTCTTGATTGTGTGTGTATCTGTGGTTATTCTCTCAAAACTGTTGAGATTTTGTATAATGAACTAACTTAGTAACTGTATTCACATATGTAAATAGTAATTTAATTAGAATGGAATAGAGGTGTTGGATGGTGTAATAACTAATTGTAGTGACATAGATAAATAGTTATTTAGTAACTTGTCTAAGGACAGAGACAATATCTCACTAAGGCAATGTAATAACAGTCTACTAGTACTAAATGAGAAAAAGACCACAAATATATACTTATTTGGTTGGTTAGTTCTTTTAAAATGTTGTATTGATGCCTTTTGTTTTAACATCACAGTCCATTGTCATTTCTGGATGTACTCCTTTCTCCCCCATACGGTCATCATCAAACCCTTCCCTCTAATTAGGAAAAACAGTTAAACAAAATTTTTGGTTGATTCTTCACTTTACTCTATGACAGAACAAGAAGAAATGTGAAGAAATTATGAAAAGAGAGGTCAATTAAACCAAAAGAAGACATTAAGAAAACTGCATTGGTGATTAAGTTACTAGAATGCCTAGCCAAGGCATTCTGTGACCTCTGGCCTGAATATCTTTCAAGGAAGGGTTGAGAAGTGCTCTATCTTGGCAAGTTTGGATTTATGAATTTAGTATTACTAGGTCTGGAACAGATGACTTTTGTAAAGAGTTTGGCTCCATTATTTCCCATAACCTGTCACAGTTTAGCACTTAGGATGTGTCTTCATGGGAGTAATTCAATAAATATTTTTTAGTGATATCCTTGACTGTAATGGCTAAGTGGATTGAATCTTTCCTTGTTATCTTTGAAAAAGACAGACTAAAAGAGGTTAGTATATATTATACTAGGTATTAGTTAAAGATAGACTTTATCAAAACCCCAACTATCCTTTGAGACTCAGTTCAAGAGTCACTTTTCCTTAGAAAAGGTTTCTTGTTCATTTTTGCCTTCTGTTCCCAGGTGCTTCTTTTCTGCTCCTCCCCCTCTCTTCTCCCTTATCCCCATTTCCAAGTGTTTTCTGACTCTTACAATTATGTTGCATTACCTTGTATGTGCTTTATATTTACGTATCTATATAGCCCTTGTAATTCCTTGAGGTCAGGGTCAGTTTCACTTTGTCTTTGTATTCTCATGTACAATAAACGATGCATTTCTTGTTTCTGTCGATCCAACTCTTAGAGCTGTTCTAGGATAACATAGCTATTAAGTGTCTGAGGCTGGATTCGAACTTCGTAAGAAGAGTATTCTGGACTCCAGGCCTGGAAATCTTTCCACTGAACCATCTAGCTGCCTATTCTATGCATAGAATACTTACTGTTGAACTGACCTTTTCATTCTCTTAATTCCTGTTCTTTATATTTCTTTCAAGGAACTTACACATGTATACATTTGTATGCATGTATTTATATATATATGTATATATTTTAGTTTGTAGTATGTATTTTATTCTCTGTATTAGAGATGTAGAACTGAAAGAGAATTTAGAGGTTAGTTCTAACCTCACATTTTACAGATGAGGAAACTGAACCTAAAGGGATTTAGTGAGTTGTTCAAGCTCCCAGTGAAGACTAACCTTTTATAATTTAGAGAAGCCTTCAACATATTTCTGTCTCCTCAGTGACTTTACTTAACAGGCAGTGAAGGAGTGGAACATTTTCGTGCTAAGCAAACACAGTTTATATAGCACCTTTTGTACAAGCCAAGAGGGGAATGAATATACTTCTTGGTATGTTTAGAATAATTTTTATAATGCAGGTGTGTGTTTCTTATCTCATTGCCAGCTTCCCAAAGGAATTTTTATTGTCTATTTTTGCTTTAGAAACAGTATATTTATTAATAATTATGGAGATTTAGAGCTGGAAAGAACCTTAGACCTTGGTGTTAACAGCAAAGCTACAGGTTGGAATTTATTTCCATGTGACCTGTTTTTTCAGTATTTCTATGGTCTAGGAGTCTAGTTCTCTAAACTACTTTCTTATGTGTTTGTTATGTTGCTTTTTTGGGGTCATGAATGACTTAGAACATCTTGCCAGGATGTTGGACCATTAAAGCAATCATTTTTATTTAGACTATCTGATTAATAAACAATTATCTGTTTTCTGCAGAATCTTGCTTTAAAGACTTACTTTAATGATTACATGTATATTTATTTGATTGATTGGTTTTATCAGAGAATTTTTCTGGTTTCTGTTCATTCTGCTAGCAGGGATAGTCTTGTCATCTTTGTATTACTATAGAGCACTCTCTCTGATGCAACTTTCAAATAATTTAATGTTGATGGATATGGTATAAGGGAGATAAAATAACTTTATCATGACAAAGAATTGAAGATCAGTTACTAAGAAGAGACTGTGTATTCTAATTTCCTGAGGTTGTTGCCAAATCATTTTCCCTTTCTCAGGGAATTTAATTTACCTTTATAAGCAGTTGTTCTAGAGAAATCCAGGTAAACTGGTACTGTTCAGTTTATTAAAGAAGATTAGTATCATAGGATTTAGATATGGAATGGATTTTAAAAATCACCTGAACCAGAGACCTCATTTTACAAAAGAAGAAACTGAGTTCTAAAGGGAATTAGTGACATGACCAGAGTCATACAGGTAGTAAGTAGCAGAGGTAAGATTTGACCTTAGTTATGCCAACTTTAAATCTCATTTTTTTGCCATTACACTATATTTAAAAATTTGTTGGCCTGGGTTGTTTCTAGAAAAATGTTGTTATCCCTCACATTTAAAATACTCAGACTATGAAGTTAACTTTTTCATTATTTATGTGAAATAATGATATAACAGTTACAATGGCACTGATTAAAATCTTTGGATAATAATCCAAGATGCATTGTGGTTATAGGATTTAAGTTTAACTATGGGATACATGTATGTATGTGTGTATGTTTATCTTTTCTATAACTGTGGATTGCATATCTATTACTGTGTTGTTTCTCTTCTATAGAAATAGGATTAATGGCCTAAGAGGGAAGGAAGAACTTAGAGTGATTAGTTGGTTTAAGTGATAAGAAGTGTAAAGCATTTTTTAAGCCTTAAAATGTTAAACACATTTTAGGTATTATTACATTATTATATTGTTAGCCATTTTTATTTTGAAGGGAGCAGGTATGGCATTTAAACAAGGAAGGAGGCACATACTCAGATCTATGTGAAACAAAATATAATAAGAGGAAGAAAGATGCCCAGTTTGAACCAAGGTTTTATATGCAACATATACGCGCGCGCACACACACACACATACTTTTTGAGTCAACTTTACTTCCTAATTTTCCATTTAGACTAATTATATTTTTGTTTTAACAAAAGAAATCACTAACACACATATACACACATATATACATATATGACAGATGGCATTTAAGGGGTAGGAAGAGTACTGGATGGCCATTAGAGTTCTAGGTAAACCTTCATGGAAATCAAACGAGAGGCAATGATGTATTAGAAGATAAAGGGAATGGAAATCGATATTTCTATTCTAGGTTTAGATCACCCACTATGCACCAAATTACTTCACCTTTCTGGGCCTATTTCTCATCCCTAAAAGAAGAGGTATTTTTTTTTTAATGGACCAATTTATAATTTATTTTATTTTTATAGAAGAGGGATTATTTTAAAATTTTTCCCACTAAATAGTATTTTTTTTCTAATTACATGAAACGAGAGTTTTCCATATTCATTTTTGTAAGATTTTTAGTTCCAAATTTTTCTACTTCCCTCCCTTTCCTCTTTCCTCCTCCCTCCCCAAGACATAAAACAATCTGATATAGGTTATACATAACAGTACAATCATGTTGAACATATTTCCACATTAGTCATGTTGTGAAAGAAGAATTAAAACAAAAGGAAAAAGCCATGAGAAAGAAAAAACAGAAAACAACACAAAAGTGAAAATATAGTCTGCTTCCATCTGTATTCAGACTCCATAGTTCTTTCTCTGGATGTGGATAGCATTTTCCATCATGAGTCTTTTGGAATTGTCTTGGATTGTTGTATTGCTGAGAAGAGTTAAATCTGTCAGAGTTGATCATCACAAAATGTTGCTGTTACCGTGTACAATGTTCTCCTGGTTCTGCTCACTTCACTCAGCATCAGTTCATGTAAGTCTTTCCAGGTTTTTCCAAAATTTTCCTGCCCATCATTTCTTATAGCACAATAGCATTCCATTACATGCACATACTACAACTTGTTCAGCCATTCCCCAATTGATGGGCATCCTCTCAATGTCTAGTTCTTTGCTACCATAATAAGAGCTCCTATAAATATTTTTGTACATGTAGGTCCTTTCCCCTTTTTATAATCTCTTTGGGATACAGTCCTAGAAGTGGTTCTGTTGGATGAAAGAGTATACACAGTTTTATAGCCCTTTGGCATAGTTAAAAGAAGAGGATTGTAGCAGATGATCTCAAAGGTCCCTTATAGTTCCAAGATTTTATGACTTATCGTGTATAATTCATGAAATAGATAATGAAAAATTGTCTAGTGTTTTAAAACACTTTGAGCATTAGTCACTAGCAGAGTTGGAAAAAAATACATTATGGATTTTTGACCTCCCAGGCAGTCACTGTGTTTATGAGTACTTTAAATGTGGCATTCAGCTTAAATAAACATCTGAGATTTAAGCCGAGGGTTTAATACTCTCTCTTTTAAAGTGTTCAAAGGGAGCTAAACACTGTACAAACCATTACAAAGATAAAAGTCCCTGCCCTAAGAGCTTGCACTCAAACTGGACTGTTTTAACCTCTAATGAGAGTTCTTTTCCTTTTAGCTTCCAGAACACCGTTGTTCCCATAAGAGGAAATCATCTGATGGCTAGTGGAATAGGCATTAAGAAGAAATCTTATCCTTTCTCTCACTTAAATTCTGTAGTACTGTTTTCCTCCTGAGACCATTCCATTTGAGATAGAAGAGAAGTCTCAGTTTTTTCAGTTGTTAGATGCATCTGGCAGAGTTTGCAGACTACTCAGGAAAGTGCTAGAAAATAATTAGCTCAGTTGTAGATAGTGTAGTAAAGTTGTACCAGCATACTTGAGTGCTGTTCTCCAGCTTGAAACTGTCAGTAAATCGCATTATCCTTTGTTTCTTGCCAACTTTTCACTATGAATTTTCTTGTGTATTCATTCATTCACCCATTCACCCATTCCTCCTTTCACTTAGTATTTATTCATTGCCTACTAATTGTTAGGTATTGTAGTGAGTGTTATGGATGCAAAACCCCTTTGAGGATCCCTGCCTTCAAGCTGTTTACATTGTGCTTGGGAGGAAGCAAAATATAAAAAAAAAATCACTTGAAATATTCACACAATATTAAAGTACTTTGGGGAGCAGAAGGGAATTAATATTGGGGACATCAGATTAAGCCTCTTGCCATCGATGTCACTTTTTGGGTACTTTTTTCTAATATTTGAGTCAGGAAGTCATACTCTGTGCAACAGGTTTTGTGTTCTCTGGGCCATCTACTTGTCCATCTCTTGTGTTTCTTCCATCTCAAACCTGTTCCCAAACCCATTCTTCACTGTCACTGTGACCTCTATCGTCCTATGTCTCTCTCCTCTTCTGTGACTATACTTCTTGAGAAGGGCTCATACAGTTGGTGCCTCCATTTCCTTTGCTCTCACTCTTTCTTTGTCTTTGCACTGTAATGAATTCCTGTAATGAATGCTCTGTCTTCTCCCCTTAGTTTCCCTGGCTCTACTCAGAGACCTTCTACAGGGGCCTTTCATCCCCCTCCCCCCAGTTTGCTAATTCCTTCCCCTTTCAGATTATTTTTCATCTATTCTACATCTTATAATTACCTAGTTATTTTCATGTTGTCTCTCCAATGAGAATATTAGCTCTTTTAAAGCAGGAACTATTTTTACCTTTCCTTGTATCTCCGGAGCTTAGCGGAGAGCCTGGAACCTAAGAAATGCTTAAATGTTTTTTAAGTGACTTACTGAATTCTAATGCTTTTACCCTTCAGCACTTTCTTAAGTCATTACTTTGTTCTTGACTTTATTTCCTTCTCAGCAACATTTGACATTGTTGACCACAATCTCTTCCAAGATGTTGTCTCCTTTTTGGGTTTTCTCTTGTTTATAAACCACTCTATTTTTTTTAGTAGTGACAAATAAAACAAGGATGAAATGTTTTCTTTTATGGCATATAGAACTTGAACAGAAAATATTTAAAAGTAATTTTTGTATTTTGCCAATAAATCAACCCAGGCCTGTATGTTATTAAAGTCTCCATTACCAGTTTTAGGAAATACAGCTCTACTAGTCATTGTTAGAGGTGTAGGGGTTCAAACCTAGGAAGATACACCTATCATTCTTTTTGAATGGTTGAGTGGGGACACTTATACTATGACTTTCTTTGGTTATGTGTGATAATAGAACAGAGTAGTGAAGCTGCTATGTTGCTGATATACTTGTAGAATAATTTATCCTAGGGAGAGAAGTTTTATTATCTGAATCAAGTCTACAGTATCCTTTGAATTCAAGTATTCTTGAGGTTTTAGGCTATGCTGTCACCCTAGTCTTTGAATTTTTAAAATATAGTTTTTTGTTATTCAGAATTTGACAAACATCAACAAATACAAGCATTTTCATGTGTAAAGGAATAGTAAATATATATGTATAAATATATATAAAATATAAAATTGCAACTTGCGTTATGTACAGTTTTTAAAAATATATAATAAATTCAGTATTTTAGTTCCAGTTGTTCATTTCTCTGTATTTCCCTCTGAATATCCTTCTGTTCTCTTCTATACATTAAAATATTTCATTTTATTATTTCTTTTTTGCATTAGTATTCATAACCCTATACCCTCCTAATGTCCTCCTCCCAGTTAAAAATAAAACATCCTCATAACAAATAAGCTTCATTTAAATCTTTCAAAGTTGTTTTTCTTTGTTGTAGAAACCACACAATATAGTTTTCTCTGCTTACCTCACCCAGCATCAGTTCATACTAGTCTTTCTAGCTTTCTCTGTATCTGTCTTTTTTTCCATTTCTTGCAAAAACATGGCAATAATATTCCATTGTATTCATAAACTATAATTTGTTAATCTGTTCTCAGCCGGGCACCTTCTTAGTTTCCAGTGTTTTGCTGCAACAAAGAAATTGCTTCTGTGAATATCTTCCTTCCTTTTATACTTTTGGGTTACGAGCTTCGTAGTAGTATCAGCAAATAAAAGGATATGCATAGTTTAGTGATGTTTTGGGTGTAGTTCCAAATTGAGTTCCAGAATGCCTGATCCAATGAATAGTTTCACCAACAAGATATTAGTTATATTGGATATTCCCATATCCCCTATAACAATTGTCATTTTTATTTTTTATTTTTTTGTCTTTGAGAGTTTGGTGGGTGTGAGGCAGAACATCAGTTATTTTAATTTGCAATTCTCTTACCTATTTAGAGCAGTTCCTTCATGTGGTTGTTGATAATATACTTTTCTTCTTTTGAGAACTAGTTGTTCCTAACATTTGAACATTTATCTGATGGGGGATAACTTTTGTTCATTTTTATATGAATCAATTCTCTAGATATCTTGGATATCAGACTTTATCAGGAAAACTTGCTTCGTTTTGATTGTTCATTTATTTTCCAGTTCCCTTCTGTCATATCAAAATTGTCCTTTTAAATTCCTCTGATCCTATCTATAGTGGATAGTATGCTGGGCCTGGAGACAGGAAGACCTGTTTAAATCCAGCCTTAGTTGCTTACTTTGGCAAGTAATTTAACCTTTTCCTACCTCAGTTTCCACAACTATAAAATGGGAATAATGAATTATATAATATTTATAAAGCACTTAGTACACAGTGTCTAGCATATATTGGGCACTATATAAATGTTAACTATTAATGTTTTTCCCCCAATAAATTTTAATTCAGTTTTTAGCGTTAAAAAAACCCTCAGAGCATCATATAATCTTCAAAATGAAGTAATTTTGCTTTTTCTTTGCCTATATTTATTTCCTCAACTTCTTTTTCTTCTTCCTCTTTATAATACTAAATAATAGTGCTGATAATGAACATTCTTGCTTTACCCCTGATTTTTTTGTAAAGGCTTCTAATATTTCTCCATTACATAAAATAGTTACTCTTCATTTTAGATAGTTATGATTTAGCATTCTAAAGCAAGGTTTATTTATTCCTATACTATTTAATGTTTTAAATTAAAATGGATGTAATTTACAAAAAAAATTATCTTGTCTATTAGTATAATTGTGTGATTTTTATATTTTTTGTTTATTATATTGTATTTAGTTTAATACTTTTATGGTTTTCTTAGTGTTGAACCAACCCTGAATTCCTTGTACAAATCCAATCTGGTCATAGTACTTTTTTAAAAAATATATTTCTTTAACCTTTCCGCCTGATATTGAATTGATATTTTTGTGCCTATGTTCCTTGTGTGTATTGTTCTATAGTGTTTTCATTTTTCTCCGTTTTCTGTTTGCCTGACTTAAGTATCACTATCACAGTTATATCATGAAAGGAATTTTGTAAGATCTGCCCTACTTCTGTTTTTGCTAACAGTTTATATAATATTAGAATTAATTTTGAGTGGCTTTTTAAGAGTCACTTGTACAATTAACTGATCTTGGGGTACTTTCTTCTTTGAGAGCCCATATATTCCTTATTTTATTTTTCTGAGGATGGGTTATTTAAATCCTCTTTTTCTTTTATTGTTAATATGGCTATTTTATATTTTTGTTAATACCCATCTTTTTTTTAATTTTTTTTTCACCGCATAGGTAAAATAGAAGCAGATATTTAGTATATTGAATAGTGTGCTGGCCTTGGATTCAGAAAGTGTTAAGTTCAGATCCTGACATTGACACTTATTAGCTGTGTGGATTAGCAAATTACTTACCTGCTCTGTGATTCACATTAATAAAATGAGAGGATTGGATTTGGTCTTTAAGGTCTCTTCTAGCTCTAAATCTTTGATCCTATGAAAATAATTTTTAATATTTCCCTTTATTTAATCTTTATTTTTCACATTTTTTTCATTTTTGATGTTGATAATTTGATTTTCATTTCTTTCTGAGACTGGTTAATAATTAACCTATTTTATTATTGCACTCTCAGTTCATAGAACTCTTATTGTTCTCTCTCTCTCTTTCTCTTGCTCTCTCTCTTTTGCGAGGTGGTGGTGGGGAAGAATATGTTTAGAGGAGTACATTTTCTTTCCAGAAGTATTTTGGCTACATCTCAAAAGTTTTGATATGTTATCTAATTTGTCATTTCCTTTGATTAAATTATCTATTTCTCCTGTGTTTTGTTCTTTGACATAATTTGGTTAAATAATTTACTTCTACTTCAATTGGAGTCTTCCCCCGCCTCCCAAAGACCATTTATTGATTGTAATTTTGTTGCATTGTAGTTTGTAAAGGATTACTATTTCTTGATTTCTTGATCAGGTTTTTATGCCTGACTTATTTTCAGTTTCTTTAAAGGTACTATGAACTACTAATACTTCCTTCTCTTCCTATTTAGTAATTACCAGAGATCTGAATATATTAAACTTTTTTAAAAGTTCTGTGAAAAATCTTTAACTTTCTTATCTTTTTGTTAGCTTTGTCTAGTTCTAAAAGGAGTATACAATGAGATCCCCAGATATTATAGCTTTGCCAACTGTTTCTCCCTGTAGTTACAATCCTTTAAGTACTTAGATGCCATGCTATTCAGTGCACATACACACATGCACTATAAATAGTTTGAAATTATTTCATTTTCTATAGTGCATCTAAGAATAATGTAATTTCTCTGTCTACTTTAACTATGTCTGTTTTTACCATTGCCTTATCTGAGGTCATGACTGCTATTCTTATTTTTTTTGAGTTTAACTAAAGAATAAGAAATTCAGCTTCCCCTCATTTTAACTCTGTGAATTTTTATTTCACACATGCTTCTTGTCAACAACATATTGTTGGATGCTATTTTTATTTCCTTTCTACTAGCCTCTTTTTTGTGTGTAAGTTTGCCCCATTTACATTCACAGTTATAATGGTGAATTGTGTATTTCTCTTCATCACATATTGTTATACTTTTCCCCCCATTCTTTGCCCATCCCCTTCTTTAAAGAGAGTAAGATGGTGAAATAGTTATGTGATCAGCACATAATCTGTAATTGAAACAATCTAATTCTATTTCCCTCCTTTCCCCCCTTTAATCCAGATGCCTATGACTAATCCTTATACTTTCTTTTAATCTTTTCTTTATGACCTACTGTCTACCTTTGTTCAGGTCCCTATTACCTTTCACCTAGATTACTCAAGGACCTCCTAATTCATTTCCCTGCCATCGAATCTCTCCTTTTCCATTCCATATTCCATAAAGCAGCTAAAAAGATTTTCCTTAAGTTCTTATTTGACCAATAGAATTCCCCAACTCAATAAACTCCAGCAGTTTCTTCTTGCCTCTTGAGTAAAAGAGAACTCCTTTGCTTAGCTTTTAAAACTTTTCAATACCTGTCCCCAAACTATCTTTCCAGCCACATTATACTTTACTCTCCTTCCTGCACTTCAATTCAGCCAAACTGTCTTTCTTTTCTTGAAATGCAGCAGTCCATTGTCATCTCTGTGCCTTTGTACTGATAATCCTCTATGCCTGGAATGTGACTCTTTGTTCATTTCTACCTTATAGAACCCCTGTCTTTATTCAGGATATAGTTCAAGCACCAATTTCTACATGTAGCCTTTACTGTTCCACTTGCTAGTGCTTTTATTGGTAAATATTTAACAATTGGCTACCTGGACTTAAAATGTAAGCTTGACATGCTTTCCTCTATCACTTTCTTCGGTGTAGACAATAAAACAACAACAACAACAACAAATTAAGCCCTTATCTCTAGCTTTTGCCAATTTCTGAGGTATAAATGCTCAAACTGAAAATTTAACAATCAGCTTTCCTGAACCCATAAAAGCTGGATCCAGTATACATCTGTAAATATCTCTAAACCTTGCACTGATTTATATTTATTCTCTTTATATGTATAACACTCACATATATGGTATACATAATATACATACATATAATATACATATATATACACACACACACACACACATATCTCCCCCATGCAATGTAATCTCTCTGAGAGTTGTTTCATTCTTTGAATTTGTAGCTATAATGCCTGGACCAGTGCTACACATAGAATAAGTTATTAATAAATGATAATTCGTTGATTGATCTTACTTGTGGCCCAGAATGAACAACATATGTTCATTAATTGAAAGAAAAACATTTGGACTCCTCAAAGCTGCTGACACTCTCCTTACTTGCCCAGCTTTGATCAAGTATTTGGTGTCTCTTATTTTTAGGATTTCCATTAATGTCTTCAGTATGTGAAACATGAAAACTGAAGCACAGCTTCCATAGGAAACGTTGGGCTTTTAGACAGTGGTCTCTTTATCACAAAGTCCTATCTTGTTCTTGAGTTATATGGGCCAAAAAAAAAAATCCCCTGTGGGAACAGATAGGTGGGTGTGAGGCAAGGAGAAGAGGTGGGGGAGGCAGGGAACCTAATTGCAGTGTAAAAAAATCTTCTAAGTAAAGCACCTGACAGTGTATTTACAGCTATGCTTTTTCAGGTACTGAAGGGAGTCTTCTTACAGTCAGCCTTGTTAAGTGTGATGTAACACATTTGAGGCATGGTACTTATTTTCAATTTGTGAACTAGCTATAGCATTAATAGGAGTCCCAGCTTATTAATGTATCAAGTTCAGCAGTCAGTAGTTATTCTTGAATTGCATTGAGCTCCCTGGGATAAGGCAAGGCTTGAGGTGTATTCTGTGTTCTTTTGGAACGTATGTATTTGTTGGGGATGGGAGGGAGGCTTTTGGGTTAGTAAAATGCTAAAAGTAAGTATGAACAAATTCTTTTGCTACAAGGTCAAAATATATGATCTAGTAGTAGAAGGGGCAGCTAGGTGGTGCAGGAGATAAGAGTACTGGACTTAGAATCAGGAAGATTCATCTTGAGTTTAAAGCTAGCCTCAGACACTTGATAACTTTGTGACTCTGGACAAGTTCCTCAACCCTGTTTATCTCAATTTCCTCATCAGTAAAATGGGAATTATGATACCTATACCATTTCTTCTCAGGGGTGTTGTGAGGGCCAAATGTGGTGTGTGAAATGGTTTGCAAGACTACCATATTCATATCAGTTATTGTTTTTATTAATAATAATAAATACCAGTCAAACTTTCTTGCTTTTATGTTCGTTCTGTTTGTTTCTAATTCTGTGAGATCCTTTCTCTGCTTCAAGATTTAGAAATAAAATCTTTCACCATAATGAGGGGTCATAACAGTTGCTAGATTTTTCTGACTAACTATGCCAGGCATTCGTTTGGTAGTAGAAGTAATATATTTTGAAATAGTGGAGCATTTTGTTTAATTTTAACAAGTGCTAATTTTGACAATATATCATATCTTGTCAGGCATCTCAGCTAATTGGACTATTGTGATTATGAATAAAATTGTTATATGAAAAATATACTTTACTAAATAGGAAATTTCTCCCCTTGTCCTTCATTAAGTTGAATGGAAAGTTTTGTGGACAACACTCAGTAAAACAAAAATTGTATTTTTGTTTAGCATTTTATTTTTCTCCAGTTACATGTAAAAACAATTTTTAATATTTGTTTTGAAAACTGTGTTCCAAATTTTCTCCCTTCCTCCCTCCCCGCTTCAACTCATAGAAAAGGCAAGTAGTTCGATATAGATTATATGTGTGTAGTCGTGCAAAGCATTTCCATAATAGTCACTTTGTGAAAGAAAATGTAGACCAAAAAAAAAAAACCCATCAAGAAAAATAAAGTAAAAAAGTATGATTTAATCTGTATTCAGATACCATCAGTTCTTTCTCTGGGGATGGACAGCATTTTTCATCATAAATCTTTCAGAATTGTCTTGGATCATTGTATTGCTGAGAATAGTCAAGTCACTTGCAGCTGATCATCTTACAATATTGCTGTTGTTTTGTATGCAATATATTTCACTTTGTGTCAGCTCATGTAGGTCTTTCCAGGTTTTTCTGAGAGCATGCTGTCATCAAAATTGTTGTATTGACAGGATATCAGTAGTGAGCAGGTTCTCAAACTGCTTTACCCCAGCATAAGACTTAGGATATTTTCATACTGTTAAATTCAGTCTCAGAGGCAAAAACATTTTATAGGATGCATTTTAATAATCTGCTTTTAACCTGTGATAGATGTTTTAGAACTTCAATGAATATTATACATCAGCCAAAATAACTGGTCACTGTGTAGTTGATTTCATTTTATAACACACTTTCAAGGGATATATTAAACAGCTGGGTAGCTATTATTGCTGGGAGGAATTATTGTATTAAACTAATCAAACTCTCTAGTAAAAGGGATATGTCCTAGATTTAAAATTTAAAATCCTTTTATTAGGAGCAGTACAAGCAGCTATGTACATTTTGGTGGAGCTTAATCATATTTGATGACTCACTTTTATCATTTTCCTCCCATTTGTATAATTGTTTGTGTTCACGTCTTCTCTGGGTTGCTTTGCTGAATTTTACTACAAGTGTCCTTTTCTTTGCAGAATATATGTGTTTCATCTCACTTCATAATCAAAGCAACTTTTATTTTTCCAAGGACTTATGTAACAAAGTCAGATAATACTGCTGATAGACTGAGTAGGAAACAGTTAAAACTTCTGGGACATGATGGATTTTGTAGTGTTTTTGCTGACAAACACTTTGAAACACATCACTTCTAGCAACTCCTCTTCCTTCCTCCTCATCTGTTGCCTGTTCTTTTCTTACTTACATGCTTTTCTGTAATTCACAGGAATTTTTCTCATCCTTGAGAATGCCTCAGATCTATACTTATAGGTTATTAGGCTTAATTTCCTACCTATTCTCTTGCTTTTTATATTTATCATGTCAAACATCAGTATTTGTTAACAGGAGTCTATTTCTCAAACTTGATATGATTTCACTTGTTGTGTCTTCAAAATATTGGGTTTCAGGTTCAATAAAGTAAATTACTTTTCTAACTAAAATATAGCTCTCTAAGTTAGATATTTTATAAAACATCTAAAAATAGTAGCTCCCTCTGTTAAGCAAATTCCCTTCAACCCATGCTAAAGCTGGGATGGAGCATTCTTTTTAATTCCAAATCATTTCAGGCTTTTCCCTCCTTAGGAAGACTGTAAAACTGCTTGTTAGAATACAGAGCTGTTTTTGAGCCATTCTAATTCCAAATCAAGCCACCTATCCAAGATAATTCTCTTTTTGCCATTAAGGTGTTCATGGAACATAGAAAACAAAAAATAATTCTCTTCATGTAAATTATAATTCTCCTAACATCTTTCTGTCACAGTATAAAAGTGGTATAAAATCAAATGTTCCCCCCATGACATTTTGCTTCATACAGAACTGAGTATATTCTCTTTATCCTTACTTGTATGCCATGCTTGCTTACTAACCTAATCAGTTTCAGCTCTTTCCTCTTAGACCACTAATTCTGTTTCACCAGAAGAAAAACAACATGATAAGTGTAATATGTCCCAGAGTTCTAAAAAGATATCATGTTGCTTTCTTCCTTGAAGAAAACATAAACAAAAACTTCATTTTTCATTTTTGATTTTATTCTTTCTGCATTTGTTGTGTCTTTTCAAAGTGTATTGAGGGTGTGAACAGATGAACAGATTTTCCATCCTATTCTCATTGCTCTTCATTAACTCTGTTCTTTTAATTATTTCCACCTTTATAAAAACCTCAATTAGTCTTGTTAATAAGTACATTTAAAATTTATCAGCTCATTCTTTGTACTAAAAAGTATAAGAATAAGGATCAAATTGATTCTTCATAGATAAGTAGGATTTCCTGAAATTAAATCCAGCATTTGTAAAGTACCTATGATTTTTAATTCAAAGTACATCTTATGAATCCCATTTATTAACCATAACAATACCTAATAAATTTTTCTGATTAGTCATATTTTCTGAGGATACATGTAATAACATAGTTACTTTACAATTGGAATCATTTCCACTTCTATCCTTATGTGTTACCAATATTTATCCATTTAAGGCAGTTATAGTAAATTACAGGAAAAGATGGAAATGGTGAGACTTTTTTTTCCTTGTGATTTAATCAGCAAGTTTTTAGGATTTTCAAAATCATCTAATGTATTGCCACTATTACTCCAATGAAGATTGTTCCTGGAAGATTTTTTTAACCTACCCTTCATATACTTCAAAAAAGTATGCCTTGATACTTTTCTTAACTGCTTTGACGTTGTATGAAATTCATTGTAATTCTAGCACTTACAAAGAGTTGACCTCATAGACAAATAGAATAGGTGACTGCTTAGCTGTTGGATTTGATGGTTGCAAAACAGACCCAGTTACCCCCTCCCTAAAAAAAAACCCAACACTTCCTCATTAATGTATGAAATTCTACGATTACTGATTTGTTTCTTTGTGATAGCTGTTGTCCTTTCTGGGCAGCTGGCCTTATGAAAAGTTTAGATTATTAAAATTTTCTTTTTATTTGCCCTTGAAATATATTGTGACATTTAAACATTGTGTTTTCCTTAGGCTGTTAAAATTGTGTTATACTCCCTAAGGTCACAAAGAAGTGTATTGCAGAGAGATAAGAGCTTTGGGTCTAGCCTTGGTCTTAGGAGAATGGGTTTCAATCTCCATTATGTAGCTACCTTGCAATGTGAATCATAGCAAATCATATCTCATATTTAAAATTTGGAGATTAGACCACATGATCTTTGGTCTTTCTAGGCTATGAGTCTAGAATGGACAATGGGAGGAGAAATAGGTTAAGTATATGGTAAGTAGATAGGGAGGATGCCAGCCTCAGTTGAGAAAAGTTGCTATCAATTATGTGAAAATGAGTAATAGTTGATTTATAAATGATTTCTTGAAATTATGTGTACTCATCTGAGAATAATGATGATAATAATAGTATTTAGAATTTTAGATAGTACTTAGTGTGTGCCACACACTGTTCTAAGTGCTTCACAAGCATTATCTCATATGATTCTCACAATAACCCTGGGAAACTGTTATTTTTCATTTGAAGAGACTGAGTCAAATAGAAGCTAAATGATTTGCTCATGGTCAAACCTACGTTAAGGCTCAATTTTAACTCAGTCATTCATGACATAGAACATCAGTGACTCTATCTACTGTGCTGCCTAACTGCAACGGTATTATTGCTAAAACATTTACCTAAAATAGGTTTTCTTCATTAAATTTTGATTTCATGGTAGTAAGCCCAGATCATTTGTAAGTAGAAGAAGTAGGATTATTAGTAATAGCATAATTAAATCAGTGTTGGTGTCTACATAAAACTTGAGAAGTTGTGATTAAGAATTTTGAAAATAAAGCAGGGAAAATAAGTAAAACATTTATTTCAGTTCAAGATACATTGCTGATTTTTTGAGCATTTTGGGGTCTTATTATTTGTTAGGACTTTTAATTAAAAAAGACTAAGTAATATATCATTTCACAGCATATATAATTATATAATGTTATATAATATATATATATAATTATAATATGTAATTATATAACATTATAACAATATAATATAATGTAATATAATATAATACACTTTCAGTTACAGGCTATACAGGGGAATTGATATAACTAGACTATACCTTGAATCTCAGTTCAGCCTGGGTCACTTAACTTATCTGAGCCTGTTTCTCCATCTTCCTCTATAAAAAGGGGGATGATACTTGAACTTTGTATCTTATAAGCTTGTTGTTAAGATCAAATGAGATGCATATGAAAATGCTTTGCAACCTTAAAATTCCATATAAATGCCAATTATTAATAACTATTATCTCATGATATTCACTTTTCTTCCTATGGAGTTTAAATGGAAATGGTCCTGGGATAAGTTGCTTAACTGCTAATTTTGATACTTAATGTCTGGTCAACTCCGGTAGATAAAATAACTTTTTAATATAATTGAATAAAAAGTATTGGGATGCAAACTTTTCTTTAGTAAAACTCATCCCTGCAAACATCTTTTGGGGCAATTCCTTTAGCAGATAGAACAATGAGGATTCATTCTTGTTTATCATATTCCCACATGGTTTTCATTTCTTCAATTAGATATCTATATTTCGAGAGCTTTTTATTCTTCTTAGCTTAGAAATTAGGAGTATTTGGTATGGTGATATCTATTAAAATATTATTCTTTAAAAAATTATGGATTTTATTGCTGGCCAATAATATGATATGGCCAGTAGTTCTGTTATTTTATTTTTTACCTAGAAACTAATTCTATTTGATAAGAATTACTGGGAAAACTGAATGGCAGTTTGGCAGGAATAAGACTGGACCAACATCTCATACCATATTCCACAATGAATTCAAGAAAGATATAGTACTTGAATACTAAAGATTATGCCATTAAAAATCAGAAGAGAAACAGATCGTATGGCATTCAAAGATGTAGGAGATTAATTTTTTAACCAAACAATTGAAAGAGGCAATTACAAAAGACAAAATAAATGATTTTGATCACATGAAACTGAAAAACTATTCACAATCAAAATTAGTTCATTTAGGATAATACCTAATTGGGGGAAAAATCTTTGTTTCAAATATGTCTGATAAAGTTTTGGTATCCGAAGATACCAAGTGACAACTAACCAAAATATATAAGACCAAATTCCATTCCCCAGTACATAAGTGATCAAAGGATATGAACAAATAGTTCTCAAAAGAATAATTTCAAACTATTAACAATCATATGAAAGAATGTTTCAAATCACTAAGAGAAATTAAAATCAAAACAACCCTAAAGTTTGACTTCACACCCTAAAAATTGTTAAAGATGATAAAAGAAGAGAATAATTACAATTGAAGGACGTGAAGAAAGGCACACTAATGCATTGTTGGTAAAGCTGTGAATTAGGGTAGTCTTCCTGGGAAGCAATTTGGAATGATGCAAATAAAGTGGCTAAGACATCTATATCTTTTGACCCAGAGATTTCACTGTTGGGCATGTGTACCATGGAGATCACTGACAAAAAAAAAAAAAAAACAAACAAACCACCAAAGACTTCTTATACACCAAAATATTTATTATAGAACTTTTGTTGTAGCAAAGAATTAGAAACTAAGTAGATGTCCATTCATTGCGCAAATGTGATATGTGAATATAGTAGAATATTGCTGTGCTTAATTAGAAATTAAGAAAAAAATGAATATAGAGAAGTGTGAAAAGACTTACATGAACTGACACAAGTAAATAGAACTAGGAAAACAATATGCACAATGACTATCAATGTAAGTGAAAATGCGAAAAACCATAGAATAATTGAAAATGAATACTGCAAAATTGTAAACAGCAAGCTTGGCTACAAAGCCTAATAATTGCTAGCTATGGTCAAAGTGGAGACCTTTATCTTATAGAAGAGATGATAAAGAAATTTGAGGAATACCTCTTCTCTTTTCATTTTACAACTGAGGAAACTGAGGCAGATAGAGGTTAAGTGATTTTCTCAGGGGTGGCTTGTAAGTACCTGAGGCAGCAATTGAACTCAGGTCTTCAAAGCTGCTATATGTGGGTGTTGAAGAAGAAAAAGGCAAAAAGAGGTTAGGTTAGACAGTGGAAGAATGTGACACAGAGAAGAATGACTATCAAACACTTGGAGTCAAATAATAGATATGAAGTTATTCCCCCAAAGGAGGAAGTATCTGTATTTTCTAAGAAAAAAATCATTATTTGTTTTCCAAGGATTGATGATGTGGATCACTTGATACCTTTAAATGACTGATCATCCAAGGAGAATTATAAAAAGGAGAGATAAATGCTGATTTTAGGTGAGTTCTTCCTGAGGGCTTACTAAGGCAGACACTTTGTTGACCTGCCATTAACATGTAACTAGGGGATGGAGAACCTTCCCAGACTCGTAAAACTTAACAACTATTATTGCTTCTGATGATTCACTTGGAGACAAATGATACTGCTAGAAGTAATCCAAAAAGTGTTGCTAAGGACTATGAAGTCTTGGGAAAGAAACTAGATATCTTAGTAGCATTGGTACTTTTTGCCCTTGCTGCCAGTCACAGAGAAAGGACAGAAAAGGGAAAGAGTTTGGGAAGTGAAGTAGTTAAGAAGATGGTGTTTGAGAATATGATTTGAATTTCTGGACCAAAACTTAAGTATAATTGGCCAGGGATGGAGTATACCTAAAGAGATCTGGTAAAAAATTGTATTTACCTGGACTTCTGCAAATTAATTTTAAAAAAAGTTTTGACACTGAAACAGAAAGGACAAGAAAACTTCTTATGGATATCCATCAAACTAGTGATTCCCAAATTCATTTTTCTCAGGACCCCTTTTCACTCTGCAAACTTATTGAGGACCCCAAAGAGCTTTTGTTTATGTGGATCATATCTATCAATATTCACCACATTAGAAATTAAAGCTGATAATTTAAAAATTCATCTAAAATATCAATAAATCTATTACATGTTATTATAAATAATATGTTTAAGGAAAAATATATTTTCTAAAACAAAGAAAAATAAAAAACTGATATTTTATGTTTTTTGTCAATCTATTCAATGTCTGTCTTAATAGAAGACAACTGGCTTCTTAAAACTTCTGTATTCAATCTGTCATGGTATATTGTTTTGGCTGAAGTATACGAAAAAGTCCAGACTCACCCAGATATGCATTTGGAAAATGAAGGAATGTTTTAATAGGTAAATAATATTTTATTGTTATGAAAATAGTTTTAACCTCTTGCACTTCCTAAAAGGGTCTTGGGGATTCCTAGGATTTCATGGATGACCCTTTTAGAACCACTGCACCAGAATATCATACAGAGTAGTTATGCTATGGAAGAAAGAATAACGATAGATAGAGGAAGGAATTCTTAGGAGATAAAATTCAAGAAAAACCCAGCAATAAAATAGTTGGGACTTTAGGTTTCTATATACCAATGTATGAAATATGAGTAACAATCATGATATTTATGACTATCACTGAAACTTAGTGAGATGGGTCCCATAATTGACATATTCCTTTGGAGAGGTTTATCTTTGTTCATAAGGAGCAAGGCAGATCAAAAAGGAGAATAAGATTTTAAGAAATATGAGGAATCTCAGGAACCACAGAGTTAAGCATAATTTAGAGCATTTGGGTAAAGGTCAATGGAGTAAGAAACAGAAACAATATTATTATTGGAATCTACAGATTACCTGGAGAGAAATAGCAAATGAGGAAAATCATCGTGAGCTTGGCATAGAAACATGACATATATGGTGAGGAGAGACTTCACTTATCTCAACATGTGTTGGAATTCTTTCTCTGCCAAAAACAGCATAGCTTGCAACTTCATGACTTGATGATAACTTCTTTCTATGGAGAGTGGAGGGACCAACTGGAGGAATCAGATTCTGGATCCTATTTTCCTCCTTTAACATGGAGGAAATGGTTGAAGTGGAAAGGATAGGAGTTTAGGAGTGGGTAATGCATCTCATTATTGGAGAGCAGTTTCCCAAGGGTTCTTCATTTAGTATAAGAAGGATCTCATGACCTTAAATTTTGTAGGGGAAATCAGTCCAAGAGAGAGGACAAAGTTGAGAATGAAATTCTATTTCTCATGCTATTCTTGTTGGAGAGGGAGAGAGAGAGAAACACAGAGAGAGAGAGACAGGGAGAGAAAGAGAGAGGGAGGGAGAGAGAAGGTGGGAAGGAGAGAGAGAGAGAGAGAGAGAGAGAGAGAGAGAGAGAGAGAGAGAGAGAGAGAGAGAGAGAGAGACAGAGAGAGACAGAGAGAGACAGAGAGAGAGAGACAGAGAGACAGAGAGACAGACAGAGACAGAGAGAGACAGAGAGACAGAGACAGAGAGAGAGAGAGAAAGAGAAAGAGGCAAGATTATAGTGGAGATAGGTGGATATGGAACTAGTTGAATAGCTAGACACAAAAAAAACATGCTGTGTTCTGAGAGAAATTTTAATCACTATTCATAGGATCATAGATTTAGAGCTGCAAGGTATCCCAAAGAATATCTAGTCCCACATTCTCATTTCATAGGTGAAGAAACTGATGTTCAGAGAAGTTAAGTGACTTAAGTAGGATTTATATTCAGGTCTTATTGGAACCATGTTTACTCTGCCACACTGACTCACACAATGCAGGTTTCTCAGATTTGCAGATGACACAAAGCTGGGAGGGATAGATAATATATTGGTTGTGAGAATCAGAAATGGGAAAGATCTTGGCTTGTTAAAATGTGAAACTGAGTTCAAGAAGATGGAAAACTACAAGTCTCACGCTGATTCACAAAATCAATTTCACAGTAGATGGGAGAGTCATAACTAGATTGAAGTTCATTGGGAAAAGATCTGAGGGTTTTAGTAGAATGTGTGTTTTATATGGTCAGTATGATTAATCAACGCATTAGGAGAGGCATAACATTCAGAACATAAAGAGATGATAATCCCTCTCTACTTTGTCCTGATCAGGACACATCTGGGCTGCCATGTTTAGTTTTGAGCACCGTATTTTAGGAAGGATGTTGGTAAACTGGAGAGCATCTAGAATATGGACATGAAAATGTGGAAAAGTATGAAGATCATATCAAATAAGAATCAGCTTGAGGAACTTGGGAAATTCAACTTAGAGAAAGGGAAGATGTGACATTGTTTCCATTATTTCTTTTTTCTGTTTCCAAATATTTGAAAAGAAAAGGAATTAGGGTTGAGATGTTTTGTTTTGTTTGTTTATTTGTTTCTTTTTGGCTTCAGTAAAAACCACTTAGGAGACATGGATGAAAGTTATAGAAAGAAAGATTTAGGGTGGATATGAGGAAATACTTCCTAAAAATGAGATCTGTTCAGGAGCGGACAGCTAATAAGTGTCTGTGGCCAGATTTGAACTCAAGAAGATGAGCGTTGACTTCAGGCTTAGTCTGTGGTCTTGGTCAATTTTACTACCTAAAGGGGCAAGTAACAGAAATAATGAAATAAAATTGAGTCTTATTCAAACTGCATTTGTTTTTGTGACTTTTACTTATTTTAAATCTAACCTTAATAAACATCAAGTATAATGAGTATTTTCCCATGAAAAGTAGAACAGAAAAAGAAGATTGCATATGAAAGGGCAAATTACTTATAGCTTGCTTTCCTTCCCTTTTTATGACCAATTCAAATGCAGCTGTCAGACCTGTCATGCTTATCTGTTTCCTTCTGTCTTTCATTCTGTTAACTTCTGTGCATTGGAAAAAAATTGCGTCAGTGACCCTTCCTTTTGAAATTAATAGCCCTATCGTGCTATCCCTCTTCTTCTCCCTAACTCTCACTCCATTAAAAGAAAATCCTTATAACAAATATGCATAGTAAAGCACAACCAAATTCCCACAATGGCTATTCTGAAAATGTGTGTATTTAGACTGCGTTTGCATTTTGTGTAGGATGAGCCTCTTTCAAATGTGAGTGAATCATTAGTGATCTTGTAAAGGAAGTAATACTACGAGTAGGCTACTTTGCACCAGGTAAACTATGTGAGGTTTTGAATAGCTTATTTTTACGGACTGCTGAACTGCCAGCAGAAAGCATAAACTTGCCCTCAGGGCATAAATGCCTGTGTTCAATAAGAACGTTGCCTTGTTCTGGCCTCATTTGCTGCGTTGAAGATTAATGAAAACGCACTCTATAGTTAGCCTAATTTAGGGTGAGGTCTCTCAAACAGGGTATTCTGTTTTAGGATAATTGCTCTCCAACCTCTTTGCGGAGTGCTATTATGCCTCAGGGTTGAACTGTGGTAACTCCTACCCGTCTTATGTGATGGTCCCCACTATCTGGAAAAGCATAGTAGTACTGCCTCTGCATTATAGTTGATCCTGAAGCTGGAAATGATGTAGACTGTAGCTTCCTGGGGGGGGACCAAGCCTGGGGATCCCCTTGAAACAAAATGTCCAGTAGGAGCACTATGCCCTCTTAACAGAAGGCCCAGCCTAGCAGCAGAGCAACCTGCCCAGCACAGATGCCAGGCATAATGGACAACAGTACAAGGGCGCCATGGAAAGTAGAAAACTCTTGAGGTCTTTCTTAGAGGCATGATATAATTCATATTTTTTACATGTGTGCCTCATTACCATTGTACTATATTTATTTCCACCTTTTTTATTGATGTTATGCATTTATGGGAGGAGGAAATGTTTTGTTTCTATTGTTTTTATTGTGGCACCTTAATAAATTATTTTACTTTGAGTTAATTGTGTTTGCTGACTTACTTTTAAGTACATCATAGAAGGCTCATGAACTATACTGTAAGAAGCTGAGTCCTTGCAGGTAACTCTTGAACCTGAAAGTAGTTGCTGCACCTGGGGGACCTGAACTCACAAGATGTGAGTGCAAGTTGAGGTAGTATCCGAGAGGAGTGGCACTCAATGTTTTTCATTTTCTGAAACAGTGCTAGTTATTACTCTTTTTAAAAATCCTTTCTTTGTACCTGTTAAATTCATCCCTTATATTAATAGGGAACAATATAAAGCTGTTGATTTACAAAATTCATGTAGAAATGCAGACTTTAGTTCTAAAGAAAATCTATTCTGATGTTCTATGCAATTAAACATTTCATTTGCATAGAGGATGTTGAATTTACATGTTTGTTTTAAGGTGTTTATAAAGCACATTTTTAAGGCCTAATTAAGATAAATGTGTCATTTTAAATACCCTTAGAACAGATCTATGACAAAAAATTTTTGTACTTTTCTACACTTCATTTTTTAAATCTCAAATTCACATTCTACTACTAGCAGATGTCCTTGTTAAATTGATTTTTAACCCATGCTTAGAAACCTCATTTTCTTTTTTAAAAATGTAGTTTTGTTGAATTTGTCTATTTAATTTTTTTATTTACATTTTTGTTTTTTAATCAGTTTTATTTCCTAATATAACTCTTTTAACCACTCAGAGAACTGTCCCTTAAGACAAAGATTAAAAAAGAAAGATGAAGTATGGTTTAGTTCCTCAAAATTAACTAACATGTCTTTTATGTGTATACAGTACATGCAGAACACTCATAGTTCCCTACCTTTTCAAAAAAGGAGAGAGGAACATTCTCATATTTCTTCTTCAGGGTCAGGCTTGTTTGTTATAATCACAATATTCAGTTTCAATTTTTTTCATTATTCTTTCCATTCACATTGTTGGCATCCTCATTCAACTTTATTTTGCATCAGTTCATTAAAGTCTTTTCATTTTTCTCCGTATTTATTGTTTTTTAAGGTCTAGTAATATTTCATTATACTCATGAAACAGTATGCTTGACCATTCCGTAATTAGTGAGTATCTACTTTGTTTCCCATTCTTTGCTGCTACAAAAAGTACTGCAAAAAAAAAAATGCTTTGTTATATAGGGGACCTTTATTTTAATCTTTGATTTTATTGGAGCATATGACTATGTGGGGTCAAAAAGTAGGACTATTTTAGTCACTTTTTAGTATTCCAAATTGTTTTCCAGACTGGTTGGATCAATTCACAGATCCATCAACAATACATGAAGCTGTTTAATTTAAAGAATACCTTTCTTATGAAAGTTCTTGCAGTCATTTTTAGGATAATTTAATTGTTTTCAAAAATATACTTAGCTGTCATCTTACATAATACCATTGTTTATTTTCGTAAAGAAAGTATTAAGGAATTTTCCTGCAATCTGCAGCTGGGTATGAAGAAGTTCCTGAATCAACTTGAAAGGATTATAGGGCCTTGGATGAAGGTAATTAGCACTGTCCAGGAATCTGATTGGCTGCAGTTACAACCATAATCCTTGGGCCTGTATTAAAAAGAAAAGCAAACCAACAACATTTGAGGAGAGTCAGCTCTTACAGTGGGGAAGAATAAGTTATAGAAGAATCTGATTCCTGAGATGGCTCTTCACCTTTTTTCTTTTGCTTTTTGGACAATACAGCAAGGGGAAAGGGGAGATTTCTATTTCTTTTTCTTACCTCTCCAGAAATGGCACCTTACAACAGAATCACATGAGTTTGTTCATGTCTCTAAAATAATTGATGGCATCAATACAGTTATGTGTCATGGTCTCCTCTCATTCATTAACAGGATTGAGAGAGACTGAGGGTTTAAAAAGAAAAGGAGTCAAACCTACTGGGAGTCCAGCTGTGCAGTAGAGTTGAGTAAGCCAGTAAGAGCAGTTGACAGGCAATTGGAGCTGGAATCTTCTCCAGGAAATGGCAGATCCCAGAGCCAAGACACCTGCTGATTATAGGGAGTGGGCCTCAGTTCTTTCCAAAAGCCTATAGCAGTATCTTAGGCAAAGGAGTCAATGGAGGAACTAAGCATTGAAGTACCATGCAATTGATAATTTGAGAATGAGGCAGGCAGAGTACATTGAACTTGGGGTTGGGGAAACCTGACCTGGGAATTTCAGTTGGGAATCTAGCCCAGAGAGGGGGCACTGTCTTTAATAATCAGTTGGGAAAAGGACAAACCTATAACTTCATTGGTATAGAAACTCCCAGATGAGAAAATTCCTTTTACCAATGAAGGTTAGCAGCTCCTCTGCGTCTCATAGGTATAGAAAGGTGCCTAGAGCACTGAGAGCTTAGTTGATTTGACCTAGGCCATACAGCCACTGTGAGAGGAATTCCAATCTTCTGGAATAACTCTTTCTAACTTCTTATATTGACTCTGCAGGCTCTCAGTTCCTCTACTAAATTGTAAACTTCTTGAAGACAAAGGCAATGTCTTAGTCATCTTCTCATCCCCTTAGCACAACAAGGAGCTCATGGTAGACCTTCAATATACTGCTGAAGGAATTAATGAATGAAAAAGTATTTAAGATGCTTACTATGTGCCGTGCACTGTGCTAATCAGTAACAATAACTGGTAATTTTATTCCACCCAATTTCCTCAATTATGATTTCTCCTGAAAACTAATCATTGTGAAAATATTATCAGTTGTAGCTCTCTAGAAATTTTATTGTGGACCCAGTGAATTTTATCAGTTGCAGCTGGAAGCCATTTGTTGAGTAAATTCTTTATTTCACCCTGGTGAATAACTGAATAAAATATAAATTAGCTAGCATTCAGTTTTATATTTAAATGCACAATAGTGCTAAGAACATAATATTTCTGTGGTTTATATGCTTCCTGCTTTTTTCCTCCTCACATATAATAAGTTAGTTGATTTCTTTTACCAGTCTACCCTTCATGGTAATAAAAATAGAAAATATGTTTGAAAGATAAGAATTTTTTTGCTTCAGATTTTGTTATGAGCTTTTGGTTTCTGGATATTTTCACTTATTTAATTGATTTGATAATGCTTGAAAACTAGGGAAGGTAAAACAGATCAAATTTTAAAATGTGGATTTGGTCTTTATGAAAAATGTTAAAACCTACTAAAGCATGGTATGTATTATTGGAGAAACTCCTTGGAGTGTTACCAGTTTCAACCAGCAGCAGCCACAGTGCACTTGAAGACTCTCCATTTTAAGAAACCCTAATATGTGAAAACCTAGACTTACACAAAAGATAATGAAACTGATTATCCATTTTATAAAATGATTCTTTACTCTAGAATAAGGACTCCACTGCATGTTTACTTTCAAAATTGTGTAGTTTTCCAACAGAAATAATTGCTTACCCAGTGGGATCCAAACAGGATTTAACTGGAAACAAAAGGAAAAAAAATAGTTGCACAGCTTTTAAGGATAAAATTCAGTTCTATTCAACAAACATTTATTAAGGGCTTAATGTGTACAAAGCACTGTGCTAGGCAATAGGTGATAAACAGTGTTTAGAGGACAGGTGTTTTCTGCCCTCATTAAATCCCTGTCTGTCATGTATTTTAGAACATGTACAGCATGAGTTGAGACACAATGTACTTGAGAAATTGATTGTGGTAAATTGCTTGTGTATTTCTACATCTGTAACATTCTTCATCTTGGCCATGTGAACCTATAACTGCCTGAGACTTTAGTAGCTTCCAAGTATCTTCTTCACCTAAGTCACTACAGGAGCTCCCACTTTCATATAAGATTTGTCTCCCTTTTTTAAGTGTAACATTGTTATTTAGTGGAATACCACCCTTTGCTGAAGGATTTGGATGGAGCTTGAGCACATAGGCAGCTAGGTAGCACTGTGGCTAGAGTGCTAGGCTTAGAGTCAGCTCATCTTCCAGGGTTCAAATCTTGCCTCGGACACTTACTAGCTGTCTGTTAGCAAGTGACTAGCAAGTCACTTAACTTTCTTTCTCTGTTTCCTCATTTGTAAAATGACCAGCAGAAAGAAATGGCAAACCACTCCATTATCTTTGTCAAGAAAATTCCATTTGGGGTCATGAAAAGTCAAATATGACTGTAATACATGGTACTATAATGTCAGTACATCAAATAGCATAGAGAAATGTCAATGTTGGCAAGAAATATGTTTGAAAGAATTCTGTCATAAATCACCTTGCTATATCATGGGTTCAGTTATGGCACTATGTAGTCCTATTATGCAAGCATGATAAAAATGGGGAATCTTCAGACTTAAATCCTCTCCCTTCTAATTCATTTCTACTTCCTGGTTTCCCTGGCTTCCATCAAGTCTCAACTACAGTGTCACCATCTGCAAGAATTTTAATGTCTTCCCTCTAAGATTGCTCCTAGCTTATGCTATGTCTTATTTGTAGATTGTTGTTTATGTGTTGTTTCCTCCATTAGACTATAAGCTCCTTGAGGGCAAGGAATGTTTTTTGCCTTTCTGTCTTCAACTTAGACTGACACATAATAGGCACTTAATAAATGCTTGTTGACTGGCTACTCCTTTACCCATTAGTAACTTCCTTGGGACATCATTCTTAGAGTGACTCGAGTGTACAGAACCATTTGGAGCATTTTGCTGGATTTTATTTGTGACTTAAACAGAATTTTTGGTTTGGAAATGTTGCTTGAACACTTTCAGAGTTAGCATTTCTTACTCTAGTTGCTTTCATTCTTTAATCTTGCCTTCTCCAGAAGGTAGAATTAAGCAGTCAGTTTTTACTGAATGCCTCTTTCTTATATCTTTTGATGCAGATGTATTATAACTATGCTCTAGATATATTAGGATTGTGTTATTAAGAAGCTTTCTAAATATACTTAGAAAAGAATGGAAAACCTGGGTTAGACTCTTTGACTGTAAAAGCTAAAAGGGACCTCTTGCCCAAGCCCCTCAATTTATACAGCGTCATAGAGGCAAGAGTTAATTGCCCAAGGTCACAAAACTAATTACTGGTGGGGATAGAACTAGAATTCAGGTCTTTTGACTTAGTATTTTGTGTTCTTTCTACTGTACAATATCTGTTTTAAAATGCTTGGAGGATGAGGTTTTCTGAATCATGCCATTTCCTGGGTAGTTAAGGGTTTTTTGTTCAGTTCTGTCTAATACTTTGTGTCCCCATGGATCATAGCACATTTGGCCCTCTTATCCTCCAGTATCTCTTGAAGTCTGTCCAAGTTCATGTTCATTGTTTCCATGACACTATCTCTTCATCTCATCTTCTGTTGTCTCCTTTTCCTTTTGCCTTCAATCTTTACCATCAGTGTCTTTTCCAATGAGTCCCATCTTCTCATCATGTGGCCAGAGTTTCAGGTTCATATTTGACTTTATAGTGAATAGAATAGTCTGAATTAATTTCTTTAAGTATTGACTGATTTGATCTCCTTGCTGTCCAAGGAACTCTCAAAAGTCTTTTTCAGCACCAGATTCAAAAACATCAGTTTTGTGTTGCTCAGCTTTCCCTATAGTCCAACTCTCACGGCCATATAAAAACTTATAATAAAATTTTAAAAAATCGTTTGATATGGAAATCTTTCCACAATATTGTCACACTTATTTGAAGCTTTAAATAGAATATCTTGAACATAATCTGACTTTTTATGAATCAGAGTCATGATTATGAACATCATTATACTGTAAAAGAGGGATTTTTGCAATGCTTGTTAAGGTTATGGTGCTTTTTTGCTTGTGTGTTAAAAGGTTCCACGCTGCTATGCATTTTGAATTCTTGCATCTTCTTGGTTTTTTTTAATAGGTTTTTTCATTCTTGCTAATAACTTCTCTTTATTGCTAGCATATCTGCTTGTAGGAGGCCCTTTTCCTACTTCTTTCGCTGTTTCTAATTTTCTGTGGTTTTAGAAACCCCATATCCAAGCATATTAGAACCTTTTGTGAAATAACAGTAATCAGACTATTCAGAAGGATCTCACTTATAAGCAAATGGCCTTTGTGACATATTTTGGTTGCTCAGATGCCATTTTTGCATACTTTCTAATTCTTTACTCTGTTTTGTATGAACTGTTCTCCCCCCTTCCACTACTCTATTTTTCTAATTAGCCTCTGAAATATTTTACTTAAATAAAATTTAAACGTAGCTCAAGTCATTGAAAGTAAAGGCCCTTATAAATATTTATAGAAGGCATAAGTTGTTGCATACAAATTTGAAGCATGGTAAACAGCTTTATAAACATTTGTTAAGGGAATTGGAATCATAAATTATATTGTACCTTTTACTATAACTAGCATTTATATATCACTTTTAAGGTTTGCAAAGCTCTTTACAAATATTATCTTATTCTGTTCTCACAACAACCCTAAGATATAGGTGCCATTATTATCTCCATTTTACAGATGAGCAAACTGAGTCTGAGAGTACTTACATGACTTGCCAGAGTCCCACAACCAGTGGGACTCCAATATCCTAGGTAGGATTTGAAGTTAGGGTCATCCTGATTCCCAGTCCAGCAAGATGTTTGTAGCCAAATAACCTCCACCATACTATTTTTATTTTACCTATATAAATAAAATATCTCTTATTTAGTTTGGTTTCTTCCTTACCTATGTCCTTCCATACCTGAGAAAGATTGTAGAAAGAGCCAAAACTTCTTTGCTTACATGTTTTGTTCTTAAGGGATGGTATACCATCATAGCTAGAACAAGGAATGTTTTGTCTATCAAGTTATTGGAATCAAACAAGTGCTTTCCTTCAGAAAGATTCTAGAACTTTGAGGCTTGTTTGACAAGGTTATCAATAAAAGAAAAAATGTTTTCCTTTTTAAGATTTGTCCTGCTACTTACAAGGTTTATTGACTCTTTATTACTGTTTTCCAGTCACATCTGAACTTTGAAATCTAGCCACTAGTCTGTAGGGGTGGGGAACCTTTGATCTTGAGGTCACATGTGGTCCTCTAGGTCCTCAAGTGTAGCCCTTTGACTGAATCCAAACTTCACAGAACAAATCCCCTTAATAAAAGGATTTGTTCTGTAAAACTTGAGCTTTGTCAAAAGGTCACACTCAAGGACCTAGAAGGTCATATGTGGTCTTGAGGTTACAGTTTCCCCACGCCTGGACTCTAGAGCATCATATTTGCTGTTGACCCAGGTAACTCTTAAATAGTTTGATTATCGTGAACTTCATCTTTGTTTTGGTTAGAATCACTTTGAAGACTCAGCTGAAGGCCTGTTATATTATCTCCCAAAGTACATTTTGCTTGCAAACAAGTATGAAAAATTCACTGTATCCTACTAATCATTGATAATATTTCTTAATACGAATAGTAGGAGTAGTCCAGACTATGGGCACATGCAAATATCTTTTTTCTTAGTGCAACTAAAGTCACCTGAAACCTCAAATTGTCAAAATTCAACTCATTAGCTCTCCCTAAAACCTGTACTGACCATATCTGCAAATTTCATTATAGTACTATAGGATTTAACACTGGAAAAGAAATCTTTGAGGAAATTTAGTCAAACAATTGCATTTTACAGATGAAGAGCCCAAGAGATTATGTGATAACATAACTATAAATTTACTTGGGAAAATTTGGAGGAGGCACTCATTAATTTTCCAGAGTTTTAAAAGAGGTATTTAAATGTATACACGAATATAAAAATGTGTGTGTATGTATACATATATATGTATATGTATAATGCAGATATAAGTTAAGTGACATGCCCAGGGTCACATAGCTAATGTCAGAAACCAGATTTGAACTCACGTCTTTCTGACTCCAGGCCCAGCACTTTATCTACTGCACCAGACAGTTAGCTACCTCCATATCTATATCTATATATCTATATCCACACACACATCATATTATAATATCCCACTATACTATCATCACAATTCAATCACTTCTCTGTTGTGAAATATTTAGATTACTTCCAGTTTCTTGCAATTACAAATAATGTTGCTACAAAAATATTTGAATTGATTGATTTTTTTTTTTTAAATCTTGGATAGCACTATCAGGTTAGGTAAAGCATTTGATTATTTTGTAACTTCTCTTACATGTCAATATTGCTTTCCAAAAAAATTTTACATTAAGATGCAAGTCAATTTTAATCAATGAGTGTTACCATTTTGTTTTTTATAGTTCTTCAAACGTTAAATTTGGTTAGTTAAATTATTTTTGTTTATTTAGCATGTGTGAGGCAGGACTTCAAAGTTGTTTTAATTTGTACCCTTTTATTAGTAGTAAGGTTGAACATTTTTTTCCAGTTGTTTAACAATTTGTATTTTCTCTTTCAACAATTGTCCATTTGTATCATTTGACCATGGTAGATTCAAGAGCTACCTTTATAAATGTTAACAGTTCCTTATATATTTTAGATGTCAAGTTTTTATCTGCAGCATTTAACAAATATTTTCCCCATTTGTTCTTTTCTTTTTTGATTACATTATTTTTTGGTATATAAAATTTTATTTTGGTGTAATTTAGGACATCTTTTTCTTAGTAATCACTTCTCTTTGCTTAGTAGCAAAAAAACATCATCTATCTTTGCAAGTCTTTTTAAAAAAAGTATCTGTTATTGAGATGGAATTACCTTTGGTGTATGGAATAAGACATAGGTCTAAATCAATTTCCTACCAAAATGCTGCTCCATTTTCCCATTTACATTACCAGAGAAAGGAGTGTTTTTCTGGTTTTTATTTTTCAATAGGTATATGAAAGATCAATACTTTAATTTTGTTTGGTTAACTATCTGATATCTTTATTCCACTCATCTATTCCTCTTTCTTTTGTCCTCATAGATTTTTCATAGCTGTCCATACTTGACTAATTAAAATGTAATCACTATTATGATATAGTTTTCACAGACTGATAAAATTCTTTATAATATGATGGGGATATTTTCTTTCCTATATCAGTGAGTCTGGAAGAGATATTCAATAATTCAACATGGAAGTATGGAGAGTTTTTTTTGTTTGAGCAAATAATCACGAGGCAAAATGTGAAGTAGGAGAACGAGAGTATAGAAGGAAATATAATGGCACACAAACAAAACTTTAACAAAATTAAGTGTTCTGTTTTGTACATGTATCTCATGGGAAAAAAAGGTTTCTGGTTTATCCCCACCCCTGCTTCTTTCAGTACTCCTAATGCATATCTTTTACGGGTAAGAGAAATTACCAATGACTCATTTAGTTTCATAGATCTTGAACTCAAAGGGGCTCTAAGGCCATCTGGCCCAGTGCTCTCATTTTACAAATAAGATAACTGAGGACCAGGGAGGTTAAGTTACTTTCCCAAGGTCACAGAGATGGGAAATTTGAAGCCAGGTCCTCTGACTTCAGGGCCAGTTCTCTTTCCATCATACTACTTGGGTGCTTAATGCTTAAAAGAAAACTATATAGTTTAGAAGAACCATCTGACCCTAGAAAACCTTCCCACTGAGCAAAATTGTAAGAAAGTCGTTATTCAAATTGCTAAATTATTTGAGAGGATTATTTGGGATTTTTCCCCCATGTCTGCCTTTATGTAATAACAATTTTCACTTCAAATGATCTTTTCAGGTTTTTACCCACCTCCCTCTTCTTTGTGTTTAGATAATTATGGTGTCAGGGAAAAAAAGTAAAATCTTTTGAAAACATTGCTTTCAAGATGCCAAAAGCAAACCATATGTAGCAGCTGCAATTTGCAAATAATGTGAAAGTTTAGCAAATTTTTAATGCTGAGGACACAGAATCTTATTTAAAAAAAAAAAAGAAATAAGAGAGGTTCTGTTTTTTCAGAGAAAGAAAGAAAACAGCTTGGTGCTTTAGGGACATTCAGGCAGAAGCGCCTGGGGTAATAGCCAAGAATGCCTAGACTTGGAACCTGAGCTAAGAAAAACCCTGGTCCCTGGTGGTTTAAAAACAACAAAAACACCACCACAAAACCTTAATGAGGGCTTGGAGGATAGATGGAAATACAGGTTGGAATCAAGAAGCTGTTGGATAGGAACACATAGGTGAGATGCAGTAAAAATCTCTTGCTATGTAAATGTCTGAAATGGCCTTTCCAAAAGATATTTTTAGTTCAAAATTTTAGAAACTTAATACTTTAATATTCAGGAGCTTTATGCATCTTTTTTCTGCCTCTGAATTCCCCAATTTAGTTCAGTGCTCCAGTTAGACTCTTAAGTAGCTGCCACTTTTTAAAGACAAGCTTGCCAGAGAGTCAGAAACGTCCAAGTTCTATATTCCTCTTCTAGTCAAGTGATTATTTAGCAAGACACCTTCCCTAATCCGTTCCAGAATAACAGGTGAGAGAGGTGCTATTTGTAAGTAATGCCCGGTGCTTACAAAATGCCCGATTATCCCAACATCTCCATTTTACAAGTGGAGATGTACAAGTAGTTAATAAAACTAAGAAGGTTTAATTTTCCCCAAGTTGATCAGAGCAGTGATGATGAGTAGAATTAAGGTGTCCTGATCCCCAATCCAGTGCTCTTTCTATTAGACCATGTCTTTGGGATTTTTTTCTCTCTTCCAGGAGTACTAGAACTTCTTTGTATGTAGTTTTGGGAATTTTGCTTTAAATTGTTATAGCTATGGATAATGACCATTGGAAAAGGGCTAATGTGAGTCAGGAAATCTGGTTATTGGTTTTTTTTTTATTTATTGTAAGAGATCACTTACAGAGAGATGATAAAGTTGGATCAATTTTGTGATTCAAGGCTCTGTCTTGTAAACCCCCACCACCAGTGACTGTATCATTTCTAGTGGATTTAATTATCATATCAAAGTTGATGACTCTCAGATACATTTATTTAGTCCTACTCTTTCTTTTATTCCTTCTATGTATTTCCAGCTGTCTACTTATTAAACATTTCAAACTAGATGCCCTATAGGCATCTTACACTCAATGTATCCAAAATGAAGTTATGATCTTTCCCTCCCAAATCCACACCTCTTCCATATTTCCTTATTTCTGTATGGAGCAGAATCCTCTTTCTATTCACCTGGGTTTGTAACCTCAGTATTATCACTGACTTCTCACTGACTTTTCCCCTACATATACATTTAGCTGACAAATTTTGTGGTTTGTAATTCTATAACATTTCTTACATCTTCTCTCCATTTACATGGTCTTTCACTCTATTTCAGGCTCTCGTTACCTCTGACATGGAAACTGTAGAAGCTTCCTTCTATTTGATCTCTTTGCCACACATCTCTCCCCATTCTAATTCATCCTCTGTACTAAAATGAATTCCCTAAAGTTCAAGTCTGACCATGCCATTCTCATACTGAGTTAATTCCAATGGTTCTTAGAATCAAATGTGGACTTCTCCATTTGGCTTTTAAGACCCATCATGTCATGGCCCCAACTAACTTATCCAGTCGTGTTACACATGGGTTGGTAAACATTGTCCTATCCACATATTGTATCACTTTTCTGACTGTCCCTCACATAGGGCATTCCATATCCTGTCCTATAGATGTTTTTTTTTTGTACATAGTTGTTTTAATGTTGTCTTTCCATTACTCTGAGAGTCCCTTGAAAAGAGGAACTGTCTTATCTTTCTTTGCATCTTCAGATTTATCCTAGTCTAGTGTCTGACGCATAATTGGCACTTGATAAATGCTTGTTGACTGGCTGATGACTCTTCCTTGGGACATCATGCCTAGAGTTATCTGATTGAATGGAATCATTTGAAGCATTTTCCTGAATTTTATTCGTAGTTTAAATACAACCAATAAATGCTTATTGAGTGACTGACCTCTGCCTGCGCGTAGATTGTCTTCCAGGCCTGGTATACATCTTACCCCTGCCTATTAGAATTCCTTGTTACCTAAAAGATAGCTTGTGTTAACTTCTACATGAGACCTCCCCTCCCCCCTAAACTGCACCCCCCTCAACTTTTTCCCCTCAGACTGTAGTACCCTTGAAGTCAGGGACTGTTTTGTTTTTGTCTTTGGAAATAAAGTTTAACTCAGTGCCTAACTCATGATAGGTATTTAATAAATGTTTGTTGATTGATTTTTGTTTTATTGATTGCATTTTTCTGTTCAGCATCTAAGGTTTGTTGGATGAATATGAAACAGTGAACAAGACCAAGCTCATTAGATAACTGTTGTAATAAAGTGTGGCACAGCCAATTAGAGATCAGGACAGTGTAATAAGGAGCTAATTGTGCACTGTGGACTAAATGTATTTTCAAATGTTTCTTTTTAAAGAATTCCAGAATGAAGTCATTACTTTTCCATTTCCTATAGAGCATAGCAAAATTAACATTTGTTATTGATGTCTGTGGCGTACTGCTAATAAATAGTGTAACAAAGGACCTGTTTTTTTTATTTCTCTTATTTTATCCCAGTCTGAATTTTTGGTAAATTGGCATTTTAAAAATGTATTAGGTTTGACAATCGACAGTCAGTATGGTTTAGTAGTCGGGAGGATGACCATGTGAACTTAACTAGTTATGTGATCTAGAGTAAGTTACTCAACATTTTAAAGCCATCGGCAGCATTCTCAGTGTTGGGGGACAGGTCTAGATCTCAGTCTCCAGTACAAACAACAAAAACCAAAATACAGAAAGATGAACAGTTGCTCTGGATTCTCATAGTCAACCATGAAGCTAGGAATAGAATTTTAGCCTCGTGGGCCTTCATTAATAAGGTTAAGAATAAATTGTAAATGGGTTGTGTGACTAACGTGAAATTCAGATTTACCTACGTTGTATTAAAAGTAAATTTCCATGCTGGTGATATAACCTGAATTTTAAAAGTCTCTGTTCTACCTTCTGACCCCTCAATTATACAGGCAGAGCAAAAACAGAAACATCTACTGATAGGATGACACCAAATTGTGTACTTAGAAACTGATTGGTTCATTCTCCCAGCATTCACAGGAGGGTCTGCTGTACAGGTTCTTAGATCTGCTTTTCTAAAAGGAAAACAACTTTTGAGGGATCAGTGATCTACTTTAATCAAGCAAATATCATTCACTTAATTCAGGGGAAAAAGTCAGCACCCTGAACTTCAGAGAAAAGTCAGAGAACTAAAAATCAACAGACAGGGCATCCAACTGTTTGACCATAAGCAATGCATACATAGTTACCAGAGAGAGAAACACCCACATCTGGGTTTTCAAAGCCTGGGGGCTCCTTAGCAGCTCCCCAGAGTTTCAATGAGTAAGCCCCCAAACCAAAACCTCACCTTAGAGTATATACACACTTTTTAGAGCCAGAGGGCGTCACAACCCTTGAGAACCAGTGCCTCAAAAGATATGGGCCTTCCTCCAAAACAAATCTCCCCTAATAAAATTTCCCTTAATGGGCAGGCACATCAATGGATGGGAAAGATCTTAACTCTCATAATTACCATTACAAGTGGGTGCTAACTTTCTTGAATTTAAAATTTGGTTAGAGCGGGTGGGGGAAATCACAGATTATGTGGCATGTCAGAAACAGACTTTCTCATGAGTCTGACTCACAATTTATACCTACCCACTGTGTGTTCTCCATTTGTCTTATGATTCTCATGTTATTTTTTTTTTTTACCATATAGAACCACAGATTTAGAGCTATAAAATAGACCGTAAAATGCATATAGCCCTATTACAAATGAGGAAATTGAAGTTGAGAGGTGAGCAAATTTACCCAAGTTTCCATGAAGGAGATCTTGGATTCAAATCCAGGCCCTGAAACTCAAAATCCAGTGCTTTTCCCACAGATGCTTATGGATGTTCAAAGATAACTATTAAAGTAGAAATATATTTGAATTAATTATATATATACATATATGTACATATATTTCAAAGGCCACATTTAGCACCTTATGTACTTATTACATTTTCAGAGAAAAGCACTTTGACAGTCTATTCATATGAAAAACTGAGAATTAAATGTTGTTTGGAAAGTACTGACAAATCACCTGGCTCTATAATTTTATGCAGTTTGTGACAGTTCAAAAACTATGTGGAGACAAGGTGGTCTTGAGGATGCCATGGACAAATTCTTTCTTACATTTTCCTGAAACACTTCTAGGTTAGGGGTTTAGTTTGGGAGTTTTAAGAGAGTGTGTGTACATTGTTTGCACATGCGTGTGTGTGTATGTATTTTGTGATACTAAAACTTGAACATGTACCCGTGAATGAACCATGGACAGACATGAAGGTAAGAAATGTTGAATTTTTCCTTACTTTGGAAAGCACTTTCTTTTTAGTAGGAGGAATGCTATAGTGAAAAATTATCGTTTAATTGAACACCTAATATATTCAGAACAATTCAAAGTCAGTAGAATGATTTTGAAAAACTATTGCTTGCTAATTTAAAATTTATTAAGAGAAAAAGAAAGATCGTAGACTTTAGAGCTCAGGTCTCTCATATGTTACTAGAAATCTTTTAAAAGTGGCATGGGTTATCCAAAGCTTCGCATATTACAAGAAAAGAAGGAAAATTGTTGTTGACTAAAATATGTAATGCATTTTATACCTAGCATATTAAGAATATGCTTTTAGGCCAAATTAGATCAGTCTTGGCTTGAATTTGAATTTTTTATATCTTACGAATACAGCATCACAGAATTTCAGAGTTAGAAAGGGCCTTTGTGGTCATCTAATCCAACCTGAGGAAGAATCGCACTAAAACATAAAACTCAGGTGGTCATTTAGTGTTCTTCACTTGAAGACCTCTTGTGAGGGAGAACCCAACAGCTTCAAGGCAGCACATTTCACTTTCTGATAACTCTAATTGTTAGGGAATTTCCTGTTATTAAACTTAAATTTATTGCTTTGGATTTTCACCCAATGTACCTGGTCCTTCCCTCTATGGCCAAATGGAACAAGATTAAACTTTTTCCCACATGACACTTTTGAAGACATCTGTCATGACTTTCCTAAAATTTCTCATCTTCTATCTTATCTTTATCTCATTCCTTAACTGGTCATGATATGGAAAGTACTCAAGAACCTTCAACAGTTTGATTGTCTGCTTCTGGGTGTTTTCCATTTTTTCAATAGCTTTCTAAAATGTGTTGCTATTGATCTCACATGTATGACCTGTATCAGGTTGCTCTCTTTCTCAGTCAGGAAGGAGAGGAAAGGAGGGTGCAAGAGAATTTGGAACTCAAGAACTGAAGAATGAATGTTAAATAATTACTTTTACGTGTAATTGAGAAAAAAGAAAATATTAAATTAAAAAATGTGATGCCACAAACTGAACACAATATTATATGCGTGGGCCTTTTTTTAAAAAAAAGTCTTTGTTTCCTTATCTTGTTCATGCTAGAAGTGCAGGAGTCACTCATAGGCCTGACTCTACTGTTGATAGAAATGGAAGCTTTTACATGCAGTGTTTCTGACATGAGTCGTAATGTTAAGGGAATTTGAAGATCTTCCCTGCCCCTTAATAGGCCCATGTGACCTGCTTTGAGCTTTGGCTCAGTCCACAGGCTGAGTCACAAGGAGCCACTGGTGAGAGGAGCTTGCTGATTGGGTGGAGCAGGAAGAGAGAGTGAGGTGGAGCTGAGAAGGAACAGCCAGAACACAGCAGCTATCCTGGGTGAGAGAGGGGCATTTTGCCTAAGGGAGTTTGTTTGTGGGGTGGCCTAATGGAAACAAGATTTGGATAGGGCTGTGCTCCCTCTATTGGTAATATGTACAAACTTACTTGTTACCATGGTGGAATTGACTTTCTGGTATCTGAATAAATATTGTGGTTTTGTCTTTGAGGAAGAGAATTTGTATTTTGTGAATTTACCCTGGAAATATGCCTGCATATCCATAGTGGCTGCTGTGGGTATTGCATTGACGCTACAGTGGTCCAGTCTTGAGGCCACATGTGACCCTCTAGGTCCTCAAGTGCAACCCTTTGAGGAAATTCATGTGACCTTGAGGCCTCAGGTTCCCCACTCCTGATAGCTCCTCCTTACGCAGGCTTGTGGCCTTTGCTCCCAGGGTCTCCCCATATTGGAACTAAGCTTAGTGTGGACACAATCTTAATTTTAGCCCTACTATAGTAAAGAACTCCTGAACTCAAGCAATCCATTAACCTTTCCTTTGCCAGTAGTGGAGACTACAGGAGCACATGACTATACCCAGCCAGATTTAGACTTTTCATATCAGCTTGAATCTTACCTTTACCATTTAGTACACATTACCTGCAATCAAGTTACTTCTCTGAGTCTGTTTTCTCATCTATAGGTGAGAATGATAATACCTAAATTACCGACCTAACAGACTTTCAAAGTCCATATCAATAGTCTATATCTAGGTCTATGTCAAATGTTAGTTGCTATGATTTTATTGGCTAAATCTGAATATTCTATGTTGTTCCATAAGTTTCTTGATTTCTTGATGAATCTTATTGATATGGATAGTCTTAGCAACAATGTAGACTGTAACTCATTCATTCTTGTCAATCCATTTCCTCTGTAAAATCATCCCTCATAAGTTTACCGTGTGCTGGGGTCCTTTTGAGATTATGTGAATACCAATGGAGAATGCAAGCCATACTTCAGTTGCCTCTTGTTAACTATGTGGCTGCTCCATACATTCTTCTGATGAGAGCCTTTATATCACATTTGTCCATTTTCTTAATGTGCTGCAGCCTCTTCATGCCCACCAGATGCTTCTCCACTGTTTTAGGGGATCCTCATAGTCTTAGAAACTTCAACAGCAATCCTTAAATGGGCAACAAGAACATTTGAGCAAGTATTTCAATATTTCTTATAACTATACATATCTTTTGGTCTTTATCTTTCCCCTTAGGTACCTGACTTCAGTTTACTATGTTGGGGATTTCCTGTTGTCAGATCAGCAACAGACACACAATGAATTTTGGAAATTTGCAATAATAGATTAAAGCAGGGGGTTTTCACCTTTATCTCAGATCTTTTGGTAAAGCTAATGGGTTCCTTTACAGAATAAAGTTTTATTTTCTATATTCATCAGTGAAAGACATGCTAAATTTCAGTTAAATGTTAGTGAAACTAAGGATGTGATTTTTTTTTTCTGCATCCAAGTTCACAGTCAGTCCACAGACCCCATAAATACCAGGTTAAGAACTTTTGACTTAGGGTGTTTTGCCCCTTCCTCCATCAGAATTTTGTGTCAAAAGACTTATTCTCCCTGCTTTATTTTATCTCTGTTGAACATTTTGATCTTGAAAAGCCATAGTTTTATTTTCTTTTTCTTAAGAAGCCTCAAAAGCCAAGATGTACTCTCTTTTGCTTTAGTATGCATATCTGTTCTTCTGAAGCCTCTGCATAATGGCAGTTCTTATGAAATACTGGGAGTGATAATGAGTCCATTATGTAGCTCTCCCATGGTGAAATTGATGAGAATTTGGAGTTTAGACTTGTGATTAAAATTTTCTACTTAGTTGTGCCAACATAATGTGCTAAAATAAGGTGCAAAAGGTTGTTTCCTTAATGTTTAATGTTACCTGATGTTTGAATGTGTCCAGGTATATCCTGCTGAATGAGCAGTGCTAAGACCTATTTAGATGAAGCCTGGAAACATTTTTACCATTCATTTTGCTATCAGGTTGGAGTGGGGGGGTTGGGGAGGGAGCCCAAGAGTATGAAATCATACGTAGGGGTGGGGAATCTGTGACCTGAATCCAAATTCAGTCAAAAGTTCGTACCCAGGACCTAGAAGGCCTTGAAGAACCTCGAGGCCACAGGTTTCCCACCCCTGTGGGCTTTGATGTAAGTTGGTTTCTATGGTTATAGGTGTCACAGTTATTCGCAATGCTGGTTTTCCTCATTGTGGTGACTGCACTGGTGAGTATAAGGCTATGCCAGCTTTTGACAAATTCAGATATTTGTGTATTGTTGTAAAAGGGAGGAAAAGAATGGGAAGAAAATTCAGGGTGAGGGAGGCAGCTAGAAATGAGGTACATCAGAAAGAACCCTGACTTTGGAATCAGATGACCTGGGTTCAAATCTAAGCTTGACTGTGTAGTTCTCTGTCTGACTCTGAGCGAGTCAGGTTATCTCTTGACCTCTGTCTCTTTATCTCTCATGTTAGAGGGTTAGCCTGTGACCTCCAAGGTCTCATTCAACCCTAAATTCACAGTCCTATGCTACCTATCAATCTGGGGTTGCACCTGTACTTAAGAAGAGGTTATGACTTTTTGGCATAGGACACATGCTACTTAAAAATTATTGATATGCTTTTTTTTTACATTATAAACATTTATTTATATCTTATTCTCACTTCATGAAACTTATGACAAAGTCAAACAGTTAAGTAAAACTAATATCATGCAAATATATGTAACATTTCATATCTGTAGCACTACTTCCTTCCACCTTTCCATTTAAAAAAAATGAACAGAAATCCATTTTTTCTCCTATCTCCATTTAAAAACATAAAAAAAAAATCTTGTAACAAATATGCATAATCAATCAGAACAAATTCCCTAAAAGGCAGTATATAAAACTGTTCATTTCTTATTCTGTAGTGCAACTAGATAATGCAGTGGATAGAGTGCTCAGCCTGGAGTCAGAAAGACTCATCTTACTGAGTTCAAATCCTCAGAGACTTAGTTGCGTGACCCTCAGCGTGTCACTTAACCCTGTTTGCCTCAGTTTCCTCTTCTGTCAAATGAACTGGAGAAGGAAATGACAAACCAAGAAAACCCTGAGTGGGGTCATGAAAAGTCAGACATGACTGAAACTACTAAACAACAATTTCTCATTCTGAACCTTAAACCATGTCTCATCATCAGTCCTCTTGAATCATAAATGATTATTGTATTGATAATGTTTATTATAGCTTTCAGTTTTTCTGGTGGTATTATTGTATACTTTTTTCTCCTGATTCTCACTTTTTGCTTCACTAGTTTATTAAAGTCCTCTTAATTGTTCATTTTTATAACATTGATGTTATAGTATAAATTGTTCTTTTGATTCTGCTTACTTAACACTGAATCAGTTCATTTAAGTCTTTCTATGTCTTTTTGAAATCATCTATTTCTTTATTTGTTATAACCCAATCATATTCTATGACACAATATAACACAGCTTATTTAGTCATCCCTCAATGTGTATCCTCTCAGTTTCCAATTTCCTTGCCATCTTAAAAAAAAACCAAAACAAAACAACTTGCTACAAATATTTTTGTGCATTCAAAGAGCCCTTTCCTCTTTCTTTGATCAGTTTTCAGTACAGGGCTATGAGTGGTATAACTGGGTCAAAGGGCACACACTATTTTCTAACTTTTTCTGTATAATTTTAAATTGCTTTTCAGAGTGGTTGTATTCATTCAAAGGTTCATCAACAGGGCATCAACATAGGTTTTCCCATAGTTCCTCTAACATTTATAATTTTCTTTTTTTTTCATCCTTGCCATTTCAGATGGATAGTGATTTGGGGCATTTTTTTCCCTGGTCTTCTGGAGATCTTGGAGATCTTTAGCATAAGAGTCAGTAGACTTTTTGTTATTTAATAACTGACTAGCACTGGTAGGATCAGTAGAGACGGAGACTGGTGTGGGAGAAAAAGATATAATTATACATAAAAATTATAATATAACTGCATTATAATTATATAGCCAGAAGCTATGGACTTGCAAGTTATAGTTATAGCTACCCTGGATGTTTACCGATCTATAAAATTTTAGGGCTTGGACTATGGGGCTTGTGGCTACACGGTATGACTTAGGGGAAGTAAAATTTATACAACACTACGTCAAGGTTATCTGATACTTTGCAGTCGTGTTTCTATGGCATTGAATGGAATTAGTGTATGGAGCATGTTTTGTCATTCTCTTTTCCAGTCTTCACTCATGATTATTTCTTGTTAGATTTTGGCCTGTGGTTCTTTTGACATATTTCAAGGCATATATCATATTGCTTTTTAAGATAAAGTATGGCCATTTCATCATGTGTCTAACTAATATTGTACTACCCCAACAGATACCCTCTCTAAAACTTCATTTCTAGAGTGACAATTTAAGAGTCTTTATATATAAAATTGGATGTGTATGCCATCTACCAGTCCTCATTATATGTTCATGGATACTGACTTATACATTTAGAAAGAAGCTAAGAAAAAATATTATCTGGAATAATGTAAAATTGTGCATGGTATATTTTATTTTCCAAATTATATTTTCTTACATTTTCTATACTCTATATATACATACTATATATATATATATATATATATATATATATATACATATACATATACTTACATTTTCTATACAATTTCTATACTCTGGGGTGTTCTTAATCATAATAAAAATGATTATATTCATACTTTTGCTTGCCCAGTCATCTCAGGTTGCAATAGCAAAATAGGTCATAAAAATAATTTACAGAAGAGCAAGAGATCTCTGAGCCAACAATGGTCCAAAGGGGAGAAAGGAAGTATGTGCTCTTTTGAAAACAAACATCTTTTATAAAGGGGAAAACTTCCAGCAGATGTTTTTCTGAAGTAGCAAAAGAAACCATGAATGGATAAAAGAAATTGCAAGTAAAGTTCAATGAATTATAGAACTGTCTCTCCTTGTGATGAATTTCTGCTTCCCATCTTTTAAAGATTTTGCTTTAACAGAATGGTCTGTCCTCAGCCTACTCTTTCAGAAACAGTGACTAAAGACAATATAACAGGATTTTTTTTTTAGGTGAAACCTTAAACAAAATATGCACAACCATAAAATACTTAATTTCAAATGATAATTCCCAATTAGAAAGAGTCAAGTAACAGTGCCATTCTGGAAAAGTGATGTTACCACAGGTAACCATTTTGGAGGCAGCATAGTACCATGCAAAGAACATTGGTTCTGGAGTCAGAGGAGCTGGTCTCTGTAGTGTACTTTGGCCCACTATTCTTAAAGTCCTTCAAGGCAGTCATACTGGCCTACTTTCTTCATTATCGGGTTCCTTCCTCTTCACCTTAGGGTTATTGGGTAATTCACCTAACTAGCATTTTAGGACCTGGGCATGTTCTCCCTTTTCCCCTTCCGCATTTATCATCTGCCAGTGTTATACCCTCCACCCTTGCTTCTACGGTTTTGGCATCAGGTCCTGGCCATGCCTAAATCCCTTATTAGAAGTTTTTCTGATATTGCTCCTTATCCATCTCAGTGGCACTGAACTTCTAGTTACTAAGCTTGTTATAACATCAGTGAGTTATGTCCTACTATAGGACAGAATATGAAAATCTGGCTTTCAGTGTAGTTCATGACAGGAAGCTCTTCATTCCTATTTCATAATACTTTTCAGATAGTCAAATTCATATTGAATAAACTTTAAAAATCTTCAAAGAGCAATTCCTTCTTGGAATCTAAACTTCACAAGATTTAAAAAAAGATTGATATTAAAATATGGTAACAAAGATGCATATTTATCTCTCATTTTATTTATTTATTACAAAAAATAGATCTTTGGTTTCCCTACTTCCCCACTTTTTATAGCTCCTTCCTTTCTCACAGTTCTGATTTCTCAATTGGTACTTTCTATTGGAATGATGACTTAGAGGAATTTATGATATCTGTACCTTTTGAAGTATGCCAGTTAGGCAAACAAGGATGAAAAAAATGCATAAAGGACATTCAGAAAACCAGAAACAATATGCCCATAATTCTAGATTGATATTGTCCAGCACTGAGAAGGAACATAACAGCCACGTGATGTCGATATACATTTATTAAATGCTTATTATGCACTAAAGCTTACTGATCCAAATGTGGAAGACATGAAAGTGAAAACAGATCTTGCCCTAAAGGAACTCACAGTCTAATAGGAGAGATAATATGTAAATAACTGTGTACAAACAAGATGTATATGGAGTAAATTGGAGATAATCTCAGAGGGAAAGCACTACAATTATAGAGCTCTGGGAAAGATTTCTTACACTGTGACATTTTTACTGAGTCCTGAAGGAATCCAGGAGGCAGAGATAAGGAGGTAGAGCATTTTAGGCCTGGGGGACAGGCAGTAGTAATGTCCAGATTTAAAAGATGGAGTGTCTTATGCAAGGAAGGCAGTGCTACTGGATTGAAGAGTTTGTGGAGGGTATTAAGGTATAAATAATTCCAGAAAAGTAGAAAGGAGTCAGTTTGTGAAAGACTTGAAAAAGTCAAAGAGAACATTTTTTATTTGATCTTGGGAGATAATAGGAGCCACTGGAGTTATTGAATAGGGGGTGACATGGTCAGACTTGTACTTTGTGAATTTTACTTAGATAGCTGAGTGCAAAATGAACTAGAATTGGTAGACACTTGAGGTGTACAGAACAACCAGAAGGCTATTGTAATACTTCAGGTGAGAAGAAACATGGGCTTGCACCAAGGTGGTTGTAATGTCAAGGGGAAGAAGGGGGTGCATTGCCAATGTTGCCAAACTAGAAGACATGAAATTTAACAACAAATTGGAAATGGGGTGATGGGACAGAGTAAGAAGTTAGGGATAACACCTAGGTTGTGATCCTTGGTGATTAGGAGGGTAGTGGTGTCCTCTATTAATATTGAAATTAAGAAGAGTGGAAGGCTTTAACTCAATCACTGAATTAACAAATATTTATTGATTGCCTATTGTGTGTAAGGTATTATACTAGGATTGTACTAGAATTGGAGTAATCCCAGTTTCAAAGAGCTTACATTCTAATAGCAAGTACATGTAAAATATGTGGAGGCTGAAGATAAAGTGAACAAATGTATTTGTATGCAAGGTATCACATGTATAGTTCAAGGGAATCATGAAAGACTTCATGAAAATGATACTTGAACTGTATCATAAAGAGAGACTTTATGAGGTAGAGGTAAGGAGGGAGAATATTCCAGGTATGTGGACTAGCCAGTACAAAGATACAGAGACAAACAATAGAATGTTATGGTTTTCTTTGAACAAAAACTTCAAATTTACTACTGTAGAGGCAGTTACCAGTTCCCAAGTGGTCTGTACTCCAAAAGTTTGATAATTTGGACAGCGATCCCATAGAGGTGGTATTCCTTTTTTTCGCTTCTAAATATTAAAACTTATTTCAATTACATGTAAAACAATTTTTAACATTCATTTTTTTAAAAATTGAATTTCAGATTCTCTTCCTCCCTCTCTCCCTTATCTCCTCCCTGAGAGAGCAAGCAGTTTGATATAGGCTATACATATGCAGTCATGCAAAACTTATTTCCTTATTAGTTATGTTGTAAAAGAAAACACAAACAAAAAAACCCCACAAAAATAAAGTACAAAACAGTATGCTTTGATCTGCATTCAGACTCCATTAGTTCTTTCTCTGGAGATGGATAGCATTTTTTAAAATCATAAATCTTTCAGAATTGTCTTGGATTTTTGTATTGCTGAGAATAGCTGTCATTCATGGTTGATCGTTGTACAATATTGCTGTTACTGTGTACAATGTTCTCTTGATTCTGCTCATTTCACTTTGTATCAGTTCATGTAAGTTTTTCTAGGTTTTTCTGGAAGCTTCCTGCTCATCATTTCTTACAGCACAATAGTATTCCATCACAATCATATACCACAGTTTGTTCAGCCATTCCCCAATTGGTGAGCATCCCTTCAGTTTCCAATTTCTTGCTACTACTAAAGAGCTGCTATAAATATTTTTGTATACATAGCTCTCCCTCCCTTTTTAAATCTCTAGAAGCAGTATTCTGCAATGATCAAATTCCCAAGGTATCTTAGAATAACAGAAATTTCAGAGTTGGAAGTCCAATCCACATCTGAAATGAAACCCCACTGGAATATATGGAACCTTTCATTTGATTTCTGCTCAAAGCCTTTCAACGAGGGGGAATTTGTGACCTCTTGAAGCAGTGTATTCCATCTTTTCAATTCAGTTTAATTCAATTCCTTTCCATTCAATAAGCTTTAATTAAGCACCTACTATATACTGTGTGCTGGGTATATCAACACAAAAATGAAACACTTCCTACCAACAAGAAGCTTAGAATCTATTGAAGGGAACATATACTCTGACAATTAAATATAAAATACATACAGATTTCCAGAGGAAGGATAAATGTCTAATGTGAAGGGGTAATCTGTTAGCAATATAAAAAGACAAAAAGGAAGAAAAGGATATAGTGAAATAGGGATACCAGACACATGAGGCAGACATTGGTGGATAAGGGGGACCAGAGAATTTATCTATGGAAGAGGGCTTTGGCTTAGGCAGCATTATATTGTCATATCCTTCAAAGAAATAGTGGTAATATTGACTTGGGACTCAATCCCTGAGTAAGAGTTGAAAAATATTTGTATTGGGGGTGAAGGTGGGATGGTCTGCATGTTGCACTTGGTGGGGAAAATGAGAATAGTCTTTCTTGCTTAAGAAAGTTTGTGAGAGTGGGAGAACCCTGGGGTCTGGCTGATTATAAAAGGGCAAGGCATGTGTGAAGTGGTTGCCCTCCTGTCACTTTTGGAGGTCTAATAGTAGGAATTTTTCTTAACATTAAGGATAAATTTGCCTCCCGTTACTTTTGGTTCTGTCCTCTTGGATCAGTTTATAAACAACATTCGAATCCCTCTTCTACGTGATAGGATTTGTAAATAGCTATCAAGTTTTTTCTTCCCCAAGCTTATATATCCCCACTTTCTTCAAAAGGTCTTCATACTTCATAGTATATAGACTGAAAGTATGTCTCTATCCTGATCACTCTTCCCTAGATTCTTTCCATTTTATCCATATCCTTCTTAAACTATGATGCTCAGAATTGAACACAGTAACTCCAATGTGACTGTGACTATTTTCCCTTTATTACCAGAAATTGTGCATTTCAATGCAGACCAAGATTGCATTAGCTCTTGTGGCTGACATGTAACATTGCTGGATCATGGTGAACGCATAATCCACTGAAACCTACAGATCTTTTTTAGGCAAATTGTTGCCTAACAATGACTCCTCCGTTATGTATTTGTGAAGCTGTCCGCTCTAGTCTGTCAAGATCTTTTCTGGATTCTGATTCTGTTGTTGACCATGTTAGTTATCATTCCTAGCTTTGTGTCATTTGCAATTTAATGAGCATATCATCTATGTTTATCCAGTTCATTGATAGAAAATATTAAACAGTACAGGATCAAGCACAGATCACTGGTGCTATTCACAGAATACCTGCCAAGCTTTATTCTAGTCATTCACTCAGTTCTTCATCTTTCCATCTTCTCTGCAATAATAGAATGAATTACTTTATCAAAGTGCCTTGGTAAATTATATCCACCACTTTTACCTAATCTGCTAGTTTAGTAACCATGTTATATTTTTTTAAAGTAAGACTTGTCTGACATATTCTATTCATTATGAAGTCCTGTGAAATTTAACCAAAGCTTCTTTGGCATTAGCCATTTCTTTAATGATCCATTCTAGAATTTCCCCAGAAACCAAAATAATTTATTCTTCTGTATTATTTGTAAATTCTGTTCTCTCTTCTTTCTTGAAAATAGGGATATTTGCCCCTCTCTAGTCTTGGGTTGCTTCTCCCACTCATCATTTTCTTTCAGTGGCAATCACGATGGCTCAGTGAGCACATCTACCACATCTTTGAGGACCTGGTAAAGTATTCTTTTGGGTCTGATGACTTGAACTCATCAAGGCCAGCTCCATTTTTCTACTATCTCTTTACTTGTCTTGGGTATCATCAGCTCCTGGTTTGCCATTTTTGTTCCATCATTTCCAGTTCAAAAGTCATTCTTGAGAAGAAAAGAAGAAAGCTAGGCATTCCAAGAGGCATAGGTGATCAAGGAGTATGTGGGTCATCCTGTGCCGAGCCAGGGAGATGGTATTCCTAATAAAGAGGAATAGGAGATAGACTAGTTTGGTTAGAACAGAAAGTTCATGAAGGAAAGCAATATACAATAAACCTGGGAAAATAGTCCACAGTCATATTGTAAAGAGCCTTGAATGCCAAAAAAGAAAGTTCATATTTTATTGTAGAGGCAATAGGGAACCACTGGAGCTTCTTCTACATGGTAAAGAATATTCTTTATGTTGTCCCTTACCTCTCTACTGAGAAAGGGGAAACAATTAATTAATTAATTGGCCATTAATTTTAGTTTGAATGTGGTTCCCTTTGCAAGTAGGATTTTGCGAAAAATGTTCTATGATCCTTGTGTTTGTTGTTTTCCTGGTTCTACTTACTATGAACTGAATCAGCTTATAAATATTCACGTTTATCTGAATTTTTTTCATTCGTTATTTCTAATGGTGCATTAGAATTCCATTATGTTCATGTTGTGTCACTAACTGTGGGTGTATACCAAGTTTTTGATCTGGGTTCTCTTCTCTTTTTTTCTATACTTACTTGGTCACCTCATCAGCTGCCATGAGTTTTATCTCTAGGCAAATGATACCTATACATCTAGATCTAGTTTCTTCTCTGCACCATCAATTGACTTGTGCATTTTGAAGAGGATGTCCTATAGGCATGTCAAAGCCAACATAGTGAAAATAGAAGTCATTCTCTTTCCTCCCAATATTTTTACACTCACAGAGCCCTCCTCTCTCCCATGTTCATGTCTTTATTACTTCTTGCCTGGATTACCGGACAACCTTCTAAGTGGTCTCCTTACCTGATGTCTTTCCTGACTCTAATCCACATCCTCTACCTAGCTGCCAAAGGGATTTTTCCTAAAGCACCAGTCTGACCATGTTATTCAGTAAACTCTAGGGGCTCCCTCCTACCTCTAGGCTCAAGTACAATCTCCTTTGGCATTTAAAGTCCTTCATTACCTATCACCATCCTACCTCCCCAGTCTTATTGCACATTCACATTCCTTTCGTCCCTCAACACCGTGCATTCCAAGGGTCCATCAAAACTTGCCTTCTTGCTGTTCCTTACACACAATACCGTATCTTCCGTTTCTATGCCTTTGCACTGGCTCCCCAAATGTCTAGAATGCTTTTTTCCTTTCACTTTTGCCTCTGGAGTCCCTACTTCTTTTCAAGATTCAGCTCAAGTTCATCCGTCAGCCCTTCCTGATCCCCCTAGCTGCTTGCCAGTACCCTCTCATAATTACCTTGTATCTCTTTTTTTGATTTAAAATAAAAATATGCCCATATATGTTCATGTTGTCTTTGTTAGAATATAAGCTCCTTGAAGCTGGGGATAGCTTCATTTTTATCTCTGTAAATTCAGCATAATGCCTAGCACATAGTAGGTTGTTTAATCAATACTGGTTTATTATTGTTATTATTGCATTCTGTGCTATAGTTTGTTTAGTCATTTTCCAGTCCATAACTCACCTTGTTTCCAGCTTTTTTTTTCTTTTCTGATTTGGTGTGTGTGTGTGTGTGTGTGTGTGTGTGTGTGTGTATACATGTATACAATAGCCCTTCTTTCTTTAACCTCCACTGTATATATGAGTGGGTAGCTCTTAAAACAGAAGCAGATTCAGAAAGCTAGTTCAAACATAAGAGAATAATCTTAATCAGGACATAGGGCTGCAAGGGCAACTAAGTCAAGATAGGGATGAGGAATCCCAGAGTTCCCAGAAGAATCCCTAAGTTCAAGGAAATTGAGCAAGGGTTGTAGAGAACAGGGGACAAACAAGTTCAGAGAATTTAGGAGGTTAAGAAAAAACGTTGAAGTTGCCCTTCTTGCAGCTCCCTGCAACCAAGAAGGTGAACCTGGGCCTCTGGGAGCAAAGGACATCATCTTTCCTGTGAATAAAGAAGATAAAAAAGTAGCTTAGCTTTGGACAAGGAGTGGAAAATAAGAATGAATTAGGTAGGAAAGGAATGACCCAAAGGATTGTATTACAGAAGGACTCAGGATTCCAGAGGTAGAGCCTGGAAAAGTCTAAGTGATATTTTAAGTGGTATCAACCTAATTAAGTAATATGAGATGATATACCTGTAGCTTACCTATTCAGAAGATAGTTTGCCACTGAGATTCCCATATTTTGGAGTAAAATATTTAGCACTTTAAAATGACTTGATCATTATATGTATTATTTATTATTCAGTGGACAATACTGTTTCCGACTGGGGTGGGTGGGGATGGGGTGGGGGTGGGAAGGGTATGGAATGGCAGGGGAAGTCAAAGTAGAAGGCTGTAAATTCTAAGGTGATGTTCCTTTTGGAGAAATCACCCCTGCCCTAATCCCCATTCTCCAGTGGTGGCAGCAGAAAGTTGGCCAGTCTGTTAGTCAGTCTTAGTGTAATTCTGGGCAAATAATTTCACCTCTCTGAGCCACAGTTTTCTTCTCTACACTGAAACACATTCAATGGCTTCTTCATCTCATTGAGTCTCTTCCATGATATCAAACTGTCAATTGTATTTAGTAGACATACAATTCTGAATGTTCACCTGAACACATGACTAGATTGAAAATTTTGAGCTTTAATCCAGAGGTCAGTCAGTGGATGAAAGTAATATTTACCTTGGTCTCTTCCAGGAAAGAGATGTTGAGTACAGAGCTACTGAGGAGAAAGCTGTGGTTGGATATGTGTAGAGACTGGCATCCTGATATCAAAATTAAAAATGAAGCGCCCCTTTAAATCAATGAATATCTATTAAACACATTTTCACAACTGCAACAAATTTGAAAAGTGTCCTAATATATCCAAACATTGTTAATAAAATACAAAGTTCATCACCCCAAGGTAGCTATAGAAATATGAACACTGTCTCACCAAAAAGGACGAAGATTGATAGACATTCTTAGAATACATGGTAATAGGTTAAAAAAAAAAACCCTATAGAAATACTTTTGGAATTAGCAGAAATGATTCAGTATTCAAATGTTTAAAAAACTTCTGAATTAGCAAACGTTTCCATATATTTAGAATTAAAATGCTAGAAATAGAATTAACATTTTCATATACTTAGAACAAAGAACTGGATTGCTTATGAAATTGTGAATATTATATACAGTTTGCTTTTCTTTTAAGGTATATTTTAAAACTGTCTTGTTGTCTATATGATTCCTTCTGATCTTCCTTCTGTTTTCAACTGAATTCAAAAAATGTTTTAAGAACTCTCTTTTATTTCCTTTCCTTTTTTTTTTTAAAATAACCACTCTATGACCTACAAGTTCCCACTTTTTAAACCCCATTAAAAGAGAGAAATCTTTTAAGACAAATATGCACAGTCAAACAAAGTAGATTAGATCTTGGTCATGTCCATTCATACATATCTTATTCTGCATTTTGAGTTTATTACCTCTCTGTCTTGAAGTGGGTAGCATGAGTCATCATCAGTCCTCTGGAATTGTATTTGGTCATTGCATTGATCAGAATTCTTAAGTCTTTAAAAGTTGTTAAGTTTTTACAGTATTGTTGTTATCATATACATTGTTCTTTTTGTTCTGCTCACTTTGCTCACCTCTATGAGCTCATACAAGTCTTCCAGGTTTCTCTGAAACGACCCCTTTTGTTATTTCTTGTAGTGTAACATTATTATTCCATGACATAATTTGTTCATCCACCCCCTAGTTGATGGGCACTGCCTTAGTTTTCAGGTCTCTGCCACTGCCAAAAAAGCTACTAGGAATATTTTTGTACACATTTCACTTTCTTTGATTTTTTTGGGTTATTGACTTAGTAGTATTGATGAGTCAAAGGGAGTGCAGAAGTTAGTTGTTTTTTGAATATAGTTCTAAATTACAGGCCAGTTAATGGCTCCACCAACAGTGCATTTTTTTGCTTATTTTCATTCATCTGCCCCTCTACTAGTTGTCATCACTGTTATTCTGATGGATGTAAGATGAAACCTCAAGAATTGTTTTAATTTGCATTTTCTAAGTGTTACTGATTTGGAATTTTTTTCATATAGTTGTTGATAGTTTGTATTTCTTTGAAATCTACTGTTTATAGCCCCTGATCATATATCTGTTGGAGAATGGGTCTTGTTTTTGTAACTTTAAATCAGTTCCTAATGCATCTTATGTATCTGTTCCTAATATATCTTAGAAACTAGATCTTTATCAGAGAAACTTGCTATTGTCCTATCCCACCCCCACTCCAGTTAACTGTTTCTCTTCTAATTTTTAACTGTATTGGTTTTGTTTGTGCAAAACTTTTACATTCTATATGATCAAAATTGTCCATTTTAGTTTTTTTTAATTCTCTCTGACCCTTGTTTGGTTGTGAACTCTTCCTTTATCCATAGTTGTGAAAGGTATTCTTTACTATTCTAATTTGTTTATGATGTGAATTCATATGTAAGTCATTTATCTACTTAGAGTTCATCTTTATATGTGTTCACTAAGTATTTGCAAAGCCTGATAAGATATACACATTAGATTTGTAAAAATGTAACTAAATTAGTTTACCTCTGGATTAAGCATGTGAAAGAATTACAGTCCAAGAGTGGAATCAAAAGGCTCTTTATGGGTAACAACTGCATAAACTCAGATATGTTGACAAAGAAATATAAAACAAGTGATTAAGTCATGGGAATGGGAGGATAGTCTGTAATGGCAATTCAAGACTAGGTCATCGCCACCACAAATTACTGAAAGATAATTAAGAAACCCAGATTTAGTGATCTATGTAGATTATTCAAGGAAACAGTAGAAACTGTCCAATATATCTAAAGGCTGTAAAACAGGACCTAATGCATACTCATCAATACAGAACTTGGTAGTTAGAACTAGACATCAGAAGCTCATTATCTTTTGGAGATTAAGACATAAATAACCATGTTACAAATATAGTCCTCAAATGTCCTTGAGAACTCAACCACTAAACTGTACTGAAACCAGAGCATTATCATAGGAACTGTTGTTCACAATTACTTGAACATAGCATTGATCTTCAGTAACTTAAAAACAGTATTAAAAGGCATTGTCATACCAAATGCTGATTATCTCCAAGTTGAATGGAACAAAAACCTTTCAAAATATTGAGAAGCAGCAGAAAAAAATAAAATCCTTTTGGAATAGAATGAGGTACATATCTCCAGTATACTGTCTGTGATAGGAATTAGTTGTACCTAGAATACTTTTAGTGAGTTTATAGCACAACATGTCCAGTTAGGTCAATAGCCATTTCAGAAAAATCTTTTTTTTTCATAATTGCTGTTTGATAATCTGTGCTGAGGGAAAGAAGCATGGAGCAGAGAAGGTAGTTAGAGTTTCAGGCTTGAGGCTTACGTGTTCAAAGCCATCATAACTGCTATTGTACAGATATTGCATTTTTATGGATATGTGTGTGAGGGAGAGAGAGAGAGAGAGAGAGAGAGAGAGACAGACAGACAGACAGACAGACAGATAGACAGATAGACAGAGACAGAGAGACAGAGAGAAAGAGACAGAGTGAGAGACATGCTACAAGTTCTGGAGAAAGGAAAAGCAGTTCCATAGGGCAGAATCATTCCTTTTATTTTTTTACTTTTTAAATTTTATTTTAAGTTCCACATTCTTTCCTTCTCTTTTCCTTCTCCCTGACCTATTAAGAAGGCAAGAAATACAAAACACATTACAGATATGAAATCATTTCTGTGTTATCTAGGTTAAGAAGAGAAAAAAATAAGAAAAGGAAAGAGAAAAAAAGATGCACTTCAATTTGCATTCTGAGCCATTTGTTCTTTATCTAGAGTTGGATAACATTTTTCATCATGAGTCTTTTGGAACCCTTTGGGTCATTGTGTTGATCAGAATTACTAAGAATCATTCCTTTTAAGTGAATATTTTTTTTTCTGTTTTAGTGGTCAATACTCTTTATTTTTCATTTTTTAAAAAATGCATTTTTATTGATGTGTTTTTTCATTTTACATCATTGTAGTTATCCACAGTATCTTTCCATTTTCATCTTTCAGAAAGTCATCTCATATTTAGTATTTTTCAAAGACAAAATGGATAAAAGTGAGCACAACCATTCAATATGTTGAAGAAAACGTGCTAGTCGTAACACCTATTGACCTACCACCTCCACAAAAGGGAGGGGGGGTGTCTTCTTATATCTCCTTTATAATTTTGTTACATTCACTTTTGATTTTTTTGTTTTGTTGTTCTTTCCATTTACATGTTGTTGTCATTGTGTATGTTGTCTACTTACCTTATTTACTACTCAGCTCTTCAGCAGTTCATATAGATCTCTCCAGACTTCTGTATATTCATCACATTCATAATTTTTCAAAGTGCAGTAATATTCCATTATATTCATGTGTCACAATTTTCTTAGCCATTCCCCATGTGATAGGCATATACTTTGTTTCCAATTGTTAAGTATTACAAAACATGCTACTATAAATATTTTGGAATGTAGGAGACTTTTTTTTCTTTTCAATGTCCTTTTTGTGGTATAAGCCCAAAATGGAATCTCTGCTTCGAAGGTTGTGATTCTTTAGATTCCTTTATTTGCATAATTCCAAAACATTTTATAAATTGGTTATACCATTTCACAGCTCTGCCAATGATATATTAGTGTGCCTATCATTCTGTAATGCCTCCAACGTTGATCATTGACATATTTTGTCATTTTTGTCAAGGTGCGAGGTGAAACTTCAGAGTTGTTTGGATTTGCATTTCTCTCACTATTAGTGATTTGGTGCATCTTTTCATGTGATTGTGAATACTTTGCAATTTTTCTTTTGAACACTAGTTGTTTGCATCCTTGGACCACTTATGTATTGGGGAATGGCTATTATATATATATGTATATATATATGTGTGTGTGTATTGTATATATTGTTTATATATCTTGATACCAAACCCTTATGAGATAAATTATATATTTATACACACACACACACACACACACACACACACACACACAGAGTTTCCCCCATTTAACACTTCCTTCCTTATCCTAGTCAGTACACTATATTTTAGCCTTTGCCCCTTGCCTCTGTCATGAGGGCCAAAGAATTGTCATCCTAAAGCATTAAGTCTTTTATCTTAGCTAATACTTATCCCTACTGGGAGGGCCACGGTAAAAAATATCAACAAAAGGAGCTTGTTATCACTTGGGTCATCACAAGGAGACCTTTATGGGATATTTTTAGCCAGAGTGAAGTGTGGCAGGTACTTTTTATAAAGGAGACTTTAAAAAAAAGTACAACAATAAGAAATGTTGTTACAAAATGAAATCCTTGACTTTTGTATAATTAAAGAGATATTAAAATTTGTTTATTGGAATAAATAATTATTACACCTTATTTTCAGCAGATCCTGAAGATTAAGATAGTAACAAATTCAATTCTAAAATTCAGTGTTACTTTGTCTATAGTTAGCTTGGTTGTTGTTGGTTTTGTTTGTGTTTGTTTTTTTTTTGGCAAGGAGGAAGGGGAAAGGGGAATAACAAATCTCTGATATGTAACTTGCAAATTGAATAGTTTGAGGCCTGCTGTGATTTTTTAGAATTACTTTTTTTTTAATGGACATCAATGCAAAAAGTACACATACTGTGTTGTTTTAGAAGAATAGATTTTAGAAGAAAGTTTTCCTGGGCATCATGCTGATTTTTCTGTTCAAAAACATTCCAAACTATGACTCCCCCCCAGATGTCCTGTTTGTCTAAATGGTACCTTTGAACCTCCTTCTCCCCAACCTCTTTTTCATTGATACTGTCTGTTCAGAAACAGTCATTATTATTATTATATTATATTTACATATTATATTATCATATATTGTTATTATATATTATATTATTATTATTATTTATGACATATATGTCATTAATTGACTAGATGACACCTTTCCTTGGATACAATAGATATTTAGTAAATCTTAATTGCTTGATAATAATTTACAGATGAAAAGAGCTCTGAAGAGTTTTACCCTTATCTATAGGTAGTTCTATTCTTAAGAACTCCTGAAAATGTGTGGATATTAGTTTTTTTTCTTCTCCAGGTAAAACACTTTTGCTAATATATTCTAGTATTACACAAAACTGTTTTTCCAACCTCAATACCTCCTGATGGTATTTTAGACAATTTCTTCTGGGAAGACACAATACTATTGCTCACTATTGACTAGGTGACCCTTGGTAAATCACTTAATCTCTCTCATCCTCAGTTTCTCCATATGTAAAATGGCGGGTAATTATGATATCTACTACCACAATTGTGAGGATCAAAAGAGATAATATTTGTAAAAATGCTTTGTAAACTTTAAAGAACTATATACAGATTAGTTATTTTTGTTTTTACTCCAAACAATTTTCTTGATTTCAATTTTCTGACACATAATTAATTTTACTGAATTGCTTGGGTGAATTAGAAATTCAAATAGTAGCATTAAGACTAGAACAGATTTTCATTAGTGATCTTTATGTTGCCTCACACTAAGGTGTCATGTCCTGCCTGTTTCTGATTTTTTTTTTTTGGTGGCTCTTTGCTAATTTTATTTTAGTTTTTTACCATCTTAAGAGAGGTAGTACTATTTAGCTGATAAGACAGCTATCCTTGGTGAATGAGTGTCCTGGGTTCAAATCTGTGCCTGGTACATATTACATTTGACCTCAGGCAAGTCCTTTAACCACTCAGTGCTCTAGGAAATTCTGATTATAGGTTACAGAAGAGATTAAAAGGTGATGAGCTATATTTATAGAGACTTTCTTATACTAACGAAGTTACTGGGCAAGTCCCTCTCCCTGTCCCTTTTCAATATCTTAGTAACACTGAAAAACAAAAAGCTGAAATACTTTCCTGCTTTCATTGCTTTCTTTCAGAGGGTGTTTGCTGTCTCTGGTGATGTGAAACTGCTGAATTGTGTCCAGCTGTCCCTTCACATGGAAAACAGCTCATTTATTCTTTCCACTGGGTCTTCTAGCATCCAGTGACTTTGCTATTACAGAATAAATATTCTTTAGTAATAGGAAGGAAACACAAAGTATTTGTTTCAGTCTCCAAATTATGGTTAGAGATTCTTAATGCTTAAATGGAATTGGTATATGTCTGTTAAAGTTTGTAATTGAATAATTCGATTTCTGTTCCATTGAAATAAAAGATTAAAACCCTGACAGACTGCTAAATTTCCCCTTCATTAACTGTTGTCTCTTGTAAAAGTCAAGCATTTTGGTAGGGTAATTGAATTTACTTTGTGGTTTAGTGCCAATTTTAATGTGGCTAAGTCCCAGTCCTTTGGCTTTAGAACCCTCCTTTTAAACAGTTGTTATGGATAGTGTGGAGGAGGAAGGGAATGTCTTTTTCCCACTGCCTTCTAAAAAAAGTGGTTTCCTTTCACTTTTCCAATCAGTTGTCAGCTTTGAATGGTCACCTCAAATTTCCTCTGACTTATGCAGAAATGCAAACTTGAATGATGAGAGTTGATAGTAACACCATACAGTGGCCTCTCTGAGGTGAGATTTTCAATTCTTTGGTGATAGTTGTTTTCTATGCCTTGTTGCCATGTAGCAACACCATCAAAATGTTAGCGTTAAAAAGATGGGCCTTTGCTTAGTCCTATTTGCCTCAAATACCTCATCTATAAAATGACCTAGAGAAGGAAATGGCAAACCATTCCAGTATCTTTTGGTGATGTTTCTCTCAATATTTAGCTAGGCTCATTCTCAGAAAGGAAACTTGTTCCCTTTCTAGGACTATACTCAAATCTTCTACCATATGGTAGAATCTATTAGAGTTTATGGATCACTGACATTGCCTTTGAGAATCCAGAATTGCCTCCATTTTATGATGCGACACCAGAAAAGGAATTTGTACAGCACTCAATTCTTATCTATCTTTTAAAGCACTTCTCAAATAATGCTTTCTTTGTGACCTGTTCCCCAGGCTAAAGTCCAGGCAAAATTGGCATTTGTGCTGTCCCTTGTCAATTTCATTGTAGAGATTTCTTTTTAAAAGGAAACAAAGGGCAAGCAGAATAATGATACATTGTATACCAGGAACAGTTTTCTTCTCCTGAGTATGACAACAAAGTTAATTGGGGTTTCATTTTAGATTTGTAAATTTGTTTCCTGCTACCCCCATGCCCGCCCACCCACCACTCAACCGAGAATTTTCTAAAGTTGTTCCTGTGTTTGTCCTTTCTTCTGGAAGAGAACCATGACATCATGATGATGACATGACTTTCAGCTGACTTTGATTTGAGTGAGAGAGGGCTGTGCAAGATCCCCAGTCTCACTTTCTTCTCCAGAGCCTTCTTGGTCCAGTGGCTTATAATACAATTTCTAATGTACTTATCCTGTAACATTGTTCGTTATAAGTTAATTGTGTTTGTTAAGTTCTCCCTCCGTCAGACTGTAAGCTCCAAGAATACAGTTTAGGGTATTATTTAAACTCTGTATCTTTCTCAATGCATTTCGACTGTTGTTGGAATAATTAAAGAACTGAAGTAGGGCTAACATATTCTTCTCACTCTCTTCTGTCTCCTGTCCTCTATGACTTTTTGCTCACCATCACCCATGCTTGGAATGTGCTCTTTCTTACTTAACCATCTTTTACACAGATTTCTTAATTTGAGGGTTCCCTCTGTCCCAAACTACTCCATATTTTTTCTGTATATGCTTATATACGTACTTTGTGTCCCTTCCATTAGAATTTCAGTTCCTTGAGAATAGCGATTGTTTCATCCCTCATATTTATGTTCCTGGTACTGAGAACAATCCTTTAATAAATGTGCACTGATTGGTTTATTAGAAATGAGACTAAAGTTGTTTTTGTTTTTTTTTCCAAATGAACCTAAACTTCCACTGTTGCTAGTAACCCGGGGTGTTCTTTTACAACCTACAACCTATTAGCACTACTAGAAAAACAGGCCAAAGAGTGTGACCTTTTGACCATGGGTGAGTGACATCGTCTTTACAAAGGACACTGACTTGTAAGGAAGCTTTCAAGAAAGTCGTTACATTTCCAGATGCCTCAAAATGTGTCTTCTAGATATTTCCCATTACTTTTATAATGAATAGTTCAGTTCTGGTTTTTTTGTTTTGTTTTGTTTTGTTTTTATTATGTGGAATTGAATTTAATGTGTTTTGCTCTGCTGCCTGTCTGGAACCATGTTGAAATTTTGGGTTATTTTTAGAATTGTAGTTTTCATATCATTGTCTGGTAGTGATGGCTAATATGACTTATGAATTTTTTTTCCCTCTAATTTCTCCCTTTTAGCCATTGAGGCTTTCGAGAGGGTTTTATAACTTTTATGTTTGAGTACTTGTAGTAAATCTTTCATTTAGTTATGATTTTTGTTATTGATGAGGTCTAGGCTGATAAAATTATCTAAATAAGATTAGAAGAGCTTTCAGGAAAGGAATCTTATTTAGATTTGTGTCTCCCCTAGGCCTAATACAGTGCCTTGCTCTTAATAGGTATTTAATAAACATATGTTGACTATAATGAAAGTACTGTTGTAGACTGGAAAGGGAACTGGAATAAAAAATTTTGGCATCCAGTTTTGCCAAGTAACTTGAACTCTCCGAGCTATTCATCTGTAAAATGGGGATAATAATGATCATAATTATTTCATTGACTTGTGAGATAAACATTTTCAAATCTTTAATGCAAAGCATAACCATGAATTATTTTCTCCACTATTCTACAAATTTTATCTGGGACTATTTCTTATCTAAACTTTATACCTCCCCGCAGGGCGTGGAAAGGTATTAGCACAGAGTATGTGCTTTATTAATGCAGGGGTTCTTAACCTTTTTTGTGTAGCTCTTTGACTTTAGTGAACCTATGGTCTCCTCAGAATGTTTTTAAAAGCATAAAATAACATGCATATTGTAAAGGAAACCAATGATAATGAAATACAATTATTAAAATATTTTTAAAAATAAAACAAATACTTAGACCTCAGGTTGAGAACTCTTCACTGGCTTAATGAATGAAATTGCTGGTAAAATTGAAGCAAAAATTTCAACACGATAAAAGAACAATTTCTTAAAAGGTTTGGTTGTTGTAATTACAAGGTTTGTTGGATCATAGAATAGATTAGGGTTCATTTTAATTACATTCAGGTCTGAAGTCACCAAGTAAAAAACCAATATTTAATTTAGGTCTTAAACCCTCTCCTTCCTGTTTTTCTCTGAATGACCAGGCTAATTGTTTTCCTGTAGACCAAGATTTATTGAAGTGCTTTTTGGGGATACCTGTTAGCTTGAAAAATGTCTCTTAAGGTTGTCCAGGAAAGTTATCTTTTAACAGTAATAGGTAATATTATTATTATACTTTAGTTTCTGGAATTAATAACTCATTAATAATTTACTTAACATGGTGAATTAGCTAGCAAATATTTGTATTTGCCTTGTGTCTGATTCTGTTAGATATTAATGGAGGGAGTGGTCTGGGAGAAGAGGTATGAATTTATGATCCATGGCTTCTGTGTTCAAGGAGTTTACGGTCTAGATGGGGGTTACAAGAGGAACAGACAGGAAACAATTATAAATTGATACAATCCAGCGCATAATTAACTGCTAAATTGTATGTTATGTCCTAGGAACAAAGGGAGTTCAGAGGAATGAGAGCAGTGTGATGTAAGGGTAGTAGTTATGATTCATAGTTTACAAAACCCAGTCTCATTGGTGTTATGTGAAACCAAGAGCCATTCTTCTTAATCATTTGTTGGTTTATTAATGTTGGTGAGTAGGAATGGGTGTTTTTGATCTTTCCTCAAGTAATAGTTCCTATAATCGTTGCTATAGAGTCACTGTAAAATTGACAGTGAATTCTGAACCACTCTTTATTTCTCTCCCCTCACCACACTTAGACTTTGAATGATAACAAATCTTCAAGTGTTTGATCTTCTAGATTGTAAATCATTTTCAAGGGCTGAAGAGTTTTACAGTATTACATACTTGCTATGAAAATCAACTGGCTTATAAATATATATATATATAATTTTTCATAACTAAAAGTAAAACAGTTACATATGAACAATGCAATACAATCCTGAGACCTGTTTCGATATTCATAGCAAATGCTTTTATTTTCAACTCTGATATATTGTGAAAAATAATTAGACTCTCTGTCAGATAGCCTTTGAGGTTCCTTTCAATTCTAGATCATTAACCATATGATCCATTAGGAATGAAGACTGAAATTATGTTTCTTCATATAAAGCTCAGAAAGTTAGATAAAATACTGTTTTATTTGGCTATACTTTTTTTTTGGAGGGGGGAGTGATGGAAACAGACTCAAATATTAGCTTTTCTTTCCCAATCTGAGGGCAAATATTCAGTCTATATCAATTAGTCAGTATGTATATGATTAACACTTTGATTCTTTTGTTTTATTGAAGGGGCAGAGGATGGAGGAGGGAGAGAGATACCTTGTGGTAAAGGTCTTTGACTTATTTCAAGATGTCACTCTGATAAGAAGATAGGAATAATGGAAGACTTTTAAAAATCAGACCCCTATCATCTGTAATTGTCTCGAGATTAGCTGACTTTTTAGTGGGATGTTTCCTGAATAGTATTATCTGCAGTGTTATGGAAACATTTCCCACCCTAGCCAAACTGACTGACTTGCTGTACTTCACTTTGACATTCCATCTCCTGCCTGTACAGTCACATAGGCTATCCCCACATGCCTGGAATTCACTCCCTAGTCCTTGCTTCCTCTTAAAATTGTTAGCATACTTAGTTTAAAGCTTAGCTCATGTACCTCCTCCTATGGAAGCTTTTCCTGATACCTCTAGTTAACGAGTTACCTGTTATATACTCCCTATACCTCTCCCCATTCTCCACTGTCTACATATGAATTCCTTGAAGTCAGGAACAATTTTTTCATTCTTGTCTTTCTATCAGTGGAGCCTCTCACAGTGCTTTGTATATTGTAGGCATTTCAATGTTTATTTGTTTGAATTGGATAAAGTTATGACCTCAAAATTTATGTCAGTTTTTTGAAAAAAAAATGACCTTTCCTGCCTCCCTTACAGTTAACTTAGTGTGTTTGAAAAAAATGTCATATTTTCTATTGAAGTTATAAATATACTTTTTTCAAGTTTCTAACTTACTCTGCTTTCCAGTGACTGTAGTGCCCTTATGTAGAAATGATGGCTGTCATTTGAGAGGCCTTGTTACATAAATTTTTGGACTTGTTATATAAATTTTCATATTTTTTGAGTTTCCCCCCACCCTCCTTCCTGAAATGGATAATTGGCAAGTCATTGGAAAGTACTGTCGTTTTTAAAAGCTGAAGAACACAGGTTCTAAAGAGCTGGGTAGGGATTTGTGTATTGATGTCATAGCTGTCAGAGCCATAGATGATTGTAAGGAGGATATTCTCAATTATGTATTATCACAATTGATACTGACACTAATTCACTTTATATGCCCTTTGTATAGATGGAATGATGACACACAACATAATGCTACTTTGCTGAAAGAGGTGCCCTTATCAAAATAGACAACCTCAGTCCAGATGACATTTTCTGTGGGATAAACCTAACCCAGAAAGAAGAATTTTCAGGAGGCAATGGATTTCACTGCAATTGTTTAATGTTTAAAAGCCTTTTTACACAAGTATATTAACATGGATATCTTCATACAATATCAGAGGTAGAAGGGACCATTAAGTATATACACAGACCTTTTATGTAATCACTTACCTCTGGATCTTTTGGACACCTGTGTGAACTTTTATCTATTTAGCAATTTCTTGTTAGATACCTGCTGTATGGAAAATATTTATTTTCCTGGGAAATATACAAAGTTTAATTAAAATTTATTCCCTGACTTCATTGAGCTTAACATCCTCATAGGGGATATAATGATACAGTGAGGGGATATAATGTTAATAATAAGAGCAGTAAGCAACTGGAATTTATATATATATATATATACACACATATATATAAAAAATTTTGTTTGTGCCTCCCAGTCACCCTGTGAGGGTGGATATTATAATACAGCATTACAGGTAAATGAATAAGGGAAGGATGAAAAAACACATCATGTAAGGTTTTCTTTCATGGGGAAGGCTCTTAACTGGGGGGTATTAGGGAAGGTTTTATGGAGGAGGTAGCCTCATATCCTCCTAGATTATAATTATCTTGCAGACAGGTGTGGCCCTTTTATGTCTCCTACTAGTTTATACTACTGTATTCTGTTCACAGGGACTTATTAAATATTGATTGAATTATTGAATTGGATGAGGAAATGGAGGCCCACACATCACATACCTAATTAGTGGAACACATCATTATTTAATTAGTGCCTTTGTAATAACATAATCTTTCTGAATCCCCACATGTCAGGAATTTAAATTAATATGAAGGCAGTCAAGCATTTTTAGATTATAACATAATCCTTTGTAATTAGAGAGTATGAACAACAGAGTATATTGTTGGTTGAGTTGTGTGATTATTGTCTGTTGAAGGCTATTTGGTTTTTCTTTTGGATCTTAGCTATTTTATAGGTTCTGTTTGAAGATAAATCAGTATAGTTACACTTAAGAAGTCCATTGGCATATATCTATAATCATTTTTCATTTTTCTTTGTGGAGTCTGTTTAGGCAGTATTTCTGTAAATCCATTCATTCTTTATCATTCAAAGATTGAATTTTTTCCTCCATTTCATTTTTTTTGCTCTTATTTCCTGCCTCTGTTAATATTTTCAAATGTTTACAAATATTTACCAGGATTTGAGGATGAAAATCAAATACATTCCAAATAAGTTACTGTTTTGACAGAGGAGTTTGACATTATTGGTTAAAATAGGATTTATATTTTATATAATAGCTTAAATTTACCTAGCCCTTACAGATATGTAACCTCATCTTCTGTAGGCTCATTCAAGGGCTTTTTGGAACAACTCCAACAAGATGTTCTGTTCTCATATGGTTATGAATCGCACTAGGAATCTATGTTTTGAAAAGCTTGTTATTAAATTTTTGTGGATCAGTAAAATATGCCTGAGTAATGATGGGCAACAGTTCTATTTGTGATAATGCTCTGGTTCCATAACAGTTTATTTGCTGACTGTTCAAGATGATGTTTGATTTTTTTTAATATATATATATACAGGAATTTGTTATATTACAAAATTTTCCGAACCTCTGATTTATAATTTGGGGCAGTTAATTGTGACTTTTGGGTTTTTGATAGGTGATATTTTTGTGACATATAAGTCACAAAAATTATACAGTGTATACAGTTCCCTTGAATAGTCTTTATTCATTAATAAGTCCTCTTATCACTCTCCTTGAATTTCTTTACTTTGATGATATCCTTTGTTTTCCTTCCACTGCCAGCATATAGATGATGGGATGGGCTTCAATGGAGTTTTCATTATTGCTGTTGTCATCATTAGGGAATTTTACATTGAAAAGTGTTTAGGGTGGGGAGGGAAGAGAGCAGAGAATACCACATTTACGCATTTATTTTTCCTATTTGAATATACTCTAGTGTCATATTTGGGGAAGAACTTTCCTTAAAAAAGCTTTTCCTTTTTTATACTTTAAAATATTATCCACTTCTCTAAATCTTATAAAGAGAACTCATTTTGTCTGGGTCAGTGAAAAAAAAAGTTTAATTTAACAAGTGTAGAGGAGAGACATTTAGTAGTAAACACTTTAATTGCTAACCATTCCCATCTACTATTTATCCATTTCTCTACCACCTTTTCTGTGCTATAAAGTACAAGTCCTTTTGCTAACAATCAGGAAAAAGAATACTGTTGGGTCTTTCTTAGCATCTTAGTTCCTTTTTTGAATGCCTTGGGTCAGCATTTTATGAGTTTGCCCTTATTTCAGTAATCAAATATCAATTACCATAGCTTGTTGGAAACAAAGAATTGGAATTGCTAAGAAGTGATTTACTATTCCTAAAGAAGATAAAAATGTCCTTGTTGATATACACAAGAAAAAAGGAGACATTGAGATAAAATAGTTAATTTAACTAAAGTTTTCTCATTATCTGGGCTGCCTATGAACTCAAACTTGCAGGATGGTGCCCCAGGATACTATTACTTCAGGTTCAAGGTAGTTTATGCATTTGCACTCCTAAAACTATCATTCATGAGTCTCCTCCAATTTGTTAAATTTAAATACTTTGCTAGAGGATACAATTACTTCAAAGCAAAGGAATTTATTGAAATGGCTAAGAATAATTAGTAATAAAACATCTCCTTGCCAACCTGTAGCGCACTCCCACAAATACGTGCAGTATAGTATAACTAGTAGATTCATGAGGAGAATACATTAGTAGGCACACACACACACACACACACACACACACACACACACATATTTACACACACGGCAGAACACCTCCAGAACTTCAAGGCCTCTCTGTCCTTACTCATGGACTCTCCCTTGGTATAATCTTTGCTGGGTTCCCTTAGTTTTCTCTTTTCCACAGCTCAGCTTAATCCCATAACTGGATTATTTAGGCCTTCTCATTGTTGTGCATAGCATCTCCTGTTGGATAAGTTGTATTTCAGTAAGATTTCATTGTTGATATAAGAGAAACATAAATTAATCCACTCCCCCAACTATCTACCTATTTTGCCCACCCCAACCCCCTTCATGTAACAAAAAAGCTGAAGAATCATTCCCTCACAAGAGTTGGGTTCTTTATCCTTAATTGACTCTTTGCATGACTGTCAGGGCTAACATTCCTCAGAATGTACTTGTGATTTTTAAGAATGTCAGGGACTGGCTGATTCTTCATTCTGCCAGTGATTTGACAGCCTATAATTCCATCAGATTGACTGAGGAAGGTATGAAGATCCATTTTAAGAAGTAGAGAAGTTCTTTATACTTCTTTTGCATTGGTCTATCAAAGACTGAAATGGGGCGAGACCACTCCCACACTCTCATGTCTTTTATTCTTTACAACCTGTGAACTGGTCACTTAGGGCATGTATCACTCAAGGTGCCATGCCCTTTAAAAGTTGTAAATACAACCATACAAAGTCCAAAAGGGACAAAAACTTTACAAAATGGTGTCAATTACTTGTCCCTTACATCCATAATTTTATCAAGTATTTTTGGTGGCCAATTAAGTTTCTTGTGCCAACTTGGTTTCTGAGCCTCAGTTATCTTATGATGATAATGATCTTTTAAAGGTTTACTCTATCAATAATTGTGCAGGGAGCAAGTAGTACAATACCAACCAGAATGATGATTAAGGATGTAGGAGATATTATGCACCCTAACACTGTTGTGTAGGCCAAGTAAGAGAATTGTGGTGTTGGAGAATGGGGCTCTGGTGATAGCATTGGTTGGGTTGGCAACCCAGTTAGGTTAGGGTGATACAACTGCTCCTTAGCAGCCAAAAGAAATAGACAGGGTAGCCTAGGGTTGCCTGCTGGTACTACTTAAAAAGAATGGTCTGTCTGACACTGAGGTTAGCAGAGTAAATGGTATTCTTTTATGTTGTAGTACCACAAGAAGGTATGATACAAAGTAATAAATCAGAAAAAAAAGCCCATACTTAAATGATTCAATGCCTATGGCACTGCCCAGAAAACTGACTGAAAATATTCATCTTTAATTAGGTGACATTACATAACAAAATAGATTTCACCAGTTAAGGGTAAGGTATTAATAATGCATTTTGTTTGTCAAGGGTGACCTTAGTTACATGGCACACAAAGATGTATAGCCAAAAATGTATAGATATAACTTTATCCCTAAGGCTAACTTAGATGAATTATAAGAGATGAAATATCAAGGAGTTACTGAAATAACTAAATGACTAAAATAAATTTTTCACCTCATAATAAAACATATGACAAATACATCAATGTTTCATACATATTTTGAAAGGAGATAGACATATTTAGACTGGAATTCTGAAAAGTATTTTTGAATTTGATGGCATGGATTCAGCTAGCATAACAATTATACCAAAACAAAATAATTTTGAAAAGCTGGATGAATTATGGGGTGTCTACTGCAAGCATGGGAAGACTTTCCCTAGTAGAATAGGCTGATGAGAATGATTTGTTACAAGTCCATAAATAAAGGTGGCTAAAACAGGTGCTGTGAAGTTCTTAGAGCTTGGTCAGGCATCAAAGACACCAAGATCATCCACTGCATCTACCGCACCTGGGCCATCACCAGTCATCTTGACTTTTCTCTTGCCACTGAACTTCAGTGACTCAGGAAGAGAGAGTGAGGCCAATGACTGTGCAGTTCTGCCTCACTTAAATCCAATTCACACACAAGTCAATGCATCGTATCACTGGTTCTCTTTGAAAATGAAGGATGAACAATGTGCCCCCAGTAAACAGCATCATCTTGGGAAAAGAACAGTGAGTTTTGTTACTCATACCTTATTAGTACCATTTGCCTCTCTGATTGGGTGGTTGACCCATAAATTCCTCCATTTAAGGAGAATGGACAGGACAGACATTTCAGAAATCTCCTCGTTTCCCACTGGGCTGTAACTCATTTTGGACTTCTTTGACTTCTTCATCATAACTCTCCTACCCTTACCTGTTTTCAGCTTTCTTTAGTGTGTTATTTCCGTCAGTAGATTCTGAGTTCCTTGGGGGCAAGGAGTATCTCTTTTATTTCTGTATTTCTGTCTCTAATGCATAGAGCAGTGTCTGAAACATAGCAGTCACTTACAAATATTTATTGAGTACACAAAGTCCCAGCCATGTAAACATGGTGACTTGTTATCAATTCACTAACTATTGAACATGATGGCCTCAAAGTGCCATAAATTTATATTATCTTGGTTTGTTATTGAAAAGTCTTTGACTCATTTTTTTACATTTCTGGCTTCTTCGTGTTCGATAAATATATAAAATTGAGCTAAGTATAGTAATAATGCTAGTATATTTGATATCCATGTGGAAAACTATTCTTTATACTACCAGCAAAATAATGTAAAGAACAGTTGATATAAAATATGGTATTTTTGAGGGAATCAGTTTGTTTGTTGCAATTTTCTTTACCTTAAACTCAAAAGTGGTATGAGTGACGTGCACATGAACTGAGAAAACAATATGTTGATAATGAAATGTTGAACAAATGGTTGTCATGCTTATTTGTGCAAATGGAAAGGTTTATGATGGCACTTCAGGATTAGGTTATTGCCACCAGGAATTATAGAAAGATCATCCTTAAAAGCCCTGAATTTAGTGATCATCGTAGATTATGTGAGGAAATGGTAGAGACTATACCAGACATTGTTATGAGCTATCAAATTTAGCTTCTTCTGAATACCCAACAAGTCATGACCTGTTGGCTAGAATTCTTTATCAGAATTTCTCTATCTTTTTTGTATTGCTAGATGACACCTCTTCTTAATAAAAACACAGACCTTTATAGCTATATTGGAACTCTAGCATTGTCACACACTAAAAAGTTGCCCACAATTACCCAGATATAACAATGACCTGTAAAACCTTAAGAATGAGGTTTTAATTGATGTCACCATGCCAAATATTAATAATCTCCATGCTATGTGGAATAAAAAGCTTTAATTCCTAGCAGAAGAAATCAAAATTGTGTCATGAGTTACATATTCCTATCATCTTATTTTGTACTAGAGTCTCACTGAGTATCCTTTCAGTGAGTCTTCAGAGATGAGCTTTTAGATTCTAATATTTTTATCCAACTACAAAAATCAGTTATTTTTAGTCTGTTGATAGTATTCATAGAGAATAAGATATAAAAGAATAATATCAGCATAGTGAGTTATCCCAGGACCATTTCTAACTGAACTCATTGAACCAGATGCAGAGAATGCTTTTTTAAAAATTAAAATAATAAACCCAGCTTTATATTAGACTTCAAGGTTTTCTATACACATTATCTTATTTAATTTTCTCAGTAGTTCTACAAAGTAAGAATTATTATCCCATCTTACGTATGGAGAAACTGAAGCTCATTGGCAGTAAGTTTCTGAGGCAGGATTCAAACCTCATTTAGCTCAGAATTCAAGCCTCAGCGTCTTTCTACAAATATTTATTTATTTATTACCTGCTTTGGGGAGCATTCAGTTGGAGTTGGAGTAGAGAGGAATTCAAAGTTCAGGTAAGACTAACTCCAGGAACTTACAGTCAAGTGTACTATATCACAGTCTAGTTGGGATGTATTAGTTATATCCCTCCTGTAAACCATCTCTAGAGAAAAGTGTCTTTGAGGACATAGATTACTATGTTGATGCTAGAACAAAAAATTATAGAAACACAGATCTGTGCCCATCTCCCTCAGTCAGGGAACTCCAATTTAGTAGTTAAATTGCTTTTTTGTACTAAGATTCATTAGAATTGAGAAGCAAAATGTTCAAAGACCAAAGCTTTGGGGGTTGGGGGGAACAATGACAAGGCTTTTGTTGTTGTTCAATCATGGCTGACTCTTAGGGACTTCACTTGGGGTTTTCTTGGCAAAGATACTAGAGTGGCTTGCCATTTCCTCCTCCAGCTTGTTTTACAAACTGAAACAAATAGGGTTAAATGACTTGTCCAGGGTCACATAGCTAGTAAGTTTCTGAGGTCAGATTTGAACTCAGATCTTCCTAACTCCAGGTGCAGCTCTCTATCTACTATGCCACCTTGCTACCCTAATCACAAAGATACCAAAAGTGAAAGGGAAAGATAAAAAATGATTGGCTAGTCATCTGCAGACTAGTGACAATGGTTTTAATGCTATGTCAAGGTGGTTTAAATAGTAAATTCACAAAGGGAATTTAAGAAATGAATGATTGTAAGTACTCAACTTAGTGCTATTTTTCTGATGTTCAGACATTCATTGTCACAGGGGATGAGATAGTGATGATTTTCTGCAGTACCTACTACTATATATAAGGAATATGCCTAAGGGTATAATAAGATGAATAATTTAATTAAATAACTTATTTAATATGTAAGGAGCTATCCTAAGCACTGGGATACAAAGATGAAAATGAGAAGACTGTCATAAAGGTTACAATCTACCAGGGGAGCTATGACATTTTTGCATAAGTAATCATTAGACAGGGAAGAATGCAGCAACAGCCCAGGTATTATATAAAAATATGAGTGGGGAGGGAATACTTTCAGCTAGATAGTGGTCAGGAAAGGTTTCATGGAGGAGGTGATATATAAACTTGACCTCTAAGGTAAAGAAGGATTTCAGGAAGTAGTAATTATTAGGAAAGGCATTCCAGGTTATCTCCAAACAACTTATATGCCAAGAAAAGAGGGAAGAGTCAGTGATAACTCCAAGGTTTTTGAGATTCTGTGATGGAAGAGAGTGGTGCCATTGATAATTATGAAAATTGGAGAAGCAGCAGGATTAAAGTTGCAAATAATGTTCAGGTTTGTTGTTGTTGTTGTTTTTTTTTTAATAGATCAAGTTTAAAGTGCCAGCAAAGTAACCATATGGAGACATTCAGAATGCTTTTGGTGATATAAAGCCTGGAGATTAGGAAAGAAGTTGGGACTATATGGAGATATTTGAGAGTAATATTTGTAGAGCTGATAACTGAAGCTAGTAGAGTAGATGAGATCACTTAAGAGAGAATTTGTAAAAAAGAAGAAAAAATAGTGGATGGAGCTTTGGGGGATACCCAGCCTAGTGAATGGGATGAGGATGTAGCCTGGGAGTGGTCAGCTTGATACTAAGAGAAAAAGAATATGTTCATAATAAAAGGGATTATCAGTAGGAAAAGGTGGTGGTGGTGATTGTTAGGTGCAAATGCTACAGAAAAGTGAAGGGATTAAGGCCACAGCATTTAACAAGTTAGGTTAGTGATAACTTTGGAGAAAGAACAATTTCGATAGCGTTGTAGAGTCTCAAGCTAGATTACACAGTATGACATGTGTCTGGTGAGGTAATGGAAGCAGCAAGTATAGACTATGTTTTAGAAGTTTAAATGATATAAAAGAGAGAGGATAATAATGTTAGGAAATGACAGGGTTAAAGCAAAGGGTTTTTAATATCTGGAGAGCTGAGCTCTTTGAGACATTAGGGATGAAGCTAGCAGAGAAGAGTGGAAGAAGGGGAAAAAAGTCAGATAGACAGACATTGATGGAAGAAATTCCTGGAAGAAACAGGTAGTGATGAGCAGATAGAGTGTAAAACCTATGTCCTCATCAATTTTCTTTCTTTTTTTTCTAGTCTAGGTACCTTTGCACTGGTTCCCTTTGCCTTTAACGAACTCACTACTCACCACCCTCTCTCAGTTTTTATCTTCTATATTCAACTTTAAGCAACACCTATATGAGGCCTGCTGCCTAAGTCAATTTGTATCTGTCTATCTATCTATCTATCTATCTATCTATCTATCTATCTATCTATCTGTCTGTCTGTCTGTCTGTCTGTCTGTCTGTCTGTCTGTCTGTCTGTCTGTCTCTCTGTCTATCCTATCTATCACATGCATGTAGGTATGTGTATATGTAAATGTTGACTCTCAGCTGCTGGAGGGCACAACTATTTTCACTGTGTGGATAGTAGGTGGTAAGATAGAAGGTACTAAAGAAGTGCTTGATTAATTTGTGTACCTGTCTTATGGCCCTTCTAGGATCATAGATTTAGATCTGAAAGGGACTGTTGAAGCCTCATACCAACTCCATCTGGAGCTGAAGAAACTGAGACCCAGAAAAATTTAGTGACAATTCTCCCACCTCTAGCCCTGCAAGTTCACAAAAGCTGAAACTTGAATAAGGTCAAGGTCTAGTGTCTTTTCTATATTGCCTTGCTCATCTTTGGATCCAGGCGGTGTACACAGCAGAATGCTGGAGGGAGTAAGTGGAATTATCAGCTGTACTTGGTCACCAGGTAGGTGGTGGGAGAAGGCATTTGGAAGGTTATTACTAAGTTATCTCTCAGGAAAAGATGGAGGAACCTACGTGCATGTGCAGGGAAGTTAAAGGAGCACAGATCTCTCTCTTGAGTTATCTTTCCAATGGCATTCCCCCATGCCTCTCTGATCCCTATCCTCATATTCTCTCTTGCTCTTGGGGTTCATCATCTACCACCCATGTGGTGCTACACGGCTTCTTGCTGCCATACATTTCTAAAAATTTATTGTGCTACCAGCAAAATTACTAGATTCTATATAACACAATATCAACTTTTTTCCAAAACCTTTTATATTTCAGTGTGGACTGCACCTTTGATATCTAGAAATTTATAAGCCAAGTGTTTAACAACAGACATATTTTTAAAGGCCCTCCATAACTGAAACTACAATTTGACATGAAGTAGAGTCAATACTTATTTGGAAAGTACCATGATTGGAAGGATTTCCTGTGGACTTTCCTTTTCAAAGGACAATTTATTCCCAATTTGTATAATAGTCTTACTGAGTTGCCAAATAAATCTTATTCTGTCAGTAGAATGCCTTTGGTAATTATCACAGTGATCTATAAAGAATTCAGAATGCCTACATGGAAGGGCCAATTTACAGACACTTGCTCAAATTGTAATGACTAACTCTTGGCCCAAAGATTGGTTGTAACATCTTGATGTCTGAGATTAATTCGTTAAAGGACAACATTGCAGAGGACAGAAAATGAAAAAGCAAACACACAATCACAGTGTGTTTATCATAGGCTATTTGGAAATGATTCTAGGCTTTTTTTTTTCCTGCAAAGATCAAAGATTGACTTTAAAAGTGAAGGTGTTACAGAAAGGATAAAGATAATTTGTACCAGTTGTCTTCAGTGTCTGGAATGCAACTCAAAGGATCACACTTGTGGTGAGATAGAAGGGGCCTTAAGAGATCAGCTAGTTGAGCTCTTTCATCTAATTTTAAAGATCTGTTTTTAACAATTCCATATTTAAGCACCAAACAAAATGAGGATCTCTTTTTTAAAAAAGGTCCACTCATGCAGATCTCCAAATATGTCATAAAATCTCTATATGTCATAAAATTTTACCTGCAGCTTTCAAAGCTGTCCTGCTTGACTGTGATTCTTTCTGACTTTCCTTTTGTGTCATTTGCATTTTTTTTAAAGATGCCTCAGTTGAATGTGGTGATTCATGCTTATAATCCTTGCTACTACCAAGGAGACTGCAGCTGGTGGATTATTTGAGCTTGGGAGTTCTGAGCAGCAGTAGAGTTAAAGTCAATACACTAAGTGAGGCACCATTATTGTGGATCTCTGAGAATTCAAGGTTGTCAGGTTGCGTAAGATTGGGAAACCAGCCTAGTTTGGAAACAGAGCGGGTTGAAGTTTCCGTTTCCATTATTAATGGTAATAGTCTCATGAGTTACTGTACTTCCAGATTTGAAGAGACAGGGAGACCCAGTCCTAACCAACAAACAAAAGATATCTCAACTATCTTTTCTTATTCTATTTTGCTACTATACCTCTACTTACTTTTGCATCTTACCCAACTTTCCAATATTGGAAAAAAGGAAAAAAAGGAGAAAAATATGAAAAATGAAGTAAAACAAATTCCCATATCAACCAGGTCCAAAAATATATCTTATTCTGCATTATGAATCTGTCACCTCTCTGTCAAGAGGTGGGGAATATGCTTTATTATCAGTTCTCTGGAATCATCTAACACTTTCATTTTTGAGATGAGGAAACTGAGTTTCAAAGAACTTAAATGATTTGCTCAAGGTCACAAAGGTCATATCCATCTATATGTATATACATATATATATATTTATATATGTATATATATATGTATATATATATATATATACATATATATATATATGATTATAGATTTGGAACAGGAAGAAACTTTCTTAGATTCCACAGAATGAGAAGCAAAGCAGGTTGAATAACACATATCAGCAGTGTAAAATTTGGCTTGTCTCTTTGTCAAGATCAGTTTCCCCCAACTAGTTTACAAGCTCCTTGAGAAAATGGAATAATATATCTTCTTTTGAGATTGAACTCAATTATTACGTCCTCTGTGAGGCCCCCACAATTGTAATACTCTCTCCCTTCTCCAATTAACATGCTTTTATTTATTTGAACACATTACATCATCTTTCCTTTCCCCTCCTTTTCTCCACCACCCTCCACATAGTAGAAGGTAAACAAAATTATTTTGTATCCTAGAACAGAACCAGGAATGCCGAATTCCTACTTAGTTTGTGCTATTTCTTCAGGATGATGCTGCATTAGTTTTCTAGATAATGCCCAAACCTCTAATCATAAAAGAGTACAGATTCTAATATTTAGGGACACTAACAGTATATAGGCATTTCATATAACAACATGATTACTTCCTGACAGAGTCTTTGGTTTGGTAGCCTTAGTGATGTATCATTTTGAGCAGGAGTTTTAACCTGGGATCTGTGAATTTTTTAATACTTTAATAATTGTATCTCAATATAGCTGGTTTTCTCTGTAATCCTGTGCATTTTATTTTATACTTTTAAAAACGTTCTTCTGCGAAGGGAACCATAGACTTCACCAGATTGCCAAAAGGGTCCATGACATACAAAAGACCCCTCATTTAGCATACCCCTTGCCACCTGACTGCAAGAGGGGAAATTTGAAGGAAAGTGACAGGTAACTTAAGCTATCAGGTACACGGGAGGCAAAGGAAAAAATGGGGGAGGGAGTATATTCAGGGCCTGGGTAGCCAGATAGGATAATAGGATGAAGTTTGAATTATGGTGTCATTTTCTTTTCTGATTAGAGAAATGAAAGAAAAGTTTTAACATCATAATTAAACATACCCTTACATATTAAATTTTATATAATGCCCTATAGGTATTAAAAATTGAATTTATTTTAATGTTAACACTTAATATTAATAGTTCCAAAAGCTCAGTTTTTTAAGAATGCTGAAAATTTCTTGGATTGTACTTAGGAAATCATTTAATGTACATTAATTTATTTGTGCCTTTTTTGGATAACTTGAAGCCTTGTTAAGGACAAGTCATCTTGTAATTACTACAACTGTTTCTTTTTTTTCTCTTTACCCCTTCAATTTTTTCATTGATTTCAGGACACTTTACTTGACTTGTAAATTTATTCTGTAACTGTATAAAATTTCCTTTACAGGAAACTAGTTTGCCCTTCCTATCTGTAAATCCTTCAAATAAATGAGTTTATATCTGGGTTATATTTCAGAAAAGTGTAAGACAGGCTTTTTTGTGTTTTAAACACATGCCTAGGTTGGATAGTGCTTAGAATTCCTCCAAAAGAGGACAGCCTCTAAGTCCAAGAATAGGATACATCTGATGTGGTGTGCTAGGGTAGGGGATGATTTTAAAATGAACTGGTTCAATGATTCTATCATGCCAAGCCTAGAGGCCTGTATTGGGCTACCCGAGCCTTTCTTACCTGTCCAGGTCTTCGGCTGGCCACGCCGGATGCACGTATGAGAGAAAGGACGTTCCAGAGTCAAACAGGGGTTGAGCTTTATTACAGGGTTTCGGTTACAAGTGCAGGGGGTCTTCTTTCTTAGGACGAAGAGGGGAAGATTTCCTAAGAAGGCTAAGCTTAAGGGATTGGAAGTAGAAGTACAAGCGGGGAGAGAGGGGGAGGGGAGAGAGGAAAGAAAAGAAGCGGAGCCCTACTTTTCTCTTTGGCTCCACACGTGCTAAGAGAGCTTTTAGGCTTCCTCAATCCTACTTAATCTTCAGCCACACAGTTTGCATCTCAATACCGTGCTGTTAGGTAACTAGGTGTGCTCCAATCCGGGACGACCTCGAGGGCAGGGAGACTCCACCCATCAGGCATCTCCAGGGGAGAGGCGGAAATACCCGAGCTAGCCAAGCTAGCTCGGTCTGACCTTCTCGAACCCCCGCTGTTCATGGAGGGCCTCGTAAGACTCTAAGATTTAGAAGTCCCACTTTTACCTGCCCGAGACTGTCCACACAGAATTGAGCTTCCAGTCCCAACACTATCATAAGTCTATTTGTTTATTTACAGGTAGCTTTCTTTTTACCCAGTTATGAATTGATGGTGTATAGCAGAGGTGTCAAACTGGTAACTGGAGAATGCTACCTGGAACCAAATTAAAATATAATTGGGAAATGTTGAACGTAATAGATAAAAATGCAATAAAACATAGATAATAGTAATATGTGGTTTCCTAAGTCAACATGCATCCCACAGGGATGGTTTAGTGCCTTTAGATTGAGTTTGACTCCAGTCACTAGAGTAGAGGAAGTGACACCTTGAGGAATTGTAATGGTAATTGAAACAATTGAAAAACTATTCTTCCCATCAACACAAAACAAAAACAAGTGCCCCGCCTTGTTTTGAAAGGGAAGTAGGTTGGGGTTTTAATTTATTATTGTTAATTAACTTTGTGAACTATCCATATTAATTAGGTTCTATTGAAAAAATTAAATGGCAGACAATCATCAAAAGCAAATAAACCTTTTCTTAGAATCAAAGAATTTCAGAACTACAAAGAACCTCAGATCAAAGCTTCTTAATAATTTTTGTGTCATAGACCCCTTTGATTGGTGGTGAAGCCTATGGTCTCCTGTCTCAGAATAGAGTTTTAAAATGAATAAATTTGGGGGCAGAGCCAAGATGGAAGAGGAAGTACTCAGCTGAGCTCTTCCAATATTCCCCTCCAAATTTAAAATAATGCCTTGTAACACTATATTAGAAAAAAAATTCAATAAGACATAAATGAACTGTCTAAGGACAAATTCTCAGACCAGATGGATTTACAAGTGAATTCTACCAAGTATTTAGCGAATAGTTAATATTGATAATATAATAAACTATTTGAAAAAATTGGTAAAGTAGAAGCCTTACCAGATTCCTTTTATGACACAAATATGGTTTTGATACCTAAACCAGGGAGAGCAAAAAGAGAAGGAAAACTATAGACCATTTTCCCTAATAACTATCAGTGCAAAAGTTTTAAATAAAACACCAGGAAGGAGATTATAGCAATATATCACAAATATCATGCAATAGGACCAGGTGGGGTCTATTCCTGGGAATGCCAGGCTGGTTAAATATTAGCAAAACTATGAGCATAATTGACCATATTAATAACAAAAACAACAAAAATCATATGATGATATAAATAGATGTAGAAAAATCCTTTGACAAAATAAAACATCCATTCCTATAAAAAATACTAGAAAGCATAGAAATCAATGGAGCCTTTTTAAAAAATGCTAAGTTTTATCTAGCTAAAACCATTAGTCAACATTATCTGTGGTGAGAACAAGCTAGAAGCCTTCTCAGTAAGACCAGGGGTGAAGCAATTATGTCCATTATCACCACTATCATCAGTATTGTACTAGAAATTCTAGCTATAGCAATGAGATAAGAGAAAAAAATCGAAAGAATTAATGTAGGCAATGAGGAAAGAGAACTAATGCTCTTCAATTGACATGGTGGTGTACTTGGAGAATCTTTGAGAATCAGGTAAAAAATGTTGAAACAATGGACAACTTCAGCAAAGTTTCAGTTTATAAAATAAACCCACCTAAATCATCAGCATTTCTATATACTACCAACAAAATCCAGCAGCAAGAGATAGAGAAATTCCATTTAAAATAACTTCAGACACTATAAAATACTTGGGGGTCTACTTGCAAAACAAAACCAGGGACTATATGAACACAATTACAAAACACTCATCACACAAATAAAAACAGATCTAAAGACTTGGATAAACAGTCAATTTAATGAAAATGACAGTTTGACCTAAGTTAATTTACTTATTCAATGCCATACTAATCAAACTACCCAAGAACTATTTTATGGAGATATAAAAAATAATAAAATTAATCTAGAAGAACAAAATGCCAAGAATATCATGTGAAGCAATGAAGTAAAAAATATGAAGGAAAGTGTCCAGATATTACAAGCTATATTACAAAACAGTAATCATCAAAACAATATGGTACTGACTGAGAAATAGAGTGGTAGTTTGGTGGAATATTAGGTACGCAGTGCACATTAGTAAATGATCATAGTTGTCTAGTATTTGATAAACCCCAAAACCTTCAAGGATGAAGGACAAACACAACAACAGTAACAAACCCAAATATTGCTGGCAAAATTGGGAAAGCATTTTGGCAGAAAACTAGGCTTAGACCAACACCCCACATTGTATACAAAAATAAGGTGAAAATGGATAAGTGATTTAGACATACAGGATGACATAATATGTAAATTAGAGATCATGGGAAAATGTGCCTGTCAGATATGAATATGGAAAGAATTTATGGCCCAACGGAAGGTAAAATGGATAATTTTGATTAAATGAAATTTAAAAGCTTTTACATAAATCTAATGCAGCCCAAATTAGAAGGTGAATAGGAAACTGGCAAAAAATTTTACAATAAGTTACTCTGATAAAGGCCTTATTTCTTGAAAATGATCCAAATTTATAAAAATAAGAGCCGATCCCAATTTGATAAATACTCAGAGCATATCAACAGGTAGTTTTCAGAAGAAGAAGGCATTGCTGTCAATAGTTACATGAAAAAATGCTTTAAATCACTACTGATTAGAGAAATGTAAGTTAAAACAACTGTAAGATACCACCTCATACTCTTCAAAATGGATAATTTGACAGAAAAGGAAAATGACAAGTGTAGGATGGGATGTAGAAAAATAGGGACACTAACTTGGTGGAATTGTTTTGAACTGTGTCCAAAGGGTTTAACACTGAGCATACTTTTTGACTCAGCAATATCACTACTAGGTCTGTATCCCAAAGAGATAAAAGGGAAAGGACTTATTTGTACAAATATATGTATAATAGCGTCTCTTTTTTGTGGTGTCAAAGAATTGGAAATCAAGGGGATACCCATCATCTGGGGAATTGCTAACAAGGTGTGTTAGCAATATGATGGAATACCATTATGCTATAAGAAATGATAAACAGGATGATTTCAGAAAGACTTATATGAACTCATGCAAAGTGAAGTTAGCAGAACCAGGAGAACATTGTGCACATTAGTGGCAATACTGATCAACTCTGAAAGATTTAATTACCCTAATCAAGACAGTGATACAAGAAAATTTCAAAGGACCCATGGTGAAAAATGCTATCCACATCCAGAGAGAGAACTGATGAACTCTGAGTGCAGATTGAAGCATACTTTTAAAACCTTTTGTTATTTTTCTTTTTTGTCTGTTTTCTTTTGTAACATGGCTAATATGGAAATATGCTACATACTTCAAATGTATAATTGATATTGATGTTTTTCTTTCTCAAGGGAGGGAGAATTTTAAAAAAAGAATGTTAACTTTTTATATTTAATCATGAAATATTTAATGAAATATGTAGTATAACAAAGGAAACCTATCATATTGAAGTAATTAAAAAAAACCCTTAAATACAAAAATGAGAAAAGAAACAACATTGCCAGGTACACAACAGAACATGAGAGTATAAAACAATAAAATTCTGTTTCAAGAAAGGCTAGCTTTTCTTTGCTTCATTGTAAGTTTTCTTTTGTTCTCTGCTGTGTACTTTTTACTTTACTTTCCACCCCTCCCTCCTGATCTTCCTTGCCCCCACCCCAAAAGCTACAATTAAGCTCACATACACACACACACACACACACACACACACACACACGATATCTACCAACATAAACATACACCTACTCTGCTTGTTTCCACTTGTCATCTGTTTCTCTGAAGGTAGATAGAATTTTCCTTCATATATCCAAGTTTTCCCATTTTTTCTAAATTAACCAGTACATCATTTCCTATACTATAGCAAATATTACAACCCAATCATATCTTATCTGAGAGTTTGTCTATGAAAGTGTCCCACGCCCTCAATTTTCCGCATTCCTTCTATTCTTGGCTTCACAAATTTTATTCATACAAGAAAATTTCAAAATTATCCATTTTAGTTTTTAACTCTGCCCTCACCTTGTGATATAGTTTAAGGTCTGATATTACTGAATTGTTCTTCCAAATGAACTTTGTTATTCTTTTTTCCAAGTAAGATTTGTTTTTAGTAATTTAATTGGGGAGTCATTAAATAAATAGATTAGGTAAAAATGTCATTTTTTTTTATTATATTGGCTTTAACTACTCATGAATAATAAATATTACTTCAGTTATTTAGTTTGGAGTTTACTTGTATAAAAAGTGTTTTATGTTTATGTTCATATATGTCCTTTGTCTTTTTGGGCAGATATACTCTCAGGTATCTTATATTGTCTAGCTATTTTAAATTTTCTAAAACAATATTAAATAATATTGCTGACACATGGTATAGTTTCCCTATATAAATCTATTTTAGCTTTAACTTTGAGATCAGGATTACCATCCTTGCTTTTTTTACTACTAAACTCTACTTTTGCTCTTCATTTTATCTTTGTGTATATTTCTTATTGTTATAATTCCTGAAAGCAACATATTGTTCAATTCAAATTTTTAATGTTACCCATTTCCATTTTTGGGGTAAATTTATCCCATTCACATTCTAAGCTATAATTACTTGTTGTATCTTTTCCTCCTTCCTATTTTTCCTCACTATCCTTCTCACCCTATTTCCCTATTTCCTCCTTACTCCTCTACTTCTATCTGCTTCCTTGTCCTTCTATTCCTTAACCTACCCACCTTCTAAGAATCTCTCCCCGCTGCCCTAACCTCTTGCCCTCTTATTTCTTTCTGAATTTAGAAAACTTTTGTACCCCTATATGTGTGTGTGGGTATAATATTTCTTTTTTAACCTATTCCTGATGAAAGTTCCAGCCTTCCCTGCCCTGGCTACTAGCTCTTTCTCTATCAGTTTTTCCTATTATGCCTAATTTGTATGAGATAATTACTCCTTTTTAATCTCTCCCTACACAGTTTTATTTTTTTAGAATGACCCCATCATATTCAGCTCAGCTCATGTCCTTCTTTCATACCACTCAAATAATGATGACAGTCATAAAAATATTGATAATATTTTCACATATAAGTAAATAATTTGACCTTATTGAGTCCCTATAATTGGTTCTTTAATGTTTACCTTATATTTCTCCTGGATGTTATATGTCAAATTTTCCCTTAAGTTCTGCTGTTTTTGTCACAAATATCTGACAGTCTTTCAATTTGTTAAATGTCCATTTTTTCCCCATTTAGAATTATACTTAACTTTGTTGGATAAATTACCCTTGATAATAACCATAGCTCTTTTGTTCAGTGGAATATAGTATTCTAAGACCTGTGGTTCTTCAATGTAGCTGCTAGGTCTTGTGTAATCTTTATTGTAACTCCATGATAATTAATTTGTTTGTTTTTTCATGTTACTTTCTCTCTTTTCTCCTCCTGAGAGTTTTGAAACTTGGCTATGATATTCCTGTAAATTTTCCTCCTGGAATCTCTTTCAGGTGGTAATCAGTAGGTTTTTTCTATTTCTTCTTTGCCTTCTAGTTCTAAAACTTCAGGGCATTTTTTCTTGATAATTCCTTGTAATATTATATGAAGATTCTATTTTCTAATTGTAATTTTCAGGTAGTCTGACTATTCTTATATTATTTCTCCTTGATTTGTTCTTTAGATCAGATGTTTTTCTGATAAGATTGTTCACATTCTCTTTTATTTTTCATTCTTTTTATTTTGTTTTATGATTTCTTAGCGTCTTAGAACATTAATAGTTTCCCTTTGCCCAATTCTAGTTTTCAAGGAATTATTTTCTTCTTTAAGTTTTTAATTCTCTGTTTCCAATTGATTGACTGTCTTTTCCTAATAATTTTCTTGGATTGCTCTTCTCCCCCCCCCCCAGTTTTTCCTTGATGTCTCTTATTTGACTTTTAAAGTCCTTTTAAAGTTCTTCCAAGAACTCTTTTTGTGCTTGTGACCATTTGATATTTCTCATTGCAAAAGAAGTAGCTTTTTTTTTTTGGCTTCATTATCTTCCTCTGAATATGAACTGAGTTCTTCTCTATCCCCACAGTAGCTATTTATGATTGGGTTCTTTCTCCTTTGCTTACTCATTGTATTTATTTGTTTTTGTTATATTTTCCTTTTAGCAGCTATTAGTGTAGGTCAAGTTTTAGTCCTGAGGTATGAGGAGTGATTCGCGAAGCCTCAGGTCCTTCTTACAGTTTTTTCTCAGGTCTTTTCCAGGGTTCAAACTTAGGCTCTCTTCTCCACTTCTAAATCATGACTAGGGCCCCCATCCACACTGTTCTTTAAGTGATCTTGCTCCCTCTGTTCCCTCTGCTGGCTATAAACTACAGCTGTCTTCTCTGCCCTGGAACTGAAACCAGGGACTCTTTTCTCCTGCAAGTGCCCATAGCCAGGAAGATCCCTGACCCTCTGCTACTGCACTCACCAGATATGTTCTAGCTCCTTCTCCCCTATAGCAGCAGCCCAACCCCAGTAATGTCTAGTCAGTACAACTGTGCTTGGTGTCCCCTCAACTGTGAAAGATCATTGAATCTGCTCCTATTCAGTTTTCAGACCTCATACTGTCCATGAGATGAAAGTTTCTAAGGCTGAGGCTGCCTCTCCACTCCAGCTGCCCCCAGTGCTTGTGGATTATTGATTTTGTTGAGTTGGTCTGGAGGTGTTTGTACTTCTCTCTGGTAGAACGCTGTCCGTGGAGGTCTGGTCTTACCTGGAGTCTCCTCAAATTGGTTTGGGAAAGTAACTGCTTTACTCTGACTTTTATTTCTGATACTCCACATTCCCTCTCAGGTGAAGTTCCATCTTTTTTTGTGGAAGAAATTCAGAGAGCCAAGTTTTCTGATGTACTCTGCCATCTTCCCCGAATCCTCTCTGAAATAAAATTAAAAAAAAGGTTTGTGAAAAACTAAGTTCTTAATCTTCATATTAAGAACTCCAAAATTCTAACTAAAGCTCTCCTCTCATATTAAAGAAATGGAAACTGAGGCCTGGAGAGATTGAATGATTTAATCACATAGGTGGTGATAGTGGTTTTGAATTTTAAGTTCTCCTCTGAGGCAAACTTTTTATACAACATTGCTACTCATTAAGATATTTAATATATTATAATTCATTAATTTGGTATTTGCAATCAATTGCCAAATCTTGCTGTTTCTACCTCTACAGTATTTCCCTGTCTGACTGTTTTCTTTATCCACATAGGTACCACCTTAGTTCAAATCCTCATCACCTCTTCCATCTCCTATTCTAGTGACTGCCTAATTGATCGCCATGTATTAATCCTCCTGATTCCAATATATTCCTGATTCCAGTACCAAAGCTACTAAATTTCTTTAAGCAGAGATCTGACAATATCTCTACCCCAATTAAGAAACTCTAGTGACTCCCTATGATCTCTGTCATTAGATATAAATTTTAACTTCTAAGCCTTTTCTTTCCTGGGCCCAAACTTTCTTTTTAGCCTTATTATACATTACTCTGCTTCCCAAATTTTGTGCTAGCCAAATTGACCAGAGACTGTTTCTCACACATGGGATCTCACCTTCCTATCTGGGGGCCTTTGCACTGTCCCACAAGATTGTAATACATTCCCTTCTCACTACTACCTCATAAAATCATTCTTCTTTTTACACATCCCTTAAGCAGGGACATGCAGCTGGGTGGTGCAGTGGATAGAGCACCAGTGCAGGAGTCAGGAGAACCTGAGTTCAAATCTCACCTCAGACATTTAACACTCACTAGCTGTGTGAACTTGGGCAAGTCACTTAACCCCAATTGCCTCATCCTGCGTCATCTCCAGTCATCCTGATGAATATCTGGTCACTGGATTCAGATGGCTCTGGAGGAGAAGTGAGGCTGGTGACCTGCACAGCCTTCACTCACTCAAAACAAAGTCAAGTGCAAGTCATGTTATCATTTCTCTGATGGCATGATCTTCTTTGGCAATGGAAGATGAACACACACAGAAGTGGGGACATATGGTGTCCTGCCCCAAAATGGGACTTTCTTCTCAGATTAATGTTTTGGTTGTTAACTAACTGCAGCATTACTTATGTATAGAATGGTTTATAATCCATGAATATATTTGTAATTAATTCAATTTTTATTTGATTAAAATTTTAAATTATATTTACGTTTTGTCAAGTAGTAGTTTTTATTACAAGAATCTCAACTGTCTCTCTAAATCTCAACTATCTCTCTACTAATAGATTGCTTTTCTTTGGATTCTATAAGCATCTGTGGTTACTTTGTTAAATCTTCACTATTTTGTTGGATTTGTAATCTCTTGAGGGTGGGTTTTCCTTTCAATATCCTTCTAGATCAATTTCATATGGCTTCCCTTTGCTTCCTTTAGGTGTTTACATTCCAGCCAAACTGGTTTATTTGTTCCTGTACTTAACATTCTATCCTTGAGTCTTTGTGCCTTTGTATAGGCTAGAATATTCTCCTTCACCTCTTCCTCTTAGACTCCTTGGCTTCCTTTAAAGCTTAGTTGAAGTTCAAGTTCCCACACAATACCTTTCATGATCAATGGCTCCCTCACCACCTCATTCCTGTAATGGATATAGAGCTGGCCTCTAATTCAGGAAGACTTGGTTTCAAGTTCTGTCTCAAACACATACTAACTCTTGGGACTTTGAACAAGTCACTTAACTTCTCAGTGTACCAGGAAATTCTTTGATTTCATAAATTATACCAGTAAGAAATGCTTAAACTGATGAAATCATGCAAAATATTGTGTATTTAATCATTTATGTATATATTGTTTCCTTAATAGAATGTAAGTTCCTTGAGGGCAGACACTCTTTCTTTTTAGTCTGTGGATCCCTATCACCTTACACAGAACCTGGCACATAATAGATGCTTATTAAATATTTGTTTAATTGAATTCCTAATTGATGCAGAAGACAATCCATCCCTTCCTGCCTATCTACCTATATATTTTTCAGCTTTTGATAGAAACCAGGATATTGAATTTGAGAGAGTGGAGTTCAAGTTGTCATTCCTATCAACATGATTTAATTAATGTTCATTACTAAAGTTCTTTTCCTGGTCAAGCCTGCACCTTGTCAGAAGAGAATAAAATTCACTCCATGGTTTAATGTAGACTGTTGCCAAGGAAATTTAAAGACCCGAAGAGAAGAGAAAATTTAATTGTATTCAGACAGAAAAACTACTTCTAGGAGTAGGGTTTTGGCCCCAGACTTCTAATGAAATCAGGATCTGCCCTAATTGTCAGCATTTGAAAATTCATACCAGTTTCTGTGTCACTAATGAGTAGTTTTCAGCATGCTTATTTTTTCCCACATAAGTATGTTCAATTATTTACTGGTTTTTTTGTTTTGTTTTGTTTTTGTTTTGATGAGAAGGAAAATAACAGTGTGCCGAACTCTACTGAAGCTCCTTAGGGTCTATTCAGTATATTCTTTCATCTTATTTTGTATGATCTGAATATTGTCCTTCCTTGCGCTGTAGGTTAGATGTACCTGATATTTGCTAGTGGCTAATAGATTTGATGTGGTTCTGTTGGGCAGTACTAAAGGAAATGAGTTCATTTTGTTGTTCTTTCTCTCCTTTCATAATTCATTTCTTTTCATCTTTTTTCTCCTCTCTGATAGACAGCTGACTGATTTTAATACAGTTTCAAACACACAAAAGGGACCCCCAAATGCCACTTAAGGTTGTTTTTTTTTCCTTAATTGCCAAAGAAGATCATGCCATCAGAGAAATGATGACATGACTTGCACTGACTTTGTTTTGAATGAGGAAGGGCTGTGCAAGGTCACCAGCCTCATTTCTCCTCCTCTTAAGGCTAACTGTTCTAAATGCCCAATGCTCATTCTGTGAAGACCTTTCTTCCCCTTCATATCATCTCTGTTGGGATAAGCATAAACTTAAAATATGCATAAGCAGGTAACAAAAAGTAGGTCTTTTCTCTAAGAGAGTGCTAGAGGGACTCCCAAGCTTCACTAACAGAATACCTCTCCCCCTGCCCAGTTGTTTCCTATCTAACAGACTCAAGCAGTCAGTGGATTGTCCCTTTTCTTCATAGTGGTGCCTCTGGTTTTTAGGGTTCTTCTTGCTTAGATGAGAGGATTAATGGCTGTGAGCCATGGCCAAATTCAAGCTAGGAAAGTTTAGCTTAAGGACCCTGGCTAGGGCTTTGTTCTGGACACCATCATTCTGGGAGTGCATTTTATAAGGTCAAACTCTCAACTCCCTTGGTAGGAGAAACTTGATCTCCCCCCGAAATCCAATGAGAACCAGAAGTTACTTCAATATATGGTTGTTTGCAATTCATCTGATGGGCTGGCCACATTGTTTGAATGCCAAACAAAGGTTTCCCTAAAAGACTGTTTTTATGGAGAACTCACACTAAGCAAGCACTCACACGGATGTCAGAAGAAGTGATAGAAGGACACTGTCAAGTTCTCTCTGAAGAACTTTGGAACTGATTGTGCAACATGGAAGACACTGGCACAGGACTGCCCAATATGGCATGCCTGCATCAAAGAAAGCACTGTGTTCTGTGGGCAAAGCAGAATTGCAGTAGCTCAAAAGAAACATAAGATGTACAAATTTAGAGACATCTCTACTCCAAATATTCATATGAACTCTTTGTGCCTGATCTGTGCCTGACCTTTGAGCCTTCTGAGCTCGTATTGATCTGATAAACCACAGTCACAGACACTATACCTTGACCTAAACATATTGATGTCATTTTGTTCCCTTTCAAGCAAGAAGGACATCTGTAACTATGTTCTCAGACCTCTGATTCTCATTGACCTGTGGGAGTTCTATTTTTCTTTTTATTTTTTTTGGATGAAACATATGAACAGACAAGCTTCTTGATCAGATATTAAAGTATACTAAAAGTTCATCCATGTTTGTCTTTGCCTGAAGGGAAATTATTTGAGTTTCACTGCTCCCTGTGGAAGTCCCTAATCCTAACCCATCAGGATAATAATTAAATTACACTGAAAATAGCTCATTATAGTTGAACCTTTACTATCTGCAACAGTGCATCATTCTGTATAGATAAATTATATCAATAGTTGAACATTTTCAAAACCCTTTAAGCAACAAAACTTAAAAAAATTAAACTATTTTGGATGGAAATCTTTCCAAAATATTTTACATATTTTTCCTGCTTCTCAAATAGAATATACTATAATTTGACCTTTTCTTAATGACTCAGGTTCATTATTCTGACTTTTATTTAGCTTTTAAAGCCTTTTACAACTTGGGCCTGACATATCTTTACAGTCTCATATTTAACTCCCCTTCTTTCAGTCTTCATTCCTTCCAAATGGGCCAAATGGCTAGTCCCATTCCTGGAATGTTCTTCCTCTTCCCTTTGCCTCATAGTATCCCTCATTTTCTTCAAGGTGGATCTAAAGCTCCATCATTTTATACACACATATGTTATCTTTCTCTCACCTTCAAATCCCTCTATTCCTGATCCTTTAGACTGTAAGCTCCTGAAGAGTAGTAATTGTTTCATTGTTTGTATTTGTGTCCCTAGTACCTAACTCTGTGCCTGAATCAGAATAGACTTTGAATAAATACATGTTTGTTAATTGGTTTATTACTCCCAATAATAATTATTCTTGTGTATTATATACTCATAATGCATAAAGTCTCTTGCTCCTTCCTATATTATTGAATGGGTTCAGATTACTGTGCATTTTGATTTCTTGTAGTATGTTGTTTCGAATGTTTGTTTTTAATGTGATTAATTATGTTAATTGTTTTCCTAATGTTGTACCATCCTAATGTTGTATCCTTGGTACAAATCCAACTTGACCTTCGTGAATGAATTTTTGAATAAATTTGCTTGTAGACTTTTTGTAAGGATCTTATTTTAAAATTGAGAGTTGATATTCATTAATAATATTGGCCTCTAGTTCTCTTTCTTTACTTTAAGCTTTCCCTGTTTAGGTATTAGGCTATATTTCTTTTCTAAAAAGAGTTTGTATAGAGTGATTTCTTTCTCAGTTTGTGAGAACAATTTGTATAGAGTAGGTATTCTTCTTTAAAAGCTTGACAGAATTCTACTGTTAAATCCATATGCCCATGGCTGTCTCCTGTCACATTTGTTATTTTTTATAGCTTATTAAATTTCCTTTTCTGATATTAAATAATTTAAGATTTCTTTTGGGTTTTGTGTTCACTTGAGGGCATTATATTTTTATAGATAGTTCTCTATTTCTTTTGAATTATCTATTTTGTTTGGCATATAACTACATCATAAGTTCTGTTAATTCTTTTCATTTCTTTTGGGATGGTGATTTCAGTTAGATTATTTTTGTTTCCCTTCTTTTGTTTTCCTTCTTTTATATAATGTTTTGTAAAAGTTTATCAGTTTTGTTAATCTTTTCAGTCAGCTCCTAATATATCAGTCCTATTGTATTTTCATTTCCAATACATACATTTCTCATCTGATTGTCAAGGTGTCCTCTCCTGTACTTATAGAGTCATTTTTTTTTTCAAATTTGCATATTCAGTTCATCCATCTTCTCATTTTTTTACTTGGTTAATATGTTTTAGGTATATTTTATCATTGAGTGATGCTGTAGCTGCATCCCCCAAATTTTAATAAGCTACTTCACTGTATTTCGCATAATTATTAATTATTTATTCTGTGACCTGCTTATCTATTAGTATAATAGATATTTTCATTTAAATGTTTGTGGTCTAGGTACTGATGACCAATTTTATTGTTTTGTGGTCTTTAAAGGAATGTTTACAATTTGATTCTTTATATGTGTTTCGATTTCTCTAATTGCCACAGTTTTCAAGGGGGTTCTCAGAGTCTGTACCTCATCAAACGTATTTCAGTTCTATCCTTTTCCCTCTTCATGTTCACTGGCTATACAGTGCCCTTTTTGGTTCTATGCCTCCTCCTCCCCCCTTATCTCATTTATTCTAGGTTCTAGCTGATAGAAAGTTGTACACAGAGGAATACTATTCTCTGAGAACATGGTGTCCCAATGCACCAACTATCCCAAATTAAAGGCATCATTGCATCTTCGTCTCCAGTTTCAGACATATAACTCCTTCCCTATTAGTGTACACTTCAGTGCAAACCACTCACTTCAATTGGATTGAGACCCTCACCTTTATCCTCCCAGTTTTTAATCCTTTCCTTCTGTCATCTTTCCCATTCTCTTGCAGTAGTCTTCTTGCTGAGAGATTATAGGAGATATCATCTCTTTGGCCTTCACCTATATACTTCATAAGGATACATCATTTATTCCACTCTGTCCTCTATCTTCCTTTTCCCCATTTATGTATCCCCCTGCTCTGTAATTTTGTCACAAAATAAATTGATTTACCTGGATAACCGTTGTGGGTTTTTTCCATGATGCTTTCCTTCTATTCTTTCACCTTCACTTCTATTTCTTTAAGTTTTATTTATATCTTTATCTCTTTGCTTTTTAAATATTTTTATGACCCCCCCATTAAAAAAAGTTTATAGCTAAGTCTTACTCAGTTTTTTGATTTTTTATTTTCAGAATAAACTATTTCATTGCTTCTTATTTCATTAGGGACTGTATTTACCTTTTTAAAGTTTTTGTTCTCTGGATTACTTGTAGGTTGAATATTGTGCCCATTTTTGTCTTTTCCCCTACAGGAATGTTTAAGCTGTCTTCTTTTTGTTGAATATCCATTTTGACAAATTGATGGTTAGGCACAGGTTTTCAGGATACACCATTTTAGGTTGTTGTTTGAGCTTTTCTTTTAGGAATTTACTATTTAATCTCCTTCAGTTGTTTTTAGTGGATAGGTTTATTTGAATTTCCGTTCTTTTATATCTGAAGGTCTTTCTCTTGACTACTTGCAGAATCTGATAGTTGTCACTGAAATTCTTAAATGTAAATACAATGTGTCTTGGAATTTGAAACATTAGGATTCTTTTTTTTTTTCTTGGAGGCTGTTGATGTTTCAGTTGATTCTTTTTTATTCAAAAGTTTTCTTTTATTATTTCCTGAATTATAATATTCATGTATTTTGATCTGTCATATTCTTCTGAGAGACAAAGGATTTTAAACATGCTGTGAATCCTTTCTTCAAGATCAATGACTTAGGGTTGTATGGACAACATGCTTTCTTTTATGGCTTGTTTTTGCTTCTCTTCTGCTAGATTTTCTTCCACTTAATTGCTTTTTTATTGTAAATCTGTTCATTTATTTTTCTTTGGAAAAATTCTCTCATTATGTATCGAGTATTTTAATAATCACATAACTGAACTTATTTTTGTATCAAGAGCTATACATTCTGACATATACTTTTTCTTAGTTTCTTCTGTTCTGGGTATTATTTTCTTTTTGAATCATTCTGGAATTTCTTACTATTATTCCCTTCTCTTCTGGGATTCTATAAGGTTCTGTGTTTCTTCAAGTATTGTTTTACTTTCCTTTGTCATAAAATATTTGTTAAGGGAGCTCTGTTGTCTTGAGATCTTCTCTATTACTTTTTTGGATTTGGATACTTTCTATGGATTTATCTTTGTGTGAGTTTTCAGTGAGTTTTCTTTCCCTGGAAATTCATTGTCTTTCAGTTATTTTTCTTTATATCCCCCAGTTATTCATTTCCTGACTTCTTCTTTATTGCTGACCGAATCTAAACTGTAATATTGCTTCAATTTCCTCAGAAGTTGGGAGCTTTAGGTTTCTTCGTCTTAGTCATCACCCTGAGTAGATACTAGGGGTGTATGTATATGCATGCAGTGCATGCCTACCTGTGTAACAAACAAACATTTATTAAGTGACTTTTATGTGTTAGGCAGAGTGCTGACAGCTCAGGAAATGAAGAAAGATAAAATAACAAACAAAACATATAAAAACACACAAAACCAATCAAAAATAGCAAGCAAAACCAGTCCCTGTTTTCAAGGACCATGAAGTCTAATAAAGAATACAACATGGAAGCAACTATGTACAAACATGACCTAAATGGATAAACTGTCAGTAATCAACAGAGGGAAGGCACTAGCATTAAAGAGACATTGGGGAAAGCTTCTTGTAGCTAAGGCTTGAAGGAAGCCAGGAAAGATAAGAGATGGAGTTGAGGAGGGAGTTAGCCACAAAAAAAGGACCTTTCATGGTATTTTTTCTACATTTTTTTGGATATAGCTTATTTGTCAGATGACTTTGTTTCAAGCATCTTGGCTGATTAAAACATGAAATATTTTGATGCTTTATTAAGGGGGTGTTAAGGCTGTAATGCTCTTTATTGTCATATCCTGCTGGTATCACAAGACACGCACATTTTTACAAACAGTCGCTGATTGTGCTATCTGACTTTTCTGACAAATGACCATTTATGCTTTGGTTGTTTGTGACAGATGACCCAAAGATGCCAGCTTCATTGACAATTGTATATTCTTTTCTACCAAATATGTCTTAAGTGACCATATACTGTTCGATGTACTATTTGTTTAGCCCCATAGGCCTCTTCAACGTGAGAGGATGAGAATGAAGATATAAACCACCAGGGAATAAATGGTATCTCTGTCACTGACAGGATACAAAAGTGAAAACTCAAGTGAAACAGCAGTAGGAACAATAACAATGGGAAGGAAACATAATGAGCAAGTACAGCATAACATAGAGACCAAGCCCTTCAAGTGTTTAGAGTGTTGGAGCTCTGCTTTATGGGCTTCTTTCAGTTAGGTGAGTTTTTCAGTGTATCTTGAAAAGAGAAATGAGTGTAGTTTGCTGGGGTGCTAGAGGGTATTCTATACAGAGCAAATGGCTTATGCAAAGACAGATTTGGAGAGTTTAAGTATCTTAACACACAACTGCTAGGGAAATGGTACCTAGACTCAGGAAGACTGCTCTTCCTCGGTTTAAATCTGGCTTCAGACAATTGTGTGACCCTGACCAAGTCACTTAACTCTGTCTCACTTGCCTCAGCTGTGAAATGAGCTAGAGAAGGAAATGACAAACCACTTGCTAAGAAAACTCCAAATGTGAAGTCCCAAAGAATGAGACATGACTGAAAATGACAAAACAACAACCTGAATAGTGGTGTAATATGTGCAAAATAGTGCAGCTAAGTTTTTTGTTACGCTTCACATGCAACAAGGTTTTTGCTAACTCACCTATAAAAATTACTATTCTAATATGGAGTCTGAATGCAGATTGATGCATACTAGTTGCTCTCTTTTTTTGTTTTGTTTTGTTTTTCTTTTTCATGGTTCCTCCCATTGGTTCTAATTCTTCTATGCAACATGACTAATGTAAAAATATGTTTAATATGAATACATATGTAGAACCTGTATCAAATTACATGCTGCCTTGGGGAGGGGAGAAGAAGGGGAGGTGGAGAAAATTTAAAACTTACAGAAGTGAATGTTGAAAACTAAAAATATATAAAATAATTTTTATAAGAAGAAATTAGTGTTCTAGTTGAGATGCTGGTGTACCTCTTATGGCATCTTGAGGACATAATGAACCCTTAGCTTGCTACTTGATTCATTATCTTATTAATTTACCTACTTCAGATTCAGAGGCAATCAAGGTACATATTCTGATATTACCTCATAAATTACCATGAATAAAGGTAATATCAAATTAATTGATTAACTCTGGACTTTATTAAAGCCAGAGATACTTCTTTTTCTATAAACTATGTTTTTTATCTTTCACTTGCAAATCCTAGTCTCATATAGACTTAGAGAAACATTAGCATTATCGCTTATATAATTTATTAGCAGAAATACATACTACAAAAAATTAATCATTGTTTCAACATTGTATTAGCATTGAGAAAGGTCACAAGAAAAATCTCTTTTCATTTACTACTAACTACTCTTCAATTCTGAAAACACAGTAAAACAATTCAGTTCTTTCTGAATGGCAGGTAAAGTCTGTTCTCAGGATGAATTGTTCAAAGAATAAGAGATAAACTCAGTTCTCTCAAAATGCCTTTTCACATTTTTCCCATGACAGTTAATTTACTCATTGTCTCAAAAAAAAAAGTTATCTCATTTTTTCCTCTGTATTCTTCACAGTCTTTCTCTCAGTCATGAAAGTTAATCTCTTTTCAAGATTCTGTTTCTTCTTTCTTAAAAAACATTGAAAATATTCTGTGGGAGAGACTGTTTAAATTGACGTTACAGTGGCTTTTCAAGTAGATTTTTCTGGCAAATGTTTGGAGATGGAATTGGAGGGAGTGAGACTAGTTAGAAGGCAGTGTGGTATAAATGGAAAGAATGTTGGATATGGAATCAGGCCAGCAATGGATTTGAATTCCACCTTTCACAGTAGCAGTGTAACTACTGGGTAGTCACTTAACCTCTCTTTGCCTCTGGTCCCTCCTTTGTAAAATGCACATAATACTATCTTACATCATTACAATGGGGATCAAATGAAAATTATACAAGTTGAAAACATTTTGTAAATCTTAAATCACTGTATAAATAAAAGCATTTTTAATATGATGATTATTTTTATTTTGTTGTTATGGCCATTTGGACAAGAAGAACTTTTTATGTTTACTTCCTCTTTTAAGTAATTTTTCAGTCATGTTCAACTCTCTGCAACTCCATTTGGGGTTTTCTTGGTCGAAGCACTGGAGTTGTTTGCCATTTCCTTCTCCAGCTCATTTTACAGATGAGAAACTGAGACAACAAGGTTAAGTGACTTACCCAGGGTCACACAGCTAGTATTTTCTCCTTGCTCATATATATTCCCTTAATTTTTTATTTTTCTCGTTGCTATAATTATCATTTCTAGAACTCTTATCAAATAATAATGGCTACAGTGGATATCTCTGATCTCAGTGTTTCTTTTTCCATTACAGATGATTCCAGTTCATTGTTTTAGAAAGATACTATCTATTGTGTTATTGATATATTCATTTATTCCTATGCTTTCTAATATTTTTTAACACAAAGGTATTTATATTTTTTCAAAAAGTATTTTCTACAGCTATGGTAGGAGTAACACCTGTTTTATGTAAGCTAACTGATCCTTTAAGGGTATGCAGAGGCCATTGGATTTCCATTCTGTAGCAGAAATAAAAGGTCTAGCCCAATGGAGTCAGAAACTTGATCTGAACTTTTGCTGCTTCCTGAGAATATCTTCCTTGTTGTGTAAATTTTGCAGGAGAAACTCCATCTTGTTTTAGTCTATCCTTCAATTTTTCTATGTTGATTTTTTATTCTCAATAACCTTTTTACTTATAATTTTTGTATTCTTGATGTGCTGTGTTGTATTTAATCTTTGACCCTGAATCATTTGACTGACTTACCTTTGGCCTGCTCTAGAATAATTGAATATCCATCAGAAGTGGTTTTGCAATGAAAATTTGGTTAAATTAATTTTTTTTCCAAGTGGGAGAAGGGTATTATGGAAGGAAGGAAACCATGGAGGATGTCCAGAAATAGAATTTTGATTTTCTTTATCAAAAGATTGTTTGAGATGGTATGGAAATATAAAGTAACATAAGGAGAAAGTTCCTGTTGACCTCCTGCAACTGTTAAGATAAGTTTGAGGAGTTGGAGTGGGGTAGAAAAAACACCTATCTCTTATTGAGATCTGTAGGAAAGCTGTATTGTCAGGGCAAGTTGATTGTAAATAAATTTTCCTTATTAGGCTATTAGAGAGAAGATAAATGAGTATGAATTTTTAATACTCATGCCTAGAAGGCAGAGGAATGTTTAATGGATTTGTTAATTACCCAGATGTAGGGAGAAATGCTTTTGGGGGTTGGAACGTGATCGACCCCACCATTATTCTGGAGAATTGAGTTGAATCCAGGAAGAATTGTATGAGACAGGAAAAGCCAGAATGAAGATGGGTGAGAATGTGTGCTGGGAGTAAGAAAACTTTGGGTTTATTTCTTTTTACTACCCCTTGGACTTTACTTCCTGGAGAACAGTTGAATTTAAGAAAGAATCAGAGGGCAGATAAGGAGCTTGGGCTGTCACTAGCAATATGCTACTGGTATAGCTTCTTTGTTAATATCTATTCATTTTTTAAAATGATATTCATTAGGGACATTGGTATATTGTTTTCTTGGGAGGGAGGGTAGAGGAACTCCAAGACTGGAGTTGCCTTGCTGGGTCATTTGGAAAAGAATTCACAGGATTGTTGAGGTCAAGGTAAAGATTTATTACACTTTTCAGTGGGCAAGAGTTCTTAGGGAACCTGCAACCTTAGAGGGGTACAGGTAAGTTTACATAGGACTTTCTATAGTAAAACATGCCAAATATGTTAATTAGGTGATTCATGGTGGGATTATGGAGTGATTAAGGAGTGGTAGTTCTTAAAGGAACATGCACTTTTAGTATCTATTTCTCAGGTATTTTACCCAGAGTTTATTGGGAAATAGCCCAAAAGGGAGCTGCATAGAAGTGTGGTTTTAGACCTAAAATGTGACTAAGTCAACTAGTGATCAGGACTGACTAAGGAATACCAGGCAGCTCTCATCAATGTCTTGTTAGACAAGATAAATGTAAAGGAGTATATATATGTCTAAGTCTAGGATACATATGATTGGTCAGTGAGTAGTAAATGTCGTTATGACCCAATACACAGGCAGCTCAGCCAGTACACAATTGGTTCAGATTAATAAGTTCTATAGATGCAGCTGGCTACTATATCAGGAAGGGAGATAATGGTTGTGTCCTTGGACTGGGGAGAAATTGCCTAGGACAGTGTTTTGAGGCTCTGGAGAAATGTGATTTTTAAAGAGAAATGTGATTTTAGAACTGGGGTCCAAGCACATGCACCCAAGCAACTTATCACTTTGCTTTATATCTCCCTGGTTTAAGTAACAGAATCACATTTAATTCATTGAAGTAATTTGATAGGATCCCTTCTTTACCAATTTTTGCAAAGAATTTACTGTTGCTGGTAATTGCTAGTCATTGTTCTTCCAAAGATTGATCCAAGTCATTCAATGGTTTAAATCATTAGGGGTTCCTTTATGGTTTATTAAATATATGTGATTGAGTAATTTAAATCCTCTATTTCTTGTTCTATTAAAAAAGACCTATATTTTTGCACCAGTTTACAATTAAATTATGGTTATTTTCATTTGTAATTGGGCAAAAATATATGATTTCCTTTATATTTTTCAGAAGCATTTTTCCCTATTGCACTTTATTGGGAATTTGTTTTTCTTTCTTTTAAAATTAGTTTATCTAATTCTATATCTATTTTACTAGTTTATTTTTAAAGCTCTATGGTCTAACAGGTTTTTTTGTTGTTCTTTTGTTTCTTTGATTTTCAGATTTTCTACTTTTTTAAAGTTTGGTTTAAAATTTTTTTTTTATTGCTCTCATTCTTTTAGTTGTATGGCCAACTCTTTGAACTGTTGCCTCTTATATTGGTGGAAGTGTTAAGAGATATGTTTTCCTCTAAGAACTACTTTGGCAGAATCTTAAAAATCTTGATATTGTAATTTCTTTTAATTAAATTATTATTCCTTTTGTTTGTTCTTCAACATGTGTATTACTTAAGATTAAATTTATTTTGAATCCTTTCTTCAAATGAGGAAGCAAGGTGGCACAATATATAGATTCCTATACCTAGAGTCAGGAAATCTTGAGGTCAAATTTGGCCTCAAATTCTTGCTACTACATGTATTGCTATGACTCTGAACAAGACATATAACCTCGAATTTCCTCTGTTTCCTCATCTGTAAAAATGAGGATAATAGCTCGACCTTCCAGGGTTGTTGTGAAGATCAAAGGAGATATTTATTCAGTTCTTTGTAAATATTAAAGTTCTGTATAAATTATAGTTATTAAATACTTTCTGTTAATTATATTTTTATGATTTTCCTAATAATGTGTTTAATTTTCTGCATTTATTTAATGAGGGTTTTGTGCCTTTGTAGATAATCAATTTTTATGGAACTATCTTATGTAGCTAGAAATAACTATAGCCCTTTCAATTCCCATTCAATAAAAGACAGATATCAATCATATCTAACTCTTCTAAAATTCTACTCCGTTCCTTAACTTCTCTCTTGTTAATTGAAAGACTTAAGATCTCTGATTAATATAGTGTCCAATGAAGATTCCAGAAGACAGATGAAGGATGCTACCTATGTACTGCCAGAGTTGTTAGACTTTGGATACAGAATAAGACGTATATTTTTTTGATATGACCAATTCAGAAATGTGTATTGCTTGTTACATTTGCTTATGAAGCATTATATTACTTGGGTAAAGTCTGCTGTCTGTTGTTAACTATTTATTCTCTTTTCTGTTTGTTCTATGTTTCTTACTTTAATTCTAATTTCAGTTTTTTATATATTTTGCTTATTTTCTTCTAGTCACTTTTGGAGTTCTTGTGGCCATGTCATTCTTTTTGTTTATGCAGTACTTGTTGTGGAATTATTTTGGGTATCTCTTGGGCTGCTCTTAACCCAGAGTATTTTTTCTCAATCTATAGAATTTTCTTTTGTTTATTTGCCTTCAGCATCAATCCTTCATTGGTACTTTGTGGCAGAGTCTGGTTTCTTTCCCCTCCTGTACTCTTAAAAAGTCCCCTCCATAGTCGAAGTCATATCGCCACTGTCATTGTAGCTAGACCCTACTTTGTCTCAGTTCCTAGCTTCTATAGTAGTCTCTCAGTAGTCTAATGCATGTCCTTGCCTTGCCGTATTTCTTTCTCCTTTATCTTATAATGATGTTCAACCAGGGGTTGGTTCCATCTTCTGCTATGGCCATGGCAGCATCCAGTCCAGTATTGTACATAATGCTGTCATTGAACTGGTTTTGTACTCTGTAGAGTGCAAAAATTTGGCCTGCTACCCTTTAGTGTGACTGCTGGGGCCGGCTTTGTCCTACTACTGTTCAGATAGGCCTCAGTTGAAATTCCACCTGCTTTAGACCCTATATGGAGCAGGCAGTGTTGCAAACTCTTGGGATACAAATAGAAAACATAAAACAATCGCAACTTAGAAGAAGCTTACATTTTTAACCAGAATTCTTCCCTCATCCTGGTAAATGTCAGTTTTGAGAGCGTAGGATTTAAACTGAGAACAGGACATTAAAATTGGTTAGGATAAGATTATGTATCAATTTAGTCTAGTTTGGGGAGTAGAAGCCAAATTTCCAGGGATATGAATATAGCAGGAATGAAGCAGCAGTCATTCAATAAATTCAGTGAGGAAAAGGAGAGAAATGGCATGATGTTTGAAAGGGTGAGTAAATTAAAATGAAAGGGTTTTTTGTTTTTCAGTGTAGGAAAGATCTGTGCATATTTAAATACAGAAGATGAAGAACTTGTGGCTACGTGGCCCAGTGGATAGAAAAGTGGGCTTGCAGCCATGAAGACTCATTTTCCTGAGTTCAAATCTGGCCTCAGACATTTACTAGCTGTGTGACCATGGACAAGTCATTTACCCCTGTTTGCCTTAGTTTCCTTATCTGTAAAATGATCTGGAGATTATCCCTTCTCCATATTGACTGTGTTCACCATTCTGTTTCTATGCTGATAATCTCATTCTTGCTTGTATCTGAAAAGATGGTGAATAGCTCATAGCAAACATTTAATAAATGCTTTCTCAGTGAGGGAGTAGATACTTCTCATTGTTGAAAATATTTTTTTCAGAAACCATTTTTGAATCTTACAACAAAATTCTTTGTAGAAACATGGTTTTATGTATGACTAAAATATTTACAAATCTTAAGACGTTGTCCATTCCTAGATTGTCAATCCAATCATTTCCTTCCACCAAATATCACCAGTTTTACAAAAAGAAAAATCCATATCAACTTACAGACTGTTTTCAATAGGTAAAAGCATGGATTATTAAAATAAAGATACATAAAATAATAACCAAATGTCCAATTTCCCTTTATAGGATTAGTTTAAGGATAAGAAATTCAGCAAGAAGTTCAATGAGAAGCCTGTTTTGAGATATCCTAGGAAGCAAGTAATTTTGAACCCCAGTCATATGTATTTCTTCTTTTATCTTCTCAACTGTCAAATGAGAAGCAAATACCTGTTTGTTTTAAATCTCTCTGATCTTTTAATTTAATGAAATGAAATTAAAGATACATGAACTCAGTTCCCCTTTCTCTTCACCCTACCTCTCCTCCAGTGTTTGTTTAGTTTTCTAAAAATACTTCAATTGATTCTTTCTAAGAACTGACTCATAGCTGAAAATATTTTAAACAGATTCTCCTTAGATACCATATATATGTGGCAAGGTATTTTATAACCATCTTCTAGTATACTTCATGAAACACTACTGTAATTCACTTTATACAACTTGTATTTAAAATGATGAAAGGAAAAAAGTATGCAATGGAAGCACCAATATTTCAAAAAAAAGAAAACGAATCAAATTCTCAGAAATCCTGTTTTCTTGTGGTTTGTATGCATGGGGTTAAAAAAAAGATTCATGGTTACATAGTGAGAGTGATAGATAATTGATGAAAAACCTTGTCTGCAATATTGGTATTGTTTATAGAGATATAAGAAGGCCCTTTTGCTTTTTCATGGACCCCCTTGGCATGTAAAAGACAGTCATGAGATAGGCATGGGTAAGTGGAGTTGTTTATTTTTGAAGGGAATGCTCATATTGAAATCCCAAATCCATTGGAGTATTTCCTATGGATGTGGACATCATTTTTTTTTAATAAGGGACACTTGTCTTTTTAATGTAAGTTTTATATTATCTATAACAATAATGATAATTTTTTTAAAAAAACAGCAGTTTCAGTGAGTCTTGATTTTGACTAAATATCTTTGTGACTTTGGGAAAGTTACTTAACCTTCTGAGGTGGTCTCAGTCTCTTTCATTTAAAATGATGGTATTAGATAAGGTGATCCTTTACATGTGTTCCAATTCCAAATTTGTGATCATATGACACCTTATATCTTAAGTATTCTTAAAAATGAATGCTGAGGGAGATTAGTTAACACTGACTCTAAAACTTTAGTGCATTTTTTTTCTCATTGACATGGGCATTCACTTGATTAATGCTGATTGTGAATCTACTATGTCTATTCATCCTATGTGACTCTTGTATATATTTTCCCATAATTTCAATATCTGAGGCTGGAATCTTTCCTCACAGTATCTAGAAATGCTAACATATTAATTTTCAAAAAAATCATCAAGTTTAAAAGTGCTATAGCAATTTTATTTAGTTAAGATCATCATATATATTGCACGAAGCCAAGAGTTAGATTGCTAATATTTGAACTACTTAGACCCTTGTTTCTGGTCATGATGAACCTTGGCTCAAACATAAGGCAAAGGGAACATGACAACTTTCTTCTATAAATCTGATTGAAAATAGCTGTCAAAATGAGAAGCAAGGAACCAATAGATCTACCTAAATCTACAAATCCATTTTTTTAAAAAAACATATTCATTTAGGTTAAATATCTAGGTTAGAGCATATATTAATTCTGAATAAGAGTAAAATACACAATTCATCTCCCCCTTAACCTGCACAGTTAATATGTCTGGAATATAGCGTCTGTATTCTAGATGTAGGTCCATTGGTTCCATTTTCTCTACCTTTAAAAAAAAAGTATTTTTTGTTGTTTTGACACAATCCCATTTCCCATGGTATCTCCCTCTTATTACCTTCTCTCTCAGAGCCATCCTTTATAACAGAGGATAAAAATGTACAAAAACAGTTAAGTAAAACTAAGCAAGCATAAAAAATTTCAAACAAAATTGTGGTGTTCCATAGCCATGTAGGGGTTCTATAACCTTTACCTTTGCAAAGAAATGGAGGAAGGGAGAAAGATGTCTTCTTGAATCTCTTCTTTGGGTTCAAACTAAGTCATTACAATTTCACTGCATGAAGTTTTAATTGCTCTGTTATGTTTTCCATTTTCATTTCTGTAATCATTGTGTAGTTAGATCTCTGAATTATCATAATAGAAATGGTAATCAACTTTCTGCATAGAAGCTGTTGAGATCATTAAAGGAAATAGTATGGAGGGAGGGCGAGAGACAGAGGCTTATGGGACACCCAGTGATAGTGCTGGATGAAGATGCAGCTGAGAAGACTGAGGAGATGTCAGATAGGTTGGAGAAGCAGCTGAAATGAACACTATCAAGAAATCTAGAGAGTACAGAGTATAAGGAGGAGAGAGAATGTTGATTAATGCTGTCAAAAGGTGCAAAGTGGTCAGGATGGATGAAATTTGAGAAAAGATCATTTGATTTGGCAATTAAGAGATCATTGGGAAAAAACAAATGCTAAAAATTAGTTTTACATGTAATTGGGGAAAATAAAATATTGTCAAGTTTAAAAAAATGATCACTGGTTACTTTCTAAAGGTCAGTTTCAGTAGAATGATAAAGACATAAGCCAGGTAACTGAAAGTTTAGAAGAGAGAGGAGATGTGGAGGTGGCTAATATAGATAGTTTTTTCAAAATGCTTAGCTGAAGGGAGATAAAGGACAAAATATAAGGATGGTCAGATCAAGCAAGACTTTGTTTTAGGATTGAAGAGACTTTGAAATATTACTAGGTTGCATGGAAGGAACCAGTAGATAGGAAGATATTGGACATGATAGTGGGTCTGAGAATGGCCACAATCTGTTGGGGAAGAGAAAAGGAATAGGAACAAGGTTGCATGTAAAGAGAGGGCTTTGTCTTGGCGATGGGGCAAGATGTCAGACTTATGTGAGATGAGGGGAATGGGAAAAAAGATGGAGGGTGAAGTAACTGCCATTGGGATGGAGTTCTAAGAGGCAGAATAGTCACCAGAAGGGACCATGGTGTAATATTTGGCTCAGGAAAGCTAGTGCTCCTCTCCTTCCTTGGCAAAAGACAAGGGAACTAGAGGGGAGGTAGAGTTGTATGAATCCTCTATTAAGATCAGACTTTCTCTTCCACTTTCCTCTCAGTTGCTAGTTTCTTTGACCTCTTCCATTCTCCTGCTTTTGCTCGGAAAATCTAGATGTCCTCATTGTTTACCTATCACATTAATAGGGATGTCCATGTATGGTCATGAGAGTTGGACTATAAGGAAAGGAGAATTCTGAAGAATTTACATGTTTGCATTGTGGTGTTGGAGAAGACTTTTGAGAGTCCCTTGAATAGCAAGGAGGTCAATTCAGTCCATACATAAGAAAATTAATTTAGGCTATTCATTGAAAGGTTAAATACTGAAGCTGAAGCTGAAATACTTTCCACATAAAATGAAAAGATGGGACGCACTGGGAAAGATCCTGATGTTGGGAAAAATTGAAGGTAAAAGGAAATGGTGATGACAGAGGATGAGATGGATACATACTATCATGAAAGCAATAAACAAGAATTTGGACAGACTTTGAGAGAGAGGGGAGGATAGAAAGGTCTGGTGGACTCTGGTCCTTGGGGCTACAAAGAGTCAGCATGACTAGACAACAACAAACAAAAAGCATACATTCCTATATATCCCCCACTTCTTTTCTACCTTTGTATTCACTTCCCCAATCTGTGATTCTACCTTAAAAAACATATAAGTTCACCTGTGGTGGGGAATGGAGTTTTAGTCCATGGTATTTCATTTCTGTTTCTCCATCTTTGCTTCAGCTAAATGGCTCTTACTAAGTACTTTTATTAATGTTTTCACTCTGTTATAAAATTATTAACTTTTGATCTTATATTTTTAAGATTTCTGGAAGTCCATAATATTGATGGCACTGGTGGGGGAGAGCAAATGCAGTTTTCTACTAATTTGCTTTCTGGCAAGAAACACCATGTTTCATTGTTTGTACAAACAAAAAAACAAAAAAATCCTCAAAACATTTCATGTATTTGACCTTAAGGAAATTTCAGCAGAGACAGAAAAAGGGAATCAGGATTGCTGAGCTTGAAATGTTTCTAAAGCAGGGTGTTTTTGTCCTCCCACCCACATACCCTGGAAATCCCATAATTAGCATGACTGCATTCTTTGGCTGATGAAAGCCACCACCAAAATGTACTTGTACATTATGTATGTCTTTTTCCTAAATAAAATGTTTGTCATTCCTTAGATTTATTAAGGGGGCTGCTAACTGTGACCTTTTTTTTTTTTCTGAGACACCACACTCCTTTCCTATATGAAAGATTCACTGAAACAAAATATGACCTATTACAAAAATAAACCTTTTTTTAAAAAAGTTATGACTGCCTCTCAATGGAGTCTACCTTTATTTCAAAGCATTGGCTACCTAGTGTGACAAAACCAAAGCTAAAATATAACTCTGGACCCCAGAAACTAAAGAAAATTCTTCATGAGTACATAATTTGGAAAGGATTCCCATTATTTTTCTTGTGTGGGTGAGGTTATTATTTTGACCAAAGTGATTTAACCTTACTAAATTTATCCATTAAAATACAATGAAATATTTTAAAAGTATTGCTATATTCAAAGTTTGCTTTTCTTTAAAAAATGGATTTTTATGGATATTTCCTGATTTTACACTGACTGATTCCTCTTGTATCCTTACATCTCCCTACTCCAAAAAAACATCCCAAAGATTTTTGAAAAAGAAAAGGAAGAAAATCTTAGCACAGCCAATCAACCCATCCAAAAAGTTTGCTATTTGGTGTGTTCTGTACCTTTGCAACCAAGTATGTCTTTGAGATATTTGAGGTCAAGCTTGGTAATTGTAATCTTGCCACTTTCAATTTGGAGTTATTTGTCTGTTGTTGTTGTGGTTGCTATCCTTTCCCTTTATTTTGCTATGGTTGTGAATATTGTTTTCTTGGTTCTACTTTCTTTAGTTTGCACCAGTTCATAAGTCTTTCCATGTTTCTCTGTGTTTACCATATTCATCATTTCTTATAGAACAGCAGTTTTCCATTTCATTCATGTGCCATATTTGATCAGCCATCTCCCAATTCATTTGTTTGTAGAAAGGATTTTTGATTAGTTTTTCTTAGCTGTAGTTACAAATAAGAATTGCAGCAGCAAAATTCAAGTGGGGGAAAACACCATTACTATTTATAAGGTTTTGATATGGAATGTCTTTCATTACATATAATCCTTGAATTCTTCATGAAATCATAATTTTAGTTGGCTCTGCTTCATAGTACTGGTGAGAGAATATTTAGAAAGAAACTGTTCCCTGATTGCGGAAGCTACTTCCACTTTCTATTCAGGGACTGTTTCTGTATCCAGAAATGAATTTAGGACCCATCTGTTTGCTGATGCATTTGAAAAACCCTTAAAAATGGGAGTGTCATATTATAAAGCTTCCTGTGTCTCTTTCCCTTAGAGAGAAGATGCTCCCTAAATTCATGTGGGTTTTAATTATATTGCATAGTTTTTATGGTTTTATTTCTTCTGATAATAAAGTGTAGTATGGTTTTGTGAAAACAAGGAAATTATCTTCTAGGTTAACTGTTGGGTAATATTTTGGTTTTATATTTCCACTTACCCTGTTCTCCCCAACTTCCATCCTTAAACATAAAACTTGAAGTTGAGGTTAAGGAAAACAGTTAATTCACTTTGAAATTGCCTTTCATCAGTTGCTTTGTATCTGTGAAGATCAGATTTTACAATCTCCTGGTTTGCTTTAAGTCTCAGGATATGTTTTCTTCTGCATGAAACCTTTCCTATTCCAGATTCTTCCACCTCTTACCATAAGTAGGTACTTCCTGTCTCCCCCCAATTATCTTGTATCTATTTTGAACCTAAGTACCTTAGCCGATGTTGCTTCCTCCATAGATTGTAAAGTCCTTGGGGAGAAGGCCTTTGTGTTTCTTGTACCTAGTAATGTGTTGGACATACGCTTGGTCAGTTTATTTGGTTAGAAGAGTTTAAATACAACGAATATTAAAACTCCTACATTATGTGCAAGGTACTAAGAGAACTCCTAAGATGAAAATTATCCTCAAATCACAGTTTAATGGAGGTGAGGTCAGAAAGACTTGAGTTCAAATTTTGCGTCTAATACTTACTATCTGTATTACTTAAATCTCTCAGCCTTTGTTTCCTCACCTATAAAATGGGAATAATAATAACATTTGTCTTCCAGGGTTATTGTGTTATAAAATCCTTTGCCAACCTTAAAGTACTATGTTAGTGTCAGCTGTTATTTGACTGTCACTGTTTCAGAGTCCAGAGCCCTGCCTCTGAGAGGTGTCTATATCAGACAAGAGTTGTTGGGGGGAGAGGGGAGAGAAGAGGGCTTTAAACTAAACTTTAAATCTTAATAGCTTAAAACTGCACAAAGTCTTCTGGGACAACCTGTATATATTTGTATGTATGGTTGTACTTTTCTCAAATAGAATCTAAACTCTGTGAAAGCAGAAACTGTTTCACTGCTGTTTTTATATTGCCAGTGTTGAGGTTTAAGTGTTTGACCTAGAGGCTGATGAGCTACCAGAGTCTTCTTACCTTTCACAGGTCTTCCATGGCCATCTGAATAAACGTATTGAGAGAAGAGTCTTTCCAGAGTCAAACGAGGGTTAGGCTTTATTCAGGGTCTTAGTTACGTATCCATATGCAGGGTGAGTTCTTTCCCCCTGGGAGAAAGGAACCCTCCTCCTCCCAAGCGGCAAGGATCATACAGCAAGACGATGGGAGCGGAAGAGGGGAGGGGACCCTCTTCCCTCAAAAGGCCCCACAGCAAGAAGAGGGCCTTCATGTTTTCCTGTCCCTACTGAAGCTCTCCCAGCTGCATAGTTTGCACGTGAATACCGTGCGTGCTCTCAGTCCCTAGCTAATTAACAACAGGTGTGTTCAGACCATGGATCAATCTCAAGGGTGGGATGCTCTCCCCAGCAAGTTTCCCACTGAGAAGAGGTGGAAAGACACAAGATAGCTCATGTTTCACGCCTCAGTTCCCAGCTGTTCCCTGGGGGTCCTCGTGAGAACTCTGAGGTTTAGAAGTCCTCACTTTTACCTGCCCGAGACTGTCCACATGAAAACTGAGCTTACACCCCCAACAAAGGGTACTTGGGATCCCAAAATACCAACATGCTGAGTCCTGCCCAAATGAATTCGACTCAAGCCTTCTTTCAGCCAAAGAAAAGTGAAGTTTATTAAGATCCACTTTATTGTATAGACTTAAGGAATCTGAGCATTTGTGACACTTGTATTGATAAGCAGGTCAGATTGAATCTGAGCTACATTGAATCTGATCATTTGTGATTATTACAAGAGGGCCAGAATGACTCTGAGTACTTTCATAGAGACATGATGGGTCTTATATACAGAAAGACTGTGGGCAGGGTCTAGGGGTGGTTAAGTAGTTTGGGGTGACTGGAGGGTTTTGGGGAGGGTCTTGATGGGAAAAGACAATGAAGGGCTAGGCTAGTTTAAGGGTAACAGATTTGGGCATGAAAAGCCAAATCAAATGGGAAGATTCAAGAACAGTTCTAGGGGGTTCCCAGAACCTGTACCCTGTCATTAGCACATAGCATGATTGTAAGGTCCTTGACTTTACAAGGTGATCTGTGTAAGATTTGGCCTATATTGAATTGCTTGCCTTCCAAAGGGAAGGGGTGGAGAGGGAGGGAGGTAAAGAAGTTGGAACTCAAAGTTTTAGGATCAACTGTAGAGTAATGTTCTTGCCTCTAGGAAATAAGAAATACAGGTAAAGGTGTATAGAAAGTTATCTGACCCTACAGGACAAAAGAGAAGATGGAGACAAGGTCAGAGAGGGATGATAGAAGAGAGAGCAGATTGGTGATAGGGGCAATTAGAATGCTCGGTGTTTTGAGGGGGGGAGGGGACAAAAGGGGAGAAAATTTGGAACCCAAAATTTTGTTAAAATGAATGTTAAAAGTTAAGCAAATAAATAAATTAATTAAAAAAAAAGAAACAAAAACAAGGTGATCTGTGTGGCTTAGGGAATTCCCAGAAAGCATATGTATGTTTTCTTAATGACATTACTTTTTTGAATCTAGTTATATTTTTATGCTCAGGGTGATAAATGTGTTACTTTTACAATTTATATTTCCTTTTGTTTGTTCTGAAATCACCTTTTTAAAGCTAATTTTGTGCCTCCCAATTCTAGTATACTGCTACTTGGTGAAGAAACTATTTATTCTATCTATGTACTTTTTTCTATGTTGTGTGGTATCATAGAAAGAGCACTGGATATCCCAAAGATGTTATACGAAAAAGTTCTGTGTGAAGGTGAAGGTTGAGAGGTCGTCATCTTCAGCTCTTCCAGTATGACAATATGTTGTCTATGTAATTTTCCATAAATAGAAATTTTACATCAGCAAGGAAACATTTATTAACAGGTATAGTTGTATCATCCTAAAATTATTTGCTTTTTGTAATCTCATCAGAAATAATGGCAAAACACAAAAGGAAAACATTCTTTGATTAGGAAGGCAGTGATATAGTGGGAAATGTTTTAGATTTGAAGTCAGAAGATTTGAGTTCAAATCCCAGCTTTGCCATTTGCTTCTTATATAAAATTGGGCTCTGGAAAAGAGATGAGACTGATAACTTTGTACATCTCTGCCTGACTTAAATACATTTCATGTGCAAATCAAGACAGCACTCTATGACATCATTTGTCCTCTTCCAAAATGAAGGACAAATAATGACAATTTGGGCAAGCTGATTAACCTCTGGGCTTCAGTTGATTCATGGGTAAAATTAAGAGGCTAGGGATTAACTAAATAAACTCCAAGGGTCCTTTCTCCTCTTCATTTTATGCTGATTATAGAATCACAGTATTTAGACTATCTTAGTTACCACAGAGATCATCACTACCTCTTCATTTTATAGATATCAGTAAGACACAGGGATTTAAAGTGACTCACTCAAAGTAGCAAAAGTAGTTTGCTGTGAATGAGAACCAAGGTCTTCCAGGCCTTGGCTTAATTTCATTAGGTACAGATCCCTCCTTTCCTCCTCAAATATATTTATTTTGTTTAGAAGAATACACACAAATAGTTAAAGCACATTGAAATGTCCTATTTTTCACAGTGTATGTAAGTGTACTTATGTTTCCATAGGTGATAGATACTAAAGTTCCAGGTTGAAGTCAATGTTGAATCATCTCCAACCCTCTGACTGACATATACAATAAGTGCATGTATTGTAATATGTTTGGAATCTTTAAATACATGAACTAAGTGCAAGTAATTCTGTGCTATGAGTCTGATACCCATTATAAAGTTTCCTCAGTGATATGAAATTCCTCTTTATAGAAAATACAGGTTGTTGAATGTACATTTACACAAACTTTATGACAACTATGAAACTAAACTGAGTCACTAGTGGGAGGCACCTAGTTATAAATTGCTTCTATCCCCTCATTTTATATCTGAGGAAAATGTGATCCAAAGAGTGACTTACTCAAGTAAAGTTGCTACACTCAAGTAAGTATAATGATTTGTCCAATATATAGGATCACCTGAAATAGACATGAGAATTTTGGAGAGATATTTAGATTTTGAAGTGACAAATATTAATGTAATGAAGAAATGTCAGCATGTATCATCTTGTGTGTGGGTCATTCACATATATTTCTAACCCTAAACTCTTAACCTCCATTCAGTCTTATTTCCACTTGAACACAGGATGTCTTCAATTTGGTTATCTTATCACTTAACATTTTGAAAAAATATCTATTTAAAATTTATCACCATTCTAATTTTTCTATTCTCACAAATGACATCAGTTTTTTTTTCTCAGAATTCCTACACCTGGTAAGTTCTGTTCCTTATTTCTGGACTGATTGACCCTTTCTTTTTTCATAGACTTGGCATAGAAAGCTCTGGGTTAGAAACCTCTCCCTTGCTCTTGCTACCTGTATTACCCTTGACTTAGTTTTCTAGGGCCTCGAATTCTAATCACTGAATTCAGGTGATTGGACTAGGTGATATCTTTAATATTCCTGATGGAACTAATGTTTTATGAGAATATAACTGTGAGAATTTTTATTTGTCTCCTAGGACTCACAAAATGTTGAAACCTTAGAGGTCACCTAGTCAGATGCTTTAATTTTACAAATGGGGAAACACTGATCTATAGAGGTGAAGTAGATTCATCCAGGTTCATAACAACAAATTAGTGGTGGTGTTGAAAATTATTTTGACTTAGTCATTTGTTCCCAACTCAGCTTTTCAACCAGTGTTGGGGGATGTTCTGGCAGAGAAGGAGACACCAGTCTGCAGCTTTTTGTATTACCTGCTCTTTCTCACATATCAAATTCTGACATTATTGCTACCTTGGGGAAGAACTGAGATTCACAAGGGTCCAACCTCTTTTGCTGAGGTGGACCTATCTGTATTTTCTTCAAGTTATCTATAAAAGCTATCTCCACCTTGAATCTGCCGCAGATCTTCAGTTATTAGGCCTTCAACATGTTGCTACCTCGATATACTTATAATAAAATCCTTTTAAATTCTTTTTGTCCTGAGTTTTGCCTTATTAACCAGGGTGAAATTCCAAAGGAAGAATTTTCCTTTCAATGGCATAATTGAACTCAGAGTTAAGGTTTCAGCTGAAAGTATTCTTTCTACTATACTTCACTATTTTCCTTTAGAACATAAATTAGTTGCAAACCAGGATTATTTGTATCTCCACACCTTACTCAGCAGAGTGTCTGTCACATAGCCTGCTTAATAAATATTTGTTGATTTTCACTGCAGACGGTGACTTCTTATTGCTTATTCTGTATGAAATGGAAATTTCCTATCATGGAATGCTCACTCTTCTACTATCTCCCACTTTCCCCAACATCTAACCATATTCATATTACACCCCTGTACAGAACTTCTAACTCAACTTTGCTTCCTCCTTGATTCCCCTTCCCCTTGGATTTGGCACATCTCATTTTCATACAGAGTATGTTCTTTCCTCTACAAATCCATTTCTTCTATTCTGTGAAACATTTGCTTAAAGTCTGCCTCCTCTGGGAAGCTTTTGGTTATCGGTTGCATCTGACTTTTTTATTTTTAAAATTTCAAATGAGGTATCTTTTTCAGACTCCGTTTTTCCACCCCATGTTAAGTATCTTATCACATTGGGAAGATTCCCCACCATGTAGTCATCATATCAGTTCCAATGTTTTGCTTTAAAAAATTGGGAACGGTGGGTTTCATTCTCCAGAGGCATTTCTGTATTGTTACATAATGGAACATATTGTTTTAAGCAATTCAGTGGAAGAATTTATTAATATAACAGCATGTATCAGAATGCATTTTTAAATACATATTTTGCAGCAGATACTGACAGTTAATATTGTAAATATTTAATGGCATATTCAGTATTTTCAGTGTAAATGAACAAACTTGAACCAGAATGGATGTAAACACATCACAGAAATGATTGGAGTTTATAGTCTTTAGTCCATTTGTTTCAGGCATACACTGGAATTGACACAAAGAATCATTTGAAGTTTAGGTATGAAAACAACTAACTATTTTATTGAGAGGGCAGGTAAGCAGTGAAGTGGATGGAATGCTTGCTGGGCCTGGAGTCAGGAAGACTCATTTTCCTGAGTTCAAATCCAGCCTCAGATGCTCACTAGCTGTGTGACGCTGGGTCAAGTCCTTAAATCCTGTTTGCCACAGTTTCCTCATTTGTCATATGAACTGGAGAAGGAAATGGCAAACCACTCCAGTATCTTTGCCAAGAAAACCCCAAATGGGGTCACAAAGAGTCAAATGTGACTGAAATGACTGAACAACAACATTTTATTGATACAGAGTGCAACTCTGAAGTCTCAGCATAAGAATTTATAATGGAGAGGGCCATGGGGCTAACAAGATAGTGGATTAGTCCCTTTCACCATACTCCTCTGCCTTCTCTAAGTATGTGCCATACTTAGAATAACTGAATCTAAAGAAAGTGGACATTAGCAAGTAAAATCTTTATGAATCACTAATCTTTAATCAGTACTAATCAGTAATCTTTAAAGCTCTTAATTAGCAATCCTAGCTAGTTGTCATAGATTCAGTTGACTTGAATCAGAAAGTCTTGAGTTCAGACAACATCAGAAACTTACATTTTCAAAAAGTTAGGGCAGTTATCCAGGTGGAAAAGGAAAACCCTGCCCTTTCTCAAGACTGGTTAGTAGAAGCTATTAAAAAGTATACAAATTTGGATCCTGACTCTATAGAAGGGCAGCAGTTCTTAGCATGTATTTTATTTATCAGTTGACTCCAGATATTAGGAGGAAACTGTAGAAATTGGCAGTGAAATCCCAAACACCTCATCCCAATTACTGGAGATGGCATTAGAGTCTTAAACAGAGACCTAGCTGCAGCAGAAGAAAGAGAATGAAGTGAAAGGGCTAGAGAACATGCTTAATTCTTGGCTATTGCCATGGCCAGAACAAAAGCCAGGGAGTACCCCCTCCAGGTAGCACCCTTGAAGGAAGTCCAGCTACTTGAGCAGTGAAGAAACCTGCTTTCGAAGCCAAAAGGAGGGTCACTGGTCCAATGCCTCTCCAGGGTGCTCTCCCAGAGGGAGCCCCAGGAACTGACTCCTGTGGAATCATGCGCATTTGACCAGGAAGGGCATTGGAGGAAGGATTGTCCCTACGGTTGAAAAAAGTGGTCAAGCCCTTCCCCACCCCCCAGTATCCTGTCCTCCAGTCTTCTCAAGACTCAGAATTATGGGGAAGCATGGGGATTGGCAGCACTCCTTTCTCCACCTCTCATGCTGAGCCCTGGGCAAAAATCAAGGCAGGAGGAAAGGTTACCCACTATAACATGGCTATGTCCTCTGTTTTAACCAATTACTCTGGCCCTACCAACCCCTTTGACCAGTTGGGTCCTGGGCACGGAAGGGGAAATTAAGTGATGTCTCTAGACATACTCCTTCCACTGTATATTTGCAGATCTGTTGTTTAAACACTTCTTTCTTATGATCTCCTCTTGCCCTTCCCCCTTGTTGGGAAGGGACCTGATGGTGAAATTGGGGAGTCAATTTTCTCTAGTTAAACCTCTGATCTTCCTTTGCCTCTGTTCATCAGATCTCCTTATTCATACTATATTGTTATAGTTGGGTGAAATATGATCATTGATTCCAGTCCAATGGAAATAACACTCTTCAAGTTTAAACAATCCAGCTCTGACTCAGTCTAGCTGAGATTCTATCTGGTCTGCTTGTCAATATGAGCATCACAAATGCTTAGGCTCCTTAAGAGTCAACTCAATATGGCGAACCATTAATAAACTTTGTTTTATGTTGGCTGTAAGAAGGCTTGAGTCAAATTCATTTGGCAGGACCCAGTGTGTTGGTATTTTAGGGTCCGGACCACCCTAAACCTCATCATTATGGTTCCCTGACCTCAACAGTGGCACCTTACCTCTTATAGCTTAGTCTGTGGTTCTTTGTTAATTGAACTTTTTCTTTCTGACTACTGCAGTATTTTTTTCATTGTCTTGGAAGCTCTGAATTTTTACTTTATCCTTCTTGGATGTTTTCTTGTTGTTCTCCCCACCTCCAAAGTGTTAGTTTTTTAAATTTCATTTTTCCCTCCGGTACTCCCTATAATATTGTTCTATTTTGTTGTGGTTAAGAGAGGAAGGGAAAGGGAAAGGGAAAGCAATATACTAGGGAACTGGGAGAGAAACTTGCTAGTTTTCACAATTAGATCACACAAGAGGAATAGAATAGGGCAGTTTTCTTTAATGATTTCTTAAAATATATTTGCAATTTTTTTGTTTGGTCATGTTTTTCAGGAAGGCTAATGATTCTTAAATTTTCTGTGACATGATTTCTCAATCAGTTGATGTTAGTCTTTTCATTTTTTCTCTATTTTTAAAACACTGTCACTTTGTTCTAACATTTCTTGTCACCGGGAATCATTGAACTTTCCCAATTCTATATTTTCAGAGTACCTCATATTTAGGTGAGATTTTTTTTAACCTTGTGTTCTATGCTGTTCTCCTTCCAGATTTTTTTTCCCTTCACAGTTCTTATTTCAATTCTTATTTTATTTTTTCCCCTTGTTTTTTTCTTCTATCTATTCTTGTTATCCTTTTGGCCACACCATTTTACCCCTCTTTGTGACTCTACTTGTACTTCATCTGGCTTTACTTCAACTTATGTTAACCCATAGCTATTTTTTTTACCTGTTTACTCATATTTTCCCTAGTATGGCCTCTTCTCCCATCACGTATAAGCTTAAAAAATTTGGGCTGGCTTCCCTGGTTGCAACCTTTCTGCTTACTGACACGTCTAGCTTCTAGTCTTCTTCTTTTGTAATTCTGGGATAGATGGACATAATCATCTCTGTTTCTTTTTCACTTGATTATTCTATTTCTAATTTTTAAAAGAAATTTGTTAAGGAGAGCTGGGATCCTTGACAACTTTTCATGTCATCATCTTAACCAGAAATGTGAAGTGAATTGTTTTGAATGTTTTTTTTCCACAGGATGGTGCTTTGGTAGCAAATGCCAGGGAGACCATGGTCTTCTTATCTTAATTACTTTTCTGCAGGAGGCAGGTGGTTAGTGTGTGTGTGTGGGGGGGGGCGCGGGGGAAAATGGGGAGGGGAGGGGATGGTAACTGAAGTGGTAAAGTCTCTGTGGTGCCTTGATTGTCTAGTTCCTGGATCCTCTGACCTAGCAGTGGGACAAAAAAGATGAAAAAACAACACTCGCAACCTAAGAGGTTGCCAGGCCAGGTGGTAGATGTTGGCCAGGTAGAAATTTGGTATTCAGTAGCACCACAGATCCATCTGATTTCTTGGCCAATTTGTGGGGTAAGGTCTGTCTGTAGTTCTTGTGCAGCTAGATGCTAGGTGCCCACATAGGTTCATCATGGCATTTTATGGGACTTGTCCTATTGACTCCTGCTTTTCAGAACTAAGAAGGAATCATGTCAGATCTTGCCTGACTACACTATTTGCTTCATTAGAGGATTAAATCTGGTTTAAAGAAGCCCTCAGGGGTATCTAGGTAGTACAGTAGATAGAATGCCTTGCCTGGAGTCAGGAAGACATCTTCCTGATTTCAAATGATTTCAGACACTTATTAGCTTTGTGACTCAGAGCAAGTCAGTTAACCCTATTTGCCCCAGTTTCCTCATCTGTAAAAGAATTTGTCTAATTTTGTTTCCATGATTACATTAAATCATGTGGGATCTAGTGCCACATCTTTACTTGAAAGGTATTTCATTTGAGCTCAGGTCTAATTGCGTATTAACACCATTTTTTTGTCGTGACTAGTCTGACACACAGAGATGAGACTTCATAAAAACATGTTGAATTTATTATACTCATAAATTAATCGTTTTGGTTTGTGAAGTTCAATCTCTCTCTCACTCACTCCTTCTCTCTCTCCCTTTCCCCATTCCTTTTTTCTATCTTCTCTCCTCTCACTCTATATTTTCTTTTCCTTCTCTTCTATTTCTCTGTGCCTCTTTCCCTTTATTTCTTTTTCTTTCCTACCTCATCACATGTTTCTCTCTACATCTGCATCTTCTTCCACCTCCCCTGAACTACAACCCACACATTTGTCCCTCTTTTGGGAAATAACTGTACCAGCTAAAGATAATATGTACTAATTACAAAATTCACAGAATCATAAAATGTTAAGAATTCCCAAGTATTTAGAGGACATATAGTCCATTCTCCTCATTCTGTAAAGGAGGAAACCAAGGTTCACTTTATTGAATCCTTGTATGCTTGGGAGCACAAGTATATTTCACAAAATTTCACATTTTGTGATGCCTTAAAATTTTATTTAGAATATTTTATGCCATTGATCTATTAACTGCCTCCTAAATAGCTCTGTGTAAGAACCTCTGCAGGATGGTAGCCTATCTACCTATCTGTCATCTATCCATGTACATATATGTATGTGTGTATATATATATCTATTTAATTTTTTAGGTATATGTAATCCTCTCAATAAATCAATCAAGAGACCAAAATGAAACCACTCCTGCCCTCAGGTAACTGGAGGGAGAGGAACAATACACATTTACACACATAGAGAATAGATACATATATGCACATTATATATAATATACACACATAAAATGCATATGTTTTATATAATGCATATATAAGTACAAACAGAAATATGCAAAATCACTACCAGGTAGCTGTGAGGGGGGAGGGCAGCAATGTAGAGTGGCTTCTTGTAGAAGGTGTTCTTGAGCTTTGTAAAGGAAATCCGAGATTCTAAGAAGCAGAGATGAGGAGGGAGAGGATTCCATGCATGATAAACATCCAGAGTAGTATATGGAGATAGAACAGCATGTGTGAAGAACGAAAAGTCCAGTATGGTTGGACTATAGTTAGTGAAGGGAGAGGTATGAAGGGGCCAGGTTGGGACGTGGTGATATATATGAAACTGAATAAATATCTTCTATATATCTTTTATTTTAATGAGTGAGCTAGCTAGTTATTGAATTACCATGATGGGAAAGGATCTAGAATGAGTGATTTTGTTTTTACCTTTTGATTTCTCATCCAACTCCTTTCTACATGCACTGCAACCAATTTAATTTATGCCTTTATTTCTTTTCAATGTTTGTTGTCCCTTCTTGAATCCAACCTTCACAATTATGCCCTGAGTAATCTTTCTAACAATTTCTATGATCATGTCATAGAAAAGCTTATTCAGAAACCTTCAGTGGCTCCCAATTGTTTACCAAGTAAAATATAAATTTGTTATCTTGACATTCAAGTTCTTGCCTTTTCCCCCACCCCATAGTCTGGCTCCAGTCTTCTAATTCGACTTTACATTTCTATAGGTCAGTCAAATTTGGCTATACTTTGTCCCCAGTTCTCATCCTTTCCCCTCCTTTTTGTTTTTGCTCTTCCATTCCTATTCCATGGACTTACCCTCTTTTTGTAGAATTTTCTTCCCTCTCCTCCGTCTCCATATAATGAAGTCTCTCCATTAAGACCTAAGTCAGATACTGCCTCCTACCTGAAATGTTCCCTGATTTCCCCTTCCCCTGCCCCCTCCTAGGTACAAGTCATTGTTCCAGCTTACATTTCTCAAAAACTTTATTTAGACCTCTTATTTACATGTCTCCATTCTTAATTATTATTTACTGTTATTAGTCCTTTCCCCTGTCAAATAGTAAGATCTGTGCCATCTGCCTTTATATGCCCAGTACCTTGCATACTGTAGTGACTTAAACATTTATTGAATTGGTCCATAATTATAAATTTAATTTAACATATAATTAAGGTCTACCCAGTATATTCAAGGTACTATAACAAAATAAAATTATACTTAGCATTCGTATAGCACTTTAAGGCTTCTACTCACTTTGTGTATATATTACCTCATTTGATCTTCACAACAACCTTCTAAGGTAGGTGCTGTTATTTTATAGATGTCATTTTAAAAATGGAGAAACTGAGGCTAGGTGAGGTTAAATGACTTTCCCTGAGTCACGCTGTATCAGAGGCATTGAAGTGAGGTTTTCAAGTCTCCAAGTCCAGCACTCTCTCCACCATGCTCTGTAACTGCATAAAAATAAAGGAAGTAGACATGTGGAAGGGGGAAGAGACTTAGTTTGTGCTGGAATCCAGTCTTGAATTTCTGATACCCTTTATTATTTCACATAGCCTCTTGCCTGAAAGGTGCCTAATAAATATTTGTTTAATTGATTTAGAATCAAGTGCCAAGTAGGTATTCTCAGAGTTTACAGTGTATACATAAAGTAATGTCTAGGTGAACCAAGGTACCTTGCGAAACTTAGGAGCCCTTAAATTGTGTGAACACAAGTTCAGGACCAGGGATAACAATTAACTTAAGACCCCAAGGCCATCTAAACTAATATCCTCATTTTACAGATGAAGAAACTGAGTCCTAAGGAGGTTAAATTACTCATTGCTCATGAGGAGTAAATATTAGAGTTGGCATCTGCTATTAGTGTTTTGCTAAGAAAACATGCTAGAAAGATGTAATTCTATAACCAAAAAGGAAGAGTACTTTTAAAAAAAACAATTATCTAAAGAAGTGAAATTTTAGGTGAACGAATGAATGAAAAAGCATTTATTAAGGACTGACTTTGTGCTTAACGCTTTGCTAAGTCCTGTACATGTAGATACAAGTAAGTAAGACTGATCCTGCCTTCAAGTATCTTATACTCTAATAGGGGGACACTATGGATAAAGGTGGAAAATAGAAACAGGTTTCTGTCAGTGAGGATGCTGGGAAGCTTTTCCAAGATATACTGTTATCCTCATGTTATGGCTGGAGAGGAACTGAGTTACCCCCAAAATGAAGTGGTGAGAATTTCAATAAATACTCAAGGTCACTCAATAATCAGGGGCAGGAGATAAGACTGACTGCTTTCTGAGTGCTGGGGTCTCCACCAGCAGAATCCACTTTTTCTTAGATGTAACGGAATTTTAATCTTACTAGTCTGGCAGCTACAATGAGTACATTGTTAAGGGTATCATAGACTTTAGGCTTATCTCCAGGGCAACAGTTCAGTTGATTCATCTGGAAAGGATTATTTGTGATAAATTTAGAGGGTTTCTTTTTTCTTGTTGTCTCCTTATGCTGGAGTTTATTTTTAGTACTAAAGCTTTTGTCTATTTGTATAAAGCTAAGTTCACCCCTGAAGTCTTTGTTTGCACCTGCTTACAGAAATAAAAGATTTTTTGAGACAGACCAAGAGCAAAGTATGATTTCCTTTCCTACCTGTTCTAACACTTTGCAGTTTGAAAGACCCAGCTGAGTTTCTGCAAACAATAAACCACATTGAGTTGAAACAGAGGCAAGTGTGTACTTTCTCATCTAAGAGAACATGTTACAAGGCAGGACATGTTCCTCCACCTGAATGTGCCTTCTGGTTACCTTGCTTTGGTTGCCAAAATTCCATTGGTTACATGGTGAAAGCTTTGAATGAACTGTGTTGTGTCTCTTTGGTTTTGTTTCCAGATGTGTTATAGTAAATAATATGATTATGGTCATTGGAATCTTTATAAATCTGTAGCCTAGGTTCAGAGGTTAGGAAAATGATTATGAAAATAAAAATCTTTTCTATTAAAAAAGTGTAACCTATGGTCCAGCACTATGGTTTGTCTATGGAGGGATTCTCAATAACCAGGTGCTTTTTGGCTCATTCCTCCACCTATAGTTTCTCCTGGGAACAATAGTAATTGGTTTACTTTACCATCATTGTTCATAGTTTACCCTGGGAATATTAGTATTTTCCTTATTTGTAGGATTTAGTGCAAAGTACTATATACAGTATCATGCTATATGCAATAATTTGATGACCAAGGGGTAGGTTTAACCCTACCAAAAATGCACATATAAGCAAAATTCACCTGTTCTCAGAGAAAACTTAGATTTTATTCCACTTCTGATATTCATTAAGGATTCAACGGCAAGTCACTTAATTTCTCAGTGTCCCTCAGGGAACTCTCAGAGTCTCTAAGTTTTTTAAAAATAGATTCTATTGATATATTTTGGTGCTTTTCATATTGCACAGTTTTTTCCTGTATACTCTTCCCTTCCCTCAAAGGAGCCATATCTCATAACAAATAATGTTTACAAAAAAAGGAAGAGGAGCAAAAAAAAAATCTGATACATTAAAGACATCTGATATTATGGGTAATATTTCACACCTGTATACTCCCCACCTCTGTAAACAAGAAGGAGAAGTCTTGAAGACTTACACTTGAGATTCAGATTTTTACCACTTTGAGAATTCCCTACAATGGTAAAATTACAGGCTTAGATAAAAACGAAAAATCTAAAGCTTCTTCACTTTGTAGGCAGTGATAAACTTCCTAAATTTTGAATTTTAGAATCAGAGTTTTAGAATTATAGAATGCCCTAGGTGAAACGGGATTTATTTCATCAGACCCTCTTAAATTGAAGGACACCAACCACTTAAACCCAAACTTCTACCTTGACTTTGAAGAACAGCTAGGCTGAAATCATGTATTTTAACTGGTTGTCAATAAACACTGAACCTTCCTCACATGTGAAATCCAAGAAAATATGGATAAGAGGATACTTAATTATTTTTATGCATACAACTTTGTTATCTATATTTTCTGTACCTAGAAAGTCTGAAACTGAAGATCCAGAAATTCATTTGTTTTATCAGAGACTCGGGAAGTTGCTGAACCTCAATGAAACTTGGCAAAACTATCCTCAACTTATTTCATCATTTCCTATTTCCTCATTCTTCATTCCTGTTCCCTGCTCCATTTTGCAACCCAAATAGCTATTACCATTCAGCAGGCCCTTGCCAGAGACAAAAGAGCAGAATGCCTTGCAGAAGTGATTAAAGCAAAGTGCTTGAGCTGAATAATTTTATATCAACCCAGAGCAACCCAGACTGCTCCATTTGGAGCTGGAGAAGGTGGGTTTAAATTGCAACTCTCTGCTTATTAGCTGTGTGATCCAAGATAAGGTGCACAACATCTTTGGGTTTTCTCATCTGTGAAATGAAGCTAGGTGAAGCAGCAGATAGAGTACTGGGCTGGAAGCCAGGAAAAATCATCTTCTTGAGTTCAAATCTGGCTTAAGACACTTTTTAGTTGAGTGACCCTGTTCAAGTCACTTAATCCCGTTTGCCTCAGTTTCCTCATCTGTAAATGAGCTGGAGAAGGAATTCCAATATTTCTGCCAAGAAAATCCCAAAGGGGGTCACAAGCGTGTTGGACAAGACTGAAAATAAGTCAATGACAATAACAAAATGAAGTAATCAGAAAAGATGTTCTCCAAGTTCTTTTCAAACTCTGAATCTGTGATGTTATGATTCATGCTATTCACTCTCTCCCATTCTTGATGTTTTCTTCATTTTTGGTTTCTATGACATTGCATTCTTCTTGTTGTAATTCTATGACCACTTCTCTCTTTCTTTTTTCTGATTCATCTAAGGGTTGTATTCTCTTAGACTTTGGCCTAGAATCTCTTCCTTTCTCTCTTTACTTTCTCTCCTTTGGTGATCTTATCCATTCCCTTAGCTTCAACAATCATTTGTATTCAAATATCTCCCAAATCCATAGTTGTACTCCCAATCTTTTCCTAGAGTTCCAGTTTTATACTATCAGATTATTAGTTACTTGAAAGCAGAATTTGTGTTGTATCCATTCTTTTTATGTATACTCTATGTCCAGTGCTTGGCTCATAGCAAATTCTTAAAAAATGTTGAACTGAATGACCCTTTCCATAACCATAGTCTTTAAAAGAATCGTTCATTGAGTTGGTATCTAACCACAGTTTATTTTAGAGTTGATTTAGTGGTTCATTTTAGGGTAAATGGACAGAATAGTTAATGATGTAGGTTGTGAATAGGGCAAATGGATTGGATAGGGGCAGAAAGCCATAAAATTCACATTTCCTGCCTTGGCAACCATTTGTCCTCCAGCCCCAGGAGCAAGGAGTGCCCCAAGACTTTAAAAACCAAGATTTTTTTTTTTTATTTTGTGTTGCAAGCACACTATGATTGAGCAGAAATGATGCAGAGAAGATTTGTGGCTTGCCTGTGGTAGCCCACAGTAAGCTTTCTTTGCTGAAGACAAGAATATAGGATGTAAAGTTCTAGCTAATAGAAAAAGAATTGTTTCAATATTTCAGATGAATTTGGAGCCCTTGAGGGCCTTGAATACCAGGCACATTACACAATCATTACTATTTGAATTTGTGTGGTATGAGCATAACTAGAACCATTTTGCCTGCAGGTACACTTGGAATGGAAATTGCAGGAGTAGACAGGTTTAAAATAACTAAGTCTATATTCAGAACACAAAAGTAATTTAGTATTCAGTGCTTTTTTTTTTTAACGTTCCCATTATCTCCAAACCAAAGCATAGCCTTAAGGGCCTACCTATTTTTGTACCCTTCCCTTGTAGTCTTTAATAATTGCAGTTATTAATTGTTTGTTTCTATTGGATCTGTCTTGGATCAGTATTACAGAATAAATTTGTGACTTAAAAGGTTTTATGTAAAGTAGTCCCCTCTGAGTTTCTTCATACCTTCATTGAGAGAGGATTACAGAATTTATCCAGAAATATTTATTGTCTAGACTAGATTCCAAGGCACTCTATTTGACATTGGGGATGCAGAGACAAAAAATAAAGCTGTCTTTGCCCTCAGGGAACTTATTTTCTACTAGAGAGATACATGTGTTCAAAAAGAAGTAAATGTAAATTATGTACAAAATAATTTAAAGAGAAAAAGAGAGATTGCGAAGAAAGGGGACCTGGGAAAAGACTACTTTAGTAAAGAAGAGATTCCGTTCTGAGTGTGCCACAGGACAGGAGCCAAAGAAAGGTCAAGAAATAGAATATCCTCTGGGAAAAAAGGTGGTTTCTTAGCAGTATAATATCATAGAAAGTACAACTAATTTGACATCTTAATTCTATATTCCTGTCCCACTTTTGCCACTAGCTTCTTCTGGAACCTTGGACAATTCATTTACTTTACTTCTACCTCAGTTAATAAAGTGATTTTAAAAAATCCCTTCCAGTCTTAATTTTCTGGCATTTTAGAATATTTCGTTGAAATATATGTATTCAAATTCACACTGTATTAATTTATAGTTGGGTAAAATATAATCATTGATTCTAGTCTAATGGAAATGCCCTCTTCAGGTTTGAACAATGAGAGTGCTTCAGGAGATTCACACGAATGGGGACCTATAAAGAACTCTATGAACTTTGAAAGTCAGTAAGCAGTCCAGGAAAATTTTATGGAAAAAGGAGAAAGAATTGTCAATCAACAGAGTAAATTCCATAAAAGTGCCATATGTGATCATAATGAACTTTGTGTGAAATATCATTTGGTCAGTCTAAATCTCTCATTTTACAAATAAAGAAACAAAGACCTTTGTCCAAGATTTTAGAATCATAGTATTTAGCACTGGAAGAGACCGAATTGTCTAATACCCAGACTTGATAGATAAGGAAATGAATGAGTTGTTGAGAGGTTAAGTCACTTGTCATACAGATTGTGTGCAGCAGAACTGGCATCCTGTGTCTTCTGATTCCAAATACACTGCTCTTCCATTGAGCAGTGTGACTTGTTCTATGAATTTATGCAGCAAAGCTTTTCATTTGGAAGTCAAACCAATTTTGCTTTTGATTTGGACTTTTAAAATAAGCTTCTATATTCTTATACTGAAGCTAGAATTTAGGCTTAAAATACCTTCCCCTGTACAGACCACACACAGCCTGGAATAATTTTTTAAAAAACTTGTTTCAGACCTGTTTTTATCAATGTAGGGAACTCGTATGGTGTATTGAGCCTTCTCCAACTGTGACAATTTGCGATGCATCTTTAATTTTTAATCCTGGAGGGTTACCTAAGTCAATGAGAGGTTAATTGTGATTTATCCAAGATCACATGGTATATATCATTGGCAGGACTTGAGACCAGCTCTTTCTGTTTAAAATTGGTCATTTATCAAGTCTCACAGCCCCTAAGGTGTAGAGTGATAAAAGATATGATTAAAAAAGAAAAGTCATCATAAGTCCCTGCACTGAAGCTTAGACTAGTGCTCAGAGCTTTATTACCTCCCCAAGCATAATTCTCAGCAGGTTATCTTACTTCCCAATCCACAGCTAGCTCGTGCTTCCAACTAAAAGGAAGGAAGGGGCCAAATGCTAGAAACGATATTATATCATCAGTCAGAAAAGACAGATGATGCACCTGACATTGTGGGAGGAGACCAGAAAGTGTATAAAAAACTATATTACTACACAGCATGATCATAACTATTCCTAATGACACTGAATCATAAAATTAAAGATTTAGAGTATGAAGGGAACTTAATGGTCATCTAGTCCAAGGCTTCTTAATTTAAAGAGGAGGAAGTTGAGGCCAAGAGCTTAAGTGACTTGCCTAAAGTCACTCAGTAAGTACCTGAGGCAGAATTTGAACCTCCATCTTCTGACTCCAAATCTAACTCTTTTTAATTCCTTATCTTGCATGTTCCCCAACACTGTCAAACTCCCTGAGCTCCCAGAGGACATTGCTATGCATTTTCATCAGGGATAAATAATCTTTTTGTCTGCCACACAAGATTGAGGTGAGGTTAGGGTACATTTTACTTAGCTCAGAGTCAAATCTAATAATTTAATTAATTAAAGGCACCATCAGTCACTTTCCAAAATTTTCTAGTTAATCAATTGTATCTTATACCAGGCCTCTGCAGCCTGTGGCATATGGGCTGTTTACAGCTGATTGTGGCCCACCAAAGGATTTCAGGCAGCCAGTGAAAAATGTAGAGGAAAACATCTTTTGTATGTAGAGGAAATCTTGGCTTGTCACAGTTGGCTAGGGCAGTAAGCGAATGGGTTGCAGGTTGCATAGGTCTGCCTTATACCCTAGTATACATTACCTAATATCTTACTGTTCTGTCATGTCTGACTCTTCATGACCCTATTAGGGTTTTTCTTGGCAGAGATATTAGAGTGGTTTGCCAAGTCCTTCTCAAGTTTATTTTACAGGTGAGGGAATTGAAGCAGGTTTAAGTGACATGCCCAGGGTCACACATCTAGTAAGTGTCTGAGGCTGAATTTGAACTCAGGACTTCCTGACTCCAGGCCCAGCTATCTATCCACTGTGTCAGCTAGCTGCCTTATACCCTAGTATGATTCTTTTAAATTTATTTAGTATATTTTTCTTTCTATTTAATCACTTTAAACATATGCCAGTCCTTAAATTAATCAGTCCCTATTGATGTCTATGACTGTATGTTCTAAATGTTAGAATCATGGATGTCCTTTAGATATTAGAAATTGTGTTTCTCAAGAAGCATTTGGTCTTTGGACTTCTCTTTTTTTAAGTTTAGCAAATTCCATTTTATTATCAGAAAATGTACAACTTTTCTGTCTTAAAAAAGTCTCATGTTTGGTTTGGTTTTTTTTGATGACCAAACAACTTCTAAGCACAACTTCTAAGAAAATTAAAAATCATAAGGATTACCAAATGGAGGGAATTCACATTTGGGAGGATTTCTATGAAATATGAAGCTCATATATTTTACAACTGGAAGGGGCCCTTTAAGGGCATCTAATTCAGCTCCCTCATTTTACAAATAAAGAAACTGACACCTAGAGAAGTTAAGGGACATATACACTACATATACATAATATGTATATACATACATATACGCACATATATATTTCATGCTTTTACGCACTCACAAGTCAAGACTGCACAGGGGCATGATGGAGAAGTCAAAGAGATCCAAAATGAATGTAACTGGATAGGAATTGAGGAGATGTCTGAAGACAATATGATTGGAATAATAATATAATAATAGTACATTATGTTCAGATACCACTTTTTTAAGCCATTCCTCAAGTTGATGGACACCCATTTAGTTTCTAATTTCTTACTACCATAAAACAATTGCCACGAACATTTTGGGGTCTTCCTATCTTTGATCTCCTTGTATGTGCCTAACATACATATGGGATAACATACATACATATGGGATTTCTGGGTCAAAGGATATAAATAATAGTGATTTTTATTGCAAAATTCCCAATTATTTTCCAGAATTGTTGGGCCAGTTCTCAGATTCTAACAACAGTACATTAGCTGTAACCAGTAACACAAGGTCCAGCATTAACACACCATCCCCTGCCCACCTTCTTTGGCTTTGCTCTCCTTACCATGTGTTCTATGATAACTGTCATTCAGAATATGACCTATGAAAATCATCCTTTGTTTTTCTTACAAATATTAGAAAGAGCAAAAAATTGGTGAATATGTATAGATCTTTAACTTAAGATCTATACATAGATAGCATTACCATTTCATAATTTATACCATGGCTCTCCAAGTAGATATATTTCCATCAGAAATGAACTTAAAACAGAAAGTCAAATTTCTTTCATGCAACCTGAACTAATTTTGTGATTTCTATGCAGGACAGAACCCAGGTTGCCATTACTGATTCCCATTCTTGTCTCCCAATCATCACTGTCCCCTCCTCTTTTTTTTTAAGGAATATGTTCCAGAATGTTGTTACTGAAATCGGAAGACAGAAAGTAACTGTCTTCATTGCTTAGGAATGGAAATTAACAGGATCAATGATTAGGTAGTAGACACATAGGATATGGAAAATTCTTTTTTTCCTCCATGACACTATTATTTATAAGATGTTAGAGGTACAGAGAATGTTAGAAGTCATCTAAGATATTTTCATTGTTTTAAGTATGAAGACATGGATTCCCATAGAGGTGATGTAACTTACGTGAAGTTGCAGATGTTGAGCTGGGATATAAATCTACATTCTCTGAGACCAGATCAGCTTCTCCTTCCACTAAATCACAAAGTCTTGTTCTCTATTTATCAGTGAATTTTTTTCCCAACTCAAATTTCATGAGTTTTCTTTAAACATATTGCTAGTAAAGGAGAATTAAAAAAAAAAAACTATAATGATCTCGAGTTGCTACTGAACATTTTCATTAAAACTCTGTTTGTGTTTTAATCTTAGTTACCTGGTTGTTTACTCTGAAACAGTTCATTTATATTTCCTAGTACTTCTTTGAATTCTTTATAGTCATTATTTCTTGAGAGATTATATTGAAGAATCAGTTAGAGAGTTGGTCTTAGAGACAAGAATATATGTTTTCAAGCCCTGCCTCTGACAGTTGTGTGACCCTGGGCAAGTTGCTGGAAAGGAAAGAGTTCTTGATCTAACAAGGGATAGAATTCTTCAGAAGAAGTAAAATGAAGAGTTTTGATGATAGGAAATTGAAAATAAAACTTTATGTGAATAAAATAAATTAAGTTGCAATTAGAAAAAAAGTTAATTTGTGAAAAAATTTTGCAGAATTTTTCTGATAAAGCTCTTACATTCAGAATACATAGAAAATGGGTACAAATATAGAAGAACAAGGGACATTATTCAGTATAAAATGCCTAAAGAATATGAACTGGAAATTCCAAAAAGAAAGACATACTTTCAATAATCATATACAAATTTTTCCTTATTGCTAATAGTAGGTTTAATGCAAACTAAGACAACTCTCAGATTTCTCTTAGACACTTCATGGAAAGTAGAAAATAAGCATTTAATGCTCAGTGCTGAGGATTCATATATAAATAAAAGTAAAAATCTTCTCTAATGAAGAAGATAACACACAAAAAGGAGCTAAAAAGTGGGGTAAAAGGGGAAGAATGAAGAAACCTAACAGGATGGCAAGGTTTGAAGTCCTGAAGCCAGGAACATGGCTGGAAGGGGAATGAAGATGGGCCTGGGCCCCTCTACAAATGAAGATTCAAGGAAGGATTCTCTGGTGGGAAAAGTTATTGAGGGTTCTATGGTGAGAAGGGCACAAGAGTGCTTGGATGTTCCATGGCCAAGAGGCCCTAGGTACCAAAGGGGGTTCCAGGATGATAGAGTGGCAAGGCCCTAGTTTTGATGACCAGAAGGCAGGAACACAGTCTTGATAGGCAAAAATGATAAAATGATTAATGACATTGGCCATTTTAAGCTAAGGTCCTTAACAGGTTATCATTCTGACTGAGGCAATGCTCATTCCCTGATTAAGGCTAGGTAAGAAATGAGGAAAAGAATAGCCTGTTTTACCAAGTTTAAAAAAAACCATCTCAATCTGGGAGGGGAAGACCCTCAGGGTTTTTGACCAAAACAGATACAATTACTACTTACATTCACTCTGAGCCTAGATGATAGTAAAATTCTGGAAGGGCAGAGTTGCAGTTTTTGCTTGCTTCAGCAATAAAATTATTTAAGAAGCACCAGGTGTCATTTCCACACAGCACTAATCTTAGTGGCAGGAAATGTAGTATAATTTGAATTGTAGTCTTTTCCTTAAAAATTAAAGCCTTATGAAAAAGTGAACATTACTCTTATCACATTTGGCTTAAGGAAGGAATAACATACATACTCAATTTGCTATGAAACCCTATCTTATACTTCAGGAAAGTAGGGGAGAAGGGGATAGGCAGGGATGGGGGAATGGTGGAAGGGAGGGCAAATAGGAGAAGGGTGTAATTAGAAGTAAATACTTTTGAGGAAGGATAGGGTCAAAAGAGAGAGTAGAATAAATGGAGGAAGGATAGAATGGAGGGAAATATAGTTAGTCTTCCACAACATGACTTTTGTGGAAGTCTTTTGCATAACTACACATGTATAACATATATCGAATTGCTTGCCTTCTCATTTGGGATGGGTGGGGAGAGAGGAAGGGAAAGAAGTTGAAATTCAAAGTTTTAAAAAACAAATGTTAAAAATTGTTTTTACCTGCAACTGGGAAATAAGATAAACAGACAATGCGGTATAGAAATCTATCTTGTCCTCCAAGAAAATAGAGGGGATGGGGATAAGAGAAATGAAGGGTGTGATAAAAGGGAGGGCAGATTGAGAGAAGGGGTAACTAGCATGCATGATGTCTTGGGGTGAGCAGAGGGGAGAGATGGGGAGAAAATTTGGAACTCAGAATCTTGTGGAAATGAATGTTGAAAACTAAAAATAAATAAATAAAAGAAGCACGAGAGAAAAATTAAAACATTTATGTATGCATAACAGTTATGTATGTCCCTATTTTATATTTGAGACTGGCATTTGATACCAGTGAATTTATCTTTTATAATAGGGAGAGATTTTAAAGCTGAAAGCAAATATAAAGTTTTCACTCATTAGAATTCAGTTATTCAATATTAATCTCTTTCCCCAAAAATGTGAATTGCAGAGAATATTCTAATATTTTACTCACTATCTAATTATGATTAAAAAGTTGTTTGCAAATATATAGCTTCGTTCATGCCTCATCAGTAAAGATGTTGAGTCACAGAGAGATGAAATTATTTTGAGGAGTGAATCACTGGTATAATGTGTCCCACCTATACTCTCATCTTTATATCATCCTCAGATATGATGTATTGTCAGGTGATTAAAATTTGATTTCTTTGCCTCTTGAAATTACTATTTTTACAATCTATTTCTGTACCCCTTGAACCATGAAAATGAATGGAGATCTTTGAGCACAAGGAATATATTCTTTTTTGTTGTGTATCTCCAGTTGTACCTAACAGGGTACCTTGTACTATAGATAAAGTTAAAACAAACATTTATTAAGCACTAAATGCCATGCACTGTGCTAAATGTTGGAGATACAAAGAAAGATAAAAACAATCCATGTTCTCAAGAAGTTCAGATCTAATGTTGGTTGGTTGTTTCAGTCATATCCAATTCTTTGTAATCTGATTTGGGGTTTTCTTGGCAAAAACATTGGAATGATTTGCCATTTCCTTCTCCAACTCCTTTTACAAATGAGGAAAATGAGGCAAACAGGTTGAAGTGACTTCTCCAGATCATACAGGTAGTAAGTGTGTGAAGCCAGATTTGAAATCAGAAAGATGAGTTTTCCTGACTCCAGGCCTGGCTCTGTATTCATTGCACCACCCTTAAGAGTCTAATGAGGAAGATAATATAAAAACAACTATGTGCAAACAATATTTAGAGTATAAATCGGAGATTATTTCTTAAGGAAGTCATTGAAATTAAGGAAAGCTAAGAAGAGTTTCTTGCAGAAAGTGGGACATTAGCTGGGGCTTGAAGAAAGTCAAGTGTTTATTAAATATTTATTGAATTGAATGAATTGAATATTACTAAGAATTTCTTATTCATATTCAGAATATTTAGAATATTACCTTAAATGTACTATTTTGAAAGCAATGTTTGAATAGAGAGGTCTGGGAATGATTGAGAGGACAATCTTGTAAAGTGGGGAATGTTGGGGAGAAAACAGACTTCGAAAAGGACTTTGGCTACTCATTCCTGAGTTTTTATTAAGGGGCAACTTGAAGACATCAAGTCTTGGTGGGCTGGGTAAAGAGACAAAGACAGGAAGAGAAGGACATATTCCAATATGAAATGCTGTGAAGTGTGAATTAGGTCCCCTGCCTAGATTTTGCCTGTTTTTACAAGCTGATATGAAACTTGGCATGAAAACCTTCCCTTTCTGACCCATTGATATGTTGTATTGCAAAAAGAAATAGGAGTTTGGTTATTTATAGTTCTTCATTATAGTATATTTTTAGGATCAATTTAGAACTTATTTGTGTTACCAGTACCCCTTAGATTTTTCATTTGACTTGAGAGACTTGTACAGGGCCAGAATAGATGTCTTAAAATTCTTCTCTACTGTTTCCAAAGCTCTGTGCTGGCATAATTTCAACACATTTATTTTTCTGTCCTTGACTGGCATGAAATTTATAAAGAGTAAATAGCTAGTCTCTTAAATTAAGATTCTGTTTGAATGAATACAAAAAAGGATATCAAATATTGTGAATTTGTTATTTTGTATTACAATAATGAAAACTATTTCCTTCCCTTGTTCATGCCATCTCACCATCCAGCTTAATGCTATAGGATTACCTTATATATAAAGCAGTATCTAATGAGATGGGGATCTTTTGAGGTGAAGGAGGGGGAGGAGATAGGAGGGGCAATAAAAAATGAATACAGTGTTCTTTATGTAGTAAGCACTGAAGCATTTGTTGAATTTATTTTATTTTTGGAACTAATTTTTAACTTCTATTTTTGGATGCTTGTTATTATTTCTATAGTGACTATGGTTATGGTATTAATTTCTATAGCACCATAGGATTTTTTAAAAAGTCTTTTTCTTACAACAAAACTTTGAGGGAGTTAGCACATATAATATTTCCATTTTTAGAGATTATGAAAATAATTCAGAGAAATGACTTGCTCAAGGTCATATGGCAATACATTCTGGAGTCAGGGTTTGAATCCAAGTGTTTTGGCTGCAGATACATTGTAAAGTGTGTGTCCACAGCATCACAGAGCCTTTGAAGACCTAGATTTGAGTCCTAATTCTGACACTTAATGGCTGTGTGTAACCTTGGGAAAGTCATATAGAGTTCTAGAGTTATAGATTTCTGGCTGAAAGAGACTTTAGTGATTATATGATTCAATTCTTATGGGAAATAAAATTCCATTACATTCATCTGCCAAAATCAGTGCAGCTATTCCCCAGTTAATGAACATCTACTTTGTTTCTAGTTCTTTTTCACACACACACAAAAATGTTCTTTTATAAATATTTTTGTACATATGGGTTCTTTCTCTCTGTCCTTGACCTCTTTACAATACATGCCTAATAGTAGTGTTGCTGACTTGAGGGGTATAGGAACCTTAGTAACCAGTTGAGTATGATTTCAAATTATTTTCTGGAATAGTTGAATCAATTTTCAGCTCCATCAGTAGTACACTTGTCTGCCCTGACTTCTAAAACCTCCAACCATTATTATTTTCCTCTATTGTCATTTTTTACCATCTAATGTATATGAGATAGAACCACAGAATTTTTTTCATTTCAGCTGGTCAACTAGAATTTATTAATCACTCTATATACTAAGCATTACGCTGGAAATTGGAGTATTTGAATTTCTCTTAATAAAGTGGTATTTTAAAAAATATACTTGTTGATAGTTGCAGTTTTTTATTTGAGAATTAACTTTTATTTCCTTTAACTATAAAGAAATTACTCTTATTTTATATATAATATGATATGTTAAATGACACTAAAGGTAATAAATTCTAATGTTCCATATAAAACAATATATAATAAAATAGTATTATATAGAGTATTGTATATTTGCATCAATTTTATATACTTTAGATATTAGACTTTATTAGGCAGATTTGTCAAATATTCAAAATTAAATATTTATCCTCTGATTATAACTCAACTTGGTCAATTTTTTAAAAGATGCTGAGAGATAGATACAGTATACATTTAAGATTCCCATTCTGCTGAAAATTCATAGTTAAGTTTTTCAAAATTCTGTTTAATTTTTATTTTCTTTATCTTTTAGTTAGATTTGTCAGTGTCTGAAAGGGATATGTTAAAATACCCAGTAATTAATATTTTGCTTCCTATTTCTTCTTACATTTTAACTTGCTTGCCCATTGGGTATACAGAAGCTATTCTATATGATTATTAATACTATTTCACAATCTATGGTGCCTTTAAGCATGATATAATATCCTTGCTCATCTTGCTTTGTTATATCTATTTGTATCATTACTTTGTTAGAGGTCCTGATTGCCAGTCTTACTTGAATTCACCCATTGCACAATATATTCTACCCAGTCTCCCAAGTTAACTATGTGAATCTATAAGTTTTAAGTGTATTTCTCATAAACTGTGTTTTCTGATTCTGGTTCCAATTCAGATTCATGATTGTGATTGTGATATTTTTTTTCTTTCATTAGAATGTTTCTTTGCTTCACATCTCCTTTTACTAGGGAAAAAGTAGCAAAAGAAAGGAATTAGCAACAACTCTGGCTATCAATAATTTCTGTGTCTACTCCTACTCATTTGCCTTTCCTACATTCATCCAAGTCAGATACTCATGTGAATTAAATGTGGCAATGTGATAGATTAGTTAGAGTTAAATCGAGTACTCAGAGAGGGAAAGAAAAAAAAAAACTTTGAATGAGAATAATTAAGCCCCTAACGAGGAATCAGCATTTCAGAACAAAAATTCTGTCAATACTAAGAGAAAAGAAAAAGAAAGTCATATAAAAATAAAACTGTAAACATAACTTTAAGATGTGAAAATTCGGAAAGAAAATACAAAATAAGTTATTTTGTAAAATTCGCATCCTTAATTTAAGCAACAAAAATACAAGAAATCCTGATTTTTATTAAAAAAGTATTAAGAAGTAATTGTATTTGAGCTTCTAAAACATAAAAGTAAATGAATTAATATTTCATATGAAATTCCCACATTTAGCATGTGTATCTGTAGTGTGATTTGGTTGAAGGTGGGGATGAAAGTTAGCCACTGCATGTTGAGTGACCCTTCACCTTGTACTGTGGACATCACTGATCTTTTCTAGTTACTTCCCACCATGGTAATTTATTCTCCAAATACTTGTTTGTTTTATACCTTGTAGGTCGATTGTTATGAGCATGTGTGGAATGAAACAATGTGGGTGGAAATCCTATGTAAATGACAGGGCAAGCCTAACGCAACCATGTAGCCTCACTGCTGTTTTTTAAGTTGCTAGTTTCATGCCTAGGGTAGAGGAAAGAGATTTAGATCCATGTGGCTTGACCCTTCTCTGATAGTCCCTGAGCCCCAGCAAGGGCGATGGGAATGAAAATACTGCTTCCACTTGAAAATTTAGACAGAAGGAGTCTGTCCTCTCTGTCCTCTTGGCTTTCATCTGTGTACCTTGACCTCACTACCTTGTCTCTTTTTGCAATTCTCTTTTCAAAAATAATGAAGCACCCAGATCAGAAGGAGCTATGATCAATTGAATTTTATGTAGCTGGAAAATTCAAACTAATTATAACTTTAAAGAACAAAGGTAAGCTTTAGAATAGGCACTCACTCTCAACCTAGCAGGGGAGGGAGAGAGGGGGAGAAAAAGGGTGGGGGGAAGAAGGGAGGGATAGAGAGAGAGACAGACAGAGACAGAGACAGAGAGAGAGAGAGAGAGAGAGAGAGAGAGAGAGAGAGAGAGAGAGAGAGAGAGAGAGAGAGAATCATTATCAATCTTATTGGCTAAATTTAGTAATAACTGTCTACATAGGTATCTCCATAGATTAGAGCCTTTATCATAAGATTCCTTCCACAATTAGAAAGGGAAACCCAAACTGCCTGTTTCCCACAAAGGCACTGAGTCTTGAAATCTCTGGGTCCAATTCTTGCAACTTATATCATTTTTTTCCTTCAGGACAAAAGGAAACCACTAAGACTACCAGGCTCTCTTCTATCTATAGATCGTAGTAAGCCAAAAAAAATTCCATTCCAACGAGTAGAACTTCATCCTCATTTTGTATTTTTCTTTGTCACAGAAAGGTTCCAGAGGTTTCAGTCATTTGCCCATTTCATTTGGAGGGATCTAAGAGTTATTTCCCACAGCTTAAATGTAGGGACTCCTAAATATTTATCTTTAGCCCTGAGTTCTCCCAGTCTTTGATGTCCATCTGTGATTGGCAGTCTTTACCTGGTTGCCCTGGCAGTCTCTCCATCTGATTTCCCAAACTGAGCTAACAGTCCAAAGTTGTTGTTGAGTCATTTTCAGTTGTGTCCAACTCTTTGTGATACCATTTTGGAAGTTTTCTTGGCAAAGATATTGGAGTAGTTTGCCATTTCCTTCTTCAGATCATTTTACAGCTGAGGCAACTGAGGCAAACAGGCTTGCCCATGGTCACACAGCTAGGAAACGTCTGAGGCCAGATTTGAATTCAGGAGGATGAGTCTTTCTGACTCCAGGCAGGGTGCACTATCTAAGGTGACCTCTAATAATCCATGTTTCTTCCTAAATAAACTTTTCTCTGACTTTGTTTTTCCAGTTAATGATACCAATGGTCTCTCAATCTGTCAGTTATTAATCCCTTGCCTTTAATTGTTTTCCTTGTCTAATCAGTTACTGGGACTTGTCATTGCCACCACTACTTGGGAAAGACCTTAGTTTAAAAAAGCCCAGGTCACCCACTGCACCCTGAGCCATCACAAGTTGCCTTTCACTTTTGTCTTAACACTGGACTTCTATGACTCTGGAGGAGAAAGGCTGATGATTTTGCACAAGACATCACCCTCATGATGTCATTGGTACTCTGAGAATGAAGGACGAGAAACACCAGTGCTCTCGCCCTCCTTCTCTTTCCTCACCTCTTAAACCCTTCTCTCTCCTCTCCTTCCTCCTAAGACTTCTTCCCCCTCTCCCAAGATAAGGAGGACATTTTTACTCTTCTGCTTTCTTTGCTGTTTCCTCCTCAACCCTGCCTCTTTATCTTGTTCTTTTCACTTCCTTCTTTTCTTCTCTTCCTGTCTCTTCCTTTCAACTTGTTCTTCTTTTTCTTCCTTGTTCCCTTTTCTTTACTCAATACCACACTCACTCTTTCTTGTCCTATCCTATCCTGTCCTGTCCCAATGACACCCTGCTTCAGGTCCCCATTACTAATGGACTAATGTAATAGCCTTCTAAATAGCTTCCTTCCCCTCATGTGTCTCCCTCTTCAATTTATTCTATGTATTTCTTGTAGAAAACTCTTCCTAAAGCATAGCTGTAATTATATTACTCACCGGTCCTTCTGTTTGTGTGTTTGTGTGTGTGTGTGTGTTTTATTGTTCCATTTGGCAGTCTGGTAAAGCCTATGAACTTCTTTTTCAAAATAATGTTTTAGGGACATAAAATAAAATATGTAGGAATATGTAGGATTACAATGGAAACTAGTTATGTTGAAACACAGTGATCAATTTATTTTTTCATGAAATTGCAAATCTGTTGTGTATAACTTGCTATTCTTTTAAATATAATAAAATTATCATGCCATTTTCTTATTTCCTCCTTTTTTTCTTTCCTCTCCTCCTCCACCCTAGAGATGGCTACCATTAGACACAAATATGTGTGTGTGTATGTATACATACATAGACACATATATCCATATATCACCATTCTGTACATTATTTATCAGTTCTTTCTCTGGATGCAGATAGCATTTTCCTTCATATGTCCTTTGTAGTTAATTTGGGTGTTTGTAATAGTCAAAATGACTTAGTCACTAAAAGTTCTTAAAACAATATTGCTGTCACTGTATACAATGTTCTCTTGGTTCTGCTTATTTCTCTTTTCATTATTTCATGCAAATCTATCCATGTTTTTATAATTTCTTATAGCACAATAGTATTCCATTACAATCATAAGGCACCAGAATGTAGGGAAATTAGGAAAAGGTTTTTGTAGAAGGTGTGATTTTAGCTAAACCTCGAAGGAAGAAACAAAGGGAGCCAGGAGATGGAGGAAGATTCTATGCATGATGGACAGCCAGTGAAAATACCTGGAGTCAGGAGATAGAATGTCTTTTTCAAGGAAAAGCAAGACAGGTCAATGTAATTAGATCAAAGAGCATGTATGTGGGGGTTGAAGGGTGGGAGATCATATAATATTTAAGAAAATTGAAAAGGTAGAGTGACTTATGCAGGAATGTGGATGTCAAATAGAGGATATTATATTGGATTGGGAAAGTGATTGGAAATTACTAAAGTTTATTCAGTATGGAAGTGACATGGTCATACTTGTGCTTTAGGAAGCTCACTTTGATAGTGATTAGAAGATGAACTGAAGTGTAAGGGAATTTGTGACATGGAGACCAACTAAACGGCTATTGCAGTAGTCCATGTTTATGGTGATGAGGGGGAATATTTGAGAGATGTTACAAAAATGAAATCACAGGCATGGTGAGAGTGAGAAGTCATAGATAACTCTTAAGTTTTAAGCATGTGGGAGTCAGAAGATGCTGGTGCCCACAACAGTAATAGGGAAATTTGGAATGGTGGAGGTTTTGAAGGAAAGAAAATAAGTTCAGTTTTGGGAATATTGAGTTTAAGATGTCTACAAGATATCCAATTCAAACTGGCCAGTGGATAGTGGAAGATGTATCTGGAGACTAACAAAGAGTTTAGGACTAAATAAGTAGATTTTGGAATCCATAGCAAGGTGATAATATTATCCATGGGAAATGATGAGATCACCAAGTAAAATAGTATAGAGGAAAGAAGAATGTCCAGAACAGAGCTCTGTGAGTTTCCCATGATTAGTTGCTATATTCTAGGTAAACATCCAACAAAAGATACTGAGTGGAGATCAGACAGATAAGAGGAAAGAATGGTTTAACAAAACCCTGAACAGAAGAGAGTATCAAGAAGAAGGTGATAAACAGTGTCAACTTGTCCACTTTCATGTGACTAAAATTCTCCAGGCAAAATTGAAACCAAGACAGCATCTGACTCCATATCCACAACTCTTCTAACATACCTCACTGCTTATCAAATGTCAACTCCTTCTTCAGACTGCTGCGTAAACTCTACTTCCCCCCAAAACATGATGATTATCAATCTATGGTATAATCTAGGTTCTACATGTTTTTCATTCCTCCGTTTTGTTTTTCTTTATTTCCTTTGAAATTCTAGATCTTTTGTTTTGCTTAATAAGTTTTAAATTATTTTGTCTAGATCTATAAAGTAACCCTTGTTAATTTGACAAAGCACTAATTCTTTAATTCAGGTAATATAATTTTTTTTATTTTGCTCTGACCCAGTCATTAGCACCAAATATGACTAATTATTTAAATTATTCTTATATATACAAGTGTAGTCATGCACAACACTTGTGAAAGAAAACATAGATAAAAATAAAACCCTCAAGAAAAGTAAAGTAAAAAAAGTATACTTTGATCTTCAGACACCATTAGTCAAAGAAGTCATTCTTAAGAACAAATTGACTTGAGGAACTAAAGCTTGAATCATTAAAATTGCTTTTGGGTAATTCAAGTAAAAAAAAAAACAACAACAAAATCAGTGCTGAAGTAGTTTGGCCAAGATGCAACATCGTGGAAGTCAGGTATCTATGTCCAGCTTGATTGGTGTTCTATCCCTGTTGATTATCTTTTTCGTGCTATTGTTAAGTAAAACTTTTATTAATTGTAAGATAGTCTGCAAGTATCTCATTTCATTCCATTCCCAAGATGGAATCCCCAGACATAACTAGTTGGTATAGGTTCAGAATATAGTCTTATGCTCTGAAAAGATTTTTGTTTAAATAAGCATTGCATTTTGTTAAAGCCTTTTTCTGCATTGATTAATATAATCATGTATTTTTATTTCAATGTGGTTAATTATGCTAATTATTTTTCTAATTTTGAATCATCATTAATTTCCCAATGTAAATCAGAATTGCTCATATTTAAGGTTTTTAGTCATATTGATGAAGACTTTAAGAGGATTTAAGAAAATTTAGTCATAGTATTCATTATTGCTCAGTCTGTTATAATTCTCTTTCTTTTGTCACTCCTTGTTTTTATATTTCAATATAAGTACCACATGAATGGTACAAGAAAAGTATTATAGGAATTCAGAAGAACATGAAACTCAGTATGAAACAGTGGAAAATATTTTGAATTTTCAGTATGTTATGTTTAATTAAGTCACTTAAACTCTTAATACTAATTGTCTTATCTGCAGGAAGTTGGATTAGAGGTTTTAGAAAGTCCCTATCTAGCTCTAAGTCTTATGATTTTGGACTTCTTCATCTACTGACATTTATAATTTGTTAAGAGAAAATGCTGGGCCTTGGTTTTGAAGTAGATTCTTGCCCCAATGATTTCTACGATATGTAGGTTTACCTTTAATTATCCAATATCAAACACAAATGAGTAGACTGTAATTTTATGGAACATTTTACTCACCTTTTGAAATTTGGTAGTCCATAAATATTTGTTGATTAAACAGTTGTATGACAGATATTTGATAGTCTCCTTGAGCATTTTTAGCACAAGCTAAGTGTTTATGACTTTTGGAGTTGGTCACATTTTAGTTATGTCATGATTTGTAAAGTATTTAATCAATAACCATGTATTAAGTGTCTACTATATTTCAGGCACTGTACTAATCACTGAGAATAAAAAAAGGGAAGCAAAATATAGAGGGGATGGCAAGGCTTCCTGTAGAAAATGATATTGTAGTTAGAACATCTAGGAAGCTAGTGTCACTAGATGGATGAGTATATGTCAAAGACTATGGTATAAGAAAATGACAATGTAAGAGGGATCTAGGTTATGAAGCTTTGAATGACAAAAGAGTTTTGTATTTGTTCCTGGTAGCAACAGGAAGCCCACTGGAGTTTACTGAGTAGGGGAGTGACATGATCAGAACTGTGGTTTAAGAAGAATCTCTATAGTGGCTGAATGGAAGATAGATTGGAGTAGGGAAAGACTTGAGGCAGGTAGACCTATCAGCAAGGTATTTTAATAATCAAAGTGTGAGTTGATGAGGGTCTACATTAGGTGACAAAATCAGAGGAGAGAAAGGCAAGTACTCAAGAGATGTTGCAAAGGTGAACTCTAAAGCCTTGGCAATAGCTTGGATATGGGCAATAAAAGACAGTGTTGACTTCAAGTTGTGAGTCATATGGACTAGGAGGATGGTGTTGTCCTCTATAGAAATAGAGAAGGTATGTGATGGGTGAGGGTGTAGGGAAAAAGGTAATGAGTTCAGTTTTGGACATAGTGAGTTTAAGATGTTTATAGGACATTCAGTTTAAGATGTCTAAAAGTCAGTTGGAGATATGATTAGAGTCAACTGAGAGACTGGGGCAGGAATATTAGATTTGAGAATCATTAACGTAGAGGTGGTAATTTTATTCATGAGAGATGATGAGATCACCAAATAAATTAGTATAGAGGGAGAAGGGAAGAAGGTCCAGGACAGAACCCCACCCCTGCAGTTAAAGGATGTGATATGGAAGAGAATCCAGCAAAAGAGACAGAGAAGGATCAGTTACGTAGGAGGAAAAGCAGGAAAGGATGATGTATCAAGAGAGAAGAGTTATCAAGCAGGAGAGAATGATCAATATTGCAAAGGCAGTTGTCAAAGAGGTCAGGGAGAGTGAGGATTGAGAAAATAAGATTAGATTTAGCAACTAAAATCATTAGTAACTTTTGAAAGAGGAGATTTGGTGAAATGGTGATTGGAAACCAGTGGTTAAGGGTGAAGAAGACAGTGAGAGGAGAGAAGGGGAGGAGTACAGGGGGGTTGTGTTGGCAAGGGGCAGTGAGAATTCAGTAAGAGCTAGTTGATGGAAGGCGGGGGAGTGGAATAGGTTTAAGATGAAAAAAAATTTGTTTTCCATGGAACAGGCATTCCAGAGAGCATAGTGGAAGCAAGCCATAGTGACCTATCAAGTCCCTTAGAGATTCTGCAAAGATGTTAAGTATCATTAAAAGAAAAAAAAATCTACCTGTCTCTGAACTTTTAGTGTGGAGATTACTTTCAGCCACCCACCATTATAGTTTTACAATCCATGTGTAACTTATAGTCCTAAAAAGTTGCATAGGACATTGAGAGATTAAGTGACATTGTTACACATTTGGTATGTGTCAGAAGTAGAGCTTGAACTTATCTTACTTGAAGTCTAGCTCTTTCTTTTCATTGTGCCATGATGCCTTTTGGAAGATAGCATGGAACATAGCATTCTTTTATTTTATATTGGTAGGTTGGTGGCTATGAATTCCTTAAATATGAGGAGAATAATTCTGTTATCTGTAATAAATAAATAAATGAATGCATGAAGAAATACATGAACAAGTAAACAAATAAGTAAATGTGTGTATGTGTGTGTTGTTTTGTTCAGTTATTTCATTATTTATCCTATTCTCCATGACCCCACTTGAGATTTTCTTGGCAAAGATATTAGAATGGTTTGCTATTTCCTTATCCAGCTCATTTTACAGATGAGAAAACTGTGGGAAACCAGCTGAAGTGACTTGCCCAGGGTCACACAGCTAGTAAATATCTGAGGCCAGATTTGAATTAAGGTCTTCCTGACTCCCAATGCTCTATCCCCTGAGCAACTTAGCTGTCTCATTTCAAGGTATATACATTATATATGTGTGTGTATGCCCATGGATATGTGTGTATATACATATACATAAACAGATTATGATGATGAGAACTCATATTTACACAGTACTTGAAACTTTGCAAAGTTATGGTATCTAATTTGAGCCTCAGAACAACCATTCAAGATATAAGTATTATATTTATTATTATTATTATGAATTTATTGGTGAGGAAATTGAGGATTAGATATAATGCCTGACTTGTTTATGATGACAGAGCTATAAATACAATCATTGAAGGTTAAAATTTATTGAAGACAGTGATTCATCTATATTTAATTCAGTAGTAAACACTACATCTTCGAATGAATGCCATGTGATTGCTTTTTAAAGCATTCCAGTTATAGTCAAATTAAATTAGTTTGAGCAAGTGAGAACCTTCTTTAATTGTGGTTTTATTTTCTCCCTACCAGTTTGCTGTTTTGTGGTTCACAAGAGGTGCCATGAATTTGTCACTTTCTCTTGTCCGGGTGCAGATAAAGGACCTGACACTGATGTAAGTATATGCAAATTTCTGCTGGTTCACAGAGTCTTTGTTTGACAAAGAATTTGTTTTTACATACAGTGTTTTACAGTGTTTCTCTGGCCATTTTTGCATGGAATAGTGATAGATGGCATTTTCTCCTGGGGAACTTTCATATGTGATTAGCTTGCATCAAGTAATAGGTTAATGACACTGAATTCAGAGCCGTGATTGTCATGTTTATTTTCACATGTACTATGAAAAGCTTGTCCTACTGTATGAAATACTTGTAATCTTGCCTGTAAACATATTGATGAGTCATAAATGGTACATAAATCTGGTTTCATTCCACTTCAAATAGCTTATTGAATAACGAGTCTTTTATTATACTCCACCGATGTAATAAAATGTTGCTTGTTTGCTTCCTGTGATGCTTGATGTCTTTTCATTATGCATTATAAATTCCCCTGTTGAATAAAATAATTTAACATCTGTTTAGAAGAACAATACTTTCAGAAGCTTTCTTTGTCTGAACATATAATGTAGTTTATTTCTGTTCTGTTCTATTCTGTCTTTACTGTTATCTCCTTGCATTTCTTACTTGTTCTAGAAATGGGATATATTGGTCAAAATATAAAAATACATGAGGAATATCAGCATCTAAAATGCATTTAAAGAAAGAGGATAAAAATAAAGATGATAGAATGGATTTAAGGAGTTTAAAAAAAATAGGTGCTGCAATAATATTCCCCTCACTCTCGTAATTCTCTGAACTGGCATTAGTTAACATAAGGGAAGGCTGAAAAAGATGAGATAGAAAAGGCTACTAGAAAACGCATTGGAAGATGTATCCTCTGAGATTCTTATCTCTGTCCTTCACTAAATCCTCCATAAAAATATGTACATATATTATTACTAGGTATTCCTCTGTCACTGGTTCATGGGTATTTATTTTGTGATAAGCCAAATTTATGACAAGTCAAAACTTAGTTCAAAAATATTTTTAAATGCCTCATCTCTTATTTCCATTTACTTTCTTTGCTTGTAAAAAATATGTTGATAATCTTTTCTGTTTCAGATATTCAGTTCAAATATTTATTTGAGCTGTCTGGCTGAAATGAATCCTTCCATTGACACTTGTTTCTCTCAAACCTTCACTACTTTTTCTCTAACCTTTTCATTCTCATTCTGGCTAATTATGTAAAAGGGAAAAAAAAGAATTCTTCTGGGATTTGGAAGTCCTTTCCCTTGTTTACACGTAAGGAATGGTAGAAGTTAATGCTGACCAGTTGACAAGGGGATACATTACATAATAGATGAGGTAGTATTCAGAATTTTGAACGATTAGCGTTATCCTAATTTTCATTTGGCCTTTTTTTACTCATCTTTTTCTTCCCTCTTTTATGATGAACAATGCTAAACAATTTGAGGGCTTAGAAAAGGAATGAATAGGAATACTATTTATCCTGTAATCTCATTTTACATGCCAACATCTATTCTAGCCCTTTTGTTCTACCCCAAAACATTATGGGATGATAATTTTATCTATCCTTTTCTTGTTTCTTCTTCCTTGCATTTTTCTCTGTCCCTTTTCTCCCTTCTTTCCCTATTTTATCATCTCTCATTTTTTTCTCCATGATGCTGAGAATGTATAGGAGCAATACTCATGGTAATAGAGCAAGAGGAAGAGAAATAGACATTTCTCACTGGATTTGTTTCAATCCCCTTCTCTCCATCTTTTTCAGTGCTTCTTAATAATACTTAACTAAAAATGGAAATCTGTTATCCAGTTCTTTGAACCATCTGTGTTCTTGTTGTTTTAATCTTTCAATATTTATTAAATGCCTAATATATGCTAGGCACTTTGCTAGGAATTGAGAATACAAAAATAAAAAAGGAATTACTTTATCCCTTTTAATGGGTTTACATGTTATCAGGTAATATCATATATACATAGGAAAAATACATGCGAAATATAAGCAAGTTAATTTCTAATAGGAGTGTGAGAATGATTAGAATCAAGATGGGCTTTCTGTGAAAGGTGGTACCTGATCTGATGTTTGAAGGAAGCTAGGGAATCTCTTGAATATATGGGATGAGAGGATTGAAAAGGTGATAGTACCTGAGATTGCAAACCCAGTGGCCTGGAAGAATGATGGCACCTTCACCAGAAATAGACAAGTTAGGAAAAAGGGAGAATTAAGGGGTGGGTGGAAGAGAATGAGTTCTCTTTTCAGCATGTTAAGAACTCTATCATATCTCTCCATATTTTCTAACTCATTCTTAATTGTAAAACTTACAACTGGATATGAGGATAATAAAAGTTAGAATGTACCAAATAGATTGGGGAGATATTTATTGTCCTTTGGTTTTGACATGCTCTTTTCTTCCTTCCCTCTCAATTGTATTCAAGGGCTTTTAAAAGAATCTCAATGAAACAGCAAATGGTTGATGGTGAACCCTGTCATACTTACATTTTAATATTCTTCCAAAAGAAGTTGATAGAAAACTTCTTTATGTTCGAGAAAGTTACTTTACATATTGAAATGTGCAAAGGATGAGCTAGTCTTACCTATCATACAGTGGAACAGACATCTTTTAAGGAGTAAAATCTGTTTTTTGATCCTCTGAGTCAAAAGATCTATGATAGGTAGATTATTTATAATAAATGGATCAGTCTCTTCTTTCCCTAACTAAACATTATTTTTCTTAAGTTATGTGAATTTTTACAGAGAATCATAAGAAGGGCATGGATGGGGACATTTGGTTGCCTTTCAATGCAGATAATACTGTTGAGGAACAATTTTCCAAATATTTAGAGATGAGAGGCACTGAGGAATTTTTTTTCTTTTTTCCTCTTCAGTTAAAAATGGAGAGGACCTTGCAGACCTTCTAGTATACTCCACTCAAAAACATCTGTGATCTGTGAAACAAATATGTCTCCTGCTTTTTGTACCAAAATGATAGTATTTATTTCTTCTTTCATTCAGCCAATAGTTGTTAAGTGCTTCCTGTGTGCATAGCACAATGTTAGATGTTGAAGGCAACTTACCCTCATGTTAATTGCAATCAAGCACGTCAGTTTGGGAAACAAAATGCAATATACATGAAAAGTTAAAGAATAGTAATATTTTGTATCACACAAATAATCTTAAGCTTCCATGTAGCGTTCATTACTTTCAAAATTATTAAATGTTATACAATGATTTTGATAGGAAAAGCTTCTATTTATATTATTTCACTTGATCCTCCCACATTAGTAAATATCACAAATCAGTCTGATTAAATGCCTCATGAATGAAAGGGACACCATGTGCCATCAAACGATGGAGACATTAACAGAGGTAGAATTAGGAAACCTGGACTCAATTCTCTGTTCTTATACTTAACTTAATGATCCTAGGCAAGTCACTTAACCTTGACATACTTCAGAGTCCTCTGTAAATAGAAATGTGAATACCTCGTTCATTACTTCATAGATATGTTATAAATAATGCATAATTTAAACCTTAAAGTACTTTATAAGTATTGAGCTATTATTCTTAATTATACAATATTATCTTATGGAAATAACATCTGACTGAGTTCCCTTTATACATCTGAAAATTACTGGTTATAAGGCCATTTGCAGGTTATTGAACATCTCTGACCTTCATTTTCTTCATCTGTTGGGATGGTAGCAATTCCTTATAACCAAGAAGAAAAAAAAGAGAAAAAAAATCTTTAGCAAAGCTAGCCAACCTATCAATCAAGTTTGACAATATATACCATACTTAATCCCCATTATTTCCAATCACTTTGAAGAAAGGAAGGAAGATATTCCCATATTTCTTTTTCACAGAGTCCAACTTAGTTATTATAGATACCATGATTTTTAAAAATACATTCTGTAATCTTGGAACATCTACTTTGTAAATTCTTTGCTACTACATAAAAGTGCTGCTTTAACTCTTTTGGTGTATATTGTACTTCTACTTCTATCCTTGATTTCTTCATAGCAGTAACTTTTTGACCAATGGGAGTAGGCATTTTAGCCAGTTTCTCATCATGGTGCCAAATTGCTTTCCAGCATGTTAAACAAAGTCATAGCTTCATAACAGTTTATTAATGTGCCCATATTTTCACAATACCTCCAACATTTTCAGTTTCCAACATTTATCATCCTCGTGAATTTACTAGGTGTGAAATGAAACCCCAGATTTGTTTTGATTTGCATTCCTCTTTTAAAATTTGTGACAGTCTTTTTTACTGTTATTAGTAGTTTGCAGTTTTTCTTTGGAAAGGTGTTTATATTATTAACCTCTTATTCATTGGAGTTTTACTTTTGGCCTTTATATGTTTTTTTTTTTAATTTCCTATGTATCTTGGACTCTAGAGCCTGTGAAAGATATAAAATGTGTTTTTTTTCAAAATCACTTGCTTCCTTACTTAGAACTGATTCTGTTCAAAACTTCTTCAAAGTTATATAATAGATGTTTATCTTTTATACTTTGTTATTTATTTTTGTATTTTAATCACTTTTATCCTTTATTTACTTAAGCATTCTTAGTTATAGTTGTGAATGTACCCAATATTGTTCGCTCTTAATTGCTTTATGCTGTGAATTCATTTTGAACTTATCGTGCTATATGATATTTAAGGTGATGAACTAATTTTTCCAATTTCCAATTTTAATTTCCAGTTCCAATTCATTCCAAATTCCCCAGAAATTAGGTCAAATAGGGCATTCTTCCCCACCTCCTTTATATTCTTATATTTTTTGAATGCTGAATTACTATTTTTATTGTTTCTGGGCCATCTTCATTCATTCAATAAATATTAAGTGCCTACTATGTGTCAGATGCTGTGCTAAGTGCTGGGATACAAAAAATGGCAAAAACAATCCCTGCCCTCTGCTTTTCTATTTTTTAGCCAGTACAAAATGGTTTTGATAATTGCTAATTTGTAATATACTTTGATTTCTCTTCCCTTTACATTTTCCTCTAAAGATTCTAGATTTCTTTCTCCAGATGAATTTTGTTGTTATGTACATTTGTTATATAATGTACCCACTTGGTTGTTTAATTGTATAGCATTAAAATCTTTCAAATTAACTTAGGAAAATCGTAATTTTGTTTATATTGCTGTAGCCTAGGCCTGATTATGTGAACTGAACATTCCTTGAGTTATTTACATGATTCTTTATTTCACTTACGAGTTTTTCTATACAGGTTTAGAGTATGCTTTGTTAGATCTACTCCCATATATTTTATTCATTTTGCAGTTTTTTTGAAATAATACTTTTCTTTCTATTATTTCCTATTGATTTTGTCATTCCTTTATAGAAGTATTATTGAATTTTCTGAATTCATTCTGTAATGACAAACTAACAGCACTATTTTTATCAGATTTTTTTTTAATTCTCTGATGATTATTAAGTAAATCATCATTATTTGCCAGTTGGCATAGTTTTGCCTCCTTTTTTGCTTATCTTTATGCCTTTAATTTCTTTTTTTGTTTGTTTTAGCTATCACCAGTATTCCAACCACAACCACAATAATAGGTACCATTTATGTAGCGCTTAAAGATTTGCTCATAATATCTCATTTGATCTGAACAACAGGAAGGTGTCATTATTATACCATATTATAGATAAGAAATGGAGGCTGAGAGAGGTCAGTTAACTCTGAACACTTAGCTTGAAAGTGACAGAGGAGTTTAAATTCTGATCTCCCTGAGTTCAAGTCCAGTGCTCTACCTATTATGTAACCTTATGTCAAATAATAGCGGGGAAAATGGGCATCCTTGTTTTACTGATGAATTTTCTGGGAAACTTCTATTGTTTCCCATTGCATATAATGCTCTCTTTGCTTTTAGATATGTGCTTTTAAAATAATATTTTTGAAAATAAGCCCCTTACTCTGTGGATAGTGCTTTTTTAAAAGCATGAGTGACTTTTATGCTTTGTGAAATGTTTTTCTGTATCCATTGATATAATTACATGCTTTAGAATGATTTTGTTTTTGATATGATTAGTTACGTTAATTATTTCTTTAGTGTTGAGTCACCCTTGTATTCTTGGTATAATTCCAACTTGATCATAGCGAAAATTTTGTTATTATTGCTGTAGTCCTTAGGCCAGAATTTTATTTAATACTTTTGAATTAGTATTCATTAATGATATTGGTCTGTGATTTCTCTTGCTTTGCTCTTTCTTGTTTTTAGGCATTAGGATCATATTTGTATCATAAAAATTTTTTGCTTCTATTTTAAAAACTTTTGTATACTGTGGGTATTAATTTTTGAGGATATAGGCATTGAAGTAGAATATTTCTTTATGTCACACAGTATTGAGAGAATCTAGGGCTAATTAACTTTTTCTTGCACACAGATTCTTAAACTCTCCTCCCCTACCTTTTTGACACACTTAAAATTACTTCATTATTTGCAGGGTAGAACACGGAGCCCAGATGTAATTAATATGTCATTTATTCCTTGGAATTTGGCTTGAGCTTGCAGATACAATGTGTCTTATTGTGTATTTTGGTTGCTTGGATTTGTATCTTGAAGAATTTGCAAGATTTTCAGCTTTGCTTCGAAGAATAATTTTAGAATAATAAGAGTAGCTTTTCTGTGGAGGAAGAAAGTAGACAAAACATAAAGATTCAGATAAAACTTGTTGTTTTATACTTTATATTTCCTCCTATTAACATTTGTTATTTATGAAATTTTCTTATGTAAATACATTTCCATTTCCTTGAAATATCTTTATTGCATAGTGTCTTGATATTTTTCTGAATGTCTTATCTCCCCTGTTTATGCCATGAAATCTTTGAATCTGGGTCTGTCTCTTCATTATCCACAGAGGGTCTCACATATAGTTGGTGTGTAATGGGATAATTTTTTTCTAATCACCAAATTTTAAAACTTGGAAACCCATAAGTTTTTTCATAGAGGTAGCATGGCATAGTGATAGAAAGTTGGCTTAGAGTCAGGAAAACCTGGGTTCCTCATCTGACTTTGATACATACTAGTTAGCTAACCATAGTATTTAACTTCCCTATGCCCTGGGCAACTCTCTAAGACTATAAATTGCAACTGAATGTTATTCTGCATTGGTGAAGGGCTTTTTCAGGGTGAAACACATGACATGCTCCAAGCATGCATGAGGTGAAGTTAGAGAGGTTTTAATACTCACTACATATGAGTCACTGATATATTAATAAACTCGGCAAGGAGAGTCTGCTCAAATCCTTAGAGGTCTATTGCAGAAAAAGTGGATGTAGATTGAATTATGGGTAGAAAGCCAGGTGTCATCAAAGAAACTGGGGTTCAAGTTCTGTCTCTGACATTTATTGACTATGTGACTCTGAGCAAGTAAATTAGCTTCTCAGTCGTCTAGGAAACTCTCTGAGACCATAAGTTATTGAGAAGGTGTTGAACTGTATTGGTCAAAGGGATTTCCTCATCTGGGAGGTTCCTAACTAGAAATGCAGTGGCCCTCCTGTAAAGCAGAAAAAAAATAAACTGGAAAAAATTTCCCTCTCTATTGACTTTAATGTGCTTTTTCATGAAGCTGTCTTTAAAATTTTTTAAACTGAATGATAAAATATTCATAAGTTAGCATAATTATTAACACAGATTAATTTTTAGAATGATGAAAAAAATCTTTATATATTACTTTTTAATTATATGGAATGCCATGTTCAGTTCTGGGCACCATGCATTTAAATTGACATTTAAAATGTGGAGACTGTCCAGAGGAGGGCAAGCAGAATAGTAAAGGTCCTTGAGGTCATGTCACATGGGGATTGGTGGGAGTGACTAAATATGTTTAGCTTGGAGAAGAGAAAAATCATTAGAGCTATCTAAAAATATTATTTTTAAGTCAAAATGTCTAAAATATTTAAAAAATTAGAATGACCTAAATTGTGATATGTTGATTTAAAATGTGGAGGCTTCCCGCTGGTGGGAAATTTTCAGCTAGTGTCTAGAGGACCACTTGTTAGATATGTTTTTGTTTGTCCATACTTGAAGGGACCAAAGTGACATTGTGATGATTGGGTCAACATACAGTGTGTTCAGCTGTGGCTAATCATAACCAATAGAGGCTTGGAAGGTTCAATCACAGGTCAGCACAAATAGTCTGCATGACCATTTGGGAGGGAAATATCTCTAAATTTGTATTTTTCACATTTCTTTTAAGCTATTGCAATTCTGCTTTGCTCATAGAGCGTAGCATCTTCTTTGCTATGGGCATTCCATGCTGGACCATCCTGTGCCAGTGCCTCCCATATCTCACAATCAATACCAAAGTTCTTCAGAGAAACCTTGAGAGTGTCCTTGTATTGCTTTTTCTGACCACTATGTGAGTGCCTCTCTGATATGAGTTTTATGTAAAATAATATTTAAGGCAAACATACATTTGACTTTTGAACAACATGGCCAGTACATAGGACTTACACTCTCTGCAGTAGAATTTGAATGCTTGACACTTCAGTTTGAGAAAGGACATTGTATATATATATATATATATGTATATATGGTTGTGAAGGTAGCTGTAAACCAAGGGGTTGGCTATATATGGCTGTTCAAGTCCCTGTTTTCGAAATTCTCTAATTCTATGATCACAACCTTTGACATTGTCCAATATATTTCTTTAAAAAGGAAGATAAGATATAAACCATATGAAAGTCTACTCATAGTTATTGTCTTCAAGAATAAAAGTTATGGAATAGACACACTGGAAATTCTGTAATAAAAATATATATATATATATATATATATGATAGATTGTGAATGCTCTTCAAGCTTTTACTAAGAAACAAAGAAGCTCTTGAAGAAATAGAGATAATTGAGGATTGATAAGTACCTGAGGCTTTGCTTGAATTCTACTTGATGGTAATGTCCTAAGGATCTATATATATTACTCTGTGTAGTAATGAACTTGAACTTGAAGTTCAAGTACTACTATATGTAGTAATGATCTTGAACTCTGCTTTTGAATCAAGCAGTGACCTTTTTGTCTTACATATCTTACTTAAAAAACAGTTGCCATTATTAGGGATTTTAAAATGTAGGTGAATTTAAATACTGTGTCAGTATACATTATTGATAGTCTTTGACACATATTTGGTACTTGAAGCACAGAACACCTTATATGCATTTCTTGATCTGATCCTTATAGGTAGTACTTCTGGGAAACAGAAACTATAGATATAATTTTTCCTGTTTTATAGATGAGAAAACTGAGTCTTAAAGGATCTAAGTTGCTTGCCCAGTGACATAAAGGTCATAGACATCAGTGAACCATCAAATTAAATTCAGTAAGCATTTATTAAGAGCCTATCAATTCATAGTCAGGATTCTCCTCACTTCAAGTCTAGTGGTATTTCCACAGTAGCATGGAAGAAGAAGAAAAAGGAAAAATTGCCTCTCAAGAAGAAAAAGGAAAAATTGTCCAGTTCATCTTGTGGAAAACCTTTGGAATCCTATATTCAACGGAAGAATCTTGAGTAATAATAGCACAGCTGCTGAATTTGACTATTTCAAACAAGTATCAATCAATCAATCAATCAATCAATATTTATTAAGTACTAATGCCAGTCATTGTGCTAAATACTGGGTAGAAGTTGTTATTGGAAGAAGATTTACAAAAGGTTCAGAACACTGAACATCTTCAGATAGAGCATCTTTATTCTGGGATTCTTCTAAGCACATCCTTCCAGAGAAAACATGATGGCAAGAACTTTTTATATTATGCCTTCTGATTCCTCCTGCTTCTTACATGAATTATATTTTTTCCCATCCTCTCAAGAATGTGAAGGAAGCAAGTCGATTATGTTTTAAAATGAAAATTTTAAGGGCCATTGTGACTTCACTGGTGTGAGTATTCTCTCCATCCATGCAGATTACATGATCCTCTCCATCATTAGACAGTCTCCATGGGTTGCTGTGGCATAAGGAATAGTATTGTTTGGTGTTAATTTTCTGATGGTGAACTTCTTTAGAATTTGGCTGTGCCTTGGTTTATAGACTTGTGATCTGTCACCACTCCCAAGCTCTTATCTTTCCAGCATGGTAGAACCATGGCAGAGTTCTTGTTCACCAATTCACCTGTTTGATAACTGAAGGTCATCTCCATTTTATAAAGAGGCATTGAAGAAGCACTTAATTTCCAGTCTGCCTATGAGTACTCCCACTTCCATTTCTTCTAGTAGTCAGGTTTTCCCTCTGCTTTATCTTGCTGTGCTGCAGTAAAGACTTAGCATCTAGAGGAATAGTAGGGAGGCAAACAGTGGGGATTTTGAGACTGTGCTTGTGAATCTTTGTTATGGATCTATTTTAACTTTCTTCATCCAACTATCCTTCCCAGCTGTTCTACCTCTTCCCTTAAGCCAAGCCTCCCTCTTCACGCTATGGTGTCTTCCTCTCCAGAAAACTGAGGGGAGAGTGCAAGAAAGACTTCATGAATTAGTTGACATAAGCCGATCCTTGAAAGGAAGAACTAAGAATTTCTTGAGGTGAAAGTGATTAAGAAGAGTGTTGTAGGCATGGGGTTCATCTTGTTCAAAGAACACTCAGGACAATGGATATGGACATTTTTGGAAGTTATACGATGTTCAAACTTATCCTCAAATACTCTAATGCAGAATTTCCTCTTGAACCATGAAATTAGGGTTAGGGGAATAATATACTCAGCGCTGAAAGACAGCAACTATTAAAGTAAAATATTTATTTTTGCTCAGTGTGCTTTTTCATAAATATGTTTTAGCTGGAGAAGTTTTAAAAAGAGACAAGGGAATGGAAAAATGAAAATCTATTCAAGGGGGTTAAAGCATTTTGAAGTATTATACTCTAAGCTACATTTTCTTTCAGCTGTTTTATTTTCATTAATCTCCAAAGTGTTCAGCAAATGGCTTTGGGCTGTGGGGAAGAAAGTATCTGCATAATGTTTTATAGTAGACAATTATGTCATATATTCTGGTGAATTTTTAAGAACCTCACCAGGGTAGAAGAGACCAGGAGGCTGTAGGAAGGGGAAAGCATGTAAAAGGCTGATGTAGTCATCCAAATTTTTTAGAAACACTAAATGAAATAAATTAACACATGAAAAGATAGAGAAGCTTTCCTTGATTCAGTTAAACCTTCAAGTAGTCATTTGGGGAAAGTTTATGTAAAATCTCTCTGAAAAGGGTCTGATACAAGATAATGAGTAGATTCCCATTGTTTGGTGAGTGGATAAACAAATTATAATATATAAAGGATATAATGGCATTATATTTTAAGAAATTATGAATTTGAAAAATATGAAGTGTGAGAACTAAAACCAGGAAAATAATATTCATGATAAATGTAATATTTTAAATGGGAATAACTGAGACAACAAATAGAAGTTGCATGCTATATAATTACAGTGACTAAGCTTGGCCCTTCTTTGCCAAGAAGAGGTGAGGGACCATAATTTTGAACTTAATTGACGTATCAGTTAGCTTTCTTGAACTAAGTTTTTACTCTTTGTAAAAAATTCTTTGTAATTAACACTTAACATGATGCCTGGCACATAGTAGGCATTTAATGAAGGTTTATTGATTGGTTGATAAAGGATGAATAGCTTTCTGGAAGATTCAAAGGTATGTATTGGAAAATTAAAGTGATGAAAAAAGAAAAGATGCCCAAATTTAAAATGGAATATGAAAAGAGATAATAGTTGTTAATGGCAATTACTCATAAAATGAAACTTTCTGGACAAAGTTTTATTAGAAATGTATTTGATGAACTTAGTTGTTTTTTGCATATTTTCCCCTTGGTTACTCTTCTGACAATGGATGCTTTCTGTATTTGTTTCACATAGCAAGATACTAAATCCAAAAGAAATCTTAGGTTTGTCAACATGATAGTTTTTTGATCCTTTACTCTGATTTAGTTATTTGCCTGCCTTCCTAAACTTCCCTCAAACTAAGAGATACTAGACTATGTCCTTAATGTTCTGACATTCATAGCTCCATTTGTAACAAAGCTTAAAAAGATTTGAGAGTAGTGATAAGTAGTAAACTTATTGTTAGTAAACTTATTTGTACTTATTATTAGAATAAATTTGATTTTTAATGTTAAGCATATATATATACTAAGATAAATAAATGTCAATTTAATATATCCCAAAATGATAATCAAATAAGCAAAGTAAATTACATGTATTTTAAAGTCTGTTAAACCAAAAAAGTTAAAATTTGTAGAAGAGTATTGAACAACTATGTATTATTTATTGAACAACAAAAAGTGTTATTGAAAAGGGAGAAAGTGTGGTAAAGTAGACAGCGCTCATGAGCCATGCCTGGCTTCAACTTATAGTTTGTCACTGGATAATTTTGTGTTTGGAGATAATATGGCAGATTGTATAGAAAACTGGACTTGTCCTCCTCAGGAAGCCCAGATTTCAAATCTTTGATAGTAGGTATGTGATCCAGGACAGTTCTCTTAACCTTTTGAGTCTCAGTTTACTTATGTGTAAAATATTCCCTACCCTCAAGGCATTTATATTTTAGTAGGGATGGTCCAACAAATGTCAGTATGTAATTATTAACACAAACTGGAACAGTATAAACTCCATAAGAATGATACAAAAAAAGCAATTTTTAGCCTTTACAAGGAGAGGGATCAGATTTCAGTAAGTGGATATTAAAAGGCTTCATGAAGGATATGGAAAGCAGAGAAAGTTAAAGGAACTCCATTTTGTCTCTAGTTCCTCTGTCTTACCCTTGACCCTGTTTATATTGCAGCCCTTTCCCTGTCTGCAGCCTTCCTAACTGCTGAAACAGGGTATGACTACAAGAGATAGCTAACCTGAAGAAGAACCTTTCCTGTTGCTAGCCTAGCAGCAAGCTTTTCCAGTTGAAGGATATCATTTCCCCTATTCCTAATCTGTGAGTCCCCTAGCCATAGCTCTTTCCAATCCTGATGTACTCCATAACAAATTCACCTCCTGCCTAAATAGAAACCTATGTAAGCTTTGTCCTTTTGAGAAGTATTTGCCAGTGAGGATAAGGCTTCCTTGCTGACAAACTCAATAAAGCTTAGTTGGTTTCTGATGTATGATATTGGGGGATTCTAGTTTTGGTTCTGTTTTATTGTGGTACCAACAATTTTACCCCAAAAGAGAAAGGTGTCTTATATTATGTTTCCATTTTAAAAATTCACAGAAAAGGAAAAATCCCTTCTTTCATTGGCTTCTCAGTTTTCAAAAATCTTATATCTCAAGGTTAAGGAGAGGAAATTACACCTTTTTGCCAAATGAGGCAGTATAGCAGCAAGGATTTATATGTATGTGTGCATTCACATATGTGTGTATATAGACACATAAATGTATGTGTCTGTATACACAATATAGATGTCTCTGTTTATAGATACCCATATATATATACGTGGATCTACATACACATATGTATGCGTGTATATATTTCTAAACAAGGAGCTTTCTGAAGCCTGGGCAATCAGAATATATTATATATTCTGGAAATCCCAGCATTTTGTCTCATGGAGGAATCTTAAAGCTTCAGAAAATACCACCCAGCATCAGCCCACAATATGCCATTTTGTCCTTATTTTATGTCTGGAAAGCCTTAAAAGAAAATATTTGAGGAAAGCAAACAAAAAGTTTCTTTCATTCCTAAATCTCCTCTATACTGAATTTCATAGAGGAAGAAATATTTCCTATAGGAGAAAGGACTCTTACTCTATTTCAATTAAATGAATATAGCTAAGAATTAAAAGTACCCTTGAAGCCTCATTTTTTCATTTGCTGGTACTGGTAGGCAGAGGGTATTACTGCAGGAAACTGTTGTATGCCACTTTTCCTTGGAGATATAGTTTTTCAGTAGTTACTTGTTTGACTTGTATAGTCTCAGGCTTTTGGGTAAGAATAACTGAGTGAAAGGTGAAAGGGCAGGGGGAACAGGGAAAATGATACCTTTTGCAACTATGGATTCTAGTTCTTTGATCAAAGAAGGTATTGAAAGGATGATAAAAATAAAATGGACAACTTTGATTTTGAAATGTAAAACCTTTATACAAACAAAGTCAATATAGTCAAAGTCAGAAGGTAAAGAAATAACTGGGAAAAAAATCTTTTCACTTTCTCTGATAAGGGTCTGATGTCCAAAATTTTTAGGGGGCTGATTAAAATATTTAAACCCATGAAGCATTCTTGTATAGACAAATTGTAAAAGAAGATGAAAGGCTGTTCTCAGATGAAAAAAGGAAACTTCAATAACCATATGAAAAATTGCTTCAAATAACTAATAAGAAAAATGCTAATTAAAACAATTTTGAGGTTTTACCGCATTACTATCATATTGGCAAAGAAGACAAAGAAGAAAAATGGTAGTTTTTAAAGGAGAAGTGGAAAAACAGATACACATACGTTGTTGATGGAGCTGTGAAATTGTCCAGCAGTTCTAAAAAGCAATTTGGAACACTATCCCTAAAGTCACTAAAATGTGTATACTGTTTGACTCAGTGATAAAATGCTGCTATGCCTATTCTGCAGAGTGTTAAAAAAAAGCAGAAACGGATCCATACTTACACAATATTCGTAGCAGCACTTTTGGTTGTTCCTATCAATTGGGAAATGAGTGAAAAATTTTCAAAGTGGATGAAAAAATAATCAAAGAAATGATGAAAATTCATAAAAATGATGAAAGGGATGAATTGAGAAGAAGAAAAAACCTGGTGGTGGTACTTCCATGAAATGATGTAGATGGTGGTGAACAGAACCAGAAAACTTTTACACAGTTTCAATATTGTAACGAAAAACAGCCCTGAAGACTTCTCAATTGTCTTCATTGTAATCATGATTTCAGATGACAGAAGATGAAACAAGCTTTCCATGTCTTTATTAAGACTTGATGAGCTAGAGATAAACCATGAGGACATGTTTATGAAGCTCTTGAGTCTTTTCCCTGTACTTTTAAAATAATTTGCATTTATTTGGGATTGAGAGAGGAAGATTTAAGCTTGATGTAAGGGGAAAAAAACCCAATTTCCTAACAATTAATAGCTACTCCAAAATGGAATGGAAGATACCTCTGATAGTTCTTCCTCCCTGTAGGTTTTTATGTGGTCTGGATGGCTACTTGTCAGGGATGCTGTTAGATATTCAGATAGCTCTCCCTGCTGTTCCTTACAGCTCTTGAGTTTATATGATTCAATGAAGCAAAAACATTGATAGAATTCAAGTAGAACAGTGTTACATGTTGAGAGAGACCATCCCAGAAATAAGGTACTTCCCTGTTCTAAACTACATGTGGTAAATGAATTCCTGTTGTTTTTTTTCCCCAGGCCACTGAGGAGTGACAAAATATTATACTAATATATTGACAGATGACACTTGTAATATTTAACATACTGTGCACCTTATATGACAAGAACTTTGATTTTTTGATGAACAGTCTTGGCCAATAGCCTTGAACTAAAAAATAGCATTAGAAGGTTCCATTTATTTCCACTGAATAGTTTAGATTTTAATGAATATGAAAAATAGTAACAATTGACTCTTAAATATCGCTTTTCAAATTATTTATATTTAAGCATTCATTTGATTCTCACAACAGCCCTGTGAAATGGATATGTGTAGATCTTATCATCCCTATTTTACAGAAGAGAAAACTGAAAGTCTGACAAGTTAAGTGCCTTGTTCATATTTATGAAGTTACTAAATTCCAGAGGCGGTGTTTGAACATAGATCTTTTTGATTCATGGTCCAGCATCCAATCCATGAGGCCACATTGCTTCTGTAATTCAGTTCCCATGTTTATTAAGTGCCTACTATGTGGAAGTCCATCCTTGGGTGTGGAAATAGAAAATAAACTGGAAATCACTCCTTTTCCTCAAGAAACTTACAAGGAAATTTAAACTTCTTGATCAAACTACTAAGTAGATAATTATTATAGACTAAGTGAAAACAACTTAAACTAAGGGAATAAAAGTACACAAGAGAGATTAAAAATTGCCTTAGTAGTCAACATTCATGTGTTTGCTTCCTTTCCCCATGTTTGCCTTCCATTGTGACCATTAATTAAATACCTTACCGTAGTTTCTCATCTGTAAAACAAAGATGAAAAGTGCAAGTAGACAGGGGCTAGCTTTGCAGCCAGGGAGACAGACTCAGAATTTGAGACTTAGAAGGCATTTTTCTGATTATCAAGGCTTGCTCTTGGCCAATAGCCTTAAGTGCTTGAAAATTTCCATCCAGTTTTTCTTGAATACCTCCAAGAAAAGGAGACCCCCAACTCTCAATGAAGCCCATTTTATTTTTGGACAACTCTAATTGTTAGGAAGGTTTTTCTTTTTTCTTTCCCTCACATCAAGCCTCAGTCAGCTTCCATCTGTTGCTTCTGGTTCTGCCCCCTGCAGCCAAACAGAATTCTAATCCCTTTTTCACATCACAGTTCTTTAAATAGTTGAAGAGAACTCCTATGTCTCCCTTGAGTTTTCTCTTCTTTAGAACAAACATCCCCAGTTCCTTTAACCCATTCAATCCAAAATTTTGATTCAACACCTGCTAATTAGACATTTTGAACATGTGCATCTATTGCATAGGCTTCTCAAATTCAATATAACCAGAACAGAATTTACTGTCTCCCTCCCCATACCTATCCCTTTTCTAATCTTCCCTAATTCTGTCAACATTATCAATATCTTTTCAGTTACCCACATTTGCAACCATGGTACCATCTTTCACTCTCCACCCTCCCATCCCAAACAACACACAGCCAGTCAGTTGCTATATCTTATCATTTCTATCTCCAAAATAACTCTTACATACTTTTCTTCTCTCGTACAACCATCACCTTGGTTCATGACCCAATCATCTCTTATAATAACTTCCTATTGGTCTCCCTGCCCAAAGCCACTTTCTGCTCAAGTCTGTCCTCCACATAACCGTTAAAATGGTTTTCTTAAAGTACATGTCTGCAGGGGCGGAGCCAAGATGGCGGAGAAGAAAGACGCACATACACATAGCTCCGAACCCACAACCCATAGAACGGCTACAGGAAAGTAACTCACGGCGAGTTCTGCACCCAGAGGCCACGGGGCGTTGGAGCGAGGGAGATTTCTGTTCCAGAGGGACCTGCAAACCTCTCGCGGGGGGGTCCTTCGCGCTGCGGACTGGGCGCCGGGACTGGGAGCTGAGTGCAGCCCTGCCACGGCTGCGGCACCGAGAGGAAAAGATCCAAGCGGGCTTCAGGGACGGGATCTCCAGCGGCCGCGCGGGTCCCTCCGCCCACAGGTGACGGGGGTCGGTGAGAGAGTCTCTTTGGCGGGTCAAGAGGGGAGTGGGGTGCCCCCATGATTCGGCCCCCCCCCCCGGAGGTAGAAGCTGAGAGGCAGCCCTGCCCCCACCTGACCACCTGAACATAATCTCATACTGAATAGCCCTGCCCCCGCCAAAAGCCCTAAGGCTGGAAGCAGCATTTGAATCTCAGTCCCCAAATGCTGGCTGGGAGGACCAGGAGGCGAGGTGGGTGTGAGGAGAATATTCAGAGGTCAAGTCACTGGCTGGGAAAATGCCCAGAAAAGGGAAAAGAAATAAGACTATTGAAGGCTACTTTCTTGGAGAACAGGCATTTCCTCCCTTCCTTTCTGATGAGGAAGAACAATGCTTACCATCAGGCAAAGACACAGAAATCAAGGCTTCTGTGTCCCAGCCCACCCAATGGGCTCAGGCCATGGAAGAGCTCAAAAAGAATTTTGAAAATCAAGTTAGAGAGGTGGAGGAAAAACTGGGAAGAGAAATGAGAGAGATGAAAGAAAAGCATGAAAAGCAGATCAGCTCCCTGCTAAAGGAGACCCAAAAAAATGTTGAAGAAATTAACACCTTGAAAACTAGCCTAACTCAATTGGCAAAAGAGGTTCAAAAAGCCAATGAGGAGAAGAATGCTTTCAAAAGCAGAATTAGACAAATGGAAAAGGAGATTCAAAAGCTCACTGAAGAAAATAGTTCTTTCAAAACTAGAATGGCACAGATGGAGGCTAAGGACTTTGTGAGAAAGCATGATATCACAATACAAAACCAAAAGAATGGAAAAATGGAAGATAATGTGAAATATCTCATTGGAAAAACAACAGACCTGGAAAATAGATTCAGGAGAGACAATTTAAAAATTTTGGGACTACCTGAAAGCCATGATCAAAAGAAGAGCCTAGACATCATCTTTCATGAAATTATCAAGGAAAACTGCCCTGAGATTCTAGAACCAGAGGGCAAAATAAATATTCAAGGAATCCACAGAACACCACATGACAGAGATCCAAAAACAGAAACTCCTAGGAACATTGTGGCCAAATTCCAGAACTCCCAGGTGAAAGAGAAAATATTGCAAGCAGCTAGAAAGAAACAATTCAAGTATTGTGGAAATACAATCAGGATAACACAAGATCTAGCACTCTCTACATTAAGGGACCGAAGGGAATGGAATAGGATTTTCCAGAAGTCAAAGGAACTAGGACTAAAACCAAGAATCACCTACCCAGCAAAACTGAGTATAATACTTCAGGAGAAAAAATGGTCTTTCAATGAAATAGAGGATTTTCAAATTTTCTTGATGAAAAGACCAGAACTGGAAAGAAAATTTGACTTTCTAACACAAGAATGAAGAGAACCATGAAAAGGTGAACAGCAAAGAGAAGTCATAAGGGACTTACTAAAGTTGAACTGTTTACATTCCTACATGGAAAGACAATATTTGTAACTCTTGAAACATTTCAGTATCTGGGTACTGGGTGGGAATACACACACACACACATGCACACACGCACACATACATAGAGACAGAGTGCACAGAGTGAATTGAAGAGGATGGGATCATATCTTAAAAAAAAAATGAAATCAAGCAGTGAGAGAGAAAGATATTGGGAGGAGAAAGGGAGAAATGGAATGGGGCAAATTATCTCTCATAAAAGAGGCAAGCAAAAGACTCATTAGTGGAGGGATAAAGAGGGGAGGTGAGAGAAAAACATGAAGTCTACTCTCATCACATTCCACTAAAGGAAAGAATAAAATGCACACTTATTTTGGTAGGAAAACCTATCTTACAATACAGGAAAGTGGGGGATAAGGGGACAAGCAGGGTGGGGGGGATGATAGAAAGGAGGGCATGGGGAGGAGAATGCAATTTGAGGTCGACACTCATGGGGAGGGATAGGAGCAAAAGAGAATAGAAGTAATGGGGGACAGGATAGGTTGGAGGGAAATATAGTTAGTCCTATACAACACAACTATTATGGAAGCCATTTGCAAAACTACACAGATTTGCCCTATATTGAATTGCTTGCCTTCCAAAGGGAAGGGGTGGGGAGGGAGGGAGGTAAAGAAGTTGGAACTCAAAGTGTTAGGATCAACTGTAATGTTCTTACCACTAGGAAATAAGAAATACAGGTAATGGGGTATAGAAAGCTATCTGGCCCTATAGGACAAAAGAGAAGACGGAGACAAGGGCAGAGAGGGATGATAGAAGAGAGAGCAGAGTGGTCACAGGGGCAATTAGAATGCTTGGTGTTTGGGGGGGGGGGGGAGAGGATAAAAGGAGAGAAAATTTGTAACCCAAAATTTTGTGAAAATGAATGTTAAAAGTTAAATAAATAAATTTAATTATTAAAAAAAAAAAAAGTACATGTCTGACAGTGTTCACTCTCCACTTGATAAATGCCAGTGGCTTCCTACATTCCCCAGGATGCATTGAAAGCTCTCAACAACTTGACTTCTTTCTGTCTCTTCGATCTCCTTATATAGTGCTTCTCTGCCTTAATTCTATAGTTCAGCCAGAGTTGTCTATTCTGTAATTGAAGCAGTTTCTTAGGCAGGATCCTCCAACTCCTTTCTTTATGCCTTTCCATTGCAATTATTATTATTTTGTGTTCCCCATGATTAAAACATTCTCTTTCCTCATGTCAGCCTCTTGGAGCCCTTGACTTCCTTTAGGACTTAGCTTAAATATCACCTTATGCAGGAGGATTTTCCCTGGACTCCTAAACTCTTAGAGTCTTCTCATGTATGGTTACATTTTGTCCCTTTTGTATGTATTTTCTATATATGTGTTATCTCCCCTGGTAGAATGTAAACTCCTTGTGGACGCACTTTCCTTTTTGTCTTATCTCTAGCTTAATACTTGATACGTTGTTGTTCAGTGGTGTCTTACTCTTTCTGACCCTGTTTGGGGTTTTCTTGGCTACGATGTTGGAGTGGTTTACCATGCCCTTTTCCAGGTCATTTTACAGATGAGGAAACTGAAGCAAACTAAATTGAGTGACTTGCTCAGGATCACACAACTAGTAAGTGTCCGAGGACAGATTTGAATTCTGGTCTTCTGACTCCAGGTCCAGTGTTCGATCTACCATTCTCCCTAGCTGCTTGGGCACATAGTTGGTTTTTAGTAATAATTGACTGGTAGATTAGTGGACTCAAGGCCTTTTACCTTCCTTGTTGCCTTCTTCTGGACATTCTACAATTTATCAATGTCTTTTTTAAACTGTGGCATCCATATTACTTAGCACATTATTAGAGATGAAGCAGACTGCAATATCCACTTCTTTGCACTTTCAAACTATGAAACTATTTTGTCCTTTACACTCTCAAACTCTGAAACTATGCCTCTCATGGAGGCCCAGACTGTATTACCTTTTAATTTTTTTTATTTTATTTTATTTTTTGGGAGGCTGCCACATTACACTGCTGAGTCATAAAAGCCTTAAGTTCACTAAAATCCCTGGATCTTTTTTAGAACATCTGTTATCTAACTTGTCTCTCCCACCTTGTATTTATGAACTTGATTTTTCTTTTTGGTACACAATTGTAAGAGATAGTTTCAAGTTTTGTCTGATGCATATATTAATTGGGTAATCATAGGTCATAATGCTTAACCTCTTAAGGACTCAGGCAACTATCTAAAACTCTGTTATTAATGAACCAGCAATTTACATTGGTGGAAGGAAGGTGGAAAGAAGTTTCTATGTTGAGAGTTTCTTAAACAAGTCTGAATTTCCACTTTAGCCCTGTAGCAGTAGCACCCTGGCATACACAGACCTGCTGCACAGGTTCTTACACGTATTTTTCTAAAAGGAAAACAACTTTTGAGGGGATCAACAATCACTTTAATCAAACATATATGCCAACAGAGAAAATACAAGCAGAACCAACAGACAGGGCTTCCAACTGTCTGGCCATAGTCAATACATACATCATTACCAGAGAGAGAAGCACCAACATCTGGATTTTCACAGCCAGTGGCTTCTTAAAATGGCTGCCCAGAGTCTCATCTGGCACAGCAATCTTCTTCCAAGAACGAAGCCCGGAAAAAATAACCTTGCTTCATAGTGTATTTACTCTTTTCAGAGCTTGAGGCCATGACCCCTCTGACCCAGTAGCTCACCAGTAATCAGCAAAAGATGTGTACCCCCATACAAAATAAGCCTTCCCCAATCAAGCCTCCCTCAATAGCCCTACCTGAAGACCTATCAATGGGTGGGGAAGATTTTTAACTCCCATTACAATCTCCTACCCCAATGGAGAGGACTATGATAAAGTAGTGAATTCCTACTCTGTGTGTAAAACTCATCCATATTGTGACAACTTCCAAAGGTAACAGCATCATAGTACTTGACAAGTTTATAATTTTCATGGGATTTCTGTGTGAAATGAAAATGCCTTGATACTACACATAAAATGTGATGATACTGACATATACATTATTTTTCCATGTTGTATAACATGTTTGAAATAAATAGACTTGAGAAGTCAGTTTTTACATTGCTTGTTCCTTGCGATTGCAGTTCCCAGACCTTTGAAAGCAAAATGCAAAACAAAAATTCTTCTTTTCACCCACTCCCCTTCCACCCACCAGAAACAAAAAGAAAACTATGGGATGCTTTTTCAAGAGTTCCCATAAGGTAGGAATAAGAATGTACGAGTTTCATACTTGAAAATGATATTTCCTGTGGAGAAGAGTGATTTTAGGTTTCTAGATATTAAGCTGTATCATGACTCACTTGTTCTTAAATAGGTTGTTCTCCAGTTTACTAAAATAAATCACAAAAGACTGGGGTAGTTAAAGCTAGCAGAGGATTTCATAGAACTGATTTTAAAATTACAAAGTCAAGACTTCTCTCTATTGCCTTTGCCAAGATTTTAGGCCATAGTAGTATTTAGATAATTTATTTTAATCTATTTTTTAAAAATTAAAAATCAGTGATTTGGAATAATTTCTAATGGAAAAGTAATGGTAAAGAAAGTGGCATTTTGGAAATAGGGAGAACAAAGAGTATAGAAATATCATGCCTATTTTAGGTTTCAAGGAATAGTTAGAATATATTCTTAGATATCTATCTATTATCTATATCTCTCTCTATTTATCCATCTATCAAGTTATATAGGACCTAAATAAATTATATATTGTCTAAATTGTATATTATATATAGATTATATTTCATAAACATGTAAATTATATGTAAAATAAAATTATTTTTGTTACTTCTATAGATGTAATAAATTTTATATATATATATATATGAAATATTTATTTATTTAGAACATAAACAACTGGGAAAGAACCTTCTCTCCTTAAAAATCTTTAGTTTTACCTCTAAATATATAGGAACTCCTTAGCCTGGCATTTCATTATCTGATTCCAAGGTAATATTCCAGTTTTATATCTCCTTGATGCTTTTAGGTATGGCAAGTGGATTATTCCTTATTCTTTTTGTGCCGTTGTACGTACCATTCCCTATGTGGAAGGGAATTCCCCTACATTTTTTAAAATTCTTCCTACCTTTCCCAATTCATCCCAGTTTCCACATCTTCTTTGAAACCTTACCTGATTTCCTTTTTGTTGTTGTTATTTAAGTCATGTCAGACTCTTCATGACCTTATTTAGGGCTTTCTTGGCAAAGATACTGGAGTGCTTTGCCTTTTCCTTCTCCAGATCATTTTATAGATGAGGAAACTGAGGCAAACATGGTTAAGTGACTTGCCCAGTATCACACAACTAATAAGTGTCTTGAGGCTGGATTTGAACTTAAGAAGATGAGTTCTCCTGACTTTACTTTATCCACTATGGTGCTAATTAGCTGATTTTCCTTACCGGAAAGTAATTTTAATCTTTTCAGCTCTCTTATAGCACTTTGTACATCTCACATTCTTTTTAGGTGTGTGTGTGTGTGTGTGTGTGTGTGTGTGTCTGTCTGTCTGTCTGTCTGTGTGTGTCTGTGTATGTGTATGCATATAATCCTTGTCTGATCTCTCATCATGGTATGGAGATGTCATCTTGGGTTCTGGAAAGCCATGTTAACAGTATACCCATTCTAGCCAATCCTACCAAGTTGAAAAGGTTTCATACCCTGACCCAAGGAATGAACTTGTATCTGTTCTCTGAGGACTTACCTCTAGCTAAGGACAAAGAGGTTCAACATCAGAAGACTAACCACTGCAACACATAAATATGGTTCATTAAGAAGTATAAAGGTTGTGATATCTCAGTGTGGAAAGAGTATACACACCAAAGAAATCATGGATCTTCTGAAGCTTGAAGAATTCTCCATGTCAAATTTTTGTCCCCTCCTCCTTTCCTCATTAGACTGTAAGCTTTTTGAAGGTAGTAAGCATAGCTTCAGACCATTTTATGTTTTATACATATGCACAAGCACATCTTAATCCTCTGTAATTGTGCATTTTATATGGTAATTTGCCTGGTAAATATTTGTTGATTGAAATGAGAATAAGAATCATAACTAGTACTTACATAGCATCTACTATGTGCCAAGTATCACACTAAGTGTTAGATAGTGTAACTATTAATACCCCCATTTTATAGAGAAGGAAATAGGTTTGGTATCTTGCTTAAGGTCATACTGCTATTAAAAGGAAAAACTAGGTCTGGGACTTTAGGTCAAGTGTCCATTTCATTCTAGTTATGTGTTCAGTTTTTCCCTCTGAAATGTTTCCTTCCTTTTCTTGTCAGTGCTGTTTCAGATTTAAACAATGACCTTCCACTTGCTTTTCAGTGTACTTATATACACATATATAAGGTGTCTTGTAAACCTTAAATTGCTATCTGCATGTCAATTATTAATATTATTTTTATTGCCTGAGTAATTATGATAATATTCTGATAGCCCGATTTTTTGCCTATGCTCTGAACTAGTCAAGTGACGGATGAACATTCATGGGATCATGGAGCTGGAAGACACCTTAGAGATCACTGAAAACAACACCCTCATTTTCTAGATGTGAAAACTAAGATCAAAAGAGATTGACTTGCTCAGGGTCTCATAGCTGGTAAACACTTGGAGTTAGCATGTAAATCCATGTTTTCCTGTCTCCAAATCCCCCTTCTTAGGTACCATTGTTGAAATGAACATTGAGAAAGGAGAGGATGTCCAGAGGAGGGTGACTAGGCTGGTTGAGGAGTCTGGAAATACTGTTATGAGAGGGGTGGAAAACCTGGGGGAGGAGGAGAGGTGACTTGAGGAAAGTGTTTATTACATAGACAGCCAGATAGAGCATTTTTTAAGTGCTTACCATGTGTCAGGCACTATGGTCAGCTCTGGGAATAGAAATACAAGCAAAAAAAAATCCTGCCCTCTAGAAGCTTATAATCTAGTGGGGGAAAATACAATTTAAAAGAGACTTCACAAATAGGGAGTGGAGAGAGAGCACTTGGTAGGGCCCCTTAAATACTGAAAAGCTATTATAGGAGAGGTATTACATACTCAATATACCTTCAAATGGCAAAACTATGTCTTTAGAGGCACGATGAAGTCACAGGGAGACAGTTTTTAGGTTCACTATAACAAGGAACTTTTAAATTAGAACTACATGAAAATAAAAGTTGTTATTTTCTGGTCCTTTGAAGTGATCAGATTGAATAATCACTTTTCAACAATATTTTAAAAAAGAGTCTAATTTTGGATGGAAGTTTAAACTAGATGATCTAAAAGATCCCTTTCATCTATGAATCTATATTTTTTTGTTTATGTCTAGATGTATTTATGTAAATAAGTTTGTATTTATAAACATATATTAAAAAATGTCTGTTGACATCCTGCTTGACTTAAATATCCGAAATAAGCATTATTCCTATTATTTTATTGACATGTGTTGTTTTAAATTTTATTGCCTTTGAACTAAACCATGATGTTTTCCCATCCAATGTATGGTTACTTAATAGAGAATAAACAAAACAACCTTTGTGTGGGTGGTCATCTCATTTAGATGCCCAACTTCTGTGCTTGTGACAAGGTTGCAAATTATCCAGAACTCTGTTTTTGAGAAATACTTCAAACATTTTGACCTCCTGCTAGCATTTATATTCTCTGTTGATGATCATAACATAAAACATAAAACAGCCAGAATGCTTGGCTTCAGTGTGCATAAAGTAGGTGACCACATTCTTCTTTTGTTCATTTGTTAATACAGAGTAGTCAAAAGAATAAAGATCATTTTTTTAAATGCCCTATTTGTATGTAGATAAAATAACTACCTATCAGTGAGGGGAAAAAACTATATCCAAATAATGGTTTTGGTTGATATACCAGTTTTTTTAAAACAAGAGATCTGTCTATCCCTTCTTAAGCAGTGAAGATAAGAAGAGAATCTTAGGTGGAAATTTTGCTTTATAGTGAGAAGGCACCATAAGTAGTAATTTTTTTCTTTACTTCTACCTCAGCCATAGGAGAGAGAGGCAAATGCAAAGAGCCTATGAATGTTGGCCTACTATAGAACAGAAAAGAAAAAAAAACTTTTTCTTTTCCATAATACTTGTAGATAATATTGTATTGTCTTATAATATTTAATGAGCCATAAGAAATGTCTATTATATGGTGATGTGATATTTTAGAAGTTTCTGAGAGCTACTATTATACTCCATTTTAAACATGTAGGGGAAATATAAGCATGAAATTCTAGAGTTTATTTTCTTTTTTAGGTTGTGCCTTTAAATAAATATGGTTTACTTTCTATATTTTTGGACCTTTGACTATCTGCAAAAAAGCTTAAGCTGAGTATTGGCTATCAGGATCTTCCTAAAGAGAGTTGATGAACCTCTTAACCTAATTTTAAACCTCCTTAAGATTGGCAGATGCATGGTATTTATAGTGTTCTGAATCAGTACCACCAAATTCACAATATGAATTTTAAAATAGTTACGTAATTAGAGAATATGTTGACAGAAGAGGAGACGTAAATCCTCAAAATCCTATACCCAGAATAAATGCTCTAAGCATGCTAAATTTGGTGTGTATTCTGCTCTGGCAATTATTTCTTTTTTAAAAATTTATTTTTATTGATGCCTTTTATTTTTACTTCACCTTCATTTCCTAATCTTTCACTGTCACAGAAGACTAGAAGGAGAGGATGGTAGGGTGTTGGGGATGGAAGCTCAATTCCATGTGGAGTCTCGGGCGGGTAAAGGTGGGAACTTCTAAATCTTAGAGTTCTCATGAGGCCCCCCATGAAACACCAGGGAATTGAGGAGTGAGACCGAGCTATCTCGTGGATTTCCGCCTCTTCCCGTGAGAAACGTGATGGGAGGAGCATCCCCGCCCTCGAGACTGTCCCGGATCTGGGCACACCTATTGTTATCTAACAGGCACGGTATTCAGGTGCAGACTACACGGCCGGAGAGCTTAATTAGGGTCAGGAAAGCCTGAAGGCGCTCTTAGCGCGGAGGGGCCCTGACAGGACAGAAGGCTCCATTTTTCCTCTCTTTGCTCTCCCCTCCCCCTCTCTCCCCACTTACACTTCTACTTCCAATCTCTTACCGTAAGATCTTTGCCTCCTTGGGAGACTTCTCTCTCCCTCCTAAAGAAGAGCTCTCCCTGCACATGTAACCAGGACCCTGAATAAAGCCTAATCCTTGTTCGACTCCGGAAAGTCTCTTCTCTCATACGTTTATCCGGTTTGGTCAACCGAAGACCTGGGACAGGTAAGGTAAGACTCGGGTAGCCCTCAGGCCTCTAGGCCTGGCAGTAGGGAATTTTGGAAGAGGATAGGGAATATTGAGTGATAAAGGTTGCGCTGGAGATAAGCCTTGTGTTTGATTATTGTGGGACATGTCTTGACCCATCCACTTTATTTTTTTTTCTTAACTTTCTCTTTCATTTCACAATCAAAAGGGAAGGAAAAATTAAATAGTAGGGAGAAGGAAAGGGAAGAACTGTTCTTTATATATTAACCAAACTAATTAAGTAAACAAAATTCCAGAAAACCCATTTAACCTATTTAGGGGAACCAACTATTTAAAAATACTTTAAAAGTATTCACTTCTATACATTCAATACACTAATTACATAGTGTTCTTAGATGTTTACTAGGGTCCCCCACTTAGAAAATACTGATATAAATGATGATTGTCTTGCCTAAAAGGGTGTAGAGAAGTTGAATCTTTCACTAGGGTAAGATGTATCTATACCTGAGGAGTTGCTGGAACCAATGACTTTGTAGAACCCATGATTCTGGAGAGCCCCTGTTGCTGCTGTGCCAACTTTTCCAACTTTCATTAAGTTCAGCTGACTATTACCCCATGTCTTCTTCACATTTTGGCTCAGTTCAACAAGCATATATTAAGCATCTACAACGTGCAAGGCATCGTGCTAGTTGCTGAGGATACAAAGACAAAAATGAAAGAATCTTGCCTTCGAGAAGTTTATATCCTAATGGGAGTATACAGCATTTATACAAATAAGTGAAAAATGATGACTGTAATAACAATAGTACTACTACTACTAATAGCTAGTGTTGTGTGTGTGTGTGTGTGTGTGTGTGTGTGTGTATAGGCTCTCCGTTTTGCAAAGCATTTTTCATATATGATCTCATTTGAATACAGATTTGTGTTAAGTGATTCCAAGAACTAGATCAGAAAACACCTTGTGTAGGAAATGACTGATTAAAATGGTTCTAGGAGTACTGTTAATTGAGAGGACACTGTATTTAGAGGCAGGGGACTTGGGTTTAAGGTCTTCTGTTGGGTGACTTTTTAGTAAGTTACTTCTCCCTCTTTCTCTGTGTTCTGGGGACATTAGAATCAGATGATCTCTTATTATGATAACTCATTTCTGGTTTTCATTAGTGCTATATTGAAATGCCCGTGACTTACTCAGATATGCTTTATATCTTGCTTCTTTACTGAAGCTATTATTTGTTTCTCAGTTTCTTTCCTGATTGTCTGCCTAGAGTCTCATGTCAGAAGCCCTCTGGGTTTTGGTCAGCTCCCTTTTCCGCCCTTTCCTCCTTTAAGACCCTATTCTGGGCTACAAGACAGTGAAGAATAATAGGTTATTCAGATAAATTCCTGCTAAGGTGTTAGCCATGACCCTTCTCATGTAATGTAATATATGTAAAATATATACATTATATGCGTACCTGTGTAATGCCTGATCCTGGCTAAATTATTTATGCTTTGTTAACAAATTTCTTATGTTAGCTCTTCTTAGCAAAGCAAGGATCTAAGACAACTCCAAAAGACTCATGATGGGAAATGCTGTGCACATGCAGAGAACTATGGAGTCTGAATACAAATCAAAGCATACGATTTGTTCTCTTTTTCTTTGTTTTTTTCTTTCTCGAGGTTCCTCCCATTCATTCTAATTCTTCTTTATAACATGAAAATAGGTTTAATAAGAATATATCAGATTGCACACTGTCTTGGGGGAAGGGAGGTGGAGAAAATTTAAAACTCAGTTTATGGAAGTAAATATTGAAAACTGAAATTAAGTAAATTTAAAGAAAAAAACAAAAGCTTCTATTCTTTAAAAAATCTCGTATGGAGAGGCATTGATAGAAGTGCTATGGTATGTAAGGAGGAGATATTCCTAGTTAGGGTGGTTTTTTACAAAATCTCAGTTCTTTGCAGCTTCTGTCTGTTGTTGCTAGTTCTTCTCTCTGGGGTTATATTCCCTCAAAACACAGCACATAAATGTATATTTATTGTGCCTAGCTAAAAGACACTAACTAATTTTTTAAGTGTATGGCTACAGAAATGCTATAGGATTAACAGTCTCTGAAAGCTGAGCAAGCAGGAGCAGAGTGTAGAACCGTAATCAAATAAAACTAGCTGCCACATTAATCTAATGCATGTTTAATGACATAAATCTCATTAATATGCTACAAATAATTATGAGTGAATAAGTGGTAAACAATGCATGTAAATGACTATGATTAATGTTACTTTTTAATACAGCCAAACCAGTCTTTTCTGAAATTGTCTAGAGGAAGAGCTGAACCCTAGAGGAAGGTGTTTTGAGCCCCCTTGAATGATTCCCAGATCTGTAACCCATGAAACTCCAGGTGGCTTCTCTGGCAATGAGCTATACTTAGGGCCTCGGTGTGTCAGATCAGAAATACATTCTCTTCTTTACCTCGCCCTCATCTCCCTTTTAGGGGTCATCCTCTGTCTTCACCTCTACTGGAAGGAGGAATTATCCATCATCCCATTCTTTGACCAGCTTTCTGTTTCGAGCCAGACCATATGACTGGTTTCATCTAATCTTTGTGAGGGGTATGCAGGCAGGTTTGGGGTTTCTAAAACACAGGGAAAGGGAGCTACCTTCCTTAAATCAAGGCAGACTTACTTTGACTTGAGCATTTCCCTTATCCCTGCTGTCAGCGCCTGAGTCATATACATCTGCTCTTTGTAGGTCTGGGAGAACCTTTACTATGATCTCTTCCACTGAGGAGCTAGAGAGTCATTTAGACCCTTTTTGTTAAGGATCAAAGACGTTTTCCTATCTAAGATTCATTGTGGGGGATTTTATTTGGGAGGGGAGTTGGTAATGGAGACTGATCATTGGCATTAGTCAGACTGTCTCAGAAATCTCTTTGCAGTAAAAGTTACATGCTGGGCTCTCCATGAATACCATTAATCATATAAGGCCTGATGTTCAAGGAAGACTAGTACTTCTGGTATGAGGGCTTGCCAAATGGTGGTCATCTTTCACCCAACTCTCACCTGTAGCTCCAAGAAGCTGTAGTATGCACAGTAACCACACCCTGGTAGAACCATCTTAGCAGACAAGCTAAACCAGGGGGAGGGCAACCAAGAGGCCTCAGACCTATCTGTGAGTTAGGGAGAGGTCTACATCAATCATGGAGACTTTCCCTGGCATAATAGTTGATAAGAGCAACTTGCTTTAATGGAAAGCCCATGAAGGAGGCTGAAGTAGGCACCATAGAGCACTGAGAACTTGGTCAGACATAGAAGGGGTCAGGGTCATCCACTGCATCCTGGGTCTCTAGTCATCTTTACTTTTGTATTGGTACTATATTTTGATGACTCAGGAAGAGATAGTGAGGTTGATCCCTTTGGGCAACTCTGCCCATTGCACAGCAGTCAAAACATCACCTTGGGATGGTACTGGTCCTCTTCATAACAAAGAAGAAACAATAAATATGACCACTTCCATGAAGTCATGATTGCTACCAGATGAGAGTCATTTCTTCCTCTTCACATATTTCATAACACTTTACTTGATCTCTCTTTTACATTCATTATATTCTCTCTTGCATCATACTTATGCATATATCTGGCAACCCACACTTGTATCTTTATTTTACCCTTTGATACCTATGAGATCTTGGGCAAAGCATTTAACTTATTTGAGCATAGTTTCCTCATCTATAATTCAAGTAGTTTTCACTATGTAATCTTTAAGATTCCTTCCAGCTTTAAATCTATGATTTTAAACTTTGTTTAAAGTATTTTTTTCATAAAACTTTATTTAAAATAAAAAAAATAGTGCTTTTCACACAGAATGTGGTTAATTACTGCTCATTGACTGAACGAATGATTCTAAAACAAATGTTTAATTTCTTTTGTAAGACTTGAAAATAAACCCTTAGATTTAGTAGTGTTAAGGATGATTATGACCAAATAAGCCCAGAGACCTAAGAAGTGAAGGGCAAATGAAAGAAACACATGGAAGAAACATTTTATACCACTCTGTTTTCCATTCAAGAAATCTCTCATTTAGAAGGATCCGAATACTTTTAATTTAAAGTTGTTGTTCAGTCATGTCTGACTCTTTTTGACCCCATTTGAGATTTTTTTTTTTTTGGCAAAGCTCCTAGAGTGGTTTGTAATTTCCTTCTCTTGTTCATTTTACAGCTGAGGAAACTGAAGCAAACAGGGTTAAGTGACTTGCCCAGGGTCACATAGCTGGTAAATGTCTGAGATTGGATTTGAAGCCAGGTCTTCCTGACTCCAGGTCTAGCACTCTATCTACTGTTCCATCTAGCCTTTGCTAACGGTATTTCCATAAAGAAAAAAAGAAAACAAAACCAAACAGTATCTTTCAGGATTGTCCTGTAATGAATTCCTGAAAATAAAATGTCATTTTCAAGATTAGGACTAAAAATTCCAAAGCCAGAATGCTGCCTGTGATGGTTAGTTCTGGAAATAACATACCAAGCTAAGCTAAAATATATGTTGTACAGCACATGTCAGTGGCAGCAAGGACTTTTGAGATATCTAGTCCAACTTATTCGTTTTATAAGTGACCAAACTGAAATCAGGAGAGAGAGAGACAGACAGACAGACAGAGACAAAGAGGAGAGACAGACAGACAGACAGACAGAGGAGACAGAGAAAAGACAAAAAAGTGACAAAGCTAGCTAGTGGAATAACTAAGATTGGAAACCAGATTTCCTTTTGTCAGTCTAGTTCCTTACCTTCTACACCAAATTATGTCTTCTACTGATGCAGTAAAAAGCTGTACTGCTGACATATATAAACCATAAAATTTATAATTGAAATGTAAAAAGAATCTGTCAAATGGGAATAATAATTTTGGCTCTCTCTATATCTCCTTTGGTGACTGTGAGGAACCTTAGAGTTCAGTAAAATTGTGTGCTCTGAGTACAAGATTGAATGCTGTCACAGAAGGCATACTTGACAAATTTATGAATGGCACATTATATAATATAATGGTTGGTGGGGGGCTATTATAGTAGATAAAACTGGAGTTCAAAAAATCATGACAAATGGAAAGAATGATCTTAAATGGAAATGAAATTTAACATGGGTCAATATAAAGTTCTACACTTAGGCTAAAAAAATCATCTGTGTAAGAGCCCTGACTTAACAGTCATTCATGTAAAAAAGTTTTAGTTGAATATAATCAGTGAGTCATGGTGGGACATGGGTGCAAAAAAAAAGAAAAGGATACAATCTTAGTTTACATAAAAAGAAGTAGAGTAATCCAAATCAAGGGCAACTAGGCAGCACAGTGCCTAGGTTGTTAGGTTTAGAATCAGGAAGACTCAATCTCCTGAGTTCAAATCTGTCTGGCTTCAAACACTTACTAGCCCTGTGACCTTGGGCAAGTCATTAAAATTCTGTTAGTTTAGAGATAGTTTCCTCATCTGTAAAAAGGGCTGGAGGAGGAAATGGCAAACTACTCTAGTATCTTTGGCAAGAAAATCCCAAATGGGATCACAAAGTGTTATAACTGAAAAATGACTGAATGATCCAACTGAGGGAAAGTATGGTCTACCTCCTACCCCACCCTACCCCTGCCACACTTCTTTGTAGTGATCAGTCCATATCTGGACTACTTTCTGGTTCTTATATTGGTAGAAGTGGGACCATAATGTATTCAGAGGAGCATGATCAGGAATAGTGAGGGTCTCCAACTATTGGGTCATAACCCTAATGCTCATCCTAATATACTCCTTTAGCAGTCTGGTAAAGTCTATGGACCTCATTTCAGAATCATGTTTTTAAATTCATAAGATAAAAATATAAGGTTACAAAGAATAGCAATCACATTGAAATACCATTATCAAAATATATATTATTCAAAGTTAATGAAATAATGAAGAGCAAAATGAGCAGAAGAGATCCTTGTCTATATTAATAGCAATATTGTTTTAAGAGTAACTGAGCAACCAAATCATTTTGACTATTATGAATAGCTAAATTAACTACAAAAGACATATGAACAAAGATGTTATCTGCAACTAGAGAAAAATCTGATAAAAACAGGTATGTATAGAATGATTTTACACACACACACACATACATACAAATATACATACACACATCTGTGTCTAATAGTAGCCATCTCTGGGGTTTGGGGACAGGAAGAAAAAAAGAAATTTACATAATAAATTTATATATTTAAAAGAAATAGCAATTTGTACATGACAGATTTGAAGTTTCATGTGCAATCATCTTTTTTTTATTCTATTATGTTATGGGAATGCTTGTTTTATTTCACAAATTAAAAATAAAATAAATAATTTTTAAAAAGTTCATGGAACCTAGATCTGTGTTCTAATCCATTACCCTTTTTTTTTTACATATGGTTAAAGTAAGGCTGGGAGAGATGATGTGCTCTTATTGAAGTGAACAAGAGCAAAATTTAGTGTTGAAATAAAATAAAACTAGCATCAAAGTTCATCTGGTGCATTTTAATGACATCTCATTAAAATGCTATATATTAATTAGAATTCAATGAATGGTAAATAATTAATATAAGTTGACAACAATTAATGTTATCTTTATGCAGTCAAATCAGTCATTTCTGAGATTGTCTTAGGAAAGAAAAGCATTTAACAGTGAGGGATTAATAGTAAATGAATGACAAAGCATTTTGATAAGCAGATAAATATGCTGTTAATAAGGAGCACACTTGGGATTTGAACCCAGGTCCTCTACTTCAAGATCAGCACTTTTCTATACTACTCTGTCCTATGAGAAACAACTGAAGTAACCAGAGATAATTAGCCTGAAAAATTTACAGGTCTGTCCTGTGGAAAAGTTATCAGACTTACTATATTTAGCTACAAAGAGTAAAAATAAGAGAATGGGATGGAAGTAACAGAGAGGCAAGTTTGAACTCAGTTTAAGGAATGATTTTTTGACCATTCAAGTCATTTTTTAAAAAAAATTAACAGGCTGCCTTGGGAGATGGTGAGTTAGTTCCCTAACCCTGGAAGTGCTCAAATAGGATTACGTGGATTAGATAATCACTTTTCTGAGGCAGTGAAGGAGAACTCCAGTATGGAGTGAGTGATGGAAGTAGATGATGACCTTCCTTACAGATCACTGCCAACTCTGAAGAATCTGTGTTTTTAGGACATGGCAGATGTAGCACAAGAACAGTAAAAAAAAAAAAGTCCTAGGAGCTGTTTTCAGTGGGAAATAAAGAAGGCATTTATCCTTTGAGCATGAGGCTCTCTGTGTTTGACTGAAAAAAGAATGAGGGGAAAGAAACAGAAATAGAGAGAGAAAAACTGAATAGAGAAGAGGGAAACAGAAAGAATGAAAGAGAGAGAGAGAACATATGTGACTCTAACTTAGTCATCTAACATTTGCCTGCCCCAGTTTCCTTATCTATAAAATGGGGATCCTAATAGCATCTGTCTGCTAGGCTTGTTATGAGGATCAAATGAGATAATAATTTTAAAGTGATTTATGAAGTTTAAAGTGCTACGTAAATTCCAGTTTTTGTTGTCTGCCTCCTTGTAGAAGGAGAAGGAGGAGGAGGAAGAGCCCGAGCTAATTATTGTTAAAAATAAGAAGGAAAATTACCAGAACATGTTTGTTTAAGAACCCAAGAAGTCTGAACTACTTGTAAAAGTATGAGCAATTTCTATTTTTCTGTAATGGTATGTTTATTCAGAAGAGCTAGTGAGAAGCCATCTCCACTCCTCACAGTTCTTTTTAGGGCCATCTTTTATGATGTGCTGCATGCTTTGCCCTGGATAAAAATTAGATAAAATTACCTTGTTTGGTTTCTGTTGATAGCAGCCAGTACGATTTATATTTCCCAGCTTAAATTCTTAGAGCTCTCCCAAACTTTATATTGCAGACTATATAACATATAATATAGGGAGACAGTTGCTACTTTTACTCTGAATACTTGCTGGTTTGGGTTTTTTATTTTTATAGAATTCTACAGGTCACTCATGATGTCCAACAATAGAAACTCTCTTTTAGCAAAATAGAAATAATCATCTGTGTTAAACAGCACACGACAGAAAAGGATCTTGTTTGCTGCACATTATTATAACAAGAGAGGCTGAGACTCTTTCTAATTAAAATATTTGTGTTTAATTTAATTAATTTTCCTGTAGTGATTCCATATGACTGATTCCTCAGACTTTGTGTTCTCTTTATGTAACTATTATTTTATTTACATTGTCCTCACTCATGATTTTATATATTTACTTAGAATTCCAGATTCTTTGAGTCTTTATTTTTTTATAAACTTTTTTTTGGAGTCAAGGACCAAAACACAAATTCAGAATAAAGAAGCAAAAACATATCATAAACTTAAATATTGGAATTTAAATACAAAGTAAGAAAGAATAAAAAGCATGTCATGTGCATAGCAGAATATGAAAGGATTCAAAATATGTAACAATAAATTTTTATTTCAAGAAAGCCTACATCATGAATTATACACATTGTGTTGAGAATTGTCCATCTGTTCTTTGTTTCCTTGTGAGTTTTCTTTTGTTCTGTACTGTGCACTTTTTTTACTTTGTTCTTTTTTTCCCTTCCCCTATCCCCTCATTCCCCAGAAGGCTACAATAAAATTTAGATATGTTATATACATACATATATATATATTTTCCCAAAAATATTCTACTCTGGATCCTTGCTTTTGTTTGTGCATATCTCTTGTTTCCTATTCCTTCTGCCTCCTCTACTTTACTTCTACCTACTGCCTTGCCCTTCTATTACTTGCCTACCCCCCTCCAAGGATCCTTTCCATATCCTCCCATTCCCATAAATCTAAATATCCTTCTATACCCCCCTTTTATCTGGTCCTTCCCCTTTCCCTCTAAAGATCTCTCCCTTGTCTTCTCCCCCTTCCCTATGCTCATACCATTTTATTTCCTCTGAACTTAGATTTTTATATTCTTCTAAATATATATGTATTATTCCCTCTTAAACCCATTCCTAATGAAAGTAGATTACCAGAACTACCAGCCCTCCTCTCCCACCTAATTCCTCTGTATCAATTCTTCTTCTTGCACCTCATTTGTATAAAATAATTACTCTTTTTAGCTATTCCTAAATTTTTTTACTTTTTAAATTAATATCAAAGTCAGATTTACTTCAGTCTTTGTTATGAGCTACCCAGTTATTAATAAGAATCTTAGACATATATTTTACCTATTTAAAAGATAAACAGTCTGCCTTTGTGAATTCTTTATAATCAGTCATTAATATATACCTTATATTTCTTTTGCTTCTTATGTGTCAAATCCTCTATTAAGTTCAGGATTTTTTTAAACAAAGTCTTGAAAGTCTGATAATTTACCAAATGTCTATTTCTTTTTCATTCATGATAATACTTAACTTTGCAGGATATGATATTTTTGGCCAGAGCCCCAGTTCTTTTGCTGTTCCATTTATTGTGTTCCAAGACTTGTAGTCCTTAAATGTCTTTGCTGCTAGGTCTTGTATGATTTTAACTGTGGTTCCACTCTTCTTCTAAAGCTTCAGTACAATTTTCATTAATTATTTCTTGTATTATTTTATCAAGATTCTTTTTTTGATTATAAGTTTCAGTTAGTCTGATTATTTTTATATTTTATCTTCTTGATCTATTTTCCATATCTATTGTTTTTCTTATAAGATGTTTCACTTTCTTTTCTATTTTTTGATTATTCTTATTTTGTTTGATTATTTCTTGATCTCTTATAATTTCACTGCCTTCATTTTACCCAATTCTAATTTTCAAGGTATCATTTTCTTTCTTAAGATTCTGGATTTCCTTTGCTAATTGGCTGACTTTCCTTTTTTGATTTTTAAAATCTTTTTTAAGATCTTCTAAGAATTCGTTTTGGGCAGGTGACCATTTGACCTCACTCTTTGGGGGTTTCTGTACTTCATTATTTTCCTCTCAAGATGAACCCTGGTCATCTTTATTCCCATTATAACTTTCTGTGGTTGATTTCTTTCTCTTTTGCCTACACATTTTTTTTATGGTAATAGCTTAATTTTTGTAATCACCTCTAACCCTGGGGTATGGGAAATGATGCCTCTTGCCCAAGAACTTCCACTCTCCCCTCTAGCTTGGAACCAAAGTCAGACCTCCCACCTCCTGTACGTGCCTGCAGCCAGAGGCTTACTTCCCCACTGCTTCTGCACTCACCTGCTGGGTGCTGGAGCAGCACAGCTGGGTCTGGAGTTCCTTAGCAGCAGAGGTTCCCTCATTTTTCCCCAGGCTCTAAAATCCAACTCCCCTCATTATCCCCAGGGGTGAAATTTCCTGTGACTGGGTACCAGGCAGTTTCCCTAACCAACTAACCCCAGGGCTTGCTGCTTGTTATTTGAGGGACTTGTGGCTTGTAGTTAAAATGGGCCATAGGCTGGAGATATTTACTCTTCACTGGGACCTAAGCATATCTTGGGATTTTTCTTCTGATCTTTTTGAATTGTTCTAAGAAGACCCCTATTGTGTCTCTGCCCACACTTTGTTTTCCCTGAAGTGTTATTTTAACTCTTTTGTGGGGGGAAATCTTGAGAGCTTGGGATTTTCTGATCTGTTCCACCATCTTCCCAGAATCCTCTCTGTTTGAGTCATTAATATAAGATTAGAGTGTGGGGTATGTGTGTATACATCTGTATCCACTGGTGTGTACTAAATATCTGAGAAGAGGAAAATTGGTAAGAATTTATATCGACCAAGTAACCACAGGCAAGTTATTCTCTCTATCTCTGTCTCTGTCTCTCTCTGTCTCTGTCTCTGTCTCTCTCTCTCCTAAGTTGAATTTTTTTTCAATTTTCTAACATTTTTATTAAAAGTTTTGATTTCCAAATTCTATCCTTCCCTTCCTTCCCCCACCCCCCCAAAATGGCAAACAATCAGATATAAGTTTTACATGTTCAGTTATATGAGTCACTTTGTACAAGAAGACTCAAATAAAAGAAAAAAAAATGATAGAATGTGAAACATGCTTTATTCTATATTCAATCAATATCAGTTCTTTCTCTGGAAATGGATAGTATGCTTCCTCATTAGTCCTTTGGGATTGTCTCGGATCATTTCATTGCTGAGAATAGCTAAGTCATTCACAGTTCTTCATGGAACAATAACACTCTTACTGTGTACAATTTCTGTTCATTTCACTATGCGTCAGTTCACATAAATCTTTCCAGGTTTTTCCGAAATCATCTTTCTGTCATTTCTTATAGCACAATAATATTCCATTGCAATCATATACCTCAGATTATTAAGCCATTCCCCAATTGATGGGCATCCTTTTGATTTCCAGTTCTTAGCCACTACAAATTGTTCTTTTTTTGAAAATTTGTTGTGGGGTCATGGTAGTCTAAGACTAAAGGATATTTGGTGTTATAAGTTCTATATTTCTGGCCTTTCTTTATTTTTTTAGTGATCATTATAAAGTTTTCTCCTGGTTTCTTGTCTTTTTGGTTCACACATAAGTTTGCAGGCCCCTCTGAAACTATCTCTTCATTTCTTATAGCACAGCGGTTTTCTAATATGTTAATTATATAACCTTTCATATTTAGGTCACATATTCATTTGGAGCTGATTGGTGCATGTGGTATGAGATATAGGTCTAAACCTAATTTTGTGAAACTGTTTTCTATTTTCATGGCAGCTTTTGTTGAGTATTGAGCCATTATTTTAATAGTTGTCTTTGTTTGATACTATATTAGTATATACTCTTACTTTTGAGTCTTATGGACTTATTCCATTGATAAATTTTTCTGATCTTTACTCAGTAAAATAGTTTTGATGGTGACCACTTTGTTGAGTACCATATTTCACCACATTATCCTCACCCCTATATAATTTTAACATCCTGGTTTGTTCTTCTTCTTTTTCCAAAATCAAAATTTTAGTTTCATCATATGATCATCACATGGCATAATTCTGTTCCTCATGCATCTTAAAAGGTAAACAGCAGCAATATATTCACCAGCAATATAGGGATATGCATTTATCTCTTGTGCATTGTGAGCGGCAAGGCTAGAATTCTCAGCCTACTTACACTGTCAGTGTATTTCTGAAAGCCAACTTGTGTGGTTTGTTTAGCGTGCTGCAGTATTAATGATATTGTCACTCAACCCAATGAAGAGCAATAGATGCAGGGGGAATGGGCAGGCAGGCAAAGCTGCCATGAGTAAGTCACGGGATATGGTAAGACCTGTGCCTTCGAAATTATGCTAGCAAAGTTGTACAGTTCATCTGCCAGCAATATGTCAATGTACATAAATATAAAAATTCTGATTTTGCATAAATATAAAAATTTTCCTACAGAGTTCAAGCTGCAAGTGATTGTGTTCACTGAACAGCATGGAAACAACTGTGGAAACACAGTTTTCATTGACTGAAAAGTTATTGTGAGAATGGCAGAAACTATAATAGCAGCACCACAGTTTTTTAAAAGTTTCATCACATCCCACTTCTCTTCCTCCTCCAAAAAGTTGGCATGAAATCTAGGACGATTAGGCAGTGATATATGGTGGTCTGGTCATTCCCATTCCCCCTTGTTATTTCCCTCAGATTCTTGGCCCTTTTCTTCTGCCAGGTGACACAGTATTCTAAGCTCTCTCTCATGAAATCAGAGGAGAAACAAAATTCTCATACCTTGTAAAAACAAAATATTTATGGAGTTCACCTATAAAGACACACAAATAATTATATGAAAACAATAGCAAAATACTCTGCAGAAAAAAAGGAGAACAAATAATTGGAGAGATATTAACTATTCATAGCTTGACTTTTAATATAAGTATAAATTATATCAAATTAATTCATGGATTTAGTGCCACACCAATGGAACTGTCACAGCTAATAGAGACTTTTAAAAAGGCAACAAAATTCACCTGTGGGGTGACCATTATAAAAAATTGTGATGATAACATGTGAGTATAGAAAAAAAACCACTCACCATTTTTTCAACTTGCCTAATCTAACATATAAAAAGTTAATTACTGTACTTCATCATTAATTAATTGAGGTTCTTTGGAAAGTAATTCAGTACATTTTAGTATACTTTCTGCACTTTAGTATTCTTCTATAAGATGATCCCATCCAAGTACTGTTTGTTTGAAGGGACAGGGTTTTATTATGATCAACTTTCTTCTGAGACATCTGATCATGATGTCCACAATCAGGGAGTATCATTGTCACTTTGTGAGAACATTTTTCAGTTTAGTGAAGATACAATTTTTTGTTGCATGATTTTTGCAAAGCTATAATTAAATCATTTTATATGTAAATACTTAAATACTTAAAATGGTAGTGTTTCAAGGAAAGTGTTGCACGTGCTTTGCCATTTTAGAACCAAATTTTCAAAAGATATTGTCCATGCTTAAGAATAAACTTTCTTAAAACTGTCAACCTTTTAATTGTGAAGTCTAAATGGTCTCCCTTCTTTTGCCTAACATAGAACAATGTCAATCATTCTCTCCATTATGCTTTGTTTATGGTACAGTTTTTGTTTAGAGAGATAATTTTGCTTGCTTTCATCCAAAAATAGGTTTCCTTTCTTGAAAACTTGGCTGTGAATAATAACTCAACAAATAGAATATTGATTTTTTTAAAAAACCAAACATTTTCCCCTGCCAATTGCTGAATACCTTATCAGTGAATGTAGTATTAGTGTAACTTCTGTTTGTATCATTGAAGGAAAAATTACTATAAATATGCTTAGACAGTATTCTAACTATTTGTACTTTTTTAAAAAAATCATGTTAGATGTGTCTTTGCATATTCCCACTTTTATTTCTAAGAAACATTCTCAATCTAGGGTAATACAGTTATTATATCAATTATATTCAAGCATTTTTTGATCATGTAATCCCATCAGTAAAATATCTTTGACCACACCCTCAAGTCTATGTTTATTTAAAATTACACAATATATTGACAATATATTGTGTACATTATACAATATGCACAACATTAGAAATTAAAGGATCAGTCAAACATGAAATCCCCAATATTTTTTATATAATAAGTCTAGAAAGGCAGTTTGGGACAAAGTTGTGATTCTTTATAAATACCAAACTGAATAGTTTCTATTTTATACTAACGCCACTGTAGTTTATTGAGCAAGAGAGTGACATAGTCAGAATTGTGCTTTAAGAAAATCACTTTGGTAGCTCTGTTTTAGAATGGATTAGAGTACGAAGTATTTGAGGCAAAAAGACTGATAAGGATACTATTTTAATAGCACAGGTGAGATGCTGAAGTAGGGTGGGTTTGGAAGGGAGGAGGGACAAAGAGGAGATACATATTGGAGATATTGGAGAGATAAAAACAACAAAGTTTGTCAACTGTTTGGACATGTGGGGTGAGTTAGTCAGGAGTTAAGGCTGACATTGACACCAAAGTTGTGAATCTGGGTGCCTAGAAGGATGTTAATTACTCTTTAGAGGAATAGACAAGTTTGATAAGGGGATGAGTTTAGAGAGAAGTGTAAGATAATGAGATAACTCATCAGTGCTTTCTCATCCTGTGCAATTCACTTTGTCCCATTCCAAATTACAAGTTTGAGTGAGGTTCTTATTCAATAGATTGGGGTTCTAAATGTCTCACATCACAGAATCCTTCCTCTGTACATTGATTGCTGTAGCTGAGGTGACACTTGACACTCACTAGCTCTGTGACCTTGGGCAAGTCACTTAACCCCAATTGCCTCATCCTGGGTCATCTCAAGTCATCCTGATGAATATCTGGTCACTGGATTCAGAAGGTTCTGGAGGAGAAGTGAAGCTGGTGACCTGCACAGCCCTCCCTCACTCAAAACAAAGTCAAGTGCAAGTCATGTCATTATTTTTCTGATGGCATGGTCTTCTTCACCAATGAAGGATGAACACACAGATTGCTGTAGAGGTAAAGTGGTAAGGGGAAGAAGTGTATGAATTTCTCTATGGCATCTTCCGTGACTGTTAGTGCTTAGAGCAACAAAAATGGGTATCTTAAATTTGGCAGAACACAGGAGGAAATTAGGTTTCAAAGCCAAAGAAGGAGATGGAGTGGGCTAATGTGAACAAGAAGAATAGGTCTCTTTGTTAAAATTTGACTGTAAATAAGTTCCATGAGGATTTTGCTCCTCCCTCCTCATCTTTGAACCTAGCACTATACCCTGTGCATAGGAGGTACTTACTTAATAGATGCTTGCAATGAGAAAGAAATTTGAGGAGTTGAAGACATTTCTCTTTTGACTCAAGCACTTTTCCACTGTATAATGTTACCCTCTACAAATGGAAAGGATAATTAACCCATAAATGTGGAAATGGTGAAAGTGCTAATGGAATAATGGAAGTGGTATGATGGAATGTTCTATACCTAGAATTCCAGTGTCTTTTAGTAACTTCATTTGCCATTGAAGGTAAAATGGGGTTTTCAAAGTGATTCTGTTTTTCAGATCAATTATCCCAAGATAAAATTTGTCACCATTCATCCATACTGAGTGACGAGACGAGGATCATATGATCACACAGTGCTTCTTTCATAGTCTTTGAAATTGTCACTGGTACCTAAGTTGTAATCTAGGTTTTGTTGAATCTCTAGATAAAAATCCCTCTATAGTAGTATTCCCGGTTTTGAGTTTGAATGAAAACTCGCCTAAGTATGTACTAATGCCTATAGAGTACACAGAAAGAATTCAGTTCCCTGAGGCTAGCGAATGTTTCCTTTTTGAATTTACCGTGAGAGTGAGATTGACAATCAAATGAAATTTATAGTTTAAGTTCACTGATGCCAAATGACTATTTTTTCTTCGTTTGCTTTTATCTACCATTTCAGCTTGAAGACAGGCTGAGAATGAACTGAATCAGGGTAGAATTGGGATTCTTTCTGTCATTTCTGAAAACAGGTGTAAATCATGATGATGATGCCTTTTGATGTAGGAAGGTGAATCCATGATCGTTATGAGAGTTTTTTTTCTTTTCTTTCACTCTGAATTGTTTACTGTGCAGTGAACATGTTTTCGGTGGAAGACTTGGACTTCAATATTCATTGTTTCGAAACTCATCAAAACTGTTAAAGCTCAGGATGAGAGCATCCTTTATATTGTCTTTTGATGAGAGAAATGAGAAATGAGAAGAATGGCAGATGTATGAATATATTTAAATTTAGCTGGAAGACATTAGTATCTCAATCTTGCTAATGTATGCCAATTTGACTGACAGAATGAGCATCAGCTGTGTCGGTGGTAAATATTAAGTATTTAGTGAAATTTTTCTGAGGTTCCTAGAAAAGAAAAATCCTTAAAATATTTGGGCAGTAGGAAATTCTGACAGAAGAGATTTATTCAGTGGTGGAGAAAGCTGTACCCGAAAAAGCAAAATAGGATACTGTTGCAGTATGTGCCTTGTTTTCGTAATGATCTAATTGACTTTCACCTTCCATCAGGAAGAAAGTGAATAATGATTTTCTTGGTATTCTTTGTTCCAAAAAAGTAAGAGGTATTCACCAAATATTTTTCCAAACACCAGGGAAAGGAATATTTCAATCTATTTACTTGGATGGCTCCTTCAATATTCCAATGAGTATGCCATGAAAATTAGGCAGGATTGTCCAAAGATACTCTTTAAACATATGTTTAACTTTCTATGCATCCATATTGTTTAAAATGTTAATATTATACTCTTTACATTGGGATAAAGGATTGAAGACCAGTCTAGAAAAATCAGTTTTACCTCCTGTATCTACTTCTAGGGAAAAAGAGAAAACAGTTTAGATCTTTCTAAGGAATATGAGTGGCCTAAGTGGCAAACCTCCCAGTATCATAAGCTTAATTGATTACTCATATTTTTGTTGGTAATTAGAGTCTTTTCAGTAACACTATTTGCTCTGCAGAAAATTGGCTAGCTATCTTTGTTAGTTCCTTCAACTATCAGGGAAATAATTTGAGGAAAAGGACAGTCAGAGAAACCAAGGTTTCCAGTCTGACTGTTCATCTTTGCACTGGGAAATTGACAAATACATAACTACCTTTTTCTTTGGGATTTGGTTACTGAGGCAGCATTGCAGTCATTCTTGTCCTTGGCCCCATTCAGTTCAATTCAATTCAATTAAGCAAGCATTGAGTTATCTCATGAGCTTTGCATGAATTCTATGAATATAGCTTAACTACAGGAATCCCTTTATAATACAGATGTCATAAGATAGATATACCATATTAAATAGTTATTGTATGTGCTTGCTTTGTGAGATGTGTACCAATTTACATAATAATACTCAAATCCATGTAATAACAAATCACATTGTAATGGAATCTGTTGAGTTATTTGGATATTAGGCTTCTTGACCAGAAGGAAGAGGTATGATAAAGGATAATCCCAAACTGTACTTTCTGTGCTTTTCTAATGCCTTTTAGTTTTATATCAATATGAATTGGTTTTAAAGTTCCTTAGAGGAATTAGTGAAAGGAATGAATAATCAGGCACATCTTTAACCTAGAATGTTTTTATTTAGCAATAAGGGCTCCAAGAAAATACTTCTCCTCCTCGAAAATATGTTCTTAATTCCTAATCTTCCACAACTGTTGTGATTTGGGGCCCATGATATAAATGGCAGGAGTTTGATTTCCCCATAGGTGAGCTATGTTCAAGCTCATGAGTCTAGGAGCTAAGCAATGCTTAGTTTCTATCAGGAGAACTCAATGAAACATTTCTTATTCCTTAGGTGGGTTTTTCTCCTACATTATTCAGTTCCCTTTCCTCTGCACAATGTTCCATTTCTAAATACATCATGGTAAATTTCCATGAGGATAAACCACAGACTTTTTTTTTGGTTTGGAAATGAGTTTTTGCTAACAGTCCAATTCTGGTAAGGGTTTGAAACTCCCAGTATCATTGCCTAGTGTCTCTCACTTCCATCTTCATTTAGAATTAATTGAGTACCTAAGTTTCCAGGAAAATGTTTAAAAAAAGAACACTTCCATTATCAGTTAGCCGTTTTTCTCTTCTGCTCTCTGTAAAGCAGTATGTAGTCTTTCTGTTATGAGTTTGTCCTTTTTAAAAAAATAAACCATATTACCTACTTCATTATTTGTTCATTTCTCCTAAGGTTTGTTCAAGTTTTTCATTTGTTGTTAGTACTGTCATTTTATTGGTTTTTCTCCTAGTTTCCCTGATGCAGAATAGAAGTGGCTTGGTCTTGTATGCCAGAAGCTTCATGTTCCTTACTTAATTTTCTAGCTTTGGCACTGACTTGTGTAGTCTTTTGCTTCACCTGGCATTTCCCTTTCTATAAAACAGTACTCAATATTATTGCCTTTTGATAGCTATTGTGAGAATGAATTCTGCTGAATTGTTTGACATATGCAAATTGAATTGGTTTGCAGGCATGGTACATCCTGAGGCATGAATCTCTTTGATAAAAAAAGAGATACTTTTGAAATCTGAATCTACAAAAGCAGCATGGTATAGTGGATGGGGAATTGGACTTTGATTGAGGAAGAACTGGGTTCAGGCCATACCTCTGACTTTTAGTAACTCTGTGATGCTGGGAATCTCACTTCATATCTCTGCCCCAGGAAAATAAGGAGCTGGATTAGATGACCTCCAAGGTCCCTTCCAATTCTAAGTCTGTGACCTTATGACCCTGTCTCCCCCACTTTTAGACTATAGTCTTCCTTCAAGGAAGTGTTAAAAATCAAGGAAGTGAAGAAAATTTTCTAACCTGTTGTGGGAAGGCTATGTTTTGAAATGAAAAACATTTCAATTGTTATAATAACCCAAGTACTAACCCTCAGAATTGACAATGAGTTTTTAAGGATTCAAGAATTTTTGTAACTTAAATGTATACTTTTATTTTTGTTCTTTACAGTTTTTCTTATTATTATATAATATTATTATATATAAATATATGATTATAACTTAATATATTATATGTTACATAATATTTCAATAAACAAAGAACAAAGAATTGTATACAAAATTGTAAACTATTCTTATGTATAGTTTGCTCTTTATTTTCACTTCATACATCTTGAGTTTGCTTCTATAATATAGATTTAAGGTGATGGTTCCAACACTAACATGCTTGTTTATGTTCCTTTCTGAGCTTCCCTGTGGTCTCTTTTGTTCATTTTTGCAATGATTTATGGATGGTCTTTTCTTTCTTCTTTTTAAAAACATCACTATTACTATTCCTTTAGTGACTCCTCAAACCTCCCCTATTTTATTAGTTTTTTCTTCTAAAAATAATTCTAGTTTTGTTTTTCATTTCAGTGGTTCTCCAATTTTGTCATCTTTGACTCCTCATTCTCTCTCACCTCTTATACCTGACCAATGGTCAGTTCTACCTTCATAAAATCTCTTACTTATGCCCCTTTTCCCCTGTGACACTACCACCACCCTGTTACAGGCCCTCATCTTCTCCTGTCTTAACTATTAGAACAGCCTACTGAGTGGTCTCCCTGCCTCAAGTCTCTTGTAGCTGTCAAATTCATCTTCTTAATGTGCAGGTCTGGTCATGTTAACACCCCAAGCCTCTGCTTCTATCAGTAAACTCCATCAGCTCCCTATTACATCCAGGGCCAAATACCCAGTCATTCAATAAACATTCGTCTAGTGCCTACTGTGCGGCAGGCACCGTACTAAACACTGGGGAAAAGTAAGGAAAAATACAGTTCCTCTTTTCAAGGACCTCACGGACAGATGACATGTAAACTACTGTCTACAGCTATTCACAAGGTATATGCAGGATAAATTTGAGAAAATCAACAGAGAGAAGGTACTAGAATTAAAGGAGGGTGGGAAAAAGCTTTCCATATAAGATGAAATTTTTAGCTAGGACTTGAAACTGATATGGTCAGACTTGTTCTTTGGGAAAGTGACTTTGGCAGCTGAGTTGAAGATGGACTAGGTTGGGGACAGATTTATGGAAGGCATATCAACCAGCAGGCTATTGAAGTAGTCCAGGGATGAACTGATAAGAGCCTGTACCAGGGTGGTACAGGGTCAGTGGAGAGAAGGAGGGAAATAGGAGGATATTGCACGGTAAAGTCAATTTCATTGGCTATGAATAGATTGGCCTAGTCCTGGAGGCCTTTAAAAAGCCAAACCTTTCAAGCCTTCATTGCAGTCAACCTCAATGAAAGAGTTCAGGGTAAAGTGCAACTTTGTGCAGCTGGGGGAAGAGAGGATTTTTTTTCTTTGCCCCTTCAACCATAATATCTTATAGTACAGCTAATCACTGAGTTGGAGACAAGACATCCAACAGTCAAACAGTTCTTAAGTCAATAGGTTTGAGGAAGGGATTAGAGACACCTTTTCTACACAGACACCGATACAGAAATGTAACTTTGAAGACAGAAGAAGCTTCAAAGAATGAAATAATCTTACAGTAGAGAAATGATTATAGATTCAAGAGAACTAGTCCTGAAATTTAAGAGTTGATTTGCAGAGAGAAGAACTAAGTAGCCTAGTTGAGGGTCTTACCCATGAGAGACACTACTAGAAGGAACAAAAGGTCAGTGGATTGAGTTTCCTTGACCACATGTATTCCTTTCGAATGTACCTCATTACCTGTACCATAGGTTTGTGATGTATATATTTGCGTGAAAATATAATCCAGGTTTTGTAGGAGGAACGTTTTGTAACCAACATATACTGCCATCTTCTTCTGCCATCTTAATAAAGGCCTTTACTTTGAGCTAGCTTTCTATACAGGTTGACTATTAAAGGTACACTAACCAGGGACTGTAGGTAGTTGTTGGGGTATAGTTTAATGAGTGTGCGCTCATAGGGTATCTGTGGGAGTAGTTACCTTCCTTTGAACCCAACCTGCAAACCTGAAGCTGACCAATTGGGGAGATGTACTAGCATTGTTAGACTTAGTTCCCCAAACAGAATAGACAGTGCTATACCCAGGACTCATTATTTATATTCAATCAATCAATAAACATTTATTAAATACTTACTGTATACCAGACATTTAAAAAACTGTCTCTGCCCCCAAGGAGCTTACATTCTAATGTATTTATTAGATTCTAGTTCATTCAGTATAGATAAAACGAACATATCTTTGATTTTCTTTTTTTTTAACCTTTGAAAGTAACATCCTGAATTTATTTTTAATTAATTAATTTTATTTATTTTCAGTATTCTACAATAACTACCATATAACTTAGATTATTATTTTCTCCTCCCTCCCCCCTACCTCTCTCCTCCTTGCCTGAGATGGCGTACAATTTTGTATAGGTTCCACACATACATTCCTATTAAATACATTTTCACTATAGTCATGCTGTGTTGAAGAATTAAAATGAGTGGGAGAAATCATCTAACAAACCAAAACACAATACACACAGACACACAGACACACACACACACACACACACACACAAATGATCTGCTACATTCTGCGATTGAATTCCATAGTTCTTTCTCTGGATGTGGAAAGCATTTTGCCTTAGAAGACCATTGGGAATTTTTTTTTAGGTCCTTGCATTGCAGTGAAGTTCCAAGTCTACCAGAAAAAACTCTTGTACACTGTGGTCATTGCTGTGCACAAAGTTCTCCTGGTTCTGCTCCTTTCGCTCAGCATCAGATTGTATTAGTCTTTCCAGACCTCTCTGAAGTCTTCCTATTCACCATTTCTCATAGCGCAATAGTATTTTTACATTCATATACCATAATTTATTCAGCCATTCCCAAATTGATGGGCATTCCCTTGATTTCCAGTTTTTGGCAACTACAAAGAGTGCTGCTATAAATATTTTTGAACATGTGGGACCCTTTCCCATTTTTATGATCTCTTGGAGATACAGTTCTAGAAGTGATATTGCTGGATCAGAGGGTATGCACATTTTTGTAGCCCTTTGGGCAGAGTTCCAAATTGCTCTCCAGAATGGTTGGATCAGCTCACAGCTCCACCAACAGTGTATTAGTGTTTCAACTCTCCCACATCCTCGCCAACATTTATCATCTTCCTGTTCTGTCATGTTAGCCAATCTGATAGGTGTGATGTGGTACCCCAGAGTTGTTTTGATTTGCATCTCTCTAATCAAAAGTGATTTAGAGCATTTTTTCATATGACCATAGATATCTTTAATTTCTTCCTCTGAAAATTGCCTGTTCATATCCTTTGACCATTTATCAATTAGGGATATATCTTTGTTTTTCAAGAAGGCCAGTGTAAGATTTCCAGACTTTCCCTTACATCCTCTTTTCAGGTATGTGTGTACTTATCAGGATTTTTTTTTTTACTTTGAAAAATCTAATTGGCCAGAATTTGAATGGTTCAGTCCTGAATCTAGTCACCCAACAGTACTTCTCCCTATCTGTTTTTAATTAGCCTTCTCTCTGATGGAGTTGAATCCCCTTCAGGAGTCTTACAGGGCTTGCTGTTCTCTGTATGAGTCATAAAATGTTCTTGTATATCCTTTTGCCCATCCAAGGTATTTAGTCTGGCACTCATTAGTCTACTCAATCATACCTTCCAATGTGGGTAGGGATACCAGAGGTTTCTTCATTGTTGGCTCATGCCCTTGGCAAAGAGAGCAACAGTGGCATTTTCCCCCTGGGTTCCCTATGGAAAAAAACAAACTATTGTTTGCTGGGAAAGCAGCTTTTGGTTGCAAAGACAGTTTTTGACAGCGCAGGGATTTCATCCTATTATAGAGACTGTTGGAAATGATAGCACTGACAAACAGGTTTTTCCAGTGTTGAAAATTGTTGCGTGTTGCTTGAAGATTAGTGTAATCTGCAGTGCAGAAGTCAAGCCTGGCTAAACCTGTCCTTTTTCCCTCTTGCCTGTTTCCTTTCCTCCTGTTTGCCCTTCCCCATCACTGCCAGTCTAATCCCTCTAAGAATAAATATTGTTATTCTCTGGAATATCTTGTCTTCTCTAAACTTTAGCAAGCAAGCCAAGTTTATTAGAGCTGGAGGAGTAGGGTCACAAAGCATTCTGGTTGTGGGAATTTACTAGGTAGTAGCATTACTGAGAACCACAGTTAAATGAAACTCATATCACTGTCAGTCCCTAAAATAGAGAAATTAAGTGACTTGCCTCAAGTCACACAATTAGTAAGTATCTGAGACTGGATTTGAACTCAAGTCTTCTTGACTTCAGGTACAGTGCTACATCCTTGTTGCTACCAAGCTGTTTCATTCCATAGAATGAAACCTATGAAATAGTGATGATCAGAAAATGGAGCTGAAAGACCATCCATAGATGATATCCACATGGAATTAATATATTGATTTTAAAAAAAAGTATTGGAGTTCGTTATGGAAATGGGAGAGTTCATAGCACCATAAGCTTCTAGGTGATACATGTAGATTTGCTAGGGAAATAATGAAAACTGTCCAGCATATAGCATAGCACTATAGGTTACAAAACTTATCATCTACCAAATACTTAGAAGGGCAGCTAGGTTGTGCAGTAGATAAAGTGTTGGGCCTTAAGTCGAGGAGACTCATCTTCCTGAGTTCAAATCTGGCCTCAGACACTTACTAGCTGTGTGACCCTGGGGGAGTCATTTAATCCTGTTTGCCTCAGTTTCTTCATCTGTAAAGTGAGCTGGAGAAATGGCAGATTCCTTCTGCATCTTGCCAAGAAAACACAAGTGTGATCATGAAGAGTCAGACGTTACTGAAACAACTGAACAACAAAAATACTTAGAAAGATCAGATCAAAAGAGCAGAATTTTATACCAGAAGCTATTTTGCATAGATTTATAGACAATCAATCTCCATATTATAAGTACAAACATTGTAATATCCTTGAGTACTGAACAAATCTGTTGTACTGAAACTGGAGCGTTATTGAAGGTAAAACCTCCCCACATAATCACCTGAATATAACACGTCTTGTGACCATAATGACTTATCATTGACAAATCTCAGGATTTGCCACACTGTCATGATTCAGAAACCTTGAGTGTTCCCTTGATCCTTCCATCAGCCCCAAAACAGTGGCAGAATGGCAGAGACCTGTGTTAGTTGAAGGAGAGATAGATCCTGAATTACCTGTTGTTACTTCTCCTTTTGTGGCAAGCAGTGTCTATGGACTTCTTCCATATTCCATCTATGCACTTCTTCTGGCAAGGTTGGGGAATTGATGGGGAGTACTCTTTGCAACCCTTGACTGGAGTCAGGAAGACTCATCTTCCTGAGTTCAAATCTAGTCTCAGACTCACTACCTGTGTGATCCTGAGGAAGTCACCTAACCTTGTGTTTGCCTCAGTTTCTTCATCTGTAAAATGAGGTGGAGGAGAAAACAGCAAACCGCTCCAGTCTCTTTGCCAAGAAAATACCAAATGTGGTCACAAAAAGTGAGACATGACTGAAAGTGACAGAACAACAACAGTGAAAGGGATTGATTAGAACCTCCAACTCCAGATTCAACACTCTTTCCTCTATACCACACTGCCCAAGATTCTACAAAGATTCATTTTTGTGTATCTTTACAAATATCTTTTTTCTCTAAATGTTTAGCTACTTACTATGTTTAATATTCTGTATTTTAAAATTCACTGATTACTCTTTATAAGCTACAGAGCCAGCTGTGTTTGATGATCGAACTTCAATTATAAGGAAAGCATATTAAATAAGCCTGCACATTTATGATCATTCCATCTGCATTTTGTATTCTTCCCTGCTATAATTAATGAAGCTGGGTGAAGAATTAGAAAATACACTGATTTTATGGACTGAAAGGAGTAATTTTTCAGAATTCTCAAGCTATAGTTTATTATTACCAATAATAATAACTCATAATTATATAGAGCTTTGGTATTTATGAGGTACTTAACCTCTGTCTATTGTTCATCTCAGTTGGGATTAAATTATAGTACGGGGAAATTTAGGCTAAATATAAAGAAGAATTATCTTTCCATGAAAGGTTTTAAATACTGGAAAGAGTTGTTAAAGGGGGCTGTCTCTGGAGGGCTTTATTAAACAAAAGTGGAATGGTTTAAGTATAGTTCTGTCTGAAGATGAGAAACGTCTTGAGGTTTCTTCCTCCTCTAGAATTTTGTATTCATAGCTCATTTTCTATATTCTGTTTAGATAAGGCCTGGACATCATTATTGTTTTTAAAAATTTCGCTTTCAGGGTTCTGTGAGAATTTGTATTACTTTGAAAAATTCATTCATTCAATAAGCATTTATTGAATGCTTACTGTGTGCTAAGCATTTGTGCTGGATATTACAGATACAAATTCAGAAAACAGGAAAAATATGAGGCAGACAAATAAGTTTGTACAAAAGAGAGATAGAATAAGTGCAACATCATTTTTTGGTGGGGAATGGAATTAGAGCAGTAAGTGGAAAGCAATCAGTAAAAGTCTCCTGTAGATAGTGGTACCAAGCTGTGCTTTTAGGAAGGTAATAGAAGTTCACTCGGCCATAAGATATGATGCACAAAAAGATTTCACAGCATAGGAAGGCTTTTTAAGTTTTTTTTAGGAATGAGGAATAAGTATAGAGTGGGAAGATAAGTGCCAAGATTATGGACTAAGTATTGAATAGGGAGATAATTGTCAGGAATGAGAGGTAAGAACTTAGTGAAGAAATAATAGGAAATAACATCAGGGATGTGGATAAGTATTGGAGATGTGGAGATGCATAAGGAAAAGGGAAAGAGAGGGGCAAAGAGAAGGAAGAAAGTGGAGATATATGTCCAAAATGAGACATGTTAGAAGTAGAGAGACAAGTGTCAGAGATGTATGATAAATTTCAAGTTTGGGAAAAGTGTCAGAGTTTGAAAGAGAAATGTCATATGTAACACAGAATGAAGCAAGCATAGGAAAACAACACAGTGAATCCAACAATATAAATTTTTAAAAGCTTTAAAATAAAAGTGTTATCATGAAAACCAAGCTTATTCCTAAACTTCTGAGAAAATGCCTGTTTCCTTTATTGAAGGTGTGGCAGATTATGGGTATGGATCATGGTATACATTGTCAGACTCAGCTAATTTGTTGGTGTGTTTTGCTGAAGTGTTTTCATCCCTCCCTCTCCTTCCCTTTCTTTTCCCTCTCTCTTTTCTCTCTCTCCCTCCTCTTCTTCCTTCCTTGCACAGAATTATTTTTCCCCAAATCCTTCAGTCTTCCCAACTTCCTGATTACTGTCAATGACATCACCATCTTCTCAGGTATCCAGGTTTCACAGCATCAGTGTCATCCTGGATTCCTCATTTTCACTTACCCTATATACCCAGTGTCAGTTTCCAAATCTTGATGTTTCTTTCACAAGATCTTTTATATATGACCCTTTTTTGTGCCTATATAGCCACCACTGTAAGTCATGTCCTGATCACCTCATACTTTTATTATGCTATAGACTTTTGCTTTTTCTTCCTCCTTTAAGTGTCTCCTTATATCAGTATATCCTCTGAGCAGCTGTCACAGTTCCTTTCCTAAAGTATAGGTCTCACCATGTCAATCTTCTCCCCTTCTTATTGCACTCCAGTGGCTCCCCTTTGCATCCAGGCTCAAATATAAAGTCTGTTGGCATTCAACTCAGCTCCATCTTACCTTTTCAGTATTTTTAGTTTATTTCCCTTTAATTCAATCTCTCTATTCAGAACTCTAATTCAGTCATACTGTTTTATTTATTGTTCCTTACATTCCCTCATGCCTAGAATACTCTCCCCACCCCCTTTCTCTTTGCTTCTTAAAATCCTTTCCTTTCTTCTAGGTAGCTAGTGAATAGAGTATTGGACTTGAGTTCAAATCCTGACTTATATATGCTTACTTAACTGTGTGACCCTGGGCAGTTCACTCAGTCCTCTCTCTGCCTTAGTTTCTACATCTGTAAAACATGGATAATAATAACTAACACCTAACTCACAGATTTGTTTTAAGGAGCAAATGAGATAACATGCAAATTCTTTAAGCCTTGAAACATGTAGACATATCTCAATGAGGTAACATGAAAACCTTCAAATGCTATGTCGTTGCTAGCTATTTTTGTAATTGACTAAAATGCGAAGGTTTGCAGGAGACATTTATTGATCCCTTGGATGTGATAGCCTCCTCTTCTAAGGACTACTCTATAAACACCATGTATGTACCTATCTAATTAGTGTATAAACTTCTTTACATCAGGGGTTTATTTTATATTTTCGTCTTATTTAGTTCAGTGCCTGGCACATAATAAGAGCCTAAGAGCTTGTTGATAGGTTGCTTATCTTGTTTGATTCTTCAGACAGCTATGCACGAGGAAAGCACAAATATTTTTATCCATATTTTATAGATGAGGTAAGGGAGGCACAGAGAAGTTAACTGACTTTTCCATGGTCAAGCAACTATTAATTGTGTAAAGATTGGATTTGAACCCAGATTTTCAAGATTACAAAAGTTAGCTTTGACCTTTCCCATAGCAGGGGTGTGCTGGAGCCAAAGAGGACCAGCTGCAGAGAGCTGGTTGTTAAATTTTCAGTGAGAGCATTTCTGTCTGAGAAATGGGTAAATGATATAAAATTAAGGCATGATTTATTATTTTGTTGATTATCTAAACTTAAGAAAGTGATGAAGAAAGTGTTAATAAATATAGATTAAAATTAAAAGTGTGTCCTGAGTACATTTTCTTTTCTGAGAGCTAGTTGTTAAACATTAACTAGCCTACTTCTTCCCATTTATGAGTATGCCTTCAAAGTTGAGAAAAACCACTACAATACAATGAAAAATATCAATACTGTAATGTGAAAGTATTAAGACCAAGTTTGACCCCAAAGAAAATATATGAGAAGAAACCTTCCTTCATTTCTTTCCACAGTTAGAATGTCTACAGGTTTGAAACATTTCATGTAATGTCAGATTTTTTGGATGTATTGATGTTTTGCTAAATTTCTCTCTCTCACTTTTTCTTTTATATTTAAAGAAACATTCCTTGCTACTCGATGCAAAATGCCATCCACATCCAGAGAAAGAACTATCAGAACACAGAATGAAACAGACTGTTTGGTCTTTTGTTGTGTTCTGGTTTGGTTTTTCTCATGAGGTTTCTCTCATTCGTTTTAATTCTTTGGTACAATATGACGAATGTGAAAATGAGTTGAATAAGAATGTATGTGTAGAACCCGTATAAAATGGGTTCTTGGGGAGGGAAAGGGAAAAAATTTAAAACAAAATGGTTGTTGAAAACTGAAAACAAATAAATTAATAAAAAACCAAAAATAAAATTTTTATTCTATTATAATTAAATAAAAGAAACATTCCTTATTTTAAGAGATGGTTTGCTAGGAGGGAGATAGAGATGGGATAAAAATTAGGCAATGTAAAACAAATGGTATGAATATAAACTCTTTAAAAGTGACATTGAAATTATAAATCTCATGCATAATTGGCTGGTAATGGTGAGAAATAATTTTGATATGATGTTATGGCTTACAGTTTTCCTCATATTATGGTGGAAAGAAAATTGGCTTGGATATCAGGAGGCCTGATTTATTTTTGACCTTAGATAAGTCACTAAATCTGTATCTCATTTCTTCTTCTTAATAACAAGGGACATAGATTAGATACCAACATCTCCTAACAAGACTTCACAATTCTTCATCTAGATTATTGTCTATTAAAATTACAATTTAAAAAGCAGTTCAAATATGACTGGTATCACCAATTTATTGTCAAAGTTCAACTTTTTACACATTACTTCTAATTTTTAAAATTTGTGTCATATATTGACTTGAAGATTGGATGATAGCAAATGTTAAAAGTTTTCCCTCTTGGGAACCCTAGAAAAGCAAACTTCTGAATCTGCCCCCGGTGGCAGCCTGAATGCTGCTATTTTAGCTCTGATGAGGAGGCAGCTTGAAAAAACCCTCAAAAATAAATACTCTGATTCATCATTGTTGTTAAAGTTTTCCAATCGTCAGAGCCAACATGGAGCAGCTGAAACAAAGGGCAGCATTCAGTGGAGGAGCAGCCCATAATCACTTAGCTGGGAAGCCCTGGTGAGGAGAATATTTGGTGAGGAGAATATTTGGTGAGGAGGTGGAGAGGAAGCAAGTTTAATGCAAAACCCAGAATAGCACTGACCTTGAAAATGCAGTATGGGCAGTGAGGTTGGATGAAGAGTGAAACTAGTGATCTGAGCTTGAATTTCTTTTTGAAGAGAGAATATTTTTAATACTGAGGACCTAGAAAATGTGCAAGTTGTATAGAATTTTTTTTGAGTTATTGTTGTTTCTACATTCCTTTGGACAATTTATTGAGCACCCAAAATGAATATATAGAAATTACATTTAAGTCTTGATAATAATTACCATGTTATCTAGGTATATTGCTTCTCTTCCTACCTCTCCTTTGCTTTGCATAGAGCTTATTTAGCCCCTGTACTGGTTTTGGTTTGGTTGGTTGTTGTCCTTCATCTTCAAGAGGACCAAAATGACATCACCATGATAAAGTGAAATTTCAGTGTGTCTGACTGTGGCTGATCAGACCAATACGAGCTTGGAATGCTCTACCACAAGTTTGGGGTGGATATCCCAAATTTGAGCATCCTAACTAACTAACTCCTCTACTAACCAGGTGAAAGAGAGCAAGGCATCCTGACTCTCACACTAGGCTATTTTGCCATATCCATTTATTCATTCCCTTGTCCATCCATCTATCCATCATGTTTCAGATGCTTGCTACATATGCAGTATAGTGTGTTAATTGCTGGAGAGATATAGAGGGAGGAAAAGGTATGATCCCTACTCTTAAAAAAACTAATATCTTTTGGGGAATGAATAACAAAAAAAACTTTTAAAATTATTGTGTGCTAAATGCTGCATACGTTGAACTAAAATGAAGAAATAATAGCCTTACCTTCAAAAATCTTGCAATTCTAATGGAAAAGTCCAGTTTTATTGGCCATGGTAGCCAGGGATGAGGAATTTTGGATGCAAAGTTATAGAAATAGTGAGTACAGCCCGAGGGGAAGGGAATGACAAACTCTTTCAAGTGGCAGTGGTTTTATTGATTTGATTGTGCCTATAGAACTAGAAAGTATGGAGGTGGGGAATAGTGAGGGTTGTAATAAAGGTCTGATATATAGAAAGGAAAAAATGAGTTTCTTGTGGATTCATCAATTCATTCTTGTTATTTGGTTGAAGTTCACTTTGAATTTCTAGTGAAACATGAATCCTGTAGAGTTCCTGGACATCACTGATAAAATTTTTCTTGGCACAGCCTGGAATAAACAATTTATGTCTTTGCCTAGAGCAAAGGTTCATTGTCCCATAATATAGGGTTAAGTTTTCCCCTGCTAGTTTATAAGCTACTGGAAGGCAAGAATTGTCTTCTTTCATCTTTGTACCCCCAGTGGCAAGCACATAATAAAAATTACAGTAACAACTAGACAATAATGGTATCAGCAACTATAAGTCACACGTTAAAGTATTGATAAACATTGCTGAGTAATCATAAGAAAAAATTTCATCTCTAAGCTTAAGTTCTATGAAACGAGATGAATTCAAGGAATTATTAAAATTTGAAGAGGAATAAGGTGAATAGCCTGAGGCTACTGAAACTTTTCACTTAAAACAACCTCTAGAAATTCTAACCAAAACTGAAATGGATGACAGAAGTAATAGCAGATGTCCTGAATGGTTTTGAAAAGAAAATAGATACCTGCACTTTATGGATGTAAATTTGGTCCTCAAAATAATCCTGTGTTCCCCATTTTACAAATTAGGAAACTGAGTTTAGGGACTTGCCCAAGATCACTACTTAATATGTGTCTGAAGCAAGATTTGAACTTATATATTTTGAAATCCAGGTTCAGCACTCTGTCCACTACACTACTGAGCTGTCTTTTCTTTTTTTATAAAAGAAATAGGCCTACTTAACACTGGAATTTTGAAAAGCCCATTTTGGAGTTTGACAGCGGGAATTCCTCTAACAGAACAGCTACACCAAAGCAGAGTAATTTTTTCCTTTAGAAAAGCTGGCATTTGCTATATTCGTTATGAATGAACTCACTCTCTCACAATACTTGACAGAAAGTGTAAAACTATTTCAGGATTTGCACACAAGAATACAAGCAGCAGATACCGCCATGGTAAGAGGAAGGTTATGAGTACCAAATTTTATCCCCATCTTCCCCCTCTCCCCACCTGAAGACTGTGTAATATATAAAGGAGAATTAGAACCAGTGGAAGAAACCATGAGAAAGAAGAAACAAAAAATAAAAAGGGGAGAGAGGGCAAATAAAATGCTTCGATCTGCATTCAGACTCCATAGTTCACTTTCTGGTCGTGGACAGCATTTTCCATCAGGAGTCTTTTGGAGTTGTCTTAGATCTTATCAAGGAATACTTCTAAGATCATACATCAAATACTATTAGGGCAGAAGTAACTTGAGAGTGCAAAGTAATCAGTAGAAAGGAACTGGAAGATTAAATCAGAACCTCATTAGTACAAACAATACAAGGCAGGAATTCATATCATCCAATTAAGAGTTTCAAAAAGATATGCATAATATGATCTGGAAAACCTAGCATATTCTGGATCAGGGGTTCTTAAACTTTTTTGTGTCATAGACCCCCTTGGCAGTCTGGTAAAACCTATGCACCCCTTCTCAGAATATTGTAAGTACATAAAATACAAAGGATTATAAAGAAAACCAATTATATTGGAATGTAGTTATCAAAAAAAAATTTTTTTTCTAATTCACATAAATTCATGGGCCCAGGATTAAGAATTCCTTTTCTAGATTGTGTGTGTTTGGGCAGACCTGTGATTTCATTGCTGTAGAGAATTCCTGGTGAAGAAACTCAATACCAATGTAGAATTCCGTCTGTCTTGCACATTATATATTCTGAAGCACTTGCTATGGACAGTGAGAAGTTAAATGATTTGCCTTGGGTTTCATAACCATTGTTTCCAAGATGGTACTTGAACCTCTGATTTCCTGATTCCAAGCCCTCTCCCAGTCCTATTCAATACATTTCCGTGACTGGGAGGCTTTCTTGATCTCCCTTAAGTCCCGTGTCTTCCTTCTATTGATTACATCCACTTTGTCCTGTATTTAGATTGTTTCTATATAGTGGTTCACATGTTTTCTCCCTCATTAGACTGCGAGGACCTTGTCAGCAGAGACTGTCTTTTGTCTTTCTTTGTACCCTCAACACTTAGCCAAGTGCCTGGCACATAATAGAAGTTTTTGTTGCTTATTCATTTTCAGTCATGTCCAACTCTTCAAGACTCCATTTGGGGTTTTCTTGTTAAAGAAACTATAGTGGTGTGCCATTTCCTTTTCCAAGTCATTTTACAGATGAGGAAACTCAGGCAAACAGGGTTCAGTGACTTGCCCAGGATCACACAGCCAGTAGGTCTGAGGCCAGATTTGAATTCAGGTCTTCTTGACTCCAGGCCTGGCACTCTATCTGCTGGCACCACTTAGCTGCCCCTTAATGAATATTTATTCACTCACTGATGTCTTGTCAAGACCTAAGATGGGGAACATTGTCCAGTGGAGGGAGCATCAGCTTAGATTTTGAGGACCTGGTTCCTATTCATTCTCTGCTACTGATTCCTCCTCTGACCTCTTTCACATTGTTTTTCTTCCAGCTCTAAATTTGTGATTCTGTGTGATCATCTATGGGAGGAACTTGTGGTGTGGAAACTACCTCTGCTGAGGAGTTTTAGAGAGTTTCCTGTAGCCTTGAGATGTTGTCACTTGTTTTCCACTGGCAATAGCCAGTATGTGTCAGAGGTAGCGAACACAGGTATTTCTGACTCCAAAGCCACTACTCTTTCATAAGTCACTGCTTTTCACTGTAATTATTATATGAATGCATTACCAGAGGTGCATGTGTGAGTGTATATTTACTTATGTGAATATTTTATATTATGCTTGGCATGGTAAATAATTAAGAGATGGGTTCTTGCCAAATCACAAAGTAAAAGTTTCCTCACATTATGTATGCCACATTTACATTTCTCTATTCTGAGTGTTACAGAATAGAATATGCACTGTGTAAACTTGTAATTAAGTTTTAAAAATAGTTCTAAATTCATTAATTGTCACTAGAATATGATGCAGTGCCAACTAGATGCCTGAGTATTAAACTTGTATTATTAATTCATAAAGCATTCCTTTGGTCCAGTTGCAGTTTTTAGAAATTGTCTGACAATAGTTGTGCTTTGAGAAATTAAATTAAAAGTTGTTGTGGGGGAAAGCTTGGAAAGTCAACAAAGACTTCATGTAGAAGTTGGTACCTTAGTGGAGCCCTCAGGGAAACCAGGGGTTTTATAAAGTGGAGGTGAGAAAGGGGTTTGTATATGCCAATCATGGAGAAGAGAGATTGCATGCCCTCTTTAAGAGACAGAGAACAAGCCAATTTACCTGTACCATAGTGTATGTAAATAGGAGTAAGGTATCATAAGGCTGGAAAGGTAATTTGAATCCAAGTTCCAAAAGACTTTAAATACCAAGCAGAGGAGTTTATATTTGACCCTAAAAGTAAATGGACCAACTGGTCCATTTTTGAGTAGAGGAGTAACGTGGTAATATTTTTATTTAGGTAACGATTTTGGTGGTTTTGTGGAGGATCTAGTGGAGAGAAATAGGAGTTGAGGCAGGAACACCAATTGGGAGGCTATTAGAAGAGTCAATCATTATGTGTTTATTAAACATTTACCATATGTTAAGCATTGTGCTAAGTGCTAGACCATTCAAAAAAGTGATGAGGGCAGTGATAGTGTGAGTGGAGAGGAAACTGTCTTGGGGGCTAGAAGTAACAAGATTTGACAACCACTAGTGTATGGTAAGTGATCAAGACTGAGGAGTTGAGAATGATGCCAATAGGGCAACCCCATGTAACTGACAGGCCAATGATGCCCTTAACAAACAATTTAGTTCAAAAGATGCGTACATTTAGGTGGTAAGTGGGGTGTTTAGGTTCATTTAGGGAGTATAGAAAGATAAGTTCTGTTTTAGTATATTACATATTCACAAAATATAGATAAATTCAAGTTTTGCAGTTTTACTATGTTGACATTTCTTCAGGCCTTTCTTATTACTTGTGAGAAATTAAATTCAGAATGTGAAAATCACGTCAGTGAGATATTTTAAAAATGATTGACTAGGAAAATGTAATCTCTATTAAATACCTTAGGATGAAGCAAAGTGCAAAACGCTTCTATGTCACCAGTAGGCACACAAAGAAAAATGAATTGAGCTATGTTATTTTGGGAGTATTTTAGAAGGCTCAAATTTCTATAAGTTCTTCACCTCTGTGCTTAATGCAGTGGGCTTGATTTAGCATCTGGTACATCATAGCCTTTACCTCATTAGGTATCATTTGCTAATTTCTGTTCTGAGTTGCCACATTCTAATCCATGCTTATTGGATAAAATACAGGCACCTTCGTTCGAAAAGTAAGGCTAAAGGTGTGCCGGTAAATATTTAGCATTTATAGTCCACAATTTGTAGTGGATTATAGATTTTTCATATGTGGAGCAAGTGATTAAAATGGCCATGCCTCTGACACAGATTCTACTTCTAAGCATATACCTCAAGGAGGTCAAAGATAAAAATAAAATGCTACATACAACAAAATATTTTTAGCAGCACTACCAGACTCAGTAAAAATGATGTCCGTTAATTGTGGAATGGTAAGTATGAAGAATACCGGAAGGCATGTGAAGACTCCTGTGAAATGATATAAAGTATATAGAAATGTGAAAACAATATACACAACTATTACAACAGAAAAACCTTTTAGTCCACGATTTTAATTTTAATCTACATTGTCAACATTTTCCTTTTTATTTGCTTAAGTTTAGAAATCAATAAAACAATAAATCAAGCCCTGATTTGCAGCATTTGCCAATTTCCAAGATGTACATACACATAATAACAATTTAACAATTGGCTCCCAAGCCATAGACCTGCTGCATCACACTCTTGTAAAGCCCACTACAATTTGTCTCCAACCTATTCTTATGACTACTTTTTTTCCCCAAGTGCCCTTCACTCACTATGTATTGTAGTTTATTTGCACTATAGTTGTTCCCCAATATCGTCTTGAACGTTCCTGTCTCTCTGCAGCCTCAGACTATAGAGCTAATGACTGTAGAATACAAATTCCCTATTTTTGTACCTTGAAGTCTTTTTCATTTAAGACCCACCTAGCTGAAAGTTCCCCCTTAAAGCTGACCCTAATGCCCAAGCAAAAGTGATTTCTCTCTTCAAATTTTCTTAGAGCCCTTTGCCTGACTCCTTTGCAAAAAAGCATGAGGAGGTGTCTTCCCATGTTTCTCCTCTGGGGCAGAGCTTAGTTATTATAATTTTAGTGTGAAGTTTTGATTGTTTTGTTCTCCTGAATTACATTGTTGCAATAATTGTCTATGTTGTTTCCAAAGTATTGTATATTTCACTTTACGTCATTTCACAGCAGTCTTCACACACACCTTCCCGTATTCTTCATAATTATCATTCCGCAATTAATGGACAGCATTTTTACTGAGTCTGGTAGTGCTGCTAAAAATATTTTGTTGTAGGTAGCAATTTATTTTTATCTTTGACCTCCATGAGGTTTATGCCTAGAAGTAAAATCTCTGTGTCATAGGCATCCTTATTTTAATCACTTGCTCCAAATGATTCCTGTTTGCTTTTCAGAATGACCAGATTAATTTATAGCTCCATAATAGTTTTATAGTGGACCTATTTTCCTGCAATGCCTCCCTTATTGACAGTTGCCATCTTTTACCATCTTTGTCGATTTGCTGGGTATGGGGTGAAAGTTTATTGTTTGAGCTTGGATTTCTCCCAGTCAGTGACTTGGACCCTGCTTTCTTATTATAGTTAGCAATACATAGTCCATCAGAGAGGTTTATTCACGTCCTTTAACCATGTTGCTTGGAAAGTGGCTTTTGGTCTTATCTATTTATGTTAGTTGCCTATATATTTTGGAAATCAGACCTTGATCAGAAATTTTTATTTTTCTTCACTGTATTTCTTCTCTTCTTATCTGATTTATTTTAGTTAAGTTTCCACAAAATCTTTTCAATTATATATAATTAAAATTAAGTAATTTACTTTTTGTGATCATTTTTATCTCTTGTTTAAGAATTCTCTATAATAGCTGTGAAAGGTATCTGATCTACTTCTCATAGTTTTTATGACCTTTTAATATTCAGATTCCATATCCATTTGGATTTATAATATTTGTCATCAGAAATTGTTATAGCATAAATTTTGACTTGTTTACTTTCCATTTTTCTCAGCAATTCTTGACAAAAGGGAAGTTCTTCCCCAGATAAATAATTTTTCAGATAATGCATTATTTTGTTAAATTATTTCTGATTCTAATCAGAATCATTGTATAGTGTGTTCCCTTAATCTACTTTTCTTTATTTTAGCCAGAACTAGGTAGATTTGTTGATCTACTTTATAATATGATTTTGATCTGAAAGGGCTACTTCTGCTCCATCCCTACTTTTTCATTATTTCCCTTGATAATTGAGATACTTTTGTTGCCCTAAATAAATATGGATTGTTTTGTATAGCTCTATAAAGTATCTACCCTTAGTAGTTTATTATAATCTAAAACCTGAATTAATTTAGGTTGTATCACCATTTTTTGGCAATGGCTTGGTTGTGATCACTGCATATTCCCCCAGTTAAATCCTCTAAGTTATCTGAGGAGAATTTCATAATTGTATAAATGTCTTGAGTGTGACTTGGTACATTCATTCCCAGGTATTTCCTGCATTTTCTAATTATTTTGAATGAAATTTTCCTTGCTATTTTTATTCATTAATTTAGCTATTTCTGTATAGAAATGTTGCTGATTATGAATTTGGTTTTGTTAGTTTACTGTTGGCTTTAATTTGTGTCTTGATATTTGAAGCTATACATTTGTACCCTGAACCTGAGTTCGGGTCTCAATTACTTTGCTGCTTTTACAGAATTTTCTAAGAAAAAATAGTGTCATTAACAAATAGGAATATTTTTTTTACATTTTTACGTATCTTTGTAATTTTCTGTATCTTAGTCACATTTCATCCTGGCTGTAGTTCCCCAATGCTTGAACTCTTTCTTTCTGACTGCTTGCAATATTTTCTTCTCTGATATGGAATCTTTGGCTTCTTGTTATGATATTCCTGGACATTTTTCATTTGGGTGTTTCTTTAAGAAGGTGATCAGTGGATTGTTTTGCCTTCATTTTACCTTCTGGTTTTAACAGATACAGAATTTCTTTTCTTTTTTTTTTTTATTAATTTTTAACATTTATTTTCACACAATTTTGGGTTACAAATTTTCTCCCCTTTTATCCCCTCCCCCCCCCAAACCCGAGCTTTCTAATTGCCTTTGTGACCTATCTGCTCTCTCCTCTATCCTCCCTCCCTGCCCTTGTGTCCGTCTTCTCTTTTGTCTTGTAGGGCCAGATAGCTTTCTTGACCCCTTAACCTGTATTTCTTGTTACCCAGAGGTAAGAACATTACATTTGGTCCTAACACTTTGAGTTCTAACCTCCTTAGCTCCCTCCCTCTCCACCCCCTCCCCTTGAAAGACAGGCAATTCAATATAGGCCATATCTGTTTAGTTTTGCAAATGATTTCCATACTGTTGTGTTGTATAGGACTAATTATATTTCCCTCCATCCTATCCTGTCCCCCTTTACTTCTATTTTCTTATGGTCCTTTCCCTCCCCATGAGTGTCAACCTCGTATTGCATTCTCCTCCCCATGCCCTCCCCTCCATCCTCCCCCCCACCCTGCTTGTGCCCCTGTCCCCCACTCTCCTGTATTATGAGATAGGTTTTCCTATCAAAATGAGTGTGCATTATATTCTTTCCTTTAGTAGAATGTGATGAGAGTAGACCTCATGTTTTTCTCTTGCCTCCCCTCTTTATCCCACCACTAATAAGTCTTTTGCTTGCCTCTTTTATGAGAGATAATTTGCCCCATATAACTTCTCCCTTTCTCCTCCCAATATTTCTCTCTCGCTGCTTGATTTCATTTTTTTTTTAACATATGATCCCATCCTCTTCAATTCACTCTGTGCACTCTGTCTCTATGTATGTGTGCGTGTGTGCATGTGTGTGTGTGTGCTCCCACTCAGTACCCAGATACTGAAATGTTTCAAGAGTTATAAATATTGTCTTTCCATGTAGGAATGTAAACAGTTCAACTTTAGTAATTCCCTTATGATTTCTCTTTGCTGTTCGCCTTTTCATGGTTCTCTTCATTCTTGTGTTAGAAAGTCAAATTTTCTTTCCAGCTCTGGTCTTTTCATCAGGAAAATTTGAAAGTCTTCTATTTCATTGAAAGACCATTTTTTCTCCTGAAGTATTATACTCAGTTTTGCTGGGTAGGTGATTCTTGGCTTCAGTCCTAGTTCCTTTGACTTCTGGAATATCCTATTCCATTCCCTTCTATCCCTCAATGTAGAGGGTGCCAGATCTTGTGCTATCCTGATTGTATTTCCACAATACTTGAATTGTTTCTTTCTAACTGCTTGCAATATTTTCTCTTTCACCTGGGAATTCTGGAATTTGTCCACAATGCTCCTAGGAGTATCTCTTTTTGGATCTCTTTCATGCAGTGTTCTGCGGATTCCTTGAATATTTATTTTGCCTTCTGGTTCTAGAATCTCAGGGCAGTTTTCCTTGATAATTTCATGGAAGATGATGTCTAGGCTCTTCTTTTGATCATGGTTTTCAGGTAGTCCCAGAATTTTTACATTGTCTCTCCTGATTCTATTTTCCAGGTCAGTTGTTTTTCCAATAAGATATTTCACATTATCTTCCATTTTTCGAATCTGCGTGGTATGTTCTGAGATATCTGTCTTTCTCGAAAAGTCCTTAGCGTCCATCCGTACCATTCCAATTTTTTGAAAGATCTATTTTCTTCAGTGAGCTTTTGAATCTCCTTTTCCATTTGGCTAATTCTGCTTTTGAAAGCATTCTTCTCCTCATTGGCTTTTTGAACCTCTTTTGCCAATTGAGTTAGGCTAGTTTTCAAGGTGTTATTTTCTTCCACAGTTTTTTGGGTCTCCTTTAGCAGGGAGCTGATCTGCTTTTCATGCTTCTCCCTCATCCCTCTCATTTCCCTTCCCAGTCTTTCCTTCACCTCTCTAACTTGATTTTCAAAATTCCTCTTGAGCTCTTCCATGGCCTGAGCCCATTGGGTGGGCTGGGACACAGAATCCTCGATTTCTGTGTCTTTGCCTGATGGCAAGCATTGTTCCTCCCCATCAGAAAGGAAGGGAGGAAGTGTCTTTTCTCCGGTAAAGTACCCTTCAATAGTTTTATTTCTTTTCCCTTTTCTTGGCATTTTCTCCAACCAGTGGCCTGACCTCTGAATGTTCTCCTCACACCCACCTTGCCTCCTGGTCCTCCCAGCCAGCGTTTAGGGACTGAGATTCAAATGCTGCTTCCCGCCTTAGGATTTTTGGTGGGGGCAGGGCTGCTATTCAGTGTGAGAATTAAGTTCAGGTGGTCAGGGGCAGGGCCGCCTCTCAGGCATAGTTCCCTCTTGGGGTTTATGCACAGACCTTCCACAATGGATCCAGGCTCCTGCCCGTTTGGGGAGCCCCCGTCCACAGCTGCCTCTCAGCCCCCACCTTCCGGGGGGGCCCGAGCCTTGGGGGCACCTCACTCCCCTCTCAACCCGCCAAAGAGACTCTCTCACCCACCCCCGTCAGTCACCTGTTGGTGGGGGGGCCTGTGCCGCGCTGAAGATCCCGCCTCCAGAGCCCTCTCAGATCTGTGCCTCTCAGAGCCGTGGCTGCCGCCGCCGCAGGTCCGGGCTGGGCTCCGCGTCTGCAGTGCGACGGACCTTTTGTGAGAGGTTTGCAGGTCCCTCTGTGGGTGGGGGGACCCGCGTGGCCGCTGGAGATCCTGTCCCCGTAGCCCTCTCGGATCTCCTCCCCTTAGTGTCGCGGCCGTGGCAGGGCCGCACTCCGCTCCCCGTCCAGGCGCCCAGTCCACGGCGCGAAGGACCCCCCGCGAGAGGTCCGCAGGTCTCTCCAGAGCAGGAATCTCCCTCACTCCAATACTCCGTGGTCTCTGGGTGCAGAATTCGCCCTGGCTTGGTCCCCTCTAGCCATTCTGTGGTTTGTGTGTTCGGAGCTATGTGTATGTGCATCTTTCTACTTCGCCATCTTGGCTCCGCCCTCCAGAATTTCTTTTTTGGTTGAAAGCGTTTTTCAGGGTTTTTATTTGGTTATGATTTTGGTTGCATCTGATTTTCTTAAATCATCCCTCCTTGATCTGTTTTCTAGGTCCCTTGATTTTATTTCCTTAAATTTTCTTTTTTTCCCAATCTTTTGACTTTATTCTAATTTTTCTTGTTGTCCCAGGGAATCATTGACCTGTTTTTTCATTCTCTTCCTCAGAGAGCATACAACTTGAGGTTTTCATCTATTTCCTGGGCTAAACTACCTAACTCATATATTTTTGCATATCAATGACCTCTCTACTATTTGTTCTGAGGAATATAGAACCTTTATATGGCCATTATTTTCCTTTATTTTGCTTCAAAGGTATCATTTTGAACACCTACTTTGAACGGATAATCAAAGTGTTTTTTGTTTGACCTTGTAAACTTGTTAAATGACTTAAAATGCCATAGAATGCTTCCTTTCAACTATTCTCCCAGGAAATATGCTTTGTAGATTTCAGTTTCCAATTTCATCCAAGAAATTTCTAAGCAACATTATGACTACATAGACTGGTTTCTCCCTTAATATTCTTTTAAAAGATATTTAGGCTCCTAGAGAACTACTCCACCCAGACTTTCTCATTTGAGTCATTAGAAAACATTTTGGATTTTTTCCCTTTTTTTCACTTCCATTACCACAGTTAGTAAACTGTTATTTTATACAATCATTTTAGTTTTTCCTGCATAGAAGAATTTTCAAAAATGCACACCACACCCCATTTCCTTCACCCAAATGTTCCTTAGGTTAAGCCTTTGTGTAGTCTAATAAATTCAAGAGGTTTTTCATTTACTTTCTCTTGGCTACAAAAATTATTGCTAGTCTTTCATTTCTAACACTTGATTTTTTGTTTTTTCTCATCTCTTTTGCCAAATTCCTTTTACCACTTTTCCCCAGAGAAGGAAATTGTAAGAAAGGGAAGAAACTAACTCCTCTATTTAGCTTACAGTTATTGAGTCTGATTTAGTCAATAATTAGCTGGATTGTTTGCTCATTCATGTGAAAGATACTTTCTTAGGGATAGATAATCGCTTAGTATTCAGGGCCCCTTTCATTTTGTCCTAGAAACAATGAGACATCTGTGGGTTAGAGTGCTGGATTTGGAGTCAGCAGGCCTGAGTTTGAATCCTACATGAGTCATTTACTGGCTATGTCATCATGGGGACTTAACTCAAATAATTATCTTTTATTTTCTCATCTATAAAATAAGATTAATTATTGTATGATTAATTGTACTGTCCACCTCAAATAGTTGTAAAGAAGTTGAGTGCATCTTAAGCATGGGATTGTGTTTTGCAATCCTTGGTGCCCTACATCCGGGTGATTTGTTACTAGAAAAGGTGTATCTATTTAAAGTGTTACAAGCATTTGTCTCTACCTGGTGTCATATTACTTAAATACTCAGCCCAGAAGGGTCTGTGATCTTGCTGAAGTGTATATTCTCTCTGAGGATGTAGCTCCCAACCCATCCATGCCCACTCATCCCATGCGACTCTTGTGTATGTCTCCCCAAATGCTCTAGTGCTTAGTTCAGTGTCTGGATGGACTGACTCATTAAGTTTGCCACAGGGGTTGTTCTACCATGCTGAGTAACTTTCTCTTTTCCCATTTATATCACAAGGATACCAACAGATGCTACACATGGTCTGTCCATCAGTTTTCTTTCTCACTGTGGTCAATCACCCCACCAGTCTTTTTTGCTCATAAATTTCTTTGATGTCATCTTTTACTCTGGTATTTCCCGCTTGCTTTTTGGGAATGGTTCTATTCAGCCCCACTATGCACTTCTTCATTATTCTCTGCATGATCTTTATTTTCAGTTCTTTAGATATTATAGAGTATCATGACTTGCAGTCCTACAACAGTGGTAAAGAATATTTGCCAATGTCTCAGGAAAATGTCTGGGGTTTGTAAACCAGCTTTGCATATTTCCAAAAATAATGTATCATGCTCTTTTTTTTTCTCATTAACACTGAACCTAACTCATCACCCATTTGTAGTGTTTGTCCAAAATAAACACACACACACACACACACACACACACACACACACACACACACACATATATATATATATATATATATATATATATATATATATATATATATATATATATATATACATCTGAATATATGATACACAAGCTGTGTATAATCTATTTAGGAACTCTAGGATCTCATTGATCTGGCTAGTCCTGCCAGTGTACATTTAAAAACTCATCATTTGTGGGTAGCCAGAACTAAATAATTCATAACTTAGTGGTCAAATTTAATTAGCCTTTCTAATGTTTAGTTAGCTGAAGCCATCCTGTTTGATTTTAATTATAGAAGGAGGGTTTGGAGCCAGATGACCTTGGTTCAGATCTTGGATCTACTACCATAGTATTTCTGTGAACTTGGGAGAAAGGACCCTCATAAAACTCCCAATCCCCCCATTAATGCCAGCACTAGCACCACCTGACAAAAAAACTGCTACCAATAAGGCAGGCAGGGCAGCCTAGTTGCTTCAGCTTCAGGAAAATATCCTGAAAGAGAGTTAGGATGTGCTATGAAGAAGGTAGGTCCAACTACCACCACCACTTCTCCTCAGACCCAGGTAGAAACATACTAGGACCCTGAGTCTGAGATCCCCAAGAAAAGCAGTACCTGTTCCCCTTTCCCTACCATGTTTGACTACTAGCCCTACTTCCAACCCAACTACACCCTACACACACACACACACACACACACACACACACACACACACACACACACACACACACACACACACACACACACACACACACACACACACACACACACACACACACACACACACCATTGTTCACAGGAGCAACCTTTCTGTAGATTTGATGTGACATCTGCCTCCATAGATGCTGCAGCCCTTGCCTTAGTAACAACCACAACTACTGAAGATTTGGAAAAGAAAATTCTCATCACCAAAATCCTTAATACTTTATGGTTTAATGTCACAAATAGATATGTTTTTACCAATAGAAATGACGTTAAAGAATTTGCATCACCATTTGCTTTGTTGATGCAACCTAAGAATCACTGGGCTTTTCTGTATGATCTGTACCTGAAACCTGGAAACTCCATGAGAGAAGAAACTCTTACTTTTCTTTTTCCTGTGCTTGATACAAGGTTTTGCACATAATAAGTACTCACTTTCAAAAGCTGCCTAGCCTCTCTGAACCTCAGATGTTTCATTCTGGCTTTCAGTCTAAAGTCCTATTACAATCAATCAACAAGCATTTATTAAATGCCTTCTATGACTCAGCCACTGTGACAAATACTGAGGATCAAAAGACAAAAATGAAATAGTTCCTGAATTCAAGGAGCTTATATTCTTTTAGGGGAAACAACATGTGTACCATCTTTACAAAGTCAATAGGAAACAACTTTTGGGCAGGACTGGAGGAGGCACCACAGCCTTAGAGATCAGGAAAGGTCTCATAGCAGGTGGCATCTGTGCTGTGCTTCAAAGGGATTTGGGAAGTCTTAAGAAGCAGAAGTGAAAAATGAGTGTATCCTAAGCATGGGATTGTGTTTGTCCTTCATTTTTAAAGAGGACCATGACACCGGAGAAGTGATTACATGACTTGCAGTTGACTTTGATTTGAGTGAGAGAGGACTGTGGAAGGTTACCAGCCTCACTTTCTCCTCCAGAGTCATGTGGATGCATGACCAGATATTCATCAGGTTGACTAGAGATGACCCAGGATGCAATGGGTGATCCTGGCCCTTTTAGGCTAAGGCCTTTTCAGTTACTCACTTAGAGTGAGGTATTGCCCATTCAGTGAATAGACCTCTTTAAGAAGTGAGATAAGGGATGGCCCCTTTAATTAGAAAAAAAGAAAAAAAGAATCAAGCTGGGAGGGAAAGGCCCTCAGGTTTGCTGTTGCAAACAAAAAATTGAAATTCATTCTAAGCCAGGAGGGCCCAAAATACAACTTTTAAGTAGAGCTTGGGCAGGGACTTATTATGATCCAATCTATGAACTTTAGAGTGAACTGGGAGAAAAAAAGAAGGAAGGAAGGAAAGAAAGAAAAAGAAAGAAAGAATTTACCTTCCTTTGGAGAGGAGGGGGAGAAGGAGAGAATGAGCTTAGTTACCCAACTGGCTAGGTCCCCATCCAGGTACCTTAGTCTACTCACAGGTTGTGTTTGTCCTTCATTTTCAAAGACCGTGGGATATAGCTTGTGCAAAGACTTGGAGACCAGAGATGGAATGTGATGTGTCCAGAACAGCAAATAGATCACTTTGTTTGGGGCTTAGAGAACATGACTGGAAAAAATATACAATAAGATAGTAGAATAATAAAAAAGATGGTCACAAATGAAACTGCAAATTTATTATGTACAATTGCCTATTCCTTTTAAATATGTAGTAAAGTTATCATGTAAATTTTTCCCCTCTCTTTCATTGTTGCCCCAGAGATAAGAAATAATATACAATAAATAATTGTTAAAAGGTAGGTTAAACTGGACTGTGATGGGTTTTAAACTATTAAACAGAGCAGTTTATATTTGATCCTAGAGTCAATAAATAGACAACCACTGGAATTTCTTGAGTTGGATAATGCCATGAGCAGTTGTATGAAGAATGGATTGAAAAGGGGAGAGATGAGGCTTGAAGAAGGAAAATGGTATAATGGATGGAGTGCTAGATTTGAGTCAGGAAGCCCTGGGTTTAAATCACACCTCAACTACTTACCAGCTGTGTGACCTTGTACGAGTTGCTTAACCTCTCTGGGCTTCAGTTTCTCATCTATAAAATAAGATGGTTGGACCAGGTAGCTTCTAAGATATCTTCAAGTTCTAAATCTATGATCTTATAACTAAGGCGATTGCAATAGGCTAGGTGAGAAGAGATTATATGAATTTGTAAACATAATCTACTGAACATAGAATAATATGTGTGTTGGTACAGAGAATACCCACACTGTTAAAATCACAGACACTTGTAATTTTGCATGAGAATTATTAATGTGACTAAGAAATGCGCTAAGTAGATGTAAATTTCTATCATTAAGAAGCCAGTCATATACATAAAATGTATGACAGAACTTCACCTTCATTCCGGGAGAGTCATGGCCACTGCTATGGATAGAAGTTTAGAAACTTATATTTTTAGTACTTACAACCATTTCCTCCCTCTTTATTTTAATAAGTTCATGACACATAATACCTCCCATAGGTAACCTAGAGGATGTAGGGAAATTAAATCAAATTATTGTTGGTATCACAGCTTAATGATATTATAGGTTTTTATGTGTAAAGTCTGCTCTGGGTAAAACATTGACAATTCCTTTTGGATATGAGTATGCTCCTCTAGATCTTCACAGGTCAACTTAGTAATTATTGGAAGGGAAGCTCTGTGGTACGTAATCAATCAGGTCATGCATTCGGGATCAATGCAATTTATCCCATAAAGAAAGACTCTTCTGTAAAGATTATTTGAGTTTTTTCTTGTTTAGTTTTGTTATTTTGTTTTTTACCAACTGAAAATAGTCATGGTATTGTTAGACAAGATAGATACAGATAAGGTACTTTCTTAGGAAGCCTAGGAAAATTGGACTGGATACAAAAAAAATGAGCAAAAAGACATTTGAGATTTATTTTAAAGTTTATAGAGATTTGAAGCGTTTTCAAAATTTCTAAACTGACTTTTTTTTTAAGTTGCCAGCCATGGAACCTAGAGCAAAACTGTTACTCTCTTTCTATTTTTGCAGTGAATTGCTCAGCTTTACCAAAAAGGAATAAGATTTGAGGGTCTTATTCCATATTTTCTCTGCCTACCTCCCTGGATTATTATATGGAAAGCATTTTGCAAATTATAAAGTTTGATACAAATGTATACTAAAAGTAGGCTTTGAAACTAAAAATAATGTAACTTGAATCTTCATTTCTAGATTAATATCATTAAATTGGTAGCCAACTTCCAGGAAAAATGGTAATGGTGTTGTGTTATCTGGTCATGTGGACATCAATCATTTAGATTGCATAAATTGTACGAACTTTCACCCCTCCCCCCCAAAAATAATTAAATCAACAGTATTGAAAGAGGTTCTTAAAATTCCTAGTTCCCCAATGAAATGGTTTAAATCTGGAAAGATGAACACCAGAAATATGCAAAGGATTAATTTTAGCAGCATTATTTTTTTTCATTCAATAAACATGACATGGTAGGTCCTGTAGGGGATGGCAAGGAAAAGACTGGAGGTTACTTGAATTCTAGAGTTAGACTACATGAATCCTTCTTAATTCAGTGCTGAGGCAGATCTGTGATGTGATTAATGTTGGTACCTACCCCCTGGGGCAAATAACCTCCTGTGGCTTCTCATCCTAGGGTCCTCCTCTTCATTCTTCTATTAATAACCCACTAGGGATATACTCAATATGCTGAGACATTGAATGGAAATAATTGGGGCACAGGAGTTATCCATTAATTATCCTAGTGCTGATGGTGGATGCCATCATAGGTACAAGTGTTCAGTGCTGATAAATCCATTGGCAAAGTGTTGTTGATCGATGTGAAACATTCCATATTTTTATGCTAGTGCCTTTCCTCTGTGAACTACCTCCAGTTTATCCTTTGTATATCTTGTTTGCATATAGATGTTTTCATCTTGTCTCCCTCATTCCACTAGGAGCAACTTGAGATCTATTGTCTTTCTTCATACCCTCAGAATTTAGCCCAATGCCTGGCACATAGTAGGCACTTAATAACTGCTTACTGATTGCCTCTCTGTTTCTATTGTAACTGTTAAACACTAAGTTTAATTCTGGGTTGTATTTATTTAGAACTGAAAAAAGTAGATGTGGGATTTACATAAGGAGAAACTTAAAATGAAAGCCGTCCAAAATAGAATGATTTGCCTCATGAGGTAGCAGTTCCCCCTCATGCAAGTCTTTAAGTAAGCTAAGACTGCATAACCATTTGTTAAGTTTGTTATGGATGACTGGATAATTGCTCTGGTACAGTTTAGATTAGGTGACTCTTGTGGTCCTTTTTCCGAAGGAATTGGACTCTGTCTTCAGGAGATCCGTCACAGGTCCAAAAGAGCGTTGTAGCATCATTGGTAGTTAATGCCGCCTCCCTCCCTCTTTGTTGGTATATTAGATCACCCTTTCCTGCTTTACCCAGCTTTTCCTGTAAGTTTTCCCATTACTGACTCAGCCTAACCCTGCTGAGGTTTGAAGAAATAATGAGATCATTGCCTGAGGCAGTTTGCTTGCACGTTGTGAGAGTTGCTCTTTTTCTTAAAACATATCATTTTAAATGATTCTAAAGTCAGTTAAATCAGGCTGACATTTATTTGCTGAGTAGTGACAGAGGAGACAAACTGAAATGATAACTCTCACTTGCTGTTTGAGTGATGCAATCAAAATTAATGAAATATCTTTTGTGTACCCACTAACTGAAGCTTAAACTACAGGTACAGAATTTATTAGCCCGCCATGATGAAGAAACCCAACTTCACTAACAGTGTATGGAAGTATAATTGAGTAAAACTAGATTCTGCTTTGGGTTTTACTTATGATCCTAATGGCCGTTCTGACAGACTGTGTAGACAGTACATTGACAGGAGGATTGAAAATATCTTTTTCACTGTTGAAATAAGGTTACTTCCACAAGAGAAAACAACTTGTATGTTGTCATTCAGCATTTGTCATTGCTATAGCCTTGGTGAACCAGATTTATTTGTTAGGGCTGTATCCATGGGCATTCTCTATTCTACTTCAGAAGAAATGTATTAGTTATGTTGCTGCCAGCCTGGCCCTGAAGCCATTGTCCTGAGAAACAAGTACCTGTAAAGATAGGTTCCTGCATTCTTCACCATAACCATCACCAACCACAGCTAACTGCCACAAATGGGCGGGCAGGCCAGACTAGGCAAAGCAGCAGTGTACCCTGAGGGCAGTAGATAGAGAGATAGGTAGATAAAAGATAGAAAGATTGGTAGAGCAAGCCATTATTTAGCATTTATTATAGTCAGGCACCATGCTAAGCACTGGAGGTAGAGGACGTAGTGTGTAATGGTGGTTACAATTAGGCAAATGAGGTCTCGTGACATACTAGTGTGGGTCCCCTGCTCTAATCATACTATTTGTGGGCTGACAAAATCTTGAGTGCTTTTATATCTCATTAAGGTTTTCTATTTGTAACCTCCCTTAATATTAATGAGACTTAAAAATATAACTAGTGGTGAGTCTCTTTCTAAGTGTTTTGGGAAAGAATTAAAAGTACTTGTTTTATAAAAATACTTAAATCTTCTCAGAAAATTTCCTTTGACTGTTTTTTATCCTGGAATAGAAGGCACAAAGTTGAAGTGAGGTTTTATTTTCAGTAAGCTGTTGGAAAAGGGATAGAATGCCAATGAACGTTTTAAAAAACAGTCCCTAAAGAAAGGGTTCCCTGGTATAACCTGCTGCCCTGGAAATGTCCTTGCCAATAGCTCTATTTTGTGACAAGAAATATGTAGTAAAATTCTCCTAACCAAATCAGTAACCAGAGATAGAGTGTGCATTGCATAGGCGTCTATGCCATGTCAAGGGAACACTGCCTCTATGTCTGCCCCATAGTGTCAGATTACTCTACCCAACCCCACACACCCCATATACCAAATGTGTAAGATGAGAGGGAATGGATGTGTTGTAATATGGATCACTAGATGGAATTCCCATATCCATGCTATCCTAGATACGTTGAAATATAGAATTGTTTGCTAAATGCCAGAATCCGTTTACTTCTTTTGTCTGGAAAGGCACATTCAGTAATGAAAAACTTACTGTTAAAGTGCAGCTGGGCTTGAAGCCAGGTGTGATGGTACACCTCCTTAATTCTTGCTGCTGAGGAAGGTTGAGTCCGGTGCATCACTTGGAACTCAGGAGTTCTGAGCTGCAGTAGGCGAAAGGCAATTAGGGTGTCTGGCACAAATATAGTGAACCATCACTCTTCCTAGTCCCCTGGGAGTGAAGGCCATGACGCAGGCCACCTAAGGAGTGACAAACGAGGTTCAATCGAAATATCAAACAAGTTAACTTATATTTATTAAGCACTGGGGGTACAAAGAACAACAAAAACACAGAGCAAGCCAAAGCTTCCATGCTGATGAGTGCTCAGACATCTCATTTCCCAACCAGCTGTAGTCATTTTGGATTTTTCTTTGACCTCTCTGGCTGCACTATTTTTTATTTCTCCAGTTCTGTTTTGGATCTCTTTGACTTTTCCACCGTGTTTTGTGTGTTCATTTCCCTTTAGATGGCAAACTCCTTACAGCAGGGATTATCCTTTCTTTTTTGTGTTTATTTCCCAGTGCTTAACACAGAGACTGGTATAAAGTATGTACTTTAAAAATGTTTATTGATGATTGGTTATTGAGTTAGTGGCTATTGCAAACTCTCAGGAATGGATAATAAAGGTAACAGTCATGAGAAAGGGCAGCTAGGTGGCACAGTGGATAGAATGGTGGGCCTGGAGTCAGGAAGATCAGTGTTCAAATCCAACCTCAGACCTTGGACAAGTCACTTGACTCTGTTTGGCTCAGTTTCCTCATCTGTAAAATGAACTAGAGAAGGAAATAGCAAACCACTCTAGTGTCTTTTCCAAGAAAACTCGAAATAGAGTCCGTCTTCTTTCACAACATGACTAATATGGTAATATATTTTACATGATTGAACATGTATAACATATCATATTACTTATTGTCTAAAGGAAGCAGGTAGAAAGAGGAAGAAAATTTGGAATTTGAAAACTTTAAAAAATTGTCTTTACATGCAACTGTAGAATGATTAAAATATTTTTAAAATTAATATATTAGATTAGGGGGAAAAAAAATAACCCCAAATAGGCTCATGAAGAATTGTACATGACATGAGGAAAGAATACAGTGCACTTAGATTCTATTTTATTTCGTTTTATTTTGAAACTAGTTCTCCCTATGTTGCCTAGACAAGAAACGTAGCAGTGAGCGCAGAAACTTTGAGTTAGCTTTTAGTACCATCATTTGTTGTAAGGTAGCTATCATTTGGAGTTTAGAAAATCGGATCAGGAAGGAAATCATTGATGAAGAAAAACAAGGACTCCACAGAAGCATTCTATTTCTGTAAAGTTATTTTTCCAAGCTTCAAGCACTTAAGATAATATTTGTTTTGTACTGTAAAGAGATATGTCAACTTGATAGAATGAGCCTTTTTTTTTTTAGAAGAAAAATAAGATGATCTGTGTAAATACTCACAAAGGTATTTGAAACAGGTGATTCAAAACAATGCATCTTCTATTAGAAGGGGAAGAAGGAACATAAAGAGTGTGGACAGCAAAGTCCTTACATGTGGAATGCTGAAAACTGAGTACTTAAAGTTCCTAAGCAAAATGGGATAGTTGGCATTGGTTCTGTCAGCACCGTTATCCTCCCCTACCTACTTGACTTCCTTCAAACTGCTAGTAGGGTGCAATATGGTGATGGCAATAGGATTGAGGCATCTACCAGGGAACACTCCAAGTCATATTAGCATGACCAGATCTCTACCAGTTGAGATCTCTCTTACATGAGTAGCATTATAGTTTGACTATCAGTTAACCTGCCACCAAATACCACTATTATCTGTCTGTCTTCTCTCTCTCTCTCTCTCTCTCTCTTCCTGTCTCTCTCTGTCTCTGTCTTTTTTCTCTCAGTCACTTCCAAATGTAAAGAAACGTTCTCAATGTTTTTAGAGTAGTTCTATAACATATTGAATTAGCTACACTTTCTTACTTAGTCCCGTCTTTATCCATTTAAAAATTTATTCCCTACAGGTTAGCATAGTGGATGATGCACTTGACTTTTAATCTAGAATTCCTGGACTCACATTTGATCTTTGACATTTACTAGCTATGGGAATGTGGGCAAGTTAGTTACATCTCCTCAGAACCTCCTGCACAAAAGGGTCTAACAATACCTGTAGCAGCTACCTCAGAAGGCTATTGTGAAACACAAATGAGAATGTATTTAGAGCACCTTCTTAACTATAAAACATTTACAAATGTCATTTTTTATTATTACCCTCTCTTGTTTTGCCTGAGATCATGTTTGCCTTTGGTTGTGTGAGAAACGATTAAGGAATGAGTAAGGTCCCCAAACAAGAGATCATTTTACATCTCCTATCTCCACCATATTAATTTCCCAGATTAGGGAAATTAGTCTTTCTTCCCCTAAACTTTACAAAATACAAAATATATTTCTTTCTTGCAATCAAAATAATTGAGTACTGCACTAAATAAACTTCAAAGTGGTATTGAAAAGATAATACTAGATTAGATTACATTAGGCAATCTTAGTTCGTGATCCCCATATGGCAGTGACTATCTTCTGCCTTTTTTTGTGTATTTGGGTGTTTATTGCCTGGCACATAATAATAAATTAAGAATGCTTAATAAATAATAATAAACTAGTAATTAATAAATGATAATAAACATATCTTTTTGTACACTTGGGTATTTGTTGCCTGGTACAATAATAAATTAATAATGCTTAATAAATAATAATAATTAATAGATGATAATAAACAAACTAGTGCTTAATAAATGTTTGATTGATTGATATAGCATAATGGATAGAGCTCCAGATATCAAGGCAAATAAGCTGATTTCAAATCTTGGTTGCAGTGCACTCTGTGTGTATGGCTTTGTTATTGTACAGTCGTTTCAGTCTTGTCCAACTCTCTGTCTCCCTGTTTTGTGGCTTTCTTGACAAATATACTGGAGTAGCTTGCCACTTCATTCTCCAATTCATTTTACCGATGAGGAACTGAGGCAAACTTAAGTGACTTGCTGAGGGTTGTGTAAATAGTGTCTGAGGCTAGATTTGAAGAAGATAAATCTTCCTGATTCCCAGATCAGTAGTCTCTCCACTGTGCCACGTTCTGCCCTAAGCTGTGTGACTAATGGCAAGTTAGTTCCTCTCTCTTCACCTTAGTTTCATTGTCATTTCAATAAGAATACTTGTACTACCCATTTCACGGAGTTATTAGGGGAAAACAGTTTTTGTCAGCCTTTATAGCTCACTGTGTAATTTTGAAGGCTTTGAGGGTGTAGAAGAACAGTATTGATGAGGAGGGAGAATTTGTTTTCATGATTTTGGCATAGGGAATCTTCAAGTATGAAATTCTTTCTACCACACAGATAAATCAGCTCTTACAATTGTCTTAGACATTGAGAGGGTGAGGGATTTGCTGGTGTTCATAAAACTAGTAAGCGTCAGAAACAGGACTTGAAGATAGGTATTCCTGACTCTCAGGCAGACACTCTATACACCATACCACATTGCTGTTCTAGTTAATATTAGTAAGAATAAAACTCTCCATAATAATCATCTTTCACTACAGAAAAACTTAACTGCATTGTCTACGGCTGTAAACAAACTGGGTTACTAGGCTCTATCCAAATAAAGATCAGAAGACTTAAGGTCAAAGTTATGGCCCTAGGACTTCTTAGGAATCTAGTGAGCCCCTCTCTCCAGACAGGCTGCTGCCAGAATATCTTATATAATATTATTAAAATGATTATTTTTATTTTTAATAGGATACTACCAAGCCAGTTTTTGATGCTCAGCTTCTTTATCTAAGGATCCTCAGATGAGAGTCAAAGTGTTTCAAAGAAGGCACACTGCCCATCTCTTCTTATGAGATAAATATGGACCTAATAATTTAGCCAAGGAAGGATAAAATAAAAAGTTGAACTACAGACCGATATCGTTAATGAATATCAAGTTGAAATTTTTAATAACATCCTGTCAGTGAAGCTACAGTGTTTTCCACAGAGTCATTCATCATGTCCAAGTTACATTTATACCAGAGATTCAAGGATGGTCCAACATTAAGCAAACTGTAATTATTCATATTAAAAACAAAAACATCCAAAATTGCATTATTATCTCAATAGACGCAGAAAAAGACTTGATATGGTACTACACTCATTTAGGGTTTAAAAAAACTGTACAAAGTAGAGGCAAAGAGATCTCTTTTAACCTAATAAAAACTAAAAACAAAAGCAGACATCAGATGCAGTGGGATGTAATAAGCAGCTAACATGGGCAGGGGCTGGAATGCAGCACTTTGAATCAGGAAGACCTAAGTTCAAGTTACTTCAGATGCTTAATAGTTGTGTGACCCCTAGCAAGTCACACACAGTTGTTGTGGAGACTGAATGTGTTAACATGTAAAGCACTTTATGAACCTTAAAGCATTATATAAAGGCTAAGTATAATTATGATTGTGATCATGCACTATACATTTTTCCAGTAGATATAGGGAATAAAGCAAGGATATCCCTTTTCCCTACTACTATTTGATACTTCTAGAATACTCACATTAAAAATAAGAGAAAGAAATTAAAGGCATAAATATAGGCAACGATGAGACAAAACTATGGCCATTTGCTGATAATATGATGATTTGCCTTTAAAAAATCCTAGAGAATTAATTTTAAAAAATTGAGACAAGGAAAAATTGTCCTTGAACCCTATCACCAAGATGAATAAAATGCTGAAATAAATATGGACCATGACACTCTGTAATTTGAAATGATTGGATTCCCAAGTGTTAAAGTCCATGGCTCTTTCTTTACATGTAATTTTTTTCTCATCTATAATTTTTTTGAAAAATTTTTAAATTAATTTTTACTGTTCCTGGGGGCAAGGTTACAGTCTCACTTTTTTTATTCAGAGGAGAGAAATTTGATGTCCTTGCACAATTTGATCAAGCTTGAAAATTCATTTGATTTGGTTGTTCAGCAAATCAGTGTATAAATTAATGTATTCAGTCCTTCAGTAGAGAACATGTATAATGGCTAAGAGCTAGTGTAAGTCTTGTTCTATTGAGTAATGAATCTGTCAGTCTCCTTGTTTACAGAGGTCTGTTTTATAAAATATTTCTGTAGTTTCAGAAATTATGCTTTTGTCAGCATTATTTTATATTATTTTCTTTTATGTGCTCCCTATTCCAATCACACTGGCCTCCATTGTGTGGCATCTCCTAGTTTATTGCCATTGCACAGGGCTGGACTTTCATACAATCCATAGCTGAGAACCAGTCATACAGCTAGAAAGAGAAACAGGAGACATCAATGTTATGAAAAATCCAGAGTGACTAGCAGTATCAAGTGTTATTGAGAGATCAGAAGGCCATTTTGCCCGGATTATAGAAGACGTGGAAAGGAATGATAAATAAAGCTGGAAAGGTAGGTTGGGGCCAAGTCATGAAGAGATTTGAGTACCACTTTATACCAGCTCTGAGATAATAGGGAGGCACTGGAATTTATGGTGATATAGTTAGCCCTGTGCTTTGGGAAAATCAATTTGGTATTTGTGTGGAGGAGGGATTGGAGTGGGTTGAGATTTGAGGCAGAGGGACCAATTAAGCACTGCTGAACATAATCTATTGGGGCTAAGGGCATCTCAGTTTTCCCAGAGTCCTGATGAAATAAATATTCTGGTTCATCTGCCCTATTGAATATGCTACAAACTACTGATCTACTTGAAGATGAAAGGAACTCAAAGTATCACGAAGGAGTTGCTTTTCGTCTGTCCCCTTCTAAAAGATGAGTCACAGTTTTCAGTTCTATGCTCTTTCACTTCCAATTAGCATCAACTCTCCCCCTCGCAAGCTGCCATTTCACACTTAATACCTCCTCTGTGCACAGAGCCTAGACTTCAGTGATTTTCTCCTTTAGCTTCATATTCAACCTCTGCTCACTCACACCAAATCTGCGTTTTCAGATGGGGTGAAATGAAATGGGTAACAGGTTTCTTGCATGCCCTATTGAACAATCAGCTTGAGTAGAAGATTATTCTTCTCTCTTTGATATTTGTCTCCAGATCAGGGTACTGATCTTTGGTAATGTACTTTAAATCCCCCCAGCCAAAAATAATAAAACAAAAGGAATAAAATCATCATAAATCCCTAATGAGAGATGACTCAGATTTCTCTGGCTTCCAGAAGCAGTCTTATCAGAAATGTTCAGCTACAGATTTCTCAACCCTGTGAGTGCTTAATAAACTTAAGAATCAGGTTCATTTCCTCCTAAATCCCCTCCTGCTTCCTTGTCAGCCAGATACCTCTATTTGCATGTATCATAGGTATCTCAAACTTAAAATGTCCAAAACAGAACTCAGTATTTTTTGCCCCTAAGCCCACTCTGCCAAATGTGCTGCCATTGATCTATTGCCCGGGCTTGTAAGAAAGGAGTAATCCCCCACTCTGTATAGTCACACCTTATCCCAACATCCACCAAGTTGCTGGGTCTTGTCACTCCCCCTTCCTCAATATCTCTGGCATCTCTCCCCTTCTTTCTGCTCACATGGACACCACCAATCCTGTTCATCTCTCACCTGAACTATTGCAATAACCTTCTAATTGGAATCTGTTTATCTGTTCTCTCCCTTCAGTCTATCCAAACAGCTGTCAAATTGATACCTGAAGCACAGGTCAAATTGATACCTAAAGCACAGGTCTGAACTTCCATTCCCCTACTCAAGAAACTTTAGTACCTTCCTGTATCCTTTCTGTTATTTAATGATCTTCACAATCTGGGATACCCCTCTGGGATCATTGATCACAATACCTAGTCCCAAACTTAGACCTCCACCCTAGGTAACCTATTTATACTGCCATGGATACAAGGTTCCATCCTTGACTGCCTTTGCACAAGCTCTCCCCCAGACCTGGAATGCTTTCTCTATTTCTTGGAACTCATACGTACTTTTTAGGCTCAACTCAAGGGCTGTCACCTTCAAATAACCTTTTCTGGTTCTACTACTTGCTAGATCAATCCCTACCTTATTTTGTTTATTTGCTTATATTATCGATTGTGTATTTGGTACCTGGAGATAACTGTGGATAGAGGGCCAACCCTACAGTGAGTAAGAGCTGAGTTCAAGTCAGGCCTGATACTTACTAACTCTGTGAGTTTATGCAAATCAGTTGACCTCCATTTGCCTCACTTTACTCATCTGCAAAATGGGAATAATTATAGCCCTTCCCTCTCAAGGTTGTTGTGAAGATCTATTTAGATAATAATTGTAAATAGCTTAGCAGAGTGCCTGACATATAGTATTATAAAACAATATTTATTTATTGTTATTATCTCTTATATTTATTTATTTGTGAGCATGTTTTGCCTCCCTTCCCCTGGAAAATTGCAGCTCTTTAAGAGTAAGGACTATTTTTTCCTTATTTTGTCTCTTTCCCCAGCACCTATTATGTTGTCTGGGTTATTTATATTTGTATCTAAATCATCTCTAGCTTTATCTCTGTCTTTTTATATAAACACACATGAATGCATCCATATATACATGCTTATACATAAGTGTGCGTTTGACTTGGACTTTTGATTTAATGTTGGATATCATATGCATATCTCACCTGGACTGCATGTTCTAATGTTAAAGATTTTGTGCAAATAAACCATATTTAATTTAAAAAATATTTCTGCCCTTGCCATTGCTCGTAGATATGAAAATCTACCACATGAAGCCTGCTAGATGTAGAAATACAGACAGTGCACTAGTCTCCTTTTTCCCTCAGATGGATCCTTCACTCAGGCCATCAATTACAGGCAACAACCAAATGGATAAATAAATATTGAAGGGACTCAGTTATCACACTGAACAAAGTACATCTCTACAATAGTTAGTGTTGTCATTGTTTCCTAACTTAAAACAGTCTATGATAACTGATAGCATAAAAGGTCCTTGCAATAGATTGTGCTTAAGAACTTATAATATAATTATTGAATGCTGCTAATATGTTAGCTCACCATGAATGATGCTCTACAATATTTTCTGGGGGAATACAATTAAGATATTATCTTACAAAAATGTTATGCAGAAGAAAATCTTATTTACATGCTTCTAGTTTAAGTATTTTGAAAACATTACAAAGGAATGAATTTTTGCTCTGGTTGTGACCAAAACAGTTGCATCATAGCAACAGTATATTTGTACAATTTCGAGCTTTGACAGGTTCTTTAGTCAGGTTCTTGTGATTCGTTTTGTTCAGTTTCTGGCTGCATTGGCCACTGATTTCTCTAAAACAAAGTCTTCCCTTTCCCTGAAAACTCAGGTAATGTCCTTTCTTTGCCCAAAGAGCTTCTTCAGTTATTTTTTTTAATTGAAGAAATAACTAATGAAATGCAGTAACATGCCTGTTGTTATGTTATTTACAGTGCCCCAAAGAATACATAGAGATTGATTTTGTAGATCAACATGACCATGAGAGGACTCTTGCATTAATGGCTTGAAAGAAGCAATTGTTTTTTCCTGTTCAAACTTATTTTGGAAGAACAAATGAAGAATTAGTTTCACCATGAGATGGATTTATTTCACTAAAGATATGTAGTGAGGAAAAAAAAACCAACTAGTCATCAAAGTGTTCACAAATCCCTTATCTCCATGAAGTCCTGGAGACTTGTCTGTTCCAGTCCTTTATTTTAACTCTTTGTGTATCTTTCTGTGTCAACTGTGTCTATTGTAAAGAACATAATATTGGATCTTGGTTGCTAGTTCTTTCTGTTATCTGCTTCCATTTTATGAGTGAGCTCATCCCATTCACATCTACAGTTATGATTATTCAGTGTCTCTTTCCCTTTTCTTCTGTTTATTTCTCTCTCTCTCTCTTTTTATCCTGTCCCACCTCAAAAATATATTTTGCTTCTAACCACTGCTTCCCTTAATCTTCCCTCCCTTTAGCATCTCCCCTCTTTTCTCTTATCTCCTTCCCCTCCTTTTTACCATTAGATAAGTTACATTTCTATACACAACTGAATATGTGTGTGTTCTTCCCTTTTAGAACCAATTCCAGTAAAAACGAGATTCAAGCCAGCCCTGTTTTCCTTTCTGTTGTAAAAGCTCTTTCCTTAGTTTGCTTCTTTTAAGGGAGAAGATTTTCCTTATTCTACCCCTTCTTTCCTTCTTCTCCTAATGTACCCCTCTTTCACACCCTTTCATTTTTAGGGGGAGGAGGAAGTCCTTCCAACATTATTGACTCACACCCATGCCCTCTGTCTATGTAAGCTCATTTTAATTGCTCAAATAATAATAAAGTTCTTAGGTGTTACATGCATCATCTTTCCATATTGGAATGTAAACAGTTTACCTTTATTGAGTGCTTTATGACTCTTACATGTTTATCTTTTTATACTTCTCTTGAGTCTTACATTGTAATGTCAAATTTTCTACTCAGTCCTGGTATTTTCATCATTTTTTCCTTGAAGGTTTATACTCAGTTTAACTGGGTTGATTATTCTGGGTTATAAGACTCTTTTGTCTTCTGAAATATTATATTTAAGCCCTGTGTTTCTTTAGCACAGAAAGCACTAAATCTTGTGTGATTCTGACTGTGGCTCCATGATATTTGAATTGTTTCTTTCTGGCTGCTTTCAATATTTTCTCTTTGACCAAGGAACTCTGGGATTTGGCTTTGATTTCATTTTGGGATTCATTTCATTTCTCTTACAGGCAGTACATTTCTTATCATTCATTTCTCTTATAGGCGGTTACTGGTGGATTCTTTCAATTTCTATTTTGTCCTCTGGATCAAGATATCAGAGCAGTTTTCTTTCCTAATTTCTAGAAATATGATCTCTAGGTTTGTTCTTTGATCATGACTTTTAGATAGTCCAATATTTTTTAAATTATCTCTCCTTGATCTATTTTCCTAGTCACTTTTTTCCCCTTGAGGTATTTTACATTTTCTCCTATTTTTTCATCTTTTGACTTTATTTTCTTGTTTCTTCATGTCTTCTGGAGCCAGTAATTTCCACTGGTTCAATTATAATTTTAAGGAATTTTAATTGGTGAGATCCCTCCCCTTTTTGTTCTTTTGTCCAATTTTACTTTTTAAAGAGTTCTTTTCTTCAGTGAATTTTTATACTTTCTTTTCCATTTGGCCAATTTTGTTTTTTAATATATTATTTTCTTCAATATTTTTGTGCCTCTTTTTAGAAAGCTGTAAAATATCTTCTCATAATTTTCTTGAATCAGTCCCTTATTTAAAGAATTTTTTCTTGTTATTTTTGCTGTTTTCTCATGGGTGTCTTTTTCTGAGTTTATGTCTTGGTCTTTCCTGTCACAGTAGCAGCTTTTTATGGTCAAATTCTTTGTTGGTGTTTGCTCATTTTTCCAGCCTATTTCTTCACCTTGAACTTTATGTTAAAGTTGGGCTCTGCTCACTTGGAGATGGGGAAATACTCTCCCAAGCTTTAGGTTTTTTATGCTGCTGTTTTCGGAGCTGTTTATGGAGGTCTGAAAATATTCAGGTCCTTCCAACATGGTGTTATTCTGAGAGAAATATGGTCTGTGCCCTCCTGGTCTGCACTCTGGTCTTTACTTAGGAAGGGTCTTTGGTTCCCTGTAGACACAAGTGCTAGTTGCTCCTCTTAAATTTGGAACTGTGATCAGAGCCTCTGCTCCCTTGTGACCAATTACCAGAACTCTTCACCATCCTGAAACTGTGACCCAGACCTCTGTTTGGGCAATACAGTTGTGGGTCAGCACCAGTTGTACACCAGTGCTTGCAAAGTGTCTGTTGTAATATCTTTCTGACTAGTTGTCTGACTCTCTTAGGGCTGAGATCTCCTAAAGCTGTAGCTGTTGCCACCAACGTACGTGTGTGGTTTCCAGACAGGCTTCCATCCTGGTGCCACAGACATCTCCTTCCAACCTCTTAAGTTTTCTTAGGCTGGAGAAAAAATGTCTCATCCCTATTTGTTGGCTCTGTCACTCAAAAATTTGATTTGAGGAGTTATTTTAAAGTTGCTTGGAATATTGGAGAAGTTCAGCAGGGTGGCTGCCCCTAATCTGCCATCTTAGCCTCACCCCACCCACTCAGCTAAATGGAAATGGAATCTGCTTTTCGGTGGTTCAGCTAGTCCTGAAATGCTTACTAGCTTTGAAATAATTCCATGCTTTTCAGGATAGGAGTTCAGCATATATATATAGTGCAGTTTTGGATACTGGTCTCAAGCATTCAGTGAAGTATAGGCAACTAGGTTGCACAGTGGATAGAGTAGTGTTCTTAGAATCAGGAAGTCCTAAGTTCAAATCTGACCTCAAGCACTGTATGACTGGGCAAGTTGCTTAACCTTTATCTGCCTCAGTTTCCTCAGCTGTAAAGTGGGGGTAATAATGGCACCTATCTACCAGAGTTCTTGTGAGTATCAAATAATATCTGTAAAGTTCTACATAAATACTTGAATTTGAATGAAGTTACTAGTGGTTTTTCCTTCCTATAAGTATATTCATCGAAGAATCTGCTTTATCTTTATCAAATCTGACGGACTGGCTGATTATTTTGTCAATTAATATCTCTAGAAGAAAATATTTTGTGGCCCTAATGTCTCTTAAACTGACAGCATCATTTCCTTTCCTACTATTTTAAATGCTCTGTCACAATAGCTTCAGATAACTTTTCTATGGGAATTTTCCAATAAAAGGCTACCTGTGGCTTATCTCCCTAAATGAAATAATCAGTTTATGGTATATCATTGCCTTGTCATTTAAGGCAATCTTTTATTAGTCCTTTTGAGAGTAGGTCTCTATACCCTCTAACAAAGCTTCAAATTAGTCAGTGATCTGGCTTTTCTGTAATGATAGTTTTAGGCCAAAACCAGCATCTTCAACTGACTACAAGTATTCCAGTATTGAGGTTTTCATCAGCTGGGCAATTAATGTAATGTGAAATTTATAAATATATCTTATCTTGTAAGTTTAAAATGCACATCTAAGAGTCTGCCCTGGGATCCCCACACATGAGTCTTTAAAGGTTCAGAGGTCTACATTCCTATCTGAATTACCTCACTTGTTCCTAAATCCTTACTGGAGAGATAGTCTATTTTATACTTTGTGTCCACCATGAGGTTTCCCCCCAGGACTATTTCCAGAGCCCTCAGAGCAGGAATGCAACACAAATCAATAAACTGTCATTCCTTAACTGCTAATTAGGATCTGGCACAATGCCAGTAGGATGTTTGCTGGCAAAGTGCGTTGAGAGGGTGAATTGTGGAGACGCCTACGGTAAATGCAGACTTCAAGTTAGTGTCTTCAATCCCTATGCATCTGTACATTGACTTCCCAATTTCACAAGTATGAGAGAATGTTTTTAGGTGAAATTTCTATTAAAGTTTCTCTTAGCCTTTGATTGTTATATGCTATACAGACGGTTTGTTAGAGGATGACAAGATTCCTCAGTTATTGAATTTGTCACAGAGTCATAAACTGTTATTTTTGAGGCATAATCATGGCTCATTTGTCTGATGTATGGAAATAGAACATTTCACATAAGTGAATTTTCTGTGTTGCTGAAGCTTATCCCTTTAAGTTCTCAAAGATTTTAATTTACACATTTTAAAAATAACCCTTGAAATGTGTAGCATACTTCTCTACCTCCTTAAACGAAGCTAAATATGAATATTTTTTGGTTTTTAAAGTGATAGTTTTTGAGTATTTTGTGCAACTGTCAATTCATTGTCCCTATCCCCAAAGAATCCTTCTTTATAACAAAGAAAATCTTAATCAAAACCAAATGATAGCTTATGCCAAATTCTATACCTGTAATCATCATCTCGCCTGCAAACAAGATTGCTCTTTGCATTAAATTTGAGTTTGTTTGCCTTTTAGTGGTATTCATTTATATTATTTTAGTTATTATGTCTATTTTTACCCAGGTTTTATAAAAGGGGTGTCTTACACTCTCAATCCTCAATTAATTTAGCTAACAAGGTGCTATATAAGAATGTACATTTGATTGAGTTATAGAATCAGTTCATCAAATGTATAAATTAGATGTGAACAATATAGGCACCTCTATTCAATCAATCAGAGGTATAAACTAAGTATGAGGTGTGAAATGTTTTAAGACATTGGATGAAAGCAGATGAAGAAATTTATTGGGATTGCTTGAAAGAATTAGACACATCTCTGGTATTGTATATATCAAAAAGGGTTGACACTTCTGGAATGTTCTTTAAACTGCTTGTTGAAAATTTGGAGGGGTCTTGCCCTTGGGCAGAGGGAGATGAACAAGCCCAGAAGGAGTGTCATACTCTTCCTTTTTCCAGTGACCATGCCATTCTCTTTGGAAGTCAAGACATCACCCTTCTGATGTCACTGGTCCTCTTTGAGAATGAAGGATAAACAATATTATCCCAGATGTGAAAGAGGGGTGAGAAAAGGCAAAATGCAGCTCACACATGTCTCAGGAAAAAGTCATATAAACTCCAGGAAGGAAAATAGGAGTTTCATCAGGTCAGGAGCTATGAGCAACCCTGTGTGCAACATGTATTCTCTTAGCTGGAGCTCACTTTCCTATGGACTTTGTGGTATTTGTGAGAATGACCTTCCAATACATGATTTATATCAACTGTTCTTGTTATACCACTTCAGCAAATTCTGATTTCTAAAAGCTAATAAAGTCCAATTGAATAATTGATAATCTTGAAGGGAATCGCAGAATAGGAGGAAATCCTGAGTCATATTAGAGAAACCATTTCCAACTCATCTATCCCTAGAACCTTGGAGGGGAGAATCAGATCTTGCCTTCCAGGGATCTAACCTGTGGGTCAGAGGTAGTGTTGAGTGAGCCCAGAGTGGGTATTGCACATCCCATTCTACAACTTCATAAAAGACTCCTCTTTAAGAATCAACAATGAAAGTCTTCCCACATTTCTCTGAATTCCTTATTTGTCGTTTCTTCCGTTGATATAATATTTCAAAAATGTATATGCCACAATTTATTTAGGTGTCGAACAGCCAGTCTCTTAGTTCATCTCTTGCTTTGACTATTGCAGCAACCATCTAAATGGTCCCTCTGCCTCAAGTTTCTCCCAATTCCAATCCACCCTCCACTTAGCTTCCACGGTGATTTCTCTAAAGCGTAGAACTGTCTATTTTAGTGCCTCCTTCCTCTCCCTTCAAGAAGCTCCACCAGCTTTCTATTACTTCCAGGATCAAATGTAATCCTTATATCAGTTATCAATCTTTGTGACCTGGTCCCTTTCTACCTTTTCAGCATATCTATACCTTCTTCTCACCACAAACTTTACAATCAAGCTATACCAGCCCAATTTCAGCTTCTTCACGACATTACACCTCTTTTCTCTTAGTTTGCCCTGACCATCCTCTATGCCTGGAATGCTTTCTGTCTTCACCTTGTCCTCTTCAGTTCCTGTATTCCTTCAAGGCTCAGCTGATATCTCACCTTCTGCAGCTTTTCCTGGTTATTCCCCCAAAGCCTAGTGCCTTTTTCTTTCAGATTGGCTTCATCTACTCTGTATGTATCCTGAATATCTCTAGTTTTTTTTAGAATATGACTTCCTTAGTCATTTGCAAAACTACACAGATTTGGCCTATATTGAATTGCTTGCCTTCCAAAGGGAGGGGGTGGGGAGGGAGGGAGGAAAAGAAGTTGGAACTCAAAGTTTTAGGAACAACTGTCGAGTACTATTCTTGCCACTAGGAAATAAGAAATACAGGTAAAGGGGTATAGAAAGTTATTTGGCCCTACAGGACAGAGGAGAGGATGGAGACAAGGGCAGAGAGGGATGATAGAGGAGAGAGCAGATTGGTGATGGGGGCAATTGGAATGCTCGGTGTTTTAGGGTGGGGGGAGGGGACAAGGGGGGAGAAAATTTGGAACCCAAAATTTTGTGAAAATGAATGTTAAAAGTTAAATAAATAAATTAAAATTTAAAAAAAATAGAATATGACTTCCTTGAGGGGAAGGGTTGAGTTTTTGCCTCTTTTTGGCTTTGGGGTTTTTTTTCCTTTGTATCCCTAGTTTTTACTAAGTGCACAGTGTCTTGCACTTAGTAGGCATTTAATAAATGCTTATTGACCAATTATATATAGTTATATATTATATATTATATATAATATAATATGTGATATTAATTATTAATGTACATAGAATATAACATATAAGATATAATATATGGCATATATATTATAGTATATATAAATATGTATTTGTGCTTTGAACATAATTTAATGTTTTCTTCATGAATATCCCCTATTACATTGTATTTTCATACAGTGGTTCTCTCTAACCCTGTGCTGCTGTTGTCATTTAGTCATTTTAGTCATGTTTAACTCTTCATGACCCCATTTGGGGTTTTCTTGCCAAAGGTTCTGGAGTGGTTTGTTATTTCCTTCTCCAGGTCATTATACCGATGAGGAAACTGAGGCAAACAGGGTTAAGTGACTTGTCCAGAGTCACACGGTTAGAAGAATATCTGAGGTCACATTTGAACTTAGGAAGATGGATCTTTCTGGTTTCAGGCCTGGCACGCTATCTGCTATGCTACCTAACTCCCTCTAAGACTATTATGATCTAATTTATAAACATTTCTAAGTGCTTACTGTGTTCAGCATACTATGTAGGACTTAGAAAGCTCCAAGCTGCTCTTCATCTTGAGTTCTTAAGTCTCGTTTTAATAATTGTTCTCTTTCCTCTTCGTGTCACTTGCTGCCTATTGCTTCCTGTCTCCTGCTAGCTTTTCATACTTCCAGAATTGTTTTTTATGATATGCTAGTGCCTGAAAAAACAGATAACCACAATTATTAGAATTGTTTATAAAGTAAAAGCATGCAAATGGACTTTGAACAAGGTCCTGAGGCACACTTGAGAAAAATACATGTGCTTTACTTCACAGTCTTTGTAATATGTGTTTTAGCTGTTTAACTCCACTACCACCTCTGCTTTTTTTTTTCTTATTTCATACTTTCTGGTTGAATTGTAGATAGTTGAGATTTCTGGATAAATTAGGTGTTACTAGGAGCATAAAATGTCATTTTTAGAAAACATTCTCTTTGGAATTACTTCATGACAGAACTATTTTTGGACCATTTCCTTTAAATATGTGTGTGTGAGTGTGTGTGTGTGTGTGTGTGTGTGAAATGATAACCATAATGAAGTTTAAATTGGCTTTGTTTCTATATAGGGCTTTTTAAAAATGCAGTTTTACGCTTAAAGATTAATTGTTGAATTTTGAAGTACTTTGCCCAAGGAAGAGATTCCAGTTTTCTTATCTCACATGTAAAGACTGTAAAAGAGAATACCTGGGAAGTATTTGTTTCCTTAAGGGAGTTTTTCCTCAAAGAATTGGATCACCGAATTTTTTCTTTCATCGATGCATTTCAAAAATAATGAGTTCAGCTACATATTGATTAGCATGGGAAGTTATGAAAATTTTTACTGAAAATATGCTATTAAAAATTATATCACTGAAAATTTGAAGAGAAAACCACATTTTCTTTATTTCTACTATATACCTGCACAACCTTTTCAAATAACGTTAAAACCCATAAGAAAAAAGTCCTAGATTCAAATAAGATTTATGCTTTAGGAGATACCATCCATTCCATAAATGAAGAAATAATAGTATATCCTAATTTATCTCTATTCATCCTTTGCATTTTTTTAATAGTTCTATCCCTTGGCACAATTTTAAAGTCATTGGGATTTTTTTTAGCGGCTCTTTCCATTTGGGAGTCACTTTCTACAGTGCCTCACTGTCCTTTTCTTGATATCATGCTAAAATCTAAGATTTAGGATTTACCATCTGATATTCCTCTGCTCCTTCTAGATTATATGGAAACCTCCACATGGAATCTCTCTGGTATTATACCTTATTTCTTCCATAACTAAGCTTTCTGTGTATTCCAAGGTGACAGCTGGCTAATTAGCAGTTACCCATGTTCAATCTAAGAAGTGCCCTTCTGTATCAAAAGACCTTGCCTCAAGTGAACCTTCAATCAGTCCTTTAAGGAACTTGACTGTAAAGGCCAGAGAGTCAGGATTTTTGCTCTCACTGTCGTGTCCCAGAGAAAATTTCTTTTAAAAAACAACAAACCTTAGATATGATTAATAAGTAGGCTCTCCTCCAAAGAGAATAACAATATTCTTTCAAAATAGTTATTCCGTGTACAAAGTAGTAAATATCAAATATAAAACAACCATTTATTTTCTCTACCACAAACAAAATTCTTTGCACAAAAGAGTTCTAATACCTTATTCACAAATGCTTTAAAACACACTTTTATTAGGTACATTTGAGAGGTAGGAAAGATTCCTTGGAAAATTATAGGACTGATGGATAGATTTCACTTTTGCTTCAGTTTCTGCTGTTTGAGCAGCAACTCAGGGCTTGTTTCTTATGAACAAGCCAGTTATGGCTTGAGCTTTTAAGTTTCAGGAAGAGCCTCTCATTAGTTATCTACCCCAAAGACACTCAGTTGCCAGAAGCACTTTCTCCTGCCACTTAGACCTGAGAATTTCCAACTTCTTCAACTGGTGAAGTAGACATCAAGGCTGGAAATATCCATCTCCAGTGATTACTATTTGGTCATCTGTGCTTAGGAAAAGGAAATACAAAGCAGAGACTGACAGGAAATTGAAATCTGGTCTCTAGCTCATCTAGGCAAACTCATATTCTAATGCCTTGTTCTTGGAGCTGCCACTGCTGCTACTAGGGAGGTAGAAGGGAGAAAATTGCCTCAATGGAGTGCTGGTAGAGTCCCAAATGATATGTTTAATCATTATGGGTTTTATAGTAATACAATGAATTTTCATACCTTTAATCAGAAGAAATGGCCTCTTGACAATAATGGATCCTACGATCAGTTTAAAGAAAGCACCATTTTTTCTGCAGTTAGACTGCCTGGGGTTTAAGAGCTCTGAAATATGAATTCAGGCTTATCACTGATTGTATTTTAATGATATCACAGTACAGAAAACACTTTTTAATCAACCAAAGGAGCCAGTTAACTCAAAAACTTTTCTGACACCCAACTACATCTCATAAGAAGTATTATAACTTTGGACATTTCCACCAAAAGTTTTCTCACAAGCCAGGAAAACTGTCCCTTTTAAATTTCTCTCTTCAGTTCATGGCCCTCTTGAATCTCTATTTCCACAAAAATGATTATTCTTTATTTTTTATCAATTTCTACAGTCATTTTGCATCTGATTTCTTCTACATATTAGTGGAGAGTAAGTTCTAAGAACCGTCTTTGTGTCAAGAGAAATAATATGTAGACAAGTAGAGTGGGTAAAGGGAATGAATTTTTACTTGTAAAGTGGTAGAAGTAGAAAGACTTTCCAGTCACAATTTTGTTGTTGTCATCAAGTCTTTTTAAAATTCAAGTCCAACTCTTACTGATGCCATTTGGGATTTTCTTGGCAAAAATCATAGAGTGGTTTGCCTTTCCTTTCCCAGTTCATTTTCCAGGGGAGGAAAGTGGGGCAAACAGGGTTAAGTGACTTGCTCAGGGTCATACAGCTAGTAAATGTCTGAGGCTAGATTTGAACTCAGGATGAGGAATTCTCCTGTCTCCTGGCCGGATGCTTTATCCACTGCATGAATTCACAATACCTGAATTCAAATTCCACCTCTGATACCTATGTGACTTTTGGCAAGTGACCATAAGCTTTAGTTGTTTCATCTGTAAATGAATTGGTTTATATCACCTCCCTGGTCCTTTCTGGCTCCAAATTTATGATGCTATGGCCTTATGCTCATAAGATACAGTGTTTGATGCATGCTTATTGCTCCATAAAATAGCTTTATAAGCATTTTCTGTGATCCAATTTTTTGGCCTCTTTCCACAGAAAAACCATTTTCTCTTAGTCAAAAATGAGCTGGAGACTGTGCTAGGGAAGTAGATGGAGGACAAGCATTATATATTCTATTTTGTGAATCTTTTTGCATCCCTAGTCTTCTGGTAGAAACTTTCTTTCATTCAGCTCATTAATTTTTTGGGGGGAGGGTGGGCATAGGGTTTTGGAAAAGAATGAAAAGTATGCCCTAAGGAAATCATGCCTTATTTCATTTGTTTGAAGCATGGTTATTCAGCCACAGAGGTGCTAGGCTCTCTTACCACCCCAAACACCCTAGTCTTTTGAAAAACTCTTTGGCTAGGTCTTAAAGACAAACTCATACTGATCTAGGAAAGAAAAAGACAGGATTTTCCTATCAGATTAAGCATCTGTGTTGATGTTATTGCCCCAAACAACCTAGCCTCCTAGTTCTTTAGCTGCTCAATTCCTATGACCTACTGCTCCACTCAACCTCATTTCTACAGAGCTACACACTTGCTCTTGTCATCACCCATAAGTACTCTATTTTAAAAAATAATTAAATTAAATTTTATTTTTTGAATAATTAGTTATTGGATTTTCTATCCTTTCCCCTTCCCCCTACACACACACACACACACACACACACACACACACAAAGGAAAAAGAAGAAATGTATCCTTATAGCAAATATTTATAATCAAACAAAATAAATTCTCACATTGGCTGTTTCTAAAAATTATTTGTCATTCTACATATTAATTACAACCCAATATAATATCTGTGCTTCTGACACAAAACTCGCTTGATCCTAGGATCAGAGCCCCAGGCACCATTACCCTTGTATCAAGGAACAGTTCCTCTAATGGTAGAACCTAACATCTAAAGGATTCAACCCAAGAACGAAAGACCTAGATGTCAAGTCTGTTACTTCCATGAGTTTATCTGCAGAAAGATGTTTCTAAAAGCTCAATCTTCCCTTCCTCACTGATGTCTGGTAGACACTAGATGCAATCTCTGCCATTCATAAGACCCTTGAGTGTTTGAACCCAAATAAAACAGTACTGTATTGCTATCCCATGGCTAACAAAATACCTTTTGCTCTTTGAATTCTAATGATACTGAAAAATCCCTTTTTTTCTAAGAGAAAATCACCTTCTCCATCACAATTTTTCTTTCTCAAATTCCCACCTACCATTCTGATTTTCCTTCCAAGTTCCATTTCAGCTCTGCCAGTCTCTTCTGATGTGCCCTCAGGAACTCCTTCTCTATCATTAATAAGATTTTTTGTCATTCAAGACCTCTCTTCCTTCTTGTCACACCTCTTCCATTTTCTAGTACTCACTGACTTTGGACTGATAAAGGCTCAGACCTGAAACTAGATGCTGAGCCAAAAGAGGTCAATTTTGGGTATACTTTATGTCTAGTTTTTACCAAGTGTAGTTAATGGGCCTCCCCTACAATATTGATGTCTGGTATGGGACAGTTTTTACTTCATCTACCATAGAAAATGCATAAGATTCAAAAGGCTTACAGGCATGAATGAATGAATATAGGAAACATTAAATACTCAAATAGTCCATCTGACTCATTAGTCTCCTTTTGGAAGAAAAAGATACTTTGGGGGACTACTGAACCTATTTTATGTATGCACAGCACATTTCATTGTGATGTACAGTTCAAGGAGTTATGTTTTAAGGTAAATTTTCATTGAACAATGAACACTTTTTAGTCATCAAACTGAAGAAATAAACTTAATTGTGAAAAAAACTAAATTTTACTTAAAAATACAAACTTTAGGGGGGCAGAGCCAAGATGGCAGAGTAGAAAGACACACATACTCTAGCTCTTCCCTCACAGTCCATAAAATACCTGTAAAGAAAGACTCTCAACAAATTCTAGTGCAGCAGAAGCCACAGAACAATGGAGTTGAGGAGATTTCCAGCCCAACATGACCTGGAAGGCCAGTGGGAAAGATCTGTCACATTGGACATGGAGTGGAGCACAGCCCAGCCTTGGCCCCACAGTGCTGGCAGGAGCATGACCTGACCAGGCTTCGGGGGGTGGAATCCCCAGCAGCAGCAGAAGTTCACAGATCCCTCAACCCACAAGCATCAAAGATACTTCAAAGGTCAGTAAGTGGGCTTTTTCACCTAGTCCTACTTCCAGGCAGTGGCAGCAGCAGCAGTAGCAGCAGCAGGCGATGGAGGTGTCCACGGAAGGCAGCAGCCAGCTTCTGTTGTTGGAGCCTCAGCTTAAAGCCCCTGTGGGAATTGAGCAGCTGATCTGAATCTCAGCCACTAGCCTAGCCAGGGAGTAACTCCTCTCCATTGATTGTGCCACCTTGGAGGAACTGAGATCTTGCAGATCCCCAGAGTATACCCTACTCTTGACAAAGGACCCAAAAGTCAAGTAACTGCTTGGGAAAATGTTCAAAAAAGGGAAAAAAAATAAGACTATAGAAGGTTATTTTCTTGGTGAACAGGTATTCTCTCTGATCCCTTCAGATGAGGGGAAACAATGTTTACCCTCAGGGGAAGACATAAAAGTCAAGGCTTCTGCATCCAAAACCTCCAAAATAAATATGCAATGATCCCAGACCATGGAAGAGCTCAAAAAGGGTTTTGAAAATCAAGTAATAAAGGTAGAGGAAAAATTGGGAAAAGAAATGAGAGCAACACAAGAAGATCATGAAAAGCAAGTCAACAGCTTGCTAAAGGAGACCCAAAAAAATGCTAAAGAACATAACACCTTTAACAATAGGCTAACTTAATGGGTAAAAGAGGTCCAAAAAGCCAATGAGGAGAAGAATGCTTTAAAAAGCAGAATTAGCCAAATGGAAAAGGAGGTTCAAAAACTCACTGGAGAAAATAGTTCTTTCAAAATTAGGATGGAACAGATGGAGGCTAATGACTTTATGAGAAACCAAGAAATCACAAAACAAAACCAAAAGAATGAAAAATGGAAGATGATGTGAAATATCTCATTGGAAAAACAACTGACCTAGAAAATAGATCCAGGAGAGACCATTTAAAAATTATGAGACTACCTGACAAGCATGATCCAAAAATGAGCCTAGACATCATCTTTCATGAAATTATCAAGGAAAACTGCCCTGATATACTAGAACCAGAGGGCAAAATAAATATTGAAAGAATCCACCAATCACCTCCTGAAGGAGATCCAAAAAGAGAAACTCCTAGGAATATTGTAGCCAAGTTCCAGAGTTCCCAGGTCAAGGAGACAATATTGCAAGCAACTAGAAAGAAACAATTCAAGTATTGTGAAAATACAATCAGGATAACAGAAAATCTAGCAGCTTCTACATTAAGGAATCCAAGGGCTTGGAATGTGATATTCCAGAAGTCAAAAGAACTAGGACTGAAACCAAGAATCACCTACCCAGGAAAACTGAGTATAATACTTCAGAGGGAAAAATGGTCATTCAATGAAATAGAGAACTTTCAAGCATTCTTGATGAAAAGACCAGAGCTGAGAAGAAAATTTGACTTTCAAACACAAGAATCTAGAGAAGCATGAAAAGGTGAACAGGAAAGAGATATCATAAGAGACTTACTAAAGTTGAACTGTTTACATTCCTACATGGAAAGATAATATTTGCAACTCTTAAAACTTTTCTCAGTATCTGGGTAGTGAGAGGGATTCTACACATACACACACACACACACAGAAAGAGAGAGAGACAGAGAGCACAGGGTGAGTTGACTAGGAAGGGATCATAAGTAAAAAAATAAAATTAAAGGGTGAGAGAGGAATATATTGGGAGGAGAAAAGGAAAAATGGAATGAGGCAAATTATCTCTCATAGAAGAGGCAAGAGAAAGTTTTTCCAATGGAAGGGAAAAGGCGGGAGGTTAGCCTATATTGAATTGCTTGCCTTCACAGTGAGGATGGGTGGGTAAGGAGGAAGGAAGAGAAGTTGGAACTCAAAGTTTTAGGAACAAATGTTGAGAATTGTTTTTGCATACAACTGGGAAATAAGAAATACAGGTAATGGGGTATAGAAATTTATCTTGCCCTACAGGACAAGACAGAAGATGAGGATAAGGGAAGGGAGGGGTGTTAGAAGGGAGGGTACATTGATGGAAGGGACAATCAGAATGCATGGCATTTTGGGGGAAGAGAGGAGAGATGGGCAGAAAATTTGGAACTCAAAATTTTGTGGAAATTAATGTTGAAAACTTAAAAATATTTAAAAATACAAACTTTTAAAATAAGATACAAAATACCAATTATTTTTGAAACATTAGCTCATGCCTGTGCACATCCAGTGCACCTTGTATGCATAGTTATATTCTCTCTTGACCTGGGACCCACGCCATCTGAATAACTCACTGCATGAAGAATTGGCCAGATCTTAAACCTTATGAAATGGCTTTAGTCCTTCAGCATCAGGATAATTTTCTCCTTGAATATGTGTGTATTTAATGACGTCTACCTCTGTGAGGCTATTACTTGAGCTCAGGAACTCAGCCTTAGAATTACCTAAGAGGTGATAATCCCCTCCCCACAAGGCTGTAAATAGTCATTTTGAGAATCAGTGATCTCTGACTTTTGCTCAGAAAAGGAAACAAAGGCAGAAGAAGACAACCAGGAACTGAAGGTCCAGAAAGTCCTGAGTTCAGATAGTTCTGGTCATTTGCTCCATATGTAGCCCCTAACTTCCAATCACCAATCATCTTGAAGGCAGCCCCAGGTATTACGTCCCCTCAGAGCAATCTCTAGATATGTTCCTTTCCATGAAAGATGCTTTTCTGACAAAAGTACAGTCTCTATGATAGCATCAAGTTGATAGTAGGATGTTGATTATTTCCCTTCCATTTATTTTCAGCATAGGTAGAATTTTCAGGGATCTCCTCATTTCCCCCTCTAAATGCCTGAGAGAAGCTTCAGTGAAGGACCTAGGAGCACCATGGAAGACCTGTTGCAAGATTCCTTTATTGCCAGATGGTTTCAGAGGAGACAGGAGGAAAAAATAAGTTATGTCAGCTCTGTGTGGTTTCCATGGCATTGACAGTATAATTCCCAAGATCCAAGAAAACAATTTCCCAATTACAAGGATAGAGAAGAATTAAAATTTTAATTAAAATTGAGCAATGTCTCTCAATACTGCAGACAAACTTGCATTTCTTGTGCTTTTCAGAAATATTGTGTAGATAAAGTTGAGCCACAGAACTGCTTATGAAGACTCTCTGATTCACATTGATTAATACGAAACCAATAGTGAAACCTGAACAGTACTCTCATCAGGAGAACTAATATTGCTGCAAATGTATGTTAAAGATTTTCAAATCACTTCCAACCCCAACACTGTGTAGTCTTCTTAGAAGTTAGTGGTGCTAGGGCTATTTTAGAAAGTAGTAGAGAAGAGATTTAGAAAGTTGAACACAGTTGTTGTGTACAATTAATACTCAGTTCATTCAGTAGACATTTATTAAGCACCTGCTATGTGCCAACTATTGTGCTAAGTGCTGGAGATACAAAAAGAAGCAAAACACAGTCTTTGCCCTCAAGGAACATACAAAAACATGCACAGTGGTTGTGGGAATTTCAACTATCACTTATCCTAAGGACTGGTAGAACTTTATGAACAATAAGTTACTTATCCTTTGAGTATCCCTGTGTTACAAGCACTATTATGTGTGATTTTCTTTTTTTAAAATTTATTTTATTTTTAATTTATGAAATAAGATGCATTTCCATAATATAGTAGAGTAATAAAAAGATGATTACATATGAAACCAATTCTATTATGTACAACTTGTTATTTCTTTTGAATATGTAATAAATTTACCAGATAAATTTCTTTTTTTCCCTTCCCTTTTCCATCCCCTGGAGGAACCATCAGATACAAATATGTATATAAATATTAATATCATTCTGTACACACTCCTAGTTATCAGTTCTTTCTCTGGAGGCAGATAGAATCTTCCCTCATATGTCCTTTGTTGTTAATTTGGGTATTTATAATAGTCAAAATTACTTAGTTGTTCTTAAAACAATATTGCTATATACAACATCCTCTTAGTTTTTCATTGGAAAAAAAAGAAATTTATATTAAGTTTACCAACGTACACAGAATAGGAAACAGAATTATTTGGAGAACCCTGATAAACGTGCCTTCCCTTTTCCTTTATAGCAATGCATATGAATTACCCAAACTCACATATAAGTCTTCGGTGTAATAAAGATATGAGCTTCCAGTGCTACTGATGGATGTCCTAGGGACTGTTCCTGCTTGTCCATGTATTATCTTTTTTAACTCCTTGTAATTAGTTGGTAGGTGCTCTGCTGATCATTCATCCCTTAGGGCTTGCTAAGTGTAATTTTACTGTCTAGCAGGCACTTGCTGGCATATTTTCCACTTTGTACCTTTACCACTGATTGTTTTTCCTTTGAGCTGGATAAAGACAAGTTTAAAAAAAGCAAGCAAGAGCAGGGCAGAGAAAGTCAGAACTATAATTTGGTTGTTTAAGGTTCAATTGGTCATGTTTTTCCTGTTCCCTCCTGTCTTCTCCAAACTGTTTTTAAACCCAGGCTTTGTTCTGCATCATGCCCCTGTGACATTAAATCAGCTCCCACACTTTTTCTGCTCATTTCAGTGTAATCAGTAGAAATGTGATAAGGGAAAAAAATTTTTTTTTGTGCTTGAAGGCTTTTCATTTCCTCACATACTTTCTAGACATTTTTGGAGAGGTGGAATTGCTAACACATAGGTTCGGTTTGGGGTTTTGTTTTCTTTTGTCTGTTTTTCAAGAAAGGATAAAGGACCAGTGACCTAAGAAAGGGTGCATCTTAGCTATCTTTTATAATGAAAGAAATGCCTGCATGACTCAGCTGTACCTGACTCAAGGATCCTAGTAAAACTTTGCTTATACACTAGAACATTTATACTTTTCCCTAGCTATCCTGGTGAAATGCCTGTTTTCCTAGAATCCGTCTATCTAAAGTCAGGGAGCCTTCTTGCCAGGGAGTTAAACATATAAAGTCTTAATAGGGACTCCCTTTATAGAGAATCCTACTAACTTATGGGAAGTTTGCAATCTACATCCATGGAAGAAGTACTCATATTGGTGAAATTATGAATCCTTAAGGTCCCTAAACATTCAAGCTAATAAACTGATGTGCTTTATAAGCTAGGTGTGGAAGAGTGATGTAAAAATATCAATGTTTTAAAGTCTCTAAAGCAGGGAACAGAATGTTAAGGGTTCAAAACTATGAAGGAGAAAGGGCTATAAAAACATGCCTTTGACCTAGCAATACAAATTGTTAATTTGGTCAATGTGAACTGATTTCTAAGAGCTCAGGTGAACTGACAAAAATGAACCTCTAAATCTTTTGATGCTGAGGACCAGCCCAAAGTACTGTGTTGGTCCCACAAAAGTATAAACAACCATGAGGGTTGCAGTCCCTCTCTCTTTAATGTAGTTTCTTGACTCCAGTGATGTCCTTTCTGACTCTACAGGGAATCTGAGAAATTTGGAGAGGTGCTAGTCATATGTTCAACATGAGCAAACAGGCCATATTACTTTTCTAATGTTCACACTGTCAGCAAGTCTTTATAGATAAAATCTCAACTGGAAGGGGAAGGAAAGATCTCTCCCTCCCTCACAGGGTTTTTTTAAAAAATTTGTTTAGTATTTTATTTTTCCCTAGTTCCATGTAAAAACAATTTTTAACATTCTTTTTTAAAACTTTGAATTCCAAATTCTCTCCCTTCCCCCCTCCCCACCCAATCCCCTATTGAGAAGGCAAGCAATTTGATATAGATTATACATGTATAGTCATGCAAAACATTTCCATAATAGTCATGTCCTTCAGAGGTGTCTTGGATAATTGTATTGATGAGAATAGCTGAGTCATTCACAGCTGATCATCTTACAATACTGCTGTTACTATGTGTATAGTACATTTCGCTTTGCATCAACCTAGTCTTTCCAGGTTTTTCTGAGAGCATCTTGCTCATCATTTCTTATAATATATTAGTATTATATCATAATCACATATCACAACTTGTTCAACCATTCCCCAATTGATAGGCATCCCCTCAGTTTCTAATTCTTTGCCCCCAGAAAAGAGCTGCTATAAATATTTTTGTACATATTGGTCCATCCTATTCCTTTTTATTTTTTAATCTTTTTTACGTTTTAATCTCGTTAGAGGTGTTATTGCTAGGTCAAAGGCATGTTTTTATAGCCCTTTCTCCTTCATAGTTTTGAACACTTAACATTCTGTTCCCTGCTTTAGATATTTTAAAACATTGATATTTTTACATCACTCTTCCACACCTAGCAAGTGCTCTCTTAACAGAAAAAAATTTAAAAAATAAACAATATCTTTGGAGTTTTATTGGTCTATTTCATTTCATGGAGTATATTTATTATCTTTCTATGTGAGAGATTAACACATTTGTGCATGTGGAACATTTTGTTTCAACTTCTGTGATTTGATATCTGATATCTTGTATTGATTTTGTTTGTCAGGCTTCCTCGAAACTTATTTCCTACACATAAAGGCCTTCCATTATTGAATCCTCATTTCCTCAACAGTGATTTGTATAAAAATGAACTTTTCATGAGGATTTTTGACAATCTATTTAGATCACATTAGTTAGGTATAAAAATAAACAATGGTCAGTATATAAAGCCCCAGGATATTTCAAAAAGTATATGAATAGAATGAAGCTTATTCATTTGACAAGAATTTATTGATTACTATACACATAAAACTTTCCTACATAGAAACAGAATCAACCAACAAGGAAATATTAAGTGTCTGTTATATACTATTCACTGGTGATACAAAGGCAAAAATGAAACCATTTCTGGCCTCAAATTGCTTATGTTGCATCAGAGGACACAGCATGTTTGTCACATAGATGAGATGGAACCTGGTAGAGTAGATAGAGAGCTGGCCTTGTAGCCTGGAAGATCTGGCTTCAAGTTTCACTTCGGACACAGGCTGGCTGTGTGACCCTTGAGCCAATGACTTAATCTTTCATTTCTCTAGAGAACTTTCTTAAGACCATGATTGGGAGAGAAAGTACTGATTCCCAGTGTTATAGGGATGCTTCTCACTTGGGACATCCTCACACCAATGAACTCAAGGGTTCGGTCCCTATTCCTATACAAAATCAACACAAAGTACATTTTTTTCAAGGAGGGGAAATTCTAGTATTGATGAGAATCAGGGAAGCTGTTGTGTGGAAGTTTATTCTTGAGCCGCCTTACAGGAAATTTAGCATTTTAATAATCAGTGGTGAAGAAGGAATGATACATTCCAGATATGAGGGATAGATAGTTCAGTGGCACAGAGACTGGACATTTAATATCATTTATGAAGAACAGGAAGAAGACCTGTTTGGCTACATACCCTAGAAAGTCATATGAGGCAGAATAATGTATGTAACAAAACTGGAAACGCAGGTATGCTTATAAAATGTTTTAAATGGGCATATGTATAAACTGTATAAGAAGAAAGTGTTCTAAAGTAATGGAGAAATTCAGATTTAAATAATCTTGGAGGAAGAGTCTTGAAGCAGAACTAAAAGGAAATGCTGGACCTAGTTTGCAAAGGAGGTAAGAAGACATGTTAGAGTAAGATGACATGCTTTAAAAGATGGAGGGAGAGAGGTGTGAAAGGAATGGAGGTTCCAAAATAACTCCTGTACTGTGAATTGGAGGAAGTGTGTGTCCTATTCTGTAGCATTTCACAATGGAATAGCTTCAGTGACCTGGTGAGGTGGTGAGAATTGAATAAGATAATGTTATTCTGTTTTGCAAACCCTAAAGGATAAATAAACATGGTCTATTTCATAAACTGAAACTTGGTGAGATCAAATGACATGGTTGTCACAAGGCTATTATGTAATAAAGCTGTGGTATGAACCTAAGTCTTCAGACTTCCAGATCCATTGTCCTTTTCACTATGCAAAACTGACTCTTTGATTGGAAATGGGAAAAATCGATAGGATACTTTTTGTGTGGGTATGGGTGATCAGTAGGTGGTGGTGGTAGGGAACCCAATTTATTCATTTCTTTAATGTTAACTTTCAGCTTGATGTCATGGATAGTGGCAATGCCTCATTGCTAATTAAAGATAATTAGAAGGGAGAAATCAAAATGAAAGATTTACAAGTGTTTGGAAAAGTTGTTTCTTTATTCAGATTTATGATGTATTATTTGATATCTGTTGGTAGGGAGAAACCAAAGTAAGTTTCAATGTTAACCAAATTGCTTTGAAATTCTTTTTCTCCTTTTAAAGAACAGATGCATATAAGCAAAATGGTATTGTAAAATTGTAGATAAGGCACATGTAAAATACGTCCCAGGGAGATTCTAAACAAATCCAGGAAATAAAGATTTCACAAGGTTGGCTGATATCTGAGACTAAGATATTCTCCTGATTTGCTTAAAGTAGTCAAGTTGACCAAAACGCCAAATGAAGGATCATCCATGCTTTGTAGTACATTATGGCCATAGCAGGGAAGCTGAGGAGGCAAGAAACTCACAGTTCTCTGTCGCATTAATTTAAGTGCAATCCAATTTAATGAGTGAGTATAATTGTCTTGTGGATGAATAGGTATATAACCTGAAGACATAATTTCAGAGCAAGGTTGGGAAGTTTAAAGGTAGCAGGTTAGAAAGGTGATATCAAGAAAAAGATTGTACTATCTATCTGTCTGTCTATGGTGGCTCTGAGCTGAAGAAACGTGTCTTAACTCAGTATTTCTCTTTGAGGAAATACTGGGAAAACATTAATAAAGTATTAAGAAACAAGATCTCAGGGAGGATCACTGTTAGATTGTCTTAGGAAATGTTTTTTTGAATGGCTATTTCTAAAATTACTTTTGTAAAAACAAGTTACAAAATTATGTTTTCTTATACATAGTGTCATATCACAGATTAGAATTGGAAGGGACCTTAGAAGTTTTCTTTCAACGCCTCAATTTTAGAGATGAGTGATCTGAGGCCCAGAGAAGTTAAAGGAAATTTCTCAAGGCCGCATAGGTTGATAAATAAATGGCTGAGTCAAAGGTAGAACATTGCTGTACACTTTCTCCCATTAATAAAAAATTGATAGAAAATATAGAGGCAGATGTCTCACAGTTCCGGGCAAGTTTACTTAACTTTAATTACTATCTGTGTAGCCTTGAGCAAGTTACTTAGCTGTCTTGCACATCAATTTTCCCCATTTGTAAAAGTGATCTTTATGATACAGTGTTAAGAGTTCAAATTCTATGTCTGATACTGTGTGACATTGAACAAATCACCTGACCTCTCTGGGCCTCATTTTCCTCATCTTTAAAAAGAGAGGGCTAGATGCAGGAAGTTCTCTTCCAGCTCTAAATCTAGGGTCATTTGTTCCTTTTTTGTGATGATACTGTCCAGGTAAGAACGGATAGGAGTACTAATGACACATGTGCCATCTAGCGGCCAAATTAGGTGATTTACAATGACATTACAGTCATTGCCCTGTGTAGTAGAAAAATGCCATCATGACAACATGCCAATGTCCTCTGGATTGAGATAACCTCTGAAGCTTTGTGAATCACTGTAGAAGGAAAGAACCAACTTGATCTTCTAATTTTTAATTTTCTTGTCCATCTTTGTATCCCTCCTTCCTACGTAAACCCTCTCTTCTTTTTCTCCAGTTTTCAGTTTTAAAATGTTCTTTTATAAATTTGCATAATAGACAAACTGAAATATTTTGACAAACACATGCTGAGAATTCCACTATTGAAGGCCCTGCCTGGAAAAGGACTGGTAATTCCAGCTTTTAGTAGGCATAATGAGAAACTGCCAATTCTGCGCATAGTAAGCCTTCTTTGGTCTGGTAATTCATATTTAGTACTAAGTAAGCATTTGTTCTTTGTTATATGTTTTCTTCATAAAAACTTTTTGACTATTCAGAAGCAGTATTTTTATTCATGTTCCAGGAGAATGTACATCCATTAAAGGCAGGAGCTGTTTCACAGCTGTGTTACACACAGTAAGTGTGTAACAAATGTTTGTAGACTTGACATTGAATTCACGGGTGAGTGAGTGCAGTATTCTGCACATAGTGCCCTACACATGGACTTGTCATTCATTTCTTTTTTCCATTTTTTTCACTTGTACCAAAAAACTTTCATGGCAGAATATTCATGAGAGAAGGGGGTGAGTAGTGATGGTGCTGGGGAGGATTGTTTCTGCAAGCCAGGGAGGACCCTGTTTCATATAAAAATAAAAACAAACCCAAATACAGACATATGGAGGAAAGTTATGGAGGTCACTTGTAAAATGACCTTTGGATTTTTAAGGGCTGTTTTTAGAAATGATGTTTGGACATCAACAGTTGGCATAGATCTTTCACTTGAAGCCCAATACTTATCACTTGTTAATTATTCTTAAAAGTGGGTTGCCTGGGATCTATGTTCTCATTCTGAAGTAATCCTTTTTCATAGGAAATAAGTTGTAGGATGTACAAAGCCCTTTCCCCACAGCAGTACTATGACTGAATATTCAGCCAAGCATTGAGCACTTACTGCTACTACAACCATTAATGATAGCTAGCAGTTATATGTAGCAATTTAAAGTTTGCAAAGCACTTTATAAATATTATCTTAATTTTGCAATATGTAGAGTAACTTGGGTCATCACTTAAAGCTGCAGAGGAGAGGGGATCAGGAAAAACCAAATCCATAAGAGGTTAATTGATGAGACCATGATGATACAACTATAAGTGTTAGAACTGTGGCTCAAACCAAGTCCTTTGTCTTTCTCACTGTTTCTCTCTCTCTGTGTTTCTCCCTCCTTCAGTTCCTTTAATCCTATGAAGAAAGGAACTGCAAAATTGTGTGAGGACAACAAAAATAACAATAGCAACATATATTGAGTAGTAAATTTGAAATATTTGTGTTTGTCTAGTATATATGAAAAGATATAAAAGAATATTTTATAATATCTTTTCATCCCTGTTCTTTCATTAGATCTGCAGACCAGCCCCTAGAGAGTAGGTAAATTATTTCCCATCTACTCTGTATGTCTTTTACTTGTCTAGTTATTTACAACATTGGAATATAAGGTCCTTAAGGAGCTGGGACTGTTTTTGCATTTCTTTGTATCCACTGGTTTTACCATAGTGACTGGAACATAGTAACTGTTTAGTAATGGTTTGTCAACTGACTGGCCAATGACTTGCCCAAAGTTACTCATCTGGTCAGGCTTTAATCAATCAATCAGTCAATAATAAAGCCTTTTTTAAAAAATGCACTTTGTGCCAGGATCTAAGCTTAAGTAAAAACACTTCAGACACTGGACAAACCATGGAACCTCTGCCTCAGTTTCCTTAACTGTAAAATGGTGGTAATAATAGCACCTGCTTCCCAAGATTGTTGTGAATATTAAATTAGAAAATATTTGGAAAGCACTTAGCACTGTACTCAGTGATTAAGTTTGGTGTTTAAGAAATGCTGATTTGTTTTCTTCCTTCACAGAGAATTTACATTCTAAGGAAACCAGTGTGTGTATGTGCATATACTGTGCGTGGATGTATATATGTATACATACTAAATGTAAATAAAATATAAAGTAGATAAATAGGATGAAGTTTTAAAGATAGCCACAGCAGCTGAGAGGATCAGAAAACGTTTCATCAAAAAAGTGGTCATTGAGTTGCCTCTTGCAGGAAGAGGAATTCTTTGAGGTGGAAGTGAGGAGGGAGTGCATTTGAGGCATGGAAGACAGTCATCCATCACAGAGGCACAGAGACAAGAGATCTAGTGTCCTGTGTGAGCCGCAAAGCTGGATCGCAGAATATAGAAGAAAGAAGTTATTCCCAGTGAGAAGGGAAAGACAGATTTGGCCAAGACTTTAAAAACTAAGCAGAGGAGTTTATATTTGATTCTGGAGGCAATAAGAAGCCACTACAGTTTATTGAGGAGACATTGTCAAATCCATGCTTAGGGAAATCATTTTAGCAGCAATGCCAAAGGGCAGGAGGAGAAGTGAATTGGGGAGAAGTGAGGCAAAATGACCAATTAAGGAACTTTTCTAATCATTTAAGTGAGATGTGTTGAGAGCCTGGACTGTAAGGTCTTGGTTATGTAAATAGAGAGAAGGGATTGGATGCCAGAGCTGTTGTGAAGATGTAAGTGATAATATTTGGCAACTGACTGAATAAGTAGTATGAAAGACTGTGGAGCACTGAGGTTAATGCTAAAGTTATGAGCCTGGGAAATTGAAAAGATGTTTCAAAATCCATTTTGAAAAGCCCATAGGCATTTGGTGATGGGAGATTAGAAGTTTAGAGGAGAGATTGAGACTGAATATATAGATCTAATAGCATAACAGAAACCATGCTATATGACAGGATATGATATTTGTGTTCAGAATACTTGCTTTTTAATTACTGTTAATGAACGTGTATTCAGAGTAGAGTAAGAATACCCTCATATTTCAGGACTTCGGAAGCAATAAGATTTGGGGATTCCCCTCCCCTCCACCAAAAATGACATTTCTTTGCTTATAGTTTATCTCATTTTTTTCTCAGGCATCTGTTACAGATACAATCTTCCTTTTGCCCTCAATTTTGGCATGCACCCAAAGATGAATTGATTACTAGCACCAAGCACCACAAAACGTACCCTGAGGCAAGCAGTACCAATGCTGCCCACAAATCAATTTTAAAATCCAGAAATACTTTGGGATGGGAGAGAAAACCAGATTTTAAGTCCTCATGGGACAAAAAAAATTGACCTTTTCTTGGTTTGGGGTTTTTTTTGTGTGTTATGGACCCTTTGGTAGTTTGGTAAAACTTTTAGAACCCCTCCTCAGAATGTTGCCGACATTCACAATTGAACAAAATGATAAATTTGAATTAAAGGTTAGTCAAAAAACATGTGTGTGTACATACACACACACAAGCATACACACATTGTGTGCTTGTGAGTGTGTGTATATATGTTTTCTTCATACACATTATGATCCTCCTCCATGCATCCCAGGTTCAGAACTCCTCCCCTGAGGGATGTGGGAGAGAGAGAGATTTTGTCCAGCGTTGGAGCTGGTAGACTAAGGAGTAGTTCCCCTGGGAAAGGGCTGGAGAGAGAACGCTCACCATCTGGTAGCTTCCTCTTTTCTTTGGGGGCTACCGCCCATTCTTGTGACCTTTATCTTGTCATTGGACTCCAAGTGATGCTGGAGAAGAAAGTGAGGTTGATGACTTTGCACAGCCCTGTCTCACTTAAATCCAGTTCACTTGCAAGTAAAGACATCCTCCTCCTGAGGTCACAGTCCTCTTCAAGAACTAAGGACCAGCAACAACGATCCTACTTTAGTTATTCTTACTAAGTGCTAACCTTAGGTGTTTCTACTACCTGCACTCTAAATGAATTAGAAATGTTGAAATTGCTTTCTAAATATTTGGTGCCCTAGGCACCAAGTTTGTAAACTTTAAAGCATATATGAATTGTAACTATTGTTAGTGTTATAATTATGAATGCCCACAAGGCTAGAAGGGCAATGAGGTGGTGTCGTGGGTAGAAAGCCAGGCCTAGCGTCAGGAAAATCTGAATTCAAATGTGGCCTCAGACACTTACTAGCTGTATGATGCTGGGCAATTCATTTAACCCTGTTTGCCTCAGTTTCCTCATCTGTAAAATGAGCTGGAGAAGGAAATGGCAAACCACTCCAGTTATCTTTGCCAAGAAAACCCTAAGTGGGATCACAAAAAGTTTGCTGAAATGACTGAACAACATAAGCCTCGAAAACATCCTGTTTTATCCTGTTTTGAGGATTTGCTGACAGACCATTAATCAATTTGCACGGCAGAATAGTGATTTTAGTTTAAATGCCCACCTTAGCCCTATAGAGTTAGCCTTTCCCCCTGCAGTCTCATGCTCCTCAGTGAAGGAGACAGGGGCAAAAGAGGAACAAGTTGTATTTTTCCATTATTGAAATAAGTCAAAGTAAAGGAAAATGTATGTGTGAAGTATTTTGAGGCCAGTGATGAAGTCAGATGTGTTTAATGTGTTAGAGCTTATTGATCAGACTTGGACCACAACTCATCTCTCTTCTGTTACTAAGGCTGTATCCAGCCTTTCGTTCGCTTACCTCACATGTTCTTATTACCTTTCATACATACAACCATTACAGTTTGTGCAAAGGATTTACAATGAAAGGATTTTGATCTCTTTTTCCCCCTTAGTTTAACTGGATGTCCTGTGTACCTTCTAGAGCTTGAATTTGCTGTAGAGAAATGTTGTATTTAATTGCTCCTGCTCTTTGAATGTCAACTCTTAGAAATTTTATTTTTCGTAGATGATTTCTTAACTTTATCTAGCAGATGATAAACTGTGTGTAGCAACTGGGGAGGAAAATCAAAAGATGCGGATTCAGCTGATTGACTTTTAATTAAAATCTTAATTGAGTAGTGCATTTCATCTGGAGGCAGAATGATTTAGAATGCTAGACTAACCCTACTCCTTGAATTCTGTCTTAGAGTTAAATGATATTCTTACTTCACTGTTTTTTACATTATAGGGTAGAATGTGGGTGAGGAAGAACTCGGGGGCAAAAATAATTCAGGTCCAAATTAAACAGTTAAGTGCTGAATTGTCAGAATTTAACCAGAATTGAATTTTAAAACTATATTTTATCAGGATTGCTTTAACTTCTAACTAATGCTATATCTCTTTTAAACGTTGTTTTACATGTTTTAAAATAAAATAATTTTTTTAAAAAGGAGTTTGTTGTTGTCTCTAAGTATAAAGTCCATTGTTTCATTTGCTTCCCTCTTTGAAATATTTATTATCAGCCAGTCAAATGTAGAATGTTTTAAGATTCTTCAGTGATTTAATTTTAAGTCAAGGTTTCTTAGAATATCTTAAGTGGCACATATCAAACTCCTTGACAGACCCTATTTTTAGGCATATGGTTCAAAAAAAGCTAAGAAAGGTATCTCTGGGTCTATGCCATCTGTTGATTGCTGGGGGAAAAACTGACCTTGACTTTTTAAACTACCTGATTTGTGGCTGAAGAACATACTATTTTATCAGAACTCCTGAGGACCAAACAGTCCTACTCTCATGATTTTTGTTTAACCAGATAGACTTCCCAACAAAGATCATCTCATTTCTGCTGGGGAAAAAAAAAGCTCACTTAGAGCTGAATTGTCGGGGCTTCAAATGAGAAAATTGCATTTTCTGGAAAAGCAGCTAGAGCAAGTGTTCTTAACCCTTTCTGTATCATGAATCCCCTTTTGGCAGTGAAACCTCTTCTCAGAATAATGTTTTTCAATGCAAAAAATAAAATGACTAGGACTACAAAGCAAACTGCTATATTGAAAGAAAGATTATTTTTTTCCTCCTCAAGTTTATGGATCCCATGGAATCTGTCCTTGAGCTCTGGAGATCCATGGTTCCTCAGGTCTAGAACTCCTGAGCTCAAGAATCGCTTAGGTCACTTCCATCTTTTGGATTTTGTGACCGCCTAAAGCAAGAATAAGGTATTAATTATTTCCCAGAGTTCTGTGCTGTGTTTGGACAAATGGGCCTTTTCATTGAGGGTTTTTTTTAACAGGATGCAGTTGCATGTGGTAGGCCTTCTGGCCATGATGTTCTGAGAAGAAAGGGATGCCTGAAAGGCCACTATTGTAAGAATCATTTCATGCCATTGTTAAACCTAAAATGTTTAGCCACCCCTAATTTCTTCTAGGTTTGTCTCTCTAAGCCAGTGTGCTTTAGAATTGGGGTGATGGCTGTTCCTGCTTCATCAGTGGAGGAGGAAGAAGGTTTGGGAGGGAGGTTTATTTTTTCATAAGTTCCTCTCTTACCCTGTCCCTATTTGAAGGGGTTGTTGTTCTGTTCTGAATCACATACTGCATTCATTGAGGTCTGGGTTCCTTGTGGTATTTCTTATTTCCCTGATGACTGCTCTCTCAACAGTGGTGCACTTTTGCTCAGCTTCCAAGCAAGCAATTAGCTATAAAGGGTCAATTTTTGCAGGTCTCAATCCAGCAAAACTCTCAGTAACTTTATGGAGCTTTTGCAAAAGCCCAAATTAAATAAGATTTTTCCTTCTTTTAGCTACAGTTCCTGCTTACATTTAACTAGGGTCCTTGTAATCACCAGAAGTCCATTTCCCCCCATCTTTTCCCTCACATCTCTAAGCTATCATTTAAAAAGAATCATTGTATCTGGAGTTAACCAACAAAGTCAGTTCAATGTTAAGTATAAAATCTCTTTTTATAAATTTTCTCTTTTAAATTATGAGCTTAATCTTCAAGTAACATTTTATGGTATACGAAACTGAATTTGTTATGTGCAGTTTGGTTTTTGAAATATATATTAAATTTTATGAGGTAGTAACAAAACTGATATTTTTATTCCTGAATTTCTTTTTGCTTTTTTCTGTTTATTTTAAACAATGTTCTATTGCTACACCTTTTTTTAACCTCTGTTGCTTTAACCACTTAACCACTTCCCCTACCTCTGTAGAATCCATTCTCTTTGATAACAGTGAGTATATTTTTTAAAAAAAAAAATTGAACATCAGCCATGTTTGACAATATGTGCTCATTAGAATGTGTAAGTTTGTCCAGACAATATTTTGTACATTTCTTGAAGTGAGTATAACAGAGTTCAAATCACAACAGAGTGAATTTTGACAACTGGCTTGGCTTATTTGATATGCAGAAAAATCATTCATTACAAATTGGAGCCATTTGATTTAATTCCCAGAAGTATTGAATTGCCTTTGGAAAGAGAGGCAGAGACTGGGGGTGGGGGTGGGGGGTGTCAAAGAGGGTAGACTGGGAGACAAGTCAGATAAGACAGAAAGGACTTGACCTAAAGACAAGTCCAGACCAGGAGTCCAGGGCAGAGTCTGCTTTCTATTATGTAATCAGTGTAATTGAAATGCACAATGTGCGAAGTATTGTGCTAAATTATTGGAGATACCTACCCTTAAGAAATTGAGATTCTACTGAGTGAGTACACTTTGTGAGTATAAGTAAATATGTACGTGTCTGTATGTGTGTGCATACATACGTATGTAATTTTAAGTGGAAGAATATCCTAATAATAAGATAGGATCAGGAAAGATCTCATGTAGGAGACTGCAGCTGATCCATAATTTTAAAGAAACTAAGAATACTTCGAGGTGGTAAAGAAGGATTATATTCTAGACATGAGAAAGCATATATATAAAGGCATGATTAAAAGGTATAACATAAAGGGAGATGAAATGTTATAGGGCAGTTTGACTAGAATGAAAGGCTCCCTTACACCATACTAAACTCAAATGTAAAATTTGCTGAATAACTTCAAACAGTCAATTTGACTGAATGGCCATCTGTCTGTGGAAACATACTGATACACAATCACATTCTTCTTCTTCCTCTCCTTTGTCCAACCTAGCAGTGTCCACCTTTGGCTACTCTTTTTATTTGATGTTGACCAAATATAGATTTGCTTTCTTCTAGTTACTGTGACCTTCCTATAATTGCCTTTTTCTAGGACATCACAAAATGAGGGGGAACTACAGGTTATTTTTCAAAAGCCTAGCTGTTAGATTAAAGGAAAGATTTTGAATGCTTCTTTTGCTTGATATAGGGGGAAGAATGGTTAATTATGAAAAGCAGTGTAGCAGTGAAGAGTGTTGTGCTTAGAATTTGGAGTCCCCTGGGCTTGAGTCCTCCTTCTAACATATATATGTATGTATAGCTATACATGTACATATATATATATATATATATATACATGTGTAGATATATGAACGCATAAATACAGCTGATATATCCATGAACATTTCACTTAACCTGTCTGAAAGTTCCCTCATCTATAAAATGGCAATGATGATATCCCTCCTCAGAGTTTTTGTGACTATCAAATAGGATAATGGAGATAAAGCAATATACAAACCTAAAAGAAAAATATAAATTTCAACAATTATTATCACAAGTACAGAATATCAGCTGTCAAATAATTAGCTCATTCAGGCTTTGATATTATTTTAAAAATAAGTTGAGCAAATTATCTTCCTACTTTAATATAACCTATATAGCATGAGTACAAAGGGAAATTTGTAATTGAGGTACAAAAATTGTATTAGAAAATGACTTTTTTTTTGTTTAGTTGTCTGTCTTAGATTTTTTTAAAAATATGAACATGAATAAGGGTTGGTTTTTGTTATGTTTGAAACATGGCTCATATATGAATGCATTCATGAATCCAACATAAGTTGTATGACATTGCTGTTGATTTATGGCATAGCTTCCTGCAACCTAATTTGTAGTGATTGATTTGGAAGATGGTAAAATGCTAAAACATGCAGAACAGACATTCTTGCATGTTTCTAAATGGTGTTTTGAAAGCACTTTGTTAGGTGGTACAATATAGCAAGGGATGGTTCTGTAGACATAACATTTTCCAATAATTATAAGCAGGTCTCAAATACTAATTTCACTTCATATTTCATCATTAAGTATGCATCTCAGGTGTTCTGTCAAATGATGTAGTGGGTTTTAATGATGCTAAGGTAGGATTTAGTTGTAAAGCACTAGACACTGAAAAATTATATTGGTGTAGGCAACATTTTGTGTATATAGGTGGAACCCATCATTACTTTAAATATCTAAAGATGCTACTTTGCATTTGGAGAACTTTGAAAAGCCTAGAATTTTATGTTAAAAGGGACCTCAAAAAGAATTTATTCCAGTCTCCTTTTTCACAGGTAAAGTTATTGGAGCTAAAATTTGAATTCAAGTTCTCTGGTTTCATATCTGTTCCTTTTCCTCTTTATTGTCTCTGATGCTATTTAGTATGTGTGCAGGAACCGATACAAGGTACAGACCATTCCTGTTAATTTATGGCATAGTTCATGCAGGGCTTACAGGTCATTGAGAGAGTGTTTTGTGTGTAATTCTTAATATAGGATTTAGAAATGCATATCCCTAAGGATACTGATTCTTTTTGTTTGTTTGTCTAGCTAAGTTATATGGATTCAAAAGATAAGGATCTCAATTGGTGGTAATGTGAATCTTTAAAAAATGCTTTTCCTTAGGCAGTTGAAGGAAATTATCCATTCTAAGTTTAAATCATCATAATTTTTGTTTGTTTTTTAGTCATAGACATTTTAAACATCTTAAAACTACAGAGCGTGTACAATCATGTTTATTCATCTGGATTCTTCTGAATACAGCTATGCTATACTTACTGCTCTGTTCTTCTGAAATTAACATCATCAAGTTATGAATTAGACTAATGTACACAAGGGGAGATTGTAGAAAGTGTGCTTGTATTTTAAGAATGAAATCATCAATCTTATCTCCAAATCTAATTCGCATTTTTGTTGATGTAGATGACTAAAACAGCTGCCTTCTTCACCTCAGTAACTGGGATATCAACAACAGATGAAAACTGCTTTGCACAATTAAGTAAGACTCTCTGACAATGAGAGTACTGTGAAGCCTATTACTGATTCCTTTAATAACCAAGTCAAAGAGAATGTAGTAATAGTGGTAAAGGAGCAAAAATCAGACGCAAAAATCACAAACTGTAGATGAAGATGTGTATTAATCACTCTAAGCAAAACTCTTCAATCCTTTAACCTCCAAACAAAAGACTTGTGTGCCAGTGTAAGACAGGAGCTCTACTTCAGACAGATTCAGGTTCACACTGGATTCTGACAGACCTAAGAAAGACAGTGGAGCCCTACATAAGGGATTCATATTCTCACAGTGGCCAAATGGGACAGAGAACATCTGCCAAATCACTTTATTCTCATAGTGGCCAGTTGAGACAAGGGGTGGGAGCATCCATCCACCTTTGGTGCAGGCAAGTTTAAGATGGGTTTCTCCTCCACTTCACTTTATTCTTGCAGCAGCAGGTCAACACAGGGAGTAAAGACATCTGCACCTACTGACCAGTGCTCACTTGATGAATAGAGCAACACACAAAGAAGGCAGCATGACAACAATAATTCATGAGTTCACATTATCTTTGGTTACATGATGTGTCAGCATGACGTAAGCACAGTGTTAGTGTTTATGGGTCATGGATTCTGGCTACTTGTATCAATCCAAATCTGTGCCACAACAGCCCGATATAGAGTAATTAGAGTTAAATCCATAAGATAACAGAGTAACCTTAGGTAAGCTTATGAATTAGCAAAAGAGAATATTTGGATGACCAATTCAGAGCCTCTCTCCCTCTATCTTCATTTATGATATACTAAGTACAGAGTCACAGAAGTGCTGGACACTGGCCTTCAGACAGAGGCCCATCTGCTGAAGGGATTCTGACAAAATACCTCTTCCCCTCACCCTCTTCTCCACAGTAAGTCGCAGATGCAGAATATGCACACTGAGAATAAAAGGTAAAGCGAAGAAGGAATTGGTAGGACTGAAAATGTGTGAGCATAGACCTTGGACCTGAGGATCAGCCTCTGGAAACTTAGGTAAAACTACTTTTGTACCTTAGAGTTTACTTAGGGAAGAAACCTAAGCCTGTGAATCTAATATCCTCAAACTTAAGGAGACTTGAGGAGCCTATAGCCTTTCAGTCTATCTTCACTGGTTTGCAACAGGAGAAAAAAAAAGGACAGATGTAGAGTAAGAGAAGGGAAATAGAAGAAAAAGGGTAAAACACCAAAAATACTAAGAGAAAGGAGGCCAACAAAGGTATAACACACAAATAAACAAATCAGCAGAGAAGATCCTAAAAGTCAAAGAAAAATTGGGTAAATCTAAAGAGAAACCAAAGTATAATAAATAAATATACTATGAAAAAGGTAAATTAATAGTGTCTGTGGAAAGAAAATCCTTTGGGATCCCCCACAGATTGTGGAATCACAATAATAAACCTCAGAATGACTCAAAAACTAACTAAAACTCAAAAAGGATAAATTTAGGTCAGGAATAAGAGGTCTTAACACAAATGGAGTGATTATTGCAAAATCAAAAGCACAATTAGCAAAGTAAGAAAAATGGAAAAAAATCCTTTTTAAAAAGTGTGAGAAAGATGAATAAATTCAGAACCCCAAAATGGAGAAAGACTAGGCAGAAGAGAGGCAAGGGTAGCACCATTGAAAAGTACACATGAATTTTATTCTTTAAGAAACAATGCAAGGATCCTGTCTCCTGGAAGAACATAGCACATCAAAAGACTTAAATAAAATAATGTAAGAAATCATGCAAGAAAACTCTTTTGAACTGAAAACAGACAATAAAGCCTCAATTGAGAAAATTCATAGATTAATGCTAGAATAAACAAACACACATTTGAGTACTTCAAATAAACTCTAAAAGATGTTATAGTAAAATTAAACAGTTTTAATGATGACAAAATTTATCAACTTGTAGAAAGTTCTTTAAACATGAATAAAAGACAATCAAAATCATATAGGATTATTCTGAAATTGCAAGACATTGGAGAAGAAAATGGAATAATGTATTTCCAAAGACAATGGAGCTCAAGCATTCAACCAAAAATAACATTTCCTACAAAACTAAGAGTAATCATCAACACAGAAAAAACAATAACCTAGGAAAAGATTTTTGATTTGCAAATGCCCCTTACAAAAGAATATAAAATATAAGTAAGTGCAATTATTAAGAAATCATTGAACAATAAAAAAATTTATTTTATGGTTATTGTTTTTACTTTACTGATGGGAACAAAAAGAAAATGATTGGTCTATAGAAAGAAAGAACAGGAGGGACGCTCAAGGTATAAAGAGGACCCAAGAAGTGAAAGCTTTCAGGGGCACTTGCAAACTGAGGAAGAGTAAAGGTAACATGGATTAAATTCCCTGCCATCCCCTTCCCTCAGGTGAATCAGTGCCTTTTTGTGTGAAGGATTAACAGTGTAGAAAGTTGCTGAAATGGGAGAGAAGAGGGAAATAGGTGACATTGATAGCTGAATAATGAGGAATGGTGATTCTTAATATTAAGGGGAAGACAATCTCTGGGAGAAGGTGATGGAGGCTGAAAGTAAGGACTCTATTCAAGGTGCTAGAAAGGAAGGCTTTGCCCCAAAACAGGAAGAATTAGAAATTCCTCTGAAGAGAATTCTCATAGAAGAGAAGGCATGGGACACAGGGATCTTGTGATAATGTTCATGTGTGAAAAGCTGGCATATTGAAAGGCTACCTTCTTTAAGAAATTGTAGTGTCTCCAAGGACAGATTTTTTTCTTTTGCCTTGGAGAAAAGACTATGAGTTCTTATTATCAGCCAATATCCAAAGTGATGGGATTGAGGCAGCATAGAACATAGAACCAGAGATGAATCAGCATGGCCTTGAGCATGAAGTCTGATCTTAGGCAACGCAAAAGAGCCCATAACCTACAAATTATGGCACAGGTTAGCTCCTACTATGCAGCATTATTTCTGTTTAACAGTGCTTCTCTTGTGAATGAGTCAAGGCAGGAAGGGAGGGAAAGATATACAAATGTAGTAATACAGAAAGTGGATAGAAGAGGAAGCTCAAATCTTGTACTCCAGAAGTTTCAAGCCAATAAGAAACACAGAGATATTAAAGAAAAAAAATGATTGGATATAAAAGGACCCAAAATATGTGGAAGACAATGCAAAAGAAAATTTTTACAAAAGGATAATGTGAAAAAAGAGCTACAAAGAACAAGCAGTTGTAGGAAGAGTTTGGAGGGGAAATACTTTAAATTACTTGCTTAACTAGGCAGGGAAAAAGAAGGAACATAGTAGAGTAAGAAATAGGTAACTAAAAAATTAAAAGAAAGAGAAATCACCAATTGCAATAAATTCAAAGAATGTGGGAAAGGTAAAAAAAGTAGGATTGGGAGAAAGGGAATTACCACTGGGAATAGGCAAGGATCAAAATAGCGTAAGCAAAATCAATTTCAAGGAGAAAGTACCAACTTAAAAAAGGAAAGAGACCAAAAACATACAGAAGAAAGAAAGAGAAGAAAATACAAACACAAAAATTAACAAGTACAACTTTAAATGTGAGTAAACAATTTAGTAAAACAAAAAAATGACAGAATGTGTTTAGAAGTGCAACAACGTATTACTTCAAGAAACCAGAAAGGAAGGACACGTTTTTTTCTCATTTTCTATGGTCTATGATACAGAATCATAAAATGTTAGAATGGAAAGGGATCTTACCATCTAATCCAAGTCCCCCATTATATGAATGTGGAAACTGCCACACATAAATAGAAAGTGACTTGTATAGGGCCACATAGCTGGTTAGTGGCAGAAGTAGGACTAAATCATTAGGCTAGTTAACACTTTAAACCACCACCCTTGGCATGTTGAAATTTATGACTTGTATCCTTATCTAACTCGCCTCAAATAATAACAAAAAAAATGCTCTTTTATATCCATTGTAAAATATAATTCAAAAAAAGTATTGCTAGAAAGCAATAAAAATACAGTAATGGAAGATAATATAATTAAATGTAGATTAATCTATTCTAAGGTTTAAAGTACAACTTTCTGCAACAGGGCATTCTGGAGAAAATCAAGTTTTTCCATTTGTACTTCTGAATAATCTAGATATGTTTATTTTTTAAAAGCCCCTGAGAAGAAGAATGGAGAGGATAATGTGAAATGTGTATGTCATATTCAGTATTTTCCTGATGAAAAATGTGCTGAAGTTTAAAAAAAAAGTAGATGAATGTTAAAGAAAACTTTCATCGTAAGTGTGATGGATCAAGTGGAATTACCTTTAAAAAAAAAAATAGAGTATCTGGTCAGTGTCATTTCTCAGTCTTGCCAGATGTGACCTGTTTTTCTTCATGATGGACAAGTGCACGTGTTTGCTTCTTTTCTAAAGTTTTAAGTCCATTTTAAGATAGAGCTTTGTTTTTCAGAAGTATGACAGCTAGAGTCACTTCCAAGTGTTTCATCTTGTTATCTTTCTTACTTAAGCCTGATTCACAACATCAAATGGTGTCATTGCCACATCTTAAAACAAAAAATGAATTTAGTAATGAACCAAGAGAAATGGAAAGAAAATGGGTCATAGTTTGCTTTCTAAGACTTATTTTAACTTACCAAGTCTACTGATTTTTATTAGAAAGTCTGTGGAAGAAATATGGCCTGTTTTGAACAGAGTATATATTTTATATAGGAAATATGTATTTGTGTGTGTGTGTGTGTGTGTGTTCCTCCAAAAAAAGCTTTTGCTGATGTCCTGTCAGCATGGACTTGAACTTGGTTTTTCAAAGTATATGCCAGAAGTGCATAAACTTGTATATATTTAAATAAGTATAAAGGCTTCATGTATAAGCCTAGTGATCAACATCTGGATCATCGTCCAAGAACCAGTCAAGCTAAAAGGAGGGTCACTAGAAGTTTGGCTATAAGATGGAGAATTTTTTTTTCAAAATCAGTTCATGAATACTGTCTTTGTAGGCCTGTAGGACACATATCACCAAAAGGAGTACATGTATGAATGAAATCATGGTTTTCTGATGTTTTGAAATATACGTTTGTATGTTCCTGTGGTAGGGAGCCACATTATTAACAATAGAAAGTGGGGGGAAAAAAACCTGTTCATGAAGAGCATATTTGGAGCAAATGTTCATTGATTTTCCATGACAACAGAACCAATATGTGTTCCAGTCATAATTAAAAATCTCTTCTCTTTTCCCCCTTGTCTCCCAATTTGGGGTAATAGCCTGTTACCCTGCATCCAAAAAGAATGAACCAGATGATCCTTTGAAGTCTCTTCCAGTTCTGATATTAAAATAAGATAGTCAAGTATTTGAGAAGCATCACAGCATCACTCTGTCTTTAATCAAGGAAATAATCTAACTTCAAGCCTATAATATACCATTGAAATTTCTCTTAGATTCAGTCAGCAAACAGTAATTAAACACCTACTCTGTGCCTAACATTATGCTAACTGCTGGTGCTACCATTAAAGGTAAAAAACAATCCTTGCCCTGAAGGAGCTGACATTCTAATTGGGGAAAGACAACATGAGAACAACTATGTACAAACCAAATACATAAAAGGTAAAATGTAGACAGATGTTAGAGATGCCACAGTAAATACTGTTCATAAGAACATAGCCAGATAAATAATTTTCATTGGGACAGTTTGCAATGAAAAATTTTCTCTAAAGCTGCACAATGCGTAGTTATTTTTTTAAGCTTTGAGAATCTACCACTTTCATGGTACTCTGATAAAGATTAGAAGCAAACAAGTAACAAAAGACCGTAGTGTTGAGACATGCTTTATGCTTCACAATAAAATGATTTGTGACTCAAGGGATTTTATGTTTTGGAAAATATTCAAGATCCGCACATAATATGCTGTACACATACCTGGATTCAACCAGGCTTAACTGGGAACAAGATAACTTTTGCTCAGCACCAATGAAGATTTAAATGAGAATTCTTTGCTATAATTCCCATCTTACTTTCCAGCATGTGTAGATCTGAGTTCCAAGGCTGGGGTCTGTGACCTTTAAAAAATATATATGTATAGATATAGACAGATAACTGTGTCGGTGTAATTGATTTCCTTTGTCATCTCAGCAGCTTATCTTATACACTTTCATACATGATTCTGAGAAAGGACCCAGAGGCTTCATCAAATACTGAAGGGGTCCATGATGCACACAAAAGGTTAAAAACCCCTGCTAAAAGATTTTTTAAAAGCTTTATTGGTTCCTTTTGCTTTTACAGTGCAGTCATTTCCTGATATAACCCCCCCCGCCCCAACCAGTGTACAAAAAAAAAAAAGTTGTGCCAAAGCAACTTATAATTCTTTTGTGTCTAGCAAGGTATGAAACATTCCATGTCCCAGTGTCCCGTATCTCACCAACAAAAGGAAAGAGATGCATTTTCTTATGTTTTTAAGGGGGCAGAATGAGTTATTATATAATAATTGCTTTTGTTTGTTGACATTTGTTTAGATATTGTTATACTCATAGAGCAGCTGTACTAAGAGTGAGGGATACCTGAGTTACTACAGCCTGCCTTACTAATCGTGTGACCCTGGACAAGTTACTTAAATCTCTCACATCCCCTTTTTCCTAATCTGTAAAATGGGGACAATAGGAAAACCTCCTTCAAAGTTTTGTTGTGAGGATAATAACAAAATAATAAACGTACAGTACTTTGCAAACCTTAAAGCTTTAGATAAATACTATCTGTCATTTCATATTGTTTTCTTCCTTCTTTCTCAGATCATAATAGTCTTTCCATTATTTTTATGAATTCGTCATATTTATGTTTCTTAAGATATAACATTCCCCACTACATTCTTACATAGTTCTTTTATCTGTTCATCATCTGCTTTGCAACTACTTTATTTTCACTTCTTTTCTACCACAAAAAAGTATTGCTATAAATATTTTAGGATATATTGGACCTTTCTGTTTTTGACCTTTAGACTTTCTTTTTAAATTTGAGACTTTTTAAACCACAGACTTTCATTTTAAAAGTGAATCTTATTGTTATCTTTATATCACTTAATTTCTCCTGGTATCCTCTCTCCAACTCTCCCTCCTGGAAAAGCATTCCAAATAACAAAAAAAAATTTAGGGAAAAACAAAGGATAAGAAGAGGAAAATGAACAAAACTGACATATGTATTTTTTTTAATCTGAAAATATATGCAGTGTTCTCCTAATGACCTCTGCCCTCTGCAAGACTGGGATGTGGTATCTTCTCCTATCTCTTCTTTTAAACTTGTAAACTTTTACTGACTTCATTATAAAATTATGGAGTGACCTAAGAGGAGCACAGTGGAATCAGCCCAATTACAACTGCTGCTGGACATCACAGTCTGCTTCTTAGCAGCTTAGAAAAGAAAGCCTAACCTGCAGACAAACAAAGCTTAACCTTTGATTTTCAAAGGAACTCTGAGGGTAAAGGAACTGGAGCTTCACATATCAAAGGTAAATAAATGTCTGAACAGCCAGTACCCAGGATCTATTAGTAAACCAGTGGTCTGGGGTTATGGAAGAAGGAGGTGGTAGAAGTAAATAGAAAATACAGATCTCTCCCTTTCCATATCCCAGCTCCTTTGACATGTGCAGATTGAACCAAACCAATCAGTGATTTTTCTATTTCAGCCAGCTAAGTCAACTATGTAAAGGTTTGGAGAGCCTTTATTAGTTTCATATTTAAATAATGACTCTTGCATCTGTGCTGGTAATAAGGCAGACAGACAAGGCTGTCAGTTATTTTACACCCTGCCCCCTTTTTTATTGACTGTGTTTCTCCTCCTTTGAAACATTCATGTCTTCTCTTGGCCCCTCCCTTCTGCGCGAATGGTTTCCTTTCAAACCAGGCTAGAGTTAAGAAGATTCCCTGCCTTGTTGTCAGCCACTTAGCTTCCTGGGCTGTTCCTAACTCATTTTGATGCCCAGAGATATCCCAGTAAATTTCTGTTCTGGGAAAATGTTAAAAAGCAATCAGTAGTTTTCTTTGTCTTTTGACTCTGAGCCCCCAGCTAGAATTTTGTCTCTGAAAGATACAATGGTTTAAATCCCCCTTCCTGGGTCTTTCTGAATCCCAGCTCTCATGGTATATTGACACAATAACATGCTCAGTTTAACAGCTCTTTTAAATGACATTTGCTGGATTAAGAAAATGAAATAAAGTTTTAAATTCAGAAGGGAGAGTAAGTATCATGTTCAAAAGGAGATGCTAATAGGTTTTGAAGTAGTCTTAACCTCTAAAGAGGTAGAAAGAAAAAGAATAGAGAATGAAGGTTACCAGCCTTGGTTTCCATCTAGAGAAGACTCTTATAGCGCCAGTCTCTTGGATATGGGTTGCATATGCTTTGTTCATACCATCCTAGCATTAGGAGTTCCAGTTATGGCACTATCCCTGTCTGCTCTTTATGGAGATAGTTCTTTTGGTACCATTTCTCTGACTACAAGTCAAGCCCCCTTTCCTAGGAAGATTCTGTTATCTTTCCAAAAGGCGCAATAAACCCTATAGACTAAATCACTTCCCTTTGTTACCATCCCAGAGGTTTGTTACAATAGAATCTTAGATTTAGAGCTTAGAGGCTCTAAAGTCTTAGAAGCTATTTATTCCAACGTTCCTCACTTTACAGATCAGGAAAAATGTCTGGAGAGATAAAATCACCTGTCATTACATAGCCGTAAGTAGAAGAGCCAGGATTTGAACTTGGCTGGGAAGCGCAGTGTACCTGTGTGAATGATCTTTCTACTCACTGCACTGCCTTCCTAGAGAGTAATAGGGGAAGCTAGCATTAAGATTTTATGGCAGTGCTTGAAAGAATTGGTTCCAACTAAGCAGAACTTTTACTTTCCTCCTGGGAGGAGGAAATGTTGTGTTTTAGTATAACACTGTTGAATGACTGGCAGTTTCACATCAGCTATTTTCCCCATGGGAAGTTTTATAAAATACCCATTAAGTCTTGGCCATATTTGTCATTAGAGGAGTATAATGTACTGCACAAATTATTAGCATTATCTGTATCCAAGAAATAGAAGGCTTCATCCATTCTTCAATACCACAGAGTATTTAGTTAGTGAAGCTGGGAATGGGTACACAGAGTTCTGAAACTCAGCACACAATCCAACTAATATCTTCTAATTCCTCCATTTAAGAGTCTCAAGGCAAAAACTTGTTGAACCTTTTTTTTTTATGAAGTTGGCTATTGTCCTCTTTGATCAACTTCGAGTAAAATGTTTTATTTTTTTTCTTGCTTTTCTTGTCAACCCAATAGTGAGGTCATAGAGCTAGAGATAGTTTGTTTTGCCATGGGAATTATGATGTCACAAATGACACCGTTGTTACTTCAATGCAAAATGAAGCATCTCAGAAAATTGACTTCTTTTTTCCATTTTAGTGTAATTGGGAAGTATTCATTTAAATGGCTATAACTGGGACATGCATAACACAGTTTCATAAACAAGCCTGCCTAACAGTAAGCAGCAACAGAGGGATGATGCAGTCTTCAAATAACAAGCCTTCCTTATTTAACCATGTCTCTATATTACTTTAATAGAAAAAAGCAGAATTATCCATTTTGCTTTTTTCCAATTCAGTACGTGATGAAACAGAATCAAACTACAAAACTAATGCATTCACATATGCCTTTAGTAGAAATATCAGTGTTCTTGAAAATATCAAAAATTCACTTTTTTCATTAAGGAATCCCAGAACTGCAACATTCCAAAAGAGGGAAATGGAAGAATTGTGAACACAAAATTCATTCTGAAATTCGTAGATTGTCAAAATTCTTATTCTCCCTCTAGTGCTTTTATTAGGTCTTTTCTGCCCTAGGTTTATTGTAGCAGTAACACTGACAGAGCTCCAGGGATTGAGATAATTATCTAGACAGGTAAGACTAAAACCTGTCCTCCTTGTTTGAGTAAAATAAGGTGAGATTGACACAGATAGTTTGTGGAATACAGGTAGAATAAACCTTAGGAAATTTAAGATTGTTACCAGAATAGTGGCCACCTAAATTATCTTGATCCAATCTGTTGCCCACTGAATAAAGTCTGAATTCCTTTGTCCAGCGTTTTAAGAGTTCTAAGATTTGGCCATCCATGGAGTTCCAGTTTTATCTTTCCTTAGCAAAGCAGGTTACTTGCTGTTCTCTGATCTCTCCAATACTGCTTGAGAAATCACTGTAAACCATTTCTCCCTGCTATTACTCCATATCCCTAGAATGCTCTGTCCTCCAAGTGCCATCTATTTAATTCCTGTCCTTTTTCCAAGGTCAGCTTCAGATGATAACTCCCTCTTTGATTTGTTTTCTTTGATTCCGCCACCGTGTGGCGGAATCCTCAGAACTCCTATAGTACTTCAGCTGTACATTTCTTTTCAAATTCTACTTCTTATTAGAATCATTTATGGACATACCTGCCATAGCTGACTAAAATTTCTGTGATGATAATGACTATTATAGCCTATTATTCTTCATAGACATTCAGTTAATATGGCCAACTGACTTCCTCTTCTATCTTCATCAGAAATGAGAAAATATTTCAATTATTGAAAGCTAACCAACTATCTTCTAGATCAAATACTACCATAGCCTGCCTAGTTTACATGCTGTCAGTTCAACAAGGGCATATTTAAAACATTCATTCCACCTGGAACCTTAACTTCCTTAATTACACATTCCCGGGTTTGGAAGAGGAAATAAATCCATCTTGCATTTAACACAATAGCCTTCAGGCATGGAATTTGCCTTCTACCACAGAATCTGAAAATAGCTCTGAAGTTTCATGGTCAGACTTTTCCCTCTGGTAATAGCATAAAAATAAGCTTTTATCCATTAATCAGGGCAATTTTAGCTCCAGTCTCTTTCATTAAGTCAATTTTGGTCTTTGCTATTTCTTTTAAGAACCATTAACCTCTTACAACCTACCTATGCAACCATATTGTAATATTCGCTACCAAGGCTCATTGTTGTGCTAACTGTTGCTCTAGAAGAGAGGTTTTCTTGGATTAATCCTTGGATTAGTAAAATTTAGAGTTTTAGAGTTGGAAAAGTTTTTAGGAGGCCATATAATCCATATTTCCCTGTCCCAGTCAAACTGAGTAACTTTGCCTATGGAATTCAGAACTAAACAGTTTCTGGTTTTGAGAATGCATGAAATAACATTTCCTATGATTTCCTTTAAGCTTTATAGTCTAGAAAGAATCATAGTTCACTTTTGGCATTTTCATTCTAAGCTGATCAAAAATAAGATTTTATTCAGTGAAGCAGAAAAAAATTTTATGTTTTTTTTGTTCAGGGACTTTTAGTTTTTGTTTCTCTCCTCATCCCCCTCCCCTCCACATTCTCTCTTAAGCAGATAATTTACTCAGAGTCCGTTTTCCTTATAAAACCTAGGATTTTTCAGCTTATCCTAATCCCTTGTTTTAGCTAATGATGTTTCAAGCAGGGAAGCCCTTTGCTCCTTACAAGAGGAAGTGTCCCTCTTGCCTCCTTTTTAACTTGGCTTCCTTTGAAAAGTATTTAGGTGTGTGTTGCAGGTGCTATCTGACTATAGAAGAAACAGTAAGTAAGCAACTACGTCACTGAAGAAAGTGTATCCTCATCATCAAACATTTATTGATCACCAATAAGATGTACTTCTTAGAATAAAAGATGCATGAACTGTGAAGTATGTGCTTGCATTAGTGCTTATTTTTGGAGAACTCAACAAAAGCACAAATGATGAACTCTTACCTGTATGTAAGCTTCAACTCTGACCACTTATACACCATTTGAAGAATTATTTGTGTGATCTTAAAATGACTGGAGGGCAATGATCCTCAGAGGTATTTGATTACATTAAAACTTAGGAGGAATTTGCAATTAATTGGCTTTCCTATTTCCTTCCCCCCCCCCATAATTACCACTCCAAGAAACAACATACAAAAAGTCATCCATTGGTTATTAAGAATCTATATCATTCCAACTTCTCTTAGCACATTTAGTAATGGACATGTGTTTTTGAAAAGTTGTAATCAATGTATATTTATTAACTTTTAGATTTTACATTTTTGTATTTAGTTTTCCATGTGTTGTTATAATTTAGGTATTTACTGTGTGGATAGTGATATAATATTGCATCATGTTGATAGATGACTATTTTAGATGGTTCTGAATTGTTTTTGCTGTAATGAATAGCACTTCTATCAAGCCATCAACATATATTAATTAAGCACCTACTATATGCTGGGTATAGAACTTAGGTACTGGAGATTTAAATACAAAACTGAAACAGTCCCTCATTTCAATGAACTTGCAGCCTGTTATAGGAGATTGGTACATATATTTGTATATATAGAATAAATAGAAGGTTAATACAAGATCATTTAAGTATTTCCTTTCATTAGCAGTTTAAGGGGATCATGAAAGGCTTCACGTAGTGCTTGAACTCACTCTTTAAGGAGTGAGGTATTCTATGAGGTGGGGGTGAGAAGGGAAAGCATTATAGGCATGAAGGTGGCTAGTGCAAGGAATAGCATGGGAAATGAATATATGGTGAATTGTAGAGTACTTCAAGGAGAGTGACTCTGGAGACATATGTTGGAGGCAAGTTGTGAAGGACCTTAAAAGCACAACATGGATTTATATTTTATCCTAGAGCCAATAGGGAGATACTGCAATTCACTGAGTATGAGAATGCCGTGGTCGGACTTGTGCTTAAGGAAAATCACTTAGGCAGTTAGGATAAAGATTGTTTGGAGTAAGGAGTGACTTGAGACAGGAAAACTAATTAGGAAGTTATTGTAACAATCCTGGTAAGAGGTGATGAGAGCCTGCACTAAAGTGTGAACAGTGAGAAAGGAACAGATGTGGGAGATACTGTGGAAACTAAAAGGACAAGATTTTGCAATTGATTGGCTATGTAAGGTGGGGAGAATGAGGAGTTGGTGCCATAATTTTGAGTGATTGGGAGGATGCTGGTATCCTTGAGAATAGTAGGGAAGTTCAGAAGAGAAATGAGTTTTACAGAAAGGAATGAGTTTTGAGGAATGGCTAAGCAAATTGTGGTACAAGAATGTAATGGAATATTATTATTCCATAAGAAATGATGAATGTGATGAAGCATGGAAAGATTTACTTGCACTGATGCAGTAAAATAGAGCTAAAAAACCCTCAAAAAACACGACAGCATATACAGTGACTACATCAGTATCAATGGAAAGAAGAACGCACATAAAAAAACCCAAAGTGAATATTGTAAGCATGCCTCAAAAGAAGAGATATGAAAAGACACTCTTACCTCACTCCTTTGCAGGAAAGTGAGATCCACAAGTGTTTTACATTGACTATTTTTTCAAACTTTTATGATGTATTCATCACTTAGGCTGATTTTTAAAAAAAAATAATATCTTTTAGATAGAATGGCTTTGTGAGCCAGGAAGGGGAGGAGCACTGAAGAAAATCATAGTGATATTTTTAAAAAGTCATCAATAAAAACTTATTTTCAAAGGTAATGAGTTCTATTCTGGACATATTGAGTTTGAGGCGTCTTTCTAATTGGATATGTCCAATAGGAAATTGGTGATGGAGCTAGATAAGTAGATCTGAGAGTTGTCTGCAAAGAAATGATAATTAAATCAATTAACACTGATAAGTCATCTAATGAAAGTGTATGTAGAGAGGAAAGAAGAAAGCCTCCAGAACCTTGAGGTACACACTCATTTAGGTAGTGTGATACGGGTGATGAACCAGAAATGCAGGCTGAGAAGGAGCAGTCAGCCAATGACAAGAGTGGGAAAAATGTTGTCCCCAGTATTAAATGTTGCTGCAGCAACACCAGATGAAAGGTCTAAAATGATGACAATGGGGTGGGGGTGGAGTGGGGAAAGGCCATTAGGCTTTATCAGTAGAGGGATCATTGTTAACTTTGGAAAGAAGAGGTTCACCTGAGTGATGAGGCTGGACCCAGAACGTAAAAGGCTAAGAGAAGATGAGAAGAGGGGCAGTGTAGGCAATGAGTATAGACAACTTTTTCAAGGAGTTTAGCTACAAAAGGGAGAAGAGATATAGGGCAATGACTTGTGGTGATAATAGTATATCATGAAGGTTTTTTGAGGGCGTTGTAGGCAGCAGACAAAGAACTAGTAGACAAAGAGAGATGAAAGATTAGAGAGGAGGGATGGGATGATTGAAGGAGTAATCTGGAAAAAATGAGAGGTTCAAGTGCACATGTGGATGAGTTGGCTTTTTGTAAGGAAGGTAAGGCTAGTAAAGAGGAAGAAACTGGAGGATGATATCAGGGGGATTTGAGATGCAAAGGAGAAAACATCTTTATTTTAAGTATTTTTTCCTTTAGGAGTATGTCCTAAGGGATATATTCCCCAAAGTGAAATAACTATTGTTACATGTTGCCAGATTGATCTGCTTAAAGATTAATGACATAGGTTGCCACCTGCATAACTATATCAATTTTATAGACCTATGAGACTTTCCATTTCAATGGATGTAGTCATTGTATATATTATTTTCTTGGTTCTGCGTACTTAAGTTCACAGAAACCCTTCTCATACTTCTTTTTATTTCCATCAGCCAGATAGAACTGAGCAGATACCTTTAAAGACAACAGTAGTTCCCAACAATTACAACTGGCTAAAAGTGGAATGGGCTATGTCAAAAAGTACTGAGGTTCCTCTTCCTTGAAAGTTTTCAAGCAGAGACTGATGACTAGTTTTAGAGATTCCTTTCATGTATAGGTTAGACTAGATGGCCATTGATGTACCTTCAAGTTCTGTGTTTCAAATGAGGGTAGTGTCATGCTACCAAACAGCTTCATCTAAGAATGTTTTTAAGCAGTTTTCCAACAAAAGAGGTCTGGGAAACAAGACTCGGCTCCTGGAGCCAAGAAGTCTACATGGAGAAATCACGGTCAGCAAGAAACAGGAGGGAGGAGCTATCACAACCTGAATTTTCATGCCGAGAGCCCTGTGGTCTTAGGAACTGTTTTTAAGTGAACATGTTTCTCAAAGTTGGTGATATGGAATCTTGCTGGGGCACAGGGTTATGCCACCCATTTCTGGCAGGACTGATCTAAAGCTGACTTTCAGAGTGAAGACAGTTCATTTCAGTTGGTTTTCTTTCTTGTCAGTTCATCCTTCATCGTGCATCTGCAAGCCATTCAACAAATTGGTCTAATCGAGTTTTGGTTTTTTTTTTAGCACCTACTTCCTAGAGTCGTGAAAGCAACTAAGTGCTTAGCAAAGGGCCTGATACTCAACGGGCACTTTACAAATGTTAGCTATTACTATTGTTATTATCATTGTATCTTCCTAAAGTAAGTGCGGACTCATTGTGTCAATTCATTGAATCAGTTCAGAACTGACCCCACTCCCTTCTTAAGGTCCTAAATTAATGTTAATATTGACATGCACTGAATCCTCAAAGATTTCCAAAATAAATCCCCAGAATTATCCAGCAAGGTGATCTCTTATTTTATCATTGTCATCCCTTGTAGAGCAAGCCCTAATAAGTAAGTGATTAGCAGGAAATTTTGACCTAATGAGTAGAGAATTTGTAGCAAGGCACAGAGCAAGAAGAAAAGTTTGATCTGAGCCAAACAACTCCTGATTGACCCTAAAATCTTTCTGGGAATGAGAACCAGCTGGCCCAGAGCTCAGAAACATGTTCCAACTACTGTTAGAATTAGTCTCTTTCTCCCTGGATGGGGGCCAGCAACATAGGCTGGCAGCTTCCATTAGTACTACAGCTGAGCTTTGAGCTTTGCACTACAATGTGGCAGTGCTTGCAGAGAGGGTCATCATTCTTTTAGGAAGTGTCTGGTGAGGGGAGTCTTTGGTAGAATAGGAGATGTTGACTAGTTGCTATGGAAATAGCTGAAAGAACAATGACTGCTCATGTTAGGGAGATGAATGCTGGCTGGGCCATACCAAAGAGATTGGTCTGGAAAAGAAATAGGGGCTGGGATGGGGGGATTTCTGAAAAAGGAGACAGAGAAAATGAGAATAGGAAACAGGAATCAGAGAGTCAACATAGCAACAGTGTCAAAAAAGTTGAAGACATTCTACCTCTTGGTTTCAGGCATTTCCACTGGCTGTCCATCATGCTGTCCTCATCTTCATTTCCTGGCTTCCTTCGCTTCTTTTCAATCCCAGCTAAAATTCCACTTTCTACAGGAAGCCTTTCTCAGTCCTCCATAATTCTAGTGACTTATATCTGTTGACTATTTCAAATTTACATGTTTATAGCTTCTTTGTACATAGTTGTCTACATCTTATTTCCCCTTTAAATGGTGTGCTCCTTGAGAAAAGAGACTTTTGTCCTGTCTTTTGCCTTTTATTCTTATTGCTTATTAAAGTAGTTGTCACATGGCATGTACTTAATATATGTCTATTAACTAATTATCGATGGGTGCATGATAGAAAAACAGTATGCAGTTGCAGTCATTCAAGGAAGATTAATTGGAATGCCCAGACTTGTGCGATTTGCAGACCATTTTTATACATCTGTGCTGTCCCCACCTACCCATACCTATACTGATCTTCTGACCTGTGGAACCCTATGCATCCTATTTTCTCATATCCCTGCCAACATCTGGCTTTATCAAAATTTAAATTTGATTTTTCTAGCTTAATAAACATATTCCCCAAAACCACAGCACTTCAACATGGATATAATGATACCTTAAAGTTGTTTTAATTTGCACAATTTTATTGCTTAGCTAAGTGATACATTACCTAGAGGATTTTAGAGTTGTGCAGAGATTATTTAATTCAATCCAGATAAGAAAACAGACCAAGAAAAGGAAAGTTATATTGTCAAGGTCTATTTCCTAGTGATCTTTTCTACTTCTTTGATTACTTATCTAGTGGAATCTGTGTATTAACTTTAGATATTCATATCAATTTTCACATATTTTGTAATAATCAACCACTGGAAAGGTTTTAAGGACAGGTCTTGTTCACACATTATGTTTAGAAAGTCTTGATGAATTGTTAAACTAAAGCCACTCTCAGATATTAATTACAGCATTTTAGTGGGTTGCAACCTATACTACTGGAAAGAGCACTCTCGTCAATAAAATTTCAGCCTCTTATAGTAAACTTTTATCAGTTATGTTTGTCAATATTTTCCCCATCATGTTCTGTTCCTTTTTATATTTCTTTATTATATTTTATACTACAAATCTTTTGTAAACTTTTATATGTTCTAACCATTTTGTACATTCAATTATACTATTTTCATGTTCCTGCCAACATATGGTTTTTTTTAAAATTAAAAATAAATTGTGCTAGTTCAATAAACTTAAACTTCAAAACTGCAGTGGTTCAACATTGTTATCATGGCACCTGTAAGTCATTTCCATGGGCATGGCTGTAATTGTTAGGTGGAACATTTGCAGAAATACTTCATGTATTCAGACCAATCATATTCAAACCAATAGTGTTTGATAACCTCTATTTCTTTAATAATCAAGAATTTTTCCCCTATCCACAGGTGAGATGGATATTCTGTTTCATTTTGCATCAATATTTGAAGGATCTATAATTTTTCATCATTATGAATGTTCTATCCATTAATACAGACTGTAATCTCTCCATACTTCAGTAGGCAGTCAGTCATCTTAAGTTTCTGTGGTGGGAAAAAAAATGCTTTGTTCCTGGCAAGCCAATCTTCTAGTGAAGCACACCTTTGAATTTAGCTAGGTTGAGCCAATCTAGTCTGTTTCTAAAAATTAAAATTAAAATTCTGATCCAGTCTTGAAATAAGTGATAGGGATATTGATATCAGCAAATGACAGTATTCACTCTCAAGAAACTTATGTTCTAATGGCAGAAGATAGCTCATAAAGGGAAGCTAGATGGTTGAGGGAAAGATAAAGAGGGGGTATAATCAATAAGGAGGTGGGTAAGGAGGTGAAAGGAAACATCTGGACAGTGAGTCAACATGTGAATGAGATGAAACATGACCTGAGTCCTTTGTGAAATCATGGTCCAACCAAGGGAGTCCTTAGGGAAGACATTTTTCTAGGCCATGAAGGCAAGATAGTAAAAAAAAAATAAATGTATGAATTAAACCATTGAATGATTAGGTATACAATATTAATAGTAAATGATATTAATAACCTAGCATATTTGATAAACCCAAAGATTCCAGCTTTTGGAGCAAGAATTCACTATTTGACAAAAATTACTGGAAAAAAATGGAAAACAATATGACATCAACTAGGCACAGACCAACATCTATCACTGTATAACAAGATAACATCAAAATGGTTGCTTGATTTAGACATGAAAGGTTAAATAATAAGCAAATTAAGGAAGCAGGAAAAGAAATTATCTGTCAGATCTATAATAAGGGAAGATATGACTAAAGAGATAGGAAAGATCACAGGTAGTAAAATGGATTATTATGATTAAATTAAAAAGGCTTTTTTTTCACTTGAACAAAACCAGTTCTTCCAGACTTGCAAAGAAAACAGGAAAAAATATTTATAAGAGCTTTTTTTGTGGTGGCAAAGCATTAGAAATTGAGAGCATGCTTATCCATTGTACAATTGCCAAAGAAATTGTGGTATATGATTGTTGTGGAATATTATTGTGCTATAAGAAATAATGAAGGGGATATAAGTCTTCCCAGAAAACTCTGGGAAGACTTGTATGAACTCATGCAGAAGGAAGTGAGCAGAAACAAGAGAACGATATTGTAACAATGATGAGCTGTGAAAGACTTAGCTATTCTGATTAATATATTGATCCAAGATAATTCCAAAGGACTCATGGTGAAAATTGCTATCTACCTCCACGGAGAAAAATGATGAAATCTGAGTACAGATTGAAACATATTTTTTCACTTTATTTTTCTTGCCTTTTTTTGTAACATAGCTAATATGGATATATGTTTTCCATGCCTCATGTGTAATGTGCATTATATTTCTTGCCTTCTCAATAAGAGGGGATGGGCTGGAGGAAAGGAGAGAATTTGAAACTCAAAATTTTTAAAAAAGAATGTTAAAAAAAATTCTTCAGTATTTTCTTATTTAAAAGAAAGTAAATCACAAGTCCAATTTCTATCCTTGTGCCATATTTTTTATATTTTTTCTGACGTTTGATATTTCTTATTTTCTGAATTTAAAGTTATTTATGACCTAACATGTAATCAGTTTTTCTAAAAATGTTCTTTGAGTCTAAAAAATGATTATACTTCCTAAGATTCCTTTGTGTTAATTGTGGGAGTGCTTTTTTTAAACATCGTGTTCTTATCTATAATTTCCTTCTTTTTCATATTTGTTTGAATTTTTCCCATTCAAAAAATGACTATTAAAGTCTCCTGTAATTTTTTTAAGTCAAGAGGGTGGGTAAATTGCATAAATTTTAACATTATATTGGCAATAGGATATTGCCTCAAAACAACTGAAAGTAGGGTATACACTGAAAACAAAAACATTTCAAAGTTGTACATAATTAGAAGTAGATTATATAAAGAATGGCATTCTCAGGATTGGGAGACAAACTTTTAAAAAATTCTTAATATCATGTCTCTCTGCTTGCTTTCTTGTCAGCTTAAACTGAACTGATCAAAAACTTTACCTCAACTTTAAATGCTTCAAAAGAGCATGAATATGGAAAATTTTCTCCTGATATAGATCATAACCCTTTCATAGATTTTTTTGTGTTGTTGAGGCTGAAAATACATAAAAGAATTATTAGAAATTAATATAGGTCAGAATTTAGAGCTTTCAACGCAGAATTAAAATTCTTATTTGGCAGATTAGAAAAAAATTGAACCAATAAGAGAGTCTCCCTACAGGATCCAAAGAAAGAGATTTAGAACACAAAAACATTTGATGTGGAAACATATCTACAGAATAGAAGCAAACAGCAACATTATAAAAAGTACCTGAACTCTATGTAAGTCAACATAATCTGCTTCAGAGACTTAGCAGAAACAAATTGAGTATCACAGGTCTCCTAGAAGAACGTGGCAAATTAAATAAAAACAAAACTTGAATATCATAGTGCATGAAATATCACAAAAAACTGTCTAGAACTTCTGAAAACTGACCAAAAAGAAGTGCAGACTTTTGACACCCACATGTAAGATTATTCCTAATTACTAATAATGATAGAAATTAAAATCAAAACTTTGAGGTTTTGCCTCATAGCCATCAGATTGGTAAAGACAACACAAAATGTGAACAGATAATATTGGAGAAGCTGCCAGAAGACATGCACACTAATACATTATTGGTGGATCTGTGAATTGCTCCAACTCATCTGGAAAAGGAAAGGAAGTAGAAAAAAAATAAGAAAATGAAAGGGAAAGGTAGGGAAGGAAGAAGCTTTTATTAAGTATCTACAATGTGCAAAGTTCTATAAGCACTTTACAAATGTCATCTCATTTGTTCCTCACAACCACCTTGGGAGGTAGGTGTTATTATCTCCATTTTACTGTTGAGAAAACTGACGCAAGCAGAAGTGAAAAGACTCTCCTCTCATGGTCACAAAAGCTAGGGTGTCTGTTGTTGGATTTTAACTCAGGTCTATCTATCTCTAAGCCCAGTTGCTAACCACTGGGGCACTTAGCTGCCAAATTTCTCTGCCAATAATTTGGAAATTTGCTAAGAAAATGACTAAAATATCCATATCCTTTGATCTGAAGATTCCATGGCTAGGAATGTACCCCAAGTACATTGCTACTAATGCACAAGTGTCTCATAGACATACACCCTTCCAATTTCCTGAGCAGCACTTTATTGTTATGGGAACAAATATCCATCCATAGGGGAATGGCTAAACAAATTTGGGTCCTTGACTCTAATGGACTATTACTATACCTTGATAAATGGTATGTATAAAGAGTTCAGAAAAGCATGGAAAGATACGTGAATTGATACAAAGTGAATTATAGAGAACCAGTAAAACAATATGCACAATATCTATAAAAACGTAACTGAGAGGAACAACATAACACTAAGCAAAACTGATCAAACTTGGTCCTGAAAAAGATGACAAAAAGCATGTTCCTTTCTTCTTTTCAGGAGCACTGCATATCTTCTTAGACTTGGTTATGTACTACTTGGATGGCCAAACTGATTTTTTCTCCCCTTTTTTCTTCTTTGTTGCAAGAGTTGTTGTTCTCTTTGTGCAGAAGTTCTTAATCTAATTTATAGACTCAGAATATTTTTAATAACATTATAAAAAAGATTTTATTGTATTATATATTGTTAATAAAATACTTATAAAATAGACCATATAGCTTTGTAAAAGAAACTAATTCTACTAAAATATAATTATCAAGCTATACTTTTTAAAGTTCATAGACCCCGGATTAATAACCCTTAGGGTAAGGGGAGAATGAGGTATTTATTTAGAAATAAAGGTGATGTAGAAACAAAAGACATCAATAACAATTTTTTTTAAAGAAAATTGTTCACGTATTGAACAACTTGGGTTTTGGTGGCAAAAGATTACTCCAGATGGTTCAGAGATTACTTGAGGGTGAGAGTTTTATTTGGCAGTCAAAGTTTCAGAATTTATTTCTAAGGGAATTTGACAGATTGACAGCCCTGGAAGGTTCCCCACAGAATGTGATCAGGAACACAGGGAATATCATAAATAATTTGCCCACTTTCTTGCCAGCTCCTCAACAATCCTGCCACTGATAATACCTAAATTTCCTTAGCCCTATATACCCATTTAAGTTATAAATCATTATGCCCATCAACTCTAGTGAGGAGGGGAACCAGAGGCCTTTTTTTGGCCAGGATATTAATTGAGTTTATTCTTTAGAAGATGGAAGTATCCTATTGAAGGCATTGCCTTATATTTGGGTCAAGAGAATTGGAGACTGATATTTTTGAAAAGGGCTCTGGGGCTGAGCTCTGGATTCTGGTTCATAGTTTTATGCAGTATAGAGTTGATTGGTTTTCTTTTTTCTCCCTGTAGCCCTAAAATCTTTGCAACCTACAGGAAGCAGGTAAATACTGAATTAATCAGACAGATGAGGCTTTTCTAGATGCTCATGAAAAATAAAGCGATTTGCCCGACCACAGCTTGGGACAATGTTCCATATGTCAACTCTGAGGAATCTTTCCCAGGCTAGTATAGAAGATGTCTGGAGCTGCTTACAACCTTTTTGCTTCTAATTAATTGCAAGAATTCCAGATGGATATTATTCTTAATCTGATTTCCTACCAGCCGTTTATGCCTTGCTTCTTGAGAGTTGTTTGCTGTTTTGCTATGACATTTCCCCAGCACACTGTGAATGGATCTTTTGTGTTGCCAGCCCAGCGCTCAGGAGAAATCACTCTGTCCTGGAAGTATTTAACAGTAGAGTTGACAAGTGGGTCTTTCTGGAAGGTGAGATGTGGAGACTAGCAAAGGGCCATCCTTGGAAACCTCGCCTAATAGCATAGTGAACTGGAAACAAAAATCTGCTTGGCTTCTTTTTAACAGTTAGCACAAGTGCACGCCACAGCTTTCCTATGAGAATAAGTAATCTCATTAGGAAGGCGTTAATTCTCTCAAGCCCCAAGGTGATATTCAGAAGGTATTCTAATAAGACACCCAAGGAATCCAACTTAATAGATTCAAGAGGTCTCGCATTTGTCAAAGTCTGTTTTGTTGTGAAATGAGTGCAAATAAGTGCTAAGTCCTTATTTGTCAGTAATTACAAAAGTGACCCAACAGTATTTTAGTACTTACATAATCCATGATCTCTTTGACGTCCAGTAATTGCATCTCTTTCATAGCTTCTCATGCTACAGGTTGTCCCAATAGTCTTAATGCGATTAAACTGGATTGAGACTTTGGAAACCCTATGTTGAATATGATTCTTGGAGATTTTGAGGAACGCTCTGCCTACGGCTTTCCATAAATCTTGCATAAGACTTCCATCCTTTGGCCTGAAAATTTTGCTTTTCTTTTTTTGCATTTCATGGGTAATCAATGTATCACAAAGCCTGTTTGATTCTTACCTTCCACACTTACTATATGATTAGCCCACTCACTTTTCCAGGTATACATGTATTTAATGATATCTTATATATGACTTCATGTCCATATAACACTCAAATACTCATACACTTAGAGATTAAGTAGTCTCCCTAACTTCTTTCATTCTTTGTTTTTCAAGTCTGAGAGTGTATGTGCATAAGACCAATCTCTTTAACTGATGATATCTGTGTCAATACATGAGCCATGCAACTATGCATTCTCTTGCCACACTACAAGTATACAGGGTGTTCCAAAAGTCTTAGATCAGTATTAAGCTATTTAAAGTACTTAAAAGTATACTAAGCACTAAGACTTTGGGGCCACCTTTTATAAATAGCATGTTTAAAATATCTCATAGTACTTTACAGGAGAATTCCTGGGGATGTTTAAATGAGAACACTATTTTTACTGTCAGTGTCAGTGAGTCACAGGATCATAAGAATTAGGGCAAGAAGTTGTGACTTATCCAAGGTCACTCAGGTCATGAGCTGCCAAGCTAGGATTTGAACTAAGTTCTTCTGACTCCAAATCCACTGTGGTTTTAATTTTTTTCACATTATACTACACTGCCTGCCTCTTTATTACTATATCTGTTAAAAATTCAGGACTTCATTATTTGAAGGAAATTAGACTGGGGTGTGTGTCCAAGCTAAAATATAGAGTATGTGATCTGACTTCAGTCTGATCTCTCATCCAATTCCAGAATCGCTCATACAGTATTTTGGACTATACGTGCCCAGAAGGATTGAATGACCCAACAAGGCAGTTGGTGTTTTGGGGACAGAGTTTTTGTTGCTCTTTATTCTGAAGGGACTAAATATGCCCGTTTGTGGGTTGGGAATGACTGGACTTCATTATCTCTCAAGTCCCTTCTGGTTCTAAAATTCTAGTTTACAAATATTTGAACCCTTCTGTCATGCTACTCCCCGAGTCATCTCTCCTCCCAGATAAACATAACCAGTTTCTTCAACTGTTTTTTTGTAAAATACTTTTTCAGTACCATGGTTGCCTTTCTTTTGATACTTTGTAGTTTGTTTTTGCTACTCTTAAAATGTAGTATGCAAAATTGAACGCACATACAGAGTATAATTTGAATCTTTCCTTAGCGCTACTCAGCAGTCCAAGATCTAGGTTGTCAGGGTAGTTGAAGCCCCCCTATCACTATTCTAGTTTCCGTCTGCCAGTTTTGCAGTTTGTATCATGAAAGCACCACCAGTATTTTCCATCTGTAAGATTGTTGTTGGTCAATTGTTTTGACCTGACTCTTCATGACCCCATTTGGGGCTTTCTTGGCAAATATGCTGGAGTGGTTTGCCATTTCCTTCTCCAGTTCATTTTAGAGATGAGGAAATGGAGACAAACAGGGTTAAGTGTTGTGCCCAGCATGGCATAGCTAGTAAGTGTCTGGGACCAGATTTGAACTCAGGAGGATGAATCTCCTGGTTGCGCAGGACCAGCAATCTATCTACTGTACTACCTAGCTGCGCAGTCTATAGAATATGGCACTATTATTTCTTTTTCTTCCTCTTTTTATTCTAGTCTAAGATACTGTCTATCACACTTGCACTGTCTAATTTGTGGTATATACACCCATACACCCACACCCCTCCCATACACACACACATACACAAAATGTCTGTCTGTCTGTATATGTATATACATATACATACACACATACATATATATACATGCATATATTACACACATATATCCATATTGTGTATATATGTATGCTTTTCATTTTTGTGATGACTTTTGTCTTTACTCAGTCATTTCAAATCCTCCACCTGCAGAATGAATCTTCCCATGTGACAAAGAAAAACACTAAAGCAATAATATTCAATATCATGACCACAACTGACAACGTATATAATATTCTGTCCTTGTATATCAATACCTATCTGTAAAGATAAGGGAGAGGGAGTGTATCATTATCTGGCCTCCAGGAGTTCCTTTGGTCTCCAATTAGTCAGAATTTAGTTTCCTTTTAGAGATCTTTTCACTTACTTTGTTGTGTTTTTGTAAATATTATTCTTGTGGTTTCTTATTTTGCTTTGCTTAAGTTCATATAGATTTTCCCATTTCTCTGAATTCCTCCTATTCACCATTTCTTGCTGCACAATAATATTCCATTATAAATCAATTGATCTGTAAGGTTCTTTCTAAACATCTGCTCTATGCAAGGCATGGTGATAGGTACTGAGGAGGAAAAAAGGACAAAAACAAAATAGTCTCTGCTCTCAGAGAGTTTACTTTCTACCTGAATGAATGAATGAGCATTGATGGAGCAGTTACTATATCCTAAGCACTGTGGTCACAAATTGCAAAGTCCTCAAGGAGCTCACTTTCTAATGATAGAGATAACACAGAAAGAAAGTTTCAGGTGAAAGATGGAAAGGTCCCATAGTCCTAATAGGATGAAAAGCACATGGAGAGACAAAAAAAGTACAAGGTGATTTCAGGGAGAAGATATCAGGAAAGGCTATGTGTAAGAGATGTCACCTGAGTTGAACTTTGAAGGAAGCTGAAGATACTAGTAGGTAGCAATGATGAGGGACTATATTCTGTCAATGAAGGATGGAAAGTACAAAGCATGGAAATTGGAGGTGAAATGTCTATTATAATAGTCTAGACTAGAGGTGATGAGGGCCTGAACAAGGGTAGTGGGCGTATGAATTTAGAGAATAGGGTGGAGAAAAGAAATGTTGTTTGTGGAGGTGGAATCAATAAGTCTTAAGCTGCTGGTTGAATATTGGAGATGGAGACAGATTGCAAACCTGAGTGACAGTAAAGATGGTGGTATCCTCCTCAGAAATGGTGAAGTTTGGAAAAGGGTGATTTTGGAGGAAGGCTGAATAGTGAATTCTGTTTTGGATGTGTTCAGTTTGAGACGGTTACAAGACATCTATTTGGAAATGTCCAATAAACAGTTGATAATGCAGAACTAAAGCTCAGGAAAGAAAGAGTAGGGCTGTATAGAAAGAAGTGAGTCAGACATTTTGTGTAGAGAAGATAATTAAATCAATGGGAGCTAAATAGATCAACATTAGAGAAAATATAGAAGTCCAGGACAGAACATGAGGAAATACTCAGACCTGGAAAGATGTACACTGATAGTGAATCAATAAAGAAAACTGCATAGTGGCAAACAGATAGGAGAACCAAGAGAGAACAGAGTCCAAAACAACAGTAACCACACACAGGCACATGTATACATGTGTACACATGCACACACACACACCAAAAACAAGACAAAAAAGCAAAGGAAGAGGATGAAAAAGAGGAAAGAATAAGAACTGGGAAAAAAAGTTGTGTGTGTGTTCATCCTTTGTTGTCAGGAAAAGGTTAACATTTTTAACAATGACTAGATCTTTAATTTCTTTGGAGAGAAACATTTCCGTTGAGTGATAATGTGAAAAAGCCAGATTGTAAAGAATGGAGAAATAAGTGAGAAAAAAAGTAGGAATTTGGCAGTGAAAGAGAGGAGAGATACAGAATAGTGGCTTAAGTATCAAACATCCAATATATTTGTTTGTTTTTAAGGATGAGGGAGACAAGCATGTTTGTAGACAACAAGGAAGGCGTCAGAATATAGGGAGATTGAAATGAGAAGTAGTCATTGTTTTAAAGGGAATCAACTGGAAAAGAGGCTTAACCTTGGTGAGAAGGGTCACCTCCTCTTCAGAGACTAATGGAAAGGGATATGGAATAAGGAATGATGTCAGAGGGGATGGGAGAAAAAAGGTGGGGGAAAGGAGATACCATGGTACAGGTATAGTGCCTTCATTTTCTTAGTAATGTATTAGGCAATGTGTTCTGCTTAGAGCAGGGGTTTTTAACCTAAGGTTCATGTATAAATTTCTGGATGTCCATAAACTTGGATGGGAAAAAAAATCCAATTTTATTTTCCCTAATTTCTGACTGAAATTTAACATTTCTTTCAATTATGAATGTAGGCAAAAAACGTTATTCTGAGACTAAATCCACAAGTTTCACCAGACTCTGAAAAGATAGAGCATGATAAAAAATAAATTAGGAATCTTTGGCTTACAGAGTGAAGAAGGGGGTGGGGTGAGAGGCTGGAGGAAAGAAAAAAAGGTTTGTGATAGGAATATGATACAGACTCCATTTGGTGGTGTGGGGGTGGGGGCAGTATATGAATTGCCTTGTGGCAGTGCAGGCCCATTTGAGACAAAATAATAGAAATCTGTTATGGATCCACTCAGCATACTATGAGACTTCCCCAAGCACCATTTAGCAGCATGCAATTGGGAGCAGAGAAGGCACACTGTGGAACAATGTCACATATCCTCACCCGTAGGTGAGGTCTTTAGTTTCATTTTCTTTTGATTTTTAAAAAATGGTTTTGTATTCATTTAACATGCTCATCTGAGGTTGTTGTAATTGACTCTTCACTGTCTCTCATCCAATCAGTTGCCTAGTCTTCTTAAGACTACCTGGACAGTATCTTCTGTACCCTTCTCACCTTTCAGGTGTTCTCATAGGTTGCTGCTCTTTTTTAAGCCTTTATCACCTCTCTCCTAGGTTATTACAATATCTTCCTTATCAGTCTTTATGTTTATGTCTTAAATTTATCCCCTCTTCCACTCATCCTTCACATAGATGTGAAAGTGATGTCTTTAAAGCACACATTTGAGCATGTCACTCTTTTTAAAAAATCTGTATTGGTGGAGAGAGTTTCTGTATTAGCTAAATCACAATTTCAGACCAAGCAAATTCATGAATCAATGACTAAATAAATGCCATTTTCGATGAATTACAGTAAACTGCATGGTAAGGCAGACTGTGGACTGTGTTTGCAATATCATATTCATTTGCTTGAATAGGCCAATTGGTATGAATGGACACAATGGAACACAAGCATATAAAGAAAGGGAGAAATAAAATAGAGTTTAGTAAATAGCACAATGAAATCAGAAAAATGGAGCTTGTCATAATATTATCCTGAAAGAGGAAAAGAAAATATTTAAGTGATAAACATTTTAGCAGATCATGGTTCTGCTCTGAAGGTGGTAGATAGTTCATTTGATTATGCTTAATAAAGAAAAAAATGTGATGACTTCATTAAATTGGATGGTACCTGTGTTTCTTCTCTCATTAGGACCCCAGAAGTAAGCACAAATTTAAAATCCACACATATGGAAGCCCTACATTTTGTGATCACTGTGGCTCACTGCTCTATGGACTTCTACATCAAGGGATGAAATGTGACAGTAAGTTTTCCTTTCACATCAAAGGGGTCTATTAGGTAATGAAGTCATAAAACAATGAATTGTTTCTGTTTCAAGAGGAATTGCTTCACTCTCAGGTTGCAAAAGGTCCCCTAGGAGTATTGAGTTATGAAGAGCATATTCATTAAATACTTAAGATGTGCAGTGGGGCCGCTAGGTGGTGTGGTGGATGGGGCTTGCAATCAGGAAGATTCATCTTCATGAATTCAAATATCACCTGTGACCCTGGGCAAGTCACTTAACCCTGTTTGCCTTAGTTCCTTATCTGTAAAATGACCTGGAGAAGGACACAGCAAACCACTCCAATGTCTTTGTCAAGAAAACCCCAAATGGGGTCAAGCAGAGTCAGTCATGACTGAAACTATCCACCAACACTAATGGGATGTACAGTGGACAATACTAGTTAGTGAAAGATTAAAAAAAAAAAAATAAAGGAGCTTACTATACTGACACCAAAGTTAGTGTGGACACCTGATAGACTTTTACCCTATTGCTGGTCAGGACTTCTGGTCCATCATTCTCACAGTCAATCATCCCTCAGTAGAGATTACAAGTGTGCACCATCATTCCTGGCTTTTTATGTTTTTCTACTGGCTCAAACAATTTGGAACATGCCAGAGAAAATCAGCAAATTTACAAAGTTAAAAAAATGTATACTCTCTTGAGATACAGATGCAGGTGCATGTTCTCTGAGGTAAGTAGGATCCTTTGCATTCTACTGATAAGGCTGAGCTTTTTTCCTGTGTATTTAAAGTTTAACTTTTTTATATGACATTGTTAATATAGAGAGTGAGCTCAGTCACAAACTAAATTGAAAAGGGCAGAACCTCTGGTGCTTGGAATTTCAGACTTATTAAATTAACTCGTTAATTATGAGTCAAACAGACCCCCTTATTTATATACAAAGATGGTGCCCTTTAGTTTTTTTAACCAAATAACAGAATTTGGCCAGATAGCTTGATATCTCTCTTTTTTTTTTTTTTTTTAGCAAATCAGAGTCATCTGTGAGTAGGTACTTCCACCAGCATAGATTCCATTGCCTCTGTGCCTTTGTAAATAAGTTCATTAGTTGCTAAGTCCTCTCCCTCTCCCCCCAAAAAATTTATCCCTTAGTGGTTAGCTTTCTAATCATGAATCTCTCAAAGCTTAGCTAGGTTAGTCATTAGATGATGGTCAATCATTGAATCTATATCTAAAGAATTTCCCAACTTTGTACAGGCTGTCAGAGATTATACTTCAGTGGTGGCACCTTTTAAAACTTGGTGTCTCCTCTAAAACTTGATCACTTATTTGAGTCAACCTCATAGAAGAGTTTTAAACCTTGGCTGTTCAGATGAAAGTAAGCTTTTCATCATGTGTATAACCAGACATTTTATCACTCTAGATTCCACATATCTTTTCAATTGAATTCTCCAAATAGTCATTATTTGCTTTCAGGTACCATGCTGGTGCTAAAATTGCAAAGATGAAAAATGGGATAGTCCTTGTCTTCAAGGAGCTTACAGTCTATGAGGAAAAATGTACATGTACAAGCACAAACATATACAATACAATAAAGGCAAATTAGAGTCTCAAAAGAAAGGAAAAAGTATGCTTAAAAAATGAGAGTGAGATCATTTTCACCTAGCACGTATTTTAGAAGTTTTCATAGTGGTTGACTGATCCCCATAGAGGAAAAGAAAGGATTTTATTTGGTGATGATGGGAATAGGAGTATATTATAGATAAATGGAGTAGATTGTACAAATGCACAAAGGAGGGAAAGTATAAGGTTATATAAGATTAAATAACAGAAGTCCTTTTGGGCTGGAACATAAAGGGTATATTATCTGAAGGAGAATAATAGGTAATTAGACAGGAAAGGTAAGTTTGAACTAGATTGTGGAGGACCTGAAATGCCAAATTAAGAATTTTTCATTGATGGAATTAAGGTGTGATTCTTTCTCAGTGAATAGTCTCCTTTTAAGTAATTTAAATATCATTTACATAGAGCCATTTATATTATTAATCTGCCCGTACTCTTTATTCTGCTACCCAAGTTAGTTTTGCACTATTAACAGCTGTCATTGTTGACAATCCATAAAGTAGTGTCCAATTGGGAATTAAGATTATTTAGCAAGATGATACCAGAGGAGTTTAGGTCATGAACCTGATTATTTCTTCTCCCATGAGTTCCAATTATTAACTCTTCCCAGGATCCTCAGCAGTAATTTTTTTTGTGAACTCCAAAAACATATTGGTTACATATTATAGAGTAATTATCCCACAGATGATTCCAGGAGTTATAAAACATTCCTGCTAAGAGTCTGTTATGTGAACAAAGACATTACAGCAAATTTTCAAGTTGGAAGAAAACTAATTTGTCACTTCTGTTCAGAGGTAAGAACACAGTGAATATGTTGCTCCTCATGTACAGTTTCTTTGCCTATTTTTTTTTAATTTACAGCCTGTGATATGAATGTTCACAAACAATGTGTAATAAATGTTCCAAGCCTCTGTGGAATGGATCATACAGAAAAAAGAGGGCGAATTTATCTGAAAGCGGAAGTCACAGGTGAAAAACTACATGTCACAGGTAAGACATAATTGCATAGCAGAATTCCCCATAACTTAATGGGGTACTTCCTTGTAATCAGCTCATGTGTCTTACTTCCAGTTTTGTTTATGAATTAATATGTTTTCCAAAAAAGAATATTAGATATGTTCTATTCTTTAATTTAGTATTTCAAAGAGATGGTGACAGTTGATAAATATTTGTGGAATTGAATTGAATTGAATTGAATTAATTCAAATCAAGAAAGTTTCCCCCATGCCTGGAATGCTCTCACTCCTCATCTCTACCTCTAGGAATCCTTAGTTCCCTTTTGGGCTCAACTTAATTGCCACCGCCTACACAGCACCTTTCCTGATTCTCTCATTTGTTAGTGTCCTCTCTCTTCCTCTAAAATTACTTTACATTTACTTTCTACATATTTTGGAATTACTTTCTTACTTGTTCCCCTAGTAAACTGTATTTAGTTCCTTGAGGACAGGGAATGGGTTTTTTTTTTTATTCCCATGTCCCATTCCCACATTTACCATAGTAAGTTCCTAATTGATGCTTACTGATTTAAATTGAAAAAAAGGAGAAACTGTGTGACCCAGTTGCTAAAATGCCTTCAGAGAACACTTTTCTGAGAAAAACCATAACTTTCCATGGTCTGAAGGTTTTGCATTCAAAATTTCAATTGAGTAAACTCACCTCGGGACATTCAGAAATGAATGCATACATACATACATATATATACACATATATTCTCTCGCAAATGCTACATCTTATGTGGCATCACAGAGAATCTCAAGTAAATGGATTGTGCACTATAATGGACAGTGAGCTGAATTAGAGGAGATCTGGATTCTGATACTAGCTTTCCCACTAACTAGTTGGATGACAGTAGGAAAGTCACCTCACCAGCTCGTATTTTTCTCCACTAAAAAAAAATGAGAGGCTTCAACCAAAGGAACAATAATATTCCTTTTAGGTCTGAAATCCTGTGGGTCTGTGATATGCTAATAATAACCATAATCATAAAAACAAAGCAGACCTTTTATTTCATCGGTATAAGGAGCTCCTGATAGGAACCTGCAGCATTTCCTGAGAGTTGTCTGGGGCACCAAAAGGCTGAGACTTGACAGTGGTCACACAGCCAGTATGTGCCAGAGGTAGCACTTCCTGACCACATTCTGCCACTGTCTTTTACTTGATACTGCCTTTACATAGATTTTGTTTCCTTTCCATCCCCAGCAGATCTCTTTAATGTTTTGGACAACTTTATTTTTCTCAACAGTTGTCTCATTTGAGCTTCTGACACTATTCCCAAAGAGGATTTGATTCTGTGGGGAGCTAAAGACACTACTTTTGTGAAATACACTCTATACTCTAGGCACATGTCTATTGAACAATGTACTTTGGTTAATAGCTTGCTTTAATATTTGAACACCTCGAAAGACTTTCAAGTGCACTGATATGTGTGCAGTTCCTCCACCCTCAGCCCTCTCTCCATATGTGTAGATTGTTTTAGCAGTTACTGGGACCTAAAACCTTCACCCTCTCACAGCCAGCCTTCTGATAATTTTTACCTGTCTGCATTTGTCTAAGCAAGCCTTAGACAACCCTAAGTCCATCCCCAAAGCCTCTCTATCTGCATGGATCTCCTTAGTTTACCCTTTGCTTGCAGAGTCTTCAGAAACCCAGGGTCACCTCCACATCATCATGAAGACAGAAGGGGATATTTAGTCATATTGCTTCCCTGTTCTGTTACCTCAGCTGTGACTTGAAGACAGGAGGAAATTGGGTACTTGTTCATGGGGAAGCCTTACTGGGAGAGAAACTCCCTTAACACTTGAAAGTGGTTTTTCATGTACTCACCAAGATACCTGGAAGGATTAACAGAAGTTTTAATTTCAGAACTTCAGATAAGGTAGCTCATGTCTAGTCTATGCCTTAGCAGGGAGACCCTGAATCTGACTTCTGTACCCTTGTGCTGGTTTCCCTTCTTACCTCTCAGTCACAGCTTAAGTGATGTTCTTGGACTCTAGTTTGTACTTTAGCAGCTTAGATCTTTTCAGATGCAAATTGTGAGATATTCATACCATTGAAAAGACTCTTATCTCTTCAGGGAGCAAAGGTTTAAGTGAAACTAAGAATACCAAAACTCACAATGAACAGTGAGTGAAATAATTTATCTCACTTGTTCAAGTGGGCAGCATCCATAGAAATCTAAATAAAGGTCATCTGGGTTCCAAGTATATTCTTTAGAGACAGGTGGATATTTCATGAGGGTTTCTAGGTGGTACAGTAGATAGAGCATCAGCCCTGAAGTCAGGAGGACTTGAGTTTAAAATCCAGCCTCAGACACTGACTAGCTGTGTGACCCTGGACAAGTCACTTAACCCTGTTTGCCTCAAATTCCTCATCTATAAAATGAACTGGAGAAAGAAATAGCAAACCATTCTAGTATCTTTGCCAGGAAAACCCCAAATGGGGTCATGAAGACTTGGACATGACCAAAATGACTCAACAACAACAAATTTCTGTGAATGGATCTCTCACTCCTTCTTTGTACATAAGCATATTTAACATTACTTTTTTTCTGTAATAACTTCTATTAAATTGAGAACTAGTACTACTGGGGCAATCTAATCTGTAACTTTGGGTTTTCCATTCTCTAAGGGAATCATCAAGTTTACCTTATTTTGGAATAAGTTATAACTGATAATGCAGTGGATAGTCCTTGAGATCCAGTTTACCAGTTCAGAGCTACTGGGCCTTCCTCTCAGGTGCTATCCAAAAAGGTATACTTTCTTCCAAGGGGAACTGCCTTTCTTAGACCTTTCCTCACAGTGCCCTAAGGCCACTATCCTCAGGGTGCTCTTGCCATGATGCCTCTCTTGAAGGACCATGGTCTCAATTGCAGCCCTTTTGGGGATGAGTGCAAACCTTGTGGGGTTGAGCTCCAAAATGGTTGGGAGTGAAGTGGGATGCAAAACAGTGAAGGTCAAACCAACTGTGGGTACAGGTATGCTAGGAAAGGGTATAGCCCCAAACTTTTCTGAGGACTACTCCCATCCTAGCACAACTATACCCACAGTTAGCTTGACCTTTGCCCTGTTACTGTCTCACATCCCACATCACTCCCAAAAATTGTTGTCCCAGGTGAAAATATTCCTAGTTGCAGCTCCTACTGTTTTTCCTTCTCAAAACTCTTCCTTTGTGACCTCCACATTAGATGAGAGAACCAGTGGTCTCCCTGACCTTGTAGACAAACAAATCACCTTGTACAGAGAAACATGAGTTAAATTGTTGTGAGTTTCCGAGGCTGAGGGCCTGCCCTGACCTAACAAACTGTTTCTGACTGCTTATGCTTTTATCCTTTCTTCTCTCCAAATCCTGAAGTGAAAACACTTCAGAATACATTATCTGCTGTTTTATCAGAGTCAATTTGCTGTACCCTGGGATCATCCCTGATTAAGGAAAGCAAATATAAATGGAAGAGCAGTAGGAAGAGTTCATAGTAATGAGACTAAGGTCCTGCGATAGTGAATGCCAGTTGGCTACACATTTTTGTTAATTGTCTTGGCATCTAAAAGCTTTGGATTATTGTTGGCATGGTTACAGATATCATAGGTGCACTGTCAGGATATAATTCCATGGTTCATGTGGTATCCTACAGGCAGACATAGGACAAGAGTGAGGAGGTAAATGAGAGGTAAATGAGATCTCTTTTTAGTTGTGTTTCTGAATGTAGGGTGAAGTGGGTGGGAAAAGTGCACACACTGGACTTTGTACTCATTTACACTCATCATAAAAACAGCAACCTTATGGTGCTATCTGAATTTTCTAATCTTGTCTATGACTGCCAAGGGCCCTGACAGTTTCTCAGAACCATATCAAAGTGAACAGATGGATGAGGACTGAACATATAACTGAGAGAAATTGTGAGGCACATTTCAAAGGTCAAAATCCATATTGAATATAGTAATGTTATCTATGGTGGAATCTAATTTATGACTTACTATCATAACTTATCTTAAAGGGACATAGTTTCCATTCATTAGGTTGTCCACATACTTTTAAAACAGAAAAGAAAGCTAGCATTATTTCAGAATGACCACTGGGAGGAGGAGGAATATCTACCACTGTCCCTTCTCCCTGCCCCCAACCAACCATGCGCTGGCTTAGCTTTTCTTAAGGCCCTACCCCGTGCAGGTTAGGCTAGCTTTTCTTCAAATGACATTGAAACAGGCCTAGAGACTTGGTTGGTTCAGGGAAGTAAGACTCAAACTATTGATATAAATTCCAGATTGTCTGAGAATGAAAGCCACCCCAGGGAGTGGTCTGGTGAGCTTCTCCTTGAGGCTTCCAACTGGAAGGACAGGAAGATATGGCTCCAGAACAAAACTAGGAAACCTTGTTCAACTCAATCAACTCTGTTACCTCAATAAATATTCTTGCCCTGCTCTGAATGACCTTCTTCTGCTCTCATTAACTGAACCTCCTTTGGTTAACTGCTGGATTATGAATATCTATCATTTTGTGAATATCAGACTAGTTTTATCCTCAGTGGACTGCTTCCCTTCTCATCCTAGTTGCATTAATTTTATTGATGTAGAAAGTTTTCAGTTTCATGAATTAACATTATCTCTTTTATTGTTCATAATCCTTTCTATTCCTTTTTTGCTTAAGAGTTTGCCCATAGCTGTGAAATGATATTATTGGCTTTTCTTTACTGTGTATGTGTATTAAAGATATTTAATATTCAAATCAAATATGTATTTGTAATTTTATTGTGAAGTATGGCATAGAATTTGGTCCAAACCTAATTTCCAAACTACTTTTGGATTTTCCCATCTATTCTTCTCATATAGGGAGTTCTTTTCCAGGTAATTTATGTTAGAGGTTTTCTAAAACACTGGGTCTCTTCTAATAATCGATTTTTCTATTGTTGTTGTTTTATTTTAAACCAGCACCACACGGTTTTGATGCTTACTTTTCATGATATAGTTTGGTGTCTGACTTCTCCCCCCTCATTCTTAACTTTTTTCATGATTTCCCTTGTTAGCAGTGGTGTCAACCTGAATAGAAATGGGGACCACTAAGCCATACATAAGGATCCCTGTGGATGACATAGTTAATTAGTTTTAAAATGTAATGTTATCTATGTTTTATTGTATTTTTTATTTATTTTCAAAATATTTCCAAATTGCATTTTAATCTGTTTAGGGACATGTGTTCAGCATCTTTGATCTATTTATCTTTTGTTCCTGGAGATGAATTTCTTATTATTTTGTCTATCTCTGCAAAATGTTCCTTTGGTAGTTTGATTGGTATTGATTGAAACTAAATCTATAAGTTAACTTTGACAGTTTTATCATTTTTATTATGCTAATACTCACAGTCATAGACACTGAGTGTTCATCCAATTATTTAAGTTGTTCTTTATTTCTTTGAAGAGCATTTTATTATTTTATCTTTGCGAGTGTTTTGACAAATTAACTCCAAGATATTTTATGAACTAAGTAGTTATCTTGAATGTGATTTCCCATCCTATTATTGCCTCTTAGTTTTATTTTAAGTATGCAGAAATGTTGTTAATTTTTATGGGTTTATTTTATATCCTGCAGCTTGATTGAAACTATTCATTGTCTCATTTTTTTCTCTGATTCTCTCTTTTTTAATTAAACCACCATGTCATCAGCAAAGAGCAATAGTTTTATCTTCTCTTTGCCTGTCTTTATGTCTTTAATTTCCTTCTGGTCTTAGTTTAATTCCTAGCATTTCTAGAACTATTTCAAATTATAATGGGAAAGTGTGAATCCTTGTGACATTTCTATATTTGTTAGGAAAGCTTTTAGTGTTTCCCCAAAGTATATAATGCTAGCTTTGGGTCTGAGATAAATATTTCTTATAATCTTTTGAAAAATCTTTCTACACTTATACTTTTGTTACAGTTTTTACAGTTAATTTTTTTTCTGAAATTAGATTATGTGGATGAGTCATCTCCAATTAGCTGTCTTTTTGAAGTTCTATGACTTTGCTTCATTTATTAACTACCTGCTTCATGATTGGTTGTGAGGAATTCACTCTATAAACCCTAAAGTTCTAAGTCAGTGGGAGCCGTTGTTACTATCACTATAATTACCTAATGTTAAGCTCGGTCTTATCACTCTGGTTTGGCTCCTTCCCATGTTATGCATGTTCTGATGATTGTTTGTAGGACAAGTAATTGGAGCTTTAAGCCAATTAAGTAAGCACTGGTTTAAAGTCAGAAGATTTGAGTCTAATGAATTATTATCTCATTTATTATGGCCAAGTAGCTTCACCTCTCTGGGCAGGAGGATCCCTATCTCAATGATAATAATGATAATAAACAATGAACAACTGTCATCATTACTCATTCATTTTAGTCATATCCAATTCCTTGTAACTGAGGTTTTCTTGGCAAAGATACTGGAGTGGTTTTCCATTTCCTTCTCCAGCTCATTTTATAGGTGAGGAAACTGAGGCTAACAGAGTTCAGTGACTTGTCCAGCTAGTAAGTGTCTGAGGTGAGATGTGACCTCAAGAAAATGAGTCTTCCTAACTTCAGGCCAGCACTCTATCCATTGTGCCACCTAAGTGCCCCAAATTGTAATAGGTAACATACATATGGTGCTTACTATGTGCCAGGCACTGAGGTAAGTGCTTCACAATTATGATCTCATTTGATCTTTACAGCAACCCCAGGAGGTAGGTGTTATTATTATCCTCATTTTGCAAAGGAAACTGAGGCAGACAGAGGTTAAGTGAAAATGAAGATGTTAAATTGCATGAGTGTTAAAGTCCCTTGAATGCCTACTATATGCAGGAAACTGTGTTAATATTAAAGATAATTGATTCATAAGAAAATATATTATTCCTTTCTTCATCTTTTTCTGTTAATAAACAAGTTATACCTAAAGATCTTAACAAAAAGTTGATAATCATAAATATTAAGATTTGTATAGTGCTTTAAAGTTTGAAAAGTGATTTACATATAATTCCGTATGTGATTTTGTCAGGTTAATTTTTTTCTTCTGTATTTAAGTCAGTGTAGGCACATTGTGACATTGTGGTCAGAGAACTGGTCTCAAAGCCATTAAAACATGAGTGCAGATCCCTCTTCTGACACATACTGGATGTGTGACTGACTACATCACTTAACCTCTCCTTGGTACTTCAGACAATTCTCTAAGACTGTAAGTTGCAGAGCCTTGCATGGGTAGGGGGAGTTTCCTCATATGAGAGTTCTCTCTACTGATAAAATCATAAATTTAGCCCTTCTTCCTATTCAGGACCATAATTGCTGGATTTCTTGGGGTTGGGTATTCTATAAGAGTGCTATATTTTGCCTGGCCCATGTAGGAGAAGAAGTAAGAAGAGAAGAAAAGCAGGCAAACCACAGGTACAGTCATTTGCTCAGCCAAGGATAAACAGTAGATGTAATATGAAAAATAAAATGGGATCACCACTGCTGTGAACAAACCATGACTGGAGCAGAAATGAACAAATGAATTAAGTAAGAAAAGTATAATCTTCTGATGGTAGAGTTTTTAAGTTGTTCGCTTTTTGCCAATGGTGCCATCTTTTAATTGGATTGAACTCTAGACTATACATCTCTCTACCTCCCCTGTAAGTCTGAGCAGTTACATTTTTGGATAATGACTTGGATAATTATTGGTTGGGAATATGGTCAGAATTAGAGTAGAACTACTTGACCTCCACATGAAACCATTTAAAACTATGAATGACAATAATTGTCCTAAGAAAAATAAAGAAACTCAAGCTTCTGACTGGAATTTTGTACGCCTTTGAGAGTGTCAACTCAGTCCCAATCCATTTCCCAACAGCTGTTTGTATATCCGTTCATCAGGTCACTTCCTTCATTGTTTTGAGTATTATGCAAGGGACTTTACAATGGAAGGCATTTTGTATGATATAATAATCAATATGCATCCTGTAGAAGTCAAAGACAAAAAGGTCATATATACATAAGAAAATATTTCGTGTTAATAAAGAACTGAAGAAAAAAAAGTAGATGCCCATCAGTTAGACAATAAAGCAATTTCACAAATTGTAGTATATAAATGTAATGGAATATACCATACCATAATACCATAATACTATACCAAAAGCAACAACAAATGTACAAAATTCAGAGAAGACTTGGGAAACTTTAATCGATGATGCAGTGAAGTAAGCAGATCCAAGGGTAAAACAATAGTATTTACAGTAATGATGGGAATGAAAAGAACAACAACAAACTTTAAATTATATTATATAATTATATAATCATTATATAATTATAATGACTAAGCATGACCCTGGAGAAGAGCTGAGAAAATTAAACTCTCTCCCAAATTGCAGAATTTGTAGCCTTTGGGTGTGGAATATTGGATGTATGTCATACGTGGTTTGTGGGTTTGTTAGTTTTATTAAGCCTTTTTTTCTATTTTCGTTAGAAAGAATGACTTAGTAGGTATAGGGGAATGCATATATTTTCACATGACAGTGATAATAAAAAAGCATCAATAAAAAACAAGATAATTTTTAAAAAGAATGTGATAACCAGGTGAAGCTGCCAAGAAGAATTGGACTTAGATACTCATTTTTAAGGAAAGGAGTTATTTAGAGATAATTTGTTAAAATGGAATCTTATTGCTATCATTAGTGCTGAGATCAGATACACATGATGTGTCTGTTCTAGTCCATTTGTTTGAGAAATATCTCTACCATGGAGGCAAAATAGCACTGAATTTGGAGTCAGAGAACATGGATTCTAATTCTGGCTCATCAACTTTATCCCTGGGAGACCTCATCAAGTTGCTTCTCTCTCAAAATTGTTTATAAAATGAGGGGATTGGAGTAGATGATCTCTGAATCCCCTTCTAGCTATAAATTATGTGATTGTTCAACTTTGCATATCTAACAATAGAAATTTTATCTTTAACATTTTCTTTTTAGTTAAAAACTTCAGCTTAAATAATTAGTTCTACTGCATTGAGGATTCTTATTCTCAGATAATTCTCACTTGTTACTTCCCTAGGTGTTTCTGCATCCTAGGGAAAAACTCTCATCCTTAGTGAAAAGGACAGAAAATTATGTATAGTTATTCTGCTTCTCAAACCTGAATTTTTTTTTCTTTTTTTGGTGGTTCTGGACTTATATGTAGACTCAAAATTCAGCTTTGTAAATAACAATTGTCTTGCTTCTAAATCTAGTTGATCCACTTGAAATATTGACCTTTTCTAGAGAGAATGATAAATCTGACTGAATAAGACTACTTGCAATAATTTATCCTGCCAATTAATGAACACCTATGTCTTGCTTTTACCTATGGTAAGAGTTAAGAGCTGTCCAGGGAAGCAAAGTGCCTCATGCACTGAGTCACTTGGGAATTTGTTAAGGACTCTTTTTTTCCACATGACTTTGGACAAAATTAATGAATAAGCACAAAAGCATTTATTCGGCACTTACTATGTGCCAGATACTGCATGGCACCGAGGATATGAAGATGATAAAAGATTAAGTCCCTGCCCTGAAGAAGATTACCTATTAAAGGGGAAGAGAACACATGCAGAATAGAGAAGAGTAGGGAAGGGAGTTTTGTTCAAGGGAAGTATGAGAAGATAAGAGCAGTGTAGAATGACCAGGGTGGAGAGCTGGATTGCATATGAAGCTGAAACACAGTCTGGCATCTAGAACTAGCTGATAGCTATAATGGGCTATATGATCTAGTTTGCACACAGTCAGTCACCCAGCTAGATTAGGCATTAGAATAGAAACTCCAAAGAGAAATGGATTCAGAAGAAAGACCAGTTATGGAGGTCCAGTTCTCAAGTCCATTGTGCAGAGTACGGATCCAAGTGGTGAGGAGGGGGTCAGTAATATCAGGCAAAAAGTGAGACGGCCTGAGTAGATGGTTCAATAGGATGTAAAACTAAAGCATGGTGAAAGATAATAGAAAGATAAAGAAGCAAGCATGGCTACAAATTGTAATGTATATAAATATAGCCTTGCAATCAGGAAGACTTGGGTTCAAATCTTGCTTTGGACTTGTACTATCTGTATGATTGTGGTCAAGTCCCTTAACCACCTGAAACCTCAGATCTTCATCTGTAAAATGGAGATATTAATACCTGTAGTAGCTACTTTGTGGAAGTGTTATAAAATTCAAACAAGCTAATGTAACTCAAAGGATCTGCAAACTTTATAGCATTATATAAATATCACTTATTCTGAACACATTTTTTTCTATCTAGACCTGTCATTATATTCATGAACATAAGGGAAAAAAACCCGTTTACATGATAACCACATTTACAAATATTAGCTCATTTGATTCTCACAACAACTCTGCAAGGTCGGTGCTATTATTATACCTACTGTACAACTGAGAAAACTGAGCAAACAGATGTTCAATGACTTTCCCAAGGTCACACAGCTGGTGTTTGTGTTCTGATTTGAACTCAGGTCTCCTGACTCAACGTTCAGTACTTTATACGCTGTGCTACAAGCCCTGAACACCTGGTGTGAAAATTACCTTCAACAATGTCTATTGGTAGCCTCTCTGTAACCTGAGAGGCTATGTGGCTTGTTCATAGTTATGCAGCTATTGTGTCCAGGACTTTACTGACTCCAAAGCTTGACCTCTGTCCATTATATCATGTGGCCCTCTTATTGTTAATATTAATATTGTGTATTTAAGCAATCCTTCATAATGTAAGTGTGTGTTGTAAAAACAGGAATTTTACAGATGCTGCCATCTGTGGCAGATATATACATATCTGCAGATATATATGGCATATGTACACACACATACACATACATATATGCATGTATACATATACAAATATGTGCATATATCCATCTATACAGACATGTATGTATGTGTATATATTTGCCATGGGAGGCAGAATCTATAAAATTCCTGTTTTTACAATATATACAGGAAGATATATGTAAAGCAGACAAAAATAGCACATGAGGGCTGCTAGCACAGGTTCACTCTTAATCCTGTCAGACAGGAAAGACACTAAGACAGCTTTGAAGGGCATAATAATCTTTATTCTAGTCTAGTTTTCTCAGAAGAGTTTGCGGATAATGGGAGCACAACTCCTAATCACCCTTCTCACAGGGACCAGTGAGAAGGGTGGGGCAACTACCCTTATGTCTTGATAGGGTCACTAAAGACAGGCAAAATTTGTGCTTTCCCCTAAATCTCCTTAAGGCTCGATGGGGGCCAGTTGAGGCAAACACAGATTCCCTCCTCCCCTAGCCTTGATGGGGGTCGATTAAGGCACGCATAGCATTTCAACTTGTGCATTCAACCCTAAAGTTCCCGACCCCTTGACCAGTGCCCCCCTTGCTTTATAGGGCAATAGACAAAGAAAGCATTTTGCCAGCAATGGCCTCCCAAGTTTATGTCACCTCATCCCTGTATCTCACTGCACAGTCACAGTGGATGTTTACAATTTAAGCACAAATGCTTATATTATTTATCATTATATAATGCTGTGCAAGCATGGTGGAGATGTTCTGAACCATAATTGTGAGACCTCACATCTGATACCTGGGGACAAGAGATTGTTATGGCTATGGATCCTGGGAAACTGGAACTCTAAGAAATAATAACAAAAATCTACTTCACACACTAAAATCCACCTTACTTACATTAAATCCACCTTATTTGCAGTGTGTAATGCAACATATACATATATACATACATATACATATATACATGGAGATAAGGCTACTGTACATGTCAAACCTGCCATATGACCTCCTAGACTATAAGTTCCTTAAGGTCAGAGACCATGTTTCATTTATCCAGGTATCTTCCTTAGTATTTAGCATGATATTCAGCTCATAAGATGTGATCAGTGCACATTTGTGGATCAATCAATTGGTTGCAGTTTTTTGTAAAATCAATGATTGTGCCTCTCTGTGGTTGCTGGATGCCATTGTATCCCTTACTCAGTTGGTTATGCACCAGAATGGATCTGGCCATTGCTGCTGATGTTCACAGATGACCTACTGCTGAACATTATTGTTTGGGAGAGAGGGAGTAGGAGGGATTTGGGTTTCCTTAGTTTTCCTGGATGAATTGAACAGCCTGTTAAATCCTCACAGCTTTCCATCACAGTTCATTACTTAGCTGTTTAGTGAAAGATCCTTACGTCAGACTTACTTTCCATATGTTACTGTCTTCATATGTTTTACTTTCCAGTGAAATTGACCTTTGTGTAACCTCCATAGAATGCCCTCCTTTCTTTTCTCCACCTTGTAGAATCCCTAGATTTTTTCAGTATTCCTAAACAAGGATTTTCTAGATCTGCCAATTATGAGCCCTCCCTCTAATATTTTGCATTTGTTTTGCATATATTATATATTCATTATCCTTTTATATGTTTTATTATTTCTTCTACCCCTTACCCCCGTAGAAATGTAATGTCCTTGAAATCAAGAAATTTTTTTGCTTTTTTTTTTTTTTTAACATTGAATCCTTAGCATCTAGAACCGTTCCTGGCACGTACTAAGTACATGCTTATGGGATGAGTGACAAAAGTGAAAGTAATTCTAGTATATGAAACTTAAATGTCTGTGAGCATACTTCTATAGATCTGGTTAAAAAATAATGGAAAAAAGAACTTAATATATCCTCTGAATGATATTCATGACAAAGTATATTTACTCTAGATAAGTTATTCTTTAGAAACTGCATCAATCCCCTAATATCAGTTCTATTGCCTCTTACAAAGTTAAATGTGGTTATAGATATTTTCCCCTTAGGAGCTCAATTACAAAAAAAGTTTGCCTCACTTGGTGGAAAACGAAGAAGGAACAAGGTAAAGTAGCCTCCTTATGACCACATGGGCTCATAATTGAACCATGCCTATATCTGACTGCTAATCATCCATTCTCTCTCTCAGGTCATTGTTACTCCCAACAGGTTTTATTTATCTTTCCTCTGACCTGTGGTATGAGCAACCTTAGAAACCCTTGCAGGCCTCACTTTTCCCCTATGTAAAATGAGGAGGATGGACTAGATGCTCTGAAAGGACCTTTCTAACTCTGACATTCTATGATCTGGCCAGATAGAGTTTCCTGTACTTAGTCAGATGGTCAAAGGTTAGATAGTAGAGAGGCAGGAAAGAAAAGAAATGAAGGCAAACCAGAAAATCTATTATTCAGTCATTTAGTTTGCTCATTCTTATAACAGATACCTACTAAGTATCTTTTATAGGCCAAATGTTGAAAGAGATATAACAATAAATAAGACTTGCTTCCTCCTAAGAACAGCTTTAATTGTGGTTTCTCCTTTGACACAAACCATTTCATTAATGCCTGTTTGGCCAGTGATGTTGGTAAAGTGTTTATAATTAAGCATTTACACCTTAGAATGAGGAGCACTTTGGATGCTGAGAATACCGTATTTGATACATTTTCTTTGAAAGTTGCCACTATTTTCAACATAACATTCATTTTCAGATGTTAGAAAATGATGAGAAATAAAAATAGCATAAGGATTCTGAAAATTCTTTTCTTTCTGTAGAAGATGGGTTAGCTTAAGTTATACTAACAGTTAAAATTGTCCTCTATTTGGCTTGAAGAAAGGAAGTTATTCTCATGTGGTTCTGTAACCTCAGGTTATTTCATTTTCTCTGCTTAGGTAGATGTCACTCAGCTGCAAAAGCCAGTTTAACCTAAGTGACCCTGGATGACTCTTAAGTACCTATCCTTAAGTCAGCAACTGTCTGTTCTTTTCCCCTGCTTCAATAATACAAAATGTCATCATTATGGTATTTAGAAAAGTCTGTGCCCCTGCAGGCTTCCTGGTTTTTCCCTTCTCCTTTCACCAAGATGTAGTAACATCTAGAGTGCTGAAGCTCACCGAAGTAGTTTTGCAGTGACAGTTTCTCAACTGGCAGGTTGTCTAGTAAAAAGCTTTGGGCACTTTGAACTGCCAATCAGAATGTGGTCCACTTCACAATACTTCAAAGTGCAAAATGTAAATGGACAATGAAAACCTAAGTGGACAATGCAGGGTGGAGGGAACAAGGTTTTGTTTGATATTGTAAGAAAGCTAGAGATGGAGACAACATTCGTTCTACTGCCTTATCCTTCCTACTAAGCAGCTCTCCCAGCTCTGCTTCTTTCCAGCTGACAAGCCGTACTTATTTGAGTGTATGTCCTAAAAGGAATCAATGGGAAACTAACAGCGAGCCGGCTAACTGCTTCTCTTGGGCTATTGTGTCCTGTCACATTTATGAGTCCTTAAATTTATATGGCTGCTGCCTCCAATGTGCGCAAAGATATTTGTGAAGGAAATAAAGGGAGTTTTACTAGAATATCTTAAATCAACAACAGCTTATGGAAACATTTGTTAACATAACCATGCAAACCATAGTATTATAGCTTTCAGGCCAAAAATCATAGGATTATAGCTTTCAGGCCAAAAAATCTTAGGGGTCATCTAGGTTTCCCCCTTCTTTTTACATATAATTAAAAAGGAATCGCAGAATAGTTTAGTGACTTGCTGAAGGTCATACAAGTAGTAAGTGGTAACAGAGTTGGTATTTGAACCCAAGTTCTCCAATACACTGTTTCCATTGTACTACGCAATCTCTAAAGTAATTGAAAGTTATTATCATATTTCTCTGTATATTGTGGGTTGACTGGGGTCTCTATATCAACTGAGTCCTTCTAGCCCACTTGATGAGACTGAAGGTCAGTAGAGATATTGGGGCAGGATAAGTAGAATTAAGAATCATTAGCACAGAGATAGCAATTAAATTCTTGGGAGCTAATTGAGATCACCAAATGAAGTAGTATAGAGAGAGAAAAGAAGAGGGCACAGAACAGAATCCTGAGGGACCCTTACAGTTATAGGACATGAGCTAGGATTCTGCAAAGGAGACAGAAGGAATAGTTATATAGGCAGGTGGAGAACCAGGAGAGAACAGCACCCCAAAAACCTAGACAGAAGAAAATATAAGGAGAGAGTGAATAGTCAGAGTCTTCAAAGAGGTCAAGGAGAATGAGGTTTGAGAAAAGGCTGTTGGATTTGGCAACGTAGAGATCACTGGTAACTTTGGCAAGAGCAGTTTTAGGGGAATGGTTATATCAGAAGCCTGATTGTAAGAAGTTAAGAAGACAGTGAAAGGAGAGAAAGTGGAGGTTCCTATTGTAGATAACCTTTTAGAAGAATTTAACTGTAAATGGAAGAAGAGAATATTAGTTATTGGTGATGGAAAGATCAAGTGAGAGGTTTTTTTTCAGGATGGAGAGACATGTCCATGTTTGTAGGTAGTAGGAAATGACCCAGTAGACAAGGAGAGGTCAATTAAAGAAATGAGGAAACCATACTATTACTCTTTGCATGTGAAATGGGTAGAGAACCATAGACAATCAACCAAAAACCAGTGGAAATAATTAACAATTCATTTCTATATATTACCAAGAAAGCCCAGTAGGAAGAGAGAGAAAGAAATTTCATTGAAAATCCCTGTAGGCAAGATAAAATACTTGAGAGTCTACCTGCCAAGACAAACCAGGGATTATAGGAACACAGCTACAAAACACTTATCACACAAATAAAGACAGATCTAGAAAATTGGAAAAATATTTATTGCTCATGGATCAGCTGAGCTACTACAATAAAAATAACAATTCTGCCTAAACTAATTTACTTGTTCAGTGCCATACCAATCGAATTACCGAAGAATTATTTTATAAGATAGAAAAAAAAAAGTAGCAAAATTCATCGGGAAGAACAAAAGTTCAACTAATCAAGGAAATCAATAAAAAATGTAAATGAAAATGGCCTATAGTATCAGATTTCAAACTATATTACAAAATGTTAATCATTAAAATAATCTCGTATTGGCTAAGAAATAGAGAGGTACATCAATAGAATAGATTAGGTACATAATGCACAGTAGTAAATGACCATGGTAATCTAGTATTTGATAAACCCAAAGACTCAAGTTTTGGGGGCAAGAACTCAACATTTGACAAAATTTACTGGAAAAACAGTCTGACAGAAACTATGTATAGACCAATATTTCACACCATATGCCAAGTTAAGGTCAAAATGAGTATAAGATGTAGACATAATGGGTGGTGTCATAAGGAAATAAAGGGAGCATAGGAACAATTGCTTCTCAGATCTGTGGATAAGGGAAGGACTTAGCACCAAATAAGACAGAGGATTGCAGAAAGTAAAATGGATGATTTTGATGACATGAAATTAAAAAGGTATTTCACAAACAAAACCATTTCTGCCAAACTTAGAAGGAAAGCAGGAAACCGGTAGGGCAGGAGTGAGAATGGGAGTGAATTTACAGCAAGTGTCTCTAATAAAGATCTCATTTCTCAAAGGGAACTGAGCCAAATTTATAAAAAAGTAAGAGCCATTCTCCAATTGGTAAATTGTCAAAGCCTACGAACAAGCAGTTTTCAGAAAAAGAAATCAAAGAGAGGGGTGAAGGAAGAGAAATTGGCAGAAGGCACCTGGGTGATAGGAGATAAGGAAGCAAGGAGTTCATGATGAATGGTCTCTGTTTTTTCTGTAAAGTTTGATGCAAGGTTCTCACCTGAGAGAGTAAGGGTCCAAAACTGCTGTTGGGTCATTTGCAACTTATTAAGAAAGCAGAAAGAAGTATTCACTATTTATTACTCCACAAGTGGGTATGAAGTAGCTTCTCCATTAACTTTGAGCCACTGGTAAGCTGAAGGCTTAAAAACCTTGGTAATTTTTTTGTTGTTGTTTTTGTTTTTTAAGCAAGTCAATTTTGGAGTTTGGAAAGACATTTTCCCCTGATATTTGAGAAAAGAACCAGCATGAAAAATAACCCAGATCTTGAGAAAGAATCATTTTTTGACTTTTCCTTGTGTCTCTTAAAAAGTATATGAGGGAAAGAGGATATCTCTTTTCTCTTTCCCACCTCCATTGGCAATGGGGTCTGCATCTCACTCAGTGGAAGATTCTGTGCCCAGCAGAGGGTCGGATAAGAAGGCAAGTATGGGTAGCCAAGAGTTGAGCTATAGAAACAGGCTTAGGGAGTCCAGCAAAATGACCTTCCCATTACAGATGTTATACCTAAGGGTAGAAGCATAAGGACACCATAAAAAAAAAGACATTCAAGACCCTGCTGTGGTAGAGGTATTGCCTTTGTTAGCCATATGGATATATGCCTCTCCAGTTGTATATTCTCTGGGTGTGTGCCCACTTCTCTCTCTGGTTCTATTTTCATTTGTGAGAGAGTGTCCCTCAGTTTTATGAGGCAGTGTTTTGTAGCTGTTATTTTTATGAAGCCATCTCAGTAAATGCCTTTGAATTGAACTATTTGTGTTCTAAATTAACTATTAAAGGTAAACACATTGGTGGGGGTTTTTGAACTCTAGTTTTAGGAGTGTAGACCTACTGATAATCCTGAACCTGGTGTAGTCATTTCCAGGGGTACCCAATATACAGGTGTTATTTGGGATGTACCTCATAGAAAATAGTATATATAAATACATTCTTAATCTGTTTATCTGTTCTTTCTTTCTTGGTTGCAAGTTTGTTGATGTCAGGGGCCATAACTACTCTCTACTAAATGTAACACCATAGTGTCCAATGTAATGCCATGTACCTACTATATATTCAGTAAAAATTTAATCATAATAATGGGGGCAGCTAGGTGGTGCAGTGGATGGAGCACCAGTGCAGGAGTCAGGAGGACCTGAGTTCAAATCTCACCTCAGACACTTGACACTAACTAGCTGTGTGAGCTTGGGCAAGTCACTTAACCCCAATTGCCTCATCCTGGGTCATCTCCAGTTATCCTGATGAATATGATCACTGGATTCAGATGGCTCTGGAGGAGAAGTGAGGCTGGTGACCTGCACAGCCCTCCCTCACTCAAAAACAAAGTCAAGTGCAAGTCATGTCATCATTTCTCTGATGGCAATGAAGGATGAACACAGTCATAGCAATAGTATGGCCTTGATGACTGATGGGTCCTCAATGCATACTCTTCTACCCTTTTGCCCTGCTCCCCCTTCCTGCCTCTAAATTGTAAATTATAATTATCATATAGTTGGTTTGCTTTATTTATGAAGCCCTCTTACTGCTAGGATTTGTAAAAGAGATGTGAAGCAATAAAGGAATTGCATAGATTATTGTACTTACTTATGCCATATCTGTAATACCACTTAGTGACCTCTGTAGCTCAACTAAAAGTCAAATGTGCACTAAATAGCAGGATATTCACTCATGAAGTATTATTATCACATCCAATTCTCTTTGCTGCAGTTTTAATGCACCTTCCTTTTTTGGATATTGAGTCATTAGCTATAAGAAGGAGGTATAGGAGATGGGAGACAGTGATGTCTTTCTCACCATTTTCCCATGATCATTGAGTATCATTTCTTTAATAAAGCCTTTTCTTTTTTTTTTTTTTTTGAGGGGAGTAGGAGACAATCAGTTTTAAGTGACTTATCCAGGGTCATACAGCTAGTTACGTGCCTGAGGCCAGAATTGAACTCACATCCTCCTGACTACAGGGTCAGCGTTCTATCCACTGTGCCACTTAGCTTCCTCTTAGCCTTTTCCTTCCACTTAAAAAAGAAATACCCTTTTGTACCAGAGCCAAAAATCACCTGTAGCCTTCTTTTCCTGTTTCTGACTGATTAAGTTGTTCCCAAGTCTCCAGGTTCTTGTAGGGGAGCAAAAGTAGTCAGTCAGAGGGTCTTAGGTGAGCATTTAACTCCATGAATTATGATAGTGTGATTCTCTTGTAGGAGTAATATCCCTCAGAAGAGGGAAAGCAAATGATTATCAAGGTCTTTTCCAAGATTGTTCCATTAGCATAAAAATGAATAAACATTGACAGAACAGGTCATTCTTGTGTAGGATTTTAAGTGCTTCTAATTATAGGATTATCATTTAAGCAGAAGACTAATTGCTACGAAATTACTGCAAGAAACTGGATCTCCTGGCAAGTCAGAGCTACAATTACTGAGGAATCATCTAAAATTTTGCAAATTTCAACTCTCTAAGCACTCAGACTTTCTAGTCTTCTAAATTTTTACAGGGAATGGGGGGGGGAAGAGTTGAGGGTGGGGTAATAGAGGAGAAAATCGATGCCAAATGAGTTCTTTCATCCTTAAAAGGAGAATTAGGACACCAAAAGCACTTTTGTCCCGAGTGGAAAGCATTGTATAAGTATTAACTATAATTCTTACTCTATATTCAAAGACATTTAGTTTTCTAATTAGGTAGTTTGTATAGGTTACTATGTGTTCCACCTGAAAACAAGTAAATGAAAATGTCTTCCAAAAATCTTTTCCAGTGTTAGTTTGATGCGACCTTATTGATATAAACAGTGAAAGATCTAGTAGACATAAGTACCTGAGCACCCAAAGCAGAGAACAGAATGATAGGTTGTAAAATATACCTATTCTATTGCAGTGAGCTAGATGAAGGGGAGATAATTTGAATCAATTATTGCCATGAAAATCATTTAAAATTTTTTTCTTGTTTATTATGAACTTGTCATCAACAAACATTAATATTGCAACATACAAAAAGCCAAATAAGAATGTATATGAAGCTATGAATTTCTGTTTTATTTTAAGTTTATTAAATATAACACAGTAGTAAAAGAATTGCCATATTTTATTTGCTCAGTTTCCTTCTTTTCTTTTGTGTACTTTTCTTTCTTTTTGCATCTCTGTGACTATCACAAATTTGTTCCTACCTCCCAAAAGTAGCCATCCCTTGTAACAAATCTGTGTAACCAAACAAAACATCAGTATATTAACTGTATTTGAAAATTGATCTCATTCTATAACTCTATTTCATTACATTTCTACCAAGAGGTTGGTGAAATGTTTCATCATTAGTCTTCTAAAGCAGAAATGGTCATTCATAAAGAATGAGTGGTCATTGCATTGATTACAGTTTTATATCTTTTTCTTCTTTACATTATTTTATCATCATTTAAATTGTACTCTTAATTCTATTCTTTTCCTTCTATATAAGTTCAGATAAGTTTTCCTAGGTTTTTCTAATTTCATCATATTTGTTCTTAAGGTATAGTAATATTCCATTGCATTCATAGACTTTGTTTCCAAGATATTGTTACCAAAAAAATGCTGTTATAAATATGTTTGTATGAATGGGTCCTTTCTCTTGTCTTTTATCACTTTTAGACTATTTGCCAAGTAGAAATGTATGCACAATTTAGTGACTTTGGGGGTGTATTTCCTTTTTTTTTCTCAGAGTGGTTAAACTAATTCAAAACTCCTAAAATCTATCAGTATTCCTGTCCTCCAACAACTTCCATTTTCATCTTTTATCATCTTTGCTAATCTGATGCATGTGGCAAAGGAGTTTGTTTGTTATAATTCACATTGATCTTATTGTTAGTGGTTTAGAGCATTTTTCATATTGTTGCAATAGCTTGCATTTTTTAAGAGATAATATTTATTTAAAAAGTGCTTAACACAATGCCTAGCACAGAGTAGGCACTATATGATGCTTATTCCCTCCCTTTTCTTTGCCTACACTTATTCCTCATTTTCTTTGTCTTATCTTACAATATCTCAAATTCATATAATTTATCAAATAATAGTGATGACAGTGAATATCTTTGCTTTACCCTTGTTCTTATTAGAAAGTCTTCTAGTGCTAGTTCTTAGTTTTAGGTAGATATTGTTTAAAATATTTGTGTCTTAATTATAGATGTGTGTTGTAATTTGTCAAAAACATTTTCAACTATTACTATACCCATGATTTTGTAATTGTTATTAACATACCATCATTTTCCTAATCTTGAACAAATCCTGCCTTACTGGTATGAGTCCAAACTTGTAATATAATACAATCTTTTTAGTGTGTTACATCTTTGTTAATATTTTATTAAATTTTTTTGGCACCAGCTCAGTCAAACATTTATCTCTCAGGAGGTCTGCATCTTCAGATCTCACCCCTAGTTTATTCTGCTAATCTAGAGACAGTGTAGGTTTCAGTGCCTGCCTTCTGACTCAGCCCCAGTAAGGATATCCCAAGAAATCCCTCTGGCTTCCCAATCCATCCCATGGTGTGCTAATATTCACAGACTTTGGGCTTCCTTGGCTAGATGAAGGAACTCATTTGTGTTTCTCATTGCTTTTGTTAAATCTCTTTTTATATAGCAATAGAGAGTGAGGTTTTATTTGCTGGCATTATTCATGTGTCCATCTTTGTTGAAAGTCCATATGAATTCTAGAAGAATCAATTCACTGATTTCTTTGAAATGCTATGAATATTTTGCCCATTTTACTTAACACTTTAATGGCCAGTTGGTGGCTAATGAAAAAGTGACTAGTATCCGTTCTGTTATCATTGAATCACCATCTCTAGGACCACTTTGGGGAGGTAACATATGGAGGTAAAACTTTCCTCTAAAGCAGAGCTTCCTAACCTAGAGTATGTGAACTTGTTTTTAAAAAAATTTTGATCACTATTTCAATATAATTGTTTTCCTTTGTAATCATGTAAAATATATTTTATACATTTAAAAACATTCTGCTGAGAAGAGATCTATCTGCAAGCTTCACTAGATTATCAAAAGTTTCCATAACAGAATAGTTTTAAGTAACCCTGCTCTGAAATTTTCCAAGGGAGCTGAATTTTTGGATGGAGGTGGTGGTTGGTAGTAGATGGAGAAGGGGAAGGTTGAATTGTTAATGTAGAAAAGAACATTATTTAATATGCAAGGGTCTGCTGGAGATATGAACAATCTCTAGATTTTGCTACCACTTCCCTGATCTCTGGCAGTCGATGGTCCTTACTCCATCAATCACTAAGCTGATAGACATGTCTCTTTCCTATAATTCACTCCAGTGTGGCCAGGCATGGAAGAAACACTGGTTCTCTGGCTGCATTTTGGGATTTCATCCTGGAGAGTGCCCTGGATGTCAATCTAAGGGTGAAGACCTCATTTATATAACTGGCAGTCAAAAAAAAAAAACCCATGTAGGAGAGAGTGTGTATAAATTGCAAATTATAAATTACTTCTTTGTGATATTGTAACAGATCATTTACTCTGTCCTCATTACTTCTTTCAGATACATAACTCCTCTTGGACTCCACTGAAGACTTATTTGAATAAGCCCCAAGAGAGCATTAATTCTGTTCCAACCCCCTCTTCCTTACTCAGAGTTTCTTCCTACTGAAGGATACTGATTAAACAACAATGATAACAACAAAAATAAGTTAAAAGCGGGGTAGAAAAGTGTCTGCATTGGTATTCCATGGACAATAGGACAGGAACTCCCACAGTGCTTATTTTTAGAAGATGATGAAACTAATCTGGTTTTAGTGTTGTAGTTGTTCAGGTGACATTTATTAAGTCATTTTCCTATACTGACACAGCAGTACCACTCATCCTCCCACTGCTAGACCCACAGAGAGGGGCTCTGGCCACAGCAAGAAAACTTAGCTTGAACCTTCATTTATTTTTCATTGCTGGCACCTACTATGCATTTTATTTTTACATTCTCCCTGGGTGGGGGTGGGCAAGTTAGGTCAGGACAAACATGTAGACAAATAAGTGACTTACAGGGCAATGTGTAAGCATGTACAGAGTTGTGTGGACTGTATAAAGCTTAAGGCTGTTTTATCCAGGTCAGCATGTTACTGGTCTGTGCCAGTTACAAGACATAGCCAAGTGTGAGAAAACTATCCAATTCAGCCTACAGTTGTCCAATGTAATTGACCAAGGCATTAATCATCTCTCTTATTTGGGTGATATAAGGGAGGGCGGAAGGGGAATAAATATTTACATGGAGCCTACTATGTGCCCAGGCACTGTGCTTAGTGATTTAAAACAAAACAATACATATTTCATTTGATTCTTGAAACAACACCAGGAGGTAAGTGCCATTATTATCCTGTTTTACAACTGGGGAAATTGAGGCCAAAAGAGTTTAAGTGATTTGACAAGGGTCATATAGCTCATAAGTATCTGAGAGTGAATTTTAATTCAGGTCTTCCTGACTCCAGACACAGTTGCCTTATGCCATCCAACTGCCTTTATAAGAATGGTATGCTGAGTCCTGTCTGAGCTAAAATATAGTGGTATTCATATGTTTATATGTCATGGTGATGCTCTCAGGTCAAGGCTAGTATCTCTTGAATAAGTTGCCATTTTGAATGCGTAAGAAAGTAAATGAAGGACTTTCGAGAAATGGAGAAAATGTTGACCAGAAACTAAGGAATAGACAAAACATTACTTCCCGTGTCTCAGTCAGCATGTCAACCACCCTTCCTTCTCAAAAACTACTCTGTCTGGACACATCTTTGCTTCTGGGCAGGGATATGTGTAGCCCCATCACCCTTAGGGCATTGCTTTCATTATGAATTTGTGAGCATTACAGTAAGCGTTTTGTGATTTTGCTAGCAAATGTTCTGTGGTTCTTCTTAGTGTCTTTCTCAAGTAAATGCCTTCTTTGTGGCTGACGTGCAGAAGGGGAAAGGGAAAGTGAGGTAAGTTTTATTAGTGAATTACTGGCTTAGGTCCCACTGTTGGGGCAATGATGTATGTTGCCAGAACTGTGTTTGATATGTGAATGTGAATCCTGTTCCTCTGGTGATTATATTCTGACATGTAAGCTGCACATTCACCTCTCTAATACTCAGGGAATGTAAAGACACAATTTTAAAAATCTGTTATAGAAATCATGAATGCCTCTGCCATGGTACAGTGGACTGCCTCTTGGAGGTATGTAAATAGAGGCTTTCTACTCCTGTTGTATCACTTCTTACCTGTGACTGCTCTGCAGACTTGAAGACTGCCTTGGCATTTAGCTAAATGACAAGTGGTTTGTGGAATTAATGCTATTTGGCCAACTGGCCCCTTGATTTTTTTTTTTTAAATTGGAAGTGTGGTGGGAGTTAATTGCTCTCACATTTTGTCCATGTTTAAGACCTCAAGTCCAGCTCACTCTGTCTTATTAGCACACAAAATCCTTAGCCCTACATTGAAGGCACTCCACACTCCCTTTCAGCCTTGTCTTCCACTGATTTTCCTTATTTTTAATTTTTCAGCAGAACTGGACTGCTAATTGTTCCCCAATTTATCCCATCCTTACCTGCTTCTGTAAATCTGTGTAGGCTGTCCTTTCTTCCTGCAAGGCACTCCTTTCTTCTGTTGACATCTTTTCTCTTTCTTAAAGGCCCAAACTCTGCCATCATATTCCGCAAAAACTTCCCTGATCTCCCTAGTTAAAAGGAATCTCTTCCTTCTCAACTTTCCTTAGAGCATTTATTTAGTCTGGATCTCTCCTGTGCCTCCCTTACCACATTTTTAAAAAAATTCTGAACTTAACAGTTGTCAACAAACATAAATATTTTCAAATGACAACAGGATTATGTAAGAAACTGTTAGCTTCTGTCATGTGCAGTTTTTTTAAATGAAATATATGTAAAGTTCAACAAAATAATGACAAAATTGTTCTATTTGTATTTTCTTAGACACCTGCTTTTCCAGTGCATTTAAAAAATGTTTTATTGATGCTCATTTTTTCATAGTACTACTTAGTAATCTCCCTCTCCACTTTCCTACTAGAAACTGTCCCATATAACAACTATGTATATTCAATAGGAAAAAATCAAGATATTATCTCTTTCTGAGAATTCATGCCTATTTCTATACCTCTAATTTTATCACCTCTCTCTCAGCAGATGAAAGTTATATTTCATCATCTCAGTTTTTTGAAGTCATGATTGGTTTCTACTTGGTCAGCGTTCTGAAGTCTTTCAAAATTGTTTTTCTTTACATAATTATAATTATTCTATTTCTGTTTGCTTCATTCTTTATCAGCTTATACAAGTCTTCCCAGGTTTCTCTGATTCTGTCCCTTTCATTATTTCTTAGGAGAAAAAAAAATTCAATTACATTCGTATACCAGTTTATTTGGTTTCTTAATCAGTGGCCAATTATTTTTTTATTTGCTACAACAGGAAATGATACTATAAATATCCATGTACATGTTGGTCCTTTCCTTCTGTCCTTGACCTTCTTTGGGTACATGACTAGTGTCGATATTGCTAGATCAAAGGGCATGTACAGTTTAGTAATTTTTTGGGGAGGTGGAAGGGCTATAATTCTAAATTATTTTCTCCAATTCATGTCTCCACCAACAGTATATTAGTATGCTATCCTCACTCATTCTCTTCAGTAATTGTTCTTTTATACTTTTGGCATCTTTGCCAATTTGATTGATATGTCATTTGGATTAGTTGTTAGTCTTTTTTATGTAGTTATTGATAGCTTGCATTTATATATTTTAGGTCATATCCTTTGACTACTTATCTATTTGGAAAATGTTTATGATTCTTGTATGTTTTCTTTCTTTTTAAATTAATTATTAGTTTTCAGTTTTCTACAATCACTTCCATAAGTCTTAGATTTTCTCCCCCTCCCTCCCTGAGATGGTATGCAATTTTATATGGGTTCTACACATACATTCTTACAAAATACATTTGCACCATATTCTTGTATGTTTTTATCAGTTCTTTATATCTCAAGAATTTGACCTTTATCAAAGAAATTGGCTATGAGGATTTTTCTCAGTTAATTAGTTTCTTGCTAACTAGAACAGTTTCAAGTTTATATAGTTTATATAATTTCAAGTTCACATAATTATTGTTGTTGAGTCATTTCAATTGTGTCCGACTCTGTGATCCCTTTGGGGTTTTCCTGCGAAAGATACTGGAGTATTTGTTTACCATTTCCTTCTCCAGCTCATTTTACAGATGAGGAAACTGAGGCATACAGAGTTAAGTGACTTACCCAGGGTCACACAGCTAATATGTGTCTGAGGCTAGATTTTAACTCAGATTTTCCTGCTCTACCACTGAGCCTCGTTGCTGCCAATTAAAGTTTTCTATCTTATCCTTTATGATCATCTGTATCCCTTGTTTAGGTCCTCTGCCTCGCTATTGCTGTGAAATGTATCTTCTTTTTATGATACAAAATTGCAGTTGCATCTTCAAGTGACTTTTGTTATTATTTTGCCAGTTCTGTAAAGTAACCTTTTAGTAGCTTGATATCTCATTAAATTTGTAAATCAGGCAACAGCAGCATGGAGTTTTTGTGAGGATCAAGTGAAATAACCTATGTAAAGTGCTTTGCAAGCCTTAAAGCATTGTTATATAAATATTAGCTATTGTCTTATTTATGTTGTTTTATTATGTTTATTTATTATGTTTATTTATTTATTATGTTGGCACAGCTCAATCATGGCTAATTAATTCCTGTCCAGTTTTTGTCTTCTTTTATTCCTATAAAATAGTGTTTTGTGGTTGTATTCGTATAGTCCTAAGTGGGTCTTGCTAGCTGGACAGCCAGATATTTTGTACACTCTGTGGTTATTATGAATGAGATTTCTTTTTCTGTCCCTTCCTGTGTCCCATCATATTAACATATATCATACTTATCTGTGTCCCTGTCATATCTCACTTGTTAGACTCTAATGCACTGAGGAGAGGGTTTGTGCTCTATGTTTTTAATCTTTGTATTCTCAGCCCTTCAAGCTGTAGAGGGTACCTGGTTTTGTGCTTTAACATAGGTTTACTGAATTCAGCTGAATTTAGGCAAACAAGAAACCCAGTGACATCAGCTGATTCTCAGTGGCCAGATTTCTCTGTGCTAATTTTGATGAAACTAGTACAGTAACTACTGTGTGAATGTTCAGACTTTCTGACTCTTGTTGCAATGAATGAGAGGTTTTGGCAGGTAAAATTCTCTTGGCTCCTTGTATCACTGGTTATTTAGTGTTCGTCAACAGTTCCAAGATTCTCAGATTAAAAGTGATGGAGTGGCCCAAATATAAGAAAGTAGAATGACAGGAAAAAAATGTCTAATTCTTTCCCAGAGTGAGAACTATAAAAGGAAAGGGGATGAGTATTTATAAAGCATATACTGTGTGCCAGGAACTATGCTAAGTGCTTTACAAATATTATCTTATTGGATCCTCACAACAACTCTGAGAAGTAGATTCTATTATAATCTCTACTTTACAGTTGAGGAAACTGAGACAGACTTACCGGGTAAGTGACTTACCCAGGGTCACATAGCTAGTAAATGCCTAAGGCTGGATTTGAATTCTGATCCATCTTCCTGATGTCAGGCCCAGTATTCTATCCACTGCACTACCTAACTGCCTCTGTAACATTCTAAAGGGTAGGCATCAGCTTCATCACTTTACTGCATGTGATCAGAACTGAGGGTGTGTGTGAAGAATCAAGGGTCACTGATAAACTAAGTTTTCCTCTCCCCCCACATGATGAAACTACAGATCATAAGGGGCCCAGTAATTGAGACAATGAGATGTAGATTAAATTGCAGAATCACTTTGGCAAGTGCCTGAGACAATATGAGATGGTAAATTCTTAATGGAATGTAAAGGGGTGTTAAGGCTTACTTACTCCTTCAGGTAAAAAGAAGTAGTTCTTCAGTAAAATTTGACAGAATTATAAGGTACTACCCATTGGCTAGTCCAAGCTTCTGTAACACTCCTGGAGACATTTAAAAAGCAGGTCAGACACACTCTCTAAATTTCAGTCAAAGGAAGAAAAGGGACTATGAAATCTGATAGTCTGAAAGAAGGCAGCTTCGGAAAAAGAACCCAGCTCTTGAGGGAAGGTTGTGTTTTACTTCTTAGGGAAAGAGGTTTTCTTTCTCTACATCCCCCAACCTCATCAGCCATGGAGTTTTATAGTGGAGTTACTCCCCATGTAGATCCCCTAGCAGGAAGCAGGCTTCCAGAGCACAGAAAAACAACATACCCATTAGAGATACTATGCCAAAGAGAAAGAACCTGAGGACTCTATAAGAAAAGACAAGGAAATTGAGGCCTTACAGCACTGGACATATGAGTTTCCTTGGCCACATGTATTTCCTAAGTACATGCCTCTCTAATAATGTAAACTATGCATGTGTCCTTTCTCTTCCCACCAATGCTGTGTGTATTTGAGAGAATACACCCTAGGTTAATGAGCGGTGGAAATGTTTTGTGACTACTGTTTTTATGATGCCATCTCAGCAAATGTTTTTGTTTTGAGCTAATTGTGTCCTCTGGCTGGCAATTAAAGGTAAACACATTGAAATGATATTAGCTTTAAAGATAAAGTTTTAGGACAGCAAGCTCTAGAGTACTTTGAAACTGTGGCAAATCATTCACCAGGTGATTCTATCTGAAAATGCAAATTTGATGGTGGGGTGGGCAGGTTTCCCAAAGGGGTTGATTGATGTGAAATCCCTTTGACATCTAGCCTATTTTCACACATAGAAAGTAAAAAAATCAACTTCCCAGCACATTGTAAGTACTGAATAATGCTTGTGGATTGATCGAATCATTCTTATTGACTGAAAGTGTGTGTTTGTGAGTCAGAAGGAGAAATACAAGCTGTAAAAGCACTATGTGTGTGGAACCATAGGATCTATCACATTTATTGTATAGATTAGGCTTATTTTCTCCCTCTCTCTACCCCAAAGAGAAAGGAAGCTATCCCCAAGAGAAGACTAGCCCAAAAAGCTAAGACTCAAGCCACATCTTCATTGATCCAGCTTTCTAGAGGCAACTGGCCATACTGATGTCCCTTTCTGGTCTCCTCAGGGCATAAAAAAACCCATTCATATGGGATAGCTGCCCTTCTGACTTGGAGGCCTTCCCAAAGCCATGCAAGTCATCACATCCTGCACTACTGAATAGATTATTTTCTGTATGAAGGCTGGGAGTGGAATAGTGTGGAGGGAGCAGCATGTCTTCCTTAACTAAGTGCTGCAGTATCATTTTTGAATATTCTTTCTGTGCTATGGCTAAATTAACCTTTTCCTTTTAACTGTTCATTGACCTATGAGTGTTTTACCTTTTAACTGTTAATTGACCTATGAGTGTTTTATTTCACTCCAGTATTAAACCTAAACTAATAGGTAACTGTTACATCTTCTCATTAGTGATAAAGGAATTTTCTATCTGGTCTTATCGATCAAGCCTTTTCTCTGCTCTCTTAAATGCAACTGCCTACATAAAGAATCACAAAAGAGGGAAGATGGAGCTTTCTTAGATACTGTTTTTAATAACAAAGTTATGGTTCTCACCAGCCTTATACAAATCCATTCGTTACATGATTCAGTCCATTACCTATATGCTGGACTTGGAGTCAGAGGAGAATTGGGCTCAAATTATTCCTCCAATCAATATCTTCCATTCCAGACTCAGTCTTTCCAGTCCCTGGGAATATTAGTTTACTCTTCTTTGAAGTGCCCACCCTAAGGCCCACCCCAATTGATTGGTGACTGAATCCAAACTAGCCATCTTAGTCTACTGTATGCATTAACCGTCCCTAGACACCAGACAATGCTTCACTCTGACCATCTAGCCATCCAGCTGGGTCTGCTTGTACCTTCACCCACTTCCACCTCCCTTAAACTTCTTTCACTGGACAATGTAATAAAAAATTCCCTTCTGAAAAGGGCATGTCAGTTGACTGCCCTGGGTGTCAACTCGCCATCTCTAAAACCCCTCCAAACTAGCACTGTTGTCCCTGGCCACTGCTCCCTTGTATTTGCTGTCTTTTCTTATTAGAGAATAAACCCCTTGAGGGCTGGGACTGTCTCTGTTTTTATATCTTTATCCTATGTCCTTAACACAGTGCCTGGCACTTGCAAATGCTTAGAAAATATATATAAATATATATCATTTTTCAGGACTGTGTGACTATGACCAACCCCTTCACCTTGCTAAGCCTCAGTTTTCTTCTCTGTAAATTTGGCAAAATAATACGTGTAGTGACTGTCTCTTCGTTTCTCATAGTGTTGCTGTGAGTTCTCAAATGAGATAATTTGTGTAGAGTGCCTTTTGCAAAGTGCTTCAAGTGCTAGATCCATGTCAGCTATGATTAATTGATTTGATGAGACTGTCTCTCCTGAAGGGTGAACTTCTCATCCTCACCCCCAACCAACAACAAAAACAACACAAAAAGTTGTCGGATATCTATTTTTGTCCCTATCTTCCAGGCTGATGTGAGTATTTATGATTCTATTAGTAACTGCCTCAGAACCAGCCCTGATTTAATTTAATTTAATATAATCACCTTGGTTATTTTCAGTTCTGCTTCCTCTATTTTAAGCACAAAGGCAAAGGAAGTAATCAGAGATGGGGGAAGGGGGGGTAGGAGATACCTCTTGGCTCTTCACCCGGTTATATGAGCAGAACCTGCCTACGAAGAGGTGGGTCCACAAGACCTACTTCTTTTCCCTAGCTATGTTCACCTACGATATCGTCATTTTGTGACTCTCAAGAAAAGAAGAGTATGTCGTTTTGGGAAAGGGGATGAGGGGAAGGACAAATGTCAGAGAATGCTAATAATATAGTCAGAAATATAAATAGCACAGGTCTCTGATGACATGAGGGAACTGAATAATGACACCTTTCATTTTTCTTCCTCCTTTGAGCAAGCTGCATTTTCCCTGTTGCTCTTTCTCTTTACTATTTTACTCCATCATGAAACCTCTCTGACTTTTTTATGCTATGTGGTAAGAAGGAGAAGTGTGGTGAGTGGCTGAAAAGTGGGCTTTAAGGAGCCAATTTTGTGCACAAGTGTGTCAGGCAGCAGTTCCTGCAGCAAGACGCAGGAGGGAGGATCTGGTGTGGTGATTAGCACTCAGACAAATAGTAAAGGGATGACTCCAGCATAAATGTCTCTATTTAAATTGAAAAACATTTGTTAAAGATTTGGTTATATGTCAGGCCCTGAACTAGGAAATAAGAAGTTGAGAATGACAGTTCCCATCCTCAAGGAGTTTATTTATGATGGGAGGGGGTACAACAGATACAAGAGTGAATATGAAACAAAGTGTTGTGGGAAGGGGGAGGCAAAGGAGAAACCAAGTTCTCTAGGAAATTTAAGAAAGAAGGGATCACTTTCGAGTGGGGAGATAGATCCTAGACAGCTTAATAAAGGAGATGGCACCTGAGAAAGGAATGAAGAAAAAGAGGAAAGGAAAGAGGGAGGAAAAGAGATAAGGAAGAAGAAAAAAAGAAGGGAGAAAGGAAGAGAAGGAAGAAAAAAGGGAGGGAGGAAGAAGGGAGGAAGACTATTAAGTGCTAAGACTAGAAATACTTGGTGATTGGGGCGGGGGTGGGGGGGCGGTGGAAGGGGGAAGGGTGTTGGGAGCCAGGAAGATAGCTCCTGCTCTTGAGAATCTCACATTCTAACTGGGGGACAATACATAAAATAAAGTTTAGCAGCAGGACAGGTGGAAAAGTTCAGAAATTCTAAGCTTCCTCAGTGAGGTAGATTACGTAAGTAGATCCAGTGCTAGACTGTGCCAATACAATAAATACATAGAGAAATGCTGCCCCCAATGGTGGCAAGTCTTTCTACCCTCTGGATATTCCAGAGGGTATCAACAGGCAAAGGTGGAGGATGTTCATTCTTGGCATGGGAGTATTTGTCCTTGTAAATTCATGAGGGTGGGACAGTGCTGGGTAAGATTAGGGAAAGGATAGCATAGTTCAATTGGACTGGAATGGAAAGTGTCCCAAAGGAGGTGATTTAGAATAAGACTGGAAAGGTAGTTTGGACTGCAATCTAATGAATAAATTAACTTATATTTCTCTGGTTCTTGTTGAGAATCATTCCCAGGATGTTGCAGGAGCGTCTCCTGGGGCTTTTCTGGCTCTGATTTTGCTGACACCTTTTTTTTATATGTGGTCTTAAAACCTACATAGGTCAAGCAGAATAAAAAAAGTTACATAATTCCGATCCTTTACTGACATTGACTAGACCCTCATAATGCAGTGTTTAACTAGAAGAAAATAAAACTCATATCTGCATCCTATTCCTTTTTTCACTATTCTTTTTTCATGGCTCTCTATAGTGATCTCAGACCTACTCCATCATCCTGCAGTATTGAAACAAACAGAAGAATTCAGTAACTCAACAAATTTTACTTTTCCCAATTTTATTTCCTTTTTGGTGCTACTTTAATATATGGATTTTAAAACTGAATTTTCATTTTAAAGGAAGAAATAGTGTTTCATCGTTTCAGATTTTTAATGGTTGTAAAATATGCTGACATATATAGAGTAAATCAACAATTTGAGAAGGAAATGTTACCCTCTATAACTATAAGGTCTAACACATGTGCCTAAAGTTAGTCAGACTACTTGGCTCCAGTACTTACTATCTGTATGACCTGAGGCAAATCATTTAATCTCTTCCTTGGTTTTCTCAACTGTAAAATGGGGAAAATAATGTTTCATTCCACACCATATACTAGTTTGTAGCACAAAATTTGTATTGAAAACTCCTTTGACTACTCCTTAATTACTGTGCCTATTTCTATTCTAACAGTCTACATCCAAAGCAAAATCAAAAACATGAAAAGCAGACCTCAGATCAGGGTGGGTAGAAATAAAGACGATACAAATAATATTCTTCAGTTTCCCACAAAAAACAGTTTTTCATAAACAAATGAAAGTGCCATGAAATAATTAAAAAGCCACTCAAACATATTTGCTAATGATTTGCTTAACAGGTGTTCACCAATAATTAGTCACTCTAAATCATATATAATATAGTAAATTTTCTAATTATTCAGGACTGTACTTTGTAACTAGCTTATCTCACCCAGCTCAGAAGGATACAGGTCTCATACTAAGATAATAACACCTGCCCTCAACATTTTTCAAGCTAGAGTCTCTTCCTTATTAGATTGCAAAAAAGCTTTGTGTTTTCAATTAATTATTTATAGGATAGTTTGGAAAGATCCAAAGCGTCTTCCTGAAAATAAAAACAACAACAACTGGTGCTTATGCATAGGCACCTCTGACTGCCAAGATAGGGTCACTTTCTATCTGGGCCAAAATACAAGGATAAGTCTTAAATTTCCTTAATAGAATATCAATATTGTCTGTCTTGTATATGGTGTCTAAAGCTCATGATTCTTGCTTTTATCCAAAGTATGGACTAATTGCCTACATGTATTAAAGAATGTTTGTCTCATAATTGAATGAAATCTAATATCTGCTCAAAATCCACTTAAAGCAACTGAAACTTTTAGAGAATCTAATGGCCATCTCCATTGTTTGTTCCTCCTAGGTTGTTCAAGTTTTATCCTTGAATTAAGCAGAATCATAGAATGTTGGAGTTAGAACGGACTTTGGGAATCACCTGATTCAGAGGTTCTTAACCTGAAGTTCATGAATTTGTTTTAAAAATATTTTGATAACGGCATTTAAATATATTTTCCCCTTTTAATGCTATGTATCTAACAGCTTTATTCTAAGGGAACCTTGGGCTTCATCATTCTGCAAATGGAGTCCATGATCTTGTTCAGTCTTCCCCTCCTCCACCCCTATCATTCACATCATAAAAACTAAGCTCCAACTTGAACTAAGTTCAACTTCAATTAGCTAGTTAGTGATGTGAGCACAATTCAGTTTTTCAAGTAGTTCTTAAGCACCTAGTGTATGTAATCCACTGTATATATATTACATAGCGATATGATAGATTTGAATCTATCATACTCTCAGAGAGATATGAATGAGATCTTGCTCTCGAGGAGTTTATTACCTAATAGTTTCAATCATGAGCAAAAAGTGATTGACTTTATTGTTAATCAATGTAGTTTCCATATCCCCAAATCCAGCATTCTTTACATTATACCACAATATCTCTTGTTGTTCAGTCATTTTCAGTCATCTGACTCTCTGTGATCTGATTTGAGGTTTTCTTGGCAAAGATACTGGAGTGTTTGCCATTTCCTCTCTGACTCATTTTACGAATGAACAAACTGAGGCCAGCAGGGTTAAGTGGCTTGCCTAGGGTCACAAAGCTAGTGATTTGAACTCAGGAAGCTTTGTCTTCCTGATCAAGCCCAGCCCTCTATCCACTAAACCGTCTAGCTACCTACCACAGCTAGGTCTAAGTCTTCCTACTCTAGCTCAGGGTTCTTTCCATGCTACTACATCCTGATGTTTATGTTTTTCAAAACTATAGTTGAAGATAAAGGATTTATCTACTGTGATGTTCTATAACGCAAAGATTAAATATAATTAGGCTTCATGAAAATTGCTAGAAAAATATCTATTATTTTTGGATTGTGTGTGAAATCATTTTAATCTTTTTTCAACTAGGGATATAATTTGGGAAACGTTATTTTTATTCTTAACCCCAGTTGTCATATAACAGAATCTCCACACCCTCCTAGAACATTATTATTATATTACTGTAACATAAAGTTTTATTCTCTATTGATTTTTTTAATGATAATGGAGCTTGTATGGGTGCCTTCCAAGGACCAAACAGCAATCTCTTTCTTTACCAACATCATATGTGATATTCTTACATCCTTCTTCTGTCACTTTTATTACTCCCCAACATTTGATGAGTCTATACTATCTCAAGTTTATCATTCTGTCATTCCCTCCTGGATTTGCTAAGGTGGAAGTGGCTTCCTTATCACCAGCTACTGAGGCACTCCAAGGAAGCAAAAAGTAGAATAAATGTTTTTGAATCTATTATTCAGTAACAGCAACAACATTAACAATAATTGTGTAGTGTTTTTCCATTTTGTTTGAAGTCATTTTCTTAAATGTTTTAATAATTTCATTTCATTTGGTCCTTACTACAGTTTCTTTGAGCTGTGCAGTATAGTTTCTTATGATCATGGTTTCAGATCAGAACATAGAGTGTAAGTGGGGATGGGATAATCATTATTGGTTAGACAACAGGCATTTATTAAGCTATGTGACAGACACTACGCTAAGTGCCAGGGACACAAAAAAAAAGATAAAAATTAGTCCCTGATCTCAATGCTGTCGCGGTCTAATGGGGAAACAACCGTGGCTGAAAAAGACTTATACAGAATAAATTGGGGGAAATCAACAGATTTACAAGTATTAAGGGGAGATCAGAAGGTGGGATTTTAGCTAGGACTTGAAGCCAAGTATTTAGGTATTTAGGAAGGTGTGTGTGTGTGTGTGTGTGTGTGTGTGTGTGTGTGTGTGTGTGTTTGTCCTTCGTTGCCAAAGAAGACCATGTCATCAGAGAAATAATGACATGACTTCCACTTGACTTTGTTTTGAGTGAGGAAGGACTGTGCAGGTCACCAGCCTCACTTCTCCTCTAGAGCCATCTGAATCCAGTGACCACATATTCCTCAGGATGACTGTAGATGACCCAGGATGAGGCAATTGGGGTTAAGTGACTTGCCCAAGCTCACATAGCTAGTGAGTGTCAAGTGTCTGAAGTGAGATTTGCACTCAGGTCCTCCTGACTCCTGCTCTATCCACTGCACCACCTAGCTGTCTTTAGGAAGAAGTATTTAGGAGAAAAAAGAATTTCAGGACTGAGGAACAGAAAGTGAAAATTCAGAATTGTAGCAACGCAACCAGTGTCACTGGATCACAGAGTATGTGCAAGGGTATAAAGAGTAAGAGGGTTGGAAAAGTAAGACATGGCCAAGTTAGAAAGGACTTTTAAAAGCTAGAAGGTTTTATATTTGATTAGGGAAGCTGTCTCTGCTTTCTGTTCCATATCTCAGTCTCTTATTGTGAGTAGGAAAAGGACAAACTAAACCCCCCGCCTTTGTTATTTTCTTGGAATGTGGAATATAGCACATCTGAAATGAGCCTGTTTGGCTCAAGTAGTTGAATTTACTTACATACTAGTACCAAGACACACCTTGCCACCTAGATTTGTATATAGGATCTTCATTTGGTTTTTGTTCCCCAGATTAGTAGTCATTCTCTGTATTTTATGAGGTTTTTTTGCCTAAATGCCAGTGATAGAATGTCTCATAAAGTCATCAGAAAAATGATCAATAAAAAGAGTATTTGTAATATGTCCCCCATGTAAGCTAGAGGCATATCACGTAAATATATGATCAATGCATCTAATGTTTAGAAAAGATTGACTATGTTACTTTTTAGATATTGCATGTTTTTCCATGGATAAGATATATTAGGTTTTATTGTAATCTTATAGTTCCCCCAAATGGACACTTCATGTACTACATTCAAAATATCAAAAAAGAATTTTGAAACTTTCCAATTAACTTTAGCTTTGGGTGAGCTAGTATCAATCAGTATGAATAGAGAGCTTATTGTGAACCTAATATAATGTGTATGCATGTGCATATGTGTGTCTTGTAGGGCTAAAAAAATACAGAAGATTTTCCCTTAGATAACTGACAATGTAACTGGAAGAGGTATATTCATGGTATATAAAACTTACATGGTGGGTAGGATTTGGATACCTTATTGATGGAATGGAGAGGTATTCCAAGTAGAGAAAACAGGGGAAAAAAAGACATAAGACATGGAAATGTTGCTTAGAATTCCCAGAATCTTTCAAATAACAACAATAATGATAAGTTAATATTATAATGATTGATATCATTAATAAAAAATAGCTTTTGTATATCACTTCAAAGTTTGCAAAGTGCTTTATAAATATGATTACATTTTATCATCACAGAAACTGTGGTAGGTGGTTGCTATTATTATCCCCATTTTTCATGTATGGAAAGTGAGACTGACTGTCCTGTGGCTAAGAGTCAAACCACATTTAAACTCAGAACTTAATCCATGTCTAGAGCTCTATCCATTGTGCCACCTAGCTGCCTCTGAAACTTACCTCAAGGGTAAGCTTCTGCATGAAGCTTTTCCTGATCCTTCCAAGCCACCAGTGTTTTCCCTCCTTTTGTGTGTATTCAGTGTAGAGTTTGTGTGTCCTTATCCCAATTCCCAGTCTCCTGAACAAGTTGAGCTTCCATAGCAAGCTTAGATAATTACATCTTTCCCATCTCAGTTTTAGGGACATACCTACATTGTTATGGTATTTTCTCAGAATAATACTTGCCTAAGCCCTATTCTGGTGGTTTCCCCCACCTTCAATCACCATTGATTAACATCCCATTATCATTTAACCAACCAACCTAAATTAGCTAAGGAATATTTACTGAAAAGACATAGCAAGAGCAGAAGTACAAACATATCTTGTGGAACTGGGGCACACTCTCCCCTATACCATCTCTGTCTTTTGGGAAAGTGCCCTCAGACTTAAAGTAGTTGCTATACAGTATTCAACCCATTGATTTCCAAGCTTCCAAATGTGGCAAAGCCGATGGACAAAGTCTCTCCTTTCCTTTCACAAGCCAGCATCTCAGTAGTCATCTACTGCTCTGTTTGAGTCAGACAAGCAACTTAGGGCTTTGTTCCTCCCCATGCTTGGCTACCCATAAACTCTGACATGGACTTCAATTACTGGACCCTTGGTGCTTTCCTGATGTCTTTAGGTCAGAGCCTGGGACTCCTCACCTAACACAGGGGAAAATAGACACAACCATGACAGGAGCAATACCCACTCTATGTTCTCATGGCTTCTGTCCAGGTGAGAAGGAGTCAATGTAGGTTCTCCGTCTTGATGCCCACAATAGCTTATCCTCCTCACTCAAATGCAGCCAAACAGAAAGAGAACATGTTTGAATTATTGAGGCCTTGTATATACATGTTCAATTCTGGTACAGAAGCCAATACAAAAAGCTTCCTGTACCACACCATAAATGGACCAGATGGACATAGTATACCTGCGTCCACTCCAAATTCTTTGAGAAAGGTTGTATCAGGCTTATCAGACTGCGTATGCTCATAAGGACTAGGCTGTCAATGGTCAGAACCCTGTGACATCTACATGTACATGTGGTATCTTCCTAGTAGAACCTAAGCAGAGATTGTTTCACTTTTGTATTATGTCCCTAGTGCCTAACAGAGGCACATACTAGATGATTAATAAATGTTTATTGATTGATTCACGAATGGATAGATAGATGGGTGGATGGATGAAATGCTTGGACACTTCTGAGGAGGTCAATCTCATTGAAATAGATGATTTCTGCTCTAACATTTTACTTTTACACTAGGCCAGTCACTTAGCTTCTCTGACTGTAGAAAGGGAAGAATATTTGTGTCATCTATTTCTAGATTGTTATAAGGAAAGTGCTTTATAAAACCTTAATGCATTTTGTAAATATGAGATTTTATCATAACAAGAAATAAGATTGGATAGTCAGGGAAAAACTGGAGTGTGGAGAGTCTTATAATCAGGTAGAGAAAGTTAGTATCACTGAAAGAGCAAGCAAGAGCCCTCCATTGCTATAAGAAATTCAGGTCTTTAGAAGTGAAATTCATATCATAGAGAAAAACCTTAGCTCCTATTTCACCTTGTAAGACAAGGAACTGAACTTTTTTCTTCTTTCTAAGATATGGTATCTTTTATTAAATCAACCTGTTAAATGTAAATGTGATTATCTTCAAGTAGTTGGGTTCTGGAAGTCTCTCTCACTCTACTTCTGGCATCAGAATCATTTTGACCACTGATAGTATATCAAAAAAGGGGTCTTTAAAGCTTTCCCTCGTAGCAGGCTTCCCTGCAGTAGGCATGGGATTGTATTGTTGCTGGAATCAGATTTATGCCTCACAGTCATGTGGGTTCCATTAGGTTCCATTCCACTCAGGATACCCACAACCACTATCCCTATTACAAGACCCAAGGGAGATTATGTCACTGGAGACTTTGAACTAGGGATTTCCTCTGCTAGACTGAGACTGTTTACTCTGTGGTCTAACCCAACAGACCCTCAATATCAGATTTCTTAACATTTTTCGCATCATGGCTTCCTTTGGCAGGTTGGTAAAGCCTATAAATATTGGTTTTTAAAATCTATAAGATCAAATTACATTTATGCATGGGCTTCTTTATGTGTGGACCTCAGGCTAAAAGCTCCTCTTCTAGTTGAACACCAGGTCCATGTAAGAGTTTATCTTTGAACACTTTCCAGTCACCTCCACATTCTCAATGATTGCTTTGTTGCCTGCCAGAGACAATACCCGAGAGTGTCTAATCCTTTTGTTTTTGGACTATCCTGATTGGATATTTGATTTGGACTATCACTACTTCAGGCCCACTGTTTCAGGAAAGTCCCAACAATGCTTCACTTAATTTTCTACTTTCCTACCATCACCTCCACATTCTAGCCAGGGAAGAGCACTTTGGTTCTGAAACTTATAGAAATGGTAAGTAGAGACACAGGCAATAGATTTTCTTTTCCTATCCCACTCTTCCCCAATAGAAGGAGATCAAATCAACTCTTCATTGTTTGTGGGTAGGGTATATCAGTCAATTTCCCTATGACTCTTCCCATCTTACCATCTCTGCAATTTTTCTTAAGCAAAGTTCCCTTTCCATGTCCATCACTTCCCAATATGTTTTGTCTTCCCCATTAGAATATAAGTTCCTTCAAGGTAGGGTCTGTCTTTGCTTTTGTATTTGTAACTTCAGGGTTTCATAGAATATTTGGCATATAATAAGGTTTAATCATTTTTTAAAATCATTCATTTATTCACATTAAAATAGCATCTTTCAGTCTCAGGAGAGATGAACTTCTGTAACAAATAAAGACTCTTGAAGTCCTAGAGAATGACAAAATACTCCTATTATCAGAGTTCTACAAAAAAACCCTTCCCCTCAAGGAACAACTTCTTTGGTATGCTTCTTGCCTAGCCCTCTGAATCTTTTCCATCTGCCCATGACCTTATTGACACTTGCCTGTCTGATATTGGATCCTGCCTAGACTTAACTCTGCAGCCCTGACTTACTGATGCAGCCCTGTCATCACCTTGCAGCCATGACAACACTGGTTTATCTGACCTGGATTCTGCCAACTCTTGTTCTACCAATCATAATTCACAATGATTTAATAACTTCTACTTGTGCCACTGTACCCTGAGGCATATTGTCCATGTCTGGTTGCTACAGAACAGGTACCAACTTAGATTCTCACATAAAAGGCTCTTTCCTTATTGCTAGACAGCTTAACCCACCCGCTTCCCCTCAGTAATAGCTCCTTTAAGGGTATTTGGTAAATCCTATTCTTGAGCAGTGTGCTCTTCCAATTTCCCAAAGAGAGGCTCTGCTTACCAATTTGTGCTGCAGAATAGACTTGTGACAACATAAGGAGGACTGACAGATGCTTATACACACATTCCTCCTTGCAGAAATGTCGAAGAAAGCCTGAAAGTTAAGGGCAGAAACAAACTTGAGGACAGCATGTTCTTCGTAAAGTAACAGCGAAAATGTAATTTAAAGAAAACAGAAGAACTTCACAGTCTGGCCCAATCCAACCGTGTTAATCTAGACTTATTTTTATTCCATCTGGTTCCACCCAACTGCTTTTTGAGATATGGCCAAACATTATAGCTCAATACTTGAACCAGTCTTCTGTGAAGTAGGAAAAAGAAAAAATGCTTAGCATGCCAAGCATTTTACCACTGGAAGACTTGGAAATTCAATCTCAACTAGTCATTAAAGTTCAATTAGTCTCATCAGATAATAAAGACTCATCTTTCAGTTCATTGTTTCCTTAAAATAATTCACCTACTTCTGTAGACTATCACAAGTCTGCCTTTCTCTTAGCTCCGCCCTTCCATCCATTTGACTTTGTTATCACCACAACAAGATAGAACAAATTAGGTTGTTAGGGCCAGGACTTGTTAGGTTGGTGGATACAGGATGTAAGATTACAAGGCAAGTATACACAACCAAGAAATTAACTGTTCTACAGAGAGGATCATAACTTGGAATAGTGGATATAGAGTTGCAAATGACCTTAGAGATCATCTAGTCCAATAGTTAATCAACAAGTATTTTATTAAGCACCTATCATCTGCCAGGCACTGTGCTATACAAATGCAAGCAGAAAAAAAGAACAGTCCCTACCCTCAAACAGCTTAAATTCTAATAGGGTGTGGGAGGGAATAATACATAAAAAGAAGCTTAAAAAAAAGAAAAGGTTACAGGACAAAAGTACCTGGCTCAGGGAGGGCATGGAAGAAAAAGTCTAGAATGTAACCTGGAGAAAAGTGAGATGTGACTAGCCTTGGCACCCTCTTTAAAAGGGTGACAAGATACTTCTGAAATTCCTAGTTCTGAGAAGAGGGAGAGGCTACAGGAGCAGGATATTTTCAATGTGGGAATTCCAGGACTGGAGTAAGCTTCCAGGATGAAGAGGTTTCTGAGGCATGGCAGAAAAAATCTGGAACAAGTCTAGCCCCCTCATGTTTATAATCAATGACATATAATGTAAATTTGAAAGGAAAGTCAGCATATGAGTCCCAAAGTATGGTCCCAGAGGGAGGGAACCAGCAGGAAGAGATATCTGAGTAAAAAGACTGGATTCAGTGTTCAAGGGTTCAGACAAAATGGGTACGGGATTAGGTAGGAGCCTCGGGCGTACAAATATATTTATAGAGGCATAGTTATTTTATAACAGAATCAAGAGAACAATTTACACAGTGACGATAATGTTGAAAAGGAAAATAATTTGGAAAGACTTAAGAACTCTTATCAATGCAATAATCTTGGCAAAGATGATTAAAAGATGAAAAAGCTCAATGTTAGTATGCTGCATGAAAGGATGCATACTAATTTACTGCTATTAAAGCTATGAATTGTTCCCTTGGTTTTGAAAAGCAATGTTGAATTATGCAATAACAGACACAATAATATCAATTCTATTTTATCCACTAGTGTTAGTGATCTGACTAACAATAATAATAATAATTATAGCTAGCATTTATATTTATAAAGCTATTACAGCTTCAGTGTTTGTGAGGCAATTTACATGTATTATCTTATCTTGTCCTCACAGAGACCCTGAAAGGTAGGTGCTATTATTTTGCTCACTTTACAGATGTGGAAACTGAGGCCCAAAAGCCATTGCATTGCTTGCTCAAGGTCACACAACTAGAAGGTGTTTGAGTCCAGATATGAACTCAAATCTCCTTGATTTCAGGTTCATCTGACTCCAGGTGCAGCGCTCCATCCAGCCTGCCACCTAGCTTTTATTAGGTTTGTGTCCTAAAGGGGGAATTGACAGAAAGAAAAGATCTACCTGTACAGAAATAATTATAGAAGCAGTATTTCCCAGATCAAAACATAGAAATAAATTGATTAACATTTGGAGAATGACTTAATACATTATGGGGTGTATATTACATATGAAATATTACAAATATGTGATCAGTATGATGAATTTAGAAAAAATATCACAGTGCATATTAAATTATGCCAAATGAAGAAAGAAGAACCAAAAGAACAGCCGATACATTGACTACAACTATTAAGCTGAAAGACAAGCGTTAAATAACAAGCAAGTCAAATACAGTGGGTAGCTCTGGTACTTTCTCATTAAGCTTAAAACACGTAGGCTTCTTTTCTTACTAACACATCATTCACAGTTGCTTCTTTATGTTCTGCTTATCTGCTTTTGGGAATTTCACTTGTTTGCTTTTTTTTTTTTTTTTGGTTTGTTTTGACAAAATAGAATCTGTCAATTAAAAAAAAAAAAAAAGCAAACAGACTGAGGTGAATGTCCAAGGATTTGAACTGAATCAAAGTAAAAGAAGAAAAACGGGAATCAAATATCTGAGATGAGATTCTGGTATCTAACATGGAGTCAGAGGACCTATCCCCAGTTACCATAGATACCCAGTTGCCATTCAGTTGCCCTTTGTTATCTGCCTGACCTGGGGCAAATCATCTGTCCTTTCAGTCTTCTTTTCTGTAAAATGAAGGGGTAAATTAGAGATCTCTAAGGTAGCTTCTAGCTCTCCCTCTATGATCCTGTGGTAGAGACAAACTAAGGGCATATCAGAGCATAACAATGTTATGGCCATTAATTTGAAGACTGGCTGTCTTTTGCTTGGATCTCCCATGTCTTTCTGGGTGTAAGCGAACATGGTTTTTGGCTGATGTGTTCTGGGAGCTGCAAAGGCTTCAGGTGGTAGTAGCAGCTGCTTGTGGCAGAAAGGCCAGGCTTACCTTAAATATCTATTAATGGAAGTTAGAGGAAGAATAAAGAACACAAACTGAGCTTCCTGTTTCTGGTCCATTAGGTAGTGTTGTGTTCTGATAGTGTTATTTTTTTTCCAGGGTAGTTGGAGATTTCATGTGTCCTGAAAGAACACAATGGCCCAAGACACACATGCTATCCATTTAGTCAACAATTTTACTGTTATATTGGGAAAAATTAAGAATGATACAGAATGCAGGAGCATCCATGTGATTTTGTGGAATCTATGTTTTCCTTGGTATAAAATATGCACACAAAATGCAGAACCATTCCATTTAATTTCACACCAACTCTAATTTCCCTTTATTTTTTTTCAAAAAGTTTCCATTTGTACCACTATCAACATGTTTGCATGAGGAGAAAGAAAAAGAGAACTGATTGATATCATTTTAGCACCTGAATTGGCATAGCCTTCAATATAGCCCCTTAAAACATCATTGACAGTGCGAGCCTGGGAGCAGCAACTTCACATCTCACTCAGAACTTTTGCAGCCTGACCAGCTATCTCCCCCAGCTATCTTCCAAAATGGCATTAACTGTCAAGGATCAGCTTATCTTGAAGGTCCTAAAGGAAGACCAGGTTCCCCAGAACAAGATCACTGTTGTTGGGTTTGGTGCAGTTGGCATGGCATGTGCCATTAGTATCTTAACAAAGGAATTGGCTGATGAACTTGCCTTAGTTGATGTGATAGAAGACAAAGTAAAGGGAGAGATTATGGATCTCCAGCATGGCAGCCTTTTCCTCAAAATGCCAAAGATTGTTTCTGGCAAAGACTATGATGTGACTGCAAACTCAAAACTGGTCATTGTTATGGCACGTCAACAGGAGGGAGAAAGTCGTCTTAATTTGATCCAGTGTAATGTGAATATCTTTAAATTCATCATTCCCAATATTGTTGAATACAACCCTAAATGCAAGCTGCTTATTGTTTCCAATCCAGTGGATATTTTGACATATGTGGCCTAGAAGCTAAGTGCCTTTCCTAAAAACCATGTTGTTGGAAGTGGTTGCAATCTGGATTCTGCCCATTTCCATTACCTAATGGGGGAGAGACTTGGTGTCCATTCTTCAGGTTGTCACAGATAGGTCCTTGGGGAACATGGAGACTCTAATGTTCCTGTGTGGAGCAGTGTGGATCTTGACGGTATGTCTCTGAAGAACCTTCATTCTTTTTTGAAAGCTGATGCTGATGCAGAGAATTGGAAAGATGTTCATAAACAGGTGGTTGAAAGTGCTTATGAGGTAATCAAACTGAAGGGCTACACTTCCTGGACTGTTGGCTTGTCTGTGACATATCTGGCAGAAAGCATTATGAAGAATCTTAGGAGAGTTCATCCAATTTCCACCATGATTAAGGACCTATATGGCATCAATGAGGATGTCTTCCTTAGTGTCCCATGTGTCTTGGGGCAGAATGGAATTTCAGATGTGGTGAAGGTCAACCTGAATCCGGAAAAGGAGAGTCATTTAAAAAAGAGCACAGATACTCTTTGGGGAATCCAGAAGGAGCTGCAATTTTAAAACCTTTGAATGTGCTGTCATCGAGAAAACATGACAGGGATTATGTATGATCCACTTTTTAAACAGGCCAAATCCTTCCTCTGGTTAGTGACTAAACAGTAGAAATGTAAAACCTGTGAACACCCTCTAGTTCCTTCCTTAAGTTAGAAATGGGGAATAGAACCCTGTTGTAGGTAGTATATGATGCTAGCTATGATTTGTATAGTCTCAGTGGTTGGTGGCAAGCAGAGCCAGTGCCCCACAGGTGTATAAACTATCTGCTTTGTATGTAGGTGCTTCAGGTTCCTTTAGGTCCAGAAGAAAACACTCCTGGATACAAAACACTATACAGTAGTAATTCTTTATTGATGCATTGATTACCTCTGTGCTCCCCTCCATTAGGGCACTACAGCATGGCCCCATATATCACCTTTCCAGAGAACCTGATTTTGTCTGCCTATATATATATATATATATATATATATATATATATATATATATATATATATATATATATATATATGCATACATATATATCAACAGTTGTAAATTTCCATATTATATAAAAGGATCTGTATATGTACAACAATGCAACCAATTCCTCAAGTGTCATACTAACCCCACATACTGAATAAACAGCAAGTAACTGAAAAAAAAACAACCCATAATTGACAGTTGCTAGCAAATTTTTTCAGTGACTTAGATTTTTCCTAATATGGTCTCTTGCCAACATATATCAACATCAAAATTCATGCTCCTTGGTCAGTCTCAACAGAGAAGCTAAAGTTTAAGTGCTAGAAGTGGTAGATTTTACAAGTCCATTTATACTACTGAGATCTATGATGGTGATAATAATAGTAGAAGGTAATTTTGTGCCTTAAAGTTTGAAAAGCACGAATACTTGTTCCACTAATGAAAGTCACCTCCACATCATACTAAGATGATTTTAATAAACTTTTGCAGAAAATCAATCAATTAATCTATCAGTCATCCCCTACTGGTCATTATTTAGGTAATGGGCCTCTCTTTGAACATATGTAGTGTGACAACAGAATGACAATCTATCACCAGTCCCATATTCAAAGCTTTTCCCCCTTGGTACATACCTGCTAGGACTTGCACTGTAACCATGACAGTTCTATCTGGTCTAACCATCTGATTGACTACAGGTATATGTGACTCATTGGTGCTTTTCAAACTGTAAAGCCCATGCTTTAACTTAAGGTATGAGAAATGAAATAATCTCAGATTCTCACAAACACTAAATTCACATGTACATTTTCTAAGAAATCCTTGTTTTTTACTGGAACTTTTGGAGGGAAGGTGATTTGTTGGTTGGGTTTTTTTAAATAATATTTTTCCCAATTACATATCAAGAAATTTTTTAGCATTCATCTTTGCAAGATTTTGAGTTCCAAATTTTTATTCCTCTCTCCCTCCGCTCCCCTCTTCTGCAGTTAGTAGGCAGTATAGTTTGTACATGTGCTATCATGTAAAACATATTTCCGTATTAATCACAGTTGTGGAAGAAGAAACAGTTCGAAAGAAAAAAGACATGAGAAAGAATAAAGTAAGTGAAAAAAATGTGCTTCAGTCTGTTCTCAAAGTTCACCACTTCTTTATCTGGATATGGATAGCATTTTCCTTTGTGAGTCATTTATACTTGTTTTTAATCATTGTGTTGCTCAGAAGAGTTGAGTAATTCATAGTTGATCCTCACTCAGTGTTGCTGATACTCTGTACAATGTTTTCCTGATTTTGCTCACTTCAGACTTAGGAATGGTATTGCTGGATCAGAGGGTATGCACAGTTTGGTTGTTCTTTGGGCATAGTTCCAAATTGCTCTGTAGAATGGTTGAGTCAGTTCACAACACCACCAACAGTGCATTAGTGTCCCAGTTTTCCCACATTCTCTCCATTTATTGTTTTCCTTTTTTTGTCATATTAGCCAATCTGATAAGTATCTCAGAGATATTTTAATGTACATTTCTTTAGTCAAAAGTGATTGAGAGCACTTCTTCATATGTCTACGTTTTGTTTGTTTTCTTCTCCTGAGAACTGCCTGTTCATATTCTTTGACCATTTGTCAATTGGGGAATGGCTTGTATTCTTATAAATTTGACTCAGTTCTCTATGTATTTGGAAAAAGAGATCTTTATCCAGTACATCTGTTGTAAAGATTGTTTCACAGCTTTCCGTTTTCATTCTAATCTTGGTTGCATTGGTTTTATTTGTACAAAATTTTTTTAATTTAGTATAATCAAAATTATCTATTTAAAATTTTGTAATGCTCTCTATCTCTTGTTTAGTCATAAATTCTTCTGCGCCCCATAGATCTGACAGGTAGACTATTTCTTGCACTTGTTATTTGCTTATGGTATCATTCTTTATGTCTAGATCATGCACCCAATTTGACCCTTTTTTTGTAAACTGTGAGATGTTAGTCTATGCCAGGGCTTCTTAAACTTTTTTCCGCTTGCAACCCTTCAGTGCTTCTTAAATTATGGGTTGTGACCTATGGGGTAGGAAGCACTCTTTATACCTAAAATGTGTCCTATTGTTTTCTAGTTTTCTCAGCAGTTTTTGTAAAATAGTAAGCTCTTGTCCCAAAAGCTGGGATCTTTGGGTTTATCAAACACGAGATTACTGTGGTCATTGACTACTGTACCTTGTGTACCTGATCTAGTCTATTGATTTGCCACTCTGTTTCTTAGCCAGTACCAGATATCTTTGATGATTGCTGCTGTATAAAATAGTTTGAGGTCTGATATCTCTAGGGCACTTTCCTTTGTATTTTTTTTTCATTAATTCCTTCGATATTCTTTGACCCTTTTTTCTTCCAGATGAATTTTTTTTGGTTTTTTTTTTTCTAGCTCTATCAAATAATTTTTGGTAGTTTGATTGATATGGTACTGAGTAAGTATATTAGTTTGGGTAGCGTTGTCATTTTTATTATATTGGTTCAACCTACCCATAAGCAATTGATATTTTTTGATCTTACTTTTTTTGGGTGAAAAGTATTTTGTAATTGTGTTCATAGTGTCCCTGAATTTGTCCTGGCAGGTAAACTCCCAAGTATTTTATCTTATTTACAATTATTTTAAATGTATTTTCTCTTTCTATTTTTTGCTGCTGAGCTTTGTTGGTCATATAAATAAATGCTGATGATTTATGTAGGTTTATCTTATGTCCTGCAACTTTGCTGAAGTTGTTAATTATTTCAGATAATTTTCAGTTGATTCTCTAGGGACTTCTAAATACATCATCATATCATCTACAAAGAGTGATAGTTTTGTTTCCTCATTTCCTATTTGAATTCTTTAGATTTCTTTTTCTTCTCTTATTGCTATAGCTAACATTTCTAGTACTATATTGAATAATAGGGGATGATAATGGGTATAGTTGCTTTACCTCAATCTTATTGGGAATCTAGTTTATCCCTATTACAGATAATGCTTGCTGATGGTTTTAGATAGAAACTACTTATCATTTTAAGAAATGCTCCCTTTATTCTTGTGCTCTCTAGTGTTTTTTTAATAGGAATGAGTTCTGTGTTTTGTCAAAACTTTTTGTACGTCTATTGATTATCATATGATTTCCCTTGGTTTTGTAATTGATATGGTCAGTTATGTTGATAGTTTTCCTAATTTCGAACCAACCTTGCATTCCTGGTATAAATCCCATCTTTGTGATATATTACTGTAATTGCTTTACTAGTACTTTGTTCAAAATTTTTCTATTAATATTCATTAGGGGAGTTGGTCTATAGTTTTATTTCTCTGTTTTAGCTCTTCCTGGTTTAGTTATCAGCACCATATTTGTGTTATAAAAGGAGTTTGGTAGGACTCCACCTATTTTTCCAAATAGCTTATATAGTATTGGAATTAATTGTTCTTTAAATGTTTGGTAGAATTCCCTCATGAACCTGTTTCATCCCGGAGATTTTTTCCTACATAGTTCATTATGGCTTGTTTCCTTTCTTTTTTCTAAGATGGAGCTTTTCAAGCATTCTGTTTCCTGATCTGTTAATTTAAATCATTTATGTTTTCATAAAGATTTATCGATTTTGTTCAGATTGTCAGATTTATTGACATATAATTGGGCAAAATATTTCCTGGTGACTGCTTTAATTTCTTCATTGGTGGTAATTTAACCCTTTTCATTTTTGATACTGGATATTTGATTTTCTTCTTTTTCAAAATCAAATTAACTAATGATTTATGTATCTTACAGATTTTTTTCATAAAACCAGCCCCTAGATTGATCTGTTAGTTTAATAGTAAATACTTAGCACCTTCATGATTCTTCTTGTCTCATTTCATTCTTTGTGAGGAGAAAAGTAAAATGATTGTGTTAAATATAAAATACCAGAGACCGTCTTATCTTGTGTTGACTGACAGAGAATAGGAAAAAGACACCATTAATATCCTTAAATATTGCAAATTTTAAACACTCATGGTGTCTTTTTTCCTATTGCCCTTGCTACTGATACCTATGACCAAAAAACCATCTTTTCTTCCCTGTAGTGATAGATTATTGTAAGGAATATAATATACTATAATAATCTTGGTAGCACTATGGCGTAATAGATAGAGTGCTGTACTTAAAAGTCCAGAAAAGTCCAGTGGGTTTGAGGCCCACTTCTGCCACATTATTCTCAGAAGGGGTCCACAGGTTTCATTAGACTACCAAAAGAATCCATGACACACAAAAAAAGATTAAGAACCCTTAAAAAAGAGTAACTTTAGATCAATAGAGTAAATCCTTTCCTGTTGACATATATTGAAGAATGGACATAAGTGGAAGTTTGAAATAAAACCCATGCTTTATAGTGGTAGCAATGGAGTACAGAGAACCGAGAACTAGATCTGGGGTCAGGAAGACATGAGTTCAGATTCAGACTTGGGCAGTTACTAGCTGTTTGACCCTGGGTGACTTACTCAAGCCCTGTCTTCCTGAGTTTTCTCATCTCTAAAATGGGAATAATAATAATGACATATACTTCACAGGGTTGTTGTGAGGTCAAAATGTGATGATATTTGTTAAGTGTTTTGAAAACCTAAAGGCATTACATAAATGATAGTTATTACTGACAAAACAGTTAGGGCTACAAGAGACCATCTGAGAAAACTGAGGCTCAGAAAAGTTAAACTCTGGGTTATACAGATAGTAAGTAGTAGAATTGGGATTAGAACACAGGTTCACGTTATTTCCACTGTTTCAGAATTCTAGTTTGTTCCCCCTTAATCACAGACTTTTAGAACTTGAAGGGACATTAGAAATAATTTACTCCAATAAACTTCATTATTGTAGTAATTGTCCTAGTTCACAGAGGTGATAAATGGGGACCTAAGACTTGAATCCAGATGTTCTGATTCAGGCTTGACATTTTCCCCACCCCATCAGGCTGCCAGCCAGGGCTCCTGATTTCTGCTTCTAGTCATTACCCGAGCTTGAGGCTGAAAATGCAACACTGTGTTGGAAGATTTGAGAGATGACAGAAGAACCTCAGTCAGAACTTTGTGTTCAATTCATTTTAGAGTTAAAGGAAGATTTTCCCCCAGTGTCTCACAAGTAGTGAGTGTCCTTTTTATCTTCCATATTATATCCATGTTCTGGAAAGTCTGAGGTAACAGTGCCCAGAAAGATGTTGAATAGAAAAAATATGAGCTAAAATAGCTCATAGCATACAATTATTCTGCAAGTAGAATTCATTTTGAAATGGCTATGTTTGCTTTGTCTCTGCCAAGCCTGGGCCCCTGCCTTACATAATCATTTTCCAATATATTGTTTGACTAGATATTATGCAAAAATTTCATGGTGTTTTATCAAGAAATTATGTAACTCTTCAGCCTTGGTCTGGCTTTACTTTAATCTGGCTTTGACAGCTGATAATTGCAAAGTAAAACATCGTACCACAAAAAAAGAATGTGATTAGTATGCCACGTCTGTATCACATTTAGGAAATTGGGCAGTTTTTCCATTCTGAAACAGTCAACAACATAAACCAGAGATATTTCAGTTTGTAGATATGTCACGCATCCTTTGGTCACACATCCTTAGGTGTCACACTTAGGCTCCAGAAAAATTGCCAGTGGTTTCCAGGTACAAGGAGAATGTGTGCTTTTAAAAATCTTTTAAAAAATTTATTGATTTGTTTTACTTCACTTCATGTTTGTTACAAAGGTTGTACTTCTTCAGGCAAGGCAGAAAGAAAATAAATGCTTGGCAATTAAACAAAATAAAGCAAAAACTTTATTGATACGTGTTTATATCATCTTGATTTCCCAATTATGCCTTCCTTTTCACTTCTACCACATAGAATAATCTCTTCTATCAAAGAATAAAGATAAAAGAGATATCAAAACAATTAGCAAAACTAACACATGGCAACCAAGTCTGAGATATTGTGTGCAGTGTCATATAACCATGATTTCACATCTCTGCAAAGGAAGGAGGTACATTCTATCTCTTCTTTGTGGTCAAGCTTGGTCGTTAAATTCTCATAGCAGTTTCTCTCATTGTTATCTGTTGGTAATGGTAGTGGTAGTTTTCTTTCAAATGACATTGTTTTAGTCATATACATATTTACATATGCAGAGAGAGAGAGAGAGAGAGAAAGAGAGAGAGAGAGAGAGAGAGAGAGAGAGAGAGAGAGAGAGAGAGAGAGAGAGAGAGAGTTTTCTTCTACTCCAATCCTTTCCCTTATCTCCATCCTTGCTGTCTCTGTCTCTGTCTCTCTCTCTCCCTTTCTCTCCCTCTCTCCCTCTCTTTCTCTCTCTTCTTGGCCTGGGCCCTTGGCACAAGTCAGCAAATGTGATTGTGCTCATACCTCAGGTGTGTGGAAGCTGGTAAAAGAGGGGTGCTGCAATTTATAGATACTAAAATTTATAAGGTTTTGCATTGTCCAAGGATTCTGTGTTCTTGTCCTGTGGATTTAGCTCTAATTACCAGACAATATTTCCTTTTTAAAGAGATTGAGGATTGAAGAGATTTGCAGGAAATGACTAATCCACCATATTGCTTCTCTCTGGCAAGTCTGTATTCTTTGGGGGAAAAAAAAAGAAAGAAAGAAAAAATTGTAGGCCATTAGCACTATTGACAGCTTCATGTACAAAATTCTCTTTCTGTTCTACTTTGTATATGGATGTGTTAATTTTACTTGGTGTTTGTTAAATTCAGAATAAATACTTTAAAAAGCAGTGCTTGGCATATAAGAAACATTTAATAAATGTCTTTTCATATTCACTTAGCAAATTGATATTTCTAAAGCATAGGAATGCTAAACTAAGGTTAGACCATGTCATTTCCTTTCTCATGAAGTTTTAATGATTCCTTCCTTATTGTCTCTAGTATAAAATTTATGTCTTTGAGATGGCTCTTGTTCTTATATATTTGTATCACATCTCTATATAGCTTACATATCAGACTTCTGTTGGATAAAGTTCCTAGACCGATTATAACTAAATTGATTTTGTTCATGCAAATTTTATTAAATTTTATGTAATGAAAATTGTCCACTTTTCTCCTTTAATACTCTCTATCCCTTGTTTGTTCAAAAATTCTTCCCATCCATAATTATGAAAAGTTTCTCCTTCTTTGTTCCTATAATTTATGATGAAACCTTTTATATCTACTCCACATAAGCATTTGGAACATATTGTGGCATATGGTGTGGGATATTGGCTAAAAACTAGTTTTTTGCCAGACTATTTTCCAGTTTTCCCTGCAGTTTTTGTTGAATAGCTTGTCCTTTTCTCAGGACTTGAGATCTTTGTCTTTTTTAAATGCATATTAGTATAGTATGTATGTTACTTCTGGGTCTCATATTTCTAATCTGTTCCAAAAATCAACTTTCAAATTTTTTTGACTAGTATGAAGTTTTGATTATGATTTAGTAGTATAGTATAGAGATTTGGTGCTGCTAGCCTCCCTTTCTTTCTACTTTTTTTCCCCCATTATTTTCCTGGAGATTCTTGAGCTTTGTTCCTCCAGGTGAACTTTATTCTTATGTTTGCTAGTACTATAAAATAAGCCTTTGGCATTTCAAGTGTCATGATATTAAAAAAATAAATATTTTTAGATAGGACTATCATTTTCTTCTGGTGGCATTTGCCCAGCCTTGAACATTTACTCATCTGGTGGTTTCTGTGCCAATGAAATCACTGGTCCACCAAGATGAAAAATACTCCAGAGAAAGAACTGATGAAGTCTGAATGCAGATTGAACATTTAATACCTTTTCAATTATTTAGGTCCATCTTTACTTCTGTAGTGAGTGTATTTTTATTGTAATCATACAATTCCTGTGTGTATCTTGGTATGTAGACTCCCAAATATTTTATACATGATGTAGCTCTTTTTTATGGACTTCCTCTTTCTACCTCTTCCCAGGTTTCGTTAGTGTAGTTATTCACATATAGTATTGTTATTTCCTGCTACTTTGTTAAAGTCATTTCAGTTTTTGTAGTTGAATTACTAACTAACTTCTATAAGTTGAGCATAATCATCTTCAAAACTATGTTTTTTTTCTTGGTCTATGTTGAGAATGCCATTCAACAAAGGGAAATTTAGGCATATTTTCTCCAAACATGATAACAGTTTGTTAACAGAGCATGAAGGATGGACAGTGTGATTTGTGGAAATACACCAGGTCAGCTTTTAGACCTTCAAAGATAGCAGATAGATTTCATAGGGTTTTTCAGGAGCTGAAGTTATGAGGGATAACGAGTTTTCTTGACATAAAGTGATTTGCAGGTGGTGCAGAGATACAATTCCCTTTGAATTAAAATGTTTTATGAGAGCATTGAATTTCTAAACTCAGCTCAGAGTTTTTCTTTAACTAAAAGTGATCAATAGGGAAACTAAACCCTTACGTCTAACTTGAGAAAGGAAGACTGAACTTGAACTCATGAGTTTCTTTACTCAAAGACAGAGAAAAGGGTTTAGGTTTTTAGATATACTACAGAGTAGAGTTCTAGAACAAAATCAGCTACAGAATAGATTCAAATATAAAATCCAAATCAGTGTTTGATTTTCTCACCTATGATTAGTTCCCTCAGTTTCTTTTTCTTGCCTAAGTTCTATAGCCACCATTCCTAGAACTATAACTAAAGCCCATTCTTTCTTCACCAAGCCCACATCCTGTTTGCTTATTTTTACTCTTTCTGTCTTTCCTTTTCATCCACTCTTTAAAATCCACATTATGAACCTGAATTTTGTTTTGCTTGCCCCTCAGCAACTCTATTCTCCCTCTTAAAAACTCCTCTCTCCTTTCCCCGGCTCTTCCTGTTTGCCTATTGAGTTAAGCTATTTTCCTTTCAAGTCCTTCCTCCATAGTTTTACTTCACTTCTGATCTCTTGCTTCATTTCCTCCAGGTACTTCTGTCTGTAGTCATTATGTAGTCTTTTTTTTCCCTCTGAGGCTCTGCTTATAGTTCTTGTGGTATTATTTTCTTCTTCTGGGTTTACCTCTTGGGCATCTCTTAACCCATAATATTTCCTTATAGTATTCTGTGACTTCTGTTTAACCACATCCCCATCCTTAGTTTTTGATTCAAAACTTTGAAAAAGGACCAAGCTCTGGCCCCTCCTAAACTTTTGAATGGGTTACTAAAGCCCTGGTTGGTTCCTTACCTTGATTTCCTGAAATCTTCCTCTGTTGTCTAACATCTTCCCTGATGTGTCTGAGCTCCAAACACTGGCAAGCTTCATGGTTCCCTGGTTAATCTCTATTCAGATTACTGTAGTATTCTGGGCCTTTTGGAGTATTTCATGTTGGCATATCACAGGTATTTGGTCAACTACAAAATGTTTGGCCCCCTACAATTTTCCTGTTCAAATACACCAAACTTTCAACTGCCACCACCTTCTCCTTAGGTACAGGATGATACAGGCCTCTGGGTGCTCCTAGAGCATCTCTGGGCAGTTTATTTGCAGAGTTGTGGTTTCTTTATCTGTGCTCATTGGTTTTCCTGATGTGACCCCTTTCAGAAGCCCTTGGATAGATGAAGACACTGTTTCTCTTTGAATTTTTCTTATCATTATTTGATCGCTGCCCTTTTGAAATATTTGCTGGCATATATGGGGGAGAGTTGGGACCTGCTCTGACCTTTCAAGTCACCATCTTATCCACAAGTTCCTGGAGGAGGTTTTTTTTAATAAGTTTGTGCTTTACCCTCTGTAATTGTACTTTTATTTCAACAACAAAATGAAAAAAATCCTTCTTGATGTTTCACTAGGCTCTAGTCAAGTCTAGGATGCCTTTCCTTTTTTTCTCAGCTTTTTAAAAGTTTCTTACTTTATCAGACAAGGATGTAAGAATTTTGCCTATGCTTTTATAGAGTTAAACTTAATAGGAGTCATCTCATATTAACAGAATTTTTATCATTTCATGATACCAAGTATAAAGAAGAAAGATAGTCAAACTGGTTCCTTATTTCAGGAACTATGTATAGGTCTTATTAAATGACTGATATGTCATTTATATTATTCAGCAAAATTGACTTCTAGGCCAGCTCTCTTTCTACAACATCACAAGTTTCTCTACTCATCTGGATGTTATTTAAAAAATAAAATTGAACTTAAGAAACATTTATTAAACATGTGCAATGTGCAAGGGGCTAGAAATATAGAGACAAAAATTAAATAGTCCCTGACTTCAAAGACTTTACATTCTTCTGGGGAAGGGAGATGTTATATCTCATATAGAGATAAGCAAAAATAAAATAATTACAAGTTAATTTCAAGAGGAACACAGTAGAAGGCAGGAGGTGGCTCCTGAGAAGTGCTTTGAATAGAGGTAGGGATTCCAACAGGTGAAAGCGAGAGCATTCCTTACCTTAGGAGATGCACTGTTCAATGGCACAAACAACTAAAAATGAATTATCATTAATGGAGAATTGCTAATGGTTTGACTGTGACACACTGGGGAGTAACATGGAAAGAGAGTAATGTGAAATCAGCCAGGAAAAGTAGGTATAAGGAAGTACTGATACAGCTACAAAGGTATTGTGGAGGATCTCAAATGACAAGCTGATAAGTTGGAACTTCTGTCCTGTGAAGTGGGCAAGGTAAATTGTATTATCCACATTGCACAAATGAGGAGATTCAGCCCCATAAAGACTAAGTAATCTGCCCAAATTTATGAAGGTAGTCAGTAACAGAGCCAGAAATCCAACAGAAGCTTTAATGCCTTAATTTGCTGGTGGTATTCCCTGTATCCATTGTGGGGAACATCATTCATCAAAATCCAACTCAAATGTTACCTCTACTAGGAAGACTTTATTGTCTCATCCCCGTCCCTCTGACCCCATTTTTAGCCACCCTTTGACTTGGATCTCAAATAATATTCTATTTTCCCACTCTCTAATGTACTTTTGAAGCAAAGTGTGTGCAATTATGTATTTGTGTCTTGTCCCTCTACTATATTATACTTGCTTGATAAGAATAGAGACTGTGTCTTGCCTAATTATTCTATTTCCCCTAGCACCTAGCATAGTTCTCTACAACAGTAAATGCTTATAGAATTAGTCCTGCTTCTGCCTCCTGGGCAGAATAAATCTAATCCTTTTGATTAAGCCCAAATCTTCCTTCCCTCTCCAGCATCATCAGCATCACAATTATGCCATCTAGATAGAATTGAGAAAAGTTCTGAGCTAGACTCACTCTAAATATGGCTCACCTGAGGACTGAATGTAATCTGACCTTATGAATACTATTTTCAAAGCAATCACATAAAGTCTGGTGAGTTGGAAAGGCAATCTCTTTAAGGATCCAAAATCATATCTTAAGATATGAAAGAAACAGTCATAAATCATAGATGGAATAGTGGAAAACTTTGAGAATGCAAATTAAGGCCTGATAATCCTGTGTTGTACCATACTTCAATCAGTCAATAACAGGTAGCAGTTATTAAGCCCCTATCTTATTCTACTGCTTGTGCTAAGAAATGGAGATAACAAAGCAAAAATGGAAAAATCCTGATTCTCTAAGAGTTACATTCAATTAGGGGAGAGATGTGCATACATATAAGTAATACAGAACAAATAAGAGATAATTCTTTGAGAATCTCAAAGAATATCTCAAAGAAAGGTGACAGCAGCAGTGGTGAGGATTAGAAAAGGTAGAAGGTAGAACTTGTGCTGAGCTTTGAAGGAAACTAGGGATTCACAGAGGCAGAGGTGGAAGAGGAAGAGCATTCTAACCAAAGGGGAGAGTCTGTGCAAAAGCTAAGAGATTAAGGTATGGAGTAGGATATTTGATAAACAACAGGAACCTAGTTTGGCTGGACAAAGGAGTGCATGAAAGCAATTTATGTATTATAAGGCAAGAAAGAAGGATTAGAGCCATCTTGTGAAAAGCTATCTGAGAGGTAATAAGGAACCATTAGAGGAGTGACATGGTTACACTTATGCTTTAGGAAAACCACTTTGTTAGGATAATTAATTGGAAAGAGGAGAGGTATAAAGCAAGACCAGTTAGAATGCTATTGCAGTAAACAGGTAAGAGGAGATGTGGACTTGAATGAGGTTGGTGGTTCTAAATAGAAGGAAAGAAACCGATGGGAGAGATGTTGTGGAGGTAGAATCTGTTAAAACTGGAACCTGATTGGATATTGTATCATTAAGCATGCCAACATACACAGGGGAGCCTGCTATCACAAGTTCTTAGATCTACATTCATAAAAGCAAAGCAACTTTCAAGGGATTAACTATCACTTTAATCAAGCACATATATCATTCACCTAGTTCAGGGGAGTCAGCACCCTGAACTTCAGTGAAAATACAGAGAAATCAAAGATCAACAGACATGGCTTCCTCTGCCTGAATTCAACAGACAGTTGGACCCCAACTGTCTGACCATAGTTATCAGAGAAGGAAGCATGTCATCTGGGTTCTCAAAGCCAGGGAGTCTCCTTAGCAGCTTCCCAGAGTTCTCACCTAGCCAAGCAAACCTTCTTCGCAAAAACTGAGCCCCAAAGTAAAACCTCGCCCTCAGAGTATTTATACCTTTTTTAGAGCCAGAGGGCATCCCAACACTTGAGAATCGGTACCTTATTAACAAAAACTGTGGGTGTTCCTACAAATCTTCCCTAATCAAACTTCACTTAAAGGGCAGACCCATTAATATGTGGGGAAGATCACATTAACCATACAAATGCATATACTGTTTCTAGTTAAAGAAACTCTTGTTTCTGTGCTTTGCTCCTAGTAAAGATTCATGATTGATAAAGACAAGAGTCAATCAGGCACTTGATTATACTAAAACAAAAACACCAAAGGATGTTTTGCTTTCCATCACAGATATCTGCAGTAAGAGAAGGTAAGGAGCTACCTGCTCTGTGCCTAGCACTGTGCTATGTGTTGGGGATAGAAAAACAAAAAAAGTAGTTCCTGGACTCAAGGAGCTTGCATTCTATTGGGATGAAGCAACATGTACAAAGACTATGTATAAGTAATTGTAGGGGTTGGGGGAAGGGGAGAGCCAGCACCTGAGAATAGAAGTCCCTTATAGGAGGTGACATTTGAGCTGTCCCTTCAAAGAAGCCAGGAATTATACAAATCAGGTGTGAGGGGGGAGGACATTCCATGCATGAGGCAGACACAGTGATAGGAGCCAGCATATTATGCATGGAAAACAGATTGGCCGAAAAATAGATTGAATAGGAGGAGGGGCAGACTGGAACCTGTAGGCATTCATAAAAAGAGAGATGAATTTGGCATCAGATCTAGGTCCAGATCTTGGTCTGGGCCTGGAGTCAAGAAGATCTGAGTTCAAAGCTAGCCTTAGACATTTACTATCAAATCACTTAACTTCTGTTTGCCTCAGTTTCCTCAACTATAAAATGGAGCACCCATCTCTCAGAGTTGTTGTCAGGGTCAAATGAATTAATCCTTGGAAAGTACTTAGCACAATACCTGGCACATAGCAGGTCTTTGTTGTTCTTGTTAGATTCTACCTGTATAACCTTACTCAAGTTACATAATATCTCTGAGGTGCAGTCTTCTTAGCTTTAAAACTGAGAATTGAACTAGGTGATAACTAAGTAGCATTTATACATCACTAAGGCTTACAAAGTGCTTTACAAATATTATCTCATTTTCCCTTTTCAATAGCCCGGAGAAGTAGTTACAGTTATTATTCCCACAAGGAGACTCAAGCAAACAAGTAAACTAACTTACCCAGGGTCACATAATTAGCAAGTGTCAGAGGCCTGATTTAAACATAGGTGTTCCTGACTCTGGGTCCAGCTCTTGATCTGCTGCACCACATATGTAATCACCAGTTTCCTTTCCTGCTCTCAATATATGATCTATTGATATTAAGGGAACTGTACCAACTCTTTGGAGACCCAAGGATCTACTTAACAGACCAGAAGAGGTATTTTAAATTTCTATGCCTCCCAAAGTCCATGTAGTTCCAGAAGTTGGGCAATGTCCTTATAGTAAATATATAGTAAAATTATAAAATAGAATTAGCAAGAGACCTTAGCGATCATCTAGTGTAGCCCCTTCATTTTACAGATGAAGAAAATGAGACTCAGTAAAGAGAATGTCTTACCCAAATGACTTTTCCAACAAGTGGTTTGGATTTATATATACCACGAACAGCAGCAGTAATAGTGACTCACTTTGAATTTTACAGAACTTTTCTCACTAACTAGTTGGCAGTAACAGTATGTATTTTATAGATCAGGAAACTGAGGCACAAGGAATTATGTAACTTGCCTGTGGTTCTGCAGCTAGTAAGTATCCGAATCAGAATTCTGAACCCAGATTTTCTGACTTAATGTTGAGCACTCGCTTATGTTACCTTACATTGTTCTCTGTACCATATATGAACATAGGAAGGCACTGTGATTTTGACAAGGGTGGAAATAGAACAGAGGCAGATCTAAACTGATCTAACTAAACTTCAGTAAATAAGTTCTCTAGAGCTGCCTAAGGTACAGAGAGTATTTGGTGATTTGTTTAGGATCATTATAGCTAGTAAGGATCAAGTGGGACATGAAATTAGGTCTTTCTGATTAAGTACAATACTCCATCAACCCTTTTTCATAGTTGTTCTTAGTGTTTGAAGGATTTGTCTGGTTAAATCTAAGAAGGAGTAAAACTCTGGTTCTCTGTACCAGTGGTTTCCATAGTGGGGTGTGCGGGAAGAAAATATTAGAATTCTATTTTAATCTCTGGGAAGATGGAAATGTATAGCCAAATTCAAACAAAAGCTTTGCATAATTTCTGGATGGAATTAAAAAATGATTATCATAATCCTCAACAAATGATTCATTTATACCCTTTGGATATCTATTTTTGTATATTTTATAATACTTGTACATAATATATTGGTATAGTGTGTGTGTGTGTGTTTTAAGAACAAGTACTGAACTAATGATGTTTTAAAAAAAATTATTTTCCCCCAATTACATGTAAAGACAATTTTTAAAATGTATTTTTTTAATTTTTAGTTCCAAATTTTCTCCCTCTATCTCTCTTTCCCCATTACTGAGAGGGTAAGCAATTTGCTATAAGTTATACATGTTCAATCATATAAAACATATTACCATATTAGTCACATTGTAAAAGGACACTGATCAAAAGAAGAAGGGGAAACCATGAAAAAACTAAAGTGAAAAAAAGTATACTTCAATCTGCTTTCAGACTTCATCAGTTCTTTCACTGGAGTATTTTTCATCTTGGTGGACCAGTGATTTCATTGGCACAGAAACCACCAGATGAGTAAACTCCCTAGGCCAGGGCAGGATGACAGACATTATTTTTTTTCCAAAAAAAATTTATTAATCTATTTCTTTCTAGTTTTCAACAATCATTTCCATAAGTTCTAATTGTTTTCTCTCTCTGCCCCTCATCCTCCCATGAAATCTTATATAGGTTCTACACATGCATTCTTATTAAATACATTTTCACGTTAGTCATGTTGCATAGAAGAATTAAAATGCATAGGAGAAACCACAAGAAAAACAAAACATAACAATGGAGAAAATAGTCTACTTCATTCTACATTCTGACTCTGTAGTTCTTTCTCTGGATGTGAATGGCAATTTGCATCATGAGTCCTTTGGAAATGTTTTAGGTCCTTTGCATTGTTGTGAAAGGGTAAAGCTATCAAAAATAGTCCTCACACACTGTGGCTGTTACTGTGTATAATGTTCTCCTGGTTCTGCTCATTTCACTTAGGATCAGTTCATATAAGTCTTTCCAGGTTTTTCTGAATTCGGTCTATTTGTAATTTCTTATAGCACAATATATACCACAATTGTTCAGCCATTGCCCAATTGATAGGCATCCCCTCAGTTTCCAGTTCTTGGCCACCACAAAGAGAGCTGCTATAAATATTTTTGTATACGTGGGTCTTCTTCTCATTTTTATGATCTCTTTGGGACACAACCCTAGAAGTGGTATTTCTGGGTTAAAGGGTATGCACATTTTGGTAGCCCTTTGGGCATAGTTCCAAATTGCTCTCCAGAATGGTTGGATCAGCATAGCAGACATTCTTAAAATGGGTTCTGTGAACTTGGTGTGTTTCTCTTAATATAAATGGTTTTCTTTTGTAATCCTATGCATTTTGTTTTGTGTATTTAGAAATGGTATTTTCAAAGAAGGTTTATATAGAATTCAGCACACTGTTTAAGGAGTCCTGAGAGGCAGGTTTAAAAAAACACTCTGTTTTAGAAGTTTGCCTAGAGCATTAAGGAATTTAGGGACTTGCCCAGAGTCACACACACACACACACACACACACACACACACACACACACACACACACACACACACACACACATACACACACACATATTTTACTGATAGAGATGCATAATTTTAAAAATGGATATTCTCTGTTGGTTGTGTTCAACTTATCCTTCATATATCTTATGTGTACAGAGTAATTTTGTATAGCCAGATGGCACAGTAGGTAGAGTTCCCTCCCTGAAATCAGGAAGATTTGTCTTCTTGAGCTCAAATCTAGCCTCAGATACTTACTAGCTGTGTAACCCTGGGCAAGTCACTTAACCCTGTTTGCCTCAGTTTCCTCATCTGTAAAATGAGCTGAAGAAGGAAATGGAAAACAACTTTAGCATCTTTGCCAAGAAAATCCCAAATGGAGTCACTAAGAGTGACTAAAAAATGACTGAACCACAAGTTATTTCCATGTTGTTTCCTCTTTTATAATATGTGGTCCTTGAGAACAGGGACTATCTTTTGTTTTTTTTTTTCTAAATATTCTCAATGCTTAGTATAGTTCTCAGCACATAGTAAGCACTTAATTGCTTACTGACTGACACACTATATACTATACTGTATTTGGCGGCATTCTGAAGTGCTAGGTCTGGGGTCAAGAAGACCTGAATTGAAATTCAGCCTTAGATACTTCTTACACAGCTGACTCTGGGCAAGTCATTTGACCTCTAGGACTCTCCATATCATAGAGTTCCAGTACAAATCAAAAGAGATAATATATATATACTGTACTTCACAAGCCTGTTGTTGTTGTTACTACTACTGGTATTTATTACCTTTAAGTTCCCTGGTAGAACTTGGGTCTTTCATTAACCAATGTGGATTCAAGGAGATTATTCTTTTGTTGAATGGTACATGGAGCAGTTTTGTTTTGCTTTGTTTTGTTTTAAGGCTTTGGAATGCCAGCATTAGATTTAATCCATGTGTGTACCCAACTGGCAGATGAATCTTCAGTCTGTGACATCTGAAACGATGAAACTAGAAAGTACAGAATGAACTTTGGTGCTTAAAAGTAAAGCATGGTGATGTTTGTTTCCTTAGGAGATTTAAAATTTTTTAAAAAGTGTGATTTGAGGAAATGTGTCAATGTTCTGTTATTTGTCACCAAAAAAACCTGTTATAATTAATTATTGCCACCTGATGTCAATGTTTTTAAAATATAAGGTAGATTTAGATTCTGAAGAAATGTAGGTTTCTCTGTGTTGAGGTTATTAAACTAATCTTTTTATTTAGGTGAATTGAAAGTTTGTAAATATATGTTTTATTTCTATAGAGTTGTCACTGAGAGAATAATAATAGAAATAATGATTTTATATAGCACTTTATGTTTTGCAGAGTGTTTCATGTATATTTTCTGACTTGATCCTAAGAACAACCCTATGGTGCTAGTAATAGTACCACATTTTAGAAAGGGGTAAAATAAGGTTGATCAAAGTGAAGGACTTGCTCAGGGTCACACAGCTATTAAGTATTTGAGATGAAATTTCATCTCAATTCTTCATGACTAAAAATGATTAAAACGATTCAGTACTATATCCACTATGACTACCTAGATGCCTAATAATAATAGCAAATAATTTTGTAATTAATAATAATAATAATAGCTAACATATAGACTTAAAAGTTTGCAAATAACTCTGAAACTATTATCTCACTTGATCCTGTGAGCTAGGTACTATTATTATACCTATTGTTCAGATAAAGAATCTGAGGCAGAAAAAAAAAGATGAAGTGATTTGATGGTAAATATCTCAGGCTGGATTTGAACTCAGATATTCCCCAAAACTCCAGGTCTTGCACTCTATCCATTGTACCACTTGGGTGCTTAGAGCTATGCCCAGAGGCTCCAGAATTTGGAGAGCCCAAGGAGTACTTATACTCCTTCAGCATGTAGCAGCCTCTGACCTTAGCACCTAGTTAGCAAAAACAGTTATTAAAAACACAAATGTGTTTTTGGGTGACATGATTCCACTCCATCCACCCCCAAGACATCACCTCTAAAGGAGTTTCTCCCCAACTTTCTTTTGCAACCAAGCCCACTCTCCTGGCCAGGAGCCTTGCATTATCTCAGGGTCTCTCCCCTCAGGCTTTTTATTCTGAGATCTAGTCTCTTTGAAAGGTCATTGCTTCGTTTCCAACTGTGTTTGTCTCCCTTTTTAAAATATTGATTTGAGAGTGTTTTGTACTGTTTACACCTGAGTCCATTTTGTGTTACTCAACTCAGATAGAATTGCCAGTTATACTCCTCTGGGTAGAGGAAGGGAGATCCTGGATTTTTGGATAGAGAGGGGATAAGAAAGTCTGGCTTTTCATCTGTGTGACCACGCTCTGACTATGGAACTGAATAGTACTTTTTGAAAGGTTCATCATAGCTATTGCCCACTCCCAAGCCTCATGCTAACTTGACATTTCTTCCACTTGACTTGGATTGCCATAAGCATGTACAATGGTTAGCCTTCTTTAATTAACATTTGCTTTTGTTCTTTTTTCTCTTTGTGTAGTACGAGATGCAAAAAACTTAATCCCTATGGATCCAAATGGACTTTCAGATCCCTATGTGAAGCTGAAACTTATCCCTGACCCTAAGAATGAAAGTAAACAAAAAACCAAAACGATCCGCTCCACATTAAACCCACAGTGGAATGAATCATTCACATTGTAAGTAGAACCCTCTTCTCTTCTCTAGGTAAAAAGAGGCCATTCTTTGCCTCATTCCTTATCTAATTTTAATCATGGAATGGACATTGCTTCAGTCAAACTGAGACCTGGAAAAGACCATAACTTAATAAAGAGGCCAAGGTCTCCCACTGCATCCGAGGACATCTCCAGTTGTCCTGATCTGTATCTGGTTGCTGGACCCAGATGACTCTGGAGGAGAGAGCGAGGCTGGTGATTTTGCAGAGCCCTCTATCACTTTAATCCAATTCACTTGCAGTTTATGCCTTCACCTTCCTGATGTCATGGTTCTCTCCAAGAAAGAAGGACAACCAACAATAGAAATCTCTTCTTGTCTTCTCTAATAAGGTGTCCTTTCTGTACGTGCTCTATTCCTGCTCTTAAGGAGATGTATTTTTACAAACCATCATGATATTTAGAATATCCCTATGCCTTTCTCCTTGTGGCTCTCTTCTCAGGTTAATGGATAAACAGAATGTGACTATTATCTTCCCTATCCTCTAGAAAGAAAAACTATTTCCTGAGAAGTTATACAGTAAAGTTAGGGTATCATTGGGACCATTTTTTCCTTGATTCATGCTGAGATGATGAGTGTGTGATTTTTTTCTCTCTCATTCTTTCTAGCAAATTAAAACCTACAGATAAAGATAGACGGTTATCTGTTGAGATCTGGGACTGGGATCGAACAACAAGAAATGATTTTATGGGTTCACTTTCATTTGGGGTATCGGAACTTATGAAAATGCCAGCAAGTGGATGGTAAGACCTCATCTAGTCAAATATATCTGCAAATAAAGTTATTTGGCTTAAAGCTTTACGTACATAGAGAATTTTCAAAAGGATCCAAACAAGTCCTCCAAAAATGAATGGACAGAACCTGCTTGGCTTTGCTACTTCTGATTAAGCACTGACTTTATTGAACAGTTTAATCCCTGGTTGAAGGAGAGATATTGCATAAACTATTGTTGATTTCAGAATAAGTGAACTTACAGTTTTCTCCTATTTCTTTGAAAGGTATAAGTTGCTTAATCAAGAAGAAGGTGAATACTACAATGTGCCCATTCCAGAAGGGGACGAAGAAGGAAATATGGAACTGAGGCAGAAGTTTGAAGTAAGAATGAGAAAGAAATAACTTGAATTACCCTTCCTCTGACTAAGCAACACTTCAGACAGTTAATGTTTGTTAGCTATTTTCTTTAAAGCATAGGTACTATATTATTAAACCAGCAATATAAAATGATCTAGTACTTAGGTTGCAGACAAGAAGACATGAATTTAAATCCTGCCTCTTGATGCTTCTATCATAGTCTCTCTGCTCTTGTATACCTCAGGGACATGCCCCTTGGACATATCTAGTAAATCTTGCATGGGTTGCAGTCTGTACTGGTGAAGGGAATTCCCACAATCAGGATTCTTTATGTTCACAAAATCACATTTCCTTCTTCTTTGCAAGTTCTATTCTTCACTGTCATTAATCATTTGAGCAGTGAAAACTGAAAATCTTCTCTAATAGACCAAACTGAAAGAAGAATTCCTTGTCTTGGGTATATTAAAATAAGGCAACTAGTTACTGCTATAGTGAACAGAGCAATGGGTCTGAAGTCAGGAGGTCCTGAGTTCAAATTTGGCCTCAGGCACTTCCTAACTGTATGACCCTAGGCAAGTCATGCCACCTTGTTTGCCTCAGTTTCCTCATTTGGAAAATGAGATGGAGAACAAAATGGCAAACCACTCTAGTATCTTTGCTAAGAAAATCTCAAATGGGGTCACAAAGTGTTGGACGCAACTGAAATAACTGAACAACAACAATATACAAAGAAGCTTAAGTATTCAGATTTTGTAAGGAAGTAGTTGTTCTCCACCATAAAGGAGTAAAGTACTTTGGGCTTCTAGGCTTGAGAAGAAAGACTACAAAATGTAATAGGTATATGATTATTCTAATGGAGGTCCTTCTAAGCAGATTTCACTCTGACTTTTCAATGATCTTGGACAGACCTCTTGTTTGTGTCCATCAAGTCAGTCTTTAAGCAAAATGCAGCTTTGGTTGAATTCTTATTTCATTTCAATCAATAAGTTCATTTTAATTTCCAATCTCATTGCAAAGGTCTATTAACCTATTTTCTTCCTTCCCTCCTTCCTTCTTTCCTTTTATTTCCTTATCAATTTTTTTTTGGTGGGCAAGAGGGGTCGGCATTATATAGACTCTTTTTCTCTAAGCTGTGCTTTTGTGGCCAGGACAACTCTTTTATTTTTTCTAGTTTCTCTATTTGCTTCACATTTTAGCTTCATTAGTAATTATTATAATTATCAGTAATTAGCCTTTCTCTGGCTGATGTAATTTCAAATCCTCTTACTCTTTATGGAATAAACTGGGAAGCATGCATGTATACATATATGCACATATTATATGTATGCACCTATAACATTTATAAATGTATATATACACATATATAACATACATAAAAGAGAATATATGGGGCTATAGGTATAAATGTTTATATATATATACACATATATGGATAGGTACACATGCCCATATGCACACATATTCTTAACACATGTGTTCATGTATGTATATATATGATGTGTGTATATATGTATATATACTTTTCAAGAACCCTAGACATGTATGAGATCCTGCAGGTAGGTGATAAAGTAGATAGTGTTGGATCAGGCATCGAGAAGATGTAAATTCAAATCCTGCCTTTTTTACTAGCTGTGTGACCCTGGACAATTCACTTATCTTCTCCCGGTCTCAATTTCCACACCTGTAAAAAGGGGGAAATAGTAGCACTTACCTCATAGGGTTGTTGTGGGGACTGAATGATATAACATGTAATGTGCTTTGCAAATCTTTAAGTGCTACGTAAATATTATTATTGCTATTGTCATTATTTCCCTTTTTTAGACCCCAAAATTATACATATCTTATCTGATTCCAATAAATTCTTAAGAAGTTTGGAACAAGGACTTAGCCAAATTGTTTAATTCTTCTGAAAAAAATCTATTACTTGAAATAAATAGGACCATCAAATGAGTCTCAAAACTCTACAATTTAGTGGTTGTGTTGTAACAGTCTTTTTCATAAAAGGTTATTTTCTTATTACATTTTTGTAAAATGGAAACTATCTCCCCAGATGGTTATGAAAATGTTTGCTAGTTTGGTATTCAACTGGATTGGCTGTATATGTTTAAACATGCTCCTTTGTTACTAAAATGACCTTTCAAAATGTGCTTGCCAATAAAAAAAACTCAGCAATCTTGTTTTAAAGCACAGAGGGGGAGTACACAACCTGAACTCTAACCTAAAATGATAAAAATTACTGTTTGAACATTTTTTGAGACATGATGGAGATTCATATTTTGTAGTACTTACAGTTCTAATTGATATCCATTTCTTTCCTCTAGATGTTCCAAAGAAAATGCTTTTTTCATTTTAAGTTCGTTGTGCGAAAACTTTAACTTTCTGTACTGTAGCCCTACATTTATTATTAACTTTAATATATCATAAAGGAATCCCAACTTTCCCATATTTCAGAAAGCATACATTCTTGGCACTGGGTAAGATGCATGGAATAAACTGATCTGCATAATGTAAAAACAGTGCTTTCTGCTAGTTTTTGACCCACAAAGCTTCATATAAACCAGCTTCAAAATACTGAACTTTTTAGAGAACATCATGTTCTGTTGGTGTTTTAGGAAGGCTCCTCCTCAACTATTTACTTTCTCCATACAAAGTCTCAAGTATTCCATATTAATTATATATGTGGTTCTTGCCCACGATATTGGAACAAAAATCTGTCTGTCCCAGACGTATTTCATAGCATTTGTTTTGATTGTATATAGTAAGATAGAAATGAATGTTTGCTTAGACTTATACTCTCCTTCAGGCTGCATTTTGTACTTTATTACCAGAACTGGGAGAATAAGAATTGGGTCCCTATTTATTTGATGTTACTAAAAAGATCTTGTAGTCCTTCTTGAATCAATTTGATTCATTGTGCATTTATTTATTTACAGTCACATAACTTGATAGTTACAATATAACATGACTGCCTCATATAATTTAAAAGAGTTATTCTCAGTCTTCTCTTACCTGCTCTAAATATTCCCACTTCTTTCAACTGATCCTTATATGACACGGATGCCAGACTCTTTGCTATTCTGATTGCCCTTCTCTGAATTCTCCTCAGCTTAGCTGTATCCTTCTTAAACTGTGGTACCTAGAACTGAGCATCATACTCCAAAAGACATCTGCCCAGAACAGAGCAAAGAGTTCATTGCCTCCTTAGTCCTGGAAGTGATGCCACTCAATGCAGCCTCAAGTTTCTTCACTGACACATCAAATTGCTGCCATCTTGACCTTGATATCCACTCAAACACCTAGAACTTTTTCAAATTCCCATCTTAACTACGCAAGCTCCCATTTAGTTTTTGTATCCACATGTAAGACTTTACATTTATCCCTAACAAAATTCACCTTATTAGATTTAGCCCAGTATCCCAATCCATCAAGGTTCTTTTGGATCCTGAGTCTTCCACTCATTGTGTTAGCTATTCCTCTCAGCATGATGTCCTTTGAAAATGTAACAGACATGCGATCTATGCCTTTATGCAAGCCATTGATAAAAATGGTAAACAACATAGGACTAAACACAGATTTTTAGGATACTTCCCTGGAGAACTTCCACACTGATAATGAAGCATTAATCACTGTTGTTTGAGACCTGTCATTCAATTCTTTCTGAATTCATCTGTTTTAAGCCTAATTCATATTTCTTCATTTTGTCTATAAGAATGGCATGAGAAACTTGATCAAAGGCTTTCTGAAATCTAAGTAAACTGAATCTTTAGCATTCCCCTCATGTACCTTTATAATAATCCTGTCAAAAAAGAATATAAGATTATTCTAGAGGGATCTGTTCTTGAGAATGGCATGTTAGCCCTTTGTAAACACTACTTCCCTTTCTAGATGTTTATTAACCATATCTTTGACAATCCTAAAATTTTAAAGAATCAAAGTTAAGATTCCACCAATCCCGAATTGATTTCTCTCATTTGAATTTTAGCCTATGGGTTTCTGTCTTCCTCTGAATCATTTGAACTCTGCTTTCTTAAAAATCTAACGTGCATTTCACACTATATTCACATTTCTTCTCCTTCATCATCTTGTTGTCATCCAGTAGTTCAGTCATGTCCTACTCTTTGTGACCCTGTATGGTGTTTTCTTGGCAAAGATACTGGAATAGTTTGCCATTTCCTTCTCCACTGGATCTTTATCACATTCTAAACCACTAAGAGTGGTTACTTCCTCTCAGAGTTGTCATTTCCACCTCAGCAACTACTTCCTCCCTACTGCTTTTGGGAAAGAGAAATACACAAAGACATGGAGAGATATGTGTGGATAATTGAAGTCCTCTCACCATTTATTGTTATCCTACAGAAGGATTCACAATAAGTTAGTATTGAGTGTTTACTTTGTGGAGTGCCATGAAGAAATACAAAAGAACAAGTGAAGGAGCTCCTGATCCCCAAAACATATAGCCTAGTTGGGGGAAAAAGTGCAAAAGGCAAAGCCAAGACCCCTTGAACATCCAGTACCTGGTTCTGGACAGCTTTTTAAAAATTATGGCCATTTCTCCCCTCTTCCCTCCACCAACCATGCCCTCAAAGATGGTGCAATGCTACTTGAAGACCAGAAAGGAAGGTTTCCTTACATCCCAAAACACTGTAAACTCAGGACATTTGCCAGACTTGAGCATGAATGTCTTTTGGATCCTTACAGAGAAAATTTGGGAGTGATTGAGTCCCTTCAAATACATATAAAATAATTAAGGTCTGAAAAGCCTGGATAATCATTGTTGAACCAGTATTTTCTACTACATTTAATAATAGCCCACACATCAGAGACTATTCTATTGAATGAGTCTCAGAGAATTCCTCGAATTTTGATATTATTTTATTTTTTCAGTGACTACTGAAATTTATCTTGGTAGATGTAGAAATACTTACTGACAAGTCTTGTGATATATACACCTGCACAAATGACTTTCTGGTCTACAACTTTCTGGTCTGTCAGTCCAAGTGTTGTAAATGATCAACTCTAAAAACCCAGACCAAAGTTTTGATTCCAAAATATCAAAAAGCATTTTCTTCTGAGAATATCAATTTTATGCTTTACCTTTATCATAGAACAAAGTTTGGGAATAGCCCAGAGATTTGTCACATTAGGTATGAAGTAATCTCACCTAAAGGAACATTGTATGTTCCTTCACTTTGCAGTCAAACTCATTACCTAGTCCAGCACCATAGCCATTCCTTTAAAAATATTTTTTCATTATTACTGATATGTTTTGTTTTTCCATCACCCTCATTTCCCAATATTTCTCCCTTTTCCCTTATTTGGAAAACCATTCCCTATAACAATGAATAAAAATGAAAGAAGATAATTAGTTCAGCAAAACTGAGCAATATATTGACAAAATACAGTAGTACACAGTATCCTATACCCTTTGTCTCCTGACTATGAAAAAGAAAGGAGGGTCAGGAGTTACGTGTTCATATTTCTCTTTGGGCCAAATTTGTTTACCAAAATTACAATGTTCAGTTTCAATTTTTTAAGTCCTTTCCAATTACATTGTTTTAGTTATTGTGTTTGCATGTGTGTGTGTATACTTGTATGTATGTGTGCGGCCCTGTTTAATTCACTTCATATCAATTCATAGAAATTTTCACATGCCTCTCTGTATTCCTTATAGTTATCATTTCTTAGAGTATAATAATTTCCTTGTACCACAATTTGTTTAGCCATTCTTTAATTGAAGGACATTTACTTTATTTTCAGCCTTTTGCTTCAATAAAGAGTGCCATTTTAAATACTGGGGAAGGGAGGGCTTTCTTTTTATCTTTAGCATCATTGGCGTGTATATCTAAGTGTGATTTTTAGGTCAAAGGATATATGTAGTTGCTTTTTTAGAATAATTTCAAATGTCTTTGCAGGACTGGTGATCCAGTTCATACTTCCATTAGTGGTTCATTGTCTCTGGTTTCTTTATGCGTGACATAGTATCCTTGTGTATCTTTACTGATTTTATGAATTTTTATTTTGTCTTATCTAATGGCATCAGTGCAATTACTGCTTTTTCGGATTCACCAGATAGATGCACAGTAAATTTTATTCCAGCCTCTGATTTTCACTCTGTACATGTCTTTACTTTTTAGATCTGTTTCTTATATACAACAGACTGTTGGATCTTGTTTTTTTATTCATTCTCTTGAGATACAGCTTGGCTAACGAATAGAGAGTTGATATAATGGATAGAAAGCTGGCCTCAGAGTCAGGATGATTGGGAATCATGTCTCATCCCTAACATCCACTGGCAATGTGATCCTGGGCAAGTAATAATCCCTCAGTGCCACTAGGCAACTCCCTAAGGTTATAAATTGCATATCTGCATTGCTAGGGGAAGCTTTCAGCGGAAACTCTAGACCAATGAAAGTGCCAAGTTAGATTTTTAAAATCTTTTAAAATCTTTTTAGTCATTCTTTTCACATTAACATAAAATAATGGATCATTCAATCCACTCAAATTTAATGTCATAGTTGATAGACATGGGTTTTCCTCCATTTCTTTATTTTTTTATCTCTTTTCTCTTTTAAATGAGTAATTTGTTGTTGCAGTTAGTTTTTCTTAAATTTTTTTGATGTTATTCAATTCCCACAGGCTCTTCCTTTCCTTCCCCCACTCATATTTGTTTTCCCTATCTCCAGTTCTCTGAATTTACTTAAATAGTTTGTTTTCCTTTTTTTTTACTTATTTAGTAATCTATTTCCCCCTCTTTTTCCCTTTCTCTTTTCTTACCTGCTTAAGTGATTATTTCAAAGTCTTCCCTCGCTTCTTCCTTTCCAACCTCACATTTTAAGTAAATTTATTTTATGACATTCTTTCCCAAGACATTTTCCTTCATTTTTTTCTTCATTATTTTTCTTCTTTGATCTTTCTTTTCTGATTTATATGCTACGTCCTTATTTTTTCCTTCTTTATGTGCTCTACCTTGAGGTTAATGCTTCTAAAGTACCAGGTTAGAGGCCCTTCTTCTAACCAATTTCTGTTATTACCTTTGTGGGACTTATTCTGTTCTTTTTTTCTGCTGTGTCTCCTTCTTAGAAATATGAATTTATAGGAGAAGCAATGACAGATAGAAATAGTGCTGTATGATAGGAGTTGTCTATCCTCTGTCCAAATCATGAAGCCTGGCCCAACCTCTTGCCCTGACCTATTTGGAGATTTGTATGTTACTAGTTTCCCACTACGTGTACTGAGTTAATTCTTTTCTTAAAAAGTAGCAAAACATTCTTGAGACTTAATTGGCTCAGAGGATCAAAATAGGCTCTGGCCCCTGATATAATTTCCTGATCACCTGAGTACAAAAATGCCACAAAGAACTCTGGCTGCTCCCATGCAGCAAAGAGGCATGGAGAATACACTTAACTAAACCAAGGCTATGGCCTCACTGAATATTCTTTCCCTGCTCTGAATGTGCTTACCATTTTGTGACTAGGCAAACCTTCTTTTGTTAGCCATTAGTGTTTTATTTTATTCCAGACCAAATCAAGTCCCTGGTGTGAGCCAGCCTTGGCCTGCTATGTCTGTAATTCTACTTTTGGTTCTATGTCCCTCTCATTATTTGGGGTACTATTTTTCCCTAATACCTCACACATCCATTCTCCTTAGTAGAGTGTTACCCATAGAGACATAACACTCTGAGAGAAGGCCTTTTCTCTCACCAGACTGCCATTCCTTGAGGTCTTCTCTCTCACTATACATACACATCTTCGATTCCTTACTCTCACCTCATTTATTCAATCCATTGCTAAATTTTGGTGGTTTTACCTTCAAAACTGGTCCCACCACTTCCTGAAAAATGGAGAGAAAAGATATGGAAGCAGTTTTTCTATTCATGGGCTCCAGAATCACTGTAGATGGCAAATGCAGCCATGAAATTAAAAGATGCTTTCTCCTTAGAAGGAAAGCTGTGGCAAATGTGGACAGCATACTTACAAGCAGAGATGATCTTGCTGACAAAGGTCTGTATAGTCAAAGCTGTGAATTTTCTAGTAGCAATGTAAGGCCATGAGAGTTGGAGTGTAAGTAAGGAAAGCCGAGTATCATAGAATTGATGTTTTTGAATTATGGTATTGACGAAGACTTTTGAAAGTCCCTTAGACAGCAAGGAGATCAAACCAGTCAGTACTTAAAGAGATTGATTCAACCTTTTCATTGCAAGTCAAATATTGGAGCTGAAGCTTAAGTACTGTGGCCACATGATAAGCAGATGGGACTCATTGGAAAAGACTTTGATATTGGGCAAGATTGAAGACAAATGAGGACAGCAGAGGATGAGATGGATAGCCAATGTCATGGAAGCAGTGAACATGAGTTTGGACAGACTTTGGAAGACGGTGGAGGATAGAAGGGTCTGGAGTTCTGTGATCCATAGAGTAATAAAGAATTAGATATGATGGAAAGACTCAAAAACAACAAACTTCAAAAGATCTCTTTTATACATTTCCTTCTCTCCACTCACACAACCACACCCTAGGCCAGGCCCTTGTCATCTCTCACCTACAATAAGGCTTCTCTACCTCAAGCCTCTCCCCACTACAACAGTGATTTTCCTAAAGTATAAGTCTAACTATCACCCCCCCCCCTTGTCAAATTCCTTTTTTGGCATTTAGAACTCTTTATATCCTGAATAAATAATATAATAGGTCATTTACCAGAATGAATGACTGAAAAAGGTATTTATTATATTATTAATATGTTCCAAGCACTGTGTCAAGTGCTAGGAATTCAAAAGCAAACACTGTCCTTGACCTCAAGAAGCTTACGTTTTAATGGGGGAAACAAAATGAAAAGGGGAGTGGTCACCAGGTAGGGACACTTTGGTCCAGGAAATAGTGGTCATGGTTAAGTGGGGCAATAGAGAAGTAGATTGACACCCCTAACGAGCTATGGCTGAGTTTATTTGATCACAGCTCCAAAACTGGGAGGAAAAGAAAGGTAGTACCTTGGTAAATTGGTTGGTGAAGCTATTCAGAAGACGGCTAGAGAATAAGAGATGTGAAGCATAGTTGAGACTTTCCTTTTAAAAAAAATAGTAGGTCAATTGAAGTAGTCACTACTTAGGACAATAGGTTTCTACAGGGGAAGGGGGGAAGTTCCTCCAGGACACAGTCTCTCTATGGGCAGCAAAGGTGGTTGGAGATTGTAGAAATAGCCAGAGAGCAAGGATTAAGGGTTACAGAGCAGCAGTGAGGATCCAGCTGAGTATAAATAGCATGAATTTGGGCTTGAACTAGTCAGCCTAGTTTCATGACTTTTGTCATAAGTATCTGGAAGCGTGGGAACTATAGTAGAAACTTAGAAGATAGGAGTAGAGCAAAATGTCAAGGGGCTGAAGGAATCTAGAGTCCTAACCAGAGCATCTTTATGAAAACTAGCCAAGGAGTCTAGGCTTAGTATGGAGACAATCAAAGCCAGAAGGGAGCTAATGGACTGAGAGAATAAGGGAGGTCCAGGAACCAGAGGCCATAATGAGGACAAAGACGAGGATCCATACATGTGAGGGAGCAGACCAGAAAAAAAGTAAAGAGATTGTGGCCACAGATGGGAATTTCACATTTAAACATTTTGGCTTAATCTTTTTGACTATGGCACCATTTTGAGATGCAGATATGTTATATGAGCTGAGTCTTAAGAAGAGATTCCTGTCCAGAGTCCTCAGGGTATTACTTCCTTATTAATTCACTTAAAATAGCCATGCAATTGAGAGGAAAGCCCCTTTTCCAGGACTGGTCAGATGTATTGGTCAGAACATTAATAAAGGATTAAAATCTGTTTTGATTTCATAGATTTTCTCTATTTCTTTCCCCCTCTATTGCTCCCTAGGAAATACACTACCTTTTCTCTTTTTGCTCCTTAAATTATATACAGTCAGGTTTCTCTCACGTGTGTGCTTTATTGTGGTAAATGACATCAGCAATTAGCTTTCCGCTTTTTTGTTTCTCAGGATCTCTGTTTCTGGGCTTTGTCCCCATCGACTTTGTGCCCAAACATATATTGGTTTCATGTTCACTGTGTGGTGTCAGGAACTACATTCATGCCCATGAGAATTACATCAGACAGCATGCAAGAGGGAGACAGGGAAAGTCCCTGCTGACTCTGTCCCACTGAGAGACCAATTGGAAGAAGATGAAGTCGACCAGGTTATTATTGAAAGAGATTTTGAAGAAAGAGGAACACAGGAGTGTTTTTGACTTGAGAGTCTACCTCCACTGGCTCTTGCAGGGGAGCTGGCATGAAAGTGCAATGGAGAGAGAGAGAGAGAGAGTCTAGAATTCAGTCTAGGAACCCAGGACCTGGGTTCTAGTCCCAGCTTTGCCACCAAATAGCAATGTGACCTTTAGCATATGACTTGAGCTTTCTGGCCCTCAGTGTTACCATCGGTAGTATAAATAGCTGGATTAACGTTCTTCTAAGTTCACCTTTTAACTCTGACAGGCTGTCATTGGATGGTATGTATTTGTAGAGATGATAACATCCGAGAAGGTACTTTGCTTTGTTTGTTGTGAAATCAGGCTCAGAGTATTCTCTGTAGGGACTCTATGCCCATCATGGTGCTCTCCAAAAGACTGAGCTGGTCTTAGTACCAATGTATAATGCACAAATCATTATTTATAAATAAATCATTGTTTATAAATCATTATACTAAGGATCATGCAGTAGAAGTGAATATTCTCTTGATACACGTAATTTTATATATATATATATATATATGTGTGTATATATATATGTGTGTACATATATATATATATATATATGTGTGTGTGTGTGTATATATATATATGTGTGTACATATATATATATATATATATGTGTGTGTATATATATATATGTGTGTACATATATATATATATATATATATATATATATATATATATATATATATATTGCATATATACACACCAGTTAGCCATAAATATACTGTCTTGTTTGGGACAATATTTCAGTGGTTCTTTAAAGTGTTTCTTCTGCCTTCCTTGCTTTCAGTTGCCCCATCTCAGTAACATCTGCTTGTGGAGGAGACAGAAGGGGGAAACAAGAAACCCTTCTATTGTTTCTATTTTGGACATGGAATCATAGAATTGTTTGAGTCAGAGGCAACCTTATAGGCTTAAACATACTAAAACCTCCATCTGTATTTATAGCATGAAGAAACCATCACAAAGAGTTGGATATCACTGAAAAATGACTAAAGAACAAGATACACACACACGTGCATATATATGTGTGTGTGTGTGCATGTGTGTATGTGTATATATATATTCTTATATGTACCTATACATAACATGTTCTCTTCGCCATTGGATTGTATGCTCCTTGAGGACAGGAGTTGTTTTTGTCTTTCTTCCTGGCACATAGTAGGCATTTAAGAGATGCTTGCTGGCTGATTGGTGATCAGATTACTGGTGGTCCTGAGCATTTATCAGCTGGGTAAATGGCAAGATCCAGGAGTCTTTAAATTATATTGGCAAGTCCCATGACAATTCCTTTGGCTCTGGAAGTATATAGCAGGGCATATGGTAAGATTCCACAAAGGATTCTAAATAGAATGTAAACTCCTCAAGGGTAGGGACTATTTATTTTTGTCTACAAATCCCATTACCTTACATAAACCTGGTATTTAATAAATGTTTGCTGGATTGAATTGTTGTATTTCAAGATCACTTCCAGCTCTGACAATCTGTTATTTAAGCTTATGACTCTTGGTGTTCATTAAGGTCCGTAGTGGCCATCAGTGATGCATGCTGCGGTGGAAGTAACTTCTCCATCTAGGTCTGTTTTTCAAAGTGCTGTGAGGTCATAGTGCCACTTTAGCCAATATTAAACTCATATTGATACTTCTCATTCCCAACCTTCCACCACACCAGTCACCACAAAACAATTGTGTTTCTCACTAAGTTGCAAAGAAAGCATAAAGTACACACATATTTCAAGGAATCAAGGCATAGCCCTTCAAGGAATTATTTGCCTCTTGGTCCAATACACAGTCTCTGTTCTGACCTGCAAGTTTTCTACAGCAATAACTGAACCTGAAATTTTGTTACTTGATGAATGCATTTCCAATACATTTAGCAAGTGTCTTTCCCAATCCCTGTCCCTGCCCTATCTCCTTTACTAAGCAGAATACATAAAAGGTCCTATGTATAAATTGGAATTCAGAAAAATAGGAGATAACAGCTAACTTTTCCATAGGGCTTCAATACTTGTAAATAACTGTATGTACCTTATCTCATTTGAGTCTCACAACATCCCTGTATTGCATGTACTATAGATTTAATGGTTCCCATTTTAAAGATATTGAAATTGAGCCTCAGAGAAGCTAACTGATCTGCCCATGCCTATATAGCTAGTACCAGAAGTGGTGTCTGCACCTAGGGCTTTTTGACTCCAAGTATAATACACCATCTATGATGCCATGCTACCCCTCCTGTAGCAGCTCATCTTCTCCTTCTTTGTTATGTATAACAAAGAAGGGAACATATAAAACATATTACAATGTACATAGAAGTTATTGGATAAGTTACTAGATTCTACCCCCATCCAAATGCTTTTAACAGTCTTTTATCTGAGGGGAAATATGTTACCCTTTTATTTACATCTTGTGCATAATGCAGAAATATCTATACTTTCCTTACTTATAATAATTATAGTAATATGACTGACATTACACAGTATTTAAATGTTTGCAAGCATTTTGCATGTATAATTTCACGAGTCTCACAACAGTCCTAAAACTTGACAGGCATTATAATCCCCATTTTACAGATTAGGAAACTGAAACTCAGAGGTTCAATGATTTCCCCATGATCACATAGCGAGTAAATGTCAAAGCTAGAGTTTAAACGTGTCTTTCTGACTTGACACAAAGTGCCATACTGCCTCTCTTGTACCAACTCACGCTTCCTGTGCTGTTTATAGCAATGAAGTAGCAAGGGAATTAAATGATTGTTTACTCAACAGCATGATTCAGTGATGGTTCATCACTCCTATACATGCTGGCCTCCTAGCTACTGCTGACAATAAATTCATGCTGGTGAGAAGTCCGTTCAGCTGTTCTTGGGACCTGAGAGCCTTGAATCACTCCATTTGGATCTTTCCTGTTGCTCCTGTGCAGTTTATAACAAAATAAAATTATTCCATGTCAAACTTTTTTTGGATCATTTCCTACCTTGGTTTTTGGAGGGCAAAAAAAGAGTGACATCTTGAATGTTTGAGCACTGGCACTCAGAATTCCCACTGTTTCCTAAGAAACTCATTAGCTGTTCCTATTGGAAGGAATTGCAGTACCCCATTTTAAGTTACCTTTTTTTGCAGTTTGATCTCCAGAAAATGATGCCATTTTATTTTTTAAGACATTAGATGCTCTAAGACAGCAGCTATCCCAATGGGCTTTTTGTTTTGTTCAGCAGACATGATTGTATTTCCCAGGGAGTTCTCCAGTCTTTTCCAGTTTGTGTGGTACACCCATTCTAGCTTCACATTTATAATTAGCCAAGGATCGTGGGTCCTTTGTTTGTAACCTGAGGTTCCTTTTTCTTAGAAAGGTATCAGTACTACTATATACTCACTTTGTATTTACTTTTCTGTGTACATGTTGTTTCACCATATAACATAAAGCCGTTTCAGGGAAGGGACTGTTTCATTTTTATCTTTGTATCTCCTGCTCCTAATAGAATGCCTTACACACAGTAGGAAGGGGGGGAATATTTACACATTAAGTGCCGGCTGTATGTCAGGTACTGCGCTAAGTTCCTTACCAATTTTATCCCATTTGATCTTTACAACAACCCTGGGAGGTATGTGTTACTATTATTATTATCATTTCTATTTTACAGTTGATAAAATTGAGGCAGATATAAGATAAGCAAGTTGTCCAGAGTCACGTAGCTAGTAAATATAAGGTCAAATTTTAATTCAGGTCTTTCTGACTCTAGCTGCAGAGCTCTATTTACTACGTTACATAGCGGCCACTTAGTAAATACTCGTGGGATGAATTAATATTATGTCATTAGACTTCAACACTTTTGTTGATTATATAACTGAACACACCTAGATGAGAGACAATAGATTTTAAAAGCTGATTGTCATATTGAATGAATGAAATTACAGGCACTATTGAGTGCCTACTGTGTGTAAAGTAAATGAACTCTGAACATACTAATATAAAAACTTAGCATTTCCTGCTTTCAAACAGCTCACGTTCCAATAGAAAAAGACGACTTTTATAAGAGATTTCAGTTACAAGTCAGATGGAAAGGCCCATATCTTTAACATGCATTTTCAAAACAGGTGGTGAGACATGTTCCTTAATGTTATTTCCATCAAGCTTTTCCTAGTCTTTGCCATCTGTCGTTCACCTTCCATCTTCTGTTCCATGGCTGATATTGAACTATTTGATGACTGATCAATTCCAGGAACTTTCTTTTCTAGGTTTTCGATTGCTGAATAGGTCAATGAATCAGTTACTCAGTAAACATTTGTTAAACTCCTGCTATCTTCCAGGCAGTGTGCTAAGTGTTGTGGGTACAAAAGAAAGAAAGACCATCATTATCTTCTAGGAGCTTACAATATACTGGAGGAGTGGGGCCTACAACATATAGAGAGAAAGTCATTAGGTCATATCTCCACAAGTGTGGCTTCAGTGGACTATGGCTGCTTCGACCAAAGTAGAAGTAGTGTTCTGGGGAATGCTTCTGATGCAAGGATTCTTCATCTTATATCTTAAGTACTTACTTGGCAGTTGGTTTGTTTCTAGTATTAATGGTAGCATGGATGATGTGGGCAGCTCTCAAGAAGGGTTATTTCCTTCAGTGATGACTGCAAAGGACAAACCCTTAGTAGGAAACAGGATAATTATTCTGTTTTTCTTGGTCATCCAGTACATGGCAAAAGCAGCCAGGGGAATTTTGATTCCTGTTTCCTCAAAAATTATAAAGATATGGAGCACTAAGTCCCAAAGTTTTACAACTCAGCTCCAGCATTGAATGATAGTAAATGTCAGCTATTATTATCAGTAATAAATTATTTCAGTCACCAGAGCAATTGAAAAAGGAAGACCAGTAGGGCTTTCCCCTACAGGCATTTACATACATACATACACACACACACACACACACACACACACACACACATATATGATCCCCATATAAGACCATTACCTTTTCATAGAGCAAACCTCTGTTCCATGGCTGTAGACTTTGTCCCTATGCCTACTTTTCTCTTGTACTAACCATCATGCTCCTGCCCTGCCCCTTGGGTCTTTGCTCCTCAGGGGTGCTACTTAATAAGCTCAATGTCATTCTTAACACTTCACATTCACTCATGTCCTATGTCCAATTTTTTGTCAATTGTTTTTCTTCTACCCTTATAGCATTTCATAGCATTTTTCCTCTACATCTCCTTGTCTTCATTTCTACAGCCACCATCCTTGTAAAGGTAATCACCTTTAGGATATCAACTCTCACCTGGAGTACAGATTTCTAATTGATCTCCTAGCCTTAAATCTCTCCCCATTTTTGATCCGTCTTTGACCCATTAACTACCAAAGTGATTTTCTTAAAGTATAGGAGTGACCAAATCACTTCCACTGTTCAATAAATTTCAGTGGCTTCTTATTATCTCCAGGATCAAATAGAATATGTCACTTAAGACTCTCACCTGACCTCTTCCTACCTTTACAGTTTTCTTATATTTCATCCCTCCCTATGCATTCTTTGATCTATTATCTTATGTGCTGTTCGTCCCATATGACGCTCCATCTCCCAGCATTACACTTTTATGTTGACTTTTCCCCATACCTGCAATGCTCTTTCTCCCAACACTCAAATATTTTTTCTTGTTTCTTTTAAGACTAAGTTCTAGCACCACCTCTCCTAAGAGCTTTTCCAAATCCCCTCATATGCCAGTTACCTTCCATCTACTCTATATGTAGACATATATATGTATATGTATATATGTATGTACATAATATGTGTGTATCTCCATTAGAAAGTAAGCTCCTTGAAGTTTGGAATTGATTTTTCTTTGAATCTCCAGTGCTTTGCCCAGCATTTGGGACATGAAAAGTACTTAATAGTTATTTGTTCCTTGATTGATAAAGGGAATCAGGCAATAGAGTTTGGATAGTTCACTATATCCCCCTTCTCTGGTTCACAACTTAGCATAGCAAATGGAATGCTACAGTTTGGACTTGGGAAGACGTGGGTTCAAATCTCACGTCTGACACTAGCCTCGGGGCTATTGGTGTCACTTAAATTCTCCAATCCTCAGATAGCTAAGTAAGCTGTAGACAGATTACTATCTGCATTGAAGAAAGTTCTCAAACCCTTGAAAGCACCAGTCCTTGATATTTGACAATGCTCTCCTCAAAGATCTAAGGAAAAAGAACTATCTTTGACTACAAAAAGAATTACAGTTTAAATGCCTTCACCCCATGAAATCTAAAAAAAATTTTCATGCCCACCAAGTCACTGACATCCCTACCATGATGCTTTTTTAAGTCTTGGCAAGAGCAGATTTGAGCTGTCGTCTTGGAAACATATTGACAACTTTATAAGAAAACTAAGGAACAGCTAGGTGGTATATGGATAGAGTGCTGGGCCTGGATTCAGGAAAATTTATCTTCCTGAATACAAATCTGACCTCAGACACTAGTTGTGTGACCTTACGCAAGTCACTTAACCCTGTTTACTTCAATTCTTTATCTGTAAAATGAACTGGAGAAGGCAATGGCAAACCACTCCAGCATATCTGTCAAGAAAACTTCAAATGGGATCATGAAGATTCTTTGGTGAAAAACACCAAAAGAGCCCACTGTGCAACTGGAAGATTCTGTAGGAGGTTTTTAATACCTCTCAGTGTTTTTGTGGCCAACTCATGAATAATTTTTCTAGGTTCATGAATGTGGCAACTATTTGTACGTAAAATCTATGTCTTTACCTGAGAACACAGTATTTTTGAGTTAGTTCTCCCCTCTTTAATTATGTCCATGACATTTCAATTACTTCAATTCCCCAGTGCCTCAAAGCCTCTTATATCAGGCCTGTTTGTGTAGTGGTTATGAGATATTATTCTGACTTATCTTCTCTCCAATAGTGATGCCCTATTATGTTTTGTCTTTGTCCTTGGAACAGAGCAGAACAGATATAATGATCCTGATTTAACTATGGTTTAGCAATTTAAAGAAGAGATTGGTTTCTCTAGGATCTATCTTGTTCTTGCTTTCTTAAAACTTAAGTAGTTTGCATTTCAGAATTTAGGCACTTTATTGTCTCATAGGGTTCTTCTTACATTGTACAGAACCAATGAAGTTCTTGAATTCAGTTGCAGAATTATAATTTGCTTGAGTTCAGTCTTTCATTAATATATATTTATGCCTGTTATATGTTATATGTGTATATATGTATTTTTATATGTTTGTGTTTGTATGTATTTATTTTTGTGTACATACACACACATACATCACTGTTCCTCTTATCACTGTTACCCTATAGTGGTTGAAATTGGACATTGACCATAAATCATCCAAATAGTGGGACTTTAAGCAAGGCTTTTCCAAGTAATAAGATCTCTCTTTTCCAGATAGCACCAACTGGCAGAATGTTCTTTACACAGATTGAACTTCAAATATGTAAAAATCTCAATGAGAAAATTTTCAGTGTTTTTTTCTGTTTCCTTAATTATAAAAGGGAATATGGCTCCATGGTTAGGGAGCTAGACTGTAAGCCAAAAAAGCCTGGGTTAAAGACTCTCTCCTTTTCCCCTATCTGACATAAAATAGCTAAATGACCCTGGGCAAGTCACTTAACTTTCCAGTGTTTGAGGCAACTCTCCAGGAGAAAGTTAATCTGCATTGGTTGAGGGAGTCTTGTTACCCAAGAGACCTCTATACCAATACAATCATAGATTTAGGACCTTTACTTTCTCCTGTTATCCTGATAAGAGCCCAGAACATGATGGTTTTTTCCTAAAAGGAATCTTCTTTGGGTCAAGAACAAGAGTGACCGGTATTTGCAGGATAATTCTGTGATGGATTGTTTTTATTGTTTGAGTGCTTATTGTCTGATTTGGAAAGTAGAACTTATATGTTACATTCTTTATATAAGAAGAGTGCCTTTGTGGGTGAATATGTCTTGATGGCATTCAAACTGATATTAATTTCTCTGCCTGTGACCATCTTTCCTTTCCTCAAAGCAGTAAATCTTAGTTACAGTATCTTTAAAAAACTAGAAATAGGATTAATTTTCTTGTATTTTATTTTTGTTTAGAAAGCCAAGCTTGGCCCTGCTGGTAACAAGGTGATCAGTCCCTCAGATGACAGAAAATCCAATATACCATCCAACAATCTTGACAGAGTCAAACTCACAGACTTTAATTTTCTCATGGTCTTGGGGAAGGGTAGTTTTGGAAAGGTAAGTGTTCTGTAGGTTTCTAAATGTAAATGAGAACAGAAAGAAAAAAATGGTTAAACAACATTTCTTCCATTTTCCTCAAAATAGAAAAGTATACTTTCAAGATGTAAAAGGATATGCAAGTTTATAGCACAAAAAAAATATATACAAGGCTAAAGCCCATTTTGCTTAGTATCCTAAACATTTCCTAGAATATTACCTAATTTAATTGTTTAACAGCATTTCCAAAGAAATCCATCTAATTCAGTTTCATTTCCCATCACTTTCAAGCAATTTTAACAGCCAAATGAATTTGTAATAATATTGTTAAGTTGTCTTCAATCAGAGTTTTCTCTTTGTCGCCTCTCAAGAATAAGTAAAAAGTTAAAAAAAAAAACCTATTCCTTTATGGAAGATGCATCAGAAAAGTCCCCAATTTATGGATAATATTCCAGGTACAAGAGCAAATCAGAGGGAAAACATGCTGTAATTAGTGAGTTATCAAGTGATTATAATAAAGAGTTAAGAGAGAGCTCTGATTCTTTGAGGTCCAAGTTGCAATGTTCCATTGGAAGACGATCCATTCCTTAGGTTCATAAATGTTATAACTCTATACACTTTCACTTGACAGCCTTATCAACGTTCACAGGTTTAATGATCACTTCTATAAAGATGATTCCCAAGACTAGTCTCCCTTCTCACCTAATGCTGTACATCTCCAACTGCTATTAGATATTTTGAATTTGATCTCCAGTAGATATCTCAGATTCAACATGTATAAAACTGAACTCATTATATTTTCCCCAACACCCACTCTCATTTTGAACTTCTCTCTTTCTGGTGAGAACACCACCACCCTTCTAGTTACTCAGCTTTGCAACCTTGAATTATTCCTTAATTTCTCACTCTCTCTAATCTGCAGCAGTGTGGCTTAGGAGAGAGGACCCTGGACTTGGAGTTAGGAAATCCTGAATTCAAATCCCACGATAGGTCCTACTTCCCAGATGTGTGACCCATTTAACTGAGGAAGGCTGCTTACAGAGAGTAGGATTTTAGCTGAGACTTGAAGGATGTCTGACAAGTCAGGAAGCAGAGACAAGGAGAGCATTCCAAACATAGGGGACAAGCAGTGCAAACGCAAATGTAATGTTGTGTATGAGGAAGTGCAAGGAGGACAGCATCATTGAATTGTAGAGGACATAGAATGAAGTAAGGCATAGGAACACTGAGAAGATATGAAAGTGTCAGGTTAGAACTTTTATAAGACAAATAGGGTTTTAGATTTGATCTTGAAGATGATAAGGATTATCTGAGCAACAGTTTCCTCATCTATAAAAAGAGAAGGTTGGATTAGATGACTGTCCCTTCTACTCTCCCTTCCAACTCTGTGTCTGTGATCTAGTTATCAGTGTTCCATCTCCATTTGGGAATCTCTATAATTCCAGAAAAATTCTTCTTCTCCATATATCAACATATTTATCGGAGGCCACATTCTTTCAGTGGCAATCAGATTTTTAAGAAATAAAAATGTCCAGGTTGGTTATTTTGGAGTGGATATTTTGCAGTTTGATCAAATGTTCAGATCTCACATGCTCACTTAGACTTCTAACAGCTATTTTGGTATATTCTTGAATGAAAAAGTGAATCTCATCAATAAAAGTTACATTTTTCCCCATCTTGCCCATGACAAACAACTTCTCTTCATAGTAATAGTTAGTAGAATTTTTTTTTTACTAGTCTCACTGTTCTTCCAGTTTTAAGATGCCTAAACTACACTGTAGAGAAATCAATAACTAATTCCCCAATTCCTGGGTTTTTTAATCTTTTCTTATTTTGAATATTAATCTTTTCTTATTTTCTTATTTTGACAACGGTTTGTCACCTCTTGGCATTATTTTTAATTTTTGATCTCACTTTTTTTTGTGTTACTGAACCTAATTTATTGTGAGCTTGAAAGATTCTCGAAACACTTCCCCACTCTGACAGCTGCTACAATATCCCTAGCTGTCATTGATGTGTGTTCTTTAAGTCAAAACATTTGAATTAAAATTGTAATAACAATTCTTAAAAACATTGTAAGAGAGCAATAAAATACTGGTTTCTGTGTAGCCCCAAACCCAGCGTTAAGTGCTAAGTGAAAACTAAAGGTTGAGAAACCTTTATCTGGTTTCACCAGCGTCAACCTAGTTATCAGTAGAACACACACATGACCATTGCTGTCACAATGATAATCATATTAATCTTCATCACAGTAACTATTATATAATTATATACACTAAAATATTACCATTATCTATTATATAATTATCGTAATTATATAATTACATATACAGTTAAGATGATAATAATAACAGCTATTGCTTATATCACCCTCTAAAGTTTGAAAAGCAGAATATCTCATTTGATCCTCCTAACAACCCTGGGAAGTAGCTGTTAGTATTATATCAATTGTCCAAATGGGCAAACTGAGGCAGAGTTGCCCAAAGTCCCACAGATAGTTAAGTGTCTGAAGTTTGATTTGGACACATCTTCCTGACTTCCAGTGCTGTGTCCGTTGCACCATCTAGCTGCCCCTAAAAATAAGACTTTATTAAAATAATTTTTTGTCCAGTAAACAAGCTTTGATTAAGCCATTACTAGGTACCAGGCACTGTGGATACAAAGAAAAGCAGAACTCTTATTGGGAGACAACATGCAAACCACTATGTACAAGCAAGATATATACAAGAGAAATTGATGTTAATATTAGTGGAAAGGCACTCACATTAAGGAGAACTGAGAAAGGCTTCCTATAGAAAATAAGATTTTAGCTGAGACTTGAAGCAAATCTGGTAAGTCAAGAAGCAGAGATGGGGAGAGAGCATTTTATACATAATGGACAACCTGGGGAAATGTAAAAAGTCAGAAAATGTAACGCTGTTTAGAAGCAGTAGCAAGGAGCCTGATATCACTGACTGTAGATAAAGAGGAGGAAAATGTAAGAAGGCTGCAGTTATCAAGAGGTGCAGTGGCGTCATAGGCTTTAAAAGCTAAACAGAGAATTTTATATTTGATCCTGAAGAGCCCAAAGCAAGGAACTACTAAAGTTTATTGAATAAGAGGAGTGACATTGGTCAGACCAATGCCTTAGGAAAATCACTTCCACAGCTGAGTGGAGCATGAACTAGAGTGGGAAGAGATTTGAGATAGGAAGACCAATCTATAGGCTATTTCAATAGTCTGGTCATACTGTGCAGACAGGCCTGTACCAGGATGGTGGGAGAATCAGAGGAGACAAGGGAGCAGATTGGAGAGATGTTATCAAGGTAAAGTTAAGAGATATTATGAAGATAGAAATGACAGGACTTGACAACAGGTTGGATATGGGGATGACAGAATAGAAGTTGAGGATGAAAGTTAATTGTAGTGTCCTTAACAGAACTTTCAGAACTTCAGTAAGTTTTTAGGCAAGTAACAGTTGATTCAGGTAAGTATAGCTTCTCAGTATTAATTATGCTGGTGGTCTGAAGTCTCAGGGCCTTTTTATTCCTTCTTATACTAAGGTGACCAAGAAACTACATCAAGTACTAGAGCTTTAGTCCCCATAGCCAATTAATTCTCAAGGATGCTTTTAATGAAAAAAATTTACTCTGCCACTATCATGAGGGACTCTGTTAGATATTCCTACTCCTACAACCTTACCTTTTAGTTACAAGGTCTTAAAAGTCTTCTAGAGGATTTGCCACCATTTAAATGGCTAGTATTGGGCAAGCTTAATTTAGGGAGTGCAAAAAAGGTTAGCATGGTCAGCACTTGAAAAGAACAAAACTAACCAAAGAGGTATCATTACTTTTTCTGTAGCCCTAATGTTCTTGGTGGTTTCCCTGTTCATCATTACTTCACCACACCAGGACAGCAGCTGTGAACTTCACAGACTTGGTATTGTCTACCACATGGACAGATTGTTTAGTCCTTCCAAGGATAAGGCCTGGCATTCCTTTCATGTTTGTTTATTCCTGTATTGGGCCATTACATTGCTTGTCTTTTTTTAAGCTGTATTTCTAGTTTATAGTTTCTTTTCCAGCTCTGCCCATGCCTGGCTTCTTGAATCTCAAAGATTAAGTTTTTCCAATAATTCCCTTTAAAGCCGTTTAAGTGACTGAAGGTCATACAGGAGACTGTAAAATATATACTATTTCACCCTTCCTACTTCAGTTACACAGATAACTTTAGAATGCTGTCATTTATATAGTGATAGAAGTATAGTATAATCGACAAATTGGCTTGTTCTTAGCTTTAGATCAACTCTAAAAATGTAGGTCAAATCCACTGCTCTGTTGCAATTTGAATCTCTTAAAAGGCATAGTTCCATTCCAGCAGAGATGTCCAAGCTATTAATTTTCCTCATTTAGGTGATGTTGGCTGACCGGAAGGGGACGGAAGAACTATATGCCATCAAAATTTTGAAAAAAGATGTGGTGATACAAGATGATGATGTTGAATGCACAATGGTAGAAAAGAGAGTACTAGCTCTCCTAGACAAGCCTCCTTTCTTAACACAACTTCACTCCTGCTTCCAGACAGTCGTAAGTCTTCCTTACTTAATTTTCTGTGCTTTCTCAAATATCTCTCTGATTTGCTACATTAAGACTATAGCTATTTAATTTAACCTCTGAGTCCTCTGAGTTCTTTTTGCCAAGTTTGCATAAAAACAAAACAAAACTGGAAATTAAAGGCATACCTTCAGATTATGGTGTTTTATGAGGTGCTCTCCCCTGTGGCAAAAATAGTCTGGCACAAGTACTCGATAGAGGACTCTAAAACCATCAATGATTGCTTGTACTATGAGAAATCCCTTTTCTGGGTACCAGAGGACTGGGAGAATGTAGAATACTGTGCTTCCCTGTTGTATACGTATAGTGCAGGGGTGGGGAAGCTATGACCTCGAGGCCTCATATGGTCCTCTTGGTCCTCAAGTGTAGCCCACTTGTTCTGTGAAGTTTGGATTCAGTCAAAGTACCATATTTGAGGACTTAGAGGGCCACATGTGGCCTCAAGACTGCAGGTTCCTGACCCCTGTTATAGTGTAACCAAATATAGGGCATTGCTCTCCTTTATAGCGACAACCAGTGACGAGAATCAGTAGCACAGAAATTAAGATTCATGACCTCCTCATTCCACCAGTCTCCAAGTCATCTCATACAAATACTAGCAGTTTACAAGTGTCCTAGTTGAGTGCCCAAACAAATCATTTCCATTTTCTTGTCAGTTTGTAAGTCTGTTTGAGATATGGCAAGCTACACTTTACCAGTTTGTGCTCAGAAACGAGGAAGTACACCATTCATGAGCCTCGCAAGCTTCATCAATAGTCCTTTGCTTTTAATTTCAAAATCCTGAGAGAAAAGCACAACCAGATTGTCATAAAGCCCGAGGTTGAAATGAAAAATTATCTCCACTGTTCTCCAGCCACTGTGTGTCAGTCTTATCTTGCCTGTAAGCCATGTTTCTCTAAGCCTAGTTTCAGTATAGTTCTTGGCTTTGTCATCCATCATTGCTAATCTCATTTCTACCAGGGAAGTATTTGCACAATGTGTGTTAGATGGGATCAGTGGGGGGAATGGAACCTGTCTATGTTTGAGGAAAAAACCCCTGTGCACTTCATCTCCATATCCCTGAAGAAATCATATCAATCTTGTTACACTCATTAAGCTAAGGAAAGGATATATAAAGCACAAAAAGGAACATAAAATTAAAGTACATAAAAAAACAAGCGAATATGATGTACTGACGGCCTCTTCCTGGCAATTAGTATTGATGCCATCGTCCTTGCCTTTCTCCCAGCCTTGTACTCACTGTTCATCACTTTAATGATGAAGAAATGAAACGATTGTGCTGTCAAGGAGAAAACTGTGTTCAACTTCTACCTCTGTTGGCTTTCATTTTTAACTAATCTACTACAAAACCACCTAATTTGCCTTGCCCACCACTAACTTCCCCCACCATCATGTATAATGTGCTGACACCTGTGACTGGTTCTGTGGAGCCTTTCATAAGTATTAGTGCATAAAAGGATGAATAAAGTTTAGTGTACTAGTGACTAGAGGCCTCTCAAGCATTACAAACCTTCCTGTCAATCCTCATACCATCTTGGAGTGTTAGTCAAAACAAATTAATGCTCAATATTATAGGTCAACAAAGAAACAGAATCATCAGACCTTTGAGGTTAAGAATTTATGTCTGTATCAGTGATTAAAAAAATAAAGTAAATTGTAATGGTACTCATCTCTCATAGTTCCTCTATGCCTCAGTTTCCTCATCTGTAAAATTCAGGAGACTTCTAGTAAAACTGAACCCAAATTCTCCAAGAAATACTGTGTATTCTCTGGTAGGGGAGGGAGGGATGCCAAGAGGGGGCTTGATGCCAACACAGTCTTGGCCCTAGCTTGTGAGAACTGAAACAAGGGATGAAGATAGATTCTAGCAGGTTACCATGCAAGGAGAATGAGGGCTTGAGGCTCTCAAAGAGGCCTGAAGCCAGCAAGATTTCTAATATCCTGTCAGAACCACAACAAAAGATAAATCAAGTAGGGGTCCACCCAGGTAAAGAGATAGGCCAGTACCCAGAGTAGAGGAGGTTCCAAAATCCTATAATTAGTGCAATCTCCAATATTCGATGTCTATACTGAGGGATGCATGTGATGAGGATGAGGCAGAGGCACCCCAGGGCCCTAAAGGAGACAAAAAAACAGTGTAATCTCTGATAACAAGCAGGAAACAAATCCAGCTCCTTGTTGGTGACTGTGCAAGGAGGAGATGGAGATGTGGCCAAGACCGAGATCTATATTGGGCCACTAGGAGACAAAGACAGAAACCAGGGATTGTGGCAGAGAGGCTGTATCTTTTCCCAGTTAGAACCCAGCTCTCTCTCCAAGGCTAGGGCTGCAGAAAAAATTGGGGAGGATTATTAGGAACCAGACATCTCATCTAGAACTGCAACAAGGTAGTGGTAACAGTAGCTAGACTGCAACATGGACAAAACCAGGAAGGGTCTTTCCACTCCATCTAAGAGTGCAAAAAGGGTCAAAGCCTGGCCCTGACATAAAGACTCAATACAAGAATCATTGCTGGAAATATGAGTAAACAGAAGAAAATTCTGAGCACAATGAAGAAATATTACAGTTAAAAAGAAACCCCAAAAGACAAATTTAGAAGATAGTCATTCCATAATAAGTACAGGCAGACTCTCAGGAGAAAAAAATCAGTTAATATTTATATAGCTATTAGATTTGCAAAGTGCTTTCCATTTCTTATTTTATTTGATTATCTCAACAACTCTAAGAGATAGGTGCTATGATTATGCCCATTTTACAAATCAGAAAAATGTAGCATACAGAAATCAAGTGACTTGCTTGGAGTCACACAACTAATAAGTATCTGAGACAAGATTTGAACTCAGATCTCCATGACTTTTTGTCTAGCAGTCTATCCATTGTACCATACCTTAGTCATGCTCCCAGAATAGAAAGAAGAAACTCATCAAGAATAAATAAATTAAAGCTCATAAGAAAAATGGAAAGAGAATAAATGGTTTAGAATAAAAGGTGGAAAATATAATTTGATTAGTGGACTCCATGAAAAACACAACACAAAATAAACAAAACTCAGAGAGTCAACAAAAAAATGTTCAAAGCCAAAGTAGTGGAAAAATTAAGAGGACTGTTTGAGATGCCTACTCCCCAAAACTACTGACCTAGAAAACAGGTCAATGAGAGATAATTTGAAAACCACTAGACTTCTTGAAAACCATGACCAACAAGCATGTCTGGACACCATATTTCAAGGAATCACAGTAGAAACCTGTCTGAATCTTTTGGAACCAGAGAACAAACTTAAAAATAGAAAGAATCCACTAGTAATTTCTTGAAAGAAACTTTAAATTGAAAACAACCTGATATGTCATAGTCAAAAATCCAGAGCTTCCAAGAATAAAGAAGAAAACCTGCAAATAACCAGAAAGAAAGAGTTCAGCTTTGTGGTCTAGTGAATATGTATTTCAATCTTGCCTCAGACATCTGTGTGATGTTGGGCAAGTTTTTTTAGCCCCTCCCCCCAAGTCTTTCTTCAATATCTATTAAATAGGGGTGACAATCTATTTCACAGGGTTCTTCTGGGAGATCTAATGAAAAAAAAATATGTGGAAAGCCCTTTGCAAACATTAAAGAACTATGTAAATGTTGTTATTATTCAATACTTATCACAGTGCCTGGTCCAAAGAAAGTACCTATTAAAAACTTTGAATGACTGACTGAAGTTATAGGTGCTTAATAAATGTTTATTGACTTGATTGATCAAAGTGCAAATTTAAAAGAATAGGAAAAAGGTGAGAACTAGTGATTATGGTCCAAGAGCAGTGGAATGAGAACACTTCAGTTACAGATTCCCAATGTTTACCCCATTCCTTTTATTCATACCCCCTCTTTCTTTGTAAATTAAGATAAAGAAAGAAGAAAATAAACACGGTTACAATTAGAAGAGAAATATAAGTTAGAGGGGAAAAAAATCTTTGCAGCCTATAGGTTATAAACATTTGATGTCCAAATATTTGGGGAATTGATATAAATATATAAGAATATAATCATAAATTGTCCAAGGATATGAGCAGGCACATTTTAAAATAAAAAATTACAGAACTCAATCATATGGAAATTTGTTCCTAATCACTAATAGTAAGAGAAAATTAAATTAAAATAACTGCTGTTCTACCTTATAGCCTTTGATGCTTGACATAATAGTCACCTAAACATCTGTTAGTTGATTGGCCAGACTGGCACATATAACCAAAAGAAAATGGTAGTTGTCAGAGGGGCAGTGGAAAGACCAGCACTATGTGAATTTCACTTATTCTGGAAAATAATTTGGAATTATACCCTAAAGGTGACTAAATTGTGCAAACCCTTTGACCCAGTGACATCAATAGTAGACATATATGTCAATGAGATCAAAGACTTTTTGTTATAGCAAAGAACTGGAAATAAAGTGGTTTCCTATCAAATGGGAATTTATAAACAAATTATGACATGAATTTAATACATTATTATTGAGTCCTATAAATTATGAAAGGAATGAATTGAGAGAAGTCTGAAAAGATTTATTTAAATTGCATTGTGAAGTAAGCAGAACCAGTGGAACTATTTTTACACTGAATATAATAATTTAAAGAAAAGAACTCTGAAAGACTTAAGACTAGTGAGTGTAATGACCATTCATGCCCCTAGTGGACCTATGATGAAAGACGCTACTCACTTCATGGTAGAGAGGTGATGGATTAGAATATAGAATAAAATATGAATTTTTAGACACAATCAATGTGTTAAGTTTATTTTGCTAACCTATATTTATTTGCTATGAGGGGGAAGTTATGAGATGGAAGAGGGATTTAGCAGAGCAAAAAGAAAAAAAAAGAAGGCATATCAATGAAACATTTGTAAAAATATACCAAAGAGAGCAGAAGAAGGTGCAAAAGGGCAAGTAGGGCAGTTTTGTTCCTGTCTTGATAAATTTAATCAACACTTGAAAAACTATAATAGATGTAGTTTAACAGACAATCTTTCCCCCCGCCCACACCATTCTTCCTTTTGTTTAATGCTTGATTTTTAGGATCGTCTTTATTTTGTCATGGAATATGTCAATGGTGGAGACCTCATGTACCACATTCAGCAAGTAGGAAAATTTAAGGAACCACAAGCAGTGTGAGTATTATTTTATTTCTGCCATTTTAGTTTAAATAGAAAAACCCCTTATTGATGTTCTCTTGAATGATTTTTTTGGTCATTAATGTCCTTTGTTTTGTTCTTATAAACATTAGAAGAAAAATAATCAGCACTAAGGTACTTAATATTTAGATTTCATAAACCAACTAGCAAACTGAGAACCTGGAATCTCTGTAATTTAAGAGCAATATTTAAGATCTGGCCAGTTCACCATTTAAAAAAAAAACAGTGAACTATAGGTCAAGTTGCCATTACTAAAAATGCACAACAATAAAAAAAGTATATATTTTTCTAACAAAACAGACATCTAACACACTCTCAAATAAATCCTGCTATAAATATGTTGTGATTTGTATTGGTAAAGGGAGTGCACTCATTGAAAGGATTACAGATACATGCTGCCAGTCCAACCTAGGTCAACTCCCATAACCTTGATGAATTTCTCAGTTTCCTCATTTGTACAATAAAGAGTCAGACATAAATACATGATCCTATGACCCTTCTGGCTTTAAATTTAAAATCCTGTAAGCCTTTGAGATCACAGAACCAAATGACTAAAGGAAGGTACAATATAAGATGCAGGAGATACATTTCAGATACATGTTATGGAAATTTTGCTCACTTTTGATTTTTTATCCTTAAAAGGAAAGATACATCTAGTCTCATTCTACCTGTATATGTGTGTGACTTATAAAACTTTAACACATACGGAGATGAAAAGCTAATGCCATGGCAACTCTCTCCACCAGAGAGAACATTTAGAATTGCTGAGAACAGTTCTGAAATGATACTTAAAAGCTTCTGGGATCTTTTCCTTTTATTAAACTCAAACTAATGAAAGGCATTCATTTTATAGATCTTTTTTTTGTAGTATTTTGACTATTTACAACTATTCGAAGTTGATTGAGATTCTGTCTGCAAAGGCTCCTGAATACCTTGGAGATTTTAACCCATCTTTCAGCAGTTCACCTGTGCTTCACAAAATTTACTAATTTTGAAGTAACAATTATTTTAGAGCTACCACATGATTCTAATTGAGACTATAGTTCCATGTCATGGCCCATTGTAGCCTAGCCTTCCAGGAAGGATGACAACCCACTATTTGTTTCATCGTATACTACACTCTACTTTTGGGAAAGGAATTAATTGCAATCTAATCCACCACTGTGTTTTCCCTAAAATGCCACTGAATGTTAAATGGGTATTTTCTTCCCTTAATATCATATAGATATGTAAGTCTAATTGCTATCCAATTTGCATCACAAAACAGCCTTTTGAAGGCTTTTAGAGAATCTATGTGGAACCACCTTATAAAAAGTAACAGCCATTTTTTGAAACAGGCAAGTATCCACTGATACTGAATAAGCATCAAATTGCAATTTTTAAGTGCTAGATTTAGAGTCAGATAACCTGGATTCAAGTCATGGTTCTCTCACATAGCAGTTTTGGGTTTTTTTTTTTTACCTTGGCCAAGTCACTTAACTTTTCCAAGTCTGTTTCCTCATTGGCAAAGTGAAAAGTTTGCATAAGATGATCTCTGAAAACTTCCTTTCAGCAACAACATTCTGTTTTCCTGTGGGCAAATAACAGACTTTCCAAATAAAAGGCATCATAGTAGAAAGGGTTAGGATACTCAGGTTTGAGTCCTGGCTTTGACATTAGTGTGATTCTTGGCAGATTATTTCACCTCTTTGAGTCTCAGTTTCCTTATCAGTAAAATGTAAATTATGCCTGTATTCCCCTCCTCACAGAATCGTTATGAGGAAAGCACTTTGTAAACCTTCAAGTGAAATTAAAATGGGGATGCTCTAGTTGCTATTAATTTCCTATGGGATATGTAAATTAAGGGGGAAAGTTTGCAAGATGAATTTTTACAATAAATAACAGAATGTGCATGGCTTGTGCTAGTCAATACCAGCTATCAAAATCACTGTGACACTCTTTTATGTTTTGAGTTTGGAATATCTGTGGTAGGAGAAAGGAAGGATGAAGGAGTACCATCTAGAGTGCCATGGAGCTCAAGTAAGATTTCTTTTCCAGGTTCTATGCAGCGGAGATTTCAATTGGATTATTCTTCCTTCATAAACAAGGGATCATTTATAGGTGAGGACTAGAGCTTTTTTTTCTGCTATTTATTTGGTAGCTGCATTAGATATTAGAAGATGGATTATTGTGTAACACATGCTGAAAAGTGAAATAGATAAAAGACAGGAAATACGGCACAGGGGGCAGAGTTTTAGTCTTTGTCCTAAAAGCTTCTTGCCTTGTGATCTCAGGGTAAACACTGCACCTCTCAGAATCTCAGCATCCTTATCTGTAAAATGGAGACAATAATAACTGTCCTCTCTACCTCAGTGTGCACTTTGTAAATGGTAACCTGCTTCTTAACTGTAGCTATTAGTAACAGGAATCCTCTTTAAGCTGCCTTTCAGTTTGGCCTTCAGCAGAGAAAGAAACATCTTTGGTTCTACTTCTCAACTTCAGAGACTTTTGAAGTCTCTTTCAGAGACTTTTACTTCTTTTTTAGTGAACTGAAATATTTTCTTTTTTCCCCCAAATTTATTAGTTCCTTTGTTTTCAGTTTTCAACATTCACTTCCATAAGTTTTATCATTTTTACTTTCCCAAGAAAACATGTTTGTGCTCAGCAAAAATACCTTTCTTTGCTCTTTTTCTTGGAAATGAGGTCACAGCAAACACTGAAAACCACAACTACTGTGGTTTCGACTGTATGTGTTTGTGTAGAAGGGCAGCATGATAGAGAAGCTGTAATGTCAAACTCAGCTAAAAAGTGGCACCCTGAATCTATACATAAGGATACCTGCAGTCTATCTTCTGATTTATTTTTAAAGTGTAACATTATTTATGTTTGTATTTTTATTCGTTGTTAAATATTTCCCAATTGGGACAGCTAGGTGACACAGTGAATAGAAGCCAGGCTTGGCATGAGGAAGACTCATCTTCCTGAGTTCAAATCTGGCCTCAGACGTTTCCTAAATATGCGACCCTGGGCAAGTCACTTAACTCTATTTGCCTCATATTCCTCATCTGTAAAATGAGCTGGAGAAAGAAACCACTCCATTATCTTAGTCAAGAAAACCCCAAATGGGATTAAGAAATCAGAAACAACTAAAATGACTGAAATACAAATACAAATACAAATTTCCCAATTACGCTTTAATCTGGTTTGGGCCACACTTGGCAGTGTTGTGGGCTAGAGGAGGCCCATAGATCACATGGCCTCAGATATCACCTCAGATATAGAGAAGAGAGAGAAACAGTCTTGAAGCCACGAAGGTTTGGGTTTGGCTCCTGCCTCTGACACATTGACTCTGTTACCTTTGGCATGTCAACTTAACCTCTCAATGCTTGGGCAGTTCTCTAGGCCTTTTAACTTGTAGTGAAGTTGCTGACCTACATGAATGGAGGAATTTTCCTTCTACCAGTGAAATCAGAGATCCAGTTCATATCCCTAACTTTCAGTAGCAGAATAAGTTGCAGGTCTGTGGATGAATGCTTTTGATTCTGGTTCTTCATGTTAATTAATTACAAGAAGATTCTACAACCATGAAGTGATTCTTTCCAATTCTAACTTCGAAATAATTTGTCATCTTGAGTTCCCTGACGGAATACATGTTCCCTATGTCCTATGCAAAATGGGGGTGGAGGTGGGCACAACCTCTTACTGTGGTGGAGAACTTACTCACTGGGCCATTACAATGGTATCCAAATAAAGTTACAGTGGAAGAGATCCAAAGGAAATCTGAGTTATACTCTGAAATCAGGCATTGATACTAACCTACTACCTTTCAGAGATTTGAAATTAGACAATGTCATGTTGGATTCAGAAGGACACATCAAGATTGCTGATTTTGGAATGTGCAAGGAGCATATGTCAGATGGAGTTACAACCAGGACGTTCTGTGGAACTCCGGATTACATTGCCCCAGAGGTAAAAATTTGAACCTTCAGTCCAATTCTCAGTAACAAGGAGCATGTGCACATTTAAGATTTTCTAAATTTGAGCACAATTTTCCATCTTTGACAACCATTCATTCCACTAGCATTTCACACATTTATCCTCATCCAAGCCTCTTGAAGTATTCTCTTTGAGACCTATCTCAAGTTTCACCTGTTATGTGGTGCTTTTCCTTGATACCACAGGTGGTTACCGCTATTCACTACCACTATTATCCTGCTGCCCACAATAATTATTTATTTATCTCCATTTCTGTTTTTTTTCCCATCAATAGAACTTAAGCCCCTGGAGAGCTGAGACTTTCATTTTTGTCTATGTACCTCTACCACTTAGCACAGTGCCTGGTACATAATAGTATTCTTAATAAATGCTTGTTGTGTTGAAGCAAATTCATTTGTTCAGCATATCTTAAACCTAATATTTGCAAAGTTATTTGCTGGACTCAAGTGGAGACACAAAGAGAAAGAAGACATGATTTCTGTCCTTAAGATATTTTACAATCTAAATAGGAAGAAAAGATGCTTGCCCAAAAAAATTTTAAATAGAATATGACGTGTTAGAAAGGCATGACCGATGATGCTATGAATATTCAGAAAGAAGAAATTCCTTCTGGTACCACCAGAGGTAAGATTGTAAAATAATTCCTAGTCACTTTGAGTGACCTACATAATGCCAGGTTTGTGCTGCTAATCCTTAACATTCATTTTGATTGCCAAATTTTCTCCCTCCCTCATTCCTCTCCCCCACTCTTTGAGAAGGTAAACAATATAATATCCATTATACATGTGAAATCATGCAAAACATATTTCCCTCGTAGACAAGCGGGGGAAGCAAAAAATAAAGAAAGTGAAAATGACATATTCTTCAATTTCCAGAGTTCATCAGTTCTCTCTGTGGAGGTGGATTTTGTGCTTGTAATCTTAATCACTGATTAGAAATACATACCAGAGTCTCAATGTGCCCTTCAGAGAACATCCTAAAGCCACTCTCAGGATAGGCACAGTTTGAATTAGAATCCTGACTTGCCTTTGTAAAAAAAACCTATCCAGATAAAATCCTACCAGTTTAGAAGATGACTGAGAAGCCATCAATTCATGCCATATTCACAAACATCTTTACTTTATTGTACCAGATGAGTGGGTTGTCCAACTTTTACCTGAAGACCCCTCCTAAGAGGCCAGTCTGTTCTACTTTGGGTTCTTTTCTTTGGTAGAAAGGTTTTTCCTGACCTCAAAACTAAATTTCACTTTTTTTGCAATTTTTATCTATTGCTTCTCATTCTGTCCCTTGGGGCCAAATAAAACAAGTCCGATCCTTCCACATGACATCTCTTTTAGGTCCTGGAAGACTGCTATCATGTCCTTCATCAAGATCAGAAAGGGAACTCTAACTTATAACTTGAATAATTGTTTCTTCTCAAGGAAGAAATGTTTCAGTATGCTACCAGTCTGAACAATCAAGCTTTTCATATCTGAAACCTAGGGAGTGGTACACTATAAAAAGTATAAGCTCTTATAGCAGTATTTGTTTTGAAGTTATCCAGTGGTTGCCAGGTGTTAAGAAGAATGTGATTATAAGCTAAGTAATCTTCATTTAACATTCACCAGATGCTGCTTGAATACACACAAACAAATAACTTTCAGCAGAGAACGGCAGCATTTTTAGGAACAAAGATGCCTCTGAGCTTCATCTTCATTAAGACTGAGTCTGGACCAGTTAAAATATTAGCTTTTCAAATACAGTAACTCATTTATTTGGCATCATGGGGGAATAAGGTGTTCTGCTCAAATGAATTGTCCACATGGCTAAAAGTCTACCCTCTTTAAATTCCAAAACTTTGTTTTTAACCATTCTTGAGAAATTTTTCTAACATACGTTACATGTTTTCTTGCTTTCTTAAAGAAAAAATGTTAAATATCAGCTATTATAATGTGCACTAATACAGTTTTACACTTAGGTATTCAATCAGGGGTTCTTTATCCTAGCATTAAGTAACCCTAAATGTTGTGCGCGTGTCTACTTTTTGTAGGGTTTTTTTGTCTTCTTTCTCATCATCAGGTGTCCAGAGTACCTTCCTCAAGCAATTCCCATTCTCACTCTGATTTGATGTTTCTAGCCTGCTACGGACTGGGGAACCAAACATTATAGTTTGATATAAATTAAGAATATAGTGAATCTAAAGGAATATCTGAAGGGCTTGGTTATGCTTCTGTGCATGAACTTGGCACATATTCTGGGTGCTGAGAGGCCTTTCTTCCTTCCTGTTATTTAGCTATGTTCCAGATTATTGGCACTGCTGGGTATATGACTTCTAAATAATTGAAATGTTACTATATTTGCCTAGAGTTGCTTTATGTAAAAACAAGCCAGAACCATGGCAGATGATTTTTAAAGGAAAGCTAACATTTAATTCCTTGAAAATGGAAAAGAATACTATAGATCCACCTTAAAACATATGTCATTTTGTACTTTAGTACAGCTTAGAACATCCACTATCTGCACAAAGATTAAAATAATCTCATCCACTTTATAAGTAGATCTGGCAGGCTGAAGCAAAATAATTATCTCATATATAATTTTCATTAATATTTTTGGCCAAGGCATAAATATTTATGACTATTTGTTTTAAAGCCTTGAAATTGATGAACAGTGTAGCATCTCCGTAACCAGTCAAGAGAGTCCAAGACAGATGGTTGTCACAAATAGATACATGGTTGGTGGTGAGATGTGAGTACAAGAGAGAGGCACTAATCAGGAAATTATTCCAGCATTTTATAATAAGTATGTTCCTTTCCCTGACACTGAAAATTCTTCAGAGGTCAATAAAGTCTTCTTGAGATGATTGAAGAGAATCTGGATCATTGATCTTGAGATAGATACTATCTCAATTTCAGTGTATTTTTAGTAAATACCAATGGTTAGTGTGCCTAGAAAGGAAATGAATAAACTATGTTTACTTAAAAATCTGGTCATTACCCAACACAAAGAGAATAAGAAATGACAATTTTGAATCCTGTTATCACACATTCTTTCCTATAAAGTATATACAAATGGAGGAGAAAGGTAGCAATATCCAAGAAATAGAATTGCCTCCATTTGGGCTTACTCTAAGTAAACATTTACTAAGTTCTTAGTTTGTGCCAGGCATTGTGTTAAGCACTAGGGGTACAAAGAAATAGCCTGCTCTCCAGGAGCTCACATTCAAATAGAGGAAAAAGAATGTAAAAAACAAAACAAAACCAGATGCATAGAATCTATAAACCTGAATGGGGAAGGCCCTGATACCTGGGATCACTAGAAAAGACTTCTTGCATGTGGTAGATTTTGAACTGAGCCTTGAAGAAAGTCAGAAAAACTAAGAGGTGGAGGTGAGGGGGCAAAGCATTCCAGGCATGGGGGACAGCTGGATGTAAAATTACTTGCCCAGGCTCACATAGAGAATAAGCCACAGATTTGCATTAGATTAAGTATCTTGAAAACTTTTTGAAATTATACCGTTTTGAGTCCTTCTCTGAAGGTAATATGGTCTAAACAAGATAAAGGAAATCTCAAATTGTCAGTTATCAGGTATAAGTAAAACTTCCTAACAGGAAAAGACTTTTCATACTGGAACAGTTAGGTAAGGGAGTGTATCAAAAAATCTTTCTTTGGAGATCATTTACATCAGACAATTCATCTGTATGAAATGATGAAGATAACCTGGAGGCAGGAGTGGATGACAACCAGTTTCTATTACATACTTTAGTTTCTGCCTCAACAGTTAACCTTAGCTGTGACTAAAACTCCATTATAGAGGCAAGGGAAAGCTCTTAAAAATCAGAGTAAAGGATTGGATTACCTACGAGGTATGTGGCCGACTTGGAAAACAAAAAAAGTGAAGTGAATATAAAGGGGGAAGAAGTAAATTATTTCCCATTACCTATCTTTAAAGTCCTTCCTTGGGGTCCACTCAACCTCTGGGGTGAAAGGGGCAAACCCCTTTGACCCAAACAGCAAAGTTTTCACGTATTGTCAATTCTCAGAATCTTTTTATAATTCTTATGGAGGGAGAGGGGAAAATGAAAGAGAATTTGAAAGTTAAATGAAAAATTCCTAACTCATTTGTTGAAGTAGTGAGTTGGGCAGCAAATTAGTACTTTCTCCACACTAATAAAAAGGGAAAGTGAGATACAGTGATAGAGGAAATATAATCACTGCTAGCCACAGCACAATTTAAATCAGCAGTTTTCAGTAGAATAAACATAAACCTGAAGAAAAAAGAGAATTATGAGGTTAAGATCAATGTTCTTATTTTTCAACCCAACAAAGGCCAATTTTTCTCCTTGTAGGGCTAGTCTAGTGAATCCTAGCATTACATGAGGAGACAAAACAAAAAGATTTTTTCCCTTGGAAAAAAGAAAAGAAATGAGGCAATATGTTCTTTTGGTATTTTCCTTAATTTAAAAAAAATTCCTCATATCTTTTTTGGGAGATTTAAATCAAGTTATCCTTTAAATCTACCTTCTGCTCCTTATATCTGTCACTCCTATCTTCCTCCTAGCTTTTTCATCATTATTCTAAATTCATAATCAAAGTAACACAGTTCTGTGAAGCAACCAGTTTATGAGTTACCTTTCTCCTTTCTTCAACACCTTAGTCGTTCCTGCTTTCTGATTCCCTAACATCCCTATATTCTATAAATAATCAAATTCCCAGATATCAAACATGCCAGCTGGAGAAAGAGCACAGCTTTTAGCCTTCCATTAATTCTAGCAGCTTCTCAGGTTGTCTTTCATAATCTCTTTTGATTACAGTCACATCCATGCCAGGTGAAGTGTAAAATTGGGGCAACCTTCTTTGATCCTAACAAATGATTAAGCTATTTCATAAGTATAAATGAAACCCTTCTAGAAGTACCATGAACTGTTTCAGGATTGTATTTTACTTGGATCCTAATACCTCTGTGGCCTGAATTAGTTGATCCATATTTTTTGATTTGGTTGCATCGTAAACTCCCTAAAGACTTGGCCTGTTTTTCATTTTTGTCTTTGTATTCCTGGCACAGGACAATACTTTGCACCTGCTTGTTGCATTAGATTGGATTGGATTGTTGGTTTACTTCTGAATCAGAGAAGTTAGCCTCTATCTATCAGAATAATTTCCTAGAAATTCTTGTGATATGAGGGATATGGGGAGTAGTGAAAAGAAAAGTAGCCCAGTATACAAATGCTTAATCTATTACAAAACACGTTTTTATAAACATCCAAAATTACTGTGAGTTTTCCCAGCTCTGAGAAATTCTTTATTATTCTGAAGATGTTATATGCATGATAATGCTTTCAACCCTCTCAGCTTTCTCCGTAGCACTGGTATTCATTTTGTTCAGGTTCTCAGTTAATATTTGAACAGTTTCCACGTGACTAATAAGAGCTACACTCCCGGGTTGGCTCATGAAAAGCAAATTCATAAGTGGAGGTAGAAAACATTTGGTCTCAAAAGGAGCCTGCCTATAAAATCCCAAAGACAATATTGACAAGTTACATGAGTTGTGTACAATTAGGATTAAATATACCTTTGAACAGAAACTTAAGGAACTAAAATACTGCAGCTGAATTCAGATTAACTCACTTCCATAGGTGTTCATGATTTTCTGAGAGTTTTTTTTTATACAAGTTATGTATTACATATGAACCAAGAGTATAGATATGGTCCATTGTTTGGAACTAGTCTGAATTCTAAAAATCTGAAGGTTTCACATCAAAACAATCTACACCAAAACAAACAAAAAAAAATCCTAACACTCTAATTCATTGGAAGTTCATTAAACCTTCAACCAGCACAGGCAAAGCTTTATTTTTATTCAAGTAATTTGAAAAAAACACCTTAATTTATATATCTTTATGCATTTAGGACTTGAGAAATTACTCAAACTGAGATAGATTTTAAATATATTTAATGATCCAACCCACACACTTTTAGCAGGTAAAGTTACCAGAATGAGGCTGACTATATTTCTCAACTTGGGGTTCTAGGACATCCCTGAGGAGCAGCCTCTTATTTTATTCACTCAGGCCTCCATTTTGGTATATTTTCCCCAATATTAAAAACCAATGAACGTCATTCAGTTATATTTAACCAGTTCTCTCAAGAAAGAAGGTTCTTTTAGTCCTTTCTATCCTCTCAAACTCTTTTTCTGGTCTTCACAATTAACAGATAGTCCAGAATGTCAGTTCACCCATCATTCCCTAAGATTCTATTGTCTCTAAAAAGCACTGTAATAATATCCATATCTCTGTGGGAGCAGCTGTTGAAGCTGGTTTCTTAGATATATTTGTACATTTGTATATATAATGCGTGTATGTGTAGGATAAGATATAAGGATATTGTACATGCATATGTGTATATATATATATGCATATGTATGTATGTATAAGATAAGAATCAGCATGGTGTAATGAAGTGTCAGATACATGACTTGCAAACCATACGTGACCCACAGCACTTCCAAATGTGGCCCAAATCAGATTAAGATGGAATTGGGAAGTATTTAACAAAAGAAGCCAAAAAACACTGAAACATCAATAATATTAATATATGGTTTTCTAATTCAATTTGTAGCTTACAGCGATCATTTTGTAAGGTTTAATAGCCCTGGATTCTCTTTGAGTTTGACATCATTAGTGTAGTGTATGGAGAGCCAGTCCCAGTTCAGATCTTGCCTCTGATACATATTCATTTTATAACTTTGAACAAGTCATTTAAGACTGTAAATTGCTAAAAATTGCTTATCTACTTTAGTAGTGGGAGTATCCTCATCCTAAGTTCCCTAAAACAATGAAATTACCTACCTATATATGTATATGTAGCATGAGCTTTCATAGTCTTGACCCCCAGAGACTACTGTTGTATGTTAATAAGGGAATGGAACCTGGGGGTAGGGGAGTGGAGTGACATTTTGTCATCTGTGAGAAGTCTGTGAGAAGACTGACACAGGAAGTTTGTCATTCTAGAAAGACAGTTAACTGTGGCAGCTAGAGACATACTTTTGTGGACAGAGATAAAGACCAAAGATCACTTCTTTGCTGAGATTCTGAATGATTTCATTGTCAAGGAGAAAGATTCTAGAGAAAAATTTCCTGAGAGGACTACACTTAACTCTCATATGTAAAGACATTAGAAAGAAAATTCTTGAAAGATTATGACTGCCATCCCAAGAGAGCTGAACGCTCTCTTTCATATTAAGAAGCGAGCAGTTAAAAGAAAGAAGTGGGCAGCTGCAATTGATGGTTTCAGGTGACTCTGTGCATCGCTTAAGTATTTAAAATACATGTCTTTGTATTGTTATAGTATAAATAGCCAGTATCATTGATACTTATTTGAACCTCCTATTTGAGAGAGTTTAATAGATATTTCTCTCATATTTAATAAACTAGTGCAGGGACCCAGAGTTAAGTGATTATTGAGAGCTCTTGTACATTTCTATTAACATATGATAATATAACAAAACATAGACCTTGATTACTTTACAGCCTGGAATGAGAATTACTAAGGAAAATGAGCCAGTAGCAATTAGAGAGAGGGGTGAGTTCCCTGCCTAGGCTGCCTACATTGTGATTGTCCCTAAACATAAGGGCTTTGTAGGCATTTTCCATGTCATTATAAACACACTAATTCATATAATCATAAATACAAAGTTCCCGACAGTGCACTAATCAGTGATGCCGATGAATGGCATTAATTTTTCTTTTACTTTTTATGTGTTATATGTTCTCTCCATAGCTATATATGTTGGATTTTAATCATTAGTATACCATTATTTACAAAATTTAATTTTTGCATTGTAACTAAGTAAAAATTGAGGCTAGCATGTTTAACAAATAATGAGAATTAATGGTTATAAAAGCATAAAGACTTCATTTGATTTTGGGAGTAAATCCTGAATGTTAAAAGAACATCATGAGATTGTCAAAAAGATCTGAAAATGAGTTGGAGAGATGTATAGTGATCACTAAGGGAGAAAAAACTCAGAGAAACTAGTCAATCAGTATTTTGTGAATTACTAGACTCAGATGATCAAACAAAAATTCCTAATTCAGTGACAGTTGAGGTTAACATATGAGAATTGATTTTTAAACCACCCTCTGAGGAGAAGGTATTAATTTAAACATTAGAAAATTTTATGAGACAAAAGCATTTCCCATTAGAAAAATGAAAAAGTATGCTGAAAGCAGAGGAAGACCCTTATATAGATAGTTCTGAATATAGATTTCCTAAACAACAAAAATGCTGTAGACTCACTTTAGGAATCTTCTGAGAACAAGATCTCTTCTTCTGGGGAGAAATCAGAAATTTGGAATGAGCATACTATGGAATTTCCAAATAGTTGGGTAGCATCTGAACTACACAAAATGTGTACGATTCAGTAGAAAGTATTGGAAGACCTCTTTTTTAATTGTAGTACCTCCTTTTTAATTATAAGTCTCTCTCTAAAAGTAGAAAAACCTGAAATCACCTATCAAGCATATTTACAAATGCTAGTGTGGCCCAAGCAACTGACTGAAATGCTGAGATGGCATTTTCTAGGTTCAACAGTAATCTCGAGTCCAAAGGGGAATTGTCATCCAAATCTATGATACCAGATGGCCTATGATTAGTGAATTGCTATAGTTTGAGAAACTTACATGCATGCATACACACACACACACACATACGCACACAACCCACACAGAGGGAGGGAGAGGAAGGGGTGGAGTGAGAAGAGAGACAGAGAGAGAGAAAAGATGTACTTAATGGTTCCAAATACAGACAGAAAAGATAATTTCTATCCTCATAGAGCTTATGTTCTCATAAGGAAGAAAGCACAGCAGAAAGAGGAGTTAGAATGAAAGGTGGGGGTATGATATTTGCTGGGAAAAATTAAAAGGCTACTAGGAGGAGGTTAAAAAGAAAGTCCAGAGAACCAGAAGAGCAAGGAGTGAATTGAGCATATATTTACCTCATGAAATTGTGGTCCAAACCAGGACTCACCATTCCGAGAAGGGTGCCCTAGGGGTGGAGGCATCTCCTTCTCCAGTGTGAGAAGGCTACTATAGATTAGGAGCAAAAGACAGGAGAGGTGCTAGGAATGAAGGATCTGAGTTTTAATCAATGAGTGTATTCCCTCCACCAACAAAGATTACCTCTCTATAGCAAATTATCTCCATGAGTTACTGTGACATTGATTCCAGAGATTCCATTCTAAAACAAAGCATTAAAAAAGATATTAGTGGAGGCTCCTGAACTGATATTCAATATTGAATACAGTTACTTCGATTCAGCAAGCATTTATTATCTTCAATGTGCAAGGCTTTGCACTGGCCACTGAGGATACAGGGATGAAAAACAAAGCAGCCCCTGACCTTAAGGACATTCTACTTAAATGCCTTCTTTATAATGTAGGGCCTTTAATTCCATTGACTTGCTCATGCTTATATTATAAGTATATTAAATGGTTATATGTGTGTATACTTTCATGAAAACAAATGGTATACAGCACATTTCTCTGACTACAACCTAATAAGCCTCAACATATATATTATCCCTGCTCCCAATGTCAATGAAGTAATGGGACCCTACCATGCTGTTTTCTCTCATTTCTCATAGTTAATTTTACCAAAATGTGTTCACTTGTACCTGAGAGCAGAAAGCTTATCAATGACATGTTTTCCTCGAATGATTAGTCCTGGCTCACCTATTTCACAGCACTTTTGCAAGCCAGTATTTTTAATCCTCTTTTTTTGAAGAGTATAGCCTTTACAGGTTATCTGAGGGTCTGATATATATATCTATCTGGGAAAGGTCCCTTAATTTTAGAGCAAGTACAGTGCGGTGACTAGATTTTTTTCAAAGCTGGCTACTTCGAGCTGTGTTGAAAACCTTGCATGTTTTTTTTATCACTTCAGTCTGGTTTGACATTTGGAAAAACTTTACTTGGACCTTCCTATAGTCAGACTTCTCTACAGTATAAAAATAACCATCAGAAAGGGAAAGATAGTTATTGTGTATAGATTTCAGAGCCTTATTGGGTTTATTTTTAAGTAATTTTAAAACTTGACAGTAATTACTTGTTTTCTTTAGGAAAAAAGAGTTTTCTTCCTACATGCTTCCAGATTGAGTTCTAATTTTTGCTTAATAGTATATGTCAGGCTTTATCCTCTAATCCAACAATCTTTTTTTTTAATGTCTTTTGATTCGTGTATAAATTGGATTAAAAAAAAGACAAGAAAGGAGATACAAAGGAAAAACATGCAAACAAACAAAAAGTGCCCTAACCTCCAGCTTGTTTTCCACTGAGGGAAATACTGAGGGAAATCCTCCACAGAGGAATCAGATGACTGAAGAAAGCACTGACAGCTAGGAAAACCAGAAAGGTGGCACATGAGTTAAGGCTTGAAGGAAGTTAGGGATTCTCAAAAGTGGAGGTGGGAAGGGAAAGCAATATTAGAACTTCCACTTATTTTTTATTTTTAAAAGAGTAAAGAGCTTAAGATTTACTAGTATTTAATAGCAGCCATCTATATGTCAGATAATTACATATAACATCCAGTACTTAAAATACTCAGAGATGGTGAAGGAATTGCCAGTGGCGTTGTCATTCATTCATATTAATAATAATGACTAACATCTATGTAGTATTTTAACAGTTGCAGAGTACCATACATCTGTTATCTGACTTTATCCTCACAACAGCACTGGAAGGTGGTTGTTAGTAATAATAATCATGAACATTTATTTAGAGTTAATTGGTGCCAGGCACTGTGCTAAGCATTTTACAATTACTATCTCATTCGATCCTCAGAACACCCCTGGGAGATAGGTGCTATTATTATCCCCATTTTATAAATGAAGAAACAGAGACTAAGAAGAGTTAGGTAAATGGCTTGCCCAGTCACCAGCTAATAAATATTCAAGGAAAGATTGGAACTTAAGTCTTCCTGACTTCAACCAGCATTCTTCCCTGTTATGCCACCTGTATTAGCATGTGTTATAGTTATATATGCCTGTATAAGTGCCTTCAGAAATTACATTCATCAGTCAGTCAACAAGTATTTGCTCGGCATTAGAATATCTAGTTTTAACTAAGCTAACACTAATAAAATGGCCAAATGGCTAAAAACACAAGTGCACATGCGCACGCACACACACACACACACATGCATAGATTGAAGCTATGAATGCTAATATTGTCAGCACAAGATAACAAGAAAATTGCAGAGTTGAAACTACTAGTGTATGCTAAATCATCTCTCATCTCCATGGCAATACAAGCATTCTTTATTGAATGGAAGCTGTTCTATAGATTTTTTTCTTTGAAGTTGACATGCCACAGGGAAGTAAGCCATCTCTCTGTCATCACTGTCCATTAGTCTTCCATCCTTCCCTTATTTCTGTGCCTCCTCTTCCTCTTTCTCTGTAGCTCTACTTCTCTGTCTCTGGCTCCATCTACCCCATCCAGTCCTGCTCCATATTTATCCTTCCCTTTCTAATTCCCTTCAAGTTTGTCCTTTATAGGAAATTAAATGTCCATCCCAGCTCCTCATACGAGGTTTCTTAAGAAGATTTTCTCTCAATTCTTGGTCAGTCTCTAGGTATGATAACAAATTCTAATTTAATAAAATCCCTGAGCAAACCTTTCTGGAAGTCCTTAAGGAGCAATGCAGCTGCCTCACACTCTGAGCTTCTAGTCTTAATGCATACAAGATTTCTGGGGAAAAAGAATCAGTGACTATCTAATCCCCTTAATTTACACATTAGGCAAAAATGAATTCACTGTTTCAGAGATAGCAAGGAATCAGAATGAGCTGTGTGAATGACAGTGGAATTTAGTTTGTCTAGGCAACTCCAAATGGACCTTATAACAAACATCTTCAGTTATCCGTGTGTGTTTGCCTTTCTGTTGATTTGAGTAAGGTGAGCTTCTTAAAATGGTTTCCTGCCCCACAGTAGAGTCAAGTTAAATAGAGGTATATATTAATGAGTTTTCTATGGCAAATTTGAATCTTAAACACTGTAATTTAAAGCTCTTTGAGACTTCTCATTTCAACCAGTGCCCAAGAGTACCATATTTAATAAGCCAAAGGTGAAAGATTTTGAATTTCTCTGAAAAGAGACACTCTTGTTAAATTCCAAATCACATCCTGTTATTATTCCTGAGGGCACTACGCTGTAATTGCCAGATACGCCCCAATCTTGTTTTAGTGACTAAACCAGCATATTTTGTTGGGCTGATAAAAGCTGTTGCTAAGGAAAACAAGCCTCTGACAGGTAACATTGCTTGTCTAGATCTTAGAGATGGGAAAGGGGACAGAATGGGATATTAGTTAGTGGTATACGCGGAAAGATGAAGAGCACACATATAATAAGCATATTGAATTAGGAAGAAAAACAAACTCATGTACTCATGACTTTCCAAATCTGTGGAAGTTCTGACCCAGATATAAAAGCAGAATCCCCAAAGTTTTGAAGTTTTCCAGAATTCAGAATTCCCATAACCTGGGCAGGTTGTTTTGATTCCTGAGATGGTCTTAGTACTGTTCGGTTTTAAATAAGGTTCCTTTCATTCACAGATCTTACCAATTAGGTTGAAATCCAGTTATTAACATTTAAAAAATAAGTTCACAGAACCAAGTTTGGGAACTCTTGCACTAAATCAATTCATCTATCAAAAAATAACTTTACCTATCAATTACTGTCACGCATCACAATGAGAAGTTCAATTGAACTGTTACCTGCCATTAAGAAAGGGATCCTTATCTGTTTTCTAGGTGAGCATAGGGAATAAGTTTATTCTTAACAAGCAAAGAGGTAAAGATTTCTCATAGGTATAATCACAGTTTGATGGAATGGGGTTCTTAACAAGAATATATTAATGGAAAGGTGTATTTTTTTTAAAAGAATCATACTTGATAAAGCAGTTGACAGAGTATAAAAATGTACTAATGTGAAAAAGAGTAGAAAACATTTGGATGCGATGAAATACATTGGAGGATTTTGTTTTTATATGTGGAAAGATCCAAATGGACATTCATCTTAACTAAAACTTTAATAGTTTGTGTATTTCTACTCTCTTATACTTGAGTGAAACTCTGGAATGTAGTTAGAGTGCAGGATCAAATATAAAATTCTATGTGACATTTAGAACCTTTCTTACCTTGGCCCTTTACGTTCCCTTCAGTGTAGTATCCTTTTTAAAATTTTAATATTTTACTTTTTACCAATTTTATGTAAAACCAATTTTAACCTTTTTTTTTTTTTACAATTTTGAGTTCCAAATTCTCTCCCACCCTTCCTTACCTCCCCATTGCTGAGAAAGCAAGCAGTTTGATTAAAGTTATACATGTGCAGTCATGCAAAACATATTTCCATATTAGTCATGTTGTGAAAGAAACTGTGTACTGTTCTTCCTGTCATTCCTTGCACATAATAACCACGTTCCAGCTCTGGACCTTTTCACTGGCAGACCCCCACACCTAGAAAGCTTTCCTTACCTCTCCCTCCACCTCCTGGCTTCCTTCAAGATTCAGCATAAACTCCACTTTCTATAGGAGGCTTCCATCCTCCCACCAATGCCTTTCCTCTATTATTTCTATTTATTATTTATAGTCTGTATGATAATATATACGGTGTTCATACATATAGTAAATGGAAAGTAACATACATATATCCCATGTATACTTTTTTGTATTTTGTACACTCGCCCCATTAAAATGTAAGCTTCTTGAGGACAGAAACTGTTTTTACCTTTCTTTCTATCCCCAGTGCTTAGAACAGTGCTTGCCACATAGTAAGTGCTTCAGTGTTTCTTAATGGACTGATTAGTTTTTTCTTTGTAGTGAGCTTTGGTTAGTTAAATCTATATATTTATAACAGCTAAACATGGAATAAAAGAATATGTTTTCTTTTTAAAATGTTGCTACAGTAACACTAACCCTTGTTTTTTCATAAGCAGAAACCTTTTTCACACTGAACTGTATGACATCATCTACTTCTTCCTAAGGACACCCTTAGAAATCCATTTTACCAATGGAAATTATACACCACATTTACTATTCAACATCCTCATTACCTGTCAGGTTTTAGAATGTTTTGTTTCATTCTTACAGGTGCAATCCTACAGTAACTCTTTTCAATGAGGTGAACAATACTTTACTTAATAAAACACATTTTATTTTTTAAAATATGTTAAATTCATGAAACACTGAGTGCTATTGTGTGCTGACCATCAAGAGAACAACCCAAAACAAAGAAATCAGTCCTATTAGCAAGGAATAATGAATTTCACTGCCATTAGTCTCTTCATGAAGTTCCATTTTCATAAGCTTATTTTCCACACTCTTATTGCAAATTTACCAATGACAAAGAAAAGCACTTCTAAATGAGTGTAATAATGTCTTATCCTGCATAGTCTTTCTAGTAGAGCAGGAAAGTGTGGGACCTGATTTATAGTGGGATGTTACAAAGAAAGAGGTGAGTGTTTCAGGTTAGAATCAAATTTGGTTCATAGGTTGTTGAGGGTAAAATCTGGTGTTCTGTCACAAGAAGTGGACCTCTTTTTCCTTGTTGGTTTCTGTGCTTGTCAATTTTTTCTTAATAAAATACAGGTTAAGCTAACAATAGAACCTGAAATTTAGCCTCTTTTTTTCTTCTTACATTTATCTGGTCAGGTATTCATTACTTCATTTCTCCATAAATTCTACACAGAAATATCATGAATCACTTTATTTAAATAGACATGGACTAGGCATACAGAAAGTTGTATAATTATGGTAACACTTCTTGAATTCGTCTGCTAGACATTTGGGGAATATTAGAAAGTTAAGTACTTGCTAAGATTAAAAATTATTTGTACATGTAATTAGGGGAAAATAAAATATATAAAAATTATACTTGGTAAGAATAACTCAAGGAACTACTTTTGAAAAATAACACAATGGATGTGTTTGTTGACACTGACAGTATTATTTTTCTCTTTGTGTAGACTGAATCCCCTGCTTTCTGTTTTGTTTTGTTTTTACATAAGCACCTCACAACTTATTTACTTGATTGTCACCCTTAATATCAAAGCAGTTATTTTGGGAGATTGCACTTTTATGCCCATCATGTTGTGATTGCTGGGTCCCTTCTTGATATATTGCCATCATTCATTGGCAAATTTCTTTTCTCTCTCTCCTTCTCTCTCTATCTCTCTCTCTTTCTCTCTCTCTCTCTTTCCCTCTCAGTCTCTCTGTCTGTCTGTCTGTCTGTTTTTCTTTGTCTTTTCCCCCCAACTCCCCCCTTCTCTCTTTATGATTCTCAAGTGTGCCTCTCTCTGCCTGTCTGTCTCCGCTACTCCCTTCTGTCTTTTCTTTCTGATACTTTCTCTAGTGTTTCTCTTTCAAGTTCCCTCTCTCTCTCTCTCTCTCTCCCTCCCTCTGTCTCTCTCTTTCTTTCTTGCTCCACCTCCTTCACTTCCTCCTCCCCCCACTGCTTTGAGGATATGTTTGATTTTTGGAAAAAGCCAAGTGTCACTCAGAGAGAATCAATCTCATGACATTATAGGTTACACCTCAAACATGTGCATGCTGAAATGGTTTTCTGTACAAGTTACTGATTAACAACTAAATGTACCAATTTGTCTCCACACAGATCATTGCTTATCAACCGTATGGAAAATCTGTGGACTGGTGGGCCTATGGTGTTCTGTTATATGAAATGTTAGCTGGACAGGTAATGATTCGTTATATTATGACACTGAATTTCTGTAATGTGCTAGTGTAAAAAAATTATTTCTGCACTATGAACAATTACATGACTTCATACCTAGCTACTCTGGATTGAGATTAAGAAGAATCTGACTTAGATGATCTCTTTTTAAAAGCAGAAATGCCCTTTACTAAAGATGAAATAGAGGTAGCATAGAATGGTGCAGGGGTTCTTCACCCTTTTTTTGTCATGTACCCTTGAGCAGTCTGGTGAAGCTTATGAATCCTTTCTCAAAATAATGTGGGGTTTTTTTTAGTATTTTATTTTTCCCCATTCACATGTAAAAACAATTTTAACATTTGTTTTTAAAACTCTGAGTTCCAAATTCTCTCCTTTTTCTCCCACCCCACCCCACCCTTCACTGAGAAGGCAAGCAGTTCAATAGAGGTTATACATATGTAGTCATGCAAAACACATCCATAACAGTCATGTTGTGAAAGAAAATATAGACCAAAAGAACTCCAGAAAAATAAAGTTTAAAAAGTATGCATCAATCTGTATTCAGATACCATCACTTCTTTCCACGGGAATGAATAGCATTTTTTATTATAAGTCCTTCAGAGTTGTCTTGGATTATTATATTGCTGATCATCTTACAATATTGCTGTTACTCTGTCCACAGTACATTTCACTTAGCATCAGCCCATGCAAATCTTTCCAAGTTTTTCTGAGAGCCTCCTGCTCATCATTTCTTATAGTATAATAGTATTCCATCATAATCATATACCATAACTTGTTCAGCCATTCCCTAGTTGATGGACATCCCCTCAATTTCTAATTCTTTACCCCTAGAAAAGAGCTGCTATAAATATTTTTGTACATATTTATTCTTTTCCTTTTTTGTTTTTATCTCTTTTGAGATACAGACCTAGTAGTGGTATTGCTAGGTCAAAAGGTATGAGTGGTTTTATAGCCCTTTGAGAATACTTCCAAATCACCCTACAAAATGTTTGATTCAGTTCACGATTTCACCAATAGCGCATTAATGTCTCATTTTTCCCGTGTACCCTCCAACATTTGTCATTTACCTTTTCTATCCTATTAGGCAATCTAATAGGTATGAGGAGGTACCTCAGAATTTTTTCAACTTGCATTTTTCCAGTCTATAGTGAGTTACAATATTTTTTTCATATGGCTATGGATAGCTTTGGTTACTTCATTTGAAAACTGATTATATCTTTTGATCATTTATTAATTGGGAAATGGCTCTCCTTTTTATAAATTTGACTCAATTCTCTTTATGTTTGAGAAATGAGGTGTTTATCAGAAAAGCTTGCTTCAAATTTTTTTTCAATTACTATTGTTAATTATTTCCCTGCATCCTATTCCTTCCACCTTTGTTTATTCTATTCTTTCTCTCCTTTCACCCTGTCCCTCCTCATAAGTGTTTTACTCCTAACTACCCCTTCCTCCAATCTTCCCTCTTTTATGTGAGATAATTTACCCCGTTCTACCACTCCCTTTCTCTTTCTCCCAGTACGTTCCTCTCTCATCCCTTCCTATTCAGCTCACACCTATGCCCTCTGTCTATATATACTCCTAAGTACTCTAATAATGACAGGAGTTTTATGAGTTACAAATAACATCTTTGCATGTAGGAATGTAAACAATTTAACTTTATTAAATCCTTTATGATTTCCCTTTTTATTTACCTTTTTATGCTTCTCTTGAGTCTTGTATTTGACAGTCAGATTTTCTATTCAGCTCTGGTCTTTCCATCAAGAATGCTTGAAAGTCCTCTATTTCATTGAATATCCATTTTTTTCCCTGAAGAATTATACTCAGTTTTGCTTGGTAGGTGATTCTTGGTTTTAAACCTAACTCCTTTGCTCTCCCAAAAAACACATTTAAAGCCTTCTGATCGTTTAAGGTAGGACCTGCTAACTCTTGTGTTATCCTGATTGTGGCTCCATGATACTTGAATTGTTTCTTTTTGGCTGCTTGCAATACTTTCTATTTAACCTGGAAACTCTGGCTTTTGGCTATAATATTCCTAGCAATTTTCATTTTGAGATCTCTTTTAAGAGGTGATCAGTGGATTCTTTCAGTTTCCATTTTATCCTCTGGTTTCAGAATATCAGAACAGTTTTTTAAAAATAATTTCTTGAAAGATATTGTCTAGGTTCTTTTTTGATCATGGCTTTCAGGTAGTCCAATAATCTTAAAATTACCCCTCCTGGATCTATTGTCCAGGTTTGTTGTTTTTCCAAAGAGACATTTTAGATTCTCTTCTAGTTTTTTTATTCTTTTGGTTTTGTTTTATTGTTTCTGAATTTCTCATGAAGTCATTAGTTTCCATGTACTCTGTTATAATTTTTAAGGAATTATTTTCTTCATTGAGCTTTTGACCTCCTTTCACATTTGACTGATTTTGATATTTATGGCATTATTCTCCTCATTGGCTTTTTGTATCTCTTTTGACATTTGACCTACTCTGTTTTTAAAGATTTAATTATTAAATTAAATTTAATTTAAAATTTCTTCAATTTTTTTTGTCTCCTTTATCAAGCTGTTAACTCCATTCTTATGATTTTTAGGCATCACTCTCATTTTTCTTCCCAGTTTATCCTTTACCTCTCTTACATGATTTTCAAAATCCTTTTTGAGATCTTCCATGGCTTGAAACCAATTCATATTTTTCTTGGAGTCTTTGGATGTAGGAGCTTTGACGTAGTTGTCTTCTTCTGAGAGTGTTTTGATCTTCCTTGTCACCATAACTTTCTATAATTAGATGGTTTTTTTCCTTTCATTGTTTGCTCATTTTCCAGCCTATTACTTAACTTTGAACTGTTTGTTAAAATAGGGCTCTGCTTCTAGGGTGGAGGGCACACTATCCCCAGCACTGAGAGTTCTCTTCAGCTGTTTTCTTTTTCTTTAAATATATAATTTATTTATTTTCAATTCTTAACATTCACTTCCACAAGAATTTGAATTCAGAATTTTCTCCCCATCTCTCCCTATCCCCCACCCCAGGACAGCATGCACCCCATCCACCCCTTCCTCCAGTCTGTCCTCCCTTCTATTACCCACCCTTCTTCCATCCCCTTTCCCTTCTATTTTCTTGTAGGGCAAAATAGATTTCTATTCTCCATTGCCTGTATAGCTTAATTTCCAGTTGCATGCTAAAACAGTTTTTAACATTCATTCTTAAAGCTTTGAGTTCCATAATCTCTCCCTCCCTCTTCACCCACCCTCATTGAGAAAATAAGCAATTCAATATAGGTCATACATGTGTAACAATGCAAATCATTTCCATAATAGTTATGTTGAAAAAGACTAACCACATTTCCCCCTGTCCTGCCCTGTCCTTCTTCTGTTCCATTCTCTCCCTTGACCTGTCCTCTCACAATAGTATTTGCTTCTGATTATCCCTTTCCCCAATTTTGTGTCCCTTCTATTATCTTCCCTCTCCTATCCACTTCCCCCTTGCCTTCTTGCAGAGTAAAATAGATTTCCCTATCCAATTGAGTGTGTGTTATTCCCTCCTTAAGCCAAATACCATAAGAGTAGGGCTCTTTTATTTCCTTTCATCTCCCCCCTCTTCTTCTCCATTGTAAAAGTTCTTTCTTCTCTCTTTGATGTGAGATCATTTTCTACATTCTATCTCTCCTTTTCTCTTACTCCTACTACATTCCATTACACAGCAAATTTTATTTTCTTAGGTATTCTCCCTTCATATTCAAATCATCCTGTGCCCTCTATCTGTGTGTGTGTACACACACACATATGCCCATGTACATATACATACCTACACATATCTAATATAAACATATGTACATACCCATAGACACCTGCATATATTTATGTATATAGATATATAGATATATTCCCTCTAACTACCCTAATACTGGTCTTTGTTCAGCTGTTTTCAAAGATACTTCTAGGGACCTGTAAATTTTCAGGTTTTCCAAGGTGGTATGATCTAAGGAGAGATGTTTACTTTTCTCCTGTTATACTTGGGTCTGTGAGTGACCACAAGTACTTTTTTCTGCCTTGGAACTATGAGGAGAGTCCCCTCTCCACTGCTACTGCAAGCTCTGCTTTACTAATGCATTTCTCACCCTGGGACTGACACTCAGAACTGGGAACAAGATCCAAGTATGGGCAAAGCAACAGAGTCCTGCCTCTGTGCAGAATAATGTTTTTAAATACATAGTATAAAATACATAAGATTACAAAGGAAATAGACTATATTAAAATACAGTTATTAAATTATATTAAATACAGTTTAGGATCTTGGAGTAGTAGATTCTAGACAGCTAGCCTTGGAGTGAAAGAGACTGTGTTCATTCTGGGCAATTCACTTGGCCTCTCTCAGTTTCTGTTTCCTCATCTATAAAATGGGGATAATAATAGCACCTACCTCCCAGGATTGTTGTGAGACTCAAAATAGTATATCAAAGTGCCATATGGATATTAACTTTTATTATTATTTCATTTAACTCTTTATTGTTCATTATTGATTATCTTTTTTCTCCAAACTCACCGTTGATTAAACTAGCATCCTTTGAGTCACTCAGGGTTTACAGCCTTGACTCTTCACTCCCTCATCTTCAATCAGTTGCCAAAACATCTTAATTTTATCTTCAGAATCTTTCTCATTTGTTTCCTTTTTTTCTTAGGCAAATTGGTGTTAAGTGGTCACATAGCTAGTAAGTGTCTGAGACTGGATTTGAACCCAGGTCCTCCTGACTCGAGGGCCAGTGCTTTAATCACCACACCACCTAATTGCCCCTTTCATATTTGTTTCTGAACAGCTAGGCAAACTACTGAATAAAGTGATGGACTTGGGAACATGAAAACTTGAGTTCAAATTTGACCTCATATATTTACTAGTCATATGTACTCAGGAAATCACTTAACCATTCTCTGCCTCATCTGTTAAATGGGAATAGTAATAGCAATTGCTTCAAGGTTGTTAGGAATATCAAGTGAGACAACATATAGGAAGCTCTTTGCGAACATTAAAGGGTTATAGAAGGGCTGGCTATTATGCTTATTATTTCTTTTCACTCACAATGCCCTTCATAACCTGGCTGCATCCTACCTTTCCAGGCTTCCACCTTATTCCCTTCCCTCTCTCCATATGCAATCTGATGACACTGGGTTCCTTACTGTTCCTCACACAAGAGTCTCCATCTTCTGAGTTCAAGCATTTTGACTGGCTGTACCCCATTCCCAGAACTCTCTCCCTCCTCATGTCTAACCCCTGCCTTTCTGGGCTTACTTCAAGTCTCAGCTAAAGTCCCGTCTTCTACAGGAAGCCTTTCCCAATCCTCAATCTTAGTGGCTTCCCTCTCAAATTATCCCCAATTATACTTTATATATTATGTTAGCACATAGTTGTTTTCATGTTGTCCCCCCATTAGACCATAAGGTCTTTGAGTACAGGGACTATTTTTTGCCTTTCTTTGTAGCCCCAGAGCTTAGCAAAATGTGTGGAGCATACTAGGTGTTTAATAGATGTTTGTTGATTTATAATGCTACCGCCCTAGTTCAGACCCTCATCACCTCTCACCTAGCCTAATGCAATAGAAGTCTCCTTATTTCTAGTCTCTCCCCTCTTCACTTTATCTTTCACCAATACCTAAACACAAACTCCAGTGGCTCCCTGTTGCCTGTGAGATCGTATACAAACTCTTCTGTTAGAGCCCTCACAGTTTGGCTCCACCCTACATGTTCAGGCTTATTACACATTAGTCTCCTAACCACTAGACTCTACTGTCCAGCCACACTGGCCTTCATGCTCTTCCTCACACACAATGTTCTGTTTCCTATCACCACATCTTTATACAAGCTATCTTCCATGTCTTCTTTAGTAACTCTGTTGGAACTTTAAACTTCACAAAAACTCTAACTTCCTTAAAAGCTCAGCTCAAGTGCTCTGTCCTGTGGTAAGTATCATATCCCAATCCCCCAGTTGCTCATGCCCACATTACTGAAATCACTTCATATATGTTTTATAGTTACTTGTTGATATGTATTCCAATAGAATGTAAATTCCTTCAGAGTAGGATGTTTCATTTTTGTCTTTTTATCTTCTATACTTAGCATAGTGCCTAGAACATTGTAGGTGTTAAGATATGCTTGTTGATTGAATTAATGGTCAGATCTTATCAGAAAATTGTGTTTACCTTTGAGAACTATACTTTGAGGTCCATTGAAATACTAGACACTATTCTGTCACGCACACATGCTCACATACATGCACACATGTGAGTGTGTATATATGCATGAAATCTCATTTAATCTTTACAATAAACCTTTAAGGTAGGTATAAATGTAGAACTTGAAGTTCAGAGAAATCCAGTGAATTGCCGAAGCCACACAGCTCGTAAGTGGCAAAGTGAGGATGTACATGTGGACCTTCTACCCAGCCTCTAGGGCTCCATTCAGTTTCTCCCTCATTGGGGTTTTTGTGTTCCTTTCCATTCTCTTCACAAGAATGGAGAGCATTGCTTTGTCATCTCAAAGCACCAGGTCCCCTCAGCTCTGAGTCATGTAACACTTCTAGGCTTCACCCATGTACACTTGCTTTCGAGATAAGTACAGGTCTTTGAGAATGGGCAGAAGTTTAATGTAGCTTAAATAAAGGGCTTCCTAGTTTATTGTCCTTAATAATTTATTGTAACTTCTCTTTAAGAGTCCTAAGGTTTTCTTCCTCATTAGTAAAAAGAGAAGTACCTCTTTTGCAGCATTCTAAACAACATCTTCCCAAGGATGCCACTGCTTAACCATTAACTTTTCTTCACATATCTGCCAGGGTAGGGATGGTCTGTTGTGCCTTTGTGCTCTCCTGGTAACTGCATAATAGTATCATAAGTGTTGACCTTTAGCAGTAGGAAGATTTTGGAAGAACCCTAGAGAGTTAATGCCAGCTTGGCTAAAATTGGCAAGAGGAAAAGAGAAATGAATGGTGGCCTAGCATAGATCTTTACTAATGGATGAAAAGTCCTCTTTTTGACCTTGTCTTCATCCTCTGATCACTTGTCCTTTACTTCCTTTGTCTTGCACTTTTCTATATAAGTGCCTTATGGAAGACCTGCTGTGTGCTAATGTATTTATAGAAGGTTGTTTCTCCATGATAAGACTTGGCTTTGTAAGGCATAACTGGGTCACAAGGTTCATTTCCTTCATCTTCTTTCTACTTTTTTAGTAGAGATGTTTGTCTCAGAATGAATCCCTAATATAAAAGGATGTTTTTACAAATAGGGAAAAACTGACACCACCTAAGTCTTGTGTCAGGATATCAGTTATGGAGAGAATGCACCAAAGTAATCTTTGCTTCCTCTGTTACAGAATTTGGGGAATACATTTGACCATATGAATCATGCATTACTTTATCCTTCAATGGTTCTGCTGAACATGAAAACATAAATAATTCCAGTTCTTCTCTGTGGTACAGCTTGTATATTTAAAGCCTTAGACCCCTGGGAAGCAAGCTCATTGTTGCATAAACTAACAAGTAATAGTGTTTGACTAGAAAAAAGAAAAGGCCAAGGATCCTTTAACAAATGAATTAAATCTTTCTTTATCAGAAAAGTACTACAATGATGTCATACCCAAATTGTCAGTCTCTTTTTTTTCAGTCACTCTCACATCATCTTTCTCTAAGCTTCTTCCACTATAAGAATTTTTAAGGAATATTTAAAATGTGCTTCTTTAGGGTTACATAGGATTTGTCATCCTAAGAGTAGATAGTGTGTTGGATTCGGTGTTAGGAAGATCAGATTTCAAATCTTCCACAGATTTTTACTAGCTGGCTAACCCTACAGAATTCACTTAGCATCTCCGAGCCTTAGCGTACTTCTCTGTAAAATGGGAATAATATTAGTAATTACCTCACAGGATTGTTGTACTTCAAATAAGAAAATATATGTAAAGTGCTTTGCAAATCTTAAAGCACTAAACAAATGTTAACTATTATTATCTTAAATATTGTCATGATTATTGAACTAACGGGTCTCTTTTGGTCAATATTTGTTCCAAGCTTCCCTTTTTTCTTAGCCCCTGCCTATGAGAGCACAAGGACATAATCACTTCATCTGACAAGTGAATCCTCACTGAGGTTTTTCTTGAGTTTTCTCTTTAATTATGTCTCTCTCAAAGTAGAGTTGATTGTTACATGTTGGTGGTAGCAGTAGTTGTGAGTATTTTCCATCCCTACCTCCCAATCCATACCGCCTCTGCCATTGAACCACCTGGAAGCACTTGGCCACCAGTTAGCTGCTAGTGTTCCTGAGCCTGAGGTGTAGCCAGTCTGACCACAGTGGGACCAGAAGTTACCCAGCAAATGTTGAAGTTCCTGTGCCAGAAGAGGGAACTGTAAAGTGAACCAGCTCCATGCCTGACAACTCCTGCTGCATGGCAGCACCAGCAGGGGCCATAGGAGGCAGCTAATTGAAGGCAGGTGGAAGGTGGACGCTGCTGCAAGATGAAGGATTAATACTCACATCAAAGTAGGGGCAGAGTGGCAACCTCCAAGACTCGGGTATCAGCTCTGTTAGTGATGATGATGCTGCTGATATTGATAATAAGGATCTTGAAGATGATGAGGATGATGATAAACTAAATTTGTAAACAGGCCACCTTGTTTTACCCTGTGACATAGTATTATCATCTGAGACTTTTTAAGCACCCACTATGTGCCAGACACTGTGCTAGGCTCTGAACTGTTCTTTGGAGCTTCCATTCTACTGGGAGAGACAACCATGTTTAACAACAATAACAGCTAGTGTTTATATAGCTTTTAAGGTTTATAATGTGCTTAAGGTATGTAATCTTATTTGTTTCTCACTACCACTCTGTGAGGTAGTCACAATTTTTACTCCCGTTTTACAAGTGAGGAAATTGAGACTGAGAGGTTAATTGATTCATCCAGGATCACATCACTAGTAAATATCTGAGGTAGGAGTCAAACTCAGGTCTTCCTTATTCTTAAGTCCAGCCTTCTATCCACTGGCCATCTAACTGCCCCTAATACTCAAATGGATCTGTAATCTCCTTGATTTATTTCCTCTAACAAAGCAGATCTCAACCCATCCATCTCCTTCCACCCCATGTGACCTTCATCCTTGTCTTCCCAGAAGTTCACTACAGGGGCCCATCCAATAGACTGAAGGCCTTTCTAAGTTTCTCCTGAAACAAGAATACTGGTGGAATTCTGTAACAAACTACCTGCCCATCTTCTCTTCCTGTCATAGGATTCCTTGTGATGTCTTTCACTCCTTTTCTACTTTAGAGTTTTTTATTGGTTATATGCTGAAACTTTTTTCATATTCACTATGTGACTTTCCATTGCTTTCTCTATGATGCTCATTATGAATTCTTTGGAGGCATTTGTATTCCATGTTTCATTGCCTATTAGCACAAGCAAAAGTTTTAGCATTGATAAAAAGGCCTTTGCTTCATGGGAAGTTTGGGGATCATTCATGGAACTTTGCCCATTCTCCTCCAGTTCTGTTTTGGACCTTACTCACTGTCCGTCCCTACTGTCTCTTCCAGTGTGTGTGTGTGTGTGTGTGTGTGTGTGTGTGTGTGTGTGTGTGTGTGTGTGTGTGTGTGTGTGTGTGTGTGTGTGTGTGTGTGTGTGTGTGTGTGTGTGTGTGTGTGTGTGTGTGTGTGTGTGTGTGTATGTGTATGTGTATGTGAATGGACAAGTTATATAGGGAATCCATTTAAATGTGTGTAGAAATCTGAGCAAAAGACATTCTTCCACTTGATATTTCTCCTGTAGATGAATGAGTGGTGACAGATCTCTTCCATGAGGCTCTGTAGTATTCTGGGGTTTGATATAACCAGCACAATGCCATCCACAAGCATCTGGAGGACCTCAATGTCCACAAATAATCCTTCTGGGACTTGAACTCAGTATAATCTCCTCTATCACAGAGGTGAACACGTTGAGCCAGTGTGCATCGTCCTGATCTATGCCTTGTCTCATGTTTATCATTGTAGGGAGAGGGTTATTTCTATATTTACATCTTCCAAGGAATCTTGAATGATTTTGATTGTAGGAATAAGAGATACATTGCTGTAAAAGAGTCTGTAAGATGGCATTTTGTTCTGAAAATGAAATGAGGTTTTTTGTAAGCAAAAAAATGAAGAAAATGGGATCTTATATCCTCTATATCTTTCCATTAATGATAAAATAGTAATTATTAAATGTTATTTGCAAAAGTCCACATGTTCCCTATTAATGACTTAATCAAGGATGCCTTCAATTGGTCTATAGAAGACTCATGAAGATTTTGTACAAATAAAAGAGGAGGCATATAGTTTGGTAATTACTGATGTTTTTTCAGTCACTGTCAGTATTAATAAGGTCTGAGATTCTTTTTCCACATCTTAAGTATCTTCTCTTATTCCTTGACATAAGGGAATATTCTCGCGTACCCTTTGCATCAATGCCTTCACAATTATGCTGCCTCCAGCACAGTTTTCCTCTAAATATTCTTCATTTAATCCAGCTGCTTGTCCTGTTTTGTTGTCTTTAGTGCCTTTTTTTTAACCTTCTATGAGCATCTCAGGGACTGATGTTATGATCCAAGTATGGTCTTTTCGCTGTCTTTGATGGAAAAACAAGTTTATAAACTTATTTTTGCAAATCTTTGTCATTTTTCTTCTGTAGCTATCCTCCTTCCATTTTCATCCTTGAATGTCTTTGGGGTGATTTTACCTAGTTAAATATTTTGCCAAGTTTTCTTTAAACTGGTTTTATACTCCAGTGCTTCTCTCTGCTTTCTGAAACAACATTGGTCGTACACATACAGAATAAGTAAAAATAAATGTCAGGTAGTTAATGAGAGGAAATGCTAGCCTTGGGAAGAGCAAAGGAAAACATATAGGAAATGGTGTCTGAGCTGTGTCTTAAAGGCACTTGGGGATTCTGGGAGGCAGAGTTGAGGAGAGGTTGGATTCTAGAAATGGGGTATGGTCAGGGCAAAGACAAAGACAGAGGCAAGAGATAGTTGACCATATATTAGGAACAAACAGAACTTCTGTTCGACTGGACCACAGAGTACAAGAAGGGGCCTAATGTATAATGAGGCTAGAAAGAAAGGCTAGTGCCAAGTTATGACATTATCCTAAAGGCAAGAGGGAACCACAGGAGTTTATTGAACAGGGAGATGATAGGGTCAAATCTACACTTAAAAATCATTTTTGCTGCAGTGTGAAGGATGGACTAGGGAGGAACGGGGAAAGATTTGAGGCAGGGAGACCAGTTAGGCAGCCATTGCAATAATTAGTCTACAGGTGATGATGTCTAGAACTAAAGTGGTGGCTTGAGAGTAGAAAACATAGATCAGATGTGAGAGGTGTTATAGAGGTAGAAACTGCAAGATCTGGCAACTGATTAGATATGCAGGGTAAAGGCAAATGAGGAATTGAAAATTTTGAAGTTGCAAGCATAGGAGAGTAGAATAGTGGTACCCTCAACAACAATATGAACATTCATTAGAAGGAAGGGCTTGGGGGAAATTGATAATCAGTTCAGTTTTAAGAGGGTTTAGACTCAAGATGTCTCTAATGCATTCAGTTTTAATGTCCAAAAAGCATGGTTGATGTGGGTGGAGCTCAGATAAGATCTTTAGATTTATGAATTATCTCCTTAGAGGTGATAATTGAATATGTGGAAATTAATGGCCATCAAAAGAGAGGAGATAGAGAAAAGAGGACCTAGGGCAGAGCTCTGAGGTATATTCATGTTTAAGGGAGATGATATGAATGAAGATCAAAGGAGCCCATGAAGGAGAGGTCAAGAACAGAAAGGTCAAATGCAGGAGTTGTTGAGCATAAGGACTAGTCTCTTTAGACTGATAACTTTAGAGAGAGCAGTTTCAGTTGAATGATAATATTGAAAGTAAGATTGCAAAGGTCTGGAGTGTAAGTGAGAAGTGAGGAAGAGGAAGCAACAGAAGAAGAAGGTGGGATGTTATGTGTGAGGGAAAAAGACCAGTTTGATTCAGCCAGAGAGTTCATAGAGGGAGATAAATTGTAAGAAGACTGGAAAGATGAAATTAAGCAAGATTGTGAGGGTTTTAAATGTCAAACAGAGGATTTTATATTTGATCTTGGAGGTAATAGGAGCCATTTCAATTTATTGACAAGGCAAAAAGACCAATTAGAATGTTATTGCAATAGTTCACACATACAGTGATGAGGATCTTTAGTGGAGAGGCAGCTGTATGAGTAGAAGAGACATACAGGACAGATGTGAAAATAAAAATGACAAGATCTGAAAAGAGATTGGATATGTGAAGGGAGAGTGAGTAGTAATAATACCAAGTTACAAGCCTGTGAATGAAGGTGCTTTTGACAGTGATAGAAAAGTTGATAAGAAGTAAGAGTTTGAAGGAGAAAGGAATCTTACATGGAAGGAAATTGAAACCATGTCACCTCTCTGTGATCTGAAAGACAGTAAGGATATTATCTTTAACCTAGCATTTGCCATTTCAGAAATGACAAGAGATAGTAAAGAGTGATCAGTATGAAGCTTACTTTTAACTATTGTGGTTAAAGAAACATACAACACAGGCAGGTGCCCTTCACAAAAAAATGGTCTCCAAAGGAATGCCCTTCCTTAAATCTAGAAGAAGTGAGGGGGTGAGGTACAACTACAACCAGTCAGAAATAGTTTCAATGGAGAATCTTCTCGTGACTTTATCCAAAGAAAGGTAATTGAGAAAAATAACTCTGCTGTCAGTCACAGACCCTTGATTTTATTATCTATATGTTTCTGTCATCCAGACTAATCCAGTACATGATTATTATGAAAGGGATGAATCAGTCCTTTTTGACAAACTCTTGTTTGGTTCTTATCCTTTGGTGTTCCTGAATTACTCATACAGAGGCAGAACTTTCTCTAATTTCCACTGTACTTTTCTAACTATTAAGTAAAATTCTTCCCATGAAAGTCACAAGATGCATAGAGCCCCATTCGATGTGAGATTTTGATTTGTTAGGCAAGAAGTATGTCCACATTTGTATTAAGATCATAGATTTTAAAAGTAGAAAAAAATCTTAGAGGTTGTTGAAACCAATCTCCTCATTTTCCAGATAAAGAAACTTGACACAGTGAAGTTAAGTAATTTGCCCATGTTCACACCACTAATAAGCCTCTGAGACCAGATTCAAAGTCAGAGCTTCTGACTTCCTCTAGCACTCTATCTACTTTGCCACTTCTCTGTACCCATTGCTAATTAATTATGAGCGTTTTAACCAAAAGCAGTGAGGAATTCTAGGGACAGTACTGACACAAGTTTTGAAGCAGTTAATGTAAATGCAAGACAGTTCTGTAATAAGATTAATAGGTTTCCCCAGAAAAAAAGTATAGTGAGATCTGGCCAAGTATTGCAACTCTTCAGTTCTTTTGTCTGTTATCCTCCTTACAAAACCCACCAGTATTACTTCTGTCTTTGAGACCTACAATCTTTATGCTACCTCTCTGCTGCCCCCAACCCCAGTACATTATTCTCCCTCTTCATTGAAACAGCTTGTGTGTCTCTGTGCCTTCCAGGGTGAAAGTTAGATACTGGGATAAGTTAATTGATGCCCTAGTCTGTTGATGAGAAAAGTCTAGAGGAGACCTTCTTGTCACTTCATCTTGTCCCAGATTTTATTTATGTGTAATGTACATTTGTATGTAATGACTATCCACATTATAGTTCCTCATACCACTAATATAGAAAACGTAGATACCTGCTCACTCTCTAGGCTGGTCACTCACTTTAGTCTGGTCTCACACTGACAGGTTGCCCCGTGAAGGTTACACTCCCATTCTCCGGTGTAATCCTGTTGGGAATACACTCCCCCCACTAGTCTCTACAGCTTTCAAGCTGCCACTGTTGTACTTCCGTTTGTACCTACCCGGCTACTTGCAGTTGACACATTTAGGTCTTAAACTTAGCCATTTACTTAACAATAAGGCATAAGAAGTAATAACATTACAGATTATTAAAGCAAATGCAGGAATATCTTAAAACTGGGTCACATTCTCCTACCAATATATACTCATATCTGTGGGAGAGAATGGGAACACACTTACAGAAACCTGCTGGGAAGTCCATGAGAGAGAGGTGTCCAGGGTAACTCACAACTCTGAACTGCAGACTTTGACGACGTTAGTTCATTTAGAAATTTAAACACCTGCTTCTCTGCTAGCTGTTCCCCCTCTAATCCTAATCACCCTCTAGTTGGGCAAATCCTATTCCTTTTTGTTTTCAAATCAGTGAAGCATTTGAAAGGTCTTTCAACTAACAATAACTGTTAAAATGACATTGAGAAACTATCACCCTTTAAAGTTAAAGTTAGAGAAATGCAAATTCAACAGGCTGTCTGTCTCTGGTCAAAGCCCAAGCACTTATTCATTAACCAGGTCATGATGTTATCCAATTACACGTAAGCACTTCTTTCTAAACAGTAAAGCAACTGCCAAACCTGTCTTTCCTTTATTCTGCTTTTCCCTCTTACATCATGGAGCGCAATAAAAAATAGACCCTTCTAAGAGACTTCATTTCTCTCAGTGTTGAGGTTTGAGAGGTTCTGGGGACCCCAAAATACCGACACACTGGGTCCCGCTCGAGAGAATTCGACACGAGGCTTCATAAAGTCAAAGAAAAACAAAGTTTATTAAAGATTCGCCATACCGGTTTGACTCTTAAGGAGCCTAAGCATTTGTAATGCTTGTGTTCACAAGCCAGAGAGAATCTCAGCTAGACAGAGTCTGAGCTGGATTGAATCTGAGCACCTTCATGAAGGTGAGATGGAACTTAAATACAGAAAAAGACTGAGGGAAGAATCCAGGTGTCACCAAGTAGTCTCTGGTCCCAGGGATGGTCTTGCTAGATCAATCCCAGGGAGGATCCTAATGGGAGTGGCTGGTAGTCCAGACAATCCACAATCCAAGCTGGGCAACTGGAACTTCAAGAGAATGCTAAGTAGTCGGGAATATCAAAAGAATGCCTGGATCAAAGGAAGAGAATGCTAAATGGTGATCAGATAGGGAGTATCTGGGCTGAGAGAAATGGAAGGGGAATCCAAGGAGCCCCTCCCCCACCAAAAGCCAGACTTTCCAGGGCCCTGCAAGCAAATGTGACAAAAGCCCTCCTGATTCAAGGAGAAAAGGCCTTGGCTTGGGCTTGTACTCCATCATCAATACCCTAAATCATTTTCACTTATGATATAAAAATTCTCTATGAAATCAAGAGTCCTTATTTATTCATCTCATGGTTTCCAAATAGTTACGTGATTTTTCATTTTGTGATTTGACGTTAGTGATATTAATAATATCATTATTTTTGGAGGGGGTGAGACATGAATTCAATGATATAAGAAACTCCCAGTAAGGAAACTTTGTCTACCAATGCCAATCACACTTGATTTGCAACTGATATTCTTAGAACGCGTATTCGTTTAACCTTTTTTTGTGTGTGTCATAAACCATTTTTGGCTAGTCTCTGAAGCCTATAGATCCATTCTCAGATCTACAAATACATAACATTAAATACATCTTGAAACCAAGTCTTCTGGACTTACAGAGACCAGTCCTCACTGTTTCTTAACTTTTATTATCAATTGATGATGACGATGGCAGCGTAACTCTAACTATGAAAATTTCAGGGATAGAAGAAAACAGGGACCATAGAAGGTCAATATAGGACCCCATAGGCAGATATAATCTTAAATTAACCCTTAAATTAGACATGTAAGTGACTATATGTTATCTCTGAATTCAGTTGGAAGTGTTCCTGCTCTAAAATGAATTACTGAGGTGGATAGAGAGGGTTCCTCCCTACTGTAACCTAAATTTTGTCATAATTAGTTTGTTTGACATGTGATTATAAAATAAATGGATTAATTATATTTTATTTGCAAATCATTAAAAAATATTAACCAAAAGTGATTTTCCCTGCAGATTGTTTTTGGTTGCCTGGGGTAAGATAATTAAAGAGACAAAGGGGAAAAAAATCTGTACTGCCATCAATCTAATTAAAGATAATCAAATAAACCCTTAAGCTAACTAGAGGTAACTTTGAAGCCTGTGATGTGAATAGAAGCACACTGTGCCCTTCCCTGCCAAAGGAACTCTTTATTAGTAGCGTTAATGAATTAATCATTTTAAATCCTTTCACATCTTTGTTGCTTTTTGTTGAATAGCCTCCATTTGATGGTGAAGATGAGGATGAACTCTTCCAGTCCATAATGGAACACAATGTTTCCTATCCAAAATCATTGTCCAAAGAGGCTGTTTCCATCTGCAAAGGAGTAAGTAGATCTTGTTTACTTAGCAGCAGTTTATTATGACTGTGACCCAAAAGAGTTGACTAAATTGAATTATTTCAAACCAACCCAACACTTGTGAGCTGATGGATTCATACCCTTCTTCTATCACTGCCCTAAATTGGAACCAGAAGTGTTGTGAGATTCAAATGAGATAATGGTTGCAAAGCACTTTGCTATATAATTGCCAGTTATTAGTATTATCCTCTAGTCACCAAGTCTCCAATCTGGTGATGACTTCATTCCCTGAAGCTTCATCTACACTCCTGAACACAAGTAATTTTTATAGAGCAATGTACTTGGACTCTCGGGAAAAAAAAAAAAAAAGGATGCACACGATTCAAGTTTAATCTACAATATTAACACTTTCTAGACAATCAGTAAAACCATAAATGAAATGGTGATTTGTTGTAATTGCCTATTTCCAAAGTGTAAATGCTCATACTGAAAATTTGACAGTTCCAGCACACCCTTAATTAGAATTCTATAAAATCAACTCACTGTTGTTACTTGGTTAATTTGGTTCATTGATTGGTTTGACTTCAGCAATCTTTCCTTATATAAGCTTCCCCATATGAACTTTCCTCATCTAAGTTCACAAATGAATGAGAAATACAAATCACAGTTAATGGGATGGAACAGGTATTTTTTGGGAAACCTCCAGGTATGTTCGTTCATTCATTCATGCAGTGCCATGTGCAGGGTTCCTTTAGGTGCCAGTCTTTGTAAGCAGTACAGAAGACACAGAGGCAACAGCTGCCAGACTCTTAACAGCAGGGACTAGATATTATTCAACAATGGAACCTAACACAGTGTCTTGCAGATAATAGATACTTAGTAAATATAATAAATTTAATTAAATTAGTAATAATCCCAGCCATCAAGGAAGTTTCCAGGCGAAGGATGGGGAACCTGTGGCCTGGAGTTCACATGTGACCCTATAGGTCCTCAAGTACAGCCCTTTGACTGAATCCAAACTTCATAGAACAAATGCCCTTAATTAAAGTATTTGTTCTGTAAAACTTGGACTCAGTCAAAAGGCCAAGCCCAAGGATCTAGGAAGCCACGTGAGGTTCCCTACCCCTATTCCGGTCTATTATTATTTCAAAACTTCACAGTGCAAACAGATTAACAGAAGTTGTCTCTGCAATTGTTTTTAATATATGATTACACAATTCTGAAGATTTTGGTCCAGCTCATAAATAAGAAATATACACATGAAAACAAGCACACACATACCCACACCACAGACTATATCTATATAAATTGCTTAAAGCTTTATAGTGCTTTGAGAAAGCAAGATCCAGTTAAATGTTGGTACAACCAGTCTTGAACGAGATAGCCAAAGATCGGGTGTTAGGGAGCAAGATCTCAGTGGGTGCCAGAAGATGGAAGAAAGATAAAAAGAAATTAAAAATCTAAGAAAATTCGTAAAATTGGCCCTACAGGCAGATTACCATTTAAATCATTCATGATATTTTTCAGAACTATTCAATACTACTTACCCTATATTATCATCATGAAAATTATGGTGGAAAGAAGACTATAGTACAAATTCATTTATTTAGTTGACTTGGGGGAAGTAGAGAATGGAATGAAGAAAAGAAAGTTTATGTACTAGATTGCCACTTTTTTCTTTTACTATTCTTTTGTTACCTAGCTAATGACAAAGCATCCTGCAAAACGCCTGGGCTGTGGATCTGAAGGAGAAAGGGACATCAGAGAACATGCATTTTTCAGAAGAATTGACTGGGAAAAACTGGAGAACAGAGAGATCCAACCACCATTCAAACCTAAAGTAGTAAGTAAAGAAAGAAAACTTTATTTCTTTGAGAACATGGATGTGAAGTCACAACATTTCCCTGGAAAGAAGAAAAAGATAACTTGGCAGCCCCAGAACAAAGAGAATGACCAGCTTTTTACTCTATCCTGTTTCCTTCTGAAGACTTATCCAATTTTATTATTTGGTTTCATGTAATCAAAATTGCTGTTCACTTTAGGATGGCAAAACTGATCTGGCCTCAAATATTAGTTTATGGTTCTATGGTCATAGAATGACTTGAGTTGAGCAAGGATTGATTTAACTCCTATAATCTCATATCCAACATGAGATTTCTTACCCTGGCTCACTCACCCCTAGTAGGAGTGATATTTCTGAACCATGTTTAATATGTACTGTATGATCATAAAAACAAGTTCTGACTAGTACTGCTTTCTTTGGTTCCCACATCCCTAATAAATCCTCAAGTTTATCATAACCACATCATAATTTCCTCATATCTTACTTTCTCATTCATTCCTTGACATAGTTGCTTCAACTATTACCTCTAGACTTAACATCTTAACATAACTATTTTGTGTATGTTAGTTATTCCATTACTACTAGTTTTCTGACCACTGACTTCAGCTTATATTTGGTTTTGAGTTTCCTTTATTTGAAAATCTTTTTATTTTCATCAAATAACCCTTTGCAAATGATATGAAGGCATGTGATCACCTCTCCATCATCAATATCTCTCAGAGAGCAGCTAGTGGTTTGGTGTTGTTTCTGAACACTCATAGCCAAAAGGCTTCCTCTCAAAATAGAGAATGTTGTCATTCAGTCCTTTCCAGCTTTTTGTAACCACATTTGGGGTTTTCTTGGCAAAATTACTGGAGTGGCTTGCCATTCCCTTCTCCAGTTCATTTGAGGAAACTGAGGCAAATAGAGTTAAATGACTTACCAAGGGTCGCACAGTTGGGAAGTGTCTAAGGTCAGACTTGAACTCAGGAAGATTCAAAATCTAGGCATAGCACTGTATCCTCTGTATAAAATGGAGAATATTCTGGTATAGGTTTGACTAAATGGTTGCTGAGAAAACTTCCAACCCTTAAACTCTGATTCTGAGAAATGGTCTCTCTATTGCACAGGCCACTGTTAAAGCAATCTGTGGGTTAGTTTACAGGAAGCAACCACTATTATCAACCAAAGAAAAGATTCCTCACAACACACAGTTTCTTACCCAATTGACTGATTTGTCACACCCTTTTGTTAGATGCAAACTAGGAACTTCATCATCAAACATATGCTTGTGCTTCACCTACTACAAGAAAACTGGTGACTGAGTCTAATTTTATTTTTTCAGGCTACTTTCAGCACAGATTGAACAAAAACCAATGTTAATCTAGTCAGTTGATTTCTTCCTAAACCAGAATGTTAAAACCAACCCCTATTCATCTTCCTTTTCCCTTTCTCTTTGATGCCAGTAACCTTCAGGGATTTGCCTTATGATCCCAGGTCTCCAAAGTACAAAGCCCAGAAACCTGGACTGAGCCAGAGAAGCATGTATGAATTCTTCCCTGTTTAGTGTAGGCAGAATTTCATTTTGTTTTTCTTTGTTACTTCGTGTGTTTACCTGACTTTTTTTGAAACAGAAAATGCAAGGTCATCCAGTTGAAAACTAATATTTTCTTCAATGAAGTAATAGGAGAATAAATAGTGAAACTGATTTTAAAGTTAATATAAAATGTAGACATTCTTGACTTTCTAAATTAAATGAGTTTCTGCAAAGTTGTCTTATTTTCTCACAGACTTCCATTTTAAGATACATATAAATTCTGTTTATTCACCTAATTTCCACTTTTCCGGTAGTTATTTTAACACTAAAACTAAGTGCAACAGAAATTATGAAGTGTTGTTGTTATTTTAGCAGGTTAGAATATGATTTACCCTTGATGGACTGTTACCAGAAACAGCTCCTCCATCCTCACTTCTGCCCCACATATGTCCTGGAAGGAAAGCAAGTTGGCTTAATGGATAAAATGCTGAATCTGGAGTCAGAAAGACCTGAGTTTGAATCTATCCTCACATTTACTAGCTCTGTGACCTTGGTCAAATCATTTGAACCTCCGTTTGCCTCAATTTTTCTCATCTGTAAAATGAACATGATAATAGCATCAATCTCAGGGTGGTTGTGAGGGATGACTATAATATTTGTAAAGTACTTTGCAAACCTTTAAGCACTATGGAAATATTAACTCATTATTATTTATTAATTTGTTTAATCCTGGAGATTATTTCATTAATTTTTTTTTTAATTCAAGCTCCATATCATCCTTCATTTAAAAAAAAGCCCTACCCTGATGCTTTATTGTGGCATGAAAGTGACACTGAGTTTCCAAGAGTTCTGATGGTCCTACCATACTGCCAAGGCTTTCAGTGATATCTGAGTACCAGCCACCAGACAGATGATAAAAATTTGGGCAATAGAAAATCATAAAGCTACTATTAGGTCTGTAAACATTTGACTCTGAGGCAAGAGAGAGAATACCTACACTAATAAACAAAATCTTAGATATTTAGAGGATAGAAGTATATTTTCACTATTACCACTCAAATAGTTTTTAAAAAGATTGTGTTGTTTGAAGTTTGGTGTGAAAAAGGTTGAAATGATAAGTACATTTCAAAATTAAGAGAAAAAATTGGAAGAGTGTGACCATGTAATTCTTATATAGAATAATAACACACACTCTGTGAAAAAAGGACCTAACCCTGGGACTTTGTTGATGTTGTTCAGTCATTTCAGTCATGTCCAACTGTTCACAATCCCTTTTTGGGGGTTTTCTTGGCAAAGATACTGTGATTTGTCATTTCCTTCTCCAGCTCATTTTGCAGTTGAGAAAACTGAGGCAAATAGGGTTAAGTGACTTGCCCAGGGTCAGAGACCAAGTACGTGTCTGAGGCTGGATTTGAACTCAGGTTTCCTGACTCCAAGAAGCCCCACCAACCCACTGTCACCTTACATGGAAATTAGCCTTTCTTATGAAAACGTGTACACAAATTTATTTGCTTTCATTCCTGGAGTTTTTACTTTGCACCACTTTTAGACATTTCCTGATTACCGAACCACAATTTGTGATACCCTTTGAGTCTCCTGGACCTTCCTAAATTTCTAAGTTCCTTAAAATCAGACATCTGTTATACCTGAACCCTAATTATACCTGTTTTCCTCCCTCTGCTACCTTAGCTTAGCACCCTTTCTAGCACTATCTTCTTTCTACCCTACCTCTATCTTCATACACTGCAGACCATAAGAATGTAATTTCTAGGATTTATTTACAAGGAAAAAGTCATGTCTAAATTCACAAATACTGTGCCAGTCTCTTAAAGATACATTAACAGTAGGGAGAAAAGATTGAAGTTATGTTCTTATATACTTTTTAAAAATAAAGATATAAACTGATCTAACTGCAGTTTATGTTTTTTAGCTTTGTAGGCTGTCTAGACTATAAATTAGTCCAACGGCTTCATTTTACAGATTTGACATTTGGGATCCAAAGAGTAAAAATTACTAATCTAGTGACAGAATTCTTCTGACTCTCAATTCTTCCACTAGGTTCCAGTGGATTAGAACCTGGCTTGAGTAGATACATCTATTGAAATACATCAATACTCAAAATTTAACAAATACACCAGTCCCTAAAATTCACTTGAGAAAAAATTTTTTAAAAGCCTGGACCCTGAAGAGAGCAAATGAAGATTATTCTGGGAATCAAAATTTTCCTAGCTGCAAATATGCCTTGTCCTCTATGGCTAGGAAATGACTTTTTAAAAAATATCCTCATTTCTAGAGCTCACAGAATGTCAATAGACTGTTCATTTTCAGAAATTGAAGATCGAAGCATTCATTTATTCTTCTGTGAAATTTCATTCTAAAGAATACATTATAGTCTTAGAATGCATTTCAGGTTTTCAATCATTTAAATTTTTATAAGTCAGGCTATTACTGTGGTAAGGTAATTAAAATTTTAAAAAATAGGCTATAATCTGGCAGGGATGTTTGGTATTCCATGGGGCTATGAAGAAAAAAATGGAATGTGACATTTTATATTCATATCATGTCAGATCAGTTTGCCAAGATGGGGAATAATTTTATAATTGTAAAAAGGAGTTAATTTTAAAATAAATAGTATTTATGATTACTGATGAACCTATTCATGTTTACTACTCATAGGAGACCAAAGGATCTCCTGGGAACATTCCCTATAATTATTTTTTGAAAGATAAGATAGTATGAAAACATTACTCCAAAAAACATCAGTTAACAGACTTCAAAGCTGCTTCAGGGCAACCCTCTTCCATAAAAGACTTTTTGGGAAATTTACAAAAGTTATTTTATCAAGTGGAATCATAAAGAACATATTAAAAACCAATTTTGGTTCTTATTCCAGTGTGAAGGTAGGGGTGAAGAATTGTTTGACATTTTTTCTCTGAATTGGATTTCCCATTCCACTTGAAAAACTTTTAAAAGTAAACTATGTTTCTCAGTATGCTTCACAGTGAAAATATTTCTTATTCGCTTTCCTGTAGTTTGAAAAAGTTGAAATTGTCTGAGATAATAGTGTACTTTTTAAAATACCAATTTAAACCATTAAATATGGTTTAAATTTTCATGAAGTACCTAATTTTGAAGAGGAATATTTATGGCAGGTTTGTGACTGATAAAATAGGCCAAAAATGTTAATTCTTAAGTTTGTAGAACAGAAATAATTGAGGGAAGTGGAAACTACTTGCTTAAAGATGATAATTGTGCAGTGGAAGTAAAGAGAGAGAGAGAGAGAGAGACAGAGACAGAGACAGAGAAGAGAGAGACAGAGAGAAAGGAGAGAGAGAAAAAGAGAGAGGAGAGACAGAGAGAGAGAGAGACAGAGACAGGGAAGAGAGAGACAGAGAGAGAGAAGTGAAGAAAGTACAGCCTTGAGAGATACCAATATTTAGGGGATCTGGGGACCTTTCAATTATAAATGGTAACAGTGGTAAAGGCAGGTTGGTGATGCAGTAGATTAGGTGCTGGACAGGGAGTCATATAGACCTGAGTTTAAATCCTGCCTCAGACACTTACTAGCTATGTGACTCTGGACAAACCAATTAGCCTCTGTTTTCTTCAGTTTTCCCTTCTGTTTCATGGAGATAATAATAGCACCTACCTCCTAGGGTTGTTGTAAAGATAAAATGAGATATTTGCGAATCTCTTTGCACACCTTAAAGAATTATATAACTGCTAGTGATGATGATGATGGCAGTGGCGGGTGGCAGTGGTGGTGTTGGTGGTAGTGGTGGTGGTGGTGGCAGCGGCATGAATTCTGGAAGTTGAACAGGTTTGATACTGACAACACTGACTGAATGTCCTAAAAGTCTAATGTGTCAAATTGAGCCTGGATTCAATTTAGTGGTCATCTTATGCTTGGATAACAATGATAATGATAAAAATTTATATTTACATACCACTTTGCAATTCACCAAACATTTTTTCTTACAATAGCTCTGAGGCTTTTAGTATTAGGATCTCCATTTTCAGAGAATAATAAAATGTTCATTTATATGGAGCCATTTTAAAAGTTTTCTTCACAATAGCATTGTGAAATAAATACTACAAATATTTTATCCTCATTTTTTATAGGTGAGGAAATTCAGGCTTGAAGAGATTAAGCAACTTAACCACAGTCTCATAGTTAATAACTGTTGGAGCTAGGACTTGAATCCTGGTGTGACGCCATGGTGCATTATCACATTCAAGCAGTTTTCCTATCCATTGAAACCAGTTCCTTACAAATTTTTATATTTTTCTATGATATTAAGAAAATTATATATTTAATAATCAGTGTGAAGATGGAGTATTTGTGCTTTAGTAATTGGCCAGGAAGACCTGGATTCAAATCATACCTCTGATATATACTGATTATCTGACACTGGGCAAGTTATTTAACATTTCATTGTTCTAGGCAGCTCCCTCAGACTACAAGTTGCCAAGAAATCTACACTGATAGAGGGGAGTGTCCTCACCTGTGTTTCCTATAGCAGTAAAATCACAGGTTCAGTCTCTTATCTTATTTTTGCATGCACCAGAGTTCCCAGGTAGTGAGCAGTCACATAAATGCCCATGAGTTGCCAATTGTACATTTTCAATAAAAAGTGCCACTCTTTCTCATGATAGCTATTGCTACAAGTCCATCTAGGAAAGGGGACCTAATATTCCCCAAACTGTTAAAGTGCAAAGAAGTAAAAAGTGTAAAGAAAGAGCCTATGCTTACCCTTTACATTACCAGGTTTGACTCGTCAATAAGCATTTATTAAGCATCTACTGTACACTGAATACTATGCTAAGCACTGGGAAAACAAAGAAAGATAAAAACCATCCCTACCCTCAAAAAGCTCACAATTCATTGTAGCAGGTGAGAAGCCTGAATCTTTGCCTCCACATGTAACATGTAGCTCTCAGACCCGTAGAGACTGAGTTTTCATATCATGTAGCCTTTAACCTTGTATTCACAAGAAAGCTTATGAGTAAAAATTTTCTCCAGGATAGACTTTCCATTTACTGGGATAATTTGTCAGTGTCCCATGTTGGCAAAGTGAGAGAAGAGGATTGTAAAGATGTTGTAGCTGTTTTAAAACATATGGGAGTCTGCTTCCAAGCATGTACTCCATAGAAAGAATTTTTAATAACAGATAACTTTGACTTAGCATTTCTAAAGTTTGCAGGGCACTTTACATTATCCCACTTGAGCCCCATAACAACCCTATGAGGTGGGTATCATAAGGTATTATTACTCCAGTTTTACAGATGAGGAAATAAAGGCTGTGAGTGGTTAAAGTGCATTAACCACAGTCTCACAGTTAGTAAATTTCCAGAAGCAGGACTAGACCCCAGGTCTTCCTGACTTCAAATCCAGTACTCTATCCACAGGGAGATTTTTGTAAGTGGTGATTATGCCAGTCCAACTCTTAATCTCTACAGTTGATAGATGACCCTTCTCCAAATATTCTATTATGTCCATTCTTGTTCCCCAGAAATTCTGTACCAAAATGCACTGGCTTCATTGGTCTTCAAAGTCTTCGGTGAGCACATTTTCAGAACCATGGGTGAATAAATCAGCAAACTAACTTCTCCCTTTTTAACCCTTGCCATGTGTTTCCGCTTGTATTGGTAATGAAGCAACAGAGTGCTGTTGAGACTGTCTTCCCTGAGAATGCTGATCTTCTGAGATAGGGAAGAGGGGACAGAATTACCAGTCAATGCCCAAAAGACCCTGCTCCATTGTTCAGAGTATTGACATTCCATGCCAGACAATTAAAGCCATATATATGCTTGCTTGAATTGGGGACCTATCAGGTAAACAGAAGTGAGTGAAGGTAGCTTTTGGTTTGTCCTTGAGCTCTCATATCAAAGAACAATCCACAGTGCTGCTGGTGTACACTGCTGGTGTAGACACTAATGCATCTACTTAGTATAATACTTCACATGCTAGTTGGCCAAAAAACAGACAGACAAGCAAACCAAGGCAAGTTCCTAGGATGAGAAGTACATGAAACTGTGCACCTAAAATAAGTAGGTCATCCTTTTGTAAATACTGCCACAGGATGGGCTATGTTAAATAACATGAAAGGCTATCCTCTGCCTTTTCTAGTTCCCATCTACAGTCAACCTGAAATAGCTTTTTCCTCTTTATTTTCTCAGTGCCCTTCCTATTCTTTTCTGTGATTATTTTTCTTTGTGGTAGTGTTTTCATGCTACTCTTATTCACCCTGTATTTCCAGTCTAATGACAGGAAGATATGTCTCCAAATATGAAATGTTAAGAATAAAGGCCCAAAGAGAGACAGAAACATATATTGCTTCTTCCCAGTACCCTAAGTATAGATCATATCAGATCCATCCCACAGAATAAAAGGAAGGCTAGTGTGAGCAGGCCACAGACATTACCCCCCAATCTCCCCAACAAGACTTTGGATCTAATTAAATAGATATTTTATCTGAAATCTTGTTGAAATACACTGAATTTAACTAAATTTAATTTGGCGAATATTTATTCATTGTGTTACCCAGTCTGAGTCATATCAATGACCCTGTTTTGGTTTGTCAGACTAGACTTTACTGATCCTTATTTAGTATATTTCATTAACTAATAGTTTTATCTAACAGATTGCAGCCTTCAAAGAACCATGCCCAGACTAAGGAATTGCTGAAGCAAGGGAAATACCTTCTTTTTTATTATTATTATTGGTCTACATCTTGAATTTCATCTTCTTTGGAAACTCCCAGTTTAGAATCTCTTTCCGCTTCTACAGATCAGCCATTCCCTTGTAACTTAGAATTTTAGAGTTATTGCCTGGGGCACTGAGAGGCTGTATGACTTGCCCCTGGTCAATAGGCAGCATGTTTCAGAAGGAGGAGGTCGACTCCCCATTTTCTTGTCTACAAGGCCAACATTCTATTTGCAATGTAAACATCAGAAAATGTTCCATTCACAAGATGAATATTTCAGTCACACAAGGAGCAACATTGAGGCTCACTGACACCCATCCCTTGACTATAGAGAGAAGCTTGATGAAAAGTAAACATAAAAAAAATGTGGAAGACCAAGATTATCCTTGCTTAACTCAGAGTGGGCTTATACCCTAGGGTTCAGTTTGTTTTAGATCTCTCTGGTCCATTCTCCTGTTCAAAGCTAGCTAGTTGGTGAACAACATTTGTATAGTGCATGATGACAGAAGTAGTGCTGTGGATGAGAAGATGTGTGATGGGCACAAGAAGCAATTAGAATACGTATATAATGTAGGAAATCTTTGCTTGGGCTGTCAATTGCTACCCTTATTTAAAGGAGTGCCCGCTGTTTCTTTTCATGTGTGTGCTGATGGACTGCCTAAGCTCTGACAAAGCTACCACAAAAGCTTGAGCTAGCTAGCTGCCATGGACAGCTAATAAAGTTGCACGTGACATAACTCTTATAATAAGGTTTCTGTGTATATCCTGATGAATAGAGGTAAGAAATCCAGGATCCATAATGGTTTTATTTATAACCCTTCAATCTCTGTATCTCTCCTTATGTTCTCAGCTCAGATCCATATTGATCCTCTAGAGGGTGTTTAGATCACAAATGATTGGATTAGAAGGGTAGGAGAAAGAGGGAGGAAAGTAGAAAAATTTGACTATATTACTAATAAGAACAACAAAAACCATGGGATTATATCAAGACAGAGGAAAAGGTTTTTGTTTTTGTTTTTTTCAGCAAAATCCTACACACTTCTGTAAAAAAAATCACTGAAGAAGATAGGATGGAATAGGATCACTCCTATGTGTGGAGAGGGGGGGTTACCTTGGCAAGGACATATAATAGGTGCTTGATGAGTATGTGTACAACTTGACAAAAATAATATTGATTTTTTAAATGCAAAGAAGAGAACAAAAGGAAATATTTTAAAGGAAACAGATAAACTACTGTCTGTGGCTTTATGCATTGTTTATTATAAAACATGTCTTTATAATCAAAGGATGATGTTAAAAATCACCCAGGTATAGAATTAAACCTTGAAATTCAGTGTTGTGGAACATGTTTTATTAAACCCAAGGCTATTCAAAAGTCAATTTTTGTAGATTCACCTTTTAGAGTGTTTGCTTTTTAAATGCTGTTTGGGCAATTAAGTTAGGACTTATCTATCTTATGAGCAGAAAGTGATTTACAAATGATCATATCCGGGGAGAAAGTGTGAGGCTATGAAATCTTAACATGGACTAATACTGAAGAACCTAAAAACCTGAGAGGAAGAGGTGGTTCCAGCCAATTGAAATAGAACTTGACCTGTTTTTCATTCCTTCTCTTTGGGGACTAATGTGGTTCTCTTTGAGCAAACACTCCTCCCTAAACCTGGCAAAGGTTAATATCGACACAAGGCCAATTGATCTCTCTCTAAAGTAGGACAGAGCAGTGGATACCATCAGCTGAATGAAGATTGTATAAGTTGTTGCAACAGATGAGTTTTGATTAATCAGGCATTCAAAAAGACCTTCCCAAAATATCAGCCTCCAAGGGATGCAGCAGCTTGCCACTGCCGTTCTCATTTGGCTCTGAGTTGGAGGTCTCTTTCATTTCCCAAAGAACTATGCATGCTTGAAGTGGCTTACTCATGGAGGAGAATGTGAATGTCAGAAACTTAATCTTTGCTTTGAAGCCTTTTGAGATTTTTAGAGGAAAAGCGTAACAGAAGTGCAACCTATTAGAATTAAATCACTATCATCCTACAAATTGAAGACAGGACTGATATTAAGTATAAGTGGAATAGATTACCTATCTAAGTTGATTTGAAGGCAGAGGTCAATGTTTCTTCCTCCACTACTCTGCCTAGGACTAGTTATTCTTGATTAATAGAGTAAATTTGTCCAATTCGTCAAAACTTCTTCAATTCATGTTGCACCCAGGTGCGCATCCAGTAAAAAGAAATGTGCCAGTAATAGAGAAGAGAGTGATTTAAACAAATCAGCGAAGAACAGATCTATTTTTTAAACAAAACCCAGCAAGAACAGTAAATAGTAACTCTTGAGCAACTCTCCCAATGCTACTAGCTAATTATTAAACTAAAAGTTTAGCCAAGACCAGATCAGAAACACAAGTTTCTAAAATCAGCCAGTTGGCCAAGTATCTGATAATTGTGTTAATGTTATTGCTAAGAATCTAGAATAGTCTGCACTATTATCACTTTGTAGAACTTTAAATGCCAGCAACCCTGCTATAAAAAACTCCTCCCAAATCCTCTCTGTTTAATCAGAGCTGGCTTTCAAAAGACATTCTCCAACCTCAAATGCTTCCCCCAAAGATGTTTCCTATGTTTATATTCTTGACTGACCTTTCTTTTTCTCTCTTCTTTCACAGTGTGGCAAAGGAGCAGAAAACTTTGACAAATTCTTTACACGAGGACAGCCAGTGTTAACACCACCTGATCAACTGGTCATTGCTAACATAGATCAAGCCGATTTTGAAGGGTTCTCTTATGTCAATCCACAGTTTTTGCACCCCATCTTGCAGAGTGCAGTATGAAAATGACCAACAGGAACAAAATCCCCAGTTCCCTACTCCCACTCACAGTGTTCCTTAATTCCTAAAATTTTAAGGTCTCAGTCTTGTTGCTTATTCCAGTTGGAGACCTGAAAATTGTAGGGTTAGAAGTCTAAATGTGATCAACCATTCAGGATCTCACTTTCAACCAAGAAACATTGTGTTAGTAAAAAGTTGATATAGTACCCAGTTTAGCCTTTTAGGAGCCACAGCTGGTTGTATGTCACTCTTACAAAGCAAACAAATTCTTAACCCGTTTTTGGTACATTTTGATATATTTTCTTTAACTTTCACCTGTCAATTTTCATCAATAGAATTCCTCATTATAGAGTTCAGATTAGAGCCCTCTCGTTATCTGATAGGCTGAGGATTTCTTCAGTTGAACAGTCTTTGGAATGGAAGCATGGAGAGCACAGAAAGTAAGCACTGTGTTGGGAGAGGGGACACTTCACTGAACCAGGCATTACCATGGTCTTTGCTAGTTAATGAAAAAAAATGCTAGAAAAGACCAAGAAGGAACAGGAGAGTGCAGATGATGACACAGTTGCAAGCTAAACATTCCCAAATATTGGCTGTTCATAACCCAGCCACAGCCCATCAGCTCTCAGTTGTAAAAGACCAAAAAGAAAGAAAAGAAAAAAATCAAATATTTCACAAATTCATCATATCATGTCTGGCTGGTCTGATAACTAGTTTTAAGTTGCATTTCTATTAAGAGGCCAAATATTTTAAGGACAATGCTAAGGTAGCGTGTGAAATCATTTCAGATCAAAAGTAAAAATTCCATATTTATGTTCATGTTAATCTCTGAGAGATTATTCTGAGATCCAGGGTGCCATTGTTAATTATGCCACTAGTCAAGAGCATTGTTAGCCAATCTCACAAAACACAATATTTTGCTACTGACTTTATTAACTTAGTAAGAAGCTGAGCTGTGACCCTTATCCCCTTTTGTACTTATTTATTTGATAGGTTGCAGTGTTGTTTATGAAAGTACTATGTACAATAACTTAATGAAGTATTGAACTAGAGAGTCCGTCCCTAAGGTTGGGAAACTTTATCCTTTTGAGTTTACTTAGACAGAAAACCAAAAAGGCTTCATTTTCCATTTCTGTTTCCCATTGAAAGATTCACCTGGAGATGTAGAATCAATTAGCCTGGATGAAAACCAATTCCCCCAAACATTTAATTTCTAGAAGGAATTTACTATGTTTTGCATCTGCATCATGCAATGAATTTTGCATGTTTATAATAAATCTTAATCTATACTGTTGATATAATTGTATGCAGTATAAAGAGAGTATTATAATAATTTTATAAGACACACTTTGTGTTATATTTGTGAAGGTACTCATTTCTAAGCAACTTCCCCCCTTGTTTAGATTTTAGCTTCATGTTCTGCTGCCATGATTCTGTTCTCCCTCAATGCATCTCCTGCTGACTGTCATCAGTATTCAGTATATTCATTTTTTAACATAGGTCAGCTATCCAAAATGAATGGCTACTTTACATGATTAAGTTGGGCTTTTGTTGTATCTGTCTGCTTCTATTTCTAAAATACACACACATACATAAAACAGTAGAGAGAGAGAAAGAGAGAGATTTTCTAGACAAAAGGTATTTCTGAGATGACACACTTATTTTCTTAATGCAAATTTCTCCTTGTTAGTTCATGCACAATATTTCCTCTTAGAGTTAATGAGAAGTTATCATTTTCAATCCCATAATTTATGCTGACTCAGCTTCACTTTCAGCATCTTGGGCCTTGTTTGTGACTTATAGGCAAGGGAAAGGCAAAAAGGTTACCTTCTTGGGAGGCATGGGAATGCCAGAAGCATGTTGTCTGTACTGCTATTTGTGAAACAAACGGCTGTATTTTTTTCTCAGCATGTAACATGCCGTCATGAGAAAAATATTTGCCATATGAGATTTAACATTGCATCAGTCCCAGTAGCAAAGGGGTCTGCCAATTGTGCCAAAAATACTCCATTCCAGAATGCAGATTTCATTATGGCTGCTGGAAGAAGAGCATGAATGCTGGAAGATATCATCCAAAAGTAAGAGAGTCAAAGGAATATAAAAATGTCTGATGACTCAGAACTATATGAGCTAGAAGTATTCACTGGCTCCTGCAGAAAGTTTCTGGATTTTGCTCGTGCTTAAAGCATATCTTGCAGCTGAGCCTCTCCATGTCTTTACTACATACACATACACACACACACACACACACACAGACATAAAACATTTTTAAAAAGAAAATTTTAAACTAACATATGGCCTGCTAAGAGCTCTCTGTGATGTACTGTACCTATCCTCCTGGACTCTACAATGTCTGGCAAATGTAAGAGGAAAATAAGGAAGAGGGAAAGGCAGAGCCCCAGAAAATGTGGTTCTATAGCAATCAGCTATGGTTTCAGACATTTGTGACACGGAGGCTTCAGAATTCAAAAGGAGCTATAGAGGATTCGTACTAGGATCCTAATAGTCTATATGTCATCAAGGAGCAACTATTCCCAAAGTTGACTTAATTCAATCTTGCTTAAAGAGTTAGATTTCAGGGTCTAGGGTAAAAACTGATCAAAGAGCAAAGATCAAAAAGTACCAAAGGAAGAGATTATCATACAAATTCTTAGAACCACTAATGGTTCCCAAGTCATGTCACAGAGACAGTTCCTAATAAAAGACCATCCTTTTTTAGGAAACAGATCAAGAACCATGTGTGGAGGGACTCTTGATTTCCATACAGAATTTCATGTAGATTTTCTTCGGAAACAAAGTCAGGCATCTTTGCCTTTTTGTGTCCTTATCTTAATTCTTGTAGAGTTTAGATCAGAAAAGACACTAACTTAAGGGGGCATCCCTTTACTCTGAATAAGGGAATTTTAGGCACAGCAAATGTGCTGAGAATATTTTTAAAAACAAGGCTATAGAAGTCAATTGGAGCAAAGTGAGAGCGGGGTAAGGTTTAGCATTAAAGAACTTATGATGCATTGAAATTTTATATGCCAATGACTGATGTTAGGTTTGATCCTGGAATAACTCTTTTAGAGAGTAATTACTGAGAGCAAAGAATTCTATGGGCATTTTTTAAGAGAGCTCTGACTTAAAGTATCTCTTTATAAAACAGATTGTACCAGAATTGACCAATTTGTAAAATTGTATGAGGGAGAGATTACAAAAATTTTAGAATCAGAACATCTTAGTTGAGCAGGCACTTATGAGAATAAATAGGGTTCTATGGAAGATGAATGTAATTCAGCAAACATTTATGCCCCTACTATGTGCCAGCTAAGTACTATAAATTCAAGACCAAAATAAGATGGCATCTGCCCTCAAAGAGTTCACAATCAATGCCCCCTTGAAAGAAATGACTACTCCATGCCAGTGATAGGTACAATAGCAGTTTGTAGAGCCCAGGAACTTACCATTGCAAGTATCATATCCATATTTCTCTCAGAAACCAAAAGCCTTAGGAAAATTTAAAAGCTATCCATAGAGCTTAGCATTATTTCTTCTAGACACTACTGAATAGCTGTAAACCTTAAAAGGTTTAATTCTGGGATCCTGATGTTTTTTCTCCTGACCTCTCCATAAAAGTTAATGAGTGTTTGGACCAAGTAAAAATTAGACAACTGAGTCCTAGGTATTAGTGGCAAATTCAAAATAAAAGAGAAAATGAGAATTGATGCAAAAAAATAATAGAGGTATAAGTAAACCATTAATGAAGAAATTCTTTTTTTCTTAGTGCTTTTACTCCTCAATCCCTGTGTAATACTGAGTGCAAAATCTAACAAAACCTTCTAGATTGGACTTACTATTTAAGTGAGCCATTTAAAATAGCATAATGTCATAAGTGTTCATGGAAACTGTTCAAATATGAGAAGTTGAGTGATTAAATTCAATTAGATTACAAGAATATTTGTTGAATGCCAGCCATATACTTCTCACTGGCAGCAATAAGAGACTCCAGCATCCAGGAACACCAACCTCATTAGGAGTCCCCCGTAGAAAAAGAGAGAAGAGAACAGTAAAGAGTTTAGAATGAAAATGAGAGATGCAAACTCTGAAGTACTCTGGGTGGGAGTTCAAAGACAGGAGACATCAAGGAGGGTAAGATATTCGTTGATGAGGAGGTGAAATCTGAATTGAACCCTAAAGGATTAGTATATTTACTATATAGCATTTTAAGGAAGAACCTCCAGCTGTTCTAAGTAAACACCAGTTGAACTTTACCAGTGCAAATGTGAAGTTCTAATAGTGCTCCAGAAAGCACTTTTGCTCTTACACAACTCCCACCCCCCCAAAAAAAATTATTGACAGGGAAAGAGGTGGGGTGTTTTATTTTCTCCTTACAGAGGGAAAATGTCTCACATGCTGTTAATCATGTCTCCATCATTCCCCTCCCCCAGCTTTCTAATTTAAAACCACAGCTATTCCTCTTTGTGAAACAGAATAGGAGTTTTGATGGGTATGGATCAGACCTCAGTGGGACCCTTCCCATTTTTGTCCACAGGGAAGCCACAGGGAAGACTATGGCTTCCTGCAGAGAACCGTGGGAGTTAATACCACGTGGGAAAGTCCTAAATTCACCTAACCAGTCCTACAAGTCTCATTTTAATCCACCTTAGAAATCAGCATACACACACACACACACACACACACACACACACACACACACACACACACACACATCAGACATTTTCTTTCCCTTTTTCTCTGTTGCTACCAAAATAAAAGTTGTGATTATATGGTTTTTCTTTATAACTAATGCAAATTATTAATCTCATCCAGCAGTGTACCTTTCTTACTTCAATCATATACATTCTGTGAACAGGTCACTTTATATTGGATAATTTTCTTATTGCTAATACCACAGTGATATCTAGAGTGCCAGTTTCCCTAGCTAAGGCACCTCTTTCACAGTTGTGGAAATGGAGGTAAAGACCTGGATGCTGAAAGAAGACAAAGTGGTTTCTGAGCCCAGTACAACATAGCCATGGAAGTCACCTAGTAATAGTGGTAAGGACAGGAAGGGAAGGAAAAGTGGACAGGATCTGGTTATTAGTGGCTATACACTAACTCACCAATAAATTCCTGGAAATAGTTAGAGGCCATTCACTATTTTTTTTAATAACTGATGCATTTCTTCAGCGCTGGTCATAATCAATTGTTAGACATTCTCTTTGCCTTTCTGGTGACTTTTGGGGGAGAAAAGGGAAACTTGGTCCTGTGACATAATGCTTAAAAGGAGAAAACTAATGAGAGCATATGTGGTTGAGAATAATCTTAAAAGAAGTTTAATGAGTGTGGTTTGTGAAATTCCATAATGCCAGAAATTTTATGGGGAGGAAATTAAAACTTTGAAATGAACTCTGACATCAATATATCTAGTCTTTGTGATTTTATATCTGTTAACAACTGTTTCAATAAAACTCAATACTCAAACAGCCTTACAATAACCCTGCACTAAAGTGCAAAATGTTCAGAAAAAATTTTTTAGCCTTCAAGAAAACATCAATTTATTAAATTGACATGGGATGGCTGCATATATTGGGCTGTTTGTACTTTTTTATATATAACTTTAATAGCTAATTCTGCTAAGACCATTTTTTTAGAAAATACCATCCCTGACAATGTTTCATAAAAATAAGCACACAGACCCTGGAGGAAGACTTAGCTGTTGTCATCCAAAGTTCCAATGGCATGAAATGGCATCTGTGGAATACAGTTGCACTTATTTTTTTTTAATTCTCTAGGGATTTGTGCCATTTTGAAAACATTGAAAGTCCTGATGGGATTCATTAGTAGCCCAAACCCATCTGTAGCCATAGAAGAGATACTGAAGACAAAATTACTTAAAATCCAGGAACAATTGTCTTACAGGAAAGATGCAGTTATTTTACTATTTCAATTGGAGACTTGTAGTCAGTCATAAGTCATGTGATTCCCTGAGCCTCCTGTTCAGTTTTCCTTGGACATGCATAGATGTCTACACTGCTAGTTTCAGTGCAAGCCCTTCAGTTGCCTTCCCTTGCTTATTTCTGTTCCTACATCCCCAATAACCCCTTTCCTCCATGTTCAGAAACATTTCTATGTAATTTTCATGAGAAAGAATGAGCAGCATACCTGCCCATTGGTGTTGCTTTTTATATAACTGATAGTGTAGACAAAAACTGATTTTCAGAAAAATGTACATTGATTAGACTTAATTAGAGCTTTCTAAAATAAGCCAAGAAAAATTGGATGTCTCATTTTTCTGGTTAGCAAATTTGCAGAAATCAATTTTGTTTGCATCATGTCTCTTTAAAAGTATGCCTGTAGATAATCAATGATTAGAGGGTGTGTTTTTTCCCCTTTCTGGAAGAATTTGATTCTTTTCCTGGGGATTAGGAATGAAGAAGGTGATAATAAACTTCAAAACTACTTGGAATGGAGGCAGTGATTCCTCTGGGTCTAAACATTTTGCTAAAAATTAAAAATCATGACTTTTATTTTAGGATCGTTTTAGCAAAAGATTCACTTTTTTGGGCAGTTGCAACATTGCTTTTGTAATGTTAATTTTTTAACCAAAAAAAGCCACTTGAAAACTAATAATCCTGCAAATTACCAGAAGATCCCCAAATTTATATTTGTAAGAAGGAAGTTGGTTTATTTTATCAGTAAACAACTACAAAGAAATGTAAAGGCCATTTGAATGTCAAACAACATTTGGAATTTTAAAAAAACAAGAATGATGTATAAATTATTAGCACTGATTTTCTTACTTCTTAAAACCTTTATTCTTTGTTTGCATGATCCGCTTTGTTAAATATACTAATTGTAGTTTGAGAGCAAGTGTGTATGAATAAAGATAATGATCATTCCTTGGTCTCTTTGGTCTTATTTACATATTTAGAGAAATTCCCTTTCTTTTCAGTAAAGTATACATTTAATAATAGTTCTGAGTAGAGAGAGAAAGTGGAACTTTTGTATCCAAGAAGAACACTACAGTTATCCCTTTCACATCGTGATTTTCCCATCAAGGTTTCCAGGTTTCCATACATCACAGGTCAGCATAAGAAATTAAATGGGAACGTGAGGAGGGGGGAGTTTTGCAAAAGCCACAGATGACACATAAAGCCCAGCAGAGAAAACAGAGTCTATGACCAAATACTGAATGCAAATATTGCAATAAGGTGCTGTAAACACCCCATAAAAGAAAAGGACATCTCTAGTATGAAGGGAAGGCCAAAAAATTTTACATGGACTTTCCAGATCAACAGGTGTAACAGCAAGGACCCTGACATACACAGAAAGGCCTGCTATACAGGTTCTTAGATCTGCTTTTCTAAAAGGAAAGCAAATTTTGAGGGGTTAAAAATCACTTTAATCAAGCACATAGATCATTCAGTTTAGTTCACTTAGGGGAAAAAATCAAACAGAGAAACAAAGATCAACAAACAGGGCTTCCAACTGTCTGACCATAAGCAACATGTAATCACAGATCAAAAGACAGATCCAACTGTCTGACCATACATACATAGTTACCAGAGAGAGAAGCACCAACATCTGGGTTTTCAAAATGAGGGGAGATCCTTAGTGGCTACCTAGAGTCTCCTCTGGTCAAATAAACACTTCCAGTGAGTAGAACCCAAAACAAAATCGCACCTCATACGCTTTTCAGAGCTAAAGGGCATCACAACCCTTGAGAGCCAATGCCTCATTAAAAATTAGCAAAAGGTGTAGGCCTTCCAACACAAAAAATCTTCCTAATCAAGCTTCCTGTAATGGGCAGGCTCATTAATGGGTGGGGAAGAACTTCTTTTAAAAATTATTTGATTTGTTTTCAATGTTCTACAATCATTTCCATATATATCTTAGATTTTTTCCACTCCCTCCTTGAGACGGCATGCAATCTCATATAGATTCTATGCATACGTTCCTATTAAATACATTTTCACCTTAATCATTTTGCACAGAATAATTAAGATGAATGGGAGAAATCATAAAACAAAACAAAACATAATACAAAAGAAAATGGTCTGCTTCATTCTGTGATCCAATTCCATAGTTCTTTCTCTGGATGTGGAAGGCATTTTGCCTCAAGAGTACATTGGGAATTTTTTTAAGCCCTTGCATTGCTATGAAAGACTAAGTCTACCAGAAAAATTCCTCACACACTGTGATCATTGCTGTATACAAAGTTCTCCTGGTTCTGCTCCTTTTACTCAGCATCAGTTCATAGAAGTCCTTCCAGGCCTCTCTGAAGTCTTCCTGTTCACCATTTCTTATAGCACAATAGTATCCTATTACATTCATATACCACAACTTGTTCAGTCATTTCCCCAATTGATGGCCATCTCCTTGATTTCCTGTATTTGGCCTCTACAAAGAGAGTTGCTGTAAATATCTTTGTACATGTGGGATCCTTTCCCATTTTTGTGACCTCTTTGAGATACAGTCCGAGAAGCGATATTGCTGGATCAAAGGGTATGCACATTTTTGTACCCCTGTGGACATAGTTCTAAATTGCTCTCCAGAGTGGTTGGATTATCTCACAACTCCACCAACAATGAATTAGTGTTCCAACTCTCCCACATCTCCGACATTTGTCATCTTCCTGTTATGTCATGGTAGCCAATCTGATAGGTATGATGTGGTACCTCAGAGTTGTTTTGATTTGCATCTCTCTAATCAATAGTGATTTAGAGCATTTTTTCTTTTTTAAAATTTATTTATTTATTTTTAGTTTTCAACATTCATTTCCACAAGATTTTGAGTTCCAAATTTTCTCCCCATCTCTCTCTTCCCCCACCCCCAAATTCCATGCATTCTGATTTCTCCTTTCCCCAATCTGCCCTCCTTTCTATCACACCCCTCTCTTCCCTTATCTTCTCCCTTTTCTTGTAGGGGAAGATAGATTTCAATACCCCATCACCTGTATTTCTTATTTCCCAGTTGCATGCAAAAACAATTCTCAACATTCATTCCTTAAACTTTGAGTTCCAACTTTTTTCCCTTCCTCCCTCCCCACCCATCTGCACTGAGAAGGAAAGCAATTTAGTATAGGTGATATATGTGTAGTTTTGCTAAAATCTTCCATAATAGTCATGTTGTGAGACTAACTATATTTCCCTCCACTCTGTCCTGCCTGTTATTTATTCTACTCTCTCTTTAGACCTTGTTCCCTCCCCTAAAGTGTTTACTTCAAATTACTCCCTCCTCCCATTTGCCCTCCCTTCTATCATTCCCCCACCCCACTTTTCCCCTTCTCCCCTACTTTGTTGTAGTGTAAGATAGATTTTCCTACCAAATAGAGTGTGCATGTTATTCCCTCCGTAAGTCAAATGTGATGAGAGCAAGCTTCACTTTTTCCTTCTCGCCTCTCCCCTTTTCCACTCCATTGAGAAAGCTTTTTCTTACCTCTTTTACAAGAGTTAATTTGCACCATTCCATTTCTCCCTTTCTCCTCCCAATATATTCCTTTCTCACCCCTAAATTTTATTTTTTTAGATATCATCCCTTCCTATTCAACTCACTCTGTGCCCTTTGTCTATATATGTGTGTGTGTATAATCCCTCCAACTACCCAAATACTGAGAAAAGTTTAAGAGTTACAAATATTATCCTTCCATGTAGGAATGTAAGCAGTTCAGTTTTAGAAAGTGCTTTATGATTTCTCTTTCTTGTTTACCTTTTCATGCTTCTCTTGATTCTTGTGATTGAAAGTCAGATTTTCTATTCAGTTCTAGTTTTTTCATCAAGAATGCTTTAAAGTCTTCTATTTCATTTAATTACCATTTTTTCCCTTGAAGTATTATACTCAGTTTTGCTGGGTAGGTGATTCTTGGTTTTAATTCTAGTTCCCTTGACTTCTAGAATATCATATTCCAAGCCCTTTGATCGCTTAATGTAGAAGCTGCTAGATCTTGTGTTATCCTGATTGTATTCCCACAATACTCAAATTGTTTCTTTCTGGCTACTTGCAACGTTTTCTCCTTGACCTAGGAACTCTGCAATTTGGCTACAATATTCCTTTCGGATCTCTTTCAGAGGTCATTGGTGGATTCTTTCAATATCTATTTTACCCTTTGGTTCTAGAATATTAGGGCAGTTTTCCTTGATAATTTCTTGAAAGATGATGCGTAGGCTCTTTTTTTTAATTATGGCTTCCAAGTAGTCCCATCATTTTAAAATTGTCTCTCCTGGATCTATTTTCCAGGTCAGTTGTTTTTCCAGTGAGATATTTCACATTGTCTTCTATTTTCTTTCTTTGTTTTGTTTTGTAATTTCTTGGTTTCTCCTAAAGTCATTAGCTTCCATCTGCTCCATTCTAATTTTTAAAGAACTGTTTTCTTCAGTGATATTTTGAACCTTCTTTTCTATTTGGCTGATTCTGCTTTTTAAGTTTTCTTCTCCTCATTGGCTTTTTGGGCCTCTTTTGTCATTTGAGTTAGTCTACTTTTAATGGCGTTATTTCCTTCAGCATTTTTTTGGGGTCTCCTTTAATGAGCTATTGTCTCACTTTTCGTGATTTTCTTGGCATTGCTCTCATTTCTCTTCCCAATTTTTCCTCCATCTTTCTTACTTGATTTTCAAAATCCTTTTTGAGCTCTTCCATCGTCTGAGCCCACTGCAAATTTATTTTGGAGGTTTTGGATGCAGAAGCCTTGACTTTCAGGTCTTCCTCTGATGGTATACATTGTTCTTCTTCATCTGAAAGAATGGGGGGAAATACCCCCATTACCAAGAAAGTAACCTTCCTATAGTCTCATTTCCCGCCCCCCCTTTTGGGGCATTTTCTCAGCCAGTTACTTGACTTTTGAGTCCTTTGTCAGGAGGAAGGTATACTCTGGGGACCCGTAAGTTCTCAGTTCCTCCCAGGTGGCACAATCAATGGAGAGAAGTTTACTCCTCTCCTGGCCTGCACTCTGGTCTGGGAGCTACTGCAAGCTTTTCGGCCTAGGATCTGTGAGTAGAATTCCCTCTCCAGAACTTCCACCAGCTTCACCAGACCAGCCCTGTTCCTCTTCATCCCAGGGCTGCCACTTAGGGCTGAGACCCAGATCAGCAGTTCAATTACCCCAGGGCCTTTAGGTCAAAGGCTCAAAAAATGGAGCAGGCCACACCCTGGGACCACCTGGGGCCCGGCCTAGGGCAGGAGAACCCTGTACCTTTCTCACCCAGGTAAAAGAGTTTTCTCATTGACCTTTGAAGCTGTCTCTGGCATTTGTGGGTTGAGGGATCTGGGAACTGCAGCTGCTGCTAGTGGTGCCCTGAAACATGCTCCGTTCCTGTCCCTGCCATGCCACTAAGACAGGGCTGTGCTCTGCTCCAAGCCTGGTGTGATAGACCTTTCCTGTTGGCCTTCCAGGCTGCCTTGGGCTGGAAATCTCTTTCACTCTGTTGTTTTGTGACTTTTTCTGCTCTAGAACTTGTCTAGAGTTTTTTTTTTTACAGGTATTTTATAGGGTGTGGGAGGAGAGCTCTCACAGGTCATCCTTCTACTCTGCCATCTTGGCTCTACTCTTGAGCATTTTTTCATATGACTACAGATAGCTTTCATTTTTTCCTCTGAAAATTGCCTGTTCATATCCTTTGACCATTTATCAATTGGGGAATGAATTGTATTCTTGTACATTTGACTCAGTTCTCTATATATTTTAGAAAGGAGACCTTTATCACAAACACTAGTTGCAAAAATTCTTTCCCAATTTCCTGTTTCCCTCCTAATCTTGGTTGCATTGGGTTTGTTTGTGCAAAAACTTTTCAATTTAATGTAATCAAAATTATCCATTTTGTGCTTCACAATGTCCTCTATCTCTTGTTTGGTCAAAAATGTCTACATTCTCCATAAATCTGACAAATACACCATATCTTGCTACCCTAATTTGTTTATAGTATATGTGTCCATTTGGACTTTATTCTTGTGTACAGTGTTAGGCATTGGTCTATGCTCAGTTTCCACCACACTGTTATCCAGTTTTCCCAGCAATTTTTGTCAAAAAGTGAGTTCTTGTCCCAGAAGCTGGGGTCCTTGGGTTTATCAAACAGCGGATTGCTATTTTCGCTGACTACTATGTCTTGAGTACCTAACCTATCCCACTGGTCAACCCTTCTGTTTCTTAGCCAGTACCAAGTGTTTTTGATGATTGCTGCTTTATAATACAATTTGAGATCTGGTAGGGCTAGGCCACCTTCCCTAGCATTTCTTTTCATTAGTTCACTTGATATTCTGGACCTTTTGTTCTTCCAGATGAATTCTGATATTTTTCTTTCTAGCTCTAGAAAATTGTTATCTGGTAGTTTGATTGGTATGGGACTGAATAAGTAAATTAAATTTAGGTAGAATTCTCATTTTTATTATATTGGCTAGGCCTACTCACGAGCAACTGCTGTTTTTCCATTTACTTAGATCTAACTTTATTTGCGTGAAAAGCATTTTGTAATTGTGTTCTTATAGTTTCTGGGTTTGTTTTGACAGGTAGGCTCTCAGATATTTTGTAGTGTCTAACATAGCTTTAAATGGGATTTCTCTTTCTATCTCTTGCTGTTGGACTTTGTTAGTAATATATAAAAATGCAGATGATTTATATGGGTTTATTTTGTAACCTGCAACTTTGCCAAAATTGTTTATTATTTCATTTATTCTGTAAGTATATCATCATATCATTTGCAAAGAGTGATAACTTCACTTCTTCTTTGCCTATTCTAATTCCTTCAATTTCTTATTCTTCTCTTATTGCTACAGCTAACATTTCTATTACCATATTGAATAACAGTGGTGATAATGGACACCCATGTTTCACTCCTGAACTTATTGGAAATGTGTCTACCTTATTCCTATTGCATATAATGCTTGCTGATGGTTTTAGGTAGATACTGCTTACTATTTTATAGAAAGTTTCATTTATTCCTATGCTATCCAGTGTTTTCAATAGGAATGGGGGTTGTATTTTATCAAAAGCTTTTTCTGCATCTATTAACATTATCAATAATGCTAATAGTTTTCCAGTTTTTGAACCGGCCCTGCATTCTTAGTATAAATCCTACCTGATCATAATGTATTGTTCTCATAATAACTTGCTGTATTCTTTTTGCTAATATCCTATTTAAAATTTTTGCATCTGTATTCATTAGAGAAATTGGTCTATAATTTTTCTTTCTCTGTTTTGGCTCTTCCTGGTTTAGGTATCAGAACCATATTTGTACCATAAAAAGAATTCGGTTGAACTCCTTCTTGGATGGGAAAAATCTTTAACTGTCATTAGCATTACAAGGGATGCCACCCCACCCCAACCTCCAGCAATGTGGAAGGGATAACTGTATTTCAATTTCACCATTTCTTTGTAGCAGTAATTTCATCTTGGAGTTCCTACTTGGGCCCCAGATCTCCATTGGGTTTATATTTCTCTTTGAAAATAAATAACCACCCAACATTAGAAAAGGAAGGGATGACAAGTATGATCTAGTCCAAACATCCTATTTTTAGAGATGTATAATACTCAAGATCATCCTGAATTTCCTTGAATGACCATTTTTTCCCTTTTAGTGTTATGCTTAGTTTTGCTGGGCAGATAATTCTTCATTGTGGTCTTAGTTCCTTTGCCTTCTGGAATATCATGTTCCATGACCTCTGATCCTTTAAGGCTGTAGCTACTAAATCATATGTAATCCTGATTGTGGCTCCATGATATTTGAATTGTTTCTTTCTGACCACTTGCAGTATTTTTTCCTTGACCTGATAGTTCTGTAATTTGGCTATAATACTCCTTTGAGTTTTTATTTTGGGATCTCTTTCATGAGGTCATCAGTGGATTCTTTCAATGACTATTTTGCTCTCTGGTTCCAGGACATCAGGGCAGTTTTCCTTGATAATTTCTTGAAAAATGCTGTCCAGGTTCTCCTTTTGATTTTGACTTTCAGGTTGTGCAATGATTCTGACGTTGTCATTCCTGGATCTTTTTTCCAGGTCAGTTGTTTTTCCAATGAGGTATTTTACATTTTCTTCTATTTTTTCATTCTTTGAATTTGTTTGATTCATTCTTGATGTCTCAGAGAGTCAATAGGTTCCACTTGTCCAATTCTAACTTTTAAGGAGTTGCTTTTCTCAGTTAGCTTTTGTACTTTTTTTTTCATTTGGCCAGTTGCACTTTTTAAGGAGTTGTTTTCTTCAGTGGATTTTTATATCTCTTTTCCCATTTGGCCAATTCTAGTTTTTAAATAATTGTTTTCTGTTTCCAAGCTGTTGACTCTTTTTTCATAATTCTCTTGCATCACTCTCATTTCTTTTCCCAATTTTTCTTCTATCTCTCTTAGATGATTTTTAAGCTCCTTATTGAGCCTTTCTATAAGTTCTTTCTGAGTTTGAGACCACTTTCCATTTTTCTTTGAGGAAAACAACCCATAGCTGTTTTGATATTGTTGTCCTCTTCTGGTCTTGATCTCCCTGTCACCATAATAACTTTCTATGGTCAGATTCTTTTTGTTGTTGGTTTTTGCTCATCTTTTTTGGCCTTTTTTCCTTTATTTTGTATTTGAGTTCTGCTCCCAGGGTGGAAGGGATAGTCTCAGGCTTCTTGTGCCAGGGGCTGCAGGTCCAGGCTGTTTTTCTGGTCCTGCACTGAAGTTGCCCTGAGGTCCATGAGGGACCCTTGTGTCTGGTGCTCTATTGGGGGCGGGGGGAGTGAGGTGAGGAGTGGCTGGTGCTACTAAAGGCTGCAAGGTCTGGCATTCTGGAACAGGTAGACTCCAGCTTCAGCATAACTCTGGGCAAACAGACAGCCTTCAATTGCCAGACCTCTAAGTGCTTCAGGATCACCCTAGGCAAACTGAGTACCTAATCAAACAGGCAGCAATCAGCACTGCCTCCCCTACCCCCCCATCCATGTGCTTTAGCATAACTCCAGACAGACAGCTGCCAGCAGCCAGACTGACGTGTGCTCCAATGTAACCTCAAAGAAACATAGAAACACCTCTCCAGCCTCAACACACATCAGCAGTAGGACCCTGGTTCAGCACCAGGTAAGCTGCCAGACCCCTTCTTAGAGCTGGACTCTACTAGTCCCCTGGCTATGCTAAAGCACATGGTGGGGAAGGGTCCTGGCATTGGCACTTGCCTACACCAAGGCACTGGGGTACAGGATCTCCTACTGGTTTGCTGAGGTGGGGCTTGCTGCTTGCTTGCTGGTATGCTTCCTGTCCTGGACTGCATTCCCCTTTCAGTCAAGTGAGATAGACCTTTCTTACCAATCTTCCAAGTTTCTTGGGCTACAAGATTGTTTCACCCCATCTTTTTGCTGGTTATGTTGTTCCAGGATTTGTTTTGGGGTGCTATTTTATGGTTATTTGGAGGTGAATATGGGAGGGTTATGGTGATTTGCTGCTTACTCTGCCATCTTGGGTCCCAGAAGTTCCAAACTGAGCCATACGGAATCCAAAGATCTTATTTTTGCAACCAGTTTTAGCTTTCCCTGGAATGGAGTTTGTATCTTTTTCCTATTGGAAAGGTACTGATGTGTAATGAAATATCCAAAATGAATTTAGCATAAGAAAGGATAAAAACTGTCAAAGGAGGCCAGTAAATCAGAGCTATGAGATCAATCCATGAGCTATTGAAATTCTCCAATTAATAATTAAATTAATTTATTTAATTAATTTTATTAATTATTAATTAATTTTTTTAATTGTTCTATTAAGATAGAACAAGCAGGACTTATCTTATTTCTATATACCCATTCCTAAAGGAAACCAAGGCTTCCAAAAAATGAGAAAGGAGTGCATTACTGGTGTGAGCAAAAGTTAGTACAAAGACATGAGGAGCATCCGATATGTAGAACAATGAGTAGGCCAGTATGCCTGAATGGTTGAATGAAGAGGGGAATAAAATATGAGGAGACTCAAAAGGTAAGAAAGGGGTCTTTTCCCAAAAAGATTTAAAAATCAAACAAGAACTTATATTTTATTCTGAATGTGATGAATAGCTCCTGCAATCTGCTGAGCAAGAAGTGGCATGATCACTCAACAATTACTTATTATGTACTATGTACCAAGTACATAGCAGTGGTAGGCACTGAGGATAAAAAGGCAACACAATTTGTGCTACCCTTGCATTTTTTCCTGAGCTAAAACATAATAGATTTTGCTGTAGCCCTTTCTGCTTAAGCAACATATTGTTGGATTCCTTTTTCTAATTCATCTGCTATTCACTCCTGTTTTATGGATTAAATCATTCCATTTGTGGCTAGAACCATACTTATGACCATTTATTATTTATTTCCTTCCATTCTTTTCTCTTATACTTTTCCCTCTCAATTTTTATAAAGAAGAGGGTGGTAGAGACAAAGTGTGCTCACTATCAATGTTGTACCAATGATATAATCTGCTTCAACTCGTTTGACGTCTTTTCTTTCCTTCATCTAAAGTTCAATGATAAGTTCTTCTCCTTTCTTTCCTTTTAACCACTCCTCCCACCATTGTTTGATCCATTCTTTTTAGTTAAAATGTTTTGCTTAGGACTAATCTCCATCTTAATATCTCTTCTGTTTTATTCTCCCTTCTCCTCTTTAACTCCTCCTTCTCTGTTGAGTGAAATAAATTTCTTTATCAAACTCTCTCTCTCTCTCTCTGTGTGTGTGTGTGTGTGTGTGTGTGTGATCTTCCCTTCTTTGTCCAGTTCAGATGAGAGTGAGGTTCATAAGTCTTCCAATCCACCCACCCTTTTCTCCATATCTGTATAGCCTTCTACTTGCACACTCTGATTATGTATTTTCCCACTCATCCTCTCCACCCTCAGTTTATTCATTTTCCCATCCCTTTCTATTCTTTTAAGATTATCAAAACTTTACAAAACTACCTCCAACCCCTCTGTCTTAGTAGACTTCACTGTTAATGATAGGATTTTGAAAGGACATATTAGAACATAAACAGTTTATCCTTGCTGAATCCCTTAAGGTTGTCACACATATTTACCTTTTAATGTTTCTCTTAATGCCCGTGTTTATGTTTCAAAGTTTCTACACAGCTCTGGTCTTTTTAAAATCAAGAATGACTGGAAATCTTCAATTTAACTAAAGGTCTATTTTTCCCTTACTAGGATTATACTCAATTTTGCTGGGAAAGTTGTAATTTTTTCTAAGCCTATGTAATTTGCCTTGTGAAATCATGTTCTAAGCTTTGCTCTGCTTTATTAGATGGCTGGTAAATCTTGTATGATGCAAACTATGGCTCTCCAGTATTTGAAAGATTTCTTTATAGCTAGTTACCCTATTTTTTTTTAACCTGGAAACTCTGGCTTTTGTTTATAATGCTCCTGGGACTTTTCATTTTGGGATTGCTTTCAAGAAGTAACTGATGAATTCTTTCTATTTTAACTTTGCCCTCTAGTTCTAAGAGAACTGGATGGTTTTCTCTTATTATTTCTAAAATATAATGTTTACGTTCTTTTTTGTCATGGTTTTTAAGTAGGCCAATGATACCTGTATTATCCCTCCTTGATCTGTTTTTCAGAGCAGTTGTTTTTTACTATAAGATATCCTACATTTTCTTATATTTTTTTCAGTCTTTTGAATTTGACTTAATGTTTCTTGTTGTCACCTGAGGCATTAACTTTAATTTGGTACATTATAATTTTTAGGCAGTTTGTTGCTTAGGTAAGGTTATGTACCTCTTGTGGCAGGCTGTTAATCCTCTTTTCAATTCATTCTTTCACAGCTCTCATTTCTTTTCCAATTTTTTCTCTATCACTCTCATTTCATTTATAAAACAATTTTAACTCTTTTTAAAAAATGTTTTTAATCTCTTCTAAGAATTGTAGTCAAATTTATAACTAAGCTATGTGTTGCTTTTTTTTCTTTGAGGTTTTACTTATAGGTCTTTCTTCTAAATTTGTATCTTGAATATCTCTGTCAGCATAATAGCTGTTCGTGGTGGGATTCTTTATTTTTTTTGCCCATTCTTCCAACATATTTCCTTATTTCAGACTTTATGACTGGACTCTATGTACTTCTGGAGGAAATGTTTCAGCTAAGTTTGTGTACTCTTTGATCCTGACACTGCTTTTGGGAGAAATGGAGTATTACATTATTTTTGGATCTCATGAACAACTCAGAATGGAGACCTGCAAGCTTTCAATGCTTCCCAAATGCCCTGATTCAGGATAAAATCTGATTACCACCTTCTTAGCTGAGTTCTGCAAGTTCTTGACCTGGATTTGTGTCTGAACAACACGGTTGTGAACTTCACGCTTGTTAGAGTGCCAGTAGATTGCCAGTGAGCTCAGTTTCTATCAACCAGCTGAAAAGCTCTACAGGTTTCAAGTGACAGAACTGCAAGGTCCCTTTTGGTCTAAGATTGTTGCCCTGGCTATTTCACTTTTTTATTAGTTAATTTATTATTTTCAGTTTTCATCATTCACTTACATAAGTTTTAAATTTTCTCTCCCTTTCTCCCCTTTTGCTCCCCAAAACAGAGCACAATTTGATATAGGCTCTACACATACATTCTTATTAAATACATTTTCATGTTAGTCATGTTGCATAGAAGAATTATAATGAATGGAAGAAACCTTGAGAAGAAAACAAAGAACAAAACAAAACAAAAAATTAAATAGTCTACTTTGTTCTGCATTCAGACTCTGGATTCTTTCTCTGGATGTGGATGGCATTTTCTGACATAAGTCCTTTGGAATTGTTTTAGGTTTTTTCACTGCTGAGAAGGGTAAGCCTCTCAAATGGTTATTCCACTTTACGCTTCAGACAGAGTGAAAGACTGGAACTGAAATTTCATTCTTTTCCTGGGGTCAGAGTAACACAGCTGCCATTTGCTTCTGAGCTTGCTTATTGCTCAATAAGGGTCTAGATTTCTCACCCTTGACAATCTTCCCCACCCAGACATAGGTCTCCTTTAGTCTGTCATGATATATGACCCAGAACTGAGTAATGAGAAACAGAACTAGGAGTTGAGGACAGGGTCTTCATTAGATTCCCATCCAGAGTGTCCACATACTCTCTCTCTCTCTCTCTCTCTCTCTCTCTCTCTCTCTCTCTCTCTCTCTCTCTCTCCTTATATGCTTACCTTAACTGGAAAAATGGCTCACTGTAATTTTTTTTCTTGGATTTGCTGATGGGGACTCAGACTAGTGTGTTTTCTGAAATTTTTAGAAAAGTTGAGGGAAGAACTTAGCTGTACCTCTTCCTGTTCCTTCACCATCTTGACTGATCTTGTTAGGGGATTTTAAATGAATTTCTTTTTTTCTTCATTCCAGAAAATTTGGTGATATATATAACTTTTTTAATGTACTAATACTTTGCTAAAGTTATTATTGGTTTTAATTAATTTTAGTTGAATATCTAGGATTTTCTAACTAAACTACCATGACATCTGCAAAAATGATGTTTGCATCTTTAATTTATGCTTATTTCCTCTGTTTATTCTTGTTTTACTACAATAACTGGCATTTCTAAAATTGTATCAAGTAATTAGGGTAATAGACCTCCTTTGCCATGCCCCTGAACTTATTAGAAAAGTCTTTAGCATTTCTTCATTATTAGTTATCATTATTAATTAATATTTATGCTGCCTTTAGATTGCTATTTAATACATAAAAATATTTATTTATTTCTATGCTTGTGGAGAAAACAAAAGGGTATTGGATTTTATTGAAAGCTTTTGTGATTCAATTAATGCAATCATGTTATTTACATATGCATATGTGTACTTGTTACAGTGGATTATCTCTTTAAGATATTCATGTAGCTTGTTTGCTAATATTTCATTTTACATTATTTATTAGCAATATTTTTTATATTTCTCTTTTCTCTGTTCTTTTCATTTCTCATTTGAATATAAAGGTGATAGTTGTATCATAGAAGGAATTTGGTAGGCTCTTTTCTTATTTTAGAAAAAAAGCTTCTCTTTCTTAAAAAATTAGAAATTATTATATTATAATATTGTAATTACTAATTATAATTGATTATTATGTCATAATTACATTGTTTTATTTTTATCATTATAATTGAATGTTTGGTAGGAATCACTTATAAAGTGATCTGGTCATGAGATTTTTCTTTGAAAGTTCATTTTTGTTTTATGCTATTTCTTTCCTTGAGATTGGGTTTTTTAAATTCTCTGTTTCACATTCTATTAATCTGAGAATTTGTTGTTATTGTTCAGTCATTTCAGTCATGTCCAACTCTTCATGATCCTATTTGGGTTTTCTTGGCTAAGATGTTAGAGGGGTTTGCTATTTCCTTCTTCAATTCATTTTGCAGATGATGAACTGAAGCAGAGTTAAGTGACTTACCCAGGGTCACACAGTTAGTAAAAGTCTCAGGTCAGATTTGAGCTCTGGTCCTTCTGATTCCATTTGTTAACAAAGTGGTTTCTAATAATTTCCTCTATTTCTTCTTTATTATGATTTTTCATTTTGATATTGACCATTGGATTTTCCACTCCTTTAAAATCAGTCTGATTAATGGTTTATCTATTTTATTAGTGATTTTTCCCAAAAACATTAGTTCCTAGTTTTATTTATCAGTTCAATAAGGTGGGGAGTTTTTGCTTCCAGTTTTGTTAATCTCATCTTTGATAGAATTTCTATTTTGGTTTTTTGTGTTATTCTTCTAGTTTTTTTTTTAGTTCCATGTCTCATTCATTGATATGTTTTCTATCTTTTTTTATTAAAATGTTTAGGTATATATATCTATATATCTATGTTTCCCCTAAATGTTGCTCTGGATTCACCATAAAAGTTTGTCTGTCTTGTCTCATTTTTTAAAAAATTTATTTTACTCTTTTCTTCAAAGGCACTTTACTCATTATATTTTTTAACTGCCTTGTAGTCAGTAAAGAATGTGCTTAATATTTACACTTTTCAAAGTTTTGATGAAGTTTTATGCACCAGAAAATGGTCAGTTTTTAAAGGTGCCATACACACCCAGGAAATAGGCAAAGTCCCTTTTATTCTCTCATTCAATAATGACTATCTAGAAACTAATCAAATCTAGCTACCTAAATTCTGTTCAGATGTGTAGCATCTTTCTTGTTTATCTTTTTGTTAGATTTGAATGCATCTTAAAGAGGTACATTGAGGTCCCCAATTGTTATAGTTTTGCTCTCTATTTCCTCCTTTAGTTTGATAAAAATTTGTTTTTACACACTTGAATATTATACTGTTTGGTGAGTGTGTATGTGTGTGCATGTGTGTACACATACATGTGCATATTTTGTCTATGGTCTTTTAAGTATTCTGTAGTTCCACTGGTTTTCTTTTCCAACCATTTCTAATTTTACTGTTTCCTTGTCTCAAATCATGATCACTGCCCATGCTTTTTTTTTTTTTAGTTCCCATGAGGCATAATAAATTCTGCTCGCAACTGTTACTTGAACTCTTTGTAAATCTTTCTTTTTAATGTGTGCTTCATGTAAACAACATGTTGTTGGATTCTACTTTCTAATCCATTCTACTATCCTCTTGCATTATATAGCTAAGCTCATCCTTTTCATGTTCAGGGTTAATTGTATATTTCCCTCTATGCTATCCTGTTGTATTTTTTTTCTTCTCTGTGACACTTGTCCATCTCTTTACAAAATAGAAAATAATGGTAAAAGAAGAGTGTGATGGATGTTAATGCTCTATAATTGGAAAGATTGGCTGTGATTCTTCCTCTCTTCTGTTTTCCCTTCTTCTAGTTACCAGTCACAAGTTTGGCTCTTTCTTCAAGATCCAACCTCCAAAGCTGAAGTTTTTTCCACTCATGTCTATTCCCTCCCCATTACTACCCTCCCTTTTCCCTCTCCATTTCCCTGTTTCCCTGTTGAGTTTATTGTATTTCATCACACTTTTTATAGGTGTGTATAAGAGTGTACTCGGTGCTTCATTGCTGGTTCATACAAGAATGAAGTTAATATAGTACCCAATTCTGCCACCCCTTCTTTGTTTATATATGCTTCTTCTCCCACATCCCATGGTGAGAAATAGTAATTTCCTATACTTTCCTTTTCATTTCTTCCCTTTGTAGTTGTTGTTTAGTTGAGTAGGTGTATCCAAGTCTCCATGAGCCCATTTGGGGTTTTCTTGGCAAAGATCCTAGAGTGGTTTGTTATTTCCTTTTCTAGCTCATTTTTATAGATGAGAAAATTGGGGCAAACAGGGTGAAATGACTTGTCCAGGGTCACACAGCTATTAAGTGTCTGAGACCAGATTTGAGCTCAGGAAGATGTCTTCCTGTCTTTGGGCCCAGCACACTATCCCTTGTGCCACCTAGCTGCCTTAGTATTTTCTTCCCTGGTGTATTTCTTTTCCCTGACTTTTTCTTTCCTTTCTTCTAACTACCTCCCAGGTCCTCTCTTTGTCCTATTTAACTTCCTCTACGACCCTTGAAGACATTAAGTCCTGAAAAGGCACTTAATTCTTCCCCCATATTATCATATCAAACCTTCTGCATTATATAGTCCCCCATATTCATTTCTATTTGCTTGCCTTTTTAGTTTATTTTGGCTTCTACGTCTTCATTTCAAAGTTTCTACTCAGTTCTCTTCATCAGACATACTTGAAAGTACTCTAATCTTTTAAGATTCTTTTTTTCCCCTTCTGTAGGACTGTATTCAATTTTGCAGGGCAACTTATTCTTGATTATTGGCTTTTTTCCTATGCCTACTGAATATTGTATTCCAAGATCTCTCATATGTAGTGTGCAGTCTTTAAGGCATGTAGGCAGCTAGGTGGCACAGTAAATAGAGTGTTGGACAAAAATCAGAAAGACCTGAGTTCAAATTTGGTCTTAGATGTTTAGTTATATGACTTTGGACAAGTCACTTAATCTCTTCTTGTCTCAGTTTCCTCAACTGTAAAATGATGATAATAGCAGTACTTCACAGCTTTGTTGTAGAGATGAAATGAGACAATATTTGTAAAGTGCGTGACACATGGTAGGCACCATATAAATACTTTTTCCTTCCCACTCCCTGGTTTGTATGATCCTGGATGTAGTTCCTTGGAACTTGAATGCTCTTTGTGGATTCTTGCAATAATTTTTCTTTGGAAGTTCTGGATTTTGACTATAATATCAGTGGGAATTTTCATTTATTTTGAGCTTTTTGGTTTTTTTCCAGGAGGTAATCAGTGGATTGTTACTATTTTCACTTTGCCCTCTGATTATAGTAGTTCGGGTCAGCTTTCATTTTTGATATTTTGAAATATTGTATTCAGGCTTGGGGTGCATGTCACTATTTTAGATAATCCAGTGATTCTTATTTTATCTCTCTTTGACTTGTTTTTTTTTTTATGTCAATTGTTTTTGATAGTCAATATCTTATATTTGAATTCTATTTTAAAATCTTATTTTGTTTTAATGTTTTTTATTTTCTCATGAAGCTATTGATTTCTTTTTGGTTCATTCTAATTTTCCAGAAATCTGTTTCTTGGGTAAAGTGTACTTTTCTTCAGTTCGAACCTGTAAATCCTTCCAGTTCTTTTCTCCCTAACTCTTATTACATTTATAGTTACATTTCGTATCTCTTATTTCATTTCTTTCAAGCACGTATCAAGTCCTTGTGATCAAGACATTTTCTTGTCTGACGTTCTGTTTGTCACTGTGGTTGAGTTATTTCTTTTTTCTGACTGAGGCCTCTCAAGAAATGACAATCTGAACTCTGTACTCACCAATTGAGATCTGGTCTTGGGGCAGAGTTATGCTGAGATAGCTGAGACAATCTCAGGTAGGGAGGTAGAGCTGTAAGGAAAGTGAGGTAAGGTGAGAAAAAAGTGATTAAATAAAGGATATCTTTAAATATGTGAATGATTGTTATGTGGAAAAGAATACATTTTGTGTGACTCCAAAGGACAGAATTAGGAATAAAATGGTAGAATTACAGGGAAGTAGATTTCTGCTAACTCTAAGGAAGGATAGTTAAGAGTTTCTTGATAATGGAATGGGCTGCTTTGAAAAGCTAGCCACCTCCAATGTCAACCTTCTCAGTCGCAAGCATTTAAACAGATGCTCAGCAAAACATTTCTTTTGAAAATTGAATGAGAGATCGCTCAAGATGGTTACAACAAAAGAAGCTACTAAGAAGGTTGCTATGGATACCTCGCTATGAAAAATGAAAAAGGTGAACTGAAAATGGGGCTGGAGTGAATTTGATCATCAGAAATTCAAAAAAAGAATGATCACTGGGTTTTTTCCTTTTGCCTTCTTATCTTGAATCATTTGCCAAAGTCTCCTAGCTTCACAGCATACAGCCCTCGTCATAGTTAGACCCTCATTACCTCTTGCCTAAACTATTGCAATTGCCTAATTGGCTTCCCTGCTTTCCTTCTATCTCTTCTTCAATCCATCCTGCACACTGCTCCTAAATTGATTTGAAAGCAGCTAGGTGGTATAGTGAATAATGTGCTGAATTTGCAGTCAGAGTGAGCTGAGATTGAGTCTGGCCTCAGACATTTACTAACGATGGGCTTTGGGGCAAATCATTTACCAATTAGCTTCAGTTTTCTCATTTACATAATGGGAGCAGTAAGGGCACCTACTTTACAGGATTGTTGTGAGGATCAGATGAGGTAATACATGTAAAGCTCTTTGCAAACTATATAAATGCTAGCTATTATAATTCCTAACACAAATAGCTAACTACACCATTCCCCTACTTAAAAATACTTAGCTCTCTCTTGTCTCTAAAATTAAATGCAAAATCTTCAACCTTTCCTTTAGAGTCTTTGCAACGTAGCTCCCACTGACAACCATTTTTATTTCATGTTGCTGTGTCAGAAGAACACCCTTGAAATAATTGATTCCATTTTAAACTTGTAGTGAGCATTCTTCCTACAAGCACATAAGTACGTGCTTGTATGTACCAGTTGACTGTAAGGGTCAGGGAGACCTAATGCCCAGTGATGATTGCCTTCACCAAATGGTTTTATAGAGTAGCCAAATCTTTTTATCATAACATATTTACTCAGAGCATAATATCAATGAATTATTATACTATTTATTAAACCTTGGATAGTTACCCTGAGGAGTGATATCAGTTTACTAGTACATTGGTACACAGGTTTGTAGGCAGGTAGGTGGCATAGTGGATAGAATTCTGGTCCTGGAGCCAGGAAAACTCATCTTTCTGAATTCAGATATGACCTCAGACACTTACTAACTGTGTGACCCTGGGCAAGTCACTTAACTCTATTTGCCTCAGTTCCTCATCTGTAAAATGAGCCAGAGAAGGAAATGGAAGGAAATCATTCCAGTATCTCTGCTAAGAAAACCCCAAATGGGAATCACAAAGAGACGGATATGACTAAAAAATGTCTGAACAACAACAACACACAGCCTTGGCCATCAACTACATTAGTTAAAACTGGATTGGTTGAGTTCACCTTCAAAATGGACTAAAGGTGACTTGGGTTGCAAGTTTTGATCAGAATAGAAGGAATGACTTGGAGCTTTGGTAGAAACCAAGTGTAAGTTCAAACAAAATACAATCAAGATAACCTTCAAGTGGTCATGGCCTGAGATTTGAAAAGAAATTTCTCTTCAAGAATACAGCTTCCTGGATTCCAGAGAGGATTTCACAACTGCCTCTCCAGAAACAGAACTAGCTGTGGCTGCTCATTGCCATTGGTTGTGTTTGCCCAGCTCTAACTCTCCACCTTTGGTGTTCCACCCCACCATCATAATCCAGTATTTTTGGAGTAGATTGTCGTGGGGAATTTCAAAGAGATGTTGGACTGGATAAAACTTAGTACACGTCTCAGGAATCTTTAAATGACTTCCCTTATGTGTTGTAAGAATCAGAGTAAAGACTTTCCCCTTCTAAATTAAATAACTGAGTAAATAAATATATTGAATAAAGCAACTGAGTAAACATATTGACTGAAGTAAATAAAAGTGACCTATTTGATTGGCTAAATCGTTGGACGTTTTCCCTTTTCTTTGAGTGTGTTTTTGAACCTGGAGTCCACAGACATCTCCTCCACCCACACTCAGGACCCGTGAATACATTTCAGAGAGATTGTGAACCTGGATGGAGAAGGAGTTTACATCTTTACTAGCCTCTGATTGAAATTTGGCATTTCCATCGATTATAAATGCAGAGAACAGAGGACCATAAGCTTCAATGGATTGTCAAAGGGGTTTATGACCCAAAGTAGGTTAAAAACCCTGCTTTGGAGGGGATATCCTATTGGGATAATAACAATGCTTTCCTTCCAAGGTTGTTGAGAGGATCAAATAAAAGAATATCTGTAAAGCACTTTGTGAATGTTGAAGTACTAAATAACTCTAGCTGTTATTTTCTTGAAAATCACACCTATGTCATTCCTCTACTAAAACTATTTCGGGGATCCTCAATGCCTGTAGAACTTTCCAAGGGTTTTGGTCGCTCATCTTTTCTTATTGCCTTGAGTATTTCAACTCAATAAATTAGTTTTTTTTATTTTAGAAAATTTCAACCAACACAATTAGTGACAAATATGGGATTTTAAGAGATAACTGAGAAAATATGAACAAGCTAACTTTAAAGATGAGCAAATTTTGACCAAACCATACGTCCTCTGGAAACACAACAGACTAATATAAGGTAAATGTCTCTAATGTAAGCTATTTCTTTTATGGGAGATATTATTGCTCAGTCATGTTCGGTTGTGTCCAACCCTTCATGACCCCATTTGAGATTTTCTTGGCAAGGATACCGGAATGGTTTGCCATTTCCTTCTCCAATTCTTTTTGCAGATGGGGAAATTAAGGCAAGCAAGGTTAAGTGATTTCCCAAGGTGACACAGCTAATAAGTGTCTGAGTTCAGATTTGAACTCAGGAAGATGAGTCTTCCAGCCTCCAGGTCTGGCACTCTATCCACTGCACCACCCAGCTGTCCCACAATGGGAAATATGCTTTTGATATCTACTATTACCAGATAGGGCAATTCACAAAATCATAAATTTAGAGCTGGTAGGGACCTTAGAAATCACTAAATCCAATGCCATCATTTTAGAGATGATGAAGCTGAAAGTTGAAGTGACTTCTCTGTGTCAGGCTTTGAACCAGGTCTTCCTGACTCCAGGTCCCTTTTCCACACTACTCTTAAATGTGAGACATTTAGGATTATAGATTTAGAGCTAAATGGGACATTAGAGGCCACTGAGTCCAACTCCTTCATTTTACACATGAGAGACTAAGGCCCAGAGCAGTTTAGTAGTTTACTCAAAGTTTCATTTAAACAGAGCTGGGATTTAAGCCCATTTAATCTGACTCTAAATCTTTCATTCTTTTTTATTATGCCACCATGAATTCCTGTCCTTGACATAAAATTCCACCCACTGACATAGAATTTGGATTAAAGCAGAAGCTATTAGTAAGGATTCCTGTTCAGAGAAATTGGAAAAATTCCTAGAATTCCTAAAAGGGAACAGGAATACAATTAGAGTAATTGCCCAGTATGTAGTGAATGACCTGGTTGCTTTGAGATATAGTTAGAGTAAAATTCGTTGGGCAGGCTCAGAGCATAAAATACAGTTGGGGGGTGGAAAGGTGTATGCATGTACTATTTTATACTCAGTACATGGTAATAAATTTTCCATCAAATGATTAGAGTAGTTGAAGAGAGAGAAGCTTGGGAGAACAGCTGTTTCAACACAGTAATCCTATTCCAAAAATAAGGGATAAAGACTCACATGCTCCCTTATCACTACACTAACACAAGATGACCTAAAACACTGGCTAACCTTGACAAATGATAAGATGAGGTGATAGAGGGTTTGAAACAAGTCCTGTGTTGGATGTAAACCAAGAATTTTCTGGTATAATAAAACTCTTAAAATTAAAATCCATGGCCATGAACTATAAAGACACAGAATATAGATAGGAGATAGATAGGCATATAAATGATAGATAGATTGATGAATGAACTAGAATCACAACTGAAAAATGCAACAGAACTATAGACAATTCCCACAAATTGCATAGAGATGGGTCTTCCTTTCTTTTTTCTTTTTAAAATTTTTTGTCACTTACAGTATTTTATTTTTTCCAATTGTATATATAGTTTTCAACATTCATTTTAATAAGATTTTGAGTTCCATATTTCTCTCCCTCCCTACTTCCACCCTCCCCAAGACAATAACCAATTTGATACAGGTTATACATGTACAAACATATTAATCATATTGCAATATTAGTCGTGTTGCAAAAAAAGAATCAGACCAAAAGGGAAAAACCACAAGACAGAAGAAAAGAGCAAAAAAGTGAAACAGTATGCTTCGATCTGTGTTCAGACTCCATAGTTATTTCTCTGGATGTGGATAACATTTTCGATCATGAGTCTTTTGGAATAGACAGGCCTTCTTTTCAAAAACTCTAGAAGAAATTAAACCTATCACTCAGTATTTGTGTTCACCTTTGCTGCAAATATATTATTGACCCTTAAAACCCTCAAAACTTACAGCATCAAATATAGGGATTGAGGTAGAGGGAATGAGAAGTTCTCTTTTCATTGGCACATAAAACTCCTAAAGGAATTAAAAATGGGCTTGAATTTTGATTTCGGAGTCTTATTGGTTCTCTGTGTGTCTTTGATCATATGAATGCTAGAAATAGGCTTTTTTTCCATTTTCTTTATCTGATACACAGCCTCAGTAGGAAGGAGTGGGTACGCATACAGAGAGTACTACTAGACAGACATAATCAAAGGGAATACATCTGGCCTAGTCAAGTCACACCTCTGGCACTGGACGGTCTGATGTCTTTTCTCTTTTTGTGCTGCTGCACTTTCTGGGCCTGCTATCTACTGGTCATGATGTTTCCTACTGCAAGATATAGAGTCCCCTTCTCTACTGCACTGTGGAAGAAGCCCAAGAGGAAAAGTGAAGAGCAATTCCTTCTCAAGAGCTGGGTTCTTTCTTCATCACCGACCCTTTTCTCAACTGCCATGGATAATGCCAGAGCTGACTTTTTGAATTATTAGCCCAAGAGGTATGGCTAATCATCTCAGTCAATTACCAGATGTTTGTTGGTTGCTTTCATCTAGTGGTCAAGGACCTGTAGAGTTGATTTAGGAACTTATGTGTACTGTTATTTTTCATTCAGTTGGGTCTGACTCTTTATAGTCATATAGTCATAGCATGCCAGGCCCTTTTATCCTCACTATCTCTTGAAATCTGTCCAACTTCATTTTCATTGTTTCCATGATACTATCTATCCATCTCATCCTCTGCCATCCCCTTTTCCTTTTGCCTTCAATCTTTTCTGATATCAAAGTCTTTTCAATGTGTCCCATCTTCTCTCTATGTGGCCAAAGTATTTAAATTTCAGCTTCTGTATTTGACTTTCTAGCAAATAGCCTGAATTAATTTCTTGAAATACTGACTGATATGATCTCCTTGCTGTCCAAGGGACTCTAAAAAGTCTTCTCTAGTACCACCTAAGGGGAAAAGAGAAATGGAAAACAATACTTTAATTGGGTCAACGTATTGTTAACATTTTTTTTTTTTGCTTAATTTGAAGATCTTTCCTATCCACTAATAGGCCCATATGGAAGCCTAAGTCACATATGATGGGAGGAGTTTGCTGAATGGGTGGAGCAGGAAGAGGCAGAGCTGGAGCAGAGTTGAGAGGAAGTTGGTTAGACGAGTCAGATCTGGGAGAAAGAGAGGAAACAAGTATCTGGTTTTGGGTGACAGAAGGGCATTTTGCTTGAGGGTGTTCATTTGTGGGAAGGATTAATAATCTGTATAGACGTCTAGGTTACTATGATAGATTTTTTTGTTGCTATAATGGATTTGGCTTTCTGATGTTGGGATTTGGCTTTCTGGTATTTGAATAAATACTTTTTATTCTGTCTTCCATGTGGAGAGTCTGTTATATTTTGTGATTCAGAACTGTACTGGTATATTCATAGCAGCCATAGGCACTGTGAATATTGCATTAGGAGAGCCATCAACTAAAGTCTGAAACTACATTTGCAATAGGTCATTCAGGATATGAGTCTCTCAAAATTTCATGGTTGTGGGTGTGGCCATAACACCAGCACCTTCTTAATTTAGATCTCACATTGGGTGCTCACAAGTCACTCAACGTTTAAAGGAGGAAGTTTAATTTTCCCTGACAGGAAAGATATGCAACAAGGATACAGTGACACTTAGCTCCTCTGAATATGGTCCTCTTTGCTTTCATCTGGAAACATGAAAATGAATATGATCTGTCATCAAAGTAAACCAAATCCTGGGTCTCAGGCATCCATCAAATCTGAGGGACCTGGAGTTCACAGTGCAGGGATTTCTATTGGCCATAGGTCATGAAACATGGGACCAATTAGGTTTCAGCGTGGGGAGAAGTGGTACCAAGGAAGCTGAAGCTATCAAGGGAAGGAAAATATAGGTCACAGTTGTGAATGGGCCACTTTGAAGTCTGAAAGGAGGCACCCTTACATAGAGCTCTGTCTTGGTCACCCTGCCCATCACATTCTGCAATTTCATCAAGTGAGTTGATTAGGATTCTGATCCCATTGATGGTCTCTGAACATTATTCTGATATATAAGTAATTAAGTCAGCTTGAAAGAAATGCAAACTTCAATAATGAAAATACTCAAATTTGCTTAATTTTAGTTGGAACCCCAACTAAGCAGTTCTTTTTCTCTTGGTTTGATCAACCATAGAAAAAAAGATGGGTTTTTTGTTTCCACTTTTATAGTAGTCAGCTGTGAAACAGGAAAATAGAATTGTTTTTTAAAATGACTGTTATTTAGACTTGCCTTTCAGCAGTATTTCATCTTCCCAGAACTACAGAATTTAAGTTTGAAAAGGGACTTCAGCATTCATACATGAAAGGAACCCTTTGCAACATGGCTTACAGTATTCATCCAACCTCTGCTTTAAGATGTTCAAGGAGGGAAAATCCACCACCTCTTAAGGCAGCTCATTCAACTTTTAGATAGTCCTAATTGTTAGGAGGAGGCCATCTCCAGTCATCCTAATCTATATCTTGCCACTGGACCCAGATGGCTGTGGAGGAGAAAGTGAGGCTAGTAGCTTTGTACAGTCCACCCTCATTTAAATCCAATTCAGTTGCAAGTCATGGCATCAAGAATTGTTAGGAAGTTTTTTCTGATGTTTCCTAAATTGTCCTTTTTTTCTCAGAACAATTCCCTGTAAAGAGTAAGAGTTCAGTAAATGCTACATTGTGCCTATAATGGTGGACCTCAAGACACCTGGGATAAAAGCCTGCCTCAGACCTTGACTAGTGACATGAGTATGAGTTTGTCACTTAACTTCTCAGAGACTCCATATCTTCACCTGTAAAATGAGACTAGCACTTGAATTATCTTCATTATTGGGTTGTTGTGAGGGAAACATTTTGAAAACATTAAAACACTGTATACATAAGTTGCTATTATTATTATTATCATCAGCAAGAGTGGTAGGGGTGGAAAAGAAATATATTTTCCAATGATAGAATTTTACAAATTAAGGCACTGGAGGTGAGGGGGCAAATCTTTAAGTTATTAAATAATATAGTTACACTTTAATATTTAATTGCTTTTTTCCTACAAAATGGACAGATTTCCTTGAAGGTAATCATTCCCATTGACTTCCCATTCCCACTTCTAGGTTTGAGGGGGTAACAAGTATCCCACTGAACTATCCTCCCCTTAGGAAGTTTAGTTTCCATCCAATCTTTTTCTCTATTCCTGGTCATCCAAATTTCCTTATCTTCTAGAACTCCTGCCCAAATTTATTTTCCCATCGGCATCAGTTGCTTCAAACACCCCATGATTGTACGTAAGGAGATCTTTATCACTTGACCTGTGGTATTAAGGTCCATAAACCAATGAAAAATCCTGACATCTCCTGAATTATTTCAAATGGTCAAATAAGCCAGTTGTTCTCTGTGGTGTGGATGCAGTCTTTTGCATGGGGGTGGCAAGGTTCTCAGTTGTGATTTCATTGGTGTAGTCAGGGTTCCCAATACTGGTGTAAGGAACTCCTCCATTGATGTAACTTACAGCTGCCTGGGGCCCTGACAAATTGAGTGACTTCTCTGGGGCCCCCGAACCCAGGTCTTCCTGACTCCAGGACTAGCCCTCTATGCACTGTGCCATACTAACCCCTCATGATCCATCCTTGTATAAAACCGTTGCATCCTATCCTCCTGGATTCAATTTCATGATGTGAGTAATGCAAAAATCATTTATTGATGAGAACACTGAGTCTCTAAGGCATTGCAGGCTTCCAGTGCAGAAAATATAAGTGTGTGTGTGTGTGTGTGTGTGTGTGTGTGTGTGTGCGTGCATGTTCTTGCCCAGTGCTCCAAGCTCAGAAATGCATCACTCTGTTAAGGACCATTTATAACAAAATCCAGTATGTCAGTCAAGGAGAAATGATTTAAGACCAAATGGAGAAAACTAGAAAATTGTATGAAAGAATCAGAAAAAAATAATTTTTTAAGTTAGAGTGATAGACCATTTTGTTTCAAATTTTATTTCAGTTTTGTTTCACTAAACAAGGAAATTACATATTTCCTCAGTACTGACTCTTTTTATTCCTGGAATATCTCAGCTACAGATTCCTAACCCACGGGGCCAGACCAGCACATGGGAAAAAAATGATTCCCTGCAGGGTCTGATGTCTGTCGGGATTTTCCACTCCTCTCCACGTGTTTCTTGCAGTGGCCCTGACATTCACTTTTCCCCATCAGTCATTCCTTGGAGTCAAAAAGTTTCCTAAGAGTTAAACATCTAAATACATGATCCTACATGATCCTATTTGACCAAATAAACCAATGGTTTCCTTCCACATGGACATTCTCCTGTAAACTTATTTTAACCCACCCTTCTGGCTCCAGTCCTATGTTGTAAGCATTATATTGACAATTTTATCAATAACAAACACATAATAAATTATTATCATCCATTAATACATCATGGTGCATCTGGTGACCCAATTGCCCATCAGGAACTATGAGGGCATGGAACTATGGAACTAGAAAGAGAATTTTGCATGTTCATGAATAGTGCACTTTTAACTGAATGAAATTTTTTATTTAATCAATGAATGAGGATGGATATAAAAAGGGAAAGTTCAGGGTAGAGGGCGGTAAGTGTAGTGGTCAGTCTGTGGATTTGTGGTTAATGAGTTGGGGTGGGGCTGTTCAATCATGGGCTGGTATTTGGGCACTGGGTGTCTGGGAGGGACATATAAAAAAAGTTTAGGTAGTGAGAGGTGCAGAAAATCTCTCTGTCTACTCCACAATATTAATTTTCCTGCTATAACAAAAGAGTGGTATTTAGTGGAATGGACAGAAAAAAAAAACCTCCCACACTCTAATGACTCTGAAGCTCCTAAAATCCTAAAATTAGGCAGAGAGAGTAAAACTGGTCAGCAGAATATTACGCTGGAAACAACGTGGTGGGGCGCAGTACTGGGATCAGAGTTGAAAACATTGTTTTGAATTCTGGTTCTCTCTCCCTTACCAACTATTTGACCTTGGGCAAGTCACTTCACTTTTACCAACTCTAGTTTCTTTCTCTATAAAGTAAATACATCATGACATTTCTTACCTACATCATAAAATTCATGTTTTCAAAATATCTTCCCAGTGATGCTGTATGGCTTATGAATCATGATCACTGAGGACTCAAAATTATAAGACTCAAAATACAATGGAGAGACATATGGTAGATGTTTAGAAGGAGCATCATATTGAAAATAATTCACAGACATCAAGCCAGTTAACTAGCTTTTGTTTATCAAGTGCCTACTATATGCCAGGCAATGTGTGAAGTGCTGAGGCTACAAAAAGAAGGAAAAACAATCCATACTCTGAAGGAACCTCTTGTCTAATAGTGGAGGCGACATGAGAACACCTATAGTACAAACAAGACACATACTAGATAAATTGAGAGTAATCTTAGACAAAAGACTTCTTGTTGAAGGTGGAATTTGAAGGAAATCAGGGAAGCTAGAAGGGACAGACAAGAAGAGAAAGAGTTTCCAGGCATGGGAGACAGCCAGTGAAAACACTCAGAATCAGGAGAGAAAGGGTTTTGTAAAAAGAGGTTAGTGTCACTGAGTCACAAAGTATGAGGAGGGTAGTAAGTTGTAAGAAGATTGGTAATGAAGGAAGGGCCACTTTATGAAGGGCTTTTCAAAGCCAAAAAGAAAATTTTATATTTGATCCTTCGAGTAACAAAGAGACATTGAGGTTGATTATCAAGTAGGGTGATGATATGGTCCAACTTGCATTTTAGGAAGATAAATTTAACAGTTGAGTGCAGGATGGATCAGAATGAGGAGAAACTTAAGACAGAGAGACCAACCAGAAGACTATTTATTGCAATACTCCAGGCTTGAGATGCTGAAGACTTGCACTGCTGTGGTGGCAGTATCAGGGAGAAGAGGGTGAATGCAAGAGAAATTATAAACACAGAAACAATGTTTGACCACCAATTAGATATTGGAGGGTGGGGGCTGGGTATGAGAGAGTGAGAAGTTGAAGACAACACCTAGCCTGCAAGCCTAGGTAACTGGGAAGATTGTGGTAACTGTCAACAATAATAGGGAGGTTTGGAAAAGGAAATGGTTTAGGGGAAGATAATGAGCTCTGTTTTGGACAGGTCAAGTTTAAGATTTCTGTTGGACATCCAGTTTGATATGTCTAAAAGGCATTTAAGGATATGGGACAGGAGAAATATATGACCTGAAGTGGAGGTAGGTCAGTCATCCAGGGAGAAGTGAATGACAAATGGGCAACCCAAGTTCTGCAGTGCTATTTGTGAGATGCTAAAACACTCAAGAAGAGTCACTTTAAAGTAAAGAAGGAAGTATTGGATTGAAGAATTGCCCAGACTGACAAAGTATTGATGCATTACCAGCTGCAATGGAGGAAATAATGCCCACACTAGTGAGATAATATATTGACATGTCCAGAGCCATGATTAGTACTTTTCCCTGCCCAGGACAAGTAGCACAAAGTATGACTTGGAATGAGTAACATGAAATGTGGCTGCACATCTAATGTGGAGAAGGAAAGGATCTCATCTGGGAAGCAAAGAGGGTAGCTTTCTATTTGCATGAATTATTATTGCTAACAAGGTGCTAAGCTCAATTATTTCAAGCTGGTGTTGGCTTGCATGTACCATCAGCTGCCTCCAAATTTCAGCTCCCTCAAGCAGTGTCAAAATAACTTTGCTTGGTTATGACTCTGGAAATACCTACTTCATAGAATTATTGTGACGATCAAAACGAGATAATGCATTTTAAGATTTTTACAAACTCTTAAAGGGTCACATTAATGTCAGCTTTTGTTATTATGTGGAGAGAGAGGCAAATTGGAGACTCTCGTGCACTCCAAAAATTCTCTCTGGATATATCCAAAGGAATGATGATTCCTTTACTGATTCATGGTCCCATTTGGGGTTTTCTTGGAAGAGATAATGGAGTGGTTTGCTATTGCCTTCTCTAGTTCATTTTATAGATAAGGAAACTAAGGTAAACAAGATTATATGACTTGCACAAGGTCACACGGTAAAGTGTCTGAGGCTAGATTTGAACTCAGGAAGATGAGATATCCTGACTCGAAGTCCAGCAACCTCTTCACTGCAGCACGTAGCTGTCTTGTTCCTGTAGGTGGACACTATAAATTCTACCTTCTCCTAAGAACTTAGAACCTCTGAAATCAAGAGACCTACATCAGTAGCATAAGATTCAGCAAACTTCAAATATTTCACTTCTTAGAAAAGTGAATATTGCAATAGAAAGTAAACCCGATGGAATTCCAAGTTCTGGTCTCTACTATCCTTAGAGAACTCATGCTGTCAGGTATCTTTGGCTCCTGGTATAATTTTAAAATAGGAAAAAAGTGGGATTCAGAACCCACCTCGGTCTATTCTTTCTTGTCCCCTAATGGTCTCCTTCTCTCCTATTTCAGCTGCCTTGTGCCACAAGCTTCTCTGTCAAAGCATCTCTCAAGAAGGAATCATCTCATTCACACTAAATGACTGATGGATCCCTCCATTCAATTTTTACTTTAAAAACAATCAAAGCTTAGACTAAAAGGTTGCTGCCTATGGTGGAACTTCAGGAATGGAAAGCGGGGGAGATTGTAGGTGGAGACAAAGATGCCTTTTAGGAAAGCCTGTGTTAGCCCAAATTATAGTATTTGAAAGCTATTGAACAGATATCTATTGGGAAATAGTTAAACAAATTGTGGTACATGAATGTGATGGAATATTGCTGTACTGTAAGACACGATGAGTGCAAGGAAGCATGGGAGTTGATATGAACTGATGCAAAATGAAGTAAGCAAAACCAGGAAAACAATATACAATCAATCAATCAATAAAGATCTACTAAGTTCCTACTAAGTGCCAGACAAAGTGCTAAGCACTGGGGATATATGAAAAAGCAAAAAACAGACCCTGCCCTCAAGGAGCTAAAAGTCTAATGGGGAGATAACATGAAAACAAATATATAACAGACAAGCTATATACAGGATAAATAAGAAGTAATTAACAGAAGGAAGGCACTAGAATTAAGAGGGATGAGGGAAGGCTTCTAGTGAAAAATGGGTTTTAAGTTGGGACTTACAGGAAGCCAGAGAAGTCAGTAGTTACAATGACTATAACTATATAAAAGAAAACGACAAAAAGGAAACTGAACACTGTATAGCTATGCTAGAGCTTGCTCTTAATGAAAAGGGGAGAAAATGCCTCCCTTCCTTCTTTGCAGAAAGGGGGGACTGTGGGGTGTGCAACTTTGCATATTCTCTCAAATTCAGTTGTCTAAGTCATCAGGGTTTTTCCACTCCAATCAGCTTTTATTCATAATTCTTAATGTAAATATGTATTAAGCAAGGCACAGGGAATATGAAGATAAAAATGAAATATGAATCTCTGTTCTCAGCTTACATGTTATTGACCTTCTACTTACATTAAATCCCAACCTTCAAAAGAGGTTTCCACTATGCCCAAAAGGTTATAAAACTGTATATACCCTTTGATCCAGTAATGCTGTTACTGGATCTGTGTCTCAAAAAGATCATAAAAAAGAGAAAAGGACCCACATGCACAAAAATATTTATAGCAGCTCTCTATATGGTGGCAGAGATTAGAAATTGAGGGGATACCCATCAATTGGGGAGTGGCTGAACAAGCTGTGGTATATGAATGTAATGGAATACTACTGTGCTATAAGAAGTGATGAGCAGGCAGATTTCAGAAAAACCTAGAAAGACTTCCATGAACTGATGCTGAATGAAGTGAGCAGAACCAGGAGAACACTGTACACAGTAACAGCCACATTGTACAATGACTTTGATGACTTAGGTCTTCTCAGAAATGCAACGATCCAAGGCAATTTCATAAGACTCACGCTCGCCACATCCAGAGAAAGAACTATGGAGTGTGAATGTAGATCAAAGCACACTATTTTCATTTTTCATTTGCTTTTTCTTTCTCATGATTTTTCCCTTTTGTTCTGATTCTTCTTTCATAACACGACTAGTGTGGAAATATGTTTAGTATGATTGTATGTACACGTGTAGCCTATGTCAGATTGCTTGCTGTCTTGGGGAGGAGGGAGAGAAAGGAGAGAGGGAGAAAAATTTGGAACTCAATATTGGACAAAAGTTTATGTTGAAAATCATACTTATATGTAATAGGAAAAAATACTATTAAAGGGGAAATTTTTTTTAAAAAAGGTTTCAGATCAATTTCCAGCTCCCTGAAATTGCACCACAGAGGAACTACCTACTCCTCTTAAATAAGTCCTGACTCCAGCATTACTTAGCCTAGTAAGCTAAGCACAGTGGCTGTCCAGGAGTCAGGAAGACCTGACTTCAAATCCATCTTCAGACCTTTTTCAACTGCTGAACCCCAGGCAAGTCACTTAATATCTGTTTTTCTCAGTTTCTTCAAATGTAAGACAGGGATAAAAAATAGCCCTTACCTCTCAGGATTGTTGTGAGAATCTAATAGCAGGCCCTAAATGAAGGATGATTGGGTTCCTGGAGCCTTACATGTTACAATAACATGTAAGCTGAGAACAGAGATTCATATTTCATTTTTATCTTCATATTCCCTGTGCCTTGCTTAATATATATTTACATTAAGAATTATGAATAAAAGCTGACTGGAGTGGAAAAACCCTGATGACTTAGACAACTGAATTTGAGAGAATATGCAAAGTTGCACACCCCACAGTTCCCCCTTTCTGCAAAGAAGGAAGGGAGGCATTTTCTCCTCTTTTCATTAAGAGCAAGCTCTAGCATAGCTATACAGTGTTCAGTTTCCTTTTTGTCGTTTTCTTTTATATAGTTATAGTCATTGTAACTACTGACTTCTCTGGCTTCCTGTAAGTCCCAACTTAAAACCCATTTTTCACTAGAAGCCTTCCCTCGTCCCTCTTAATTCTGGTGCCTTCCTTCTGTTAATTACTTATTTATCCTGTATATATATCCTGTATATAACTTGTCTGTTATTTTTGTCTGTTATGTTGTAGGAAGAAGGTTAAGTAAAGGGATTGATGAAGGGAAAAGTAGGGTAAGGTGAAGTTACTTTGTCTTATGGGGAGAGAGGAAGGAAGCAAGCACTTATTAAGAGCCTTCTATGTACCAGGTACTGAACTAGATACTTTGCAATTAACTCATTTGATGATTTACAGGAGCATATCGTGACAGAATATTAAAATTTCATAAATCTAGATTTGGAAGGGATCTTCAAGGTCCTCTAATCCAAATCATTCATTTTACAAATGAGAGTTGTTGGTTGCACAAGGTCATACTTATAGTGAGAAGATTTGAACTACGGCTCTCTAATTCCTTAGCTAATACTCTTTCCAACGTTGCCATGCTGTACCTTTGAGGGAGTGGAGGTTCTGAGAGAGGAGGGCTGAAGTTCTGGTAAAGGATTTTCCAAGAGATTTGTCAGAGTAAACAGTAAGGAGTCAAAACATGTTGTTGGGTGGCAAGCTCAGGGTGTTGTCTTATTATCACCACCACCAAACATTCATTAAGTACTTACTATGTTCTAGGCACCATGTTAAGCACTGGGGATGCAAATAAGAGTAAAAATAGTCCCTGCTCTCAAGGTACCCATGGGCTAAGGAGGGAAGGCCAGGGAAAATGCGCAATCCTTTTGGAGAATCTTGTGTGAGGAAAAGCAAAGAGGCCAAGGTCACTGAGTCAGAGTATGAGGAGGGGAATAAGGTATAAGAAGACTGGAAGGGTAAGAAGGGGCCATGTTATGAAGGACTTTAAAAGCCAAGCAAAACATATTTTCTTTGATCCTGAAGATAATAGAAGTCACTGGAGTTTACTGAGTAGGAGAACAAGATGGTCAGACCTAGGCATTAGAAAGATCCCTTTGATAATTAATGGGAAGATGGCATGGAATGAGGATGGACATGAGACAGGGGGACCAATTCTCACACTATTGCAATATTCTAGGTGTGTGGTGATAAGGGCCGCCACTAGGATGGTGGCACCGCCAGAGGAAAGAAAGGAATATATAGGAAAGTATTATGAAGGTAGAGGGGCAGATAGAAGGCATAATGGAGTGGCCTGGAATCAGGAAGACTCACTTCCCTGCTTTCAAATCTGGCCTCAGATATTTACTTGCTGTGTGACCTTGGGCAAGTTACTTAAGCCTGTTTGCCTCAGTTTCCTCATCTGTAAAATGACTTGGAAAAGGAAATGGCAAACCATTCCTGTATCTATGCCAAGAAAACCCCAAAATGGGGTCATGAAGAGTTGAAAACAACTAAACAATTTTACGAGAGTAGAATCAATAAGATCTAGCAGCTGATTGGTTTATATAGATAGATAGATACATATGTATGTATCTATATAGATACATACATAGTGTGTGTATAAATATATACATGTATAATACATATGTGTATATATACATACATATACGTGTGTGTATATATACACATATGTAAGAGTCAATCAATAAATGTTTATTAAATTCCTACTATGTATTAAACACTACGAAACTGGAGATATGAAAAAAACTGTCCTTGCTCTCACCAACTTATAGTCTAATGGGAAAAATAAGATGCAAATATGTTTTATAGAGGATAAATTGGAAATAATCAAGATGACACCTGGGATGTGAGCCTGGAGGACTGGGAGGCTGTGGGTGTCCTCAACAGCAACAGAGAAGTGTGGAAGAAGGAGGAGTTTGGGGGTAAAGATAATGAGTCAAATTTTGAGGTATGTTGATTTTAAGTTGTCTACAGGACATCCATAGATCTACATATAGATGAAAATTCAATCAATGGGAACTATTGAGATCACAGAATGAGGTAGGATGGAAGGAGAAGAGAAGACAGCACAGGACAGACTCTTGTTAACCCATGGTTAGCCAGTGTGATCTGGATGAAGATCCAGCAAAGGCTGTCAGAAAAGAGTGGTGAGACAGGTAGAAGGGAAACCAGTAGAGAGAAGACAATTTACAGAAAAGGTTAATCAGCAGGTCAAAGACTGCAGAAAAGTCAAGAAGAGTAAGAATTGAGAAAAGGCCATTGGATTTGGCAATTAAAGACAGTTAAACAAAAAAGGGCAGGTAGGTGGCAAATTGGATTGAGCACTGGGCCTAGAGTCAGGAAGACTCTTCTTCCTGAGTTCAAATCTGGCCTCAGACACTTACTGGCTATGTGACCCTGGGCAAGTCACTTAACCCTGTTTGCCTCAGTTTCCTTATCTGTAAGATGATCTAGAGAAGGAAACGGTAAATTACTCCAGCATCTTTGACAAGAAAACCACAAATGTGGTCAGAAAGAGTTAAACACAACTGAATGACGAAAGCAAAAAAGACAGAAAGGAAAGATTGAAGTTGCTCCCTGGTTTCCAGCAATTGTAAAACTCCCACCTCTCCACTCCCTGCTTTGCATTGGCTCTTTCAGCAAACCTACTTCCCATTTCCTATTTTTTAAAAAATAAAAATCTGTTTGCTTTTTGTATTGACCATGTAGTCTCAAAAAGAAACTAGTTTTTCTAATCATAACCCTAAAATCAGCTGGTGACCCAACTTGGGGATGCATAATAGCACTTCTACTATGTCATATTTTTTGTATAAATATCTTTCCTATATCTACAATTTAACTGCAATTTCCTTAAAGAACAGTGTAGTATAATGGATGATTCAAAGGCACTGCCTTCCAAGTATAGCTTCTGCCACTTATTAGCTGCTTGATCTTGGCAAATCATTTCATTGTTCTAAACTACAGTTTCCCTATCTGTATGATGGAAAGGATGGATTAAATTATCCCTAAGGTCCCTTCCTATTCTAAATACACTACTAACAGTATCATGGCCTATCAGAGCCTCATCCTTTGGAACATGGGCAGCGTGCTTTATGGGGTGCAATCTCCCATGTGTGCATTTGGGGAGCCTACTGGAAGTCCTTGTCCTCCACTTCTAAGTAGACATTCCATAGCTATTTCCTTTTTGCTTTCTCTGTTGTAAAAATGGGCCCTTTGATTAGATGCTGAGCCACAAGCTGAGTGTACATACAAAAATTCCCAATGACTTCACCTCTTTCTCTTTCCTCTCTGGCTGCATGGGAGTGGGTACTACAAATTGCTGTGGGCCTCTTGGTAGGGGAAGAACCTTAGATCTTCTCTCACCCAGTTGCCAGGAAGCCATGAGCATTTGGATTTGCTATTACTTCTGTCTCTGTTGTGTCTGTTCTGTCCAGCTCTTAGATGAAGGAATATTGGAGATGACAGAGACTTGGTAAGCTTCAAAAGGTTGGAAGGAAAAGAAGCCACCAGAGGCTCAGCAACCAGAGTCCATGCTCAAGTCTAGTGGCACCTGAGCCTGGTAAGAGACCAATGCAGTCAATGAGGAGAGACCAGGAGGAGCTAGACCAAAGCCTTGTGTGTCCTGCAGCAACAGAGAAACTCTCCCAGCTGTGCCATATTTGAAAGAGAATTTGGTGGGATGAATGCTGTGTAGCAACCCCTTTCATTCTGAGCCCAATCCTTTAAGGTCCAAGAAAGGGAAGAGACTGTGTCCCTGAGAAAGTGAGATTGTGCTTGTACTTCTTTTCTTGATGTATCCTCTTTGTAAATATCCTCTTAAAAGCCAATTGATGTTAATTGGTTAAGTTGATAGTGGAGAGTGCTAATCATTGGATCTATCAATAATATGGAGAGATGTAAAATGTTACTGGTTATTGACAGTGCAGAGAAAACAACAGAACGGGGGCTCTATCTGATAATATTAGAGAAAGCCCCACTTCCCCTCAGGGGTACCCTGAGAAGAGTCCTGAGAAGAAAATGTAGCTATCTTCTGGGAGCTTGACTTGTCAGTACAAGTGAGGATTTGGATAAGAACATCCAGAGCTTATAAATGCTGTCCTACAATCCTATGAGCTCAGCTGGGAATGTATCTTTCCCCACATTAGTAGTTTCCATGTTATATGTAATTATATCCCCCACTATTTTTTTTTTACAAAAATACTATCAAGTTCCCCATTTTTCATAAAAATAACATAACTATATATAAAGTTCTTAGCTGACACTTTGTTTAAATAAAATTAAGGATATATTATAATTTTATTACAACACAAATCTTACATATGCAATAAAATAAGGTATACGTGTATATTTATTGATTAGTAAATTTATAAAATTTTGTATTTATGACATACATTGATGATGATAAAAATAATGTATTGGGTAGGCTTGTTTTCAGCATAAATTTCCTCAAAGTGTGGTGTCATTGATTCTATTGCTACCCACAAGTCTTTTTCAACCACTAATTATTATTGATATTTTGTCTTTATAACACCTAGAGCAAAAAATCTCATTTCATGCTAATAAGATGTTGTGAATAGTAGCAAAATTTGTATTACTTTGTGTAATAAAACAGAGAACTCTTTGTTCAGCCATAGCCAAAACATAATAAGATTTTCAGGTTCAAATACTTATTCCAAATCTTCTATGACAAGACAGGTCTATTAATTCTTTTTTTTCCCAGATAGAGTAAGACCAAATGTATCTTTTTTTGTCCATGACAAATGGGTTCCTAATATACATTCATATTTAGGAATATTTAAGTCTTTGAAGTAAAATGAGAATTGCTTCTGTAGACTAGTCAAGTAGTTAATAAGATTGCCTCTGCTTTCTTTTATTTTATTCGCAAGGCAGGAGGTTTTTAAATTGGGAAACATATGAAAAATATTATTTTATAAATTTATTATTTGAACCTCTAACTTTTTCACAAAGAAAGGCATTCTATCTTCCTGGATCAGAATATTAATTTAAAGGTTTTGTATTGATTTTTTAAAGCCCTTGGCTTTTTGAAAATATTCAACACATATATTAAGCCTGAAGGTGGAGGGGAAGGAAGTTAAAATGAGGGCAAATTATTCTTGTCTGCTGCAGCTGAGGCCCCCTGGCTTCAATCGTGGCAGCCTTCCATAGGGACCATTTCTGTTACCATGACTTCCAGGATTATAATATCTGTGTTGCTTGTTGAGGGGCAAAGGGAAGGAGAGAAGGAGGATCATGTAGTTATTCCTCAAAAGAAAGAGAAGGGAAGAGATGTTAAGCAACATGACTTAAGTAAATATAGTACTTGAAGATTACTTGTGAGTCAGAAAGGTTCCCATAGTCTAGAAACTGGGAAGGATGTCCAAAATGACATATTCCAACCATGTCTTGAGTGTCTAGGGGATGTTGGGTAGAGCTTGCTCATGGTCATAACTAGCTAGTGAAAGAATTTATCCTAGAAGCCAGGTCTTCTAACTCCCAGCCTAGTCTTATTCTCATTATACCATACTGCCTATCAATAGTTCAGTTGAAAAAGAACTGTAAAATGATAACTTTATTACATATTTTAAAAGAATAACAAGTTGTATATAATAAATCTGCCTATTCTGGGAAAAGTCTTCACATGTATAATCATCTTTTTTTCTATTCTACTATTTTATGAAAATGCTTGCTTTATTTCCTAAGTTCTGAATAAAATAAATAAAATAAAATAAAATAAAATAAATTTTAAAAGAACTATAAGGGAAACACTCCACAAATGCTTTCCCTTTGCTGATTATCCCCAATTTATCCCATAGGTAGACCACATGTACACTATCATTTGCATGTTGTCTCCCCATTGGACCGCAAGTTTCTTGGGACTATCTTTTACCTCTATATCTTCAGTGCTTAGCACATAGTAGGCATGCAATAAATTCTTATTAACTGAATAAATGCTATAAATAGTTTTATGAAAAATTGGGTTATGATAGGATTGCATAGCTCCATAGTTAGTATTCCATATTATGGATGGAAGACACATCCTTTGGATTATGACTAAAAATCAGGAGTATCAAAGAGAAGCTTCCTTTGAGGAAGTTGAAGTTATGTCTTGGACAATTTCTTGCTTCATACAAGTCAAACAAGAAGATCATAGAGGCCTTGCTGACATCCCTTCATCTACCATTTTCCTCAGCACTTTTGTAATATCAAGAGCCATAATGCATTAGGACTTAAAGCTCTTCAGGGAAATTTGTTTGTTTCCTTCCACTGCACACAATCTAGTTCTGAGGCTTTGTGCTAGTTACCTAGGAAACAGACAACTGATGACTGTATTATTCTGGCTGTTAGAGTTGTGTTCATGGTATACAAGAATACCATAAAGTACTTGACAAATAAAAGACAGATTCATTCAAGGAACTGCAGTGGGTAATCTGTTTTTTAGTTATTGTTCTGTCATTTCAGTCATATCTAACTTTTCATGAACCCATTTGGGGTTCTCTTGGCAAAGGTACTGGATCATTTGCCATTTCCTTCTCCCAAAATGTTTAGTTATTTACAATAACTTATCTTTATCTTGTTTCAATTCATTTTCACTTTAAGTTGTCTCTAGTAATTTTTAAGAATTTTATAATTTCAAAAAATTTTCAATCATTTCTTTTTTTCTCCCTCTCCACCCAAATGGAAAATAAAAAGATATACAAAACCCTCATATCATATAGTCAAGCAAAGTAAATTTCCACATTGGCTATGTTCAAAAGTACATAATTTATTTCACATAATAGGTCATCATTTCTTTATTGGGAGATGTCATCAATCCTCTAGAATCATGAAGTCTTAAGCTTTCTATACTTGTTCAGTTTCACAGTATTGATTTTGTAGTACAAATTGTTCTTTTCGTTCTTATCACTTCACTTTGAATCAGTTCAGACAATCTCAGGTTTCTGTGAAACCATCTCTTTCTTCCCTTCTTACAGCACAATAGGATGGCTAGCCCTGAAAAGACTTTGATCCACCTTCACCCAACTCTCACCTGTGGCTCCAAGGATCTGTAGCATGTGCTGTGGTTGCACCCCCAGTAAACAGTCTCAGCAGATGGGCTAAATGAGGTTGAGGGTAACTGATAGGCCTCAAGCCTGTTGATGAGTTAAGGGGATGTCTACCCCAGACATGTGAAGACTTTTCCCAGAACAGGCAGATGAGAACAATTTGTTCCAGTAGCCATCAAGGCACCTGAAGCAGGTGCTATGGAGCACTGAGAGCATGGTCAAGCACAATCTGAACCTTTGCCAGTCATCTTGACTTTTGTCCTGACATGGGACTTTGATGACTCCAGAAGAGAGAGTAAGGCTGATGACTTTTTACAACTCTGCCTCACTTAAATCCAATTCCTGCACAAAATATCACCCATGATATCACTGGTCCTCTTTGAATATGAAGGACCCTCACCACCACAATAGTATTCCATTATATACATACACCAGCATTTGTTCAGGAATTCTCCAATTGATAGGAACCTCCTTAGTTTCCAATTCCTTGCCACCACAAAAAAGCTACTAAAAATATTTTTGTATATATAATACCTCTTCCTCTTTCTTTGATCTCTTGGGAAGTGTAGGCCTAAGTAGTAGTATTCCTGGCTCATAGAAAGGACATGCATTTAATGACTGGTGGCAGGGAGGGGGCAGTTCCAAATTGCGTTCCAGTATGGTTGAAACAAGTTACAACTCCAACAGTGCATCAGTGTACCCATTTTTTCACAACCCCTCAAACATTTGTTATTTTTATCATATCATCTTTTTTTTTTATTTAACTTTTAACATTTATTTTCACACAATTTTGGGTTACAAATTTTCTCCCCTTTTCTCCCCTCCCCCCCCCCCCCAAACCCGAGCTTTCTGATTGCCCCTGTGACCTATCTGCTCTCTCCTCTATCCTCCCTCCCTGCCCTTGTCTCCGTCTTCTCTTTTGTCCTGTAGGGCCAGATAGCTTTCTTGACCCCTTAACCTGTATTTCTTGTTACCCAGTGGTAAGAACATTACATTTGGTCCTAACACTTTGAGTTCCAACTTCTTTAGCTCCCTCCCTCTCCACCCCTTCCCCTTGGAAGACAGGCAATTCAATATAGGCCATATCTGTTTAGTTTTGCAAATGATTTCCATACTAGTTGAGTTGTATAGGACTAACTATATTTCCCTCCATCCTATCCTGTCCCCCTTTACTTCTATTTTCTTATGGTCCTTTCCCTCCCCATCAGTGTCGACCTCGTATTGCATTTTCCTCCCCATGCCCTCCCCTCCATCCTCCCCCCCACCCTGCTTGTGCCCCTGTCCCCCACTCTCCTGTATTATGAGATAGGTTTTCCTATCAAAATGAGTGTGCATTATATTCTTTCCTTTAGTGGAATGTGATGAGAGTAGACCTCATGTTTTTCTCTTGCCTCCCCTCTTTATCTCACCACTAATAGGTCTTTTGCTTGCCTCTTTTATGAGAGATAATTTGCCCCATATAACTTCTCCCTTTCTCCTCCCAATATTTCTCTCTCACTGCTTGATTTCATTTTTTTTTTAAGATATGATCCCATCCTCTTCAATTCACTCTGTACACTCTGTCTCTATGTATGTGTGCGTGTGTGCATGTGTGTGTGTGTGTACTCCCACCCAGTACCCAGATACTGAAATGTTTCAAGAGTTACAAATATTGTCTTTCCATGTAGGAATGTAAACAGTTCAACTTTAGTAAGTCCCTTATGACTTCTCTTTGCTGTTCACCTTTTCATGGTTCTTCTTCACTCTTGTGTTAGAAAGTCAAATTTTCTTTCCAGCTCTGGTCTTTTCATCAGGAAAATTTGAAAGTCCTCTATTTCATTGAAATACCATTTTTTCTCCTGAAGTATTATACTCAGTTTTACTGGGTAGGTGATTCTTGGCTTCAGTCCTAGTTCCTTTGACTTCTGGAATATCCTATTCGATTCCCTTCTATCCCTCAATGTAGAGGGTGCCAGATCTTGTGCTATCCTGATTGTATTTCCACAATACTTGAATTGTTTCTTTCTAGCTGCTTGCAATATTTTCTCTTTCACCTGGGAATTCTGGATTTTGGCCACAATGCTCCTAGGAGTTTCTCTTTTTGGATCTCTTTCGTGCAGTGTTCTGCGGATTCCTTGAATATTTATTTTGCCTTCTGGTTCTAGAATCTCAGGGCAGTTTTCCTTGATAATTTCATGGAAGATGATGTCTAGGCTCTTCTTTTGATCATGGTTTTCAGGTAGTCCCAGAATTTTTACATTGTCTCTCCTGATTCTATTTTCCAGGTCAGTTGTTTTTCCAATAAGATATTTCACATTATCTTCCATTTTTCGAATCTGCGCGATATGTTCTGAGATATCTGTCTTTCTCGAAAAGTCCTTAGCGTCCATCCGTACCATTCCAGATTTGAAAGATCTATTTTCTTCAGTGAGCTTTTGAATCTCCTTTTCCATTTGGTTAATTCTGCTTTTGAAAGCATTCTTCTCCTCATTGGCCCCTTGCACCTTCCTTGCCAGCTGAGTTAGGCTAGTTCTCAAGGTGCCAATTTCTTCAAGATTTTTTTGATTCTCCTTTAGCAGGGAGCTGATCTGCTTTTCATGCTTCTCCCTCATCCCTCTCATTTCCCTTCCCAGTCTTTCCTCCACCTCTCTAACTTGATTTTCAAAATTCCTCTTGAGCTCTTCCATGGCCCGAGCCCATTGGGTGGGCTGGGACACAGAATCCTCGATTTCTGTGTCTTTGCCTGATGGCAAGCATTGTTCCTCCCCATCAGAAAGGAAGGGAGGAAGTGTCTTTTCTCCGCTAAAATACCCTTCAATAGTTTTATTTCTTTTCCCTTTTCTTGGCATTTTTTCCAACCAGTGGCCTGACCTCTGAATGTTCTCCTCACACCCACCTCGCCTCCTGGTCCTCCCAGCCAGCGTTTGGGGACTGAGATTCAAATGCTGCTTCCCGCCTTAGAGTTTTTGGCGGGGGCAGGGCTGCTATTCAGTGTTAAATTAAGTTCAGGTGCTGAGGTCATGGGCAGGGCCGCCTCTCTGGCTCAGTTCCCTCATGGGGTTTATGCATAGACCTTCCACAATGGATCCAGGCTCCCTCCCGTTTGGGGAGCCCCTGTCTGCAGCCGCTTCTCAGCTTCCATCTCCTGGGGGGGCCCGAGCCATGGGAGCACCCCACTCCCCTCTCAACCCGCCAAAGAGACTCTCTCACCTACCCCCGTCAGTCACCTGTTGGTGGGGGGGCTTGTGCCGCCACTGAAGATCCCGTCTCTGGAGCCCTCCCAGATCCGTGTCTCTCGGAGCCGCGGCCGCTGCCGCCGCAGGTCCGGGCTGGACTCCGCATCTGCAGCGCTACGGACCTTTTGCGAGAGGTTTGCAGGTCCCTCTGTGGGTGGGGGGACCCGCGTGGCCGCTGGAGATCCTGTCCCCGTAGCCCTCTCGGATCTCTTCCCCTCAGTGTCGTGGCCGCGGCGGGACTGCACTCTGCTCCCCGTCCCGGCGCCCAGTCCACGGCGCGAAGGACCCCCCGCGAGAGGTTTGCAGGTCTCTCAGGAGCAGAAATCTCCCTCGCTCCAATACTCCGTGGTCTCTGGGTGCAGAATTCGCCCTGGCTTGGTCCCCTCTAGCTGCTCTGTGGTTATTGGGCTCGGAGCTGTGTGTATGTGCATCTTTCTACTTCACCATCTTGGCTCCGCCTCCCTATCATATCATCTTTACCAATCTGATGGGAATGAAGTATAATTTTAGAATTGTTTTAATTTGTCTTTCCCTAATACTGATGACATGAAGTATTTTTTCTTTTTTTCAATTATTTTGATTGTTTTCAGTGTTCTACAATCACTTCCATATATCTTAGATTTTTTCCCCCTCCTTTCCCCTCTTTCCCCCCTCCCTTCCCACTCCCTCCCTGACATGATATACAATTTTATATTTACACATACATTCCTATTAAATACATTTTCACCTTCATCATATTGCATAGAAGAATTAAAATGAATGGGAGAAATCCTAAAACAAAACAAAACATAATACAAAAGAAAACGAAATGCTTCATTCTGCCATCAAATTCCATAGTTCTTTCTCTGGATGTGTAAGACATTTTGCCTCAAGAAACCATTGGGAATTTTCTAAGCCCTTGCATTGTAATGAAGTACTAAGTTTACCAGAAAAATTCCTTGCACACTGTGGTTGTTACTATGTACCAAGTTCTCCTGGTTCTGCTCCTTTCACTCAGCATCAGTTCATTTAAGTCTTTCCAGGCCTCTCTGAAGTCTTCCTGTTCATTTCACATAGCACAATAGTATTCCATTATATTTATATACCACAATTTGTTTAGTCCCTCCCCAATTGATGGGCATTCCCTTGATTTCCAGTTTTTGGTCACCACAAACAGAACTGCAATAAATGTTTTTGTACATGTGGGACCCTTTCCCATTTTTATGATCTCTTGGGGATACAGTTCTAGAAGTGGTATTGCTGGATCAGAGGGTATGCACATTTTTGTAGCCTTTTGGGCATAGTTCCAAATTGCTCTCCAGAATGGTTGGATCAGCTCACAGCTCCACCAACAATGAATTAGTGTTCCAACTCTCCCACATCTTCACCAGTATTTATCATCTTCCTGTTTTGTCATGTTAGCCAATCTGATATGTATGATGTGGTGTCTCAGAGTTGTTTTGATTTGCATCTCTCTAATCAATAGTGATTTAGAGTATTTTTTCGTATGACTATAGATAGCTTTAATTTCTTCCTCTGAAAACTGCTTGTTCATATCCTTTGACCATTTATCAATTGGTGAATGACTTGTATTCTTGTACATTCGACTCAGTTCTCTATATATTTTAGAAATGAGGCCTTTATCACAGACACTAGTTGCAAAAATTCTTTCCCAGTTTTCTGCTTCCCTCCTAATCTTGGTTGCATTAGATTTGGTTATACAAAAACTTTTCAGTTTAATATAATCAAAATTATCCATTTTGTACTTCATAATGTTTTCTATCTCTTGTTTAGTCAAAAAATTTTCCATTCTCCATAAATCTGATAAATACACTATTCCTTGCTCCACTAATTTGTTTATAGTATCAATCTTTATACCTACATCATATACCCATTTGGACTTTATTCTTGTGTACAGTGTCAGGCATTGCTCTATGCCCAGTTTCCACCACACTGTTATCCAGTTTTCCCCGCAATTTTTGTCAAACAGTGAGTTCTTATCCCAGAAGCTGGGGTCCTTGGGTTTATCAAACAGTAGATTGCTATATTCATTGACTACTGTGTCTTGAGTACCCAACATATTCCACTGGTCTACCCCTCTGTTTCTTAGTGGTTTTGACAATTGCTGCTTTATAATACAATTTGAGATCTGGTAGAGTTAGGCACCTTTCCTAGCATTTCTTTTCATTAGTTCCATGGAGTATATTTTCCATTGGCTAAAGATAGCTTGGATTTCTCCTCTGAGGACTACCTGTTCATATCCTTTAACCACTTAATTCAGGAATTGCTCTTGTTCTTATAAACTTCAATCCATTCTTAAGTATCTTGGAAATGAAATCTTTATCAGAGAAACTTGCTACAAAGATTTTTCCCCAGTTATTTATTTTTTTCCTTAGCTGTACTGGATTTGATTGTGAAAAAAAAAAAACTTTTTAGTTTTGTGTAAACAAAATCATCCATTATAATCTTCTATGATCTTCTCTATCCCTTGTTTGATCATGAATAGGTCTTGAAGAGGTCTTCCCTTATCTTTAGATCTAAATGGTAGTTTCTGCTTTGCTCTTCTACTTTGTCAATGATGTGCCCTCTTGAAATCTATCCATTTGGAGCATATCTTGGTCTAAGGTATAAGGTGTTAGTCTAAACTTAATTTCTACTGGACTGATATCTAGTTTCCCTAGTAGTCCTTATCCCTGTAGCTGGGGTCTTTGTAATTATCTAACATTTGGCTACTAACATACAACATTTATGTTGTATACGGAATTCGTTCCATTGAGTGATTTCTATTTGTCTTTTAACTAGTACTGAAGTCCTTTTATTTTTGTTCTAGTACAGCTTTGAGATATGGTACTGCTAGGTCCCCTTCCTTTTCACCTTTTTTTTCATTATTTACTTCGAGATTCCCAATCCTTTGTTCCTCCAGATGAATTTTGTTATTATTTATCAGGCTCTAAAAGACTGAATAAGTAAATCAATTTGCCTCATATCTTAATTGGTTTGGTTTACCTGTAAACAATGAGTATTTCTCCAGTTATTTAAATCTGTACTTATTTCTGTAACTAGCATATTATAGTTGCATTCATATACTTCATATGTATGTCTTGATATGTAGGCTCAAATATTTTATACATTCCGTAGTTATTTAAATGGAATTTCTCTATTTCTTCTTGCTTGGTTTCACTGATATTAAATAAAAGTGTAGTTTATTCATATGTCTTAATTGCTTCAATCAAAAATTTAACTGATACACTAAGGTTTTCTAACTATGCCATTAAATCATTTGTAAAAAAGCAAGACTTTTGTTTCTTCTTTACCCATGCTTATTCGCTCAGTTTCTTTTTCTTGTCTCATTGCTATAGCTAGCATATCCAGCACTACTTCAAACAGTAGTGACACTGCGCATTCATACCTCATCCCTGGTGTTATTAGAAAGGGCTTTAGCTTGTCCCTGTTACATACAATGTTGGCTCTTGGTTGTGTGTGTGTGTGTGTGTGTGTGTGTGTGTGTGTGTGTGTGTGTGTGTGTGCGTAATTATGTCAAGGAAAAGTTCATTTAGTCCTGTTTTCTAGTACTTTTTTTAAACAGAAGTGGATATTATATTTTGTCAAAAGCCTTTTTTTCCTATTGATATGATCTATAAAAATATTTTTATTATTCTTGTTATGAATGTGGCCAATTACATTTATAAATTTTTTATATTAAACCAACCCTAAATCTCTGATATAAATCCAATCTGGTCATAGAGTATAATTTTGTAATCTGTTGCTGTAGTTTTTTATGCTAATATTTTATTAAAATATCTTGCATCAATGTTCATTTAAGGATATTGGCTTATAGCCTTCTTTATTTTGATTCTGCTTGGTTTAGGTATCAAGACCATATTTGTGTCAGAAGAGTAATTTAATAGGATATTTCCTTTTGTTAACAGCTTTTGTATTATCAGAATTCATTGTTCTTTTGGTATTTGATAGAATTTGTTTATGGATCGATCTAATCATGAGAATTTTTTTTCTCTTTGAGAATTCATTTATGATTTATTCAATTTCTTTTTCTGAGATGAAGTTGTTTGAATTGTCTTTGTCTTATTCTATCAATCCCTGTGTTTGATAAATATTCTTCTCTCTCCTTTACTGTCAATTTGATTTGCCATATAGCAGGACAAAATAATTTCTAAAAATATTCTTTATTTCTTCTACATTTATTGTGGATTCACCTCTTTTATTTTTGGTACTGGTCATTTGTTTTTCTTCCTTCTAAGCCAAATTACAAATGGTTTATCTACTTTTAAAAATAGCCCTTAGTTTAATTTATTATTTCAATTGCTCTTACTTTCCATTTTATAAATATTTTCCTTGGCTTTCAGATTTTCTGTTTTCATATTTAATTAGGTTTTTTAATTTTATTGGGTTTTCAGAATGTTTTTTAGTTGTATGCCCAATTCAGTGATCTATTCTTTTTCTCTTTTGTTGATGAAATTATTTAGAGAGATAAATGTTCCCCTAAAGATTGCTTTGATTAATTTCACCAAAATTTTGATATATTGTCTCATTGTTGTCATTGTCTTTAATGAAAGTAACTTTCTTTTGTCTGATTTTTTTTCTTTTTCACCCACAAATTCCTTAGGATTATTTTATTTAGTCTCTAGTTGATAGAGTCTAAATCCTTTATTCAATGGTAATTTTATTTAATATAATTTATTGCATTGTACCTAAGAATAAATGTGTTTAAAATTACTGCATTCTTACATTTCTTCATGAAGTTTCTCATTTTTTGTGAAGGTGCCATATAATCTGATATATGGATACTCCACTCAAAATCACCAGAAGCCTATTAGATCTAACTTTCATAAAATTTCATTCCTGTTCTTCTTCTATTTTTACTTTTATTAGATTTATCTAATAAATATCCTTCAAAAAATATATTGAGATCCTTATTTTTACAGTTTAGTATTTATTTTGCCCTATAGCTCATTTAGCTTTTCCTTTAATTATTTAAATACAATGCTACTCAGTTCATATATGTTGACTATTAAAATTAATGCATAGTCTGTGTTACTTTTAAGCAAAATTTAGCTTCTCTATTTACCTGTTGCAGATTATCTATTTTTGTTGTGGTCATGTCTGAAATCATAATCACTACCCTTACTTTTTTTAGGTCAGCTGAGTCATAATAAATTTTGCTCCAACCTCCTTTTTTAACTATGTGAATTTTTATGTTCCAAATGCTTTTACTGTGAACAAAGTATTGTTGGATTCTGCTTTCTAATCCATTCTGCAGCCCTCTCCAGTTTCTGAGGTTTATTTCTGCTGATTTAAATTCAGATGAACTCAGGTTCATCCCATATACATTCATATTTGTGATCAATAATTGTATATTTGCTCCATCCTATTCTCTATATTTTTTCCTTTTAAAAATTTCTTCTCCTTCGTTATTAAGATTCCTATCCTTTCTTTGCAATTTTCCCATTCCTAACCTAAACTTTATTTTGCTTATGACTAATCCCACAAAGTATGTGTCCTCTTTCTCATTCGACCCTGTCCCCTCTTATTGCTTTCCATTTTTTGTTTGTACTGTTTTAAATTATCATTGCATTGCATTTGCTGTCATTTGGGAGCAAACTAATTCTTGCTTTTGTTGACTAATTTGAACTTTACTTATAGAAAGGAGCTTCTTCTCTATTAAAAAATATCCAATAATTTCTGCCATTGCCTTGAACCTCCCTGTTTCTTCCCCAGTCCGTGGTTTCATGTCAATCACTCAGTCCCCCAACAGGCATTCATTCACCTCTCCTATATGCGAGGCCCTGTATTAAGTATTTAAGATATAGAGAAAGGCAAAAAAAAAAAAATCCAAAAATACCGGCCCTTGCTGTCAAGGAACTCTGCACAAACTCAGCCCTAACACAAAGGTTCCTCTAATGGAGGAAAATGGGAAATGAGATGAGGCAAGGGGAGAAAGAGGTGATTTCAAGGGAACAATCATAGCAGGCATGATGAAAAAGAGATCTGGAGTCAAGAGACCTGGGTTAAGGACAGATTCTACTAGGTGTGTGACCAAATCGCTTGATCCAAGTCTCTACTTCACCTGTAAAAGGAAGATTAAAAACTTGCATAACACCTTTTAGAACCAACATGAGGTTCAAATGAGTAAATGGACATGGAGCATTTGGTTAACTTTTAATTACTATGTAATTATATATATATACCTTCATTATATACATACATTGTATACATACTTACCTTATATACATACATTATATACATACTTACCTTATATACATACATTATATACATACTTACCTTATATACATACATTATATACATACCTTCATTATATACATACTTACCTTCTCAATAGGCAGGGGAAGGGTGGAGAGAGGGAGAGAATTTAGAACTAAAAATAAAAAGGAAACAAAAAATTAATTGCTAATTAATGCAGCTTGCCTTTGAAGCACCTCCATGTTGGGCAATCTGAGCATGCTCCAAAGGCAAGCCCGATTTTAGCTATATAAATGTTTCAATTTTTTTTTATATTGTTTATTATACGAGAATTTTTATTCCTGAAATGGAGGAGGGATACTATCCCTCATCTTCTCTGGTCTCACTTTGTGTGTTTGGCACCCCTTCAATCCCATTCCGCTCATTAACAGCTAGCATTTGTTTAGTTTTTTAAGGTTGTAATGCATTTTACCTATATTATCTCATTTGATCTTCATAGCAACTCTAGGAGGTAGATGTTATTATTATCCCCATTTTACAGATGAGTAAACTGAGGTTGAGAGAAATTAAGTGACTTGCCAGAGGTCATGGTCTAAGGTAGGATTTGAACTCAGATCTCTTGACTTCAGGGCAGGTACTTTATCTACAACACCACCTAGTGTTCTTGATGTCAAAATGTGTCACCAAGGCAATATTTACAGCACTGAGGGCAACTATGAATATGCCAGTATAGTTATGAATTGCAAAGTATAACAGACTCTCCATATAGAAGGCAGAAGAAAAGCATTTATTCAGACACCAGAAAGCCAAATCCACCATAGTAACCAAGAAGTCAATACACATTAGCACTGCAGAGGACAAAGCTATTTCTAAACTTCTCCCCCCACCCCCCCAGGGCCTTCCCACATCAAACAAACACTCACAAGCCTATCTGTGCTTGCTTGCCTGTATCTTCAACTCCCTCTGCTGTAACTGCTTTCATCAACTTCCTCCCAGTTCTGCTCTACCCTTTCTGTTCCACCCATTCAGCAAGCTCCTCCCATCATATGTGACTTAGGTTTCCATGTGATTTAAGCAGGTCATGGCCTGTTAATAAATGTGAAAGATCTTCCCATTTAAATTACTATTACGTTGTCTCCCACAGGTCTGAGATCCTATTCGTTATGCTCACATTTTGACTCAAGGGGTATGATTAGCTATACCCTAGGTCACTCCTGCACTGTAGCTAACTTGATCAAGACTCATATTTCACTTGCCCCAGAAACACTGCTATTGTGAATAAAAATCTACTCTAAAAACTGTTCTCCTTGGTTCTCCCCCACCCTTGTTCTGAGGCCCCCAGTGAAGAAGCAGAAACCTGATCATACTTCTGGAAGGACACACATGTGTATATCAGACCAATATCCCCAACACTAGTTAATTACACTGACTGAAGCTCTGGAAAAGGCCAGCTTCTCCAGTCTAATCTGGTTTCCATTTTTTATGTTATTATTCTAGTTCTGTCAGCCTCTTCTTTCCCCTTATTCAGGTGATTGGATGCCTGAAGCCATGAGCTGATTGATGGGGAATGGGGGGGGGCATGCAGGGGGAGGGGACTGGTCAAGAATAAAGGAAGGGAGGCCAGAGAGAAGTTATGCTCAGTTGAGAAAACATTTCTCTCATTTGTCTAGGATGCAGTACTAGGACTGGCTGAATAGGGCTGGCTCAGAAAAAAAAAGACTGAAGAGGGATGTGACATCAATATTCATAGGGATACACTAATACCAGGACCTTAAAGCAATGGCTCTCCAGGGGAAGGCCTCTGTATTCATCTGTTAATTCAGGTTTAGACTCTGAGGATTAGTTCTATACCTGGAGTTTTTAAGCTTTTTTGTGCCATGGACAATTCCCCAGAAGTATAGGGATTGTGGGAGGTGAAGTCAAGCAGACTGGAGTGGGGAGGGGAAGTGTCTCAGAGTACTACTCTCTTCGAGCTATGCCTTCAGATGGACCTGTCTATAGGAGTGCTTGCTGCCCTTCCTGGCTTGAAGGGCGAGGGCAGAGGTTCTCTTGAGTCCCTCCACTTTTAGTCAGTCACCACCTCCCCAGGACATGCAGTTCCTAGCTCCATGCTTCCAGTCCATTTTACCTAAAGATGTAAGTTGAAGTAGCTGGAGTGGCCCCAGAGTCTTCTGAAGCTTTGGAATACTATGATAATAGTACCAAGCTGCCAGCACTAGCTTGAGACACCGGAGTTGAGGGGTACCAGTGGGGCATGACTGGGGAGAGACAGAGGAAAGATAAGGACAAGCAGGGATACCCATCAGGGTAGCGGAGGAGGAGCAGGAACACAGGGCATTCTATTGCATCCTCTTTACCTGTGCCCCATCTTAGGAGAACTGGGTCCTGGCTTCTTTTGCTCACAAGGGCTTGGAGTATAAGTGAAGAGAATTCAGATATAGCAGCCTCTACAAGAAGGTGGATGCCTGCAGGTACCCTTCACCCTCCCTCACCCAGGAATCAGAATAATCTCCTCTTATCACCACCCTTCCCTCATCCCAAGAAAAGAGAGAAGCCAATGGATGTCTGAGAAGAGGCAGCCAAAGAACAGGTCCCCCCAAACAGACAGGCTTACCGGCTTGTCACCTGTAAAACTGAAGAAGGAAGGTCTGCAGATGAGCCGAATAACTGAGGGGTGAGGAAAATCCCACCACCTGCTGAGGACTGAAGGACTGATCCTCTTTGGCTATCCAGAAGGACTGAATGAACTGGAACATTTAGGAAAAAGGGAACAGTTTCATTTCTTCACCTGAACTTTGGGATGGGGCAGGTGTTCTCCTTATCACCACTATGCTACCTGTTAGGACCAGATGGCTAAGGACAAAGCCCCAGGCCCCACAAATGGCTTGAGGATGTCTCCCACTCCCCCCACTCCTAGTCCAGGCAGGAGAGAAGGGGGAGAGACGCATGGGAACTTTGAGGTATATCCCATCCTTGATCACTCCCACCCCCAAATCCATCCAGGACAACTGCTAGACTTCTTTGGTTTGCACACATAATAGACATTTGATGGAGAAGTTAACACCTATTTATTTAGCTTATTAGAAATTGTGAACTAAAACCAAGTGGTCCCTTTATCAGAAAATCAGAGACTGTTTAGAGTTATCCTGAACTCCAGGTGATGGTTTATTCTAGCAGTTCTCAACGTGTGCCTCTGGGAATCCCTGAGACCTTTTCAGGAGACTCTGTGAAGTTTTTTTTATTATTTTCTTAATAATACTAAGACATTTTAATTTCTAATACAGTAAATATGCATAGATATAACCCACATAGTTTTGTGGAGAAGGGATCCTCAGCAACTTTTATGAGTACAAAACGGTTCTGAGATCAAAACTTGTGAGCATTGCTACTTTAGTCTGTCCCCTTCATCTTATGAGACAGTAGGTGGCTGAGCTTCAGAGACATGAAGTGACTTGTTTGGGGTGACACATGGTACTAACTAATGGCCAGACCTACCTATAAAACCTAGACCTCTTGACTCCTAATCTAGGAGCAGTGTGTTGTTACTCAGTCATGTCTGATTCTTCATGACCCCATGGATGACTGAGTCCATGGGGTTTTCCTGGAAAAGATACTAGAATGTTTTCCTTCTCCAGTGTGTCCCCATTTTACAGATGAAAAACTGAGGCAAATAGGGGATTAAGTCACTTAAGTGACTTGCCCAAGATCACACAAGTGTCCGAGGCTGAATTTGAACTTAGATCCTCCTGAGTTCAGGCATGGTGCTCTATCCACTGCACCATCTAGCTGCCCAGGGCAATATTGTGTAGTGGAAAAGAACTGGATTTTGAGTTAGGCAACACCTACCTGTGGTTGAGCTCCGACTTGACACCTGCTGACAGTTTCTAGCAGCGTGACCCTGAGCAAACCACAGTCACTTTGAACTTCAGTTTCTTTATCTGAAACAGGAGAATGTTACCTAAGTGCTTCTTCATGGTTCACTGCAAGGGTGCTATTTGGTAATGTATATAAAGTGCTTTGCAAGCCTTCAAGTTTGTGTAAGTGTACTCTATTGTCATGTAAGTACTTTCTACTAGCCCAGCAGCCCTGAAGGTCATTAGCTACTGGAGTTTTCTTCAGGAACCTCTCTGTGTTATTTCCAGTAATCGTGTTCTTCCCTTCTCAAAGCATCTGTAATGAGTGAGAGTCTTAATGTGGAATTCCACTCCCCACATACCTCACTTAACTTCCATCCAGACCAGCAGCCATTGAATTCACTGTTTTAGTTTCTGCTGTGAAAATTGTAGTCAGGCACCAACGGGAGTCTGAAAATGGATTCTCCACTTCTGACTTGATTTTCTCCCCTTTTCAGGAAGGGTAGCAGCGTCTGGTGTCATGGAACACCACTGTTACTCTTAAGTGGCAGACCATGAAACAACAGTTTAGAATTGCTGGAGGATGGAGGTAGACCTCTTGTCCTTTGTCTTTCTCTCTGGGATATGTTTCAGTATGAGAGTATAAATTGCTGTCTTACGTGTCACCAGAGGGTAGTTCTTAGCTAGTTTTCATTTTGTGTGGACACACTCCTCACTTTGGTGCTAGGATTATTGACTTATTGTAATCTGCTCTCTGACTTGAATTTGGTCCCTTGCTCACAGCCTCAGAATATGAGGCATCTTTGTGGAAAGTTTATTTCAGACTCTTTGCTAACACAGCAGACTGCATGCCACTCAGGCTAGATTTTCTTGACTGAGAATCACTGAGGAATAATCATAGCTCACTTTTATATGCAATGTACTTGACATATGTGGGCTAACTCCAGTTGTCCTGATCTATATCTTGCCACTGGACCCAGATAGCTCTGGAGGAAAAAGTAAGGCTGATATCAGACTTGGCACAGCCCTCCCTCACTTAAATCCAATTCACTTACATGTCATGGCATCACCTCCTTGATGTCACGGTCCTCTTAGAAAAAAATAGGGCAGGCACCAACAATAACAATTTTACATATATCATCTGGTATGGTGGGAAATAAAGGACTGTATTTGGAATTAAAGGACCTGGGTTCGAATTCTGGCTCCTCCTCTTACTAGCTGTATTGTTCAACTGTTCACGACTCCATTTGAAGTTTTTTAGACAGCTCATTTTAAAAATAAGGAACTGAGGTGAACTTGTCCAGGGTCACACAGCTAGTAAGTGTCTGAGGCCAGATTTGAACTTAATAAGACAGAATCTTCCCCATTCTCTCCACTGTACCAACTAGTCACCCTGTGTGACCTTGGGTAAATCACTTTACTTTTCTAGACCTTGGTTTCCTCAACTCCATAATGAGGAGTTTGGACTAGATGACCTTCCAAAGTTCCTTCTGGCTCTAAATCCATGATTGTTATAAATAAAGTATTTATCAAGGGTTTGCCATGTTGTGTCAGACATTGTGCTGAGCACTAGGGATACAAATACAAAACAAGACACTACTGCCTTCAATGAACTTAATCTAGTGGGAGAATATAGTACAAAATGAAGTGTTACAAAGCAGAGGAGAAGGGCACCCACATGGGTGCATAGTGAGGAAACTCCACCTCATTGAAGGCCTGGGTTCCCAGTAGGAAAAGATAAAAATGCTCACCTATCCGATATGCCGGTTCCAGGAGTACAGTTTGCAGAGATCAGAGAGTTGGGCAATAGTGAGGTGCTGGTAGGAAGGTTGGATGGTCCAGAAAGCACCACCAGTCCTACAAAGGGAGCTTCTCATGTTACCCCCAGAACAGTACCCTTTAATGACAGCAAAGCTGTCCTTGGTCACCTACGTCCCTGGGCTTCCGTGGGCCTCACCAGTCTCCTAACCCAGGTTCTTGATCCCTGGCTTATCTGGACCTGACTGTGTTTACTTGCTCCTTCCTGTCCTCTTGACAAATAGACAGGGGCCACTAAGAATCCCTGCAGGCCACATGTTGACAGTTTTAAATGCAATATTAACTATGTTTTATCACATTTTTGTTTATTTTGTTAAAGATTCCTCAGTTACATTTTAATCTAGTCTAGGCAGCACCTGGGCCACATGCAGCCAGTGGGATGAGTGTCTGATACCTCTGACCTTCTGCAACCCCACCTTGAATAGAAAGCCTTCCCAATCCTTCTTAATTTTAATGCTTCCACTATTATTTCCTATTTATCCTGAATATAGCTTCCTTTGGGGGCAGTTAGGTATCACAGTGGATAGAGTGGCGGGCCTGGAGTCAGGAAGGGTTCTGAATTCAAATCCAGCCTCAGACACTTAACTATGTGACCCTGGACAAGTCACTTAACCCTGTTTGCCTCAGTTTTTTCATCTATAAATGAGCTGAAGGAACCCATTAAACCACTCTAGTATCCTTGCCGAGAAAATCCCTGCTGAAGAACAAAAAAGTTTGGTTTGTATAAATTTGTGGTTGTTTCCCCCATTAGATTATGAGCTCCCTGAGGGCACAGACCAGTCTTTTACCCTTTTTTAATTCCTTTTTTAATTCCCAGCATTTTAGCACAATCCCTGTAGACAATCCATAGTAAGCACATAGTAGGCACTTAATCAACATTTATTGATTGATTGATATCTTTGAGATAATGAAATTGAGCATCTAAGAGTGATTTATCCAAGATCTCTCACATCAGAAGCAGCAGAAGAGAAAGTTAAAGCAAGAGCCTGGGATTCAGGTAACCAGCCAAGCTCACCTGTTCCGACTTGGGGATTTAGATGCTCTCCAAATGAGCTCTAGATCTCTAGGTGAGCTCCCAGGCCATAGTGCCACGAACAGACTGGAAACTGGCGAGAGAAGCATGGAGACAGTTAAGTCAGACAAATGAACACCACAAAGGCATTGACTGAAAACTTACAGTCCATTCACTTGCCAAGAGGGGATTGCTAACTATTAATTCTGCTTGGCTGCACTTGTTGGCTTTCAAGATCAATTAATATCAGAATGGATGCCCGTGCTTTATGCTTCCTGTTTCTCTGGAGGAAAAAATAGGTTAAGACGATATAAAGACCGTTCCAATTTATTGATTTCCCTCCTTCTTCACTTTAAAAGTCTTTCTCCGCTGATCTCTTGTAGTCACAATAGAAAGTTACATTTTGAATGAGTGGGAAGGGGAGATAAAGTACTGTGACCTAAATTGACTTAGACAAGTCTCACATTAATGAACTCTTAACGGACCCCAAGGGTTGGAGCACTGCGCCATATTCTTTTCATTAGAGGAGCCCTGTGCTCTGCACCTGAGCATTCAGATTGGTCCAGTTCAGGCTTTTAGGAGCCTGGCCCCTAATGAGAGGGGTTAGGCTCTGGGTTCCTACAAATATAGGGAACCTAGAATTTCTCAGCCAGTACATAGGGCAATCCAAATGAAGTTCCACACTCACTCAGTGACAGTCAGATGAATCCCAAACATGTTCAGGCTCCCCAAAAGGATTAAGCTTTCAGAGTTCATTAGAATCAGACCCTCAAAAATCAAAGTTCCCATGTCTAACATTAAGGAAATGGTGCTGGGCCCACTGGTGTTAAAATGCTGTACCTACTCTCTTCTCCACAAAGGGTCCCCTGTGCTGTGGACCCGGGGATCCTGCTCCGACTCGGTTCAATTCTAGATGAGCCTGGCCTCTAATGAAAAATTAGGTGCCCTTTTCTCATACTCTTTGGCTTGTTAAATTTCTACTCCGGTTTTTCAGGTGAAAATTAACTCCTAGTTCATGTTTAAGGTATTCTTGAAAAAGAAGATTAAGCGAGTATTCAAAATTACTTAGGTATGGAATAAGCATTTATTTCCTATACCCAAAAGAAATGCTAAACATAAAAGACTGTCATAATCACGTATATACAAGGAGACAAAGGAAGTAAGTGGGAGTGCTAACTACTATTGCACCCAGCTGGGAAGTTAAACCTTAAACCATCTAAATATAAAGCAGTTTGTGTAACTGATTATTGCACACTTGACAATTCACCTTGGCTCCACCCTGTCCAAATAATTCCCTTAAGATATCAGCTGGTAAAACAGTCCAAGTTTGGTCTTCTCTGATGAAGAAGTATTTCCCTTGCTTTTAGTCAACATCATTCCTTGGACCCAAGACCTCTGGACCTTCAGAGTTCATGAGGTCACCTTCAAGACTGAACATGTTCACCTTGAGATTGATGTACAGTCATTTAATTGGGAAAGGAAACACAAAAAGAAACAGACAACAGATGAAGGAGGGAAGGAAGGAAGGAAGGAAGGAAGGAAGGAAGGAAGGAAGGAAGGAAGGAAGGAAGGAAGGAAGGAAGGAAGGAAGGAAGGGAAGGAAGAAAGAGAAAAAAGAAAGAGAGAGACAACCATAAACCCAGGCATAGGTTTGCTTATTTGAGTCCATCTCCATGTGAGAATGGAGATTGGATTGGGAGAAAGAGAAGAGCCCATCCTTTCACCCCCTCCTTACCCCCAGCCCCAAAGGCAGTCTAGATACAGAGTTCATTACTTGTTATACAAAAGAGGGAAAGGGAAAAGAAGCTGCATCTTCTTTTAATTGACACAGCACTCCACTATCCTGTCATTGTCATGGATCAGAAAGAACTAAGGGACCACTCAGAGCTCTTGTTTAGTCATTTCAGTCTTGTCCAATTCTTCATAACCTCATTTGGGGTTTTCTTGACAAAGATACTGGAGTGGTTTGTCATTTCCTTCTCCAGCTTATTTTGCAGATGAGCAAACTGAGGCAAACAGGATTCAGTGACTTGCCCAAGGTCTGAGGTCAGATTTGAATTAAGGAAGATGAGTCTTCCTGGTTCCAAGCCCAGCACTCTATCTATTGTGCCACCCAGCTGCCACGTCATACCAAAACACAAAATCCTTTCAGTGCTTGGTCACTACATGGTTCCAGTAGAGTTACCTAGAAACAGGAAGAAGAATTCTGAACACACTCCATGGGATAGTCCTCATTACTCTAGTTAAGATATAAGATCCTTGATTGACTCTTTCTTGACTAGTATAGAGTTATCAATTTAGAGCTGGAAAAGACCTCAGAAAAAATTAAATCTAACCACTCACATGAGGAAACTGAGGCTTAGAGAATTAAAATGACTTCTCCAAGATCATACAAGTAGCAAATAGAATAGGTTCAATTTAACTAAACACTTCATTAACAACTTGGCACAGTGGTTAGAGTACAGGACTTGGAGTCAGGAAGATGAATGTTCAAATCCTGCCTCAGTTATTTATTAACTGTGTGATCTTGGGCAGCTCACTTAATCTCTCTGTGCTTCAGTTTCTGCATAATAATAGTGAGGTTCAAAAGAATTACCATATGTAAAGGGCTTTGTAAATCTTATAAGTAGTGTTATTATATAATTATTCATAAGTATATATGTTACATTTTAAATTCCAAACTAGCTCTCTTCTTCCCTCCCCACCCTGCACTAGAGATGGCCAACATTTAAGCAGATTTATAAATACATGTCAGATTATACTTTGAGTACTTCTATTTATCAATTCTTTCTCAGGAGGTATAACATCTTCCTTCAGAAGTCCTTTATAAATGATTTGGGCATTTAGAGTACACAGAATAACTTGACTGTTCACAATTATTTTTGAACAATATTGCTATTACTATAAGCAATGTTCTCTTGGTTCTGCTAACTTCATATTATTAGCATCACTATAATTCAAAATTGAGCACTCTAGAAAATTACACTATGCTGCTTTGCTAGGCTTGGTTCTAGTTCCAATTCTACTACCTAATCCCTTTATACGTTACAGGTGAATAGCTGGTATGTGCTTCTCCACTTGGTCCTCATTTTCCTCATGTGAGAGAAAATATCTACATGATACTTAAGATCCTTTTGAGTGCACTAGCACAAATGACTCTAGAATGCTAAATAACAAGTAAAGAAGGAGTAAACTTTCCCCCTCTTGATTGTACCCCTATCATCAAAAGAAAAATGTGATATCACACAGAGCGTTGAACCTGAAATCACAAGTCCTGAATGAAAATTCCTGATGTCCCACTTACTACCTCTATAACCTTGGGCAAGTCATTTATCTTCCCTTGGGCTGTTTCCTCCTCAGCAGAATGAGGTGATTGAATCAGACAACCACCAAGGTCCCTTCCAGCTCTATAGTTATGATAGTACAATTCCATAAATAAAGGTAGTGAGGCAGTTTCCTCCTTGAATCAGTAGTGATACACAGTGTGAGAAGGGGCATTTACCAGGTAGATCCTGAGCTAGCAGGATGGTTAGTCTTGTATTCTTGCCATTATATTTCTCATTGGAACGGCCCAGAATGCCTTGGTCCTGGAACAGATCTGAGATGCTCTGTGTTAGGTTCATAATTTCTTGTATAAACAATTGAGCTCCTTCTTTGCAAATCCAGTACTCTTTTTACTACGTCTCATTCCTCAACCCCACCTTTTTCTGTAAACTGTCATGAAAAGAAATTCAGCACAAGGAGAAAGAAGGACCTCCTTACCTTCACACAGAATTGCCTGGATCTGGGATACTTTAAATGTTATCAGCTAATTCTTGCCCATCCTCCCCATAGTATGATCCTACCTCTTGTTGACCTGGCATTTAGTTCCCAACAACTTAGACAGAACCCACCTTTCCTGCCTTCCTTATCATTACTCACTTTCATATACTTTACTCTCCAGGCAAACTGGATTGCTAGCTATTTTCAGAGCTTGTCTTCCTACCTCTTATATTTATGTGGGCTATCCCTCGTGCCTGAAACTCATGTCCTCAATTTCTTTACTTCTTGAAAACCTTCTTTCCTTAAAGGCCCAGCTCAGATGCCTCTTCCATGAAGGCTTCCCTAATCTTATTGTTGAATATATTCTTTTCCTCCTCAAATATTCCTAGGGCAATTTGTTTGGATCTTTCCTTTGTCCCATCATATCCTACCTTACCTTATACTTATCTATGTGACCCAGGGTGATTCATTTAACCCAAGCTTCAGTTTTCTCATCTGTAAAATGAGAAGGTGGAACACAATGAAGTGACTCTAAGATTACTACTCTATGATCTTAAGTCTATGGCATCAAAGTGTAGGAGGTTCGTTGATGATCCCACATGAAGGAGAAAGGCAGGAATTTGAAATCCAGGTCAATAGCTTCTCAGCAATCCCCACCACCTAGTCATTTGTTCTTCCTTCCCACGCCTCCTCCCATAATTTCCATTGAAAGACTCAAAAGACATTGGGGAGCTGAGGGAAATCACAGTACCTTAGATTCATTTATATCTTTGTGATTTATTGGAAGATTGCCTCCAAGATTATCTGAGGGTAAGCTATTATGAATGGTTGAAGTAATAAGAACTTTGTAACCCTATAGAAGTTTGGGGCAGACATACTGATTACACTAACAGGAGGGAAGTGAGTTATAAGAAAAACTTAATCTTAGCATCTGGAGAACTCTTTTTGCCTTAGTTCTGTAGGACCTTAGCAGGATTTGGTAGGCCAAAACCTCAGCTATGTCTAAAGAGATACATCAGCTTGACCTTATCACGGAGAGGCTTCCTAGTCACCGCACCCTATCAGATGAAAGGTGAGAGGGCCAAAAGGTGGCCCTGAAGAGATAAAACCTAGAAACTGGTAGCAGAGAGAAGCTTAGCCATTAGACTTTGTTACTGTTGCATTTGTCCTTCATTTTCGAAGAAGACCATGCCATCAGAAAAATGATGACATGACTTGCACTTGACTTTGTTTTGAGTGAGGGAGGGCAGTGCAGGTCACCAGCCTCACTTTCTCTTCCTGAGCCATCTGGATCCAGTGACCAGATATTCATCAGGATGACTGGAGATGACCCAGGATACACTGGAAGACCTTGGCCTTTTTAGGCTAGGCCTTTTCATCTACTCGCTTAGAGGGAGGTAACGCCCATTGAGTGAATAGGTCTCTTTAAGAAGTAGTCAGGGAATGGTCCTTTTAATGAGCTACAAAAAAAACCGAAATCAAACTGGGAAGGAAACTTACTACTGATAATCACTCTAACCCAGGGATCTATTGTTATCCAACCTATGGGCTTCAGAATGCACTGGAAAAGGAAGGAAGGAAGGAAGGAAGGAAGGAAGGAAGGAAGGAAGGAAGGAAGGAAGGAAGGAAGGAAGGAAGGAAGGAAGGAAGGAAGAAGGAAGGAAGGAAGGAAGGAAGGAAGGAAGGAAGGAAGGAAGGAAGGAAGGAAGGAAGGAAGGAAGGACATCAAGCCAGTAAACCCCAAAGGAAGGGTAGAGGGAGACAGAAGGGAGAGGATGAGCTGGGTTACCCAACTAGCTGGGTCCCCAGTCAGGCAGCTCAGTCTACTCCCAGATTGTGTTCATCCTTCATTTTTGAAGAAGACCATGACATCCAGTCAGTTGAGACAATATGCCTAGAGGGCAGAACTATGACAATATCACAAGAAAACATCATCAACTTTATAGAATCAGGGTATAAGTGACCCTGACTGTGAGTATGCTCTTACCACGGGTCTCCTACATTTGTTCCTTCCACACAAAACTCTATCACAGTGTGTCCTGATTTGTAACTCTTCAAGCATATCGCCATGTCAAATGTATTTCTTCATTATGTATCTTCCACGTGTGTTCCTAGGGCATGTATAATCTCTGTCTTGCACATGTTCCATACTCTCTGATGATGTGTATTTATGGGAAAATGTAGCCCTAGTTTGTGAGGTAAATATTCTACTGCTACTTTTCTGACTGTACTATTTTATTTATTGTCTTTGCTTCAGAACTAGTTGTGTCTTCTGACTGACTAGTAAAAAGAAATACATTAGTGGACTCATAAACTATGGTTTTGAGTGAACATAGGTCTGAGGAATACCTTGAATCTGGGGTAGTTTTTCTGGGGGACCACATTCAAGAGTGGTTGCCATAGGGGCTATCTGTTATATAGCAGTAGATTGTAAGTTTCTTGCAAATAGGCAGAGCTGCGTCACATTTCAGCTGTGTAATCCCATCATCCACCACAGGCTCTTTCTCTTGCCTCTTTCTTTCACCTTGTCCAATTCAATGTGTGGTCACTGCCACACATAGGATGTGCTTAATTTGTTGAATTGCCTTCCATTAAAATGGAGAAGGGATTGAGAGACATTGAACTTGGCAAAACTTCTTCAGAGCTCATGCCAAGCTGGGTAAATAATAAACACATTAGTGATTGAGGTGAAAATGAAAGCTAGCTAATTTCTAGCTCGGTGGAGCCATTTGGAGCTGATAATGGTAAAAATGGCAGTTCTCACAAATGAGTACATTCCCCTGTCATTCTCTCTCATCTCTGTTATCTCTCCCTTGTCTATATTGGAGTATTTCATTTGAGCATTGTGGCTCCCCCAAGGTTCCCCACAACTTGTGGTGCAATGAAAAGGGCCACCAATTTGTAATCAGAAGACCTGGGCTCAAATCCCTATTTGACTACTTGCTACTCATGGGACCTTGCACAAGACACTAAATGTCTCTTGGCATCAGTTTTCCCACCTGAAAAATGGAGGGGCTAGACTAGATTAGATGGTCTCCAAGGTTCCTTCCAGCTTTCAGCTCTGAGCTTATGAACTGTTTTTGTCCTAGGCAGAAATATTTCTAGTTACAATTCTGGGGTAAGTTAAAGCAACTGGCAGTGAGAATCAAATGCTGGTTCCCTCTGAACTGTCAGATTCCAATATCTTGACCTGAATTCTCTTCTGCCACACCAGAAGGTTTTCAGTTCATGCAGGATACATTTCAGTCTCCTTGAAAAATGTAAGTGCAGAGACTTAATCTGCCAAGAGACTTGTGACATATGCTTCAGTACATGTTCTGTGGAATTAGCAGATGTTGTTATTAAGCCTAATAGCATTCCAGGGGGAGTTACCTGAGCTAACAAGACAGAGAGAGCAGACCTCTAATTTCCCTTCTAAAGGTTGCTGAGGTCTCCTGGGCCTTTGAATTACAATGATTTCTGGAGGGATGGTGCAGCAAAAGGAGATAATTCATGCCTCAGTTTCTCCAAGCATTAATTCCGAGGTCAGTAAGTGATCCCTTCCAAGGCAGGGGAAGGAAGCCAGGACAGAAAATTATGCTGGGAATTCTCAGGTAAAATAAAGTGCTGCTCTAGAAACTCAAAGCCAACTAATTGCTCTCTCTCTCTCTCCACTTCCCAATAGAATGTAAGTTCTTTTTTAAAAAAATTAATTTATTTTCAGTTTTCAACAATCAGTTCTGTAAGTCTTAAATTTTCTCCTCTTCCTTCCCTCACCTCTCCCCTCTCCTTTCCTGAGATGCCATGCAATCTGATATAAGTTCTACACATACATTTTTATTAAATACAGTTTCTCATAGAATGTTAAGTTCTTTGAAGAAAGGCACTATTTTTTCTTTTTGTTTTCTGAACCTAACACATAGATGTTTTTAAATTTTTATTTTATTTTCAATTCATGGAACAAAACAAGCATTTCCATAACACATTCCAATAAAAAAGATGATTACATATGAAAAGACAAATCTACCACGTACAACTTAATAAATGCTTATAGAATTTAATTAATTCCCACCCCATCTATTGCACTGTTGTCTCAGAAGTAGAATAATGGACTATAGGAATAGGAAGGGCCCTTAGAGAACCTCTAGGCTGACCCCAATTCCCCTTCCCCCACTCTACAGAAGAAAGAAACTGAGGCCCAGAAAGGAGAAACTTGTCCAAAGATACAACCAAAGGGCAAGACAATGCCTTTTTCCTTTTCCCTGTTGTAGACAGACATTTTATTGTTTGAATTTAATTCTGGAACATCTGAATAAAATCACACACATCATTTCCTTTTTACCCTGGACCTCTTTTTTTCTTTGCCTGGGTAACAATGACTAGTCCAGCTCCTACTGCCTAAGGGCCAGGTATGTTACTTTTCACCTCTTCATGAGGTTCTCTACTACTATTAAGGGAGTTGAGGTGATGGGGTGCAGACACTGGGAACCCCTTTGAATTCTGCTTGAATTTTCCTACGTAATCTGGCTTTTCATGTCCAAATCTGGTACCCTTAACCTAGCCTAGACCTCCATTGTCTGTTACCTCTGAATCGTCCCTGCCTACTTCCCATCCTATCCCTCTGTTGTCCCATTACTCCCCCGATTGCCTCCAGCTGTTTCCCACCCTTGATCACATCAGAATCTCATTCTCTTGGTTTTGACCTCTAGTCACCCCAGTTCCATTAAGATCCTCCTGGAACTCCTCCTCAAGACTCTCCCTAAACCCCTCCTCCCATCACCCCAGACTACTAGACCACCCCCAGATTCCTCCCACAGTCTTTCTGTATACAAGATCCTTCTTGTCTCCATGAAGGTGTTTGGATTCAATCTAGTTAAGATTCAATTTAGATCAGATTCTATCTGGCCTGCTTGTCAATACAAGCATCACAAATGGTAAGGCTTCTTAAGAGTGAACCTAATATGGCAGATGTTAAATAAGCTCTATTTTTCTTTGGTTAAAAGAAGGCTTGAGTCAAATCCATTCAGGCAGCCAGGGTGTCAATATTCTCAACATATAAAGGCCTCAACAGAGGAGGAAACATCTAGTATTAGTCACTGGCTCAAACTCCCACTGATTATGTTCTCTCAGTTTGAGGGTCCCCAGCAACCCAGTTTCATTAATAGTCATAAAGAATAGTCGCTTCAAAGGTATAGCAAGAAAAAACCCACTGACATCCCCCCAACACCTGAGATTCATAGTTTTCTCCTTCCTCCTTCCCCCCTTACCCCACACAACATTTTTGTCTCTGAAGAGGGGAGAGAGCCAGTTGCTTTATAGCACCAGTCCCATCAAGTTCCATGTCTAAACCACCCCCCTCCTCCCGGGCTTATTTTCCAGCACCCTGTTCTCTCAGGGCTTCCCTACTGGGCTGACAGCAAATTCCAGCCCAGGATCATGGTGCCAAGGTCACCATGGTCTGAAAAATTCACTGTCTACCCCTAGAACCAAAAAGGAAAGATGAGACTGACCAAAACCCCAAGCTAATTCTTGAGGCCACATGGCTTGAAAGGAAAAGAGGGAAGTTACCTCCCTTATGCATGGTGCTTATCCATGAACAAGACCTTTACTCCTGGGCGGAACTGGAAAGAGAGACTGAAGGCTGTCTCAGTCTGGTAGTTTTAAAGATGCAGCTAGTTCCAGCTACACAGACAATAAAAAAAATTGTTTTCCCCCACGTGGTAGGTGATAAAAGATTGTCTTCCCCCAGAAGTGGGTCTCTTACATAAGTATTTCAATCATAGGTAGTCTGGGTATGCACAAAGCCTTATTACACTCCTTTGGCTCATAGTTTATTCAGGGTCTCTCCGTTCCAGTGCATTGGGGACGTATTAGGGAGAGTGCTTAAAATGGGTAAGCTTATGTTAACAAATGTGGGGAAAGGGACAGGGCTAGGAATGTAAAAGTGAGGAGGGAATGAGGCTGGGTAGAGGTCAGGCCAAGATGGTTATTGTAAATGGGTTGAAACCCTAATATCTGGAATCTAGAAGAAAGAGAACACCACATGACCCTTTTTAATGGAGCAGGCTTACTGAAAGATTCTGTGATGACCCTGAAAGGATAATGGAGCTACAGGCTATTATTTCTCTAAGGAAAGCTGTGTGCAGGGGACTGAAGCAATACTGAAAGATCATTGAATATAGTTTTTCCAAAGCTGGTTTCTAAGTTTCCTTCTTCACAAAGTAAAGATTTTTGGCTTAAACGAGTTTCTAAGGTAGGACTTCTTAACCCGGGTTCCGTGAACTTAGATGAGAAAAATATTATCTTTATTTTTTACTAATATCTAAGTGAAATTTAGCATATCCTTCAATTATTTAAAATCATTATTCTGAGAAAAAGTTGACAGGTTTCAGCAGACGTCATGAAGGGTATGACACAAAACGGTCAAACCCCTTTGCTCTAATACTGATTGAGCTCCTGGACCAGGGAAGAAGGCACTGATAGCTGACATTTCTATAGTATTACTGGAGAATTGAATCAACACTTTGTGTTATAGTACTTTTTTGGCTTTTGTTTAGTCATTTTAGTCATGCCTGACTCTTTGTGACCTCATTTGAGATGTTCTTGGCAAAGATACTAGAGTGGTTTTCTATTTCCTTCTATAGCTCATTTTACAGATGAGGAAACTGAGGCAAACAGGGTTAAGTGACTTGCCCAGTGTCACACAGCTAGTTAGTGGCTGGATTTGAACGTGGGGAGATGAGTCTTCCTGACTCCAGACCCAGCATTCTAGCCACTAAGTCACCTACTGGCTCCTTTCTTACTTAGGCAAGGCATTTTTATTTCTTGTTCAAAGGAAGAATCGGACCAGAAAAACAACCATGTTATAGTCATGTTCTTCACTGAGCTGTGAAAGGAATATCTGATTTATGATCTTACAAATGGATTAAAAAGACAAAAGATTAATTGAGGGTTGCACAAGGTTAAAAGAAAATTAAGGGTATACAATGCTGGTACATTAGTATACAGCTAGGAGACAGATGAAAGTATGGTTAGCAGGACACAGTGACAATGGTATGAATGAAGCATTCTGGGAACAAGTATTGCAAGTTGAGTTAAATAAGTCCATTGTTCTGCCTAGAATATCAAAGGGGTTGCTAGACAGTACAGTGGATAGAGTGCTGGGTCTGGAGTCAAGAAGACTCATATGTATGAGTTCAAATCTGGCCTTAGATACTTACTAGCTGCGTGATCCTGGACAAGTCACTTAACCCTGCTTGCCTCAGTTTCCTCATTTGTAAGATGAGCTGGAGAAGGAGATGGCAAACCACTCCAGTATCTTTGCCAAGAAAACTGCAAATGAGGTCACAAAGAATTGGAAATAACTGAAGAAAAACGATTGGGACATAAACACCTTGCTTCCACATAGCAGGCTTCTTCTCAGGAACTAGCTGTGTCACAGAAAGAATACTGACATGGTCAGAAGATCTGAGTTCAAATTCTGTCTTTAGTTCTCAGACATTTACAAGTTATATGAAATTGGGAACATGTCATTTTTCTAATCTGTAAAATGAAAATAATAACACTTTTAGTACTTACTTCAGAGGGTTGTTACAAGGAAAGCACTTTGTAAAGTTTACATCCTATCATGTAAATTTGAATTATATAGCATTATTAGAATACATGCACTTTGCTCTACACAGCAGGTATTCGTTCCTTTATGAGAATTAGGTACAGAATAGCAGAGCAAGTAATATACTAAAAATCAGATGACTTTGGTTCAAAACCCAGCCCTGACACTTAAAATCTGTGTAACCTGCCCCGTTTGAACCTTAGGTTCCTCATCTGCAAATTATGGGTAATATTAGGTATTATAATATATATTTGCATATATACATTAAAATTAAGTTTAAAAGTTAGGCAATATCTAAGGTTCTTTCTAGCAGCAAATAGATTTCTATGAACTACCAGGAGAAGAATTGAAGCTACCCTGACCTGATCCAAGGCCTTTGTCAGACTGGTAAATTGCTTCTTCATCTTTGCCCTTGGCATCTGTAGTTACGACATTTTAGAAGGACAGTATAGTTAGTTTCCCAGGACACCTCTGGTATCTGATCAGTTTCTGCTGAATACTTGGCACACACACACACACACACACACACACACACACAACCTATGGTCACATCTGGGAGGGACCTGCTGTGGCTTGTGCAGATACCTGATGCCCAGTCAGTGGTGGAAACCCAGTATTACTCAGGGCCTTGTTCTATGCCTGTGGTAAGACCTGAGAAAGATAATCCCATCTCTGTTCCAAGAAGGTTTAGAACATGAGAAAGAAATTATGAATCCTTAGCATTTAATTGATGACACACAGGTTTCTTTTCTATGTAAAGCTTGCTCCAGGCTGTTATCTTTGAATCTTGTCATGGAGAGGGCCCAGGATTTGATTTGCTGAAGCTATATATACCACTGGCCTCTCAATTCTTGAGGAAAACATGATTTCTGCCTGTCATATTGACTATATAAAATTTCCAAAGGGCAATTCAGAAGCAGGACAGAATGAAATATGTCAGGGGCAGTAATGAAAGAAAATTCTGCAGCACCAAGGTGAATGGGAACTGCTTTGGCCATCTCTTCCTATTTTATGGAAAACAATACTTTCAACTCCACATTGTAAAGCAGTTACAAATTGAGTGAAGAAAATATACAAGGGATGTCTCACACCCCTCGTTTTAAATCAATGTAACTAATAAGGTGTGTTATAGCTCCTGATACCTTTATAAAATGAATACGACTCTTTGAGTTACAGAATCAATAAAAAATTTACTAGTTACAAGCTAGGCCTAGATGCCTTTATTGAATCAATCAATCAAATACACGAATGAGGTATGAATTAGTTTGCAAGTGAAATGCCATTGGTAATTCTGGAAAAAAGCAGTTTCAGTTAAATAATGATGCTAGAAGGCAGACTGTAGAGAATTAAGAAGAGTGTGAGAGTAGAGGAAGCCAAAGTACCCATTACAGACAGCCTTCTCGAGGAGTTTCTCCACAAAGACAAGAGAGAAATGGGATGATAGTTACCATTAGATAGTTGGGTCATGTGATAGTTTTTAATTAATAGGAAGCACATTGGACAGGGGTTCATGAGCAATAATACTAGGATATCCCCAGTCCTTCCCAGGGTTTATCCATAAAGCCCTAAGAAAGAACATAGTTAGCTGTGTTCTGGAGATTTAATCTGTCAGTAATAATGGAATTTGGAAGAGTGAGGTCTAAGGGGTGATACGAAAGTAATAGGAGTGAAGAAGATGGGAAAGACGAGGATCAAAAGTTCTCGGATCAAAAGTTCTCGGAACCCTAGTGCTTTCCACTGAACTTTGGTCTGTCTCAAAGCCTTAGTCAACCCCTTGCTAGACAGTGAGCTTGTCTAAGCCTGTTAGGGCTTTGGGATATACCAACCTGGTCTTCAAACATTTCATCTAAGTTATAGGATTAAGAGCTGGAAAGGACCTTAGGGGTGATCCAATCTAATCTTTTCGTTTCATATATGAGGAATCTGAGGCTCTGAGAAGGCGAGTAATTTGCCCAGCCTAAAGAGCTAAAGTATCAGAGACATGGTTCGAATCCAAGCCTTTTGGTATAGAAGCTAGCACTCTTGCCATTTTACCCCTACTGCCCCCAGTGTCACTGAGACTTCTTGACTCAGTATGTGAACTGAAGACAGGCTATTGGCATCTTATTTGCTTTCTTCATTCTCTTTCCACCCCCCCCCCCAAAAAAGAATTCCTCTTTAACACTTAATTGTTCTCTCCAACTACCCTCTCTGACTACCAGAGCACAGAGGTGAGTGCCAGCAACCACATCGTTCATATAATTTATTTAACATTGTGGTAATGCCCAGGAAAATGTGTTATTAATGATTTAATTAGGTAAATTATTTTCTCCTTAATAGCTAGCAGTGGATAATGATCATTGATAGTTATTTCCTGCTAATTATCCCATGTGTTTCATGCAGGTGCTGTACAAAAGACTTTGTACTGTTTTTTTTTCTTTTTCTTTTTTTCTTTTTTTTGATCAGACCTCCAAAGTAAGGTGCTGTGTTTCATCTTTAAGGATAAGAGCTACCAGGACTTGAGGGAGGGTCCAGTGGTTGGTGAATGCACTGTAATGTTAGCTTTTGACACTACCTCCCTAAGCCTCCTTTCCCCTGTGATTGGAGAGCTGGAGAATGGAGTCCCAACCTCTTCCCAGTACCTCCTTTTGTAGAGGACAGAAGCTGAACTTTGAAGCTCAGTCCACTCCATCTGCTGCTCTGCCTGGTTTCAACTCCACAGAACAAGATGCCCTTGAACTGAGCACCCTCTGGGTCTCTATCCACTCCCTTCGCTGCCTCCTCTTCTGCATTGCCTCTCCCTGTTAGATTGTAAACTCTCTGAGTGTGGGATTAATATCTTTATATTAATTGTATCCCCAGCACTTATCATGGTTCCTGGCACATAGTAGGTGCTTAATAAATATTTCTTGGATTGTATTTTTTTTAATGTTGTCTCTTCCCTCTGAACAGACTAAAACTACAACAGACAGATAAAATGATGGTATCTATCACCCATGCTGTCATCTAAACCCTTCTTGGATCCATTTATATTTTTAGCCAATACTGCACTTGGTGCATAGCTCCATAAACTTACCAATGAAAAAACTTGGGATGTAACTCTATAAGAAACTGATGAATAAACTTCCTTAAATCTATCCTGAATCCGCAAGGCATCATGACATAGTGGAGAGATGACCCGGGTTCCAATTCCACCTCTGACATTTACTTACTGACCTTAAGTGACATAACACTTATCTTCTTTAAATCTAAATTAAAGTTATTTTCCATAAGTTTTTCTTAAAATAGAAATGGAAAGTAATCAATCTGTCATGTCCATAATGTTCCATATTATTAGAGTCAGCTAGGTAGCACAGTGGACAAAACAGGAGGCCTAGAGTCAAGAAGACCTGAAGTCAAATCTCAAACTTACTGTGTAAGTCCGGGAAAGTCACTTGCTTCGACTCAAGTTTTCTCAACTGTCAAATGGAAATAAATAAGAGCACCTCAACACTGATGTGGTAAAGGTCAAATGAAATCATATTTGTAAATCCCTTAGCACAGCTCCTGGCACATAATGGCTGCTATTTCCCTCCCCACTATTTCCTATATTTACCACCAAATTCCTTTGTGAGAAACTTTGCAACAAATCAAAATCCTTGGTAAGAAAGGAAAAACAGAACCCAAGTCCCAAACCTATAAATGCAGATAGAATTTATGGAAGCATATTCTTTGCAGTCCTCTCTAACCTCAAGAGAACTACAGATGGCAGGTACGGAAACGAGGTGATAAGATAGAATATAGTATTGTTGTGCAAATATGTAATGTTATGTTATTGTATATACATATATATTATACTGGGTAACATTATAATAATATATGGTTATATTTTATATACATGCATATAATACACACACACACACGTTTGCAGTTCTTTCCTTTATCATACAGTGGCCTCCACTAACCATTCAGTGAAGCAGAAGTAGAGTAGAGAGTGCAGGACTTGGAGTCTGGAAGGTCTGAATACTACCTTGGGCACTTTAGTTTTGTGATCCTGGGCAAGTCACTTGATCTCTTAGCCTCAGTTTCCTATTGGTAAAATGGAAATAAAAATAGAACCTATCCCACAGGATTGCTGTGAGTGTCAAATTAAATAAATACAGTAAAACACTTTAGAAATCTTAAATCACTCTGTAAATGCTGGCTATTGTTCTTATTCATGACTTAAATGTCAGATCAGTTTGGGCTGAAAAATATCAAAGCCCTAGACTGAGTATCCATCTCTCTGGTACACATCCTGGTGATGGGGAGAAGATTGAGGGAGGAGGACAAGGCAGGGCTTTTTCCCTTTATAAAGGTCCTGTCTCTCATATCTGGCAGTGGCACGGTACTAGGTCCTTGTTTTCTAGTGGTTCTAAGGAAATGATTGGTGACTTAACAAAGGTGTTGGCTCCCAGCTTTATACTTTGTATTCTTTCACCATTACAATTCATCAAGGAGGGGGAAGGAAATAGGAGAAGAGAGCCTGACTCTCTCCATAGCTGATTTAACGGGCGATTTCTCAAAGGGATCAGGGCCTGCTCTCTTTGCCTTGGCTATATTCTGAAAACATTCCCATAGTCCAGAGACACATTCCTCTGAACAGCTGGTCATTAGCTCATAAGGGTCCTCATGGTAAAATAAAGAACAAAGGTGCCATTACAGTTGATCATGGCCTGAATTTTCTGACTTAACTCTTTACTCTCCCAAGCCAGGCCCCAGATTCGAAGGCATGTTCTCTATTTCTGAGGTAGGTCAGATTTATGTCCTCTCTGAGTCTTTTCTTCTATACCTTATGCCTTAGGAGCTTTACATGTAGATGTAAGACCTAGACAGATCAGCATGCAATTACTAACGTGTACATAGATGTATTTTCTAGCAAGCAATGATTGTTTGTTTATGTTCACAAAGGAAAGATATATGCAGTTATAAAAAGATAGTGAGCATATCCTACTATATATTATGGAGAGTACCAGAGCAGCCACAAACTAGACTTTATAAATGAATCATGGAAGTTTATCTGGTGCTGCCACAAAGCCTCAGTTTCTTTCCCAGCAAATTGAGAATGATCTACTGTCTCAAGAGGGCTGTTGTGAAGCTTCAATGAGATAATACAAATAGTCAACAACCATTATAAAACACCTCTTGTGTACCAGGCATTCTGCTAAGATAACACATGTAAATTGCTTTGTAAACTTTAAAGCTATATAAATTATTGTTATAGGTAACTAGATGGGGTCGTAGGGAAATTAGGTAGTGCAGTGGATAGAATGCAGGGCCGAGAGTTGGGAAGACTCATCTTCTGAATTCAAATCTAGTCTCAGACACTTATTAGCTGTGTGACCCTAGGCAAGTCATTTAATTCTGTTTGCCTCAGTTCCCTTAGTTATAAAATGAGCTGGAAAAGGAAATGGCAAACACTCCAGTATTTTTGCCAAGAAAACCCCCAGTGGGGTCATAAATAGAAACAGAAGAAAAACAATTGAACAACAACAGGTAGTATAGTGGATAGAGTTGGACCAGGAGTCAGGAAGACTTGAGTACAAATCTGGCATCAGACACTTAGTAGCTATGTGATTCTGAGGAAGCTACGTAACTTCTACTTACCTCAGTATTCTCTTCTTTAAAATGGGAATACCTCACAGGGCTGTTATGAAGATAAAATGTAATTTTATTTACAAACCTTAAAAGACCATGTAAATGCTAGCTATTTTTTTTATTATTGTCCTCTTACTATTCTGGAATTTGGTAAGCCATGTTATCCTCAGTGAGAAGTAGCACGGCATAATAGAGTTCTGGGCTAAGACTCCAGCATACCTGGATTGAAATCACATCTCTGACACTTACTAGCTGCATTACTATTGCCATATCATTTAATCATTACAATCTCTTGTAATATATACAAGTTATAATCTGTATCAGTGGAGGGAGTTCCCACACCAACAATATCAGAGGTTCTTGGTGTAGCAATGTATCACACTCAAAGTATAGTACATATGTCCAAAAGGCATTCAAACTGTACATACCCTTTGATCCAGCAATGCCACTTCTAAGTCTGTATCCCAAAGGGATCATTAAAAAGGGGGAAAGGACCTACATATACAAAAATACTTATAGCAACTTTTTGTGGTGGCAAAGAATTGGAAATTGAGGGGATACCCATCCATTGGAGAATGGCTGAACAAATTGTGGTATGTGAATGGAATGGAATACTATTGCTCTGTAAGAAATGATGAGCAGGAAGATTTCAGAACCCAGAAAGACTTATATGAACTGATGCTGAGTGAAGTGAGCAGAACCAGGAGAACATTGTACACAGTAACAGTAGCATTGTGCAATGACCTAGTATGCTTAACTTTTTAACTCTTCTCAACAATATAATCATCTTACACAATTCCAAAAGACTCATGATGGAAAATGCTGACCATATCCAGAGAAAGGACTGATGGAGTTTGAATGCAGATAGAAGCACACTAGTTTCACCTGCTGTGATGAACCAGTGAGGTGACATGTAAAGTACTTTGCAGACTATAAAGGACTATACATAAATCTAACTGGATTTTGCTGGGCCTTCCTATCTAAAAGATGGTGGAATGAGATGAGATGAGGTGAGGTGAGGTGAGGTGAGGTGAGGTGAGGTGAGGTGAGGTGAGGTACGATGGGATGAGAGTAAGAATGAGATTTATTTACTTTCTAACTACATTGTTGACTCTTTTTCTTCCTATCAAAGACCTTAGCTTTAAAAGGTCAAGGTCTTCCACTGCATCCTGGGCCATCTCTAGTCATCCTGATCTCTATCTGGCCACTGGACCTAGATAGTTCTGGAGGAGAAAATGAGACTGATGACTTTGCACAGCCCTCCCTCGCTTAAATACAGTTCACTTGCATGTCATGGTATCATCTCCCTGATGTCATCGTCATCTTCAAGTATGAAAGACAAACAGCAAGAACTATATTCTATGCACCCCCATCCCTAGTTAGGTCCCTTATACTCTAAATCCAATCCCTGGATTAGAGTAAAAGAAGACCTTGGGCGCACCCTCTCTAGACTTCAGTATATCTATCTGCAAAATGAAGTTTGGGGCTAGATAACGATGTCTAAGAAACTTTCCAACTTCAAAAATTCTATAATTCTGTGATCCTAAGACCTTAGAGACTAAGATGATTCTGTCCATATTTTAAGTGACAACCTACACTTTCCATCTCCCAATATAGCAAAGTTAGTGAAAGTCATAGATTGAGAACCTACTTACCTGATACGTATTTTGTATTGGGTACTGTTGGGGTGAAAAAAGGCATGGAAAGAAAGGATACAAAGAATCTCTGACCCCAGGGAATATCTAGTGTAATGGAAGAGAGAGGACACATGAATGAAAAGGCTACCAATAAAATAATATACACAAATTCACAAAGATGATATGATTTCATCAATATGTTTTTGTTGTTATTTACTCATTTTTCAATTATATTCAACTCTTTGTGACTCCAGTTTTCGTGGCAATAATACTGGAGTGGTTTGCCATTTCCTTCTCCATCTCATTTTACAGATGGTGAAACAGAGGCAAATAGGGTTAAATGACTTGGTTAGGGTCACACAGCTAGTAAATGTCTGAGCCCAGATTTGAACCCAGGTGTTCTTGACTCCAGGCCCAGCACTCTATTCACTGTACCACCCAATGCTCTCTCTTTCTCTCTGTCTCTCTCTGTCTATCTGTCTCTGTCTCTGTGTCTCTGTCTCCCTCCCTCTCTTTCTCCATTTATATATGTGTGTGTACTTATCTATATTTATGTATACACATATATGCGCACACACACACACACACACACACACACACACACACACACACATACGTCTTTTTTTCTTCTTTTTCAGCTCCTTTGTACTGGCTTAGCACTTTAATTAAAAAAAGATCCTGTGCTGTCTGCTTGGGTAGGAAGCACCTTTCCCCTAGAGCTCTTGGAAGGCATTAATTAGGATTCCAGAACCTCTAGGAGGCTGTTGTTCTGCTCATTTTACAGATCAGTAAACTTGTTCAAGGTTGGCTGGTGAGTCATGGCTGGTGATTCAGAGACAGGATGAGGCTCCTCGGTCTTTTCCATCTACCATCCAGTGTCTAATCTGTCTCTCTCCCTCCCTCTCTCCTCATTCAGAAACCCCAGAGGGAAACATCTGTGAACAAAACAAAATCAAAACTTTGTCATTCGCAGAAAATATCCTTTAGTTTCATTGGCAATGAGTCATTCTGTCTTCAGGTTGCAGCCTCTGCTCTGCCCTCCCCTGGCTTGCTCTGTGTTGGCTGGGATTCATGCCTGGAGCTCAGCAAGGCAAGAGTTGGACTGTTTGTGGGTGATGGTGTTTGGGGCAGTTCAGTCATCTCAGATTATGACTTCTGTGGCCAGACAGGAACTCCCAAGCTTACTTTTGGCATTCCACCCTCCTAACTGACCACTGTTGCCCCAAGCTCCAAACACAATTTCTCAGAAACGCCCATAAAATACACACTTTACTATCTAGTATGGTGCTGGTTTAGAGCTTTTATTCTTTTGTCTGAATGGTGTGTGTGAATCCAGGTGAATTTTCCCATGAAACCTCTCACAGGACAGGGTCTGCCTATTGAGCTCACTTTCTTTTTTCTTTTTTTTTTTTAATTTTTTCATATTTTTAAAAAAGTTTTGAGTTCCAAAGTCTATCCTTCCCTCCCTTCCTCCCCTCACGCTTGACTGAGACGGTAATCAATCAGATATAGGTTATTCATGTGCAATTATGTAAACTATTTCCATATTAGTCATTTTGTACAAGAAAACTTGAATAAAAGAGAAAAATGAAAGGAAAAAATAGCATGCTTCAGTCTGTATTGAAGCAATATCAGTGCTTTCTCTGGAGTAGATGGTATTCTTCATCATTAGTCCTTTGGAGTTTTCTTGGATCATTGTATAGCTGAGAATAGCTGTCATTCACAATTCTTCATTGAACAATATTGCTATTACTGTGTTTGGTCTCCTGGTTCTGTTCACTAGACTGTGCATCGGTTCATGTAAGTCTTTCCAGTTTTTTCTGAAATCATCCTGTTTGCCATTTCTTATAGCACAATAATATTCCATTACAATCATATACCAGAACTTGTTTAGCCATCTCCCACTTGATGGGCGTCCCTTTGATTTCCAGTTTTTAGCCACTACAAAAAAAGCTGTGAAGCTCACTTTCTATAGGAACTCCAGTCAGAGTAAAATAAAACTGGATGCTTCACAGATCTTTTTGATGACAGTGATGATGTGAATTAATGATAGCAAGGCTTCTCAAATATTTCATGCACTTTTATTTGGACTTTTCCTTCTATTTGGCCTTTAAAGCTCTGTACAACTTGTTCCCCTCCTACCTTTCCAGTCTTATGTAATATTTCCCCCCGTATGTACTTCTTGTGGTGTAGTTGACCCTGTTTGGTCTAATTGCTACTTCTCACACATGAACTCCATCTCCTATCTCCATGCCTTTACAGTGAATGTCCACCATACTTGGGTGTGCTCTCCTTCCTCCCTGTTGGAATTCCTGAATTCCTTTGATACCAAATTCAAATGCCTCCTTCTGTAGGAGACCTTTTCTAGTTCTCCTAAATGGTAAGGCCTTGCCCATTTAAACTGCCTTCTATCTGCTTTGTAGGTGCTTTGTAAAGACCTATATGTTTGAGTAACAATAACCTATTGGGGGATTTGGCTCATTCCTGGGGGAGCTTGTACTCTAAAGGACTCTCATTCTTTTCTGACTTTTCGCCCTTACCTCAGAGCTCCAGGAAAATTAAGTTAAAGCATATGGTTGACTCATGTTTATAGTCTTTCCAAAGAGGGAGGTAGAAAGACACCCACGATGCAGTGTAAATTAGGTATAGAATAGCTATTTATTTCTTCTACATAGGAGAAATGCTTAATATTCACAGAACTCAGGAATGCAATTTGTCCAAAACAAACAAATGCACTTAAATAGCAGCAGTAACTGCTGAATAGGCATTCCCCCTTCACCTTAGCTCTGCTCAATCAACATTCTCCAGGCCCACGTCCTGTGGCAAGCCAAGTTAGGGGCTGGAATTCATCCTCTTTGCTGACAGTTGTCCTCTCCAAAAAGCACTGAAATAATTGCCAAACAATTGATCCCACTTAGCTCCGACTGAAGGATCCTGAATCTTGGGACCTCTTAACCTCACAAGGCAGCTTCTAGAGTTGGATCCATCTCCAGATCACCACCCAGTTACCTGTATTCATGAAGCAGCCCCAATCCCGGGCTCAGGCTCATTTAGACAAGAAGATATACATTAGCTACAGAATGCTCACAGCCACTAAGCTGTGGAGGTGAAGGAAAGACACCAGCTCCCTTCTTCGCCTCTGCACAGAGGAGTCTTAACAATCCTGACTCATTCAGCTGATGGGGAAAGAGAGGATCTTTAAGGTTCACTGAATGGGCCACCCTTTCTGGATCAGTAGTCAATCATATCTGATGAAGCTTTGACACAATCTCTCTCCCACTTTAGCTACTTTGAGGGAGAGGACTGGGGGACTATTCAGTTTTTGCCTCATCATCCTAAGTCCTTGAACAGATGTTTCTCTAGAAGTGACTAAGGCATAGGTTCAGCAATGTTTTTTGGCCAATCACTTGATTCTATTTTTTAATTTTTTGTCAATTATATGCAAAAACAATTTTTAAAACTCATTTTTTTAAAATTTGGCTTCTAAATTCTCCCCTTCCCTTTCCCCCTCCTTGAAAAGGAAAGAACTTTGATATAGATTATATAAGTATGGTCATGTAAAACATTTCCATATTAGTCATGTAGAAAAAGAAAATTAAGAAAAGTAAAGTTTTTTTAAAGAATGCTTTGATCTATATTCAGACTCCATCAATTCTTTTTCTGGAAGTCAATAACATTTTTTATCATAAGTCCTTTGGAATTGTCTTGGATAATTGTATTGCTGAGAATAGCCAAGTTATTCACAGTTAATTATCATATAATATTGCTATTACTGTATACAATGTTCTCTTGGTTCTGGTTATTTTGCTTTTTATCAGTTCATATAAATCTTCCCAGGTATTTCTGAAAGTGTCAAGCTTGTCATTTCTTATAATCCAATAGCATTCCATCACAATTCGTATATCACAACTGTTCTGTCAATTGATGAGCATCCCCTCAATTTCCAATTCTTTGCCACCACTAAAAAAGGTGTTATAAATATTTTTTAATATATAGGTCCTTTTCCTTTTTCTTTGCTCTCTTTGGGATACAGAGCTAGTGGTGGTATGATAAGTCAAAAAGTATGCAGGCTCAGTACTTTCTCATAACTAGAGGAGATAGGAGAGGGAGAAAGATATTGTTTACCTCCATTATGTAAGCTTTGTATATACCTACATTTTGTCTTCCCCATTGGAATATAAACTTCTTAAAAGCAGAAACTGGTTTGTTTTTTGATACACCAAAATACAGTGGACATTTAAATTCTTGATCAATCATATAGTGGGCACTTAAATGCTTGATTAATATTTTAATTTCTGTCAGAGTAATTTATGCAATAGTGGATAGAGCACCAGCTGGGAAGACCCTGAATTCAAATCAGCTTCAGATACTAACTAGCTGTGTGACCCTGGGAAAGTCACTTAACCCTGTTTGCTTTAGTTCCTCATCTGTAAAATGAGATGGCAAAAGAAATAGCAAACTACTTCAGTATTTTTGCCAAGAAAACGCCAAATGAGATCACAGAAAGTTGGGCATAACTGAGACAACTCAACAACAATAATTTAAGCAGTAGTAGACTGCAAATTTCTTGGGGCCTTTGAGAGAATTTTCTTCCCCCCCTCCCCCCCCCGCCATCTTTGTATACCATATACCAGTCCATATGTATATTACTTAATAAATATTTGTTGAATTGAATTAAACCTGAAAAGTATAGAGGAAGAAGAACTCTGCAAAGGCCTCTGTATCCATCCCCTTGCCTCTGGGAAGGACTATCCCCAGGCTCTTTAGGCAACTAGTCTTATTGTCTCTTAGAGAAAGAGAATGTAAGTTCCTTGAGAACAAGGATGAGTTTAACTTCTCTCTTTGTACTCTAAAGTGCCCATGCAATCTGTTTTTGGTTTCTCTTAATCCTTTTTCTGATCCTTGTTTTCCAGTATATTTTCCAATATATTTCTTACCATTCTCATCCTTTCTTACCACTGCATTGTCATATTGAGTTCATCATAGGATTTTCACACTTCTTTACTCTCTGTAACTGATGATGGTATATGAACTGCAATTATCTTCATGATAGTTCTGTTACTAATATTGATCTTGAGCTGAATGTTCCATGAAATGATGTTTCCTTTTGCCTTTGGATATACAATAAAACCAATTCTTCCACCTTTCTTCTTTGCCTTTCCAAGGAATAACTTTGAGCTATCCTTTCATTTAGCCTCTACTTCTTTCTTCTGTTTCTCTTTTAGTGATAATATCAAGTGTTACGGTTTAGTTTCTCTAGTAGTATACCCACTTCGTCCCTGAACATAAACCTGCATCATTTCTTATAGCATACTAGTATTCTATCACATTCATATACTATAACTTGTTCAGCCTTTCCTCAACCGATGGACACTCTCTCAGTTTCCAATTCTTTGCCACCGCAAGAAGAGCTGCTATAAATATTTTTACATATAGATTTTTTCCTTTTTCTTTGATCTCTTTGGGTATAGATGTACTAGCAGTATTGCTGGGTTGATGGGTAGGCACAGTTTAATAGCTTTTAGGGTACAGTTCCAAATTGCTTTCCAGACAAGTTTACAGCTCCACCAACAGTGCATTATTGTACCTGTTTTTCCACATTCCCTCCAGCATTTGATTTATATGAAGTGATACACAGTGAAGGAGCAAAATCAAGAAAACAATTTACATAATAACAGCAATATTGTAAAGTTAGTCCACTATGAAAGACTTAGTAACTGATCAATACACTGACCAACTGTAATTCCAAAGGACTCATGATGAAAAATTCTATCCACCTCCAGAACTGATTAAGAATGAAGATTGAAGTATATTCTTTCTCTCTTTTTCTTATTGGTTTTATGTGACTTCATAGTTGTATTGGGTTTTATATTTCTCGTCTTCTGGGAAAGGGAGAGAATATGGAACTGAAAATAAAATAGAAATGAATTTCAAAAAATAACCATGAGCAACCCAGCTTTGCCTCCATGATACAATGAAACATCAGGATAGGACTCTGTGGAAGCCCATGTGGATCTCTAATAATAATAGCTAATATTTATTTAGTGCTTACTATATGTCAGATACTGTCCTAAGTGACTTACAATTACTATCTAATTTGATTCTCACAACAACTCTGGGAGGTAGGTGCTATTCTTACGCTCCTTTTACAGATGAGGAAATTGAGGCAAATAGAGGTTAAGTGACAAGTGTCAAAGTCATACAGCTTCTGAGGCCAAATTTGAATTCAATTCTTACTGACTCCAGGTTTACACTCTATCCACTGTAACACCTAGCTACTCATCTCTATATCAGGAATACTTCCTTCAAGAAAAAAAATCAGTAGGTACTACATACCATGAGCGCCAAATCACATCCAAAAATTTAAATTGATGATTATATTCTAATAGAAAAACAATAGTATTGATATGTATCATTGCCAAATCATCTATGTATAGTCACACTACCACCATATTAGTGCAAAGATCAGGAGTAGTATAATGCTAGTGAATAATGAGAATGAGAATGAAAGAAAGACATAGCATTTGTAAGCAGGGCTTAGGTTGGCTGTCCTGAAAACTGTGGTCTGAGTCTGAGTTCCAGCTAATCATTATCAGTATTTACGGTCTAATCCCTGGTGAATGACCACAAACATTGAACATGAAGGTGACTCAATGAGAGATTTATAACCAGCTGGAGATTCAGGGGAGGAAAGACAGAGTGAAGAAAGATAGAACTGAGGACTGCAGTGGTGTCAGGAGAGCTGGGGGGCTGTTCTCGGGACTATGGAGTAAGAGGAGATACTGGTGTCTGCCTGCCTGCCTCAACCTCCCAATTTATAACAATAAACTGATTGAAAAATGTGAGGAAGTTCTCCAAAGCTCTCCCTCTCCAATTCCTCTCTCCCTTTGCATGTTTGATCTTTATGAGGTGTCTCATATTGTATTTCCTTGGTATGTTCTAAGTTGTTCCTTTATAACTTTGTTCTTTTCCCACATTAATACAATAGAATGTTGTGTCTTGCAGGGACTTAAGCTGTTTGTGTTCAGAGAGTGCAAACAGAAAAGCTTATAATCCTTGTATTAAAGAGAATTTAATTTACTGGAAAATGTCCTGCTCAACTTACTAGTTGGGTGCCACCTGGGGGATAGAGAGCTTTTGTTTTATTTTATTAATAATTCTACTACCTTCCCACAGGCAGAACTCTAAACTGAATCTAGGGGTCCTCTTTCTCCTCTAGAATGAGCTTATTGTTATAATATGGATAGTATTCTTCATTCTTAAGGTTGGGATGAGGTAGGTGGAGAAGATGAACCCATGGCTATGGTTTTATTCCTTTTACTCAAAAGGAGGAGAATGCAGATAAAAGAAGGGAAAGTCTCATCTCCAGGTGCATCCTTTGGAAGAAGATGAACTGATCTTACAGGTTTCTTTTCTACACCTTTTCCTGAAAGAAAGGGATGCATGTAGAAGATAACAGGTAGTTGGTCAATCAATAAACCTTAATAAGCACCTATTATGTACCAGGCAATGTGTGAAGTACCAAGGATATAAAAAGAAGCAAAAGATAATCCCTGTGCTCCTTGTAGGAGCTTACAATCTAACAGGGGAGACAATAAGCACAAATATTTACAAACAAGCTACATGCAGGAAAGAGAGGAAAAAATTAAGAGGGATGACACTAGAATTAGTGGGGTTGAGAAAGACTTCCTGTAGACGATGAAATTATATTAGGGACTTAAAGGCAGCCAGGGAAGCCAGGAAATCCAATAGGCAGAAATTAGAAGGAAGAGCATTCCAGACATGAGGAATAGCCAGAGAAAATGCCCAGAGTCATTCAACCATCCAGTTTTGCTTTTGCCACTACAACATATGCAAGTTACATGTGCAATTGAAATAATTCAATTTTTATCTATTTAAGCAGTGAGTAATGGGTAATAGAAATGGCATTGACATTGACAATGATTATAATAATTTTATACAGAGAATGTCACTGCAAAGAACTAAGCTCCCCAGCCCTACTCTCTTAGGGATCATATATCTTCATCTTCACCCTGACCATTTTCTATTCTGCCTCTAAGGTTGCTGCTGTTGCTTCACTCTCCAAACTGAACCACCAGAGGCCATGCCTGACAGGAGCTAAGACACTTTCCTGTGAGGTGTGGGCCATTGCAGTCTCCAAAGCATTGGAAATAAGCATCATACAGAGGGCAACGGTGAGGCTCGTGAGTATGAGCAAGCTGCAATGTGTAACAAATGAGGAACTTCAAAGAATAGAAGTTAAGCATTAGGAAAATGCTAAGCTAGAAAAAAGTAGCTAAACTGGTCAGGCAGTGAGGGCCAAAGAAGACAGAGAGATAACTCTAGCACTCTGCTGGTATCTTTGCAATGGGAGGAGAGAGGGTAGAGTCAAGATTCAGCCTCTAGCCCAGGGTAGTTGCTTATAGGAGAATAAGTAGGGCAGGAGTCCCAGATTGAAGGGGAACCAGTCAGCAGTTCAATCATATGCAGAGTCTTCAAGTAAGACTGAGAATAGAAACTCAAGTCAAATGTCCTCCCCTCACACTCCTCCTCCCGCAAAGTGTTCAGACCCTAGCACTAACTTTGACTAAAAGTCAAAGATCAAAAGTCAAGTAATAAGTTGAAAAAATGGTCAAACAAACAGAAAAGAATTTCATCATAAAGAGCAACTGTGGCGGCAAGGAAGCTCAAGACACAAACACAGATAAAGAGAGTGATAAAAACACTTACAAGCAAAACTTTAAGGAAAAATGCAGTTTAGATACAAGTCCAACAAGAATTCTAAAGAGTTAAGATAAAAACTCCTAGTAACTTTGAGAAAAGCTAAAATTAAAAAAATTAATGCCAAAAATTATTTTAAAAACCAAATGAGAGTGATAGAGGAAAGAAATGGGGGAAAAGTGAAAGCTGGGGATGGAAGGAGATATAAAAAGAAAATTAACAGCTTGGGAAAAAAGTGTACTAAACCTTAATGCAGAAAATTACTAATTGAAATTAGAATTGGACAAATGTAAGCTAATGACCCATGAGACATCAAAAAATAATAAAGTCAAAAGACTGAAAAGAATAGAAGAAAGTGTGAACTATCTAATGGGAAAAACAGCTGACCTGGAAAGTAGATCAAAGAGAGATAATTTAAGAATCAATGGACTACCCAAAAGGCATGAACAAAAAAGCCTGGAAATCACATTTCAATAAACCATAAAAGAAAGCTGCCCAGATCTCTTAGAACCAGAGGACAAAGTAGAAATGGGGAGAATCCATCTATTACCTCCTGAAAGGAATCCCAAAATGAAAACTCCCAGGAATATTATAGTCAAAACACAGAGCTTAAGGTCGAAGAAAAAAAAATACTTCAAACCATGTCAAGAGAACTCAAAAAAGACTTCTAACATATTGGATGGCTTGGCATAAACTTAAGGGAAGTCAAACAGGATGTTCAGATATGGGTGAGTTGTGAAACCTGCATCGTTGGAGGGAAGATTCACAATGATGAGATAATGGGTCCATTTGAGTGTTTTAAATATTCATAGACCCCACCAAAGTGCCTGGCACATAGCAGATATTCGATAAATTTTTGTTAACATTATGTTAATAAGTATTTATTAAATTAAGTTGAAACTCAGAGGAAGGCATTGAACTCACTGTCAAGTGCATAGATGGGATGTATTCTCTCAGCCAGTCTTGTGCCTGGCATTATCCAGGGAAAGGATGAGAAAGGGAATTTTATCAATTGCCTGAAGAATTAGTAACTTCTGAGGTCTTTCTGAACCCTAAAATGCTGTGGTAAAATGCATTTCAAGGAAAAGAAAGAGTAGATGTGACTTGATTCACTGGAAACTGGGAGAAGTATTTTCTCTCCCTTTAGCAATATCTCTCCATAGTCAAAATCTGCTGTTGGGGTGGGGGACAAAAATTATACCTGTCTTTAAATCATTGAAGTTCTTTCCCCAAAGGGCAAGAGTAGGGGCAATGGATAGAGCTTTCAGAGAGACAAGTTTAGCATCAATTTAAAGAAAATCTCAATTAATTAGAGCAGAATGGGCTACCTCTGAAGGCAGCAGGTTCCTTAATTCTATGTTCCTCTCTTGGATTATCTCCTGCCTGCTCTGACTCGGTCTTGTATGTGCCTCATTAGCATACAACTTTCTTGAGGCCAGGGAATGTTTCTGACTTTCTTTGAATCTCCAAGGCTTAGCCCCATGCCTGGAACATGCTAAATACTTTAACTAATACTTCCTGGTCCTTTCACCCCAGATTGCAGGGAAATTTGAGGGCCCAATACAACTGGAATTATTCAAATGGAGTTTGGATAGTAGCTTTGAGGGTGGGGGGAGTATCTTGATTTCTGCTCAGGTGGGGGTGGAATTTGATGACCTCTGAGATTCTATATTAATATAAATTTCCCAGCAGCCATTACTTCTTCTGATCAGTCCTATCATGGTGCTTTTTTCTTGATTTAGGGAATACTCCAGACCCTAGGGGACGAGTGCCTATAGAGCAGAAAGCACTAACTGCTAGGTTAAGTGTTTGATGTCTGTGGACCTAGACTTCCAGGTGTTGCTGTGAGTACTGATTACTGCTTCTACCAGGAAACAGGCGTCATCCTGCCCCCAAACTAGATCCCTGAGTTCAAGCTGTCCCTGCCCTTTGACCCTTGGATTGGCTGTTTCCTTGCTGGTTATAATGGGCATGGCTCCGGCAGTTAAGAAGTGGGAAGGCTGCAAGTGGTTTCTAGAGAATGCCTATGGAGAGGTACCTAGGGGACAGAAAGATATGTGTATAGAGGGTTGTCTTCTGCAGAAAAGGGCCCTTGATAGAAGGATATTCCTCATCAAATATCTCTTAGAATGACATTTAGAAGGGACCTTAGAGGAACGAAGTTCACAAATATAAAGGGACTTACCCAAAATCACACAGCTGATTAATAACATAATAGACTACAGCTAGAACCGAAGTCTCCTGGGTTCTTTCTGTCACATGTCATGTTGTTGTTCAGTTGCGTTTCTGTCATGTGCAACTCTTTGTGACCACTTTTGGGGTTTTCTTGGTAAAAACTCTAGAGTGGTTTTGCCCTTTCCTTCTCCAGTTCATTTTGCAGGTGAAGAAACTGAGGCAAATGGTAAAGTGCCTTGCTCAGGATCACACAGCTAGTAAAGTGTCTGAGGTCAGATTTGAACTCAGGAAGGTGAGTTTTCCTGAGTCTAGGCCTGGCACTCTAATCAGTGAGCCACCTAACTGCCTTTATATATTATGGTCAGACATTGAATTAGTAAGGAAGATCTGACCTTCTATGTGGCTTTAGGTTAGTTATTTAAACTTTCTGGATCTCACTTTCCCAGTCTGTTTAGATGGGTGTGTCCTGGAATTGATTGTTAAATTTTCGGTATGAGCATTTGTACATCTCAGAAATCTGCAAACAGTCAAATCAGGGCTTGATTTATTGTTTGGTTGATTGTCTAGACTTAAGAAAGTAATGGAGACAATGTTAATAATGCAGATTTTTAAAAAAATGTGTCTATTTTTTTGAGGGGGGGAGGTATGGACTGGTTATTAAACATTTACCATCACGGCACTAGATTTTTTTTTTCCCAGTGAGTGCATGTGGGTCCTTTCCTTCCATTTTTTCCAAGGCTATAATTAGAATAAATGAGTTATTCTACAATAACTGACATCTATGTAGTACATTTAAGTTTGCAAGACATTTTATGCATATTAGGAATATTTAGATTCAAGTCCTGCCTACTGTTCTCTAGGGCTCCTCTGGCTGTGATAAAGCCTCTCCTCCCCATACTGTTGTTTTTTCAAAAACTCTATTTGTTCTTTAATCCCCTGTGACTTCCCAGAACCAGTCTACCCAGTGAATAGTCTATTGATTGAATGAACAAGTTTCTTTCTGAGTAATACACCAGATAAGCAAACAGACCTGAACTTGTTCTTACTCTTAAAAAGTGACATATTAAAAGCTAAGTGGTTGAGACCCATCAGTGACAGTCACCAAGAATGTCTTGGCCAGAATTTATCTCTTCCGTGTTCCAAGGTCACTAGTAACATGACTTTCTTCAGATCAAGGGGAAATGAGATGCTTTTTTCTACCTCCTTTGGAGCAGGTTTCTCCCAGAGGGCAATTGTCTGGTGGTCTTTGGGGCAAGCTGCACTTTTTCAGGGAGGGAGGAAGGAAGAAAGGAAGGAATGAATGAAGGAAGGAAAGAAGTAAGAAAGGAGGGAGAGAAGAAGGAAATAAGGAGGGGGAAAGAAGGAATAAAGGAGAGAGGGAGGGAGGAAAGAGACAGGGAGGGAAAGTTTTTTTAAAAAAAGATTAGCACAGGTCAGTTTTAATATGAGATAAAATATATCCTTTTCTTTATTTCTGGGTCACTTCAACAATAAGATTAAAGAAACTGGGGATCATACTATACAGTTATACAGTTGCCATACAGTTTATATTAGAACTCCTTTTGCAGTCTTAAGAGAAAAATAAATAATATCCTCCTGTCTTATTTTCCAAAAATTTTCTCAACCATATCTGGGAGTGATATAAGCCACTCATCAAAAAAGATGAAGTACCATACAAATAAGAACAAAAATAGTTGGTAGCTTCCCTATTTCAAAACTTCTTATAAAATTGTTCAACAGCTCATTTGATTTTTTGAAGATAAAAATCTAGAAGCAGTGGCCCTTTTCTTTCATTCAAGCAAACAGAGACTTCTCCCTTTCAGATAAGAAAGAAAATGATTCCATTCAATCAAAAGTAATGGTGGGTGATATTTGAAATAAAAATAGAAGTACTTCAATCAGGAAGTAAAATACATAAAATAGCCTTCATTGAAAGTCTAAATTTATAGTTATTAATAAATTTTATTAGGTAAAGTGAGTAAAAAGTTTAACAGAAGAATATAATTTGGGCTAAATTCATAGGCTCATAAAACCATCAAGCTGGAAGGAATCTTGGAGATCATCCAGTCCAACACTAGTCTCTTTTTTTCCTTATTGTTCAGTCACGTCCAACTCTTTGTTTGGTTTTGGGGTTTTCTTGGCAGAGACACTGGAATGGTTTGACATTTCCTTCTCCAGCTCATTTTATAGATGAAGAAACTGAGACAAACAGGGTTAAATGCCTTGCCCAGGGTCACACAGCTAGGAAGTGTGTGAGGCCAGATTTGAACTCAGGTCTCCTTAACTCCAGGCCTAGCACCCTATCCACTGTACCACCTCGTTGCCTGACAATAATTCTGCTTAGCTACAGAAGACTCGCTTGTGGCATATTGCTGTTCGGTCATGTTATTCTTCATGTTCCCATTTGGGATTTTCTTGGAAAAGATTGGAATGGAACCACTGAGGCAAACAAGATTAAATGATGTGTTCAGGATCACACAGATAGTAAGCATCTTGAGGTCAGATTTGAATTCAGGAGGATGAGTCCACCTAACTCCAGACTTGGCATTCTATCCACTGTGGCCCAGATCAAGGAACTGAGACCCAAAGAAAGGTTATGTGACTTGCCCAAAGTCACACAGATAGCATGTGGCAGAGCCAAGATTCAAACTCAGCCAGGGCCTTTGACTTTAAATCTTTCCACTGTACTGCAGACCAAGCAGACAGGGAAGAAGGTTACGGAGAGGTACACATGCCATCTCCACCCTCAAGTTCATGTCTTGGGTTTTGTTTTGATACTTAAATGGCTTCCTCTCCTGTGTCATGGGGAGTAGTACCAATGTTTTCCATAAAGTACATTATGTCACCAGGTGACATTTGTATCCATGATTCCTGTTCTAAGAAAAGGATCTTAGCTATCAGAGCCTGTCTTTCTAACTGTAGAGGTAGGCAGATAGATGCTGCAGGGTCTCGGCCTGCGGTTAGAAAAAGCACTAGGTCTTTAGTTAGGAAAACCTTAGTTGAAATCTAACCACAGACACTGTCTGACCCTGGGCAAGTCACTTAACCTCGATTTGCCTCAGTTTTCTCAACTATAAAATGGGGATAATAATGACACCTAAGTCACAGGGTCGTTGTGAGGATTAAATAAGTTAATATTTGTAAAGTGTCTATTCAAAGTGCCATTTTATTGCTATTTGCCACATTTTTTTTCTACTTTAAAGGAGAATATTAATAACACCTCCCTCTTAGGGTTGTTGGGAGGATAAAATGAGATAATATCTGTAAAGCATTTAGCAGAACAGCTGGCATACAGCAGGCACTGGATACAGGCTTTTTCTCTTCCTATTTGAATGAAGGAAGGGGAGGGGAAAAAAATATGTATATATATGTATATATAAATCAACCATCCCCTGCAGTAGTTGTATACCCCAACCCACAAGGACTCTGAGCTATTTTTGCAGTGGTGGGGATGGGTTTGACCCAAGCTATCAACCACATAGTTGAATCTAGTTCCCCACTAATAATAACAGTTCATTTTTCTGTAGCACTTGAAAGCATAAAAAGTGCTTTCCTCACAACACCCTATAAATGAGGGCAAATATGATTATTTGTAATCCCCATTTTACAACTGAGAAAACTGAGGCTTGCTCACAATCACAAAATTTCAGAGTTGGAAAGGATCTCAAAGGCCATCCATTTCAATCCTTATCTGAGCAGGAGCATTTCTGTATCTTCCTAACTCATCTTCTGACCTCCACTTTAAAACCTCCAATGAAGAGGAACCTGTCACCTCCATCAACAAACCATTCCACAAACCCCTACTTCAGCCTGTAGCTTCAATTAGCTTTCGGAAAACAACATCATTCAAAAACAATGGTTACAAAAAAAGGAAAAAAAATCCTTTCTAAATCATCCCCTTCAAACATCCTTCCCCTAAAAGTACAAAGTCCTTGAGAAAAGTGGACTCAAATATAGAATGCAATGACCTTGAGATACATATGTAGAGAATACATATGGACAATGGGTAAAGTCACAACTGGTTACTGGGAATCCTTTATTCTCTTTGTGAAGTCCTCGTGACATTGCTCTTGGTGTAGCTCTCTTCAGAGCCTTTCTAAAGTCCATAGCCAGCCTTCTCCTTGCCATGAAGGGTCTCACTCTCTGAAGATATCATTATACTCAAGTGACTGTCTTTACGTATTGGTCTGTCAGTTCTTTATCGTCAGTCACTGCAGCTCTGGTGGTCACTGTTCCTGTCATGGAAACCTCTGATGGTTCTCTCAAATTCATTCTTTCTATACCCCAAGCTGTACCCCGAGACTCTTCCAGGGCCTTGGCTGGAGTTGCCACACAATTGCACTGGCCTATTGTTATACTTTTGTGATTCTGAACTAATTTGCTATTTTATCCATAGGACCAGAGATAGATCTGATGCTTTCAGCCATTCACAAGATGATTTCTGTTTACCATCATCTTCCTTTGTCCAATGATTGAAATCCTTTATTCCCCTCATATTAAAGTCTAGTTCACAGCTAGTTTATTATTGTTGTTAATTTATACAATACTTTAAGGGTTACAAAGTACTTTTCATATATTATCTGATCCTCACAACAACCCTATGAAGGCAAGCACAATTATCCTCATGTTACAGAGGAGGAAACTGAAGTTAAGAGTGGTTAAGTGACTTGCTCAGGGTCATCCGGGTAGTGTCTGAAGCAGGATCTCAGATCCTCCTGATTTTAAGCTCAGATTAAACCCTAGCCATTATGCCAGCCTTGATTGATTCAATAGACATATTTGGACCTTCAGTGATTACATTAATTGAGGTTACACTTGAAATGATAATGCCATAAAAATGACTAATAACATTACAAGAAAAGTTTTCTTTTTGGTAATTAATAAGGAATCTCACTGCACTGAAAAAGCCACAGCATTACTTTTACTGTTTATTTTCTGATAACCATGACCAGGAAAGGCCCGGCGCTAATTTTAGGCAAACAGGTGAGCTGGCATAGAGAAAACATTCATCTCTGGGCAGGGTTTGAAAATGCCCTTCGACTTAGCCCCCGCCATGTGTTTTGGTCTATTAGAGTTTCAAGCCTTCATTCTTACACATGTGCTTGACTTTTCACAAAATACCCACATGTCCTATAAGAAATATTTTTCTCACATTGAAAAAATGCCTCTAAAAGTAACATTCAGAAATATCCCTCATGGTCTCCCCTCTCATACACACACACACACACACACACACACACACACACGTTCCTTTCCCCCATTTCACACTCCCAATATGATGGTCATCATGTGAGCCCCCATGTTCTAATTCTAACTTGGCCACTAACTAACCGTGTGACCTTGGGTAAGTCACTAAATTTCTCTGACCCATTTTCGTCATGGAAGGATCGTATTTTAATTCCCCTTCAGCTCAACAGTGCCATCAGCCTAGTGTCACCTTTCATGAGCCATCCTGCTCAGTAAAGAAGCACAGTCACCATCTAGTGGCCAAATTCAATCACTGCTCTGATTTTGAAGCTGGGGAATTAAAAGTTTAATTCCTGAACTTAAAAAATGTGTTTAAATTCTGGGCTTCAATCAAAAGAATCAAAAATGACCTCATCTTTGGGGGCTTATATGATAGATATCTATAGTGAAAACAGGCCCCCTCCTGTCCTGGGCCTCCCTAATTGAGGGTTATTTGGATGACATTCATAGAAGTGCTTCTAAGGTGACCTGGTTTCATTCTTCTGGTGTCTTGGAGACTTATACCGTAGTAGTGAAACACAGAAGACACACATACACATGCAAAATTGCTCACCAGTAATGGTGAATTTCTCAGTAGGTGTGGGAAGGGTGTGAGAGAAGAAATTTGAAACTGAAAATAAAAATAATTTTTAAAAATCATGGTGAAATCTTTTTGATATCTGACCAATGTTTAACAAAAACCTCAGTTTAAATGAAAATGACTGAATTGGTTCTTTCAGGTAGAATCACAGAATGTGAGAGATGGAAGGGACCTTGAAAGTCAAGGCCAACCCACACCTAGCATTGACTCTACAACATCCCAAACCAGTGGTCATCCGGCTTAACCCACTCTGGCTCTATTGTTATCTTTTTTCTCTTACACGAAGCTGGATCTGCTTCTCTATAACTTTAGTACATTTGCTACTCCTGGTTCTACCTACAAGGGCTAAGCAGAACTAGGCTAATCCCTCTTTTACACGACAACCCTTCAATACCTGGAGAGGAGGAATTTAAGGGAAGTGATGGTCCCTTGTTGTCTGCAATGGACAGGCCACATTTAAAATAATGTGGCCACCACATACCTATTATTGGCTAATGTGATAGAAAAGGAAAATGACAAATGTTGAAGGGGAATGTAGAGAAATTGGGACACTAAGGTACTGTTGGCAGAGTTGTGAATTGGTCCAACCATTCTGGAGAACAGTTTAGAACTATGCCCAAAAGACTATAAAACTATGTGTACTCTTTGATCCAGAAATAGCGCTGGTAGATCTGTATCCCAAAGGGATCAAAGAAAAGGGGAAATGACCTATTTGTACAAAAATATTTATAGCAGCTCTTTTTTGTGGTAGCAAAGAATTGGAAATTGAGGGGATGCCCATCAGTTAGGGAATGACTGAACAAGCTGTGTTATATGATTGTGCTATAAGAAATGATAGGAAGGATGATTTCAGAAAAACCTGGGAAGTCCTTTATGAACTGATACAAAGTGAAGTGAGTAGAACCAGGAGAACATTGAATACAGGGACAGCAGTATTATAAGGATGATCAACTGTGAAAGACTTAACTACTCTGATCAAGGGCAGTTAGATGGCACAATGGATAGACTGTCAGACATGAAGTCAGAAAGATTCATCTTCCTGAGTTCAAATCTGGCCTCAGACACTTATTAGCTTTGTGAACCTGAGTGAGTCACTTATACCTGTTTGCCTCAGCTTCCTCATCTGTGTAATGAGCTAAAGAAGGAAATAGCAAACCACTCTAGTATCTTTGCCAAGAACACCCCAAATGAGATCACAAAGAATGGCCCTTGAAAAGATTGAACATCAACAACTCTGATCAAGACAATTTCAAAATTGTCTATGAAAAAATTTCCTGATGAAAAAAGGCTCTTTATCTCCTTCAGAGAGAGAACTGATTAACTTTTTTCATTTTTCTTTATTATTTTGGTTTTGTGTGTATGCTTTCTTTTGTAACATGGCTAATAAGAAAATATGTTTTTCATGGCAACATAAATAATTGATATATTACTTGCCTTATCAAGGGTAGGGATAGGGTACAAGGAAGGGAGAGAATTTGGACCTCAAAATTTGAAAAAAAAAGTGGATGTTAAAATGTTGTTGTGTAATTGGGGAATATTTAATGAAATAAATAAAAACTTTATTTTTAAATAAAATAAAAGAATGTGGTCAATTCTAGTCTCCATACTTAAAGGGCATTAACAATCTGGATAATATTCATGGGAAAGAGACCAAGGTGGAGAGAGGATTTGAAAGTATATAAGATAGGGTTGAAGGCAAAAGGATTGTTTGGTATGGAGAAGACTTAGAGAAGATATGGTCATTGTTTAAGGTATTTGAAAGCTTGTCATCTTAAAGAGAAGATAGATTTACTCTTTGTGGCTCCAGAGGGCAAAAAGAGGACCAATGTATCCACTGGTATCCATCCAAGCTATAAAGAGGCAGATGTTAGCCTTTGTTTTGCTTTCAAACAGGTACTCTGTCTGAGAGGCAGTTGTCCATATCTGGTCTTCCTGACAGTCTCTGTCTGTCCTCAATATTTTATCTGCAAAACCATGTTTCTTCCTGGGTTGATTTCATTATTTTTTCTTAAACAGAACAAAATTTCCTTGCCCCTTTCATCAGCCAAACTGTTCCCATAATAAAGGTTTAATTCCTTACATTGAGAAAGAACTTTTTGACAATTAAAGATGTCCCAGACAGAATGGGCTGCCGTATTGAGATAGTGATCTCCCTGTCACTGGTGGTATTCAAGCAAAGAAGGAATGGTCCTCTGGTAGAGATGGTTTGAAAGAGAACCCCATGTGGAGTGAGAGGTTAGACCAGATAATCTAAGGTTTAAGATTCTACGACTTAAGATGGTAAAATTAGGATTAGAAGGAACATTAAAAGTAATTTAGCCCAACCCTCTCATTTTAAGGATGAGGAAGTTGAGTTTTGTCCAGTGTCACTTATGTAGTAAATAGAACCCAGGTCGTATGACTTCAAATTCAAGACTCTTTCCATTACACTATGATTTAGGTAAGTGCCTATATACATACATATATATATATATACACACACACACACACACACACACACACACACACACACACACATATATGCACATATAAATACATACATAGACACACAGCAACACTGTGCTTTTTCTTGTTTGTTTTGTTTTTCAATTATGTCTGATTCTCTGTGACTCCATTTGGGATTTTCTTGGCAAATATACTGGAGCGATTTTCATTTCCTTGTCCAGATCATTTTACCAATGAGGAAACTGAGGAGGTAAAGACAGTTAAGTGACTTGCCCAGGGTCACACAGCTAGTAAGTGTCTGAGGTCAGTTTTGAACTCAGGAAGATGAGTGTTCCTGATATCAAGCTCAGTGTCCTGTCCACAGAACCACCTAGCTGCCTGATAACACTGTGCAAAGCACTGAGAAAAGTGTAAAGTTTAAATAGGACATGATCCCTACCCATACAATGGGGGATATAATGTACAACAATAAGAATGATAATAAACTACATATGTAGCTAGATGAGAAAGAAAATCATAGGTGAGGTCACAGGATCATAGATTTAGAGCTGAGAGGGATCTTAGAGATCATCTAGTCCAATCCTCTTATTCCTGTGGAAGAAGGTCCTTAGTCACAGAAAGATTAGGGAATGATCCATGGAAGAAGTAGACTTTTAGTTGGATTTGTAACATAATAATGATGATGATGATAAATAACATTTATAGAATGCTTTACAAATATTATTGTATTTTACCCTCACAACATCCTTAAGAAGTAAGTATGGCTTTTTTTTCCCATTTTACAGATGAGCAAATTGAGGCTGATAATGACCTGGCCAGGGTCACATAGCTGGCAAGTGTCCAAGGTAGCATTTGATCTTGAGTCATCCTGACTCCATGTCCAGCTCTCCATTCAATTTTCCACCTACCTACTGTATATGTAGGAATTCTGGAGGTAAAGAGGAAGGATGACATTTTAGGCATAACAGCGCAAACAAAAGCACAGAAGCAATAAAAGACAAAGTGTGTTCTGGGGACAGAGGGCATATACGTGGTGAATGAATGTTATCCTGAATGATCCTGAATCATTTTTAAAAGGCTGAGGGGAAGAAAATGTCTTACATGTAACCTCTTCAGTTATCGTCCAAAATGAAATATAGATGTGTGTGGGTGCGTGTGCACGTGAGCGTGTATGTGTCTATACGTATGAATATATACATATATATGTATTTAGTTTGTAGGAAATTCATTTTCCTCTGGAATCATCTTAACCCTACAGATTCATAATTTCAAAATTGGAAGGAATCTTGGGGATCATTCATTGAAACCCATACCTGGGTAATTGTATGAAAATATTTTATTGGTTTATTAGGGAACTGAAGATAGGGCTTTTCTGGTTTACAGCCCAGTGTATATTCTTCAGCCTAGAGGCTGCATTTACAGAAAAGATGAAAGAGGGAAGACAAAAAGATATATAGATTAGGGGAGTGTAACTACTTGCTTTTGTTGTTCAGTCATTTAAGTTTTGTTCAACTCTTGACCCTATGTGGTGTTTTTTTGGTAGAGATACTAGAGTGGTTTGCCATTTCCCTCTCCAGTTCATTTTACAGATGAGGAAACTGAGGCAAAGAAGGTTCAATGACTTGCCCAGGGTCACACGCCTAGTAAGCATCTGAGGTCTCATTTGAACTCAGGAAAATGAGTTCTCCTGACTCCAGGTCCAGCACTTTATCCACTGTTATCATCTAGCTGATCTAAGAGTAATTATTGATTCCTGGGTTAGAAGGCTGAATGTGAAAATAACGACAATAAGTGAATATATAAATTTAATGCAATACCCATTAAAAACATCTTCAGATATATATACATATATGTATATACACACACACACATATATAGTATGTGTATATATAAATATCTGTTTAATTTAATTTATCTTTTATATATCATATATAACATGATATGGTATTATACATATATAACTATATATAGATATATTTTATATACTATAATATATTCTATAGATATATGTACTGTTATTATAATATATTTATTTATTTTTTTATTTAAATATATATTTAATTACTTATGTAGTCTTTTATAATGGTTTTTGTCACCAGATAAGGTGATATTTATTGCTTTCTGAGTTAATGTTTCCTATAATAACAAATAACAGGGAAAGGGCAAGAGAGAAACCTTGAACAAATCAATAGCTGTTGCCTTAACCATGAAGCATGGAGTCAGGAAGACCCATCTCCCCAAGGTCAAATTTGGCCTTAGACATGTCCTAGCTGTGTGACCCTGGGCAAGTCACTTAATCCTTTTTGCCTCAGTTTCCAAATCTGTAATATATTGGAGAAGGAAATGGTGAAACCCCCAAAATAGGATTACTAAGAGTCAGACACGACTGAAAATGATTAAACAACAAAAACAAAGAACCAGGAAGCTCTAAGTTTCTCTCTGGAGACACAGAAGGGCTTCCTAAACATTCATTGTCTTAGTTTTCAGCATTGGATTCTGTTGCTTTCCCTGCTTCCTTGACATCAAAGATCCCAGGCTGCTCGTTTTCCTGCCACCCCAACTGCTCTTCTTCTCAATGATGCAAGCAAATTTGTAGACTTGCATCTGAGGATCCAGCTGTGAAAATTTCTGCCCACTTCCTCCATGGTCGTGACTCAGCCTGAACTCCCTCCATCTCAGAGACAAAGGCTATTGACTCTGCCTAGGTAGGTGGAAAAAATAAAAGGAACGGTACCGAAGGATGTGGGGGCAGGGTGGGAGAGAGACAGAAGGGATAAGGAAAAATGCAAGGCAAAGCAAACTAGAGGGGAAAGAAGGCTTGGCACCTGAGGGAAAGGGGAATGGAAATCCTTCAGTGGCCAGTGTTCTCTCCCTAGAATTTACTCAAGGCAAGAACTGAGGCCTGACTAAAAGAGTTCCATCCAAGAATATCCCATGGGAGAGGAGATATATAGACTGCTACCTTAGGAATCTGGGCAGTAGAAGCCCACCTTCCCGGAAACAAAGGTTTGTACCTCCCTGGATAGCATCTCACCCCAGCAAGAAGGATATATAGCACTCTGAGTAGTAGGAAAGACACAGAACTGAGATGAATAATAAGACTAGTAATGGAAACTGCTCTTGATAGATTGGTTGAATGTTGGGATTCAATGAATAGTCTTTAATGGTTTAAAGAGAGCTTGGCAGGAGGGATCCAAAGGAATGACCCAAGGATCTTTGCTTGATTCTGTGTTATTTAACATTTTTGTCAATGACTTAGATAAAAGCATTGATGGCATGCTATTAAATCTGCAGAAAACATAAAGCTGGCAAGGATAGCTAATACAATTTCCCAACCAACTACACTTCTTTGGACTTCTCTGTCATGTCCTGAAAACCTTTTCTTCTTGCAAGATCACAATAGGTCTGGAATTTAAACCTTGTCAGTACCCTCGGCCTCTGGGGGCTCCTCTCATTGGAAAGAGAATGGAGAGTTCCTTCTAAAACCTCCGTTTAAGGAGGGCACTCAAACCAGCCAACCATTCCCTAATTTTCTACCTTCTCCCTTGCTTCCCCCTTTACAACTTTCATTTGTGTGTGCTTTCCTCATTGGATTGTAAAATACACAAGGGCAGCCACTGTCTCTCTTTTCTATATTTGTATCCCTTGCTCTTAGCATATAGTAGGTGCTTCACAAATGTTTAGTGATTGACCGGATGACAACATCAGATTTCAAAAATAAATTGAGGTTAGATAATTGGTTTGAATTTAATAAGATAAAATTCATTAAGGATGAATGTAGTCTTTACATGTGTCTTCAAAAATCAATCTCCTTAAAAATCGGATGAGAAAGGGATCGTCTGCACCAGTTTGACTGAAAGAAGATCTGGGGGTTTCAATGGCCTAGAGGATTATTCTAAGTCAGCAGTATGAAGTGATAACCAAAAAGGATAATAAAAATTTGGGCTGTATTAAGAGAGGCACACCTTTCATGATTAAGGAGGTAAGAGTCTCTCTGTACGTTATCTCAGTCAAAACACATCTAAAGGATTGTGTTCAGTTCTAAGAATCGTAGTTTAAAAAGGATATTTGTTTGCAATTTGGCTAATATGGAAATACGTATTGCATTACTTCATATGTATAATCTATATCAAAAGGCTTGTCTTCTCAAGTGGGGGAAGAGAGAAGGAAAGAGAGACAGAATTTGGAATTCAAAATTTTTTAAAAGAAATGTTTAAAAATGTTTATATGTACTTAAGAAAAAGAAAAGAAATATTTAAAAGAAGGCTATTTGTGAGGTAGAAAATATCCAGAGGACAGTTATGATGGTTTTTGAGTCTATGGTATGTAAGAATCAATAGAATTAATCATATATATTGAGACTGGAGAAGGCTCAGGGAAGATATGGATGCCTGTGTTTAAGTATTTGGAGGCATTTTGTCGGAAGAGGGATTACATTTTTTCTTCTTTTTTGGCCACAGGGGACAGAATTAGGAGCAATGTCTGAAGGCAGAAGGCAAATTTGGATTTAATGTCTGGAAAAGCTCTCTAACATTTAGAAGTGTCCAGCTCTTCTCAGTAATGTGAGGATCTAAGACAACTCCAAAAGACTCATGGTGGAAAATGCCATCCATATTCAGAAAAAGAACTATGGTGTTAAAATGTAGATGGAAGCATACTATTTGATCTGTTTTTTCTTTTGTTGTTTGTTTTGTTTCTTCTTTCTTGTGGTTTCTCCCATTGGTTCTAGTACTTCTTTATAACATGACTAATGAGAAAATGTTTAATATGAATGTATATGCAGAACATGTATCAGAGTGCATGCCATCTTGGGGAGGGGGAAAGGGAGAGAGAAAACTGAAAACTCAAAAACTTATGGAAGTGAATGTTGAAAATTAAAAATTAATTAATTAATTAAAAACAAACAAAAAAAAGTCTAGAAGTAGATTAGGATGCTTCAAGAAGTGATGGAGGCTGAATGACAGACCACATGTCAAAAAGACTATAATGAGAATTTCTTTCATTTATGGTTTGGGCTTCATAGCTTCTGGGTTTCACTTCAGCTCTAATTCTGTGATTCTGTGGCATACATTACTAAGATGAAAAACAGATGGTCAATTAACTAAATATGCAATTTTTTTTTAATTTAATTTTTCATTATTTTGAACTTAGCAAAAGAAAGAGCATTTCCATATGTACAGCAGAATGCAAAAAAAGATTGTATATAATACCATAAATATCAATTCATATGGCTTGTTATTTTTTAAGGATATAATAAATTCCACATGTTAACTTTCAAAACTATCCTTCTTGTCTGTGCTTCTTTCTGTATTTTCTTCTCTTCTATGGTTTTAAAAAATATCCCAGCAGTCATCTTCCTTTTTAGCAACAATATTGCCCAACCCTCATGACAGTGACCACATCCAAAGTGTATGTCTCTTTCTGCACCTTGAGATGATAACCTCTTGGACAGAAGAAAGATAACATCTTCATCATAGGTCCATACATGGTTGATCTTGGCATTTGATCAGTTAAATATTTCAAAATTATTTTTCCTTACAGTGTTGTCTGTTGGGATTGGAAGCTCAATTCCGTGTGGACGGTCTCGGGCGGGTAAAAGTGGGACTTCTAAATCTTAGAGTCTTACGAGGCCCTCCATGAACAGCGGGGATTCGAGAAGGTTAGACTGAGCTAGCTCGGCTAGCTCGGGTATTTCCGCCTCTCCCCGGGAGATACGTGATGGGTGGAGTCTCCCTGCCCTCGAGATTGTCCCGGATTGGAGCACACCTAGTTACCTAACAGCACGGTATTGAGATGCAAACTGTGCGGCTGAAGGTTAAGTAGGATTGAGGAAGCCTGAAAGCTCTCTTAGCATGTGTGGAGCCAAGAGGATAGTAGGCTCCGCTCCTCTTCTTTCCTCTCTCCCCTCCCCCTCTCTCCCCGCTTGTACTTCTACTTCCAATCCCTTAAGCTTAGCCTCCTTAGGAAATCTCCCCCTCTTCCTCCTAAGGAAGACCCCCTGCACTTGTAACCCAGACCTTGAAATAAAGCTCAACCCTTGTTCGACTCTGGAACGTCCTTTCTCATATGTGCATCCGGTTTTGGCCAGCCGAAGACCTCGGGAGGTGAGGTAAGAAAGACTCGGGTAGCCCAATACAGGCCTCTAGGCCTGGCAGTTGTCCTTGTATAAATTGCTCTCCTAGTTTGTCAGACTTCACTATGCATGAGTTCAAACTATTCAGGATTCTATGCATTCATCTCTTTCTCCATTGCTTACAGTACACATATATACCACATAACATTCATTACATTCATATACCACAGTTTGGACCACCATTCCCCAATTGATTAACACCCACTTGGTTTGAAATTCTGCCTCAGATACTTAATAGCTGTGTTACCCTGGGCAAAACACTTAAACCTCTCTTTCCCACAGTTTTCCTCATCTGAAAAATAGGATATTAATAATACCTAGCTCCCAAGGTTGTTGTGAAGATCAAATGAGACAATGTATGTAAAGTATTTTGTGAACCTTAAATGCTAATTATTCTGTTCCCCCCCCCGCACCTTTTTAACTTTCTTCAAGATGAAGAAGTTTGTTTTGCTTGCAACTGTTCTTTCCTTAGTATTATACTTCCTCTTAATGCCATTCCCCACTGGCTTGCCCATTGAATTTGATGGATTTCTATACCAAACTATTTGTGTGTGTGTGTGTGTGTGTGTGTGTGTGTGTGAGTGTATTCAACCCGCCTTTGACTGTTTTCAGGTACCTATCTCCATATTTGTATATCTCTTTTTTTCTATACCCCAATTATGAGAAATAGCAAGTTCTACCTCTTTTTCTTCCTTTCTACACTGATGTACTCCTTTGACCCTACATTTTCTTCTCTCTCTTAAAACCCACCACCAACACCATCCTTAGCATTCTTCCCCATCCCAGGTCTTCTGTCTTTCTTATTTAACTTCCTCAATACTCTTGAAAAACATTCAGGTTTGGAAGCAACATTTCTTTCTCCTCCTCCTAATAAGATGTTAGCACTGCATCATCATACAGCCCTTTCCTATTACTCAAATAAATTTACATTTCTAGTTTCTTTGGACCGTTGTGTTTGCATTTCAAATCCACCTCTGGTTCTTTTTTTTTTTTAATCAGAAGTGCTTGAAAGTCAACGTTTCCTATAAAGGTCCATTTCCACTCCTATCTCCCACCCTTGTATTCAGCTTGCAGGATAAGGTATCCTTAGTTGCAAGCCTATATTTTTTTTCTTTTGGAATTTTATATTTCAAATCTCTCTTTATTTGTAATAGAAACTATCAAGTCTTTTGTGACTGCCACTGGTTGTGGTCTATCACAAACCACTGACCACTGTTTGAGCACTGATTGTGCAACCTTAGTATTTGAACTGCTTCTTTTGAGAAGCTTATAGTATATTTTTCTTTGATGTGAGAGTTCTGGATTTTAACTGACCTTTATGGGGCTTTTGCTTCAGGGATTTCTTTCAGGAAGTGATGGATATCCTCTGGTTCTAATAGATCTAGGCATTTTTCATTTATAGTTTTTTGAAATATAATGTCTAGCCTTTTTAAAGTCATGATTTTCAGAGAATACAATGGCACTTAAATTGTCTCTTCTTGACCTGTTTTCCAGATCATTTGTTTTTTATATTAGATACTATTAAAATATGTGCTGACTCAGTCCTAGTAACCCCATTGTTTCCAGTGAACATGTAAACACATGTGCTTTCATCCCATCCCCCTTAATCTCTAATCTCATTTCCCTATGATTTGGAAATAGTAGAGGAACTGAGATGCAATGAATCATTCCTTTATGTAAACATGTACCTATCAGGATTGTCTTGCTGTTATTACAAAAGAAGTCTTTAAAAGCAGTTTCCATTTAGAATTTTGGGTTGGATCCGTTGGGCCAGCCCAACAAAGCTTTTTTTTCTGCCTTGGTATTTTATTAAATTCCTTTTTAATTTTCCCTTCTTTAGTTTTGCGTCTTTAATCAGGGCAAGGGCCCAAACTTAGAATTTTCTTTTTAAGAGTAGTATATATTTTTCTCCTATTTGTTCAAATCCTTTATTCTTTTTTAACTTTTTTTGTCTCATGGAGTCATCAGTTTCTGTTTGGTCTATTCTAATTTTCATGAAATCTAGTTCTACAATTTTCCACTTTCTCTTATAAGATATTTATTTCTCCTTCCATTTTTTCCTTAAGTAACTGTTATTTCATTTTTTAAAATCTAGCATTATTTCTTCTAGGTATTCATGAAATTCATTTTTTCCTTTGTATCCTTGTTTACAGATTTTATGATGCTATTTCCTTTCACTTTGAGGGATCTCTAGATCTAAAATAGAGGTTCCCAAACTTATGTAACCTACCGGTCACTTTTAAAAAAATTACTCAGCACACCCTTGGAAATCTACTTTCTCTAACCCTTTAACATATTTTTTTCAAATTTGCATCATTTAAAAAAGCATGATTTTTTAAATGATGCATCTTAACTATTATAAATTTGTGGGATTTTTCCTGCATTGAAGTTTTGATGAAGCATCATGTAACCACATAGTATCATACTGTAAACAAGTCGTTGCACACACATATTCCTGCTGATGCATGCTGGACTTCCCAACAATGCCCCACAGGTTTGTCTGCCAATACTTATTTGTTAAGTAAGACCTGTCAGCAGATTTGACCTTTGATTGGTTATAATTTACATTTTGTGTGTCTATTTAAAAATAATGTAATCACTAGGCCTTTAACTCTGTTACACAACAGATGAAACAATATGAATGGTTTTTCAAAATTTTCTTATCTTCTCATTCTGTTTGCTTCCACTGCCCCCTTATTTTTATTCTATGCCCCCCAGTTGTGCCCAAGGCTACCACCATCCCCCTGGATCATTCCAGCACCCCCAAGAGGTGGTATTGCCTCCTTTGGGAGCCTCTGATAGAATCACCTTTTGATAATGGTTGGTGTTTTCTTTGTTTAAATAAATCAAGAGTAAGTAACTTTCTCCACCTTTAGTTCCTGAACTGGAGCTTTGTGCTATGGCTATACTTTATCTCTTGATGCCCTTTTGGTGGGATCATTCTAAGCTTGCCTTGGTCTTGTCCTAGTATGTACCCAGGTTAGGCCCCTTGGACTTGGAAGTTCAGAGTATCATTTCTGGAGGATACCTCAGGACAGAATTTTAGGGAACTTAGAATCCCTTGCATGTCTTGGTCTCAGTGCTGCCATATTGCTCTGGTTGCTGCTATTCACCAAGGGTCATATTGCAGATTTTCAAGTACCCTGGGGCTTCCAGGGGTGAAAAGGCTCCACTCTTTCTGCTTCTAGGTAGAAAGCTCTGAAAGTTACATCTGTCTCTGGCCCTTTTTTGCCTGTATTGGGAGACTTTTGGCTTGGGCTGCTGGTTTACTTTTTGTACAGTTCTGTGGTAGAGATAATTACAATTTCTCTTTGGATTTCTTGATCATTATTTAGCCTGGTATAAAAATTTTTTTTTGCTAAAATAGGTATGGGGAAGCTGGGCAGGCTGCTTCTGTTCAGATAGCCATCTTCAGGTATGCAATTATGAAACCAGAAAAAACAATAATTTTTTTAAAAAATCTAACACTTAAAGAGAAGAAATCCTGAAAATGAGAGGAAGAATGAATAAAATGAGGAAAGTGTCATAGAAGTGATAGATTTATTAATAAGTAAAATGTCATATCAAACTAGGCACTGAGGATGTAAAAGAAAAGTCATATATCCCCTGACGTCTTACTTTTTGTAGTAAAGGATTTTATTTTATAGTGGGGAAAAACATACTGCAAGTATGCATATAAACCTTGTTAACCTGAAAACTTGGTTAAAGAAAAGACAACAGGCTAAATGCATACATTTTATGATTTAATTAATTAATCAATCAATTCCCAATTAAAGAAAATGGTAATATAATGCATTATGGAGCCAGAAAAATGTTCTGGCTACCCAGTGCAGAAATCTTCTGGCTTGTATACATTTTGCTGTGAGAAAGGAACTCTCTTAGTTGAACAAATCATAAATTTAGTAAGACAAGATAATTAACAAAGTAGTGTCGGTTGGGCCTTGCAATTCCAGGCTGGGTAAACATATGTCTCGGTGACATACGACAAGAAAGGAAATCCCACCACTAGTGAATGGCAGGCTTCCTGTCCTAAACAGATATTTGAAATAGCTGACATAGGAAAAGGTAAACAAAGTTCAAATAGAAATTACGACCTAAGATGCCTATTTTCTTTACCATTAATATGCCATAACATAGTATATGTCTATAGATATTAAGATATGGAAAAAGTCCCATTATTCAGGATAGTGTCTTAGGTTAAAGGTCTCTTAAGGAATGTTAAGTCAGCCTTGGCTAGCTTTTGTTGACATAGGAAGAGGCACTCTCTGAGTTTGCTTCAGAGAGAACAAAGAGATTATTCCAAAATTGTATATTAAACATTATCAACCTATACAAAACATATATGTAACCTACTAGATATTAGTCATATGTCTGATGAGGAAGAAGTCATTCTGTCCTTCCATTCTGCTTTTTTTTTCATTTCATTCCTCCTTCAGTTTTATAGTTTTCCCTTTCTCTGAAACCAAACAATACACACACACACACACAATAACACACACATGCACATACTCATACACACACATACACAAACACAAACACTTTGTGAGAGGATCTTATTTTCCTTTAAGAGTCCTACAAGTATGACTATTGATACAAGAATGATTCAATATTGAGAACAGAATACACACAATTAATCATATTACAAATGAGGTATTAATAAGTTTTCTTAGAACTTGACAAGAAGGTGTGAAGAATTTCCTACCTCAACCTGAAGGGATTACACCAGGCTTTGCCCTTGCATAAAGAAAGGTGAAAAGGAGGCACAAGAGAATGTTTGTCTTTCTTTAGAAGGTCTTTAATCTAGCTGACATGATTATAGGGCCTTGACCATTGGATGAAAGTAACTGATTCACCACAGGAAATGTCTAATAATTGTCTCAGATTAAGCCATGTTCCTGGTGGACTTAGAAAACACAGTAGCCAGCTCTGAGAGTAAGCTCTGGCAGTCAAAAAGAAAGCCAGCTATGGAGCAAGAATTAAGTTCTTGAATTCAGTCTATTTTTCTCTTGCAACTCTCACTTATTGCAGAAAATCAGGGAGAGTTTTCTCTCTTCTCCCTCTACTCTCATTAACCAGAGAAAGGACCACCCAGCTTTATGGTACTTTTAGGGACTATCTGCCTCATCGCTTGCCCCTCAACTAGTATCCTGGTTGTGAGGTGGTCCATATATCTGATCATATCTATCATACCTTCTGCAAGTTACACAGGTATATGTTTAGACAATCCATGTGGACATACATATCTTACATGGTTACACATGTTAAATGGATGACAAAAATCATTCATTTAGAAAACCCTGAGAATCAGCAAAAGAATTAAATGAGGCAATAGCTTCAACAAAGCAATGACTTCAACAGAGAAGCGGGATACAAAATATGTCCATAAAAATCATGAATATTTTTATAGCAATGACAAAATCCAAGTGAAAATAATAGGAAAGAAACTACAAAATTAATAAAATATCTAGGAATTGATCTATTGGGAGGAATATTGATTACATATGTTTGAACTGCATCAAATGTAACAAAAACAATGATATTACCTAAAATAATTTGCATATTTACTACCAATCTACCAAAATGAATCTTTATAAGGTTGAAAAAAATAATTACAGAATTCATTTGGAAGAACAAAAAGAATACATTCTCAAGGAAAAGAATGAAAAAGGCATGAATGAAAATAGAATAACCTCTCAGAATTCAAATTATACTGTAAAGAAGTAATCATAAAAACTATTTTGTATGGTTTCAAAAAGTAGATCAGCAAAACAGACAAGAAATAATAAAATTGAATAATCCGATGTTCAGTTAAGACAAGAACACACATTTTTTAAGGTAACACTTCTTATTTGATGAGAACTGCTGGGGAAACTGGAAAACATTTGGCAGAAATTAGGATTAGACCAACATCTTATATCACAAATCACAATGAGCCCCAAATGGTTTGAATTTCAAACATTGTATCATAAAATAGTTAGGAGAGAACAAAAGAATGTCCCCTTTATGTCTATGTTTTAGAGGGAGAATTCCTAACCAAAGAAGGGATAGAGGTAAACTCAAAAGAAAACAGATAATTTCTATTACATGAAATTCAAAAAAATTTGCAATGTAGTTAGGATAAGAAGAAAAACTGTCTGTTAAGGAAAAGAAAGTCTTTGCATTATATATCTCTGATAAGAATCTAATATTCAAAGTATTCAGTATAGGTAATTAACTGAAATCTCTAAGACAAAAAGCCATGCCCCAGTGAATAAGTGGACAATGGATACAAACAAGCAGTTTTCAAAAGAATTGCAGACTCCTAACCATATGTAAGATTCTTCATAGAAATTCAAATCAAAACACCTCTAGAGAACATTGGCAATGTTGGCAAAAGATTGGAATAATCAATCTTAAAAGGGCTGTGCAAAAATAAGCACACATTCACTATTGGTGGAGCTTTGAATTTAACCATTCTGGAAAGCAATTTAGCATTATGGAAAGAAAGTAACCAGAATGCTCATTCCCTTTGACTCACAAATCCTACTGATAGGCATATACCACAAGGAGATCAAATTAAAGTAAAAGTCTCATATACACCAAGATATTCCTAGCCATGCTTTTTGTAATAACAGAACTAGAAACAGTTCCTCATCTACCAGGGAATGGCAAATTGTGTTACATGAGTGTAATGGACTATTATTATATTGTAAAAAATGATGAGTACAAAAATTTTAAAGAAGCATGGGAAGACTTTTGTGAATTGACATGGAAGGAAGCAAAACCAAGAAAACTACACACACACACGCACACACACACACATACATACACACACACACACACACACATACACACACCACTGGCTACAGCAAATCTAAATGTAAACAACCCCACCAACAAGACACAACCATAATCACCAATCTTGAATGGAAAAAGAATTTTAAAAATGTACTGGCCTAGCTTCTTTGTAGAAATGGAGGGCTCTAGGTTTGGTAAATTGCCTAAGCTGCTGTGTGTATTCTATAGGTTCGATTTTTTTTGCTGCTGTATTTTTATCTTATTTTTAATCTTCGTAATGGCATATTGCACATTGGAGGGGAAGTGGAGTGATATGTTTTAAAATGGAGGTGATATAAAAATAAAAGTTTGATTCTGCCCCGCCAAGACCCATAAAAATAAGACTTAAAGTTTTGCAATTGTTCATGTGCTTATGCAACCTTTCGAACCTATAGTCCCCAAAGAAAACAAAGAATAAAGGTGCAGTTTCTACATTTGTCTGTGTATGTGTGTGTGTATGTGTGCATGTGCGTGTGTGTGTATGTGTATTCCAAAGAAAATGGAGGTACATTTTCTATATTTGTCTCTGTGTGTGTTTGTGTGTTTTCCTGGTTCTGCTTATTTCACTTTGTCCTGGTTCGCATATATACCTCATAAATTAGGAAGAAAAATCCATAAAAGTGATAAATCCCAATGTTGGTGAGAAAGTTTGCATCTATCATACTTCAGAAAGACTGAGACAACTTACACGGGCACCGACAATCTGGAAATACGTTACAAGATCTACTCTGACCACTCAAAACCTGTTTATTCTCCTCTAATACATTCCATAGAAATAATTAATTAAAAAAGTCATTTGTAAAAAGATATTTATAGCCTATCATAGAAAACAGAAGTTACTCAAAGCCCAGAATGAGGGAACAGCTGAGCAAACTACAGTATATAGGCTAAGAATCCTATGGAGTCTATGTTTTTGAAAATGATGCTGTATGGTTCATGACAACATCCAGAGCTCTGTCTTTGAAAGGCAAATAAATGAGAAAACCAGGACAAGATCACCCATGCACATTACCCCTAGTTCTATATAAAACAGATGTAAGTATGCGTATTACAGTAAGTTGAAAGGAAATGTGGAGAAAAGGAAATAGAGCATAGTGTTCATTAGATTTCTTTTTTTCTCTGAAGTTGTTGAAGTTCATCATTTGTGGAGAAAAAGGATGGGGGAGGGAAGTAAACACTAGAAGCAGCATATGGAGAGTGGAAATTTAGCCCCCAGAGAAAAGGATAAAGGAAATGCAGCTTCTTGTCCCAGTGGTACAACAGGAGGCTCAGAGGGGCTTTCACAGTCCTCTATAAATGGTCATCTCCCAGGTGCCAGGGACCCCATTAAAGGAAACAACCCTACCAATGAATTCTATGCTATTCTGTCCATTTTCCCATAAGACCCTTAGGTGTCTTCCTGTTAGTGGAACTCTGCATTTTGGCAGCTCAAATAAAGAGATTTAGTCCTCTCCTGAGCTCCAGCTGCTCTCCTGTTTGCTGAAGCTTAACGATGAAGATGCACAATCTAGCCAGATTGCCTGAGACTGGGGAATGGGGGTTGAGGGTTGGAAAGAGATGGAGAGATCTCCTGGTCCTCATGAAGCTTTGTACCACACATGAAAATGCAAATTAAACAACTGCTACATTTCAGGAGTCCACTCATGGAGAGCACTTTATTTGGTGGTTAGAAAGAAAGCCCTTTTCTGAAGCATTTCTGTGGGGACCCAGAATTTAAGATTAAACCACTGCTTTAGATCAGATGAATGGTACTAGAGAAATCTAGGCAAATTTTCCAATTTTTTGGTGGGGAATCTATTTAATGATAACTATTCCAATAATTCTATATTCTATATCCCAATAATTCCCCACCACATTCTTACTCCCCATCAGAAGATTTGGAATACAACACATCACGTGGTACCTTGTATAGAGTAGCCACTTGACAAATGTCTGATGAACTCATTGAATTGGACACAGCTATGATACATAGCTGTCAAAATACCATACATTCTATTTTCAATTTTCTCTTTCCTTTTCTAAGTTCTCAGAGAAAGGAAAGTGCCTACAGAGTCGCACTTTGACATTTCTTTTCAAGATCATTACTGCCTCCTCCTTTTAAGTATTTTCTACCTCAAGGATGAGATGTCCAGCATATTCTTCTAAAGAAAAAGGTTCTTAGCCTGTTTTGGGTTGTTTCATGGACCCCTTAGGCAGTCTGGTAAAGCCTATAGACCCATTTTCAAAAGATTTTTAGAAAATTCTTCCAAATTGATGTTTTCCAATATTCATTTAACTTCATCTAAAGGAATAGAACCCTCAGCAGAAAATAGCTACTCCTGATGACCAGAACTTACTAGCAAGAAAAAAAGTAGTTTCTAGGGAAGTAAATACTCTTTGGTTCCAATTCTTTCTGACACTTAATAGTTCTATTAAGAGCTAATGAGTTATCAAGCTAATGAGGCTTGACCCTTCAAAGCCTCAGTCTTTTCATCTGTAAAAGAAGAAAGGTTAGATTAAATGTCCTTTAAGTTCCTATTCTATATGAAACACTCAGAGAATGAAAATTCAAGGACATTTGATTTTGTTATTTTGAGTTTGCCGGTTCCATGTGTGTTCCACATGCAAGGAATTGGCATGGAAAATCATACATACTTATGGACATTTCCCACTTGCCACAAATTACATTCAAATCCAGATTCTGGATCCATTGTCTCCTCCCCAAGTGGTGTCTTTTCTGGAAGTTAGAGCTGTCTCAGAAGTATGACGATCAGATATTGGCAATTGATATGGAATAATCATTCACAAATCTTAAATGCTTATGTTGCTACCTGGAGAGCAGCACAGGACTCAGGTGCCTCAGTTTTTCTAGTAGGTTAAAAGGTTGAGTCACCTGCCTCTGCCTAGTCTTGGTACACACACACACACACACACACACACACACACACACACACACACACACACACACACACACACTACTTGGAATCAGTTCCAAGGTTCTACTTTCAGCCACCCTTCTTCTTAATTACATTCATTCTCTAGTTCTCTGTTACCACTCAATTGAGAGAGACACAATGGATAGGGCATTGGGCCTGGAGTCAGGAAGAGCTGTGTTCAAATGTGGCCTCAGACACTTAATAGCTGCGTGATCCTGGGTAAGTCACTTAACCATTGTCTGCCTCGGTTTTCTCAACTGTAAAATTGAGTAATAATAGCACCCACCTCTGAAGGTTGTTGTGAGAATTAAATGAGATATTTGTAAAGTGCTTAGCACAGTGCCTAGCACACACATAATAAATGGCTCTTAATAAATGCTTATTCTCTTTTCAATTAATCCATGCACTGTTTTCTCTCTTTCTGCTTTCTAACCCAATACTCACTGCATTCTTGTCACCAGAATTCCTAGGGTCTGGGCTTAGCCACCACATCAAGCTGTGATTAGCAGTATGAAGAGCTTAACTGGATTTCCTTATGGCCTGGGAGGCAATTGGCCATTTCCAATAGATGCACAAATGTTGTATCTTCCTCTCCTAGCCATCTGTCTTCTCCCAGGAGTCCCAAGGTTGGCAGGGAAGTCAGACATTTGTAGAGCTAAGTGCTTAGCAAGTAGAGAGGATAGAGTCCCAGTGCTCATTGTGTCCCTCCACTGCAACTACACAAATATGCTCCCAGGACTCAAAATAGAATTTTCCCAGTCTCAACTCGTGACTTTGCTTATCCTCAAAGGTCATCACCCTTACATCTCTATAACCATTGCTTTCTTTTAGTCCCAAGTCCCAGTTTCTGTCTCTCGGAAGCCTTCCCTAACTGATGGCTCTTGTATTCCAGAGAACTGTTCTGTTCATAAAATATGTCTCATGTTTAATGAACTTGGTACACTCTGGATCATGTTTCCAACATTAGTCATTTGAAACATAGCACCTAGCATGGCACCTCACATGCTGTAGACTCTTAATAAATGTTTGGTGAAGGCAGAGCCAAGATGATGGGGTAGAAAGATGGACATGCTGTAGCTCTCCCCCCCACCATAGCCCATAAAATGACTGTAAAAAATTACTCTAAACAAATTCTAGAGCAGCAGAAGCCACAGAAAAGACAGAGTGAAAGACATTTACAGCCCAAGACAGCTTAGAAGGTCAACAGGAAAGGTCTATCACACTGGGCTCAGAGCAGAGCGAGAGTTCAGCCCAGCCTTGGTCACATAGCACAGTCATGACTGGGGCAGGCTTCAGGGCATGGAATCATGGATAACAGCTGTGGTTCCCAGATTTCTCAACCCACAAATGCCAAAGACAGCTTCAAAGGTTCAGTAAGAAAGCTTTTTCACCTAGGTGAGAGGGGTGTGTGGTCTGGCCTAAGAGCAGCAGCCACTGCAGCAGCAGCATCCACTTTTGGAGCCCTGGCCTAAAGACCCTGGGGGAATCGAGCAGCTGATCTGGATCTCAGTCCTGAGTGGCAGTCCTGGTGTGAGGAGGAGTGCTGGCATAGTGGAGCTGGTGGAGACTCTAGAAAGGGAATTCGACTCAGAAAAGAGTGTTTGTGATTGCTCCCAGAACAGAGCACAGCCAAGGGAAGGAGCAAACTCTTCTCCCTTAATTGTGCCATCTTGGAGGAATTGAGAACTTACAGGTTCCTAGAGTATACCTTCCACTTAACAAAGGACTCAAAAGTCAAGAAACTAGGTGGGAAAATGCCCAAAAAAGGGGAAAAAAATAAGACTATAGAAGGTTACTTTCTCGGTGAACAGGTATTTTCTTCCATCCTTTCATATGAGGAAGAACAAAGCAGAACATCGCAGAACATCAGAGGAAGTCAAGGCTTCTGCATCCAAAACCTCCAAAATAAATATGCAGTGGCCTCAGGCCATGGAAGAGCTCAAAAAGGATTTTGAAAATCAAGTAAGAGAGGTGGAGGAAAAATTAGGAAGAGAAATGAGAGCAATGCAAGAAAATCATGAAAAGTGAGTCAACAGCTTGCTAAGGAGACCCAAAAAAATGCTGAAGAAAATAACACCTTTAAAAATAGACTAACCCAAATGGCAAAAGAGGTCCAAAAAGCCAATGAGGAGAAGAATGCTTTAAAAAGCAGAATTAGCCAAATGAAAAAGGAGGTTCAAAAGCTCACTGAAGAAAATAGTTCTTTAAAAATTAGAAAAGAGCAGATGGAAGATAATGACTTTGTGAGAAACCAAGAAATTATAAAATAAATGTTTGATGAATTAAACACAGCTATTCCCCCGGACTTTTAAAAGGCATTTGACAGAAAAATAACCATCACCAAGCCGGTGTACTCTATTTGCATGTCAATGTGGGGCTGCACAAAGGTTAAAGTCCAGTGACTTTAAATTTTATGTAAGATGTATGCCTATAGATTGACTAGATAAGATACATTCTTTGCTAGACAACCTTCATTTCTTTCTAAGTTATAGCAGGGGGAAGCTAGGTGGCAGAGCAGATAGAGTGCTGATTCTGAAGTCAGGAAGACATGAGTTCAAATTTGGCCTCAGACACTTACTATGTGGCCTTGGGCAAGTCACTTAACCTGTTTGCCTCAGTTTCCTCATCTACAAAATGAGCTGCAGAAAGAAAGGACAAACCACTCTAGTATCTTTGCCAAGAAAACTCCAAATGGGGCCACAAAGATTCAGATCAGACTATACAACAAAAAGTTATATCAGAAAGGGAGGGGCTACTAGATCACTAAAGGCCACCTGGTTGGCACCGTAGTATTGAGAGTGCTGGGCCTGGAGTCAGGAAGACCTGAATTCAAATACCCCATAAAATACTTCCTAGTTGTGTGACCCTGGGCAAGTCACTTAAGCTCTGTTTGCTTCCATTTCCTCAACTGTAAAACAGAGATAATGACAGCACCCACATCAAAGGGTTGTTGTGAGGATCAGATAGGATAATAATTATAAATACTTAGCATAGTGCTTAACATATAGTAGGTGTTATATGAATGTTTACTCTCCTTCCCCTTTCCATAAAGAAGGGATAGGGAACTGCAAATGAATGACTCGAAATGCATAGCCCCCCGTTTTGCACAAAGGTAAATAGCCCTGTACATAGTATCAAAGGCTTAGAGTCACAAGAGACCTTAGTGGTCATTGAGTTCAACTCCTTTCATTTGGCAGATGAGAAAAATGGAACACGGAGAGGTCAAGGAACTTACTCAGGGTCACAAATCTAATGAGTATCAGAGATGGGATATCAAACTAACTCCCAAGGAAGACGCTATTTAAGAAGTTTAATATTAGAAAGTCATCATAGTGTCTTAGACAATACAGAACAGAATCAGGGAGAACTAAAAGGGAATCCTGCCTCAGACATTTACAGTGTGACCCTGAAGTCATTAAATTTCTCTCAGCCTCAGTTTCCCCCTGTATAAAATGGGAATGATAATAACACCTTCCTTACAGGGTTACTGTGAGGCTCAAATGAGATCACATATGTAAAGCACTTTGCAAACACTAAAGCTCCATATGAATCTCTACTTTTAGTATTCTAGAGGGTTTTCTTTCTAACCTGGACTTTTGATTTCACTGGTGTAACGAACTCCCAGCGAGAAAATTCCATCTACCAATGCATACTGGTAGGCAGCTATTCTGCAGCTTAGATTTGAGAGAACTTCTCTGGAGAACTGATGTCAAGTGACTTGTGCAGGGTCACACAATCCAGCATGTATCAGAAGTCACCTGTCTATTGTTCAAGGACCAGTCAATAAGCATTCATTAAGTATCTGCTCGTATGCCAGGCACTATGCTAAGCACTGGGAATATAAAATGAGGCAAAATACAGTTCTTATCCTTGAGTAGCTCACAGTCTAATGGAAGAGACAACACACAAACAACTATATCTGTATCTATGTATGTATGTGTGTATGTATGTGTCTATCTATCTATCAATCTCCTCATCTGTAAAATGAGAAGGAAACCACTCCAGTAGCTCCAACAAGAAAATCCCAAAATGGGGTTAGCAAAGAGTTGGACACAACTGAAACAACATAGCAACCAGCCAAAACATGTATGCATGTATGAATGAATGCATATATGTAGATGTAGACATGTGTGTGTGTCTGTATATACTCACATATATATATATATATATATATATATATATATACACACACATACATATATATGATGAGCTGGAGAATACAAACAGAGGGAAGGTGCTAACATTAAGGGGGAATCAGGAAAGGCTTCTCATAATAGTTGGGATTTTAACTAGGATTTAAAGGAAGCCTGGGAAACCAAGAGATGGAGATGAGGTGGGAGACTATTGCAGGTATGAGAAACAGCCAATGAAAATGCCAAGAGTTGGGATTCAGAATGTCTAATTTGAGGACCAGTAAGGAGGTCATTGTCACTGGAATGCAGAGTATATGGTAGGGAGAAAAGTGAAGAAGATTCAGAGTAGGAAGGGGCCAGAATGTGAAGGGCTCTGAACACCAAACAGAGAATTTTCTATTTTAACCTAGCTGTTATAGGGAGCCTCTAGACTTTACTGAATGGCGGCCTGGGTGGGTGGAGGATGGTGACACAGTCAGATCTGTTCTTTAAGAGGTTTTAATTTGGCAGCTGAATGGAGGATGGATTGCAGTTGAGGGAGATAAAGCAGAGACCAAACAGCAGGCTGTTCCCACAGTCCAAGTGTGAGGTGATGAAAGCCAGCCCAGGGTGGTGGGACCTGATGAGAGAAAAGGGCCTATATAACAGATGTTATAAAGGTGGAAATAACAAGACCTGGCAACTGATTGGTATGGGGAATAAGAGAGTTAGGAGTGAAGGATGACACTTGGGTTGCGTGCCTGGATAACTGGAAAGATATTGTTCTTGAGAGTAATAGGGAAATTTGAAAGAAGGGAGGGCTTGAGGAGAAGATAGTTCACTTCTTTATATGTTGAATTCAGTATGTCTGTGGGGCTAAGAAATCAAAGGAAAAATCAGAATATGGTATTTCAGAAATCTAGAACTCAAAGCAAAAAACTTGAACTTGAGTCTTACTAAATTGGGCATCTAAGTGGTGCAATGGAAAGAGTGCCAGGCAAAAAGTCAGGAAGACCTGAGTTTGAATCTGACCTCAGATGTTTACTAGCTGTGACACCCAGGGCCAGTCGCTTAACCTCTAGCAGCTTCATGTGTCAAATGGAGGTAGTAATTAGTACTCACCTCACATGGTTGTTAGGAGGATGAGGTGAAATAATAATTATAAACTGCTTAGAACATAGTATGTTCTAAGTTTTCTTGGAACATAGTAAATGCTATATAAATATTAACTGTTAATATCATTGTTGAGTTGTTTTCAGTTATGTCTGACTCTCTATGACCCCAGTTGAGATTTTCTTGGCAAAGATATTGAAGTGGTTTGCCATTTCCTACTCTAGCTCATTTTACAGATGAGAAACTGAGGCAGATGGGGTTAGGGTCCCGGGTCACATGTCTGTAACAGTAAGCACCCCAACATGCACAGGGGGACCTCCTATCACAGGTTCTTAGATCTGCATTATAAAAGGAAAGACGATTTTCAAGGGGTTAAAAATCATTTAATCAAGCACATATATCACATATATCATTTACCTAGTTCAGGGGAGGCAACACCCTGAACCCCAAAGTAATCAACAGACATGGCTTCCTCTGTCAGATAATAATTCAACAGACAGGTACCAGTTACCAGAGGGAGAAGCATGACCTCTGGGTTCTCAAAGCCAAGGGGCTCTTTAACAGCTTCCCAGAGTCCTCATCTGGCACTCAAATCTTCTTACCAAAATAAAGCCCCAAAATAAAACTGCACCTCAGAGTCTTTATACACTTTTTAGAGCCAGAGGGCATCACATCCCTTGAGAACCAGTGCCTCATTAACAAAAGGTGTGAACCTTCTTACAAATCTTCCAGGGCCAGACAATGGGTAGTAAAGGTGCTCCTCAGTCACATTCAAATAGAGGCATTATACTAATACAAAAATAGGAAAGGATCCTACTTTACTTGCCATTATAACATCTAGTAAGTATATGAGGCCAGATTTAAACTCAGTTCCTCCTGACTCCAGTGCCAGATCGCTATCCACTATGCCACCTAACTGCCCTTAACTATCTGCTTAACCCTTTCACAAGGGATACTCCTCCCACAATCTGAAAAATTTCCATAAAATTTTTTGGCCCTCTTCTTGTACCAGAGAAATATGAACTATTATGGTTTTAAAAGACAAAATATATTGATATTATAAAATACTATATACATATTTTTTTGCATTTCTGAGTTTCTAAATTTTATCCATGTCATCTGTAGCTTCTGTAAAATTCCCCCAAAATTCCCATTTAATTTCTTAGGCTGATCCACTATATATCGAAACCATGATGGTGAAAATCATTATGTAGAAGGGATAATTATAATAATAATAATTCTTATATATTATTCCTGATACCAAAGTTGGCATGCTTTGAATAATATCATATGTTTATTTGGAATATGATACATAATTGACATTTGTAACAAAGAATCTAAAAAGTTATGTTCGATACATTTTGCTTTCTTCACTAAAATTTTCCCCTGGTGGCTTATCATTTGGCTTATTATGGCATGAAGATATCTTAAGTTCTGAAAGGTTATACCTATGGAAGGTATCTATGAAATGTCCTGACTCCTGATAGGTTAGTAAAGCATCGGACTCTATGATAGATTGTATGTCTATAGTATGAGAACCAGCAAACCAAAGGGAAAACTCGAATGTGCTATTCCAAAAAAAAAAAAAAGACAATTGATTGGCACCCCTAAAATAAATTCTGCAAAGCTAAGCCTAGGCATTGAAGCACAAAATTAGATGTTCAGAAAAAGGGAATAATTCAGATTATTATACTAAGTGGCAGTGAGAAGGCAAAGGGAGAATAAATGGGGTGATGAATCTAAGAAGAAAAAATATAATGGGAAAAATCAGGAGGAGCATAGGTGGAAGAAGTAAATGATTATTTCAGGAGGAAAAGAAATCTCATTCCCTCATTAGCAAATCAATTTCATAGGTGGTGGCATAATACATGGGGAGTTTCTCTTGGGTTTGGAGAGGAAAGGGCAGGGAGAAAAGAAAATATTAGTCAGATTCCAAAAGGAAAAGTGGAGGAGAGTCTTTCCATTTCTTCCTTGGCCTTTGTGATGGAGAGCAAACTTTAGTGGGAATATCACAGAGGGATGAGTGAGAATTGGGTCTCATCAACAGAAATAAAATAATCTGGCAAACTGCACAAAGGTGGGAAAGATTAAGGTGAAGATGTCTTTCAGGGAGCCCTTCTGGAGAAGGATGCTGGCACTTAAGAAAGTTTTGGCTTCATGTTTTAGTACTGACTCTCTCTGGGGAAATGGAAGTATTTGGGGCCCTGAAGAAGGTGGGTCATTGCGTAAAGAGGGCTGAATTGATGGGGTTCAGACTCTGGGAACCCCCTTGAACTCCTCTTAATTTCCCCTTGAATCTTCCCACTTCATCTGGCCTTTCATGCTCAGATCTGTTACCTCTGGATTGCTCTACTTGCTTCCCACTCAAACCCTCCATTGTCTGATACTTCCCAATTGCTTCCAGTTGTTTCCCACCTTTGATTACAACACTAGTTACCCCAGTTCAATCAAGATTCTCCTTAGACCCTTTAGACCCTTCTCCTGGACTACTAGACCACCTCTAGATCTTTCCCAAGGTCTTTCTGTTTATAAATTCCATCTCAGCTCCATGAAGGTGCTCAGATTCAATCCAGCTCTGATTGTCTAGCTGAGATTCTATCTGGCCCACTTGTCAATACAAGCATCACAAATGGTGAGGCTCCTTAAGAGTCAATCCAACATGGCGAACCTTTAATAAACTTTGTTTTACTTTGGTTGGAAGAAGTCTTCTGTCAAATTCATTCAGCAGACCTGACATGTTGGTATTTTGGAGTCCTGAGCACCCCAAACCTCATAGGTTCCCAGACTTCAACAGAACCAGGGGATGTAAATGTGAGCTGATGGAGACAAATGAAGCCCAGTTATAGACTTAGCAGAGATGAACTGATTACAAGTAAAAGGTATTGCTGCCACTGTCTGGATATGATTATGACCACTTGGAGACTTGTTTGGCATATTGACATAATCCACTTAAGGAATGACATGCCTGTATAGAAGTTGCTTTTTGCCTGAAAGTGTCTATCTTTACCTTCATTTTGGGACCTGTTAAATTTATTCATTCTCCTCTTCCTCCCCGTCCTTCTCCTTGCTACTTCTTTGCTGCCAGATGAGTTGACATCACTTACCATCTGAAATTTCCTGCTTCCCTATTTGCTGTCTGTATTTTTACAATGGGTTTTAGTGTCCATAAAAAAATTGCGAATTGTTATTGAATTCAGAATGTTTGCTATAAGGGAACCTCAGAATTCAGGGATGAGGGAGGACAAAAAGGAACCTTTGAAACAAATCAGCCTACCAAGACCTTAAAAAAGAAAAAAAGATGCTCTCTCTCTCTTTCTTTCTCTCTCTCTCTCTCTTATTTTCTCTCTCTTACTCTCTCTCTCTCTCTTGCCCTCGCTCTCTCTCTCTTATCCCCCCCTTTTCTTTACTTCTTTCTCTTTCCCCACAAAAGAGGCTTCAATGGCATGACAACAAGGGATAAATGATGAAGGGATAGTCAAAGATCAGGAGCCAGGCCCCTGGAATTGGGTTAGAAAACACTTCCTACTGTGCCACACAGCTTCTGGGAAAAAAAATAACATTGCTGATAAGAATAATAAGGAAGGTGGAATAGAAAAAAAACTAATTGAAAAAGAGGCATTAGAAAAAGAATAATGGATGAGGGTGCAGACATATGAAGAAACCATTACTAAACTCTTATCTAAGCTTGGACGGAGAGGGAGGTAGAAAGGAAGAGAGAGGAGAAAGAAGATAGGAAAAGGAAGATGAATTGTTCCTCTCCTTTCAAAAATCAGTCCAACCTTCTGCAGGAGGCCTTTTCTGGTCCCTTCAGCTGCTAGTGTCTTTCCCTTTGAGACAATCTTTCATCTATATATACTTTTTGAGGGAGTGAACCACTTTTTGCCTTTCTTTGTATCATCAGTGCTTGGCATAGTCCCTGGTATGTAATAAAAGCTCAATAAATGCTTATTGATGGATTCATTGGCTGACTAACAGAATGAGAGGACAGAAAGTGGAGATATAGCTTTGAACTTCTTTTGCCAATTGAGTTAGCCTATTTTTAAAGGTGTTATTTTCTTCAGCATTTTTTTGGGTCTCCTTAAACAAGTTGTTGACCCACTTTTCATGATTTTTTTGCATCTCTCTCATTTCTCTTTCCAATTTTTCCTCCACCTCTCTTACTTGATTTTCAAAATCCTTTTTGAGCTCTTCCACGGCCTGAGACCATTGAATACTTATTTTGGGTGTTTGGATACAGAAGCCTTGACTTTTATGTCTTTCCCTGATGGTAAGCATTGTTCTTCCTCATCTGAAAGGATGGGAGAAGATATCTGTTCACCAAGAGAGTAACCTTCAATAGTCTTATTTTTTTCCCTTTTTTGGCATTTTTCCAGCCAGTTATTTGACTTTTGGATCCTTTGTCAAGAGTAGGGAATACTCTGGGTATCTGTAAGATCTCAGTTCCTCCAAGGTAGCACAATCAAGCATATACACTGGTCTGGGAGCAAGAAGAGATTTTGTGCCCAGAATCTTGGTAGAGTTTCCTCTTCACAACCACCTCACCTCCAGTTCTGCCAAGCCAGCAATGGGCACTAAGATTCAGATAAGCTGCAGGGGCAGAGCCACCATTCTGTGTGAGATAAAGATCAGCTGCTGCAGGGCTTCTACATAGGGCTGAGGTAAGAATCAGCTACTCAGTGCCCGCAGGGGTTTTACAATCCAACAGTTGAAGCAGGCTGCTGTAGGAACTGCTGCCACCTGCCCTATGTGGCCTCTGTGGCTGCTGCCTGAGGCCAGAGCTATGGGAAAGTCCTTCTCCCTTCTTGACCAGCTGAAAAAACCTTGTCACTGACCTTTGGCCCCTTTGGGTTGAGGGATCTGTGAAATGCTGCTACTGTGACTGGGGATTCAGCCCCAGAGTCCTGCTTGCGTCTTCCTGTGCTGCGTGGCCAAGGCTGGGCTGGGCTCTGCGTCTGGTGCAACAGACGTTTCCCATTGGCCTTTCAGGTCACCCTGGGCTGGAAATCTCCTCCACTCTGTTGTTCTCCACTTCTGCTGCTCTAGAACTTGTTGAGAGTCTTTCTTTACAGGTATTTTATGTGTTATGTGGGAAGAGCTAGTATATGTACATCTTTCTACTCTACCATCTTGGCGCCACCCCTTGAGACATAGCTTTGCCTAGGAGTTTGGTTCAGAAGGGTAGGAGAGATATAGAATGACAGCTTGAGGGATTGGTAGGGTCTACTGAAAGTTTTTTTTTAATGATAGGGGTGGGGAAACTTTGGGCATAAGGATGATAACCCACCTGAAAGCATCAAGTAATATTAGAGGAGTAAACCCACTCCTGCACCGTACTGGAAGTATAGTGTGTCCCCTGGTCAGAGGAAATGGAGGCAGGGGGGCTGTAAGAGAATATTGTAAGCATCCCAGCATATACAGAAGGGTATGCTATACAGGTTCTTAAATCTGCTTTTAGGAAAGCAACTTTTGAGAGGTCAACAATCTTCTTTAATTACAATCACTGACAAAGAAAGTACAAGCAGAGAAATAGCGACCAACAGACAGGGTTTCCAATTGAATGATTGTATGCAATACATACATCAGAGATCAATAGACAGATCCTATAAGGAAATTCTTGTGTTTATTAATATCCATCAAATTCATAATGATAAAAAAGAAAATTAAAAATTACAAGTAAATGAATTTAGTTGTTATTTAGACTAGCAGTCAGGAGAGACACCTGCTTTCAAATTCCAACTCTGATATTTATCATCTGTGTGACCATGAGAAAGTAATTTAACATCTTTCAACACCAGTTTATTTCTCTGTAAGTGAGAGAGAATATTAGCACTTACCTCACATAACTGGTCCAAGTTTCAAAGCATTTTGTAACCTTAAATTGTGTAGCATGTATGCTTTGTGACTTTCTCTCACAATTCCAGTCTGCTATATCTGCTTCTTTAGATTCTAGGGTACACAGAGACTTGGGGGTGGTTCAGTGTCTTTATTACTATCAACTTAAGCCCCCTTAAGCTCCCACCAATGTACTCCACCTGTCTATTAGGTGCAAGTCATTAGTTCTGTTTAACCACATAACATCAATTATCTTTTACAAAGAGTTTATTTGCCTTGAAGATATAACAAGAACAAAGTTCCTACATTTTCCCCAATACCTTGGGGGTACATTCTGCCTTATACCACCTCAGTCTCTAGGGGAGAGTAGACTCAGTTTAGCTAGTTTTCCTGCATAACATCAGTCCCACCAAGTTCATGTCCAAAGGCAGCATTTGATGCCAGATGAGTCTTTGTCTCAGCTACTACTGGGTCAGTGTGGGTCACTTCTTGCTCCTTGGGGAATTAATGCTGTGCTGGCTGCAGACCTGTACCCTCTAGAGCTGGTATGTCGAAGGAGACTCCTCTTACCTTGGATGCATCGATACTATGCTGACTATAAAGCTGAACTCTGGAATGCTAAGATATTGAAGCTTTCTCTGGGCCTTTAGAACTTACAAAGTCATGGGCTCTGCTCCTTTTTATTGGTCATTATGAGCAAAGCTATATACTCCCCTAAGAGCTCTGAGACAAAGAGCAATAGAAGCTGAGACTGACAGTCCCTTTTGAATGCCTCTTGGCCAAAGAGCTTCTACTTCATCACATGGTTAGCCAAGTGAAATCAGTTACAGAATGTCTGTGCATGTTTAGTCTCCAGGACACTTTCATTTTACATCATCATGAATCTACATTACCATAACTACGTCATCATGACAGCAAGCTGTCCAGCATCTCCACCCCCATTACGTATTATATAAATATGAACTGTTGTTGTTATATCTTCCTCTCAGTACTACTAGTACAGAGGTCTGCACACAAGAGATATATTTCTTAAGAGATAGGTTCTACATTGCAATGAATTGGATTATCTGGTCTTATGAAAATACATGCTTTTTTTCTTTTTTCTTTTTCTTTTTCCATGTAAGAGAAGATTCTACCCATGGTTGGGTTCATGGAAACTACCTCTACTTCAGCCTATGACTAGGATTTGAAAGACATGGACACTATTTCCATCTCCCCTACTAACCAGTTATGTGACCTAGGGCAAGTCACTGCTTCTTTGAGCCCCAGCTTATTTATAAAATGGAGAAAATAATCATAGAATTTTAGAGCTAGAAAGGACTGCCAAGCCTAGAGGCCTGTATTGGGCTACCCGAGTCTTTCTTACCTCACCTCCCGAGGTCTTCGGCTGGCCACGCCGGATGCACGTATGAGAGAAAGGACGTTCCAGAGTCAAACAGGGGTTGAGCTTTATTACAGGGTTTCGGTTACAAGTGCAGGGGCTCTTCTTTCTTAGGACGAAGAGGGGGAGATTTCCTAAGAAGGCTAAGCTTAAGGGAATGGAAGTAGAAGTACAAGCGGGGAGAGAGGGGGAGGGGAGAGAGGAAAGAAAAGAAGCGGAGCCCTACTTTTCTCTTTGGCTCCACACGTGCTAAAAGCTTTTAGGCTTCCTCAATCCTACTTAATCTTCAGCCACACAGTTTGCATCTCAATACCGTGCTGTTAGGTAACTAGGTGTGCTCCAATCCGGGACGACCTCGAGGGCAGGGAGACTCCACCCATCAGGTATCTCCGGGGGAGAGGCGGAAATACCCGAGCTAGCCGAGCTAGCTCGGTCTGACCTTCTCGAACCCCCGCTGTTCATGGAGGGCCTCGTAAGACTCTAAGATTTAGAAGTCCCACTTTTACCTGCCCGAGACTGTCCACACGGAATTGAGCTTCCAGTCCCAACATATCCCCTTCTTTGTTATGCGCGGAGCGCACCTGGCTCTAGAGCAAACAGTGGCTGGAGGCTGAGTGGATTAGGAAGGCCTTTAGCATATGAGTACCTTACAACAAGACTTCATTCACACAGAAATCTGCAGCTAGCACAACTGACAAAGGGAGGCATCAAATAAAACAAAGATGAAACTAAATGGCTGAGTTACAACAGGGGAAGTGCAATCAACTAAAATCCCAAAGCATATTTTAAGAGAAGCAGGTGGTGTAGGCGCCTTACACCACCACTCCCTTAATCTTGCAAATGGATCTATACAGGTGGAAAATTGGTCACCTCCTCCCCACCCAAGTGTCCTGGGTTTGTGATATCAAAGTCCTCATTCAGCTGGCAAAAAAAGGATGCCTAGATGGGAAGCTGTCAGCAGCAGGCTCAGGTGGTGTATGATCCTTCTCCGGGGTCTCTGGGCTCTCCGGGGTCTCCGCCTCCTGCGTCTCCGTCGTCTCCGACCTCGGTTCCCACCTACGGATCCTTCTAATGGGAATCCACGCATCACCTTTTCCTGTGGAGACACAAACATACCCTCGACCCCCTATTAGTATCTTAAAATGTCTCATAGCTGGAGTAGTATGTGCGCTCCTTGAGACAGCTGTATCAGGCTCTGATTGTATTAGGCCTCTTGATCTTAGCTCTGATTGTATTAGGCGACCTTTTCCCCTTCTTTGTTTAGCGAGGATCGCCTTTAAGGTAAAGATGATAAGAATGCATAGTGGCTCTTTACTTAGGTATAGCTGCTGCCAGGTGCTTACAAATGCTTCATTAACATCTGTAAGGAACCTGACTTTCCCAGATTTTTTCTTTATAACAAACACAGGAGCATTCCAGGGTGCTAATTGCTCCTTAACCAATAGTTGTAGTGCCTGGAGTTTTTCTGGAGTCAAGGCCCAAATCGGGGTGTCTGACTTCCAATTCAAGGGTGGGAACTCCAGTACAACAGCAATGGCCCTTACTAAAAATTTGATAGCTTCATCCCGAGGCGGCTCATAATGTCCCTGCCCCAGATGTTAAAACTAAGTCCTGGAATCACCAACGGCCATACGGTCCTTTGGCGATCCTCTGCCTCCCACTTTACTGGGTGCATTGTCTCTAAGGTATTTTGGCACCCTCCTATTCCCCACACTGGTCTCTGGCTTTCTTTGAGCTTCCAGTGCCTTAAGGGAAGGGCAATAGCTATGGGAAGCTGATCCTGGCCCCTCCCTGTACTTATTTCTTTCTGCCCAGGGGTAAGGCAGGCTCTGGCTAAGCTTTTCCAGTCATTAGGAGTCAGAACGAACTGACCGCTGAGAGTTTCAAGCATGGCTATAACAAAGGGTGAATTAGGGCCATGCTTGGTACAAGCCTCTTTAAGAGTCGCCACTCTCTTCCACTCTATGGGTATGTGGCTCCTCCGAACCCCACCGGGGACACTGGGGTCCGCTATTTCTAACACCGGAAATGTCCCTACATCTTCTCCATTCTCTATAGCCTTTCTTATTCCTTTTTCCAAACTGGACTGTGGCCCTGAACTGTCTGACCAATGGAGCAGGTTATAAGGAGGCGCGGAGGGAAGGCACGGCGTATCCCCTGCCTCGCCTTTTCCATCCGCTAGATGGAGCTCCGGGTCTATTTTTTCTTTACGCTCCTTAACTTTCCGCTTAACTTTCTGCTTGCCTGGGTCCTCCCCTCCCCTCTCTCCGCTTCCACTCTTATTCCAATCCCGCCCTGGCCTCTCCGGCCCTTCCTTACAAAATTCTCGGAGGTCGTTTAACTCTATTGTGACCCCCGCCTCCCTGCCTTCCCTGTGAAGTTTCTCAGCCCAGACCTCCTGTTCCTCTGGCTTTATTACTGGCAATTGATTCCTCATCCCTGCCCTTTTCCCAGGGGTTTGGGAAGCTTCTCTCCCCTTTCTCTCCTTCCGAATCTAGGATTCGGGACTCGCTTCTTTCACAGCCCCTTCCGGGTGTACCCCAAAAGCACCCAGGATTATCTACACTCCCAATCCCTGTTGGGGCGCCAACTGCCAAGCCTAGAGGCCTGTATTGGGCTACCCGAGTCTTTCTTACCTGTCCAGGTCTTCGGCTGGCCACGCCGGATGCACGTATGAGAGAAAGGACGTTCCAGAGTCAAACAGGGGTTGAGCTTTATTACAGGGTTTCGGTTACAAGTGCAGGGGCTCTTCTTTCTTAGGACGAAGAGGGGGAGATTTCCTAAGAAGGCTAAGCTTAAGGGAATGGAAGTAGAAGTACAAGCGGGGAGAGAGGGGGAGGGGAGAGAGGAAAGAAAAGAAGCAGAGCCCTACTTTTCTCTTTGGCTCCACACGTGCTAAAAGCTTTTAGGCTTCCTCAATCCTACTTAATCTTCAGCCACACAGTTTGCATCTCAATACCGTGCTGTTAGGTAACTAGGTGTGCTCCAATCCGGGACGACCTCGAGGGCAGGGAGACTCCACCCATCAGGTATCTCCGGGGGAGAGGCGGAAATACCCGAGCTAGCCGAGCTAGCTCGGTCTGACCTTCTCGAACCCCCGCTGTTCATGGAGGGCCTCGTAAGACTCTAAGATTTAGAAGTCCCACTTTTACCTGCCCGAGACTGTCCACACGGAATTGAGCTTCCAGTCCCAACAAAGGACCATAGAGATCAGCAAATCCCCATGTACTCCCTCAACTTTATTTTATTACAGATGAGGAAGCAGAGGTCTCAAGGGGCAAGGGGTGATTTGGCTAAGATCACACAATTAATGAATTAATAACAGAGGGACTGACAGGAATCCAAGTTTTCTAACTCTTTGTCCAGTACTCCACAGAGAAGCAGCATAGCGTAATGAATAGACTGCTGAACTTGACATCATAAAGACCTTGGTTCAAATCCTCCTTCTGATAGCTATTTTCTGTGTAAAGGTAAATCACTTAAACTCTTTGATTCTCAGTTTTCTTATGTATAAAATGAAGATGACATTAACTATAGGCAGGTAGGTGGCATGGTAGATAGAGGTCTAGACCTAGACTTGAATTTAAAAATGGCCTCTGATACTTACTAACTGTGTGACCCTGGGGAAGTCATTTAACCTCTGTTTGCCTCAGTTTCCTCAACTATAAAATGAGGCTCATAATAGTCCCTAACTCCTAGTATTGTTGGGAGGCTCAAATGAGACCATATTTGTAAAATACTTAGCACAGTATCTGACTCATAATAGATGCTTAATAAATGTTTATTTCCTTCTTTCTTTCCTTCCTTTTTTCCTCCTTTCTCCTTTTTTTTTCTTTCCTTCTTTCCTTTCTTCCCTAGCTGTGTTACAGAACTGAGAGGACTGGAGGTAGGTAAAAATAACTGACACTTCTATTATGCTTTAAAAGTTCGCAAACTGCTTTATATACGTTATCATGTGTGGTCCTTGCAACTGTGTGAGGTAGATACTACTATTTCTTCTGTTACTGCTTTTACTGCTGCTATCACTATTGTGTGGTACTAATTAGTATTAATAGTGGTGGTAGTAGTAGTAGTTAGCTTTTGCGTAGCATTTTAAGATTTGCAAAGAACTCATTGGATCCTCACAACCCAGAGAGGTAAGTGTTATTATTATACAGCTAATATCATGTTATGGGTATTAATTGAAGTGGTAGATATGAAAGATCTTTGAAAAACTAAAAAAATCATATAGAAGGGGAAAGTATTATTAGCAAATAATCTGTGTTTTGCCTTATCAGATGATTACTACATATACAAACACCCAAGTATAGGAGAAGACATGAATGAAGAAAAAGAATTGGAGGAAAAGATGGAGAGGAGAGAAGAGGAGGCTGTTCAAAAATCACAAAACAGTCTAGTATTACCTTTGGAGGGGTGAGTAGGTCTTCTCTTTCCCAGAACAAAGCTCTGTCCCAGCCTCAACGAGTTCACTTAACTTTTCATCCAAGAAAAGGAGAGAAAGCCAGTTCTCTGGTAGCTGTAAAACTCCATGGGAGCAGAAGATGGCAGGCAAGTTCTCTAAGCAAAGATGGAGGGATTGCACAGACATCTGGAGGCAAAGACAGAAGATGAAAGCTGGATTAGGGAACTGACAGAAATTTCCTTCAGCATCCTTTACTTGGGAGAATTTTCCCTCTCTGGCCTCAGCAGTCTAAGCTCCAGTTAACTGGACGTGGAAGAGAGAATTTTAAAGAGAAAAGACCACACACATGCCCACGTACACTGAAACATACACATGTACACATACACATACAGTCATGCACACAGAACTATAATTAATATGGGCAAATTGACCTTTGCTGAAATGTAGAGAATCCTGACAGCATTTGCTAATTAGCAAGAATAATTTGTTAAAATAGGAATGGCATCCTTCCTCCCAAAATAGAGGACATATTTACTTCCTCTCCAAAGCAGCTGGATCTAAGGTGGGTCCCTCCCCAACCTGGTCCCACTCTCCTCCCTTTGAAAGTTCAAACTTCCTGCTGTTTGATGGGGGGAAGGGGATAGGAGCAGAATTGGTGTGCAAAATTACTATTTCTAGATCTGAGCACACACACACACACACACACACACACACACACTACTCAATTGTAGTGGTTTCCAAATTTTTCTAGACATTTGCTATCGCTCATTCATGCTTTCTAACATCATTGCCTATAATATATTCTGTAAGCAGACTACCTCTCTTCCCTTTTCCTTCCACCAGTTATTACCACATTTGTTGGTCAGTTGTATCTGACTCTTTGTGACCCCATTTGGGGGTTTTCTTGGCAAAGATACTGGAGTAGATTGCCATTTACTTCTCCAGTTTAATTTTATAGATGATGAAGCTGAGGCAAACAGGGTGAAGTGACTTGCCCAGGGGCACACAGCTAGTAAGTGTCTGAGGTCAGATTTGAACTCAGGAAGATGAGTCCTTCTGACTCGAGGCCTGGCACTCTATTCTTGCCTGCTATCTAGCCTTCAGGTCAAACACTAACCAAAGGGAATGAGGGCATATCCTTTCAGTATATCAATTGTGGTTCTTTTCTAGTTGGGAAGTAGCTCCACAATACTCACATTAACACAGAGTTCCCTGATGCCTGAGAATCTTCATTGTTTCCTAATGTGGCTCTCAGGATCTTCTGCCCTTTGGTGAAAAGGGACTAGAGAAGGTGAAAATACTTCTTTTTCCAAATTCTCCACTGTCTTCACAACAATAGGCTTTCTGTGGAAAGCTGCAAGCTTCTATATTCATAGTCATACTCTTCAGTAAGTAAGAACACAATATCTCAAAGCTGGAAGGGACCTCAAAGATTAGAAAACTTCCTTGCACACTGTATTTGAACTAAAAAAACTTGGGTTCAAACCCTGATTCTTCTACTCTGTCTTCTGAGATTTTTTCCAGCTCCAAGTATATCAATTTTTTTTGAGGCAATCAGGGCTGTCCAGGGACCCCCAGCTAGTAACTGTCTGAGGTCAGAATTGAATTCAGGTCCTTCTAACCCCAGGGCCAGTGTTTTCTCCACTGTGCCACCTAGCTGCCCCCAAATACATCATTCTATTAATCCCATGAAGGAACTCAGGAACAGAGAAAATGTGTGATTTGCCCAAGGTCACACAACTGGTTAATAGGAAAGCTACTACTAAATACCAGGTGTTCTGACTTATAGTCCTACCCCCATTTAATTGCACTATGCTCTCCTATAACCCTTAACCAAAGTGGATAAGGCAAAGAAGATTATAGATATGAAAAAATACTGACTAAAATTTAATCTGAACCAATTCAATCCTCTCAAGAAATATTTATTAGGTTTCTAATATGTGCAAGGTATTATATTAGATACTGGGGGAAATAAAAAGATGGAAAAGATGAGCCATGCCTCCCAGGATTATAATTAGTCAGGGAATTACAATATATATATATATATCTATATGGAAATTACAGAACAAAAGTGACTAAAAATGTTGACACCCAAGGTAAGTAAGCTTGTAAGAGAATGCGTCATTTCACTTGCTGGATACAGGTCATCTGATTCAAAGGAACTGTCTTTGGGTTCTGAATGATGAACACATGTAACTGCTAAGCCACTATCAGGAATACTTTAAAGGTGGAAATGGGAATGATACCACAAGATTGGAGAAGGGCAAATGTCATTTAAAAAGAGGAGATAACAGCGTAAACCATAGGCCAGTGAGATGGACTTTGATTCACAGGGAAATTCTTGAATGGATCATTAAGGAAAGAGTTGGTGAACATATAGAAAGAGAAGTAGTAATTGTGAAGGATTTTATCAATAACAAGTCAAATGAGTAGAAGAGGTGAATGTTGTGAAAATAGTTTACCTGGATTTTAGCAAGGGGGCAGCTAGGTGGTATAGTGGATAGAGTGTCAGGGCTGGAATCAGAAGACTCATCTTTCTGAGTTAAAATCCAGCCTCAGACATTCACTAACTATGTGACCCTGGGCAAGTCACTTAACCTTGTTTGTCTCAGTTTCTTCATCTGTAAAATGAACTGGAGAAGGAAATGACAAACCACTCTAGTATCTTTGCCAGGAAAACCCCAATTGGGGTAGAGCCAAGATGGCAGAGTAACAGCATGGACTTCCTAGAGCACTCCCCCAAACCCAGCCAAATACCAGAAAAAAAATGATTGTGAACAAATTCTGGAGCTGCAGAACTCAAAGAATGACAGAGTGAAGGGAGATCCAAAATTCCAATGAGGAGAAGAATGCCCTAAAAAGCAGAATTGACCAGATGGAAAAGGAAGTCCAAAAGCTCACTGAAGAAAATAATTCCTTAAAGATTATAATAGAGCAGATAGAAGCTTTCAAGAAATTATAAAACAAAACCAAAAGAATGAAAATATAGCAGACAATGTCTAATATCTCATTGGAAAAATGAGTGACCTGGAAAATAGATCTAGGAGAGACATTTTAAAAATTATGGTACTACCTGAAAGCCATGATCAAAAAAAGAGTCTAGACATCATCTTTCAAGAAATTATCAAGGAAAACTGCCCTGATATTTTAGAACCAGAGGGTAAAATAAATATTGAAAGAATCTGCCAATTGCCTCCTGAAAGAGATCCCAAAAGGAAAACTCCTAGGAACATTGTAGCCTTATATCAGAGCTCCCAGGTCAAGGAGAAAATGTGGCAAACAGTTAGAAAGAAATGATTTGAGTATTGTGGAAATACAATCAGGATAACACAAAATCTAGCAGCTTCTACATTAAGGGATCACAGTGCTTGGAATGTGATATTCCAGAGGTCAAAGGAGCTAAGATTAAAACCAAGAATCACCTATACAGCAAAACTGAGTACAATGCTTCAGGGGGGAAAATGGTCATTCAATGAAATAGAGGACTTTCACATTTCTTGATGGAAAAAAAACAGAGCTGAATAGAAAATTTGACTTTTAAATATGAATCAAGAGAAGCATGTAAAGGTAAATAGGAAAGAGAAATCATAAGGAAATTACTGAAGTTGAACTGCTTACATTCTTACATGAAAAGATATTATTTGTAACTCTTGAGACTTTTCTCAGTTATTAGGGTAGTTGGAGAGATTATATAACAGACAGAAGGCACAAAGTGAGTTGAATGGATATCTAAAAAAATAAAATTAAGGGGTGAGAGGAACATATTGGGAGGAGAAAGAGAGGAATATATTGAGAGGAGAAGGGGAGAAACAGAATGGGGCAAATTATCTCTCACATAAAAGAGGCAAGAAAAAGCTTTTTCAATGGAGGGCAAAAGGGGGGAGGTGAGAGGGAAAAAGTGAACCTTACTCTCATCACATTTGGCTTATGGAGGGAATAAAGTGCACACTCAATTTGCTATGAAAATCTATCTTACACTACAGGAAAGTAGGGGAGAAGAGGATAAGTAGGGTGTGGGGGAATGATAGAAGGGAGGGCAAATGAGAGGAGGGGGTAATTAGAAGTAAACACTTTTGAGGAGAGATAGGGTCAAAAGAGAGAATAGAATAAATGTTAAGGAGGGCAGGATAGAATGGAGAGAAATATAGTTAATCTTTTACAATATGACTTTTATGGAAGTCTTTTGCATAACTACACATGTATAACATATATCAAATTGCTTACCTTCTCAGGCAGGATGGATGGGGAGGAAGGAAGGGAGAGAAGTTGGAACTCAAAGTTTTAAAAACAAATGTTAAAAATTGTTTTTACATGCAACTGGGAAATAAGATATAAAGGAAATAAGGTATAAAAATCTATCTTGCACTACAAGAAAATAGAGGAAATGGGGAAAAGGGAAGATAGGGATGTGAAAGAAGGGAGGGCAGATTGGGGGAAGGAGTAATCTGAATACAAGCTGTCTTGGTGTGGGAGGAAGGGAGAGATGGGGAGAAAATTTGGAATTCATAATCTTATGGAAATGAATGTTGAAAACTAAAAAGTAAATAAATAAATTTTAAAAAATGAAAACCCCAAATGGGGTCATGAAGAGTTGGACATGACTGAACAACAACAAAGATTTTAGCAAAGTTTTTAATAAAGTATCTAATACTAGTCTTGCAAAGAAGATGAAGGGAGGTGGATTAGATAATAGTCCATTAAATAGATTCAGAACTGGTTGGCTGGCCTGGCTCAAGGAATGGTTATTTATTAATGGTTTAATGCCAATGTGACAAACAGTCTCTAATAGAGGACCTCAGAGATCTTTCTTTGGCCCAGGGCTATTTAATATTTTTATCAATGACTTAGATAAAGGCCCAAATGAGATGCCCATTAGATTTGTAGAAGACACAAAGCTGGGAGGAATAGTAAATATAGTAGACACTAGAGTCAGGATCTAAAAGGATCTTGAAAGACTAAGAAATGGACTCGATCTATTAAGATGAAATCCAGTAAGGAAAAATATAAAGTCTTTCACTTGAATATAAAAATATCAGCTTCACAACAATAAGAGCAGGAGAAGTGGTTGGATAGCACTCTCTTGAAAAGAACTAGATGTTTCAGTTGACCACAAGTGCAATTGAAGAAAGTGGATTGAAATGGAAGTCAAAAAAGCTAATGTGATTTGGGGCTGTATTCAAGGATATAAGCTTCCAGGAATTTGGAAATGCTCATCTTAACTATTCTCCACTCTCAACAGACTGCATCTAGGCTATTGTGCTCATTTATGGTCATCTCAGTTTAAGAAGAATTATCCAAATTGATAATTTGGAGACAGTCAAAAAAAGGGGGGCAAACAAGATGGTAAGGGGCCATATCATATAAAAATAAGCATGCTTAGTCTGGAGAAGAGATAACTGAGGGTAAGGGACTGGGCTTGATGGCTATTTTTAAGTATTTGAAGTCTGTATTGCTCAGAAAGGATTGGACTTATTTTGTTTAGTCCCAGAGGACAGAATCAAAAGCTTTGGATATAAATGACAAAAAGAAAAATATAAGCTTGATGTCAGGTAAAATTTCCTTCCCATTAGAGCTATCCAACGGAATGATTTGCCCCAAGAAGTAGTAGGCTGTTCCTTCTTGGAGTTCTTCAAGCAGAGGTTCTGTGCTTTTTAAGTGTAATATAATGGAGATCCCATTGGTGTATGGGTTAGATTAGTCAGTTTCTGATGCCCTTCCAGCTTTCAAATTCTGTTATTTTCTAAATTGCTGGGTTTGAATCTTACCTTTGATGTCTGTGTGACCTTGGACAGATCACTTAACCTCATTAATAAAAACAAGATGTACTCAGACTACATTCAGCTCTAGCTCTATGATTCAATGACCTATAATTCTATGAACTCTAATACAAAGTAGAATAAAATATGTGAGACTGTGATAAATGTCCTAAAAGAGACATAAATTAAGAAATAGAAGTAGAAGATGAGAAAAAACACTTCCAATGAGGGAATTATGGAGGAAACAGTGTCTGAGCTGGGTGTTGAAGAAGAGAATGGAATTAAATCGACAAAGATGGACAGGATGGCATCCCAAATGGAGGAAATTACATGGGCAAAGTCATAGAGTGAAGAAACCACAAAATATCTTCAGAGCATTTAAATGAGGACTTCTTGAATGACTACTGTGTCGGGAAAGATTTAAGAAATGTATTAGACAGTTCTTGCCCTCAAAAGCATTATAATTTTATTGGCAATGCAACATTTGTCCACATGAATCAGAGGACAAGACATACCTAGGAAGCAGAACTAGAAGGAACCTTTCAGAACAAAGATCTAGCCTAATTCTCTAGATGACAGTTAAGACCTGGAAAAATTATGTGATTTGTGCAAGGTCAATCAGGAATAAGAAGCAAAGCCAGAATCTGAATGCAGGATCACTGGTTCCAAAACCATTTCCATTTAATAGTGTATCAAAGAGTTCATTTCCCTCATTTTACAAAGGAAAAAACTGAGGCCCAAAGACAGAAAATGACTTGCTTAGGTCATGCAGGTTGTAAATAGCAGAACTGGAATTCATATTCAGTACTCTGACTACAAACTGAGTTTCTATTAGATCACACCTGCCTTTCTACAAAGACAGGAAGAAACAAAGAGCTCAATGGAATGCGATCATATATGCAAACCTATGGAGCCAATTAATGCCCTAGAGGAAAAGGAAGAGCCTCAAGTGGGCTACAGATATGGAAGAAGACTTCACGAAGAAAGGAGATGGGATATTCAGAAAGGTCTTGAAAACTGTAAGAACAAGGGTTATAAGATCTGTGAGCTGTTGGAATCGTTGTTTTGCACAGCCCTTTCCAATCTAAAAACTTAAATAAAAAAAAGCAATGTATGACAAATATAAAGTACCTAATGCTGAATGCACAAGATAAGAAGAGAGAAATAAAATTTATATATATATATGTAAAACACCCAACTGCAGAGGAAATTGGAGGTCAGTGATGGATGGAGCATAGGCACTTCTATCTGTAGCAGTTTCCATTTCTCAATGGTTTCTGCGAAGGTGCTGGAATTAACCCCTTGCTCCCTGCTAGGGAGTTGAGATTTTATCTTGGTGAGTAAGAAGCTGCCAGAGCAGGAAACAACAACTGAGAGACTTGTCACTCTGTGATTCCAGAAGACCTTATGATAGAAAGAACAAGATTTAGTGGGGCTTATTGTGGTAGAATGGTTTATTGTAGCACACTCGAGATGGATGGTACCTGAGATGTTAAGATGATGGATACCTGTTGGTGAGGAACTTAGTTCTAGATCATGGTGCAAAGCCTTCCTTCTCTCATCCCTGTTCTACTGTTCCCAGAAAGAAGGAGTCTTGCTGTCTCTCTCTGTAGTTAAGTCAAGGATGTTTGAATGTTTTCTCTTAATTTCCATGCTATTAAAATCATAGCTAGTTGTTAAACTGTGTACCGGTGTTTAGATATGAAGTTAAAGGAGGTGATTGGGAAAACAAAAGAGCAAAATATTTAAATTACTATTTTACTGGCATCTTCTGTCTAGAAGCTCGTATTCAAAGAGAAATTGAATGTATTGATTTATTTTTAAGAGCTTCCTAGAGCAAAGAGAATGCTTCCACACAGATGTTCTTAGGATTAAGTGAGGCAGTAATCAAAAGGGTAGCTGGCTGGGGCTAGTTAGTCTGCTGCCATAATCCCTTTGCTGTGTGGCTATATTTGAAAGTAAATCACATTTCCAAAAGGGAGTGGTGAAAGAGAATGTCATCTGCCCAAGGGAGAAGTGAATCTGAGGGTAGCTCCACCCACGCAAACATGGGGGGAGAATAAATTGACTGACTTCTCTGCCAGCCTGCTCACCATCACAGTGGTAATGTTACACATACAAGGTAATTGTGAAAGGAAGGGTACTAGTAGCCAGTGGAATTAGGACTGGTTCCATTTAAGACGGTGTCATGAAGGGAATATTGAAGGGGACTAGGGATTCTTAGAGGTAGAAATGGAGAGAAAGTACAATCCAGGTGTAGGAGAAAAGCAATGAAGTTAAGAATAAAACTGGTTTATAGGGGAAGCCAAGGACAAAATAATAATCATAATAATAGTTAATATTTGCATGGTGTTTACTATGTGCTAGACATGATGCTAAGCTCTTTACAGATATCATCTCATTTGATCCTCACAATGACTCTGGGAGGTAGGTGCTGTTAGTATATATCCCTGTTTTACAGATGGGGAAACAGGCACACAGGTTTTTGTGACTTGCCCAGAGTCATATGTCTAGTAGTGATAATGATAATGATAGCTTACATTTACATAGCACCTACTGTGTGTCAGGTATTGTGTTAAGTGTTGGGGTGGCAGTGGAGTCATTTCAGTAGTGTCTAACTCTCTGTGACCCCATTTGGGGTTCTCTTGTCCAAGATCCTGGAATGGTTTGTCATTTCCTTCTCTAGATGAGAAACTGAGGCAAAAAGGATTAAATGGCTTGCCCAGGGTCACATAACTAGTAAGTGTTTGAGGTTGGCCCTCTCGACTCCAGGGCTGGCACTCTCTCCCCTGCACTACCTAACTGCCATTGTGCCAAGTGTCTTACCATGATCATTTCATCTGATACATATAACAACCCTGTGAGGGTAGGCGCTGTTATTATCCCTATTTTACAGATGAGGAAAGTGAGGCAAACAGAGGTTAACTGACTTGCCCAAGGTCACACAGATAGTAAATATTTGATACCAGATTTCAACTCAGGTCTTCTTAATTCCAGGCCTGGCACTCAATGCATTTTACCAGCTTACTACACGAGATGGCCAAAAGTAAAATGTTTCAGCGTTGAGGAGAAAGTGTTTGTTTTAAGTCATTTTAAGAGGAAAAAGAGGATCAAAAAAAAAGGATCTCTGCCTGGGGTTGGTGGAGCAAAGATAACTAACAACAAAGAGTAGGCAGAGAAACTTAATTCTCACTTTGCTTCTGTTCTCTCTGCCAGGGAAAATGACCTTTGCACTGGGAAAGCCAGAAGAAAATTGAATAACCGGGAGCTGATACCCAAGAGAAGTTAGCAGTCAGATGCATTCACGTCATCTGGCACAGAGGAACTACATCGAATCTTGGCTCATGAAGGAATGGTCACTAAGGTGTGGTTGCTAAGCCAAATATCACTGTTGGTGATATTTGAAAAATCGTGGAAAACAGGAGAGATTCCACAAGATTGCATAAGGGCAAAGATCACCCTTTAAAAAAAGAAAAGAGACTGGAGACCACAAAGCCAGAGGGCTTGACTTCAATTCCTGCAAAATTTTAGGATGAATCAATGATGAGATGGTTACCATTCAGAAAGGGAAGTAGTGATTATAAAGAGCCATTATGGCCTCATCAAGAACAAATCATTTCAGACTGATCTCATTTCCCTTTCTGGATTCAGACTACTTATGAAACATACAGATAGGTCCCAATTAATGTGAATAATGAATCCCCTAAAGTGATCATATTATTTGAATCTTCACTGCATATTTCCATTGGGCTGGCACCAATTACCATATTTTATATGATTACGACTTTGAATAGTGCAAAGGTGAATGCACACAGCTACTTCAGGGGCTTCATTATTCACACTAATCTAACTTTAAATATTTCTGTATATAGCCATCGAAGGAATTTGTTTTGCTTGACTATGCATACTTGTTACAAGAAATGTATTTTTCTTTTTTTCCTTAATGAGGAGGAGGGTGAAAAGGTGAGAAAATAGATTTCCATTTTTTAAAGAAAGGAGTCCTAAGATGTGAAAGACTGTATATCCTTTCAAATATGAAGTCACTGTATTATTAGTTTTACCTAACTGTTCTACTTTGTTACGAGACCTCATAAAATTCAAGTAATCTCTAAATATTTATAATGGAAAAACAAAATACATCAATAAAAGTTTTTTTAAAAAATGTAGAGAGATATAGCTTAGTTAATAATAATAGGCAAAATTAATATAACCCTTTAAGATTTGCAAAGTACTTTATAGTATTATCTCATTTGTTTCTCACAACAATCCTAAGGAAACTTAGCCTGAGAAAATTTAATTGATTTGTTCAGAGCTACCCTAGTCACATGGCTAGTATCTGAGACAGGACTTGAATGTAGGTCTTCCTGACCCTCAGGCCAACTGACTATCTGCTACACCGTGATGCTTCTCATAAACTTAACACAAATTTTAACGCGAACAAGAAAAATCACGTGATTATATTAATAGTTGCAGAAAAAGGTTTTTGACAAATTATAGCATCCATTTATATATAAGAAAATAGAACATAGTCATAAATGAATCTGGACTATTGTGCTCACTTCTCACCTCAGTTTAAGAAGGACATTGATAAGCTGGAGAGTATCCGGAATAGGACAAAACAGATGATGAAGGGTATTGAATCCATGTCGTATGAGAATAATTCTTAATATGGCAAATAGTAACTATCTAAAAAGAAGACCTAGCATTATCTGTTATTGAGAAATGCTAGAGGACTTTCCAATAAGATCAGGGGTAAAACAAGGATGCACGCTGCACCATTATTGTTATAGTTCTAGAAATGCTAGCCATGGCAAGAAAACAACAAAAAATTTAAGGCCAAGAGGACACATATTGCTTTTCTTGTTTTTTTTTCTTCCAGGGAGAGAGAGAGTTCAACAATTTAAGTAAATTCACAGAATTTGGAATAAAGTAGATAAATAGGAAGGAGAACAAGGATCACATGTGTACTTCTAGCTAAATAGGATAAGCAAAATTAATCACAGAGATAAGTACTGACTTAAAAGACATAGGGGATAAAATCAATGCAAAATAAATAGAGAAAAACACAAGCTTAGAAATAAGAACTTTAAATATGAATATATTAAACGATATAATAAAACCAAGGAAGTGGTAAAATGAACAAGAAAACTAAACCCAATAATTTACTAATACAAGAAATATATCTTAAAAAGTAAAAATATGTACAGAATTAAAATGAAAGGTTGGAACAATATTCATCATGCTTCTAATGATTCCAAAATAATAATTATACTATTAGAAAGAGGAAAAAAAAGTCACAACATTCAGTGATGAAGTAATAAAAATAAATCTGACTTAAGGGAGTCACAGATAATGAATTGGTATCAGTATTCAACACATAGGCAACAGATGGCATAGCATTTAAATTCATAAAGGAAAATTTGACTGAATTGCAAAATAACAGTTATAACTATCTTTTATAACTATAAATGTGCATATAACATATATATATGTTATGACTACATCTAACTATATGCAATAACTGAGAGATCTTACTGTTCCTATCTCAGATATGGATAAATCTAACAGAATGATTTTAAAAAACCCTGAAAATAGAACAACAAAATAGAAGATAGATCCGAAAATCTTACAATATCTTCAGAATGGGAAATTAAACAATATACATGTTATAAATGTTAAGAAGCATGATTACTAAACACATTTTTTTACAGATAAAAGCATCATAAAATTTGCAATTAATACAAGTAACACAAGCAAAAAGTACTGAGCCCAAAGGGTAAAGGATTCCCATGTACAAAAATATTTATAGAAGCTCCTTTTGTGATGACCAAGAAACAGAAATTGGGAGGGATGCTGATTAGTTGGGGAATGGTTGAATAAATTGTGGTATGTGTATGCATGTAAATGGAATATTATTGTGCTGTAAGAAATGATGATCAGGCACATTTCAGAAAAACCTGGAAAGACTTACATGAACTGATGCTGAGTAAAGAGAGGAGAACTAGGAAAACATTGTTAACAGCAACATTGTGCAATGACCAATTCTGATAGACTTAGCTCTTCTCAGCAATTTAATGTTCTAAGATAATTCCAAAATACTCAAGGTGGAATATCCTATCCACATCCAGAGAATGAACTGTGGATTCTGAATGCAGATTGAAACACATTCTTTTCTCTTTTTTTTTCTTTCTCATGATTTTCCCTTGTGTTCTGATTCTTCTTTTACAACATGACTAATGTGGAAATATGTATAACATGATTGTACATGTATAGTCTGTATTAGATTGCATGCTATTTGGGGGAGGGGGAAGAGAAGACAGGTAGAAAAACATTTGGAACTCAAAATCTTATAAATGTGAATATGAAAACTATCTTTACATGTAACTGGAAAAAATTACTATTTTAAAAAAGTACTGACCCAAATAGAGATTTAATAATTACGTCCCCAATAATCAGTGCATCAAAGAACAGATATTACAAACCACTAATAATTATGGGAAAGAGAAAGATAATGGTGAAATAATAAACCAATATTTCTGGAATATGGCTAATGTAGACCTCAGAGGGAAAAATTATAGTCCTTAAAACATACATAAATAAAATGAAAAAGATTTTGTGAAATAAGCAAATAATTTTAAATATTAGAAAATAGACAGACCTAAAATGAACACAAAAGCATCTTAAAAATTAGAGTAGAAAAATGCATTTTTAAAATGACTATAAAATTGAGGGCTAAAATATAGTTCTTTAAAAAGATTAATGAAATTGACAAATCTTTAGCTAACACACTCAAAAGGAAGGAAAATAAAACTGGTAAAACTAAAATTAAAAAGCAAAATCACAATAAACTGAAAAGAAAGACTTATCAGAACTCAGTATGTACAATTATATGCCAGAAAAAATGAGATTTTAAAAGAAACAGTATTGACAATAAAATGTTAAGTAACAAAATACAAAATAAATATCTTAATCCAATCTTAGGAAAGTAAAAAAAAAAAAAAAGGAACTAAGAAAGAAGAAAAAAAACCCACCTCATCCAAACAGATTTTTATATGTCAATTCTGCCAAATGTCTAAAGATGAATTGATACTTATGCTATATAAATTATTCTTAAAAATTGAAAAGGAGAACACTCTACCTAATCCCATTATGAGATAAATATAGTCCTAATACTTAAGCCAAGAAAGGAAAAAACAAAGAGAGCTATACACCAATATCGCTAATGAACATTGATTCAAAACATTTCAACAACATCCCAGCAAAAAGACCACAGAGAAATTTTTTTAACTATTCATCATGAGCAAGTTAATTTTATACCAGGGATGTAAAGATGGTTCAACATTTGGAAAACAATTGAAATAATCATGTTTAAAACATAAACATCCCAAGTCAAATAATAATGTCATTAAATACAAAAAAAAGAGAGGAAAATACTAGATATTCTTCCACTAAGTAGGGGAGAAAGCCAAGGATATCCTCTTTCCCTATTGTCATTTATTTGAGAACTTCTAGTATTCTTAAAGGCATAAAATATTAGCAAAGAGGAAAAAAGTATCCATGGTTAGTGTGGAATGATAGTTTACTTAGAAAAGCCTAGATAATAGGCAAGCAAACTGAGAAATTTAGTAGCTTCAGTAAATAATAGGGCATAAATTAAGTTTAAAAAAATTGTGATAATACTAAAACAGAGGAGGAAATAATAGAAAGATAAAATATTTCTCATTTAAGATTTATATAAATACACATAAATCACACTTGAGACATATAAACAGTTATAAAATATACTGAACTATAGAATGGATTTTTTTAAATGAAGGATTATTAGTTGTTCAGGCTTTGACCATTATAATACAGTAAAAATTATGATACTACCTAAATCAACTCCCAAATTTAGTACTATGCCTATGAAACTACTGGAGTGAGGGTCATTATACTGCTAGATGAAAGTATAACAAAATTAATTTGGAAAGACAAAAGTCCAGAATTTCAAAGGAAATAATAAAAAAGTAGGAATGAATGGGAAATATTGCATGCAGACCTCTAACTTTAAAATAACAGTCATCAAATAAGAAAGCAGAAGTCATCAAAACTATTTGGTACTAGTTGAAAAACACAAAGGTAGATCAATGGAATGGGCAGTGGCATGGTGGATTAAATGCCAGACTTGGAGTCAGAAAAACTCATCTTTCTAAGTTCAAATATGGCCTCAGACACTTACTAGCTGTATGACCCTGGACAAGTCACTTAACCCTGTTTGCCTCAGTTTCCTCATCTGTAAAATGAGCTAGAGAAAGAAATGGCAAATCACTCCAGTATCTTTGCCAAGAAAGTTCCAAACAGGGTCACAAAGAGTCAAACATAACTGAAATGACTGGACAACAATTAACAATAGCAACAGAACAATAAGCTCAATAACCCAGAATTCCATATATGCAAGCACATCAGTTACTTTAGAGAAGACTTTATTTGACAAGAACTGCTGGGAAATTGCAAAGCAGCTTGGCAGAAATTAAGTTTAGACCTACATCTTATACCATATGCTACAATAAGCTCAAAATAGATCTGTAACTTGAATATAAAATGTCACAACATAAAAAAAGATTAGAAGAGAACCAGATCATATTGCAACTATGACAAACATACACAACTATATCAAGGGGAAATTATTGACCAAACGAGAAAGAAACCGTCATGAAAAATAAAATAGTTAATTTTAGTTACATGGAATTAAAAAACTGGAACAAAATTAATGCAGTTAGGATAAGGGAAACTTAACTGGGAGAAAATCTTTGAATCAATTATCTCCAAGAGGGATCTGATATCATATATATGTATATGTACATATATATGAAACTAACACAAATATGTAAAAAAAAAGTCATTCCTTAATGAATAAGTGGTCAAAGAATATGAAAAACAATTCTAAAAATAATAGCCAAATACTAACAACCATAAAAGATTGCTCCAAATCACTAATAATGAGAATAGCACACATGAACAATATTCAATGTTGGAAGAGCTCCACAGAGTTGGAAATAACAGTACACTATTGTTGAAGATATGAATTGGTCAAACTATTCTGGAAAAGCAATTAGTAATTATATATTTTAAAAGTTTCTCAAATGTCCATACTTTATGACTCCAAGATCCCACTGTTAGGCATATATCACAAAAGAGATCAAAGACATAAAGATCTCATATATTTAAAAAAATTTAGAACCGCACTTTATGTGGTAGCAAAGAAATGGAAACAAAGTTGGCCCCCATTACTTGGCAAATGGTTAAAAAAATTATGGCACATAAACATAATGGAATTTTACTGTCCTATTGTAAATGATGAACATGAAGAATGCTAAAAAGCTTGGGAAGAATTACATGAACTGACAGAGAATGAAGTAAGCAGAACGAGGAAAATGATATACATGATGATTACAGCAATGTAAAACAAAAGGGAAAAAATGAAGCCAAACTTTATGATGAACCTTATTATGAAGAACCATAATTACAATGACCAAGATTGTCACAAGAGAAGAGCTGAGAAAATATGTCTCTCTCCCTTTATTGCACAATGAAGAACAAAGAATGTAGAGCACTGCATGTATGATCAAGCAGAATTGATGTATTGGCTGGTTTTGTTGGACTACTTTTTTCTTTCTTTCTTTTATTTTCATTGCATCAGAAACAGAAAGGTGTATTTGGAAATGAAGACAATGTAAAAATAAAATATATAAATGGAAAAAATATCAAGTCCTCCAAGTAATTTGGAACTATGAACAAAAAGGTGTAAAAATTATGCATACCCTTTTATCCCAGCAATACTACTAGTCTGAAACCAAAAGAGATATATATATATATATATATATATATATATGTATGTATGTATGTATGTATGTATACATACATACACATATATATATTTAGAGTGGTTCTTTTGTGGTGGCAAAGAACTGGAAATTGAGAGGATGCCTATTAATTAGGAAATAGATGAACAAGTTGTGGTATAGGATTGTGATGGAATAATATTGTGCTATAAGAAATAATGAGTAGGATGCTTTCAGAAAAACCTGGTGCAAAGTGAATTGAATAGAACCAGGAAAACACTGTGTACTGTAACAGGAATATTATACAATGATCGACTATGAATGACTAAGCTATTCTTAGCAATACAAAAATTCCAGACAATTTCAAAGGGCTTATGATGAACAATACTATCCACCTCCAAAGAACTGATGGAATCTGAAAGCAGATTGAAGGATACTATTTTTTACTTCCTTTTTTGTGTGTGTTTCTGGGTTGTTGAGGGTTTTGGGGGGGTTTGTGTTTTCTTTCACAACATGAATTAATATGGAAATATGTTTTACATGACTGCACATATATAACTTTAATTGCTTGCTGTCTTGGGAAGGTAGAGGGCAGGAGGGAAAGAATATGGAACTCAAATTTTTTTAATGTTAAAAATTATTTTATAAAATTGAAAAAATATCTTTTTAAAAGTTCTCCAAAACTGAACTCCAGCAAACCTTTCCAGACTTATTTCATGTTATTTACCCTCAATACAAAGCCAGATACATAATATGACTTAATAAATGTTTGTTGATTGATAGACTCTCTAGTTAATCCAGTCTAATTTAAATTGGATTACTAGCAATTACCCAAATTCTACCTTCAATTCTCTGCCATTTATAACAGGACATATCCCAGATTTGGAATGTATACTCTTCTCATTTTCACCTCTCAGAATCTTTATTTTACTTCAAGAGTTGCCATAAGAGCCAACTCCAGTGCTACCTAATCTGAGAAGTCTTTTCTGATCTTTCTAGTGGTTAGTGATTTTTCTCTATTTACTTATTTGTGCATATGATATATTGTGTTTCCTTTGTAGAATGTGTGCTCCTTGAAGGCAGGTATAGCACCACACATGAACTTCCAGAACTAATGGATCCAACAGCTCTCTGAGAGAGGGCTGTCATTTATCTCAAGGGGTTTTATTCTATAGAGGCTGAGACATGGCAGCCCAGAATTTGAGATCCTGTAGAGATGGATGGAGTAGAGAGAGGAGAGTCTCTTCTAGGGAGACCAGATACACAATGCAGGCATTAGCATCAGTCACCAAAGCTCAACACCCAAAGAGAATCACTAGCTAACAGAGAAACATCAACAAGTGGCAGTAGGTTTCTCCCCCAGTGTCTGCATAGACAAGAAGTTAAGAGCATCTTCTCTCCTCCTCTTACCACTTCTCTTTCTTTGTAGAAAGAGAAAAAAAAACTTCGCAATTTTTTCCCCTCCTTAGAGCTTTCTACCTCTGTTACAGGGATCATCCTTTATGCATTGATTTTTTAAAAAATATATTGATTCACATATTTATTTTCCATTGTTTTGCTGAGTATGAAAGTAAATTCCTCATGAGTGTAGTAAGAAGGCCTCAGCTCTGAGGAAGATATATATTTCACAAATTATATTAACTAGAACCTCACTCCTGATTGGAGGCCATGGTGACAGTGGGTAGGGAGGATCATATATTATGAGCCATTTTACCATATGCTTCATAGGTGAATTTCAAACAGCAAAACTGGAAAGGATTAGCTCTTCCCCTGAGACCAGAAACCAGTCTTTCATTTCTATTAATTGTAGTGACCTGGTGTGCCCCCCTGCCAAGTTGTCTTGGCAAGCCTTAATGCTAGACAGTTCTCCTCCACTCATCTAGAGAGAAAAGCCTGAGGAAAGGGGAACTAGAGGAGGAAGTCCCACCCTAGCTAGCCCAGGAGGTAGAGACAGTCTGGAAGTTTTCAACTTTCTCCCCTTTCTGGTTGAGAGGGACAGAAGGGAGGAAGACACAAAGAGCTGGCACCTAGACACACAAAGATAGTTTGATTCTTTTTATACCCCAGCCCCTAGCTCAATACCTTGTATGTAGTAGGTGTTTCATACAAGTTTGTTAATCAAATTGATTAAAATGTAATCTCACCCAAGTGCCTAATTTAGTGTTGGTTGGCATTGTTTCTGCATCATTCCCTGGATCATCCTCCTCCCTTTTAGTTACACTTCCACATTCTTCTGTATGGAGGCTAGGCAAAAATGACCTTATTCTATATTCTTTTGGGCATTCTTTCTTGAATTAGCAGTTGAGATAAAAGATATGAGAGTGAGGAGTTTCAAAGATCTCTTTTTTTTATCTATCTCCCAAACCATTGGCTGCTTATTAAAGAAAGACTCAGAAAGGAGTTTCCAAGGCAGCAGACCCCAACAATTTTAGCCCCAAGGAGGGAGTGAGGAGTGAGCTCCTGGGAATGAACTGGGGGTGGAGGCAATGTGGGGAAAAATTCAAAGTAAACTCATATCCTTAGATGTATTCCTTATTCTTTTTTTGCCAAGATTTAAAGATTTGGACTACAAAGACTCATCCCATGAAACACCTTTCTCTTCCTTCCCATCCCTCCCCACCCAGGCTTCCTTTGCTCCCAATATTATTTGTGAAGCACAGCCTGCTAAAGTTGCCTTCCAGAGCTGTCTAGACTCAGTATCAGTGGCAACATCAAAGAAATTTATTCTTTTCATACTCTTGTCTGTTTGTGTCTAAACCCAGAATGATTACTTTTTTCCTAAATGAATAGCTCTTTTTTTCTTATAAAATAGAAGAATGAGCAACTACTCGCACCTGATCAGGCTGAACCCCATGACAATTATGTGTATTGTTTGTTCTTTTTTTTAAAGAAAAATACCTTTTCTTTCATGAGAATTTGTTGCTGAATAATTTATTTCAGCCATGTGACCTGCAGTGCCTCAGGAATAAAACTGGTAAAGGTCTCTTCTCTTATCCCAGAGGAATTAGGGGTTAAATACATTCAAAGTGGATTAGCTGTAGGGGAAGACCACGATCTTTTGTTTGTAATTGACAGGAGAAAGAAAGACCCCCTCCTGGGAACTTTAGCTTGGGAGCCCCAAACTGAAACAATACCAATCATCCAAGGTGATCAAAAAAATTTCCTGCCTGTGGTGAAGCAATTTACAAGACAAGGATATCAAGGTATAATGAACCATAGTGCAGGTAGCAAAAGGGGTGGAGACATCAAGTAGGAGAGGAAGGAAGTGGGAAATAGAATCTTGGATATCATATCTAGTCCCAAATCTCCCAGAAACCAGAGTTATAACTAAGGTAGAGTGACAGGAATTTTGGCCAGGGCACCAAAATTTAAAGGGCACTGGCAACACTTGCTGTCCTTGAACAGTGTAGGAACAACTGAGTTTCCACATCCAAGTTAGCAAATGTAATTAGTTAAAATTAGCAATTTGATACTACTTCTGAGGAAGTACTCCCTCCTCGCTTCCTCCGCCCACTCCCCAGCTCTTCTCCAGCCAAAATGCCCTAATACTGCTTCGCCCCCTTCCACTAGTGTCCCAGAGAGTTTGATAAGGACATGTTTCATTCCATTTGCTCCAGGTACAAAAATACAAAAATCTCTGAAACCAAGACTGCCAAGTAATGAATATTTGACCAGCCTGTCCTCTATTTTAATCACACAAACTGGTTGCTTCTTCAGTTTTTATTTTGGTAATGCTCTTGGCCACTCAGAATAGAAGAGAGAACAAAGATTCAAAAGTGGAGGAAGAGTAAACTTTTGTCACAAATTCAGCAAAAATAGGATATCTTCTGTATCAGAGCACTGAACTATACATTGGGAAAGAAATCGCGGTTTTTGGAGGGGAGAGAAGGGACTTTATTTTCAGGTCCTCAGTCTCTCCCTCCTCCTTTTCACCTTTGATGCCCCCATTGAAAAAGCAAGAAACATATAAACCTGTTACAAACATATATAATCAAGCAAACAAAATTCCCTCATTTACCATGTCAAAAAAAAAGTCTCAATCTGTATTCTGAGTTTATCACTTTTCTTTCTGGAGGTGAGCAGCATACTTTATCCGGAATCCTCTGGAACTGTGGTTGATCTTTGGGTTAATCAGAGTCCCTAAGAAAGATATAAAGTTTTGATAAAAAAAAAAAAAGAAGGCATTGCAATCCAAGATAATTCCAAAGGACCCATGATGACAAGTGGTACCCACCTTCAGAGAACTGAAGAACTCTGTATGTAGATTGAAGAAAACTTTCTTGCTTTCTTTCTTTTTCTTTTTTTGTCTGTATTTTCTTTTGTAACATGGATAATATAGAAATATATTTTACATGACTTCGCATGTATCATTGTTAAATTGCTTGTCTTCTCAAAGAGGAGTGAGAGGGAGGGAGAAAGAATTTGAAACTCAAAATTTCTTTAAAATGAATGTTATCTTTTTACATATAATTCGGTAATATTTAATGAAACACAGAAAATATATTTTTTAAAAATTTTAAAGAAGAAACAGTTGTTGTCCTCTTGGAACTTTGTGTCTAATAAAGTGAATAAGAGTCAGACACAGATAACTACAAATCACAATATTATAAGTGAGGTTTAGAATTATAATTGTGACCCTTTTTCTGCCCAAGGCTAGGCCAGCTTTGTGGACAGACAATCTTGTACTTCATGTTGTGTACTTAGAAGAAGATGAGACTCATGATTGGTTGAGAGAATGTGAGTGTTATACTACATAACTGTGTAAGGGATTTCAGTTTGTTGTACACACTTGGGAGAGAAACTCCAGACATATGTGTAGAGAGGAGATACAGAAAGGTGGGGGGTGGGGGAGAAGGGAGGGAGGGAAAGAGAAGAAGACTTTTGAATGGTTGACTGGAGACCTCAGAGCCACAGATATGGATCGGAACTAACTCCAGAATGTTCCTTGACCGCCAAGGCTTGTAATTCTCAAAACTACTAAGAATGGACTTCCCCTTTGGTAAGATCATTCATTCTTTCCTCATTGGAGATGAGATCTTATCCTGGTTCCCAGATGGAAAGTAAATTTATTCTTGTGTATTCTATGGTATATTCCAATCTGCAGAACTCCTTTGATTTCTATTTGTTGTTTGTTTACATAAATGGGTATGTTCACTATATGCCATTTCAATGCTGTTTCCTGGAACTAGTCTGGTAGGAAGGAACTAAACTGTTGAGTATAAGCTAAGAGCTATTCTCTCCTTTTCAAGCACTAAAGAAAGTGGATTTCCTTCTAAAACCTAAACATCATACCCCTAGGTGAGATATTTGGGAGGGGGGGCAGATAATTCAAGCCCAATATCTTTACTGAAAATAGTAGAAATGACCCAGCCTTCCAAGTTAGGCTACGAACAATGCAGGCATATCTAGCAAAAGTGATCCAATCTATACATTATGACTATCTATATCACTCACGAGCTATATCTATATATATTTAGACTGGCCCAGACATTCTTCTATATGAGTTTCACAGTGGATAAAAAAATCAATCTCATGATAAGGGAGACCTAGATATAAGCCCCACACTGACATACACTAACTGTGTGACCTCAGGCAAGTCACTTAATCTCTCAATGTTCCAAGCAACTCTAACTCTCAAAGTTGCTAGGAAGGTAATTGCATGGCCATTGGTAGAAGGTGATCCACAATAAGAGCTCCTGGTACTAGTGGAATCACGGGCTCAATTTTCTTTTAAAATGAGGGGCAAAATGTTTTATGTGGTCCAAGGGAGAAAAGATAAGGACTGAACTGGTTAAACAGGGAACAATTCCTAAAGATGACTTTTTAATTTAGTCTTTAAGGAACGGGTAGAAATTCAATCCTGGCAGCTAGGTAGTACAATGGATAGACCCCTTTAAGCATGGAGTCAGGAAGACAAGTTCAAATCTGGCCTCAGACACTTAACTAGCTGTGTGACCCTGGGCTACTCACGTAACTTCTGTCTGTCTCTGCTTCCTCATCTATAAAATGGGGTTATTAGCAGCACCTATCTACCAGGGTTGTTTTGAGAATCAAATGAGATAATGTGTGTTAAGTGCTTAGCATAGTGCCTGCCACATAGTAGGCACTTAATAAATGCTGCTTCCTCCTCCTCTTCCTCTCTCTCTCCCTCTCTCTCAGTCTTTCTCTCTCTCTCTCTCTCTGGCTCCTTTCCTTCTTTCCTTCCTTCCTTCCTCCCTCCCTACAATATACCTAGCTAAGGGCTATTTAGCATTTGGCTAGACAACTCTAGTGATAAGGAGCCTACTACTAACTGGGGCCTTCCATTCTACTTTTGGATAACTTTACCAGTTAAGAAGTTTTTTCATAAGCCTCAAGCTTAAATTGGTCCCTTTGAAACTCCTACCCATTGCTTCAAGGTCTACCCCCTGTGGCCAAAAAAGAAAAAAAATCTTATTCTTCCTCCCATCCCTTAAACATGGACTTCACTGGACTTTAATCAGAGCTCTCTGCTTTCCCCTCTATATACTCTCTCCATCATCAATCTCATATATTCAAATGACTCCAACCCTTTGGAAATACATCCACATCAGTATCTCTAGCCATGACCTCTCTGCTGAACTCCCAGCCTACATCTTCCACTGGCTGTTGGACATTGTAACTCAATAAAATATTTGTTGATTGATTGATCAAGTCCCTGTAGTCTCCCCTTAATTGTATTTTAGTCTCTGTTGATTCTGTCTCATGTGTGAGATGATTTAAATCTTGACTGAGAAAGGCTCAAGTATGAAACTGATTTTTCATCTCTTTTTGATTGTAAAAGAATGTCATCCATTTCTAAGATTCTGAATTGCTTTCTAGTGAAAGCAAAAAGAAAAATAAATCAAGTTTTACAAAACTAATTAGCAGAGAGGATACTAATATGTTTTGCTAACTGTATCTATCCTTCTCCCCATCCCCTCTCCTGTACAAGAAGAAAGCCAAGAGGTTTGAGGTTACTGCCCTTGTCAGGAAAAATGATTGGTGGTAAGGACCCTGATCTGTACAAGTGTTCGTCCCTCTGCCACCTAGCCTCCAACTGCTGGACAGCACCTCTTTGTCCTGTTAATAAATGTTTAAGGATGCTTTGATTTAGTTGTTATGAATTTCTTGTGCAGTGGGAGGGGCCTAGTCCGAAAAGGGAAGACTTCTGTATAGTAAGATTTCACATTTCCAGCTGATTCTGAGGATGGAGCAAAAAGAAAAAACTCTTGTCCTATAATAGAAAGGCCAATAACCCAAGCCACTCAGGTGCGCTACTAGGACTTCATTACCAGAAAGAAATCTAAATAACACCTATAGGACACTCCTAACTCATAATAGGATCTAATCCTACTTTACAAATATGGAAACTCAGGTCCAAAAATGGTGAGTCACTTGTCCAAGGTCACAAAGGTGGTAAGTAGTTGAGCCAGAATTTGAACTCAGGACCACTAATTTCAGAACTAGTTCTTTTCCCACTGACCCATGCAACAACCTCAAAGCGTACTTGAAAATATCAAGCCATAGAAGAGCTATCAGGTAGCAGCAATGATCTTCTGACTCTTAGTCCAACATTCTTTCTATGGTGCAGAAGATTCTCTAAAATTGCAAAAACTTATGGAACTGGATTCAATGATCTCCAAGGTTCCCTAAAGTTCTGATATTCTGTAGTTCTATCTCAGGATTGAAACCAAGATATCCTAATTCCTAGTCTAATGTGCTTTACATTGCACCATACCTCTTATGGGAGAGTATCCAGCCTTTTTAAGAAAATAACATTGTTTATTCTTATCTCAGAAACCTTGGCAATGCCAATGCACAAGAGATTCTGATATTTGGATGGGCCCCATGGGGCATAAAGGGATTCAGTTGGGAGTCTTTCAAATGAGCAGATGAGAAGCTAATTGAGAGCTCTAATTTTACAGGGAACAGTGATCTCCAGGCAACCTAAGTTAGAAATTAATGCGGATGAGCATCAACTGGAGCCAGTAGGACAAGAGGGAGGGGAAGAGCACTTCACCTTGTCGTAAGAGGAGTAAGACTTCTGGAGGATTTTATAAACCAGAGGTGGCTACTTATGGTAATGGATGATCAGATGAAACTTCTGTGTTACTAAAAAGGTAAAAGACTTAGGTAGATGCTGTGCCAGAGTTCACTAGTTGGTAACTTTGTCAAACTTCAAGTGTTTTTGCAGATTTGGGGGATAAAAGGGACTGGAAAGAATTAGTCCAGAGTGAAAGTTCTGAGTTTATACTTCGTCTTGGGGCCATGTAGGCAAGCCAGGATTAAGCAACACTGGGTTTCTGGGTGTGTGCACCTTCTTCTGAGACTTTGACAGGCTACAGCTCCAGCACTTTTTGCTGTTGCCTTGTGGGCCAGCCAGGAATAGGACCTGAGAGACTTCTGAGTGATAGTTGGTGAGATAAATCAATCATCCCCATCCAGACATTTTCTTTTCCCGCTTTCCTTAACAGGGAATGAAGCAACTGCTATTAACTGTCCAAGCTCTCTGAATTTTTCCTCCCATCTTCCCATGAGACAGGAGGAATTAAAAGTAAGAGAAATCTTTTCTGTTCTGGAGTTAGCAGCATGTGCTGCTGACTGCTTTCTATCCAGCCAAAATGTTAGCCTCCCCTTCACTCACTGTCCTTTCTTTGTTGTTGTTTTGCTTTCCTTTATAGAAAATAAAACCTGACTCCTGCTAATCCTTGTTGTGTGTGATCACAACAACACAAGTGGATATTTGGGAAAGGTAGTGGAGGGAGAAGGATAGAGAAAGAGATTTGAGAGGGGAAGGGGTGGGGAAGAAGAGAGGGGGAAGGGGAGGAAAAAGGGGGGGAAAGAGAAAGAGGTGGAAAGAGAGAGAAAAACATAGATATGTATGCAGGGAGCTGAGTGGATGAACAGATAGCAAATCCATGTGGAAGTTACAAATCTAATGGAAATGTATTGCAATATTATTCCTTCCAATCAGAATCAACAAAACTGGGAACTAACCAGGGACCCACTCAAATTCACTTGTCACTTTTAATCCCATTCACAATAAAAGATTAAAATGGCCTTCAAAAATAATAAAACCATAAATCTCAGTAGTAGAAAAGAAAAATTCTCAAAGATAAAAACAACACAAATTTTTCCACAATTAATTCCCAAGAATGGTACATCATATGTTATTTGGTTTAGATGTAAAGTGGTCCAGGGCATGGTGACCCCCCCCCCCACAACAGAAACACAGAAGGAAGCTCCCCCAGTAAAGCTGAGAAACTGCTTAGTTGAGGCAAAGAGCGTGTAAGGTGAGGGTGGTATTCTGATGTAAAACCCCACTCACACATATCATATGTATAAATGCATCAGTGGTCAAATTAAGTTTCACTTTGAAGACCTAAGCCCAAGATTCAGATTCTCCCTTTCCAGGTATTAGCTTTCCTTAGCCTCGAAGGATTATCTCTACTAGATCTAGGGATCAATTTACATTTATGTTTTTAATTTCTCTCTTTATAAACTCTCCTTCTTGTGTCAACCAGCTTGTTCTGGTTTAAGAATAGTATGTTTTCTTTCCCCCTCCCAATAAGAAGCCACAATTTTATTAACATAAACAGTACAAATTTCCAATCAGGATGCGTTTAATCCTCTCTGAAACACTGAAAAAACGTCCTTGTCTCTAGAGTTTAACATTGTTAATTGCGTAAGAGCATTTACAGTATCATTACTGTTGCTTTTTAGGGTTCTGACAGCCTTTGCTCTGGGTACATTCGCATGAGACATTACTGATTCCATGTCCTTACTTCCACAGTGTTCTGTCAACTTGTTCCCCTTCCTTCTTGTACAGTTGGAGTTTATGTGTTTTCCTGAATGTTTGAGACTACTTCACCCTGTATTCTTTTTCAGCAGCAATTAGCTGTGCCTGCTGAGAGATCCCTAATCTTGACTCCTCCAAAGATTATGTATCTGAAGTTGGATCCTCATAGATATCAGGCTTTGTGATGACAAAGAGGATGTTCTTAGATTTTTGGAGGATGACTCTAGTACTTGTTGAAGTCCTAGTTTAGACATAACCATTTTCTCAAATCAACTCTGCTTTGCTTCACTGACAGGCAGCTGCTGATGCTCACTATAAGGTTATCCATATAGAATCTTGTTCCTCACTATGCAACTCTGGGCAAGTCACTTGACAAGGAAGGAAGGAAGGAAGGAAGGAAGGAAGGAAGGAAGGAAGGAAGGAAGGAAGGAAGGAAGGAAGGAAGGAAGGAAGGAAGGAAGGAAGGAAGGAAGGAAGGGAGGAAGGGAGGAAGGAAGGGAGAGAGGAAAGAAGGGAGAGAGGAAAGAAGGGAGAGAGGAAAGAAGGGAGAGAGGAAGAAAGGAAGAAAGAACCCTGTTCAAGCTCTGGTAGTGAGTGTCACTGTCAAGATTCTGTTCCAGACCCTGTCAGCCTGAGTATGTGGCAGCTCTAGCTCTGGGACTGGGACACTTTCTGTCATTTCACTGGTCATTATGAGGGGAATGTGGATACAAGATGTTTGTAAAAAGACCATGAGTATTATCTCAATGCACCTCCCTTGCATTTATAATTTCCGTATTTTTCATTTTTCCTTTCTCCCTGTGCCTCAGGCTGAAGCAGAAATGAATCTCTCTGTTTCTCCAGATGCAACCCTTCCACAAAGCTTTGTTGTCATTGATCACACTCTGGATTTTCTTTTATATAAAGGGGAATGATAACAACAAGGGATCAAGGAGAAGGGAACATTTCATTTGAGCAAAAGCAGCCAGAAGAAAAAATTTCTGCTTGTAATTCCTTCCCTCTTATGGGAAGGAGGGAGAGTCAAAACTCAGTAGAACTGGGTAGTTGATGGAAGTTGTAGCTTTCCCTAGTGAAGACGGTGTAAGAAAGGATTTCTCAGGAGGTGACTGCCTTGTCTCATCAACCATCACTCTCAGAAGTCTCTCAGGTCCCACTCCTGTTTGTAGATTGTCAAAAGTTTCAAAATGAAGGAGTAAAAAAGTTCACATTCAGAAACCCAGAGTGTTGCTTAACCTTTACATTCCCAAATATGGAGAATAAACTCTTGAATTCTTAAACTTAGAACTTCCCAACCATAAGCTAACTTCTAGATTCTTTCTCCCAGAAATTATTCAAAATATTCTCAGATGTCCAAATTCAAATTTTCCTCAGTTCACCAGAGACTTAGTGTTGCTGAGGTCAGGATCAAATCTATCCCATCATGTCCTACAAGGTATAGAATTGTAATATCTGACAGAAGGCAAGATGTTAGGATTTCAGATCATTAGACAGCATGTCCAGGTCACTATCCTTACAGAAAAGAAAAGATACAAGTTTCTCTCAAGCCAAAGAACATAAATTCTATTGCTCTTTGTCAGGTTCATCTCTTTCCCCTACGCCTTACTCTAAGTTCAGACTTTATTTTTGCATTTTTTTTTGTATCACCACCATTTAGCACAGTGCCTACTAGGTATTAAGTGCCTAAAAATGTTTGTTGACTGACTAAAAACATTTAGAGTTCAGAGGTCCCACTTGTGTAAAGAACACTGAACCTAGAACCAGAAAACCTGGGTCTGAGTTGTAGCCAACACATGACTCTGGGAATATTCATTTCATCACTCCCAAATCTTAGTTTTGGTTTCTATAAAGTAGAGATAATATTTTCCTCCCTGTTGTTGTGAAGTTAAAATGAAAATTGATTCTATGATAATTTTTCCAAGTGTGTGGCTGGATGAAGAAATTATTCTTTTGTAGGCATGGTAAAAAGTAGAAAAGCAGCAAAATAGGGAAGAAAGCACTGAACTTGGAGTCAGAAGACACATGATTAAAACTGATGGGGTGTTTGGGTGCATGTTCTTGGACCTCAATTCAAAAATCACATTTCTCTCTAAAAATCACGTTTCTTCCTAGCCTCAAAATGCTATCCAAGACAGTTTCTCCCCAGTCCAAGGACACGGGCTACCCTAGCATAACTTTTATCTCTTCCTACAGTAGCCAACTGCACCTATAAAATTTATTAGTTTGAAACAACTGTGTACTGGCTGAGCCGGTTGTGTATTGGGTCATAACGACATTTACTACTCACTGACCAGTCATACGTATCCTAGACTTAGACATACCCTTACATTTATCTTTTCTCACAAGACATTGATGAGAGCAGCCTGGTATTACTTAGTCCTGACCTGATCATTAGTTGACTTAAACTAAGGTCTAAAACCATACCTCCATATAGCCCTCCCTTGGGCTATTTTCCAATGAACTCTGGATAAAATATCTGCACAGTAGATACTAAAAGCACAAGTTCCTTTAAGAACTAACCACTCCTTAACCACTCCCTAATCCCACCCTGAATCACCTAGTTAGCATATTTGGCAGATGTTTTACTATAGAATATTTTACCCCTCTAAGGTTGCAGGTTCCATAAGAATTCTTGCCTGCTGAAAAGCGTAATAAATGTTTACCACCTTGACCTCAACTCCAGTCTTGGAGCTCCTGTAATTCTATCTCTCCAAACCTCATCAAAACTCTCTGCTGCTACTATATGACTTTAAACACATGGCTTAACTTCTTCGAACCTCAGTTTCCTGAGTTATAAAACGAGGGTGATAATACGTGTGCTGCCTCCTTCATAACGGGTCAAATTTGATGATGATATTAAGTACTTGGTGACCATAACATGCTACATATAATGGAACTTTTGTTATTATATAAGAAATCCCTGCTTTTATTTGTGTGTGGGGTGGGGGAGGGGGTGTTTTAAAATCATAAACTTACCCTCCTCCATGAAGTCCTACTCCAAGCAATGACTCATCAAGGGATAGAGGGGACCCTGGGTTCTCAAAGTGTGAGCCAATGGAGTGAAAGCTCCAAAAGATTCTACCATGCTTTTTTAAAAAAAATGCTTTGATTGCAGTAGTGTTCATAAACTACTTTCTGAGACCAGTCTAGCTAAGTATAAGAATGGGGTCAAAGTCATTCCATCCCATTTTAACTTTGATAACTATGTATCTCAATAAATCAGTCAAAAGACCTTAGACTAAATATGAAAAGTCCTTCAAACTAGAATGATGAAACACAAGAACCCTGACTGGGTAGGCCAGCTAGAGTAACTTGACCATGCTCCAATGATCATCTATAAATTATCATTCAAGTTGAGAGGGACAGGAATTCCAGAACTTCAAACAAGTGTGGAAGTTCTAAATGAACTCCCTGAGAAGCAACCGCCTTTGGGGAGTTGGGGGAAGGGAAGGTGGGATGGAGAGCCCTTAGCTTAGGTATTAGCCAGGTCAACTCCCTTCCCTCCCTGACCCTGACTGGTGAAGGACATTCCAGCTTCCACTAATATCCTAAATGGCATTCCCAGACCAACTGGTGGCAGTGTATACATTTCCAAAAGCCAAGGACAGAATGAATTCATGGCTCTATAAGACAGGAGACACCATTCTTTATTATCATGAGCTGAGATGCAGGGCATTGGAGAAAAGCACCTCATTTCCCCATGGGAGAAAGTTAGGGGTGTACATCACTCATCTCTAACCTGCTTGCAAAATCACTTGTGAAGTTTTCAGGGTCAGCATTTACACTTCAAAAATCAGATTAGGGAAAAATGAAAAAACCCTATGTGTTCTAAAATGTTTATAGCCACACTCTTTATGGTGGCAAAGAACTGGAAATTTCAGGGATGCTCAACAACTAGGGAATGACTGAACAAGCTGTGGTATATGATTGTGGTGGAATATTACTGTGTGGTGAGAAATGATGAACTCAGTGATCTTAGAACAACACAGAAAGACTTGCACAAAATAACCAAGAAGGAAATGAGCAGGACCAAGAGATTACTGTACTGTACACAAAAACAGCAGTATTGTTTTAAGAATGAGTTGGAGTGAATAAGTCATTTTGACTATAATAAATATCCAAATTAACTACAAAGAACACATTACAAAAGATGCTACCTGCATCCAGGAAAAGAATTGATAAATAGAAATATGGATAGAATGGTTTTACATTCATATGCATATTGGTGTGTAATGGTAGCCCTCTCTAGAGTGGGATAGGGGGACAGGAAAGAAAAAAAGAAATTTACATGATAAATTTATTATGTGTTTAAAAGGAACAGTAAGTTGTACATAATCACTTTGCAGTTTGATAGGCAATCATCTTTTTTATTATACTATATTATGGAAATGCTTGTTTTATTCCAGAAATTAAAAATAAAATAAATGTGAAAAAATCAGCACTACAAATCAAGGCTTGATTTCTTATTGTGTGGCTTGTCTAGGCTAAAGAAGATATTAATAATGCTGATTAAACTTAAGTGTGTGTGTTTTTTCTTGAGACCCCTATGGTTAAACATTTACTAGAAGACCCTTGAAGATAATACACTATGATTATCCCCTAGACTAGTTAGAGAAACAGAGCCACAGGCATAGAAATGTCTCAAGTGAGGTGAGGACTGAAAATTTCAGCATTTGAAAGGGAGGGCAGGTCCCCCCTTTCTAGCCTGGAGCATTTTAGTGCTACTGCTAAAGAAGAGATTGATGGGCTTTGATACTACTGCAGTTGGCCCATAGCTGTGAGGAGCTGAAGCACTGGGGCTGATGCTAACCCTGCCCGCCATGAGAAGATTTCCTGAACCAAATACAGTTCCCATCAAACCTTGCAAATCCTCGAGGCCACACATGTTATCATTCCCGGGACTAGCGTAGCTGTCAGCAGGTATTTTGAGGCAACTAGATGGTACAGTGATTGCACTGCTGGACTTGGAGTCAGAAGATCTCAGTTCAAATTTGCCTCCAGACACTTGCTAACTATATGACCTTGACCAAGTCACTTAGCTTCTCTCTGCCTCAGTTTCTTAGTACGTAAAATGGGGATAATAATAGTATCTACCTCCTAAGGATATTGAAAGAATAAAATGAGAGAATATTTGTAAAGCACTCTTTAAACTTTAAAGAGCTGCTATTATTATGCTAGCTATTACTGATGTTTTATTCCTAAGTTCTATCACAAGTGGGGTCTCTTTGCTTTATATTCTCTCAATCAGTCACTCAACAAACATTTATTAAGCTCTTATTACGTGCTAGGCACTATGATAAGTGCTGGAGATACAAAGGAAGGCAAAAATAGAGTCTGAATTTAGGATAGGGTACAGTGTACAATGAGAAAGGGGGATACAAGCCTGCCAAAGAGCAAAAGAACTGTCTTTTGACCTGAGAGAAGCCGTATCTGGTTCTTTTCTCTAAAGGTGGTGGCCTGAGCCTCTGGACACTCTGAAATCCTGGAATCTTACCTTCTTTGTGGAGGGTATCTCACCCTACTGGGACCGCACACTGCGCTGTACCTCTGTTCATTTGTAATTCCTCAGAGACTGTAGCATTTACCGTTACAGAGCCATACAGCAATACCAGTAGAATATATAAAGTACACATTTTTATACGTACATATGTATTTATTTACTTAGAATACACGTATTTTTATTTTTATGTATTTATCTTAGAGAATGGTATAACATATTTTATATATTATTTTTATATTTATGTATATTTATTTTTTAAATCTTCTCACAAATATAATGAGTGACTGACCATTGAGGACCCAGTCCTTACAGCGTGAGCAAATCGGCTCCTTCCGATCTAAAATCCATATTCTCTGCTTGCTGCCAATCCAACCAGTAGAACTTTGGTGAGCCCGCTCCTGTGCACATGTAGTGAAGAGGCCCTTCCCCCACTCCCATCCCCCACTTTAGAGCGGGTACAAGCATCTTGTGACTGCTTCCTGTCAGCCCAGTAAGAAGAAATATTTCAGTTATCTACCCACAAATGGTTCCAGTGGACATTCTCTCAACATCTTTCATAGTGACTTTTGAGTGAAAGAAAGAACTGGGAGCCACCAGGTGGAGTGATGGTCAGTTAGCCATTTCCCCAGACCTAGCTGCCATGTGTCCATAAACTTAAACTTAGTTGCGCCTGTTTCTTTTCTATCTGTTATTTCATAATCCTAAGTAAAGGAGTATCTGGAGCCTGAACAAACAAAGTTATAACCTTGTGAGCACCTAAAGGTCAGAAGAGCCATGAGAGGTCGAATGAGTGGAGCTGATGCCAAAGGCTGCTCAGAGCCTCGATGGTTGTGAAGTGAGGAGCCAGACCTGATGAGTAAATTGCTTGAGCCAACCCAGCAGTGAAGGGGCTGACAGCCAAGACATCATGTCCTGCAAGCAAAGGGGAGATATGTCCATCAGCTAGGCCATACTCAGAAAGGGACTGGAAGTGTGAAGTACCACTGGTAAGTTTGGGAGGGAATACTTTTTACTGGTTTGTTTCCAGGGATAAAATGAGAGCCAAGCAGAGAATGCACTTCCTAACTTGGGGAAATGCCTTTGTAGCTTCTATCCTTTTCTATACCTTCTCAGTAAAAATCCTTTTGTAAAAACTAATTGCTATCAACTTGCAAATTGATATTGGGGAAGATATCAATGATTAATCAATATTGGGAGGATCATACAAGATGGAGGCTTGTGAATGATCATTCTAGAATCCCCACCCCCTTAGAGTTGCGTCTAGAACACTAAGGGAAAGGGTAGTCAGGTGACCCCTGGAATTCCAAAATGTTTATGGGAGAGAAATAGTTTGGAGAACTGGGGGTGGGGGAACTACACCTGCTACAGGAAGAGAAACCCTCAACAAAGGCATGTAAATATACATTGAGCTTGAATATATAAGAGCAGCTCTCCAGGTTTCTGCCCTCCAGAGGCACCCAGGTTGGTTATAATAGCCTGAACAGGAATATACAGTTTATCGGAAAATCTCTTTTCCTTGATACTGGTTTAAATACTATTTTCTCAAAGTGAATTTCAGTGCATTTAGCCTTAGTATCTTTGATTAAAGACCAGCATGCCCTTTATTTTTTTGTACAATTTCACCATAGTCATGTTGAACAGAAGAATTAAAATGAATGAGAGAAATCACAAAACAAAACAAAACAACGCAAAAGTAAACGATTTACTTCGATCTGTGATCCAATTCCATAGTTCTTTCTCTGGGATGTGGAAAGTGTTTGGCCTCAAAAGTCCACTGGGAATGTTTTAGGTCCTTGCATTGCTATGAAGGACTAAGTCTACCAGAAAAATTCCTTGCACACTGTGGTTGTAGCTGTGTACAAAGTTCTCCTGGTTCTGCTCCTTTCACTCAGCATCAGTTCATATAAGTCTTTTCAAGCCTCTCTGAAGTCTTCCTGTTCACTATTTCTTGTAGCACAATAGTATTCCATTACATTCATATACCACAACTTGTTCAGCCATTCCCCAATTGATGGGCATTCCTTTGATTTCCAGTTTCTGGCCACCACAAAGAGAGCTGCTATGAATATTTTTGTACGCAGCATGAACTTTAAATTGCCATGCAGGCTAATCAGCCCCTTAAGGTTCAAGGTCTGGGCAAAATGCCTAATGCCTAAGATAGCCTCTTTGAAAGAAGTCTTGCTATGAACTACGGGGCTTTCAGAGGTCATCTGTCTTAGCACTTCAGAAAAAAAAAAAACATTTACCTACTGACTTTGTGAAAGTAGGTAAGTCATTTAACCTCTCAGATAGTTCAGCAGTTAGAGATCTGGGACTAAAGTTGAGAATGAGACCTGAATTCAAATCCAACCTCAGACAATTACTAGCTGTGTAACTCTGGCTAAGTTACTTAACATCTCCTTTTGCCTCAGTTTCCTTAATTCTAAAATGGAGTAATAATGGCACCTACATCACTGGGTTGTGAGGATCAAAGAGATAATATTGGTAAAGCACTTAGCCCAACAATGCCTGGCACATAGTAAGTAGGTGCTTAACACATGCATATTCCCTTCAATGACTTCTCTAAGACTCATAAGTTATAAAGAAGGTACCAACTTAGATTTTTCTTATCTAGGAGTTCCTTGTTCCAATGAAATCACGGATCCATTTGCCATCCCTATCCAAGGACTATACTGGGGCTATTTTGTACTGGTTTGGGAAAGCTGAATGTCAAATTCTCAGTGTAAGCATTTACATTTCAAAATCAGCTACAAATCAAAGCTTGATTTATTGCTTTATTGACTGTATAAGCTTAAGAAAGTGATGGAGAAAATTTTAATAATCTAGATTCAATTTAAAGTATGTTTTTTGGAGAGGCAGGTCTTAAACCTTTACCAGCAAACCATTGCCTGTCCCTTAGGGAAAGCACAGTGTCAGTGAGCCAAGAGATCCAGCATGGTATAGCAGAAATATGTAATGGGGCAACTAATGGTGCCACAGTGCATAAAGTGCCAGGGCTGGAATCAGGAAGACATCTTCCTAAATTCAAATTCAGCCTCAGACACTTATTAACTGTGTCACCCTAAGCAAGGCACTTAGCCCTGTTTGTGTTAGTTTTCTCATCTGTAAAATTAGCTGGAGAAGAAAATGGCAAACCATTCCAGTATCTTTGCCAAGAAAACCTAATATCCTGAAGAGCTGGACATGACTAAAAACAACTAAATAGCAATAGTGGAAATAGCCCTGAACTGGGAAGTCAGGAGAACTTGCTTCTAGGGTTGATTCTGCCACTGACTATTTAACTTTGAGTAACTTAAGGAAGGAGATTGGGCTCAGTGATCTCTAATGTGCCTCCAACATTTAATGTTCTGTAGTTTTAACTTGGGATCTTCTAGCAGTTGTATGACCTTAGACAAATCACTTAAATTTTCAGGTCCTCTCTTTCTTCATCCATTAAATAGGAAGATCAAACTACATTTAGTTTGCTATGAGATGAGGTAAAGATGAAATAATTGAGAAACTAAGCATTTAGGAAAATGAATAAATCAAATATATATAACTATTATCTTATTTTTTAAATGTAAATTAAGCTATGTTAACCCATAAATTCTATAATCCATAACCTAGCATAAGCATCATAAGCACAAATGGAACTTATTTTATATGATAAAAACATACGTCTAAAACCAAAAGTTAGCATTATTTTTAAAGGAGAAACAGTAAAACCTTTCCTAATAAAAGCAGGACTAAAGCAGTCCCCTACACTCTATCCCAAACTAGAAGGCTTATTCAATATTTTTTGTAATTATAATAGCACAACAATCCTTAAAGAAACAAAGATTGACAAATAGCAAAAGGGATATTTAGTGTTACGGCCATAATAATAACGGTATATAGCTATAACTACCTTTGCCAACTAAAAGATTTAGTGCTACACCAATCAAAGTACAAAAGGAATATTTTATAAAACCAGACAAAATTATAATAAAATTCATTTGAAAGAACAAAAGGTCAAGAATCTTAAGGGAAATAATTTTTCAAAAAGCAAAAATTAACTAGGAACCATATTTTCAGACCTCCAAATATTAAGTAAACTAGTAATAACTCAAAATATTGATATTGGTTTGAAAAATAAATGAATGGAAAGAATAGATAAAGAGAAATTAGAAACAGTGGAACTCAACAACTCAATGTTCAATCAAGCCAAGGATGTAAATTGCTTGGGGAAGAACTCTCTATTAGACTAGAATTGTTGGGAAAAACTGGAAAACATTTTGGTAGAAATTAGGTTTAGACCAGCATCTTATACCACATAGTAGTCATTTCTGCTATAACTCAACATACATATATATATATGTATGTATGTATGTATGTATATTCCTAAACATCCCTGAACTACGAAAAATCTCAAAATAAAAATTATAGAACTTATAAGGAACGTGAATTTTAGGGGTACTACACTCAAAAACTTTATCCAGTAACACATTTTGAAAAGATAGGAACCTAATAAAAAATGGTAGCACAGTTTTATGTATGTTAGGTGGTTAAGAAATACATAAATAGTACAATAGTGGTTTCCTACTCAGCCTACCCCTAGGTTTCCATATCTGGGGAAGGGGGAAGGGTTGAGGAGAGTGTGGACCAGACCTCCTCTACCCACATCTCCTACTGTACCAGAAGATATAAGGTCTGAATTTTGGAGTGGGCTTTCAAACTTGGTCCCATTCAAAGCCACTGCAACCTGGACTTATGGTGTTTGTGTACCCAACAACTGCAATACTGCCCCTTGAAGGGGAGAATTCCCTTAAGATCAAGAACTTCAAACCAGGGGCACAACCTCCTCTGTGAGGTACCTCAGCAGTGTCCTCCATATATGCTAGTGTGACCATTTATTTCCTTCTGGGCTTTTCCCTGGACAGATATCTCAGGGGTGGTGATGGTCAAAGAAGCCAGGTCATGTTGGTTCTGGGGTCAGTGAACTGCAGGGGCATATTAGAGATCTTCCTATCTTTCCTTCTTTACTAGCCTCTCCAGGCTCTCATCTTTTGCTCCCCTCCCCCCCCCCCCCCAACATCCAAGTAGCTCTCACCGCCTTCTGGGTCAAGGAAACTGACTGCCACCAGACTTTCCCCACAGGACTCAGACATCTCTTCTTCTCACAGGCCCTACCAAATGCTGGCATCCCAACCACCCCCATCCACCTGCCATGATGAAATTGTACAAATGAAAAATTCATTCATGCTCCAAACTGTTCCCTAACATATCAATCATGTAAGAACAAATTCGAGTTTTCAAAACAAGAAACTGTCTCTACCATAAACTCAAAATAAATACATGACCTGAATTTTAACAATCATATCGCTACTCCAGAAAGTCAGTTATGCAAACAACCAAAGTGATTACAAAAGACAAAATATCTAATTTCAATTCTATGAAATTGACAAGCATTTTCATGGGGAGAAGTAATACAACTAGGATAATAAGGGAAGCTGTCATTTGGGGGGAAATTTTTACAACAAACATTTCCATTTGATAAGAAACTGATTAAGTCTCTTAATGAGAGACCGATAACCAAGATACGTAGAGAACCAAGACAAGTTCCTAATAATGACCAAGAGTTATTCCTCTGTGAATACAAACAAGGGATATGAAGAAAGAGTTCTCAAAAAAAAACCGCTTTTAACAATCATGAAATATTTCTCCAGATCATGATTCATTAAGACAAACGCAAATCAGAACAAGTCAAGTTTTACCTCTCACACCTCAGATTAGCAAACATAACAAAAGAAAAGAATAGTCATTGTTAGAGTGGTTATGAAAATATAAGCACACTAGTAAACTGTTGTTGGAGTTATAAGTGGATCCTATCATTCTGGACAGCAATCTGAAATTACAATAATGCTACCTGTGGCCCGAGGGGTCTACAAGGGGCCTCTGCTCTGAGCTCAAACAGACCAAGTTCAATTTGGGAAAAAGGGAGGACTTAGACCAAAGAGAAGGGGTAAAGCTCATTATACCTACTTACCACTGCAAAGTAAATCCAGGGCAAATCTCTGTAATTTTAGATTTGCATCATATCTAGGGTTCCCCCCAATACAGATTAATAGATAATCTTTCCAAAAAGTTATTCAGTGTACAAAGTAGTAGATATGAAGAACAAAACAGCTGTTTATACACTGACAAATTTCAAATCATGAAATGGTCCTCTCCCTGGAGGTAGGAAGGACTCTTAAGAGACCCATGGAACAGCTGAACAGATTTCACTTGTACCTCAGGAGGCTAAGAGTAGCAATCTCAGGGTAGCCGTTTGGTTACCTGTGCTCAGGGGAAGAAAAATAAATCAGAAGCAGCAGACAGGGAATGACATTAAGTTTTATTCCCACCTAGGATGTATTCTGGCTGCCATGTGCATGGAGCTGCTGCTGAGGGGTGGGGAGGATGAAATATGAACTTCTCTGTCCCTATTCTCTTTGCACAACCAGTGGAAGTCTGAAGGTAAGGTCATTTGAGTTCCAAGAGATATATTCAAGGAGCGAGAGGGGGAGAGAGAGAAAGAAAAGAGACAGAAATAGAGATGGAGATGGAGAGACACAGACTTTGGCCTCTCCTTTTAAGTCCCAGTGTAGTTGGTTGGCTGGTTGGTTGATTGGTTGGTTGGTGTCCATCATTCCTGAAGAGGACCAAAATTACATCACCATGATAAAGTGAAGTTTCAGTGTGTCCAACTGTGGCTGATCAAAACAATACGAGCTTGGAATGCTCTATCACAGATTGGGCACAGATAGTCCGTGTGAATATTTGGGGTGGTGACTCCAAATTTGCACATCCTACATTTTCTTTGTGCTGTCTCAATTCTGCTTTGCTCAAAGAGCACGGTATCTTTTCTGATGTGTGCACACCATGCTGAGCAGTCCTGTGCCAGTGTCTCCCATGTTGCACAATCAAATCCAAAGTTCTTGAGAGTGTCCTTGTATCGCTTTTTCTGGCCAATATGTGATTGCTTGGCCCATGTGAGTTCTCCATAAAATAGTCTTTTGAGCAAGCATACATTTTGCATTCAAACAACACGGCCAGCTCATTGGAGTTGCTGTCTCTGAAGCATAGTTTGAACGTCTGGCAGTTCAGCTTGGGCAAGGACTTCAGTGTCTGGTATCTTATCTTGCCAGGTGATTCTCAGAATCTTCCCAAGACAGTTAAAATGGAAGTGATTCAGTTTCCTGGCATGGAGTTGGTAGACTGTCCACATTTCACAGGCATACAACCATGAAGTCAGCACAATGGCTCTGTAGACCTTCAGTTTGATAGTCAGTCTAATACCTCTTCTCTCCCAAACTTTTCTTTGCAGCCTCCCAAACACTGAGCTAGCTCTGGTAACGCATGTGTCAACCTCATTGTCAATGTGTACATCCCCGGAAAGCATACTACCAAGGTAAGTGAATTTATCCACAGCATTCAAAACTTCTTCATTTGTTGTAACCAATGGTTTCATGTATGGATAGTGTGGTGGTGGCTGATGGAGCACCTGGGTTTTCTTGGTGTTGATTATTAGGCCAAAATTAGCACCGGTAGCAGAGAACTGATCTATGCTTTGTTGCTTCTCAACTTCAGAGGCTGCGTTGAATGCAGAATCATCTCCAAAGAGAAAATCATGCACCAACACTCCCTTCACTTTGTTCTTGGCTTGTAGCCTTTTCAAATGCGCATGCTGCAACTTCTTGGAGCCACAGGTGAGAGTTGGGTGGAACAAGTGGACACCACAGATGGAAAGAGCCCCAAAAAGGGATCGGCAGCCATCACACCAAAGGTACTGGTCCTCCCTGAACACACCCTACATCACCACCCCCAGTGTGGTACTTCCTAGCTAGTTGTCAATCCTATTCAGTAGAGCACCCTCCTCCATTATGGAGATCAAAGGACCAATCAGAAGCCTCTTTTCATGCCTTTCAGTATGGAGCGTGAACATGTATCACCAGAAATGTCCCAAGTCCAGGATTAGCAGAAAGGAACCACAGGCTTCCACTGTATGGAAAGTATCTCATTTCATTCCATGTAAACAATGACTGAACTATCATGCCTTTAACACAGAGACTCCTCTTCTAGGTATATAGTCCGAGAAGGTTAAAGCTAGAAAGATCCCTTCTACACCAAATATTTCTAGCAGCATTTTTATAGTAGTATAGAACTGGAAGCAAAGTAGATGCCTTTGGTTAAGGAATGGTTAAACAAATTGGGGTACATGAATGTAAGAGAATATCAATCATGTAAGAATATCAATCATTTGCTTTAAGCAAAGATATGTATGAACAACACAGAGAAGTACAGAAAGACAAATGAATTGATGAAGACAGAGGGCAGTAAGCAAAGCCAGGAAAACAATATAATACCTACAACGATGAAAAAAGAGAGAACCACAACAGAGGAAAAGATGAAAAAATGTACTTCCCTTTTTCTTTGCCACAGTGGGGAACTTGGAATACAGAACTTTGCATACATTATATACTTAGTTGATAACTTTTTCTCTTTTACTCTTTGTAACCCTTCAGGCAATAAGAAAGGAGTGATATATTTGAAAATTGAGGTGATTTAAAAACAAAATATTAAAAAAATAAAATGAAAAGATTAGGTCATCTCTGAGTTCCCTTACAACTCAAACATTTTGTGAACTTGTGATTCTTAATCTCCTAATGACATGACCACTCTTTAGGTAGAGAGATTCTTAACCTAGGATCCTATGAACTTTCAAAAAATTTTGATAACTATATTTCAACACAATTGATTTCCTTTCCAGTTCTATATATTTTATTTTATACATTTAAAAAATTATTTGGAGAAAGGGGTCAATGGCTTCACTAGACTGTCAAAGGGATCAATGACTCCCAATCTTTAAGAATCCCTGGTTTAAAAGTTCAGCACCAGAGCTGTTATTAAAAAAAAGTCAACAAGACAAATACTGAAATTCCAGAACTGACTATCATGAAAGCAAAATTAAGTCATAGGACTTAATTACCATCATAGGAAGGTAAAGACAAAAAGTTGCAGTTGTAGTTTGTGGTATCATTTGCCCATTTCCTGCTACCTGGAAACTGCTTTCATGCCTACCCTGTCAAATCCTTTCCTCTCACACCCATATTGACCATCAGTTTTTAATAAGTCCTACAATATGGGGGAGCAGCTGGGCTCAAGGAAAGAAAGAATAGATTGAACCCTTGAAAATCTGACTAGCAGCTAGGAAGATGGAGGAGTAGGTCAGAAAATTCCAAGGTCACCAGATTTCTCCCACAAACAAGACAAAAGAGAACCTCAGAGTGAACATAGAGCAGTGAAAATAAAAAAAGAGTTGGGACAGAACAGTGGTGCAAACCTCTGTCCTGCGATTTTTGTCCCTGTGAAGAATAAGCACTTCCAGGCTTGTTCTGCTGAAACAGCAAGCAGCAAGCCCTCAGGATAACTGGGTTGGAAGGTAGCCTTGGCTTTAACCACAGGAACTTTTGCTTCCCAGACAGTGGTGGGAGTTCACTTCTGAGCTGAGGAAGGAACCTCTGATGATAAGGAACACCAAACCCAGCCCTGGAGGAGAAGGAACCAGCACACACTTGGGGAGTGCAGAAGCCAGAGGCATCATTTGCCATGCCCTAGGAATAGGGTGGTTACAAAAAAAATTAGCTTCTACAAAAAAAAAAAATGAGCAGACAAAGGAGAAAGAATCCAACCATAAAAAATTATTATGGGAAAAAATTTTAAAAGTAAAAAAATATTATGGGGATAGAGAAGCCTGGGATTCATCCTCAGAGCAGGATATTGAAAAGAAGAAAGTCTCTCCTACCCCAAAGAGTAATGCCAAATGGCCATTTGCCCCCCAAAAAATTCATAGAAGAATTTTAAAAAGGCTTTAAAAATCAAATGAGAGAGATTAAGCAAAAAAATTTTAAAAATAACAATCCAAAGAAAAACAAAAAGATTATGAAAAGAAAGTCAAACAATTAGAAAAGGAGATTCAAAATCTTAAGGAAGAAAATGACTCCTTGAAAATTAGAATGGGCAAGGAGAAGCTAATGATATTATAAGAGACCAAGAAATAATAAAACAAAATATAAAGAATGAGAAAAAGAAGAGAATTGCTTTGTTGGCAATATGGAGAAGTGCTGTTGATTTATATGGGTTTATTTTATGTTGTGCAACTTTGCTAATGTTCTTAATCATTTCAAGAAGCTTTTTAGTTGATTCTCTGTAATTCTGCAAGTACACTGTCATATCATCTGTCAAGAGTGATAGTTTTGTCTCCTCATTGCCTATTCTAATTCCTTCCATTTCTTTTTTTCTTTCCTTATTGCTAAAGCCAAAATTTCTGGTACAATTTTGAATAATATTAGTGACAATGGACATCCTTGCTTCACCTATGATCTTATTGGGAAGTCTTCTAGCTTATTCTCATTATAAGTAATGCTTGCTAGTGGTTTTAGATATATACGATATCATTTTAAGGAAAGTTCCATTTATTCCTATGCTTCCTAATATTTTTAAGAGGAATGGGTGCTGTATTTCTTCAGAAGTTTTTTCTGCATCTATTGAGATAATCATATGATTTCTGTTGGTTTTACTAATTATGCTAATAGTTTTCCTAATATTGAACTAACCTTTCATCCTGACTATAAACCACTTGGTCATAGTGTATTATCCTGGTGATAAATTGCTGTAATCTCTTTGCTAATATTTCATTCAAATTTTTGCACCAATACTCATTAGGGAAATTGGTCTATAATTTTCTTTCTCTGTTTTGGCTCTTCCTGATTTAGGTATCAGCACCATATTGTGACATAAAAGGAACTGGGTAGGATTACTTTTTCACCTATTTTTCCAGGTAGTTTATATAGTTTGGGAATTAATTGTTCTTTAAATGTTTGGTAGAATTTGGCCATCTGGCCCTGGAGATTTTTTTCTTAGGGAGTTCATTGATAACTTGTTCAATTTCCTTTTCCAAAATGGGATTATTTAAGCATTTTATTTGCTCTTCTGTTAATCTGGGCAATTTACATTTTCATAAATATTCATCCATTGCACCAAGATTGTCAGTTGTATTGGCAAAATAGCTCTTAATTATTGCTTTAATTTCCTCTTCATTGGCAGTGAATTCACCCTTTTTATTTTTGATACTGGTAATTTCTTCTTTCTTTTTTTTTAATCCATTAAAAATAGGTTTACATATTTTATTACTCTTTTGTATAAAACCAGTTCTTAGTTTTATTAGTTCAATGGCTTTTTTTACTTTCAAATTTATTTATCTCTCCTTTGAGTTTCAGAATTTCTAATTTGATGTTTAATTAGGGATTTTTAGTTTGTTATTTTTCTACCTTTTTAATTACATGCCCAATTCATTGATCTGATCTTTCTCTGTTTTATTCATGTAAGCATTTAGAGATATCTCTCATCATTTCTTATAGCATAATAGTATTCCATCACAACATATGCCACAGCTTGTTCAGTCATTCCCCAGTTGATGAGCATCTCCTTGATTTTCAATTCTTTGCCACCACAAAAAATACTGGCTATAAATATTTTTGTACATATAAATCCTTTTCCTTTATCTTTGATCTCTTTAGGATACAGACCTAGTAGTGGTATTACTGGGTCAAAGGGTATGCACAGTTTTATATCCCTTCCAGGAACAGTTTCAAATTGTTCTCAAGTATGGTTGGACCAGTTTACTACTACACCAACATCTCATTAGTGTATCTATTTTCCCTTATCCCTTCTAGCATTTGTCTTTTCTGATAGATGTAAGGTGGTACCTCAAAGTTCTGTTAATTTGCAATTCTCTAATTAATAGTGATTTAAAACATTTCATATGACCACAAATAGCTTTGATTTCTTCATTGAGAAACTTCTGTTTATGTCCTTTGATAGATGATCAATTGAGAAATGACTCATATTCTTACAAATTTGCCAAAGTTCTCTATGTAGTTGAGGTACAAGACTTTATCTGAGAAATTAGCTATAAATATTTTGCTCAATTTTCTACTTACTCTCTAATATTGACTACATTGGTTTCATTTGTACAAAACCTTTTTAACTTAATGTAATCAAAATTATTTTTATATTTCACTATGCTCTCTATCTCTTACTTATTCATAAATTCTTCTTCTATCCATAAGTCTGATAGGTAAGATGTCATGTCCTTCTAATTTACTTATGATAGCTCCCTTTTTATCTAGGTCATGTATCCATTTTGGCTTTATCTTGGCAAGTGGTGTAAGATATTGATCTATCCCCAATTTCTACCAGATTGTTTTCAGTTTTCCCAATAGTTTTACCAGTGAACTCTTATCTCAAAAGTTTAAATTTTTACATTTGTTGAACACAAGTTTACAATAATCACTCACTACTATGTATTGTTCCATTGACCTACTTTTCTATTCCTTAGTCAGTAGCAGGGAGTTTTGATAATTATTGCCTCATAAATATAGTTTAAGATCTGGTACTATAAAACCTTCTTCCTTTGTTTTTTTTATTGATTCCTTAAATATTCTTGATCTTCTGTTCTTTCAAATGAATTTTGTTACTATTTCTTCTAACACAGCAAAAAAACTGTTGGTAATTTAATTGGGATGGCACTGAATAAGTAGAATAGTTTATGTAGAATTGTCATTTTTTATTAAATTGACTCTGCCTACCCACGAACAATTAATATTTCTGCAATTATTTAAATCTGACTATGTTTGTATAAAAAGTATTTTATAATTATGTCCTGGCCAAGTTTTGCTTTGTTTGCTGTCTACCATTATTTTCTTCAGTGAATTTTTGTACTTCCTTTTCCATTTAACCAATTCTGCTTTTCAATGTATTATTTTCTTCAGCATTTTTTGTTCTTCTTTTTCCAAGCTGTTAATTCTCTTTTCATAATTTTTTGCATTACTCTCATTTCTTTTCTCAGTTTTTTCTACCATTCTTGTCTCTCTCTCTTTTTTTTTTAACTCTTATAGGAATCCTTGTTGACCTTGGATCAAATCAACATTTTTCTTTAAGGCTTTGCTTTTTGCTATTATGACATTATTGTCTTCTGAGATTGTTGGCTTTTTCCTACTATACATAGTAGTTTTGTATGGTCAAGTTCTTTTTGTTTTTTGCTTGGTCGTTTTTCCAACCTATTTCTTGATTTTGAATTTTATGTTAAAGTTGAACTCTGCTTACTGGGATTGGAGAGGCACTGTCCCAAGGTTCAGGTTTTTTCATGCTGCTGTTTTGAGAGCTAGCTCTGTGGGTCTGCAAGTTTGGGGTTATTTTAAGGTGGTGTAATTCAGGGAAAGGTGTGGTCAGTGCTCTCCTGGTCTTCACTTCAGTCTTTATTCAGGAAGGGCCCCTGCTCTCCCGTAGCTGTAAGCATGCACTAGCTCTACTCTTGGCCATGGATCTATTACCAGATCCCTTGCTCTCTCCTTCAGTCACAAACTCTCCTCTCTAACTTAGAACTACAACCACAGTCTCTGCTCCCCTGTGACTGACCACCAATGTTCCTCCCCACCTTGCAACTGTGACCCAGAACTGTGTAAGGGCAATAGAGCTGCCAATCAGCTCCAGCTACACTCAATGCCAGCAAAGAATCCTTTTTAATTTCTTTCTGGCCAGTTGTCTTACCCCAGTACCATTATTGTTATGAGAGCTGCCAAAACTGCTGCTACTCCATTCATGCACTCAGACAGGCCCTCAACCCATTGTCACAGACTTCTTCTGCTAACCTCCTAAGTTTTTTTAGTCTGGGAAAATGTCTCACTCTGATCTTTTGTTGGTTCTGCCACTCCAAAATTTGATTTGAGGTATCATTTTGAAGTCATCTAGAGAAGAATGTTGAGAAAATTTAGCTGCTTCTAATCCACCATTTTAGCTCCACCCCCTTGCACTTCTTTTCAACACTCAAAGTGCCTTTTTAGTCATTGGCCATACCAAAGGACTGAGATGATTTTGTCTGTAGTTGGCAAATTGCTATACTTGTCTCTGGCTGGAGGAGGAGGCTAACCAATTGAGAGCAGTGGATGTTCTTAATTACATCAGACATTATTGGTCCTGCCTGTGAATAAGTAATTATGATGGGGATTACACAAATCCCTCTTGCACAGGAAAGCTGAAGCAGAGCTGTGCAGACTCATAAAATAATACATAATAAAGAGTTATGAAACCTGGTAAAATAAAATTTAGAATCAATTAATTCTCTTGAGTCTAAAGTTCACTCAAAGCCCATCGATTATCTCACTTGTGGAAGAGAAATCTGTTTTCTCTGAGTGGCCACTGTTCCATTTATGTAGCTTCAGGTCATTTCTCTCCCCCCACCTTATTTGTTCCCCTGTCCCCCAGGGGATAAACTAATCACTCTCCTTATATCCAAGGGTCACTGTGCCCAGACACAGGAGAAAGGATGAGTCAGTCAAATAAATGTAATTTGAAATGAATTTCAGGAAAAAGCACTGTGGGAGAGGTGCATGGAAAAGCAAATAGCTTGGTGTGGAAGAAAAAAGCATTGAATTTAGAGTCAAAAAACCTGAGTTCAAATTCTGACTTGTGCTCTCTATATGACCTTGAGCAAATCATTAATCTCTCTGATCTCAGGTTCTTTGTCTATACAAGTGAACAATCTCTGAAGCCTTTCCATATCTAATCTATGATCCTTGGTTGATGCAGTCAATCAATTAGACACAAACTACATGAGGCCTGAGAGACCCATAAAGAGACTGGGAATCACATCCATGTCAGGGACAAACTGGCCATCCAATTCCTAGCAAACTAAATGGAGTCATGAAAAGTCATGCATGCCCCAAAGAAACAAAGGTGACATGGAGCTCAGGTGGCAGTCTGTGAAGAAATGGATTTACTTGAATGATCTCTCTTTTATATTTCCTTTGTAGTTTGACTTTAATGGAAATTTATGCCTGGTAATAACTCCGAATGGAACATGAGAATAGTAGGGGGTACTCTTGTTCCAGTGACGGCAGCTATAGTAGGATGGAATAAGGAAAGAAGGGAAGCAGGTCAAATAATAAAGAGATGAGAGAGGCAAGGGAGTATTTGTCATTACCATAAGGGATCTTGGGACTTTAAGATTAAGAGAGGAACAGGAAGATGATACAGAAGAGTTGGTGGGTTTGACTAGAACCAGTAGAAGACAACAGGAAACTACCAAAGGCAGGCTCTGGATGACTGCCAATGACTTCCATCCACAGGACACTTACTCAAGGAATGGGGCTGTAGCAAAAGCAAAAAGCAGCTCTGAGAATTGGGAGGTCCAATGAGAAAAAGGGGATAGAATTACAAGTCTTCAAATTCATGGTGAAAAATCCAAAGTATAGAAAAGGTCCTAGCACTGAGCAAGAAATTTCCTGGTTTTTCTGTGTAGAAGATCTAAATTTTATCTATGCAGGAAACTCCTGGCATGAGAACTCTCTCACCCAATAAGAATTGCAACCCTATAAAACTTAGACTCAAGACACTTAGCCAAAGTTTGTAAAGTTTCAGAGGCAGGATCTGAACCCAGATCTTTTTGACACCAAGGCCAGAATGCTATGTACAAGTCTATGTTACCTCTATAGTTCTCTGATTGAAGAGAAAAGCAAACAAAGATGCAGGGAATTATCTTGGTGGAGATTATCTAGGCTTATGTCCAGGGAAATTCTGGTAAATGTTTAATGATATTTTCCAAGAGTTACATGAACTGATGCAGAATAAAGTGAGCAGAACCAGGAGAACTTTATACACAGCAACAGCAACATTGGGCAATGGTCAACTGTGACAGACTTAACTCTTCTCAGCAATACAATGATCCAAGACAACTCCGAAAGACTCATCTTGGAAAATGCTATCCACTTCCAGAGAAAGAACTATGTAGTCTGGATGCAGATTGAAGCATACTATTTTCAGTTTTATGCTTTTTCTTTCCAGTAGTTTGTCCCTTTTTTCTGATTCTTCTTTAACAACATGACTAAGGTGGAAATATGTTTAACATGATTTGTACATGTATAACTTACATCAGATTGCTTGCTATCTTGGGGAGGGAGGAGAGGAGGAAAGGGGAAGGAGAAAAAATTGGAACTGAAAATCTTATAAAAATGAATTTTGAAGATTAGCTTTACGTGTAATTGGAAAAAATAGAAAAATGTATACACAACACATTTTAAAATTCAGTCAGCATTATTAACATTTTCTTGATCACTTTCTTAAGTCTGCACACTCAACAAAACAATAAATCAGACTCTGATTTGTAGTTCTTGCTTATTTCTGAGGTGTCAATGCTTACACTGAAATTTTAACAATCAGCTCTCAAAGCCAGCTTAAACTGGTTCTAGCATATCCATGTTTCTCTCCTAGACTCCTTGAGTATAATTTTCCAAGGCATTATGTGAAAAGAGCTGCCAAAATGAAGAACATATTCTCCAAAGAATACTCACTCATTTGGTCAATCGAATTGATTCTATTTACTTAAATCAATATATGAACTCAGTTGCTTTACTGGATTTACTTAATCTACTTAATCACTCAATTACTTGATAGAGAGGGGAAAAGCCCCTGCTCTGATACTCACATTAATTAAATTCCCAAAGATGTACATTAGGGAATACCTAACCCAAAAATTCATTCAAATTACCCAAAATAACCTTACCACTTCCAGGGCAGCAGAAATGGTGGTAGTAGATCAGAGGTCCAAGAGTGAAGGGCGTGAGAAGTTGGATCTGGGTAAAAAGATCTGGTGACTGATGGACACCCACACCAAACCCCACCTGGTCCTGTCTCTGATAAGATTGAAGTTGGATCTCTGATAAGCCTTCAGTTGGACCCTTCTGGACTCCAGGAAGCCAATCTTGCTCCTGAGAGGACTTGTATAAGCAAGGAACATAGTGAGAGTTGAAAGGTACCATAGCCCTGTTCAGATCCTTTACCTCTCGGCATGATCTGCAAAGAAGTGAGGGTGTAACGAGAAAGAAAATAACAATAATAATTATAAAAATAAGAAAAAAAGGATTTTTTTTTTACCATAATTCAAATTGAAGTTAGGGTACTGGCAATAAAGGACAAGAAGGTGGAGCAACATATAGTGCCCTCAGCCTGGGATCAGGAAGATTCCTCTTTATGAATTCAAATCCAGCCTCAGACTTGACCTTTTGCAAGTTACTTAACCATGTTTGCCTCAGTTTCCTCATCTAAAAATGAGCTGGAAAAGGAAATGACAAACCACTCTAGCATCAAGAAAACCCCAAGTGGGGTCACAGAGAGTCATATGTGACTGAAACAACTCAAGAACAACTGGCAAGAAAGGTGTTCACTTAAAAAGATAAATTTAAATGCTTGCAATCTCCTAACTGGATGTGGCTGACTGATATATTAAATCCAAATTATAAAACAGCTAACTCCTGGGGTTATGGAAGGGAAGAGCTAATAGACACCACCACCACTACCAGCCTGTTAGGGAAGATATTAAATAGCAGCTCGAGATCAGCAAAGAGTGGATTTTTAGCAAAACAAAAGGCGATTGAGAATTGGGAGGTCCAGTGAGAGAGGACGATGGAATTGCAAGTCTACTTGCAGCAAAGATGCTAACAGGGAGTAAAAGAGATCAGCTGTGTGGGGATGCCAGCTGAGAGCTTCCAAGAGCTGCATAGACAGTAGAGAAACAGAGGAGCCCTATTGAGCTGAGAACCAAGCTTGCATTGCTGGAGGACATTAGCGACTCTGTGAGGGAGCAAGAAACAGGAGGAGAGGCAAATAAAGGGGTTGGCACGTCAGCAACGTGAATTGCCCTGACCTCGTACATGACTTGGTCACACCTTATCACCTAGAAATGTCCTCCTTGAACTTTAATCTGGCTACACATACTCCCAGTAGACCTCATCTTTCTCACTTGTGTGTCAAACATAACCTGTGGGAATATATCCTTCTATGTTGAGTAGGAATCTCTTAATTATGTAATTATTATTGTTATTATTAATTATTATTTAATCATTAATTATTTTTATATTTAATATGCTTGTGTGTTTTTCGTTTGTTGTTTGTTTTTGCTTTGAACCACTGGGTCCTCTTGTTGGCTGGTAAAAGAAACCCACTGGAGAGGGCTTGTGAATTATAGTTTTAAATAGATATTGACCCACAACATACATGAGATCTAAAATTGCTTTCAAAGTCCCATGGATAAGTGTAGGCATGGGTGCTACATAGAAAAAAGCCTAGTAATTTAAAATTTTCAAAATAATTTATTTAAACTGTGTTAGAAGTGAAGAAAATAAGGTGGGGTGAAGGAAAGGAAGAAAGTGTTCATTTATGGCTCATAATATTTAATAAGTACCAAGGAAGAGTCTGGAAAAACTGAATGACGTTGGATAGATCACGTCACCATTCAGTGACCCAGGAAAGACTGCAAAATTATGCAAGTTGTGGAGGAAGTACTAAGCTGCATGGGGGCAGCTAAGTGGCATAGTGGATAGAGCACAGGCCCTGGTATCAGGAAGAGTCATATCTTCATGAGTTCAAATCTGGCTTCAGACTCTTACGAGCTGTGTGACCCTGGACAAGTCACTTAGCCTCAGTTTCCACATCTGTAAAATGAGCTGAAGAAAGAAATGTCAAACTAACCCAATACTTTGCCAAGAAAACTTTAATGGAGTTATAGAGAGCCAGACATCGCTGAAAAACATCTTAATAACACTGATCTGCATCCTCACCAGGAGTTTCCTGCACTAAAGAAATCACAAACAAAATAAAAAACAAAAACAAAAATTCCAAACTAAATTTCAAAGTACGATGAAAATACTTTTTATATGACTGACTTCAAATTTGTATCTGCTTCCCTCTAAAGGAACTGGTAACTTGAAAAGATCTCTGAATTTGGAGCCAAGGATTTGGGGTCAAATGTCAACTATGCTACTACTATTTGTGTGATCTTTGGCAAGACACAACTTCTCTGGGGCTCACTTCATTTGTAAAAAACTGGGTCTGCACTAAATAACACACATGATTCCTTCCAGTTCTGCTCTGAATCTATAATTATTTGGTTCTAAGAGTGTACAAGAGATGGAATGCATGTCTGAACTTTCTTATTTTTCACAACAGCTTTAATCTTAAGGTTGAATCATAAAGAAAATGTGCTACTTTTAATGACTTTGTTGACATGTGCTAATTGTGAGTCTGTGCATTGCTTCTGTGAGATCATAGGTGAGGTCCCGCGATGATAGACAACGTTCAAGTATCACAAGTGCTGTTGTCATGTGGTTGTGTCCAACTCTTCATGATCCCATTTGGGGTTTTCTTGGCAAAGATACTAGAGTGGTTTGCTATTTCTTTCTCTAGCTCATTTTACAGATGAAGAAACTGAGGCAAACAGGGTTAAGTGACTTGCTCAGGGTCACACACAGCTGGTAAGTGTCTGAGGAAAGATTTGAACTCAGGAAAAGGAGACTTTCTGATTCTAGGCTCAGTGTTCTACCCCACTATTCCACCTAGTTGACTAAACAGGAGAATTTATTATTCACAGACATGCAAGCGTGCAGCTTCCCAGCCCTTCAGTCTCTTGGGCAGGAACAGATGGTGTCATGGCATAAGATACATATCCCCATCAAAAGCCCTGTCCTTTTATCTGACTGCTCTTACTGAGCAGATTCTCAAGTACTGAGGGGAGTTTTAAAGGCAGCCAATCAGTAAATGGTCGGACTGTGGACCCAGCACTCTCCACCATAGACTGCAAAGGGAAATGTGATTAGAAAAGTTTGTTAAACTGGTTATAATCAGAAGAGCCTTGCATACTTTTCAAACATGGATTAGATGAAGTCAGGCCTTGCCTAAATGAAGCTACCTTAAACCAGCTACTGAGGTACATAAGAATTTTCCAGGGTAAATCAAACATGGAGTCATTTCAGTCAGCTAGGTCCTAGCAACAGGTCATCCTTGCATTTGCCTGCTGGTCAGAGACAAGTAGAGCTGTCAAATTTCTGACAAATGATTCCTAAAGGGGACCTTCCAGGGGACCTCTAATTGCTTGTCAGGATTTTAAAACTTACAGACAACAAATCCCCACGATGCAAATACAAATCTTAACATTTTCTTGAGAATTCAACAAACGAACTGTACCAGATGCAAAGTCTCATCAGAGGCAAAACTGTTATTCACAATTACCTGGACATGACATGAAAGCATCATTGGTCTGCATTTGGAGGCATTGCTGGTGTTCTTATCTTTCAGTTATAGATGCATGATATCTTCCACTAAGAAAAGTGAGATCTGGCTAAAGTGGTATGCAAATTAACTGGGACAAAGTAAAATAATTGAATCTATTGGCATATAATAAACCTTACAGCTCTCTACATTTTAATTTTAATGTACATTATGTCCTTTCACTGCAATAAGATGTTTTATATGATGCAGCATTGAATTCACACGATTTAACATACGTGTTTCATCATGAAGCCACACATTAGATATTATGTGTTCCACTGGGGAAAAAAGGCCTCCTACCTTTTTCTTTTTCAGATCTGACCTTGATTATAAGCTAAGGGTTTTCAATGGGAAGCAAATCAGCTGAGTTCTCAGGCCATTGAAATTTATTTGGCTCTATATCTTGGATAAAATTTCTTTACCTTTCATGGTGTATGACAGGCTTATTGTAGTATTCTATCTTCATTTTGAAATTTCTGTAATCCAGAACAATTCCATTTCTTGCTACAGCAATATATTTATCAGAATTCATTATTCTTTGAATGGGTTAAGATTTTGGGACTTCTTAGAAGTAAAAAAAAAATCCCTAAAACAATCTGATGATGATGCTCAGATTCTACAGATTCACCTGGACTTCTAACTGGGGTTTTGGTATAGCCTTGAATGAAAAAGTGAGTTTTAATGACTAAAAAATAATTTTTCCAATTTTCAGCATTCTAGTCTCTGTGTCAACTTGACCATAATGAATATATTTCTTTTCCTCCCTTCCTTATTCCTTATTTCTCCCCTTTCTCCCTCTCTCCTTTCCTTCCTTCTTCCCTCCCTGCCTCTTTACCTTCCTCCTTTCCTTCTTTTCCTTTCCTTTTCTTCTTTCCCTTTTTCCTACTTCTCTCCTTTCTTCCCTTCCTTCCTCCCTCCTTCCCTTTCTTCCTTCCTCCCTTCTTCCCTCCCTTTCCTCCCTTCCTTCTTTCCTCTCTCCTTCCCTGCCTTCCTTTTCTTCCTCTTCCTTCCTTCTTTCTTTATGTTTTTATAAAAGGGATATTTATTTTATAAAGGGATATTTATTTTCCTTTTTGTCCTATGGCATTTCTCCCTTACTAAATAACTACTGGAACTTGTTCACACCTCATAAAGAGATCAACTGGAATGACCAGTTTCATAGTTATTTTAATATCTTGTTCTTGCCCTATTTTCCATGATTAGATCCTGGATTTTCAAGGGTTGATTTTTTTTTTTATTTAATTTATTTATTTAACTTTTAACATTCATTTTCACAAAACTTCGGGTTCCAAATTTTCACCCCATTTGTCCCCTACCCCTACTCCAAAACACCAAGCATTCTAATTGCCCTTATCACCAATCTGCCCTCTCTTCTAACATCCCTCCCTTCCCTTGTCCCCATCTTCTCTTTTGTCCTGTAGGGCCAGATAACTTTCTATACCCCATTACCTGTATTTCTTATTTACAAGTAGTAAGAACAGTACTCAACAGTTGTTCCTAAAACTTTGAGTTCATCCCTCCCTCCCCACCCATTCCCTTTGGGAAGGCAAGCAATTCAATACAGGCCATATCTGTGTAGTTTTGCAAATGACTTCCATAATAGTCATGTTGTGTAAGACTAACTATATTTCCCTTCATGCTATCCTGCCCCCCATTGCTTCTATTCTCTCTTTTGATCCTGTCCTTCCCCAAGAGTGTTGACTTCAAATTGCTCCCTCCTCCCATTGCCCTCCCTTCCATCATCCCCCCTACCCTGCTTATCCCCTTCTCCCCCACTTTCCTGTACTGTAAGATAGGTTTTCATACCAAAATGAATGTGCATTTTGTTCCTTCCTTTAGTGGAATGTGATGAAAGTAAACTTCATGTTTTTCGCTCACCTCTCCTCTTTTTCCCTCCACTGAAAAAGTCTTTTACTTGCCTCTTTTATGAGAGATAATTTGCCCCATTCCATTTCTCCCTTTCTCCTCCCAATATATTTCTCTCTCACCGCTTAATTTCATTTTTTTAAGATATGATTCCATCCTATTCAATTCACTCTGTGCTCTCTGTCTCTGTGTGTGTGTGCATGCGTGTGTATGTGCATGCGTGTGTATGTGTGTGTATGTGTGTGTGTGTGTGTGTGTGTGTGTGTGTGTGTGTGTGTGTGTGTGTAATCCCACCAACTACCCAGATACTGAAAAGTTTCAAGAGTTACAAATATTGTCTTTACATGTAGGAATGTAATGTAGGATTCTTTCAATATTTATTTTGCCCTCTGATTCTACAATATTAGGGCAGTTTTCCTTGATAATTTCATGAAAGATGATGTCTAGGCTCTTTTTTTGATCATGGCTTTCAGGTAGGCCCATAATTTTTAAATTGTCTCTCCTGGATCTATTTTCCAGGTCAGTTGTTTTTCCAATGAGATATCTCACATTATCTTCCATTTTTTCATTCTTTTGGTTTTGTTTTGTGATTTCTTGGTTTCTCATAAAGCATTCTTCTCCTCATTGGCTTCTTGAACCTCCTTTGCCAATTGAGTTAGCCTATTTTTCAGGGTGTTATTTTCTTCAGCAGGTCCCTCTGGAACAGAAATCTCCTTTGCTCCACTATTCTGTGGCCTCTGCTGCTCCAGAATTCGCCGTGGGTTCCTTTTTACAGATGTTCTATGGGTTGTGGGTTCGGAGCTATGTGTATGTGAGTCTTTCTACTCCGCCATCTTGGCTCCGCCCCCCCCCAGTTGTTTTTCCAGTGAGATATTTCACATTATCTTCCATTTTTTCATTCTTTTGGTTTTGTTTTGTGATTTCTTGGTTTCTCCTAAAGTCATTAATTAGCCTCCATCTGTTCCATTCTAATTTTGAAAGAAATATTTTCTTCAGTGAGCTTTTGAACCTCCTTTTCCATTTGGCTAATTCTGCTTTTTAAAGCATTCTTCTCCTCATTGACTTTTTGAACCTCTTTTGCCAATTGAGTTAGCCTATTTTTCAAGGTGTTATTTTCTTCAGCATTGTTTTGGGTCTCCTGTAGCAAGATGTTGACCTGCTTTTCATGCTTTTCTTGCATCTCTCTCATTTCTCTTCCCAGTTTTTCCTCCACCTTTCTTACTTGATTTTCAAAATCCTTTTTGAGCTCTTCCATGACCTGAGCCCATTGAATATTTATTTTGGATGTTTGGGATACAGAAGCCTTGATTTCTATGTCTTCCCTGATGGTAAGCATTGTTCTTCCTCATCAGAAAGGAAGGGAGGAAATATCTGTTCACCAAGAAACTAACCTTCTATGGTCTTGTTTTTTTTCCCTTTTCTGGGCATTTTCCCAGCCAGTTACTTGACTTCTAAGTTTCCTCTCCACACCCATCTGGCCTCCAGATCTGCCCAGTTAGTGCTTGGGGTCTGAGATTCAAATGCTGCTTCCCAGCCTTAGGGCTCTGGGTGGGGGCAGGGCTACCACACGGGGCTCAGTTCCCTCAGGGGGTTTATGTGGAGACCTTCAACAATGGATCCGAGCTCCTGCCTGCTTTGGGAGCCCCTGTCTGCTACTGCCTCTGCTGCTGCCTCCCAAGGGGGCCTGAGTTATGGAGACACCCTGCTCCCCTCTCGGCAAGCTGAAAAGACCCTCTTGCTGAATCTGCTCCTCTCGGCGCTGCACAGCCAAGGCAGGGCTGGGCTCTGCTCAGGGTCAGGTGCGCGACGGACCTTTTGTGTCAGTTTTTCAGGTCTCTCTGGAACAGACATCTCCACTCCATTGTTCTGTGGCTTCTGCTGCTCCTGAATTTGTTGGGAGTTCTTCTTTACAGGTATTTTATGGGCTGTGGGTTAGGAGCTAGTATATGCATATCTTTCTACTCCACCATCTTGGCTCCTCCTCGATTTTTTTTATACATGATACTAAGGGTCTTCAACTTTTCCCTCTTCAAATTTTACTAGCTCTTCAATTTAATCTCATTTTTTAGTCTATTCCAGTCTTAAGAATGATTTTTTTAATTGCCCTGCACTGGTTGGTAATGCATTTTCAAATGACAGAGCTATGAGTACTATGGACAAAGAGCAGTGGGAAACCCTAACCTGTAACTAATGGGATTCATTTCCAATTTTGTTGATCTAGTCCTAGAACATAATGAAAATCTTCATGTCTTTAGTCTGTTTCATTAAGACTTGTGGTTTTCCCACTTTAGTGCTTTCTGTACTGAAGCATTCCCAACAGATGAGGCATTCATATTTCTGTTTTATTTCAATGTATCTTGCATTTTTTGTGGTATACAAAAATGAAGGCATACTTCCCTCTTGCTCTGATGTATTTCATGTCAAGTCAATCATCACGATGATTTCTGATGGAAACAGTCTACAACTTGATGTCATTCTATCTTTTTCTTAGATTCATAGGAGCAGTCTTATCACACTAAGATGTGTTCATCCTTCGTTGCCAAAGAAGACCATGCCATCAGAGAAATGATAACATGACTTGTGTTTGACTTAGTTTTGAGTGAGGGAGGGGTGTGCAGGTCTCCAGCCTCACTTCTCTTCCAGAGCCATCTGAATCCAGTGGCCAGATATTTATCAGGATGACTGGAGATGACCCAAGATGAGGCAATTGGGGTAAGTGACTTGCCCAAGATCACACAGCTAGTGAGTGTCAAGTGTCTGAGGTGAGATTTGAACTCAGGTCCTCCTGACTCCTGCACTGGTGCTCTATCCACTGCACCACCTATCTGCCCTCACACTAAGATACCAATCAATGGTATCACCAGAGCCCAGTTGAACAGCATTTTAAGGTTTCCGTCAGTATTTCACACCAGTCTCAGGGCACAGAGAGTCCCTGTTGTGCATCACCCTGATTTTGTCAAGGTGTCATTCCCATATAATGCCACTGCCTCACCCTCCCACAACTCTGTGCAGCTCTGCTTCACTTAAATCCAATTCACCCACCAATCAAGACATCTCCCTTGCAATGTCATTGGTCCAAGAATGAAGAAGGAACAGCAACAACGACACAACATAGACTATGGTTTGGGCTTGGTGGGGGGTCTTATTGTCTCATTCTCTTTCTAAATGGGATTCAGATATAGATGGTCCTGGGACAAGTCATTATCCAGCTATTATTACTCTTTATAATTAAATGTTCTCCAGCCTATTACTACAATTATTACTACTACTATGATGTTAGATACTGAAACTACAGGTGCAAACCCCAATTTGGAGAGTCCTAAGTAGAATAAAATTTTTAAAAACATTCAATATGGATTATAGCAATTCTTTTTACTTATGTAACCCAGCTCTCAATCCAACATATTTGCATAAGTCTCTCCTTATTGGTGGAAAAAATGATGAAAACTTGAGAAAGCTTCACTCACTGCTTCTTCTGATTTCAAGCTTCAAGAAAGGATACATGTGGTTCTGGGCTTTTATCATGGAGAGATTCCTAGAAGGAAAGAAAGACTGGAGAGAAGCTATCACCTAGAAGGAAGAGTGCTTTGAGCATTGCAGCTACCTTGCAAGCTTTGAGCACCAGAGATTTTAGGGAATTTTCCCTTGAATGAAATTGAAGACTTTCTTTTACTTGAACTGAGATAGCTTGTTCCCAGTGGGAAAGCTCATTCATTCTGTATATAACATGGCACAGCTCATCTGTACAATTTCTCTAATTTCTGTTTTCCATTGGCTTGAGTGAATGTGTTTATTCACTTTTCACTACTATAATGGTCTTTGTGTAATTGATATTTGGTGGGTAGGGAGTCAAGCCTTCAGAAATAACTTGGGGCATTCCTCTCATGAAGGGATAATGATGAGGAAAATCAGTGTGAACCTAATTATTTTCTCTAGGCTAACAGTATTTAGGGAATCTGATAGATGTAATTATATTCTGGTATCATCTCTCTGAAGAAAGCAGAGCAGGTCAGGTTCATAGACTCGATCTCCTCCTACATTCTTGGCTGGAATCAAAGTTTACCTGGGAGAAGAATGGGTAAGATTCTACAACTCTCTGTTTATACCTTCATGCAGCCTATATCAACTTATACATAACTTACATGGGCAACACATCTTACACCTGCATATTGAGTTAATATTTTTCTCTGAAGTAAAACCACTTGTGGCCTCATGTTTTGCTTACCAAACATAAAGCAAATTTTATTCCTGCTTTCTTATAACTATTGTGGGAGATTTTGCCTCACTTCTGCTTTAATATAACAGCAACTTCTATCAAGTTATTTCTCAGAATTTTGATTAGTATACCAGTAGTTTATACTGTCCAATATCAAATTAGACAGTATAATCTGCTGATATACTATTCAACTGGCATGCTATCCAATTTGAAATTGGATAGTGATCCCAGAGTATTTCCATAATAAATGACCATTGGTCATCATACCATTGCTATTCCTTCAACCCTTCATAAAAAGTGCATAGGGAGCATTTTTTTTTATTGACAATTCACCAAAAATTCCCATTACCCTTGGAAGTAGCCTCACCCTCTATCCACATAAGATACTCATGATGTAAAGTATACCCAGATAGACTATCAGTATGAAATAAAGAAATGATCTCATTTTCTAAAGAACAGAAGGGCTTATGAAATGAATTAAATGCTTCATCAGCCTTCTGACTCTTAATCCATCCTAGCAGCTCTTCCTGATGTTTTATATTAGGAAATAATGGAAATTGTTCCTTAAATAATCAATTTTTACACTTCACATAATTAGGAAACAATGACAATCCATGACTACTATGACACTGCCTTTTCCTATTAGCTGCTTTGCTTTCAGTCCTTGTCTAGTCAGTGTATTATAGTGGACAATGGAGAGGGGACTTTTCTTTGAGTTAAGAAGAACTAGGTTCAAAACCTGCCTCTAAGACATAATGGATGTGTGACCCTCTGCGAGTCACTTACCCTTTCAGTGTCCTTAGCTCTCTAATAAAGACTAGAAGTCATGGAATAATTGCTGATAAAGGAATCACAGAATGTGAAAGTTGGAAGAGCCCTCAGTGGTCATCTTGTCTGACCCACAGAGGCAAGCAACCCCCTCTATAACATACCTGAAAATTTTCCATCTGATGTCACTACATGAAGGAAGGGGAACATTCTACACCATGGAGTTGCCTAGTCCATAGATGTAATTGTTTGGAAAGTTTACTTGCAATTGACACTAAATTAGCCTCTTTGTCATTTCTGCCCATTGCCCCAGTTCTGTCTTATGGTTCTAAACAGATCTCTTCTCCAAATAACAGCTCTTCAAATACTTGGACACAATTATCATGTTCCTCTTCTCCAGACTAAGTGTGCACAGATTTTTCTAAATGATTCTCATGGGACATGAACTTAATTAAGGTTCATCACCATCAAGATTGTACTCCTCTAAAAGATGTGGGAAAATTGGAACACTAACACATTGTTGGTGGATCTGTGAGCTGAGCCAATCATTCTGGAGAGCAATTTGGAACTATGCCCAAAGGGCTATGTACATACCTTTTAACCCAGCAGTATTGTTTCTAGGACTGTATCCCAAAAAGATCATAAAAATGGGAAAAGATCTCAAATGTACAAAAATATTTATAGCAGTTCTCTTTATGGTGAACAAGAACTGTAAATCGAGGGGATGCTCATCAACTGGGGAATGGTTAAACAAGTTGTGGTATATGAATGTAATGGAATACTATTTTGCTGTAAAAAATGAACAGCCAGACTTCAGAAAAACCTGGAAGGACTTATATGAACTGATGCTGAATGAAGTGAGCAGAACCAGGAGAACATTGAACACAGTAACAGCCAGTGTGACTTTGATAGACTTAGCTCTTCTCAGTAATACAAGGACCTAAAACAATTCCACATCCACACCCAGAAAAAGAAATGTGGAGTCAATGTAGAAGCAAACTATTTTCTTTTTTGTTTTGCTTTGTTATATGTTTTTCTTTCTCATGGTTCCTCCCATTCTTTCTAATTCTTCCATACAACATGACTAATGTGAAAATATGCTTAATAAGAATGTATATGTAGAGCTTATATCAGATTGCATTCCATCTTGGGGAAGGAGAAGGAAGAGAGGGGGAGAAAATTTAAAACTTACGGAAGTGATATCAATGTCCTTCTTAAGCTGTGGTACGTTAGGATCATTAATTCCTCTTGTTTGTTGCTTAAAAATAGGCTTGTGTGTGTGGATAATACTCCAGATGAGGTCTGATGAGAGCAAAGTGCAATGTGATTATCATATCCCTACTTCTGGAAGTCATCACTCTCTTAACGCAACCCAAGATCACATAGGTTGCCACATCACTCTTCTGACTCATATTGAACTTATGGACTACTAAAAACCCAAGATCTTTTTCAGAAGCCACTATTAACCTGATGAGGTTCTGCAATTTCAGAATGATTAAATTTTTGGCTACCCTTTGTTCTGGGTCATCTGCACTGGATATTCCACTTTAGGCTTATATGTGGGCTTAAATGCTAGAACTGAGTTACTGGATTCAGAGCCACAGAGATACCACTAGTAATACCAAAGAGATCAAAGAAAGATGGAAAGGAGTCATATGTACAAAAATACTTATAGTACCTCTTTTTATGGTGTCAAAAAACTGGAGACTGAGGAGGTACCTATCAATTGGGGGATAGCCAATCTAGTTATGGTATATGAATGTGATGGAATATTATGTGTGGTATGAAAAATGATGAAAAGGATAGTTTCAGAAAAACCTAGAAAGACTTGTGAATTGATGCAGAGTGAAGGAAAGCAGAACTAGGAGCATAGTTTATATAGTTAATAACAGTATTGTAAAGATGTTCAACTTTGAAAAACTTAGCAACTCTTATAACAACAATGACCAATCACAGTTCCTAGAGACTCAAGATGAAACCTCTAGACAGAGAGCTGATTAACTCAGAGTGAAGATTAAAACATATTTTCTTTTCTCCTTTTTTGGATATGGCTAATGAGGGAATTTGTGTTTTGTACTGCTATACTTACTTGTAATTGGTTTTATTTTTCTTGCTTTTTCAATAGTTGTAGGACAAAATGCAGAACTGAAAATAAAATAAAACTGAGTTAGTTTTGTTTATGTCTTTAGCTTCCCTCGCCATCCTCAGGTGAGCTTCAGCACTCCTGATAGTATTTTTAAAGGACCATGACACTCTAATATTTCTGCTCTGTTATCTAGCCTTGCATACATCTTTTGTCATTTACTTTTAAAATATAAATTGGTGAGTTCCCTGTGCATCCACACCAGCAGTCTTGTCAGAAAATCCTTCCGCACCTCTATCACAAATGTAGAGGGAAGTAGTCATTTCCCTACAGGGTTCCTACCTCCACAGCTGGTCTTATTCTGGGTTAATTTGGAAGGACAAATAAGACATAGTTGTCAAACCCATTTGTTTAGATGTAGTCATAGCTACTGATCCAAGCACGGCCAGAGAGCTTCATTCTCTTGTGCGCGCGCACACACACACACACACACACACACACACAGCCTTCTAGTTCTCAGAAGTGACTGACCCCAGTTGCTGGCCAAGTCATGGCTGGCTGTCATGACCCTTAGTAAGGTTACATAAGTTTCTACTTTTAGAACCACATACTTTTGTGTGTCCATAAATTGGAGGTAGAAAAAAATTGCAGTTCATGAATATAATGGAATATAGTTGTGTCATATGAGAAATGGCAACTAAGAAAATTTATGTAAATTTGAGAAGGCTTGTATAAACTGATACAGAGTCAATAAAGAGAACTGGGAGAAAAATTAATAAAATACCACAACTACTTAATAGAAATTTAAAGACTTCACAACTCAGATCAATGCAGTGGTCAAAGTTTTACAGGCTGGATCATAAAGCACATCCACCAATGTACTTTCTTCAATAGAGATTATTCCCCAGTTGGTGGGCACCTCCTTACTTTCCAGTCCCTTGTTTAAAGATGGTCGTTTCCTTGCTTTCCTAGTTTTTGCTTCTCCTACCTGTTTGAGAGTCAGTGTGGTATAGTAGATAGAAAGCTAGTCTTGGAGCCAGGAAGACTTGGGTTCTTGTCCTGACTTTGAAGAATACTATGGGACTTTAGGCAACTCCCATAACCTCTCAGTGTCCCATTCAACTCTACAGGTGCTGGGAGTGTGTTTCACTGAACTCTTCCTAAGTTCAGACTTATTCTAGGAGAAAAGGGAGAATAAGCAGAGGAGAGGTGGGAGGGGGAAGAAGGAGAGGAAGGGTAGTGGGCAATAGGAGGAGAGGTGCAACTTTTTGCTTTACACCCGATAGATAGAGCACCATCCCAGAGTCAGGAGGATCTGAGTTCAAATTTGGCCTAAGAAATTTACTAGCTTTGTAATGCTGGACAAGCATGTAACCCTGTTTGCTTTAGTTCCTCACCTATAACATAATCTGGAGAAGGAAATGGCAAACCACTCCAGTAACTCTGATGAGAAAACCTCAGATGGAGTCGGACATGACTAAAAAATGACTGAATATCCTTGGACTAGCAATATTTTGGAGGATGAAGACTTGCTAACTTAATTCTAGTCCAGTGACCCTTTGGAGGCTGGAGAAAAAAGCTCCCACCCATCGATTTTCCATGGGCTTTCCCCCCTACCCAGCTATATTGCTGGTTCTTGTCTCCACAGGACTTCATATAACAGCTAGCAGTGTCTCTCAGAAGCTGAATTTAGATGACCCATGAGAACATACATACCTTCTTACGGGCACACATGCCTTACACAATGAAACAAGGGGAGGATTCTATGACCTAAAGCAGAGTAAAGTAAGCAGAACTCAGAAAACAATTTGCACAATGACTACAATATTACAAATGAAAAACATACTAAAAGACAAACGAACTCTAGTTAAATGACCAATCTCAGTCTAAGAGCTTAGTAAAAAGGTAGGGGGCTACAAATATGGAATGTGATATGTATAGTCTGTTTAAAGATTCTTCTTTGCTAGGGTTCAAAGTTAAGGGTGAAATAGGGCTTAAAAGAAAGTGATTATAGCATAAAAACAAAATATAACAACAGAACTTTTATTTAAAAGAACTAAATGCTGACCCCTCAGAAAGGCCCAGCGTTAGACCATATTTAACTCTGTCAAAGCCAGTTAGTTCAAAGGAAACTCAACTGAGACCTACCATTCACAGTGACTTTTTAGGGTTACCATGGCTAAGCCACAACGTATTTCATCTTCTGTCTCTCCATGACTAACAAGGTCTTAATCACAATGAATATCATTTCTGGTCTTCAGTAAGAATTAACATTTACTCCCCACAGACTAAGAGACCATTTTTTTCTCTCATGATTTCAGGGACAAATAGCCCTTCTGAGGCATTGGTTTTTTTGCCCCTGGTACCTTCACTGTTTTTCTCTCAGTGCAAGAAGGTTCTGCTTTAAGAAAACCTGATACAGGAAAATACAAATTTATAAAACAAATAGATGGAAAGGGTCTTCCCTTACATTACAAGAGGATTCTTTATAAATATCATATTTAATCCTTAAAATAACAGTATGAGGTAGTTGATATAATTATCCTTCTTTTAGAGTTAAGGAAACTGAGGTTGAGATAGTTAAGTGACTTTCCCAGAGTCTCATAGCTAGTAAACATGTGAGTTTGGATAGGATAGTGAGTTGCCACAGTGTATAGAGCACTGGGTCTGGAGTCTGGAGGATCTGAGTTCAAATCTGACCTCAGACCCTATTTGCCTTAGTTTCCTCACCTGTAAAATGAACTGGAGAAGGAACTGGCAAACTGCTTCAGTATCTTTTCCAAGAAAACCCTAAATGGAGTCATGAAGAGTTGGACACTGAGGTCAGATTTGAGCTCAAGTCTTCTTGATTTCCCATGTCCAGCACTTTGGCCACTACAGCAAGCTCTCTGGAAAAGATTTTCTGTAAATTTCCTTCAAATAACAATCTTTCCAGTACATTTTGAACACAACAGGTTGGTCACATTAGCAGTCAGGACCAAAGGGCAGTTGACTGTCAATCACCTAGCAATCCACCTTTTATCACTATGCATCAGGCTCCTGTCTCTTGGAGGATCTGTCAATCTCATGTCACTCATCAGCACAGCCCCCCACTTACTTGTACCTCCTCTTCCTTCAATGTCCACTGTTGCTTCAGTCACCAAACTTGAAGTCATGATTAAACAAGTACTTTAATTAGAATAATTTAAAATGTGGCAAAAAATTTTTAAAAAACCATTTACCACTGTTAATCACAGAAAAAAGCATTCTGAACTTTTCCCAAATCCAACCATCCAAAACAAAATGTGCCTATCAGGTTAGAGTCTGATTCCTCCCAGAGCGTGAAAGCCAACCAAAAAATTAAGTACCTTATAAGAGATTTTCTGTCCTCTAGTAAAGTGAGAATGAGACCAGATAGTTAATAAACAACAGATAATCAGTCAAAAAAGACATTTAGTAAGCACTTTCAGACACCATACTAAGCCCTTGGTTTACAAAGAAAGGCAAAAACGGAACATGTTCTTTCTAACAGAGGAAACAGCATATAAGTAGTTATTCAAATACAAGATATATACAGAAAAATCGAAGTTAACATGAGAGGGGAAGGTGCTGGGAGAACCAGGAAAGGCCTACTGCTTAAGATGGGATTTGAGCTGTCTTGAAAGAAGCCAGGAAAACCAAGAGGTAAGGAGTAAGGGGGCAGAGCCTTCAAAGTCATGAGGAAACTCCCAATGCAAAGGGAAGGAGATGGGAGACAGTATCTATGTGAGGAAATACAAGTAGGCCAATGGAACTAGAACTGGATCAGTGTGTGTGTGTGTGTGTGTGTGTGTGTGTGTGTGTGTGTACAGTAAAGCATAATTACACTGGAAAGGTAGATAGGGACCAGGTTATGAAAAAGATTTAAATGCCAGATAATTTTGTATTTGTTCTTGAAGGACATAGGGAATCACTGGAGCTCAATGAACCCCTAGGTGGTGACATGGCTAGATCTTGCCTTTAGAAAGGCAGCTGCTATCCCCAACAAGACTGGAGAATTCTGTTTATTTTGGTAATTCTTATTGAAATGATACATATAGATATATACATATATATGTGTGTGTGTGTGTGTATGTGTGTTGCGTACTGCACTAAGCACTTTTTACAAGTATTATATCATTTGATCTTTACAACAACCTTGTGAGATAGGTGCTATTATTATCCCCATTTTACAGTTGAGGAAACTGAGACAAACAGATGTTAAGTGATTTGCCTAGGATCACATGGTTGGTAAGTGTCAGAGGCTGGATTTGAATTCATATCTTCCTGATTCCAGGATCCACTGCACTACCAACTATCTTGGCAAATAGAGCAGCAGAATCATTGATTTCAGGGTCCTAAGAGCTCCACTCCAGCATCTCACTCCTACACATACCTGCCAAAACCCTAGCACTGAGAAAGGACCTTCTTCAAAAGCCCCAGAGGCTAACACCATAGGACACCATCTGACTGTTACAAATCTAGTGCTGACAACTACATGGGGACAGGTGCAGCTGTGTATTAGTCTTGGCTGTTGTTTCTCTGTCTCCCTGTCTTTGTCTTGCAAAACTCTTCATGCTTCTCCTGTATGTGACATTACATCCAAATCCAAATTATACAGGTCATGCAAGAAACAAAGTAAATTGGAAACTATCATGATCCTATAGTCCTTATGGGAAACAAGACCTTCAATAGATACAGAACTTACAAAAAACATGGTTTGGTTTATGGTTTGAGAGGTAGTGTCATAGAGTGCAAAAAGCATTGAACTCAGAGTTCTGAGACTTGTGTCCCATTACTAATATATATATATATATTATACATTTTATGATAATATAATAATCACCAGAATTTATATGGTACCTTAAGATTAAAGAACTTTACATATATTCTCATTTGATCTTCACAACAATCCTTGGAGAAAGCTACTATTATTACCCTTATTTTATAGATGAGGAGACTGAAGCTAGGGGAATAATTGATTTGCCCAGGCTAAAACAGGTCCCAAATGTCTGCACTAGGATCTAAACTTTCTGATTCCAAGTCCAGCACCCCATACGTTGTACCATGGACAGCTGCCTGTGCCAACTCAGTCACTAACTCCCTGTGTCTCCCTGGACAAGTCATTTTCCTTAGTGGAACCTATGTTACAAAATAATTATTATGTATTAGTCAGGGTCATAACCAGGATAGGGCATTTGGAGATGCTCTCCTACTTGGGGAAGTTCTTTTGCTTTCCCACCACCACCACCACGATCTATGTAGCACACCCCTCTGGGTAGCAGCCTGATTCCTCACACACTTTGCCTTTTCAGCAAGGTCAGGTTAGTCAGAGTTTTACCCAGGAGAGTCTTTTTATAATGACTAAGCAGTAACAGGTGAAGTCTAAAATAACTGAGGGAAAAAAAGGTTTGTGTTTCCAAGCGTATTGATTTATTAAGCAATGCATGTCAATTGCATAACAAATTGGGATCAGAACTCCTCAGCTTGTCACTGGACTCTGAATACAGGGAGAGATATTTTTATGCATTAAAATAAAGAAATTAACAGGATAGAAACCAGGAAATAAAATTAGGTAATCTGATTTCTAATTGGAGGAAAGATTAGGGGTTTTCTCAGTTGGGAAGGGGAGAGAAAGTAGGTGTAATTTCTGAGTCAGAATAAGAGGTGTCCCACTCCCTCCTTCCCAAGGATCTGTATTCAATCAAAGAAACAATGAAAGGATAACTGATTGATCAGTACAAGGCCAATTTTCAGATAAAACATATGGGTTGCTTATAGTTGTGAGAAAACTCCTTCCATCAGTCTTTGGATCTGACTGGATTTCTGGCCAATATAACCTAGGTCCTTAGATCCCACAAGATAGAGATTAAACTAGACTCATAGTGAATAGAAAGGGAACTGAGCAAGATTCAGAATTGAGTCACAAGATGGAGTCAGTGTGGTTCACTCAATTCTCACAGCAAAGAAGAAAAGGAAGATCACAGGGGTCATATGATTTTAGAGTTGGAAGGATCATAGGATTTAGACCTAGAGAGAACTTTAAAAGCTCATGTGGACCATAACCCTCCCTTCCTACCACCACCATTTTACAAAGTAAGAAACTGGGACTCAGGGAAATTAACTGATTTTTCCATGGTTACAAAAATCGTAACAAAGCCAAGAGGCAAACCCAGGTCCATGACTTCAACCCAGTATTTACCTACAACATCTTGTAAAATATGTATGAGTTCCACCTACTTCAGTCTAGAAAATTCTGCGTATTTCCGTAAATTTGATGTTAGCTATCCAGTATGGTTGTCTGCTGGCAATGACTGACAGCTGTCAATCATCATTGGGTCAACCCACAACATAGGACAACCAAGGAAAGCTCTTATTGGATTGTTTATTGACCACTGGCAATATAGACAGCCACTGACATTAGTAGAAAGAAGAGAGAGAGTAGTCTTCTCCATAAATATAACCCTGAAGCCATTACTGGGATTATACAAGTAAAAAATTCTTGCATATTTCCATGCACGTAGATAAGCATGCAGATCCCTAAAACCCCTTCCTGCTCTAAAATTCTAAAACATACCTATCATGCAAAGTGAAGTATACCTGCAAAGCATCACCACTCATTAGTATAACATATTCTTCATTTTCTCTTTTATTTTTTAATTCAATTTTTAAAATTCAGTTCCTTTTTCTTTCCCTTCCTCCTCTCTCTCTCACCCACAGAAAAAGCAAGAAAAATAAAACCTATTATAAATATGTAGAGTTATGCAAAATAAATTCCATATTCCAAACAAATTAAAAGAAAGAAAAGAAAATATGCTTCAAGCTGCATTCTGAGTCCATCAGCTCTCTATCTGAAGGTGAATAACAGGTTTCATCATGAATCCTTTGAAACCGCAGTTGGTCATTGTGTTGATCAGATTTACTAAATCAAAGCTGACCACCCTTACGACGTTGTTGTTACACAACTTGTTCTCCTGGTTTGGCTCACTTCAGTCTGCATCAGTCCATGTAAGTTTTCCCAAGTTTTTCTGAAACCATATTCTTTATCATTTCTTACAGTACAATAGTATTCCATCACAGTCATACACCACAACTTGTTCAGCCATGCCTCCATTGATGGGTACCCTCTCAGTCTCCAACTCTTTGCCCCCACAAAATGAACTGCTATATTCTTGTACATATGAGTCTTTTTCCTCTTTATTTGAGCTCATTGAGGTACACACCTGGTAATATTCTCCTTGGATCAAAAGGTATGCACATTTTTAGAGCTTTGGGGGCATAGTTCCAAATTGCTTTCCCGAATGGTTGGATCTGGCCACAAAATCACAAGCAGTGCATTAAAGTACTTATCTTCCCACATCCCCCTCCAGCATTTGTCATTTGCCTTTTATATCAACTTAGCTGATCATGATAAGTGATAAAACAACATTGAGTTGCTTTAATCTGCATTTCTCTAATTATTAGTGGTTTAGAGTATTTTTTTTCCATATGGCTATTGAAAATCTGCATTTCTTCCTCTGAAAATGCCCGAACATATCCTTTGACCATTTAGCAACTGAGGGATTTATATTCCCTTATACTTCTATTTGAACAGGCTCTCTTTGTAACTGCTGCCAGAGTTAGTTGGCTTTTTTTCCACTTATTTTTCTCTGTTAGGAGAAAGCAGGACTGGTTCCAGTCACAGCAACAGATTAATTTCACCAAGTGCAATTTTATTTTCATTAGCTATGCAGTGTGACAGTAATGTTTTGTCTTCAGGTCAGATGATTTCCACAACAGCTCAGGTTGCTGAATGCAAACAATTCCCTTTTCCCTGCCCAAAGGGTTAACAACAATATGTGGTACAACTGGGGACAATTGTCCTTTACAAACTACTCTTTCAGAGAGAAGAAAAACTAAGTGATTGCATTTTCAGACCTGTCATCTTGACATCACAAGACATTAAACTTTCTAATTCTTAGAAACATGGAAGTATGCAACACACCTATGGAAGGTGAGAAAATCTCCATTCATTTTCAATTTCTGTCTCCATGACTCCCAAGTCAGGGCTTCTTCAGGACAGTGTTTTCAATCACTTTCTTTTTCAGTTGGGAAAAAGAGTGGGGAGAGTGTTTATTCCCAGGCCCACAAGTAAAATACAAGAAGCCAATACTATCTCAATGTAATGAGCCATTCAAGAATTGTTAAAAAACTTTTAATTGTTAAAAAAATTTAACCTTTGATTTGTCCAATGATTTTGGTCTTTATATTGTACATAAAGATGAAGAGTCAATAAAATTATATAGAATCTAATAATTTAAAAACATAACTAAGGATTGAAAAGGAAAAAGTTGATAGACCTATTTCATTTAATACCACCTCATTTGCGCTTCTTTTTGGAAGCCAAACTTGACAAAAGAGGCTGCCCTCAGATGTCTGAAAATTTCTTATAACTCAGACTATATTGAACTTTTCTGCTTTACTCATTTAATTTTAAATTTTAATTTTAATGTATTTAATTTTAATTTATATTGTTATATGTATTATACATATAAACTAAATCAAATTATACATGTATTATGTATCATAGCTTTAGAGCTCCCTCTGATAAGGTGTCTCTTAAATGGAGGTAAAAATTATATGCAGAGAGACTTGGGAGTGATATGTTGCTGAGGAAAGTGGGACTTTTCAACCTTCACTAACCAGTACCATCACTATTATTCAAATAGGACAGAGAAGTATCATAGGGTGTGGCGACAAAGATTTAGAACAGTTTTATCACCACAGAATCTCTCAAGACCTTTCCATTTAAGGAAGCAGAGTTCTGGAGATTTTCTTTTTTCTAGACAGAGGAGTATGACAAAATCTAACAACTAAAATAAGTTTCTAAACGTGAGTCAGATGAGAGTTCAAACTGAGAAACTCAAACAAGACCATCAAAGAGAAAGTAGTCAACATAGAAAGTGAAAAAAGAAACCTAACTTTATCTGTTATCTTCTGGTATAACCTGGCATATAGAAATACCTTCACAATCAAAAGCATAGTCCTTCTCTGAGAGAAGAGGCTTGCTAATCATAGCTCACCCTGTAGCCAGATGATAGAATCCAGCACCTTCTCTGAGGACTATAACTTAGGTATAGCAAGAATCTGAAAAAACAAATTGGAAGAAACATATCTCTCCTTGGAAGAGAGGGATTTACTGACCAGAAAAGTACTCAGCAGATGGTGGAGGTAACTGAAAGAGCTGGTTAATAGAGTCACAGCCCTCCATGCCAGGGAGAGGTTTGCTAACCACACCACTATTAGTAAATAGTAGGAATAATAAGATGACTTCACAGATAGCTAGAAAGCTGATGGTCAGCTAGAGCAGAGGTATGGCCTTTGGTAGGAAAGAGGAGAGATAAACACATAGCAGTCATCAGTGGATAGCAAGTTCAGTGGAGGGTAGCATGATACTCTCACCAGATGTTGCCGATTTGCAGTTTTGGAAGTGTGAGTTGTCCCTCTGTGTATACATTCCATATGTATGTACACCTGTATTGGCATTAGCTAAGTATGACTGCCATGATGCATTATAGATGATTTACAAAACCCTTTCTATAATACATAATACAGTATTGTCTTCACATGATTTTCAACAAACCTTTGACTGGTGAGTTAGCTCAAACTGTACCTAGCATTTAATAATATCTAGTATCTATATAGTTCTCTAAGATCTGCAAAGCAGTTTACAAATATTTTCTCATTTTAGCCAACAACAACCTGGAGGAGTGCTGTTGTTGTCTCCAGTTTACAGATAAGGAAATTGAAGCAGACAGTGTTTCTTTAATAAATGTCCTGCCTAAGGTCACACAGCTAGTAAACGTCTGAAGTCAGATACGAACTCAGGTCTTCCTGACTCCAGGTCCAGCTATTCTATCCATTACATCATCTAGTTGCCAATTTATATCTACATAGCTTAAAAGCTTATATAGTAATATATAACAATGTAATGGGGGGAAGACACCAGTGCTGTGTGACCAGACCATTCAGGAGAGGCACAGATCAGTGCAGCTTTCCTGGAGCCATTTAATCTCCTGAAACAGTGAATTCCTCATCTCCCTTTTCTCCTTTCCCTCCATTTCTCATCAAAGGGAATATTTTCATTCTTCCCAAAATTTATCTCCATCTCTTAAGAGCTGATTTACTTTCTTTTCACACATCTAAAATGTCAGCTTTGGGGGAAAAAGTTGGTTAATCATTGCATTTCCAACCTCTGTGTGCTATATTACACTAGTGCAGCAAGGAATGAGTTAATAATTTAGCAGGTTGGAGGCCGTGACTCATTAGCTTGCATTGGAAAGCAGGGTCATTTCTGCTTATTTTTTGCCACAGGAAAAATGCCTAGGAAATGACTGGAGAGAAAGTTGAACCCCCTTGAGGAGCCCAGGGAGAGACAAAGAGTAGTAACCAGCCCCTAGCAACCCGGCTCATCAGCACAACATAGCCCCACACGGCCAGACCACCTGCTAAATACATAAGGATGTGTCTGTTTGTTAGGACTTTGAAAACTTCAAATGCTGTCCTTTTCTGTGAATTGAGGCTTGTAAGAAATTTATCAAAGGAAAGCAGCAACTCCTTCAAGCAAAGACTTTATTGTCCACTCACCAAAAGAACATGCCTCAAAGCCATTCCCCTTTCCTCAAGTTATTTAGAGATAAAAAGAACTCTTAGGAATTGGGTAACTATTCATGGTTTATCCTACTTACCTGTGCAATTCCTTGTAACTTAGCTCTTTTGCATTACATCCCCAAAAGTGCTAGGAAGATCTCTTCCAAATTGTGACAACATTCATCTCATTCTAAGCAAAGGCATTTTGGTAGTACTCGTCCTAGAGTTAAAGACAGCAGAATTCTTTGTACTATGTGAAAATAAGAAATTTTAGCCTTGGGGTCCTATACTCACCATCTTGTCCTGATGAGTGCCAGAGTTGGGACCTCTTCTGCAGAGAACAGAAAAGCTCATGAGTTGCAACGTATTTGTTGTTGTATCCCCCTGAGAAGGCTTTGTCAAAACAATCAGTACAATTTTTGTTGTTATTGTTGAGTAGTTTCGGTCACATCCAACTCTTCATGACCCTATTTTGGGGTTTTCTCGGCAAAGACGCTGGAGTAATTTGCCATTTCCTTCTCCAGCTCATTTTACAGAGCGGAACTGAAGCAAACAGAGCTAAGTGACTTGCCCACTTACAGAGAGTAAGTGTCTGAGGCTGGATTTGAATTAGTACAACATCACTTATAAATAGGAATATTTAAAGAACTTTTTAGCAATTAGAAATCATTTATTTGGACTTCACATAGTACATCTTTCATGATGCTGTCAAACAAATACCTTTGGAGAACATATACATACCCATACACATGCATATATATATGTGTGTGTGTGTGTATACACACATATATATCATATATATACACACACATACACATATATTGTTTGTATATTTTTGTATGTATATAATGTTACTCTAATGCAAAAGAAAGAGACAATAGTGAAAGAACAGAGATAAATCCAAAAAGTAGGCATTCTGCAACTACTTCATATATCCTTATTTGATATTTATCTTGTAGCTCAAAATCAGTAGAGGTCTAACAATCTCTGGAGTTACACACGTAATGGAATCTTATAAATGTAGTGTTTTGGGCCCTTCACATATTGGTCTCCAGTTATCTATCCCAGGTTGTAGGTCCTTTGTGAGCCAGAGTCATCTCCAAAATATAGATCATGAGCCCCATCAACTAATTTACTTCACTATTCAGTCAAAGGACACACTTAGGTCACAACAAAATCATGTAATGAAATAGCAAGGGAATAAAATGACAAGAAAACATTCCCCCATAAAATAACCACATTAGGAGCACAGGTCCTATTTGTGGTTTACCTGGTGTTATATGGTTCATGAATATCTCATTGTGTTCCAATCCCAAATCCAAGCCATTGGACCATCTTGAGTTAAAACTGACTTAGAACACTGACATTAGCAGGATTGGATTAAAGTGATCTCATGGTTAAAGTGGGGAAGGAGATGATTCAGAGGAAAAGGAGCCTGAGTAATTGGATAGTCAAATACTGGAATATTGCACAGTGAAAGTGCTATGCTTCTGGCTTTACACACAAATTCTCTCAATGAGATAAGGGGAGAGGGAATCCCACTGACTGCACAGGATTAGCCTGATGGGTATTAAAGGGAACTGAGGAAAAAGTAAAAGTATTATAAGGGCTACAATCCCTAGATCACTAGTATAAGGAAAATGAAAGCAAACAATCTTTGCACAGTCAACAGAGAGACAGATGTGAACGCACTTTTGTCTTGTAAGGATCATGCCCCAATGTTGGAGGGTCAATTTATGAATTTAATAATAGCACAGAAGAAAGGGGTGATACTGATGGAGTCAGGTGCTGTCAGAATACAGGTGGAGAGTATGCCTCCAACCCAGGAGTTTCATTGGAAGATATAAGAAAACCACTTAAATCAGTGCAAGAAGGAAAAGCAATGACAGTGTGAATAGGGATGAACTGAGAACCCACCCCAGGACTTAACAAGAGCTACACTTATTCTGTTACCAACCCTTTGGGAGGGGACAATTTCTCCATAAGGGGTTATAAGTGAACAGGTTTTCACCACCGAGGAACTTGGGAGAAATTTATTTTATTTTATTTTATTTTTACTTCCAAATTCTCTCCCTCCCTCTACCACCTCTCCTAACCATTGAGAAGGCAAGAAATAACAATGCCTATTATGCATATGAAGTCATGCAAGACATATTTTCACATTAGTCATGTTGCAAAAAAAAAGAAAGAAAGAAAGAAAAAATTATGCTTCAATCTGCACTGAAAGTTCATCAGTTCTCTCTCTGGAGGTGGATAACTTTTTCATCATGAGTCCTTTGGAACTGTCATGGATGACTGTATTTTTTTTAACTTTCAAATTTTATTTATTTAAATTTTATTTATTCATTCATTCATTCATTCATTTATAACATTCTTTTTTTTGCATTTTGAGTTCCAAATTTTCTCTTTTCAACTCCTACTCCACCTATTGAAAAAGCAAACAATACTCATTATACATGTGAAGTCATGCAAAACATATTGTGAATCACTTTATTGATCAGAGTAGCAAAGTTTTTCACAGTTAATTATCATAAGCACGCTGCTGTCACTGTGTATAATATTCTCCTAGTTCTGCTCACTTCACTTTCCATCAACCACATAAAGCTCACCAGGTTTTTCTGAAGCTATCCCTGCATCATTTCTTACAGCACAATAGTACTTCATCACAGTATACCACAACCTGCTCAGTCATTCCTCAGTTGATGGGCATCTCCTCAATTCCCAATTCTTTCTTTATCTATAAATATTTTTGTTCTAGAAATATTTTTGTATATATGTCTTTTTTCTTTTTCTTTGATCTCTGGGGTACAGACTTGATATCAGTATTGCAGGATCAAATGTTATGCAGTTTTATAGCCCTTTGGGCATATATTGATATATATATGGATATTATTGGTATATAATATCATTGGAAAAAATAACTGGTGAAGAAATGGTCAAATGGGGCCAATGCAGAGAGCTCCTCTTTCAGAGATCTTGCAGAAAATTTATATTTTCAAGCTAGTTGAGTCAGTTAGAAGTCTAAGATGAAGACTATACTTTGTTCCTTTTCAGGTGGCTAAGATGGGGAGTTACATATACCTGACCCCATAGATATAATGAAGGAAGGGGTGAAATTCCTAAAGGAGAGGGGTTTTGTAGATTGGATCTATGCCACTCAGTCATGGCCTCCCACATCCTATAATCAGTCTTCCTGGAAAGCAATTGGATCCCACTTACTGGACAGGGCCTCTCTAGTGACTTCAAGCTTTAGCTATGAGCCTCCCATGCCACATCACAGTATAAGTTTGGGAGAGCTGCTAGTGAAATTGAGCAGGAATTCTGGGCAGTCCTAGTGTCTAAATGTATTATACATATATTATACATATTATATGTATATAATTATTATATATAACAATATATTATATATAACTTCATATATATAAAGTAAATATAATTATATCAGTAAATATAGGTATCCATGAAACTAGCTGCTTAGAGAATGGCAGGAGGAGGAATGAATTCATTCAGTGGGTAGAGGGTTGCCCACTATCCTATACAGTGTATATTTATGCGTAGCTTTTGAAACATAAGTTTGATAAAGGAAATGATTGAAGGAAGGCCAGACTAGGTGGGGTGCTAGTAAAACTATAATGGGAATAAAGGCCTCTCTGCCTTACTAAGGTGGGCCTATTCAAAATAGAGGATTCTGCTATGACAGAGTTATAAAGCAACTGTACCTTAGCTACCATTAATCCAATAACAAGGAAACAACCTCAGGGATGGGGATCCTAGCAAGTTCACACAAAAGACTGAGCTATTAGCTACATGCCTGACCTGTAAGAGAGTCCTGAGGGATAGGAAATATAAGGTCTTTATCTATATTGACTCCTCTAGTGGTAAACACTAGTCCATTCGGTAGTCCTGAGCCACCAAGTCTTTGCAGTCAGACATGAGGGCCTCCTGGGATAATTCTTTCCAGGGCAAAGACTAAGGTTTCCTCAAGGTTTGTATCATCCTGTTAGAACTAGATGAATCCAGAGATCATATCTTCAAGTCATGGGGATCTGAAAAGGAGACTGATCATCAAATATATAAGGGGTTGTTGAATACACAGTCAAATTACTATCATATGATCAACTGTGACAAACTTGGCTCTTCTCAGCAGTACAATGATTGAAGACAATTCCAAAAGACTCATGATGGAAAATGCTATCTAGATCCAGAGAAAGAACTGTGGAGTCTGAATATAGATTGAAGCATACTATTTTCACTTCTGTTGTTGTTGGTTTTTTGTTTTTTCTTTCTCATAGTTTTTCCCCTTTATTCTGATTCTTCTTTCACAACAAGACTAATGTGGAAATATGATTAATATAATTGTACATGTACAACATATTAGATCATTTGCTTTCTTAGGAAGGGAGAGGGAAGGGAAGCAAAGAGAAAAATTTGGAACTCAAAATCTTATAAAAGTGAATGTTGAAAGAAAAAATAAATACTATTAAGTGGAAAAAATTACTATCATATCTTAGAACTGTCCCTAAGGGTTCATAAGGACCTCTCAATTTCCACTGAGAGTTTTGTAGAAAAGGATATCCTTACTAATGTGGAAGTAGATGGAACCCCTTCCCCTCTCGATTCAGGGTTGCAATTGTGGTAGCTAATCAGAGTGAGGGTACTATGGGAATGGACATTAGCAGCACTTGAGAGTCAATGTGAGTGTTTACAGAAACCTCTTGGCTGGTTTTTGTGGGTAGAACCAAATGGAAACGCTTGATGATGCCTGAGCTATCCTGTGTAGTTAACCTCAAGCAATATTGGTTCATAAAAGAAGGGTCTTAGTGAAGGAGATAAAGAGGGCTGGAAAATTTCATTACATTAACTCCCCTTATAACAACCCCAAATGACCAGTGAAAAGATTAATGATATATGCTGACTCCAAGGAAATTACAGGGAGCTGAATATAGCTGTTATAACAATTGCTGGGGCTGTTCCAACCTTGTCAAGATGGTAGACTAAGTAGCTGGCCTCCAGGTACCTTCAAGATCAGAGTCACTTTTGTCCTTTGAGTGTTAATTTATTTCATGAATAGGTTGCGACTTTGCCAGAGGCTAATGCCTTCAATCCCCAGTCCTGATGTCTCTTCTACTAACCCATTGGGTCCCTGCCTATGAGATCTGGCTTTTAGGAGTTCCGTTTCACCTGGTTCACTGGTGGTTCCATCTGCTATGATAGAAGCATAAAGCATTGTACCTCAGCAATCATTAACCCAGTAGCCAGGACAACCTTAGGGATGGAGCCCTAGCAAGTCCTCCTAATAGGTTAAGTTATGAGCTACTTGTCTGACCTGTAAGAGAGTTTTGAGGGACAGGGTATATGATATCTTTATATTTATTCCTAAATGGTAGCTATGGGTACTACCGAATGTTCTAGAGACTGGAGAGACCCTTTTAGGTCAAGTATTTTTCTGATACCTCCCACCACATATAGCTATTTGTAGAACATCTTAGGGCCTATCATAAATATCATATACTCTCTTTTGAAATGAACAATCATGTCAACAAATTTAGGAGAGCAACAGAAATTGAGGAGTAAGTTCAGCACCATCCCTGGACATAGGGATCATAGTGCCATCTTATAATGAGTCTAAGGATAAGGTAGTTTTCTTTGCATCTACAGATGCAAAGTCAGAGCATCTACAAATGGAAGATCAATTTGGCAGGATCCCATGAGTTTCTAGACCTATTTCTGATTAATTCATTACCTTACACCCCCATCTTCTCTACCTTACAGTGGAGATAAAGGTTTCCCTTACTGCAATTGAGAGCTATTTGGAATGCAGCGTTGCAGTGCTTGTCAAGTCTGCCATCGTGGTGGTGACCATCAAAGCTTTTACAGAAAATAGCCTTCTTTCTTATTATGTCCCTACACCATTTACTATTATCAGCCCACCTTTTCACAAAAAGACATCTGTGATTAGGCTCACCACCATTATACTTGCTGTTCTCTCAAATGAGATGCTATTTGTAAAGCACTTAGGATAGTATCTGACACATCGAAGGAACCTAATAAATGCTTACTTTCTCTCCTAAACCCCATTCTTTCCCATCTTCCATATCTTTCTCAGAGGGCTGGTATATGAAACACTGGAATGGACTCTTGGAAAGCAGCTTCATTATCATAACCTCTCACCATTGGGGTTAGGGTTCCACCTCCCAGAAGTTATGTCAACAATGAGTTGGTGCCACCTGAGGAAGAGGAATATTTCTCCAAAATAGCAATTTTTTAGTTCTGGCCTCCAGGAAGACTTATTCAATAAAGATTGACTACCTTTATATATAGTTTTGATTCACACACACACACACACACACACACACATAAATACACACACACACATACACACACACACACACCATCCAGTGTTTACTTATTCCATCCTCTGTATAGAGTTGTCTCAGAGGGCTTGATATGCTTGTGGAAGATGGCTCCGGTCTCAGACTGGTAGATTTCTCTTCCTCTATAATGACTCAGATAGCTCCTTCTCAGAAAGTCTTTGGGGTAGAATTGTCGAGAAGTGTCTTGCTTTCTAACAACAAAGAGGACGTGAAACTATCTTTGCACAATTATGATGAGTGTTAATGTACCTAGAAGAAACAGCATACCATAGTTGACTTAGTGAAAATCCTGAGTCCCTAAGTAAAAGCAAGAAGAAGGGGACAGGTCCTCAGCAGAGGTTTCTAAAAGGCAAATATTTGGTTTCATATACATATCCCCATGGGGCTCCTGGAAGGGAGAGGCTGTGACTGGTCTGTAGAATACTGAGTGGGTGATAGTTAGTATAGGGCAAGTCTCATTATTGACTTTGGCCCAGGAACATGCTGTGTATAAGATGATTATAACCTCTTAGCTACCTTGCTACATATGATGTTAACCATGCCACCATGGTGGGGATTGGTGACTATGCCAGAAGTATCATCACTTATTCTGTAACCTGAATGTTTTTGGTGCTCTTTCAGTTCATTTTGATTTTTTGCATAGGAATATCAATTGTGAGTTGCCCCAGTGTCATTCCTACAATATGAACTTCATTTTTTCAGTTACCATTACATCTTTTGTTATCTTAGAACTTCTTCTAAAAATTTGCATTAGGCTATTCCTCTATATCTGGTTTCTCACATCTCTAAGGTCAACGTTGTTTGGTAATGACCTTAACATAATTAAATGATTAAAAGATCCTTAGAAGATTTTTACAGACATACCACCAGTGGGAGTACCAATATTTATTTCTTGATCTAATTTATCCATAAAGGGACCGGGAAACTATCTTTGAGACTTGGATGATTGGAGTATAGAATACAGTTTATGAGAAGTTAGAACTCCCCAAGTTTGATGGAACTCCACTGAATTGTGAATCAACATATCTTTTTTAATAGGTAAACTGTAACAAATACAAAAGCAGAGAGGAGCTTCCAACTGAATTAGTGCTATATTAGCCTTATTGAATATCCTATTTTATCATTAAGTAAATTTATTTTTATTGGATGTTACAGGGTCCATGAGTGTATATTGTGTTTTAATACCAAGCATGAACTATTGGACTAGCCCTAGTTAGGCCTGACCTGGAATGTCTGAATTCAAGTCTTGCATCTAACATTAGCTATGTGATCATTTGCTATTCATTTGTCCTCTCTGCACCTATTTACTCCTCTCCACCAGGTAAACAAAGTGAGTGAAAAATACATGTTTCACAGACCATGACATGTACCTAGAGAAGAAGAGTAGGTGTGGGGGAAAGAAAATAATGTAAGTTTTAGATTATATTAAATTTATGGTACCGATGGGACATCCAGGTATTAATGTCATTATCCCTCTGGAAACTTGGTTGGTCATTATGCTAGTAAGAGCTCAGCACAATAGTAGTTCATCATATTTGTGCAGCATAACATTCATCTGTTCCTCAAATAATGGGCACTCCCATAGAGTCTCATTCTTTTCTACCTCAAAAAGAGTTATAAATATTTTGTGTATAGCTTTACATTTTATTTTGCCTAGGACTAATTCCTCTCTTAATCTGTCTTCCCTCTTAGGTCCACTTCCCACTTCTTCTCTTTCTCTATTTTCCTGTTGAGTGAAATGTATTTCTGTATCCAATTCTGTAGCCGTTTTGGAGTCATTCTCTTTCTCCACATTTTTTTCGTATCTGCCACCATAATAGCTTACTATGATTGAGATTCTATTATGTTTCCCCATTCTTGCAGACTACTCCCAAAACGATTTGATCCAGGACAAAATCTGATTGCTGCTCCCCATGTCTGAACTCTGCAATTTTGCCAGTTCTGGATTTGGGTTTCTATAAGAGTAGACTGTTGCTAGACGCCATCCCTATTAGCCAGCTAGAAAGCTCTGCTGCTTCAAGGAGGCAAAATTGTAGGTCCCACTTTGGTCTGGGTTTCCTACAGTGATTATTCCTCTGCAGACCGGAGTTTTGGCTGGAAGTGAGACCCTACTCTAAGCTTGGCTTTTTAGTTCTATCGCTGCTAAGGTTAACTTCTGAGCTTCTTCCTTTTTTCAGTATACCACCCAGGGCTTCCATACCTAGAAAAAGAAATCCCAATTGCACCATGTACAGTTTCCCTTCTCACTCCACTCTGGATCTGAAATCCAGGACTGAGTAGTGGATGACAAAGCTGCCAGTTGGCACCTGTCTCTATTGCTGTGCCCCACTATGGCCCTGGGGTACCTCAGCATGATCTAGGATCTCCTTTTGTGTTAGTGTAAAACCTCTTCCTGGGTATCAGGGTGTTCCACAAGCTGTATGTTCCTGCCTCAGCCCCTGAACTCAGTATTTGCAGACCTTTCTGTCTATCTCCCCACATTTAAATGGCCAAATAAAGGACTCTTTGTGACTTTTCTTGAGTTTGCCAGCAGGATTTAGTCTGGTGAATTTTATATATCAGTCTGAAACAGTTAAGGATGGGACTTCAGCACTTCCTTCTACTCTGTTATCTTGCATTCCAGTCAATTAACTTAAAGGAAAAACAGCAAGTGATCTTAAGTAGAGACCAAAGTATGTTTTTCCTCCCAGGAAAAAAAAATAAACAATAAAAAGTTAAGGACCTAAGCAGAATTTTAGAAAAGTTCAATATGATGGGTTCTTGGAGATTACTAAATGAGAATTAAAAGGAGAATACATACTCTTAACTTTGTGTAGTACCTTTACAATGACTGTATTAATTCACTTAAAAACTCACAAACAAATGCAAAAAAGAAAAACAGAAATAGTAAAGATATATTTTGTTGACTACAACATAATAAAAAAATTATAATATGTAGAAGGCTTTTGAAAAAAGGATTGAAACTTAAATGAACACTAAAAATACATAATGTAAATAATTAGTGGTGTGAAAAGAAATCATAGAAACAAGAGACAAAAATAGATAATTCCACTGACATTGAGAAAACGCACTAAAAATTTGGAGATACAGAAAAAGAAGTCATTAGAGGTAATTTATCTCTGTAAATACTTTCATTATCAAAAGAGAAAAAAGAACCAGTCAATGAATTGGATATGCCACTAAAAAACCAATGCATCAAAAAACCCAAAACAAACACTAAAAAAAAGAAATTCTATAAAACAAAAAAGATATAAACAAAATTGAGAGGAAAAAAATTATTGAATTGATAATAAAATTAGAAAATTGCTTCACAAAAATAAAATAAAACCAAACCCATTCTAATAAGTAGAAAAATCATTGGATAATTTGATTTTTTTTTAAACCAAATCACCATGCTCAAAAATAGAAGGTGAATTTAATGTACAATAAAGAAAAAATTAAAGAAAGTATTAGAAATTATTTTGTCTAATTATATGCAAATAAATCTGATGACTTAAATGGACAAGTATTTTTTAATATAAAATATCCAGGTTAACAGAAAAATAAATAATAAATTTAAATAATCCAATATCAGAAAAAAAAAAGAACAAATCATAAAGAAACTCCCAAAGAAAAAGTCTAGAACCAGATGGATTTAGAAGTATTCCTTGGGAAGGGACAAGGTCAAATGAGAGAATAGAATAAAGAGGGAACAGGGTAGGACAGAGGGAAAAATAGTTAGTCTTACACAACATGACTATTATGGAAGTCTTTTGCAAAATGATACATATATAGCCTGTATTGAATTGCTTGCCTTCTCACTGAGGATGGATGGGGAGGGAGGAAGGGAGAGAAGTTGGAATTCAAAGTATTAGAAATGAATGTTGAGAATTGTTACTGCATATAACTGGGAAATAAGAAATACAGGTAATGGGGTATAGAAATCTATCTTGCCCTACTAGAAAAGAGAGAAGATAAGGATAAGGGAAGGGTGGGGTGTGATAGAAGGAAGGTCAGATTGGGGGAAGGGGTAATCAGAATGCATGGTGTTTTGGGGAGGAGGAAGGGGAGAGATGGGGGAAAATTTGGGAATTCAAAATTTTATGGAAATGAATGTTGTAATCTAAATATAAATTTAAAAAAAAAAAAGAAAAGAAAATTTCATGGGACACAGAGAAGTTTAATGATTTGCCCAGAGTTACACAACTAGTGCATGAAGGAGGTGAAACTCAAACTCAGGTTTTCTTGGCCTGAAGGCTGATTCTGTATCCACTATACCATGCTAAATTTTTAACAAGATTCAGCATCCCTTTTTTGTTTTATGATGCATTGGGAATAAGCAGTAGTGAGAGCAAGCATAGAAATCACAGGACAAAGGTCCATAGATATGGTTGTGTGCTGACTGGGCTCATCCCATTTCTCCAGCATCCAGGACTTTCTTTCTTTACCTCCTTCTTCTCATAGAGAACAGTTGAGGCAAAAACTCTAGAAGAATGGGGCAAAGCAGCTGCTTCCCTCGCACCCCAGTCACCAGAGATGGAAATTGTCCCTAAAGCAATAGTTGTTAACTTTTTTGTATATCTAGGATACCTTTAGTAGTCTAGTGAAACCTATGGATCCGTCCTCAGGAATATGTAGTTTTAAATGCATAAAATAAAATACATAGGATTACATCAGAATTAAGTATAGTTACATTAGTAATTGTGAATAATAGGAATATAAAGGAAATCAACTGTATCACAATACAGTTATCAAAAATTTTTTTTGAAAAGTTCATGGGCCCAGTTCACCTCACTTAACCTGGTCCAAACAAAACAATAAATACCCTCTTCACTCTCAATTTCAGTGTACTCATTGGTTTCAGTCCCTTTCTCTGTGGATTGGATGGGGGTGGGAGCAGGAAGAAGGTAGAGAAGAATGCCTTGGCACGAAGGTCAGTCCCTTGGTCCTAACATGAAGCTTGAACTCCAGACTCTCACTCTCAACCCAGCTTCTTCTGATCTGGTGTTTTTCTCCTAGAATTCTCCTGAAAACAGTCCCATAATCCCCAGTTTCACATCAGTCCTGATGGGTTCTGAGAAAATATCTGCATAGCAATTCTGGGTTCCATAATCATGTTTTGTAATTTGAATAATGTGGTCTAACTATTTTAGACAGAAGAACAATCATCCAAAGAGAGTTGTGGGGTAACCTCTTGTGTTCTAAAACCCAGAAGAAAATAATGTTGTAGGCAGAAAACACACAGTCAGGATGTAGTAATGATTCACATAGTAATAATTCATCATAATCCTGAATAGAATGAAAGACAGAGACTACCATGTTCAGTTGGTTGGTTGATTATTGTCCTTCATTCTTGAAGAGGATCAAAATGACATCATCATGATAAACTCAAGTTTCAGTGTGTCCAACTGTGGCTAACCAGACCAATACGAGCTCAGAATGCTCGGGATGAACAATTGGGGTGGATACTCCAAATTTTCCCATGCTATGTTTACTTTGTGCTGTCTCAATTCTGCTTTGCTCAAAGAGCACAGCACCTTTTCTTATGTGGGCACACCATGCTGAGTGGTCCTGTGCTAGTGTCTCCCATGTCACACAGTCAAATTCAAAATTCTTGAGAGAGAACTTGAGAGTATCCTTGTATTGCTTCTTCTGACCACCACATGATCACCTGTCCCATTCAGGTTCTCCATGAAGTAGTCTTTTTGGCAAGCATACATTTTGCATTCAAACAACGAGGCCAACCCATCAGAGTTGCTCTCTCTGAAGTATAGTTTGAATGCTTGGTAGTTCATCTCGGGCAAGGACTTCAGTGTCTAGTACCTTATCCTGCCAGGTGATCTTCAGAATCTGCCTAAAACAGTTCAAATGGAAGCAATTCAGTTTCCTGGTATGACTCTGATAGACTATCCATGTTTCACAGGCATATAACAATGAGGTCAGCACAACAGTTCAGTACACCTTCAGTTTGGTAGTCAGTCTAATACCTCTTCTCTCCCAAACTTTTCTTCAAAGCCTTCCAAACACTAAGCTAGCTCTGGCAATGCGTGCCATAACCTTATTGTCAATGTGTACATCCCTGGAAAGTATATTACCAAGGTAAGTGAACTTATCCACAGCATTCAAAACTTCTCCATTTGTTGTAACTGATGGTTTCATGTATGGATGGTGTGGTGGTTGCTGATGGAGCATCTGTGTTTTCTTGGTGTTAATTATTAGGCCAAAATTCGCACAGACAGCAGAGAATTGATGCATATTTCGTTGCATCTCAGCTTCAGAGGCTGCATTGAGTCAAGGGGAGGGGGGTCTTTCTCTTAGTCATTGCTGGCAAGATTCTTCCTAGAGTACTCCTTAATATCTTTCACTTGGAAGATGGTCACATACCTGAGACCCACTGTGGCTTCAGAAAGGGCTGAGGAACAGTCAATATGGTGTTTGCTGCCCAACAACTCCAGGAGAAATGCCAGGAACAGAGCAAAGGTCTTTATACAACATTTGTAGATCTGAACAAAGCCTTTGAAGCTGTTAATTGTGAGGGCTTATCGAAAATTATGTCAAAATTTGGTTGCCCAGAGAAGTCCATCAGTATTGTATGTCAATTTCATGATGACGTTTGCCCTGGTTCTGGATAGTGGACAATGCTCTAGTGCCTTCCCAGTCACCAATGAAGTGAAACAGGGCTGTGTGCTTGCTCTCATGCTTTTTAGCATGATGTTTTCAGCCATGTTGTCAAGTGCTTTCAACAAGGATGAACATGGCATCAAGGTCGACTACTGCACTGATGGTAAATTCTTCAATCTAAAAAGGCTTCTTCAAGACCAAAGTGGAGGCAGTGTTGGTGAATGATTTTCTGTTTGCAGATGATTGTGTATCTTGTTCAGTTTAAAAAGGATGGACATTACTACCCCATCCTATCCAAGTTTCTCATAGGAGATAAAGGCAGTTCAAACAATGAGCAAAAGAAAGCTGAAGAATCATGAAGATCTGATACTTTCAAAATGTAGAGGGGAACGCTCTGACACAAGCTTTACAAGAGTATTTCTTTCAATTACTTGAACAATTGGCCTAAGGCCTAAGATAATAACATAAGTTTAATGGAAGTTGGCCATACTTTAAGAAAAAAACAACATAAAAATACAAGCCTATGAATCAGACAAATTAAAGAGTGAGGATTCACTTTATAAAAAGTATTTTATGGTAATTGGGTGAACCAATGAAGAATCAGAACAATATATACAATGACTATAACGATGCAAATGAAAAGTTCACCAAAAAAACCCCAAACTCTGAATAACTGAAAAAATCAATAATTCCAAGAAAATGAATAATGAATGACACATACAGGAACATTGCAAAAATTGTTGAGTGTGCTCATTCTATCTATTGTTTTTGCTTAACTTTTTCTTTCTTACAAAGGAGAATTTAGTTTGAGATGAGGTAGATATTGAGAAATGAAAATTATATAAAAATAAAAGTTATCACTAAAGTTTTTTGAAAGACTGTGAGGCATTTTTAAGGAAATTTGGGGACTTACAGAATCATAGATTTAGAGCAGGAAGAGACCATAAGCACCCTAAAGAACAGAGCTATTATTTCACGAATAAGGAAGTGAAGTAGTTTCCATTGGATCCATTAGACTGTAAGTTTCTTGAGGTCAAGGATTGTCTTTTTCTTATTTTTATTCTTAGCAGCACTTAGCACAGTGCCTAGTATGAAGTAAATGCTTAATAAAAGTTTCATTGGATTGTACTGTATTTGGATTGGATTATACTATACTTGCCCAACATCACACAGATAGTCAGTGATAGAACTAGGACATAAGTTCAGCACTCTTTCCTCAGCACCAGCTTTAAATAAAGAAGAACCCATAATATATGTAGGCATCTAGGTGGTGCAGTGGTAGAAGCCTGGCCTGGAGCCAAAAAGACTCATCTTCCTGAGTTCAAATCTGATCTCAAACACTTACTGGCTATGTGACCCTGGCAAGTCACTTAACCTTGTCCGTTTCAGCTTCTCATCTGTCCAATGAGCTAGAGAAGGAAATGACAAACCACTCCAATATCTTTGCCAGGAAAACCCTACATGGGGTCAGTGGAGAGTCAGACACAACTAAAATGACCAAACAACAAAATAGCAAAACTAAGTGTTTATTAATCACTAAACATTAGAAAAAGGGAGAAGGCAGGAAAAAAAGTATAAAACTTAAACTTTAAGAGGCAAATTGTTTTCATCCAGATTAATAAGGTCAAACAAAGGAAGACTGAGTTCTCAGAAGAGTAAAATACAATTCAGACAGCACAGAATGGAATAAAAACCTCCAGACCCTTTTTTCAGAGCCAGGGTAAAAGAGAGGGAGCAGGGGAAGATACTTCTCCAAGAGAGAGCTGTCTCTGCCCCTCTCCACACACACACACACACAAACGTACAAATACGTTATCTGCCAGGTCAAAGTCTTTCCCTTTCACTGATTTGGTGTGTGGCATGTATCTTCACTGTAGGCAAACATGGCTTTTCACCTTTGAGACAGAATTGATAAGAGTTCCTAAAAAGACGACTGCAGAGTTAGGGAAGAACAGCCAAAAAGAGTGATGCGCCCAGTCTTAATAGTTTTACAAGATCCAGACAGCCAACCAGAAGAGGCTACCCCCACCAGTATGGTAGAGGAGGCAGACACCTCTATTAGGCTATCTAGACATGCTCCAAAGGACCCTCGAGGGTGGCTCCATCTTAGGAGAATTGGGCATGCCCAGAGAATCCCAGGTTACACATTTTCCCTTTATGAAACTTGCCATCCAAGCAAATAGGCCCATTGTACTTAATAGGAACAGAGCTAAATCTAACCCCTTTTCCCTCCCCAGAGACTAAGGTGGTGCAAAGTAGGGGAAGGAAGATCATGTCTTCTATGTGTTAGGGGAATAAACTTGTATGTTTGTGATTATACCTTCTGAAGTAAATATTTCCCTGTAAAAGCTAATCTGTTAGTAGCTAATAGAACTAGGGTGCAGGCAACTACACCTTACAAGTAAGAAAATCTTATCAGTGGGCGCTGTAGCCATTTGCAGAGAGCCTTGACACCCCCTAAATCTCTGTAAGAGTACTGGAGAACCCTGAGAATGAAAGAGTGAAAATGTAGTCTGTCTGGAATTCAGGTAGTGAGAGCCAGGGTAGCCTGCGTTACATAAGCAAAGTACATTGACCAGGGACCAATTAATACTTAGAGATTCATGGGGACTGTGAGTGACTAAAATCCATTTGGCCATGCTATATCGGGTGTCAAAATAGCACCCTGCTGAAAGCTGAGTGTAAGTAAAAGGGCTCCAGATGTTGAAAGTAGCCAGCCCCTTTTTACATCAAAATCCTCCCTTCAACAAAGAAAAGGACACTATCCAACAGCTAGAAGGCAAAGTCATCCTTCTTTTAGGATGTTTTCAAAATTCTATTATATTTTAGAAATTTAAACCTTAGCTCCAGAATTTTTTTAAAATAAATAGATGTATTTTTTGAAGGTGCACAATCACCAGGTGGTGATGGCAAATACAGCCAGCCCACTGAGCTATCCATCATTCACCAAATTAAGGATTGACTAGACACCCTCATACAACTTGTTTCTCTTTGTGCATCTCTCTCTCTGACTCTTTCTCTCTCCTTCTCCCTCCTTCACTCTCTCTCCTCTCTCTTTTCACCCCCTACCTCTCTTTCACCCTCTCTTTCACCCCTTCTCTCTCCTTCTCTCTCTTTCCCCCTCTCTCCTCTCTCTTTTCAACCCCTTTCCTTCTCTCTCTTTTACTCTCTCTCTCCTTTTCTCTTTTACCCTCTCTCCTTTCTTTTCACCCCCCTCCCTCTCTTTCAGCCTCTCTCTCTTTCACCCTCTCTCTCTACTCTCCACCTCCATCAGGATTTCCTAGAATGATCCCTTCTGCCACAGAGGAGCAGCTTCTCCTTTCAAGGGCTGGCCAGGTTTTCAGGGCAAAGGAAAGAGATGAACTCCTTTCAATTTATTCCACTACCATCTCAGATGAGATAATATTTGCAAATTACTTAGCACAATGCCTGTCTCTTTCTCCATCAAATAAACTAGCATGTCACTTAATGCTTGATTTCTTAAATCCCCAGCCAGAAATCTCACCCTGGCAACATTCACTGGGATTGTATGGGTATAAATCCCAATACTTTAAATCACCTTGTTTCCTGGGATTTGATCATCTCTCTTTCCCCAGTCTCATTGTTAGCATTCAAGTAAGCAGACAGGGCACCCATTCTAATGACTATTCATTTTTAATATATAGATACACATATATGGAGAAAATATTTAAAATAATGCAGTTTACAGAAATAGACATTTTAGAAGCAGCTATATAGTCAGCCACTACAAGTATGGGGGTGGGGGGAAAGGAGTTGAGGAGCATTGGCATCCATCTAATTCTCCATTTAGAGAGTAGGTAAAACAGAAAACACCATAGAGTCTCTGTGTCACCTCCTTCCACATGGGAAAGCAGCAGGGCCAGGGCCAGGGTGGGGGAAGGTCAAGAGTGATTACGGGACAAGTCTCACCATAACCCTCGGCCCACACACGGGTGATCATTGACCAATTCTTAGATTCTGCTCCTGGCTTCTCAGTGCCAATCGCTGTCAGTGGGGAGTAGCGATGCCTGAAGGTACTCAGCTCAACCAGGGATGACAGAGTTTGGGATATAGAGTCCTATTTGCTTTCCTTTTGACATATCTGCTAGGTCACAGCTTGTATGCCTTCCTGCTTACTTCTCTGTCTCTTGCATGCTCAGCTTTTTTGTTTTTTTAATGCTGGCCTCCTTCAAGTCAGGGTCATTTTTTAAAAAAATACTCTGGGTGGTTTGCCTTCCGGTAAAATCTGAGGTCCCTTGAAGCTTAGAGAGCACTGGAAAATGAACCCGCTCACCAGCAAGGACCTCTGCTGGGTCCCACTTGCACCCTTCCCCCACACTCCTATTCCATTCCCTGGCTCCATGTCCAATCCTTCATCAATCAACTCCAAGAAGGCTGACCTGTGAATTCATTGTCACTGTCCAGCATTCGTTGTCCAGCATTCCTAGGTCCATATCCCCCATTTTCAATAATTTCATACCAAAAAAAGAGCTAAATCATTTTTCTACAGTGGTCCTTGACAATTTAGAGATTTGGGGGGGGGGGGGATAAGGGAACAAGCATTTATGGAGCACCTACAGTGTGCATGCACTGTGCTCAATGCTTTACAAATATGATCTCATTTGATCATCACAACAACCCTGGAAGGAAGGTGCCATTATTATCTCCATTTTACAGCTGAGAAAATGGAGGCAAAAGGAGGTTAAGGGACTTGCCCAGGGTCACACATCTAACAAATGTCCAAGGTTGGATTTGAGCTCAGCTCTTCCAGACTTCAGGATCAGTTTTAGTTCCTGTGCCAAATAGACAACAAAAGAACCACTTCTCCCTGTGACTCCTATACAATGTTTTGAAAGAATATACTCACAACAATAATTAATAACAATAATTAACATTTATATAGCACCTACTATGTTCTCAGCACTGTGCTAAGTGTTGGAAATGAAAATATGAAAAAGAAAAATAGTCCCTACCCTCAAGGAGCTTATAGTCTAACACAAGATAACACACAAAAGGAAGTTAACTAGTAACTGTGAATGACTAAGCTATTTTGAGTAATATGACCATTCAGATCAACTATGAAGAGCTCATGAAGGAAAATGTTATCCACTTCCAGAGAAAAAAGGCATATGGAAACATGTATCATATGGTTATACACACACACACACACACACACACACACGTGCATGCACATGTATTTTTCTTCTTTTAATTTGTGAGATGAAGCAAGCATTTCCATGACATAATATAATAAAAAAGATAATTGCTCATTAAACTCCAAATCTATCATGTACAATTTGCTATTCCTTTTAAATATATAATAATGTCATCCTGTAAATTTCTTTTTTTTTCTTTTTCCTTTTTTTCTTCCCCTACCCCCTCACCCTGGCGTAGAGATGGCTACCCTAAACAAAAATAGTGTGTGTGTATATGTGTGTGTATATAAATATATGTGTGTATATGTATACATATACACACATATATGTGTATATAAATTATTCTATACATACTTCTACTTATTAGTTCTTTTTCTGGATGCAGATAGCATCTTTCCTCATATATCCTTTATTTTTAATTTGTGTATTTATATAAGTTAAAATAAATTATTCAATCAAAGTCATTCTTAGAACTATGTCTGTTACTGTATACAGTGTTCTCTTGTTTATGCTCACTTTATTCTTCATCATTAGTGCAAGTCTTTCTATGCTTTTCTAAGACCATTGAGCTCATCATTTCTTATAGCACTTATAACACAATATTATTCCATCACAGCCATACCCAACTTACATAACCATTCCCCAATTGATGGGGATCCCTGCAGTTTTCAGTTCTTTGCCACCACAAAGAGAGCTGCTATAAACGTTCCATTCACATCCACAATTATAGTTATTATTTGTGAATTTTCCTCTATCTTATTTTTGCTCATTATTTTCTTTCTCTGCTTCTCTTTTTACCCTATTCCTGTTACTTTATCTTCTTCCCCCCTCCATGCTCCCACTCTCCAGCCCACCAATCCCTCTACCAGTCCACCTCCCACTCTCTCCTCCCATCCTTCCAATCCCAATCCATACACCCCTCCAAAAATCCCTTCCCCATCTTTTCCCCCACCATCCCAAATATCACTCTACAGACTCCTCTAAAGAGTGCCTTCTCCACTTTTTCCCCCAGTTTTCTCAACTCTACTGTATCAGTAAGCACCTCAACATACACAACAGGACCTGCTATCACTGGTTCTTAGATCTGCATTCATAAAAGGAAAGGCAACTTTTGAGGAGTTAACAATCACTTTAATCAAGCACAGGTACCAGGGAAAATCAAAGTCAAAATTTCAGAGAAATCAAAAATCAACAGCGCTTTCAAACTGGTTGTCCATTAACATACATACATATTTACCAAAAAGGGAAGCACCAACGTCTGTGTTTTCAAAAAGCCAGGGAGGGGGCTGGGGTGCTGAGCAACTTCCCAGAGTCTCTTCTGGCACACATACCTTCTTCCAAAAACTAAGCTCCCAAAGTAAAACCTCACCCTCCGAGTATTTATACATTTTTTAGAGCCACAGAGTATAATAACCCTCTGACCCAGTGCCTCAATAGAAAAAACAGAAGGTACTTGGGACCTTCCTACAAAACAACTCCCCTAATCAAGCTTCCCACAATGGGTGGAAAAGATCCTCTCCAATCACATTATTCGATCAGAAGCACTTTTAGTAAAATAAAAACAGCGAAAGATCCTAATTTGATTGCCATTACATCTACATGTTCAAAAGACTTTCTGCATGCTTCCAGATATAGGATGCAGTGTTGGGCAGGAAGAAGGAAGAAAATTTGAAACTTAAAATGTAACAATTAATCAAAAATTTTAAAGGAAGTTAACAAGGAAGAAAGATACACAGACAGGGACTTGATGAATAAATCAAAGGGAGAATAGGAAATAAAGAGATGGCTGACCTGGGTGCCCTACTTAAATAGAAGTCCTGGGAGCTCCTCTCCCACCACCCATTCAGAAAGAGGAACCTCCAGGGCAGAAGATACTAATGAAACATGCATTCCAAGGTTGAAGTGATCTTGCAGGGTAATGAAGTTCCTGGGACATGATGGAGAAATCTGGAAGAATGCAGTCAGATGGGAAATGAACTGTCCTCCTAGGCCCCATTTCATCCAATGGGGAATGGACCAAAACTCTCTGGGAGATGGGCTACCCTATCCAGGCACCTGTGATGGGACTGTCTTCTGAATCTTGCATTTCTCCCGGAACCTCACACCCCCTGGGAATTCTCCCTAGGCACAATTCTGGTTTAACTTGGATGTTCCCAAATTATTTTCTAAAGAAAGTTGAAATCACTCTCTGGAAATCATAGGATGCTACATCTGAAAGGGCACTTGGAAGTCATCATTTTTTTTATTAAAGGGGCCATCCCTTGACTCACTTCTTTGAGACTTATTCACTGAATGGGTGTTACCTCACTCAAAGTGAGAACCTGAAAAGGCCTTAGCCTAAAACGACGAGGGAGCTCCCACTGTATCCTGGACCATCTCCAGTCATCCTGATGAATACCTGGCCCCTGGACCCAGATGACTCAGGAGGAGAAAGTGAGGCTGGAGACTTTGTAAATACCTCCCTCCCTCAAATCAAAGTCAACTGCAAGTATGTCATCATTTCCCTGAGGTCATGGTCCTCTTCAAAAATGAAGGACAGATACAATATAATAATTCAGTCCCCTTCATTTTACAGAGAAGGAAACTGAGTCCCATAGACATAAAGGTGCTCTGGGCAATGTAGCAGACATTCAAATCCAGGTCCTCTGACCCCAAATCCAGCATTCTCTCCAGTCTATCATCTGCTTCCCTCCCTCTCCAGGTCACGTAGAAAGTCAGTGATGGAACCAAGGTTTGAAAACAGCCAGGCCTCCTCACTCCACCACTCCAAGGCTGCTTCTTCCATTTTCATTGACAAGTCAGGTCTAGGCCTCCAAGGACTCTTTCACTGAACCTGCTAAAGTCACTGGGACCAACTGTTTTTAGTCTGGAAGAGAGATGTTATCCCCCCTCAAAAAAAAAGAAAAAAAATTGAGACAGGAAGATTATTTGCTTTTCTGAGGGCAAAAGGAAAGATGAAACCAATAAAGGTTCACTAGAACTGCTGTAGAATACCCTAACATTTTTCAAAGTAAAGTTTGAGCTCAAAGCTTCTGTTCCCTTTTCCTCTGATCAAAAATGAAGCATTTTCTGATGCTTTGACATTGATGTTTGCAGATAATGGAGAGACTCATGTATTTCAGTGAAATTAGTTCTTCATGATTTTCTGAAGATTCTAAGCTCATAAGAGCTTTGTCTTCATAGGCAAAGTAGAGAATTGAAGCAATAATCTAAATGATTTGGGAAACTAGAAAACGGACCCCCTGGACTGTCAGGGAGAGAAGGAGGTTGACGGCAAATAATTTAAGGATCATCAGGCTCCCTGAAAACTATGATCAAACAAACAAAAAATCCCAGAAAACACATTTCAAGAAATTCCAGATAAAAACTGCCTAGGTCCTTAGAAGAAGAATGAAAAATATTGTGGAAAAGTGGGGTAAAAAAATTTTTGCAATGTGAAAATATCAAGAATTGATTCATTACCACCTGAAAAAAAAACTCAGAATGAAAATAACAGCAAAATCATAGCTGAAATATAGAGCTTTCAAGTCAAACAGAAAAGTGTTAGAAACATGCAAAAAGGAAGTTCCAAAAAACTACAGTCCATTTCACACAAGACTATTCTGCCACTACATTAAATGACAGAAAATCTTTCCATACTACATTGAAAAAATGAAAACAAGAATAATTTATACAGCTAAATTGAATGTAAAGGGCTGGGCTGAGGATATTGTAAGAGGAATGAACATGTAATGGAATAGATGACTGAATCAATCCTAATGAAGTTACTGAAACTGGGTAGAATATTTTAAATACAAAAAAAAGAGTAAAAAAAAATGAAAAAGGTTAATATAGTTTTACCTTTGATCATTTGATAGGGTTTAAATGACAATGAATGGTGAAGTGCTTACATCCTAACAGTGGGAGGACAGACAAGGATTTCTTCAGAGTAACACTCTCTCAAGACTCATTGAGACAGCAAAGAAATATAAACATGAAGGGTGGTTTTATTCGGCTTTGTTGTTTTTTAAGGGAGGAAGAAAGGGGGAGGGAAAGAAATACAGGAGAAGGAAATGAAAAAGAAGAAGTAGGACTCAAACTTGGAGACAACCTGTGGCAAAGGGCTGACTTATAGATTGTGGTTGCCAGTTCTTTCCCTCTTTTCATAGGGATATTCAGAGGAAATCCTCAAGGATTCATCCTCAAGTATAGTGAATCTATATCCAAGCTGTCTTGACTACTAATAGAGGCATGAAGGCATATGAAGTTAGAATGCTGATGAGAAAATGGGAAGATCAAAATACTCCAGATTCTCCAAAATTTAAAAATTCCTCATCCTCAGACTAAGAGGTAAGGGCAGGGAAGGGACAGAAGCAGAGACCCAAAGTTAAAGCAGAGGCTTCTTCCCCCAAAGGGATTCTTTCTCAAGGGCTTTGGCTAGAACATATTTGCTCTACATTCTGGACTCCTCTTTCCCATTTGCTGTTGTTTGTCCTGCATTCTCAAAGAGGACCAATGACATCTTGAGTTGAAAGTGAATTGGATTTAAGTGAGGCAGATCTGTGCAAAGTCATCAGCCTCACTCTCTCCTCTAGGACCATGGGAGTCCAGTGGCAAAACATAAGTCAAGACAACTGGGATGGCCCAGTCCCTGAATTTATATATGGCCCAGAAGACACGATGAAGTCCCTTAGTCATTTGGAACAGACCTCCTATCTGCTAAAAAAGCCCTTATTCCTAAATGATTCTTTTTTCTAAGATACTACCTAAACTTATCATGAAGTTTCTTTCTTTTCCCATTTCCTTAACCTATAGCATTTCTTTGTTTTAGCTATAGTTTTCTTCTGTTTACCTATATCTCTAATCACACTTTCTAGATTGGTACTTTATACTAGCCTAGGCTCTACCCTTTCCTGCATTTTCACTCAAATCTCCAATCTTAGTTCCTAGATTGGCACTTTACTCAGCTAGTTCTAGATTAGCATGAATAATTAATTCCATGAAGTGGTCAAATTATTTGAATTCTTCCTCCATATTTCCATTGGGTTGGAACCAATTACCATTATAATTTCAAATAGTTCAGATTTTAATAGATACAATCACTTCTGGGGATTTGTGACTAGAACTAATCAGGGTACTAGTGATAGAACCTGATCTTTCTTGTATTTTTAAGTGGACCAAGCATACCCTGTTAGATCATGTCCCCTCTGAAATCTGTATGTTCTAGTTCTGAATGGGGTGGCTAGGATTTGGCCATGCTCTTCACCATACTCCCCATGTTCTGCTTCCATGTCCTGGTAACCCAACTTGGGTGTTGGCCTAAACCCCATCTTTGTCTTCTTCTTAACCAAATTATTAGCCAGGAATTCTATCTTGTGCTGTGGTCCTAAGAGGCCCCCAATTGAATGTCAGATATTATATTGGTCTCAAGCCTTTGGGAGGTTTACCTTCCCTGCACCTCCAAAAGGATAGGGTGCCCAGAGGTAGTGCTGCCACCTGTGAAAAGCTAACCCTGTCTTCTGGTATGGCTCTGAAAAGAATTCACGCTTAAGAACTCTTGCAAAGCCTCCCATTGTCCACACACTGCCCAATTCATCTCTCTGTGCAGTAACTGGTTAGAGGCTGACTCTCTCCCCCATTATACCCCTCTGACCCACTAGGGAAGAGATCCCATTGGATTCATTTATCCCATTTACCAAATGTCCCATTGCATTCTAAACTCCACCCCACCCTTAGTCCCTCCACAGACCTACTCAGAGACCTACTGGTGTTTACCAGAGGTTCACTGGCTTCTGATGTCCTCAGGCAGATTCCCTCTCTTTGGTTTCAAACTGCCTTGTTGTGCTGTGCTGTACTAGATGGAGGAGAACCTTACTATTCCCCTTTGGTTTTGTAGATCATTTTGCCCTCTGGTCATGCTCTAAATTTAAACAATTTCTATCTCTTCCCCTATAATCCTTTCCTTAATATATTCTATTATATCAGGAGTTCCTAACCTCTTTTTGTGTCATGGACCCTTTTGGCAATCTGGTAAAGCGGGTGAACCCTTTCTCAGAATAAGGTTTTTTGTTTAATTTCTTATTTAATGTTTAATTTGTTTAATGTAATGTTTAATTTCATAATTGAAGGAAAATACTAAGTTCCAATTAGAAGTTAGTGAAAATAATGATGTAATTAATCTCACCCATGGACCCCATGAAATCTATTCACAGACCTCTTAGGGGTATGTGGATACCAGATTAAGAACCCCTGCTCTACACATTAGTAACAATAGGACCAACCATATTAACAGTTGGATACAAAGTCCAAATTATTTCACATCCTTTGGAGACAAGATAATATTTGGAATCAGGGTAAGGGGCTAATTGTTTAATGGGATTCTGCTTCAAATGCTTATTCTTTCACCTCTTTTAAGGAGATCAAGAGTAAAGATTCTGTCCTGATATAAGCCAGTTAGTACTGGGAAAACAGAGCAGACTAGCATTAGTCATTAGTCATTTTCTCTGAGGAGAGGGTATTCCAGGTCTTCAGACTCACTAGTGTATTAGTCCCTGAGACTAAGTCTGTACTGAGGGAAGCTGTATTTTCTCATCAATGATTTGTGATTGATTTAATGGATTTTGGTGCATTTCAGATAATAAAAGTTTACATTTATGAAGCACTTTAGGGTTACAAAGCACTTTTCATCCATTAACTTAGATGATTTTCCCAACAGCCTTCTGAGGCAGGCAGGGTAGGTATAATTATCTCTACTTTATAAATTAGAAGACTAAGGTTTAGATAAGTTAAATCACTTGCCCATGATCACATAACTAATTAGTGAGCAAACTAGGGCCAACCTCTGGTGCCAGTATCCCAATCACACTACACTATTTCTGTGAGGAAATTCTGTGGCAATGTAGGTACAGCTATTTTTTGTGGCACAGGAACATAAACATTACTTGAGAACCTTTCATTTTGCCTCTAAGGACAAAACACCTAGAACAGTGTCTTGCACAGTATAAGTGCTCATTGGATTGGATTGGTTGTGGAAATCTTCTTTGCTCCCTAATCCTGTTACAAGAAATCAGGGCCTCTGAGTCCTGAAGGGGTGACTCTGGACATCAGGTCTAAAAACCCAATGAAACTCTGAACTACTTTCTATACCTCCTTTTCCTTATCAGTAAAACGAAGGTATTAGTCTAGATGGGAGTGGGGTGGTTCTTAACCGAGGGATGTGTGGCAAGGGTAAAAGGGGTCTGTGAACTTGAATGGGAAAAAAAATCTTTATTTTCACTAGCTTCTCATTGAAATTTGAGATTTCCTTTAATTATTTAAAAGCATGTAATAGGTTGCAAAATTCAGAGAAGGGGTTCATAGTTTTCACTATAATGAGAATAAGTCTGTTGCCTTGACAAACATGATTCCATTCTATTTTAAGCCTCCATTTTGTGACCAAGTAGTCATTTTATATATTTGTTTTCTATAACATGGTAAGGATTTAAGTAGTATAGTTTGCCAATGAAGTGTATACTCTCTAAATTTGGTAAACAATTACTAATGATGTGTGTGTTCCCCAGATTTGGTAAACTACTGGTGATGACATATGCCCCCCAAATCTGGGGAACAATTGCTAAACACTTGGTAAAGACTTTAGTTGTGACTGATAGTTTCCTATCCTCATTGGCTTAGGTGATCAATCAACAATCAGAACTTAAGTATGATGGGATAAATGCCATGGGATGGGATGGGATGAGATGGGATGGGATAACTAAAATATGAGACTCCAATCTTCAACCTGTATTTGGGTGAAACTGAAACAGGATCCTGCATTTCCCACACTTGAAACTCAAGCATACCTCATATTTGATTGAGGGTAGTACTGAATGATTAGCAGAAATAACAGATTTGCCAGGCAACTACCTTGAAGAAAGAGACACATGGCATTTTAGGCAAAGAGGGAACTTTGCCATGGAGTAACAAAATGAAACACTCTTAGTCATAAGCCCTAGAAAATCAGACTAGTGGTCTGCTCCTAATGGGGTTAATGTTTGTATTGTCTAACAGATAATATAAACTGTTTGCACATGTGATTAATAAAATTTGATTACTAACATTGAAAAGTGCAAGTCTGATCAGTGTTTTCGTTGGACTAGAAAGCACAAGTAATAGTGAATCAGTTTTCCAAGGGTACTGTGTGTCACATTTGCCAGTGTATCAAAGATTTCTATGATACATAAAAGATTAAGAAGCCCTGCAATAAATGATTCTATGAACCTATAATCATACATTTGGAAAAGAAATAAATAGATAATCATTTAGACCTGAGCTATACGATCAAATGATACCTGTCCTTTCCAGTCAATCCCACACATAATGGCACACAGAATTTCATATAAGGTACAGTAAGAAAATGAATGACAGATTCAAGGTTTTTGATTGCAACAAACTTATGGACTAAATAAATAGGAAAATAATAATAAACAACTTTATAAATCAAGGATTGAAGGAACACAGTTCCAAGTTTTAAAAATATAGAAGCATTGTTCCCCTCTGCCTCCACAACCACTTCTCCAACAAATTCAGGAGAGTTTCCCTAAAAGCAGTAAAAGCTCAATAGTATTCTGTCCCACAATTTCACCCCAGACTCAGTTTTTTCTACTTCCCCCACAGTAAGTATTCTCTTTCCCCTCTCTTTCTAAAGAGATTGCCTAATCTACCTGTTTTAGATTGGAGCTCTTAATCTTTTTTTGTGTTGATTCAAAGAAGTACTAGAGCCAATTCTAGCTCTTAGGCTCTCTTCTAGTTGTTAAATTTTAAATATCAACATTTAACAATATATGTTAAATGCTATCACAACATTATATGTTAAATAGCTAAATGATAAAGCATTTATACTGGAAATCAGCAAATCCTACAAATCAGAGCTTGAGTTTTTGTTTTCTTGATTGTCTAGAAATGATGGAGAAAATGTTAATAATACAGATTAAACTTAAAAGTGTGTTGTCCATTTTTTTTCCAGAGAAAAAATGTCCAATCTTTGCACACTGGAACAAAGAATACAAAGTAGAGCTACTGGTTGTCACCACATCCCATTAAGGATGGAGGAAAAGCTCCAAAGGAGCTTCCCAGTTCCCTCCCTCATGTTTTTTCCAGTTGCTAATCATCTACCAACACACTTCTGTGTTTCGTGGGTCCCCTTGGGGAGCCTAGTCAAACATTTGGACCCCTTTTCAGAACATTGTTTTCAAATGTGTAAAACAATGTATACGTGCATTATATGCATCTATATAGTATGACAAAGAAAATGAAATATGTTGAAATGAAAATGTAATATTTTCCCATTCAGATTTACAGATCTCCTGAAATCTATCCATGAACCCCTTGGAAGAGAAGGCATGGGCCCCCCCTCATTACAGCAACTTTCAAATATATAAAATAGTAGGCAGAGAAGGAAGAAGAAAGTTATGGGTGTAAAAAGGAAAGTAGAAAGAGGCAATAGCAAAGGGGAGCAGGGTGCAGATGTAACCTACTACCAACAACGTTCAGGGATAGCAGGTGGGAGTTCCTTCCTCATGACAGACCCCATCACAAAACAAACATAATTCCTAAGATAATGTCTAAAGCCCTTCTAGATCTAAATCCATCATTCTTCCAGTTTGAAATCTATGCTCTTTTTCCTTAGAGAATTTGGAATAATAATCATGACAACAACATAATAACTAACATTTATATAGCATCTACTATGTGCCAAGCACTGTGCTAAGCACTTTACAACTATTATTTCATTTGATTTTCACAACTATGATGAGAGGTAGGTGCTATTATTATCCCTATTTTACAGATGAGGTAACTGAGGCAAACAGCGGTTAAATAACTTGCACCAGGATCACACAGCCATTTGGAAGACAGACTGTATGTTCCAAGGAAGAACTCTTAAAAGAGATCCAAACAAACACAAATAAATATCCCTTAGTTAATCCAGCAATTAGATAACATTGCCTAGTGCCATATGCTAAGCTAGTAGAATGTGAGTTTGAGATCTTATATGCCTTAGTTGCTTAATAAAGCATTGTTGGATGGAATTTTTGGTTAGTTACTTTTCCCAGAATACCTAGGTACTTAGAAGTACTTTGCACATGTTTGAAAACTGATTTCTCCAGAGTCAGGGAAAGGGGGTTGAAACCTCCCTGGGAATTCTGAGAGTTGCAATCTAAACAAACCCAGAGTCTCTCAGAAGTCCTAAAAGAAACTAGGACTATTGCAATTTTTTTAACCAGGTAGCAGACTTTGGTGGCACCTGGAGGTTTCTAGGAAGATGAGGCAAATGAGGGAAGGTGTTTCAAACTAGTAGGAATGCTATGGTAGTCTGGTCCCTGAAGGCATTTCTTAATGTGAGTTCCAGCATTAAGAAATAATGAAGGGGTTCTTAAAGTCCAATCTTTGCACACTGGAACAAAGAATACAAAGTAGAGCTACTGGTTGTCACCACATCCCATTAAGGATGGAGGAAAAACTCCAAAGGAGCTTCCCAGCTCCCTCCCTCATGTTTTATATTATCTTTTTGACTATTTCTTGATTGTTTTTCATATAAATAACCATGATCAATCATTAATGCTTTGTATTACATGTCTATATATTCTGGGCCAGGAAGATGCAAAAGAAGGATGCCAGTAGCTAACTGAAAATGTGCAGAATTTAACCAGGTTGGAGATTCAAGCTTCCAACCCAAATTCTAGGATTTTTCAACTTTGAGATATCAACTCACATCTATTAGATTGACTCATATGACAGAAAAGGAAATGACAAATGCTGGTGGGTGTGACATTTAAAAAGTTCAAGAGACATAGTTTCTGGGGTAATTAATCATTTATTAATAATGCTAGCATTTTGTTAATAAAAGTAATGGTCATTTGGCTGCCTCTCTTTGAACAAAGATGACTCATGGTAGTGGGCTCACAGTTTATATGCCCTTGAAAGAGGGGGTTTTCCTGAGACTGGCAATCAACTCTGATTGTTTAACAATGAGAGAATTAATATTAAAATGACAGGAGAACCCACTCCAATGATGGACTAGGGGATGTAACCTTGAATATGTCATTTACTTCTAAATTTCCAAGCCTTGGGCAATCTAACCAAAGAATTCCCCAAACCAAACCTGAATAGAACACAAAGGGCAGGAATTCATCTAGATAAAATGGTTGGGCTTTGAACAAGGAAACAGGACAGAGTCAAGTGCAAGTCATATCATTTCTCTGATGTCATGGTCTTCTTCAAAAATAAAGGATGAACACAACCGGTGGGTAGACAGAGCTGCCTGAGTGGGGCCCAGGTAGCTGAGCAACAACTCATTCTCTCCCTTCTGTCTCCCTCTTCCCTTCCTTCTTCTCTCCAAAGGAAGGTAAATTTGGATGGCCAGAGGCTGCCCAGTTAACTTGGGGCATCTTTCTTCCTTCCTTCCTTCCTTCCTTCCTTCCTTCCTTCCTTCCTTCCTTCCTTCCTTCCTTCCTTCCTTCCTTCCTTCCTTCCTTCCTTCCTTCCTTCCTTCCTTCCTTTCTTTCTTTTCCAAAACCTTAAACCCAGTGCACTCTGAAGCCCATAGACTGGACAGTAATAGGTCCAGCCCAAGCTCCACTTAACGACTGTCCTCTGGACCCTCCTGACTTAAAGCGATTACCAGTAGTTACTGTTTCCTTCCAGCTTGATTTAGTTATTTTTTCTTTTGCTCATTAAAGAGACCATTCCCTGACTACTCCTTAAAGAGGCCTATTCACTGAATGGGCATTACCTCCCTCTCAGTGAGAACCTGAAAAGGCCTTAGCCTAAAAAGGCCAAGGTCTCCCACTGCATCCTGGGTTGTCTCCAGTCATCCTGCTATCTGGTCACTGGATCCAGATGACTCAGGAGGAGAAAGTGAAGCTGGTGACCTTGCCCAGCCCTCCCTCACTCAAAACAAAGTCAAGTGCAAGTCATGTCATCAGTTCTCTGATGTCATGGTCTTCTAAAATGAAGGATGAACACACACAAGGACAGAGAAAAAACCTGGATCTACTTTGCCAAGCACTTTAAAACTATTGTCTCATTTCATCCTCATAACAATCCTGAAAGGTAGGTCCTATTATTATCCCCATTTTACAGTTGAGGAAACTGAGGCAGACAGAGGTTAAGAAGTTTGCAAAGGGTCACACTTGTGTCTGAGGTCACATCTGAACTCAGATCTTTCTGACTTCAGGCTCAGCACTCTACCTACCATGCCATCTATCTGGCTTTAATTTAGAGGCTCCTAAAATATCAGAGATAGAAAAACCCAAATAAATCAGGACAATTCATCTCTAGGCTAAAGCTCAAAAGAACATAGTGTCGCCAGATTCAGATTGCTAGATTAAGGGAACCTCAGGAAAAATCTCCAGGCAAAATGTAGGCAGTAGAAGTGGAGACTAAAAGAAAGTCTTGTAATGGGCTGTCCAGTAAGAGGAAAAAGAATGCTTTTGGAAGAATCAACTCCCCTCCTTTTCTTACTGGGAGGAGGAGGAGGAGGAAGAGAAGGAAAAGAAGAGAAGGAGAAAATGAGGAGGAGGAGGAGGAAAAGGAAAAGAAAAAAAAGATCTCCAGTCAAACTTTGCTCCACCTAATATCTAATATGATAGTTACACCAATATGTAAGTTCAGACTCTGAAACTCAATTGCAAACTCTTAGAAAGATAAGTCCCAGGACTCTTTACATTACTAGTACTTCATGCAACATGAAAACCAGGTAAATGTTTGTCAATGGTCATAATTTAGTGGTATCTGCAAAACATTAAAGACTTAGAGGGTGACTTCTGGTACAGATCTGTTATAAAGGATTTGGGGGAAAAAATCAGACAGGATGAGGAGGCATGGAAGAATTGTAATTGGCAGTAATGGAGGGAACATTCACAGGGATGAAATAATGGGGAGAGGATTACATTTTACATAAATGTAAAAGGGCTTGCCTGAGCATACCTATATCTCCTACATAAATGTTGAAGGATCAGAAAGTTAAGGGAATAATCAAAAGTAAGGTTAGTCTGGGAAGGTTTCTTTGAAGAGATTAATTTACAGCCAGATTTCTAAAAAGGAACATAGATTGAAAGGAACTACAAGGCTCTTTCCCCAAGTGGGGGTAATGTTATTAGCAAAGCCATCTAATTAGGAAAGAAAATGTAGGGAGAAGTGGAAGGTGGGAAAAGAGTCAAAGGGTAATTGATAGCAAAGCTAAGCTGGGAAAAAATTCCAAGGATGTGTCACATTAATGAGATAGAACAGGAGGGGAGTGAGAGAAGGGAGGAGAAATTAATCAACAAACATTTATTAAGTGCCTACTATGTGTCAGGTACTGAGATTCCATCTCTCAGCTCTGGGCATTCTTTCTGAGAACCCTCTCCTTCCTCCACTCCAACTATTGACCTCCCTGACTTCCTCTAAGTCCCATCTAAAATAATATTTTTTACAGGAAGCATTCCCCAGCCTTAATTCTGGTGCCTTACTTCCGTTATTTCCTATTTATCCTAGATACAATTTGCTTTGTATCTATTTGTTTGCATGTCTCCTTCATTAGATTGTAAACTCCTTGGGGATAGGGTCTGTCTTTTGCCTCTTTTTGTATCCCCAGTGCCCAGCATATAATAGGTGCTTAATAAAAGGGGGTGACTGGGTGATTGATTGATTGAGCTAGTTGGGACAGCAGATAGAGAGCTAGATCTAGAGGAGCCAAGCAGAGCTGAGTTCAAATCCAACCTCACACATTTAGTAGCTGAATGACGCTGGGCAAGTCACTTCACCTCTGTTTGCCTTGAAAAATAGCACTTAGCTCCTAGGATTGTTGCAAGGATCAAATGAGACAATTGTAAAAGCATTTAGCACAGTGCCTGACATGTAGTAGACACCATATAAATGTTAATTATTATTACTAACAGGTGACTTAGGATGAAGTATAGCATTATAAAAGCCTGGATCTAAAACTAGAAGGTGACATCCAGCCATTGAGTTCAGCCTTCTCTTTTTTGCAGATAAGGAAACAGAGGTACAGACTTTTGCAATGACTCGTCCAAGGTCACACAATTATTATCACATGGGATTTTCTGTTTTCTGACTCCAGAGCTCCTTCCACTTAGTACACACAATAAAATCCTGTTTCAATGACAGCTGAGATTTCTGTCATTGAAAATAGGTGCATTTATCTTTTTTTTAAGCCTTGTTAAAAAGGGTTGTGACCCACCCTTCTGCATGTTGGGCCTTAAAGAGATGCCTGTTTTGTCTTCCCCTAGTTCTTGCTCTATCCCACTGGTCTGTCCCCTTGTCCTATATGAGGATCTCTTTGCAGACCATGAGCTATGTTGAAGAGACAAAGAAGTGTGTGTGCTGCAAGTGTGTGTATGGGGGTGGGGGTGAGAGGACGCTTTAGAATAGGGTAGAGGAGACAGTGTCCCTAGGGACAGAGGGGGGTGCTCTTTCGTTCCTTGCTCCCCGACTCGTCTCTAGGCAGCAACCAGACAAATACTGCCTGATTTCAGATGATTTGCCTAGCCCACGAAGTTGCTACATCTGTGAGGTTTCGTCTAGGGAAGCAGAATAGCGCTCCTCCCCTCCCGTTACCAAATTCCCCTCGCCCCCCACTACCACCACTCCTCCTGCCGGATCACCAGGAGAGAGGCTACGGTGAGTTGACTAGTTGTCTTTCAACTGTCACAAGCATAACAGGGGAGAGGGAAACAACAAGACTGACTGACAGTGACATAGATGAGGCACACCCCTCTCCCATGCTAGCTGCTAGGCTAAGACGAGGGCTGACTGTTTCACAGAATACATTTTCTCTCCTAGGCCCCCAGTGGAGCGTGGAGCGGCTGTCCAGCTCAGTAGGAGGGAGGTGGCTGATGGAAGGGCTGAGGAATAGGTTTTCTTTCAGGTCTGCTGTCAGCTCCCACTCCCTCCCTTTTCTCCGCTTTAATACAGTCAATGAACCAGAAGAGAAGAGTGAGTTTGAGGAGGGGAGAGGAGAGGAGAAACAATAATAATAAAACAGAGGAAGGAGATAAATCGAAACTCGTAAGGGGGAGGAGGTAATAGAGGAAGGCAGAGTGGAGAAGAAACCAGAGGAGAGGGGTAGGGATGGAAAGAAGGAGGGGAAACAGAGGACTATAGGGAAAGAAAAGAGAGAGGAGGGGAGGGAAAAAAGAGAAGAGGAGGGGAGAGAAGAGGAGGGGAGGGAAGAAAAGGAGAGGGGAGGAGCCCCCTGGCCGCCAGCAGTCAGCCAGCCCCGCACGACCAAGCCTTAGACTCTGAGCATCGGGAGTTTGAGCCCAAGCGCTTGGGGGCCGAGCTGGGAGGGGGCGGTGCTGGTGCCCGGGAGAAGGAGAACGGGAGGCAAACCACGCTGAGTTGGTCAAGGGTCCGGAGAGTCAGTCCTGCTGGACTCGGCCTCGAGGAGAAGAGCTTGCTCTCTGCCCTTTTCCCCAGGGCATCCCCGTGGCACCCCCACCCCTAAGCCTCATTCAGTGCCTTCCCCCGCACGACCTCCTAGCGCCAGGAGAGGGAGGCAGCGTTGCGGGGAGGGGGTTCGGGGCAGACTATGAGGCGCCCACCATGGTGCGATGCGACCGCGGGCTTCAGATGCTGCTGACCACCGCTGGAGCCTTCGCCGCCTTCTCCCTTATGGCTATCGCCATCGGCACCGACTACTGGCTCTACTCCAGCGCTCACATCTGCAACGGGACCAACCTGACCATGGACGAAGGCGGCCCGCCCCGCCAAGCAGCCCGAGGCGACCTCACGCACTCCGGCCTGTGGCGGGTCTGCTGCATCGAAGGTATGTCCTGCCCCGCCCCCCCTTGACACCCCTCTCCCGGGGACAGGGGTGGGGAGGCAGAGGGGCCACGAGGAGGCGAGGAGGAGAAGCAGCTGCCCCTTGAGCTCTAGGGAGGGATGAAAGAAGGGGTTGGATGGAGCGGCACACAAAGAGGATGGTGCCCTAAGTAAGCCAAGTCCCTTCGTTGTCCAGAGGTGGACCCACCTCTGCTCTCCCAGGTGCACCAAACCTCCCCAATTTCTATGCACCCTCCTTCCACCTATATGCGTCCCAGCTACCTTTCTTCCTACCCCCCCACCCCTGTCTCCCGACACCCTCCCCCCCCCAAACACACACACACATACACACACACACCAGCCAGAGGGCTCCCGACGTGGCCAAGTCGGGTGGTTCCGACTGAAGGGGTCGGGGTGAAGGCGAGAAGAAGGGGTGGGGTGGAACGAAGAAGAGAGGGAGGAAAAAGGGGAGGGGAGGAGGAAAAAGAGAAAGAGAAGGAGAAAAGGAGGGAGGGGGATAGGGGAAGGGGAGAAGGTTGCTTGGCAACCAGTGTCTGTGCAACTGCTATGGGAACGGGCAATCGTCGGGAGGGGCGGATGGGGACGAGGACGGGGGGCTGGGGAGGCTTGGGGCCTCCGGTCATTCTCTGCTCCAGCCGCTCCCTGGGGCGGGCTCCCGCGCTCCACGGTGCAGCCAAAGTGGGCAGCTAGGAGCTGTGCTGGCAGCCGCACAAGCGGCGGCTGCTCTGGTCTCCTCAGGGGCTGGTCGGGGTGCGGACCAGGTACTAACCACCGAGCCGCACATCTGCCGGAGTCCTTCGCCACTTCTCAGGGAAGGGTGGGAGCCCTCCGGGAGGCCGGAATGTGGGAGGCACGGACAGAACCCAGAATCGGCAAGCAATCGCTCCCTCCCCTTAGTCTCGTGGCGGGACCCAGGGACGTTGGGTGACGGTGACAGTGATGGTGGCGGTGGCCACGTCAACTCTCGCCGGCGGTATCAGAGAGCAGGCCTGCCAGGCGGGCCGAATTAGAGCGAGTAACCGTGTACCTAAACCCTGGAAAGCAGGAATTAGGAGTGTGTGTGGTCCGTTCTCTGCTTGGGACAGGGATTCTCCAGAAGTCAAAACGAATGCCTATCTCCCCTGAGGGCTGAGATGGAGGCTAGGGCTCGGGTGGCAAACAGCTGAATAAAATGGGGAAGAATGAGGTAGATGGAGAAGAATCCCCGGGTCACTCACCTGGTTCCTCCAATGTGCTAGCCGGCCTTCACTACCACGCAGTCACTGGACCAATGCAGCTGCAGCAACTTGAAAGAAACAGGTGGCTGTTTCCAAACAGCCTAGGACGGGACATCCTAGGAAAACATACAGAATGAAGCCGGCTCCCTCTACGAAGGACTGTGGCTTCATCGTGCCAGTTAGAAGTGCTTTAAATATCACCAGAGAGTATTTTGGAAGTCTCTCTAGTCTGTTTCAGAATCTATGAAATTATTTAGGAATTTCTTCAATCCACCTAATCTGAAATTCTCCCTGTAATTTAAGCAAGCCATTCAGTCTTTTAGAGTTGTGGGTTGATGGAAAGGTGGGGGAAATAGAAAAAGGAGTTTTACTGGAGAAGCAACTGTGTGACCTTGGTCAAGTCATTCTGTCTCTGTCTCTCCCTCTGTCTCAGTCTTTCTATGTATATGTGTCTCTCTTTGTCTCTCTCTGCCTCTCTCTGTCTCTGTGTATCCGTGTCTCTTTGTTCTCTCTCTCTCTCTCTCTCTCTCTCTCTCTCTCTCTCTCTCTCTCTCTCTCTCTCTCTCTCTCTCTCTCTCCCTCCCTCTCCCCTCTCTTTCTCTCTCTCACTTCTGTGTGTCTCTGACCGTCTCTTCTCTGTGTGTTTTTCTCTGTGTCTGTCCCTTTCTCTCTCTGCCTCTGTTCAACTTTCAATCTAGGGATCTATTATTAGGCAATCTAGTCTGGTAAATCCAATAAAAAAGAGACTGACATTGCAAAGTTCTTCTGTTTTCAACACACATTTATTAAAGCAGCCTAGCCCAGTGGTAAGAACAATGGATTTAGGGTTAACAGTGGGCTTTGAATTTCAGGCTCTGCCACTTAGACTTCTATGACCTCTGGTAAGTGACAATTTCTCTGAGCCTCAGTTTCCTCTTCAGCACAATGAGGAAGTTGGACTGTATGATCTCTGAGGTTCTTCCCAACTCTTTAATCTCTCATAAACCTACACAACAGAAGTGTTCAAGACACTAGATACTGTTTTCCTCTTTAAGGATGAGCTAGAGCTGTCAGTTCCAGCTTCTTCTGAATTCTTTGACTGAAATTATTTTCTCATCTCTAATCCTGTCATCTCCTACTCTTCTCCACCTACTTCTTTTTCCGTTCCTCCTCCCTCTCTCCCCTCCCTCACATTTTACATATTAAGAATCCACTTGGTACCTCGCAGCTTAATGCCAGAGCTAAATGGAGACTTCAGGTAATACTAAGTGTGAAATCAATAGACCCTCAAAGACTTGGATAAACAAGAAAGCATGTAGGATCAGGAGATTCTCCCCCTCCTTCCTCTCTTTTGAAAAATACCATTCCTTTTATGAAATTGCTTAGCTCTTGAACACCTACTCTTCTAATCCAGAAAAGACACCCACGTCACTACCTACCACCAGCACCTGAGATCTAAACACATGAAATATCCCCATTATCCTCATGTTTTTTAAATACCTTCATGGCAAAAACAAATCCCTGAAGCTGTACGCCCTCCACCACAAACAGAAGGTTACATAGGATCTCAGATGTGAAGCTGGAAGGGACCTTAGAGATAATCTAAACCAACCTCATCATTGTACAGATAAGGAAGCTAAAACCCAGAGAGATTAAGTGATTAAGAGATTAATTAAGAATTTACTTGCCCAAGGTCAGTAAAAGAATTCAAACCCAGGTCATAGTTTGACCATAGATCATGAGCAGCTGGGCAGCTAGGTAGCATGATGGTTAGAATGCTGGGCTTGGAATCTCTTTGACTTTTTTTCCTGAGTTCATATCTGGCCTCAGACACTTAACCAGTTAAGTGACCTTGAGCTATCTGGTTTACTTCTTTTTGCCTCTGTTTTCCACATCTGGAAAATGGAAATAAAAACACCCACCTCACAGCATTGTTGTGAGGATCAAATATGATAATAATTAGCACAACGCCTGCCAAATAGTAGTCACTATATTAATGGTTATTCTATTCCAGATCCTATAACTGGAGGTTTGGCTTTCTTTTCATTGTGTACTATGTATTTCAAGCAATAACATACAGTTGAACCTTAACATACAATTCCCACTGCTGATAAGAATATGATTGGTCCTTGAGATAGGCTAAATCCACTGGTATTTTTATGGCAATATCTGAGTTTCATAGCTCACCTTTTAGTGAAGGAAAGGAAGGGAATAAGCATTTGTGAAGCATCTCCTATATGCCAAGCACTGTGCCAAGTGTTTTCCTAATATTGTCTCATTTGGAGTATAACAGGGATTGTCTTTTCAATAGCAGAGATTGTGGGGAACCCCACAAAAATAAAAATTGAAAATGACTTCCATAATCTAGAAAGAAGCTCAGCTGGCCCTTCCAGAATGTCATGGCTCATGCCTTTATTCATTCCTCTTCATGATTAAATTGATATGTCCTATTATTTTGCAGGCACTTTTGGAGTTTTTTTATGCTTGATGTTCATTGGGACAGCGTTAAGTTGAGGTTAGCAAGATAACAAAACAAACTCAGAAAAAGAGAATAATAAATTGCCTTTCTAGGCCTCAGCCTAGCTAAGCTATTTTTGTGCCATAGAGCCACATGTTTTAGATCCCAAGAACCAGACTCTGGGAGAAGGAAACATTTAATGATCTGATGTCCGTACAGGTCAGCTGTCTTTGAAAGCTCATTTTAGAATTCTTCATTTTCCCTTTGATCACTAGGCTGATAATTTCTGTTAGTTCCCAGCAGCTAGATCATCCTTATCTCATAAAGACACATCTAAGAAGTAGATGTGCCTACAGTCTACAAGAGGCTTCAGTCTGCCTGTAATCTTGATGGTGCCATGAATAAAAACAAATCAGAGTTTTGGGGGAAGGAAAAAGAGAAGGGAAGGCCCACCTGAGCTTTTTCTCTCATATTTAACATGGTTTGTGGTAACCTGTTTCAAAGATAATAGATCTAAGGCATTAAATCCAAACCAATTCCTATTATCATTAAAAATGCATATTTCTGATTCAGAAATATTGCATGAGGCAGCAAATGGAACACCTAAACCTATCACTTTTGCATTCTTAAGGATTTTCAGGCAGCTTATCAATAGTATGCTTCACTCTTAGGTTATTTTCCACCAGTAGATCCAGCCACCCTCAAAGTGAGTCTGTCATCAAATATATTTAAAGCTCCAGGCAATCTGTTAGGGTTATATTTCAGAGTAATTACAATGAATAGCACCATTAAGGAATGGACTTAGATCAAAGGTAGCGTGTGGTGTGGGAAAAGAGAGAACCATACCCATCAGGATAACTTTCTCGATAGTTTCTAGGTTTTCATTAACTGATGGACCTCATTTCTCCCCTTGGGTTTAGGTGAGGATGAGTGCTAAGCTGTGAGGGTATAAAATTTCCTTGTGATGGACCAGTCACATAGCCCAGAGGGATGCTTGGATTTTTCCCAGTTCCATACAGATACTCAGACCCTATCAGCTAAGATTTCCTGAATTGTCTTTGTACTATGCCCACCCTGCACTTCAGATTGGCCTGTTTCTCCAGGAACCATGCCTCATATTCTTTGGCATGATACCTAGCATAGTCATGGGCAGGTAAAAGACCATCATTATCAAGTATTCATTAAGCACCTACTATGTGCCAGGTACTGAGTACATAAGTACAAAGAAATAAATAATCCCTCCTCACAATGAGCCTACATGCTATTGAAGAAAATAAGTATGTACAAAAATGTATACAGCATAGATAGGAATGAATAAATATCTACAACACAGATAATACAAAATTGAGAGAGAAAACAGCAGCTGTTGAGGGGATCAAGGAAAGTTTCATGCAGAAAAAAATTGCATCTTAGAAGAAGATAGCAACTCTGTAAAGCAGAGTTAGAGAAGAGTGCATTGCAGAAAAAGCGGAACAGCCAAGGCAAAGGATGGAGTGTTCTGTGCAAGGAACAGAGAGGAATCCAGCTTGGTTAGATTGTGGGGAAAGGAGTGATGTCCACAGAGACTGGAAAGACAGGTTGTGGGCAGGTTGTGAAGGGCTTTAAAATCTAAATGGAGGAATTTATCCCAGAAGCAACAGAAAGTCACTGGAGTTGACTGAATAGAGCCTGACATGGTTAGATCTGCATTTAAGAAAAACTTGGCAGCAGGGTATACCATGAAGTGGAATGAGGAGAGACTTGAGTCTGAAACACCAACTATCAAGCAGTTGCAATAACCCAGGTAAGGAGAGATAAGGGTCTGAACTAAGATAGCAGCCATGGGAGTAGAGAGAAAGGGTCAAAGGTAAGAGATGGCATGGGGGCAGAAACAACAAGATTTGGCAGCTATTTTGATCCATGGAGTGAAGACTGGCGGATATTGAGAAAGAGATATTTCATTAATATCATCATTGACAGCCACAACATTTAGTGCACAGGATGACATATAAGGAAAGGACATTGGAGGTCATTTAAGCCTGGGGACCTAAGCCTCAGAGGAGGCCCATAAGTGATGTGTCTTGCACATATTTCAGTACTTCAAGTATCCATAATCTGAGCACTGTGAGATTCTCCCTGACCATACAAATAATACTTCCATGCTTTTGTAGATGGTCTGCATGAGTTATACTCCCAAAATTTACCTTGCACACAATCCTCTGGGGTTAAATTTCTGAATTTAGTCAAACTTGTCCTTGAATAATAGATATAAAATCCATTACTGGAAGAAAAGCTCAAACCCTTTACAGCCTGGGCTGTTGGCTCTTAGCATAGCACTCAGTGTATATTAGATACATGAAAGAGATCTGGGTGTTTGAATCTAGGCTCTGCCTCTTAAGAGCAACTAGGTGGTGCAGTAGATAGAGTATATAGGGACGTAATGCAATATAGCCCCCCAGAACCCAAGATCCCTCTGTTGAACTTTAGTGGAAGACAGTGCCCAGAACAAACATTTAGCATCATCACATGATGGATTTAGTATTAAAATGGATCTTAAATGTTACCTAGCCCAACCCCTTCATTTTAGAAATCAGGGAACTGAAACCCGAAAAGGCAAACTGACTTGTTGAAAGTCACTCTAGAAGTGCAGACTTCAAATACAGCATTCTTTCCACTGTGCCACACAGCATCTCCAGGTAATAAATATTCAGCTTTAATTAAATCAATTTCATTGGATTGTATAAATCACTAAAAAGAAAACTGAAACCCGTACATACCTAAGGGGCAGATTTTGTTTTTGTTCAGTCATCTTCTGTCTTATATGATTCTTTGTGACCTCATTTGGGGTTTTCTTGGCAAAGATACTGGAATGTTTTGTTATTACCTTCTCCAGATCACTGTACAGATAAGGAAACTGAGGCAAACAGGGTTAAGTGACTTGCCCAGGGTCACACAGCTAATAAATGTCTGAGGCCAGATTTGAACTCAGGAAGAGGAGTATTCCTGACTCCAAGCCCAACACTCTCTCCCCTGATCAAATGTAAGCATGAAGCAACAGCCAGGAAAAAGATAGGGACTCTACTCTGTGTCATCTGAGCCCCACAAAGAAAGCAATAGGTTGAAAGCAAAGGCAAAAGAGAAAAAAAAATTACTACTATGATTGGTCAACAAAGAATTTGCAAGCCTTCCCACTCCCTTTTGGCCAGGTGTTAACAATGCAGGTTCAGCAATAGTCTCAGCTTTGGATCCCCAACACTAAAACAACAGCCAACTGTTTATTTCTAAAGTAATTCTAGAGAAATACTGGTGTGGAAAGGGGCTGCCTCTGTTCCTCTACCAAGATCAGTCACTTAACAGAGGGCATTTATACAGTGCTTTAAGGTCTGCAAAATGCTTTACATATGTCATCTCTTTTGAGCTTCATTTATAAACATGGGAACAACCCTGGCAGACAATATAGCATCTAGTGATATAAAAAGCTTGAAAGAGAAGGTGAGAATGATGTCCTGCCAACTCATACATCAAATAAAGTCAATGCATATTTACAAAGTGCCACTGACTCTGGGCCAGTGGCATGTTGGGTACAAGAAAAAGAATCATTGAATCTCTGAGTAGAACGAGAGCATTTAATACAACCTCAGTTGCATATAGAAATCTCCTTTATAGTATCTCTTATGGACAGGATAACCTGAACCTTAATACTGGGATTAATTGGAGTCTCAAGTTAATATTAAGTGGTCAATCAGGCCAAAACATATCACAGAGTTTCTGATTGAACATCTCCAATGATGGGGATCTTACTGTCCCATGGAGCAGCCTTTCCATTGTTGCACATTTTCAAATATTAGAAAGTTCTATATTGAAATCTTCCTCCTTTAAACTTTTATTCTATTTATTGGTCCTACTTCTACTATGGAACTCCAGGATAAATCTAACCCCGTTTCTTAAGCATTTCATATACTTGGGGACCACCAGCATGTCCTACTTTTAAATCTTCTCCTTCTTCAGGTGGAACACCTCTAGTTACCTCAGCTATTTCTCCATATAGCATGATTTCTAGGTCCCTGGATCACTCTTTCAGGCAGGAAAGTAGTAGGAAATCTATGCTAAGGAGAGCCTGCTCCTGTATGGAACAGAATTAGAAATCACTGCTCCCTGAAGTATGGGGCTAGGGAGGAGTGCTATAACACAGTAACAAAGGGAAGAGAGGTTATCTCTTATTTTTCTAGCGTGTTCTCTAACTTGCTCTTAAAATGTAGCATACAGAAATGAGTAAAATATTCCAGGTGTTCTCTGACCGCTGTACAATACAGTAAGATTATCACTTGTGTCCTTTTAGATTCTACACTTTTGACCGCACATTCAGGCTGAGTGAATGCCCAAGCACAGAGTCAGCTTTGAGAGGGGACACCATACTGGAGACTTCTGAAAGACTATGGAGAAAAGTGGACCTCTCTTTAAAGCAAGCTTTTTGCAAAATTTTTCTTGGATTGAGGTTTTAGTCAAGGTCAAGGAATGCTTTAGAAATATGGGAAACGTAAGGAAACCTATGTTGTCGTTGTGCAGGGGTGCCAAGTCAAACAGGTCAGAGTTTCCTATTCTGGACGAGTTGGTCTTTTGTTGTCACTGACTTTTATAACTATGACTATTTTTGACCCCTCATGACACCATTTGGAGCTTTTTTGGCAAAGATAGGAGTGGTTTTGCCATTTTTTTCTCCAACTACTTTACAGATGAGGAAATTGAGGCAGACAGGGTTAAGCAACTTGTTGAGGGTCACACAGCTAGTAGGTGTCTGAGGCCAGATTTGAATTCATGAAGATGAGTCTTCCTGACTTCAGGCCCAGCACTCTATCCACTGAGCTGCTCAACTGGAATTTAAGTTTCAGTAATTAAGATCCTTTCAGCAATATCTTATTCCTGTTTAAAAGAGTTAAATCACTAGGTTCATGACACTTTCTACAGTGAACTATAGTAAAGTGAGTATTGGACTTAAAGTCAGAAAACCTGGATTCAAATCCTGATTTTGCCAGTAGCCCTACTATGTAAGAGGCATAGCCTAAGAACTTTAGGCTAGCCCTAAAGTTCAGAAAACCTGGGTTCAAATCCTACCTTAGATGCCTCCTTCGCCATAGGCCTGTGGTATAGTATACTTAATCTCTCTGGGCCTCAGTTTCCTCCTCTCTAAAATGAGAGTGTTATATTGAATCTCTTTGAGACTGAGTTTTCTCATCGGTAAAGTGGGGATAATAATATCTGTGATACCAACTTCAAAAGGCTGTTTTGAAGGTCACATAAACTAATGCACACTGAGCTGCTTTACTAACCAAAAAGTCATTTGAATGTCATCTGAGAGGCAGCCTGGAATTGGCCATTAGAAGACTGGCCATGGAGTCAAGAAGGTGTGGGCTCAAGACTTGCCTCTGATACTTTTTTGTTGTTTGACCATTGGCAAGATTCTTAACCTTCCAGTGCCCCTTGTTCTTCTCCTTGTTCAAGAAAGAAGGGATGCTGCATCTCAGCCTCAAGGCTTGAGTTACACAGGTTTTTAAACTGATAACTGTATTTCAATGTAATTTGTTTCCTTTGCAATCTTATTTATTTTATTTTCTGCATTTGAGAATATTTTTCTGAGAAGGGGTCCATAGACTTCACCAAACTACCAAAGGAATGCATTACACAAAAAAGGATACAGACCCCTGCTTTAGATTAAGGACTTGAAGCTCATTCTAGATGAAGGAAGGAAGGAAGGAAGGGAGGGAGAGAGGGAGGAAGGGAGGGAGGAAGGAAGGGAAAAAAAGACAAATTTAATGACATTGGGTCACTCCCCTGGAAAAGAGAGGGTTGGGGGTTTTTTTTGTTTTGGGGGGGGGTTTAGCTCTCACTGAAAAAAGAGTCATTCTCACCCTCTAAGGATAGCTATGGTGTAAACTCCCTGGCACCTCCCTTCTGCAAAAAGGAATCTGGGTTCAAACCTTCACTCAGTCACTTACTGGATGAGTAACCTTTAGCAAATTACTTGAGCTTTTGTAGACCTCAGTTTCTTCATCTATAAAATGGAAATGTTATACCAACTGTTCTCAGGCCCCTTCCAGTTGATGGGCTCTAAAGCCACTCTAGATCTAAATCTGAGTCTATGACCCTCATAGTAGCCCCTGCTCTTTGAGATTAAGGTGCTTTCCCGAGCTATTATTGCTCCAACCAAACATTAACTAATAAAGAATTGCTATTCAGAAAGAATTGAACATAGGGTCACAGGATTTAGAGAAAGAAGGAACCTTAGAGATCATCTGAGATCTAGTCTACTTATTTTATGCATGAGGAAAATGAGGCCCCAAAAAAGTGATGATCTCTCATGTCTCCAAATCTAGCAGTGCTCTTTCCACTACTCTATACTGCCTTTCTTTATTTTCTTACTTTCTTCCTTCCTTCTTTTTTCTTTCCTTCCTTTTTTCCTTCCTTCTTTCATTCATTCATTCTTTTTTCTTTTGTCTTTTCCTTCTTTCCTTTTTTCTTTTCTTTCTGGTTAAAATTAAATTACACAGGGGCTGAGGTCTGGCAGCTCCACAAATATATTACATTATCTGTTTGACTTAAGCATCATTTGAATCAAACGCCTCTGATTGCATTGATTTCCATCATACCACCAGTGATATGCCCTTCTCTTCTTCATCTACTCAGCTTCTACCTACCAAAGTGCAGCTCAAGCTTCAAGACCATCCCCACCCCCCTGTTTCTACCTCTGAAGTCCTATGTTTAATAGACTCATGTCATCTAGTCCAGGGATTTATAAAGGGTATCCCAGGGTCTTGGTACAGTTTTAAACTACTAAAGGTTAAAACTGCACTCAGACACCGTCTATATTTATTCAGACTGCTTTGTCTCACGTTTACCTCTTTTCCATTGGATTGTAAGATCCTTGAAAACAGGAGCCTGGAAAGTAGAAAAGGCCTTTGTGATCATTTGGTTTCACTGCCTTATTTTACAGATAAGGAGCCAAGAAAGGCACATGACTTGCTTTGCAGCAAAAAATATTGTTTAGTAGTTTTCAGTTGTGTCCAACTCTTTGTGTTCCCATTTGGGGTTTTCTTGGCAAAGATATTGAAATGGTTTGTCGGTTCCTCTTCCAGCCCACATTACAGATGAGGAAACTGAGGCAAATAGGGTTAAGTGACTTGCCCAGCATCATACAGCTAGTAAGTATCTGAGGCTGGATTTGAACTCAGGTCTAGGCTGGGTACTCCACTTACTGTGCCGCTTGGGGAACAAGAAATAGCAGAGGTCAAATTCTGCCTAAGAGACTTACTAGCTGTGTGGTGCTAGGCAAATCACTTACCCTCTTTTCAGCCTCAATTTCCTCATCTGTAAAATGGGGATAATAACAGACTTTACTTCACAGGCTTGTTGTGATAATTAAATGAGATAACATATATAAAAACACTTAAAACTTAAATGTGCTTTATAAATTCTAGCTATTATAATTCAAATCTAGGTCTTTTGTCCTCAGACCTTATGTTCTTTCCATATATAACACTGTCTAACATCTTCCATAGTATTGCACATAAAATAAATACTCCCTATTGATTGACTGGTGGTAATTCAGTCTATCCTGCCACTTCCCCCAGTTAAGAATAAGTCTGTGTCAAGAGATGGAGAAAATTCTTACACATGGTAACTGAGAAAATTCAGTTGTCAGAAAACTTTCAAGAATCCTCAACCTCTGTGGACAGCATCCTTAACCCACTGAACCCAGGGAAGACAAAAACGTGCCCAGTGATGTTCAAAGCTTGCCAGGTGTTTGCTGCCTTGCAGAATAGGGGAAATTTTTACTAAAGCAATCATTTATCACACCAAGTCCAAGGGAGTCACCAAGGTCAGTTCAGCCTTCCTCTTGGTTTACAGACCTCCCGAGTCTGAAAATATAGGCAACTGAAGGATCTCCCAGTTCAACATTCATTCCTGTTAAGAGCATTAAGCTGCTTCATTCAATTCCCAAAGGCAGAATTTCCAAATGGCTGCTAGTGGAACATTAAATAGAAACCTTGACAGATCTCAATTAGGATGTGAAATAGGATCTGTCCTGAAGGTGTATTTCCCCAGGAGTGATGAAGCCCACTATACAATGTATTAGCTGCACCCATTTCCTGGCTCAATAAGTAACAACGATCGTTATAATCTGCCATTGTCTAATGCTATGTGGGCACCCAGAGAAGGTACTAAGCAGTATAGGGATCAAAGAGAAGAAAGACAGTACTGAATAATACTCTTCTGATGTGAGAGCTATAATAAAGCTTGTCCTTCTGTAGTGCCTTAACATGTACCAAGCACTTTTCTCATAATGACTGTGCGATATATGTAGTAGCTCCGTTTTATAGACAGGGAAACTGAGGCTCTGAGAAGTTAAGAAACTTACTCAAGATATACAATTAGTATCTGAGACAGGATTTGAACTCAGATCTCCTGACTGTCCAGTGGTCTATCAATGATATGACAAAGTATTCAACAGTTTTTTTAAGCACCTCCTATATGCACAGTTCTAGTACTAGGCCTGGAAAACATACAAAGATTTTTTAAAAATAAAAAGACTGAGGTCTCAATCTCATGGAGCTTTTATTCTAGGAAGGGAGGTAAGAGGGATACTCTCATAGTGCAGATGGCTAGGACTATGGTAAGTGTATTAAAATAGGACTAGTCCAGAGGAGAGAGACATTTGAAGAGGCTGGAAAGACTTCCAAAATGTGGTAGCATTTGAATTGAACTTTAGAAGCTGAATAGGCTTTTAAAGGTTGAGATTTTAGGGAAGGCATGCCAGAGGTAAGGAATGATGTAAGCAAAGACTTGGAGATAGAACAGTCAGGGAGTATTTGTGGAACATTGTAAATAGTCCATTTTGAATGAATTGTAGCCTGCATTCCAGGGATACAAAGAATGTAGCCTGCAACCAAGGGATGTGGGATAGATCTTAGGATCATCTAGTCCATTCCCCCTCATCTTACAGGTGAGGAAACTAAGGCCCAGAGAGGTTATATAATTTGCCTAAGGATATGCAAGTCATAAGTAACTGAGTAGGGACTTAAATTCAGGCCCTTGGAATCCAGATCCAGTACTTTCTAGGGTTATTTTGTGGCCCCCACACAAGTCTTGACTGAGCGGCTGAGGAATTGGGACTTTTTTTTTTTTTGATAAATGGGGAGATGTTGAAGGTTTTTATATAGGAGAGTATCATTATCAAAGCTACGTGTTGGAAGGATAATGATTGCTCTTCTTGTTGTTAACAATATTTTTCCATATAATGCTTTATAGATTGCAAAGTGCTTTGTGTGAAATAGTTCAAGTCCCTTCAATATTTCTGTGAAGCTGTGCTCTCATTGCTGTGGATTATTCTTTCATTGGTACAGTTTACAACCTATTTATGCTTTCTCATTCTGAACAAATCTTTTCCACATCTTTCCATAAATTCATGCCCACCCCCTCCCCCCAGGAAATCCCAACACAATGGAAGTGTTCATCTGGTTCTTTTAATATTTTATGGATACTCTCTGGACAGGCACTGCAGACAATGAACTACAGCCAAATTGAAGGAGTGGATCATGTTTTATCACACTGGAAAAGTGGAAAAGTAGATGTTTTTTGTCACATTGGACAAAAAAATGGGTTCTATCCACTTGCTATCATTTGTGATACATGACCTGCCTAATTTCCTTTCTAGTCACACATCTTGAACCTCTCTGGACTCACCTCCCAACTCATACTGGCACTTGCAGATTGGGTAGCTGCTACTTTGTGTTCTAGAAGCAATCTTAGGGGTGGTTGTCATTCTAACACTGCAGCTCATGAGTCCCCATTGGTGTACTTCCCCTTAACAATCAATCAGTAGACTCAATTAACTTTTTAGAAAAATGTATTTTTACTCAAATGGAGCAGCAAGAACAGTAGTTATAAGGTATTTTCCCCCCAGGAGAGAGGAATCTGGATCCAAATCTCCCACAAATACACAGTATCTGCTAGGGGAAGAATAGGCATGTGCATGTTCAAAGGAAGTAAGGCATGTGTGTAGAGAACTCATAAGGCCAAGACAGTTCACATTTCTAAAACAGTAGGGCCTTTCCATCTTGATCTGTTAGGCTGGCCTGCCTGCAACAAAGGGTACAACATCTTGGCTAGATAAACAGTTTGATGCTGGGCTGGCTCAAGCAGGTAGTTGAATCACTGAATTGGCTCCTCATCAGGCACATCTACTGCTGGGCTGGACTGGGCTGGGCTGGGCAAGTTTCTCCGCTCCTGGGTGGCCAGAATAGGCCGGTCAGGTTGTTGGTCGTTAATGTGCTGCTGCCTGGGTTGATCCACACAGATTAGTCAGGGCATAGCATCTTCACAGGGTACAGTATCCCTGCTGTACAGGGACAATTGGCTAGGTTCCCTGGTTCCCTCTTCAGTGGATAGCTGTGGTCTCTTCCACATCCACCTTCTCTCTAAGTCAACTTTTACTTACCTTTTTCAGTTGGAATACTACAGTATTCATTTCCACTAAGGTAATAACCCTTAGCTTCATATGGGTGGAAGCTTCTTTTCTTTGACTACCTTAAAAAACAAAACTCTGAGGTTGTCACGTCCAGACGAGAGGTGGGAGAGGTCTACCTTCTCCTCTTTGACAATCTAACTGGTTCAAAGTGGGTTGAAGGAAGGAAACAAAAACTTATTAAACACCTATTATGTGCCAGGTACAGCACACTAAGTGCTTTACAAATATTATTTCATCTTCACAACAGCCCAGGGAAGTAGATACTATTTTTGTCTCCATTTTATGATTGATTAAGCTGAGACAGAAATGAAATTGGTTGCCGGAGGTCATACAGCTAGTAACTGTTTGAACAAAAAATCTTTCTGACTCCAGGTCCAGAGTTCCATTCACTGTACCACCTATCTGCCCACCATGTAAAGTGTTTTCCTGACTCCAGACCTGCCCAGCTAACTGTCCCACCTTTACTTATGGTGATCAACCAGTTACACTTCCCAGATTCCTGTTGTAGTGTTATTCAGATGAGTGTCTGGGCACAAAGGGAGGGAGGGAGTCTGTCCCCCAAAGGTAAGTTCATTATCTCTACTGACTTTTTCTGAGGTAGCTGAACTATCCAATCCTCAGACCTTTTCCAAGGTACGCCTTTGCATCTGCCCTTTGTGTTCCAAAGTCTCTATCTTTTACCCTTTCCAACCTTCACCTTTGCTAAAGTTCAAATAAACTCCTAATACGATATATGAGGTAACTAGAAGCCACAGTGCTAGAATGCAACAGTTAGAGACAAGAAGACCTCAGTTCAAATTCAACCTCCAACACTTAACCGTCTGTCTGACCCTGAGCAAGTCACTTAATTTTTCTCAGTTTCAATTTCCTCTTTTATAAAAAGGAGATAATAGTGCTTATTTCACAAGGTTATTGTGAAGATAAAGTACAACAGTATATAAAAAGAATGTATATGTATATACACACATATATGTATTTATCACCTTGTGGCCCTTAAAATTCTATGTAAATGTTAGCAATTGGTATTAGCAGTATTGCACATAACACATGTTGGCATATGTGCTTTACCCCTTTTCTTGCCAGCAAGTTATCATTGCTTGTAGTCTGCAAGCTTACTTAAATCCACAGTGCATTTTTCCATTATCCTTTGGGTGATCTGCAACCATGATTCTGAGATTATGGTGTCTCATGACTCGCAACCCCATAACATCACTGGAGGAATAGTGACATTAAAAAGATGAGTTTTTGTGGCAAGAAGCAGTTTAGGAGGATAAAAAGTGAGACACAATTTCCCCAAAGCGATTGGGCCAGCTCTCCTCCTACTACTACCCTGCTCATTTTACATCTGCAGCACCTATGTCAGTTATTTGTTCCCCATAAATGCCATACCCTGGGAAATGTGCATTCTTTATCTCTGGTTTTTCTTTTCTTTTTTTTCCTACGTGCATTGCTAAGCTGATCTGCTTTAAATGGTTGTAGAGTATACTGGGATGGGGGAGTGGGGTCTCTGTAGTATTCCAGGACTTGATGTTGTCAGCACAATGTCAGCAGTAAATAGTAACATCTGGAGGACCTATTGGGAAGGAGTCCTTCCATTTGGACTTTGGACAGAACATTCATGACTGGGAAACACCTTTAGCAAGCATATCTCTCCCTATTTTAAGCTTCACTTGATTTTAACACTCAGAGGGTCATTGTAAAAAATCATCTTGATGGAATCCTGTATAATCTTACTATATGAATAAGATGGCTTGTTTGAAAAGAGTCCCCAAAGACGTGCCTCGCTCAGTCTGATTAAATAGGACTTTGTAGGTACAAATATTAGCACCTCCATCTTATAGGTATGTAAATTGAAGTTCAGACAAGTTTCATGATTCATCCATGGTCATAGGGACAGTAAGGGCTGGAGCCAGACTGTGGTCTCTCTGATTCCGAGTCCAGAGGGAGAAACTGAAGGCATTTTCAGTATGGTAAAAAGAGCCTGCCTTTAAGCAACTCACTGAACTTCCTTTTCTGTAGGTGTCATATGGAGATACTCATATCTGTTCTGCCTATTTCACAGAATCTTAGAATTGGAAGGAACCTCATAGGCCTCCTAGTTCAACCCATAGCTAAAAAGCAATCTTTTCTACTATATACCTGGCAAGTGTTTATTCAACCTCTGTTTGAAGACCTCCAGTGTGGAGGAACACATCATCTCCTGAGGTGGACCATTTCTTTTTCTGGTGGCTCTCTGGTCTCATGTCCTAAGATTATTGTCAGTTCAAGGATTTAGGGGACAAAGAGATCAGGGGTTCTCAGCTTTGGGTCCATTTCCCTCCATACAGTTCCTTTGATAGATTTCAGAGTCTGTCTGAGAGCAAGAATTGGAGGAGATTACATTTTAATTTTGACTATAAATCTTTCCAAAAAATTATTCTGAGGAGGGGTCTAAGGCTTTACCAGATTGCTAAAAGAAGTCCATGGCACACAAAAAAGGTTAATAATTCCCATTTTCAATAATTTAGTCCAGCTCCCTCATTTTACTGATGAGGGACCTGAAGCACAGACTCGTAAGGCAGCTTTCCTGAGGTCTTGCAGCTTCTTAGTGAAAGAACTGGGACTAGAACCCAGGGCTTCTGACTCCAAAATGAGTGTTCTTTCCAGTACATCATAATGGGGAATTCTGTGGAACAGCTAAAGTGTTCTACAAATGTGAGGGAGTATTCATGACAGTGATTTCAGGTGGGTTTTTCCTAGTTGACACTTTGCATCCACCTCTTCAGCTTTTTGATCTGCGTCATCTCAGTTTGACATCAAGATAAAGCAAGCTGAAGAGCGAGCAGAGGTAGGCTGTCCATTAGGAGGCATTTTAAGGGAAGAAAGTATGCTGTCCTAAGATATCTTCTCCGTCTGATCACTGCTGCTCAAACAAAAACCTTCCCTTCCACACTATGGCAAGGGTGGTCAGGGTGCTCTGGAAGTCAACTGAGGCTCTATATCTCTTCTCAGAATAGTGCTTTTAAATGCATAAAATGAAACAAATAGGATTACCAAGGAAACCTATTATATTAAAATAAACTTTTGGGTTTTTCCCATCCAAGTTCATAGATCTGAAATTTATCCTCAGACCCAGAATGCCTGAACTAGAACCTTGCTGGAGAAGAGACTTTGATGAGGAAGAAAACAAGCTTTTATTAAGAATCTAATAGGTGCTCAGTGGATAGAGGGCTGGGCCTGGAGTCAGGAAGACTAACTGTGTGACTCTGGGCAAGCTACTTACCCTGTTTGAGTTGTCAACTGGACCAAACCAGCCTCTAACCTGTGGGTGGCTGGAGCCAAACAGAACAGGGTAGAGACAAGGGAGTCAGGAATTAAATAGAAGTTTAACATGAAAGTGAGGGAATCTGCTTGCAAGCAAGGACAAATGTGCTAAAGCCCAGCCCCCAGTGCAGCCCTGCTTTAGCATGGCTTATATTGGTATAAGCCTTTTATACCAATGGCTTTCTTGGCTGTAGCCCTGACAATAAGGGGTCACAGCAACAATGAGACAAGTTTGATTCATAGCAGGACTTCATGACCAGAACATGGGTACTTGTCTGAGCTTGTCCAATGCTTGTCCAAGCTCAGAGAACACCTGGTGCTGGTCAAAGTAATACAGTAATTATGTGATTTTGTCAGAGAGTGAGATCATCCAGAGGGCCAGCTCAAAGGATTGTTGTGCCAAGCTCAGGGCACAGCTTGCTTGCTGGACCTTAGCTCTGGAAAACAGGGTGTCTCCTAACATCTTGACAGCCTTAATCCACTGGAAAAGGAAATGGAAAACCACTCCAGTATCTTTGCCAAGAAAACCTCACGAAGAATTGGATACAACTAAACAACAATGTGCCAGGCACTGTGCTAAATAGTTGAGTCACACAACTAGTAAGTATCTGAGGCTGAATTTGAACTCAGGTCTTTATGACTCAAGGGCCAGATTCACTGTTCACTGTACCACCTAGCTGCCTCCAAGAAGAGAACAGGACAACACACTCAAGTCAAGAATTATTTATTAAGCATTTATTGTGTGCTAGGCACTGTACTAAGTGCTAGATATAGAAAGAAAGGCAAAAATATAGTCCTTACCCTCAAGATTATCTTCTAATGGAGGAGACAACAAGTAAGTAACTGAGTACACACAAGATAAATACATAGTATATGGAAGGCAATCTGAGAGGAAAAGATATTCACAGCTGGTGGGATGGGGAGGATGGGGTGTGGGGCTAAGAAAAGTCTCCTGGGATCTGAGATGTTTTGAAGGAAATCAGTGAAACTAAGTGGTAGAGATGAGGAAGCAGAATATTCCAGGTGTGGAGGACAGCTGGTACAGAGGTATGGAGATGGGAAATGAGAGTGGCATGTTCAGAGAACTACAGTGTTGCTGGAATACTTAAGCAAGGGATTTCTGAACCTCAGTCTCTTCCTTTGTAAAATGAGAGTTTGGCCTAAGTTATCTCTAAGGACCCTTCCAACTCTGACATTCTGTGGCCATGTAATCCCACCTAAAGGAAGAGAAAAAGAAAGCTAGAGATAGCCACCCATCCCATCATTTCTAGGGTCAGATCTGACTGCTATGGACACATTACTTTCACCCATTTGAGGCTCACCTTAGAGAATTTTCATCCATGGAGTTTCATCAGTCATCAGGTATCTTGTTCAGTTAACAAGCTCCTATTGAATACCTACTATGTTTCAGGCATGACTCCAGTGCTAACAAAGATTCATAACAGAGAGGGATATGGTCGTCCTTGTGCAAAGACACTAATGGTAAGCCCTGGAAAACAAAAACAAAACCCAAAATTGTCCCTCCCTCAAGCATCTTACATTTTATTGTGTTTTGAGAAATGCAGGACCTGTTCCATTTCTTCCAATTACTGCCATAGCTGCACTCTCTCTTTGAGAGTCTCTTGTGGTATGAATGTTTCCTTGAAGATAACTGCCTTTGGGCATCTGTCAGCCCATGAGCTACCTCCTCCCCAGAGATGTGGGCAGGTTAATAGAGCTTATGATCTCTCTATCAGGCACCATGATTATATAGAGAAACTGTAAAAATAATCATGGTCTCCCTTAAGTTGTTAATATTTCATTTGGTAGACAAGACACAGACACATGAGGCAATTAGAAAACAAGGAGACCAAATATGTTATAATGGATGGCATAGTCAGCCTGGCATAGTAATCAAAGTATTGCAAGCTTGTAGAGGCAGAATTGATGAGTGTGAATCTCATCTTTGCTACTTTCTTCTTATGTAACCTTAAGCAATTCACTTTTTTTTCTGAGCCTCAGTTTCCTTGTCTGTAAAATGATGGAGCTGAACCAAATAATCTCTACTAAGGTCCTTTGCAGTTCTAAATCTGATGGATCCTGTGAGTACCACGTGTATTCAGATTCTGGTGTCTTCCTTATTTCTAGAGATACTTATAGTCCTAGAGATTCTTTGCCATATGAAGACATCATTGGATGGAAGGGAGGGGAAGTATCAAGAATAGGAACTCTTTTGTGCCACTAGATAATCCGGTCTTTAACCTTGATCCTGACCTCTACTGCCCACCTGGAGGAGATGGCAGCCAAAGAAAGAGGCACTCCTGGGCCCCTCTGCTTTCCCTGGGAAAATGATTAAAGAACATTTGGGGACGGTGGGCTCCCTTCCAGTGGACTGTGAGCACATTGGACAAGGCTGTGGCACTGGTTTATAATTAAAATGCAGCGGGGGGAGGGGGTGAATGAAAGCTTCAATTAGCCAGTCTGACCCTGCTTCCGGCCCTCCTTCCCTCTGAAAAGCTCAGATAACAAGCTCCCATTTATGATCAGGAGTGCTGGGCTATTCCAGGGCTCACATCTGAGTCCTTCATTGAAGACATTCTCTCAGTTCATCGAGTTTGGCTTGTCATACAAAGGGGCTCTGATTCTCCATGATGTCCACCTCCTCTAGTATGAAAAAATGGATTTTGTTGTTTTCCCTGTCCCCAAATTCCTGGGGGCAAGTCCAAGTCCAGGTGCCATGCCTTAGGAGAAGTACAACATCTGCTTAGCCTCCTTAGGGCTATGGCTTAGCTGGTCTGTCCCCTGGCTTCTCTATCCCTTATCTTAGTGAATGTGCTTCCTAGAAATTAACCCAGTTAGGGTTCCCTGTTAGGTTAGAGCCTACCAAGGTGCTCTATTCTTACAGATTTAGAGCTGAAAGGGACTTTTAAGGCAATCCCTTTATTTTACAGATGAAGAAACTGAGGCCCTGAGTTTGGATGGTTTGTCAAAGGTCACACAGGAACTAAGCAGTAGATTTGATCCAGGACTCTTCTCCCTACAAGGCTTTTTAGTCTCTCAAAGATCAGTTTGCCACTGCTGTCATGGTCCACTTTCCTGGTGCGTTATCCTCTTATTCCCAGTAGACAATCTAACAAAAATTCCATTGTCTCATTATTGCTGAGTAAATTCGATAAACTCCAGTGGCTCCCTGTCCCCTCCAGGATCAAATAGAAAATCCTCTGTTTGGCATTCAAAGCTCTTCATAACTTGTCCTCTCCCTGTCCAGTCCTTTTATACCTTACCCACCCCACATACTCAGTGACTCAATGACTGATACTCCAAATCCCAACTCCAGATATTTCTCTGACTTCTTGTACCTGGAATGCTCTCCCTCATCTCTGCTTCCTTGTTTCCCTGGCTTTCTTCGGGTTCCAACTAAAGTTCCACCTTCGACAAGAAATCTTTTTCCCATGCCCTTTAATGTAAGTGTCTTCCCTTAGAGATGACTCCAATTTATCCTGTATATATTTTACTTGTAAGTTGTTATTTGCAAGTTGTCCCCGCTATTAGACCATAAAGTGCTTGAGAGCAGTCTTGCCTTTCTTTTGTTTCCCCAATGCTTAACAGTACCTGGCAAACACTAGGCACTTAATAAATGTGTATTGACCCTCCTTCACCCCACCCAATACACACACACAACAAGAACCCAAAGGTCTCACCATTGATGAATTTCTCCTAGAGGCTACATGTATTTTTCTTTTCCTTTATATTCTTTCCTTTTTATTTCTCTGAAACATTGTAATAGGTACTTGTTCAAGATAGTCTTTGAAAGCACTTGTAAGCCTTCAGTAGGAAGCAGCATTGTTTTAACTCTCATTCTGGATATGCCAGGTCTGATCCCTAAGACGGTGAGGATTCAGCTAAATAACACAATTGTCCAAAGTCATAGATCAGAGGTTTCTAAGGAATGTAGAAAAAAATCATCAGGCTCAGCTTTCTGCCTTAGGGCAGATGAATGTCTCCACCCTGGGGAGAGAGTGTGGTCTTTTTTTCTTCTCAAAGATATTCAGAGAGGGAGTTATCTTGTATTTCCAAGTCTCCCTCAGTGGCTGATGTTCTGTCTTATATTCAGCCATTATCCTGAAATGAGGAAAAGAAGCAGCTAGGTGGTGCAGTGGATAGAGCATCAGTGCAGGAGTCAGGAGGACCTGAGTTCAAATTTCACCTCAGATACTTGACACTCACTAGCTGTGTGACCTTGGGCAAGTCACTTAACCCCAACTGCCTCATCCTGGGTCTTCTCCAGTCATCCTGATGAATATCTGGTCACTGGATTCAGATGGCTCTGGAGGAGAGGTGAGGCTGGTGGCCTGCACAGCCCTCCCTCACTCAAAACAAAGTCAAGTGCAAGTCACGTCATCATTTCTCTGATGGTATGGTCTTCTTCAGCAACAAAGGATGAGCACACACACATTCTGAAATGAGCACGGTAGTAGTAGCATCTAATGGCCAGAGTTCTGGAAATGTAGTCAGGAATACGTCTTCAAATCCCATCTTAGACACTACCAGTTCTGTGACCCTGAGTCTTGATTTCTTCCTCTGTGAAATGTGAATAAAGTAAAATAAAATAGCTTTGGCCTCATAAGATTGTTGTGAAAATCAAATGAGATCATGCATGTGAAGTGCTTTCTAAACCTTAAAGGGAACATATAATAATAGCTAGCATTTCTAATGCCCTTTAAGATTTACAAAGCTTTTCACAAATAACAATAATAGCTAGCATTTATATAGTGAGATAGGTTTGTAAAACACTTTACAAACGTTATCTCACAAATAGAAGACAAAGTGAAATATCTCACTGGAAAAACAATTGACCTGGAAAATAGATCCAAGAGAGATAATTTAAAAATTATTGGTTCACCTGAAAACCATGATCAAAAAAAGAGCCTAGACATCATCTTCTAAGAAATTAACAAGGAAAACTGCCCTGATATTCTAGAACCAGAGGGTAAAATAGAAATGGAAAGAATTCACCAATCACCCCCTGAAAGAGATCCAAAAAGAGAAACTCCTAGGAACATTGTGGCCAAATTCCAGAGTTCCCAGGCCAAGGAGAAAATATTACAAGCAGCCAGAAAGAAACAATTCAAGTACTGTGGAAATACAATCAGGATGACACAGGATTTAGCTACTTCTACACTAAGAGATTGAAGGGCTTGGAATATGATATTCCAGAGGTCAAAGGAGATAGGATTAAAGCCAAGAATCACCTACCCAGCAAAACTGAGTATAATACTTCAGGGGAAAAAATGGAATTTTCAATGAAATAGAGGATTTCCAAGCATTCTTGTTGAAAAGACCAGAGCTGAATAGAAAATTTGACTTTAAAATACAAGAATCAAGAGAAACATGAAAAGGTAAATAGGAAAGAGAAGCCTTAAGGAACTCATTAAAGTTGAAGTGTTTACATTCCTACATGGAAAGATGATATTTGTAACTCATGAGACCTTTTTCAGTTTTAAGGTCGTTAGAGAGAATACATATAAATACATACATATATGTAAGTGTATATGGTTATGTATATATGTGTACATTATTTATGTGTAGATATGTATATGTACATGGGTGTATGTATATGTGTGTGTGTGTGTGTATACATAGACAGAGGGCATAAACTGAGCTGAATATGAAGGGAGAATATCTAAAAAACTAAAATTTACTCTTGAGTGGAATGTACTAGGAGTAGGAGAAAGGGAGAGGTAGAATGTAGCAAATCATCTCACATAAAAGTGGGAAGAAAGAGCTTTTCCAGTAGAGGGGAAGAGGGGGAAGATGAAAGGAACTAAATGAACCTGATTCTCATGGGACTTGGTTTAAGGAGGGAATAACACACACTCAATTGGATATGGAAATGTATTTTACCCTGCAGGAAGGCAAGGGGGAAAGGGATAAGAGAGGGAAGATAATAGAAGGGACAGCAAATTGGGGAAAGGGATAATCAGAAGCAAACACTATTGTGGGAGGACAGGTCAAGGAGGAGAATGGAATAAATGAAGGGCAGGCTAGGAAAGGGGGAAATGTGATTAGTCTTTTACAATGTAACTATTATGGAAGTGTTCTGCATTGTTATACATGTATGACCTATACTGAATTGTTTGTTTTCTCAATGAAGGTGGCTGGGGAGGGAGGAAGGGAGAGAATATGGAACTCAAAGCTTTAATTATAAATGTTAAAAATTATTTTAGCATGTAACTAGAAATTAAGATATACAGGCAATGGAGTATAGAAATCTATTTTGCCCTACAGGAAAATAGAGGGGGAAGGGGGGATGGAAGAAGGGTGGGTAATAGAAGGGAGGACAGACTGGAGGAAGGGGTGGATGGGGTACATGCTCTCCTGGGGTGGAGGTGGGGAGAGATGGGGAGAAAATTTTGAATTCAAATTCTTATGAAAGTGAATGTTGAGAACTGAAAATAAACTTTATACATAAAAAAACAAATGCTATCTCACTTGACCCTTGCAATAACTGAAAGATGGTGCTATTACTATCCCCATTTTATAGATGATGAAGCTGAGATAGACTGAGGTTAAGCAACTTGCCCAAGGAAACATGGCAAGTAAATATTGTTGTAGATGTTGTTCAGTCATTTCTGACTCTTCGTGATCCCATTTGGAGTTTTTTTGGCAAAGATATTTGAGTGATTTGCCATTTCCATCTCCAACTCATTTTACAGATGAGGAAACAGAGGTAGACAGAGTTATGTGACTTGCCCAGGATCACACAGCTACTAAGTGTCTCAGGCTGAATTTGAACTCAGGCCCTCCTGACTCCAGGCCCAGGGCTCTATCTCTTGAGCCACTGAGCCAGTAGTATATAAATGCTAGTTGTTATTATTTTTACTTGGAATTAGAGGATTTGGGTTCAGGCTCCAACTCTATGATTTTCTATGGTACTTATTATATTTATTGTCTTAAGCAAGTCACTGCCCTCTCTGGGCCTCAGTTTCTTCAACTATAGAATGAGAGAATTAGACAAGATCTAAATTTCCTCCTAATTTGAAATCCTATGATCTCTTTATAATTATTTCTTCTTGTTTACTCTTCCATCATCCTAATTATAATGATCCACATGTGTCTAGAATTTTATGTTTCACACCAATCTATTTATGCAGGTGGACGGCAGATAGTATTAAGAACATTTTGCACAGAAGAAAACTGATACTCAAATGGAGATGCTCAGAGCCAGTAGTTATAAGTATGGGAGCTAAAACTCACACCCAAGCTGAATCCAAATCTAGTGCTTTGTAAACTACACTGTACGCAAGACAGCCTTTTTGTACTAGATGTCTCAGTTGATGGTAGAGACAGACAAGTATTGTAGAAAGAGTCCAGGATTCTAAATTTGAATCCTGACTCTGGCACTTACTACCTGTATGAGCCTGAGCAAGTCAGATCTCGTACTTTGGCCTCAGGTGTCTCATGTGTGAAATGAAAAGGTTGGAATTGATTGCTAGATGACGTCTTGAGTCTCATCCATCTCGGAATCTGTGATCTATAGTTAATCCCCGATAGTGTAATCTTCTGGAGGGCAGGGACCATCCTTTACTCCTCTTTGTATCTCTGTGGCCTAGCCCACAGCATTGAATAAATGCTTATTGATTGATTGAATGGATGCTTAAGAAATATTCATTGTGGAAAGAGTGGGTACGTTAGAACATGGTAGGTGCCACCACCCAAGTTTGGGCCAAAAGCCTGTTAAATAATCTCTTATCTTTAGGTCTACCACATGCAGATGCCAAAGAGCATTAGTGTTAGTATTCCTAAAATACAGTATTGTTAATTAATTAATATTAAAAATTAATAATAAATATTAATAAGTAAATAAATAATAAAATTAGTATTCCTAAAAATACAGATCTAAATCATGTCACTCCCCTGCTTAAAGAACAACAATGCCTTCTATTGTTTCTGGGATAAAACAAGTACAAACTCTCTTGCAGAGAATTCAAAGACTTTTCAATTTGTCTCCAGGCTTCCTTGCAGGTTCACTCCCCTTCCTTCCCTCTATTTCTCAGTCAGATTGAACTGCTTGCTCCTCATGTGAACAATCTACCTTCAATTTCCATTCCATTGTACAGGAAAAGGGAAAAAAATTCTACCCCATGCCTAGAATTCAATTGCCTCACCTTCGCTTCTTTAAATCCCTAATTTCCTAAGAATCTCAGCTCGAAAGTCTCTTTCCACATGAGGCCTTTTCTGATCTCCCCAGTGAGTAAGTGCCACCATCCCCTCCCTCCCAAATTACTCTGTACGTACTTTGTATATGTTTTCTATTTATTTCTATGTTTCTACACTGAGATTCTTGTTTTTGTCTTTGTATTACCAGCACCTAGCACTGGGTCTGATACATAGTAGACATGTAGACGGTACAATGGAAAAGCACGCTGGGCCTGGAGTCAGGAAGACTTACCTTTTTTTCTCCTATAATCCCTCCTTCTGGAGGTATTTTCCTTTTTTTGTTTTATTTTTTTACGTGAAAATCTTTTTTTCTTTTTCATTTTCTACATTCACTTTCACAAAATTTTCTGCCCATGTCTCCTCTCCACCCATCCCAACACAGCATGCATTCTTATTACTCATTCCCCCAATCTGCCCTCCCTTCTATCATACCTCTCTCTTCCCTTATTCCCATCCCCTTTATTTTCTTGTGAGGCAGGATAGATTTCTATACCCCATTGCCTGTATATCTTATTTTCCAGTTGCATATAAAAATTTTTAACATTTGTTTTTAAAACTTTGAGTTCCAACTTCTCTCCCTTCTTCCCTCCCCACCCATCTCCACTGAGAAGGCAAGCAATTTGATATAGGTTATACATCTATAGTTATGAAAAAGACTTCCATAGCAATGAATGACTAACTATACTTCTCTCCATCCTATCCTGCCCCCCATTTATTCTATTCTCTCTTTTGGCCCTGTCCCTCCTCAAAGGTGTTTACTTCTAATTACTCCCTTCTCTTATTTGCCCTCCCTTCCATCACCCCCCCCCCCACTTATCCCTTTACTCCCTACTTTCCTGTAATGTAAGAGATTTTCATACCAAATTGGGTGTGCATGTAATTCCCTCTTTAAACCTAATGTGATGAGAGTAAAGTTCACTCTTTCCCTCTCACCTCCTCCCTCTCAGGAAGACTCATCTTCCTGAGTTCAAATGTAGCCTCAGACACTTCCTAGTTGTGTGATCCTGGGCAAGTCACTTAACCCTGTTTGTCTCAGTTCTTCATCTGTAAAAAGAGATGGAGAAGGAAATGGCAAACCACTCTAGTATCGTTGCCCAGAAAACCTCACATGGGGTCACAAAGAGTCAGACAAGACTGAAACATCTCAACAAAGACAAGGCACTTAATAAATGCTCGTTGATTGATTGAATAGTGCTTGATAAGTATTTGTTGAGGTAATATTTAACTGAGGTAATATTAAATATGTAAGTATCCTGAGTATAGTAACAATTCATCCTGCATGGAGGATGAAGTTATGGAATGGTTGGGGGGTTTTTTGGCAGGGATGGGGGAGGTACTACATAATTAATTATTAATATTCAAAATCAAATCCCAAAAGACAGTATAAGATGTCCCTCTCCTCAAGGAGTTTACAGTCTAATTGGAAAGGCAAGACATAGACATGGAAGCAATAACCAACAACACAAGAATATACATGGCAAAGGTCCAGTCACTGGCACATTCTGAGTCTTATAGAGATCCAGAAGAAGTTAAGATAAGTTGGGTTGATTGAGTTGGGATGATTAAAAAACACTCCATGAAGAAGATGAGACATCTGAAAGTGGGGGAACCCAAACTATGCCTATAGTGATCCCACTAATGGGGCTGACTGAATAAGAATATAGAGGGAAGAGTCCCTGTAGGAGACCAGTCTTAGGACAGAGATATGTCGGTCAAGAAGTTCAAAATTATTCTGGGCAAGATGTGTCTTTTAAGAAGAATTTTTTAAAAAACTTTTATCATAAATTTAAGAACTGTCAACAAAATAAAAAATTAAAATAGTTGCTGACATTTCTTTAACGCTTTAACATTTGCAGAGAACTTTACCATATACAGGGAGTCCCAAAAGTCTTAATGTGGTTTGAAGTTATTATTTCAATTGGCATTCACAACAACTCTGAAGTATGCACTACTATTTTCCCCATTTTACAGTGAGGGAACTGAGGCTCAAAGACACGGAGTAATTTATCTGTGGTTGCTGAGCTAGTGACGGTCAGAAATGGGATTTGAACACAGGTCTTCTTGACTCCAACTCCCATGCTTTCTCCCATATAAGACACAGGCTCTCTAAACATATAAAACAAGGGACAACGCTTCATAGAAGAATTTAATCATGCATTTCACACTCCTGGCAAACACGTATTTAAATTATTTACATTTATCAGATGATGGTTTTACTATTAGAAATTTAGTATATCAAGTTCTTCCAATAAACTTGAGCTCCCAGGCTCCCAGAGAAGGGGGAATTTTAAAAATTCTATATTCGAGATGATATAGTCTTACCCTTTGCTAAGACACCAGGCTTTCACTATTTCTATCTCTGTGTCTCTCTGTCTCTCTATCTCTCTGCCATTCTGTCTATGTCTCTTTCTTCCTCTTTCTTTCTTTCTTTATTCCTTTCTTTCTATCTTTCTTTCCTTCTTTCCTTCTTCCCTCCCTCTCTTCCTCCTTTCATTTCTTCTTTCTTTCCCTTCCTTCCTTTTTTCCTTCCTTCCTTCCTTTGCTTTTCTGCCTGTCTCCCATCTCAGTCTTTCAAGAACTCAATTTACTTGTCTTAAAAAAAAAAATCTTTCCAACTATTAACAAATTCTGACTCCTGAATTGCTTAGCTAAAAGATTTCTACATCCTTGGAAATATTAGAGCAAATCAAGTTAAGAAGCCTCTATTAAGCACCTACTGTACACTAGGAACTGTACTGGGGATACAAAGAAAGGCAAAAACTGTTTCCTCCTCCCAAAGAGCTCACAGTATAATAACGAAGACAGCTTGCAAACAGCTATACACAAATAATATATATATCCAGGATAATTGGAAATAATCAACAGCAGGGAAGTTCCTTCATTATGTAGCTATGAAAAGGTTTCTTTCTAGAAGGATTTCTCCAGTAATGTTGTACAAGGAAGTCATGTCCTAGGTAAGGATTTTTCTAGATCTGGGTCTGCTATGGTCTGGGGAATCAAATCTTACCTGCCCCTATTTTTATACCCCTGACCTAAATGTAAAAACCAGCGTTAGCTCTGAGAGGTACAAAAATAGTTGGCTGGAGTCCACTGGTCCCTGATACAATGACCCATGAACCCTGGGATTCCATGATCCTGTAAAATGCCAAGTGTCCAAACCATTGGTAGAAATTGTAAGCTTGCTCTTGAAAGCATCTGAAGGAAGTACCAGGGCCTCTAGCTCCTTCCTCTGAAAGACCCTCATAGAGCTGAGCATCCTCATGAAAACTGAGCAGATGTAGCACCTTCATGTTTGACTGCCAGTACACTGCTTTCTTTTTAAGCAAAGACCTAGATACAAAAACAAAATAACCCAGTCTGTTCTTCCAGTAATTGTGAGATCTTCAGGTATGTAACTGAAAGACAGTCTGATGCTGTAACTTTGTCCTCTGGTATTCCAACCAGTGTGCAGGCAGGTTTCATATCTGAAATACTGTGTTTAGCACTGAAGTTTAGGAAGGTGATGAATAAGCCGAAGATCACCACCCAGTGGATGGTAAAGGGCCTTCAGCCCATGCCACATGAAGACCAGGGGAAGGAATTGAAATTGTTTAGCCTAGAAATTAAGACTCAGGAGGACATAACTTTGGACTTCAAGTATGTGAAGGATTGGCATAGAGAAGAGGGAGGAAGTTTATTTCTGGCTCCAATTGGTAGAACCAGGAACAAGAGCTAAAAATTTGCAAAGAAGACAGTTCAAGCTTGAGGTGAAGAAAAATGTCTTGACAATTAGAACTATTCAAAAAATGGAAAGCATTATTCAGTGGAGGCTTGGATGACCATTTGTCAGACACATTTTAGTGGGGATCCTTTTTGGGGGTGAGTTGAGTTAGCTGATCACTGAAGTCCTTTCAAACACTAAAATTCTATGATTATCTACCAAGGGGAAGGGGAATATCTGTGTAAGATACTAACCTTCATTTTTGTCAGGAAAACAAGTCTAGGCACTGAGATTTGGGAGATGCAATCACAAGAAAGTAGTTGCGTTTTTAATATGCTAATGAACTATTTTAAATTTTTTATTATGAATTTAGTAATAAAAGAACATTTATACATTATACTAGCATTTATACAACTTTTAAAGGCTTGCAAAACACTTTACATATGTTGTCTCACCTGATTCACACAACAGCCCTGTGAAGTAGGTGTTATTATTGTCCTCATTTTACAGATAGGAAACTCAGGCTGAAAAGGTTGTGTGACTTGTCCAGGGTAACAAAGTCAGTGTCGGAGGTAACATTCAAACTCAGGTCTTCCCGACTCCAAATTCGACACTCATACCCACTGCATCACCTCACTTGAAAAATACAAACAAATATGAACATTTCAACATACAAAGAAAAACTGGAAAAAAAGATTAGATCTGAAACAATGGATCATTTCTGTTATACATAACATGGGTTTTTAAAACTACTTAATTAAATTAATCATAATGCAACCAACATTGTCCTGCTTGTATGTGTCCCCTTCTAAACATCCTTCTGCTCTCTTCTGTGTACGTTCTAATGTTTCATTGATACTCTTTTCTTTCTTTTCTTACTCTTTTTTGGCTTATCACTAGCCCTTTACTCACACCTTCTACAAATCTCCACCTATTCTCCCCACACACACAAAAAAAAAACAAACAAAAGTTTTCCTATATAACAAAATAGTAAAACAAATTCATACATTGGTCACATCAGAAAATGTGTCTTATTCTTTTTTTTCTTTGGGTGGGGGGAAGTAATTAGGGTTAAGTGACTTGCTTGAGTCACATATCTAGTAACTGTCTGAGGGCAAATTTGAACTCAGTTCCTCCTGACTCCAAGATGAATCTCTATCCATTGTACCATCTAGCTACCCTGATGTGTGTCTCACTTTGTACCTATAGCTTATCAACTCTCTGCCAAGAGGTGGGACACTCGCTTTATCATTGGACTTGTGGGGTCATCACTAGTCATTGCACTGATGAGAGCTCTTAGGAAGTTAGGTGCAACACCAAAAGTCAAGAAGACCTCAGTTCAAATTTGGCCTCAGACATTTACTAGCAATGGTTGGAACCAATTCTAGTCCATGAAAGACACTATTTGGATACTGTAAACAAGCTGAGATCCAATACCTACACTCTTAAACCCATCATGCAGCCTTTACAGAGGCCATAGGAGATAAAAGCAAGTGATAACAGTGAATGCCACAAGATCACTGGCACTTCAATCTCAAGAGAGATCTTGAGATATTTGACTTTGTTGAGTCTTGAGGGCCAAAAGAATAAAAGGATCAGTTGAGGCAGATACTGAATAAGAGTACAGGTATGTTCTGTCAACATGAGTAGAAAGTGGTATGCACCCAAGGAGCAACCTTTAGAGTCCATCTCACTGACTCACGACCTGAAACAATCTAGGAAGATTCCTTCATCTGAAAAACGACCTCAGAAATTATCTCAAAGACTTGCTGGCCAATAGTATCATCAGACAGTCCAGTAGTCCATGTTGTTGCTGTTTAATTGTTTTTATTCTTTGTGACCTCATTCGAGGTTTTGTTGGCAAAGATATTGGAGTGGTTTGCCATTTGTTTCTCTAGGACATTTTATAGATGAGGAAGCTGAGGCAAATAGGGTAAAGCAACTTGCCCAGAGCCACATAGCCAGTAAGTATCTGAGGCCAGCTTCAAACTCAGGTTCTCCTGACTCTAGGTTCAGTGCTTTATCAACTACACAACCTAGCTATTGGCTACTACCAGATTCCTATGATAGATAAAGACAAGGGCAAGTGCTTTTCTTCTGGCCGGCTAGATTTTAACAGTTTGAGGATATGGCCAGGCATCTCAGGAATGCCTACCACTTTCCAAAGACTAATGGAAAAAGTACTTGCAAACAAGAACTACAAGTATTACAGTGGATATTTTGTGGATATTTGTCTTTGTTTGAAAGACTATGGAAGAAGTAAGGAGAGACTAATGACAGTGTTAGGTTGACTTCAGGAAATGACTTGATGCACTCAATTGACAGGTGCTAGTTTTGTAGAACCTCTTTCAAGTGTATGGGTCACATAGTGTCTCAATGAATGACCCAGAGATGATAATTCCTGAAGTGGGTCACATCCTCAGGAGCTTTGAGATCTATGCAATCTTCTAGTATTTGTCCATTTTAATCACAAGTTTGTTAGGAATTCTGCTTCTCTTTCTGGGGCACTGAGTGAATGCATTCATATTTACACAGGTGAAGAGAGTAAGAAAATAAAAGACCAAAAAAAGAGGCAAATTTGCCTTAAAATCAACAAATCCTTTTGCAGACCATTGGGTAGACAAATGCACACAAACATTTAAAGATGTGGTCAATTGCCTCACACATGTACCAGTCCTATACAGACTCAAGCAAGCCTTTTATCCCGCACTCAGATGTCAAATTGAAGGGCATGGGGGCAGTCCCGTAGCAAGAACCTGAGACTTACCAGAAATCAACTGCATTTGCCAGCAGAAAATTGAGTTATATCCATCATTAACCCATAAACAAGCTTGAGTTCTTGATTTTTAAGTGAGTTGTTACTGAGAAGTTTGGAGACTGTGTACATGGAGAAAAGGTATATGTATGAACTGACAACAATCCAACGACATATTCTGACCAGAATTTTGGAAGCCTTATGTGTTAATTTAGAGCAAATGGGTCAATGAGGACCCTAGAGCTAGTAAGGTACAGATTTTCCTGTCTCAAGATGGCCACAGACAGATGTCACCAAGAAATATGATGCCTGTGCCTATTATGAATGAAGAAAAGTGCTTCCATTTCATGCCACATATCCATGCAAAATATAAGCATTACCAAACCCTTAGATCTTAAATAATAAAAGCAAACATTTATGCGACATTAACTGTATGTCTATGTGCTGCAACGTGCTTTACAATTATTATCCCATTCAATCCTCACAACAACCCTGGGAGGTAGATGCTAGTATTATTTCCATTGTACAAATGATGAGACTAGGGCAGACAGAGGTTAAGTGACTTGCCCAGGGTCACACACCTAATAAGTGTCTGAGGCTGGATTTGAACTCAGGGTTTCCTGACTCCAGACCTACTATAATGTAAAAAAGTAAAAAACAGAATACATATTCTGATAGTGACAGATCATTCCTCAAGCTATACACAGGCATATTCATTGAGGAACCATAAAACTTCCATCACTTAAAGTATTATATTAAAAGTATTATTCAACATAAGGATTAAAAGAGATGTTAGCATTGTCTGGTATCAAAAACATGAGTATTTCAATCACACCACTGCTAAATATATTAGGTACATTGAGACCAGAATAGAAATCTCGGTAGCATCAGTAGACAACTTTCCTAGTACATACGTACAATCCTACCAAGAACTGATTCCACAGGCTTTATACCATATATACTGATGTTTGGGCAAGGTTCATGCCTACCTATTGATGTGCCTTGGAGCTTCCAAGGACAGAGGACTTCAGATAGTCACAACCAGTACATCTCTTGACTGAGAGAGAAGGGGAAAAAAGCTTACTACCTAACCATGACTTCAGCTTCAAAGATCACTGATAGAAACAAATAGTTTTAAGATGCCTGTGTTTACTATCAAGACCTTGAATAAGGAGAAAGAGTTTTGCTAAGAAATCTTGGTGTTCATAGGAAATATAAGCTAGTAAATTAGTAAACTCCAAACCTAGTTGTGGACACATTGGGTAACTTATCCATTTACTGAATAACACCAGGGACTAGTGGGGGCCCAGTAAAGACAATTCACCACAGTCATTTATTGCCTATGTTAATTGAATTTCCTGATGAGCAGGAAGAAACTGATGGACACTTATCTCAGTGGATTTTAAGCAAAAGAGACCACCTACCACTTGGGCAAAGACTGTCATCACCACACAATGACTCAGAAACAGACATTTCAAGTGAGGAAGACTTGGGTACTATAGTACCCAACAGCCCGGTTTGCATATAATTGTATTTTCATTGAGGCATCTAGTAGTTATTAAATATTTGTATACTATAGATCATTTGCTTATTTGGGGGCATAATTTTGCTGTTAGTCTATTTGTTGGTATTTATGAATGTCTATTATTAGGTAGATTACATTGTCTCCCTGCCCAAATGTGTTTCCCAGTATTACATGTTATTGTTACATTGCTTTCTATGTATATTTACTTGTATACTCTTGTAACATATTCATGTAATACATGCTACACATGATTTACATCTATAGTCACTACAGTTATCCAGTGTTGAATATGCCCAGTATCTTTTCTATAAGTTTACTGGGGAGAACAAATGATTTACTGGAGGGGGGCGGGAATTAATTGTAAAGGAATTGATCTTTCATAACCAATCAGCAGGTATTCATTAAGCATGCACTATGTTCCAGGTACTGTGATAGGACTGATCACAGAAAAGGTGCCAGATAATAGGATTTAACTGGCTATTAAAAATTTAGCCATGCGATTTGATCCCATTACAAGGTGCCAGTGAGTCCCTTGAGTGAATCAGAAAGGAAATAACCCAGAAAATGAAGAATGACAGGTCATGCCTCTGAGTGACCATTAAAATTCAGTTCATTGAGTTCAGGAGGCAGCCTCAAAGAGGAATCTAGCTCTTGATTGGATAGGCTAAGATATTATAGAGCTGGAGAACAGGAAACTATAAGACATATAGATCTGGGAGAATCCAGGCCGCATTCCAGGGCTACAAACCCCTCAGAGGTAGTCTATTATCTCCTTTTTCCTATTGATCTTCTTCTTGTTCTGTCATTTCAGTTGCGTCCAACTCTTTGTGACCCCATTTTGGGGTTTCCTTGGCAAAGATACTAGAGTGGTTTACCATTTCTTTCTTCAGCTCATTTTACAGATGAGAAAAGTGAGATAAACAGGGTTAAGTGACTTGCCCAGGTTCACACAGCAAGTGTCTAAGACTGGATTTGAACTCAAAGATGAGTTTTCCTGATTCCAACCCCAGTGCTCTATCCACTAACCTCCTTCACAATAACCTAAGATATTTTCCTCACAGTGTGAGGAAAATCTGTTTGCCTTTCTTTGTTTTTATAAACAGCATTTGTCTTTATAAACAACATTAACTACAGGCCTTTGTCAATCTGGTTGAACTTATTGGAAGCTCACTTGGGAGGAAGATAATGGGAACTATTATGGGGGAACATCCTTGGAGCAGAGAGAAAGATTGATTTAAAGTGTCTTGCTCTATCACTGTCTCTGGCTGGGAGCTGGGAGCTTAAAAAAGATAAAGGGAATTGTAGATCCTTAATACTGCTTTCCAGAGAAGAGAAGGAGAATTTATACTGGGAAACACATTTGGGCAAGGAGACAATAGGAGAGTGAAAGATAGGAGGAACAACCTAGATCATTACACTGCCCCTCTATTACTGCAAAAAAGCAGAGTGAGCCATCTGTCACTCTTGGAAACCTAGAATGTGAAAAGGGAAAGGGATTTGGACCCACAGGACTAAGTTTTGAACCCTGGTTGCACCAATTACTGCCTTGTAAGAAGGGCACTTTTAATGGACCTACGGTATTAAATTCTGATGCAAAGTCTTGATAAGACACTTCTTTTTTTCCAGGAATTCACAAGTTACTATGAGAATAAGACACCAACATAGGTAGTTCCAGTGACTAATAATTTTTTCTCAAAATTATAAGAAGTGGGGTGATTAATTATAATGTTAATAGTTAAGAACCTGTGATTTTGAAGTGGATGTGATGTGTGAGTTTTAGCATAGATGCTGTGGATGTTATTGTTCAGTAATGTCCAACTCTTCATGACCCCATTTGGGATTTTCTTGGCAAAGATATTGGAGTAATTTGCCATTTCCTTCTCCAGTTCATTTCACAGACGAAGAAACTGAGGCAGACAAGTGACTTGCCCAGGATCATACAGCTAGTAAAGTATCTATGGCTAGATTTGAACTCAGGTCTTCCTCCCTCCAAACCTGGTGCCAGGAAAATCTCAAATGGGGTCTCAAAGAGTTGAACATTACTAAAAGTGACAGAATTGATGTGCTAGACAGTGTGCTAAGTGCTGGGGCTGGAGGCGTGGGGCAGGGGGGTGTTGGAGCAAAAAGTAGCCCCTGCTTTCAAGGTGCTGATTGTCTAAGGGGAGTGCTACACAGTGGAAGTAGATTCTTGGCATCCGTGTCTCTCCATATGATGTCATCATGGCTTATTTGAAGCTTTTCCAGCTTTATAGGACTTGGTCTGCTAATATAGCCTTTGGGAACTTAGGGTCATGGAGTCATTGATTTAGAGCTGAAAGACACCTTGGCAAGCTCTTCCTTTTGCAGATGAAGGAAACGAGGTCTAGATAATGTTAAATGAATGACCAAGGTCAAAGGATCACAAATTCAGAAGGGAACTTAGAAGTCATTAGTCCAACCCCCTTCTTTTGCAGATGAGGAAACTGAGGCCCAGAAAGGTGAAATTATTTATTTGTCCAGGCTGACACAGTTAGTATGTACATATGACACATCTCATACAAAGGTCTTTATGACTCCATATCCAATGCTAACATTCTATTCATTATATCCCACTATCTCCCATAGACCACTTTCTGTAAAATGGGGCTAATGACAATCTGAGCAGATAGGTAGCACAGTGGTTGGAGCACCAGACCTGGAGTCAGGAAGTCTTCCTAATGACAAATCCAGCCACAGATACTTACTAACTATATGACCCTGAGCAAGTCACTTAACCCTGTTTGCCTCAGTTTCTTCATCTGTAAAGTGAGCTGGAGAAGGAAATGGCAAATCACTCTAGTATCTTTGCCAAGAAAACCCCAAATGGGGTCACAGAGAGTCAGACATGACTGAATGACAACAACAACAACCTGCCTATCTATCTCCCAGAAATGGTATGATGATGAAATACAGTGAAAAACACTTTCTTGTTCTAAAAAGCTCAGCACTCTAAACACTTGAAGTCATTGGTAATGTTTCCTCACAGTTGGCTAGCTGAACTCACTGGGTTAAAACCTGTCTACTACTTCCCCATTGGTCTTAGTCAAGCCAGTAGTATGTAGTTGAAGCAGGTATTTGGCACATGCCTTTTTTCACATGGTGTCATCATGCTGATCTGTTAAACAGAAGTACAATTTAACAGTTTAAGTATGTTCAGAATCATTGGAAGCACTCTGGAAAATCTTTTGCAAACAGTTTCCATTGCCCTTCACTGAGAGGCTGAAGCCCCACCTGGTTTTAAATGTCTTAACCTCAGAAGAGCTCCAGGGAGTCAAGCTGTAGGCCAGGGAATTCACTTTCATCAGATTAAAACCAATCAGCTCTTTTAAAGACAGTCAGAGACTTAAAGAGGAGGGGGAGAGAGAAAGAGAGGAGAGTATGAGAGTCTCTACCTGCTTCCTTTAGCACAGACCTTAGATGTGAGGGTTGTGGGGTGCATTTGTGCTCATCAGGGTTCCCACCTTTCCCCCCTCATTCTGAATTGATGAAATAAAAAGTGTATCAGATTTGGAGTCAAGAGGACCCAAGACAGCTCAAATCCTACCTCATGCAGGAGGCCTTTCCCCATATTCCCCTTCACTCTCCAGTGCCTTCCCTCTGAAATTACCTTCCATTCATTTACACTGTATATATCTTGTATGTAGAGTTTATTGATGTGTCTCCCATTTTAGAGGGTGAGCTCCTTAAGGGCAGGCAGCAATGTGTTTGCTTGTGTGTGTGTGTTTGTGTCCTGAGCATTTGGTACGATGTCTGGCAGAGACTAATGAATAAAAGTTTGTTGACCAACTGACTGTTAATTAGGTGCTAAATTCAGCTGCTTCTACCTTCTGGCAGATTAAAAGATCTGGCAGCATCTTTTGCTAGTCATTACCTACCTACGTAAGCCAATCATTTAACCTCTCTCAGACTCAGTTTCCTCTTCAGTAGAAACGAGGGATTGGGTGAAATTACCTCCAAGGTTATCTAGCTCCAAACCGATGATCCTCAGAACTCTTTTCTGAGACCCTTTAAGGAAAAATCTGGCAGACCAGTGTTCTTATGAAATCCACCACTTGTGCAAGGCTGGGTGGAGACCAGCAGAGAGAGTGTCCAGGAAAGCAGCTTCAAGCCTCTCGCTATTCTACTTGTTAAGATGTTTAAAAACAAGCTAATCAGACTGACCTTTCAGACTTCAGAAGTCACAACTCCTGTCAGCAGAGTACTGAGGACTGGGCTGGCTGAGAAGTATCTCAAAGGAATACCCCCTACTCTCCATTTTGAAAATTCTCCACATTTTAGTACCAAATACAAGGTTCAATCTGGTCAGTTTGAGTCCTCTGTAAGAGATCTAAATATGGTGAATAGACTTGCCTGTCAGCACATGAAATGCAATTAAAAGCCTTGAATGCCCTGGAGGCTGCTCACTGGGCCTTAGGATTTCAGTCTTCTTGAAAAATTTGGCTTCAAATTCCTAGTGATTTAAAGGTCTGATTGACTCCCTTTTTCAATCTGGGCTGGAGTCCTGGGGTCACTGCTCTTGAGCAGTGTCTGGGGCTTTACATCCACTAAGAGCATCCTAATCATTTATTAATGAGCACTGGCAGCATCCCTGGGAATTAGCTCTCAGTAGGAGGCTCTGGCTCAGAGGGGTCAAGTAGTCCAGTCTGCTGGCACACACTCTTGCTGAAATGTTTTCTCTGGCATTTGCTTTGCGCCTGTTGCCTTCCTCCCTGTTAACCCACAAATGATTCTGAGCTGTTTCAAAGCAGGCATCTGCATTCAGGGCAAAAGCAGATCTTCCCCTTGCAGTGAGGACCATTTGTCACATCCTTCCTGGAGGTGCATTGCCCTAGATATGCACAGTTCCAACCACCTGTATCAGATTTCTCTGTCTTTCACTAGAAAAAAAATAGGGGTTCCCCTGCCCCCATGTTAATAGAATAAAGTTGAAGGAATCAGTGAATGTGGTTCTGGAGCCCAGCTTCCAAAGTAGCAGAGCCCTAACTAGGTATTCTTGTTCCTGGGGCATCCATCACATCATGTACCAGGGGCATGCCCAGGAAAGGCATCTTTTTTTAGGACAAATTGTGTTAAGCGGGGGTGGAGGGATTGTACCCTCTGGTGGCTTGTCTTGTTCCTTTTGTTTTTCCTTTTGGTGCAGTCCTGTGGTTTCATCTAGAAAGGGAACTCCTGCTATAAAACCTCTCTCCATCAATACAATTTGACAACTTGTCTGCAATTTAGAGACTTAGAGTTGCCTGTGGCACTGAAAGATTAAATAATCTGCCCATGATCGTACAACTAGTCAGAGAAAGGACTTGAAGTCAGGTCTCCCTGACTCTAAGGCTGGTTTTCTAACCACTATACCAGGCTATCCTCCAATAACTTCTTTATTTTAACAAGTTATTCTTGCTATAAAGCTTAGTCTTCTACCTCCATGTGTTTTCATTGGCTGTTCCCCATGTCTGAAATGTTCTCCTGTCTCACCTCTACTGCCTTCCTGGCTTCCTGGGTCTCAGATTGAATCCCACCCCTTCCTACCTCTACCTCCACCTCCAGGAGTGCCTTTCCTCCAAGATCACTTGCCATTCATTTACACTATATGTATCTTATATGTATATCTTAGAGTGTGAGCTCTTTAAAGGGCAGGGAACAATGTTTAGCACAATGCCTGGCTCATAATGGCTGATCAATGCTTGTTGACTGACTGCTAACTAGGTTCTAAGTTCAGTTGCTTCTATCTGCTGAGAAGTACAAGTGCTATCGGTACCCTCTAAATTTTGCCACATGGGTCCAAAGACCTAGCTGCCCTGCCCTAGTTATGGCTCTGCAAAAGTCCCATCGCTATCCAGTTTCCTCAGCTACTATTTCACTGACATGTCTAGGATATTTGGCCAACACTGTTTCTGGACCTTAAGGAAAGGCCTGAATTCAAATACAGCCTCAGATATTTGCTAGCTGTGTGACCCTGGGCAAGCCCCCTGAGCTTTTTCCTCTATTAAGTGAGGATATTCACAGCATCTACCTCCCAGGGTTGTTGTGAAGATAAAAAAAAGCACTTTGCAAACTTCAAAATGCTCTACAATGTTAGCTTTATCATCACTATTATTTATTACTATTATTATAGAAGGATTGGGGTAAGGCAAGTAAAAAAAATGAGAGTGGTTACAATTTAGATAGAATTAAGATCATTTGGAGGGAAACATATTCTGGAAGGGATCATGGACATGGATCATATCCCTTTCATGGGGATTGGCACATGGAAACTTTTTCTCCCTGAATTATGCAAAAAATTGTGTCAAGGTGAGCATGGCCTTAGAGGGCATAGTGCTACAGTCCATTAGACTCTAAAATCTGTCTTTAGCAAATACTTCTCTCTCCTCTTGAAAGGCCAATTTCAAATGAAGCTGCTCCACTGTATCTAAAGGCACAACATCCATGATTCAGATCCTTTAACTGTAAAATATTCATGCCCGTAGTGTGGAGAGCACCCTGGGTCCTGGCATTCACTCACTCTTCTGTTTGGAGAGGGTGAAATTAACTTGACCTGTTTTATCTTCCTGATATTTCTCTACCTTTTGCAAATCATGCTCCCTGGCTTTTATTCATGGGTGTTGAAGAGAAAAGGATCAGTTCAAGAAGTGAAGGCAGCTTCTGTGAAATCTGGGAATTGGGATTAGCTGGCGAGAAAAATATTCCTAATAAATAATGGAAGCTTGGATATCACACTCTGGCTTCTTCCCAGGTTTTGCTCAGTACTGAGCTTTCAGCTGACATTAGGCAAACAAAGGTTTCCATACTAGTTCCTATTTGATCCCCATCACAGTCCTGTGAGACAGCTACTCTAGGTATTAGTGTCACCATTTTGAAATGGGGAAACTGAGACTCAGAGAGACTGAAATGTCTTGTTCACTATTATACAGATGATCCATCAAAAACTTGGTGAAAACCTGAGTCTCTCCTGACTCCAAGTCCTGAGCTCTTTTTCAAACTACAGATAAAGTCAACAAGGATTTATTAAGCCCTGGATTGGAGATTGTCCGATGGTTTGCAACCTCATTTGGGATTTTCTTGTCAAGGCACTGGAGTGGTTTGCCATTTCCTTCTCAGGCTCATTTTACAGATGAGGAAACTGAGGCAAACGGAGTTAAGCAACTTGCTCAGGGTCACATAGGTAGTAAGTGTCTGAGGCCAGATTTGAACTCAGGAAGATGAGTCTTTCTGACTTCAGGTCTGGCACTCTATCCCCTGTGTCACCTAGCTGCCCAGTGCAGATGTAAGAATGGAAATAACATGTTGATGATCACACCACTAGTATGTGGCAGAGGTAAGATTTAAACTCAGGTACTCCTGACACTAGGCTGCCATTCTATCTACCGCACCACCTAGTTGCTCTTATTATATGCCAGCCAGGGGTGGGGAACCTGCAGCCTCCATGTGGCCTTCTAGGTCCTTAGGTGCAACCTTTTGACTGGATTCAAACTTCACAGAACAAATCCTCTTAATAAAAGGATTTGATCTGTAAAATTGGACTCAGTCAAAAGGCTGCACCCAAGGACCTAGAAGGCCACATGTGGCCTCAAGGCAGGTTCCCCACCCCTAAGCCAGCTCTGCAAATACAAATGCAAGCTGAAAGAAAGACAGAACTGGGCCTGAAGGAACAAGACAATACATAAAAGGATGCTGAAAGGAGGGGGAAGGGAGAGATTGTGGTAGAAATAGACCCATAGTCAGGAGGAGAACCTGAAGAGGAATGAAGACATGGCTGGCCTGGGCATTTTTCCTGAAAATGGAGTTTCTCAGGAAAACCAGTTAAATCAGAAGAAAGAGTCCCAGGGGGTTAAGAAGTCCAGGGCTGGAGTGAACTTCCAGAATAAAGGGGTTTCTGTGATATGGTACAGCAAATCTACAGAGCCATGAGGACAGCCTGGAGAGGAAAGAAAAGAGTTTCCTGTTTCTCTGGGGAGTACCATGGCTTGGGGGACATATAATTAGCCTCTGCCTCTGTGGGCTTTTCTCTCTGCATGCTGGCTACTCAACTGAAATGACAGATTGTCAGGAATCCCTTAGTACATAGAATTTGATGTTGACAATCATGATGTCCAATCTTTTCTCTCTAGTAAGTTTTATTTTATTGTTCCTGAGTCCAGTTTATCTGCTTGGTTACAGCCACATGAATTAAGGACTCAAAGGAAACTCGGAGGTTATTTAATTCCAAACCCTCATTTTACAGATGAGGAAACCAGAACGCAGAGAGGTTAAGAGACGTTCCCAATATCACACAGGTAATAAATAGCAGAACTGGAATCTGAACTCTCCTCTACCCTTTCCAGGGTTCTTTCTCCTATTCCTATCCTGCCTTTCTATAATAAATAGAGGGTGGGGGTTGTTACCCTAATTTTACATATTGGAAAACTAAGGTTCAGAGAAACACTTCACCTACTATTCCTGTCCCCTGTTATTGCATATGAGATTAAAAATAAAAGGTGTTCATAATTACATAGCTCTTTTAAATTCATGTAGGGCCACCCTGTGAGATCACCGGTGCAGGTATTATCCCCATTTTTCAGATAAGGACACTGAGATCCAGAGTGACTAAGTGTAGTTAAATGATAAATAAATAATTGTCAAGTTGTGGGTCATGGGGATACTCCAGGTGGCCCCCAAATCAGTCACTCGAAGCAACTGAGTTTATCATATGCTAATGAATAGGGTAAAATAATATTAGGAGCAGGTGTGTCAATTAATGCAAAGATTTGCTTGGTCTTAAATCCTAATCTGTCTTTGACTTACCTAGAATATTAAGACTCACCAGAGTCTCATCAAAAGTATGATGCTTTATTTATGTTTCCTATCCATTTTGATTAAATTTGTTTTACTAAAGTTCATGATATTTCTAACCTTCATGTGACTATGGCATTTTTTTACATGTTTTATCAATGCCCTTTATTTCATACACCCATAAGAATTTTTTTTTTAGAATTTGTTTATTCTAAAACCTCCAGACACAATTATTTCCATCCTACATGAGAACCAAGCAGGTTGGTCCAGCAGCTTCTGTAGTGGTAATTGGGAGGGGACAAGGTAGGAAAGGAACCTAACCGAATTCTCCATTTAACTTTCCAATGGGACTGTTCAATCCAAGTGATGGCCAACATGTCTCCTGGAAGGAGATACTGGAGAAATTTCCCTCATTCTTGGATCTTGGATCCTGTAACCACCATGTATCTTAAGATTTAACCACTATAACTCTAAGCATAACAGAAGTTCACAGTTTCATATACAATCCTCTTTTCCTCTTCTTTTTTCTAATATGGAAAATGTTTACGTTTGCTAATGCTTGTCCAGTTTACAATAAAAAAAGTTAAAAAAAAATTTAAACCTAGGTAGAGAGTCTATTCTGTTGGTTTTCTAGAGTCCAAGAAGTTTAAGAAATTCAGGAGTAGTCCTACACTCTTGGCCAGTTATGTAAATTTCCTACCAGACTGGAGAACCTACAGGCAGCCCCTATATTTTACACCTTTCAGGGCGCTGTGCCCTGCTGGGATAGATGTCAAGCTCTTGTGTCACCCACTTCAGGGGTCCTAGAGATGGGCTGAAGGTTACTGGGAAGTGAGGAATGGGGAGGAGATGGAAAGGAGGGAAAATAAGGTTGCAGAAGCAACCCCCATGCACAGACAGCTAGGAGGACAGCATTAAGCCAAAAGGTTTATGGAAGACTTGAATTGTGTCTTAAGAAACTCCTTGAAGACAGATTATTTTTTTAGTTTTTATCACTGAACCTCTTGTTCCTGCCATGTTCCACACATAGCAGGCACTTAACAAACTCGACCCTCTCTCATGGGGTAACCATGGGCTGGAATCCAGAGTGGAGAGAAAATGCACAGCTGTGGTTAGGGAGATAGGTCTCCTGGAATCCCTCAGTTGAACCTTGCCTTCTCTAGGTCCTCATGCAGGATTCGGCCCTTTTGGCCAGCATTGGCCTTTCCACGATCTATCTTGGCCACCTTCTTCTTGAGCAAGTTCCAGAGCCGCTTGTTCTGCTGCTGCTGAACCATGGGCCATGCATTGCCGCTTCCTCTGGCCTCACGCTTCTCTTTGTGTTTCAAGACTGCCTTCAGAAGCTCCTCATTGTCATGAATTTTCACACCTTCTGCCTTGTACAGAAGGTTTGTCCACTTCATTCTGGCCTTTTTCTCCCTTACCTTCTCCTCATTCTGTTCCCTCGGCTCCTCTAGCTTGTTCTTGGGGGCCCGCACACGCTCCAACAACTGTTTATAGTTCTTTCCGGCAGGGGTCTCAGGTCCCCCTTCACATCCTGCCTCTTTTCCTTCTTCTTCTGGGCCTTACTGACTGGCCCCTCGCTTACCTCCAACTTGTTGAACACCAGTTCAGTCAGGCCCTGAGGATCCTCCTTTGGGGGCTCTGGGTTAGCCTCCTTGACTTCAGCTTTGGCTTCTTCGGCCTTGGCTGCCTTCTCCTTGACCCTGAGCTCCTTGCGTTTCTGCTTTTTCCTCTCCTGATCCTGTTTCCTCGGTTACCTCTTCTCCAGTGCTGCAGGAGATGTGGCCCTGACCACTGACCTCCTGTATTTTCTCGTATAGCCACTGGCACAGAATGTCCATGGCTAGGAAGGAGCCTGGCTTGCTTGCAGGAATGATTGTGGAGCCTCCACTGGAGCTAGAGCCTGCCTTCCCTGCTGTGACTGCAGGTTTCTTGGTGCTAGGAGCTTCAGATTGCTTGTTGTCAGAGGGCTTATTCTGAACACTCTTGGCCTTTTCATCCTGCTTCTGGAACTTCTTTTTCTGTTCCTTCTTTTTTTTCTTCTCCTTCTTTGGGGGTCCACTGGTTTCTAGAACACCAGGTTTGGGAGGCCATTTTCATTTCTGTGGCACCAGTGTCTGCTGGAAACAGATTTTCTGAGCTAGATTCTGCAGGTAGGAGTCTTTGGCCACCAGTGACGCCACTGGGAAAGGGAAGGAATCACTGAATCTTGTTAGAAAACCTCAACTGCCCCTTCAGAGACATAGAGCTTTTCCACTGGTCCTGGACCAGCCTCTGGCAGGCACACGGTCACTTCTCTCCTGGAAAACTGACATGGGCAGGCAGGACTAGAGGATTGTTGAGTCTTTGGAGAGCTACGCTCAATTGGCCGTGGCAGAGTGGGAGGGGATCCCACAAGAAATTTTAATTAACTCCTCCATAGAATCCTCCCTTAATATCTGACATTTAGATGATGGTTTAAAATTTGTAAAGTGCTTTATACTCTGAGATTTGAGATCCACAAAAAACTTGTAAGGTGTATACTTCAAACATTATATCCATGTTTCACAGAAAGGCGCTAAGCTAAGGCTGATGGGTTAGGAGATTTGTTCATGGTCATATAACTAGTAAACATGAGAAGTGGGATTTGAATCCATGCCTTCTGACTCCAGTGTCAGTGCTATAGCCACCTTAGCACCTTGCTTCTCCTTGTAACAAAGAAAAGCTATGATTCAAAATTAACTGTCCCAATGACTTTGACATTCCACACTTGTCAACAAGCATTTATTAAGCACCTACTGTGTTCCTGGCACTGTGCTAACGGTTGAGGATACAAAGAAAGGACAAAATAAAACAAAACACCAGCTCTTGTTCACAACAAGGCAACATACAAATAACTACGTCCAAACAAGATGTATACAGATTCAATGAGAGATAATCAACAGATGGAAAGCATGCGTGTTGAAATGAATTAGGAAAGACTTCTTAGGGAAGGTGGCATTTTAATTGAGACTTCAAGGAAGACAGGGAAGCCAAGAGACAGGAATGAGGGAGGAGAGAATTCTGGGTATGGGAGAGAGCCAGTGGAAATGCTCAGTCAAGAGAAAAAGTGTCTCATTCAAGGAAGAGCAAGAAAGCCCATGTCACTGGATCCCAGAGCGCACGTAAAAAGACTGGGTTTGCTGTTACATTTCACTCCTCCCCCAGGGTTAAGGGTGGGGTTTCTTACTCTCTGCCACTGGTAGAGCCTCCACTGGTGGCAGCATTCCCCCAGTTTTAGAAACCTAAGTATCCCAGTTCCATTCAACCATTTAAAATCAAATTATCTTTTACAAAGGAATGCTCATTTCAAAATTTAGCAAAAACAAATTTACAAACATTTCCCCCCAGCTCCAGGAGGGAGGCATAATTAACACTTATACTAGCTCAGTCTCTAAGGAGAGGTGGGAGGGGAGGGATTAGGCTCACAGCTTAACTAGGTTCCTATATAGCACTAGTCCCACAAAATTCAAGTCCACATCTCCCTAGGCTAGTGTCCCTGGATGCTGACTTCTCAGGACTTCTCTGCTAGACTGGCTACAAATATGTTCTAGGTTCCTAGGTATCAAGATCCTTACAGCTCCATCCCAGGTCCTGCACACTACTCCCTGAAGCTAAAACTAAAAAGGAAAAACAAAATAGACCAACCCCAAGTCCATTTTTCAGGGTCACATAACCTTTGGGAAGAGAGAGGGGACCCTCAGGACTTCCCCCTCCTTTATCATTTGATGCCAGCTTTTATGAATGAATAAGTCCTTCCCCCTAGAAGTGCTACAAAGAAAGAGAGACCATCCCAGTTAGGGAATTTTAAACAGACAAGGTATATGAATGAGAGAAATGCGCTCTATCATAAATTCTCTGAAACAAAGATTAGACATTGTACTTAATCTGATTCTGAATGTCTTTTTGTATTGTTTTCTTTTACAATTGCTACAGTTACTGTGGTCTCCAGGGTCTAATTTCTTCCCTCTGCATCAGTTTATTTAAGTCTTCTCATGTTACTCTGAATTCTTCTTGGTCATCATTTCTTATAGCATAATAATATTCTATTACACCCATGTGTCACTATTGTTCTGGCTTTTTTACATTTCCACACTATCAGTACCTGAAAAAGAGGAGAGACAGAGAAGGGGAATATGACACATAAGAAATTTTCATCACTCTGATGACAGAGACAGATTGGAAGGTCACTTTCAGTGGGGCATGTGGAGCAAGTATAGTCAACCCCAGCCATCAAACTCTTCATTGAAACAAATAAATTTGAGAATCAATGCCAGTGAACTTCTAAAATAGGCTTCCCATTGATTTTTAGGGGTTACTCATTGTGCTCTAGTCTTGGGCCCTAAGGGAATGAGCTGAATGGTGTTAATGGTTTAAAGTGAATGTCTCGTCCTTAAGTCATGGAGCCTTGGAATGGGAACGGGATAAATTCACAGAGACCCATTTTTTAGTGAATCTTATATAAACCAGCATCGAGAAGAGAGTGTACATCTTCAGAGCTAACAGACTGTTTATTTCTCTACAGGCTGTTGTTATTGTAGAGATAGATATATGTGGCTGGGTTGAGTAATATAAAGATAACTGGCCCATGTGTGGCATGGATAGATATATGGTTTGGAATCTGGCCCATCTAATCTCCAAGGGGGACTGTGATTTCTACCTTTCTGAGGAGCACAAAGGCTGTGCCTACACCTCCAGTATTGGAGTGGGAAAAGGTTTAGGCTGGATCCAGGATTTCTGTGGCTGGATGACTTCTCCTATATTGCACTGTCTTCAAGCAGGGGTATCAAGCTAGAATTATATCACTCTACCACACATCAAATATTACTAGTCTAGGGGTACAGTAGAGGGAACAGAATAAAAGGTACAATAAAAGGTCAGAATAAAAACTTTCCCTGAACACTCTCAAGGGGAGAATTTCTACTCCCAACTTAGCTCCCTCCTACCAAATGTTAGTTACACAAAAGATCATCAAGAGTAACTCTTTATCAAAGTAGTCAGTAAACGGAAATTAGTGTTGTTCCAATTAAAATAGAACAAAGAATACATAAAAGTAAATGAGTTCTTCTAGGAGTGAGATAAGATCTCAGCTCAATAAAGAACAGAGAGAATCATCTCGCCAAAGGGAATCTGCTCTTAGCAACGTCTAGAGTGGCATGATCTGGAAATCAAGAGAAATGGTTGAAATAGGCTTCACCAGGGTTGCTTCTCTACCAGTTCTCCCAACTTCTTTCTCTCCAGGAAGTCTGCCCCCCTACTCAGATAAACACCATCATTGTATCATCTGTCTCAGACAATCAAAAATCATTCTCTCTTATACGTGTCACCTGTCAAAGGGCTGTCCTTTAGGAAAACCTCTCCAGGCTTGGGCAGAAATAAGGTTACAACCTCAGTATATCTTATGGCTGGGGACCTAGAGAGCTGCACCTATCAATGTATAGTTATCCTTTCCACATTGTAATTTTCCCCATCACTGTTTCAATATATCATGTGTCAGCATAAAAAATTAAATGGGAATTTTGGAGGAGTTTTGCAAAAGTTACACAGACAACATGTGAAGGCAAGCAGATGACACAAGAAAAGTTTAAAAATTCAGAAATGCATAAAATATATGCATAGTATTATAATATATCAACTCAGATTTTACAATAAAGTGCTGTGAATATCCCATAAAAGAGAAACGAAAAATTCAGACTTCTTCTCTGGTATAAAGAAAGGGACAAAAAAATTACGTGGATTTTCCAGCTCACAGGAGTGCTGCACTCCTGACTACTCCAACTTGGAAGGGATAACTATGTCTTTTCTGAGTATTTACATTAAACAAAACCAAAAGGAGAAGAGAGGAAGCTTTTATCTAGGGTTTTTTATAGGAAGTCTGTGAACTTATTTTTAATAATATTTTGATAACTATATTTCAGTATAATTGGTTTCCTTTATAATCCTATATGATTTTTATTTACTTAAAAGCATTACTCTGAGAAAGAATCCATAGGCTTCACCACACCTGTCAAAGGTGTCCATGGCATAAAAAGCTTGATGGGTTCATTTATAAGCAATGAAAACACACTGATATGTTTACTGAGGCTGAATTCCATAAATTTAGGAAATTAATGAAGGATGCTCTAGTCTAGACAGTCAGGATAGGAGAACTGTGTCTCTTTTTCAGATGGTTCAGGTGGGAATCAGTCAGGCTTGTCGCTTTAAGGATGAACTAGTCCCCTGCTTATCCTGTACAGATCTAGAGACAGACCCCAGGGGGTTGGGGATGGAGAACAAAGTGAAAGCTTGCTATCTGAAAGAGTTGAGGGCCCTTGATGGTTTGTATTATACCGTTCATGTGACTAAGTCCCCATTTCCTTAGGAACATCCTGCTTCCTCTGGTACCATAGAGTGAGACTCTTCTACAGTGTTTCTCCTGATTACAGGCTGTGTCTTGCTGTGGGTCTTTCCCTATCTGTTACTGCTCAGGATTGGGTGGATGTGCTTCTGAAGTTTGAACACAGGGTGGGCCTCCTTGATTGTTAAGCAGATCAGAGGTTTTCTGTACCCGTGTTGCTATAGAGATACAATCTAGCATCCCTCAGCCAATGACATATTAGAACTGTGACTACAAACCCTTCATATGTGCCCTCGGCCCCTCCTGACTTCTCCAGCAAATTACCCCCACTATCACCCTTACTCTTTTCTTATTTTCAATCTCTTCTTAGCTACCAGTACCCTCATTGTCACCTGCAAACACTCCCATGTCTCCCCCATCCTTAAAATATCTCCACTTGATCCAACCAACCCCTTCTAGCTTTAATTCTCTATCTTACCTACCCTTACAGGCTAAATTCCTTGAGAAAACCACCTACACTTCCTGCCTCTGCTTCCTTTTCTCTCTCTCTGAAACCCTCTATAATATGGCTTCCAGCCCCATCATTTAAATGAAACAGCCCTCCCCATGTAACAGCAAGGACCCCAGCAGTCACAGGAGGGCCTGCCATAGAAGTTCTTAGATCTGCTTTTGTAAAAGGAAAGCAACTTTCGAGGGATCAACAAGCACTTTAATTAAACACATATACCAACAGAGAAAATACAAGTAGAGAAATAAAGACCAACAGACAGGGCTTCTGACTGTCTGACCATAAGCAATACATACACCACAGATCAACAGGCAGATCCAACTGTCTGACCATTACATACATGCCTTAGCTGATACCCAGAGTCTTATCTGGTCAAACAAATACTTCCAAAGAATAAGCCCTAAAGCAAAACTGAGTATATATACACTTTTCAGAGGGGGAGGGTGGGCATCATGACCCTTGAGAACCAGTGCCTCATTAGAAATTAACAAAAGGTATGGGTCTTCAAGGAAACAAGCCTCCCCCAATCAAGCTCCCCTTAATGGGCTCACCTGAGGTCTAATAATGGGAAGGGAAAATCTTTAACTTTACATTAACATTACACCCCAAAGGAGCCAATAATCTCTTGATTACTAAATCTATTGACTTTTCATCCATCCTCTTCTTCCTTGACGTTTCTGCAGCATCTGACACTGCTGATCACTTTCTCCTTCTGGACACTCTCTCCTCACTAGGTTTTAATGACAGGTTTTCCTAATGACAGGTAATGAAATATTGTCCTTGCTCGTATATATCTGATTGCTCCTTCTCAGTCTTCTTTGCTGTATCTTCATCTAGGTCATGCCCCAATAATCATGGATGTCCCCCAAGGCTCTGTCCTTTGCCTCCTTTTTTAACAATATACTATATCACTTGATAACCTCATCAGCTTCCATGAATTCAATTATTATCTCCATATAGATAATTCCTATACCTTTTATCTATCTCTAGTTTCTCTGTTAAGCTACAGTCACACATTTCTTGGACATCTTGAATCCAACATCCCAGAGGCATCTCAAACTCAATGTGTCCAAAACAGAACTCATTATTTTTCTTCTCCAAACCCTCTCCCCTTTCAGATTTCCTAATACTGGCCCAGACAATGGTCCACAATTTCAGTGTCATCCTTGGCTCTTTGTTCTTATTTTTCTCACATATCTATTCCATGGTCAAATATTGTCATTTCTACTTTTCAATATCTTTTCTTCAGGTACCCTTCTCATTTAGGCACAACATTAGCAGGTCCTCACCATTACACACATTAATAGGTTTTCACCATTAAACACAACATTAGTATTTCAATAGCATTTTAATGCATTTCATTGCTTCAAGTCTCTCCTGACTCCAATCAATCCTGTACTCAAATGATTTTTCTAAGGCACCAGTCTGACCATGTTGCACACACCTTTCCTTCCCTCCCCCCAGCTTTCAATGAGCTCCACTGGTTCTCTATTACTCCCAGAAACAGCTGTAAAACCTTCTATTTAACATTTAAAGCTCTTGATGACCTGATATCTTCCCATCTTTCTTCTTCTTCTTCTTCTTCTTCTCCCTTACTCCCTCCACACTATCATACAGCTGCTGTGTCATTTCTGTTCTTCAAACATAACTCTTCATCTCCTATCTCAATGCTTCTGCATGTCTCAAGCAAATTCAATAAAGGTAGACCTCAGTCTATGTATCTCAGTACATACTCCAAACAAAATCAGTTTATTAACAGCGATGGGTACAAACTGTTAACAAAGTGGATCAGATTGGCCATCTCAGTAAAGTCAGTGATCTCCAAGAAAGTAGATAGTCATGGAATAGTACAATTGGCTATATTAAAAAAAGGGGACTGGCATTCAAGTGAGGCTAAATACCCCTCTTTTTGACAATTAAGTTATGTTAATTGTTTGATGGGACCCATCTGCATCTTGTAATTTTTGCCAGGGGATGAAGACTATCAAACTTACTGTCTCCTTGGAAGAGACAAAATCTCCCCTAATTGTACAAAGATTGTCAAGGACAGATGACCTATCTTTTAGGAATAGCACCAAGTTAACTTGCTGTGGCTTAAAGATAACAAACTGATGCTCAGGGGCTAAAGGTGTGGTAGATAACAACTTTTCTTTTAATGATACCTTTAAGTCAACTGGAAAGCTAAATTCCTGATCTCAACTCAAGGACCTAAACAGTTCTAGACTCCATTATAAAATTAGTACAGCATAAAATCAGTTACATTGTAGAATCAAAAAATTTGAGGTAATATTAATTTTGATCTTTTCATGCTCTAGCTGTTGTCCATGATTGGAATGCTCCACTCTCTCATCTCTTCCTCTTAGCTTTGCTGACTTCCTTCAGTATTCAACTCCAATTCTCCCTTCTGCAGGAATTCTTCCCTTACTGCTAATTGTCTTCCCTTTTCAGATTGCCTTCCCTCTACTCTGAATATGTCTTGTGGGCACCTAGTTATTTCCATGTTGTGTCCTCCAAAAGAATGCATGTTCCATGAGAGCAGAGACTATTTTTTTTTTGCCTTCCTTTGTATCTCCAGTGTCTGTCCCAGAATAAGTGCTTAAGAAATGCTTATTGATTAAGTTCTGGAAAGCATTTCACAGAGAATTCTAGGAGAGATGCTAAAAGGAGTGAGGAAGTCAGGTTTGAAATTTATGTGGCATCCTCTATCTTGGTGCTATGTGAGAAGATATCAGGTACCTAGATATTTTCCCCTCCACCTGAGGTTCTTCCCTTCTGAGAGACTATGATAAGTTGTTGATTTGCATTCATTGAGGTTAATAAAGGAATTCGTCACTCTGACAGTGACAGTGATTGGTGAGATAATCCTAACACCCCTCAGAGACACTGCCTTCTCTCCTAATGAGACAAAGATACTTCTCTTCTAACTGAGCAGCTCCTCTGAGGTCTATATTTATCTCTTTCCCAAAAGGGTTGGGGACAGGAGGAATGATCTAAGCAGAAAAGCTCTTTTCTTCCCCTGTGTTCAAAAGATCCTGGTATTGGCTGTAGTATATCCAATAAACTATCCCCCTTTGCCCCTCTGCTCTCTCCCCCTTGTTATTGTGCTACTTACTCCCCTTTATAGAAAAGAAATCAGTGGCCACTAACCAACCCTTCTCACATAATCAATGCGAGCATCAGGCATAGAGGTTGGAGAAACTAATCTGTCTGGGAAAACATCCAGCAAAAGGCATGCAGGGAAATGGCAGTAATGATTCCTCCCCCAGGAGACTCCAAGCCTTTTTGGTCACTCCTGGTGATTGTGCTCATTAGTCGGATCAAAGTCTATATACAAGAGAAAGTGTAAATAGAGAGATTGATAACCTGAAGCAAGTTTTAAAATTCCCTAGACTAGAGAAGATAGGTTGGCAAAGTAGATCAAAGCCATCCTGGAATGAAAGTGGGAGAGGGGGGATTGCCTTCTGAGTTCACCAGAAAGATCCTCTTCTGGATTCCTTTATTGATGCACACGTTGTCGCTCCTATATATCTAACTGCCCCTGGAGCAGCTCACTAGTAGGTGAGGGTGTTTCCACATTGAGAGGCTCCCCTTAGTCTTCTCCCTCACCATCTGACTTACACCTTCACACATATATCTCCTTACATCTGTATTACTATATGACACATGAAGGTTTCCTCCCATGGAATGGGATTATTCTCCCAAGCAGAAAAAAACCTAAACCTTACACCCTTCCTTGACTTACATCAGTATCAAACATTGTTCCAATAGGTGGCTAGCTCTACAAGGATGAAAAGGCAGGAGACCTTGTGTAGGAAAATAGTTATGGATCTGGTTGATAAAATGGGAGACTGACATGGGTTCATAAGGGGAAGACTGACATTTTATTTCGGATGCTTTTTAGCACCCTGGATGTGAAATATAATGTGAAAAGAAGAAAGAAGAGTCTTTTGACCCCAGAGCCTCCATCACCTTCATCAATTCTTTTGGATTCTGATTTTATGGAATTTAAAGACTGTCATTCATGGACCAACTTCCTTAAACTTATTCAGTTTTTCTCATAGGCAGCCTAATGCCCAGGTGACCGTTTATTGGGTAGGAGGCAGGGTTCAGGTCTTTGGGAGTCTGCTGGACACAGTAGTTAGGTGACTCTTATCTCTGTGTTCCCCATTCAGTTTAAACATGGAAACCCTATGGAAGCAGGATGTTTGGAGGGAGTTGATACATCGGGGGGAAAGAACTCTCTCTGGAAAAGGTGGTGGGACAACTAGGAGAATATGTGCCTGTCGTAGTCATAAATCAGCATGAGGGCATGTACAATGGGGATGGATTTGTTAGGTTTGTTAGGTCTCAGTTTGTGCTATTGTTTTGTCAGCCCATTCTATTACAGAGGGGAGGGCTCAGTGAAAGCCCCTTGATTTATCCAAATTATCTAAAATTGTAAGCATAGGGAGGGGAGAAAAAGGAAGACGTTGCTATTCAGATTTCTATCTTGAAAATGGACATGACCTTTATTAGGGTGGGCAGAGCTGACCCCAGGAATGGGTCAAATCTGAATCCAATGGTGCTAGAATTCTCCATGAAAAAGTCACTACTGATTTACCAAGGGTGATGACCCCATTGATTCCCTTCCTACCCCTCCCCTCCTCTACCTTCCCCTTCCCATTCTCAACTATAGGCATTTAGATGTCTCCTTGTGAGGATCTGAACACTTTGGACCACTCTGGTGCCTGGTTTGCAGATGGTTCCATCCACAATGGTTCTGGCACAAACCACTGGTCCACTGTCCTCACCCAGTTTCCGGGAATGGGATGGGCTGGGCTAGTCTTCTTGTCACCCCAGAGGTGGGTTTACCTGCTTCTATTTGTTCCTGCCCCTTACTTGGCATAGTGCCTGACCATAGTAAGTGCTTAATAAATGTTCTTTCTTTCATTCTTCCCTTCTTTGGGTGTGCTGAAACCAGCTCACACAGGAGCCAGTTGTTACATTTTCAATGTGAGCATTTATACCTCAGTAATCAGCCAATGCTCACATTGAAAATTTAATAATCAGGTCCTGTTAGAGCTGGTTTCACATAAGGGGGTTGAGTGGGAAGGTTCTTTCTCAGGTAAGTGCTTCCTTAATGCTGTTGCCCAATGAGGGTGCTTATGATTAACCAAAATTCTAGTACAGTCTTGTAGGGGAAAAAAATCATTCCTACTCCAGTTTTATTGGGAACCACATGATACTGAAAGCATGTAGGCTCCTTATCCCTAAGAGAAATGCAAGACATGCCTTTCAACCTCACGTTCACCTCTTTCCCTGGATGGTTTGGGAAGATCATCTCCCTGAAGGTCAAGGAGGAGGGATGGTGGACCCTGATCATATGGGAGAAGTACAAGTGACTCCATCACAGCCTGAGTAAGGGAAAGGTTCAGGGGGAGATAGGGGAAGGCATTGCCTAATTAGCAACCTCTAGTTTCTGTCAGCTGTGATCCTTCTGCCTAGACTGTGGGTAAAAGTCAGAAGGTAAGCAGTCAGACTCCCAGAGGAATCTAAGATTTGTTACATTCTGGACTAGAAAATGTGGTTTTTGTCACCTGGGGCAGATGTCCCTCTTGGGGGGAGAAGTGGTAGCTAAGGGATGAGGAAATATAGAATGGGAGGGGAAATGTGGGCAAGGGAGAGAACATCTTAGGTCAAGGAGCAAGTTGTGAACAAAGGGATTATAAACTTTTAGGGTTGGCTTTCAGATTGCATTTTTTAGAGACATTTTGGAGCACAGATGCTTTTCAAATCCTTTAAGAACTGGCTTTATGCGCCTGATTGCTGTTCTCCTGAAAGAGATAACTTCAATTGACTCCCAGCTCCATGTGACCTTTGGAATAGTTTTTATCTGGGCAAGTGTTCTGACTTTTGTTAGCACCAAGGTCAGAGATCTTGGTCATTTATCACTAGGCATAAAATATGGTCTCAGTCTTGAGTGGTATGGTGTAACCACAGGAGTACTGAGACCAAGAGATCTTAGATATTCCTTGTTCTGTCCAGCATGGTATTAAAGTTGTACAGAGTATGCATAGGCCTTAGTCTTGAAGACTCTAGATGGAACAGGCTAAATGCACTAAGGACTGTTTTCTGATGAGTAAACTAGTCAATAAGGGCATTGTACCTCTTTGGACCCAACAGACTCTGTTCCCATGCCAGCTATTATTGATCAGAGGGAGTCCTGGTGAGCTGCATCTGGTCATATATATCCTGACTCAATGACTGTATTTTGTAAAAAGATTTTGTTTTGTTTGTTTGTTTGTTTTTTTATCTACCCCATTGATTCACTCTCTCCAGATGGTGAACATGCATCTGGGGTCAGTGTGCACCTACCATAAGACATCTTTGAATTCTCAGGGCACTTCAGGGAGAGAGGAGAAAACTGGGATGACCTTAAAAGAGAGTACAGGCATGGAGAACCCATATAATTGGGTGTCTGTGGTGTCATCTTAACCAGGTGTCAATGAACTTATTTGTTTGGTTTTTTTCATTGATAACTATATTTCAATGTAATTTGTTTCATCTGTGATCCAGTGTATTTTATTTTATAAATTTAAAAGCATTCTTCAGAGAAGGGATCCACAGGTTTTGCCAGAACTTTTCAAAGGAATGATAACAAAAAAAAAAGTGAAGAACCCCTGACTTAGATCCTCTAGTCTAACAATATCCCAAGGGTTAATGATTTTGAGCTTGATAAAACAAAACAAAAAAGTCTACTCTGCGTCCTTGGAGAATTGGCCTCTGAAATCATCATCACACCTCCTAGGGAACTGCTTTTTTCATTAAGTGAGATAATATATGTAAAGTACTTTGCAAAAAAAAAATCTTAAAGTACTTTGTAAATGCTAGCTATCATCATTAATCATCATCATGGGCAGTTAGGTGGCTCAGTGGGTAGAGCGCTGGACCCGGAGTCAGGAAGACCTGAGTTCAAATCCAGCCTTAGATACTTCCTAGTTATATGACCTTGGGCAAGTCATTTAACTTCTGTTTGCCTCTATTTCCTTATCTATAGAATGAGGATAATAGTGGCATTTATCTACCAAGATAGTTGTGAGGATCATATAACATAATACATGTAAAATGCTCAGTAAAGCAAAACATTTCAACATTTCCATCTTGGTCACATGCCATAATACATTTTATTATTCTGAGTTTTAGTCCATCGTCCCTGACATGAAGTGAACAGATTTCTTTTATAATGATTCTAGTTCTTTAGAATAAATGGTTGATCTTTAACCTGCTCTTCTACTACCTCCTTTTGTTTCCAGGACAAATCTGATTTGCTGGAGATCATTTGTCCACTCAAAGCTGCTTTCTCAATTGATTTCTTTATAGGCATTTCCAAAGGTACCTATTATCTTCCCAAGCTCAGGTCAGTAACCAGACACTAAGGTAGCTCCTTGAGCCATAGTCATGGCTGTAAGACCTTGCTCTTGGATATCTGCTTGGCTCAAAAGTTGACCATTTCTTTCCATCCATCTTCTGAACCATGTCTGTTACGGGTCTCTGCCATCTGGCAGAAAATGGAGACAACAGTTAACCATTAAAATAAATGAGGATGCAAGCTTGGGCTGTCAACCTGTGCAGCCTCAGAAGACTGACTGTGGGCTTTAATTTAGATGGATTAAAGAAGGCTGCTTCCTTTTTCTAAATGGTCTTTAAATGGGCATGTGAAAGGGACAGCACCTGATGGTGGGTATAATAGATTAAAAGCCACATGGAAAATTTAGATAAAATTAATGATGTCAAAACATTGACTACCTTCCTAATTAGTTGATTAATATGCCGCTGCATTACACATTTCCAGTACCCAGATTACATCCATCTGAGCCCCAGTGTTTTCATCTCTCAAACAAAATTGCATTTCCAGGTTTCTTCTGGCTTCTGCATTTTTCTGGTTTACTCTCTGGGAGCTGTAATATGGCTCTTCCATTAACTTTAATCCTGCTCAGGGATGACCTGCTTAACTCCTGGTGACAATCGCTCCCTTTTGTTCCCTGTACTGTTTCTATGGTACCTTTGGCAACAATCAGATCACTCCCAGGAGGGGAGAAAGGGCTTCTGCCCCCTACTTCTTGAAGAAGCTCTGTGTTATCAAGGGAAAAGAGCCACCCTTTTTCAATAATGCAAGTGAGAATTTAATGCTAAATCCAGATTTCCAGGAAGATACTAGCGGGAAAAATTACCCGTCAACTGGGAATTAAAAAGGCTGGAAACAGAAAGGTGTTTTGTAACTGAAAGAATAGTGGTCAAACGATAAGGAACACGTTTTAAGGATTGCAAAATTTAGAACAAAAAGGGGTATGGAGTTCATCTAGTTCAGGAGTTCTAAATTTTTTGTGTCATGGACCTCTTTGGCAGTCTAGTGAAGCATAGGAACCCCGTTTCAGAATAATATTTCTATGCATAAAATAAAATATATAGAATTACCAAAAACCCTAATCATATTGAAGTACATTTATCAAATTTGTTCCTTTAAAGCTTATGGACCCCAGGTTAAAAATCCATTAATCTAGTTCAACCACTTCGTTTTACAGAAGAGGAAACTAAGGCCCAGAGAAATTAAATGACTTTACCTAAGGTTACACAGGAAAGCTAAGCAACAGAAACCAGGTCTCCTGACTCCAAATCCAGAGCTCTTGCCACCATGCTGTAATGACTTGTCAATGGTTAATATCAAAAGTCATTTGTATATTTGCCTTGGGAAACTATGGAAAACGTGGGAGTCTTCTTGGGACTCCATTCCCATATGTGTCAGGTGCCCCATGGAAGTAGGGGATACATGAGGATGCAGTGGGTGGGAGGGGGATTGTTTTCAAGTTCTCTGGATGTTGTGATGCCATATGAAAGGGAAAAGGCCCTAACCAGCACACCCAGGAGTTCGATCTTCATGAATACAGTTCACTGTGAGCCCAGAGAGAGTCAGTGAACCTATGCCTTGCCTCAGGGCAGAGCAAAAGAAGCTAAGAGTTTGACAGGCATTATGTACTATTACTTAAGATTGTTTTCTTAAGCAATCCCAGAGAACACCTGAGAAAGTTGCTGAGAGAGTGGATCCTTGGAAAGAGCAGAGGGAATTCTCAGCAGGCTAGCTTCTTTCTGAGGGATGCTTTCTGGATACAGAGAAAGTCTTAAACTATAGCAGGGGGTGAAAAACCTCAGAAGACTGGCAAAGGGAGTTGCTACTGAGAGCTGTACTAAGAGGAGAGAGATCTAGAAGATCTAGGGACCCACAAGCAGGCAACCAGCACCCTAGTGAAGCAGTCCTTGGTATATTTAGCATATATATATATATATCTTGTAACAAGATATATACCACTTAGGTTACTGGACCAAGGGAGGTCTTTCCCACCTAGATATCTCCAGTCCTACTCTCCGCAAGCCAGCCACCCCGAGGGGCAAAAGGGATATCCCTTCTATCCTTGTTATGTCCTGTTGGGGAATGCAGGCTGAGAGGGAAAGCCATGTGTTTTAAAAGGCAGGATGGTGACATCAGAAGAACACTGGACAGGGAATCAGGAGACCAAGAGCAAAACATCCAACTTCTCAGAGCCTCAGTTCTTTCATCTCTAGAATGGGGTTAATAATACTTTCACTGACTGAGAGATAGTGTGACTTAGCAGTGCAGTCCTCAAGCTCTGGGTTCAAGTCTTACTTCTGATTATATATATATATATATATATTATCAGTATGACTGTGACCAACTCATTTAACCTCTCAGTTATAGAAAAATTGCTGTCCTGTATTAGTGAACAGTGTTTTCACAGTTTCCAACAGCAATGGAATCACAAGTTTCCACCAGGAAAGGGGAAAGGATACAAGAGAACAAGCATTTATTAAGCACTTACTATGTGCCAGGCACTTGTGCTAAGCACTTCATGTTATCTCATTTGATAGTACCCATGTGACTATCTCATATAGATAACAGTGCTTTGTAACTCTTCAAACACTACAGAAATGAGTTGGTAATGATATTATCATTATTATTATATAAAATTTTTTCTCAGGCAAAAGGCAGGGAAGTACCCTGGCAGAGTTAGATGGGGGTCCTGAGAAGCCATCAAGAGACACTGAACTATATCTGAGCCCTAAGGTTCTGCTAAAGGGAATAGTCTGAAGAAAGAGAATTGCATAAAGAACTGTTTTGCTTTCAAGTGTCAGAACACTTTCTGTAATTCACCAAAATTCCATTTCCCTGACTGAGTGAAAGAAAAGCTATCCATATTTCTGGATAAGATGGTGACTTGAAAGGCTACAAAGAGTTCCAGCCTCTAACAAAGATCTTAAAAGAGCACCAGATTAAATAATGATCAAGATGACCAAAGAGGAACAGAAACAAGCCCTTCTTTGCGGTAGTATAGGGCTGTACAATATGATGGCCAGGGCAAGGAAGCTCACCTCAAGCTCTGACTAATACATCTGAATCCAGATACTCCAGGGGGTCCAGAAGTTCACTGACGCTGAGCATGAATGTTCCAGGGGTGCTGGGAGCTTATAGACGCTCTGAACAGCAAAGCTCCAGAGGAGGGAGAAGTTAATAGGAACTTTGCCAATTGGTAAGACCTGGATCCTGGCCCACCAGGATAGAAACAGGGGGCACAGCATGTCCCCATAGGTCACAGTACAGGGAGATAGAGCCCAGCTGTGCATTCCTGGGAAGATTGGGAATGATAGCCAGAAACAAGGTCAGCTCAGTGCCTGGGGGTGAAGATGCTGAGAGGTCAGAAGAACTGAGATGAATATAATTTCCCACATCCATTTAGGGCCAGAGCAAGGGACAAAACCAACTCCCCATTAAAGATTATGCAGGGAGAAAGAGACAGAGATGGGCCAAGGCTAACACAGGGAGGCCAGGAGACAGAAAGAAGCCCAAGATGGAGGCAGAGGTTGAGGCCTCATATCTATTGGCTACCAGCCCACCCAGATATAAGGTAACAGTAGCATCCAAACAAGCAAGCTTCCAGATCAAAGAAAAATATAGCACAAGAAGCCCAAAAGAGAAAAAAACTCAAGTAACAAGGAACCATAGTCATAATCATCCCTCCCACCTTTATCCTAGGCTAGCTTATGTCTGCCCTTGAGAAGCTAAATGGTGATAAAGTGCTTCAGTTCTAATAGGAGGTGAAGACACAAGGGCCCCATAGTAACCCTCTGCCTTTCACAGTCACAGAGGGGGTTAAGAAAGGCAAACCTAAGGCATGAGGAGGTGTTTCTGTCTTTAAGAAAAAAGGGAAGTTGCTTTCTTAGTGGGGAGGGGATGGGTGGAAGGGAGGGAAAGAAGTTAAAACTCAAATTAAAGTAAGCAAATAAAATAAAATCTAGAAATAAATGCAGTAGGAGAGAAAGGGATGGAAATTACTGCCTCGTAATTGCAGAACAGAAGAGGATAGGGACTGGATCTATGATTTCATTGGCATAGGGAATTCCTACTAATGCAAGTCAGTACCTTCTCCAAAACTTATAGTCGTAGATGATTGTCTAGGGCACTAAGACACTCCGAGGTTAAATGAATTGTCCAGGGTCACCCAGTCAATATGTGGCGAAAGGGTTAGATTTTAATGGAGAAAAGCTTGAGGCATAGAAGGCTATGGCAACAGTCCAAGGAGAAGGGGATGAAGGCCTGAACTAGGGTTGTGGTTGTGTGAGTGAACAGAAGGGGACACAGATGAGATATGCTGTGAAGGAAGAAATGACAAGATTTGGTAATGAATTAGTGGTCATCAAAGGAAGGGGGTGAGGGTGGCATTATTATTTTGAGCCTGGGTGATTAGGGAAATGATGGGAAATGACTTCCCTTGAATAGGGAAGTGGAGAAGAAAGAAGGACTTAGGGGGAGGGAGAAGATAATAGGTCTGTTTTGGAAAATATTGAGTCTGAGGTATCTATCAGACATCCTAGAGCCACTAGTGGATAAAATGCCTAGAGTCAGGAAAACTTCCTGAGTTCAAATACAACCTCAGACAACTACTAGCTGTGTGAGCCCAGGCAAGTCACTTACTGTTTACCTCAGTTTCCTCATCTGTAAAATGAGTTGGAGAAAGAATTGGCAATCCACTCCAGTATCTTTGCCAAGAAAAGCCCAAATAGGGTCACAGAGAGTTAGACACAACTGAAAAATTATTAAATAACATCAGCAAAAGCAGGCATCCTATTGAAGATGTTCAGAAGGCAGTGAATGATGTGGGACTACAGCTCAACAGAGAAATGAAGGTCAGATATATAGATCTGGGAATCATCTGCCTAGGGATGATAACTGAACCCATTGAAACTGATGACATCACCAAGAGAGACAGCATAGAGAGGAGTGGACAGACAGACAGAAGGACACACAGGAGAGAGCAGTGTCACAAAAACCCAGAGAGGAGAGAATATTCGGAAAGAGAAGGTGATGAAAAGTGTCTCAATTGCTGCAGAGAAGTTAAGAAGGATAAAGACTGAGAAATACTTATTAGGTCTGGCAGATCATTGGTAGCTTTGGAGAAGGCAGTTTCAGTTGAATGATGGACTTGGATACCAGATTACAGGTGTAGAAGAAAGGAAATGAAGGTACCACTTATAGACTACTCTCTTGAGGAGTTTAACCAGGAAAGGGACTAAAGGTTCAGAATGATAACTAGAAAGGAAAGTAGGATCAAGCTTTTGTTTTTATATTTAAAAAGATGGGGAAACATGAGTGTGTTTGTAAGCCACAGGGAAGGAGAGTCAATAGACAGGGAAAAATCAAAGGTAAGAGAGATAGTAGGGGAAATCTGTTGGAGAAAATTGAGAGAGGCTGAGATCAAGGATACCTGTAGATAAGTTGGTTTAGGAAAGAAGAGTCAAATCTTCATCTAAAAAGAGGAGGTAGTAGAGTAAGATGTTCAAATGATATGAGATGAGGAAAAGGAAAAAGGAGGAGGAGCTCTCAGCAAATGGCCTCAATTTTGTCAAAAATTGCAAAATCCTAACATAAGAGGGAGAGGGGAAAGGATACCATGGGAGGCTCAAGGAGAGAAATGGAATGTTTGCCTTGCTTCAGTGAAAACTTGGCTGAGATTTTTCACTGTTGTATTACAGACATAAATTTCTAGTGCACCCCATCAGCTGCCTTAAAATTTTTCTCTAGTCCTACACAGAAGCACATGATAACAAAGAAGTAGAGTCATGACAGCGAAGCAAGGTTGAGTCTTACAAAATGTGATCAATGACAAGATGAGACAAAGGGATTTGATACTGGAAGATAATGTAGAGTTGAGTTAGTTCACCAAGAGGTCAAGATAGGGAAGGAAAAAGTGTATCACCAGGGCAGGGATGATATCCTTGGAGACAACTGAGTAGCAGAGAAAAAGGAAGGTACAAAGAGAATGAAGAAAAGGGCTCAAGATCATAAGACACAGGGAAATGTGGAATGATAAAAATTATGATTAAATAAAGGAACTTCAAAGTTTGTGAACAAACAATTTGGGAAGTGGCAAGGATATGATCATCTCTGTGTATAGCTAAGGTGGAATTGAGGAATGAATCATGAGAAGTGATTAGATTGAGGAACTAGGAAAAAATAATAAGGTATTTGAGGGATCATCAATCAATATGTATATTGAAGCTCTTAGAATGAAGATGGGGATGAGGAGGAGAGAAGGACTCTGAGGCAAGCTGTGAACATTTTATTAGTATTGTCCTGGGCACTGATGGGTAACAGCCATGAAGATCTGGATTGACTAATAAATTAGGGTGGTATGAAATTCAAAGGAAGAAAAATGATTTAGTGCAGATTTTAGTGGGAAAATCTGACATTGAGATCAAGAAGTATTCTGACTCCCTCAGTGAAGATCAGAATATGAAAGAAAAAGTAGCCTGTACTTGAAAGGGTGGTAAAGGAAGCATTGTCATCAGGAGGGAGCCAGATCTCAAAGATGGAATACATTTCAAACAAAAGGCAATTGGTTCATTGCAGAGCTGATATTCCAAAAGGCACAGTGAAAGGGGCAGGGAGATCAGGAGGGGGGCTTCAGAGGGTGAAGTTGAGGTTGAGGTGAATATAAAGGGAAGGAACAGTGAGTTGCGAGTGGGATGGTCCAGTGAATAGAGTTTTGGACCTGGAGAAGGGAAGATATTAAATTAAATCTAGCTTTAGACACTTGCTAACTGTGTGACTCTGGGCAAGTCACATAACTTGTATCTTCTTTAGTTTCTTTATCTGTAAAATGGGCATAATAATAGCAGCTACCTTCCAAGGTTGTAATAAAGACAAAATGTGATAACATTTGTAAAATACTTTGTAAAACTTCGTTGTTGTTCAGTCATTTCAGTCATGTCCAGCTAAATTATAGCTATTACTATTTTCATCATTGTTATTATGAACAGCACTTGTACTTTGGCAGCCAGAATCACTGGCATGGGTTGAGTGTAAGGGGATGGAATTATACTATTATGGAGTGTGTCTCGGCACAGTCTAAATGGATGGAGAGAGATCCTTTGGAGAAGGCATCAGATTAGACTGTAAAAGTCTTCCTTTGAGAATCAACCTGGTAGCAGAAAAGTGATGCTTTGTCCTGTGAGGTCCAAGGAGGCCTGCCTCAGAACAGGCAAGAGCAAGAAGATATATGGGAATCTGATCAAAAGGGCTATCTGGCTGACTGGCTTGCCTTGGGCTTCAAGAGCTAGAATAGATCTTATCCCCAGAGAATATCAGAGTACTATTGTCCTGGAGCATGGTTCCACTGAAGTGGTAGATGAACAATGAAGCCCTGTATGCTGTGCAGGAGAGGGGTCTAATGAATCTGCTGATCTGGAGTGGATGGGGGTCTAATACCTAGACTAGAACCTTAGTCACCTGACTACCATGTCTACTACTAGTGTACTCCTACATGTCTACTACTAGTACTCCTTTGAAAGGTTTTGTTTTGTTGTTATTGTTTTAAGTAGTAGTTAGTTTGTCCACAATATAAATGGAATCCAATAAGATTTTTGCTACCTAACTTCACAGAGATAATTGATGTTTTGGAAGTAGCAGGACTGACTAGATGTGGAGTCAAGAAGATGTGAGTTCAAATCAGACACTTCCTAACTATACGACCCTGAATAAGTTAATTAAGCTCTCTGAGCATCAATTTCCTAAGGCACGGAAGAAAAATGGCAGGGAGGGGGAAGGGAGGGGTGGGCATTGCAGGAAGGGGGAAGGAATACACTAACCAAATGAAGTCACAAGCCATGTGGCATGACTAGGTGCAAGCTGGCAAGAGCAAGATGGTGGCTACTATACTCTGGGGTAGGATTGGAACATTAACCTGTTTAATAGCACTTTCTTTCCTCAATCCATCCCTTCACCAGGGAAGCTGTTTTCCAATTTGTCAGTTGATCCTGCACTTCATGCTTTTCCTCTTGAAGTTTGAAAGAGGAAATGAGAAAAAAAACACACAACAATTTTTGTCTTCTCCTCATTATAGCTCTAAGCAGCCATTTTCGGGCAAATTACTATCTAATTGCTGGTATTCTGTGTCTATGCTCTTTAAACTACTGTTATAAAACCTTGATGACCATCAACCTGAGATAATGTCTTATTGAATATACTGTAAGAAAGTAAGATGGGAGAAGCGAAAAGCCATAAAGGAGTAGCAGTCATTTTTCTCTCGTTACAGATTGGGGCTGGGGTCTGGAGCTGAAGAGAGAGTGTATTATTTTTCATATGCTTCCACAGTAAATATAAGTCCTGATCATACCCTAGAAACAGAGAGATTCATATAAATCATGAGCCAGAAAGCGATGCTGTAGGAAAAACAGCCACCGCTTTAGCTTGAGTGCACATTGGGGAGGCCAGCTTCCCACTTGGCTGCCTAACAGCTTAGCCTATAAGGGAAAGGGAGCGAGCATATATGCCTGACTTTTAGTGAGGATGCAGCTGACTGGCTGTCATTGTTTTGGGGCAAGGGTGCTCCTGGTCTTGCTCACACACTCCCCCTGGAGGCTAACCAAGGAAGGATTCGATGTTGGGGGAAAATCAAGAGAGATTAACTGATATAAAAACAAGCTACCACACACAAAAATAATAATAAAAAAAGGAGGAAAAGATGGTCTTCAGTCTGAGTTGTGGAGAGAACAATAACTGAGCATTCAGGATTCATGCAGCAAGACTGGGAGGGGGCAGCCGCGACAGGGGAGGGAGTCATAATGAACTATAGGGAATTCTCCCTGGCTCATCTCAATTTTAAACCTCAGCAGGAAGTCTGGAAAAGCCCTGGCTGTGTGGAACAGAATGTTGAAAGAGCTAGAAGTCTATCTACAATGTTATTGAAGAGCTCACCAAGTGAGACAAAGGGAAAGGGAGGGGAAGAGGGGAATAAGGCTTTGTCTTCAATGGATGACAAAAATATGATAAGTGAACCATTGCCTGGGGTGTAGGAAATGATCAAGGTGTTCTCCCAGGGTCCCACCCCTCTTCTGACTTTTATCTTCTTCCCTGCTCCACCTGGATCCCATGGCCAGTTACATCAGCAGTGTACTCACAGTCACTCCAGAATCCCTCATCTCTATGTCTTCCTACGTTTCCGTCCTGCCCTGGGTAACTTCCATTGTCTACTTTCTCCATTCAAACTAATTTCACCTATTATAAATACCTGCTCATTAGTCTCATCTGTTGTTCATCTAATTCTCACCTGGGTCCTTTTTTTTCATTTCATTGACTCCCTATGGTGGTCCCCACGGTGATTGCTTCCAGCCTTTTCCATTCTCTCAACCCTGACTTCCTTCAGTGTTGCTACCCTCTCAAGCTACTGATCTTTTGACTGCCAAATTGTTAAAAAAAAATAATATAATCTATTTATACTGTCTGCTTCCTCACCACTCATTTATTCCTTAATCCAGAGGTTCCCAAACTTCTTGGGTCACTTCATTCTTAGTGTCTCATTTTTTTCATTATATATTCATATATATACATATATGTACATATGTATGTATATGCATATATGTGTGTGTGTATATATTTGTATTTTATGTGTTTATTATATATGTATATATGTAATTTAATAAGTATTTTTCCTAAGAACTTAGTATTCAAAAAATAATACAAATTGAAAGAAAATAATTTTTTATCTCATTCTTATTCAGTTGCATCCAACTCTTTATGACCCCATTTGGGGTTTTCTTGGCAGATACTAGAATGGTTTGCCATTTCCTTCTCCAGCTCATTTTATAAATGAGGAAACTGAGGCAAACAGGATTATGTGACTTTCCCACAGTCACATAGCTAGTAAGTGTCTGAGGCCAGATTTAACTCAGGAAGATGAGTCTTCCTAACTCCAGGTTCAGCACTCTATCCACTACACCACGTAGCTGCCCCATTTCATCCTTAGCTCTCTGTTTATCTTTGGGAATTTTTACTTGGTTATTTCATTTGCTCCTATGGATTCAGCTAGCAAATATCTATTTCTATCTCTGATCTACCTGATTTATATCTCAACCTAGATATCCTAGAGAATTCTCAGACTCAACATGTGAAAAACTGAATTTCTCTTAAATTTCCAGTTCTTTCTGTCTCACAGTTTATGAGCAGAATCAACCCTTTGAATTTCTCTGATAATGCAGCTTAATAAAGTGGGGTGGAGTAGAAAGACCAGTGACCCTGAGGTCAGAGAATCTAAATCCAAATCCTGTCTCTGATCCTGTGGTGGGAGCAATGACCCCAATCTCCCTGCTCACATGCAAATTAGGCTGGTTTCATTTTAAAAGGCATTGAAACCTTCCTTGAGATTTAAGTGTTTCAAGGTACTGAAGGCTCAAGATGTTGATGTCATTTCCTGGTCAACTGAGTATGAAATAGCCACAAGGAACTTCAGGTATTCTCTGAGTTCCAGGCACTCTCTGATGCTTGGCTGATAAACCAAGATGGGCAATTCAGCCAAAGTGAATCAACTTGGGATGTCATCGGTGTTCATCCTTGATGATGAAACTTCTCTTGCTATAATGGAGTAAAAATCTCCTTTTACTGACAGTCAAATGATCTGTGATTGTCTCATTCCATTCCAGTAATGAACTAATCTAAATTACCAAGGGATATGTGTGTGTGTGTGTGTGTGTGTGTTAAAAACACTAGAAAACAGAAACTAAAAACGTGTGTGTGTGTGTATACACACATACACATAATTTTAAGGAAAGATAAATTTATTCCCAAGTTTTCTAGTGTTTTTAACAGAAATAGGTGTTGTTCTTTGTCAAAAGTCTCTAGTTGATTTTTAGTACTTTTCAGCTTTTGTTTAATATATTTTCAATGTATTACATTTGATTGCATTATGGTCAAGAAAGTTTTAACTATTTCTGCCTTTCTAATTCATGTGGTTTTTTTGGTCCTACAGCATGACAAATTTTTATAAAATTTTTTATGCACAGTTAAAATATGTATACTCCTTTCTGTTTCCATTCAATAATCATCATAGGTCTGTCATATCTAATTTTTCAAAAATTCTGTTCAAATTTTAACTTCTTTTTTGTTGTCATTAGAATTAATTCAGGCTGACAGGAATAAATTGAGGTTCCCCACTATTACAGTTTTTAATATGTATTTCTCCTTTTAATTCACTAGATTTTTCCTGTAAATGCTTAGAAGCTGTGCCATTTGCTGCATATATGTTAAATATGAAAATTATTTTGTTGTCTATGTTACTGTTCCACAAAATGTGGCTTCCTTTTTTAATCTCTTTTAATTAAGTTTATTTTTGTGATTTCCAACACTGAAATTATAATTGCAATCCCTGTATCTCTGCATTCAGCTGCACAATGATAGATTTTGTTCTAACACTTTATTTTAACTCTGTGTGAGTCTTTATGTTTCAAGTGTGTTTCTTGTAAATAACATATTGTTGGATTTTGCTTTCTAATCTCTTCCATTTTATGGATGAGTTCATTCAATTAATATTTACCATTATGATAACTGTTCATTTCCCTCCATCCCATTCTCTCATGCTTTTCCTCATCTATATGCCTTGTTCCCTGTTTATTTCAAATTGCTACCCTTTTCCTTTATTCCCTTGTAGCTTTCTCTTCACTAGCCTATCTCCAAACTTAGCATTTGTTTTTCTTATGACTCCCTGACTCTGTTCTCCCTCTTATGATCCCCTTCCCTTCTTGTTGTTTTATTTATATCCCTGTTGAGTTCAATGTATTCCTATACCAGACTCTGTGTATGTGTGTATGTGTATGCCCTCATTTGACCAGTTTAGATGAAAGTTAAGTTCCCCCACTCTTTATATTTTTATATAGCCCTACTTGAACACTTCAATTTTACGAGTCAATAAGTTGCCCCATATTTCTTCTCATTTTTGTCTTATGTATCCTTTTTACCCCTCTCCCTTTTTTTTCTTGGAGCATCTTTAAAATATGTCAAAATTATGTAAAACTTTCTCAAGTGGCTATTTCTTTGACCCTTTGTGACATAAGGATTCAGAACAAACTCTTTTAATATCCTGTCCATTACAACGTAAATAGTTCATCCTTATAAAATCTACTCTAATTGTTTGCTTTCATTTTCTTTTTCTAATCTCCTATGTTTGCATTTCAAAGTTCCTTTTCAACTTCGGTTTTTTTCATCAACAATGTCTGAAAATTCTCTACTTTATTGAAGGTTTATTTTCTCCTTATAAGGTTATACTCCATTTTGTTGGCTGTTTTTCTTGGTCATAAATCTTTGTCTTTTTCCTTCTGGAATATCTAATTCCATGTTCTCTGCTTCTTTATACTGATAATTGCTAGAGTTAAATGACTTGCCCAAGGTCACACAGCTAAGAAGTGTATGAAGCCAAATTTGAACTCATGAAGATGAGTCTTTCTGACTCCAGGTGTTCAAAGAGTACTAGTCCCTCAGATGTGAGGGTTTGCTGAGCCCTTTTCATGGCTGCTCTGCTACCTTTAGTGTTCACCTGGCACTCAGCTCTCACTTGTGGCTCTAAGAAGCTATAGCATGCATAGCAGTCACACCCCAGTAAACCATCTCAGATGGGCTAAACCATGTTGGGGGTAACCAACAGATCTTTAACCCACTGGTGAGTTAGGGGGTCTCTAACCCAAGAATGTGAAGATTTCCCCTGGTGGAAAGAACATATGAGAACAATCTCTTCCAACAGCCATGAAAGTGGCTGAAGCAGGTGCTGTTTGTGGAGTGCTTAGAGCTTGGTCAAGCATCAAAGATGCCAAGGTCATCCATTTCATCCTGGGCCATTGCCAGTCATCCTGACTTATTTTGCCACTAGACTTTGATGATTCTGGGAGAGAGTGAGTCTGATGACTTTGTGCAACTCTGCCTCACTTAAATCCAATTCACTGGCAAGTCAAGCTATCACCCCATGATGTCATTGGTCCTTTTTGAAATGAAGGACAAACAACTGCTAGACTTTGTGCAATCCTGATTGTCATTCCTTGACATTTGAATTCTTTCTTTCTGGCTGCTTGTGGTATTTTTTCTTTTATGTGGAAGCTCTGAATTTTGGCACTGACATTTCAGGGAGTTTACTTTTGACAGGTTTTCTTCAGGTGATCTCTCTGTTTTCACATTGCCCTCTTGTTTTAATATGTTTGAGCATTTTCTTTAATGAGTTCTTGCAATATGATATGCAGATTCTTTTTAGGACATGGATTTCAGGTAGTCCTATGGTTTTTAAGTTATCTCTTATTAATCTGTTTTCCAGGGTAATAGTTTTTTATATGCAATATTTCACATTTTCCTCTTTTTTCTCATTCTTTTGACTTTAAGAATTCCTGTTGTCTCCTGGGGTCGTTAATTTCTATTTAGTCCATTTTGATTTTTAGGGAATTTGTTATTAAGGTAAGGATCTCTTAAGCTATTGATCTTTTCCCAAAAATCTCTCTTCCATAGTTCTCATTTCTTTTATATATTTTTTAAACTCTTACATCATTTCTTCTAAGAATTTTAATTCTCTTGTAGGTAAGCTGGGTTTTTTTTCTTTGAGATTTCAATTGTAGGTGTTTTTGAGTTATGATTCTCTTTGTATGAGGTCTAGGACAGTGATAGTTTTATTATGCTTTTCTGAGATTGGGTCTACCAATCTTTCCCAGGCTGGAAGTTCACAGACCTAATTTCACTAGCGATCTTCACAAGAGTGTAGACATCCTCTATTTCCAAAAAGAGCCAATTTACTCTTCCTTAAATAACCTGGTACCCTACCCACCCACCCCTGCCTCCTCAGGACTCATCACATTGGTGCAGTAATTAGTGTGGACATTCTATCAGTTAAGTCCATTGCAACTCAAAACTCTCCAGTTTAAGATATTTGCCAGCTTCGGCCTTCCCCATGGGTTGGGATTACAGCTATATGTCACCATCTCCAGTCAGGACAGGGAGAAATGCAGTTAAGAACTTAATACTTTATTTTTTACTTTTAATTTATTTTTATTTCTACTTTTTTTAAGTTACTTTAATTCAACAAGCATTTAGGCATGGTGCTAAAGTCTGGGGACACAAAATTAAAAATTAAATAGCCCCTTCCCTCAAGGAACTTATATTCTATTTGGAGAAACCACATTTATACTTGATTAATAAAAATATACATTAAATACAAAATAATTTGCCCACGGGGGAGGATAGGACTCAAATAGAAAAGTTATATGCAGTAAGCCTGGAAAGATAGGTTCATGCCAGATTGCGAAGGGCTTTAAATATCAGAGAAATTCATTTTTTATCCTAGAGTTAGTATAATAAACTGATGTTACTTCTTGAGCAGGGAGGTGATATTGTGGAATCTGTGCTTTAGGAATATCAATTTGGCACTTACATAGAGATAGGTAGGAGAGGGGGGATATTTGAGGCAGGAAGATCAATTAAAACGTTATCATAATAGTTGAGAATAGTAGAAAGAATGAGGATCTGAACTACGTGGTAGTTATAGAAATGAAGAGGAGATTAAAATAAGAGATTTCTTCCCCCTTTCCTATCCCTGGTCATGTTCCCTAAAACTTCAGTACAGTTTAATACAATAACCATTTATTAAGCATTGACTGTGTGCCAGGCACTGTGCTAAGTACTGGGGATACAAATAAGAAAAGGAAAGACAGTTCCCACCCTCAAGGAGTTTATAATCTAATAGGTAAAGACAGTACATAAAAGGAAGCTGGAAGAAGGGAAAGAAAGGCTTAGGGTGGAGTTTACTGCTTTAAAGTTATACCTTTTAAGGAGCCATGTCACTCCTTAACAGTGTCTCACACATAGTAGGTCCTTGATAAATGTTTTTAATGTTATTTTTTTGATTCATTTATGTAAAAGCCATCTCTTTAGTACTAAGACACATTTGGGACTGGTTACAACTGGCTGACAACGTGGGCCAGAGGACTGAGGGTGAGAACTGTCATTCCTTCAAGAGCTGAATTCTTCCTGGAATAGCATGCAATCCACACCAACTTCACTAAATCAATCTCAAAGGCGCCAGGACAGCTGAAGCCCAGAACCTGATGACAGTCAACCAGAATAACACCCCAGATAAACCCCTATACCAGCTATAGGAAGTAGTTGATTTTGAGCCAAAGCTTAGCCTAGCCCTGAATAGATGGGATTTCAACAAAGGGGTTTGGGGGAAGAAGGAGGATGAAGGAAGATATTTTAATCTCAGTGGAGACAGCAGTCTAGAATTCTCTGAAATCTAGGATGTCCTTTAAACACTTGAATTTGACCCACTGTTCAGGAAGCCTTTCCAGAAATTCACTAGGTAGTCTGGTAAAGTGAGGCAATTTTAGTGATGGGGGGACCTTCACTAGCTTCAAATATCACTTTCTGTACAAAAAGAAAGAAAAAAAAGCGCTCAAAAGTTACTGAAGATCTCATTTGCCAAATCCAATGACCTCTTCTGTCTTTCTCCTTCTTGATCTTTCTGTGACTATTTTCTCAGGAGCAATAACCTAATCCATGACTCCATGCAGGTCGCTATTTTTTTCCTTAAAAGATATTGAGGCAATTGCTGAGATTTGGATGCCTCAGAGGACTAAAGGTTCACATTGTTGACATCACTTCCTGCTTGTCCAAATACAAAACATCCCTGAAAAACTCCAGCTGCTCTACGATATGTAGTCCATGGAAAACAATAGACAACTCAGGCAAAGGGGTTTCACTCATCTGAATAAACTTGAGGTAATCTCAATGTCTATCCACGTTAAGTCCCCTTTTCTTTTCTACAATGAATAATTAAATCTACTTTTGTTAACTGTTAAGAAAAGAAAAGAAAAGGGCTTATACCATGTAGGCTTTCCCAGTTTTTTTCTCTCGGCATTTAACCCTGTGCCAGTTGGAAGGACTTTGCTACCTTCTCTGGAGCTATATACAAAATGCTACCAAGTCATCCAACAAGCTACATATGAAACAGAGAAAATCATTCCTGCCCTATCCTACAGGGTTATCATGAGGATCAAATAAGATAATCTACACAATGCTCTTTATAAACATGTCTTTTATAAGCATCAGCTACTGTTTTGTAAAGATAATGTAATACGTGTGACATACTGATTACCCTGGACCCCACTGCCTGAAGGCCATTCTACAGAATAAGAAGATTGGACTAGGTAGATGATTACATTTCACCCCTCCCTTAGAGTTGTCTGGTCCCCTTAAAGAGATTAGGGGTGTCTAGGTTCTATAGTATTCCCTCAATATTAGGAGAATCCCCTGGACCCCAACTCCATTTAGCTATTAATAGTCAAATTAGCTTTGGCAAAGGAATTTTTTTTTACTTCAAAAAGTATAATTGCAATTATGCAAACCTGCCCCCCACAAGATGTGAAAGGCATTATCTCCCCCTCTCTTTGCCCTATCTCAGTCTCTGGAAGAGAGAAGGGGATTAGGTTCGTAGTTTAGCTTAGTTACTGTAGAGTATAGTCCCTGTTTGAAGTCTAAAAGACCACCTCAGGCTCCAGTCCAAGACACTCTGACTTCTCAGGGCTCACATGGCAAGCTGACAGACTGTACTATCCTACTTGCAACCTTGTCTTCAGTGTAGTCATGACTCAAAATTCTCGGTTTCTTAGGGATCACCTTCTGTACCTGAGAGTTAAAAAGACAACACAGAACAGAAACAAATCCCACCAGACCTATTTCTCAGAGTTGAAGTAGAAGAGGGGAAAGTAGATGAAGGAAGCCCTTCCAGTTCACCAGTTCAGTTCATGCTATCCATGCAATGAGTGAATGCACAACAGGAAGGAGCACACAAGAAAGAAGGGCAAGCAAGGAAGCAGACAAAAGGGAGCTTCTTAGTCTTGCCAGTTTCAAAAGGGCAAGCGGCCCATAAAAAGAATCTACATTTCTTCTCAATATTTTCTTTTCTTTAGGTTTTTGTGACTCTGCTCTCTCCTTTTTTCCCCTCTCATCTGTCTGATCAGTCCTCAGTTCCCTTTGCTGGATCTTCATCCAGGTCATGTCCACCAACCATGGGCATCCCCCAAGGCCCTATCCTGGGTCCTTATATCTTCCCTCTATGATATCTCAGTAGGTCATCTCATCAGCTCCCATGAGTTCAATGATCTCTATATAAATGATTCCCAGATTTCTACATCCAGCTACAGTCTCTCTGCTGACCTTCTGTCTCACACTGGGTATCATTCTCAACTCCTCTCTTGCATTCACTTCATATATCTAATCTGTTTCCAAGTCTTGCAATTTTTACCTTCACATCTCTCATAAATACCCCCTTCTCTACCATCATACAGACATGACCCTAATGTAGACCTTCATCACCTCACACCAGGATTATTGCAATAGCCTTCTGGTTGGCTCCCTACCACGAGTTTCTCCCTATTCCAATAAATCCTTCACTCAGTTGCCAAAATGATCTTCTAATGCGTAGGTCTGACCATGTCATCTCTATACCCAGTGAACTCCATTGCCTCTTATTATCATCAGGATCAAATATGAAATCCTCTGTTTGGCATTTAAATCCTGTCACAACTCAGCTTCTTTCTACTTACCCAAGTTTCTTATACTTTACTCCCCCTCTTCTCAACCCCACCCCTCCATATTCTACCATACAGCCACACTGGCCTTCTTTCTCTCCCTTGAACACAACACCCATATCTCCCGTGCCTTTTCACTGTCTGTTTCCCACTTCTAGAATGCTCTCCTTTCTCATCTCTACCTCCTGGCTTCCTTTGTGACTTCTTAAATCCCACCTTCTTTAAGGAAACTGTTCCTGGTTCCTCCCACTTCAAGAACCTTCCCTGTAAGGGAAGATTAGTTTAGTTCCATTTATACTGTATATATCTTGTGTGCATAGTTATTTGCATTTTAAATTAAGATTGGGTGCAGGGACCATGATTTTGCCTTTCTTTATATCTTCTAGCTTAACACTATGCCTGGCATTTACTAAGTACTTAAATGTTTGTTGATTGATTATATGCTTGCCAGAGGAATTCTTTCACATTGGGCAAAACCATTTGGACATAGCAGCACAGTGGAAAATCAGAAAACAGTTCAATTGCTCCAAGGGAGGAAGGGTGGGAAGAAGGCTTGTTCCTTAGGAGAGGGACATCAGTCAATCAATCAACTAGCATTTATTAAGCACCTACTCATATCAGCAGGTCCCTCTGGGTGGTGGCCCAGGACTGAATGATGGAGTGGATTGCCCCACTATGGCATACCACAGGCCAGCTGAGGACCATGAATCATATGAAATGGTCTCCAGACCATCATAAGGAAGGATTTTTCCCTATGTTAGTATCCTAGGACAAATCTCTGATCCCTCTGCCTTAGTTATGATCCCTCTGCCTACTTACATATAAGCTTGGCTGTCCTCTGCCTTAGGTTTGACTAAAGATTTTCCAGAACAGTCTTCTTTCTCTGTGAGAAAGGCACAAATAACAAGATAGTGGTATTGAGAGGAGTTTAGGGAGGTGAGTAACTTAGAGTTTCTACATGTGAAATCAGCACCCAAGCAAGTAGAAAACCTAGGCTGGTGCCATCGTTCATGTTGGCATTTGACTGTTTCTGCTTTATTCAGTCATCCCCATCTGGCCCTTAGAATAAGAGCAAACACAGCTGGGTATAGCTCTACCTCAGGAAGCAACATCAGCCAGGACAGGAATAATCCTCTTCAACTAGAGACAACGCAGGCCTCAACACTGGGACAGGGAGCAGGAGACCATGAGGTAGTGTGGAGGTTGCTATTATGAACTCTTCCCCCACCCCAACACACACATAGACACACACACACACACATACACACACGTACGCACACACACACACACACCACCACCACCACCACCACCATCATCATCGTCATCATCATCATAGATTTGTCAAAATGTCTTTATTGGAAGGCTCATTGATTTGGACATGTTTGTAACACAAAAGCTGAAATCTGAGGATATAGAACCCAAGAGTCCTGTAAGCAGCTCTAAGGGCAGAAGAGTGAGTAAGTACTTACAGCATTGGATGGGGAAGTCACGAATCTTGTTTCTATTGCTAGATTTATTGATTCATTCCCATGTAAGTTAAGGGAAGTCACTCTCCCTACCCTGGGCCTCAGTTTCTCTTCAACAAATGCTGTATACAATTGCCCTCAATAAATTCAATAGACAGTTAAGTATGGGCTTAAGTGCAAGGCACTGTGTTGTCTGACAAGGGAGATATAGTTAATAAGACATGATACATGTCTTTAAGAAATGTATGTTATTGAATGAAATGAAACATTTATATCAATAAGACTACCAAAAACCACAGAATCATAGGATTTAGAATTAGAAAGAATCTCAGTGATCATCTAGACCAAAATCTCCAATATTTCCCCTTTGTCTTTGGAGATCTGTTTGGCTGACGGTGGAAAACAAAAGGGACCCATGTCCATTCCTTCCTCAAATCCCCACCCCTTGGAATGTGGACATTATTGACCCCATCCAGACATTCCGTTTCTCCTCCCACTATGTATAACCTCCTTCCAAAAGATATTCCTCTCTTAATGCATCCCAACATCATATCAGTTTTTATTTTCACTGTCATATAAAACGGCTGACTTCTGTTAAGCTTAAAGACTTTTTTCATTCTCCCTAGCAACCTGGAGTGTAGAAAGGCACTCTACATGTGCTTTTACCTTCTGTAAGATAGATCAGCTTGCACTTAGAACACAAATAACAGTCACTTGACTGTGACAAAAATACAAACACTGAGCACATTTTTCCCTTCTCCATAATAGGCTTTTGAGCTTTGATTTTTTTTTTTATGACTTGTGAGTGTTTGCACCTCAGTCATAAGCATCTGGTTAAAACTTTTACAACTAATTATCACCTCTTAATAACATGATAATCCCACTCAACCTCCTTTCCTTAGTCTCAATAAAAATTTTACAGTCACCCCCAATTTCCCTTCAGTCTTTCACCAATTTCCTGTTTCACAAATTTGCCTCAACTCCCTCCAGTTGATTCATTTACCTTTACTTATTTATCCTGCGTAGTCTAGGGACTATGTTTTTCTGGTCCTTCTGGGTTCAACCTCTTCAGGTTCTACTCTCTAATTCTCTACGACCCTCCATAATCCTTTTGTATGTTCCTTACTTATCCTTGATCCTGCTCCTCTGCCAAAAGGGAAGTAGAATCTGGACCAGTATCTGAGCCTAGAGATAGTTCTACTTCACACATCTCCTATATCTCTCCAGTTTTCCTCCTCAAATTCAGTGTCTGACCTTCCTCATTGATCCAGATCCCTCCAAGTCACCCATGGTATTTCCTTCTCTTTCAAGTCACATCCATCTCTCTCCAACTCTTTCTCTCATAGCCTTCTCCCACAGAAGCCAGAAGTAGAAATGTATAATGAATAAAGAACGATATATGAATATGGAAAACCAAGAAACATTACTCAGTGGATAAGTGGCCAAAGCAAACCTTTCTCACAAGAATTGCAAGCTATTAACAAACACATGAAATACTGCTCCAAATCACTAATAGTAAGAAAAGTCAAATTATAACAACTCTAAGGTTTCATGTTAAGCCTCATAAATTGTCAAAGAGGAATACACTCAATGCTGGAGGGGCTGTGGAAAGAGACACATTAATACACTGTTGTTAGATTATGCTTTGGTCCAGCCCTTCTGGAAAGCAATGTGGAATGATTCTAGGAAAGTGATTCAAATGCTCCTGCCTTTCGCCCCAAAGATTCAGTTGCTAGGCATATAACCCAGTGAGTTCAAAGAGAGAAAAAAAGTCCTTTATATGTCAAAACATCCATTTACAACAAATTTTTGTGGCAGCAAGGAATTGGAAACTATTATAATTGCTCATCATTTAAGGGATGGCTAAGCTAAATGAGTGGAATGGAATATTCCTGAGTCACAAGATGAATATGAAAAATTCAGGAAACATGAGAAAACATATGAAACTGATGCAAAATAAAATAATCAGTCTCAGGAAAACAACATACATGACTACAATGATGTCAACAGAAAAAAAAATAACATCAACCAAATCAAAAAGATTTGAATAGCTATAGTCACCAGTCAAATACAGTTAGAACAAAAAATTTGTAAAGGGAAGTAATGGGAAATAAAGCTAGAAAAATAAGTGGGAGCCAAATTTGAGGTGGCACTTCCAAGATAATGAATTTGTATTTTATACTATAGAGAGCCATTGAAGATTTTGTTTTATCAGAAGACGTGTCAGACCTGTATAATAGGTCAACACCAGTGTATAATAAATTGAGCAGGTTACATTCTGTCAGTCAGCTTCTTGTGGACAGAGACTTTTTCTTGTTCTGTCTTTATGTCTCCAGTACCTAGAGGATGTCATATAAGAAAGTATAGAGAATCAGGTTTGGAGTCAGAAAGACCTGGGTTCTAATCTCACCCTTGTATCGTACTGTCTATAACCTTCTCCCAGGCACTTAACTTCTCAGTGTCACCTGGAAACTCTTAAACTGTAAGTTGCAAAGAAGGTGTCAGACTACATTGGAGAGGGGAAACCTCTCAGAGATGAAATCACATCTGATTAAAAAAACAAAACAAAAAAAACCCCCCAAAACAAAACCAAACCAGAACACTGACCCTGAAGTCAGGAGGACCTGAGTTCAAATGTAGCCTCATACACTTAATTTCAGACTTAGTGAATACTACTGTGATCCAGTGTAACTGACCCACTGGCAGGGGTATGATAGTAAATGTTTAACAACTAGCTTTGGGAGGTAGGAAAGGAGACAGGACACATTTTTAAGTTTAATCTGCATTATTAACATTTTCTCTTGGCTTTTTTAAGTCTAGACAATCAACAAAACAATAGGTCAAACCCTGATTTGGAATGCTTACTGACTTCAAAGGCATAAATGCTCCCACTGAAAATTTAACATGGTTTGAGAGCCCAGTTTTAGCAGACTCCAATAGACTTCACTACTTGATTCCTTTTCTCCCACCTCCATGTTTTTGTCCACCATGGCCTGTAATATAATCCTTTCTATCTACCTCTCAGAATCTCCAGTTTTCTTGAAAATTCAACTTTTTCCTGATCCCCTTCTTTCTCTCTTCTCCCCAAATTCATATGTGTGTGCATACATATATATGTGTGTGTGTGTGTGTGTGTATATGTGTATGTGTATATGTGTGTGTATTTATATTTTATATCCCCTTTCTTACCAGTAGACTTCTTGAGGACAAAGACAATTTTTCTTTTTCTTTTTTTAATTCCACAACCTTGTTCGACTGGATTGAATTATGTCAAAATTCAACTCGAATATATCATCACTCTTTATAATTTGTAAAGTTGGCCATGGCTTTTCCCCAATTCCAAACCATTATGATACTTAGAATATTTAAATCTTCGATTATTCTAGTCCAACTCCTCATAAGGAAAATGAGGCCCAGAGGGGAGAAGTCAGTTGCTCAATGTCTTGTGGTTAGTTTTCAGTCAACAAGCATTTATTAAGCTCCTACTATGTACTAGGCACTGTACTTGATGCTAGAGATACAAAGACAGAGGTGAAATAGTACCTGCGCTCTCTCAGTGCTTATAATCTAGCAAGGGGAGATAATATATATATAGGTAAGTACATGTATACACAAAATAGATATACTTTGAATATACATATGTATTTGTAAATATATATATTTTGTATCCACATGTAGATTTTTGTATATACAAAATAGATCCAGAATAAAGCAATATAATTTTGCAAGGCAGACACTAGCAACTGCTGCTGGGCTCAGGCCCGTTGGCATCACGCAGAAAGTGATGTGTGAGACAAGCCACAAGAAATCTAGTGAGTCTAAAATGTGGCGGTGATAAGGGCATGCATTCCAGGTCTATGGAACAGCCAGTGCTGCTCCAAAAGAGATAGGAGATGGAGTGCTAAATGTCAAGAGCAATTAGAAGATCAGTTTATCTTGGTCTGTTTGTTGTAGTACGAAGGAAGGAGAATAACTGGTAATAAAGCTGAAAAGGTAGGGTGGGGCCAGGTTGGGAAGGATTTTAAATGCCAAATGGAGTCATTAATATTGGATCCTAGACGTAACGAAAGGAAACATGGTCTTTTGGATAGAGAAGCAAGTATTGCCTCTGACACATATTGACTGTACGACTTTGTGTAAGTCATTTACCTTTCACTGTTCTAGGCAACTTTCAAAAGCTATAAACTGCAGGAATGTTGCTGACCTACATTAACAGAGAGAATTTACTCACCTATATATGTAGATAGATAGATACAACAATGACATCACAAATCCAGTATGTAATTCAATCCCTGGAAGAAACAAGGAACCACTGAAATTTATGGAGTATGTGAGCAAAATGCTCAGATCAGAACTTTAGGAAAATCTGCACTTTAAACAGGTGGGGAAGGAGGAGGGACATTGGAGGCAGAAAAAAGTCCAGGCAAAGACACCAATGGTTGTTGCAATAGACCAGGTGACAAGTGATAAGTGCTTGAACTAGAATGATAGCCAGCAGCTTTCAGAACCTTACTCATTACCATCCCCATTGCCTGCAAGTTGGGTAATCCCCCGAGATGGTCGCTTCTCAGTAATCTCACAATAAATAACAATAATTAGCATTTATTAGATAACAGTCAATGAAATCTAGTCATTGAAAGAAAGAAAATTGGAAAATGGAACATAGGAAAGGTTAAAAACTCTGGACCATTTCTACACCTTCATATTTAACTTGTTGGATAATAAGACCTTGGAATGTTGCAATTAAATGTTGTATATTTACAATACAAATAAAAATTGATATTACTTAATGCAAAGTCTTCATTTTAAAGTGGAAGGAAATATAGAGAGCCCAGGGTAAAGAAAGATTTTCCAGAGGTGCTTAAGAAAACATAGCTCATCAGAAGAGAGGATCATTGAGGTGCTTTTTAAAAATGCGCTGAAGGGAACAGAAGGCCAGAAAGAATCACAGACGAGCAGGGCAGCTTTGAAAGGTATAAGTTGAATTTATTATATAATTGAAAAGAAAAGTGAGCTGTACACAATAGAAAGCCACAGTTCCTTGTACAGTCCTCTTTCTGTTCCACTGTGTATGAAGATTTTCATCTTGTTCACTGTTTGTTAAATTTAGAATGAAAATTATTTTTTAAAAAAATAACTCAAAAGTTTTACTTTTTGACAGAAGAGTAACCTGCTTCTGTAGGCTGCTGAATTTGTCATCTTCTTTACAGGGTTAACAATAGTTAGCATTTACAAAGCATTTCAGGTTTGCAAAACACTTTACAAATGTCTCATTTGATCCTCACAACTTTGGCAGGTAGGCACTATCATTATCCTTCTTTAATAGAGGACAAAACTGAAGCAGACAGAAGTGACTTGCCCAGGGTCATACACAAGTGTCTGAAGCTAGATTTGAACTCAGGTCTTCTTGACGCCTGGCCCAAAATCTCCAGCCACTTTACCACCATTTTGCCTTAGATGATAATGATGCACTATCATTACCAAGACTTGTTAGGAAAAGATATTATAAGCTTAGAAGTCTACATTTCTTTCCTCAAAACCACATCCTGATTTTTGCAGTCTATACAGGAGTTCTGTTACCAAGTCCCTGGGAGTTGTTTATACTGAACCAGGAAGTAGAAATGGGTGTTTTGATTTGGAAACTGTATTCCCCCTGTTTTCTGTTTCTTGGCATCTCTTAGAACAGCTCTGGAATTGGATAGAATCAACCATGCTGGGAGTGAACTTAGCCCTGAGATTCTCGCTATCGATACTGACTGCATGGGCCACTTAGCTCAGAGCTTTGGATAATCATCAACACCACCATCGTTACTGGAATTTATATAGTCCTTTAAAGTCTCAAAGTATTTTACATATATTATCTCATTTGTATTTCAGCTATTAGAAGTATTATTGTCCCTGTCTGACAGATGAGCCTACTGAAACTCAGAAAAGAGAACTGACTTGCCCATTGTCATATAGCTAGTGTTAGAGGTAGGATTTGAACTCGGGTCTTTCTGGATTCCCAAGTCAGATGTTTTTTATTTCCCTTATCGTTTTGCTTCTAAGAGGTAGTGTTGTATAGTAGACGCAGAACTGTCCTTGAAACCAGGAAGTTATTGGTTAAAGACCTATCTCTGATGTATACTGGCTGTGTGACCCTGGGCAAAACCCCTAATGTCTCAGCTCTCCAGGCAGCTTTCCAAGACTAAGATGTTGAAGAGAAGTTATCAAACTGTCCTTGTAAGGGATCTAGTCATCCATGAGTTTTCTCACACAAAGAGCATATAGAGAAAGGAAAAGGTAGGGGAGGGGTAAAGTGGGGAAGGGAAACTGAGGTGGGGATAGTGGCCCTAAGCACTGTAAGGCAAGGCAGGATTTGGTAGGGGATAGACATGGTTCCTGCCCCACCATTCTGGGGGAGATCTCCTGGCCCTTTTTCCTCTGGACATTCGGGGTCTCCCACCAAGAGATTAAGGACCTGCAGGAATACCTATTACCTACACTTCCCAATATATCTTTCCCTTCTCCCTCTTCCAGAGAACAAATCCTTATAATTAAGAATAATAAGTGGAGGGAAAATCCAGTTCAGCAAAACTAACCAATATCAATAAAGTCTTATATTGTATTCAGTGTTCATTTCCCCTGGTCCCCCACCTCTGTAAGAAAGGTAGGGAAGTCCTGTCCTATATCTCCCCTTAAGGTTCAAGCTTATCCATTATAACTACACAGCATTCAGTTTTGATTGTTTTGTTTCTGGTCTTTAGATTTATACTGCTACAGTCATTGCGTATATTGTTTTCTTGGCTTTCCTTAATTTACTTTGCATCAGTTCACGTGTCTTCCCATGCTTCTATGTATTCATCATGTCTTACAGAGTACAGATAATCCATTATATTCACCTACCACAACCTTTTTAACTATTCCCCAATTAATAAGTGTCTACTTTTTTCCCAAGTATTCTTTGCTGCCACAGAAGATGCTGGCTTTTATTGTTGCTCTCCTAGAGTAAATGCCTAGCAGTGAGATCTTGGGGACATACAGATATAGATATTTTAGTCACTTTCTTGTATAATTTCAAGTTACTTTCCAGAATCATTAAATCAATTCACAGCTCTGCCAAAGGCATGCTAATGTGCCTATCTTCCCACTACCCCTCTGACATTGAATATTCCCATGTTTTGTCATCTTTGCCAATTTGGTGAGTGTGAGGTAAAAATTCAGAGCAGCTCTGATTCATACCTCTCTTATTAATAGCAATTTGGAACAGTCTTCTTAGAATTGTTATTGGTATAGAATTATTTTGAGGACTGTGGTTTGTTCATATCCTTTGACCACTTATCCATTGAGGAATGGTTTTTGTTCTTATATAGTTTTATTAATTCCTTATACATCTTAGATGTCAGATCCCTATTAGAAATGTTTAATGTGAAGTTCTTTCCCAATCAATCACTTCTCTTTTAATCCTAGTTGCATTTATTTTCTTTTATTGCACAGAACCTTTTCTGTTTCATATAATTGAAGGCATCTATTTTATGTTTTGTGATCACTCCCAAGTTCCATCTTATCTAGGCCAGTCAATTTTGCATAAAAAAATTCTATTTCACAGCCACAAAAAATAATCCCAAGTCCCACTAGCTATCTGACAAATCATGTCAAAAAGTATTTAGTGTTCACTCTGTGCCCAGTTCTGATCTAAATGAACAGAAAAGAACAATGACCCTGGCTTTCGAGATGTTTGCAGTCTAGTTGAGCAGAGAAGACAAGGCCCTATCCTTGTTACTGAGGATAGAGACAGAAACAAAAGTCCTTATCCTGAAGAAGATTACATTCTATTAGGAGGAATAGTAGATACCAATAGCGAACATTTCTATAGCACTTTTACTGTTGTTTTGGTCATGTCCAATTCTTTGTCACCCCATTTGGGGTTCTCTTGGCAGCGATGCTACAGTGGTTTGCCATTTCCTTCTCCACTATATAACACTTACTATGTGCCAGACACTGTGCTAAGCATTTAATAAATATTATTTCATTTGATCCTCACAACAACCTGGGGAGTAAGATGCTATTATCCCCATTTTACAGTTGAAGAAACTGAGGCAAACAGAGGTTAAGTGACTTGCCCAAGATCACACAGCTAATAAGTACCTGAGGCTGGATTTGAATACTGGTATTACTGACTGCAGGCCCAGTGCTCTACTCACTACACTACCTACACACACACACACACATACACACACACACTATTCTGTACATATACACACATGTATGCTCTCACATACATATAGATGCATATATAAATACAAAATATGTTTTATTAGGTGAAGATGATGGTGATAGCATTTGTATTGTGTTTTAAGGTTTGCAAAGCCCTTTACAGGTCGAGATTCTATCCACTGTGCCACCTAGCTACCTGGTAAGTCCGCTGGGGTAAGGAACTCTCAGTAAGGACATTACCTTTACCCATCGAGATCAGAAAGTGCTCCCCATCTTAAAGTCTTTGAGAGTTTCCAGGGAGATTGAAGGTCACATAACGTGCCTGGCATCAAACAGCTAGTAATGGTCAGAGATATTCCCTGCTCCAAGACCAGCTCTCTTAACCACTAGCCACATCACTGTACTTGGGGCAAAGGGAGTCCTAGCCACTGGAAGGATCATGAATGGCGTAATGTAGGTGAAATCTGAGCTGAATTTGAAAGAAGCCAGACATTCCCAGAAGCAGAGGTGAAGGGAGATTGCATTCAAACGCATGGTGGCCATGCAAAGGCACGGAGATGAAAAAATGGAATAATACATACAAAGAAAAGATAATTCTCAGGATTAGGAAGCCACAACACCTCTCTTGTGGTCCTTTCCAGCAGCTGTATTCACTTCTCCATTGAGGCTGACAACATCCCCTCCTGATACCAAGCTGACTGTAATGAAATTCTCTGAGGATAGTGGCTTTCAGCCACATAGGAAACTTCAATCCTGTGCCCATCAAGTGAATTTGGGAGTGACTTAGAATCTGAGAAGGCCTATGGGGCCTGAGCAAAAGGGAATAAGACTGGTGAGGTCAGTTGAAACCCGATAATTGGGAAATCAGGGCGGAAAGAGAGATGTGCTCGTTAACTGCCTCTCCCAATTACAGTGAACTCTGAATGCCTCTTGGAGCTATGCAGAAATTAGATTGTGTTAAAAATCTCACCTGACCCACAATGAGGTCAGTTCTGTGGCTAGAAGAACTGCTAGCTGGTTAAGGTCAATATGTGCTATCTTACAAAGCAATTGAAAATGGGTTGCCCTCAGTGGCCAGTAAGCCTAAGCAAGTATCACTTTGGGCAAGAGGAGGATGAAACATTGTTGAGGACATTCATTGTCTGACTCATGTTGCATCTTGGGAAATTGAGGTGGCCAAGGTGCTTGGTGAACTGGTTAGATTTTTACAAAGATTTATTTGTAAATGTAAAATGTTGCTGCAAATGCAAACCATCCTCACTCTTCTGGCCCATGTTCATTCTTATCATGATAGAGCTCTAGCCTAGAAATTGGGGCAAAGGTGTGGATAGGGATGAGAACTGTGCAAAATGTAAGGTTTTCTAGGGTTAATTCAACATAATTCAGCAAGAATGCATTAAGCCCCTAGGGACTGAGCTACCTGTGCTATGTAATGAGCTAGTGCTAGAGCATTGCAGAAATAAAAGTAAAAACAAGTAGTCCCTGCCTGCAAGAAGTTTACTTTCCACTAGAATAAAATTAATAATTTGTTAATAATACCTTACCTCTGCATAAGACTACAAACTATTTTCACATCTATCATCTCATCTATTTTTTGCCATCCCTCTGTAAGGTAAACAGGATTTTTATCATTTTAGAAATGAGGAAACAACCTCAAAGAGTGATTTGCTTGAGGTCGGAACCTAAAACCCAAGACTTTTAGTCCTTTGGTCTTTCCCCTAATTTACATTATATTAAATTGTAATAGGCTGATTTATTTCAACATTTATTAAGTTATTCCTTTGTGCTGGGCTCTGCAAGGGCTGATAGCGATCCAAAGAGAAAATATAAATTGTTCCTGCCTTCAAGTTTAATTTATATTGGGCAAATGGTATGTTTATATTAAGCATAACCCTCCAGGGGATGCTGTTGAGCAAGGTAGTTTAAGGACACAATTTCCCAAGGATGCATGGAGTGTTCAGGGAGGACCAGTCCTCTGATGTGAGGACTTGCTCATCTACCTTTGGTGTCCACCTGTCACCCAACTTTTACCTATCGCTCCAAGAAGCTGTAGCATGAGCAGGGGCCACACTCTGGTAAACCATCTCAGCAGACAGGCTAAACCAGGTTGAGGGTAACCAATAGATCTCAACCCCATTGAGAAATGAGGAGGATGTCTACCCCAAGCTTGTGAAGACTTTCTCCATCAGAATGGGCAGATGAGAACAATTTGTTTCAACAGCCATGAAGGTGACTGAAGTAGGCATTATGGATCACTTAGAGCTTGGTCAGTCATCAAAGATGCTGCATCCTGGGCCATCGCCAGTTGTCTTGACTTTTGTCCTTCCACTGCACTTTGATGACTCAGTAAGAGAGAGTATGGCTGATGGTTTCAAGCAACTCTGCCTCACTTAAATCCAATTCATGCACAAGGCAAGACATCCCCTGTGATGTCTTTAGTCCACTTCAAAGAACAACCCAGGGATGTGCTGGTAAATTGGCTTATATCACCTTAGAGAAAAATGTTTTACAACCAGCTCTCTGGAAAAAAAATTAACCTTTATTACACTTTTAAGTTTAACCTTCATTGTTGTTTCCTTCCATTACTTTCTTTAAGTCTGGACAACCAATAAAACAATGTCAAGCCCTGATTTATAGCTTGTTGATTTCTGAGGTAGAAATGCTCACAATGGACATTTAAAAATTGGCTAGCTGTTCAAGCTGGCTCCAGAGCAGTTACCCTTAAGCCTAGGAGCTTAACTGTGCATGCCTGGGGAATTCTACCTTTGGCCCTTACCTAACAACTTACTCCTTTTCTGGGACATGAGCTTTCCTTTCAACCATGGATCAAACTGTTGGTAGAGATGTGAAAACTGATCCAGCCATTCTGGAAAGCAATTTAGAACTATGCCCCAAAAGTCACTAAATTGTGTTATAGCCTTTGACAACAACCTCAGTAGATAAACACTACTAGACCTACACTGCCAACAAAGATCAAAGAAGAAGAGAAAAGACCCATATATACAGAAATATAATTTTTTTGGTATTTTATTTTATCCAATTATATGAAAAGACAATTTTTAATTTTCACTTTTACAAAATTTTGAGTTCCAAATTTTTCTACCTCCCATCTTTCTAAAACAGTAAGCAGTTTGATAAAGGTGATACACACACACACACACACACACACACACATATATATACATATATGCAATCATGTAAAACATGTTTCCATATTGATCACATTATGAAAGAAGCAGACTGAAAGGAAAAAAACACAGACAAAAAATTTAAAATGGTATGCTATGATTAGCATTCAGAATCCATGAGTTCTTTCTGTGGATACAGATAGTATTTTCTATCATAAGTCCTTTGTAACTGTCTTGGATCATTGTATTGCTGAGAAGAGCTAAGTCATTCATTGTTGATCATCACACAATATTGCTGTTACTATGTACAATCTTCTCCTGGTTCTGCTCCTTTCACTTTGCATCAGTTCATATAAGTATTTCCAGGTTTTTCTGAAATCTGCGTGCTTATCATTTCTTATTGCACAATAATATTCCATTACATTCATATACTATAGCTTTTTTAGCCATTCCCCAATTGATGGACATCCCCTCACTTTCTAATTTTTTGCCACCACAGAAAGGGCTGCTAGAAATATTTTTGTGTATGTAGGTCCTTTTCCCTCATCTCTTTGGGATACAGACTGAGTAGTGGTATTGCTGGATCAAAGGGTATGTACAGTTTGGGCATAGTTCCATAGTGCTCTCCACACTGGTTGAATCAGTTCACAACTCTACTAACTACATTGGTGCCCCAATTTTCCCACATCTTCTCCAACATTTATCATTTTCCTTGTTTGTCATGTTAGCCAATCTGATAGGTGTGAAGTGGTACCTCAAAGGTACCTTAATTGCATTTCTCTAATCAAACGTAATTTAGAGCATTTCCATATGACTATAGATTGCTTTAATTTCTTCATCTGAAAACTGCACATTCGTATCTTTTGGCCATTTATCAATTGGAGAATGACTTATATTCTTAAAATTTTGACTCAGTTCTCTGTTTATTTGAGAAATCAGACCTTTATCAGAGACATTTGCTAAAAAGATTGTTTCCCAACTTTCTGCTTTCCTTCTAATCATGGTCACATTGGTTTTGTTTGTGCAAAAAGTTTTTAATTTAATATAGTCAAAACTATCTATTTTATACTTTATAATGTTTTCTACCTCTTGTTTGGTCATAAATTCTTCCCTTGCTCTCCTAATTTGTTTATAGTATTACCCTTCATGTCTAAATCATGTGCCTATTTTAACCTTATCTTGGTATACAGTGTAAGATATTGGTCTATACCTAGTTTCTACCATATTGTTTTCAGTTTTCCTAGTAGTTTTTGCCAAATAGTGAGTTCTTATCCCAGAGGCTGAGATCTCTGGGTTTATTGAGGACTAGGTTACTCTGATCATTTACTACTGTGTCTTATGTACCTCATCTATTCTATTGATCTACCACAGTTTGATGATAACTGCTTTATAATACAGTCTGAGATCTGGCACTGCTCAGCCACCTTCCTTTGCATTTTTAAAAATTAATTCCCTTGATATTCTTGATTTTTTGTTTTTCCAGATGAATTTCATTATTTTTTCAAGCTCTATACAATAAATTTTTGGTAATTTGATTGGCACGTCACTGTATGCAAATTAGTTTAGGCAAAATTGTCATTTTTATTATATTGGCTCAGCCTACCCATGAGCAATTTACATTTCTCCAGTTGTATTTAAATATTGAAAATAGTACTTTTGTATAGTAACTAAGATCTGGGAGCTAAGGGATACCCATCAATTAGGGATTGGCTGAATAGATGACAGTATATGAACATAATAAAATATTGTTATGCTATAAAAATGATGTAAGGGACAATTTCAAAGGAACCTGGAAAAAATTATATAAAATAATGCAGCATGAAGTGAGAAGAATCAGAAGAGCTTTTTATATAATGACTCAGTCAATGTGAGAATTTGTTTTACTTAAGTATGACTATTTGTTACAAAGTTTCCCCCCCTCCCAAATCTCTCCTTCACAGGGGTGAAGGAAGCACAAATAGATTAGTGTCAATAGAAAAAAAATTAAACTTAAAAAGTTTCCTTCATTAAATAAAAAAATTATTTATTTATTTTTAGTTTTCAACATTTACTTCCATAAGATTTTGAGCTCCAAATATTCTCCCCTTCTCTCCCCTCCCCCCACCCCAAGATGGGCGCAATCCGGTATAGGCTCTATATATACATTTGTATTAAACATTTTCACATTAGTCATGTTGTAAAAAAGAATTAGAACTGTGGGAGGAACCATGAGAAAGAAGAAGCAAACAAAGAAATAGAAAATAGTATGCTTTGATGTGAATTCAGACTCCATAGTTCTTTTTCTGGATGTAGATAACTTAAAAAATTTCAACCCATCTTATTACCTTCAAGAGAAAAGGGAACAAAAATATGGGTTTTTATCATCTCCTCCTCCTTCTCCTCTCTCTCTGCCTCTCTCTGTCTCTGTGTCTCTCTCTGTCTGTCTCTCTCAGTCTCTGTGTCTCTCTGTCTCTCTCTGTCTCTGTCTCTCTCTGTCTCTCCTCTCTCTCTGTCTCTCTCTCTCTCTGTCTGTCTCTCTGCCTCTCTCTGTCTCTCTGTCTCTCTGTCTCTCTGTCTCTCTCTCTCTCTCTCTCTCTTTTTCTCTCTCTCTATCAATATTCACCTCTGAATCTCCAGCCAGCTTGCACTGACAAAATCCAAATTAAGTTTATAAAAACTCAATAATTTAGATCTCTTGCTCTTTCAGATTTGTCCTCCCTCCTTTCAGTCTCCCCACACCCATTTCAAGTAAGCAAAATTGGCACAGATTCAATAGCTCTCTGGTTTAATTACAATTTCAAACATATAACAAGAAAACCCCAAATACTGCCTAAAAGAGATAACAGTTGCAGATGCCAGCTGCTCAGTCTGCCACTAAAAAAGTGCTTTCTCCTCTCTTCTACCCCGTTCTTTGTTGGGATGAGTAAAAGTGAGAGGTAGATGGAGGAAATAAAGAGAGGAATGGGCTTCTGCTCCTGCGAGAGCTCTGGGGAAACACCAAACTAGTCTTACCGATAGACCCCTGTTGCTTCATGTACTTATGGATGCCAACAGTCACTGAACCTTTTCCACTAATTACAATTATAATAACATTTATATGATACTTTGTTTGCAAAATCCTTGAATATATTATTTCATATGCTTAACATTACCTCTAATGCTTAGGCCTTCTCTTGACCCAGTCAAGACCCAAGTCAAAGACATCCAGCCTGGGCTGGAAAAATTCAGTATAAGTACTCCTGGAAGGGCTCTGTCCTGGCCCTCACCTAGTTCCACTCTGTTGTCTTCAAGTCCAAGATTTCATATCTCCAGTGTTCAGAAGGGAACTCTGTCTTTCTCTCCAAAACCAGTGAGAAACAAAAGATGTTTGAAAGAAATGACCATCTAACTCTGTCTAGCTCTTAGGCCTCGATCTTTGCCAGGCCCAGGCAGAAGCTCTGCATACATCGACTCTGCCCTGATTTACTCAGGAATTTGTTTTCTGTTCTGTGGATTTTCCAGGCCTCTAGTTTTTCTTGCTTCCTTCTCTTCAACTCTTCAGGGTTTCCCTGGAAAAGAGAAGGGGTAAGAGATAAGACTTCAAATCTCTCTGTGCAAGCATGACACACCAGCCTAAAATGATGTATGGGGATTGATTAATCATTCATCAGCACCACCACCCTTCTTTTATTGTTACAGATAGGTGGAACAGTGGATAGAGTTCTGGGCCTGGAGTCAGGAAGTTCAAATCTGGCCTCAGAAACTAGCTGTGTCACCCTGAGCAAGTCATTTAACTGTTTGCCTCAGTTCCTTGTCTGTAGAATGAGCTGGAGAAGGAAATGGCAAATTTCTCCAGTATCTTTGCCAGGAAAACCCTAAATAGAGTCATGAATAGTCTGAATTGAATGAGGTATGGGGATTGATTAATCATGCATCACCACTACGCTCTTCACCATCCCCTGTTTATGAGGTTAATCCAGAGTTAACACTATGTTTCTGATCAATAACCTCATGGGATCTGGGCCAGGGGAGATGCTAGGTGTTTTTATGGTTGGAAAAATGCATCTGTGATTTTCTGGAGCAAGTTTTATTTAAAACACACACAAATTTCTGAGACATTCATTCATTCTGCAGCACATTCAACTGATCTCCTTCTGTTCTTTTTAGGGATCTATAAAGGTCATTGTTTCCGGATCAACCACTTCCCAGAAGACAATGATTATGACCATGACAGCTCAGAATATCTTCTGCGTAAGTACAAAAACCAATTCTGTTGAGGGGGAGGGAGGTGGGAAGAGGCAGTTTGGAAGAAAGATAGACCAACTTTTCAATTCAATTCAATTAAATAAACATTTATGAAGTCCCTGCTATATGCAAGACACTGGGCCAAGACAAAACTCAAACCGTTCCTCTGCTCTCAAGGAGTTTACATCTATTGGCGGAGGTGGTAGGGATGTATTTCCAGTATATACAAAAATAATATAGTTTCATGAAGGTGCCAATTTTAGAGGGCAGGTAACTGATGACATAGGAAAGATCTCATGTACGAGGGGGAGCTTAATCTGGCTTTTAAAGAAGCCAGAGATTCTAATTCTTCTTCCAGGGATTAAGAGGAAATGGGTTTGAAGAGTGGCTTTGACTCCCACTTTCTCCACTTAGCAGTCATGTAGCCTTGGACAATTTGATTAATCTCCCCAAGTTTCTATCTTCTTATCTGTGAAATGAGAGATCATAGTATCTTACATTTAGAATGAGCCAGAAGCAAATTTAATTCTATCTAGTCCAAACCCCTTGTTTTATTCTTGAGAGAATGGAGGTCTAGAGGAATGAACATGCCCACCCATACAGGTAGTAAGGGGCAGAGACACAATTGAAACCCAGGAATCTGAGCTCCAAATCCAGCCATCTTTCCGTGGTCTCTAAGGTTCCTGAAGCTCCCAAATCGTGATTTTTCCATAGGATAAATTCGTGTGATCATGCCTTAAAGTCTGTCTGCTTTGCACTCCCTCATTCTCTTTCTGTTTTGGAAAAAGGTAGTTGGTTGAAGACATATTTGTAATGGCAGTGAGATGTTAGAGGGCCAAGCACTACTGGAGATACGTGACTGGGTAATTAGATGCCCTCACTAATTAGAAAACTCAGCCCTGTACATGCCAGGTCCTACAACCATTCAATCAAACAAGCATTTATTAAGTGTCTACTGTCTGCCAGACAGGGAGGCAGCTAGGTGGCTCAGTGCTGGGTAGTAGGCCTAACGTCAAGAAGACCTGAGTTCAAATATGGCCCCAGACACTAGCTGTGTCTGAGCAAGTCACTTAATCTCTGTTTGCCTTAACCCACTGGAGAAAGAAAAGGCAAACCACTCCAGTATCTTTGCCAAGAAAACACCATGAACAGTATGGTCCATGGGGTCATGAAGAGTCGGATATGACTGAATGATTAAACCACAACAAATCTACCAGTCATCATTCTAAGCACTAGGGATACTAAGACAATTTTTTTTTAAAAAAACCTGCCCTCAAAGAGCTTATAGTCTAGCTAGGAGAAATAATTCATACAGACAGAACAACAGAGATGCATTGGAGATCAATGCTCGCTGATAGATATAAATTCCCCATAGCAGCCATGATGCTGGGTAGAGACAAGAAGGATGCCACTATCAAGCCTTTCCCAATTGTATCTGAATCCAAGCAGCTTCAACTCTAGGGATCTCCAGTAGCCAAGTGGTTCCCAACTTCTCCATAGTACAATTGAGAAAAAAATAGAATTAGCACCGCCCCTGCCATCTTGCCACCACTGCTTCTACCACAATCAAGAGGGAAATGTAAGATCCCCCAAAGCCACAGCAAAACAGACTATGGCTATAATTATTTGCAAGGAACTACCAATGGTAAAACTCATCAGGCCTCTCCCTCACAAGGTTAGTGTGAATCCATTTCAAAGCTTTTTTCAGGATCTTTAAAGTTCACATTTTGCATTGTTGACTACCTATACTCTAAAAGTCAATTATAATTTAAAACTGCAATTAACTTTTATAAGCTAAAAGGTATTGAAAGGGCAGTAAGGTAGTACAGTGGCTAGAATGCTGGGCCTGGAGTCAAGAAGACTCCTCTTCCTGAGTTCAATTCTGGCCTGACACTTACTAGCTGTGTGTCCCTGCACAAGTAACTTAACTCTGTTTGTCTCAGTTTTCTCATCTGTAAAATGAGTTGAAAAAAGATATGGTAAACTATTCCAGTATCTTTGCCAAGGAAACCCCAAATAGGGTCATGAGGAGTCGGACGTAACTGAAACAACTGAACATTGAAAGGGAGATTATGATCAGCTTCACAGAGTGAATAATTTGCTGGGATTTTTCAACATCTGAGAGCTTGAAAGGAGGTTTTAGTGATAAAGTATTATATGCCTTCAAAAGCAAAGTATAAGGTATAGTACGTGAATCTGGATTCTCTCAGGGCAAAGAAGAATGAGTCCTACTGGATTAGGTGGGAAAGAAGGCTTAGTAAAAAAATTGTTTTCTTGAGCAAATTTGCTGTCAAACTGTTCCACACTGGAGGCGGGTTCAAGGAAATTTTTTCTCTCAGGGGTGGAGCCAAAGATGGCAACCAGAGAGAAAGGAACAACAGGCTTTAGCAGCAGATTGGATATAGGAAGTGAGAGACAGTGAGGAGTCAAAAATGACTCCTAAGTTGTGAGACTGAGGAACTGGGAGAACAGTGTTGCCCTCTGCAGTGACAGGGAAGGTAGGAGGTGGGAAAGGTTTAGGAGAAAAGATAATGAGTAAATTTTGGACATGTTTACTTTAAGATGTCTACTGGACATCCAGTTTGAGCTTATCTGAAGGGCAGTTGGAGATGCAAGTTTGGAGGTCAGCAAAGAGTTGGGGCAGAACTGGTAGATTTTATAATCCTCAATATAGACATGGTAATTAAGTCCATGGGAGCTGATGAGATCACCAAATAAAATCATATAGAGGGTGAAGGGGAGATGGCCCAGGACAGAACCCTGAGGAACATCCATATGAAGGTGGGAGCCAGAGAGAAGGAGTAACTAGTTCTGTTCAGCCAGACCACTCCAGTTTCCATGCACTGTTATGTAAGTACATACAAAGGTTAGAGTTGGGGATGGGACCTGTATCTTCAATGACAGAGGAAATTTCCACATAAGGAGACTCCCTCTACCAAGGCAGGTCAGCACTTTCTCAGTAACTTCTCTCTTCTGCAAAGTAGAGTTACTTACAAAGCAATGAGAGATAAAATGTCTTAGATAGTCACACAGCTAGTATAAGTTAGAAAGAGAACCTGAACTCATGTTGTCCTAGCTCCGAAGCCAGGGCTCTATTCTCTCTGCCATTCTGCTTCTCACAAACAAAATATGTACAACGAAATTGAGGTATGGGGAGGGGCAAGCCCTGGAAGATGGGGTGATAAGGAATGTATTACGTAGGTGTGGCAATTTTAGGCAGCAAAAGTGAGGAGAAAGAATATTAAAGGACTGGGAAGAGCCTGTGTAAAGGCATGAAAATAGGAAATGGAATGTCTTGTGTGAGGAAGTATAAAGAATGCCTATTGACTGGGGTATCTAGATGGCTCAGTGGATAGAGCACTGGGCCTGGAGTCAGGAAGATCTGAGTTCGAATGTGGCTTCAGACACTTACTTTATTAGTTTTATGACCCTGGACAAGCCATTGAACCTCTGTTTGCCTTAATCTCCTGGAGAAGGAAATGACAAACCACTCTAGCCTAGAAAACAGTACATAAAGAATTGGACACAACTGAATGACTGAACAATAAATTCGACTGGACCAAAGAGAATAATAAAATTGAAACAGTAAGTTGGAACCAGGTTGGAAAGGCTTCCAAGTATCAAACAGAGGAGTTTACATTTGCTCCTTGGAACAATAGGGAGACAAATAAATTTACTGAGCAAGATGACAAAGTGGCGAAACAGGGGCTAGGGGTGTTACTTTGACAGCTATATGGAGGACAGATTATTGGAGTAAGAGACTAGACACCAGAGACTAATTGATAAACTGTTATAAAAAATAGCCCAACAAGAGAGAGTCATAACTAAAGTAGTGACTTTAAGTGGCAATTAGGGGACAAAAATTAGTGATGTGGAAGTAGAATGGAGAACACAGCAATGATGGATATCTATGAAAGAGAATAAATAGAAGGATCTATGTCTTTGCATGGTGGGATAAATTTTCTAATCATCCGTGACTATCTAAGTTGCTGGCTTATGTTTCTGTCATGTTAAGGGTTGACTAGGGTTGGGGAAAAGAACATTGAGGAAAACATTCCTGACCCAGACGGAAGCCAGATTAGAGGACAGGGAAGGGGAAAGAAGGGAGTGGTAACAGCAAGTAAGGCAAATCACACATTTTCCTCCACTATTCCCTAACCCCGATATTTATAAATATCCATGTGAAATCAGGTTAAAATAAAACATCATGGAAAACCTTGAGGGGAAAATAAATCTTACTGGTTCAAATACAAAACTCTTTTTTAGCATTCAAAGTCCTTCATAATCTGGTCTTCTTTCCTTTCTAATCTTCTTACACCTTAGACCCTTCTCTCCTCACCTACTCTATGACCCAGTGACACTGACTTCCTTTCTGTTCCTCAGATAAGATGCTGGGCATTTTCACTGGCCATCCACTATTCTGGAATATTCTCCTACATCTCCATCTTCCTTCATGCCCAGATAAAATCTCACCTCCTACAGGAAGCCTTTCCCAACTCCTCTCAATTCTAGTCGCTTCCCCATGTTGGCTATTTCCAATTTATCCTGTATAATATAGCTTGTTAATAAGTACTTGTTGAAATATTGTCTCTTCCATTAGACTGTGAGTTCCTTGAGAGCAGGGACTGTCTTCTACATTTCTTTGTATCAACCAAAGAATATTTATTAAGTCCCTATTCTGGGCCAGGCACTGTGAGTGCTGAGGACAGAAAAAGAGGCAAAAGATGGTCCTTGACTTTAAGAATTGGCAGGGAGTGAGGTGAAAGGAGATTGGCAAAGTAGAAAAGGACTTTGAACACCAAGTAGAGGATTTTGTATTTGATTCTGGAGGCAACAGGGAACCACTGGAGTTTACTGAGTAGGGAAAGGACAGAGTTGAATCTGTGCTTTAGGTAAGTGACTTTACTGGCTAAACAGAGGATGGGTTGTAATGGGGAGAGACTTGAGGCAGGCAAACCCACCAGCAGGCTATTTCAATATTCTAGGCATGAGGTGATGAGGGCCTGCACTAGAGCGGTGGCTGTGTCAGAGGAGAGAAGGGGGCATATTCAAGAGATATTGCAAAGGTGAAATTGACAGGTCTTGGCAACTCCTTGGATATGGGGGAATTGAGAAGACGGTGTTGCCCTCTATAGTGATAGGGAAGGTAGGGAGGGTTTAGGGGACAAGATAATGAGTTCAGTTTTGGACATGTAGAGTTTAAGATGTCTACTGGACATCCAGTTCAAGAGAAATGAAAGACGGTGATGCGAGATTGGAGGCCAGCAGAGAGATTGGGGCAGGATTGGTAGATTTGAAAACTGTCAGCATAGAGATGGTTGTTAAATCCATGGAACCTTCACCAAGTGAGGCAGTATTGAGGGAGAAGAGAAGAGGACCCAGGACAGAACCCTGTGGGACACCTACATTTAGAAGGCATTACCTAGAGGAGGATCCAGCAAAGGAGACTGAGAAAGACAGATAAGAAGGAGAACCAGAAGAAAGAAGTGTCCCAAAAACCTAGGGAGAAGAGAGTATCTAGGAGGAATCATCTACAGTCAAAGGTTTTGGAGAAGTCTAGGAGAATGAAGATTAAGAAAAGGCCATTGGGTTTATCAACTAAGGAATCATGGTAACTTCAGAAAGACTAGTTTGTATCCCCAGCATTTAACAGGGACTGACATGCAAGAGGCCCTTTATAAATGTTTACTAACTGAATAACAAGTGGTCAATACCACCTTAATCTTATGTGTGGAAGGCATGGAGCAGGGGAGATGAGGAGGGGATATCTGGTCTGCTTTCCTTTAGCATTGATAGTACAAGACCCTTGAAAGCTTAAAGTATCAACTGAATGAGCTGGGTGCTTCTGTCCAACTATCTGTGTCTCTGAGTCTTTGTCCAACTATCTGGTTGCATCAACAGGCTAGCACCCCTTCCCCCAAAGCATGGGATTCTCTTTGAGGGCACTGTTTTCTGTAGTCTCAGGGATTCTGATCCGAGCTCTAGGCAGAGCCCTCTCCCTACCTTATCCTTTGTCATTAAAATAGAACATTAGAAGGCTAAAGAGGGAAGAAAAAGCGGGAGAGGAGCACACCAGCAGAGAAAGAATCTAGAAATTAAGGAAAGGACAGTAACATCTAAAAGTCATTTCACTGTCTTCACAGCAAAATGTCCAGACACATGCAGAGTCTCTCTCAGCAGCGTACCTCAGGATAGAGTAGATTCAGCCTCATTTATGGAGAATCAATACCAGGCCCCTTTGAGCAAAAGTAATTCACTCTGCACCTGCTTAGGGGTAATTTTTCCAAAAAGGGAAAAAAATGGATTTTTTGCAATGAATCATCCAGTGTCATACAATGTTAGTGTCGTTCCCATGGAGCCCTGGGACAGGACAGTTCCAACCAGGCAACCAATCTCTGTCAGCATCAGAAATATGAACAATCAGGTCAGCCTTCCAGCCTCTGGCTCAGTCTCCCTCCTCTCTTCTTTCCCTCTCCCTCTCACTAATAAACATTTATGGAGGGTCCAAGAGACCAGGGAATAGATGAGTCATGTTCCTCCTGTCCTCAGAACCAAAATAGCTTACCTCAAGCACCCAGGGATTCCAAATCCATTCTGCTAGCCACCCTTTTTTCATGCCTACCCTATCCCACCCCAACCCAAGCCACTACCCTTACCCACCTACCAGAAGGAAAGGGCAGTCAGCACCCCAGTGGTCAGAGGCTCTGAACACTCTACCTAGTTTGGCCTCATGAATTGGCTTTGGTGAAATACTAGCCAATATTTCAACCAATCTGTTTCCCTTCCCCTAGGAGAATATTCTCAAGCAAGTTCCCCATTGCTGTCTCCAACCTTTTATTTTCAACCTGAATCAAATCTCCCTTTGCTTGCTCTCCCCTCCCTCTTATTTCCAAAATTGCCCCCTTTTGCTCTGTTCCCTTTCCTCTGGGTGAATATTTTAAAGCAAGTCCCACCATTACAGCTTCAACCTTCTTTTCTCTCTTCTTTCTTTTTTTTTTTAACAATGAAACTGAATTTGATCTCCCCTTGCCTCTGGTTTGAAAATCACCTCTTTGCTCAGGTTACATACCTTTTACATCATTTTGTACCAGGTTATACCCATCTTATGGCACAATGGAGAGATACAGTTCTGAAATCTAAGTTCTCCAAGAGAAGAATGCAGGTTGCTGACCTCAGTTCCCAGAGGGTTCCAAGGAGGAGAGGAGATGGAGAGATGGAAAGAGGAGGGAATTGCAGGAGTGATTTCCACTCCCACCCTCACCCCAGTAAAATGATAGTGACAGCGACCTAGCAATCACTGCCCATTTGGGAAGGAGTCTCCCTGAGTAGTCCTTTTTGGGAGGAGAAAGAGATTTGTTAAAAATCAGAGAGACTTAGGGGCAAGGAGGGAGAAAGAGAGAGATCAGGGAATTGGATCTGCCCCCTCCTCTCTTTCTAGTAAGAGCTCATTCCCCAAAAGGGACCTGTTTTTTCTATCCCATGAAAGGAGAAATAGGTAAGTTTGTTTGCCATGCAACCAGAGTTTGCAAATTGAATAACATACTTCAATCTGTAGTTCAGAATGACAAGAATTCCCACTCAGAATGACACCCACTGGAGTTAGACTGCCTATTCTTTTAGTTCCTGCTTCTTTTCTCTTTTTATTATCAATCTTAGAATCTGAGAGTCATCAAATTTGAGGGATGAGTGATTATCTGGGCCAGCCTCTTCATTTGACAGCAATCTCTTGATTTTTCTACTGTAAAATGAAGGGATTGGGCCAAATGATCTCTCAGTTTCCATCTGACAGTCCTGGCAGTCCAGCGTTATAGGAACAAGGCCTGGAGGGTTTATTGGTCTGATATATCTGCGGTGACTAGAGGAGTTAGTGCAAGAGAGTGTATACCTGGCAGGTTTCCCAGGACTCCAATCCAGGTCACTTGGAGTTCTTCTCCTTGTATATCCCTGTTTCCTTACATTCAAGAAAAATTATAATTCACTTAACTGGCTGTCCATGAGTAAAGGATTCTTGAAGTGGTGCTCTACACATTCCCAGACTCTGAATGTCATTGCATGTTGATCCATTGTTTAAGGATATATTCATAATATCCAGTGAATCCAGGAAACCACCCCTCTCCCCATAGCATTATGTTCAGTAGTCAGTCAACAATCAATCATTAAGTACCTACTATGTGTCAGACCCTGTGCTAAGCAGTGGAACATCATTTTGCAAAACAGTCATTAACATGTTATAACAAAACCCTGCCTAATATCAGGCAGATCTTTCACAACGTTGCCTTGACAACTGTCCATACAAAACAGAAGTGTGCCTATGGACACTATGGTCTTTCACCTGATGCCCTGTTTTAACGAAAATAATTAATAATATTAGGTGAGACATGCCTATATTTTTTCCAGCCAGCTATAAATGACTCAGTGACCAAATCCCCTCCATCAACCCTTTACTTCCTACCTAAGAAGCCAAGAAACTACTGGATTTTTATCATAACCTTCTTTTGTTTCATAGTATATATATGGAAAAATCCCCGTGTTATCTCCAGTTGCTCTTACTGGAATAAAATTTCAAAAGTGAGATGGGAGGGACTGTTTCTCATAAAGAGATCAATTTTGGGGGAACCATTCCTTTCCAAAGCTGTCTTTGTCCCTCTATTAGCTAGGCTGCCATCGATGCCATCAGAGTCCAGGGGCTTTCTTCCAGCTTCCAGAGAGTACACAGACTTCAGCTCTGCTTGATAGTACTCACCCAGTTTTTGAAAGTACAAATCTATCAAATTTAATGCATTGTTTTGATATAGGCTATTTTGATGTGCTGCTATTTGTACAGCCAGAACCTTAGAGTGAAGCCAGTAATGATGGCTGATGTTTAGAAAGTGCTTTACAAGTTTATAAAGCACTTCCCTCACTGCCACTCCGTAAGGAAGATAGGCTGTGTAAAAATGATTGTCCTCTTTCTTTGTGTGGAGAAGGAGATTGATCTGACTACTCCTGAATAACTGAGCTCTTTCCCAACAGCTGTAAAAGGGGTAGGGAACAGAAAAAAAATGAGGTGTTAGGATTTTACTCCTTTCAGACTTTGAATGGTTCCATTCAAAGCTTGTAAAAGGAGTAAAACCTTGAGTGGTTCAGACCCTAAGTGATATATTTGCAAATTTTAAAGGGTTCATTCGTTTCACTCTTTTATGGGTCAGGGTAAAGGAAATGTGAAGAAATGTTCACACATATTTGCTCCTTGAGGAGGTGCGAAGTTCCTGTCAACTTTGGCATTAATCAAGGTTCAGCCTTACCCCTGGTGGTTTTTAAAAGCACAAGCAAGCTCTGAGAACAGAGTCCTCCCTGGCAGTAAAGAGAGCTAACTATAGAAGAAGAACTCGACTTGTGAAAGAGAATCTTGTTTTTTCCCTTGCATCTTTTTGGGGAGAGGGGGAGGGAAGGAGATTTCTCTCTTTGTGCCATCCATAATGACTCTTACATCAGAGCAGCTCATAAAACAGTCTCAGATAGTCCAGATGAACTCAAGAGAGGTACAAGACTCAGGAGACCTACAGAGACATTATATTGTGGGGGAACAACATGAGGAAACCACAAGAAAAGTCATAGGGATCAACAATGTGTGGCTTTGGCCACCCATGTTCCATTAAGGTGCTCATTAATACTAGTATATTACATGTATGTGTTTACTACTCTTCCCACTGATGCTGTGTATTGGGAGAGAGTACACTCCAACTATCCTGTTTGAGTAAATGCTTTTGTTAATTGTGCCAACTGGAGAGGTGTGTGTGTTCGTCCTTCATCGCCAAAGAAGACCATGCCATCAGAGAAATGATGGCATGACTTGCACTTGACTTTGTTTTGAGTGAGGGAGGACTGTGCAGGTCACCAGCCTCACTTCTCCTCCAGAGCCATCTGAATCCAGTGACCAGATATTCATCAGGATGACTGGAGATGACCCAGGATGAGGTCACTGGGGTTAAGTGACTTGCCCAAGGTCACACAGCTAGTGAGTGTCAAGTGTCTGAGGTGAGATTTGAACTCAGGTCCTTCTGACTCCTGCACTGGTGCTCTATCCACTGCACCACCTAGCTGTCCCATTAACTAGATGAATTCATGGTTGAACACACCAGTGGGGGCCACTTATTTAGAGTACATATCCACTGAATAACTCAAATCTGGGGTAGTTTCTCCCTCCAACACAAACTGTGAGTGTGGTTGTGTTACATTTGAAGAAACACACAAACTTAGAGAAATGAAGCAACTTACCCAATGTCACATTGCTAATAAAGTTTCAGGGACAGGGTTTGAACCAAGGTCTCTTGATGCCAAATCAAGAACTCTTTTAACCACTCCACACACTCCATTGCCTCTCCTAATATTCCAAATGACAGAAAAAATCCAAGTGATGAGTTGACTAACTGTGCCCCTTTGAGATCCAATGTTACTAAATGAGACTTCAGAAAGATTCTTCCATCTCCTGGTTAATAGTTCTGTAAGCAAATAGAGAGAAAATTAGTTAGAAAGACCTAAGTTTGATTCCTTCTTCTGACAATTCATAGCTATAGGACCATGAAAAAGTGACTTAGCATCCTTCAGCCTCAGTTTCCCCATTTATAAAATAGGAAAACAATACTTTGAGCATCTACCCTTACAGGGTGGTTGTGAGACTCAAAAGATAAAGCAGATAAAAAGTGATTTTTTGAAAAGTTATTATAGCAGCAGCATGACATAGTCAAGTTGATCAGGTCAACAAGTATTTATTAAGTGCTTACTATGTGCCAAGTGGTCAGCTAGGTGGCACAGTGGATGCAGTGCCAGTTAAAATCTGCCCTCAGATTCTTACTAGGTATATGCCCTGGTCAAGTCCCTTAACCCTGCTCACCTCAACTTCTTCATCTGTAAATGAGATGGAGAAGGAAATGACAAACCACTTGAATATCTTTGCCAAGAAAATCCCAAATGGGGTCATGAAGAGTTGGACACAACTAAAAGTGACTGAACATGGGCCAAGCACTGTGCTAAACCTGGGAATACAAAAACAAGCAAAAAGAAAGTTAATTCCTGCCTTCAAGGGGCTTACTTTTAAAATAACATATAAAAGATAGAAAGGGGAGGTGGTAGGGAGTATAAACACATGAGGGCATGATAAGCATAATAGAGAAACTCTAGAGAGCCAGGAGTAGAGGGTAGAGAAAAAATGAAGACCATTCATGGGGGTTAGATGCTCAATTAGTGGTCTGGGAGACCAGTGACATCACTTCTCTCTTTCTCAGTTTCTACATATGTAAAATGGAGATAATAGTAACTGTGGCACTCACTTCACCAGGTTGTTGGAAGGATTAAATAAGGTTTGAGAGACAGAGATCTATATATACATACATATATATGTATGTTTTACAACCCTGAAAACACTTATATAAATGTCAATTAATAAAAATAACACAAATACAACTTCCTTTACAAAGTAAGAGCAAAAAAAAATATGACCTTATTCGACAAGCTCTTTGGGATTTGAGCTCAAAGGCCCTTAACACTAAGATGATTTCCATATAGGGTCCTTGTGCACGTGATCAGTCAGGTGATCTGAACATAACAATCTATACTTGGTCCTAATAGACTGAGGACTAAGGAGAGAGATGTTCCCCCCCTTTCTTTTTCTCCCTTCTCTCTGGGGCAGCTGAATGTAGGGTAGGTTATCTATTGACTAAAGTAGCTGCTTTCCTCGGGAGCTAAGGAAGCTTTAGTTTTTACCCTAAATGAATATTCTCTCTTCTAAGTCATTAAATGTTATGTAACTGTTGATCAACAGAAATCCCATTTTTACTAAATGTTCATACATATAAATAGTAGAGGGGAGGGAAAGGGGAGAGGAAGAGGTAAGAGGAGGAAAAGGAAAGAGGAAGAGGGAGAAAGACAAGGGGAGTGGAAGTTGGAGTGGAGAAGAGGAGAGGGGAAAGGAGAGAAGGAAAGAGAGAAAACTAAGAGGAAGGGGAAGTCGAGGAGAAGAGAAGGGAACAGGAAGAGAGAGGGAGAGGTAGAAGGGAAGTAAAAGTGGAAGGTACAGTTGAAATGGGAAGAAAGAGAAAGGGAGGAGAAAGGGAGGGAGGTGGAGAGAAGGGAGAGGGAGGAGGAAAAAAGTGAGAGAGAGGGAGAGAGAGAAAGAATCCCCCTGTTTTAGAGATGAGATAGTGCCAAGTAGGGGGACAGATTAGACTATAACAAGACTGGTGAAAAGTATCCAAACCCAAGATATTTCTAGAAACCTTCCTTTTCTTTATTTAATCAAAGGAAATCACACCAGCAGCAGTCTGCAAGTTGGAAGTGAACAGCCACTTTTGGTCAGGCAGTTTGCTCCTTTTACAGGCTTCTTGCAGCATTCAAAAGAAAACGAAGCCCTGGAAGGGTCATGTAATACTGAGGGAGCTCTTGTCCAAAGGAGGAAAGGAAAAGTAAGGGCTCCTTCCACTGTACCAGGAGTAGCATTTGGAAGTTCTCAGTCACATTTTCAATCTGACATAGAAAAGCAGCGTAAATCATTTTCCACTCAGAAAAGCAGAGGTTGGTCCATCTCTCCCCTGAACAATTCCCTCCCCACACTCGGAAGCAAGGCACTATGGTTTCTTTTTGTTTGTTAGGTTGGTTTCCCCAAACTCTGCCTTTCAGAAACAGCAAGGATTCAAACCAACCCAGTTGCCTTAAAAGAACCTTCAAAAATGCCCCCCAATACAATTTTTCTCACCCACTTTTTTCTAAGAGTCTCTGGGTGTCAGCTTGGTTACTTCTTTCTCTGGAGATGGAGAGATGAGCTCTGGCACATCTCAGAGGCAGCAAATCTCTGGGCTTCATCCTTAGGCTCCCACTTACGCTCTGCTTCCTCCCCCTCCCTTTTGCTACTGTTCCCAACTACAGCTCCCACCCCTGGAACTACTGCTCCCTCCCCACACCCCAGCATCTGCTTGGTGCCCTGGGGGTATTTTTCTCCTCTTGCCTTGCTAACAGAAGTGTGACACCTCCCCAGAGGGATCCAAAGAGGAAATCTCTAAGTGTTTGAGAGAAAGCCAATAGGAGATCTCCCAGCAAAAGTTTCAGCCAAGTCCAGGTCCTCTGAAGAGCACTTCAGGAAAATTAAGAAGGGTATAATATGAAATAAGGATTTAAGAGAAATGAAAATGAACATCAGAAAGGTCTCTCCTCCAGTCTAGGACTGCACCAGAAGACAAGGCAAAAGCTACAGGGGTTCCAGATAGAAGCTAATGATGCCAGATATCCACGGAGGGCTGTCCCAGGTTTGACCAAGAGGTCAAGTCCAAAGCCCCATACCTTCCTGTGGATGGCTGAGTCAGGATGCCAAAGCTGGGCTGAAGCCAACAGTCAGGGCTTCTATAAAATGGGGCCTGAAGTCAGTGTGATCAGGGGCCAGGGGCTCCTTCAAAAGAAATAGTAATTGTGTCTACTGGCTTTATGTTTCCTGCTTCCTCTAAGGGCTAAGGAAACTTTAGCCTTTATTTTAAATGCACACTATCTTGTCTAAGCCATTAACTGTGATTTAACTATTGATTCTCCCAAAATATCTTTCATTTTTGCTGAAAGCTCATGGTGGGGAATGGGGAAGAGGAGGGAAAAGGAGAGGAAGGGACAGAGACATGGGAAAGGAGAGAGGGACAGAAGAGGAAAGAGAGACAGGGGCAAGAGGACTGTAGCAGAGAGCAGAGGCAGGTCATAACTCTGTTCAGCTCTCAGTCTAAAACAGTACTGCTAAAGGAATCAGGGCCTGACCTCTGATAGCTTGCCAGTCAGGGACTATACAGTAAGGAAAATAACGGGGATGCAGCCATCCCATCTGAAATTGCCACAGGGTGGTGGCATCTAAACTACTTTAGGACCTAGTCCCAGGTACAGTGTCATCCCACCCTAGGGTGGCAGTGAAAGACAAGGCCTAGATTTAAACACTCTATCCAAAAATGTGAGGGAAAAGCCTACTCCTGGTACAGTCCAAATGTAGGAACTAAGGCTAAAGATATGTCAGCGGAAGAAAAGTTTCAGAAGAACAAACTACTATGAGTAAAAGACTTCCAAAATAGAATCATAGAAGAAGAAATTAATTCCACAATAATTACAAGTAGAATCCCTCCCCCAAAAAAGTAGCTTGGCTAAAAGCTTTCCAAAAGAGCTAAAACAAGAGCTAAAAAATGGAAAATAATAAAAAAAAAATTTAAAAAACAATCAAATTCTGACAATCCTAAAGAAAAAGGAAAACTAGAATTTAGTAATTCAAAGAGAAATATGAAACTATGTATCTACTATGAAAAACAACTGACCCAGCAAATGAGATGCAAGGTCATTTCAAAAATCATTAGATTCCATGAAAATCATGACCAAACAATAAATCCAAGAGTTTAACACAGTGCCTGGCACACAGATTTTTCAGTCATGCCTGACTCTTCATGACTCCATTTGGGGTTTTCCTGGTAAAGATACTGGAGTGGTTTGCCATTTCCTTCTCTAGCTCATTTTGCAGATGAGGAAACTGAGACAAACAGGGTTAAGGGTCACATAGCTGCTAAGTATATGAGGCCAAATTTGAACTCAGGCCTTCCTGACTCCATGCCCAGTGCTCTATCCACTGTTCCACCTAGCTGCTTTATTTCTCAAATAAGACACTCCTGAATAGATTGACTCCCAACATTTCACTGGCCCCAGAAACTTCCTCATTCTAGAAGATCATTTCATCCCTGGAACTCACACTGCCAAAATTACATCTGCCCCTGGGCCCCCTGCCTCTCACTGGACACATCAATTACTCATGGTTAGGCCATGCCAATGTAATAAAAGTTATACTACCTAAATTAGTTTACAGATTTAGTACCATATGAATCAAATTACCAAGGGGTAAATTTATAGAACTAAAAAATAATAATCTGAAGGAAAAAAAGATAAAAACTCTCAAGGGAAATATTTTTTAAAGGAGGCGTGAAGAGGCCCTTGCTATATCAGCTTAAGCTATACTCTAAAAAAAGTAATTATCAAAACTATTTGGTACTGATTTTAAAAAATTGAAAAATTGATCATTAAAACAAATTAGGTGTACAAGACCCAAAAACAATTGAACATAATAGTGTCTAGATTTGATAAATATAAGGACGCCAACTACAATGATAAGGGCTCAACTTTTGACCAAAATCTATTGAGAAAACTGGAAAGAAGTGCAGCAGATATTAGATTTAGACCAACATCTCATACCACATGCCACAATAAGTTCTAAATGGAAACATGACGAATATAAAAGGTGTTATCAAACATTAGAGAAGGGAAGGAGATAACTTTCACAATTATGTTGAGGGAGAGAATTAACTAAAGGTATAGAGATTAACTAATAGGCATATTATCATAGAAAATAAAATGAATAATTTCAATTTCATAAAATTGAAAAACTTTTTCATAAGTGTAAATCTTATAGCCTAGGGAGCTGGGGGAGAGGAGAAATCTTCTCCCCCTAAGGGGACCCAACTTTGGGCTCATAAAACAAGGTTCATGTCCTAAAGGATCCTGACTCCAAAACTATGGGATCAAGCCCTTCTTTCACCCTCTGGCTTATTACATCTTTAATCAAGAAGTCCCCAAGGAAAATCTTTTAAAGCTCAGGCTTGGCTCATATCTAACTCAAAAATGATTTACTGGATCGCTTCTAAAAAAAAGAACTAGACACACAAAGTAGATTAGGTCTAAGATAGTTGTTCATTTCCTTCACCACAAAAGAATTGTTTAAAACACAAAAGACCCAAAGCACGTATAGATAAATACTTAAAACATGAAATAGTAACCCATGATACCTATTATATTCCTTTGGGAAGTTGATACTTAAAATATTGGAGTGTTCAGGGAGGACTTACACATCTGGTGTGAGGGCCTACTGAGCCTTCTTCAGGGCTTCTCCTCCACCTTAGGTGTCAATCTGTTACTCAACTCTCACCTGTGGCTCCAAGAAGCTGTAGCAGAGGCCACATGGCAGTAAGTCATCCTAGCAAATGGGCTAATCCAGGTTGAGAGTGACCAACAGTTGGCAAATTAGGGACATGTCTAACCCAATCATGTGTAGACTTGGCAGAATGGGAAGAGGAGAACAATTTGTTCCAAAGGCCATAAAAGTAATTGAAGCGGGAATTGTGGAATGCTTAGAGCTTGGGCAGACATTAAAGATGCCATTGCCAGGTGTGCTGAATTGTGTCTTGCCACTGAATTTCAATGACTCTGGAAGAGTAAGGCTGACCATTTTTTGCAACTCTGCCTCACTTAAATACAGTTCATGTGCAAGTCAAGACATCACTAGCACAATATCATTAGTCTTCTTCAAAATGAGGGGTAAACGACGGTAACAATTTACAATAAGATCTACTGTAGGATGATTGAACAGGTGTTTCACCTTCAATTCAGAGCTTCACCGTGACACTTACTTACGCCCCATATCTTCTGACCAGCCTTATAGGTAAAGCTCAGACTTTTCCTTCGAGTAGTCCTATTCTCCTTTTAGAAGACTGGGTGGTATGATGAGAGGAATATTAATCAATATCCCCTGACAAACAGATCAGACTAGTTCTTTTCCAAACCAAGTTGCTGCCCCTGTTTTCCACTTTTACTTCACTGGGAGGAGAATAGGTGAGCTATGATATCTATTTCTTCAACTTCAGAAAATTGGAATCACAACTAACCCCCTCCTTCTTTGTTGGAAAAATACATTGTGTCACTAATGAGTAATATAGTTTACTTGTATACTTAGCTAGTGCCTTCTTACAAGTCCTGAATAGATGACTGGAATAAAATTTAGGAAAAAACTGGAACCTTGAATAAGTAGAAGGGAAAATCAACCATCTTCTGCTTCACCTTCTTAGTTTTCCTGCCCAACACTGTTAATAACGTTACACATCTTTTCCAGTACAGAATGGATAATTATTCCTTGCATTTTTATACAATTTATTGATGACACATTTGAAATACGTCTTATTTTATCTCCTAGCACCAAAGGTAGGTATAATGACTTTCCTCCCCTACATTGGGGTCTTGGTGAGAAATTCTGACTCAAAGAACAGTCACTGGAGCCACAACGTAGCTATGGATAATCTCATCTTTACCCCAGATCTAGAAGAAAACTAGATAATTCATTGTCCCTTCTTTCTTCTGCTTCCTGACATCCCTCTCATCCTTTCTTGCAGGTATCGTTAGGGCTTCCAGTGTGTTCCCTATTCTCAGCACTGTCTTTCTTTTACTGGGAGGTCTCTGCATTGGTGCCGGGAGGATTTACAGCAGCAGGAATAACATCATCCTTAGCGCGGGGATCCTATTCGTTGCCGCAGGTAAATATATTCTCTCCATCTGTTCCTTTTCCCTGGTGGGAGAAAGTTGGGAAAGTGCAGGGACAGGCAGAGCCAACCTTGCACCTTTTGGTGTCTTCTCAGTTCACTTGGCTAAAACACCTTTCAGTATTGAACGCTTCCATAGCATTCCCCACCCCATTCTACCCTGCCCCACTCTAGCACAGATTCCCATGGAAACCTAACAGAAAAAAATTATAACAACACCGCTCAAACACATTCCCATCTATTACAAGTGTTAGTTCTAGCTTATCAGTTCTATCACCTTAGGGAAAATCCTTTCCTGTTCTTAGAATTCAGTTTTCTCCTCAATGAGGAATTCTATGAGTTCCAATGCCCCTTCCAGCACTAACATCCTAACATTCTGCATTTTAACATCCAGGTTCTCAATATATTTTTCTGGATTTATTACTCTCCTTCACACACGGAACTACTTGCTGTTCCCAGTATACAACATTCCATTTCTTATCTCAATGTTCCTTCTTTACCATTTCCTCTTAGAATCCCTAACTTCTGTCTAAGTACGGGTTCTATCTGTTCATTCTCCCCCTCACTGCTGGAAACCATTTGGCATATTTGTTTGACTTACTTATTTCTATACATATCTCCCCCCAATATAATATAAGTTCCTTTCTTTAGGCTAGAGTTGTCATCTTTGTATCTGCAGAACCTAACAGAATGTCTGGGACACATTTGGCACTTAAGAAATGTTTGTCAAATTAATAAATACCTTTTGAAGGCCCTTCTCACATTCTATGTTTCTATTATATCTCACTGAACTTCATAACTCTTCTATTCAAGACATAAAGGAAGTATTAATTAAATGCTTTTTAAAAAGACTCACTGGATGAATAAAATGACTCCTTATTCATCAAGGAATAAGGCCCTGGGAGCTGAAATGATTTACCAAGATCTCAAGGTTGGTTAGTGGCTGAGCCAGTACTATACCCATCTCCTGAATTCCGAATCCATGTCCCTTCCCCTAAACTACTCTATACTCAGAGATTCCTTCCATCCTATAATTTCAGTATTACATGTGAGTGGATCTTAGATGGTGGGTTGGAAGTAGGGTTGGGGTGGGGTGGAGGGGAAAAGAAAAATCAATGTTCAATTGTGTCCTTTTGGAAATTTTAATTCTTCTCCCTTTCTCATAAATGAATGGTAGCTTCTTAGGAGCACCATTCTTCCTCACCTTTCTTCCCCACATGTGCTCTTTTCCTTACCTTTCCTCTCTCTTCTTCCCCCCATCCCAATGACCCAAAGAACACATGGACAAGGGATCAAGGGTCAGGATTGAGGAATGTAGTCACCACTGAGTAATACAATCAGGGCTGGAGCTATATAATCTTTTGTAGAAAGAGAAAGTCTTTAGTTTGTGTACAGGAATGTGTGGTCAGTGACAACAATATGATTAGTATTAGGGAGTTTAATCAGGGAAAGAAATGTGGTCTGGGTTGATGAAGAGGGCAGTAACTACTCATGGTGTAGTAGAGAGACAGCAAGCCCCAGGGCCAGGAACTTATGGGTTCCAATCCTACTTCTGAAGTTCTCAAGCAAGTGAAACAAAAGTATCTAAGTCTCAGTTTCCTCATCTGTAAGATAGGGAGAATAATATTATATATACATATATTTTATATATGTAAATATACTAATATGTATATATACATATATTATTGGGGCAAAATAGCTAGTGAGGTTGCTAAGATCATATGAAATTTAAATGAAACATGAATGCTACCTTTATGGAGCTAGCAGTCTAATAAGGGATATCATACATATATAAATAATTAGAATTCAAAATAATCCATGATAAATGCACAAGAGGGGTTAAAGCAAAGTACTGTGCAAATCTAGAGGGGGAAAGAGCATTATTTACCAGAAAGATGCTGAAAGGTTTCATGGAGGAGTTGGACTTTAAATAGGTAGGGGTAAAAGGATGAGAGCAGTTAAAAGTCATGATGATGATGAATGAGATTGGGAAAGGACCATGAGTGTAGAGAGAGAAGAGGAGTGAGGACAGCACCTGAAAATGAGAACGCCCCCTGTAAGGAACGAAAAAATAATGTTGAGGATCCCAGGTTGGAGACATCTGAAAGACAGATCAATTAGAGAGGCAGATGGAGATCTTGGAAGTGAATGGTTAGTGTTTTTGTAGGAAACAGAGGTGAGGTTATCAGAGAAGGTTTCAACAGTGCCAATTGTTGCATGGAGGTCAAAAGGGATAAGGCTAGGGAAAACAGACACTGTATTTAGTGATGAGGTGACCTCTGAGAGAGCAGTGTACATAAAGGATCGGGATAAAAAAGTAGATTTAAAGGCATTCAGGAGAGAGTGGGTGATGCGGAAGTAAAGACATCAGGTATAGACAGCTTGAGTATCTAAAAGTAAAGTAGGAGGATTGCCAAATAGCAGTAATGATCCACCTGAAAATGCTGTAAGAATTTAGAGCTTGGGGCTTCTCCCAGCTCTAATGCTTAACCCAGGAGCAGATATAGAGGCATCAAATGAAAATGGGGCTCAGGTATAAACAGGTCAAGAGAATGGTGGGGGGTCATGAGTAAGAGATCCTAAAGTAGTAGCTAAAGAATTATTAAAATAACAGATCACAGCGGAATTTGGAGACAAGAAAAACCAGAGTGGGGAAAATGGATTAAGTGAAGGCAAGGGATGAACAGTTAGGATGAGAGCAAATGACAGAATGAGGATTAGGACAGGAGATTACCATTAGAGAATAGAATTTCCAAGCTCTTAAAGGTAGCAAAGTTCAAAGAGTTGATAAGGTCTAAGACATATAGCCCATCCTTCCACTTTTATCCAGGGTAAAATTTGAGGTATGCTAGTGTGGAATATGGGAACAAAACCAAGCAGGTTCGTGCATATGGCCAAGAAATATGGTGGTAGCCTTTGGTAGATATCTGGGTAATTAGAATGGAGAAATTTAACCTAAGAAGGAGGATTTATCTCCAGGTGGAACTAGACTAAAGAACTGCGTGGCTAGAGAGATGGGGACAATTCAGGAGGTTAATAAGGAAATGTCCTTGGAAAGTTGAAATATATGATGAACATTTAATCTAGAAAGAACTTTGCAAGTCATTGAGGACTCACTTTATAGGTAAAGAAACTGAGGCCCAAAGAGGAAGAGAGACTTACCTCCCCCCCCAACTCCAAGATCACAAATGGTGTTAGTAGCAGAGGAAGGACGATAATAAAGATATTCAACACTCTCAGTGTTTTAGCAAGCAAATATGCTATGTTGAATAAGGAGAAAAGAAGGAGAAGGAAGGAAGGGAACCACTAAAAGGCAAACTATGTCCATGTGGGAAATTTTGGAACATGCCAAAAAGGACAGGAAGTTGAAATCTAGACCTCCTCTGGCAAGTGTAGAACCTCTGTTGGCCTCATCCAAATGATCCCCTGCTCATCACTTCCTGATGATCCAGCGGTCTGGGTTCCAACATTTGCCATTCCTCTTCCTTTCTCCTTTCCCTTTCAGGTCTGAGTAACATCATCGGAATCATCGTTTATATCTCCAGCAATGCAGGAGATCCAAGTGATAAGAGAGATGAAGACAAAAAGAACCACTATAACTATGGTTGGTCTTTTTACTTTGGCGCTCTGTCTTTTATTGTGGCTGAGACCATAGGCGTCCTGGCTGTAAACATTTACATTGAGAAAAATAAAGAGTTAAGATTTAAGACCAAACGGGAGTTCCTTAAGACTTCTTCCTCTTCCCCTTATGCTAGAATGCCAAGTTACAGGTATAGAAGGAGGAGGTCCAGGTCTAGCTCCCAATCCACAGAAGCTTCTCCTTCCAGGGATGTCTCCCCTGTCAGCATGAAGATCTCAAGTTCCATCCCCATGGGGGAGATCTCCATGTACACCCTATCGAGGGAACCTCTGAAAGTGACTACAGCAGCAAGCTACAATCCAGAGCAAGAGGCTGGCTTCCTCCAGGTTCACAACTTCCTGCAGAAGGAGCTGAAGGAAGGATTTCATGTCAGCATGATTAATCGGCGTACCACGCCTGTGTGAGGAGAGTGTAGGATCTCCTTCCCCTTCAAAATAATTCTTATCTCCTTACTACAATGGATCTTTTGATCAAACAGGAAGATCCTTAAAAGAACAAACAGACCAAAAGAGAAAAAAAGAAAAAAGAAAAAAACTCAACATGAAACAAAAAAATTTTCCCTGATCTGCAAAACACATCAAGTGCTGGTTTTTACAAATAAGGACCTGGGGATAGTGGAATATGAAGAGCAATCAGAAGCTGAAGGCTGACTTTAAGCAAGAAGGTTGTTCAAATGCCTTAAGGTTTGGTCAGCCTCAGAAGAAGGCAAAAGTGCTTACCTGAGCCTTCTGGGGTAACTCAGTCTTATTGATGCTGGAACACAAAATTGAGCCATTATCTCCTTTTGAAAATATAACTTTACAGAAGAATGGGATTTCCATGAACCTGTGCTTAATAGCACCCACAACTACTGGATAGCCTTCACTTTACACAATGGAGGGCTATTGTGGAGATCACTGCTGCTCCTCAGAACAGTATTTCACTTGCTTTCTGTGATGGAGAAGAGGAAACCAAAGCTGCTCTCCCAATCTTCCCCCCTCTCTCTCGCTCTCCCCCCCCCTTGCTCTCTCTCTTCTCTCTCTCTTTCTCGTTTTCTCTCTCTTCCTCTCTCTCTCTCTCTCTCTCTCTCTCTCTCTCTCTCTCTCTCTCTCTCTCTCTCTCTCTCTCTCTCTCAAGTGGACTTGGGTTGAAAAATTCTGAGCAGAGGACAAAAGAACCAGCAGCAAGCTACTACTTCTAGAATGCCTGTTGCTGGGCACCAGCTCCTTTAGCAGAAGTTAGGGAAGATGGGAAGCTGGCCTGGAATTCCACGGGCACTGAGTGACTGAGTTTGGAGACCTAGACAAATTGAGGACAGCAACGGACTGGGCCACCAGGAAGGAAATAAGCAACTGGATGTTCGAATGGAAATATTCTAAGCAGCCTTCGCAAAGGTGGCTTCAGGCCTCAGTTTGGGAGGCATGGCTGTAGATGGAAAGAGCTATCCAGACAAAAGGTGAAAGAAAGAACATGGGGCAGGATCATGGATCCCACTCCTTTGCCTCTCTCTGCAGGCCAAGGCAGAGCTAATCTAAGTGGATGTCTCTGCAGTGCTTCTCTTTGGAGCTAGCCAGTGTTCAGCATAGAGAATGTTTGTCCAGATATGTGAACTTAGAGTTAATATATTAATGATGCTATGAGAAATACAGAGAACACAAACCTACTCAGTAGGTTTATTAAACATGTTTTATTACAGATACATGCCAGGGGAACAAGTTATGTCCATTCCTTTTTTGTAACCCCAGCACCTAGCACAGTGCCCAGTACGTAGTAGGCACTTAATAAATGCTTGTTGATCGGTTGGTTCTTTCCCTTTAAGAATTCATATCATTATAATCTATTTTGTTAAAATCTGAGAGGATTGAATGGAGGAAGTTTAGATAAATGGGCAGAAAGACTCATTGTTTCCGACTCTGAAAATAAAAAAAAACTGAATATTTTATTTTATTTTTTGGAATACAACCAAGGTGGGGGAACATATTCATACAATCTTTGCTTTTCCTAGTTCCTCTTTTTTTCCCCTGAAGGAAGAGGGAAAAGTAGAGTATGTCCAAGTTCAAAAGAAAGACATGAATCTTTCCCCCTTTTTATAGAAACATGCCTTTGTGCTTTCTAAAGCAAAAAGAAATTATTTCCTACTTTTTTGAGACAATACAACCTGATCTGCCATCTCTGGACACAGTAGATGTGCTTCAAAACATCCGTCAAATTCTTACCTCAGCTACTGGCTCCCAGCTCCCAGTGGCTAATGGCTCAGCTCCATGGGAGTAAGGAGGCACAGAATTTGGTCCATTTTGTCTCATTATGACATCACATTCACACTGTCCTCCTTTGCACCTGCTCGAGTAAGTCCCTTTCTAGGTGCAGTTCCTCCAACTGATTGTTCCCTGTGTTAGTAAGATAAACAGTAGATACTAGTTTCCCCTCTGTGTTTTACTGTAATCCTTTCCTTCCAAGCTGAAGTTGGCATTTGTATGATACTATCTCTGACTATTTGCTGCAACAAAAAAGAAAGGTAAGGGTTTTGTCTTGAAAAAACTTTTTTCAGCTGTTGGGCCAACTTCACCAACACCATCTTATCCAGGTCAGATCGGGATCCTCTCTGTCTGGAATCCAGCTCTGATCTGTAGACCCTCACCCTCTATCAATGTCCCCATGCTTCTGCTCTGAGGTCAGGAGAGCCAGGCTGCCCTGCAATTGTCCTAGATTGGTCATCTCCAAATTCTCTGCTTCGAAAGCAGCTAAGATATTTTAGAAGAAGCTTTACCCCCTTGCACAGGCCCAGGCAAAGAAAACATGCCTGGTTGATGGGGGATGAAGCGGTAGAATAAGAGATTGAGAAAGGAAAGGACAATAATAGACAGCTAAAGGAGCTCTGAGCCTTGGGCCCTCAGATGTCTTTACCTCTAGCCCCTCCTTTCCTACCCATCTCTAAGGCATGACCTGTCTCTTGCCACTGATCCCTTCCTTGCTGGATTTCAGTCTAGGCTCAGTAGGTGGCCCCCAGCAAGGGAGGAGAGCTGGTTCACTCTTCCTTGTTAGTCTGGGCTCCCCTGGGGGAGACAGAGTAGACAGTGGTGCTCTAACCCTCTTGGAGGGGGAGACTTGTTTTTCCTCATCCTTCCTTCTGACCCCCTTACAATTCATGTATGTTCTACCCATTTAGCACCATGTGAATCTTGTATCTACTATTGTTTCCCAGTTGTTGGTTTTGTCTTTTTAAAAATAATAATAAAAAACATTTTTCAAATGTTTTCTTTCTGGTGTGGAAACAAAAAAAAATCAAATCTCTGAGGTTGTTGGTAAAGTAATCCCATATAACTAGAAGGAGCCCTTACCTCTCTGGGGAAGATGGAGCAACTGGGATAGGAGAGGGAGAGGGAGAGGACTGGATTTATTCACTAAGGTGCACAGGTGAAGCAATGGATAAAGCCAAAAACTAGGAATCAGGACAGTCCTGAGAGCAAATCCAGCTGTGTGACTCTGCCTCAGTATTCTTATCTGTAAAGTGGGGATCGAGGGGGTGCAGTGAATGCAGTGCCAGGCTTGGAATCAGGAAGATCCATTTTCCTGACCTCAGACACTTCTTAGCATGTGACCCAGGGCCAGCCACTTAACCTAGTTTGCCTTAGTTTCTCATCTGTAAAATGAGCTGAAGGAAATGGCAAACCACTCCAACATCTTTACCAAGGAAACCCTAAAGAGGATCGTAACAAAAACAACAAAATGGGAATTGTGACAGCACTCACCTTCCAGGGTTGTTGCAAGGATAAAATGAGATATTTCTAAAGTGCTTAGCACTTTAGTAACTTAAATGCTTGTTTAAAAATATTTAAATATATTTAAAAATATTCTTAACCTCTCTCAGCCTCATTTTTCCTCATTTGTAAAATGGGGATAATAATAGCCCCCAGATCAAAAGATTATTGTGAACATCAAACAAGACAGTACATATAAAGTAGCTTGCAAACCTAAACGTGCTCTGTAAATGCTAGCTATAGCGAATACTCAGTTAAGTACTTGTTTATTAAGTCCCAATGTGCTAGGTAGGGCGACAGGAACCAAGAATGCAAAGGCTAGAGCAAAACATTCCTTGTTCTGGAGGAACTAATATTCGACCAGAGGCAAGCTACAGATGTACAGGTAAATAAATACAAAATCTATTCCAAGCAAATTCAAAGGACTAAGGGGCAGGGAAGGTCCATTATGTGACTGGTGGATCAAGAAAGGGCTCCGGTAGGAGGCTGCACTTGCAGTAACCCTTTCTTGTTGGAGGCTGGGGATTTTAAGAGACACTAGAAGTGATATCAAAGAGACTAGAAAGTGCAGCCAGTGGAAGGTCTGGTCTGTTCGTGTCATAGATTATGTTCAGGGATGTACAGTAGATCTGGCTGGGAAGGCAGACCAGAACTAGATTTATACAGATCAATGCTAAAGGAAAGGGGCAGTTAGATAGTGCAGTGGACAGAATTCCAGACCCAGAGTCAGGAAAACTCATCTTCCTGAGTTCAAATATGACCTCAGATACCTCCTACCTATGTGACTCTGGGCAACTCACTTAACCCTGCTTGCCTCAGTTTCCTCACCTGTAAAATGAGCTGGAGAAGGAAATGGCAAGCCACTATTTTATCTCTGCTAAGAAAACCCCAAATGGGGTCATGAAGAGCCAGACGTGATTGAAAAGACACTTAAAATGCTAAAGGGATATAGGAAATATTACCAACGTTTGCCCAAGTGACTCAGAGTAGAGTTGCATTTTTTTAAACCACTATCAAATACAGTTGAACCCCCTTGGTCAGTGGTATAATCTCACAGAGGTACCTTTAAAAAAACTGCTTTGGGGAATATAAGATCAAGATGGTAGCTCAAAGCCAGAGATTTTCAAGATTGTCAGACAGATAAAGAGATTCCATCTTAAAGATCATGAATTCAGTTTTATTCTCAAGACGTACAATCGTCTCTGAATTTTTTGTATGTTTGCTGATAACTTAATTGTCTTCCTTTGAGAACTTCTTTTTCCTATCCTTTGACTATTTACTTGTTGAGGAATGACTGTTCTTATACATTTGAGTCAGTTGTCTACATATCAGACTTTTATCAATGAAATCCAATTTGCTAAGGCGGTAACTTTGGGGATAAAAGTTTTCTTCTTCATGTGAAGCTCCACAGCCTATTGTCAAATGACAGAATGATCATAGCTAGCATTTCTATAACATGTCAAGGTTTCCAAAACACTTTACACATATTACCTCATTGGATCTTCACAACAACCCTATGAAGTAGATGCAATTGTTATATCCACTTTACCGATGAGAAAACTGGGGTTGAGATAGGTTAAGTGACTTGCCCAGGGCTATACAGCTAGCTAAATGTCTGACACAGGATTCAATTCAGACTATCTGGACTGGGAAGTCCAGCACTATATCCAGGGTACCACCTCGCTGTTACATCTAGTCACTTAGGGGAATGTATGAGTGAGACTAGGGGCCCTCTAGTGTCAAATACAAGTAACCACAGCTTCTACAAAACATCTCCTATCATAGCAAAGTATTGGCCTCAGTGTTCCAGAGCTGGCAGCTCCAAGGTTCCCTTTGGCTAAAATAGCTACTTTGTCCATGGCCCATAGCTTGTAGATTCCAGTCTTATGGGTTGTTATGATGTCTAGAATGGAATCATGGGATCGTTGGTCTAGGGCTGGAAGGGACTTCAGACACCAACCAGTCCAATTCTTATTTTATAAATGAAGAAACTGAAATCCAAGGAGTTGAAGTAACTTGGCTACACGAGTTGTGGATTAATCACTTCAGTTGTGTCCATCTCTTTGTAACTCCATTTGGGGTTTTCTGGGCAAAGACACTGGAGTGGTTTTCCATTTCCTTCTCCAGCTCATTTTACAGATGAGAAAACTGAGGCAAATAGGGTTAAGTGACTTGCCTAGCAAGTGTCTGAGGCCAAATTTGAACTCAGGAAGATGAGTTTTCCTGGCTCCAGGTCTGACACTAGTAAACCTCAAAGGAAGGACTTGAACTCAAGCACCCTGATTCCACAGCCAGTGCTTTCTCCACTAGAACATATTGCTTCCTTAACAGTAGATTATATATATGCTGCAAAGTTATCAGATAGTGACTAAATCATTGCTTTTCTAGCCTTATCTCAGCCTAAGTATGGAGGAAAAATGAGAGAGACAGAGACAGAGACAGAGACAGAGACAGAGAGAGAGAAGAGCCTAATTTCCTCCTTCCTCAGTCTTGTTCCATATATGCAATAAACTAACAAGCTCAGGTTAATGGCCATTTAGTTTCTGTAAATAACAGGTTAAATAGTATAGAAATGAAAGTAAGCCAACTTCTTTAGTTAATGACCATGAAAGGACAAAGTCTGTGTTTCTGTCTCCCATGTTTCGGGGAGTAAATGATTAACTGACAAAAAATGTCTTTACCTATTGGGGGGCCAGAGTGAGAAAAAGAAACATTGCATGAAGCTAGTCACTGCTTTTCACCAGCCCTAGCGTCTACTGATCAGTGTCATCTCTAAGTTTGAACTTAGTCACTAGCTCACTCCATTCACCTCGAGATAATCAACCCTCTAAGACCTTTCTCCTTGGTGCTCCTTGCCCTTGCATCCTGCCCAACTGGAAAGTATCCATTTGCTCTGTCTGTTCCCTCAAGACTCCATCACATGCCACCATGCAGCATGGAGTTCAGCCCACTAGAACAACTTCCCAGGCCTCTCTCGCTTATTCCCTAAAGTATCTACTGCTACTAGATTAGTGGCTACAAAAGTCCAGTTGTATTTGCTTTTCTTATAGTGAATGGAGCCACTGGTAAACCAAGCAAAATGGTGTATTTCAGGAAACAGGAACACAGATGAGGGTTCCACTGACTCAGTAGAGAAGTTAGGCTTCTGAAGCTTGAAATGGAGCTCACAGTCTCTGGCATAGTCTCCACCTGATTGTGAAGGAACCCAGGCTAGAGTGATTTTGAATGAACCATTTCCATTCAACAATAGAAGTCTCCCATGTCCTACTTATCTTATTAGATAGACCATCTTGCGTCACTCAACTCACAATAGGCAACTCTTGACAAAAGGTCCCTTTATATGACCCTGTGTCCTTTGTTCAGTAGCAGCTAGGATCCAGTAAGAGTCATGCAACTGCTTTTCAAAAGCAATATAATGAATGGGTGTTCTGGGGAACTGGGAGCTCTGGATGCTGAACAATGGCTTATTCTGGACACCCCTTCGTGTCTGTCAAAGGTTCTACTGAGCTTGGTCTTTATGGACACAGAGGTCCAAGAAATATGGCCTGGAAAGGTCATTAAGGACCCAAGGAGGGAGACTGCTGGACAGAGTACTGTACATCTTCCAGGGTTATAGTCTCTTCTGGGCCTCAGGATATGCAGGTAGGGAATATTTATTCTCTAAAATCTGAAAAGTACAATGAGTCTGTGGACTTTCTTTTTTATATTATAGGAAAGTGAATATTAATAGGTTATTCTAGACTGTGTTTAGAATCCTTTAGGTTTCCTCCACCCACTGTCTTCCTCAAAACAATTAAGAAGTTGGACCCTGAATTTGCTTAGGGTTGATTTCCCACTCCTTCTCTTAAATCTTCATCACCTGATCTAGGCCCTCTGCCACTCTGACCTTGGGATGTGGCCTGGTCAACATTATGCCATCAACATAATGGTGTGAAACAGGCAACACAAAGCTACTTACAGCTCATAAAATTCCCAAGTGCCATAGGAACGAGATGAAAATGTAATTGGGAAATATTTAACAAAATAAATAAAAATGCAATAAAATGAAGATAATGCTAATAGCTGGTTTTCTAAGTCAACATATGCCAACAAGGATTCTTATTATGGCTTAGTGGTCCCCAGTTTCTATTTCTGTTTGACACCATTACTGTACACCAGTGCCTTCAGGAGAAAGACCTTTTTCCAATCTCTTCCCATTATAATGTGCTACTATGAAGGAGAGTTCACATAGCCTAAAGAAGGACATTGAAGATATGCTGGACTCCTTTCCAGGTGAAAACAAACTGCTTTTCATTTGTCTCAGCCTCAGTAACAGAGAACAATACACACTGCTGAAGTCAAATAACCTCAGACAATTCACTCTGGGCCTGGGCAGCTTTGTCTATGATATTGACAAGGTCAGAAACAGCTATAGTGATGGAAACAATGAATTCTGAAGTCCACTGTAAGCTGCCAGGGACCATTTGCCTTCCTGACTGGTTGCACAGTGTTACTGTAAGGGGAGCTGGTATAATAATATACCAGCTTCCTTTATCTCTGTCACTAGAGAGGAAATATCTTTCCCGTCCCTGGGGACTCAATATTGTTTGGTATTAACTCCATAGGATGGTTCAGGCAAGTCCAAAGACTTCCATTTGGCCCTACCCAAAATAACCCACATAGAGTTTGCTGAAAGGGCCCACCCATACATCTTCCCTCCATAGTCTACTTTCTGTAACATCCCCTGAAGGATACAAATAGGGCAGGGGCTTTACAAAATGCCTTAGGCTTGGGTCAGACTGAAGAAACCCTTATGCCCTAGTACTGAATTTCCATGTACAATTTTACTAGCACCTCCTGGACTGGCCATCAATTGCTTTCTTATCAACTTCATGTTTCAAGAGTCATACCCAAAGCTCCCTCCAGAAAAGAGTGCCATCATCATATGACCATCTAGCAGGTCCTTGAGCTTTATAACTCTTCCTCCTCCCACCTCCATTCCCAGGACACTCATTCATACTGACAGCAATACTTACCCAAGCCATAGCTATCCATAAGATCTGTTCAATGTTCACCAGTTCATCAACCTACACCCAGGTAATTGTATGGTAGGTGAGATCCATTGCTGAATTCTAAAGTCTTTTCTGTCCAGAAGTTGGAATCTAACTCACTCCAAGCCAGGCTTATCATAGTGTGTGGCAAACCATGAGTCAGAACCACTTACATTCAATCTATCAAACTTATTTCCTTTAGGAACCTCACTTCCTCCCTTACACATCCCCATCATAGACTTTGTTGCAATGGGAATTTATATTTATGGCTTAGATGCAAATGATTCCCCATCTCATTCACCTAAAAATGGACAAATGGAGTCCTTATCTGGACACTCTAATTGATTTAGCTGACAGTGGCAATAAATCCGCAGAGATCCCTAAGCCTATGAAAGTCAACTACAAAGTCTCAACATTGGTTCCATTAGATCATGGCCTCAGTGGCCACTGTTCCAATAATTCTTCAGGTTTCTGTTTGACCATCTCATAAAACATGCTTAGTACCCTGGTCATGAACTCCCACCTCCTGCTCTTTCAGTGCAGGAAATCACCCTTCTTCCTGAAATGGTAATAAAATAAATCTGAGGCCTTTTTTTTAAACCACTGGTGGAAGTTCCTAAATCTCCTTATTTCCAATCTCATTCTCTAGTGGGAGATGGCTCCAATCTTGAAGACCTTTCTGTGGGTTCCTAGCTTTCTAGCTGTGGCATCCTCGGCAGAACAGCTCCTCATACTTGGGTGGCCCTAGTTAGCTTCCACTCTTCTTTCAATTACACAGTGATTAAGTACTCAGATCTCTACCTCTAGTTGCTAAATGTCAAAGGGGCCAGTTCTCTTTCCATCATCTCATGTTGGCAATGTAACTTCTGCAGGATAGTCAGCAACACCCAGAGAACACTGGACTTGGTGTTTTCTTTCCTCTTTCTGGAAGCTTCTTCTAACACCCACAGAACTAATCACTCCACCTGAGGAGGATCCTGTTCCTTGTTCTATTGAAAAGATTCCCCCTACACAATCAGAAAAGCTATTACCACCAAGTAACATCCTACATATCTTCATCACCCTTCTCCCAACTCAACCATGAGATGAGTCACTCTCATCTCCTCTCATCTCAATTACTCATTATTCTCAATTACTGATTATTCCAAATATTAAGGGCAGGTCTATTAATTAGGTCAGATGAAATGGAACATGGGAAGGTCATTGAACAGTTAACAAAAAGAGGTTTACTTATCCCTAATATAGCAAGGATAGGCAACAAGGATAAGGTAGCACTTAGCTTCTATAAATGCAGTCCCCTCCGTTCCCCAGTCTCCATATGGAAACACTTCTGTTCAAGGGGGCAGGGTGTGGTGACTCACCACCTGGTCTTTTGGCACCCACTGAGTCTGAAGGGCAGAACTGAGGAAGAGTAAAGTGAGTATAAGCAGGAGAGCAATTTATATAATAACAGCATTTTAAAGAAAAACAACTCTGAAAGTCTCAACTCTGGTCAATGTAATAAACAATCACAATTCCAGGAGACTGATGATGAAATACACTAACATCTTACTGACAAACACATGATGGGCTTAAGATAAATAATACATTCATTTTTGATGGTGGACATCGTGGAAAGTTCTTCTGCTTAACTATATTTGTTACAAGGGCTTTGTTTTTTCATCATTTCTTGCAGCACAATAATTTTCTACTAATTAGTATACTACAATTTGTTCAGTCATTTCTCCAGTTGATGGTCAAAATCTGTTTCTAGTTCTTTACTATTAAAAAGTGCTTCTAAGTCTTTTTGTACATAAAATGCTGCTCCTTTCCCTCTGTCTTTTATCCCTTTGGCATATAAACCTAATAGTCATATCACTGGGTCAAAAGCTCTGTAGTTTAGTAATTTGGGGACATAGTTCCAAATAGCTTTTCAGAATGGTCAAAATACTTCACAACTCCACCAAGGATGCATTAGTGTGTCTGTCCTCCCCCAGCCTCTACAACTATGGTCATTTTCCTTTTAGTCATCTTTGTCTATATGATAGATGCAAGGTGAAACTGCAGAATTGTTTTAATTTGTACTTTTCTTATTATTCGTGACTTGGAGAATTTTGTCAATATGATTGTTGATAGCTTACCTCTCTTCTTTTCAGAACTTCCTTTTCATTTCCTTTGACTTTATTGGGGAATAAATGTTTATATATATATGTGTCAATTATTAGAAAACCTATCAGCATAATTGACCATATCAGCAAGAAAATTAACAGAAATCATACGATTATCTCAATAGACGCAGAAAAACCTTTTGACAAAATACAACTCTCATTCCTATTAAAAACACTAGAAAGCATAGGAATAAATGGAGTCTTCCTTAAAATGATAAGTAGCACCTACCTAAAACCATCAGCAAGCATTATATACAATGGGGATAAGCTCAAAGCATTTCCAATAAGATCAGGGGTGAAACAGGGATGCCCATTATCATCACTGTTATTCAGTATTGTACTAGAAATGTTAGCTTTAGCAATAAGGGAAGAAAAAGAAATTAAAGGAATTAGAATAGGCAAAGAAGAAACAAAGCTATCATTCTTTGTAGATGATATAATGGTATACTTAGAGAATCCTAGAGAATCAAGTAAAAAACTGCTAGAAATAATAACTTTAGCAAAGTTGCAAGATATAAAATAAACCCACACAAATCATCAGCATTTCTATGTATCACTAACGAAGTCCAACAGCAAGAAATAGAAAGAGAAATTCTATTTGAAGTTACTGTAGACATTACAGGATATTTGGGAGTCTACCTGCTAAGACAAATCCAGGAACTATATGAACACAATTACAAACGACTTTTCACACACATAAAATTAGATCTAAATAATTGGAAAAACATCAGTTGCTCATGAGTAGGCTGAACTAATATAATAAAAATGACAGTTCTACCTAAATTAATTTACTTATTCAGTGTAACACCAATCAAACTACCAAAAGTTTATTTTAAAGAGCTAGAAAAAATAATAACAGAATTCCTCTGGAAGAACAAAAAGTCCAGAATATTAAAAGAATTAAAGAAAAGAAATGCATGGGAAGGTAATCTAGCCCTACCGGATCTTCAGCAGTATTTTAAGCAGCAATCATCAAAACCACTTGGTACTGGCTAAGAAATAGAGTGGTGGATCAGTGGAATATACCAGGTACACAAGACACAGTCATCAATGACTATAGTTATTTACTGTTTCATAAACCCAAAGACTTCAGTTTCTGGGATGAGAACTCGCTATCTGACAAAAAATGCTGGGAAATCTGGAAAATAATATGGCAAAAACTCGGCATAGACCAATATCTTACACATTATACTAAGATAAAGTCAAAAGAGTACACAATTTAGATTAAAAAGCTGATACTATAAGCAAACTGGGAGAGCAAGAAATGGTTTACCTGTCAAATTTATGACAAATGAGATAGAGAACAATATGAAATGCAAAATGGATGATTTTGGTTACATAAAATTGAAAAGTTTTTTCGCAAAGGTCATGCAACAAAGATTAGAAGCAGAAAAATGGGAAACAATTTTTGCAACCAGTGTCTTAGGCCTTTTTCCTAAAATATATAGAGAACTGAGTCAAATTTAAAAGAATACAAGTCATTTCCCAATTGATAAAGTCAAAAGATATAAACAGGTAATTTTCAGAGGAAGAAGTTAAAGCTATCTATAGCCATATGAAAAAATGCTCTAAATCACACTACTGATGGGAGAAATGCAAATCAAAACAACTCTGAGGTACCGTATCATATCAAATTGGCTGACATGACAAAATAGGAAAATGACAAATGTTGGAGAAGATGTGGGAAAATTGGAACACTAATGCATTATTGGTGAAGTTGTGAATTGATCCAACCATTATGGAGAGCAGTTTGGAACTCTGCACAAAGGAATATGAAACTGTGCATACTCTTTGACTCAGCAATACCACTTCTAGGTCTATATCCCAAAGAGATCATGAAAACAGGAAAAGGACCCACATGGACAAAAATATATATAGCAGCTCTTTTTGTGGAGGCCAAGAATTGGAAATTGAGGGGATGCCCAATATCAGCAAGGACCCCAGCATACACAGGAGGGCCTGATGTACAGGTTCTTAGATCTGCTTTTCTAAAAGGAAAGCAACTTTTGAGGAGTCAACAATCAGCTTTAATTACATTCACCAACAGAGAAAATAAAAGCAGAAAAATAAAGACCCACAGACAGGGCTTCACTTCATCTGACCATAAGCAATACATACATCAGATATCAAAAGACAGATCCAACTGTCTGACCATTACATACATACCTCATTACCAGAGACAAAACCACCAACATCTGGGTTTTCAAAGCTGGGGGTAGAAGGGCCACAGGTACACAGAGTCTCATCTGGCACATGAGTCTTCTTCCAAAGAAGCCCCCAAAGCAAAACCTCACCTCAGAGTATATATACGCTTTTCAGAGCCAGAGAAAATGACTCTCCTGACCCAGTGCCTCATTAGCAATTAACAAAAGGCATGGGCCTTACTGCAAAACAAACCTCCCCTAATCTGAGGCCTATTAATGGGAAGATCTTTCATTAACATAAATCTCATTAACATTACATGCTCATCAATTGGGGAATGGTTGAACAAGTTATGGTATATGAATGTAATGATATATGAATACTATTGTTCCATAAGAAATGATAAGCAGGCAGACTTCAGAAAACCTGGAGAGACTTATATTGAACTGATACTTAGTGAAGTGAGCAGAACCAGGAGAATATTGTACACAGTAACAGCCACATTGTCTGATGACTTAACTTTGATAGACTTATCTTTTCTTAGCAATGCAAGGATCTAAGACAACTCTGAATGACTCATGATGGAAAATGCTATCCACATCCAGGAAAAAGAACTGTGGAGTCCAAATGCAGATCAAGGCATACTATTTGCTCTCTTTCTTTTTTTTATTTGTTTCTTCTTTCTCGTGATTTTTCCCAGTGGTTCTAATTCTTCTTTACAACGTGACTAATGGGAAAATATGCTTAATATGAATGTATAGTAGAGCCTATATGAGATTGCACATCATCTTGGGGTGCAGGGAGGGAAAGAATAAGGAGAAAATTTGGAACTCAAAATCTTATGGAATTGAATGTTGGAAGTGAATGTTGAAAACTAAAAACAGATAAAAAAAGAAAAGAAAAATATATTTGAGTCCATTACCTATATATCTTAGATATGAGACTTTTATCAGTGAAGTTGACTTTCCTTTCTAAAACTTCACTTCTTCCAATAATCAACTTTTCTATTTGTTTAACCAACACTAAATAGTTTTGATGATTATTATTTTAAAGAATAGTTTGGGATCCAGTACTACTAGGCTCCTTTTCACCTCACTTTGTTTCCTTATTTCCCCAGAGATTCTTGACCTTTAATTCTTACAAGAAAATTTGGTTATTATTGTTTTCAGTCTCACAAAATAGTCCCTTGGCAATTTAATTGGTATAGTATTAAATCTGTAAATGAAATAAAATCTGTAAAAGATAGCATTGTCATTTTTATTGTATTGGCACGGCATAACCATGAACAATTACTATTTCTCCGGATACCTTTCTTCCTTTATTTCTCTAAAGAGTGTTTTATACTTTAATTCATATAACTTCTGTTGTGTCTTGACAGGAGGACTCCCAGAATTTTATATATACTTTAGTGAATGATAATTTTTTTGTTCCTCTTTCTCTTTTAAGACAATATTTTCTTGCTTCAGTTATTGTTTGCTTGGCCTACCGTAGCTTGTCTTCCCTGCACCTTCAAGCTCGACCCATGTTATCATTTTTCACTCCTTTTCCCAGTTTTAAAGTTTTACTTATTGATTACTTTTTTCTTCTTTTTATTTAGTTATCTAATTTTCCCCTCACTTTTTCTCTCTCAGTTAAGCAGCTAATTAAAATCCACCCCTTCTCTTCTTCCCACTGACTTCTGTTAGTTTTTTTAAAATTTTCTATACTTTTTTTCTTAAAAAAAGCATTTTTTTAGCTTGTTCTATTCTGAACTTTTGTTCTTTCATTCACGGTCTTTATATGTACAGATTCCTTCTCTAGTCTCTTTAATTCTTTGTCATTAGGGAAGCAACATCCTGCTATGATTTGATGTTCTCTTGGGAATCTACAGGGTCCTCTGTGCATTCAGGTTCAATTTTCTTTCTCTAAATATTATTTAGAGATGTTCACAATCATTTAGATATATCAGTAGCCATTTTCCTCCTGTTTTAATATCTTTCCTGTTTATCTATCTGCTTGTATTCTAGATTTTTAACTCATTTTTCTTCCTCCTGAGATATTTGGTGAATTTAGTATTTTTTCCCCCGATTTTCCCCTGTCACTCATCTTATGACTCCTTCCCCTTTGATTATATACCTCAGAGGTGGAATTCAAAACTATCTCAGCCTTCTCCAAGGTTAGGGAAATCACTTTTAACTTGCCTGAGTCACTACCCTAAGAGTCTTTCAGGGAAATAAGAACTAGATGCCAGTTCCCCTCCTTCAGGCCTGGTACAGCCTCATAAGCAGGCATGTTTGTGCCCTCTATTCTTTACTTCTCTGGTTGAACATTGTCCTATGTACCCCCTGTCCCATACACAATATGCAGTAGCCCCACGCCAAGCATATCCTATACCTCACCCCCACAAGTGGAAGAGCAGAGTTGAGGTCTCCTGCTTGTTACCACAAGTGAGGGCAGGGGCAGAGTGTGCCTGGAGGGACTGAAGCAGCATCAAGATTATCAAGGATTACAAAGCACAAGCTAGTTGGATCAGACTGTTTATTCTGCCAAAGTGTTGAGGTAGAAGAGGAGAATGGATTCTGACTAAGCAAGTGAGAGATTAACATTCTCTGTTATTAATTCATAAAGCTGTTACTTTGTTAGACTTCTTAGTGTCTTATCTTGAAAAGAAAGCTGTTTTTGCTTTTTCTCTGGCACACAATTCCAATTTTGGCAAGTTTTTAAGAGTTAGCAAGGAATAGAGAGACTGTCTAGTCTTCCATCTTGTTGGACATATGACAGAGAAGTCCTTCTGTAGTTAATTTGAATGGAATATTTTTTCTTTCTCTTTCTGTTGGTTTTTTAAAGTAACATGGAAAGTGGCTGATATTTTTAATAATATTTTTCTAATTATATGTAAAGATCATTTTTAACATTCATTTTTGCAAAATTTTGAGTTCCAAATTTTTCTTCCTCCCTCGCTCACCTCCTCTCTTCCTAAAATGGGAAGCAATTTGATCTAAGTTACATATGTGCAATCATGTAGAGCATATTTCCATATCAATTATAGTTGTTAAAGAAGAAACAGACCTAAGAGGGAAAACCACACAAAAAAGAAAATGATATGATTCAATCTGCATTCAGAGTCCATCAGTTATTTCTCTGGATATGGATAGCATTTTTCCATCATGAGTCCTTTGTAGTTGTCTTGGGTCATTGTGTTGCTGAGAAGAGCCGTCATTCATAGCTGATCATCCCACAATGTTGCTGTTATTGTGTACAATGTTCTCCAGGTTCTGCTCATTTCACTTTACATTAGTTCATATATGTATTTCCAGGTGTTTCTGAAATCTGCCTGTTCATAATTTCTTTTTAAACAATAGTCTTATATTACATTTATATACTACAGCTTGTGCAAGAGATGCCCATCAATTGGAGAATAGATGCATAATTCACCTACAAAAGAGATATTTGTTTCATGTTTGCCTCTTAGTCCCTCCATTTCTTTCTCTTGTTATTGCTATCACTAACATTTCTAGAACTATAGCAAATTAATAATGGAGATAAAGTATATCTTTGTCTTACCTCGATCATTAAGAAAGTCATTAGCAATTCTCTATCATAAATCACACTAGTGTTCAGCTTTAGGGAGGTATTATTTACCATATTGAGGAAAGGTCCATTTATTCCTAATTTTTTAAGGTTAGCATAATGAAGTTTTATGTTCTCGAAAGTTTTTTCCTAAATTTATTGATAAGATCATGTGACTTTTTTCAAATTTTATTATTTTTTTATTAACAAGTATTTATTTTCTTTATCTCCAACTTCTGCCCCTCATTGGTCAAAAAAAAGGAATAAAAAACTAAAACCTTTGTGATAAACAAGCATAGTCAAACAATACAAATGCCCACATTGGTCATGTCAAAAAATGTATGTTTCTTCCATTTCATTCACATACTATAATTTGTTTAGCCATTATCCAATAAGTGTTCATTTCCTTAGTCTCCAGTTTATTACTGCAAAAAAAAACCCCTGTTATACATATTTTTGTACCTATGGGCCCTTTTCTGCTTTCTTTGATCACACTGGGGTATATTAGTGGTATTACTGGATAAAAAGGTATTCACGCTTTAGTGCCTTTTTAGTACATAAATTGGTTTCCAGAATAATTAGAGCAATTTATAACTCCACGAATAATGCATTAGTGTGTTTTGTTTTCCACACCCCCTCCAATATTTGTCATTTCTGAATCTATTGACATGTTCTAATTTTTTGTCATTAAAATGGTCTGTTATGTTTTTAGTTTTATTAATATTTAATCAATTTTGCCTTTCTGGTATAAACCTAACCTGATCATGGTGTATAATCACTCTTAGTATAATTTACCTTCTAATATTTTATTCCATATTTTTATATCAATATTCATTAGAGAAATGGTCTATAGTTTTCTTTCTCTGCTTTACCCCACCTTGGTTTAGCTATATTTGTCTCATGGAAGAAATCTGGTAAGTTGCTGCTTTCTCTATTTTTGCAATTTATGTAACATTATGATTATATATTACCTAAGCGATAGCTCTGCTAGTCATATCATAAATCCAACTGTCCATCAGAGGGTGGGTTAGTGATAATGCGTTAAGGGCCCATAGGTAGCCTACAACAAGTCATCCTGTTTAAGAGGAAGTTGTATTTGCAAGAAAGAACTAAAACATAAATAGTAGGTGTGTCTAAAATGCAACAGCAAATCAGTAGGAAAATCACTTTTGAAATTTCCCTACCTACTCCCTTCTGGCTATTCCTTTCTTAGAAGTTCCCCTTTTCTAAACCCTATCTAAGCAACAGAGAAATACATGTTTGTTTGTTTTTTAGGTGGTTCTATAAAAGTAGCCTTAGTACGTAGTCTAACAAATGAGACTATCTTGCACTTACAGAGAAAATCAGGTTCTCTCAGTTTTCTGAGTTCAAGGTCATAACCATCTTAGCACTGGAAATACAACATGGCACTGAGGTATACATATATACCAAGAACTAGGAGGCACATAAGAGGAGCTGCCTAACCCTATGGGGCTGCATATAGAAAGAATCTCAGTAGAATATCAATTCCAAACATTTATTAAGCAGTATTCAAATGTGGCAAGAACTGTGAGATAAAGCCAATTTGCTAGACGTAACTTCAGAGTACATATCCCTACAGGAGATGCTGCCAATCCTGCTCTCAAGTAAGTAGATGAGTTGGCCAGTGTAATGGCAATAACCCATTCCCCAGTTAGTCTGACCCATTGGGTGCATTAGCAGAATAAAGACCTGTAGGTAGAATGTTCTTATGCTTGAGCACGTCAGTGTAGGCTACCTGTTACACTAAAGGATATGGCACACCACTGCTCCATATATAGAACTGTGACCATTGAGAAAAAGACCATAGGGAAAAATCAGATTCAGGAAAAGTCACATTCAAGTCTGACATATTGATTATGTAGAGGGACTCCCTTCCCTCTCCCATCAAATCCTATAAGTAACATATTTTAACTATGGTTGATTAGACACCTATCCAACAGCCTAATCTAACCAGAAAGTAATGTTGAATAGAATGAGCTACTTATTACAAATATAAGGTATTCTGCTTGAGACCTAGCTGGGCATTTAGCAGGCCAGAGGTCTAGTAATGGGTGGCAGAATCTGGTAATAAATGAGTTTTAGATATCCTCTATAATCCACAATCACCTGGTTTTATTGGAAGAATGAATGAGCTACTAAAGGAGTACATAAGGAGTTTTACTCCCACATACTCCTTTAAAGGACCTGGGTCTAAGGTAAGAAATCTTTATTTACAGGTGATTAACTAGAACTAGGCTGCTTCTCCCAGCAATACAATAAATGCTCCCAAATACCACAAAGTTGTGGTTTACGCATAGATGCCTCAGAAATCACTATAGATGGGGAAAAATTATAGCACTGGGATAGGGAGACATTGTTGTTATAATGATCTAAGAAGACCTTCCCATTTATTTTCTCCTCACCAGGTTATTTTCACTCTCTTGATTTTCTATATCTTTGGAAAGTACTGGGACACCCTGGATGTCTTTGAAGGTCACCAGAAGGACCCTTTCAAAAGATACCCTGATGGTGATGGAAGTTCTCAACAGAACATGGACAGAATGACCTACAAATCGCAGTAATGTAAACATGAGACAAAGCAATTTACCAGTGAGGGAGTTCCTCAGTAGTTAATTTTCAGGAAAATGGATAGGAAGTTGTTGGTATCAAATCACTCTAATCCCACTATCATACTTAGCAGTAATCCTAAGGGCCTATTTATAGGTACCAATATAGATGGCATTCCCTGATTGTGATCATGTATATAGCACTGATCATATCGTGATTGTGATCATACTGACAGGATGCTCCATAAATTCCTCCTTCAAAACACTGATATTCCAACTTTCCTTCTTTAGTCCAGCCCACCTATGGGAGCCTGATCTGCACCCTTAGAACCATTACCCAGTTTGGTGCCTCTCTGAGGAAATTTAGACTTACTTAGTCAGTAAAATACTCCAGGACGCACGCCCAAAATCCACATTGTGCCTTTGCCATTATACCAGACAGGCAGAACCACTCAGTAGCTCTCCCAGAAGAATAATCAGCTGCTCCATAAGATTATGAGGTGGGAATAGGGATGGGGGTGGGAGGGGAGACTAGGGCTAGGAGTCCTTGGACAGAATGAATGGTTGTATTTAACATCAGAAGAGCCTAGTGAAATTAAAGCTATTCTAGTTAGACCATGCAGTGGGTCTCAACATACCAAGGGAATGTCAAGAGTACAGAACTCAACTGAGTCTAGGTTAAGGAGGATTGCTAGCTTTTTAAAATCACATTATGAAACTTCTCCAAGTTAGGTCTCAGAACCTCATGTGGAAAACCGACTGCCTTGCCATCCAAAACACAGTACTAACCATGAATGAAATCTAGAATGAAAATAGATGTTCTTGTGAATCATTGATCTATCACTTTCGATACTCTTGAACTGATGGCTAATAACTGTCAATTCTTCAACACATGCATGGTCACACTTTCAGGAACTCTGCCCAGTTTCTCAATGCTATTTATCTGCATGATTATTCAATAATCAAGTGGTTATTAAAATAAAGTCATTACAGCCTGGGATCTAATTCCTTGTGGAAGGACAGGGGCAGCTAAAAAAAACATGAGTTTGGTAGCATACTGAAAACCATACCAAGGTGCTTTTTCCCATTAGTACCCATACTTTGTCCCCTGATTGTTGGCTAGTTATGTACAGCTCCCAGGGAGACATCAGAATTAACAGAGAAATGACTGGCAGTTAATTTTTATTTCTGGCATACCACCTGATGGTAATGGAATCTTCTGCTGGGAAGAATGGACAAGACAGTATATTAACCTCACAGCCAGATACTGTAATTATTGTTATAGAGGGTACATTAATGAGATACAGTTCTGATGCACTAACTCCTCCAGTCTATCAGCAGAGAGCCCTAAATGGAGGCTCTCCTTGAAGACTGCCTGAATGAATGAACAGACATGCCCTCTATGTTTGGGTTGACTAGCCTAAAACTGAAGTATACCAAGGTCTCCAAGAATTGATACTGTAGATATGAGACAAGCAAACAATGTAAACTTATCTAGGCTTTCACTGTGTGATAGATAAAGCTCCACACAGAGATATATTATAACCAGTTCCCTAACTTCAAGCATTCTCACTTTTAAAACTGCTTTTTATTTATGTATGTTATTTGGGGCAGGTAGGTGGCACAGTGAATAAACTGCAGGACCTGGAGTCAGGAGGACTCATCTTCATGAGTTCAAATCCTGCTTCAGACATTTATAGCTGTGTAACCTTGGGCAAGTCACTTAAACCTTTTTGCCTCAGTTTCCTCATCTGCAAAATGAACTTGAGGAGGAAATGGCAAACCATTCTATTATCTTTGCCAGGTGGAGTCATGAAGAGTTGGACACAACTGAAAGCAACAGAGCAGATGCTAAGAACAGGGGAACACGCATAACCAAAGGATAGCCTACAATTCTGCCACTCTGGACCAACGGAGCTTTCCATTTAAATGATGAGTAGAATCACAGCAGGAGTCTACTATTTTCCTGGACAAAACTTACAGATCTCAGACCAAGGTGGGGCAGTGATCAGACTTTGTCTGGATCAGACTACTTTGGGAGTGCTGAATGTTTTCAGGTCCCCAGTCTGTCCCCGAGATTCTAGAATAGCACAGCTCTCAATGCTCCCAGAAAGCAACAGGTCCAGCTCAGACTCTCCCTTCAGAAGCGTGGCAGAGTCCAGCCCTAACATTAAATCTGAAGTCAGGAAGTAAGTTGAAAGAATGGGCGAACCAGAAAAGGATCCCACCATAATGAGCTATTATGGTTGCAAAGATGCTCAAAATAGAAAAGCAGAAGAAGAGAGAGATTCCCAAGCATCTACAAGCAATGCCTTGGAGAAAAACTCAGGTTGGGTACAAACTCAGAAGTAAAGATCTGCAGTTAGTAGAATTTGGTATAGAGAAAGTGGTTCCCTGTATCAAAGGGAGATAGATAAGGGATAGTGTCTCCCTTGAGTGACTTTACTCCAGCAGAATTCAAGGTATTTGCTTCATTGGTCTCTATTGCGGTGCAGTGAAAAGTGGAGTTGGAGGTAGAAGTCTAGGGCTAAATCCCAGGTCTCCTACTCATTCTCTGTGTGACTTTGGGCATATACCTTAAACTCTCTGAGATTCAGGTTTCCCCATCTATAAAGGGGATAATGATACGTTCTGCCACCTCCCACACAGGGTTGTTGTGAGAATCAAGTGAGATAATGTTCACTGAAACATTTTGTAAACTGTTAAGCCTCACACAGTTCAACAACATTAGGAGGAGGAGGAGGAAGTGGAAGTAGTAGTAGAAGTAGTGGTGGTCATTTGTTTTGTTGTTACTTGGACTCTTTGTGACCCCATTTGGGGATTAAGTGACTTGCACACAGATAGTGTCTAAGGCTGGATTAGAATTCAGTTCTTTATGACTCCAGGCCCAACATTCTATCCACTGTGCTACCTAGCTGTCCCCGTTATTATTATTAATATTAATCTAATTATTATTATCCCCATAGCAGCATCTACTTGGCTGTTTCCAAACCACCTGCATTCTAGCCCTCCTTCTGCTGCTGCCAGAACTTGGACTCTGTACCTGAGACCCTGGACTCCAATTGGTGAGTCTTCACCTTGTTTGACCACCATGCCACTCATACCCCTTTCCAACTCTAGCTCCTCTTTATGTATTATCTTCTCCTATCAGAGTATAAGCTCCTTGAGATTAGGGCAGTAACTACAAGGGGGTGATCAGGGCTTTTCCAAGGATGCCAACATTTAGAAGGGACTGAAAGCATTGTGAGCTTCTCCTAAACTGGCCTTACCCACAGAGACAGTGGCCTTACCAGCCCACCCTACACTATCTCCTTACACTCAGTGGACAGTCCTTTAACAGTGTAGAAACCTTGAGTATCTGAGCATGCACCTCTCCCTATTCCCCATACCACTTATCGACTTTCCCTCCCACTTTGTCCTAGGTGTGATATTCCCATAAAAGCTCTGTAGCTAGGTGGCACCACTAATATGTCATGAACCTAGAGAAGGGAAGACAAGGGCTCAGATCTGTCCTCTAACTGTTAGAACTCTGACAGTCCTCTAACTTCACAGACCAAATTCCCTTAATAAAAGCATTTATTCTGTAAAACTTTGACTCAGTCGAAACACTGCACCCAAGGACCTAGAGGGCCACATGTGGCCTCGAAGTCACAGTTTCTCCACCCCTGCAACACCTTCTAGTTGTGTGACCCTGGGCAAATCACTTCACCTCTGTCTACCTCAGCTCCCCCATCTGCAAAATGAGGATAAATGAGAGGCACTTGCTTCTTAGGGTTATTGTGAGGTTCAAATGAGACAGTAGTTGTAAACTGCTTTGTGCTAAATAAATGCTAGCTATTAGTATTATTGTAGTAGTAGTGGTGGTAGTAGTAGTAGTTGTGGTGATGGTAGTAGTAATAGTAGTGGTGGTGGTAGGAGTAGCAATAGTAGTAATGGGAGTAGTGGTGGTGGTAGTAGTATTAGTAGTAGCAGTGGTGGTGGTAGCAGTGGTAGTGGTAGGAATGGTAGTAGACAACCAGAGCTCCCTTTTTTCCCAGAAACAGAGATTAGTTTTCCCTAAAAGGCAACAAATCTGTCCCGGTCATTGATGTAGATTCACCCAAGGGCATAAGTTCCACTCACATGGAGTCAGGGTCCCTTGTAGTTGATGAATGTCTGAAGACCATGAGAGATACCAAACTGTCCTCTGCCAGCCAGCCAGGCTTCCATATAGAAATGAGGGGGTTCTAGATCTGTAAAAGTGAAATCCTGTGGTTTCCTTGTTGCATATCTTTACCGTGTTAGGGAAAAGTACACCTGCTTTTGTTAGCAGCTCAATGTTTTACAAGTGCCACATTTTGGCCCCAGATCCAACATAAACTAGGAGATGAGCTTTGGGCTCATCCGAAAGACCCTGGATTACTTTAGGCAGAATTCCAGAACTGTTTTGCTTTCACACTTCTGCAGGATGAGGTCCATCTTTCTCCTATCTCTGTAGCACCTTTAACCCCAGTGACTGAACAGAGGCACACTTAGAATCCAAAAAGATCATCTCTTCCCTTGCTCCATCTGGGCGAGTTGTTTTATCCACTCTCCTCAGTCAAATATCATCTTCCTCCCCCACCTCTTAGTAGTCAGACTCTCAAGCAGCCATCTGACATAGATCCCCAGCTACACGCACAATATTGGAGATGACTTTCCTTCCCCACCCCACTCAGCTATTCAGTAATGACTATGCCTTAAGGCTCCCCAGTGAGAAGGGGTGGGGTTCATTGCTCAGTCAGCTTCCCTCCCCACAGGGAGCCATGGGGACTTCCAGATCCAACTTGGGAAGCACGATGCTGTAACCTGAGCAGCAGCCTACCCTGAATTTACTCAATGTGTGCATTAATAGAAGCCTTTCTCACTGCCCCTGACAGGACTTAGCAGCTGCACTTGCGGCCCACTTGCCCAAATGCTCCAGTCCCCTGGCTGGCCTGCTTTTGCTCCTTGGGGCTGACATTTGAAAGTGCTTAGACTCACTAAGACACCACTCCTACACCCCACGTCCCTGTTTGGCGCAACTGCCACCCCTCACTAATCGCTGCCTCTGCCCACTCTCAACCAGCTCTAAGCCATTTGGACAGGAGGGAAGCAGCTCTCCTGAGTTCAGCCTACCGAACCCACTTTCAGTCATCATGACTGAGGCCAAGCCACTGAAAGTCCGGTTGACTTTCTGCATCATCCTGGTGGGTGTCTGCTTGTTAATGGCCGCGGTGGTGACAGATCACTGGGCAGTTCTGAGTCCCAAGGTGGAAAGGTACAATGCCACCTGCGAGGTAGCCCACTTTGGTCTCTGGAGGCTCTGCACCAAACGAATCTACGTGAGCAACCCCAATGACAAGAGCTGTGGACCTATCAACCTGCCAGGGGGTAATGTGCCTGTTTCCTTGTTTTCTTTCCCACCTCAACCCCATCCCTCCAAAAAGCTGCATGTGGAACAGAGCAGATGATGCACCAATGATGTCTGGGTTTCTCATCTCTCTAGAAAATTGCTTGTCTCCTCCAGCCCCTAAGATCTTGATTACAAGGGTTTGTGGTGATAGTGTTGCCTCCCATGGCTAGGGTCTATATATACTGCATTTGTCTCTGGTTACTTGTGTCTTCCCAAGGCAGAGGTTATCAGCCCAAGGGGAAAAAAAAGGATAGATACTCAGGATGAAGGACTAGGAAGCAAAAGAGTGGAGAGCAGGGATTTTCAACCCTTCTCAGTGGCTTTGCATCTGAAACTGCTATACCAGCTCCTCAACCAGGGATTCTTAACTCTCACTTGTGTCATGAATCCCCTTTGATAATCTATGGACCTCTTCTTGGAATAATGGTTTTTTAAATTCATAAAATAAAATACGTAGATTACAAAAGAAACCAATTTTATTAAAAGACAGCAAAATATTTTTTAAAAACAAGTTCATGGAACTCAGGTTAAAAACCCATGCTTTAGAATCACTGAACAATGGGATATGAGAGCCAAAAGAAATCAAAGATCCAATGGTTTCAAACTCAAGTTGTTTTTAATTTATACCACTCAGCAATATCCTACTACCTAAATCACAAATTAAGGATATGAGCATTTAGTAAGAGCCTACTATGTGTCAGGCATGGTGTTAAATGCTTTATAAATATCCCATTTGATCTTCATAACCCTCTGGGGCGGGGAGCAGGGGTAGGTGTTATTATTAGCACCACTTTACAATTAAGAGAACTGAAGTACAGGTTAAGTGATCACAGAATTTCTTGATATCACTGTAGAAGTATGGGAGGCAGCTGGATGGAAGGCAGGAAAGATGAGTGGATTTGAAATCAGACCTCCTGGATTCAAACCCCAGCTCAACCTGAGTAATCTTGACCAAATCACCAAACTCCTCTGAGCCTCAGTTTCCTTGGCTACAAATGGAGAGGATTATACTAAATGACCTCTAAAGATCCCTTCCACCTCTAAGATTCAAAGATTCCATACTCCTGCAGTTTTTCTCCAAAATGGCAATGTGACCTAGGTACATCTTCATGTGTGAGATTAGTCAAGATCAACATCTGGTTTCACAAATGGATCACTGATGTTTGGAGTTTGGGAATCAGTCCTAGAAACAGAGCCCAGAGTTAAAAAAAAAAAAAAAAAAAGAGCCCTTGAGCTATATAAGATGTTACTATAGAATGCCAAGTCTTTCTCAAAGTACTATATTTAGGGAAAAAACAAAAGTCAAAACCTTATCCTCCCATATCCACCTCCAATCCCATTTGCTTCAAAAAACCTCTGCCTTCTCTAACTCCTACTGAAACCATTTAAGACTCAGTAATTTCACAGGAAAACATCTTCTTAAGACAGATAGTTCAGGGGCACGAGGAGAAATCTTGACGGACACTAGCATGTGAGTATTTGGATGTCACATAGCAGTGACCAGGCTTCCTGCTAAATGTGGCCCCATAAACATATTGCTTAGTTTACCAAGTCCCTTGGGCTGCGGATGAACAGGGCAAGGCAGAAAAGGTCTGGTCTTACCCACCTTACCCTGGGGAACCTGCTTTTTAAAGTTCAATGATTTTTTCCAGTAAGGGAATGGACCAGACAAGGAAGAAACAAGAAGACTTAGTGAGCTGAGCCACAGGACAGTGGAATATGACCTGTCCCAGGAGCCGTGCCTTGAATATAATCCATGTAGCTGAGCTATGTTCCTGGAACCTCTCCTCCCATCCTGGTTTTGGCTTAGCATTGGTTATACCAGTGGCACTGAGCACCTGCTCCATTTTTTTTTTTTGTCCTCCAGCCTGAGTACCAGCCCCTGGCAAAGCCTGTGCTCATTAATAACCTCAGCATAGCTCTATCTACTTCCCTAGCCTCTCTTTTCTTTTGGAAAAATGCTCTATTTCATTTTCAAGTTCTTATCCTTCTTGTCTCATGGACAGTTCTCCCCAAATTTCTCCAATTCCAAGTAGGAACAGTCTCAAGTCACCAGCAAATAGCATCATCCATTTGTGGCTTGCCTTTGAAATCCAAAAACATCCTTCCTTTAACTCAGCCTGAAGCATGACCAGACATTCCTAACAGAGAAGGACAAGATATCAGAATGGAATTTCAAAGAAGTTCTACCTAGGTGGCAGAGGGGGAGAGAAAGGAGGGGAAGGTGAAATAAACTTCTCAAGGCTCCTCCTTAAGCCTGAGAAGCTGGAAATTTCCTCAGGTGGTTTTCCCAAGGTCTTTAAAAAAAAAAAGTATAAACATTCTACAAACTATAATAACACAGATGAGATAGATTCAGTCCCCCCTGATTTGGCCCTCTATTCTCAAACACGCATACCCTCTCAGCATCATTCCCCATCCCCTGATGAAGATGCTGTTATTATTACCCATGTGTTTCTTTCTGATTGCAAAGTTCAGTAGATGCAGGGAAAAGAAGCAACTTATTCCATACCCCCATTTCCCTTGGAGATCAAGTCTACCTAGCCCATGCTGTTGTTCCATGTGTTGTTGCCTCCATGAGAGTGTGACCTCCTTAAGAGCAGTGATTGGTTTTTTTTTTCCATTTGTAGCCCCAGCACTTGGCACAAAGTAAGTATTTAATTAATTAATACTCCTCATCTATTCATTCACTTCATCTATTCATTCACTTCCCTCTTAGTTTTTACTGTAATCAACTGTGATTAACCAAGACTACCTTGAAACACAATATTGACAAAACCAAGAGTTTCAAGGGCTAATTCAAGTCTAGTTAAAGGAGGTAGCAGCTGGTGTAGATAAGCTCCTGAGTGGGTGTAAAAGCAAACACCCTGACACATCCAGGAGCGCCTGCTATCACAGGTTCTTTGATCCACTTTTCCAAAAGGAAAGCAACTTCTAAGGGGTCAACAATCACTTTAATCAAGCACAGATATCATTCACTTAGTTTAGGGGAAAAGTCAGCACCCCGAACTTCAGAGAAAATACAGAGGAAATAAAAATCAACAGACAGGGCTTCCAGCTGCCTGACCATAAGCAATACATACATCAGAGATAGCACACATATCCAACTGCTTGACCACACATACATAGTTACCAGAGAGGGAAGCACCAACATCTGGGTTTTTACAGCCAGGGGGTTGCTTAGCAGCTTCCCAGAGTCTCATCTGGCACATGAACCTTCTTCAAAAACTAAGCCCCAAAGTAAAACGTCACCTCAGAGAACTTACACATTTTTCAGAGCTGGAAGGCAGGACCTTCTGACCCAGTGTAACAGTAAGCACCCCAACATACACAAGGGGGCCTGCTACCACAGGTTCTTAGATCTGCATTCATAAGAGGAAAGGCAACTTTTTTTTAAATTTATTTTTAACACAGTTTATAACAGATAAAGCAATTCAAACTTTTGGTCAGGAAAGGCAACTTTTGAGGGGTTAACAATCACTTTAATCAAGCACATGTATCATTCCTTTAACCCAGCACATATATCATTCACCTAGTTCAGGGGAGTCAGCACCCTGAACTTCATAGAAAATACAGAGAAATCAAAGATCAAAAGACATGGCATCCTCTGCCTGACCATCAACAGACAGGTCCAACTGTCTGATCATAGTTACCAGAGAGGGAAGCACTAACATCTGTGTTTTCCAAGCTGGGAGGCTCCTTAGTGGCTTCCCAGGGTCCTCCTCTGTCCAAACAAACACTTCCAGTAAGCCCCGAAGTAAAACCTTACCCTCAGAGTATTTATACCTTTTTTAGAGCCAGAGGGTATCCCAACCCTTGAGAACCAGTGCCTCATTAACAAAAAGCGGGTTTTCCTACAAATCTTCCCTAATCAAACTCCCCTTAATGGGCAGGCCCATTAATGGGTGGGTAAATGTTATTCATTAATTGATTATAAACATTAATTGATTATAAACATTAATAAAAATAATGTTAAACATTAACAGGTTAATGTTAATCACATTAACAATACAAATACTTGTACTGTTTCTAGTTAAAGAAACTCTTGTTCCTGTACTTAATTCCTAGTAAAGACTCCTGTTTGATAAAGGCAAGATTCAGTGGGAGGCATTTGATTATACTAAAACAAAAACAGCAAAGATCCCACTTTGCTTGCCATCACACCCAGTGCCTCAATAGAAATTAACAAAAGGTACTGAGGCCTATTAATGGGTGGGGAAGATCTTTAACTCTTCCCCCCATACACCATTAACCTGAAACTACCATTACAGTGGGGTTAGGAGTTATGTGCCCAGGAGCTTGCACTATCCCTGACTTGTTAACAGAGTAGGGAAACACTTCAATTACATTTAAATCTACACATTATTTACTAAATCCCTACTGTGTAAGGCACTTTACCAAGTGCTACCCAGATTTTTTTTTTAATGGCATAATCCTTGCCTCTAAGAGATTTCAATTTTAGATACTGTATGTATGTATACAGATAAACATACTACAAGGTAGATAGATATAAGGCACAGTATATTGTGGGCAAAGGAGAAATCCAGATAAAGTATTCTCTGAAAATTGGAAAAGGAAGGAAATATTTTCAATTAGAGGAATTTGCTCAGAGCCCTAGCCATTCTTCCCAGTGTGATTCATGTCTCCAACCTTCTGACAGTTGATGGACTTATGATATAGAATAAGGACTATATTTTTTGACATGGCCAATGTGGGAATTGCTTGACTATGACTATTTGTTACAAGGGTTTTGTTTGTCTTTTTCCCCCTCACAGGTGGATATTTATGGTAGTGGGGGGAAGAAGAAATAAACATTAATTTAAAATTTTTAAAAAATTTCTAGTAGCCTGGTATCATGAGGGTTTACCTGAGGGTATTAACAATAGTTTAACCATTGAGTTTGAACACTCTGGTGTTTCAAAAAGAACTGTGGTTTCACTGGGTTAGATTTTCTTTCCATCACTGTTAATCACAACTCCTTCATACCTTGGTGGTCATAACCTCCTTAGGTTGCAATGTCCAATATTTGAAGACCAACCCTCTGGTGATGAGAGTCTCTGTAATCATCTAAGCTAGTTTTTGGACAAGCAGCATGTTATCCCTCGAGTGACGTAGCCCTTATAAACTCTACCTCACCTCTGTACCATGAAGAGGCATCAGACCCTGGTATCTATGGAACTAGAATGTGAGCTAACACCTTCCCCTGTCCCTAAAGCAGCATTCTCAATCTGGTTTACATAATTTGTAGTGTCATTTAGTTTATTTTTTTTAATAAAGTAATGCTTTTGCTAGCCTACATTGTCAACCATAATTTTAAGAACCAGCATTTATTTACATATGTAATTTAATGATAAGGTCATAGCCCCAAAGCATTGCCAGATCTTAGAATGTCCTTCAACAAGCATTTATTAAGCACTTACCAGGTGATGGGAAAGAAAGGGAAAAGCATGTTCCCTTCCACTAAGGACCTCAGATTCTAATAGGGTAGACATTGAAACAACTATGCATATACAAGATATACAGAGTGGAAGTGGAAGGTAAGCTCAGAGGGAAGGTACTGGCAGTACTTTCTGCAAAATGTGGGATTTGAGGTGAGCCTTGAAGTCAAGAAGGCCAGTAGGTGGAGACAAATAAAGAATGCATTCCAAACATGGGAACTTTGCAGGCCAGTGCAAAGATCCTGGATGGGAGATGGAATATTTTGAGAGAGAGCAAGTTGATGAGTGCTTCTAGATCTTAGAGCAAAGGGTAAGAAGACTGGAAATGTAGGAAGGGACTAGTATGTAAAGGGTCTTAAATAAACAGTAATCCTGGAAGTAATAGGGAGCCACTGGAATATACTATAGGAGAGAAAAGGAGGGCAATGAGGGAGCAGGGAAATAACATGGTTAGAACCATGTCTAGGAAAATGATTTTGGCAGCTGAGTAGAGAATGGAGTGGAGTAGGAAAAGATGTGAGGAAGGGGACCAATTAGAGTGCTATTGCAATAGTCCAGGAATGAAGCCATGAGAATCTGTACTGGGTAGCAGGGAAGTAACCAACTGGAAAGATTAAAGATTAGAGAGGAAAAATGATGGAGGAAGACAATCTACTCAAGAATATGGGAAGAGTGAGATAAAGTATGTATGTAGAACAGCTTGCCTTGATTGGATGAAGTGCCCTCTCTTCATGGGAGAGTGTAAATCAGGGAAGAGTGTGAGAAGACATCTGAATGATGTGAGATGAGAATGGAAGAAAAAGAGTAAAGAAAAAGAAGATCGCATCAAATGACCTCAATTCTTTCAGCTAAAATCTTGAGTTGTGGTCCTCAGCCAAGAGTGTTAGAGGAGAGGGTGCTATGAGAGACTTAAAGAGGGATGAAAAGATTTGGAGTAGCCGCTGTAGTGAGTGGGAAAGCAAATCAATTAGGGATGTATGCTGGATTACCTTGTAGTGAGTTAATATTGTGTAGTGAATATAGTCACCACAGTTCCCTTACTTTCTTCAGTTCCATTTAGCAGCCTGTGAATAGAAATGAAGGCAAGAGATGGTGGAAGTAAACTGAGATTGGGGTTCGGCAAAGGCATGATCAGATAGCACAAAAAAATAAAGCTAAAGATAGTGTTAGGAAAGGATTTTTTCAAATTAACTCTCTGGGGACCCAATCTGTGAGTTCGAGTGAAACTTAAAGGAAGCATAAAAAAGGGGATGCTGTACTGTAGAGGCTTCATTCAGGACATATTTGGGCCACTTATACATTTTTAGGGACCCATTGGAGAGGTTCTTAATCTAGGACTCTTCTTGGTTATCCCAGAATTTCAGAAAGTCACTAGAGAGAAACTGGTATTTTATTTCCTTTCATTTTTGACTATAATTGGACAGTTAATTTTCCAGTGTGTTTCCTTTATGGGTCAGGCCAATTGCTTTGAGACAATTTGAGATCATTTTTGCATGGCTGAATGCTTACATACTAATATCTGTTGTAACTTTGTACCCATTATGAGTCTAGAAAATGATATGTGTATATGCAAATATATAGTGAAGGTTCCAAAAGTACCATAAAGATGTCATTGTGTGGCTTGGAAGGAGTCAAAACAGACATCTCTAGCCTCTTCCTTTTAAAAAAAATTAATATTTTATCTTTTGCCCAATTATATATAAAAACATTTTGAAAGATTTGTTTTTTAAAGTTTTGAGTTCCAGATTCTCTCTCTCCCTCCTTTTCTCCCCTCCTCCCTCACTGAGAAGGCAAGCAATTTGATATTGAGTACATATGTGCAGTCATGCAAAACATTTCCATATTCTTTATGTTGTTAAAGAATACACAGACCAACAAACAAAACAAGAAAAATAAAGAAAGCTGAAAAAAGTATACTTTGATCTACATTCAGACATTCGTTTTTTCTTTGGAGATGGATAGCATTTTTCATCATAAGTGCTTTTGGATTGTCTTGAATTATTGTATTGCTGAGGAGAGTGAAGTAATTTGTAGTTGATCATGCTATTGTTACTGTGTATAATGTTCTCTTAGTTCTGCTCCCTTCACTTTACATCAGTTCATTTAAATCTTTCCAGGTTTTCCTATGAGAATCCTGCTCATCATTTCTTAAAGCATAATAATATTCTATTACAATCATATATCATAATTTATTCAGCCATTCCCCAACTGATTGGTGTCACCTCAATTTTCAATTCTTTGCCACCAATAAAACAGCTGCTATAAATATTTTTGTACATATCGGTCCTTTTCCTTTATGATTTTTATCTCTTTGAGATATAGTACCTAGTAGTGGTGTTGATGAGTCAAAGGATGTACATGGTTTTATAATCCTTTGGGCATAGCTCCAAATTGCTCCCCAGAGGGATTGGATCAATTCACAACTCCAAAAGAAACCCATTTGTGTCTCAATTTTTCCATATACCCTCCAACATTTATTATTTTCTTTTTCTATCATATTAATCAATCAAGGTGTGTTTTTAGAGTTTTTAAAATTTGCATTTCTCTAATCAATAGTGATTCAGAGCATTTTTTTCCATGACTATAGAGAGCTTTGATTACTTTGAGTGAAAAGTACCTGTTCATATCCTTTGACCATTTATCAATTGGGGAATGACTCTTATTTTTACAAATTTATAAATCAATTGTCTATATCTTTGAGAAATGAGTCCTTTGTCAGAGAAACTTGCTATAAAAATTTTTTCATAGTTATGATTACTATTACTAACTATAATTACTATTATTCATCCTATTTTCCCATTTATTCTTCTCTCTCTTTCTCTCTCTCTCTCTCTATCTCTCTCCTCTCCCCAGCCTCTTCCCCTCTCTCTTTCTCTCCCTCTCTCCTTTCACCTTGTCCCTCCTCCAAAGTGTTTTGCTAGTGAATACCACCTCCTCCAATCCTACATCCCTCCTAACAGCACCCCCTTCTCTTATCCCCTTCTTCCCCTACTTTTCTGTAGGGTAAGATATATTTCTACACCCAACTGAGTGTATATGTTACTCCTTCTTTGAACCAATTCTGATGAGAGTAAGGTTCATGCACTTTCCCCAACCTCCCTGTCTTCCTCTCCACTATAAAAGCTCTTTTGGACCTCTTTCACATGAGATAATTTACTCCATTCTACTTCTTCTTTCCCCTTTCCCGGAATTCCTCTTTCTCACCCATTCATTTGACTTTTTTTTTAGATAATCATCCCATTATAGTCAATTCACATCGTGCCCCCTATCTCTGTATACTCCTATACTCCTTCTAACTGCCTTAATGAAAAAGTTTTTAGGAGTTACAAGTATCATCTTCCTATGTAGCAATGTAAACAGTTTAACCTTATTAAATCACTTATGATTTCTCTTTCCTGTTTACCTTCCTCTGTTTCTCTTGAGTCTTCTATTTGAAAGTTAAATTTTCAATTCAGCTCTGGTCTTTTCATCAGGAATGCTTGAAAGTCCTCTGTTTCACTGAATGCCCATTTGCCCCGCCCCCCGAAGGATTATGCTCAGTTTTGTTAAGTAGGTGACTGTAAGGTGTGATCCTAAATCTTTAGTCCTCTAGAATATCATATTCCAAGTCCTCTGAACTTTTAATGTAGAAGCTACTAAATCTCACATTATCCTGACTGTCACTCCATGATATATGAATTGTTTCTTTCTAGCTGCTTGCAATATTTCTTCTTGACCTGGGAGCCCTGGGATTTGGCTAAAATATTCCTGGCAGTTTTCATTTTGGGATCTCTTTCAGGAAGTGATTGGTAATTCCTTCAATTTCTCTTTTACTCCCTGGTTCTAAAAAATCAGGGCAGTTTTCCATGTTTTCCTTGAAACTGATTTCCACATTGCCTTGAAATGTGATGTCCAGATTCTTTTTTGTATCATAGCTTTCAGGTAGTCAATACTTTTAAAATTCTCTCTCCTGGATCAATTTTCCAATTCAGTTGTTTTTCCAATGAGATATTTCATATTTGTTTCTATTTTTTAATTCTTTTGATTTTGTTTTATGGTTTCTTGATGTCTCATGGAGACACTAGCTTCCATTAGCTTAATTCTAATTTTTAAGGAATTATTTTCTTTAGTAAGCTTTTGTACCTCCTTTTCTATTTGGCTAGTTTTACTCTTTAAGGAGTTCTTTTCTTCAGTGAATTTTTGTACATCTTTTTCCATTTGGTCAACTCTACATTTTGAGGTATGCTTCTTTTATTGAATTTTTTGTTTCTCTTTTACCATCTGGCTTATTTTGTTTTTTAAGGTGTAATTTTCTACAGTATGTTTTGTGCCTCCTTTACCAAGCTGTAGACTCTATTTTTATTTTCCTGTATCACTCTCATTTCTTTTTCCAATTTTTCTCCTACCATCTTATTTGATTTTTTTAAAAAAAAACTTTTTTGAACTCTTCTAGGAATTCTTTTTGGGTCTGAAACCAATTCATATTCTTCTTTCAGGTTTTGTAGCAGTTTTGACTTTGTTGTCTTCTTCTGAGTTTGCATTTTGATCTTTCCTGTCACCATAGTAACTTTCTAGGGTCAGGATCTTTTTTGTTCTTTGTTCATTTTCCAGCCTATTTCTTGACTTTTAACTTTCTATTAAAGTTGGGCTCTGCTCCCGGGGTAAAGGCGCAATCCCAGGCTTCAGGGGGTTTTTTGGGTGTAGCTCATTCTGGAGGTCTGTAAACTTCCAGTTCTTCCAAAGTGTTATAATCTAAGGAAAGAAGTGTTTATACTCTCCTAGCCTTATATGCTCCAGTCTGTGAGTGACTACAAGCATTCTTTCCTGCCCTCAAACTGTAAGAAGGGTTCCTACTTCCCTGAGGTCACAAGCTCTGGTGTACTAGTGCTCCTCCTCACCCTGGGACTGTGATTTAAGACTGCAACTGAGATCCATATGTGAGCAATGCAACAGAGCCCAGCATCAGTGCCAACAAAAGGACCCCTTTAATCTCCTTCTGATTAGTTGTCTGACCCACTTACCCTTTGTGGGCTTAGAGCTCCAGGCTGATTCAGTTGCTCCCAAGGCCTGCTGTTGATTTGCTGGGGTGCAGCCTATGCTGCCATAGCCTATATTCTTACTTTCACCCTAGCTGCTAACCTTCTAAATTGTCCTGGGCTGGAAAACTGTTTCACCCCATCCTTTTGTGGGCTCTGATGCTCCAGAATTTGTTTTGAAGCATTATTTAAAGTTTTTTGGAGGGAAATTTGGGAGATCTCAAACAAGTCTCTGCCATTTTGGCTCTGGCCCCCAGTCTCATCTCCCCCTATTCTTCTCCAAGGGAGATTTTAACTCCTACCAAGAGAGGAAACAAGAGTTTGGGACCAGAAGCTTAGCCACTTTGCCCTCCCCTGAGAGGAGGGTACCAGGCTCAAATCATATCTATCTGCTCCCTTAAATGTTGTTTGTCTAGGCTCTAGGGTATGTGGTTTTCAGCTTCAAGCTAACCTTTGATTGTTATTAATTAAGGAAGGAAGCAGGACCCCAGGCTTTATATCCAAGCCTTGACTCTCTTTCCACCAAAAACCAGTTCCACAATGAGCACACATAGCAATCAGCAAAGCAACCCTTTCATCCAAGTTGATAGCAAAATAAAATAAATGAAAATCAAAGAAAGCATACATAAAAGAATACATACCACATAATGCAGAGTGGGAGAATTTTTCCACTGGGTGCAAGGTAACTCAAGTCAAGCAAGAGAGATCAAAGTGAATCTCATCCAAGAGGAAATTTCCTGAAATGTCTAATGTGGCAAGTTAGGGATAGGGATATTATGGAGATTACCAGTGCCTCTCAGGTTGGCATCTTCCCGGAGAGTTTTTCCTTCAGTAACCTGAAGTGGGGTTGGCATCAATCATCTTTTTTTCAAAGTTGGAAAACCAGAAGCACCTAAAATGACTCAAAGATTGTCAAGAGAATTTAGAGAGCAAAGATCTCTCTTCTCTCAACTCTGCCCTTCCTGCGGGCTCAGTCATTGATCTTCACCAATAAATGGAAAGTATCATACCAATGTGCTTTGGAACTGGGAGGTAGATAGGGAGAGAGAGAGGGCATGTCTGTGTGTGTGTGTGTATATGTGTGTGAGAGAGAGAGAGAGAAAGAGAGAGAGAGAGAAAGAGAGAGAGAGAGAGAGAGAGAGAGAGAAAGAGAGAGAGAGAAATATTTCTTTTCATAGAGTTATGATACAACACCCCTTAGGGGCAGTGTCTATCAAAATACAAGTTGAGGCAATGGTAGCAGCACATTGAAGACTGGTGTCCAATGTTTATCCACCGAGTCCCCAAGAAGACTTGGCCCCTCCCATTCTTAAAGGAGAAAGAAGAGGTGATGCTGTTGAGAAGTTCCAAGGAACACAGGAGGCAGGAGGGAGGTGAGCCCACATCACTGCTGTTACTACTGCTGTTTCGTTGACTTTGTATGTGGTGGGAGAGAAGGAAAGACTTTAAGGGAAAGAATGTAGCCAAACTATATAGAAGCCACATGGAACAAATAAAGAGCAGTTCTATCTGTCCCTATTTCTGAGAACAAAAACTGGTGACTCTACTTTTCTGACATTTAGTTTCCTCAGACTCCTATGTTTTTCCAAGAAAGTGATGAGTCTATTTCTCCAATTCTCGTTTCCTTTAAGAGATTGTTTTGCTTTGTGTTTTGTCATTTGTTTTAAAAGAAACCAGTTTCTCTAAGACATCATTCATTGCTTGTGTGTATCCCTAAGTAATTAGGCAGAGCAGTGGATATTAAAGCATACTAGAGAGGTAGGGGATTTATTACTGCAATATCTATATGCATATGTGTGTATATGTGTAGGTATATGCATACACATGTACACATATGTATATGTATGTGTGTTTACACATATTTAGATGCATATGAAAGGGGGAGATAGATTTTCTCTCTAATCCTGGGACTTTTCCCAGCTAGGGGTTCAAGGTGAGCCAAAGAGATTTTAAATGATTCATATTTTATAACATTGTTGGTGGTGGTCCTGAGTTCTCAGAGAGGACCATGACATAAGGAAAGTGATGCCATGACTGGTGAGTGGATTGGATTTAAGTGAGGGAGGGCTATGCAAAGTCGGCAGTTTCATTTTCTACTGTGGAGCCATCTGGGTCCAATAAAGATCAGGACAACTGGAGATAGTCCTGGATCCAGTGGGAAAACTTGGCCTTTTTAAGTTAAAAGTTTTTCCCAGGTCTCAATTTGACTGAGGCAACACCCATTCAAGTGATTAAGATGAGGCCGTATAGATATAAGAAGTCTAAAAGAGTAGCTAAATACAGTATATTAAGGTGAGTCCTCACATTGTGGAACAATCAGGGCAGCTTAGCTCCAGGTAAAAACTGAGTGGAAGGAAGGAGGAGGTGCATGATCTCTGTAGGTTCACTTGAAGGCCACTGTTCCTTTTGGGAAGAAGGGGGAAATAGCAGGGAAGATGACAAGAGGCTCCAGTATCCTTTGAAGTTAAGAGTTGAAACTACCATTAATTAATGAACCTGTAGCTTTTTGATCTAGTACAGCTAGATGGGTAGGGGTAGTTAGGTGGCACAGTGGATACAGGGCTGGGCCTGGATTAAGGAAGACCTGAGTTCAAATCTGACCTCAGATAATTACTAGCTGAGTGACCCTGGGCAAGTCACTTAACCCTGGTTGCCTTAGTTTCCTCATCTGTAAAATGAGATGGTGAAAGAAATGACAAACCACTCCAATATCTTTGCCAAGAGGACAACAAATGACATCTCAAAGAGTCTGACATCACTGAAACGACTCAACAACAACAGCTAGGTGGCACAGTAAATAGAGCATTGTGCCTGGAGTCAAGAAGGTCTAAGTTCAAATCAAACCACAGACACTTACTGACTATGTAACGCCAGGCAAAGTGCTTAACCTCTGTGTGCCTCAGTTTTCTCAACTACAAAATGGGAATAATAGTGGCACCTATCTTGCAGAGTTGTTGTGAGAAGTAAATGAGATATTTGTTAAGTGCTTTGTATAGTACCTGGCACATTGTAAGCACAATATAATGCTTATTCCTCCTCCCCTCCCCCAGTGAATCAAAATCTTAATGTGGGAGGACAGAAAACCCTTTGAGAATAAATCATTGTTAACTGCTGGTTTATAGCTCTTCAATGGCACTTATTAAGCTGAAGATTATTCAGGGAGCACTATGGCTCCCTGAATATCAAACTTGCTAAGAGCTATATGAAATCAAATCAATGTTCATCTTTGGCTCTATATTGAGAGCCTAGACATCCCAGATCAGAGCTCTGTTCTAACTTGAAGGTTATCTCAGAAGGGCAGGGCAGGCATTTGAAGTTCAGTCAATTTTCAATGATTTTTAAAGGACTCTGGATTTTAGTTCTGCGCCCCCTCCATAGCTATATGCACCCTAGCAAGTCATTTGAACTCTCTTTGCCTTGGCTTCTCAGTCTGTCATATGGGTCCAAACTCCCACTTTGCTCTGCCCTGGACAACAGATTCAGTCCTAATTTCCTGAAGATTTTCAAATGTTTTACTCAACATTATCAAGTCAACAAGCATATATCAAGCACCTACTGTATACCAGACACTGTGTGAATCAATGGGGATACAACCAAAGGAAAAATACAATTCCTGCTTACCCCACACCCTACCAAGGAGTTCACATTCTAAGAGGGTAGACAACATACAAACAGCTACACACAAACACATTATATACAAAATAAATCAAAAATGTCACAAAGGGAAGGCACTAGTATTAAGGGGAACTGAGAAAAGCTTCCTATACCACATCGGATTTTAGCTGGAACTTGAAGGAAGTCAAGAAGCTGTCAAATGAGATGATATATGTACAGTGCTTTGAAAAACTTTGTGTATGTATATATATATATACATGTGTATGTATATATACATACATGCATATGTCACCAATATGTATACATATGTGATATATACTTTCTCTTCCCCCGCAATAGTAAATAATAATAAGTTGTTCCTAAAATGTTTAGATATGATAATTATTTTATATACACATGTATATATAGTGCTTCATATATAATTATATATAATTAAACATAATATTTTATAATGATGATTATTACATATGTGCACATGAAAGTCATCATTATCAAATAAAAGATCCAAATGGAGATGTTTTTAGGAACAAGCTACTCTTGAGGGGTAGGAGAAGATTCCTAATCTCTTGAGCTCCATAACAATATCCAAATAAGGCCAAGTCTATTTTTATTTCCCATTTCGCTGCTCAAGTTCTGAATTCTTCCCAGAGCAATTCAGTCATCTCCCTTCTTTACAGAAAAGAACTGTTCATACTTCAGACATTTTAACCCAGGAGAGAGTTCAGAAATCTTTCACGTCACCACCCAAAAAGGTAAGACTATGATGGGGAAAGGGGTCTGGACTATGTTTTCTGGGATGAGCTCTGTATTGGACAAAAATGCTAAGTCCTTTGCCTGAAATGGCTGACTTTCCAGCTGCTAATTAAGACGTACCAGTCAACATGCCTCTTCTTCCTTCACCCTTTGTTGTTGAAGCCCTGTCAGGTGTCCGTTAAAGACAGAAGGTCCTGGAGAGTTTGGATAAAAAAGGTATTTCTTAGAATTCTAAGTCTGCTAAAAAGAGATATGTAGATATAGATATAATTCCCACCAAAGACTAGAAGGAGATGTGTAAGGAACTGTGTATATGGAACTATTAAAATAAAGCAGGCTTCCTAAATCTCCCTTATGGTTCTCTGGCATAATGGGGGCCCAGAGCCTATTTGAGCTAGATTCTCCCCTTGGCTTAAATGACCCCTTGCAAGTAAGTAGTTTGGGAATATTCAAGAAGTTTTTAGGGGGTTAGTATTCAGTTCCCTGAAGTAGCAGCTTACAATAGTGGTCTTTCAGAATGAGTGCAGGCAAATAGAGTGCTAAGAAGAAAGATTTTTCTTCCTGAGTTCAAATCTGACCTGAGACACTAGCTATGTAACCCTGGGTAATCCACTCAATGCTGCTTGCCTCAGTTTCTTTATCTGTAAAAAATGTGCTGGAGAAGGAAGCAGCAAACCACTCCAGTATCTTTGCCAAGAGATGAAGTTATGAAAAGTTAGACACAACTGGATAACAACAAAGCAGATCCTGAGCATGGTAGAACACACGTGATCCTTCTACTAGGGAGGCTGAGGCTGATGGGTCATTTAAGCTCAAGATTCTAAGCTGCAGTATGACTAAAGCTAAATAGGTGTCCCCACTAAGTCTAGCATCAATATGGTAAGCTACAGGAGGTCTCCTGATTGCAGAAGGAGGGGAGAATGGACCCAAGTCAGAAATGGAGTAAGTCAAAGCTTTCATCTTGATCAACAGTGAGACTGGGTCCATGAGTGGTCACTGCACTTCTAACCAGTAAGTTATGAGGACCCAGTCTCAAAGCAAATAAAAATAATATGTGGTTGACATATAGCTACAGATACTATACAATACTATATAGAAACTATGGAATACTATATAGGTACTATAGAATAGTATCTCACTCTGGGTGCTCATTAATGTGTTAAATAAACTCTGACTCCTTTCTCAGAGGATCTGTGCCTTTGAATCTTTCTACTCAGGAACTACATTCCACTCAGTCATTCTAACCCAAGGGAGGTTCCCTCATTCTTTGGAAGCAAACACAAATTTTACCAACTTGGTTTGGTGACACACGCTGAATGCAACAAAATTTTGGTGGCAAGGAGATAGTACTGAAGAGAGACAGGCTGACCAGTCTATGTTCTTATTGATATCTTGGTAGAATACAGCATCTCTGCAGCTGCCATCTCCATCTTCAGCATCGGTTTCATGATCTTGGGGACCATCTTCATCCTTCTGTCCTTCAGGAAAAAGAAGGATTACCTTCTGAGACCAGCATCTCTGTTCTACACTTTTGCAGGTAGGAAGTTTGGGTAGCGGCAGGGCAGAGTAGGGTGGGGTAGAGAGACAGAGGCCCTGCCTTATCCCCTGGAAATCATAGCCCAAGTGTGGCTTAAATTTAAGTGGAGCAGTGAGGATAACAGAACTTCTAAAAACAAATCCACAAACCAACCAAGGACCTCAGTTTCCTCACTGGTAAAATAAGGAATTTAGACTAAATGACCTTTAAGGTCCCTTCCAGCTCCAAAACCATGATCTTATTATTTTAGTGCAGAGAAATATTGAAGATAGGGACCATCTTTGTCCCACTTGGATTTGTTGTGGTATGTGGAAAGACTTGTTTCTTTTGGAATTAGTTTCTTTCTTTCTTTTCTTTCTTTTTTAAAGGATAGAATTGTCAGCCTTAAAGAGATTAGTGCTTGGGAGGAGCTAATAGTCTATCAGTCAACAAGCATTTATTGAGCACCCACTATATACCAGGCAGGCAACTAGGTGTACAGTGCATAGAGCACTGGGCTAGGAATCAAGAAGAATCCTCTTCCTGAGTTCAAATGGGGTCATGAAGAGTCAGACATGACTAAACAACAACATACATCAGATACTATGCTAAGCATTAGAGATAAAAAAAAAAAAAAAGGCCCAAAGTCCTGACTCTCGAGGAGCTCATATTCTAATGGTGGGAGACAGACTTGTACATACAAGATATATACAGTATAAGTGGAAGGCAATTTGAGAGAAAAGGATCTAACATTTGGGGGAGTACGGAGGAGACCAGAAAGGTTTCTTGCAGAAAGTGAGATTTGAACTGAGTCTTGAAAGAAGCCTGGAAAACTAAGAGGGAGAAGTAAGGAGAGGGAACATTCCAGTCATGGCAGGCAGCCAGTGAAAAGCCAAAGAGCTGAGAGATGAAGGGTTTAGGAATACCAATAAGGACAATGTTGGTGGGTCATAGAGAAAATGGAGAGTAAAGTGTAAGAAGACTGGAAAGGGAGGAAGAGACCAAGTCAGCAAGACTTTAAAAGCCAAACATGATTCCATATTGGACTGTGGAGACAACAGGAAATCACAAGATTTGATTGAATAGGGGATGACATGGTCAAGTTTGCACTTTAGGAAAATCAATTTGACAGCAGGATATAACACTAAGCATCCCAACATATACAGGGGGCCTAGCTACCACAGGTTCTTAATAGGAAAGGCAACTTTTGAGGGATTAACAATCACTTTAACCCAGCACATATATCATTCACCTAGTTCAGGGGAGTCAGCAGTCTGAACTTCAAAGAAAATAGAGGTATCAAAGATCAACAGACATGGCTTCCTTTTCCTGATCATCAACAGACCGGTCCAACTATCTGACCATAGTTATCAGAGAGGGAAGCACCAACATTTGGGTTTTCCAAGCTGGGGGAGCTCCTTAGTGGCTTCCCAGAGTCCTCCTCTGGCCAAACAAACACTTCCAGTCAGTAAACCCCAAAGTAAAACCTCACCCTCAGAGTATTTATACCTTTTTTAGAGCCAGAGGGCATCCTAACCTTTGAGAACTAGGGTCTCATTAACAAAATTGTGTGGGCCTTCCTACAAATCTTCCCTAATCAAACTTCCCTTAATGGGCAGGCCCATTAATAGGTGAGGAATATCTTTAATCACATTAACAATACAAATACATATACTGTTTTTTGTTAAAAAAAAAAAAACTCTTGTTTCTATACTTTACTCTCAGTAAAAACTCTTGGTTGATAAAGGCAAGATTCAGTCAGAGGCATTTGATTATACTAAAACAAAAACAGCAAAAGATCCCATTTTGCTTGCCATCACAGGTAGAGGAGGGGAGAGACTTGAGGCTGGGAGATCAATTAAGAAGGCTATTGTCATAGATTAGTCTTGAGGTGATTAGAGTCTGGGCAGCTCTGGGAGTGGGGACAAAAGCATACATATGAGAGATGTTGCGAAGGTAGAGATGGCAAGTCTCAGTAACACATTGGTTATGTAGAGTTACTGTAAGCTGGAGGCAGATATGATGCTGAGGTTGTGAGCCTGAGTGACTGGGAGGATGGTGGTACCCTCAACAGTAAAATAGAAGTTGGGAATATGAGAGGGTTTGGGGAAAGAGATCATGAGTTTCTTTTTTTGGACATATGGAGTTTGAGATGCCTATATAACATTTAGTTTGAGTTGAGTTAAGTCAGTAATGCAAAACTGGAGCTCAGGAGAAAGGTTAGGACTAGATATATAAATGTGGAAATCTTGTGCATAGAAATGGTAATTAGATCCATGTGAGCTGATAGGATCACCAATGAGACAGAGAGCAAAGGTGGAGAATCTGCAGCTCAGGGCCAACATGTGGCCCTCTAGGTCCTCAAGTGCATTCCTTTAACCGAATCCAAACTTCACAGAATAAATCCTTTTATTGAGGGGATTTGTTCTGTCGTTTGGATTCAATCAAAGGGACATACTTGAGGACCTAGAGGGCTACATATGACTTCAAGGCCACAGGCTCCCCATCCGTGGAGAGCTAATCACTCCGGAATTGTAAGACAAATGTCTTTTGTGGTGGGGGGGGGGGGGTTCATTTTTTTTTTTTTTAATAATTAAGATCCTCAGGCTCAAGGAAATTTTCTCCAGGGTCTGGAATGCATCATCCACATTATACAAAAATGCCTAGAACAGAGGTATTAGTATAAGAGCTATACCCCCTCAAGCTTCTTATTGTGATGGGGTAGAGTCAGCAGAGCCAGGTTCAAGTTCTGGTCGTATTGGCTTAACTGTGTGACCTTGGGTGAGTCACTTTACCTCTGTGGGCCTCAGTTTCCCCATCTTTAAAAGGAAGGAGTTGGACTAGATGATCTCTAAGGTCCCTGCCAGCTCAAAATTCAGCAGCGGGGTGAGGGACAGACTAGAACCTGAGAATGATGTCTCACTTGTTCTTCCAGGCCTCTGTATCATCGTCTCTGTGGAAGTCATGCGGCAGTCAGTGAAGCGGATGATTGACAGTGAGGAGACGGTGTGGATAGAGTACTATTATTCCTGGTCCTTTGCTTGTGCCTGTGCCTCCTTTGTCCTCCTCTTCATCTGTGGCATCACTCTCCTGCTTATCTCCCTACCCCGTATGCCCCAGAATCCCTGGGAGTCTTGTATGGATGCTGAGCCTGAGCATTAGCTTGATTTCATCTTTTTCTGATGACCTGGGCCGATGACTAGGAAAACAGCAGCTTCCAAGGCTCTCTCTATGCAAGTCAAATGGCTGATGCCAAGCAGAGGTAAAAAGTGGAGACAAGGATGTGGTGGCATCACCCCTATCCTCATCTGTAGTAACTGGTTATCCTTTCAAGGGATCATATTTTCCCTTATCTGAGGCATCTTTTCCATCTATTCCAGTCCCAGTCTTTGTCCTTCCTCCAATCTACCTTCCGCCCTCCCCTCTATTTATCATGAACTAGAATGGTGTCTGACTGTGTGACATCCTCCCCAATTCCCATAACTACATTAGATCTACAGGCTGCTACAATTTTCTGTGCTCCTATTTGAGTGGTGACAGCCCTCTGCTCTAATCTGGTAGCAGAATGGGAGTCCAGAGCCTCATCAGCTTTAAATCAGGAGCTTGATTTTCTACACTCCAAGCAGTGCTTATAGGTAGAGATCTTGGGCAAGTATATATGTCTCCTAGATGTTGTAATTTTGCTTCATAATTGTTCTCATACACAATTTCAAACTAGTTTCAGGTTGTCCTTTATAAACCACTGTATCCCTACATCCCACCCCCACTACATCATTATGTCAGTTTTCTAATGATCTCTGTGTGTAACCCCTGGAAGGAAGCCCCCAGAGCAAGGGATAGAGATCAGCTTGTAGAAATAGCCAATCCTTCCTCTACATAGTGCCAAGGCACACAGTGGGGCTACTTGGAATTCATTCCAAAGTGAATTCCTCCTGTATGTCCTAATGTTCATCATAATCCCTAGGGAGCATTTCCAACTGGAAAGAAATGAAGTGTGGATTAAAATAAAATTTTTGTGAAAACATATTCCTTCTGTGCCCTTCCCTGAAAATTCACTTGAATTTCTGGCCATAACCATGAATCCATAAGCATGGCTCTTGACCAAGTCACCTCTTGTGGGGTGAAACTGCGGAAGCAGGGGGGTGTTCCAAGGAAGGTGTTGAGGAATTTCTGGGGGCAGGGGAGGATCTGCCTCACAGGAATTGCTTGGGAGTCCAAAATTTCCATTTAAACCCTTTGTTTGAGGAATGTTCTTTGAGAGAAACCAGGAATCAGCTTTTGTCTGGCTAGACAGGGTGTTAAAAATAAGAATCAGGCTATTTCCAAGCTTAAGGTCTGTCTGCCCAAGAGTGATGTGTCTCTTGGTGCTAAGCCAAAATGTAAACAGCTAGGTCATGGGCCTCTGATGGTTGACACTGGACTTCTGCTATTCCTGACAACAAAGGAAGGATAGCAACCTCTTTCTACTCTCCAGCCCCCAACAACCTACAGCTCCCTGGCTAACAATCTGACTTGAAAAGAGAAAAGGGACTAACTTGAATAAGTAAATCAGGAACCCACTAACTAGGCACTAGTGTGTGAAACAGTGGTCATTTTCAGAGCTCCTAACTGGCATGTAACAATGCATCAGGTCTCTCTGCCTCAGTTTACCCATGTGTAAGATGAGAAGAAGAATGTTTGCTCTCCTCCACCACCACCACTACCATCAAACATATCCCTCTACCTAAAGCAGCTATAAGTAAGAGACTTTTCCTGACTTGGTTGTAGGATGGATTTTTAAGACTGTCAAACGTAGAGGTAGACTTGGAGTCATGAATGCCTGGATTCAAATATTGCCTCAGAAACTCCTAGACGTATGACTGTGGACAAGTCACATAACTTTTGTGAGCCTCAGTTTCCTCATCTGTAAATGAGACTAATAATATCTGCAGTATCTTCCTCACAAAGTTGTTGTACAGCTCAAAAGAGTTAATATAGAGTGTCCCAAAAGTCTTACCGCACCTTTAATGCTTGTGTTTACAATTGCACTAAAACATTTGGGACACACTATGTATGTTTAAAAAAAATGTGAAAAATTTAAAGCACCAGATAGAGGTTGAGGTTTTTAGTTGTTCTTTTTCTTCAGTTGTTTCAGTCATTTTTGACTCAACCCCATTTGGAGTTTTCTTGGCAAAGATATTAGAGTGGTTTGGCATATCCCTCTCCAGCTCATTTGATAGATAAGGAAACTGACATAAACAGGGCTAAGTGACTTACCCAGGGTCACATAGGTAGTAAGTGTGTAAGGTCAGATTTTAACTCAGGAAGTTGAGTCTTCCTGACTATAGGCCCAGCACTCCATCCACTGCTCAGCCTGTCAACAAGCATTTATTAAGCACTTACTATCACTGTGCTAAGTGCTAAAGATACAAAGGGGAAGGAAATGAGAAGGGACTAAGCCTTTTAATGAATATCTCTTGGTACCTACTATGTATCAGGCAGCTAAGGTGGCACAGGGATAGACTGTCAGGCCTGGAGTCAGGAAGACTCATCTTCCTGAGTTCAAATCTGGTCTCAGACACTTACCAGCTGCATGACCCTGGGCAAGTCATTTAACCCTGCTTACCTCAGTTTCCTCATTTGTAAAATGAGCTGGAGAAGAAAATGGCAAACCACTCCACATCTTTGCCAAGAAAACCTCCAAAGGGGTCAGCTGAGAGACAGGCACAACTGGAAACAACTAAAAAACAATACTATGTGCCAAGGACTGTGCTGAAGCGCTTTCCACGTGTTATTTCATTTGATCTCACAACAACCCTGGAAGGTAGGTGCTGTTATTATCCCCATTTTACAGTTGAGCAAATAGAGGTTTTAAGAGACTTGTCCAGGGTGACACAGCTGGTTAAAGTACGAGGTCAAATTTGAACTCACATCTTCCAAATCCGGATCCAGTGCTCTATATATACTCTACTACCTAGCCACCTAAGAAAAAGAAAGGCAAAAACACAAAAACAATCCCTACTGTCAAGGAGCTTACATACTAATGGAAGAAACAACATGTAAATAAATAATTAGTTACATTCATGTCTTAGGGAGGGAAAGTGAGAACATTGACCTGTATATGTGGGAAGCATAAGGAACAAAAATCTATTTTACCTTAGCAACACAAAGCAGTACTTTGGAGGTAGATAAAATGGTTTAAACCATTCTAGGTTGCAGTAAGCCTACAAACATATGAGCGGATGAGATATTTCTGACAATTGATTAAAATTTCACCTGAACAGAAATAAACAAGAGTAATTGAGATCCAGACTTATGCCTTACACCAAAATGCCATCGGAAATCTGCCTCTGGGGATGTTAAAGACCCCATAAATTTGTGGGGGTCTTTAGTTGACTGACGCTACCAGATCAGGCTCCTTTGCCAAGAAGAATTCATTCATTCATTGCAGTGAAAAAGAAAAAGAGCGTTACAAAAACAGAGACTAACAAGCTAGAAAATGAACACCACAATGCCCACATAAACATTCACATTTTTTGTTCTCTTTTTCCCAAAACCAGTTTACCATGGAGGATGTTGTCTAATCACAGGATCCAAATAAAGAAAAGCTTACCTCAAGCGTACTTACCTCAAGCTCACTTCATTGAGGATATGTCTAGTTTTTTGGTATTTTGCTTTTGTATCAAATGGCCAGACAGATGTGTATTTAGTAATAAAACAGTTGTGCATTTTTCTTAGGGTACAGAACTAGCATTGGATATGGATTCTAATTCTGCCCCACCCTCCTCCACACAGATTAAACAATAATCATACCTTGTCTTAGCACCGTCACTTCCAAAGTATGTTTATGTCTATGGTGTATTTTATCTTGTCCAAAACCAAAACACATAAACAAACAAACCAAAAGACCCCAAACCTTAAGGTCCAGAGAGGCAAAAGATTTGCCTGAGGATAGAGGGTGGCTGGAATAAAATTAGAATCCTAGATATTATGACTTTTATTATAAGCATATTCCACTAAAGGTTACCTCTGTTGGTCTTTTTCCAGTTTACTTCCTGCTAAAAAACAAACAGAGAAAAGCAACAATGTGGGAACATGCAAATATTACAAAAGGTTACTCTTTGTATAAGAGATACAAAGAATCACCAAGTGATGCTAGATCCCCTCTAGAAATTTGAAGAACTATATAAAGTCACTTTTTTTAAACAGCTGCAGCAAGGAATTTTTTGATCATTGGCTATTGAAATACTCACATGTACCAATATAGTTTGTTTTCTTTTGCCAAAATGTTAGTAAAACCCATGAAGAAGAACTCATCTATTAAAACTTTGTTTGATTTCTAATTGACAGTGCAGTTGCCTCTTCCTGCCCTCCTTCTACTGCCATGGTCTTTAAAAAAATTTTTAAAACTTTAAAAAATTCTTAACTAATTTTTAAAAATTATCAAGCACTTTTTTACCTCCCCCACACCCGACTTGGAAAAACAAAAACAAAATACAAAACTCTTATAACAAAGTAGTGTAGTTGAACTAAACAATTCCCATGCTGGCCACATCTAAAACTGTGTGCCTTATTCTTCATAGTGTCCGTTACCTCCCACTCAGGAGACAGGCAGCATTCTTTAAATCTATCCACTGGAATTGTGGATTGATCAACGCTTTGACCAGGAAGCAGTTGTCTCTTGCTACTAAAGACTCACTAAATGGTAGCTAAAGACACAAAAATAATTAAACTGTCACATCACACAGGATTGCTACCACATTGCAAACAAAGTTAATTAAGGGGATTGTCATTAAGAAAGTTACTTTCTACTCTCTGGACTTAGATCCTAATATGAATTACACTTGAACAGAACAAGTTTGCCCCAACGTTTTTAATGACTTGGGCCCCGGCCTGCACGTTAGTAACATGCGGTGGGGTGAATGTAAAGTCTTAAATTTAGAGCATTAGATGGGGCAGGCCTGATTAGAGAGTAGTTGGTCTGAAAAATATCTGGACTCCGAGTTCAATATATGGCAGTCAAAAATAACAGAAGTAATGTTATCTGTGACTTCATTAAGAAGGGTTGTTTTTAGGAATGAAGAAGTAATATTCCCCCCTGTCCTCTGCCATGGTCATATAATATCAGGGTATTGTGTTTCATTATGAGTCCCACGGTCTAAGAAGAATACATATGAGCTAAAGGTGTCCAGAGGAGGGTCTCAAGTCCATGCCATATGAGGATCTGTTGAAGGAATGGGAATTTTTAACCAAGAGATGGAAAGGCTCAGGGGGCCATGATAACTATCTTCAGGTATCCAAAAGGCTATCATATGGAAAAGGGATTAGATTGGTCTTGTTTGACCCCAGAGGGGACTATGAGCAGAATTTACAAGAAGACAAATTAGGCTTGGAAGAAAGAAATTTGTAACATTGAGAGGAACCTAAAAGTGAAATGAACTACCTTGGAAGAGGTAGTACGTTCCTCCTGATTGGAGATCTTTAAGCAAAAGATAGCTAAGTGTTGCAGTGGATAGAGCACTGGGTCTGGAATTAGGAAGATTTATCTTCATAAATTCAAATCTGGCTTCAGAGACTTACTTGCTATGTGACCCTGGGCAAGTCACTTACTCATGTTTGCCTCAGTTCCTAATCTATAAAATGATTTTTATAGATCACTCCTGTATCTTTGCCAAGAAAACCACTGAAAAACCACTGAACAGCAACAAAGCAAAAACTAAATGGTCACTTGTCTATATAGGTTCCTTCAGTTTCTGAAATTCTGAGATTCCATTTCTCCTCCACTACAAATCTAGGCCTGAGGGGGCGGAGCCAAGATGGCGGAGTAGAAAGACGCACATACACATAGCTCTGAACCCACAACCCATAGAATGGCTACAGGGAAGTAACTCACGGCGAATTCCGCACCCAGAGGCCACGGAACATTGGAGCGAGGGAGATTTCTGTTCCAGAGAGACCTGCAAACCTCTCGCGGGGGGGGGCCTTCGCGCTGCGGACTGAGCGCCAGGACTGGGAGCTGAGTGCAGCCCTGCCGCGGCCGCGGCACCGAGAGGAAAAGATCCGAGCAGACTTCACAGACAGGATCTCCAGCGGCCACGCGGGTCCCTCCACCCACAGAGGGATCTGCAAACCTCTCGCAAAAGGTCCGTCGCGCTGCAGACACAAAGCCCAGCCCAGACCTGCTGCGGCCACGGCTGCGGCACCGAGAGAAACAGATCCGAGCAGGCTTCAGGGACGGGATCTCCAGCAGCCGCACAAGTCCCTCCACCCACAGGTGACAGGGGTGGGTGAGAGAGTCTCTTTGGCGGGTCGAGAGGGGAGTGGGGTGCCCCCATAATTCAGGCCCCCCCCCGGGAGGTAGAAGCTGAGAGGCGGCTGCAGACAGGGGCTCCCCAAGCGGGTGGGAGCCTGAATCCATTGCGGAAGGTCTGTGCATAAACCCCCTGAGGGAACTGAGCCTGAGAGGTGGCCCTGCCCCGATCTCAGCACCAGAACATAATCTCATACTGAATAGCAGCCCTGCCCCCGCCAAAAGCCCTGAGGCTGGAAGCAGCATTTGAATCTCAGACCACAAACACGGGCTGGGAGGATCAGGAGGTGAGGTGGGTGTGAGGAAAATATTCAGAGGTCAAGTCACTGGCTGGGAAAATGCCCAGAAAAGGGAAAAGAAATAAGACTATAGAAGGTTACTTTCTTGGCGAACAGGCATTTCCTCCCTTCCTTTCTGATGAGGAAGAACAATGCTTACCATCAGGCAAAGACACAGAAATCAAGGCTTCTGTGTCCCAGCCCACCCAATGGGCTCAGGCCATGGAAGAGCTCAAAAAGAATTTTGAAAATCAAGTTAGAGAGGTGGAGGAAAAGCTGGGAAGAGAAATGAGAGACATGAAGTCAAAGCATGAACAGCAGATCAGCTCCCTGCTAAGGGAGACCCAAAAAAATGTTGAAGAAATTAACACCTTGAAAACTAGCCTAACTCAATTGGCAAAAGAGGTTCAAAAAGCCAATGAGGAGAAGAATGCTTTCAAAAGCAGAATTAGCCAAATGGAAAAGGAGATTCAAAAGCTCACTGAAGAAAATAGTTCTTTCAAAATTAGAATGGCACAGATGGAGGCTAATGACTTTATGCAAAACCAAGAAATCACAGAACAAAGAGAGAAGAATGGAAAAATGGAAGATAATGTGAAATATCTCATTGGAAAAACAACAGACCTGGAAAATAGATCCAGGAGAGACAATTTAAAAATTATGGGACTACCTGAAAGCCATGATCAAAAGAAGAGCCTAGACATCATCTTTCATGAAATTATCAAGGAAAACTGCCCTGAGATTCTAGAACCAGAGGGCAAAATAAATATTCAAGGAATCCACAGAACACCGCCTGAAAGAGATCCAAAAAGAGAAACTCCTAGGAACATTGTGGCCAAATTCCAGAGTTCCCAGGTCAAGGAGAAAATACTGCAGGCAGCTAGAAAGAAACAATTCAAGTATTGTGGAAATACAATCAGGATAACACAAGATCTAGCAGCCTCTACATTAAGGGATCGAAGGGCATGGAACAGTATATTCCAGAAGTCAAAGGAACTAGGACTAAAACCAAGAATCACCTACCCAGCAAAACTGACTATAATACTTCAGGGGAAAAAATGGTCTTTCAATGAAATAGAGGATTTTCAAGTATTCTTGATGAAAAGACCAGAGCTGAAAAGAAAATTTGACTTTCAAACACAAGAATGAAGAGAACCATGAAAAGGTGAACAGCAAAGTGAAGTCATAAGGGACTTACTAAAGCTGAACTGTTTACATTCCTACATGGAAAGACAATATTTGTAACTCTTGAAACATTTCAGTATCTGGGTACTGGGTGGAATTACACATGCACACACGCTCACATACATAGAGACAGAGTGCACAGAGTGAATTGAATAGGATGGGATCATATCTTTAAAACAAAATGAAATCAAGCAGTGAGAGAGAAATATATTGGGAAGAGAAAGGGAGAAATTGAATGGGGCAAATTATCTCTCATAAAAGAGGCAATCAAAAGACTCATTAGTGGAGGGATAAAGAGGGGAGGTGAGAGAAAAACATGAAGTCTACTCTCATCACATTCCACTAAAGAAAAGAATAAAGTGCACACTCATTTTGGTAGGAAAACCTATCTCACAATACAGGAAAGTGGGGGATAAGGGGACAAGGAGGGTGGGGGGGATGATAGAAGGGAGGGCATGAGGAGGAGAGTGCAATTCGAGGTCGACACTCATGGGGAGGGATAGGATCAAAAGAGAATAGAAGTAATGGGGGACAGGATAGGATGGAGGGAAATATAGTTAGTCCTATACAACACAACTATTATGGAAGTCATTTGCAAAACTACACAGATATGGCCTATATTGAATTGCTTGCCTTCCAAAGGGAAGGGGTGGGGAGGGAGGGAGGAAGAGAAGTTGGAACTCAAAGTGTTAGGATCAACTGTCGAGTAATGTTCTTGCCACTAGGAAATAAGAAAAACAGGTAAAGGGGTATAGAAAGCTATCTGCCCCTACAGGACAAAAGAGAAGATGGAGACAAGGGCAGAGAGGGATGATAGAAGAGAGAGCAGATTGGTCATAGGGGCAATTAGAATGCTTGGTGTTTGGGGGGGGAGGGGATAAAAGGGGAGAAAATTTGTAACCCAAAATTTTGTGAAAATGAATGTTAAAAGTTAAATAAATAAATTTAATAATAAAAAAAAAAAAAAAAATCTAGGCCTGAGCCCCCATAGAAAAGCATAAGCTTTTCCTGACAACCCCCAAAACACTGCTTCTCTTTTGACTTTAACCATGGAAGGATATTCAACTATGTTTCCCAGTAAAAAGGATTTCTAAATCATGGATTCGCAAACCCAATCTTCTCTGTTGCAAATTTGAAAGCAAGTCCAACCTGAGTCCAAGAAGGCAGCAGGAGGGGAGGGAGTAGGAAGAAGGGGGGTAAGGGGGGGAGAAGGGGGGACATCTGCTCATGCACACAGATAGAGAGCATAATCTCAAAGCCTTCATGTTACTGATAGAAACAGGAACGCTACCTAGAAATACTGAAGAAGCAGGCAATCAAAAATTTATAATAAAAATCTTTGAATACAGTAAAATGAGAAGAATCAAGGAAGCAAAGGTGAGACATATACCATTAAGTGAAATAACCAGAATAACAGACAAAATAAAATACGAGAGAAATTTCCCACTTTGAGCAAGACTCTGTGCTGCTGTTAGGCAAATTAAATAAGATATAGTCCATACCCTCAAGGAGCTTACAATCTAATAAGTGGATAAAACTTCCAGCCTTGCATTATAATTATTATTAGTTTATGAGTATAAAGATATTGATAAAGTTATGCAAGAAATTTGAAAATAAAGATCTCTGACCATCATCTTGAAAAGAGAGAAAATGAGCAGACAGACCAAGAAAGGCATCATGGAAGAGGTTCTCCTTGAGTTGGGAAGGAGAAATTTTAATAGGCAGAGATGAGGACAGGAGAAAGCCCTTCTAGGCCCAAGGGGTGACATGCAGAAATACACAGAGAATGTAGGCTATCTGTCTGAGAAGAGTGATAGGTGACTAATCCAGTTTAGCTACAAGCACAGAGTTGAAAAGGGAGGGTAAAGCCAAATTGTGGAGGGCCTCAGGTACTGGGGCAGCTATATTTTGGTAGGGAAGCAATGAGGAAACACTGGAAATGGTATAATGTAATCAGAAGGGTACATTAGAAATATAAATCAGGCAGGAGCAGAGATTAGAGAAGCGAGAGGAAAAAGACCAGTAAGAAAGATGATTATAGTAGATGGTGGAGTAAAGGTAGGGACTCACCTGAGCTCTCTCAGATTGTCATGCAAACATTTGGAACTATGCCCAAAGGGCTACAAAAATGTGAATACCCTTTGATCCAGCAATACCACTTCTAGGACTGTATCCCAAAGAAATCATAAAAATGAGGAAAGGATCCATCTGTACAAAAATATTTATAGCAGCTCTTTTTGTGGTGGCCAAGAACTGGAAATTGAAGGGATGCCATCAAATGGGGAATGGCTGAACAAGTTATGGCATATGAATGTAATAGAATACCATCGTGTTATAAGAAATGTTGAACAGGCAGACTTCAGAAAATCTTGGAAAGACTTATATGAACTGATGCTGAGTGAACCAGAGCAGAACCAAGAGAACACCGTACAAAGAGCCACAGTGTGCAATGACTGATTTTGATAGACTTCTCAGCAATGTAAGGACCTAAAACAAGTCCCAAAGGACTCAAGATCGAAAATGCCATCCACATCCAGAGAAAAAACTATGGAGTCTGAATGCAGAATGAAGCAGACTATTTTCTTTTTTGTTTTCTTTTGTTTTTTTTCTTTTTCATGATTTCTCCCATTTCGTTATAATTCTTCTATGCAACATGATTAATGTGAAAAATGTGTTTAATAGGAGTGTATGTGTAGAGCCCATATCAGAGTGCATGCTGTCTTGGGGAGGGAAGGAGGAGGGAGAAAAAGAAAATTTAAAACTTATGGAAGTGAATGTTGAAAACTAAAAATAAATAAATTGAAAACTGTCAAAAAAAAAACAAAACCAAATTGCCATGCAAATTACATTAAAATAATACCACAAAATGAATTTAGAACAGGGAAACCAACCGGAGAACAAGGAGAAACAACTTTCTAGCCCAAGACAACTTAGAAGGTTGGCAGGAAAATTCTGTCTCATTGGGGTGAAAATCAAATAGTCCAGCACAGGTCATGCCCTGGTCAGCCAGTGGAAGTCCTTAGTGGCAACTGAATCAGAAGCAGTGGCATCAGGAATTCTCAGACCATAGATAGTAAAGGGATCAGAAGAGTGATTAGAAGATTACAGAGGATCCTTTGCTGGCACTAAGAGCAGGACTCTGTTGCATTGTCCATATGCAGTTCTGGATCACAGCCCCAGGACAAGGAGGAGTAGGGATGCTATTCATAGTTCCAGAGTGGAAAAGAGTGTTTATGGTCACTCACAGACCAGAGCACAGGCCAAGAAAGCAGTGATCACCCCTCTCCTTAGATCATACCACCTTGGAAGCACTCAAAACTTACAGAACTAGCTCTGAAAACAGCAACATGAAAAGCCCAAAGCTTGGGATAGTGTGTCTCCAACCCCAGTTAAGCAGAACCCAACTTTAACAAAAAGTTAAAAGTCAAGAAATAGGCTGGAAAATGAGCAAACAAAAACAAGAAGAACCTGACCCTAGAAAGTTACTGTAATGACAGGGAAAATAAAAACACAAACTCAGGAGAAAACAACAATATCAAAACAGATATAGCCAAAGACTCAAAGGGAAATGTGAATAGGTCTCAGGCCCAAAAAGAATTCCTAGAATATTGAACTTTATGAACAAAAGATTTTAAAATTCAAATAAAAGAGGCAGAGGAAAATAGAGGAAAGAAATGAGTGATGAAGTTAAATCATGAAAAAAAGATTCAATAACTTGGCAAAAGACACATGCAAAAAACCTGAAGAAAACAACACCTTAAAAAATGAAATAGGTCAGATAATAAAAAAAGGACAAAATTTCAATAAAGAGAATGATGCCTTAAAATGAAGAATTGGATAAATGGAAAAAGGTGTACAAGAATTTACTGAAGAAAAGAACTACTTTAGAAAGCAGAACTGACCAAATGGAAAAGGAGGTACAAAAGCTCCCTGAAGACAATTACTCCTTAAAAATTAGAATCAGGCAAGTGGAAGCCAATGACTCAATGAAACATCAAGAAGCAATAAAAGCAAAAACAAAAGGATGGGGAAAATAGAAGAAAATGTGAAATATTTCATTGGAAAAACTGACCTGGGAAATAGATCCAGGAGAGATCATTTTAAAATTATTGGACTACTTGAAAGCCATGACCAAAAAAAGAGCTTCATCATCATCTTTCAAAGAATTATCAAGGAAAACTATTCTGATATTCTAGACCCATAGAGTAAAAAAGAAATTGAAGGAATCCACCAACCACCTCCTGAAAGAGATCTCAAAAAAGAAAACTTCTAGGAAATATCAGAGTCAAATTCCAGAGCTCCTTGATCAAGGAGAAAATATTGTAAGCATCTTGAAAGAAACAATTCAAATATTGTGGAGTCACACAAGATTTAGCAGCTTCCATGTTAACAAAATAGAGGACTTGGAATATAATATTCTGGAAGGCAAAGGAACTAGAACCAAGAATCACCTACTCAGCAAAATGGAGCATAATTCTTCAGGGAGGCAAATGGATATTTAGTGAAATAGGGGACTTTTAAGCACTCTTGATGAAAAGACCAGAGATGAATAGAAAATCTGACTTTCAAATACAAGAGAAGCATAAAAAATAGACAGACAAGAGAAATCCTAAAGGACTAAACTAACTAAGGTTAAACTGCTTACATTGCTACATGTGAAGATGATACTCATAACTCCTAAGAACTTTTTCATTATTGGGCCAGTGAGAAGCAATGTACATATACAGAGGACACAAGTGTGACTATGATGGGATGATGTTTAAAAAAAATAAAATGAAGAGTGAAAGGAGACAGAAGGATGAACAGGAAAAAAAGCAAGATGGAGGGAAATAATAATCATAACTCTGAATATGAATGGAATGAACTTGCCAATAAAATAGAAATGGATAGCAGAGTGAATTAAAAACCAAAATTCTACAATATGCTCTTTACAAGAAACACACTTGAAACTGAGAGACAAACTGAGTTAAAATAATGGCCTGGAGCAGAATCTGTTATGCTTCAGATGAAGAAAAAAGCAGGGGTAGTCTCAGACAAAGCAAAAATAAATATAATCAAAAGATAATCAGGGAAACTACATTTTGATAAAAGTTACCATAGACAGTAAAATTATATTAGTGGGGAACCTCAAACTTCTCTAATTAGAACTAGATAAATTTAAACAAAAAAATAAACAAGAAAGAAGCTAAGGAGATGAATAGAATTTTAGGAAAAGTTAGATGTGCTAGATCTTTGGAGAAAACAGAATGGGAATAGAATTGAATACATCTTTTCTCAGCAGTACATGGCCCCTTCACAAGAACTGACCATTTGTTACGTCAAACAACTAAAAAAAATATTTTGTAGGGCTAAGAAAAAAAATAACAAAATTCATCAAGAAGAACAGGTGAGGAATTCTAAGGGAATCAATGAAAAAAATGTGAAGGAATAGAGCCTAGTTGTACCAGATCTCAAATTATATTATGAAGAAGCAATCATCATGTACTAGATAGGACACAGGAATATCATAGCCAAAATTCAGAGATTTCATGTTAAAGAAAAAATATTGGGGAGGAGCCAAGATGGTGGAGTAGAAAGATACACATATGCTAGTTCCGAACCCACAGCCCATAAATTACCTGTAAAGAAGAACTCCCAACAAATTCGGGAGCAGCAGAAGCCACAGAACAACGGAGTGGAGGATATTTCTTTTCCAGAGAGACCTGAAAAATTGACCCAAAAGGTCCGTTGCGCACCTGACCCTGAGCAGAGCCCAGCCCTGCCTTGGCCGCGTGGCACTGGGGGAGCAGATCCGAGCAGGCTTCAGGGATGGAATCTCCAGCAGCAGCGCAGGTCCCTCCACCCACAGGCGCCAAAGGTCAGTGAGAGAGTTGCTTTGGCTGGCTGAGAGGGGAGCGGGGTGTCCCCCATAACTCAGGCCCCCTCGGGAGGCAGCAGCAGATAGGGGCTCCCAAACCAGGCAGGAGCCTGGATCCATTGTTGAAGGTTTCCACATAAACCCCTGAGGGAACTGAGCCCCATGTGGCAGCCCTGCTCCTACCTGAGCACCTGAATTTAATCTCACACTGAATAGCAGCCCCTCCCCCACCCAAAGGCCTGAGTCTGGGAAGCAGCATTTGAATCTCAGACCCCAAGCACTAACTGGGCAGATGTGGAGGCCAGATGGGTGTGGAGAGGAAACTCAGAAGTCAAATAACTGGTTGGGAAAATGCCCAGAAAAGGGAAAAAAAAATAAGACCATAGAAGGTTACTTTCTTGGTGAACAGATATCTCCACTCTTCCTTTCAGATGAGGAATAACAACACTTACCATCAGGGAAAGACATATAAATCAAGGCTTCTGTATCCCAAACATCCAAAATAAATATTCAGTGGGCACAGGCCATGGAAGAGCTCAAAAAGGATCTTGAAAATCAAGTTAGAGAGGTGGAGGAAAAACTGGGAAGAGAAATGAGAGAGATACAAGAAAAGCATGAAAAGCAAGTCAACACCTTGCTAAAGGAGACCCAAAAAAATGCTGAAGAAAATAACACCTTGAAAAATAGGCTAACTCAATTGGCAAAAGAGGTTCAAAAAGCCAATGAGGAGAAGAATGCTTTCAAAAGGAGAATTAGCCAAATGGAAAAGGAGGTTCAAAAGCTCACTGAAGACAATAGTTCTTTCAAAATTAGAATGGAACAGATGGAGGCTCATGACTTTATGAGAAACCAAGAAATCACAAAACAAAACCAAAAAAATGAAAAAATGGAAGATAATGTGAAATATCTCATTGGAAAAACAACTGACCTGGAAAATAGATCCAGGAGAGACAATTTAAAAATTAGGGGACTACCTGAAAGCCATGATCAAAAAAAGAGCCTAGACATCATCTTTCATGAAATTATCAAGGAAAACTGCCCTGAGATTCTAGAACCAGAGGGCAAAATAAGTATTCAAGGAATCCACTGATTACCGCCTGAAAGAGATCCAAAAAGTGAAACTCCTAGGAACATTGTGGCCAAATTCCAGAGTTCCCTGGTCAAGGAGAAAATATTGCAAATAGCTAGAAAGAAACAATTCAAGTATTGTGGAAATACAATCAGGAAAACACAAGATCTAGCAGCTTCTACATTAAAGGATTGAAGGGCTTGGAATATGATATTCCAGAAGTCAAAGGAACTAGGACTAAAACCAAGAATCACCTACCCAGCAAAACTGACTATAATACTTCAGGGGAAACAATGGTCTTTCAGTGAAATTGAGGACTTTCAAACATTCTTGATGAAAAGACCAGAGCTGAAAAGAAAATTTGACTTTCAAACACAAGAATGAAGAGAAGCATGAAAAGGTAAACAGCAAAGAGAAGTCATAAGGGAATTACTAAAGTTGAACTGTTTACATTCCTACATGGAAAAACAATACTTGTAACTCTTGAAACTTTTCAGTATCTGGGTACTGGGTGGGATTACACACACACACACACACACACACACACACACAGCACAGAGTGAATTGAATAGGATGGGATCATATCTTAAAATAATGAAATTAAGAGGTGAGAGAAATATATTGGGAGGAGAAATGGAGAAATGGAATGCAGCAAATTATCTCTCATAAAAGAGGCAAGAAAAAGACTTTAGTGGAGGGAAAAAGAGGGAAGGTGAGAGAAAAACATGAAGTTTATTCTCATCACATTCCACTAAAGGAAGGAATAAAATGCACACTCATTTTGGTATGAAAACCTATTTTACAATACAGAAAAGTGGGGGAGAAGGGGATAAGCAGGGTGGGGGGGATGATGGAAGGGAGGGCATGGGGAGGAGGGAGCAATTTGAAGTCAACACTCTTGGGGAGGGACAGGATTAAAAGAGGGAATAGAAGCAATGGTGGGCAGGATAGGATGGAGGGAAATATAGTTAGTCTTACACAACTCAACTATTATGGAAGTCATTTCTAAAACTACATAGATATGGCTTATATTGAATTGCTTGCCTTCCCAAAGGGAAGGGGTGAGGAGGGAAGGATGAAGAAAAGTTGGAACTCAAAGTTTTAGGAACAACTGTCGAGTACTGTTCTTGCTACTAGGAAATAAGAAATACAGGTAAAGGGGTATCTGGCCCTACAGGATAAAAGAGAAGATGAGGACAAGGGAAGGGAGAGATAATAGAAGAGAGGGCAGATTGGTGATAGGGGCAATTAAAATGCTCAGTGTTTTTGGGTGGGGGAAGGGGACAAATGGAGAGAAAATTTGGAACCCAAAGTTTTGTGAAAATGAATGTTAAAAGTTAAATAAATAAATTTAAAAAAATAAAAAAAGAAGTGGAATTATAAAAAAAATAAATATTGCAAGCAACTATAAAGGACTGGAAGTCAAGAATGGTTCCAACACCTTAGTAGGGGGCAGAATTTTTTCTCTCTGGACATGCCCATGTCAAGAATTTGTTTTGCTCAGCTATATATATTCAGGAGGAGGAGGGGAATGTATTTTTTTTCCAAAAAAAACCCCAAGCAATATGGAATACACATGTACCAATTCATATATAGTCACCTTTGATGTTTTAGTATGCATTTGGAAATGCGTGGTTTGGGGAGTATTCGTTAAGTTCAGTGCATAATGGATTGGAGCTAGGGAAGAGAATGGAGGAAGAGAAATTAGAAAGGAGGTTATCATAGTAGACCAGGAGAGAGGTGATGAGGGACTCAGCTAGGACAATAGTAATGAAAATAGAAATGAAGAAATTAATTCACTTTAGATCTATCAATCAATCAGTATTTACTAAGGATCTCATCCTATAGAGGATGAAATTAAATATCATAAAGATGCATCTTGCTGACAAGAAGAACAGATCTAGAAAAACACAAGAGACATAAGGGATGGACTTTGACTATCAGGTTTTAAGCAGTAAGAATGGCTTTTCCACATGCTACCTGTATTTGCTAGAGCATATAATATATAGAGAGCATATAATTGAATATTTATCAGATTAAATTATTTTTCAAGCTGAAGTATATTACTAGTCTGTCATTTACAAAAACTAAAAAAAAGAAAAATTCCAGAAATGTAATGTTATTTACTAAAAGGCACAAAATATAGAAGTACCTTTAATCTCCTTCTGCCTCTCTCCCTGCTTTTCTCTTTCTCTCCCTCCTTTTCTCTCTTTCTCGCCCATCCTTTCCTCTCTTTTCTCCTCCCTCAACCTCATCAATTTCCATGTGCTGAATTACCACATTCATTAAACACTTAAAAATTGAATAATCCTTTGTGAGGGTTCCAAACCATTATAGCCAGTGGAGCTGGAGAGCTTTCTCATCCTTAAATGTTGTTGTTGAATAATTTTTCAGTCATGTCCAATTCTTTGTGACCCCATTTGGTGTTTCTTGGCAAAGGTACTGGAATAGTTTGTCATTTCTTTCTCCAGGTCATTTTACAGAGGAGGAACTGAAGCAAACAGGGTTATGTGACTTGCTCAGGGTCACACAACTAAGTAAGTGTCTAGGGCTGGATTTGAACTCGTGAAGAGGAGGAGTCTTCCTGACTCTAGACCCAGAGTTATATCCACTGTGCCACCTACCTGCTCTTTCATTCCTAAATTATACAAATTCAACAAACAAAATTTTACAAAGTTATCATAGGTTACACTCTGTCTTGATATTTTAAAGTGTCTTCCTCAATCCCAAGTTATTCGGAAAGAACAAAATTAAAATGAAACAACAAAAACAGATAAATAAAAGGAAAGGGAGGAAAAGAAACATTCTCAAAGAAAAATATCTAGTCTCAGACGAGCTTCTATGATTCTCATAGTATATTTGTTTTGTTTTGTTTTGTTTTGTTTTTGGGGCATTTTCCCCAAGCAGGTATTGAGGATCTGGGGTCATATGGAAGTCTGCAGTTTTGACTTTGTTGTCTTCTGAATTTGTATTTTGATCTTCCCTTTCACCATAGTAACTTTTTATGGCCTGGTTCTTGTTATTGTTGTTTGTTCATTTTTTGCAGTCTATTTCATGACTTCTAACTTCATGTTAGAGTTGGGCTCTGCTGTCAGGAAGGAGAGGGCACTGTTCCAAGCTTCAGTTTTTTTATGCTGCTATCTTCAGAGCTAATTCTGGGGAGTCTGTAAGTTTTCATTCCTTCCAAGGTATTATAATCCAAGGAGAAGTGGTCACTCCTCTCTTGTCCTGTGCTATGTGAGCAACCACAAGCACTCTTCTTTACCCTAGCACTGTGACCAGGGCCTCTGCACCCCTCTGGCTACAAGTTGTAGTGTGTTAGTGCCCATCCTCCTTGCCTGGGACTGAAACCTGGAATTGTGTATGAGAAATGCAACAGAGTCCTAAAGGGCTCTCTGGAATCTCCTTCTAATCTGTTATCTGATCCTTTTACAGTCTGTGGTCTGAGAGCTCCAGAATCTGCCACTACCGATTCAGTTGCCCCTAATGTCAGTTATCCCCAACCCCTGCTACTGGCTTGCTGGGGTGTGACTTATACTGGCATGGTCTTCACTGGACTGCACTCTACTCTCATCCCAATGAGACAGACCTTTTCTGCAGACCTCTTGTTTTCTTAGACTAGAAAATTGTTTCACCCCATCCTTTTATTGATTCTGCCACTCTAGAATTAATATTGAGGCATTACTTTAAATTTCTTTGGAGAGGAATTTGAAAGAGTTTACGCAAGTCCCTGCCTTTACTTCACTACCTTGGCTCTGCCATCTAACATTTATTTTTTTGACAGTTTTGAAAATGATTTGAATTTATTCTATACTTTTAAAAAAAGCAAGCAGTATGAAATAAGATTCACCATTTTAAAAATATTTGATATTGTATATCATTAGGTAATAAATGACCTATGATCACACAGCCTTCTAAGGTATCTGAGAGCAGAAATACTTATCTAAATATTTATCTAAACCAAAACTTTTTGGCATCCAACTCAATTGGACAGACCCTTCCTCAGAGTAGGAGGTTTGGGATAACAGCAGAACACTTGGGGACTGAAGTAAATCTTATGCCATGCAGAATATCAAATATTACTCTACTATATTTTCATTACCAGCTGTTAACAAAAATGCATACATTTAGCCCAATTTCACCACTGTTTTAAAATTTTACTAGTTTACCATATTTGATCATTGTAAAATCCTTTTGAACTCACAATATCCCTAGAAATAGATTTATTCTAACCCTCCTTTTGAGATGAAGAAATAAAATTTAACAAATTCCCTTAAGTTGATGTAGTGAACCTGTGATAGCCCTGAGAAACACAATTATTGGGATTCTGATCAGAAAGAGAGTCTGATGTCCATCAGTTGCCCTAATTCTTGTTATTTTCTTTTTAAGGCATACTAAATCCTTCCACCTCGGAATGCTTTGTCGTGTAATTATAAAATTTCATCCCCCAAATTCTTTTATCGGCTTCTAAACTTAAGTCTGTAAAAGTTCTTCCTCCTATATTTTGAATTCCCTTCACCTTTACTTGTTTTTTTTTCTCAATTTATTTATTTATTTTTAGTTTTCAACATTTATTTCCATAAGATTTTGAGTTTCAAATTTTTCCCCATCTCTCCCCTCCCCCAACACCCAAGCACCATGCATTCTGATTACTCGTTTCCACAATCTACCCTTCCTTTTATCACACCCTTCCCTTCCCTTATCCCCATCTTCTCTCTTTTCTTGTAGGGCAAGATAGATTTCTATACCCCATTACCTGTATTTCTTATTTCTCAGTTACATGCAAAAACAATTCTCAACATTCGTTCCTAAAACTTTGAGTTCCAACTTCTCTCCCTTCTTCCCTCCCCACCCATCCCCACTGAGAAGGCAAGCAATTCAATATAGGCTACATATGTTTAGTTTTGCTAAAGACTTACCTAATAGTCATGTTGTGAAAGACTAACTTTATTTCCCTCCATCATACCCTGTCCCCCCATTTATTCTTTTTAACCTTATCCCCCCCAAAAGTGTTTACTTCTAATTACCCCCTCCTTTCTTCTGCCCTCCCTTCTATCATCTCCCCCACACCCCACTTATCCCCTACTTTCCTGTAGTGTAAGATAGATTTTCATGCCAAATTGAGTGTTCATGTTATTCCCTCCTTAAGCCAAATGTGATGAGAGTAAGGTTCACTTTTTCCCTCTCACCTCTCCCTTTTCCCCTCCATTGAAAAAGATTTTTCTTGCCTTTTTTATGATAATTTGCCCCATTCCATTTCTCCCTTTCTCCTCCCAATACATTCCTCTCTCACCCCTTAATTTTACTTTTTTTACATATCATTCCTTCCTATTCACCTCACCCTGTATACTGTGTATGTGTATAATCCCTCCAACTACCTCAATACTGAGAAAAGTTTCAAGAGTTACAAATATTGTCTTTCCATGTAGGAATGTAAACAGTTCAACTTTAGTAAGTCCCTTATGACTTCTCTTTGCTGTTCACCTTTTCATGCTTCTCTTCTTTCTTGTGTTTGAAAGTCAAGTTTTCTATTCAGCTCTGGTCTTTTCATCAAGAATGCTTGAAAGTCCTCTATTTCATTGAATGACCATTTTTTTCCTTGAAGTATTATACTCAGTTTTGCTGGGTAGGTGATTCTTGGTTTTAATCCTAGTTCCTGTGACTTCTGGAATATCCTATTCCAAGCCCTTCAGTCCCTTAATGTAGAAGCTGCCAGATTCTGCATAATCCTGATTGTATTTCCACAATACACTTAATTGTTTCTTTCTGGCTGCTTGTAATATTCTCTCCTTGACCTGGGAACTCTGGAATTTGGCTACAATATTCCTAGGAGTTTCTCTTTTTGGATCTCTTTTAGGAGGTAGTGGGTGTATTCTTTCAATATTTATTTTACCATCTGGTTCCAGAATATCAAGGCAGTTTTCCTTGATAATTTCATGAAAGATGATGTCTAGGCTCTTTTTTTGATCATGGCTTTCAGGTAGTCCCATAATATTTTAATTGTCTCTTCTAGATCTATTTTCCAGGTCAGTTGTTTTTCCAATGAGATATTTCACATTGTCTTCAATTTTGTCATTCTTTTGGTTTTGTTTTGTAATTTCTTGGTTTCTCATAAAGTCATTAGCTTCCAGCTGCTCCATTCTAATTTTTAAAGAACTATTTTCTTCAGTAAGCTTTTTTCTTTTTGTTATTATTATTATTTTGTTTTCAGTGTTCTACAATCACTTCCATATGTCTTAGATTTTCCCCCTCCTTCCCCCCTTTTCCTCCTATCTTTCCACTCCCTCCCTGAGATGGCATACATTTTTATATAGGTTCTACACATATATTCTTATTAAATTCATTTTCCCCTTAGTCATGTTGCACAGAAAAATTAAAATGGGTGGGAGAAATCATAAAATAAACCAAAACATAATACAAAAGAAAATTATTTCCTTCATTCTGCAATTGAATTCCATAGTTATTTCCCTGGATGTGGAAGGCATTTTGCCTTAAGAGACCATCGGGAATTATTTAAGTCCTTGAATTGCAATGAAGGACAAAGTCTACCAGAAAAATTCCTTGCACACCATGATTGTTGCCATGTACAAAGTTCTCCTGGTTCTGCTCCTTTCATTCAGCATCAGTTCATATAAGTCATTCTAGGGCTCTCTGAAGTCTTCCTGTTCATTATTTCTTACAGCACAATAGTATTCCATTACATTCATATACCATAGTTTATTCAGCCATTCCTCAATTGATGGGCATCGCCTTGATTTCTAGTTTTTGGCCATCACAAAGAGAGCTGCTATAAATATTTTTGTACATGTGGCACCCTTTCTCATTTTTATGATCTCTTGGGGATACAGTGCTAGAAGCAGTATTGTTGGGTCAAACAGCATGCACATTATTGTAGTTCTTTGGGCTCAGTTCCAAATCACTCTCCAGAATGGCTGGACAAGCTCACAGCTCCACCAATAATGAATCAGTGTTCCAACTCTCCCACATCTTCTCCAACATTTATCATCTTCCTGTTTTATCATGTTAGCCAGTCTGATAGGTATGATGTACTATCTCAGAGTTGTTTTGATTTGCATCTCTCTAATCAAATTTGCATCTCTCTAATCTCTAATCAATGATTTAGAGCATTTTTTCATACGACTATAGTTCAATGAGCTTTTAAACCTCCTTTTCCATTTGCTTAATTCTGCCCTTTAAAGCATTCTTCTCTTCATTGGCTTTTTGGGCCTCTTTGGCCATTTGAGTTAGTCTATTTTTAAAGGTATTAATTTCTTCAGAATTTTTTTGGGTCTCCTTTAGCAAGCTGTTGACTTGTTTTTCATGATTTTCTTGCAGTGCTCTCATTTCTCTTCCCAATTTTTCTTCCACCTCTCTTATTTGATTTTCAAAATCCTTTTTGAGCTCTTCCATGGCCTGAGACTATTGCATATTTATTTTGGAGGTTTTGGATGCAGAAGCCTTGACTTTTAGGTCTTGTTCTGATGGTATGCTTTGTTCCTCCTCATCTGAAAGGATGGAAGAAAATACCTCCTCACCAAGAAAATAACCTTCTTTTGTCTTATTCTTTTTCCCTTTTGGGGGCATTTTCCCAGCCAGTTACTTGACTTTTGAGTTCTTTGTCAAAAGGAGGGTATACACTGGGGAGCTGTAAGTTCTCAGTTCCTCCCAGGTGGCACAATCAAGGGAGAGGAGTTCGTCTCCTGGCCAGCACTCTGGTCTGTGAGCAGGACTCCCTCTCCAGAGCCTCCGCCAGCTCCACCATGCCAGTCAGCACTCCTCCCCACCCCAGGACCACCACTCAGGGTTGCAGTTGCTCAGTTCTTCCAGGGTCTTTAGTCCAGGGCTCCAACAATGGAAGCTTGGAGCAGGGGCTAGGCTGCGTTCCCTTCTCACCCAAGTAAAACAGCTTTCTCACTTACCTTTGAAGCTATCTTTGGCGTTTGTGAGTTGAGGAACCTGGGACCTGCAGCTGCTGCCTGTGGCACCTTGAAGACCACTCCAGTTCTGTTTCGTGTCCAAGGCTGGGCTGTGCTCTGCTCTGTGCCTGGTGCAATAGACCTTTCCTGTCAGTCTTCCAGGGTGCCTTGGCCTGGAAATCTTTCACTTTATCGTTTTGTGGCTTCTGCTGCTCTAGAATTTGTTTAGAGTCATTTTTTTACAGGTATTTTATGGGTTATGAGGGGGGAGCTTCTACAGGTCCATCCCTCTACTCTACCATCTTCTAACATTTATGTAATGACAAAAATCCTCAAAAGACTTGAGAACTCTGATAAACAAAATGACTAACCACAATTCTAGAGGGCTAGATGAAGTATGTTACCCACCTCAAGATAGATGATGTACTCAAAGTTCCAATTGAGACATATTTTGTCAGACCAGGTCAATTAGGGAATTTGTTTTACTTAACTATACTTGTTTATAATAGGGGTTTTGTTTTTCTTGCTTTATTCATGTAGGGATATGATGATGGGAGAGAGAAAAGACATATCTTCTTTTAAAAATAAAAGTTAATAAAAATACAAATTAAAGAACCATAAAGCACTCAGTCCTTTATGTTATCTTTCCCCAGGCCCCAAATTTAAAAGCCTTTTGTAAGACTGCTGAATAGATATTTCACACCCACCTCAGACCTGCACCAGGAAACCCACATAAATTATTATGGAAGATTGGTAATGTTCAAGTTTCTTGGATCCTCACCAAATTACTTTTCTACTTTCAGAATACTCCTGTTGATTGTCTTCTTCTCTAAAAAGCATGTTAGAGAAATCTTTTCTAGGTGGCCAGCACCCTACCCTGGGATTTAGGAATTTTCAACTCTGAATTAGCTATGCAGTAACTGCTAAAACTGCAAATGCTTATTTCTCAGTATATTTAGTTGTTGTCTAGTGCTCAGAAAAGTAAACAGAACAGCAAAAGGCAACTAGTACTGCAAAGTCTAAGTCTCAGTTTCAGGTTTGCAAGATAATATATCCCAATAAAATGTACTTCTGCTTCATGTCACCATCACTACTGGGGGGAGGGGAGACAATCCTTTCCCCTGCCTTCAGTCTTTTGTTGGAAGTCAAAGTAGAGAGAGCTTATGAAGATGTGTCTGAAAAACGGGTGGGGGGGAGGGGGAAAGAAGAGAGGTAAAGCTTTTGCATACCTCGCTCTTACAGACCAAAGAGAGAAGATTTCCATGACCAGTCTATCCTGCTCCCATTCTCAGTCAGGTACCATCTTCAACACCGCCCCAGTCGCTGGGAGTCAGTGAGGAGTTCACTGTGTCCTCCCAGAAAAGTGTTCACTAACTAGGGTGTCCATCTATTTCCATGGCTTGCACTTTCTTGCAAAGGTTATCCCCCATCCCATTAAAATGAGTAGGGCCCTGATCAAATTGAGCAAGGGCTTTTCTAATTCTTCCTACTATAATTAGTACCTAAAAATACAAAGTATTTCATTTATGTATATTTTATGTTTTCATGTATGTCACCCTTCCCCCCACTAACTGCAGAACACATAAACTCTTTGAGGTCAGGTTATGTCACATTTTTATCTTTGTACCCCTAATACAATGTTGGACAATATTAAACTCTTAACTTGCTGGCTGATTATCAAAGCTCTTAACTTTTCTTCTGGTCAGGTTACACTGGCAAACACCATCAGCGTATAAACTATTAGAGTAGCATGAAACAGAGTGTATAGCTATTAAAGAAATTAAGACAATGCTGAAAGACTTAAACATCAATGTACATTGTAATCCAGGGATTCTGAGTGCTTAGAATTAGTGCTGTTTTTATGTAGTTTCAATGTATTTGAGACACTCCTGTTTTAGCAATTTAAATGCATCCCACATTTTATTCCAGTCCTCTTATCCACTAAGCCAAGCCCTCTTTTCATCCTCATGCCTGACCTGATCATTAGACAAATATTGTATCTTAGTACTTCTGTTAAATGGTGATTTATTAGTCTTTTGTTTATTGATTATTATATCAATTATTTTTCTGTTGATTGGTATCAGTCTTACAGAGAAGCTCTAAAGGGCACCAAAATACCTGAGTTTATCAAATCTGCATTTCCCTCTGAAAATGGGAATTTTTACAATTCATTTCTTCATTTTGGAGTCAATTCTTAAAGTCCCCAAAATCTTTGTATATTTTATATATTAAGTATTTTTCTTTCTAAAGTTATAGATTTGTGTCATCTAATGGCAATTTATCCCAAAGTAAGATGCCTTATTTAAAAGATCCTAATTCACTGCAAAGAATGGAAGTTACTGTTCTGATCATAAAATAGACTTCTGTCTGTACACTTCAAGCCTATTACATTCAAGTTAGATTTATAGGGCCAGCTTAATCAGATGTTAAAAATAAAATGGCCAGGGCATACATACAAAACATTCTATAACCAGCCAAATCTCTTCAGAATTGCATCATGGCAGATTCAGATCTTCAACAAAAACAAGATAGGTCTTAACTCTGAGCCATTTTGTGCACAGGTTGCATCATTTTCTCAGTCAACAAAGAACTTCTGTCACATTCTAATGTCAAGTATTACACACACGTGCAGGCACGCCCATACACGCCCGCCCACACACACACACACACACACACACACACACACACACACACACACACACACACACACACATCTTTATGTGAGAATGTATGTCAGTTTATGAATTATGGAAAAAATCCTGGATCACGAAAACAAGCTCTTGATAAGTGATTCACAGCAATTCATTCTCACATTCAAACATCTATATTAAATGACTTGCTATCTGAAAGCTACTTATTGTCAACTGGTCACTAATAAATTTTTCAAGCTTTCAAATTTCCCAGCATTTAGATCAACAAGATTTTTTGAGATTGCTGTATTCCTAGGCTTTAAGGAAAAATCGCAAATCTCTGGATACTTTCCAAAAACAGCACCTTGGCTAAATTTTCTGCTCAATTTTATTTAAAAGGATTTTTACCTACAAATACTTTTATTTAAATCCAAATATTCTCCTTGGTTTCTGAAAAATTCCTAAATTGTGAGCAATCTGAGAGGAAGTAAAAACAGGAAATTTGTTCATACATAATACACAGATAATCATGACATTATTAAAAAGGTATTTTATTATAAATACATTTGAAATGTAGCAGGAAAATACATTTTGTGTTATCATTAAACTTTAAAAACAAAACAAAGAAGACTGCACCAAGACAATGATTACACTGTAGGTACTGTAAGCCCCATATCTGAAAGCATTTCATGAGGAATCAAAGTGGCTGAAATTAATCAATCTAAAAATTAAGCTTAAAAAAGTTCTACAGAGTAGCTTTAGTTAACTATTATGGAACATCGAAGTTGCTTTCATTTTAAAAGATAAATTCTTTTGGGTCTTGGAGCCTTTAAAATGAAGTACCAATTAACCTCAGGTGTAAAACAAAATTATTTAGATGTTTTGTTACAAGTAAAGCATGATTAGATACCTTCAAAATTAGTAAATGTTTTCCTTTCAGGAGACAAGAACTTACCACTTTTGTTCTCATACAATCACTCACAAAGCTATATTGTTCCTTTTCTACACACAACTCAATAAACCTGCTATGCAAAAAAGTAGCAGGGATTGGGTTAAAATATTCTGGGTAAGAATGATATTTTTGCAGGGTGTTGGTTTTATAAGTTGCCATGTTTGATAACATACTGGTTTGGGAATCAGAAGAATCAGAGCACCCTATTATACAATCTACCACCTTCATAATTTTGACAAGAGGTATTTCAAGCACCCTATTTGCCTTGGATACTCCAAAAAAAAAACCAACAAAAAACCAAGTGAGATGCTCAACACTAAAGAAAATACAATACAACCTCATAATCCGGATTAGAAGCAGGTGAATAGTGGACCTCACGTGCATATTTTCAAATCCAGCTAATCTAGGAAGACTCTTGCCATACACAGGAAAGAGGCTCTAGGGGGTCAGACATATTGGAGAACACCATCAATACAGACGAAATAATTTAACAATCATTCCATTTCCAATGTATAGAGGTTCTCATGCAACACATTTTGTACAGCAAAGCAGTACAGATAAACTGTAAATCCACATTGGTGGGCCAAGATAAACAAAGCATTAAACACATAAGTATCTTACACTGATGACTACGAATCAGCTGGAGTAAGAAATTTTGCTCTTAGAGGACTACAATGATAGGCATTCTACATTACTCATGGTTTTCCTTTCCATAAGCCTTTTACCTTAAAACAAACAAACAAACAATCTTCTTAGTGCTTCAGGAATTCTAAAGCCAAACTAAAAACTTGAAGATGTACCTAACACCATTAAAATTTCACTGCAGGGTGAATGTTAGTAAAAACAACAAAATCTTAAAACAGGTAAGGCACCTCATTTGATTACATTACAGTTTCCCTCTCATCACACCTTAACTTATTCGTGGTGTGTGGATGGCATGCTCCCCAAATTTGTGTAAGTATGAAAACAGTATTTAGTAATCAAAGTCAATAGTAAACTATCTGCCACATTATGTCTATTTTATGGATGACCCACATCTAGGATCACCTACCCCAATATTTGCTTGTGGGTGTTCAGGGAGTGCAAAATATTTTAATATTAGCCTGAGAAAAACATAAAAACTAAACTCTAAAATCTAATTTACCTAATTATCTGCTATTTGGGACAATCCATTTGTACAGTGCCAAGTATAATTAGGCACTTAAAATGCTTTTCTGCTGATACTTCATTTATACACAAATCAGGATCTAATTGTATTTCAGTACTAGGCAACAATATCTACACTGCACCTCTCCTTTTCTCTCCCCTTCCCTGGAAAAATGCACTGATAACAGTGTGCAATGAACCAGTCACAAAACTGGTACAAGAGCTTACAAATTACTGTCTCTCTGAGTCAAGTGTACAGAGGGGCATCAGGCCAGAAAGTATAATCAATCAGTTTAAAGGTCACTGTGTCAATATTCTGTTCATAGTATGAGAGTTACAGAAAAAGTGGTCCAATAGTTTCGTCTTGCCATACTCTGAAATTGCAATGTGGAAAAAAAGATATTCAACATTCTCTTTATCTGTCATAATTTTCTCTTAGAAAGATAGATTTATAAACAAGGACTTAATTTTTTATTACATGTTCTATCCTATCAACTTTTTCATGTGGTCTTTAGCATTGAATTTTCAGAAAGCAGGACAACAGGATTATTTCAGTGTGTTGGGTTTTTTTTTTTAATTTTGATAGGAATGAAGGCAGAATTTATTTTAAAAAATCAATTTAAAAATCAATTCACCTTGAGACAAAAATTTTTCTCCCCTCTCATTAAATACTTCTGGTTTAGATTACATGGTCAATGGGGTCTCTTTCCACTCTGAAATTGTGTGATTCCTGCCTAGTTAAATGCATAATGAAGAAACAGAAGGGATAATGGATCATATTTCATGTAGGAGGTGGAAACTCTCAAGGAGTGTTCCAAACAGTTAACAAAAAATGTCACTTGGATGAATGAATGAACTCATAGATTGGGACTTATTGACTTTATGCCAGTTTCTCTACCAAACCAAACCCTGTTCAGAAAACTCCAAATAAAGATGGGTCTGATGGTCTAACAACCTTCAGATACCTGAAACTACTGAAATATGCATAGTTCTAGCTATCATACTTCTTTCATATATGACAGTGTCAACACCAGTTTACTTTTCTAAGTTCAGTGTCATTTCTGACAAAGAAAATTCTGTCACCCCAGCATGAATCTGCCTTTTAAAATTTCACTTTCAGATTAGTGTCAAAATGTTTAAATGTCACAATGGGTAAAAAACAAGCATTCAATTTGGCATTCTGATTTAGAAATTATGTCTTTTTTTAAAAATGTTTTAAATAAGAGAGATATTAGTAAATTTCATTGCATTGAACAAGGGCCTCAGAATTGCATATGAAGCAGGGATGAAGGCAGCAAATGGAAGTTTAGCAGCATGCAGTAAAATCACACAGCAAATGTGCATCTAATCTTGATTAAAGAAGAAATAGGAGAATTCTGCTAAAAGGAACATTTTTCTAAGTTAGCATTAATCTTCCTTTTTCTTTAATGAAGACATTTGTGATATCACTAGAGGTGAATCTACAGGTGATTTTTTTTAAAATAAATATTGTGGCTAGTCCATTTTCATTATTCTTGGTTTCTAGAGATGGTTCATATCTAGATCATGTAAGATAATGGAAAGTGAAAAACTGGACTCTGAAATTTTTCTTTAAGGCGCAAGAGGGGAATATATAAGGTGGTAGTAGACATGAAAGTTTTCTGTATATTAAAGGTCAACTTACGAAGGACCAACTGTCCAAAAGAAGAGGACAAATTATTTTCTAAGGATTAAAAGAGGGAACTGATAAGTGTACTGGATACCATTTTAAGGCAGAAAATTACATTCTTTGATCCATTAAAATTTTTCACTTTGTCTATTTTTTTCTGAAAGTCTCCTTTCTATCAACTCCAGAATAAAACAATGTTATCTAATGGGTGTCTGTCCTTTAAAGTACTATTTAGTAAGTTGTTTACTTAATGGTGATAAAAATACAAGAATTCACCCTGAAATTTTCTGTCCACTCCCTGACAAGCCTCTACTATAGGATACAAAAGAAAAGTCACAAAAGCCTATAATTTTGCTCCTGAGATACATAGGAAATATTAAAATAGGAAGTCAACTTGGCTATAATAATTCAATATTAAGGCTGAGATACTAATTATACCCAAAGCTAGGAAATTTCAATGATTTTCTCAGCAAATTCTAGCAGGGAATCGTTCCCATAAATAGGTCTTTGAGTTTATGATGTTGTAATTGATTATGTTTATACAGTAGGATTTTTTTATTATTTTATTAAATCTGCAATTCATTGAGAAAAGCAGTTAATGCTTACATTGACTCTGAATGTGTTCTTGACCCTCTGATGCAAAAGCTGCACAAAGCACTTTGTTATACAAGCACAAAAAGGGATAGAATAAAGTATATCTGTGAGAAAAAAATAAGGTCAAATAAGTTTAAATAGTTACAAACTATTTTATTAATTAGCTCTCCCCAAAGAAAGTCTTCCTGCAACAATCTGAAAAAGGAAATGGAAGAAGTAAAACCTTAAAAGATACTGAAAAAAATATATATGTATACATATACATATATATATATATATATATGCAAGAGTGATTGAATAAACTTCATACTTGCAAAAATTCACGTTTAGATTACAAAAATTCTACATGAAAATTTCATTTCACGAAACTACTAATTGTTAAAAAAGACATGATGGCTTTAAAATTTTCATGGAGAAGTAAAATTAAAAAGTAAAATGAATAAAAATTCTTCTTGGCAAGAAATAAGAGAAACTTCAGAGTGCTACAAAGAGCAGAAGAAGTACAAAGACAAACAATTTACCTCATTTGAGAACAATCTGCCCTGGAAAGACAATGAACTTCGTAGCACTTGGTACTATTGAAGGGCTATTGTCAAGGATACTCCTGCCCTTAATTTAAGTCTAATAGCTGAAAGACTTAACCTGATGATATTTATATTTCCAGATTTTATTTTATTCACAGGTGCTTGTATTACTTCTCAAACACCAGACAAACAAAATTAACAACATTTAGAGAACGCAGCCACACATCACCCCCAAAACTGTCTTGGGCTTTTTGTTTTTTGTTTATTAAAAACATTTGCTCAATTTTTTTGGAAGCTACTCTGCACTCAATAACATAATCTACTGGAGAATGTGGTAGGAAAGTGGGTATTAAATAGTGATGATAAAGGTTAAAGAATAAGCTTGTTAAAGGTTAAAATAAACTTTCAGTGCAGATCCCTGAAAAAAAAAAAAAACTAGATGGAAACAGCAGCCTTGGCCATGAAAACAAACTGAAAATCAAGTATCTGCTACTGAAAAACATTTGCACTACTGGGATATTGTATTATATGTGCTTAAGATACATACATACAAACATACATATGTGTGTATATATATATATACATGTATACCCATATATACAAATATATATACATACATATTGCAAAATTTATGAAATAGCACTTTGAATGGATCTGTGATCTCAACTTTTACAAGAGCTTCTTTATCAGAAGCTTTGATTATCAGTATATTTGCATAAGTTGGTAGGACATGTATGTGGTCTCCTCCAGGGAAGTAGTTAACTAATCACAAATAAACAAAAATTAGCAACTGATTTTTTTAATGTTCAAGTATGGTAAACAGAATAAAGAGATTACTCCAAGAGCTGAAAACCCTGAAGTTACAGTGCTATCTTAGTACTATGGAAATGCATCTGAAATCTAACGCATTGTAGTCTTGCACATTTTATAAGGACATCATCACAGGCTAGAAAATTCACATTCACAAATAACTGCAGATCAGGAACATAAAAATTCCACATTTTAAAATTCTTATTATATTTTGGAAATGCTCACCATATTTGACAAGGGTTGTTTTTATTATTTTACTTTTGGCTACATTATTGTTCATAGGAAATAAATTATATGGCTATGTCTGCTCATTTTGGCTCATCAATGGAAAGGGTGTTGTACCTCATTGACCTACTATTCCAAATGTGATTTATACCAATCCTTCAAAATTGTCCAGGCCACTGAGTATGTGTTGGTTACTCATTATTTTCAGGGTGAAATTGTACTCACTGCTCATTTTTTCTGTAGCTTACTGACTTTCCACTAAAGGAACTCTCCAACTCTAAAAATAGGCAGAGATTACACAGACTTTTGGTTAAACAGAAGTCCACTCAAAACAAAGAAATCAAATGAGAGAAATTATTTTGACCCTTGCTTCTTCTCAATTCAACTTCATAAATGTGTTTCTATAACAAAGGATTGTCAATTCAAAAACTTGTCCTTGGATAAGCAAACACTTTTTGAATGGTTTGCTATGTGGACTAAGTTGACTTGTGATGCTTCTCATTCTCATCTTCTTAGACAAAAACATTAAAATTTAGGGCATTACTTCTAAAGGGTGGACAGTGTACAAGACCACAATGTCTAAAGGTTAAACTTTTCTTTGGATTTTGTCCAAAAATTCATTTAAAATGTTTTATAGGCTGTGAAATACTTAAGATATCTATTACAATTTTATCTTTAAGGAAAAATAGATGGAGTGTTTATGAAGAACTAACTCACATGAAAACACAAGGATCATTTTCTGTAATTATGAAAATTTAGCCAAATTTGGATACAACTTTGGCAAACATTATACTTCTTCTTCAGTGATATTCCTCAAACAAAATAGTTAGCAAATATTTGAATTTCCATGTATAATGTCAAATTTTAATGTAAACATCAAATAATGTACCAAAAGTTTTCCTGGAGAAGAAAAAAAACCAAAGTGGCACAATTTTTATACCACTGGGAAGGGGAAAGGGGGAAGTCAAATTACAAATATTTATACAAGCAGAGTGGGGGGAAAGACCCAGGTATTTTTCTAAACTCACGCAGTTTTTTTAAAAAATAATTATTAATTCTACTAAGCACCAATACCTAAAAATTATTTTCAGCTTCATGATTCATTTTTAAAAATCTATCAACTTAACATTAAAAAACAAGCCTGAAATAGTAGCCTGTCCAAAAATAAAAGAGGGCATTAAGTACACCCATGCTTTTCTGCATATTTAAAAAACAGTGGTATACTCAATGTGTCTGCAAAGAATACTTTTAACTCTATCCTACAGTGGATGGAGATTACAATACCACATCATACAGAATCTAAAACTATAAAAGTCTTAGAATGCAGCATCCTTTCACAAAAAACTGATAAAACTGAAAGTATTTAGAAGATGCTGCCCCTTTATTTAAAAAAATTAAAATGAATTTAAGCAAAAATAACATACATTTGTACATCAACTGGCCATTTCTGGTACAGAAACCCAGCATTGTATACTAATGTTATTGAATAAATGTAAATGCTACTTACAATTTTTTTTCCTTTTTAAATACAATTTAGACAATTTTTTTCTTTTTTTTTATAGTTGCACAATTAACCTTTTAGCTGCTAGCTTAATGAAACATACAGGTAATATGACACAAATTTAAAAATATTTGTTGTTCTACATAAAAGCTGTCAAAATTCTGACACATTGAAAATGCAAAATAATGGGATAAAGTTAAAAAATTAGTTTCAAGTCTAGCAGCAAAAGCATTAAGGAAGGATATATATTTACTAATATAAACAAAGGAATAGTTGCAACTACAGGTGAAGCCCAACTATATTAATCCTAGTGACACAAACAAAAAAAGGAAACAGATTCTCTTTTTTAAAAAAACTGATTATTTAAAATAGGAATAAAAGCCATTGCTACCTGATGAACTACCTAAACTAAGTTCCTGAAACAGAGACAAAGGGTCACTCTTCTTTTTCGTCTGTTCAGGTGGAGGTTTGGGCTTTGGAGGTGCCCGTAGAGCACTTGCGTAGGACATAGTAGGTTTATTCCCCCCAGAACTTGGCTGGCTGTTGTTATTTGATTCCACAATCTGCTTGTTAGGCATGAGGGGTGGGAACTGGCCTAAATGCTGCAACATGCTGTAGTTGAAGGAATTGGACAGCTGAAGGTTTTCAGATTTCAGGTGATCTTCAGAGGATTTCAAGGGCTTTGAAGGAGCTAAAATCAAAGAAGAAACAAAGCTGATTAATGGCAGGTGCTCAAGTTATAAACCATTTGATTATCTCAAATATTTGACAATTTTCATGTATTCTTGGACTTCTGTAACAGTATAAAAGACAGACCTTTGTGACATAATGTAGAGAAACTGATAAAGATGGAAAAATATAAACAGTGTTGGAAGAGGCTTTGCAAAAAACAGGTACATTAATATATTGTTGCTGGAACTATAAATTGGTCTAACTATGGAATTATGCTAAGAAAATAACTAAAACATCCATATCCTTAGTCTCAGAGACAACACTGCTAGGAGTATACCCTAAAGAGTTCAAAGGAAAAAAACATCAAAATATGAATGGCAGTACTTTTTGTGATAGCAAAGAACTGGGAAAAAAACAACAACTAGATGCCCACTGATTACTGAAATAATGTGATATTAATTATAATAATGTAATTCAGTAATATTCCTGGGCCACAAGAAACAAGGAATATAAGAAAATTCAGAAAAGTGTAGGAAGACATATAAACTGATGCAAAACCAAGAAAACAAAATATATATACATATATATATCTATGTATCTCCTGGATTTCATGAAGTTCAGAAACTCATCATTCTCCATGATAAAATCTATTCTAAAACTTATACCTCATCAACACACCCTAGCCCTGGGGTCCCTTCCTCCCTCTGATCAAAGAGGGGGGAAGGTGGACATTGGAGAGGGCATTAACCTCATCATTTCCTACCCAGCTGCCCTCTTGGATCTCTTAATATCCAGAAATTCATCATTCTGCAAGATGAAATCAATCTGAAATTCATAGCTCCTCAGCTCATTTCCCACCCCTTTGTGCCCCAGTATCCTTCCCTCCCTTAGCTTCTTTTTACATGTTGTCTTCTCCTGGTGTGTAGCACAGTGCTTGGCACATAGTAAGCACTTAATAACGAATGCAATGTAAATGGAAAGGACAAAACAAAAATGAACGTTGTAGAATCATAATGACTTCGTTTGGCCCTGGAGTAGAGACAGGAAAATGTTTCCTATACAGAGATAGAGATGATGCGTATAAATTCAGACATGGATAATGTGCTGATTGGTTTTGTTAAATTGCACCTTTTTTAATATCAAAGTCTTTGTCAAAAGGAACAGCTTGCTGGATAGACAGTTTCACCTCTGATGGTAGAAAGGGTACATCTGGAAATAAAGGCATTCCTAGGGCCTGTCCCATGATGAGTGCTTAATAAGTATGAAATGATTTGAATGCCCCAAACCACCACTAAACTGTTTCAAAATTCCTACCATTTGCTGAGGCTAGCTAGTCAACCTTCTTTTCCATCACATCCCCAACACATGCCCTTTAATTCCAATGAAGTCACTTTCCTTAGATTATGACTTACAGATACATTCATTCCTTGAATCCCTTGCTTATGTCAAGTGCTACCCTCATTTGGGATACCTACAGCTCCCTCCTCCACCTATCCAAATTCTTCAAGCTCCACTTTCTCCATAACATGAGAGGTGGCATAGTTTAAGTGATAGGGCACCGAATTTGGAACCAGGAAAACTTGATTCTAAATCCAACTGCTTCTCAGACACTTACTAGCTATGTGACCCTGGGCAAAAAATCACTTAAACTCTCTGGATCTTTGTTTCTCATTTACAAAAAAAGGGGGCTGGATTTCATGGCCTCTTTTGTGAGTCACATTACTGGGAGGCATGAGTTAACTCCTCACATTTCTACAATACCAGTTAGGACTCTTGTGAGCAAAGAAGCTACACTGTAGACCTGGAGTAATTGAGTTAATTTTACTTTCATGTAGATGGATCTAAGAACTAGCTATGGGTACTTCATACAAGGAAGTTATAAAGTAAGCTCTAGTACTCTGATAGAGGAGCTCTTGAGTCCCTGAAGAACATCATTGCTCATTGTTTTTAACTTCCTTGCTTATGGCTTTTATATGTTTTTATCTTTCTATGAATTGTTTTTTAACTACCTTGGGACTTTTGCTTGAATATATATGAATATATTTTTTTAATGGATTCCTTATTTGATTCTCAGGCTCTGAGTGATCCATTCTACCAAAGACAGAACGAAGATGGGGACAGCCTTTAAAGTCCCTTCCAGCTCCAAATGGTCCTATAATCCTATGATTTAGCCTGAGAGGGGCATTTAAAATTATTTAGTCCAACCTCATCATTTTATAATGGAGGAAATCAAGGCCCAGACTCTTGCCCAAGGTCACAGAAATAGTATGCAGAAGGACTGTGAATTTATATCCTCTAACTCTAAATCCAGTGTTCTTTCTGAATACCACAATATTTCTTGTCTGATTACTCCAACCTTTATTGCTCTCCCCCTCCACAGAATTCTTTGTTAGTGAGTCAGGGAGAGTTATATTCTGTACCAACCAACTTATACTCTCATATTACTCATTGCTATTTCATGGATGTTAGTCGGATCTCATCAACTAGACTGTCAACTCTTTAAAGAGGAAGGAAAACCTACAGGATTGAATATGTTATGCATGCAATATATACCTGAATGGTTGGTTGGGGAAATGATTATCAAATACAGTGATAGCTTATTAATATTTGTTATTCAGATTTTAGGCTATTATTTTGGAAGGACAAAGAGGGCAGAATTATTTTTCTCATAAATATTACTTGTTAACTTAATAATACTGTGTAATATTTAGATATTTAATATTCAGATATTCAAGTGGATCTGTGATCTCAACAATTCAGAAGTCTCTTCCAAAGGTGCAAATCACAATCTATCCATTCCTGCTCATCTTGTGCAATGCATATTTCATGCCTCCCTAAAAGCTGACTACTGAAGGTCCTTCTAATATGCTCTAAAAAGACCTTAATTTAGAAAGGCCAAAGTTATCTAATACAAACTGGGCTGTCACCATCAAGACTTCAGTTTTGTCACTGAATTTCAGTGACTCTGGAGGAGTGACGCTAAGGACTTTGCACAGCTCTGCTTCACTTAAATCCAATTCACACACAAATCAAGCACCATCTTGAAGTCATTAGTACTCTTTAAGAACAAAGGACAAACAGAACAGAATAGGCCTTCCTCACTTTCTCCCAACATGAAGGAGGTACTAGTGAAGAATTTTGGTTGTACACCTGTTATCCCTCCATTCTGTCAAATGCCTAGTCCTTCTTTTTCAATGATAAAATTCTCTGATAAAATCTTTTACTCCTCTACTTCTTTGGAATTTCTTGTTGGTTTTATGTTGCAACCTGCTCACATCTGTCATAAGTTTTACATTGCCCACTGTAGGGAACTCATTCTTAGTTCTTCAGAGACAGTAATATTCTATGTCTCAATGTCTTTTGTTTTTCAGTAGAAGAGCTTGGCAATTTAATGAAATCAATATAAACCACTGTCCTCCTTCAGCCATCATCCTGGGAAGCAACCCCTATGTAAATAAACCTGGAAGCTGCTCCTATAGCCAAACCCATAGAAGACCCAGAAAAGAAAGTTCTTGTCACCAGCGTCCTTGGCATCATCAAATGGTTGACCTTCAGAAATAAATGTGATTTTATCAGTGGAAATGACATTAAAGAAAAGGCTTTACCATCTATTTTGCCGCTGCACCCTAAGGACCAAGAGACCTTTCCATCTGACTTGTAACTGAAACCTTCCATTTATGTTGTCTTTCTTCATTAGAATGTTAGCTCCTTGAGGCCAGGAGTTTCCCCAGTATTCAGCAGAGTGCTTCGCACATAGTAAGCACTTATTAAGTGCTTCATCCTCTTCAACTTTGCACCAAACTCTGTCTATCTGTATTGTCTGTCCCAGATATACTATTGGACTGGATGTTGAAATTTAGTTAATAGACATTCTTCATCCACTTGGTTTTTCTTGTGTGGTTATGACACATACAAACTCTTTTAAGTGTTTACAGATCTTTCCTAGGAGGCTCTGCAAAGTTTTTGGGTTTAATAAAATTAGCACATGTTGTATGCAAATTGAAGCACCCACAAGGAACCTTTCTTTGACCTGGACTCTTCACTAGTTCTCCTCTATCACAGAGGCAAATACCATGGGTGAGAGCACTCATCTCCCTATTTTTATGTCTCACTCAGTATTGATTATCACTGAACATGATTATTTCTGTTGTTATATCTTTCAAATAATCTTGATATACGGATGACTAAAATTTTGCTGTAAAAGAGCCTGTAGGGAGGAGTTTTGCTCTACCAAATCAAATGTCTTTTCATAATCAACCAACAATAATCACAATGAGAAAAAATTTAAAAATAATAATCACAATGAGAATTCATATTCTCTCCATCGTGTTGTGAAATGGTAAAGATGTAGTCCAGTGCTGAATGCTGTCTGTGAAAGCTCATGAGTGTCTTACTAATATACTCATTGAGGATGCCTTTGATTCATATATAAATAACTTTCACAAACATTTTGTATAGATAGGAGAGGTCACCTTTTTCATATTTAATAAGGTCTGAAGTTTTTTTTTCCCACACCATGAGTAACTTCACCTGTTTCTGACAGTTTATATACTGAACTTTCAATGCCATCACAAAATTATCACCTGCAGTATGGATCTCTTGTACATATATTTGGTCCAATCCAATGCTTTCTTGATCTTTGTTCTTGTTAGTACCATTTCTACCTCCTTTTTAGGTACGTTTGGGACTGTGACTAATATTACAGCCTGAGAATGGCCATGGCTCCACCATCATTCATTAAAAAAACAGTGTTGTTAAAATAGGTTTTCAAAATCTTTACCATATCTATTCTGTTCGGAGTCCTCTTTCCATTTTCATTATTCAATGGTCAATGAATCCTTTTGCTTAGTTGGTTATTGAGGCCAAGCTTCTTTAAATTAGTTTTACCTACCACTGCTTTTCTCTACTTAGCTTATCTCTCAATTCTTTTTTTAAAGAAAATGCTCAAGATATAAAGGGTAATCTAGAAGTCTTTCGGCCTCTTTGATTGCATTTTCCTAACTCATGCTTTCCCACATATTTTCCCTCATACTCACCTTTTCCCTGAAGTCACTGAGTACCACAGGATATAAGCTGATTTGATTTAAAGGGTCTTCTTTTCAAATTCTTTGTAGAATTTCTCTACCGTTTCATTTTCAGCAACTGATATTAGTGCATAAACTGCAATTATTTTAAAAGGGGTCTTTTTTCTAAATACTTATTAGTAGTATTGTAATAAACACTGAACAAATATCCCATAAAATGCTCATTTTTATTGCCTCTGAGTTTATGCAAAACAAAACTCATTCAGTCAATTTCTTTTCATTTTGTTTCAACTTCTATTTCTTTCTGATTTTGTTTATAACAAGAAGGTCAAGATCGATGTAATTTAGTTCCTCCACCAATACTAAAGTTTATTGATGGTCTAAAAAGTGTTTGATTCTTAATAGTCTCTCTCTGCCACTTCCCCCATCATTCTGCTATGTCACTGCTGAAGAAGAGGATCGCACAGGGAGAAAGGTTATTCATAGGTTGCCATGACCAAAAAAAATCATCACCAGGTGGCCAGCCTGCCATCAATGTGTACATCTGATATATTTTTAAACTTTATAAAATTATTTAAAAATCTTTTCCTTAGTTATGAATCTTGCCTATAGCTTTTTATCCAAAATCTGACTATGGTTATGCTAAAATTTTATTTAAAAAAAAAGGCCATTCTTTTTTAGAGGATTAATTTATCTTAAAATCACTGTAAGAATCTAATGAATATATTACACAAACACAGTTGTTCAAAAATTAGCAAATTTTATTTCTTTGATTAGTATCATCATTTAGTCATGTATCTACTTTTTTCAGTTTCAAAAGGGTTTAAAATATATCTCTGCCTTCAAGACTGTATTTCAGGAAAAAATAAATTACTATAAAACTTCATTAGTCATTTGGAATACTTAGTCCTGTGCTAGTTGTAAACTACAGGCTTGCTTTAGCAAACTAATAATGTAAACAAAAACATCCATTTACTTAAGAGAACTACATTTTAGCACCGCTGAAGAATCTTAGCACAAGTAGAAACTAATGCTACTTAAGCTCGTCCATCAGCATGCTAACACTTACAAAACATTCCCATCTATTAAATAAAGCAGAATCACCATTCTCCATAAACTGAACTTGAATTACTGTATTATACTTAAAAAATAATAAGATATAATTCCTATAAAATATTCTTTCCAGGATGGCTGTGCAGTCACCGATCTTAATTATATAGATCAGGATGACTGGAGATGGCCCTGGATGCAGTGGAAGACCTTGGTCTTTTCACACGAAGATCTTTAACAAGTCTCAGTTTAATTAATTCAGTGATTATGGGAAACAAACATATGCCAGGTTTTTCTGTGTCTCAAACTTGTTACCTTGCTGTTATTGTTGCTTCAGCTGTCTTCAACTCTTTGTGACCCCATTTGGGCTTTTCTTGGCAGAGATGCTAGAGTGGTTTGCCATTTTCTTCTCCAGATTATGTTACAGATAAGGAACTGAGGCAAACTGGGTTAAGTGACTTGCACAAGGTCACACAGCTACTAAGTGTCTGAGGTCACATTTGAACACAGGAACTCTAGGTCTAGCACTTTATCTACTGCCTCACCTTTCTGTTATAAAACTATTGTTTTATATAATAATGGAATCTACTATTTTCTCATTAGCTAACTTTTATCATTTATTTGTATTTGTATTATGTTTAACTGAGTTTTCAGGTGTGAGTAATTCTCTCTTATTTCAAAGTACTTCCCTGGGACTCAGTCATTTTATCCATTCAGTAACAAGACAGACACCAATTGGTTTCAGCATCCAAGGAAGAATTGGCATGTTTTGTCTTTATTCCATGCATAAAATATATAAGCCTGACTTAAGCAGCAACTCTACCTCTCTAAAGCATAGCTAATCAGATGAGATACTGGAAGTGGAGATAAAAAGAGAGAGAACTATGAAAGACTAATGGAAGCTAAAGAGGCTTGCCTTACCTAACAATTCTCTGGATGGGGCTGTTCTGCTGGATCCATTGCACGGAATGTTTTGCTGTGGAGCAGATGAGGTGGTATTTACCCACAGCTCTGGTGATGAATAGTTGAGAGAAGACTGGTTATTATGGTCCTGACGCTCTTTACACTGAGCAAGACTGTCTTGAGGAGTATTTAGCTCTTCAGAACAAGGCGGTACTGAACTAGATGAAATTCTTCTTTGGTACAATGGCCTGCCTGGTCCTCGTGGTTCATACTGCATGAAAAAGGACATTTTATAAATTAATACAATGCATTTCCCTCATTTCTTTTTCTTTTAAGTTCACTACTTTCTTTTATGCACACCAACTTTTCTATATTGGCATGTTCCAAAAGTCTTAGTGAACTTTTGGGACATCCTGAATTAGGAAACAATTCTTTAAGAACATTCATTTTCAATATTCTTTTTCAGGAGTATACAATATCAAAGACACTATGGTAAAATAGAGCACTTGGCTATCAAAATATAAGGATTCAATTACAGGGGCTTTAATTTGGTCTTCTTGTGATATTGGTCACATCATTTAACTTTTGGAACCATAGTTTCCTCACCCACAAAATGAGGGGGCTGGATGTGTGAGGTCCTCTAAGACTTCTTCTATCTGTAAAAATCTTATGATTCTATGTAAAACCAAAGAGTGAAACAGTAAGGGCATACATCTGCATCCTTATGCCATGAAGACATTTCAACTCAATATACCCAATTAGTTGTTGAATCTTGTTAATTCTATCCCCATAAAATCTCATTGATAAATCACTTTCTGTCCATTCAAATGGCTACTATCTTGGCTCAGGCTCTCATCATCTCTAGCCTGGACTATTGCCTCTTTATATCATCTCTTAATAGGTCTCCCAGTCTCAAGCCTTTCCCTCTCCCTCTAATCCAACATAACTGCCAGTATGATATTCTTAATTGATCAGGTCACTCCCAGCCTCAGTAGTTTCAATGGAAACCTTTTTCTTCTATAATAAAATTGAAACTCTTCTGCAAGGCATTTAAAGCCTTTAATAACCTGGCTTCAACCTATCTTTCAAGGTTTATTAGACATTATATACTTTAGGATCAAATATAAACTATTTTGCGTCAAATTTAAGTGCTTTACAACCTGACACATTCCCATCTTACCTTACCAGTCTTTCTACCTCTTTATTCACCTCTACATACACTCTGAAATTCAGGGACAAAAGACACCTTCCTGACTATCCCTTGCACCAGACAAGCTATTTCTCAACTCTGGATATTTTCAGTAGCTGTTGTCATACCTGGAATTCTCTTCCTCCTCACCTCCACCTCTTGGCTTCCCTGGTTTCCTTCAAGTGCCAGCTAAAATTCTGCCTACTGCAAGAAGCCTTTCTTAGTCCTCCTTTACACTTGTCATTACATCCCCTCTACGATTATCTCCAATTTACCCTGCATAGGTCTTCTTTGTACATAGTTGTTTGCACGTTATACCCTCCACTGGATTGTAATACTTGAACAGGAACTATTTTTTGCCTTTCTTTGTATCCCTAGTGCTTAGCACAATGCTTGGCTATTATAAGAGCACTTAATAAATGCCTAACTTGTTAACTGACTAAGCCAACAAAATCCTCTCCTACTTTTACTTATTTTATAGTATTTGTTCCTCAAAGACACAGAAAACAGCTAATCAATTTTTCACTCATAAAACAAATCTTCATATATTTGAAGATAATACTTTCCTTCCCCTTTTTTCTTAGGCTTAATATCCTTCTTTCTCTAAATTTCAGTCACAAAATCTATCTACTATTCCTTTAATTCATTTGTTGCATTCTCTTAACTATATCCCTCTCAAAGACCTCTGTCTCTGAGAGGGGTGACATGGACTAGTAAATGGAGTACTCAGTAAAGAGCTGACTCATCAGTGCACACAGGCTGGATTACTTCTTGAACCTCATATTCATTTTAATAAACCACAGAATCATATTGGCCTTCCTCCCAATCAATAACACAAAAACACATACCAGTGAATTACATTCAGTATGTGATCCACCATCATTACCAGAGCTTTTTCTTCTATACGTATGCCTAGCCAAGACTTCACCATTACTTGTTATTCTTTGGTCTAGAAATATCTGCCTTGTAGAAAGGTGAGGAACTAAAGGCTCATATTCTGACAGAGAAGTTTGATTTGTTGGACTCATTTTGCTTAAATTTGTTTTGTTTACAAAGAAGATTCAATATATATTAGATATGTTAGAAAAATTTTGATGGGAAAAAGGCAGAAATAAAAATTACTAGTTAAGGGAAAATATAAACAAAATGGTGCTAATAGCAAATAAGAAAAAGGGAAGAGCAATGACTAAAAAGCTGGTTTCAGTGTTAGGAAGATCTAAGTTCAAGTTTCACCTCATACTGCTGTATGATCCTGGGTAACTATCAATACCCCAGGCAGCTAACACTGTAAATTGCTGAGACAGTATGGATCTGCACTGGAGGAGGAAATTTTCTCATTCAGAGTTCCCTAGGCAGCTAGATGGTGCAGCACTGGACCTAGAGTCAAGAGAAACTGAATTCAACCTCTGACATTTGCTAATTATGTGACCTTGGGTAATTCCCTCAAATCTCTGTCTGCCTCAGTTTCTTCATCTGTAAAATGGGGGCAATAACAGCATCTACCTCACAGAGCTGTGAGAATAAAATATTTGTAAAGCTCTTAGAAATCTTAAAAATGCCATATAAATGCTAACTACTACCACTATTATTATTACTATGGAAATCACAGGCCTGGTCCAAAAATGGCAAATAAACATAGCAACTTGAACAACTCTCTGATTTTATCCTGCTTTATATGACACTTTCTCTCAAAGTCTTCATTTTTCTTGAGAATTAAATTCACTTAATTTGGCATAATTTCAAATTAGCATGTTCACAATTCCTTTATCTAGGTCATTAACAAAATTACTGAACTTCAAGAAATCGCCTGACCCAACTCAAAAATAGTTAAGCCAAGGAAATTTGTGACATAATGTACAACATACAACATATATACACATACATATATGTATGTGAACACATTAAATTACAAAAGCTTTTCAAAAGCTTTTCAAAATGAATCATTAAGTCCTAAAGAAAAATGAAGTTTTCCTTTTTAGCATTAACATTTAATATTTTAAAAATCTAGGTACTAGACCATCATTGCCCACTAGAATTTATATTATAAAATCTACCTATGGATACCAGAAAACAAATACTCATCATTCTCTTATTGAGAGAATTTATTTAAAAAGAAAAAATTCAAAGCAACAATCACTATAAAATACTCCAGGTAGTGTCAACAAGCAAATACCAACCTTCTGTGGTTGCTAGTCAAAAGTACCTACTTCTTCTCAATCCTTTTACAGACAAAAAATGCTATAAATCAAAAAGCGAAAGTTGGCATAAGAACAGGTAACAATTCTAATCAACCATGGCATAGCAATTCCCCAACTGATAAATGGCCAAATGGTATGAATAGGGAGTTTTCAGAGGAAGAAATTAAAGTTATCTATAGTCATATGAAAAAATGCTCTAAATCACTATTGATTAGAAAAATGCAAATCAAAACAACGCTGAGGTGCCACATCACACCTCTCAGATTGGCTAACATGACAAAACAGGAGGATGATAAATGTTGGAGAAGGTGTGGGAGAGTTGGAATACTAATTTATTGTTGGTGGAGCAGTGAGCTAATCTAAACATTCTGGAGAACAATTTGGAACTATTCCCAAAGAGCTACAAAAATGTGCATACCCTTTGACTCAGCAATACTATTTCGAGGACTGTATCCCAAAGAAATCATAAAAATGAGGAAAGGATCCGTCTGTACAAAAATATTTATGGCAGCTCTCCGTGTGGTGTCCAAGCACTGGAAATTGAGGGGATGCCCATCAATTGGGGAATGTCTGAACAAGTTGTGGTATATGAATGTAATGGAATACTATTGTGCTATAAGAAATGATGAACAGGAAAACTTCAGAGAGGCCTGGAAAGACTTATATGAATTGATGCTGAGTGAAAGGAGCAGAACCAGGAGAACACCGTACATAGTAAAAACCACAGTGTGCAAGACATTTTTATGGTAGACTTAGCCCTTCACAACAATGCAAGGGCATAAAATATTCCCATAGGACTCGAAGCAAAATGTCATCCATATCCAGAGAAAGAACTATGGATTTGGAATGCAGAACAAAGCAGAGTATTTCCTCCTGTGTTTTCTTTTGTTTGGGTTTTTCTCATGGTTTCTCCCATTCATTGAATTCTTATATGCAACATGACTAATGTGAAAATGCGATCAATAAGAATGTATGTGTAGAACCCATATAAGATTGCATGCCCTCTTGGGGAGGGAGGAGGTAGGGATAGGGAGAAAATCTAAGACTTATGGAAGTGATTGTAGAAAACTGAAAACAAATTAAAAAAAAAACCAATGGCATAAAAAAAATCCAATACATTCTCTAAATTAAAAGAAAATATATTCAGACAACAGGGAATCTGTTGATATTTAACAGGTCCCATAGTAGATGGCCTTGAATAATGAAGACATTAACAAAGATTTATAAACGCTTCACTGAAGCATGAAATTTCACTTCAAAAATGTCCTGTGAATTGCTTTCATCAACGTCTTTCAAGTTGTTGAGATTCTTGTTGCTGTTGTTTTTATATGAAATGCACAATACTGTAGCCATGACATTTAAAGCAACAGTCCTTAAACTTTTTTGTGTCATGAACTTCTTTGATAGCCTGGTCAAATCAAATCAAGACGCATTTATTAAGCTCTTATTATGCATCACACACTGTGTTAAACACTGGGGATACAAAGAAAAACAACATTTGATGAAACCTTTGGACCCCTTCTCAGAACAATGCTTCTCAATGCAAAGCTAATGCCTGCATGGACCCCAGACTAAGAATACTTGCTTTAAAGTTTCAGTAACTGGATAGATATGACATTGAAGGTTAGCAAAAAAGGTCAGAGGACAGCTTAGATGATGTAAGAGGCATGAAGAAATGCATATTTTGGGGAAATAACCTTTCCTGAGAGTAATTTAAGTAGAGGAACTGCATCCTGACTGCACATTTTCATCACCTCTCCAATAATGAAAATTTCATTGCCTCTCTACTGTGATAGCCTCCTTATTGGTTTCTCTGCTTCCACTCTTTCACCTTTCCAATTCACACAGATGATGTACTTAAATAAAGAACAGGTCTGACCATGTCCTTCCCCTGCTCAAGAAACTTCAGTGTCCCTAAGACAAAATATGAACTCCTCTATTTAGTAAAAGCCCTTCACAATGTGACTTCAGCTTGCTTCTCTAGTCCTCTTACATATTACTCTCCCTCATTCATTCTACCTTCCAGTCAAACAGGTCTACTTACTATTTTCCCCTTATATGACATTTCATTTCCTTTTTCTATTGTGTCTTTGTTTTAATATACATGGAATATCATTCCTTGCTAATTTCACTTCTCATTATCATCAGCTTCCTTGAAGGACCAACCTTAGAGACACCTCCTACATGAGATCTTCTCACTGGAAATTACCCTGTATCTATTTTGTATTTATCTTGTATTTACCTACCTCAATACAGGATGTTTTCCCCAAATGGCATGTAAGCTCATTGAAGAAAGGCTCTACTTCTGTTTTTGTATCCCTAGCATATGGTAGACACATAATAAATGCTTGTTGCAGATAAAGTCGAAATGGGTGCATGATTTAGACATAAGGGATGGTACCATATGCAAATTAGGAGAATAAGGAATCTATAGTCATATAAAGAAAACACTCTAAATGACTATTGATGAGAGAAATGCAAATTAAAACTGAGGTACTACCTCACACCTATCAGACTGGCTAATATGACAGAAAAGGAAAATGATAAATGTTGGAGAAGATGTGGGAAAACTGGAACATCAGTGCATTGTTGGTGGAGATGCGAACTGATCCAACCATTTTTAAGATCAATTTGGAGCTATGCCCAAGGGCTATAAAACTGTGAATCCCCTTTGATCTAGCAATACCACTATTAGGTCTGTACAATAAAAAAGGGTAAAGGACCCACATGTACAAAAATATTTATAACAATTCTTTTTGTAGCGGCAAACAAATGGAAATTGAGAGGATGACTATCATTTGGAAAATGGTTGAACAAGTTGTGGTATATGAATGTAATGGAATACTATTATGCTATAAGAAATGATGAGCAGGCTGATTTCAGAAAAACCTGGAAAGACTTACATGAACTGATGCTGAGTGAAGTGAGCAAAACCAGGAGAACATGGTATATAGCAACAATGTGCAATGATTAACTGTAACAGACTTAGCTCTTCTCGGTAATACAATGATCTAAGACAACTGCAATGGAAAGAATTGTGATAGAAAATGCTAACCACATCCAGAGAAAGAATGAAAAAGTCATTTTTGGTTTTTCTTTCTTGTTATTTTTCCCTTTTGCTCTGATTCTTCTTTCACAACATGACTAATGTGGAAATGCTTAACATGATTGTACCTTATGGCCTATATCAGATTGCATGCTGTCTTAGGGAGTGGGCAGGGGATAAAGGGAGTATGGAAGGAGAGTGGGAGGGAGAAAAATATGGAACTCAAAATTTTACAAAAGTGAATGTTGAAAACTTTACATATAATTGGAAAAAAATAAACATCATCAAATTAAAAATAAACAAGTAAATGCTTGGTTGAATGAATACAAAGCAATAAGTTACATTTACATAGCTTCTTTCTCATAATTAGCTTAGTATCTCATTCATTTTGTGAAACTTCCCAGAATCACAGGCCCATAGATATACAGAGCTAGAATCCTCAGAGCACACTGATGAAGCATATCCAGATTAAGTACTGCATCTTTTCTCCATTACTTCAAGTATCTGTGCCATACTTTCTGGGGTTTTTTGTTTTGTTTTTAAGAAGAAAATGTTCTTTGTATAACATTCATAGCTTTTTCAACTTCAAAATATCTGTTTTAAACATTTTATATAGTGTTGTAAATGTTACCATGACTGACATTAATTAAGGTATATCAAATATGCCTATCAATGAATAAAAATAATTCACAAATATCACAGTAATTGTTATCTAAATTTCTAAAGATGCAAAGTAGAAACTTTCAGTTATTTTAAACATTAAGGACTTATAGCTGAAATTGAACAGTGATATGGGCTATAGATGGGTAGAGCTAAATGAAGAGACTAGGTGGAAAAATAATCTTTCACCAAAACAACAAAAAGATGTTCAATATTAACTACACTGACAATGTGTTAAGGGTAATTTTAGACTATAATAGCAGTAGCTATGGGTTTTCTTAACAGAATCTAAAAAACAATGTAAAATTACACAGCAATACTAATTGACTAAAAGCTCAATAAACCACTAAAGTCAAAACTTCTTTCACCCTTTCAAAAACTACAGCATAGTTTTGTTCAAAACAACATATTCCTGAAAAGAACATGTGATGGCAATATTATTTTCTGAACTTAAACAGGCACATAAAAATTATTTGGTTTATCCACATGCAGAGGTGCTTAAAATTTATGAAGAACAATGTTTTCAAGAAACGTGAAGATAATGGAAGAAAACAACATTTAAATAAGAGGCTAAAAAAATACAGTGTTAGCTATTATTATCATCATGCATGAAGACATTATATTAGAGGAGAAATATGTCAGGTCCATTGCTATGACATTTTGAGTTACTGCAAACCTATTTGTTCTTATTCTCCTTGAAATATAAGGTAGCTCTGTTTCTAAATACAGACTCTCTTTAGAAAGCATCCCTTAAAAAGAAAAAACATGTCAGTTTTGATAGTTCAAGAGTAGTTCACAGCAGTTCTATCCATAGCTATTTAAAAGTTATCTCTAAAGAATCATAAGTTCCCCAAAATAAAACTAGCTTTTATCAATTTGATGGTAGGAGTTTTAAATTTTATTTTTAAGTTACTTTAAAGAATAAAGCACTGATTATATTTACATTGTATTATATTTCATTTTCTTCTATTCAAATCTCTGACAATCTAGAAATCAAGATCTTGAATAATCTAGAAAAGTGAAGGTTTTTGCTAAGACTGGTTTTCTTATTAGAAAAAAATTGGAAATAATAATTACTTTCCACTACAAATATATTTACATACAACACAATAGTACAAAGGATGAGATTTTACAGGTAAAATTCGTATAATATTCACATTTATTCTGGATTCTAGTCCTGGCTCTACCACTAATTGTGATTTGAGACAAATCTTTTCTTTGTGATACAGTCAAGAAATAAGCTAGAAGAAATAAGAAATTAAAAAAAAAGAAGAACCCGACCATAAAGACTTACTCTGGCAACAGGGAAACTCAAGATAAAACACAGAAGAAAATTACTTTAGATCATCTACAAGCAAAAGCATCAAAGAGAAATGTAGCTCAGACACAAGTCGAACAAGAAAAGTTAAAGCAAGGATTATAGGAGCAAAAAAAATTTAAAAACCATTTGAAAGCAGTGGAGGAAAGAATGGGAAGATAAAAGAGCTACAGAAGACAGATGAAAAGAGAAAAAGACACAAAACCTTAACTGTAGAAAATAACTCACTGAAAATTAGAATTGGACAAACTGAAATTAATAATTCCCTAAGATGTCAAGAAATAATAAAAACAAAAGTCAAAAGATTGAAAATGGAGGAAAATATGAAATATTTTATAGGAAAAACAACTGACTTGTAAAACAGACCACGGAGAGACAATCTGAGAATCATTTGGACTACAGGAAAGTTATGAAAAACAAAAACAAACAAAAATAACACACACATCATAGTTCAAGAAATCATAAAAGGAAACCCATCTAGATACCTAAAAACCAGAGGGAGAAGCAGAAATCAAAAGAATCTACCAGCTACCTCCTGAAAGAAACCACAAAATGAAAATTGAGAATATTACAGTCAAAATCCAGAGCTCCTAGGTCAAGGAAAAAATTCTTCAAATAGGAGAAAGAAAGGATTCAAATCCCAACTGTGGATCATGTAAGTCAGGATCATATAAGATTTAGCTGCCTCACTAAAAAGGAGAGGAGAACTTGCAATAAGATATTCCAGAAGACAAAGGATTTAGGATTACAATAAAACATAATTTACCCAGTAAAACTGGGTATAATCCCATAAAGGAAAAAAATGAACCTTTAATGATATAGAGAACTTCCAAGCATTAAGACAAGAAACATAGGAGTCAAAAGAAGCATAAGGTAAACATGAAAAAGGGACTAAAGGTTAAACTGTTTATATTCTTATATAGGAAAAAGATACACATAGCCCCCCTCAGAACTTTATCATCACCAGGGATCACAGAGGTAGTCTAATTAAACAGAAAACCTCAGTGTGATTCTGTTGTGTTTAGACTATCTTAAAAGAAAAACAGAATGGGCAGGGAAGAGGGAGAAGAGGGGAGAGGAAGAATGGGGGAAATTATCTCATATAAATATGGTGCATTAAAAGAAGTTAATACAAAAATGAGGGGGCAGTTGCAGGGTGGGATGTAGGGAGAGCTGATGGTACTTGAACTTCATATGAATTGGTTAAAAGTGGGAAGAATATATATGCACACACAGTTGGGTATAGTATTACATCTTATCCAAGAGAAAAATAGGAAGGAAAGGGGTTAAGGAAAAAGGGAAAAATAAGAGAGGATAGATAAAGGGAAGCATTATTCAGTGGCAAAACATACTCTTACGAGGAAGGAGGAGATAAAAAGAGAAAGATAAGAGACTAGGACAGAGGGAAATATAGAAAAATCATATCTGTGACTGGGATGAATTTACTGGGATGAATTCAATTATATAATGGAATAGGATAGCAGGGTGTCTTAGAAACCAGAATCCAACAATATGTTGGTTTCAAGAAACATACTTAAAATTGAAAAATACACTCAGAGTATTTATTTTTAAAGGGCTGGAATGGAGTACAATATGCTATTATGCTTGAAGTAAAAAGGGAGGGGTATAAATTATGACCTTGGTAAAAGCAAAAGCAAAATTTAGACTAATTAAAACAGATAAACTGGGAAACTACATTTGCTAAAAAGGTACCAGAGACAATGAATTAATATCAACTCTAAGCATAAATGCACCAAATGGCATATTATCTAAATTCTTGAAGGAAAACTTAAATGAGTTACAAGAAAAAAACAGTAAAAATATAATAGTAAGAGATTTCAATTTACCTCTGTGAGGTCATGATAAATCAATTCAAAAAATAAACAAGAAACCATACTGCAATTAAAAACACACACAAAGAGGGCTTTTGAAGTAAATTAAAAATTAATTGGAAACTAAATAATCTAATCCCAGAAAATGGATGGGTCAAAGAACAAATTCTAGAAACACACAATAATTTCTTTAAAGAAATTGACAACAATTAGACAGCATACAAAAATTTGTGGGATGTAGTCAAAGCAGGAATCAGGGAAAATTTTATCTCTAAACTCTCTTATCAATGAAAGAGAAATATCAATAAATTGGGCACACAATTAAAAAAAAAACCTAGAACACCAACAAATTAAAACCCCCAATAAAAATCAAAATAGAAATCCTGAAAATCAAGAGATTAACAAAAATGAAAATAAAAACCACTGTAAACTGTAAAAAGATAAGCCATTAGCAAATCTGATTAAGAAAAATAGGAAAATAAAATCACCAATATAAAAAAATGGGAGAAAAAAGGCAAATTCAGAATATTTGAGGAAGAAATAAAAGCAATTGTTAGGCCCTGTTCTGTCCAACTATTTGCCAATAAAATTGGTCATTTAAATGAAATGAGTAAATATTTACACATATAAATTGCTCAGATTAATAGAAGAGGAAATAGAACATTTAAATAACCTTATCTTTTCAAACAAAATTAAGGAAGATACAAATGAACTTCCAAAAGAAAAAAAAAGTCAAGGATCAGATAGATTTATAAATTAACTCTATCAAACATTTAAAGAAAAAATACTTCTAATACTAAATAAACTGTTTTGGGGAAAAAATAGGTAAAGGAAGGATCCTACAAAATTCCTTTTACAACATAAATATGACACCTAAACCACAAGGAGTCAAAACAGAGAAAGAAAACTATTGACCAATTTCCTAAATGAATATCGATACAAAAATTTTAAATAAAATATCAGTGAAGAATCTACAACAACATATCACAAAGATCATACACTATGACCAGCTGGGACTTATACTCTGAATGCAGGGCTGGTTCAATATCAGGAAAACCATAAGAACAACTGCCCACATCAATAAGAAAACCAACAAAAACCATATGATTATTTCAATAGATGCAGAAAAAGCTTTTGACAAGATATCACACTCTTGTTAAAAAAAAAATACATTAAAAAGCAGTGTAATAAATAGAGCTTTCCTTAAAATGATTAACAGTATCTACTTAAAACCAAGAACAAGCCACATCTGTAACGGAATAAGCCTTTTGAAGAACATCAAGGATAAAGCAAGAAAGCCTATTGTCACCATTGCTTTTCAATACTATACTAGAAATGTAAACTATAGCAAAAAGACAAAAAAAAAAGACTGAAGGAACTAGCATTTTTACAGATGATATGACAATTAACTAAAAATGAATTTAAACAATTAACAACTTTAACAAGGTTGCAGGATATAAAATAAATCCACATATTATTAGCATTTCTGTATATTACAAATAAAAACATTAAGAAGAGAAAGAGAAATTCCATTTAAATCAAATTTGGACAGTATAATATACTTGGGAGTCTACCTACCAAGACACATATAGGAACTATATACATACAATTATAAAATACTTTACACAACTAAGGCAGAGCTAAATACGTGCAGAAATATTAAGTCCCCACAGGTATGAGTCAATACAATAAAAATTACATTACCTAAGTTAATTTACTTATTCAGTGCTGTACCAATCAAATTACCAAAGAATTACTTGACAGAGCTAGGAAAAAATAATAACCAAATTGATCTGGAAAAACAAAAGGTCAAGAATACCAAATGGAAAAAAAATGGTATCTAGCAATATCAGATCTCAAAATGTAGTAAAAAGATATAATCAACAAAACAATGTGCTACTGGATAGAAATAAAGGTTGATCATTGAAATAGATTAGGCACACAATATACAGAAGCCTATGAGCACAATAATGTAGTGTTCAATAAACCCAAAGATTCCAGATCAAGAACTCATTATTCAATAAAAACTATTGGGAAAACCAGAGGGTAGTTTAGCAGAAACTAGGGATACAGTAACATCTCACACCATATCAAGATAAACAGAACCAATGCAAGAAACTAGAGAGAAAAACTCTTTGGAATAAGAATTAAGGCCTGATACAAGTCTTATTTCTAAGATATATGGGGAAATGAGGCAAATTCACAGGAAAAAGAGCCATTTTCCAATTGATAAGTGCTCAAAGGATAGAAGTAAGCAGTTTTTAAAAAAAGAAAATTAAAACTATCAATAGCTACATGAAAAAATGCTCAAATAACTAACACAAAAATGCAAATTAAAACAACTCTGAGGTACCACTTTGAAGAAAAAAAGGAAATTGCCAAATGCTGGAGGGGGTGTGGGAAAACAGACACATTAATTTAAAGCATTGTTGATAGAACTATGAATTATTCCAACCAGTCTGGAAAGCAATTTGGAACTATGCCCCAAAAGCTGTTAAATTGAGTACACTCTTTGATCTACCCATGACATCACTAGGTCTACAGCTCAAAGATTTCAAAGAAAGAACTCACATGTACAGAAATATTTATAGTTGTTCTTTTTGTGGTGGCAAATTGGAAAGTAAGGTGACAACCCATCAATTGGGAATAGCATAGTATTGTGCAGTAAGAAATAAGGAAGAGAATAATTTCAGAAAAACTTTGGAAGACTTATCCGAAAGGATGCAAAGTAAAATAAGCAGAACCAGGAGAACAATTTATATGCTAGCAATATTGTAATGACAATTACCTTTGAAAGATTTTAGTAAGTCAGTAAACACAGAAAGCCTTCACCAGGATGGTGACTATAAGTGGGGGTCATATATGAAAGATGTCATGAAAGTAGAAACAAGATTTGGCAATGGGTTAGATAGATACGGTGTGTAAGAGTCAGGTAAGGATGAACCTGTAGGAGGAATTTTTGGTAGAGGGGAGGGCTTGAGTGGAAAGATAATGATTTCTGACTTGGTCATTTTAGATTTGAGATGCCTATGGCATGTCCAGTTAGAGATAGCCAATAGGTAGTTACTGACACAGAAGTGGGTCTCAGAAAGGATACAGGACTAGAGCTGGAAATACAGATCAGAATCATTTGTATAGAGGTGATAACAGAACTCACGGGAGTTCACAAAACCAAGTGAGAGAATATATAGAAAGAAAAGGACTCAGTACACAGTTGGGAATGACATGATGTAGACACAACAAAGACTGAAAATGAGCAGTTAGTCAAGCAGGAGAACTGAGAGAACAATGATAGGAAAATATGAAAAGAGGAAAAATGTCCATGAGAAGGTGATCAACAAAGTCAAATGCTTCAGAGAGGTCATGAAGGGTTGGGATTAAGAAAAGACATTTTGGCAATTTAAAAAAAATTGGCAACTTTGGAAAAAGCAGTTTCAGTTGAATAATGAGACCAGAAGGTGGTATACAGAGGATTTAGAAGACAAGTGAGAGAAGAATGAAATCAAAGGATTTGGAAGAAAGTGAGGAGAAAAAAAAAAGAGGCAATGAGTATAGAGAATTTTTAAAAGAAGTTTAGTTGAAAAGGAGCATTGTAGGATAATAGCTAGCAGGTAGAATCAAATGAAGAGTTTTTAAGGAAGGAGGAGGATTACAGACAAGTAAGGATTCAGTAGATAAGGAGAGGCTGAAGGTTAGAAAGTGTAAATAATAACTGAGGCAATCTGTTGGTGAATATGGAAGAAAATAGAACATGGACATATGCATGTAGAGAGGCTAACCTTGACCAGTAGAATGTCACCTCTTCATCAGAGACTGGAATCAGGAGGACAAAATGGAAAGTAGTTTTAAGAGGGCTGCCAGATAAGAAGAAAAAGCAGAGTTCGTGGCAAATAATCTCAGTTTTTTTGGGGAGGTGGAGGTGAGTTTGATGAAGTAATTAGTGATGTATGTGGTATTAAATTAAGAAGGCTGGGGCAACAGGTGTTATGAGAATTTTGAGAAGAGATGAGAAGGTCTGGAACTTCTGCAATGGTCAACCAGACAGAGAATTAGAAAAAGATAGAACAGCCTTGCTGCAGTGAAGGCCCAGGTAAAATCAGAGAACATGAATTTACAGGGGACTCAATTAGGAGAGATGCATAATTTCTTCCAGCTTCATATATCAGCATTTGAATAGGAATGAAAGTGGGAGTAATCTAGGGTTAGATACACTCACTCCATATTACTTTTCTTTTCTCAAGCCTCCCATATCACCTGTCCTCTACCCTTTTCAGTTGAGAATTTGACTAATCCTTCCTGGAAAAAACAAAGCGAATCTACCATAATCTCCTTCCCCCATCCCACAGCACCCTAATGTTACCCTGTCATTCTTTCCTCCATTATTCTAGTCTCAGATGAAGAGGTGGCATTTCTCCTAAAAAAGGCCAAATCCTCTCTATATGTAACCTTTCTTCTATCCACCCTGTCTTCTCCAGCAAATTGCCCCTACAATCATCACTCTTTCTCCAATCTTCAAAATCTCCCTCCTTTCTGCTTCCTAGAATTATGGCCAAGTCTCCTCCATCCACTGAAAAAGAGGTTTTCCTCAAACTTCCTCAAAATATATATTATATATTCTCTCTCTCAGCCAAATTCCTAAAAAAATTTTTTTCTATACTCATTGCCACCATTTCCTCACTCTTAAATCTTTTGCTATCTGTCTTCCCAACCTTACTTAACTGAAACTGTATTCTCCAAAGTCACTTATGTCTCAACAACCAAATTTAATGGTCTTTTCTCAATCTTTACTTTTCGTGGCCTTCCTGCATAATTTGACAAAAATCCCACTATCTCTCTTCACTGGATTTTTCTCCTCTCTAGATTTTCATAACACTGCTGTGATTCTCCTCTTAACTTATCTGACTGTTGCTCAGTTTCCTTTGGTGGATCACCATTTATTATCACATCACTTAACTCTGTATACAACAAGTCTGGGTCCTAAGCCCTCTTATCTTGTCTCTCTACATTTTTACTTGGTGACTTCATCATCTCTCATTAACTCAAATAATCAATTTTACCAATCTGGTTAAAATGGTATTATGCTAATGGGTGACTGTACTACTCAAAGTGATTCCTGCAGTGGCACTGAACATGAGGAAGTGTTTCATGCGGGGCAACTAATATCAGTACTTGTCTCCAGAGCTAAATCTTCTCTCCCCATTCAAAGTACCATAACTTAATCTGGTTGTTTATTCACAAAAATAAAATGCCAGTATGCAGACCAGGTTAAGGATCCTTGCCCTTCATAAAATGTTTGAGGCCAAAGTCATAAAGGTAACTAAAAAATATGTGAGCCTGATCTGTTTTGTTTTGTTAAACTAGTTATTGATTTTAAAACTGATGGAGACCTGGCTTCAGAATATATTCTAAATTAGCTCTTCCAGGAGCCAATGGGTAATTGTTGAGCCATAAAGAGGGATCTACACTGATCAATTTTGCTCCCATCAATTTTTATCTTAGTTGCCAAATGAAAGGTTAAACATAACTAGGTGGATATATTAGACTCGCCCTTGCTGTCAAACTCTTCTTCCATTAAGCCATTTAAATATGTGACAAGGTCCTCTGACTGAAGGTCATACTTAATTTTTTTTCTGACAATATCACTACAGAGAAGTATGTATTTTCCTCTGTCATGCCATCAATCCTTTAGATTTAGACCTTCAATTAAGCAAGAAGTACCTTTTCTTTTTCACTGTCCATAGTTAAGGACATACCTTTTGTTCCATTAAATGTGGCTCTGCAGATGTGGCAACCTTATTTTCATATGATTAAATAGATAGAGTACATTGCCAACATTTATGCAAGTGACTCTGAGATTAGTCTTATGTCCCAGTATGTCAGTTTCCGTCACAGGCTTAGACCACAAGTTCCAAAGTTAAATTAAAAAGAATTCGGCTTGAGGAGCAACTCTGTCTTTCCTCTGTACAAATACTAGTATTCAGAGTAAAGCCAGAATCATACTACATGGAAGTTTTGCTGCCCAGATATAGCCTATGAATAACATTAATACACTCATCATGTAAACAAGCCCATATCAGTGCCAACCATATGGTACTGAACTGTACACAGGTCAGATACAACTGGGTCACTGAACACATTCTTTTTCAATGTTGTGTACCACCAATGGTGGGTTGCAATTAAAAAGAAAAGTGTTCGTAACAGCCATCCACAGTTCATAACAGCCATTCTGACACACTATGGTGCATTCACTCCTAACACTCCAGGCCCTTGGCTTAACATAGCTAAAACTGAGGCATAGACTTTGTCCATCTCATTGACTAAAGGGATGAGTCTCCAATTACAGGACAAGTTCTAATCACATTTCTTATAAATTCAGACAGTGTTATAAATGTGTTATTCCTTCAGGCCAAAATTATATTTATGAGGTGTTAAAAATTATTATAAAAATATATCTCTTGGATCAATATTTCTTTATACCCAGTACTCAATGCCATCTGGTCTGGGATCTGTATTATTAAAATGTCTAAGACCAATTCAGACCTGAGTATAGATGTATAAGTGTCTAAGACTGGGTTTTCTTCGTCAGGTAGGGTGTTATGTTTACATTTCAGTACCAATGGAAATAGAACTGTGGAGAAAGAACCAAATACATCCTGAAAATAATTACATAAATCAGACGTTTGTACCTGGTAATACAGTGAGGCTGTTTTTGTTATTTCATGGAGATCAACAGAGAATGTAAGTCCTACTTGGTACGCAAATCCAGGCAGCTTCTTGCATATTTTTGATTTTTCAGACCTGCTTTTAAAATTCCTCTGGTTACTGATAAGGTTAAAAAATTCCTGGATTCATTTAATAAAACCAGACATTACTATTTGAAAATCTGGTTCATTTAATAAATGTTAAAATTTTCAGTCTATTCCTTCTAAAATCTAATAAACGGAGATTTCTATGAGTATGGATTCATTAATTCAACTGACACCTGTAATGATGCTCTAAGATGTGCCCCTTCAGCTGGAAACATCTGAGAGAAATCAGGACATATATGAGAATTGACAAAATCATCATTAACATTGTTAGATCCTGTTACTTGCTGGGACCTGCTCTATGTTAAATTGGTCAACTATCTGACTCGGAATAACCCAGACCCTAACTGACCTAGACAACCAACAAAAAGGGACTTCATCTAAAATGTTGCCTAGAGGATGTTCAAGGTGTGCAGAAAGGGCATCTGAAATCTCTTCAGCAGAAGAAGTCCTTCAAAAGAATTATTAATTAATTTACAGAATTCTATTAACAGAATTATTAACTAAAATTTCAGTCACAAATTTAAACATTCAGCTATCCCTTGTTGTTTCTTACCTTCTTTAGTAGTTCCAAAGTTTAAATGACACTATAAAATTAAATCAAACCTACATCTATGATATTTTCTATGCAGATATCTTTAAAATCTATATGTTCAGCCTTAGTATTTCCACCATGGGGAGGACAGGAGACACGCAAGGGCTAGAAACAAACACATGGTACCTCAGTGCAGATAGACAGAAGGCAAACATTCAGGGGCTGGACATGCATTTGCCTCTGCTTTAGAAAGATCAGTTTTGATAGCTGAAGGGAGGATGGACTAAAGTGGGGAGAGACTTGAGGAAAACAGATCAAACAAAAGGCTACTGTAATACTCTAGGAATAAGGTGAAGAAGGCCTCTACCAGGATGATGACAATGTCAGAGGAGAGAAGAGGAAGTATATAGGAGATGTTGTAAAGGTAGAAAGGACAGGACTTGGCTAAAGATTAAATATGGGGAATGAGAGTGAAGAGTCGAGCATGACATATAGGGTCCTAGTGAGCTTGGATTAATGGGAGGAGGATACTCCTGGCAGTAAGAGAGAAGTTATGAAGAGGGAATGGTCTTAGGGGTAAAAATAATGAGTTCAATCTGAATATTATTGAGTTTAAGAAGTCTACAAAGCATCCAGTTTAAGATGCCTGATAGGCTGTTGGAAATATGAGAATCAAAATCAGGAGAAGAGATGACTAATAGGTATCAAAGTCTACCAAGAACTCGGTAATTCTGAGGATTCTGAGAAAAGACATTCAGGTTAAGTAACTAAGGAATTGTTGACAACTTTTTGATAACTGGAAAAAGTAGTTTCAGTCAACTGATGAAGTGAAAAGCCAGATTGCAGAGAGTTAAGAAGAGAGTGAAAGGAAAGGAAATGTGAGAACTGTTCATACAAAATATTAAATATAAAATAGTTCAGTAAAGAAGTGACTAGAAGTCATGGTGGATCAGGAAAGGTTTCACGAAAAAGATGGTGCTTGAGCTGTTTCTTCAAGGAAAAGCAGGGGAAAGGAAGAAGTGCACTTTGGATATAGGTGACCACCACTGAAAAGACCCATTTAGCTGGACTGCAGAGGATGGGAGGGAGAGTAATACCCAATGAGGCTGGAAAGATAAGTTGAGGACAGGCTGTGTACAAAACTATTAACTACTTTGCAAATTTTAAATAGCTATAGAAATAAGCATAAAATATCACTATTAAATCGGAGTCTAGTATACATACACACACACATATACATACATACATGCATATTCATACTAAACAGCACAAATATTTTAAGGTAGAAATTCAGTTTATCTCAAAAATTTTCATTTAACTTATCATTAAATATCTGGAAAAGTTGAACACAGAATTAGATCATCAGAGTCCACAACCCATTGATACAAAGTGAAAATAGATGACTCTTAAATAAAGAAATAGTTAGTAAAATGAGCAAAACACCAAGGAACCAACCACTATAAAGAAATTTCAAATTTTAGAAAATTCAAATTTCTTCAGATTTAAGAGCTATGATATGAATTGTAAAAAAAAAAATCAAACAGTAAAAAATGTTTTTCCACACTAGAAAAGGCAAGAACACTCAGAAAAGAACAACCACACATCATCTAATGCCCTTCTATAGAAGCAACAAAAGGCTTTGGGAGGATTCATGTTTCAATATAATGATCACATCACAATTCTGAAGGATCATAAGGAGAGAGGACAGAAAATTAGAGAAGTTTAATAATAACTAGCAAAAGTTACTCAATACCTTCTACGGAAAAAAAAAATCATATGCCTATGGAAAGTGTATTAATCCAACAGTAGCTACCAACCACCACAGTCATGAAATCGTTAAGTAAGTACCTTTCCACAGTCAAATAAACAAGTAAACAATGAGGGGGTAGATAGGAGATAGAACTATACCTCTTCTAAGCTGTGGAGTGAAGAAGCAGATACCACACGAGATGACAGTGGGTGAAATGGCTCCTGACCAACCACATGTTGATTCTGAATTGGTATAAAAGGGTTTTGTTGTGGTCTGTGGGGTAATGGTGGTAGGCCATAGTGAAAACCCTGTCCCATTAAGTGATTCTGATGTAAATTAGCAAAGGTCCAGGATCCATCAGGTGGTAGGTATTTCAAGGGAGGAGGGGTAAGATTTTCAGATGGTATTGGGAATGAGGGATTATATATTTGGGGTGGCAGATGTTGCTGAAATGCTGAATTGTTGGCTATTTCAATGTCTCTGATGCTGTCACTGAAGCTAGAAAAGTGGACACTATGGTTTGAATTGGATGAAGAAGGGTTTGCTGGTGGGCTTCTAGTTTGAACTTGTCTGTATTGCAAAAGTCTCGACTGAGGTGGTGGCATTTCAGTTAGCTCCCGTGTTTCATTTTGATCATGATGAGTCAGTTCTCTGAGTAAGTCTTGAAACCTAATGAAAAGAATAAATTATACCAATGGAGAAAGAAAAACTTTTTTATGCATTAAATATTTTAAGCAGTAAACAGTACATATATGATCTCACATATATGATCTCACATCATGATAATACACATAAGCAAATGAAATCTTAACACTGAATTTAGAATTCAATAAAATTATACATGAACTGGGAGGAAAAATCAACTGCATTTTAAAGAAAAATTTTGGGTAAAACTGATACTAAACCTGAAAAATGACAGGCCTTTCCCCCTAATATTTTTCTTAACTGTCATCTCTTTTCTTTTTTTGAGTCATTACTCCACTAGATACAGGTAGCATTGTACAGAAGACTCTGAGTACTGGGCTTAAGAGTCAGTATAACCCACATTCAAATTCTGCCTCTGACACCATTACTTAAAGGATGCTAGGCAAGTCACTTAATTTTTATATGTCGCAGGTTAGCTCCTTAGTACATATAAGCTAAATCAACAAATCAAGTTGTTAGAAAGAGTTTCACACTAGGCACTCTCTTTTTCTGAAGAAAAAATATGGTCCGTAAGATCCAGGGAGAGAAGAAAAAACTGCCTATCAATCAAGTGACTCTGACACAAATACTATCCAATTCAAAAAGCATTTTTTAGGTCCTATCGTTAAAAGGAGGCAGCTAGGTGGCACAGTGGGGCCTCTACTGGATCTAGAGATATGAAGACTGGATCTAGAGATATGAAGACTCATACTCCTGAGTTAAAATCTGTCCTCAGATACTTACTAACAGTGTGATCCTGGACAAGTTACTTAACTCCATTTGCCTCAGTTTTCTCATCCATAAAATGAGTTGGAGAAGAAAATGGCCAACTATTCTCATATCTTTGCCAAGAAAACCCCAAGAAGGATCATGAAGAGTTGGACACAATTGAAAAATGACTGAAAATGCTAAAGGATTGTAGGAAATAACACCAATGTTATCTATAGTCAAAGTGAGTCATTTTTCTAGCCCAGGACAGCTAAGGAAAACAGAGAAAAGGATCTGTGGACACTGGGGCAGCAGCTAGTCAGAAGTGTAAGGCAGCCACTGCGGTGGCAAAGAGAAACATCTTAACACCAGAACATGTAAAGGAAGCCAAGACAGAGCTCCACAGCAGAAGATGCCTGGCCAGAAAGAGAACCTAGGAGAACTTTGTACAAGCACTGGGAGCAAGAACAGGTACTCTGTCATCCATTACTCAGTTCCAAGCCCAGGGTGGAAAAGAATGATCCAAAGGAGCGAGGCTGAAGATTAGTACTAAACAAAGAGCAAGTTCCAGAAAATCAGCTGTGTGGCTCTAAGCCCAGGAGCAGGGTTGTAGTCTTACTTCCATACATAAGCCTGTAGTAAAATAAGCAGGGCAGGAAATCTCCTAAAAGGGAGTCACCATAGCTCTGAATCTGCAGAACCTCTTAGTGGGTTAGCAGTAACTAACTCTAGCAGCAGTCTCCTAAAATTCAGCTACATACAATCTAACAGAGAGCTCACACCAGAAAAGCAGAGAATAGACTTCTTCCTGGACGATACCACTTTGGAAGCAATGAAACCTTACAGGGCCCCAAACTGAGCTGTGAAAGCAGCAGAAGCTGAGGCTAGACATCAGTCACTACTATCCTGGTCCCTGAAATGAACAGAATCCAACAGTAACAAAGTCTAAAATCAAGAAGACGTTAAAAAATGAGCAAGCAAAAAAGAATTCAACCATGAAAAGCTATTATGGTGATAGAGAAGCTCCAGGTTCAAACGCAGAAGAAAATAACTTGAAAACATCTATAAGCAAAAAAAAATGAAGAACTGACCCAAGTCCAACAAGAATTCACAGAAGAATTAAAGAGCTAACGTGATTTTTAAAACCAAACAAAAGCTATGAAAGAAAGATATGAAAAGAAAATTAACAGCTTGGTAAAAGAACACAAAACCTTACTGAAGAAACATCAAAAATAATAAAACAGTCAAATGACTGCAAAAAAAAAATAAAAGAAAAAACTGACCTGGAAAACAAGCTGAGGAGAGGTAATTCAAGAATAATTGGGACAACCTGAAAACCCATGAATAACAACAAAAAAAGACCCTATATATCATATTTTAAGAAATTATTAAAGAAAACTGCCTAGATATATCAGAATCAAAGATCAAAATAGAAACAAAAATAAAATCCACTATTAATCCCATAAAGAAACTCTAAAGTAAAAACCCAAAGTAATATAATGGCCAAAATCCAAAACTGTCAGGTGAAGTAGTCCTATTTGGCAGAAATGTAGAGTCTGCAAAGGGGAGTACTGTGAAATAAACCTAGAAACATAGGCCAGAGTCAGATACTTTAAAAGTTTTGAATGCTGAGCTGAACAGTTTTATTTTATCCCAGAAGCAACAAGGAATATTGGACATGTAGGCAAAGGAATTATGTGCTAAGACTTATACTCTAAGAGAAATCATTTCGGCCAACGTGTGGAGAATGGATTATAGGAGAAAGAATGAAAGCTGGAAGTCTAATTAAGAAGTTGTTAAAAAAAAATGAGGACCTCTAGTGGTCATATAAGTGGAAAGAAGAGCCAGATGAGGGAGATGTTGTGGAGGTGAATCAAGACTTGGAAACGCATTGGATCCAATCAGGTACAGGAGAAACAGTCTGGCTCTGGAATCAAAGGACCTAGATTCTAAACCCTCATCTGAAATCTAATGTTTGTGAAATCTTTTTTTGGAGGGGGAGTGGGAGGCTATCAGGGTTAAATGACTTTCTCAAGCTCATGACAGCTAGTAAGTTTCTGAGTCCAGATGTGAATTCAAGTCCTCTTAATTCCAGGGCTGGTGCTCTACCCATTGTGCCACCTTGCTGCCACATGTCTGTATAATCTTGAAGTCACTTAATATGATCCTCAGTTTGGTCATCTGTAAAACAGGGAGCTGGACTTGATGGTTTCTTAGCTCCCTTCTAGCTCTAATATGGGTTTAAGTTCTGCCTCTGACTGTGACTTTGGCCAAGTCACCTAAACTCTCAGTGCCCTGGACAACTCTTGGCACAAAGATATGATATCACCTAGTTATGATGAAGAGATGGCACTCCCTATTTTTTAGATAACATTTAAGGTTAAAAGTTAATAAAGTTTAACCACTGATTTCATTTGTTTCTATCTACCCTTTATAGTTCAACAAATGTTTATTGTATCCATGATCAAATGGATTATTATATTTCCCTAGAAGTGAGGGGATGAGGAAATAGAAATACATGTAGTTGTCAGACTACATAATTCATACCTGGAAAATAGTGTTTTGGCTAATTGAAATCACTAGGAGTGTCAACCAAATTAATTCTGAAGGATATATTCTTATATACCCTTATATATCCTCTTATATATCACAGTACAAAATTTCTTCACAAGAATAGTGTTCAGTCATTTTTTCATTCCTAACTCTTCATGACTCCATTTGGGGTTTTCTTGGCAAAGATATCAGAGTGAGTTGTCATTTCCTTCTCCAGTTCCTTTTACAGATGAGGAAACTGAGGCAAACAGCATTAAGTGACTTTCTATGGTCACACAGCTAGTAAGTGTCTAAGGCCAGATTTGAAATCAGGAAGATGAGACTTCCTGACTCTAGGTGGGATGCTCTATGCATTGTGCCACCTAGCTGTCCCTTTACAAGAATACTCCTACTCAAAATAAAAGGACTTGATTTTCAAGCAAATCTGGGTAGAATTTTTGTTTTGGGAGCTACTTTTAAGAATGTTCAATACCTTGAATGTGTTGCTTCTGCTTCATCTTCTACACTACTGGCAAGTTTCCAGTTTGTCCTAATTGGTGGCTGATGTAATCCTGCTGGTTGCTGGGGCAGATGCTGCAGGTGAGGGTGGTGATAGTGTGGATATGAAAGACTGCCTTGACTGAGATAGGCATTATGCTCACTCCACTGCTGCATTCTTGCTTGCTGTTGCCTTAATGTTTCTAAGGCCACATTTCCATGCATACGTTCTGTAAAAAAAAAAAAAAAAAAAAAAAGTAAAAATGTAAACCATACCCATTGTTGGAGGGGGATGTTTTAAAAAGCTTTTACTGCCAACAATCACGATTTCCCCATAAAGATCCAGCAAGAGCGACTATTAATTTTGGAAAGAATTCAAGAAATCCCTAGACTTCTCAACAAGTAAGAAAGTTTTAGTGAATGAAATCACTCATCTAAAATTTTTAACTGGCACAAATTGTACATACTCTAATGTTCCAGACAAAGTAAAACTAATTATTAACACAATTCTGATTATTACGTTAAGTTAATTCTTAGCAGGATTACTCCAAGAACTGAATAAATCCTGCCCTTGAAGTAATATCTATAGTATATGTGCTATTAGGTAAATAACCTTTTTTCACTTTCAGTAGTGAAATTTAAGAGATATTGGAAGAAAATGAAAATAAAACTTACCTAAAGCTTCCCCTAGTGGTAATCCTGAAGGATTTTCTTCAATGAAATTATTCAAGTGAGAGGGGGGAATCATTGGGTTGGGTTGTGCAATGGATCTCAGAGGGTTAACTTCTTGCAGCATAGGAGGAGGGTGCTGTTCAGATATCACTGCATCTGCAGCAGGAGAATGTGGTCGATGAGAGACTACGTTATTGAAGAAGGAATGGTTGGGGCCTGCTTGATATGTAGGAGAAAGTTGAGAGGGCTGCTGCTGAGTTTGTTGATTCAAGTGGTTATGCGGCTGGACTGCTTGGTTTGGTTGAGGTGGCATTTGAGTTGGTTGCTCAGGGTAATGATTCTGCTGCTGACTTAAATTTGGGGGCTGTTGAACTGGAAATGGTTGTTTTGGTAGCTGGGATAAGTGCTGATAGTGGCGATGAGTGACGGCATACTGTGCATGGGGAGCAGTAAGATGAAGATTTAGGTGTCTTGGGTTGAGATTATCTTTGCGATGAAACTTGGAATTAGGATAAGTAACACCAGGGCGAGCTTCTGGACTTCGGTTCTGTGGATTCGAATCTAAATCATTCTAGAAAGAATGAAAAGAAATGTCTTAATTACAGAAGTAACAATACTTTGAGATCTTGAGGACAAACCATTCACTTTAAGACAATTAGATATAGTGATGACTTTCAAAATAATATTAGAGTAAGATCCTAGAGAAAAAAGGCATAGTGAGTTCTAGCACAAAATATGAGATGTTCCTGTTCTTCTATTATATATTTTATATACTATATTATATATACTATATATAATTATAATATATAATAATATATACCATTATATACTATATATTGTATAGTATATGTGTTAATAATTAACATGATAGCAAGGCTTATCAGAAGATTCAATTCTTTTAATACTCAAAATCTAAATTCTCTCATTTGAAATATCTTGATACCAAAAATGAGTTTTGTTGTCAATTTCTAGTGTTACATATTAGAGTTATTCATTCTGGTACTCTTAAACTAATAGGATTATTTTTATACATTCACTTAGAAAGTTAAACCTACTAATGAAAAGCAAAGAGCATTTTAAAGAAGATATTACCATTACATAAAACAGCACTTGCTAGGATTGGCCAAATACTTTTAATGTAATTCAAGAAAGTATGCATTCCTTTACTAGCTTAGTTTTATCAACTGTAGAAACTGGATAGAAGTTATATTAAGTAAAGAGAATACTACTGTCAAGAAATACAGTTTACTATCACATATTTTTATTTTCACTTTTAATTCACAACATAACTCACTATAAAAAATTCTACACACTGAAAAAACATGACAGGCCACTTTGTCAGCCCTCAAAGTCTTAAAAACATGAATTCCATAACCAAAAGAGACATACAAGAGAAAGATAAAATACGTCATTTCAATTACACAAACAAAATCAATGTTACTGGCCTAAGAAGAAAAGCTTCTGACTGGGAAAGAATATTTACATCAAGTATCTCAGATAGAATTCTGTTACCTAGAGGCAGCTAGATGGTACAGTGGATAGAGCATCAGCCTTGGAGTCAGAAGGACCTGAATTCAAATCTGTGCTAAGACACTTGACACTTACTAGCTACGTGACCCTGAGCAAGTCACTTAACCCCATCTGCCTCACAAAAAAAAAAAAATCCTACAATCTAAAATTTTATACACATACACAAATAAACACCAATAGACCAAGAGACATTCCCCAATGATGGTCAAAGACTAGAAGCAAATAGTTTTCAAAAGAATTGCAAACTATTGATAAACATATATGAAAGATTGCTCAACATCACTAATAAGAGAAATTAAAATCAAAACAAAACTTTACTTTTAACACAGAAAATTAGTAAAAATGACAAAAGACGAGAATGATCAATGTCTGAAGAGTTGTAGAAAAAGTCAACAAATATTTACGGGCATACTATGTGCTAAGTGCTATGCTGAATACTGGAGACACAAAGAAAGGCAAAAGACAGTCTTTGCTCTCAAGGATAATAGCATAGCTCTCAGCATAATAGTAGGAAAGTCCCAATTTAATGAGGCACACTAATGTAGTATGAGTAGAGTTGTGGAACTGGTTTAACCATTCTGGAAAGCAATAAAATGTTCACATCCTTTAAGTTAGATCCCACCACTGGGCATACAAGCAAAGGAGGGCAAAGCCACAAAGAAAAGTCCCATATAATACATCAAAATATTTATAGCAGCACTTTTTGTAGCAGCAAAAAAATGGGAGAGAAAAGTAGATTTCCCCACTGACTGGGAATAACTAAAGAAGTCATGATACATTAATGTTATGGAATATTACCGTGTTATTAAAAACATGAATACAGAAAAGCCCAGGAGGATATAGGAAGTGGCACAAAGTGGAAGAAAGCAAAAACAGGAAAATATACAGAACTATAGTAATGTCAACAGAAAAACAACAAAACCCCTAACTTAACCACTATATAATTACAATGATCAGGTTTGTCCACAAAGAAGGGAAAAGATTCTACTTCCTCCTTTCTTATAAGAGGTGGGAGATTATAGGTGTGGAAGATTACACGCATATACTGCCAGACTTGGTTCACGGTTAATGTTACTTATTTTTTTCCTTTTTAAAAAAATTTATTGTTAGAAAGGATAGGTCTCTAGAAGAGATATTTGGAAATGAAGGTGATTTAAAAGCAGAAGATGTTAATAAAATTGAAAATGAAAATACAGGTTCTGCAAAATACAGCACATGCTCTGGAAAGGGTTATGAAAAAAAAGAGGATCCAGAGAAAAGCTTAGTATTGGCATCCTGAAATTCACATCTTCTCATTTCTCAGCCAAGTGCAGTCATTTTGGACTTCTCTGGCTTCTCCACCATGCCCCCATGCCTGGCACTCACTCCCTCCCACTCTACCCACTGCAACTTTTCAGCTTTCTTTGGTGTGTTGTCCTCCTCCATCACCTGTAAGATCCTTGAAGGTAGAGACTTTCTTTTTCATATTTTTATCTGCAGTGCTTAGCATACTGTCAGGAACATAGTAGATTCTCTAATAAATGTTTATTGAATATAGACATGCAAAGGATATGAACAAGAAGTTTTGAGAAAATATAGTCATATGAAAATATTCTAAATCACTATGGATTAGAGAAATGTAAATTAAAATGACTCTGTGGTAATACCTCATACCTATTAGATTGGTTAACATGACAGAAAAGGAAAATGACAAATGTTGGAGAGGATATGGAAAAATTGGGACGCTAATGCACTGCTGGTGGAGTTGTGAACTGATCCAACCATTCTAGAAAATAATTTGGAACTAGGCCCAAAAGGCTCTAAAATTGTGTGTAAGCTTTGACCCAGCAATACCACTATACTAGGTCTGTATCCCAAGGAAAAGAGAAAAGGACTTATTTGTACAAAAATATTTATAGTAGTTCTTTTTGTGATGGCAAAGAACCAGAAATTGAGGAGGTGCCCACCAAATAAATTGGGAAATGACTGAACAAATTGTGGCATATGATTGTCATGGAATACCATTGTGTTATAAGAAATAATGAGCAGAATGCTTTCAAAAAAGCCTGGGAAGACTTATATGATTTGATGCAAGGTGGGGTGAGCAGAATCAGAAGAACACTGTACACAGTAACAGCAATTTTGTACAAGGATCAATTGTGATTGACATGGCTATTCTGATCAATACAAGGATCCAAGACCATTCTGAAGGACTTCTCAAGAAAAATGCTATCTACTCACAGAGAGAAAATTAGTGGAGTCTGAGTCGTAGATTGAAGCCTAATTTCTTCACTTTATTTTTCTTATTTTTTTTTTTGGAAATATAGCTAATACGGAAATATGTTTTGCATCTTTTCACATGTGTAATTGTTATTACATTTTTTGCCTTTTCAATGGATGGGGAAGAGTTCTGAAAGAGGAAGAGAATTTAGAACTCAAGAATTTTTTTTTAAAGAATGTTAAAAATAAAAAAATTAAAGAAAGCACAACTCTTTATTATTTGAGGACCATTACTGCCAAATACCCTTGCTCTTTGTTTTCTTTTTTCTTCCTGATTATGACTTTTGGCCGTGCAACTGCTAATTGGCAGTACAGACAACATAAAGGTAGGGAGAAAAGAATATGGAACTAGTTTGTTTTGCTAACAATAATACTCAACATTAGAAAGTATTTTACAGTCTGAAAAGCACTTTACATATATCATTTCATCTTTTTACTACTTATTAGCCTTCTATAAGGCTCCTAAAAAATTACTAACATGAGATTTAAAGGTTATTAGTGAGTTTTCAGTTTAGCTCTACTCTGGTTCACAATAAACATGAAAAATTAAGATCTGGAGCTTCACCAAAAAGTAATGAATCATCAGTATGTTTTCTATTGACCTCCAGGACACTTCTCTTCTTTCCTCAATGAATTCAGTTCCTGGATCAGTCTTTCTCTCCTCTTCAATTCCTACCATCATACAAGGGTACTTCAACCTACCTACTGATAGTCACTAAAAAACACTAATCTCCCAGCTCCTCAACTTACTCATTTCACACAACCTACTCCACCCCACCTCAGTCACAAAGATAGTCATATTCTTGATGCTGCCATCATCCACAAATGCACAACTTCCATGTTTATGAACTCTGAAATTCTCTTATCTGATCATAATCTACTGTCATTCTACTTCTCCCTCTGCTTTGAAACCCCAAATCTTGTTCTTCTTCCATAGTGTGCCCTCCAATGCTTTGAACCTTGAGGTTTTTTTCCCAGGCCATCACCCCTGCACTAGCTACACTCTCATCTTTTTTTCCATTTTGAACTCCCTTTGGAGAACCAGTTCCATGCTACACCATCTTTTTTCTTGAATCCCATGTTCCCTTATCGTATCACTGACCTTACCCTTACAAATTCTGGCCTTGGCTCATTCCCACTACAAATTTATGTTACATAACCTCAACTGGGCCCTCACTGCTACTAGGCGGTTCTAAAGAACTTATTATCCCACTCACCACAGCTGTTCTTTCCAAAACATTTCATCTTCTTCAAACCTCTCCCCCTAGTCTCTCAGTTGAGAAGTTTGCCTCATATCTTACAGAAAAAATTGAGGCCATTAACCATGAGCTCCCTCTTCTCAATATCACCCATATGCTTTCAACCACTATTTCTTCCCTTACTACTGTCTCACATTAAGCAGTAGAACATTTCCTTGCCAAGGAAACCCTGCTATCTATACAAGTACCATCATTCTGTCTTCTCCAGCAGACTGCCCCCTCTATCATTCCCACTCTCATTTATCTTCAACATCTACCTAATGGCTGCTTTGTTACTACCTCTACACATACCCATGTCTCCTTTATCCTCAAAAAATCTTCAACTGATCTGTCCATTCCCACTAACTACTGTCACTACCTCCTTAAACAAACTTCACTTTCTTTTCATTCTCTGCAATTTGGTTTCCAATCTCATAATTTGACTGACAGTGCTCTTTCCAAAGTTGTCAACAACTTTTTAACTGTCAAATTTAATAGCTTTTTCTCAATATTCAAAATCCTGAGTTCTCTGTAGCCTTTGACAGCCTTAATCACCTTTTTTCTAGCAATTTTGATTACTATTTACCTGGTTCTCCTCCTAATTCTCTGACTGCTCCTGTCTTCTTTACTGGATCTAATATTAAGGGTCCTGCAAAACTCTGTCCTGGGCATTCTTCTCCTTCTATACTATTTTGTTTAGGGACTGCATACCCTCCTGTGGATCTATGCAGATGATTCACAAATCTAATTGTTCAACCCTAACCTCTCTCCTGATCTGCAATCCCATATCTCCAACAGCTTAATCTAATTTAATAAGACACCTCAAAGCAAATGTCCCATAGACATCTTAAATTCAACACATCCAAAACTGACATTATCATTTTACCTTAACTTACCTTAAAATCCTGCGCCACACCCTTCTTGACTTCCTGTTGGGATTGGAAGTTCAAATCCGTGTGGACGGTCTCGGGCGGGTAAAAGTGGGACTTCTAAATCTTAGAGTCTTACGAGGCCCTCCATGAACAGCGGGGATTCGAGAAGGTCAGACTGAGCTAGCTCGGCTAGCTCGGGTATTTCCGCCTCTCCCCGGGAGATACGTGATGGGTGGAGTCTCCCTGCCCTCGAGGTCGTCCCGAATCTGGGCACACTATTGTTATCTAACAGCACGGTATTGAGATGCAAACTGTGTGGCTGAAGGTTAAGTAGGATTGAGGAAGCCTGAAAGCTCTCTTAGCATGTGAGGAGCCAAGAATACAGTAGGCTCCGCTTCTCTCTTTCCTCTTTCCCCTCCCCCTCTCCCCGCTTGTACTTCTACTTCCAATCCCTTAAGATCCTAGCCTCCTTAGGAAATCTCCCCCTCTTCCTCCTAAGGAAGATCTCCCTGCACTTGTAACCTAGACCCTGAAATAAAGCTCAACCCTTGTTCGACTCTGGAACGTCCTTTCTCTCATATGAGCATCCGGTTTTGGCCAACCGAAGACCTCGGAGGTGAGGTAAGAAGACTCGGGTAGCCCACACAGGCCTCTAGGCCTGGCAACTTCCCTATTACTGTGGAGGGCACTAGCATACTCCCACTGACCCAGACCTAAGTGTCATTCTCTACTTCTCACTCCCCTCACCCCCTTTAACCAATCTTCATTCAAATCTTGTCATTTCTACCTTTACGACATCTGTGACATATTCCTCTTTCTTGCCACCACTCTGGTGCAAAGCCCATCTGCAAAGCAAATCACCTAGACTATTAGTCTACTGGTTGACCTCCCAATTTTAAGTTTCTCCTTACTCCACTCTATCCAACCACTTGCCTGACCAAGCAAGTGTAGGTATGGCTGTATCCCCTCCCCCTTTTCATCACTAAATAAATTTCAGTGACTCACTGTTATCTCCTGTATTACATGTAAAATCCTCTGTTTGGGACTGAAAGGTTTTTATAACATGGTCCCTTACCATATTTTTAATCTTAACATTTCACTCTCTCCCACATACTGTATATGCTGCTCTAAATGTTATTCTTTTTACATAAAACTCCATCTACTTTCCCCATGTCTTTGCACTGGTTATTCTCCATCTCTGGAAATCTCTCTCTCCTCATCTCAGTTTTTTAGTTCCTCTGGCTTCACTCAAAACTCAGCTCTAATCCTGCCTTCTGCAGGAGGCCTTTCCCAGTTCTCTAAGCTTTTAGTTGCTTGCCCTCTGGGATTATCACTTGTAAAATGTAGAACGTGAGCTTACACATAATGTGAGTTCCTTGAGGATAGGGAGTGGTTTTGCCTATCCTCACCCATTAGCCCTTTACTTGTCACATAGTAAGAATTTAATAAATGCTTTTTGATCGACTAAAATGAGTTCTCTTCAAAGGGTTATCTTTTCACTCTCTCCATTAGAATTGTCCTCCATTCCCCAAAGTGATTCTTAGGAATGTACTTGATCACACTTGGTTATAATCAGAGAGGTGAAAAATTAACAATGTAACTAGGTATATAATCTTGATCAGAGTTTTTATACTAAGAATACTATACCCTCATGCTTTATGTTGCCAAGGCAAATTCTTAAATCTACAAGTATAACCCTAAAGGATAAAAGATGGAAAGGCTACAATAGCCAACGAAAAACTTGTGTTTTTTTATAGTATCAAGGGTGACACCCTCTAGAATAGAGCCTATTAAGTTCTAACGTAACAATGATGTGAAAATGCTTGGGTAAACAGGGCAAATGAATGCTCACACAAGATATTATGACAGACAAAAGCAAAATCCATTTATTAAATGTAAACAGCATACCTGTTTGGATTCTACAGGCTTTTTCTCTGGAGTACGAATTTTATTTATTTCAGGTCCAGGATTAGGATCACTTTTACCTTTAAAAAAAAAAAAAGACACTGAAATATTGTTTTCACGTATATATGAAATGAAACTATTTGTGATTACCCATAAGTTCCAGGATTAGTTTCATATTCTCACTTCAATTTGGTTCTTTTCATTTTTTAAAAGTTTCACTTTCTTGGCTAAATTACAAAACAAAGTAAATCTTTAATTAAAGCAAATCCCATTATGAAATCTGAACATAAAGAAGTAAAATATTAAAGCATAAAACTGTACCGAGAAAAATAGCAATAATTTCCCCAAACCTACAGCACATTCTCTACTCTGATTCCATTTGAACAGAATTTTAGCTCCTTTGTAAATGCTTAATGCTTTTATTTTAAAATGTGTTATTATATTTCATTAATTCCTAATAACAGGTTCACCTGACAACAAAGTATCTATTGTATACCTCAAAGTAAATACTATTATATTAAGTAGTAATGATGATAAATCTAAAAATAAATGGATACTAATAAATGAATTGAGTAAGCTAATTTAAAATTATGAGTCTGAAAAAGCCCAAATCCCAAACACCAAAGTCCTTTAATAAGTAAGCCTTACCTGAGGGTCATTTTAAGTCCATTAAAAAATCTTGAATTTATTAAGCCTATGGTTTTATTAGTAACTAGAAAATTTTCTAGATAATATTATATTTTAAGTATTATTATCCCCATTTATCAGACAAAAGTGAGGCACTAAGAGGTTTAGTGCCTTGTATAAAATCATAGTCAATAAGTGGCAAAGCCATGACAACCTTAGATTTTTGAAGAAGAGAAAAATCTACTGATTTTAATCTAAATTTTCCTCACCTTCAATATCTCAAAGTTCTGCAGGAGAAATTACTTTTTACTTTTCATATAATAAGAGTCATGCTTTCCATAACTATATTATTTCAAATTTCATATTAGAGAACACTACAGTAACGAGGCTTTACTGCTTAATTTTTAATTTTTGTTAATTCAAAGTGTTTGGCCATGTTTTCTCCTTGAAACTTTAAATAATGATTTAGCTCAAAGAGAATCAAATTTGCATATGACTGGGTATTACAAACGAGTACAGAATGACAGAATTTTAGAACTGCAAAGAATTCAAAAGATCATCTAATCAAATTCCCTTGTTTTACAGAATGGAAACTGAGGCACAAAGAATGTAAATGACTAGAAGCCATGTCTCTTTCAATTCAAGGAAAATATATTGCATGGAAGATGGACAAACTTTGTATTTTTGACACCTTCCATTCCAGTTTTTCTTCTGACTCAGAGGGAATCTTCTAAACAAAAATTTCCTGTCCAGTTGTCAATGAGTCAAACTTCCACTGGTTTATTATGCTTTATCCCTCAAAATCTAGTGGAATTTGGGCATTACCGTTGGCAACCTGAAATTTTTCTCAGCTTTTCTGACAGGCCAGAATCACTTATGTGATGAAAAGTTCCCTTCTGTCTTCCCGACTCAATTTAACAATTTTGCAAGAATCAGGCAATAAAAAGACGAATATCAAGTATATTGCTAAGATAACACACCATTTAAATAAAATAATAGCAAATCAATTCCCACAAATTTTTAAGAAACTGCTTAAAAGAAACAGAAACTTATATAAAGTTGGCCTTGAATGTTGTCTTCTTAAATGTATTTCCTTATAACCCAATTTTTAATTAAAAACAATAACCTTAGAAAAGCAACTATATAATAGTCAATGAATTGCTAACAGCTAAGGTTTTTTTGAAGGGTGTGGTGATTTCATTTGATTCCACCATAGATACCCTAATAGTACTGATATATTCTTAAATTAATGTTCCATGTAAGATTAGATAGTAATTGTAACAAAGCAATGCAGAGTTCTGACTTTTAAAAGAAAAAGGAATTTTTGTTTTATATTTTGAGAACTGTGCTAGATATCACTATAAAGTCAGGACTCTGTGGTAGAGCAAGGCATTTTACAGTGGCATTTAATGTAATTTCAAGAATCAGGGTAAAAAAATAAAAAGGATGTTTTCTTCTTAATTAAAATTCTCAGAAATGACCATCACCTGATTAAAATAACTATCTTAAATCAATTATTGTCATACAACTCTAAGAATATCTAAAAGAAAAATTTGGTTTTTCTCTCTCAAATTTTAAATGCTGAATACTGAAAGCATCTAAAATGTAAATGCTAAATATCCTATCTAGCATACCTAATTGAATTCTTTAAAGGAATTTTCTAGTTGGTAGTTATTGACATGCTCAGCCCATATTCTACTTATGATTTGAGTATGGCAAAAACAACTCACCATTTCGATTTTGTTCATGTTGATCCTTTTCCTGATGCTGAATTTGCTGTTGCCCTATACTAACTGGTGAATGATGTCCAAGGCCATATGGTATAGGAGACCCCCGTCCATGTGTCTGCAACAGGTTCATATTATATGCCATCGCTGCCTGATGTGTAATGATTCGAGGGTCAACTGCAAACCTACCCTGGTACCCTGTCCATGGTACCTATGTAATTAGAAGAATTAAAATTATTAAATCTATTTTAAAAGATTGCAGAAGACAAACTATCCCAGTGGATATTTGTAGGGGGAAGAAATATCAGGGGTGGATGCCAATTCTAGAAGAGAGAATAACTACAAAGTTCTCATGATTAGTCAGAATTTGCTGAATGACTAGAATACATTTCATCATAAAGAATATGTTTATTGGCCAAGAAATTGTATGGCTCACACAGCATTAATGTATAAAAGAAAACTGGAATTTTATAAGCTTAGAGAGGAACTGAAGTGTTTAAAATTCATCTTCCTTATCATTCTATATTTTGGAAGGGTTTCTTCTTATCAAAGTATATGCAAAGATTATCATGAAAAATGTTATGTTGTAGCTGGTCATTAGGTTGTGTCATTTATGAGAAAAAAGAAAATTTAGTCTGGTGGATCCCAAATCATCTCCAAAGCAATCATCTAGTGTATACATGAATTATTTATATGTAAATAAAATTAAAAACTCATTTCTAGTAGGGTAAAACTCAAAACCATTATTCCTTCTACAAGTATTAGTGGTTTTGTCAATTGCAATACATGTTAGATTACAAAACCTGAAAACTTATTTTAAAAGATCTTGACATATTATCCCTGCATATTAACACAAAATGAATAAAAAGAAACCTACGCAACAACTGCTCATTTTATTAAAACCTGTTAAATGCAGACTGTTAATTTTGTATAACAAAAGCTTCTTTGGCTTAGTAAAATGAATCTTACTCCTAAGGGTCTTACTATTTAAAACAGATGATGTTTACTGCTGCCACTCTGTGTGATAAACAATTGAGTTGAATTCTAAAGTCTGTACTTACTGTGTATGAACTGTATATTTCATGATGACAGTTTTTCTCATTAAATACCTGAAATATGACATCTGGCCAACCTGACAAAAATGTATGTGTCTGAGAAGCTTTATTTTTTTTCAGGGATGGGTAGAGAATACGGTTGGAGAGCAACAGAAGAGGAATTCAGCAATACCTCCTCATGATGAATCACAACAACTACTTGAACTTATAGGTACTTGCTATAAATGAAAGAAAATACATCATCTTGGCTAAATCCCTGGATCTGGCCATATGGCAGTTGAAATAGCAAATCAACTAAAATTACTAATATGTTAAGTCTCAAAGGAAATTGAAATGTTTTAAAATGTATTAGGAAGGGCTGAAATTTCCTAATAAATATCTTTAAGTATCCTTCAGGCATAGTATGAGGTCCCAAAAGACTATGCTCATAGAAAGGGTAGAGCTATGCTTTCAAATAACTGTAAGACACAATAAAGGTATTCCTGAAACAAATTTAAGTCCAACATAGAATCTGAAGTTTCTTCATAAGGTAAAGCCTTCTCAAATGACCTTTATTCCTTAGGAGTTTTTTATATATAAAAAAGATAAATCTCCACTGGTAAAGTTCTATAGAAGCAAACAAAAACACTTTCCAAAATAGGAGACCAAATCACAGGTTTCACTAGCCTCTAGTCAAATCAACCACAGTAAAAAATGTTTACAAGGACCTCTTCTTTGGAAATGACTCACTCCTCTCTTTCCTTCAAATATGCTGATGACAAATTATAAACAAAGAACAGTATCTTTTATGCCATGCTAAATGACTAAAAGCTCAAAGCTTTATCCCAACACTTCATTCTGGTGAGAAGACAACCCTGGAATCTCCAAGGACAATTCAGCAAAGGGAGAGGTCTGGCACTTCCTACAAAGGCAGAAAAGCTTGGGGGCATCAGGTAGGCAGCTTATTAATCAAATGACTAGCTCAGTTTAGCTTCATAGAGCTTCATCACTAGAATTTTTTCTATGAGATTTTGAATTGGTTTGGCCACAACACTTCATGAAGACCACAACGAATGCAACTAAGGGTTGCAATCTGTGTGGGAGAATGAATACCCACATGGATGAAATCACGGCTCTTCTGTAGTATTAAGATAGCAAAATAACTAGAGTTTGAATCAGACTGAGCAAAGGTCAGGCCTGTTCCTATTTTGATATTAATTAGCATTTACTTTAATAAAGAGCAAATATCCAAAATTATACTTACAGGTAAAGGCACAGACATAACCACATTTCCTCCATAGACAGCAGGTACATAAAGAATACTAGTCCCAGTGTGAGGATCTATCCTTTGAACAGGACTAGGAGACTTTCCCATATTTGGATGAGGTCCAAGAGGGGAAGGAGGAGTATATGCTCTGATAGGATTGCCGATGAGTACTGAAGGATTAGGTTGAACTAAAAATAAAGAGATGAAGAAAAAAACTGATTTGTTAAAAACTGTTACTTATTAATAAAAAAAATTATCCAAGAAGAGAACTATTAGACAATGATGCATTTTAGACATTGTATATTGCATCTGTGATTTGTAAGTTTGCCACTACAAGTACTATGTATATGTTATATACATTATAATGTTCATTAAAGCATCTTAAGAGAGAAGCAGCATATCAGCATTATTATTCCCATTTGGGGGGGAAGAGTTCTTTGAGAGAAATAGCTATTAAAAATGTTTTTCTTCAACTAGGTTAAAAAAATTTTCTAAGCAAACTTTAACTTATAAATATAAACTTTATACAGAAAATGGAATTTAGCAATTTATTATCTAAGTAACTTGTTCCAATATGTTTTGTTGTAATTTAAATTAAGCATACTCTGAAACAGGTAAAACATAAAACATGGAAGACATGAAATACTTCAGAAACAAACAAAAAACCCTCTAAAGTGAAGAAAAAAAGCTGAATGAATTAATTTCTAATTTTTCAAAACACTCATCTTTGCTGACTGACACTTCATTAGTGGTTTCCCTCAAAATTTATGGTAAGACTTCTTTTTTAAAAACTTCCTCTTTTTATATAACTGAAAAACACAAGTACACAAAAGGTCAAGTATGCTGCTCAGAGCAATTGGCAAGTCTAGTCCCCAGGTCTATTTTAAATACCCTGAAATTCAAAACACAGATACTCATATAAACAAAAGAAAACTTTTTTAATATTATAATGTTAACTCACCAATTCCTTCATTCTGGAAATGTTCATTCTGGTTATGATGATGGCCTTTTCCCTTTAAAAAAAAATTAGAGTTTGATTAAACTTTTTTAATTTTGGCAAAAATGTATCATTTCCTTCCCTATTCATGTACAAATTGAATGTATGTAGCTATCATTAAAGAACTGAAAGACTTGAGAGCATCTTAAATGATTATGAGATTTTTTTAAGCTAACTTTTTTGTTTTAAAGATTATGCCTGGTGAAAGTTACTTCTTCTCTTAGGGCCTCAGTTTCCTTATTTGTGAAAAAAAGGGGTTGGACTTCTAAGGTAGCTCCCTAGCTATAATAGTATATGTATATGTGAATGATTCTATAAAAGCAGAGATTAATTCACTTGGTGGTATAAAAAAATATTTAGTGTCCTCACAATTTCTACATAAGTTCTGCAAGGATAAGATGGCACCTAAAAAGATTCTTTTGGTACAAAATCTCAGCCTCTAAAATTTCATGATGAGAACCTCAAAAATAATACAAACTAAGCAGTCTATGTTTATGATCCTAGCAGTACTTCATGGTGTTTCAAAATGTAAATTCTACAAGGTTAAGGACCACATCTGGTTTTTTGCTGTTACTGCTGTTCAGTCATTTCAATTGTATCCAACTCTTTGTGACCCCACTTCGGGGTTTTCTTGGCAAAAATACTGGAATGATTTGCCATTTCTTTCTACAGATCATTTTTACAGATGAGGCAAACATGGTGAAGTGACCTTGCTCAGGGTCACACAACTAGTAAGTGTCTAAGGCCAGATTTGAACTCACAGAAATGAGTCTTTCTGATTCTAAGCCCAATGCTCAATTCACCTAGATCACCCACATTTGTTTACTTGATCTATAATTAGTGTTTTCCAATTAATATCAAAAACAACTGAAAGAAAAAACCTTAGCAATCATTCAAAATAGAAAAGAATTAAAGAGACTTCATTGTAATCTCCTATTTCAAAACAGATGCCAATACAACCTGAAAAAACCAGGACGGTAGGGGGAAATGAACTCTAAATATTGACATCTTGTAAATAAATACACATACATCTAATTAATACATTAAGAAAATTATTATTATTTTAAGTCAGATGATGCTAGTAAGAAGGAAGGAAACTGCTTACTTAGGGACATTTTCAGGTCACCTCAAAAACAAATTCAGCAACAATACTTTATGGTATTATATTTTTATCTTTCACTTTTTCCCCTGGTTTTATAAGTTTACAAACCTACAAAAACCCTGGTTTAGAAAAAATTTTAAAACATGATGGGGAAGGGGTGGAGGGACAAGGCAATAATAGATTAGAAAACTATTTTATTCTGATTTTTTATTTGTTTTCTTTTCTAGCCTTTCAAGTCTCTGAAACAACCCAAAGATAATCATTTTATAAGTGAACGTGCTATATATATTCAATCAACAAGCATTTATTAAACATTTTATATCTGACCCTGTGTTAGCTGCTAGAAATTTAAAGATACTAATGAAAATTCTTGCCCCCAATTGGGGCAATTGAAGAGATGACACATGAAAGAACACAGAAAATAAGGAAATACGTAGTAACTTTAGTGGAAAGGCATTAGCAACTGGAGGGATAAGGAAAGTCCTCACGTAGGAGAAAGTGAGTGAACAATTCTGACAAAAGCTAGGGGACTCTAAGAGGCAAAGGTGAGGACAACAAAGGCCTAGAGATGAGGGATGGAAGAAGAGGAAGAAGGCTTGACAGTTCAGTAAGTGAAGGAAAAGTAATGCATGATAAGCCATTACTAAACATTAAGTTAAGTTGAAGCCAGGCTGTTAAGGGCTTTTAAATACAAAAAAAACCAAATATCAAAAAGAATTTATATGTGACCTTAGAGGCAAGTGAGAAATACTGGAACTTAGTAAGCAGACACTGTGATCAGACCTGTGTTTTATGAATATCACTCTGGCAAGTTGGTGTGGAGGATGGATTACATAAGGAAGAGACCTGAGGCAGGGAGAATCAGCAGGTAAAGGTAAGGTAAAGGTAACGAGGGCTAGAATTGGAATAGTGATTGTGTAACTGAAGAAATGAAGACTGATGCAGGAGATCTTGTGAAGATAGAAATGACAATACCTATCAACTATATGTGGTAAGGAAGTATGAGGAAACGATGACAACTCAAAGATTACAAACTTGGATTGACTGTTTAAGATTGGTGATACTCTTGAAAGAAATAGAGAAGTTTAAGTAGGGGATGAGACAGTTAAGTTCAGTTTTGGAAGTGTTGAGGGAGTTTGAAACAGCCATGGAAACTTCAGTTAAAAAGTTGGTGATTCAGGACTGGAATTCAAAAGAGAAATTCAGGTGGGATATACAGAATGGGGAGTCATTTGTGTGGAGGCGATAACTGAATTAAGAGAGCACCAAGTGCAACAGTGAAGACAGAGGCCTAGCACAGAAACTTAGTGGATATCCACAGTTAGTTAGTGGGAATAACATGAATGATGATAAAGAAAAGGAGATTGAGAAAGACTAAACACATAGGAGAAAAATTAAAACATGTCCAAAAAAACCTAGAAAAGACAGAGTATCCAAGAAGAAAAGCTGGTCAATGGTGTAAAATGCAATAAAGAGGTCAAAAAACAATAGGATGGAGAAAAGGGTATTAGACATGACAGTCAAGAAATCACCATTAACTTTAGAGAGAGCAATTTCTGTTGTTAATATGTACCTATATGAACAAAGTGACTCTAGAGAGAGTTTGAAAAAAAGTACTAAAAATAAGCACTGCAAATAATCATTCTCCCTAAAATTTTGTTCCTATAATCTCCAGCTCCCCCACAAAATTTCCCCCCATAGTTTCAAAACTCATGTACAGCACAAATTAAGGAGATGGGAAGATTTACATGAACTGATGCAAAGTGAACAAGCTAGGATTACGTGCTAGTAAACAGTAGCAGAAATACTGTAAAGTGTCTAAGAACCTGAAGTTGAGGATCACTCAAAAGTCAATGAAATCACAGAATGTAAGGGTTGGACTAGATCTTGAAGGTCATAAAACCTAACCTATACAGCAACCTCACTATAAATAGGCCCTCATTAGTGGAAATAATGAATCCTATAAGAAAGTTACATTATACTAATTTTCTTTGTATATTTCCATTTAGCTAGAACCAACTGCCATATTTTACATGTAAGGATTGTTCAAATAGTGAAAATTTGAATAACAAAACCACTTCACATGATATAACACAGGTATGACATACCTGACAAATGACTATCCAGATCCTACTTAAAAGACCATGAAAGAGGGGAAATCTAAAAACTCTCACTTTGAGATAGCTATCATTGTTAGGAAATTTTTCCTGATATCAAGCCTAAATTAGCCAGTACAGATTCCAATCATTATTCCTGGTTCTACCATCTGGGACAAAAGAGAATAAATCTAATTCCACCTCCATGTGACAGCCCTACATACTCTTGAAGATAACTGTTATGCCACCTCAGAATCTGTTCTAAGCTAAATATCCCCAACTCCTTCAATAAATCCTTGTAAATACATCATGGACTCAAGGCCCCTCATCATTCCAGCTGCCCTCCTCTGGATGTACTCCAGGTTACCAATATCGTTAAACTGTAGCATCCAGAACTGAATGCAATATTCCAGATGAGGTCTGACCACAGCAGAGTACAGTGCGATTATCACCTCCCCACTCCCAAAAGCTAGAGCCCAAGCACACATGACCATTTTTGGTTACCACATCACACTGCTGACTCATGTTGAGCATGCAATCCACTAAAACCCTAAAATGTTTTTCTGAATAACTGTTCTATCCATGCTTCCCACAATTTAGACTTGTAAAGTTAATTTTTTGTAGCCAAGTGCAAAATTTTACATTTATCCCTACTGAATGTTTTATTAAATCTATTCCAATGAGCATCTGGCCTGTCAAGATCCTTTTGGATCCTGACTCTATCATCTAGTATATATGATACTCCTTCTAGATTTGTAACATCTGCAAATTTAATGAGAACACCATATACACTTTGATCCAAGTAATTGATTTTTAAAAAGTTAGCACAATGCTAAGCATAGATCCCTGGGATACTCCACTGGAGACCACTGGCTATAGTAATAATGAATCATGAAATGGACATTTAAACAGTTCTAAATCTGATTGTATTACTCTTTCATGCAAATTTCCCATTTTCTTTTTTAATCAAAGGTTTATCAATTTTATTGGTTTTTTCATAAAACCAACTCTTAGTTTTATTTATTAATTCAATCATTTTCTTAATTTCAATTTTATTAATCTCTCCTTTGGTTTTCAGTATTTCTAATTTGGTATTTACTTGGGGATTTTCAATTTGATTTTTTTCTAGCTTTTTCAGTTGCATGCCCAGTTCACTGATGCTCTCTTTCACTATTTTATCCATGTAGGCATTCAATGATATAAAACTTCCCCTAAGAACAGCTTTTGCAGTATCCCATAAATTTTGGTGGGTTGTCTCATTATTGTCATTCTCTGAAATGAAGTTGTTGATTGTTTCTATGATTTGTTCTTTAACCCACTCATTCTTTAGGATTACATTATTTAGTTTCCAATCAATTTTTGGTTTATCTTTCCATGGCTTTTGATAACATACAATTTTAATTGCACTAGTATCTGAGAAGGATGCATTGACTATCTCTGCCTTCCTGCACTGGATTGTGAAGTTTTTATGCCCTAGTACATGGCCAATTTTTGTATATGTGACATGTACTGCTGATAGAAAGATATATTCCTTTCTATCCCTATTCAGACATCTATCTCCAGAGATCTATCATATCTACCTTATCCAGAGTTTTATTCACCTCTTTAACTTCTTTCTTGCTTATTTTGAGGTTAGAGTTATTAAGTTCAGAAAGGGGGAGGTTGAGGTCACCCACTAGTATAGTTTTGCTGTCTATTTCTTCCTGTAACTCCCTTAATTTCTCCTCTAAGAATTTGGATGCTATACCACTTGGAGCATATATGTTTAGTTAGGATATTGCTTCTTTATCTATGGTGCCTTTTAGAAGGATACAGTTTCCTTCCTTATCTCTTTTGATTAGGTCTATTCCTGCTTTTGCTTTGTCTGAGATAAGGATTGCTACCCCTGCGTTTTTTTACATCAGCTGAAGCACAATAGATTCTGCTCCAACCTTTTACCTTTACCCTGTGTGTATCTCCTCTCATTTCAAATGTGTTTCTTGTAAACAACATATTTTTGGATTATGACTTTTAATCCATTCTGCTATCTGTCTCTATTTTATGGGAGAGTTCATTCCATTCACATTCACAGTTATAATTACTATCTGTGTCTTTCCCTCCATCTTCTTTTCTCCTCCATTTATGATTTTAGTTCTCTCTTCTCCCTTACCCTCCACAACAGAGTTTTAGTTTTTGACCACCACCTCCCTCAGTCTTCCCTCCCTTCTTTCAGCCCCCCCCCTTTTACTCCTCTTTTCCCTTACTACTTCTTCCTTCCCTTTTAGCCTCCCCTCCCTTTTCTTTCCCCTTTCCCCTCCTACTGCCTATAGAACTAGTTAGATTTCAATACTTGATTGAGTTTGTTGTAACCTCCTTGAACCAAACCAGATGAAAGTATATCTCAAATGAAGCTCATCTCCCTCCCCTCTTTCCCTCTAATGTAATATGTTTTTGTGCCTCTTTCTGTGATGAAATTTACCTTTTTCTGCCTCCTCCTTTTCACATCTCATGATACAATCCCTTCGCACTCAAATCCCACTTTTATCATAACATCATTTAATTTATATCCACTCTATGTATATCCCTTTTAAATATAATAACAAATATACAATTCTCAAGATTGACAAGTATTATCTTCCCTTATAGGGATATAAACAACTTGCCCATACTTAATAACAAATTGTTGGGGGGTTTTGCCCATTTACCTTTTTATGACTTTCCTGAGACTTGTATTTGAAGATCAAATTTTCTATTGAGTTCTGTCCTTTTCATCAGGAAGGTCTGGAAATCTTATTTCATTGAATGTCCATCTCCTTGCCTGAAATACTATGCTTGGTTGTAAGTCCCAGCTCCTTTGCCTTATAGAATATCATATTCCCATCCCTCCAATCTTTTAATGTAGAAGCTGCAAGGTCCTATATGAATCTGACTATAGCTCCTCAATATTTGAACTGTTTCTTTCTGGCTGCCTGCAGTATTTTCTCCTTCACTTGATAGTTCTGGAATTTGGCAATGATATTTCTTGGTGTTTTCAGTTTGGGATCCCTTTCAGGGGGTGAATGGTGGATTCTTTTGAAGACAATTTTGCTCTGGATATTGGACCTCTGGGCAGTTTTCCTTAATGATTTCTTGGAAGATATTGTTCAGTCTTTTTTTTTCATCATGGCTTTCTGTTAGACCAATAATTCTTAGATTTTCTCTCCTGGATCTATTTTCCAGGTCAGTTGTTTTTCCAATGAGATATTTTACATTTTCTTCTATTTCTTCATTCTTTAGATTCTGTTTGACTGATTCTTGATGTCTCATAGAGTCATTAGCTTCTACTTGCCCAATTCTAATTTTTAATAGATTGTTTTCTTCAATTAACTTTTGCATCTCCTTTTCCATTTGCCCAATTGCTCCAAATTTTAAGTAATTATTTTCTCGTTAGATTTTGTAATTCCTTTTCCATTTGTTCAATTTTCCTTTTTAAGGAGTGAATTCTTTTTTCGTATTTTGAATATCATTGACCAATTTTTCTTCTACTTCTCTAAATTGGCTTTTAAAATCCTTCTTGAGCTCTTCCAAGAATGCTCTTTGGGCTTGAGACCAGTTCAAATTCCCTTCTGAAGTTTCAGATGGATGTATAGTCTTAATGCAGACTTCTTTGGTATTCGTAGTTTGGTCTCTGTCACCACAGAAATATTCTATGGTCTTTTCTTTTCTGGTTTGCTTCTTGCTCATGATGATTGCCTTTTTCCCGGCTTTTAAAGTGCATCTCTGCTTCTGGGGCACAAGGGGCTCTGTCCCATAGTTCTTGTGCTTAGAAATTAAGGCTTTGTGTATTGTGGCCTCTGGTTCTTTTAGCTAGAAGCTAAAATGCTGCAGCTTACCTGGTGCTGAGTTGGTTGATGTGCCAAAGCAGAGGCCAGATGAAGTCTTTCTGAGTTTCCCCAGAGTTACCCTGGAGCTAGCTGGGGTAAGTGTCGGGTAGGGGTGATCTGGCCACAGGAGGTCTCCCTGCTGAGCTAGAGCATAGGCAAGCTTAGTGGTTGGTGAACCTTGTCTGCACTAGTGTCTTCCCAATTCACCTGGCTATGCTGAAGCACACCTAGGGTCCTGGTGTTGGCAACTGCAGGCTCCATCCCCCTCACCCCTGGGGCTCAGGATCTCCTCCTGGTTTGTTGAGGTGGGGCTGTCTAGGACAGCTCCAACCCTGCACTGGTCCCCTTTAACCACAGCAAGAGAACCAGATCCCCTTTGTGATTTTCTTAGCCTCATGGGCTAAGAGATTGTTTACCCCTTTGGCTGATCCCACTGTTCCAGGATTTTTTCTGGGGAAATATTCAAGGTCAACAAGGGGAGAGAAATAGCATTTACTGATCACTCTACCATTGTGGCTCCTGGAAGTTCAAGCAAGTGACTTATAGACATTTAATCTGCAGGCTGTGCTGATAGTCTCAGGAATAGCTGCTGCAGTTACCTAGGGTTCTGCAGTTCTTTCTCACTCACTTCCGCTGGACTCCCATGCTGTGCCAAGGTCCATGCTGGTACAGCCTGTGTGCTGTGAGCTCCTCCAGCCCCATGCAACATATACCTCCCTTCAAACTTTCAGGCTGTCCTGGGTTGGAAATCTGCCACACTCTGACACCTATTGTATTCTGCCACTCTAAAATATGTTCAGAATCTCTTTTTAGAGGTATCTGAAGAAGTTTGTCTTAGAGCTTAGGTGAGTACCAGCTCTCACTCCACCATCCTGGCTCCACCCCTCCCACCCCCCCCATCAAACTTCTCATTTTCAACATAATGAGATGTTTTTCCTGTTATCCTTTCTGGATAATTCTGGAAGACCACAATTTAAGTCAAACTCACTGACTTATAGTTGGCAGGTTGTTTTTTTTTTTAAATCAGAACATGTGATCTTTTCCATCTTATAGTAACTACCATTTTCATGATCTTTCAAATATCAATGGCAGTGACTCAGTAATCACTTCTGCTATGTGGGAATTGTAGGAATTGAGCAAACCATTCTGACTCTACCTTGTGACTCAGTTCTACAGCTAGCTCATTTCTTCTATATTCAGTTATGGGTTTAGTCCAATTTCTATCTTGGGAGAAATTTTTAATCAATCATGAGAATTATGAGAAAACTTTATTTCACTGTTTGAACCTAGCCCTACAAGGCTGGGAAGCTGGATCACCTTTACTTGTTGCTTAGAGATCCTTAACTAAGGACCTAGGTTATGCTGACAAAAACCTAGTCAGATTCAAAAATGATGCAAGACATTTTCTCACAATTATACATTTCAAGCAACCCACATGTGTTACCTGAAAACAGACCCTGTACTGGTCAATCAGTTACTGTGTTTCCTTGCTCCTTTGACTGAATACAGACACCTGGGGAAGAGGGAGACACTGCTTTTTCTGGTGTCAGAGAATTGCAGCCATTCACTTTCCCTCTCCCAACTCAGAAAGCCCCTAATCTTTGCTCCAATTAAAAATCAGACTGCCTAATCTTATATCCTATTTATATCTTTTTTTTTTTCAAACATGTAAAAATATGTCTCCTCTTGTATTTGTGGTCCAATGCGCTAAACTGAGGAGGCCTGGTCCTGATTTGTTATACAATTGGAATGTATTGTTTAATAAATTGACATACTTTTAAAGCTCAAATCTTTGTTTCTTTAGTTACTTCATATTTAGTTGTTTCAGGACACAAAGATGTTGTTCATCTGGGTCAGATAACTAATTCATTAAGGGTTTTTAGGCATTTTCTGACTCTGTCCTTACTTACCTTGGGTATTAATTTCCTGTTAGTCATTTTTATTCTACCACTTTCACCATGAAGGTCATTCTCTTTTGCAGAGAAAACAGAAACAAAATAGAATTAAGCAGCTCAGTCTTGTCTATGTTGTCAGTTGATATTATCCATCTACCCTAAAGAAAGGTTATATCCCTTCTGGGATCATCCTTTTTTCTCCCAATACGGCTAAAACAAACAAACAAATTATTTTCTTGTTCTTAGCTTCTACACTGGTGGGCCTGGAGTCAAAAAGGCTGGAGTTCACATTTGACCTTAAATACTAACAAGCTATGTTACCTTATGCAAGCCATTTAACCTCTGCCTCAGTTTCCTTAACTATAATAACAGCACCTGCTTCTCACAGTTGCTGTGAAGATCAAATGAGATAATGTTTGTAAAGTACTTAGCACAGTTTCTACAGCATAGTAGATACTTCATAAATGTTTGTTCCCTTTCTTCTTTTAATCACTCTCAGCTCATTCTAACCTTTTATATTCCTTGAATAGTATTTTACAGGGCCATAACATGATCATAAATTCATCTTCTGCTACCTGGCTTTGCTTCCAATTTCCATATATTTTTTTTAAATCATAGAGAGATGCAGAATAGATATGCATAGTTTTTAATGCATTACAAATAAGAAACTACACAGGAAAAGCACCATAAAGGATGTAATCAGAGAAATATATGACTAAAAAATCAAAGATGTGCTAGTCATGTAGTGAGAAGGAGAAATAACCAATGGAAAGTGAGTGTACTCCACTGGTACCTGTGCCATGTCAAAAAAAAAAAAAAAATAAGAGAAAGAGTACTAGAAGGTTGAGCAGATCCCCTGTGCCAGATTTATAGGAGGTCATGGATAAGCAGGTTTAGATAGGTAATAAGCTTCATCTCTGCAAGTAGTACCTAAATTGATGACTGATCATGCTAAAGACATTTGCCACAGTACAATTATACACTGTAGGTATGGGGGAAAAGGAGGGAAGGACAGAGAAACTGAATGAAAGGACAAGATACAAATGATGCCACGTTGAAGGCATTTCAACAAGTACATTTCAGTAGCCTGGGGGCATATTAACTGTTTTACAGTGTCCAACTAAATCAGTAATAGATGAAACATTACGTACTACACATAAATCACAAAATAGAGCGACCTAAGTAGGTATCTATTACAGAAACTATCCTACAACATGGATTTCAAACTTTCTCTAGTAAAAAGGATCAGAAGCTGCCACTGGAAAAATATTTTTATTAACAACTTCCAGTTTATTAAGTTGCAGACATTTACTAATAAGTGATTTGAGATAATCAAAATATTTAAGGTAGTTGTAGCTAGTTGGAAGAGGTAGATAAAGAAATGGACAGATTATTTTCTTTTCAAAAAGAAGGAGTTTCTTAGTTTAAGGGTTTCAAAAAAAACTCCTAAAAAAGATTTCTCCATTCATTATCTATCAATACTTTATGATTTGGCTCCAATCCTCAGTATTTAATTGAAATTGCCTTAGACACGGCTGCCAATTATATTATGCTTTAAATTGTTTTTTCATCTTTACATTTAAATATTTACATTTACAAATAAAGGAAATGACTACAGAGACCCCTTTCCAGCCATAAATCTACGTTTCTTTATTCTTATTACTTGAATCATTGACTAAAACACAGCTGTAACAACTGTGGCAGGTCTCCACTTCAGTTACGTTTTCAAACAGTAATTAAATTTCTTAATGGAGAGGTCTGGTATTTTTTTTAAACCCTCAGGGTAGCTCTAAGAACAAATCTGAATCTGAAGACACAGTCCTTTCCACAGTTCTTAACTTCACATAGATTCTTGAGGAGAATGAAATGTAAGGAAAGGCTCAGAGATGTGATTTTGATTGGGAAAGATGAGGGTCTCAATCTACAAATGGAGCTGTAGATGGACTTATACGAACTGATGGTGAGTGAAGTGAGCAGAACCAGGAGAACACTGCACATAGTAACAGCCATAGTGTGTGATGACTGATTTTGACAGACTTAGCCCTTCTCAGCAATGCAAGGATCTAAAACAATTCCAACGGACTCATGATGGAAAATGTCATCCACATCCAGAGGAAAAACTATGAAGTCTGAATGCAGAGTGAAGCAGATTATTTTCTTTTTTTGTTTTATTTTGTTTTCTTTCTCATGGTTTCTCCCATTTTGTTATAAATCTTCTATGCAACAAGACTAATGAGAAAATGTGTTTAATAGGAATGTATGTGTGGAGCCTATATCAGATTGCAGGCTGTCTTGGAGAGTGAGTGAGGAGGGAGGGGAAGAAAATTTAAAACTTATGAAAGTGAATGTTGAAAACTAAAAATAAACAAATTAACTAATAAGAAAAAGAACCCCTGTTCAAGGTAATCTCATAATTCCTATGGATTCAATTATCACCTCTTTGAAGATGATTCCCAAATCTATACATCCAATTCTAATCTCTCTCCTCAACATCAGTCCTACATCATATGATCATAGATTTAGACCTGCAAGGAACCTTAGAGATCACTAAGTCTAATGCCCATAAAGTGAAGTGACTTACCCAAATTCAGAACTCTGTGCACCACACTATGCTGCCAACCAGTGTGATAAATATTGCTACCTAAATGTCTCAAAAGTACCTTATGCTCATCATGTCCAAAACAGAATTTATTATCTTCTCCCCCCAAAGCTGCCCCCTCACAAATTTCACTATAGCTTCAAAATGATCTATTTAAGCAAGTGGTTAATGTGTGGGAGTGTGTGTGTGTGTGTGTGTGTGTGTGTGTGTGTGTGTGTGTCTGAAAGAGGGGGAGGGAGGTAAGGAGGGAAAGAAAGAAAGAGAGAGAGAGAGAGAGAGAGAGAAATGAATAATAGATATCAATGTGATGTGTCTCTGTTTTTATGAAGCCTGAAAAAAACAAAAGCCAAGAAACAGGCTCAGCCAGCAAACCCTTCCCCTATCCAACAAGCATGGCAGCAAGGAGCCCAACAGCAACACACACGTATGCTATAATTTCATCTGCAAATCCTTGCAGAGGAGAGGAGCAAAGATTACAAGCCACATCAACCAATAAAACAACAAAAACCATTAGAGGGGTAAATATATTTTTAAACAGTTTCTTTTGAAACCCAAATAAGCCACATCACCACAAGGATATTTAAAGATGAAACTGGAAACACAAACTAATGACAAATTGAAAAAATGTCAATATTTCTATAACGATATATTTTCTTAATAAATCAGAGGAGAGCCTCCACATTTGGCATCTGATTCCATTTTCTTGGATAGAGTGGAAGAGGAAGGAGAAATGGCAAAATGAAAACAAATGATGGAAAAGCATATGGACCAGACCAAGTATACACAAGGAAGGTCCATACTTAAGGCTACAAAACTGAAGTCACTAAGGATTTGATTGTTAACATGTCTGAAAGAAGGGAATGATTAGAAAAGAAGACACTATTACTACTGAACAAAAGGAATTAAGAAGATATTGATAGCTACCAACCCATAAGCTCACTTTCCTATTTCCACAAAATTTTTAAAAGAATAATCTGATAGTTGTTGACAGCTTGCATTTCTTCACTGTAGAAAATATTCACAAATTATATTCTATCTTAACAGACCACAATTTTACAATCACACAACTATGTGAAATATGCAGAGACAATTTAATCAATCAAAAAGCATTATTTAGCACACATGATGTGCTAGGCATTGTGCTAAGCACTAGAGATAAAAGACAAAAAAGAAACAGTAAGCATAATCACATATAAACATATACAAAATAAATGTAAGGCAATATTTTTGTAGGGAGGTGCTATCACTTCGTGGAATCAGGCAAAGGATGATACAGGAAACAGCACTTGATCTGAGCTTTGAAGAACTGAGGGATTCCAAAAGGACTGCATTCTAGGCTGGAGGGAGAATCTGTATGAAGGCACTGAGATTGGAGATGGAATGTCATGTGTGAGTTAAGAGGAGTGTACTGGTAAAAGTTCAACAATTGATTACTACTCACCACTCCCAAAAAAAGACACATCATACTTTTGTTTAATGTGTCTTATCTGACCACAATCTATTGGTTTTCTACCTCTCCCTCTGCCTTCTGATAACAAACCCTGTCCTTCATCCACACTGTGACTTACAATCTCTCAACCTTCTAGCTCTTTTCCAGGCCATCACCCCATGTACTAGCCACAATCTTCTTTATATTGCTACTTGATGAACCAGTTCAAATGTACACTGTCCTCTTCTCTTGAGTCTCTTGCCTCCTTGTCACCAACTGTGCCCTGTCAAGCCTTAGCTTTGGATCACACCCATCTGTGCTCCTACACACATGCTGCTGAACAAAGGGAACTTCTCCAACTGCCTGACTTCTCAAAGTGGATGTCACACAAACATCTTAAACTCAACACATCCAAAACTGATCTCATCTTTCCCTCCCAAACCTTCTGCCTTTCCAAACTTCTCTATTATTTTCACCATCATCCTAGTCCCCTACACTCAAGATCTAGGTGTCATCCCTGACTCCTCACTATCACTCACCTCACCCTGCTCCCATCCAATCTGTTGCCAAAGCTTGTAGATTTCACCTTTGTAACATCTCTTAAATAGGCCTCTTTCTCTCCTTTACCTGCTGGGGTTGTTGGAAAAATAGAATAATATTTGTAAAGTACTTTGCAAATCTTAAAGTGCTATAATAAATGCTATTATTATGAAGCATTTTAAAGTATCTATTATCTGCTAAGCACTGTGCTAGAAACTGAGTATATAAAGACAAAAAAGAAAACAATCCCTTTTCTCAAGGAATTCATATCTTAAAGCAAGAAAGAAAGAGCTAAAATCAAGAGATTAAAAACTTAAACAAAAAGTAAGCAAATTTATCCAATAGTTGAAACTGAGAAAAAAAATAGAACAGAACTCAATTCAGTAAGGCAACAACAAAAAAGCTGAAACAAAATAAAAGATTGAAAAAATAAAACAAATGAGATACTATCAAAAACAAGTGACCTTAAAAACAAGAAAAGGAGAGATCATTTCAGAATCATCAGATTCCCTTAAAATTGTGACCAAACCAAAAAAACCCAGATACTATATTTCAAGAAATCATGAGAGATATGCCCAAAACTATTAGGGCCAAAGGCCAAAGTGAAAATAGAAAAAATCCACTGATCACCTCCTGAAAGAAACTCCAACTTGAAAACAATCAGAAATGCCATAGTCATAGTTTTCAGCTTAAAGAACAAATATCACAAGCATCCAAATATCTAAGGACCACAAAAGTCTTAACAGCAACTAGCGCACAGAAAGCAAAGGAAATCTTGGAATGATATTCCCAAAGGTAAAAAGGCTTACAATAATTTATCTCACAAAACTGAGCATAAATATATTAGAGTAAAAAGAAATTTCCAACAAGACTTCTTAAAAGCATTCCGTTAAGAAAACCGGAGATGGGCACAATCTTTGAAAAACAAACATAAGAAATCAAAAGAAATTTAGAAAGAGACCCTATATTTGAGTAATTCAAGGGGTCAAATGATAATCAAGTACTTCTATCCTGATTTGAGGTTGAGGGGAAAGAGAGAAGAGAGGATCACTTTTCCTTTGTAATTCTTGTTTTTCCTAGAACCAAAGAGGAAGCAAAGAGACAAAATTCAAAATTGTGATGTTTTGTTTGATTAATTCAATTTTGTCTTATTTTCAGTTCCAATTTCTCTCCCTTCCACCTCCTCCTCCTTCACCTATTGCAAAAGTAAGAAAAGCAAAACCTGTCACAAATACATATAGTCAAGCAAAAACAAATTCCCTCATTGGCCATATTTTTTGTTTTTGCTGTTCTTGTTGTTTCATGCTTCAATTTGCATTCTGAGACCATCACTTCTCTATATGGAAGTAGGTAAGAAGCTATTATTATTTCTATTTGTTTGACTGACTGATTGAACATTCCTTCCATTCCTGGAATCTTTGTGACCAAACCATTCCTTTCTTCTAAAGTCCCAGTTATGATTATTTTAGAGTTAACTACATCTAAGAGGATTTTATATAACTCAAAAGTACTCCACTGGAGTTGGAGATTTTTCTTTTTGCTCATATCTATAGCTTCATTTCTTGCATTAAGATCGTGCTAGGGCTAGGCTTTGTCCATCCATTTCCATTTGCTTCAGTAGAAACCCTCCCATAATCATCCCTTCTCTAACCTTTAATGTCTCCCTTATTTACTCATTCATTTAATGCTGTCTATCCTAAAATCCTTTCAAGTTCTTTTTCTACATCTCTTCTCCTTTGTACACCAAACTCCTATACAAAGCTTTCCATACTCATTGCGTCCACTTTCCTTCTCACTAGATTCTCAATACTTTACAATCCAACTTCATCATTCAACTGAAACAACTTCTTGTAAATGACAAATAAAATGGCCTCCTAATTCTTTTTGACCTCCCTGCAGCATCTGATGCTAATGAACCTATTCATCTGGATACTATCTACTCTTTCTGATTCTGTGATCTCTTGGTTCTCCTCCAAATGTCTGACTGCTAATTCTTATTCTCCTCTATGTCACGTCCCCTCCAATAATATTCCAAAGCTATCCTGGACCCTCTCTTCTTCTTTTGCCTCATTAAACATAAATTGCTATATCTATACACAAATGACTGCTATATCTGTATATCTAGTCTTAGTCTCTCTCCTAAAGTGAAGTTCTGCTTCACTAACTGCTTACTAGATATTTCAGGTCCTATAGGCATCTCAAATTCAACGTGTTCACAACAGAAGTCATTAACTTTCTCCTAAAGTCCACAGGTCTTCTGAATTTCCTTGTGTCTGTCATTCAGGTTTCCAACTATATCATTATTCTTGACAACTTATTCTCCATCCTTCCTCACAACCAACTGACTTACAAATCTTGTTCCTACTTCCACTACATCTCTCAAATTCATTCACTTTTCTCTGTTCAGAGCTACCACAGGTCCTCAGCGCTTCCTACCTAGACTATTTCAGTAGCCTCCTAATTGATCTCCCCTCTCCAAATCATTCTCCACATAGCTATCAAAGTGGTATTATTAAAGCACAGGTCTGACCATGTCACACCCTTGCCCAATAAATTCTAGTGATTTGGGTTTTTGTTAACTCTAGGATCAATTACAATATCCTGTTTGTCACATAAACTTTTCCATAACCTGACTCAGTTTACCTTTCCAATCTTATCCTGCACATTACTACCCTTCATGCACTCTACAATCCACTAGAACTGACCTTCTTACTGTCCTTTACACATAATATTTCATCCCCTATCTCCATGTCTTTCGACTAGCTGTCTCCCATGCTTAAAATATACTCCCTCTTGATCTCCGCCTCTTCAAATACCTAGAGTCTTTTCAAAGCTCAGGCCAAGTGTCTTCCTCTATGAGGTCTTTTCTAATTCTATAGAATTCCCTTAAGTAGGTGCTGTCCTTCAAATACCCCTATTTGCAGGTAATGCTATAAGGACTTCACTAAATGAACTTCCTAAATGTGATCCATAATCAACCCAAAGACTTTGACTATGTGCACCAGAAAAACCTAATAGATTATGATGTGTGGTTACAAGAATAGACCACTGAGTTGGGCCACCAATACAATATCTGAAATACACACTATAGATGGATAATGATCTGGACCCAGAATTACACAACAAGAAGAGGATGGGCTGAAATGTATTTTGCAAAATTATATATTGATTTCTATAGACCCATGTTTCTCACAGAAACAAAAGCCCATCTCTTCACTACTAATATTTTTCTAGTTATGTTCTATGAGTGCATCATAGAATACTACAACTTCTGAAAAAAATCAAAATTACATGTTAGCTAAAAAGTAACTGATACATTGTAGGTACAAAATACTGCAACAAATCATTAACAAGAAAATGAGTATAAGAAGCATGAAAAAATGCCCTCAAAGAGATGCACAACAAGAGAAGAATGGTTTATCATTTAGCAAGAACATGGGATAAGAAATAAACAGTCTATATGCTGTATTAGTACACTTATAATATTAAGAGACCAAGAGAAGAGTATCCAGGATGTTGTAAGAGTCCCATATGCATATATCAAATGGTGATAGGAGGACAAATCATAAAAGATGGGAAAGTGTGGATAGTCCACAACCTGCACTTGAGGTGAAAGTACTCACATCAGTGCAATCACAAATCCATATAAGTGCAATAGAAATATGAAGAGGAAGAGAAGGAAAAGACCCTTTTATTAGGTGACATATTAGAAGATGAGAAATATAGCTGGAAAAAAATGGTTGGGGCACTCTTAAACTAAAGAAATATATCATTTTTTTTTCCCAGAAGGCTAAATCTGAGGTTATCTTACTCACCAAAGCAGGCATTTCAAAACTATTCTTATCTCCTCAATCCTTCTATACCACCCCATCCATTCCCCTTTCAACTGAAGATTTCTCCTCATTTGTTTTACAAACACACACACACACGCACACACACTCACACACACACACACACACAAAATCCATGATGTTCACCAACGTCTCCTCTTCACCTCTCATTCCTCTAACATCACTCTCCACTATCTCACTTTCACTCCACTCTCCAATGAGGCACGCCTTTTGGTTGTTCCTCTACATGGAATCTTGATCCAGTTCTTTCTTGTCATCTCTTGTGCAAGCCTCCCCAAACCATCATGCTCACTCTCCTAATCATTAGTCACTTCCTACACACTTGGGTTTTTTCTGCCTCATATAAACATGCCTAAATACCTATCCTTTAAAAAAAAATCTTTTCTATTCTACCATGGTCTCCAGTTATCATCCTATACATTTTCTCCTCCTCAGTTAAACTCCTTGAAAAAGCCACCTACTTTCATTACCTCCACTTGTTCCTTTACTCTTTTTAATTCTTTGTAATCTGGCTTCCGACTCCTCTGAACTTAAAACTACTCTTTCTAAAGTTACTAGTGACTTTTTAAATGCCAAATCTAATAGCCTTTACTCAACCTTCATCCTTTTTGGCTGACTTCTCTACAACTTCTCACACTAATGATCATCTCCTCTCTGGATTTGTGTGATTATTCTCTCTTGATTCTTGTCCTACTTATCTGAATACTCCTCCACTTTCCTGATCTTTATTCCCATCATGTCCACTAACAGTAAGGGTCCTCCAAAGCTCCATCCTAGGACTTCTTATCTTTCTCCCTCAATACTTTTTCACTTGGTGATCTGATAAGCTCCTGAATTTTAAGCATAAAACAATTAAGTTAATTTTCTCATCAACATTAAGGCTATGTTAATATACATTTTATATACATTATATATAATATACATACATATATATAATATAGCTTTTGATGATTAGAAAATTTAATGATTCTACTAGCTTCAAAGGAAGTCAAACCATTAATTTTACTTAAGGTTCTATTATTTTTGAATCTTCAGTGAAAAATTATTTCAGAATAATATGCTTACTTGAAACGAGCAAAGCTATTCAACTGCTAAACAATTCTATTTTCATGAATTTATTCTCATGAAACAGATTAATGCATGGTGATCATTTTACCATATTCTAACCCATATTAATTTCATCATTGATTGCCAGTAAGCTGAAAGGTGACTAGCATATGTACCAACAACTACATCTGAAAGTTATTAAAAAAAATAAGAGAACATTCTTTAAAGATTACAATGTAATAAAAATAATAATGACTATAAGAAGCACAATTTAAAAGATACAGACTTAGTAGAAGAGGTAATAATGAAAACTAAATAATGAATCAAAAAATAAATCCTAAATATGACTAAAATCTATGTGAAAGAAAATAATAACAATTAAACAAGTTAACTAAATTTCTGGAATGCAAGTAAAACAGTCCTCAGAGTACATTATTTATCAAATTGAGAAGAGGCCAAGAGGATTAATGAACTGAACATGAAATTTAAAAATTAGACAATGAACAAAACCAAAATAAGCACAAAAGAAGAAATATTGAAAATTAGAAGGAAAAAAGATAAAATGGAAAATAAAATAAAACTACATGGGTAATAGAGGGAAAGGACAAGGACAGGTATTTATTAAATACCTACTATGTTCTAGGCACTGTGCTTTCAAAATATTGTCTCCTTTGAGATACACAACAATCCTGAGAGGTAGGTGCTATTATTCTCATTTACAACTGCAAAATCAAAGGCAGTCAGAAATTACATGGTTTGTCTAGGATCATACAGTTATTAAATTTCTAGAGCTACATTAGAACTCACCAGCTTCCAGAACTAGTACTCTATCCACTCATCACCTAGCTCCCTATATGATTAAGAAAGCAAACAAAAAGTCAAACCTTTTATAAGACTAGAAAAAGCAATAAATATTTAACCAAGCTGATTGAAAAGAAGGGGGATATCAAATTACTGATAAAATTAAAAAGTGAACAAAAGAAAAGTCAAAACAAAGAAAAAATTAAAAGAATAATCATAAGTTATGTAAAAAATTATATGCCAGTAAAGTTGAGAATTTTTTAAAGAAGAGGATTATCTAAAAAATATGTACTCAAATAAAAAACCCCCCCAAAATCTTAAATAACTGAATTTTAGAAACTGAACTATAGCCTTAAATAAACTATGAAAGGGGGAAAAACATCCCAAACACAAAGACTTACAGATAAATTCTATCAAACAATTAAACAACAATTAATATCAATATTACATAGTCACTTATTAAATGCTTCCTATGTGTCAGACACTATGCTAGGCATTGGAGATGCAAAGAAAGAATAAAATAGTCTGTAGTCTCCCTGAGTTTACATTCTAGTAAGAGAGACAAAAATGTAAATAAGAACATACAAGGTATGTACAGGGAAGACTGAAAGTAATCACGGGGGGAAAACACTAACAGCTAGGAGGACCAGGAAGGCCCACCGCCGAAGACACTAAATGGACATCTAATTTGAAATGTCTAATAGGAAGTTTGTAATGTGGGGGTGGAACTCAGAAGAGAAATTAGGCCTGAATATGTAGATCTAGGAATTATCTACACAGAGATAACTGAATTCATGTGAGTTGACAAAAATACTAAATAATATAATATAGAGAATAAAGACTGACCAGCACAGAGGCTTGGGACACATGCCTGCAGTTAGTGGGCATAACATAAATGATGATCTAGCAAACGTGATTGAGAAGGAACAAACATTCAGGAAGAAGAACCAAAAGACAGCAGTCATAAAAATCATAAGTAGAAGGTGTTCTGGTACTATATGAATCTTTAAATCCCATTATCCCATTAAAGATGAAAATTTTAATATTTTATGTGGAATTTTGTCAGAAGTAAAATATTACAGAAAATTTTGGGAAAACTGGCTTGGTGTCATTTCTGCCACCACTATTTTTTCTTAGTGACTAAATTTGGGGACTGCGGAGTAAGTACCCCTCAAACTCTGTACCCTAAAATCTTGAAAGAGTGAAGAATATCCTTTTGCATCTCGTCAACTTGAAAATTAGTTGCATGCCTCTACATCAGTATATGAGTAATAAAAAAAATGTTCTGAATACTAGAACTCAATGATAGATAGCAATAAGAAAACATAGTGATTTTCTAGATGGTAAAGAAGTCATTTTAGAGAAAGCTGCTTTGGCCTTTGTTGCATGTTAAATAGTGAACCAAACAGTGGAACAAAGGAAGCTATGCTATTAATCACCCTTCAGTCGTTTATGGATTCAACAAATATGAGTGACTGCTACATAAAAATACTATGTACTATGTGCTGTGGAAGTTACAAAGCTGTAAAATATATTCTTCTTGGCCCTAACAAATTTGCAGTCTAGTTGGAACAAGATGATTCAAGACATGTTTTCCTTCATTTTTATGAGGAAGATACAAATTACTGAAAGCAAGCTTACATCATAGGTGTAACTGATGCAAACAAGTTTTAGATCATAACGTGGGATCAGTGTCTAATTTAGGCCTAAGCCTCACATCATCTGCATCTAAAAGTTATTGTGCATAGTACAATAACAGAGGTTTACTCCCAGGGCTATCCAAAAATCACAAAATTATGTTACAATTATTTGGTTTAAGAAGGCAAATATTAATGTTTTAGACAGATTTTCACAAAAATAAAATTGTGAAACTATAAAATGCCTGTGATTATGTGACTACATAGATAATCTCTGATGTCATAAGGCATAAGAAGCTGTCAAAGGTATACAGAGGCTAAGCGACTTGCCCTGGGTCATAATGCTTTAATAAGTCTAAGAATCAGTATTTGAACCCTATTTCTAACTCAAAGACCAGCAAATTCTCCAGTATTCTACACTATCCCTATTTCTATGGTTAAAGGCTTAAAACAAAATTATCTAGAAAATTCATTTAATCAGAATGTATCTTTCTCCAACACCAGAAAAATAGGGCATTACTGTAACTCAGTTTCCCAATCATCAAGAAAACACAGTAGTCTATCAGCACATACATTAGTTCTCTATTCAACTTTCTATTTAACTGATTATTAAATAATATACTTTGTTCCTTTGAAAGATCTATAATTTTATTAGCTTGAGTACGCCCTCCCACTCCCCACAATGCAGTAAAAACTCCTTCTGTGGCCAGAAAAAAATAGCAGATAGTCCTTTAGTGATTCCAAATTCATCTAGACTCAGATAATAGATACATAATTTGTCTTTAGGCCAATTACTCAGAAATACTCCAAAGGTAGAACATGCTACAGTTTTCATTCTATTGGTTTAACCTTTGCAGTCTCCAAGTGACCTCCATAACTCTCTGTGAAGTATCAAAATAAGACTTCAACGGAAAACTAAACAAGAATCATGTTATTAAATACTTAGCTATTCTCTGTGTATATGTAGTATATTTTTCAAAGCTAACATCTGCTATTGTATCAGATAAAAGTGAATTAGAAATGCTTCATATTAAATTTTTATAAATATTTTTCTATGACTGACTTATATCAATAGTTTTAAATCTTTGATACACAATAACATCATTTTTTTAAAAACCTAGTGTAAATGTTAAAGGTGCCACTCCTATAACCTCTTTGTTTAGTTGATAATTGCAGGAATTTTATTAACCGGAGTCCTTGTAAATATATCAACTGTATAATTCCAGGCAGTAAATAAAAACAGTTAAAAGCAGATCATCTACAAAAGTCCTGAATCTCCTCTTTTAAATAGATTATTTTCTGTTGAAACAAATATAGGCCAAGTGTTATTGCAACCACCTTTAAAAAAACATGGTCCTTGATGGGTGGCAGTCTGGGACACTGAAGAGTGTGCTAGGTTTGGACTCAAAACCCTGATTTCATGTCCTGTCTCTGCTACATCCTGCCTGGGTGACTATGTGGGAGTCACGCAGCCTCTCTGCCACTCAGTTTTCCCCTCTGCAAAATGAGGGGGTTAGTTTCAATGACTTCCAATGTTCTTCCTAGCTTTAAATCTATCATCCTGTGATATCCAAGTTCTAAAATTTTCATAATTGCATGAAATGTTTCTCGAAATGATGGCCTATCAACAAAGGCTTGTAAATATATTTATTATACTGAGACTGCCATTTTTAAAAGTCTACTACAAAAAGAATACTTTAAATAAGCTTGACAGGACATTAAAATTACAGTATGTATGCAAAACTTGATAAAATAAAAACCTCTTAGACAGTGGAATGGGAAGTTTAACTATCACGAGGATACCATAAGTAGTTAGCACTTAAATTCCTTTTAATGAAGTTGCATTTAAAAGGCAGTAATTAATTAAATAAATAATGATGATGAAAAAAACCCACTGCTAAGCAGCACCATGTTGTTATCACCTAAGCCACTAAAGGTATACGGAACTCCAAAGGACCATGCTTAATAGAAATTTTGAACTTAAATCACTACATAAGCTACTGAATATGGTTACTAGCTAACCTAAAAAAACTTTCTTATTTTTCAAGAGCTATATTTTTTCAATTGCACCTCTTGATTTTTATTAACAAAAGTTTTACCTTGGGTGGTGACTGCTGCTGTTTGCTGGTATTTCCCAAATGTTGCTGCCTTAGAGCCCGAGGGATAAATTCAGGAGCAAGTGGATTCAACACGTATGTTTTCTTTAGCTCCAAAGCCTCTAACTGAGTTTTGATCTGTTCAAAAGTGATACCATGTAGGCTTTTGTTGTCATGACACAGGGCAATAAATCGCTCCCAAAATTTCCTATAGAAAAGATTTTTAAAAATCAGTTTATCATTGGAAAGGAAGAGATCATGAACATGAACAAAAGAAAGTAAAGGGACTAGAATTTATAATTTCTTTCCTTAAAAATACTTAGGAATAGCTTACACATTCATCAGCCTAGATTTTTAGGTATAATTTTTTCCACTGGGTTACAAAATATTTGCAAATCATCTCTGATATAATAGTCATGTCTACTTCAGTGTTATGCACACAGCAGACATACAAAAAATGTTCGTTGAATAATTCAGCTTAGAATAATCAGCTTTTATTATTCATGCTAATAGAAATTTATGTGAAGATTTTTTTATTTTATTTTTCATTTTTAACATAGTTTATAACAGATAAAACACTTCAAACTTTTGGTCAGGTGATACTTCTTTTTAAAGTATTTACCATATGACCACAAAAGAATTTTTTTTTAAACATTAACCAACTGAGACACAAATAACATTTATGTTGCTAACTTTACAAGCTCTTGACCTAATTGTCTCCACAGTATTACTAAGAATTAAAGGATCCTAACTTATTGTTGTTCATCTAAAGTCCTACACCTAATAGCTTAATTTTAGACTTAACTTCGGATGTTCCCCTACCAATAATCTATAATTTAATAGGTCTGGTATTAAGCTTACAAACCTTTTGATTGTAGGAAATTGCCACCAAGAGTAGGAATGTTGCAGGTTTACAATATCTGCCCAAATTACATGAAGAATTTTTTTAAAAATTAAGTATCTCAAAATTTTAGCTTTGTAATGAACTGTTTCATAGGCTTACTTTCTCGTATATGTCTAGCTCACTTGCATTAAAGGGCGGAGTTGGTCAATCTAAATGTGAGAATGAATAATAAATCTAGAATTCAAAATTGGTTCACATAAGCCATATAGGGATTATTAAGAAACAAATGAAGATTCTATTCGATTTTTCTCCTTTGTTTTAAAGATCTTTTCCAGAACACCAGTTTCTTAATTCTCAAATGTCTAAAATGAGAATTAATAAACATCATACGTGTAAAACAGACAAATTAATAATCTTAAAAGGCAGAAGAAATTAAAAGTACCACATGATACAGAAACCTAAAAAATATTAAAAGGGAAAAGTCTTAAAGAAGTTACTTGGAATAACCTATCAATCTCCTGAGTCAGAAAAGTAAACTCAAAAAGTTTAAAATATATATTTTATATCCTTCAATCAACTAAATGCTACAAAACACAAAAGATGACAAATTAAGTTTTTAAAAAGTCTGTGCTTATTGTTGAGAATATTTACTTGGTTTCAAAAATATTTTTTAATTATGCTAAAAAAGGAGTATGAAAATGGTTTCTTTCATAAACATGACAGCTTGAGGAAACATAAGCAGAAAAGTGTATCATAACAGAACAGAAGTAAAGGTGGCTATCCTAAACAAAGTTTGCAGAGTTTAATCTTCATTTTGACTAACTAAAAGGTGGATATATACAGTCTTCTGTGTTCCTTATTTTTAAAAATTTATGAGCATGAGTAATGTTCAAAAAAGTAAAAAATAATACTATATGCAAATAATTTTCAAATAAATTTCTAAACTCAAGAAATAAGAAATTTAATAAGATACATTACATCAATCTTAAGACTGCTCTATGTGTTCTTAGGAAATAAAAGTTGAATGGCTCAACTAAAATATTACACAAGAAATAAAATTACTTTCTTATTTGCATTGCTTTAGTCTGCAATTAGAGATATGATTATCCTTAATTTAGCATTTAAGGGCTAACAATCCATAAATAGCTCTGCCAGGTATGAGGAACCCAGAGCTTCAAGACTACAGATTCCTTATCCCTGCTCCCCTTTTAAACAGTATTCAACTATGAACTATTATGACCATAAATTCCAATGTATATATTTACAAATATGCTGTGTACGTATATTATGGATATATAATACGTAGATATGCAGAAATATTTTTTTATTTTTTCCTAAATTAACAAAATATTAATTTCACTGTCATTTTTCATCCTAGGAAATAAGGAAGGCAGAGAATCTGTTTAGCTTTTATTACATTCATTTTAGATATGAATATCAAACTCCTATATTTTATTTACCTTTCCAATTTAAATAAACCAAATGTTTGAATTCGTTTGGTTTTTAAACTACTTTTTAAAATGTTATACACTGTTCTACTTATACTCACTATTCATTTGCCCTACTGTTACGAGCCTAGTAATACCCAGGATTAACCAGCAACTCTATCTCACAAAAAAGCCAGTAGGCCAGAAGATCTTGTTTATAAGATGGGAAGATCTACACTCATAAGCTGTCTTCAAGCAAAAGAATACTTACGAAATAACTTTGAAAGATTCAGCAGGTTAAGTTAAGCATTTCAGAGACAACTTTAAATTTTCATTTCTCTCATAAACTGATTTAATGAGTACCTTGTAAATGTTTTATCCAATACTTTCACATATTTCTAATCAAACTTCATGACATTTTAGCCTTGAAAACATCCTGCTTTCTAATGGTGTGAAGTGTTGAGGAAATTTTGTTTTTCTTCTATGTTTATTGTGCTTAGCTAAAATAGTCGTTGAAAACTTTAGCTTCATATAATTACGAGGCTTCTTTTCGAAAATGTTGATAAGTTTGATCTCCTGATTACTAAATTAAAGAATTATTGTTGATAAAGTGCTATTTTTCTTTAAAAAAAAAAAAAAAAAGACGTGCAAGTGAAAAGACAGCCAACGTAATGAGGCACACTTGAAAGAGTTTCAGAGGCAGATCTCTAAAATATATCCAGGGGTATCTGGATACAGACCAAAGGTGGTTAACTTGATAAAAGATGAACAAGAACGATGCTTCTTCAAAATTAAAGTACTATAAATGAAATTAAGTGGTGAGAGAGGAATATATTGGGGGGAGAAATGGAATGGGTCAAATTATCTCTCATAAAAGAGGCAAGAAAAAGACTTTTCAATGGAGGGAAAAAGGGGGGAGGTGAGAGAGAAATCATGAAGCTTACTCTCATCACATTTGACTAAAGGAAGGAATAAGATGCACACTCATTTTGGTATGAAAAGCTATCTTACAATATAGGAAAGGGGGAGAGAAGGGGATAAGCAGGGTGGGGGGTATGATGGAAGGGAGGGCAATGGGAGGAGGGAGCAATTAGAAGTCAACATTCTTAGGGAGGGACAAGGTCAAAAGAGAGAATAGAAGAAATGGGGGGCAGGATAGGATGGAGGGAAATATAGTTAGTCTTACACAACACAACTATTATGGAAGTCATTTGCAAAACTACACAGATATGGCCTATATTGAATTGCTTGCCTTCCCAATGGCGATGGGTGGGGAGGGAGGGAGGAAGAGAAGTTAGAACTCAAAGTTTTAGGAACAACTGTTGAGTATTGCTCTTGCATACAATTAGGAAATAAGAAATACAGGTAATGGGGTATAGAAATTTATCTTGCCCTACAGGGGATAAGGGAAGAGAGGGATGTTAGAAGGGAGGGCAGATTGGTGATAGGGGTAATTAGAATGCTCAGTGTTTTGGGGTGGGGGGAGGGGAGAGATAGGGAGAAAATTTGGAACTCGATTTGTGGAAATAAATGTTGAAAACTTAAAACAAATAAATTAAAAAAAAAACAACAAAAAAAAGAATTTGTGAGATTTCATTTTCTTCAGTTTTTGGCATTTGTAGGACATACCGTCACTTAAAACTTGCTACTCTGTGATTTTAACCCAGAACCCTATAAATTTGAATGTTAAAAAAAAATTAAAGTACTATAAAATCAATTTAATCTACTAGTGGTTGGCTAGATTACTTTCATGTGTTTCCACATTGTATTTTAAATCTTTAAAAAAGGACAAAATGTTATCTATCACAATATCTAATAATTTATAATGGAAATTTTGTTCCTCAAGATAAGAAACTACAACGAATCACACACAGCTCTGAGGCAGTAACTGTTTGACCATCCTTGCACTGGGCAATATCATTGCATCAGTAAGTTCACTGTTAACTTAAAACACTCATACTCTGGGAAATCATGCCAGCTTATTAAAATGTTACTATATTATTACTTTCCTCACCCTACATAATTCTTGTGACCATCTATTGTAGATTTGATTTCCCCAAACTATTCAACATTAATTTTTTTAAGGGGGTGGAAGGGTGGGAATTGAAGGGAAGTCCTCTATGAACATTTCAATGTCAGAGTAAAAAAAGAAAATCACTTAACAACAAAACATGTAGGACAGTATTTAAACTAGCACTCTTTAAATATATGATTGATATATATAAATGCTATATCAATTTGCATGAAATACTGGGGGAGAGGGGAACTGATAAGGAAATAAATCATTTTCCAAATCTTATTTTAAAGCGCTTAAGTTAATATGAAGATAATGATGTCTTACATTTATACATAATATTTTATGGTTACAAAGTACTCTTCTATTTGACACCACTTCCAGCTTGCAAGAACCAGAAGGAAGAAAGAGGGCTTCAACTGATTAAGAAAAGGAAATTGTGTAGGTGATTTGGAATGGAAGTTCATGAAGAATGGAAGAGGTTGAATTTGGAGAGAAGAAATTTGGAGACATTTGGATAAATTAAAAGGAGATAAATGTCAGTCCAGATTCTATTTACAACTTCAATAGGAGAAGATTACAGGAAAAGGAGAAAGAAAAGCAATAGGATTAAGGAGGAAGAACTTGAAAAGAAGAACTCAATGAGAAGGAAACGAGAAAAGTTAGAAAGTCATCCTAAGAAAAGGTAAGCAAAACAAACTGATAATCAAAACAAATGAGCAAATTGGTAGATAATAAGAAATTGGTGAAATAAGAAATTAGTGCTAAGTGGAAAGAAAGTAGGAAATGACTGTAAAATTGTTGAAACTAAGGAAAGAAACATGGATATGGTTATCAAGTTGTCAACTGCAAAAAGGTGACAGGAATTTTTTTAGAAGTAAACACCTACAAATAGTTAAAAAAAAAAAAAAGGCTGAGAATTCCAACCAGCATGAAGAGAATAAAGTATGTAATGACTTAAAACGGATGTACAAAGTTTATATTTCTGCCACAGCTAAATGACTGCTAAGTTCTAAACATAGGAAACAGTGACAGGACTAGACCTTTCCATAGGCTAGTTAGCAGGAAAAATAAAAATGCTACTTTGAAACACTAAATCATTAAAAATAGGAAACTAAAGTAGTACCCATTCATTGGAAAACAGTTGAATAAATTGTGGCATATAAAGGTAAGGGAATATCACTGGAAATGATGGATTCAGGGAAATCTAGGAGGACTCACTGAACTGAAGTAAAGTGAAGTAACTACCAATTTACACAGTCGCTGCAACAATGTAAAGAAAAATAATTTTAAAAGACCTAAGAACTCTGATCAAAGCAGTGACCAACCATGAGAAAGGCTGATGAAAAAGCACTGCCTGACAGAGAGGTGGGAGACTTGAGGTATAGGATAAGATAAACATGTTTGGATAGGGCAAAAAGATGAATTTCTTTTGCTTGTTCATGCTTATCTGTTATGAGGGTACTACAAACAAAGGACTATCAGTGGTAATCTCTCCCCCTCCAAAATAAAATACAATGAGGGTCATTGTAACATTTTTTAATCCATAAAACAGAAAGACACAAAGAAAAGCAGGATAGCTTCGAAACTAACAGATTTAATTTGGCATAGTCTGTTAAAAATACAAGCTGTATTTGTGGTTTAATGTACAATCCTCTTTTTCTGTTCTGTGTACAGAATAATGATCATGTTACTTAATATTTTTCAAGTTCCGAATAACAAAAAAATTAATTTAAAAATAGAAGCAGGAGCTAATGTGGTGAAGGAGAAACTTGACCTTATCAGAACACTGATGAGTAAAAAAATATCACAGGGAGAAGTAAGAGAAGAAAAAGATCAACTGTATACTTGGAGCTAAAAAAAAAAATTAACTCCTTTCCTGAAGGAAAAAGAACTAGATCTTTTCAGAAGGAAATAACTACTTATACTCTAAAGAATGATACAGCAGAAGTACAAAAGCACCCAGAAAATATAAGAGAAAGAAGAGGAGTGATAGGGAGGTTAATGATTCCTGAGGCAACTTTGATAACAAAAGAAGTTTGTTGTCTTCGTGGGGACCAGAGCATATTTCCAAGACATAATATAAAACCTCTCAATCTATGTCAAAAATGGATGATTACTAACCACTTTGGGAGATTTCCAGGAAGAATTCTGATACTTTAAGAAGCATCATCAAGGAATATGAAGTCTCATGCAAGAAACTAAGGATCACAGGAACATATGCTGTATTTTCCTCATTGTTACCTATTGAAATCAAACTATCTAGAAGAGAGAAAATGGTTTGGAAAGTGGTGTTTGAGAATGGGATGTGTTCCTAAATCATAGCTTAAAATAAAGGTAAGATTTCTTGCCAGAGTTGGGATATATATAACAGAGGTTTGTAAATATGTATTTGCTGGTTATCTTACAAATCTAAGCAAAAAGGCTTTAAAATAAAATAAAAAAGATAGTAAAATGATACTGATGCATATCCACCAAGCTACATAGCATAGAGAGTAGCTATAAGGAAAAATAGCAGTGGAGACATCTAGAAGTTCCCAGGAGAAAAAAATACCAGAAAGGTGCAGTAGTACCCTCTGAAATATCGTAGCACATATATGCTCATTGAATAGGTAACAAAAAAAAGACCTACAGAGCCTAATGCAAGGAAGCAAATTTGATCTGATAAATATCACTGAAATTTGGTGGAATTAAATGGTGGAATTAAATTCATGAGTAGAATATGACTCTAGAAGAGTACACCTTATATAAAAGGTATAGGATAGGTAAAAGGTGGGAATGATGCATTATTGTAGCTGTATAATCATATAAAAAAAATTTAACAACCTCAGGGGGAAGATGAAGTATCATGGAGAGCATCTGCATAAAGATATATTATAGAGGGGGAAACTGAAAAAGTATCATCAACAGATACTACAGACTTCTGAACAGAGTAAGTAAGCAAATTCTATTTTTGAACAGAACACAAGCCTGACAGAGTTATGACATAATAAATCTGGACAACTTAATATCTGAGATATCTTGATATCTGAGAGAGCTCTTTCTGCTAAGATTAAAACACCTAAAAATTCTTTTGTTTGCTTTAACAATAATTTCATCCTTCAAAAGCTGAAGGAGCTAACAAGATTTTCTAATACTGAAGCTGATTCTCACTAACAGGAAAGAACTGGTAGCTGGGGTGGAAATAATGAGGATCTTGTGGAGAAATGATCACTTCATCTAAAAATTTATTAGAGAGAAGAAAGTGAAGTATATTCTGACATGCACCCTAGACTTTGGGAAAGCAGATTCAAAGATTTCAAAGGAATTCAAGGCAGGAGTGCATAGACTAATATTTCACAAAAGTCAGCCTAGAAGGGATTGTAAACCCCGAAGAATAAAATTCCAAAGATTCAGAGGGAAACAAGTCCAATGAGGAATAAAACTGAAAGTTGTCAAGAGACTGGTGGGCTATCTTACCCTACAAGAAACTGAGGGGGAGGGGAAAAGGAGAATAGGGTGGGGTGATAGTGGGGAGGGGCAGACTGGGGTAAGTGACAGTAAGAATGCAAGCCATCTTGGGGGTGAGGGGGAGAGATGGGCAGAAATTTTGGAATTCAAAATTTTGCGGAGATGAATGTTGACTAAAATAAATTAATACAAAAAACAATGAGAGAGAGACTGCTAGGGAATGCACAGGGAACTTATTAATGAACCTGGATTTAGAAAAGTCATATACTAAAGATGTAAGCAACGGCAGGTAACAAAGGATGAATATAAGAATATGACAGTCCTGTAAAGATACAGGAGTGCTAAAGGTCAGAATGAGCAAAGGCTAGTGTAGGATATGAAAGACAACAAAAAGGATTTGTTTCCTTGTTTTTGTGGGAAAGAGAAAGATCAAAGAAGATGCAGGACTGCCATTCAGGGTGAAAGGGCTTATGATAACCAACAAAAGGTAGAACATATAGCTGGTTGATTCTTATTTTGCTACTGTTTTCTCTGCCAAAGAGAATGACATTTTTAGCCTTACTTTAGAAAGGGCAGAACAAAAATTACTAACAGAGAGTTGATACCCAAGATACATAAGGAGAGAACAAGAAAGCACCTAGATGTCCGTAAAAAATTCAGTCCCAACAAATTGTATCCTTGGATACTAAAAGAATTGGCAGGTGAAATTTCTGAATGAGTGTCTGTGATATTTTAAAAGACTGTGGAGAGTGGGAGAGGGAATCACAAGACTGGTAATGGTCAAATGTCCTGACATTTTAAAAATTGGAGAAGTGGGCAAGAATACAGTCTCCCAATTATCGACAAGGGACCTTGACTTTGATTCCTGGGAAAATTCCAGAAGGAACCATTAAAGAGGAAGTTAATAAATATCTAGAAAAAGAAGCAGAAATTAGAAGGAACCAGAATAGCTTCAGACAGGCTAACTACAATCATCATCATCAACATGATTAACTTAGCATGCTAAGGTTTGCAAAGCACTTTACATATGTTGACTCTCATTTGATCTTCCAAACTATTCTATGAGATAGAAATTATTATCCCCATTTTACAGTGAGGAAACAAAACTAAAAGAGGTTAAGTGACTTGCTCTGGGTCACATAGCTAGGTGTCTGAAGCAGAATTTGAACTTGGGTCTTCCTGACTCCAAGTTTAGTGGTATACCTAGATCTGTGGTATACCACTATTTTGATGAGATTACTAAACAAGGGCAGTACTGTATATATAGTCTATCTAGATTTTAGCAAAGTATTGATAATATAACACATCAATCTTCTGGAAAAGATGGAGAGGCATGGACTTGATGATAATCCCATCAATAACCCATAAGCATTCTTAAGCACCTACTATGAGTCAAGTACTACTGGGCTAGGAACTAGGGATGTAAAAACAAAAATCAAAGATTTCCTTACCAAATTTTTAAAATTGTATTTGGTTATATATGACTTTTTTCTGCAACACATTTTACTTCCTAATTATGTTTTGTTTGGGTTAAAATTAGCGTGTAACCCCTGAAAACAAACCAGTTGGGTAAAAGACTGGGAGGTATCTGGTGACAAGAGAGAAGACATGACTAGCACAATAGATGATGGAGTCAGCATCCAAAAAGATCAACAGGCTAAAGTATTGGTTAAATTTTAATAAGATGAAATTTAATCGTAATAGATGTAAAGTCTTAGAGGCAGCCAAAGTAATGATGGCGTAACATCCTAAGATTAAAAATAGGGCTGAGACTATATAATTTTAGGAAGAGTCGTTCATATTCCTCTGAGAAAAAAATATCTAGTGCATGGAACAAAATGGGAAATTATACCAAAACATCATTATAGGAAAGGGTAACTATTAGAATATATGGGGTATAGTAAATTGCTGAAAATTATTTTCAAGGTTATCTATATTCTTAATAACTATTCCTAAATCTTGTTCATGAATTTTTTATTGCTCTTGATGCATGATATTCTACTTTGTAAATAAGTATGAGTATGTTTTATCATAAATCAAATGGCAGGTACCCTGTAAGATCTAAGTAACAAGTACAAATTAACTTCAGAGAGGCCTAGAAAGACTTATATGAACTGAGGCTGAGAGAAAGGAGCAGAACCAGGAGAACTCTGTACACAGCAACAAACACTGTGTGAGGAATTTTTCTGATAGACTTAGTCCTTCACAGCAATGCAAGGATCTAAAAATTCCCAACGGACTCTTGAAGCAAAACACCTTCCACATTCAGAGAAAGAACTATGGAACTGGATCACAAAATGAAGCAGACCATTTTCTCTTGTGTTATGTTTTGTTTTGTTTTATGGTTTCTCCCATTCACTTTAATTCTCCTATGCAACATGACTAAGATGAAAATGTATTTAATAGGAATGTGTGTGTAGAACCTTTATAAGACTGCATGCCATCTCAGGGAGGGGGTGTGGGGGAGGGGGAAGGAGGTGGAGGGACGGAAAAAAATTTAAGATATATGGAAGTGATTGTAGAAAACTGAAAAAAAATAATTTAAAGAAAAAAACAAATACAAATTAACCAATTCATTAAGTAGAGTCTTGCCTACACTTCTATAGTGAATTATGACAATTTACCTATCCCTGCATGCTGTCTTTAGATTTTAGTTCACATAACCAGCCAATTAGTCTTTATTAAGTACCTACTATGTGCTGTACTAAGGAGATACGAAGAAAGGCAAAAACAAAAACAACATGTCTGCCCTCAGAGAACTTATAGTCTAATAGGAAAGACAACATACAAACAACTGTACAAACTATATACAAGGTAAACTGTAGATAATATCAGAGGGAAAGCACTATGATTAATAACTGGGAAGTCTTCTTAAAGAAGATGAGACTTTAGCTAAGTCTCATTTGTCAGGAAAAACAGGATGCAGAGATGAGGAGGGAAAGAATTCCAGGCTTGGAGAAACAGATGGATTATTCTGTGTAAAGAATAGCAGGGAGACCAGTGTCACTGGAAGGGAGTAGGGCATAAGAAGACTGAAAAGGCAGCAAAGGACCAGGTTATAAAGGGCTTTGAAAGCCAAAAAGGATTTCATACTTGATCCTAGGGGTTACAGTGAGCCACTGGAGTTTACTGAATTGGGTGGAAGGGGAGAAACCTTGGTCATATCTGAGCTTTAGAAAGATCAGTTTGACAGGTGAATGGAGGATGAATTGGAGCGGGGAAAGACTTGAGGCAGGGAAACCAATTAGCAGGCTATTACTGTAGTCCAGTAATGAAGTAATGAGGGCCTGCACCACAGTGGTGGCAGTGTCAGAGAAGAAAAGAGGGTACATGAAAGATGTTTCAAACGTATAAAAGACAGGATTTGACCAATGATTGGATATGAAGGGTAGGAGAGTGGGAAATTAAGAAGAGGAAAAGATTTAAGGGGAAAAGATAATAAGTTCAATTTTGGACATATTGAGTTTAAAATGTCTATAGGATATCCAGTTTGAGATGTTTAAAAGACAACTGGGGAAGTTGGCTTGGAGGTAAGGAAAGAGGTTTGGACTGGACAAGTTGATCATAAAGATCAAAGGAAATAGAGAGGGGACTGGTCAGACAGGTAGTGGGGAGAACCAGAAAAAAACAGTGTCATGAAAACTGAGAGAGAAGAGAATATCAAGTTGAAGAGGGTAATCAACAGAGAGGACAAGAAGAATAAGAACTGAGCAAGACCATTAGATTTAGCAATTAAGCAATTGTAAGTAACTTTGAAGAAAAAAGTTTCAGCTGAATGATAAGATCAGAAGCTAGACTGCAAACAGTAAAGAGAATAAGGAAAGAAAATGGAAGCACTGGTTGTAGACAGCCTTCTTAAGGAGTTAAGATATAAAAGGCAGGAGAAATAAATAATAGAGATAGAAGGATCAAGTGAGGATTCAGAAAACACAGATATGTTTGTATAAAATTGGGAAGAAGTCAGTAGAAACGGAAGATTTGAAAATTAGTGAAAAGGGGACAATTGTTAGATGACAGAGTTAGATGATATTGTGCTGAAAAAGATGGGATAGAATGGGATCACGTAAGCAAGTAAGGGATTTGTAACAAAAGATCCAAACAAATAACAGGTAAGGCTAGTTACAGTTCAGCTAAAATAATCATTTTATTTTTAAATGGCCCAAGTAGATTCCCTTTATATAGAACATCTACTCCTTCTGGAATATAGAAAATGAAGAAAATATTGCCAAATTTACTTCACAATTAGACTTCACAGGGGGTTCCATCCAAACAGATTTGTCTTATCTTAAAAATACTATACCACAGTATCATATAATCGGCACAAAGGTGATATAATGAATAGAGAGCTAAGATTGGAGTTAAAAAGACAAGTTAAAATACAGTCTCACTCATTTGCTAGCTATATGACCCCCAGAAAGCCATTTAATCTCAGTTTTCTCAGCTATGAAATGGGGATAATAGCAGCACCTTCCTCTCAGGGTTATTGTGAGGATAAAATAAGAAACAATTTGCAAACCAAAAAGCATAATATAAAATGTCAGCTACTATTATTATTATTATTGATAATAATAATGAACTAGTTATCCAAGTAACATTTCAGAGCTACTTAGACCACATTTCTGATCTTGAATTCACTTTGATAGGTACTATAAGATTTGTAAAAATATAAAATAAATCTTAGCATATTATTTTTCTTGCATAAAAAAGTAATCTTTTTATAATTCTTTCTATCTGAGCCATACACACATACAAACAAATAAGCCTTTTCAAAAATGAAAAGTTCAAGCCCAATAACATTAAATTCAGAATTTTAACATTCAAATAAATGGCATAAGGCACATAAAAAAGAAGGTTCAGTGTCTGTTTTGATAATGTTCTCATATTTAGACAAAGAGTTTCTTACAATTTTTGTCTGATCAAGGCCTTTATAATAACGTTTAAAGAGATATAAGCATAAATAAAAAGATGAGAGACTATTTTCATTTGGAAAAATGACAGCTTTTGAAAGAGTGCAAACAACTGAATGCAAAGAAAAGACATGGCAGAAAATGCTTGAGAAAAGAAATCCATCATGTCCACTATCTATACTGTCAGAGGTTATGTAAAACTGTTTAAGAACTATATTCATAGATAGACATGGACAACTATTAAGATATTGAATAAGCCAAGGAAATAAAATTTATATGCTCGTATTGCTCAAAATTTATAAAACAGATTATTCAAATGCCAGGGGGTCAAAATATAAAGGCAGCCTTGCATTTTTCCCAATGTTTTTAATCAACAATATGTATACATATACTCAAAATACCTGCATCTTCCAATAGAGCACAACGCAATTGGATCACCCACCACAGCTACCAAGGACTGTGCTCTTGTTATGGCGGTGTTGAGAAGTTTGTAGTTGGACAAAAAACCATAATCCAAATCCTCTGTTGAATCTTCTAATAGTTGCTCTTTCCTTTTAATTGGGGTTTGTTTATGTTTGCAAGTGTGCCGGGTACGTACTGTACTCAGAAACAAAACCCTAAACTGCTTTCCTAAAGAAATTAAGAACATTTTACATTTAATGTTATTAATCAGTAACAAACCAAAAAAAATCACATTTTCACAAAATCTTGGAAACTCAGGAATTGAAGCCAGCCCCAAAGATCACCTCACACAATCTTCTACCCAATGCAAGAGCTCCAACTACAACAACCCTGACAACTGGCCATCAAACCTCAGCCTAAATACTTTTATTACCTCACAAGGCAATTCTTTCCACAACTGTAACAGTTCTAGTTGTTGGCAAAAGTTCCAAAAAGTTCTTTTGTATGTTTAGTCAAAATCTCTTCCCATAATATAGACTCAGGATATTAAGATTTGAAAGGGATGGCAGAAACAATCTAGTGTGAGGGTGGGGAACCTGGGACCTAAAGGCCATATGAGGCCCTCTAGGTCCTCAAGTGTGACCCTTTGACTGATTACAAACTTCATGAATAAACCCCCTTAATAAAAGAATTTGTTCTGTAAAACTTGGACTCAGTCAAAGGGCCATACCTGAGGACCTAGAAGGCCACACTTGAGGACCCAGAGGGCCATATGTGGTTCCCCACCCCTGAAGTCTATTTTTTTCCCCTTTAGATAACAGTTTTCAAAAATTTGAAGGTATCTATCAAGTCCCTAACTCTTTTCTTCTCTAAGCTAAATATTCTCAGTCCCTTTAAGAATTCCAAAAGTTGGTCCACAGATTCCTCACCATCCCTCCTGCCTTCCTCTATACATTCTATTGTCAGTCCCTCTTAAAATACTGTGCCTAAAATTGAAAAAAATACTATCATGTGATGTGAGCAGCACAGAAAGCAATGGGACTTTTGACAATCACTTTCTTATTATCACAATTAGGAACCACATCACACTAATCATTTTTAAAAAAATAAAACCCATAATATGAGGTAGCATGGTATGCCATTCATGAAGCCAGGATGACACAGGTTCAAGTTCTTCCACTGATACATACTGTCTGTGTGACACTGGGCAAAGTTATTATCTTCTTGGTATTTTGGGCAATTCTCAAAGACTATAAATTGTAGGGAAGGTGTTGATCTCTTCAATAATGAAATCATAGGTTCATTCCCTATCTCTATTCTAAATCTCAAAATAAACAGAAAGAAGAATAAAATGAAACTGAACACATAATTATAATGGACAACTTTGGCTCCAGAGAAGATTTGAGAATATATACTTCCTTCATTACAGAAGTGGGAAATTATGAATATAAAATATTACATACATTCTCAAAGTCTGACAACCAAGTGTTTTTTGTTCTGAACTATTTTTTCCTCTTTTTTTTTTTTAATATTTGTTACTAGGAATGATTCAATGGGTAGGCAAAGAGAGAGGGCTCTATTTGCAAATGAATGTGATAAAAAAGCAAATAGTATGAATAAAAATAAATTGTGAAATAAATAAATATCATAATGGCAACACATAAACAGCTCTAATGAGTTCCTACTATACAGAAAACAAACTAATCATTTAAAATGCATTGAAATGTCATTTCTTAGGTACAAGAAATTCTTGTTAATTCTGTTTCGTAAGTATTTGTCTTCCTGAAAGCACTCTCATTATTGGTCAGAAATGTAGCCAGAGATTTTTCACAACATATTTGGAATCTTGCAAATGAAGCAGAAACTAGTGACATCATAAAATAAAGATTAATAACACTATTGCCTTTTAGGGATATAAAGAGGAAAACAAATGTCCTACTAATTCAATATCAGACACAAAAACTAATTTCCAAAACATTTCAAATAGAATGTAAATATTACTAGTGTCTTGAAGTAACAACATTTTAAATGAAAAATATCACATTCTAATAGCCAAAAGAATTAGTTACAGCAATATTTTATGCTGTACTTTTTTTCTGCTATCTTTTGTCTTGCATACAGAAAAACAGACCCAGTGAAGTATTTTATTCATACTTCTTTCATTTAGGTGATTATAATGAATACTTCTGCACAATTTCATAAAGTACTTAAATTAACTTGGGACCAATCTTTAATCTATAGAATAGGCATGAAAATGCTTATGTAATTGCTTATTTGTTTGTTTGTTTAGCTTCTTGGCCAAGACTGTAATTTCACTGTTTTAGGGAACTCCAGATAAGGAGCTTTCCCTTAAAACAGGTATCTGTACTTTCTCTGCCCCTTACAGTCTTGGAGAGCTGCCTAAGGGCACAGAGAGTTTGATCTCTTTACTTGGATCCCACAGCCCAGATGTGACAGAGGCAACACTTGAACAGAGAGGTCTGTCTAACTCCAAAGCCAGCTCTCTATCCACTACACCATATGCTTCTCTATTTCAAAAATCAACAAGGTGTAAACACAAAGTTTTCAAAAAGAATTTCCAAATATTTACATTACAGGGACTTCAGGAAACTTAGTTTTTACTTACCCTGAACATTGAGTACTCTTTCCACATTAACATCTGATAATCTCTTTTTTCGAAGTTCTGCCCGGATCCTGAACACCTGATCAGCATAAGGAGTGACCACACCTATACTTCCATCATCTAACTTTCCCCAAGCTACAGGCCACTTTCTCCTTAACTCTTCCACCCGTTCCACCACTTCAAATACCTTAAAAAAAAAATTGGTTTTTACAGATGCATCTGAAATACAATCTTAATGAAAGTCATCTTAAAATTCATTTCTAAGTTAGAAGATCATTTCACATCTTGGCCAAAATCCCACACTAAAATAATTTGCTGATATGAATAATAGTTTAAATGATAAATCCCTTATAAAAGGTACTTTTAAAATTTCCAATTAATTTAGTAGCATACTTAATGAGGCTGTCTTTTGGTCAAGTATTTATATACAGAGTAACATCTAAAGGTGCGTTTTATTAATAAAATTTGGTTATACATTTGGTGATCTGATTTTATAAATGATTTTATAGATGATTTTATAAATGATTTATAATGATTTCGTAAATCTGAGTTTACAAATCCTTTGGCACAAGTGGTGTTACTACTTTCAGAAACAAATGTCATTTTTAAAAGGATTTTTTTAAAAAACATGAACATTTCCATATATAAAGAAGAGCAAAAACAAATGTTGTATATACTCCTGTGAATCTCTTTATGAATAACCTGGTTTTTATTTGGGGAAGTTTGGTTGTTTTTTTTAAAGTATATTAAGTTCAACAGGTTAATTCCTAAGTTGTCTCACTTATCTATATCAAGTTACATCAACAAATATTTACTAAGTACTACGTACCAAGCACCCTGCTAAGTCCTGGAGATACAATGAGAAGCAAGACAACAAAAACCCACAGTTCCCATTCTCAAGAACTTCACATTCTAGTGGGGAGACAATAACAAACAAGAATACAAATTGGAGATAATGTCAGAGAGAAGGTACTAAGATTGAAGAGGTCTGGGAAAGTCTTCTTGTAGAAACTGCATTCCAGAATGGCTAGAATTTGTTGTTTGTTCTTTATTTTAAAGAGAACCAATGACAACATGGAGTGATGTCTTGACTGGTGCATGAACTGGATTTAAATAAGGCAGAATTGTAGCAAGTCATCAGTCTCATTCTCTCTTTTAGATTCATCTAAGTCCAGTGATATTACAAAAGTCATGATGACTGATGATGGCCTGGGATGCAGTAGATGACCTTGGGGTCTTTAATGCCTGAGTAAGTTCTAAGCACAACACAGTGTCTGCTTCAGCTACCTTCACGGCCGCTGGAACAAGCCGTTCTCATCAACCCATTCCACTGGGAAAAGCCTTCACATGCTTGGGTAGACATTCCCCTAACTCACTGATGGGTTTCAGGCATGTCAGCTACCCTCAACCTACTGAGATGGTTTGCCAGGGTGTGGTTGCTGCACATACTACAGCCTCTTGGAGCCACAGATGAGAGCTGGGTGAATCTGATGGACACCAGAGGTGGGTGAGCAGCCTTGAAAAGCACTGGCAAGCCCTCACATCAGAGGTACTAGTCCTCCTAATGCCCTAAACACTTCCAGAATTTAAAACTATATTTACAATAAATTTACAACTCCACTAGTAGTGTACCTATCCTTTTTTCATCATCTTTACCAATCTGATGGGTGTGAGATGAAACTTTAGAGTCAAACTTTAAAATATGCATTCTTCTTATTATTAGTGATTTGGTGTCTTTCTTAACATGGTTGTTGATGATCTGTTTTTCTTCTTTTGAGAACCTCATTTCTACCCAAAGTCTCTGTCTTGGAATTGCTTATTTTCTGTCTTTACTCTCTACTGGTAACTTCTTCAGCTCTCATAGGCTCAGTTGTCAAATCAGATGACTTCCAGACCTATAGAATCAACTTCAATCTTTTTTCTTTTTTCCTGAGCATGAACTACTTACTAGACATTTCAAAATACCTACTAAATAATTCAACATGTCTAAAACAGAACTCATCTTTTCTCCAAAACATACGTCTCTTTGTAACTTTCCTATTTCTGCTGAGGACACAATCATCACCCAAAGTTTATAACCTCAGTCACCGTCGACTTCATACTTTCTCTTACCTCATCCATCCACACAGATGTAGAGTCTTATGCATTCTGCTTTCACAAATGTCTCTCACATTAGTTCCATTCTCTCCGTTCCCATAGCTACCATCTTAGTTTGGGTCCTCATCACTTCTCATCAGAACGATACAAAAGGCATAAGTCTCTGCCCTCTCTATTCCATCATCCTGCTGCACAAACAGCATTCCTAAAGTATAGGTCTAACCATATCACTCATCTGTTCACAAGATTCCAGCATATAACTCTAGAACAAAAAATTGGTCATTTGGCATTTAAATCCTTTCACAACCTGAATTCAGCCTTTGCAGCCTTAGCTGCATGTCCCCCAAGTCTAGAATGCTCTCCCCTCTCCTCTCAGAACCCCTAGTTTCCTTCAAAGCTCAGATCAAGTGCCACCTCCAACATGAAGCCCTTTCTAATTTCACCTTACTAGTGCCTTTTCCCCAAAATCAGCTTGTACTTATTGTGTATATCTATATTTTGCAAATACTTATTCTATATTCTGTATATATTTACATTTTTGCTCTTCCAAAGGAATGTAATCCCCTTAAGAACAAAGACTATTTGAATTTTGTCTTTGTGCCCCTGGCACACAGTGTATAGAATATAATAAGCCTTTAATAACTGCTTATTAATTGTTTGATTAGCAAGTGGAAAAGTACCTCAGACCTTTCCTTTCAGTGAAATAAAACTCTTGCTGCATACATTCTATATCATCCCACATAAGGTGGACTTTATAGAGGAGTCATACAAAGCTCTTCCTAATCTGGCACTTCCTATACCAGCCTACTTGCACACATCTCTTTATCACCCATCTCCATGCCCTGGACACAGACCGTCCCTCCTGACTGGAAAGTTCCTTGGCTTCCCTGGCTTCCTTCAAGACCATGCTCAAATCCCATTTTATCCAGAAGGCCTTTCTTTATCCCTCATTCTGCCTTCCCCTCTAAAATTACCTTCATCTTCTCTGTGTACAGCTTATATTTACCCATATATATGTTGTCCCCCTCATTACAATGTATGCTCCAAGAAGAAGGAACTCTTTCTGCCTTTCTCTGCTTCCTCAGTGTCTGGTAAATAGTAAATACTTCCTAAATGCTTGTTGACTGACAAAAAAAAAATGCATAAGAGTTAATGTCTAATTAAAGTCATTCAAACAAAATTCTACATGCATTCACTTTTAAGAAAGTCAAGTCAACAAACATATATGAAGCACTATGTACCAGAACAGTGCTAACCACTCAAGATACCAAGAAAAGCGAAAAGCATAATATAACTATGACTCTCTGCCTTCAAAGAGCTCAAAATTCTATAGAGGAGACAACGCACAACTATGTACAAACAAGAACAAAAATACTCAACAAAGAAACCACAGAGTTTTCTGATACCATGGACCAATAATACAGTTATGTATATGAGTATGAAATTTTTCAATATTAATTCCTTATTACTCAAAAAAGTGATCATTTTATATTAAATAATATTTAATGAAGTTCCATTTCAGATAAAAAATAGTAACATATATAAGAACAAGCTGATATTTCCTTTTTAAATTAAGTTATGTCTTCCTATTTTACCATAAAATAAAGGGTAAATCAAAGTTTGTTTTTATGCCATAGGTAATTCATAATGACAAATGAAATAATCAGATTGATTCTGTACCATTTCTTTAATCATTCCTATTTGAACTTGATCAATTTTTTCCTGTAACTTCCTAAGTTATTTTTTGTCTCTGAACTTAGTTCAGAAACTCAGCTCTCTTGTAATAAGTTAAATTTAGAAATACAGTTCTCTTATTAATCACTGTTCTATTCTTGTGTCAAGGAAATTTGTTACCTTTGAAAAATGCAAGTGGACACCAGGAAGTCTGATCTGGTATATTTATACCACCAAGCTATCCTTCAAGAATATCTGGTTTGTTATCCAAATAAGGTTGGTTCACTATCTCTAAATTTTCAGGTAAATTCAAACAATGAGCATTTCTTTGTCACAGGAGGGAAGGAGGGGATTGTTACTAGCCCCTCATTTCCAAATACCAACCAATCATACTGCCCCCTACCTCAACTTTCTAACCAATCATATAGGTTTTGCTACTTCTGATGTCAAGCTCTTTTAACCAATCATAACCTGTTTCCCACTTATGAAGTCCTGTTTTTTGTTTTGAACTTTCCTAAAAACTATCCCCAATTAATTGAGATCCTATTTATTGGCAAATTCATGCTTTACTAATAAATTGATTGTGCTTGGAACTTTGTGCCTCAGTTTACCTTATTTTAACCACAATTCATTGAATATAAATGTTATATTTCAAGAGAAGTTTTATATCTTATATTAATACTTAAGCCAATAAAAAGATTTAAGAAGAAAATATCATATGAAGCCTTAGAAATTAAAAGAAAAAATGGTCATAATGACCAATATAACATACAAAAATATGAAAATACCTCTGCATTATTATAAAAAGCTGTACTATTTTTTTCTTGTACATCTTCTCCTCGTGCTGTAAAGAAGGTTAATGGATAAAAATCTTTGTGTGCTGGCTGTTTTCCACTTGCCATCAGCTTCCCTTCATAGAAAAGCTCAGATGTGTAACTACAAAAAGACACAAAATGAAAATGTAAATCACTAAAAAATCTAGAGTCAGGGGAAAAACTATTTCCAAACCAATATATTACTCCATGTCCACAACAAATTTCATTTAAAATACTAAATATGAAAGAGGTTTCCCTAAAAAATAAAAAAAAAACCACAGCAAAATGAACAACAACAATAACAACAACACTATCAAGTAGGCACCTGTTACTCTACAATTATTAGGTGAGTTCTTCTTGAAGGGAAAGTAAGGAAAGGGACTACAGAGAGAAGGAAGAGAGCAATATTTGATCAATAATAGTTACACATTGCTCTTATTACACTTAGGGTAAAACTACATGTAGAGAGAATAAGAGAGAGGAGCTATTTGGTGTGCACTTTTCTACCTAATCTACAGATATGAACTACATCAGTTATTTCCCTTCAAAGTGATGTAATTTAAGGACAATCAATATTCCAACACTTCCCCCGCCTGCTGAATGCCTTTTTATGGACGCAAGTGCCTCCCAGTAAGGGCTTTGTATGCATCAAACAATTTTGGAAGAAGAAAAACAAAATTACATTTTAAGATGCAGGTAAAAGCCACAGTGGAAACTAAACTTTTTTTTTTGCTCTTTATTCTCCTATCTACTGGCATCATTCACATTACCTAAATGTACAATTGAACTTTTAAAAATTCCTAATTTTTACATTTCTTCCCCCATTTATTTTATTTCTAGCCAGATTCCCTTCACAAAAAAAATTTGCAAAACTGGAAAATCCTTGTTATTTTTGTGGTTCATTAACATACTCATGTTAGTATATGTGAATTTATGTGTATGTACACACACACACACACACACACACACACACACACACACACCACAGACCTAATAGACAAAAAATTGTTTTCCTGAATTGAAAGGCTTTTAAAATTTTTTTTCTTTTCAATTTTAAAGTTTCTTTAAGTGGTTTAAAAATAAACAAATCAAACAAAAAGCAATTTGTAATATTAATATCACCTATGACTCAGTTTAGCATCCTCAATCATTGATGAAACTGTTTACATTCACTAATATCAGTTACAGATACATTTGAAAAAGGTCACACCTACTTGATGATAGCTTCATGGGAACGATAGTTCTCACACAATAAGATCCGACATGGAAACTCTGTAGGATAATGCTCATAAAGGCGATCCAGTAATGAAACATGAAGGTTTCTCTCCCTGGCAAACTCACTGTAGACAAAAGGACTGAGCTGCAATAGATAGCCATATAGATAAAAAATTATAGCAAAACTTGTAAGCACTTTCTGTAAATTACATAAAATTCCTTACACTAAAACTTTTTATGTATCAACTTTCTATATGCTCTAAATTGAGATATCTGTCCAGTCTAATAATTTCTAGGCTGTTTGCAATTCTAATACTCAACAAGCTTTACTTTCCACAATGGCCGAAATAATTTACCAATTTATAAAATCCCATTTATTTACTGAGGGATAAAAATTCAAACTCTCTGACCCAATCAAGTGAATCAAAATGATCAGGTAGGAATCCGAGTAGAGATAGTTTATGCATAAAACAAGTGTTTTCCAAATGTAAAAAGAGAACACTCAGTGTTTAAGCAATTTAGAGCTAAGCAAAAATAATCTGATATGAACAATCCTACAACAAATGTAATTTGTCCCTAGAGTTATAAACCTTCATCATTGTTCTGACAATAAGAATACTACGAAGGTACCATTCTAATTACATGTCCCAGGAGGGACAGCACTTGAAGTTATAAATTTATAAGATAGAAAATAATAATAATAATGATAATGATAATAGCAACAATAATAACCACTAGCATTTATACAGCACTCTAAGGTTTTACAAAGCATTTTGCAAATGTTATCTCAGTTTATCTTCACAACAATTCTAGGAGTTAGGTACTATTACTAAACCCATTTAACAGATGAGCAAACATAGTTCAAGGTGACTTGCCCACAGTCACAGTTTATACTTGTGGCTGGAAAAGTCTAGCATCTTTCTGACTCCAGATCTATCTCTCTATCCACTGTTCTGTCTCAAACAGAACACCCAATTTCCCTTTTTTAACAGGTATGTATTTAAGTCTATAAAGTTAGAAATGACTATTGTTTTCACTTTGTTTCCTTTGACTTAAAAATTAATTAACCCTGCACAAAGCTAAATGTTACTTAGGAACAATAGCTGGGGAAGCCAGGAAGAAATGATGAAAAATAAAGCTCAATATTTGCACCATAAAGAACAAAATCTCAACTAAATAAAAGTGAAAAGTGGCAAAGTTTTGCTCACTCTATCTGTCTAATCAATCTAAAAGAAAAAGGATTAATACAAGAATGTAAAATTCCTTTGTAAAAAAAGTATTTTGCCAAATTTGCAAAACATACAATTTGTACAAAATATACAATAGGAATTAACATTAAACTCTCTTGCAATCATCAATTAATACACTTATAGTAACATCTAGTTCATAAATACTCAAAAGTAACTAAGTACTGATACATGCAAAGATTTCACTTTACTCCCATTAAATATATAGTAAAATACATCATTAACCAGAATTTCATTCTAGACTAAACATGATAGAGCACTTACTTGCATATGGTCTCCAGCCAAAACAATTCTTGTATTTCGATTTGCTAATGCCAGAGGCATAATGGTTTCACACTCCATGGCCTGTGCAGCCTCATCCAACAGGATATGCGTAAAAAACCCTGGAAAGCACAATAAAACTCAGGAAAGTATATTTCAGAGAAAATAAAAGGAAGAGACACAGTTTTTTTTCCTGATAAAGATTTTAGATAGTTTGAGACACTTTTATTTTGGATCTTCAAAAATCTAAATATCAAATCACAATCTTTCACAAACAAAAGAGATTTTTTTTAAGAAGAAAGCTACCTTATTCGATATCATATTAATTAGTAGCATCTAGTAATAGAAACTAAACACACATCTTGAAATAAAACTCTAAATATGAGAAATTAAAATTCAATTACATTCTGATTAGTATGTAGGAAAGATTCCATGTGAACAATTATAAAAAGAATAGTTTTTGACTTGCATGGGAAGTGAAAACAACTAAATACTAATAGCTAAAGGTATTTTCATATTTGCTAGGTAAGATATCATGAATAATTTCTAAACTCGAATTATTTACACTTAGATGTCCCTTCACACAAAAAATAAGATACAAGACTTAGGATTAAAAAAAATAGAACAAAAGCCTATGACTTAGGCAGAAATCCATTCAGAAGATATGAATATGTGTGCACATATACATATATGTTTAATTTTGTGTATATATATATATATATATATATGTCCATATGCATATGTGTTAGTTGAATGCCTCAGAAGTTTTGTTTTCAACATATAACACAACAATTGTTTAAAACTGCTCAGATGCAGATCAGCAATTCATCTATAACTTTCTTGTTTGAGAGTTGTACAAGGCACAAGGAGGGTAAGTGACATCCTCATGGCCTCAGAATAGAGGCAATAGAGAATTGAGCTCAAGTTGTTCTTGACTCCAAGGATCTAACCACTATATTAGTTAGTTTCCCACTAAAGCAGTACGAAAAGGTTAATTTGAGTTAAAATCTTAGCCAAAACTCAATACTTTAGCACTCCTCAAAACATTCCAAGAAAAAATACTTTGTGTGAAGTTCTGAGCATTACAACCTTTTCACATAAAGGCATTTTTCTCAGAAAGTTCTGGTTTTTCATATACATAATAACTACAGTATAATGACAACTGTTTCCTTGTATGGTTTAAAACTAATTCTACTATTAACTAATCTTCCTTTATCCTAGGCTTTTTCCTCATGTACAAATTACAACTTGTGACGCTCAAAGAAACCTGGCCCTCCACTAAGACACTGCTTCTCTGCTGACCTTCTGCTGTATCTGACACATCTTCTTCCTTCATTACTCCTAATACCTTGGCCCAGGAGCAGCAACAGGCATACTCCTTGCTCCCTACTACCACTTCTAGATCCTTTCTTCCTCTGCCACCATCAATCAATAACTTCTCTTCCTTTTAAGCACCCTCTACCCAGCTATATCATCCTATCCTGGTGGTACATATATCAATTAAACTAATTGCCCCTCATTTCTTCTGTTAAGGAGTTCAGTACCTGGCTCACAGTCATCCTTTCTACTTCAATATCTATGCTGAAGTTCATGGGGGTTCATATAACCATTCATCCAAATTTATCCCTATATATAGCATACCTTTGATCTCACCATCTCCCATAAGTATCCTATTATCACAATCAAGAATTATAAAATTTCTTCTGATTTTAATTTCCTACCCTTCATCTCTCCCAATGCCTCACTTCCCTTAAATCTATTCTTTACTTTGGCTATGATCTTTATCCTTCAGTCCTCTTGGAGACCAACATTCCTGATCTGATTTAATTTTCCTCCATCTTCAGTTCTAACCTTCGAATTTAATAGTTCAATCTTACACTATCTTCAGATCTATTTGTCCATCTCCTATCCACTCATGTCTTGCCAAAAATTTTAAACCTGACTTACTTCCAACATACCCTTTCCCCACTCTTCTGAACAGTGCTAGAGAAAGTGACACAACCGTGAGCCCCACTACAGACAAGCAATTCCTTCCTAAATGCACTGCTCAGAGCAGCAGCCTCATATCTTTTCTTCTTTCAAGCCTTTTAGAAATAGACCTTACCTCATACTTACTGAGAAAACAGATCATTCTCCATGAACTCCCTTTTGTGTTTAAAAATTCATAAAATTATCTTGATCCTCTATTCCTTTGCTTCAGTCTCTGATGAAGGGGAGAACTCCTCAAAGTCAAGCACTCTCCTTGTGTTCCTCCCCTCTCATCTCCTTCTGCAGACTGATTGCCCTTAAGAAAAACTCAGTTTCTCTCTATTTATCAATTGCTTCTTTGCTCTCCTAGTTTTTCTCCTACCTGCTTGGTTGCTCATTTTCTCAGTATTCTTTACTAGATCATCATCCAAATCTCATTCCCCAAGGGCTCTCTGTACTGGGGCTTCTTTTCTCATCTCCTGATGATTTCATCAGTTTCATATATTTAACTTAGCATCTCTATACAAATAGTTTCTAGATCTATTAAATACCTATCTGTAATATTTCCCCTGAGCATCAATTCTGTATCCCTAACTGCCTCTTGAATAGTTTTGCCTCTTGAATAGCTTCAACTGCATATTAAGTAGATACCTTAAACTTAACATGCCAAACCAAAATATATTAGCTTTCCTCAAACCTACACTCCCTAGTTCTGAACTCTTTCAATAAAGGGCACCACCATCCTTTGGGTCACTCAGATTTTAACTTCAGATCCATCTTCAAGTCTTAACTCTCCTTCACATCACATTTCTGTAAAAGAAAGGCCTAACTCAGACCAATCCAGTGAATGCAGACTCAGGACTGGAATGCCATGAAACAGTTATGGACCAATCAATAAAATACAATTTTAAAATTTCTGTATTAATGCAAAGTAATCAAAACAAATGCTACTTCCTTCTGTCTCCAAGTTTCCACGGTAGCAATGCTGGAGCAGAAACACATCTTGAAGAACAGTGGGAATTTTGCCAAATCTTAAGAACAATGTCCCCATAAGCTAGGCTTTTTATATACCTAGTCTTCTGTACCAAGAAATCCCAGGGATCACCTCCTTCCTTCTTAAAGGGAAACTATTCATTTACATAAAATGAATTCCAAATATATCCCGCACTTGGAAGTAAAGGACCCAAAAATCCTTTAGGAAACCTTCTATCATTTAAATGACCTTTAAAGAACTCTGACCTCTGGAAAAAGGGTAGCAGAAACTGAATGAGAAAGGAAACTTAAGACAAATAAAACTACAATATCAAATAATATATAAAAGTCTCTTTAAAAGTATAGTCATGCCATTGGGAAATAGGACAGTTCACAATAGCTCTCCTGATATAAAAGACCAACAATGAACCAGAACAAACCAGGAATATCAGGGCCAAAGCATCAATGGCAACACCGCCAGCAATCACTGACCCTCAGCACACATAAGGTTATGTGAGGGAAAGTAGCTAAGGAGTCATGAGAAAGCTGGTCCTTTATCATCATTGACTCAAGAGACCCCTAGGTCACCAGCCAGAACTTCACTCTCCCTATGAGCAAAATCCATGATGAGAATCATACTAAATCCTTGCCTCTTTGAAGCTTCTACTTAGGAGTACCTATCTTTTTCTGTAAGAGTTGGATGAAGACTCACCTTTACCTTCACCCAGGCACTCAAGATTGCTACCAAGTCAGCTGACAGATCCTCTTTCTTCCAGATAAATATAAATTTACTATAATTATTAAAAAAAATTCATCTCCCTTCCATGTTATTGGACAACTCTCAAAAATTCTAGCTCATGATTCCCAAATTCTTTCAAGGAAGGAGTTGTCCAAACCATCCTAAGTCAAAGGAGAATTATCAGTTAAGGAGGACATGAATTAATTTTCTAGGTTGAAGATAACTTGCTGAAGGGGCAAAAAGCCCAAGGCCAGGCAATTGGGCAAAGACAAAAACAAGGAAAGGTTGGAGGAAGTCAGTTAGGACTATATCTAAAAATAATCCATCCTTTCTTCCTGGATTCTGGATCCATAAAACTGATAGGGTGGAGATCTCATCTCCTTTCTAAGTTAGCACCATTTTATCATATATAGCTATTAGAAAGTGGGAAAAATAACCTTAATAATCAGAGACATAATGAGATGCAGAAAAAGGTTGAATATATCAACTGTCCTGATAGAAACAGGTTAAGAATCACACAGGATCATGCCATACTGATGTAGATACTTTTATTGGCTAGAAGAGTATCACTGAGAAGCAACTAACCTTATCCTTAGGCAAGGGGATCAAAGATCACACGCCCACAGCAAGCTAGCATCACAATACCCACGTCCAGATTGACCATGTAACCAGTCCCCCATCTCTTCCAATCTCATAAGGGCATCAACCTGATTATTCAGTTCAGCAGAACGTATATGATATTCCTGATAGGCACTAACATGCCCTACAAATAGCAGCATGTTGTGTGAGGCATCAGCAAAAGTTTCCCATCATTCTTGACCTCAAAGAAGAAATACTGATTATCCAGTCCAGTTTTCTCTATGCTCCAGACCACTCAATTAGACCCCGGGCCATCAATCAGCAATCAGTACAGATGAAGATTTATCTAAGTGATCCCTCAAGGTTCTTTTAAATGCTAGCCATGAAGAATATAGCTTGACCTAGTGGAGTATAACTAATCTTCAGAGTTACTCTATTGCTAGATTAAAGGTTACCAAGGTCGAGCTGCATGAAACTCTCTCACAGTGGGCAAAGTCATCAGGAAACCAAGTAAAATAACATTCCTCAAGAGCCAAGTCCAGGTAGATGGACCCACTGACCTAGTGAAAGAAGCAAGGCATCAGGGTCACTGAGACTTAAAATCTTAACTTCCAGTAAAACCACAATCTGTTCATGAAACATACTCTGACTTGGGGCACCTAAGTAAGCACAATCCTGAATATATATAACATTTGTATTTATGGAAGCCTCGTGTCCCCTACCCATCTTATTTGAGAAACCATTTTGCATCACCCAACTCAAAATTAGCAATCCTAGAAGAAAAGTGATGGTAAGACCCTGTGTCATCTGTTCAGGAGCAACTAATGACTAATAACAGGCCAACAACTGCTTTTCAAAAGCAATATAATGAGTGGTTCATTAAACGAGTTTACAGATCAAGAAGCCCAAGCCTTGTTTAATCTGACTACTCCTTTAGTTCTTGTCAAAGACTCCATTCAGCTTGGTCTATATGAAAAGAGACCTCAAAAATCATAGGCCCTGTAAGATCAAAATGACCCCTTGGAGAGCCTGCTGGATAGCTCACTTTGGGTCTCCCAAAGATATAGCCTAATCTGAGATCCACTTGAAAGAGGAAGGTATAAGGGTAAACAAAGTGTGTCAAAATACCAATATGGGGAACATGAGTCCTCCAGAATCCAAAGAGTCTCATAAGTCTCTGGGCTTTAGCTTACAAGGGAATAATTGTCAGCAGGTTAATATAGACTATATCCAAAATTATCTGAGTTTTTCCCATCTACAACGTATTCCCCAAATCTTGACTGAGAAGGCCAAATTTTCTTGGGGTTAATCTCCTACACCATGACATCTGAGTCATCAAATAATCTAAAGACTGCTGTCATGGTCTCATCCCACTTAGTCAACATTACAACATTACAACATTACATACAATGGTGCATATCAATGCTCTCATGAAGTCTACCCCCCAAACTACAGCAGTATGAATGAGAATTTGAATAGCTCTGCGAAAGTATGGTAAAGGCATACTGAACTCCTTTCCAGATAAAGGAAAAACTTCTTATGACACCTCAATCACAGGAATACTGAAAAAGCAACTGGCAATATCAACAACCTCATACCATTCCTTCAGGGTTTGGGTTCCTTGGTCCACCATACTGACATAGGCAATAATAGCCAAAGTTATTCCTTTTTTTATTATTTCCTATAATCCACTGCTAAATCTCCAAGTACCAACCTTTTTCTTCACCAGCCACCAACAATTTTAAAATTTTTATATTTCTTGGAAGCCTACCAGGTTCAAGATCCAGTTGACAAAGGTACTGTGAAGTATTCAATGTAACAACTACTACTCGTTGTTTAAGAATGTCTTCTTTCTGTGGCATCTGAAAGGTGGAATGTGTGCTTGAAATCAAACAGTACTGATGTACAACTGGGTGGACAGTCTTTACCCAGCGATTTCTGAAATATACCCTAGAAAACAAGAAAAGAGCTTATTTTCAATACAACCTTAATCATAATAGTGTCTGGTTCATAAAGCATGAAGTCTATTAAGATAAAATTTTCTCTTTGGATCATAAAGTTTTCCTGTAATTGACAATTAAACCTTACAACCACAGCAATTAATGTTAATTTCTTCACAATGTCTATTTTTCTACTGCTTGATTAGACCTTAAGTTAATTGCCACTAGAGTCTTTTATAAAAGAAAAGGGATGCAAAGGGAAAAACAACTGAGCAGCCAGAGAATACATGTCTAATCTTTTTAAATTGTTCAAATCTATTTCGCAACAGTATCACAAGGAACAAAAGGGAGATGTTGCTATTTAAATTTCAATACATGGGCAAGAATCTTTTCCAGGTAGAATACTATTAAAACAATAAGAATCAATTACTGATTATTCACACAAATAAATAAAATCATAATCAGAGACAGAATGTGTGTGTGTATGTATATACACACACACACACACACAAAATTTTTATAACTTCACCCGTGATTTCATTGTTATAAGCAACTCTCACTGCAGAAACTTCCTCTATCAAAGCAAGTTGGCACCCACTCAGCAAATCAGTCTTACAGAGTTGCATGGGTACTGAGAGGTTAAGCAATTTGTAGAGAGTCCCACTAAGGTTCTATCTCTAACTACTAAGTCATGGTAACAGGTAACTACAAAGTCATTTATCTACGGTATGAGAATACATTTAACAGCTGAGCAATGGATTTGATTTGAAGTCCCATTCTGGCTACTCCCTTAACTAATGTAAAGTTACTTCTCTGAGTTTTAGTTCCCTCATCTGTAAATACAGAGTTTTGACTAAATGATCCCTCAATATCACTTCTGGCTCTAAATTTAAGATTCTGTGTGTTTGTACTTCAATATAAACACAAATGTGCCTAATACTCCAGGAACTTACTCTGTTAATTACCACCACCACCACCACAAAAAACCCAGCCCCCTGTAATAAAGATTACTTGGGCAAGACAATAATATTGCAGTTATTGGATACTTAGGAAACACAGAATTATATTAGAAATGAAGAACACTAACCTGATTTATTAACTTTTAGTTAACTGACGAATTCATTTAACTAGACTCTCTTAACTGTGATGCTTGCCTTATGTCCATGAACAAAGAAAAAGGACACGGTTAGCAAGAGCATCTTCCTTTTGACCTGACTGTATATTGCTTGTCTTGATTTCTTTTACATATAGTAGGCATATGTTGAATATTTTTGAAGGACTGATGATCTTTTCTACTTTATAACATATTATAACAGGGCCTCAATAAGTTGATCTTCAACATATAGATAACGCCTATAAATTAAAAGTTTTTAGCAATGTAGGTGCTGTATTTTAAAACTATGTTTTATATAGAACATTGCAAGTCCAATGAACCTGACTGCTATGGGGAGTCCTTAGCCTGCCTTAGGTCTGTAAGGCTTAAATTGTAGTTAACCTTAGATCTCAAACACAATGATGTCACGTAGTCAAGGAATAATTCAAAAAGAATTAGAAAAAAATTATCTAGGTTTTCCAATCTATGCCCTCACTCAAAACTCTCCTTTCTCTATAAAAGTTGACAATGGATTTGATGTTTTGAGTAATGAAGCTACTAGTTACTATTTATATGACTGGACAAATCCCTTAGCTGTTCTGAGCCTCAGTTTCATCAGCTGTAAATTGAGGGTATTATTTAGTCAAATAACCTTGAAGATCCTTCCTAATTCTGAATCTATGATTCTATGAATCTATGAATATGAAAGGTGTTCTCATAACCTGTCTAAGATTAAACCTGCAATAAAATTTAAAATATCCTGTAAGAATCCACAATAATGCCACTCTGAATTTTTATTGAGGCTTTTTTATATCTATTATCTCACTTTTCTCATGATAGCTGTTATTGGCCTAGAAAATGCATTTGTGCAGAAGTAGAAATTTAGAGTCAGGATTCGAAGTCAGAAAACAGAGGTTTGAATCCTGATTCTGTAACCTACACCCTAGCTCTCTGACCTTGGGCAGATGCCTTAGCCTCATAGTGGTTGTCTCTTCCTATGTACAATGAGAATAATACTCCCCATAGCACGTACTTCCCCAGGATTGCTGTGAAACTCAAATGAGGTAACATAGGTAAACTACTCTGTGAATGTAAAGCACTATATAAATGTCAGCTATTCTTATCTTCAAATTACAGAGGAAGAAACTGAAGCCTAAGGCTCAGTCACCCAACCAGTTAGAGAAGAGTAAAGACATGCATCCACATTTTACTGAATTTTGATTGTCAGTGTTTTTCCACTACACAGACCATCCTTGTTTTTCACCACTTCATCATTTACCATTCTGCTCTTTCAGTACTGACTAACAAATAGCTAGAGTATAAATAGCCTCATACTTATGGAGAAAAAATTTTCTAGCTCCCTCACACATGGGTCTAAAACCAGATGAAAAAATCTTCAACAATCAAACAACAGACCCTGAACACTGAGCAACAATTATAACAAACAAAACAAAATGAAGGTCTTAAGATTACACATAACACAGCATAATCTGCTGATGCTACAGTCCAAAGCAAAGGAATGTTGTGGTAGGTTGGCTGGCTTTGTAAAAAAGAACATTTTTTTCATGCAAAAGCCAAGACATAGAAGAAGCAACAGAATAAGAAAGAAAAATGGAGAAAAAGACCAAGGCAAAGAGAGCCAAAAAAAACCCATCCAATAACAGAATCTTATTCAATTCACTAAATATTTATTAAACCTATTACATTCAAGGTAATATAGAAAGGTATTAGATAGGAAGCAGTAGCTACAGCAATAGTGGTAGAAAGGAGGATGAAGGAGAAATAGTAATATTAAGCAACAGATACTCTTGTAGCAGCAACAACGAACCAAAAATGCAGAATATAGAATCACTCTGTAAAATACTGTAACAGAAAGTCCCCTAAAGCTCAATACAGGAGTCCTTGATTGTCTTTTAAAGTCTTTCCGGCAAGTGTACAGAAATTATATTGAGTTATTCCAAGACAAAAATACCTCTAGTTAAGAATGGAGCCCTACCCAGGAAGAAATGGGGTTAAATAAGTAACAATTTTGCTTTTAATCCTTGTAAAAAGTATCATCTGTTCATTTTTATGGGTAAAATCAAAGGTGGTTAATGCATGTAGATTATAAGCACAACAAATCCTTTTTATCTTTTTAAGAGAAGACTGGAAAAATACTACTCTAAAATAGAAAAAGATAAAGTTCTCACTCCTAATGTAAATCAGTTGCATGGATAAAATAATGGAGTATTTAGAAAGCTGATTAGGCATGTTAGAAAAAGCAAGCTGTAATATATACAAAGGACCTAGAAGAAATCTTATCAAGTTCAACGCCCTCACTTTAACAGGTAAGGAAGCTGAGACCCAGAGACATTAAGTGACTTTCTCAAAGTGACATATGTAGTAAATAGCAGAGCCAGGATCTGAATCCAGTTCCTCTAACTCAAAATTCAGCATTCTTTTCACTATAATCAATGTCACTTATAAACTCCAGCTTTGGAGAGATAGCAGGGATTCTAGCAATTAAGGGAAAGAGACTTGAATCCCTAGGGCCATAAATAGATCCCAGGAAAGTTTTGATTGAAATTTAAGAAAAGTTGATAATTTTTTTTAAACTATTCTAATGAAAAGTACCTATAAGAAAAGTTAAAATAGGAAATCGATCAGGTAAGGACTAATGATTATTATACTTAGGTATTTTTTTAAAAATCTGTTTAAGACCAATTGCTTCATTCAAATGTTTTTGCTTAGCTGTTTTGGTAAAGGGTGGGTTATTTTACTTGATAATTAATAATAGCTTTAGATAACTTTGTTGATAACAATAACTAGGTAATTACAACAAGTCAGCTATTCTCTCAGAATAAAATGCTCTTGCTCTTCAGACCATAAGAGAGAAAAAAAAGCAAGGTTCATCTACTGGAAATGTATCTTAATTACAATAAGAGAAATAAAACATTCTGAACACTAAATTTATAAACTTTATTCTGTCAAGTGAATAACTTCATACTATCTGTTTACCCAAACAACAAATTATGGAAATGAAACTTAGAGATACATTTTGTTTTTATTGTTTTTTTCATACATTTTCCTTTGTATGAGGGAAGTAATAAGTAGAGAAGTCATTCTGTATATATAAGCATTTTATACATGCCACCAGAAACTTGAAGATTCCAGTTCTAAGCTCAAATACTAATTAGCCACGTAACCTTGGAAAAATCATTTAATCTTTCTGGGCTCTTGGTGAAAACTAGAGGCTGGTGACCTTGACTTCAATTACTGGGAAAATTCTAGAATGAATCATTAGAGAAATGATTCATGTATCAAGAAAGCAAAACAATGATTACAAAGACTCAGAACAGCTTCAAGATCAGATCATGGCAGATCAACCTTATTTCCATTTTTGACAAGATTACAAAACCAGGAGATCAAAGGAATGCTGTAAATAGTTATTTAGGTTTTAGCAATACTTTTAATAAATTATTTCATACTATTTTTATGGAGAATATGGAGAGATATTGACCAGAAGAAAGTATTATTTACCTAGATTGGAAACTTGATTGAATGATTAAACTCAAAGAGTAGCTGGTTAAGAGTTTAATGTCAACATGGAAGGAGGTACTTTGGAGTACTTTGTTCTTATGCTATTTAACATTTTTATGAATGAGCAGATAAAGGCTGGCATGCTAATCAAATCTGTAGATGACACAAAGCTAGAGGCAGAGGGAGATAGCCAACAAGCTGTATGACAAAGTCAGGATGCAAAAGACTTTGCCAGGATAGAGAATAGGGCTATGACTGGCATGATGACATTCAATAAAAATAAATGTAAAGTCTCACAAACTTGGGGACAAAAAATAGCCTCACAAATACAGGATGGGGGAAACATGGTTAGAAAGCTATTTGAAAAAGATCTAGGGACTTTTACGGACTACAAGTTCAAAATTCATCTGATTTGATCATTCAACTGAAATTTTTCTCTCCAGAGTTAGCAGTCATCTCTTAAATAAGAAATCTTAGGGTCTTTTCTTCAATCCTTTCTTACTGAGCTCTCTGCACTATCTGAGATTACTGATCACCTTCTCTTGGATATTCTTTCTTCTTTGGGTTTCAATGATTCTGAGATCTATAGGTTCTCTTCTTAATTAACTATTCCTTTCAGTCTCTTTGCTGTATCTTCATCTTTGTCACAACACCTAACTGTAGAAATCCTCCAAGTTTCTGTCTTGGGACCTCTTTTTTTTTTTCCTCTACACCCTCTCATTTGATCTTATCAGCACTTGTCAATGCAGTCATCATCTTTATATAGATGATTCCCAGATCTATGTATCCAACCTTAGTCTCTTTTCTGAATTCCAGCTCCACTGTCTATTAGACACTATGAACAACTCAAATGCTGCATATCTAGAAGAGAACTCATTATCTTTACCCACAAACCCTTCCCTCTTCTGAAAGAACTTCCCTATTACTTTTAAGGGTATCATCAGCTAGGCTGTCTCCCATTCTTGGCATTCTCCTCCATGTCTAATTCACCATCAAATCTTGTCATTATTACCTTCACATAATCTTTCATATATATTTCCATTTTCCACTTATACAACCACAACCTTCACAGAGACTTTCATCATCCCTGATCTGAACTATTACAATAGTCTTCTAAATTGTCTTCTTTTCTCAGGTCTCTTTCCACTCTAATCCATCTTCCATTCAGTCACCAAAATAATTTCCTTAAAGCATATGTCTGCCACATCACCCTCTATTCAATAAACTCCAGAGGTTGCCTAATACTTCCAGGATCAATACAATATCCCCTGGACATATAAAACTCTTTATAACTTGGTCCCTTGTAATCTTTACGGAATTTACATTTTACTTACCTCCCATGTATTCATACTGGCCTATGTTTTTTTCTTCAGACATGACACTTCATCTCCTTTCTACATGACTGCACTGACTCTAGCCTTTACCTGTTACACTCTCCCTTTTCATCTCTATTGATGGGGCTATCTTCTTTCAAGAGTAAAGTCAAATACTAATTTTTATAGGAGACCTTCCTAGTTCCCCCACTGACCATTCACTTAAGTCTCCCCCTCTAAGATTCCTTACCTACTACAGTGTATTTATTTTGTATATGTCATTTGTTTACATACTGTCTCCCTAATTATTATGTAGCACCTTAAGGGCAGGAATTGGTTTTGTGTTTTGCCTTTCTGGGTATTACCTCTTCAAGAAAAAAGAACAAACAAGAACAGTACATAGCAAGTGCCCAGCACTTAGTAAGCACTTAAGCCTATGGAGGACAGAAAGAATCAAGAGTTTGATAGGGCAAACAAACAATTCATAAAACTGTAGGCTGTATTAAGAGGCATAACTTCATGGAATCAGAGGCAATAGTCCCTCTGTATTCTGCCTTTGTCAAATCTCATTTAATATATTTATATTCAGTACAGGACATCACTGTTGAAGAAAAAACTGGAAAACAACTAGAGGAGAGCAACTAGGATGATGAAGAATGGTCTTAAATTCATGTCATATTAGGATCATTGAAGAAACTAGGGGTATTTAGCCTGGAGAAAAAAAAGGAGACTCAAGAGGGGCATGACAGCTATGTCCAAACTAGCATAGACTGTCACATAGACAAGGAATTATATCTGCCTTTTTTGGCCCAAAAGAACAGAATCAGGAGTAATGGTTTGAAATTGAAGAGGAAAATTTAGTCTTGATATCAAAAAAACATTCCTAACAATTAGAGTCATCCAAAAGTGGAATAGGATACTTGGAGAGATGCATTCTTCCTTCTTTGAAGTCTTCAAACAGTGGCTAGATTTATCAAGTATGTTATAATGTAGATTCCTTTTTGGTACCAGTTGGACTAGATGGCTACTGAGGTTCCTTTCAACTTCCAAATTCTTTAATTCTGATTCTTCTGAAAAGTGAGGTGGTTAGATAAGCCAATCTCTAAAGTCCCTTCCAGCTCCAAGATTTCATAAGGCATACTCTCTTATAATCTATGATGTTTTAAGTTTACTCCTAATCATTAAAAAAAAAACCCCATAGGATTTTAGAAAAAGGGAATATAAATCAAATTATGTATTTTTTTAATAAATTTTGAATATTTCTAAGTTTATAAAATCCACAAAAGTTCTACTTGAATACCTTATCTTGGCACAGAGGTGATTCTAGGTTCTCATATGCTAAGTCAATAGAGCACAAGATATCTCACGAACTACCAAACTAGAAATCTTCCAGGTATGTCCCACCACCACAAAAACAAACAAAAAAACAAAAGAAAACAAAACTATACTAGTGCATAAAGCCAACCTAGAGTACAAAGAGACTTGACATAATCTGAATAGACATTATATGATTACATGGTAATGGTGACTCATGAAACAAAGAAATAAAGAAGTCATGTGCAACCCCTTTCCATTTCTGCAGTAATGCTGTGGTGTCAAATTGGAGGAAAAGGCAGGCAGAGGACTAAGAATTTAAACCATCTACAAACATAATTTAACTATTAAAACTCAAAATGTGAGATCTCAGTTCAATGACCAACAAGCTGAACCAGAGGAACTGCTCCATACTGATAAATATTTTCATTATAAATGAAGTCAAAAGGCACAAGGAAGTTGCCACTAAGTTAAAAAATGGCTTATAGGTTCTCTTTGAAAAAGCAAATAAAAGAGCTGATAGAATTATTTCATCAAGCACCCAAAGGCACATGCAAAAAAAGACCACCATGAAGAAATCTGTATCTTTAGGCTTCCCTCAGTTCAGAGAAAAAAAACTTAGAAATATTCTACAAAAAAATTTATTAATAGCCTAAATTAAACTGATACTCAATGGGATAGCAGATACAGGTAAAAAATGTTGAAAAATATGTTTTAGCATTAAGAAATCCTAAGTCTGTAGGATGTTTAGAAGCCTCATATCTGAATGTCACAAATACTTACTTAGGAGGAAGTCAGAAGGCACTGGTTAGGTTGAGTCAGAATACTGGCACAAAAAATGGAAAACAAAGGAAAAGATAATGGCATGATTTATTATCACTTCCTATAGAAGATTAACTGATATAAATCAATCACCACAGGGAAGCTAAAAGAACCTAGAAACTGTTCCAGCCATAAAATAATTAGACATGGCAGGTAAGGGTAACACTGGTCTAGAATATCAACTTATTTGCCAAATGTTACAGAAGAGGATGGTGGAAGATTATGAGCAGTATCACCTCACAAAACAGCGAAGAGTGGTGGAGGGAAAACCAAGTCTGCAGAAACCTTGGTGTGAAGCCCAACTAAGCCAGATCATCCCAAGAGCATTCACAGTTGAAACTGGAAGGAAGACAACAAACAGATGAAAAATGAAACAGATGTGTTGGTATTTTTATAATAAACTATTTTCATTGTCAAAGACAGTGAAACCACCATACTTGTCCTGTAACACTTTAGTCCATGATCTGCTATATAAGGAAGGGAAAGTGGCACTAAAGGCAACAAAGACAGGAAGAGTAGCTGGACCAAAATATTTTGAAAGCTTTAGGGATCAATGTAAAAGAGGGAAGATATCAGACAACTGGAAAAAATAATATGCGTATTACAAAAAAATGACCAAAATATCAATAAATGCCATCTGCCTACCTTCTCTCATCTTCGTTAAATTCCTTTAAGAAAAATCTATATACACATCAACAGTATCTTTGACGAAAACATGAGAAGGATTAGGCAAGTTTTTGAAAATAATTTTCCATATTAGACTATATCTCCACAGTCAGGTGTGACTGAAGTATAGCTAATATGCATTTGCTGCTTTTTAATTACCAAAAAAACTATTGTTATTTGGTAATGCAAAACAAAACACAGCATTAAAGGCTTTCTCCAGTGAGGTGGTTCTCATACATTTATGATCATAATGGACTCCACAGACACAATAGTTCAATAATCCTCTAATCATCAATATGAAAATAAAGAATAAAATAGGGAAATATATGCTAGCCAAAAGCATTCAGCACTACGATGGAGGAAATCCTATACAAAGTCAAAATGAAAGAGGGATTGCCCATGGGTGGCTTGGTCATAGAGAAGCTCCAATCTGTGGATGGTACTGTGTTAATAGCACTAAGTTTCAAAGTACTACAGAGACTCCTTAATGAAATGCATAATCACTCAAAATAAATTTGATTGGTAATCCAAAGAGGAAAAATCAAATTGAGGGAGAAATGCCTATTATGTAGACTGTGACATGAAATTGGCCAGATAGTCCATCAAATTTATCCATCAGTGCATAAACCACAGAGAAGGAAAGGAGGAGAGGAGAGGGGAGGGGAGAGGAGTGGAGGGTAGGGAAAGGATGGGAAGGAGAAGGAGAGGGGAGGGGAGGAGAGGGAAGGGGAGGGAGAGAGGAGGGGAGGAGAGGGGAAGAGGGGAGGAGGGGAGGGGAGGGGAGGGGAGAATGGGAGGGGAGAGGAGGGGAGGGAGGAGATGAGGGGAGGGAGGAGATGAGGGGAGGGGAGGAGAGGAGGGGAGGAGAGAAGGGGAGGGGAGGGGAGATGAGGAGGGGAGAATGGGAGGGGAGGGGAGGGGCATTAACAGCTAGGCATTACTGTAAGTACTTTACAGGTACTCTCTTATTTGATACCCACTGAAGGTGGACAATGAGCTGGGTCTAGAAATTAATAGGAAGCAGATATGAGGCTGGATCTGATTTAGGAAACCTCACAGCATTTTTCATTGATCTCAAGCTGCTCCCTGTCACAAAAGCCCTTTTTTAATAATCATATTCTTCTGGTGATACTCTATAGCTATAAATTATGGAATACCATGACCTGTGAAGATCTAAAACTCAATAACCCAAAGGACTTAGACACACGGTCAGCATAAGTAGGAAACAGCATATTACCAACTGATAAAAGATATATTATGTGCAAGAAGTGGAAGAAAGACTTATTCAAGGATGTATGTGATTTGAAAATGATATGACATGATCAGATTACAAGAAGATGAGGAATGAACAAGTGGAGAAGCAGAGGGAGCAACTAGAAGCTATTCTTTCTAAGAGTTTTTCAGTGAAAGGTAAGAGAAATATAGGACAACAGCTTGAGCAGACAATAAGTTTAAAAGCAATTATTTTTTCAAGGATAGGAAAGACCTGAGAATGTCTGTGAACTGGAGAATGTGCCAACAGAAAAGAAGAGAAAAAAAGACAAAAGGACAAATCAAGGATCAGCCTAAGTACACAAGTAGAGAGCTTATCCTTGACAATCATCTCATCCTGAGACTGGAGTAAATGAGAATGGGTGAAGATGTGGAGAATTTTGAAGTTTGGAAGATGGAAAATGAGAACACGGACCAGAGATACCCCATCTTCTCTGTGAAGTGAGGGTAAGGTCATCTGCTGAGAAAAGTGAGGAAAGATGGATTTGAGAGTCTAAGAGCAGAGAAAAAGGCTTGTAACACCTGCTTTCTATGGAAAGTCAAACAGAATTGAATAAAAAGTTTCTAAGTAACATTGAGGGCCTAGTTGTTAGATAACATTAATTGTAATAACCCTAGTCCACTGGTTTTCTGTTTTGTTTTGTTTTCTTCCAGATATTCAACAGCCTGAAATAGTAATAAAGAAGGTAGAGGGTAAGAGTAGGAGTCCACTGTTGAGGATAAGGAAAGTGTGATTCCTGTACTTACAACGCTCTTCTTCCTTCATTATTCTTAGGGCCTGCTCAATCTCTAAGACAATTCAAGTTCTACTCTCCTCCATCAAGCCATCTCTAACTACTCCAGCTTACCTTTCCAGTCTACCTGAATGACCTTTCTTCTTTGAATTTTTATTGTATTACTGTAACTCTTATTATATTAATAGTACCACTGTTTAAGATTTCAACTGTTCTCCATTTCACATATGTTAATTCTATTTTCTCAGCCAGTACATAAACTTTTTGGGGACAGAAGGGAAGGAATGTCTTCTACTTCTTCTGCATTCTTTGCACCACCCCTTCCTCAATCTCCCAGACAATAGCTAGCACAATACTAGGCACAAAGTAAGGATTCAATAGGTGCCTGATGATTGGTTATCAGAAGAAACAGATAGATTAAAAAGGTAGGTAGGTAGGTAGGTAGGTAGGTAGGTAGGTAGGTAGGTAGAGAGAGAGAGAGAGAGAGAGAGAGAGAGAGAGAGAGAGAGAGAGAGAGAGAGAGAGAGAGAGAGAGAGAGATGATAGAGACAATAGAGACATATGTGCGTACATGTGTGTTTACAATTGTTCTAATAGTTTAATAATATACACACACACACAATTTTGGTCTGATATACAGATTTTACAAGTGAGAAAAGAGAATTCTGGAATCATTCATCTATTTAGGGTGGAAAGAATGATGGATATGGATTCAGAGGATCTGGATTCCAATCCAGACTTTAATATTTAGTACAAGTGATCTTGGGAGGGTCACTTGGTTACTCTGAGCCTCAATTTTCCTCACGTGTAGAGGTGGGGGTAGGGGAGGAGTGTTAAATTGGATAATTTCTAGGGTCTCTTCCTACGATTCTAAAATACAACTTTAAAGAGATTCTTTCAAATTATCATAAGTCTTCATACAACAGGACAAATAACCTGTATTCTATTTTCTTAAAGTCAAGAAAACATAACCATTAAGCTGTATCTCTTTTTTCTATATTCAAACCTAATTCTTGGTGACCAAGTTGAGACACTTGTCCAATAATATATGGTAAGATATTAGGATGAGAGCTTAAATAAGGAGATGAGATCTGCAAAATTGAAATCCAGTGAAGAGAATGTATTATATACTTAAATTTCATCATTGGTAAAAAATGAGGGCCTCATCATAGAGGACCTCTAAGGGTCTCTTTCAATTATAAATTCCCAAGTCCTACTCTTGGCTAAGTGGATGTCAGCATTGACCCAAAAAAAGTTGAATCTTGTACTCCATTAGATTACAGCAGATAATGTAATATTTAGTACAGTGTGGTATAATATGCATTTTAAAAAGAACAAATAAATGTCTACCAAAAAAATAAACAGAAAATGTAACAGACTTTAAAAAAAAAAATCACAGGTTCTATTATGAAGAGAAAGACAATCACACCAATGAGTCTTCTACATTTCATATGGAAAAGTTTTTCCAGCATTCTCACAGTAATCTGATTCTCACAATCAATTACAATTCACAGACTTATGGAACCTAGAACTAGAAGGATCAGAGGTCATCTAGCCCAAACTATTTCTGACTAGGAATACCCTGTACAATATTCCCAAATGATAATCTAGTATTTACCTGACAACCTCCAGTAAGGAGAACCATGCTATTACCCAAGGCAGTTCATGAAAACTTCTAGATAGTGTTAATGATTAGGAAATATTTTTTCTAACACCAAGTCAAAATTCTCCTCTCTGAGAATTCCAATCACTCCTCTTCCTTTTTCAACTTCCTGTGGACCCCTAGTCTATAACAATACTTCAAAAACTTGAAGACATCAATCATGTTCTCCACTATTTCTCCTCCACCAAAAAATCTTTATTTCTTATAAAAGCTAAATTTCACCAGTTACTTCAACTTCAACTTATGGCATATGGTCCAACCCTATTATCATGGCTGCTCTGCTGTAAACAAAGAGTAGTTTGTTAATGTCCTTTCTAAAAGGTATGAACCCCTCTATTTTTTTCATTAACCAGTTTTTGGTTCTCTGCTGCCATGGACTACTACTTACTAACTTATATTCTACATGTTAACAGTTATGTTTCTGTCTACCTGACTAATTCCCAAAGGACTGAAAGCAGATGTACACTGGCAGTAGCATTCTGTAAGTATTAGAGACATGCTTACTCAAAACAATCAAGACATTGAATAATAAGAATAAGGTTAAAGTCCTAAGTGAGAAGGAAATTGGAAGAAAATGACACTTTTATCTTCTTTTTGCCATATGACATGAGAGTCATCAAAGGAACTAAAAAATGTTCTTATCTGTGAAACAAGGGAATTTGGAAATGAATATATCTATAGTTTCTGTTCTCAAGTATTCTTTATTTTTAATGCTTTTGACAAAGTAGGAAAATGTGGATGATAGAATTCTTTAAGACTTAGCATTTTATCCACATTTTAATAACAAAAACTAAAAACAGAAAAGAAGTAAATTTAACGAACATGCTTCATTTTCAAACCATACTGGTGAACTATGAAGTGTTAGTATATCAGGAGATAGAAGAAAATGAGTTCAAGGGGATGAGGAAGGGGAAACAGAGTCATTAGGAAATGACAGTGATGAGGGGGAAAGCATCAATAAATCTTTTAATAAGAAGCATCAAAAACAAGGGTAACCTTTCAGATGAACATATGTGTACTTCACATTATGCAATACACATAGTTCTAAAAAGTTGGATAGTCAGCTTTATGTTAAATATAATGCAGGAATTCTATACTTAATTTTTAAAAGCTGATAATACTTCTGATATGTATAACTGCCTAATTTACCTGTTTTATAAATTTTAAATTTTTAAATTTTTTATAAGTTTTCTTAAACTGGGGCCCACCTGCATTGGAAGCATAAAATATATAAACAAACCAACTCATTAGGAAATTTGAATTAATGTGATGTAACCATTTGTAGATTTTGTATCAAAATTTACAAGAAACACTTCAGGCAGAGAACATTAAATGTGTAAAAATTTCTTATAAAGGTGAATAAATCTTGGTTTTTCTTTTCTTTAATACATCTAAAATAAGTATTATAACTCTCTAGGAGAATATATCTAGAAAGAATGTCTGGCCAAGAATACCCTTAAAATAAATGAAAATATCTTTGAAAAAAAATTAGCCGTTAAATTTCATTCCAAATTTCTTGTACCAAAGAGGCCTTATTTCTCAATAATAATTCATTTAAATTTCTCAATCTGTATTTTCACATTTACTCTGGACATCAATCAACTTTCCACTGATTAATTATGATTATTCAACTGACATTATGGCCAAACTGAATTATATGGACTATTTTCTTTAAAAGATAATATTCTTTTCATGAATAAAAATTGAGATCTTCTACACTTTCATTTTGTTCTGCATTTAAAGCTATAGTATCCATATGATTGTTAAAAATGCTTCCAAAAACATTTTTAAGTAGTGTAAGGTGTACAAGTGACATATTTTCCAAAAGCATATCTATTCACATGTTTCACAAAGATTTCACTTAATTTTAAAATAAGACATGCCCTGGAAATATGTATATATCTATTCCACTGTACATGAAATATTGCAAATCAGGGGAAATAACTGCAGAGAAAAATTATAAAGCACATAACTGCACCAAGCAAAGCAAACAGTTAAACATATACAAACCTATCCATAGTCATACCCAAAAAGTCATGCACACAAAATCAAGGAACGCATATTTTTCTTAATATACAAAGCTCTACTACAAATTCAGCCACAACCAGATGCTGATCTCAAATATCACATGTAACCAACCAAAACAATTGTTCTACATATTTCATTTTTTAAAAAAATTCTGACACTAATAATGTAAACTGACATTAAAAATAATACAGCTTTTTCTAAAAAGGTCCATCCAAAAGCATTTTGAACAATTTTTTTCCTGTATCCCTGTTGGCATTCTAACTACATTATTTATATTATCTGTACAAGCCAACAGCAGTTATTATATTGATGATGTGTTCAGTCTACAAAGATCTGCCCCCAAGCAAAACTGTCCACTACCCAGCCAAACCCTAAGCACCTAGTACCCCTCCTACTGTGTATCTTCTCTAGGGCAACCTATCTGTCTTCCATGTTCTTAATCTTTACCTACATTCACCTCCCCAAATAAAATTCTCCCCTAGTCATTCCCCAACAGTATCTTATCTATAGGGAAATTAATAAACAAACCCCAAACCAATGTGATAACACCCAACAATAAATCCCAATCATTTAACTTGCTATCCTTCTGAGGAAACGAATTTTAAGAGGACCTTCCCAAAAATACTTAGGTTTTTGTTAAAACAGCAACCGTAATGGCAAGAATCTGGGATACCATAAAAGAAATGCTTTGGGAAAAACAGGCCTTCTTGCATACTTTGAAATTATACCGCAATACTTAGTTCTACTGACTTGACATATGTTTGAAAACAATTTTATAAAATTTCTCAAAGTCTTACATCTCATTTTATTTACTTTTCATAACTTTATTTGCTTTCGAGTAAGAGGTAAGATATTGGGTTTTCATTTCAATATTTTTAGATGCTTCTCCCAAACCGTGGCAGAGTTTTTTAGGATTTGGGGGCAACTATTCAATTTTCCCTACAAATGTACAGGTCCCTATATATGGAATATAATAGATATATAAACAGGACAGCTTTTAGACCTCTGCTCCCTATCTAGCAGACTTGAATGCAGTGTAAGTCCAATCACATCTCCTAATACTTAAGGAAAGAAATGACAAATCATGGTAAGTCAAGGTAAATTTAGGAGGCCATATGCCCCAGTATCATATGTGCTAAACAATAACAGCCATACCCAGAAATGAACCTCAAAAGTTTCATATCCAAAGTCACCAGAACTTTGGAGATTCTAATATTACTTCTAGAAGCATGCCAATGTCATTGATCTTCTGTGTTTCACAGAAAAATATATTTATTAAAGAAAAAACATTCACAAAAAGATGGTTTCTACCAAAATTCATTTGACTTGAGGAAATGAAGTCATCCTATCTCTCAGAGTAAGCATAATATTATCCCATCATAAATCTTGCTTCACTAAACTGTTTTCAATAAAATGTAAGCATAAGATACTTAAAGGCAATTACTTGGTTTATTGTATCTTTCAGAATTATATTTAGAGAGAGCAACAAGAATCAATATAATGGATACCACCACTTTCACTGTTTATATGTAATTATAAATCATTAAAAATACTACCATAGTTACTAAATGAATAATTTTGCTTAATATCACCTTTTTGCTCAATTTTCATATAAAAACAAAAATTTGTGAATTATGGCTTAGAGTTATGATTGAAAATCAATTTGTAATCAATAATTTAATCCAAACAACACAAGGCATGGCATATTAGTATGTAAGATGATAAAACTAAACACTAATTTAAGATATAATGAAAGCAAATGGTATAATAAATAGTTTGGTGATTCTATTTTGCTTTCTAAAGAAAAGGATTATTTCATCTCTAATAAATTTATACCCACATTTAAATGTCTTGCATTTATATATATTCAAAGGGCTTCCTGTCTCTACCTTAAATCCTTGTGCCACTTTCTTTCCAAAACTTTGGATAAATCTTTCAAATAACAAAGTAAGTGCATTTAATAACAAAAAACATTTTACTCTTCATGGTTCTCTAATGCATAACCTCTATGATGATTTCTTGTAAGGTTCACCATTCCAATTTTACTTTCATAAATATTACTGCATGACTGGCACATGCCAAATACATTACAATATTTTAAAATACAACTAATATTTATTATATTTTATCATAGTAGCTTTTAGAGGAGTATATTAAACTCTCCTCAAATAGAAAAGACATTTTCACATAAGTAAAACTTAAAAAAGGATGTCTTTACTAGGTATGGAAAAAAATTGTAAAATGTTTTAAAACTTTTCACTAAATTCAAATCCTTTCAAATTGTTTCTCCAAACTTTCAAATGCCAATAAATATTTAAATTTTTCAAAGTTATTGAAATTATCTTATAGACACCTTTTCTTAAGAATAATAAAGGTATGTTTATAGATATATAATAAGCCTTAAAAAATACCTGAGAGGTCTCGCCTGGGGATTGCCTGCTTCTACATATGGATGTAAATAATCCTTTATGTAGAGATCAGCAGCACTATTAGAATGGGTGCAAATGAGAATCCTGCTGGAATAAATGGTGCAAATAAAAAGAATGATAAAACACAAAACAATCAAAGTAGTAAAATATCCAAAAAAAAGCAGACAGTGGCCATCTTTCCATATAATTCTCTGAAACTGTGCACTAATCTCCATGATATATGATTTAATGAAGCTTTTATGAAATTATGTTCATCTTTAAACCATCAAAAGAATTACATTTTACAACAAATTACTTCTAAAAGCTTTCATGTAAGATAATAATATATTATATATAATACAATACATGCAATAGCAGAATGGAGATCTAACTCATATCATAATTTTAAATATACAATGGAGAGCTTTCTTAACTATTTAAATGCAATTACTCTCTGTACCGAAAACTTTTTTAAAAATAGATAATTCTAAGAATGATTAAACATTAATGCCACCAAAATACTGAAAAAATTTTTTAAGCTCAAAGAATTTTTGTTCTACCTTATACTGGCCTTCCCTTAGTATTTAAGGTGAAAAAATTTGCTATTTATATTGCTAACTAAATATCTAAATTTCTATACCACTATCTCACCTAGTATCCTGTTGTTGGAGAATGTGCTTGACTGCCTGAGCTAGAGTAAAGGTTTTGCCTGTCCCATAGGGACCAATGATAAGAACAGGAGGCAGCTGTATTGAAAGTGGGGTGGTAATAGCCAGAACAGCCTCCTTCTGTTTTGCATTTAGTCGAGGATCCAACTGCTCATCCCATTGCCTGTATTAAAAAAAAAAAAATTGAAAATTATTTTCAACATACCAGGTTATTTAACTAATGAACAATAAACAATAAACATTTAAAATAGCTAGAAAACTATTGCTTATTCTGAAAGTATATTTTTTAATGGCACCATTCAATTTTGTCATGGAATGATTTACAATTAAACCAAGTTAAAATAAAAATTAACCTTAAAGATGGATTTACTTTGGGTAATAAAAGATTTTAATAAGTTATCTGAAGAAATCACCAACCACCTATTACCATTTTTTAAATTCAGAGTGATATTAAATCTATCAAAAAAACCTTAGCATTGTTAACGTTTTAATATATAATTTTAATACAATTTATGAAAGTATCTGAGAAAAACACATATATTAGTGCAAAAATACACAGAGATATACAGAAATATATTGCAGAAATCCTAGGTCATCTCTTTACATTGTGAACATACAAAAACTGAGAGAGAATCCATTGCCAATTCATCAAAGATTTATTCTGGAAAGCTAAAAAATTATGTATTCTGGGTCTAGACACTGAAAACATATCTCAAAGATTGGCTTTGTTTTCACACCAACACTATTTTCATTCAAAGATGTCAAGTGTTTAGAAAATGGCAGCATAATTCAAGAATACCTAAAAAGGTTACAAGCTTTTCAATGATATAAACGTAAGTATACCATGCAGTGAACACCTGCCACAGTGATACTGTCATAATTTGGCTGGGCTTGGAAGACTTGCACTGGGATAGAATGGCACTAATAAAAGTGAGTAGGGAATTAATCATATGCTTTCCCATCAACACTATAACAACTCAGACACATAGTCTAAGTTCAATGAGGAAGACAACAGGTACAGGAAGTAAAAGAAGACAACTAATTAGAAGAAAAATCTAAGAAAATTGTAATCAGAATGTCTGCCAGACTTTTAGTGTAATATGAGTAGACAGCTCTAATAGCAAAATGTACTCTACGTGAAGACAAGGGCTAATTTAAATATTCACATAAAAAAAGCTACAGAAAAATCCCTTTATAAACACTGTAGTGCTATGTTATAGAGCGCTATTTAAAAGAAAACAAAAATGGAAAAAATTTACAAAGGTTTGTCCCTTGGACACACTAACCTTGCATTTCGTAACACCTTTCTATCTGTAGGTCACATTTCAGGAAACCTTAGTGATCTGGAATATGGCCAAGAAGTCAGCATTTTCTTTATAGTTTTATTTATTTCTTCTTAGATTTCGAAATTCATTTCCACAAAATTTTGAGTTCCAATTTTTTTCCCCATCTCTCCTCTCCCCCCACCCCATAACACCGTGCATTCTGATCACCCCTTCCCTCGATGTACCCTCCCTTCTATTACACCCCAACCTTCACTTATGCCATCTTCTCTTTTTTCTTGAAGGCCAAGATAGATTTCTATACCCCATTACCTATATTTCTTATTTTCCAGTCATATGCAATAACAATTATCAACCTCTGTTCCTAAATCTTTAAGTTCCAACTTCTCTCCCTTCTTCCCTCCCCACCCATCCCCACCGAGAAGGCAAGCAATTCAATACAGGCTATATAGGTGTGATTTTGCAAAAGACTTCCATAATAGTCATGCTGTGTAAGACTAACTATATTTCCCTCCATCCTACCCAGTCCCCCATTTATTCTATTTTCCCATTTGACCTTATTCCTCCCCCAAAGTGTTTACTTCTAATTATTCCCTTCCCCCATTTGCCCTCCCTTCCCCCTCACCCCACTTGTCCGCTTCTCTGCTACTTGCCTGTAGTATAAGCTAGATTTTCATACCAAGTTGAGTAAGCATGTTATTCCTTCCTTAAGCCATATGTGAAGAGAGTAAGCTTCACCTTTCCCCTCACCTCCTCCCTTATCTCCTCCATTGAAAAAGATTTTTCTTATCTCTTTTATGAGATAGTTTGCTCCATGCCATTTCTCCCTTTCTCCTCCCAATATATTCCTCTCTCACCCCTTAATTTTATTTTTTAGATATCATTCCTTCTGATTCAACTCACCCTGTGCTCTCTGTCTATATGTGTGTGTGTGTGTGTGTGTGTGTGTGTGTGTGTGTTTATAATCCCTCCACCTACACATATACTGAGAAAAGTCTGAAGAGTTACACATATTATCTTTCCATGTAGGAATGTAAACAGTTCAGCTCTAGAAAGTCCTTTATGATTTCTCTTTCCTGTTTACCTTTTCATGCTTCTCTTCATTCTTGTGTTTGAAGGTCAAATTTTCTCTTCTGGTCTTTTCCTCAAGAATGCGCGGAAGTCCTCTATATCACTGAATGACCATTTCTTCCCCTGAAGTATTATACTCAGTTTTGTTGGGTAGGTGATTCTTGGCTTTAATCCCAGTTCCTTTGATTTCTGGAATATCCTATTCCAAGCCCTTCGATCCCTTAATGTAGAAGCTGCCAGATCCTGTGTTATCCTGATTGTATTTCCACAATACTCAAACTGTTTCTTTCTAGTTGCTTGCAATATTTTCTCCTTGGCCTGGGAACTCTGAACTTAGGCCACAATACTCCTAGAAGTTCTCTTTTAGGGTCTCTTTCAGGAGGTGATTGGTGGATTCTTTCAATATTTATTTTACTCTCCGGTTCTAGAATATCAGGGCATTTTTCCTTGATAATTTCATGAAAGATAATGTCTAAGCTCTTTTTTTGATCATGGCTTTCAGGTACTTCCATAATTTTGTCTCTCCTGCATCTATTTTTCAGGTCAGTTGTTTTTCCAATGAGATATTTCACATTATCTTCTATTTTTTCATCCCTTTTTCTTTTGTTTTGCAACTTCTTGGTTTCTCATATATTTATTAGCTTCCCTCAGCTCCACTCTCATTTTTAAACAACTATTTTCTTCAGTGAGCTTTTGAATCTCCTTTTCCATTAGGCTAATTCTGCTTTCTAAAGCCTTCTTCTCCTCATTGGCTTTTTGGACCTCTTTCCAATTGAGATAGCCTATTTTTAAGGGGGGTTATTTTCCTCAGCATTTTTTTGGGTCTCCTTTAGCAAGCTGCTGACTTGCTTTGTAAGCTCTTCCATGGCCTGAGCCCATTGCACATTCATTTTGGAGGTACTGGATATAGAAGCCTTGATTTTGTCTGAAAGTATGCTTTGTTCTTTCTCATCCAAAAGGATGGAAGGAAATACCTGTTCACCAAGAAAGTAACCTTCTATGGTATTATTTTTTTTTCCCTTTTTTGGGCATTTTCTCAGCCAGTTACTTGACTTCTGAATCCTTTGTCAAGAGGAGGGTCCCAGTGCTCCTGCTCACCCCAGGATCATGCTCAGGGCTGAGATTCAGATCAGCTTCTCAATTCCCCCAGGGGCTTTATGTTCAGTGCTCCAACAATGGAACCGTGGGTACCAGCTGCCACCTGCTTACAGCAGTCTCCAGAAGCCTCAGCTGTCCAGCTTCTGTGGTCGCCTTGTGCTGGGGTCAGGGGTGGACTATGCTCCCTTCACACTCAGGTTGAAAAAGTCCTCTCGCTGACCTTGGGCATCTGTGGGTTTAGGGATCTACAAATCATTGCTGCTTCTGGGAATTTCATCCCCAAAGCCTGCTCTGGTCCTGCTCCTCCCAAAGTCATGGCCGAGGTTGGGCAGGGCTCTACTCTGCATCCGGTGCAACAGACCTTTCCTGTCAGCCTTACAGGTCACCCTGGACTAGAAATCTCCTCCACTCTGTCTTTCTGTGGCTTCTGCTGCACTAGAATTTGCTGAAAGTTTTTCTTTACAGGTATTTTATGGATTGTGGGGGAAGAACTAAAGTATGTACACCTTTCTACTCCACCATCTAGGCTCTGTGCCCCCTCAGAATTTTTTTTTAATAGGCTTCTAAGAAACTAAAATAAAGGTCACGCAGTCCATGCAATAAAATTAATGCATTTTCCCTCAGAGACATTTCTCAGACCTTCATTTAGACTTTATTTTGTATGTAGTTCTAATAAACTACAAAAATCAAACACAAATCCAAATTGCAGGAGTCTAGAGCCATTTACTGTAGAAGTCAACTACTCTATCCACTCAACAATCTTCAAAGTCATTATTATATTATGTGCACATGACATATCATATGGTGCAAAGAATAAAAAACTGGCCTCAGCACTAGAAAGAAGTGTAGAGAAGTCCTACTTTTAACACTAATTGTCTGATCATCTAATCTTTCAGCATTCCAGGCAATTCTACAGCATGTTAAGTTGTGGAAAAGGTGCCAACCTACATTGGTAAAGGCAATTTTCTCACCCAGGAGTTTCTTAGACTAATGAAGTCACAGATCCATTTTCTATCCCTATGTCTATCTATACTGAAATTACTATTGTTGTTGGTTGTTGTTGTTGTTAAAAATGATGATGCTAGGTTACTTTTGATATACCCTATTTAAGAAGCGAAGTAGAAAATGAATTTTTCAAGTATTTTATTCATAACATTTATGTCCAATAATTACTGAATAATTAAATAAACTGTAGTATGTTCATGTAATTCAATATGACAGTACCATTAAAATGGTAAATATAAAGTGTGAGAAAAAGAGAGTAGGAGTCCTGCTTCCTCAGACATTGCCATACAGGGAGTTGCTAAGAAAGGTAGAGAAGAGCACCCAAATGGTCTGGGCCTCCTAGCTCAAGGACGATAGAGCGAGTGAGATATGCAGAATGGCTCATACTCCACAGTTCGTGCATGAGTCACGGAAAACAAACTATTGCACATGACTAATGACCTTCACGCATATTAACTGACACACCTGACATAAAATTATGCCTTCATTTTCTGATCATAGGAATCTGTGTTGAAGTATGTTTGGGAGGAGGGAACACATCAAGGAGTGACATGTAGTGGGTGGGCCAGAAAGACTGTAACTCAGAAGAACAGGGATCAGTCCCAGTTCTGAAGAAAAGGACCAGGAAATACTAACCCCATAAAAAGGCTCATTTTGGCATCTGTCTGAGTGTATGCTCTTTGTGGGCAGCACCCATGTGCCAGGATTTGTAAATAAATCATCTTTCCTTGCCCATCCTGTTTTTGAGTTCTTTTCATGAGAATGGTATATTTCTCATATAAGGCAAACAAATACAGAAAGACTCATACAACGTGCTGCACAGTAGAATCAGAAGAGACAGAATTTTAAAAACACCAAGTACAATTTGAATTGCTGGAAAAAGAAAATACAGAAGGAACAAAAACATGAGTCAAAGGACAGGTCAGAAAGAGAAGACAGAATAGAAGAATTTTTATTGCTTGTTAGTAGCTTGTGAATATACTTGGTTAAGTCTTGCTAAAGGATGTAGGCTTAACATAATATTTTACCTTTGTCTTATAAGTTCATTTAATTCTTCTTATTAACAGTGTTTATATTTTTAATTTAAATATTTTATCAAAATTAGTAAAATGAAACTTTTTCATGCTTAAAGAGACAAGATTCAGTTAAATCATATACTCACAGCAAACAGGCCAGAGAGATTATCATCACACCTGGCCATCATCATATTACAAATGAGGAAACTGGGATTAGTGCCAGCTGGGCCTGATTCAAACACATCTCATGCTTCAGATTCATAATTCAGAAAAAAAATGATCACAATAAAAAAATGATAAGAAAAAAAGACATAAAATTGTCTTTTAAAAAAGAGGCTGGGGGAAGAAAAAGGGGAAGGCAGAGGCAAGGTGGCAGAGTAGAAGGACAGAACTACTCTTAGTTCTACCCCCAAAGCCCATAAAATACCTGTAAAAAATTACTCTAAACAAATTCTAGAGCAGCAGAAGCCACAAAATGACTGAGTGAAAGAGATTTCCACACAGAGGCAGCCTGGAAGGCCAACAGGAAAGGTTTATCACAGCAGGCTCAGAGAACTTACAGGACACTAAAGTATACCCTCCACTTGAAAAAGGACTCAAAAGTCAAGTAACTGGTTGGGAAAATGCCCAAAAAAGGGGGAAAAAAATAAGACTCTAGAAGGTTACTTTCTTGGTGAGCAGGTATTTTCTTCCATCCTTTCAGATGAGAAAGAATGATGCATACCATCAGAGAAAGACATAAAAGTCAAGGCTCCTGCATCCAAAATCTCCTAAATAAATTGCAATGGTCTCAGGCCATGGAAGAGTTCACAAAAGATTTTGAAAACCAAGTAAGAGAGGTGGAGGAAAAATTGGGAAAAGAAATGAGAGCTATGGAAGAAAATCACGAAAAGTGAATCAACAGTTTCCTAAAAGAGACCCCCAAAAATGCTGAAGAAAATAACAGCTGTAGAAATAGACTAACCCAAATGAAAAAAGAGGACCAAAAAGCCAATAAGGAGAAAAATGCTTTAAAAAGCAGAATCAGCCAAATGGAAAAAGAGGTTCAAAAGCTCACTGAAGAAAATAGTTCTTTAAAAATTAGAATGGAGCAGATGGAAGCTAATGACTTTATGAGAAACCAAGAAATTACAAAATAAAATGAAAAGACTGAAAAAATAGAAAACAATGTGAAATACTTCAATGAAGAACAATTGACCTGGAAAACAGATCCAGGAGAAACAATTTAAAAATTATGGGACTACCTGAAAGCCATGATCAAAAAGAGAGCCTAGACATCATCATTCATGAAGTTACCAAGGAAAACTGCCCTGATATTCCAGAACCAGAGGGTAAAATAAATATTGAAAGAATCCACCCATCATCTCCTTAAAGGGATCCAAAAAGAAAAACTCCTAGGAATTATGTAGCCAAATTCCAGAATTCCCAAGTCAAGGAGAAAATACTGCAAGCAGCCAGAAAGAAATAATTCAAGTATTGTGGAAATACAATCAGGATAACACAAGATCTAGCAGTTTCTACATTAAGGGATCACAGGGATTGGAATATGATATTCCAGACGTCAAAGGACCTAGGATTAAAATCAAAAATTACCTATCCAGCAAAACTGAGTATGATACTTCAGGGGAAAAAATGATCATTCAATAAAATGGAGGACTTTCAAGCATTTTTGATGAAAAGACTAGAGCTTTTATATATATATTGACCAGGCACAGGGTGAGTTGAATAGGAAGGGATGATATCTAAAAAAATAAAATTAAGGGTGAGAGAGGAATATACTCGATGGAGAAAGGGAGAAATAGAAAGGGGCAAATTATCTCTCAGAAAAGAGGCAAGAAAAAACTTTTTCAATGGAGGGGAAAAGGGGGGGAAGTGAGAGGGAAAAAGTGAAGCTTACTTTCATCACATTTGGCTTAAGGAGGGAATAACATGCACACTCAATTTGGCATGAAAATCTATATTACACCACAGGAAAGTAGGGGAGAAGAGATAAGTGGAGTGTGTATGGGGAATGATAGAAGGGAGGGCAAATTGGAGGAGGGAGTCATTAGAATTAAACACTTTTGGGGAGGGACAAAATTAAAAAACAAAATAGAATAAATGGGGGAGAGGATAGGATGGAGGGAAACAATTAGTCTTTCACAACATGACTATTATGGAAGTCTTTTGCATAACTACACTTGTATGTCCTATATTGAATTGCTTGCCTTCTCAGTGGGGATGGGTGGGGAGGGAGGAAGGGGGAGAACTTGGAACTCAAAGATTTAGGAACAAAGGCTGAGAATTGTTTTTGCATGCAACTGGGAAATAAGAAATACAGGTAATGAGGTACAGAAATCTATCTTGCCCTACAAGAAAAGAGAGAAGATAGGGATAAGGGAAGGGAGGGGTATGACAGATCGGAGGGCAAATTGGGGGAAGGGGTGATCAGAATACACTGTGTCTTGGGGGGAGGGGAGAGATGGGGAGAAAATTTGGAACTCAAAATCTTGTGGAAATGAATGTTGAAAACTAAAATAAATTTTTGAAAAAGAGTTGTACACATCTTTAAAAAAGAAAAAGGCTTACCTAGGTATAGCACGGAAAGGAAAGTAAGGATAGCCATGTCTGTATATAGAAACACAAGTAGTCAACAGATTGTGTAGGGCAGGATGGCAATGAGTCTAAGAGGCCCTGACTCCTTATGGGCAGGCCTTTTACGTCCTAAGCAACTAGAAATTAAGATCAATAACTCTAACCTAAGTCACTTGTACTGATTAAGTCTCACGGGAAGCTTCTATGCTTTTTTAGGAAAACTAGACCAATCAACACGGCAATACCTTAGGCAACTAGAAAGCCATATCAACAGGATCAAGCCTCAGCATTCAGACTTTATTGGTACAAGAAACTAAAGCTCATTCCACTGATGAAACTTCCCAACCAGTTTCTCTGCCTTTTATAGGGAAAAAATAGCCCAGAGAGAAATTGCTCATACCACAGGGTGTCAGAAAGGCAAAGTGATTTGCCCAAGGTCACTCTTCTATTAATCAATCAACCAATTAACAAACATTTAATAGGCAACTTCTTTGTGCCAAGCACTGGGCTAGGTGTTGGCAATACAAGTTGTATGTAAGATTGATTTTAGTTTGTTTACAGTGAATTTTTGTTATTCTTTCTTAGAAATTAGTTTCCCAGGATCCATGGCCAAAACAATCTCTATTTCCCAGGCTCATGACTTGTAAGATCTCCACCATACTTGCACAGCACTATATAATGATAAATAATAGAAACATTTGTGCTTAAAATTGCAAACATCCACTGCAACTGCACAGTTAATTATAACAGTGAGATAATGTAAATTTGCGAGGCTATTTATTGCTGGTAATATGTGTTCTTTGTCTGTTACCCTATAAAGCAAGTGGGCACTGGTCACTAAGTGGGGAAAGCATAGGGGAATATGACAGGGTAATGCTGTGTGTGCCTTGATCAGCCCCCAACAAGGCTTAGGGGGAATCTGTGTTTACCTCAACTGGTCCTCACTGAGGGGATTTAGGGAAGTGCACAAGCAGAAATGCTGTGCCTGTCTCAATTTACCCCTTCAAGACACAGGGGTAGTTGCCCCCCCCCGGCCCCGCCCGCTTCTAGCTGGCCCCTGCAAGAAGGGTGATTAGAGAATGCTGTAGAAGTTGGTGCTACCATTATCAGCAACTCCTATTGAGAAGAACAGACTAGAATAAAGTAAGATTATTAACCCCTCTGAAGCTGTCTCCCTGTCCTTCCCATCTGCCCAGATCAAGAGTAAACCAGCTACAGGCTGGAGATCAAAAACTCCCATGCCTCCTGTAAGCTATCTGTGAAGCACAAGTACAAAAAAAAAAAAAGGAACAATATCTATTCCCAGGGAGCAGCTCTTTTTGTGGTGGCAAAGAACTGAACATGATGGGGATAGCCATCATTTGGGGAATGGCTGAACAAGTTGTGGTATATGAATGCAATGAAATGTGACTGTGCTATTAGAAAAAATGAGCAGACAGACTTCAGAAAAACCTGGAAAGCCTTATATGAACTGATGCTGATTGAACTGAGAAGAGCCAGGATAACATCATACACAGTAACAACCACATTATACAGGTGACTAACTTTAATAGATATTATCTCTTCTTAGCAACGCAAAGATCTAAGACAACTCCAAAAGACTCATGATGGAAAATACTGTCCACATCCAGAAAAAGAACTATGGGGTCTAAATACAGACTGAAGCATAGTATTTGTTATCTCTTTTTTTTTCTTCTTTATCTTGGTTTCTCCCATTGGTTCTAATTCTTCTTTATAACAGGATTAATGTGAAAACATGTTTAATATGAATGTATATGTAGAGCCTGTATCAGACTGCATACTGTCTTGGGGTGGTGGAAGGGGGGAGATGAAGAGAAAATTTGGAACTCAAAATCTTATGAAAGTGAATATTGAAAACTAAAAATAAGTAAGTTTATTTTGTTTTTAAAAAAGTGAGAGACACCCGCACAAATCTTCTGCATTCCTATATATTAATAACAAAGTCCAACAGTAAGAGATAGAAAGAGAAAACCCATTTAATGCTAGGGTAGACACTATAAAATATTTGGGAGCCTACCTGCCAAAACAAACCCAGGGACTATATGAACACAATTACAAGACACTTTTGCACAAATACAGTCAGATCTAAGAAAGTGGAAAAACATCAGTTGCTCATGGGTAGGCCGAGTCAATATAATAAAGATGACAATTTTACCTAAATTAATTCACTTATTCAGTGCCATACCAATTAAACTATCAGATAATTACTTTCTAGAGCTAGATAAAATAATATCAAAATTCATCTGGAAGAACAAAAGATCCAGAATATCAAAGGGATGAATGAAAAGAAATGCTAGGGAAGGTGGCCTAGCGCTACCAGATCTCAAATTGTATTATAAAGCAGCAATTATCAAAACCACTTGGTACTGGCTAAGAAACAGAAGGGCAGACAAATTGAACAGGCTAGGTACTCAAGACACAGTAGGCAATGAATACAACAATCTCCTGTCTGATAAACCCAAGGACCCCAGCTTCTGGGATAAGAACTCACTGTTCGACAAAAATTGCTGGGACAACTGGATAACAGTGTGGCAGAAACTAGGCACAGACCCATGCCTGACACCCTACACAAGAATAAAGTCCAAATGGGCACATGATCTAGGTATAAAGATTGATGTCATGCACAAACTGGAGGAGCAAAGGATAATGTATTTATCAGATATATGGAGAAGGGAAAAATTTTTGACTAAAGAAGATACAGAAAGCATTATGAAGTGCAAGATGGATAATTTTGATTACATTAAACTGAAAACTTTTTGCACAACCAAACCCAATGCAACCAAAATTCAGAGGGATGTAGTATATTGGGAAAAAATTTTTAAAGCTAATCTTGGGGATAAAGGCCTCATTTCTACAATATATAGAGAACTGAGGCAAATGTAAAACAATACAAGTCATTCCCAAATTGATAAATGGTCAAAGGATATGAACAGGAAATTTTCAGAGGAAGAAATTAAAGTTATCTATAATCACATGAAAATTGCTGTAAATCACTTTTGATTAGAGAGATGCAAATGAAAACAACTCTGAGGTACCACATCACATCTATAAGACGGACAAACATGACAAAGCAGGAAAATGATAAATGCTGGAGAGGATGTGGGAAAGTTGAAACACTAATTCATTGTTGGTGGAGCTGTGAGCTCATCCAACCATTCTGGAGAGCAATTGGAACTTATGCCCAAAGGGCTACAAAAATGTGCACACCCTTTGACCCAGCAATATCGCTTCTAGGACTGTATCACCAAGAGAACATAAAAATGGGAAAGGGTTCCACATGTACAAAAGTATTTATAGCAGCACTCTTTGTAGTGGCCAAAAACTGGAAATCAAGGGGATGTCCATCAATTGGGGAATCGCTGAATAAATTATGGTATATGAATGTAATGGAATACTATTGCGCCATAAGAAATGACAAACAAGAAGACTTCAGAGAGGCCTGGAAAGACTTAAATGATCTGATGCTGAGTGAAAGGAGCAGAACCAGGAAAACTTTGTGCACATCAATGATCACAGTGTGCAAGAGTTTTTTCTGGTAGACTTGGATCTTCATGGCAATGCAAGAACATTAAAAAAAAAATTCCCAATGGTCTTCTAAGCAAAATGCCTTTCACATTCAGAGAAAGATTTATGGAATTCAATCGCAGAATGTAGCAGATCTTTTGTGTGTGTGTGTGTGTGTGTGTGTGTGTGTGTGTGTGTGTGTGTGTGTGTGTGTATTATGTTTTCGTTTGTTATATGATTTCTCCCATTTATTTTAGTTCTTCTACATATATGACTATAATGAAAATGTATTCAATAGGAACGTATGTGTAGATCCTATATAGAATTGTATGCCATCTTGGGGACGGAGGGGTGTTGTGAGGGGTAGGTGTGTGTGTGTGGGGGGGGGGGGGGGTAAAAATCTAAGTTTTATGGTAGTGATTATAGAGCATTAAAAATAAATAAAATGAATATATTATAAAAATAAATTAATTTAAAAAATTAAAATTTAAAAAAAGGTCATAAAAAAAGTGAGAGACTCTATAAAGCAAAAGTAAAGAGGACATTACATTCCAAGGAAGCAGAAATGGAGTAAAATGGGTAATAAACAGGGTCAGTGTGGCTAAATTATGATGTATAGGAGGGGGGAAAAAAAGCAGATGGAGAAGGACATTAAAAAGGTATGTTGGGACCAGGTTGTATAAAGCTTTAAAAGCTAAACAAAGAAGCTTATGTTTCATTCTAGAAGCATTAGGAAGCTAGAAGGGTTGAATGAGAGAATGTCTGACATGATCATATTTGAGTTTAAAGAAAATCATTTGGGCCACAGTGTTGGAGCAGTGGGAAACTTGAAGCACAGAGACCAATTATAAGACTGCTGCAATAACCTATGAGAAAGATGTATAAGTGGAGAGCAGTGATTATATAAATGAGATAAGATAAATGAGGTGTTGCTGTGTTTATACATTTGCATAATAACATTTTAAAAATAAACAGATCTCCAGTCTTTAAAATAGGTATTTCAAACGCCAAAGAACATTAAAGGATATGTAAAATGAATTGTACATACAATTAAAGCATTATAACAGTGTTTTAAGTTTTATACATATTCATAGTTGCTCATTTTAGTTCCATGTCTATTGATTGTTAAAGAGTAAATACTTTTTTTCAAAACAAATTAGCATCCCTAAAAACAGCTTAAGTTCAGTAACACAGAAAAATGATCATGGCTATTGGCAATTTCTGGAAAACCAATAAGTAGAAAAAACATGAAATTAATTTCCCTCTCTGTTTAATACCTCAAAGGTCATCTATAACAATAACCTCATTTTACCAGCAAGAATACAGGTCCAGAGAGGTGAAAGGACCTGCTGAAGGTTACACAAGTATAAGTTCCAAAGCTAGATTTTGAACCCAGGTCCTCTGATTTCATCTCCAATGTGTGTAGTTAGACCACAGACCAAGATTTTAAAAGTATCTATTCTAATAAGAAGTATTTATCATTTTTTAAATAGTATTTCAAAATAGTAAAAACTTTTTTGAAGAAAATGCGTATTATTCATCAATTGTCAACGTGACAGACATAATTCAAAGAAAACATAATTTACGTATTAATCTATTTAGAAGTAACTAGTACATGAAGCCATAAAGTGTACGGGAGGGGAAAAATGTGTAAGAAGGCAAGTTAAAAAGGACTTTATGAACTATCTTGTGAAAAATTAGCTATGAGAACAAATTTAGACAAGGTCTGAAGAGTCATACTTCCATAATTTACAGAAATTTCTAGTATTACATTCTAGTGTTTTCATATCATCAAACTGATGCAACCAAAAAAATACCCCTTGATTCTTTTATTTAAAGAAAGGTAGAAAACTAATTGGGCATCTCTGATTATAATTTTGTTTTCATAGCAACAGCATTTTCATTTATTCCTCCTCTATTACCACAATGCCAAACAAAGATTTTATATAAAGTATATATGTGTTTTAGAACACACCTTAACTGATATGAAAAAAATGGCATTAATATGAGTTTCAAGTATTATATTTTTTACATAATTGTACCTGTTGGGACTCCAAGGTATGGTGGGAGTCATGTTAACATCTGGAAAGAGAATACTGTTGTCTTTGATCCTGTCCAAAGCATAATGCATTTCACAGAGCGGTAATCGATTTAATTGAAACTGAAGTTCAACCTGCAAGCAAAAACATAAGAAAACCTTGAAGTATAATGGCAAATATCTGTATGAGAATGTATTTACACAAATCTTTGCATATGTTAGGGGAAAGAGACTTTTTCTACTTTGTCTATTTAATCCCTACTGCCTAAAACAATGCCTTATTTGTCCTAATTTGTTCTACATTTTTCTTTGACTGGTATCTTTATAGAAAGTTCTTGGGAAGAAATTTCCTCTACCAGTAAAAAAATCACTCAGTCAGTAAGCATTAAGTGCATACTATGAAACAAGCACAGTGTTAAGCAGTGGGGATACAAAGCAAAAGTAAAAAGGGTCCCTGTCCTCAAGGAGCTAACATAACTATCCTCACAATAACCATGGAAGGGAGATGCTATTTTTATAACGCCATTTTTACAAATGAGGAAACTGATGCAGACAGAGGGTAAGTGACTTATCTAAGGTTACACAGGTAGTATATAAGGCAGGATTCATACTCAGGTCTTCTTAATTCTGGAAGGTAACCTTAAATGGGAAGCTGGGAGCAGGAAAAAGTCTGCTGTAGAAGATGGTGCTTGAGCTGAGTCTAGAAGAAAGCCAAAGAGGCAGAGGTAAGAATGAAGAGCATTCTAGGCAGGGGGAACTGCCAATACAAAGGCCCAGAGCCTAGAGATGGACCTTCTATATGAGGGATATTATGTACACCAGTGTGGCTAGACCATAAAGTGTACAGGAGGGGAAAAATGTGTAAGAAGGCAAGTTAAAAAGGACTTTACAAGCCAAACAGGTGATTTTATATTGAATCCTTACTGAATACTTTTTCAACTGAATTGGAGATGCCAAAGAGGAAGTGCTTCCCAATTTTGTTCACCATGATTATGGTCATACTTGGGATCATGCTACTTTTCTCTTTATTATGTTAAATAGATTTAGCTAGCTGCTCAGATTTAGCACTTGGTATTATCTTGGTCAGTCACCTAAAACTTAGGATTAGGTCCTCAAGCTTCAAAGACTCAGGAATCAGAATTAGTTTGCATATCTATAGGTGAGTTGACTCTAACAAAATAACTCATTGTAACCAAATTCAGAGGATTCATGACAAGATCACAGAGTGATCTAATAAGAAATAAAACTGTGAAGTAGACTGAATATTAATATTAACTAGCCATCATCTTTGCTTCCCACTAGGAAAATCTACATGGAAGATCAAATTAATCAGAAGGCTAGTAAGTAAGCACAGAGTCAAAATTTTTTTTTAATTCAATAATCTAAATGGATTATTGAGACCCATCTATGAGACCCATCTTCACTACAGGGGAATACTTGCAAATAGGCTATAAACTGATCAGAGCACTCTTTCTCCTGTGTAACCATTGGCAATTTTTAAATTTTTTGGCTCTCCTTTCTTTAAGTCTCCATTCCGAACATCATAACATGTAGGTAATTAAATAAGGTATAATTTATTTCAAATTAATTTCTCCCTAATCTGATTTCAGAAGATCGCTACCCATCCCTTTGATAATCAGGTATGTACCTTGATATCCTCACAATTACATTTGAAAGACAGATTCTACTAAAAAAACTCTGCTTTCCAGTAAGTGAAAAATTGATTTCCCTACTCAGGTTTAAAGACAAATGCTATGTAAGCATGTCACTAAACTGGATGAGAAAATGATGAGGAAATCTGAAAATGAAAAAATACATCACAGGTTACTTCAAAATAAAAAGATAATTATTAATTATTGCTGAATGCATTATTTATTTCTACTCCAACCATACAGAGTAAAAAGGTACCTATATTTTTTTAAAACAATTAAACTTGGGGGGCAGAGCCAAGATAGCTGAGTAAAAGCAGAGACTTCCCTGAGCTCTCCTCCAAATACCTATAAAAAAATGACAAAACAAATTCCAGGGCTACAGAACCCACAAAATGACAGAGTGAAACAAATCCCCAGCCCAAGACAACCTACAAAGTCAACAGGAAGGGTCTCTCTCACTGAGCAGTGAGCAAAGCATAGTCCAGCATGGGCTGCTCTGGTGCAGACTGGCCAGAGCATGCTTTGAGGGACTGAATCACTGGCAGCTGTGGCAGTTTCCAAACTTCTCAATCTACAAATGCCAGAAAGGCCAGTGGGAAAATTCTATGGGACTAGGGTAAAAGAGGAGCACACAGTCTGTCCAGGTCCAGCCCTGGGCCCAGAACAGTGAGGGGTTGGTGGGGAGAGCCCACAGTTGTAGCAGCAACAGCAGTAACAGAGGCTACTTCCAGAGCTCTGGGTCCACAGAAGGTGGGGGATTGAGAGGCTGATACAAAAACCTGAAGCCTGGGACAGTACACATACCACCACCCCCACTGGAAGCAGAGCCCTTCCTTGACAAAGAGTTAGAAAGTCAAGTATTTGGCTGGGAAGATGAGTGAATATCATGAAAGAACTCAGACCATAGAATTTTACTTTGGTGACAAAGATCAAAATGTACAACCAGAAGAACACAACAAAGTCAAAGCTCCCACATCCAAAGCCTCCAAGAAAAATATGAATTGGTGTCAGGTCATGGAAGAGTTCAAAAAGAATTTTGAAAATCAGGTAAGAGAAGTAGAGGAAAAATTGGGAAGAAAAATGAGAGTAATGCAAGAAAATCATGAAAAATGAGTCAACAGCTTACTAAAGGAGACTCAAAACAATATTGAGGAAAATAACACCTTAAAACATAGACTAACCCAAATGCAAAAGAAGTCCAAAAAGCCAATGGGGAGAAGAATACCTTAAAAAACAGGACTGACCAAATGGAAAAGATCCAAAAGCTCACTGAAGAAAATGATTCCTTCAAAATTTGAATGCAGCAAAAGGAAGCTAATGCCTTTATGAGAAATCTAGAAATTATAAAACAGAACCAAAAGAATGTAAAAATAGAAGATAATGTGAAATATCTCATTAGAACAAAAACTAACCTGAAAAATAGATCCATGACAAAATATTTAAAAATTACTAAACTACCTGAAAGCCATGATCAAAAAAGAGCCTAGACATCATCTTTCATGAAATTATCAGGGAAAATTGCCCTGATATTCTAGAACCAGAGGGTAAAATAGAAATGGAAAGAATCAACCAATCACTTCCTGAAAGAGATCTCAAAAGGAAAACTCCTAGGAATATGTAGCCAAATTCCAGAGCTTCCAGGTCAAGGAGAAAATACTGCAAGTAGCCAGAAAGAAATAATTTGAGTCCCAGCAAAATTGGGTATAATCCTTCAAGGGGACAAAAACTGACCTTAAATGAAATAGAGGACTTTCAAACACTGTTTATGAAAAGACCAGAACTAACTTTCAAATACAAGAATCAAGGGAAGCATGAAAAGGTAAGCAGGAAAGAGAAATCATAAGAGACTTATTAAAGTTGAACTGTTTACATCCTACATGGAACGATGATATTCGTAACTCATGAGACCTTTCTCAGTATAAGGGTAGTTGGAGAAGATAGATAAATAGATGGATGGATGGTTGGATAGACAGATAGATAGAAGGATAGATGGATGGATGGCACAGGGTGAGTTGAATATGAAGGGATGATATCTAAAAAATACAATTAAAGGGTGAGAGAGGAATATATTGGGAGGAGAAAGGGAGAGATAGAATGGGGTAAATTATCTCACATAAAAAAAAGCAAGAAAAAGGTTTCACAATGGAGGGGAAGAAGAGGGAGGTAAGAAGAAATAAGTGAACCTTACTCTTATCAGATTTGGCTTAAGGAGGGAATAACATACACACTCAATTGGGTATCTTATCCTGCAGAAAAGTAGGGGGAAGGGGATAAAAGAGGGAGGATGACAGAAGGGACAGCAGATTGGGAGAGAGGATAGTCAGAAGCAAACATTTTTGAAGAGACAGAGTCAAAGGAGAAAATAGAATAGTTGGGGGTGGGATAGGAGGGAGAGAAATATGGTTAGTCTTTCACAACATGACTATTAGGGAAGTGGTTTGCATAACTATACATATATAACCTATATTGAATTGCTTGCCTTCTCAATGAGGGTGGGTGGGGAGGGAAGAAGGGAACGAATTTGGAACTCGAAGTTTTAAAAAACAAATGTTAAAAAATTGTTTTTACATGCAACTGGGAAATAAGATACACAGGCAATGGAGTATAGAAATCTATCTTGCCCTTCAAGAAAGTAAAGGGGAAGGGGATAAGGGGGGGATGGATAATAAAAGGGAGGGCAGACTGGGGGAAGGGGTAATCACAATGCATGGCATCTAGGGGTGAGGGGAGGGGAGAGATGGGGAGAAAATCTGGAACTCAAAATCTTGTAGAAATGAATGTTGAAAACTATAAATAAATAAATAAATAAATAAATTTAAAATGAAATGAAATAAACAATTCAACTCATGCCAAGGACATCCTAGTCTGAGACATCTGAAAAGACATTTGGAGATGCATGACTGAAGGTCAGCAGAAAGCTTAGGGTGGGATAGATAGAATTGAGAATCATCAGCATAAACTCAAATCCATGAAGTTGATGAGATGACCAAGTAAAGTAGTTTAGAGGCAGAAGAGAACCAGGCCTAAGACTGAAACCTATGGGACAGCTGTGGGTATGAGCTGGAAAAGGATCCAGCAAAGGAGACTGAGAAGGAGCAGTCAGATAGGTAGGAGAACCAAGAGAGATTGGTGTCCAAAAAACCAAGAAAAAAAGAAAGTATCAAGGAGCAGTGTGGGGGAGTGACCAACAGTGTCAAAGGCTACACAAAGGTCATGGAGAGTGGGAATTTAAAAAGACTAGTGGATTTGGAGATTATGAAATCAGTGCTAACTTTAATTCTAGGCCCAATCCACCAACTATCTATAGCATCTGTCCCAGATATATTCTTTAATTCAATGCACTTGTCATTCATACTGTACAATACATATTCTTCATCCAGTTAGTTTTTCCTGTATAAATAGGGTAAACCTGGAACTCACTGAAGGGACCCTATAACGTTCTGAGGCTTGATACAATCATTACATCATCTTTAAGTAGAAACATCTAGAGGAACTCACTTTCCACAGAAAATCTCTTACACTCGATTCTGTCACTGGATATCCTTCCTTATGATAATTAAATACATTTGATAAGCATTTGTCTCCATTTATTATGCTTTGATTGATGTTCTCAATCAGGCAGGTTGTTTTGATCAAGGATTCTCATATGGTCTTAACAGACATGCTACATCAAAGAGATCTACACATAAGGACAAGGCAATACTCCTTGTCCAAGGAGAGCTTTTAATGCTGCGTTTTATTCTACAGGGTTAAATGCTTTTGAGTAAATTAAAAAAAAACACAGTAGGATCATTTATCCTTTCCCCTTTTAAGTCAATTATATGACTGTAACAGTAGGATCTTCCATAGATTATCATGTGCAAAAAGTATTCAAAGAATTTTTTAAAAAGAGAAAATATGAAATGCTTCATCATAAAAACAACAGACCTGGAAAACATGTCAAGGAAAAACGATTTAAGAATTATTATATTGCTTGAAAGCCACAATCAAATAAAAAGCCTAAATATTATATTTCAAGAAATTTTTAAGGAAAGCTGCCCTAATATCCTAGGAGAAGGAGTAAAGTAGAAATTGAAAGAATCCACCAATCACTTCCCGAAAAAGATCTCAAAATGAAAACTCCCAGGAATATGATACTCAAATTCCAGAGCTACCAGGTCAAAAAGAAAACACACCAAACAGCCAGAAAGAAATCATTCAAATACTGTGGAGTCACAGTCAAGATCACACAAGATTTAGCAGCTATTGTTGTTCATCCTTCATTCTGAAGAGGACCAATGATATCACAGGGTGATATCCTGACTTGCACGAAAACTGGATTTAAGTGAGGCAGAGTTTCAGTTTTCAACCTCACTCGCTTTTCCAGTCACCAAAGTCCAATGGCAAAACAAAAATCAAGATGACAGGCAAAGACCCAGAATGCAGTGGATGACCTTGGCATCTTCTATGCCTGACCAAGCTCTAAGCACTCCACAGCACCTACTTCAGCCAATTTCATGGCCATTGGAAAAAACTGTTCTCATTTGCCCATTCAACCAGGGAACGTCTTTACATGCTTGGGGTAGAAATCTTCCCAACTAACTGAGAGGTTTGAGGCTTCTCAATTAGCCTCAACCTGGTTTAGCCCATCTGCTGAGAAGGCTTTATTGAGGTGTAGCTGCTGCACATACTACAACTTTTTGGAGACACAGGAGGGAGTTAGGTGACATGCAGACTCCAAAGATAGATGAGCAGTCCTGAAAAGGGCTCTGGCAAGCCCTCATATAAGAGGTGTTAGTCCTCCCATATTAAAGGAGCACTGGGCTTTGAATATGATATTTGGGAGGCAAAGAAGTTAGGATTAAAACCAAGAAATCAATCATCCAGAAATGACCTACCCTGGGTATAATCCTTCAGGGGAAAAAGGTATGAACTTTAAGAAATAGAACACTTTCAAGCATACTTGACCAACCACAGCTGAATAAAAAAATCTTCCTTTTAAACACAAGATGCAAGAGAAACAATAAAAAGATAAACACGAAAGAGAAAGGATAAGGGACTCAGTAAGATTAAGCTATTTATTTTTCTATATGAGATCATACATAAAACTCCTAAGAACATTATCATTACTAGGGAAGTTAAAAGAACTCTATATAGACAGAGGGCATAGGAGTCAGTCAATTATGTTGGGATAATATTTTTTTAAAATGGAAAGGTAAAAAAGAAGGATGTACAAGGGGATGGAGGAAGGGAGAAGAACGGGGAAAATTATATCACATTGAAAAAGGTGTACAAGGAAGTGCTTTTACAATGAAGGGGAAAGGGAGAGCAACATTAGAACTTCACTTTCATCTGAACTGGTACAAAGAGGGAAATACATATTCAACGGGGCATGGAAATCATCTTACCCAACAGGGAATGAGATAAGATGGGGGTAGAGGAGAATGAAAGGGAAGGAGAATTAAGGGAAGCAGTGGTCAGAAGCAAAACAAACTTTTGAGGAGGGACAGAGTAAAAGGAGAAAAAAAGGAAGGAAATGTACATTCAATAATCATAACTATGAATGGGAATGGCAAGAATTTACCCATAAAATGGAAGCAGATAGCAGAATAGATTAGAAATCAGAAACAAACAATATGTCTTTTACAAGAAACATACTTGAAACAAAGAAATACACACAGAGTTAAAATAAGGGGCTAAAGAAAAATCTACTGTGCTTCAGCTCAGGTAAAAAAAAGGAAGGGGGAGCAATCATGACCTCAGACAAAGTCCTTACAGCACCTGCCTCCCCTAGGGAAAGACAAGCTTCTCCCAAACTGTAAGGATAAAGTCTGATCAAGACCTTTAAATACCAAAGAGGTAAGATATAAGAGCTACAGAAGTTTTCAAAATAAAACTGTAGCCTCAAGAGATACCATCAAACCCAACAGCCTTCAATTACATCTATGGGAACTTCCCTTCTTCAACTTGCCTTTCAACTTTGTGGGCTTTGTGCCTCGCCTCTTCTTAGGTTTCACAGTTTTATCCTTAGTGAGATCCACAATTATCACTAACAGTTGAGCTCATTGACTTTATCTGGCCTCAACCCCAGATCAATATTAGTCCCTTGCTTGCTGGATGACTGCCTCCTTTCAAATGAGAATCTTCAAATACCTGTTGCACGTCCAGCAGAACATCTAAGTAGCAACCTTGATACCAATGAGATGTCTAGATTATGAACAAGCAAATGGAAATGCAGGACCAGAGCTCAGAAAGAAAAACTAGAAGCTGGAAGTAGAAGTACATAAATTTGGAAATCACTGTTACAGACATGATAATTGAAGCCATGGTACTTAGATGAAATGGCCAAAAGAGATGTTATGTTGTAGAGAAAAGTCAGAAAAAGGAAAAAGGCTTTGGGAGAATGTTTATATTTAGGGAATGAGAAAGGAAACTAGGAAAGGAGATTGAAAAGGTGTGAACAAAGAGACAGAAGAACTAGGTCCATGTACTACAACAGAATCCAGGAGAGCCAAAGAAGAAAGGAAGGGTAGTCAACAGTGTAAAATCCAGCAAAAAAGTCAAAGAGGACAAAAATTGAGAAAAGACCTGTGGATTGACAATTAAGAGTTTATTATTAGTCACAGACAAAACAAAAACCCTAATCCCCTTTTAAAAAGTCCTTTTTTTTTTAGCTTAATGAAAATCTGAGATTGAGAATAAATAATATCAGTTGTGGCTACATTTTTAAAAGTCCAAAGTTGCAAAATTACAATTTAGTTAATTAACAAAGCCTTGAGAAACAAAGATTCAACTCATTTAATACTATCTGATCGTTAAGAGGACCACTGGCAACCATTGAGATCCACTACCAGTCCAGGCCCATTCCAACAGCCACTCCTAAAAATGAGAACAGTTGTTCCTCACAGTAAAGTAAACTGACACAAAGTTGAGAGATGGAGTATCATATAAGGAACAGTAAATAGGCCAGCATAGTATGTACAGAAGGACAGATGGTGAGGGAACAAGCATTTATTTAGGTACCAACTACATATAAGCACCATGCTAAATGCTTTACACATATTATCTCATTTGATCCTCACAACGACCCCGGGAGGTAATCGTTATTATTATCTCTATTTTATAGTTGAGGAAACTGAGTGTAAGAAGCTTACAAGGGCTTAGCCAGCACTTAGCACAACGCCTGATGTGAAGCTGACACCTCATAAGTACTTGCAGACTTGACAAGACTTAGAAAAGAGCTTTAATTGCTAAACAAAAGACTTTTTACATTTGATCCTAGAGTTAACAGAGAACCACCAGAATTTATTGAGTAGGGAGGTAACAGGGTGAAACCAGGCTGTAAACAAATTAGAGTAACAGAGGAGATAATACCTTTCAGATCTGTGGATGAGGCAAGAAGTAACATCCAATCAAAGAACAGAGAAGATTAAATAGACAACAATGATAATATAAAATTGAAAACCTTTTGCAGAAACAAAATCAATGCAATTAGAATTATAAGGTAAACAGTGAAATGAAAAAAAATTATCGCAGTATATTTTTCTGATAAAAGTCTGCTATCCAAGATAATAAAAAAATTATTCAAATATATAAAAACAAAAACCAGTACATAAAAGATGATCAAAAGATACAAGTAGGCAGTTCAAAAAAGAAGAAATCCAATCAACATTCATATTTTTTAAATGTCCCAATAATTTCAGAAACGCAAATAAAAACAACTCTCAGGTTCCAATTCATCATATAGGCAGATGTGACTAAAAAAAGAAAATTACAGTCCTTGGAAGGGCTTCAGGAAGACAGGAACATTACTGTTGGAGGACCTGCTCATTTGTATTGCAATTCTGAAAAGCAGTCTGAAACTATGCCTAAAAGTCACTAAGTCAAGAAGACCCTTTGATCCAGTGACAACCTACTAGGCTTGTACTTCCAAGAATTCAAAGTCAGAGGGAAAAGACTCACATATATCAAAATATTTATAGCAACTCTTTTTATAGAAGCAAAGATGCTATAAGTAAAGCAGTGCCTATCATTTGCAAAATGGCTTAATAAATTATGGTATACAAATAAAGCAGAATATTTTTATGCCCTAAAAGATGACAAAATGGATGACTTTAGAAAAGGCTAGGATGATTTGCAAGAACTGATCCAAACTGAAGTAAGTAGAATTAGGAAAATAAATTATATAACAGCTGTATAAAATATGTGGAGAAAACTTTGCAAGACATGGGAGCTGTAATCAATGCAATGACCATGCATGATCTACAACCACAATGACCACAGAATGCTACCCACCTCCTGACAGAAAGAGGAATACATTTTTGGACATGTCCAATGCAGAAATTTATTTTGCTTAACTATGTCTATTTGCTACAAAGATTTTGTATTTTTTTATCTTTTCCCTTTTTTTTTTCATTTTTGGGGGAAGGGATGTTGCAAAGAGGGGAATTAATTACTGACAAGAGGGGAAAAGGGCAGAAGAGAGGGAGAAAAGAGGGTCATTTAAGCATTTTTGCATTTTTTGTAATAGACAAAAAAGAACAAAAGGTAAAAAACAAACACAAATACAGTTTTGAGAAACATTTTGAATTTTCTTTTTCAATTCTACTTATTATTTGGAAATGTTAATTTTGTTTGGTCCTTATGAAGCTCAGAATAAAAATTTATACTTAAAAAAACAACCTTAGCTGGTTCACCAGTATTAATAAAATAAAATGCAACTTTCTTAGTCTAATGTTCAAATTCCTACAAATTCTAGAAAATGTTATCTTTTCAGTTTCATCTCACACTATTTATTCCTTTTGCATAATCTATACTCTAACCAAAATAGACTACTCACTTTCTCCAAAATATATGCTGCATCAACTCTTGCCACTGATATTTTGCTTATATTACTTACATTTGATACATGGTAGGGAACTTTATCAGTCCTTCTTATGTCCAGCAGTTAACAATATCTTGTCCATCTTCCTAAGACCTACCTCAAACATCACCTCCCTCATTTTGTTAGGGCCTATGCTATCCCTGGACATTTGTCTAACCAATCTCATAGATGTAAGACACTAAAATATATGAAGTGCTGAACAAAAAACACAAGCCCTGAGATAACCTACTAACTCTGCACAGTGTGCTTTGGAGTCTGTAGATGAGTTCAGGAGAATTAGGAGTTAAATCAGAAAATCATACCACAACTAAAATTTAGTACCTTTTCTCTAGACAAGTTCATGAAGAACAAACCAAGAGGGACTTCCAGGTCACATCACAAACAAGATGGAGGCGGTGGGGGGAGCCAAGATGGCATAGTAACAGCACAGCCTTTCTACAGTGCTCCCACCAAGCACAGACAAATACCTATAAAAAATGACTCTAAACAAATTCTGAAGCTGCAGAACCCACAGAATGACAGAGTGAGGCAAATCTCCAGCCCAAGAGAGCCTGAAAGGTTGCTGGGAAGTGTCCATCACTCCACACTGGGAACAGAATGCAGTCCAGTGTGGGCCTCCAGTGTGGGCCTCGCTGCACAAAGGGGACCTGGGTAGGCCTTGGGGGAACTGAATCTCTCACACATGTAGTAGTTTCCAGACTTCATGACCCCAAAACACAGAGGACAAATTGGCAGGTCAGTGGAAAAAGACTGTGAGACCAGTGTGGGAGAGTGGAGTAGTGCAGCGCCAGGCCCAGGGTGGCAGAGTGGGGAGGGGGCAGAGGAACCAGTGGCAGCCACAGCAGCAGCAAGGGCAGCTGTAGCTAGTTTCTAGGCCCACAGATTATGGCGGTATCAAATGGCTGACAGTATATCCCCCACACCCACTGAAAGCAGAAAACTACCTTGACAAAGAGCTCAAAAGTCAAGTAAATGGCTGGGGAAATGAGCAAAAACCAGAAAGAGTCAGACTATAGAATTTTACTTTGGTGACAAGGAAGACCAAAACATGCAAACAGAAGACAACAATGTCAAAGCTGTTCCATCCAAAGCCTGGAAGAAAATTATGAATTGGTTTCAGGTCATGGAAGAGATCTGAAAGGATTTTGAAAATCAAGTAAGAGAAGTAGATCAAAAATTGGGAAGAGAAATGAGAGTGATGCAAGAAAAACAGGTCATCTGAATGCTAAAGGAGACCCAAAAAAATGCTGAAGAAAGTAACAAATGACAAATGAGATTCAAAAAAAAGCCAATGAGAAGAATGCCCTAAAAAGCAGAACTGACCTGATGGAAAAGGAGGTACAAAAGCTCACTGAAGAAAATAATTCCTTAAAGATTATAATGGAGCAGATGGAAGCTAATGACTTTATGAAAAATCAAGAAACAGAACCAAAGAAACCAAAAAACAGCAGACAAGGTGAAATATCTCAATTGGAAAAACAACTGACCTGGAAAATAGATCCAGGAAAGACAATTTAAAAATTATGGGACTCCCTGAAAGCCATGATTAAAAATGAATGATGAAATTATCAAGGAAAACTGCCATGACATTCTAGAACCAGAGGGTAAAATAAATATTGAAAGAATCCATTGACCTCCTACTAAAAGAAATCCGAAAAGGAAAATTCCTAGGAATATTGTAGCCAAATTACAGAGTTCCCAGGTCAAGGAGAAAATATTGCAAGCAGGCAGAAAAGAACAATTTGAGTATTGTGGAAAAACAATCAGGATAACACAAGATCTAGCAGCTTCTACATTAAGGGATCTAGGGCTTGAAATATGATATTCCAGAAGTCAAAGTACCTAGGATTAAAACCAAGAATCACCTACCCAGAAAAATTGAATATGATACTTCAGGGGAAAAAATGGTCATTCACTGAAATAGAGGGCTTTCAAGCACTTCTGATGAAAAGACTAGAGCTGAATAGAAAATCTGGCTTTCAAACACAAGAATCAAGAGAAGCATGAAAAGGTAAACAGGAAAGAGAATTCATAAGGGACTTACTAAAGTTGAACTGTTTACATTCCTACTACATGGAAAGATAATATTTGTAACTCTTGAAGTTTTTTCTCAGTATTTGGGTAGTTGGAGGGATTATAGACATACAGACAGAGGGCACAAGGTGAACTGAATAGGAAGGGATGATATCTAAAAAAATGAAATTAAGAGGTGAGAGGAATATATTGAGAGGAGAAATGGAGAAGTAGAATTGGGCAAATTATCTCTCAGAAAAGAGGCAAGAAAATGGAGGGGAAAGAGGGGAAGGTGAGGGGGGAAAAGTGAAGCTTACTCTCATCATATTTGGCTCAAGGAGGTAATTACATGTACACTCAATTTGGTATGAAAATATCTAACACTGCTGGAAAGTAGGGCAGAAGGGGATAAGTGAGGTGTGAGGGGGATGATAGAAGGGAGGGCAAATGGGAAGAGAGGGCAATTAGAAGTAAACACTTTTGGAGAGGACAAGGTCTAAAGAGAGAATAGAATAAATGGGGGGCAGGATAGGATGAAAGGAAACATAGTCTTTCACAACATGACTTTTATGGAAGTCTTTTGCATAACTACACATGTATAACCTATATTGAATTGCTTGCCTTCTTAGTGGGGATGGGTGAGGAGGGAGGAAGGGAGAGAAGTTGGAACTCAAAGTTTTAAAAAGAAACGTTAAAAATTGTCTTTACATGCAACTGGGAAATAGGATATACAGGCAATGAGGTATAGAAATCTATCTTGCCCTACAAGAAAATAGAGAAGATGGGGATAAGAGAAGGGAGAAGTGTGACAGAAGGGAGGGCAGATTGGGGGAAGGGGTAATCAGAATGTATGGTGTCTTGGGGTGGGGGGAGGGGAGAGATGGGGAGAAAATTTGGAACTCAAAATATTGTGGAAATTGATGTTGAAAACTAAAAGTAAATAAATAATTCAAGAAAGTAAAAGTAAATAAATAATTCAAGAAAAAAAAACAGGGGCATTCATTAATAAAGAGGTCTTTTTTAGAAAGAATACCAGAAGTGAAGAGATTATTTGCCTCTTCAACATCCCAAACAAAAGAAATACAGGAGGAGTGAACAAATGCAGAAGCCAAGGACAGCAAGGGATCATGAATTAGAGAATGGGGATCTAGAATAAATAGAAAAGATGGATAATGAAGAGAATGAAAGAAATCCTTTTTAGAAAGGAGACCAAAAAATATAATAAAAAAAAAAACTAATGAACCAGAATAGTTAAGGAGAAGAGAGGAAGGGGAAAATCTTCTTAACTAAGATGAAAGAAGAAGGGAAACTATATAATCAGAAAAAAAAAGAAAAAGAAAGTAGTAAGTAAAACCCTGAAGAGAAGAGGATAAGAAATAAGAGGACAGGAGTAAGCATTGAGGGACAGAGAGCCAGTGGGAATAGGGTCCCTGAAAATAATTAAGGTAAATTAACTAAAGGAACGTAGTACTGTATTTACAGTAGAAAGGCGGAAAACCTCAATATTAAAAACAGATGGAAGGAAATGTAAACTTAACTTTCATAACTTTAAATGTGAACAGATTAAACAATCCAATAAACTTATAAAAGAGTGACAGACTGGATGAGAAAATAAAACCGTACAATCTGTTGCTTACCAGAAATACATTTAAAAAACAAAGACATACGGAAAATAAAGTTTTAGGGATGGTAAAAAAATTTACTATACACCAAGTAAATCCAAAACTGCAGGAGTTGCAATCATACTAGTGATGAAGTGAAACCAAACATTTAAAAAATAAAAAGAGATAAGTAAATTCTATTATAGCAAAAGGAAACCATAGATCACAAACCAGCATCAATAATAAACATACACATTTGAATGTATCTAAGCCACAAGAACATACAGGCATACCACAATGGCAATAAACTTCAATATCCCTCTCTCAGTTTTGAAGAAGTCTAACAGAAAGATAAGCAAAAGATAATATAAGAGACTACACAAATCTGTAAAGAAACCAAAGTAAAATTCTTAGGAATTATAAACAAAATAGATGCCCATCAACTGGAAAATGGCTAAAGAAAATGTGATGCATGGATATAATGGAACATCACTGCTCTATAAAAAAATATATATATTAATAAAAAATTATTTTAAAAAAGAAAATGCCCAAAGTCAGTCATAAGTCAGATTTTTCTCCCTACTTCTTTTTTCCCTGCTTTGTCCATTCAACCAATTCCAGCACCCAAAGATCTCAAAGCACAGATCTCAGAGTGGATGTATCAGATAGTACACCTTGATTCTGCATGAGTTAACACCCTATACCCCTGGCAAAGTAATCCCTAGAAGTAGGAGCATCTCTAACACGTATCAGAGACGGGACTCTTCAGGTACAAAAGTAGAAAGCTGGGGAGGCATCTCAGAATCTTAGAAGCTGCTACATCACCATCCCAGTATTTGCCCAGATCATACCTACCACCTCAAGTGCAGTTGGCTGTACAGATTAACTCTTGAAAGATCTCATTTGGATACATAAGCTTTGCATGTGGGTTTTCTTCTTTTAGGTACTGAATTACCTCAAAATCATTCATTTGGAGACTTTTGCCATTAAATAAAAGAAATGAAATTAGGAGGAGAAACTGATCAAATCTTCTCCTTTAAAAACTCCTAGAACTCACATGAATAGTCCTCATTCAAACTGTTCTACTGACTGCTATGAATTCTCAAATTCCTGATATTTGTACTACAATGAAAAAATGACTACAAAGGGAGAGAATAGGCAAAATATTCTGACAGAAGTTAAGAGAAATAGAATCTGTTCTAAAACTTATAATCACTGGAATAATGACAATATTTTGCATTTTATCAATGCCAATAATGTATCTAATTTTAATTAGGTATAACAATATCTATATCAATTAGATATAATATCTACATCAATAATCTTATCTAATACTGCATTTTATCTATGCCAATAATGTACAAAACATTTCAGATATCTCATTTGATCCTCATAAAATCTCTATGAGGTAGGTACTATAGGTGTATTATTCTCCTTTTACAGATGAGGAAATTGAAGCTCAGAGAAAATTAGTGATCTGCCCACCTTGACACAACAAGTTAGCATCAGAGATGGAAATCTGAACCCAGGTCTCTTTGCAGATTCCAAGTTCAGTACTTCTTTCATCAAAACACATGTTTTCTCTTGTGATCTCTGTCTACAGATACCAAGGCCTGCTGTATCTCAGACATATCCTTTATGAAGAATTTACACAATATCATGTAGGGATATAATACAGGGACAAAAAGCAATGGAATAGTATACTAATATCTATATCAGAGAAAGCACCCATAATGACAAAAGCTCTAGTTTATCAAAACATCATAATGAGAATTCATTTTTAAGTAGTACCTTTACAATTTAAAATTTAAAAGTCAGTACTTTATTCACAACAATCCTGAGCTATGCAATCAAAAATAAACCAATTAGCATTTATTAAATACCTACTACATAGAAAACACAGTATTAAAAACTAGAGATACAAGGACAAAAATAAAACAGTTTCTGTCCTCAAGAAGCTTACATTTTATCCAGGGAAACAACACATATTTGCACATTAGAAGTGGCTAGGTGGCACAGTGGATAGTATGCTGGACCTAGAGTTAAGAAGAATGGAATTCAAATCCAGCCTCAAACAAGTACTTTCTGGCTATGTGAAACTGTAAACATCTCTTCCCCCCAAACTCCTCCAACTTCACCTCTATCTACTGTGTAAGCTCCTAACCTCCCCCATTCTGAACTGTCCTACGCAGGCCCTTCAGTACAATTATAACGTAACCACTACCAAAGTACTCATAGTAGTAACTGCATAAATATCATTGGGAGAATGCTATCCCTATTTCCCCAGTACGTTTGTTGTCTCCCCTATATATGACTTTGTGGCAGGTCCTCCCATAGAGGGCAGACTCTGCACTGAGGCAATGACCAGTAAGTAAGAGCTCCATCTCCTTCCCCTCCCTTTTTTTTTTGGCTGAGGCACACAATATTCCAGGAAGAACAAGAAAAAACAAATTGTGATCTACATGACTGATATTACATTGTAATTCCAACACACACACATACACACACACACATACACACACACACGCACACACACACACAGCCCCCAACCCATTCTTCTTCCAAACTGTTCTATTTCAGTGTCACCTCTGACTACTTACCGTCACATTTCAATCAATAGAAATAGTTTGAAAGAGGGGCAGGTTCTCAGGAAAGTCTGATGAATTCTACTTTAGATGTATTGAGTTTAAGATTCCTAAAAGATACTCAATTTGAAGTAACAAGTTGGCAGTTGGTAATGCAGAATTGGAGCCTAAGAAAGTCTAGGCCTGTAAATACAGGTCATCTGCACAGAGATATCCAAGCTCATGGGAGCTAATGAGGGCATCAAAAGAAAACACACAAAGGAAAGAGGGTTCAATATTAAGTCTTAGTATATGCCCAATTAGGAGACAGGAATATGGATGAGGAGTCAGAAAAGACCATAAAGGGAAGAATAAATAAAAAACAGTGTCAAGAAACTCATCAAATGCTACTGAGAGGTCAAAAAAAAAAACATGAGGAATGAAAAAGCCAAGAAAGCATTTAGAAAATAAACAAAAGAGAACAGAAAGAGGTCAATGAGGGGATAGAGACAAGCAGGGCAATATAAGTACTAGTGTATAAGATAGTTTCATGGCTTCATTTTCTGTTCTTAGTAGAAAATTTTATTTATTCATAATTTATTATTTATTCATAATTTTTAAAAGAACATTTTTAAGTAGAAAGTTTGAACTTTTAGCAATAGTATAAGATCAAAATTTTCTGGAACATTTTTTGCTTCAAATATTGGACTCTGAACAAACTGGAAAGTGCCTTATATCTCATTTAGATAAACAATAATAGCAATAATAAATGTTCAAAATAGCATCCCAATAAGTGGGATTTTTTCACTTGAAAAAGGAAACATGGTAGAAAGAACACTAGATTTGGAGTAAGGAGAAAAATGGTTTTGATTCACATCTCCCACATTTATCACCTGTAGCACCATGGATAGGTCATAATCTCTCTGAACATCAGGATCTTTCTCTGTAAAATTGTGATAATAGTGCCTGCCTCACAAGGTTATCATGAAGAACGAATTTTATACATTTCTGTGTGTATAAAATACACACACATGTATATGCATACATAAGTTTATACATACTCATGTGTACATGCATATATGTATGTTTAACATATATGACATATTTCAATGTATTAAATATAAATATATTTTATATTCTATATGTGTGTGTGTATGTGTGTTATCTAGCTTCCAAATGAAGCCCTGAAGTGAACAGACACTAACTACATATAGAAAACCATTCCATTTTAGAACTGCCATAACTCTTAGGAAGTTTCTGTCTTCAAAGAATCTAAATAACATCTTTTTAGTTTCTGTTCATGAATGCATGTTCTATCATCAGGGCCAAGAAGAGTAACTTTTTTCATATAACAATTCTTCAAATATTTGAAGATCATGATTATGAAGTCTTTAAGTTTTCTCAAGGCTAAACAGCCACAGTTATTTCACAATGATATGATGTGTTAAAATCCCTTCAACATTTTGGTTGCCCTTCTCTGGAAATACATTTTAGATGTCACTCCTAAATTTTGGGAGCCAAAACTGAACATAGATGCATTTTGCTCATTTATCTTAAACACTATACACTCATTAATGCAGTTGAAAATCTAATTGTTGTCCAAAGGCAACAAGAACCATGGTGTTAGACAACTGGAAATCTTGTATTTCACTGTTCATGATAAGAATTTGTTTAAACAAAAAAAAAAAGATCACCAGGATCTACTCTATCATTCCTACTTTCTCAATTTTCAGTCTTTGGGGATCTGCTGCCTGCTTTCCTCCCACCATCAAACATGCCCATTTCTCCCTCATCCTCAAAAACCCCCTTTGAACCATCAATCTCCACTATCATCTCCTCTCTCCTGCCTTTTGTGACTAAACTTAAGACTATCTATATTAAGTGCCTCCACTTCTTTTCTTCATACTCTCTTCATAACCTTCTACAAGTCTGAATTCCGATCTCATCAATCAACTGAAATTGTTCTCTCCAAAGTCACTAACAATCTCTTAATTGCCAAATCTAATGGTCTTTTCTCAATCTTCATCATTCTTAAACAGCCTTTGACACTATTGATAACTCCCTTTTCCTTGATAATCTCTTTTCTCTAGGTTTTCCAAACACTACTCTCTCCTAGTTCTCCTCCTACCTATCTAACTGCTCCTTCAGAGTCTCCTTTACTGGATCTTCATTCAGATTACGCCTGCTAACCATGCATGTCCTACAGGGCTTCTAGAGTCCTCTTCTCCCAGTATATTCTCTCACTTAATGATCTTATTAACTCCCATGAATTCTATTATCTATTATATCTATGCTCTATCACCATCTCTATGTTGATGACTCTCAAATCTATTTATCCAGCCCCAACCTATCTGATGACCTCCAGTCTCACATCTCTAATTGCCCATTAGATATCTCAAAATGGATATCCAGATATCCTTCCCAAATCCTCTTCCTTTTCACATACCCTTATTATTGTCAAAGGAATCACCATCCTCTCAATTACACAGGCTAACAACCTAGGTGCCATCCTCGACTTCTCACTAGCTCTCATGCATCTCTCATAGCAAATCACCTTTGCAACATCACTCAAATATGTCCCTTTCTCTCCTCTGATCCTGCCACACCTTAGTCCAGGCCCTCATCACTTTACTCCTGGGCTAATGCAATAGCATTCAGGTTGATCTCCCTGCCTCAAGTCTCTCCCCACTTCAAATCAACCTCACTCAGCTATCAGTATTTTCCTAAACCAGAGATCTATGTAATTCTTTTATATTTATTAAGCCCCAGTGATTCCCCATCACCTTCAGAGCCAAATATACAATCTTCTGTTTGGCTTTTAAAGGCTTTAATAACCTGGGTCCCTTCCTAGCTTTCCAGTCTTTTCATATCTAACTTTCCCCCACATACTCTTACAATTCAGTAACAAAAGCCTGGTGGTTGTTCCTCACACAAAGCACTCTATTTCCTGACTCCATACATTTCAATGCAAATATTCCTATGCCTAGAATTCTCTTCTTCCACCTCTCAATCTCTTGGATTCTTTCAAGTGTCAACAGTAATTTCACTTTCTAAAAGAAGTCTTGTGTAATCCCCCTTAATAGTTCCTTTCTTCTGTTTATTATCGACAATTTATCCTGTCTATATCTTGTTTGTACATAGTTGCTTACTTACATGCCGACTCCCCTACATTAGACTATGAGCTCTCTGACAGCAGGGAGTTTTTACTGTTTTTTGTTCTAGTGTTTAGCACAGCGCCTGGTACACAGTAGATGCTTAATGAATTCTTATTTACCAACCGTCACTATGAAAATAAGTACAGCTTATGAACTAACACCTCATGAAAAGGATGTGAAGACAGAAAACTCAATAAGACTCTCCATACTAAATTTTTATATATATAATGTATATTTATATGTATTATAATGTCAATGCAAAGGCAGGCATAGACAAGGGTAGATGAAGAAAAATAAATTGGAAAATATGGTTCAGGAATATGCAACAAGAAAAGCCAATCCTCATAATACAGACTACACAGAAGCCTTATCCCTATATATAACAAATATTTTCTTCATGAAGAGAGTGAGGAATTATTAGCCCATGGATAGCACTCAGTCACATCACAAAAATAAAACTCATTCAGTTTTGAGAGATGGAAAACAACTGGTTACCAAATTGAAAGGCATTTTTGAATCTACAACCTGTCTGTAGTCTGACCATCAATTTGTTAGAGCAAAGAACAAAATTAATATTAAATTAGAAAAAAGAATAAAAATGAGATTTGGAGTAAAATTAAAACAACTACAACCTAACCTATTTAACAAGTTTTTGATGTCTAAAAATGGGAAATGGACAAAATAAAAGAATGATGTAGATTAGAACTGTTTCCAAAGGAATTTCAATTAACACAAAATTAAAAAGGGAAGACCAAAAGAGGATAGGAACCACCTTGGCCAACAAACATTTGATCTCTTTGCCAAGCAAGAATAATACTGGTTTAGAGCTAAATCCATTTGTAAAATTCTAAAGAGATGAATGGTAAAATATTATGAGTAATGTCATCAGTTAAAATAATAAGAGGAATTAAGTGGAAAAACAAGTTAACAGAAAGCTTGGCAAGACACCAATAAGGTAGATAATCATAAGCATTAAAGATGAAACTGAACAGAGAACAATAAAGGCAAAAAAAAAAAAAAAGGAAAAGATTTGTCAAGATTACCCTAACAAAATACTCTCTTCATCACTGTTAACACAAATATAACAAAATACTCTCTTCATCACTGTTAGCCACATTTGAACTCTAACATCATGGTTAATGATGCACTGTGTGACAAAGTGGAAATGGCACTAAAGAAAATAAAGACCAAAACAAAAGCTGTGCTAGACCAAGTATATGGAGAGGACATCCATGCTGGAGATAACCCCATTGAGATCAATGAAGGATCGATTTTAAAGGATACCAAATAACTGGTGAGGGAGGGTAATTTCAGACATTATTACTACTATGAGGAGCAGCAAATCACAGTGGATAAAGTACTGGATTTAGAGTCAAAAATACTTGAATATAAATTCTACAATGAACTTTTACTAGTCAGATTTCTGAGGCTTAGCTTCCTCATTAGTAAAATAGGGATAATGATACCTACAGTAACTACCTCATGGGATTGTTGTGAGGCTTAAATGAAAATGTTTGAAATGTATATTGCAAAACTTAAACATGATGAGTGTGAGAGAGGGGACAAGAGATGCCAATGCCTTACAACTTTAGCATCTTAGACTAATTGAAATTTTATTAAAATATTAAAATCCATTCTATTATCTGAGATATATAGATACACAAACACATGCGTGTGTGTGTGTGTGTGTGTGTGTGTGTGTGTGTGTGTGTGTGTGTATTTCCAAGTTGTTAGGCTAATTTCTTTTACATGAATATGGATCTCACTGAGGACAGCCTATTCCATTCCACATAACTAATGCAACATCATCTGCAAATGTCATCTGGAGAACTTCATTATTAGCAGGAAAACTTACTTCTGGTTGGATTTTAGTCAGGACATCCTCCATCATATTACTGAACATATGTGTGAGTCTCCATGTTTTTGCCTTAATGTTCATGCTCAACAAGCTGCTGAACAAAGTTACCTCCATAATCATACTTGAATTAAAATCTTGTATGATTTAAATATAAGAATCGGAGCCATCTTATTTTAGAAAAGCCTTTAAGGTTGCCATTGTTCAACCAAGTTAAATGCTTTTTGTTTTGTTTTGGTTTTTGTTTTGCTTTGTGTTGGGAATACAATCAACAAAAATTGATAAAGTAGAATCTCATATTATCTCCACCTCTCAGTCAGTTGCATGGCTGTGAAAATGTGGTCTACTAGTAAAAATCAGCTGCAAAAACCTGCCTGTTCTCTTCTAAAGTATTCATAAAGGATACTCTCTAAATTTCTGCAAAGTCTTATTTTCAAGAAGATTTTATAGAGATGAGAAGACAAGCATCAATAGTTGGTAATGTTTTCCCAATCACCATTTTATAGTAGCAGTGCTGCACATTGTGACTTTCTCTTTTCTTTTCGTGAAACCTTTTCCTCTTAGAGATAATTAAAAAATTTTTAGTGTCTTAAAAATTCTATATACTCCAGCACAGACTTCATCTATTTGTGTTTGGTCAAGTACAGTCATTCTTAACAAATTTACCTTAAGTACCACTGTCACTTCATCACACAGGTCAAACAGTTTATCATTACTTATCATTACTGATAAGAATAACCTGCCAGAGAAGTGTTGGCAGAACTCTTCATTTCACATCTATTTGTTGTCCTCCTTTAAGTTTCATCTACAATGCTTTCAGGATGATCTGACTTATTTTCAAATACCAAGCTCTTTTCCCCTCTATTATTTGTAGTTTCCTGAGGCAACAGTGCTTCTATTCTTTCATCATCCTTCTCTAACCTTCTGAAAATGAACTTCCACATAAACTTGTACTGGCCTACCATATTTCTCTGCTTGGCAAGATGGCGAGCTCAGATAGTTTGTGTGCTCTTTTGGTTTTCTTGTTGTAATGACGATTTTGCATCATTTAAACTTCTGTGAGAAAAGGTTAACAATTAAGGTTCTTATTTTTGTCCATTTCTTGTTTTCCTACGTCCAGAGATTATTATTTAAGAAGAAAGGTATAATACTACTATAAATTACAGGAAGTAATTTTTGTGGTTGCAAAAAACTGAAAACAAAGTATGAGTCCACTGATTGGTGAATGGCTAAACAAATTGTGGTATGTAATAGAATACTATTATGACATAAGAAATGGTGAATATGAAAAATTCAGAGAAATGCAGAAAAATTTATAGATCAGAACAAAGTAAGCAGAACCAAGAAAACAATCTTTTTCAACAACAACAATATACACAATGACTACTGTAATATAAATTGCATTCAATAAATATAACAAATAAAAAAATGTAACTGGTCAAGGGTGAGAGAAAAATGTGAGGTTGGTGTTGTTGGTTCATTCTGCATAATTGTTTTGGATACAAGAAAAATTTCAGTAGGGGGAATGGTATATTAGGGAAATAGCTGTGGTATAAAAAATAAAAAGCATTAATTCTTCCTTTCCATTGAACAATGCTATGGTATTGGTATGGTATGGTATGGTATGGTATGATATCCTATCTATTGGACACAATCAATGTGTCCATCTTGCTAAGCTATAAGGGTCACTAGGTAGGGGAAAGGGGATATATTTGGAAATGAATGTGAGGTAAAAACAAATGGCATCAATAAAACAAAAAAAAAACTGCTGGACAGCAATAAAACTTTCTGTATCACAAGAAATATCATCTTTTCATCTTTATCCTTTCTTCTAATTTATTATTTACTTTGACCTTTGCTCTAATCAATTCTGACTGTACAAAGACAACTGATTCTGAAATAGCTCCCACATTGATACCAAGTTGTTTCCTGTTAAAACACAATCAATTTTATTTTTTGTGACATTTGAAGGTGCTCACCATATCCAGTGCCTTCTAATTCTTTTAGAAGAAAAGGTTAATGATACTCAGGGAAGAGGTATCTGAGTGGTCTATCAGCCTTTGGCCTTTTTCAATATCTTGACCTTAAACCATATTTTCCAACATAATTTTTGCCATCCTCCCCTTTTCCCACCTTCACACTGAAGTCACCAAGTATCAAGGTACACTTTGGAGGATCTTGTCAAGCTCTTCACAGACTTTCACTACTTCTTCATCCTCTAAACAGATGTTGGTACATAAGGTGCAATTATCTTCACTGTAGTCTGTTTGCTTACGTTCATCATGAGCACTGCAAGGTGAGATGATCAGATTTCCCATGAATTGATGTTTCTTGTTAACTGTGGGTACACAATGAAACTAAGTCCACCAATTCCTTTATTCATCTCTACAAGGAGAACCTAAAAATCACATTTTCATTTAGTTTTAACTACTTTGACTTTTGGTGCTATTTCTAATGAGAATGTCCATATGGATATGGATCATTTCTCCAAAATGTATTAAGTCATTGGATGAACACTATTAAGGATATGGTAAAATAAATATTTAAAGATAATCTAAGAATTATGAGCTTTCATACCCTGTGCCCCTTCTCCACTTCTGTGACACCATTCACTGTGGAAGGAAAAGTTCATTGTGCATTTTTACCTATTTCATGTGTCACGACTTATTTATCATCTAATGGTCAGCCTTCTGCTTGTCATACATACTATGCTGTTCTGGTGCTAGGACAGCACAGTCCAGAGCCAAAACCATACTCAAAGCTTTAAACTCAAATAGAACTTACACTCTCCTAGTGTAAGATTTGAGATCCCATGATCTCCTCCACAACATAGTGAGGAATGAGAAGAGAGAACAAAAACAACATAAAGGGAATGCAAGTTCACAATTTCTAAAACATGGGGCCCTAGCTTCTGCATATCTTCTGAAGTGGACTTCAGGGACAGCAGTGAAAGCAAGGTTTCAGGTGAGACAGAAAATGAGGATCTGGCAATAGCAGTGCCATGGACTACCTCTATACTTCAAATGAGTTAGGATACCCTCTATGATACTTATGAACACTGTAGGTGACAGATGGCCACATCTGACATGGGTAGGGGCAGAAAGGAAAAGGAAGTTGTTGTAGAAGAAATTTCTATTCCAATATACATTAGACTAGATGACCATTAAAGTGTTTTGATCCTCTGAAGTGTCCTATTATAATAAAAGTACTCCAACAATACCATGGATTTCTTAAAACAAAACTTCACCTTTAAATTTAGTTTAAAAACATTAATTTTATATGTCAATTTAGTATTAGTAAGCACTGAATCAGCAAGCCATTATTGTTTTTATAACAACTACTCACTATAGTTACAGCTCATTAAGGTATTCACTTACCTGAGAAAAGAAAATTATCTCAACAGATCAAGATTTTTTCCAGACCTATGATAATATATGTATCTACTAAGAATGAAGACTATTTATTGAAGGTTTTTAAAACCACTTTCCTTTCAATTATTTTTCCAATACTATTTATATTTTAATCAAAATACCTACAATTCTTAAAAGCACAGCTGATACAAAAAAAATTAATTCTTATAAGCTTTACAGGCTTAACAGACTACCCAATTTTCATACTACCAATGTTCCCAATTGACCTTTGAAATTAATTACAGCTTTCCTTATGGTAGATACACACAGAACAGGTCAAAACAATCAAAGAAAGAACTAATACTGATAATGAGAACAGAAGCAACCTGAAAGCAGCTTTTTCAAAACATACCTGCATTTCACAATCAGCTCGAAGATTAAGTTCTTCACAGCATTCCCTGGATATCCTCAAGAAAATATACTCTTTTGTTTTTTCTTCAATAGCTGCTTCATAAACCTTTTCTTTGGTTCCCTGGGTCTGTACTAATTTCTCTTTAGTGACTGGTAATAAATAAACAGCATTGACTTTGGTCATCACCAGTCTTCCAGCCAAAGTGTCTTCAGAAAGAGTTTCAGTGAGCTTAAAGCGACCAAAAAGCTGTCCATTCTGAGCATACTTTGCACCTCCAGAAACCCCAGTGAGCATGAAGCTTGCTACAATCTGCAATTGCACTTTAATGTTAAACCTAAATCAGAAAATATAAAGTTAATTTAAACATTATACATCAAAAAAAAGTCAGAAAATTCTGAAAGGAAGAAAGGGAATGAAACATACATTAAATATAAATAAAGAAAACATTAAATTTCATATCATTGAGTTAAAAAAGTATTCAATATTTCTTTGCCTTCAATCTATGCTGGAGACGCCAAACATCAAAAAAATGACTCCCAAACGAGTAGCACTTGTGAATACACACTCACTCATGATAGAAAGAGAATATGAGTACAGAGTATCTTATGGGATATTTTTAAACTAAATATGACTTTTTTAAACAAAGATTACTTATTGTACTTAATTATGAATTAAAAATTTTTCAAAGAACAGAAAATACTTAAAACTTCATATATGGTAGTACAAAATGCCTTAGCATTTTCTTTTGCTTTTCCCTTTGCCATCAAAACATGGGATAACATCTTAGATATGCCGTGTCAATTTATAATAATGTTATAACACAGAGAATACCATAAACTTGAAAAAAATATTATAATGTCCAACATTAGGCTCTAGTTAAAAAGAACACTGAATAAAATAGACTTATTCCCATAATTTTACATTTCAAAATTCATGGTCCATAATAAATAAGTCCTAGTATCATGAAACAAACAGTAAGTGGAAAAATATTTTTAGATGATAACTTACTTGCTAACTTCTTTATACTGTGCTATTTCCTCAATATAAAGCAAGTCATGTAACCGTGACTGATAATTAGTCTTTGTCAATGATTTGTCCAAAACAGATTGTGTAAATAGCTGATCAGCAGAAAGTGGAATTTGGTATCTAATAAGAAGACTTTTCTCCAAATCAGTAGTTTCATTAGGCTCAAAATCTATAATAGTCTTAGAAGTGGAATCCCAGCGCTTTGCCGTCGTTAGTAGTTGTTGCCTTGCATGCATTAGGTATTCAAGATCTAAAATGAAAAGGAAAACACATATATATTGTCATAGCACTAAAGTCCTTAAGTTCTTATGCCCTGCATTTTCCTCAAATTTTATTTTACATGCCAAAGACAGAAATTCTTCCATTCCCACTTGACCTCTCACTAGTTTTTTTTTTCCACAACATAAAAGATTTCTAAACTAATCCAACAAGACCATGCAGAAAACATTAATCTGTGGACATGCCACAAAGTTATTAAAAATTATAAAACTGAGAATGAATTGAGAAATCTCCCTAAAAAGGACTTTTGATATGCAGGAAACAGAGACCTAGTAAAACAGGAAAAATTTTGCTGAGAGTTTCATGTTTCGCTTTTCACCATGTACAAATATCTTACTTACTAAGGGAAGATCAACTGATCAAAAAACAAGAACAAGTAGTAATATTACTTTCTTCTTTAAATTCAAAATAAAACCATAAAGATGTCTATAAGTTAACTTGTTTCAAAAAAACATTCTGATAAACATTCTGGCTATGGTTTAAATTCAATATAGCCTTATAAAAGTATAAGTTGGCTATAATATCATTTGCTATTGTTCTTCAGTCATTTCAGTGACATCTGATTCATCATTACATTTGGGGGGTTTTGGCAAAGATGCTGGAGTGGTTTGCCATTTCCCTCTCCAGTCATTTTACAGATGAGAAAACTGAGATGAACAGGATTAAGTGACTTGCCCAGGGTTACAGAGCTAGTAAGCATCTGGGACTGGATTTTAACTCATGTCTTCCTGACTCCAGGCCTGGCACTCTATCCAATGACTAATGAAGGATTTGTTCGATATCTCAGGGAAAATTGTTTTTTGTTGTTCAGGCTCAGACTTCAGTGTGGACATGTCTTCATGTGGAAACTGCTTCTGCTGATGCTGATCAAACCTGATCATTTACAACTTATATCTTCAGAGAGTTTGCCTGGAGCACTGAAAGTGACTTGGCCAAAATCAAAAACCTAGTATGTATCAGAGGTAGAACATACATTCATATCTTTCTGATTTCTAAGTTGGTCCTACACCCACATACCATAAAAGGGAACTCATGGAAAGAATATTTTATGATACAAGGGGAAAAAATGGCATAATTTGAGATTTTAATATATTTAATATTTATTCTAATAGTTTACCAATTAAATAATTGGAATTTACATATCATAAACATGGAAGAGAACTAACCATAAAAACTATGTTTTCCTAAGTAAAATCCATAATCAGCATTTTCTAGAATGTAAGTAGTAAAAATGCTCCAAACAAGAAAAAGGAATTGTTATTTTAGAAATAGTAATAAAACATTTAGATAAGGACCACAAGACCATGGGATTTAGAGCTGAAAAAGACCTTAAAGATACTGAATCCAATACATAACTCTGAATTGCTTTTATAATACAATGGCTATGTGACTATGACAAAAATTTCACTTCTCTGAATCCTCAGTTTTTTCATATGTAAAATGGAGGAGAAAGATATCTGTAGTACCAGCTTTACAGGCTTATTCTTAAGCTCAATTAAAGTAATATAAGGAAAGTACTGACAATTTTAAATTGCTACATAAATTTTTCCTATTATTAATCAAGGACATACAGACAAATTGAAACAGAAGTGAAACCCAATCCAATATTTTTTCAATCATGCATAATTGTACCTGCTCTTCAAGGTTCAAATTACTTATTGAAATATTTACTTTGAACAAAGGAGGAATATCATCAAAGAAAAAGAAGCATGTTTCAGATTAAAGAGAAGTTTTAAGTAGCAATTTTAAGTAAGGTTTTAGCTTTAATGAATATTTCTGATTTATTTAAATGTGTATCTGTGTTTAAATATCTACATACTTATATCCATTTGGATAACTTGTAATAAATATGTATTATGGGCATACATACATTTGGCTTATTCTTCAAAAGCAGTTTCTACTAGCATATCCTTATCCTTAATCTAAGCATTTTTCTCTAGGGTACTCTAATTATCACATCATCTGCAAAGAATGCAGTCTTATTTCCTCAGTAATTATTCTAACTCCTTTAATGTGTTTTGCCTTTCTTATTGCTGGAACTAGCATTTCTAGTATACTACTGAATAATAGAGGTGATAATGGACATCTTTGTTTCACCCATTATCTAACTGGAAAGGCTTCTATCTAGCTTATCTCCATTATAGATGTGTTGCTGATGGTTTTGGATAGATATAACTTATTTCAAGGAAAGCTCCATTTATTCCTATGCTTTCTAGAGACTTTAATAGGAATAGTTGTATTTTGTCACAAGCTTTTTCTGCCATCTAGTAAGGCAATCATATTTTTCAGTTGGTTTAGTTATTTATATGGTCAATTATGCTGATAGTTTTCCTAATATTGATCCAGCCCTTGATTCCTGGTATAAATCCCACCTGGTAACAGTGTATGATCTTTGTGATATATTGCTCTAATCTCCTTGCCAGTATTTTATTTTAAATGTTTACATCAATATTCACTAGGGAAATTCATCTATGCTTTTCTTGTTTTTGCCCTTCCTGGTTTAGGTATGAGCACCATATTTGTGTCATAAATGGAATTTGAAATGACTCCTTCTTTGCTTATTTTTCTAAATAGTTTACATATAGCATTAGAAATAATTAGTTTTTAAATGTTTGGTAGAACTCACTTGTGAGTCCATCTGGTCTTGGTAATATTTTTCTTAGGGAGCTCAGTGATGGCTTGTCCAATTTTTTTTTTTTAAGATAGAGTTATTTAAGTATTCTACTTCCTCTTCTGTTAATTTGGGCAATTTATACTTTTGCAAATATTTATTCATTTCACTTAGATTATTAGATTTATTGGCATATAACTGGGCAAAATATTTTGTAATATTTGCTTTAATTTCATCTTCACTTGTGGTGCATTCACTGCTTTCCATTTTTGATACGGGTAATTTGATTTTCTTCTTTCTTTCTTTAAAATCAAATTAGCTAGTAGTTCATCTATTTTATTGTTGTTTTTCTTTCCATAAAACCAGCTCTTTCAATTATTACTTCAATGATATTCTTACTTTCAATTTTTATTAACCTCTCCTTTGACTTCTAGGATTTCCAATTTGATTTTTAATTAGTTCTTTTTCTAGTTTTTTCATTTGCATGTCCAACTAATTAATCCATTCTTCTCTATTTTACTGATGTAAATTTAAAAGTATAAATTTTCCCTTAAATATTGCTTTGGCTGCGTCCCATAAATTTTGGTATGTTGCCTCATTTTTGTCATTCTCTTTAATGAAATTCATGATTGTTTCTATGGTTTGTTCTTTCTATTCTATTCTATTAAGATTGCATTATTTAATATCCAATTAATTTTTAATCAATCTTTTCATGGCCCTTTATTGAATGTAATTTTTATTACATTACACTCTGAAAAGATGCATTTCATGTTTCTACTTTTCTGCATTTGGTTATGAGGTTTTTATGCCCTAATACATGGTCAATTTTTATGAAGGGGGCATGTGCCACTGAGAAAAAGGTATATTCATTACTATTCCCATTCATTTTTCACCAGAGGTTGTAGCATATCTAGCTCTTCTAAAATTCTATTCATCTCCTTAATTTCTAACTTACTTTCTTTGTTAGATTTTATCTAGTTCTATGAGGGGAAAGTTGAGTTCCTCCACTAACCTAGTTTTGCTGCCTATATTCTCCTGTAACTTATTAACTTCTCCTTTAAAATGTGGATGCTATATCATTTGGCACGTACATGTTTAGTGTTGATATTACTTCACTGTCTATGGTACCTTTTACCAAAATGTAGTTTCCCTGCTTATCTCTTTTAATTAGATCTATTTTTGCTTTGTTTGAGATCATAATTGCTACCCCTGCTTTTTTTACTTCACCTGAAGCATAACAGATTCTGCTCCAGCCCCTTGTTTTTATGCTGTGTGTCTATGCTTCAAGTGTTTCATATAATCAACATTTACAGAATTCTGGTTTTTGATACACTCTGCTATGTGCTTTCCATTTTTTCAAGGGAAACAGGCCAGAGCAACTAAAAGTTGCAAAGTCTTTTCGCCTTCTATGAACAATTAGACTAACTTTAGCAAAACATTTAATAAGTAATCTTTATCTAATGACCAACACACTGACCCATTACTGGATAATTACAATAAAACCCTAAAACATAATGAAAAAGTAGATAAAATGAAAGGACAACCATTAAACTATCTGTACCTACATCAGGGACATAATATACAGAGTAAAAAGGCAGACTCTGACATCAGAGGATCTGAGTTCAAATTCTGCCTCTGATCCTTACAACACATGTGACCTTGGACAAGTCATTTAACATCCCTGAGCCTCAGCTTCCTCATCCGTAAAATATGGAATCTGGACAAGCTGGCCTCTGAGGTCTTTCTTCCAGCTCTAGATCTATGATCCTATAACCAAGTGGTCCTGTATTCCAAGGAAAAACAGAAAAGAAAGTTGCCATATATACCAAAATATCCAGAGCAGCAATTTTTGTTATTGAACTAGGAAGTGAGAAAAAAGTTAAGTGTCCAGTGATTGGGGAATGGCTAATCAAAGTACATGTGAATGTAATTAAATACTAGTGCATTGTTTAAAAAACGCAAATATAAAGAATTCAGAGAAGCTTGGAATGATTTATATGTACTAATACAGAATAACAAAATCAGAACAGTACTATCTACATCGACTATAATAATATAAACAAAAATAACACTAAAAGGCAACAAAACTCTATTTCATAAAAATGACTGATTTTGATCTAAGAGAACATATGATGAAAAATACTTTCTTCCTCACTGTAGAAAAGAACACAGTATTACATATTTAAAACTGAAAGGGGACACAGACCCCCTGAGTCTGACCCTCTCATTTTATAGACAAGGAGATGAGGCACAGAGAGGTTAAATGAGTTAACTAGGGACATATAACTAATAAGTATCTGAAGAGGGATTTGAACCCATGTATTTTTTCATCCTAAGCCAATCTACTAACCCAATCCACTATAAAGGTTGCCTTTCCCTAGATGACAAGGAACTACCAGTGAAGAATGTTGCTAATGCTCTCTGATTCAGTTACTGCACCCACTGGTTTTGCTTAACTAATTCTCTTTGTTATAAGGGAGGGTACAATTAAATGGAAAGGAGGTGATAGGGAAGGAAGAAGCATATATCAGAAAATAATTGTGGCTCAAGAACAAAAGAAATTAAATTTAAGTGAGCAGAACCAGAGAAAACTATATACCCAATAATTACAAAAATGTAAATGGGAAAGAAAAAAACAAAACAACTGAAGCTGAACGCTAGGAAACCATGAATAAACTTGGTGCCAAAGACTAAAGAAGACAAGATGTCACCTACCCTTCTCTCTGCAGGGGTGAGAGACAATAGATATGGAATATAGTGTAGGGTAACAGATTTTTTGATGTGTTCGTTACTTTTGCCAAACTGGGTGGTTTTCTTTTTCCTTTTTTTATTCTTTGTTATAAATCATGACTTTCTGAGGTAGAAGAGATGAATATATTGGGAAATGTAGGTAATGTAAAAACAAAAGTCATCAATAAAAAAATTTTTTTTAAAAAGGCTACAATAAAATTTTGAAAAATAAAAAAACACATAAGTTTGCCTAGGAGAGGCTCATAAAGGAAGTGATGGAGTTGACTTTGTCTTTCATTTATCATTCTTTTGCAAACTTCTACAAGTGGGTGTTCCCTATAGCTCTGTACTAGATTCTCTACTCTCTTTCCCCATGACTCATAATCAGGTCCCATGAGTTTAACTATTTCTTTTATACAGATGACTCTCAGATCTATATATTCAGCCCCAATCTCCTGAATTTGGGCCTAACACAGTCACCATCTATTTGCCATTTCCAAATGGATGGCCTGCATGCAGCTAAAATTTAACATGTCCAAAGAGAACTCATTGTATTTCCCCAGGTCTTCCTCTCCCCTCTTCTGAACTTCCCTGTTTCAACTGAATGTCAACAATATTTCTAGCCACCTAGGTGAATAACTTTGAAGGCATTCTTGACCATTATACTTCTCTCATCCTCAACATCTGATCAATTTCCAAGTTTTATTAATTCTATCTCCATAACACTCTCACAATGGTCTACTTCTTTACATTCTCACAGTCAGATCCCTATCACTTCTCATCAGGACTAAATCAATATACTTATTGGTTTCCCTACTTTGAATTTCTCCCCTCTCCATGTTCCACGTAGCTGAAAGTGATACTTTTTTAAAAATTTATTTATTTTTTAGTTTTCAACATTCATTTCCACAAGATTTTGAGTTCTAAATTTTCTTTCCATCTCTCCCTTTCCCCCACCCCAAGAGAGCAAGCATTCTGATTACTCCTTCCCGCAGTATGCCCTCCCTTTTATCATCCCCGCCCTTATCCCCTTCCCCTTTACTGAAAGTGATATCTTAAAGTACAAAAATGACCGTGTCACTTTCCTGTGCAATAAGCTACAGTGGCTTCCTCTCCTGCCTCTAAGATAAAATACCAACCTTCTATTTGGTTTTTAAAGCCCTTCACAATATGGCTCCAATTTAATATTCTATGTTTTGCCAAACTGTCTGGCTTACTGTTTGCTTTTTCTAATATTCTATTTCATCCATTTTTCTTTGCCTTCCCACAGGCTCTCTTCTATACCTTGAATATACTCTCCAGCCCCTTAAGTACAAATGCACACACATGCACATACACGCGCGCGCGCGCACACACACACACACACACACACACACACACACACACACACACACACACACACACACCTGATTCTAGAACCCTTAGCTTCTTTCAAAGTTCAGCTCAAGTGCCACCTCCTACTGTATGCCTATCCTGATTCACTCTGCTTCACTAGTTAGTATCTTCCATGGGGGAAATTCTATGCTGTGTATATATTTTCAATTTATTTATCTATATATGTTTTACTCAATAAACTGTAAACCTCTTGAGGAAAAATATAATTTCATTTGTGTCCTGACATCCCAAGTATCTGGGACAAAAAAAGGAAGGGAGGGAGAGGAAGGGAGGAATGAGGAATGGGAGATTTATTAAGCACTTAATATGTGTTAGTTACTGCACTAAGTATTTTACAAATATGACCTTATTTGATCCTCACAACAACCCTAAGAGGTAGGTTCTACTATAATCCTCACTTTATAGTTGAAGAAATTGAAGCAGACAGAAGTTAAGTGACTTGCCCCATATCACACTGACAGTAAGTATCTAAGGCTACATTAGAACACTGGTCTTCCCAGCTCAAAACCCATTCTATTCACTGTGCCATCTAGCTACCTTTAATACCTGTAAACAGTAGGTATTTAATTAATAAAAGCTTGCTGGATTGAACTAAAAGCAACAAGAAACATTATTTCATTGCACTCTTGGTCATCTTGCCTTACACACCAACATCTATTGCTGAAGATGAAGTGGTAAAGTTCTATGACCTGACAAGATCCTACAAATTAAGAAAATATATACTTGGAAACTCACCAATTTCAACATGAAAATGGGTACAGGGAAAAACATTAAAAGCTACATTAAAAATGATGGCTCAGAATCAAGAAATGAAGAAGTCAAAGCCTTGTAGAATGCTCAGATATCTCTTGTTCACATATAAAATGAATATTAGAAAGTGATTGTGAGGCAAGCACCAAATTTTTTTTTATGAAACAGACTATAAGTTACACGTTTTCCTTAAAAGTCACTCTTGAAGATGAAGAAATTAAAGATATCTATAGTCATATGAAAAAATACTCTAAAACACTATTGAGAGAAATGCAAATTAAGACAACTCTCAAGTACCACCACAGATTGGCTAATATGACAGAAAAGATAAATGATACATTGGAGAAGATATGGTAAAATTGGAATACTAATGCACTGGTGGTGGAGTGATGAAATGATCCAAACATTCTGGAGAGCAATTTGGAACTACACCCAAGGGCAATCAAACCCAGCAATATTACTAGATTTGTATCTCAAAGAGATCATAAAAAAGAGAAAAGGATCCACATATACAAAAATATTTTTAGCAGCTCTTTTAGTGATAGTAAAGAATGGGAAATTAAGAGGATACCTATCAACTTAGGAATGGCTGAACAAACTGTGGCATAGGAATGGAATGGAATGCTATTATACCATAAGAATGATAAGCAGACAGATTTCAGAGAACTTAGAAAGACTTACATGAACTGATGTTGAGTCAAGTGAGCAGAACCAGGAAAACACTGTACACAGTAATAGCAACACTGTGCAGTGATTAACTATGATAGACTTAGTTCTTCTCAGCAATACAATGGTAAAAGACACATGAAGCTATCCACATCCAGAGAAAGAACTAAGGAATTTGAATGCAGATTGAAGCTTACTATTTTTGCTTTTTGTTGGTGTTTTTTATCTTTCTCATTGTTTTCCCCTTTTGTTCTCATTCTTCTTTCATAACATGACTAAAGTGAAAATGATTCATAAGATTGTACATGTATAACCTATATCAGATTGCTTGCTGTCTTGGGGAGGGAAGAAGGGAAGAAGAGAGGGAGAAAAATTTAGAACTCAAAATCTTATAAAAGTGAATGTTGAAAACTATATATGTAATTTTAAAAAAATAAAATAAAAATAAAAAACTACTAAGTGGGGGGAAAACTCTTCCTTGGAAAAAGCAGAAAAAATACTTAAATCATATTTAATAGACGTTTAAAAAAATGCGCTTTCTTTTCAAAATTCTTTTCAACTATCTCTTACTACTTGAATACTGGTCTTACATTCTGACATTTGACCTGTGATGGAATTTAACTCCTACTTTGGACCACATTTCCAAGCAAACCAACTCTTAGGGCACCTCGTCCCATCATGCTGGGGCAGCTAGCAGCCTGAAACAGTCCTTAGTAAGGGTGAGGGATAATGTGATGTGTAAAAGTAGTGTTTGCCTGGTACCTAGGGCAGCAGAAAGAGAAGTTTCCATTTATTTTATTTGACTGTAATATATTGGTCATGTTTTTTCAAAATGTCACGTTGAAGAAATGAAAAGCGTTTATACTATATTTAGACATACAACACTCAATTTGCTACTGCACTAGGCATATAGAGTTCACTGTCTCCTCCCCCACCTTCCCACCAATCTTGTTTTAGAAAACAACTCAGCTGTTATGGGCCACCCAGTGCCACCCAGTGGTCACCATCAGGAATTATGTAACTCAATCTCTGCCCTACCACAGCCTCTCTTTCTCCACAATGGCAGAATAGGAGCATTGTGGTCCTCCCATTATTTATGTCTTTCACAGCTCTCATTTCAATGCATCAAGAGATCTAGGATTTTATCAAGAAAACATTCTCTCCATCAGATGAGATGTTAAGCCCTTTACATTCATCTTTATTCACTTTAATTCAACAATAATCTATTAGGTGCCCAGTGTCAGCAAAGTACAGTTCAAAGTTCTGGAATTACAAAGAAAAAACAAAACAAAAGTAAAAGTGTCTCTGTCCCCGGGAAGCTAGCATTCTGTTTTACAGCTGTGGTCAAATATAATCATCACGCAGAAGTGAACTGTTTGGTGTCAAGATTAGGATGCTAACCACAGCCCCCACAAAGGTCTCTTATTACTACTTTAGGCACTATCTCAATCACACATCTTTATTCCCCTTCTCATTTTTCTAACTCTTGCCTACTTGTCTCAGGAAAATCTTTCTCCTTCCCTCTTGGGGGGATGGAGGCGAGGAGAGGAATTCATCACCTAGTAGCTGATTCTTTTTCTTGCTACAGTAATTTACAAAGGGCACCTACTAACATTTGAAAGGGCTGTAATACGTACCAGTGGGAGATAGAATGAAAATTATAATAATAATAGTTATAGTAATAACAACCTGAATTTATATATTGCCTTATAATTTACAAAGCACTTTACATGTTATTTCAATGAAGAAATATCTATATTGTCAGTAAATAAACATTTATGAAGCACCTACAATATGCCAGGCGCTGTGCAAGATGATGGAGACAGAAAAAAGGTAAATGAAGTCTCTGCTCTCAAGGAAGTTCACAGTCTAAAGGGGAAGATAGCATGCAAATAACCATGTATAAACTCACTATATACAAGACAAACTAGAGATAATCAACAGAAAAGAGTAGAAAAGGCTTCCTGTAGAAGATGAGACTTTAACTGGAACTTGAATAAAGCCAGAGAAGTCAAGAGATGGGGATAAAAAAAAAAGGAGAGAAATCTAAGTATGGGAGACAGCCAGTAAAAATGTCCAGAGTGAGGAGAGGGAGCATCCTGTGCAAAACAAATAGTAGTGAGGTCAGTGTCACTGAGTCTCAGAGTACATGGGAGGAAAGAAGATGGGAAAAGTAAGAATGGGCCAGAGTGAGAAAGATTTTAAAAGACAGAGGCTTTTATAGTTGATCTTAAAAGTGATAGGAAGTCAATGGAGTTTATTAGAGAGAGTGTGTGTGTGTGTGAGAGAGACAGACAGACAGACAGACAGAGAGACAGACATGGTTAGATCTGCACATTAAAATCATTTGGCAGCTGAGTGGTGGCTGGATTGAAAGTGGGAAGAGATTTAAGGCTGCTGCAATAGTCGGGCAACAGTGAAGAGAGCCTAGACTGGGGCAGTGGCAGTGTCATAAGAGAGAAGGGGGCATATACAAGAGATGTTACAAAAGCAGAATTAGCTGGAGTTGGCAACAGATTGAACATGGGAGATAAGAGTAAAGAGTCAAGGATACTTGTGTTGTAAGCCTACATGACGGGGAAGATGATGGTATCCTTGACATAGTAATAAGGAAGTTGAGGAAGGTTTGGGAAAAAGTTAATGATTTCAGCGTTGGCCATAATTGCATTTAAAATGTTTACATCTTTATCACTGTTTCTAGAAGAAAATGCTTTCAAACAACCAATTTGAAAGCTTTTGGAACATAAACCATTTGTAAATCTGGTGTTTTTCTTCATAGATATGTCTATGCTATCAATTGTGCTTTGTGGTTTTTGGTACTTGAGCTTTAAACTCTGAAGGAAATATAAACTATTAAGTACATATGGGTACACTATAAATTGAAATGTCTAAGCTAGTTGGGGAATATGAAAACTCAACAAAGTAATCTGCCCTGATTTTCAGGAACCTGTTACCTAGAATTCTTTTCCTGGAGCATAGAACTGATCCTGTTGAAAAGATTTACAGTTTCTTGGATCTGAAGGCCCCTTTGTATTAGGTACTCCTTCCTGATCCTAGCAAAACTAAGGAGTTGTTCATCCTTAAGATTCTTTCAATACCCTTGCATCCAAATCAAGGATATCAAATATTAGTACTATTAAAACCAAACTGGAAAGCCTAGTTACTTTTATCTAAATCCAAAAGCTTTAAGTTCCTGGCCCATCTCTCTTTTTACCTTCAAAATAATTTACAATTAATTATCTCAGCAGGACAAAGACTTTTAAAATTTTTATTCTTTCATCAAAATCTGTTTCTAATGTTTGTTGAGTCAATCACTGTATGATTATCATAATGTCCTACGCTGTGTCCAGGATGTATCAGTTAATAAACGATAAATCATTCAGAGAACCAATTCACATTCATCCTTCATACCACAAATCAATAACCCCCAGATACTTTAATCCAGCGCTACTATTGGTCATTCTACTTTGCACTTGTGTTTTTATGCCACCCCAATTTATAAAACCTTCCCAAAAATACATTTTGTAAGATGTCAAAATTAATTTAAATATTCAATACCATACAGAAATTAAAATAAACTTGATGTATACAAATCCCATACCAAAAGAACAAAACATTCCTTTTTAGATTGTCTCTGGCACAGGGAATAGTATCCATTACACAGCATTTTTCACTAACAATTTATTTTATCAACATCAGCAAAAACTGTTAGTTTGAATTGTCATCCACAACATGGAATTTCTCCTGTTATATAACACTAGATATAATAGACTACTATTTTAATGAATATGGCTAGTAGTAATATTTGAAAATAATTATTGCAATAATTCCTATATTTAAAAGATAATAGATAAAAGTTAATAGATAACATAACACAATCCTCTATTCACAGAAAATTTTCTCTTTCTATTCTAAATATTTCTATTCTGAAAGACAGACATAACAACTCCTTGCATCAAGAGAACAGGGTAAAAAATGGACTTTATTAATTCTACCATATTAGCCCTATTTATTATGTAAGAAATGCTTCAATTAATTTGGAATCCCGAATCTCAACTATCACATATTTATAGAGCATTTGGAGACCAAAACATTTCTTTTAGCAGAATTACTAAAGGTCTCCTACTAAAGGGAAAAAATTCTAAATATTACCTTCTGTAGAAGCAGCATCAATCATTACTCTTTGCATGAGCACTGGTTCCAATCCAAAGTCAAAAACTATGGTTTGGCGAAAAGTTCCAAATATCTCCGTGTTAAATGCTATCCCAACTTTATACACATAATGATCTAATCCATTTTGAGCCATCTTCCCTCCTATCCATTCTTGACAGTTTTCTGGGACTTCCTGTGATACTTGAGTAGTACTGTCTCCAGCAGATATTCCAATGATACTAAAATGAGGACGATGAGCATCATAAAGCAATGCTACTCGATACAGCATTCTTGCAGGCTACAAGAAAGTTAACAATTTGTTGAAACAAATCGAATTTTAAATCAGCATTCAAGTTATTTCCACAGAAAACTTTAGTTTTCCCATATCTCTAGAATGTGTTAAAACTATAAATTTTACAAATAAGCTATTTAAATAAAAATTAGAATGATAAAAATAATTGTTAAAAAGTAATCCCTTTGTGGCATATTCCTTGAACTTTTCATTGTTACTCCTAGTAATTCTCCGGTCACCTGCTCTTCAGGTCCTCCATTCCTTTCCCTATCCTGTTTCCAACAGCCAAGTCTATAATACATCAGAGTCATTTCTGAGCAGTGAAGGAGGTTTCATAGCCAAGGTTTAAATACTCAAAACTCTCAGGTATGGTATGAGACAGTATAGGAGAATAAAATCCACTAAGTAATAATGCAAAATTGTTTCAAAGAAACTTTTTGCTCTGACTCAATTTTAACTGTAACAATTACCATTTAGGAAGACAAACACTGCAGCAACATCCCTCATGTACCACATTCTCATTACAATGTATTTTATTGACATCATGACACAGTTTAATGGGACAGTGGTTTCACCAGCTATAAAAACAGGTTGCAATTCTTCTCATGTCCCACAATGGCCAATTCAGCAATTCCTTGGGTAGAGTTTAGGTCATAATAAACAATAAACCCCTCCAATGTATTAAGTTTAAGAAGTGCTACATTAAATAACATATTAAAGAACTTCCATAACTTCTACAACAGAGATGTAGATGATATAGATGATATAGATATAGATATAGGTACAGAGTATGAGTATGTATATATATATATATATATATATATATATATATATATATATATATATATATATGCACCCAAACACATATATATACACACATATATGTATACATATAAATGTCAAAGTCTAACAAGGGTTTAACATAGTTTAATTAACCAAAATACAATTCCTATTTGTTTTGTAAAAAAGCTGATATAAAGCACATATATAACATACTGCATTTCCACTAAAAAATTAATGATCTTTTAACAAAAACTTAAATGATCAATATACTTATCAAAGTTAATTTGTCTTAAGACAACACCAAAAAACGTACCTTACAAGTGAGAGCAAACGTCCACGTGTGATGAGACTTTTTGGTGGTGACAGTAAGAGATAGTTCTGGATTATGTTCCACCCACACACCTTCTACACATTCACTAAGCTGAAATTAAAAAGAAATTAACTAATCTTACATATCTACTATCAAAAATAGTAGTCAATCTGCTTCAAAATTGAAACTGCTACATGTTGCAGATTAATTATTCAAGAAATTCTGTGCACTGGGAACATATTTCTATCATAAAAATTGAATGTAATAAACCAATGTACATTAACAAAAAATTGCAAAAAATTAACAAAATATTGACAATTATACATGAAAAATATTTTAATAACTACCAAACCCCAAATGACTGAACTAAGGCTGCAACATCCAAAACAGATACCTATTATATTTTAAACTTATTTTAGGCCTAAAAACATCTTTTTATTAACAATAGCAGCCTATATTCAAAGTTTGCAAAGTATTTCATATATACTATCTCATATGACCCATACAACAACTTAATGAGTTAAGTAGTGTAAACATTATCATCCCCATTCATGACAGTGACATGACTTATGTATGCCCCAGATGCACAATTATCCAAGTGTTCTGACTTCAAACACAGTAAGTACTCTTTGCTCTACACCAAGATGCTTCATTCAGAAGTCCATTTACTACTTTTATGCAATGAATGGGACAAAAGAACAAAATATACATGAAAAAGTCAAGGTCCAAACAAATTTGTGCTTAAAAAAGAACATGAATATTTATTTTCCTCACCACTTTCTCAGGAGATAGTGAATTCATCCATTTCTCTATCAAGGTTTCCATGTAACTTCCAGAAAACTGTTTGCTTTCTTTCTGCTGTTTCAATTTTATCAGTCTTGATGCATATCTTTTCTGCCATTCAGTTAGCTCTTCCTGGGAATGGGCTGATGTACACTGGGCACCATACCTACAGATTCCTTGCTCTAAAAATCTAGGTAAAAAGAAAAGACGTACGATGTCTTTAATCTTTGTAAATGCACACTGGAGCCCATTATGTGCTCTCTGTCTCTTTATCAACTAGAACAAGTTGTGTTTTCCTGTATATTAATTTGGTCACAAAATGCTATGAGTTGGTTAAAAAAGAATTATCTTAGCAGCAAAAGTTACTGCAGTTGCAATTTAAAAGCCTGCCGCCCACCTCCAATGATCTCATTCTGTATTTTTTGGTAAAAAGGGAGGGAGTGGAGCAGTAACAAGTAGGACCTAAATTTTTATAAACTGAGAATCTCTCAAAAATTCCACCTACAAACATTCATACTTTGTAACACATTACAATTATTTCTCTTAGACAAGTTTTTTTTAGTTTTTGAAGCAACACTGACATCAAGTGGTTCAAATAATCGAATACATGTATATGCTACTCAACATAATCTAATGAAAACTATCTGAAAACTACAAATATTTCCTTATGAATTATTAAATTATTCATTTATGCTTCTAATTTTCACCAATAAATAAATAATATTTTCACTATAATTAGCATCTTTTCCTATGTTACTACTAACCTACATTTTATTTCAAATTATTGTCATGATTTTTTCTTTCTGTGTTTAGAATTAAAAATAAACTTGTGATTTGGCTTTCATAAAGCCAAATGAGGTGCTCTACAATGATTTTCATCTCTGCAATGTAAAAAGAAAATTATTTCAGTTTTAATATTCTAAAAAAGACAGAGCTAATGATTTACCATTAATGTCTGTGACCTGGGAAAAAACAATTTCATTTCAAAGTCAAAGACAATATTCAATTATATAAAAGATTAAGGTTGTCCCTTATAAAACTGCCTTAACCAAAATAAGAATAAAAAACTCTCCCAAAAGACAATGTATAGCAAGAGTAATCAAAAAGCCAATTTTACAAGGCAAATTTTTTTAAATGACTGATAATGATCTTTTGCGGGGAAAAAATTCTTAATGTGTGATTATATAAGTTATTTCACAATTAAATAAGGGGTAGAAATTAAAATCACTATAAAAATAAACATGGATGATACAACAAATTACATCAGTCACTAAATTTATAAAGTTATTATTTGAAATTTAAGTTCATGTACACTATGACTATTTGTATTTAAGCTCATGATATACTGTGTTCTAGAGTATATTCATATTAAAATTTATACATTTAGGATAAAGAGGAAAGCATATGAATTAGAAAAAATATTTATATCTAATATCTCTCCTTAAGGGATTGGTATCCAAGAGATATAAACAGGAATGACAAAAAGTCATTCCTCCAACAGTTAAGTAATCAAAGATATTAATGAACAGTTCTCTAAAAAAACTGCAAAATATTAACAACTATGTGAAAGAATGCTCCAAATCACTAATGATAAAGAGAAATTCAAATCAAAACAACCATGAAATTTCACTTCATACCAAATAAATTTATCAAAATAAAAAATGTAAACAGTCACTGTTGGAAGTGCTATAGAAAAAGATACTAGACTGCATTTGTTGATAGAATTGTGAATTAATACAATTAATATTGAAAGTAACTGGGAATTAGGCAAATAAAATGCTTAAAATGTTCCTCTACTTTGACCCAGAAATTTCAAAGGTAGACACACATACAAGTAAATCAGTAACAAAAATAAAGCTGATACACCAAAATAATTATAGTGTGATAGTAAAGAGCTGGAAATAGTTTCCCTACCAATTAGGGAATAGTTAAACAAATTGTGGAAGATGAATTTAATGGAATATTTATTACTTTTCAGTAAAAAACTACAAACACAATGAGTACAGAGAACTGAAAGACTCAGATGAATTATGAAGTAAGGAAAGCTAGGAAAACAATATATGCAATGACTGCATCAATGCAAACTAAAAAAAAGAAACCACCACCACAAAAAGAGTGAAGACAAATGTAAAAAATTTATCCCAAAAAGCATTTATTCATACTATTTTTGTACTTACTAGTTACCTCCCCTGTTTATTTACTAAGTATACAACATAAGACACATTTAGGAAAATAAATATAACTTGCTCTAAAGAGTGCTTAAACACATCTCCCTCCTTTCAGTGCAGAAGTAAGTAGGTTATGAGGGTAGGCCATTGCATATACTGTCAAACTCGATCAACATGCTTCACCAGTTTTGCTGAATTGTTTTTTTTCCTGTGTTTTTTCCCCAATGTTTGCTGCAAGGTATACTTTACTAGAGGAAGAGTGATAAACACACACACATACACACAAATATTTATATAAAAATATACAATATGTTTAAATTATCTATGTAAATATTCAACATACAAACACACAAATTTATACAAAAATATACATATATATGGAAATAAATGATGCAAAAACAAAAGGTATCAATAAAAAACTTTTTTAAACAAAAGAATGCTTAAAAAAGAGAAGGTATGTTATACAAATATCATTACAATATTAACAAATTATTTATTTTCTTTTAACTATTTCATTATCAATAATTTTCCTAAGCAATCAAAAATTTTCATTTTCTATACAGTGATTTTGACAAAACAGCTACTATTCCATTATTTTTTTATTGTCACCACTGTGTACTAATGTATCAGGTTACCCAAAAAAAGTTTGAAACAGTGATGACTTTGCCTCATATCTACTACAGAAATAGAAATAAATATAGAAATATAACATAATATTTATCAACAGGTCTGCAAGTCAGGAAGGCCTGAATTCAAATCCTGCTTCTGATTATATATGGGCAGGGGACTTCTCAGTGTTTGAGGGATATATTATATAGATTATCATAAATTACAGGTGAGCTGCCAGTACAAGGAGTTTCTACAATGTGGGGATTTTACACCAAAGAAATGACAAGATCAGAAAAATAATTAATCTGAAATCTTGATAACTTTTTAAAATTATCATAGAATTTAGAGCTGGAAGAATTCTGAGTGATCTAGTCAAATTCTTTCATTTATTTCTTCACATATCTAAAATAATGGAGAAAAGAGTCATATAAAAAAATATGGTTGGTTTATAGAATTTGGTGTTCGAAAATTTTTTTAAAATTGAGATGTAAATTTGAATATTTAAGTGGGTTAACATTTTTTAAGTACAATTTTTAGCTTCCTTTTGCCCACTTCTAATTTTGAAAGAATTATTTTCTTCAGAGAGCTTTTGCACTTCCTTTTCCATATAGCCAATTCTGCTTTCAAGGTGTTCTTCTCTTCACTGGATTTTTGTACCTCTTTTACCATTTGTCCTATTCCGTTTTGGTGTTGTTTCCTACAGTATAATTTTTTTTTGTGCCTCCTTTTACCAAGCTATTGACTCTTCTTTCATGATTTTCTTGCATCACTCTCATTTCTCTTCCCTATTTTTCCTCTACCTGTCTTACATGATTCTTAAAATCCTTTTTGAGCTCTTTCATGGTCTGAGAGCAATTCATATTTTTCTCTGAAACAGTTTTGACTTTGTTGTCTTTTGAGTTTATGTTTTCATCTTCCCTGTCACCATAGTAACTTTGCATAGATTTTTTTCTGCTATTTACTCATTTTTCCAGCCTATTTCTCGACTTTTAACTCTATGCTAAAGTGAGGCTCTCCTTCGGGGGTAGGAGGAGGTGCATGCCCCAAGTTTTGTTTTTTTTTTTTTTTTTTTGTGTAGCTATTATCAGAGATAATTCTGGGAATCTGTATTATTGGTTCTTCCAAATGATCTAAGTATGATCTAGGGAGAAGTATGGTCACTGCTGACCTGGCCTATGGTCTGGCCTGTGAACGACCACAAGCACTCTTCTGTTCCCTGGAACTACGGCCAGCATCCCAATTCCCCTGTGGCCACAAGCTCTGATGTACTAGTGCTCCTCTTTGTCCTAGGACTGAGACCCAGATCCAAATAAGGGCAATGCAACAGAGATCTGCCCCCAGTGCCCGCAAAAGCACTGCTGTAATCTCCATCTGGCCCCTTACCATCTGTGGACTGAGAAGTCCAGAAACCACCACTGCCACCACTGATTGAAGGCTTATTGCTGATTTGCTGGAATAAGGCCTGCACTGGATTGCACTCCACTCTCTCGCTAGTGCAACAGACCTTTGCTGCTGACACTCTAGTTTTGGAGTGGAAAATTGTTTTACTCTAATGCCTCTAGGATCAAATGTTATTTCATCTCTATCTCATCTTTTTAAAATTGTCAATTTTTGTGTAAATTTTCTAATGATAATAATTAGCACAGTATTATTGTATATTATTCATAAATAAGTAAACACAGACATACTAGAAGTGAACATTCAAAAAACTTTTTAGTGACAGAAAAGCATGGTCAAAAAAATTCCGATATAACTTAACCAAAGAAGACCAGCAACTTAAGAGTACTTGGGGCACTAAAAGTTTAAGTGATTTGCCTACAGTTGCAGGATCACTGAATTACCAATGTTCAAAGAAACAGGGAAAAGAAATAAGCATAAGAGATTAATTTTTTTAACAAACTACTTGCCATTTTACCTTTTACACAAAGTATACTCCTCACTGCTGGTGATTCCTCTAGGTGGAGGACGGAAATGCCAACCATTCTGAGAACCTGGAGAATAATCAGGACATATGCATTTTTTATTATGTGCTTGCTAATAATTTTAATATTTTAATGTAAAAAAAGTACTCCCTCTAGAATCACTATTCTAGATGATGCAAAAAGATGATATGGAACAACTGCCCTTACTGAAAATACACTACAGATTAACGAAATTAAATCACTCAAGTAAGAAAAAAACATTCAAGAATTAACTTAGAATAGAATAAGCTCCATAGAAATTACATCATTTTATTAGCCTTTTGTCTTATAAAATAGCTGATTTATTTCTTGTTCAAAGCCTCTTCCTTAGATCTTAGAAAAAATGTTAGGATATCTGAGATAATTTAGGTACACAACACTTCTTTATTGAAAGCTCTTTCTTCAAGGAAAAAGTTTCATACACAAAGAGAAAAGCAACTCTCAACATCAGAAGTTTATAAAGTAAAGGTTCCAAAAGTAGGTCAGTCAAAATTGAACTTAAGTGTAAAGATTAAAGAAAATGGCGCTGAGAAAAAGAACAAGCAGGAAAAATGTTCAAGTGTCTGGTGGCTTTTTGGATATTCGTTCTTTATATCTGGAACCCAAATAACCTCCCTAAATCTTAGTTTCCTCTTTTATAAAACAGAGAGAATAATATTTATGTTACCTACCTAACTGGGTTATGATAAATAAAGCACTTTGTAAAACTCCAATATAAGCATTTATTATATAAGGAAGAACTTCTTAAAAGTAATAAACTAGGTAAGAACTTCTAGAGCTGTATCCCAAAGAAATCATAAAAATAGGAAAAGGACCCACAAGTATAAAAATATTTATAGCAGTTCTTTTTGTGGTGGCCAAGAATTGGAAATTGAGGGGGTGCCCATCAATTGGGGAATGGCTGAACAAGTTATGGCAGATGAATGTAATGGAATACTACTGTGCTATAAGAAATGATGAGCAGGTAGAACTTCAGAAAAACCTGGAAAGATTTATATGAACTGATGCTGAGTGAAATGAGCAGAACCAAGAGAACACCATACACAGTAACAGTCACATTGTGTGAAGAGTAACTTTGACAGACTTAGCTCTTCTCAGCAATGTCAGGATCTAGGACAACCCCAAAAGACTCATGACAGAAAATGTTATCCACATCCAGAGAAAGAACGATGGAGTTGGAAAGCAGAATGAAGCAGAATATTTTCTCTCTCTTTTTGTTTTACTTTTTCTTTCTCAAGGTTTCTCCCATTCATTCTAATTCTTCTTCACAACATGAGTAATGTGAAAATATGTTTAACAAGAATGTATATGTGGAAGCTATATCGGAATGCATGCTGTTTTGGGGAGGGAGCAGGAGGAGAAAATTTAAAACTCAAAAGCTAATAGAAATGAATGTTGAAAACAAAAAAATAAATTTAAAAAAAAATTTTTTTTAATAAGTTAAATAAGAGAGAAAACTGAAGAAGATTTAAAAGTAGCCCTGGAATTTAGGCCACAGGTATATGGAATTAGAAGACCTCAAGTTCTCTTCTACCTCTATTACTCCATAAAAAATTATGGGAAAACCATCTATTGTTCACATCAATTCTTTGAGCAGCATTTATTCAATATTTTCTGTAGTGACATAGTAGACAGAGTGTTGGCCTTGGAGTCAGGAAGAAATGGATTCAAGTCCTGTATCTCACAAATACTGGTTGCGTAATCAGAGGCAAATCATTTAACTTCTCCATCATCCAAGCAACTCTTTAAAACTCTGAAAGTTACAGACAAACTGCATTGATGGAGGGAGTTCCTACATTGTAAATTACCCATACCAGTGAAATGAAAGGTCTGGACCAAAAAAATTTCCCTACTAATATATGATATCTCAATAAATTTCTCCCTCATAATGAAGATTCAAAAAAACCCTAGATTAGCAGAGATTTATTTAATTTGTCATTACCTTCTTCCAAGTCTTCCACATGATATTCCGATGAGACTTTGCTAGTTGCTGTCTGTAATTTTTTTAAAGAAAAAGTATTTTGAAAACCAATACAATTTTAAAATTCTGAAATTACATTTTTAATTCATCATCACACAAAAGTTTTTGCTTAGGAATTTAAATCGCTCACCTGATTCCACAATACCTTTTCTCTATATTATAATGCACTGAATTATGCTTGAAAAGAAATTTACTACAACACAGATGCAGCCTTCATTAAAAAGAGAAAAAATGGATACAAGCAATTTCTGCTTTACAAATGGCCATTACAGCAACAGGGAATAGGGTTTCATAGGAGAAATGCCCCTTATTCCCCAATTCATAGAATCTGCAGAGTTACTATTATATTCAATTCTATTACAGAGAAATAACAAATTCCAGTTCCCACACCCCTGCCACAGAAGATACTGCAACTACTGGAAAGGAGATGTCAAGTTAGAACTCAGAATACATTATCCCATGGAAATAATGTTATAAATGTTTGTTACATATGGTTGGAATGATAATGATAATAACTTATGAATATATAAACCTACATATAAAGCTTTGGGGTTTTCAAATTATATAACATACATCTTACTTTAGGTCTGTACTTCAAGATTATTATTACACTCAACCACAATTTAGAGTATTGAAGCTATAAAAAACCACATTTGAAATACTGAACTGACTTATAAATGATCTTTGGGAATATGCAAAAATTCTTAAGACAAGCATTCAGGTATTTCATTTTCATTATGTAGAAAAATGAAAAGATTCATACTGTTTCATCCCAGAAAGCAAAACCACAAACAATAGGTAAAAGATATTATCTAAAGACAGAATGGGCTGTCTCAAGAGTTGTTGGGTTTTCCCTTATTGGAAGTTCCCTTATTGTCAGATGTGTAACACAATAGAAATTCTTTTAAGATATGGTTTGGAGGAGACAGATCCTGAGGTCCCTTCCAGTTATCAAATACTGTGATTCTGTGAAGATACTTCGCTTATCTTCATAAATAGCTCCATACTAGCTTATCTCCATAAATCAAAGTAGTAATAATGAAAAAAAAAATTTAAAAGGGAGACAAAAGAGATTTAATAACTCATCAACACATAAACATCTTTCTCTCCCTGTTTTTTACTATACTGAATTTCAGGCCCAGAGATCTGCAGGCCACAGAGTTAACATGAAAATTTGAATAGCAGAAAGAATAATCAACAATTACCTAACAAGCTTTAGGATTAACAGGATGCAAAAATAAACAAAGGACTGCTGAGAAACATTTGTCTTATGGAGAACTGAGGTTTCTACAATGTGGCCAAACATAGCAGAAAGGTAGAGGGACCTATGAAGTTGCCATTAATACAAATAACTTCTCATCACTTTCTTAGCAGACACATATAAAACTGTGATTCTCAATGACTCAATACAAAAAGCCTACAATCAAAATTAGCAAAATTTCCCCCTAAAAAGTTCTGCAAATATTCTTACCTCTGTTTCTGTAAGAAGTGTCTTTAGTCTTGTCAAATCTTTTGTTGCCATTCCATTCTGATACCAGAAGTTGAAGAAAAAAAGGAAAAACGGAGAAGGTGGGAAGTTATGAACACATCAGTTCTTTACTATTTTCAATATCATATGAAGATTAATTCTTCAACAGGTTCTCCAATTTGCCTCCCCATATCATAACGATTTAAGAAAGTACAAACAAGATGATAATATCAGATATATTTGCTAAGTAAGTAAAAGTTTCAAATTTTGCAAAGGAATTTAAAATTAGTTAAATAGGAAATAAAAACAGGTATCACTCTATAGTCCAATAACACTGCCCTACTTGCTGTCCCTCACACATAACACTCTATCTCCTATCTCCATGCATTTGCACTGATCATCTGCCATGCCTTATATAGTTTCCATCCTCACCCCTGGAATGCTTTCCCTGTTCATCTCCACTCTTAGAATCCCTGACTTCTTTCAAGATTCAGTTCATGTGCCACCTTCTTCAGAAGGCTTTTCCTGTGCCTCCATGACGCTATTTTACCTTCAATGCTTAAGTCCCTGCACATTTCCTACACATTTATGAAATACACATACATTATATCATTTGAGTGTCAAAACTCTCTAAGGTAAGAACTACCTAAGTTTACCTTCCCATCTACCATGCATGAAGCTTATAATTGTATCCAAATACTTATCACAGAGCCTAGTTGCACAGGGGTGGGGAACCAGTGGGCTTGAGGACACATGTGGCCCTCTAGGTCCTCAAGTGTAGACTGAATACAAACTTCACAGAACAAATTCTCTTAATAAAGTATTTGTTGAGCCAAGATGGTAGAGTAGAAAGATGCACATACACTAGCTCTTCCCCCCACAGCCCATAAAATACCTGTAAAGAAAGACTCTCAACAAATTCTAGAGCAGAAGACGACACAGAACAACGGAGTGGAGATTTCCAGCCCAGGGTGACCTGAAAGGCCAACAGGAAAGGTCTGTCGCGCAGGATGTGGAACAGAGCCCAGACCAGCCTTGGCCACACCGCACATCTGGCTGAGAAGGGAGCAGGGTCTCCCTGTAGCTTCAGCCTCAGGTGGTGGCAGCAGAAGCCTCAGCAGTCTGCAGCAGCTCCCACAGTAGCCTGCATCCACTGTTGGATCATAAAGCCCCTGGGGGAACTGAGCAACTGATCCATACCTCAGTCCTGTGTGGCTGCCCTACCTCTGCCTAAAGCCCCGGGTGGGGAATTGAGCAGCTTATCTGAATTTCAGCCCCCAGTGCTGGTTTGGTGGAATAGGAGGCCAGGTGGTAGTGGAGAGGAAACTCTACTACTACTCACAGATTCTGGGCACAAAAGTTTTTGATTGCTCCCAGACCAGCATACACACTTGATTGTGACACCTTGGAGGAACTGAGATTGTACAGATCCCAGGGTATATCCTACTCCTGATAAAGGAACCAAAAGTCAAGTAACTGGTTGGGAAAATGCCCAAAAAAGGGAAAAAAAAAAATAAGACTATAGAAAGTTACTTTCTTGGTGAACAGATATCTTCTCCCATCCTTTCAGATGAGGAAAAACTATGCTTACCATCAGGAAAAGACATAAAAGTCAAGGCTTCTGTAGCCCAAACATCCAAAATAAATATTCAATGGTCTCAGGCATGGAAGAGCTCAAAAAGGATTTTGAAACTCAAGTAAGAGAGGTGGAGGAAAAACTAGGAAGAAAAATGAGATGCAAGAAGACCATGAAAAGCGAGTCAACAACTTGCTAAAGGAGACCCAAAAAAATGCTGAAGAAAATAACACCTTGAAAAATAGGCTAACTCAATTGGCAAAAGAGGTTCAAAAAACCAATGAGTAGAAGAACGCTTTAAAAAGCAGAATCAGCCAAATGGAAAAGGAGGTTCAAAAGCTCACTGAACAAAATAGTTCTTTAAAAATTAGAATGGAACAGATGGAGGCTAATGACTTTATGAGAAACCAAGAAATCACAAAACAAAACCAAAAGAATGAAAAAATGGAAGATAATGTGAAATATCTCATTGGAAAAACAGCTGACCTGGAAAACAGATCCAGGAGAGACAATTTAAAAATGATGGGACTACCTGAAAGTCATGACCAAAAAAAAGAGCCTAGACAACATCTTTCATGAAATTATCAAGGAAAACTGCCCTGATATTCTACAACCAGAGGGCAAAATAAATAGTGAAAGAATTCACCCATCAACTCCTGAAAGAGATCTAAAAGGAGAAACTCCAAGGAACACTGTAGCCAAATTCCAGAGTTACCAGGTCAAGGAGAAAATATTGCAAGGAGCTAGAAACAACTTTGTGAGTATTCTGGAAATACAATCATGATAACACAAGATCCAGCAACTTCTACAGTAAGGGATCGAAGGGCTTAAAATATGATATTTCAGAAGTCAAAGGAACGAGGACTAAAACCAAGAATCACCTACCCAGCAAAACTGAGTATAATACTTAAGAGGAAAAAGTAGTCTTTCAATGAAATAGAGAACTTTCAAGCATTCTTGATGAAAAGACCAGAGCTGAAAAGAAAATCTGACTTTCAAACACAAGAATCAAGAGAAGCACGAAAAGGTAAATAGGAAAGAGAAATCATAAGGGACCTGCTAAAGCTGAACTGTTTACATTCCTACATGGAAAGACAATATTTGTAACTCCTGAAACTTTTTTCAGTATCTGGGTAGTTGGTGGGATTATACACACACATACACACACAAACACACAAACATACACACACACACACACACATATACATAGACAGAGAGAGACACAGAGCGCAGGGTGAGCTGAATAGGAAGGGATCATAATGAAGGAAATAAAATTAAGGGGTGAAAGAGGAATATAATGGGAGGAGAAAGGGAGAAATGGAATGGGGCAAATTATCTCTCACAAAAGAGACAAGAAAAAGACTTTTCAATGGAGGGGAAAAGGGGAGAGGTGAGAGGCAAAATGTGAAGCTTACTCTCATCACATTTGACTCAAGGAAGGAATAAAATGCACACTCATTTTGGTATGAAAAACTATCTTACAATACAGGAAAGTGGGAGAGAAGGGGATAAGCAGGGTGGGGGAGGATGATGGAAGGGAGGGCAATGGGAGGAGGGAGCAATTAGAAGTCAACACTCTTGAGGAAAGACAAGGTCAAAAGAGAGAAGAGAAGTAATGGGGGACAGGATAGGATGGAGGGAAATATAGCTAGTCTTACACAACATATGACTATTATGGAAATCATTCGCAAAACTACGCATATATGGTCTATATTGAATTACTTGCCTTCCCAATGGGGATGGGTGGGGAGGGAGGAAGGAAGAGAAGTTGGAACTCAAAGTTTTAGGAGTATTGTTGAGTATTGTTCTTGCATACAAATGGGAAATAAGAAATACAGGTAATGGGGTATAGAAATTTATCTTGCCCTACATAACAAAGCAGAAGATGGGGATAAGGAAATGGAGGGATGTTAAAAGGGAGGGCAGATTGGTGGTAGGGGTAATTAGAATGCTCTGCATTTTGGGGTGGGGGGAGGGGAGAGATGGAGAGAAAATCTGGAACTCAAAATTTTGTGGAAATGAATGTTGAAAACTTAAAATAAATTTTTAAAAAGTATTTGTTCTGTAAAACTTGGGCTCAGTCAAAAGGCCATACCCAAGGACCCAGAAGGCCACATATGGCCTCAAGGTCACTGGTTCCCCACCCCTGGAGCACATAGTAAGTGCTTAATCGATGCTGGTTGCTTTCCTTGTTGCTTTATATGTATATTATTTACATTCATTCTGAGCCAATCAGGGCCCAAACAGTGACCAAGTAGCACTTGGTCTGGGACCAGAGTGATCTGCAGTTAAGTGTGGTCTTTAAGAGAAAAAAAAAAAAAGAAAGATTCACTGTGAGGTTAGGGTGTGATACCCTATGTGGAGAAAGAAGAGAAGAGAAAGAGAGGAAGGAAGGAAGGAAGGAAGGAAGGAAGGAAGGAAGGAAGGAAGGAAGGAAGGAAGGAAGGAAGGAAGGAAGGAAGGAAGGAAGGAAGGAAGGAAGGAAGGAAGGAAGGAAGGAAGGAAGGAGAAAGAAAAAGAAAAAAAGAAAATGTGTTGCCCAACTGGAAGCTGACCTGAGGGTCTTCCTCCCCCAGATCTAATTTTTTTTTTTTTAAAAAGGCCATTCTTTGTCTCATTTTTTATTAACCCTTAATCACTGAATGGATGCTGCCTCAGTCAAATTGAGACCTGTTAAAGACATTAGCTTGAAAACACCAAGGTACTCCATTACATCCTGGGCCATCTCCAGTTTTCCTGATCCATATGTAGTCCCTGGACCTAGATGGCTCCGCAGGAGAAAGTGAGGCTGGTGACTTTACACCGCCCTCCCTCACTTAAATTCAGTTCACTTGCAAGTCACAACATCACCTTCTTGATGTCATACTCCTCTTCAAGAATTAGGGACAAACAACAGCCTATGTACGTATGTGTGTACATATGTATATTTATGTGAGTACATATATATGTATATATTTATGTATATGTATATTGTCTTACCCATTAGAATGTAAGCTCTTAGAGGGTACAAACTTTTTATTGCTAGTTCTTGGTGTATACAGTCCCTGGTATATGGTAAAAAGTTAATGAATGCTTGCTGACTAACTGATAAATGTCAATGGAATATACAAGAGTTGTCTATCAGTTTTATTTTTCACCTTTTAGTAACTACTACATAATTGTTCTTTGAGAGTATTTGCTGCTAAATGTTAGGGAAGTAATAGGAGAGCCAGATTACCTCTCCAAATCTTGGAATGAGCCCCACAAGCCTAGGACAAAAGTTAAGCATGAATTAGTCTTCAGGAAAGCAAATTAGATCTCATCAACTTACCAGAGACTCTCCCATCAGTGACTTGGAAAGAACATTAGAGACAACTTGGAGTTTTCCTTTAAGATGCATGCAACAAAGCACTGCTCGAAATGAGCCATCTCCCTTGGCCAATCCCTCTCCCAACACTGTAATAAGATATCAAGCATTAATCATAGTAATCAATGTAAATTTTTCTTGACTACAAAATTAAAACTATATCCTAATTATGTCTTCTTAAATAAGAGACTGACAGATGTCTATGCTTCTCTTAGAAATAAGGGGTCATGTTGTGCTCATGTCCATCTTGTCCAAATCCCTGCCCTTGAGAAGGAGTAAATCTAAACCTGAGAGATTAAATTTTATGACAGTAAAAATTATTAGAATGTGTTTATGGCACAGTAGTTAGAGAGACCTGACCTTGGAATCAGAAAGACCTACCAGAAGCCCAGCTTCTGAAGCACAATGGATTAGTAACCCTAGATAATCACTTAAGCTTTCAAAGCCCTACAGAACTCTAAAATTATGAATTGCATCCCTGCACTCCTACAAGTCCCCTATACCAAATGAAATGATGGATCTAATCCATCACTATTCCAATTAATATTAAACACCAATGAAATTACTCATCAGTGAGACTTCATGCAGGGTATATCCATACTGAAAATTCAAGTGCAGCTGCTCAGTATCATGTTTAAATATGCCTCCAGGGAAAAATTCCATTAATCATTATTTCACCCTAAACTTCCATGAGATTTACCTATAAACAAGCTTTATACTTCATGATTGAGTCAGAAAAACCAATTACTAGCCATTAATATGGACTTCTGAAAAGGAACAATCAAATAATGCATACTAAATTACTAATGTTGGCCTAAAACAATATCTTGATGGTCACTGTATGCTACCCACTATGGATGAAAGCAAATTAGGATGTAGGGTGTGAGAAATACTTTTAGTTATTAGTTTGGACTTTTTGTCTCAAGATGTTTTCTGGAGCTATCTTGAATATAACCTATCCAACTATAATTCAACAAACATCTACTAAATGCCTTATCATGGAGATGATACAGGTAATGTTTAGATAAGATATGATCTCTGCCTATTCTACTGAGGTATAGATATAGCCCATATATAAATAATTATAACAAAATAATAGTGACTGCTAAGGTCCCATCCAGCTCTGAAATTTATTTTTCTATAATCCCAAGAATATGACTGTGTCACAAAGTTGCGAAACAAAGTGCTGTGTAGATGAAAGAGATGGAAGGTTGTTGTTAAATGGGGGATGGAAGCCAAAGAAGGCTTCATGGAAGACCTGACAATGGACAGAAGTTTTAACAGATGGGTAAGAATACAAAAGAAAGAAATCATAGGAATAAAAAATTGAGCAATAGTCATAAAAAGTATGCATACAGAGCTTAAAAAGTTATGACAGAATATCATCATAACATTCCTGTGATTTGGCAGTATTTATATTATTATCCTCATTACAAAGATGAGGAAATTGAAGTTCAGGGATAATTGATTTGCTTGGGGTCAAATAGTGGGTAAAAGAATGGATTTGAGCCAGGAGTCAAATCCACATCTTCTGACTCCCAAAAAATTGTTGTTTCTACTATTTCACAATACCAACAGCATGAAAATAGGCAAGCAGAGAGTATATTTAAGGGACAGAGTGGTAATGCATGCTTTTTGTTTATAGCATAATGTAGATATGATATCAGGTGGGAAGAGTGGGATAAAACCAGATTGTGATAGACTTAGCTATCAATCAGACAAAAGGTAGGAACTGAAGATTTTTTAATATCTATGCAAAAGAAAGCTTGTTCTGGAAGCAAAATTTAGAATGGATTATAGTAGACAAGCACGGGAGGTACGAAGACATGTTAGGAGGTTATTGCAGAGTCTATGCAGATGGTAGTGACAGATTATACAAAGGTGATAGGAAATAGAGAAGTGGAAGATAGATATGGGAGATATCGTAGAGATAGAAATAAATGAAAGGAGTTCTAAAAGCAGAAAATGAGGTAGGATATCAAGGAAGTCTAAAGACAGCAAAAGTGAAGGATCTTCTTAGCCATAATGCCAAAAATATAATTTAATAACTGTCTGTGAAGAAAAAAAAAGAACTATTCAACTCTAATTTTGTTTCTGTTTTTTCTATCAAAGAGAATTCTCTTAAGAATTCAAGGGATAGAATAAAAATTTAAAATAAGCAGTTGATAACCAGTATAATAATGTACTGTGTATGACAATATAGAGTATAATAATATATATTATATATAATGTAGATATAATATTTATATATATATATATACACAAAATATAATGATAATATACAGCACAATATAGGCAAGAAAATAAAAAGAAACTACTTAGCACTCCTTGATGAGTTCAAGTCACTAAAATTAAGAAGAACTATGCCCCAGGAAAATCGAAGAACAAACCAACATAGTTGCTGAGCCACTGGCCACCGTCTTTCAAAGATCAGAAGACAAAAAAGATGAACCAGAGACATACAAAACAATAATAGGAATATCACCTCAATTTTCAAAAAAGGGAAAAGAACCAACTATGGACAAGTGTGACTCCTGGTGAACATTTTCTTTAAAAAAATATTGAAGGGGCAGCTGGATGTTGCAGTGGATATAGCACTGGCCCTGGAATCAGAAAGACCTGGGTTCAATTCCAGCATGAGACACTTACTAGCTATGTGACTCTAGGCAAATCACTTAACCCTGATTGCCTTAAAAAAAAAAAAATATTGAAAGTCAAATGGTGATCATAAAGATGACAAACATCATTTCTTCACAATCTGGTTATTGAATACTGATATCATTTCCATTTTTGACAGGGCTATACTGTAAATCCAATATCATATTCAGATTTCAAATAAGCATGTGACAAAATCTAACTGCTTTTGAGCACAAGATAAAAAATATATGGGTTAGAAAATAGGACAATTAGGTAAATTTGGAACAGGATGAAAAATGAGACTGACAGAATAGTCTTCAATCATTTGATGTCAACTCGCAGAAATCACAGATATGATCATAAATTTAGAGCTGGAGGGGACCACAGAAGTTATATAGTCCAAACCTCTTCATTTAATATATGAGAAAGGCTAAAAGGAATAAAAGCAGAAGTAGGATTTGTATATAGGTTATCTGAAGACAAATTCAATGCTCTTTCCACTGCACTACAAACTTCCTCCATTCTAGTGAAGTGACCCAGGGACTTCATGCTAATTAACAGTTTTATCAATAGTTTAGATAAAAGGTAGTATAGATAGCATAATTATAAAACCCACAGGAAGGAAGCTGGGAGGGATAACACATTGGCTGACAGGATTCAAAAAGATCTTAGAAAGCTAAAACATTTGGCCAGATCTAGTAAGATGAAATTAAAAGGGATAAAAATTTACACTTAGCTTCAAAAAAATCACAAATACAAAATAGGTTAGGCACAGTTAGACAACAGCTCACTAGAAAAAAAGACTTGGGGATTTTAGAGGAATAATCAGTAGCAGGAATATCAACAACTGATATTTATATAGCTAGGTCCTTGATAGTACAGGAGGAATCTAATTAAGTGGTCCCATGTATTCTAATTCACTCTATTCCAAGATAAAATTATGTAAAATTTGGTCACTGGTTTCTTTCCAATACAGATGGAGACTCCAGGGGCAAGCACTTTTATAGCGCCTATTATGTGCCAAGTACTGTGCTTTTTGACAAATATTATCTCAGTTGTTCCTCACAACACCCCATAAGGTAGGCATTATTATAATACCCATTTTACAGTTAAGGACACTGAGGCAAACAGAAGTTGAGTGACATGCCCAAGGTCACACAGCTAGTAAGTGTCTGAAGCCAGATCTGAATTCAGGTCTCCCTGACTCCAGGCCCAGAATCCTATGACATGCCAGATGAATACAAATAATGCAACCAACTACTTCACAGGATTTACTGGATTAATTGGGAACTACTTGTATTGCACTTCAGTTTTCAAAGCCAACATACCACTTGATTAGATTTTCAAGTTCCCTGAATCAACAGTGAAATATGGCAGCTAAGAGAGCTAACATTATCTTATGCTATCAAATGGAATAACATAAGGACAATGCTTTGTAAACCTTAAAAGCATTTTACAAATGCTATCATCATCAACATCATAATCATCATTATTATTAGAGGCATAGTATCTAAAACTAGAGAAATATCTGTGTTCTGCCCCAGAGAGTCCATATCTGGAATACAGTATTCCATTCTATCCACATTTTATAAAGAAAATTATTAAGATTGGAATATATCCAGATAATGAAAGACCTTGAGATAGATACACAAGAAGCTGTGAAAGGGATAGATAATGTTTACCTGAAAAGACTAAGGGGAAATGACAATTGTCTTCAAATATTTGTAGGACTATCAGGTGGAAGAAACTAAACTGGTTCTGCCTAGCCAAAAAGGGCAGAACTAGTAGCAGGGAGGAAAAGGTTCAAAGAGGTAGAAAACCCCAAGTATTATAAGCTGCCTAGAAAAGTAGTAGATTCCTTCTCATTGGAGAGCTTCCAACCACAGTTAGAAACCATTTGTTGGGTCTGCTGTACTTCACTTGATAATCTCATCAACTCCCATGGATTTAATTACAGTCTCTATGGTAATGATTCTCAAATGTACCTTTCCTGTCCCAAACTCCCAAAAGACTTCCAATCTTGCATCTCCACCTGCTTCAAACACTTCTGAATGTCCATTATACTTCTTAAACTCAACATGTCCAAAACAGAAATTATCTTTCCCCCTAAACCCTCCCCACATCCCATCCTCCCTATTACTTGTAGAGAGCAATATCATCCTCCCTATCCCTCAAGTTCACAATCTAGGAGTCCTCATTCTCTCACCCCACCACATCTAAGCTATTGCCAAGACCTATCAATTTCACCTGTCTCAAATACAACCCTTTCTCTCCTCCAATACTGCCTCTCTATACACTGTAGTGCAGGCCCTCATCACCTCACACCTTGATTACTGCAACAGACTTCTGGTGGGACTTCTTACCTCTAGTCTCTCCTCGCCTTTACCCTTCCTTGAGCCAATGAAGTGATTTTCCTAAAGCACAAGTCTAACCATGTTACTCCTCTACTCAATAAACTCCAGTGGTTTCCTACTACCTACAGGAACAAATACAAAATGCCATTTGACTTTCAAAGCTCTTCATAACCTAGCTCCCTCCTAGTTTTTCAAGACTTCTTATATCTTACTCCCCAATGTGTATTTTTTGATCTAGCAACATTGGCCTCCTGGATGTTCCACTAACAAGAGACTCCATTTCTCCACTCCAGGCATTTTCTCTGACCGTGCCACATGCCTGGAACACTGTCTTTCCCTGGCTTCCTTTAAGTCTCAACTAAAACCTTTCTCTAACCCCTCTCAATTCTAGTGCTTTCCCTCTTTTAATTATTTCTTATTTTTCCTGTTTAAAGTCTGTTGAGTAAATTATTATTTGTATATTGTCTTCCCTCTTTAGATTGGGACTACCTTTTGCCTCTTTTGCTTAATTACATGTTTATTGATTGGGAAGACACCACCCTGCACAAATACATCCTCCTGGTCCTAATCCCCAGGTAAGGCCAAGATGGGTAAAAGGAGTCAGTACAGGGGGAATTATCCCTACTCCGTTCCCAACTTCATTTTTAATAGTTCTCATTTTCTGGGGCACAAGGCTAGGGTCAAGAACCAATAACAATGCAATGACCCTTCTCATCCTCAACAAAAAGTCTACCAATTGGCCCTACATCTTCTGTAGATGCATAGCTAGTCTCTTGGTATTCAATAGAATGTTTCGTTCCATTGGCAATAAGAGATTAGGTAGAAAATTCTCTTATGCAAAAATCCTTGATGATGCTAGATATATGATGCATAGCCCTGAACCTGGACACAAATCTTGTGATGGGTGTACACTATTGGCTCACTTTCAGGCCCGCATTCATTTTTGTGAGTTAGCAATGAAGCAAAAGGAAAAGTATTCCCATTCACTCAGTACTCAAAAAGCAAGAATCTTGTTAGTCTCAAACTCCTGACAGCATAAAAGAATAGAGAATGAGGCCAAACTTTAATCTCATCTCTCTGGCTACGCACATTTTAAAATAGGAAAATGACATTTTTAGGTAAAGTTGCCATATTCTCTCAATTCATCAAGTTTAATTACATCTACTCAGCATATGCACTTAAATAAAAATTTGGCTCTAATCAAAATCCCCCATTCAATAGGAACAACAATTAGGTATATACATCACTGATAATGCATAAAAAGTCACTTCCCAAGAGAATCACCAGCCACTAAAGAAAAAAAGTTGTTTTTTTCTTATTTCAGTCACTTTTGGAATTTGTAAAGGAAAGAAAAAAAAAAAGACACTGCAAAATTTAATTAATTTACACACCACTAAGACAACCAGGCCATCTCTCCTCTTGCATGCTAGAACAACACCCTTCCCACCAAGAGTTGTGATCTGTGTTTCCATACTCAGATCTTCCTGAATCCAATGCCCCAATCATTAGGGAAATTAAGCAATTCATCCTTACAGCTCTTGCTCTAGGGTCCAACCCAATGGAATCATTACTGTATAGAAACTAGCTCACTTAGCCCACCATTGATAACAGACCATCCCTCAACTTTATAGCCTACCAAGGCTATCTACTTTACTCTCTGCCTATCCACAGGGTGCCCATCTCCCTGCCTTTCCACCACCCCAGATTAATAGTTTCCTGGTCACCTTTCCTTTCATGTGGTGTCTTTCTTTATTAAAATGTAACATCTTGAGGGCAGGAACTACCTCTTATTTTTTACAATTTTTATCTCCAGCACACAGCACAAAGTCTGGCACATGATAAACACTTAATAATTGCTTTTTTTTCATTCATTCAAACACGAATTCTGGAAAGTTTTTATTTTAAACATACCATGCTTACAATCTTCATCAGCTTGTCCATAGTTTTTCTGTAAAGCAAAAAATATAAACGTGTTATTTTAAAATTTTGAAGAATTATATTTTGTTTCATAGGTTTCAGCAAAGGAAGTAAAACTTTATGCTTTAAAGTTTAATGTTGCAAATAATCTTCACAGGAAACAGTTAAATGACATAGAGGCAGCTAGACAGTACAGTGAACAGAATATTCTCGTGGAATCAGAAGACCTGCATTCAAATCTGACCTCAGACATTTACTAACTAGGCCAAATCACTTAAGTTTTCTGTTTCCTCCTCTGTAAAAATGGAGAAAATAATAGTATCTATCTCCCCCAGTTGTTGTGAGGAAAAGGGGGATAATATTTATAAGGTGCCTTGCAAATTTTGAAGCATTGTATATGGTATGTACATTATTAATCACAACTAGTTACATGTAAAATGGAGTCATCATCATCACAAACATTTATGTGGCAACCTACTATTGGGAGCTATTGTGCTCACAACAATAAATATTACACCGTTGCTATATTGATATTTTAAAAGGCTCAATAGTAATAGTCAAGGTTCAAAAATGTTACTTGGAAAAAAAATATTTACCAACCAATAATTTTTGTATCAACCAATTCACATATCCCCTGAGCCATGTGATGGGCCAACTGCAGATCACAGTTCATTAAAAAGGGCCTGTTGTTTTTTCACATGGTCCATTATGTTAATAGCTACAAAAGGACACAGTTATCAACATTTACTCACAAGTTGTAAAAATGAGGCAATTCTATACAGAAGACTCTCAATTTTTATGCGTTCTATTTCTGATGGGCACGTCTCTGTGAAGTTTGCCAAGGAATACTGGCCAAGAGAAAGAAGGGCCTCTGTGCAATGTCTCACTGCCACTTCATAGTCCTGCCTTTTAAGAGATTCACATGCTTGTTCACATGATTTTTCAGGTCTTCTGTCTGCCATGACTCAGGAACAAAAATCCTATGGAGGAAAAAAAATTGAGAAGAAATCAAATATACATTATTAATCATAACTAGTTACATTTTAAATGGAGTCATCATCATCAACACTAACATTTATGTAGCATCTACTATGTGGCAGGAACTATACTAAATACTTTACAAATATTATGGGATTTCATATTTTTAGTTGTTACTATACAACGCTGACCCTAGAGAAGCACAAGGCCTGGCATGGACAGCACTAAAAGAAGAGATTAGTACAGAAAAGAAGCAAAGACAACAAAAAGAAAAGACAGCAACAAATATAACTGTTCCCTGAAGAAATATAGTACCCAACTAACCAAATATGAAGAACAAGGACCAAATACCCCAGAATTTATCTTCTCATTTCAAAAGCAAAATGACTCTGGTCTTAGTAATCAGGTCTATTTCATGGGCAATGTCAGGGGGGAAGAAAAAAAAAATCAAAGCAGCTTTAACAGCTGGCCCCCATTAGAGCACAGACCCTTCCCTCCTTTACTAATGAAAATCCAAGTTCAGTCAGTTTTAGAAAGTGACAGATTGGTTCTAACTGGTTTGATCCCTGGGAGCCCCACAATAGGGAGTGGGTGTGTGCAAAGAAGTTATATAGGCAAACAGAGTTCTAAATCTACAATTCACAGTGTGTCACAAAGAACTAACATCAAGAATAGTGGAACCACAGTATGGGTAATAACATTTCAATGACAGTCATCAATCCTCATCATAGGTTGAATTTATTTATAGTATGACTAAACAGTCATAACTCTGTTGCATGTAACAGGACCTGAGTCAATACCAACACTTTTCCCAATGACAAGAATGGTACCCACCTCCTGATGGAGAGGTGATAGATGAATGTGAAGAATGAAGCATTATTTTTTGATATGGTCAATATGAGAATTTGTTTTGTTTGACTATGCTTATGTTACAAGGATTTTCTTTTTCTTCTTTTTTCCAATGGGGTATGAGAGGGAGAAAAAACTAAATGCTTGATGACTGAAAAAAATAAAATAAAATATTTTTTAAAATGACATGGTTTCTATATATTTAGGAACACCCACCTCCTTTTCTAGATCACCATGACTTAGGCATATGACCTCCAATCCCAATCCCACCCCTACTCCCACAGTCCTACAATTATAATGGCCTTATCTCTAGAAGACCTACAGGGACTCATATCAGATATGTATGAAGACTTCGGTAGCTCAGAAACATAAAGTGGGATGAGAGTTTTAGAAAAAGCCTTAGATAGACTCTGTAGGGCAGAAATACTTGAGCCTACACTTGAGCGCTTTGCCCCATCCACATGTCATAATATAGCATTACACACACACGTGTGCACACGCACACACACACACACACAAACATACATACACTCATAAAATGGTCATCTATCCTCTTAGCGACAACACTTTCTAGAAGCTGCATTCACAGATTCTTGCAAAGAAGGATGTCACCACTCTGCCATTCATCATACCATTCCCAAAATGCCCCCATTCCTATTTGGGCTCAGAGCTGCTGCATGTCAGCCACCTGCTCAGATATCACCAGCTAGTCTGCCTATGCCTGTAGAGTTGGGTTAGGGGAAAACCTGACACTACTAAAGTAGAGTTCTTCTGCAAAGCAGGGAAATCCAAGGAGAGAATGCTAAGGTATTTCACAAGACCTGTACAACTGCTAGTTGTCACTGCTCTTGTTGCTATTGTCATTATTATCATCACCTAACTGCCCCTCACACTGGATGGCCATAGAATGTGGAGCAACTGTGGTGGAGCAGCACAGAACCAGTCTACCAAAACAATCTTTTAGTAATTTTACCCCTTCCCTTGACAAACCTTGATCAAGCAAACAGCTCAAAAAAGAACTCTGTCAATAAACACTTAGTAAGTACCTAAGCACTGGGGACATAAATACAAATAAAAGCAAAGACAGTCCTGACCCTCAAAGAGCTTACAATCTAATGGGAGACAATACACAAAAGGAAGCTGAAAAGCAGGTAGGAAACGGTGTACAACTAACTCAGTTTCATTCAATAGGTCAGTGAAATTCCATACCTTAGTCACATAAAAAAGGTCAGAGTGAAGTTCCCTTCCAGGACTTCAAACTAATTTAACTGACTTTGCATAAGTAAATCCTCTGGGAGATCACCAAGTCAAGAAAATTCAATGACCAAAAAATATTCTGCATTGGTCTCACAGAATGGTAACATTTATAGGTCGGTTTGAAGCTCCCTCACTGTTGGGGAGTAGTATCCATTCTTCTTACTCTCACACTCTCTTCTCTTAAAGTCCTGATCTCTGCAGAGTTCAATACATTCTCTGGCAAGATCTTATGTCAGAAAACAGACCTGCCAGCCAGGATTGGTCAATTCCTACCTCCCCCTCTATTACTAGATTAATGAGCTACATCTCAACTTCACGATGTGATTCTTTAAAAAAAAAAAAAAAGCACATTCCATTCCCCAATTGATAAATGGTCAAAGGATACAAATAGGGAGTTTTCAGAGGAAGAATTAAAGTTATCTATAGTCATATGAAAAAATACTCTAAATCACTATTGATTAGAGAGATGCAAATCAAAACAACTCTGAGGTACCACATCACACCTATCAGATTGGCTAACATGACATAATAGGAAGATGATAAATGTCAGAGAAGATGTGGGAGAGTTGGAACACTAATTCATTGTTGGTGGAGCTGCGAGACAATCCAACCACTCTGGAGAGCAATTTGGAACTATGTCCACAGGGCTACAAAAATGTGCATACCTTTTGACCCAGCAATACCATTTCTAGGACTGTATCCCAAAAACATCATAAAAATGGAAAAGGGTCCACATGTACAAAAATATTTATAGCAGCTCTCTTTGTGGTGGCCAAGAACTGGAAATCAAGGGGAAACCCATCAATTGGGGAATGGTTAAACAAGTTGTGGTATATGAATGTAATGGAACACTATTGTGCTATAAGAAATGATGAACAGGAAGACTTCAGAGAGGCCTGGAAGGACTAATATGAACTGATTTCGAGTGAAAGGAGCAGAACCAGGAGATCACTGTACACAGTAACAACCACAGAGTGCGAGGCATTTTTCTGGTAGACTTAGCCTTGCACAGCAATGCAAGGACCTAAAACATTTCCAAAGGACTCGAGGCAAAATGCCATCCACATCCAGAGAAAGAACTATGGAATTGGAAAGCAGAATGAAGCAGAATATTTTCTCTTGTGTTATGTTTTGTTTTGTTTGGGTTTTTCTCATGGTTTCTCCCATTCTAAAATGATTTCTTCTATGCAACATGATTAATGTGAAAATGCATTTAATAAGAACATATGTGTAGAACCCATATAAAATTGCATGCCATCTCAGGGAGAGAGGGAGAGAAGGGAGAGGGAGAGAAAATCTAATACTTATGGAAGTGCTTACAGAAAACTGAAAACTAAAAAAATTTTTTTAAAGTTAAAAAAAAAAAGAAACTTTAAAAAACACACATGCAAGTCCATTTCTAATTTACTAACCGTTTATTTTTATTTTCTTTATTCTATCAGTACAACTTTCCTAGGACCATCAGTAACAATCACAGAATGCGAGCCCTGGAGTTACCCTTATTCTGTCATCATTTTTGGATGAATTAGTAGGTTAATTCCACAGAGTCAGTGAAGACCCCCTCCCAGTCCCACTGAGAGGACTTCCTATATAAGGTCCCTCCACATAATCCTTTCCCACTTCAGATGCAAGACTATTCTGGACCAATTCTGCTCGCTATACCAAATGCTCAGAAACAGACCTAATACAAGCCAGTCCAAAGGTTACAGGATGGAATTAGAATTAAATGAATCACTCACAGATCATGTAAATTTTAACAAAGAGATTTACTCAATAATGACATGGAAAGATTGACCAGAAAGTATATGGCATTAACTCACTTGGATACAAATCCCCTCCAAGTTGGTCAGAAGAGGACATCCATGTACACAAATGTGGGGATTCTGTCAAGCCTGAATCAGTCAATCAAGAAATATTTATTAGGGACCTACTATGTGCCAGGCATTATGCCAAGCACTGGAGATACAAAGAAAAGTAAAAGACAATCCTTATTGTCAAGGAGAGTCTAATGGGCAAGCCATGTCTACAAGTATGTACAAACAACAAGCGATATACAGGAAAAATCACAAATAATCAACAGAGAATACATTCAAATTAAGGAGTATGGGGAAAAGTTTTCTGTACAAAGTGGGATTTTTAACTAGGACTTGAACAAAGTCAGGATCAGAAGGAGGTAATAAGCATTTATATAGTGCCTAGTATGAGCCAGGCACTGTGACAAATACTTTACAAATATCTGATTGTCACAACAATCCTGTGAGGTACATGCTATTATTATTTCCACAGAGAGGCTATGTGACTTGCCCTGGATCAAAGAGCTTGTAAGGGTCTACGGTCAAATTTTAACTTAGGTCGTCCCGACTCCAGGTTCAGTGCTCAATCCAGTGCCAAAGATAGGAGGAAAAGATAAGGAAGAAGAGCAATCCAGGCACAGAAGAACAACCAGTGAAAATGCCCTGGGTCAGAAAATAGAGTGTCTTGCACAAGGAGGTCACTCATTATCAACTCACTATCCTACTCTCCACAGCAATTTTTCCAAACCCTCTCATCCTTCCTCAAACCTTCAACAGTTCCCCTCTCCCCACTTTCTTAGTTGAAAGAATTTTGCCAGAAAAAACTGAGCCCATTTGCCATGCATGAGCTCCCTCTTCTCCTCTCTTTACCATTTCCTATGTCTCTCTGGATGAAAGGGCCCTACTCCTTCCCACTGCCTACAAAAATGTCCATGTCTCCCCCGTTCTGAAAAACACCTCACTTGACCCTTCCATTCCTACTATCATCCTATATCTTGTCTGCCCTTTGTAGTTAAACTCCTTGAAAAGGCTATCTATAACAGGGGCCTTTATTGTCTCTCCTCTTACTCTCTTCTTAACCCCTTACAATCCAATTTCCAACATCATCATTCACCAAAAAAATTCTCTCCAAAATTACTAAAGTTTTCTTAGTTGCCAAATCTAATGGCCTTTTCTCAATCCACATTCTCCTTGACCTCTTTGTAGCCTTTGATGCTATTGATCACTCTCTCCTCCATGATACTTTCTTCTTTCTAGATTTTCAGGACACCACTCTCTTCCAGTTCTTCTCCAAGCTACCTGACTGCCCTGCTGGATCATGTCCTCTGGGTGCCCCTCAGGACTCTATCCTGGACCCTTTTCTCACAACAAACTATATCCTTTATCCATTTGCTGGTTCCACATTTGGATGGTGTGGTGACAGCTAATGGAGCACCTGTGTTTTCTTGGTGTTAACTGTTAGACCAAAATCAGCACAAGCAGCAGAGAATTGATCCATACTTCGTTGCATTTCAGTTTCAGAGATTGCATTGAGTATACAATCATCTGCAAACAGAAAATCATGCACCTACACACCGTCCACTTTGGTTTTGGCTTGTACTCTTTTCAAGTTGAAACACTCACCATCAGTGTGGTTGCTAACCTTGATGTTGTGTTCATCCTCACTGAAAGCATTTGACAACATAGCTGAAAACATCATGCGAAAAAGCATGGAAAGAAGCACACAGCCTTGTTCCACTCCATTGGTGACTGGGAAGGCACGAGAGCACTGCCCATTATCCAGAACCCAAGCAAGCATGTTGTCATGAAATTGACATACAATGCTGATCCATCAGTTACAGCAAATGGAGAAGTTTTGAATGCTGTGGATAAGTTAGCTTGTACATCCAGGGATGTACACATTGATAATAAGGTTGACACACACATTGCCAAAGTTAGTTAGCTCAGTGTTTGGAAAGCTCCAAAGGAAAACACAGGAGAGAAGAGGTGTTAGACTAACTACCAAACTGAAGGTCTACAGAACCATTGTGCTGACCTCACTGTTGTATGCCTGTGAAACCTGTACAGTATACCAGCACCATGGCAGGTGATTGAATTTCTTCCATTTGAATTGTCTTAGGAAAATCCTGAAGATTACCTGGCAGGATAAGGCACCAGACACTGAGGTCCTTACTCCAACTAAACTGCCAAGCATTCAAACTCTGCTTCAGAGAGTAGAACTCCGATGGATTGGCCGTGTTGTTCCAATGCAAAACATATGCTTGCCAAAAAGGCTATTTTTATTGAAAACTCACACAGGACAAGCATTCATATGGTGGTCAGAAGAAGCGATACAAGAACACTCGCAAGGTATCTCTTAACAACTTTAGAATTGATTCTGCGACATGGGAGACACTGGCACAGGACCGTTCAGCATGGTGTGCTGACATCAGAGAAGGTGAAGTGCTCTATGAGCAAAGTAGAATTGAAACAGCTCAGAGGAAATGCAGGATGCACAAATTTAGAGTATCGCCTCCAAATGTACATGCAGACTATTTGTGCCCAACCTGTGGTAGAGCATTCCAAGCTCATATTGGTCTGATCAGTCACAGTATGACACACTGAAACTTGACTCTAGCATAGTGATGTCATTTTGGTCCTCTTTAAGAACAAAGGACAACAACAAGAGGGCAACACATCCTCCAAGTCCCTCAGGCTCACAATCTAGAAGTCATCCTGGCTTCCTTATTCTCTCCCTCCCCCATATCCAAGCTGTTTCCAAAGCCTGTTGATTTTCCCTTCACAACACCTCTCAAACAGCCCCTTTGTCTCTTCTGACATTGCCATTACTGCAACAGAGGATTTTATTACCTTCTTGGATTATTCTCAATAGCCTGCTGGTCCAACTGCCTGCCTCTAGTCTCTCAACCCCTCCAATCCATCTTCCATTTGGTCACTAAAGCAATCTTCCTAAAGTGCAAGTCTGACCATGTCACTCACCTACTCAATAAATTCCAAAGTTTTCCTATTGCTCCCAGGAGCAAATGCAAAATGTTTGACATTCAAAGCCCTTCAAAAGTCAGTCTTCTTATACCTTACTCCCTTCCACACACTACTTGATCCAATCACACTGGCCTCCTAGCTGTTCCACCAAGAAAACACTATTGCTTGACTCTAGGCATTTTCTCTGGATATACTCCATGCCTTTAACATTCTCATTCCTCAATTCCACTTAAGAACTTTCCTGACTTCCATGAAGTCCCAACTAAAATCCCATCTTTTACTGGAAGCCTCCCCAAACTCCTTATAATTCTAATGCCTCCCCTCTATTAATTATTTCCTATTTATCCTGTATAAATCTTGTTTGCATAAATTTGCTTGCTGTCTCTACAATTAAATTGTAAACTCTTTAAGGGCAGGGACTGTCCTTTGCTTCTTTTTTTGTATCCTCAGGTTTTAGCACAGTGTCTGGCACATAGAAGGTACTTAATAAATATGTATTGATTGATTGTTACTGAATACAGAGCACGCTGGAAGGTTGGAGGAAGAAGAGGTATAAGGTATAAGAAAACTAGGGGTCAAGTTACAAAGGGCTCTGAACTCTAAATGAGAACATTTTATATTTGCTCTTGGAGACGATAGAAAGCTACTAGAGTTTATTGCATTGGGGAGATTTCAACCACTTGCACAGTTATATCAAATGTTCCAGCCTGGCTCGCATGGACCTGTCAAGTGTAAAGGATTATTTCATTGCCTTTTAAAGGGATGATGAGAGCAGAACCAGGGAACAGAACTAGAAGAACATTGTACACAGTAAGTAATATTGTAAAGATGATCAACTGTGAAAGACTTAGCTACTTTGATCAAGACAATGATCCAAAACATTAATAAAGGTCAGATGATGAAAGACCAAAATGGCTGGACTACAGAGTACCTGGAAAAGTAATGCGTAGAAAGGGACATGGTGGTGAAAAGTTTTATATGCCAAAACAAGGTTGTATTTGAACCTAAAAATTATAGGGAGCCAAGAAAACCACTTTGTCAGCCGTATGGAAGATGAACTAGAGTGGGAAGAGAATCCAGCATCCGAAGGCACCAGCAACAGTCCAAAAATACAGATCATATGGTGTGACTTCAGGTGGTGGCTACGAAAGGGAAGAATGAGATGCATGAAGAGATGTTGTAACAAAAGAAATAAAAAGATGCAACAACTGAATGTGAAGTGAGTGAGGAGGAGTTGAGTCCAAGTTGAGTCCAAGGCTGCAAACCTGAGCAACTAAAGGAGAGTAGTATCCTCACCAGAGATAGGAAAGTTGGAGAGATTTGATGGGGAAAGATAATCAGCTGTTTTAGACATGTTGAGTTTTAGATGCCTATAAGACATCCAGGATGAAATGTCCAATAGAAAGATGATGATCAGACAAGAGCTCAGGAGAGAGACTAAGCTGGATATACAGACATAGGAATCATCTGTATCAAGATGATAATGCCCCTATTATATGTACAAAGAGATCTTTGCTTTTTAGAATTTTCTAACTATAAGTGGCTGGAAAAAATATATATGCATATACATATATTTACACAGTTATCATAAGTAAGGACTTTTTCCCCTTGGAAAATCTTAACATATGTCAGAGACAGGTCTTTGCCTATTCAAAAGGAAAAGCTAGGGAGTCATTGAAGGATCTGCCATGCCATCCTAACATAAATCTAGACACAGACTTGGAAGACCACAGCATTCCACCATCACCCCTTTCTCAAGCTGATATAAAGATCATCTAATAAAGATTTGCACATATAAGAAAATGGGAGAGAAGAGAAGGAAATAAGCATTTATATACCATCTACTATATGCATGACACAAAGTGCTTTTTGCATATATTATCTCATTTGATTTTCACTGTAACTCTGAAAGTTAGGCATAAGTATTATCTCCATTTTACAGGTGAGGAAATTGAAGTAAACAGAGGTTAAGTAATTTGTCCAGAGTCACACAGCTAGTAAATGTCTGAGGCCAAATTTGAACTCAGGCAGGTCTTCCTGACTCCAGGTCCAGTGTTCTATCCACTGTGCCAAGAGCTATTTAATATAAGTCTTGTGCATGGACATCTTCCTTTCCTCTCTCTAGTATGGCTACTAGGTTACCATATAACATTTGGAGAGACATTTGGCACCATATGTAAGTAATTAAATGATTAGAAGACACAGATCGAGTCTCCTCACTAAAATTACTCAGAAAGAGCCCTCATCCTAATTACTATAGTGAGGATCTCTGACTTTTCACTAAATCAAATCCTATCAATTCCTTTTGTGTCTTAAAGGACAAAACGTTGGAATTGATTGCATGTCAGGGGAGACACTGGCAAAGGACCACACAGCGTGATGTGACAACATCAAAGAAAGCACTGTGCTCTGAGCAAAGGAGAATTTCAGTAGCTCAAAAGAAATGTGAGATGTACACATTTAGAGACATCTCCACTCTAGGCATTCATATGGACTATTTATGCCTGACCACTGGTAGAACCTTTTGAGATCATATTGGTCTGATCTGCCAGTTGACTCCAATATAGAAATGTCATTTTGGTCCTCTTCAAGAATAAAGAATAACCATTTAGTAATTTTCTTATCTCCACTCTCTCCCCACTTTCTACATACCACTGAAGAAGTATGCTTTCATAAGAAGTTATTCCCTATTTTAAGAATATACAATAGCTTCTTAAATGGATAGTAGTGTACAGTAAAGAAAAATATTCTTAAATAGTCTTTAAAAAGTTAAGTTCTAGTGCTGGGCTGGCCGCCAACTATGTAGCCTTCCAAAAATCATTTATCCTCTCCAGGTCTGTTTCATGCTGGGGGAGTTTGACTAGATAAACTCTTAAGTTCTCTTCCAACTCTAAAATCCTACAAAATATCCCCATATTATCAAATAAAGGCCTCTTCTGTATTATATTCAAGTCCTCCATCAACTGAATCCAACTTAACTATCCACTAATTTCTCAGTATTATCAAACAATGAAGACTTGCTCCAATTTGGCTAATCTTCTTAACATGCCCAAGATGTATTATGCTCATACTTTTCTCAGTGTCTTTAGTTCGAACTATTCCTCCCAAAATTAAATTATTTCTCCTCTCTTGCTCTTCACTAATTTAAATACTAACTACTCTTCTTTCTCCTCCACAAAGACTTTTTTGACTAACCCTACCTGAAGTTTCACTTCTCTGAATTCCTATAATATATACCACACAATCTAGTATGATTATATATAGCCTTGTATTATTCTCTAATTGTTCCACAATCATAGCTATCCAAAGACAGTGTTCTCTGCTCCATAAATTCCATTAAGGACAAAAAAAAAAAACCACAGCAAAGTACTACAGCCAAGAATGGTCTGAGAATGTCCGCTGCTTCTAGTTTCCATGGAGGTCAATGAGGACAGTGAGAGCATATGGTGTTCTCTAATCACAGTATGAAATTGAGAGAACAGGGTATTTAAATGCCCCAAGATTATATTTATGCCACTTGTTTAACTGGATCCTTGTCTTCTCACACCACACTTGTAGCTTGTAACTCAGACTGCTTCTTGTCACTCCCACTCTTAGATCTTCCTGATAATCTCTGGTTTTTACCCTACTTTTATTTGAGATATCACCTTCTGCCTCTGGCCTCTTGTGCCAGGCTCCTGGTAAGGGCAATGTGCTCTATGTGTCTGGATACTTGCCCAGTACAGTATAATGGATATTGCATGCCTTCTGAAAAGGTGGGGGAGGGGCTGGTAGAAGAGAAATTGAAACTTTAACACTCATTTAAAAATTTTTTGAGTTCCTTACATTAAAGACTAATTATAAAGAACTCAAAATAATTTTAAATGAATTAAAATAGTAAAGCATAGTTTTTTTAAAGGAGAAAGGAAGAAAAGGAGGAAGGAAGGAAGGAAGGAAGGAAGGAAGGAAGGAAGGAAGGAAGGAAGGAAGGAAGAGAGGAAGGAAGGAAGGAAGGAAGGAAGGAAGGAAGGAAGGAAGGAAGGGAGGGAGAAACTTGCCTATCAGGCAGAGAAAGTGAGGATTCCATCGATACTATGACCTGTCCAGCCAAGGCCAAGGCTAGACCCTAGCCATGTGGGTAATAGGAGAGGAACACACCATCTTCCATTTTTGTATTTCCTATAGTCTCCAGGATCTTGCTAGACACAAAGTAGGTGTTCAATAAATGCTTACTGACTGAATGATCAAGACTACTGTCAATTCAGGCTTTACTTACCGTATTATGTGCAAAGGATTGGGTGCCTGAAAAATATATCTCTCTCAGAACACAGCTATTAAGACACTATTACACCATTTCTTCATCTTTCAAATGTCAAGTTATGGACCAGCACTATTTTCAAATATTATCAGAAGAATGTTATAGTTACAAAAATTAAACTATGGTCAAAGTCTAGATGTCTCCCTGAGAAATCTAACTAACTATATGTAAGTAAAAACCAGTAGGTAATATTCTAAGATATCTATTTAGAAAAACAACATTAATTAAAGGTCTATTTTTTGTGTTTATTTTTAAAATTCAGTCTCATTATTTCCATAGACCTTGTCTATATGGATATGTTATCAATGAATATGTTATTGCATCAATATGGGTAGATTTCCCCCTCAAACAACACAGATCACAACCTATCCATTCCTTCTTGGCCAGGGCTACTCTCATCAATGTTCTCAAGTAAAAACACAAAAGGAGGTCCTCGTGAAATATGTTGCATCATGCTCCCATCCACCACATGCCCCTTAATTGCTCTTTGGGTTGATCCTCAACCTTCATTAAGATATTCCAGGCCTTGAAATTATATAGCACCATAATTTGTTTTCTTTTTTAGACCTGTGATTTTAATTGTGGAGGAAGATCTTGGTGAAAAAATTCCCTCCACCAAAGCAGATCAGCTGCTCTTCTACAATTTCTAGTCTTAGAAAATCCCATGTTACACTGAGGGTATACCCAGGTTCACATAGAATATGTCAGAGACAGGACCTCAACCCAATTTTTGCCTGACTCTGTATCTATACAATGCCATTAGATTGTAAGCTTCTTGAAAGCAGAAACTGTCTTTTGTCCTTCTTTGTATTCCTCAGGGTTAGCAGAGTGCCTGGGATATAGCATGTGAAAAAAAATGTTTGTTAATTAGGTTTTTTATTGTCTCTGGAAGAATAATGATTTTTGATTTGTTTGTTTTTTCAGTGGAACCTGTTTCAGGCAAAGAGATTGTTGACTTAATGCTTAAACTGAACATTTTTCCAAAGGTGATATGGCCCAATCAACTCCTGCTGAATTCTGCAATCAGCTCACTGAGCTTTTGCAGTGTCTGTATGAAATATATGTACTAATGGATGTGATCTAAGGGCTATCCATGTGGCTATGTGGCAAAGTCTGGACAAAAAGCATTCGTTGCTCACTTGGGTACTTTGATGGCTAGTTAAGCCAAACTCTCAAGTGATTATGGATCCAATTCAATTCCATCCAACAAAATAAGCATTTTGTAAGCATGTGCTCTGTGCAAGGTACTAAACAGAGTTCTAAAAGTCTTAACGCAATTTTAACCTGTTCAACCTACTATTACTATTGTTCAGGGCACCCATTTTGCTTCAAGGTCATTGTTACTGTAAAATATCCTGCTACAAATATTTTTATATATATGTGACTTTTTCCCAGTCTTTAAAACTGTTATCTAATCTCCAAATAATTCCTACTGTGATCTGGAAAATATATTACAGAATCAATAATTCTACTTTTCTGTCTTCAAGTTTATGAGGTTTTTATACCCTGATACATCGTCAATTGTTGTAAAGATGCCATTCATTGATGAAAAATACATATTCCTTTCTATTACCAATCCATAACTGCCAGGGGGTCTATCATAGCTAACTTTTCTAATACTGCATGCAGGCTCTTAACTTCTTTATTGTTTATTTTTGGGTTAGATTTCTCTGTGTCTAAAAGGGGTACATGATATATCCCACATTAAAAGTTTGACTGATTATTTCTCCCTGTAATTCATTTAACTTTTAAGTATTCAGATGCTACACCATCCACTGAATATTTTTGCATTAATGTTAATTCACTGTCTATAGGTACCTTTCAGGAATATATAATTTCTCTGTATATCTCTCTTAGTCAAGTCTATTTTTGCTACTGGAACAAGCAATTTTCTAAGAAAGAAATGCAGGTTATCAACAGCCAGATGAAAAAATGTTTCAAGAACGGTTGGACCAATTCACAACTCAATCAATAGTGAATTAATGGGCCTATTATTCAGCAGCTCCTGCAAAAATTGTCATTTTCCTTTTTTGTCCATTTTTCTAATTTGATAAGAGTGTGAGTTGGAACCTCAGAGTTGTTTTAATTTTTACTTCTCTAATAATTTGGAGCATTTTTTGATATAGATGTGCATATCCTTTGATCCAGTTAAACTATTACAGTGTTAATATCTTAAAGAAATAAAATAATGAAGAAAAGGACTCAGATGAACAAAAATACTTATAGCAACTCTTCTTGTAAAGTATAAAGTAAGGGGATGCCATCAGTTTGGGAATGGTTGAATGAATAACGGCATTATGAATGCAATGGAATATTATTACACCATAAGAAAGGGACAATTTCAGAGAAACCTAGGAAGAACTGTATTAAATGATACAGATAGAAGTGAGCAAAATCAGGGCAATTTATACAATAACAACATGAAGAAAAATAACTTTGAAAATCTTACTAAGTCTGGCCAATGCAACGACCAACTATAATTCCAGAGGATTATGGTTCTACCTGATAGAGATGTGATGGACTCAAGATGTTAAATGGGATATGCATTTCAGGTTTCACAAATGCAGAAATTTGTTTTGCTAGACTATGCATATTTGTTATGAGTGTGATATTGCTTTTCATACTATGATGGTGAAGGGAGTTGGGGGAATAAATGCATTCTAACTAGGAAAAAAAGGGTTTAAAGACATCAAAAAATATGACTGAGGGAGTCAGAGGATGTAGGTTTAAATCCCTTGTCAGGTGCTGTAAGGTTTTGAGAAAGTGTATACACTCCCTTTCTGTGTAATGTTTTCAGTGCACACAATGAAATACAGAGAAAAACAAATTGACCCAATTATATTGAAATATCATTATCAAAATATTTTTTTTTAATAGGTTCATGGACCTCATAGAAGCCCTGTTCTTGATTTATGAAGTTGGGAAGAATAAGTCAATGGAAGATCATAGGATAATAAAACACAAATAAATAAAAGGCTTTACATAAATCTTTTTTCTTTGCAAACTGTAATGATTTTGTTTACTTGTGATCAAGCTCATAACAAAAAATAAATTTTTAAAAATAACTTAGAGGGGGGAGGGAGGGAGAGAAAATCTAAGACTTATGGAAGTGATTGTACAAAACCAAAAACAAATAAATTTTTAAAAAATAAAAATAATTTAGAGCATTCTTTCACAGGGTTGTGGATGGCTTGCATTTATTCTTTTAAAAACTTGCTGTTCATACTCTTTGCTCATTTATCTATCAAGGAGTAGTTTTTGTTCTTTTGTTTTCATAGCAATTCCCAGGAGTAAGTTCACACTGTGAACTTTAAAGTCAAAAACACAAACGATGATACATTGAATATTTAGGAAACAGGGGTTAGGTTCCCATGAACACCAAAAACTGTAATCTTTTGTTAGAAATTGCTCAAAATAGAGGAAGAAATTAAAGATATCTATAATCATATGAAAAAATGCTCTAACTCACTTTTGATTAGAGAAATGCAAATCAAAACAACTCTGAGGTACCACATCAGACCTATAAGATTGGCAAACATGACAGAACAGGAAAATGATAAATGTTGGAGAGGATGTGGGAGAATTGGAACACTAATTCATTGTTGGTGGAGCTGTGAGCTCATCCAACCATTCTGGAGAGCAATTTGGAACTATGCCCAAAGGGCTACAAAAATGTGCATACCCTTTGACCCAGCAATATCGCTACTAGGACTGTATCCCCAAGACATCATAAAAATGGGAATGGGTGCCACATGTACAAAAATATTTATAGGAACATTCTTTGTAGCTGCCAAAAACTGGAAATCAAGGGGATGTCCATCAATTGGGGAATGGCTGAATAAATTATGGTGTATGAATGTAATGGAGTACTATTGCGCCATAAGAAATGATGAACAAGAAGACTTCAGGAAGGCCTGGAAGGACTTATATGATCTGCTGAGTAAAAAGAGCAGAACCAGGAGAACTTTGTGCACAGCAACAACCACAGTGTGTGAGAGTTTTTTCTGGTAGACTTGGAACTTGCAAGAACTTAAAAAAAAAAATTCTTAATGGTTTTCTAAGGCAAAATGCCTTCTACACTCAGAGGAAAGAACTATGGAATTCATTTGCAGAATGTAGCAGATGTTTGTGTGTGTGTGTGTGTGTGTATTATATTTTGATTTGTTATATGATTTCTTCCATTTATTTTAGTTTGTCTACATAGCATGACTATAGTGAAAATGTATTCAATAGGAAAGTATATGTAGATCCTATACAGAACTGTATGCTGTCTTGGGGAGGGAGTGGAGTGGTGGGCAATAGGTGTGGGGGGGCAAAAATCTAAGCATTATGGTAGTGATTATAGAACATTAAAAAAAATAAATAAAAATAAAAATAAAGAAATTGCTGAAAATGCACTATACTGCGCAAGCAGAAAACTATAATAAATTATAACTACAGGGATTATAACCTTAATAATATCATAATAAAAGAAATAAAAAGAGGACTTCCTAGAACTTCTAAACACAGAGAGTGAAATTCCAATTGAAGTGACAGATCACCTCCAGAAAAAAAATCCCAAGGTTGCAAACTCCAACACACATAGTGGTTAAATTTAATAATCCCTTTCAGAAATAACAAGTTCTACAAGCCATCAGGAGAAAGACTTTCAAATAAAAAGGAAAGGACATTCAAATAACACAAGACTATTTTACATTCACTATAAAAAGAAAGAAGAAATGGAATAATTTGTTCCAAAGAGCAATGGAGCTCAAGATGTAGCACATGACAGCCTATCTTGCAAATTGGAGTTTAACTAGACAGGACAAAAGATAGTCATTCAATAATAAAGAAGAACATGAAAAATTTTTAGAAAGAAAATTAGAACTAAAGAGCACAAAAATAAAAACATGAAGAGTAAATAAATTCAGTGGGAAAGGATAGCAACAGGAGACTCTGATAACAGAGAGACCAGTAAGAGAGTTCATTTACACAAAGAGACAGGGGTAAAGGCAGGAATCTGGCAGAGATAACAATAAGAACCTGGCAACACCAGGTGAATGCTTCTTTTGTGGAACTACATTACAAAACTGAAGGGTACATAAAGGGGGAAGGGGGGAAGTAGGGGGATAGAATGAATGATGCACTAGGGTAAAATGAAGGGCCAACAGTGAGGACAAAGTCTCTGCGGTCTCAGAAAAGAAAGAGCCTTACAAAGGACAGGGTAAGGAGGAGAGGGGAAAGATTGAAAAGAAAGGGGAAAGGAAGGAGTCCTTACTTTGGAAGTGGGAGGGAGGTTCCAATGATAAATGTTACTATGAATGAAAAGAGTTGGGCAGCAAAGGAAGATGAGGTTAGTGAGATTTAGTACTTGAAAAGTCTTGTGTCAGAGTTGGAACCTCTGGAGGCAACGAGAACCTGGAGGAGTGGGAGAACATAGGCATGGGAAGAAAATTTTCAGACAAATGTAGAGAAAAAAGATCAGCAGGAGAAGGTATAAATCTTACTAATGTAAGCTGCATAATCAAGGACATGCTAGGGTCCTACCATGGGGTGGTGTGAGGTATTGCAGTAGAAAGAACCAAGCCTGGAAAACCCAGGTTCAAATCTGGCCTCAGAAGTTAATGCTCTGTGTGACCCTGAGCAAGTCACTTAACCTCTATTTGCCTCAGTTTCCTCATCTGTAAAACTCTCAACGTTGTTTGAGGATCAAATGAGATAACTGTATAACAATTCACATAGTACCTGGCACATAGTAAGCCCTATAAAAAAATGTTAGCTGCTATTAATAATAATAATCACTGTCATTGTTCTGTAAATGAGGCATAAAGGAAAGGGGAATCCATGGAGCGAACCCTACAAGTCAATGGCAGAAAACACCAGAGGGGAGAACCTAGAATGGATATCTTGGAAGCTCTGAGAGCATGAAGAATACAGAGAAATGAGAGAAACCAGATAATTATAGGAGTCATGAATCTGACAATGAGTAGCTAAAGTAAAAAGAAAGATTAGATAATGAAGAAAGTGAGAAACATTTTTTGGAAAGGGATGCAAAAAAATGAAATTTAAAAACTTAGCAACAAGACTAGCAGAAGGGGAGAAGAAGAAGGGTGAATATAGAATGAGAAGAGGGGATCAAGGGTGAAGGGAAGAGAGCCAGTGAGAATAAGACCAACTTAAAAAAAGATTAAAGTAAAATAAGTGAAGGAATATAATGTGTTTACAACTGAAGAAGGAACTTGCAACTGAAAAGCTTTTGTACAGACAACATTAATGAATCTAGAATAAGAAGGGAAGTGGTTAAATGGGGAAAAAACCTTTGTACCAAATTTCTCTGATAAAAGATGGATGTCTAAGACAAGTAAACAATTATATATAAAACTAATAATGATTCCAATAGATAAATGATCAAAAGATATTAATAGTTCTCAAAAGAACTGAAAAGTATTTCACAACCACATGAAAAAAAAAGCTCCAAGTCGATAATGAGAAAATATAAAAACAACCCTGAAGTTTTCCCTCACACACTACAAACCGGCAAAAATTACCCCAAAAAAAGACAAAAGTCAATGCTGGAGAGGCTGTGGACAGACAGACATACTAACATATTGCTGGAACTATGAAATGGTACAATCCTTTTGGAAAGTCATTTCGAATTACACAAATAAACTGACTAAAATGTCCATAACTTTTGAACCAGAAACTTCATTATTGCGTTTATACCCCAAGGAAGCCATTGTAAGAAAAGTCCCCAATGTACTCCAAAATATCTATAAGAATATTTTTGTGATAGCTAAAAGTTGGAAATAAAAATAGATATCCATCAATTACATAACAGCTCAACAAATTCAGCCTACAAAGGTAGTAATGGAATAATACTGTGCTGTAAGAAAAGATCTGTGTAATGAATACAAAAGCATGGAAATATCCATATGAAGTAATGAAGAGTAAAGCAAATAGAACTAAGAAAACAATAAACACAGCAACCACAACAATTTAAATAGAAAGACTAACACAGCAAATAATCAAAAGTAAATGTAACATAATCATAAAGATCAAATGGGACTGAAATGAGAGATATGAGAAGATATCTCCAACCTACCCCTTTGTGGATGTGGGAGAGAAGTCTATGATATAAACCAATTAGTGGTATCCAAAGTGAGGGACACACAAGGGGATATGCAAAAAGATCCATGGAGTGTGGGAAGAAAATATTGGAGTTTCTATTTGCATTTAAATACATAACAAAAAATAATTCTTTATTAATATTAAATATATACATTAACAATATCTACCTCACTCATTCCACATGTCAGATGGTCAGGTGTCATATTAGCCCTCCAAGCAGCTGTGAAAACTGGCTAGGTCCCTAGGCATTCCTGGCCACGGCTGGGCTGAACTTGATCCACACAGCTCCAGAGGCAGAAAAGACTCTCTACGTGAAGCATTAAAGTCCTTTGTCTGGAAATAATAGACATAAGGTTGAGTGACAGCAGCAAAGGGTTAAGGAGTTTTATCTCATTTAGGAGAAGGAAGAATTAGTAAAGTTACAGATTTCAGCTGGAGTAACACTTCAGTTTTTCCTAGTCCTGCCCTCTTTTTGTCATTAAAGGCTCCCTTTCCTTGTCTCTTTGTCCTTCCAGTTGTATCACTGGTATGAACTGTACTTGCTTAGAAAGTTAGGCTAGTAGTTTTTGAAACAAGGAGGGAAATGTAGAACAACTAGGATAATATACTTATTCCTGGAAATTAAAGGAGTGTGTTCAGGAGGTGGGGAACAGTAGTACAATAGCAATTAACAATGATATGCTAATAAGGAACAGGGTAAGGACTTTATTGCCTAAGAGCTTCTAAATGAGAAAATAACTCTACCAAAGCAAGTTGGCACTTTCTTCCTAAGAATCTTAGTTACTTAGATACTTAGATGACTTAGTACTAAGAAGTTAAGCAACTTGCCCAGGATGACAAAGCCAATATGTGTTAATGGCAAAATCTGTACTAAGACTAGCCTGGTTCCAAGGCCAGCTTTCTATCAAGTCAATAAACATTTATTAAGCAACTACTATGTTCCAGGCACTATGTTAAAGTGCTAAACCAAACTGACTCTTGGTTAAAAAGCATAAAATTTAGAAAGTGAAATTACATAGAGCAGAGTTCAGGTCAATGGTTCTCAAAGAATGTGCCAGGGAACACTAGTATATCATGAGATTCACTAGGTATGACATCAAATCTTGGATAGACCCAGTTCATGAATTATAAAAGCAAAAGATAATAAGTATTCAGAAGAAAATATCAATTATTATAAAGATCATTATAGATTCAGAGGTATACAAATATCCAACCTAGAATTGGTTCTCCCCACAACAACTACAAGCAGAGACCCACAGGATAAGAATGGCTTTTTCACAAGGAATAGATGAACACCTGAAAAAAATGAAGCAAGAGATTAAAAAAAATTACATAAAAGTCATGTTGCCTGAACTTTGGCCATCATCCTTATCCTCCTAATCCCTTTCCCAAAAGAACCTTGGCCTCTGCCCCAGGAACCACCTTGGACAGAGGAGTTTTCACATTTTTGTTGCCCAGAAACAGATTTACACACACACACACATGCACACACACACACACACACACACACACACACAGAATTTGAGAAAGAAATATATCAAATTCAACAGAGAAAGAGAAGGGTATTGGAAGAAGGGCATTAAGAGTAAGGATAATACCCAGGAGAGAATAGTTGTGAACAAAACAAACTTCAACTATGGAGAGTGGATCCTGAAGGAGGAATTAAAAGTGGGAGGAACACTAGTGATAAGGGCCCAGGTGAAAGGGAAAGAGGAAGGGCAATAAAACTAAAACAGAGCACTTCAAACCACTGATACTGGTCATATTCATTTTTCTCATCACTTTCTTCTTTCTAAGGAAATAGTTAAGGTACTAGATGGCACAATGAATAGGATGCTGGGTCTCAAGTCAGAAAAACTTGAGTTCAAATCCAGCCTCAGACACTTACTAGCTGTGTGACCCTAGGCAAATCTCTTAACCCTATTTGCCTCAATTTCCTCATCTGTAAAATGAACTGTAGAAGGAAATGGCAAACCACTCCAGCATCTTTGCCAAGAAAATTCTAAATGGGGTCATAAGACACAACTGAAAAACTGAACAAGAAAACAAAACAAAAATCAAGGTGCTTAACCAGGCAAAAATTTTTGCAGTAAATTTCTCTGAGAAAGGTCTGATATCTAAGATATTGAAAGAAATGTTTCAACCATAGTACAATATTGTCTTTTTTGTAGTAGCAAACAAACTGAAACAAAATTAATGCTCAGGGACACAGGTGTAAAAACCATGATATATGAATGCAATAGACTATCACTGTACCATAAGAAATAATAAATATGAGGAACTGATATCTATAGCTGGGAAAACTTTCATAAAATGATAGGAAACAGAAGCAGAAAGATATTATGCACAGTGATTATTACAGCACAAACACTAAAAATCAAGACTCATGTAAAGACTCATTTCCTACAGTTCTGGGTTATAAAGGGTACATATTTAGAAACTACATTCCTAATTATCACAAAAAAGTCTAAAAAAGATATGCAAATAAGTCAGTCTTATTTAATTAGTCTTACATGTGAACCTAAGTTCAGACACATTATAGTTGGTTCTACTTTTCTAAAACATGAAAATATTAACATGTTTTCATTGAAATTAATTTTAAGATACCATTCTGACCCTGCAATATAACTTATACATATGACCACTTCAAATCACCTTTCTTTTAAAAAGCAATGTCTCCAAATTAATATGATATAAAAAGATGGTTTGGAGCAGATCTTCACAACTTGGCAGTAGGTGGGGGCCAAAATTAAAATAGGCTAAACTTTTTCAGGCCACAGATAGGTTTTTAGAGACTTATTTTCCAAGTAAAGATATAATTAACGATTATTTTGCAAATAAACTATATTTTTTAAAAAGGGTAATTTCAATTAGTATCAGTTAATTACACTTATTACTTAAGATATTTATCATGAAATCACATTAATGTTAAAAAAAAATTACTTTGCATCCATGATGCCAGTAAGTTGGTGAGGTGCTGGTACGAACTGCAAAAGGTGATCTCATGGGAAGGGTGGAAGAGTGGCTGTTCAGCCTGGGCTGAGGTAGGATTCTCCTGACTCAGTCTCCCCACTCACACCTGGCAGACTTTAAGCCTGACTGAATGCAAGTGGACAATCTAATCCTGCCTGGAACTGACATGAAGATGGGGAGATATTGTATCCTTGCAGTGTCCCTACTCTTGGGGGCAATTTCCTGTAGTCACAAGGTTTGCAAGCTTAATACCAGATCTATTAAATTACAGATTTTTGGTAGGGGAACATCCAAGGTTAAGTCTAAAATTAAGCTATTAGGCTTAGGACTTTAGACCAACAACAGTAAGTTAGGGTCCTTTAATTCTTAGTATACTGTGGAGACAAGGTCAAGAGGTCAAGAGTTTGTGAAGTGAGCAACATAAATATTATTTGTGTCTCAGTTGGTTAATGTTTAAAAAAAAATTCTTTTGTGGTTCATATTGTAAATGCTTTAAAAAGAAGTATCACCTGATCAAAAGTCTGAATTGTTTTATATGTTATAAACTCTGTTAAAAATGAAAAATAAAAAAAAACAAAAAAAATTACTTTGCTAAGCAGTAAAAGTTTTAATACATTTTTCAGGTTTTCTTACTGTTTACATTTAGTTAATGGGATGTATTATACTTCTTATGAGCAATTAGTTTATCATACTCTGGAATCATGTTTGAAATCAATTTCTTTAGAAATCTGAAAACTAACCTTAGTAGGCACCTCATTTTCTGAGTTTACTGTCTTGAAAAACCATTGCTCCCCACTGAGATCTTTCAGCAATTTGGACACTTTAATTTGTTTTTCATTGGTGTCCAATTTGCTTAAGCCAGGACATTTTGATTTAAATGGTGACAAAGATCGTATTCCTTCAGAAAGGCTATTATTTCTCAGCAAACAAGGCAAATATTTTGTCTCCTGTGTAAGTAAAAGAGTATTTGCCCACTCCAGATTAAACATTCTATATTCTGATTCGACCTTCTGTTTCTTTTTATCACCCATTTTACGAAGTCACCCCAAAAACTTTAATGTTAGAACCAAAAAATTTCCATAGCAACTGCTCACATACAAAGAAATACCAAACTCAGTGTCTGACCCTGGAAAGAGCACCAAACATTCATGTAAAATGAAGGGCAGCCGCAGTGAGGGAGGGGAAGAAGCCCTAGCATTGTTACCATTCATCGCATATTATTCATCACATAGCAAGAGTCAACTGCATTGGCATATGGCTACACTCACTTTGTCCCTCTTCAACACCAGTAACAACCACATGACTCTAGCTCCTCTAAGATGAGAGACAGACTAACAATGGTTGACTGCAGAGAGTCATGTGACAAACAGGAGAGAGTAAGCAGTGGGAACCCACTCTCCAAGGTACATGATGGGCACAATAGTGACTAGTGGAAGGCAGATTAAGCAGGGCACACTTTCTTTGACATCCTCTATATTTTTCCCAGGCTGCCCAAAATCCTTTGGCAGGCCGCTTGTTGCACAGGCCTGGTTTAGAGAAATAGGGAATTCTGTTTCTAAGTGGAAAGAGAAAGTAAAGCTCAGTTTCCATTCCTGAAAAGAGGCAGGGAATAAAGTTAAGGAGGAATGGCCATAAACAAGATAACTGTTAAGGCCACTTGCTTAGGGTAAATCACCTTTTCTTGGCAAAACATTTGGGATGCTTTTGAAGAATTTCTTCTCAGCTAGATAGTTGGTCGAGCACCAAAAATAAATATAAGGAAGGAAAAAATGAAATAAACAGTATCATAGTACAAAGACTTTAAGCAGGATCACCTGGGCAAAAATGCTTGCACCAACAGCCAAATTGGGAGGCAAACAGCAGGAAGGAAGAAGAAAGTAAGTTATACATGCCATTAAATGCTCGATATAAAGGCATGAAATGGCAATTTCATTATAAAATTAGATTTGGGCTTACTATTCTATAACATGGGCTCATGTATAGTACTGATTAAAATAAGCACCTTTAGTATTAAAAGAGATTAATTCCCAGATATTCAGTACCCATATTTTCCATTTTTAACAAACCAAAAGGCATACTTTAAAAAGTTATGGTAGCCAAGTGGTGGCAAACCAAATTGAATATTTTTTAATATGGAGTTGATAAGTCTTTTTCATGTTTGGGGTTTGGGGGTTTTTTTTGGGGGGGGGGGGAGAGGTTTTTGAAAGGAGGGTAGGACCAGGCCTGTAATTTCACTGTTGAAGAAACCCTGTACTTATGCAACTCAGCAACTTCATAGCCTCAGTTTTCTAGGGGCACAGGGTCACACAGGCAACATTATTATCAAACTTGATAATCAAACTAGGTCTGTCAGACTCTAAAGTCAGTTCTTTATTATATGTCAAACTGCCTCTCTTCTTTTATGTATGCTTATCTATCAGAAAGCCAGAATCTTGAGAAAATAACTTCCTTCTTATAACAGAAATTAATCACTACACTAACAAACTTATACTTCCTTCATCTTCAACAAGTCCAAAACCTTTGAGATAGAATTTTTTAGAAATAGCTTGAGCCAAAAGAAATTATTAGAATCTTCAGTGCTCAACACCAAGTTATTTTTGTTTCTCTGTATGTCTTCCAACTCTATCCCTATTAACTAAAGAATTTTAATAATTATAGTACTTACCCACTCTGAGGTTATGTTGGGAGAAATAGTAACCTTTACAAATATAAACAAATCCTATCTATTTGAAAGCAAATGTCAAAGAGCTTAAGTGACTCTTGATTATATTATAATGTCTTCAATTATAAGAATGAATCTGGCATAAACCACTAGCTCATCCTAATGAATAAAAGCATTTATTCAACATTTAATAGGAACCAGGCACTTAGCAACAAAACGCAAAAATTAAGCATTTACTAAAAGAGTACTGTGCTAGGTGCTGAGGATATACATATGGGACTACAACAAAGTATCTGCAGAACCTCAAAGAGCTTACTTTCTAAGGAGAATGGCATTTATATTAATATAAGATTAAACATGATAGGTACAAAAAAGTGATTTAGACAAAATTCTCTAAGAAAATTTGAGGGAGAAACTTCCAGCTTGGGGGAAATAGGGGAAAGGGGAATCACAAGATTCATGGGGGAGGTAATATTTGAGCTTCATCTTAAAGGAAGGGAAAAAATTCTCACAGGAAGAGAGGGCAGTGCATTCCAAGCAAAAGAGAATGCAGAGGCAAGAGGCAGTATTTAACAGTGCTTCTTAAACTGTGGGTCTCAAAACCATGTGGGGTGACAAAAAATTTAGCAACAGTAAAAGGCTTCTGAATGTGCAATAATCAAAAATTAACTTAAAATCAAACACATAATGAATCTGAGGTGTTTCTGGCAGCTATTGCCCATGCTACATTGCGCGACTTCACTGTAGCCTTGGTTCTGAACACACAACCTGTACACTTTGCACTGTACATGCCGTCATGCTACGCAACACCAACAAACACTGCCAGAAACACCTCTGCTCAGATTCGAGACTATCATATGTTATGAATTGTAGTGTTTTTACTATACATACAAAGTTTTCTCCTCTTACAGAAACATAATAGCTTAATTACAGAAAATAGTTTTAATATTTTCCTAACATCATTCCTCAGCATGTACCAAATTAATATATCTTTGGATTGTATTGTGTTAGAATGTTTAATTTTTAAAATTATTGTTATCTCCTTCTTTTACAGAAGCCTAAATGGTTAACTGCAGCAAGTAAAGACAAAAGCCCTTTAATAATATTTCTCCTCCATCACCATCGTAAGTATGAACATCAATTTTTTAAATTCAGCATAGATAAATGTAATTTCATAAACTAAATCTAGGATGTATTTGAGAAATTATTAGCAATATTCATATTTTAGGAAAAAAAAAATATTTGGCTCTGGATAAGTGGATAAATTTAGACAGAAGAGGTAATAGCTTGTAATATACCTAAACTGAAAAGAAAATGTCAAATCATGTGACTCTCAAGAGTGCAAAATTTAAATAGATTATTGTGAGCAGAAATAAGATGTTGCTAATTTTTTTCATAATGACTTATGGCTTTCAAAACTGTGTTAATTATCAGATTTTTTGAAAAACTCATGTTTTTCAACATGTCACTTCAAGGAAAAAATTGAACATATTTATGTTAAAAGTTAAAATTGGGAGGCAGAGCCAAGATGGCAGATTAGAAAGACTGACCTGTATAAGTTCTCCCCCACAGCCCATAAAATAGATGTAAAAAAATAACTCTAAACAAAGTCTAGAGCAGCAGAAGACACAAAATGACAGAGTAACAGAGAATTATTGCCCAAGACACCCTGAAAGATTGACAGGAAAGGTTTATCGCACCAGGCCTAGAGCACAGCACAGCCTGGCCTTAGCCATGCAGCTGGTAGAGACAAGACCAGAGCAGACTTCAAGGCACCACTAAGCTGTGGTTCTTAGATTCTTCAACCCACAAACACCAAAGACAGCTTCAAAGGTCAGTGAGAAAGCTCTCTCACCTGGGTGAGAAGAGAATGTGATCTGGCCCCACCAACAGCAGCCACATCAGCAGCAACATCCATTTTTGGAATCTTCCACCTAAAGACCCTAGGGGAATTGAGCTGCTGATCTGAATCTCAGCCCTGAGTGGTGGCCCTGGGGTGAGGAGGAGTGCTGCGGTGGTTGAGCTGTAGGCAGTTGTGGAGAGGTAATCCTACTCGCAGATCTTGGGCAGAAAAGTTTTTGGTTGCTTCCAGACCAGTGCCCAGGCCAGGAGAGGAGTAAACTCCTTTCCCTTGATTGTGCCACCTGGGAGGAACTGAGAACTTACAGATCCCTACAGTATACCTTCTTCTTGACAAAGCATTCAAAAGTCAAGTAACTGGCTGGGAAAATGCCCAGAAAAGGGGGGAAAAAATAAGACTACAGAAGGTTACTTTCTTGGTGAAAAGGTATTTTCTTCCATCCTTTCAGATGAGGAAGAACAATGCATACCATTAGAGGAAGACTAAAAGTCAAGGCTTCTGCATCCAAAACCTCCAAAATAAATATGCAATGGTCTCAGGTCATGGAAGAGTTCAAAAAGGATTTTGAAAATCAAGTAAGAGAGGTGGAGGAAAAATTGGGAAGAGAAATGAGAGCAATGTAAGAAAATCATGAAAAACAAGTCAACAGCTTGCTAAAAGAGACCCAAAAAAATGCTGAAGAAAATAACACCTTTAAAAATAGGCTAACTCAATTGGCAAAAGAGGTTCAAAAAGTCAATGAGGAGAAGAATGCCTTAAAAAGCAGAATTAGCCAAATGGAAAAGGAGGTTCAAAACTTACTGAAGAAAATAGTTCTTTAAAAATTAGAATGGAGCAGAAGGAGGCTAATGACTTTATGAGAAACGAAGAAATTACAAAACAAAACCAAAAGAATGAAAAAATAGGAGACAAGGTGAAATATCCTCACTAGAAAAACAACTCACTTGGAAAATAGATCCAGGAGAGACAATCTAAAAATTATGGGACTACCTGAAAGCCATGATCAAAAAAAGGGCCTAGACATCATCATTCATGAAATTATCAAGGAAAATTGCTGATATTCTAGAACCAGAGGGTAAAATAAATATTGAAAGAATCCACCCATCACCTCCTGAAAGAGATCCAAAAAGAGAAACTCCTAGGAATATTGTAGCCAAATTCTACAGTTCCCAGGTCAAGGATAAAATATTGCAAATAGCTAGAAAGAAACAATTAGAGTATTGTGGAAATATAATCAGGATAACACAAGATCTAGCAGCTTCTACATTAAGGGACTGAAGGGCTTGGAATAGGATATTCCAGAAGTCAAAGGAATTAGGATTAAAACCAAGAATCACCTACCCAGCAAAACTGAGTATAATACTTCAGCGGGAAAAAATGGTCATTCAATAAAACTGAGGACTTTCAAGCATTGTTGATGAAAAGACAAGAGCTGAATAGAAAATCTGACTTTCAAACACAAGAGTCAAGAGAACCATGAGAAGGTAAATAGGAAAGAGAAATCATAAGGGACTTACTAAAGTTGAACTGTTTACATTCCTACATGGAAAGATCATATTTGTAACTCTTGAAACTTTTTTCAGTATTTGGGCAGATGGAGGGATTATACACATATATGTAGACAGAGGGCACAGGGTGAGTTGAATAGGAAGGGATGATATCTAAAAAAAATAAAATTAAGGGGTGAGAGAGGAATATATTGGGAGAAGAAAGGGAGAAGTGGAATGGGGCAAACTATCTCATAAAAGAGGCAAGAAAAAGCTTTTTCAATGGAGGGGAAAAGTGGGGAGGTGAGAAGGAAAAAGTGAAGCTTACTCATCACATTTGACTTAAGGAGGGAATAACATGCACACTCAATTTGGTATGAAAATCCATCTTACACTACAGGAAAGTAGGGGAGAAGGGGTAAGTGGGGTGGGGGGGATGATAGAAAAGAGGGCAAATGGGAGCAGGGAGTAATTAGAAGCAAACACTTTTGGGGAGGGACAAGGTCAAAAGAGAGAACAGAATAAATGGGGGGCAGGATAGGATGGAGGGAAATATAGTTAGTCTTACACAACATGACTATTATGGAAGTATTTTGCAAAGTTACACATATATAGCCTACATTGAATTGCTTATCTTCTCAGTGGGGATGGGTGGGGAGGGAGGAAGGGAGAGCAGTTGGAACTCAAAGTTCTAGAAACAAATGTTGAGAATTGTTTTTCCATGCAACTGGGAAATAAGAAATACAGGTAATGGGGTATAGAAATCTATCTTACCCTACAAGAAAAGAGAGAAGATGGGGATAAGGGAAGGGAGGGGTGTGATAGATGGGAGGACAGATTTGGGGAAGGGGTAATCAGAATGCACTGTGTTTTGGGGCGGGGAGGGGAGAGATGAGGACAAAATTTGGAACTCAAAATTTTGTGGAAATGAATGTTTAAAACTAAAAATAAATAAAAATAAACATTTAAAAAAAGATAAAATTGAAGGTTTTACTTAAAAAAAGTTAACATATAGAAAGATAGGGTGGAAAATGGTTCTTTAGAAATATTTACAGTTACAGATAATTTTGTAATTGAAAATAATCTTTTCAAAGATTTAACTGCAATTATTATAACCGATCATATGAAGTACCTGGAGACACAATTTCAAAAATACTTCCCCTTCAAATTTTTGATTCTAAAAAACTAAGTTGAGTTCATAAACCATTCTCAATTGAAATAAAAATGTCAGTCACAGTCATAAAAAGTTCAAGAAGAATTTGGAGAGTCATCAAGTGACACAGGTTTAAAACTTGAGTTTCCTAAAAAATTATTAATTAAATTTTAGCTTGGGATTAGGACAGAATTTTCAACAATTTCTGAAATGGCCCTAAACATACTTAGGCCATTTTGTACTATACATTTATGTGAAGGGGTGTTCTCAGCACGGACAACTATATAATCAAAATAATCAACTCTGAAGATGCTCTATGTCCTGCTATATCAAATAATCTACTAAAATTTAATGTAAAAATAAACAAGCAAATCGATCTCGTCAGTATGCACATTTGTTTTCATCTTCAATAAATGGTAAAATTATATACATACCAAAGAATTGTTTTAAAATAAATTTCCTTATGATTTATTATCAGTAAATGTTTGATTTGTGTACCTGTTTTATACACTTATTTAACCAGGGTCACATAAAAAATTCTTTGGCAAAAAAGTGTCACAAGTGGAAAAAGTTTAAGAAGGATTCCTATAGAATTTCTGAAGGGTAGCAATACGGGGCAAGGGGGAGGGGAAGAGGAGGGAAGAGGCAGGAGGCTGGAAGTTGAAAAGGTAGTCTAGAGCCAAACTTCTTTAGCCAGGCCTTATACTCCGGTGTTTTATACTGGAAACAAAAAGAAGACATTAAAAGCTTTGGGGCAAAAGTTTCACACTCAGACCTGTGTATTAAGAAAATTTTTTAGCAATTATAAATGAAAAGAGATTAGAGGCAAGGAGACCAATAAAAAACTATAACTAGAGATGAGAAGTTAAACAGAGTGGTGGCAATGTAAGTTAAAAAGGAAGGGTCAGGTATGAGATACATTGTGGAAGAAGGAACGGAAGGAAGAAGAAAGTGAAAAGGCTGATCGTGACTGATGACAGAATGGTGGATTAATGAATGCAGCAGTAGACAAGTTTCTGATAAACCAGAATGTGAATCCTACCTCAGATACTAACTGTGACCATGAGCAAAAATTTGCCCTCTCTTACCCTCATCTATATGATGGGAATAAGAATATTTATACTATATATCTCACAGAGCTATTATAAGGAAAATGTGTTACAAAAAAAAAAAAACCCTGTATGTGTGTGTATACACACGTTTAGAATGTTTTGTACACAGTAAGCAGTTAATAAATGATTTTTCATTCATAACTAATTTATTGCTATCAATTGAAATAGGAAAGTTAAGAGGAAGAGTACAATTTAACGGAGAGATTAATAATTTAATTTACTTTCAAATATGTTGGGTTTGAGGTGTCTGCAGAGTATCCAGGTGGAAATACTGAGCAAGCAGTTGGAAATACAGGTTAGAGCTCAGGAGAGAGTAGGGCTAGATGAATAAATCAATAAGCATATATCGAACATTTATGTTCCAGGCACTCTGCTAAGGCCTAAAGCTATAAGATAAAGTAAAAATAGTTTTACATCCTCAAGAATTTTACATCCTTTTGGGAGAGACACACAGGTATACAAATACGTCTATATATAATACAGATTAAAAGTGAACCAATTAGTAAAAAAGCATTTATTAAGCACTAACCATATGAAAAAGAATGTGCTAAGTGCTAGGGATACAAATGAAGAAGCAAAGATATTCTCTGCTCTTAAAGAACATACATTCTTATAAGAGAAGAATATATGAGACTTCAACAAAAAGTTAATCTTTATAACACATTCAGTGATGTTTAAGGTACAGTTACAAAGAAGATAGCAATATCTATTCCTTAATGTTATTTTCATCAATTAAACCATATCCATCTTTGATGCTGAACCATAACTTTCTTTTCTGTGTCATCAGTAGACGTGCCAGTTGAAGAGGCAGGGGATACAGCACCTACAGTCGCAGTTGCCAGGTCACATCTACTTTAAGGATGACTTCCACACTGTAGACCCAAGCTGAAAGTAGGACAAGTGAGGGAGGAGGAAAGAGGAGGGGGAATGAGGAGAAGTGATGGTGATCTGCTCTTTCCAGGGTCTGGGCTTACCTACCTGTGTAAGGGCAGATAGGCTGGTAGGAGTGCATCACAGTATACATGGAAGGAAATAATTAGAGATATAAGAAGGGGTCAAGTTATGAAGAGTTTTAAATATCCAACAAAAAAATTTATGTATGATTGTAGAGGTGAAAGAAAACTATTTCAGATTACTGCATAAGAGAGTTTACTGAATGGGGGGGGGGGGGGCCTAATATGATCAGACATATGATTTAGGAAAATCCCTTTAGTAGCTATATGTTGAAATGGACTGGAGTGGGAAAGATATTTGAGGCAGGAAGAACAATTAGAAGGCTATTTCAGTAGTCCAAGAGAAAGCTGATTAAGGTCTGACCTAGGCTGATGGCTGTGTAAGTGGAGAGATATGGGGAAAGAAATGACAAGATCTGGCAACTGACTGTATATATGTAGGTTGAATATGAGTAAAGAGTTGAGTATAAGTCCAAGGCTATAAACATAACAGTAAAAATTGTGGTAACAGTAACAAATAACAGTAATAAGGAAATACAATAAAGAGATAGGATAGTGGTAGGAGTACAAGGAAAGAAAATCAGTTCATTTTTGTACATGTTGAGTTTGAAATGCCTATGAGATATCCAATTCAAAATGTCAGTAGGTTATTATGCTGCACTAGAATTCAACAAAGATACTAGGGCTCTCTTTTCCCTTCTCTCTATTCCCAGACATAGATCTAGGAAGTCATCTGCAAAGGGAAGATGACTGAATCTATGGGCTCTAATGAGATCACCATAAGAAAGAATAGAAAGAAAAATGAGAAGAGGGTCCAGGTCAAAATTTTAGGGGGTGCCCATAGCTGGTAGCATTACATACATGAAGATCCAGCAAAGGATACATAGATTTGGTAGGCTTCTTAACAAGTACTAAATGAACCCATGGAAAACTATGGGATCACTAAGGGAGAGTGTATAGAAAGGGAAGAAAGTTTGGGACAAAGCTTTGAGGGAGGAAAGATGGTACAACTGGAAAAATGGACTAACTGAAAAGTAGTCAAATAGTTAAGAAAAGACTAAGGAATGAGCAGTGTCACAGAAGTCAAAGAAAAAGAATATTCAGAAGGAGGCAGTCAACATGATTTTAAATTACAACAAGATTTTAAGAGGACACTACCTGAGAAAAGGACAAAACAAATTTAATCAAAGAAGTCATTCTTTTAATAGTAAGCAGGTTCAGAAAAGCCAAATACACAATGACTTAAACAACTGTACTGTTTAATATTTAGGTAAATATATCTTTTTCTAAACTTCTATAGTTATTTCACCAAGCACACAAAATATTGTAGAGAGGAGGAAAAGAGAAGAGGCAGTAAGGTGACAAATCATGCCTGTTGAGAAATAAAAAACTACAAACACTATTTAGCAACACCGTCAATTACTCTGTTCTGAATAATCACACACAAACAAACTCTCCTAATTTCCATACAGGATATAATATACTGAGGGAATAAAGAAAAATATAAAATAAAAGAACAGGTATACCTCATTTCATTGCGTTTCACTTTATTGTGCTTCCCAGATATTGCATTTTTTATAGATTGAAGGTTTGTGCAAATCTTGCATCAAGCAATTCCCTTGGTGCCATTTTTCCAACAGCACATACTCTCATCATGTTTGTGTGTCACATTTGGGTAATTCTCACAATATTTCAAACTTTTTCATTATTATTTTATTTGTTATGGTGATCAGTGATCCTTGATGCACCACAAATAACATCCATATAAACTAGCAAACTTAATTAATAAATGTCGTGTGTGTGTGTGTGTGTATGTGTGTGTATGCTAACTGCACCCCAACCACTCATTTTCCCATCTCTCTCCTACTCCTTGGTCCTCCCTATTCCTTGGGACACAACAATATTGAAATTAGACCAGTTAATAACCCTGAAATGGCCTTTCAATGTTGAAGTGAAAGGAAGAATCAAAGCATGTGGCATGGATACAGGAGAGGGAGGGAAGGAGAGGAAGAGAGAGAGAGAATATTATAAAAACATAAGTAGTACTTTAAAAGTACTGTCATTTTATGGGCATTAACATTCATAAGGAATTACTGATGTCTAGAGTAGAAACTGTGGTTACTTAACAAAATATTATAAATGTATTAAAGAATTCAGTAAAAGTATTGGAGAATTGTAGAACAGTCCACACTTGAATGAAATTGACAGAATCTACCCAGACATATGATCTGAGAATTACATGACAGCTGTTCATTCAAAAATGCCTGACAAAACAATATCCAGATAGGACACTGTCCTATCCTCATACTACTCCAAGACAGTACTTGGAATCTGGCTTGTGATACTCCCTTATTGAGTGGCATAGAAAATATGAACAACTACAAGTGAAGAAATGAAGAAATAGCACAACAATTGAGGCATAAACTGGGATGCACACTTGGGTTTTCACCAGTACAGGAAGTTGATGAGTTTCTTCCCATCAGAATAAGATAATCTTATCTGTAAATAAGCCTTACTTCATATTGTCTATGCCAAAGATTAAAGCTATACCTGTTTCTGATAGAAGGCAAGCACCTCTTCCATCAGCTAGTAGGACAAAATCTGTGAAAAAGTTTAAACCTAGGTTCACAATAATGGAAAGAAACAGCTCATCTGTACACGAGGTGAATGAGGGCTAGATCCTCTGTATCACACAAAGAAGCCTCATCTTGGTAAAAACAATACCTAGTTTCATGTAGCAAAAATAAGCCCCAAATGGAACTTTCTCAGAAAGAACTTTTGCCCTCTTTAGAAAGACTCTGCAGAGATCCTAATGGGGCATAAAACAGAATTTGTACAGAGTAGGTAAGCTTCTGACAGGGATAAGATTAGCTTTTTGTTGGAAAACTTTAAAGGCCCTAAATTTGATCCTATATCTGTATGCTCTAAAGCAAAGAAATCCTAGACTTGTATCTGGAATGCATAAAAAACTCAAGTTATTCTACAATGTTGGCTGCACCACCACAATATCAACAGCTGAGTCTGGAAATATCATCCCCTACAAAAGTGAACTACCATCTGAATTCCACCACTAGGCGAAGGCGGGTGAAGACAGAAACTAAGACAGGGAGCAGGAGGACCAATACCCCCCAAAGATGAAGACATAAATACAATTTAGCCAAGTAGCCAGTAGACTATAGGAGTGACTTGACTAGCATTGAAAAACTCAGCAAAACCGTGATGACTTGAAAGAGCACATGAAATCATTTTAGAACTAAGTGATGCCACAAAAGCCTATATTGCAAAGATTCAATCTCATCCACTACAAATACATTTTCCTGTGCGTGGTCCAAGAAAATTAAGGAAGTGAAACTGCTATACAAGTGCCAAGTCATCTCAAAGAAACTCATAGAAAATCTAGTGAGAAGCAGATCTATGAGCAAATCTGTTCCACCTGGAAAGATAATGAACAAGAGAATGGAGTCCATGACAACCTAGCACAAGTGGAAATGATGCCCATATGTAGTATATAAGTAAGTATGCAAGAGAAGAATATAACACTAGTACCACAGAAACTGAAGGCTGTAGGACTAGCTCCAGGAGAAGGAGGCAAAGCAAGGGAAGAAGATTGCCTCAGTCCCCTTAAGCAATGAAAATGAACTCATCAGCAATTCCTAATGGATCTTTTCCAATTGTACATATAGGACCTTGTGCAAAGGTATTGGTGAAAACTGAGGATATGAATTGCACTGCTGTTCTGGTGAGAGAAATGATTATTTCTCTCTTATATTACTAACTAATGACTGAATTAGGACCAAGGGTTTTCCGTTTTCCTACTTACTCATCTAGAAATCAACCAATGTGGGAAATCTTTCTCACAGCCAGTCAGGATGGCTAACATCTAACCTAACACAGTAAAAGAAATTCTAAGTTTAGGCAAATGGGTGAATTCTTGGTCAGGGTGTTTACTCAGACAGCCCTGAGAAAAAGTGGATTCTTCCTTTTGTCAGACAAGTGATATGGAAATTGATTAAGTCTCTTTAAATGCAAATTAAAATTACTCTGAAGTACCACCTCACGCCCATTAGATTGGCTAACTTGTTAAAAAGGAAAATGATAAATGCTGGAAGGGATGTGGAAAAAACAAGTATATTAATGCATATAGGTGAAATTGTGAACTGGTTCAACCATTTTGGAGAACAATTTGAAACTATGTCAAAGGGTTATATAACTGTGGATACCCTTTAACCCAGCAACACCATTTTTAGATCTGTATCCCAAAGAGATCAAAGAAATAGGAAAAAGAACTTATTTAGTTAGCTAGCTAGCTATCCATTTATTTATCTGTTTGTTTGTTTATCACGGCTCTTTTTGTGATAGAAATTGAGGAAATGCCCATAAATTGGGAAATGGCCAAGCAAGTTGTGATATATGACCATGACGGAATACTGCTGTGCAACAAGAAATGACTAGGGGAATGGATTCAGAAAAACCTGGGAAGACTAATGTGAACTGATGCAAAGTAAAGTGAGCAGAACCAGGAAAACATTATAAACAGTAACAGCAACAATGATCCAAGACAATTCCAAAGGACTCCTGATGAAAGATGCTATCCACCTCCAGAGAGAAAACCAATGAACACTGAGTGCAGATTAGAGCTTTTTTTCCTAACTTCTTTCTCTTTTCTTTTCTTTTCTTTTTTTTTTTTTTTTTTTTTTGCAACACTGGCTCATATAGAAATGTTCTGCACGACTTCATATGTAAATGTGTATCATATTGATGGGGTACCAACTCTGGGAAACTCCTTGAACTCTCCTTGAATCTTCTCACTTAATCTGGCATTCTCTAGAGTCCCAAAAGCTTTTCATTATCACTATGCCCAAATCTCTGTTATACTTCCCACCCTTGATCCTATCAAAATCCCATTCTCCAGGCTACTGGCCACTCCCATCAAGATCCTCTCCAGATCTGATCTTTATTCACCACAGGTACCACTCATTCCCATCTAGACCTCTAGACACCCCAGGCTACAGATCACTCCCATGAAGACCATCCCTGGAACCCCCATATTACTAGGCCACCCCCAGATCCCTCCAACAGTCTTTCTGTATATAAGATCCTTATTGTCTCCATGAAGGCACTCAGATTCAATCTAGTTCAGACTCAATTTAGCTCAGATTGTATCTGGTCTGCCAGTTAATTACAAATGTCACAAATGGGGAGGCTTCTTAAATGTCAACCCAATATGGTGAATCTTTAATAAACTTTGTTTTACTTTGCCTGAAAGAAGGCTTGAGTCAAATTCATTCAGCAGGACCCAGTGTTGGTATTTTGGGGTCTCCAGCATCCCAAACCTCAACAATACTTTTCACCTTTTCAAATGGAAAAGGAACGAGCTGGGGGAAGGGGAAAAAATTGGAATTCAAAATTTTAAAAATGAATGTTAAAGGGGTAGCTACGTAGCACAGTGGACAGAGCACCAACCCTGGAGTCGGGAGGACCTGAGTTCAAATTTGACCTCACACTCTTACTTACAAGCTGTGTGACCCTGGGCAAGTCATTTAACCCCAATTTCCTTCACCAAAATAAAAAATCACAAATAAATGCTAAACATTAAAAATATAACACATAAATGTTGTAAGTTCTCCCTCAAAAAAAAAATAATAAACTGAACATGAATCTTGAAAAAAAAAATTTTAAGGAATGAGAACTCTGAGGAAATAGCAGGCATAAATAGGAGCTTTCCCCTCCCCACTTAACAGTATTTGATTTTTTTTCCAATTACATGTTTAGAGATGATAGTTTTCAACATGCACTTTTATAAGACTTTGAGTTCCAAATTTTTCTCCTTCCCCCCTTCCCGAAGACAGCAAACAATCCAATACAGGTTATACGTATACAATCATATTATTCATATTTACACATTAGTCATGTTGTGAAAGCATAATCTGAACAAAATGGAAAAAGCACAAGAAAGAAAAACAAAAAACAAAAGTGAAAATAGTACATTTCAAACTGTATTAGGCCTCCATAGTTCTTCCTCTGAATATGGATAGCATTTTCCATCATGAGTCTTTTGGAATTGTCTTAGATTATTATATTGATGAGAAGAGCTAAGTCTATCATAGCCGATCATCATACAATGTGTCTGTTACTGTGTACAATCTTCTCCTGGTTCTGCTCACTTTACCCAGCATCAGTTCATATAAGTCTTTCCAGTTTTTTCTGAAATCCACCTGCTCATCATTTCTTAAAGCACAATAGCATTCCATTATACTTCTATAGCACAACTTGCTCAGGTGTTCCCCAGTTGGTGGGTGTTCCCTCAATTTCCCATTCTTTGTCATCACAAACAGAGCTGCTATAAATATTTTTGTACGTGTAGGTCCTTTTCCCATTTTTATGATCTCTTTGGGACACAGACATAGTAGTATTGCTAGATCAAAGGGTATGAATAGCTTTAGAGCCTTTTGGGCATAGTTTCAAATTGCTCTCCAGAAAGGTTGGATCACTTCACAACTCCACCAACAATGCATTAATGTTCCAATACATCTTCTCCAACATTTATTATTTTCCTTTTCTGTCATATTAGCCAATCTAATAGGTATAAGGTGGAACCTCAGAGTTGTTTTAATTTGTATTTCTCTATAGTGATTTAAAGCATTTTTTCATATGACTATAAATAGCTTTAATTTCTTCATCTGAAAATTGCCTATTCATATCCTTTGACCATTTATCAAATGACTTATATTCTTCAAATTTGACTCAGTTCTCTATATATTTGAGAAAAGAGGCCTTTATAAGAAACACTGGCCTGGGACCCTTTTGCCAATATAAAGGCCAAGAATCACAATTCCCAGCTGACACATCTTTCCTCCTACTCCTCCCAACTATCTCATCTTATCTGCTTCCTTTTCCACTGCCACTTCCAGTTGCTTCTCTCTTCTTGTGGTTCATAGATACCAGAGAAGAATCAAATCTCATTTCTTCCATAGACTCCTGTCCCAGAAGAAAATACAAGGGGAGGTGAGAAGATGGAAGGTAAAGGGTAGAGGCAGAAGCAATAGTAGATCTAAAAAACTTTTTTTAATAGTGGAAAAATATTCAAATAAATAAAAGAGGCTTCAAAAACTTGCCTTCTTTTTCCCCTTTTCAACATTATCAGTCCTACCACCAGAGGCCACACCCTGGAATGACAAACTACAGGGAGCAGGGAATTAGAGCAGGGAATTAGAGAAGCAGGAAGAATCTCAGAAGAGGTTCCAGTGTCTAGAGAACATTCATACAGTAGAAATAGCTAAAGAGGTATTCACATGTAAAACAATGCAACCCGATTATCCCCAAAGAAAGTTTGAAAGAACCTCCAACAGAATTAGAAAGAGACAAGGGGGAAGAAAATTGGGGGGGGAGGGAGGAAAGATAAAAGGGCGGGCAGACTGGGGAAAGGGGTAATCAGAATGCACGCCATATAGAGTTAAGGGGGAGTGGAGAAATGAGAAATCTGGAACTCAAAATCTTGTAGAAATGAATATCAAAAACTAAAAATAAATAAATTAAAAACAAAAAAGAATATGGGCTCCCTGAGGGAAAAGGCTATATTTGCCTTTCTTTGTTGTGAAAGAATTTCGCACAGTACCTGCCATGTAGCAAATGCTAAGAAAATACATTTTTAAATTTTTTATTTATTTTATTTTTAATTCATGGAATAAAACAAGCAGTTCCATAACACAGTATAATAAAAAAAAAGATGACTGCACACAAAACAGCAAATCTATTGTGTATAACTTGCTATTCCTTTTAAATATATAATATATTGAATATATAATCTAAATATTAAATTAAATATATAAGTATATTAAATATTAAATTAAATACATAATAAAGTTATCAAACAAATTTCTCTTTTTTTCTCCCCTCCCCCTACTATAGAGATGGCTACCATAAGACACAACTATCTGTGCATGTGTGTATATGTGTACATGTACACACACACATACACACACTCTATACATCTATTTACCAGTTCTTTCTCTGGATGCAGATAGTGTCTTCCTTCATAGGTTCTTTGTTGCTGTGTATTTATAATAGTCAAAATGACTTAGTCCCTCAAATTTGTTCTTAAAACTATATTGCTGTTATTGTATACAATAATCTCTTGGTTCTGCTCATTTCATCCTTCATTATTTCACACAAATCTATTTATGTTTTTTTAAGATCATCAAGCTCATCATTTCTTATAGTACCATAGTAAAAATGCTTTTTGAGTGATGTTTCATGTTTGAGCCAAATTGAACTATATGTTACTCCCCAAACTTCTATCATATCTTACTGCTTTCTTGCCTTTACATGTGCTGTCCCCCACACCTGGAATGCATTCCTTCCTAACTTCTGCCTGTTGAATGTCTTAGTTTTTTTCAAGGCTCATATCAAGTAACCTCCTTCTAGAGGAAGCCTGCTTGGAATCATTCTAGTTAGATGTTCTTTCACTCTTCAAATTATCTTGTATTTACTTTGTTCACATATATAATTTTCCAGTATCATGTAAGTTTGAGAAGGATTTTTTTTGTCATATCCTATCATATCTCCAGGACCTTGTACTGTACCATCTAGAAAGTAAATGCTTAATAAATCCTTATTTATTTGGGTGAAAAAAAGATTAGAAAGAGACTTAGACCTTAGTTTAGATAACATTAGCCCACAATGAATGGCACTAAAAAGACATTCAGTTTAGGAATTCCAGAAGCTGAAACACATCCAGGAGGGGACAGATACATATTCCATCTAGAGACACAAAGAGAAAAAGAACAGAAGGTCTCTGGCATTCCCACTGCCAACTTGAATTTAAGCTTGGCATTACTCATGCTACCTTCCTCAATCTTCTAGCTCCTACTGTCTCCTCTACCAGTAAAAAAGTCACCTTGTATTTACTTTGTACTTATCCTATACATACTTCTGTGTGCTTCCCCAATAAGCTGTGCTCTCAGAAAGGGGCTCTTCAGTCTTTGAGTTTTGTAACCTTAACACTCACCAAAACCCTTTACTAATATTATCTCATGTTATCCTCACAACAACCCGGGAAGGTAGGTGCTATTATTATTCCAATTTTACGGATAAGGAAACTGAAACTGAGAAAAGTAAAGTGGCCTGACAAGGATACATGGTTAATAAGCCTCCTCAGAGCCACATCTGAAATTAAGTCTTCCTGATTCTCCATTCAGGGGTCCATCCACTGTATCAACTAGTTGCCTTTCAGTACCTGTAGTTCTGATATTTTTCTAATAAAGACAACTTACCCTCAACAGAACAGCAATCAAAATGTCTACACAGTACCAATTTTTAGTTCCACATGAAACAGTGCATCAAATGTTAGTTCATAATAATAACTGATTTTACCCCATTGCCAGAGATTAAAAAACAGCCTTTACTTGGAGAAAGTAATCAAACAAATCCCCTTACAGTACAAAAAATATTTCTACAGTTAGAAGAAATGTCATTACATTGAGAGCAGATTTTTTTTCAAACATGGACTCCCACAAAACTCAGGCTTGCTCAGGCTTGAAACAAATACACTGACAGTAACTAGTTTACTATAAATGAACCAGGAGAAGTCAGAGCACAAAAAAAAAAAGTTCGTGACAAGTAATTTCATTAAATATAGAAACTTTCTGTAACTGAGATACCTAGGAAAAAAATAGAATTTATAATGTACCAGAAAATAACTTCGGGACTATACTGTCTTATTACACTCTTACTTGAGACAACAATGGAAAAAGGCAGATTAACTATAGTAAAAGTCAAGATTATCAAAATCAAATCGATTTTTTTTTGATGAAAGCAATGTAGGCATCAGTAAAAGATTGATAACGTTAATCACATAATGAGTTAAGGTACTTTATCCCACATCATGTTTTTCTTCTCATCCTAAAGTAATGTGAACATAAACCAATCCTGGAGATTTACATAAAGGTGGAAATATTATGTATTTAATCAACAAAAAAAGTCATACAGAGGATCATAAATTTTGCTCACAAAGGGACCTCAAAGTACAAACACCTCATTTTACAGGAGTCAAAACTAAGGTCAAAAGGTTAAATGACTAGCCCAGTAAGAAAGTGAGGCAGGATTTGAATCCAGGCCTTGAGGGATTCCAGGTTCTGTGCATATCTCCACTGGTCTTCTTAGGGCACTAATGTTATTATTATGATATAATTTTCTTGGAGTACATTCCAAAATTGGAGGCTTGCTGCTGAACTTCATTCTCGAAGAGGCCCAAAATGACATGACTATGTTGGAGTCAAGATACAGTGCATCCAACTGTGGCTGATCAGACCAATCCGAGCTCAGAGGGCTCTACCACAGGTCAGGCACAAATAGTCCATATGAACATTTGGAGTGGAGTTGTCTCTAAATTTGCATATCTCTTATTTCTTTTGAGCTACTGAAAGTTGCTTCACTCACCAAACAGTGCCTTCTTTGATATGGGTACACCATGCTGTGTGGTCCTTTGCCAGCATCTCCCACTGTCATGCAATTGATTCCAAAGTTCTTCAGAGAAACCTTGAGAGTGTCAAGAGTGGATGGTACAATGTTGGCTGATAGAAAAACTTGTTTTCTTGGTGTTATCAGGCCAAAATTAGCACAAGCAGAAGAGAATCAATAAACACTCTACTGTATCTCAGCCTCAGAAGCTGCATTGAGTACACTCTCACATTCTGTCTGTCTCCTCTCCTTAAAATGACATACAATTATCCCTTCCACATCACAACTTTCCCTATCATGGTTTCAATATATTGTGGGTTGGCATACGAAATTAAATGTGAATTTTGGGGGAGTTTTGCAGAAGCCACAGACAACATGCAAACATCAACAAATGACAAAGAGTCCATGACCAAATACTAAGCCCAAATTTCTACAATTTTACAGTAAGGTAATTCAGACTTCTTCTCTGGTACAAAGGGGGGGGGGGGGGAGGGGGCGAGGCCAAAAATTTTATGCAGATTTTCCAGATCACAGGGACACTGCACTCCATGATTCGGAAAGGATAACAGTATAGATGTCAATGAGGGTGCATGCACAAAGTTTTACTGCATTTGGGTAAACAGAAGATAGTGTTGGTGATGACATCATGAGATGCACAAATCCTTACTAGTAACAACTGCTGCTGCTGTTTCTGACTCCATTCCTCTCAAGGACTTCCTGCCACATCTGGCAGTCTGTACCAACTCCAGTATAAAAGTCACCTAGAAATTCAAGCTTGTCCTATCAGCACATTGATGGGGAGGGTCTCCAGGTCTTAATAAAATTTTTCTGTGACCACATCAGGGTTTGTCATGGTGAAAGCATACACACTGATGATGGTGGCATGGCAATTTCCTGCAAATGGCAATCATATTGTCATAAGCATGTCATTCACAGTTTTTGGCAGGCATACAAGATTGCTGACTACATTAATTTTGATTGTGAAACTTATGCCAGTTCCAAAGCCCTCTTTATCACTGCAGCCACTCCAGAAAAACAGGGCATCTATCTCTGATTTCAGTAAGCTGGCCTTCACTTGCCAGCCTTTTTTCCACTCAGGAATGCTATTTGGATGCATTATTTGCTGAGTTCTCTCACAACACTGTTTGTCTTTCAGGTCTACTGGATTTCATGTTATCATAAGCAGGTACGCATTCAACGCAGTGATGCTGAATGAAACAGCGAGTGACACTTTAGACCTCTCCTTTAAGAACTGTTGTGCTATTCTTACAGAAAAAACGGAAAGGTGTAGGCTAGATGATAACATAAGTAAGCAGATTTAAAACTAGCTGAATGACTTAAGAATAGTAATTAACAATTCAACATCAAATTGGAATGAGGAACCCAGGGATCTATGCTTGGCCCTGTGATACTTAACATTTTTATCAAGGATGTGGATAATGGCATAAAGCTGAGAGAAATAGCTAAAATGTTGCAAGACAGGATTGAAAAGATCCTGACAGATTAAAATATTAGAATGAGTATAATAAGGTAAAATTCAAGAATAATAGTCTTATACTCAACTTCATAAGTAAAAGATAAGAAAAGCATGGCTAGAGAGCAATTCATCTGAAAAAGACATGAGATCTTACCAGACAGGTTCAACATTAGTCAACAATGCAACATGTGGCCAAGAAAAATAATGCATTCTTGTACTAAATTGAGACATGCCAGGGACTAAAGAGGTAACAAAAGTATCAACTACACTAGGCTGTGATCAGATCTTGTCTGAACTACTGTGTTCAGTTCTGAGTGCAACATTTTAAGAAGAGCATTAAGTTGAAGAATGTTCAGAAATGGACAGTTTGTCTCACAGCCTCAAGATCACATCTTACAAAGAATAGTTAAAAGAAATAGTAATAGTTCACCTGGGGAAAGGAGAAAACTTAAAAAGGGAACCTGCTAGCCAACCTCAAGTATTTACAAGACTTTGGATTTAATTCCAGAAATGGTAGAATAGAAATTACATTTGTTCTCTTTGGCCCTATAAGACATACCTAGGTAGAAGCAGTGAAGAGAAAAATTTAGGCTTGGATGTAAGACAAAATTTCTTAACAATTACAGCTGTCCCATTTGTTTAAGGCGGTCCTTTATCCAACCACCCACCACATATACAACCCATGCTTTTCTCCTTTCTCCTATATCTTATTATCATTGTGTTTATCAATCCAGAAAATTATAAAGATTAAAAATCTTAACATTAATAAAATATTAATATAATTAAAGCTTACAATTATGTAGTACTTCAAAGTCAAAGGCTTATTCCAATGATTCATAATGTCATAGAGGTATCCCTGGGTTCTTAAAAAGGCTATGTCTGGGCAATAAGGTTTACCATTAAATAGGAAAGGCTTCAAGTCTGGGCCTAGTAAGAGACGGTGTGTCCAACATGTAAAGAACTGACTAGCTAAATGTGGAGAGGTTTTGCCCTCAGTAGAGTGATCACAAGGCGACCATAATAAACCTATGAATATAATTTAAGGAGGCAAAGGGGTTAGTCACCTAGTGAAGAGAATGCACAAATCATCGTAGTGTAAAAGGTTCTCCTTTTACCAAATCACTACCCCCCAAACCTCATTATATAATAATCATGATTTTGTTGTGATCTTTTGAGGTATGACAGCTACAAAGCTGTTTAAAACAATTGTCTCATTTGGCCTTCACAACAAGGATGCAAGCAAGGCAAGTAGAAGAAACTGGAGCTCAGATAAATTAAGTAATTTGTCTGAATCAAACCTAGGTCAGTGATTCCACGTTCAGGGCTCTTTCTAGGACACCAAGCCTCAGGATTAACACTGACACTCAAGAATATTGCTTGGCCCCATTTCTGGGTAGCAAACAGAGATGACAGTCATTTACAAGTAAAAAATTAAAACAAATAAAAGTTAAAAAGTTCATATTCCTATTTGAAATGTTCTCCACATAACAATATGTTCATAATAGATAGATTAACAGCCTAGAACATTAAATAGTATTATATACTAAAAATTAGGGAAAAGGAACAATCACTTCTAAAAATAACAATATGAAAATTTCAAGTTCTCCAAAGATCCATGCCCTTATACAATGGGGTTGGTACCATTACTGTCTGGGTTATCTCCTAGGGTTTTCTGCCTCAAGCCCTTCACTCACAAAAGTAGAGGAAAGCACCCTATTAAGCAGCCTGGCACTTTCCATTTGCAAACAATCATAGCTCAAGTCCTTTTAATAACAATGATTATACAATACCATCTGTGGCCTAGCTGACAACAATCCTTTCTACTACTCATTTCTCTCTTACTGTCCACTGACAATACACTAGTACTTTTCTTTGCTTTTCCCGTATACTGTCCTTAGAGGATTTACCCACTCAGGGGAACAGGGGTCAAAGGGTTATGCTGCCTCTTTTCCTGAGAGATCTTATGTTAGAAAACTGAGTTAAACCTTCTATTCAATTAAAGTGGTCTGTGCCTATCTAGTACTATGGTCTGTCCTTCCAACACTTCTTAGTAAGAAGCTGTGTCTTTCCCCAAAAGATCATTCCAATATCTTAGAGTTGTCAGATGCCCAATACTGTAGATCCCAAGCTCATTTCCATGAAGTAATGGGGTACATTACATAAATTAAACACACACAGGCAAAGTCCAATTTAATTCAACAAATATTTATTGACAACCTATTACAGTTACAAGTTACTGTGTTAGTTAAAAAAAGATAAATCAAACACAATCCTTACATTTAAGTAACATGATATAACAGCACACAGTTCATAACAACGAAAAAGGGCCACCATTTTTTTCTGAAAAGAAGCAGACAGTTTAACCCTCCAAGTCTTCTCTGAAACAAAATGACTTCATAAAGCTCCAGGTGGAATTTCTTCTAACTAAATACAATATTTCATCTTACCAAGGAGTAGCAAATTTTGGCTGTGATTGTCATCTTCTTCAGACTCTTGTTTTTACTCTCCAGACAACTCCTTGCTTTTCTTACAAACTACTGCTTAGAGTTTCACTTATCTTTTTTAGGTAGCATAAAAAGCTTATTTCCTAAATAGACTCTTCCAAAATTATCACCTACAGCTTTCTGCATATCACCCAAAAAAGACAAAGCTCTTTAGAATTTCTGAGAGGCAAAGAAGCTTTTAAACATACTACATACCAAAATTCTAGAGCATTATAATCAAATATTCAGTTTTTCAGATTTCAAGACAACACTAGTTTGCACAATAGAAAGCATGCAGAATAAAGAAACAGATGCTCTGGGGTTCTGCCAGTGACTGACTACATGACCTAAAGCAAGTCCTCTGTGGGACTCAGTTTCTGCATCTGCAAAATATAAAAGATAGAATATATAGATGGTCTTAAAAATTTCTGCTGACTCTGGGATCCTATGAATTCAATTAAATTCACAAACACTTTCTCAAAAGTATAAAAAGTCAAGAACTTAGAATCTTGATATTGGAATGCTTTTGCTCACAATTAAGCTACATTCGCAAAGAGGATACACGTATGCCAAATCAGCAAAATTCCTAAGCAGTACAGGTGCAGAAAATAATAAAGAAAAGTGCACTAAATAAGTGTACACGACATTTAACTGACATTTGAACATTTAATTCAATGCCCTATCTGTCATCTTCTCCTACTCTTTTGCCTCCATCTTTGCCACTGCAGATGAATCCCAGACAGGTTTCCAAAAATTGTTTTGTGAATTGCATCAACTACCTGTTAGCAGGGATAATTTCACCAAAAGCACAGAAGGAATTTTGGTATAAAGAAAGCAAAAGGGTGAAAAAGTAAATTGATAGTTGCCCTTAAAATTGATTAAAATTGATTCAAAAATTGATAGTTGCGCTTCAAATATGTTACAAGTTATCATAAAAGCTATAAAAAGTCAAATTAAAGAGTTAATACCTGTGTCAAAAAAAATGGATTCTCTGGAATTTTGAAAGAGCAATGAGTATGTCAGTTTTGGTTTCACCAATCTACTTTCTTATAAATCTGCTGATCCTTTGAGCTAATTATGCCTAACTTAAAATAACAGGTTGATGTGACTGGTACGTATTGCATTCAGAAGCATTTAATTTCTACAGAGATTTAATGGGGTAGAAACTACTTAAACTTGGGAAGAAAATATCCTACAGTCAAAAATAGATCTGCACTCTCCTAAAAATATATATTTTATGAAACATATTTGCTAAGTAAATCGTTAATAATTCCTTTTAAGAAATCTTAAAAATGACAAAATCCACCATGATTTATGGTTCTTCTAACTATAACAAAGAAATACTACTACATCTTTCAATTTTTACGAACTGTTAACTAATCTGAAAAAATACTCAATAGCTATCATAACTCTTTCCTAGAAAAAATTCAAAGCAAAGCTACCAAATTTGATATATCAAAGGCTATTTATTATTCATTCTAACTGAATAGAAATGGCATAGTCATCACATGCCCAGCAAGTAGGAAGGATAGAATGGACAGAGGCATGTCCTATTGCATAGTCCTGTTTCCAGTGACTGCAGTGCCATGTATTTGGAGCAAAAAGATGCTATCCACCAGAAGATGGATTTCACAGGTACTAAGAGTTCAAGAGAAGCAGCTGACCAAAAAGGAAAAGAATTCCAATGTGGAATGAAAACAGGTAGCCAGGGATCCTGATTCCAACTATAAGTGACCTTGCAACCCCCTAAAAGGAAAGGAACCTCAGCTCCAGGATCCCAACCAAGTAGACTGCTATCATCAAGGTCACAAATAGTATTTTGCATAGCATAATCTTTGCTATTAAAAGTTTTTTATGTGATTTGAATGATCACAGTTACAAATAGGAAAGTACTGGGTACATTTCCAAGGTTTCTAGCTAAGGATTCATGCCAAAAGTATGACAAACCCCAAAAGGCTCTGTTCACTCTGACAAAAGGGTGACAAATATTTACTTAAGTTTATTAAAAAGCATACAATCATAACAATTTTTCATACTGGTGCTTTTTAAAGTTCCTTTCCTTCCTCGGAAAGAGTTGAGAACTTAAACACCTGTGGCTGATTAAGTTTGATCAGTCCCTTCAGAACAATTCAAAAAGCATGAAAAGGCAATTTATCTACTGCTAGGCAAGCATTTGGACCTTAAATGTAGCCTATTATTTTCACAAATTGTTATATTTTAATATGTACACAAATAGGAATGTCACAACTCATTCTTTATCAACATACAAACTGTATTTAGTATTTCTCTGTTGAGTTCTGTTCACCTATATGCTCCTTTATAATTTTTCCTAGGTTTTTTTTTTTTTTAATATCCCCCATCTAGACTGTTGTCAACACGACTGAAGTCAGATGACCTGGATTCAAATCTAAGCTCTGCTGCTTACCTATATGACTTCTCTGGGCCTATTTCCTCATCCAAAAAATGAGAAAGTTGAAATAGAGGATTTCTAAGTTCCTATCCAGCTCTATGTCCTATGGTCACCTGTGAGTAAAAATTACTTCTCATGTCTTTTAAACATTTAGCACTACAAGTGATTTGTGGGGGAAGAGAGGCAGCATTTATATATGTAGCACTTACCATGTGCCAGATACTGTGCTAAGCACTTTTTAAACAAATGTCTCATTTGATTCTCACAACAACCCTGTAAGACAAGTGCTATCATGACCCCCATTTTACAGCTGAGGAAACTGAGGCAAACAGAAGTTAAGTGATTTGCCCAGAGTCACACTGCTAGATAAGTGTCTGAGGCTGGATTTGAACTTAGATATTCCTGACTCCAGGCCCAGCTCTTTATTTACTCACTCTTTGTATCACTAGCTACTTGTAAGTCAGTATTCCATAAAAAGCTGACTCAGCAACATAAATTGAATATCTTTGCTATTAAAATTATCCTTTTGAAACAATTGGAAAGTCCAAACCATTCAAATCTAGCAGCAGATAGAAAATCTACTAAACTAGTACAGGCTTACCTAAGCCTGGTCTCCCAACCAAAAGGTGTAACTTTTAAAAATGTCTTTAAATAGATCAAAGATGTTGACTTTTGTTTTAACACAAGTTTCAATGATGACATTCCCCTCACTTTATATTTTGATTGAAAGTAGCAAACAGCCATCTGCTGCTGCTGCTACTCCTCTTACTACTACTACTACTACCACTACCACTAGTACTACTACTACTACTACTACTACTACTACCACCACTAGTACTACTACTACCACTACCACTAGTACTACTACTACTACTACCACTACCACTAGTACTACTACTACTACCACTACCACTAGTACTACTACTACTACTACTACTACTACTACTACTACCACTAGTACTACCACTACCACTAGTACTACTACTACTACTACCACTACCACTAGTACTACTACTACCACTACCACTAGTACTACTACTACTACTATCACTACCACTAGTACTACTACTACTACTACCACTACCACTAGTACTACTACTACTACCACTACCACTAGTACTACTACTACTACTACTACTACTACCACTACCACTAGTACTACTACTACTACCACTACCACTAGTACTACTACTACTACTACTACTACTACTACCACTACTACTACTACTAAACATTTTAAAAGGAGGTTTTATTGTACTTGGGCAGCTAAAGTGGCACAGTGGATTGAGTGTCTTTCCATTTCTATCTCCAGAACACCTTCCTGCATCTTCCCAAGTTCAAATCTGGCCTTACTTACTAGATTGTATGACAACGGGTAAGTCACTTAACCCTGTTTGTCTCAGTTCCTCATCTGTAAAATGAGCTGGAGAATGTTAAACTGCTCCAGTACCTTTGCCAAGAAAACCCCAAATAGGTTCACAAGAGTCAGATACAAATGACTAAAAATGAGTCAAACAAAAATCATGATAGTAGTGGTGATAAATTACCCATTTGCATAACCTAGATATTTGTTAAAAATGAAAAGTATTTTGGCATTTTTAGGCCTAACATTACCTGTTTCTAAATATTGTTGTTTTGTGGGTTTTTTTTTTTAGTAAAACCAATATTATTACAGAGTATTAATTTATTGAATTTTAATCTCATCATAACCTGTATTCTTCTCAAACAATACCAGAAGTTCAAATTGAGCTATATAAGGTCTGAATGCGTGTCTAGCTTCCAGCAGGCAGATGCAGGATAGGGGAAGGAGGCAGAGTGACAAGGGGATGATGGATAAAAGCCCCATTTTTTTATCTTACCAAAAAAATAAACACAAAAACTATATACCAGTATTGTTATTCTTCATAAACAACTATCTGACCTCTCAGTCACTCAACACCATCCTGACAATTTACTACTGTAGACTCCCAATGTTTGCTGAGATGGCCCTTCTTACCAAGGCCAGCCTCTTTACATATACCCTTGATTCCATCTCTCCAATCTTCAACAAATTGTCACCATTGTCATCCTTTCTCTCTAAGCTTCAATCTTGCCCTATCTAGAGGTTCCTTTCTTGCCTGCCTATACACATTCAATTATCCCTTATTCTTAAAAAAGGCAAAAATAAAAAACTTCTCACTTGGCCCTGCCAAGCCCTCAAGCTCTCATCTGTTTTTCTCCTGACTTTCTCAGGCAAACTTCTTGAAAACTATTTTTATTAAGGGCCTTCCCTTCCTCTGACTCGCTTTGACCTTCTGTAATCTGACTTCTAATGTCAAATGAAACTGCTCTCCCAAAATTCTCAATGATCTCTTAACTGGCAAAGCTAACAACCTCTTCTCAATCCTCATCCTTCTTGACCTCTGTACAAACATCTGACAGTTGACCACTATCTCCTCTGGGATACTTTATCCTCTCTTGAGTTTTCATCACACTGCTCTGTCTTGGTTCTCCTTCTAGCTGTCTGACTGTTCCTTTTGATTCTCCTTCACTGAATTATTATCTATGTCATGCCAGCTACCTAAGCATATACTTCAAAGGCTCTATTCTGAGCCCTCTTCTCTTCTTTCTCTATACTCTTACTTGATGACCTCATCAATTCCCACAGGTTTAATCAAATCTATATAGAAGACTGAAGTTAGATGGCACAAGAGTTTGGGGCTTGAAGTCAGAAAGACATGATTTCAAATTCAACCTCAATCTTACAGGATGTTTGACCACGGGCAAGTCACTTAACCTGTTTGCCTAGGTTTCCTCATCTGCAAAATGGAGATGATAATAATAGCATCTACCACACAGAGTTGTAGTGAGGATAAAATGAGATTAGCATCTGTAAACCATTTTGCAAATAAAGTACTATCTATATAGATATAAAGTAAATTTTGCAAATAAAGTACATCTATATAAATGCTGGTTAGCTATATACACAACCCTAGCTTCTCTCCCAAGTTCCAGTCCTACACAAACCCACTGAACATTTCAAAATTTATGTCCCATAATAAGCACCTCAAGTTCAAAATATCCAAAGCAGAACTCACTACCTTTCCCCAAAAACCTACTCCTCTTCCAAACTTCCCAATTTTCATTCAAGACACCACCAACTTTCCAGTTACCCAATGTCAGCCTTGATTCCTCACTCCCAATCACCCTAAATATTTAATCAGTTGACAACTCTTGCCATGTCTATCTCCAGAACACCTCTTGCATACATCTTCTTCTCTGCAGTCACACAGTCATGACCACAGTCAAGCCAACTTCACCTGGACTGGCCTCTTATTTGGACTCCCTGCCTCATGTGTCTCCCCCCCACTCCAGTCCATATAACCTTCAAAGTGATTTTCCTATAATGTAGGTCTAACCATTTCACACTCCAACTCCAGTGACTGCCTCTCACCTATAGCAGCAAATGTAAACTCTTCTGTTTGATATTTAAAGCTCTTCACAACCTGGCCCTACAAACACCAAGCAAAACAGTCTTAAAGAGGCCTAGTGCTCCCTCCTCACCTCCACCTCTTGGAATGTCATGTTTTCTTTAAGACTTAGCTGAAGAAACAACACCTTTACTGATCTCCCTGGCTGCTGTTGCCTCCTCAGATTACCACATATGTGTTTTTGTGTGTTCTGTTTATGTTGAGTGCATATTATGATAAGTGCATATTTCAAAGCTCCTTAAGAAGCTGTTTTGCTCTCTTTGTAATCTGGCATTCTAATATTGTGGCTTACATTATGGAGATTAAACTATGGCTCATTTCAAGAAAAAAAAGTCCAAGGGCATAATTACCTTGAGAAAAATTTAGGTGATATATGTGCATTCTAATCCTATCCTTATAATCCCCCCAAAAAAACATATAAAAATGCCTAGCTTGACCCTTAAGTTCATAGTTTCTCAACTAAGAATAACAGTAATACACCAAGGAGGTCCAAGTATGCATACATGATAAGGTCTTCTGAGTTAGGGTCAATGGTGAAAATTACAAGGAAGTATATTTCAATTTGAATTCCTAGAAAAATTAGAGCTATCTTAATAAGGAATAGGCTGTCTCCTAATGCGACAAATTCCTCATCACTGGTGAGATTCAAATAGAACATGTCTGAGATTTGTGAGAAGGGGTTGGATTAGATGATTTCTGAATTCACTTCAAAGTATGAGATTCCTTGATTCCATGAGGCATGATTGTAAAGAAATAGATCTTATTTACACAACTGCAACAAATCAGTGTCATTTCCTTGTATTCATACCATGTACCATTCTATTATTTCAACATCACTACAAAATCGATCAAGAACTATGTCCAGGCTCCAAACAAAAAAAGACAATGACTTAGCCAAGCGTCATCTTCCTATTATAAATGTGACACTTCACCAGTTAGATACAAACTATTCACATAAAGTATTCACTGATATTCACATCACTGATAATCAGATGATACCTCTAATATAAATACAATGTAAATGCACATTGAAATTAGAGTAAAAACAAAGTTAAGAAATATAATTAAAGCTACCTGTGGAAATCTGAATTTTAAAAAACTATAATTACCTCTCTAAAGACAATATTGATGGTGTATATAAATGACAGAGAGCTCAAGACAAGTTCTAAAAAGCGTGAGAAGGAAAAGATTGATTCAACTGGATATATGTACATTGCAAGTATGCTTTCTACTTTTAAATCTACTTCCCTATCTATACGCCTACATGTATGATTTACTTGGAAAAAAAAAGATATTTTGTTTATAGTTTCAGGATTACCCTTAGCACAAAAACAGAAGGTAAAACCTCACCTTACTCATCTCAACAGCAACAGGGTTCATTAGTTACCAATTAGTAAAACTGCTCATCCAATTCCTAAAGGCATTTTTAAAAAATAAAAATACATCTACACAGTATCAATATTAGATGAGGCAAAACTCTTAAGTAAACTTCAGTCATAAGAAAAAGGTATTTACATTTTAAAGGGAAAAAAGCAAGTTACTAAATGGCATATTAGAATCATGTGGCTTTGAAAATGAGTCTGTTTCCTTTACTTTAAAAGTGTCTCAAGAGGGGGCAGAGCCAAGAAGTAAAGACATGGTAAAAGAGCAAAGGCAGGGACTCACCTAAGCTCTCCCACAAATCCCTCCAAATACCTTTAAATAATGACTTTAAACAAATTCTAGAGCAGCAGAACCCACAAAAATAAGTAGTGAAACAATTTTCCAGCCCAAAACAACTTAGAAGGTCAGCAGGAAGGATCTGTCGCACCTGGGTGAGAGAGAAGCACAATCCAGAGCAGACCAGACCCCAGCAAACCATAAACAGGTTTCAGGGCAACTGAATCAGTGGCAGCAGTGGCAGTTTTCAGCTGTCTCAACCCATAGTGGGTAAGGGAATCAGACAATGGATAAGAAGATGTACAGAGGTCCCTTTGCTGGCACCAGAGGCAAGACTCTGTTGTATTCCCTATACTTGGATCTGGGTTGAAGTCCTGGGTCTAAGTCCCAGTGCAAATAGACACACTAGCACACCAGAGCTTGTGGCTACTGTGGAGTAGGGACCTTGGTCACACTTCTGCAGTTGAAAAGAATATTTATGGTTACTCACAAATCAGTGCACAATGCAGGAGAGTAGCAAACACAGCACTCCCTAGATTATACCACTTTGGAAGAGTCAAAAATTTACAGGCCAACAGAATTACCTTGGAGAATAGGTGCACAAAAAACTGAAACTTAGGACAGTACTTCCTCACTTAGGAAGCAGTGTCCCACTTTAACACTGAGTTAAAAGCCAAGAAATAGGCTGGAAAAATAAGAAAAAAATTCTGACCATATTAAGTTACTATGGTGACAAGGAAGATCAAAACACACACTAAGAAGAAAACAACAAAGTCAAAATTCTGGCATCTAAAGTCTCAAAGAAAAATATGAATTGGTCTCAGGTCATGGAAGAGTTCAAGAGGCACAACAATCCAATGAAGAGAAGAATGCCTTGAAAAGCAGAATTGGCAAAATGGAAAAAGATATACAAAAATTCACCGAAGAGAAGAATTCCTTAAAAAGTAGAATTATCTAAATGGAAAAAGAGGTACAAAAGTTCACTGAAGAAGATAATTCCTTAAAAGTCAGAATTAGGCAAGTGGAAGTTTGGGAAACCTTTACAAGACATCAAGAAACAATCAAACAAAATCAAAAGAATGAAAAAAATAGAAGAAAATGTGAACTATCTCATTGGAAAAACAACTGACATGGGAATTAGATCCAGGAGAGATATTTTAAGAATTATTGGAGTACCTGAAAGTCACAATCAAAAAAGAGTCTAGATATCATCTTTCAAGGAATTATCAAGGAAAACTGCCCTGATATTCTAGAACCAGAGGGCAAAATAAAAACTGAAAGAATCCACCAATCACCTCCTGAAAGAGATCCCAAAAACTCCTAGGAATATTAGAGCCAAATTCCTGACCTCCCAAATCAAGGAGAAAATACTGCAAACAACCAAAAAGAAATAATTCAAATATAATGGAGCCACAGTAGGGATAAACACAATATTTAGCAGCTTCTACATTAAAGGATCCAGGGGCTTGGAATATGATATTCTAGAGGGCAAAAGAGCTAGGATGACAACCAATTACCTACCCAGCAAAAACTGAGTATAATGCTTTGGGGGGGGAAATGGATATTCAATGAAATAGAAGACTTTCAAGCATTTCTAATGAAAAGATCAGAGCTGAATAGAAAATCTGACTTTGAAATACAAGATGCAAAAGAAGCATAAAAACGTACACAAAAAAAAAGAAATCATAAGGGATTTGACAGAGCTAAACTGTTTATACTCCTGCACGGGAAAATGATATTTATAACTCCTAAAAACTTTCTCAGTATTAGGGCAGTTAGAAGGTGTACACATAGACAGAAAGCAGAGGTGTAAGTTGAATGTGATGGTATGATTATCTAAAAAATTAAGGGATGAGAAAGAAGAATGCACTAGGAGAAGGGGAAAGGGAGAGGTAGAATGGGATAAACTATCTGACATAAAAAAAGCTTAAAAGAAATTTATGAACCTTGCTCTCATTGGAATTGGCTCTAAGAAGGAATCATATACATACTCAGCTGGGTGTAGAAATCTACCTTACCATATAGGAAGGTAGGAAGCGGAGAGAGGGAGAGTTGATAGAAGGGAGGTAAGTTTGGAGGAGGCAAAAGACAGAAGCAAAACACTTTTGAGATTGGAGAAAGAGGAGGATAAATGGGGGGAAATACGTAGTTGGTAATCATTACAATAGAAAAAAATTTTTACAATGAAACTCTGATAAAGATTTCATTTCCCAAACATATAAAAAACTGAGTCAAATTTATAAAAATAAGAGTCATTCTTCAATTGATAAAGGGTCAAAGGATATGAACAGTCAGTTTTCAAAGTAATCAAAGCTATCTATAGTCATATAAAAAATGATCTAAATAAATATTGATGAGAGAAATGCAAATTAAAACAACTCTGAGCTACTACCTCACACCTGTCAAATTGGCTAATATGACAGAAAAGGAAAATGACCAATGTTGGAAACCATGCAGGAAAATTAAAACACTAATGTACTACTGGTGAAGTTGTATACTGATTCAGCCATTCTGGAGAGAAATTTGGAACTATGCTCAAAGGGCTATAAAACCATGAATATCCTTTGATCAAGCAATACCACTCTTAGATCTGTATCCCAAAGAGATAAAAAACAAAAAGGAAAAGAACCTATATGTACAAAAATATTTATAGCAGCTCTTTTAAGGGAGGCAGAGCATTGGAAACTGAGAGGATGTCCATCAATTGGGGAATGGCTGAACAAGTTGTTGTATATGATTGTGATGGAATATTATTGTACTTTAAAAAATGAAGACCAGGATGCTCTCAGAAAAATTTGGAAAGACATCAACTGATGAAAAGTGAAATGAGTAGAACCAGAAGAACATTTATATACCATAATAGTACATAATTATACATACATAATTATGTACATGCATTGTACATAACTGTGCAATGAACTACTATGAATAACTTATTTATGCTTAGCAATACAACGATCCAAGAAAATTCTGTAGAACTTATGATGAAAGGTGCTATCCATTTCCAGAGAAAGAACTGGTAGAGCCTGAATGCATATCAAAGATACTTTTTATTTTTCTTGGGTTTTCTGTCTGTTTTCTTTCACAGAATAACTTACTTGGAAATGTGTTTTACCTGACTATACATGTATTAACCACGTCAAATCGCTTGCCTTTTCAATGAGCTGGAGAGAAAAGAAGGGAGAGAATTTGGAACTCCAAATTTAAAAAACAAATGTTACAACTGTTTTTATATGTAATTAGGAAAAATAAAATATTAAATAAGATTTTTTTTTAAAGTATTTCAAATAGCAGAATAAAATAGCATCTATCCTGAACCTGCTGTTCAAGTTGGAGACACAAAACACACCGACAAAGGTTCTTCTTCCACCCCTGGTGACCTCAGAGATAGGACTTTAAACCCTCAGAGATTTTAAAATAAGACAAATTAAGTCAGGCAGAGACTTACAAGGCCCCCGTTTCCGCCTCTCTCCCCCACCTCCCCATCAGCATCCGCAGGAACACATCCTACAACCACCACTAGGGTATTCAGTTTAAGTCCCTCTTTGTGGTTAGACTTTCCTTTCTGAACTGATGTTTTTCTTGGACTGCCTTATAGTGGGATGGGGGCGGTGGGGTGGGGCAAGACCCAGGGACGGAGGTAACAACATCTGAATTATCTACTCCAGCTAACTAACGGTCAAGACACTTCTACACTGAACCCCTGTCATTTTCGGGCCAGTCAAGGGCCTAACTGGGGGAGGAAAATTAAAAAAAAAAAATTAAAGCGGGCAGGATTTAGGAAAAAATGTTGGGAGGGAGGGGTCCCTGGAATTCCCTAGAAGGATGTTAGTCCTCTTATCCTCCCCCCTTCCCCGCCAAGGGGGCTACGATCACTTTGAAAAAGTGTAGTTGCTTTCTTTTAATTATTAATTTTATTGATACGTTTGTGTGAGCGGCAAACAAGATTTCCAAGAAAGTGGGTTGGGGGCTGGGGTAGAAGGGAGTCAGGGAGTCCCGGGCAGAGAGCGGGGAGCGGGAACAATGCTGACCCACTTCTCCAGCCCGGCCCTCTCCAGCAGCAGCCCCAGCCCTGGGGGGCATCCAACTGGTAAGGGGAGGGGGAGGAGGAGGAGGAGGATGGGGGGAGGAAGGACAGAAAGCTTCCTTCCTCGTCTCTGCGTCCGCTCCCAGGAGCCGGGCCGCGGGCTAGCGGGGAAGGCAGCGCTTCCAGGGCCCCCAGTCTGTCCGGCCTCTTCCTCCCACGGGGCTGAAGCCCCCACCTCTCCCAGCCCCGGGCCCGGGCCCGGGGTCCGAGCCTGAGGGAAAGGACCGTCCAGAGTCCCCAGCGCCCGGGCCGGCCCGGGCCGGGCCTCGCCTCGCACAGCCCCGCTCCCCAGGCCCGGAGCCCGCTGCTCGCCTCCGGGACCCTCCAGCCCCAGGCCTTCCTCTCCCCCGCCAGAGGCCACAGTGAGGGGCGGTGCGTCCCCAGACCGGGTTCTGGGAGCGAACAGGCGGCTCCCGGGGCGACCCCCGGGGCCGAGAAGGGGGAAGTCAGGACTTACCTGTCATTACTTTCTACGCCATCTTGGATCCACTTGTCAACGTCCCCACAAAGCATTATGGGAAAGAAAGAGCCTTTAAAGTGACTCCCCCCCACCTCTCCCCTCCCCCCGTCCTCCGGCCGGCCTTCCTCCGCTCGGCCCCCTCCTCTTCCCTCCCAGGCCGAACTCCCGCCCTCTCAGCTTCCACCGCCCCTTCGCTTCGGCCACGCCCCGAGCCGGAAAGTTTGGAGGGGGTGGGGGGCGTACCTCCCCCAGCCTGCCCAGAGCAGCGGCTCGGCCCCGTCACCTCCCCCCCGCCCCCGCCTCTTCCGCTCCTCTCATTTGCATTTGAAATTCACAGCCTGGATTAACCCCTTGTTTTATTTACCACTGTAGTTATTTTCCTCTTTTTCTGGGGGGGGGGGCCCGCTGCTCCTGCCTCGGGATGCGGAGATTCCAGGCACCCCTCCCCCACCCCCTTTTAACCACTCTTCTTGCCCTCGCTCGATTACCCGCCAGTCTTGGCCGGGACTCCGGTGGCTTGTGCTTGGTTGTAGGTTTGTCCTGCTGGGTAGCTGAGAATATTTAGATGATTTAAATATTTATGATCACTATATTTTAATCTTTTTGTTGATCATTTCCATATATACACACTCAACTTAAAACTGAGCTAAGACTTTTGGAACACCATGTGTGTGTACGTGTGTAGTAATAATAAGATTCATTCAGTTTAGTAGCTTATCACTGTGCTAAGACTTTGTTTATGACAATAAATATCTAAGTGTATCTTTAAGCTCTGATAACTTAACGTGGCACTAAGACTTTGGGGACACCCTATACGGTATACTTGCTACATATGCAAGATATATATAGATTGTGTGTGTGTGTGTGTGTGTGTGTGTGTGTGTGTATGGAGATAGTTTCTTTTCGGTGAACAGTTCCCCTTTCCTTTCCCTTCCCTCCCCCAAAGGAATGCATGTTTAGCTCCGACTTGCAAACTCCCTACAGAGTTGCTTGGCACTGTCCACTCTGGGGAAAGGAGTCAAGACAGGGAAATTCAGCCACAGAAGAGGGTTGTCCCTCGGCAGGCGCAGTTATTTGTTTGTTTGCTTAGCTATTAAACTATTTAACTGTGTGTATCTACAGTTTCAGAGGTGTGCTTTTGGGTTTTTGGGTTTTTTTTGCATTGCCTTCTCTCTCCTGGGCTACTGTGCATGTCATGTGGACATCATGTTCTGCAGAAAACTATCATCATGAGGTTTTTGGTTTTGTTTTTTAGCTGTTTGGTTTTTTTTTTTAAACTAATGAACTAAAGGGTAGGCGACTTCATTTTTGCTTGTTTATCCGCCCTCCCTCCTACAGTACAGTCTCTCTAGGTGAATGATTTAACCAGAGATCTTTTCCTTTCCTAGCCCATTCCCCACCTCCCTGGGCCAGGAATGTGGCATTAAATCTAGCCTGTTTCACCCTTTTAAGCCTATTACTTCTCGGAGCAGCCCAAACTCTAGTAACTCATCTGTACAAGCAGGAGGTGTGGCATGTGGAGAGACTGGAAGAAATATGCCCTGAGAGCGTTTTGCTGACGCCACTAGCACCTAAATCAATGAACTGATTAAATTCTCGATGCGGTCCTGTCTATAACTAGCCCCTTCAACTCTGGAAGATGTGTTTCCTTGTGTGTATATATGTTCATGGGTTAAAAATTGCTCAGCCTGTAGAAACCAGGGAGCAGTTAATTCCCGTGAGCTCTAAGCACTTAATCTCCGCCTCTGCTTTGAGTCAACGTTTTAAAGCTTCCAGCCCTTCCCCAAAAGAAAATGAAAGAACTAATTTAACTGTTATTTCTAAGCACCTTGATGTGATGAGGGAAGTACAAATTCACCTAGGCTGTCTAGCCAGAAATAGTAACTAGAGGCAAGGGATCCCTCCCTCCACCTCTGCCAAGGAGTCATCGGTGATTAGTCTCAGCCTGTGAGGCAGAGATTTCAACATCTCCAAACATACTTCTGTGCCCCGTGTTGAATAAATGCATGCAAACATAAAGCAGAACCAGAAGGGGAAAGAGAAAGAGGGAGAAGAGAGCTATGGCAGCAGTTCTGCCATTCAGCTTTCCAACAGCCTTTACTGGTCTGCCTAGTGGTCCTTACAGATGGAGAACTTCCTTCCTTCCCCCTTTTTGCTCAGAATGAAAATATCACATTTATCTATCATTTGAGCTGATAAAAGTCTTAGAAATCATCTGCGACTTCATTTTTCAAATGCCTCAGGTCACACTGTATTTTATGGAAGTCCTGGGATGGACTTGACTAAAGCCCAAGTGGTGGAGGTGGCTTGGGTGCTATGACAAGGTAGTGCCGTTGCCTTCTTCTACAGGTCCACTGCTCTTATCTAGGAACCAGTCTCTGTGTTAAGAAGATTTTGATCAACCGGTGAGGAAGTTTTGGAACACAATAATTCAAAAACTGTCTTCTAAGGAATAGAGAAATTGCTCATCTATGTCATAGAAAGGAGGATCAGTTGCCGCTGGCAACATCACAGATCTTTGGAAACACTGGCATGCTAAGACCAAAGAGTTAATTTACAGTAGTCTAGTCAACAAGCATTTTTTAAGTGCCTATGTTGTGCCTGACACTGTGCCAAGTACTTGGAAATACAAAGAAAGGCAACTTATCAAAAATAAATAAAAAGTCACTACTCTCAAAGAACTGATAGTCTAATGTGGGGAGCCAACATGCAAACAACTATGTACAAATATAGTGTAGAAAGGATAAACTGGAGATAATATCAAAGGGAAAAATATAGCATAAAAAGGGACTAGGAAAGGCTTCTTAAGACTTTAGCTGAGACTTGAAGGAAGCCAGGAAGCAGAGAAATAGAAGCAGATAGAGTTGTGAGTCAACATTCGCCTTATCACTCTACCTAATTCTTCTTATTACTCTGCTTTGCAGGTATTCTTATCTATCTTGTTTAGTTTTTTATCTGAGAAACCCTGGAGAAAAAATTCCCATAAGCTGGATACTGAGGAAAGCACCCAAAGGTAGACTGAACCTGATTTAAGCCAGTCACCCAGTATTTTCAGCACTGGAACCAAATGAGACATTTGTAGATTACTCAACAAGTTTTTAAAAATGAGATTTACCTAACCATAGTAGGAGAAGAGTTATTAAATACACATCAATGTGATTTGGCTGAGCCAAGTTCCCTTGCCTTTTGTTTTCTATCAACCAAAAATCTGAAAGGGCACCTGGAGCTCTTCAGGCTGTTTGGTACTCAGACAAATAGGAAATTAAGTCAACAGCCTTTTAGTCCTCTAAGCCAACCAAATCTCAAAGATGGTGTCAATATCTTTTAAAGAAAAGTTAGCCTAACTTGAATGAAGGCAGGGGTTTACACTGCAAGAGCTGAGAAATACTGCTTAAGGAATATCCAGAAAGGAGTAACTCCCTTCACCGTATAAGCAAGGAGAAGGTATGTGTCTGGTGACCCTCATTCCACTTGAAGAGATTATAGACCTTTGTCAAAAAAGCGGGGGAAGCTCCAGAGGCAGCTAGGTGTCTCAGTCAATAGCATACCAGTCCTAGAGTCAGGAGAACTTGAGTTCAAATCCAGCCTCAGGCACTTGATATTTATTAGTTGTGTGACCTTGGACAAGTCACTTAACCCCAATTGCACTGCCGACCCCCCCTCCCAAAAAGAGAGGGTACCCGCAATGGAGTTAGAGATTCCCGTTTTCTTGAAGTGAGAACACAACTCTTGATTGGTCTTGCCACTTAGGTTCGAGGAGGATGGGTTTTTGTGAGTCAGGAAGATGCACTCAATTGGTCTATAAAGCCACCTAGATGGCTCTACCTGTGTTTGTGCCTTGGATCTGATAGTGTATGCCCTGTGGCTTTCTATTGCATGGGACAAATCTACTGGAAGTGATGCTCCTCCCGTTTCAAAGAGCCTGTCCATTTAAGCCTTCAGAATGTCACTTGCCTAGTTGTCAGTACCAACTGACACAAGCTCAACTGCTATTTACATGGAACCCACGTCCACTTTGACCTTCAAAGGTCTCTTTTGCATATTTGCTACAATCACCAAGATCAGTGGTCTTGAAGGGTCCTGATACCAAATAAGGTGGCCAAATTTCTCAATCTTCTCTCTCTCTCTCTCTCCCTCCCTTCCAGCCTCCCTCCCTCCCTCTCTCTCCCTCTCCCTCCCTCCTTCCCCTTCCCTCCCTCCCTCCCTCCCTCTCTCCCTCTCTCTCTCTCTCTCTCTCTCTCTCTCTCTCTCTCTCTCTCTCTCTCTCTCTCTCTCTCTCTCTCTCTCTCTCTCTCCTTCTAACCCTAGTCCCAGAGAAAACTGTAAAACAAAGTTACGTCACGGCTTATGTCCTAAGTCTCCCCAAAATGTAATCAACAGCATCCTTTCTATGAAAGGAACAAAATGAACAATAAGAGTATCAGATATGACATCTGTTTATTTCCTCTATTTCTGAAAATGCTTAGTCTTAAGACAATTAAAAGCAAATAATAATATAAAATAGTTTTAAAAAACATCAGCCTATTATATGTGCTCTGCCCCTCTCCCTCCCCATCCTTCTTAAGTAAAGGCTGTTTGTAAAGATATTTCACTAGAACCTCAGACCTGTATTGTCTTTAGCATTTCACAAGGTTCACAATCTTTCCTTTCTGGAGGCAATCAAGGTTAAGTGACTTGCCCAGGGTCACATAGCTTATAAGTGTCTGAGGCTAGATTTGAACTCAGGTTGTCCCGACTTCAAGGATGGTGCTCTAATCCACAGTGCCACCTAGCTGCCCCCTTTTTTTCTTTCTTTTAAAGAATAGAGTTGTGAGTCAACATTGGCCTTATCACTCTACCTAATTCTTCTTATTACTCTGCAAAACAATGTCTTAAGCATTCAATGGGAGTTTAGCCTAAGATAGGTTAGCACCAAAGGAACCCTAAGCCATTTTCTTAGAGATGACTAGTGTGCATCAAATAAGCTGTGTTAGAGTGGAGTAGTATCTCCAACATAGGCTTTTAGTCCAGCTCCTTAATCCTGTTGGGCCAGCACTAGATGAGTCTTTGCTTCTATGGGCAAGATGACCTCTTCTTCAAGGATCCTGATGACGGACTCAGACTGAGTTGAGGTCCACAGCCAAGGGCCCATTGGGTTGAGGAATAATGAGAGCTCACTAACAGACAGGTCTGCTAACCAAAATCAACCAATTAATCTCCTTTCACCTTGGTAGCCAGTTTTCCAGGGTAGTTCTAGTTTCTTGAGAGTACTATATCTCCCTTTAGAGTACTGTATCTCACTTCAATCTATTGGTGATTCTGTAATAATAATAATAACAGTAGCTAGAATTTATATAATGCTTTAACGGTTTGCAAAGCACTTTACAGAGGGTAAATTTGTAACAGTTGTTCCTCACAGTCTCCCTGGAAGGTAGGTACTATTGTTAACCCCATTTTACAGAAAAGAAAACTGAGACAGACAGAGGCAAAGTGACTTGCACCAGAGGCAAGATTTGAACTGAGGTCTTTCTTACTCTAGGTCCAGTGAACTATATGATGTGCCACCAGAATGCCTGAGTATAAACCTGCCTAGTGGGATAGCTGACACCGTGCCCCAAGGAATAGCCATGGCTAAGTGTACCAGTTGGGTCCAATGTGTAGCAGCTTCACCAGGTCCACCACAGTGTTTGGAATGTCCCCTCTTCCATATGACTGGTTCATAGCCTCACTTGTCTTCTTTTCATTTTATCCCTGCAGAAGCCAATGACATAGATGAGTTGACCCAAAATGTCATCTGTTGGCAAGATACTCTCTACAGTCAGATCTCCCATGGCTGCTTCTCTCACCTGCCCTTTGGTCTGACCAGGCAGCTCCTGAGACAACAATACCTGATATCTTCATCACTTTCAGAGCAGCATTTTGGTGAGAATACTGCTCAATTCCCATATGATCAGTAGGCAGAGCTTTTGATTTCCTCATTTCTTGGATGTTTTCCAGGTATCATCTCCATCCTCTGTGGACTTCCACATGAGTTTCTTGACATCAGTCAGATAGTCAATAAACATTTATTAAGGGTGAAGTTAAGATGTCAGAATATAGCAGGAAGCAGTATAGCGATCTCCCCCAAAAGCTCCTCCAAACAGACCTAGAAAATGTATCAGATCAAATCCTCAACAGGAAATCCAAGAAAATATCACAGCAAGTCATTTATATAGACAGCATAAAGAAAGAGACAGACACATCTGTAGACACAGAGGACTGGATCTGGTCAGGAGCAGGTCTTAGGGAGAATTCCAGTGCAATGAAAGGGGAATTATACCTTACAGTCAAGAAGAGATCCCAGAGGAGGAGGGAGCCAAGATGATGGAGTAGAAAGATGCACATATGCTAGCTCTTACCCCACAGCCCATAAAATACCTGTAAAGAAGAACTCTCAACAAATTCTAGAGCAGCAGAAGCCACAGAACAACAGAGTGGAGGAGATTTCTATCCCAGAGAGACCTGAAAGACCGACAGGAAAGGTCTGTCGTGCACCAAAAGAGGAGCAGAGCCCAGCCCTGCCTTGACCACGTGGCACTGAAAGGAGCAGATCTGAGCAGGCTTCAGGGACAGAATCTCCACCAGCAGTGAAGATCCCTCAACCCACAGGTGTCAAGGGTCAGTGAGAGGGTCTTTTTGGCTGGTTGAGAAGGGAGCAGGGTGTCCCCATAACTCAGGCCTCCTCAGGTGGCAGCAGTAGAGGCAGCAGTGGAGGCAGCAACAGCAGACTGGGCTCCCAAAGCAGGCTGTAGCCCACATCCATTGTTGAAGGTCTCCTTGTAAACCCCCTGAGGGAACTGAACCCTGTGTGATGGCTCTGCCCCCACCTGAGCAGCTGATCTTAATCTCACACTGAATAGAAGCCCTGCCCTTGCCTAAAACCCCTGAGGCTTTGGAGCAGCCCATCTAAATCCCAGCCCCCAGTGCTGGCTTGGCAGAACTGGAGGTGAAATGGGTGTGGAGAAGAAACTCAGAAGTCAAGTAACTGGCCGGGAAAATGCCCAAAAAAGGGGGAAAAAAATAAGACCATAGAAGGTTACCTTCTTGGGGAACAGGTATCTCCTCCCATCCTTTTGGATGGGGAATAACAAGGCATACTGTCAGAGGAAGTCGAGGCCTCTGCCTCCAGGGCCTCCAAAGGGAACTTAAACTGGGCTCAGGCAATAGAAGACCTTAAAAAACAAGTTAGCAGCTTACTAAAGGACAACCAAAAAAATGCTGAGGATAATAACAGCTTTAAAAAGAGGCTAACTCAATTGGAAACAGGTCCAAAAAGCCAATGAGGAGAAGGAGGTTTTAAAAAGCAGAATTAGTCAAATGGAGGAGAAGGTTCAAAAGCTCACTGAACAAAATAATTCGTTGAAAGAGAGAATTGAGTTCAAGGAAATGAATGACTATGAGTTAAATCAAGCAGTTAGTAAACAAAACCAAAAATTTGAAAAAATAGAAGATAATGTGAAACATTTCATTTGAAAAACAACTGACCTGGAAAATAGATCCAGGAGAAACAATTTAAAAATTATGGGACTACCTGAAAGCCATGATCAAAAAAAGAACCTGGATATTATCTTCCATGAAATTGTCAAGGAAAACTGCCCTGATGTTCTAGAATCAGAGGGCAAAATAAATATTGAAAGAATTCACCGATCACCTCTTGAAAGAAACCCAAACAGAGAAACTCTTAGGAATGTTGTGGCCAAATTTCAGAGTTCCCAGGTTGAGGAGAAAATACTGCAAATAGCTAGAAAGAAACAATTTGAGTACTGTGGAAATACAAACAGGGTAACACAGGATCTGGCAGCTTAAACATTAAGGGATTGAAGGGCTTGGAATGGGATATTTCAGAGGTCAAAGGAACTGGGATTAAAACCAAGAATCACCTACCCAAGTGATCTGGGTATCTGAGTATAATACTTCAAGGGAATAGAAGGTCATTCAATGATATAGATGACTTTCAATCATTCATATTGAGGAAAAGACCAGATCTGTATAGAAAAATTTGACTTCCCAAGACAAGAATCAAGAGAAGCAGGAAAAGGTAAACAGGAAAGAAAAATCATAAAAGACTCTCTAAAGCTGAACTGTTTACATTACTACACGGAAAGAAAATATTTTTAATTCTTGAATCTTTTCTCAGTATTCTTGAATCATCTCAATAGATGGAGAGATTGTACATACACACACACATACACACAAATACACTTACATAGATAGAAAGTACAGGGTGTGTTATATCAGAAGAGATGATATCCACACACACAAAAAAAATAAAATAAAATAAAAATTAAGGGGTGAAGGAGGAAAATACCAGGAAGAGAAAGGGAGAAATGGAACAGGGCAGACTATAACTCATAAAAGAGATAAGAAAAATCTTATTCAATGGAGGAGAAAAGGGAAAAGAGGAAAGGGGAAAAATGAAGCTACTCTCTTCACATGTGGCTGAAGGAGGGAATAACATGCTCACTAAATTTGATATGAAAATTTATATTACACCACAAGAAAGTAGGAGAGGAGTCAACAAGTGGCATGAGGGGAATGTTAGAAGGGAGGGCAAATGGGAGAAGGGAGTCACTAGAAATAAACATTTTCTAGAAGGGACAAGGTCAATTGTGGGGAAAAAAAATAAGGGGGGATAGAGTAGGACAGAGGGCAATATAATTAGTATTACACAACATGATTATTATCTTTTGCAAAAGAACACATATTTAGTCTGTATTGAATTGCTTCACTTCTCAGTGGGGCTGGAGAGTGGGGGTAGGGGGGAGGGAGAGAAGTTGGAATTCAAAGTATTAGCAATGAATGTTGAGAATTTTTTTTGCGTATAATTGGGAAATAAGAACTACAGGGAATGGGGTATAGAAATTTATCTTGCCCTACAAGAAAAGAGAGAAGATGGGGATAAGGGAAGGGTGGGATGTGACAGAAGGGAGGGTATACTGAGGGAAGGAGTAATCAGAATGCAAGGTATTAGGAAGCAGGGGGGAGGGGAGTGATAGGGAGAAAAATTGGACATGTTACAAAGTGAGGTAAAAGCAATTAGTATTAAAACAATTGACTGAATTAATTACTGAGAATAAATCAATGACATCTTTAGTTTGGGGAAAAGAATTTCAGTCTAAATTTCCTAGAGGAAGGTAACCTCGGGTAAAATTTGTCATTGATAGAAAAGTTAAAGTTTTAATGGCAAATTTGATTTTATGATTGCTATTTAATCAGGAAATAGAACATGTATAGAAAGGCATGTAAGCCATTTAAGACTTGCCTCAAAAGATGTTCCTTAGCCAAAGTGAAATTATAATCATATTTGAAACCTGGTTATTGGAACTTGCCATTTTTAGATGCTATGGGACTATTAAGTGACTGTTCTTCTGAGTCTAACTCCAGGTATGGGAAGCAAGAAAGGTGATCTGAGCCTCCAATCCATGATGCCAGTAAGCTGGTGAGATGCTGGTATGAACTGCAAAAGGTGATCTCATGGGAAGGGTGGGAGAGTGGCTGTTCAGCCTGGGCTGAGGTAGGATTCTCCTGACTCAGTTTCCCCACTCACACCTGGCAGACTTTAAGCTTGACTGAATGCAAGTGGACAATCTAATCCTGCCTGGAACTGACATGAAGTTGGGGAGATATTATATCCCTGCAATGTCCCTACTCTTGGTGGCAATTTCCTATAGTCAAAAGGTTTGTAAGCTTAATACCAGATCTATTCAATTGTTGATTATGGGCAGGGGAACATCTGAGGTTGTCTAAAATTAAGCTATTAGGCATAGAACTTTAGACCAACAACAGTTAGTTAGGGTCCTTTAATTCTTAGTAATACTGTGGAGACAATTAGTTCAAGAGTTTGTAAAGTTAGCAACATAAATATTATTTGTGTCTCAGTTGGTTAATGTTTTAAAAAAAATTCTTTTGTGGTCCATATTGTAAATGCTTTAAAAAGAAGTATCATCTGACCAAAAGTTTGAATTGTTTTATCTGTTATGAACTGTGTTAAAAATGAAAATAAAATTAAAAAAAAAAAAAGAGTTCCCAGATCTATATGAGGCACTGAGACCTCCTGTATACCAGGGTGAACTGATATCTTTGTCACCTACTACCCAGTTCCGAGTTACAGATCCAGAATGAGGAAGGGATCTGCATACAGGGATGTGATTCCTGAGGAAAGAACAATTGAGGACCCTAGCCTGTGTACAAGGAAAGGATAAAGTTCAGAAACAAGTAGTAGTAATATAGTTCATGCTCCAGTAGCAGAGCAGCATTGGCATTCTAGCTTGTAATCTGATCTAAAATCTTTAGAATATTAACCAGGGCAGTAATCTCATGGGGGAGAGATAACATGCTAGCAAATATATACAAAGTAAGCTCTACACAGAATAAACAGGAAATAATTAACAGAGGGAAGGCAGGAATTAAGGAATTTTGGAGAAGGCTTCCTATAGAAGGTGGGATTTTAGTTGGAACTTAAAGGAAGACAGAGAGGTAACAGATTGAGTAGAGGAGGGAGAGTGTTCCACACATGGGGGAATAACCAGAAAAAATGCCCAGAGTCAAGAGATGGAGTGTCTTATTCATGCAATAGCTGGTACATACTCAAAGAGTATGTGACAGGAAGTAAGGTGTAAGACTAGAAAGCTAAGAGGGTGCTAGATTATGAGGGGCTTTGAATGCCAAACAAAACTTTTGTGTTTGCTCCTGGAGGCAATAGGGAAACTCTGCAGCTAACTGTTTGGGGGTTAGGGAGATGGGACATGGTCAGACTTGTATCTTAGAAAAATTATTGTTATGAGAAACAATGAACAGGAAGAATTCAGAGAAGCCTGGAAAGACTTATATGAACTGATGCTATGTGAAAGGAACAGAGCCAGGAGAATTTTGTACACAGCAACAATCACAGCATGCAAGGAATTTTTCTGGTAGACTTAGTACTTCATTGAAATGCATGGACTTAAAAAATTCCAATGGACTCTTGAGGCAAAATGCCTTCCACATTCAGAGAAAGAACTATAGAATCGGATTGCAGATAGACACAGACCATTTTCTTTTGTATTATGTTTTGTTTTATTTTGTCTTATTTTATGGTTTCTCCCATTCATTTTAATTCTTCTATGCAACATATATTTAATAGGAAAGCATGTGTGAAACCTATACAAGATTGGACGCTGTCACAGGGGAGTGGAGAGGGAGGGAGGGGGAAAAAAATCTAAGATACGTGGAAGTGATTGTCAAACACTGAAAACAAATAAAATAGTTTAATTTTTTTTAAAAAAAAGAAAAATTATTGTTTTTGTTCATCCTTCATTTCTAAAGAAGATCAGTGATATCAGGTATAAGTGATTTCTTGACTTGTGCATAAATTGGATTTAAGTGAGGCAGAATTGCACAAACCATCAGATTCACTCTTTCCGAGAGACATCAAAGTCCAGTGGCAAGGCAAAAGTGAGGATGACTGATGATGGCCTGGGATGCAGTAGGTGACCTTGGAATCTTCAAAGTCTTACCAAGCTCTAAGTGTTCTACAGCACTTGCATCAGTCACCTTTATATGTGTTAGAACAAATTGTTCTTATCCATCCATTCAACCAGTAGAAGTCTTCACATGCTTCTAGTAGTATTCCCCCTAACTCACCAACAGGTCTAAGACCTGTTGGCTACCCTCAAACTGGTTTAGCCCTTCTGCCAACATGTTTTATCAGGGTGTGGCTGTTGTGCATGCTATGGCTTCTTGAAACCACAGAAAATCACTGTAGTGGCTGATGAAAGATGGATTAAAGTTGGGAGAGACTTGAGGCAGGCAAACCCACCAACTTGTTCATCATTTCTTATAACACAATAATACTCCATTACATTCATATGCTACAACTTGTTTGGCCATTCCCTAATTAATGAGCATTCCCTCAATTTCCAATTCTTTGCCTCCACAAAAAGAGCTGCTATAAATATTTTTGTGTATTTGGGTCCTTTTCCCTTTGTTATGATCTCTTTGGATTGCAGATCTAGTAGTGGTATTGTTGGATCAAAGGGTATGCACAGTTTGATTGCCCTTTAGGCATAGTTCCAAATTGCTCTCCAGAATGGTTGGATCAGTTCAATGTTTTGTCTTTTTTTTTTTTTTGTGAGGCAATCAGGGTTAAGTGACGTGTCCAGAGTCACACAGCTAGTAAGTATCTAAAGTCAGATTTGAACTAAAGTCCTCCTGACTCTAGAGCCAGTGCTCTATCTACTATCTGGTGGCCCCACTGCGCTCTTAAGATAGTTATCCTTACCTGTACATTGATAAAAGACTTGAGGTTGAGTTGAGTATGATGGAATGATTCTAAAAAATTAAAATGAGTAGGGAGAGATAAAATGGAATAATTATACAAATAAGGCATAAGGAAGAACTATTACAGAAGAAGCAGGTTGGAGTGCAGGGGTGATAGTGCCATATATCATAACTGGGTTAAAGAGGAAATATCATACATCTAAAAGGGCATAAAAGTCTTCTAAATCTATAAAGAAATAGAAAAGAAAAGGGTCAGGATAAGGGAGAGAGTAAATTAGATTTGTCAAGAGAAATAGATAGGGTACATAGGGCAAGATGGATAAATAGTGAGGAAAAATGGGATGGAGGGAAATACACAATTAGTAATTATAACTTTGGGTGTGATTGGGATTAACTCACTCGTAAACTAGGAACAGATAGTAGAATAGATTATAAATCAGAATCTGACAATATGTTGTTTATAAGAAACACTATAAAAAATGAAAGATACACTCAGAGTTAAGATAAAGGGCTGGAGTAGAATTTATTATGCTACAGCTTATGTAAAAAAAAAAGCAGAGGTAGCAGTTATGATCTCAGACAAAGTTAAGTCTAAAAGAGATTTAATTAAAAGAGATAAACATGAAAACTACACCATGTGTTGCAAATATTATTTAATATTGTTTTGGAAATGCCATCAGTAGCAATAAGAGAAGAAAAAGAAATTGAAGCAATCAGAAAGGGAAATAAGCAACACAGAGGAATCTCTTTTTGCACATCATATAATGATATATTTGGTAATTTTTTTCTTTTTTATTAATTATTTTATTTTTTAGTTTTCAAAATTCACTTTCACAAGATTTTGAGATCCAAATTTTCTCCCCATCTCTCTCCTCTGCCTACCCCAAGCATTCTGATTTCCCTTTCTCCCAACCTGCCCTCCCTTCTATCACATTTCTCCTTTCTCTCATCCCCATGCCCTCTATTTTCTTGTAGGGCAAGATAGATTTCTATATTCCATTGCCTGTATGTCTTACTTCCCAGCTGCATGTGAAAATAATTTTTAACATTCATTTTTAAAACTTTGAATTCGAACTTCTTTCCCTTCCTCCCTCCCCCTCACCCCCATTGAGAAGGCAAGCAATTCAATGTAGGTTATACATATATAGTCATGTTGTGAAAGATTAACTATATTTTCCTCCATCCTATCCTGCTTCCTATTTATTCTATTCTCTCTTTTGACCCTGTCTGTTTTCAAAAGTGTTTACTTCTAATTATTCCCTTTTCCCATTTGCCCTCCCTTCTATCACCTCCCAACCCCCACTTATGCCCTTCTCCCTACTTTCCTGTAGTGTAAGATAGATTTTCTTACAAAATTGAGTTTGCATGTTATTTTCTCCTTAAGCCAGATCTGATGACACTAAGGCTTACTCTTTCCTCTCACCTCCTCCCTCTTACCCTCCATTGAAAAAGCTCTTTCTTGCCTCTTTTACGTGAGGGATAATTACCCCATTCCGTTTCTCCTTTTCTCATTCTTCCAATATATTCCTCTTTCACCCCTTAGTTTTATTTTTTTAGATATCATCTCTTTATATTCAACTCACCCTGTGCCTTCTGTATACATACATACATACATACATACATACATACATACATACATATATATATATGTATATATATATACATGTATATATATATATATATATGTATATATATATAATACCTCCAACTACCCTAACACTAAGACAAGTCTCAAGAGTAACAAATATTATCTTTCCATGTAGGAATGTAAACAGTTTTAGTAAGTCTGTTATGATTTCTCTTTTGTATTTACTTTTCATGGTTCTCTTGATTCTTGTGTTTGAAAGTCAAATGTTCTATTCAGCTTTGGTCTTTTCATCAAGAATGCTTGAAAGTCCTCTGTTTCATAGAATGATCAATTTTTCCCCTGAAGTACTATACTCAGTTTTGCTGGGGAGGTGATTCTTGGTTTTAATCCTAGCTCCTTTGACCTCTCAAATATCATATTCCAAGCCTATGGATCCCTTAATATAGAAGCTGCTAGATAATGTGTTATCCTGATTGTGCTTCCGCAATATTTGAATTGTTTCTTTTTGGCTGCTTGCAATATTTTCTCCTTGACTTGGGAGCTCTGGAATCTGGCTACAATATTCTTAGGAGTTGTCCTTTTGGGATCTCTTTCAGGAGGTGATTGGTGGATTCTTTCCATTTCTATATTACCCTCTAGTTCTAGGATATCAGGAAGGTTTTCCTTGTTAATTTCTTGAAAGATAATATCTAGGCTCTTTTTTTGATTATGGCTTTCAGGTAGTCCAATAATTTTTAAATTGTCTGTCCTGGATCTATTTTCCAGGTCAGTGGTTTTTCCAATGAGATATTTCATATTGTCTGCTATTTTTTTGATTCTTTTGGTTTTGTTTTATAATTTCTTGATTTTTTTCATAAAGTCATTATCTTACATTTACTCCATTCTAATCTTTAAGGAATTACTTTTTTTAGTGAGCTTTTGGATCTCATTTTCCATCTGGCCAACTCTGCTTTTTAAGGCATTCTTCTTATTGGCTTTTTAGATCTCTTTTGCCATTTGGGTTAGTCTGTTTTTTAAGGTGTTATTTTCTTCAGAATTTCTTTGGGTCCCCTTTAGCAAGCAGTTGACTCATTTTTCATGATTTTCCTTCATTATTCTTATTTTTCTTCCCAATTTTTGCCCTACTTCTCTTACTTGATTTTCAAAATCCTTTTTGAACTCTTCCATGGCCTGAGACCAATTCATATTTTTCTTGGAGGCTTTGGATGTAGGAGTTTTGACTTTGTTGTCTTCTTCTGTTTGTATATTTTGATCTTCTTTGATTGTCATCAAAATAAGATTCTATAGTCTGATTTTTTTTTTCCAGTTTTCGCTTATTTCCCCAGACATTTACTTGACTTTTGAGCTCTTTGTCAAAGTAGTTCTCTGTTTCCAGTGGGGGTGGAGGGTATACTGTCAGCCATTTGATCCCCCTACAACCTGTGGGCCTAGAGCTCCAGAAACAGCAGCTGCTGCTGCCCCTGCTGCTCCTGCAGATGCCACAGGCTCCCCTACCCTGGGGCTGGGGCCTGGCTGGACCACTCTACTCTCTCACACAGGTCTGACAAGTTTTTCCTACTGACCTTTCAATTTTTCCTTGGCATTTTGGTATTGTGAAGTCTGGAGACCACCACAGGTGCCAGTGATTCAGTCCCCCTCAGGCATGCTCAAGTCCTATCTTCCAATAGTTAGTGATAGACACTTCCCGTCCTTCCAAGCTTTCTTGGCCTAGAGATTTGTTTCACACCATCATTTTGTGGGTTCTGCAGCTCCAGAATTTGTTTAGTCATTTTTTACAGATATTTGACTGGGTTTCAGGGGAGTCCCTACTTTTACTCCACTATCTTGGCTCTGCCCTCATATTTGGAAATTTTTAAAGATTCAACAAAAAAGTTAGTTGAAACAATGAATAATTTTAGCAAAGTAGTAGGATGTAAAATAAGCCCACATAAATCATCAGCAACAAATCACTGAAAGAAAAAAAAGAGATACATCATTTAAATTAATTATAGACCATATAATATGCCTAAAAGTATATCTGCTAAAACAGACCCAGGAACTACATGAACATAATTATAAAACACTTTATGCCAATAAAGTCAGATTTAAACAATTACAGAAATATTCATTGTTCATGGTTAGGCCAACTCAATATAATAAAAGTGATAATTTTACCTAACTTGCCTATTTACTCAATGTCTTCCCAATTAAATTACCAAAAAATTATTTTAATGAATTAGAAAAATAAGAAAATTCATTTGGAATAACAAAAGGTCAAGAATTTCAGAGAAACTAATGAAAAATGTAAACGAAGGAAGTTTAGCAGTACCAGGTCTTAAACTATATTATGAGGTAAAAATTAGCAAAACTCTCTGGTACTAACTAAGAAATAGAAAGATAGATCAGTGGAACAGAGTAAAGAAATAATATACAGAAGTAAATTATGATAGTAACCTTGTACTTGACAAATATAAAAAATTTAAGTTTTAGGAATTCATTATTTGGTGAAAAAAAAATTGTTGGGAAAGCTGGAAAGCAGTCATTAGAAACTGGGCATAGAACAATATCTTCCAGGAATGGGGAAGCTATAGCCTCAAGTGAGATCCTTTGAATCCAAACTTTTGTTCTCTGAAGTTGAGATTCAGTCAAAGGGCTGCACTTGAGGATCTAAAGGGCCACATGTACACTCAAGGCCACAGGTTCCCAAACCCTGTAACGTAAATCAAAATGGATACATAATCTGAATGTAAAGGGAGATATCACAAGAAAATTAAAAGAGTATGGAACATATTACCTATCAGACTTATAAGTTAGGAGAACAATTTATGAATAAACAGGAAATGAAAAGCATTGTGAAGTACAAAATGGATTATTTCAATTATATTAAATTTAAAAGTTTTTGCACAAATAAAACTAATTAAGCCAAGATTAGAAGGAAAGCAGAAATTGGGTGAGGAAATTTTATAGGCAGTCTCTCAGATAAAGGTCTTATTTATCAAATATATAAAGAACATTGTCAAATTTATAAGCATATAAGTCATTCTCCAACTGATCAATGGTCAAAGGATATAAACAGGCAGTTTTTTAATGAAGAAATCTAAACTAGATAGTCATATAAAAAATGCTCTAAATCATTATTGAGTAGAGAAATGAAAATTAAAACAGCTTTGAGTTATCATCTTATACTTATCAAAATGGCTAAAATGATAGATGCCCTACAATTGGGAAATGACTACACAAGTTGTGGTATGCGATAGATTATTACTACTGTACTAGAAGAAATGATGAGTGGGTTGATTTCAGAAAACATGGAAAGACTTACATGAAATAATGAAAAGTGAAATGAGAATACCCAGAGAATGTTCTACATTGTAACAGAAATATTATCCTAAGAACAACTTTAAATGATTAATTCATCTTGAGTATCATAAATACTCAAACCAACCTCAAAGTATCTATAAAGGAAGATGCTACCCACCTCCAGAGAAAAAACTGAGGAACAGAAACATAGTATGGTTTCACATGTGTACGTGTGTGTGTGTGTGTGTATGTGTGTTCAATTGTAACCTTCTCTAGGGTGGGGTGGGGAGGAAGAGAAAAAATAAAAAATGCACAGCAGAGAACGAAGGAAAACTTAGAAGGAAGCACAGAAAGGCAGGGTAGCTTTGAATACAATGTGCAGTGTTCATTACATAGTTTAAAAAAAAAGTGAACAGTTTGAAATGAAATGGACAGGGAGAGAGGGAAGGAGGACGGACGTCATTTGACAAAATTCTCATAGGCTACCTCCTGTCTTGCAATAGCCTTCCCAAATGTAAGGCAAATAAAGAAAAGAAAGGAAAAGAAAATCAATCTTCCTTATTCTGAGAAAGGGTCCCTTTCTTTTCTTTTTTTTTTAAATTAATTTATTTAACTTTTAACATTCATTTTCACAAAATTTTGGGTTCCAAATTTTCTCCCCATTTGTCTCCTCCCCCCACCCCAAAACACCAAGCATTCTAATTGCCCCATCACCTATCTGCCTTCTCTTCTATCATCCCTCCCTTCCCTTGTCCCCATCTTCTCTTTTGTCCTGTAGGGCCAGATAACTTTCTATACCCTTTACCTGTATTTCTTATTTCCTAGTAGCGAGAACAGTACTCAACAGTTGTTCCCTAAAACTTTGAGTTCCAACTTCTCTTCATCCCTCCCTCCCCACCCATTCCCTTTGGAAGGCAAGCAGTTCAGTATAGGCCATATCTGTGTAGTTTTGCAAATGACTTCCATAATAGTCATGTTGTGTAAGACTAACTATATTTCCCTCCATCCTATCCTGCCCCCCATTGCTTCTATTCTCTCTTTTGATCCTGTACCTCTCCAAGAGTGTTGACTTCAAATTGCTCCCTCCTCCCATTGCCCTCCCTTCCATCCTCCCTCCCATCCTGCATATCCCCTTCTCCCCCACTTTCCTGTATTGTAAGATAGGTTTTCATACCAAAATGAGTGTGCATTTTATTCCTTCCTCTAGTGGAATGTGATGAGAGTAAACTTCATGTTTTTCTCTCACCTCCCTTCCTTTTCCCTCCACTAAAAAGTCTTTTTCTTGCCTCTTTTATGAGAGATAATTTGCCCCATTCCATTTCTCCCTTTCTCCTCCCAATATATTTCTCTCTCACCTCTTAATTTCATTTTTTTAAAATATGATCCCATCCTCTTCAATTCACTCTGTGCTGTGTGTGTGTGTGTGTGTGTGTGTGTGTATGTAATCCCACCCACTACCCAGATACTGAAAAGTTTCAAGAGTTACAAATATTGTCTTTCCATGTAGGAATGTAAACAATTCAACTTTCATAAGTCTCTTATGAGTTCTCTTTGCTGTTTACCTTTTCAAACTTCTCTTCATTCTTGGTTTGAAAGTCAAATTTTCTTTTCAGCTCTGGTCTTTTCATCCAGAATGCCTGAAAGTCCTCGATTTCATTGAAGGACCAATTTTTCCCCTGAAGTATTATACTCAGTTTTGCTGGATAGGTGATTCTTGGTTTTAGTCCTAGTTCCTTTGACTTCTGGAATATCATATTCCAAGCCCTTCAATCCCTTAATGTAGAAGCTGCTAGATCTTGTGTTATCCTGATTGTATTTCCACAATACTTGAATTGTTTCTTTCTAGCTGCTTGCAATATTTTCTCCTTGACCTGGGAACTCTGGAATTTGGCCACAATGTTCCTAGGAGTTTCTCTTTTTGGATCTCTTTCAGGAGGTGTTCTGTGGATTCCTTGAAGACTTATTTTGCCCTCTGGTTCTAGAATCTCAGGACAGTTTTCCTTGATAATTTCATGAGAGATGATGTCTAGGCTCTTTTTTTGATCATGGCTTTCAGGTAGTCCCATAATTTTTAAATTGTCTCTCCTGGATCTATTTTCCAGGTCAGTTGTTTTTCCAATGAGATGTTTCACATTAGCTTCCATTTTTTCATTCTTTTGGTTTTGTTTTGTGATTTCTTGGTTTCTCATAAAGTCATTAGCCTCCATCTGTTCCATTCTAATTTTGAAAGAATTATGTTCTTCAGTGAGCTTTTGAACCTCCTTTTCCATTTGGTTAACTCTGCTTTTGAAAGCATTCTTCTCCTCATTGGCTTTTTGAACCTCTTTTGCCAATTCAGTTAGCCTATTTTTCAACGTGTTATTTTCTTCAGCATTTTTTGGGTCTCCTTTAGCAAGGTGTTGACCTGCTTTTCATGCTTTTCTTGCATCTCTCTCATTTCTCTTCCCAGTTTTTCCTCCACCTCTCTTACTTGATTTTCAAAATCCTTTTTGAGCTCTTCCATGGCCTGAGTCCATGGTATATTTGTTTTGGATGTGTGGGATACAGAAGCCTTGACTTCTGTGTCTTTCCCTGATGGTAAGCATTGTTCTTCCTCACCCGAAAGGAAGGGAGGAATTATCTGTTCACCAAAAAAGTAACCTTCTATGGTCTTATTTTTTTTCCTTTTTCTGGGCATTTTCCCAGCCAGTGACTTGACTTCTGAGTTTTCTTTCCACACCCACCACGCCTCCAGATCCACCCAGCCAGTGCTTGGGGTCTGAGATTCAAATGCTGCTTCCCAGCCTCAGGGCTTTCAGCAGCGGTGGGGCTGCTATTCAGTGTGAGATTAAGTTCAGGTGCTCAGGTGGGGGCAGGGCCACCACATGGGGCTCAGTTCCCTCAGGGGGTTTATGCAGAGACCTTCAACAATGGATCTGAGCTCCTGCCTGCTTTGGGAGGCCTTGTCCTCTGCTGCCTCTGTTGCTGTCTCCCGAGGGGGCCTGAGTTATGGGGACACCCCACTCCCCTCTTGGCAAGCCCAAAAGATCCTCTCACTGACCTTTGGCACCTGTGGGTGGGGGGACCTGTGCTGTGGCTGGAGATTCCATCCCTGAAGCCTGCTTGGATCTGCTCCTCTCGTTGCCACGTGGCCAAGGCAGGGCTGGGCTTTGCTCTGGGTCCAGTGCATGAGGGACCTTTCGTGTCAGTTTTTCAGGTCTCTCTGGAACAGAAATCTCCTCCGCTCTGTTGTTCTGTGCCTTCTGCTGCTCCAGAATTTGTTGGGAGTTCTTCTTTACAGGTATTTTATGGGCTGTGGGTTCAGAGCTAGCATATGTGTATCTTTCTACTCCGCCATCTTGGCTCCTCCCCAAGGGTCCCTTTCTTAAATAATATTCCTAACTCAAGCCTGTGGTTCTCTCATGGTGCAGCACTGTATGCTGTGAAGTGTAAAGACCTGTCAGCTTCTATAGCTGCCCTTGGTTCTTCAAATAACTTGCTATTTCGGGTCAGTTTTGATAAAGTGTCTCCAGCTATTTCTGATTAGATTGTGAGCTCTCCAAGTGCAAGGAGGGTTTTTTGCCCTTCTTTGTATCCTCAGCACTTAGCACAGAGACTAGTATATAACAGACACTTAATAAGTGATTACTGACTAATTTATTAATTAATTGAGCTTTAAGTCTATATACATTGTTTTCTGTGAGTGGAATGGCAATCAGCTTTCAAGTACTTTCTGAAAGTACTATCTACCTTGACAGAAATTTTGTAAGAGTTGACATCCTGAGGTAACTTTCTCTTCACATTGCTTAGTGACAAGCATCTCACAAAATGTTCTCAACCATCTTTATCTTTTAAGTCATATGACACTCCTTGAACTCTGTGTAGTTCTAGGTGTTTGAATCAATACCAGTGTACTCAGGATACAGTGTCCATGTTGCTCCTATCAGCTTCCATATTCATAATGGATGCACAAATACCTTAGCTAGAAGTTCTTAGGTATCCAACCATGCAGAAGTTCTCTTGAAGAAACTGGTCTGACTTGTAAGGAACATACAGAAGAATTAATTGTCCAATTACTGTCTAAAAAAGAAAAAAAAGCTATTTCCCCCCCCCACCCCCAGAGGATCCCTGCAATATCAATCCCTCCATCCAAATGAAGATCCAAACACACTTCCCCTCGGGACACAAAGGTTAACTTAAATCAAACAAATTAAAAAAGGAAGTTGTGAAGTTCCCGCAAAGTGGATTGGTTATTTAGGGTTTCAAAGCTAAGAGATCAGCCTTTTCTGATGCACCCATAAACCTTTCTGGTCTTAGAGAAGCTGTCTGGAGTCATGTCAAAATAAGGCAGGTAGTCTAGGCCTGTTTAAATTTTTAAAGTTGAAAACTTCTTTTTTTTTTTTAACATGACTGATTTTTTTTAATTAATTAATTAATTTATTTGACATTTATTTTAACAAAATTTTGGGTTCCAAATTTTCTCCCCTTTTATCCCCTCCCTCCCCAAATACCAAGCATTCTAATTGCCCATATCACCAATCTGCTCTTTCTTCTATCATCCCTCTCTGCCCTTGTCTCCATCTTCTCTTTTGTCCTGTAGGGCCAGATAACTTTCTATACCCGTTTACCTGTATTTCTTATTTCCTAGTGGCAAGAACATTACTCGACAGTTGATCCTAACACTTCGAGTTCCACCGTCTTTACCTCCCTCCCTCTCCACCCCTTCCCTTTGGAAGGCAAGCAATTCAGTATAGGCCAAATCTGTGTAGTTTTGCAAATGACTTCCATAATAGATGTGTTGTATAAGACTAACTATATTTCCCTCCATCCTATCCTGTCCCCTATTACTTCTATTCTCTTTTGATCCTGTCCCTCCCCATGAGTGTTGACCTCATATTGCTCCCTCCTCCCCATGCCCTCCCTTCCATCATCCCCCCTACACTGCTTATCCCCTTATCCCCCACTTTTCTGTATTGTAAGATAGGTTTTCATACCAAAATGAGTGTGCATTTTATTCTTTCCTTTAGTGGGATGTGATGGGAGTAAACTTCATGTTTTTCTCTCACCTCCCCTCTTTATCCCTTCACTAAAAAGTCTTTTTCTTGCCTCTTTTATGAGAGATAATTTGCCCCATTCCATTTCTCCCTTTCTCCTCCCAATGTATTTCTCTCTCACTGCTTGATTTCATTTTTTTAAAATATGATCCCATCCTCTTCAATTCACTCTGTTCACTCTGTCTCTATGTGTGTGTGCATGTACATGTGCATGTGTGTGTGTGTAATCCCACCCACTACCCAGATACTGAAAAGTTTCAAGAGTTACAAATATTGTCTTTCCATGTAGGAATGTAAACAATTCAACTTTAGTAAGTCCCTTATGACTTCTCTTTGCTGTTCACATTTTCATGCTTCTCTTCATTCTTGTGTTTGAAAGTCAAATTTTCTTTTCAGCTCTGGTCTTTTCATCAAGAATGCTTGAAAGTCCTGTATTTCATTGAAGGACCAATTTTTCCCCTGAAGTATTATACTCAGTTTTGCTGGGTAGGTGATTCTTGGTTTTAGTCCTAGTTCCTTTGACTTCTGGAATATCATATTCCATGCCCTTCGATCCCTTAATGTAGAAGCTGCTAGATCTTGTGTTATCCTGATTGTATTTCCACAATACTTGAATTGTTTCTTTCTAGCTGCTTGCAATATTTTCTCCTTGACCTGGGAACTCTGGAATTTGGCCACAATGTTCCTAGGAGTTTCTCTTTTTGGATCTCTTTCAGGAGGTGTTCTGTGGATTCCTTGAAGACTTATTTTGCCCTCTGGTTCTAGAATCTCAGGACAGTTTTCCTTGATAATTTCATGAGAGATGATGTCTAGGCTCTTTTTTTGATCATGGCTTTCAGGTAGTCCCATAATTTTTAAATTGTCTCTCCTGGATCTATTTTCCAGGTCAGTTGTTTTTCCAATGAGATGTTTCACATTAGCTTCCATTTTTTCATTCTTTTGGTTTTGTTTTGTGATTTCTTGGTTTCTCATAAAGTCATTAGCCTCCATCTGTGCCATTCTAATTTTGAAAGAACTGTTTTCTTCAGTGAGCTTTTGAATCTCCATTTCCATTTGGCTAATTCTGCTTTTGAAAGCATTCTTCTCCTCATTGGCTTTTTGAACCTCTTTTGCCAATTGAGTTAGCCTATTTTTCAAGGTGTTATTTTCTTCAGCATCTTTTTGGGTCTCCTTTAGCAGGATGCTGATCTGCTGTTCATGCTTTGACTGCATGTCTCTCATTTCTCTTCCCAGCTTTTCCTCCACCTCTCTAACTTGATTTTCAAAATTCTTTTTGAGCTCCTTCATGGCCTGAGCCCGTTGAGTGGGCTGGGATACAGAAGCCTTGATTTCTGTGTCTTGCCTGATGGTAAGCATTGTTCTTCCTCATCAGAAAGGAAGGGAGGAAATGCCTGTTCACCAAGAAAGTAACCTTCTATAGTCTTATTTCTTTTCCCTTTTCTGGGCATTTTCCCAGCCAATGACTTGACCTCTGAATATTGTCCTCATACCACCTCACCTCCTGATCCTCCCAGCCAGTGCTTGGGGTCTGAGATTCAAATGCTGCTTCCCAGCCTCAGGGCTTTGGCGGGGGCAGGGCTGCTATTCAGTGTGAGATGAAGTTCAGGTGCTCAGGTGGGGGCAGGGCCACCACATGGGGCTCAATTCCCTTAGGGGGTTTATGCAGAGACCTTCAACAATGGATCCAGGCTCCTGCCTGCTTGGGGAGCCCTGGTCTGCCGCTGCCTCAGCTGCTGCCTCCCAAGGGGGCCTGAGTTGTGGGGGCACCCCACTGCCCTCTCAACCCGCCAAAGAGACACTCTCACCGACCCCCATCACCTGTGGGTGGGGGGACCCACATGGCCGCTGGAGATCCTGTCCCTGAAGCCCGCTCAGATCTGCTCCTCTCGGTGCCGCGGGCGTGGCAGGACTGTACTCAGCTCCCAGTCCCGGCGCCCAGTCTGCGGCGCGAAGGACCTTTTGCGAGAAGTTTGCAGGTTCCTCTGGAACAGAAATCTCCTTCGCTCCACTGTTGTATGGCCTCTGTTGCTCCAGAATTCGCTGTAAGTTCCTTTTTACAGATGTTCTGTGGGTTGTGGGTTCGGAGCTATGTGTATGTGCGTCTTTCTACTCTGCCATCTTGGCTCCGCCCCCCAAGTTGAAAACTTCTTAATCAATTTTGAAGGAGTACAATTGCTTTCAGCCCATGGATAAAACACAACACAGGAAGTTTATCATGATTAGTTGAAGAGAATAGTCATGCCCTCTGAGACTTGTACAAAAAAAGAGGCCAGTTTGGAATAAGGCATTCCAAAATCAAGATAGCTTAGTAGTAGAATAACTCTAGTCAAGCCCCCAAGAGGGAATTTCAAGGGGTAAACAATTGTGACCACAGATCAGAAGGGGAAATGATCAAGTTCATGGATTCAGATAATTTGGTTTGCATTCAGTAGGAGGCTCAGGAAGGTATATAATCCAACACATGATTGTGAAAGAGATAAGAACATCACTGATGTTCGTGATGTGGAATGTTTCAGAGACCTCCTATGGGAGAAGTTTGGCATGAATAAATAAATACTTTTGTACTTGGCTTTCAAACTGACCAGGGAAAGGGGAACAAAATGGGAGTAAATGGCCCTTGTCTCAGGCACAGATTTCATTATCAAGCCTCTGTCTGTTTTTTTTCTTCAGTTTGTAAAGAAAAGAACAGGTGAGACAATTATACTAAAACTGATCAACATCCCTGACTTGACAATAATTACAACAGCAACAGCTGACATTGCCCTGCCTCAAGCCCTCCCCTCTTCCTAACTTTCTTGTATGTGTGTGTGTTTGTCTTTCGTTGTCAAAGAAGACCATGCCATAAAGTTAAAAATCTATTGGAGACTAGTGTCCTTTCTGTGTATTGGTCCTTCGCTGCCAATGAAGACCACGCCATCAGAGAAATGATGACATGACTTGCACTTGCCTTTGTTTTGAGTGAGGAAGGGCTGTGCAGGTCACCAGCCTCACTTCTCCTCCAGAGCCATCTGAATCCAGTCACCAGATATTCATCAGGATGACTGAAGATGACCCAGGATGAGGCAATGGGGGTTAAGTGACTTGCCCAAGGTCACACAGCTAGTGAGTGTCAAGTGTCTGAGGTGAGATTTGAACTCAGGTCCTTCTTACTCCTGCACTGGTTCTCTATCCACTGCACCACTTTCCTATAACTGTCAAGAGCACCACCATCCTCCCAGTCACTCAGGCTCATAACCTAGATGTCATCCTCAGTACTTCACTTTCTCTCACCTCCCATATACAATCAGTTGCCAAGTCCTATCAATTCTATGTTCCCAACATCTCTCCTATGTTCCCCTTTCTGTAGTCTGACATTGCTACCATTTTGGAGCAGGTTCTGACCTTGAACCTGGACTATGGAAAGAGCCTGCTGGTTGGGCTTTCTGCCTCAAGTTTCTCCCTACTCTAGTCCATCTTCTACTCAGTTGCTAAAGTGTTCTTCCTAAAATGCAGGTCTCATCATGTCATTCCCCTACTCAATAAATTCCAGTGCTTCTCTATTACCTCCAGATTAAAATAAAAAATCTTTGATGTTCAATGCCTTTTATAACCTGACTCCCTACTACTTTTCCAGGCTTCTTATACCTAACTTCCCTTAATGTGCTTTGCATTTCAGTGACACTGCCCTCTTGCTGATCATCATACAAGATACTCCATCTCCCAACTCTGGAATTTTCACTGGCTTTCCCTATGCTTTCAATTCTCTTCCACCTCGGCCTCATTTCCTGGCTTCCTTGAAAATTCAGTGAAAATCATCCCTTCTACAAGAAACCTTTTCTGACCCTACTTAATGCTAATGCCATGCCTTCCCTCTGTTGATTATCTCCAATTTACCCTATTAATATACATATAAGAATAGAAATAAATATGTAGGTATAGATACAGACATATCTTGTGTATGTTGTCTCCCCACATAGAGTCTGAATTCCTTGAGATCAGGCATTGGTTTGTTTTGGAGAGATTTTGTTCTTTCTTTTCTTTGTATGCCCTGAACCTAGCACAGTGCCTGGCATATGATAATAAATGCCTGTTTACTCCCTTCCTCCCCTTTAAATTTTTCAAAGCCATTCATATGCATACTCTTCTTTGAATCTCACAATAACCACATGAGATAGGTGGTATGCAATGGAATGTAAAGGGTAATGGATTTGAAGTCAAATGATGTGTGTTCAGATCTTGCTTCTGCCACTTCCAGTTCATGTGACCTGGAGGAAATCACTTAACCTTCCTAGACCACTGTCTATTCATTTGTAATATCGCCAAAACTATGACCCTATGACCTCATTTCGTAGATGCAGTGAGCATGCTCTCTAGTTCACCACTCTTTCACAGTCAGTCATCTTGCTATATCTCTTAAGGATTCTAGAAGGATTCTAGGAATAACCTGAGGAATTGGTGGGTATGTTTCCTCTAATGCTATTGGCTCAAGCCCCTACTTGTTGTATTCCTCCAGTGGCTAACTAGCACCCCACTTCTATTTAATCAATTAACACTGACTAGCTTTTACAAAGGAATATTTGAAAGAACAAAAATGCAAAACATTCCCAAGCAGTACCTTGGTGGCAAACTCTCCTCTTCACCACTTCAGTTTTTGAGGAGAACAAAGTCAGACTTAACCTAGTTTCTACATAACATCAATCCCACCAACTCCATGTTCAATCACTGCCCAGTAAGTCCTTGTCTCAGCTACCGCTGAACTGGGTCCTGAAGGTCATTCCTCTAGCTCTCTCCTTGTTCCTCTGTCTATAAATAAGGAACTAACTACAAAACCTAGGGAATAGACTATCAGAGTTCTTGGAAGCTTGCTCTCTGGGCCTTTTGAAAATCACCAGATTGGAGTCTCCAAACCCTTCACCTAAAATGGAAAAAAACAAATACAGAGGCAAAGACTGAAGTCCATTTCATGGAGTCATGTCAACTTCAGAAGAGAAAAAGCAAGGACCTTATACCACTGTCTCTCATAATCAATGGAGTCAAAACCAAGACAGAACAGCTAAAGACAATGAACAGCCAAGGTCAACTAAGGCTGTTTAAAGTCTCTCCCAGTTCAGGTTATACAGTCAATTGAAATGGTTTCTCCTAATAATGTGGTTAGCCAGTTATAGAATGTCTCCACATGCTCCAGTTTCTCCAAGGCACTTCCATGAAAATCATCAACAGTATTCCAGGACACAGACTCCCTAACCTCTCCCAGTTAGGTAATTTGCATTAGCTGGGCACACTGACGCACTCTGATGTATATGCCATTTTCTCAATACCCAGAAGAGGAAATTGAGGTCCATAGAAGTTAATTGACTTGCCTAAGGTAAGTGACAGAGCCAAGATTTAAACCCCATCCTCTGACTGACAATCCCACTCCCTTTCCACTACAATGAACTTGTTTCCATAGTATATAGTACCATAGTCACTATATTTCATAAAATACTGTAAAATCTTTTCAGAGGGATTCAGTCAATATGAGTACACCTTCCAAACATCTGTATACTCTTCACTGTCCCTTTTGGGAAGCTTTTCTTCTTAGTGTCTGCTTTAATTGCCAAATATCAAAGCTAAACAAACTTTCCATGGGGTAGTTCTTTTGATGCCTGGGCAGTTTACCCAAAGGAATCGTGCTCAGAAGACCAATTGTCCAAGACTCTACACATTTCAGTGAACGAGATTTAGGGAGGGAGGCAAGGGGTCCTGTTCTAAGGTTTTAAGCGGGTCCTATGAATTGTCTCAGACAGAAGATTAGCAGAGAGAAGATTGTGAATAAAATATATCCTGCCCCCTTGCGCATTTTTCCCCTGAGTATTACTTAAGCTTGAGATATTTAATAATAAACACAATAGCAGACAGTGCTTTTCCTAAGGAAATCAGCTTCTCAGGTCGGTTCTCTTTGTTTCATACCTGATGTTCCAGGAACACTCAAAGTGTTTCTTTTCTAGAGAAGACTTCATGATGTAGTAGATTCCATTTTCTTATCTTCTGTAAAGGTGACCCAGATGTGTATAGCTTGCACAATACTTCATTCATTCATTTCTTTATCTATCCATCCATCCATCCATCTATCCATCCATCCATCTATCCATCCATCCATCCATCCATCCATCCATCCATCCATCCATCCATTCATTCATTCATTCATACATCTATTTATTCATCTACTTGTGTATTTATTTGTTCATCTAGCTAGCTAGCTAGCTATTGGCTAGATCTCTCTATCTTGCCCAGGCTGAAAGTGCATTGTCTGATCCCACTACTGATCAGCCTAGAATAATTGTCCTTCTCTGTTTCTGGTCTGAGTTGATTCACTCCTCTTCAAAAAGCCTGATTTCCACTCTTCTCCCAGGGCTCACTATGTTAGTGACATCAGTGTGGTTAATCAACTTTTAGCCTTACTTTAGTTCAGAATTCCTAAAATCATGCAATCTATCACTCTTTGTCTCCCCAGCAGCAGGGATTGCAGTCATGTACCACAAAGTGTGGCCAAATTCCACTAAAAATAATTTATACCATCTCTTTAGTCATGCTGAGACCCCTGTGTTAATATTACCAACAACAGGGTGCCAAGGACAATGACATATAAGAAATTCTTAAATTGGGATCATAGGATGATAGAATGATTGAACTAGAGCTGTAAAGAACTTAAAAAACCATCTTAGTCCAATTTTCTCATTTTATAGAATAAAACATATCAGGCTCTTTGGGTACAAAATTTACTATTCACAGGGATCAGTGCATTGGGCGTTAGGGGAGAGAAGTAACCAACCAAAGGATATAACCGAAATCCTATTCCATATGGTTATATTTTATTTTATTAGTTATTTATTTTTAAGTTTATTTTACATATTTTTAGTTTTCAACATTCATTTTCACAAGACTTTGAGTTCTAAATTTTCTCCCCATCTCTCCCCTCCTCCCATGCCAAGATAGTTTGCATTCAGATTACCCCTTCCCCCAATCTGCCCTCCCTTCTGTCACACTCTTCCCTTCCTTTATCCCTATCTCTTCTATTTTCTTGTAGGGCAAGATAGATTTCTATACCCCATCATGTGTATTTCTTATTTCCCAGTTGCATGTAAAAACAATTTTTAACATTCATTTTTAAAACTTTGAGTTCCAACTTCTCTCCTGTCCTCCCTCCCCACCCATCCCCACTGAGAAAGCAAGCAATTCAATATAGGTTATACATGGGTAGTTATGCAAAAGACTTCCATAAAAGTCATCTTGTAACTCTGAGGTACCACATCACACCTATCAGATTGGCTAACATGACGAAACAGGAAGATGATAAATGTTGGAGAAGATGTAGGAGAGTTGGAATACTAATTCATTGTTGGTGGAGTCACGAGCTAATCCAACCATTCTGGAGAGCAATTTGGAACTATGGCCAAAGGGCTACAGAAATGTGCATACCCTTTGATCCAGCAATACCACTTCTAGAACTGTATCCCCAAGAGATCATAAAAATGGGAAAGGATCCCACATGTACAAAAATATCTATAGCAGCTCTCTTTGTGGTGGCCAAAAACCGGAAATCAAGGGGATGCCCATCAACTAGGGAATGGCTGAATAAATTGTGGCATGTGAATGTAATGGAATACTATTGTGCTATAAGAAATGATGAACAAGAAGACTTCAGAGAGGCCTGGAAAGACTTATATGAACTAATGCTGAGTGAAAGGAGCAGAACCAGGAGAACTTTGTACACAGCAATAACCACAGTGTGAAAGGAATTTTTCTGGTAGACTTAGTACTTCATTGCAATCCAAGAACTTAAAAAATTCCCAATGGACTCAAGGCAAAATGCCTTCCACATCCAGAGAAAGAACTATGGCACTAGATCGCAGAATGAAGCAGACCATTTTCTTTTGTATTATGTTTTATTTTAAGATTTCTCCCATTCATTTTAATTCTTCTATGCAACATGACTAAGGTGAAAATATATTTAATAGGAATGTATGTGTAGAACCTATATAAAACTGCATGCCATCTCGGGGAGGGAGAGGTGAGGGAGGGGAAAAAATCTAAGATATATGGAAGTGATTGTAGAACACTGAAAATAAATAAAATAATTTAATTAAAAATAAATAAAAAAGAAAAAAAGTCATGTTGTGAAAGACTAACTATATTTCCTTCCATCCTATCCTCCCCCCCATTTATTCTGTTCTCTCTTTTGACCTTATCCCCCCCAAAAGTGTTTGCTTCTAATTACTCCCTCTTCCCATTTGCCCTCCTTTCTATCATCCCCCCACCCCACTTACCCCTTCTCCCCTACTTTCCTATAGTGTAAGATAAATTTTCAAACCAAATTGAGTGTGCAAGTTATTCCCTTCTTAAGGCAAATGTGATGAGAGTAAGCTTTACTTTTTCCCTTACCTCTCCTCTTTTCCCCTCCATTGAAAAAGCTTTTTCTTGCCTTTTTTATGAGAGACAAATTGCCCCATTCCACTTCTCCCTTTCTCCTCCCAATATATTCCTCTCTCATCCCTTAATTTTATTTTTTTAGGTATCATCCATCCCTATTCAACTCACACTGTGCCCTCTGTCTATATGTATATAATCCCTCCAACAACCACAGTGTTATATTTTAAAACATAATCATTGAATGCATCTAGCATCTTTCCCCCAAGGGTTTATTTTGTTCATCCAAGCACTATGATGAGCCCATAAATAGGAGTACTAAAGGACCTGCTGAGTTTTTTTCTTAGAACAATGAGCTTACATTTTGTAGGAAGGTTGGACTGGGTCAGTCTTCTCAAAGTGTAGCCTGTGAATTGATGCAAAATGTGGGTCTATGAAACAATAATTTCCTGAGGAAAGAATGGTAAAATAGAGGAATGCCAAGAAGGATGAAATACAACTGGAACTCTGTGTACCCTGAGACTCCTACACATGCTGCAAAGGTCTGGCAGGAATCCTGAAACACTAGCCAACTGTGCTCTGCCCATAGCACTGATTGAGTTGGTGCTCTAGTGCATGTGATGAAACAGCTCCTGCAGAGATTGAAAATGGACAGGTCAGAATAGTTGCAGGCTAGCTATTCAAAACCATCATGGCAATCAGCTTTTAATGGGAGGGATGAAATACTGTTTCTGGGGCTGAAACTTGGCCATGAACACATGATACCTTTGTTTCGTTAGCTCTTTGGTCTTATTCAGGGGTGGAGAACCTGTGTCCTGGAGGCTACATGTGGCCCCCTAGGTCCTCAAGTGCTGTCCTTTGACTGAATTGGTGCTTGTTCTTTCCAACTCTTTGATGAATGAGAACAAAGTTAGAATATATGATCTTCTGAGCTTCTAAGGGTTATAAGATTCACCAGAGGTCCAGAAGATAAAACCCAGGGAGTGGTCTCAGAAGCAACCTGTTTGACCCAGCCCAGCAATGGATCAACCTGGCAGTAAAGATGGTGCACCTTGCAAATGTCTATTAGCTATGCTACACCCAGAAGTGGATGCAATAGGAAGAATGTCAGCTACCACTTTAATTTTGAGCCCATTCTCCCCAGAGGGGAAAGTCTGACCCAGTTTGAGAGAACATTTTTATACTTTACTTCTTGCTATAACTATTCTGGAAATTCTTTCTTGCTAAAGCTTATCAGTTACATGATATTGAGGAGAAAACTACTGGTTATGTTGATAGAGCACTAAATCCCTAATATTAATGATATTGAGAAGATATTAACTGACACTGGGTGACTGATATTGTGGGAATGCTCACTAAATAGCTGCTTAAGGTGATAGTACTAGAAAAACCCCATTGACCCTTAGGGTTACTGCCAGTACTTTAAGAGGGGAGATGTAGGCAACTATATTCTGGAGACCTGATCAGCTATACATGGACATGTACCTGTACATGCAGGAAAGTACTCCAGAGTCTTCCTACATTTGTGCAAATCTCTTACATTTTATATGATTAAAATTGTCCATTTTCCTTTCTATCATCTTCTCTATCCCTTATTTGGTCATGAATTCTTCCCCATCCATGTTTGTGATAGGTATTTCCTTCCTTACTCTTCTAATTTGTTTATGATGTGACTATTTAAATCAAATAGCTATTTGGAGTTTATTTTGCTGTACAATGTGAGATGTGGGTTTAAACCTAATTTCTGTCAGATTACTTTCTAGCTTTCTCAGTAGTTTTTGACAAATAGTCATTACACTAGTAGTTGAAGTCTTTAGGTATATCAAACACTAAACTAATATATTCCTTTGCTTCGACAGCTTATGTACCTAATATATCCCAACGACTGACCTCTCTGCTTTTTAACTAGTAACAAATAGTTTTGATGATTACTGCTTTGTAGTATAGTTTGAGATCTGGTATGGTTAGACTCCTTTCCTTCTCACATTTTGCATTGTTTACCTTGACTTCTTTTTCCTCCAAATGAATTTATTATTTTTTCTAGCTCTTTATACTCTTTACTTCATAGTAATCCTTTAATAGATTGGTATGGCACTGTAATGCAGAAAGGCCAGAGGCTTTTCCCAGATCAGGGTAAAGCAATGGTGTCTATTATCATGACTTTTATTTGATATAGGATGAGAAATGGTAGCAATAGCAAGAAAACAAGAAAAAGAAATTGAGAGAAAAAAGCATGGGACACAAAGAGGAAACCAAGGGAAAGCAAAGAGGAAGCAAAGCTATAACTTTTTGCAGATGGAAAATGAGTCTATCTAGAGAAGCCTAAGGAGTCAACCAAAAAATAACTTTGTACTTTTAGAATGTCAAATGGGCCATAACATGTTTGGCAAATATCCTAACAAAAACTTGTACAGTGAAACCACAGGGTCCATCCTTGTCAAGAAGGAGCAAGAGAATAGACATTCTCAGAGCATGTTAGATGGATCAAAAACCTACAGAAATCTTTTTTGGAATGTCAGGATCCAAGATTACTCCTCTTTTCTTAGATACCTGTTTTCTAGAGCTGAGGCCCAGTAAGACCTGAGGCTAGCATTACAACAATCCTTTGCTCTCACACTCTGGATAAACTTCACTGCAACTAAACTGATGGTTCCTGAGCTTGGGCAAGCACCAATAGGCCCAGACATGAAGCTCTGCTATGAATGGACTTTTTGTCACTAGATAACCTTGCCTCACTATTGCTGAGGTGTCTTCCCACTCTTGCAACACTACACTGGTTCTTTATCTAGTCACAAATATATAAATCAAGGTTTAGTCCCACTGCCTTAGGTCTCCTATTAGAGGAGGCCCCAACATATGTATCTAATTTCTCTCCCCCAATGGAATAAAGAAAGCTTTTTTCTTTTAACCTGTGTTGGCTCTTTTGTATTTTTGGAGTTAACCATGGTTATAAAACCTCTGTGACTCATAATTTATTACCAGAGTTAACAGGAATATGCAGCCTACTATATGTCAGGCACTATGCTAAATTCTAGAGGTACAAAGAGTCAAATGATAGTCCTTGCTATCAAGGAACTTACAAAAACATGCGGTAACAGAATGAGTTGTATATTATCCCTGTTGTCCTGTCTGCTTATTGGAATTCATCTGAGGATGCTTATTGTGAGTCTGTAGGGGATGAACTTATTTCTCAATGCTGCTATTCAGCTACTAAAAGCAGTTATTTTATTTACCTATACAATAATATCTAGTACATTAAAAAAAATTTTTTTTTAAAGCAGGATAGTAACTTGTGGTACGATTTTTTTACCTGAACCTCATCAAAATTGATAAGAATTAGAGAACTCACATTTCTACAGCACTTTTAGGTTTGTGAACTATTCTTAATAACAATCCCAAGAGGCCCAATACATATCCAGGTAAAGGTGAACTCAAACCTTTTCATGTTTTGCTTGCTGTTTCTACATACGAAAAGTCAGGAATGTGGCTAAAATGGGACAGACGAAGACCTTATCTGGGTTTAGCTTTGTTTCTGTGTCTTTTCTCACCCACTCATCTACAATGAAAAATGGAAGAGATTTGGAAATGAAAAACTGGTAAATTTTGAAACTCCAAGCAATTTGGTAGCTGTTCAGAAAACAGCCCTTAAATGGATAATTAGTGGGGATAGGGATAGTCTAGGCTTCAAAGATTAAATTTGGAGTCAGAGAGAATGCCCATTACAAACTAGAGAGAAATCTCACAGAAAGAACCTAGCCATTTGATCAGGAAGTTTAGTCAAAAATAAAGACTTGAGCATGATTCCTTAGTTTGGAAGCTGAAGTTAAAAATCTATTGGAGACTAGTGTCCTTTCTGTGTGTTCATCCTTTGCTGCCGATGAAGACCATGCCATCAAGAGAAATAATGACATGACTTGCACTTGACTTTGTTTTGAGTGAGGGAGGGCTGTGCAGCTCACCAGCCTCACTTCTCCTCCAGAGCCATCTGAATCCAGTGACCTGATATTCATCAGGATGAGGCAATTGGGGTTAAGTGACTTGCCCAAGGTCACGCAGCTAGTGAGTGTCAAGTGTCTGAGGTGAGATTTGGACTCAGGTCCTCCTGACTCCTGCACTGGTGCTCTATCCACTGCACCACCTAGCTGCCCAGTGTCCTTTCTAAGAAAGACTGAAAAGATGAAAGAGGTTACTCCCTTGTGGAAATAAATTGAGTTTTTGTGTTTCCTTTTTTTCTCTCAAGTTAGACTTTTTTTTTGCTGGTGCATGACTGAGGCAGTTGCTCTTCAGAAAGACCTATTTAAAAAGCCTCTTGCTTTGAACTAATCGCAGAGACCACTTCTCTCAGAAGGAAGAAATAGCCAAGGACATCAGTGGGTTCTAGAAGCAGAGAGGAGGAGCTCTCTAGTCACATGCTAAGTACGGACTTGCTTGGCAGCATCCACAGCAAAGTAGTGTACAATGAAGCAACACATTGTTGTTTGTCCTTGCTTTACCAAGAGGACCAATGACATCATGGGGTGATGTCTTGACTTGCCTGTGAATTTAAGTGAGGCAGAGCTGTCAACCTCTCTCTCTCTTCCAGAGTCATTGAAGTCCAGTGGCAAAACAAAAGTAGGGCAGATTGGAGGAAAGGGTAATCAAAAGCAAACACTATTGTGGGGGACAGGGCAAGGGAGTGAATGGAATAAATGGGGAGCAGGACAGGATTGAGGGGAATGTGTTTATTTTTTTGAAACATGGAAGTGTTTTGCATGGCTACACAAGTATGACCTATATCGAATTGCTTGGGTGGGGAAGGAGGAAGGGAGAGAATGTGGAACTCAGAACTTTAAAAATGAATGTTAAAAATTGTTTTTGCATGCAATTGGAAAATAAGATGTACAGGCAACGGGGTATAGAATTCTATCTTGCCAAACAGGAAAATAGAGGGGATGGGGATGGGAGAAGGGAGGACAGATTGGGGGAAGGGGTAGATAGGGTGCACATTGTCCTGGGGTAGGGCTGGGGAGAAATGGGGAGAAAATTTGGAATTCAAAATCTTATGGAAGTCAATGTTGTAAACCATAAATAAATAAATTATATTTATATATATATATTATATTATATGCATATATATTTTTTTAAAAGTCCAGATGGCTGTTTATGGCCAGGATGAATGGCCTTGGAATCTTTGATGTCTGATCAAGCCCTCCACAGCACCTGCTTCAGCCACCTTCATTGCCCAGGGTCACAGAGCTAGTAAGTGTCTAAGGTCACATTTGAACTCAAGTCTTTCTGAATCCAGGTCAGGCTCTACCTAGATCTAGTTGCCAGAGGCAGTGGTACTGTTAAAACAAATCTTTGCTCTCAGGTCTCGCCCTAATTAATGAGGCAAAATCAAGAAAGAAAGTTAAAAGGATTTTATTTAGCACATCAAGGCAACTTGCTGTATTGGGGGCAGTCTTTTATTGACTCCTGTCTATTACTGCTGTAAGCAACCACTGTCTAAGGGCAAAAGAACTTTTGATTGTAGACTCACTGTACTTATAAGGATTAATTCCCCTCAACTGCTCCTCTATTATAGCATCATAGGGATTATACAGGAGAAAAGATTGTACAGGAGAAAGAACGCTGGTTAGAGAAGCTGACACTCAAGTCCCAATTCTGATGCTTATTACCTATGTTCCCTCGGGGAAGTCCCTTGATCTCTTCTGTAAAATGAGTTGAACTCAGTGGCCTCTGAGATTCTTTCTAGCTTTAAGTCTATGATCCTATGATCCGGAAGACTGTTCACATAGAGGAAGAGTTGTTTTGCTTGGTCTCAGAACTCAGCACAATAGGTGGAAGCAGCAAAGAAGAAAATTTAGGTTTGACCTAAGGAATAATTTTCTTTAACAATTTGTTGTTGTTCGGTCGTGTCTGACTCTTCATGACCCTATTTGGGGTTTTCTTGGCAAGGAATGGTTTTCCATTTCCTTCTCTAGCTTATTTTATAGATGAGGAACTCGGGCAAATAGACTTGCCCAGGGTCATATTGCTAGTGTCTGCAGGTGGATTTGAATTCATGAAGCTGAGTCATCCTGACTCCAGGCCTAGTGTTTTATCCACTGCACTACCTAGCTATCCAAAAGCAGAATGAGCTTCTTTGGGATACAACAGGTTTCACTTCGCTGAAGGTCTTTGAAGAAAAGTTACACAATCATTTCTTGGTTACATTGCAGAGAGAATTCTTGTCTAGGTTTATGTTGGACTACATGGCCTTTGAAATCTCTCCCAACTCAGAGCCCCAAGCCTAGAATTTTAGCCATGCTAAAATGCCTTTAGATGAGTCTCAGTAACTTTACTGAAAGAAACTCACCAACCACATCTTTAATAAAAAAAAAAATTTTGAAACCTTTTGCTTTCTTACATCAAATTCATTTCCAAATATATTACCCTGCCCCTTATTACCCAGCAAGCCTTCCATTGTAGCAGAGTATAGCTTGAAGTCTGAAGTGAAGCAGCGCCCTCAGAAAAAGATCTCCAATTCCGTACCCAGATAGTCTGTATTCAGTTCTAGGAGTCTGATACTCAAAGAGAGAGAATCAGGCTTCCATTACTTCCATTACATTCATTGGCTCATTATACCCACCACCCTAAAATAGAACTCCAGGGGAAGTCTCTATAATAAAGCTTAGGTATGGCTCCTATCTAAGGTCTCCCCTAAAAGTAATAAACAGAGTCCTTTTTAGAATAGTTTCTCCATGTACAGTGTTGATATCAGGTATAGAAGTGATTTGCTCCTTCCACCATAAAAGAGATGTTTTAAAACACCAAAGACTTTCATGAACACATTAACAAATACTTAAGACATAAAATAATAGTCCACCACACCTATTATACTTTCTCAAGGGGTAAATGTATTTGTGGAACTGTTGAACAGACATTTCAGTTTCCAGTCTAGCCTGATGAACTATGCAGTTTCCTAACTTGAAGTGAACCACTAACTGAAGTCACCTTTTAAGGACGGTTACAAATTGAAAGAACTTTTAAATGCTTCTTTAGTCTGAGAGTAGACTCAGGTGGACAGCAGTAGGTATCAGAAGGGGAACAGCTAGAAGAGACTATGTAGTGCAGATATTCCTGAAAAGAATGTTACTTTGAGTGCATGGGTTTTCCTCACTCGTATGTTTCCCTGCCAGGTTTTTGTAAGTGTGCACCTACACTTCCCTACAGATGCTGAGGGCTTTGATGAGAGCATGTGATCCAAGTTTATATGTAGATTGTAATACACTTATAACTCCTGCATTTGCTTTACTATATGAGTACCTATAATACTATTATTTCTCTTGCCTTACTGCTAAGTAAATGGTTATGTTTAAGATCTAAATGAGTTATCCTTGTAACTGGTTGATTTTATGTACAAAGAATCACCTCAGTGGGAGCTCAAAAGCTAAAGTGGTGAGTAGGCAGAAAATAGTACCATCACAAGAGGCTTATCCCTAGGATCCTGTAAGAGTTTGAACATAACACTATGGTGGTGGTCCTTCTTTAGTAATTCAGACCTGAATGGAACAAACCAGCTCATAGAATAGCCATGCCCTGTGTGAGAAGTGTAAGGAGCCATGGAGTAGGTGCCCTGAATAAATCTTTTACATTTGTTACCCCCCAAAGATACTGCAAACGACAATCAATAAACAGTACTTACTGTGGGCCAGGCACTATGCTAAGTACTGGAATACAAAGACAGAAATGAAATAATCCCTTCCCATAGGAAGCATTTTCTAAAGGTAGACATATAGTTATAATGTATATAAAATACTTTTTAGGAGGGAAGATACTAACAGCTAGGGAGAATCCGTAAAAGCTTCAGGTAAAAGGCAATGTGAGCTGAGCTTCGAAGGACACCAAAGACTGTGAGAGGCATTTAGTCAGGAGGAAGTTATGGGACTGCTTCCAGACACAGGGAAAGGCTGTGCAGATGCAGGGAGATGAGTGAAGCAATGCCATGTGGGAGAATAAGAAGTAGGCTAGTTTGGCTGGATAGTAGTGTGTGTAAAAGGGAGTAATTTATAATGTGGTGCCATGTGAAGCATTATAAATGCTAAGTAGGGGAGTTTGTATTTGATTCTAGTGGTAATGGGCTTATACAGTCAAAGAGTCAGACTTACATGTATATGATATACATATGTGTAGGTATAGGTCTGATCTATATCTTAGAACTATCGCTTTAGTTTGGAGATTAGAAAGGATGCAACTAATATTTTGGTATATATGAAAATTTAATTTCTCTTTTTGGCCTCTTTTGGTATTTACGCCTAGCAGTAGGATCTCTAGATCAAAAGATATGTAATATTCTGGCATATATTGTACCTTTCTTTTTTAGAATTTTTTGATTCTGAACCTAATAAACATAAAATAAAATGAATGTTCCATATGCATATGGTACCTTTCTGTCTTTTGACCTCCTTGGGGTAGGTGCAGTAGAAACTGCATGGTTTTTATTATGTTTTTTAGACTATGTTAGATAGAGGTTTTTTTTTAGAATAATTCTAAATTGATTTCCAGAATGATTGGACCAACTTACAGCTCAACCAACCATGTATTAATGTGTCTTACCTTTTATTTAGTATTTTGGGGTTGAGAGAATTGGGTAATTATCATGAGACTCAGATACCACTGCTATCAAGTAAGTAAGCACAAAGTTGTTTATAGATTTATTTTGGTGGTGGCAACAAGTTAGCCCTTCCAAAAAGTTTGGAAACTAATAGATTAGATGATTCCTCAGTTTCTCTTCTAACCCCAAACCCTTAATTAAACACTTCAACAGATAGCCTAGATTTCCTTCCAAGGAAAGAGAACAGAGAGTAGAATTTCAGAAACTGGGCAAGATTGGGAAAAGTGAACAAGACTTTTGAAGAGAGCCACCTTGTGGCTTCCATGTGATACGATGGACTCACCAGGCAAATTTTGTTTGAGGTTTCCATTTAGAAATATGATATTGTTAAGTATTGAGATACAAGATGAGGAGGAACTTAAAATCATGTTTATGATCCTTTTCTCTCTTCCTTTTCATTTCATTCCTCTGAAGAGGAAAGGAAGAAGAGGAGAGGGGGAGAGATAAGGGAAAGAAGATAACAGTCATAATTAGGAGTTTTTTCATTTGGTACAAAAACAGGGAGAGAGGAACAATAAAGGCACAGGATTATCCAAATGCAGATACAGGTAAAATGGGAGAAGGGGATCCTTAGAATCCAGACCATAGCTCTGTGTAATGTGAGGGGTTGGAGGTGAAAGGTAAAACCTTGGAAACAGGCTTCATGGTACAAGAGCTAGTAGGTAGCCTGGGGGAGTTCTATTGTGCGGTGGTAGGGCCTTGGCAGAAGCATGTTCCCTTAAATGCCATGGGACAAAAGCTTCAACTCATCTGCTACATCTGTGAAGAGAAAGGAGGTAAACAAGAAAGAGAAAAGAACTTCCTCTTGTGAAGTCTTTACCTGTTTTAAAAAAAGAAAATAAAATTAAAGAATACGTATATACATACATACATAAATGCCTGTGTGTATATATATATATATATATATATATATATATATATATATATATATATATATATATATATATATATATATATATATACATATATTTTTAAAGGATAGAAACACCATTTAACCTCTTACTACACTAAAGTAAACCCTAGCATCTATGGTAAATAAATAGTAAACAATTGTGTCCAAACAAGAAAACTCAGCACAATGTCAAATGGTCTTGATCTCTCTGTTCCTCTGTGAAATGTCTTGGAATCAGCCTCCTTTCTTATCGCAGCTCCCTTCCTTGGGAAACATCTGTTCCTTTGGAGTGACTTCCTCACAATATACGGCTATCACCAAAAGGGGAGGCCCCAAACAACCTGTCTCACATTGCGGCACAGGCCTTTGTAGTTTTTGTTTTTTAAGCTTTCCCTTTGGTGACTCCTAAACTCTGCTTTCTTTGAGTCTTGTCCTGGTTTAAAAGAAAAATAAATTTCAAATAAAGAAGATTCCACAGAACAGAAAAAGATATGATTGATCTCAAAGTTGTAGAAGACCTTAGAAACCTGATGCTTCTGGGTCTTTTTTTCCACTTTTGGCCTTTTACACTTAAAAGAGTATTGAGTGGGTTTGTTTTTTACTTAATTTTTTCTTTTATTTTATATATAATTTATTTATTTTCAGTTTTCAACATTCACTTGCACAAAATTTTGAATTTCAAATTTTCTCCCCATCTCCCCTCTACCCACACCCCAGGACAGTGTGTATTCTGATTGCCCTTTACCCCAATCTGCCCTCCCTTCTATCACCTCTCCCCAATCCCTTTCCATTCTATTTTGCTGTAGGGTAAGATAGATTTCTATACCCCATTGCTTATATATCTTATTTCCTAGTTGCATGTAAAAACAACCTCTAACATTCATTTTTAAAGCTTTGAGTTCCACATTCTCTCCTTTCCCCCCTCCCCACTCACCCTCATTGAGAAGGCAAGCAATTCAATATAGGTGATACATGTGTAGTCATGCAAAACACTTCCATAATAGTCATGTTGTGAAACATTAACTATATTTCCCTCTATCCTGCCCCACTCTCTATTTATTCAATTCTCTCCCTTGACCTATTCCTCTGCCAAAGTGTTTTCTTCTTATTACCCCTTCCTCCAATCTGCTGTCCTTTCTATTATCCCCCCCCCCTCTTATCTCCTTCCCCCCTGCTTTCCTGTAGGGTAAGATAAACTTCCATACCCAACTGAGTGTGTATGTTATTCCCTCCTGAAACCAAATGGGATGACAGTAAGGTTTATTCCCTCTCACCTTCCCCTTCTTTCCCTCCATTGTAAAAGCTTTTTCTTGCCTTTTTTTATGTGAGGTGATTTACTACATTCTACCCCTCCCTTTCTCTTTCTCCTAGTACATTCTTCACAACCCTTAATTTTATTTTTTAGATATCATCCCTTCATATTCAGCTCACCCTGTACCCTTTGTCTCTCTGTCTCTGTCTCTCTCTGTTATATATATACATATATATTCTCTCCAATTATCCTAATACTGAGAAATGTCTCATAAGTTATATATATTATCTTTCCATGTAGGAATAAAGAGTTCAACTTTAGTAAGTTCCTTATGATTTCTCTTTCCTGTTTACCTTTTCATCCTTTTCCTGATTCTTGTATTTGAAAGTCAAATTTTCTATTCAGCTCTGGTCTTTCCAACCAGAATGCTTGGAAGTCCTTTATTTCACTGAAGATCCATTTTTCCCCTGAAATATTATACTCAGTTTTGCTGGGTAAGTGATTATTGGTTTTAATTCTATCTCCTTTGATCTCTGAAATATCATATTCCAAGTCCTTCAATGCCTTAATGTAGAAATTGCTAAGTCCTATGTTATTCTGATTGTATTTCTGCAGTACTCAAATTGTTTCTTTTTGGCTGCTTGCACTATTTTCTCCTTCACCTGGGAACTCTGGAATTTGGCTACAATATTCCTAAAAGTTTTCCTTTGGGATCTCTTTCAGGAAGTGATTGGTGGATTCTTTCCCTTTCTATCTGATTCTAGAATATCAGGGCAGTTTTCCTTGATAATTTCTTAGAAGATGATGTCTAGGCTCTTTTTTTCTTTATCATGGCTTTCAAGTAGTCCAATAATTTTAAAATTGTCTCTCCTGGATCTATTTTCTAGGTCAGCTGTTTTTTCAATGAGATTCTTCACATTGTCTTCTATTTTTTCATTCTTTTGTTTTTGTTTTATAATTTCTTGATTTCTCATAAAGTCATTAGCTTCCATTTGCCCCATTCTAAGTTTTAAAGAATTATTTTCTTCAGTGAGCTTTTGGACCTCTTTTTCAGTTGGGCTCATTCTAGTTTTTAAGGCATTCTTCTCCTCATTGGCTTTTTGGACCATTTTGGTGAGTCTAATTTTAAAGGTGCTATTATCTTCAGCATTTTGGGGGGGGCTTCTTTAGTAAGCTGTTGACTCATTTTTCATGATTTTCTTGCATCACTCTCATTTCTCTTCCCAAGTTTTGCTCTACTTCTCTTACTTGATTTTCAAAATCCTTTTTGAGCTCTCATGGCCTGAGACCAATTCATATTATTCTTAGAGGCTTTGGATGCAGGAGCTTTGGCTTTGTTGTCTTCTTTTGGCTGTATGTTTTGATCTTCCTCATCACCAGTGATGTGAGAAAATACCGCTTCACTGAGAAAGTTAGAATCTATAGTCTGTTTTTTCCCCTCATTTGCTCTTTTCCCCCCATTAGCTCATTTTCCCAGCCAATTACTTGACTTTTGAGCTTTGTTAAGTGGAGGGCTCCAGAAACAGCCTCTGCCCTGGGGCTAGGGCTGGACCACATTTGCCTCTCAGCTAGGTGAGAGACCCTTTCCACTGACTTTTGAAGCTGTCCTTGGCATGTGTGGGTTGAGAAGTCTGGAATCCATAGCAACCGCCAGCAATTCAGTCCCCTAAGGATGTTTCCTTCAGTCCATGCCAGTCAGTCTCCTCCCAGTCTAGTGCAATAGACCCTTCCCATCAACTTTCCAGATTGCTTTAGGCTGGAAATTTGCTTCAATTTGTCATTTTGTGACTTTTGCTGCTCTAGAATTTGTTCAGAGTCACTTTTATAGATTTTTTGAGGAGTTTGGGGAAAGAACACTAGCAGATCTCTGCTTCTACTCTGCTATCATGGCTATATCCCCTATTTGATTTAATTTTTTATTAAACCTTATTTTACAATCTCTAGAGCCTACAATTCTATTGCAGTCCCCATCACTGGGGAGATCTGCTGCTAACATGTTTTAAAATCAATGTAATTGCATGTGGGAAATGTAATCAGAATAAACCATTTAGATTATCATTCAAAAAGTTAAGCCTGAGCCATAGAATAGAGATCTCAGAGGGAAATATAAAAGATATCTTTTAAAATTTCATTTAGAACATTATATATATTTATTATTGCACATAAGGAATAGAAATGAGCTCCAGATAGCAAAGAAATTGTTATAGTAGAATTCCCAAATCCCAAATAAACTTGCAACACTAATTAAAGTAAATCTCAGTAGAGTGAGTGGAGTTGAGAACTTTGGTGAAATTTGTGTCTCCCTCATTCTTGCTTAACCCAGGATTTCTGAGGATTTACTAGCAGGAAATTTTTGTTTCTATTTATAAGATATATATTTCTATCTTCTGTTTTTATATTGTTTTCATTTCTGAATATATCTCTCTTCCTCCTCTATTCATTGAGCCTTTGTAATAAAGAATGCAAAAGAGAAAAAAAAAGTTCAGCAAAACTAATATATCAACTAAGTGTGACAATATATATTATGTTTCACACACTCTGTCCCTCACTTCTGGAAGTAACAGATTGTTGCTCAGTTTTTTAGTCATGTCCAATTCTCTGAGACTCCATGAACCATAGCACACCAGGCCCCTAAATCTTTCACCATCTTTCAAAGTCTACCCAAGCTCATGTTATTTCCATGACTCTATCTATTTCATCCTCTGCTGTCCACTTCACCTTTTGTCTTTAACCTTTCTAATGAATCCTGTCTTCTCATTATGTGGCTAAAGTAATTAAGAGAAGGGAGAAACATGTTTTCATCTCTTCTCTAGGGCTAAGAATTGTCAAAAGTATATAGTGTTTGTTTTCTTTTGTTTTTTTTTTTTACATTGTGTCTATTATCTTCTTGGTGCTGTTTACTCTGCATCAGTTTACATACAAGTCTTCCTATACTTTTCTGAATTCTTGACATTCATTGCTTTTCATTGCACACAAATATCTTATTACATTTAAATACTACAACTTGCTTGGTTATTGTCCAGCTGAAGAACATCTACTTCATTTCCAGTTCTTTGTTACTACAAAAAGCTCTACTATGAATATTTTGGTGAACATTGAACCTTTTGCTGTATCTTTAACCTCCTTAGGAGATAGGCCAATAATATTTCTGGGTCAATGGACATAGCCATTTTGGTAACTTTTTTTTTTTAAAAGCATAATTTGAAGTTGCTTTCCAGAAATGACAACCCAAATCATAGCTCCTAGAACAGTGAAATAGTATCACATCCCATCTCACACTAAGTATTTTCATATTTTATTTTCCTTGTCAATTTCCTTGGTATGAGATGAAATCTCAAAGTTTTTCTGATTTACATTTATTACTCTTCTTATTAGTGATAAGGAGCCATCTTTTGCAAGGCTGATAAGCCTCCAATAATGCATATGTCTTAAAAATAAAGAGTTGAATGATCAATATTGTTTGCTTAGGATAAAAGAGCTTTGCAAATAAGTGTGGGCATATGGTTTTTCTGCAGATTTTTACATTTATTTGAATAAAAAGTTTATTCAGCAGATCCAATGTTATTCTTGGTCGTAGCAGGAATCTATATATTTGGGGGGAAATTATCCCAACAATAGCAGAACTCTGAGGTATAGTGATTATCTCAAATTAAACAGATTTAAAACAGAACATTATCTTTTCCCTAAAACCCACCCCTTTTTGACCTTCCCTATTATTTTCAAGGGCACTGCCATTCTTCTGATCACCTAATTTCAAAATATGTGTCAACCTCGACTCTTCATTCTTACTTACCCCATATAGCTTGTGAGCTGCCAACTCTTATTTCTATCTCCACAACATCTCTCCTGTACTAACCACCCTATTTTAGGTCCTTATCACCTCTTGCTTAGACCATTGCAATAGTCTCCTAACTGCTTTCCCTTCATCTCCCCACTCCAATCCATCATCCATAAAACCCCAAAAGTGATTTTTCTGAAGTGCTAGTCTGATCCCATCACTCCAACTCCTTACTCAAATAATTCTAGTGATTCCTTATTCAATCTGAGTTCAAATCCTGCCTTACTGGCTAGGAGTGAGTTGTGTCAAGAAAGCTCAACAAGAGAGCAAATAGGAGAAAAGGGGGTCAATAATGTCAAATGTAGCAGATAGGGTAAAAAAGATGAGCACTGATGGAAAGAACATTAAATAGGAAGTCAAAAGAACTATTTGTCAATCCTGTCTCTTCTATGTACTACCTGAGTGGTGGTTGTTTTTGCTGCAACCTTGGGCAAATCATTTCCCCTCTCTCGATCTAATTTTTATCTTCTATAAAATGAGGATGTTGGGACTAGATAACACCTAAGGTCTCTTCAGTCCTTAATCTATGATTCTATATGGTGAGGATAAGAACAGTATCCAAGTTACATGCTTTCCAGATTATAGTGAGTCATCATAAAAGACATGATGTGGCCAGAAGGATAACATACTCCACAGACCAAAGGAAGGGAGGGGAGAGAACGGGAGAGGAGAGGCAACAAGTACAGGGAAAGAAAAGAATAATAATACCCAGGAGAAAAGAACCCCCACCACTAAGGAGCTTGCATGCTTTACAAATCCACGCCTGTTTTAGTAACAAGAAAATAACACCTGAATTCCTTAAATGCATTTTGAAATTGTTTTCTAAGCATTATCAAGCAGTCCAGGAATGAGGTAGGTCCTATGTAGGAGAGTTGCCATGTCCTTAAGAGAGGTGACAAATCTAGGTCAATCCCTCCAAAATGGGGCAGGTAACTTACCAGCAAGTTCCTGATGACCTTTAGCATTGACTGAAGCCGCACCAGTCTGGACCTCCTCCTTCTCCAGGGGATCTATCAAGTCCAGTTCCAGCACCAGGCACTTTACTAAGCTCCATTTCACAGTTGAGGAAACTAAGGAAACCAAAGAGGCTAAGGTGTGTGACCTCACCCAAGGTCATGTAGCTAGCAAATATCTGAAATCAAATTTGAACTCAGGTCTTCCTGAGTTCTCTATCTACTTCACCACCTAGTTGTCTTATATGAGAGACAGAGGAACAATTTATGACAGTTTTTGCCTGCAAGAAGCTTATTTTTTTTTACATGTGCTTGGGATGACAGAGACAAATAGAACATTAAGAAAAAAAGCATAAAATAAGATAATAAAACAAGCTTAAGTGGCCAAACAACAGAAACCACGAGCAATTCAGAAGGAAGATTATTGCTGATTGAAGTTACTCGGAATTAATGAGTGAAAAGGCATTTGTTTTCCTCCTTTCCTTTTCTTGCCTTTCCTTGCCTTGCCTTGCCCTGCCTTGCCCTGCCCTGCCCTACTCTGCCCTGTTTTTCCCCAAACCTTCTACACTCTGAAGCCCATAGATTGGACAACAAGAGGCCCCTGCCCAAGCTCCACTTAAGGAGGGTTTTCTGGATTCTCTGGGCTTAAGAGTGATTATCAATAGTAACTGTAGCTGATTCCCTCCCAGCCTGATATAGTTATTTTTCTTTGCCTCATTAAAGAGGCCATCCCCTGATTACTTCTTAAACAGGCCTATTCACTGAATGGGTGTTACTTCACCCTAAGGGTAAGAGGTAACAGAGAATTAAAGGTTGTGCTGGATCAGAACCTGCAGGGAAAGGACAGTTGAAAGGATTGAGTATCTAGGTGGTGATGTATGGGAAGATTCAGGAGCTGGGCTGCATTTTTTTGGTGTCCAGGTTCCAAAACCTATCAAAACTGCCTTCCAAATCAAGTGGCAAAGTTTATTATAACACCAATAGAAGCAGTCAGAGCTCCTAGTGAACCTGAACTTGATGAGGATAGTGCTGATGTTTAAAATACAAAAGGGAATGTGAAAGGATCTGGGCAGGATTAAGGAGTGTTTTTTTTTTCACAACAGTGAAAGGAATATCAAGTAGGCTAATTAGGTGAACTAGGTGGGATGGGGTGAACCAGGTACCTTGGGTAGAGGCACCAGTGATTTGGGCTGCTGAAATGTATGGGAGAATCCAGGGATTAGATTGGTTTCAAAGACATGGTCTTTTCCTTTTAGGGGTCCAGGTCCCATCACTCCTTTACAATCCATTACAGTCACTGATAAATGTCTTAAGAATCTTTAGAGACTTATCTTTGAATCTCTCAGCACCACACCACCTATACTTGGAGCCACTGGTTACAACAAATGGAGAAGTTTTGAATGCTGTGGATAAGTTCACTTACCTTGGCAATATACTTTCTAGGGATGTACACATCAATAATGAGGTTGACACAGGCATTGCCAGAGCCAGTTCAGTGTTTGGGAGACTCCAAAGGAGAAAGCATGTGAGAAAAGAGGTATTAGACTACCAACTGAAGGTCTACAGAGCCATTGTGCTGACCTCATTGTTGTATGTCTGTGAAACATGGACAGTCTACCAGCACCATGCCAGGAAACTGAACCGCTTCCATTTGAATTATCAGATAGTAAGTGATTAATAAACAGAAAACATATTGTTGTTGTGCATCCTTCATTCTTACAGAGAATCAATGACATCACGAGGGTCATGTTTTGCCTTGAGAGTGAATTAGATTTAAGTGAGACAGAGCGTGCAGAGTCATCAGCCTCACTCTTTCCTCCAGAGTCATAGAAGTCTAGTGGCAAGACAAAAGTCAAGATAACTGGCAATGACCCAGATACAGTGAGTGACCTTGGTCTTTCTAAATTAAGATCTTTCCCAGGCCTCAGTTTATCTGAGACAATGCCCATTCAATGACTAAATGGCAAGATATAAGTCAAGATGACTGGTGATGGTCCACAAAAACATAATTTAGAGCTGAAAGGGACTCTAGGTCTAGATCTACTCCATCCCTCTCATTCTACAGACAAGAAAACAGATCCTGGAAAGTTAAGTAATTTGTCCAAGTTCCTGTAGGGAGTAAATGGCAAAGACAGTTCCTCTGCCTCTAAATCCAGCATGTCATTTATTCAACCACATCCATTCCCTTCATTCTACTCATGTGGTTACCAACCTAATTCAGGCCTTTTTCACTTTTTACCTGGATTATTGCAATACCCTCCTACTTGGTCTTCCTGCCTTGCTTTTCTGTTTTTCAATCCAGCCTTCCCACTGCTGCCAAAGTGATGTTCGTAAAGTATAATTCAGACCATGTCACTTTCTTATTAAATAAACTCCAGTGAATCAAATACAAAATTTCTTCTCCGCCCCTCTGCCCCCCGCATTTAAAGCCATTCGTGGTCTGACTCCAACCTGTTTTCTTATTACATTTTACTCCCCTTCACACTCCACCCTCCAGGCAATAGGCTTGTTTGCTGTTTTTCACAAGAACATTCCATCTTTAATATTCTTAACTTTGAGTGAATAAAGAATCCACAGCTGCGAACATTTATTCTCATTAATCTTCCATGCCTGCAACTCCTCTTCTCTTCACCTCTGAGAGTTCCTAGATACCTTTGAAGCTCAGCACAGAGGCCATCTCTTACCTGAGATCTGCTCCATTCTTCTTCCCTATCAGTTGCAAATGCTGACCTCCCACAAGTTACCTCATATCTACTTTACATATATTTTTAGCGTTCCCTCTGGGGTTACTTCCTCAAATGGATACATTCTGAAGCTGCAGTCTCAGCAGAATAGTTTTCACTTTGGATCTAAGGGTTCTAGGAATAACTGGGATGGGCTGTGATTCTACAACTCTTGCTCCTGAACCCCCATCAGTGGGCTCCATCCACATCAATACTCAACTGAGTGACACCATTAAACTTTATAAAATGGATTTTCTGAGAAGGTATAGCAAGAATACTGTTCCCCCAAACCAGAGGCCTATTCCCATCTTGCACAATAAAATCATTAGATAGGATGGACCCAAACTTGAAGTTCAAAAGTGGGAATACACACAGAGAACACATGAAGCAGAGGAATACCTCACAGTGCCTGTCACTTCCAATTTTCTTCTTTTATGAAATCCTTAGCAAGTTTCCCTTATGTTTAATTCTTTGCTGGGTAGGCCACCCACCTAGGGTCTGAGAGTTTGTGCTTCTGCTAAGTCCATGGCCAGCATTAATTGCAGGATGTTATTCCTTGAAGCTTTTGCCACTTCTACTCTAGTGATCACAGTTGGTCCCACCATTCAGTTATGATGAAACTTCCAATGAGACATTTGGATTTAGCAAATTCAGAAAGTGCCTGTGAACTTCTATCTTAGATTACTTATCTGCCTAAGATGAGAAGGAATAAGTGAAAGAGGCAGAGGCATCCATGTGCTCATAGCCAAGGCTGCGTGGACAACAGTGCTGCCACCCAGTGTTGTGCTGGTAAATATTTAATAACCAACTCTCCAGAAAAAATATATATGTGACATACTTTTAAATTAAATCTACATTATTAACATTTTTCTCTGTCACTTTCTTAAGTCCAGATAATTAACAAAAGAGTGGCTCAGTTTCTGATCTGTAGTATTTGCTGATTTCTAAGGTACAAACATTTACATTGAAAATGTAATTATTGCCTTTCCCCTAACATTGCACCAAAGGCAAAGAAGGAAGCCATTGTTCCTCGCAAGACAGAAGCCAAGTCCAAGACCTTGAAGGCCAAGGAGTCAGTGTTGAAGGGTGTCCATAGCCACAAAAAGGAGAAGATCTGAACATCCCCCACCTTCCAGCAACCCAAGACACTAAGACTAAGAAGGTAGCCCAAATACCCTCGGAAAAGTGCCCCTCAGAGAAACAAGCTTGATCACTATGCCATTATTAAATTTCCCTTGACCACTGAGTCTGCTATGAAGAAGACTGAGGACAACAACACCCTAGTCTTCATTGTGGACGTCACATCAGATCAAGCATCAGATCAAGCAGGCAGTAAAAAAACTACATGACATCGACATGGCCAAGGTCAACACACTGATCTGGCCTGATGGAGAGAAGAAAGCCTATGCCTGGCTTGCTCCAGACGATGTTGTTTTGGATGTTGCCACCAAAACTGGAATCATCTAAACTGTATCCAGCTGTCCCATTGCACCTACAATAAGAAGTTTTCCCCAAAATAAGAAATGTAATTAATTGGTTGTCTTGAGCCAGTTTGAATTGACTCTAGTATACCACTGCTGCCGCCCTTCCACCACTTTGTTCTTGGGATTATCTCAAAGTAGTCTTGTTTCACTCAAAGCCACAAAGGAATGTGAAGAGTGAAATATGAAATAACTGAGGAAACAAAGGTTTGAGCTTCTGAGCATATCAATTTATTAAGCAATGCATACCAACTGCATAATAAATTGGGACCAGAATTCCTCATCTTGCCAGTGGACCATGAATACAGGAAGAGACAGATTTTTATGTATTAAAAGAAAACAACAGGATATAAACCAGGATACAAGATCAGGTAATTCCGTTTCTTACAGGAGAAAAGATTACTGACTTTCCAAGTTGGTTAGGGGAGAATGAATAGGTACAATTCCCTGAAATCGGAAAAAAGAGGTATCCTACTCCCTCCAAGTGTCTGTATTCAATCAAAGGAACGTGGAAACAATAACTGAATGATCAGTATAGAGCTAGTTTTCGGATAAGACTTATGGGTTACTTGAGATGTACAATCATGATAAAACTTCTTGTATCAATATTCAGAGTTGACTAAGTTTCTGATCAGTACAACCTAGGGCCTAAGTTAAGCCTCTCTAAGTAACAGGTAAAGGTAATATAGCTATTCAGTTATACAGGGCTAAATGTAAAAAATGAAATAGTTTTCTCATAATTCTCATATTTGAATCAAGTTTTCTTATAAGACAGAAATTGGGCCAGACCAATAATTGAGTAGAAAGGGAAATGAACTAGCTCTAGAATTGACTTGCAAGATGGAGTCAGTGTGGTTCACTCAATTCCCACAGGAAAGAAATTGATAGAGGGGCAGACTATTCATTTTTATACTAATTACTACCTTCCAGGCACACAATGGTCTTTCCATGTAGGCCTTCTTTGCTATTCTTTACACATGGCACTCCATCACCTTTCTCCATGCATTTTACTGGTTGCCCACCTGCCATTCAGTTCTGCTTCAGAAATCTCTGTATCTCCAGTAGAAGTTGGTATGTAGTCTAAGCCCCTTGGTCATGCATGACTAAAAACTGGCTCACGAAAGTTTCCCATGGTAGACTGAAAACAAGAAGTGAAGATCTACTCAATGTTCCAAGACTTGTTTCCCCAGTCTCTCCCCATTCCCCCACCCTCACCCCATTACACTCTTCATCTCATCAAAAAGTTATTCTTAACAAACCAGCTGTGGAGTATTTTGAACTGACTATCCATATCATCAATCCAAGAATGCTTTGCAAAACTAGTTGCAATAGACTGGATACTTAGAATTATACAGGAAAACATTACCTACAGATCAATACCTAAAAGAACAATTACCTCAGTGTCCCAGGTAATTATCACAGGTTGCTGCATGTAACAAATACACATTAATTATACATGCAAAAGGCATAACACAATGCGAAGCATGCTGGAAGAGACTGCTTTAGTGACTCAAAGATTAAATTATGTGTAGAATATACACATATTACAACAGTACATGTATATCTACAAAACAAAATCAAATATGCATTGCAGTAAATAAACTTCAACTCATAACAATAGTCCTACAAAAAAAGCAAAACAGTAAACTGTGCACGTAAGCAAAGTCAACAAATAAATCTATATATAATATAGGCATGATATCAATATAAAGCAAATAAGCATAATAAAAGATTATCAAACAAAAAACATCCTTAACCTTTCAACAATTAATACATGCATCAACACAATTGATTATAACACATAAGCAATCAAACAAGCAAAGATTGTCTTAGAAAATGGTCTATCCTTTAAAGGAAACATATTTTGAAATACCGTCCAAACTGCCTTCTAAAACAAAAGATAAAAAATGCAGTGTTTCACATCTAGTGGATACCTGAATACATACTTATGTATATATAGGTTATCTCTCTCCATAGAACATAAACTCTTTGAGGACAGGTACTATTTCATTTTAGTCTTTGTATCTCCAGCACCTGTGTAAAGGCAACCACATTGGCATGCCCAGGATGGCTGCTAGCACAGGTTCTTAGATCTGCTTTAGTAGGAAAGATAGCTGTTTAAAGTGTCAACAATCTGTTTTTAACTGCATGCACTAGTTCAGGGGAAAAGTCAGCACCCTGAATTTCAGAGAAAATCAGAGAAAATATAAGCAGAGAAACAAAGACCAACAGACAGGGCTCTACTGCCTGAATCAAAGCAATATTGCTATACACTTTACATACATCCCTGGATCAAGAGAGCCTTTACATCTGAGCAGTCGGCGAGTTATGAACATATGGCCACTCACAGTCTCAACCAGGGAATCACAAGATCTTTCCCGTAAGTGAGCCCCTCAAAGGAAAATACCAACTCAGAGTACATATATACTTCTCAGAGCCAGAAGGCATCACAACCCTTGTGACTCAGTACCTCATTAGAAATTAGCAAAAAGTGTGAAAGTCTTCCTACAAGCAAGCCTTCCCCAAGCAAGCTTTCCTTAATGGGCTCCACATGAGGCTTATTAATGGGCAGGGAAGATCTTAAATCCCATTAACATTACAACCTGACACATAATAAATGCTTTTTAATTGATCACCCATCATCACCTAGTCAGTGGCAGAACCAGGTCAAGAATTTTGGTTTAGTGTTCTTTCCATTACTACTCACCAATGGGACCATGTTATCAATCAACATGAAGTATATGAATGCGATCTTATGTGAGGAAAATATTTGCATATTAAAAATAAGGATCGTTTTGTTTTTTTCTTTCTATCCCTACCACAGTTCCTGGCACATAATGGCTTCTTAATAATATATACATGTTGAACTGAATTAAAATCTGATGGTCTGCAAAGATGTGATATCACCCCAACTTTTTGCAGAAGTTGTAGAGTTCAAAGGTATGAAATACTGCATATAAAGTCAGCTTATTTCTACTTTTTGACTATGCAGAATTTTCTCTCTTTTTTCTTTTCTTTAATTATTTTTTATAAGAGATGGCTCTCTGGGAGAGGAAAGGAAGGATAGAGGGGGAAAAATTAGATATCAACAAAAGTTATCAATAAAAATCTATTTTAAAAAAGAAAAAATCTGATAGACAAATAGGACATTTTAAATTAGTGAGTACTGATGTGACACAACTTTTAGCTTATGTAAATTGATTTTCAATTACTATCTTATTGTTGGAAAGGACTTCAAAAGATCATCCTATCTAGCTCCTGCAAATGGGTAAAGATACTTCTTAGCTCCATTTTACATATGTATCTGAGTCCCAGAGAGGTTAAGTAACTTGTCTAGTGTTACATAGGGACTAAATAATGAAGAGAACTAGAACCCTGGTCTCCTGCCTCCTAAGCAAATATTCTTTCAAAGACAGAGTAATTGTTTCATCTTGATCAGGTCCTTATATTTTTATCAAAGTGAAAAGATATACATTAAAAACACCAAGTCAACTCAGTTTTTCCAGGGAAACATGGAAGGGAAATGATAACAGTTTTCAATGAGTAGCACAGCTGTATAATTTCCTGAAGAATTTTCAGGATACCAAGAGAACAACCTTGACAGCTAAGTCAACTCTGATAAAATATCTATAAATAATTATCAAAGCCTCTACTTTCATTTTGAAAAAAAATTAGAGTATTCACAGTGAAAGCCCCCAATACCAAGAATTTCTGCATGAAAAAATCTTCCAACTATAAATCATATGGTATGGCTGCCATCAGTTACCAAATAACTAATGTAACTAACATTTTAATAAGGATTAAAAACCCTTTCTCCACAAAGAGCACCTAAATGCAACATCATCAAATGTTTTCCTAAAAGACATATGACCCTGCCATCACACACACAAATAGCATGAGAATTTTTTAAAAACCAGGAAATCAGAGGTAGTTATGTTGTAGAAATATAAATTCCCTACCAAAAAAAAAAAGACATAAATAGGTTGTGTCTATTTTCGTCTTGTCCAATTTCTTGAATGATAATTGAATTTGTTTAGGATGAGTAGCTTAACTTCAACATCTAATTTACATGAAGGCATCAAATGTGAAAAATCACTTTTAGATGATCTGAAAGTTCATTCTTAATAGGCTGTAATGTATTTTGAGATTTACTGACAATAAGCACATCAGAAGTAAATTATGTTTAGCACTAGAAAGGTAGATAAGAAAAGAAAGTCAAAGAAATATATATATATATTTTTTTTTTACAAAAAAATATACACAAGAAAGCAGAAGGGGACTCAGAAACAGGGCAGAAAAATTCCATTTTAATTTAACCAGCCTTTATTTGTCTACTGGGGACATTATGACAAAAAAAACTAACCTTACTTTCAAAGAGCTTATAAGTAAATAACTTGAGGAGGTACAGAGCAACTAAAAACAAGGAGAATGAGGAAATATTTCCCTCTTTATAAGAACCAACATGGAAAGAAGCAAGAAGACAATTCACTCAATGCTCATCATGCAAAAGAAAACACCTTTGCAAGAAATCAGACCTTTCATCAATTCAGTGACTCATTTTGGTGGTAAAGCTTACCTCCATCCCCTCAGTAGAGGTGGTGCGCTATGGATACAGAATGAGGTATATTGGTTTGTTATAAGAATATTTCTTAGTTACAAGGAAGAATTATGTAAAGCCAGGGTAAGGGAATCATTAAGAAGTGACAGCAATGTTTTTTGAAAAAGTATATATTCCTTGAAAAAAGCATCAACTTTCAGTGCCTCCACTTTCTCTCTTCTGAACCTCCTGTAGTTTGGCTTCTGACCTCATTACTCAATTGAAACTGCTTGTTTTTGCTGATGATTTCTTAACTGCCAAAGTTAATAACTACTAATGAATATTCTCTAATCTCTGGGTTTGGGGGAATACTACTCTTTCAGTTCTATTTCTTGAACCACTTCTCGGTTTGCTTTTTTGCATTCATATCACATCCATTATAAGTTTCTGGTCTGGATCCTCTTCTTTTCTCTCTCTCTCTAAATTGTTTCACTTGGTGACCTCATCAACTTCCATGGGTTCATTTATCTCTATGCAGATGATATCCCAGATCTATGTATCCAGTCCTAATCCCTCTCCATATCACTTCATCAGTAGCCAAAGAGATATTTTGAAATGGATCTCCCCATAGGCATCTCAAACTCAACATGTTCAAAACAGAACTCATTATTAAGCAAGGGATAATTGGGACCATCTACCTCCACCAGCCCCTAATGGGGAATTAGAGAGTATCTTCTTCCCCATCCCAATGGACAGTAGGAAGACTTGTTCAGTAATTTTTCAGTTGTGTCCGACTCCTCATGACCTCATTTGGAGTTTTCTTGGCAAAGATAATGGAGTAGTTTACCATTTCTTTCTCCAACTCCTTCTACAGATGAGGCAACTGAGGCAAACAAGTCCCTTGCCCAGAAATTACACAGCTAGCAAGAGGTCACATTTGAACTTAGGAAGATGAGTCTTCTAGACTTAGGCCTGGCATTTAACCACTGCACCACCTAGCTGCTTAGTAGGAAGACAGAACAGCAATATTTGTTGCCAGAAAGTGGAGCCATAGGTTTGTCCCTTCCACAACCAAACTTTATTACCTCATAGCCCTGTTCCCACCAGGTGTAGGAGGCCTACCATCAGCTGGATGCTAAACCTTAGATCCCTATCTCTTTTGGTGATACCGACCCCTTTCCACTCTAACCCTTAAACCCACTATTCTGTTAGTGATCTCTCTGGCCCCTACTTCTGTAGATGTTCTGGACCTTGTCATCTGCCCTGTTATTTTCCCTGTCTTTCTATCTGCCATGAACTGAACATAAATATGAAACCTTCTTTGCGTGTTGTCTCCCCAATTAGAATGTAAGCTCCTTAAGAACTTTCTGTTTGTATCCCCAATATTTGTACTTCCCTATTCCATTCTATTCCAAGGCCACTACCATCCTTCCAGTCACCCAGGTCTGAAATAGGAGTGCTATCTTTGATTTTTTCCTTTCCACATAACCAATGTTTGCCCTTTCTATTTCAGCTTCTCTCATGGACATCCCTTCCTGTCCACTTACTTAGCTCCCACCCAGACCTTATCATCTCTAAACTATTGCAGTAACCCTCTACTTGGTCTCCCTGTATTCTAAGCTGTCTTCCATACAGCCACCAAAATAATTTTCCTAAAATGAAGAAATGACCATGTCATCTCCTTAATCAAGAAGCTTCAAAGTCCTATGTCTAGGAATGAATATAAATTCCTGTTTGGCATAAAAACCTCTTCACAACTTTGTTCCCTCTATTTTTCCAGTCTTGTTATCCATCACTCCCCTCCATGCACTCTGTGACATAGCCATAAAGACATTCTTATTCCTCTCGGTGTTCTATCTTCCATATTTTTGCACAGGCTGGTTTCCTTCAAGATTCAACTTAAATTTTACCTTCTACATGAAATCCACTTTATCCTCCCCAACTACTCCCCAAGCTGATAGTATCCTCCTTCCTCAAATCACCTTCTATTAATTTTGTATATATTCTGTACACGATCATATATGTTCACATTCTCTATTCTACTAGAATATAAGCTCTTTGAGGGCAGGGACTATTTCAGTTGTTTCTGTATTCCAAATACAGCATAGTGCCTGGCACAGGAGGTGGCACATGAGCTGATCCCAGTAAAGCAAGGATGCTAAGAGTTAGAGGTGATGAAGAAATATATTATAGGCATGAAGGATAGCTTGTGCAAAGATAAGAGATGGAATGCCAAGTTTGGGGAAAAGTAAGCAAGCAAGTTAGGCTGGATTTTGTAGTTATGAAAAGGAATGTGAAGAGTCTAGAAATAAATTCTTGAAAAAAGCTTTTATGCACTTTGTAGATCAAAATACCTGAATGATGAGCTTTCTAGCACTTTGTACTACAAGTTACAATGTTGAATATTCAGAAGCAGGATATAGGAAAAAATTTAGGAATATCCTAAAAAACCCCAAATAAACTGTTGGTTTTCAAAAAATTCAATTGAATTCAATGAGAATTGTGTCCACTATTCTTAGTACTAGGGATGTACCAAGACAAAAATTATAGTGCCTATGCTCGAAGAAGTTATATTCTATAAGGGGAAAATAACACATTGTGATGGTAATTTAAATGGGAAGAGCTTTCCCATTCATGTGTAGGCCTATGTTACCTGCTTAAATCACATGGAAACCTAAGTCACATGTGGCATGAGAAGCTTGCTGAATGGGTAGAACAGGAAGGGTGGAGCAGAACTGGAGGAAGTTGGTAAGAGCAGTTAGAATGGAGGGAGGAGAGGACACAGACAAGCAGACAGCTAGGTTTGTGTTTGTTTATTTGTGGGAAGACCCCAGTGGGAGGGGGAGAGAGGTGGAGAAGGCTTGGGAATGTCTTTGTCCCCTGCAGTGCAAATGTGTATTGACTTCTTTGTTACTATGATGGATGTGGCTTTCTGGTGTTGGGATTTGGCTTTCTGATGTTTGAATAAAAGTTTTTCTTTTCCCTTCTATATGGAGAGTCTGTTATACTTTGTGATTCAGAACTACACCAGCATATTCATAGTTGCCACTGGTACTCTGAATATTGCTTGGTGATACATTTGGTGTCTTGAACAGGATCACAGGGTATACAATCTCTATTTGAAGGCAGAAAGGCTTTAGAGGAAGAAATGGATATCCCAGGATAGGAGGATTTATCTTATTCCTCCCTAGCAGGGGAATGGGTTAAAAGAACTGGACCCTGTGAAAACTGGGAACTGAGGTTACAGGAGAGGGAACCTAGAGATTTGGAAAGGTGTTTGCAAGGAATACCAATAGAACCAGGGAAAGAGCTGGCAGGGGTGTGTAGGACAGGTTGGATTTTATTAACAGGCATTATATGTAAAAGCAGAAATGAACCGCTAAAGGAAAAAATTCAGATGGAAAAAGAGTTAGCTAGTTTGCATGAGAATTTTCAGTGTTTGGGCTCTCCTTTAAAAGAGCAAGCTAGAGGTCTCCAGTGGTAGAAGAAAAAAATTGTTCATTTAGCTCAGAGGAAGAGAAAAGCTGACAAAAGAAGTGTGTATGCAACCTTTGTACAGATTCAACCTAATTTTCACAGTGATGACTGCCAGGAAAGTACATGGGAGGAAAATAGAACAAAGTCAGAGTTGGAAAATAAAACAGTGTTAGAGGGACAAGCTTCTCAGGCAGACGCACGCTCAATACTAAGGCAGAAACAGGAGAACCAGGAGGCAATGCAGTGTTTAGGGAGATAATTGAGGATTTTACTCAACAGGTCACAGATATTTTGAGTAGGTGCACCCAAAGAATGGGAGAATCGTTAATATCTTGGATGGTTAGAATCAGTGATGAAGGGGCCAGAGGAGTATCTATAGATGGAGTCGATTGTTTGAAATTCTTAGGTATTAGTTAGAATCCTTTTGTACAGCAAACTCTTAGATATTACAATATTACAAGTCAGATCAGTGGATTATAGATAATTAAAAAAGGTAATTCCTCCCTTGTATGCTGCTGTTCCAGATACCATACCTTAATAGAAAAGATCCAGAAATATGATGGGACTTGGTATGCAGTAATTGATTTAGCCAATGCTTTATCTCAATAGAGGTCCCATTTGAGAGGTCAGTTCTTTAGCTGACATCCAGACCTTGGTCGACGCTAGGTCCAGGGGAGACACATCACAGTCATGGACAGGGGATGGCATCTGACTTAAGTAATCAGCCATCTGCAAGTGGAGGGTACTAACTCTGCAGGAAACAAATCTAGCTAACAAATTTAACAGACAACAAACCAAAAAGAAACAAGGAGGCAATAGCCAGAAGCAGGGTGGTAGGGTCAGCTATGCTTCTGTAGTCCATGAACCCACTATCTTTGCCTCATTCGTGCTAGAATATATGAGTTAAGGGTACAATTTAGTAATCATCTTCTCTTGAATAAACAAACAGTCATAGTATCTTCTTTCTTGTGTACTATAATTTCAGCAGCCTTTGGAACATTATCTGGCTTCCATCTTACCCATACTTTAGCTCCCAATTTTATTCTATCATTAGAACCCAACCTTTCAGTTCCTCTGCTAGTTATTTTGGAAGGAGGGTCAGTTTTCACAAGAGGTGTTATTTCACAAGGAATAATAATCACTTGAATATTCTGTCATTTTTACAAAACTCTGGGTTCTTCATCTAAATTTTGGAATGTCACAATAATTTCTCCTCGATAATTAGAATCTGTCACTCCAACAATACATATATTCTTCAAGCTGCTATTCCTGATTTAGGTAATATCCATCCAAAATTATTTTTAGGAATTCTCATATACATATTCCAGTAGAGATTTTTCTTATTTCTTTTCTATTCAACCCAAAGTCCTCTAAACAATGTAAATCAAATCCTGCCAAACCAGGTGTCACTGACCTCTCAAATGGGACCTCTTGGGAACAGGAACAACTCTACATCCAATTTCAGGAGGAAGTAGCTATAGAAGTGACCTTTGCCCCTTAACCCAAAATTTTAGGCCTCATTTGTTTGAGGTGGAAATGATGGGGTGCTTGTGCTCAAGCCCCACCCTAAGACATTGTTTTATGTGCTTATTCTGTGTGATCCCTGTTATATTGTTGCAAAGTTGTTCACACCAGTTACCTAAGATATTGTTCTATATGCTTATTTTCTGTTATCCCTCTTACGTTTCTGTTGATACCAGTTGCCCCACTGACCTACATAAAGAATATGAAATATCTCCAGGCCAAATGTAATAGTAATTTAAATGGGAGGGTCTTTCCCATTCATTAACAGGCCCATGTGACCTGCTTAAATCACATGGAACCCTAAGTCACTTGTGCTGGGAGGAGCTTGCTGAATGGGTGTAACAAGGAAGGGTGGTACAGAACTGGAAGGAAGTTGGTGAGAGCAGTATTGAGTGGAGGGAGGGGAGGACACAGGCAAGCAGACAGCTAGGCTTGTGAGAAGGCCCCAGCAGGCTAGGGGGTGGAGAAGGCTTGGAATGACTTTGTCCCCTGCAGTGCTAATGTGTATTGACTTCTTTGTAACTATGATGGATTTGGTTTTCCGGTGTCTGAATAAATGTTTTTCTTCTGCTTTCTGTATGGAGAGTCTGTTAGCAGTTAACAACAGTTAACATAGAAAGAAGGTTCCAGATATCTCAATGGAAGAGGTAGGGTAGCACAGGAGAGGATCATGAGGCGTATGAGGAAGCCCAGAGTGGAGGCCAGGGAAGTGAACTTTAGCCTAGATGGACTTCTGTTATGAGTGGAGCCAAAGGGCAGTACATTGTCATATCTTCACAGTAGAAATGGTCATGTAGATTTGGTTACCAAAAAGATGGATAATGAGGAAGTGGGTGGTCTGATTTAATGACTTTGAAAGTATTAATTTTTCCTTTCTTTTCAAGGATAATGCCTAACCATTCTAATTTAAATGTTGTTTTTGGTTTTTATGCCCAGAAGATTTGAAAATTCTCTCAAAAGCAGGTTGCCAAGTTAATCTCATATTATTATAACTCATATAACTCGTTATAACTTAATCTTAGTGAACTGCCTGGGGTCAAAGAAGTCAAATGACTTTCTCACATTCACACAGTAAGTATGGGCTAGCAGGGATGGGGAACCTGTGGCCTTGAGGTCCTCAAGTATAGCCATTTGACTGAATTTAAACTTCACAGAACAAATCTTTTTATGGGGCCACATTCGAGGTCCTACAGGGCCACATGTGGCCTTGAGGCCATAGGTTCCTCACTGCTGGTCTAGAGAAAAGACTTAAATTCTTTAAGAAAATAGGGTTCATGACAACAATGTTGTACATTTTCCACGTTTAACATATCAGTCTTTATCAAATGTCAAATAATGGCAATGCCATATAAGACTTAAAGCCATTTAGAAACAAACGCCAAAACTTGGGTATCTTTAGGACATTTTTCTGCTTGCCTGTAGAAAGATGAGCCCCTAGCAATGAACATCACATCACATCGTTATTTTGAATGGCCTTCGTTTCTGAAACACTTAATCAAGATGCCTTTCTACTTATGCATGGATATGTACTCATTTTGAATGACTTCCTTTGTTCTCAGAGACACACTTCATGATCTTTGAGTTTCACTGTTCTAGAAAACTGGAGTTATTTCATGATCATATGCTACCAACTACAATACCAACTACCAAGACAATAGTCTTACTTCAAGTTGTTGGAGCACTAGATTAGTACTCAATGGAAAGAGCATCAGTCTGGAGACTTGGATTTGAATCCTAATTTTGCTGTCTACTGGCCATGTAAACCCAGGCAAATCACTTAACCTTTGTGCAGCTTTCCTCCGCAACAAAATGGAGAAAATATTTGTACTATGGTGAGAGCTTTGTAAACCTTAAAGTGCTATGGATATATAAGTAGGTATTGTCTGTACAATGTAGAATTCATACAGTTCATACTTGAAAAGTTAGTTCTGCTTTGCCTTTTGGGTTGAGTTTTTTTAATAGATTAAAAGTACAAAGTTCCAGGAAGCTGAAATTCAATTTATGGTTTGAATATTAACTGTGTGACCCTGGACCCTTCACACTGAGCTTCACGTTCCTCATTTGTAAAATGAAGATAACAACACAAGTACTTTTTTGTAAACTTTAATAGTGAAGAATGGAATAAAACATTTTATCTCTTTTTCAAGAGCTTTATGAGGACTCTAACAAATTACTCCATGCTCCCTATATAGAAATCTTGACTAACATTCAGATGCCACCGAATACTATCTTTTCAAGTAACATGTGCTACAATCTATTCAGTTTAAAGTAGAGATATGTCAAATACATTCCAAAAGATACAGAAGGATGAAGTAGAAGGAGAGCTGGCTTTGAAATCAAAGGACTTGAATCCAAATCATGGATCTGTCATTTATCCCATGACCTTAGGCAAATTACTTAGCTTGGTAAGGCCTTAGTTTCCTCATTTGTAAAATGAGAGCACTGAGGTTAGATGACTGCAAAAATTCCCTCTGATTTTAAATGTAAGACACATGAGAAAAAGTCCCAGAAAATGAGTGATCCCACAACAATGGCTCAATTTGAATGGACAATAAGCAAAAATGGAATTTTAAACTTTGTGGATTTTTAAAGTGCACAACACTAAAGCAACTAAAACATTAGCTTCATTTGAGATTTTGATATATTTTTGGTATTTTAAAATATTTCTTACCAAAAGCAACACTATGCCTTTATACAAATTAAAAAAGATCATCAAAAAATTTGGTGACAAAATATTTTAAACTATATTCTTTTAAAAAGCAAATGAATAAAACTATAACTATAGTTATATAAACTAAAACTAAAACTATAAATATTTCTAAAGCCCAAAAGAATGACTGAGTCTTGAATGGCAGCTTTTTAAAACTCATTAGCATATAAGATTAAAAAAAAACTAAAATAAATAAGTCAAATAAAGCATCAGGAATCATTGCACATATCAAAAAGTGAAGATCAATTTCCCTATCTCTGCAATACCCAATGTTCACAGAAATCACTCTGTATATAGTTGGTAACTAGTTGAACTTTTTAATCTAGTTTTCTTTACTATGCAATTACAAATATTTCAAAGACACAGTCAGATGACAGAAAAGAAATTCTTACTTGGAACAACACTATATAAGGTCTACTTTCTTCCAAGTAGAAAGAACTAGAAATGGAAATCAGTAGACTTCAGTAGCTTCCTTTCCCCACTTGACCAATAGCTAGAGTTAGATAACCTAGTTAAATCACCTGATTTCACTGGGTCCTAGTTTTCTCACTTCTTGGGGCAGGAAGTGGTTTGGACTACCATGGGGGTTTTTAGCTTTCTGTGTATCATGAACATTTTTGGCAGTCTGGTGAAGCCCCCTTTTCAGAATGTTTTTAAATGCATAGACTAAGATAAGTAACATTCAAAAAGGAAACCGATTATTCTAAAATACATTCTGTAGACAGGATAACCATGATCTAGCAGTGGGTTTAATAGCTATAGTAATTTCAAAACAGTTATGACCATAAATGTTATTTTTAGATAGCTGCAATTAACGTGCTATGAAAATCTGAGATTTCTATTGACAAAGTCACAGGTACTGCTAAGTGCTAACTACAGTGGTATTTTTTTTTAAACCTATATTCATAATTGAAGGAAATGCTATAAATTTCAGCTGAAGTTAGTGAAAAAAGTACTTTTTTTTCCTCATCCAAGTTTATGGGCCTCCTGAAATCCATCCACTTGATTATGAGAGATCACCAAAGCTCTGAAAAACTCTAAAATACTATGATGCTTTCTAAAATACTAGTATGCTTTCTAGAACAAACACAAGGAAACCAATACAAAGGCATTGAAAAATGAGGGAGTTGTTGAGTTCGTCATATTTTCTTAAGTAAATATTAATCAATTTCAAAGAGATAATGCCAAACATAAATCCACCAATAAGTATTCAGAAAAGGTCACAGAGATTCAGGGTGGACTAAGGAAGGAACCTGTGGTATTCCTGGATGAGGAGAGGTCCCAGACTTTACAAGGTATACTGAAGAGCAAGTTAAGATGCAAGGAGGTACAGTGTAGCTTGGACCCCAGAACAAGAACATGGATGGTCTCAATCACAGCAACTAGCTGAAGCCAACAAAAACACACAAAAACCAACGGGGACAAAAACCTCAGACTAAAGGGGAGCCTACAGTTTTGTAGGAACCAGCAGTGCTTCCCAGCTGACTGACAGAGGTTGAGTCCTGTAGCAGACTACTGTTGCTCAGATGCAAACCCAAATCAGAAACTTGCAGAGCTCAGACAGGGAGGCAATGATATGACTTTGTCCCTAATCAAACCTTATTGGGGCACTGAAAACTTGCAGGTCTCCAGCCTAAACTGTGCCTGAAATCCTGACATAACACCACAAGCAGCAGTAGGATCAGCTCATACCTTCCCTCCACAAGAGTGCAGAGCCTAACATCAAGTCCAAAGTTGGAAAAATGAAGCAACAAAAAAAGAATGCCACCATAAAAAGCCAGGATGGGGACAGGGATATTCAAGACACAACTCAGAAGACAAAGATTCTAAAATATTCACATGCAAAGGGTTAAAGCAAAACAGCTCCAGCACAAATTCAACCACATTTTCCGGGAGAGCAGAGAGTTTAAAATTTTTTTTTTTTTTTATAAATGACAGTGCTAGAGAAAAACATCAGAAAAGAAATGAGAACTATGAAAGAAAAAGTTGGAAAGGAAGTTATAATTTGGCACAAGAAGTACAAAAACTTGCCCAAAGTAACAAAGACCCTGATAATTAGAATGAACCAAACAGAAGCTAATGCCTCCATAAAACAAGAAATACTAAGACAAAGTAAAATGACTGAAAAAAAAAATACAAGAAAATATAAGACACCTCACAGAAAAAAAGAGACCGAGAAAACAGATCAGTGAAAAAAACTTAAGGATCATTGTACTACCTCAATGCCATGACCAAAAAGGAGCCTAGATATCATATTCCAAGAAATTTTTTTTAAAAAACAGAACTTATTGCTAGTATCGTATACACACACACACACACACACACACACACACACACACACACACACAGATGAAAAGCCTCTTCCAGTGTTTTATGTAGCAATCGACCTCAGATTGTCAAACTTAGGCAATCCTCACTAAGTTTGGAGAGGCCCATGACTAGAAGACTGGCCACCAAGAGGTAAGTCTCATTAAGCAATGCAAGGAACTGAGTTGTGACATGTATCACTGGTCAGCAAGGATCTTTTAAAATACTGAGATACAAAGAATACATTCACATATTGAGACTCATCTGGTTTTTGTTAGGATTTGGGGGGCAGGAGGTGTAGGAGGTAGGAGTGGTGTTCCTGTCCAGAAGACTCAAGATGACTTTATCCATGACAAAGACAAATGAAATCACTGGGGGGGGGTGGTGGTGGTAAGAAAGACCACAGCTGACTCTTAAAAGAAACCTTCAAAAAAAATTGTGGGTAAAAATATTGAACAGAGGATAAAATACAAAAGCTTTCTGAAACAAAATGGAATTCTAAATATGAAAGCTATGTTGTTTTGTGTCAGTAATAATTTTGACTTTAAACCATTTATTACTTTACCCAAAATAATTTTCCTCTTCACACACTGGAGTTTCTTCAATAATCTCAAAGCATTTAAACATGAACTTTTAAATTTAATATTTGGAACATTTGGATAGATAAGGATAACTTTAAAATAAGTTATCTGAGAACAGGCATAAAGAAAGTGACAATAATTCTTAAAGAAGCATCTGTTGAAGTGTAAAATTTTGAAAAAAGTAAAAAGTTAGGTAAAGACTAGTGAGTTGAATACCAATTATTCACAGTGTATTAACTGAAGAGCTAACAGATCAAGTAATATGTCCATATTTTAAAAAAAAGCATTTTTCCCTATCCATGAATAATGTTACTGATAAAAGACAAGGCCTAACATCTAAGAAAGATTTAATTTTCTCTTGGAACTTTTAAATATTCTAACATATGCTCCTTAATATACAGCAAACACACAGACAAGAGGAGCTGACAAATACATTCATAATCTTAACTGATTATTGTTTAGAAAGGAAAAAATAACAGTAGTTAAGCACTTACAAATACTATGGGATGTGGGTACTAGGAATATAGTAAATAGCAAGAAATTAAGATGTGTAAAAAGCATCAGTCTGAAGAAGAACAATGTTAGATTTTAAGAGAATAGCATGATGAAAAAAATTTACAGCAGCATTTGGTCATACCCAGACCAAGTTTGGCAAATTTCATGGGAACTCCCTTTACACTAGAATGGAGGATGCAAAAAGGGAGTCTACGTGTGCTTCAACTACAAGTACAAAATGCCCAAGGCCAAAAGATGCTGCACTTTCTATCCTTTTCACTCAACAAATCTACAAGATGATTAATACTGACTTTATTTTTAGTGCCAGCGTGGATTCTTGATGTTTTAGAGCTTGCCATCTTGTGTGAATTTTAAGTGATAACAGATATTACAATAGCGACAAATGCATACAATTTTCAGTAAAATATAGTACTTCATTATATTCACGCTGACTCAGAGCACTAATGTGATTGCAATCTTAAAATTACACAGCACAGGATTATCTAAAAACCTCTAAATGGAAAATGAATATAAAATACTTCTAGAATAATCAATATCTTTAAATGTTAATTTGGGAAATTTAAAAAAAACAAACAAAAAAAGGGCTTAATTTGAATCCCTAAAAGGAAAAATATCCAAGATCATAAAAAAAATCTGTTAACATTAAAAATAATTCAGTACAGTAAAATTTAACACGACTCAAGCTGTGTGAACATGCCAATACCATCATATCATTTATTAATTTCAAACAACTGTTCAAGACAATGTAAGAGAATAGTTCAATTGACTAAATGATAAATTTAGTTGGTGTGTAGGGATACAGTCAAGGAGGTCTTTAACATAACTGTAGAATATAGGCTTAATTAAGGAGCCCAGCACAATTATAAATTTTAGATTCGTGTAAGCCACTTTAAAAACATTATCTGTATTGCATTTAAATTCAACCTAATGAGTTTGCCAGATGATATATTAGTTTATAAAAACACTTGCCAAATCATTATCACAATTCAATTTTCAGAAACAGAAGAAACCATGGAAAGTTAAAAAAAATGCATATACTATTTTTTATTATGGTTGTTAGCTGGATGAAAACAAACGATAAACTGCTAAAAGGATTTTTAACAATAGAAAAAGATTTTTGCGTAAGTTACAACACAATTTTGATTAAACAATACAACTGTATTATATTCTTGCACCAAATGCAAAAGCAAAGTTAAACAATTAGAAATCAAGGAAATGGATGTTCAAATAATGTCTCACATATTTTCACTTATGTTTTAAATTTCAGACTAGAGAGTGGGGAATAAGAGGGGAAAAAACCCAACAGGTACACTGTAATAATAGTCTTTATGCCCTCCAATTGTAATGCTTTCTTAAAAGCTTTAGGGTATTGATTCCCTCATTGTAGATTATGTATCATCTCCTCTTTTGCTATGAGGTGTGTGGTTTTGTTAACTAGAGACATCAGTGAGTTCAGTTTCTGAGACCAGTCATTTAGTAAGTTATTTGGGTCCTTCGGTCTCTGGAAATTGATAATTCCTGCCAACCTGTCTACTTTAGCAAAAATGGTCTTATTGACTACTAAGTTTGAAAGAAATGCTTCTGATTCCTGCAAAGAGAAAAGCAAACTTGATTATTACAAGCATGCAAATAAACAAAACTCAACAAAAACAATTCATAAATTCACACAAGAAGTATAGAGTCAGGATTCATCATCACTAATAAGCAAATGCTGAAATCCTAAGTCAGTATTTTAAATATGAATATAGACTATACATTAAAGAATATAGAATAACCCTATTCTTACAACTTAATCATGAAAATTCTAGGGACTTTTTATAGTTCATGTAGCTGAAATCCCAACCAAATATCCTTCCCTCTCCCTGAAAGATGGCCATTTATTATTTGCTTATATACTTCAGGTGATTACTTCTTCATGAAGCAACTTATTTCACTGCTTTATAGCCCAAATTCTTTAAAAAAATAACAATTCTTCCTTCTGCTGAGCTGAAAATTCCCCTTCATATCTACCCTTTGGTAGTTCTAGTACTGCCCTCTGGAGCAAGGTAGAAAAAAGTGAAATCTTGCTTCACATATAATACATATAGTTACATAGTTATGTTTCTCCCTAAGTCCATTCTTCTCTGCACCAGCAGGAAAGAAGTCCTTGGTGTCCTCAACTGTTATTGAGACACAGTTTCCAGTTACTTTACCATACTGATTGCCCTCTTCTGGATACTTTTTTTGATGATTGTCAACATTCCTCTTAATAAGTGATGCCCTGAATTGGATACTACTCTATATAGGCCTGACTCATACATACCATCATTACTCCTAACCTCTCTTGATTTTCTATTAATGTAATCTATAATCAAATCAGCTTTTTAAAAAGAAAGACACTCCCCCCCCCAAGGTATTTATTGATGGAAATGAAAACATTTTTAGGAACCCCTTGGGGGAGTGGGGAGAAACATTTGGTGAGAATAAAGTAGAATTAGATTGTCAGAAATTAACTTTTTTTAAACAGCCACTTAATTATCCATTCATGTTCACTCATTGTCAATTAAAACTCCCGGGCTGTTTTGATAAAACTACTAGTAATCTAGACTTTTCAGTCTATACTTGTACAATTTATCGTGTTAGCCTAAATCAGAGTATCAAACATGTGGCTCACATGAGGTCCAAAACAGTTGAGTGGAGCCCAAATCATATTAAAATGTAATTGGGAAATAGTTAACAAAATAAATAAAAATATAATAAAGAAAAAAGGTAACAATAATATGGCATTTTTGTTACCACTAATAAAATTCAACCACTTCTGTCTTTATTTCAACTTCAATTAATAAGGAACTAGCTGAAGTACAAGGAATTTCTTCTATTACTTATATCATTCACCTACATAGTTACATGATATATATAAAGTCAAATTTCTAAACCAGCTTAACTCTCAAATCACTCAATACACTGAAATGCACTATATCTACACGGCAATTTTAAAAACTATAAACAATACCTACAAGAGTCATTTCAACATTTAGCTTAATCTTTGACTACAAGTCATCTCAGAAAATTTTCCTTAACCCAATATGTAAAAGGTCAGGTATTAATTTTAAATTCAAATTATATTGAATGTTATTTAGTAAGTGGTGACATAGCAGAAAGAACACTTGAAGTCAGAGGATATGGGTTTAATCCTGGCTCTGCCACTTACTACCTGGTATGACCTTCCACAAGTCATTTAAAATGAAGGAACTGTGCTAGATAACTTCTAAGATATCTTGCCAAGAAATCTGTGATCCTATGACTCTCAATATAAACAGGAATGGCCTAAATGGGAATAGTTAGCACTTACATCCACAGAAAGATCCAGAAGTTGAGCCATCCGCTTCATTGTTATCCTGGTATAATACTTGGCCATTATCCTAATATTCTGAGGCCAGGGTAGGAGAGGGGGAAAAGAAAATAAATTCTTAGGATTACACTGGATAAAAATGAATCAAGCCATATCTTTAGCATAACGGTTAAAAACCAGGTTAAGCATGGGGAAACTAGGTCTTATATTATTTTAAACCACTTAAACTCATTACTTTGGAAAATTCAACAGTAGTAATGTTACTTTAAGCTCTATTTTAAATGTACATTCAAATAAATTAAAATAGGTCTTAAGTCTAGCACAATGAAACCAATTAATAACATTTTAACAGTAGAAACCAAAATATCTAAGTGTTATTTACAATTCATTGCACTTAAATAACTTCAAATACAACTCCTTTTCAACTTCACATCTATCAAGCAAAAAGCATAAGTGCCTATCAGACATTATGCTAAAACATATACAGTAAAAACATCATCTTCCTATTCCTGAAAGATAAAAGTAATCAGATCTGTTATAAAAAACTTTGATAGTAGAAAAAAAGGGGTTTTTACGAATATCAGGAATCCGAAGATGAATAATGGTCCCTAAAATGTCAATTAAAAAAAACAGGTATTGATATCCAAAAATTGATCTGAAATGAACAAACCTTCCTCTTTGAAAAACCCCAAACCATAGTTGCCTGCATATTACTTGAGACAAGAATTTTGATATGATTTCTTCTATAACAGCAAAGATTATACATATGTGTTTGTGACTCATAACGCCTGTCATGGACCAGATAAAACTGGATTGGGCTAGTTTCTCCACTTGTAGTTAGTTTTTTTCTGTCAGTTTAGTACTACATTTCATGCAATACACAGGTGTTTAATTGCTCTTTTGTTCTGTTTTTAATTCTCTGATTTTTAAGAATGGGTGTGCAAAGTTGTGCCTCTTAAAGAGCATTTTTGAATGACTATTAGAAACATAGTAGTAAGTTGCTGGTGTGAGGAAGTCAAAGAATTTAAAAGAATCTATTCAAACCTACAATGAAACTAGAACAGTCACAACAAATCACTGAGGAAAGTGTGGCCAAAAACATAAAATAATGCCAGTAACCAATAAACTGCTGATCAAATTAGTCTAATTAATCCTCAGAAAACAAGTAAAAACTTTCAGGGGAACCAGGCAGCTGCAGGAGTTATTACTGATTCCTTTATAATGCAGTATAAACTTCCTGAAGCTGAAAGACTACCCAGAAGACTAATGAACCACCTAATCACTGCTATGAAGAAAAACTGCTTATTTTGGGCAAGACAATACAAAGACAGAACTAATTAAGATTGGGGGGAAAAACTGATCATTAATGAAACTTGCTTTTTCATTCATGGCTATAAATACTTAAAACCACTGTTAGAAGTAATAGATGTAAGCCTGTAAGATGACCTAGGCATCTCCATTAGATTATAAAACATCCAACTCAAAACAATAGTTTGGGCATTTCTGATAAGAAATGGCATTTATGACAAGAAGCTGTCACTATTTAGGGAATATTAAACTCAAAAATATGCTGAAAAGCAGAATTGTTCCATGATTACAGAAATTTCCAAAAGGAGACAGAATATTTCAACATCACCTTGCAGCATGCCACATCACAAAAGATTAAAATTCATTCTAGGAATGAACACAATTCATTGGTGTGAGAACTCACTTGACTTAAAGCCCAATGAAAACACATGGGCTATAACCAAGGCTATATATGGAAAACTGGACTATAAAGTGATAAAAATGTCGTTTCATGGAAGAATCAAAGATAGTGCTATAAAAAAAGATGAAATTCCATTTTTAAAGCTTTTTGAAGCTGTAAAAAATTTTATAGTTTACTGTTTAAATGAATGTTTTTGTTCCAGTTAACACGCACACACTGTTGTGCCTCTTTACCATTATTTTAAAATAATCTGACAATTAAAATTTCCTTTCCCATTTCACATCATCCAAGCTTTTTTTTTTTGAAGATCACATAATCACTTCCCCATTACTGTCTTTAAGGTCCAAGGGATAAGCTTCCAAAACATTTATTAAAGTGTACTATGTTCATGATACTATACTATTCTATCGACTGAAGATACAAAAATGTGAAAAAAATTACATACAGTTCCTGGTTCTTTTCCTGTAAGAGGCATAAAATATGTACCTAAGCCAGAATGATAAAGGCCTAAATAAAAATGATACAAAACATTTAAAATGGAAAATAAGAAACGGAGGAAAGACATATACAAAAACGAGCCTGAGGGAATAATCCAATTTGTAGTAGCACAAAGGACATCAAAGTTTTTGGCTAAAATATACTATGGTTCTAAGTGGCAGAGAAGAAAAAAGTCCATGGCCTGCACTTGAAATCTCTATCTACCTATATATATCACTATCTCTCCAAATATCCATTCTTAAGAAATATACCTCTATTTTAAATTATGTAGTTTTGAGGTTCTGGAAGAATACCCTCCAAAAGTTACTAAAACAGTTTTAGGTTTTGAAGAGTCAAAAACAGAAGAAATATAAAACAAATGAGATTAGTATAAGTATGACCTCAGGAACGACAGATCGTTTGAACAAACAATAAACTTCAATACATTAATATCACACAAGATGAGGCTCCAAAAATTACAACAGAAGTAAAGGTGTTGTCATCCACTAAAAGTTTATCAAACTCAAAAAACTAAAAATTTTAGCTAAAACTTAGTAACACAGAACAGAGGATGAGCTAATGACTCATTTTCTCTAAGATCACATCACAAAGATTACAATTAACTGGGTAAGAATTAGAAGTTAGCAAATTTATTATATAGGGTGAAAAAATTAACATGTACTTACATGTTCCACAACTCTGTTTTTCAAGTCTTTCCATCTTTTCTCACCTTCCTCAGTATATCCAAAAACATCTGTTGCTGGACTCTCAAGAGAACCTTCTCTTAATTCCTTTCCATAATCCTCAACTAGTGTGGTCCAACGCATCAATTCCATAGTAGTAAAAAGCTTTAAAAGATCCCTGTTGATAATTTGAAATGTTTATAATTTTAAAAGCACAAAAAATTACCTCTGGTAGACTAAGTGCAAGCCCTCTAGTTTAAAAATATAACAGACTAAGAAACAAGAGCATTCTATTCATTTGGTTTTTATTAATAAGAAAATATAAATTGTTATTTCTTTTCCCTGATCTATTAGTATTTTTTCAATGCTTCTATGAATAGTTTTTCCCTATACAATAATTGGCCATAATCCTTTTACTCATCAGGTTTCCTATATCAACTATTACTTTAAATGCAACAGATATTGAAGTCAAAATTTAAGTTTACAGAAAAAAAATCTTATTTTTATAGATCTCTAGAAATGCGTATTTCAGCATATCACAAACTCTTTAAAAATATTAACTGCAAAATTTTAAATAGTTAAATAAAAGCTCCTAAAGAGTTTTCTTGCTAGCTGTGTGACCCTGGGCAAGTCACTTAACCCTTAACCCACTCCCCCCATCATTAAAAAAAAAATAAAAACAAAAACAAAGCAAAATAGTGTGTTCCACTAAACAGGATGTGTTAAGGCACAGTATTTTGTCACAAAATGTACTTACTTATACTTGGGAATTTCTTCTAACTTTTTGTCACTGCTTATTCGGTGAACCAAATCTGACTGTTCATTGTCAAAGGGAGACAGAATAACATAAAGAACTACACTCTTCAGAGCCTAGAAAAAGTAACAGATTTAACCCGTAGGTTATATACAAGTTAAACTATACTAAATATGCATAATTTCACATTATACACAAAGTCAAAAGACCACATGACTAAACAGGAATTGAAATTGTGCAATGGTATTTAGAGACTATTGTAACTCTTTAGTCCTTCTGCCATTTTTCTCCCTTAAATTTAATACTTAGTTCCAAGAAGGGAATTATTTAGTTTGCTCTTTTTCAAAACGTAGCTGACTATAATAAATTTTGTGATATATCTATTAGATTTATCACAGGACAGACTGGTTTACTTTAGAAACTGTGAACTGTTTCTTTAAAAAAAGTAATTGTGTAAATAATACTGTAGCGGATATATCCAAGTTAAGAACATTTTTAAAAGGCAACTTTAAAGAAATTAATTATATATAAATGGATACTGCCAATTACAATTTGATTAAAGTTATTCTAGTAACTGAGTCACAACATATATATATTGAATAATATAATTTTTTTTCTTAAAAGTAGTCCATGATGTAAACTGGCCATTAGATATGTTAGTCTGAATCAGAAACTATCAAAGAAAAAACATGCAAATCAGTACCAGATAACTACAGAAAAAGCAATGAAAGGTTAAAATGTCTTTTAAATAAAGATTTTAACATTTTCCAACATGCAGCAATACAATTTCACATAATATTCTTACTTGCTGCCACTTTTCACTTTCAGCCTGGATACAAGGAGTATCATATATAGCTCTGTAGTGCTTACAGATGGACAAATAGGAACCTTCATGTTGATCCAGTTGAATCATTAAATTATAGTATTTCAACTTTAATTTCTGAAAAAAAAAAAAAAAAGAAAGAAAGAAACCCATAATGAGTAAGATTTCATGGGCTGTTCTGCTGAAGATATTTTAAAGTTAAGAATGTAAATAAGGGTAGAGGAAAATAACTTACTTCTGTATTTTCTTCTTGAAAGAATTTGGTGTTAATTTTTTTGCTGATAATCTGAGTACGAATGTAATCCTTTACAGCAAGGCAAAGTCTCATCTGCTCCAAGATAAATTCTACTCTCTCCTTCTTTTCCATGGACCCATAGGTTTCCACCTGGGAGAGAAAGTAATTTGCTGATAAATACCTAACTGCTTGGTAATGTTTTTAAACGATAACTACTTAGTGATATTTCTGAAAGATATAATTAAATGAAGGAGTAAATATAAAAATAATTGTCCTCAACAAATAATATTTAGGAAAAGTTCCTCAAATATAAAAATTGTGTTGGGTACTGTATAAAATTAAATTATTCATTGTTAGCAATAGGTACTTATACTCTAAAACATGAAAACAAAGATATCATTTACATAATTTGTACACTGGTTCTTGTGACCTGTATATCTACAGAAAAGGTTGTTCAGACAAATGAATTGATATAGTTCACAAGGTATCTAGCATTTTAAAAGCCTTATTCAAGAAACATCATTTACATTAATGAAATTGTCAGAATTATCTAAATCATCCAAGATTAAACAAACTCGTAATATAGAAATCTGATTTACGTGATTACTAAAACTTCCCTGTGTGTCTGTTCTTTTGTTTAACAATTATTTAAATACTAAATGTATGAATGTATGGAGATACCAAGATAAATGAGACACAGTCCATCAAGGACCTTTAAAAGAACTGTGTTGATGAATGTATAATTTTCAGAACCACACAATAACCAAGTGGATAGGAAAAGTTCCTGGAGCTGAATTAAGATTCCTTTCCATTTTGAGGCCTCATGCCACATACTGAATTTAATCAATTTCAGATGACAGTTAAAATACCAAGCTAATAATCATTAAAATTTAAGTTGAAATTTAAAACACAGATTCCAAAGGAGGAAACTGCACATTATTTCTGTCATTTATATCATCTATTCCACTTACATAGATATAAATGTTCAAATAATTGCAGAGCTAAGTTTAATTTGTTACATTTGAAGTCTCTCTTCAAAACTTGCTGGGCAGCTAGAATTTGGTTGAAGTGTAACTGCACACTTTACTGATACTTGATTAAATCTCACACCTTGTTGCAAATCAATCTTATTCTTGGTAGCTGAGAAAAGAGACTAACACTTTAATATAGGTTACCTCTATTAAGAAAATACTGATTTCTGCAGATGAAGATCTGTGCACTCTAAGACAAAACTCATTACCTGCAGCTCTTGCAAAATGGATGCTGCCTCTTTGACTTCACCACTTTGCTCTTTGATTGTTGCTAGTGTTTTAGTCAATCGAGCACGTTCAATTTCCACATAAATCTAGAAATACAAGAAATATTTGCTGAAAAAAAAATTCTTCCCACAGAAATGAGCTAAAACTTCAAAATGCCTAAATTAGCCTATTATCCAAAATGAGTATAATAAAATTCAACTTGATGATAAAATCATCTTACTTTTTAGGTATATCCCTTCTCATAAAGCAGCTACTAACAATGCTTAAAAGAGAATGCACCTTGATGAATACTTTCAAAAGTCTTACACTTTTATAATTAAAGCCATATAATCCTTTTGGGTCTCCCAAAACATCAGCAATAAAAGTTCATTAAATACAATCATTTTGGATGTGTTTTCAAATACGTCTCACTTCTTGCTTTAATACCAGCTTGAATGGATCTTGGAATCTTAACAATGTTGACATTCCCTTCATTGGAAGAGACTGATGCATGTCTTCTTATTTCGTGATTTTTGCCTATGTTCTCCTATAGAAACTCTCTGATGTGGAGACTTTCTTGTACCTGGTATAGTACTTGGAATGCTCATCTGTTATTTTTTGCTATCATGAAATTATAAGCACACTATCTCTTCTAATCCTGTTTTTCCTCGACGATATTCCTTATGCCACTCCTTGAACATCAGCCACCACTAGAAATGTATTTTATCCTACTGGAGCCCAGTGTATCCCCTCTCTGGTGCCCGCTGGAACACTACCATTTTTAACTCTTTAGAGATTATAGTATTCCAAGGTTTACAACTTTCATTGAAAAATGTGTCATAAAGATGAGCTTTAATTTGAAATTTTGAAAAAAGAAATTACGGAGCTGCTACAGCTCTTTTTCAAGGCAATCAGGACTAAATGACTTGCCCAGGGTCACACAGCTACTAAGTGTCTGAGGCCACATTTGAATTCAGGTTCTCCTGACTCCAGAGCAGGTGCTCTATACACTGCACCACCTAACCTAACTCCCTCTCAGCTGTTATACCTTCTAATCAGTGGTTTCACTAATAGGCTTAGATCCCAAATAGGCCAAAGCCAAAAGAAACAACCAAAAATTCACATATAGCAAAATATGCCAAAGTGGCATATTTGTTGTGGAAAACAAGTGACAACACAATGGGTGGTCACAGAGCGGTATATGGTGAAACAAAGTATGGAATATAAACTAGAAAAACAAGTATGAAGAACCCAAAGAAAACATGGAAAGACATATAAAGACATAAATGGAGGCTGAATGAAATAGGAAGGACTAACAATATAAAGAATGACTATGATAAGGTAAATGCAAATACTAATAGGAAGCTGAACTCACTGCAATTACTGAAGTTGGTCCTGGGAAACAGATGAACAAACATACTTCTCTATCTGCTCAGTAGAGAGGAAAGGGAATATGGGTATAGAATGTTACTTATGCTATGAGATGATACTTTGTTTGTTGGTTTTGTTTAACTGATTTTATTTCAGGGAAAAGTTTGATGGGGAAGGATAGCTTAAAAATAAAACACATGAGAAATAAAAACAAAAAAATGGGTTTTTGTGCTGGGGAGCATTATGAGATCATGAAACTGTACCACACAATTTTTAAAATGCAATCCAAATTGCTCTCTTCACCTAGCTAGTGGATAGAGCAGATTCAAGTTCAAATCCAGTCTTAGACATGTATTAGCTGTGTGACCCTGGGCAAGTCACTTAACACTTAACCTGTCTTAGTATCCTCAACTGTAAAATGGGGATAATAACAGCACCTACCTCTCAGATTGGTTGTGAGGATCAAATGAGATATTTCTGTAAGGCACTCAGCATAATGACTGGCACACAGCAGAAGCTTAATAAAAGCTTGTTTCTGCTCTCCTTCCCCTTTCCTCTTCCTACTCTTGAATGCTGGTTAGAACTCACTGTCTGATTCTCAATGTACCTATCCCAGATGTATGTTCTTAAGTACTAATTCAATGGTCCAAATCACCATAGTTTAGACAGTATTAATTTTTAAATTTTTTTAATTTTTCCTGTGCAGATGTGTTAGGCCAAAAGCCTAACCCAGGCCGGGGAACCTGTGACCTCAAGGTCACATGTGATCATCTAGGTCCTTGGCTGCGACTTATGACTGAGCCCAAGTTATGAAAAACAAAAAACAAAGGAGTTTGTTCTGTTAAGTTTGGATTCAGTAAATCTGAGAACCTAGAGGGCCACATGTGACCTGAAGGCCACAGGTTCCCCCCACCCCTGGCCTAAACTTCTCACCTTTTCAAATATTAACTGGATCAAAATTATTAAGAGCATAGAAAAACAAATATTTCTTTGATACTCCAAAGGTCTGAAATCTCACCAGTGAGGGATATTGGTACTCTTTCAACACATATCTTGGTTGGACTAGATCAAGGCTTCTTAAACTGTGGGTCTCAATCCCATGTGGGGTCACATAACTAAATGTGAGGGGGTCACAAAAAATTTGGCAACAGTAAAAGGTTTCTGAGTGCACAACAACCAAAAATTAATTCAAAACCAAAAGCATAATGAATCTGAGGCATTTCTGGCAGCATTTGCCCATGTTGCACTGTGCAATTTCACCACAGCCTTGGCTCTGAACATACAATACATGCACACTGCACCAAGCATGCCATCACACAACACCAACAAATGAAATCAGAAACACCTTGGCTCAGGTTCGAAACTACTGTATGTTACGGATTATAGTATTTTTACTATACGTACAAAATCATTAAATGAATTTTGGCTTGGGATTAGGATAGAATTTCCAACAATTTCTGAAAAGGCCCTAAACATTATTTCTGCCTTTTTGTATTACGTATTTATGTGAAGTGAAGTTCTCAGCAATGATTATAAAATCAAAATATCGATCAACTCTGAAAAACACTGAAGATGCTCTATGTCCTGCCGTATCAAATATTCTACAAAGATTTAATTCTCTATGTAAAAATAAACAAATACATCCATCTCATTAGTATGTAAATTTGCTTTCCTCTTTAATAAGTGGTAAAATTATATGTGTATCAAAGAATTGTTTTAAAATAAACTTCTCTATGATTTATTATTAGTAAATGTTTGATTTATATACCTATTTTATATACCAGGGGTCACATAAAAATTTCTAGGGTTAAAAGGGGTTGTGAATGGAAAAAGTTTAAGAAAAGCCCTGGACTAGATGGCCTATTAAGTTATTTTCAGTTCTAACTCTATGATGTTTCCTCTATTCTTTATAATAATATAATACCTGACATTTATGCAATGCTTTAAGGTCTACAAAGTGTCTTAAACACATTACTGAATTTGTTCTTTAAGAAATTTGTCATTTTGTAGTAAACTCGGTGAGGAACAGGTCAGACCTCAAATAATAGTCTGCCATTGGGCCTGTACTTTCTTATGAGATGACATCTGTAAAGTGCTTAGCAGAATGAACAGCTCATGATAGGCATTTAATGCTTGTTCCTGCATCCTCCTTCCCCATTTCTTGAGGCCTTTCCAATTTGGAACACCTGCCCAAGCTTGTGGTCCACTGGCATAACCTTCAAGAATCTAGGCTCACTTTTGTACCAGGTATTTATAAAAGAAATGGTTCAATGAGAATCAACATAAGCCATCTTATGGTACAAACGATACAAAACTGGGAGGGATGGAGCTACTAACTAACTGTGTAACTGAGTAACTTGAGTAAGGGGAATAGGCTTAATGAACTCTAAGGTTTCTCTAAGAAAACACCAAATGGGATCATGAAGAGTCGGACATGACTGAAATGACTGAACAGTAAAAACAAATTTAGACTGCAAGTACATTTTAAGGTATGTTGAAAAAAATTAAACCTTTAGTTATGTTTATTTACAATGTATACTTTAGACCCATTAGTAGTTTTTTAATAGATGGTATAAAGCTGTTTTTAAGCTATAATATTAGATTAAATTAAAATCAGATTTGAGCTTTGTTAAAGTATTCTAAACACTGGAGTTACAAATGTGTTTTACAGAATTAGAGTTTGAAAGGACCTGGTTAGCCAAATAATCCAACCCACATCAGAGAAAATATCTCCACCACAAAATATCAACAAATAGGGCAAACTAAGTATGCCAACAAGTGGTCTTTCAATCTTTACTTAAAGATATTTAATGGTGCTTTCATCCTAGGACTTTAGAAGGTATCTAATGCCACTTGAGGATAATTCCAATTGTCAGAAACCTTTTCTGACATCAGGGTTAAATTTTCCACTTTCAGTTTCCACCCATTATGCCTGGTTTTGCTCTTTAGAATTATGCAAAACAAATCTAACTCTTCTTCCACTTGGCAGCTCTTCAAGTACTTGATAGTAGCTTTTGTATCCCCTTGAACCTTCTCCAGATGAAACATTGCCACTATCTTTAACTGATCCTCATATGACATGGACTTAAGGTTATTCCCCATCCTGAAGGCCTTCTTTTAGACGCTCACCAGTTTATCAATGACTTTTCCAAATTACAGTACTTCAGATAAAGTCTGACCAAGTCAGAAAACAAAGACACTATCACTCCCTTCCTTCTAAAAACTAATCTTCTGTTAAAGTAACCCAAGGTTGCATCAGGGCTTTTTTAGTTGTTTTGACCACCATGACATATTGTTGACTCATGGAGTTAGCAGTCCCCTACAAACCTCAAGTCATTTTCAAGCAAATTGCTGACTAACAATACTTTCTCTGTCTTATATTTATGAAGTGAATTTATTAGGCATAAGTGTATAAACATCAGATTTATTCCTGTAGTGCTGTAGACTGTCAAGATCTTTCAGGATACTGACTTTCATCAAGCGCATCAACTATCCCTCCTAGTTTTGTATCAGTTGTACTATAACATGGCTTGTGTTGATTCTCACCGAAACATTTCTTTTTGTAAATACCTACTCTTTGGGACCCTGTTTGGGGTTTTCTTGACAAAGATGCTGAAGTGGTCTGCTATTTCCTTCTCTAGCTCATTTGACAGATGAGGAAACTGAGGCAAACAAGGTTAAGTGACTTGCCAGCTTCACACAGTTACTAAGTGCCTGAGATTGGATTTGATCTCAGGAAGACTTGTCTTCCTAACTCCAAGCTTGGCACTCCTGTGCCACCAAGCTGTTCCAACAATTTAAACAGCCTAGGAGATTAACTTTTAATGACAGCTTAAAACACAGGTTCTTAACCTAGGGTCTGTGAATTCTGCTTTAATTAAATATTTTGATTATTATATTTCTGTAATTCAATATAATTGACACCATTGTGAGAAGACATCCATAGGCTTCTCCAAATTGCGAAAGGGGGTCCAAGACACAAAAAAAGTCTCAGACTCCCTAGCTGGCATAGGAATATTTAAAATTCAAAGATATAATTCAAAATAAAATGTTTTACTTAATAACAGAAATAATTCTCACAAGATCAAGCTAGGAAGGAATTGTCTAACAACATTCACCATTTCACATTTATTCCTTTTGGAGAGGTACAAAAGTCAAGAAAAAAAGAATACCAACAGGAAAAAAGATGGTTAAATTTTTATCCTCAACTAGTCAGGTAATCAGCAGGGATGACTAATTAATCTTCATTTTAATATTCCCACCTATAAAGATGAGATCACCCTTAGAAGCCCCTCAACCGTAGATAAGACATTAGAAATCATTATATATTTCCCATATATCAGTTTATACCACTAGTTTACCTTTCCTTCTGTCACCATTCGAAGAGTGTCAATTAATCGAAGTTTGATGGGAAGATCTGTGATTTCCTCAACATAAATGCAACACTGTTGAACCATTTTTGCAACTGCCTATATAAAATGACAAAAAAAAGTTAGTGTAACTAAAATTAAATTAAAATAAAGATGTTTATTCTACTGATTAAACAGTAAAAAATCAGAATCTTAAACATTTCAAAAGTGTTCCAGACCAGAAATACACACGTACAGCAAAGAAGAAACTCTCACATACCCAGCAAAAAACAAAAACCAAAACAAAAAAACACAGCTGAGAAGAACCAGATATCTAAAGATTATAGCTAATGCTCTGAATGATTAGTTTGCTGTGAGGAAAGAAGCACTCTTGATTGTTTACATTTATAAAATATATCACGGTTACACAACACACATGAACTATGGATGAGGGGAGTCGATGATGACAGAAAAGACTTCTATAGTCTCAGGAGGGAGGGGAGGGGAGCCTAAGAGTCAACTGCATATGACTTAAGAGCCATTCAATGCATTATCATAATGACTAATGACAGTAATCAAGATTTTAGATCTAGAGGAGGACTTATAGATTAAGTCCAACATGAAATGAAATCGAGACCAACATAAGTCAAATATGACTTGATTTAAGTGACAGAGCTGGAATTCAATCCCAGGTATTTTGAATCTAAATCCAGGGCCCTTTCCATTATGACATTAAGTTATCAAGAAAAGATTAAATCATATTCAGTTCAAGATTAGGTTCTATTTAGGATAGCAGAAACACACGAGTACACTTTAGAATGGCTAATCAAAAAGTTCTGAAATACCAGTACTTAATTAGTCAATTTCTAGCCACCCAAAAAAGACCCAAGGACTCCTCCATATTCTAAGATTTTACTGTAGTTTTCATATTCTCTTTCAATAAATGCAAAGTATTCTAGGACATATTCCATATTCCCTTGACACCATAAGTTATAAATGATTTCTGGGGAAATATAATTTAACTAAAATTTATGCAAGAATAAGAAATCATACTGGCATGAAAAAACTCACGAAAATGAATATCCTAAAGAGAAGAAAAACTTGCTGCTTCTGTGAAAGACATTGCAGGTAAGTAATTAGGAAGGTGATAGTCTGAGTGAGTTTCATGTTCCTGGGCACAGAGTAATAACTAATTAAAAGTCATTACTTTTTAGAAATATAAAAAATGGTTGCTAATAAACCTTTAATAGTAAGCTTTGCTGAAGGAAAAAATATAATTTTCATTGACACATAAATACAAAAGAAGTTGTATAGACCCCTCATCATCTTCTTCTATAGCTGGGATGGTATAAAGCGACAGTTCAGTTTAATGGAAAGAATATTAGATTAGGACACAGGAGACCTTAGTTTCTGCTATGCCACCAACTAGCTACTGGATTAACTCAAATGCTTCTTCCTTGACGAGGTATTCTCTGATCATCACTGCATGAAGTAGTTTCTACTGTAGTCTGTGACATCATCACATACTGCTTTGCACTAAAAAGAATTATGAGTTCAGAGATCTAAATTTGAGCATCAGGCCTAACGCTAGCTATGTGATCTTATGCATGTCATTTCATTTTTCTGGGCTCATCGTCTTCTTTCAAAAATGCAGGGTGTGGATTAGATAATTTTTTTTTTCTTTTCTAAGTCTAAACTGTGAAATCGCACTTATTGGTGTAAGGGCTTTACCTCTACTACAACATACTGACAGCTTCCTTCTAAAAGTTTATATTGTCTCCTAATGCCTAGTCCAAGGTTTTGCATGTAATAATTTCTCTATCTGAAAAACAGAGGAATTGTATCACATAATCATTAAGGTCTCTCTTAGTTTTAGATTTCCAAGAGATTAAGGGTCTCTAGTCTTTTGGTGATACAACTGCCTAGGTTCTTCAAGTTCATAAACTGTTTTACCAATAAAAACCCTAGATGTTGACTTTTTTTGCTTTCATGTGCTTCTCCACCATCTCTGTGAGCCAGGGTTCTGTATGATGGAACCAGGTCTACTGGCTAAAGGGAATTAAGAAAAAGATTCAATTCATGTTGATAAATTTAATACAAAATATGTAATTAATCTGGATACCCTGATAGTACTGAGGAATTCTAACACAAATAGAAAGTTTAAACTAATTTCATATTCATTATGGAATTATTATTATTAGGAATTATTAACACTGAATTTTATTTTTACCAGAACTTGAATATCATTGGTAAAAAGGAATTCCCAGCGATGAAACTCTCTCCATCAATGCAGAACAGTACCTCCTCGGTAACTTAACAGTGTTATAGAATTGCTAGGGGCCCTGAGAAGTGAAGTGTCACTCAAGGTCACAATAGTGAATTTTAAATAGCTATTCTAAAAATCCTTTCAACCCTATACACAGCAACAGTAATATTGTAAAGATAATCAACCGTGAAAGACTTAGCTCTTCAGAGAAAAACAATGATCCAAGAGAATTCCAAAGGACCCATGATAAAAAATTCTGTCTCCAGATAGAGAACTGATAAACTCAGGAGGGCTGATTGAAGCATATTTTTTTTTCTTTATTTTTTCTTGTTTCTTTGTGTGTATTTTCTTTTGCAATACGGAAATATGTTTTGCACAACTTCGTATGTATAACTGAAATCATATTGCTTGCCTTCTCAAGAGGTGAGAGGGAGGCAAATAATTTACATCTAAAATTTAAAAATTAATGTTAAAAGATTTTTTACATGTATCTGGGAGATATTTAAAAAAGAAATAAAAAATTTAATTAAAAAAAATTCACTCAGAAAGTAAGGTCAGATTCTTTCTGAAAACAAATTTCACTTTCACTAACGGCTAGAGCAAGAGATTTATATGAATTCTGAATTTCTATTTTCAATCCTAATACGATATAATAATATTTTAACTGCCTGAAAACATTTAGAGGCAATTTTGGAAAGGATAGGTTGCTAATAAAATGTACCAAAAAAGCACAGGTGAGAAACATAAAAATGGATATATTCTAAAGAAGCTTGCTCAAAATTTAGATTTATATAATATTTAAATAACACTTTACAGCTTACACATAGCTTTCCCTATGATTGATAGATGGGAAGTACAAATTCTATTCATCCCATTTTATATTAGAGGAAAATGAGGCTCAGACAAATATAAAACGAGTTGTCCATTATCTTTGAAGAGGCAGACTAGGGCTTAAACCTCTAAGTCTTTTGATTTCCAGTTCAATTTTCTCTAGATCGCACCATGCTGCCTCTCTTAGAAATTAGGTGGCTGACGTACAAGGATGCAACAAGACAGTCCTACACATATCTTAAACTCAACATGTTCAAAAAACAGAATTCATTATCTTTTCCCCTTAGCACTCCATTCTTTCTAATTTTCCTATTTCTGCCAAGAGTAACACTACCCCAGTTAGCCAGGCTCACAATCTAGGTGTCAGTCTTTAGTCTTTACCCCCAACCCCTCCACTAATATTCAAATGGTTGAAAGTCCCTGTTGATTGTACCTTCATAACATCTCTCATACAATGCCCCCACTGCCACCACCCTAGTTCATCTCATCAACCTCATAGGTGGACTATTGCAAAATAGTCTTCAAGTTGGTCTCCCTGCCTCAAATCTCTTACCATTCCAGCTCATTTTCCATTCAACTGTCAAACTGATCTTCTTAAAGCACAGGTCTACCTATGTCAACTCCATATTCAATAAACTCCAGTGACTCCCTATCATTTCCAGAATTAAACAGAACATCTTTTTCCGTTGTTCAAAGACCTTCATAATCTAACCTCCCTTCCCATCTGGGGCATTTTTCTAGCCTTCTTACACCTTTTTCATCCCCATCCAGAGAGTGCTATATATAGTGATACTGGCCTCATTGCCATTTTCCTTGAACAAGAAAATCCATTTCCCAATTCTGCCCATTTTCACTAGTTGTGTGCCCCATGTCTCCTTATCTCTTTCTCCTGGTTGCCTTCAAGTCAACTAAAACCCCCAACTTTGCCCACTCCCTCTTAATGCTAGTGCCTTCTCTATGAGATTACCTCCAATTTGTCCTGTGTATGTTTTGTTTATAGATAGCTGTTTGTATGGTGTCTTCCCCATTAGATTGCGAGCTCCCTGGGAGCAGGTCTTCTACCTTTCTTTGTATCCCCAGAAATAAGCACAGTGCCTAGCACATAGAAGGTGCTTAATAAATTCTTATTGCCTTGAATTGCCACAGGCCTCAAAGAGTTCACAATCTAAAAGGAGTGACAGGAAGTATAGATAAACTACAGTTAATACAAATTAGGATATGATGACTATAAAGGAGAATACCAAAATGCTGTGAAAAATAGGACTAGGGGAAGATTTCAGAAGATGTAAATTCTGTGGCCAATTCAGTTTAGGCACAGGGGATGGCATAAACAAGATTGTAAAAAGAAGGTCAGATGAGAATGAGAGATGAAGACTAATTCAGTTTGGCCAGACTATCTTGCATGAAGCTGAATATTATTTTGCATATGATAATGTACAGTAGAACCATGTTGGGGAAGGCCTTGAATATCAGGCTTTGGAGTTTATATTTGATTAAGTATACAACAGAAGACTAAATGGAAGAATAGTTTCATTGGAGAGGCAATTAAAAAGTTGGAAGACTGGATTTTACTGTTTGTCTTAAAGGAAGTGTGCTGTGTGACACTTGGTCATTTTGTAATACAATGAACATTTATAGAAAGTCCAAGAGGATCATTAGTACAATTTATATACCAACATTAGCTGGTGAAAAGTTAGAAATTCCATGAAGAACTCCTTATGACCCTCAACTAAATCAACATGTATTTTTCGGATAAATTTAATGCAGGGAAGATGGTAAAGATACATTGTTTAATACTGCTCAAGACTATAAGAAGAGGCCAAATGCTTGTAAACATCATAGAGGACTCATTTTGATGTATTATGAATACTTTAGGAATAGAGTTATCAGTAGGTGCTGGATATGGCAACAAAAAAATGTCTCAATAGACAGGAAATGAGGTTACTAATGTGGGAGGGATTTCTGAATTAGTTATTTCTGTAGAGCAAACATTAAAATCAATTGTCACAAAAATAAAACTAATGCAGCCAAAATTAGAAGGAAAACAGGAAACTGGGAAAAAAAATTCTTGCAGCAAATTTCTCTGATAAAAGGCCTCATTTCTCAAATATATATGAAACTGAACCAAATTTATTTAAAAAATAATAGCCATTTCCCAGATGATAAATGGTCAAAGGATATGAACAGGCAGATTTTAGAAGAAATCAAAATTATCACTAATCCCAAGAAAAAATGCTCTAAATCACTAAAGACTATAGAAATGCAAATTAAAGGAACTCTGATGTACCACCATACATCTATCAAACTGGTTAACATGAAAGAAAAGGAAAATGACAAATGCTGGAGGGAATGTGGAAAAACAGGGACACCAGTGTACCACTGACACAGTTGTGAAATGGTCCAAGCATTCTGGAGAACAATGACTTTGACACCTACACACTAGACAATGCTGTTACTCATTAATGAATAATCCATACAACTCAGCTATCTAAATAAAATAGTCATCTTGATTATTTATAATTATTGATCCATTACTTTTGAGAAAACCAATATAATTGGTTACTAAGCCAGAAAGGATGCTAGGAGTCATCTAAGTCCAACCCCTACTCAAAATATAAGTGGGCTAGTCTAGACCTGGAAATATGTCAAGGTATCTCTTAATTTTGGAATCAGAGTGTAAGACCCTAGAGATCACCTAGACTATCCTTTTCATTTTTATGTAAGTGATCTAGTGAGGATAAGGAGTTTTCTCCAGATCACACAGCCACCCAGTGGCAAACCTGATTGTTATTGTAGCTGTTCAGTGGTGTCCAACTCCAAAGACTCTGTACGTAAGGTTTTCTTGGCAAAGATACTGCAGTGGTTTGCCATTTCTTTCTCCAGTGTTTCACCATTTTACAGATGAGAAACTGAGACAAAAAAGGGTTAAGTGACTTGCCCAGCTAGTAAGTGTCAGAGCTTGGATTGGAGAGGATGGACAATGAATTGAGTCTAGAAATAAAGAAGAGAAAGTGGGATGAACTGCCTTTAGAAATTGTAGGGTATTTTTGATTACTCAAGCTATTTCCTAAAACCAATGACTTATCTTTTTTAATACTAGTACACCTTTGGTGATTCTGTATTTCTGTGAATCAATGAATACCCATATTGGAAAAATTAAAGTTGTGAGTTACACAAATGGCAATGGAAGGATGTGTGTTGTGCATAGATTCAATGCAACATATTACCAAGAAAGAACTATGCATCTAAATATGTATAAGTGATATCATCTTAAGAGATATATTACCAGAAGAGACATATTGATCACATAGTGGAATGAGGAAAGATAAGGGTATTAGTTCATAGGTGTGCCCCATTGGTACCCACATAGTTAATGGGAGAACATGGATATAAGTTACAAGGAAAACACTAAACATGCTGAGATATACTACTGAAGGGAATACCCATGTCAATGAAGTTAAGAGATTTGTCAAATGAGAGCAAACAAGCAAGGAGCATCTACTGAAGCTTTCTGAACAGAGAAATGGGTATTCACAAATTACTTCTTCATTAAGGAGAAAATCATGAATAATAATGAAAGCAACTATTCAAATATTGTCCTTACAAACAGGTTAAGGCAAATGATCTCTGTACAAAGATCAAACCTCTCTATACATGCTGGGTTTCATTTTCCTTAAAGGAAACACAAAATTACCTGCTTTAACTGGCTCCTCCTTTTTGACAAAAGGATAATATTTTCATTAAGTAAATCCCATTCTTTAGCTTCATAGCACATCTTCACTACTGCAACCAAAATTCGAGATGTAGACACCATATCAGAAGCCTGTAGAAATGGATATAATTTATTTGTGAATATAAAAACCTTAAGCAAAATCAATGATAAAGTGTGATTTCTGATGCAATATACTCACAGTACGGGTCTGTTTTTCCAAAGACAGAAGTGTTTCAATTACTTCTTGAAGTCTTCCTTCCTAAGGCAACAAAAATCAAGAACAAAAAAAAATTGTACAAGATAGTTTTAGCCAGACTAGGAGTAGATTACCTCTTTTCATAATTGTTTAAATGGCCCACTGAAGAAATTCTCATTTTCGTAATGAGTTTTCTCCTCAATATTTCAAGACTGAACTTATTTGTGATGTGGATGCCTAACTGAAATTCCTTATGTATTTCTATAATGATTCACTGACACCCTTTACTTCTTTTTTTTGTTTATCACTATCACTACTCCTCTCCCAGTGATAAAGGAGTGCTCTCCCTCCACTACCTGCCAAATAAAAACCTTCACTTGAAACAAAGTAAAACAAACCCACACATTGGCTGTGTCTAATATATATATATGTATATATATAAAACATATATATGTGTGTATATTTCCTTCTGCACCTCTAGTCTATTAATTTTGTCAAATATTAGCAAACATGATTCACCATCTGTGTTTTGTAATTATCATTTCTCATTGTATTGATCAGAGTTCTTATGTCTCTTATAGTTATTTTCCTTTACAAGACTATAATTATTTCTTAAGTTCTTCTCCTGGCTCTGCTTACTTTACTCTGCATGAGTTCATCCTTCCAAGATTCTCTAAACCTGTCCTTATATGGTGTAGTGATATTCCATTTATATACACCATAATTTGTTTAGCCACTCCCTAATTTATGAGAATCTCCTTTCCAGTTTTTAGCTACAAAAATATGTTGCTATAAATATTTCTACATATATAGGTCCTTTCTTTCTTTTAAAAACAGTTTTTATTGCTGTCTACTGATTAGATATTACTAGGTCTCCATTCTAAAGAGATCAAAGAAAAAGGAAAAGGACTTTTAAGTACAAAAAAAATTTATAGCAGTTCTTTTTGTGGTGGCAAAGAGTTAGAAACTGAAGAGATGCCCACTGGTTGGAGAATGGCTGAATAAGCTGTGGCATATGATGGAATACTACTGTGCTATAAGAAACAATGAAGGGGATGGCTTCAGAAAAAACATGAAAGACCTATAAGAACTGATACAAAGTGAACAGCAGATCCTTGTACATAATAATATTATAATGATGATCAACTGTTAAAGATCTAGCTACTCTGATCAACACAATGATCTAAGACAATTCCAAAGGACTACTGAGTAAAAAAAAAAATGCTTTCCATCACTAGAGAATTAATAAGTGCAAACTGAATTATAGTTTTCTCACTTTTTCTTGCTTTTTTTGTAACATGGCTAATATGGAAATGTTTTGCATGTGTAACTGATATCACGTTGCTTGCCTTCTCCATGGGTAAGGGCGGGGTTGAAGGTGGGAAAATTGAAACTTTTGAAAAATTTGAAATTTTTTTAAATGTCAAAAATAATTATATATATTTAAAATATCCATTCATATCCTTTGACCATTTGTTGATTGGGCAATGACTCTTGTTTTTATATATTTAATTTCCTATATATCTTGGATGAGACTGTTAGAGGCAATTGCTGCAAAATTTTTTTTGGTTAATTTTTGCTTCAAACTGGATTGATTTAATTTTTGCAAAAAGTTTTGTAATCAAAATTGTCAATTTTTATATCCTATGACCCTCTTTTATTCCTTGCTGTAAAGAACTCTCCCCCCTAAGCATAGTTGTTAAGGTTATCTCCTTCCCTGGTCCTCTAATTTGTTTAAATCTAAGTTACATATTCATTTATATGGTGTAAGAAGTTGATCTAAAAATAATTTCTATCAAACTGCTTTCCAATTTTCCAGCAGTTTTTGTTGAATAGTGTGTCCTCACCTCAATAGTTTGAGTTCTTGGATTACTCTGCTATGTTCCACTGTTTCTGAAATATTGTATACCTAACCCAATCCACTCGTCAGCTTTTCTATTTATAAACCAAATAGTTCTAATGAATGGCACCTGGCAGTATAATCTGAAGCAGAAAGAAATGGGGAACAAAAGGAAATAAACATTTGTATAACACATACAATGTGTCAATTATATGCAAAACACTTGGGTCCCCTTCCTTCTCACTTTCTTTTCACTATCACTCTTGAGATTCATGCCCTTCTGTTTCTCCAGAAGTTCAATATTTTTCTAGTTCTATAAAGTAACTTTTGGATGTTTTGATCAGTGCAGTATACAAATTTAAATTCAGGTAGTATTATCATTTTCATTATATTGGTACAGTCTAGCCATGGGCAGTTAACAGTTCTCTGGTTATATCTGTCTTAACTTTTATAAAAAGCATTTCGTAGTTGTTCAGTTGTTTTGGTTACGTTCAACTCTGTGACCCCATTTGTGGTTTTATTGGCAAAGATACTAAAGTAGTTTGCCATTTCCTTTTCCAGTACATTTTACAGATGAGGAAACTGAGGTAAACAGGGCTAAGAGACCTATGAAGGGTCACACAGCTAGTGTCTGAAGCCAGATTTGAACTCAGGAAAATGAGTCTTCCTGACTCCAGGCCTGGTGCTCTATCCACTGTACCATCTAGCTTTATAGTTATATTCATGTAAACTCGTGCTTGTTGGTAGATTACCATGTATTTTCTGCATTCTTGTGTGTTCGTCCTTCGCTGCCTAAGAAGACCATGCCATCAGAGTAATGATGACATGACTTGCACTTGACTTTGTTTTGAGTGAGGGAGGGCTGTGCAGGTCACCAGCCTCACTTCTCCTCCAGTCATATGAATCCAGTGACCAGATATTCATCAGGATGACTGGAGATGACCCAGGATGCACTGGGAGACCTTGGCACCTTTAGGACTCTTGAGGAACAGAGACTGAATACAGACTGAGCTGGGGAAGGGGGAGGGGACAGACATCTTTGGGAACTGGTTCTTGGAACAGCAGGTTGAGAGTTTGGCCAGTGAACCTAAACCAGTTTCTGCTGTCTGCCTTGGTTTTCCACTCAGTCACCCAAAGATTTCTTTCCTCTTCTTTTCCTACATTCTGTACTTGTTCTGAATGGAATTTCTTTTCCTGTCTCTCATTGCTGGGTTTTATTGGCAACATATAGGAAAGGCTGATTGCTGTGGGTTTACTTTGTACCCCTCACTTTCCTGAAGTTACTGTTTCTATTAATTTTTAGCTGAATACCTAGGATTCTCAAAGTATACCCTACCAGCTGCAAAAAGCAATAGTTTGTTTCTTCTTTGCCCATGTCTAGTCCCTCAAGTACTTTTTCTTGTCTTATGGCTAATGCTATCATTTCTGGAACTGCACTCATTAACAGCAGTAACCTTTCACCCTGATCTCATCAGAAAGTCCTCTAGCTTCTCCATTACAGGTAATGCTAGCTTTTTGTTTTAGATAGGTACTATTATTCATATTAAGGAATAATCGCTTTATTGTTATGATTTTAATATTTAACACAAAATGATGCTGCATATTTATTGTCAAAAGCCTTATTTACATCTACTCATACAACCATGATTTTAGTTTTTGTTATTAATATTGTCTATCATATTTATAGCTTTCCTAATATTAAACCAACCTTTCATTCCTAATACAAATCCTATAGTCACAGTGTATATAACCTCTTAGATAGTGTTTATTTGCTAATATCTTTCTCAAGTTTTTTGCATTTATATTAATTAGGAAAATTGGTCTTGAGTTTTTTAATTTGTAGCAAATTTTAAGACATTAAAAGTACAAGTATACCAATTTTAAAATCAATTTACAAAGCTTCTGAGAAATGCCAAATTTAAACTAAAGATACAGAAAGATACTGGAAATATACAAAGTGTATATTCATTAGGCTCATTTTATGCTAAATGAATTATATCTATTTTAAAAAAGTGTTTACCTGAAAACACCCGTAAATCCCAGGTTATATACAGAAATAAATACACCTACTTTGTTTCACGTGTTCTGATGATGGAAATTATGCAGGACAGAACAAAGAACATAGTAATAACACTGTAGGGGCCACATACAGGAACAATAAGAAGTCAGAACTAAGTTGAATCATGTATGGATGGGTGAGAATTTTGTAAAATCTAAAACACTTACTACTACATTTTGTGAGGCTATTGATGTTCATTAAAAAAATTATTTGAGTAATCAGGAATTTTTTGCATACATATTAATAAAACATCTTATCTAGAGTCTGGAAATAAAATTAATTTTTATTGGTCAAAGCACTGAAAAATAATGTGGTTGACTTGCAAAAGGTCATTAAAAACGTCCATTTTAGATGATTACTGAAATACTGTAGAATCCATAAAAACTTACATTTCATCTCCCACATTCCAAGAAATCTATGTTATTTCAATTAAAGATGTTATATAACAAAACTCTGGCCACCATTTAAACTTTTTAAAGTGGGTTTGGTTAGTAAACATCTAGAGAAACAAGTAAGACTCACAAAGAATCAGTCTGGTGTCAAGAGTAGTTCATGTGAAGCTAACCTTGTCTACTTTTTGACAGAGTTTTAAAGGCATAAACTAAGGGAATGCAAAAATAGGTAGATTTCAACAAAAGCATTTGATTAAAGGCTTTTCTTAGGACAAAAATTGGACAATAGTGTGATTAGATGGATTTGGAACTATTTAAATAGGAATATATTCCAGACATGGAAGCCATTTGTTTAAAGGAAGAGAGGCAGGCAATGGAATGCTTTGTGTAGGGAAGTATAGCAGGCCAGTTTGAGTTCAGTGAGTGGAAGGGAATAATATGAAATAAGACTGAAAAGGCAGGAAGGAGCAAGATTTTGGAGTGGTTTTGGGTCAATCTAGTAAAGCCTATAGATCTTTTTCTCAATAATATTTTTCAATGTGCAAAGTGAAATACATAGATTACAAAGGAAACCGGTTATATTAAAATAGGTATAAAAATATTTTTAAAATAATGTCACAGACCCCAGGTTTAGAATCCTTTTTAGAAGCAATATAGTCCATTCAAGAGTTCTGAGTGGGAAAGTGATATATGGTCAGTCTTATGTTTTAAGAACATCGTTTAACAGGTGTATAGAAGACAGAAGAAGGAATAGCAAAAGAAAGAGACAAGGAAACCTAATAGAGACTTAAGGCCTGAACTAGAGTAAAGTCCTTTTGGGTAAAGAGAAGAGGATAATGAATACAGGATGTACTAACAGAATCAACAAAACTTGGCAACTGGTTGGATATAGGGACTGATGAGAGGTATAAGTCAAGGATGATTCAAAGATTATTAATCTTGATGACAGTTCAACAACTGACTGAAGACCTACTAAGTTCCAGGTACTATGTAGGGTACTGGAAATATACAAAGGCAAAAAATTAAACAATCCTTCTTCAAAGACCTTATAGCCTACTGAAGAAACAACATATACACAGACAGTGTGTACATAAAAATAAGGTAATGTGGGTAGAGCAAAAAGCACTAACAATACAGGGGAAGAATCAGGAAAAGACTCAGAGTGAGATATGGCACTTGAGCTTTGCTTTGAAAGGAAGCTGAGGATTCAATGAGGCAAAGATAATGAGCAAGAGTACTCTAGGCATTGGGTGGCAGACTGTGTACAAAAATTGAAATTGGATTGAATGTTGTGTTTGGGGAACAGTAAGCAAGTTAGGTTGCCCTGGAACATAGAGCTCATACAGGGGAGTAATGTCCTATCAGTCTGAAAAGGATTGGATGGCGAAAGAGAAGTTTGTATTTGATTTCAGAGACAATAAGAAGCCACTACAGGTTTTTTAGCAGGAGAGTGACATGGTCAGATCTGAGCTTCAGGAACATCACTTTGGCAGCTGTGTGGATAGGGGAGGGTAAAGACTTGAGGCAAGGAAACTGTTAGAAGTCTATTGCCATATCCTGGGCAAAAGATGATGAAAACCTGAAACAGGGTTGGGGCTGTGTAACTGGATAGAAGGGAAGAGATATTGTGGAGGTATGATCAACAAGACTTAGCAGTTAATGGGATGGGGAGATGAAGAAAAGTGGTGAGGCGAGTATGACTCTAAAGTTGCAAATTTGAAGTATCCTAAAGAAGGACGGTAGCTTTGACAGAAATAGGGAAATAGGGAAATGGATTTGGAGAGGAAGGGATAACAAGTTCTGTTTATGACTTAAAAATGCCTGTAGGAAGCAGGCTGTAATGAAGACTGAAGTTTACAGAAAAAGGAGGGCTGGATATGTAGTTCTGGGAGTCACTAGGATAGAGATAAATGAATTCACAGAAAGGAGAGAGATGGATCACCAGGAGAGTGTAGAAAAAGAAGAGGGTCCAGGACAGAGCCTTAGGGGATGGTCACACTTAAGAGTTTTTTGTTTTGTTTTGTGGGAGGATTGGGGGGGACTGATGATGATCCAGTTCAGTAAAAACAGAACTGAGAGAGAGAAAAATATCTTAGAAGCCAAAGTCAATAGTGTTAAAAGATACAAAGAGGTCAAGAAGTGTAAGAATTTGGAAAAGATCATTGAATTTAGAAGTCAAGAGATAGTTGGCAATTAAAAAAATACAACAAACCCATTTCAGTCAAATGGGGGAATGGGAGGCTGAATACAGATTATAAGGGATTTAGAAGGGAATGGAAGGTGCTGAAAGGTAGGCAATGAGTACAAAGAATTTTCTGAGAAAGCTAGGTGATGTATTGGTGCTGGGTCTAGAATCTCAAAGACCTGAGTTCAATGACAGCCTTATTCTCTAACTAGCTGTGTTACACTAATGAAGTCACAATTTCTATCTGCCTCAGTTTCCTCATTTGTAAAGTGGAGATAACAGCACACACCTCCCAAGGTCATTGTAAGGAATATTACAAAATGTGCAAAGTGATTAGCACAGTGCCTGTCATAAGAATGTTTATTCCCTTCTCCTTTTCCCTTTCTAAAAGTCTGGCTGTGAAAAAGAAGAGAGATATATAGGGCAATACTTCAAGGCACCGTCAGGGTGAAACAAAAGGGTTTTTTAAGGTTAGGGATGATCTTGGCATGTTTAGCTATTATTGTTACTGTTACCAGTGGACTGTAGATAAGAAAAGACTGAGAAAGGATGGACACCTTTTATCATTCTGAAGCAAAGAGAAGAGGATAAGGCATAGCAATAAGAGGTTCTGAAATATGGAGTAGCAGAAAAGAGTGAGCTTTCAATGGAAACCTATTTTCTCGAGAAGGCAGAAAGTGAGATCCTCTGCTCAATGAGAAGGGAGAAAAGTGGTATAGAAGGCCTGTGGAGTGAGGTTTAGAATAATCACCATGGAAAATGTGATAGTCAATCAGGGAAGAATACAAGGATTTCTGTGCTGCAGTAAGGGTTAAGTAGAGATCAGTTAACATTAAATATGTAGTAAATCAACTTGGTCAGGTAACTTTCTCCAGGAACATCTGACAGCACGAGTCAAAACTGAGAAGGAAAGTGGTGGGAGAAACATAAGGTTGGAGTTTGGCAAAGTGAGAGACTGAGATGGAGAAGAAAGGCTGTGAATGTTGTGTTGAAGACTGGTAGAGGAGTGTGACAAGGCTTCAGACTGGGTGATAAAGAGGAATGGAGGTTGTTGAGTAAGGGTAGCAAAGTGACAATCTCAAAGAGAATGTGGGGAGCAAAAAATATACCTACTATTCCTTCTTGGCCTACTGCTTTGGGAGCCTTTGAAATAACGAATAACCAGTATGAGAGAGAGTAGTCAAGAATACAGTGTCTTCTGGGGAGAGTCAAATTTTCAACAATATAAGAGAAAAATAATGTGAAAGTAAGCAATCTTGGATAAAGGGGTGTTTGTAAACTGTAGAACAAGAAGGGGAGAACGTAGAGCAAGCAGAGCAAGGGTAAGCCTGAAGTGGATAAGTAAGGAACTTCTCCTCAGTATGCGGAGAAATATAAAGGGGGAAAGAGGATTTAACCCAGCAGACTTAACTCTAAAACAGGAATGGGGGAGGGAAAGATAGTGGGAAGCTGGCAATATGTCCACCACAAGAAGATGAATGACCAGTTGATATTTCAAAGGGAACAAAATAAAGCCAGAACAGGAGTTATAAAATGGGAAGAGGAACAGGTAATAATGAGTGCTAAGAACTGAAAGCCTGGAAGTAATAAAGTATGGAGAGCCAGTCTTGGAGTCAGGAGGACCTGAGTTCAAAGCTTGCCAGGGGACACATCGCACCTGTGTGACCATGGGCAAGTTATTTAATCCTTCAGTAACCCAGTAAGTTCTACATACAGGTGAAATCAAGCTCCTTGAAACTTAAAGCTACTTAAACTTATAAATGTGAGTAAAGCCACATATGATAACTACACTCACACCAGGTTTATGTTATGGAATCTAAAAACTGTAAGGGAAACGCAGAGGCTACGGGTCTATAGCATCTGTTACCTCCTGCATATCCTTTCTGACAGCTCTGTTAAGCACCTTTAGTTCCAGCATTCTACCTTTGGCAGTTAAATTGCGTCTATTCATTGCTCGTGTCCTTTTTCCCTTCCCAGTTTTTAAAGTGGTCCTCTTGGAGTAGGCAGTATAGAAAAGGGCTTGGTCAGTGATGATGGAGGTTAATGGGGTGATTTGGGGCGATTTTCTATCCCTTGAGGTTCTTAAAGACAGGTCCGGGAAGTGTTCGGTCACAGCACCTTTCAGTGACAAGCAGCTGAACTGGATGACTTCACACTCCTTCAGTGGGGGCCTCTATGACCCCGAAAGAGCCGGGAGGATTCCCGAGGGGCCTGGATGCAGAAGCGGCCTCCCCGGATCGCACGCACAAAACAAACACCAGCAGCCACGGGGCTGACCCAAACTGGGGAGGAAGAAGCGGGGAGGCGTGTGGACACACCGGCGTACTTCCCGCGAGGGGTCGGGAGGTGGAGGTAGGGGAGGAGTGGGCTTTCCTCCCCCTCCTCCCATGCCCATCCCCGGGTTTCCCGGCCTGTGGGAGGCCTGGGGCCTAGGCCAAGCCCGGCGCCGTGACTCAGCCCTTGCCGTCCGCCAAATGCTAGTCCGGCTTCCCCCTCTCACCTTGGCCAGACTCTCGCACTCAGGCAGGCGCTGGTCCACCGTGGCGCTGTAGTCCACCTCCATCTTCACGATGCGTCCATCTGCCCGCTCTGCTCCGCCGTCCGACATGGTCGCTGCCCGAGCCTGAGAGCCTCCTCGGATACCGAAACCGCCGCCGCTGCCTCCGCCGCTCCACTGGCCCCAAACAGGCTCCGCCGCCTCTCCACAGCCAGTCACGTAAGGTATTCGTGCAGGCGCAGAGACGGGCGCCCCTACAGAGGCCCCCACGAAGGACCCCTCCGCGCAGACAGGCGTTGCGCAGGACACCAGGAAGGGGCGGGGCCAACTCCCCAGGAGCTGCGGGACCCCGCCCAGGGATGCTGGGGTGTTTTTCACGTTTCTTCTTTCTCGGGACGGTGCTGGGTTTTCTTCTCAGCACTGCTGATCCTAACCTGCATCCAGCTGTCAAACTGTCTTTACAGATCGTCCTTCTTGCGCCTTGTGCGTGACCAAAGAACGATAACAATAGAATGTCTACATTTTATATATGTGTATGTGTGTATACACATTATATATACACACACATAAATATTATACATGTGTTATATATGAATATATTATATATACACACACATAAATATTATGCATATGTTATATATGAATATATTATATATACACATATAAATGTTATGCATATGTTATATATGAATATATTATATATGCACATTTTATATAATGTCTGTATGTATATATACACATATAATAATGACATGTTTGTATATAGACATTATATATATACACAACCATAATAATATAATATCTACAGAGCATTTTAAAGTTGACAAAGCTCTTTACATACACTCCCTCAATATTGTTTATTAAAGTTGGGGACAGAGTTCAGGATTTTGTCAGGAAGATTTGGGTGTCTAATCACTTGACCTGAGTCTCCCTGTTAAAAGATTGTAAGCCTCATTTTATGAATGGGGAAACTCAGGAAAGCCAGGGGAAAAAAAGTACAAGTTAGACACCCAGATCTTTCTGACAAAGTTCTGATCTCTGTCCATGATTTAAATATGTGTATATTTCTTATTTTTAATTTAAACACTCTTGCCTTTCACCAAAAAAACCAAAACAAAATAAAACAAAACGTACAGCTGAACACCTCTATCCACAATTAAGGAACGCTATCTCCTCTGAATCTTTGATTAAAAAAAAGCACCTCAGTTCAGTCATGCAGTAACCATAACATTTAGAATTTATCATGTCTTTAAGCTCTAGTTGATGATGATGATGATGATGTTAGATTGCAATGCATTATATACTTTGTATTAATGAATTTTTTTCCACTATATATATTTTTTCACCATAAACCTGTGCTATTGGCAAGAACAAAAAAATGGGACATTTGACCCACTACCAGCCACCACTTTTCTTGTGGCCTTAGTGTTCTAGCATCTGTGAGCTACCAAGATAAAGAGAAGATCTGAAGGTAATATTCACTAAGTTTATGTGTGGTGTGCTACAAGACAGCTGACTCAATGGTTTTAAATTCTGATCCAATCCCTGGCTACCTGTGTGACCTTAAGCAAGTTATTTCATTCTCTGAGCCTCCGTTTCCTCATCTATAAAATAAGAGAGTTGTTCCTTAAGGACCTTTCCAGAACTCAAATCCTATGATTTTGGAGCGTTTTTCAATATGTTCTAAGTCAATAGCAGTAATTTTCTCTCTCTCTCTCTCTCTCTCTCTCTCTCTCTCTCTCTTTCCCTTCCTTCTCCCCATACTACTACTGGTTGTTGCTGTATTGGTTGTATTTGTCCTTTGTTCTCGAAGAGGACCATGCCATCAAGATGATGACATGACTTGCAGTTGACTTGGATTTGGTAAATTCTAAAACAATAACTCCTTTTTAAAAAAGGTAGACAGAAGGCCAACAAGCCAAGTCTTTACAGCAATAGTTAGCTAAGAGGTAGTACTTCCAGATCTATCTGTGTTAACATCAATTGATAATACTGAATCAAAAGACGCTTTGTCATGATAGTGCTACATCATAAAATACACCTATAGCACTTTTCTTATAACTCAGAATTTCATGTTCAAGAACAATGCCTTCTTTATAAGAAGAGCTGGAGAGTTAAAGAGTGTCAGTTGGATACTGAAAAAAAAAAGTTTTCCTTAAAAGAATGTGGAGGAAAAATTGCAGGTGCAACGTACCTGAAACAAAGATTCTATAACTACAGTGATGTGTTCTTGAAACAAGAGTTCAATAACCATAGTGATACATGGTATTTTTATAGCATTTTTTTTAACCTAGGCCCTACCACAAAAGAATAAGCTATTTGTCAAAAAACAAAACAAAACAAAAACAACCTAAAAAATCATGCCCTTTGATTTGGGCCAAAATTACAGATCCACTGCTCTCTTAATTCCTTTGAAGAGCCTGGAGGCAGAAGAAGTAAAACTTGAATTTATTACTGACATGTTAAGTTTTTAAAACTATACCCATGGGTACAGAGCCTCCAGGATTCTTTATATGAAGCAATTTAATTAGACCACATCATTGTCAATACAGTTTTATTGTATGTGAATTTTACCATATGACCAAAAGCAATTATACTTTGAAAGTTCTTTCTGTATTTATCAGACTCTTGATAAATGGGTTCTACTTAAAAGAACTGCCTTTGGGACATGTTTTGTGAAGTGTTCTTTCTTTTTAAAAAAAACTTATTTTTATCTTATTTTTACTTATATATTTTGGTTTTATATCACCTTCACTTTTGAATGTCTCCCCCCTCTCCCACCCTACCCCCAGACATTCCGTGTAAGAAAAACTAAAGAAAGAGAAGAAAAGTAGTTCAAGCAAATCAACCACTTGAGTAGGTTTCTTGATAAAGGCTTAGACATTTGTATAATTATTTCAGAATGTCAGCCACATAAATATTTTTTTAAAAATTATGTTCACAATTTGCATCATTACCATGATAAACACCAGAGGAAAACAATTAGTATTCAATAAACAAGAGATTAGTTGGTGTTTGGCAAAGCACTTCCAAGAAATACATTTGACTTGCTAAAGTCAGTTGGCACTGTGTTTAGGGTGGCTTGTCCGAAATTTCCCCTTGGATGTAGTAGAAAATGGAATATGTGAAGTGAAAAAGATTATGAAGACATAGCATATTTCTCTCCCTATGATTTCATATAGCATGTTCTTGGTCCTGCTCATAAAAGATCCTGCTTGGAGTAAATTAACATTTAGATAACAGTAATTAATGTTCATGATGATGCATAAGGTATTAGTGGGCAGAATTCTGAACTTGGAGACCAGAAGAAATAGAACAGATCTGTGATTTCTTTAGTATGGGGAATTGTCAGACAAGCGGACTCTAGCCAATAATGTAAGCCAATAACTTCTTTGCAACTTATAGTCTTAGAGAATTGCCTAGAGTTCTGAAACTTGTCCAAGTGACTTGCCTAAGATCACACATCCACTACATGTTAAAGGCAAGGCTTGAATTCAGTCGTTCCTGTCTTTAATAGCTGCTCTCTATGCACAACACCATGTTGTCTCTCAGAAAAAAACTTGGGTTCAGTCTTATCTATTAGCTTTTTGATCACATGCAAGTCACTTAATATCTCAGCCTCCATTTTCTTGATGGTGATACTTGTCACAATATTATGAATATTATTTCAATAGAATGAAATTATGTATATAAATTGTTTTGTAAACTTTAAGTGCTATGTCAATTATGAAATAAGGAAATTCTTTTAAAAGTTCTCAAAAATTCATTTATACAAAGTATGTAATACATTGCAATATATCATCATCATCTTCATCAATTAGAGCTTAAGGACTTATGATAAATTCTAAGTGGAACTGCAAAAGAATATACATACTTTCCAGTGCCCCATGGAACTTTTACAGAAATGAACCATGGATTTAGTGCACAGAGATACTGTTAATAAATGTAAAAAGACAGAAATAGTAAATATATCCTTCATAGGACACAATGCAATAAAAATAGTAGTCACACAATAAACACCATAAACCACAGAAAACAAACAAAAGATACAGACCTAAAAGGAGACTAAATATCATTTCCCTCCCCCACCCCCCAAAATTGAGTATTTACTCTATACTTTACATGGTATAGTGAAAAGCACCTGGGATCTGAACATCAGGGGATCTCAGTTTGCATCCTACTTCTGCTAATTACTACTTATGTGACCTTGGACATGTCCCTTCAATTATTTTGGGTTTCATTTTCCTTATTTGTAAAGTAAGAGAACTTGATTAGATGACTGATTTTTGAAGACTCTTGTAGTCTTAAAATTATAATTTTATGATCGGTGTCCTAGGTCTTCAAGTGAATACAAAAGGAATACAAAAGTCTGTGCCGTCAAAAAGCTTATTATTTTATTGTGGAGTCAAGAGGTTTATACAAGATACAATCAGAGATCAATACATGACAATATAATATTGCTAACATGAATCTAATCAAGTAGTAAAATATGTGATACAGACAGTAAATATTACAGATGATCAGGAAGGGGAAAGTTTAATATTGGCTGTTTAGGAAGCCTTCATGGCTTGAGATGGAGCCATAAAGAACTGGTATTATTCAGATTAGCGGAGACCTCCTTCTCTTCAAACCTTTGCCACCTTCTCTTACTGCTTCTCATTCGTGCTAAATTCTAATCCTAGAATACTTAATCTTCCACTGCCATTCAAATGCTGCTGACCAGTACCAGAGGAAGTCACACAACTATGCAGATACCCACTACAAATTTCTGTTATCTAATACAGATTGGCCCTTCATTGCTACACAGCAGTCCTTTCATCCTTGAAGGGTTCCATAGTCTCCCATCTTTGTATTGAAGGAAGGGAGGACATTTTCTTATCATTTCTCCAGGGACAAGTTTGGTCATGGAAGGTACATGGCATTCAGTTCCTTTACATATATAAAGTGGCCAGAGAAAATTTGGTGAATCTTCCAAATTATCCCATCCTACCTAAAGTAAAAAATGAACTCCTCCTGCTACTCCCAAAGGAGAATCTTATGAACTTTGGAACTCTTATCATCCAGAAGACTTCCTATCTTCCCATCACCATCCTAGCAGAGACCTTGAATCATCTGACAGCCCGGAGTCAAGGACAGATGGATCAAAGATTTAATGCTCTACAAAGAGCCTAGCAAAAAAGCTACACAATACATCATATAAAATGTAGGAAACATTTTGAGGACTCCAGCAAAAGGACTTGCAGGAGCTATGAGTCACCTCTTTGCCACATTTGTTCTATAAGCAATGAAGCCACTTTCCTCTGTACTGTGTATGTACTTGTAGAAGAGTGTGTCACAGACCTTTGGGGGAATGTTTGTATCAACTGGACAACCTCAGTAAATGTTACTTTCTAAAAGCTAATTAATTCTGGATAATTGATATTCAACTAACAGTCATGACAATGCACACTGATGGAGACTCACTGGCATCACTAGAAATGCAACACTTGACTCCCCAACTGCTCAGGGCTACCCCTGGCCTCTGAGGGGATAAGTATCCGTCTTGCCCTGGGCATCTAATCCTCAAGTGAGAATGGCGGATTTACATGCACTACGTATAGTAGTAGTCCTTCTGTGGGTTGTTTCCCAGGTCCTGCTTATTTCATGCTACATCAGTCCATCTTTCCCCAAATTCTTCCTATCTGTCATTTCTTACTATGCAATAATAAGCCATGACATTCCAGTACCATGTGTTTAGTCGTTCTTTAGTAGATCACAGCACCTATGTTGTGCCTAGTTCTTTGCTACCACAAAATGTAGTGGTGCTGTGAAAATACAATGTGTATGTTAGCTTTCTTTCTCTATCTTCCCTTCTGGAAGGCTTCAGACCCCAAAGAAACACATATATCCTAAGGGACAGACAGTACAGATTATTCAGATAGACCATCCCACAGCAGATCATCACTTACCTTCTGGTGTTATGATGAAAAGAGGTTGATTTGTTCCCCTTCGAGGAATTCACTGGCTAAGGACCAAAACAAGACATAATTCCCCTTAATAGTTAGCCAGCACCAATAGAAAAGTACAGGTTCTTCTTTTTGGGAACCATGTGGTAAAAACAGAAATGGAAATAAAGATTCTTACTAACCTGTCATTGTTTTTAAAGAAAGAAACCAACCCCAAAGAGGAATCTAGTGTCTTCTCTCCTCTCTTTTCTTCTTATTGTTTTTGGATTCCTAGCCTATGCACAGACACTGTTTTCCATTGTTGTGGAAAAAAACAAAAAACAAACCCACTACTCACAATTTTAGAGTACATCAGAAAAATGCTTTATTGACAGCACAAGCTCTGGCAGGGAGAGAAATTGGTTGTCCCACAGAGAAAAATCCATCATTTAAGTGAGTTCTGATTGCAAGCTATTTTCTACCAGAATATACAGTATAGGATGCAGAGAAAAATGAAGGGCAGTTAGTCCAGATCACAAGCTGTCTGCAGTTTGACTTGGAAGTGGGACAACAGCACAGCTAGTTGTGGTCCAGGAAAAGGCCTGATAATCTGCTAATCTGCCCTTGGATACTTTTTTTTTCCTGCATTTGTCCTCACAGGCTCTTTGTTGTTCAGTTGTCTTTGGGTTATGTGTGACTCTTTATGACCCCATTTATAGCTTTCTTGGCAAAGATGCTGGGATGATTTGTCATTTCTTTCCCCAACTGATTTTACAGGTGAGGAAATTGAGGCAAACAGGATTAAGTGACTTGCCCAGGGTCACACAGCTACTGTCTGAGGCCAGATTTGAACTGAGGAAGAATCAGGTTTCAGGCCTGGTGTTCTATCCAGTGCGCCACCTCGCTGCCCCTCGGATAGAGGAAAGATCTAAATACAGAAGAGTCTATATGACTATTCATTTGACACAGAAAGTGAGGTTAATAAATTGAAATCATTCATGTCAAGAGAGGAAAAATATATGCCCCCCCTGCCTTTGAATCGACAGGTGTGTACCTAGAAAAACAATCTCTGGGCCAAAGGGTACGGACATTTTAGCCACTATTTTAAAGCATTACTCATAATTGTTTTTGAGAATGGTTGGACCAATTTATAACTCCATCAACAGTATATTGGTATACTTGTCCTCCTGCAGCTCCTCAGGAAGACTTAAGTACAAATCTGGCCTCAGATACTGACTAGCTATTCAGTCTTGGACAAATCACTTAACTTCTGCCTCAGTTTTCTGAATTATAAAATGGGAATAATAAAAGCACCTGTTAGGGTTGTTATGAGGATCAAATGAGATAATATTTGTGAAAAAGATTAGCACAGTGCCCGGTGTATAGTAGGCCCTATATAAATGCTTATTCTGTTCCCAATATTGACTATTTCCATATTTTGTCATTTCTGCTGACTTGAAGGGTATGAGGTGAAACTGAAATTGTTTTGATTTGAAATTTCTCTTACTCATGGTTTGCAGCAATCTCTCATATAGTACTTCATACCCTGCAATTCACTTGATAATTGTATGTTCATACTTTTAGACTACTTACTACTGGAGAAATGGCTCTCAATTTTACCAAATTGGATTAATTCCCTATATATTTTAGATATTAGACCCTTACCAGAAATATTTGATGAAAAAAATTTCCCCCAATTGATAGTTTACTTTATCTCCCTCTCTCCCAGCTATAGTTGTGAATCTTATTCTTATTACACTTCTGAACTAAGGAGCTAATTTTATAAACTAATTTTATAATCCATTTAATATGTAGGAAAACTGAGGCAGACAGTAAGGTTATCATCAGCTTTGGCAATGGTCATAGACACATTAAGACTGGAATAGACCCCATGGGACTGGGGAAGGAAGGAAAGAAAGAAGTAAGAAAAGAAGGAAGGAGGAAAAGAAAGAAAAGAGCTTAGATTCTTTCCATATCATAGCCTTTTGGTGTTATTTTTCAGCACTACAGTGTCAAATTTAGATTTTCTACCTCAAATAATGTGACTTAGCTTTAATTTAGTTGCTGTGCATATTTCTTATCCAAAACTGGGGGATATTTACCTAAAAAATAAAGTTTTTGCTAAAATGAAAAATATAAAGAACCATAGATATTTTTGCTGGATAACAGGTGCTATATTCTTCTAGCAGGCTCTGGATCACATAAACAAAACAATAAATTCTTGTTAATCATATGTAGAATCTATATTATAAGCCCGTTATAATACATAAGAGAATTAATATCACAATATTCAGATGACTTTGAGGTCTTGTTGATTTAGATGCGCTCACCAACAGAACAGATCATAAATCAGCCATGCCTAAGTATCCTTGGAACTCTTGTCCATTAACTTCCATAAATTTGACGTGGAGGTGATGGTGATGGTAGTGCTGAAGGTGGTTGACACAGCGTGATAGGGGCTTTCTTTACTTTCTTCTGATACTCTGAGTAAATCAGTTGGAACTTTTCACTTGTCCAACTGCTAACTTTTGCTCTCAACACATGACCAGCAAACCTTCCTTATCGATCAGGCCTAAAGCTTGTAGGAGGTTTAGAAAAATGCAGTAAGCATTAGCACAACATAAAAATTGCAATTAAATTAATAATCACTGTAGTAAATAAGAGGTTAAAAGAATCAATTAGAAAGAATATAAGGTTAAAACCCTCTGCTCTCCTTAAAGGATCAGCATGGCCAGAAAAGAAGTCGCTAGAGTGAAACAACAAGCAAGGTGAAGCTTCTATATTATTCCCACCCTCCAACCCCCAACCTGGGGCTGCACTGTGTATACCTCAGCAGCAAAGAACAAAACAGTCTCTTTGACCCTCTTAAAAGACCAGTCTGACTTATATTTAACAAAAAAAAAGTGTTCCTCTTTTCACAGTACATTTCATTGATGGCATCCTTTACTCCAATTTTTCTTTGAAGTTTTTAATTTGTAATATGTTGCAACCTGCTTATATCCACCATGTATTTCTCTATTTTCTTCTATGTAATATATATCTGTTCCAATTACCTGAGGACTATGATTTCTATGATTTGAACCACCAAAAGAACATTTGTATTAAAAAATGCACCTTTGTTTCTGGGAGAAATTTGGGGTCTACTTCTGAGAACCACCCAAGCTCAGGATGAAAGGCTCCAAGGACAGGATGGCTTCCTGGTGATGACATCTCTGGCCATGGGAACTCATGAAACAAAAGAAAAATATAAAGTGATGCTCATCCCTGGCACAGCCTTCTTTTATTTTTACATCAATCATGACACTGATAGAAAAGGGACAAAAGATGCTAAGAAATAACCTCTTGGCTCCTTACAGTTAATTATTCATCGATCCTGATTAAATGTAGAAATCATGTCTGTTCATGTAGAAGTCATGCCTACACAGTTGGGATGTTTGCAGTATTTTAAGTGACTTAATACCTTTCTAATTAAAATTCATATTTAGTGTTTCATTCTACATGGGGGATGTCAGTGGAAAACTCAGTCAATCCATCCAGTAACTTTTCAGAAAAAAACAAGCTTTCAAATACCAGACAAATGAAAAACAGATTTCAGCAGCTACATGCTGCTTCCTGAGTAACTGAAGAATGTGCCTCTTGTGGTTAAAATAAGGGATCTATTTAATATGGATGAAATACCAACACTCCAGGCATTTTCATTGACATTTCACTGTGACTTTTTGAACTTAAAATGCTGACATGAAAACCTATTTTGGTTGTTCTGCAAAGCCTGTAATCTGATTGCCAAAGTGAGGAAGAATAGGTATGGGTCTCTCCCTCCCTCCTAAAAGTTATATCTCAGGATCTACAATACAATTTATCATTTTTAAGTTTTATTTATGTATCACTTTTTCCCCAATTGTATCTCTCCCTCCTTCCACCTGGAGAGCCATCCCTACGAACAAACAAAAAGGGAGAGGCAGAATAGCATTCCTTGAAAGTTATCCAACACATCAATCAAATCTGTCAGTATATGCAGTGTTCCACATTCATAATTCACCCTTTCTGCAAAGAAAACTACATCCTGATATTTCTTCTTTGGGGCGAACTGTATAGCCTGTTACAATGACACTTTTGATTTTTGTTATTTTTCTAGCGTACATGGCTGTAATCGTTGTATATATTGTTTCCTGATTCTGTTTGCTTCACTTTACATCCGTTTATATCTTCTCAGCCTTCCCTTTACTTTTCATATTCGTCGTTCCTCTGTGTGCATAATATTCCATTGCATTCAGGTACCACAATGTGTTTAGCGTTTTTCCATTGAGTTTTTACTTTATTTCCAGTTGTTACCAAGAAGAGGCAGGTAGGTGGCGCAGCAGAGCTTGGAGTCAGAAAGGCATCCATTCAAATCCTGACTGGCATGAATAGTTTTGTGACTGTAGTCAAGTCATTTAATCTCTCAACCTCAGTTTCCTCATCTGTAAATGGATTCAAGGACCTACCTTTTCATTCTAAATCTACGATAAGTGAAAAAGTGCTTGCAACACAATTTAATTCATCTTCATTTCGCAAGTTACTTATTCCACTTTTTTCTCCTTCCAAATACATTTTCCTTACTATGGTGAGAATCGCCTTGCTAAAGCAGGGCTGAAATCATACTATTTCCACATCTCAGCTGTTTCAAAGGGGATGAGGTAGGTAAAGTATTGTTTCAAACTTTAAATTGTTATATAAATGCCACTGCAAATGAAGCCCAAGCTCTTTAGCCAGGCATTCAATACCCTCCGTTAATTTGGATCCAATTTTCATCTCTAGCCTTCTCTTTCCGGGATCTACTACTCTATGCTAGTCTTTTTCCTTCCCTTAATTTGTCACCACCTCATGGAATGGATTAGTTTAGCACATCACATTCCTAGCTGGAGCAGTGAAAATGCTAGTTCTGGGAACTGGGAAGAGATGAGAATTCTACCTAAGGATATTAGATCCTCCAGAAGCTTTCCCAAAGTAAATCTACCAAAAAATCGGAGTTTTCGGAAACATTCCCCTTGGGCCCTGCAATGTGATCCAACGGGTAAAGGGCCAGGAAAAACTCCAGACTAATATAGTCTCTCAGCCCCCCCCCCCCAATCCGAGCTCTTCGGCTCCGGGGCAGCTCTGCTTCAGGTCGCTGGCAGCAGCCTCCGAGTGACAAGCTGTTTGGTTTTAATCCTCCCCATTCTTTGCTGTACCATACATAACCCCTTTGGCCGGATGGGGCTATCCTCCCCGTGCTGCTGATGTCAGACACACGCTCGCTCTCCCACTTAGCCTGGGCAGGAGCGTACTGCAGGCTGCAGCGGGGACTCTCCAGCCCAAGTCCAGGTGGATACAAACTCCCAGGCACGCACCGAGCCCCAGGAAGGGAGAAGGGGGAGGGGGAGGCGTGGAAAAAAAAAAGGCAGCTCCTTCCCGCCCTCCCCTCCTCCAGAAACCGAGCTTGGGGGAACCTAGGAGCAAAGCAATGCTGAGCCGGGATTGTTCCTCCTTTCTACCCCAGCGCTAGCTAAACCGGGAGTTGCCTGGGGTGGGAGGGAGGGGGACTGGAAATCTTGTTTACCGCCCGAGGAGGAAAATACATCCAGCCTTTGTCTGGTGAAGTAAGCATCTCTCCTCTCTCTTCAGCTGCTATGGGCTCCTGGTGACATTAACATTTCGGAAGACTGGGGGAAAAGGGGTGGGGGGCGGGAGGCGGTGGATTGGTGGATTTGGTTTTTGGAGGGGAAGTGGGGGGAAGCTTTGTGCATTCATTTAGATTCGAAAATTTTGTATTTCCTTCCCCCTCCCCCCCCCGGGGTCGGGCAGGTCTTGATCTCAATCGCCCCCTTTTCCAGCCCCGGCTGCTAATCCCGAGCTATTTCGAGCGGGTCGCCCATCCTTTGTGATTCTGGCCACATCGCGTGGTGAGGGGGGGAACCTCTTGGGGGGAAAAAGGGAGGGGGAAACCCACGAACCCAAACCTTGACTTGCTCTCCGCGTGAGGAGGAAGGAAGCAGAAGCAGCAGCATAGCGGCGGCGGCGGCAGCTCCGAACGCTCGGGGTGTTGTTTTCTGCTCCGGGCAGCGCTTGGGTGTCTGTATGCTGGCACTCGGTCTCGCCCGTGTTTGAGAAAGCTGATCTGCCTGGGGGGCTGCCCCCCCCCAGTGCCCGCTTCGGGGGGCCTGCCTCGCCTCGGAGAGGGTGCAGATAGAACTCGAACTCGCCCTCCCGGCCGTCCCTTCTGAGGTTCGCTGCTCTGCACCAACCCCCGGGACAGCGGGAATATGCTCTTGAAGGAGTACCGGATATGCATGCCTCTGACCGTGGACGAGGTGAGTGCAGCTGCCTGGGGAGAGGGGGAAAGGGGGTACGCCGGGGTCCCGATTTCATCTACACACACCCCTTTCTCCTCCTGTCCTACAACCCTGCAGCTCCCTCAATCTTTCATATATAGTGTATTCCACATTGTCCTCCGTGGTCGCTCTCAGGAAGGCCGTGACCATTGCAAAAAATGAAAGATAGAAAGAAGAAAAAAGCCAGTAAGGAAATCCTGTTTAAACACCACCCCAGAAGGAGGGGGGGCAAGTTTGGAGTAGAAGAGAAAGGAATTCTGCTGTTTTCACTTGTCACCGTAAGGGTGTGTCGGGAGGGAAGGTCTGAGGCGCTTCCTTGCTCAAAAAAGGTCTTACGTAGGTGATGACTTGGGTGGAAGGGAAGGGGGGCAGGAATACATTTGGACTGTATCGAAAAGACTCCCCCCACCCCCGGGCTCTCGAGTGTAGACGGGCACCCCCTTTATCTTTAATTGAAAACCAAAACAAAAAGCGAAAACGAAAACCAACCCCTCCCAAATCCATCCCAAAACAAATACAAAATACTACCACTACTCAAGTTCACAGCTCCAGGCTCCTAGAAATCTGAACTGTTAGGGCGCACAAGTCAGCCTCCTGTCTTCATTCCCTCTTTAAAATGTGAGCCGCCTCACACCCTCCAGGTGCTCCCGATCGTGCCCCAGTGGGGGAGCCCTTTCTCTTCTCTCTCTGTGCCCTGGTGATTAGGAGAGGCTGGCATTCCTTACACTCATTCAGCAAAGAAGTAGGAAAACCTTTGGAAGATTTCTCACCTTCATTCCCCTCCCCCCCATCCCTCCTTTGCTCCTCTTCCTTCCTTTCCAAAAACTCTTGGGAAAAATTGGGGAATACAGATCATTGTGTGTAGCCTCCAGTCCCTAATCCTGGAAATAGTGTTGCAAGGGAAACTTTCCCTCCCCTCATTGCTCCTGGCTTGAGGATTTTGATTCTGTAGGAATTCCAGGTGGTTTCAGGGGGTCCAACTGGGCCACAGGATGGCGCCCCCAGTACACAACTTTTCTTTCTGTCTGCAGTATCTTTTTGCACCTTCCCCTCCTGGGTCCTGCTGCAGTCTTGTGGTAGTGGAGGTGCTGGCTGACATTCTTTCAAGTTCTCATTCCAACCAAAAAACAACCAAGCCTGTCTTTATTCAGAAAATGATGGGCAGATGCACTGAGTGTCTGGATCATCCAAACAGACTGTTTCTTCCTTTCTTTCTTTCCTCCTGTCTTTTGATCATTTCATAACTGGCTAGCATGTGGGGATGGGAACCAGGGAAACTTAAATAAGACCACTATTATAAGTTGTTAGGAGCTTTAGAAAGTTTGGGACAAGCATAAGTTTAAACTAGCAATCTGAATGGTTTTTTTAATGTGAATGGATTTCCATGAATGCATTCAGTCATTCAATTCAACAAATATTGGTTGTATTTAAATGTGTATCTACTGGTATAAATCACCTTGTAGGGCCCTGGATGAGAGAGGCTGATGTGGTTTACTGAAAGACTAGTGACTGCCAGCTAGGAATCCAGTCGCTCTTTCTAGCTCTAGCTCCATCACTAATTAGTTGTGTCACTGTTGGCAAGCCATAGTATCTTTCTGGGCCTCAGTTTCCTTATCTGTCAAGCAAGGGAAGTGGGATTTAGGATGATATCCAAGATCCTTTTCTGGTCTGGTATTTCTTGTCTAGATGTCCACAAATAACTACAGTATTTTACATCATATTCATGATCTTGTCATAGTTAACCTCAGAGGGTGGGTTGACTTTGGTTAGGGTCCTCAAAGAAGTTTTATGGGAAGGGGTAGCATATAATCTTTGAAAAATAGCTGAGGATTTTGATGGGCAGAGAGGGCATTCCAGAAAGAGGGAAATTCATAAAAAAAAACCTTGAAAGCAGGTAAGTACAAAGCTTGTTTAAGGAACAGTGAGTAGGTCAGTGATTAGTAAAGACTTGCTTGAGTTAATGAATGGAGCCTGGAGTTTGGATGGGGGAGGAGTGGGAGAAAAAAGGATGCATTTTCTTTCTGTCTCTGTACACTATCCCACCATGACTAATTGAGTTGATCGAAGTTATACCACTTCTAGAAAGCTAGTTAATTATTTGGTTTGTGGTGGACCTGTGTAATCAAGGGGAAGGGTTTGATATCTTTAATATTGCATGGAATAGTATGAAAAGTATAGAAAATTACTATAGTTGTGTGTGTGTGTGTGTGTGTGTTTCTGTGTGTGTGAGAGAGTGAGAAAGCCGAGAGTGCTTAGTAAAAATTCTTTCACCTTTTGCTAACATGAAATAAATGCCCAGGGCCATTTTGGGAATGTGAGCAGTTATTTTATATAGGTGGAGGCCTTTTACATACTAATTAGCAAGCTGAAAGGAACCCCTCCTTTAATGATGGATAATTAATTTGGCCTAAATAAAATATGATTCATTATTTGTAAGAGGTCAGGTTTTAAAGTAGCTTGCTTCTCTGTCTTTCAGAGTTTTAAGGGTAATTTAAAATTTCAGATGTTCCAAACTGCAAGAAGGTCCAGAACATACAGTTCAATCCTTCATTTTACTTAGGAGAGCTGGTACTTACAGAGGGATGATGTTTATGGAAGGTCACCTGACTCTTCTCTTGCAGGGCCTGGACTAGAACTTAGGTCTTTGATACCTAGTGCCAATTGTTTGTTCATTCCTTCCCTAAAGTAGTGAAGTCAGGTAGGTAGCTAAGGAGATAAAGTACTGGACCTAAAACCAGAAAGACTTGAGTTCAAATCCAGTCTCAGACACCAAACTACCTGTGTGACCCTGGGCACATTACTTAATCTGCCTACATCAGTTACCCCATCTGTAAAATGGGCATAATAGCAGCACTTATCTCTTAGGGTTGTTGTGAAGCTCTGATACTAATTTGTAAAGGTCTTTGCAAATCTTAAAGTGCTATATAAATGCTAGCTATATTTAGAAATGTGATATGTGCTTTCCTAAAGGAAAGATATTTACACAGGTGTGTTGTAGACCCCATTGGAATGCAAACTGATTTCTCCTTCAGCTCTTGATTTAAATTGTTCTAAATGTATTTACCCTAAAATGTGATGCTGAAATTCAAACTCTTATTTAGCCAACAGTTGGGAATGGTGCCTGTATTTTCAGAACCAGACTATTTTTTGGTGAGCTATGGATATTGAATGTAATAGAGGCAAGATTCTTAAGGAAGAAAAATTTAGAGGTCCTGACCTCTGCTAGATCAGCGGACCTTTGGATTAACAGAATTAATTTTGTGGTCTGCTATTTCTTCAACCCCATTTTTTCATAGTAAGTGCTTAATACTTCCAGGAAAGAAGCCTGGGTCGCTAGAGAAACGGAAGCAGAGGGAATCCAGGTTGTATTTTTATTTCCAATATTTTAAAGACAATGTAAGTTGATGAATTATAAGAAGTCACATCTTAACTAATTAGGTTGAATAAGAAGCCATCTTAATGAAACACTCTTCTGGTTATTAATCATGATAGCATTTTCACCCCTAAATTAAGAATGTAGATACTTATGTTCTTTGTGTGGGATTATCTTCAGGGAGCTGGTACTTGTCAGAAAGGGAGAACTCTCAATGACTTGATTTGATGATTTATATTATAACATTTTAGAGGTGGTAGAGATTTTAGAGATCATCTGGGTCCAGTTTTCAGATGAAAACTGACCCAAAGAATATGTGACTTGCCCAAAGTCAGGCAGCATTAGTGGCAAAGTGGGTAATGGAATCCAGGTCTTCTTGCTAAGTTTTTATTTTATCCCTGATTGGCTACATCTGTCTCCCTGAAAGAATCAAGAATATTTTAATCCCCTCAGATAAATAAATCCTTTTTCTTTTCTTGCCTCCTTATCTTTTTTAACTACATTTCTCTTTTTAAGTCTTGGTAAACTTTAATTTCTGTATCAGGAGCCTTTAGGGAAATGTTGTACTAACAGAAAAGATGAAAGCTTTAATTTACACAGTCTAACTTGGGCTAGACATTTTACGGATGAGGAAACTGCCAAGTGATGTTCAAGGATTATACAGTTATTTAAGTCTCTGATGTCACCTTTGAACTCAGATCTTCTCGACTGTAGCTCCACTTTATTCACTTGGGCCACCTAACTGGAGAGTTAGTGTCAGTATAGTACTCTCCCAGAAGCAACTTCCCAAGCTTGAATTTTCACTTATGGGTTGGGCTATGTCATAGTGAGTTGCTATTTCAGGCTCTTGTGGTACCCCCTGTGGGTCTATACTTCCAAAACGGAAAGTTTTAAAGTATAGTTCATGGGTCTCCACTGGTGTGGTTCCTATTAACAATCAGCTAGTAGATACAATTAGCTCTTAGCAAAGGCATTTACTGAGAAGATATAGATTAAAAAGATAACAGTAGTTGCAAAACATTCTGCCCCAGAAAGCTGAAGTGCACTTGTTTCCGTTAAATTCATCCTTTAATAAAATTTGAACGTAAGTTGATAAATGAAAGAAAAAGTTATTTTAGTTTAGTGTTGGTATTACTACTCCGTTTCACTTGTAAAATGTAATACCATTAAAATATAAAGTTGTTGTTTGGTCAATCATGACCCTATTTGGGGTTTTTTTGGCAAAGATACTGGAGTGGTTTGTCATTTACTTCTCTTGCTCATTTTACAGATGAAGAACTGAGGCAGACAGGGTTAAAGGACTTGCCCAGGGACTTGCACAGTTCACTCAGTATCTAAGGCCACATTTGAACTCAGGAAGATCAGTGTTCCTGATTCTCAATCCAGTGCTCAATCACTGTGCCACCTAGCTACCTGAATATAAAGGACAGAAACGTAATTTAATTTGACAGATATTTGTTAAGCATCTATTATTTGCTTGGCAAATATTTTACTAGGCAGTTCCTGCCTTTGGGAACATATATACATTCATTTATTTATTTATTTATTTTCAATTTACTACACTCACTTCCACAAGATTTTGAATTACAAATTTTCTGTCCATCTCTCCCCACCCCCCATGACAGGACAGTGTGCATCCCATCCACCCCTTCCCCCAGTCTCTTCTCCCTTCTATTACACTCCCCCTTCAATTATCCTCTCCCTTCTGTAGGGCAGATATATTTATATACAACATTGCCTGTACATATTTCCCAGTTGCGTGCAAAAACAATTTTTAACATTCATTTTAAAACATTCATTTGAGTTCCACATTCTCTCCCTTCCTCCCTCTCCACCCACCCTCATTGAAAAAGCAGGGAAGCTTATATTCTAATTAGGAGGATATGACCTCTAAAATTCTATCCTAGTCTACAGGAATTCTTGCTCATCCCCCTTAATTCTATAGCTCTTCCTCTATTGATTATTTCCAGTTTTTCCTTCATATAACTTCTCTCTACGGAGTTGTTTGTGCACCATCTGTCCCATTAGATTGATTATGAGTTCCTTGAGAGCAGGACTGTCTTTTTGTTTTCCTTTGTATCCTCAGGGCAGTGCCTGATACATAGTAGGTACTTTATAAATCTTTATTGACTATTATGTTACTGCACACAGTTTTAAGAACTTTTTTTTATTATGAATTTACAAATATCAGCATTTCCATATGCAAAGAACAGAAAAAGAAGATCATATGTGAAACTGAGTGTATTATACGCAGCTTCTTTTTCCAAGTATAAATTTAATTTAGCATAATTGCCTTGCTTGCCTTTATCTTCTTCTGCTCTCTTCAGTGTATTTTTAAAACATTTCACCGATGTTCTTTTCTCAATTTTTTTACATTATTTTCACTATTATCACCCTGCTCCCATTCGGTCTACCCTCCTTTGTAACAAATAAATAGAGGCACACATCATTTCATTGCACTTCAAAGACAATACATTTTTTACAAATTGAAGATTTGTGGTGACTCTGCCTGAAGCAGTTTTGTGCTGATATGTTTCTGTCACATCTTGGTAATTCTCAATAATATTTCAGACTTCATCATCATTATTATTATATCTGCTATGGTGATCTGTGATCAAAGATCTTTGGTGTTATTATTGTCATTGTCTTGGGGTGCCAAGAACCACGCCCATATACTTTGGTGAATTTAATAGATAAATATTGTGTGGGTGCTGACAGCTCTACCCACTGCCCTTTCCTCCATCTCCCTCCGTCTCCTTCAGCCTCCCTATTCCTAGAGACAATATTCAAATTAGGCCAATTAATAACCCTGCCATAGCCTCTAAGTGTTCAAGTGAAAGGAAGATTAGATCTACATGGCAAACTTTATTGTTTGTTTTTGTTTTGAGAAATTACCACCACTTCCCCAGGCTGATGGATCAGCAGCTATTAGCTGAGAGGCAAGCCCTTCCACCAGCACAAAGATTATGCTTGCTGAAAGCTCAGATGATGGTTAGCACTTTTTCATTAAGGTATATATGTACTGTATTTTTAGACATAATACTATTACATACTTAATAGTCTGTAGTATATTGTAAACATAACTTTTATATGGAGTGGGAAACCAAGAAATTCCTGTGACTGATTTTGTTGTGGTATTCACTTAATTGTGGTGATCTGGAACAAAAACACAACATCTGGGAGGTATGTATGCCTGTGTAATCAAGCAAAACAAATTGATGCATTGGCCATGTCTGAATATGCATGTCTCCTTTTGTGCCTTTAGTCCTGATAGGAAGCATGCTTCCAGTGTTTTGAAATCCTGATTGGTCATTGTATTCATCATAACCCTTGAGTCTTTTTTGTAGTCCTTATATAAATTATTCTGGTTCTCTCACTTCATTCATCATCAGTACATACAAATCTTCCCAGGATTCTTGGAATCAGTCCCTTTTGCCATTTCTTATGTCAATAATATTCCATTATATTCATATGCCATACTTTTTCACCCATTCCCCAATTGATAGGCTGCTCCTTAATTTTCAGTACTCCGCTGCAATAGAGAAGACTTCTATAAATCTTTTTGTTCACAGGGCCCTTTTAGTCTTTCTTTGATTTCTTTGGAGAACCTGCCACTAATGGTCTTTTGGGATCACTTTTGAATATAGTTCCAAATTACTTTCCAGAACAGTGTTGTACCAGATCATAAGTTCACCAACAGCACATTAGTGTACTTGTCTTCTCAGCCTCTCAAATAGTTGTCATTTTTCTTTTTTTGTCATCTTTGACAATCCGATGGGTATAGGATGGGTGGAACCTCAGGTACAGTAATTTTCAGTTTTCTTGTTATTTGTTATTGTTATATTGTTCTTGTTATTTGAAACTTTTAAATTTCATTAAAGCTAGCTTTCTTTTCTTCTTTTGAATATTTTCTGGTTAAATCTTTGAACATTTGTCGATTAGGCAATGGCTCTAGTACTTATATATTTTTATCAATATCAGTCAACCAATCAATCAACTGATAAACATTTACTAAGCATCTGTTATGTGCCAGGCACTGTGCTAAGTGCTGGGGATACAAAAAGAGGCAAAAGATAGTCCTTGCCCTCAAGGAACATATACATCTTGTATACCAGACCTTTATTAGAGAAATTTGCTGCAAAGATTTTTTTTCCCATTTGTAATTTCCACCTCAGATTAATGTAATCATAGAATATCCAGAATGTGATCGCAAGATGTAAAGTAGGTATTAAGAAATTTTCTTACAATCATCCAATAACGTCTTAATCAACTGGAGAGGTTTATGGGACCTTGACCATTGGATGAAGGAGAGTGATACCACACGTTGTGTGATTTGTTAAGACAATCAGTCACAAGCCTTCAAAATTCCACCCTTTAAAAATATTGTCTTGCCCTTTAAAGACAATTTGAAAGATTGCTATTGATTCAGTAAAAGTCTTTCATTTTGAAAGTTGGAGGCAGTTTTGGGAGACCTCTACACCTGAACCAGCTGTGGGAAAGGGATGGGAAGAGAGGATTTCCTTCCTTTTCCCCTTCTTCGTCCCTCTATCCCTGCTTCATTGACTATACTAATAGAGCTGCTGGGTTAGTAGGAGATAGTACATCCACATACCTGAGGACAGATACAGTTGTGGACAGTCACTCAAGAGTGGATGAAGCTTCAGGTACCATTACTCCCCTCATGGTAGAGAGCACCACTGCCTGCCTATGGACTCAACCCTTGGAGTCCAGCAAAGCATCTTCCCTGGGAGAGAGCTGTAGCCAGAGGGAGCTTTGGAAGATCTCTACCAAGAGAGAAAGGGCTACTAGGATCCAGATTTGTGAGTTTACCTTAGTGACATGCGTAGTCTCATTGTTCCAATAGCTTCAGTCTCCATTTACTAGAGCTTGCATCTGCTTTGGATTCCCTTGGTATAGCCCCTGAGTATCTACAGGTTTCTTGATGTCTTCTCATGCAGTCATGGACTAGCTGGAGGAGTTTACTGGTGTTTCTCTTTGGTTTTTTAAATATTATTATTAAGTATGATTATTGGTGTTCTAGCTGGTGATCTTTTAAATCTTGAGGATCTAGATGTCATAGTAGATAAAGTGCTTGACTTGGAATCAGGAAGACCTGAGTTTGAATACTGCCTGAGATACCACCTGTGTAAACCTGGGCAAGTCACTTTAACTGTTATCTGCCTCAGTTTTTTCAACTGTAAAATGAGAATGATAATAATAGCACTACCTCACAGGGTTTTTGTGAGAATTAAATGAGATAACATATGTAAAAGCAGTATGCAAACCTTATTTGTTCAGCCATTTCAGTCACGCCTCACTCTTTGCAAGCCCTTTTGAGTTTTCTTGGCAAAGATACTGGAGTGGTTCATCATTTCTGCTGGAGTGGGGCCGCTAGGTGGTGCAGTGGATAGAGGACGAGCCAGGAAGATCAGAGTTCAAATCCAGACCCAAATATTTATTAGACATGTGACCTTGGACAAGTCACTTAACTCTTGTTTTCCTCACTTCCTCCTTTATGAAATGAGTTGGAAAAGGAAATGGCAAATCGCTCCATGATCTTTGCCAAGACTGTTGATGAATCAGTGGAAGTACGCCCATCTTAACAGAAAAGATAACTAGAGATGCGTGCTTTATTAACAGAGGAATACTGGGGCCATCTTTTGTATATGAAGAACAATACAAGTTACCCTCATGATTTGATTGTGAATGTCTGTCATGTTAGATACTGTATCCTTTAAAAAAAGCAAATTGTTCTTAATTAAAACAGTAATTAAAGCTAGATAATAATTACTTATTTTTTTCTATTTTTCCTTACAAAGCCATTTTGTGAGATCCTAGGCCTCTGAGGAATAAATTTACAAACTTATTTTTGGATTGTGCTTGTATCACTTAAATGCAAAGAAAAAGGAGAATATCCATTTCAGAATGAATTTCTCCTCATAGTTGTAGAAACTTCTGTTCTTTTAAAGCAGCTTTGAAAAACATAGCATATTAAAAGCTCTGAGCCTAGTAATGCTTGCCCAGACAGCATGTGTATACGTGTATCTGGTGGTGGGGGCTCTTTGTGTGTTTTAGAAAGTGTGCTTAGTGACAGGCTCTAAAGGCTTTTTCATTGGGGAGTGAATGCCATTTTCCTTAAGTGGAAAAGCACATCCAGGTTCACTGCTTTCAGTGCCTGAGTGAGGTCACAGGTGCCCTTATCTGACCTATTTGGACTTATCCTTGTTTTCAGTTTTTGGAGAAAGTTTTATGTGTGCTCCAGCTGATTTAAGAAATTGACTCGAAAGTTGGCTGGGGTTTGGGCAAAGCCAACCAAAGGCCTAGGCTGTCAATATACAAATGATGAACATTACACACTCAAGTCTTGTTTTTTCCAATTTGACAGCTTTAGCCAATTTGGAAAAAGAAACTTCCCACACACACACAAGAAACACAAAACCTGCTTAAGATCAGAGCCTGCCAATAGCTTTCTCTACATTGATGTTGAAGACTAGAATGATGCAGCAATGTCAATGGGTAATTTTTGTGAGTGGTCTGGGAAGATGATGCCTGCAAATATGAAAATTGGAAGTGTCAGTTGATTGAAAAAAGTGACTTTTAGCTTCATTTATTATACTATTTTGCATAATATAAACCATCTTCTAGGTTCCATCCTGGAACCTTTTCTTTCTGAGTATGTTACCCTTAGTAGCCATCTTTTCTAATTGTTTCAATTATCACCTGTCTCTGATCTATATTTCTGCCACTAACATCTCCCCAGAGCTCCAGTCCTATATTTTCCACTGCTTGCTGTTCTATTTGAGCGTCTAACCAATACTTCCTAATCAACTTTTCTAATACTGAACTCATTTTCATATCTTACCCCTTCCACTCTATTTAGAAAAAACTCACGTTTAAAGTTCTAAGATGTCTGAAGTATCAGTGGGAGGGGGCCTGAACTTATCCTGTTTTCTAATCTGTGAAATGAGAATAATGTTTATAGTGACTATTTCATAGGGTAATTGAGGCTCAAATGAGATCATGTATGCAAAGTGCCTTGTTCATTCTTTTCAGTTATGTCAAACTCCTTGTGACCCCATTTGGGATTTTCTTGACAAAGATACTAGAGTGGTTTACTGTTTCCTTCTCCAGATCATTTTATAAGTGAGGAACTGAGGCAAACAGGGTAAGTGACTTGCTAAGATCACAGATTAAGGTCCCACAGTTGGAAGTGTCTGAGGCTGGATTTGAACTCAGAAAAAGTAGTCTTCCTTACTCCAGGCCCAGCACTCTATCGGCCGTGCTGCTTGGATGCCCCATAGATGTCAGATATAATTGTTACTTTCACTTAGATTGTTGTGGCTGACCTTTATGTGGTCTTTATGCTTCCAATCTCCCCAATTCCCATCTGTTTTTCATACTGCTATGTATCTTCCTAATGCCCATGCCTTTTTACTCAAAAGTCTTTGGTACCTCTTTCTTATTTCCTAAATAAAGTAGAAACTTCCAATCTTAGGTAGGATTCAAGGTCTTGTATTATACTCCTCTTCAAAAACTCTTCATTATAGCCAGTAGAATTCCCCTCTTTCCCCAATTCTTGTCTTTCTTTCATCTCATCTTGTTTATACAGTTCCTATTGCCTGGAGTGATCTCTCTCTCTCTGCCCCCTTCCCATTTTCTCTGTTGAATTCTTCCTTTCCTTTCAATAGTGAACCCAAACTCCATTTTAAGTCTTTCCTGATTCTCCTCCAGTAAAAGTGATCCCTCCCTCTTCAGATTTCTCATGGTACTTTTCCTGTACCCTTTCATTTCTCTTATCTTGCTCTCCTTGTATTGTAGTTATTTGTCACCTGTACATTAGACTGTAATCTCCTTAAGAAGAGGGCTTATCTATCTTTGTATCTCCAGTAACTATCACAATACCTCATCCTTGGTAAACACATCATAAATTTCTACAAAACTTTACCAAATCATCTGCTAAAAGACTTCAACTTAAAAGTCCTCTTTCTGTACCTCTCTGCTACTGTTGGGGGGAAAATGGAGCTTTTGGAAAATCTATGAATTCAAAAGTAGAAGGGAAGAGACCTCAAACAATAGAAATAGTTTTGAGGAGCTGAACTTGGGGTTATATTTCCACGCAGGGATTCTGCCTGTTAGTATCTCCTCAACCTCCAAATATCTTACCCTCACACTGGGTAAATTTTTTCCCCTTCACTTAATAATTCTGCAAATTAGATTCACTTGGCTCACTGCCATCCTATATTGATGCTTGGCATCTATCATCTCATTAATGGGAGAATTCCTTTTTACTGATATGTATTATCGTTACTCTCTGCTTTCTCATCCTATATAATTCTTGTCTTAGACTTTACATAAATCCTTCATAAAGGATTCATCCAATGTGCTGAAAGCCTGCCTTGGAGAGTGATTGAAAAAAAACTCTTCAAAACTACATATATATGTGTGTATGCACACACACACACACACACACACATATATTTCATCTAATGTAATGTTTGTGCTCTCCAATTCAGCAAAATTGTAGAGGAGGGGAGGTATATGGTGGTCTTTCCTGAAGGGGATGGTGAAGAGACTTCAAAGTTTTTAGGGAAAACGAGTGGTTCCTAAAGGAACAGAAGTGAGACTTCAATGGAGGAAGAAAAGCAGTCTGAGGTGGAGAAGGGAGGATTTGACCTTTGCCAGGAGGAGGGACATCTAGATGGTACAGTGGATAGAATGCCAGGCCTGGAGTCAGGAATACCTGAGTTTAAATCCAGACTCAGCTATTTCTTAGCTGTGTGAACCTGGGCAAGTCACTTTACCCTGTTTGCCTCAGCTTCCTCACCTGTAAAATTAGCTAGAGAGGGAAATGGCAAACCACTCCAATATCTTGGCCAAGAAAACCCCAAATGAGGTCACAAAGAGCTGGACACAATTGAAAAACCTGAAAAATGACTGAACAGCAAAAGAGATTAAAGATTAGAAGAAAATTCTTAGATTTTTGAACACTATGCAACCATGTTTGATTGCTTCTGAATATTGTGTGATCTAGTCTCTTCCACGGAGTTTAAAAAAAAGCAACCTAGCACCATATAGTTTCTGCTGATTACTGTTTTGTAGTGTAAGAGAGTTGGTCCTTGAAAACCCAGGATCTAATCATAGGAAAAAGGCTGATAATGAGGTACTGAATTAATTCAAAAAATTCAGCCGTACCAATTGGTTCCTCTTTTCTTGAGGTGGGAACAAGACACTTAGTTGAATTAAAAATTGTACAGTGCCTTAGGATGAACTATGATAGGTTATATCCCCTGGGTGACCTTTAAAAATCAGTACAGAAAATAAGTCAACTTAATGCACTATTGGTGGAGTTAAGAATTGGTCTGTCCATTCTGTCAAGCAATTTAGAACCCTTCCTAAAAATTTATTAAACAATGCATGCTTTGTGACCTAGTGGTAATGCTAATAGGCATATATACCCTAAGGAGATCAAAAGGAAACTACCCCTATCTACAAAATTATTTATAGCAGGTCTTTTTCGAAATGACAAAGACCTGAAAACTTAGGGGGTGCCTCTCAATTAAAAAAATGAATGAACAAATTGTATATGACTGTATGGAATATTATCATGCCATAAAACATGAACAGGATGGTTTCAAAGAAACCTGGAAAGACTTTTATGAACAGATGCCAAGTGAAATGAGCAGAACAGTTTATATAATAAAAATTGTGAAGTCAAACAACTTTGAAAGTCTTAATAACTCTGATCATTCAGTGACCAGCCATGATTCCAGAGGACCAATGATGAAGCATGTTATTATTTATGTCTTGATAGGAAGGTGACAGACCCAAGATACAGAATGAGACATACATTTTTCCACATGGCCAGCACAGAAATTTATTTTTGGCTGTGCACATTTGTTAAAAGAGTTTGAATTTTCTTTTCTTAGTTTTTCTTCCTTTTTTTAATGGGAGGGAGAGAAAGTATATGCTTGTTAATTGAAAAAAAAAGTCTAGGTGGAAATAGGAAGAGAAGAGAGGCATAGAATATGAGCACCTCCAAACCTCCACTCTGTAATTTTGTCCTGGGCTTATCACTCCTGCAGTGGCTTCACCCTCTTTCTACCCTTCTCTGTCTCCACTCCTTGCTAAATCAGCAGAGCTAGAAATATGGGTTGGGGGCCAGATTGTTTAGTGCTTTAAGAGCTCAACAGAAGATTTTATATGTTAGCCTAGAAGTATTAGGAAGTCAATAGAGTTGAGTGAGTATGGGAAATACATGATCACATCTCTACTTAAGAAACTCACTCTGATAGCAGTGTGTAAGGTGGACCAGAGTGGTTTAGAGATCTCAAGTAGGGACACCAATTTGGAGGCTGCTGGAACAATCTAGGCAAGAGGTAAAGAAAGCCTGAGCTAAGGTGGTAAATATATGAGTAGAAAAGGGGTTGGATGTGAGAGATGTGTTGGAGGTAGAAGTGGTAAGATTTGACAACTGATGGTCTTCCTTTAAGTCCCAACTATAGAAAGCCTTTCCTGACCTCTCCTAATTCCAGTGCTATCCCTCTTTCAATTATTTCCCATTTATCCTGTATTTATTGCTTTGTATATATGTGTTACATGTTGTCTTCCCCATTAGATTGTAAGCTTCTTCAGGGCAAGGATTATTTTTTGTTACTTTTTGTTTGTATCCTCCTCTTAGTCCTGTGCCTGGCACATAGTAGGTACTTAATAAATGTTTACTGAATTGAATTGATTAGGGACAGTAAGGAATCAACTCTATTGATATTATGAACCTGAGATACTAGAAGCATGGTGGTGCTTTTGACAGAAATAGGGAAGTTTGGAAGAAAGGAAGGTTTAGGAGGAAAGATGAGTAAGATTTCAGACATGTTGAGTTTAAGATGCTTCTAGGATGTACAATTTGCAATGTCCAAAAAGCAATTGTTGTTGTTAAAGGGAGTTCAAGGGAGAAACTGGGGTGTAAGTGGGAATATATGCATATGTGTATGTACAGATAGACACAGATATAGACATGTATAGATGTTAGATCCTTTGGGATTACCAAGAGAAGATAAAGGGAGAAGAGAAGGTAAGAGAAGATAGAGGGGAAAGAGAAGGTCCAGGACAGAGCTTTGGGAAACAGCTACAGTTGAGGGATTCTAACATGGATGATGAGAAGTGCTGTTGAAATAGGAGGCAGACATCGAGACAATAATGTTGTGAAAATTCAGAGAAGAGAGAATATCTAGAAAGAAAGAGAGTTCCACAGTGTCAGATGCAGCAGAGTGGTTGATAAAGATCAAGATTAAGAAAAGACCATTAGATGTGACAATTAAGAGAATACTGAAAATTTTGGAGAGAATAGTTTCAGGTGAGTGATAAGGTCAGAAACCAGATTGCAAAGTGCTGAGGAGTGAGGAGGGAGGATGTTTAAGTAAGAGTATACCAGATAGGTGTCAAACACACAGACTATCAGGATGAGACAAAATTCAGGTCCTGAAGTGGATTAAAATGTCATTGTGAAATATTTAACAAAATAATCAAAAATACTATAATGTTAATTTGTAGTTTTCTAAGTCAACATATGGCCTGCAGGGGTACCCAGATGTGATTTAGTGTCTCTTGTTTCTATCTGAGTTTGACTCTATACTGTTTTAAACAATTTTTTCAAAAAGGAGTTTGGCTGAGAAAGAGAAGACAGATATAGGATGTTAGCTTATGGGCATGTAAGATTTTTAAAGATGGGGAGATCAGCATTTTGAATTTATCTTTTTCTTCCTATCTCAGCTTTCCTCTACTTTGTGTGTACCCATGGAATCCTTGTAACAAATATGCGTAGTCAAGCAGAAACAATTCCTCACATTGCCACATCCAAAGAAATGTATGTCTCATGTCTCATTTTGCACCCTAAATTTATTATTTACTTCTCTGTTTGGAGAGCAATAGCAAGATTCATCACTGATTCTTGGGGAACTGTGGTTGGTTATTTTGTTGATCGGTGTTTTTAAGTCTTTCAAAGTTGTCTGTTTAAAAGGAGTAAGGGAGGAACAATAGAAGGAGATTGAGGATTTGAGAAAGGAATGGGGCTAATGATTGAGCATGCAATGTGCTGGAGAACATGAGAAATTATGAAATGAAGTACACATGTAGAGGCAAGGCTAGACAGGAAGCATTAGTAAGCGCTTACTGCGTGGCATGCACTGTGCTAAATTCTGGAATATAATAAATACAAGCCCCAAAGAAAGTCAGCCCTTGTCCTCAATGAGTTTACTTTTTGATGGGGGAGGATGATACATAAAAGGGACTTGAAGAGCACAGGGGAGGAGGGGTTGGGGGGGAAGTATAGTCTGGGACATAGAGTTAATGAAATCCAGAAAGTCAGTGGTAGAGGCTGGAAAAGAATAAAAATTGGCCAGCCTGGGTTCTCCAAAATGGAGGCTCTGGGAGGAACTCATCATTGGGAGAATGGGGGAGTAGAAGGGTTGACTGGCCTTGACAAATAGAAGGGCAACCTCTTTTTCAGAGACTTATCCAAAAAGACCAAGGCCATTGGGAATAAGTGGAAGTAAGAACTTTATATGACTGAGTTGTCTTTGTTATAAAAATGCTCTTTATTGACTTACAAATACTGAATCTAAAGCTCATTAAGATTTTGACATCAAATACTAATGTGAGTCATTCGCTTTTCTCCTGCAGTCTTGTCTAAAGAGGGCTATTCTTAAATTCAGGTTCCTTTCTTCCCTACCCTCTTTGACCTAGGCAGGAAGTAAATGTTATCTCCAAATTGGTGACTAACACACGAACATGGTAAAATTCATAAAATGACTCTTCTTCCCTTTCACCTTTTCTCCCTTTTAAATTTGGGTGAATCATGACCTTCTGGCATTCTCAATGTTTCTGAGTAAGGAACAGCCATAATCTCTTAATTCCTCTTGTGTTCTTTTGATTGTCATTAGTGGATTGTTTTATCCAACCTCCCCTTCCCCAAGCCTGAATCATGCAGAGAAATAAGGCTGACCAGACATTTATTTGATGACAGCCTATGTCTAAGTAGCCTGTGGGCAGCTAACCTTCCAAGAATTCCTTATTTACTATGCAGTTTGCTCATACTGTTCATTGGATTAGAGCCAGATACTTAACATCTGAGAAATCATTAATAGCCTGAGAAATCATTGTGGTAGGCAAGTGTTTCCATGGTTTTCTACAGATTCAGCAACCCAACATTTGTGTAGGGAGGAAGGTGCTTTGACTGGTGAATAGAACGGTCATTCCTTTTCGGTTGTGCTCAACCTTTGTGTGGGTGGGATATTCCTTCTCAGCTCCAAGCTTTCAGCTCCAAGCTACAAGAAAATTTGAGTCCTCATTTGACCTCAGACACTTCACTAGTATCTGCCTCTGTCTGCCTCAGTTTCCATGTTGTTCACTTGTTTTTCAGTAGTATGTCATGTTAGACTCTTTGTCACCCCATTTGGGATTTTCTTGGCAAATATACTAGAGTGGTTTGCCATTTCCTTCTCTAGATCATTTTACAGATGAGGAAACTGAGGCAAACAGGGGTAAATGATTTACACAACTCTTAAGTGTCTGAGGCCAGATTTTAACTCAGGAAGATGAGTCTTCCTGATTCCGGACCTGGTACCTGATCTACTTTGCCACCTAGCTGCCTCAGTTTCCTTAAATGTAAAATGGGGATGATAAAAGCACCTAACATCTTGGATTGTTGTAACGATCTAATGAGATATTTGAAAAGCCCTTAGCTTTGTGCCTAGCAATTAGTAGGTGCTTAATTAATGCTTATTTCCTTCATTCTTTCCTTTTAAATCTGCCTTGGCAAAAAAAGGAAGGTGCCTGAGGCAACTTCCTCTCAAAAGCTAACTCAAGCCTTCTTACAAATCTTTTCCCATCAGCATTGCTGACTAACTCATTTGCATCTAGATGTGGGTTAGGATTCTTTTATTATTCCCTACTTTTGGGAAGCTATAAACATATGAATCAATATAATAATTTTTGTTCATCTTGATCCTCCAGCTGGAATTTTCCAGCATTTAGACCAGGGCTTGCTTACATTTGAGTACGCCTGGTGAAGTTTATGGGCCCCTCCTCAAAATAATATTTTTTAATGCATAAAGTAAAATATATAGGATTACAAAGGAATTGAAATGCTGTTACAATTTTTTTTAAATGGTCACAGACCTTAAATAGCAATAAATAGAGAATTTCTCTCCCTTTGTTGACTAAACCAGACTGTCAGGTCTCAACTCCACCAGGCATTTTGTTCGTCACCTCTAAACTTAACTTATCACCATGCTGCAACTCAAGCTTTAACTGACACCCCTTGCCTCTGCCTCCTTTCCCTTTTGATTTAAGGGCTAGAGGGTGGAATACTAAACTCCTCCCTATGACTTCCTATATAGATGGTAGAAACTACACTTTTTTGCTCCCTCCACCTTTTACCTGCTGTTCTGATTTCCACTCAATGGAACAAGATAACCCTTTACCAGGTGCCTCCTGGGCTCCGCCTCCTGTCTCCCCCACCCTTCTTTTGTTGTCTTGTCTCCCCTCAGTAGATTGTAAACTTCTTTAGGGCCAACAGACTGCCTTTCTTTTTTAAATTATATCCTCTGCACTTTGTTCTGAACCTGGCCTATAGTGGGTAGGCATTTAATAACTATTTATTGGATTGGATATATGTGTGTTTTTATGTACACATTCTATATGTTTGTCTGTCGATATAAAATTTCCTGATCTATTGTCTTGTATGCTTTACCATTTATGGCCTCTCTCACAGATGCATTTACCCTAAGAACACTCAAATTAGTAATACAGTGAATGGCCATATTTTTAAAGAGAAAAATGCCTAAAAACAAGGAGAAGAAAGCACAGCAAACTTAAGGGAACCAGGATTCAGGATACAAAGTTCAGCGATCTCTTGGGTGAACCTAAGAATAGGAGGAAAATGAGGGATGGGAAAAGTAAAGAGTCACCAGTTTTGCTCTCAGCCACTAGTAGGGCTACAGTCAGGGGCATGCTGCTGAGGGTAAAAGTTTAACCACCTGATCTCTGGCCCCACTTGAAATGCTTCAAAGTTTAATCTGCCTTATTAACACTTCCTTAAATCTACAAAACAAATCTTAAATCTACAAACTGTTTGTAGACTCTGCTGAGGTGTAAATGCTCATGCTGAAAATTGACAATTGACCCTTTGGCTCCAGCTGGCTCCAACATATCCCCTGACTGTAGTTAGTTTACATCAGTTCTGAATGGTGGCCTTCTCTCCCTTGCCAGCTCCCTTTAGGTAAGGATGGTTGCTTTGGCTGAGGTAACCCTTAACCTCTACCCTTGGTATCTTTTCTTTCTCACCTGGGTTCTCCTCTTCTCCCTTTCATAGGAAATGGGAGGGGCTGAGTTCTCTAGGGGCTCAAGAAGATAACCATTGTGGAATTCCTGTCTGCCCACATCCGGTTACATTCACATATAAGAAAATGTGACTCGGACAGTGAGAGAGAGATTTTATGTAGTCGAATTTCTGAGTTAATTCCCTTTTTAGTTTTCCTGATTGTTCTGGCTTAACAGAGGAAACAGACTTTTCTAGTATTAACCAGAGAATGCAGCAATATTTTCTTATGTCATCGTTAATGTTGAGAACACTAGTCCAGGGGTTCTTGACTTTTTTGAGGTCGTGCATCCCTTTGAGGGCCTGTTCAAACCTATGGACCCCTTCTCAGAACAATATATTTAAATGCATAGGATTACATAGGAAATCAAAGGTTAGTGTGAAAATAAAGATATAATTTTTTCCCATCTAGATTCTTAGACCACTGCCACTCTCATCTATCAATGGACCGTTAGGGGTCCATGGATCTCAAGAGCACCTAGCATAGTCTAACCCCTTTTGCTAAAATGTTTCTAATCGTATACATAGAGGTAGTGATTTTTTTCGTATAATTGCTGTTTTTAAAGTATCATGCTCAAACTTTCCTAAAGGGGATTTTAAAGGGTCCGTTGGAAACTGGAAAACTGGCACTGGTATTATGCATTGTTTCTCTGAAATTCCACCGTCTTTCTGTCTTGCAAATGAAGAGTGAGTTTGGTGCCTTGGCTGATCCAGTTACATTGTCTCATATCAGAAGACCTTGGCTGCACCTGACCTTTCAGTAAGCTCACCATTATATACTTTCATAAAGCAATCAGGCTCACTGATGTGTCATGACAGCACTCATATTCCAGGAAGATACTGAAGTGATGAATTCTGTTTATAAACCCTGTGTTTCGGAACATCCATTTCTGAACTGCATCCACAGTATCTAGAATTTTGGAGCTGCAAAAGACCTTGCAGGATTTATCCCAATGCCCTCATTGTTCAGAGGAAGAGACCCAGAGGGAAGTTACTTTTACAAGGTCACTGTAAGTATTCTGGAACTGAGAGCTCCTGGGTTCCAGGCAGACCTCCCTCACTGTGCCACCCATTGGCTCAAGGGAATGGCAGACAAAGCATCCTTAGCAGTTGAGCTTTCTTCAGTGAGAAAGTCACTTTCCTCTTTGAAAGGGCCTTTTGTGATTTATGTATCAAAAGAGAAGGGGACAGCTACATGGCACAGTGGATAGAGCACCAACCCTAGAATCAGGAGAATCTAAGTTCAAATCCCCAGCCTCAGACACTAACTAGCTGCGTGACCCTGGGCAAATCACCGAATTGCCTCAACCCTCCCCACCCCCCGAAAAAAGAGAAGGTACCTCCTTTCTATTTTGAGGTTGGTTCTATTAAGTGCACTAAAGGACATTGACTTTTAAAAACGCTATCAAACTGGGGAACATGTTTGTGGAATGTATTGAATTCAGTTCAACACCTGCATCTTTGTAAATACTGCCTATTTTTAACCAGGATCTTGTTTTAATCACATTCAGATGACATCTTAAAACTTTAAGCTCTTCCTGCACTTAGGGAAATTTATCCTTTTTAGTGTAGAGATATGTGGTCAGATGGTAAAGTAATGGAGCTATTTTAATAAACATACAAAAACCCCTCATCTCTCCAAGCTAGTGTTGTCCTTCAAAACAGTCACCTTCAGAGGCTGCTATCGCTCAAAATATTTTTGGAATCTCTTCCAGAGACACATTACAAGCTACTTCAGTGCTTATGACCTCATCCTTATGGCTACTACCTCTACAGGTGGAGATCACAATCTATCCATCCATTCTCATCCTGTACGGTTCTTGTGTATGTCCTCTCATGAATCTTCCAGAGCCTATCCATGCCTTGTGCTGGAGTGTTTTCTTGTTGTCTTTTAATGTTTTGTGGGGGTGAAGAGCTGTTACTCTTTACTCTTGCTGTGTGACTAACCTGTCTCTTTTTCCCATCATACATGCCTTGGATGAAAAGGTCTTTTATGCTACTTCTTTCATGCAAGCTGTTGATAATATGTGGCAGACTCCTTAAACATTCCTATATGTTTCCTTTGCCTTTTGTACCACAAGCCATTTTGACTATCTGCTGTGATTATTTGACTGGAAGTCATAGAACTTCACTTGGAAAATATCAGAATTAAGAAATGGGCTTTGATCCAGGGACTGGATCACAATGAACACAATCATAAAACACTTTTCCCACAAATAAAGTCAGATCTAAGTAAGTGGAAAAGCATCAGTTGCTCATGGGTAGGCCAAGCTAATATAATAAATATGACAATTCTACCTTAATTAATTTACTTATTCAGTGCCATACCAGTCAAACTACCAGATAATTATTTTCTAGAGCTAGAAAAATAATATCAAAAACAAATGGGCTTTGGTCTCAGGGAGTAGCCTGAGATCATTGCAAATGCTTTATAATTTTCCAAATAAAGTCTAGCCTGCTTCTTTCTGCCTTTCCTGTTCAGTTGTAGGCCCAGTTCCTTGTCCATCCACAGTGCCTGTCCTAACATTTCTCTTTCTCTCTTTCTCTTCCTATCTCTCTCTGTCTCTGTCTCTCTCTCTCTCCCTCCACCTTAACTAAATGGATTGCCTGTCCTACTGAATATAATGATTTTATCACTAGGCATTCTTTATCCACTTAGATTTTTATGTGTGGATTACTACACCAGTCTCTTTTGAGTGGCTATTGCATTTCATTGAAGACATCTTATAATATTCTGAGGCTTGATATAATCAGTAACTACTGACCCAGACAAATAATCCACCAGTCACCTCCTGAAAGAAACTTAAAAATGAGAACTCCCAGGAATATGACAGTTAAAATTTAGAGCTTCCAGATCAAAGAAAAAATAATACAAGTATTGAGAAAGAAAAAAATTCAATAATAGGGAACCACATTAAGATTTAAAGGCCGCCACTTTAAAGAAGTAAAAATATGGAAAACAACATTCCAAAAGACAAAAAATAATAATCCCATAATTAAGAAAAATGCAGAAAAACTGAATATAATCCCACATGGAAAAAATTGAACCTTTAATAAAACAAAGGACTTTGAAACATTTCTGATGAAAAGATTAGAAGTGAACAGAAACTTTGAAATATAAATATAGGAGTAAAGAGAATTATAAAAAGGTAAATATTAATGAGCAATCAGAAGACTTTATAAAGATGAAGTGTTTGTATTCTAATGGAGTGTCAGGAGATGATACCCCTAAGAACTACAATGTCCTTATTGTTGTTCAGTCATGTCCAACTCTTCATGACCCCATGTGGTGTTTTCTTGACAAAGACACTGAAGCGATTTGCCATTTTGTCCTCTAGCTCATTTTACAGATGAGAAAACTGAGGCAAACACGGTTAAGTGACTTGCCCAGGGTCTGACTTACACTTGTAAGTGTCTGAGGTCAGATTTGTACTGACAAAGATTAGGGTTTCTGACTCCAGGCCTGCTACACTTTTGCCACCTAGCTGCCCAGTGTCCTAGAAGGAGTCAAGTAATATGGGAGACTGGGGGTCATTTTATGTTTTGATGATCTTAAAAGAGGAAAGGAAATGGGGAAGAGGATACATTAGGGAAGAAAAAGGGAGAGTCAAGGGCAGCATTTCTTATCTCACAAAATTGAGGGAATTGAGGGACAGTAGTAGAATTCTACACAAATAAGGAATGTGTAGGCAGAGTGGGTATCACTTGAACCTCATCTTGAACTGAAGTGAACAGAACATTGTCAGAACAATTTTGAAAAACATAAGTATTCTGACCAATGCAGTTATAAACCGTAATTACAAAGGATCCATAATTTAGAATACTGCCTACCTCCTAAAAGAGAGGTGATGGAATAGATACACAGAGTGAGACACACATTTTTGGACCTGAACAGTCTTAGAATTTTTTTTTGCTTAACTATGCGTATTTGTTCCAAGAATTTTGTTTTTCCTTTTTCTTTTCTAGAGGAGGGAGGAAGAGAGGGGAGTTATTTATTAATTGAAAAAAATTTTTAAAAGAATTCATCTTGTATTGCTTGTGCAAGGCGTGTGTGTGTGTGTGTGTATGTGTATGAGAAAGAGAGAGAGAGAATTTAAGTATAATATAGTGGGTCCATGTAGTGTAAAGAACCTTGGATTTACTCAGAATAAGTGGGTTCAGATCTTGACTTGCCGCTTTATCAACTTCGTGACCTTGGATAAATCAATTAACCTCTCTGATCCTTAGGTTCCTTATCTTTATAGGTGGAATCTAAATTAGATTACACCTTCCATCCCTAAATCCTATAATATAGCAGATGCTTGCCAAAGGTGTTCACGAGTCCAGTGCAGAATCTGAATGGAAGAGAAATTCACTATAGATAGTAACATCCTCCAGATGCTCTTATTTGCATATGACATTTTACTTACAAGCTGCACAGACATATACAAATCAGTCTTGTTACTATATAATGGTGCTTTGTTTTGACCAAAAATATATTTCCCAGTTTGATCTCTACTTTTATTCACTAGCTTTGGCTATAAATGATTTCTGGGCTGTTTAAAAAAAAGAATCATAATCACCCTCTGTGGATGAACGTTTGTCACCAGTGAATGCATTTATTTTTTTTAAAGAAAATGCTGCTAATAGCTGTCAAAAGAATTGAGAGGAGTTCCCAAACTGTTTTGGGTTGTAGCAGCATTGTTGGTCTATAAGCAGAGGCATTGTGGTGTAGAGCTGAATTTGGAGGCAGTCACCTAGGACAAGAGGTTAAAAAAACTCCCTGGGCCTCAATTTCCTCATTGGTAAAATGAAAAATTTGGTTTAGTTCTTAATCTTTTGTGTGTGTGTGTATTGGCAATCTGGTGAAGCCTATGGACTCCTTTTCATAATAATGTTTTTATATACATAAAATAAAATGTATATGATTACAAAGGAAACCAAAGTTTTCCAAAGGTTAGAAAAAATAAAGATGTAAATTTTGTCACATCCAAATTCCTGGATGTTCTCCTACCCCCGCAATGATGGATTAGATAATCTCTAAAATACTTCTCTGCTCTAAATTTTTGATCCTTTTAAGGGCATAGGACTCACTTGAAAATTTCCTCAGTTTTCAGTATCTTTTACTTACTTAGAAAGAAAAATGAACTTATACGTTACAGAAATATTTTCTATAAAAGGTTTTCTGTTAAAGTAGAAGCCAGGAAATTCAGAACCCCTTCCCCCATTATATCCCAATCCCTGCTGTATACTAATCAGGGACAAACCAACATTCTGTTGTTCTTGTTCAGTCTTGTTGGACTCTTCATGACTCCATTCGGGATTTTCTTAAAGAGATACTAGAGTGGTTTCCTATTTACTTTTCCAATTCATTTTACAGATGAGGAAACTGAGGCAAACTGGCTTAAATGACTCCCCCAGAGTCTCACAGCTAGGATTTGAACTCAGATCTTCCTGACTTCAGGCCCAGTATTCTATCCACAACACTACCTAGCTGCCCTGAAAAAATCAGCATTATAGGGCATTTATTAATCTATTCTCTTCTGAAAATTTGTTAAAATTTAATAATCATAATGCTTTATAGTTTACAAAGCACATTCACATGCATAATTTCATTTGACCTTCAAAACAACCCTGTAAGGTTGGCAGGACAGTTATTTTTCCATTTTTACAATAATGGAACTGGATTTCAGAGATGTTAAGTAATTTACCTAAGGTCACACAGAGCAGAGACTCAGAAACAGATCTTCTGATTCCCAAGCTGAGTATTTTTTACCTTTCATACCTCATTGCCTTTTTTTGGGAGAGGGGTGGGAGTTGTGGAAGGTGTGAGAAATGTTTATCTCTGGATTCTTTTGGACTGAATTCTGTCCTCATACTTCCTGAAGTTTATTTAAGATAGGAAGAATATAGTTCATATTAGCTATACATTGGTCCATTAATAACATAATTATCTCTGTTTATCTCTTTTTCAAAAAGTAAAATTTTTATAGATGTCTTTTTTTTAACACATAGTTTTTTCCAGGATTCCTCTCAATACCTCTACCAGAGAGGCATCCCATCTAATAAATAGCGCTTTTTAAAGACAGGAAAAAGAAGAGGGAAAGAAATCAATAAAACTGATCCATACACTGAAAAGGTCTGAAAGTAAGTGCAACGTGGTACAGACCTGTGGACCTCACACTTCCTTGTAGGGCTAGATGGGTGGGCTGTCTTCTCAGTGTATATGTCTTCCAACAAAAATTCACAGAAAACTTTCTACTCACCCAACTTAATAGTTGCAAAATATCTCTTAGCTCAATTCCATTGCATAAAGGAACCTGCCATTTTTGCAAGCTATTGCCTGGCACTATTATAGGGAAGGGAGGGGGGAGTTGAGAAAAATGGAAGCATCATTGTTTCCATTTCCATTCCAGTCTGAGAACTATTTTCCACTGTTGACACTGTGACAAGTGTCGTATCTTTTTTGGGAATGGGGAGAGGAGGGGAAACCCTAGTCCTCCTTTGGTAGGAAAACTGCTTGAGATCTTTCTGTACCTTTTGACTTGGAAGAGCCCAAAGAGGAGCAGCTGTTGGGAGACAAATTCACATGTGACTGACTGTTCAGAATAGGACTCTGGTAAAGTTCCAGGCTAGGATTTGTGCCCCAGACCCCTTTTGTGGCACTGTTTAGAACGTGGGACATTTGTTTGTAAAACAGGCAATCACCAGTTGTCCTCTATAGCTTGTTTGCATGTTAGTTCTTTGGAGAACCCATTTTTCCATAGAAAACAGTGAATGAATATTGCGAATTTTTTCCAGACTAACCCCCGCCTAAAACCTATTTAGCTTCTGACCTATCTGAAATATTATGCATCTTGGATGAAAAATTATAGAAAATAATATTATTGCCATGTTAATAATCAGAACAGAAAATAATAGTAAAATAAAATTTAAAAATCAAATATGAAGTCATTCTTTTTTCCTCATATTATAGTCAGTATTCAGAAGGAAGATAGTTTAATTAGAAGAGGTTGAGGATGCAGTTAGAGACTGGTGGAGATTCCAAAGAAGACTTTTGGGAGTATTGAAAGGTTTTAGGGTTGATTGCTCCTGGTTTTTCTTAGGAGGAATTTCTCTTTAAAACTCAGAGATTTTCTTATATGTGTGTGAATGTGTATGTATACATATGGAAACATTGTTATGTAAGTATGTATCTATATATGAACACATACACATGTATACTCACATATATGTGTATGCGTGTATATGTCTAGCACTTACCCTAATCTTGTGATTATCATCCATGATAATCAGTTTCTCAGTTCATACATGATACTAAAGAATGAGGGAAGTCTTATCTTAAAGTAAACAGTTAAGAGTTGAAAAAGACAGAATAGTATAAGGATGAGAATGTGTCTGTAGGTGCCAGGAAGAGATTGCCTAAAGTGGAATTACCTGGGAGGGGGTGGGCAACAAAAAAAAAGTGGTGGGAAAGAGATTTGGGGTCTGATATGCCCCAAGCTCCGTGGTTGGTTGTACCATCCGTCAAGACAGCTGTGTTGTTGAGATAGTAAGGATGGTGGAGATAGAAAGGCCTTGGGATAGGTATAGAGACCTACAACCATTTATTTGTATTCTACCTTCTTCCCCTCCCCAGAAGAGAAGCTCCTTGAGGCCAGTAATTGCTTTTTACCTTTTTACCTCGTCTGGACATCCCAGTGTCCAGAATAGCGCCTTGCACAGTGTATGCATTTCATTCTTTTGGACTGGATTAGATAGATGCATGAGGTCACCAGACAAGATTTTCTTAGGGCTGAAGTTTTTTGTTCAGGAGGTGTCTATATTTTAAGTGACCCTCAAAGGGTAGGTGATATCCAAGCAACATTAGTGCCTTTCTGATATATTCAGATTTAAAGGTCTTTTTGTTACATCTTGCAGCAACTTAGCACTTTAAAAAACAGCCCAACGGTTAAGTCCCAGCACCCACCAAAATTGTTGTGGGTTTTATTTCTTGCGCGTTTTTTACTTTTTGTGCTATTTTTCCATGGTAGCTGTCATGACGATAAAGCAGAGGGTAAAAGTGGTTTTGTAGGTGTTTGACAAGGGCCAAGGAAATCAACCACACCTTTTGGTCACTGAAGATGGTTTTTTTAAACAACAAAATGTGGTTATGTAATTTTTTCACTTACATGCAAGGGCTTCAATTGATAGATGCTTTCAAAATTGTTTATGTAGTTTATGAAGAAAATTGTGTCCAAATTGGAAAGTCCCTATTTTGGGGTTGTGTTGGGCAGAAACTTGGGCATAAATTGTTTTTTAAATTAACTTTTTGAACAATATAATTTAAGATGGGCTCTTGACTTATGATTTCATTTTCCTGGATGAAGAAACTCCCTCTATAACAATGCAGGTAAGCACCTTCTCTGCAGCTTATGGCTAATATGTATCAGAAGTGGGACTTGAACTCAGCTCTTCATGGCTTTTAGACCAACTCTGTATATACATTCTTCCTCTAAGTATGATTTATAGCTTCACAAAGATGGAAGTTACTCATGTGTCCAGGAATGGAGAAATAATTCATTTGGACCCCTACTCTATTCCAATCAGTATTAATCAATTTGATATAATTCCATAAGGGTAGCAATTATAAGTTCTGCATATTAGACCCCAGAGCTGTGAGCTGCAGATTGTAAATCTGCTTGCTTAATCATAGCAAGCCTAGAGGCCATCTACCCTTGTTTCTCCTCCTTTTGGTGACCAAAACCAGGCAGTGACACAATGACATGGAAAGTCCCCCAACTTACTTTTTTACCTCTGGACCATTCTCTCTTATCGAATATGAGCAGGTGACCATCTTATGACCACTTAGTTGGTGAAGATGCCCCTTGCTTTGCCCAGCCTGAAACCCCCTATTACATACCATTTCTAGCTGATGCATCATTTTTTGGCCCTCAAAACAAGATCAGATTTTGTTCTTTGTGTAGTCTCCTCCTAAGGTTCAGGTATCAAATCTGGTATCAAATCTTTTAAAAATAAGGCCCTGGAAGAAGGGATGGCATCTCAGATCATGAGGAAGATCTGAAGTCCACTTCATTCATGTACCCTTTATTTATTATTTTTAAATTAAAAATGTTTTCTATTTATAATTAATTTATTTTTAGTTTTCAACATCCACTTCCATAAGATTTTTAGTTTTAAATTTTCTCCCCTTCCCTCTCCTTCCTCCTCCCCAAGATGGCATGCAATCTGATATAGGCTCCACTTATACATTTGTGTTAAACATATTTTCCCATTAGTCATGATGTAAAGAAGAATTAGAATTAATGGGTAGAAGCACTAGGAAGAAAAAACAAAGCAAAACAACAAAAGAAAAGGTGAACAAATAGACTCCAAAGTTCTTTCTCTGGACATGGATAGCGTTTTCCATTATGAGTCATTTGGAGTTGTCTGAGGTCCTTGTATTACTGAGAAGAGCTAAGTCTCTCAAACTCAGTCATTACACAATGTAGCTGTTACCCTGTAAAATGTTCTCATGGTTCTGCTCATTTCACTCAGCATCAGTTCATATAAATCTTTCCAGGTTTTTCTGAAGTCCACCTGCTCATCATTTTTTATGGTACAATAGTATTCCATTACATTCATATACTACAGCTTGTTCAGATGGGCATCCCCTCAATTTCCGATTCTTGGCCACCACAAAAAGAGCTACTATAAATGTTTTTGTACATGAGGGTCCTTTCCCTGTTTTTATGATCTCTTCGGGATACAGACCTAGAAGTGATATTGCTGGGTCAAAGGGTATGTACAATTTTATAACCCTTTGGGCATAGTTCCAGAATGGTTGGATCTACCACAACAACATCAGCAATGTATTAGTGTTCCAGTTTTTCCACATCTTCTTCAACATTTATCATCTTCCTGTTTTGTCACATTAGCCTGTCTGATAAATGTGATGTGGTGCCTCAGAGTTGTTTTGATTTTCATTTCTCTAATCAATAGTGATTTAGAGCATTTTTCCATATATCTATAGATAGCTTTAATTTCTTCCTCTGAAAACTGACTGTTCATATCCTTCAACCATTTATCAATTGGGGCATGATTTGTATTCTTATAAATTCAACTCAGTTCTCTCTGTATTTTGGAAATGAGGACTTTATCACAGGCTGTAAAAATTGTTTCCTAGCTTTCTGCTTCCTTTCTGATCTTGGTTGCATTGGCTTTGTTTGTGTAAAACCATTTCAATTTAATGTAATCAAAATAATCCATTTTGCATTTCAGAATGTTCTCTATCTCTTGTTTGGTCATAAATTCTCCCCATCTCCTGGACCCTTTAATAAAGTGCCTTGGCTCAGAACTCTGCCTCAGTCTCTTTTATTGTAGGTTGGACAATTTTAATTCCCATATTATTGGCACATGAGATAGGACTGTGATGCGTGAACCTCAGTCTTTTTAGGCTGGCCCCTAACCCTGCAAGGGACCCCAAAAGGAAGTGCACGCTAGGAGAAATTTTCACTGATGGCTCCCCGATGAATATCGGCCCTCAGAGTTTGGACTCCCCTCAGTGTCTGTACCTAAATTCTTTGAGTCTGAGGTTCAGTCTCTCTAAGCTGAAGACTGATGGATCTATCTGGATTTACCCTAAATTCATTTTCTTTAAGAAGGGTCCCTGATTGGACTAAGAGGGACTGTTTGAATTTGTGACTAATATGTAAATGTATAAGCTCTGGAGCACTCATTCTATTCTTATAAAAGTTATGTGGTCATAATTTTAACCTTTTGTACATAAGCTACTGTTTCTTTTTCTCTGTTTTTCTTACTTTCATTTTGTTAAGACTAGAGAGATTCAGTAGTGGAATTGCTTGTTCCTCATTTTCAGCCAGCTAGCCATCTAGCTAATTTTAAAACTTCCTGTTGGCAGGGTTAAAATAGTTGTTGTTGTCGTTGTTGCCTTTAAAACCTTTTATTAGAGATCAATTACATCATTGTTGTGATTAGTATAGAAATCTCTCAAACTAATTGAGGGGGAAATCATTTCAGTGGCTAATAGTGGGGTAAGGAATCCATCTAGAGAACCAGTCCCTGGATAGGTAGGGTTTGGGGCAGTGATTCCCAACTGGAGTGCTCTGACCACACCTTGAGGGAGCTGTGATTCTGTCCCGACCTGAGAGCCTTAGGGGAGAGATTCCCTCCCTCTACTGTAAACTGTCAAGGAGTGTGACCATTCTGGGAGCGATCCCATCCTCTTCTGACCTAAGAAGAAGGCTCATTTTAGTTTTACAGAGATGAGGAAAGGAAAAGGTTATTTTCACTTATATTTACTTAGGATTGAGGTAGTCACTGACAATCAAAGCTAAATTTTTAGGAAGTTTGAAAGGAAAGTAGATACAAATTTTGCTGAATATTCACTTATAAAAGCCCTTTAGGCCCTAGTTAACTGGTCTTTGGACCCTAGAGGGCAAGTGCAGAAATTAAGAAATGGAAGTTTTGGAGAATTTGCCAAAAAGAATCTCTGGATTATAGTGTTACCTATAGGAAAAGGACTTCCAGGAGGAAGGTGCTCACAGGTGGATAGAAGGTAGAACTCAGGCAGATAGAAGATTGCCTCGCAGAATTCCTAATCAAAGGGGGCCATCTCTAGCGTCTTCATTGGGGAACTTCTTAGTTGGAATAAGCCAAAAGACTGGTACCTTGGGAATCTAATCCAATTCTCTCAGGAGAAGTTCCTCTGAGGAGTGCCATTCCTGGTCAGGATACCCATAGGAGATATGGAGTCAGGCATAAGAGGAGAAATGCATCCCCCAGGAATCCCCTTTGGGACAAGAGTGGACTTCCTGTCCAGGATAACTAAAGAAAGAGCTACTAAACTGTGTATATTTTGGTTTGAGAATATGAAGCGTTTAGGGGATTGTTTTGGCCAAAGCATAGAACTTGATTACTTAGAAAGTTATGGAATTTTATTGAATAATCTCCCAAATCAGCTTAGAATAGATAAATTGTTGATATTGCTAAATTCTTCATCAATCTCAAGTTGATGGTTTTTTTCCTGATTGTACTTGGGTAAAAAGTCTAGAAGAATGGAACTTTAACCAGCTCTTCTACCTATTAGGGACTAGTTCAAAATACAAAGGGCACTTTAAATGAGTGACCCGATTGGCAACTTAGACTAAAGCAATTTTGTATTGTTACTAAATGACATTTTTGATGAGTGTACAACAGAATTAACATAATTAGGAAACAGAAGAATTATCCTGGGATGACAGCAGGACCCCAGCCACAAGATGGTTAAAAAATCCATACTTAATAGAGGAGATAGGTAAGATCTTGACTTCAAAATCTCCTAGAGAAAAACTTAGGAGTTTAGGCCCAATTTGATGTTGTGTCTTTTTTCTTTATGTTCTGTGTGTGTTCATTTTGTAAATGTTGAAACTAAGTTCAGGAATAGTGAGTTCCTTACTTCAGATGGAAAGGGATCCTATACAGTTAGGAAAATCTTTAAAAGAATGAGATAAATGTCTGTTTTGTCTATGTGATTCGTGCTTTGTCTATGTGATTCGTGCTTTGTACTAACCCATAGCCAGCAAATGTTTTACCTGTTCCTTTTCCTTTGGCATGATCAACCAAAAGAAACAAGCTGTTAAAAGAAATAAAAATAAAGTTTTACAAAAGACTTACAAAAGGACAAATCTGTTTTTTTCCTCTGTTTCCAACACTGGCCATGTTGGAGATTGCTGAGATGAAAGAAATTAATTGAAAACTAATATACAAAAAAAAAGTTTAGAAACCAAATTTGTGAGAGATGACTAATTAAATTTCTTTCTTTTCTAAATTATAATTTGGATGTCTTTATAGTATTTTGATGACCAAATAAATGAAAACAAAATATTCACAGATCAATTTCTCCTTAAAAGGACCTTTAAAATGACTAGAGATTGATTTAAAGCTGTAGTTTGAATTTTAAGAACTGCCTTATTAGTCATTAGATATGTTCAGGAGAAATTCAGTGAAATAGGCATTCAAGGAAATGTTAAAATAAGAAAAATTCAGGAAATAGTATATGTGATTTTAGAATAAAACTCTTGTGAGCTTCAATAATTTCACACCTCTGAATTTAAAAGGGAAACACATTTGCTAAGCCTGAAGAAGTTTCAGCTAGCCAATCTCTAAGTCTGAAGTTTTGGGGTATCAGTCTGTGAAATTGGTTTCAATTTTAGTGTAGAATAAAAGTGTACTTTAAAAATGTACTTAAAGTTGGTATAAGTTTATTACAGGAAGGAATTTTCATTATTAGAAGGCAATTTTAGTACATCTTCAGAAAAGAATAAAAGTGGGAAGAACTGGGGTTCATTAGCCTTCTGTTGTTTCCTGCTTTTAAACAACCAATCTGAGAGCACCAGGCAAGTCCTGATTGGGACTCCTGAATGAAGGTGAATCCCAAAGTGCTCCCAGAAAAAGGAGACTTGTTTTGAAATCAGAAAGTAACTGAAGGTAAGAGAAATTTAATGATATTATTGAAGTTTAAATCAATTGCTCAGGTAAATGATAACACAGTATGACTTGTGTTGAAATCAGCTGGTTAGTGAAAATAATTCAGATTGTACAAATAAGGCTGTAGTAAGTTAGGGAAAGAAGTCTTGAAGACAGACTTAAGTATATACATATATACATACATATATGTACATATACATACATACATATACACACATACATATATATGAAAGATGTAGGAATAAATTCAGTGCATACACACTTAATTGAGGGTGCTCAGATTACAGAAGATCAAATTAAACTGAAATTTTGAGTGGGAAAAGCAGAACTTGCAAATTATTTACTGATATCTGTGACATTCCTGTGCCATACCTGGGGTTTGGTTGATCCCCTGGGCACTGTCAAAACAACTGGATACTTTTCCAGTTTAAAAGAGGTTAACTTGAGGAGATGGATGCTTTCTTCTCCAGTTATCCTGCTTCTGAAAATCTGACACTTTACAATGAGGAACTTGTTGTACTGGGTTGTTTTTGAGTCTACTTGCCTATCATTTACAAAAAACTATGTAATTGTAACATTCTAATTGCTCAAAAGCTCTTAAAGAAATTGGTATGAAATGTACATTTGTAATCACCAAAGAACGAAAAGGGGGTTTAATCAGAGGAATTAAGCAAGTAGAAGAAAGACAGAGTAGTGTTGCATAAGGAAATAAGAAAAGTTAAGAATGAGTAGACGGCTGAAGAAAGTTGGAGTCTGTTTGTGCTGACAGCATAAATTCAGGGTTGGAAAGTAAAGGGTTTTGGAGTTTTGAAAAGGAGATTTCAGAGAGGGTCTTAATCCCACAGAAATAGAAAAGATTTACGAATATTTTTTAAAGCACTGCCCCTTTGACAATTACTACATGTCTTCTTTCCCCAGTCAATATAACATTACAAAACAAGTAGAAATTTAGCAAACAAATATTAAATAGGGAAAGGATTGTTTCCTTGCTCTGGTTTCAAAAGTTATGCTAAAGGATTAGTAACTTAGAAAATTTAGAGAAATTGATTTGTGTCTTTGGGTAATTCAAAGAAATAAAAAGCAGGAATGGGAAGTTGGGAGTGTCACCATGAATTTTTTAAAATGTAAGCTAATTAAAAATAATGGAATCTTGTGCAAAATGCAGTTTGGTTATTGCCACTAGTCATTATAAATCAAAAGCGATTGGGTTGAAAATATTGTGATGGTAGTAAATTAGAAAATCTAATCAGTCCATACATACACAAATATATACAAAGGAGAGAATAAATATTTACATTTCTCTCCCAGGGTTGTTGGGAGAAATACATAATTGGGAAGTGATTAATGCAGTGCCTGGCCTGTGTAAGGGATGAGCATCATACTGTTCAGACCTTGGAGGAATACAATTGAAAAAAATGCCATCCTATTTATAGGTTCTTTTTCTAATTGACATGGAATGTTAAGAAAATTGAGAAGTTATAGACTAAACATTTTAAAGTATTACTAAAAGCAAGCTTAAGCAATTTTCAAGTCTGGCACATGATAGGCACGACATAAACTACTATGATTAGCATGAAAATGCCAGGGTAATACGATGAATGGCTTTCTATGATTTGATAAATTTGAAAGTATTTAACTAAATTGTTATCACCTGATCAGTGTTGTGTTCAATAAAAAAGGCAGTGAAAAAAAAGAGAAGCCATTAAAGCAAGTTTCTTACTCTTTTCAGTCTGAATACTGTTACATTATAAGCACATCTGTTATATGATTATTAAGGCTGCATGACAGCAACTTGTCCAACTTGTGTAGCTTTTAATCACCTTGAGTTTCAAGTCACATTCACTCGTGACCATCTGCTACTTTGCACCTCATTTTGAACACTTAGAGAAGAAGATTGTTATTGTGCCCAAGTCAGTCCTTGCCCCAAGGACTATTCCCTAGTTCTAAAACCACAACTCTCTCTGATACCATAGTTTTCACCAAGGAAATTGTGCCTAAGTATGACCCACTTGCCTAAGTGGACTCTGCTGGGGGAATCTCATCCCACTGTATTCTAGAAATGGTCTGATGTTCTCTCTTTGGCTTTATCTGCAGATCAAGGGGGAGGAATGATGGTTGTGACTAGATGAAATTTGTGAATGATAGTTGTGATTAGTTAAAAAATTTTAGATGAAATTGTGAGGCTAATATGTGAAACAAAAAAAACCAACTAATAGCAATTATTTAGCCCTAAGTTGTAATTAGTGAAATTTTGCTGTTTGAGGAAGAGTCTCTTGGGACTTTAATTTGCCGCTATTCTAAGTTTTGAATATAGTTATGAGTGTCTGATCTCACATAAGGCTGCTGGTTCATCATTCAAGGAAAATGCCATTTGCACCTGTAATCTGACGACTGCCACATGTGAACGTCTATCCCTGAGAGAGTTGAGAGAATAACCTTGCAAAGGTGGAGGTAGGATTCTCTTGACTTCTTGGTAAATTAGACATTTCCCACCTAAATAATTCTGAGCCTGGCTGTGACATTCTGTCATACAATTGGCAGCCTGTGACTCATACCTGAAATTAAAAGAGCTAATGCTACTGTGTCTCTGCCTTTCTCCTCACATAGCAAATTCCTTTGATAAGGGCAAGTATAAAAAAAAAAAAGGTGAACTGTGTTGGTGCTTTTTAATTAAGTTATACATGCTAGTATCAAAGAATCATTTTGAATTGTTATTTGAATCACAAATAATAAAGACCATGAAGACTTACAATTGATGGGTTATTTAGTTTACAAGAGATCACCCTATAACATTCTTTCATTATGATAATATGATTAGTGTGAGATGTTTTACAATTTTCAAAATAGGATTAAGAATTTAAAATGTAAAAAATGTTTGAAATATCTGTCCAGTAATATTGAGAGAGATAAAGTCTCTTTTTATGTAACAATTAAAATTCTCTGAAGTTTCAGGTGAATTGTGTATTCATAATATAACAATTATTCTTATAGCTCTCTCTATTTCATATTGAATTTGTGTTAAGTCTTGGCATCTGAGACACAGATCTAAAAGGCAGAAGCCCCTTCAAAGCTGACATAAGAAGGTGGTTTGTTATAGAAATATAAAATTATAGACCTTCAACTTTTTTCATCTACATCAAGGATATGTGATTCTTAATAACTAAATCCACTTCAAACTGTGAAGGTATGATTATTGGAACTTGCTATTAGATCTCATAGAACTGTAATTGATATTATTCTGAGTCTGATTCCAGATATGATCATCAAGGAATCTTATTAGGTCAGTAACCCCATGGGATGGACATCCATGAGTTATAGTGGAGTTCTCATGAGGAAGGCTGGGAGAATTACTCTTGGCATCAGCTGACTCCTCCTGAGTCAGTTTACCCAATATGACGTTTCTTCTTAAATGGAAAATATTCTGCTTTTTAAGCCTGGCTCAATACAATTGGCTGTCTGTATGAGTAGCTTGGAATTGACATGAAGTTAGGGAAGCATTTTCTCCCTACTATACAATGTCTCTATTTTTTTGCCTACGGCAAATTTCTATTAACATGGCAGGTTACCAGGATAAATATGATATGAAATCCTTATTTCATAGGCTAATACTGGAGCACATCTCAGCTTTTGTAATAAGATACAGGTATAAGATTTGAGCTATTCAAACTAAAGTTTTAGTCCTTCCTAAAATTAATGTAAGGATAATTGGGTATTGATGGAACAATTTATGGGACTAAACTGCTGTCCTACTAATTATGAAGCCTAAAACAGAAATATCTTTAGTTTTAGTTTAAAAAAAAAGAATGATAGAATATCTTGTGTCACCTAAATGTAAAAAGTCAATTTTATTTGGGTTTGTATTACCACCTGGATATTTGAGCATGTCTTGAAAGACAAACATGTTTTATTGTAAATAACTTAATTGATCTGCACTGTCTTAAAATGTATTTGTACATTCAATCTTAGAACTTTTTCTGACAATTGCAGCTATTTTGGCAACTTTTAAATGAATTCAGTTGTGTATCAGGGGTCATCATCATAAGAAAAAAGTGTTCTGTTTATAATTCCCTAGCAAAATCTCTTCCTCCCAGGGGAGGGATGAGCAGCTAAAGGAGAATAGCTAGAAAGGAAAATAGCTAGAGTGAAAGTTTTCAGTTCATTTTAATAAATAGTTGTAACAAGATTAGGTTCTTATATAATTATATAAAATTTGGGTTCACAGTTTTTAAACTTTTTCAGTTCTTATTTGAATTTGTCAACCTAAAAATGCAATTCTCTGGTCTAATGGTGTTTATATTAGTGCTATTAAGGTTTGAGCTAGCTCTTACCTGACCAAGTTATTACAATAGCAAACTAGAACTGTATTAAGAGCTATTATTCTGTCAGAGATTTTTAAAAGAGAAGGAGATCTCTGGAAGTGCCCTGAACTGGAGAAGCAAATCCGCTAGAAGCCCCATTCATACTGAAGTATTTCTAAAGAGGAGAGGACTCTAGAAGACTACAGGACTGCATCAGAGGATGTGTTAGAGACTGGGCAACTATAAGAGATGGGACAAGGGGAGTTGTTCCACAACAGTTGAATTTTCTTTGTGCTGTAGGCTATCATTATGGGGCTCTGTGTTGTGTTAGTTAACATAAACTTTTTAAAGATTGCTTCAAAGAAGCCATATAGCCCCATACGCCACTTCAGTAGTAATTGTCCTATAACTCTTGCTACTTGCATCAGTTGTGCTGCCATGTCAAAAAGTGGGACTGTAAAGGCATGCACCTTGGAGCCCTTAGGTTGTATCTTCTGTAGAGCATCATGAAATTTTAATGAGAGGCCTTGACAGTAATCTTTTGCCATCCACACCTTCTCACACTCTGCCTTCTGTTCTATTAAGCTCAACATTTTCATCATTATCATCCTCTCTACAAATAATTCCCAATCTACCTGTCCCTGAAGCTGCAGTGATCAGAACTTTGAATCCTCCTTTTTAGTCTCCTCCTTCCTCTTTTCCTCCACTACCACAAATGACTGATAATTCCTTTCTTCCTGAACCTCAACATATTCCTTATTTTCCTCCTTTCCCTGTGTTACAGTCAGTTAGATCTGTTTATGGTATTTGCAGGGATGTTGCCTCTCATCAGCATAATGAGGTGGCTGTTGGTCAAAATTGCTTGAATCGTTTTCATAAATTCAAAAAAGATTCCCAGAACTCGTGTGTAGGGCAACAGTGGTTGTACTGCTGCTCTTGAACAAATGCCCTGTGGTCCCCCAATTTACATATCTTGTAGGGCATGTTTTACTAGGAGGTACCTGTCCTTCATGGTTCTTGCTCAGTGAAAGAGTCACCTCAGATATTTATTGTACATGTAGCAGATGATGAGTTAATGTTCAATCAAATGAAACGTTATCAGTATAAGTTGTGCCTATTTCCCTTTTCCCTAATGTCACCTTTGCACCTCAGTAAGGGGACTGTCCCCTTCTGGTTCTGCATTACTCATAGATGACTGCCCACCTTGCATTAAGATTATAATGATTCAAAGAAAGACTTAGGTCTTTCTGTGGCTCAAAGAGGGAAGAATGTGAGAAATAATTCATTTGGACCCCTACTCTATTCCAAACAGTATTAATCAATTCCATTGGGGTAGTTATTATAAGTTCTGTATATTGGGCCCCAGAGCTGTGAGCTATAGCTTGTAAATGCACTTGTTTAAGCATAGCAAGCTAACTAGAGACCTTTTCCCTTGGTCTTTGGTGACCAAGCCCAGTGTGCTGGAGGTGACTCAGTAACATGGTAAATCCCCCAACTTTCTTTTTTTTTACCTCTGGACCATTCTCTCTTGTCCAGCATGAGCAGATGGTCATTTTATGACTACTTAGTCAATGGAGATGTCCCATGCTTTGCCCAACCTGAGATTCCTTCCTGCTGATAGATCATTTTTTAGCCTATGAAGCAAGATTTATCAACTAATGGGATTCTATGCTTTCTATAGCCTCTTTAGAGTATTCAGTATCAAATTTTATGAAAACAAGGCCCTGGAAGAAGGAGGCATCTCAGATCTGAGAAAGATCTGAGGTCTACTTCTTTAGAGGGGACTGTGACCTTTTAATAAAGTGCCATTGACTCACGGATCTCCCTCAGTCTTTTTTATTGTTTGTTGGAAAATTTTAATCTCCATAGTTAGAGACATTTCTGGACAAGACCTTGGCTGATAATTTTTACAATAAAATCATCCCTTTAAATATTTTGAAGAAAAACACTTCTGAATGGGGAGAAGTAAATTAAAAATTAGTGGTTATAGAGGTTAGTAGGTCTTTTGCCCATACTTCTCTAGTAAGTTTTCATTTTGATAATATCTGTCAAAAGCTATATGGTGGGGTGATTTTTAAAAAATTATGCACTTTTTTCAATTACAAGTAAAAATAATTTTTAACATTTGTTTTTTAAAATTTTGAGTTCCAAATTCTCGTCCTCTCTCTCCTTTCCCCTCCTTGAGAAGGCCAGGAATGATATAGATTATACATGTGCAGTCATACAAAATGTATATACATAATAGCCATGTTACAAAAGAAAGTACAGATCCCCCCCAAAAAAACAAACCCCAAGAATAATAAAGTAAAAAAAAAAGCATGTTTCTGTCTGCATTCAGACTCCATCAGTTATTTCTCTTGAGGTGGATAGCATTTTTCATCAAAAGTCCTTCAGAACTGTCTTGGATTGTTGTATTGTTGAGAATAGTTAAATCATTCACAGTCCATCATCGTATAGTATTGCTGTTACTGTATACAGTGTTCTTGTTCTGCTTACTTCGCTTTGCATCAGTTCATATCAATCTTCCCAGATTTTTCTGAAACCTTCTTGCTCATTATTTCTTGTAGCAAAATGGCATTCCAGCAGAATCATATACCACAAATTGTTGAGCCACTCCCCAGTTGATGCATACTGTGTTTGGCACGTAAGGAAAACTTGTTTACTGACTACTGATCCTCCCTAAGGACAAAATGAAGCATTTGTTCAGTTTGGCCATACCCTGCTCCCACTTTTACTGTAGTCAAAAATTGATTGAGACTTAATAGGTCCAAATGAACAGAGCTATAAAGATGGAATATCTGTGTTGTCCTTACCTACAAGAACTTTTAGTCTAAGGAGGGATGAAATGCATACACAAATAATGGTAATACAGACAGAATTTGTAAGGGCAAAAGTAAAGTCTGCACAGTTTTAAGAAATTCAATGAATCACTGAGAAAATTTTCGTGGCAGGTGGTGAGGGCATGAATCAGTGAAGGTTCCATGAAGGAGGTGAAGAAAGAGAATTTCTCTTTCTTCAAGGCACACATGTGGATAGAGTTTAATTTATCACCTCTCATCTTGACTATGTAATACCTTCTTAATTGATCTCTCTGCCTTTAGTATCCCACCTCCAATCCATCATCCTTTCAGGTGCCAAAGGGATTTTCTGAAAGTGTATCTTTGAACATCTCATTCCTCCACTCAGTAAACACCAATGGCTTCCTATTGCCTCCAGGGTCACATACAATATTACTTCCCTTCCTATACTCTACTATCCAGTCAAACTGGCCTTCTTGCTGTTTCTCACATGTTGAAATTCTATCTTCCATCATTACACTGGTTGCTTCCTCCTCCCCTTTTACCTCACCCCCACCCCCATATCTAGAATGCACTGCCTTTCTATCTTAGCCTCTTAGAGTTTCCTGTTTCTTCAAAAATTGAACTCAAGTACCACTACAGGTTTCCTCATGCTCTCAGCTACTTAGGCCATTCCCCATAAATTTATCCTGGTGTCTAGTTATTTTTATATATAGTTATAAGTGTGTTAGAGACAGCTTGAACAGATTCTCAAGAGCCCATTGTTAAATTTGTTTTGTTGATTGTCTACACTTTAAATAGTGATTAAGAAAATGTTAATAATGCAGATTAAACTTAAAACCACTCTGTGCTTACATTTTTTTCCCCTAGAGAGCCAGTTGTTAAACATTTACCAGAACACTTCAGGCTACATATGTAAATATTGTCTCTTCCAAAATACTGTAAGTTCATGCAATAGAATGTCCTCAAGGGCAGGAGCATTTTGTCTTTGATTCCCACTTTCCAGCAGCTGTGCCTGGCACTTAGTGGACCCTTAATTATACATATATACATGCATACATACATGGATATACATACACATATATATCCATGTATACACACATGTGTATGCACACGTGCGCACACACACACACACACTGATTGATTGATTCCTGGAATTGTTGGAGAAAGCAGGAAAATATAGGGAACAATTCAACCATTATTTTGGCTAGTGCATAGAATGCACAGTGGGAGGTAAGGCTAGATGCGTACATTGGAAACTGACTGCTGGGACCTTTGAATGCTAGGCTAATTAATTTGTATTTTATCCAGTAGTCAGTGTGGAAACCTCTAATACTGTTTTTGAGCAGGGAAGCAATCTTGTTGGTTCTAACTTCTCAGAATTAGAAGGGATTTAGCAGGTGATCTACTTTGCTTGAAAACCTCCAGAGTAGAATCTGTTACGTTCTGAGACAGACATTGCATTCTCCTTTTGGATGCCGGGATCACTAGGAAATCATTCTTTATATTGAACCTAATGGATTTAGGACAGGGAAAAAACTTAAGAGATCATCTAATCCAACCACTTCACTTTAAAGATGAAAAAACTGGGGCCAAGAAAGCCGAAGAGAATATATCAGGTTTGCATAGGCACTAAGTGTCTCAGCCAACTCTGACTCCAGAGTCAGCTCTTTCTACTGTCTTCATTCTGCTTTCTGGGGTCAAGCAAACTAGGTCTAATTCCTCCTCTACTTGAAAGCTCTACTTGAGGACTGCTGTGTCCTGCCTCTCTCCCCCTTCTGTCTTCTCTGTGCTAAACTTTCCAGGTTCTTCCATCCATGCCTATACAGCACACATAGTCTCTAGTCTTTCTGCTATGCTGGTTACCTTCTTCTGATTGTCAGAATTTTCCTTTTTAAAAAAGAATCTTGCTATTTATATTTTAACCACCTACCTACTCCCATCTGACTCCTTCTCCCTACTTATACAGCTCCTACCTTAGTTGAGACCTCTTTCCTAGGTTCTTGCCACAGTCTTCTAATTGGTCTCTCTGCCTTAACACTCTAGTCCTTCTTACACAGTCACCAAGGTAAGTTTTTTAGCATAGATCAGACCAGATGTTTCTCATATTCGTTAACCTCCAGTGGCTTCCTGATGTTTTTAGGATAAAACAGACTCCTCTATTGAGCTTTCAAAGCCCTACATGACCTGGCTGCAAACTGTCTTGCCCAGCACTATGGGCATCACTCCCCCATACTTTCTGATCCAGCCAAACTGGCTCTCTCTGTTCCTTCCACACAACCTTCTGTGTCCTGTCTGCTTTTATACTGGCTGTCACCCAGACCTGGAATGCTCTCTTTCTTTCCTTTAAAAAGTATCATCTTCTGTCTACATGAAACCTTTCTTCATGCCTTCAACTTCTAGCGTCCTTCTACCCAAATCATCTTGTATTAGCTATTTCATATACCTTTGTATTTATTCACTTTATACTTATGCTGTATAACTTGTACCTCTTATTTGACCATAAGCTCATTGTGAGTAGGATAATTTCATTCTTTGTGTTTGCTTTTCCAGTGTCAAGACCTGACAGAGTGTAAATGCTTAATAACTTTTGTTGATTGATTTTTAAAATGTGGTATAAAGAACTAAAGACAATATTCCAGCTGTGTAACCCAGTGCTGACCCAAAGTTTGATAGGACTGCTCTTGACACTCTTAATGGGGTCTAAAAGCTGTATTAGGGCTGCCAAATCCTATGACATATTGAGTTTTTAGTTCATGGAAACTCTTTCTTTGAAAGTATGGATTTTAGATTATTTTGGCAATTGTGTCATTCTGAATCGGAGAGGGGATAACATTAGAGGCAGTAGGAGGTCCAGAAGAGGTAATGAGGGCTTGAACAGAAACAACCATATTATAGAGGTATAATGCATAGATCTTAGCAACTAATTGTATATGGGGGTTGAATGAACTAAGTTAAAGGTCAGAGGATCATAACTGGAAGGAACCTCAGGGACTATATAGGGTAACCCCTTCATTTTAAAAATGAGAAAACTGGGATCCTGAGAGGCCAAGTAATTTTTCAAAAGTCGCATAGTCTTAGAGGTAGAATTTGAACTGAGTTTCTCAGAATTTAGAAGCAGTGACTTTTCCACTGTACCACATTGCCCTCTCAAGAACACATAAGGATTCAAGTTCAGTGTTGTTAGAGAAAGATAATAGTGCTGTCATTAGAAACAGGGAAGGGAGTGGAAGGGAATTGTATAGGGGAGAAAGTAATGAATTTAAACCTTCATTGTAAGACATGATTCATGTTATCACATGGTGCCTTTGTGCCATGGAAAATACAGTTTTCTTGCACTAAAAATAAGTGTATTTTAGGGGCAACTAGGTAGTTCCATGGATAGAGCAACAGCCCTGGATTCAGAAGGACCTGTGTTCAAATCTGGCCTCAGACAGTTACTAGCTGTGTGACCTTGGGCTAGTCACTTTACCCCCATACACACACACATGAATTTTTTTAAAAAGTGTTCCTTCCCATCAGTTGGGGAATGGCTGAACAAGGTATGGTATATGAATGTAATGGAATACTATTGTTCTATAAGAAATGATGAGCAGGTGGATTTCAGAAAAGCATGAAAAATCTTACATGAACTGATGCTGAGTGAAGTGAACAAAACCAGGAGAACATTATACACAGTCACTGTAATATTGTGTGATGACCAACTCTGACTTATCTCTTCTCAGCAATACAATGATCCAAGATAATCCCAAAAGATTCGTGAAGGAAAATGCTATCCACATCCAGAGAAAGAACTATGGAATCTGAATGCAGAATGAAGCATATTATTTTCACTTTTTTTGTGGCTTTTCCCTTTTGTTCTGTTTCTACTTTCACAACATGACTAATGTGGAAATATGCTTCAATGATTGCACATGTATAACTTAGATTGCTTGCTGTCTTGGGGGAAGGGGGAGAGAAGGAGGAAGAAAAAATTTGGAACTTGAAATTTGATAAAAATTAATGTTGAAAGCTATCTTTATGTGTAATTGGAAAAAATAAAATACTATTTATCAAAAAAAAAAAGGCATTCCTTTTCTTCATGGATGAAGACAACCTATACTTCCTTACTGCTGTTCTTGCTTGTGGTTAGGCAGATATTTTCTGAAAGAGCTGATACAAGGTGAGATGATTCTGAACAATCTGTCCAAAATGACACCAGTAGGAATTGTGGGGTTTGGTTTTAAGCTATCCTCTTAAGCTGATCACCTGGTACATGAAATTGCTAGGCTCTTTCTCTAAGCAATTGGATTTGTGCCCATATGCCCTAATGCTAGTGCTTTGCTGCCATACTGGGCTGTCCCTGTTTCTCATTTGGTAGGTTTGTTTTATTTTTCATTTGAATGGTGGATTCCTTAGCCTCTTTATTTCCACTGTATCTTTGATGTACAAATTGATGATTTATTGAAGCTTTCTTATAGGACAGATAAAAAAAGGGAAATTTGAGCTATAGTGTCTTAGTTCTTAAGAGCTGTCATGAGCCTTAAGGGGGTTTTATAAATGAGCCAGATAAACAATTGTTGTTCTTCAGTATGATCTGACTCTTCATTACCCCATTTGAGGTTTTCTTAGCAAAGATACTGGAGTGGTTTGCCATTTCCTTCTCCAGCTCATTTTACAGATAAGGAAATTGAGGCAAACTGAATTAAGTGGCTTGCCCAGGGTCACACAACTGGTAAGTTTCTGAGGCCAGATTTGAATTCAGGAAGATTTTTTTTTGACTCCAGGCTTGGGAGTGCTTAGAGCAATAGACATATCTCTAACTCAAGATGATGTTAAGAGTCCAAGTCCAAGCTCCTGGGAGTGGGAGTAAGAGCATGAGGGGAACAATGGGTAAGACAGGCAGGTTGCTAGGGCATTGGTTGGTCAGGTTTTCTGTACAGAGTAGGAGTGAGGATGAAGGAGGGAGTGGCCAGCCACATTTCTTTGGAGAGGCTGCTTGTTTGTTTCCTTCATTTTTCTTTCTTTCTTTCTTTTCAATTTTTGACAATCACTTTCATGAGTTTTAAATTTTCTCCTCCTCCCTCCCCAAGATGGCATGCACTTATATGCGCTCTATACATACATTCTTATTAAGTACATTTTCACATTAGTCATGCTGCATAGAAGAATTAAAATGAATGGGAGAAACTATGAGAAAAACTAAACAAAACCAAACAACAAAAGAGAAAATAGTCTGCTTCATTCTGCATTCAGACTCCATCCTTCTTTCTGGAGAGGCTGCTTTCAAACACTGCATATCCAGTTCTGTCAAGCTCTCCATCATCTCTCCTAGTTGGTTGGATGCCTCAATTCCAATTGTTTTAGTACACTGAAATAGCCAGAGGCCATGGATTTCACTGAGAGGGAATGATATTTCAGTCTGGCCAGCTAGTTGGTTTTCCCTGTCTGATGTCACAGATGCTGTTAGCTATCAGCTAATCTGAGAAACATTGCTGAAACAGTTTGAGACAACAAGAATAGGCTGTGAAAGGCAGGGTGGTGTTCAGTTTTTTTCAGTCGTGCAATATTTGGTGACTGCTTTGGGGTTTTCTTGGCAAAGATATTGCAGTAGTTGGCCATTTCCTTCTCCAGCTCATTTTACAGAGGAAGAAACTGAGGCAAACAAGGTTAAATGACTTGCCTAGGGGTCACACAGCTAGTAAGTGTCTGAAGCCAGCTTTGAATTCAGGAAGATGAGTCTTCTTGATTCTAAGTCCAATGCTCTCTCCCACTTAGGTACCCCAAGGTAGGGTTGTCATCTTTAAATTTTCTTTTTTATTATTATGAATTTGACAAACATGAATATTTCCTTATCAAAGAAGAATAAAAAGAGAGGATTGTATATGAAAGTATAAATCTGTTACAACAGCTTGTTTTTGTAATGGCACATCCAGTATTAAATGTGACAAAGTAGTCCCAACATTGTCCTTCTTGTCTGTCTGTCTGAACTTTCTTCTCCTCTCTTTGGTGTATTTTTTATTTTTTTTAGTGTTTCATTGGATCCTTTTTCTTCTCATTTGGTATCATTATCATTACTCCCTTCCCTTCTCAACTCTCCTCTCCTGCCAAAAAATAAAAAGTGTCCCTTTTAACTATAAATATTGAGAAGCAAAACATATCCACACATTATTCATATCTGAAAATGCATGTCTCATTTTGCACCTTGAATTCATCGCCTCTTTGCCAAGAATGGGGAAGCATGCGTCATCATCCATCTTCCGGAGTCATTATTGGGCATTACATTAAGCATACTTTTTAAGGCTTTCAATAGTTATTTGCCTTTAATATATAAATTATTAATATTGTACATAAATTGGTTTCCTGGTTTACTCTGCAACACTTTATATGAGTACTTCCTGTTTTCTCTGGAGCTGACCCTTTTTATCATTTCTTATAGGAAGAGGATAGTACATTTAGACCTGAAAGGGAATCTTAGAGGCCATGAAATCCAAACCCATTTTACAGACAAGGAAAACTAGGCTATGATGGTTATGTGACTCACCTGGACTCACATAATTAGTAAGTGTCTGAGGCACTTCCCAGATTCAAACCCAGTGCTTTATCCACTTAGCTGTCAGTTATAACAATAATTATGACAATTATGTATCACTATATTCATGTGCTACAATTGGGTAGGTATCCCCAAGTTGATGGATGCTGACTTTGTTTCCAGTTTTGTTATAAGAAAAAAAATGCTGCTATATAGGTCATTTCCCTCTTTCTTTGATTCCTTTTGGGGTGTAGACCTGGTGATGGTATCCATATGTCGAATGGCATGCACAGTTTAAGGACCTGTTGGCTACAATTCTGTGGTGGGAGGAAGGTCTGCCATTATCCTCTGCCTTTCCTTAAAGAGGCCTCAAGACCATCTTTGAGAATGGATTGGTTCAATGTATGAAAGTCTTGAACTATTGAGCTAGAGATCTCTTTCCTAAGCCTTCTGACTGGTAGAACAGAAGCATGACCAATATCAAGAAGCTATGCTCTGATAAATAAAATGAAAAAAATGAATAACCTTTCCCAGACATGGATAAGTAAACCTTGTTTTATTAACCACTAAATATTCCGTGAGTCTCATTTCATTCCAGTCTTGACCTGAGCTATCAGATGGTCCTGAGCCTGACCTGGCCCACTAAACTACCAAATAACTTTTCTGAATGATTGGATTAATTCAGAACTCCCCCCAAAATGCATTAATGTGCCTTTCCTCCAGAAGCCCTTCCTACAATTTTTTTTTGTCATTTTTAAAGGGAGGGGGTTAGGCAACAAGATGAGATATGCTATATGAGTATCTAGGTGGTGAAGAGGATAAAAGCCCTGAACTTGGAGTTAGGAAGACCTGAGTTCTGATCTGGCTGTAGACACTTCTGAACTGTATGACCTTAGGCAAATCCCTTATTCTCAGTTTCCTCAACTGTAAAATGGGGGTAATAATAGAACCTACTTTGCAGGGCTACTGTGAAGATCAAGTGAGCTAATATTTGTAAAGCACTGGGCACAATTCCTGGCACATAGATATTTAACCTCAAATCTAAATGTCCAGAGCAGGGGCAGTCTGGTACCAGTGAGCCTTTTGGGTCTCAAAGGATTCAAGGCTTTTTTTTTTTCCCCAACCATTATAGGGGAAGGGGACAATTAGTTATTTTTCCTTTTCCTACAGGAGGGATTGTCCCAGAAAATAAAACATTTTTCTTTTCTTTCAGCTAATTAAATGCCTTTTTTTGGTCCAGCCATCAGAAGTACCCTTATTTCTAATATGTAATATTCTATAGGATGATAGAACTGTAAGGAGACTTTTGGAGGCAATGATATAGAGAAAGGAGTCAAAAGACCTGATTTCCATTCCCAATTCTGAGGCTTACCATCTGTGTGTCCTTGGGCAAATCATTCATTCTCCCTGGGACTCAGTTTCCTCACTTGAAAAGTGAAGAGTTTGGATTGAATGGTCTCCAAGTCCCTCTCAGCTCTGGAGCTATGGTCCTTCATCTTGTTCACCCCCTTTGTTTTAAGGTGGAAATTGAGGCTGAGTGATATGCTAAAGGTCACACACTTAGTCAATAGAAGACCCACGATATGAACCCCATCCTCTGACTACCAATCTCATGTACCTTTCAGTTCATTGTTCTTCATAGTTGCTTTAAGATTCTGGTATTTAGGGTATAACCGATAGTCTCTTCAACTTGGAGTCTGGAGAGGTCTGCGTTTGAATCTTACCTTACCTTGCATGAGCTTTGGCAAATAGCCTAATTTCTCTGTGTTTTATTATCTTTATTTGTAACAAGGGCAAAATTATAATAAAACCTCTATAACCCACCTCAGTCAATCAACAAGTGCCTACTGTGTGCTAGGACCTTAGGAGACAAGCGCAAAGAATGAGACAATACCCTCGTATTCCATCAGGTGAGACAATCTGTTCATTTATATAAATATATGCAAGAAAAATACATACCTGAAATAATCACTGGAGTTGGAAGTTTTTTGACTGAACAGGGGAACTTTGTACCCCCTCTTGGATGGCCCCTAAATTACTGTGGGTGGAGCCTTTTCCTGTTTCTCCCCTCAAAAGAGACTTTCTCTCCAGTGCCTGCTAACCCCTTGGGTGAGGGGTTTTCTTAAACCTATTCAGGAAGAGCAAAGGAACATATGATGTAACTGCATCAGTTGACTCTGAGGAAAACAATTCTTCCTCCTTATCAAACATCCCACAATTTCAAACTGCTTACCATAGCTCAGGCTTTGGCTGAGGTCAAAGGTCTGTAGATTCATTTGGTCTTTACCTTGCTTTAGGGATGTCATAGAATATAAATCAGGAAGATTCTCTTTTCATTTTTATCTTGAGAGCTAAAGAGCTAATTTCTGACAGTCTAATTTCTCTGGCTCCTTTTCTTTCTCTGTCTATAATATGCTAACCACCTCCCCCTCTTCACCCACTGTTACCAGTAATGAAACACCTACAAATCAGAAATTGCCCTGGTCTACCACACCCTTTATCTCATGGCACCTCTCAATACTAATTGAACAAATATTTTAAAATTTTATACATAGTTAAGCCGGGATTTAACATCTCTTGAGCTAGAGAACAGAGAGGAGGGATAGTTAAATCATCATCTGCATGGAAAATTCTCCAATGACCCCATCCTCTTGGACATTCCTACCAGCTCCTTATCCCCCACCCCTCTTTCTGTGACCAGGTTGTTTTTCCCTCTGTGGTGGGTGGAAACAGCAATGACGGTCCCTGGTGGTTGCTCAAACCCCAGCTGCCTCATATCTCTTCTGTTCTGCTATGGAAGGACTCTCCATCTTTTCTAAGAAAGTTACTTGCTTACAATAGCACTTGCTTTCTTCTTGTCTTGAGATTTCTACTACCTTCATTTCTCTGGATAAGGCAGAGGGGAACTGTCCTTTTCTGGGCCTCATGTGAGAGAATGCCAGAATCCTTTGTCTCCCCCAACCCCATGGACATTTTATTCTGTGACATGCAAAATACATGGAACTAAATGGATGGCTATGCCTAAGTGTAAGATAGGGAGAGGGGAAGGTATTAACCATTGGTGGGATCAGGAACAGCTTTATGTAGAAAGTGGAATTTGGGTTGCTTCTTGAAGGAAGAAAGGAATTCAGTGAGGTAGAGAGAGATAGGGAGTAGATTTTAAGCATCATAAAGAGCCACTTCAAAAGTAGAGCAGGTGCCATACTTGAGGAACAGAGAAAAGGCCTAGAGTTGCAGAGTGTGTGAAAGAGAGTAATATATGAGTCTGAAATGATAGGTTGGGGCTAGGTTGAGAAAGGCTTTAGAAAGCCTTTTATTCTAGAGGCAATAGGGAGCCACTGGAGTTTATTGAGTAGGACAGTGACGTGGTTAGATCTGCACCTTAAGGAAAATCACTTCAGTAGTTGTGTGAAGGATGGATCAGAGAAAGAGAGTGCTGAGGTAGGTAGACTGATTAGGAGACCATGGCAATAATGTATTTAAGGAGTGATTAGGGTCTGAACTAAGATAGTGATTATTTGGGAGATGTAGTGGAGGTAGAAATGGCAAGATTAACAATTTATATATATGTATAATTTATAATATATAATTATATATGCTTTATATGATATGCAGATATAATGTATATATAATTTATAAACAGCTGAGGACAATGAGACAAATGTATGCAAAGTACTTTATAATAATAATAACTAGTATTTCTATAGTGTTTTAAGGTTTGAAAGGCTCTTTATAAACATTATGTCATCTTATCCTCACAACCACCTTTGAAGTTAGGTGCAGTTATTATGCCCATTTTACAGATGAGAAAGTTGAGTGATTTGCCAAGAGTCACAGAGCCAGTAAGTGTTCAAGGCTGGATTTGAATTCATGTCATCTCGATTCCAAGTACATATGTAGTATTTACATGTCAGCTGCCATTATTAAAAATCATTTGAATAAGCCCAGTCCCTGAGCAAGGCAGGGATTGACACTTTCATATATCCTAAATTCCCTTTCAACTGCCAAGAAGATATACACTCTGGATTGAGGAGAGTAGACAACAATTGACACGAGAGACTTCCCATTCTTACAGCCCTGGAGCAAGCCTCCATCTCCAGCAAGCCTCTTTAGTGGAGAAGGCAGGGGGCTGAAGGGGAGAGAGGAGATGAGAGTGGCAAGATTGGGCTGCAGCTGCTTCTCAGTGCCACTGGTACAGCTACGGCTACAAGAGTGGCAGTTGTCATGACAGCGAGCTTTAACAAGACAGAAGACTGAGATGAAAGGAGAGACTGTATAGCCCGTGCCTGGTTGCTTTAGAACAACCATGGTGAAGCTCCCACCTCTCAATAGTCTACTTCATTTTCCTCATGTCTTTAAAAAAAAAGTATTTTCACTTTCTGTATTGGCCATGTGTTTTTAGAAGGAAACCTTTTTCTCTAACATCTTTTAGTGAGTGTGTGATGTTAGACGGATTAAAGGAAGTTAGTGGAGTGGGATACTGGTTCAAAGAGACAAGGGCATTTTCTTTCTAAAATATTGGGGAGCCTCTCTACCCTATAGTAGGGGGCTTGAGTCAAATAAAATAGATTTTATTAATAAACATTTTAAATTTGCAAAGGCATGAGAAAGATTAAGTGAATCCTGACAATGTCCAGGGGCTAAATAAAGACCGTGAGTCAGCAGACTTAGGGGTGAGGAGGTTTGTGAGAGTTGAGTTGCTTTTCCCAGAGGCAGTTGCCTTAGTGGCCTCAGCCAAACATCCTTCCTATTGTTCTGTTTCCTGAGGCAGGTTGGCCCTTCTCCACCCTCCCAGTGAGGTGAAGTGAAGGTATTGACTGAGGCCACCAGGGAATGAATGCCTGAAGAGAGGAGTTTGACCATTTGAAGGGATAGATGATCACCTGACAGAGCTGAGAGGGGCTAGCCAAATTTCCTGCTTCAGCCAAGGGCCTTTAACCGCCAGCCACTGTTGTACTAGTAAAACTTTTTCTAAGGTCCATTATACTGTTCCTACAAAGTTTAAATGACCTCAGGAGAAATTCCAAGGCATTTGTCCCATAGACTGAGCACAGTGGATAAGAGTCAAGCCAGATGCTTATGGTTTAGTTAGTTTCCATGACTGCATGGGCTCTAAGCTGCTGATCTTAACTTTATTCTCAATTCCCTGATGTTTATGTTTCTATGGTTAAGTATGTCGTGCTTGGTAGGGGAATAAAAATAATAATAGGCATGTTACCGTAAAGATTACTATTGGAAATAGATACCCTTAAATAAAAGCCTGACAGGTGGTTATGTTTTATGAGGTTGTTTGTGACACATTTTTGAAGCAGGTTTATTACAAATAAATCATACAATAGTTGCCTCATTTCAACACTTTACTCCTCATACTTCTTTCTCTCATCCCCTTTTCATTCCTTCCCTGATCGTGTTTTGTTTTAAAGCAGTGGTATGCCAGTTTCCTGTAGTACTCCAAAGTTATGGGTAGGGATAGGCCAATGCTCTTTATTAAGAGATGCACTTCCTTTCCTTATTTTGTGTAATTGGAACCTACTTCCTAAAAATAACTCTCCTTTTTATAACTTGATTCTTTTTATAGCTATTGTCCTCCTTATTTATGTGATTGACCTTTTCTTTCTTACTTTGCTATGTTGGCAGATTATATGTTTTTCCAATGAATAATCATTACTCTTAGGTCTAATCCTCAGTGAATGTGGTAACAGCAGTTATTTTCACTTAATTCCTTGTGGCTTTTTAAAATAGTATTAATTTATACATACAAACACATTTACCCACATATTTGTATGTTACAGTACATACCACATGCACATATGTATCACACATGCACTATGTGTTACATGTGTTTCTTGTTTGTCACAAGTATATGATGTGTATATGTATGTATAATCAGCTAGGTATTTGGTATATATATGTCACGTGTATATGATATGTGTATGTCATATGTGTATATTGTTTTTACACAGAACACGTTCCAGAAAACAACTTCAAACTTTTATGAATTTAGTAAAGATGGACATTGCAATATAAAAAGGACAAAAAGAGAGAATTCATGTAAAACTGCAAACTTCTGTTAGGCACAGTTTATTTTTTAAGTGCATTTTAAATTTAACACAATAGTCACAGAATTTGTTACTTCTTTGGGTTGCCTTCTGAATTCTCTTATGCTATTTTAAAATGTTTCATAGATGCTCTGTTTTCTTTTCCTTATCACTGTTGCTACTCTCCACCCCCTTATAGAAGCCCTGCCTTGCATCAAGCAAAACAAATTCACACTTTGGCTTTATCCGTAAATATATGTCTCTTTCTGCACCTTTAGCCCATCACTTCTCTGACAAGAGCTAGGAAGCACATTTTATCCTTAGTCTCTAAGGTTACAACTGGTCACTGTATCAATCAGATTTCTGAATTCTTTTAAAATTGTTTTCCTTTATTTTATTGTGGTCACCATGTAAATTGTTCTGATTCTCCTCACTGTAGTCTCCAAGAGGTCTTTGGACTGGTTGCGGAGTGATCTAATAACTCTATGCTACTTTTATCTTTTGCTTCTATATGTTGCGTACCTGAGCTATTCTTCTAATTTTTAACCAGTATCAAATAATTTTAATGAATAATGCTTTGTAGTATGTCTCTCAATCCAATCAATGTAACTAACAAGATGACCTAAACCCTGATATTTTTTATTGGGTGAGAATGCATCCTTGATTGAGTTCAGAATCAGTTGACAATCAAAAGAAGAAACTAGGTGTGAGCAATTTTTAGATATTTCTATTAAATCAATCAAAAAATAGACATTAATTAAGCATCTACTATATCCCAGACACTGAGAAGTGCTGAGGATACAAAAAGGGGCAAAAATACAGTTTCTTCCTTCAAGAATTTATAACTTAATGGGGAAGACCTTATGCAAACAAACATATACAAAGCAAGCTGTAACTGGGATGAATAGGAAATGATTAAAAGAAGAAAGACACTGGAATTAAGAGGGTTTGGGGAGGCTTCCTGTAGAAGGTAGAATTTTAATTGGGGTTTAGAGGAAGCCAGATAAATCAGTAGTCAGAGTAGAGGAAGGAAAGCGTTCCAGATATGGGAGATAGCCAGAAAAAATATCTGGAGCCAAGAGATGGAGGCCTGTACATGTCAGGGAGTAAAGTTTAAGACTGGAAAGGTAGTAGGGGGCTAGATTATAAAAGGCTTTGAATGTCAGTCAAAAGCATTTTGTATTTGCCTTGGAGGCAATAGGAAGACACTATAATTTATTGATTAGGTGGCCTGACATGATTGGATCTGTGTTTTAGGAAAATCACTTTTGTGGCTGAATGAAAGATGCATTGGAGTGGGGCGACGTTTGAGGCACACACCTCTCAGCATGTTATTGCAATAATTAAAGCTTGAGATGATGAGGGTCTGCACTAGAGTGTGGCAGTGTCAGAGAGGGACATGCCTGAGAGATGTTGCAGAGGTGAAATTGACAGGCCAACTTGGTACCATGTTGGATAGGGGGTGCGGGTGTGTGTAGAGGGGTGAAGAGACAGTGAGGAGTCAAAAATGACTGCTACGTTGTAAGCCTGAGGGACTGGGAGGATGGTATTGTCCTCTACAGAAATAAGGGAAGGTAGGAGAGGGGAAGGGTTTAGAGGAAAAGATAATAAATTTTGTTTTGGACATATTGAATTTAAAATGTCTACTGGATATCTGGTTTTAGATATTTAAAAGGCAGTTGAAGATGAGAGACTGGAGGTCAGCAGAAAGACTGGGGCAGGAAAGGTAGATCTGAGATCTGAGAAACATCAGCATAGAATTGGTAGGTAAATCAATAGTAGCTGATAAGAGGGAGAAGAGAAGAGGGCCGGGGACAGAATCCTGTGGGACAACTTTGGTTAGAGAAGTGTCTGGCAAAGGACACTTTGAAAAGGAGTGGTCAGGTGGGTAGAAGGAAAACCAAGAGAGCAGTGTCCTGAAAATTTAGAGAGAAGATAGGGCAATCAATAGTGACAAAGGCTGGAGAGAGGTCAAGAAGAATGAGGATTGAGAAAGGGCCACTAATTTGGCAACTAAGAGATCATCAGTAACTTTGAAGGGAACAATTTTGGTGAAATGATAAGGTCAGAACTGGAATTGTAAGGGTTTATAAAAGAGATGAGAAGAGAGAAAGTGGAGACATTGTAGATGGCCCCTTCAAGGAGATTAGTTGCAAAGGACAGAAAAGATATAGGACCATAGTTATCAGGGATATAAGGGTCAAGTGAGGGGGTTTTTTAGGTTGGGGGAGACATGGGCATGTTTATAAGCAGTAGGAAATAAGACAGTAGAGAAGGAGAGATTGAAAATAAGTAATACAGTGAGAATGACAGAGGGGGTAATCTATTAGAGGAAATAGAACAGAACAGGATCACTTGAACAGGTCAGAGGGGTTAGCCGTGGTAAGGAGTAAAGCCATTTCATCAAGCGTTCCTAGTATTCCTGCTGAATATTGTTGGCAATATTTAGAAAAGCTGATGATTTGCATGAGTTTATTTTACGTCTGTTTACTTTGTTAAAATTATTGTTTGAATTATTTCTTCTTTAAATCTCTAGGGTTCTCTAAGCAGATCATCATATCATCTGTAAAACCTAACAATTTTGTTTCCTCTTTGTCTGTGCTTATTTCCTTATTTGTTTTTCTTGTTTTATTGCTATGTCAAACAATTTTAGCATGAAGTCAAACAACAGTGATGATAATTTACATCCTTGCTTTTACACCCAATCTTATTGGAAAGCATCTAGTAGTTATCCATTGCATATATCTTTGGCTCTTGTTTTTAGATAGATGTCATTTACTATATCAAAAAAATGTCCTTATGGCCCTGTGCTTTTTACCATTTTTGACAGAAAAGGATATTATATTTTGTCAAAATTAACAGTGTGTGAAAATAAGTCCTCAGTTAGTTTGAGAGCATTATAGGACCTTGGCCATTGGATGAAGGTGGCTAACACTACATAGAAACATCTTATGACTGACTGAGAGAATTAATCATATCTTACTTATTAAAAAAAATAAGCAAACATTCAGTAATCAAAGATTCTGAATTTGAGAGTGCTTTGTAGAATCAGATCTCTTGGCTTGTACCAGAGGCAGCAAGATTAGGAAAGGACCTTTTCTTCTGTCCCACTCCCATCATACCATTGTAACTTTTGGACTAGTAGGAGCTAATGGGTCCAGCCAGGAGCACATAAAGACAACTGAGGATAGATGAAAATGTGAAAAGAAGGAAGTATCTGCAGGAAGCATAATTCATCTTGCTTGAAAAAAGGCTGGCTAAGGACTGGAGGAGGCCAGCCCAGAAATACTTGTACCCTTAGGAGCATCCTCAGGACCTTATAAAGAGAGAAAATACTTACAGGCCATATGGTACCAATAGCTGTCGGTTTCCCTTTGCTATACATGCATCCTGTATATGTGTCATACTCATGATGTATTCTTAAGTTTAAGCCTGTTCTACTTTGGACACTAAATATATTTGTGGGAGAGTGCACCCCAGACTTTTAGGGGGAATGTTCACACCACCTCTTCTTACAGTATCATCTTAGTAAATGCCTTCACTAAAATGGAAAACACACTGGTGGGAACTCATGAGCTGTAGTAGTAGGATTAGGTACCCCCAGAGTTATCCCTAGAATTTGAGAGTGGTTGTTAGCCAACCCCCTGGGGACCCAACTGATGAGTTTGAAGAATTAGGGAAATAGAGTGAGTATCACATGCATCCTATGACAACTGGACTAGGATTTGGGTCCAGAACTGAACAGGTTGAGACAGGGAAGCTTGTTCCTTTCAGGAGATTATAGATCTTTAATTACACTAAATTTCTCCCAGAAACTAAGATCTAGCTTTTTAACACCAGTATTCTACTGGTGTTGTATGGCTGAATCAGCTACAGTCTCTGAAGTAAAAAGAAGTATTACTCAGAGGACAGAGCAGTGTAGAAGGATGTGTAGCTGGTATGAGTAGAACTATGACAAACTAGAATAAGAGGAAAAGAATCCAGATATTCATATTATTACATATTAATTATTTTATAATTAATTTTGAATATTACATATTAATATGTAATTAATATTAATACATATTACTAAATGATAATTATGATATAGTGGATAGAATGCTGGATTTGGAGTCAGGAAGATTTGGATTCAAATCCTGTCTCTGATATGTACTGGCTATGTGATCATGTGTAAAAGAGCTTAAAATCTCTGCGCCCCAGTTTCCATATCTATAAAAAAGGGAATAATAACAACTGTGGTACCAATCTCATAGGACTGTTTCAAAGATTATATGAGATGCTTAGGCATTTCAGAATTGGGAGTACTACTAATGTTATACAAATTATCTATCTGTCTCTCTCTCTCTCTCTCTATCTATTTACCTACCTACCTATCTATCTAAGTAACTATGTTTGGAAACTCTGAGTCACTATATAGATATCAGGTTATTATTAGAGTTAAAAATTTTAGCAATTAAAATTCTTCTTGGAAGGAAAATGAATAATTTTCTTCCAGGAAACATAGTGATGTTATTACATGAGCTTGTAGCTTTTGAAATCATGTATCTTGAGGGAAATTTTGATTGCCTTTAGAATGGATGGTGTCTATGTTTCTGTTGTCTCTTGAAACAAGCAGTTTTCATCATTAAATAGATATTCAGCAATTAAGACACAGTAGAGTTTGGATGAAAGTTTGCCATAATCTGAAGACTGAATTTAAATCCATGCTTGAAAAAAGTACATCACTATCAATGAAAGCAAAATACTTTGGAAGCACATTTCTCTTTCTAGGGGGATTCATTAATTGCTCTCTAATCCCTTCTATTTCCTAAGTGCAAACACTCATAAAGAAAGATGAAATAGTAAAATTTCAAAGTCTATTTTTGGAGCACTGAGACTAAACTACATTTAAGACTTTAGTTACTAATTTTAAATATCAGATTTCTTAAAGAAACCTCATATTAAGTACACTAAAGACTTTATTGAGGATATTATAAGAGAAAACCAATTAAATGCTTTTTCCCTCTAATGTATTATTGGATGATAGTATATAATTTAGATTTGAATTTATTTGAGAATGTTGATCATATCTTTTTCTGTATTATCCTACAATACCTAATAATATAAGTACCCTGCATGTGGTAGGCGCTTAAATGATGACTGGGAGTTTATAGTTTGATTTATACTCAGATTCAATTATTTGTTTTGGTTTTTTAATAGATGGTAAGGAGTGTGTGTGTGTGTTTATTTTTTTTTCTTTATGCCTCTTGGAGAACAGGAAGTACTTTGAAACAAATAATGTTACTCATGAACTAATTTTTTCTATTCAGTTTTTATTTTTTCAGATTTGATAAGCATTGTTTTGAATAAGTATGAGTCCAACAGGTCATTATACAGATTATGAGCAGCTAGGTGGGGCAGTGGATATAGCACCAGTGCAGAAGTCAGGAGAACCTGAGTTCAAATCTCACCTCAGACACTTGACATTCACTAGCTGTGTGACCTTGGGCAAGTAAGTCACTTAACCCCAATTGCCTCATCTTGGGTCATCTCCAATCATCCTGATGAATATCTGGTCACTGGATTCAGATGGCTCTGGAGGAGAAGCGAGGCTGGTGACCTTGCACAGCCCTCCCTTACTCAAAAACAATGTCAAGTGCAAGTCATGTCATTATTTCTCTGATAGCATGGTCTTTTTCGGCAATGAAGGACAAACACACACACATATAGATTATGTCTACACAACTCTTTAAAGCAGTTGTTCTTTAGCAGAGGTCCATGAACTTTAAAAAAAAACGTTTGGTAACTATTTTAGTACAATTGGTTTCCTTTGTTTCTTAGAAGGAGTTGGGTAAGATACTTTCTATCTCTATTTTTGCAGACAGTTTATGTAATATTGGAGTTAATTGCTTTCTGAATGTCTGATAGAATTCCTTTTATACGTCCACCTGTGCTCTGTCTTTTTGCCTTCATTTATGGTTTGCTGTACTATTGTTTCTGAGATTGAGTCATTTAAATTTTCTATTTTCTTGACTTGTTAATATGAATATTTTATATTTATATTTTTCTAAAAAATCCATCTGCTTTACTTAGATTTTCTGGGTTTTGAGGCATATAAATTGGCTAGTCTTGGACATATAATTCGCTAAAATAGTTTCTAATAGTTTCCTTGATTTCTTCTTTATCTTTTGTCAATTCTTGTTCATTTTTTATTGTGGAATTTCATTTTCCTAGGTTTTAAAATCAGATTAACTAATGTTCTTCCTTTAAAAAAAATTAGTGCCCCATTTATTTACTGGCTCAGTGGCTTTTTTTCTTTTTTCAATGATGTTTATCCTGTCTTCATCTTTAGGAATTCTTTTTTTTGAGGGGGGAGTTATTTGGCTTTTTAAAATTTGTTCTAATTTTTAAAATTTATGTACCTAATTCAGTAATCTCTTCTTTCTTGCTTCTGTATTTGAAAGTGTTTAGAGATATAAATTTCCCCTAAAGACTGCTTTGACTATATATCAAAAGTCTGGGTATGTTGTCTCATTGTTTTAGTTTTCTGTGATTTACTGTTTCACCCACTCACTTTTAATACTATATTATTTTGTCTTCATTTGAATCTGGATTTTTACAAGTTTCCTTTATTGTTTGTAAAGTTTATTTCATTCTCATCAGCAGAGGGTGTATTGAATAGTTCTTTTTTTCCCATTTATGTGAGTTTTTTTATGCCCCAGCATGTGGCCAGTTTTTGTAACATGCAAAGCTGACAAATATGGATATTCATTATGAGTCTCATTCATTAATTCCCATAGGTCTGTCTAATCTAGTTTTACTAAAATTCTACTCAATTACTTAGCTTTGTTTATCTTTCTGTCAGTTTTGTTTTGATCTGAAAGGGACACATTTTAGTTCCCAGGAATGATTTCTTTATAATTTATTTCTCCTTGTAATTTAATAAACTATCCTTTAAATGCAAGATGTTTTGATATTATGTCATTATGTACGGATATATTTAGCATTGATATTGCTTCATCATCCTTCATTTCTTTAAACATAATGAAGTTTTGCCAGTCACATTTCTAGATGCATTGAATTTGGGGCAGTTTTATTTTATAACTTGACATACTCAGTGTGTATGGGCTTTGTTTTTGGTGGTTGTTCATGGTTTTTAGGGAGTCCTGTAATTTGTAAATTCTCTCTTCTAATTTTGTTTTTCCCTTTTGTTTTTGATAGTAGATACTTGAGTGATATTTAACATGGGATTGTAATTTTTCAGTCTTTGGATTTTGTTCTAATATTTCTTGTTATATTATTGAATTTTTCATTTGTTTGTTCCATTCTGTTTTTCAGGGTATCCATTACTTGGGTAAGGTTTTCTCCTTTTTCTTCTGAGTTATGTAATCTCCTTCCAAATACTTTTGTTTCATCCTTTATCTCTTCTTAAAACTCTTTTTCATACCTCCCATCTATTTTTGTTGTCTTTGTAGCCATCATGCTTTTTTTCTGATTATAGCAAAATTATTTCCTTCTTCCAGAATTTTGTGTTGGAATTAACTTAAACCATAGTATTTCTTTACTGTGTTATTTTTCTTGTTTTCTCATTGTGGTAGCAGCAGTAACTTAGGCCTTGCCACATAGCCTGGGCTAGGTTTTCCCTGAATGGTGGGAACTGACCTCAAGACATAATTTGTCTGAGGAACTGAGGCTTGGACCATTGGTGTAGTTTCCTGCTGAATTAAGTACAGAAGTTAGCCCATAAGGATTTAGAAGCTCCTTGCTTGAAACTGGCATGCCAGCATGACCAATACAAAGTTGGAGAATCTGTGTTCAGTTGAATTATGCTTTCCATGCAATAGTTAAATAAACCTTTAATTAACTCATCATCTCATCCTCACTAACACTTATATAGGTAGTGCTTAAAACAAAACTTGAAAAGTCTCCTGAGAAAATATTTTTTAAAATTATGCTATATCTTAGCTACAGAATTAGAAGGATTGGGTTTCTAGTTACCTTAGATTGTTTTAACCTGAATCCATTTCTGTGAACTCAAAGATAACTCTTAAGCTGGGACTAATTATTTGTGAATGGAATTTTTTATCACAAAGAACCTTTGTTCGGTTGAGGAGATAACATGTACATAAATATGTGGCCCAATAAACACCAGGTCATTTTTAGGGAAAGCCCTAGCAACTGAAGGGGAGAAATCAAGGAAAACTTTAACGTTCAAAGTATTTGCTTGAGCTGAGCTTCAAAGGAAGCTAGAGATTCTAAAGAACAGAGTTGAGGGACATGGGGACAGACTGTGCAAGGACACAGAGATTATAAATCAAATGACATGTGAGAATAATAGCAGTTTGGTTGGACTTTAAGGTACATGAATGAAGAGTAATGTGTAATAAGGCTGGAAAGGTCCATTACAGCACAGCCCATTTGTGAAGTATTTGAAATGCCAAACAAGAGAATCTGTATTCATTCCTAGAGATAACAGAGAACCACTAGTGTTTACTGCTCAAGGGAGTAACATGGTCATACCAGTGCCTTATGAATAGCACTTTGACTTTTGTGTGCAGGAAGATTATAGAATTAGAAATTTGAAGGGACCTCAGAGGTCATTTGGTTCAACCCCATAATTTTACTTATGAGAAAACTGAAGATCAAAGAGGTTTACTGAACTTTTCCAAGGTCACTTGGACAGTAGATGATTGTCAGGTTACAAGTATACACAACCTAGATGCTAAGTAGCGCCATGTAGAGAAATAGAGAAATCAGGAGATTTATAGGTTTGGGGGGAAAGATGAGCAGTTTAATTTTAGACATGTTGAATTTAAAGAGCTGTAGGACATCCAGTTGAAAAGTGCTCTAGAGTCAGAGGACCTGGATTCAAATCCTGCCTCTGACCCTTCTTTACCCTTGGACAATTCATTTCACCCCTCCACTATAAAATGAAAGCAATTGGATTTGATTTTCTCTGAGATCCTTTCAGCTCTAGATCTTTTATCTTATGATCTTAAATCCATTAGACAATTGAAAATATGGGATTGGAACTTGGGAAGAAGGTCAGGGCAGGGGTATATTTTTGTGCATCATAAGCATGGGAGTGATAACACAATCCTAGTGAGTCAAAGGAAAAAGGTAAGTACAGAAGCTGGAGTGAAGGGGAGGGGTATGCCTTGTGATCAATATTATCTTAAACTACAAAGAACAGAGGTGTGTGTATATGAACATATATTCATTCCAACTAACCAAAACTGAGATTTGCTTGACTCAACTTTTTTTTTTAAATTTCAAAATACAGAGGACTAGAATTTTTCTTGCTCTTTATCTATGGGTTTAAATTACAACGAAGACCTTGAGATTCTGAGACGATCTGGTTTGCATGCAGTGTACTAAGATAATCTCATGTGATGAGAGGCAGCTTTTGGCTATGTTATGACTTTCCACTTAACTTGGAAAGTGACAGAAGTTTGTACTCTTCCTACCCTTGGCTACATCACTAATTGTCCCTTTAGTGAACACTAAAATTAACCACCCTTTCTTTTGTTGTTGGTTGTTTTGTATTGGTTTGGCCTCCAGTTAAAACCACAATTAGGTTTTCTTTTTCTGATCTCTCCAACTGCATTGTAAACTTTCCATCCATGTCTTTCACCACTGTGGTGGTAGAATTGAGCTGCTAGAAAATATCTTTTATAGAATCCCAGAAAATTAGATTTGGAAAGGTCCTTGGGGATCAACTAGTATGATCCCTTATGTAGGATAGAGGGAAACTGAGACCAGTAGAGTAACAAATTGTCAAAGCTAGTTCAAAGAAGTAAGCCCTTTGAGAATAGGGACTGTTTTTCTGTTTTTGTTATTATATTCCAAGTTTTTAGCACTCTGCTTTACACATTATTTTTTTTAAGTTGTTTTGGGGACCTGTTGGAGAAATAAGTGGTGTAGGTAGGAACTCACTGGGTAACTAGTTTGGTAATTGATAATTTTAGAGATTTACAGACACTGAGTGATTTGGTGACTTATTCATGGTTTCATAGTTGTATGTGTATCAGAGGCACGTTCATCGTAAGAGCATAGTTAGAGCTGGAAAGAACCTTACAAGCCATTAAGTCCAACCCCCCCCCCCCACCACCACCCTTTTTGCAGATTTGGAAACTGAAGCGTAGAAAGGTTAAGTGACTCATCCAGCCTAATACTTCTCATAAGTGTCCAAGGCAGAATTTGAACATAGGTCTTCCTCTCTCCACGTTCTACTCTCTATACACTCTCCCATGCTGTCTCTCACTTTAGTAAACTCTTAATAAATATTTGTTGAACTGAATTGGTGTCACGGTTGAGACGATAACCCAGGTCTCTTGACCTCCTTAATTCATTGTTCCTTCCCATATCCTATGCTTGTTTTCCTGTGTTGTGTATTTTCACCGACCAAAAGAAGAAAAAGACTCCTGAGTCAGTCAGTAATTTTGCTGTTTCCAAGTTGTGGGACTTACTGGAGATATTAATAAGGACTTGGACTTTGAACAGTATACCAAGAATAAAGAATAGAAATACTTAAAACAGATATTCTAGGCCTTGTGATTAATTATATGGTAATTTTGTGAAATTTAACTGGTTACTATTGCTTTGCATATCATAGATTTGTTTCTTAATGCAATAATATCTCAGACTCATAAAAGTACAGAATGTCCAGAAGTGTATTGCTCAACATAACCTACTTTATACTTCTTGATATACCTAACATAAATCTCCCAGGAAATCTTTCTTGATATGTGTTTCTTAATTAATATAAACCTTTATGCATATGTACATAAACATATTCTGTAAAAAAAGTTTTATTTCTGCCTTTGTATTTATATCATAATTATTTTACCTTAAGCATCCTTGCCTTTGAAACTTTCCTCTTAACAAAGAAAAAGAAAAAGAAACTTTCAAGCAGAGCCAATCCACACATCTACTTACCTCTTGGAAGGCATCCATGCATTCCATATCCACAGTTCCTTTCCCTCCCCTTCTCTAACCCAGTGAGATCAGGAAAGAGTGTTTTCATGATCGGTTTCCAAGGAAACAGATTACTCATTGTAGTTTATGAGTTTGAAGTGCTTTGCTTACATTATTAAAGTCATTATATATATATTTTCCCTTGGTTCTGCTTTTTTGATGCTGTAATATTTCATGAGTCTTCCTATATTTCTCAGAATTCTTCATATTTGTCCTTAATTATGCATGCAGTATCCCACAATTTGTTCAACCTTTCCTAGTCAATGGGTATATGCTTTGAGTTTCGGGGTTTTTTTGCTACCACAGAGTGATGCTGTATTTAGTTACACATATTTTTCTACAAACATTTTGTTTTATCAGGGTCCTTTATTCTTGAACTCCTTACTGACTTGTCCTATTAGGATTAATGCCTAACCAAACCCCAATTCTTGATTGCCTCCTACTGTGGACTTCCTCTGCTTTCTCATGTACATTTCAAACAGTCCTGGAAGAAATCATGCAACCACACTGACTCAGTTTATTTACCTGTTTGGTAATACCAACTGGTGACTCAGTAATACAACCTTTTTATTCTTACCTAATTGGTTCTCTAAAATAGCTCCATCTCCCACCCCCCTTCCCCGCTTCTGGGAGGGGGAAAAGGAAGGGGGATGGAAAGACAGAAACTTTTTTAAAAATATGTTTTGAGGGGCAGCTAGATGGTGCAGTGAATAGAGCACCAGCTGTGGAGCCAGGAGGTCCCAAGTTTGAATGTGACCTCAGACACTTGACACTAGCTGTGTGACCTTGGGCAAGTCACTTAATCCCAATTGCTTTGCCTTCCCCCCTCCAAAAAAAGATTGGAAAAATATGTTTTGATAGCAATTTCAATACTATTTGTTTCTTTTGTAATCTTACATGTTTTAATTAATGCATTTAAGAACGTTATTCTGAGAAGGCATCCACAGGCTTCATCAGACTGCCAAAGAGTTCCATTTCATGAAAAAAGGTTAAGAAATTCTACTCTATGTCATTCTCTATAGAGGCTGTTCCAAATCTTCTTTTCTCCCCTTGGATCTTTCTGTCTTGTATTACTCCTCCCCATACTCTCCAAGGTGAGACCCTAGCTTCAGACTTTACCGAGAAAATAGAGTCTAGTGAAAGTGCTCTTCTCTCTCTCAATTTATCTCACAACTGGTTAACATTATCTTCTGTCCTCTCCTCCTTTATTCTGGTTTTTGATGAAGAGGTGGCCCTTTTCTTCTTTGGTTGTTTTCTTTATCCCATCCCATCTCAACTCTCACTGTTTATCCCCATAATCAGCTCCCTTTTTTCCCCTTAATCTAATCTAATCTGTTTATCTGCTGACTCCTCCCTGCTTGCTACTAACATACTCCTATCTCCCCATCCTTAAGAAACCCTCATTTAACCTTGCTATCCCCTCAAGCTATGATCCAGCATTTATATGCATCCCTTTCACTGCCAGTTTCCAGAGGGAAAAAAAAAAAACAACTCCACTGAAAAAACCCTCATCATATTTACCAGCGGATCTCTTAATAGCTAAGCCCAATAACATTTTCTCAGTTCTCATCTTTCTCAACTTTTCTGTAGTGTCTCTACCAGACTGCTTCTTCTCACTCTGTTTTGCTGGATCATCATCATCCATGACACTCTCTCAGTTGTGGATAGCTTTGTGTTGAATTTGTATTGGAAAGTCTAATTTTTGTCCATTTCTCTTCTTGTCCCCTCTCCTCTTTCAGGGTTTCGTGCTCCCCCAGAGCGGGGTGCCCTATATTTTGGAAAACTTTGCACTCCACCGTGCTTCTTTTCTTCAATTATTTTACTTCAATCGATTATTATACCAGATTGTAATACGGTGATGCCCTCAGGAACTTTTGATGTCTCTGGGACTGTTGGACTGTAAGCTAAATATCCCCAGGCAATGCTTTTTGAAATTTTTGTCATTGCTTTTTATAGTTTTTCTCTCTTTTTCCTTCTTGTCACTTCTGGCTCCTGTCAAGTTTGCCTGGCACTAGCAGCCCCTCTCTCTGCTTCTGATTTGCTATTTTCAGTCTGCTATGGGCTTCAAAACCAGATTTCCAAGCTTGTTAGAATTATGTCTAAAGTAAATAGGCTCTGAGAGAGGACCTGGGGAACTTTTTCATGATTAAAGTCCCTGAATTTGAATGCAGAGACTTATGACATCCATTCTGACTTAGCAGGCCTTTTTATTTTCCTTCCTGGTCGATCGTGCTACATTTTTTTAGTTGAGTTATGAAATGAACTAAGCTGGGATAGGTGAGCTGCACCAGGAAGGTGAAAGCCATGTGACTTTCATGACTTTCATGTTCTTTGTCATCTGTTGACACTAGAAGTCTTGACCAGAGAGATGAGCTTCCAGGATACCATTTCAGTTGAATTGTATTAAAATTCTATTAGAAACTCACTCCCATTGCATACATGAATTTTATTTGAGATAAACAGTATGTGTATATGTTTTATTAAAACTCTTATTTCCAATTAAATTTATTGGCCACACCCTCCATAAAACACTAGTCATAAAACCTTAGTGGTGCCCTGTTGGGAACAGAAATAGTTATTTCTCAGTGCATACGAGGAAATTGTAAAACTTTTAAGCTTTGGTTGTGCCTTTGACTACAGAACCTCTTAGTTGTCTTTTAAGGATTAAAGTAGTCCCTTGAAGTATGAGTGAATAAAGTATAGTTTTCACAGGAAATTTGTTAGTGGAGCATCTTGGGTTTTTTCTTCATAGCTATGTTACTTTCTCATTAATAGAATTTTTTATCATTAATAGGATTTCTTTTCACACTCAGGTAGTCTGGCCCTAATGGGCCTCTCCTACCCAGGGAAGAAAATACTATACCTCTGTACACAAAAGGAACTCTCTACCTTTCTTTGTTACTTCTTTAGCTAGTTTACTCATGATTGATATATTGAAATTCCCATGTGGAAATCACTACTTACATAATTGAAGCCAGCAGACCCTGAGAGGGAATCACAGTTGGGCATAGGAGACTTTTAGACTTTCTCTCCTGTCCTCCTTCCATCTTCCCTACTTTCTCCCACACTATGTACGAACTTGCTAGTAAGAGTCAGCGCCTAGTAGAGAATAACTGGTATATTCCTAGAGACAGGAGTGGGGGGCTGTGGGGAGTGTTCCTACATTTGTCCTCTGACTATACAAGAGTTACTACTTCTAACCTCTTTTGCCATTCAGACCTAGCCTGTAGTTCTGGAGATTTCCTAAAATCACTTTCTCAAAGGCCAGGACAGATAGTTGAGAATTTGTGTATTTAACAGTGTTGATTGACATGTGAATTCTTGCATCCTTTTTGTGTGAACCACGATAATCAGTCAGTAAACAAGCATTTATTAAGTGTTATCATTCAGTCCTTTCAGCTCTGTCTGACTCTTCCATGACCTCATCTGAGGTTTTCTAGAGGTTTGTCATTTCCTTCTCCAGCTCAATTTACTGATGAGAAACCAAGGCAAACAAGGTACTGCGCTATCTAGGTGCCCTATTTATTAAGTAACTACCAAGAACTTTGTCAGGTGTTGGTTGCTGGGAGTATAGAGGTAGAAAAGAAATAGCACCTATTGTCGGGGAGTTTACATTCTGTGGTAGAGAGATGACATGCCCATTGGATCTCCTCAATTTAGGTAATCAAAGAAAGCCCAAACATCTCACTGAAATTCATCACAAGTCTGGGGCTTTTAAATAGGTGGAGTAAGTTTAGTAGTTGGTCAGACTGGAATAGGAATGGGGAATCTGGGACCTCCAGGTCACGTGTGGTCCTCTAGGCACTCCAGTGCCGTCCTTTGACTAAATCCAACCTTCACAGAACTTTCCCCACCCAAGTCTAGAAATAGAAGAATTCCCATGTTGAAATCTCTAGAGAATTGGAGCCAGCAGACCCCAGAGGAAATCATTTTTGGGGGTAGGAGACTTTTAGACTTTCTCTCCTGCTCTCCCCTTTCATCCTCCTCACTGCGTCCCACATTGGCTATGAACTTGGAGAGATTTTGCTAGTAAGAGTCAGTACTTAGTAGAGAAACAATTAGGAAGAGATTAATATGGAGAAACAGCCCCCAAGTTGGAGGCAGCTTCAAGATCATGACTCCTTTGTTACATTTGTTCTTTACCTATTATCAGTTGGAGTCCACTCCTCCTGTGTACGGTGTGTGTAATTGTGGGAGAGTGCACCCCATCCTTTTAGGAGGAATGTTTTGTACTAACTGTTCTTGATACCGTGCCACCTTGGTATCATACCAACCTTAGTAAATGCTTTTGCTAAAAAATTAATTAATTCTACTGGCTGACAGTTAATGAAAAGTGTAGAAAAGTATTTTATGTTGTTCAGGAAACTTTATTAATATTATTTAGACCTACCTTTAAATAGGTAGAAATTGTCTGACCCACAGGCTTTGCTGCAAAGGTCAGGCTGACCTCAGAGACTCTCTGGAAAGCTAGATGGCTGCAGGGAATGTTCGAATCCTACCCTCGGATTTCTGCTCCTGGCTTCTGTTTTGTTGAATGTTTATGCTTAGATCTCAAATGATCTTAATTTGAACGTTTACGCTTACTGATATGCATCTCGATAGACCTTGTCTGGGAACAGCCCTCTCTACAAAATAACTTAATTCTTTGCTGAACTCTATAAATTTCCAGGAGACTAGACTAGTAGCCTACTCCCTAGATTTCTTCCTCCCCAAAAGACCAAATAAATCTCTTTCTAAAATTATTTCAGGTTTTGGGGTTTGTTCTTAGGACTGACAGAAGTACTTCAATGGTGAGGAGCTATGGTGTTAGAAGAACACCTACCCACAGGGTCACCCCTAGAATCTTCATGGTAGTGACCACTCTTCTCTGTAGATCCTAGTTCTCAAGCATAAATTTGAGTCTTCAGAGTGGCCCTGAAGGAGGTGCTGAATAACAGTTCACCAGATAGAAACGATAAATACAATATAATTTAGGGAGAGACTTCCCCTAAGCTTCTTGAGTCTGAAAGAGAGAGAGCTAAGAAGGCCTGATTGTTTAGACTTTTGAACTTCGGGAGTGTGGGAAGGCAGTTAGGTTACACTGTGGATAGAATGTTGGACTTGAGGTCAGGAAGACCTGAATTCAAATGTGGCCTCAGACACTCTAGGCAAACCGATTTAACCTCTGTCTACCTGAGCCTGTAAAATGGGAATAATTATAGTACCACCTCCCACTTTGGTGTGCATCTAATGAGATAACATTTTTTTAAAGTGCTACATAAGTCTTAGCTATTGTTGTTAGAAGGTTGTAAAGGTGAGTGGCCTGGCTGTAAAGGACTTTAAAGGCAAATGAACCATCTGGAGTTAGATTTAAGTAGTATACTTCTGGGTTGAAAAAGAAGTGCACTAATTTAGCCCCTTGAGTCTCTCCAGTGTGTCTTATAATCAGTACCATTTTTTAAAAATCCACAACTCTGCATTTGTCTGCCTCCGTTAATAGACTGTAAGCCCTTTGAGGACTGGGGCTGTGTAATTTTTAAATCTTTGATTCTCCTAAGCTACAATGTCTTTCTCTTTTGTAGGTTCTTATGGTCCTGACTTGTGATTTTATCAGGGTAAGGACTCTCCCATGAGGAAACTTCCCTAGCAGCTGTGCTGCAGCTGGTAGCCTTAGAGAGTTAATAGATTTGTCCCATACATACAGGTCTGGAACCCTGCTCTTCCTGATTTTGAGGCTAGCTCTAACCTTTGGGCCAGAGTGCCTTGCCCATGTTAAATACTTAGTACTTGAATTGAATTGCATATGTAAAAGCACTGTACTTAGTTCAGTCCCTGTAGGAAGAATGATGTTCAGAAAAAGTCTTATTTGCTGTGTGATGGATAGTTTCTAAATCAGTGGTTCTCAACCTTTTTTGTATCATAGACCCAGTGATATGCTGGTAAATGTTTAACAACCAGCTCTCTAGGAAAAAAATATGCACATGAGGCACTTTTAAATTTAATCTGCATTATTAATATTTTCTTCATACTTTCTTTTATCAAGACAATCAACAAAACAATATATCAGACCCTGGGTTTTGTAGCTGTTAGGTGATTTCAGAGGTATTAATGCTCACTTGGAAAATTTAACAACCTTCTCTTTCATGAAGCCCATTCTTCAATAGCCTGGTGAAACCCCTTCTCCAAATTATGTTTTAAAATGCATCAATAAAATGCATAGGATTACAAAGGAAGCCAACTGTATTGAACTATATTGAAATATAGTTATGAAAATATTGTAAAACACCAAAAAATCCACAGACCCCAGGTTAGGAACTTCCCTGATCTGACATTTTATTGTCACAGAAACACTCAGACCTCATAATTTGCTCAAGTCACAGTGACTTTTCTTCTGTCAGCTACATTTCAGAGAAATAAATTTCTCCAAAAGTAATCCAATTTTTATAGCTACAAATGCATGTACAAATTTTCCTTTTCTTTTAGTGATGTTTAAACTCTTCTTTGGTGTGTCCTACAAATTCCTGTTCTGTAGTTGACTGAGGATGCTTGGAGGAAGAGTCCTGAGGCATGCTTCTCAAAAGCTGGAAACCTTAGTGGATTCTATGCTTTGGATCTAAGCATTCCAGAATTGCCAATCTTTATAGGTATGGATAATCAGCTTCCAGTCAGTCTCTATTTTGTATGTGAATTATCTGAAGCCTGTTGCTTCCCTTCCCATTCCCTTCTGTTTCTCACCTGTTCATTTGTTTCTTGCTTATTAATAAGCACCTCAAACCACTCCAAGGTAGGTAGGAAAAGGGGAAAAATGATCACAATCTTTAAAAAAAAGTTGTATAGAGCTGGTAGAAAATGGAGATTATTGAATGACATGGGATTTTCCTGTGGATTTCATTTGTTGTGCATCCTAGTCTTCTCTAGGGCTAATTATGAGCAGGCTCCTGAGAGTACACAGTGCCATCAGGGAGAACATGAAAGGGTCAATTGATCAACACTGTATAGTAGGGTAGGTCTAATCCATTTCTCAGGGATTCAGGAATAATCAGTCAGGTAGGAGGCTTTTATTCATTTTAACAGGGTTAGCTCTTGCTCTGTCTTAACTTCACAGGATATCTGTGTCCTGGCTTGCACTTTGAATGTTCACACATCAATTCAGTGACTCAGTAACTGGCTTCCTGTTTAGTCACAGCTTCTGACCACAATTTTCCCTATTGTTCCTTCTGTCATATGTCTTAACTATAATCCCAGGGTACCTAGAGATTTGGAGAACTTGGGTCCAGTGCTTTTATTAAGATCTGCTCAGGCATTCAGTCCCTACATGCAGGCTTTGTAATCACCTGGTTATTTCCTTTTGATAACCTTTCACTTGTAATCTCCATGTTATGATCAAATTCTATCTCTAATTGTTGAGTACAGAAAGGACCCATGTTCTTAAATTCAATTCAAAGTATGTTTAGCTGAGTATACAAGTGCAAGGTACCAGGCTAAGCACTGAAGGGACCACAAAGATGGACCTTTATTTCTCTGAGAAATAATCATCTTACCAAGAATTCCACCTGGCCATGTGTGAATTTAGAAAAATAGATTTTTATTTCACAAGTCATCTGGCTTTTAACCCCTTGTGAAAATGGGCCCCCTAGTGGACGCAGACACACCTTAAGACAATTTCAAAAGCCCTTTTATGTAACTCATCCAGATTCGATTTTCCTTCCTGAATTCCTTTGGTCAAGTCAAGATTCACAGACTATCTGGAAACTCCTAAACCCCACCGCCACTTCCCTCTCTCATTTCCACATTTCAATTCCCCCTCCCATTTCATCCTCACTTTTCTTTATATTTTATTTAATAAATGCTTTTAGTTTGTCTGAATCATCCATAACATGAGAAAGGAATTTTCTTAATTGCTAAGTGAATTGACAAAAGCTGTGAGTTGAAGATAGTCCATTATCTAAGAACACTTCTAGGTTAATGGACCTCATCCTTTGTGAACCACACCTGGTCCAACAGTTTTTTTGATACACAGGAAGAAGCCTTATCAGAATAAAGAAAAGGAGTTTGCTTTCAGATATGAGGATTATCAGGTGGCCAACATCCCCCCCTCTATAAACAGTTTTATCTCTTACATTAGTCACCAATATCACTTTAAATCATGTTTCATATGATTTCTATGGAAACAAAATTCAATCATCCCTTACAGTTCTCAAAGAGATTTCATTAAGATGTACATACAAATATAAATAAAGAGTGAAATTGCAAAAGAAAGTGATACACTGCTCTTAATAATTCACAGGAAAGAAGAATCACTCCTGATTTAGGGGACCAGGGAAAGTTACAAAAAGGATATAGCATGTGAGCTGGGCTTGGAAGAATGCATAGGATATCATCAGAAAGAGATTTGAGTAAAAGGGAAAAGATTCCAAGTATGGAAAATAGCATGAGTAAAGACAAGAAGAGTTGGTTCTGGGCAAGACATGGTTCAGAAATGGTAGGTAGATTGCTTTGGAAGGGGCAGAGGATATGGAAAGGGGAATAATGTGAGATACGGAAAGAGAAGTGGGTTGGAGCCAGGTTTTAAAGGCTATTGAATACCAGGCTAAGGAATTTTGGGGCATTATTGAGTAGATAATAGGAAACTTTTGAATATTTTTGATCTGGGAACCAGGGAGACCTGTTGATGAGGGGAATGATGGCATCGTTAATCAGAACTGGAAAGATTTGAAGATTAACAGATTTTAGCAGGAGGAGTTCAGTTTTGGACATGTTGAGTTTCAGGTAGGACCAGACAAAAGGGCAATAAGTTGAACACAGAATTGAACAGGAAGAAGCAGTTGACCTGGATTACATTTAGGATATTGTAAAATTTCTTTATGATCTTGAGTTTTTCCTGGGAATAAAGGCTCTTAAAAAAATACTAATAGTCTACTCATATTACTATATGGCAAGGAGATATAGCAAAAGCTTCTGAGGAGTTGAAAATTAAAATCAAATAGAAGGCAATGCAGAGGTTCATGTTGAGTATGAGTAGGCTACTACTTACAACCAGTGTGGAATTTCAAATAACACGAAGATATGTCATCAAGGAAATGTATGATAGGAAGGAAAGGTGGTACAGTCATGTGGTAAAGGCAAGGGGTGACAGCTGAATAGGCTGAGCAGTCTGCTGCTATTCTTTCAGAGAATGTTAAGAGAAAATGAGGAAGGCCTCCAACTTAGGTTCTGTCCTGAACCCTCATCACTTCTTTCTTTATATTATTTCACATGTTAATCTCATGATCTCTATGCAGATCATTCTTAGATAAGTTTATTCAGCCCTAACCTTTCTTGAACTCCAGTCACACATCTTGTCTGGACATCTTGAACTGGATGGCCTGTAGACATCCAAAGTCAACATTTTAAAAACTAAACTCATTTTCTTTAGGCTTTCCTTCCCATCCCCTCCTTACCTCAACACTATTCTCTTCTGAATTTCTTTGTTACTGTCATGGTACTACCATCTTCCCAGTCACCTAGGCTCTATGTCATCCTTAGATCTTTACTCCCTCAGAATTCAGTGTAATCAGTCAATCAAGAAACATTTATTAAGTGCCTACTAAATTGTCAGGAATGTGCTAAGAGCTAGGGGATACAAAGTTGGTTGTTGTCCTTCATCTTCGAAGAGAACCAAAATGACATTGTAAAGTGAAATTTCAATGTGTCCGACTGTGGCTGATCAGACCAATACAAGCTTGGAATGCTCTACCACAGGTTGGGCACAGATAGTTCATTTGAATATTTGGGGTGGATATCCCAAATTTGCACATCTTGCATTTACTTTGTGCTGTCTCAATTTTGCTTTGCTCAAAGAACACAACACCTTTTCATATGTGGGCACGCTATGCTGAGCAGTCCTGTTCCAGTGTCTCCCATGTTGCACAGTCAAATCCAAAGTGCTTGAGAGAGACCTTGAGAGTGTCCTTGTATTGTTTCTTCTGGCCACCATGTGATCACCTGCCCCATGCAAGTTCTCCATAAAATAGTCTTTTTGGCAAGCGCACATTTTGCATTCAAACAATGTGGCCAGCCCATCAGAGTTGCGCTCTCTGAAACATAGTTTGAATACTTGACAGTTCAGCTGGAACAAGGACTTCAGTGTCTGGTACCTTATCCTGCCAGGTGATCCTCAGAATCTTTCTAAGACAATTCAAGTGGAAGTGATTCAGTTTCCTGGCATGGCACTGGTAGACTGTCCATGTTTCACAGGCATACAACAATGAGGTCAACAGAACAGCTCTGTAGGCCTTCAGTTTGCTAGTCAGTCTAATACTTCTTCTCTCCCAAACCTTTCTTTGGAGCCTCCCAAACACTGAGCTAATTCTGGAAATGTATGTATCAACCTTATTGTCAATGTGTACATCCCTAGAAAGTACAGTACCAAGGTAAGTGAACATATCCACAACATTCAAAACTTCTCCATTTGTTGTAACTGATGGCTCCACATATGGATAGTGTAGCGGTGGCTGATGGAGCACATGTGTTTTCTTGGTGTTAATTATTAGGCCAAAATTAGCACAGGCAGAAGAGAATTGATCCATACTTTGTTGCATCTCAGTTTCAGAGGCTGCCTTGAGTGCACAATCATCTGCAAACAGAAAATCATGCACCAACACTCCCTCCACTTTGGTCTTGGCTTGTAACCTTTTCAAATTGAAGAACTTACCATCAGTACAGTAGTTGACCTTGATGCCATATTCATCCTCATTGGAAACATTTGTCAACATTGCTGAGAACATCATGCTAAAAAGCATGAGAGCAAGCACACAGCCCCGTTTCACTCCATTGGTGACTGGGAAGGCATGAGAGCTTTGTCCGTTATCCAGAACCTGGGCAAACATGCCATCATGAAATTGACATGCAATATTGATGAACTTCTCTGGGGCAACCAAATTTTGACATAATTTTCCATAAGCCCTCATGATTAACAGTGTCAAAGGCCTTGATCAGATCCACAAACATTATGTACAGACCTCTGTTCTGCTCCTGGCATTTCTCCTGGAGTTGTTGGGCAGCAAACACCATATTGACTGTTCCTCAACCCTTTCTGAAGCCACACTGGCTCTCTGGTATATGCCCATCTTCCAGGTGAGGGATCAGCCTATTAAGGAGGACTCTAGCAAGAATTTTGCCAGCAGTGACTAAGAGAGAGATCCCCCTGTGATTGTCGCAGGACAATCTATTCCCTTTACCTTTATAGAGATGGACAATGGAGGCATCCTTGAACTCCTGGGGCAAAACCTCTTCTTGCCATATAACCTGGAAAAGTTCAGTCAGCTTTTGTATAAGCAATGGTCCCCTTACCTTGTAAATCTCAGCTGGAATAGAATCAGCACCAGGTGCTTTGCCACATGAAAGGAGCCTAATGGTCCTCAAAACCTCTTCTTCAGTTGGAAGTTCAGCTAAGGAGGGGTTGGCTTCAACCTGAGGTAAACAGTCAATGGCCTCAGCATTGATTGATGATGGTCTGTTGAGAACACTATGGAAGTGTTCAGCCCATCTCTCTAGGATCATGTCTCCTTATCACTAATCAATGTGGCTCCATCAGCACTGAGTAGTTGTAATGCACCACAAGTTTTTGGTCCATAAATAGCTTTCAGGGAATCTTAAAAGCACTTTGGATTGTTACTATCAGCATAAAACGGAATTTCATCTGCCTTCTTACTGAGCCAGGAATCCTGCATCTCTCTAAACTTTGCTTGCACGTTACTTTTGATGGAATTAAATGCTGACATCTTAGAGGTGGATGAGCTATCCTGCTGTTAAATCCTGTGGAGTTCATGTTGTTCATTTATCAGCTTCTGAATTTCCCCATCATTTTCATCAAACCAGTCTTGGTGTTTGTGAGTATTCTGACCCAGATGACAAAGGCAGTGCTGTACACCAAATCTCTGAGAGCTGCCCACTCCTTTTCTGCTGCACTGTTGCCAGTTGTATGTTGGCTCAACTTTCCCTCCCAGTCAGCAGCAAACTGTTCACATTCAGAGAAAAGCTCTAATTTGTTGACATTAATTCTTCTAGTAGTCATTTTTCCTTGGGGGTGGCACTTTTGATGAATGAGAATATTTAGCTTGGAAAGGATAAATCTATGATCAGTCCAGTACTCTGCACCACACATTGCCTTTGTCACTCTCACATCTTGTCTGTCTTTTCTCCTTACAATCACATAATCTATTAGATTATATTAGATTGGGGTGGAGGGTGTGTTCAGGGAGGACTAGTACCTTTGGTGTGATGGTTGCTGAGCCCTTTTCGGGGCTCTTTCTACCTTTGGTGTCCACCTGTTCTGCCTAACTCTCACTTGTGGCTCCAAGAAGCTGCAGCATGCGTAGTGGTCACACCCTGGTAAACTGTTTCAGCAGGCGGGCCAAACCAGGTTGAGAGTAACCCAGGATTCTCAAACCCATTGGAGAATTAGGGGGGCGTCTATCCCAAGCATGTTAAGACTTCATCTGGTGGAATGGGCAGATGAGAATAATTTGTTCCAACGGCCATGAAGGCAGGTGATGCAGGTGATGTGGAGCACTTAGAGCTTGGTTAGACACCAAGGACGCCAAGGTCATCCACTGCATCCTGAGCCATCACCAGCCATCTTGATTCTGTCCTGCCACTGGACTGTGATGACTGAAGGAGAGAGTGAGGCTGACGACTTTGTGCAACTCTGCCTCACTTAAATCCAGTTTACACACAAATCAAAAGATATCATCCATACTATTTCACTATTATGCCTCAAAGTCCTGTGGCAACAGGCAAGTGATGAAGCAACAGGTGAGGATACACTGGGAGCTGTAGTCACAACCCTGTATACAGGCAGCCCAGGCCACAGGGTCATTTCTCACTGGAAGCAGCAGTGGGACTCGGCAGCCTCCTGGGTGTCTAAGCAGCCTTTTAAGGATTGTACTGCTCACCTCCTGGTATGAGGAAGGGGGCTAGAAAATGTGCCCTAAACATTGCCTGCTTACCCAACCCTGGCCTGATTACTGTGGCAGGTGGGGAATCCCACTATGTGGTGGAAACACAAAGAAATGTACGAAAACATCTGCAAAGATGATTCCACTCACCATCACATGGATGGCACATGGAACGTGAGCACGCTAATAGACAACACAAAATTCAGTAGACATGTAAGAAGAACTGCTCTTATTGCAAGAGAACTCAACAGGTAAAACACCCAAATAGCAGCCCTGAGTGAAACAAGGTTGGCAAATGAAGGCCAATTTACTGAGTTGGAGCTGGAGGGCAGTGGAGTTGGGCACAGTGAAGGGGGAACGCTGTGAAGCTGGTGTGGGTTTTGCAATCAAAACTAATCTAATCAGCAAGCTGGTATGCCTGCCAAAAGCAGTGAATGACAGGCTCATGACAATGAGATTGCCACTCACAGGAAAACGCCATGCCATTATCATCAGTGCTTATGCTCCCCCCATGACCAACCTTGATGAAGTCAAAGAAAAATTTTATGAAGACCTAGAGACCCTTTTCATCAGTGTGCCAAAAGAGGACAAGCTTATAATTCTGGGTGACTTTAATGCTAGAGTAGGCTCAGACTACAAGACTTGGCAGGGAGTCCTAGGGAGGAACGGAGTTGGAAACAGCAATTGCAATGGTCCTTTACTGCTGAAGAGTTGTGCATCACATGACCTTCTCTTCACCAACATTGTCTTCTGTTTACCTAAATGCAATAAAACTTCATGGATGCACCCTCGCAGCAAATACTGGCATCTCATAAGGGATACAGAGAGAGCAAAAGACAATCCCATCTCAAGGAGCTTACAATTTAGAGGGACATCATGCAAACAAATATATATAAAGCAAGCTATAATCAGGATAAATTGGAAATAATTAACTGAGGGAAGGCAGTAGAATTATCGGGGGTTGGGAAAAGCTTCCCATAAAAGATATTGTTGGGATTTAGTTGCCAAAGTCCTGTTGATTCTACCTCTATAGTATTTCTTGTGCTCCCTTCTCTCCTCTGACACTGCCATCATGCTACTGCAGGCCCTCATCACCTCATCTTGCATTGACTACTGTAATAACTTTCTGGTTGATCTCTCTCTCTCTAGGCTCTCCCACCTCCAGTCCATTCTCCACTCAGCTATCAAAATGATTCCCCTAAAAGTGCACTCTGATCGCTTTCCCCCGTCTTTACTCAATATACTCAATTGACTTCCTGATACCTTCAGGGTCAAATATGATATCCTCTGTTTGGCTTTTAAAATCTTTCATCGTTTGGCGCTTGTTTACCTTTCTAGTTTTCTTACTCTTTACCTTCCCTCTGTATGTTCTGTTTACTACTGACACTACATCTCCCTGGACGGAAAACATCCTTTTTCATCAGCTGTTCCCCATGTCTGGAATTCTCTCCCTCCCTTCCTCTACCTCCTGGCTTTCTGGCTTTCTTCAAGTCTAAGCTATAACTCCACCTATTACAAGAAGTCTTTCCCAATCCCCTCTCAGTGCTAGTGCCTTTCCTTGCAGATTACTTCCAATTTATCCCGTATGATATTTTGTATTTTGTGATTTCCTTGATGACAGGAACTATTTCCACCTTTCTATGGATCCCTGGTATTTATTACAGTGCCTAGCACATAGTAACTAATACTGGTTGACTTTCTATGACTTGGGTATATCCCTTGTGTCTAACTTATAGAAGGAAATGGACTAGAATTCCATAGAATGGGCAGATATGAATAGGTTGTGATCTATGGCACAATAAATTGACCTATTTGAGTATTTGAGGAACACCTGAGCATGATTAAGGGTAGGAAGAAGGAACAAGGAAAGACGGTGAGAATGATGACAGAAAAAGAAGTGTTGATTGATAAAATAAGGTTGTGGGATGTTGGCTGGGGAGGAGGAGAATTATGGGAATTCACATTAGAGTGCCTTTATCTCCTTAGGAAAGCAGGAAAAATAATTTTCCATCTAATTCAGCAAGAATTTAAGGGTCTACTATAAGCTAGGCACTAGGGAAACAAGACAAAAATACATCAAATGTAAGTCACCTCAGCATGGTCTAATCCACAGAGAGCCAGTCATGTAGTTAGGTCATTACAGGGTTCTTGTTTCTTAGAGTGGTAACATGCAGACCAGCACAACTCTACAGTAGGAAGGGGTTAAAATTAAAATACGCTAAACTTCTTCAAGCCGTAGATAGGTTTTTAGCAGCTCACTTTCCAAGTAAAAGTATAATTAATGATTAAACTATTTTGCAAATAAACCAAAATAAATCAAATTTTAAAAAGGAAATTTCAATGAGTAATACTCCTTAAGATTTTTATTTATCATGAAATCATATTAGTGTTTAAAAAATTACTTTGCTAAGTGGTGTATTTTGGGGGGTTTTCTTACCGTTTACAATTAGTAACTATGAAAAACAGTGAAAAGCTAAAACTCTCGCTCCTCTTGGACTAGAGACTGACTGAAAGTAGTTGGTTGTCGCAGATCACATGACATAAAGGAGGGAGTGTGCAGTGGCAACTCACTTGCCAAGTTACGTGACAGGCACAACAGTGGAAGGTGGGTTAAGTGGGGTAGGGACAAATCACTTGTTATATCTTTACTTTCTTTTCCATCCTCTACATTTTTTGTGGACCGCCCAAAATCCTTTGGCCAGTCATATGTTGTGCAGGCCTGTAATAATGTCATTCTATTTTTCTCCTTTAATTTTTCTCTTGGTTTCCCACCACTCTCCTCATTTTGTCCTTTGTGAGGGAGAAAGAAAGAAAGGAAGGGTTGACATATTTCATTATTCAATCAATTATTTAAGTGCATGCTTCTCTGAATAGGGGATACAGTGACCAAAAGAAGAAAAAGAGCCAGGCCTTGAAGGAAGCTAGGAATTCTAAGAGGTTGAGGTAAGGATTACATTTCAGGTGTTGGGGATGGCCTGTGCCAAAGCACAGCCAGGCAATGTGGTATATGAGGGACATCATTTGACTGGATTGGACAGTATATAAAGGCAAGTGTAATGTATGATAAATTTGGAAAGGTAAGTTGGTTCCAAATTGTGAAGGGTTCTAAATTCCAGACGAGTAAATGATTGATCCTAGATGCAACAAGGAGCCCCCAGGTCTTCTTGAATAGGGGATTGGCCATGGTCATGCTTTTGGTTTAGGAATATCAGTTTGGTAGATCTCTGAATTATGTATTGGAGAAGTGAGAACCTGACTAATTAGGAGGTTATTCTGGTGATCCAGGAGAGGTGCCTGTGTCTGTGGAAGGAAAGGTGTGGATGGAAGAGATATTGTGAAGGAATCTGCAAGCCTTGGCAACTGATTGGATATGTGGGAGAGTGAAGAGTCATGAATAACTTTGAGGAGGTGAAGCTGGATGACTGAAAGCAATGTAGGTGACTGGAGAGAAATAAAGAAATTATGAAAAGGGGGGTGGATTTGAGGGACAGAACTTTTGTTTTGGACATATTGAATTTTCATTGCATAAAGGACATCTAGTTAGAAATGTCTAGTAAGTAGTTGGTAAGGTAGAACTAAAGCTCAGTAAAAGGACTAGATCTGAATGTATAGATCTGAGAGTCTTATGCGTAAAGATGGTAACTGAATCTGATGAGAGAGCGTGTGTGTGTGTGTGTGTGTGTGTGTGTGAGAGAGAGAGAAAGAATGGAGAGCAGAGGATTCTCAGCTAAAATGCCAAATTTAAGGGAAGTCATTTGTTATTGGTGGTAAGTATTCTGGACTTAAAATTGTGTATCAAAACAAACGTTCATTTATTTGTCACAGCTTGCCTTTTAGCAATAGTATTGTCATTGACCATTATAGACAGGTAAGCAGTTAAAGGTGATGAGGTCTTTTCTATTTAGGCCACTGTACTTAAGAAGGCAAGCTTCTCTTACATTTCTGAGGTATAATTTTTGCCTTCTTCCTTTAAACTTTGTAAAAAGTGAAAATTGCACGAGTACAGTAAGTAGTCACTTGTCAAATTAGAAATTTTCTCCTGTCTTCCTCTTCAATATCTAATACAATATGGCATCCCTCAAGTTTGGCCACATTATGTTTAGGGAAACAAGTAGATAGATGTTCTTGGTAATCAGTAATTTGAAAGGCCATTGAATTAAAGATCAGAACATCTGGATTCTAGTCCCAGTTCCACTGCATATTGTAGAATCTTAGGTAAGTCAACAACAACTGGCTTTTGTTTTCCTGGGCTATGAAATGAGGTACTCAGATTACAATAGGTGATTGTTGAGGTTCCTTCCAGCTTTAACTCTATGATTCTGTGTTCTATCACTAAGATTCTTTATGGGCACGTGATCTCTTTTGCTCAGGTATAAATCACATGAGACTGATTTGTGCATTGGGAAAATTCCTGCACATCAGAAGAGCATCCTATGGAATGGAAGGTCCCCTTTAGCTAGAGAGCAGAGCACCTAAATTACTTTCAGAACTGGTAAGGGAGTTAGAAATCATTGGATTCAACTTTCTCATTTTCTAGTTGAAGAAACTGAGGCCCAGAGAATGAAATAACTTTGTCCAAGGTCATATAGCATATTAGTTGTAGAATCTTCTGATTCCTGGTCCATTCAGTCAAGCAACAATCCTTTATTAAGTACTTATTATGTTTGAATTTCTTATTTGCTCTTTCTATTATAAATATTCTTGTATGATTACTTGGTGAGATCTTAATTATTTTAATAATATGTTGTTTGCTTTCAAACAAACAGAGTTTGAAAGATGGTGGACTGCCTTATTTGGGGTTGTGGGGTAAGGAGAGGAAGCAAAGATGATTCCCTCCCCTTTGGCTGTGTTCTCAGAGTCTGAGACCTTCCTTTTAAACGAAGTACATAAACCTGGTCCTTTGGCAGAGGGAGGGGGTGCTATTTATTTCTCTTTCCTTCCTCTGTGCACTTCAGGTTTATTACTCTGGAAAAAGAAATACATGCAGTGGACCCTCTTTACATCTATGCTAAGCTGGAAAAAAATAATTATTTGTAGCAAAGTATGTGGCGGGGGTAGGGTGGAAAGGATGAGCCAGTTTTGTGTATCAGAAGCAAATTAATGTTTTATATATAATCTCCTAAGTTACAAGAAGGCTAATGATTTAGTTGTTTCAGACTGTAATTATATTAAATGAGTTAGGTTTCCCATGCTCTAATTATGTATACATATAGACATGTACTCCTAATGCCTAGCATTTATATGCTCAGAGGCTCTAATACTCACAAATTAATCCAGCTTTGCAAACACCTTTCTTCCTACAGCAAGTAGTTTATATCAGATGAGTAAAGGCATGCTAATTTATTTTGACTCTCCACTTAACCTCTGGGAGGAAAGAATGAGAAAATATTTTTGTAGCCAGATGCATTTTTGGCATTTATTCACAGGACTGCCTAAATGCTCTCCATATTTTGTATTTGGAATAGTTTGTATTTTGAGCCAAATTCTCCTGTGCCTGACTCTGGGCTGCGCCTAGGGTATACTTAATGTGTACTCCATTTATTTTTCCAGTTCGCTGAAGTACCAGATAATTTTTTGTGTGTTTCTATTTGTTTAAAAAGCAGTGTGTCCTCATAGTCTGAAGAATGAAGACAACTTCCGGAGAGCCTTCATTTATAGCCAAAGAAAATTTTTCATCTTGTAAGAAACTGGCTTAAACTGTAATATTATATGTGATGGTTTTTATTTCCCACAAAGGAACTATTCTGATTCTTACCCCTACCCCTATCCCATTTGCTGCTACCCTCCAAACCCCAGAAATAACTTTATCTTTATTCTGCACATAATTCATATTTATTTGTCTATGACTCCCTCATCCTCCCAAAAAATAGAATTCAAAATACTGAAAGCTAGGGGCATTTTTTTTCTATTCCTAAAAACTAGTACAGTGCCTGGCATATAGTGGGTGCTTAATAAATGTTTGTTTGTTGAATTAGTGGAAAATATAACAAGGAATATTTGATATATGCATATATTAAAAACATTTATATACAGAATATATATGTGTACATGCTTTCTCTCTTACACACTTACACACAGACACACACACCCAGAGGCTGAGTAATGAACTGCATGTATATTGTCCAAAGATCAGCCCATCTAATGTGAGAGCCTTATCACCATGTTGGTTGCAAAGTAATGAATTTTTTGGCTAGAGAAATCTCAGACTTATCTCTATTAAGTTGTAGAAATATTGTAATTGATGTTGGTATATCTTTGAAGTAAACTTATAAATATAAGAGATAACATAAGCCTGTAGTAGGGCCATGCATTCTTTTTTATTTTTGGTAGCATAATCCTTCATCTGACGTATAAGATCTTTTGATCTTCAAGTGACGTATAAGATCTTTGGAGAAGCCAGCATAATAGTTACTCATAAAAGCATTTTAGTCTGATAGCGTTCCCAGAATGTCCAACCATTCAGAATTGGCTTCATCCATATTTCAATGGATTTCTAAATGGGAAAAACATTTTCCCTTTGATTAATTTATTTGGTTTCTTGGTTCTGAAGAACTCATGTGGTACTGAACTCTAAGGACTGTGGAAGTTAAAAATAAAAAGGATGTTAAATAGAAAAATGTTTTTGATAGAACTAGCAAAATAGAAGTTTTGGATTAGCATTTACTTGTGCAGTGAATGTGTCCTCTGGAGTGAAGATAAGAAGACGCAATCATATGCACATCCAAACAAAATGTTAATCATAGAGACTCCTCTGAGTTAATCATTGTCTTATCTGGTTATGACCTAGCGTACTCTTTTCAGTCCCAAGTTTTATTGAAGTCGAAATGAAACATATATTGCAACTGGGGCTTCTTACCCAACTTCCTGAGATTTCCATTGAGGAAACCGATGTGTGAGCCAGCTTGATGAAATTCACTCTTTAGGCACCAAAGAGGCATCTGTAGTCTGTGCAATTTAAGGGAATTTAATGAAGCCAGATTATAGGGCTGAAGAGAGAATTGATCATCAGGAAGGAAAGGCCTGGGTTGTAGACAATAGCATTGCCTGAGAAGTTTTGCAGTAAAGAGGAAGAAAAGTTGGAGGGAAACTAGATGAGATAGAGAACATCTATACATGTGGTTCCAGCACCCATTTTCTTGCCTTCACGAAGCCGTGACTCTTGCCAAGATTCTTTGTTCAATACCAATGAGGAACAGAGAATAGTAACAAGAACAAGAAAAATCAGTATAACCTAAGTTTATAGAAACTTGAAAATGAGTGTAGGGAGGGGAGCTGAGATTTTAAAATCTCACTTGTTTCGAAACTTTTACCATCTAACTTCCAATGGTTTATGGAAGTAATGGAAGGTTGGAAATACTGTGGCAAAAGGAACTGTTAGAAGTAAGGGACAGTTTAGATACTTTTATATTTTTGTTTCTAAAGCAGGCAATATAAAGTAATCAGTCATTTAGCAGACTTTTTTTCCAATTTATTTATTTTTAGTTTTCAACGTTCACTTCCATAGAATTTTGAGTTCCAAATTTTCTCCCCTTCCTTCTCTTCTCCTTTTCCCAAGATGGCGTGCAATCTGATATAGGCTATACATATACATTTATATTAAACATATTTTCACATTAGTCATATTGTAAAGAATAATTAGAACCAATGGAGGAAACCACGAGAAAAAAGGAACAACAAAAGAAAAGAGAGTAAATGTATGCTTTGATCTGCATTCAGACTCCATAGTTCTTTTTCTGGAAATGGATAGCAATTTCCATCATGAGTCTTTCAGAGTTGTCTTGGATCCTTGCATTGCTCTTAAGAGCTAATCTATCAAAGTCAATCATCACACAATGCTGCTTTTACTGTGTCCAGTGTTCTCCTGGTTCCACTCACTTCACTTAACGCTGATACCTAAACTGAGAAGAGCCAGAACAGAGAAGGAAGATGATAGACCAATTTCCCTAATGGATTTAGATGGAAAAATTTTAAATAAAATGTTAGCAAAGAGACTATAGCAACTTATAACAAATATAATACATGATGTCCAGGTAGGATTTATACCAGGAATGCAGGGCTGCTTCAATATTAGGAAAATTATCAGCATAATTGACCATATGTAATGTTAATGTTAGGTTAATGGAGGGTAGAGGGGAAGAGTTAAAGATCTTCTCCACCCATTAATAGGTCTCAGATATATTTTGTTAATTTCTAATGAAGTACTAGGTCAAGAGGAATCATGCTCTGGCTCTGAAAAGAATATATATTCTCTGAGGTGAGGTTTTGCTTTGAGCCTTATTTTTTGGAAGAAGGTTCATGTACCAGATGAGACTCTGGGCAGCCACTAAGGAGGCCACCTCCTCCCAACTTTGAAAACCCAGATTTTGGTGCTTCTCCCTCTGGTAACGATGTATGTATTCTCTACGGTCAGACAGTTGGAAGCCCTATCAGTCTTTCTGTTTGTGACTTCTGCTTGTAATTTCTGTTTGTATTTTCTATGAAATTCAGGGTGCTGAGCTTCCCCCCTGAACTAAGTGCATATGTGCTTGATTAAAGTAGATTGTTGACCCCTCAAAAGTTGCTCTCCTTTTAGAAAAACAGATCTAAGAACCTATACAGCAGGCCCTCCTGTGTATGTCAGGGTCCTTTCTGTTAACACCATATCAACAACAAAACTAACAGAAATCATATGATTATCTCAATAGATGCAGAAAAAGCTTTTGACAAAATACAACACCCATTTCTATTAAAAACACTAGAGAGCATGAGAGTAAATGGAGTCTTCCTTAAAATGATAAGTAGCATCTACCTAAAACCATCAGCAAGCATTATATATAATGGAGATAAGTTAGAAGCATTTCCAGTAAGACTGGGGGTGAAACAAGGATGTCCATTATCACCACTGTTATTTAATATTGTAACTAGAAATGTTAGCTTTAGCAATAAGAAAAGAAAAGGAAACTGAAGAAATTAGAATAGGCAGAGAAGAAACAAGGCTATCACTCTTTGCAGATGTTACAATGGTATACTTAGAGAATCCTAGAGAATCAACTAAAAAACTGCTTGAAATTATAAACAATGTTAGGAAAGTTGCAGGATATAAAATATATCCACATAAATCATAGGTATTTCTATATATTACTAAGAAAGCCCAACAACAAGAGATAGAAAGAAAAATTCCATTTAAAGTTACTGTAGACAATATAAAATATTTGGGAGTCTACCTGCCAAGACAAACCCAGGAACTATATGAACACAATTACAAAACACTTCAACACAAATAAAATCAGATTTCAATAATTGGAAAAACATCAGTTGTTCATGGGGTAGGCTGAACTAATATAATAAGAATAACACTTCTACTTGTTCAGTGCCATACCAATTAAACAATCAAAAAATTATTTTACAGAGCTAGAAAAAATAATAACAGAATTCATCTGGGAAAATAAAAAGTCCAGGATATCAAGGGAATTAATGAAAAGAAATGCAAGGGAAGGTGGCCTAACCATACCAGATCTCAAATTGTATTATATGGCAGCAATCATCAAAACTACTTTGTACTGGCTAAGTAATAAAGTGGTAGATCAATGGAATAGGTTAAGTAAACAAGATATAGTAATCAATGACTATAGTAATGTACTGTTTGATAAACCTAAAGACTCCAGCTTCTGGGATAAGACCTCACTATTTAACAAAAACTGATGGGAAAACTGGAAAATAGTGTGGCGGAAACTAAGCATAGACCAACATCTTACACCGTATATGAAGATAAAGTCAAAATGGGTACGAGTCAGATATAAATACTGATACTATAAGCAAATTAGGGAGCAAGAAATAGTTTACCTGTCAGATTTATGGAGAAAGGAAGAATTTATGACCAAGCAGGTATTTATTAAACATCTACTCTGTAGTAGGGTACTGTGATAGGGTTACAAAAAAGGAAGCAGCCTGATTGTCAAGGAGATTGAATTTTTTTTAATATATTATTTCCCCCCAATTACATACTGAAACAATTTTTAAATGTTTAAACTTAAAACAAAAAAAAAAGAGTTTCAAATTCTATCCCTGCCTTCCGCCCATTTCCCCCCTCCCTGAAATGGTAAACAATCTGATACAGTTTATACATGTACAATCATGTAATACATTTCCATATTAGTCATTTTGTATAAGAAGATGAGGAGATTGCATTCTAATGGGGGGAGATAACAAGGAAGTACATAAGTATATACAGAGGAAATACAAGGCATTTAACTCCAGGGCATCTTATTAGTACAGTGGATAGAGTACCAGACTTATCTTCCTGAGAGCAATCAGTCCTCAGACACTTACTCCGAACATTATAATGATAGCTAGCATTTATATAGCATTATAGGGGCAGCTTGGTGGTGCGATGGATAAAGTCCTGGGCTTAGAGTCAAGAATTCCTGAGTTCAAATCTGTCCTCAGATACTTAATAGCTGTGTGACCCTGGGCAAGTCACTTAACCCTATTTATTTCAGTTTCCTCATCTCTAAAATGAACTAGAGGAGGAAATGGCAAACTGCTCCAGTATCTTTGCCAAGAAAACTCCAAATGAGGAGTTGGACACAAGTGAAATGACCTAACCAGAGCAACAGTTTAACTCCAAGGTAGTTTGGGAAGGAGGACACTAGTACTTGGGGAGAATCAGGAAAAAAAACTCATACGAACAGGGTTAATTAACCTTTTTTGGGTCATGGACCCCTTTGGCAATCTAGTGAAGTCTATGGACTCTTTCTAAGAATAATTTTTTAGAACACGTAAAATAAAATATTTTGGATGATAAAGGGAACCCATTATGTACTTTTTTTTCCTTCTGAAGTTCACGAACCCCTTTGAAATCTACCTATGTACTCTTTGAGAGTTCATGAATCTCCAGATTACCGTGAAGGAACAGAGAGAATTCCATGAGGTAGAAGTATGGAGGGAATGCATTCCAGGCATGGGAGACAGTTGTGCAAAGGCATAAAGATGAGAGTATGAAGAAGAAAGAGAAGAGTAGTTGTGTTAGATCACTGTGAAGGAAGAGGAGTGACATACAATGAGTAATGTACAATATACATTTAGTTTGGAAAGACAGTTTGAGGCCATATTGTAAAGGGCTTTAAAAGCTCAGCAGAAGAGTTTGTGTTCTGACTAATGTGGAACTATATTTATATGACTGCACATGTACAGCCTGTATCAGATTGTGTGCCTTCTTAAGGAGAGGAGAGGGGGAAAATATAGAACTCAGTCTTATAAAAGTGAATGTTGAAAACTTAAATATTATTTTAAAAAGAAAAAAGAAGAGTTTGTATTTAATCTTTTAGTCAATAGAGAGATACTAGATTTTATTGTGTGTTTTTGACATGCTTAAATCCATATTTATGGAAAATCATTCTCAGTGCAGTGTAGGTTGGATTGTAGTGGGGAGAGACTTGAGTCGAGGACAGCAATGAGAAAGTTATTGCAATAATCTAGGCAGGTAGTGATGAAGGTCTGAGCTAAAATGGTAGCTTTGCGAGTAGAGAGAAGGGGTTGAATGCAAGAAATGTGGAAGTAGAAGCAGGATTTAACAACTGATTGGATGTATGGGGTGAAGTGAAGAGTTAAGGATAATGCTGAGATTATGACCCTGGAACACTGAAAAAGTTGTGGCACCTTTGGTAGAAACAGAAATTTTGAAGAGAGATAAGTTTTTTTGGGAAAGGATAATTACTTCTGTTTTGGATATGTTGAGTCTAATATATCCCCAGAATATCCTGTTTGAAATATCCAATGGGCAATTGGTGATGCAGAACTGAAGAAAGATCAAGGATGAGACTGGGAGTGGAGATCTGTAAGTCATTAGAATAGTGATAATAATTAAAACCCATGAGATCTGATGAGGTCAACAAGAGAGAGAGAACGAGTATAAACACAGAAGAGAAGGGGACCTAGGGCAAAACATTGGGGGAACAGGTAGAGGGTGTGATATGGATGATGGAACAACATAGGTGACAGAGGGACATTTAGACAAGTAAGAGGAAAACCAGGACTATTCTGTGTCATGAAAACACAGAAATATGTATCCAGGAGGAGAGGGTAGTCAATAGTGTCACATATAGCAGTTAGTTTAGAAGGATGAGGATGGAGGAAAAAACTAACAGATTTGGCAATTATTTGGCATAATTTTGGAGAGAACACTTTGATATAATAGATGCTATCAGAAATCAGAGTGCAAAGGGTTGAGATTTGAGTGAGAGGGAATGGAAACAATGAATATGGATATCTTTTTCTAGGAATTTATCTAAGAAAGGGAGAGGAGATATAGGATGATAACTTGAGAGAACAGTATGGACTAGTGAATATTTTTTGTGGATGAAGAGACTAAGATATATTTGTAGGTAGTGGGGGAGCAACTGGTTGATGGAAATTGAACATTCAAGAAAGGGGGGATGGGAGAATAATTGAGACTGCAGTCTTATTTTAGTTTTGTACAGCAGCATATGAACAGGATTGGAGGAGGAATGTAGTGGTACTAATCCAGAGCAAAGCAATTTGCTAACAAAGGAGAAAGGGACTTGAGAGTAGATGACAGTGTAGAGTTAAATTGGTTGGAGATTGGAAAAGAAACAAAGTGAAGTCAGAGTAGAGGACTGAGAAAGTACCAAACAGAGAAGGGATTGGATGTCTTGAAGAAGGCAAAGAATTAGGTTTTAGGTGAGGGAAGTCATAAAAAGAGATGGAATGAGAGGGCATTAATGGCTAAATAGAGGGAAGTCAGAGTTTTTGATTATGGAAGTGGAACACTTGGGGATAATGGTGAGATCCAGTGTGTGACTCTCCTTAGGCATGGCTAAAGTTGAGTGAAGAATGAGAGATTTAAAGGAGACTGAGGAATTTAAAGGAAGCTTGAGAGAACATTGATAGATGCTGAAGTCTTCTTGTATAAGGGCAGATTAGTAGAGAGAAAGATCCTGAACCAGGTGCTGTACTTCTTGAGAAAGGAGGGAAAATGACCTAGTAGCCATTATACAATGTCATAATGATCTTATGAATAAACCCTACTAGAGGTCAACTTGATCTTTTAAAATTGTCCTTAGGAAAACTATGTAAACTCAATAAACAAGGCTGTTTTAGATCAAAGAAGGAACACAGGGGATATTGATACAGGTCAGGATTGAGTGGGAAATACTTATTTTGCAGCTGAGTTTGTAATGACCAATGTATTTCCCAGGATACTTGGAAGATACAAATATGGGAAAATTCTGGTGACCTGGATCATGACCCCAATAATAGAAGGGAACTCATGCAGTCCACAAATACTCTCTAAAACAGGATTATAAATTAAAGGCAACTGTTTAGGGCAACAAAAGACAGGATGCAAAATCACTTGGCACGTGAGACAGAAGAGACCAGGAAAGCAATTTGAAGCCCTGTTTGTGTCATCAGGCTGTAAAATTCAACGTAGCAAAGAAGCTTTGAAGTCCTATTTACATGTGATTCACTGTGGTAGAATATATAAAAGACAAAGATGAAATTCTGGTATTCAGAGCTATGTGTACAATTAATCTTGTTGCTTTGAGGCAAGAGGAAAGCTGCCATCTTAGAACACAAGTCACTTGATTTCAGAAAGGAGAGAGCTTCATTTTCCTAGGAATAGTTATTAGTGTGCTTTGCATTTGATAAATTGGTCACATATACCCTTGCTCCTTTCCAAGTCTTGCTCTGGGAATAGGGATCAAATCAATACTACCATTGGTGCTGGAAAGGTCATGAAAATTGACTACTCTGTGCCTCTACTCACAATCCTTGTGACTCCCCAGACCGTATTTCCCTTCCCTGGCCACCACTCCTCTATATGAGAGGTGTCCTAAGCTTAACTTTCTCCCCACTTTAGTCCATTTTCCAACTTAGTTGGAAGTTATCTCCCTAAAGTACAGGTCTGACCATGTCACCCCCATCTCCCTCCCATTCAATAAATGTTAGCAACTCCTTGTTACATGCAAGTCTGATATAAAATTTTCTCTCTTGGTTTGCCTTTTAAATCCCTTGATAACTTGGCTCCTTCCTACTTTCTCAGTCTCGTTATACTTCATCCTCTAGCCTCCTTGCTATTCCTTGAACAGGACATTCCATTTCCTGATTGTGTATTTTTATTGTCTATACCCCATGCCTGGAAATCTTTCCATCCTGGTCTGTACTTCCTGGCTGCCTTCAGATCCCAGCTAAAATTCTGCCTTTTGCAAGATCCTAACTTCTCCCTGACTCACCGCCTGCCCCAAAAGGTTCAATAGTACTGGTAAGTTTCAGATTTGTTTAGAGAGAAGGGCTCTTGTCTAATTTACTACCTCTCTCAGATCTCTAAGCCTTTTTGAGCACCTCGTAATAGTTGGGGGAAAGGGAAGGAGTGGAATCTCAGAAGGTAAGAATAGGGTTTGTAATTTTGCAGACCAAGTGAATGAAGGAATGAAGCATTTAGAACTATGAGTGTAAATATAGAAAAGCAACATAGCTCCTGTTCTGAAGGAGTTCACATTCTAATGATGGTAGGGGTACAAGACAATGCATAGAGAAGGTTTTAGCTGCAAGTCTGATGGAAAGACCTCATGGTCTGTAGGATACAGTGGCCAAACAGATAGTAGTTCATGTTATTTTTTCTGATAAAGGTGTATCAGAAAGGCATTTTCTTATGTGGAATCACTTGACATTGTCAAAGAACTCTAGTAGTAGTTGCTGAGGAGATGGTGGCTATAGAACTGGATGAAGCAGTTGCCAGATTGTGTACCCACAAGGGTCAGTTCCCTGGTGGTCTGATGGGTCCTGCGGACCCCAAGACCCCAAGTGTTGGACTCAGGATCCTGGACTGTCTCCAGGTCTTATGAGTAGTGGACAGGACATTTGCAGGACACATGCTACATTTTATTTCCTGCTCAGGATGCCTCATTGCTTTAGCTGGACTGGTTTGTCTGCCCTGTGGGTTGGCAGTTGGTATCATGACCTGCCCCTTCTTTACAGGGTTCCTCTCCAGGGAGCTGGGCTGGGCTTAGAAGGGGTTTAAAGGGTATTGCTACCATGAACCCATCTTAGATGACTACCAAATCATAGCATATATATATATATATATATATATATATATGCCCAAGTCCCATGTAGGCCAGATTTATAAGACAAGGAATTCCCTGTTTTCACTTTGCATTAGGAGGGTCTACCTTTCTGCTTCCTCTCTTAACCTAGGGTCCATGAGGGACAGCTAGGTGGTGCAGTGGATAGAACACCTTGTAGGAGTCAGGAGGACCTGAGTTCAAATCTCACCTCAGACACCTGACACTCACTAGCTATGTGACCTTGGGCAAGTCACTTAACCCCAATTGCCTTATCCTAGGTCATCTCCAGTCATCCTGATGAATATCTGGTCACTGGATTCAGATGGCTCTGGAGGAGAAGTGAGGCTGGTGACCTGCACAGCCCTCCTTCACTCAAGACAAAGTCAAGTGCAAGTCATATCATTATTTCTCTGATGGCATGGTCTTCTTTGGCAACAAAGGACAAACACACAGGGTCCATGAACTTGATGTTGACCCCAGATTAAGAACCCCTGTAATAATTCTGAGTAGTCAGGGTATAGAGAGGAAGTATATAGAAATATATACATATCTATGCATATATATGCAATTTTTTAGAAAGATGATTATTTCAATATGACAATAATAAAATAATTGGTTTCTTTTGAAATTCTAGGTATTTTATTTTGTATGTTCAAAATTATTATTCCAAGAATGGGTCCCTAGGTTTCATCAGACTACCAAAAGTTTTGAGGAAGGAAACAAAGAAGGAAGGAAGGAAAGAAGAAAATAAGTATTCAATACCTACTATGTGCCAGGTACTGTGGTAAACTTTACAAAATACATCTTCATAAAAATTCTGGGAGTTAGGTGCTATTATTATCATCCTCATTTTACAGTTGAGAACACTTGAAGCAGACAGGTTAAATGACTTGACTAGGGTCACACAGCTATAGACAGTGTCTCAGGATGCCTCCCTTGGGCTATGATACAAGAAAAGACTAATAATCCCTGAGCTAGTCCTCCCAAGGAACCCTGTCAGGTGGGTAGCATTCTCACTTTACTGTTGAGAAAAATCAGGGTGCAGAGAAGGTAGAGTGACTTGTCTAGGGTCATTCAAAAGCTACCCTTCTTTTGAACTTAGACTAACTCTGTCAGAGACATCATCATTCTTCTAGTTACCCAGGTGTGCAACCTCTGGGTCATTTTTGACCTCTCTTTTTTTCTCTGGACTTGTTGACTGTGAATCAGCTGCCTTCTCAACCCTGCTGGTCCCCTTCTCCCTTTGGTGAGTTCTTCAGAGGATCTCCATTTTGAGGAAGGAGATAGATATCCTTCATCCTCTGGACTTCATCATACCACCTTGTGAGCACCTATCCCTCAGTCCCCTACTTTTTAGCTCCCTTTTGTGTATTGTCTTTTCCTTGTTAAAATGTAAGATCCTTAAGGGCAAAGACTGTCTCTGTTTTTGCCTGTATCTATATCGTCTTAGCACAGTTTTTGGCACATAGAAAGCCTTTAATATAGGCTTGTTCACTTGCCTAGGGTCACACATCTAAGTTTGTGAGAGATGTAGCACTAGAATCCCAACCAGAGTCCCAATCTCTGGACCCCCTTAAATTGACCTCTGGGAAATGCTATTTAAGACATCTGTTTCTTTGGGTTCTTTTTTCCCTAGCCTTCAGATGTCATTCATACCCTTGCTGAATGTGGTATTGGTGTTCCTTTCCACCTGCCCCCTAAACTCTGACTGTGTGCCAACCTTAACTCTAAGCAGTGAGAGCTCCCAGGACTGATTCTCACCAGCCCTCTACCCTCTTGCCATTTCAAAAGCCTTAACTAAAACACTAGCAGTCATGGCTTGTTAGCATAGCCACAGATTTCTGCTGTACGTCAGCAGTACAATCAAGAATCTATGGTTTGCCTCTGGGTACTTCCTGTTGGCAGAGGTGGTCCCATTCTTGTTACAGTAAGATTCTATTAAATTAGGAGAGCATAAAAGTTGTTTTGTTCAGCACCTGAGGCTTTGGGCATGTTTAATTTTTTTTTTTTTTAATTTCTGGTCTAGAGAATCCTAGTGCTGTGGAGGAGCTAGGCATTACTTTGGAAATGGAAGGTGCTCAAAGTATTTTTTTGTTCAATTGAATTTGGATTAAACTGTGAAGAGGGGTAATTGGGCATCTGTAAAGCACTTAGCCTTTTATATAGGCCTCTCTCCAGTTGTGTTTTGGTTTCACCTGGGAGCTGTCATAAAAATGACTTGGCAACTAGATGGCCCATCCATCAAGGAGTCAATGAAAAAAAAATAACCCTCTGGTAGATTTACATAACTCTTCTGAGGCAAAGAAAAAAATTCTCTGTTCATTTCAACAATCACATGCTGTACCAAAGCTAGTCTGAGCTTCTTTAAATTTGTATTTTCGGGAGCCCTTGAGAAGAGGACATGGGAGCCCCAATCTACACTTAGTGGGAAAAAAAGAGACTTGGCATTTTCCCATACATTACCATCAACAGTAAACTGTCAGGTTAAGAATCAGGAAGCATATGGTACACCAAAGAGTCATTCTCTCCCTTTCCTTTCCCTCTCCACCAAACAGAAATGCAAGGGAGGTTTGTTCATTTTCTACATCCCTGCAAAATACCGTATATTTAAAGGTTGCCTGAGTATTTTTGTAGCTTTCCTTTTTGTAGATTTGTCTGAAAGAACTTGAACTTTGGAGAGACTTCAGGACTAATTTATGCAGAGAGACCATTCATTTGGTGCTACTTTTATGAAAACCTTGCTAGTTAATTTGTCTTTCCAGAGGATTCAGAAACTCTGACCATAGGCTGAATTTGCAGCTTTCTTTGGTTTCATTTTTAATTTGATATTTCTTAATCTCCTCTGCCCTCCCATTTCCTGACCTCTTCTTTGCTCCTTAAAACAGAAGTGTTTTTCTGGCCAACTTCCTAATGCAACACTAGCAACTGTGGGTACCAGGAATGGTAGCCAACATCAGATTACCTCAGGGCCCTTCAGGCCATCATTTAGCTATTCACCAGAGCCACATGGAGAAATAGTGTTTTCTATAAGTCTGTGATTTTGCCAACCAGCTTCAGCATTTGGAGGACTCCTGACAATTGAACTCTCAGGGGAATAAAACAGGTTCTTATCATCAGTCTCTTCACTAACACCTGCTAAGAGTTAAGTTTGTAGCTTAGCCATGCTTTCCAAGCCTCTTCCTCCCATGGAGAGGTGTAGAAGCTATTGTTGGTTCATACTAGCAAATACTTTGTAAAATTTTCTGACACATTTTCTGAGATTATATCTCTTTTCTAGGATCTGGTACATTTCTCAGGTAGAGTAAGTGTTACTGAATTAGATAGCTGAGTGTTACTTTCACTAGGTGAGTGTTACTTTCACAGTTTCCCCTCTTTCCCCCTCAACAAAATGGTGACTTTCCTCATAATCTTTTGACATTTGTGTGGAGACCAGTAGAACACACAAATTGTCTATGAAATGTGCTTCCTTCTCATTACACAATTAAGCCATCTTTTATTCCCTCATCATTCCTTTCTCTGACAATATCGTATACTACTTTTAATCCCATTAAAAGCTAATTTGAAAAAAAAGAACTCTTTTTAATCAACAAGAATGTGCTTGATCTTCTGATCAAGCCAGGAGATTTGAAAAGAAATGAGTCAATAGAGTCATAACCTTACAATGGCATGATCTTTGGTGACTTTTATTGAAAATTACCTTTTGAGAACCATGAGCTAAGGGCATTTTCATTTTTTTTAAATTTGAAAGTATACTCCTACGTTGTTTTAAGCCATTGATAAGCTCTTTTCTTGTCATATTTATATTTTATTGGAAAGTGCATATTTATCTGTATTAGTAGTTAAGAGAAAACTATTGAGTCATGTTGGGTAACTGATCCTCCATTCTCCATCTTGTACTTTTGTACCAGCTGTTCTCCATGTTTGGAATGTACTCCTAATATGTCTTAGAATCTCACATTTCCTTCAAGATTCAGCTCAAGAGCTACCTTCATGAAATTCTTTCCGAATCCTGAGCTGCTGGGGCCTTCCTTCCTCCATTATCTTGTATCTATTTTCCATAAGCCTATATAAATACAGTCTATTTAAGATAGAGTTGGCCTCTGCCTGTAGAGGTAAATGTTAAGAATCCTTGTTTTCCAGGGTTGTTTTGTATCCCTTGAGCATTTTATCAATAAATAATTCTGGTTTAGTTATTAAAAAATAAGCTCAGTCTATCCTCAACATTCCCATGTTTAAGCAGTAGCATGATTTTATTTTATTTAGGCAATTGGAGTTAAGTGAGTTGTCCAGGGTCACGCAGCTAGTAAATGTCTGAGGCTAGATTTGAACTCAGGTCCTCAACTTGAGGGCCAGTGCTCTATCCATTGAGCCACCTACCTGCCCCCACATGATTTTATTGGTAACCTTGTTTTCACTTTCTTAGTTGGCAATGGGCAGATTCACTGCCATGTACAATTTCAGAAGAAAATTAGAGGTGCAAGTTTATATCTGCACAAAGGACGAAGGTATTCTTTAAAGTGTTGGTGAATCCACTTCAGGAAGTGTTAAAGTAACTTTTCAAGTGCCTGATAAGGGAATTGACAAAATGGAAAAGAGGCTAAGTTGGTGGGTAAATGAAATAGTGGTCACCCCTTCTTCTTGCTAGCAATCCCATGATTGTTCAGGCCTGGCACAGCAGAGTTGTCTGGGGTGGGACTCTCTGACTCAGACCACCAGGGACAAACTCTAAGGCATATACTTTTCATTGAGGAACAGTTCAACACAGAGCAGAAAAGCAGACTAGAGATAGCAGATAGAGATTCCCTTTTAACCTTTGGGTTCTTCTGGAGTTGCCTCTCTTCTCTCCTGCATTATATGGGTTATTTCATGGTTACCGTGTAAGGGAAAATGCATATTATCAGGATTATTGTTTTGTTGTAAAGAATTATATGCAGAAAAATGTATTTTCAGCAATTTCTAGCAAAAGATGGTAGATTTTGGTGGTCAGGGGAACCTGTTTCCAATAGGTCAGTGTATCAGCATTTGTGTTTTTTACTTTGGGGCTCTTTGTTAGGAAAATTTATTGCTCAATTGTTTTGGTCATGTTTGACTCTTTTGGGGATTTTCTTGATAGAGATACTGGTGTTTGCCATTTCCTTCTCCAGTTCATTTTGTAGGTGAGGAAACTCAGGCAAGTAAGAGTTAAGTGACTTGGCTAGAGTTACACAGCTAGTAAATGACTGAGGCCAGATTTAAACTCTGGAAGGTTAGTCTTCTTACTCCAGGCCCAGTGTTCTAGCCTCTGCCCCCACCTACCTGGCCCACTAGGATCATTAACCCATGAAAACTGAGAATTGATTCCATGTGTTGTTTCTTGGATAGATTGTAAATTCTTCCGTGGCAAGGACTATTGTGTGCCCCAGTGCCTAGCACAGTGCCTGGTCCTTAACAAGTACTTATTGCTTGACTGCTTGGATATGGGCATATGAACAAGCATCACCTTGTTTCTTTATATCATACATGTGCATATGTGTTTAAAAATCCTAAGGTAAGAGAGCGTGTGCTTTAAGATTTGCGTCACATATGTGGGAAGTTTGCTATAATGTGGGCACTTTGATTTGATGGTTGTTCACATTTCACTGGTTTGCCACAGTCTTTCAGTAATATTGTTTATTCCTGCTTGATGAGTCATTTGGAGTCACATAAGCAACAGATGTCAAAGAACTCAAGACAAATTTTACCTGAGTTACTTATTTTTATAAAGTAGCCTTTTTGTTGAACAGATAATTGTCATCTCAGCTGACTGAGGTATGTCAGCAGGAAACTGTGTCCTTCATTGCTTCCCCTTCCCCATTGTCCACCTCACCAGCCAGGAATTGTACATCAGTGCAGTGTTTGACATCATTCTGGAAACTGTCAACATCTTACTTGTTCTTTCTACATGGCTTTGGGCCGAGTGTGGCTGTGACAACAGGTAGGGAAAGAGGTACCTATTAAGAATGATTACAATGACTGATGAGGAAATGAATGCAGCTTTGTAAATAACTGCTGGTAAATTATGGTGAGCTGGTGGCCCAGTGCTGGGTCTAGAGACAGTCAGATCTGGCCTCAGAGACTTATTAGTTGCATGACCTTGGGTAAGCCACTTATCTCTGTTTGCCTCAGTTCCTCATCTGTAAAATGAGCTGGAGAGGAAAATGATAAACCACTCTAGTCTTTGCCAAGAAGATTCCAAATGGGATCATGAAAATCTGACATGGCTGAACAACAACAAACCCTAATCTTCTGTTTTCTATTGGAATTCTAACTTTTTGGGTCCTGGAGAACACCTGAGAGTTGAGGTTCAATATTATAGCTATCCTATTTCTCCAAAGAGATTTAAAAATAATATAGTCTTTCTATGAAAACTAAATCATGCAAATGGTATACTTGGATTTTTTTTTAAAGCTTGTGTAAATTTATATAATTAGCATTTTCCAAGTTTACAAAAGAAATGTCTCCGCTGAAACTGTTCTTGCAAATTGGTCCATTCTAATATAACACTTCATCTTCAGTTATGATATAAGCTAGTGCTCTTATAAAACCTCTAAATTAGTATGTGTTTTATTTTGTTTTGTAACCAGTATTAGCCAGTATCTAGAGGGGGCAAAAGGATAGAGTCTGAAGGAAATAAGGATAAAGACCTGTAAGAATTTTGATAAAATCTGAATATCTCCTGTTAGCATTGCCATTAGAAGCATAATTATTGTTACATTGTGATGTCAATCAAGAGTCTGTCAGAAAAGCATTTATTAAGTGCTGGGGGTATAAATAAGGGCAGAAAGACAGTCTGTGTTCTCCAGGAGCTGTACTATGGGAAGACAGTGGGTAAAAGGAAGCTGAAACAGAGAGGGCGAGGAGACAAAAGTACCAAGGAAGGGCATGACAGAAATTCTAGAGTGGATGCCTGGGGAGGAATGAGACATAGATGGCCTGGGTGGCCTCCTTAAATGGCAGTTTAGGGAGCAGCCTTCCAAACGGAGGGAGGGGTCTGAGGGACAGAGGGTACCTTCCAGTGGACTGGAATGAGCTTCCAGGATGAAGAGGTTTCTGGAACATGGTAGAGAAAGTCTGCAGCCTGGAGAACTGTGATGAAGTGATATGTGTGAAGAGCTAATGGAAAATGAAGATTAGCTGCATTTTCATGTGTACAGTTAGGATGGTTAAGTTTTTGTACTGAATTTTATCTGCTGTGAGCTTTGTGCCTGGAAAATGCCAGTGGTCATTGGATTTTTCTATTGGCGCTGGAACTGACTCTTGGCCAGTCCATCAAAATTCTTTCAGGTGAAAGTATTATGGGATTACACAATAGTATTGTTAATCTAAATAGTATTTGTTTAGTTTTTATAAGGAAAAGATGAATCCTGATGTCACTATTGAGGCTCCAGGACCTGAAATATGGCTTCTAAGTCTCTGTCAATATATTGGATTAGTCAGGAGGATGGATGCTTATTGCAGAAGATTCTCCAAAAATGTTATTTTAGCAGGAAAATGTAAGTACTTCAATTGAATTTATAAGTAATATAAAAGACTCCCTCTTGGGTACTGCCTCCTGAATTTATTAAATAAAATATCAAAAGTCACAAATGATTAAACTGAAACTTTAGCTTGTAGGAGAGTTATTAAGCAGTAAATTCTATCACAGGAGGCTTTTATTTTCTTCACTGAGTTGTACCAAGAAAATTCTCCTCTTACTTAATTTATGACCGTGGCACTGGGGACTTTCTCAGAATCTTGGCAGCATTAGGGATGTTCTATCATTGTGTTTGTGTCACGTATAAAATAACTGCTCAACATTAAGTCCTGATCATGAATAACATCTTTTAATTAATGTTAAAGAATTCCATTGCTCCCCCCGCCCCCCACCACATTTGGGGAGAGAAAAACCCATTCCTACACATGTGCTGGAATGCCCAGCACAGTTTTCAAGTCAGGTGAGAAACTTTTACATTCAATTCAACAAACATTTATTATATAGTGTAAGGTACTGTGATAAGCTCTGGCAATACAAAGATGAAGATTATGTACTTCTTGCTCTCAGAGAGCTACCTTTGATGTACTCTATGTTCCAAACAAATTGGCCTTCTTCCTTTTCCCTGAATTTCTCATCCCTTTTCTCATCTCACTGCCTCTGCATAGGGGCATTCCACATACTGGAATATAATTATTTTCCTCACCTCCATTTCTTAGAATACCAAGCTTCTTTTGAGACTCAGTTCCTGTTTCATCTTGTAGGAAAGATTTTCCTGATCCCCCTATTTTTTTAGTGCCTTATTTCTCTTAAGTCATTTTATTTATATATGCATACATATATATGCCTATACACATGTGTAGATACATACATGCATATATACATTATATATATGTGTGTATACACACATGTTTTATATATATGTTTAGATTGTATTCTTCCCGATAGAGAATAGAAGGTTCTTAAAGCCAGGGATTGTTTTTATTTTATCTTTGAATCCACTGCACGCAATCTTTCTAGTTTGCAATCCTTACTCAAATTCTCAAGCTTAACTCCTCACTCTCACCTGTCTCACATTTCCAATCATTTGTCAGTTTTTCTCATTTCCAACTCCACAGCATTTCATGCATAGATCCACTTCTTCCCATTCAAGGAACTCACACTTATTCAGGCCATAATTTATCACCTCTCTCTTGGACTATTTACAGTAGCATCCTATTTGGTCTTGCTGTCTGAAGTCTCTTCTGACTACAATGCATCCATTTCCACAGTCACCAAAGTGATTTTCCTAAAGCATAGATCTGACCATTTCACTTCCTACTCACTTAAGGGGCTTTCTTTTTAGGGATGTGGGGAAAGGTAGAAAATGGTTTCAGGTCTGGAGTTTCTTTGGCAAAGATCCTGGAGTGGTTTGCCATTTCCTTTTCCAGTTCATTTTACAGATGAAGAAACTGGTGAACAGAGTTAAGTGACTTGCACAGTTAGTAGTGTCTGAGTTCACATTTGAACTGGGGTCTTCTGATTCCAGGCCCTGGTGCTCTATCCACTTCACCATCTAGCTGCCTGTGAGAGCAAGCAAAGTGGGATTTCTGTTCTTTTCTTTTTTGGAGTTCAGCTTCTCAGGCTCATTGAAAACATCTGAAACATAGATCTCCTTTGAAGCCTGATGGTTCACAGCTGTGCTGAGTCACTTGTAGGTTCTGTGCCTACTGGCTCTGAGCCAATAAGGAGCGAAGTCTTTGTTTCATATATACCGGGACTTGGGTATTTTGCTTTGGGGGTTTGCTTGTGAGAAGGACTTTTTGATTCCCTTAGCAGGATTCTGAGTAGCCATTTGTTAAGAGCCCACTGCTCCCCACTATTCAGAGGTTTGTTCACTACCTTATGGTGGTGTATGTAGGTGGTTGTATTACTTTGTTCAGACACTAAGAGCCCTGTCTGTTGAATCTTTTCTGTTTGTATTTTTTCCACATTCAGGGTGTTAACCTTTCCCCTGAAGTAGTGAATGACTTATATGTGTTTAATTAAAGAAGGATTGTTAACCACTTTGAAGGTTGTCTTTCCTTTATAGAGTGGATCTAAGAACCTGAACTAGCATGCCATTCTGGGTGTACTAGGGTGCTTGCTAATATATCTCTCCAACTCCAGGAGCTTTCAGTGGCCTCTAGGATTAAATATAAACCTCTTTGTTTAACTTTGAAAGACTTGCGAACTCTGATGGACACAATGATCAACCATAATCTGAGGATCATCATAAAACATGGTACCCAACTTCAGATAGGGAGGTGATAAATTCAGAGTGCAAATTGAAGTGAATATATGAGTGTATGTGTATACAGTGGTTCATCCTACTTTTTATTAAGTTCTGACTAATGTGAATCACAGCATCATTTGTGTATTTTATCCATTTCTAACCATGACTTTTGCCCACAAATTTTTTTTTTAGCCACTAAGTAGATTTAGAGAATGTTTGGGGCTTTATATTAAGACATTTGGCATCTGCCTGTGTTATATGTGTGTTGTGTGTGTGTGTGTACACATGCACATACATAGACATTTTTATTTTATAGGTGTGTGTATATATGTATATATACACATACATATAATACATATATGTGTGTGTATATATACACCCATTAGTTTGCTTGACCATGCATGTTTGTAATGGGTCTTGATTTTTTTTTTTTGCTTTCCAAATGGGGAAGTGGGAAATAGGGAGAGAATTTAGAGCTGAATTTTAAAAATTAAACTACTTTATCTGACATTTCAATCTTTTCATAACCTGACCTATCTCTACCTTTCCAGTTATCTTACACATTTTCACCTTCCATATGCCCTATGGTGCAATTGTGTTGACCAACTTATTGTCCCTCATAAATGAGGCTCTTTCTTCTGTCACTTCTGCCTAAAATGTATTCCCTTCTACCTCTTGGAATCCCTCATTTCCTTCAAGACTCAGCCCCAGTGTGACCTTTCTATGAAGTTTTTCCTGATTCCTTCAGCTTCTCATGTCCTTTTAGTCTTATATTCATGTTGTATATATTCTGTATCTATAATTATATATGTATGATATATGGAATCTCCATGAGGGAAGAGACTGCTTCATTTTTTTGTCTTTGTATCCATCCCCAGGACTTGGCACAAAGCCTAGCATATTGGGTGCTTAATACATATACATGTATATGGATGTTATATATAGAAAATGTTGAATAATTGTTGGATTGAGGTAGGTGTAATCTAACAGGGATGATACAAATAAATATTATGCAATATGGGGAGTGTGATGGGGTAAAGGAGAGATCCCAACAAAGTGTTCTAAGGAAATTTGAGGAAAAGGAGAGCTTTTCAATTTAGAAGAGGGATAGAGTGGTGGTCAGTGAAGGTTTTGTAAAGAAGGGGACATTTGAGTTGAATCTCAGAAGAAGAGGAAGGTTTTTTTAATAGTATGTAGCAATGTGGATTGAAATGCATTCCCGGCAATAGCTGAAGCTCAAGTCCATTTTTCCTCGGGCTCTTGGCCTCTTGGCGACCCTGTTTGAGGTTTTCTTGGCAAAGATACTGGAGTCATTTGCCATATCCTTCTCCAGCTCATTTTATAGATGAAGAATTGAGGCAAACAGGGTTAAATGACTTTCCCAGGGTCACACAGCTAGTAAGTATCTAAGGCCAGATTTGAATTCAGAAATATGAGTCTTGCTGAATCCAGGCTTGGCACTCTATCTTCTTCAACTGCACTGTCTAGCTGCCCCTTTAAAGGGAGTAGTGTGAAATAAGTTTTGAAAGTAAGAGAGACTTTTATCCTCTAGTCAGTGGGGAGATGCTAAAGACTCCAGAGAAGTGAATGACATGATGGGAAGATTATTTTGGCAATTATGCTGAGGATGGATTAGAGAGGGGACAGTTTAGAAGTTGGAAGACTAGTGAGGAGACAAAGAATAATATAGGTAAGAGGTGACTGGGACCTGACCCAGGGTAGTGGTAGTAAGACTGGAGGAGAAGGTAGGCTTAGAGAGAAATCATTGTAGAGTTGATAGGGCCTGGAGGTTGTTTAGATGTTGGAAGGGATATATGACATGTCTAAACTTCCATGTAACACAAAAGTTTCAAGAATTGTGTTAGTGATTCTTCTGTCCACATGTTCAAGAACTGTACTCTTTTCTGTTACTTTTTTTTTTTTTTAACCAGAAATGATGGATTATGGAAGAATAGCCTTTGATGTCTAGGAAACTATTATCCCCTTTATGAATGGAAAGAATGATGTAAGGGAGAGAATAAGGGAGAAAGGAAAGTGTCCCTCCAGGCCCTGTCATAAGGTGTAACTGATTGAGGGGCAGCCTCTTTGTTTAAAGTAGCAAGATTAAGCTGTGTTGTTACTGCTTGTCTTTATCCATCTTCACACTGTGATGCAAGGATGGCAATGCCTTTCTTAAAAAAGTATTTATTTATAATTTTTTTTTTGAGTTCCAAATTCTCTCCCTCCATCCAGGCCCTCCTCTACCCACTAAGAAGGCAAGAAATATGATATGAATTATCCATGTGAAATCATGCAAAACATATCCATGTTATCTATATTGCGAAAAAAGCAAGGAAAATAAAAGGGAGAAAAGTATACTTCAGTTTGCACTGAGAACTCATCAGTTGTCTCTCTGGAGGTATATAGCATTTTTCATCATGAGTCCTTTAGAATTGTCTTGGATCATTGTATTAATCTAAAAATTCCAGTTTCTCAAAGAGTACCAAAATGACATGTTAAAGGCAAACAGTATTGTTCATTCCATATACAATAGGAGTTCTTAATCTTGATCTTTTTTTTTTATGCCATGGACCCCTTTGGCAGTCTGAAACCTATGAACCCCTTCTCAGAATAATGTTTTTAAAGATTGAAGGAAATCCTAAATTTTGTTTATATCCTGGTAAAAATAAAGCTATCATTGTTTTTTCCATACAAGTTCACAGATCCCTTGAAACCTACCCCCAAGATTAAGAACTTCTGTTATAAAGTCTTTAAACATAAAATCCCTGATAGAGTTAAACTCAATTTTTGAGCTAATTACAACTAAAGTGAGCCTCAGCATTACATGTGTATTTTATCCATTTCTAAGCATGACTCAGCCATAAAACTTTTTTTTTTGGCCACTAAGCAGATTTAGAGAAAGTTGGAGGTTTTATGTTCTCAAAACCTTATATAATCACTGTAAGTCTGATTACTTGGGGGAAGGGGGGGAGGAGAAGAGGAATCAGCCTGAACTCATTAAAAAAAAAAAAGGTGGAACTGACTCGACCATTGTGGAGCACCTGACATGCATTTTTGGTTCCTCTACAGCCTCTAGAAAAGAGAAAGCTTACTGTGTGACCTGTCAAATGTCAGTCTTTGTGATGAGTCAGCACATCAGGATTTCAGTGCCTTTCTAGGTCAAGACCACGTGTTCCTGTGGTGGTGCTAGACCAAGATTAAAGTGGTGACATTATTGTGAATGACAGTACTTTAGATTTAGGTGACTGGATAGAGCTTAGTTTCTCTATTTGGAGGAGACTTGTCTCCAGGGTATAAGTGACTTTCTACCAGAGGAGGAAAGTTTCTTCAGGCTCTGTGTGTGTCTATATCTCTTATATATAAAATGGTTCTCTCACCCCACCCCTATATGTATGTATGTAACATACACACACATCCAATTTATAGGTCTAGTATAATACAGCTGATTGAGTAAAAGAGATTACAGTAGTATCTGCACTTTTTGTAAAGTACATTTTCCCCAAGGTGTCCTTAATAAAGCATATTCTGAGTACCTCAGATGAAAGTTTTAGATTACAAAAAAGAATGAAAGAATAGTTGCTGGCTGGATTTTCTTAAGGGTTTTCTTTACTCCTGAAGTGCAAAGCACAGAAATGAAGGAAAGATGAAAGACAAAGCTGTTTTTTAAAAGCCCAGATCTGTCAGGGGAAAAAAAATGGGTGAAAGATTTCTCAATAACAACAACAAAGAATGGCACTGCTTCTCTAGAAATTGGAAAGTGTGTCATTGCTGAAGATCTTTGAGAACTAATAGTTAAGTTTATTTGAGAAGTAATAATGAGAATAAGCAGTTAGGTCATTCCAAGGAATGTTGGTTGTCCGTAGTCATCACTGATGGCTATTTCAGGTTATATACCTTCACCTGCATTTACTCCAGGGAAGGTGGCAGCTCTGGTGTTTAAAATGGTTTCAAAGCCCTGCTCTATCAGGTGGTTCCATACTGGGAAATAGAAGGTTTTGTAATATTTTAAGGTATCACATTTATAATTCATCCTTGCTGCCTTTCACTCACTGATCTTTATCTGATAAGTAAGGGTAGAATACAGAGATCCCCATTGTAGAAGTGAGAAAACCAAGAATTGAGAACCTAATAAACAGATTAGCCTGAGATTATGTAACAGGAATACTTAAGAAGAGGTAGAACTATACTTTTCTCCTTTCACGTTCATTTTGTTCCGTTGTTCTATCTTTGCATGTCTCAACAGTTAGAATGAGGAAAATGGTTTTATCTCTGGATCTGAGAGCATCAGTTTGTCAGCTCAGGCAGTTACTCGCCACCAAGGGCCTGGCCAAGGCGTCCAATGGAAAAAAGAACCCATTATGTGAGGTTTTGGTATTTTCTGTGTGGTGCTTGGCCTTTGCACATCTATTGTGACTATAGCTCCAGCTAACTACTCCACTCTGAACCTTAATATTTTCTTAGTTCCTTTCTTCCAATATAGTTTATTTTTAATTTATAGAATGAAACAAGCATTTCCATAACATAGTATAAATAAAAAAAAGATAATTGCCTGTGAAACTGCAAATCTATTATGTACAGTTTGCTATTGCTTTTAAATGTGTAATGAAGTTATCATGTAAATATCTTTTTCTCCTTCTATGGCTACCATTAGATACAAATATATATATACACACACATACACACATGTAAAACCATTCTATACATACTTCTATTCATCAGTTCTTTTTCTGGGTGCAGATAGTATCTTCCTTTGTGACCTTTGTAGTTCATTTGGATATTTTACAATTGTTAAAGTAACTTAGTCACTCCAAGTTGTGCCTGAAACAATATTGCTGTTTTTATATACAACATTCTCTTGTTTTGCTCTTCATTATTTTGTGCAAGTCTATCTATGTTTTTCTGAGATCATTGAGCTCATCCTTTCTTACAGCACAATAGTATTCCATCACAATCACATGTGTTCCTCTGTTCCCCAGTTGATGAGCATCCCCACAAGTTTGAGTTCTTTGCCACAATATTGTTTAAAACTGTTCATGTTGGAAGATAAACTGCAGCCTATGAATAGCACCCAAATTCTGTAGGTATGGATAAAAGGAATTTCTGTTTTGTTTTACATGAAGGAGACAGCACATCTAGTGGAAAGAATAATGTTCTAAAGAGTCTGGGGACTTGAATTCTCACTTCAGATCAATTACTTATGAGCTCTGTCAAGACATTTCACCCCATGGGTCTCTATTTTCTTATCAGGAAAACAAAGGAAATAGACGAGATGGTTATGGAATAATAGGCTTAAAACTGGTAGGGACCTTAGAAGTCATCCAATATTGCCTTCTTCATTTTACAAATGAAGAAACTAGGGCTCGGAAAAGTTATTAAAGGAACTGCCCAAAGTCACATAAGTTAGAAGTAGCAAATCTCATCTCCAAATCCAGGTTTTCTTATTTTAAACTTAAACTTAAACTTAACCTACCACAGTAATTTAGTTGTTTATACTACTCAGTCATCTTTATCTCATGCTGCCTTTTTTCTTAACGTATGTTTTTTGGCGTGTGCTTTATTTCAGCAACAAGATTGTAAGCCCTTGAAGGGCAGAGCTGTGTTTTATGCATCTCTATATTTCCAGTGCTTAGCATCAGTTTCTACAAATATGTGTTCAGTACATTTTGCTATACTTAATGAATGCAATGGGAGGGAGTAGGACTGTGTGTTTGACTGGGAGGGAAAATTTTCTGCAGGATGATAACAGAAGAGGATGAGGAAGGTAGTCTCTGTCTCATCTCTGAACTATTTATTCCCAGGTATAGGAGAGCAGAATATGGCCAGGAGGTAGATGATTGAGTCTGGAATCCAGGCTGGTGGAGGGACAGAGTCTGAGATAAAGTACTAGTTAGCACTGCAAGCAGAGATCAGACCGAGTGTCTAGTTTTCAGGGGGATCAGAAAAGATGGAGACTGAATAAAGGGGGGGGGTCAGTAGTTTGAGGAGTTCTAGAAATAGATTCAGGACCTTTTTTCTTCCTCTCTCTCTTTTATTTCCTCCTTTCCCATATCTCTTCTTGGATTTGCGGATGGTAGAGATGGATAGCCTGCCATCACAAGTTTTGAAATGGAAATGCAGGATAGAGTAACAAAATGTCGAAGTGGGACCTGCAGTCCCAGTTACAGCTGTATTCTTCACACCAGAAGAGGAGCCTAGGATGCTTCTCAGGAGCCTCTAGGACACAGGAGAATTTCGGCAATTCTACCAGAAGGCAAGCTAGGTAGTACAGTTGATAAAGTGCTGGACTTGGAGTCAGGAAGACCTGAGTTCAAATCAGGCCTCAGACATTTACTAGGTGTGTGACCCTGGCAAGCCACTTAGCCCTGTTTGCCTTGGTTTCCTCACTTTAAAATGAGCCAGAGAAGGAAATGGCAAACACTACAGTGTTTTTGTGAAGAAATCCCCAAAAGAGGTCATGAAGAACTCTGGTACATGACTGATAATGACTAAACATCTACCAGATGTGGGAGCTAGCCTGAGTCAGGATTGCACAGTTTGTTTCAGAAAACACACTCTGGTCATAGTGTCTGCAGTCTCAAGTTGAAGACTCCAGAAGTGGAGAACATTCCAAATCTCCATGTTCATTCACTAAGATGGTCTAAGGATATTCAGGGCTTATTAGCTTTTTGATTTTTCTTTGGGCTGTGAATTGTTTTATAGACAATTTCTTCACTTTGGTTAGGGGGATTCAGAGAAGAAAAAATGAATCCTAAATGGCTATGTAGTTTCTATACACATCAGTAGGGACATGTTTAGGAGAGGGAGATAATAAAGAGGCCATCAGAAGCTTTTTATAAGTAACATTTCAGAAAATACCTTTTAGTTTTAGTTATGGGTCATAAACAGGTATCTTTCTGTTTGTTTCTTTGTAATGTATGTATTTCTGAAAAGTTTGATATAAGCTGATTCTTTTGTAAATCAAGTCATCTTAAGCACATCAGGAGATTTGGACTTTTTTTTAATATATGGAACTTTTTTTTAAAATATGGAACACTTCACAAATTTGCTTGTCATCCTTGCACAGGGGCCATGCTAATCTTCTCTGCAGTGTTCCAATTTTAGTATATATGCTGCCAAAGCAAGCATGAGATCTGGACTTTTAAAAAAAGAACTTCTGGACAGTATGGTAAAATAGAAAGAATGCTAGATTTAGAGTCAGAGGACTCATTTGTGAAGCCTGCATGTAAATTCATTTATCTAGTTGGCATTTTTTAAGCATGGGCTACATCCAAGGTACTGTGCTAAGATATTACAAGATAGAAAAGTCTTTGACCTCAAGGAATTTATGTTCTTTCGGGGACAGGAATCAATGGAAACAACCTAGACAAAGTGAATTTGGAGAGCACCAGAAAATTGAGATCCCAACAGGCCTCAAATAGGAGGTAGACCTTTAGCTAAACCATGAAGGACTTTTAAGAGACAGAAGTGAGGAAAGTGCATTCCAAGCCTAGGAAGATAGACACATGGACAGGAGGTGGAACACTGTGAATGAGGGACAGGAAGATGGTCAGTTTGGCTGGACTCCAGAGTGCAGGAAGGGAAGTAATATGGAATGATTCTAGACAATCCAGTTGGAGCTAAGTTGTGAAGGGCTTTGAATGCCAAAGATAGGAATTAATATTTGACTCTAGAGAGGTAATAGAGAGCCACTGGAGTTTACTGAACAAGGGAGTGACGTAGCTCTGTGCCTCAAGAATATGACTTTGGCAGTCATGCAAAGGATAGAAGAGGGGAGAGCCTTGAAGCAGGAACACCAGCAATGATACAGCTACGATAGTTTAGATAAGATGTAATGATGATCTGAGTGGTGGCCCATCACTGGAGAGAAAGGTAGAGACAGGAGAGTTGTTATGGAGGTAGAATTGACAAGACTTGGCAGCTGATTGGATAGATGAGGTGAGGAAATGAGAATTATCAAGGATGATTCTGACGGTGTAAACGTTTCCTTTGACAAAAACAGGGTAATTTAAGAAAGGGGTGATTTTGTGGAGATATTTAATTCTGTTTGGAACATATTGAATTTGAGTTGCCTATGTGAAAATCTGGTTGGAAATATCCAATAGACAGTTGGAAATGGGGGACTGAAGCTCAGAAGAGAAGCTAGGGCTGAATATATAGATTTGAACATTGTAAACTCATAGGAGCAGGTAAGATCTCCAAGTGAGATAGTAAAATGAAATGGGCCTAGTATAATAGAGCCTAGAGAATATGCCCATGGTTAGTGCAAAGAAAGGGTATAGAAGAATATAGATCTCAGCAAGGGATATTGAGAAGGCATTCAGGCAAGAACACAGAAGTTCCCTTATGGGAAAGTATCCATGAGGTGGATGGTCAACATTGTCATGAGGATAACTCATCTTTAAAGAACTTGAGCATGTTTTAAGTGCGTACCTAACAATTCTGTGAGGTAATTAGCATAAGTACTGCTTATTCTAATTTTACAGATGAGTAAATTGTGGCCCAGAGTGAATCGGTGACTTTCTTAGAATCCTTCATCCAAAGAAATATTGAAACCAAGATAGGAATCCATGCCTCCCAACCCGAAGTCTGGAGTTCTTTCCCCTATACAATTTGATAAATAGGCACTTAATAAATATTTCCTGATTTAAATTGATGTCAGTTTCTTCTAAGAGTGAGGGAATGAAGTAGAATAGGTGATCATATGTACGTTGCTTATCCTCACTTGGTTGTTAGGAAAGTAATATTTGAATGTCAGCTACTATTGTTATTTAAGATTTAATGGTTAAATCCAATATAGATGGGGATCGCTGAATGAAAGGATACTGTTATTATTCCTGATGTCTTTGCAAATGAAATGGATTTGTTTTATAATAGAACAAATCTTATGAGAGCACAGTTGTCCTAGTAAGAAAATCACCTGAGTAAAATATCAGTCCTCTGCTTTAGCGTCTTCCAAAGATGTGACAGGTGTTTGTTTTTGTGTGAGTTATTTTTCTTTTCACAGGATTGGCTTTTTTATCCTCTCTCATCCTTTTGAATTTCTGCATTAAGGTTTGGTCTTAATGCTTACTGCCAAACAGTCTGCAAAAAGTCTATATTGTAGTAGATGGGGCCTGAGTTAATTATCACTACTCTTATTACTGTCAAGGTCTACAGACACTGTTGTACTCTAATGCAGCCTTGGACCTTTCTCTCTTGTTAGATTTATCTTACTTTCTGATTTAGAAGCTGTTTGTGCTTGCTATCTAAGATGACACTATTGATTCACTTTCAGCACTTCTGATGTGTTCATGCCAAACTACCCATATTGTATTGCCTGGTGTCTCTGGTGACCAAGGTCATGTCTTTGGAAAATGGTTGTCTGGATTTAGAATCCACTGCAGAATCTGTGGCCATTGGCAATTTTTTTTCTCCCCAGTGAAGCTAGAAAGATTGAATTTATGACTGCCTTCCTTCGTTCCTTAGTTCCTTCCTTCCCCCCTTCTTTTCCCATTTCACCTAGACGGGAAGTGCAGAGGTTACTCACAAATCCCCACCACCGAGCTTTTACCTCCTCTGTTTTCTGCCTGTGCTGGTTGGAGGAGCTGACCATATTCATGTTAGACTTAGGGCAGATACCTCATGAGCCTGGTGTAGCTCAGAATTCTCAAGCTCACAAGATCCACTAGCCTAAGCCTCCTGGGTAGGTAGAATTACCGGTGTGTAGCCATTGAGCTTGGTTCTGCTGTGAATTTTCAATGACTGTTTAATTGTTGTCTTTTAACCTGTGATGAGAAAGCTGTATACCTGTAGTGCTGACATACTTAGATGTGATTCAGCCCTTTGCATTTATATGCATTAATCAATATAAATTCTGTTTAAGAAAAGAAAAAATGTTATTTTGGGCAACTGCTGACATTTCTAGTTGATGAAATCTTAATCAGGCATTTTTATTCAGTTCCAGTGATTCATGTTTCTATTTTATTTTATTATTAATTATAATTGCTTCAGTATTGTACTTTTTTAGTTAGAAAGCACTTTGCATACGTTGATCAGCACAACAACCCTGAGAGTCCAAATATTATTATTTCCATTTTACAGATTAGGAAATTGAAGCCCAGAAGTGGTTTGGTAATCGTCAATCAGTGTCAGAACTTAAGCTAGACCCTGATTTTCTCATCTGAATTCTAATACTCTTTTCAGGCTGCCTCCTTAACTATTAAACTTTGAGCATGGCCCCCTACCAAAAAAAAATCTTAAAAACTTGGAGTTTCTGTTCCCCTGACAGTCTGTCATACCATAGACTGATGCTGTTCCATCAAGTATCAAATGTTTATTAACTATTGATTACTGTTGCTAATATATTGCTAATTATTTACTTTAATGCTAGTGCCTTCCATCTAATATTATTTCTAATTTATCCTTTCTATATCTTATTTGTACATAATTGTTTGTATGTTGTCTCTCTCATTAGGTTATAAAATCCTTGACAGCAGGGTCATTTTTTTCTTTTTTTTTCTTTATGACCTCAGTGCTTTGCAGAATACCCCACAAATAGTGATTAAGGAATGAATTTGATTTGACCTTTTTTTGTTCAGTCATTTTCAGTTGGGTCTGACTCTTAGTGACTAATTTGGGGTTTTCTTTGGATTGGTTTGACATTTTTTTCTCCAACTCATTTTACAGATGAAGAAACTGAGGTGAACAGGGTTAAGGGATTTGCCCAGAGTTACACAGCTAGTATTTTGTAACTTGATCTTCTGGGCCTTAAAAAATATCCTATTAATATAGTGATTTTTTGCTTTTTGGCTATAACCCTGAATTTGTAGAGTTATCAGCTCAGTAACAATAGCTTTCCCAACTCTGAGCATGAACTTTTATCTATACAAAGTTCAGAAAAGTGGATCCTTTTCCACAGCCAAATCTTATTTGAAACAAAATACTCACAATCTTCATTCTATTTTACAAACTGTCTTCCAGAATTTCTTTGAAAAGTCAGAAAACTGCCTTTGTGGATGATTAAGAATGAAATGTGTATGTATGTATGTATGTATGTATGTATGTATGTATCTATCTATCTATCTATCTATCTATCTATCTATCTATACACATATCTATATATAGAGAGATATATATGGAAAGAGAGAGAATCTCTTTCTTATACACAACCAATGAATAAATTAAGTAGATCATAAGAATGTATTGGGCGGAAGACAGTTATCATTCAGAAGCTCCAGACTGAATAGGCTGGAAAGGCTTATCTATCACTACAAGGCAGAATTAGGAGGCAGGGTGGAAGTTGTAGGTGGACATCTTTTATCCTGATATAAAGAAAACATCCTTCAAGCTGGAACAGTCCCAAAGTGGGATAGCCTTGCTGAAAATGCTAAAGAATTCCTTTTCACTAGATGTGTTCAAGTGAACACTCAGTGATAAGTTTAAGTTGGACTAGATAATTCCTGAGATCCCTTTCATCTTTGAGGTTCTGTTATTCCGTGTAAATTTAGGACATAATTCTTTATTATCTCTAGTTGAAGTTTTTCCTATCCTTAAAAAAAAATGTAAAAAGATGTTATGAGAGAGAGAGAGAGAGAGAGAGAGAGAGAGAGAGACTTCACACCAGCAGATGGAAACTGAGATCTGAAAGCAAAATGTTTCTCGAAGGTGTGGAGAATATTCTTGGGATGATGCCAAGTGTAATTCTTGCCCTGCAGAGGACAGAAAGCTTTGTTGTAAGATTTGAATTGGCAGAGAGCAAATTTTAAAAATAATTCCCTTTATTTGAAAAACAACAATAACAAATACTCTCAACTTATGATAACCCAAAGCCAATTAACACTTCAGAGATAGAAAGAGGGAAGGAATTAACTTAAAGAAAAAAGACCAGCCCCAACCCTTTTCATTCCATATATCCTTTCATTTCATTCTTGACTTACTGTATCTGATTACAGCTTCTTAGTAAAACAAGTAAATCCCCAAAGCTAATTATCTGTAAACTCACATTCTGTCAAGGTTGACTTTCCTGACTTGAAGGGACTCTCTCTCTTATGCCTGGAGGTAAAGCCTTATTCTAACTTGTTTTAGGTAGGTGTTATGGTTAGTACAGTCTATGGCCAATAATCATCACAAGTAGATTACTTGTGGGAAAGACAGGTTGGAGTCTCATCCTTCTCCCACCATCCAAAGATTTACAAGAGGAACAAGTCTGTGCCTGGTACAGCTGTGTTTCTCAATTACAGATACATAGGACTAACTTCTTGCACCTTGTACTCTATGGAAGAAAATCCTAAAGAATTTTATCAGCTAAATGTTAAGACAGGTAAGCCAGAAGCAGGAGAATAAAATGCATAGTAAATATCTCTTTAAACATAATAGCTAATATTTATATACTGCTTGCTATTGTCAACCGGACTGGATTCTGGCCTCTGATCTGTGGGTGGCTGGAGTTGAACAGAGTAGGCTAGAGACAGGAGAGTCAGGAATAAACCAGCAGTTTCATTTCAAAGTGAGAAAAGTGGCTTGTAAGCAAAGACATATGTGTCAGAACCCCCTTGTTGGGGGTAGAGGGGGATTGGCTTTAGTGTAGGCAATCTTAATACTTATACCTATAACTATGCAACAGTGTGATAAGTTTGATTCATAGTAGGGAATTCATGACCTGAACATGGATACAGGAGGAACTTGTCTAAGCTCAGAGAATATTCCATGATGGTCAAAGCAATACAATAATTATATGGAACAATTCTGGATTTTGCCGTGGCTGAGATCATCCAGAGGGTGAGAGCAAAGGACTGTTGTTGTACCAGTCTCAGGGCACAGCTTGCTTGCTGGGTCTTAACTGTGGAAAACAGGGTGTCTCCTAATGTCTTGACATTATGTGGCAGACATTGTGCTAAGTGCTTCATAATTATTTTATCACTTGATCCTCACAACTACCCTGGGAGGTAGGTGTAATTATTATTCCAATTTTACAGATAATGAAATTGAGGCAGGTAGAGGTTAAGTGACTTGCCCAGGATCATACAGCTAGTAAGGTTTTGACCTCAGATCTTTCTGATTTCAGGCCTTCTGCTCTATCCACTGCACCATCTTTGAGAGATTGAGGAACACTGATCAACATAATAACCAACCATAATTCTAAAGGCTCATGATGAAGTGATAGACTTAGAGTACAAATAGAGATGTAATTTGTTTTGGACATGGCCCATTGAGGAATTGGTTTTGCTTGAATATATTCATTTATTGCAAGGAAAAAAGTGATTTATATCAGTTCATGCATAAGGAAGAAAACCCCCAGGCCACCATGAGTATAGGAGCTTCCCTATCTCAGTCTACTGAACAGTAAATATACCTTTGTGGTGTGAATTCACTATGGCTTCCCCAAAACTAATTGGACTGATCTCTAGATGCACCAGCATCAGCCAGCACTGGTGCTGACTTTAAAAGCCTTGCATTGAATTAATGACACCAGAAGAAATTAAAAACAGCTTATATCAGTAGCATGTTTGACCATGACTTGCACCTGTACCCCCAGTGTTTAGCCTCTCATGACTCTCATAGATTTTAGCTAGTACTTAATAATGGAATATAGAATATCTTTTCCCCCAAGATCACACCCTAACTTTTTAGGATTTGCCTAACCAATCCCATTATTCCTGTTTTCTGCCATGGTTCAGAGAAGATTGATTGTACATAAATGATGTCAATCACTATAGTTTATAATAAAAAAAGAAGGTGCTAAGCCAGTTTTCCCCCTTTAGCATCAACATAGAACACTCAGAGAAAGGAAAAACCTTGTAATAAATAATTTAGCAAGCAATGATTCTTGTCCTTTGTCTTCGAAGAGGACCAAAATGACATCACCATTGTAAAGTGAAATTTCAGTGCGTCCGACTATGGCTGATCAAACCAATACAAGCTCAGAATGCTCTACCACAGGTTGGGCACAGATAGTCCATTTGAATATTTGGGGTGGATATCCCAAATCTGCATATCCTGTCTTTACTTTGTGCTTTACTTTCTGCTTTGCTCAAAGAGCATAGCACCTTTCCTTATGTAGGCACACCATGCTGAGCAGTCCTGTGCCAGTGTCTCCCATGTTGCACAGTCAAATCCAAAGTGCTTGAGAGAGACCTTGAGAGTGTCCTTGTATTGTTTCTTCTGGCCATCATGTGATCACCTGCCCCATGCAAGTTCTCCATAAAATAGTCCTTTTGGCAAGCACACATTTTACATTCAAACAACGTTGCCAGCCCATCAGTTGTGCTCTCTGAAGCATAGTTTGAATACTTGGCAGTTCAGCTTCAGCAAGGACTTCAGCGTCTGCCAGGTGATCCTCAGAATCTTCCTAAGACAGTTCAAGTGGAAGCAATTCAGTTTCCTGGCATGGCATTGGTAGACTGTCCATGTTTCACAAGCACATAACAATGAGGTCAGCACAACAGCTCTGTAAACTTTCAGTATGGTAGTCAGTCTAATACTTCTTCTCTCCCAAACCTTTCTTTGGAGCCTCCCAAACACTGAGCTAGTTCTGGCAATATATGTAACAACCTCATTGTCAATGTGTACATCCCTGGAAAGTATACTACCAAGGTAAGTGATGAACTTACCCACAGCATTCAAAACTCCATTTGTTGTAACTGATGGTTCCGCGTATGGATGGTGTGGTGGTGGCTGATGAAGCACCTGTGTTTTCTTGGTGTTAATTATTAGGCCAAAATTAGCACAGGCAGAAGAGAATTGATCTATACTTTGTTGCATCTCAGCTTCAGAGGCTGCATTGAGTGCACAATCATCTGCAAACAGAAAATCATGCATCAACACTCCCTCCACTTTGGTCTTGGCTTATAACTTTTTCAAATTGAAGAACTTAACCATCAATACGGTAGTTGACCTTGATGCCATGTTCATCCTCATTGAAAGCATTTGTCAGCATGGCTGAAAACATCATGCTAAAAAGCATGAGAGCAAGCACACAGCCCTGTTTCACTCCATTGGTGACTGGGAAGGCATGAGAGCTTTGTCCGTTATCCAGAACCTGGGCAAACATGCCATCATGAAATTGACATACCATATTGATGAACTTCTCTGGGGCAACCAAATTTTGACATAATTTTCTATAAGCCCTGATGATTAACAGTGTCAAAGACCTTGATCAGATCCACAAACGTTGTATATAGACTTCTGTTCTGCTCTTGGCATTTTTTCTGGAGTTGTTGGGCAGCAAACACCATATTGACTGTTCCTCAACTCTTTCTGAAGCCACACTGGCTCTCAGGTATATGCCCATCTTCCAGGTGAAGGATCAGCCTATGAAGGAGGACTCTAGCAAGAATTTTGCCAGCAATGACTAAGAGAGAGATCCCCCTGTGATTGTCGCAGGACAATCTATTCCCTTTACCCTTATAGAGATGGACAATGGAGGCATCCTTGAACTCCTGGGGGAAAATCTCCTCTTGCCATATAACCTGGAAAATTTCAGTCAGTTTTTGTATGAGCAATGGTCCCCTTACCTTGTAAATCTCAGCTGGAATAGAATCAGCATCAGGTGCTTTGCCACATGAAAGGAGCCTAATGGCCCTCAAAACCTCTTCTTCAGTTGGAAGTTCAGCTAAGGAGGGGTTGATTTCAACCTGAGGTAAACAGTCAATGGCCTCAGCATTGATTGATGATGGTCTGTTGAGAACACTATGGAAGTGTTCAGCCCATCTTTCTAGGATCATGTCTCTGTATCACTAATCAATAAGGCTCCATCAGCACTGAGTAGTTGTGATGCACCATAAGTTTTTGGTCCATAAATAGCTTTCAGGGAATCATAAAAGTGCTTTGGATTGTTACTGTCAGCATAAAACTGAGTTTCATCTGCCTTCTTACTGAGCCAGGAATCCTGCATCTCTGTAAGCTTTGCTTATACTTTGCTTTTGATGGAATTAAATGCTGCCTATTTAGAGGTGGATGAGCTATCCTGCTGGTACATCCTGTGGAGTTCACGTTTTTCATTTATCAGCTTCTGAATTTCACCATCATTTTCATCAAACCAGTCTTGGTGTTTGTGAGTGTTCTGACCCAGATGGCCATGTCCAAAAACATATACCTCTGTTTCTTGAGTCTATCATCTCTCAAGAGATTGGTGTATTGGTATACCATCTTAGGTCCTCTGGATACATAGGTACTAACCCATGTATATTCCATTGCATTGATCAGAGTTCTTAATTTTTCAAAGTTGGTTTTCTTTCATTGTTGTTTTCTTTGTATAATTTTTTTTCTCATTTCACTCTGCCTCAGTTTATACTAGCTAAAGTCCTTTGAAATCATCTCTCTTTATTTCTGATGGTTCAGTAATATTCCATCAGATTTGTATACTGCAGTTTGTTCAACCATTCCTCCACTGATAGGCATCCCTTTGATTCTGTTCTCCCTTCCTCCCTTCCTTCTTTCCTTCCTTCCTTCTTTCCTTCCTTCCTTCCTTCCTTCCTTCCTTCCTTCCTTCCTTCCTTCCTTCCTTCCTTCCTTCCTTCCTCCCTCCCTCCCTCCCTCCCTTCCTTCCTTCCTTCCTTCCTTCCTTCCTTCCTTCCTCCCTCCCTTCTTCCCTCCCTCCCTTCCTTCCTTCCTTCCTTCCTTCCTTCCTTCCTTCCTTCCTTCCTTCCTTCCTTCCTTCCTTCCTTCTTTCCTTTTCCCTCATCTTTTAAATAGTAATAACTTCACGGCCTTCTTCACAGGATTATTGTGAAGATCAAAACTTAATAATAGCATGGGCATTAGAAACATAATTTATTATGCAGAACAGCATAGATCTTGTCTAAAGCAGCCAAAGAAGTGCAGGAGGGCAATAATTACCTTCTTATTCCAGGAACCAACAACCAGATGTTTAGGGAGATAGAGAAGTCATGTAATATCTCAGCTTAAAGGCTATAAGGAAGTGGTTGAAACATTCATAGAGACTGCTTTCTAAGAATATTACCTGCTAAACTTTTAGTGCTTTAAGACTTACAAAGGACTGCATACTTTGATCCTCACAACCACCCTGCGAGGGTAGATGCTCTTATTATCTCCGTTTTAGAGATGGGGAAATCCAAGAGAGGTTAACTGGTTTTCCCAGGGTCACACAGCTGTTTGAAGCTGAATCTGAGCCCAAGTTTTCCTGGCTCCAGCACATACTACCTCCTGTGGAAAGCCATTTTACTTCCAGAAGGAAGACTTTAAAAGCACATTTCAGCAAAAAAAAAATAAAACAACATGCCTCTACTGAGGGGTTCTGAATAGTGCAAAGGGACCTCAAGTTCCCTAATTTTCCTTTTTTCTTGCCTTTGTCTCCATCCCCCTGCCTCACAAAACCAAAAAAAGAGAACCCAAACAACCAACAAAACTTTAGCAGCTGAGAGAGTTCCCAGATATAATTTTAATGAAATGGCAGGCAGTGGGATACCATGGAAAGAATACAGGATTGAGAATTAGAGGTCCAGGTTTGAATGGCCTGCTGACTTTCTACCTGTGTGATCTTGGACAAATCACTTAAATTCTCTGAATCTTTCTTCATCTATACAATGAGTGGGTTAACTAGAATAGGACCTTTGAGATTCCTTTCAACTTAAAATCTGTGTATGAGCTTATGATTTCTGGGATCAAAGGGAATATTCAAAGTAGTTATATCTCAGACAAGTGGAGTAGTCTAAAGAATATTGAATTTGGACTCCAAAACCTGGATTTTTGAATCCCAGATCAGCTCATTGACTACTTGTGTTCCTTGAGACAAGTGACTCTTTCCTTGGGCCTTCTTTTCTTCCTCTGTGAGCTCTGAGATCCAGTATCCCTTCCAGATCTAACTCTTATGAATGTCAAATGATTTTGCTAAGGTAATACAAGTAGCATGGGTAGAATGTGGATTTCAAACCACTTTCACGGAAGGATTTTCTTATCCAACTAAGCTTCTCAGGTCCAGTGATGCAGCAGGCATTGGGTCTGTAGAAGCATCATGCTCAGGTCCATGTGCAGCCCTCCATCTGTAGATTGAGACCCTCTTCTTTCCCAGTCAAAATCACAGCTCTGAGCCTTTCTTTAGATTTCATTCTCTTCAAGACCATGTGGAGCTAAGAACTGTGGAAAGGACTGTGTCTTCAGATTCGGATTTGTTCTTAGATCCACCCTGAGGGATTAAAAAAAAATACCAGACCTCTCCACTAAGAAATTTAATTACTGTTTGAAAAATTAACTGAAGTGGAGACCTGCCACAGTTGTTACAGCTGTGTTTCAGTCAATGACTCAAGTAATAAGAATAAAGAAACTTAGATTTACAGCTGGAAGGGGTCCTCTGCAGTCATCTGTTGCAGCCTCTTATTTTTAAAAATAAAGAAACTGAAGGCCACAGATAGGAAATGATTTTGCTGTTGTCTTACAAGTAATAAGTGATAGAATGAGGATTTGAAAACATTTCCTCTGAAGCATTTTATTACCTTACCTTGATTTTAAGAAGCAATACTTCTTGGTTTTTCCCTTACCATCTTCCTCTGTCCTCCCCTTTTCCCTTTTCCTTTTTTTTTTTTTTTTGGCTATGCAGTCAGGGTTGAGTGACTTACAGAGGGTCATACAGCTGGTAAGTGTCAAGTGTCTGGGCTGAATTTGAACTCTGGTCTCCTGACTCCAGGGCTGGTGCTCTATCCACTGCACCACCTGGCTGCCTCCCCCATTCCCCTCATCTTTTCACTTTTTTTCTCCTCTCCTCTTTCTTCTCCTCTCGTCTTTCTTGCTTCTTCTCCCTCAACCCCTGATCCCAAATCAAATAACTGAGTTTTTGTGAATGTGTGAGAGTGAATGAATATATATTGAATGAATGGATGAATGAAAAAGTGTTTATTGAGTGTTTACTATATCCTAAGAACTGTGCTAAGAATACAAATGTAAAAGTGAAGACAATTCTGGCCCTGAAGGGACAATTGTCTAATGGAGGAGATAGCACCTACAGGGAGTGATGGTAAGGGAGAGGTATTTTGATTTGGAAAGTTACAGAGGAGCATATTGGCACAACCTTTCCATAACACAGTTGATTTGATTATGATTTTCAGAATAGGATTATGATATGGCAACTGATGAGATGTCCAGAGAATGAAGTGAATTGTGGCTATTGCCAATGGTTAGTGGACAACTGGGACATTTGCCAATTAGCACAAGTGAGGTCAGCTGTATGATTTTCATCTTTTAAAAAAATTATTGCTGCTCTTAGTTTTTCTTCTAGAGACTTCTTTGAGAATGGCCTCCTCCCTCCTTAATTTACCATTCTCTATTTTAAGCATGTATGAATAAAATAGAACAGTTACAGGGTTTCTCCACACAGTGTTAAATTCTGGAATGTAAGGGTTGATCATACCCTGGGATTTTGCATAACCACTGCTATTTAGTTCTTTAGAATGATTGTATACACAGATGGATGAGAATCTGGCTCTAATTTGGAGGAGATCTCTATTCTCTTGATGACAGATTTCAAGCACTCATGAAACCTACTCAAGTCATCAAGAAAATCAACTATATCAGGGGCTCTTAACCTTTTTTCACCCTCTTGGCAATTTGATGATGCCCATAAGCCTGGGCTTACCTTCTCAGAATAACATTTTTTTAAATCCATAAAATTACAGAGGAAATAAATAATTGAAACGCTATCATTAAAATTATTTTATACCTAAGCTTATGGATCCTAGGTTAAGAACCTTGAACTACATAATTTTGCAGATATTATGGGACTGGAGTTTTTAATAAAGAAGCTGAAGTAAGTAAATAAATTCACGAAACATTTCGTAGTTTCTACTCTGTACAAAATATTGTTCTGACACTTAAGATATTAGAATTCCTACTAAATATGAGCAGTCTCTAGTGTAGATGAGGAAACAGTTTCCTGGAATTTAAACCCAATTTGTCTGAGCGTTAGTTCAGTTCTGTTCCCTACTTCCCCCGTCCCCCCTCCCCTTCTTATAAATGGTTAGTAATGCTCTGTAACTTAAAGTTTTTCAAAATCTTAAATAGAATTTAATTCATTAAAAAGCTCTTTGCCAGCTTCATTATAGCACAAACCTAGTAAAATATTAGAAGCCAGACAGATTTCTACATGTTGTTAGGTGATAGAGTGGAAAGAGCACTGATTTTTGAGTTAGAAGAACCAGGTTTAAGTTGTGCCTCCTATGTTTACTACCTAGGGCGTTTCACTTAACCACCGGGAGACTCAGTTTCTTCATTTGTAAAATGGGGGAGGGGGTTGGAATTACATAACCTTTTCAATTCTTTCCAGCTTGAGAAAAGATTGCTCTGTAATATTTTTCAAACAGCACACCAGAAAAAAAAAATTTTTTTCTCATCAAAGTTACAAACTTACATGCTATGTTTAATTCATCAGCTGTGTTCACAATTCACAAACCCAAGCCATCTGGCTGCTTCTTCCTAGAGCTGGGTGATTTCTTTAGAGATTCAAAAAAGGAGGTCAGTCATTGAAGTGCTGCATTCCAGAATTGAATTACGTATTTTATTTGTTTAATTCTTTTTAGATGCTGGCTGGAGCTCTTAAGAGTTCCAGAAGGGCTGGGCTACTAGAGCTTGTGTCTACCTGTGCTTTCAGGAAGAAATTGTACAAAAGCATAAAACATAGTTTTAATTATTTTAGCATTAATATAGAACTTTAAGGCTTACAAAGCATTTTATATATTGTAAACCTGCTGAGTGTGGATTAGAAAGTCAGAATTAGGCTGTATGGATGTGGGGGTGGGCGTACATATGAATGCATGGGAGCTGCAGTTGTAACTGAGCACCCTTTGGGGTTAGGCTGCACACTTTATATACCCTTTCAGCAGGGACTGATGTTTTTCCTTCATTTCAGCCCTGAACTGAGAAAATATCTCTATACCAGACCACTCCCAGTCTTGGGCTATCTAACCAAAAAAAATCTCTCTTCACCCAAACTTGAGCAGAAAAATGTGGACTTCCCCACTTTAGATTAAATTCATTGCAAGGTTGGGTCTTCTTTGATCGGATAAGAAGCCTAAGTATCAGTAATGTCCTTCTCAAGAAAACCTACCTAAAGTCAGGACTTTGGAAAGGGGTGGGGGGTGGGGAGAGATTTTTTTTGGATCTCAGGGATGTCTTGAGAGATGCTTAGTTTTGCCTCCTCATTGTCTGATTCTGATTCTCAGGTTAGTCTGACCTCCTCTGCTTAGTAAGGAAGTTCAAGCAGATAAAGACGGTTAGTAATGCCATTAACCATTCTATTTTCACAATTTCCACAATATATTTGATCCTCACATCAACCTTTGTGAGGTAGTTACTATTTTAATCTCCATTTTACAAATGAGGAAACTGAGACACAGAGAGGTTAAAAGACTTTCTTAGGGTGACATTGTCAATAAGAGTCTGAAACACATCTGTACTGTGGTCTTCCTGATTTGAATTTTCCTTGCTCTTTCCACTTTTCCACTTACCTGCTCGATTTTAATTGTTATTACTCATGTAAGCAGCCTCAGTTTCACCTGTTACCACTGTTGCTCTTTGGATTTTCCTAACAGGTTTGGTCAAGGTGGAGTTATGAAGTGACCCTTCCCTTTCATGGACTTTCAAGGGAGAAGGATGGTGAAAAATAGAATGAAATAAGAGGAAATTCAGGAAATGTCTATCTGCAGAGACATCCACAATAATACTTTAAAAAATATATTTTTAATGTTTGTGTTGATTTTATCTAATCTTTTTCCCTCTCTTACTCCAAGGTCCATCCTTATAACAAAGGACAAGAAAGAAAGCTAAAAAAAGGCACTTTAACAAAATTCAACTGAGTATGACAGTATATGTGACCTCTGCAAAGAAGGAAAGGAGCTGTTTCTTCTCATCCTTTCTTTGGGGATAAGTGTGGTCCTTATAATTACACAGCATTCGGATCCTTTTTTTTTCTTTCAATTTTCACCATTGCAGTCACTGTATATAATTTTTTTCTGGTTCTGTCTACTTCACTCTGTGTCAGTTCATATGTCTTCCCGTGCTTTTCTGAATTCTTGCTATTCAGTGTTTCTTACATAGTAACTAGCATTCTGTTGTCTCTATTTGAAGTAATAACATTTTAATTTGAACCAGCTCCCAATCCTGGAAATCCCCCATTGTATGTTTCCTCCATCCTTTTTCTGTGGTAACAAAACACTTTTTCCAGGAAGATGCAGATACGGTATCTCTTTTGATAAATTCTTATAATGTTAGAGCGAGTTAGACTATAGAGACCATCTAATCTAACCCTGTCATTTTATAGACAATTCCAAGGCTTCAAGTATTAATAAAAACAGCAGTGGGGAGAGGGAATATATCAATATGTAAAAGCAAATCTTACTGGCACATTGAAGTACTTCAGTTTACTTTCGTTGTGTAGTATTAAAAGCCCCCAATTAAAACTTTATTATAAAAATGGAATTTATTTACAAACCAAGCACCCTACTTCAAACAGTTAAAAATCAGACTTCTCTGACTTCTAATTTTAGAAGGAATCAAGCTGACCTTCAATTTGCAGTTGCTAACTGAAGCCCTGTTACCTGGGTGACTAGATTTACAATATGTCAGTATGCAAATAACATCTGCCCACAAGGAAAGAGAAGGACCTTGTCTGGGGGATGTCAATTAGTCTGGGAAAAATTCTTCATTTGGTATTAGAATTGGAGAGGAATCTACAGGTGGGGGAGAGATAGGAAAAGAAACCCAGAGAAAAGGTTTTGATGTTTGAGTTTTATACTTTTCTTCTTTTAGTTCTTTTAGGTAGGTCTGAGGGGGCAGTATATGATTGAGTGGATAGGCCAGTCTCAGAGGCAGGAGGACTTGGGTTTGAGTTCTGCCCCTGACATAAATTCTGTGTAAGTAGAGGCCAGTCCTGAAACCTCTGAGTTTCTCAGGTAAATGTAATCTATCAATCAGCAAGTATTTAAGAGTTTATTATCTGCTAGGCCTTGTGCTAAGCCCTGAGGAGATAAAAGAAATAACAAAAACATTCCCAAGTCTCTTGGAGATTACATTCCAAAATGGAAGAGAACATGTGCATAAATCCTTACCTAGAACGGCAATGCAGAGTGATGTTTGAGGGAAAGACACTGGCAGTCGGGGGATACAACTGGCCTCTTGCAGGAGGTAGTACTTGGTAAAAATCTGATTATAAATTACAAATGAGTTGCCAGTAAAGGGAGTTCTCACACTGGAAGTCCCCACATCAGACATAGATCCAGCCAGAAAACCCCAAATAAACCCAAAGAGAAGGTATACAGACCTAATTATAAGATGCAGATTTTCATCTCTTGAAGTCAAAGTCTCTGAAGTCAAACTTTCTTGTATTTAGTAACCAAAAATGGTCTCATGTGTGATTTAGAATGGTTATTTTTCCTTCTTGTAAAGCTATTAAAAGAGGAGCAAAAGCCACTTAGCTATTTGCTAGATAAGTTGGAAGAGTTTAAGGAAGCCTTTAAAAATTGGATTCTTCCCTTGCCTGTTAGCATTTGTAATCCAAGTACCAATTGATAAGCCGTTTGGGGTTTTTTTTTCCTAGTACAACATGAACTAGATATCAGGAATTAGTCCTCTAGAATAGTGGAGAGGATTTTCTATCTCATTCTGTTGCCCATCTGGGTTCATGGCATAATCTGTAGGAATTTTCTTCTGTACTGGGTGTGTGTACATCACTATGCCTACACATGCTTTCAGGCTAAGGCTTAGAGTTAAATTTGGAAAAATTCAAATCCGGAGGCAGCAAACTTCTGAAATCCTTTTTTTGTTAATTGGTGTCTGTCACATCAGCTATCAGCTGTAGGAATATCTTTCACTCTTCTATTGTGTCCTTTTCAGGAGTCTAATTTTATTTTTTACTTCTAAATAAAGGTTTCCTAGCAAATTGATAAAGATGCTCTTGGGCTCATTAAATTGACTTGAAATGCTTGAATGTTGGAATTTTATAGTGTCTGGCATGTGATTTCTAGGACCCTTTTCTTGTTATGTATATAAGGATCTGTTTGCTTCTTAGATTTTTGTAGCTGCAAATCTTGTCTGTGGAATTTAAAGGAAGCTATAATATTTGTTATAGAATACTTACATATTTGTGTAAAAAATTAAGGTCTTTTTAGGATCTTTTATTGAAGGTTTATTCTTCCTCTCCTATAAAAGCTGAATTAGTTTTCCTATTACAGGACACTGAAAGGGGGGAAAAACCATAGACACCTTTATAAAACTTTTGATTTTCCACATTAGAGAACAAGGAAGATCATTTTTCTGCTGATAGGGAATTTAAGAGGCAGAAATTCCTGGGAAGATTTGTGTCCATATTAGTTGTCTAGTACACTGCAAGTGCTAATTGTCCTCAATTTGTTTTACTTCCACCCCTAAGGTCTCATCCTCCTCACTCAAAAATATCTTAATAAATAAGTGCCCATCTAGACCCAAAAGGCTGTACCAGCATCATTGATAAAATCCTCTACATTTTCCTTATTTAGAAATTTTTTCAAAATTATCCTGAGCTTGAATAACTGTCAATAAAAATGATTATTTTCCCATACAAAAAACAATCGAAAAAGAACTACAAAAGAAATTGTGAATACCTGCTATATACAGCTTGTTTTAAAAGTGTAGTTCAAATTTAATGTATTTCTTCTAATGTTACCCTGCTTGTCTATGTCTCCTTCTGATTTTCCTTCTGTTCTTTTCTTGTATTTTATAAAGTATTCATTTACCTTTTGCTTTATTTTCTTTCTCTTTTGGTATCATTTTCACTATTCCTCTCACTCTCTCCCTAACACCCCACCCCAACCCCAAAGTCTTCACTTGTAGAAAATGTAGCCAAGAAAAGCAAATCCACATATTGGTTGTGTCGGAAAATATATCTTGTTCTTTACCTCTACTCCATCACCTCCCTGCCTAACAAGTGGAAACATGCTTCATCATCAGTCTTCTGGAGTTAAGATTGGTTATGGAATTGATCATAGTTCTTAAATCTTTCATGGGTGTTTTCCTTTATGTCTTTGTAGTTAGGTGAGTTCAAATATGATTTCACTCACTAGTTGTGATATTTAGTGTTTACTACAAGCAGTGAAGTTCTAGGAATGCAAATACAAGCCCAAAGAAAGATAGTCTGTGTCCTAGAGAAGCTAATTGGGGAAGATAGTACTTAAAAGGAAACTGACAAGGGGTGGAGCAGGGCTGGGCAGGTACCTGAGTTGGGGAAGAGTAGAGAAAATGCTTGTTGTGCAGCTTAGAGAAGAATGATGTCATGGCTGGCCTGGGCATTTTCTTTAATTAAAATGGAGATTCTGGGAGGAACCAGCTAATCAGAGGAAGGAGCCACAGGGGTGGCATGTATTTCCAGTGTGAGAAGTCCAAGGATGGAGTAAACTTTCATGGTGAAGAAGCTTCAGTGGCATGCTAGATAGAGTCCAGAATTAGGAGTGTAGATAGGAATGAAGACATGGCCAACCTGGGCACTTACTTTGAAGTTGCCTTACTTACATTATGTTCAGATGTCATAATTTTACCAATCATTCCCCAGTGGATGGGTACTCACTTTGTTTCCAGTTCTTTGCTACCAAACAAAAAAGGTCATTATAAATCGAGTCTATGAGGCAATATGGGCAGCATGCCACACCCATAAGCCCCTGCCTCTGCAAACAAGGAAAGGCGGAACATTTTCTCATTTCAAAAACAAGCTGGATCATTAAAATTCTTTCCATTTACACAGGTGTCATTGTGTATATATCTTCCTTTGCTTCTCTGAATTCTTCATATTCATTTTTTTTATTATATGTTGTCAACCTTCAGAGTTTGGACTAAGAAAGACACAGGATTAAGTTGTTTTAATAAGTGTTAATAAGAAATAAGTGTTTACTTCTCTCACTTTACAGCTAAGCTCCCTTTGGGGTTAGGGTGAACAGTTTATAAACCCTTTCAACCAGGGCTGATATCACTGCATCATCATTTCACCCCTGGACAGAGAAAATATCTCCATATCAGAGCACTCCTAGCCTTGGAGTATCTAGACAACCTGTTTAAAATCTGTCTCCACCCAAGTTTGAGTAGAACACCTTGGGCTTCCCTACTTTAGATTAAATTACTTGCAAGCTTGGGTGGGGACTGACCTTGATAAGGAGAATCAGTGCAATCTCATTATCAGTAATGTCCCTCTGAAAAAAAGCTGAACTGGAAGGAGTAGGGGAAGCTCTGAATCTCTAAGATATTGATTATTAGTTATTTTTCACAACAGTAATATTCCATTTACATTAGTATACAAGAGTTCCAATTGATAGTAATTTTATTTCCAGGTTTTTTTTTTCGGTTTTGTTTTGTTTTTGCTACTGGAAAAAGTGCTTTTAGTATTTTGGTGTATGTATATATATCTATCTATGTCTATCTATATGTGTATGTTTGTGTATTTATACATATATACACATACATACATATGTATATACACATACACACTTACATAAAGCCTAAAGTAATATATGACCTTTATTCCTGTCTTTGATATCCTTGGGGGAATGTGCCTAAAAGTGAGATCTCTGGGTCAAAGAGGATTGACATTTTAATCCTTTTTTTTTTTAAATCATAATTCAAAATTACTTTCCAAAATGACTGAATCCCTTCAGACTAGCAAAATTCTATTATAGGGTTATGATTTGAGGATTGAACTTGCAAGGCTTTTGCCCTGCCCACATGTCCTTATCCATTCTTTTAAGAAATGTAGACATATACTCTCTTTAGTATTATTTAGCCATCTTTTATATATATTAACTATTAGAACTCTATGTGCTTCATTTTTACTAAGGCACCTAAAAAAAATTAGTTTTTGATGGCAGTAATGGAAGAATGAGAAAAAGAATTCATAGAATTTAGATTCATATCATCTTCACCCTTTCTTTACCTGTTCTTCTTGATACTTCTTCTGGGAGGCTTTCCTGTTGTCAGAGGCCTGATTTTTTCTGTAGTGAATTTTATTTGTTCTTCATTTTTGAAAAGGACCAATGATATCACAAGAGTGATGTCTTGACTTGTTCATGAATTGGATTTTAAGTGAGACAGAGCAGCACAAAGTCATTAGCGTTGCTTAATACCCTAGGAGAGGGTTCAGCAAGCAGCTGAACTTTGAGGCAGGTACTTTTCATCTAGGATATTTTTCCTTTCTTTCTACCACTCCTCCACACCTTGATAGACAGACATTAGTAGAAATTTCTAAGCATTTTCTCCCAGGATTTAGCCTTGTTTTGGAGTCCTATTACATTTAGTAGAGTGGATTGAAATGTGAGCTTTGGTGATCATCCCTGGGAATATATCCAATTGACCGTATTTTGTTTGATTTTATATATTGGTTCAAGAGAATAGGAATTTGCCTTGCATTTACTCTTCCCCTTCTGTTATTTATTTTGCCAAGGAAGAGGCAGACTCAATTTACTGTTTCTGGGGATTTCATTCTCTTTGATTATTTCATCTCATGCATTCATTCCTTTTTTTTTGACCAGTCTTCCCTCAGTCTTCCCTCCCTTCTATCAGCCCCCCTCCCTTTTTTTCCCCTTTTCCCTTACTGCTTCTTCCCTCCCTTTTATCCTTCCCTTCCTTTTCTTTCCTCTTTCCCCTCCTACTGCCTGTAGGGCTAGTTAGATTTCTATGTTTAACTGAGTTTGTTGTTCCCTCCTTGAACCAAATCCGATAAGAATAAATCTCAAACAGTGCTCATCTCCCTCCTCTCTTTCCCTCTACTGTAATGTGTTTTTGTGCCTCTTCCTGTGATGTAATTTACTTTTTTCTGCCTCCACCTTTTCACATTTCTGTTACAATCCCTTCGCACCCTTAAATCACATTTTTTTATCATCACATCATTTAATTTATACCCACTCCCTCTATGTATATCCCTTTTAAATATCATAATAAATATACAATTCTCAAGATTGACAAGTATTTTCTTTCCTTATAGGGATGTAAACAGCTTGCCCATACTGAATAGCAAATTGTCAGGATTTTTTTCTCATTTACCTTTTTATGCCTCTCTTGAGACTTGTATTTGAAGATCAAATTTTCTATTGAGCTCTGACCTTTTCATCAGGAAGTTCTGGAAATCCTTTATTTCATTGAATGTCCATCTCCTTGCCTGAAATATTATATTCACTTTTGCTGCGTAATTGATTCTTGGTTGTAGCCCAAACTCCTTTGCCTTATGAAATATCATATTCCAGTCCCTCCACTTTTTTAATATAGAAGCTACAAAGTCCAGTGTGATCCTGACTGCAGCTCCTTGATATTTGAATTGTTTCTGTCTGGCTATTTGTAGTATTTTCTCCATTACTTGATAGTCTTGGAATTTGGCAACAATATTCCTTGGTGTTTTCAGTTTCGGATCTCTTTCAGGAGGTGATCGGTAGATTCTTTCGATGACTATCTTGCCTTCTGGATCTAGGACCTCTGGGCAATTTTCCTTGATGATTTCTTGGAAGATATTGTCCAGGTCCTTTTTTTCATCATGGCTTTCCGGTAGACCAATAATTCTTAAGTTTTCTCTCCTGGATCTATTTTCCAGGTTAGTTGTTTTTCCAGTGAGATATTTTTCATTTTCTTATATTTTTTTCATTCTTTAGATTCTGTTTGACTGGTTCTTGATGTCTCATAGAGTTATTAACTTCTACTTGCCCAATTCTAATTTTTTAATAGATTATTTTCTTCATTAACTTTTTCATCTCCTTTTCTATTTGCCCAATTATTCCTATTTTCTCGTTAGGTTTTGTAGTTCCTTTTTCATTTGTCCAATTTTCCTTTTAAATTCTTCCATAATTTGTTTTTTCATATTTTTAAAATCATTAGTTAATTTTTCTTCTGCCTCTCTAATTTGGCTTTTAAAATCCTTCTTGAGCTCTTACAAGAATGCTCTTTGGACTTGAGACCAATTTATATTCCCTTCTGAGTTTTCACATAGGAGTACAGTCTCAATGCTGACCTCTTTGGTATTCATGTTTTGGTTCTTGTCCCCACAGTAAGATTCCATGATCTTTTCTTTTCTGGTTTGCTTTCTGCTCATGAAGATTACCTTTTTCCTGGCTTTTAAAGTGGATCTTTGCTTCTGGGACACAGGGGGATCTGTCCCATGGTTCTTGTGCTTGGAACTTGAGGCTTTATGTGTTATGACTTCTGGTTCTTTCAGCAAGAAGCTAGAAAGCTGTAGCTTACCTGGTGCTGAGATGGCTGGTATGCCAAAGCAGAGACCAGGTAAAGTCCTTCTGAGTTTCCCCAGAGTTACTCTGGAGTTCACTGTGTGAGGTCTGGGGGATGGGTAGTCTTTCCAGTTATCACAGATGGGGTTTACCAACCACTGAACCTGCCTGTGCTCTAGCTCAGGAGAGCAGACCTCCTTTGGCTGATTCTACTATTCCAGGATTTTTCCTGGGGAAATAGTCTCTGGGTTTTTCAAAGTCAACAAGGGGAAAGGGGGAGCATTTAGAAATCAGTCCTTCATCTTGGCTCCTGGAAGTTCAAGTAGGTGACTTACAGACATTTAATCTTCAGGCTGATAGTCTCAGGAGCATCGCTGCTGCTGGTACCAGGGATCCTATGCTTCTCTCTCATTCAGTTCCACAGGACACCCGTCCTAGTCTGATACATCTCCCATGTATTCATTCCTACAGCTTTTAAGGTCTGTTCAGGTAAAACCCATCTAGAAGAGTAGGATGGAAAATGGACCCTGGAACACCACAGGTTTAGCACATTGGATATAACTTAGGCCCTAAGGAATCTGTTTATTTTTTTTTGGAGAATGGATCTCCCTATCTCACCCAGGTTGGAAGAACTGTGTCCATGACCACTCATGGACTAATCCCACTACTGATTGGTACTTAAGCTCTGAACTTTAACTGTTACTGACCTGGGCATTTCACTCCACCTTAGGCAGTGAAGACACATTCAGTTTCTCTTTATCTCTTTTTGTTTCTCTCCCTCTCTCCCTTTCCCTTCTCTCCCATATTGATGTCAAACTCACTACAGATGAGATCTTCTAGTACCAAGGATTACACCACCCTGTCTTGCATTAACAGAGGACTTGAATGGAAAAGGGTCTGGGCCAACCAAGTAAGAGAATGCTTGTCCTAACTTTAGGTACTGAATGTCTGAGGTATTGAAGTCACATTTCAGCATAGCAACTATATGTATATCAGGTGAGCAGTTCTGAGAGAGGGAGCCTAAAGTAAACATAGTATTATTATTAAATGATTACTTATTATTATTATTATAAAAATGCCAGATGCATGATGTTGGACAGATCATTCCAACCTCTCTATGCACTGTCTAATCTCCTCTTTTACAAAATGGAGAGGTTGAACCAGGTGATCTATAAAGCTTCTTCCAGATATGGTGTGATGAAAAGAACATGGCCTTGAAGTCAGGACATCTGATCCTACTTACTAGCCATGTCATCTTGGGCAAATAAAAAGAACAGCAATAATATTAATTATAAACATAAGCTTTACTGACATTATCCCATTATCTTGAATCAGTTACCTTCTTTGAACTTCAGTTTGTTTTCTGTAAAATAGAATCATAGACTTGTCCTGCTTACCTCAAAGAGTTGAAACAAGGTGGCCGTTATTTGTGTACTGAATCAATCACTATTTCCTTAAGGATTGGTAATAATAATAGCTATTGCTTTCAACTTTGCAAAGCACTTTATAAATAGTATCTCATTTTATCTTTACAGCCTTGGGAGAAAGAGATTATTAATTATCGCCATTTTATAGATGAGGAAACTGAGGCAGACAGAGTGATTTGCCCAAGGTCACATTGTTAATAAGTGTTTGTTGGGGGAGGGGGGTATTGAACTGAGCTCCTCCTAAGTCTCCTTTTCAGTCCACTGCACTACCTAGCTATCATTTCATCATTATGAATATTTTCTCTGCTAACCTAGATAACAAATTAACAAATGGTCTCTCTGAGTTATTATTATTGAAAAAGTCTTGCAGACAGTGAGCCTCTCTGATTTCAGCAGAGTTGATCTTAGCAGGACTTCCTTTTTTATTTGTATCCCTAGTCCTTAGCACAGTGCCTGGCACGTAATAGATGCTTAATAAATGTTTAGTGTATTTTATTGTAAGAATCATAAATAACATGGTAGAAGGGACCTTAGAGGCTCACTAGTGCATTCACACTTTTCATTTTTCTGATGAGTTAACTGTGAGGCCAGAATGTTAGTTTAAGTGTCATGTATTATGTGTCAAAGGTGAAATTTGAACCAAGACACCAGCACCACCACACCCTTCTTCCCAATGGCCATCAAGTCTGTCACCTCACCTACAACTGATAAATAATAATAGTAAGCATGTATAGCACTTTAGGATTTGTAAAACGTTTTCAACATATTATTCCATTTTATCCTCCATAACCCTGTGAGGTAGGTGCTATTATTATTCTTATTTTATAGATGAAGAAACTGAGGCAATCAGGAGTTAAGTGACTTCCCCAGGGTCACAAGGCTAGGAAATTCTCTGAATCACAATTTGAACTGAGGTTCTCCCAACTCCCCAGATACAGCACTGTGTCAACTGGTTGCCTACAATTCCTGCCACTTAATGAGAACTTGCTATGTGGGAGGCACTGTGCCTAAAGTCTTTTAAAGCTTGTTGGCCTCGCTTCCAAGAACCCTAGATCACCTCTGTATCGTCAAGAGCCATGGGAGCAGGGGGATCCTCCCTCATTCAGATCTTCAGGATGCCTCATTTCTGACTTTGGCATAGTGAGGTTTAAGCAAGAATCTTTCTCTGAATTCTTTCCATACACTGAACTTGTGGCTTGAGTACTATTATTTTGTTGTATTGAAAAAACTTACTTATTTCCAACATTTTGAATATACTATATTTTATTCTGTAGCATTTGGTGTACCTTGGAGAAATCTGTCAGGTTCTAAGAGATACATATGTGTGTTGGGGGTGCAGTGGAGTGGGGAATTATAGTGAGTGAGTGGGAAAATGTTTTAAAAAGAGAGAATAATTCACTCACTAAGTGACAAAATAAATTTCTCATTTTGTTTTTGGTATTTGAAAGAAATACCTCCCTCATTAGTTAGCATAGACTCTAGGGCAGCATTACTGTGGTTGTCAACACTTATTTAGAAAGTTTGATGACCTTGAAGCACTCCCTGAGATCTTGTTGTTCCAGGGATAAGGTGGCTAGAATAATTTTTCTATATATTATGAGTTCCTATGATCTAAATCTGCATGAAGTGGCCAGCTGCTTTGCATCTAGTTAGCCTTTTCTCTCCCATCCTCCCAACCCCTGCATTTCTGAAATATTTATACCTTCCCTCCACGCTGTTTTTCATTTTTCTTAAAGTATGAATAGGCACAGTAGATTTCATAAAGAAGGACCCTCTTAGTTCTATAAAATCATTATTGCTAGGGCAACAAAGGTATTCTCTTTCCTTCCCCCCACTTAACCCTCTTCTCCCCACTGCTGTTCATTTTCCTTCCCTTGGGCAGATAATTGGCTGTGAGGGCAAGGTTAGTGAGAACAGGACATCTTTCTGTACTGACTGTGTCCTTAGAAGGAGCCAGGCCACAGTGCATTTCCTGGAATAACTCACTTTCCAGAGGGTTGGTTTTTCTTGGTCTTGTGATTGGCTACATGTTTACATTCTGTAGTAAACACAGGGGCCTTTGATTGCTTTCTGAAGGTCATACCAATCACCCTTTCTCTATGGATTGAGGTTGGTTTCACATTTCAAGTAGTTTGGTGGCTCCAAGGACTATGTAAAGCTCTCTCTGGCATATAAGGCTCTTTCCCTTCTCTTCTCCTCCTCCTCCCCTTTCTTTTCCCCTTTTCTTTTCCTCTCTTCCTTTCTTTTTTCCCTTTTCTCTCCCCTCTCCCTTCCCTTCTTTCTTCCCTCTTTCTTCTCTCATCCTCTTCCTTCTCCCCTTCCCTCTCTTTTCCTCCCACCCCCTCTCTTTCTGCTTCTCTTCCTATCTCAGTTTGGAAGTGCCATTACTACTGATTACCCATAAGAGCTTTGACCTCTACTCCTGATCAGGGCTGCTTCTTCTGCTCCTGAGGCAACCTGGTGGTCTCACCCCCTTCCTCCCATGGCTTACCATGTTGATGCAAAACTTAGAGTGGACACTCAGTTTTGAGCCCACTGCAGCTTAGAATTCCAGAACTTAGGAAGTTTTGTAACCTTAACCTCCTCCCCAGGAGCTGAGATGACAGATGTATGAGCTGCCATGCTAGGCCAGTAGTTAGGTTCTTAAAAGCCATTTAGAGGTTGTCCGTGTTTCTACTTCCACTCACAGATTCTTCCTAAGTCAAGGATAGGCCAGAATAGACAGGATACTTACAACTGATCTCAAAGACCCACTTGTCTAGAACAAGGGGAAGTCACATATTCTGCCATTGGGACAGTCAGTTCACAGTTTTAGTTGATATTCACATAGCTTTACATGAGTACTATGTAATTTATATGGTTTTCCAATTGGTAAGAAGTCTTCAGGAGCATATATCCATTTCAAAGGCAAGCAAGTTTTAGAAGATGCACGAAAGTGATGGTTACTATGATAGACTCAGATCTTCTCAGCAATACGGTGATCCAAGACAACTCCAAACGACTCATAATAAAAAATGCTATCCACATCTGATGAAAGAACTGATAGAGTCGGAATACAGGTCGAAGCATGCTATTTACACTTTCTTTAGGGTTTTTTGTGTTTTTTTCTCTTTTGTTCTGTTTCTTCTTTCACAACATGACTAATATGGAAATATGTTTAACGTGATTACACATGTATAACCTACATCGGATTGCTTGCCGTTTTGAGGAGAGGAGAAAGAAGGAAGGGAGAAGGGAAAATTTGGAACTTAAAAATCTTATAAAAAATAAATGTTGAATACTATCTTTACATGTAATTGGAACAAATAAAATACTTTTACATTAAAAAAAAGAAGAGGCACAAAAATGTATACGGCTTGCTTTTAGTTTTCCTGTATTTCATATAACTTTGTACTCAGGGGTTCAGTTCAATGAGTTTGTCTCATCATGCTAAGTATATTCAGAGAAACTTGTACACTCCTTCGGTTACCAAGGGATTGCTACTCAGTGCCAGAGTAAAATTTAGCTCAGACCTTCTTTTCCAAACAGAAGTGAACTCTTCTGTCTGTTTATCTCTCCTCTGAACTTGCAGGATGTCAGGCCCTCTGTATGCAAGCCTTTTGTATTCATTTTCAATCAAAGAGGGATCTTTGAATTAAATATTAGTAACTCATCTGCATCTGAAATCATTCTACCTTTCTCTTCATTCCCACACCGTAGCACATAGCTAGTGCATCATCCAAGGACCTCAAAGGACTGCATATAAACATCGAAGGGAAAAGATAAAAATGTAATGATGCATTCACTGATATACCAAAATATGAGCTGCAGGTTTGTATTTTCTTCGAGGGATCGGATATTGGTTTTGGTAGTTTATTGATTTGGCAGGGAGAGATCTGATAGAACACAGAAAAGCTTTGTACTTCTCTTTTAATCATGGTCCAAATGGAGAAATTGGAGACCCTGCCTGCCCATTGAATTATAGAGCTAAAATAGACCTGAAAGGGTCATCTGGTCTATCCTCCTACCTGAACACAACTCTGATAGATAAAAATTTGAACTAGTATCAATTTCCAGAAAAAAATCAGTATGTTGAAGTCACTCCTGGCTGAAATTCTTTATCACACAGAACCCTAGACTGGCGAGCCTTTATAACAGTCAGTCAATCAACAAGCATTTATTAAGTACCTACCATGTACCAGGAATTGCACCACTTTCCATGATATGTGGCAATATATTCATCAAGGAACTCTTTCTTTCTCAGCATACTACTAGAGTTGAAGGGATCAGAAAATAATTTATAGTCTATTAATCTCCCTTTTTATCCTTTCATAACTCCTACCCATATACAAAACATCACAGTTGGGATAAATCATTTGAGGGGATTGATAACTTGAATATGCAACCAGAAGGTTCGTCAAGGTATTAAAAGTAGGAAAAAAGTCGAGTCACCTGGTAGCACATTGTGTCAAGATTATGGTCCTTGAAGTTCTGTTTTCTTTAGTAGAAGCAGCAGCAACAAGAGAAGTAACAATCGCAGTCATAACAATTTGTCTGAACTTCATCACAAAAGACGAGAATAAGATGCTAATACCTGACAATAACAGCTTTTGCTTTGAATGTTGCAAAATACTTTATGTACCTCATCTTTTATGAGGTTCATATTCTGGGTACTCCAGGTACTGTCCTCATTGCTGTTCATTAAATATTAATAACTCATCTTCAGCAGAAATCATTTTACCTTCCTCTTCATTCTGACACTATACCACAACTAGTGTGTCATCTGGGGACCTTGAAGGGCTTTGAAGGGAGAAGATAAAAGTATAATGCATTCACTCATATGACTAAAATACAAACTCTAAATTGTATTTACGAGGGAATTGAGGCTAGTGAGGTTCAGTGATTTGCTCAGTCACACAGCTTGTGATGGTGCAGCTAGGAGTAGAATGCAGGCCTGGAGACAGGAAAGACTCATCTCCCTGAGTTCAGAGCAGAACACTTACTAGCTGTGTGACCCTGGGCAAGTCACTTCACCCTGTTTATCTTAGTTTTCTCATCTGTAAAATGAGTTGGAGAAGGAAGTGGCAAACTACTCTTGCATCTTTGCAAAGAAAACCCCAAATGGGATCACAAAGAATCAGACATGCCTGAAAAACAACAAATGCAGCTTATAAGTTTCAAAAGCAGAATTTGAACCTAGGCCTTCTTCATCTCAAATCCAGACCTCTGTCTTCTGAGCTGAGCTGCCTCATTCCATGAGTCTGCCTTTCTGGTACTCCTTATTAAAGGAGACTTTAAATTCTTCTACCTTGCTGTTGGATAGCTACTCTCACTAATGACTAATCCTTCCATTTCCTGTTGTCTCTATGGTTTTGCCCCTAGGTAACTTCTTTTTGGAGGGGGGTTAGCAGTTGGGGTTAAGTGACTTGCCCAGGATGGTACAGCTAGTAAATGTCTAAGGCCGAATTTGAATTCAGGTCCTCCTGACTCCAGGTCCTGTGCTCTATCTACTGTGTTACCTAGCTATCTGTCTTCCCCACCTCTACCCCAGGTGACTTTAAACTGAAGTTTTCCCTTTCATCATTTGATTTCAGTATTTCCTCTTAGTGTCATGGCCCAGCTGACTCAACATGGACTCATAGCTCACTAAGCTTATCAGTCAATCAATAGGCAAGCATTTATTAAGCACTAATTGTGTGACACGGATTATATTAGGCATTGTGGATACAAAGCCAAAATTGAAACAGCTCCTGCTCTCAAGAACTTATATTATTTTGGGGAAGAAAGTACACATAGATAAGCATATATAGGGTATCTACAAAGGAAATATAAGAAAATTTTGCAAGGGTGGGCTCTAGGGCTTAGAAGATGTCTTAGAGAAGGTGAAGTGAATCCTGAAGGAAAAAGATTTTAAGAGATGGAGGTGAAGGCAATATATTCCAGGGGGGCTAGTGAATGGAAAGACAGAGAAGATGAATTGCTATGTTTGCCAAACAATCAGAAAACCTGTTTGACAGGATTATATTGTGTTTGGAGGGGGAGTAATGTGTAATGAGGCTGAACATATAGTTTAGGGACAGGTTGTGAAGAACTTTAACTGTCACATTGGGGAGCTTATATTTGAAACTGGAGGCATTAGGGAGTCTCTGGAGTTTATTGAGTAATGGAGGGATGTGGTCAGTCCTGTGCTTTTGGAAAATCACTTTGGCAACTATGTGGAAAATTAATTGCATGGCTTGCAATAGGAAGACATTTGAGGCAGGGAGGCTAATTAGAAAGCTATTACAGTAGCCTAGGAAAAAGGTGAGCATGAATTAGGGGAGAAGATGGATGAGTACAGAAATGGAGGCATAAAAAAGATAGTGTGGAGGCAAAGATTACAAGAGTTGACAGCTGATTGGATATGATGGGAGAAGGGATGAGGTGGAATGAGAGGTCAAAAATAATGCTGGGCTCATGACCTTGGGTGATGGGAAATTCAGAAAAGGGCAGGTTTAGGCAAAAAGATAATAAGTCCCATTTTGAACATACTGAGTTTTACATTTGTGTGGGGTAGTCAGATTGAAAGGTCTATTAGGTAGTTAGTGAATGGGACTAGAGTTCAGTAACTAGGGCTAGATATAGAGATCTGGAAGTCATCTTCATATAGTAGCAAATGTATAGGAGCAGATGCCAGTGAGAATTAGTAGAGAGAAGGCCTATGACAGAAAGTTGGGTTATACACAGAGTCAGGGTGCATGAGTAGACAGAGTGCCTGCCAGGCCCATACTGAGGAAGACTCGTTATCCTGAGTTCATATCTGGGCTTAGATGCTTATTAGCTATGTGACCCTGGGTAAGTCACTTCACTCTGTTTCCTCACCTGTAAAATGAACTGGAGAAGGAAATGGCAAACCACTCCTGTATCTTTGCCAATAAAGCCCCAAATGGGATCAGAAAGAGTTGGACATGACTGCAAAATGACTGAAAATCAACAAAAGTGTATATAATATAGATGATAAACCAGTAAAGACTGAGAAATATTGGTCAGACAAGAGGGAGAACCAAGAGACAGCGTTATCCATGAAAACCCAGAATAAAGAGAATATCCATGAAAATAGAATGGTCAACAATGTCAGACATTAAGAGGTTAAGAAGGATGAGAACTGCAAAAAGACCATCAAATTTGGCAACCCATCTGTGTAAATTTCTTCGGGGATCTCAGTTGACTGACACTCAGGTTTGGATCCCACACAACTCAGACCTTCTCTCACCTGAGTTCTGACAATAAGTGAAGCCATTCTGCATTTCATTCCTACTTGACTCAGCACATTGGAAAATATTCCCTAAATGAAGGTTCACCAGCTATATAAAGCTTTGTTTAGTTTTTAAAATTTACCAATAACGTACAGAAAGTCAGTGGAAATTTGGATTCAGGAAGAAGGTGAAGATTGCTCCCTATGGAAATGATATAATACCAGGTCACTCTCCAGTATTTTTGAAAAATAATCAGAGATGAATGCCATATGATGACCTTTAATAAAATTTTCTACTAAAGAAATGGACAATCTTAGGTCACATGGTAATCCATCAGTCAACAAGCATTGATTAAGGCACATACACATAGCTCCGAACCCACAACACATAGAACGGCTACAAGGAAGTAACTCACGGCGAATTCTGCACCCAGAGGCCACGGAACATTGGAGCGAGGGAGATTTCTATTCCAGAGAGACCTGCAAACCTCTCGCGGGGGGGTCCTTCGCGCTGCGGACAGGGTGCTGGGACTGGGAGCTGAGTGCAGCCCTGCCGCAGCTGCGGCACCAAGAGGAAAAGATTCGAGCGGGCTTCAGGGACGGGATCTCCAGCAGCCACGCGGGTCCCTCCACCCACAGAGGGACCTGCAAACCTCTTGCAAAAGGTCCGTCACGCTGCAGACACGGAGCCCAGCCCAGACCTGCCGCAGCCGCAGCACCGAGAGAAACAGATCCGAGCAGGCTTCAGGGATGGGATCTCCAGCGGCCACACAAGTACCTCCACCCACAGGTGATGGGGGTCAGTGAGAGAGTCTCTTTGGCGGGTCAAGAGGGGAGTGGGGTGCCCCCATAATTCAGGCCCCCCCCAGGAGGTAGAAGCTGAGAGGCAGCTGCAGACCGGGGCTCCCCAAGCGGGCGGGAGCCTGAATCCGTTGTGGAAGGTCTGTGCATAAACCCCCTGAGGGAACTGAGCCTGAGAGGCGGCCCTGCCCCAACCTGAGCACCTGAACTTAATCTCACACTGAATAGCAGCCCTGCCCCCGCCAAAAGCCCTAAGGCTGGAAGCAGCATTTGAATCTCAGACCCCAAACGCTGGCTGGGAGGATCAGGAGGCAAGGTGGGTGTGAGGAGAATATTCAGAGGTCAGGTCACTGGCTGGGAAAATGCCCAGAAAAGGGAAAAGAAATAAGACAATAGAAGGTTACTTTCTTGGAGAACAGACATTTCCTCCCTTCGTTTCTGATGAGGAAGAACAATGCTTACCATCAGGCAAAGACACAGAAATCAAGGCTTCTGTGTCCCAGCCCACCCAATGGGCTCAGGCCATGGAAGAGCTCAAAAAGAATTTTGAAAATCAAGTTAGAGAGGTGGAGGAAAAACTGGGAAGAGAAATGAGAGAGATGAAAGAAAAGCATGAAAAGCAGATCAGCTCCCTGCTAAAGGAGACCCAAAAAAATGTTGAAGAAATTAACACCTTGAAAACTAGCCTAACTCAATTGGGCAAAAGAGGTTCAAAAAGCCAATGAGGAGAAGAATGCTTTCAAAAGCAGAATCAGCCAAATGGAAAAGGAAATTCAGAAGCTCACTGAAGAAAATAGTTCTTTCAAAATTAAAATGGCACAGATGGAGGCTAATGACTTTATGAGAAAGCAAGATATCACAGAACAAAGAGAGAAGAATGGAAAAATGGAAGATAATGTGAAATATCTCATTAGAAAAACAACTGACCTGGAAAATAGATCCAGGAGAGACAATTTAAAAATTATGGGACTACCTGAAAGCCATGATCAAAAGAAGAGCCTAGACATCATCTTTCATGAAATTATCAAGGAAAACTGCCCTGAGATTCTGGAACCAGAGGGCAAAATAAATATTCAAGGAATCCACAGAACACTGCCTGAAAGAGATCCTAAAAGAGAAACTCCTAGGAACATTGTGGCCAAATTCCAGAGTTCTCAGGTCAAGGAGAAAATATTGCAAGCAGCTAGACAGAAACAATTCAAGTATTGTGGAAATACAATCAGGATAACACAAGATCTAGCAGCCTCTACATTAAGGAATCGAAGGGCATGGAATAGGATATTCCAGAAGTCAAAGGAACTAGGACTAAAACCAAGAATCACCTACCCAGCAAAACTGAGTATAATACTTCAGGGGAAAAATTGGTCTTTCAATGAAATAGAGGATTTTCAAATTTTCTTGATGAAAAGACCAGAGCTGAAGAGAAAATTTGACTTTCAAACACAAGAATGAAGAGAACCATGAAAAGGTGAACAGCAAAGAGAAGTCATAAGAGACTTACTAAAGCTGAACTGTTTACATTCCTACATGGAAAGACAATATTTATAACTCTTGAAACATTTCAGTATCTGGGTACTGGGTGGGATTACACACACACACACATGCACACACGCACACATACATAGAGACAGAGTGCACAGAGTGAATTGAAGAGGATGGGATCATATCTTAAAAAAAAAAATGAAATCAAGCAGTGAGAGAAATATATTGGGAGGAGAAAGGGAGAAATTGAATGGGGCAAATTATCTCTCATAAAAGAGGCAAGCAAAAGACTCATTAGTGGAGGGATAAAGAGGGGAGGTGAGAGAAAAACATGAAGTCTACTCTCATCACATTCCACTAAAGGAAGGAATAAAATGCACACTCATTTTGGTAGGAAAACCTATCTCACAATACAGGAAAGTGGGGGATAAAGGGACAAGCAGGGTGGGGGGGATGATAGAAGGGAGGGCATGGGGAGGAGAGTGTAATTCGAGGTCGACACTCATGGGGAGGGATAGGATTAAAAGAGAATAGAAGTAATGGGGGACAGGATAGGATGGAGGGAAATATAGTTAGCCCTATACAACACAACTATTATGGAAGTCATTTGCAAAACTACACAGATTTGGCCTATATTGAATTGCTTGCTTTCCAAAGGGAAGGGGTGGAGAGGGAGGGAGGTAAAGAAGATGGAACTCAAAGTGTTAGGATCAACTGTCGAGTAATGTTCTTGCCACTAGGAAATAAGAAATACAGGTAAACGGGTATAGAAAGCTATCTGGCCCTACAGGACAAAAGAGAAGATGGAGACAAGGGCAGAGAGGGATGATAGAAGAGAGAGCAGATTGGTCATAGGGGCAATTAGAATGCTTGGTGTTTGGGGGGGGAGGGGATAAAAGGGGAAAAAATTTGTAACCCAAAATTTTGTGAAAATGAATGTTAAAAGTTAAATAAATAAATTTAATAAATTTAACAAGCATTGATTAAGTGCCTACTATATGCCAAACACTGCCATAGGGATGAGAATACAAATATGAAGAAGCTATCAATCCTTGCTCTCCAGGACCTGGAATTCTATTATAACAAGTTCATAAATAAATATACACTGAATAAATTTTAAAATGATCACTACCAATTGGAGGGGGGCAATTCAGGGAGACTTCCTGAAAAGGGTAGGTGAGCTGAGTCATGAAGGAAGATAGAGATTCTTTAAGGCAGAGATAAGAAGGAAGCATATTCCTAGTAGGAGGAAAAGTCAGTGTAAATGGTAAGGTCATTGGCAGTCTCTGGGAATATGGCAGATGCTTAATTCTTACAGATTTCAACAACCTCTAAGTTGTATGAAGACAGAGAAATAGAATAAATGAATGTTGTCATGGAGCTATTATTGGATGTGTCTGCTAGACACACCAGGAGGAAAATTCTGGTTGAATAACACCTTGTCTATCTCATCCCCTCCATGGGAGATCAAGCCATATCCTCATTCCCCAAGAGATAAGATTCTCTTATCTTGCCTAAATCTCTGTGCTATATTGGACCAGCTCTAGGGTTGATTGAATACCCTAGGACAGGGGTGGGGAACTTGGAGTCTCAGTGCCACATGTGACCTTCTAGGTCCTTAGGTATGGCCTTTGGACTGAGTCTAAGTTTTACAGAATAAATTCTTTTATTAAGAGGATTTGTTCTGTGAAGTTTGGGTTCAGTCACCTGAGGACCCAGAGGGCCACATGTAGCCTTGAGGCCACAAGTTCCCTACCCTGACCCTAGGACAATCCTGGAACCTAAAACCAAATTCCTGAAAGTCCATTAGGTATATTAAATGTCCTGGAACCCCATTCAGTTTAGGTGGCTCATCCTGAAGACAAACCAGAATGAGGCATGAGGAGAACGGGAGGTGAGGCATAAGGAGAAGGGAGGGTGAGCCCTGAGCATCTGCATGAGGGCAATATTTGCCTTGTTCTGGTCATACCCATTGGAACTATTGTCTTTCTCTTAGCTTCCTAAGAAGAGGTTATTAAATTCTGGGCTCAGAGAATTTATGTCTTTCCTTGGATGAAAATGCTGTTTGAGCTCTGGGGAGTGGAGTGTATATACTGCTCTCCTGGTCCTGCCCATGGGTTTGGACCATCCACTACTGGAAAGAGCTAAATTCTTGTGGCAGTAGACTCTAGCCTGGTAATTTAATAGTAGCAACATAATAGTAGCTGACATTTATCTAGGACTTTGCAATTTCCAGAACATTTTACATGCTCTTTTGTCATTTGAGCCATATAAGTATTCTTTACATTAGGCAATCTTGAGTGTTGCTATTCTAAATTTATAGATGAGAAAACTGATTCTCAGCGAGGTATTCCCAATGAACCAATGTGTGTCTTCTCTTTCCAGTATCTTTTCCACAGCAGACTTAAAAAAAATTTTTTTTTGGAGTGGAATGATGAATAAGACTTGGCATCAGGATTTCAAATTACTTTCAAATTTGAATTGAATTGAAAAAATTGAATTCAAACACTGCCTTAGACTCTCAGTAGCTGTGTGACATTGGGCAATTTGCTTAACTTTTCTTAGCCTCTGTTTCTTTCTCTGTAAAATGGGGATAATAATAGTGCCTATGTCACAGGGTTGTTGTGAGGATCAAATGAAATAACATGTAAATCTCAAAGTTCTGTATTATACTAGCTATTATCATCATTATTCTCCTCCTTGCCGTTATCATTATTTCATTATTATTTGTATATGGAGACATTTAGCTTAACTGTGTTTTAGGGTCCATAAAGGGTTTTCTGATAATAATGGTTAATGCTAACACATTTCTTCTCCAAGGATCTCAAATTATATCTCCAGTTTAATTCCACAAATGTTTAAGTAATTAACATACACATCAGCCAGTCTGTCAGCATGCATTTATTAAGTGTCAGATACTGTGCCAAGTGTTACAGAGACAAAGAAAGGCAAATACAGGGTCCCTGCCCTCAAAAAGGATATATTCTAATGGAAGAGACAACATGCAGGTACGTATATGGAGGGTTAGAGAGAGAGTAGATGAATGATGAATAACAGTAGCTAGTATTTATATAGCACTTTAGGGTTTGCAGAGTGCTTTATAAATATCTCATTCTCACAACAACGCTGGAGATTGGTGAATTTATTATTCCCATTTTACCAATGAGGAAACTGAGGCCTAGAAAGGTTAAATGATTTGCTCAGCATCCCATGGGTAGTAAGTAAGCTTGGATTTGAACCCAGGTCTTCCTGACTCCACGTCCAGTGCTCTGTCTATTATACCATCAGCTGGCACTGTGCTAAGTACTAGGGATACAAAAAAAAACCAAAAACTACCCATCTCTGCTTTCAGAGAACTTACATGCTGTAACACCAATGTGATGCCCACAGCAGCCTCTATGGATATGCATGCGTATTTCCAGGGTAAATTCACAAAATATAAGATCTCTTCCTTGAAGACAAAACCAAGATATTTATTCAGGTACTAGAAAGCCAATTCCACCATGGTAACAAAGAAAACACATTATCAATGCTGGGAGTATGGCCATCTCCAAACCTTTCCTTTGCTAGGCCTCCCCACAAACTAGCTCCCTTAGACAAAATCACTCCCTCTCTCACTCATGCTAGCTGCTCTGCTCCACTCTGCTTGCATTCTCCCAGCTCTGCTTCACTCTCAGCTCTGCCCTTCCTGCTCCACCCATTCAGCAAACTCCTCTCACCATCAGTGGTTGTGACTCAGGTTCTGGGCTGGGCCAGTGCTCAAAACAGGTCACATGGGCCTACTAAGGGACAGGGAAGATCTTCCAATTCCTTACTATTACACATGCTTAGGGGGAACAATAGGGAAATCAAGAGAAACTTATGGAGGGAGAAATCACTATTAACTGGGTAGGTTGAGGAAAGCAGGGATCAAGAAAGGCTTCACAGACTTGAATTGAGCCTTGAAGGAAAACCAAGTCTTCTGAATGGTGGGGATGGAAGAGGCAGAGACTTCCTGACATATGCTATTGTGAATCCTGGAGGTAGAAGACGGAGTATTGAGTGAGTAGAAGAGCTAATTGACTAAGACATGAATTTCATGAAGAGGGATAGTATGAAGACAAGCTAGAAGGTAGGTAAGAGCTAGTGAATGTCCTTAGATGCCTGGCTAAAGAATTTTGTATTTTATCCTATAGTCAGTAAGGGACCACTGAAGGCTTTTAATAGTATGATGTGGATGGCTAAGTCTATGCCTAAAAGAAACATCCATGTAGTATAGATTGGAGAAGGGAAACCAATTAGAAGACTGTTGCATTTGTCTAGGCAAGAGTGATGGTCTGAATTACAGCTAAAGTGAATAGATATGAAATTCATTGGGTGGTTAGAAAGATGCCAGTACTTTGGATAGACACTGGGAGTGGGGTAAGTTTTGGAGAAAAGATGAGTTCCATTGGGATTGCTTCAGTTTGAGATACGTACAGGCCATTCAGTCTGAAATGTCCAGTAGGGAGTTGATGGTGTGGAAGGAAGATGTGAATGCTTAGTTCAGAGCAAACAGTAAATTAATTGGGAAATTCTTCCCAGGAGTTTAACATCATGAAGAAGTAGAGATGGAAGATAATGACTTGAGGAGCAGGGTCAAGTGAATGATTTTTAAAAGGTTGTTTCTTGTTTTTGTAGTATTTGGCACATAGTGGCTGAATGTGTTTTTAGACTTTGGGGAAAAGAAGGCAATTGGTAGAGAGATTAAGGATGAGAGAGAGGGCATGATTGATGGGATCAACTGCTAGAGGAGATGGGAAGGGAGGTGACTGAGGGAACAGTGAGAGCGGTTACTACTGGCAAAGAAAATGGTCACCTCTTCCTCAGTAGAAGAAGAGAGAATTGATGAAAAATGTAGAAGGGTTTTGAGACATGTACTTAGGGAGAAGAGGGAATTCAGGGTTAGCATATATTTCTTTTTAAAAATTTTTATCGATATCTTTTTTACATCACCTTCACTTTTTATTATACCTCTAATCCTGTCCTACCCGAAGAAGCATTCCATTTGCAACCAATAAAAAAGAAAGAATGAAGGGGAGAAAAAACCCAGTTCAATAAAACTAAGCAACACATTAAATGAGTCTGGCAGTATATGTAATATTTCATGCTTATCTTCTACACTTCTGTGAAGAAGGAAGAAAAATGTTTTCCATCTCTTCTTCAGGGAGGGAGGGAGGCTTGGTCATTATAATTATACAACATTTTGTTTCAGAGATCTTTTTTTGATGGTTTTTTTGTTTGTTTTTGTTCTTTCTGTTTACATTGTTGTGGTCGTTGTGAATATTGTTTTCATTCTTTTTCATTCTATGTCACTTTGTATGTCTTTTGTTACTTCTCTGAATTCTTATTTGTTGTTTCTTACAGCATAATATTCCATTATCTTCACATACTACAATTCTCTTAGCTCATTCTCAAACACTGGGCATCCACTTTGTTTCTAGTTCTTTACCACTTCCAAAAGCTACTGGGAGTATTTTGATATATATGGGACTTTTTTTAAACTTCCTTGGGGGAATATACCTGGCAATGTGATCTTTGTTGGGTATTGACATTTTAATCATTTTTGGTTTGTTTTTTTTTTTTAGCATATTCCAAATCTATCCACTTTACAGCCTAGCTGCCCTTTGATCTTGGGCAAGTGACTTAATCTCTTTCAAGTCTCAGTTTTCTCATCTATAAAAGGTGAATAAAAATAGAACCTTCTTCAACGGGTTATTGTGAAAATAAAATAATATTTTTAAAGTGCTTAGCACAGTGCTTGACATGTTGTCCTAAGATCATAGTGTTTGGAGCCTATATCCAAGAGTCAGGATAACTGGCTTTGAATCCCTCTCCACCCTTCCCAGAAGAAACTGAATATGAAGTGATTTGCCCAAGGTCCTCACAGATATTAAAAAGTGTCATAGTCAAAGCATTATACAAAGCTTTCTAAAGTGTCTAAGGCCATATTTGAGCTCAAGTTCTCGGACTCCAGATACCACTCTATTGAACACTAAAGGCATTGTAAAGGAAAATCACTCCCAGATAGATCTGTGTATCTGAAACCTGAAACATCCTGCTAATAAATTACTTCTCCATCCTGTTCATCCTTGGGGCAGAGATGTATGTATCTGGTATGTATTTGGCACTCAGAATTCACTTACCACCATCACAAGTACCAGCTTGGGGGGTAGCTTATAATGACATTAGTAACAACTCATTTGATGTGCTGAGGTTAAAGGATGAAACAGTTATTAAGCAAATTGATGGTGTCTGATTGTAGAGTTTGTAGAAATACAAAGCAGGCGTCAAACCCATGATTAAACAGCTTGTCTTAAGTGAGTGCATTATGTAACCCTGCCATCACCCAAATTTCTCAGTTCTGCAGGAAGAACAGTGCAGTGAGAGGCTAGGAAGATCTATCTCTCAACATTATGGATTTGACTACATAGATGATTATTTTGGGTGACTGCTCTGATAATAGCTCGTACTAAGCCTTAGCCTACAGCATGGAGCTGTCTATAATCATGATTGCCAGTAATTATGAATACCTAAACTCTGGGAATTATAATAATAGATTTGACAATGTTGGAACTTAATTGTTCTACAGCTCCAACTGAGAGCAGTTCCTAGGACTGATATCAAAACTCAAATAAGATAACAAAGGTTACCTTTTGAAAAATCAAAGCTTATGCCACTGATTCTCCCAAACTTTTTTTTTTTTTGGTTATATCCAAAATCTAAACTCTTTAAGAGCGATTTATCTAACAAGGAAAATAGCTTCTTTAGTTTTTACTTTGATTTATCCTGGTTTGATTAAATTCCACACTTCTTTGCTGATCCCCTATGTCACACATATGCTTCTCAGCTACATTGGCACTCAGGGGTATAGTGAAGGGGGATAAAATACCAATTCCAAAGGACTCAGAATGAAAAAATGCTATCCACCTTCAGCGAGAGGACTGATGAATTAAGTGCCGACTGGAGTATAATTTTTTCACTTTCTTTTTTTTTGTTAAATGACTAATATGGAATATTTTGCATCATTTCACAGGTGTAATGGGTGTAATATTGCTTGTCTTCAAAATGAGTTGTGGGAGGGGTTGAGGATAGGAAGAGGATTTGGAATCCAAAATTCAAAATAAAAAAATGTTTAAAAATTCATAATTAAAAAAAATAAAATGACTGTGCCATTAGAATCACTAGACTGAGGTCAGAAGGGAGCTCAGAACCTCTATATCCTTTACAAATGTTCATCCAGAATTCAGGGGTGGGGAACCTGAGGCCTTGAGGCCACATGTGGTCTTTGAGATCTAGATGCAACCTTTTGACTGAATCCAAATTTTGTAAAATTTGAATTCAGTCAAAAGGCTACATTTAAGAATCTAGAAGGCTCAAGGCTGCAGAATTCCCACCCCTGATCCAGGTCCTTCTTGAAGACCTCTGGTGACAAAACTTCAGTAGCTTCTCAGGGAGCTCATTCTATTTTGTCTAAGTAGCTAGTATTTCTTAATATAAAGTTAAAATCTATTTCTCTATATTGCACCCATTCTTCCATGTTCCGCCCTTTGGGATCAAGCAGAACAAGTCCAAAGTCTTGATCCATGTGACAGCCCTTCAGCCACATTCACACTATATCATATGGCGATAATCATGTAGCCAGTCAATAAACACCTATTAAATTTACCTTACTATGTGCTAGGTACTATCCCTAATCTTAGGATACAAGGAAACCAAAGGATAGTTCCTGCTCCCAGGGATCTTACAGTTTAATGAGAGAGAAAGGGTAAACAACCATTTACAAACAAGATATATACAGGATAAATTGGAGATAATTAATAGAGGGAAGATATTTGATTTAAGGGGCATGGGGAAGGACTTCCTATAGAAGAGAGGATTTTGTTGGGACTTCAAGGAAGCCTTGGACAAAGACAAAGAAGGAAAGCGTTCCAAGCTCTGTAGAGAGCCAGTGAAAATGCCTAGGGTCCAGAAACTGAATGTCTTGTTCAAGGAGGCCGGTGTCACCAAATCACAGAAGATGTGTTAGGTAGGTAAGTATAAGGTGTAAGAAGACTGAAAGATGGGACAGGGATGGTGGTGATAACAAGCTCTGAACACCAAATGGATAATTTTATATTTGATCCTGGAGGTAATTGGGAGCTACTGGAGTTTACTGAGTGAGGGAATGACATGTAGAGAACTGTACTTTATTTTTAAAATTTGTTGACTTTTATTTTTACATCACTTTTATTTCTAGTATATCTCTCCCCTCAGTCCTTTTCAGAGAAGCATCCCTTGTAAGAAAGAATAAAAATGAAATAAGGAGAAATAATGGTGTTCTTGAAAATCAATCAAGTCTCATAGTATATTAAATATTCTATATACATAGCATAATCTATATACAAAGTTTCCCTCCTCTGCAAAGAAGGGAGGGGTGTTGTATGTTCTCTCTGTGGTGTGGTAGATAGAGAGCTGGGCCAGGAGTCAGGAAGACCTGAGTTCAAATATGGCCTCAGATACTTAGCTTTGTGATGATCAATGAACATATATCAAGGGCATGCTATATGCTAAGCACTGTGCTAAGCACTGGGGATACTAAAAAAGAAGCAAATGACAATCCCTTACCTCAGGGAGCTAACAGTTTAATAGGGGATACGATAAGCAAAGAAACATATGAATATGATATATATTATATATAAAATAATATAGGGCAAGCTACACAGAAAATAAATTGAAAATAATAGAGGGGATGCATTAGAATTAAGAGAGATTAGGGAAATCTTCCTGTACAAGGTAGGAATTTAATTGGGACCTAAAGGAAGCTGGAGAGGTCAGTGATTGGAGAGCAGGAAGGCAAGCATTCCAGGTAGGACTCTAGGCAAATCACTTAACCACTGTTTGCCTCAGTTTCTTCAAATGTAAACTGGAGAGAATAACAGTTGTTGTGAGGATAAAATGAGATTATAAATACGCCTAATACAATGCTTGAACGTGTAGATGCTACATACATGCTTATTACTTTACCTTCCTTTTTCTTTCTTTTAGGAACATAATTGATCATCAGAATTCAGTTTTGTAATTTTCTTTCTATTCACATGATTATATTTATTACATATATTGTTTTCCATCGTAAAACTCCTAAAGCTACCTTATTTTAAGCAGTAGTTATTTAATCTGTTTGCTTTTAAAATAGCTATAGTGCAAGTCAGGATGTGATAAATTCTATAAGAGAAACTCAAGCTATGAGAATCCAGAGGAAAGACCACAGCTTGTTGGTGCATCAGTGAGTGTGTTTGACCTGGGCCTTGAAGCATTGATACAAAATCAGTGAGGACAGATATGGGTAAAGGATTTTTCTGTTGAAGAAACACTGAGATAAGAAAGTGTGAAAATATAATGTATTAGGGGTTATGATAAGATAAAATGAAGATATGATATAACCTTTGTGCTGTTTGCATTTGAAATACGAAGGTTAAAATGCAAGGAGGAGGTATTTACTCTTTATTTTGGCTCTCACCCTTGGAATGTAGGCTGTCTGGAGAGAGCTTCTCCTACTGAACTGTTCCACCTCTGTCCTTACCGCCTTCAACTCCATCCCTGCATATGGGTAGGAGGAAAAAACAATGAACATGATCCCATATAACCTGGCCTTCTCTTAGATAGGCAATCACCTCTTACCCACTTCAGTCTAAGAACAGGGAAATCCCAGGTTGTACTTTGACCCAACTTTGTGGCATTCATACAAAATATGAAAAAAATCTATATCAATAAGATTGTCTTTCATTTTCTGAGAGCTCCTAACTAGATTAGAATCCTAACATTTTAAACATATGGCTTGGGTTACTGTTTCTCTGTATATACCAGTCACTGTGTCTCTCTAACCACCACTATGTTCCCAAATAATACAATTCCGAAATTGAAAGAAGTTATGACTGATCATAATCTTGCATCTGGGGTAAGCCAGCTTTAAAGCACTAATTAAAACAGTAAGTAACTAACTTAAAAGAACCATAAAACTACAAATTAAACATCTATCCTGTCAGAAAGTTTGCTGGAGGTAAAGGGGTGAAAAGCTCTTCTTCTGTATGAATTCTCAGTCAGGGGAAAAGTTCCCAAATGATCAGTCATGCCCATATTGTGGTTACAGTTGTTCTATCTTTCGGTGGACAAATGCTACCATGATGGAGCCTCTTTGCTATCCCTACCAGTCATGACTGACCTAGCCATCCCTCTTCATTCTCTCTGTCTTCCTAATCCTAGTCTCTTTTGCTTTTCTCTCCCTTGAAATGCATGTACAACATACTTTTTTCAGTCCTATATTTCAGAATATATGTCATTTGAGGGTCCCATAGTATCTGATAAGAGAAAAATGCTGACTCTTTGAGACTATATTTCTCAGAAACTCTTAGAACCCTGTCCACAGAGAAATCAGTCTCCCCAAAACTTGGCTACAAGAGGTTGAGGATATATTGGGAGGATCTTTCAGGCTAAAGAGTTTTCGTTTCATTGTGGGGAGCCATTAAAATGTTTTGAGCAGTTTTGTGATGCTCAAAGTTGGACTTTCTGAAGATGAATCTGGCAGCAGTCTGTCTGATAGAGTAGACTAGGGAAAGCCTGGAATTGGGAAAAAAAACCAATTAAGAAGCTATTTTAGTAGAGCAGACCAGAGCTAATGAAGGTCTTAATTTAAGGTGATGACAGGAGATAAGGCAAGGCAGGGAAGGATGGAGGAGAAATTACATGAGTAGAATTGATAAGACCTAGCAGCTGATTAAAGGGTGAAAAAAGGCAGTAAATATTTATTAAGCACCTACTATATGCCAGGCAATGTACTAAATACTTTACAAATATTATCTCTTAATCTTCACAACAACCCTGTGAACTTGTTGGTATGAGGTGCTATTATATCTCAATTTTGCAGTTGAGGAAACTGAGGCAGACGTGTTACTCAAGTTAATAGTGTCAGACTGGATCTGAATTCATGTCTTCCTCCAAGCCCAGACCTCTGTCCATTGTACCTCATAGCTGCCTCTGCGGGGCAGGAATGGAAAACATCAAAGTTTGACTATAAAAGTTTTGAGTCTGGATGACTTCTTGAGGGAAGTCAGGAATTAGTTAGGGAAGTTTGGGATAGGTTGAATTGGAGATGTCAGTAGATATCACAAGGAAAATGTCCAGCAGCAGCTTAGGATCCTTCAGAATCTTTGGAATGGCATCATTAATTTCATTGCCCCATCACCATATTGAAGATGCTCAATCAGATGTGGGCCATTCGTACAATAAATTTAGGTAGCATAATGGTTAAAGAGCTGGACTTGGAGTGTGAAAGTTGTGAGTTCAGATACTTCCTCACTCACTAGCTCTGTGACTGTGGGCAAGACATTTAACCTCTCTCTGCCTCAGTTTCCTCATCTACAAAGTACAGATAATACTAGCACTTCCCTTCCAAGGTTTTTGTGAAAATCAAATGAGATATTACAGGTAAAGCATTTTGCAAACCTTAAAATGCTAACTATTATTATTACATATCAAGTTTGAGGCACTGTGCTTAGTTACTAGAGATAAGGCCTAGCGTACAGAATAAGGGATAAGACCATGAGAGCTTTTGCCTTCAACTAGTTGACATATGTTGTCTAGGGAGAGAGAATAATTGGGGTTGTGGATTTTTGTCGTTGCTTTAGATAGGATTTATATATTAAATAATGGATGGAGGGAGGATGGATTATAAGAAATAGAATAAAAAGTTACAAGGAAAAAAATGAAGATATATCTCTTTTAAAGAGATTATACAGTAGGCTTACTGCTCCTGAGTTAGAAAATAGCCACTGATCACTAGCCATTCCTGCTGACCACAACCTTGGTTTGCAGGCTTTAGAAGCAATTATTCATGTCTAAGAGTGCAACCTCTTAATTATTGCTCTCCCCTCCCTCTGGCAACTGAATGGTCAACTTCTCAGATGGGTTCTCCTAAAGGGGGAGTAAAGGAAAGGATGGCAGCCATAAAGGTCCTGCTGTCTCTCTCATTTGCTAAGGATGAGTTTCCCTTTGCTTTCAGCATCACTGACTCCATCCCTGTGTCTAGGGGATGTGAGTTAGTCAGTCTGTCAATTTCACATTGACATTATTAAATTAAGACTGGTGGGTCTTTTGTTCCTTGGCCAGTCTGTGTTGTATGCTTCCTGCAAGCTGCAAGAATTATCAGTAATGTCAAAACTGTCATAGAAGAAAATCTATTTGATTACTATTTGGAATAATAGTCAAGTAAAAGGCTGAATTTAATTTACAAGCTTAGTAAGGGACAAGGCACAGAGAAGTGTGCCTTGGTGGGACGAATGGGTTTCTGAACACAACCCATTTCCCACAGTATTTACAGCATGTAGGAAACAAACAATCATGAGGGGTCATGACCAGTCACTCATTGACCTTGGGGGCTATTTGTGATTCATTTAGTTTCAGGGGAGGGGAGACAGAGACTTTCTAATCTGCTAGTCTGTCCTTGGCCTTGGGAGTCTGAGATAGGGAGGAGAACTCAGCTTGTCTTTTGGTTGACTTCACATTAAAACTGGGGTATGGGAAGGCAAAACAAAGGAGTTAGATGTGGCCGTTCATTTAACAGTGACTTGGAGGCTGATTCTAAAATGGCATCACTCCTTTCTAAAAGGGGAAAATAAAGCCAGGAGGCCACCCCCACCCCACCCCTTTTCACTGCCACTGCAGCATCCTAAGATGAGGTCACAGGGTTCTTCCTTGACTACTACTGTGAACTGAATTTGTTTCTTCTGAATGTTACTGCTCATGCATGCATTTTTCCATCACCTCTTCTGAAAAGGAAGTACCACAGGCGAATGGTGCCAGTTACTCAAGCTTCCCTGCATTTGTGTGACTTTTTTTCTTATTATAAACTAAATAAACATGAATATTTCTATATACAAAGAACAGAAAAAAGGAGGGTTGTCTAGGAATTTGTTATACATACTTCATTAAAAATAGATATAGTAATCAATAATAATAATTGCAAACATTTATAAACCACTTTAAAGTTTGCAAAGCACTTAACAAGTATCATCTCATTTTGTCATCACAACAACATGGATGGGGGATGGGGTTGGGGTGGGGGGAAGTGTCACAGAGTGCCTTGGTCAGGGTCACATATCTAGAGGTAGCTGGTTGGCTGAGTGGATAGAGTACTGGGCCTGGAATCAGGAAAACCTGAGTTTAAATTCGGGCTCAAACTCATAGTGGCTGTATGACTGTTGGGCAAGTCACTTAACCTTTGTCTGCCTTAATCTACTGGAGAAGGAAATGTCAAACCTTTCCAGTATCTTTGCCAAGAAAACCCAATATAGGGTCAAGAAGAGTCGGGCAGTACTGAAGGACTAAACAATAACACATCTAGGAAGTGTCAGATAAAATCTGAACTTAAGACTTCCTAATTGTGCCACCTACCTGCCCAAAGTAGCTCTGGTTGTATTTTTCTTCATCTGTACTTTCTCCTATTCTCTTCTGTTCTTTATTAAGTGTTTCATGGATGTACCTTTCCTTCCTTCCTTCCTTCCTTCCTTCTAATTAATTCTATATTAAAATGTACTAATGGAAGAAAATCTAGGAATCAGAAGGGAGAATCCAGGTAGGAAACATTTCAGTGAAAAGACAACAGAAGGCAAAACAGAAAAGACTTTGTCATTGACATAGGCTATAGACCATCTGGACAGAAAGAAATGGATGAAGAATTGGGCAATTAGGTTTATAGTCTGATACAGAGGAATATAGAGGAGCAAGAAGAGACTTTGGTTATCCAGACATATGTTGGAGTTTTACCAGAGCCAACATCTCTTTTATTTTCTCCAATAAAAATTTCATTTTTCAAATCATGGAGGAACCAAAAAGGAAGAGTTTTGTTCTGGATCTGGTTCTTAATAAACAGGAGGTATGGTTATTGGGATGGAAATGATGGGAACCCAGAGGTGAGGGAGATGATATCTCCATCCTAGAGTTTGTGATTGCTGTTGTTGAGTCTTTTCAGTTGTATCCTACTTTTTGTGACTCCATTTGGGGTTTTTGTGGCAAAAATACTGGAATAGTTTACCATTTCCTTCTCCAAGAAGAGAGGAAAGCTGGTGTATGTAGTCTGACATGTGTTTTAGATTTTGAGAAAGCAAGTTTCAAAAGGTTCAAAGGAAAGACATGTAGGATCATATGGACTAAAATTCTACTGGAGAAGTCATCCCAGGAGGAATGGGATATGCTTAAAAATGAAATTCTGAAGATATAAAAGAGAAATCATTCCAGTGAGAATGAAAAATGGGAGTTATTTTAAAAATAGGTTGGGAACTAACCCAACCAACTTGTATTTTTAAAAAAATGTGCAGAAATAGAGGAACAAGATTTGATTCTGTCAGAGGTGCTCATGTTCAAGAATGAGCTGAGGCTGGCAAGGGAAGCTAAGGATAGCAAAAAAAGACTATATTGGGGTGAGTAAGAAGGATGAAAGAAGCATTTCTTCTTTGGGGTAGATTGAATGGTAGCTCAGTAACTGACAGCAGGGAAAGTAGTTGCTTAATACTTCTATCTGACCCCACAGGGAAGAACCAGGAAAGGAAGCTGCAGAAAAGGACAAATTTAGAGTGAAAGGAACCTTCTTATCACAATTACAACTATCTAAAAGTGGAAGTTGGTAGGTTCCTTGTCCCTGAAAGTCTTTAAACAGAAGCAGAGCGACTATTTGTCAAGTTTTTAGGATAGAGATTCTTTTCTTGTGTGTGGCTTAGACTAGGTGGCTACTGAGGTAGGACCCTTCCAACTCTTCAATTCTGTGATTTCGTGGAAAACAGTTGAGTAAGATCATTCCCTTAAAGACTTACTATGGCATTATCCACAACATTTTGCCCTGAGGAGAAAAGAGACATATGTTTCTGTAATCTGTTCTCTAGGATCACTGTTTGTTTTTAGTTACTCAGAGTTCGGCTGTCTTTTAGCATCATTTCTTTCTCATTGTTGTAGTTACTGTGCATGGTGTTCTTGTCAGTTCATATAAAACTTCCTCTTTCTACAAATTTCTTATTTTTATCATTTCATGCTGCTCTACAATATTCCATGACGTTCACGTATCCATTTCCTTATCCGTGAGTACTCATTTTATTTTCATTTCTTGGTACTACAAAAACAATACCCTTGTGAATACATGACATATCCTTTCTGGGGTGATTTGGCTCGATGTGTTCATCTGATGGCAAAAATAGTTGGTCTTTTAGGTCAGGGCAACAGCCCTAGACACTTCATTGATTTTGTCTGTCTACCTATCTATTTTCATATATATCTATTGGAACCTAGACTTTAGCAGCTTACTTCTGGGACTCTGTTTCGATTTTGTTTCAGTGGTATCTATTTCAGTTGTTCACAGATCTCCAATTCACAGGGCAGCTGAGTAACTTTTACTTGTTTTTCAGCATGTGTTTGTTTACAGAGTGAATTATTCTTTTCTAGGAAGCCTTGATCTTTGAGGGAAAAAGAAAAAAGAATATTTAACACATGTACACTAGGTATGAAACAATAACTTGCACATATATATAAATATATGATAATATACGTGCACATGTAATATACACACATGCATATGTATGTGTGTTCACATACATACACACACATACACTTCAATCAACAAGTTACTTATTATAAGATTTATGAAGCTTCTTCAAATCAATCCTATTCTCATCTTACAGGTGGGGAACCTAAAGATCAGTCATAGAGGTTAAATCGCTTGTACAAACGGTCAAAAATGAGTATTAGAAATGGAATTCAAACCCAAGTCTCTTGACTTCAAGTCCCATGTTCTTTTTAGTATTTCTTCAGCTGTTTTAAAAATACATTTTATTTTCATTTTTCTTCTCTTTTTCTTTGTATCCTGTCTCTGCCTTCAACCACCCCCCTTTCTGTATCCTCCCCCCCATCCTATGCCAGCCCCTTAGGGCCTATTTCCAGTTACTATGACAACAGGGGACAATAACTACTAATATCCATAGCTTTTTGCTTTCTTCCTTGGCCTTGCTTTTTCTTTCACATCATCTGTTCTAGTCTGTGTTGATGGCAATTCTTCAAGAATATATGGAAACGAGACTTTTTCAGCATGAATGTTCCAATCACCCTTGTTGCCACCTTATAGTTTCAGAACTATTTATGATTTTTTATTTACTTTTCCAGAACTATATTCAGTTTTTTATTCATTTTTGTTCACATCCACTCATTTAAAAATTTATTTTTCTCTTACACCCAGTAACAAGGGGTATATGTTTCTCCTAATTTCATTCCTTTTGTGATTGGCTAAGAGCCACCTGAAGTCTGGTGTCCTTCTCCTTGAGTCTAAACATGTCTTGACTCCCCCAGAGTCTTTGGTCTAGAAAGGATCTTAGTAGGTTCTTCAATTTACATTACTCACCCACTCACTGTTCTATTCCAGCCAAAATGGCCTACTTGCTGTGCTCTATATGGGATGTTCCATTTCCTACTTCTGGCCTTTGCACAGACTTTCCCCATGCCCAGAGTCCTCTCCCTCTAGAGGGAGGCACCACTGGCTTTCCTGAATCTCTAGGGTAATGCCACCATCTGCCTTAAGGCCTTTACTGGTTCCACTGTCTCCCTTCCAAAATAATTATTTCATATACATATATATATGTATATGTATACATACATACATACATACGTACATACACACACACACACACACACACACACACACACATAATGGGGCAGCTAGGTCGCATAGTGGATAGAGTGCCAGACCTAGAATCAAGAAGAATGATCTTCCTGAGTTCAAATCTGTCCTCAGACACTTAATAGCTGTATGATCCTGGGCAAGTCACTGAACCCTCTATGCTTTAGTTCCTCATCTGTAAAATGAACTGGAGAAGGAAATGGCAAACCACTGTAGTATCTTTGCCAAGAAAACCCCAAATGGGGTCATGAAGAGTTGCATATGACTGAAATGACTAAACAACAAATATATTTTATGTTTGCTTATCTATCTAATTGTTGTTTCTCTTAGGAGAATGGGAGTTTCATTAAGGCATAGACCGCCTTCCTTTGTCTTTTCTATACTCTTCCTCTGTGGTCATCATTCAGCAGCTTTTACTCATTTGATGTTTCCCATACCCAAATTTATAACCCAGAGAGATCCTGATGGCTGTTATCTGTGGGAATGCAGAAGTTGACTAATGAGTGGGTATTTCTTTCTGAATCAGGGGCCATAGCACACATCTCATTGAAAGAGGTCTAATTATGGACCGCTAGAAAGGACCAAGACATATTAATATCCATGGGAAGTGTGTGTGTGTGCGCGCGTGCTTATCCTTCGTAGCCAAAGAAGACCATGCCATCAGAGAAATGACGACATGACTTGCACTTGACTTTGTTTTGAGTGAGGGAAGGCTATGCAAGTCACCAACCTCACTTCTCCTCCAGAGCCATCTGAATCCAGTGACCAGATATTCATCAGGATGACTGGAGATGACCCAGGATGAGGCACTTGGGGTTAAGTGACTTGCCCAAGGTCACACCACTAGTGAGTCAAGTGTCTGAGGTGAGATTTGAACTCAGGTCCTCCTGACTCCTGTACTGGTGCTCTATCCACTGCACCCTATCTCTATCCACCTAGCTGTCCCATCCATGGGAAGTGTATTAACCAGAGCAGATCAGAAGATCTTCCTTAATTATCCCTTTTAGAGTAGAAAGGGCCCACATTGTGAAGAGCTTCAAAGTTTAAAAAAAAGTTTTTATTTGACGCTATAAGTATTAGAGAATCTTTGGAGTTTGAGTAGTTGATATGACATGATCAGAGCTGTGCTTTAGGAAAATCACTTTGGTGACTATGTGGAATGTGAGTTGGAGATAGTCTTCAGGCAAGGAGATCAATTAGTAGACTGTGATGATAGTCTGGTAAACAAGTAATGAAGGCCTGAACTAAGATGTGACTTATGAGTTGAGGGAAGTGTATGTCTATGAGAGATATTGTGGTGATAGAAAGTAAAATTTGGCAACTTACTGAATATGTTGGGTGAGAAGGAGGGAGCAGTCAAGTATTGAAAGAATTGTGATAATTCTGTGAATCAAACAAACTCCATCTTGTAAAATGGACTCCATTTTGAGAATGAAATTTCATTTTGCAGTAAATTCTACCTGCTTGCTAATTGTGGCAGTTGAGTGACATCATGTTTTACATCTGGGAAAGTCTACCTGCTCCCTCTCCCACCTTCCAACTCCCCAAACTTGCTCATCTCCCTGCCCCCCCAACTCAGAAATTCCCTGATCTTTTCTCCAATTAGAAATCATATTAACCAGTCTTGTATCCTAGTTTATATCCTGTTAACTGTTTGCTTTTAATGCATAAAAATCTATTTCCCCCAGTATTCAGAGTCCAGTACTAGCTGGGGGAGCCAGGTCTTGATTTGTTTTGCAACTGTGTGCTTTGCCAGTAAAGCAATATTCTCAGAAGTTCAAACCTTTGTCTCATCAGTTATTTCAGATTTCCCTCACAACAGGTTGGTGCTGTAGTTTCAAGTCTAGGTGTCTGGAAGGTTCATTGTGTCTTCAACCCAAATAGGCAAGTTTAGAAAAGGAGTGTGTTTTGACAGAAAGATAGTGAATTCTGTTTTGAACATGCTGAGTTTAAGATGCCTATGGGACATCCAGCTCAAAATGTCTGATAAGTAGATGGAAACATTGGACATTGCCGATGTGGGAATTTATTTTGGTTGACTACATGTTTATAACAGTGGTTTTGTTTTTCTTGCTTTTCAGTAGGAGTTAAGGGTCGAGGGGAAAGGCATGTGGGAGAAAAGGCAGGTACTTGTTTGAAAATAAAGCAAAATTTAATTTAAAAAAAAAACCCAACCCCGAATGCCCAGTAGATGGTTGGTGATATGAGACTGGAGTTTGGGAGAGATTGTAGAGCTGGATGTATAGATCTGGGATTCCTCTGCATGGAAATGTAACTCAGAAAATCTAAGATCATGGGTTTTGGAATTGATCAGTACGCTAAATATCATATAGTCTGATCTCTGTGTGTTATATACCTAGAAAAAGAGCCTCAACAAAATTAAGTGACTTGTATAACGTCACATATATGCCTCTATGTGACACTGTCATTGTCACTGTGAAAAGGGGGGTTCCAAGCTGTGCTCTGTCTACCACCATCCTACCCTAAAACAGAACTCATCTGCCTCCAGTCTTCAACCTTCGTGGCCATATACAGAGATCAGTTGAAGGATGTGTGGCTAACTTTCTAGAAACATTTGAATTCCTCTGTTCATGGTTGTTGATGAGAATTAAATGAGAGAACAAAGGGAAAACACTTTGCCAGCCTTAAAGTGCTATCATTATGCTAGCTGTGTGACCCTGGACCATTTATTTAACCTCTCTCTCTAAACCTCAGTTCCCTCAGCTGCAAAGTGAGGATGATAATAGCCCTTCCTTCAGAGAGCTGGTGTGAGGATCAAATGAGATCGTATTTGTAAAAAGCACTTAGCACAGTGACAGGCACATAGTAAGTATTTTGTAAAGACTTGTTTCCTGGCTAGATATTGATGAAACGCAGTGACTTAACTTGTCTATTTCTTTTTACTTTGCAGTACAAGATAGGACAACTGTACATGATCAGCAAGCACAGCCATGAACAGAGTGACCGTGGGGAAGGGGTGGAGGTTGTCCAGAATGAGCCCTTTGAAGACCCTAACCATGGCAATGGACAGTTCACAGAGAAGCGGGTGTATCTCAGCAGGTGAGTCCCAGCAGCTATTTTCCCTCCTTTAGGGACTTCTTGATCAAATGTGAATTTTTTTTTGCCTCTCTGTATTCGCTTTTTTTTTTTTGTTCAGTTAATTAATTATTAATCTTTAGTTTTCAACATTCACTTGTATAAGATTTTGAGTTCTAATTTTTTTCCCCACCCTTTCCATCTGCCTCCCCAAGACAGCATGCAGTGTGATATAGGCTATAAAATGTGAATGTTTTTCAAGGAATATTTCACACATAGCCTGCTCGGGTTGAATTCAACTGGAGAAAAGGGATGACCATCTTTTGCTCAGTGTACTAGCTAAATTACTTGATGAATTTGTCTTCTCAGCATATTGGAAAAACCCTGAAACTTTTATTTTACTTTGAAAGTTTAAGGACTGCCTTTTCTTGTTGCATGTTTGACTAATAATGAAGTCATCTCTGCTTCGCTGTCATCTTCCTGTTTTTCCAGTATTGGTTCCTGATGCTGTTTGGGCACCAGCCATGTTCCTTGATTCTCCTACCTCATCTCCCCACCCCACTCCCTAATGAAAATGACATTAAGATTAAATCCTGTATTAAATGTCAGAGGACTTCTTTTTGTTCCTTCAATCAAATGACAGCATTGATAGGAAAGAAAATAGTTGGGCCTCCAATTTTTTTCCCCTGGGATTTTATATTTTTGTTATTCTAAACTTGACAAACATCATCAAACATGAACATTTACATTTATGCAGAACAGAAAAGGAGAACAGTGTATTAAATCTCTATCATAAGCATTTTTTGAAAACTATATAATAAGTTCAACAAATTAATTCCAAAACTGTTCAGCTTTTCTGGACTTCCTTCCATTCTTTCTATTGCATTTTTTTTTAAAAACTCTTCTTTTTTCTGTTATTAGCATCACTAGTCTCTCCTCCAAACAAATACAAATTCCTCCCTTCCAAGAAAGTACCATCATCAAACAAAACAAATCCATACTTTGGCGATGTCTAAAAATCTCTTCTGCATGTCTAGAGTTTTACATCTCTCTGAAGAGATAGCAAACATGCTTGAGCATTGTAATTCTTCAGGAATTGTGATGGTCATTGGTATTGATCAAAATTCTTGTTTGTCCATTTTTTTTTCCTTTTCAGCATTGTAGTTGTGCAAATTGTTCTCCTGCTTCTCCTAACATCATTTTGCATCAGTTCATATAAGTCTTCTCAGGTTTTTCTGAAACTGTCCCTTTGGTTATTTCTTGCAGTGCAGTAAAGTTCCATTATATTTATATGCCATATTTTGCTCAGCCATTCTCCAGTTGATGGGAACCCCCTTTATAATTCTTTGCTATAGCAAAAAAAACCCAACAACGTGTTCTTCTCAATAAAGTTATCTCCTCTACTCCTTTGATTGTCTTATATTATGCTTTCTTATATCTAGGTCAGGTATCCAGTTGGTACTTGTTGTGGCATATGGCATAAGATATGGATATAAGTTTCCTTTCTCCCAAATTGCTTTCCAGTTTTACTAGCTAGCACTTTTTGTCAGCTAGAAGGTTCTAACTCTTAGAGTATATATCATTGGGTTATGGAACACCAAGATGTTATACCTGCTCACTTCTGGGTCTTCTGTACCTAATTTCTTCCATTAATTATCTTTCTATTTTTTTAACCAGTATCAAATAGTTCTGATCATTACGGTTTGGGTAGAGTTTAAGAATGAGCACTTCTAGTCTCCCTTGCTTCTCAGTTTTTTTCTTTATTATGTCTTTTGATATCAATCTTTTGTTCTTCCAGATGAATTTGGTTTCTTGGTTTTTTTGTTTAGTTCTATAAGGTGACCCTTTGGTAATTAGATTGATATGGCACTGAGTCTGTATACTAGGTTACATGCTGTTGTAATTTTTATTATATTGGATGTAGGTCTCAAACTATATTACAAGGAAGTAGTGATTAAAGCTATTTAGTACTGGTTCAAAAAATAGAGAGGTTTATTATTGGAAAGATTAGATACATAGAATGCAGAAGTATGAACACAGGCAGATAAATCCAAAGATCCCAGCTCCTGGATTAAGAAACCACCATTTGACAAAAAAAATTAGGAAAATTGGAAAGCAGAATTAAGTACAGACCAACACTTCACACCATATACGAAGATAAATGTCAAATAGATACATGAATTAGACGCAAAGTATGACATAAACAAATTAGAGAAACAAGGAAGAAATGTTTTTTCATATTTATCGATGGGGGAAGAGCTCACAAAGGACAGAGAAGATCACAGAAGATAAAATCAACAATTTTGATTGTAGGGAATTTGAAAAATTGTGAACAAACTAAACCAACAAAGTTAAAATTAGAAGGAAACAAGGAAAAAAATCTTTGTAGCTAGTTTCTCTGATAAAGATCTGATGTCCCAGACATATGGGGAACAGATTAAAACATAAAAAATGATAGACATTTCCTAATAAATAGGCAATAGGTTGTTTTCAAAAGAATAAGTCTAAGATATCAATAGACATATGAAAAATGGTTTCAAACCATTAATAATTTGAAAAATGCAAGTTAAAGCAATTTTGAAGTTCTGCCTCATGACTCTCAGATAAACAAAGGTAAAAAACGAAAAGAAATGGAAAATGACAGTTGTTAGATGGATTGAGGGAAAGCAGGCACACTATTACAGTGTTAGGGGGAGTTGTGAATTGGTCCATCCATTTTGGAAAACAATTGAGAATTATATCCAGAAAGTCAGGGAGATTTTTCAGTACTACCAGTGACCCTGGTTTATTGTCATCATATAATCAATGACCTGTAGACCACTGACTTCTGGCAACAAAGTAATAATCTTAATAATGTAATTATAACGTAGAACAATATAGAATAATATAATTATAATATAGAACATATATTCTAAATATGTTAGAAACATATTTACCCATGTTTCTAAGATGCCAAAATGATACTTCCTTCTTCTTATAGGCCAGACCTGCCTTAGACTGGTCTAGTACTTCAGATTTGTTGTTGAAATGAAATGAGACATTTGTAGATCATCTAACAGTTAACAAAATGAGCTTTATTTAGCTATTGCAGAGAAAGAACATTCAACAGGAACATGATGGATCCATTTATGCGGATCTTCCTTTCTTCTTGGTTGGCCATGATGGTGTGCTGGTCAGAAGCCAGAGAGGAGGAGTCTCTCCAAGGAGACTCTTCATGGGATGGCTTTTTTCTTTTCATTTAGTCTACCAGGAAGGTATGCCACTACTCCTAGCCTTAGTTCATTCAACCAATTAAGTCTTGAGAATAATTTCAATACTTCAAAAGGAAAAACTAGCCTAACTACTTGGGGTTGTTTCTCCAATTGTCCTCAAGAGAGACTTTGTCTTTCCTATGTTTGTAATCTGGAACGGTACCTGTCACAGATTAACATAATAGTAGCTTAATAAATGCCTATGTATCTCTGTATCTATCTAATAACTGTGCATGTCCTCTTGCTTCTACTTACTTTATATGCCCCAGTTTATATGTAGTCTCTTGTTTCTCTGAATTTCTCATATTCATAATTTTTTATACCACATTAATATTCCATTACATTCATATCCCTCCCTTTGTTTAGGTATTTCTCTGATTGGTGGCCACTCGGCTTTAAGTTTTATGCTACCACAAAAAAGTCTTGCTGTGAATATTTGGGTATTGATTTTCCACAAAATTCCTCCCTTAACACTTCAATTCCTTTCCCAAACTAAAGTCCTCTCGTTTGGCCTACGTTGTTGTGAATAAAAGTTGGAAAATGCCCAAAGGCTGATTCATTGAGTGTAGTGACCAAGTATAAGTGCCAAGGGAATAGTCAGATGTTTCAAAGAGAAGTATACCCTCAAACTACTCACTTGCCTTCATCAGCAGACCTTCTCCCATCCAATCCTGTTCATTCCCCATTGGTTAGTGAACTTCCACCCCTTCCTACTCTCCCAATCCCTGTGATGCTGAATCCCCAACTGAATTGGACTGTTCTTCCACTGCGGAAAGGACTGGGTCCTGTTACCAAGGTTTCCATGAACTCTCTCAGGATCTGTCCTTTAACTGGAGAAACTGTGCTCTGATTAAGCTAAGCTCTTCTCATTTGCCCAGGGATGTAATACTAGGGAATTCCTGCATCATAATGAAATGCAAATGAGATTGAGCCAACTCAGTTATTAATAGCTGTGAATTCCCAGGATTTGGATCCAGTTCAACAACCAACCAGCTGTTGCTTTGCAATGGTAGCTGAGCTGTGGGCTGGGCCCTGGGGGATGTTTCCCTAAAATAATTAGTTCTTTACTTTCCTGCTTTGGCATCCCTAATTCTGAGGGGTAGAATGGAAGGAAGGACAAATATGAAGTAGGAGTTCTCTCTGGCGCAAAGAGGGCTGCAGAAAACACAGGAGAGCAGGCATTCATCAGCTTTGGGTTTGGGTTTTTTTTTTCCCTTCATTAGGGAAGATACTGTACTCATTAAGAATAGAGAAGGCTTAGGGAGGAAAGCTTCTGTTCAGTCCTAGGAGAAAAATGGTTTTTAAGATGTTATCTTACCCTCCCCTCTGATGTCTGTGAGGTTGTAAAATGAGCCTATCCCACGTTGAAGATAAAGCAACTCTGAGGCACAGAGAACAGTGTAATTATTTTATTTTTGTACATATTCAAATATGCAGAAACCATTAAATCTTTATGGAATCTTTCACTATATGAGATATTTGGCATACATAGAAAAGCACGGATTGAACTGTGCTCTCAAAGAACTCCTGTTATGATAGGAAAGATACCACAGGTACTTGGGTTTAATGAAATTACAAACTGTCTGCCACTGACCAAATGTGAAAATGACTTCTGTAGTCAAGTGAAGGCTAGCTAGGTGGTACGGTGGATAGAACAGACCTGGAGTGGGGAACCTGCAGCCTCAAGGCTGCCCTGTGGCTCTCTAGTTCCTCCAGTGTGACCCTTTCACTAAATCCAAAATTCATAATAAGCAAATCCCCTTTAAAAAGGATTTATTCTGTAAAACTTGGATTTAGTCAAAAGACCACACTTGAGGACCTGAAAGGCCACAGGTGGCCTTGAGACCACAGGTTCCCCATCCCTGGTGTAGGGCCTGGAATCAGGAAGACTCATCTTCCTGAGTTCAAATCTGGCTTCAGACACTTATTAGTTGTGTGACCCTGGGCAAGTCACTTAATCCTACTTGCTTCATTTTTCCTAATTTATGAAATGAGCTGAAGAAGGAACTACACCCCTATCTTTGCCAAGAAAACCACAGAGAGTCATGTGGGTTAGAATAAATGATTCTCACTGCAGAAGTCAGCTCTTAACCGTCTCTAGGGCACAGGTGCAAGGAATCAAGGGTCATGTTGAGTGGGCCATCTTTTCTCTCTAAAACTCTGATTTGTTGCTTCTCTAGTCTTTCCCGAGTCTAATCTCACTCCAGGCATGCAGCATCAATGAACTCCAAGGTCTTCTGACCCAGTCAGGGATCACTTCTACTTCTACAAACATAACAAGCAACCATCACATAGGCTATCCTTTATTTATTTTCAGGGTGTATTCTTTGAGCTCTTCATTTTTTTTCTCATCCTTAGCAGAAGGTGATTTAGATGCCTCAAGTGCCAGAATTAGTTAAGTGATGAAATGGACAGAGCGTTAGACTTGGCTTCTGGAAGCCTTAAATTCAAATCTGGTCTCAGATACTTGCTAACTATATGAGCCTGAGCAAGTAATTTAACCTCTTCCTGCCTCAGTTTTCTTTAAAATGGAGATAAATAGCACCTACCTCCAGGGTCATTTAATAACACTTATAAAAGTGCTTAGCACATTGCCTAGCACATAATAAACAAATAAATGCTTTCTTGCTTCTATATTCATAGAGCACTTTAAAATTATCACAATCCTTTTATCTCTTTTTAAGGTACCCCTGTGAGGTACCTGAGGCTGAGATGATAAGTGACTTGCCCAGGACCACTGCCTAGTAAATTGTCTGTGACAGGATTGCAACTCAGGTCATATTGATTTCAAACCAACACTCTATCTGTTTTGTCACCTAGCTCTTTACTGACTGTGCCATGACGCCTCTCTCAAGATTAGACATTATTAGGCTTTTGTGTGTGTGTGTGTGTGTGTGTGTGTGTGTGTGTGTGTGTGTGTGTGTGTGTGTGTGTGATGGGCCCCTTTTACAGTCTGGTGAAGCCTGTAGACCCCTTTTAAAAGTTATGTTTTTAAATAGATAAAAAAAAGGGTAGAAATTCCCTATGGAAACTGACTGTATTGAAATAATTATTAGTATTTAAAAATAAAAACAAGTTCATAAAACCCAGAGAACGCTTTCTCTAAATAATGACTGTCACCCCAAATCAGATAATTTTACCCCTTTTTGCAACAACTCTTTGTGTACCATCTTCCTAACCCCTTCCTACTGGAGTGCTTTGGGGAGAGAATCTGGTCTGGGGTTAGGGTGGAGGTGTGGCTGGCATGGGGGTTGGAATTGTAGAAAAGATGGAATCTATTTTGGGGTTTGTTTTTCAGTCATGAAGTGTCATGTTCTTCATCAAACGGATGCTAGATTAATTAGCCTGTCCTGGCAGGTGCCTGTCAGGGAGAGTTGCCAACTTCTAACTATGATGTCTCTCTAATATCTGATTTGATCCATGTGGAGAGAACAACATATCTCCCATCAGCCCTAAACACCACACTGTGTACTTGCTGTATAAGGAAAGAATGTTCTGTCTTTTCTATCATTAAGTGTAAATGGCCCCTTTCCGCATGACATAGGAACCCTTAAATGGTCCTTAGGGTTTGAGGACGTGAGATTGTGTAAGTTTCTTAATGTGACTGTGTATTGTTGGCATTAAATGAGAAACTTTAGCTAAAATCTCCTCTGTTTACTTCCCAAACTGGGGAACTGGCTCTCTGCCTTTCCCTGTATTTCATGGTGGCCAACACAGACCAATAAGAAAACCCAGTTAAGATCAATGTTGTTGTTCTCTCCACTTGAGAAGTTTCTGGTTAGATTGAGAATAGATGCCAGGACAAAGTGGGATTGTAAACTTCATCCACAGTTACAGAATTTAGATCTAGAAGGGACCCTAGACACCATCAAGTTTGTCTTCTTCATCTGCCTGAGGAAATTCAGGCACACAGAGTTGACTCGACTGGGCCTCAGACACAAACTGAGTGGCCATAGCTGAATGTTTTGTCCATATACACCCTCCTACTTCATTTTTGTCATCAAGCATGGGTCCATAACATATGTGGCCCTGTAGGATTTGTACTACTCAGGTGAAATATACTAGCCTCGAAAGTCATTTATGATATAGTGGAACCAAGGGGGAGGCAAATGTGGAAAATAAGGAAAACAGTGTGGGATGAAGAAGAAGAATTGACCGACCTGGAACCCTCCAGTGGATGATGATGTCAATACCTCCCCCCGCTCTTACAGGTTCTGTCCTTATCTTTTATTATTTACAGTTAGTAGTTTTATATGTATATGTATGTATACATATCTATTATATGTATATATATGTACATACACACATATGTATGTGGGGAGGTGTTTTGGAGATGTTTGTTATACTTTCTTTTTTTTAAAACATATTTCTACAATAGTCATGTTGGAAAAAGACTCAGAACCAAACTGAAAAACCACAAGAAAGAAAAAAAGGGAAAGAAAATAATACGTCTTGACTTGCATTCAGACTCCATAGTTCTTTGCCCAAAGGCGAATATCACTTTCCATGTTTAGACTTTTGGAATGTTACACCTTCAACCTGTTCTGAACACTCTTGTTTCCAGGGTACATAGACCAGGATAGCTGGACTTCATTCCTTTTCTCTTCCTAATTCTCTCCTAAGTCTAGCCTGGAGGAAAGAGGAGTTAGGTAAAATCTAATTAGTCCAAGTATTGCTAAAATGGTTTTTTGAAAGTTGGTGGAGAGTTTTACTCAAGTTCAGATTTCTTTACCTAAACATACAATGGTTTAGAAGATGCGTGGCCAGAGTCTGAGCCTGTCTCTCCCATCTGATGTTTCTGTTGCCAAGCTGTTTGGGCTAAGAGCAAAATTATTCCTATTACTCATTTTCTCCCACAGTAGCCTCTATTTACTGATCTTGGGGGCTATTTGGAAAGGGAGCCCATAAAATAAAGTGGTACCTTTGGCATGGAGAGGAAGTTGAATCTGTTCTTAATAAACACTGAAGTCCTTTTACAGAAATCTATTGATATAATAGGTTCTTATTTGCATGCTGTTTTTTAAAGGATTTGTATATTTATTGTTTACTTACAAAATGTACAGGAACAAGCCTGCTTCTTCCCTTCATGGTCACCAACATACTGTCTGGTTGAATTGTCCATTGAAAGGCTAGAAAAGTGGCGAATATATATCATGTGGACAGATTTTCCCCATGGAAGACCATAGATATTTTTAGGTCCAAAACAGGTCTCAAAGATCATGTAGTCCAATTCTCTCATTTTACAGATAAAGAAACAGATCGTAAAAGATAGATAGATAGATAGATAGATAGATAGATAGATAGATAGATAGATATAGACAGAGCATTTATTAAGCTCCTTTTTACTCAGTACTGGAAATACAAATACAAGCAGAAAGACAGACGGTCCCTCCCTTCAAAAAGCTTAAATTCTAATAGAGAAAAACAATGCATAAAAATTGGGGAAGGAAAAGGGGAAGATTCCACCAGCTCAGGAACAAGCTCAAATGGAGGTTCCAGGCAAGAATTTACCAACAGGAGGAGAGGACTTCAAAAATTTGTCCAAAATCCCACAACTATTTAGTGAAAGCAACAGGGCATAAAGAAAGGTATTCAGATCTCTCCTGATTTGGTGTTTTTTTTCTTACATTATCAACCTCTCTTTTCGGGAAGTAGTAGTAGGAGACAGACAAATACTATTTCCCTCATAACCAAAAGGGAATCCTTACGTGTCCATACCCAACAAATGGTTTTAGAATCTCTTGATGAAGATCTCTAAGGAGTCAGAACCCACCATCTCCCAAAAGAGTGCATGTCACTTTTGAACAACTCAGTTACTTATTAAATACTTGACAGCAAGTATTTCTTAACATCAGGCCTAAATTTGTGTCTTTATAGTTTTCACACCTTGTTCTTGATTCTGCTATCTGGGGTCAAACAAAACAGTTTTCCACATTATTCCCCCCTTCAATACTTGATAGTAGATAGCTGTCATGGCACCTGTAATTCTGTCTTCTTTCACGCTAAACATCCCAGTTCCTTCAACTGATCCTCATAGAACATGGACTCAAGGTATTTCATCATTCTGGTCATCCACCTACTGTAGATGACCTTCAGCTTAATAATATTGTTGCTTAGTCATCTGTCAGTTTTGTCTGACATTTGGTGAACCCATTTAGGGTTTTCTTGGCAGATAATAGCAGAATAAATGGTTTGCCATTTCCTTCTCCAGTTCATTTTACAAATGAGGAACTGAGGCAAACAGGATTAAATGACTTGCCCAGGGTGACACAGCTAGTAAGTGTCTGAGGTCAGATTTGAATTCAGAAAGATGAGTCTCGCTGACTCCAGGCCTAGTGCCCTATCCAGTAGGCCACCTGTTTGCCCCTGTGTAACCCTGGGCAAATCATTTAACCACGGTCTGCCTCAGTTTCCTCATCTGTAAAATCAGGGCAATAATAGCACCTACCTGCTAGGTTTACTATGAAGATCAAATGAGATAATGTATATGTAGCACTCTGCAGAACTAAAAATGCTGCATAATGCTAGCTATTACCTTTTTAAAGTGAGGCATTTTCAGAAATAGGAATGCCCACCTGTTAATATAATTTTTCAATTTTTCTGTCATCAGGATCTTCTTAGGAACCCATCTGCTTCGCAATCCTCAACAATTTCATAATTGTCAATTGATAACTGAGTTACTTTTCAGCTCAGTGGTTCTCAGAATGTGCTCCAGGCAACCCTTGGGGATCCATGAAACTCTTTCATGTTGGCCTGCAAGGTCAAAACTAATTTAATATTACCAAGATATTTTAATTTTTAACATGGTAATATTGATAGATTTAACCCGTATAAACAAAGGGGACCCATATTAATTTTTAAAGAGTGTATAGGGGTCATCAGACCAAAGAGTTTGAGAACTATTGTTCTAGCTTTGTAAAGTGTATGTGGGGGAGGAGCCTGGGGGGCTTTGCCTAAATTTCTCTCATCATTTGACTATTGCTGAATAGTAGGTTTAAGACTCTTCCTCTCCCTTATACAAGTTATGTGACTGAATTAAGGCTTTCTGTTAACAAGGCAGTTATTCAAAACTGCCTTGTCCTTTGAGAATGGATACCTCCTCAAAGACAGAAAGATACAATATACACCAAAATGATTTTAGTGGCACTTTTAGTAGTACCAAAGAATTAGAAACAAAGTAGGAGTCTGTCAGTTGAAGAACGATAAAGCAAATTTTGGTGTGAATAGAACGCAACCTTATTGTTGATGGATATGGTGAATACAGGAAGACTTGGGAAGGTGCATTTGAACTGATGGGCAGGGAGGTGGTACAGTGGAAAGAGTGCCAGTCCTGGAATCTGGAAGATCTGAGTTCAAATCCAGTCTCAGATACTTACTAGCTGTGTGACCCTGGGCAATTCACTTAACTCTCTTTACCACAGATTCCTCATCTGTAAAATGAGCTTGAGAAGGAAATGGCAAAATCACTCCAATATCTTTGCCAAGAAAACCCCAAATGGAGTCACAAAGGGTTAGACTCAACTGAACAACAACAACCAAATAAATAATAATAATATAAATATAAAAATAGATATAAATATAAACTGATGCAAATGAAATAAGCAGTACCAAGAAAAACAACATACACAACGAATGCAACGATATAAATGTAAAGATCCACAAAAAGCAAAAATTGAAAATGAAGCCCCTGTAATTGTAACGACCAGTCTTGGTCCCGAAGTCACGTCAAGTCAACAAGCATCTATTAATCACCTATTATATGCCTCCCTGTGCTAAGCATTAGGAACACAAAGAAAGTCAAAGAGTTCCTACACTCAAGGACTTCAGAGTCTGACTGGGGATGGGGGAGTGGGGAGTCTACAATGCAAACAGCTAGGTATAAACAAGATGGCTACAGAATTAATTGGAGATGATCTCAGAGAGAAGACGCTGATATTAAATAGGACCAAGAAAAGTTTCTTGTATAAGGGAGGATTTTAGCAGGGATTTGACAGAAGCCAAGAGGCATTGGTGAGGAAGGGGAAAGAATTATAGACATGGGGTAGAGTCAGTAGAAATTTAACACTGGGAGATGGAGTGTCTTGTGCTAAGAAGAGCAAGGGGGCCACAGTCACTGGATGGAAGGGTACCTGAGGTGAGGTGAGTAAAGTGTAAGCAGTCTGGAAGGACAGACTTAAAAAGCCCTTTATAAGAAAAGATGATATGGAAATGTTGAGTTTGAGGTGCCTATGGGACATCCATTTTGGATGTGACCATAAGTCAGCAGAGAGAATAGGACTGGATATACAGATATATATATATATATATACTCATCTGTATAAAGATAATCATTGAATCCGTGGGAGCTGAGGAAGTCACCAAGTAAGATAATATGGAAAAACAGAAGGGAACCAAGGACAAAACCTTTGGGGATATCTGCCATTAGAGGTCATGACATGGATGAAGAACCAACACAGGAGACTGAGGAGTGATCAGACAGGGAGGAGGAGAACCAACAGAGAAAAGGGTCATAAAAGCCTAGAAAGGAGAGAGGACCCAAAATGGGTTGCTTGGTGAGGAGAGTAGGAAAAGATTCTAAGCTCATGGTAGATACCCCCTATTTCCCTTGAAAACAGGGAGTGAGACCCTCTGCTGAGAAGGCACTTCAAGGATCCAAGATTGTATACTCCCTCTCCTGACACATTAGTTGACATTTTTCATGAATGCTGTGACTGAAAAATTTACAACTCTCTGGCTAGCCTGACTTGTGGGTGAACGTCTTCCTCCAAACTTAGGCTGGTCTTGAGATGACACACATTTAGTCACTAGGCCTGGACTTAAAGCCCTTTTAGCTTAGTAGAACCCCTCACAGCTTTTACTCTGAAATCCAGGGTCGTTTCCGTACTACACCAAAGAAAAGAACTTTAGGGTAGGAATTATAAAAGTAGCTGCATTTACATAATAATTTTATGGTTATAAAGTGCTATAACTTTTCATTTGATGTCTGTCCATACTACTGAGATATGCACACACACATACATACATACATACGTACATATACATGCACACAGAACGTATGTCCATTTTGGGATGTATAGTATAAATATAATTTCATTTTATGGAGGACAAAACTGAGACAAAGTTGAGGCTGCTCATCTGATGAAGGGCAAAACCATAATTCTACACTAATAATCACAATAGCTATCATTTATGTGCATTTTAAAGTTTTCAAATGGCTTTAATGATAATAATAACTAACATTTATATAAAACTTACTATGTGCCAGGCATTGTGCTTCTGCTTTACACATAATATCTCCTAGATCTTCACAACAACTCTGGGAGGTAGATGCTATTACTCCCCCATTTTATAGATGGGGAATGTGAGGCAAACAGAGATTCAGTGCCTTGCACAAAGTTACAAAGCCAAGTGAGGGTCTGATTGGAATTCTGGCTTTGCTCACTTTAGCCTTAGTGGTCTATCGCTATGTTGCCTAGCTACTTTTATATGTATTTATACATTTGATCCTCACAAGAACTTTGGAAGGTAAATATTATAGTAATATTTTGTCATAATATTAAATATGCAAAATTAAATAATAATATTGTTACAATAGCTTAATGAATGTCCATTCTTTCCTTGTTTTGTATTTCCATTTTACAGATGAGAAACCTGAGGCCAAGAGAGAGTAAGTGATTTACCCAGGGTCACCTAGCTGAAGAATGTCTGAGGCAGAATTAGAACTCAGATTTTTCTGACTTTTGAGTCCTACGATCTTGCCACTTACACACCAGCTGCCTAAACTAAATTTTCTATCTTTAAAGCCAGTGTTCATTCCACTGTGCCACCTTTCCTCTCCTTTTATGAAGAAGTAGGAGACATTATTTGATCCACTAGGAGACTGGAATATATTTCACACTAAATGAAGAATCTGAATGGCAGAGATGACTCCTTAGAATTGTAGGACACATGACAGCTGAGATCATGAAAGTGGCAGCAGCCGTGGGAACTAATTAAATTTCTTTTTCCTTTTTAGACAGTGATAAGTTTTTGATGTAGGGAGAAAAAACATTTACTTTCTCAGGGGAATTAGATGCAAATAATGACTCTCCAAGGGGAATTGGATGCCTAGGAAGAGGCTTGTTAGGAGGTTTAAAAATTTGCAGGAGGCTTAGCATAGAAGATGCTGTAAATTCCTTAGGACCAGGTCTTGTAAATAACTTATAACAGGATGGCTTCCTTTCTGAAATGAAATAAAGTCTTATTGTCAATCTCAGCTAAATGAATCCTTTCACATGAGCTAAAGCCATTAATTAATGACAGGAAAAAAGCCATTGTAGTATAAAATTGACTATACATTAGTTGAACATAACAATTAAAATACTCTAGAGCCTTGACCATTTCCAAAAAGGATAAGATTCAATTCCGTTCAAGATTTTCCTTGTCTGGGAAAATGACAGCCTTTTATGAATAACTATTCCAACATTTCTAACAGAGGGGCTTTAAGTCAGAAAGTTTCTTGTTGAAAGCACTGGCTCCCTCAGCTTCATTTTTGGTAAAATTGGGACAGTATTTTGGTTACCTATCTCAAAGTTGTTGTGATGCGAATGCTCTCGAAGTCAAAAAGTCTTGTAGGGATAAATATGAGTTGTTTTAATGAGGAATGGGACTATGCCAAGAGATTTTTGTCAAATGGTTCAAAAAGAGAATAAAATTTGATACTGTGTAAGAGTCCTGAGACTTCTGACAAAGGTGATGTGCCCAAGATACTAAGGAATGCTTTAGAAGGTGGTGTGGTGCAACAGAAAGGCCATTGGATTTGGAGTCTGAAAACTTGGGTTCCAATCTTGGTTTTGTCCTTTACTTCCACTTGGGTAGGCTACTTTTTTTCTCTGGACCATGTTTCCTCCTCTCTGCAGTGGAGTTGTTGGAGGAGGTGATCTCCAAGGTCTCTTCCATTTGTTAATCTGAAGCTTGGATCCTTTAAGGAGATGTTAAGGATTCAGCAGGCTCTTTTGGGGGCTAAGAAGGATAAGCTAAGAAGGTCCCAGTCCCTTAGACTCTTGCACCTAAGACCTCACATACAGCAGGGAAATCCACCTAAGTAAATAGACTCCTTAGCGTTCTGCTCCTTCCTTCTTCCCTCCCTCCCTTCCTTATTAAATTTCTTCTATGGGCAGTCCTTGCTATCAAAGAACTTAGTTTAGGGATGGGAGAGGGAAGGGACTCTTTTGTGCACAATCAGTTCTTAAACACAGTATCAGGCCCATTTTAATGAATGCCATCACAGAGGCCTGATCTCTCTGCTTTTATAAGTTGCCTACCAATAGTGTGGGAATAATAAGCCCTCTTTAAGGCTAATTAGCAATAGCTTATGTCTCCTTCCTTTTCCAAATCAACCTATTCAACCCTTAGTGTAGATAGCATTTTTCATCATAAGTTCTTTGGAATTGTCTTGGATATTAGATTTCTGAGAATAATTGAGTAATTCACAGTTGATTCTCATACAATATTGCTATTACTATATACAATGTTTTTCTGGTTCTGCTCATTTCACTTTGCATCAGTTTATGTAAGTCTTTCCATGTTTTCCATGGATCTTACTCGTTATTTCTTACAGTACAATAGTATTCTATCACAATCATATACTGAACTTTGTTCAACCATTCCCCAATTGATGGGCATCTCTTTGATTTCTGATTCCTTGACACCACAAAAAGAACTGCTATAAATATTTTTTGACATATAGCTCTTTTTCCTTTTTTATTTTTTAAAATCTTCTTGGTGTACAGACCTAGTAGTGGTATTTCTGAGTCAAAAGGTATGCATGTTGTTATAGCCCTTTGGGCATAGTTCTAAATTACTCTCCAGAATGGTGACATTCCATCTTCTACCTTTGCACAAGGTGACTAGGTGGGAAACCTGCTGCAGTGAGGCGTCATGTGGTCCTCTAAGTCCTGAAGTGCAGCCCTGTGACTGAATCCAAGCTTCACAGAACAAATCCTCTTAATAAAGGTTTTGTTTTGTAAAACTTGGACTCAGTCAACAGCTACACTCAAGACCTCGAGGCTGAAGTTTCCCAACCCCTGGTGGCTGACCCCATATCCAGCATGCCCACCTCTGCCTTGGTGAATCTCTAACTTCTCTGATTCCTTCTCTCCCCTCCCAGGGAAAATGTAAGCCCTTTGAGTACAAGTCCCGTTTTGGTTTTCTGTTCTAACATACAGTAGGCATTTAATAAATGCTTGTTGAATTAAATTGAGTTGGCACTTTTCCAGGGGGAAGTGAACAACAGTGACTTAAGCTTCTACAATTTCTGTGGTTGCCCTGGAGTCCTGGAGCTCTGCCTGGTCTGTGTTGGGTGGGCAATTGTCCAACCCTGTTTCAGTAAATTAAACCCATGAGAACACTACTTGCCAGTGAGTAGAATCCATGGCTTCTGACATAGCCCAATATTGCAAAACTGTGTGGGGTGGTAACTGCCAAGAGTATATTCACATATGGTTTTTGTTGTGGCCTCATCTTGCCTAGAAGTTCAGTTTTATTTCCCCAGTTGTGAGCACCAACTCCCACTGTACTCAAACCCAATGACTTATGGATTCAATCATTATTAAAAGCTATACACCCTCTTCCAGGAGGCAGACCTGCCCATTTGAGTAGTGTGAGTGTAAGGTAAATGGACAGTTACTGCTGAGTTACTTATTGAGACAGTTACTAGGGGTACGAAAATCTGTATTAGATCAGCAAGAAGAATTGCTAGGTGAATTATAGAACTGCTTCAGCTTGGCTTCTCACATCCCACCTGAGAGCAATTGCATTGGTCTGATGCTCTCTCCTGTTTGGAAAATTTCAATTTCATCATTTGTTTAATCCTGATAAAGATCCCAGGTATCTCTGTAGGGTTTGAATAGCTGTCTGGAATGAAATAGAACCTGGAAACCTTCCACCATGTGAAAAGAAGGGAATTTGAATATCCAGACCCTCTTTGCGTTTCCTGAGTTCAGGTTTCATTTGAATCCCAAATCCAGGAAGAGTTATTGGGCTTGGTGTTGTTGTTTTCAAAAATCTTTTTTGTTGGTTTAGTCTCCTTGGAATTCCAACCTGCTTCTTGCCTTGCTCCCAGCATGCAATTCTCAGGGATTGAAAGACTGAGACATCTTTCCAGGTTTCATGCATTAGACATTAGACACCAGTAGTTGACTACAGGTATTAAAATGAGAAAAATTGCAAAATGGTAATGGGAGATTAAAAAAGAAGAGACTTCTACCTTGACCCAAAATTCAGTGTTGAAAAAGACAAGCAAGTTAGAATTTCATGGAGGATTCTTGGGGCCTGCTCTGTGTAATTCATGAACATTCAATGAAGCTTTTATTAAGCACCTACTGTGCACAAAGTACTGAGAATATCAAAATGAAGAAACTGGGGCAGGCTGTGCCTTCCAAGAACTTCCATTCCACAAGGATATAGGGAAGACATGACTTTTCATTTTAATTCCATGAAGCATTTATTACATGCTTACAATGCGCCAAACACTGCTGACACTGGACTTAGGAAGATAAAAGTGAAACAGTATCTTCAAAGAGTTTCCATTCTTCTGAAGGGTTGAGTATAATACAAAGTAGAGAGAGAGTGTTTGGAGCAAAAGAGACATATGATCAGAAGTCATCCTTAAGGAGGTAGTACCTTAAGCTGGGCAGGATGATTGAAGAAAGCAAAAAATGTGATAAGTGGAACTAAGTCAGGGCTAATATCTTTCAGGCTTTGGAGGCAGCCTGCAGAAATCCATGGTGGTGAAAGAAAACAGATTGAGACTGTAGAACAGCCACGGCTAATGCAGAAATATGTCTTGCATGAATGACTTGATGTGTATAATAGGTATCCTATTTCTTGCCTTCTTGAGGGGAGAGGAGGGGCTGGAGAGAGAGAAAATTTGGAACTGAAAATAAAAAAATTTAAAATAATTTTAAAAAGTGATTGTAGAACAGCTAATAATCCAATTTGTCTGAAATGTAAATTGAGTCAAGAGAAGGGATTAAACAGTAATAGCGAACAGAAGAGAAAAAAATGTTTAAAATTTTAAGTTTACAAAAGAATTTGAGACCGATGTTCTTTTAAGAATTTCTGAAAGTAGCTGCCTCATGGTTCAGTGAAGTGCCCATGTAGTCAGGCGCCACATTTATTATGGTCCTTCCTGTAAACCCTCTTGTTCCTATTTTCCACTCTTGATACTCAGAAGAATGACAAGGACAAAGTCCAGCTTTTGAAATCTGTGTCCCCACTTTCCTGCGCTTATTCACTCAACACCACGTAAAGCCACTGAATCTTCAAGCCCAGGGGACCTGTCCTGTGGCAAAGGCCATCTCATTTCTACAAGATGACCTTCCTTTAACACCACCCTCTTGACGTAGCATTACCATCATTTTCCTCTTCAAATAAGTGGAAGTGAATTCAAGCACAGACCTTTTTTCTCCTAATTCATGACCAACTTGTATCTCTTTTGTACATATTAAAAAGATGCAACTGTATGTATGAAATGATTAGTCATTATCATATAGCAAAAAAGACCATAGGCAGGTATGTCATGTATTTGACAAAATGTTCCCATTTCCTCTAGCAATTGCATTTTATGGCTGTTATATCATTTCTAATTTACTTTTTCCCCTTCCTTGTAGCAAATTGCCTAGCTGGGCTAGAGCTGTTGTTCCCAAGATATTTTATATTACAGAGAAGGCTTGGAACTATTACCCTTACACAATTACAGGTAAGTCTTCAATCAAACCAAACCTCCAGGCAGTGAATGTAAGATATGGTAAAAGTGATTGTCTATGCCAGTGGTCTCCAGGTAGGGGTTGTGAGAACACTGTATGTTTAGCAGATCTGACGGTGAGACCTATCTGTCCATCCTACCCTCTCCACAAGAACCAAATGTAGGGCTTGTCTTGAGCACAACCATACCTGTCCTTTAGCCTTTCCCTGCCCAGTACTCTTCTACTTTTACCCCCCTCCCTTATTTGTGCAAGCCCTCAACTTCCCTTCTCTGGCTGTATTTTTCAAGTGTTGGCCCCTCATAGCATTCATGACCTAACCATAACAGGTGCACTAACAGCAGAAACTGCACAAATACCTTTGGGAAAGTCTATTTGCATCTCCTTTCCCTCCCCAAATGCTTCCCTTGCTTCCCCTGAATTACCTCGTGACCATATTGGACCCCCCTCAGAGGGAGATTGGGCATGAAACTTCCTGAGAATAGGGATTATTGAATTCTTTCTGTTTCTGTCCCCAGCACCTAGCACAGTGTCTGACATAGAGTAAATACTTCATAAAGGCTTATTGATTATATATACACTCCCCATTTTGGGGTGGTATGGAATCAATTACACAGGATGAGCAGGAATGGAGAGACTGTTACCTTTTTCTCCAAACTGAACCATCATCTGAACTTTCTATGTTGGTCCAGAATACCCCTACCTTCCTAGTCACCCAAGTTTACAACCTCAGCATTACCCCATATTCCTTACCCCATCACCGATCCAGTCAGTTGCCAAGCCTTGTCATTTCTATCCACACATCTCTTTCCCTTCTCTCTACTCCCACAGCCACCACCCTAATTTAGGCACTTATTACTTCTCTGGACCCTTTCTGCGGTTTCCTACTTAGTCTCCTTGCCTCAAGACCCACTCCAAACTATCTTCCTCATAGAACAATTTTCCTAAAACACAAGCCTGACCTTGTCACCCCTACTCAAAAAACTCCAGTGTCTCCCTGTTGACTTAAGGAGCAAATACAAATTGCTGTTTAGTATTTAATACCTTTCAGAATTTGGCTCCTTTCCTATTTTTTTTATACATTACTTTCCTTCCCTTACACTCTAGAGTCCAGCCAAAATGGCTTTCTTGATGTTCCATATACTCTCACAATAACACAACTAAAGTATCCAAGCAATAGGAAATTAAAGTATGACCTTATCCATTAAGCAAGCTCATATAAAGCAGAATACATTTAGATGGAAAACTTTCTTCTGAATTGAAATAAGAGGGAGTTCATTTTTCCTTGTTTTTGCATTGTGCATGATAATATCTACACATAGATAAAAATGATTTGTGTTTTAAATCCATTACACTCTAGTTGTTATGACCCAAGATATTTTATGTTACAGAGATTGTTACACTATGTATCTTCTAATAGAAAAAAAAGTAGCTAATAAAGGAAATTCATCTGCTTAGCTGACTAGCTACATTGATCGAATTAACTGAATCATTAGTTACTGGCAAACAATTATTATTTGTAAGTTTGCCCTATCCTCCAGGATATAGAGATTTTTCTCAAATAATTACTCACATTGTTCTCATTAAAAAGAATCATTATTAAAATATTTTAAAATATTATTTATTTTGTCTTTATCCCATAAACTTTTCCTTCTTGTGTGTCTTAAAATAGCAGAATAACACATTCATATAATTTATGCACTTTGCTCTAAACTCCCTCTCTCTTCTTATTTCTTCCATAATTTCTGGGAGAAATATAGTACGATATAGTAGGTATAGGTAGTTAAGGTAGAGAGATTAGCCTTGGAATCAGGAAGATGTAGGTTCTAGTCCTCCTTCTTACATATATTCTGTGTGACCATGGACAAGTTATTTAACTTTTCAATGACCCCAGGAAACTCTTTAAATCTATCAGTTACAGGAGGAAGGAGTTTCCATGCTAGTTGTCTTGTACAGTAAAAAAAATCTCAGATCTAGACTACAAAAAAGAAAGATAAACATTGGGGTGTGTGATAAAACATGTTTTGCTGATGAGGTGCAAGATGAGAAAATTATGGAGACCACTGGTCTAGGCATCAGAGTATTTATTTAGTCCCATAGATAATCCTCTTCTCCTTGCCTGTTACAGAAGCACAGTTCTTTCTGTGTGTGTATCTATCTCTTATAAAGTTATGAGAATCCAATGAAATAATATATCTAAAGGACTTGGTAAATTCTAAAGTGTTCTACAAATGTCAGCTACTATTACTACTGTTATTGTTGCCTTCCAGTTTTAGGTGATGTCATTTCTCAATAGCAGTCTCGAAGAAGAAGAAGAAAGAAAAAGAGAAAATTAAACTAGTCCATCTTAGGATCATAGAATCTAGACTTAGAAGAGACCATAGCAACCATTTAGCTTACCCATTCCATTTAACAGATGAGGAAACTGAGTCCCCAAAAGTCAAAGTGACATGCCCAAGGTCCCGCAGCTAATAAGCAACAAAGCAATCATTTGAACACGGGGCTTCTGATTTAAAATCCATTGTTCTTTCCATCTTTATCCCTATTCCAATATGTCATAGAGTAGACATCTTTTATAGACAGACATATAAGTTGTGCATGGCTATCCAAAATGGTCACTAGCACAAAAAACTTCCCTTGTACTCTGATAATTATGCAGAAAATTCTACTTCTTGCTCTAGGTGAAGTAGCATAGATTCATTCTGGAAGAATTTAAATGTATATTGTATACTCAGTATTCTCCCAGAAATTGTGGAAGAAATTAGTTAGAGAGCAACTCCTTAGGATATCAGTTTTCTCCCAGAAATAAGTAGAGAGAGGCTCCTTAGGATAGAGACCTAGCCTCAGAATTAGGAAGATGTGTGTTCTATTCCTGCTTCTGACACATATTCTTTGCCATGGGCTAGTAACTTAACCTCTCAGTACCCCCAGGAAACTCTTTAAATCTATAAATTACAAGTGGAAGGAGTTTTCATGCTAGTAAAGAAGGAGAAGGATCAGTTCTTTCCTTATGAAATAGCCCAGGCTACCATAGTTCTAGCTCCAGTAGAATAAACTTTTCCTTAGTCGATGGACATTATTTTTCCACTTAAAAACTGAACTGCAAAAACTTCTCCAACATTGGCTCTTCCATTCTTTACCCAGACTTTTCACCTAAGCTCTAGGTTCACATTCTGATTTTATTAACCTTTTGGTGTTGCGTTGGCCACAAACTAAATTCAATCTGACCCCTTGTCTGCCCACCCAAGAGAAGTGTCATTATTAATTTTGCATGTGAAAGCATCCCAAGAGCAATCTTGGTGGTCTGGTCACTTAACGTAATTGGGAGGGGGATGGTTTTCTTTATATCTTTTTTGTCTTTATAATTCACTGGTATATTTATTGGTTAGATGGTTTATATTAAGTGGAAGTAATGGCATTTATCATCATGTCATCTCTCTTTTTTCCCTCCCCCCCCCCACTTCTGTCCTCCAAATGAAATTCTGGGACCAGAATACACAGTAAGTTTTAATCATTTTCAAATTCTCAGACTAAGATCAGTAAAGTAATTAGAATGTCTCTTGTGTCTGTTCTTCTAAGTTCCATGAAAAATAGAAGAGTAGTTGAGAATAGGAAATATTTAAACTCAGGCAATAACTTGGTTATATATAATGTATGAGCTCAAGTGTTCTCATTTGTTCAGATGGATTGATGTTAATTTAAAGTACTTTTACAGTTGCTTAAGAAAATCATTTAATATATTTTTGTAATTTAAAATGATACGTCTGTTTTATGTATGTCAGTTTTCTTCAATGGAAAAGTAATTTTCAGAAAGATTTTTTTAAAATGGTGGTTGTTACTTGGAAACAGAAACTGGAGTCACATATAGTTCATGGACCTGTAATCCGTTTTATTAAATGATTAGATATTAAAATGATAGGTCAACAGCTACAGTGGCACAGTGGTTAGAGAAGTGTGCCTAGAGTCAGGAAGACCTAAATTCAAATTCTGCCTCAAGCACTTACTGTGTGACCTTTCTGTGCTTCAGTTTTCTCATCTATAAAATGCGGGGTACATAACAGCATCCACCTCCTAGGATTATTCTGAGGTGCATATGAGATAACACATGTAAAGCAATTTGCAAACCATAAACTGATGTTATACTAGCTTTTTAAAAAAAAATTACTATGACTGTTCATCATCCTCATTTTTTATTAAAATAGCAAGGGCATATCACCAAAATGTTTTGAATCAGAATTTTGGACTGAATTTTTCCAGCACTTCGAACTGAACCATTTTTTGTGTCTACAGGTAGAGACAAATCATTTAAACTTCATTCTGTAAGTTTTCAGTATCCTGTGTCTAAATGAGACATAATTATACTTTCCTAGCCCCTTGAGAGGAGCAGGAGCATTAAAAAAAAAAGTGTTAAAAAAGATTCTTTCCTGGCTTTTTTTTTTCATTTTGTTTCCTCCTTTTCCCATTCTCCCTTCAAAATATCATAGAATTAGAATTGGGAAGGGTCTTTAGAAGCCACCTAGGCCACCCATCCCCACCCCCTGACTGATGTTTCATTGCCAGGTGTACTTCAGGTCAAAGTCACTCTTGTTCAGAACAACCCAAAGTTTGACTTGGCATGACAGCCTGCCTTCGCACAGACATTTCCTGATCTCTTCTCTGTTCTGGACGCAGAGCCTGTTTATAGCTTTTCATGGCTATGTCCTCCTCAGTTCCTGCTTTTAATGCTTTCCTACTGTGCTGATTGCTTTGGCTCCTTCAGATCTCAAGCAGCTCATCTTGGGACATTTCCCAACCTATCTTTCCCTTTGTGCTGGAAAAAGATTCAAGGTCCTTTGCAACTAACCCACCGGGGCTCCCAACTCTCACCCAGGATTGTTTTACCTCACTCCTCTTTGGGGATGTCATTCACAAAGCCCTCATCTCCATGCCACCATCTTTTTAGATCTAGCTTAGAACAGGAATTCTTAGCCTTTTTTGTTTTTTGGATTGCTGTTTGGCAGTCTGGTAAAGCTTATGGTTCCCTTCTCAGAGTATTTTAAATTCATAAAATTAAAAAAAACAATTATATAAAGTTATAAAAATAATCTTTAAAAAAAGTTCACAAGTTCAAAGGTTAAAAACCTTGAATTTAGAACTGTGTTGTATGTATAATTCAGTTACGTTTCAGTTATTCAGATTTCAGGATTTCTCAATGTCTTCCTCTTCTCCTCAAACTAGGGAACTTCAACATTCTTGTTAATATTCCTTCAAACTCTGATATTATCCAGCCATGCCCTCCTATCATCATTTCCCTTTTCTTTATCTCTCATCTCTCCTCTTGGAGACCTCCAGTCCCTCCATCCCTCACCATTTCCTCAGGTCATTACTCTCTTCTCAGACTTCATTTTCCTATTTTCCCAATCTCTACCGTGGTTAGAGATTAGTTACGTACTGTCATCTACTTGCAGACCCTTCACCTCTTTGTCCTCATACTTTGCCAAACTCCAGTCCTGAATTATTTTTACCATCTACCACTTCAGTTGAACCCTCACTGAGACAACTGGGCCTTTTATTCTTCCCTCATTGAATCTCTACATCATTCTTCACTTTTAAAATCAATTCTACGTCTTTTCTCCTGTAACTTCCCACACCTTGCTCCTAACTCTGATAGTTTAGGACTTTAACTTAAGTTTGTTAAGAAAATTGAGGCAATTCTCCACCAGCTCACTTGTCTCTTTTCTTCTTAATGCCCCTTGATGTAGGGTTCCAAGAAATATAAAAATTTTAAAATTGTTGGTGGCTGGTAAAGAAAAAGGTTGGTACTTGGAGATTTAACAGTGGATTATAGGAAATAATTAAAAAAGGAATAACTTTGGCTATTATTGCCTATGTCAATATGGTGGACCAAGGAACCCAAACCCTGAAGGAATGGTATGAGGTTATTGATATTGACAATTGCTTTTTCAGTATTCCTGTGATTGAGGTGTCATAAGAAGTTTTTCCTTTATCTAGAAAGGAGTTCAGTATGCCTTTACCATACTTTCGCAGAGCTATTCAAATTCTCATTCATACTGCTGTAGTTTGGGGGGTAGACTTCATGAGAGCATTGATGCGTACCATTATATTGATGATGTAATGTTCACTAAGTGGGATGAGACCATGACAGCAGAGTCTTTAGATCATTTGATGACTCAGATGCCATGGTGTAGGATATTAACCCCAAGAAAATTTGTAGTTTGGCCTTCTCAGTCAAGATTTGGGGAATACGTTGTAGATGGGAAAAACTCAGATAATTTTGGATATAGTCTATATTAACCTGCTGACAATTATTCCCTTGTAACCTAAAGCTCAGAGACTTATGAGACTCTTTGGATTCTGGAGGACTCATGTTTCCCATGTTGACATTTTGACACACTTTGTTTACCCTTATACCTTCCTCTTTCAAGTGGATCTCAGAATATGGTGAGCCTCTGGTAGCAGAGGAATGCCAGGCTCACAACACTAGCAGTAATCTGGTTTTGACTCAGCAGAACACTGCCCCTAGTGGCCCACCTCATTGTTAGCTTCCTTTTGGAGGTTATCTTCCCCATTAAGTTGCAAGCTCCTTGAGGGCAGAGACTATTTCCTCATCACTTCGCACAGTGCTTGGCACAGAGTAGGCACTTCATAAATGTTTATTGAATTGAATTATTGAATTTAAAATGTCACTCATATGTAAGGTGAATTGGTGATCCTAATGCAGATAGGTGTAATACAGGGGGCAACTAGGTGGTGCAGTGGATAGAGCCCCAGTGCAGGAGTCAGAAGGACCTGAGTTCAAATCTCACCTTAGACACTTGACACTCACTAGCTGTCCAAGTGACCTTGAGCAAGTCACTTAACCCCAATTGCCTCATCCCTGGGTTATCTCCAGTCATCCTGATGACTATCTGGTCACTGTATTCAGAGGGCTCTGGAGGGCAAGTGAAGCTGGTGAGCTGCACAGCCCTCCCTCACTCAAAACAAAGTCAAGTGCAAGTCATGTCATCATTTCTCTGATGGCATGGTCTTTGGCAACAAAGGACGAAACACATGATGTCATCATTCTCTCTTCTTTTCCTCTGCTCTAATAGTTGAAGTCATTCTCCTCACCCTAGAACTGCCCCTTTCTGCTGTTCCCTTGATCTTAGCCAGTTGTGTGTACTTGCAGTCTCAGTCATCTCTCCCTAACCTTGTGTCTCCCTATCTACTGGTTACTTCTTTACTGCTTTCTTACTTGTCTCCCTATTCTTAAAACAAAAGACCTTCACTAAAACTTGTTGTTCAGCTGTGTATGACTCTTTATGACCCCATTTGGGGTTTTCTTGGTAAAGAGACTAGATTATTTTGCCTTCTCCAGCTCATTTTGTAGATGAGGCAAATGAAGTTATGTGACTTGCTCAGGGTCACACAGCTAGTAAGTATGTGAGGCTGGATTTGAACTCAAGTTTTCTTGACTCTAGGTCTGGAGCTCTGTCCACTATACTACCAAGCTGTCCAAACTAAAACCTACCATTCCCCCTCAGTTTTAGAGCATGCATCTGTCCTCATGGTCCCAGCCAAACTCTTAAAAAGAAGTTGTCTGTGTTGTCTCCACTCCCTTTTCTCAAGTACTCCTCAGTCTTTTACAGTTTGGCTTCTCACCTCATCACTCAACTATAACCATTCTCTACAGAATTACCATTAACATCTTTATTGTCAAATATGATGGTGATTTTCTCAGCCTTTATTTTTCTTTACCTGCCTAACTGTTACATTTGACCCTGCTGATCCTCCTCTCATCTTAGATACTCTCTCCTCTCCCTAAATCTGCTGCTTGGCCTCCTTTCAACTCCAATGGAACACGGTCTCCCTCTCAGGTTAAGTTCATCACCTCTAATCTCATGTGCATGGTACTAACCCAAACCTTGAGTGATACCACCTCCTTCTGACTGGAGGGCTGGAGGGTGGAGTACTCAACTCCTCCCACTGCTTTCCTTTATAGGGGGCAGTAACTGGACTTTTCGGACTCACTCCATTCTGTATCTGTATCTGTCTGGTTTCATCTCTATGGATCAAGATAACCTCAGGCCAGCGACCCCCTTACTCTTTTCCCTTTTCCTCTGCCCTTCCCCCTCATGCCTCCTTTTGTGTGTTGTCTCTCCCAGTTAGATTGTAAACTTCTTGAAGCCAGTGCTTGTCTTTCTTATTTATAAATTGTATCGCTAGCACTTAGCACACAGTGTCTGGCACATAGTAGGCACTTAATAAATGTTTATTGGATTGGATATTCATGACTTTATTCTTTCCTGGTTCTCCTACCTGTCACTCTGTTGCTTCTCCCTTTCTTTTGCAGGTTCGTTATCTTGAACCTACTAGATCACACTAATTATGAGTGATGTCTGAAGTGCTATCTTGGACCCACTTTTTTTCTTTTATCTACATTTCCTTTTTAGTTAGTTGACTCATTTCTTTTCCTTCTCTGACTTCATGATCTCATAAACCCCCCAGAATTCAACTAATAATTCTATGCAAATGATTCTCAAACTCAGTCTGTCCAAAGCAGAAATTTTTATTTTAACTTATTCTACCATAGAAGGCATCACCATTCTCTTCTCTGATATCATGGTCTGCAACCTTGGTGCCATCTTCAGCACTTCACCCTCATCCACTCCAAACATCTAATCTATTATCACATCTCTATATATTTACCATTGTAACTCACCCTCTTATACAGGCCCTTATCCCCTTGGGCTTGGACTATTGCAATAGTCTTCTAGATGGTCTCTTTCCTTCAAGCCTGCTCCACCCCAGTCCCTTTTCTACTTACTCACCAAAGTTATCTTCTATAAATGCAGATCTAACCATATTACCTTTTCCCTCCCCCCTCAGTAAAACCCAGTGGTTCTCTTTTACCTCCACGAACAAATATAAAAATCCTCTGTTATATTTAGATCTTTCATAGCGTGTCACCTTTTTTCTCTTCCATTGTCTTATACTTTACACCTCTACAAATATTCTGTGATTCAGCTATACTTGCCTAGTTGCCTTTCCCCAAATATAACCCTCTGTCTCCTGACTGCATTTGTTTTTTATTTTCTTTAATTTAATTTTTAATTTTTTTCCCCAATGACATGTAAAAACAATTTTAACATTCTTTTTTCAAACTGACTGCATTTGTACTGGCTGTCCCCCATGCGTGGAATGCTCTCCCTTCTTTCCACAACTCTATTTGTTTCCATAGCCTCCTTCATGATTTCAATTCACAGAACAAAGCAAGCATTTCCATAACATAGTATAATAAAAAAGATGATTGCACATGATATTTCAAATCTACCCTGTACAACTTGCTATGGTGTGTTGATAAAATACTACTGTGCTGTAGCAAAAGAAGAGCTCGATCTTAGAATGGCATGGAATGTCTTGCATGAAATGATGAAGAGTTAAGTGAGTAGGACCAAGAGAACACTGTATACAGTAACTTCCTCCACTTCTAGTCCTTTCCCTCTTTAAGTTTACCCCTCTTATTAAGTCATGAACACACCTGATTGAGTCAGAAGGGAATAATATCATTGGACAAAGAATGATAAGCCACAACTACTGGTGACCCTTAAAAGGTACAGGCTGAGACCAACCTTGAGGACTGCAACCACTGCAGTGAAGCAGGGGGAGGAGTGGATTTTTTATCTCCTTGTCTCCTATGCAATGGTGTCTAATATTGGAAACATTCCCCTAGAAGGAGACTTCTCAATCCAGCAACTGGAGCGTGAGTTTGAAAGGGTCAGGCACAACTGAAGCAAGAAACTTTCCAGACAGAAACAGATACAGAAAGGTAGTCCCTTGAGGCTGGAAGCAGCTTTAGGGAACTGAACCTCTGCTGACAAAGAAGAGTGCCAGTTAAGGATTGTAGAGCTAGCCTTTTCAGCCAGTAATAGAATTGTGCTGAGGAGCCAGCCCTGGGAACTCATGTGAATAACATACCCAGCACAGACACTACCCCCCAGGCAGGGACAGTGTGAGGACTCTGTGAGGAGTGAAAGGACATTGAGACCCTGCAGGACCAGACTTGTAAGTTACTTTGGGTGCATGTTCTGTGTGTGTGTACATGCATGTGCTTCATTACCATTGAGCTCTAATTTGCAGCCTGCTCTTCTCACAGATACTGTGTATGTTTGTGGAAAAGAATACTCAAGGTTTCTATAGAGAGTGTTTTATTGCTATTTTTAAAATTATGCCATCTTAGTAAATACGTTTTGCTAAGAACTAATTGTATACATTGGTTGACTGTTAATGGAAAGCACCCAGGGGAACTTATGATCTATAGTTTGCTAGTATCCACCTAGTATCCATATAGTTTGCTAGTATCCATCTAGCAGGGTAGCTAGGTAACACAGCTGATAGAGTGCCAGGCATGGAGTCAGGAAGAAATTAGTTCAAATCTGACCTCAGGCACTTACTAGCTTTGTTACCCTGAGCAGTAAGTCCCTTAACCCCATTGCCTCTTTAAGAAAAACACAAACAAATACCTCTTCTAGGGTTATATCTGAAAGAGATCATAAAAATGGGAAAAGGACCCTCATGCACAAAAATATTTATAGCAGCTTTTTCTGCAGTGGCTAAGAACTGGAAATTGAGGGGATGCCCATCAGTTGGGGAATGGCTGAACAAGTTGTGATATATGAATATAATAGAGTACTATTGTGCTATAAGAAATGACGAATAGGCAGACTTCAGAAAGACCTGGAAAGACTTATATGAACTGATGCTGAGTGAAGTGAGCAGAACCAGGAGAACTTTATACACAGTAACAGCCACAGTGTGTGAGGACTGATTTCACAGCAATGCAACGACCTAAAACATTTCTGAAAGACTCTTGAGGCAAAAGACCATCCACATGCAGAGAAAGAACTATGGAGTCAGAATGCATAATGAAGCAGACTATTATCTCCTTTGTTATATTTTGTTTTTCTCATGGTTTCACCCATTCATTTTAATTCTTCCATGCAACAGGACTAATGTGAAAATGTGTTTAATAGGAATGCATGTGTAGAACCCATATAAGATTGCATGCCTTCTTGGGGAAGGAGAGGGAGATAATTTGGAACTTAAGGATGTGATTGTTGAAAGCTAAAAACAAATAAATTAATAAATTTTAGGGAGAAAAAACAACCATCCAACACAACTGAACAACAATAAAACGCAGCAGGGTACCCTTAATATGCAAGGTAATAGCACCCCTCTGGAGACTCAGCCCATAAATATAGATTCTAATTGGGGGTGGAGGGTGGGCATAAGCCAGAAGGAGTGTTTTCTACTTATTCTTACATATGGGCAGCTAGGTGGTGCAGTGGACAGAGTGGGAAACCTGAAAACTCCTAATGGGTCACAAGAGTTAGACATGACTGAAAATGACTGAACAGTGTGTGTGTGTGTGTGTGTGTGTGTGTGTGTGTGTGTGTGTGTGTGTGTGTGTGTGTGTGTGTGTGTATTTGTCCCCTGGCAAAATTTAAGTTCTTTGAGAACAGCGATTGAGTGATTGTTTGTCCATATATCTTTAACATTTGGTACAGTGTCTGGCACATTGTAACTGCTTAATAAATAATTATGATTTGGTTCATGCCTTAGGTCCTATTCTTGCCCTTCCAGGTAAGTCTGTCAGAATTTGAGAGGAATTCTGACTTGAATAGCCTTAGGAGATTTCTTGGGTTTTATACTTTCAAACAGTTACTTAAAAAACAAATCATTTTTTTTCTCACCATAAAACATTATGCAGAAATAATACTTTCTTTATAAAACAGAGGGATGTGATTAATGGTGCTAAAAATCTTTTCAGGAAAAATTTGGGGTTAGAAATTGACCAGAACCAATTAATCATCAAGCATTTATTAAGCTCTTATCTTTTTTTTTTCTTTATTAATATCTCTTTATTTATGTTATTAATTTCTAGCAGTTATTTATTAGCTTTATCAATTTCATTAAATAGCTAAATTATTGTTTGTTTTATCATTTATTGAGCTCTTACCTAGCACTTATGACAGGTGCTATAATAAGCATTGAGTATACAAAGGAAAAAAATATTGATGGAACTTGAATTCTGATGAATAAGACTATAGACGTGTGTGTGTGTGTGTGTATTTTGTATGACAAGATACATGAATAGTAAATATAAGGTAACTGTATTGGGTAAAGTTCTGATATCTGGGACACTGGGAAAGACCTTTGTGCAAAAACCAGCTCTTGAGGTGAATTTTGAAGGAAAGCAGGAATTTTAAGAGATGGAGATGAGGAGAGAGATCATTCTGGGCACAGGAACAGTTACTGAAGAAGGCAGAGATAGGAGATAGAGCATCATGAATAAGTAACAGTAAGTAGCTCAGTATGTGTGGGCTTTATAATCTATGAGATGCTGTGAGGACAATAATATATAATGCTATAAAGGTAGGAAGGGGCCAAATTATGGAAAGATTTAAATGCCATACAGAGAAATTTATCTTTGAAACTAGTGGTAATAGGGAGCCATTGGAGTTTACCAAGTAAGGGGATTGAGTCAGATCTGTACTTTAAGAAAATCACTTTGGACACTGTGTAGGAAGCAGCTTGAGTCAGGGACACCAAATGGGAAGCTTTTTCAGTAGTCCTAATGAGAGGTAATGAGAACCTGACCTGGGTAATCATTATGCTGGTGGGGTGTAGAGGACCTGTCAGAGAGATGTGGAGATAATATTTTGGGGGGTTCAGAGCAATGAGTTGTGGATGACATTGAGATTGTAAACCTGGATAACCTGAAGTTATAGGGAAGTTAGGAAGAGTGGGTTTGTGGGGAATGATGACGAATTCTTTTGGACATGTTGAGTTTCAGATGGGACATCCAGTTGGAAGTGACCAATGGACAATTAAGAATGAGTTATACAATAACATTTTTCCCCTGGGAAAAGATAACCAACCTAAATGAAAGGTCTTTATTTCTTCCTGAATCTTATAAAATAACAAAGGAGCAAAAAGGGATTGTGGTTGGCCCTGTGGTATTTCAAGGATTAAAAATTAGCACTTAAATATGAACGTAATTAAACATACTCAGACAAGTCTGTACAGTCATGAAGAAATATCAATCTCTCTTTATCTGTCAAGTTTCTATGAAAAAAATGAAAGAATAATAAGTAGATCTAGAAATAACCTAGAAAATTGGCACATATCCAACTCCCATAATCACTACCATCACCTTCCACCCACCAGATGAGCTTTTAATAAAGAATTCTCAGAAGAGATAATTACATGAAATAAGCTATCATCAGATATTCAAGAGGCAGTAAGGCATAACAGATCAGAGAGCGTATAGACCTGGGTTCAAGTCCCACCACTGACAGATGGGTCTTGTGACCCTGGGTTAAGTTGCTGAAACTTTCTGTGCCCTAGAAACTCTCCAAAACCATTATTTGAAGAGACAATGCTGACTTGTCTTAGTACAGAAAGTTTCCCCACTAGGGAGTTCCCTTACATCAGTGAAATCTCTGGTCTAATCCCTATCACTGTTACTATAAAGTGACAAAATAAGACCAAAAGATTTATAAGTGAAAGATGCCAAATAGTGAACCGTTGTTACTCAAGAAGTGAAGTCATTGGTGGACTGAACTATATTATTCAGTTCTTTAATTATTTAGAGGAAGGAGGTGGTAGAGAAAACCTGGTGAAATTGATCATTTGCAGTGAAACATTACTGTTTAATAAGAACCTCTAGATGGATTGAACCACAGTGAAGAATGTGTCTATCAAGGGTACATTAAATTTTGCTTGGATATATGTTAAGCATTATAAGTATGCATCTACCCACTCACCACTGTCTATGATAGTGGGCAGTCACCATTCCACTGCCCACTGCCACTTAATAGTGGTACATTAACAAAAGGAAAAGTTATACTTTTTTTTAAAATTAATTTTATTCTGAACTTAAGAAATAAAACAAGCATTCCCATAACACAGCAGAAGAGAAGAAAAGATGATTATACACGAAACTGTCAATATATTATGTACAATTTGCTCTTCCTTTTAAATATATAATAAAATTATCATGTAACTTTCTTTTTTCTCCCTTTTTTCTCCTCCCCTCTTGCCCTAGAGAGGACTACCATTAGACACAAATGTGAATATGTGTGTGTGTATGTGTGTGTGTATATATACACATATGTAAATCCATTCTAAATATACCAGATCTATAAGAATATGAGTCATTCCCCAATTATAGTAATGATGGGGGTTGTACTGAGTTATTGGCCAGTGATGCAAATATATGAAAGATTTGGTCAAATTGGGATCACATTTCAGGGAACAGAGTTTTGTCCTTTTTTTGTGTGTTAAGCTAATTGTTAGGTTATCCAGTTCCTAACTTCTTGTCTAGATCCACATGGCAGCAACAGTAGTTGCCAAGAGTGGCAGCATGGTGTAGTAGAGAGACACTTGTAGTCAGGTTGACCTGAGTTTTAATCCTGCCTCAGTCTCTGAGCAAGTAACTTAACCTCTGCAAGAATTCTGTTTCCTCATTTGTAAAATGAAGGCACTGGACTAGAGGATCTAAAAGGTCCCTCTAAACATTTAGAAGAAAGTCACACTAAGCCAAGCCTTGTGTGCAGCTGATGATGGTCAGGAGTAGCCCTGATACTAACAAGCCATTGCATCTGAATGCTTTTATCCATGTGACCCTAATCTGTTATTATATACCTATTATGTTGTAGGCACTCTGCTAAGCACTGGGGATACAAAGAAAGTTCAAAGACATTCCCTGCTGTCAAGTTTCCAGTCTAATTGCACAGATGTGCCTGGGTGATTTCTTAAGACCCTTTACAAATCTAAGATTGTATTATTCATTGGTGCTTACTATCACCAGGCACCACCAGTATGGAAATACTGTGATTATACTTTAAAAGAAGCTAGAGGACATCCCAACTAACTTTATGATTGTGTTCACTAAGCTAATAAGACTTTTTGTTATTCTTCAAGGTGTAAATGAATTATCTCAGGAGTCATATGGTAAGAAATGAAATATGACCTCCACTCCTTGAAGAACACTGCTTAACCAAGGAGGCATGTGGTGCATTTGCAGCCAGGGAAGTTTGCTTCCCCAGAAATAAAGCAACATAAACCAGGAACAAAGGGCCACCATGTTGGAAACATGCTAGGAGCTAAACTTCTGGTTTGGGACATGGCCAAGGTAGGAAACAGGCACAAGTGGTAGTTGCTTTCAGATAGGAAATGAGTTAGGAGAGGGTGTATAGCATCATAGGTAATGGAAGATAAAAAAGTTTGAACTGGAGACAGTCCATCAGGCACAGAGCCAAGTGGCTGTTATCTAGAGGATCAGATATATTTCAGAGGAAAGCAATCTAGCACCATGGATAAGTCTCTGGGTGAGAGGAGTTATTCTGACAAAATAGTAGATCTGACTAGCATGTTTTATACTGGAAGACTAATTGAAGCTGTTATATTCAGAGCCTAATTTAAGACTATTTGGATGATTTGATTCCCTAGTTAGACTTTTTCTATTTGGGCTTGAGTTTGTCTTCTTGAGGCTGAGTAATGATTCTCATTCAATTCTGGTTCATTTAAAAAAAATTACACATTAAGACAAGGTGAGTTGCATTCTGATGGGGAGATATAGCATGTGTATAGTTAAGTATAAGGAAAAAGATTAGATCTATGATTTCACTAGTACAGAGAATTCTTAGGAGATAAAACTCCCTCTGCCATTGCTGGTCACCACCTTTCTTTTCCACTTGTCAGTCTTTAAAGTTGCCTAGAACACTGAAATGTCACCTTTTGCGGACACCATAGTCTCTATGCCTGAATGATGATCATTCTTCAGGCAGTCTTAGTATTGGATCATTTAGTATAATAAAAGATAATTATGAATGGAGAGAACACAGAGGTGGTTGACAACCCATCAGGAATGATGAAGAGGGATTCCTGTCTTGAATGAAAGGTAAATTAGGGCTACTCACTGCAACTAAGGATCCCCTTTGTGAATTCTTATATTTGACAACTAAAGCATCTCCAAACAAATGTTAACTCAGTGACTCACTAGAGAAGGGAGAAGAGGAGAAAGTCCACCTACAACTTATAGGTCATTTATTAAAGGATATATTTTGTAGTTGGCTGGAGATGAATGAGATGCTTCCATCTTAGACATTTGCATCCATGCTGGGGTGGGCATATAGCAGCTTGGACAATGTCTTCTTTGCTTTCCTGTTTTGAAGAGGAAAAGTTTCATCTCTTATATGTGATAGAACTTCTTCCTTTTAGGAGGTTTAAGGATGTCCTTTGGTGGCTAGCAAGATGTCATCTGTTATCTCTGTTTCTGGATCTAAGCTTGGAGACCTTTGAGAGCAATAATTGATTCAGGGGGATAAGGAGATGGAATTGGAATCTCTCCATCAGTTTCTGTGTGCCAAACATTAAGCTAGATATTGGGAATATGAAGATAAAAATGGAATGGTCTCTGCCCTTAAGGAGCTTATAGAATGTGACATTCGAAGATATCATTGGCAGTGGTTCTGCATTTATTGAGGTTAGCTGATAACAGAGATGTGGAGGATATTATTATCCCAGAGGCCATTTGGGCCCAGGTAGACACTAACCTGTGAAGTTATAATTAGGAATATAAGGGGAGACCTTCTCATCTCCTTTAGGTTTAAAAGCAAAAAAATTAAGAACCATTTAGAAGTATACAGATAAGCAGGATAGTAGCCAATTAATATGTATACATGAATCCTCCCAGGGAATTCTGCATCTAAATTTTCTGGTCCTTGTCACTTAACAGTCAAGAAGCATCTATCAAAGGCTTAGTTAGAATTGGGCCAGGCCAGAATTGGGCTAAGCCAGGGAGAAGGCCCTGGTGGTTCTCTCAAATAAGGAGCCAGAGCCTTTTAGGGAGTTGCTTATTACTTATTTTCCTGGAGAGGCTATATTTGAATGTTAATTTAGATTTTATAGGATAGGAGGTAAAAATCTTCTAAAATATAAGGTTCTTAATAAGGGAAGAAAGGTCTAAATTATTAATATACTTCTGTTCAAATGTGTGCACTCATGTTATATATTTTTCTACCAACAATTTCAATTCATTTGCATTCTCAGAATTAAGATACCACTTGCATTCACAGAATTCCAAGAGGTGAATATATATCGTTACATAATCATTACAGAGGCCATGAAAATAAAAAACAAGGCATTATAAAATGAATCAGAGCAGGCATTGCTTTTATGGGCCTTACAACAAAGAGGTCTAAAGATTCCTCCACTCCAAGGTTTTTGGTTAGCCCTTAAGTTAGGCAAAAGATAGAGAGTAGAAATTTGAGCCAAACTGTGCTAGGAACTAACACTGACTTTATTATGGTAAGATCAAGAGACATTTAGAGAGAGACATAACAAAAGCAAAGGTAAATCAAATTCATTGTCATAAGGTACAGAAACAATTCTGTTTTATAAGAAATATATTGTAAATGTTTTTCTCCATCCTTAGGACATTTCTTACCAACCTGAATCCCCTGCAGGGTAATAGGTAGGAATAGGGACTTCCATAACTCTCTAAGAGCTTTAGGCATTCAGATCACATGAAAGGACTATACTCCTTTTTTTTTTTTTTTTTTTGGTCACTTTCAGTTTTATTGTTGTGTTTTCTTTTTTAAATTACATACATGTATAGATTACTCTCACTTGTTGAGAACTCTGTTATAACAAGGTAAGACAGTTAAAGAAAACTAATAATACACTTTCATCTGAAAATGCCATTTGGCTTTTAACATCTGTAGGATTCCCTTCCTACCTCTCTTTAAACAAATCCATTTTCTCTCCCTCTCACCTACTCTCCATGTCTTTAAAAAAAAAAGGAAAGAAAAATTCTTTTAACAAATGAGCATAGTCAGGCAAAACAAATTCCTCCAATGGCTGTACATAAAAATATATGTATCTTATTATGTACCCTCTCTATAATGGATAGAATGTTTCATCATAAATCCTTCGCAGTCATGAATGATCATTATATTGACATAGTTACTAGAAGTTTCAAAGTTGCTTGTTTTTACATTATTGTTGTCACTGTATCAGTTGTTCTCCTGGTTCTGCTCATTTAATTTTTCATCAATTTATAGAAGTCCTCAAAATTGCTCAACTTTAATGTATTGACATAATAGTATAAAGTGATTCCTCTGGTTTTTCTATTCACTTCGCTTTGCATCAGTTAAATCTTTCCATGTCTTTTTGAAATCATTTATTTCCTCATTTCTTACAGCACAGTAGACACTTTGATTTCCTAAATAAATTGTGGAACTTATTCAACCATTTCTCAGTTTTTGGATAACTTTAGTTTCAGGGTATTTTTGTTTGGTTTTTGGCCACCACAAAGAGAGTTGCTGTGAATATATTTATACAAATAGGACTGTTTGTTCTTTCCTGGATCTCTTTTGGGCATAGGCCTACTTAGTAGTGATATAATTGGATTAAAGTTACTATTTAGTAACTTTTTGCATAATTCCGTGAAAACCTACCTTTTTTTTTTTTTTGAGCATGACTGATATCATGCCTCTACATCATGGATTCTTGACTCTTTCTTGCATGTCATGAGCCACCATTGAAATTCTGGTAAGGCCTTTGGATCCCTTTTCAGAAGAATATTTTTTTCTTTCCTCCCCCCACCCCCACTTAACAATATTTTATTTTTTCAAATACATGTAAAGATAGTTTTCAATATTCACTTTTGTAAGATTTTGCATTCCAAAATTTCTCCTCCCTTCCTTCTCCCTCCCAAGATGGCAAGTAATCTGGTATAAGTTGTACATATACAATCATATTACACATATTTCCACATTAGTTGTGTTATGGAAGAAAAATCAGAAGAAAAGGGAATCACAAAAATGAAAAAACAAAAAAGAGAAAACAGAATGCTTCTATCTGCATTCAGACTTCCTAATTCTTTCTCTGGATATGGATAGCATTTTCTGTCATGAGTCTTTTGCAATTGTCTTAGATCATCATTTTTAAAAAATTTACACGATAATTTTATCATATAGTTAAAAGAAATAGCAAATTGTATATAATAAATTTGTAGTTTCATATGGAAACATCTTTTTTATTCATCACTCTTTAAACATCTTTTTTTTCTTCTTTCAGCTCAGAACTTTATTAGATCATTATATTGCTGAGAAGAGCTAAATCTATCATAGCTGATCATCACACAATGTTGCTGCTACTATGTACAATGTTCTGGTTCTGCTCACTTTGCTCAGCATCAGTTCATATATGTCTTTCTGGGTTTTTCTAAAATCATCCTGCTCATCATTTCTTATAGCACAAAACTATTCCATTACATTCATATACCACATGTTCAGCCATTCCCCAATTGATGGACATTCCCTCAATTTCCAATTCTTTGCCAAGAAGAATGTTTTTTTCAAAATATAAAACAAAAGTTGGGGCAGCTAGGTCACGGAGTGAATAGAGTGCCAAGCCTGGAGTCAAGAAAACTCCTCTGTGTGAGTTCTAATCTGGTCTCAGACAGTGACTCTTAGCAAGTCTTTTAACCCTGTTTGCCTCAGTTTCCTCTTCTGTAAAAATGAGCTAGAGAAAGAAATGGCAAACCCTCCAGTATTTTTGCTAAGAAAACCCCAAATACAGTCACAAAGAGTTGGATACAACTGAAACAACTGAAAAACAACAAAAATAAAATATACAGGATGGCAAAGAAAACAAATGATATTGAAATACAGTGGTTAGAATATTAGAAAAAGAATTTCACAGACCTCAGGCTAAGAATTCCTCCTCTAAACATTTATTTATGGTTAATATCAGTGAGGTATGAAGAGGCCTCCAAATAAAGGTTGCTTGCTTTTACCTAACTAGGAAAGCTTTTATGAGAACCCTCTCCTTTGAAGTATTTTTAGTGTCACCGTACCACTGTTTGATGTCACAATAAACACTGTTGATGTGTTTTCTTCTCTTTCTTTCATGGTTGTATGAGTTAGGTAACTTTACTAAATCAGATAGACAAATGTATTCAGATAACAGTGAGCCCTTCTATTCTGATTTATTTAGAAGATCAGTCCGTTGTCCAATCATAACTCATTCTATTCATAGATGTACACTTTTTAGTGTATTGATACTTGATGGATGGCTTACCTCTTCCTCCATCTGGTAACAGTTCTATGAACTTTTGTGGAAGTATTAGCTTTGGCAAGCTCTTTATTCAAATTCTCCCATTTTACTTTGGCATTTCTGAAGCCTTTATTTGTACTTCCAAGAAAACTTACTCAGCCATTTTTAAGTTAAGAGAACAGAGAAAAAAGTACTTCCTTAACTTTAAAGATCATCTTAAAATTATTTAGGATTTTAAATGCAAATCACTCACACATGCTTGAAAATAGATTAGTCAGAGAAAATTGTTTAAGGAAATGTTTCTTGGGGTTAAAATAAATGCTTTTGGATTGATTGACGATTAGATCAAAAGATTTCTCTTTCTGTTTTCCATTTGTAGTGCAGGAAATGCAAATTATCTTTTGTTATTTACTTAAGGCAGCAAATTTTCAGTTCTGTGAGCAGAGATGATTGATGGGGGTAGATTTACTTTTTTTTTAAAGGGAGGGATGATAAGGAAGAAAGAAGAGAAAATAGAGAGAAAAGGAAGAAAGTTAAAAAAAAATCACATGCAAATAATCATGAATATTCTAAGGTGCAAAGAACTGCCAGTGATTGCAAAATTGTACTGACTCATAAATTTTATAAAATGCCGTATAGATGTTTCTAATCAGTGACAGCGGAAGATGAGATATGAGTATCATGGAAACAATGAACATGAACTTGGACAAATTTTAGAGATGGTTGAGGATAGAAGGGCCTGTTTTACTCTGGTTTATGGGGTCACTAAGAGTGAGGCAGAACTGACAACAGTCATAGAACATGTAGTGTGTTTAATTGTTACAAGATTTTCTGCTTAAATCTCCCCTCTTTGTGTGAATTCACAATTTAAACGCTAATTTAATATAATCATTGTTAGAGGATTTCCAGGTCTACTTAATTTTTTTAAATGAATTAATTGGTCTAATTGGATTAGGTGGGGTGGTTCCTTCAGTTTCCCTAACTGGGAAAGAAAGTGACCTGGAATGAAGCCTTCCTATCTGGAAGAGTTTCTATTGCATTTGACAATGGTTGTTCTGTCTCTTTAAATTGGCCTCCCGCCCTGCCTTGTATAGTTGTCAGAATTCACAAGCATCCTCAGCTTGTTTTTGTCTTTGACAAATCCGAGTTGGATTCTGTATGAGCCTGTTTTCTGTGTCTGCTCTTGGTTTTAATAGACTAGGCACTAGCAGCAAACTACCTCCTAGTAAGAAAACAACGCAGTTTCATTCATGCATCCTGCTCCCTTCCCCTCTTGTCCTTCCTTATCCAATAAACTGCTGTTACACAGCATGTCAGAGAACAAGAAGAGCTTCCATCAGGGAATGATTTAATGAATGACCAGAAGCATCCTTGTTGGGTTCAAGCTGGTGAGAGGCAGCTCAGTAGCTGACATTCATCTCACTATTTACTGATATACAAACAGCTATTTTTTTCCTGTTTATCTCCAGCTCTGCTTCCAGTACACTCCTCTCTCTGCAATTCCCTTTCGCTTCCTTTTTTCTCTGTTGTATTTTGTGGTAACTTTTCCCTTCCTTACCCCATTCTCTGTGTGTGATTTGTGTGTACATGCATGTATACGCATGCACACATAATTTCATCCACCTTGCCCTTTACTTCTTTTTCACTTCCTCCCCGACTTTGCTTATTTGTCTCATTCTGCCCTATTCTCTCTGACATTCTTTTTCAACTGACTTGCCATCACTCCATTTTTTCTACCTCCTGTATAAATAAATATATACGAATATTTTTTTCCTTTTTATGTTATATTTAGAGAGTCCAATAAAATCCTGACCCAATCTGAGTCCAGTAAAAAAAAAAAAATGGAGGTCTGATCAAGTCTTTTCATGTTTACACATATGCACACTTTTTGTGCTCTCTAAGACTTTGGATAGATGTCTTATATATCTTTTAGGAATTAAGTTAGGGATTCTAAAAGGGAAAAAAATCTCTTTTTTCCTCTCTCTGGGACAGGGTTTCTATTGGAGGGGCAAGATAAGAACTGAGTGGGGAAAATACAGGTTTAGGTGTACACTGTCTCTTCTAAAAGTAGCCTTAACAGAGAGAGAACTGATGAACTCTGAATGCAGATTGAAGCATACTTTTTTACTTTATTTTTCTCTTTTTTTGTCTGTTTCCTTTTTGCAACATGGCTAATATGGAAATATGTTTTGCATGACTTCACATAAAAAAAAACTAGCTTCAATATCATCATCATCATCATTGTAGCTAACATTTGTATAGCCCTTACTATGTGCCTAGGCACTGTGCCAGGCTTTTTACCATTATTATCTCATTTGATCTTCACAACAAACATGGAAGGTCAAGGCTGTTGTTAACTTGCTTCCATTGTTTCTGATCTTTGTGACTCCATTTGGGTTTTTTCTTTGTAGAGACACTGAAGTAGCTTGCCATTTCCTTCCCCAGGTCGTTTTACAGATGAGGAAACTGACGCAAACAAGATTAAGTGACTTGCCCAGGGTCCCATAGCTGATAAGGTTCTGAAGCCAGATTTGAACTCAGGAAAAGGAGTCTTCCTGACTTCAGGCTGGGTACTCTACCCTTTGTACTACCTACCTGCCTCTGTAGTTGCTATTATAATCTCCATTTTGTACATGAGGAAACTGAGGCAATCAGCAGTTAAGCAACTTTCCATGGTCACACAGCTTTTAAATATGTGAGGCCAGATTTGAACTCAGATTTTTCTGACTTCAAGTCCAGAGCTTTATCCACTGACACACTTTGCTGCACCAACACCAGCATCATAGAGGCTAATATTCATATAGCACTTTAAGGTTTGCAAAGTGCTTTAGAAATATTACTTCATTTAATACAACACCTTTGTGAGGTAAGTGATGGTAATGTCTCCATTTTATGATGAGGAAACTGAGGCTGAGAGAGGTTAAGTGATATTCTCAGAGTTGCACGGCTGGAAATACATGTGGTAATAATTGAACTCCGGTCTTCCTTGTTCCCAGTACTGCTCCATCATCATGTAACATAGTAAGTCTTCCCCCAAATCAAAGAGCTCTTGATTTTTCAGTTTATTTCCTTTAACAGCTCAAGTGCCTCATTTCCCAGAATTTTTGCTGTGACTCCCCAATCTCCCTTCCCTAAATCCTTGCTTTCTAAGTCCTTCACGTAGAGAGTATGAAGCTCAATCTTTCCCCACCTCTCCCTCCCCTGGCACAGTGAGATATACCACAAGCAAATCTCATAACAATGGAAAAGGTTGAGGCATTTGAAAATCTGATTACTATTGATGACTTCATCTCAAACAAAAAAAGTCCCCTTATGACCTTTGAAGTACACTTAGTATCATAATTACTTCTCTTTTTGAAATTTAGTACCAGAGTAACACTGTTAACTTTGTGAGCTCTCCATTACAGGCACTGACCAATCTTTTGAGTGTTTAAAACTTATTGGTAATATGGAAATGATGTTTCAGAGGGCCAAATGGGACCAGGATGGTAGCGCTGAGTTTCATCTAAAGGCAAAAGGGAGAATCCTGATTTAGAAAAATGAAAAAGGTTTAAAATATAGCCAGCTTCTCCCTTTATTTATACTCATGCATGTATGTATGTATATGTGTATATACACAGCATCTACGGTTCCAAGACCCTTTTGCAAATGCCATGTTGTTTTTCAGGCTCTAGAAGAATTAGCTGGGTTAGGGAGCTAGACATCAGCCACTTCTGAAACAGTCATGGGAGTCAGATCTGTTGCCCAAGAGAAAATGATCCTTACTCAAGGAGTCAGGGAAAGGGTTTTAGTCCTAGCTTTGTCATTTGCTTACTGTTCAACATTAGAGAAGTCATTTCAATTCCTTGGTGACATAGGAAAAGTCACTTCAGCTCCTTGTGTCTTGGTTTCCTCTACTGTAAAATCAAAGAGGTTGGAGTACATGAGGGGTTCTTAATCTTTTTCATGTATCACAGTCTCCTTCAGGAACCTCGTGAATCCTATGACCCTTTCTAATAATAATGCCTTTTATGTCATTGAAGGAGAGGCAGTTGGTGAAAATAAAGATGTAGTTTTTTTTCCTGTCCAAGTTCACAGACCTCCTGAAATCTATCCGTGGACCCACACAGGGTTAGGAACCTCTGGACGAGGTGGGCTCCAAGCTTGCTTTCAGCTCTGATGGATGATAATTAAAGGAGATGAATAACAATATGAACCGTTTGGCAGCTTTCACGTTAACAGTTTAAAGAAGTAATTCCCCACCTTTTGATAATTGTAACACTCTTTTTGTTAAATTTCACAACATCCTCGCCCCCATACTTCTCTGTAAAGTGCGGCCTAGAATATATTACTTAAATTAAGGTAAATTAACATGAAGAGGTTTCATTTTTGTTTTGCTTTGCTCCTCTAGGATCTTTTGAAATAACAGTAGGTGCTCATGGATTTTGTAAAACCCAAGTTTGAAATCATAAGTTCATAGAATTAGAGCTGGAAGGGACCTTGTATCTGACACCCTTATTTTCCCAATGAGATACCTCAAAACCAAAGAGATTTAAGGGATGCAACTATGGTCTCGTAGAAGAGCTGGCAGGGTCTTAAGGTTCATGGACACTGAAGGGATTCATGGATATATTTCAAGGGGATTGTGAACTTGGATGAGGAAAAAAATTATGTCTTTCCTTAAATAGACTTGGTTTCTTTTTATGATTCTATTTATTTACTATTTTCTATTTATTTATTTCTATTTATTCACTTAAAACATCATTCTGAGAAGGGAATCCATGAGCTTCCCCAAGTGGTTAAATGCGACTATGACAAAAAAAGGTTTAAAATCCTTTGTTTAAAAATTATTTAATACTATTAATAAATTAATGTATATAAATATAATACACATTACATATAAGTAAGTAATATATAAATAATAAATCGATAAATTGATAAATAAATTAATAAATAATTTAATTTTTTATGTGATTTAAAAATTAGACTAGAAAGGAGTGGTGCTAACTGAAAGGAGTATGGGGAGGTGTTATAAGACTGTATGTGGGGGTTTTTTTGTTTGTTTTGGCAAAAGAATCTGAGCCTTTGAAGTTTTTGGATTTCCATGCTTTAAGATTATTCAGTTCTAAGTGGCTGTCTAAAGAGCAAGAACTACGTTCAATTAGCTATGCTCAACTAGGCTATTATAGGACACCATGAGAGATTAATAAATATTTCGGATGGCACTAAAATTAATAATAGCCAGCATTTTTATAGTGTTTTAAATTTGATGAAGTATTTTACAAATACTATCTCATTTGATCCTCACAGTAACTCTCAGAGGGAGATCCTATTATCCACATTTTTCAGAGGATGAGACAAACAGACAGAGGTTAAGGGACTAGGGTCACATAGCTAGGAAGTATCTAAGGATTTGAACTCAGTTCCTTTCAACTCCAAGTCTAGTATTCTATCCCCTGGGCCACCTAGCTGCTGCTTATGGAGAATGATAATCATCCTTCAGAAGTCCTGCTATTGTACTCTTAAGAGGAAAGGAAAGAAACAACATTTATTAAGCACTTACTATGTGCCAGGTATTATGCTAAGTATTTTATAAATATTATCTCATTTGATCAGGGGATATGACTATTTTACAGTTGAGGAAAATGAGACAGAGGTTGTGTCTTGCTCAAGGTCACACAACTAGAAAGTATCTGAGGCCAGATTTGAACTCAGGTGTTCTGAATTCCATACCAGCCCTCTACCCAGCTGTTGATAATAATAGCTAATAATAGGCAACATTTATATGGTGTTTACAGCATGCCAGGCACTGTACTATACACTTTACAATTAAGGTATCATTTGATCCTCACGACAACCCTGCAAGATATGTACTATTATTATCCCCGTTTTAAAGGAAACTGAGGCAAACAGAAGTTAAGTGACTTGCCCAAGAACACACAGCTAGTAAGGATCTTAGGTCACATTTGGACTCAGGTCTTCCTGACTCCAGGTCAAACACCTAGCTGCTAATGATAGTGAATGATAATCATTCTTCAGCAGTCCTTCTATTAGGCTGTTAAAATCTACAGTGCTTAGCAACTCAGATGCTCCCTCTAATTTAAAGAATTGAACGGTTAGGTCTTCTAGTCTTTCAGTGATCTGTAATCTTTAGCAGTTATCATCACTCCCTTCCTGGCTTCAGACACAGAGTCTCAGCAAAAATTGCTTTTGACACTATCTAGAAAGCCATGAAATTCTATATGCTTTTGACCCTGTCACTTTAAGGCTTTAGCTTGCTTACATTTAATTGCATACTTGTAAGTGTTCCTTATTGCCATGGCAACGCTAATCAATCATTGTGCTAAAAATAGGCCTTTCATTTTCCAAAGGATGATCTGTAGTGAGTTGAAAAATTCAACCCAGCCAGTGCATTTTGCATAGGGTGTTTTCATTTCCCGAAACTGAAGCTGAGGATTCAGGAGTTTAGGTAGGTAATTATTCTCAGAGAGTTCCAGGCATCTCTCTCTTGCCTTTCCTGGCATTGTTCTTTTCTACGGCAAATCCTGCCACCACCCACTAACCCCCCAACTCCAACCACACACAAACATACACCCTCAAAAGACACAACTAAATAGAGATAAATCTTTTTTGATCAAGAGTCATCCCTCTGCACACTCAGTTTTGAGTGTCAGGGATTTCATAGGATAAGGTTATGGTGGGGTTTTGCTTAAGTTCGTTGGGCTTATTCTGCAGATTAGAGAAGCCATCTTGCTCAGTTGCTAGATAGAAAAGAACTTGGCTGGTAGGGGAACAGATGGCAACAGAAATTAATGAGAAGGTTATAAAGTTCTGTTAATTTATATACTTATAGAGTTAAGAAGTAGAGGACTCAGTTCAACCAATATTTATTAAAAGAGTTCACTCTGTTCACTGCTTAGTGTGAATAAGATAAAGATAAGGTAATAAGATCTTCCACCCTTTCTCTTTGTTTTCTTCATGGCCTTGTCCCAGAGGACAAAACACCCAGAGCTGACAAGGTGAAAACTAGATTTTTCCCTTTTTTTTTCCTGCTCAGCTGGTCTTTGAGTTGGAAAGATAAGAAAGCTTCTGAGCTAAAAAGAGGATTTTACACCTGGAATTAGTCCAGTATAGGGTAGAGTGCTGTGTTTGTGCCAGAAAAACTCTCAAATCAGCCTGAAGTCACTTAGCTATCCCATCCTAGGGCTCTAGAGAAAATAGAAGCACTCCCTCCCCAGCCTCTTCCTGTGGCCTTTACTTTGCTACTTAGACTTACCTATTTGTTATGGAACATATACACTACATGTGGTGAGACAGTGGATTAGCCTAGCTCAATTCAACATGTATTTATTAAAATCTCGCCTTCTACAGGAAGCCATCCCTAAAACCTTTAAATTTCAGTGTTTTGCCTCTTCTAATTATTTCCGATTCATCCAATATATAGCTTGATTTGTATATATTTGTCTTCACCATTAGATTGTAATCTCCTTGAGTGCAAGGGCTCTCTTTTACCTCTTTTTATATCCCCATCCCTTAGCATGGTGCCTGGTACCTTGTAGGCTCCTTAATACATTTATTGATTTGACTGATTACATGCTTACTGTGTGACCTCAGAAATGTAACTAGCTGTATGACCCTGGGCATGTCCCTTAACCTCTGTTTGCCTTAAGCTGCTGTAGAAGGAAATGGCAAACCACTCTAGTATAGGTTGCCAAGAAAAGCACATGGATTGTATTAGCCTGCTATGGTCCATGGGGTCACAAATTGTCTGACCAGACTGAATTACTAAACAGTGTGTTTAGCTCTGGGAATTCAAATGTAAGCACAAAATAAAGATGGTCCCTTCTTTCATGGAGTTTACATTTCTAATGAGGGAAGATTGCATATGAAAGGGAGCTAAAAAGAGAAAATGGAGGTAGATGGTAGAAAGACAGGTACAAGATCTTCTAGAGGGGTGAAAGAGTGAACCTTGTTGACCTGAGCACTTCCTTGGAGGAGGGGGAGATGGGGGTAAATTGATCTTCACCATCACAAGGCTACAGGAGCCATGGGTCAGAGCTGGGAAAGAAGTGAAGATGTACTTCTGCCACTCATTTTCTGGAATGTCACTTAACTAAAATTGTTCCTCAGTTTCTCTAGTGAGACTGAGTGAAAATCTTAGGCTCCTAAAGAGGAAAAGGTCACAGAATTCCCAGAGTTCTCAGGTTTCCTTGTACAGTATTGGCCTGTGGGAAGCTGGGAGGACAGGTAAAGTGAATGAGTAAGGAGTGTCCTCACATAATAAATAAAGAAATACAGTCATTTAGAAAACAGAGAAAAGCAGAAGGATTGTCTCCTGGCACATGTCACATTGTGCAAATTTCTTCTGCCAGCGGAGCAGGTTGGTGAGTCAGAGTAAGCAAGTCTGAAGGAGCCTAGAATCTGTTCTGTGACTTGGCCATTATCCCAGTGCCCTGGAAAGAACCAGTTGGGCTTCCTTGCCTGTCATTCCTGCTAATGCCTACAGCTGGTGCTGCTAAAAGTCATACTGTACTCCCTCAACACCACCTTGCAAATACGAACTAAACAGCTTGTCAGTCAATAGGCTGGATTTCTTCATTCACAGGGTTATAGATTTTGAACTAGAAGGAACTTTAGAGGTCTTCTAATCCAACCCCCTCATTTTATAATAAGGAAACCAAGCCATCAACATTTCACAGTCCATCACTCATTAGGTGGTATTTGAGTTAGTGTGGACAAAAAAAAAACCAAAACCTAAATCTGTAAACATTCATTAAGTACCTGCTGGTTGCTAAGCACTATGCTAGGCACTAAAGAAGAAAGGCAAAGGCAAAGAAAGGCCTAAAACAGTCCCCACTCCCAAGGAGTTCAGAGTCTATTGAAGGAGATAACACACAAACAATTATTTGCAAACAAGATATACAGAGTTAAGCTGGAGATAGTCTCAAAGAGAAAGCACAAGGAAAGTTTCCTTGAATAAAATGAGATTTTAGTTGTTATTTGAGGGGAGTCAGAGGGTGATGGTAAGGCCAGGCATGAGGGGTGGCCAATGCAAATTCAGTGATGAGAAATGAGGAACAGTAAGGAGGCCAATGTCACTGGATCACAGAATACATAGAGGGGAATAAGGCCTTAGAAGACTGGAAAGTAGCAACTGGCCAGGTTTTGAAGGACTTTAAAAGTGAAACAAAAGATTTTATGTATTTCATATTTGATCCTAGAAGAAGAGGGGAACCAGCAGAATTTAATGAGTTGGCAGTCAGGGTATGATATCATAAGGCCTGCACTTTAGAAAGATCATTGATTGATAATAGAGAATGAACTAGGGTGGAAGAAGACTTGAACAGGGAGGCCACACAGTCTAAGTGTGAAGTAATAAGAGTTCAGACAAGGTTAGGGACAGCGACATAGGAAAGAAGAGGGCCCATATATGAGAGATGTTAGAAGAGGTAGAAAACATAGGAGTTGGCAGCTGATTGGATATCAGTGGGCACCTAGGTTGTAAATCTGGGTTCCTGAGAATACTGTGGTACCCCCTGACAGGTGCTGTTGTTTGTCCTTTGTTCTTGAAGAAGACTATGACATCAGGGAGGTGATGCCATGACATCAGGGAGGTGATGCCATGACATGCAGGTGATTTTCATTTAAGTGATGGAAGGCTGTGCAAAGTCCCCAGTCTCACTTTCTCCTGCAGAGCCATCTGCGTCCAGGGGCCAGATATAGATCAGGATGGCTGGAGATGACCCTGGATGCAATGGAGACTTTGGCCTTTTTAAGCTAAGGTCTCAATTTGATTAAGGCAATGCCCATTCAGTGATTAAAGGTAGGTAAGAAATGAAGCAGAGAATATCTTCCCATTGCATCCCTTGACAGTAATAGGCAAGTTAGAAAGAGGGAGGAGGGCTTGAGGGGAAAGATAATGAATTCAGTTTTGGACTTGTTGAACTTATGATGTCTCCATCCAGTTTGAGATGTCCAAGAGTCAGCTGGCCATGTGAAACTGGAGGTTAAGAGAGAGGGCAGGACTAGATGACTTAAATTTGACAGATAGTCTGCACAAAGATAATAATTGAATCTGTGGGAGCTAGTGAGGTCATCAGCCAAAATAGTGTAAAGGGAGAAAAGAAGAAGGTCTAGGACAAAGACATCCTTGATGAGATCACCAATACAATAGCTTAGTAGAGGAAGAGAAGGTACAGGATAAAGCCTCGAGAGACACCTGCATTTATTGGGCATGACCTGAATGAAAATCCAGCTAAGGAGACTGACAATCAGACAGACAGGAGAAGAAACAGGAGGGAGTAGTGTCACCAAAACCAAAGAGAAGAGAATATCCTGGAGGAAGAAGGTGATTGACAGTATTGAAGGCAGCAGAGAACTCAGAAAGATGAGGATTGAGAAGAGGTCATTAGAGTTGGCAATCAGGAGATCAAAGTTGATTTGGCAATCAGCTTTGGAGAGAGCAGTTTCAGTGGAGTGATGAGGTCAGAAACAATAAGAGAGCAAAAGGAAAGGAAGTAAAGACACTAAATGTAGATGGCCTTCTCAAGGAATTTAGCCACAAGAGGGAGGAGAGGTATATAGATATCTGAAAGTTCAAGAGTCTTCTTGGACAGGGAGTCTGTATTTTTTTTGTTTATTTCTTTAATTCCATCTCTTCTAAAATCTTATTCTAGTGGCTCACCATGGCACCCAGGTGATGTTGGCTTCTTGGAGCACAGTGTAGGCCTGGTTCTACTCACTTGGAGAGTTTTTGAATAGGGCATGGCCTCTTTTTTAACATAAGCAATTCCCTTATACTAGCCTCAGGTAGAATAAATGAGACTTGACCAGTTAGTTCTTCCTGCCTCCAGCACTGGCCCTCTATCAACTATTCCATGCAGCCTCTCTGGCATGAATTATAGATAGGAAAACATCATCTCTCTAAAAGCTTTTAACAGGGTTTCTCAACAGGTGCAACAACCTGATTTCCTCTAACAGCAAAGCATCACTATAGTACTGTGAGATGCCTTATTTTGTTCAGTGACCCAAGAAGTCATTTCCTGTCTTTTACTTCAAATTCCATGAAGTTGTGTATAAGCTAAGCTAGGCAGATACTGAGAACCATCTTAGACATGTGATACATTAGGCAAGAGGCAACAAAGAAGAGGTTAATGGATAATTGCAGTGTGTCATTATTCATAAACACAATTATTAGGATTAATTGTTTTCATTTTTTCTTTGGCACAATTTATTTTACTTAGATTAAGGGAGATGAATGCAGAAATGTGCACATGCATGTGGTATTAGGAAGAATATTAATAGCATGTCCAAGGACACTGACATCAGAGTTGGGGAGGGAATGAGGTGATAATCCCTTAGAAATGAGTAATTGAGGTGAAGCTGATGTCTTCTCAGACACTGGGAGCCACTTAAGATGCCTCACCTACTTTTACTTAAAATTGTTCCAACCTCTTAGGATTTTAATTATTCCAATTCTTTCCTACCTTCTCTTGCATCTGCAACATTTTCTAAGGGCATTTTTTCCCCTTGAGAAAACTGCAGACACATCTCTAGGAAAGAAGCATCACTTCATTGACCCAAAGAGTTAAGGCTAGACTCAGTGCCAGCTGGAGAGAGGCTTTACCAATGTGAGTCAAGAAATTGTTCTCAAGGTACCCTAGCTCCTGAAGTCTGTGGAATAAGATGATTGGAACTGCCTACAATAATTCAGAAAATGTACATAAACAGGTTGCCTCTAATCAATTCAGCATATTAAGGAGATGATATTTTACTCAAGAGATTAATTGAGCCCCATGTATAGAACTGGATCTGTGACTGGAGGGGTCCAGAAGTTACCATCCAAGGGCAGACAGTCCAGGAATAGCTTCCATCTTCTATAGGTCAACTTGTTAAAAAAAACAAACAATAAAATGGAGTGTGTATACACTAAAGCATATTTGATTTGGAAAATGTATTTGCCCCAGATAAAAAGTTCTGGCTCTTCTCATGAATTGTCTCAAGTGCTAACCTTGAGTTAGTAGCTCCTTCTATGCTCAGTTTAAATGAGGTCACTGATCCTAAAGTTGGACCTTTCCCAGAAGCTGCAGGGTTTGACAAATCTCTCTCGTACTCTGAACACAAGACCTGGGCTTGAACCCTAGATCTTCCTCTTACTATCTGTGTGATCGTGAGCCAGTCACTTTAACTGTTTAGGCTTTATTTCTTTTAATATTTTGGAGGGGGAGAGACTAGATGCCTTGAATTTGGTTTTTTAAATTTTTTTTTAAAACCCTTATTTTACAATGAATTACTACTTATTCCCCATATAGTTTCATGGGATGTTCAAACAGTCTAGATCATAAAGTTATTTCTTTTCTAGTCATAAGAAAACCTCAATTCTAAAATTTCACTTTTTTTTTTTTACTCTTTTTCATCTTTTTTTCTCAGTACCCTTTTTTTTCCTACTCCTCCCCCAACCAATAAGAAAGCAAGGAAAACAAAACTGATCACAAATATGTACAGTCCTACAAAACAAATTTCCTCATTAGCTATGTTCTTTTTTCCCCCAACTATAAAAAAGCGAGGAGAAAAAATATGCTTTAGTGTGCACTTTCATCCATCATTTCTCTGTTTGGAGTTGGATAGCATGTTTAGTCGTGAGTTCTTTGGAATTGTGGTGGATTATTGTATTATAGATGCTTAAATTTTGGCCACTATTTGTTTATCTTCTTGCTCATGCTACAGACCATATAGTTTGGTCAGTAGCCAATATGATATATTAAACATGTGGTTGGATAGTAGCCTTTAACTAATGGAAATTTTCTCTTCTGCAGTGCTCGTTTTTGCCAAAATTCTCCATTCATATAGAAACCAAGTATGAGGACAACAAAGGAAGTAACAATAGCGTGAGTACTTATTTTTTCTGACCTGACTGTATACATGCTAACTCCTGGAAGGGGCTTTGAAAATCACAGTGATCCGTCCTGATGGGGCAGATCCTGAATGCAATGCAGCCAGAAACAGAGCAGGACCAGAGTCAAGATCACATACAGTTTTTACTTTTTTGTAGCCAGAGAGGTTCTGGCTTTAGGATCTGACCTTTGGTACAGGATTTATCTGTAGAATTACTTTCTTTAGTGTTTTTTTTGCTAGAATTATTAATTCCCCTGTGACAATTTTGTTTCTTTTCATTTCTAACAACTGTCTTTAGGTTTGTGTGTCATTGCCTTTTTAGAAAGCTCTTGAGAGTGAGAGGGAGGGATGTTTTCCTGGGTCATTGGAATCCAGGACTTCTGGGTTCTGTTCCTGATCCTGTCAGTTATTTGGGACAGATTAGCCAATCTATCAGGGAATAGGGGAATGGAAGTTCAGCTTTCCTTTAATAAAATGTTTATGGATGTTTTTACTCCACTATCACTTCCCTTGAACCCTCCCTTTTATATAAAAACCAAAATAATTAAGGAAAATATTGTCCAATATCATATCTGACTACACATGCAACATTTGACACCTATAGTCCACTCCAACTCTATCGTAAATAAAAGTGTTCTTTACTCTACTGGAACCAAGATGGGTGATTTTATATAATATCAATTCAATCAGTCAATCAACGAACATTTATCCAGCACCTACTCTGTGCCTAGTAGATGGATGTCTTTTATTGCTGGTTGCATTTAAATGATTGTATTAGTTGCATGTATTTTTCTCATGATTCTACTTTTCTTGCTCTTTATCAATTCATACAAGTTTTCCCAGATTTCTGTGCAACTCTACGTTTTGTCATTTCTTGTTGCATGATAATCATCACATTACATTTATATATAACAGTTCATCTAGCCATTCCTCAATAGAAGTTTCTACTTTTTTGCTATTTCCAGTAAATTTTGTTGTATATATGGAACCTTTCTGTTTTTGACATCCTTGATAGTTTTTTAATCACTGTTGGTAATGTTTCTAATAAAATAATATTGTATATGGAAATTCTGGTTTTATTTGGTGTATAAGTTTAGAATTTTAAAAAATGTTAATGTAAAATATGTTTTCTCCAGATTGGTGGTACTTATACTGTGTGTACACAGCTCATAATCTAATGAATGAGTCCTACCTTTTGGAGAATCTTACTGTTTCAGAAAAATTTGATGATGTCTCTAGTTGAAAAGGTTGCTATATACCTCCTCACAGAAAAAAGACCAAATAATTAGCTGTTAAAGTAAGTGTAAAAATGTGGCCACACCAGAGGTGATTCCTTTATGAGGTGTGAACGAGGCTCTTGAGTAAATCGGAAAGGAAACATCTCAGTAGTAGTCAGGAGTAGTAAAACAGTAGTAATTCATTTCTCTGGGTGACCTTTAGAAGTCATTTCATTGAGTTGAGGAGACAGACTCAAAGAGGAACCCAGTTCCTGGAGGATCAAATAAAAGGTGCTTGGAACTGGAAAAGAGGAATCTGTAAGAAGCATGTGGAGCTGGAGAACACAAATACAGGCAGTAGTTACTTCACTTAGAAAAGGGCAAGAACATTGAGAGAGCAAGTTTGGGTTGATCAGGTATGGGAAATAATCCTAAATCTCCATTTTCCTCTTAAGTTCCTTCATGGGAGCCTGAACACAGTTTAGTCATTTTTAGTTGCATTCAACTCTTTGTGACCCCATTGGTGGTTTTCTTGGCAAAGATACTGGAGTGGTTTGCCATTTCCTTCTCTAGCTCATTTTATAGATGAGGAAACTGAGGCAGACAGGGTTAAGTGACTTGCCTAGGGATCAAACAGCCAGTAAGAGCCTGAGGCTAGATTTGAACTCAGGAAGATGAGTCTTCCAGGCTCCAGGCCTAACACTCTATTCACTGCAACGCTTAGTTTCCCATTAGCATTACTAAGGATTGGTATTTCCTAGTCAGGCTGTACTTAATTGAAAATATATTTAATCCTAATAATTGGTAGCTTGAAGAACACATTATAGAAACAATAATTTCATCAATGAAATTGACAACTGCATATATTTACCAAAATTTTGAGAGCAATCTTTAGGGGAAATTTTATTCCTCTAAACATTTTCATGAACAAATGAAAGAACAGATAAGTGAATTGGATTTGAAACTAAACAGCTATTAGGTAGAACAATTTTTTTTTAAATTCAAACTGAATACCAGAATAGAAATTTGGAAAACCAAAGAAGAGATAAACAGAATTGAAAGGAAAAAAGATAAATATAACATAGCTTTTTTGAAAAACAAGAAGATAAACAAGTCACTGCAAGGTTTGGGTAGCAATAGTGATAGAACAAAGTGCACAAATAAAACATTTAAAAATACACAAAACAGATGGGTCAGCATTGATAGCGAGAACATAGACAAGCAAAGCAATTTTGATACCATCGGGTAAAACTTAATCCATATTTAAAGGAATAAGTTGTAAGATTTGCAGATTCATATACATTTTTCAATATCTGGCCTTTGTAGACCGAAATGTTTATGTTTATTGATGATTTTCCAGTTCATAAAAATTTTTAAAAGTTCTTTATCAAGGAAATTTCCAGTAAAATTTTCCACTTACGTACCTTTCCGTTTTAATTATAACTGCTTAGATTTTGTTTTGCAAAAACTTTTCAATTTTGTGTAATCAAAATTGTGCATTTTATTTTCTGTAATCAACTGCCCTTTATTTAGTTAAGAATTCCTCTCTTATCCAGAGTTGTAAATAGTTACTTCACATCTCCAGTAATTTATTTTTTTAATTAAATTATTTTATTTGTTTTCAGTGTTCTCCAATCACTTCCATGTATTTTAGATTTTTTTCCCTCCTTCCCTACTCCCTCTCTGAGACAGCATACAGTTTTATATAGGTTCTACACATATGTTCCTACTAAATACACTCTCACCTTAGTCATGTTGCATAGAAGAGTTAAAATGAATGGGAGATACCATAAAACAAAACATAATACAAAAGAAAATGGTCTGCTCCATTGTGCGATCCAGTGCCATAGTTCTTTCTCAGAATGTGGAAGGCATTTTGCCTCAGATGTTCACTGGGAATTTTTAAGTCCTTGAATTGCAATGAAGTACTAAGTCTACCAGAAAAATTCCTCGCACACTGTGGTTGTTGCTGTGTACAAAGTTCTCCTGGTTCTGCTCTTTTTATTCAGCATCAGTTCATATAAGTCTTTCTAGGCCTCTCTGAAGTCTTCCTGTTCATCATTTCTTAAAGCACAATAGTATTGCGTTACATTCATGTACCACAATTTATTCAGCCCTTCCTCAACTGATGGGCATCCCCTTGATTTCCAGTTTTTGGCCACCACAAAGAGAGCTGCTATAAATATTTTTGTACATGTGGGACCCTTTCCCATTTTTATAGTCTCTTGGGGATACAGTCCTAGAAACGATGTTGCTGGGTCAAAGGGTATGCACATTTTTGTAGCCCTTTGGGCATAGTTCCAAATTGCTCTCCCGAATGAATGGTTGGATCAGCTCACAGCTCCACCAACAATGAATTAGTGTTCCAACTCTCCCACATCTTCTCCAACATTTATCATCTTCATGTTTTCTCATGTTAGTCAATCTGATTTAGCATATTAGAGTTGTTTTGATTTGCATCTCTCTAATCAATAGTGATTTAGAGCATTTTTTCATATGACTATAGATATCTTTACTTTCCTCTGAAAACTGCCTGTTCATATCCTTTGACCATTTGTCAATTGGGGAATGACTTGTATTCTTGTACATTTGACTCAGTTCTCTATATATTTTAGAAATGAGGCCTTTATCACATACACTAGTTGCAAAAATTCTTTCCCAGTTTTCTACTTCCCTCCTAATCTTGGTTGCATTGGGTTTGGTTGTGCAAAAACTTTTCAATTTAGGTAGTCAAAATTATCCATTTGCACTTCATAATGTTTTCTATCTCTTGTTTATTCAAAAATTCTTCCCTTCTCCATAAATCTGATAAATATACTATTTCTTGCTCCACTAATTTGTTTATAGTATCAAACTTTATACCTAGATCATGTACCCATTTGGACTTTATTCTTGTATACTGTGTTAGGCATTGGTCTATGCCTAGTTTCTGCCACACTGTTATCCAATTTTCCCAGCAATTTTTGTCAAACAGTGAGTTCTTATCCCAGAAGCTGGGGTCCTTGAGTTTATCAAACAGGAGATTGCTATATTCGTTGACTACTGTATCTTGAATACTTAACCTATTCCACTGGTCTACCCCTCTGTTTCTTAGCCAGTACCAAGTGGTTTTGATAATTGCTATTTTATATTACAATTTGAGATCTGATTGGGCTGGGCCAGCTTCCCTAGCATTTCTTTTTATTAGTTCCCTTGATATTCTGGACTTTTTGTTTTTCCAGATGAATTTTGATATTATTTTTTCTAGTTCTGGAAAATAATTATCTGATAGTTTGATTGGTATGGCATTGAATAAATAAATTAATTTAGGTAGAGTTGTCATTTTTATTATATTGGCTCGGCCTACCCATGACCAGCTGATGTTTTTCTACTTCCTTAGATCTGACTTTATTTGTGCAAAAAGTGTTTTGTAATTGTGTTCATATAGTCCCTGGATTTGTTTTGGCAGGTAGACTCCCAAATATTTTATGGTGTCTACCTTAGCTTTAAATGGGATTTCTCTTTCTATCTCTTGCTGGTGGGCTTTGTTAGTAATATAAATGCAGATGATTTCTGTGGGTTTATTTTGTAACCTGCAACTTTGCCAAAGTTATTTATTATTTCAAGTAGTTTTTTACTTGATTCTCTGGGATTCTCTATGTGTATCATCATACCATCTGCAAAGAGTGATAACTTAGTTTCTTCTTTGCCTATTTTAATTCCTTCAATTTCTTATTCTTCTCTTATTGTCCTGTAATTTATTTTTGATAAATCTATTAGTAGCTTATTGTGGTTTATGTGTGAGTTGCCAGCCTGCATATAATTTCTGCCGGTCTTCTTTCCAGTTCTTCCAAAAGTTTTTGTCAAATAATAAATAGCTAACGTTTATATAGTGTTTACTCTGTGCCAAGTACTGTGATTGGAAGTAGGTGCTATTATCATCCCCGTTTTACAGATGAGGAAATTGAGTCAAACAAGGGTTAAATGACTTCCCCTGGGTCACTCAGCTAATAATACCTGAGGTAGGATTTGAATCCAGGTCTTCTTCACTACAGGCCTGTTTCTCTCATAATTCTCCATAGTGAATTATGTAGTTAGTGTGCTTGGATTATTTAATATAAATAGTATTTTCATTTTATTATTTTAACCCGACGCAAACATGGGCAATACTTTCTCTTTTATTCTTTGGTCTTCCTTTATTTCTATGAAGACTGTATTCCTAGAAGTCCTCAGAGTGTTTTAGTAGATAGATTCCCAAGGATTTTATAGGACCTGTAATTATTTTCAGTTTAATTTATTTTTCTGTAATGTTTTTTTGGATTTTATTAGTAATATGCTAAAAGGCTGATTGTTTTTGTGATTTTATCTTATATTCTGTTGGTTTAGCAAGATTATTGTTTTAGTTAGTTTGTAAATGAATCTCTAGAGTTCTGCAAATAGCAATAACTTTTTTTCTTTGGCTATGTGTATTCGTCCAATGGCTTTATTTTGTCTTATTATAATAGTCAGCATTTCTAGAACCATATTAAATAATAATGATCCTACTTATTTTGTCCCTGATCTTCTTAGAAAGGCCAGTAGTATTTTTCCATGACATAAGATGTTGGCACTTGATTTTTAGATAGGAACTCTTTATTATGCTAAGAAGTAAATTTATTCCTAATTTGTACAATATTTTTAAAGTTTACATTTTTAAAAAATATTTTATTACATATCTTAATAGTAATTCTATGATTTTTATTATTTTTAAAAATAATGTGATCAGTTATATTTATAGTTTTCCTAATGTTGAACAAGACCTATATTTTTAGTATAGTCTGGTCATTGTCTATAATCTTTTTGATATTTTGTAATGGTCTTTTGGCTAATATTTTATTCAACATTTTTGCATCAATATTCATTAGAAATAATTGATCTATGCTCTTTATTTTTGACTTGGAGTTGTTATTATTGTTGTTTTAAACCTGGACATTCCAGACACTGGCTCTGACATTTCTTGGCATTTTCAATTTAATTTTTCTTTACAGTGGCGACCTGTGGATTCAACTTTAAATTTTCTTTCTTGGTTTAATAGTTGTAGACAGTTCTCTTATATTACTTCTTCAAATAAGTCATGCAGGTTTTCTGTTTGTAATCTTTTTTAGTTAGTCCGATAATTCTGAAATTCTTTTTCCTCAAACTTTTTTCCAGTTATCTTGTTTTTAATAGGTACCTTATATTTTCTTCTGATTTTTCAATTTTTGACACTCCCTCCCCGCTTTGAGCATTTCTTGTTTTCTAATAGAATCATTATTTGTTGCATCTTTAGTGTATTTTTGTAGAGATCCCACTCTTTGGATAAGGTTTTTCACCTCATGATCCAATATTTTTATCTCCTAATGTGTTCCTCAGAAGCTGCAATTTCATTTTAAAAAATCTTCTGCTTCCTTTCTTCCATCAGCTCTTGGACTCCTTCTAGTCAAACCATTATTTTTATTTTTTTCTTTCCCTGAGGGTGGGCTTGTAATTATTACATATTTTACTCTCTTTTAAATTTCTTGCATATCCATATATTCAAATCAATTGTTAAGTCTTGTTCTTTTTACCTTTATGCAATCTTATATGTATCTCCTTCACATAAGGGAAGTTTGAATTCAGTTGAACGGCCACACTTGAGGACATTCCCCCCCTCTGTAATAGTCCCTTCCCCTCTAAGACTCTCTTCCATCTACTCTATATTTATCCATGTGTTTGTATAAATTCCCTGTATTTATCTTTGGTGCAATGACATATATTTTGTGTCTCCCAGGACCTGTTTTTTGCCTTTTTTTTAATGCTTTGTGCCTAGCACAATGCCTTATAAATAGTAAGAGCTTGATAAATATTTGACAGTTTGATTCTTCTGGGTTTACCTCTTGGGCTTCTCTTAACTGACAATATTTCTTCATTACATTAGGAATTTTGTATTCTCTTATGTTTCATGTCAGCTTCAGTTCCTCTGCTGGGATTTGGTGCAAGGGTCAGGTTCTCCCTTTTCCTTCAACCTGTGTATTGGTGGCTAGACCCAGGTTTTATCCCCACTGCAGTCTGGATGCCACTACTGCTAGTAGACTCCCATTCTGGATGACTTAACAGGGTCCTAATCCCTCTTCATGCCTTCAGCTGCCCTGAAATAGGGAGAGATAGGGCCAGATCTGAACCATGCTCTGATTCAATGCCTCCTCTCTGTTTTAAACTCTTGGTAGCCCATCCCTATTTCCTCTACATACAGTAGTTTTGGGTAGAGATAGCTTTGTCCCCTGATATAGCGCTGGTAGCAGGACTCCAAGTGGATATTGGAAAGTATACTCTGATTTCAGTCATCTTAGATAAAGACCCCTGAGGTATATAGAGGTGGTGCCTCATTTCCCTCAGTCTACTTATAATCACCTACTGAGTGATGTGATTGTCCCCTGCTGTAGCTCCAATAAGATAAGCTAGGATCTTGCTGATTTCAGCCCCTGTTTATCAGAAATCATGCTGGCTACAGGAATCCAAAAAGTGCTCCAATCAGAGCTCCTGCAGCCTTCCAACTGGCTTCTTATATACCCATAATATGGATGGAGGAGCTTACTCATATTTAATTTTGGTTTCATTGTATCTTAAAATTCTGCTTAGAGAACTCCAATTTCCAACCAAATTTCATTCCTAGTTTCTACTTTGCAAAGTTTTATTTCCATTTTGAATCATTCTGGAGATTCTAATTGCTTTTCCATGATCTCTAGGCAGCCTAGAGGATTCTTTGTCATTAGGTCATTTTGGTTCATTTTCCCTCACATTAGTGAAGTCTGGCCTCTCTTTGAAGTTTTGCCCATTTTTCCTTCTATCTTTCTGATCCATTTGTTTATCTGCTTATAAGCTAAGTTTTTGACTTGGGTTTTTTTTCTCTTGAATTTTTGGTCTCAGCTGTTCTTTTATATTCCCAGTCACTTGTCTGTTTTCCAATGTTTGCTGAGCGATTTCCAACTGAGACCAGTGTGTTCATTCTAGGGTGCCTTTTTCTCCAGCTGAGCTTAGGAACTCAAGTGAATTTGGGGGAAATAACCATGTGTATCCATGTAGTGACCATCCATGATTCCAGAGGACGGATGATGAAGCATGCTATCTAACATCTGACAGAGAGGTGATAGACTCAGGGTACAGAATGACACAAATCTGATTTTGGGACATGGCCAAAGAGGGAATTTGTTTTGCTTAACTTTGTGTATTTGTTACAAGGATTTTTTTTCTCTTTTTTGAAAAAATTGGGGTAATAGAGTGGGAAGGAAAGAAATAAATTCTGTTATTTGAACAAATAAAATGTAATTTATAAAAGAAGAGGAAAAAAAGATGACTGGTCAATCTGGCTTACAAAAAAAGGATTGGGGACCCTTACCTTTAATTATGAACTTCTGGAAAGCAGGAATAACCAATGCCCTCACAGGATGGGAAAAAAACACAGTGCCCTCTGAATGTTAAATTTTTGTTGCACTAGGCAGAGACTTTATTATCTTCAAAGAAAATATTTCTTTATGTCAGAACATGCCCTGGGTTAAGTAAACATGGGAAGGCCCTTTAAAATGTTTAAACTGGTACAAAGTGAATTTGTTCATTGTGCTAGTGTACCTGTGCAATATTTTTCAAATGCCCTTGTCCTTTAACTCTGTGGTGCTGTGGAAAATATGCTGGACTTAGAGTCAGAAGAACTGAGTTGAAATCTTCCCTCTTCCCCTCAATATCTGGGAGACCTTGGGCAAGTCATTTAACTTCTGGGCCTGTTTATTTATAAAGTGAGGGTGTTAGACTAGAAAACCACCTCCAAGATTTCTCTCTGCTCTTTATCTATGACCTTTATCTATGATCCTTGACATTACTTAATTCTTGATATGTTGTGATCTTTTCCACCCTCTCACCCTCCTGCTTCCTCCCTCCGTGTCTTTATGACATGAAGCATGTGGCACTCCTGTTAAATGGAAGTACAGGTACAGGTACAACAAAGGTATACATAGTCAATATTACCAGATGGGTCTTTCTGCCTATTTTAGGTGGAAATGTTTATTTTGGATCCTCATCAGTTAAAATATTCAACAAAATCCAAAGTGTTACAATTTATTATTTTCTATCTCTCCCATTACCCTTTGGTAGACCCTAGTTCTAAAAGCTAAAGGTATGAAGATATAGTTTTTTCCTACATCTGATACTGCTTTTAATTAAAAGCACTAGATTACATACCTAGATATGCTGTTTCCTTTACTTTTAACTCCTAGTTAGGCAGGGTAGATGGCTTCATCAATTTCAATTCAGAACATGTCATAACTCTGAGGAATATATTATTTGCCTAATAATAATGCAAGAGTAGTTCCAGCTAATATAGACTTCCCCAAGTCATGCCATTCTTTTTACCTCTATCTGAAATCTTGTTCTTCTTCCAGCTGCCTATGATTTAATGAAATTGATGATGAGGATGATAAAAAACAATAATTATATGAAAAGAAACTAGTGTGATCCTATTGATTACTGGCTGGAAAAAATGTAAAAATATTTTCATCCTTTTATTTCATCCTTCAAGTAGCATAGGAGTAAATTAAGTTTTGTATTTAACTCCTCATGTCTCATTATTACAAGTAAAATTAAATGTAGTTATGGTAATGACTAGACATAAATAACTTCCTGAGTCACTTGAAAAAAAACATAACAGTTATGCCATGGGAACCTGCAAAAAGGACTTATGTTAACTAGTCCATAATAGGAAAGTCTTTTAAAATTTATAGTCTTTTATCTTATGTAAATATTAATAAGAGTTTTTTTAAGGGAACATTTAGTCCTAAGAAGGAAGGTTTTATGTTAACATTAAGTGCTATTATTTGTCTAAGGTCATAAATCTACATTTTTGATCGCTGGTCCTTATTATTGCCAAGGAGCATTTAAAATTGGGTGGTTACTTGTTTGGGAAAAGTTCATCCTCATGGAAGCTGCTGTTGCCTGATTATTGGTTTTGGATTGGCCTGACAGTTGGCACCTTCTTCTCTATTTCCTTCTTTAAATACAGCATATCCCCTTGTAAAAGGAGATATTCAAGTGTTAATTAAAGCCATCTTATAAATTTCAGAATTGATGGGCAAGAGTCATGCTCTAGTAATCATATGTTTCCTCTGTACATCCTAAATGGGACTACTTACAATGAATTTGTTTAAACTTGTCAAATGAAAGGACTTTTGAATGCACAAATTGTTTATATTAATCATACCTACTTCATTAGGACATTATTGCTTAACAAACAGTAGACATTATTCCTAAGACAGCTGAAGTAGTCCAAGTAGTCATTGTTTTTCAGTCAAGTATTTATTCGTTTTGTCTACTGTGTACCAAGCACTATAGTAAGGACTGAGAATGACCAAGCCAATGAACATTTATTAAGCACCTACTCTGTGCCATACACGGTGCTAAGTACTAGGGATATTCAGTTCAATAAACATTTATTAAACAACTACTATGTACCAGAAACTGCACTATGCCATTGGGGATATAAATACAAAGAATGAGATAATCCCTATTTACAAGGAGTTTGCATGCTAAAAGAGGGAGACCAGTTTATATATAAAATATGCAAAATAAATATAGAGAGAATAAATACAAAGTAGAGAACTACAAGGTAGTTTAAGAGTAAGGGAATTGGTTGGGGGAGATTATAAGCTTTATGTAGAAGGAAGTGTTTGAGTTGCCTCATAAAGGAAAAGAGATATTATCTCAAGTGGAGGTGAGGAGGGAGGGCATCCCTGGCAGGGGAGATGGTTAATGCAAAGGCACCAGGAGAGGAGGTGGAGTATCATATGTCAGGAAAAGAGAAAGATTTATTGGATTACAGAGTGTAATGAGATGAGAGCTAGTTTGGGTCCAAATAATGAAGGGTTTTAAAAGCTAAAGAAAGGTGTTTATAGTTAACCCTAGGGGTAATAGGGAGCCTCTGCAGTGTTAGTCTTTCCTGTATCTCTTTTTTATTGCTTCTCTTAAAGAAGCATTTGGGATTTATTTGGTTTCCAGGCTGCCTAGGTTGGAATAAAGTGTTGAATTCTCTTTTGGGCAAATTGAACTAATGAATACCCTCCCATGGAGTTCTGTTTTTGGTTCAGAAATTTTATCCTAACTGTTGATAATGCAGTGAATGGATTTTCAATGTTGCTACTTCCTTGGTAAAATAGAAATCCTGGATTCTGAGTAGTTTGTCCTTTTGAAAAAGAGGCACTATAATGCGGTAGAAAGATCTGGTGTCAAAAGGGATCTGATTTTGAATATACCCTCTAATACCTTCTAGCTTCAAGACCATGGGCAAAGCACTTAACCTCTCTGAGCCTTGCCTTCTTCTGTAAAATGGGAATGGCATGCCCAGGTGCCTGCCTTGCAGATTAGCTCTGGACAAATGAGATGATATTTGTAAAGATATCCCCACCATTTTCATTGCCTCCTCCTTTCCCGTACCCAAAGGACTTCATATAGCACCTTAAGGTTTACAAAGTGCTTTACAAACTTAAAATGCTATGTAAATGTTAAATTTTATTATTATTTTTATCAGATTTATTCTTAAAAGAATTCTCTATTTGACAAGAACTACTCTTAAAACTGGAAATCAGTTTGACAGAAGTTAGGTTTGAACTAACATCTTAGACCATATGCTACTCTAAATGTGTTTTTATGGTTTTCCTCCCCAAACCACTTTTTGATTATTAACTTTAAATCTATTTAAGACCTGAATTAATTTTTAGTCATTGAGCTGTGCTTGACTTTCCAGCTGTTGAAACTGGGCATCTACAAAGGAGAATTAATTTGAGAAATGCTTGTAGGAATTCTCCCCATCATTCTCATTTTCTCTACCCCCACCTCTACCACCTTTCCTCTGTCTACAATTCTTTAAAAGTTAAAATGTACATAGCAGGTCAGCAAAGCACTTTATGTATATTATTTTATTTGGGTAGAATTCACTAAATACCGTTTATCTTTAAAAAGTTGCCCCTAAAACCTTTCTTCTTGGTTATAAGTAATTTTCATGAGGTTCTCTGTATGACAGAGGATTTATGTCAATCATATTTATTGAAGATTTTCTGTTGTAATAATTTTTAAACTCATCAACTTCAGGGGGTTACAAAATGACATTATAGTTAATGATTATGGGAATGCATTCTAATATATATTACATATTCCAAACTATATTGAAATTAATTTATAAAGCTGGGATACTCATGAGAACTTTAGGCCTCCCTGTTTATTGGTCTCTGTACTTGAGTGTCTTTCCCTTAAATGACCTATAATTGAGGATTACATAAAGTACTTATTTATTTTTAGATAGGCTTGCAGTAGCCTTCATCCTTTAAGGTCCTATTTTTAACCTTATGCTGTTCTAAGCAGCTGCCTGCAAAGTCCATGATTTTCTCTGATTTACTCTGAGCATTTGCTGGGATGGAAGGCTTGCAAACACATCTATCACTATTGTCTTTCTGTTTATCCTGCCAAACTGTTGAAGACATAATTATCCTTTAAGATGAGAAAGTAGGGATCCATATTCAGATATAGATTTAATTCTGTTAATTTTGGTGATAGTGGAGAATTGATCTTGCTTGGTGCCTTTAGAATGTTTCCTTCACTGTTTATGGTGTTGCTTTTTATTAGACACTCAATATTAGCACCATGTTCCATGAAGTTGGGAAGAAAGCCTTACTTTATGTCACAAAGACTGGAACTTTGGCATAGAAGACAATGTTATGTTCTTAGGACGTCCTTCCTCTAAATTTAAAGATTGCTCTTATTACTATGATACTCTAAGCATCTGTAATTTCATCCATTTGGACACTCCCTCCACTAATAGGTCACAACCTCTTTATAACTTAGCAGTTTGTCTTCAAGTGTTGCTTGCCAACAAATTCATATCCTCGTGTCCAACCTGGTGATGATCCTTTCCAGACTCAGCAAAGCTCTTGACCCAATGACAAAGACATACTTTATAATGCCTTTTCCTGGTGAATGAACTTGCCAATAGAAGCCATTTCTTTGGATCATGGACTGATGTTCCCTGTCTTGTTTAAGTTCAGACACACTAAGGAAAGGCAGGTGTGGAAAGACTGCCAAGGAAAGAGTCAACTTCAGGATGCAAGATGACTTGTGGTGAAAAGAAGTGCTAGTCTCAAGAGAGGAATATATCTTTGTTGTCTTGTTGAGTGATCCACCCAATAGAGAGCTACACCCATGAAAAACTTCATGAGACCTCTAAAAAGCAGGATTCTCAATACCAAGAGTTGTGAGTTATTCTTCTCTACCTATGTTCACTAAATATATATTTCACAACCATTGTATTTAAAATTCACTTCATTCTTCCAATGAATCTTTGTGTATTTAAAGAGTACCCTCCAGGCTTTGGGGGTTTGGGGTATTTGTGGTTTTATTTTGTTTTTAGTTTTGCTGTTTTTCATATTAGCAAATGTCTTTGCTAAACCTACTGATTATTAATAGGAAGAACCCTAGTGGGGGCTTAGGAACTACAATGTTAGGAACATCCGTCCTCAGGGTTATCCCTGGAATTTGTAGTAACAGTTACCCTTCTGAAAACCAACCTGCTTGTGCAAATGTGAGATTAGAGAATAATCTATGAGAAGTGCTGCATTTTTAAAGTAATTTTTTCTATTTTTCTAAAACATTTTTATTTTTAATGTTAATCACTCAAAAAGTATATATTCAGCACATACTGTATTTCAGTCACTGTGCTTAGTGCTAGGGGTATAAAGAAAATTTAAAAAAAATATTCCCTGCTTTCAAGGTGCTCACAGCCTTAATGGGGAAGGCAACATGAAGACAACTATGTACAAACAAGACATTTAGGACAAACTGGAGCTATGATGGTATTATCACTGTTTGGCAAACGGGAGATCTTTTACCTTATACATCATTGCATGATTTTCCCAAGATCACTTACTTATTAGTTAATGTCAGAGTCAAGGCTAGTGTGATTTTCCTTCTGTAGTTCTGAAGAAAACATTTTGAGTCCTTTCTCTCCCTTTCTATGACATTTAGACTACAGGATTGCCCTGTTTCATTATTCTTTTTAAATGAAATTGATATATGACCCATGTCAGTATCATCTTTGCTCACTTGAGAGAGTCTTCCAAGAATAATATAGAACTGGATTTGTTTTCTTTTTATTTTTTCACTTTGTGTAGCCAAGTTCTCAAACAGAGATTCTGTTCATGAAAGCCCATACTTCTGGGTTATATTCCTTTAACTCTTCCATCAAAATGCAGTCAGCTTCCAAACACAAAAATAAATGAACATCTCATTTATTGAAGGAGCCGGGGAAAAAGCGGGAAATAGAAGGAATTAAGCTGACTGAATAGGAACACTGGGCAAAATAAGTCTCACAGAGGTTATTTTTACAAATAAAACTTTTTAAGATCATCTGTATGGAAAGTAATTCAACAACTTTCATTAATAACCTTACTTCGTGGTTGGGTCTTTATTTCTAACCTAATTTCCTTTTACTGTTTTTGAGGACTTCTCACAAATGGCTAAAACTTGGCTTAATATCAAAAGGATGATTCCACAGACCAATTGCAATGAATTTTGTGCCTTTTAGCACATTTCTCCCTCAACAATTTCTTATGTCCCTTGGGAGGATAATAATAGTCACTCTCAAGTCTTTTATGATATTCAAGCCTCAGGTGCATATAATTACCTGTCAGTATGCTTTCATCATAAATCTAGCAGAAGAAACAAACAAAAAATTGGATTCAGATTGCTTTGTCAGATCAAACTCTCCCTTTCCTAGGTCTGTTCCCAGCTCCAACCAATAAATGCCTCTGTACTTCTGTTTCTTACACTTAGGTATTCATTCAGTCATTCAGAATTTATTATTCCCAAATGTTTAGCCTTTTCCTACTTTTATAAAAGATCTGATTACCATAGGGGGAAAAAGTACTTCCCTATTATTTTAAATTTCCCATTTATTTTTAAATGATTTATTTTTCCCATTTATTTTTAAATGATTTCTCATTTTTAAAAACTAAACTTTTCTGTTATATCTGTTATATTCATTAACTCTCCCTCAGAGGGATGGATATGGTGGGCCATTTGCCTATAGCACAAGGATACTAAAATCAGCTCTGGGTTAATGTAGAAAAATTCAGGGATTTGTCTTTTGACCTTAGGCTTTCTGACCTAAGATTCTTAACATCAAGGATTTGATCTCCTGGAAAGTAAACTTGATTTTAAAAGTTCCTACATAGTTAGAGTGCATGATTTTCTTCTCTAAGTATTCTGCATGACTTTTGTCCTTTGACAGACAGATCATATAGAGTAGAGGAGTTCAGATAGGATGCATGTTTCCAGGGTTCTTTGGGTTAATTTATGTCCTTTCTCCTGAAAGAAGTTGTAGTATATGGAATAAGACTGATCTCTCTTTGGGCAGCTTGGTGATCTTGTGGATAAAGCACTGGTCCTGGAGTCAGGAGGACCTGAGTTCAAATTTGGCCTTAGACACTAGCTATGTGACCCTGGGCAAGTCAACCCCAGTTGCCTCCAAAAAGACTAATCTGCTTTCCACATGACAGCCCTTCAGTATAAGACAAATAGAGTAAAATGAAGGTAGCCTTTGTGGCAAGTGCCATCTGCAGAAAGTGATATTTGAACTGAATTTTACAGGAAGCCAGGTATTCTTTTTTTTAATATATAATATTTTTTCCCCAATTACATGTTAAAACATTTTTTTAACATTTTAAAAAAAGTTTTGAGTTCCAAATTCTATCCTTCCTAGCCTTCCCCCCTCCCTGAGTTGGTAAATAATCAGATATAGGTTATAGATGTGCACTCATGCAGAACATTTCCATAAGAAAGCTCTAATTAAAAAAAAATGAGTGAAAGAAAGAGAAAAATAGCATGTTTCAGTCTGTGTCCAGATAGCATCACTTCTTTCTTGGAAGGAGATAACATGTTTCATCATGAGTCCTTTGAGATTGTCTTTTATTATTGCTGAGGATGGCTAAGTCATTCACAGTTCTTCAACATACAGTATTACCATTGCTGTGCAAAATAAATGTTCTCCTGGTTCTGTTCATTTCACTTTGCATCAGTTCATGTAAGTCTTTCCAGGTTTTCCTGAAATCATCATGGTTGTCATTTCTTATAGTTCAATAATATTCCATCACAATCATATATCACAGGTTGTTTAGCCATTCCCCAAATGATGGGCATCCTCTCAATTTCCAGTCCTTTAGCCACCACAAAAAGAGCTGAAGGTAGACATTCTAAAAAATCAGAAGTGAGGAAGGAGAGCATCCCAAGCATGAGGGAAGTCTGCAAAAAGGAACTGGCGTAGTAGATGACAGGTTGTGTAGGAACAATACATAGGCTAGTATGACTAGATTGTAGAATGAATGGCAGTGAGTAACAAGTAAGAAAATTAGATGTATAGGAAGGGGCCAGATTGTGAGCTTTTAAAAATAAGAAGCCTTTGGAGTTTGTTTAATATAGGGTGACATGGTCAGACCTGTGCTCTGAAATTAGTTTGGTAGTTTTGTGAAGGAGAAACTGGAGTAGGAAAGACAAGTCAGAGAGATCAATTAAGAGGTTATTACATTAGTTTAGGTCAGAAGTGATTAGGCCCTGAACTAGAGTGGTGGCTGTTTGAATAGAGAAAAAGTGATATATTGAATATATGTTGTAGAAATATAAATGACAAGATTTAGCAATTTATTGTATTTGTAGGGTAAAGAAAAGTGACAAGTCCAAGAAGACCCCAAAGTTGTAAACCCAGGTATTTGGATGAATAATTCTTAGTTTTCGGCATTCATTTCCATGAGATTTTGAGTTCTAAATTTTCTCCCCCTTCCTTTCCTTTCCCCTCCCCAAGACAGCACGCAATCTTATGTGGACTCTACATATACATTCATATTAAACATATTTTCACTTTAGTGGCATTTTAAACTTAATCTGCATTGTTAATATTGTCTTCATCATTTTCTTAAGTCTACACAGTCAGCAAAACTATAAATCAAACCCAGATTTCTAGCATTTGCCAATTTCTGAAGTATAAATAAATGTCCACATTGAACATTTAACAGTCAACTCTTGTAAACTGATTTGAATTGGCTTCAGTGCACCCCTGGGTCACAGAGCTGACCCAATCCTGTTTTGTGGGGGTCCTTAGCAAGGAGAAGGACAACCTCTTCATTAGAGTCTGGAAATGTAAATGGAAGAGATAGTGGGGAATGGTTTCAGCAGAATGTGAAAAGAAGAGGCTAGAAGAAGGAGCTTGAATCCTGGGATATTAATTTTTCAATGAAGTATGAACTAAGGTCCTTTGCTATGAGGCTGGATCTGGGGTGAGGGGTAGGAAAAAGGAGGAGGAAAAGATGTTGTAGGAGGATTTTGAAAAGAAGTTTTGAAACAGCCACTGTTAATGGAATAGAAAATCATTTCGAGATGAATAAAAAGATTGCCTTGCTGTAGTGAGGGCACAATTGAGATTAGATAACATATATATATATACATACATACATACATACATACATGTGGAATAACACATGGTTCTAATCAACAGCACATAAATAGGAGTGAAAGTGGCAGGCAAGGGGAGTTACCCATGGTTGGAGTTTGGCAAGGGAAAATTACCAGTAGGTCAAGGGAAAAAAGATCCAATTAAAGAGGACAGTGTAGAATCAAACTAGTTTACAAAGGGTCAGTACAAGGAAGAGAGGAGAGTGTATCCAGAACCAATGGCCTAAGAAAGTACTGAGAGGTCATAGTGATGATGAATAATTTTAGAGATATTAAGGGATAGGGAGAGATGAAATAATTAAGGATGTTGATTGGATAAATGAAAATGGAGTTCTTGGCTCATAGGATTGTTGATTTACATTTGGAAGGGACCTTATAGGCTATTTAATTAAACTCCCTCATTTTATACATAAGGAAAATAAGGTTCAGAGTGGTTAAGGGACTTGCCCAGGGTTATTATACAGCTAGCAAGTATTAGAGGTAGAATTTGAATTCATCTTTCTGAGTCTGTCCAATACTCTATCCCCTACGCCTTGATTATGGTAATGGAATTTTTGTTAGTAGTGACAACATAAAGGGTATGACCATCCCTGTATATAGCTGAGGTTAAATGGCAGAGTAGATTCTGGAAGATAAGCAAATTGAGGAACTGGGAAGTTAGGGCATTTGGGGAAGCATCAATGTGTGTGTTTAAGCATTTGGGAAGGAGTTGGGGTGGAGGAGACTGTGAGTAAGGCATTGAACTCAGTGCCTTGCAGGTCAGTTAATAACAGTTTCCTGGATCTGAATTAGGTGATAAATTTGTATAGAATAATCTCAAAGTTGGAAAGTCTGTTGAGTTATGGAAGCAGAAGTAGAAGAAGAGTCTGAAAGTGACAATGGGGAGCAAGATATATTTAGACTCTCCCTTTTGAATCAAATGAATTGAGGGAGTATGTTAGAAGGCACAACTCATATGGAAAAAGAATAGCTAGGTTTGCATTGTTATTTAGGAAGAAGCCAGGTCTCAGGGAGTGTCAAAGATGAAAGGACCATAGAGAAAGAGTTGTAAAAGGAATAGAAGTTTATTAATTATAGAGCTAGAATTCCAGAGGGCACAGTGAAAGAGGGAGGCAGATATGGAATGATATATTGGTGGGAAGGATAGGATTAAGGTGAGTGGGTATAAGGGAAAAGATAACTAGGGTTGGGGAGGGGGAGTTTCTTCAACATTCAGAGATTTAGTATCATAGAGATGAGGATTGGATACGGGTAGGGTAAGCTAATCATTGGGAAATGAGTGCAAGTAGTATCAGCTAATGGGAGCAATTCCTCTGATGACATCAGATGAGTAGAAGGTTCTAGGTCTCTGCTAGGCCTAATATCTTAAGGTCTCAGCACAAGAATGGATTTAATTGTAGCAAGCTCCATAACATGTTTACTTTTCTAGGGGTGTTAAGTCACAGAATGGCACTACTAATCCTATGGAGATTGTAAAGGACTCTGTGGGAAAGTGGGACTCCCTAGAATGACTGAAGATAGTTGCTGTGAGACCAGTTTGAAATTTAATTCACTTCTAGGGGGAGCTGATGAGCTATTTGAATGTTTCATGCTTCTGTATTTGTTCCCGGGTCTCTGTGAGTCTTACTAATTTTCAGTGGAGTAAAATAAAACTGTCCTGTACCCAGTAATCAGATTCCATTTTGAGTGCCTACGAAAGATCAGGAACTGTGCTACTCGTTTTTGAAACATCCTTCACAAAATTTATCCTTAAGTTTAATTTTTGAAGCTTTCTTGGAATTTTATGGGGATGGGCCATGAACAAAAGAGAAATTTACCTTTTGGGGTCAATTACTCAAATTGGGACCTAGATTCTATGAGTATTGGTGGGTTCTGGACCATGGCTTACAACCAAAAGAAAGATTGTAAAGGGAGAAGAGAAGAGGTCCCAAGATAAAGTTCACAAACATAGTAGTCAGGGCTACAGATGATACTCCAGCAAAGAAAACTGTGGAGAGACCAGATGCGAGGAGAATGGGGAGAATGGTAGCAGTTACACTTGAACAATATTAAACCATTAAATCACATTTACCTTCTGGTAAATATCAAGGGATTATTAACAATGACTTTTTGCAGCCATTCTGCAGATCATCTGAAGATTTCAAGAACAGAATATTTCCTCTTCTGCACTGGCCTTTGGAGGAATGGTCATAAATATCCAAGGATTGTTTCATTTTTGTTCATGTATCTTCATCACTTACCCCTCTGCCTGGCACACAGGCCTTTAATGAATGCTTGATGGTTGAAGTAACTGTGTTATATTTAGGCATGCTAATCAAGTTATTAATAAATAGACCTTGTAAAACTTGCAAAAGAGTTGATTTCACCAGATTACTCCAATCAAATAGTATCATTGATCCTTCAGAAGAAAAATATTTTCTTAACATCCACACTTAAAGTTCAAATGAAACTTAAAATATTCCAAAAATAATAGCAGAAGACTTCCATTTAAGATGGTAAGTTTATAAGAGGGCCCAGCTCTCCCCCAAAGAATTTTTAAAGGAGCACCAGAAATCCAATGAGAAACAGACAATTCTTCCATCCAGCTCAGGGTCACAAAAAAGAGCTGAAATCCTGTGATTGAGGGAAAGTCAGAATGATCTCGGGTATGTAGGCTTGTATCTTTCCAATTCTGTGACCATGGATTGGGATAGTTGTGATAGACCTGAATCCTGCAGTGCTGACTTGGAATGCTTTGGGAGCCAGGAACCCATAGAACTCTAAGCAAACATAGTCCGTGAGCACTTAAAGTGTGAAGATCTCACTAGAGTCACACAAGGTTGTTTGAAGCCTGATTGTACCCTGACCCCAGACACTCAGGGAAGGGAGAAGTCCATAAGAGGGGCACTGGAAATTAGGGACAGGATCAAGTAGAGCCTGACTATGCCATGGAAAAGTATAGAAAGCAGTGGAATTCAAGTTAACAAGCATTTACTAAATGCTTACTATGTGTGAAGCATTGTGCTAAGTGTTGGGAATACAAATACAAGCCCAAAACAAGGATAGTCCTTGTCTGTAAGGCATGTATATAACTCCATAAGAAGTACAAGCAAAGCCTTAGTGGGGAGAAATGACTTGGCTAAAAGGATTCTAAGAGTAGATGGAAGAAATGAAGCAAGAGATTAAAACATGAAATTATACGTAAAATAAGTATCCAGGAGGGATTTTTTTTTTTTGAGAATAAGTAGCTTAGAATAGAAAGTGGAAAATCTACCTGAGTAGTGGATTCCATAAAATTCATTGGAGCAGATAGAACTCTATGACAGTAGGAGACCACAAGAAATATGAGAATAAAGTAAAAAAAATGTTTTTTCTTTTTAAATTTATTTAAGTTTTCAACATTCATTTCCACAAAATTTTGGGTTCCAAATTTTCTCCCCATTTCTCCCCTCCTCCCACCCCAAAACGCCGAGCATTCTAATTGCCACTATCACCAATCTGCCCTCTCTTCTACCATCCCTCCCTTCCCATATCCCCATCTTCTCTTTTGTCCTGTAGGGCAAGATAACTTTTTATACCCCAATACCTGTATTTCTTATTTCCTAATTGCAAGAACAATACTCAACAGTTGTTCCTAAAACTTTGAGTTCTAACTTCTCTTCCTCCTTCGCTCCCCATCCATCCCCTTTGGGAAGGCAAGCAATTCAATATAGGCCATATATGTGTAGTTTTGCAAATGACTTCCATAATAGTTGTGTTGTGTAAGACTAACTATATTTCCCTCCATCCTATCCTGCCCCCCATTTCTTCTATTCTCTCTTTTGACCCTGTCTCTCCACAAGAGTATTGACTTCTAATTGCTCCCTCCTCCCATTGCCCTCCCTTCCATCATCCCCCCCACCCTGCTTATCCCCTTCTCCCCCACTTTCCTGTATTGTAAGATAGGTTTTCATACCAAAATGAGTGTGTATTTTATTCCTTCCTTTAGTTGAATGTGATGAAAACTTCATGTTTTCTCTCTCACCTCCCCCCTTTTTCCCTCCACTGAAAAGTCTTTTACTTGCCTCTTTTATGAGAGATAATTTGCCCCATTCCATTTCTCCCTTTCTCCTCCCAATATATTTCTCTCTCACTGCTTAATTTCATTTTTTTAAGATATGATCCCATCCTATTCTATTCACCCTGTGTTCTCTATCTCTCTCTTTATATGTATGTGTATGTGTGTGAGTGTGTGTGTGTGTAATCCCACCAACTACCCAGATACTGAAAAAAGTTTTCAAGAGTTACAAATATTGTCTTTCCATGTAGGAATGTAAATAGTTCAACTTTAGTAAGTCCCTTATGATTTCTCTTTGCTGTTTACCTTTTCATGCTTCTCTTCATTCTTGTGTTTGAAAGTCAAATTTTCTTTTCAGCTCTGGTCTTTTCATCAAGAATGCTTGAAAGTCCTCTGTTTCATTGAAAGACCAATTTTTCCCCTGAAGTATTATACTCAGTTTTTCTGGGTAGGTGATTCTTGGTTTTAGTCCTAGTTCCTTTGACTTCTGGAATATCATCTTCCACGCCCTTTGATCTCTTAATGTAGAACCTGCTAGATCTTGTGTTATCCTGATTGTATTTCCACAATACTTGAATTGTTTCTTTCTAGCTATTTGCAATATTTTCTCCTTGACCTGGGAACTCTGGAATTTGGCTACAATGTTCCTAGGAGTTTCTCTTTTTGGATCTCTTTCAGGCAGTGATCTGTGGATTCCTTGAATACTTATTTTGCCCTCTTGTTCTAGAATCTCAGGGCAGTTTTCCTTGATAATTTCATGAAAGATAATGTCTAGCTTCTTTTTCTGATCATGGCTTTCAGGTAGTCTCATTTTTAAATTGTCTCTCCTGGATCTGTTTTCCAGGTCAGTTGTTTTTCCAATGAAATATTTCACATTATCTTCCATTTTTGCATTCTTTTGGTTTTGTTTTGTAATTTCTTAGTTTTTCATAAAGTCATTAGCTTCCATCTGTTTCATTCTAATTTTTAAAGAACTGTTTTCTTCCTTGAGCGTTTGGACCTCTTTTTCCATTTGGCTAATTCTGCTTTTTAAAGCATTCTTCTCCTCATTGGCTTTTTGGACCTCTTTGGCCAATTGAGTTAGCCTACTTTTAAAGGTGTTTTTTTTCAACATTTTTTTGGTCTCTTTTAGCAAGCTGTTTACTCGCTTTTCATGATTTTTCTTGCATCTCTCTCATTTCTCTTCCCAATTTTTCCTCCACCTATCTTACTTCATTTCAAAATCCTTTTTGAACTCTTCCATGGCCTTGGACCATTGCATATTTACTTTGGAGGTTTTAGATGCAGAAACCTTGACTTTTATGTCTTCCACTGATGGTAAACATTGTTCTTCCTCATCTGAAAGGATGGGAGAGAGTACCTCTCTACCAAGAAAGTAGTTTTCTATATTCTTATCTTTTTTCCCCTTTTTTTTGGGCATTTTCTCAACCAGTTACTTGACTTTCAGGTCCTTGTCAAGAGTAGTATATGCTCTGGGGACCTGTAAGTTCTCAGTTCCTCCAAGGTGGCACAACCAAGGGAGAGGAGTTTACTCCCTGGCCAGGATTGCTGCTGTGTTTCAGATTAGCAGTTCAATTCTCCCAGGGGCTTTAGACAGTGGTGGGGCTGCCACTCAGGGCAGAGGTTCAAATCAGCTGCTCAATTCCCCCAGAGGCTTTAAGCTGAGCCACTCCATCAATGGAAGCTGCTGCCTGATTCAGCACTGCTGCTGCTGCTGCTGCCGCCACTGCCTGGAACCAGGGATAGGGGAAGACCCTGCTCCCTTCTCGCTGTGGTTGAAAAAGCCCTTTCACTGACCTTTGGCGCCTGTGGGTTAAGGGATCTGTGCAGTGTCAATGCTACCTGGGATTCTATCCCTGACACCTGCTCTGACCCTGCTCCTCCTGGCATCCTCAGCTAAGGATGGGCTGGGCTGCTCTCTGCATCTGGTGGGACAGACCTTTCCTGTTGTCCTTCCATGTCACCCTGGGCTGGAAATCTGCTCCACTCTATCATTCTTTGGCTTCTACTGCTCTAGAATTTGTTGAGAGTCATTCTTTACAGGTATTTTGTGGGCTGGGAGGGAAGAGCTGGAGTATGTGTGTCTTTCTACTCCTCCATCTTGGCTCCGCCTCCCTAGGGAAAGAGTTCTTGACAAAACAAAGAATAAAAGGGCTCACAAGCTATAAAAGGGGTAGTTTTGCTTATGTAAAATTGAAAAGTTTTTTTTTTCAGAAACAAAAGCAGTGTTGCTAGAATAAGAAGGCAAACAGTTACCAGGGAACAAAACATAGAATTTTAGTTTTAGAGCCAGAAAGTACCTGAGATCTCTTGTAGTCCAACTTATTCATTTTACAGAGGAAACAAACAAGAATCTTTACAGCAGATTTTTCTTTTCTTTTTTTTTTTTTTTTTGGATCAATCAACATTTATTAAGCACCTACTTGCATATGGTAATTAGGGTATTAGGGATACAAATATAATCAATGAAAGGAGTAAGGAGGGTTTCACTTTTGAGAGGGAAGAAATTATACCTAATTTCCCCTAAAGAAGTAGGGTGGGTGGGCTTTGCTATGCAGAGGAAGAGGTAGGAGACTGGAGTTGGTGCTATTTAAAAGTTGGGGAGAAAGCCCTCCCTCCCTGGCCCCCTCAGTAGTGGGGTGGGGGATATGAAATCCAAAGTGTGTGGGGCTGTAGGTTTCCAAGCAGACAGCTCAGGTTTGAGGGGAAGAATTCAGATTGGGAGGCTAGGGTTTCAGGAGAGCCAGGCTGTGTCAGGCAGGAGCTGGGGTCCAGGGGTCACAGACTAGGAGTAAATCTTGGCTATGGTTTTGCATGTAGATTTGTAAGATTTCATGCCTGATGAGGGTTAAACCCAGAGAAGCAACAGCAGTGTCAAAGTCAAGAAAGGGAAACTGGCTCCCCAAATGAAGATGCCTGGGGCAGAGGCAAAAGCATAAAATTTAGCCACAGCTTCACTGGGGTTTCCCTGAGCTGGGTCGAACCACATGTGGATGCATTTGCCACTGCCCCGACCATAAGAGCTTGCGTTATAAGAATGACTCCAAATGTTTTCACATAGGGAGTCTGGTGTTGGGAAGTAAAATGTGAAAGGGTAGCTGGCAGCCTGAACCGGGCACTTGTTAATCCCTGAAGTCCAATTCCAGCCTTTGTGCCAGTTCTCTTTGCAGGTATATGAGGTTCAGCAGTCCTCCCACCATTGATTACAGTCCGCCTTGCACAGGGGAACATTCAGGATCCGTTCCCTACGCCAGCTTGAGGACACTGGCTGGATCCAGGGTCCTAGATTGGGGGAGCACTCATAGAGACAAGTGTCCTGGATAAAGTGGCATTTGCAGGCTGGGGTCATCCTCCCACAGTGGTCATAGTTGAACTGGTACAAGTAAGAGGTGTCTTCATGGGCAGCATGGCTTGTGTTTGCTATGCAGCAGCCATTTTTCTTCCATGGGCTACACTGCTGATGAAGGTCATCTTCTGGACCAGGCTTTGACTTGTGATGTTTAGTCTCCATGCAGACATTGAACAGATCACTACCCTTCTGAAGCCCGTGGGCCATTGCCATGAGGCCCAGGAACAGCAAACTGCATCCTGGTTGAAGCATGATCTCTGTGACCTGTCTTCTTTAGGTTCCCAGAGATTCTATGGAAGTCAGGAGCCCAAAATAATGGAAAGCAGATTTTTCCAATAAAAGTCTGACATCCACAGCATATAGAGAATTAATTCAAACATATATAGATATAGATAGATATAGATATGAACATTCCTTAATGGATAAATAGTCAAATCATAAAAACAGGCTTTACTCAAAAGAAAGGCAAACCAACAATAACCATATGAAAAAAAGTGCTTCAAAATGCTTATAATAAAAGAATTGCATTAAAATAATTCTAAGATTCTACCTCATGCCCATTATGTTGACAAAGATGACAAAAACAGAAAATGGAAATTTGTGGTAAAGATTGTGGCAGGGTGGTGACATTAACATACCACTGGAGGGTCCATCAACTAAACAGTCATTTTGGAAACTATATGTAGCTCAAAAAAGTCACTGAAATGTGTATACCATTTGATCCAGTAATACCACTACTAGGTCTATACCCCAAAGAGATTTTTTATAAAATGATAAAAAAAAGATATTTATAGTAGCATTTTCTGTTTGAACAAAGAACTGGAAACAAAACCTGTCTGTTGGGGAGAGGCTAAATAAATTATGGATTAATGTAATGAAATATTATTGGACTTTAAGAAAAAAGAATGTATCCAGAGATACTTGGTGATGAAATGATGATGAAAAATTAATAAAGCAGAACCTTAGAACAGTTTATACAATGTGACTTTATACTAATCAAGAACTCTGATTAATTAGTGCTAGTCTTGAAAACAAGAGGAGGTGGGTTCAAATCGTGCTTTAGACACTAGTTTTCTGACCATGGGCAAGTCACTTAACCCTCTATGCCTCTATTTTTTCATCTGTAAAATGAAGGGGTTGAATTTTATGGCCCTCAAAGTCCCTTCTAAATCTTTATTCCTATAGATTATATGGTTCCAGAAAATGGATGATAAATTATGCTTTGCACCAATTAACAGAGAGGGACTAGAGGTGCAGAAAGAGACATGCATTTTTAGATATAGCTAATGTGTGGATCTGTTTTGTTTAACTACACTTATTTATTATCAAAAGAAACTAGGGGGTTGGAGGTTGGGAGTAGGGGTAGATTTATACTGAGAAGTAAGGGGATGGTGATAGTGATTTTTAAAAAATAATTTTCATGAAACATTCAAAAATACATAAAAGAGCAGAAAGAAGTTCAGAAAGAAGCAGCAGCAAGAACACGTTTTGGAATTATCACGTGATATTTACTATAACCTTTAAAAAGATAAAAGCTGTACATAATTGAGACTCTTAAGTTAATTTTACCATCCTTTTTTTCTATTCTTTTTTGCATATAGAAATGATCATGTATATGGATGTTTGTCACATTCTTAATCTTTTGTTTTTAAAGAGCCATAGGAAGTTGTTACCTGGGAGTTTCAGGTTAGATATTAATCCTTCTCCATTTTGGAAGCCACATCACAGCTAAAGTATTGGTAAATAAAGAAATAGTGCTAATGAAGGACCTGGGGAATGGATGACATTGGAAAGAGATATATCCCTGTTCATTTAAATTTGACCTATAGTCCAAAGAGCTATAAAGTTGTGCATATCCTTTGGTCCAGCAATACCGCTACTAGGTCTTTATCCCAAAGAGATCATCAAAAAGGGGAAAGGATCCACATGCACTAAAATATTTATAGCAGCTATTTTTGTGGCAGTAAAGAACGGGGAATTGAGAGGATTCCCATTAGTTGGGGGATGGCTGAACAAGTTGTGTAAATGAACGTAATGGTGTATTATTATGTTATAAGAAATGATGAACAGGCAGATTTCAGAAAAACCTGGAAAGACTTACATGAACTGATGCAGAGTGAAGTGAGCAGAACCCAAGAGAACATTGCATACAGTAACAGCCACATTATGTGATGATCAACTTTGACAGACTTTACTGGTTCTGCACAACCTGCAGCCCACTGCCCTTCCAATATGCTAACGAATTTCCTCTACATACATAAGATATTTTCCTCTACATTTTTCACGGGCCTCCCAAAGTCCTTTTGGGTGCAGGAAGTGATTCGAGGGCTGTAAAGTGGCCTGCAGGTTATACAGATCTAAACTTAGCTCTTTTCAGCAATACAATGGTCTGAGACAATCCAGAAAGGCTCATGATACTATACATATCCAGAGAAAAACTATGGAATTGGAATGCAGATCGAAGCATACTATTTTTACCTTGTGTTTTGTTTTTTCTTTCTCTTGGTTTTTCTCTTTTGTTCTGATTCTTCTTTTACAACCTGACTGATGTGGAAATATATTTAATATGATTGTACATGTATAACCTATATCAGATTGCTTGCTGTCTTGAGGAGGGGGTGAGGAAGGGAAGGAGAGGGTGGGGAAGGGAGTTGAAACTCAAAATCTTATAAAAGTGAATTTGAAAACTTTCTTTACATTATAATTGGAAAAAAAATAAAGTACTATAAAAATTTTAAAAGAAAATAAAGAAAAGAATACTAGATACCAAACTACAACAACAGCAAAAATAAATTTGAGCCACAGGGACACACACATTCTGCTTCAAGGCAAAATTGCATCATGGTCACCTGCGTTTATTGAATAAGGGGAAGGAGATGTGTTGAGTTCCATGCTTCTAACTGTGCCTATTATGTTCTGCCTTCCTATAACTTTTGGGATGTTGTCAAAAAGAACTGGAAAATGACACTCACCCACCTTTTCTCTCTTCCCAGTAGTGTGACTTGATGTTACTACCTCAATGAATAATTTATAATTCCCACTCTTCTGAGCTTCTTTTGCTGTTCATTTGGTTATAGTTGGTTGGTTTATTTAGATAATGAATTCAGTTCAGAGGCAACATGGTATTACAGATGGAATCCTTGCCTTGGAGTTAGGATACTCTAGATTTAAATCATACTTCTGACATATATCAGTGAAAGAGGGTCTGGGGGTGGTGGAGAATGTGATTCTTCCTCCCTCAGCTCAGTTGATATAGTCAAAGAAAGCAGAGTAGATAACCAAAGGAATAAGATATTAATATATTAGCACCTGGTGATAATTTTTAATGTATCAGATCTGTCTGATTGGATCAGAAGGAAATCATAGTGCTGGGTTAGCAAATAAACTAGCCATGCCTTTTGTGACTTTATTTAATTAAGTCCTGGACCAGAATTGCTATATTTGGCAATATTCCTGTTACAAGTGGATAGCATATCAGCCAGACTGGTAGCAAAAGGAGTGATACCCTCTGATGATGCAGACATAACCATAATGATCCAAGTTGTTGGTGTTCTATGGAAATGGTTTGAATTAAGAAAGTAATTTTAAATGCATTAAAACTATCATTTAACTGCGATGACTTGATAAACTACATGAAATCATTCAAGTACATTGAAAGGAGTCCAGGCACTATCCAATGTTGCAAATACTTAGTACTGACTTGGTATTTGAATGTAATACTGTAATAAAAAGTGAAAGGGATGGGTTCAGAGAAACTTGGGAAGACTTGTATGAACAGATGCAGAATGAAGTGAGATCAGTTTCTATATAATAACAAAATGTTTTGAAGACAAAGATAATTAGAAAATTTTTAAGGCTCTGATTAATGCAATGACCAATCATACTTCCAGAGGACTGATAATATTCCAGAGGACTGATAATATTATGATAAAATATATTGCCTATATTTTCACATAAAGGTAGTGAATTTGGGTTACAGAATCAGACATACATTTTTGGAAGTAGACCATCTGGAACTGTGTTCTTTTTGACTACCTATACTGGTTGCAGGGATGTAATTTCTCTCTTATTCCTTTAAATTGGGAGGGGAAGGTGAGAAAAATGCTTATCTTTTGAAAAAGAAATGAACATTATAAAGACTCAGTGTTGACTAACACTATCATATCCTCTCATGCATGACCTAAAGAAGCCTAGCAAGAGATTCATGACAGAGATTTGAAAATATAACATATATAAAAAGAGAAAGCTTGTGAAGTCATCTTCAAGGTGAGGTGCTACTTTTCCCCTTTCATCTCCACTTGCTTGGAAGGTATTGACACTCAATAATGATAATTCCTGTGGATGATAAGGGTGCTGGTAGCTTCCTCTTCCCTACAACTAGCCTTATCAGCCATTCTGACACCACAGTCCTTAGTGTTGCCCAGATGGCTAATGGAAAGCCATTGGTGGCCTTCCTTCCCAAGATCCCTTAGGAATTTTCACCAGCTCCTCACTTGCCATTTGGAGAATATTCATCTTTTCCTCCATTCCATGAACTGACCTAAGATCACATATCACTATGTTGCTCAGATAGCTCAAATAGTTGGAGACCCAGCTTGAGAAACAGACCTCAGAAACATTTCATTTCATCTCTAGCCTTCTGGAGATTTTAAGTGAGGTAATAAAATAAAATGGCTTGCAAGCTCTTAAGTGGTATGTAAATGTTAGCTATTAGTAGTATTATTATTAGAAAGACTGACCTTGGGCATGCCATAGTAGTATTTATAAGTGCTATGGTAGGCCTTCTTGGAGTGTGGGATTAGCTTATCATAAAATCACTCACTTAGAGCACGGTAGCAGCTAACTATAGAAAGTAATATAGGGCATTTGGATTGATTCCAGTTTTCACTTACTTTCTACAAAACTACAAAAATAACCCCAAACATTTGGAAAGAAGGAAAACATTTAAACATCACTATGAGGTGGTCCAGTTCTGCCTAGGAAGAAGGGTCTCAATCCAAGTTACCAGGTATTTACTAGTTTTCCACATCAATGAAATAATAGGTCCAGACAAAATAATTGAATGAATGAGGTAGGCTTTTGGATATGGTTAATTCTTTACTTTTGCGGGTTTCATTTTATGCTGAACATCTGCTCTGACCACATTGAAGATTTAATCCTGGTACCTGCTCTTCAAATGTGTACCATAAAGTGTTCGGGGAATAGAGTGTTCACTGGTTAAAAATAAAATACCAGTGTATATTTGTCCAAATAGAAATGTTCAGTATATAAATATTTTTTCAACTGTGTGTGCTTCGTCTCCTACAAAGCTTAGACAAAGACCTCAAAGGTAGAAATGATTTGATTACAGTGAAAAATGCAAAGAAGTAGGTTTTTGGGGGTAGCTTTTAGGAACTTAAACATGTTTCTTCCTCCTCCTCCCCTCAGTTGTAGTTTAAAGAGTTTGCAAAGGTGTACATCATCCTCAAAAGTGGTCAACGGTTAGTACAGGATTATTGACATCTTTAACTTATCATGTCCAACAACCGAACTCATTATCTTTCCTCCCCCAAACCTTCCCCTCTTCCAAACTTCCCTATTTATGTTGAAGGCATCGCCATCCTCCCAGTTTCTCACATTCATAATCTTAGCATTATCCTCACTCTCTCTCTCTCTCTCCTTGTATACAATCCATTGCCAATCCTTGCCATTTCTATTTTCACATCTTACGTCTGATATCTTCTCTCCACTTAAATAGTTACCACCTTAGGTCAAGCCTTTATCACCTGTCACTTAGTTACTGTTAACAGCTCCTTAAGTGGCTCCCCTGCCCCATCTCTCCTCACCTCCAATCCATCTTACGCTCAGTTGCCAAAATAATTTTCCTCAAGCATAGACCAGACTACATGACTCCTTTACTTAATCCAACTCCAGTAGCTTCCTTTTGCATCTATGATGAAATGCAATATATAAACTTCTCTGCTTACCTTTTAAAACCCTATACCAACCCTGGCCCCAACCCATCTTCTCATCCTCATTGGAAATTGTTCTCCTTCTCCCACTCTAGGATCCAGAGAAATTGGTCTTCTCCCTGTTTTCCACTCAGTACACTTCATCTGCTTTCTCTTTGCCTTTGAATATACTCCTTCATTACCTCTGCCTCATACTTTTATCCCTTTCACATTGTGTTTTTCCCCATCTTGGTTTGAATATATCACAGGTTGGCATAAGAAATTAAATGGGAATTTTGGGGGGAGTTTGTGGAAGCTGGCAATAACACAAAAATTTTTGAAACACAGAAATGCATAAAATATATGTATAGTATTGTATAATATAGCCTATGACCAAATACTTAACCCAAATTTTATAATAACATACTGTAAACACTCCATTAAAGAAAAAAAAATCAGACTTCTCTAGTAGGAAGGGAGAGTGAAAAAATCTTATGCAGATTTTCCAGATCACAGGGGTGCCACATCACTAACCCTCATAATGTGGAAGGGATAACTGTAGTCTCTCTCCCTCTAAGCTATAGCTCTGGCATCATCTTCTTCATAAAGTCTTTTCCAATGGCTGGTGCCCTCCCTACCAAAGTACCTTATATATAACTACTTTATATGTATTTTTATCTTTTTACTTTTTGTTGTACATATTTTTGTATCTACTTTCTGTCTTCCCCATTAGGATATAAGGTCTTTGTCACAAAGATTGTTTCATTCTTTGTACTTATATCTCCAGTTCCTGAAACATAGTAGGTATTTAAGAAATACTTCTGGAAAAAATTTAAACAAAAAAAAAAGAAATATTTGTGGATTATTTGCTTCATCCACATACTTTTCCAAATACTAGGATCTTTCTGGATCCTCTTGACTATTTTCCATTGTTTAGTTATTCTAAGAAATGGGATCTGTCTTTTAAAATAAAAGAAATGCCTCTTGCCTACTCAGCTGAATTCCCTGGTTTAATTAATTTTTTTATGCCCAGAAGTGAAGCATGCCCCAGTGCTTCAGCCAGCCACCTTTAAAAAGTGATGGCTAATTGCCACGTGGCTGTCCTTGGTCAGGTTCCTAGCTGAGACAGCTCAATTGATTCATTTGTGAATAGACACAAATGCAGAATTCAGTAGTCTCCTTACCTTTCCTTCAGCTCCTGTTTAATAGGTTCTTGAGTCAGGAGTAAGAGATGTTGAATTGGATGATGAGGGCAGCACCCCACCTAATGGTCACTTTGCAAATTACAGATAGGAAAGAGGATCTCTTGCCTCATTTGCTTCCTTTGCCCTCACACCATTCGGTTCTACCAAAGGAGAACTTGGGAGCCCACGAGAACAGCTTCAGCTGGTTTGTGGCCTTCTCCTTGGCTTCCTCAGAATTAAATCAGGAGTTTGTGGGTCTTCATTTGTGGGTGAAGAGAAAAAGAGAACTGAGGGAAGCAAACAGGAACAAGGGCAACTTTCCATAGGGCAGCCTCTCCCAATAGATTGGGAACTCTATGAGGGCAGAGGCTTCTTTGTGCCTTTCCTTGTATCCCCAACTCTTAGAAAAGTGCCTGGAACACAGAAGGTACTTAGTAAGTAAATGCTTATTGACTGACCAAACCTCAAGCCTATGGAACCCAAATTTATTCTTCCCTTCTCTTTCCTACTTATTTCCTTCTCAGATCCACCCTATGGCCATTTTTCTTTTTCCTTTTAAATATTTTTTCCAATTACATGTAAAGACAATTTTTAACATTCACTTTTTAAATAAAATTTTGAGTCCCAAATACCTTCCTTCTTCCCTTATCTCCCTCTTCCCTAAGATAGTAAGCAATTTGATATAGATTATGATATGTCCATCCATCATTTTTCGAATCCAGTTGCAGAAAAGGATTGCAATGAGACACTGTAGCTTCTTTTTCCCACTGAGACTCTAGGGCAGCTAACATTGTGAATTGTGACTTGTGATAATATTCCTTGATAAGTGATCAGAGTGGAGAGGGGTTTGTTGTCATTTTTTTTATTTAAATGAACTTCTTGTGAAGCTGTTCAATAAGGAGACCATGTGCACTATAATCACTGCCAGAGTGATGGTCTCCCATCCATATACTCCAGTCACCTTAGGGCATCAGCTATGGGGCAATGGCTACTACAGATTTCATTTTCATTCTTGCATCTGGGCTCAAAGGGACCAGAAAGTGAGGGTGCAACAGAGATTGATTATTAGGAGTAGAGATAACAAAAAAAAATTTTCTCATGTGAAAAGAAAGAAAACAAGGTGGAGGAAAAAAAGGAAAGAGAGGCAGGTAATTCTGTGCTGTGGAATTAACTGGGGACTTAAAAGCCAGAGAGCCTGATTGATGCCTCATCCTGGCTCTCTCACTTAATCTTCCTAAGTCTCCTCAGGAGATGCTGGAGCTAGGTTTAGAGTTGGGGGTGGAGGCGTGGGAGTGGGGGGAAGAGAAGATAGCAAGTTGGGTTTTGCACGTTAAGTTTGATATGCGTGTGGCTTTGAGTGTCATTGGTGATATGAGACATCTCTGGTGAGAATGAGGCAAACTATGCAGTTCTATGATTACAACTGTATAGAGATGATAATTAAAGCTATGGGACTTAAAGCAGGTTTGTGGCACAGTGGATAGACTCCTGGGGCTAGAAACAGGAAGGCCTGAGTTCAAATTTCTCCTCAGATACTACCCTGTGTAACCTTGGGCAGAACCTCTGTCTCAGGATAATAATAGCACCAACCTTCCAGGGGGGTTGTGTGGTTCCGATAAGATAATATATTTTAAAGTACCTGACACATAGTAGGTACTTAATAAATGCTTGTTTCTCTCTTTGCTTGATGAAGTCTCCTAGAGAATGAAAAAACACAGACCCAGAATGGAATTTCTTTTTCAAACATTGAAAAAAAAGGTTTCTTTCAAATATACAAAGTGACATTTTCCTGAAGAAAATAAAAACCACTTAGCCATAGGGTTTCCATTCCAGCAATAGGAACACATAAGGGCTTTTTTCCTGCTAAATCAGGTATACAAGGAAATACCTAGATGATTTTTAAATCAAATAGTCATAACTCACAATTATATCACATTGAATGTTTTCTACAATATTTTCCTCTCAACAGCACTATGATGTGAAAATTTTGTCACCCCCATTTTTCAGGTAAGAAAGCTGAAGTTCAAATGAGCCAAGTGACTTTCCTAAGGTATCTTATTCCCAAGATATACTTATCCCACTAAGTATCAGAAACAGAGACCCAATCTTTTTTATCCTTTTAAATACGTATCATATACAACCAATGTTTCCAAAAGTTCCCAGAAGATGTACAGAGACAAAATATACTATGCATGTGTTTGCATGAGCTCATATATGCACATGGGTATGTGCCCAGAAGGAGGTGGCCAGATCTAGAAGAAAGATCCCTATGCAGACTTCTAAGTCTTCATGTCCACCTTACTCTACCAATATGCTTTTTTAAGCTGAACATCATAATGGCACCACTAGCACAACCTCCTTTCAGCCACTGGGATATTAATTTGGCCTAGAGCCAATCCCAGGGAGTGACATGGAGCCAATGAAAAGAGGCTAGCCTCATAAGTAGTGGAGTCTGGGCTCAAGGCCAGGCTGAAGCTGCTGGAGTTCTTTTTCCTCCTGGCCCAGTTTCATGCCATGGATCCTCCCTTTCAAAAAGGAGAGGAAAGTTTTTACACAAGCTCCCAGTATTGGGAAAAAAAGATTAAATAGATAGTGGTGGAATTGAAACCTTAGCAAGGTCCTAACTTCCCATTTTCCTTTCCAAAAACCTAAGTATCTCCAATATGTGCCTAATAGTTTTCTCTATGCAGAGCCCAAAGAGACTGTCACCTGGACAGTACCTGGATCAGGGATCAAAGATCTAAAGCTGGAAAAGAACCTTAGTGGCCCCATCTAGTCCACCCTCCTTGTTTGATAAATGAAGAAACTCAGATCCAGGTGAATTGACTTTCCCAAAGCATGGATAGTAAAAGTCAAAGGCAGGACAATTTTTAAGCCTCTGGCAAAACCCTTTCCCATAGTTTCCCAGTCTCTATGTAGTTGCTACTTGGATTTGTAAGAATTTGGAGTTCAGAGGACCACAGTTCTTTAAGAAGAAGAAAAACAAGGTTTTTATTGATAATCTTTTGTTTTTAAATAAATGACCTATATTTTGCCCCTCTGTCCCTTTCCCCACCCTCAGAGAACTATCTCTTGTAACAAAGTGTTGTGTTGGGTTTTTTTAAATAAGAAAGAAGGGGGGGAAATCAGCAAAAATACATTTTTTAAAAGATTTTATATGGAATATAAAAACCTCTGCAGTAAAGGGAGGGGGAAAGAAATAGGTTGTTCAGTCATTTTTCAGTTGTTTCTGACTCTTTGTGACCCCATTTGGGGTTTTCTTGGGAAAGATACTGGAGTGTTTTGCCATTTCCTTCTCTAACTCATTTTACAGATGAGGAAACTGAGGGAAACAGGGTTAAGTGACTTGACCAAGGTGATATAGCTAGTTAAGTGTCGGAGGCTAAATTTGAACTCAGGTCTTCCTGACTCTAAGACCCGTGCTCTATCCATTATACCACCTACTACCTCTGTGACCTTGGGTAAATCCCATCACCATTTTGGGACTTGATTTCTCCATTTGTAAAGTGAGGGGGTTAGATTTGAGAAATTGTACCTTCCTCCTTATAGTTCTAATCTATGCTCCCATGAGATAGCACTAGCAACCACATGCTTTTTTCTCTACCCTGGTAGCCTATGCTAGGAAGGTCCGTATTTGTTATACTATCTGCAAGGCCCTAAATATTTTTACATGAATGTTTCTTACTCTTTTGCTGAGAACTCTGGTGGGAGTCCTGGTGCAATGTGGGAATCCAGATGAAACACAAATGAAGAAGAAAACACAAGTGAAGTGATAAAAATGAGAATCCACTTTATGTCAGTCCATCCTATACCATCAACACACATTTATCAAGCACCTACTATGTACCAGAAATTTACTAAGCCCTGGGACTTCAAAGACAAAAGGAAAATAGCCCCTGCCTCCTAGAGTTTATAATCTACTTGGGGGAGGTAGCAGTACATATATAAATACATACAAGATCATTTTGGTGAGGGGCAACATTGAAAAGGAAAGGCTTCTGGTCACACTTGATCTGAGCCTTAATCTAGGGATTGGAAGAGGTGAAAATGAGGAGAATTTCTTCCACATTTCTGAGAGAGCCAGTGCAAAGTCATATAGACAGGAGATAGAATGCGGTGCTTGTGCAGCAGTAACAAGATCAGTTGATAACAGTAATTTTTGTGATAGCACTAAAGAACTTAGGGAAAAAATGTAGATACCTGTCCATTGGGAATGGCCAAGGAAAATGTGACGCATGAATCTAAGGGAACATTTATGAACTCTGCTGTAAGAAATGATGAATATAAAGAATCATGGAAAGACTCATTTATGAACAGATACAGAATAGAATAGCCAACAGTGCAATATAAACGGTGACTACAACAATATGAATGGAAATAACAGCGACCCCAATACAAGTGGAAGTGAATATTGCAAAATTACAAAGAATTAGCATGATCTCAAAGAAGAGATATGAGAAGGGAGTATGAGCCAGGGACTTACCAATCAGAAGAGAGGACTACAGGGTGGAGGTATCTCCAGGCTATTGGGGAGATAAAGAAGTCTACAGTGAGGAATTGGGCCAAGAGTGTCCTTCCAATCCCCCAAGACTGATTCAGATTGGTCTGATGGTCAATGGGTGTACAATTTTCTTGCCTCTTTGTTGACCATATTGCTGTACCTGGTTAGAAATCTAAGAGAGTACTCCTTGACTCCTTTGTGCCCTGGAGTTTATTATTAGGCCACTGGGATGTTACATCAACAAAAATCTAAGCCTTAGTCTCCCTCAGCCAGTTAAGTGAGAAAGAGGGTTTTAGTACCTTTTAAGGAAATAGCCCATCCTGCTTGGAGTAAATATTGCTCTTATCACATCACCCTAGTCGTTTAAGGTTGGGGGTTTTTTTTAACTTCCTTAAGGAACACTTTGTAATTATATACAAGTGTTGAGTGTGCTCTGGTAGATTGAGTTCTAGATATTTTATGCTTTTTTTTTTGTCTTTCCGAATGAGACTTCTCTTCCATTATTCCCTCCTTGATCTTGTTAGCACTGTCTAAAAAATGCTTGTGGCTTTGTTTTATAACCTGATACTTTATGTGGAAGTAATTAATTGTCTCAATCACTTTGCTGATTCCCTAGGATTTTCTAAGTAAACCATCTTGTCATTAGCCAATGAAAGCAGTTTGCTCTTTCCCTATATTTAAGCCTTGAATTTTTTCTCTTGTCTCCTTGCTATTGCTAGCATTTCTAAAACAATGTCCAATAATTGGGAAAAGGGGACATCCTTACACTACTGTATTAATTAGGAAAGCTTCTAATGTTTTTCCATTGCATATAATGATAGGTTTTGGTTTTAGAAACATTCTTGAAAGAGATCCTTTGATGACTATGCTTTGTGTTTAATATAAATGATTCTCATATATCATCAGAGGATTTCCTTTCTTCTCCTCTTTTCCCCCTGCCCCTTCATCTGTTGATATAATTGTTTGGTTGGGATGTTTATATTTTTAATATGATGAACTGTGTTAATTGTTTTCTTCATGTTGAACCATCGTTGCATCCCTGGTGAGTAAACTGAGACTAAACGAAGTCACCCTCCAGTCTCTCCCCTCTCCAATTTGTCTTCTACATAGCTGCCAAATGGATATTCCTTCAGCAGTGAGTTTACTATGTCACCTCCCTGCTCAGGGAGCTCCAATTAATTGCCTCTAAATTAAAGTACAAATTCTTCCATTTGGCATTTTAAACTCGTCACAATCTGACTTTGGTCTACCATTCTAGCATTACTGCACATCAGTCTCCTCCCTGTACTATGTATTCCCACCAAACTAACCTGCTTGCTTATTCCCTGTACACAATCTCTATCCTTTGCTGTCTATGCCTTTGTCAAGTTATGCTTTCTCTCCCCTCTGGCCTGGAATGCATTCCCTTCCCTAACCTCCTTCAAGGCTAAGTACAAGTGCCACCACAACCCCCTCCCCCACTTCCCCAAATTTTTTCTTTGTATTTACCTACCTATTTGTATTATCCCACCCCTCACTGCCTCCCTTTAAGGTATAAGCTTTTTTGAGGGCAAACTCTCTTTCATTTTTATCTGTCTATAGTGCCTAGTAGAGTAACTGGCACATAAGCACTTTGTAAATGCATATTGAATGAATGCCTTACCCAAGGTCATACAACCAAGTAAGAGATAGAGATATTGTAAGTTCTAGCATTGGAAGGGAACTCAGAAATTAGCGAGTCCCTCCCTAAATTATTCATTTTGTGGATGAGGAAACTGAGGTCCAAACAGAAACCTTATGACTTGCCTACAGCCATTTAGCTAATGAACTTAGCAGAATACAGTCAGGTCCTCTGGTACTCCTTCTACAACAGCGTTTACAGAGGGCAGCAAGAAGACCAGTATGTCTGGACTGAAAAATTTACACTGGGGAGTGTGGGAGACAAGATTGGATAAGTGGGTTACAAGAAAGATTGTGGAGAGTCTTGAATGCTTCGAAAGGGAATTTGGACTTTATTCTGTTGATAATGGAGGGCATTGAGATTTTTTTTTTTTTTATCAAGGCAGCGGCATGAAGTTGCTTTAGGAAGATAAATCTGGCAGCAGTGTATGAAATGATTTGGAAGTGGGAGAAACAATGATTTGGAAGTGGGAGAAACTAGAGGCAAAGAAATCCTTGAGACAGGATGGTATAAAGGACAAATAACTAATCTCAAAGTCCAAAAGACCCAGATTTAAGTGATGCTTCAGACATATACTACTTACTATCTATTGTGTTTGTCCTACATTGCTGAAGAAGACCATGCCATCAGAGAAATAAAGACATGACTTGCACTTGACTTTGTTTTGAGTGAGAGAGGGCTGCACAGGTCATTAGCCTCACTTCTCCTCCAGAGCCATCTGAATCCAGTGACCAGATATTCATCAGGATGAGGCAATTGGGATTAAGTGACTTGCCCAAGGTCACACAGCTAGTGAGTGTCAAGTGTCTGAGGTGAGATTTGAACTCAGGTCCTCCTGACTCCTACACTGGTGCGCTATCCACTGCACCACCTAGCTGCTCCATCCTACCATATATATATGTATATAGGTGTATATATATGTATGTATATTAATTCGAATATATACTACTTATGTGATCCTAGGCCTCCCAGCCTCTAGGAAACCCTCTAAGACCATAAGTCACAAACAATGTGCCAGTGTATATTGGTAAAGGGAGCTCCCTCATCTGGGAGTTCTCTATTATAACAAAATCATAGGTCCAGTGCCTGTCTCTATCCCTATCCCTGTTCCTAAGGTAATAAGGATGTATAATAGAGAGGTCAACAGTAAGAATATAAAGCAGAGGTTCCCAAATTTATGTGGCCTACTGCCCCCTTTAAAAAAAAAAATTACTCAGCTCCTCTCTGGAAATCTACTTTCTTTAACTGTTTAACTGTTGTTGTTTTTTTAAAATTTGTGTCATTTAAAAAATATATATAAGATTTTTTTAAAATGATGCATCTTAAATTTAATAATTCATTACAAATTTGTAGGTTTTTCCTGCATGGAAATTTTGAGGATGCAGTATTGCATCATGTAGGTATACGGTATGGTATTGTAAACAAACATTTCTGCCAGTGCATGCTGAACTTACCTCCAATGTACAACATGCTCACCTGCCATCACTCGCTTGTTAAGACCTCTCAGCAGATGTGACCCCTGATTGGTTATAATTTGCATTTTGTGTGTTTATTCAGAAAAATATGTAATCACTATGACTTTAACTCTGTTACACAATAGATGTACAAAAGGTTTTTCAAAACTTTCTTCTTTCTTTATGCTTCTACCGCCCCCTTATTTTTATTCAACACTCCCTCAATTGCACCTAAGCCTCCAGGGCCCCCCAAGAGGCAGTATCGCCCACTTTGGAAACCTCTGATTAAAGGAAGAAATGTGTGTGTATATTTGTACACATATATGTGTGCATGTGAAGTATAGATGTTAGAAGTAGGAGTGTGTCTGCGTATATATAAGGTATGTATGTACATACACATGCATAGACATACACGTATGCCTCTATGTGTATATACATATATATTTGTGTGTGTCTATAGATAGATACACACACATACAAATAGGAGAATCATCTTGAAGGAACCATCAGTAGAAACTAACAGTGATAACTTAAATATGATGATAATATAGGGGGGTAGAGTAGGGAATCAGAAAAGAAATAAAAAATAGCCCAAGGTTTCACGCCTCGGCAAACATCAAATGCAAAGATCAAACAAGACTTAGTGCTGTGAATCATTAAAGTTTGACCAACTCAGTTCTCTCTGTGAAAACTTAGTTTGGAAAACTCATGTTCATCAGGTTCTGAGAAAAAACTACCCATAGGTTGGTTTCGCCAAGTTGAAGATACTTTGTGGGTCCACACTTCTAAAAGCCATACGTATTTACTCTTGAAATCCAGAGGACACAATTAGCTCAAGGAATAAACATTTATTGAAATTACCTAGTAATTGTAGTAGCAGTCCATTTTGCCCATAAGCCTAGGGCATGTTCTCTCCATATGTTTGTTGTCCATGGAGAGAGGAGCTACCCATAGAAGTCACGAGTGAATGGACACACTTGCCAACTTCAGACTTATGGTCTTTGATGGATATTACTTCAGCACTTAGTTTTGTTTGTCACGGCTTCCAAATTCAGGCTTAGCTAGAATCTTGGCCTGAATATTGCCATGAACTTTCAGAAAGACCTAGAACCAACCACAAGGTCAGCTCTGGGGCCTGCCACCTTGAGCAGAATCCCAGGTCCAACTCCCTACTCCACTAACCAACTCTACTGACCAGACTCCTTAGCTAGATTCTATAACAGACGCCATCACTTGGATTCTTTAGCTCATTTTAAACTCTCAGTGTCTCCTGTTCTCTCACATCATTGGATGGGTGGACCTTAACAAGCTGGAAATGGGCTGCTCAAGAAGGCCACTTCTGTTTAAATGGTAATACAAAGAATCTGGGGAAAATCATGAAATCATGCTCACTGGATTCACTATGCATTTATGTTATATAATCTTAATTGGGCTCTTACTGAAGCAAGGCAATCTTTTTAAATTTCCCTAAACCAATTTGCTGTTGTGCCCCTTATACACATTGGCTATTCCACTGTTTTAATTCCCCGCATTTTCCATTTCCCACCCATCCTCTGAGCTACAGACTTTGCCTCATACTTCATTAAAACAATTGAGTCTATCTCTTCCTCCTCCTCTTACATCTCTCAGATATCTTCTGTCGTTATCTCCTCCTTCACTCCTGTCTTGGTTGAAGATGTGAGCCTTTTTCTTGCCAAGGCAAACCCCTCTACATACATACATCTTTGATCTTATCCCCATTCTCTAATACTCTCTCTCTCTCTCTCTCTCTCTTTCTTTCTCTTTCTCCTGACCCCTTCCCTCCTGCCTACAAACACACACATCTCCCATATCCTTAAAAACTCACTTGATCCAACTCTTTCACTCTACCTCTCCCTCCATTTTCAACTATACTCCTTGAGAAAGCCTTGACTTCTTGACCTCTCACTAGCTTCTAAACCTTCTGCAATCTGACTTCCAACTTCATTCAACTAAAACAGTTCTCTCCAAAGTTACCAGACATCTCTTCATTGCCCAATCTAATGACCATTTCTCAGTCCTCATCCTTTTTGACCATTTTGCAACCTCTGCTACTATTAATTACCCTCTTTTCCTATCTTTTAGTGACCTCTCTATCTTCTAATTCTTCTCTACCTGGACGGTAACATCTTCCCAGGAATGAGTACACCAGGCTAATGACCTTTTTATCACCCCTCATAAGTATATCAGAGTTTAATCTAATCAACATAAACCTAGGGATGTTGACCAGAGCACCTCAGTCACGTTTTGAAATATTTTAAAAGCACATTCATGAACAGGAAAGAAACAAAATAAACTATACCAAGGCAACATAACAATGCTTTCCTTTGTACATTTATTTTTGAAAGCACATTAGATGCAATCTCCTGTGATTGTTGAACAGTTTTGGTTTGATGCCCATCTCTTTGTCTTACATGGAGATCCAAGCCAGAAATGAGCTGGATAGAAGACATGGTTTTAAATATCTCAGGGCTCTTGTGTGGTGAATTAAAGGGGGGAGGGACTTTCCCAAGAGTGCAGTTAGTAATACTTATTCTTGCAATGCCTACTTTTATCTTTTGGGTGCCTGGTGTGGGATGTTTCCACCCTATTGTCAGCATGGCAGAGTAGATAGCATGCTGGCCTTGGAACCAGGAAGACTTTGGTTTAAATCCTGCCTCAGGTATATCTTTGCTGTGACTGGTTAAATCATTTACCTTCTCTTAGTTTTCTTTGAAGAACCTTAGTTTCCTCATCTCTAAAAAAGGGTTAATAATAAAACCTACCTTGCAAGGTTGTTATGAGGACTAGATATCTAAAAATCCCTTTCTAAACCTTAAACCGTTATATAAATGCTAGCTGTTATAGATGCCTCAACCAGTCATCTGCCTAATATTTTTGTTGTATCACAAGTTCAAGATTATAACTTCTCAGGCAGTAACCTGAATAATTTTTTGCATGTCCGAGCTACCTCCCAATGAAAGAACTTCACTGTTTCAGCTTTATTTAAATTGGAAAAAAAAAAGACTTAGATAGGGTTGGTGAGTAGAATTGCCAAGGCGTACAGAATATACCTGTGTTGTTTCAAGTCTGAACCAGTCAGACAGTGAAGCTATTGAAATATGATCCCAACCTAAAGTAATTCTTTGCATTTCCATGCTAAATTTTGTTTCATTAAGGCTTAACAAGAGGTAGCTTGACTTGGCATGGTAGATGGAGAATCTGGCCTTGGAGTCAGGGACACTGACCATGTCAAATACTTATTTTGAGGTCCTACAGAAATCTCTTAACCTCTCTCTGTCTCATCCAGCTGATATAAAACTATACAAGTTGTAGAGAAATTGTTGATTGTATTAATGAAATGTGTTTCCTCACTAGAAATAACCTACACCAACGAAAAAACACTGAGATACTGAAATAAGGTTTTATAGAAAACCAGCAGACCTTAAGACTCACACCTCTGTGAATTGAAATAAAAGGAAACCTGACATAGTTTGCACTATTTTTAGTTCAGACACTTTCTAGAGTTTATTTTTAGAAAGCATTATTGATCCCTCAGCACAACCGATAAGCCATATGCCACCTTTTGTGCAAATATACGCACGTGTACCTACATATAAAGATGTATTATTTTCTCCAACTTGCAACAGACACTGTGTGGTGACCTTTGACTCCAAAAGAGAGTGGATTCTCAAGGAAGGATTCGAATTCTAGAGTCTTTGTACTAAACTTGAAAATTAAATCAAATGTAGGATCTGAAATGTAGGAAGATCTCTTTTCCCCAGGGAAACCTAATTTTAAATTTGGACACTAATGCTTTTAAAGTTTCTGTACTAAATTAATTAATCCTCAGCATTGATGACCCTCTGTGTTGCTTTACTGTGGCTTTGAGTACTTCTCTTAATTAGTTAGTGCTTCTTATTAAGACAATTCCCCTAGGCTATTATCTTTTCTCATATGTCACAGCGTCATTTCTATAGCCATCCCTCGAACCTTTCTCTCTTTGATCTCACCCAGTGCAACTTCTTGTAGTCCTCTGTTGAGGCCTTTAGGTCGGAGTATGAAATGGCTCTCAAACCTCTGGTGTTTGCTCAAATCTCTGTAGACATCAGTCCCAGAATAGAATTGGCCTTTCTGTCAAAGGCATCAGGCTGTGAATTCGTGTCCACTTTGGAATTCACTCTTCTCCCTAAATCTCTCTTATTGCTTTCTCCATAATAATCCCCTAATTTATCTCTGTTACTGTACAACCCTAGGTGCATTTATCTAGGGCTTTTTATAGCACATTTTATCTCCCAGAAGTTGGAACCTTGCTCTGAGTGGTGTCCCTTTGTCTCTCTACTGTATTGTTATGACTTTGACTGCTGCCCAAGTGTCCTCTGTTGTTTTTAACATTCTCTGTGGCTCTGAGGCACTTGTACAAAGACAAGAAAGGAAGGTCACTGCATAAGGTGAGGCTGAACTCTGTATTTCTTTTTTTTTTTTTCAGAGTTTTCAGATCCTTCCTGCCACCATACATTTGATAGGAATGCAAAGAGGAGGAAAACTCTCACTTTCTTCATGAAAATTAGACATACTATCCCTCTGCCACGTTGGCTCCCTTCTCCCACTGTTGTTATTTTATCCTTTGTTTTCAAAAAGGACCAGTGACATCACAGAGTGATGTCTTGACTTGGGCATGAATTGAATTTAAGTGAGGCAGAGCTGGGCAAAATTGACAGCCTCACTGTCTCTTCCAGAGTCATCTAAGTCCCGTGGCAAAAAAGGCCTCCATTTTGGGTGTTCCTAAGCTGGCTGCACTTCTCACTCTTTTGGTCTTTACCTCCATGACTCCACTGCCTTTTAACCCTAGAGTTGCCCTCAGACCCTGCGGCCTTCTCACCCTGAAAAATTCCTCCCCTATGTTGATTCCCTTCTCTCCATTGATTGGGGCCTCCATTTTGAGGAAAGACCGAAGATAGCCATGCCTTACCCAAGCTATGGTTCTGACTTTCCAGACTTCATCACCATATCCCCACAAGATGTCATTCTCTTCCCTCTTTTTCCATACTACTTTTTATGTCTTTTCTCTATGTATGTAAGGTCTTTCCCTTGAATGTAAGGTCCTTGAGGTCAGGGACCATCTTTCCTTTTGTTTTAACTGCATCCCTAGTACTTAGCATAAGTACTTGTCATATAGTAAACACTTGATAAGTGCTTGCTTGCCTGGACCCTACCTACTTTCCTTACAAATAGTTCTTTCTAGTTCTATTAGCCTAGAATTTTCATCTTGCTCTCTACAATTCAGCTAGTTGATAGGTCTGGGATTAAGATTTCAGTTTATAAGGCATAAGGGTGAAGTTCTAATCCTAACCCAGTTAATCAATAGACACAATAAACTAGGTATTGTTTTTTTCCTATAACCTCATCACAATGTACAGACAATCTTAATTTAAAAGAATTGTAGAAATTTTGACTGTTGGTTAAAAGGCAGATATTACCACCTAGGGAAAATCTTTGTGACTGGGTGAGAAGATAGAATCACACTTTGTGCTATGTAGGTAATATGTATGTGGTTGTTAGCTGTCTATGATAAGGACAGTTGACCAATGTGCAGCGTAGACAGATCTCTTGAACTCCCTCCAGTCTTTCCTAAGTCTTTGTCCATCTACATCTATGATAGAAGTAATATCTTAACTCTTCCACCCATGTAGATTAGGCTAATTTTTCCTTAAAAGATATTGAGATATTCCATAAATACGAAGTAGCCATGAGGACCTGGGTGGGGGAGGGGAGGAGCGGTCATCTCTGAACGTTGGCTGGTAGTGCTTCCCTCAGATGAATCAATTCAAGTTGTCTTCAGTGCCTATATTATTAAAAATCCATCTGCTATGACTAAATAAATCTACTTTTGTTAACTTTTGAGTGATGTTGGACTGTCACATTCTGCTCAAATATTGAACCTAAATTACCAAAGGATTGGCTTGTATCACACCCAGCCCAGAATACCATTCCTTGCATCATTTTTTTATGGCATAATAATATACTATTACATTCGTAAACCATAAATTGCTCAGCTATTCCCCAATTGGTGGGCAACCTCTTAGTTTCCAGTTCTTTGCTCTAACATAAAGAATACATATGGGTTCTTTTTATCTTTTCTTCAACTCTTTGAATTATGGGTCTTGTAAGGGTGTTCTTGGGTCAAAAGTATGTACAATTTAGTGACTTGAGGGGGATATTTGCAAATTTCTCCCCAGTAAGGCTGCACCAATTAACTATTCTACCAGTAAATACCTCAGCAAAGATCTCAAAGGATACCAAAATATCGGAAAGATCAAAAGGAACACAAGAAAATGCCTCCATTCAATCCAGACTCGCTGAAGACCATGACCAAACAGAAAACCTAGATATCCTATTTCAAGAAATCATGAAAGAAAACTGCTAAGTTCTCTTAGAACCCAAGGGCAGAGCCAAATGGCACCAGTCATCTCTTGAAGAAGACTTTTAAGTGAAGACACACAGAAATGCCATGGCCAAAATCCAAAACTAAAAGAGAAAAGAGAAAATATTGCAGGTATCCAGATTGACTTCTAGCACTCACGAACTAGAGTCAGGATCATATAGTATTATATTTCAAGAGAGAAGTTTGGAATATAGTATTCCAAAAATCAATAAAGACTTACAACCATGTATTTTACCCTGCGAAATGGAATATAATCCTTTGGGAGAAGTGAGGGGAAAAGGATGAACTTTTAATTAAATAAGAACTTTCAAGTATGGCTGAAGAAAAGACCAAAGCTGAGTAGAAACTTTGCCAATGAAACTAGGGCAACCTAGAAAGATAAATACATTTGAGCAATTGAAAGGAGCTAAATGATGATGAAGTACTAGCATTCTTGAATAGAGAGAAAAGACAAGTGACCCTTCAGAACTTCAGTCTCTAGGGGAGGCACAAAAACAGACTGGGGGGCGGGGGAGAAAGACAAGCAAAGGGCCTGGGTGAGATTTTCTTCTTTTTTGCTGGTTTTAAGAGAAGGCAAAAAGAAAAGAAAAAGAAAATAAGAAAAATTCAATTTGGGGAAGAAACATTTCTCATAATTGGGGTCCATGAGAATAATATACAAACATGGAGGAGAGGATGAAGGAGTAGTCATTTCAGAAACTGCACTTTTATTTCAGCCAAGCAAAAGAAGGTGTGGACAAATACATTCACAAAGAGTTTAGTGTTTAAATGCATTCAACTAACAAAGGAAATAGGGAGGGACAGGGAGAGGAGGAAAGAAGGGTTTAAGAGGGAAAGTAGAATCCAGGAAGGTTCATAAGGAAAACAAGTTAAATTCCTCAGGATGGATCATCAAGTAGGGATCAAAGGGAATAAAAGAAAGTATAAGAAGCAGTGATCTGGGGCCGGAGGGACAGAGAAAGAAACAGAGAAAACTTCTATAATTAAAAACTACTAGAATTGATTCGATTCTTTTCTTTTACCTCTTTCTTTGCAAAAAAAAGAAGGGAATTTCAGTAAAAAGAAAAAATGTGTGAGAATATGATGGAGGGAAAGGTACAATTAGCAATTATAACTGAAAATGTGAATAGAATAAATTCACCCATAATATGGATGACTATAGAAAAAAGAATAAAAAGTAGAATTTAATAATATTTTGTTTAAAAGAAATATGCACTTGAAACATGAATATTCACAGAATTAAAGTAAGGAGTTGGGCCAAGATTTATCATCCCTCAAGTAAATTTTAAAAAGCAAGATTTCATATCATGGTATTAGACAAAGTGATGGATAATAAATAGAATTAGAGAGATAAGCAGGGAAACTATACTGTACTTACAATAGTATAAAATTCTCTTTTTCTGATCTTCCTTGTATATTGAAATATACATGTCAAGTTCATAATAAAAAGAAAATTATTTTTTGAATTAATCTTTAAAAATCCTGTTTACCAACTATCTACTCTTTTTTATTTTCTTTAAGCTAAAATTTTATGTCAAACAATACTACACAATTGTTATTATCACACAAATTCTAAGAATTGCAGTGATCAATATTATATGTGTGACAGTAGAAGGGACCCCAAAATAGAACTGAACTAGGATTTCATCTCCTTTCTATCCTCATGGTGTTATCACTTGCTTCTGAATATGAGCAAACCAAAGAAAGAGGGGAAAAGTATGGTATCTTTTCCTAATAAGATCACCCACTCCTTTACTTGAGCTATCCATAAAAGTTCCATAAATGGTGTTCCATAGTTTTATAGTCCCAAAAGCAATCATTTCTGGTATAAGTCTAGGGAAACAATTGCATGGTTACTTACTTGCTTTAGGAAACTGGGGAGGGATATCTTATTTTTTAAAAAACTAGCAGCTTTACATGATGGAAGTACTTTGCTATCAAAACCATTCTCCCTCAGAAATCCCTCTTAAATATGTAGGGATTAAGTACTCTATATAGCATGATCCTATATAGCCTTTGCAGGTAGCTGTGGGTTGGCTTGAATACTGCAAACAGAATAAATACCTTAAGCGTCAGAATCAGTGCTGAAAAAGAATTAAAATATAAACAAGAAAATACTGTGATGAGAAATGAGTTCAAAACTTATTAGAGTGTAATTACAATGACAGGGGCCTGCTGGAACTCACCTTTTCCAGGCAAGACATAAAAGACAAAAAATCTACTCAGACAGACACGTAGGGTACTCCAGTTGTAGTTTGCTTTGATGGCACTGGATAACACCACTGAATTAAATTTCTATCTTTACAGAGGTATATAACAGGTGGTAATGTCTTTATTCAGTATTGCATTTCTAAAATTGGCATAGCACTTAGAAGCTCTCTTCCAGCCTCCATTCCAATTGACAGGCAGGTTAGGTCCCTAAAACAAGGTTATTGTCCCCCTTTGAGTTCTAGGGGTAATGGTAAAGCATTGTGGAGTTGTTTCTCTGGTGCTTTGATTGAAGCCCCTTTCTTGTATGTCCCCCCAGTAACATATGCTCAGTTAACATTTTCCCAAATTAATTGCCTACTGACCTCAATGTCAATTTGACCTCAATATCAATTAGCCAATTAACATCAATTAGCTTTAACAAAGAGATATTTATGGAGAAAGTATAGCAAGAACAGAGTCAGAAAAGGATCTCCCCTCTACTGGGGCACATTCTCTCCTCTACATACCCACTTGGTCCCTGAGAGAGTAGACCCAGACATCCTACCAACTTCAGTTCTGAGAGCATCACATCAGTTTGCTTGCAGAACTTACCGTCTCAACTGCTGGATTAGTGCACTGCTTGTTGGGGTCAAGAAGTTCACTTCTTAGGGCTGGTTCCTCCCCTGGCTTAACTACAGCAACTATTGACAGACTGTTATGGGCTCCATTTGCTGAACCACTGAAGACTCTTCTAACCTTTTGAAGCTCATAGGGTCATAATCTGATCCATTTCATCTCTGATACTCATTCACCTAAGATCAGGAAAGAACGATCACAAGGAAGAAATAGCAGTTTCACATTCCTGGCCTCCATGAGAGGAGATAATACCTCTATCCCCACCTAGAGGTTTATTTCAATGATGATTGTTTCTTGGGGAAGCAAGTCAGTCTTATTCTGATAACTAATCAGTTTGATTTCAACAAGTAGCACCGATTAATCCAAATCTAACCAAAAGATAACCAGTTCTATCCATTTTGGGGACAAGAGTTAAATAAAAATCTTGGGTTTTTTATCCAGAGTCCATAGTAGGAATACTGTGACAAGTAAAAAACTCCTCATCCCTGCTGACAAGATGATATATGAAACTAAAATAATTGAATCATTGGCATATCATAAGTTTTATCACTTTTTTCACATCTTTGAAAGGAAGAGAATAAGCATTTATTAGGCACCTTTTGTGTGTCTAGTTTTTGTTGTTAAGTCATTTTTCAGTCATGTCCAACGCTCTGTGACTCAGTTTTGTCCTCCATTTTCATCCTTCCAATCCCAGTTAAGCAGACATATTCAATACCAAATTCTGTATCTACTCCTCCATCCTTTTTTAATTTCAGATAAGAGTGAAATTCATCACATGGTTACTTCCTATTCCTTCCTCCATGTTTGTATGTTCTTCTTTTCATGGACCCCTATTCATAGGAGAAACAGAGGCCTAGGGAGCTTCAGAGATCTGTATGTGATCAAAGACAATTTCCTAGACCTAGAGGTAAGGCCTTAAGACCATTTAGACTACAAACCCCCCTCTCAGGTGTCTTCTTGAAACTGAGGCCTAATGAGCCAAATGACCATTGTATGATCAGCCAGAAGGGTCCAAGGAATAAAAGTGACTAGTCCTTCAGAGGCGTTAGAGTTCAAGCACTTCATGTGCCTCTAAAAGAAACTGAGTCCTAGAGAGCTGGAGAGGCAAGTGTAAGATCACTCCCAAGTTCCTAGGATGAAAAATACCAAGGCAATTCAATGGCTTTAGAGCCAGACTCCCAGCTGTGACTGTGGCCAGAGGAGGGGTGCGAGGGTGGGGGAGGAATGAGAGCAAGGGAGTTTGAGGGACCTGGATGTGATCACCTACAGGTTCCTAGGCTTAGAGCAAAGAGGACCTTAAAGGCATTTACACTAGAAGCCCTTCCATGGATGCTGCCTGAAACTGAGGCTTAGAGAGCTGAATGACCATTGTAAGTGCACCCGCAAGTGTCCAAGGACAAAAAGTGACAAGTCTTTCAGAGTCTTCAAAATCCAGACCCCTTATGTGACTTGAAAGGAAACTGGGGGTCTGGCTCAAAAGCTCTTGAAATCCTTGACATTTGAATCCTCAGATCTTATCAGTGATCTTACACTGAACTATCCAGCTTTCTAGGACTCAGTTTCCTTTCGAATCACATAAGGGGTTTGGACTCTAAGGCCTCTGAAGGACTTGTCACTTTTTGTCCTTGGACACTTGTGAGTGCACATACAGTGTTCCGTGGGCGTGCTAGGCCTCAGTTTCAGACAGAGTTCATGGAGGGGCCTCTAGTGAAAATGCTTTTCATTTTCAGTGTCCACATTCCACTTAATGGCTGGCTTAGAGGTATTTATCAGTTTTAACAGTTTCCCTTTCCCTCCCAGCTTCATTTATTTTTTTTTCTTTTGCTCATTAAAAGGGCCATTCCCTGACTACTTCCTAAAAAGGCCTATTCACTCAATGAGCGTTACCTCCCTCTAAGTGAATACCTGGAAAGGCCAAGGCCCCCCATTGCATCCTGGGCCATCTCCAGTCATTCTGAGGAATATCTGGTCACTGAATCCAGATAGCTCAGGAAGAGAAAGTGAGACTGGTGACCTTGCACAGTTCTCACTCACTCAAAACAAAGATCAATACAAATCATGTCATCATTTCTCTAGTGTCATGGTCTTCTTCAAAAATGAAGGAGAAATACAACAACAAGGACCCCTATTGTGGGAAATAGCATGTGTATCTTCCCCCCCACACCCCCAGCCCTCTTTGGTCCTTTTGCATTAGTGTATTCCTCTTACCCTTCCTTTTCTTTCTGGTCATTAAACCCTCAGAACAGAACACACCCACCCCAACTGCGTCCTCTGTTTGTTTTCTTTAACTCTTTCAATATCCTTTGAAAGCATTTTGGTTCTAAAGTGGCACTCCTATTTCTTATCCTCTTATTAGAATATTAGTACTATTTCATTGCACATCCCCTTCCAAATGTTCAAATAAATTTTCCTTTTTAGGTTTTTCGTGTTCTTAAGTCAGAGTTTCTCCTTAGCTATGGTCTTTTCATCATAAATGTTTGAAAGTTTTCTGTTCCATTAAAGATCCATTTTCCCCCGCAGAGGATTCTAGTTAGCTTTGCACAGTAACTCGTTCTAAGTTGTGAGTTTTTCTCTTTTGCCTTTGACAAGTTCTCTCCTTTATAGTAGAAGCTTCCAATTCTTACTTGTTCTTGAGATTCATTCCTTGATACTTGAATTGCTTCTTTCTGGATGCCTGCAGAAAATTTTTTTTCTTTGACATGGAAGCTCTGGATCTTGGCTGTGACATTTCAGGGACTTTATCTTTTGTAGTTTCTTTTAGGAAGTGGTCAATAGATTCTTTCTGTCTTAACTTTGCCCTGTATTTCTAAGAAGTCCAGATAGTTTTCATTTATGATTTTTTGAAGTATAGTATCCAGGCTTTTAAAAAATATATGATTCTTCATTTTTTGTCATAGTGATCTAGCTACATTTCTTTTTGGTATTCATGCAGTCTTTATGGGGAAAAAACATCTTTTTTTCCTTTGAGTTTCTGTGTACAGTTGTTACAGAATTACTCTTTCTAGGCTGGATTTTTTATTTTGGCAACTCCAGGTCTATGATAATTTTTTAAACTAATCAGTGTCTTCTGGCTTTACTCATCTTTCCAGATTTAGTTCCTGAATTGAATATTTGTGCCAAAGCCAAGTTCTGTTCCCTTCTGTGCTTTTGGGTGGGGTAATTAACCCTTCTTGGTCTCATACTTGGTTACCTGGGTTTCTGTGTTGGCCTCTGCCTTCAAGAGTTAAACCCTTCTGAATCTTTGAGATTCAGCACCTTCTATTACATTTCAGGGAAGACCTCAGGGCCCCTGGACCCCCAGGATGATCTGATTTGATTGCTACAGTGTTCCACACCAGTCATGTCTGTTCCTGGTAGTTTCCAAGATGCCTGCTACAAGTCTCTGACCATACTGGGGTTTACTGGGGGAGCCTTCATTTCTTTCTTTTTTAAAAATTCATTTATTTTTAGTTTTCAACATTCACCTCCATAAGTTTTAAATTTTCTCTGCCTCCTTCTCCTTCCCACTCCCCAAGACAGCGTGCATTCTGATATAGACTCTACATATATATTCTTATTAAACATATTTTCACATTAGTCATGTTATATAGAAGAATTAGAACAAACAGGAAGAACCATGAGAAAGAAGAAACAAAACAAAAAAGAGAACAAATAGTATGCTTTGATCTGCATTCAGACTTCATATTTCATTCTCTGAGTGGGGATGAAATTTTCTATCATGAATCTTTTAGAGTTGTTTTAGGTCCTTGCATTGCTGGGAAAACCTAAGTGTGTCAAAGTCAGTCATGGCAAAATGTGACTTTTACCGTGTACATTGTTCTCTTGGTTCTGCTTATTTCATTCAGCATCAGTTCATATAAGTCTTTCCAGGTTTTTCTGAAGTTTGCCTACTCATCATTTCTTATAACACAATAGTATTGCATTACATTCATATACCACAACTTGTTCAGCCATTTCCCAATTGATGAGCATCCCCTCGATTTCCAGTTCTTGACCACCACAAAAAGAGCTACTATATTGGGTGGGGGAGGGGACAAATGGGGAGAAAATTTGGAACCCAAAATTTTGTGAAAATGAACGTTAAAAGTTAAATAAATAAATTTAAAAAAAAAAGAAATGATGAGCAGGAGGTTCTCAGAAAAACCTGGGAAAACTTTCATGAGCTGATGCAAAGTTAATGTACTGTTTACAATTTAGGATGAAAAATACTGTCCATTCCCAGAGAAAGAATTGAGTGTTACTGAATATAGACAGAAGCATAGTTTTTAAACTTGAAAAAAAAAAAAGAGCTACTATAAATATTTTTGTACATGTGGGTCCTCTTTGCATTTTTATGATCTCTTTGGGATACAGCCCTAGAAATGGTTTTGCTGGGTCAAAGGGTATTTACATTTTTAAAGCTCTTTGAACATAGTTCCAAATTGCTCTACAAAATGGTTGGATCCATTCATAACTCCTCCAACAATGCATTAGTGTTCCAATGTTCCCACATCTTCTCCAGCATTTATAATTTTCCTGTTTTGTTATGTGGTAGGTGTTATGTGGTACCTAAGAGTTATTTTGATTTGCATTTCTCTATTCAGTAGAGATTTAGAGCATTTTTTATATGACTATAGATAGCTTTCATTTCTTCCTCTGAAAACTGCCTGTTCATATCCTTTGACCACTTATCAAAAGGTGAATGATTTGTATTCTTATAAATTTGACTCAGTTCTCTTTATATTTTAGAAATGAGACCTTTACAGAAACTCTGCATAGACCAATGCCTGACGCTGGATAGTCCAAATGTGTACACAGTCTAGAAATAAAAGCTGATACTATAAACAAATTAGGGGTGCAAGGAATAGTTTATTTGTCAGATTTATGGAGAATGGAGAAATTTATCACCAAACAAGAGATAGAGAATATTATGAAATGTGAAATGGATAATTTTGATTGCATTAAATTGAAAAGTTTTTGCATAAACAAAGCCAACACCCAAGAGTGTGAGGGAAGCAGAAAACTGGGAAAGAATTTTTACAACTAGTGTCTGTGATAAAGACCTCATTTCTAAAATATATAGAGAATTGAGTCAAGTTACGAGAGTACAAGTCATTCCCCAACTGATAAATGGTCAAAGGATATGAACAGGTAGTTTTCAGAGGAAGGAATGAAAACTGTCTATAGTCATATGAAAAAAATGCTCTAAATCACTGTTGATTAGAGAGATGCAAATCAAAACAACTCTGAGATACCACATCACACCTATTAGATTGGCTAACATGAGAAAACAGGAAGATGATAAATATTGGAGAAGATATGGGAGAATTGGAACACTATTTTATTGTTGGTGGATCTGTGAGCTGGTCCAACCACTCTGGAGAGCAATTTGGAACTATGCTCAAAGGGCTATAAAAATGTGAATACCCTTTGACCCAGCAATACCATTTCTAGGGCTGTATCCCAAAGAGATCACAAAAATGCAAAAAGGACCCACATGTGCAAAAATATTTATAGCAGCTCTTTTTGTGGTGTGGTCAAGAACTGGAAACTGAGGGGATGCTCATCAATTGGGGAATGGTTGAAAAAGTTGTGGTATATGAATGTAATGCAATACTATTGTGCTATAAGAAACGATGAACAGGCAGACTTCAGAAAAACTTGGAGGGACATGTATAAAGTGAGCATAGTGAGGTGACCAGAGCCAGAAGGACATTGTACACAGCGACTGCCACAGTGTATGAGGACTGTTTATAATAGATTTGACCCTTCACAGCAATGCAAGGACCTCAAACATTTCCAAAGCACTCTTGATGCAATATGCCATCCACATCCAGAGAAAGAACTATTGTTATGTTTTGTTTTGGTTTGGTTTTTCTCATGGTTTCTCTCATTCATTTGAATTCTTCTGTGTAACATAACTAATGTGAAAATGTGTTTAATGTGTGTAGAGTCTATATTAGAATGGGGAGGGAGGAGGAGAGGGAGGCAGAGAAAATTGTAAACTTATGGAAGTGATTGTTGAAAACTGAAAACAAGTAAATTAATTATTAACAAAAAATGTGTTTAATAAGAATGTACGTGTAGAGCCCATATATGATTGCATGCCATCTTGGGGAGGGAGGAGGAGAAAATTTAAAACTTATGGAAGTGATTGGTGAAAATTGAAAACAAATAAATTTGAGGAGAGAAAAAAAAGAAATGAAGCCTTTATCAGAGATACTGGTTGTAAAAATTCTTTCCTAATTTTCTGCTTCCCTTCTAATCTTGATTACATTGGCTTGGTTTGTACAAAAACTTTTCAATTTAATGTATTCAAAATTAGCCATTTTGCATTTCATAATGTTTTTTATCTCTTGTTTGGTCCTAACTTTCCCCATTCTCCATAAATCTGTCAGGTAAACAATTCCTTGCTTTCCTTGTTTGTTTATAGTATCAGCCTTTATATCTAAATAGTGTACCCATTTGGACTTCATTTTAGTATACAATGTGAGATGTTGGTCAGTGCCAAGTTTCTACCATATATTTTTCCAGTTTTCCCAGAAGTTTTTGTTACATAGCGAGTTCTTATCCTGGAAGCTAGGGTTTTTGAATTTATCAGACAGCAGATTACTATTGTCATTGACTACTGTGTCTTGTGTACCTAACCCATTCCATCGATCCACCACTATTTCTTAGCCAGTTCCAAGTAGTTTTGATGATTGCTGCTTTATAATACATCTTAAGATCTGGTATGGTTAGGCCTCCTTCCTTTGCATGTCTTTTCATTAATTTCCTAGATATTCTGGACCTTTTGTTCTTCCAGATGAATTGTGTTATTATTTTTTCTAGCTCTATAAAATAATTTTCTGGTAGTTTGATTGGTATGGCACTGAATAAGTAAATTAATTTAGGTAGATTTGTCACTTTTATTATATTAGCTCGTCCTACTCTTTGAGCAACTGATGTTCTTCAAATTATTTAGATCTGACTTTGTTTGTTTTGGGAGGTAGACTCCCAAATATTTTATAATGTCTACAATAACTTTAAATGGGATTTCTCTATCACTCACTGTTGGGAGCCCTCCTTTCTTGCTGCCTCTAGTTGCTGACTAGCCTTGCAGGCTACACAAGTTTCTGGTCATGCTGGATAGGCACAGGCTTTTTGCCTGTACTGGCTTTGCTACTTGAATACTAACTTTCCTATTGACCGTGAGCTTCTGGCTGACTTTTTGGATGTTGCAGAAAAGTTTGTAGTTTCTCAATGGATTTCTTGATCAGTTTTCAGTCTTAGGTGAATTTCAGGTTTTTTTATCATCCAAGTTTGTGAGTAGCTATGTGATCTTCCTCTCCTCAGACAGTCATTTTGGTTAGCAGTTCACAACTAGTTTTTGTTGTTATTTTTTGTTAGTCTTTCACTTTTTAAATTTAAATAGTTCTTACTGCTCTTTAAACTTCAAGACGGCTACACTGCACTGAAGAGAAGTTAATAACAAATATTTCCCAGCCTCCAGGACCTCTCCAAAGATCTTCACTTGTTTTCTAAGGATAAATTAGGATGCTTTGCAGCACTAGTTTGTCAGTTCTTGGCATTGTATTTTGGTTTTGATTACATCTTCCTTTGCATTTTGATGCAGCTAATGCTGTTGTGTGTGTGGTTTTTTTTTTAATGGATTTAAATGAATTTCTGAAACACTTGACTTCTCTACAACAGCCTCTGCATTATCTCTGTCATTATAATGTGTTCTTTAAGAATGACAGCTCTTATCTTTTCCTTGAAGTAATACCCATTCTTTAAAACTACAGAAGTAGAAACACAAAGATATACATAAACACACATACACACACTATGTATGTATGTGTGTGTACATATATACATACATACATATATACATATAAACTACAGAAGTAGAAACATGAAATTCTGCCTGTGACACTTACTAGTTGTACGATTATGGGCAAGTCCTTTAATATCTGTCTGCCTAACACTAGCACCAAATTCCCGGGTTTTTGTGAGGATCATATGAGATAATATTTGTAAAGTCCTTAATAGTGCCTAATACATGGTATAGCCCATTAAAAATAATTATTCTCTTCCCCTTTTTCAAGTCATCTACAGAATACCACACATTACCCTCACTACCAGTTGCTAGAGATGATCCTGATAAAAGAGATGGTGATTGTCTAGTGTTCTGTGGATCTCATACCTTTTTATAATGGCAAGTTTGGATCAAAAGTGGAAGACCGTGGCACTTTAGTATTGGGGGGAGGAGGGAAGAATTTGGTATTTGTGTTCCTCGTGGGTTCTAAAGAGGATTTCTTCTTGTGCCTTCATGTGAAACCTACTTGATAGACAGGATAGACAGGGCTTCTCTCATTCTCTGGGCAAGGCAACGTGCATGAGTATGGCAAATAGCTTTCACACATTTCATTAATGCTTTATAATAATTCAAAACTGTATGAGTTGAAAGTCAGACTTATACCTTACAGTGGCCACCACAGGGACTTAAGTAGGAAATCTCAAGGGTCTGCCAAATAGTATTTTATGTGTCTAACCTTTTTGTTGGCAGAAGATATTGTGCTTGTACTCATGAGAGTTTTGGATAGAGTGTCTGGCCATTTAAGTGAAGTTTTATTCTTAGGAATTCCATTTCATTATTTCAATGCCCTGAAAGACTCAGGATAGTAAAGGGTATAATGGGCAGTGAAAATGCTGTCAAGTCTGTAAAGTCTTGAAATTTCCTTATAAAATAGGGGTCTCTGCTGCTGCTGACAATTTTTTTTCAGTTGTCTTTGATACCAAGTCAGATACTTGGAGAAGCCAATCTCTATATTGGAACCTCATTATGCAAGGGGTACAGCTAGGCCAGATATCTGAACTTTCTTGTTCAAAAGCAGAAAAATGAGGAAATAGATGGTCTTGTCACTACCTTCAAGACCATAGGACCTTCTCTCTAACTTTTTCATAGCCATCCGATCCTTCCACATAAAACCTATTTGAAATTTTGGATATTAGTATGCAGCATTCCACATGGTGTCTGCTAACAATTTCCGCTTACATGATGGGTTACTGATTCATCTGCATAAATAACTTTCCCCCAGGATCTAAGTGAGATCATATGTAACAGATTAGTCAAATTGAAAATCCTAGAGAATTTACTTCACACAGCAAGTTCTAATTCTTACGGTGAAAGCAGAGTGTAAATATCCTTTAAGATGTCAGTATTAGCAAGTATTGGCTTGCATTTGTAATATAATACATGGTAACCATTAAAGTGCCCATCTTTTGTACCAATAGATTCTGAGCCCCTTGAGGACAGGGATTGTCTTTTGCCCCTTTTTGAATCTTTAGTGCTTGGCACAATGTCTGGCATATAAATGTTGATGGATTGCATCCAGTGAGTTCAAACAAGATCTTTCTAAAAGCTTCCAGCTCACTTTTTCTTACTTTTCTAAGCTTTCAACTGACACATCTCTTCATATCCATATTCCACATCTTTTCATTACACATGCCAAAATAAATATTGATGGTGCAAATGAATAGCCATGAAGATGAAACTGTGACATTGTGGACAAGTAATAAAATTTATAATATTTCACATTGTACAACGAATTTTCTCGCAGGAGTTACAGTTCCTGATAGGTACAGAACCTTGCTGGACAAGTGTGATAGGATTTTAGGTCCCCGCTGTTGATTTACAAAATTTTTTAACCCAGAAAAGGAAATGTTTGAACAAAGCAGCAACAAAACTAAGAGTATAAATGTACTATATATTTTGCCAGATTCATGACTCCTACCCCTCCTAGGGCTCCCTCCCTTGGAGTTTTGGGAGAGAATAGTTAGTATAGAGTTCGTAATGGTGGGAGGGGCATCATTCTTACAAATACAAACTGTCTCTTGTTTTTTTGGGGTGGAGGGAGGTATTATGTGTGAACTCTACTGTTTATAAAAGATGTGAGTTATGATCTGAATGAATTTTGGATCAAATCAAATCTCAATAAACTTGCATTTTGTAGAATTATGTCTTCCCATTGTTATGGAAAGAGAAAGAGAATCAAATATCTTTAGTATAAAGGGAAATCATTCAGACAAACTCACATTAACATTTATAAAATCTAAGGTAGCATTTTAGACACAGTCTGGAATTTAAAATACAAGAGCCAGTTTCTTTTACCATCATGGTCAGAGGACTAACAAATGTCAATTAAATCTACATTTATGTGTATATAATTATATTTCTGATTTCAATTTTTTTTTTGTTTAGTACATTTTCTGTGTAGCAAATACTTCTCAGAATCAGAGGAAGACTTTTTTTTTCCTTACCAATTTTTTTTCCACTGTTTATCAAAACTAGATTAAGTGTTAGAATAGCAAAGTATACATGGTTTAAGTATTTAGGCACTGGTTTTTCTCAGACATCACATTCCCAAACAGATAATGCATATTCTTTGAGGAGACTAAATTCACATAGTAACATGAATAACATCTTTAAATGTCAGGATTGTTCTTCTTCTTTATTCAGGGGTTCACAGAAACAAGATTATTTGTTTCTCAACACTGCTAGCCTTCCAATTTTGAAATTCTAGCTTACCAGGGGTGGAGAACCTGTGGCCTCAAGGCCACATGTAGCCCTCTAGGTCCAGTTCTGACTGAATCCAAACACCACAGTTTACAAATCCTTAGTAAAGGATTAGTTCTGGAAAACTTGGACTCAGTCAGAAGACCATACCCAAGGACCTAGAAGGCTACATATGGCCTCAAGGCTTGGTTTAGGCATTTCAGATTAGAACATTAAAAATTTTTGTCCTGGTGACATGTGCAGCTTGCATTCTTACAGCTACGTCTTTAAAAACAAAAGTACAGATTTTCTGAAATAAAGCATAACAGGAAAACCTGAGTAAAACACTTCATCTCTTAGTACTCTAGGCCAATCCTGTCCAACTCACATAGAATTGGGCCAATAAACACATAATATCAGGAAAGAGGAAAAGGGGGCACAAACCTACCTGCTACATGCTGACTTAGAAAACCACATGTTAATAATATCAACGGTAACATTCAAGAGGAAATGATCTGAAACCTACATCCAAGTCTTAAAGCACCAACTTTTCTTGGAACAATAGAACATAAGCACCTGCCAAATAAATCAGCCCAGACTGTTTCTCCATATCTGACTGTAAACAAAATCAGCTGTACAGTATTTATAGTCTCTTCATCTTCTAATAATCCTAATAAATTTGACCTTTAAGGAGAAAGAAAAGGAATGCAAAAGAAAGACAAGAAAAGAAGTTCATATTCCTATCCAGAAAAGGTATACTTTCGTCATGTTTAGGGAAATTTTAGCTCAAGGGTAAGCATACACATTATTGTCAGCAAAAAGAGAATTAGCTCGGTAAACTACTCCCATGACAGACTTAGTCATTTAAACAGCTTCTGATAATAACATACACAGTCTACAATTCTACTCTAAATCGCAGCAATAAAAATACCCCTTCCATTATAGGGAAACACATTTAAGACTTGACTGTGTATCCATCACATAAGAGTTAAGTAAAGGCGGTATTGGGTTTGAGAAACTTTTATACTCTAGAATCTCTGCCTCAGTGGTCAATGGAACTCATATTATCAGGAAAGAAAAAAATGATTCTTACAGTTTGTCCTCTCTCTGTTATTAGAAAGTAAACCCCTTGAGGGTAGGGATTTTCTCGCCTTTTTTTCTGTCTCTAGCATTTAATACACAGTACTCAATAAATACTTTTTATTCATTCAGTCTTATATCTAAGACTGGATATATCTATCTGACTTAATTAGTTCCCAGATTTACCAAACTTATGAAATGCGTCCATAAAAATTTCACTAGGAAGTTCAATGCATGAATTCAGTTTTCATATTTTAAAAATGATGCATGATTTTGATTTAAGTACATTCTTTAAGTACATTCTTTTTATATTTATATATAGTTGGAGAAGGTCATTTTTCTCTTTTTTTATGACTGGACAAAACTGAAAGAAAAGATAAAAACCGTTAGATTAAAATAGCTGCTCTGATTAAGTTTAAATACCTTGTATTTTGGAAGCTTAGGAACTACCTGCTGAAAAGGTTCTCAATTCCTTTTAAAAAATAGGATCCACTTCATTAGAACTAATTTAACTTTCTCAATTATGGATTAATTATATTACTCAGAAATTAGTCTGGGTAACTATAGGGCAGCTATCTTGGGTTCTAGCCGTAAGTGGGTCCAGGCTTCTACTACTGTAAAACACAAGCCAACGCTCATGTGCTTCCTATTAATAATCAGGCAGTAGGTACAGTTAGCAAAGGCAGTTGTTAAGTGTCTTGCCCAGGGTTACACAGCTAGTAAGTGTCTGGGGTCAAATTTTCACTCATGTCTCCATCACTCCAGGTTCAGCACTCTATCCAGTGTGCTATCTGAGTAGGGACAGAGCATGCCCACTTGTGGAAAATAACTTAGGCAGTCACACAGGGGATGGATTTGTGTGGAGAGACCCTTGATACAGAACTTCTAATCAATAGGCTTTTCCTATTTGGGTGGTGAGAAGAGAAAAGGTATTGTATGCAAAAGATATTGTGGAGGTAGAATGACAAGATTCAGCAGTTGACTGGATATGTGGAAAGAGGCAGAATGCTATGTTAAGGGTGACAGTGAGGTTGTAAACATAGATGACTGGAAGTATGGTGGGACCTTCAACAGAACTAGGGAATTTTGGAAGATGGACAGATGTGAGGGGCAAACGTGACGCTATAGTGTTACAAACATAAATCATGTAAGAGCATTTTATTTGGGACCAGTAAAGTCTTCAGCCCTCTAATACTCATACTTTAAATCTATATAGGCTTCTGTTTCAGAAAGACAGGAGGGAAGACTTAAGAGAGCCATTTATATTGTTGGAAGAAATTTCATGAAAAGAATCTCCCAGGGTTCCATGAATAAATGAATGAAAAGCATTTATTAGGTGTTTACTGTGAACAAAGCACCATGTTAAGTGCTAGGGATACAAATAGAAAAGCAAAATAGTCCCTGATCTCAGGAAGGTTATAATCTTGTGGGAGGAACTTAACATATATAGGTGTGAGCTATAAATCATATGGAAAGACCCCAAGGTCCTTAGAATGTAACAGCAAAACAAAGAGTAGTCTCACTTCTTTAATATTATTTCCATCCATAAAGCCATGCCTATTTCCTATGCTGAACTATTTAGACAATGCCAAGGACTGTGGTGATAAGAACTTTCTTTTTGGGGTCTTCAGAATCTGTGGCTGTTAAAGAGTTAGGGGATGCATCCCCTGCAATAATAGTTTGGGAGTCATGTCTAATAGAAACACAGATTTTTTTTTAATCCAAAAATTGCAAGGAAGTTTCTTTGTGGACATAGATTCCTTGTTGCTACCCAAGAATTCTGGCTAAGAAAGGGAGTCTGAAGGTTTTTAATATCTGAGGCATCTAGGTGGACTTGGAGTAAGGAGGACCTGACTTCAAAGAAGTAGTTGCCAGGTTCTCCCACCACAGAGTTAATACTCTGGATGATGGCTACAGAGGCAGGCCTGGTGGTTTGGAAGGCAGAAGGCAGCTTGGGCTTGGAGTTCTGGGCCATCTCCATCAGCACCCAAGGGGAGGACGTAGAGGTCAAGCTGACTTGCCTTGTCCATGCTGTCTCCTGTCTATCCCTCACCCCTTCAAGTCGGCTGGCCTGCTCCCATGGTTGGCAGTTAGTCAGGAGCCAAGGGGATTCTTTGATCCTTTCTTCTTATAAGTTGTCTGTAGGGGATGGGCTGCATGGGAGGGGGATGGTACTGGGCACTGTCATATGATTCAACATTAGAAATAGATGTGATTAATTGATGGAAATAACATTAAGAAAGATAGATTATCATTTGCTTTGCTGTCACAACCCAAGGACCACGAAGCCTTGCAGCTCACACCTCTGTGTGTTACTCCTCCCAATAGAAGGTAAGCTCCTGGAGCTCAAGGACTATCTTATTTCTTTATTTGTAGCCCCAGCACTTAGCACAATGCTCATAATAAGTCGCTATTGCTCAGTCCTTTTGTTCAGTCATATCTGAATCTTTGTGATTCTGACACAGGTATAGGAGTGGTTTACCATTTCCTTCTCCAGCTCATTTTACAGATGAGGAAACTGAGGCAACATGGTTAAGGGACTTGCTAGGGTCACACAGCTAGTAAGTGTCTGAGGACAAATTTGAACTCAGGAAAATGAGTTTTCTTGACTTCAAGCCCAGCACTTTATCCATAGTACTCCCTTTCTGCCCCTAGTTCAGCATAAACCCAAACAAAATCTGAGAGAGAAAGGGGAAATTTCCTTACCAAAACCTTGGAGAACTTTTAAATGCCTCTTTTCTCTGTTGTTGGTGTCTGCATTTCAGTGAAGAAGTCTGTACAAAAGAAACCTTTACTGGAAACAGTCTCTCCTAGTCATAGCACCATATTGTCAAGGCAAACCAGCTGAGTCACACTGCTTTCTGTTTGGGTTCTCTTAAAAATACAGATTTATTCATTTGTCAAGCAATAGCAAAGAAGTTTCTTGATGAGCAGTTGCTCCTCTCTACTCAAGGATTCCAACTATTCAAGGGAGTCTTGGGGTTTGTAATAACTGAGACATCTAGACAGCAGAGTAGATAGATGCTGGATTATAGTAAGGAAGACCTAAGCTCAAATCCTGCCTTAGACACTTTTATAGCTACATGGCCTTGGGCAAAGCACTTAATTTTTCTGTACCTCAGTTTCCCTACATGTAAAATCAGGATAGTAACATAGCACCTACCTTATAGAATTATTTCGAGACTCAAATAAGATTGCATATGCACAGCACTTTGCAAACCCTCAAATGCTATCTAAGCACTAACTATTCCTGTCTAAGGGGCTTCTAAAGAGTTTTTAGTGATTATCTCTAGTTATGCTGTCTTGCATTATAGTCGCAACTTAAGAACTGAGTGTTTAACACAAAAATAAAACAAGTCAAAGATTCATTGATGCTATTAAATCATGGCCAAATAGTCATATAAAGCCTCAAGGACTACCTGATGAGATAAAAGTATTGCAAATTGGAAATCCAAACACTTGCAAAGTTATCTAAATAGGAGCTATTTGCGTCTGTAATATTGCTAGGATATACCCTGCTTTTCTAGTCATTTGGAAGAGAGACAACTAATTTTGTGATCAATATCTAGTGACTGTTAATGGCCTAGTTATTATGTTGTTGTACAGTCATTTTTCATTCATGACTGACTCTTTGGGACCCCATTGGAGGTTTTCTTGGCAAAATACTGGAGTAGTTTGCCATTTCCTTCTCCAGCTCATTTTATGGATAAGAAATAAGGCAAACAGAGTTAAGTGATTTTCCCAAGATCATACAGCTAGTAAGTGTCTGAGGCCAGATTTGAACTAAGAAAGATGAGTCTTGTGCACCACCCAGCTACCCTAACTACAGTTATAATAATTATGGTATTAAAGGCCTGCCAGTTGGGAATTTAATATTTTGCTTCTTCACTATAAGGAAGATCTAACCAACAAATACTTTTGCATTTAAGTGCCTATTATGTGCCAGTCTACTCAAAAACAACTTATATTCTAGTGAGGATAGCAACAAGAACATATAATCATATGTGTAATATAAAGTTAATGAATAGATGTATGTACGAAGGAGTTAAATACAAGGCAGTTGGATAGGAAGGGCACTAGCGGTTGGAGGGAATCGGAAAAGGCTCCATCTTAAAGTAAGAGAGAGATTGAGAGAGATGTAAGAAAAGAGAGTGTTTTCTGGCATGAATTGCAGCGTGTGGAACATGGAGTGATATCTAATGAAGGCTAGTTGGGGCTAGCTTGTGTAGGGCTTTAAACACCAAACAGAAGTTTATTTTGTGTCCTGGAGGCAATAGGAAACACTGGATTTGGTTGAATAGGGGAGTCATGTGGTCATATCTGTGCTTAAGGAAAATGATTTTGGCAGCACTGTGTCAGAAGGATTGGTCTATGGAAAGATTTGAGGTGTGTTTAACTGTATCAGTGAGGAGAAAGGATCAGATGCTAGAGATGCTACAAAGATCAAAATGGTAAGATTTGGCATTTGATTGGTTATATGAGGTGAGGAAGAGTGGGTGAGGAGTCCAGGATAGTGCTGAATTTGGAAGGATGGTAGTGCCTTTGACAGAAGTAGAGAACTTAGGAAGAGGAGACAGTTTAAGGGGAACGTTTTAGGCAAGTAGAGTTTAAGTTGTCTCTAGGACATCCATTTCTAAATGTTCAAATGCACATTTGGTGATTTAGAACTATATCTAAGGGACTGGTGGAAGGGAGGAGGGAGTAGAGAATGAAGGGTAGGGGGTATATTTCTTGGGATGTTTTGCCCCATACATGACTACCAGGTTTGGGTGGCCCTGCTCTTCTCCTCAGTGACTAGTGGAGGGTAAAGGGTGAGGGCTTTGGGAGTGATGGTAGTAAACACATATGAGGGGAAAGCAGAAATCACAAGAAAATTCTCTAGAAAAATGTAGAGAGAACATTTTTTCATGTCCTAACTGCTATAAGCTCTCCTGGCCTAGGTTCACAAGAGAAGCCTAAAGGTGCTCCAGGATTCCTATAAGGCCCTCTATTCTTGCTTTCAGATTCTTTGTTTTCCTTAGGGCTCAACTTGGATGCCAACTTCCATTGGAAACTTATTTCTGATCCCTCTACGGAGTGCTCTCTGCCTTCTTTAACCATGTTATATTTAACACCAGTAGAAAGTAAACTTCTTGAGAGCAGGAACTCTTTTTCAATTTGTACGTAGTGATTTGCTTGTGGTTCCAGATGAAAACCTTGAAAAGGAGCTTTGCTGTTCCATGCTTAAACCCAGTCTCTTATCTAAAGGTATCAGCACTGAGGTCAAGTACGACCTTTAGTCTTTTTCTGAACCTGAAGCATAGAGCAAGTGATCAGCTAGAGGACAGAAGAGACAGGCAGACCACAAAAATATTTCCCTGCCCACTTTTTCAAGTCATAGATTGTTCCAGCTCCATGCTCCCTTCTTAGCTTCATCTGTTCTATTACTACCATTCTTAACAGGTACAGAGAATAGAAACTTTAGTTTGGAAAGTTTTCCCCAAAGTGTACCTTCTAAATCTTATGAACTTATATAACCAGCATTAGGTGCTTACTTTGTGCCAGGTACTGTGCCAAGTGCTGGGGATACAAAGAAAGGCCAAAAATGGTCCTTTTTCTCTCAAGGACATCATGGTCTAATGGGGGGAACAGCATGCAGGCAACTATGTGCCAACAAGATATAGATGAGAAAAATTGGAGATAATCACAGAAGGGAGGAACTAGCAGTAACGGGGATGGGAAAGGGCTTCTTGTAGAAGGTGTGATGAATGTATAGCATCATTCAACAGAGGAGGCCAAGCACATCACCCACAGTGATTCCATTGTTATCACAAAATCTTATAACTTTCTTAGGGTAGATGATTTTAGGTGGAACGGAGCTCAGAACTTTTCCCTTGGTCACCAACCGGGTTAGTGCCTGAGCTAGAAGTAGAAAGAAGAGGCTTCTTATCCAAGAAAAGTTTTTAATCACCTTTCAATTACAATGTCTGCAGTCATGGAAGAGAACAGTGACCCAGGCCACCCAAAGCAGAAGATCATCTCAAAAATCATTTAAAAGCCACAAAACTTTGCAATATATAAAGTGATGTTCTTTCAGAAGCTTTGGCACCACAATTATATTATACATGACTGTGGTCAGGTCACTTAATCTAACTTCCATGACCTTGAAGATGCCTTCTTGCCCAGTCTATGACTCCATGAGCCACATGATGGTCATAATAACCCTAGAGCATCTATCTCATAAAATTGTTGTGACACTTAAATGAGATGATGTATGTGAATCCCTCTGTAAACAATAAAGGTCTGCCAAAATGTCTGTTAAGAGCAGCTAGATGGCACAGTGAACGGAGGGCCAAATCTGGAGTGAGGAAGACTCATCTTACTGAGTTCAAATGTGACCTCAAGACACTTGCTAGTCCTGTGCCCCTGAGCAAGTTATTTAGCCCTGTTTGCCTCTGTTTCCCCATGTGTAAAATGAGCTGGAGAAGGAAGTGGCAAACCACTCTAATATCTTTGCCAAGAAAACCCCAAATCGGGTCACAGTCAGACATGGCTTAAAATGACTGAACAGTAGGAACAACAAATGTCTGTTGTTATTAGGTTGCTCAGGCTCATGTTTCATGACTTTGTTTTCCCTAAACACATATGAACTGATGAGTGGTGGGGTGAGGCAGCCGACAAGCATATGAGGTGGTCAAAGAAGTGGGAATGTAACTAAAAATCCATAACAGACAATGTACAACGTGGTAAACTACATGTAGATATTGGAGGAGTAGAAAAGGAAGAAGATGTGGGGGAGGAGAAAGAAAAAGAAACTGATTTCTCCCCTTTCTCTACTTACCCCGCTTTCTAGTGGGCAGGGAGAGAGAGAGAAGGTAGCTATAGCTGATAGATAATTGATAGATATAGATACTAGAGATGGATGGATACATAGAGATGAATATAGATAATAGATTATATATAATAGAAATGATAGACATGGATGATAGGTAAGATGATAAAGACTGATAGAGATGAATATAGATGATAGGTATAGATAATAGATGATAAAGACTGATGGAGATGATGGATATGGAATTACATGATAGATATAGGTAACAGTTATAGATGAGAGATAATAGAGAAGACAGATATAGATGACAGATGACAGATAGCTATAGATAATAGAAAGACAGAGATAAATAGATATAGATGCGAAGACTGAAAAATTAGTGTTTTACACCCTGCTGTCGTGCACTGTTGTGCAAGCAGACAGGGAAAGGATGACTTTTCTTCCAAAATTTGAACCCTGTGACAGCTCAAAAGGAGAGAATTTCTGCCCAAGTGTCTGAAGAGCCCTGCACCTGTACAAGACTACAGTGCCAGGTGTGATTCTTGTCAAAGCCTCAAGTTTATGTGATGACATGATACATTTTTTCCAGGAGACTATCTCAGCAAGTGTCTCCTTAGACCTGAAAGGAGCTGATGATTGAATCAGGCTTCTGGCAGCTATTTGGAATGTGCAAATGATTAGTTACTCTTTGCTGAGTATTCTCCTCTGTCACAAGATTAGACCTTTGTGTTTAGTGTACTTGGACATATCTCTAAATTATGCCCAGTCTGAGTGAGGGAGATAGAAGCCATTTTATACTGTTTCTTTCCATCTATTTCTATCATATTATTAAGAGAGGCTGCTTTTTTTTTTCGTAAAGAATTAGTTGTTGATAGAAATGGGAATATAGTGTGTAAACCCTCTGCTAAGCTCTATCTGCCCTGGGGAGATTACTCAGTTTCCATGAAAGTTAGGCATAGGTATAGCAGGGAAGGATCCTAATAGGGGACCAAGGTATGGTGACTAGAAAGACCTAGAAGTCACGTAACACTATTAACTTTCTTTGCCCTACCATTCTTTACTTAGTTAAACTAAAGGCACCTGAACAGCATCGTTAGCTAGAGTCTTGGACCACGATTTATAATGACCTGAGTTCAGATCCTCTTTCAAACATTTACTAGCTTCCTGGGTCAATTAACTGCTCTGAGCCTCAGCTTTCCCATATATATAGTGATAATAGTAACATCTACCTCCCAGGGTTAGTGTGAGGACCAAATGAGATATTAAATGTAATATACTTTGCAAATTTTCACTAGTTGTAAGACCGTGGGGAAGTCATATAACTTCTCTCTGCTTGTTTCCTCATCTATAGGAGTGGCAATTACCTCACAAGGTTATTGTGATGACATAAGATAACATATATGAAGGGCTTCAAAAACCTTAAAGTGTTATATAAATTCTAGCTATTATTAGCAACAGTAGCTATGGGATGGTAAAGAAAAAGGAAACAAGGCTTTTGATTTGGGGAAGTTTACAAGTTTTTGTTCAGTTGTGTTTGACTCATCATGACCCTGTGGATCATACTGGCCATGAGATTTTCTTGGCAAAGATACTGGAGTTATTTGCCATTTCCTTCTCTGGTGGATTAAGGCAGACAGATGTTAAGTGTCTTGCCAGTAAGTGACTGAGGCCAGATTTGAACTCAGATCTTCCTGATTCTAAGCTCAGCAGTCTATCTACTGAGTCACCTAGCTGCCTTCTAGGAAAACAGAGGTTAAGTGAGTTGCCCAAGGTCACCCAGCTAGTAAGTGTCTGAGACTGGATTTGAACTCAGGTCTTCCTGATTCCAGGACCAGTGCTCTATCCACTGAGCCACTGAGCTGCCCCACTTTACAATCTGAGAGATAGAATTCAATTCACTAAACGTTTATGAAGTCCCATTTGTATATGGGTTATTGTGCTATGTGCTTGGAGGACAAATACAAAATTGAAATATCCCCTGCCCAGAATACATACACATGAAAGAGTTGAGGATGCTTCCAAAGCCACATTCCAACTCTAGCCTCCACTTTGAACATCATCCCCTTGGTGAATGAACACCTCCTCAACTCTGAAGTCAGTCATAGATTTATTGCTTAATGGAATAAGCTTTAATAAGATGCTACCATGTTGGAACTCGATATCTGAGGTTTTGGTCTGAAGTCCCAAAGAATATGATAAGAGCCCCAAACCAAGACTTTTGGTAAAAGTTTTACATGCCAACTCTATTCCACCACCATTTGCTTTGTACAAGGTAAAGCTAACATCAAAAGATGACATACATTTGAATTCTCAGTGAAAGGGGTGAGCATGCTTTATAATTACAAGAAGAAAAACCAGATTGAAATTCGTCTTTCCAATTGAACATCTTAAGATTGTGGGTGGGAGGCTGTGTTAGACCATTTATGATATGTGATGAATGGTGGATCCCCTCTGATGAGTTGTTTAACTCTTTGTGACCCCATGGACCATAGCATGCCTGGCCCTTCTGTCCTCCTAATTCCTGAAGTCTGTCTAAGCTCATGTTTGTTGCTTCCATGATACTATCTATGCATCTCATCCTCTGCTATCCCCTTTCCCCTTTTGTCTTTAATTTTCTCAGCATCATCATCTTTTCCAATGAGTCCTTTCTTCTCATTGTGTGGCCAAAGTATTTAAACTTCACTATTTGTCCTTCCAATGAGCAGTCTGAATTAATTTATTAAGGATCAACCAATTTGGATCTGCTTGCTGTCCAAGGAACTCTCAAAAGTCTTCTCCAGCACCACAATTCGAAAGGCTCAACTTTCCTTATAGTCCAGTTCTGAAAACCATATCTTGCTCCTGGAAAAACCATAACTTTCACTATACAGATCTTTGTCAGCAAGGTGATGTCTGTTCTTTTTAGTATGCTGTCCAGATTTGCCATAGCTTTCCTTCCAAGGAGTGTCTTTTCGTTTCTTGACTGTAATCACCATCTGCAATTATCTTTGAGCCCAAGAATATAGAATCTGAAACTGCTTATATTTCTTCTCCCTCTGTTTGCCAGAAAGTGATGGAACCATTCACCACCATCTTAGGTTTTTTTTTTAGTGTTAAGCTTCAAAGCTATATTTTACATTCTCCTCTTTCATCCTTATCAAGAAACTTCATAATTCTTCTTTACTTGCTGCCATCAGAGTGGTATTGTCTTGTATATCTGAGATTTTTATTTGTCCCAGCAAGCTCAATTCTGTCTTTTGATTTGTCCAGTCTGGCATTTCACACGATGTACTCTACATTTAAGTTAAATAAATAAGGTAACAGTATACATCCCTGTCATACTCCTTACCCAATATTAAACCAATCAGTTGTTCCATGTTCTGTTGCTTCTTGACCTACATACAAGTTTCTCAGGAGACAAGTAAGATGATCTCATACTCCCATCTTTTTGAAGACCTGCCACATTTTATTGTGATCCACACAGTCAAAGGCTTTATTGTAGTCAATGAAGCAGAAGTAGATATTTTTTCCTAGAACTCTCTTGCTTTCTCCATAATCCAATGAACACTGGCAATTTGATCTCTAGTTTCTCAGCCTCTTCAAAACCAGCCTGCACTTCTGGTAATTTTTATTTCACATATTGCTGAAGCCCAGCTTGCAGAATTTTAAGTATAACCTTGCTGGCATGAGAGATGAGGACAATTATTGGGCAATTTGATCATTCCTTGGCATTGTATTTCTTTAGTATTGGGACATAACGCAATCCTGTGGTCACTGTTGACTTTTTCAGATTTGCTGGTATATTGAATGCAGCACTTTAACAGCATCATCTTTTAAGATTTAAAAGCTCAGCTGGAAATCCATCATCTCCACTAGATTTATTGCTAGTAATATTTCCTAAAGCCCACTTGGCTTCAATTTCCAGGATGTCTGGCTCTAGATCAGTAACCACACCTTCATGGTTATCACTGATATTAAGATTTTTCTTGTAGAGCTCTCTATATTCTTGCCATCTCTTCTTCATTTCTTCTACTTGGGTTAAGTCCTTACCATTTTTGTCTTTTATTGCTCCCATTTTTGCATGAAACAAAAATATCTCTGATTTTCTTGAGGAGATCCCTTGACTTTCTCATTCTGTTGTTTTCTTCCAATTCTTTGCATTGCTCTTTTAAGAATACTTTATCGCTCCTTGATATTCTCTGTAATTTTGCATTCAGTTGGGTATATCTTTCTCTTTTTCCTTTGCGTTTCACTTTCTTTCTTTCCTCAGATAACCACTTTGCTTTCTTGCTCTTCTTTTTCTTTGGACTGTTTTTTGATGCTGCCTCAGCATAATGTTGCAAACTTTTGTCCATAGTTCTTCAGGCACTGTTTCTACCAGGTCTAATCCTTTCAATCTATTCATCTCTTCTACTTCATATTTATAAGGAATATTATTTAGGTCATATCTATATGGTCTAATGGTTTTTCCCTACTTTCCTCAATTTAACTCTTAATTTTACAATAAGAAATTCATGATCTGAATCACAGTCCCTTCCTGGTCTTCTTTTAACTGATTATATAGAGCTTCTCCATCTTTGGCTGCAAAGTATATATTTAATCTGATTTGGTGATTTCTAGATATTGTAGGTCTTCATAGAACTGATCAACTTTGGCCTCTTTTGCATTAGTGGTTAGAACATAGACTTGTACTATTGTGGTGTTGAATGGTTTTCCTTGGATTTGAATAGGTAATCATTCTTTCCTTTTAGGGAATATACCCCAGTAGTGTTTTTCTCACCCCTTTTATTAACTGTGAGGGCTACTCCATTTCTTCTAAAGGATTCTTGCCCACCGTAGCATATATAATAATCACCTGAATTAAGTTCACCCATTCCTGTCCATTTACATTCAATGACACCCAACGTGTTGATGTTTAATCTTTCCACCTCCTGCCTGACCACCATCCAGCTTATATTGGTTCATAGATTACATTCTAGGTTCCTATATAGTAATGATATTTTTTTAAAAATAACATTTTTCCCAATTATGTGTAAAAATTATTTTTAACATTAGTATTTTTAAAATTTTGTTTTGAAAATTCTCTCCCTCCCTCCCTTTATCCTCTCACTCCTACCTGAGAAGGTAAGCAATTTGGCATAAGTTATACATGAGCAGTCATGTAAAACATTTCCATATTGGTCATATTGTAAAAGAAAATAGACCCCCCCCCCCAAAAAAAAACACTTAAAAAAATAAAGCAAAATACAGTGTGCTTCAGTCTGCATTCAGACTTCATCAGTTCTTTCTTTTGAGGTGGATACTGTTTTTTATTTTGAGTCCTTTTGAATTTGTCTTTGGTCATTGTGTTGCTGAGCATAGCTGTCATTCATGATTGATCATCTTACAATATTGCTGTTACTGTGTATAATATTTTCCTGGTTCTGCCCACTTCACTTTGCACCAGTTCATATAAGTCTTTCCAGACTTTTCTAAAGACATCCTGCTCATCATTTCTTATAGCACAATAGTATTTCATTCATGCAACAAAGCATGCATGGATCAATTCTCTGCCACTTGGGCTAATTTTGGTCTAATAATCAACACCAAGAAAACACAGATGCTCATGAGCCACCACCACATCATTCATAGGTGGAACCATTGGTTACAGCAAATGAAGAAGTTTTGAATGCTGCGGATAAGTTCACTTCCCTTGGTATAATGTACTTTCCAGGGATAGACACATTGATAATGACATTGACACACACGCTGCCAGATCTAGCTAGCTCAGTGTCTGGGAAGCTCCAAAGGAAAACATAGGAGAGAAGAGGTATTAGACTAACTGTGAAATTGAAGGTCTATAGAGTCATTATGCTGGCCTCATTGCTGTATGTCTGTAAAACCTGGATAGTCTACCAGTGCCATGCCAGAAAACTGAATCACTTTCATTTGAATTGTCTTAGGAAGATTCTGAAGATCACCTAGCATGATACAGTACCAGACACTGTAGGTCCTTGTTCAAATTGAGCTGTCAACCATTCAAACTCTGCTTCAGAGAGTGCAACTCCAATGGACTGACCACATTGTTTGAACATAAAACACTCACTTGCCAAAAAGACTATTTTATGGTGAACTCACACAGGGCAAGTGTTCATAGTGGTCAGAAGAAGCAATACAAGGACACTCTCAAGGTTTCTTTTAAGAACTTTGGAATTGATTGTGTGACATGGGAAATAGTGGCACAAAATCACTCATTGGGGTTTCTTAGATCAGAGAAGGTGCTGTGTTCTATGAGCAAAGCAAAATTAAAACAGCTCAAAGGAAATGCAAGATGCATAAATTCAGAGTATCTACCCCAAATGTTCACATGGACTATCTGTACCCAACCTGTGGCAGAGCCTTCTGAGTTCATATTGGTCTCATTAGCCACAGTCAGACACACTGAAACTTGACTCTGGCATGGTGATGTCGTTTTAGTTGTCTTTGAGAGTGAAGGACAACAGCCAACCATACCATAACTTGTTCAGGCATTCCCCTCAATTTCCAATTCTTTGCCAGCACTAAAAGAGCTGCCATAAATATTTTTGTACAAATATACCTTTTTCCTTTTTTTAAAAAAAATCTCTTTGGGATAAGGACTGAATAGGGATATTTCTGGATCACAGGGTGTGTACAGTTTTATAGCCCTTTGGGAATAATTTCAAATTGCTCTTCAGAATGGTTGGATCAATTGGCAACACCAAGAGTGCATTAGTGTCTCAATTTTCCCATATCATCTCCAACATTTATCATTTTCCTTTTCTATCATATTAGCCAACTTTATAGGTGTGAGAAGGTTCCTCAAAGTTGTTTTAATTTTCATTTCTCTAATCAATATAGAGTATTAGAGTTTAGAGTATTTTTTATATAACTGTAGATAGCTTTGAGTTCTTCTTAAAACTACCTATTCATATCCTTTGATCATTTATAGGGAATGACTTATCTTCTTATAAATTGACTTAGTTATATATTTGAAAAATGAGGTCTATATCAGAGACACTTGCTATAAAATTGTTTTCTCGCTTTCTTCTTTCTTTCTTGGTTGCATTTTTAAAATTTAATATAATCAAAATGATCCATTTTCCTCCTCATAATGCTCTTAATCTCTTGTTTGCTCTTGTTTTAGATGGATACTACTTATCATTTTAAGAAAAGTTCCATTTATTCCTATGCTCTCTTGTGTTTTTAATAGGAATGTGTGCTGTATTTTGTCAAAAGCTTTTTCTGCATCTATTGAGATAATCATGATTTCTATTGGTTTTGTTATTGATATGGTCAATTATGCTGACAGCTTTCCTATTGTTGAACTAGCCCTATATTCCTGCTATAAATTCTACCTGGTCATTACTATGTGATCCTTGTCATATATTACTGTAATCTCCTTGCTAGTATTTTATTTAAAATTTTTGCATCAGTATTCATTAAGGAAATTGGTCTAAAAGTTTTCTTTCTCTGTTTTTGCTCTTCCTGGTTTGGGTATCAAAACCATATTTGTGTTGTAAAAGCAATTTGGCAGGATTCTTTCTGTGCCTATTTTTCCGTATAGTTTATATAGTATTGGAATTAATTGTTCCTTAAATGTTTGGTGGATGCAATATTGATCTTTACAGCATCAGACTTTTCTTTCATCACCAGGCACATCTGAAGCTGAGCTTCCTTTTGGTTTTGGCCCAGCTGCTTTGTTCTTTCTGGAGCTACTAATGACTAGTGAGGGAGAATTCTCATCTTGATGTTGTGTGAACAAATTAGAATTCTCTCTGTTCCCCATTCACTTTTAGGTGGGATTGTCCCCTAGAGAGGTTATTTGAGTTCATGTCATTCATTTCTCTATTCTTCCTTCATTCAGCAATATCCCCTCCTGAAAGAATCATTGTTGAATCATACTGTCATCTGTGGTTTCTGCCCCTAATATTTCCCTTCCATTAGTTTCAATCCCGTGAATTTAACATGAAGAATCCATGATGTCTTCAGTGTAGGGTAGGAAGCCTAAACTGCAGGAACTTTCTGCTTATGACCTTGAACCCAAGATCCTTGGAAATAGCAATGCTTCCAGCCCAGTGCTCCAAATCACCATTCTGGGAAGCAACCCCTTATGGAGATAAAACCTGGCAATAGCTCCTCCTGGTACTACAGCCAAAACTACTGAAGTCCCAGGAAAGAAAGTTCTTCTCACCAAAGTCAAATAATTCAACATCAGAAGCTGTTATGATTTTATCAGTGGGAATGACATTAAAGAAGAGGCATTACCATCTGTTTTGCCACTGCACCCTTAGGACCATGGGACCTTTCCATCTGACTTGCAGCAGAAACTTTCCATATGTCTTGTCTCCCCTGTTAGAACATGAGCTCCTTGAGATCAGAAACTATCTGACTTTTCTATTTGTGTCCCCAACACATGGCATAATGACTGACACATAGTAGGGGCTTTAATAAACACTAGTTGACTGATTAGTAAATGATTAATAAATGCTTTATTTAATCCCATATTTAATGAAGATCAAATTCTCTCTGAGATAAGTCCTAGCAGGTTACCTGAGAAAGATAAAGATTAGATGACTTATCTGATCGATTGACTACATTACTAATTACTCTGCTGGGAATATCAGGGGCAGAATTTGAACCCAGGTTTTCACTACTTCAGCCCCAACATTAACTCAATCTGCCTCTCCTGTGAATTTGAATTTCTCTTATTTTCATTTTCCAAATGAAAAGCCTCCTCAGTTTCATGATCCATAATATTATCAGGCCTCCCACTTGGTTTTTTAATGATCTCACTGACAACACAAATCTCTCTGTGGTTTCTTTGTGTATATCTACAAGAGATTCACAAACTGGTAGCCTTATGTTTCATTTCATGGTCAGACTTGAAAAACATTTCCGTCTCTTCCTATTGAATGAGCAAAACAAGCCAGCTGCTACTTCTGTGTTGGCTTTAGGAGTGGCCTGAAGCATTTTACTTTAAGTACTAGTCATACCAGAAATCGGTCTTCAACCTTAAAGAAATGTACTTGCTACCTCTCATTCAATCAAAGGGTCAATTTACAAATCTGAAGGCAATAATCTCAAAAAAATATGTAAGAAGAAAACACAGGATATAGAGTAGATACTGCTTAAGATGCTAATTACTATCAAGAATTTTATCTGTGAAGCTTTTGGAAAGTAATAGTTAGTTTGGTTTGAAATACCAAGAAGAGAGTTTAAAATTCAAAGACAACTGAACAGCAGGTCATACTGCCACCTTTCTTCTAGCTATAGTGTGTTAAGGAAATGGCCTTTAAAATGTCAAAGGTGGTTGTTTTTCACCTTTGTGGTTGAGTCTATCTCATCAGGTTCAGGGTTTGTCTGGTTGGTTTTTTGGCCCCATTTCCTGCCCTTCACTTTCCAACTTCTCCCAATTCCAAAGCCCCCTCTGAAAATGAATTGCTAAACATGTAGTTAGGTATCTTAGAAGGGATGTGTTCCCTTGCTGTTGTGCTTAAACATGAGCCCTTCCCTCTCACCTCCCACTCATTGAAGGTTCTCTGTTTCTGCTGTGAGAAAAACCAATATCTGGGTGAAAGTCATTTATGATTTTCACAGCTTGTCCATGGAGAGGCAGACGGCTCCATCTGAGAAACTCTGGGCTTATAACCCTACCTTAGGCACTTACTGGTGAGTGCTAGCCATCTTTCTTCTTGGAGGACATCACCTGGTCTGACTTATCACCTGACTCATCACCTGATGACTGACTTTTAAACGTGTCCTTCTCTTCTTTCAGATTTTTGACAATGAAGCCAAAGATGTAGAACGAGAAGTTTGTTTTATTGATATTGCCTGCGATGAAATCCCTGAGCGCTACTATAAGGAGTCTGAGGTAAGCAACAGGCGGGAACTGAACCATAGATAGAGGGGCCTGGGAAATCTCTTATCCAATTTTTTAAATGATTCAATATCATGCACGTAGCAATTGTTTAGTAAGTATTTGTTGATTTGAGACTATCTACTCATGTAATAGAAATGGAGAAATACCAAGTTATGTGGTCAGCTAATATATTTGAGATGCACACCTGTCTTTCATAGAATCGATAGCGCAAATAGTAATAGCTACTATTTAGTGCTACTTGCCAGATACTGTGAGTAAACACTTTTTAATTAAATCTGTGATCTCGCTGATTTTAGAGTTTCTTCATTAACCCATCCATGCCTACCAAGGCATTCTTCAATGTAGTGCAGTGAGACTATGGGTTACATAGAGAACTCCTAGGCGCAGGAACTACATCTGCTGGACTCTTTGATCCAAGGTCTCCAAGTGAAGTCTCTAACTTCCAAGGACCCTGCAGGTTTACAGTGGCCAGGTGGAGCAATGGTTAGAGTTCTGGGCCTGGAGTCAGGAAAACATAATTTCAAATCTGGCTTCAGACACTTATGAGCTTTGTGTGACTCTGGACAAGTCATTTCCCCTTCTTTTGCCTCAGTTTCCTCATCTATAAGATGAGGATAATAGTAGTGCCTACCACCCAGGGCTGTTGTGAGGATCCAATGAGATATTTGTAAAGTGTTTTTGAAACTTTAAAGCTCTATATAAATGCTAAACTTTTATTTTTATAACAACAATGCCAGCCTGTGTGAAGTTACAACTTGGGCACCCTCTTCATTTTTTACTTATATCTAATGCTCTGTATAAGCAGTGCCCAGGCACTGCTTTATGACTGGGAGAAGAAATATAAACATATCAGCTTCTATACAATATAATCTCTGTAAGTCGATATATTTCTATGGAAAGATTTTAAGATGTCCATAAGAACTTAGAAGAAGCCTTTATAGGCAGCTTCCACAGGAACAAAAGAGAGGAAATTGAGTCTGACTTTGCTGATGCTGGAAGTCAGATTTCTTGGATTTTTCATCAAAATTGCTCATTTAGGACTTTTGCATAAAATCATGGAACCATTCAAATAATTCAGGTAAATTTGGGTCATCCCCTAGCATCCCCACTGTTTCCAGGTAGGCCTGCATTGAAATGGTGTCATGAAGAGAGTTCCGAGTTTTCAGAGAATGAGGATTGTGTGTCCTCTGCTGAATCACAGATTTAGGTTTCCTTTAGATCAGCTCGTCTAGCCTCTTCAATTTTCTGGGTAGGAAAGTAAGACCCATTCTTGCCCAATGTCACTTAGTTAATAAGTGCTAGGGGATTCAAACCCTCTCTTCTTTCCAACATATCACTCCTGCATTCAAACTTCCTCTTACTCAGTATCTCAGAAGGCCCACCAACTTCAGTTATACAGAGTGACTTCACTACAATGCAATCAGACCATGAATTACACAGAGACTATCTAGACAGAGGAAGCCACAGAATGAGGTTACAGAATGGCTCAAGCCCCATATCTTAAGCAATACCCTGCACATAGCAGTGGCTTAGTAAATATTCGTTGATTTGAGACTATACTCATCTAATAGAAATGACACAGGTAATGTGACCTCCTAATATTTTTGAGATGCCCACTACTGTTCAGAAAAAAAAAAAAAGCAAACATTTATATAGCACTTAATTTGTGCCAGACACTGTGCTAAGCACTTTACAGTTACCCAAATAGACCTGTGATCTCACTGAGTTGAGAGTTCCCTCCATCCATGTGCAGTTTCTGTCCATGTTCTTCAAAAAGTTTGCCAAAGTGGGATGTGGTTCACTTAACATTCTGGAGGCATTCCTTGTTTTCCCAACATTGTAAGGTACCAGTAGAGCATTCTACCTGTCCTCCTCAGTGGTGCAATGGATTGAGCAGAGGACCTGGAATAAGGAGGACCTGAGATCAAATTGCTACATCCACTAGCTGGGTTACCCGAGGCAAATCACTCATAGTCTGTTTGCCTCAGTTTCCTCATCTGTAAAATGGGGATAATAATAGGACCTAACTCCCACGATTGTTGTAAGACTCAGGATAATAACTGTTAAGTGCTCAGCCCAGTGCTTGGCATAGAAAAGGTCCTGCATAATGCTTCTTCCTTTCCACCAATCGTCTCTCACTTCTGTTATGTGATTGTTTCACCTTCTCTTCCTGTCCTGTACTTCCTTGATGAAATCTTTTGTTTATGTTTTTCAGAATTTCCTCTTTATTATATGATCTAGCCTGCCCACACCTACCATATACCTCTATTTCTGCCAATGAGATACTCATCTATAGTTTTTCTAATTTATTTTTATTTTATATTCTTTTTGAATTTTGAGTTCCAAAATCTCTCTCCCCATCTCTTACATATCCACTGAGAAGGCAAGCAAAATGATATTATTTATACATGTAAAATTATGCAAAAGAAACTTCCATATTAGGCATGTTACAAAACAAAATAAAAAACAAAGGGAGAAAATTATACTTCAATCTGTACTCAGAGTTCCTCATTTCTTTCTCTGAAAGTGGATAGCACGTTTTAATCGTGAGTCCGTTAGAATTGTCTTGTATCATTGTAGTGACCAGAGCAGCCAAGTCTTTCACAGCTGAACATCTTTACAACTTCATTGTTACTGTGCACAGTGATCTCACTTTACATCATATATACCTTGTGATTTTTTCTTAGCATCCCCTTCATCATTTCTCACAGCACAATAGTATTCCATCACAATCATATGCCACTTCTTGTTCAGCCTCCTCAATTGATGGGCATACCCTCCATTTCCAATTCTTTGCTACCAAAAAAAGGTTACTATAAATATTTTTGGACATATAGGTTTTTTTTCTTTTTCTTTGATGTCTTTGATCTCCTACCACCTAGTAGTGGCCTTGCTGGATCAAAGGGTATGCACAGTTTTATAGCCCATTGGGCTCAGTTCTAAATTGTTCTGCAGAATGGTTGGACCAGTTCACAACTAGACCTATTTGTAGAGTTAGTGTACTTATTTTCCCTCATTCACTCTAGCATTTGTCATTCTGATAGTTGTGAAGTGATACCTTAGAGTTGTTTAATTTGCCTCTCTCTGATCAATAGTGAAGTAAAGCATTTTTTCATATCACTTTAGATAGCTTTTATTTCTTCTTCTGAAGACTGTTCATCCCTTAACTATTCATCAGTTGAGAAATGGCTCTTATTTTTATAAATTTCACTCAGTTCCCTATATATTTGAGAAATGAGGCCTTTATCAAAGAAAGTTGCTCTAAAATTTTTTTATATTCACCCTGTTCACTTTCATAATTATGATTAATAATTATATATTTCCTTCTGTCCTATTTTCTTCTGTTTATACTTTTCTCTCTCTTTTTATCCTGTCTCCTCTAAAAAGTCTGTTTTGCTTCTGACCACTGCCCCTCTTTAATCTTTCCTCACTTTTGTCATCGCTACCTCCCCCTGTCTCCATATCTCTTATTATCCCCTTCCCCTCCTATTTTCCTGTTGGATAAGATAGATACCCAATTGTGAATGTGTGTGTGTGTGTATGTATGTATGTATGTATGTATGTATTCTTCCCTCTTTGATCAAATTCTGATAAGAGTGAGGTTCACTTATTGCCCACTACTCCCACCCATTTTCCCCTCCTCAATAAAACCTCTTCCTTGCACATCTCTTTTAAGGGAGAAAATTTCCCCCATTTAATACCTCTCCCTTCCCCCTTCTCCCACTGCAAATCTCTTTTTCACCCTTTCTTTTTTTTGTTTTGAGATCATTCCAACATAATTAATGCATGCCCATGTCCTCTATCTACTTAAACTCCTTTTAACTGCCCTAATAATGATACAGTTCTTAGGAGTTAAATGTATCATCTTCCCATATAGGAATATAAACAGTTTAACTTTATTAAATCCCTTATGACTGCTCTTTTATGTTTGCCTTTTTATGCTTCTCTGGAATCTTCTGTTTAAATGTCAGATTTTCTATTTGGCTCTGATATTTTGATTAGGAATGCTTGTAAATTCTCTATTTCATTAAATATCCATTTTTCCTCTGATGGATTATACTCAATTATGCTGTGTATGTTTTTTTTTTATTGTATTCTTAGTTCCTTTGCCTTCTGAAATATCATATTCCAAGTCTCCACTTCTTTAATATGGAAGCTGCTAAGTCTTGTGTGATTCTGACTATGGTTCCACAGTATTTGAATTATTTCTTTCTGACTGCTTGCAATGCTTTCTCCTTGACCTGGGAGCTCTAGAATTTGGCAGTTTTCATTTTGGAATTACCTTTAGGAAGTGATTATTGAATTCTTTCAATTTCTATTCTAACTCCTCCCTCCCCCTGGATCTAAGATGTCAAATCAGTTTTCCTCAATAATTTCTTGAAATATGACTTGTAGGCTCTTTTTTTGATCATGGTTTTCAGGTAGTCTAATAATTCTTAAATTATATCTCCTCGATCTGTTTTCCAGGTCAGTTGTTTTTTCAATGAGATATTTCACATTTTCTTCAATTTTTTCATTCTTTTAACTTTACTTTATTGTTTAAGTCTCATTGAGTCATTAGCTTCCACTTGACCAATTCTGATTTCTAAGGAATTATTTTCTTTAGCAAGCTCCTGTACCTCTATTCCCTTTGTCGAATTCTACTTTTTAAGGATTTATTTTCTTCAGTGATTGTTTGTGCCTCTTTTTCCATTTGGCCCATTTTGCTTTAAGGAGTTTTTTTCTTCAGTGATTTTTTTTATGTGACTTTTACCATTAAGCTAATTTTGTTTTTTTTAAGATGTTATTTTTTTCTTCATTATTTTTTGTGTTTCTTTTTATTGTTATTTACTCATTTCAGTTGGGTCTGATTCTTTGTGATTCTATTTGGGGTTTTCTTGGCAAAGATACTAGAGTCATTTGCCATTTCCTTCTCCAGCTCACTTTATAGATGAAGAAACTGAGTCAAACAGGGTTAAGTGACTTGCCCAGAGTTTACAAAGCTAGTAAGGGTCTGAGGCCAGATTTAAACTGAGGAAAATGAGCCTTCCTGAGCCCAGGTCTGGCACTTTATCCATTGTGCTGTCCCAGAATCACCTAGGTGGCCCTTTTACAAAACTGTTAATTATCTTCTCATAATTTTCTTATATCACTCTCATTTCTTTTCCTAATTTTTGCTCTATCACTCACCTTTTTTTAACTCTTCTAGGAATTCTTGTTAGTCTTGGATCCAGTTAGCATTTTTCTTTGATGCTTTGTTTGTAGCTGTTTTCACATTGTTATCTTTCTCTGAGTTTATATCTTTGGTCTTTCCTACCACTATAGTAACTTTTTATAGTCAAATTCTTTTTGTTATTTTTTTTAACTAATTTTTAATCTTTTGTTAGCTTTAAATTTTATGTTAAACTTGGGCTTTGCCCACCTGGAGTGGGGATTGGGGAGGCACTGTGCCAAGCTTCAGGCTTTTTTGTACTGCTGTCTTCACAGCTCATTCTGGGGCTCTGCAGGTTCTTGGTGCTTCCAAGGTGGTATGATCTGAGAAGAGATGTGGTTACTGCTCTCCTAGACTGTGCTCTGGTCTTTACTCAGGTAGGGCTCCTGGTCCCCCTGCAGTTACAAGTACTAGTGCTCTTCTTAGCCCTGGAATTATTACCAGGTCTAGGAATCTGTTCCCTTATGACTGACCACACTCCCATCCACCCTGGAACTGTGGCCCAGAATGTCTCTGGACTGAGAGCTCACAAAACTGCTACTGTTGCCTCCAAGGCTCCCTGCTGGTGCTCCTGGCATACTCCAGGCCTGATCCTATCCCAGTGTTAGAGATCTCTTCTAAAGATCTCGTTAAGCTGGAAAAATATTTCTCTCTGAACTTTTGATGGTTCTGTTTCTCCAAAACTGGATATGAGGCATTATTTAAAGTTGTTTGTAAGGATATGTTGGGAGAGTTCAACTGAATTCCAGCCTGTACTCCACCATCTTGGTTCTACCATTCATGAAATGTTCCACATTTCACTGCCATGTCGCAACAGCAATAAACTTTGAGTAGTGAAAACATGGGTCTTTGAGGTAATATTTGTAGAATACTTAGCACAGTGCCTGGCACATAATAAACACTTGTTCCCTTCCCTTTTCTTTGCTTTTATGGGAAATTTAGGGGGTCGTTAAAGTGCTTTGTAATTTTCAGTGGGCAATTCCACATTTTCGGTTCTGGGCCCAGCTCTTTGTCCATGTTTCTATATTATCTGACCCAGATATATACCTTTGGACAAGGTGTCCATTAAAATGCTTGTTGAAATCTGACATTTTTCATCAATTTAGTCTTTTTTTTTTTTTATGTGGGTGGACAGGTCAAACTCCTTTGACAAGCTCTAAAAAGATAATGCAATCAGCTCAATCCCATCAATAAACAGAAATATCCAGAGATCTTTCTGGAGAAGGAGAGAATCCCTAACCTGTTACTCTGAGATATATCCTTCCATTGTTGTGGCCAAAGCCATATTTGAGCACATATCTCTCCATTTTGTGCCCTACCTAATATTGTACCTAATTCCACTGAATATAGAGAATATTTTTACATCTTCCAAGAAATCCTGAATCATCCTGATGTACAGATGGAAGATGCCTTTTTGTAAAAGAGCTCTTAGACAGCATTTCATTCTATCAAATTGAATGTTTTTTATATAACCAACAAACAATAAGCACAATGAGTTCTCATATTCTCTACAATGTTCATTTAATTGTGAGATGATAAATATGTGGTCCGTCACTGAATATTTTTTGTGAAAGCCTCCTTACTCTTATTTGTACATAGTTGGCTCTATAAAGATTTTGTAAGCACGGGACATTAGGCATATGGGTTGATAGTTATTGATATTCTCACTTAACACAATGCCTGTCACATAGTAGGAACTTAATAGATTCTCCCCGCTTCCCTCCTTCTCAGTCACTTTTTTCCTCTAGTATTAACAAGTGCTGAGATTTTTTCCACACCTTTGGTATCTTTCCCTCCTTCTTATAACTTTGTCTGTTGGTCCTTCAAAGCTCTCAGAATTCTATTGCCTGAAGTATGTATGTGTGTGTGTATCTATATATATATCTATCTATCTATATCTATATCTATAGATATAGATACTTACTATCTTTTTTCTCTTTAGCATCTATAGCTAGGATTCCATAAAAGGATTATAATGTTAAGGTCAAGTAGGGTATTAGTGTCCACATGACGGATGTTAAAATTCAAGTGGGATATTAAGATCCAAATGGGATGTTTGGGTCCAAGGGGGATGTTAGGATTCAAATGGGATATTATGGTTCATGTGGGATATTAGGACCCAAGTGGGATGTTAGGGATCAAGAGCAGTGCTTCCAGTATCCTTAATAGAGAAAACAGTTTATTAAAATGGTTTTTGCAAATCTTTCCTATTTTCCTTCTATATAAAATCCTTCTTCCCTTTTCATCTTTAATGCCTTTGGGATGACTTTGCTTACTAGACTGTCTTGCCACACTTTCCTTAAACTGGTTTTATCCTGCACTGTTTCTCTCTGCTTTATGAAACAATATTGTTCATGAATAATCTATTATCTATTATAATAATATATCCACAGATAATATTATCTATTATAATAATCTGTTATATAACATTTTACAAACAAATTTATGTTCTAACCCAATGTTGACTTTGGCAGCCAGCTCTCTTTGACAAGTTTGCGGACTGAAGTACTTTGTGGACTCTTTTCATCTACTTGCTGTGACAGTTATTCCTTTTTAGAGTCCGGTAGGTGGCAGAGTGGATAGAACAGTGCACTTAGGAGTCAGGAAGACTAGAGATCAAATCTAGTCTCAGATGCTTATTAGCTGTCTGACTATCAGCAAGTCAGTTAACTCCTGTCTGTCTTGGTTTTTTCAACTAGAAAATTGTTATAATAATAGCATCCAACTCTCCCTTTCCACTTCCCCCCAGGATGGTTGTGAGATTAAAGTGAGATAATATTCATAAAACACTTTTATGATTTAAGTGGTGAAACTTTGGCATGAAATTATTATAGTTGTTGTCAATGTCCTATCTGTTATCTGTTTCAGATTTTTGGTTTTCAATTACTTGTTTACATAATTCAAAATTCTGTTGTTTCATTTCATGTGTATCTTTTTCTCATTTTTCTGGTGTTTGTTTGTTTTACAAATTCTTGTCTTATCTCTGATGATCCAATTGCATATAGACAGAAGACCCAGGGATAACTCCCATATGGATAACAGGTCTTTTCTTGTCTGTCAAAATCTATTTCATTCTCTCTAGTGTTTCTTGGTACTTGCCATTTCCAATGTCTGCCAGTTTTCTTTTTTGTTTTTAAAGAAAGTATTTATAATATAGGAACATGAGGCTTCTAATACAATCCACAAAGCTTTGTCCTCTCCCATTTCTTGTTCCTGAACATATATTTTTTGTCACATTTCTCCCCATCTTCACATTTTTCCATCCTTGTCAAATATTACATTTATTTATGTTGATTGGATTTGGAGGATCTTAACAAAGTTATGCCAAGTTAACTTAACAGTATGCCAAGTTCAATGACTATCAGTATATTTCTTTAGTTGTTTTTCAGTCTTGTTGGACTCTTCATGACCTCTTTTGAGGTTTTCTTGACAAAGATACTAGAGTACTTTGCCATTTCCTTCTCCAGCCCTTTTTTAAAGATGAGGAAAGTGGGGCACTCAGGGTCAAGTGACTTGCTCAAGGTCACACAGCTTGTAAGTTTCTGAGTCCAAATCTGAACTCAGGTCTTCCTGACTCCAGCCCCATCACTATATTCACTGTGCCACCAACCTGCCCTTATCAATATATAGCTGGATAATAAGCATGATAACTTGCATTTACGTTGTACGTTTCATTTATTAAAGGGCTTTCCATGCACAATATCATTTGAGCCTTCCAATGGCTCTAGGAGGTAGAATCTAAAGGCTTTATTTCCCTCATCTTACAGATGTGGAAACTGAGGCTCAGAAGTGAAGTCATTTGCCCAGAGTTGTACAGTTATGAAGGTTCATAGGTAGGATTTGAACCTAGACCTTCCTGACCTGAAATCCAGCATTCTGTACACTGTAGATTCTATTTAGGACAGGAAATGTGTGGTTGGCTGTAGGATGTAGGATAAATAGATAGTATTATGAGTCCCTTCCTTTGGATTACTTTATGAACTGCAAGGAAGTGATTCATACCAACCCATCTTTCTTTTCCACCCTGTATCTTCCCATTTCATTTAGGGATAACAGCCGCAGAAATGATGCCTGCTTTTCAGTAACTAAGCATTTGACAAAATATGATTAGATTTTATATATTGTTAAATATTAAAGTTTCTCTTTTTCATTTTGAACTTAACAAATACCAGCAAACATAAACATTTCAGTATACAAAACAAGGAAAACATGTTTAAAAAACTAAGCCTCTGTTATGTAATTTGTTTATATATGTATATAGAGAGTATGTATGTATATATGATGTATATTATATGCACAAAAATAACATAAAATCTGACATAATAGTAAACAAAACTATTCTGTTTTTGTCCCCTTCTGCCCCTTTTTAAGTTTCTTTGCACATTTAATTTTTTTTTACTGATTTTATTATCCAATATCTAAGGAAAAATCTAAACCTCATTAGAAGCCACTTTGCTTCTGTGGCAATGAAGTTCTTTAACAGATTTATTTATTATATCATAAATTAGCCTTAATGATACTAAGATAAGAGTTTCAAGGTCCATGTGTTGCATCTCAAGGACAAATCTCGGTCCCTGATTCCAGACATATTGTGATTGCTTGGATGTTTGCTAAATAACAAAAGTAGCCATGCATCTGTTTTAGCAGTAATGGAGCATTATTTATGAGTGGGTGACCCAAGTTTCTTCAGCAGCCAATAATAAAACACTAGCCATATATAATTAGTCAGCTTGAACACTGACTTTCCCATCATTCCTAATAAAATAAAGGGAGGCAGGGTGGTTGGAATTGGGAAGAGCATTTGATGAATCTGGGAATTTTCTGATGCAAAAGAGTTTTTCAGGTTCATTCAGAAACAAAGATAAAAAGAGGCAAGGAGAAAACTAAGTACTATATTATTAGCTTAGTGACTTCAAGTACTATAATAAATCCAGACTTTGGATGCTTGGGTGGAGCCAAGATGGTGGACTAGAAAGACACATATACTCTAGCACTTCCCCCATAGCCCACAAAATAAATTACTGTAAAAAATTACTCTCAGCAAATTCTAGAGTAGCAGAAGCCACAGAACAACAGAGCAAAAGAGGTTTCCAGACAAATGTAACCTGGAAGGCCAACAAGAAAGGTTTATCAGATGGGACACTGAGCAGAGGAGAGTCCAGCCCTGGCCATGTGGCACTGGGAGGAAACAGGACCTAAACAGACCTCCAGGGAAGAGTTCCCAGCAGGGATGGTCCCAAATACCTCAACCCACAAGCAACAAAGAAAGTTCCAAAGGTCAGTGTGGGAGGGCTTTCCCAGCTGGGCAAGAGGGAACGAGGTTCCTCCAGCAATAGCCCCAGGACACAGATTGTCCAAGCAGCTCAGCTTAAAGCCTCTGGCGGTAGGGAGCACAAAGGCCTGGGGAAATCGAACAGCTGAGTCAAATCTCAGCCTTGAACACTGCACTGGCGAAAGGAGGGACAATAGGATCATCCTCTTGACAAAGGATTCAGAAGTCAAGTAACTGTCTGGGAAAATGCCCAAAAAAGGGAAAAAAAATAAGACCATAGAAAGTCACTTTCTTGGTGAACAGGTGTCTCCTCCTGTTCTTTTGGATGAGGAAGAACAAGGCATGCTATCACAGGAAGTTAAGGCCCCTGCCTCCAGTGCCTCCAAAGGGAACTTAAACTTGGCTCAGGTCATGGAAGACTTTGAAAAGCAAGTTAGCAGCTTGCTAAAGGAGAACCGAAAAAATGCTGAGAAAAATAACACCTTTAAAAAGAGGCTAACTCAGTTGGAAAAAGAGGTTCAAAAAGCCAATGAGGAGAAGGAGGCTTTAAAAAGCAGAATTAGCCAAATGGAGGAGAAGATTCAAAAGCTCACTGAACAAAATAGTTCTTTGAAAGAGAGAATTGAGTTCAGGGAAATGAATGACTATGAAATAAACCAAGCAGTTAAAAAACAAAACCAAAAATTTGAAAAAATAGAAGATAATGTGAAACATCTCATTGGAAAAACAACTGACCTGGAAAATAGATCCAGAAGAGACAATTTAAAAATTATGGGACTACCTGAAAGCCATGATCAAAAAAAGAGCCTAGACATTATCTTCCATGAAATTTTCAAGGAAAACTGTCCTGATATTCTAGAACCAGAGGGCAAAATAAATATTGAAAGAATCCATCCATCACCCCCTGAAAGAGACCTGAAGAGAGAAACTCCTAGGAATGTTGTGGCCAAAGTTCAGAGTTCCCAGGTCAAGGAGAAAATATTGCAAGCAGCTAGAAAAAAACAATTCAAGAATTATGGAAATACAATCAGGATAACACAGGATCTGGCACCTTCAACATTAAGGGATCGAAGGGTTTGGAATAGGATACTCCAGAAGTCAAAGGAACTGGGATTAAAACCAAGAATGACCTACCCAGCAAAACTGAGTATAATACTTCAAGGGAATAAATGGTCATTCAATATTATAGAGGACTTTCAAGCATTCATGATGAAAAGACTAGAGATGAAAAGAAAATTTGACTTTCCAACACAAGAATCAAGAGAAGCATGAAAAGGTAAACAGGAAAGAGAAATCATAAAAGACTTTCTAAAGCTGAACTGTTTATATTCCTACATGGAAAGAAAATATTTATAACTCTTGACACTTTTCTCAGTATTTGGTAGGTGGAGGGATTGTACATACACACAAACACACACACACACACACACACACACACGTACAGACAGAGAATACAGACTGTGTTGAATCAGAAGAGATGATATCCACAAAAAAAATAAAATAAAAATTAAGGGGGGAGGGAGGAAAATGCTGGGAGGAGAAAGGGAGAAATGGAATGGGGCAGGCTGTAACTCATAAAAAAGATAAGAAAAATCTTGTTCAATGGAGGATAAAAGGGGGAAGGGGAGAGGGGAAAAGTGAAGCTACTCTCTCTACATATGGCTTAAGGAGGGAATAACATGCTCACTAAATTTGGTATGAAAATCTATCTTACAGTACAGGAAAGTAGGGGAGGAGGAGACAAGTAGGGTGAGGGGAATGGGAGAAGGGAGTAACTAGAAATAAACACTTTTGGGAAGGGACAAAGTCAAATGAGGGAATAAAAAAATAAGGGGGAATAGGGTAGGCTAGAGGGCAATATAGTTAGTATTGCACAACATGATTATTATGGAAGTCTTTTGCAAAACGACACAGTCTGTGTTGAATTGCTTGCATTCTCAGTGGGAATGGGGAGGGAGAGAAGATGGAATTCAAAGTATTAGAAATGAATGTTGAGAATTATTATTGCATATAACTGGGTAATAAGAAACACAGGTAACGGGGTATAGAAATTTATCTTGCCCTACAAGAAAAGAGAGAAGATGAGGCTAAGGGAAGGGTTTGGTGTGATAGAAGGGAGGGTACATTGAGGGAAAGGGTAATCAGAATACAAGGTATTAGGGGGTGGGGGGAGGGGAGAGATGGGGAGAAAAATGGACATGCTACAAAGTGATGTAAAAGCAATTAATATTAGAACAATTGACTGAATTAATTACTGAGACTAAATGAGAAACATCTTTAGTTTGGGGGAAAGAATTTTAGTCTAAATTTCCTAGAGGCAGGTAACTTCAGGTTAAATTTGGCATTGATGGAAAAGTCAAGGTTTTAATGGTAAATTTGATTTTATGATTGTTATTTAAGCAGGAACTAGAACGTGTATAGAAAGGCATGTAAGCCACTTAAGACTTGAGGAAGATTGCAGATCCTAGCCCAAGCCCAGGTTCCACATGTGAGACAGGCCAAAAGGACACCAATGACAAAAAAAGGAAGTAGGTCTAACAGTTTCCAGAAATAGCTTCTGAGAAAAGGTTAGGGCTTTTTTAATGGAGAATTAAATCCTTACCCAGAACCATGGGGTTCCTGTTAGCAGAACAAGGAAGTCAAAATAGTTGAACCATGTATAGGAGTTGGAAGGGATCAAATAGGATTTTTACTCTAGAAAAGCAGAGTAGCATTTCTGCACATCCAAGAACTATATAAAGCCAAAGTGTTTTAAAAGGTAAATAAAATGAAGCCATTTTGTATTGTTTATTTTACTTACATACACTATTCCTGGTATACTTGAGACTATCCCTTACCATGCCCAGATATAGAGCCATCAGAAGACCTGACTTCAACCTCTGGCTTTTCCATTTGCCAGCCACATGATCTTGATATAAATGACTTCTCCATTGGGGTTTTATTTTCTTCTACAAAATGAGGGCCTTGGATTAAATGATCTCCAAAGTCGTTTCTAGTTGTAATATCTGTGATTCTATGATCTTAAGTGTAAGGAAAGAGAGAGGAAGAATCAGGTCCAACATCTGTTGTGGTAAGGCAGTATACCTGGGTAGTAGCTTGGGGTCCCAGAATATTTCTCTGTGTGTGTGTGTGTGTGTGTGTGTGTGTGTGTGTGTGCCCACACGTGCATGTGTGTGTTCTGGTATGCCAAATAATCCCCACTTTGCCCCGTATGCTTTTTAAGGTTGAGCTCACTTTCCTTTGGACTTTGTATGCCCTTGTGGGAAAATGTGCCCCTGATTTGGGGGAGATGTTTTATACCACCTATTTTTACTATGCCATCTTTGCAAATAACCGTTTCTTAAAGCTAATTAACTCTGACTAACCAACTGATATCAACCAGTAATGTGGGAACCACATTGGTAGGGGCTTATGAGCAATGGTATTAGGAAGACAATCCTTACTTCTCAGGGTTACTCCCAAAGCCCTGCAAGGGGAAGTTACCAGCTGCCCTTTAGGAACCCAGCCTAACGATGTGAATGGGGATTAGTAGTAAGTAGCCTAGAGTCTATGTTATCGAACAAAGAAAATTATTTCATTTCTGTCATTAGACTAACATTTGTCAACCAGTGTTATTTACTTTTCTCTCTAAAACATCTGACTTACTTGGTGTTTTTTTCTTCAGATTAGTTTTTACAACTACCAAAGAATAGGAAAAGCCAAACCACATTAAAATGTATTCATTCTTAGATTTCTGAGTGCTTACAAATCTAAGGTTGGGTTATCTGGGTCACTCACTTATCAGCAGTTCTTTCCACATTGTCATCTCAGGTAGAAAGAGGGAATTTGAAGAGTTCTGTCTTCTCTTTTTCCTCAAGACAAATAATAATGTCCCCAGAAACATCCAGACTATAGATTTTCAAATCAACCTTTTCATGAAGGTGACCAGAACCAGTAATTTTCCACTAGAAACTTCTTATCTGTCTGTCTTGTGCCATCACCAGCTAGGATCTGGGAAGTATACTTGGGGAAAATCAGGATAAGTGAATACCTTTAAAAAAATGTTTTCACTATATTTTAATTTTGTAAAGCTAATGTTTTTGTATCCAAATCAAATGCCCCAGCTTCAATTCCTAAGAACCACTCAGTCCCCAAGTTCTACTCTAATCTTGGCATGGACACCCACAGAGCAGCACAGTCAGAAATAAAATATATGATCTCTCAGGCAAAGACGTTATCTCTGTTAATCTCAGCATGTTGCCAACTACAAAGCACAGTCCTCCAGTGTTTGCATCAGAGATCTGCTCTCTTTCCCCCGGAGTCACATGGGGAGTGGGGTGTGAGGGGAGGATGTAATAACTGCCACAAATGCAGTAAAGTAGAGCAATGAACAAAGAATACACAAGTTGTACTTGTTATGTGGTTAGGAGGTAATTATTGTGTTGGCCAAAATTGAACTTCAGCTTTCTAATCCCTTGCCACTTAAGTTTCAGGTACACTTGAAGATATGTTTTGACATGTTCAGTGATCCGATGTCTAGAAACAAATTACTACAAAGTTGAATGAGTAGAGTTTGGGTCTTGTAATGAATCTGAAAACCCATGGCAGAATATTGTATTGCTGTTGTCTTGAGAGAAAACCTCTAGCCAGAGTAACAAAAATGTTACCTTCGGTGTTTCAATTAATACCCCAGCATCCACCACAACCGTTTGTAAAGCCCATAATTTTGACTTCTTCGGGTGCGAGTGGTTGATCTTATCAGGACAAATGGCATGTGGCTACACTGCTGGCCCCTGGCATCCAGAGCATCTCCAGGAGACTCAGCGGTGATAGGAATATGTCAGCCACACTAGCTTGTCCAAAACATGACTTCCAGTAAAATGGAAGCCCTGAGAGCAGAACTGGTCTCTTTTATCCCTCATACCTAATGTAGTTCCTGGCCTGCCACAGGCCCTTAATGAGGGTGTGACCATAAGAAAGTGATAGTGAATGGTTCTTTTTTTTAATGTATTAGTAGAATCTTTAAAAAAATTTTCTTTTTTATTATGACCTTAATGACTCACATTTATATAGCCCTTTAAAATGTGTACATGACCACCCTAGGAGGTAGGCGCTCTTGTTATCTCTGCATTTTACTGGGCAAATAGAAGTTAAGTGACTTGTCTGGAATTGTGTAGCTAGTATGAGGCTGTATTTAAATTTCAGACCTTCCAGAATCTGTATCCAAAACTATCCACTCTATGCCACCTAGCTGCCCAAGAAAGCCAAGCAAAAGAGACCAGTATATTCTGTCATTCTTAACTGTATCCATCAGCAGAAGTGCTTTACACAAACCATATTTCCAGTCTCATTAAAAGTGTTTTTATTTGCTGTCTTGCTAAGTGGATGAGAGTGGCCAGGTTTTGCAGTTTCTTCCAAGTTATCAGATTTATAGTCCCAGCAGTAAGAACTGAAAGGAACCGTAGAGAACATTGAGTCCATCTCTCTCATTTTAGAAATGAGCACATTGAAACCCTGAGTGGTGAACCAAGATCCAAACCCAAGCCTCTGCAACTACATTTAGTACAACTGCTTCTTTGGGGGGGGGGGAGGCTCTTGTGTTACTTCTGGTTTTTTTTCCCTTGAGATGAACCCCCAGTTCGTCTGTCTTTCCAAATATAAACCAGCTGTTTTGTGATGTGTTTCAGCTTGTTGTCCCACCCCTTGCTTCCCCCACCTTATGTCTCAGATAATAAGATGACCGATTATATCTCTTGCATGGAAAAAGAACACAGCTGCTGCCATTCCCCCAAGGACAGCATATAAAACTATGAAGGATAACAGCCTCTGGTGAAGGTTACCCTCCAGTGGCCTCTGCCTTTCCAGGCTCTGGGTACAGGTTCAGGATGAAGCCTTGGATGGCAGATCCTGAGCTCCAGTGCTGTTAGAGGGGATGATACATTTATAGTCTTCCCTGGAACTAGATCAATCACAAAAAATGTAACTCATAGAGAGAACAATATAGGAAAGAAAAAAATGTTTTTTAAAGAATTCCGTGCAGGCTCTCTTACCAATTCATCCAGGAAACAGCACAAGAACACTGATGACATGTTCCCCCTGAGATTTCTTTATTTCAGTGGCATCAGGAGAAAAGGAAAAGTCAAAGCATCCAACTTGAAGAAGCTGTGTCTGTAGAAAGGATACCTGCAGTGTCCTGGGTCACTGGCTGTGGTTTGCGTTGGGGATAGGAGTTGAGGTTGATCGGTTCTTCTTTTTGTTATGTAGTCATTTCCGATTCTTTGTGACCTCATTTGGGGTTTTCTTGGCAAATATACTGGAGTGGTTTGCCATTTCTTTCTCCAGATCATTTTACAGGTGAGGAAACTGAGGCAAACAGGGTCAAGTGACTTGTCCAGGGTCACACAACTAGTAAGTGTCTGAAGCTAGATTTGAACTCAGGAGGATAAATTCTCTTGATACCAAATCCAGTGCTCTATCCACCGTGCCACTCATTTGCCCCCTTTTGTGGTTATTTTTATCAAATGGAAAGGAAGTACAATGAAGTATACATATAAAAAACATTGAATTTAGAAGAAAAAGACTCAGATTCCCAATCCTACTGCTTCCTAGCTGTGTGATCTTCAGCAAATCATTCCCATCTCTGAGCCTCAGTTTTCTCATCTGTAAAATGAGGAAGATTCAATTAGTTTCTCTCTCTTAAATCCATTCCACCTCTAATATTCTGATTTCCACACCTGTCATTACATTGTGTGTGTCCAATTTTGCCATAGAGGAAATTCAGCATCTCCCAGATGTAGAAAGAGAAATACCTAAGGAAAATACTTTTCATTGGACCATAGTTCTAAAGCTGGAAGGGAACTTGTAAGACCTTGTAGATCAACCCCTTCATTTGACAAATGAGGAAACTGAGGCAGATAGGGGATAAGTGACTTGCTCAGGGTCACACAGCTAGTAAGTGTCCAAGGCTGCATTTGAACTCAGGTTTTCCTCACTCCAGGTTCAGCCCCTATCCATTGTATCACCTAGTACGGCACATCTGGATCAAGAAAAGTAATCCATGTTTAATTCATAGAATCTCAGAGTTGGAAGCGATCTCAGAGGTCATTTAATCTAATACATATCTAGGCTCTTTCCTTGAATGTCCCTGTGCTCATGTAACCTAGGCTTTGAGTCATGTAGTGAGCTTACTGCTTATATCTCTTTGATACACATATAATTATTAGGAACTTTTGCCTTCTATGAAGCAGAAATCTACCTTTGCTCCTCATTCACCTATTAATCCTCATGCTTGCTCCCCAGCTCAGCAAAACAAAGTCTAGAATCCCAGGATTTATAAGGACAGCTATTATTAAAAGAAGGCTTGGATTGTTTACTCCATCCTGAAAGGGATAATGTCTGAATGATCACTTTTATTCTTTCCCAACACCTATCCTGGTGCTTTATGCCTGGTAGCTACTTAATTAATGGTTATTTGGAGGAATGCATGAGGTGTGATTTCAGCTGGATTTCAAAGGACACCTACAACAGGTAAAAGGGAAGAGAAAGACTTCTCAATATGTGATAGGACAAAAGCAGAATCAGAGACAGGATGGAGATTGCAAAGGGTCTGTATGATTCAGAAGACAGTGTGAGTCAACCAGTCTGGCCAGAAGATTTGGAAAGATGAATAGCTGGAAATAAGGTTAGAAAAGTAGATTGGTACCAGTTTGTGAAGGGCTTTGAATGCCAGGGTAAGGAGTTTGGCTTTTAGCCAGTAGTAAGTGTTAAGAGTTTGTTTGTTTATTTGAATCTGTGGAATGCCGTGACCTCATCCATATCAGATACTTAACAGTATTATGGCACATGCAGCTTATCTTATGGCCCTCTGGGAGAACCTGACTCATAATTACTCACATTTCTACTATGCTTTAAGGTTCTTCCCTATAACTCTCAACTCTTCTAATGAAGGGTGGGTATTATTATCCCTATTTTACAGCTTAGGAAACTGAGGTCAAATTATTTATAACTGATGTCAGAGCCTGGGAATTCATCTGTGTCTCCTAACTCCCAACATCACTACTCTTTCCATGTTTTTCCCCTGAAGTTTTAGGAATTTTTTTTTTTTGGAGGGGAGGGGAGTTCCACATATTTTGATTACATTTATTTCAAAATTTCTGGTTTCCTTTATAATCCTGAATTTTATTTTTTACATTTAAAAACATTATCCTGGGGAGGGATCCATAGGTTTGACCAGACTGCCAAAAGCATTCACAAAACAAGACAAGATTAGGAATCCTTGCATTCTACCATGGTGCCTTGTATGAGAGCCAAATCCTGTGATTCCAGAGTAGAGATTTGTCCCAGCATTCAGCCATTTCAGCAGCAGCAGTCACATGGTATATGCTAAAGAAAAATTAGAAAGAAAAAAATGCATTAAATAGCCTCCCATCCTGAGCCATTCCAGTGTTGACCTTTTAGCCACCACTTGCCCCTTCTTCCTGGAGAAATAGACAAATCTGTTTTAGGTTTCCTTCTTTCTAATTAAAAAAGTACAGGATGCGTCAGACCTATGCCTACCATAACAAGGTTTCTGTGAATCAAATAACTTTTTAAAAATTCCAGTACTGAATTTCTTTGGCGTTGGAGCCAATGTAGCATATTGGACAAAGTTTTTCTTCACAAATAAACTCTAGTTTTCATTCATCTTCTATTGCATCAATTTGTAGGTCTACCAGTGGTTTATGCATATTGGTGCTTTGGTGGATGGTGAGTAAAGTTAATTATTCCCTCTTGGCTAGCCCCTTTTATACAGTTAGACTCCAAAAGAGGCCTAGGCCAGGTAGAAAGAGAGCCTTCTTGGCAAGTGAGATGACAGAAACAGGAGGAGAGACAGGAAGGAGAAGGCAAAGGGTCCGTATGATTCAGAAGATTGTGTGAGTCAACCAGCCTAGTCAGAGGATTTGGAATAAGTAGCTGGAAATTAGATTAGAAAGGGAGACTGATGCCAGTTTATGGACACCTCAGGTGCTAGGTGGAGCTGCTCTTTCCTAAATATTCTATGAAGGTATGACTTTCTTCCTAGTCATCTCCCTCAGTTCTGCCCTTTGTGGGACTAATTTTCCTTTAAAGGGAAAGAGAAAATGCCTTAGACATTCTAACTCTAGCAACACCCTAATTTCTTTAATATCCAACTGCCAACTCCTTTGCCTAGAGGATGGATCCTAATGGATCCATATTTTCCCTGCAGTCCCTGGGAGGCTATAAAAACATGAGTCAATAAAATCTTCTATACAAGTCTGTGCTCCCAGTAAGGAAGATTCTAGCAATGAGACTTAGAATCTGTCTTCTTCAGCATCATTTGAGCAATAGAACATGCCGGTAAACAATTCAAATGGTTAGTCATTTTATATTAATGTTGGCTTAAATGACTCGATGATTAGAGTTTTAAAAAAAAGTGAAGAAAAAGAGATAGTTTTGGATCAGAAACAGAATGGCAAGGAGAAAGAAAAAGTAGAAGTCTCCATCTTGGACCTACCCCTCTGGGCGTGTTTGCTAAACCAGGATATATCTAGACTTAACTTTTAACCCAGAGTCTGACACTGGCTACCTCATCACTGGGGTGCTATTCCTGTTTCCAAGGCCACTACTCCCATAGCTTCTTCTCTCTCATGTGGCTGCTGCTTCCCTGGACTCTACCCTCATCAAATGAGATAATAGTTATAAAGTCCTTAGCACAATATCTGGTACACAGTAGTTGCTTAATAAATGCTTGTTCCTTCCTCTTCCTCTTCATGCTCACCAGACTATAGCACAGGTGGCCATAGTGGCAGCTCCATTTTCTTTTTCCCAAATCAAACTCTCTCTCTCTCTCTCTCTCTTCTTCTCCATCCTTCCTGTCTCCCTCTCTCCCTCTCTCTCTCTCTCTTCCTCTCCATCCCCCCCCTCCTCTTTCTCTTCCTCTCTCCCCCCCCCTCCTCTCTCTCCCTTCCCCTCCCTCCCTCTCTCTTATTGGTGGTAGTCCCACACCTGGCATCCGAGACTGCTTGCCTAGGCACTCATCTTTGCTTTCTCTCACCAAGTCTCCCAGTTCAGCATTGTCACCTCTAGATCTTACTACTCTCCTGAAGATTTCCCCTCCTTTCTTCTGTCCTTCTTAGCAGGAAGAGCTAAGTTCTCTAAGAGTGCTATAGATTAGATGATGGCAATCTCTGTCTGCCAGCAGGCATAGGTCTTCTGCCAATATCTGGTTACATTTATTTATGAGATCTCCCAGAAGAGAAATGGAAAATCCTTACCTGTCCAACTTAGGGATGAAATGCCAGATCCAATAGGTATAAAAAAAAAAAGACATGAATTTCTAAATACCAGATCAAAACTAGTTAGTTTGAGCTTCATCCAGAAAATTGTGGAGGTTGTATAAATGAAGGACTGAGGATCTGAATAGGAATGGGAAAATGACACAAGTTGCAAAGACACAGAAGGTGAATTCATCTCTGAATTCCCCTCTCATGAAAGGGAGACTGTAGCGGGCTAGATGACCTGCCAATGTCATGCATTTCTGAATATTTCAAGCCCAAAGGTCAGCAGAGGACATAACTCTGGTGTCCTCATTTTTGTCCCATATGAGAGTTTGCCTCTCGTGTGCATGTTTATACAGTTATATAGAAGATGATCAGCATCTACTCTAGGTTCATCATTAATAATTAATGTTTTAGCAAATATTAATATAATATTCCTATTTTCCCTCTTGTACTGTGGTGCCCTTATCTTTGTCACACATGAGAGTCTGTTTCTCATGCATATTTGTCCAGACATGTGCAAGATGACCCTCAGCTATTTGACTTCATCATAATTAAGTAATATTTACTAATTAATATTAATATTTGTCTCTCACATACTCTGGTCTCCTCATCTTGTCAGACATGAGAATTCATCTCTCATGTACAAGTTTGTACAATTATATGCAAGATGGCCAACAGCAATTCTATCATCACTAATGAATATTTTAGCAAATATTAATATAATATTAATGTGTCTTTCATGTGCTGAGGTGTCCTTATCTTTGTCACACATAGCATTTGCTTCTCATGCACAAGTTTGTACATGCACAGAATGGCCAGCAGCTATTCTAACTTTGTCATCACTAAATAATGTTAGTATTTGTCTCTCCTATACTCTGGTGTCCTCATCTTTGTCACACATGAGAATGTGTCTCTCACATACAAATTTGTATAATTATGTACAAGATGACCAGCATCTACTCTAACTTTATCATCACTAATTACCACTTACTCATTGACATTAATATTTATCTCCCATGTACTCTGGTGTCCTCATCTTTGTCTCACATCGGAATTTGTTTCTCACGCACAAGTCTGTACAGTTGCTTACAAGATGACCAGCAGCTATTCTAAGTTCATCATCACTAATTAATATTTACAGAAGTTCTCTCCTTTCTCCAGTCTGCTAACAGTTACATAAAATGAAAGAATGCTATGTAGGAACTTTTCACTTTCAGGCTTTAACTCCCTCTACATGAGACTCAAGGACAGAGTGATAGGGGTGACACTCAGTGGAAACAGGAGGTTTTTATGGACCAACTGTTCTAAAAAGTTTAATCAGAGAAGAATTTTTTAGCATAAAAAGAATGTAAGTTATTTGAGGGCAAGAACTACTTAATTTTTTTCTCTGTACCTCCAGCACCTACCTTAGTACCTTTCATATGTCCATCTAAGCCTATGACTTCATTGGTTTCCATTCTTCCTCGCAGATCAGAAACTTCCGTGTTATTGAGCATTAGTGAATTCTGTGGAGTACTAAGAGGTTAAGTGAGTCATCGCTGGTGACACAGCCAATATCGGAGACGATGGATTTGAACCCAGGTCTTCCGGACTCAAAAGCCAATGCTGTAACCTCTCTGCCATGTTCCCTCCTACTTTGCACATAGTAGGCATTTAACAAATGTCTGTTGAATTGAATTATACAAATTATACAAATAACACCAGTAATCCAGGTCTTTTAGTACCACTCTACTCCCACCTTTTGGGTATATCACCCCTTTCCAAAAATCATTAGTTACAGACCATCTGCACTGCCATTTAAACTCAAGTTCCATGGAACCTTATCATCTGCTCTGCCTCCTGGATCCTAAGTACCACCTGACTTTTCCATCTGCCATAAAACCAATCCCCTCTTTATGTGCTGTCTCCCCTAATGAGAAAGTGAATTTGAGAGCAATGTCTTCTCCCTTTCTATTTGTATCCCCAGTGCTTAACTCACCACATGACATACGGTAAGCATTCAATCAATGATTTTCCATTCTTTTCTATTTTAGTCCCCAGAACATAAAACATAAAGCTTGAAAATAGAAAACTATTGTACTCTCCTGGTTTTCCCTACACAATCTCATGGGTGGGGATCCTGTGGCCCCCTAGGTCCTCAAATGTGGCACTTTGATTAAATCCAAACTTCACAGAACAAATCCCCCCAATAAAAGCATTTGTTCTGTAGAATTTGAACTCAGTCAAAAGACTGCACCCAAGGACCTAGAAGGTCACACGCAGCCTCAAGGCTTCAGGTTCCCCTCCCCTGTGGCACCTTTTTGCTTAACCAGGAATACACATTTTGGTTTAAAAAATGGTAGCATGTGCCTGTTATCTTTTCTGCTGGGGAGGCTGAGGCTAATAGGTCTCTTGAACTTGGGAGTTCTGAGCTGCTTTAGGACCAGCACCAATAGGATGTCCACACTAAGTTCATTGTTAATATAGTGAGTCCCAGAGAGTGAGACTGCCTAAGGAGAGATGAATCAGCGCAGGTCAGAAATGGAGAAGATCAGAGATTCCATACCTGTCAGAAGTGAAGTCTGTGAGTGTCTATTGCACTTCTAGCCTGAATGAAATAAGAACCAGTCTTAGGGAGAGAGAGAGTTAGAGAAGGAAGGGAAAAGAGAAATAAAGAGAAAGAATAAGTAAGTTGCCATGTCTCTCTGGGCCTCAGTTTTTTCATCCATAAGAAGAGGAATTGGACTATAGATAACCTCTAACGTCACTTCCAATTCTAAATCTATTATCCTTTAATGAATGCTACTATTTTTTTTAAACCAGGGGGCTTTTGTGGTTGTTTTCTATAAATGACCCAAAGGAAATGACAGCGCATGGGGTGGGGTGAGTAGCCTTGAAGATTTCCTGTGGTCCAACAAAGGCGGCTACTTATGTAAATCTAACTGAGAGAATTAGAGATAGGAGGGGAGGAGGAGGAAAAGGGAATAAGCATTTGTAGAGTGCCTACCATGTGGCAGGCACTTTGCTAAGCTCTTTACAGATGTCTCATTCCATCCTCAAAATAACCCTGCAAGGTATTATTCCTTTTTTACAATTGAAGAAATTGAGGCAAACAGAGGTTAATTGAATTCCTCAGAGTCATATAGCTAGTAAATGTCTAAGACTTGATTTGACCTTAAGTCTTCCTCACTCCAGGGCCAAGTACCCTCTTTCTACTCTACCACTGATGAGAGTAGGTTATAGGCTGGCAATAAATCCTTGTTGAATTGAATTGAAGACTCTAATTTCATCTTCATTAGAATATCAGCCAGCCAAGTTATTAGTCACAAAGATGCTGTGAAAGAGGACTGACTTCTAGGCAAGAAAAGTTCAAGTCTTGCTTTTAACACATACTGGAAGTGAGACCCTGGGCAAGTAACTTAAATTCTCAGTGCCCAGGTAAATCTCCTAGACTGTAAACGACAGAGAAGTTGCCAGTTGGCGTTGGTTGAAGGAAGCTCCCTCAACTAATGGATCAAGATGTGACCCAAACGTCAATAACAAGAATGAAGTTTTTTCCTCCCTTGAACCAGCCCCTAGACTGGTATCCCACACATTAATGTTTGGTCCTGTTGAGAAAACTTATTTGATGTGTTTTCATCTATGTATACTGATTTCGTATCGTCCTTTCCTCAGATGTGTATAATTTACTTGGAACCTCCCTAAGTTTTGTATCAACATTTTTCATTGGGAAGGGAGTCAGGATGGCACAGTAGAAGTGACATATCACTTAGCATTTAGTAAGTATCTACTATGTGCCAGGCACTGTGCTAAATGCTGGAGATACAAAAAGAAGCAAAAGACAGTTCCTGCCCTTAAGGAGCTTACAAGCTAGAGTCAGAGAAAGAGTACAAATCACTCCGATTTCCTTTCCTCCCTAAGTCACCTTAGGCAAGTGATTAAATCTCTCTGGATCTGTTTCTTCATTAGAAGAAGGATGGGTTGGCTTAGATGACCCATAAAGTCACTCGAATCTGTGATCCTGTATAACATTAGAGGTGGGCAGAAACGTGGTCATCATTTGGTCCAAAACCTTCATTTAACAAATGAGGAAACTGAGGACCAACATGAGAACCAAAATGCCTTATCAAAAGTCATACAATTCATTATTAGCCTTAGAGTTTTTTGCTGCAGTGATTTGCTGGAAACTCCAGTTAAGATGACAACCATACATGGTCCTACCACAGACCAGGTATTCATAAACACTTTGGCAGAGATTTCAAAGAGTACCAGATGATCAAGAAGATCAAAGATAAACACCAGTAATCTCCATCCAGTCCAAGACTGTAAAAAAAGACAGCTAGAAGCTTGTAGGCACTAGGAAAGGAACCACCAGAAGGCCTGGAGCTAGGATCAGCTTAGGTGAACAGTCAGAAGCCTGGGAACCCTCTGAGTCAGGGATGTTGTTCTGAAGCCAAAACTCAGCCAGTCTTCATGGAGCCTAAAACCCTGCTCTGACTAGGGACTTGACAGAAGGTCCTGATCCAAGCCCAGTCTCACTGGGACCAAAATGTGAAAGTATTTAATCACATCTGCCAAGAGAGGTAGAAGATTTGGTGATTAGCCCCTGAAGCCAGCAGGCTCTTGACCCTGGCCTGTTGGAGCATTATGGTATAGAACCAGTCCTCAGTACAAAGAGATAGAGAGGGACCTTAGGTCTCTTGAAGCTACCACATGTAACAAAGGCAACTCAACAACCAGAAGATCCTTTCTGGAGACCTGGCATGATCTCCAACATCTAGTTACAACCAGTAATGGCCACAACAGGAGAGGGAACCATTTCCTGATAAAGAAATCTACAAGAAAGAGAAAGGGAAGGGTTACCAAGGTCAGAATTGGATCACTAGGAAAGAAGGCAGACGACACTAGGGATTATAGCAGAGAATGAGACCTAGTCCCAGCCAACTCATCCAGAATTGCAGTATCAATAACATCCAAAATCCAGGGTCAAGCAAAATGTCCTTCCCATCTGTGAGCTCAATAGGGGCCAATGCTAGGATTTACAATGCTCTGAATTTATTGGGTCTGAGTGAAGTAATTAAATTTGTTGACTTATACAATAACTTTTATATCTAAAAAAACACCTTTCAATGTGTAGTATGTTCTTTGGCTGTATAATCCCTTTTTTTACACTATTTGCTATTGAATTCATAAGATTTTGACACAGATTTTTAAAATTTTTCATCATGAAACCATACTTTTATCACATAGGATTAAGCCTTCTTTTGAGGAACAGTTTCAGTCTACGAAATAAACCTTTAAAAAATCAATAACACTACTATAAAATAATAACAAACTCCAAGAGGCAATAGTAGGTAGGATCACAGAATCTGGAGACAGATTTATTGATTATTGATTGATTGAAGGTCATCCAGTCCAGTCTGCTTATTTTTGTTGTTGTTCAATCATGCCATACTGTTTGTGACCCTATTTGGGGTTTTCTTGGCAAAGAAACTGAGATGGTTTAACATTTCCTTTTCCAGCTCATTTTACAGATGAGGAAACTGAGGCAGACAGAGTTAAGGGACTTGCCCAGGATCACACAGCTAGTAAGTGTCTAAGACCAGATTTGAACTCAGAGAAATGAGTCTACTTGACCCCATACCTGTACTCTACCCACTGTGCCACCTAACTGCCCCACCCCACCTACTCATTTTGTTGTTCCTTTGAGTCTGACTCTTCATGACCCATGGACTATAGCATTCCAGGCCCTTCTATGCTCCATGATCTCTTAAAGTCTGTCCAAGTTCATGTTCGTTGTTTCCATGACACTATCTCTCCATCTCATCCTGTATGGTCCCTTTTTCCTTTTGCCCTCAATCTTTCCCAGCATCAGGGTCTTTCCCACTGAGTCTTGTCTTCTCATGATGTGGTGAAAGTACCTAAGCTTCAGCTTCAGTATTTGACCTTCCATTGAATACCCTGAATTAATTTCTTTAAGTATTTCTCATTTTTTTGGGTAAGTAATTGAAGTCCAGAGAGGTGAATGAACTTGCCTCAGATTATGCCATGGAGTAACAGGCTGAAGTGGGATTTGAATCCAGGCTCTTTGACTTCAGAACCAATGATCTTTCCACTGTGCAATAATACAAAATGAGAGGGTTGTTCTTATTAAAATTTTTAATTAAATTTTGTTTTATTTTCCGATCTGAATTCTCCCCACCCCTCTTCTACTTAATGAAGAAAGCAAGAAAAACAAACTCTTGTTAAAAACTCGTGGTAAAATAAAACAAATTTCTTATTGGCCATGTGTGTGTATCCACCTTCCCCCCCCCAAAATATATTTCAGTCTTCACTCTGAGTCCATCACCTCTGTAAGTCCATCACCTCTCTATCAGGACGTGGGTAGCATGTTGTCATCCTGAGTCCTAGAATTATAGTTGGTCTTTGTGTTGATCAGAGTTCCTAAGTCTTTTAGAGCTGTTTGTTTGGACAATATTGTATGAATTGTTCTTTGGAATCTGATGCCTTCACTCTGTATCAATTCATTCAAGTCCTTCTGAAACCAGCTCCTTCATTATTTCTTATAGCATAATAGTATTCCATCACATACATATACCATAAGTTGTACATGTATTTGTACCATTACATGGTACGTATATATGTACTTGTGATGTGGATACAAACAGTTAAAAATAATATTAAGGACTGACTTTGTGAAATCCGTGGTTTGTTTTCTAACCTGAGGGCACCCTAAAGTCTCCCCTTACCACAAAACTTCCCCTTATCCTGGACCATAAAATTCCTCTCGCCCCCCCCATTCTAGGGAATGGAATTTCCTTGTCTCCCTCATCCTGTGTCATTTATCATTCTCATCCTGTGTCTTTATCCTGCAAGACTTACCCTAGATCTCCAGCCCCCATAAAGAAATCCTAAAATCATCCTATAGAAGTTTGATCCTTTTCCTATGTCATTGTCTTTTGTTTAGCCCCTTGCCAAATCTCGAGCAAGCTACTTTTGTGCCAGTAAAGCTCCCAGTGGCTACAGAGGTCTCAGTGAATTCTTTCACACCTGAACCAGCTCTAACAACTCCAAACCTTGTCGTTTGTATACCATTCCCCAACTGATGGGTACCGCCTTAATTTCCACTTCTTTGTCACCACAAAAAGAACTGCTGTAAATATTTTTTGTACATAGGGGTCCTTTCCCTCTTTCTTTGATCGATTTGGGGTATAGACAGTAGAAAAATCACTGGGTCAAAAGGTATGCACAGTTTAATGGGTTTGAGGGCATAGTTCCAAATTGCTTTCTAAAATGGCTGGACCAGTTCAACAGTTCCAACAGTTCTAACAGTGCGTTAATGTAACTATTTTCACACAGCCCCTCCAGTAGGTTATTTTCCTTTTTTTTTCCCTTTTTTGGTCAACTTTGCCAAAATGATGTGTGGGATGGAACCTCAGAGTTGTTTTAATTTGCATTTCTAATTATTAGTAATTTCGAACATTTTTTCACATGGTTATTATTAACTTGAATTTCTTTTGCTGAAAACTGTCTATTCATATCTTTTGACCATTTGTCATTTGAAGAATGGCTCTAATTCTTATAAAATTTAATCAGTTGTCTAAAAATCTCAAAAATGAGGTATTTATCAGAGTAACTTGGGCAAATTTTTTCCCCATTTACCTGCTTCTAATTTTATGTGGCATTGGTTTTATTTGTGGAAAACCTTTCTAATTTTACATAATCAAAATTTCTAATAATACCTAAAGTCACTTAATATGACAGATAATAATGTCACAGATATTATATTATCCAGCCCACTGTTCCAGCATAGGACCTGGAACCTACAGAGTACTTTATAAATGCTTGTTGATTGACATGCACTCAGCTTTTATGACTCAGTGGCTAGCAAACTTAAAGGATGTTGCTGCATTAATAATAGCTGACTTTTATATATCGATTTAACGTTTTCAAGACTGTACATATAATCTCATTTGATCTTAACAACAACTTGTAAGTTGTTGTTCAGTCATGTCTGACTCTTCCATGACCCCATCTGGGGTTTTCTTGGCAAGGATATTGGAGTGGTTTCCTTCTGTAGCTTATTTTACAGATGAGGAAAATGAGGCAAACAGGGCTAAGTAACTTGTCCAGGGTCACACAGCTAGTATCTGAGGCCAGATTTGAACTCATGAAGATGGATCTTCCTGACTCCAGTCTTGCCACTCTATCCACAGCTCCACCTAGCTACCCAAAATTAGCTTCTATGAACCCTGGTTTTCTGTGTGATAGGCAGGGATATTGACAGATAGATTAACAATTTAACAACTTGCAAGGGGGGAGTACTGTTATTACCCTGATTTAACCGATAGAGAAACTGAGGTGGATCCAAGGCAAGTGACTTGTCCATAGTTACGCTGCTAGTGTCTTTTTAGAATTTAGGTATTCTTGATGCTAGAGGATAGTTAATATTCTATTCCCTACACTATCTAGAAGCTTAAAAAACAAAGTTTTTTTTTCTTTTTAATAATTTGGTGTCTTTCTCCCACTCCAAAGTACTTTAAAAAAGTAACAACTGACTTTTCCTCCTTCTTCATTTTGTTCTGTCTTCTAATATTATTCAAAACCAGACCTGAGGCCAGAAACTCTGACACCTTAAGTGCTATTAAGTACCTTTTTTCTGTCCTTTCCTTCATTAAGGCCTATTTAACACTCTTTGATATGGTATCAGAGTACTTTATACTTCTTTGGAAAGCTATGAGTATAATTACCTGGTCATTAGCATTGATTTGTTTAAAAAAAAAAGAGCCTCTAGGTCTCTCTTACTCAAGTGCTTAGACTTTTTTGTGACTCCTATATAATAGTTGCATTGCTTCTTTTTGGGGGGGAGGGGGAGTGTGAGATAACCTTTTTGGAGATGACTAAAAATAGCAATAAGAGAGATGTGAGGGTTAATTGGGCAAAAATAAATCAGTGAAATAATAAATTGAGAAGTGGAGAAAAGTGAGAGCTGCCTGTATCCTAAAAATATCCATATACAAGTTTGAAAACTGAGATTTGGGTTCTAGGCCCATTTATATATCCAAGTCTTTGCCTCTCCAGGACAAGTTTCCTTATCTATAAAATAAGAGAGTTGGACTAAATAACCTGTAAGACCATTCTAACTCTAAAATGCTCTGACATTCTCCTAGTCTGTGTAGCATAGATATAGTTTTTCAAGTTTTCCAAATTCTGCATGCCCCAGACAGCTCCCTCTGTTTGAACAAATATGTAAAGTTGAAAAAGGGCCCGGGAAAACTGTTTAGAATCAATCTCGAGTGGTAAATCCAAGGCCTTTCAAAGCCATTTCTCCAAATTCATTCTATAATATATCTTCAGGATAGCCACTAATTGTGGATTATACAATCAGAAAAGGGAAGTCATTTCTTTTTCCCAGACTTATAAATTGTTGACTAATCTCCTAACACTCTGGATCATTTTTTCTCTTTAACAAATCATAGTACTACAATTTGTGGAGGCATTGTGGTACCACAATAGCATCAGCACAGGCTCTTGCATCTGAAGGTGGGGGTTAAAATCCTGACTTTAACAGTTTTTACCTATATTTCTTACATAGGATAAATTCCTTAACCTCTGTTGGCACTCAGTTTTTTCCCTTCTGGTTCTAAAACCATGATCCTAATAGGGCTAGATTTGTCAATCTCCCACTGATCCTAATGACAGCGATAATTCACATCTATGTAGTAAGGTTCTAGAGTGCTTTATCATCATCTCCATTTGACAGATAAGGAGCTGAAACTCAAATGGTTGAAATTGACTTTCCTTTACTCATATAGATGATGAACGTCAAGAATCAGGATATGAACTAGGGTCTCCTTAATCCTAGTCTAGCATGCTCTTTCAAAATAATAGTAGTTTTAGCATTGCCTTATATTATTATGCCACTGTCCTACCCCTCCCAAAATTAAATCCTTCCTTGTAACAAGAAAACAAAAACGTGTGCACTAATCCAACTGCCACCACAACAGTGTCTGGCAGTGTACATTTCACAGCTGTAGTATCCACCTCAAAGGAGTTATGTCATAGATTTAATATTCTAATCATTTACTTTGTTGTGGTCATCATTTGACTTTCTTCATTCTTTGTCGTTGCATGCAAGGACTTTCATCTTTCTCATAGTTGTAGTTTTTCTCATTGTGCAGTCCTATCCCATTACCTTTTTATACCACAGTTTGTTCAGCCATCCCTTAATCAATGGGCACCCATTCTGTTTTCAATTTTTGATACTAAGAAGAATGTTAAGATTTTTTTTTTCTTTTAAGTCCTAACACCTCTAGGTACCACCATGTTCTTTCCACTCTTAATCACATTGCCTCCTGATATGTACCTGGTTTCATATTATTGAGAAAATTATTGGAACCCTTTGCATTCTGACTTCTGACCCCATCACTCAACTTGAAACTCTTCTTTTTAGAACTATGTCTTCATTTCTAAACTGATAATTTTTTTCCTACTCTTTTTCCTTTACTCTACCCACATGCTGCACTGACATGGTTAACTCCCCTTTCTGAGTAAGTAATGTCTCATCTCAGCCAACTCTTCAGTCAGGTAGCATTCATGAAGTGCCTGCTCCATGTCAGGTATGTAGGAAATGGCCAAAGAAGGAAATGGCAAATATTCCAGTATCTTTGCCAAAAAAAAAGCCAAATGGGATCACAAAGAGTCAGACATGACTGAAAAATGACTCAACAACAACAAATATGCCAGGTTCTGTCCAAAGTCCAATCAATCCCTGCTTTTAAGGTTGTGTTTGTCCTCTGTTCTCGAAGAGGACCATGACACCAAGATGACATGACTTGCAGTTGACTTTGATTTGAGTGAGGGAGGGCTGTGCAAGGGCACCAACCTCATTTTCTTCTCCTGAGCCATCTGGGTCCAGTGGCCAGATATTCATCAGGATGACTGTAGATGGCCCGGGATGGGAGACTCTGGCCCTTGCATGCTAAGGCCTTATCACATACTCACTTTCACGGTCTAATGGGAGAGACAACATACAAACAACCATATTCAAACAAAATATTTACAGGATAAATTGTTCTCAGAAGGAAGGCACTAAGATTAAAAAGGACTGGAAAACTCTTCTTGTAGAAAATAAGTTTTCCTGACACTACTTTCTCCTAGTTCTCTTTCTCATTGGTCTTACTGTTTCTTCTTGGTTCCTTTTGCCAGCTCATTGTTCATATTATGTCCCCTAACTACAATTATTACTTCTCCTTCTTCTCCTCCTCCTTCTTCTCCTTCTCCTTCATCTTCTCCTCCTCTCCTTCTTCTCCTCTCCTTCTTCTTCTTCTTCTTCCTCCTCCTCATTAGTATCCATTGGTTTAATTATCTACTTTATATATAAGACTCACAAATGTCAATCTTTCCCTAAGTCTCAGTACCACAATACCAGTTCTTACTGCCTATTGGATATTTTGAATTGATATCCCAGAGATATCTCAAACTTAACAGGTCCAAAACAGAACTGCTTTTCTTTCCCCCAAAAAAGCCCAAGCCTCTTCCAAACTTCCCTATTTCCCAGCACCATTTTTCTATTTTTCCAGGTTCATAAGCTTAGCATTCATTATCCTTGACACTTCAACCTCCTTCAAACAACCTAGTCAGTTCTTGCCTTTTCTATCACACATCTCTCCTGCCCACTGCTCATACAACCACCACCTTAGTTCAGGCCCTCACCAGCTGTCACCTAGGTTATTGCAATACCTTTCTAATTGTACCTCTATCTCATCTCTTCCCACACTGGTCCATCCTGAACTTGTCTGCCAGAATTATTTTCTTTAACCACAGATGTGATCATGTCACTCCCCTCTCAATAAATTCCAGTGGCACCCTACTGCCTCTAGAATCAAGTACGAATTCTTCTGTTTAGCTTTTGAAGCATTCCCAACCAGACTCACCACCCCTCTCGCACTTGGTGATCCAACCAAACTGGCCTTTTCTCTTTTTTTCACACATGGAGCTGAACTGTGACTTTGCCCAGCCCATCCCTCATGACTGCACTGCACTCTGGCCTCATGGCCACCAGTGCCCTTTTTCCCTAATTACCTTGTAGTTAATTATTCCTTTATATTTATCTGTATATACATATTTATGTACTTGTTGTCTCCTTTCTCCAATGAAAATTCCTTCAAAATAGTAGTCATTTCATTATTTACATCTATATCCACAGTGCCTAGCACATAGAAGCTATTTGACATATTTGCTGATTGTTTGATCAGTCACACAGTATAAGAACTTGTTGATCTATCATTATTCAGTAAATGGACATTGTCCTTGAGTAGAAGGAGACAGATGTGGACCTGGCTTACAACTTTGGGTCTCAAGCTCCTCATCTATAAAATGATTAATTCAAACTCAATGTCCCCATTGCCCTTTCCAACACCAAATTTGTGTTCCTTTATCCTGTGCTGATTTGGAACCTGTATCAGAACACTGCTGTTAAAAGCACAGTTGGCAACATCTGTTCTGTGGTAGATGAAATCTCACCTTGAAATGATGCCTCCAGGGAGGGCCATCTTTCTAAAAAAACTTTTGTGATCTGGATGTACAACATTCACTTTACAAACAGGCAGGCTGCCTTGATAATGATCATATAGCCTTTACTAGGAGGTGGCTTAGGAAACAGTATATTATATGGATGAGCTATTACTGGAGGAGAAACTTAAAATGAAATACAATGAAACTAAAATTGTTGTAGTTTGTAGGCATGTACTACTAAGTAACAGTACAATATGGCAGCTAAGTAGTGCCATGGATAGAGTGCCAGGCCTGGAGTCAGGAAGACTCACCTTCCTGAGTACAAATATGACCTCAGACACTAATAGCTGCATGACCCTGAATCAGTCACTTAACCCTGTTTGCCTTAGTTCCTCATCTGTCAAATGAGCTAGAGAAGGAAATGGCAAATCATTCCAGTATCTCTGCCAAGAAAACCCCAAATGGGGTCACGAAGAGTCAGGCATAACTGAAAATGACTGAAAAACAACAAAAAGCAATTTAAAACAACTCCAGTCAGCAGATTAATTCATTTATTTTGGAATATATTTCATGGTTTAGAGTAATTAATGCCAGATTCTCTGCCTGCAGACTTGGGTTTTTGTCTCTGACATTTAGTAACAATAAAAATGTAATAATAGCTGGCATTTATATAGGATTTAAAGTTTGCAAAGTGCTTTACAAATAACATCTCATTTAATTCTCACAACAACCCTTTGAAGTAGGTGCTATTATTTTCCCCCTTACACAGATATGGAAACTGAGGCAGAGAGAGATTAAGAGACTTGCCCAGGGCTACATAGGTAGTAAGTGTCTGAGACTAGATTTGAACTCAGATCTTTCTCATTCTAAAAACAGCGTTTTCTCCCATGCATCACCTAACTCTTTATCTCTGTGACCATAGGCATGTCATTTTCCTCATATGCAGTCATGTCAACCATTTACCAAAGGTTTGGTCCAAAGAAAGAAACAGAATCAGTTTCGCCTTTAACCAAAAGTTTGTCCAAAGAACAAACAGAGTGGGGTTCCCCCTCACCAAAGGTTTGAACAAGGAACAAACAGAAGCAGTCTGTACATGTGCTATAACATGTTTATTATTCTCATTAATCCAGAGAATCATGCATGATGGAGTCAGAAAATAATTCTGAACTCAGGTAAACAAGCTGAAGGAGACCCTGTATACATTTAGAGCAATTCCAACTCAGGTGCTTGTGTCAACCACAATTATAGTCTCCATATGTGTTAACCATTTCTTAATAGGATAGATTGTTAATACAGTAAGATAAGAGAATGTTAAGGTGTCAATTGAAATTATAGATCCAGGATGTCTGTGTCTCTTTTATCATTAATGTGACATAATATATAGCATAAGAAAAGTCCTATTATTCAAGATAGTGTTCAGCTGAAGGCACTTTGTCCTTGGTAGTCATAAATAGAAAAATATTCCTGGTCAACTTCTTCTGGTCTTGTAGTTGCTGACACAGGAAGGAGAAGTTTGGATTCCCTCAGAGAGCAAAGCAAATCATGCCTGTTATGCTAGAGCACACAAAGCATTATGGTAGGTTAAGCTCAGAATGGGCCAAAAATGTCTTTCTCCTGACTGGCCTTTCTCAGGTGATGGGAGGTGGGGGTGGGGCAAAATTGTGCACAGTAGGGATAATAATATTTGTGATACCTACGTCATCTGTTGATTGTAAGTACTCTCTAAGTGTAAAGTTTAATCATTGTATACCCTTTACCTTTTTCAGATGGTAACTATGACCATCAGTATGTCCTGAAAGCAAAGCTGTAGCTATAAACCTCTGAAGTCTTCTAAAATATAAACATTTTGCTCCAAGTCCTTTAAAATGAGTCCAAAGTTACCATATTGTTGTACTGTAAAGTGTATGTGTGTTTGAGAGAGAGAGAGAGAGAATGTATGAGGCAAGGCAAGTCTTTAGGAGGAGGAGCTTTCATTACGAGCAGCCTTTAGAAATAGCAGGACATGCTGGTTATAGTAGGCGGAGGCTGGTGGCTCTCTTGAGCTCCTGATTTCTGAGCTACAATAAAGTAAGTTGAGCCAATTTTAGTTATCCACAGTTAGGTCAGCATTAATATGATCAGTCCCCATCAGTCCCAGGTGGGAAATGAAGCAGGTCAGAGTTCCCATACTGATCAGAGTGGGATGGGTCCCCATGAGTTGGGGATGGGGGGTGGGGAGAAAGAAAGAGACAGAGCTGGGCACAGATTAGTTCATATGGTTTAGTCTCAAAGAAGAAATTGCTGTCTATCAAGATGAATGTGTATACTTTCTCTTGTCAGACAGTTAGAATGTTACCTCATGTCTTTTACCATTTGACATTAGCTACCAGAAAACTTGGAATCAAATTCATTTGTTTTTACCGAAACATCTCCAAGACCCACTGACATCTGTTTCTTTGGGTGGTCTTTTTCTGTCTCCTCAGTCAATCCACATGCATTTATTGTGCATTTAATCTACCAACAAGCATTTATCAGGTACTTACTGTGTGCCAGACATTTTATTAAGTGCTGGGGATACATTATAAAAGCAAAACATGCCTTACTCCACTGTCTCTTTCTCATTTTTGTTCACCATGTTTTAACCATTAAGTCACATCAAGACCATTTTAGAAGTAGGATGTGTATATTTCTGTTTCCCTCATCTCTTTATTGTGTTGTGAGAATCAAATGAGATAATTTTGTAAAAGGCTTCCACAGTTCCTGGCACATAGTAGGCACTTAATAAATGCTGGTCTCTCCACCCTATCTTTCCTTATTTCTTCCTCTCTTCCCTCCTTTTCTTCTGCATATGCTTTAGGCCTACCAAAAGTCAATTTCTTAGCGCAGCGAGGTGGTATTGTCAAAAGAGCACTGGCCCTGGAGTCAGAAGGACCTGAATTCAAAATGAGGCCTCATGTTTAGTAGCTGTGTCACCTGGCCAAGTCACTTAACCCCAATTGCCTCAAAAGTCAAAAAAAGAAAGAAAAAGTATCTGTTGCTTAGACTTACTGGTGGCCCTTGGGGCTAAGTAAGGTTTTTTTTAGTTACATTTTATTTATTTTCAGTTCTTGCATTCTCTTCTTCTCTCCCTTCTCTCACCCAATTGACATAACGAGAAAAATAAAACACCTGTTACAAGCATATATTGTCAAATAAAACAAATTCTCACATTAGCCATGTCTTAAAAAATGTCTCAATGTACTCAAGTCCATCACCTCCCTATCATATTGGTGGGTAGCATGTTCATCTTTTTTTTTAATTAATTAATTTATTTGTTTTCAATTTTCCACAATTACATCCATAAATCTTATATTTTCTCTCCCTCTCTCCTTCCCTCCTCCCTCCCCAAGATGATGTGCAATCCTATATGGGTTCTACACATACATTCCAACTGAATACATTTTCACTTCAGTCATATTGCATGGAAGAATTAAAATGAATGGGAGAAACCATGAGAAAAGCAAAACAAAACACAAGAGAAAATAGTCTGCTTCACTCTGTGATCCAATTCCATAATTCTTTCTCTGGATGTGGAAGGTGTTTTGCCTTGAGAGTCCATTGGGAATTTTTTAGGTCCTTGCATTGCTGTGAAGGGCTGTAGCATGTTCATCTTGAATCTTCTGAAATTGTGATCAGTTATTGTGTTGACCAGAGTTCCCAAGTCTTTCAAAGTTGTTTAAATTTACAATAATATTGTTGTTCAAATTGTCCTCCTGGTTCTGTTCACTTTGTTCTATATACAGGTCTTCCCTGTTTTTCTAAACTTTCCCCTTGATCATTTCTTATAGTTCAATAGTATTCCATCACATACATATACCATAACTTGCTCAACATTCCCCAGTTGATGAGCACTCCTGCAGTTTCTAGTTCTTTGCTTTGGGGAATGGCTCTTATTTTTATAAATCTGAATCAGTCCCTGTATTTCATAGAAATTAGAACTTTATCAAAGAAACTTGCTGCGAAGATTTTTTGACCATTTACTTTAGGTAGGGATTCTTAACCTGAGGTCCATGAACTTGTCTTTTTTGGGGAAATACTTTGATAATCATTTTGATATAGTTTATTTTCTTTGTAATCCTATGCATGTTATTTGATGCATTAAAAAAATATTCTTCTGAGAAGGCATCCATTAGCTTCACCAGATTAAGAAAGGGTCCATAATACAGACTAGGTTAAGAACCCTTGGGACAAAGATCATTGTCGTCTTTTCCATTTATCGTACTTGGTGTTCTCCCAGTAGTTTGCATTCATTATTCTCCTATGTGTATTGTTAACTCACCAAAGAGCTGCCAAGGCTTTGCCTCTTGGTTGAGAAAGACTACAACCTGCCCTGCCCCTTCCCATCACTCACTCTTTTTGCTTTGATATCTGGTCTCCTGTACACTTCATAACTGGAATTTTTAAGATGAGACATCTCAGCAATCACTACTGAATTCCTTAGAAATCCAAATAGCTCAATGTTAATCTAAGAGTGAAGGGAAATAGGTACCCACCCAGGTGTGGGTGGCGTCCCTCTTTCCCAGCTCCTCCTTTTGGAGCATCCTCTTGGGTTTGCCTTCTTCCTTACTTTACCTCTCTGTGAGGGAGATAGGGCCCCTTAACAGGCTTTGATTAGAGAAAATAGAGAAAAAAAAAGGAAACTAGCTTAGTGACCACTGAACAGAATAGCAAGCCTGGAGTCAGAACCTGAGTCCAAACCCAGGCCTCAGACACTTTCTAGCTATGGGACCTTGGACAAGTCACTTATCCCTGTCTGCCTCAGTTCCCTCATCTGTAAAATGGGGATAATAATAGCACCTACCTCCCAGGCTTGTTGTAAGGATCAAATAAAATAATAGCTGTAAAGCACTTTTTAGCTATCAAAGGGAAAAGTATCCAAAATGACGACAGAGCCCAGAAAGATAGACTACTCTGATGAAAACCTCCTTCTACCAAAACTCATTTTATCCAGGGGAATCTGGGATCATCCTGTCTCATTTAATCTTTTCCCAGCTCTGGAAAGTAATAAAATCTTTTTGGTTGCTCTAAAGTCCCTAAATGGTAATCCTGACAACAGGAAGGATAGCGATTCATTTCTTTCTACGTCCTTGGGTGACCATCACCTCTTTATTGCATTTAATTCTCCCCCATATACACGTAAACCAATACAAAAAAAAAAAGCACATTGTCTTTTTTTTAGTCTCTTTTGAAAACAAATGCAAACAAAGCAAAAAAAATCGAGAAAACAAATGTCTTAAAGAAATGGGGAATGGGACATAGGTTCAGCAGAGAGCCAGGGCAATGGAAGGAATGAGGAGGGTCTGGAGTTTCACACATTTAGCTCCCACCATCAGCTACTCATATCCTGCGTGGTCTCTGGGTAATACTGTATCATTCAGCCACATTTCCTTCCCCCTCCCCCTGCCAGAGTCTTACCTCTTATTAGAGCAATAATAGAAATAATAAATAACAGCTATGGTTTTTCTCTCCCGTTTTCCCCCATCGTGGGATGTGCACACTCAAAGAGCTTCCCAATAGTTAAGAGCAAAGAAGTCGAGTTGGGAAAGCCTGAATTCAAATCCTGTCTCAGACACCAGTTAGATGACCTAGGTGATCACCTCAACTTCATTTCCCTCAACTGTAAAATGGGTATGATAAAAATTCCTATTTCACAGGGTTATTTTATATATCAAATGAAATAACATCTACAATGCCTTACAAAATTTAAAGTGTTCTTGAATGCTCTTTTTTATTTTCATTTCAATTCTCTCCTCACCCATAGGTCTTTGAGAGAACTTCTCTGGAGGGGCAGGCTCATGGCTAGCTGGGTTTAGCACCCTAGGAAGGTGCTAGGTCCCTGGAAGGCTCTGTGCACACCAACAGACATTGTCTCAGTTTCTGAAATTTACATCATTTAAAGCATTTCAGTGACTTACTTACCTTTAAGGTTGGTGGTGACTGAGGTTTAAATGGAGAGCTCCGAGGTGGTTGTTTTTTTGATTATCTTGAGGAAGAGGTCAGCTTAGGTTAGACCACTGCATCTGTCAGAAAAGTGTGTACCTTAGCTTTTCATCCTCTGCAAGCCTCTGTAGGCCAGACTCACTTGACTTTCAATCTGGGTCAGTCATTTAGTCTCTCGAACTAAGTGTCATCCTAGACTCCTCATGGGTATTCACCTTGCATATCTATTTTTTTTCAAGTCCCGCCATTTCTACCCTCACACCTTTTCTTAAATAAGTCCCCTTTTCTCCATTCACATAGCTGCCATCTTGGCATATGCCCTCATCACCTCTGATTGGTCTCGCTGCCTCAAATCCCTCCACACATCACTCCATGCTCCATTTAGCTGCCAAAATAATCTTCCTACAGTGCAATTCTAGTTTTGTTACTCTCCTTCTCAGTAAACTTCAGTGGCTCCCTATGACCTCCAAGATCAATTATAAAATCCTCTGTTTGGATTTTATTTTTTCTCTTTTTTTTCTGTTTGGATTTTAAAACCCAACATAACCCAGTCCTTTATTACCTTCCCAATCTTCTTACATTTTACTCCCTTCTAAGTCTGTCTGTCTGTGTTCGTCTTTCATTTTCAAAGAAGACCATGACATCAGAGAAATGATGACATGACTTGAACTTGAATTTGTTTGGAGTGAGGGAGTTGCTGTGCAAGATCACCAGCCTCACTTTCTCCTCCTGAGCCATCTGGGTCCGTGACCAGATATTCATCAGTATGACTGGAGAAGGCCCAGGATGCAATGGGAGACCTGGCCTTTTCAGGTACTCACTTAGAGTGAGGTAAGGCCATTCAGTACCCTACAATTCAACTATACTGTTCTTGGGTTCCTCAAATACAGCATTTCATCTCAACTTCATCCCTTTTTGCTGACTATCCTTTGTGCCTGGATAGTCCCCTTCCTTGCCTCCTGGCCTTCCCGGCTTCCTTCAGATTTGTTCAGATCTCACTTTCTATAGGAGACCTTTCTGAATCCTGCTACCACTGCCAGTGCCTCCCTTCTGAGACTGCTGAGTATTTGCACTGTATCATCTTGTATATCCACAGTTAACTTATAATGTTCACATTCTAATGTGAGGAACAGGGAGTAAGTTTTTTCCCTTTCTTTGTATTCCGAGCATTTAACATGTACCTTACACACAATAAGCACTTAACATATTTTTCTTGGCTGACTTGGAATCAGCTCTCATTAAGATAAAGAAAGAGTAGTCAGCTGAAGCTATGATAATAGGCTTTCTCAGTAATGGGGACTTTTCTTTGTTGACAGTCCTGTGGAGGATCCCTTCCTTCCCCCTGACCCCATTCTTGGTCACTAGCCCTTTGATCACCTGCCTTGTGTTGATCCTGCCTTCCCAACTCCCCTTCCTTTTTGGCCTCCAATATGTCTTGTTTTCTGTTTACTGAGTTTTCTTCTGAGACAGAGAGAGGTTAATCCACTTAACCACTTTCAGCCTTAGTTTCCTCCTCTCTAAAATGGAGGTAATAGTGCCCATCTCACAAAGTTGTCAAGAATGAGATAATATATGTGGAATATTTTGCAAAACTTAAAGTGGAAATGGTATTAGCTATAGCACAGTGCCTGGCACAAATGTTTAAAAAATGTTCGTTTATTGATTGAATGATTGCTGCTCTGACTCCTTTGTTTCCTGTATTTTCCATTTTTCTAGTCCTGGTTCCCTAACCCTTCGCTGTGCTGTCACATACAACCTAGCCCAATCCCCTGGTATTGTTACCCCTTTTAAATAGCTGATATAGCAATATGCGTTAGTAACCAAAGGACAGATTCTGAAAGTTTACAAAAAATAGCGTCTTTTCATTGCCCAACATGCTTCAGTTCCTGTCTTTACTCAGACCACCATAAACCACCATAAAAGACAAAACCACATCCTCCTCTTGCATGGTGCTGTTAAGGTCTTGTTCTGTGCCACACTGGGTTATTTTTTTTCCTTTGCATTTTGTAGTACAGGAAGAAGGGAGTCTTGGAGATGGTTGGGTTGAACCACTACATCTCCCATTAAATTCTCCCAAATTACAGGAGATCTTTTTGAAAACTACCCAGCATCCATGCCCTCTGCCTTATAGACAGGAAACCATATCTCACATCTGTACTTCACAACTAGTCTCCGGAAATCACAACTCACATCTGTACTTCTTTGGAAATGCAAGGTTTGCTTTCTGAGAGGGAGCTATGAATGAATGTCAAGCAAAGGTTTCTCAGCTAGCCAAAATACCGAAGATTCAGTGGCCAAACACATAATCCATTGGTTGAAAAAAGCACTATCCATCTGGAAGGAAAAAAACCTTTATTAAGTACCTACTATGTGCCTGGCACTTTGCAAATATAATCTCATCTGATCCTTACACTTATCCTGGAAGGTAGGTGCTGTTATTTTCCCCATTTTATAGTTGAACTGACCAAGGTGAAGTGTCTTGCCTTGGATCACACAGCTCGTCAGGGTCTAAGGTCACATTTAAACACATATATTCCTGACTCCAGGCCCAGTGCTCTATTCACTGACTCACCCATTTGCCTTACCTTCTAACCCAAAGTTTTTGCAACTAAATCATATACTTTACATATACAAGGAGATCAATGACAAAGAGGAAGGCACCACAAATACTCAAATATTTCTAATAGAATTTTCTATAAACAAAGTAGGTGTCCATCTATTGGGGAATGGCAAAAGAATTTGTGGTACATGAATATATTATAGTTTTACTGGGCTATAGATAACTTGAATATGATGAATATGGCAAAGGTTGTGAAGAAAAAGGTTGTGAAACTCAATGTTATGAAATAATAATGACCAGTCTTAACCCCAAAGAAGAGCTGTGAGAAGATACCTCCTCTCACCTACCTTCTTTGCAAAAGTAGGGTCCTGGAGGGTGTGGAACATGCATAGAATGTCCAACTTTCTTTATATGCTGGCTAGATTTGATGAATTATAATAATAATTATAATAAGTGAAGGGAATTGTCATCAGGACCTAAGAGTAGGTCTTGAATATCCATTGATCAGGACAGAGAGGATGATCCCATTTTAGCACCTGCACAGCCCTAGAAGTGAATTTGACCCTATACCATATGTCCTAGAAAACAGATCTGCTCTAGCATTGCAAGACTGTTTTCCTAGATGGGGAAAGAATTGAAAATCAAATTGTTAAAAAGCAGGTTGCAAGCATAGTCTTGTTTTCTTCTTTCTAGGACTGTACTTGATGAATTTCCTCCCACATAACACAAAGAAAATAAAGCTTGGTGAGGGTGAGCAAAATATATACCTAATGCAGTACTGTGCTCCTAGTGGGTACTCAGTAAACGTTTTCTCCCGATAATGACATATTATGTTTCCTTTACACATGAATATCCAGAAACAGAGCCAGAACCTAGGATCCTACCAAGGGAATATCTATGTCATTTTAGCAGTTGTCTAAATATTTAGTAATAAGAGTTAATATTTATATAGTGCTTACTCTGTGCCAGGAGCTGTACTAAGTGCTTTACAATTATTATCTCCTTTGATCCTCACAATAACCCTGGAAGGTAGGAGCTATTATTATTCCCATTTTACAGATGAGGAAAATGAGGCAAAGATTTAAAAGACTTGCCCAGTATTCCACAGCTGGATTTGAACTCAGGTCTTCCTGACTCCAAGCGCAGCATCCTATCTACTGTACCACCTTGTTGTCCACCAGGACTGAGAATTTTAGATGCTCAGATCATGTGGACTTCTCTTTTATTTGGGGACATTAAAAAGAGTCTTACTGACAATATATCAATAACTTAAGATCTGTAAATTGCCTGCTTCCAGTGGTGCTTGGCATTGTATGTGATGCCATTGCGATCAGGGCTGTAACTAACATGGAGTGATTTGGTGCATAAACTTCATCTTACTCCAACAGCCTAGACAGATATACTGGAACCACCTCCATGCTGATAACAGGATGCTAAATATGGGTGCCTGGCTTCCACCTTCTTCCCCAACCCAGACTGTCTGGGGGAGGATCGACCTCCTCTCCTGGCATGACTGTACCTACAGTCAGACTGCACTCTGTGCCACACTCCCCACCCCAAATTGTTCTGCCCCCAGCACAATTATTTTTAGCTATGGCTCTGATTATAATAGTGTCTTTTCCATGTTTTAATTTCATACTTCTTGAGATATTCTTTCCTGGAAAACAAGTTTTTGATGAAATGACCAATGGCTGGTTTCCACAGTGCATACATAGAGTTACTAGAATTTATTCATTGTAATTCTAAATCACACTTTTCCCCTTTTTTATTTTTTAGGATCCTAAACATTTTAAATCAGAGAAAACAGGGAGAGGACATTTAAGGGAAGGCTGGAGAGACAGTCACCAACCCATCATGTGCTCCTACAAATTGGTGACTGTGAAATTCGAAGTCTGGGGACTTCAAACCAGAGTAGAACAATTTGTACACAAGGTGAGTGAAAGCCATGTTATGGGTTTTAGCAGGGGCCAAGGAAAGCCACCATATTGTTTAAGATCTGGTCAGGGGGGATAGGTGTATGTGCAAAAGTATCAACCACCTCTACAAGGCAAATTGATTATGAAATCCCATAGTACCCCTTTCATAAAATGCTTCCACTATTACAAAATGAGCAGCTAGGTGGCACAGTGGATAGAACACTGAGCCAGGAGTCAGGAAGACCTAAGTTCAAATGAGGCTTCAGACACTAGTCATGTGACCTTGGGCAAGTCACTTAACTATATTTGCCTCAGTTTCCTCATCTGTAAAATGAGCTAGAGAAGTAAATGGCAAACCACTCGAGTATCTCTGCCAAGAAAACCCCAGATGGGGTCATGAAGAGTCAGACACAACTAAACAACAATAAATATGCCAGAAGTTGTGCAAAGCACTGGGGATACTGAAAAAGTCAAAAGACAGACTGCCCTCAGGGAACTCGCAGTCTAATAAAGGAGACAACATGTGGACAGCTATTTACACATAAGTAATAGATGGGATAAATTGGAAATAATCAGCCATCTAACTATTCTATTGCTAAAGACCAGTTGCTTAGCTTTTTTTGTTTGTTTTGGGTTTTTGGGGGGGGGTGGAAGGAATTGGGGTTAAATGTCTTGCCCAAGGTCACATAACTGGTAAGTATCCAAGGCAAAATTTGAACTCAGGTCCTTCTGAATTTAGAGCCAGTACTCTGTCTATTATGCCATCTGGGTGCCCCAAGTTGCTTATCTTTTTAAGGAACAGGCATGTGGCCCTCTTCTATACGGGAAAAGTAAAAAATGCATGCCCTACTTCCATTTTTTCCCCAGTTTAGTTAGCTTTTGCATTAGTTGTGTTTGCAGGAGAGGCTGCAGGTCTTTTCATTTATTTGTAACATAGGGTGAAGAACTGAAATACTGACTTGAGGATCCATAATCTAAATGACTTTTGCAGAATTCTTAACCAAATCAGAAGCTGTGTGTAAGGCATTTGCATCACAGATAGTATGCTACAGTGACTAGAGAGTAAGCCTTGAAGCCAGGAAGACTTTGGTTCTAGACCTGACTCTGACACACACTGGCCATAGGACTCTGGGATAAGGCATTTAGCCTTATTGCTCCTTCAGACTTATCCAACTCAAAGCCCTTTAACTGGGAAATGTTTGATGAAATTTAACAAAAAAACCCAAAACTACAATATATAACATAGATGTTAAAACGTGATTTTTCCAAGTCAATGTGTTCCCAGTTTCTATGTGAGTTTGACTCCACTGCTTTAGGTAATCTATGTATTGTAGAAAAGGTACCAACCTGCATTAGTGGAGACAGTTTCCTCACTTGGGAGTTCCTTTTAACCAACATAAGCACAGGTCTACCTCCTGTCTCTTGTCTCTGTATAAAGAACTTGGCCAACCTCAAAATGCTATACATTACATATGTTAGCTATTATTATTAGCACTTAAAAAGCGGTGCTAGAATTGAGTGCCCAAGAAGCAGTCTCCATCTGCTTCCACAGTTCTCACCCTTGGAAAATTTAATGTCATAAATAGCAACTAAATGCGGATTGAATTGAAAACTCTTAATGTTTTATTGAATGAATAAGTATTGATGATGTTGTTCAAATGTTTCGGTCATGTCTGACTCTTTGTGACCCCATTTGGGGTTTTCTTGGCAAAGATACTGGAGTGCTTTGCCATTTCCTTCTCCAGTTCGTTTTACAGATGAGGAAATTGAGGCAAACAGGGTTAAGTGACTTGCCCAGGGTCACACAGCTACTAAGTAATCTAAGGCCAAATTTGAACTCATGTCTTCCTTACTCCAGGCCCAGCCCCTCTATCCACTGTACCATGTAGCTGCCCCCAATGATTAAATATTCTGAGCTTTATTCTGAAACCAGATCCTTGACCACTGCAGAGCCTGTAATGATTAGTGTCTTGTGAAACACATGGAGATAAAGGTCTAACGCCCTTTCTGCTGCCAGTCACTCAGCAGTAATATAGTCAATCAGTAAACATTTATTAAACATCTATATGCCCCATACCATGCTGAATGCTTGGGATGCAAAGAAAGGTAAAAGACAGTCCCTGCCCTCAAAGAGCTTACAATCTCATAGGGGAGACAATACACAAATAACAATATACAAACAAAATATATACAGGAGAAAGTGGAAATAACCAGCAGAAGGGAGACCCTGTCATTAAGGGGGATCAGGAGAGGCTTCTTGTAGAAGGTAGGATTTTATTTGGGCCTTGAAGAAGCCAGGGAAGCCAACTGGGGGATAACCAGGGAAAAAGCGTGAGTTCAGGAGATGGAATGTCTTATTTGAGAACCAGCAAGGAGCCCAGTGTTGCTGAATGGAAGAGTACGTGTCAGGGGATTGCCTTCAGAGTTAAAAATTCCACTCTCCCACTTAGGTTTAGATCGCCCCTGACATCATTCCCAAGCCATCTCTTCTGTGCAACCCTTGAGTCCAGTACAATCTTCCCTCCCTTAGGCCACTGCCATTAGGGAATTTTATCATTCCCTTTCCTGAAACTAATAATAAGGTAGCCCTAACACTTGCACAGTAATTTTCCTATGGGTGGCTCAGGCTAATCTCAAGAATTTTATCCTCATCTTTAAAATACCTACCAGCATTGTACAGGACTATGAATTTTCCCTGGTGCCCATTCCTAAATGGAATAAAGTGTTATCAAAGTTCAAAAAACACACCTGCTGTGGCATCGAAGGGACTAATTAGCATCTGGGGATAGCATTTCTGTGGGTTTAAAATTCCGAGGATGCCTCTCTATGAACACCTTTGTTTCTCAAGGATCGCTTCACAGTCAGAAAAACCATTAAAATGTGAACTCTTAAAGCATTCTTGAATCCTGGTTTCCGACAGGCAGCTGTGTTGTGCCTAATGTGATGGGTGTATTTCCCGGTGCCGTGGTTGCTTTTTCTTTGAGTCTTACCAGTTTCACACACTCAGCACTCAAGTGTCTTTTGTTACATGCTGCTGCTCATTTTCATTCCATGTGTTTTCCTCCTTCCATGTCATAAAAGCCTCTTTAGCTACTCAGATGCCCTGAGGAATAAACACTTCATTAGAAGTACTTTTCCTGCTTCACAAAACCCCACAAAAATTCAGATCTATCATTTACTGAAACATGCATGAGAGGAGAGGTTTCGTCATTTGCTAAGTGGGTTTGGCAGGACTGAGGGAATGTTAAGATACGCCGAGAATGTCTTGGAAACATACATGTATGTACAAGAAACAAGTATGCCATAAATATACACATGTGCAGGTATGCTATATGAACAAGTCAGGCAATAAACATTTTTTTAGCAACCTACTTTATGCCAGGCACTGTGCTAAGCCAAGAATATTTATTTTAATGCTTCACAGAACCCATAAATTTATGTATTTTTAAATATACTCCCTTCAGAATTTCAGACTGTAACCTATCCATTCCATGACTTCTGGCATAATAATTGTCCATATCCTCCTGTAAATCCTCCACAGGGGGGTCCAGCCATCATCAGCATATGTATACTTCATGTTACAGCTAACTTGAAGGGGGCAGGCGGTTATTAAATACCTTCTGTGGGTCAGCCTATGTGTTAAGCACTAGACATATAAAGGAAAGCAGAATGCATTCCTGCAGTCAAGGCACTCACAGTATGATGGAGGAGACAACATGTGGACAAATATATATAAATCTATAAAATGAAGGTGCTGGAACAGAATCTCCAACATCTTTTTCAGCACCTTGGAAGAAAAAAGTCAAACCATGAAGATATTTGTGTTAGAATTTTTTTTTCCTCAGTCAACATGGAAACATTTTATTTTGTTTTAATCAAAAAACATTTTTAACATTCATTTTTTCAATTTAATTAATTTGTTTTCAGTTTTCAACAATCGTTTTTATAAGTCTTAAATTTTCTCCCCCCTCCCTCTCCCTTCCCTCCTCAAGACGACATGCAATCTTATATGGGTTCTGCACATGCATTCTTATTAATCTTTGTGTTAGAATTTTATTCCTGTGTCTGCAGTATATTTTTTAAATGCAGTTTGCTGAATAAATTTAATTTGAAGTGTTAACAAGATTTGGAAGTTATTCCAAGAAAAGAAAGTTAAGTTCAATAAAGTGGAAAATCAGTGATCACAAATTTATTTATTTATTTTTAAATTTATTTGTTTTCAGTTTTCTACAATCACTTCCATAAGTCTTAGATTTTCTCCCCCTTCCTACTCCTCCTTCCCCAAGATGGCATGCAATCTTATATGGATTCTACACATACATTCTTATTAAACACATTTTCACATTAGTCATGTTGCAAAGAAGAATTAAAATGAATGGGAGAAACCATGAAAAAAACCAAACAAAACATAACACAGGAGAAAATATTCTGCTTCATTCTGCAGTCCGGTTCCGTAGTTCTTTCTCTGGCTGTGGAAGTAAGGCATTTTGCCTCAAGAGTCCATTGAGAATGTTTTAGGTCCTTGCATTGCTGTGAAGTGCTAAATCTACCAGAAAAATTCCTTGCACATTGTGGTTGATGCTGTGTACAGAGGTCTCCTGGTTTGCTCTTTTCACTCAGCATCAGTTCATATAAGACTTTCCAGGCTTCTCTGAAGCCTTCCTGTTCATCATTTGTTATAGCACAGTAGTATTCCTCTAAATACATATTCCACAACTTGTTTAGCCATTCCCCAATTGATGGCATCCCCTTGATTTCCGTGAATACATATTTATTAATCACCTACTATGTGCTGTACTAAACACTAGGGTATGAAAAAAGACACAAACAGTCCCTGCCCTTTAGGAGTTCACATGTTAATGCAGGAGAATCCATGCAAATAACTATGTACAGACAAGATACATACAGGTTAGATTGCAGGTGATTTCACAGGGAAGGGCGGTATTAGCATTAAGGGGGACCAGGAAAGGCTTCCCACACAAACACAAGGTTTGAAACATAATATAATATAATGTAATATAATAACATAACATGGCATAACATGACATAATACGATATAAGATAATATAACAATAATGGCTGATGTTTTTTATAGGGCTTTAGGGTTTATAAAGAATTCTGTCTACATCATCCCATTTGATCCTTAAAACAACCCTGTGAAGTAAGCTGTTATTATCTTTATCCAACTCACAGGGCCCTTGTGAGAATCAAGTAAGATCAGATACACACAAAACACTTTGTGAGAGCTATATAAATGTTGGCTATTATCATTAAAGAACATAATGACTCTTAGCCTATATTCCTATATGCACATGATAGTATTCTTTTCCAACAATCACACCTTAGCCTTCTTGGAATAATGAGAGACGCCACCCTGACTCAGTAAGTGGAAAGCATCAGCCCTTTTAATTGAAGATAAGTGAGGACTAACTTTCATAGGTAACTAACATCAAAACTAATTGCCTTGCTGAATTGCTACCAAGGAGCTTGTCATTCATACATCACTTAATGACCCTATGATTCTCAGATACGTGGCTATACTCTTTTTTAAAAAACTATCATTACCTTTTTAATAAATAATATTGATGGGGGCAGCTAAAGTGGTGCTGTGGATTGAGCACCAGCCCTGGAGTCAGGACGACCTGGTTTCAAATATAGCCTTCAGACACTTGATACTTACTATGTGACCGTAGGCAAGTCACTTAATCCCAATTGCCTCACTAAAATAATAATAATCACAAATAATTAATGATGATTGCAATTGTATATGTAATGAGAGGGACTATGAAACCCATTTTCCCCAGGAAACCAGAAATCAGGGCAGTTTATTTCTTACAAGGTTTTGTGATAAGGAATTGTGCTTCTACTTTTCAGGTGGTCCGAGATATCCTGCTGATTGGGCACAGACAGGCTTTTGCGTGGGTTGATGAGTGGTATGGTAAGTCAGTTCATTTCCCTTAAGCAACTTAGAGAACATCCTAAAACTTTGATATATTTCTGGTTCTGTTTTAGTCTATCTGATTTCCACTGTTGCGTGGATGTTAGGAGAAAAAAAATTCAGGAGAACTATTTCCTGTCTTGAAAAGAGTGTGGTCCAATAAAAAAAGAAAGAAAGAAGAGTATCTTTTCCAAATGAGCATGTTAATGAAAGATGTCATTATAAACTATGGTCTAAACAGAGAATGACTTTAAAATTACTGACTACTAACTAAGTAGAATGATAAGAAGCTCTATTCTTGCCTGTTTCACGGGGAATGACCCATACCAACTTCTGTAGGTAGATTTCAAACTTCTCTTATTATATTCCTAGAAGGAAGTATTTATTCTAAATGGGAGGGTATTTTTTAAGACTTGCAAATATTTTATCAAATAGAAATCCTTAAAATCTTCTATTATTAGAAGCTAGAGAACAGTAATAATAATGGTCTAGCATTTAGATAGTTCCTTATGGCTGGAAAAGAGCTTTGTACATTATCTTATTTGATTTTCCTTCTCATTAACATGAAGAGTTTCCAAAGGCTTTAGAAGAAGAAGCAACCTCCAAGGGTGCAAACAAGGTTATTTGGGAAGCGTGAGAGTTTGGGGTTCATTTTTTGTTTGTTGGTTGGCTTATTTGCGTAATTTGGGAAAAGCTAAATTAGTTTTATCTGTTTCTAGTAAATCATCAGATTTTCCTATTTTGTCACTTGGTTGATGGACCATCTCTCCCCAGCTTTCTTACCCCACAATATCACGTTTGTCTTTCCTTTATGAGGGAGAGCCCAGAATAATAGAACGAACACTGGTCTTGAAGCCCAAAAATGTGAATCCAAGTCCCTGCTCGGGCGCTTAGCATCCCTTTGGCCATGAACAAAATCATTTCATTCTCTGAGCCTTTGGAGAATATAAAGTGGGGGTAACAGTGCTAGTGCTAACTTCCTCATAACAGAGTGGAGATGACACTGAGTTTTTCTTTGGAAGTTAATAACAGCAGGCGTGTATATAGGACTTTTCAGGTTTACAAACTGGTTTTCAAATACTGTCTCCTTTGATCTTCACAACAACCCTGGGAGGAAGGTGCTATTGTGATCCATGTTTTATAGTTGCAGCAGATAGAAATTAAATGACTTGCCAGGATTACACGTAGTAAGTGTCTGAGGCCAGATTTAAACTCAGGTCTTCCTTACTCCAAGTTCAGTGCTCTATCCATTGTGCTACCCGGCTGCCTTTAAGCTGATGGGTTGGAAACTTTGGTAGTTTCTACCAAGCTGGAAGTTTTCAGTAAGGTTCTAGGGATAGAGTCTATGTCTAGTGTCCCAGGATAAGCATAACTAATTTTGGAGAGGTATTACCAGCTTGGCCATATGGTGGTAAATGATAAGCTATTTCATCTCTCAGAGACCTTCTCCTAAGTTATAGAGGGATTATAGTTCTTCTTGGCAGAAAGAGACCCCACACTAATGAAGTTGCATATACCTGAAGTCTTGAAGTACCAGTCTCATAGGGTTGTGGGAAAGCCTTTTGTAAATGGTAAGGTGCTATGTAAATGACCTGAAAAAAAATTATAAGTCTTCAGATAGTATTCCCATTTGTAAATAGGAATAAATGCATTCTATTAGTTTGGGTTAGATCTGGATTTCTTAGAATCTTAGAATAAAAAATTTAGAGCAAGAAGGGACCTTGTAAGTCATCTAGTTCAATTACTTCCTTTTGTTGATGAGGAAACTGAAGCCCAAAGGTTGATTTCTTAATGAAATCTAGGTAGCTGTGTGGTGCAATGGATGAAGTTCTGAGATCAGACGTAGGAAGATCTGAGTTCATATCCTGTCTCAGACATTGACTAGCTCTGAAATTAGACAAGATGCTTGCACTCTCTCAGCCTCAGTTTTCTCCCTCCTTCTATCCTTTATTAAAGAAAGAACATTAAATTTAAAATAAAGGGGTAGCTCAGATTAAATGATCAGAGATGGTCAACAGTCCCAAACATAGCCACTGCTTTGAGTCATTTAAAAGTCGATGTGCCTCTATAAACAGTTCCAGTTCATATTCACCTATGGAGTGGAGTCATCTTCCTGGGTTTGCTCAGATGTGTAAGACATTAGAAGAGATCCCTCTTAAAGATTAGCATTTGCTGTTCCCTCTTTTTTGTTTTATATTTACTTACCACTAAGGACTAGACCACCAACACATAACACTGCTGAGATTTTTGAGACAGCCAAACTGTGGCTACTACCCTCTACTTCATAAAGTGAGTGATTCTTCCAGTCTCTAACACAAACCTTTCCATATGTATGTCTGGGCTCCTTTCGAGGTCTAAGGCAAGAACAGAAAGTTCTTCTCCCAGTCAGTTCAAGCTTTGCCCTAAAACATACCTCTAAGTACATCATTTGCTTACCATCTGTCCTCTGATCTAAGAGATCATAGGCTCCAATTGATGGGCTGGCAATGACAAAAAAGGAATTAAACAACCTAAAATAGGATACTTTGAAGATTAGAAGATTGCCCAAATTGATAAATTTCTTCCCAATGCCAGGGTCTTAAAGGGATGACCTTTAGATAACCATCAGAATTGGTAATCAGAGAAACTACTCCAAATCCAATGTTAAGGTTCTTGTAAATAGGATCCTTATAAGGACCTACTGAGATAATGTACTGTAAAGGGCTTTGCAAGCTTTTGAGTATTATATAACTGTCTCTTATTATTGATAGCTTAGTTGGCAATTCAGTAGATCCCTGACCTTGGAGTCAGGAAGACCCAAAGTCAAATCTGATTTCAGGCACATACTAGATGTGTGACCTTGGGCAAGTCACTTAACCTCTCTCAACCTCAGTTTCCTCATCTGTAAAATAGGATTAATAATAGTACCTACCTCCCAGGGCTGTTGTGAGGATCAAATGAGATATTTATAAACCTTAAAATGCCATATAAATGTTAGCTTATTGTTCTTTATGAGAAGTGAATTGTGAAAAGAACTTAAGAGAGAACCATGAAGGACTATTAAGCAGAGAATGAGAAATTCCTTTTCTTCATCAATCAATCAACAGGTATTTATTGTGTCAGTCAGTCAGTAAGCATTTATTAATTACCTACAGTTTGCCAGACACTGTGTTCAATACTGGGGATACAAAGACAAATGTGAAACAGTTCCTGTCCTCAAGGCATTTACATACTAGCAGGGGATAAAATTTTTATGTGTGTGTACACACACACACATATACCTGGCACGTACAAGGCAACCTTGGAGGGGAAGACACTAGAATGGGGGTGAGGAACCTGCAGTAGAAACTAGGGAGTGTGGAGGGAGAGGGAACCAGGAAAATCCTCCCACAGAAGATAGCACTTGAATTGAGTCTTGAAGGAAACCAGAGAGCCTAAGAGCTGAGGAGAGTGAACATTTCCAGGCTGGGGTGGGTGAGAGGAAATATCCATATAAATATTGGAGACTTGGAAATGAGAGATGAGTGTCCTATGTGGGAAACAGCAAGTAGCCCAGAATGGCTGGACCTGGTCAGTTTCATGTCCTCTAGTTTCATTCTGGCACTTGAGGAGGAATGGAAGAGGCAGATAGATGGCAGGCAATACTTGAGGGATAAGTAGAGATGGGACAAAAGGATCAAGGGATTCTAGAGCAGACAATAGTGTAGAGTTGAATTGGTTCACTATTGGGTCAAGACTGGAAAGGGAAGAAAGTGAGGCCAGAGCAGGCGTGATGGCCAGAGTGGCAGAGGGATCAGAGGTCACAGTGAGGACAAAGAAAGAGTAAGGCAGGAAGTGTGTTGGAGCCAGATCAAATTGGCTTGTGAGAGCTGACTGTTAAATTTTCAGTGTAAGTATTTATATTTCATGATGAAACCGGAATCATGACTTGATCATTGTTTTTTTAGAAAGTGACAAAGAAATGTTGATAATGAAGATTAAACTTGAACGTGTGTGATGGAAGGGATCAGGGGCCCTTCCCTGGATGAGGATCGGATTAGCGACCAGGAGAACAGTGACCGAACCTCTCCCCAGATCCCTGTGATCCCACCTCTCCCCATCTTGGAAGTGCTGAAAACTTCCAAACTCCCAGAACTAGCTCTGAAAACAGTAGTTCATTAAAAAACAAAAAACAAAAACAAAAACGTAATGGTTGAAATAGTGTTCCTCCAACAAGAACAGAGCCCAACTTTAAGACAAGTTCAAAATCAAGAAATAGAGTAGGAAAATGAGCAAACAACAGAAAAAGAATAAACATAGAACAGTACTATGGTGACAGAGAAGATCAAAACCCATACTTAGAAGAAGGCAGTGAAATTATAAAAGCTGCAAGTAACACCTCGAAGGGGGAAAAAAACGTTAATCGGACACAAATCCAACAAGAATTCCCAGAAGAGCTAAACAATAATTTTCAAAATTAAATGAGGGGGCTGTTAGGTGGCACAGTGGATAGAACAATGGCCCCTGAGTCAGGAGGACCTGAGTTCAAATCTATCCTCAGACACTAACCATGTGACCCTGGGCAAATCACTTATCCCCAATTGCCTCATCTCCCAAAAAAAAAAATTCAAATGAGAATGGTAGAGGAAATATTAGGTAAAGAGATTAAACCTAAGGAAGAAAATTATGAAAAGACAATTAACATCTTGGTAAAAGTGACATCAAAAAATATCAAAGAAAATAATACCTTAAAATAGAATTGGTCAAATGGAAAAAGAGGTACAAAAGTTCACTGGAGAAAATAATTTCTTAAAAATTAGAATTGGGCAAGTAGAAGCTAATGACTCCATAAGACATCAAGAAAAAAAGCAAATTAATGAAAACCTTATAAACCTTTATGAACATTGACCACATATCAGGGCATGAAAATTTCACAAATGCAGAACTGCAGAAATAGTATATCCTTTACTGAGCACAGCCTAATAAAAATTATATGCAGTAAGTAAGTAGCCTTTTAAGAAAGGGTAAAAAATTAGCTAGAAATAAGACAAGACAAATAGAGGGAATAAACATAGGCAAAGAGAAAATAAAATTAATCTGGTTTTTGCACATGACATGGTAGTTTAACTCTAGAGGGACAACTAAAAAATTAAGTGAAACAATAATTTTTAGCAATTTAGCAGTATGCCAAATAAATAAAACCACAGAAATCATTAACTTTTCTGTTTATTACCAACAAAACCCAGAAGGAAGAGAAAGATAAAATTCCATATAAAATAACTAGAGAATGTATAAATACTTGGAAATCTACCTACCAGGATACACTTTGGAACTATAAAAATACAACTACAAAATATATTTTATATAAATACAGAACTAATTAGAACAATATTAATTTGTTCATGAGTAGACTAAGCCAAAATAATAAAAGCAACACTACTACCTAAAGTAATTTACTTATCCAGTGTCATATCAATGAAACTACCAAAGAATTATTGAATAGAGCTCGAAAAATAATAATGAAATTTTACTGGGAAAACAAGAAAGCAATTTGTCAAAAATTAGGTTTAGATAAAACATTTCACAACATATACCAAGTTAACTCTCAAATGAGATCTAAAAAATGACATCATAAACAAATTAGAGTCTGTGGTTAAGGGAGGAGTTCATGGCCAAAGAAAGGATAGAGAAAATCACAAAGGATAAAATAGACAATTTTGGTTACATAAAATTAAAAAGGTTTTGCACAAAAATTTAATATAGCTAAAATTAGAAGCAAATGATTAACAGAAAAAATTACAAAAAGTTTCTTTGATAAAGGCAACATATCTAAAATATATAAATAATTGATTCAATCTCTTAAGAACTAGAGCCATTCCCCAGTAGGTAAGTGGTCAAAGGACGAGAACAGGCAATTCCTAAAAGAAGAAATCCAATATATCAATACCATATGGAGCATATTAGTGCCCCAAATTACTAATAATGAAAAAAAACAAATTAAACCCTCTTTCTACAAATTTGGCAAAAATTACCAAAAAAAAGGAAAATAGTTGTTCAAGGTACAGTGGGGAAATAGGCACATTAACATACTATTGATAAAACTTTGAACTGATCCAGCTATCCTGGAAAACCATTTGGAATAATACCCCAAAAGGCACATGCCATTTGACCCAGTAATGCCACTAAATACTCCTTTATTCCAAAAAGATTTTTTTAAACTTTTTTTCGTATTTAAATTTATTTAAGTTTTCAACATTCATTTCCACAAAATTTTGGGTTCCAAATTTTCTCCCCATTTTTCCCCTTCCCCCACTCCAAAACACCGAGCATTCTAATTACCCCTATTACCAATCTACCCTCCCTTCTAACATCCCTCCCTTCCCTTATCCCCATCTTCTCTTTTGTCCTGTAGGTCAAGATAACTCTCTATACCCCATTACCTGTATTTCTTATTTCCTAGTCGTATGCAAGAACAATACTCCACAGTTGTTCCTAAAACTTTGAGTTCCAACTTCTCTTCCTCCCTCCCTCCCAAAAAGATTTTTTTTAAAAGGGAGAGGGAGGAAGAATAATCCAACTGTAAAAGATGCATAGAAAGTCTTTTTCGTAGTGGCAAAGAACTAGAAACAAAGTGAATACCTCTCAATTTAAGGAATGGCTAAATAAATTAAGGCATATAGATATAAAGGAATATCATCACATCACAAGAAATTACTAAAGGGACATTTTTTAGACAAAACTGGGAAGGCTTTGTGAATTGATATTGAGTTCAGTGAGCAAAACCCAGATTACAATTTATGCCATCACATTACCATTGTTTAAAAAAAAAACAAAAACTTAAGAACTCTGATCAGCGTAATTAGAAGCTATAATTCCAAAGGAGCAGTGATGAAATATATTACCCACATCTCCTAATAGAAATGGAATGAGCTTGAGATATAGAATGAGACATAAATTCTTGGTCATGGCCAATGTGGAGTTTGCCTTGCTTAACTATCCATATAAATATAAGCATTTTGTTCTTCTTTCCATTTGGAGGAGAGAGTTGGGGGAGTGGGGAGGTGGGAAGCCACAGGGTAACCAAAATGAAAAAATAAATTAAAAGAGGGCCATTGACACATTTTTTTAAATGCACAGAAAAGAACACAAAAAAAAGTCGGCAGGAGACACAAACTAACAGGACAACTTTGAAAATAATATGTTGAATTTGTTGTATTCGTGGAAAGAGATTCAAGCTAAAAAACAGTATAGATCCATTAACTTCTTGACCTTTTTCTGATCTGCCTTGCAAACAAAATGATATTTTGTTGTCTGTTAATATTTTTTAAGAAACAAATCACTTCAGTTATAGATTATTAGTGCTGATGAGATTTCTTCTGTCTCTTTACACCATCTTCTTTGTAAAGATCAGGGTTATTTGGGGGCAAAGGGAGTATGAGTGTATGTTATGATAAAGGAAAACAATTAACATTCACAATAGTGAACAAAAATAGGATACCCTCACCCATAAAAAGAGGAGGGTAGCAGAGTGGATTAGAAATCAGTACAACAACATGTCGCTTATAAGAAAGACATTTGAAACAAAAATTTCATGGAATTAAAGTGAGGGTCAGGAATGGAATTTATGAGGTTTCAAGTGAATTCAAAAAAGGAGGTGTAGCAATCATGTGCTAAGGCAAGACAAAAATAAAAAGAGACATGGTTAAAAGAAAAAAGCAACAAAACTGAATTATGTTTAAAGGCACAATAGATAATTAAATAATATCAGTACTTAATATGTATGCATGGAATAGCATAGCAACTAAATAAAGGAAAAATTAATCAAATTACAGGGAAAAGTAAACTATAAAATTATAATAGTTGAAGACATTAATGTGTTCCCTTCAGAACTGTCTGACCTAGACACAGCAATAAGATATAAAGAATAAAGAAGTTGAGGACCTGAATAGAATTTTAGAAAGCTTAAATGTGATAGATCACTAGCATTACTGAATGAGAATTGAAAGGAATATATGTATTTCCTAGCTATGGGTAGGGTCTTTACAAAAATTTAAAGTGCTGGGGCATAAACAAATGCAAAAAAGCAGGAGTATTTCATACTTTCTGAGGATGACAGTACAACAAAATTACAATCAATGAAGGGCATTTGAAGAAAAGATTGAAATTTAAATGGAAATTAAATAATTTAATCCTTTAGAGTTGGTGAGTCAAAGAACAAATCATAGAAACAATGGACAATTTTATCAAAGAAAATGAAAATGATTAAGCAAGTTGCCAAAACTTTTAGCAACCAAAAGCAGTCCTACAGGAGAAATGTTATATCTCCTACACCCTTTAACAACAGAAAGAACAAGCCAATATATTTGACATGAAACTAAAAATGAAATAGTAAAATAATAAATCATGAAATCCTACCAAATGTAAAATATAGAAGTTCTTAAAAGAAAGTGAAATTTAAAAGAAAAAACATGGATGTCATGACTAAAACTGGAATCTAGTTTATAAGAAAAACTAGTAAAATATTCAATCCATTAACTAATTTGATTTTTAAAAAGGGAAAAACCAAATTACTAGTTTAAAAAAGGAAATTGTTTCATAATAGGTGAGGCAGATATAAATGAAATAATTTCAAACTATTTTGACCAACTATACTCCAATAAGATGTATAACTTTAATGAAATAGATGAATATTTACAAAAATACTAAGTAACTAGGGTCAAAGGACATGGAAATGTTAAATAATGTAAATTTTTTTTTAAAAAATTTTTTTAAAAATGTTAAATAATGTAAATTTAAAAAAATTTATAGACAAGCCATAAATGAAGTGCTAAAGAAAAAAAAACAGAAACAGATAGATTTACAAGTCAATCCTATTAAACATTTGAAGAATAAGTCATTCCAGTGTCAAAATTAATTCCAATCTTAGAATTATTTGCAAAAAATAGAGAAAGAAAGGATTCTAACAGACTACTTCTATGAGAACAATATAGGTCTAATACCTAAACCAGGGAGAAATAAAGTAGAAAAAGAAAATTATCTGAACCAATACCACCAATAAGTACAGATTCAGATTTTTAAACAACTGTTAGCAAAAGGACTACAAGATATTAAAAGGTAGGCTGATTTAATATTAGAAAATCTATAATTATAGTAGACCTTATTAATAACAAAAATTATAACAATTACACCATTTTATCAAGAGATCCAGAAGAAGCTTTTGACATAATATAGCAGCAGCCTTTGATGTTAAAAAAAATCTTTTAAAAAAAACCCTAAGCATAAGCAGAATATTCCTTAATATTATAAAGCCAATTGTTAGTATTATCTATAAAAGAAAAATGTTTAAGTCCTTTCCAGTTAAACCAAGGTCAGATAAAGTATGGTTGTCTTTTATCATCACTAATTTTTTTTTATCAAGTTCTAGAAACACTAGCTATAGAAATAAGAAAAGAAAAAGAAATTGAAGGAATAAGCACAGACAAAGAAGAAACAAAACTCCCACTTTTTGCAAATGTTTACTGAGAGAATCCTAAAGATTTAACTAAAAATTCAACAGATTAGCAGGTTCTAAAATAAAACCACAAAAATCATCAACCTTTATCTACAAAATCCAACAGAAAGAGAAAAAAAAAGAATTTCATTCTAAATTTTTACAGAATATATAAAGTATCTGGCATATAGTAAATGCTTAGCAAATGCTTTATCAAAAATTCAATTTTGATTACATAAAACTAAAAGGTTTTACAGAAAAAAATTAGAATTAGAAGGAAAAGCATTACCTAAGAAAAAATGTTTCCAACAAATTTTTCTGATAAAGGTCTGATAGCTGTATAAGAATTCCATGCAACGTCATTAATAATAATCTCAAACTAAAGCTGCTCTAAGTTTTTACCTCACACCCATCAGTTGAAAATGATCACCCCCCCCAAAAAAAGACAACTATTGGAGGGATCATGGGAGATCAATCAAACTAATGCATCATTGGTGGAATGTGGGATGTGCAAATTTAGAGACATCTCTACTCCAAATATTCATATGGACTATTTGTGCCCAACCTGTGGTAGAATCTTCTGAGTTCATATTGGTTTGATCAGCCACAGTTGGACACACTGTACCTTGACCCCAACATAATGTTGTCATTGTGGTCCTCTTCCAGAACAAAGAACAACCAACCAACTATTGGTGGAGCTCTGAAATTGATCTGACCATTCTGGATCTGATCTGGCCAACTTGAAGCTGTACCCAAAGGGTCACTTAAGTGTCCTTTCGACACCAGTAGAATGAATTATAGAATGACTATCATATTGTAAAGAAAAATAATTGTGAAAGGCTTTTGAATTGTAATCATTGCAGTGACTAATTACTACTTCAGAAGACTGACAATGAATCATGCTTCCCTCCTCTTGGCAGAGGAGCTAGACTAAAGATAAAGAATGAAATGTATATTTTCAGCCAATATATAAATTTATTCTACTTTCCTATATTTGTAATAAGGAAGGGCTTTGGGCCAAGGGAAGTTATGGGAGGATAAGTGGGTAGTAATAGTGATAACCAAAAAAAAAGAAGAAAGGAGAGTCATTTAACCATTAAGAACATATACAAGGGCAGCTCGGTGCCTCATTAAATAAAGCACAGCCCAGGAATCAGGAGGACCTGAGTTCAAATGTGGCCTCAGACTCTTACTAACTGTTTGACCCTGGGCAAGTCGCTCATGAGAGCAGAAGAAAGTTGAAAAGGAGATACAGACAAGCAGAGTAATGTTGGGATTAGCATGTTAAATTTGAAATAGACTTTAAACAATGAGCATCCTATTTCTTTGGGAGTTTTTTTCTCTCCTTTGCATGGGGAAATGTTGGTGCTTATGGTGCTTATTGATTTTTGTCTATGTTGTAATCATAGAAAGGAAAATTAAAATTGAGCAAGAGAAATAGATTGCAGGATTGCCTCATGGGATTTTGGCTATGATAGGAATAAATAAAATAGGCTTAGAGAAGCTAAGCAAAATGCAAGGTATCCATCTTTGGAGGCTTTTAAGAATAAAATACCTGAAAGTTGAAGTGGAAAGAATGCTGGATTTTGGAATCAGGCAACCTTGGTTCAAATCCTGGCCCTACCACCTACTTCCTGTGTGATCTCAAATAGGTCCCCTCACCTCTCTTGGACTTAGTTATTCACATATACAAAAAAGAGGATTGTTGTTGTTTTGTCCTTTGTTTTCAAGGATGAAGTCTTGACTTGCACATGAATTGGATTTAAGTGAGGCAGAACTGTGCAAAGTCCTCAGCCTCACTCTCTCCTCGGGAGTCATTGGAGTCCAGTGGCAAATCAAGAGTCAAGGTGATTGGCCATGCTCCAGCATGCAGTGGCTGACCTTGTCCTTTTTAAATTAAGGTTTTTAGCTTTTATTTGAAAGAAGCCACAGAAACCAGTAAGAGATGAGGAGGGAGAGCATTTCAGGCATAGGGGATAGCCAGTCAGAATGCCCAGAGTTCTTAAGGTAGCCTTTTTCACAACCTAAATCAGAGACATACAAATCCATCCTATTCCTATCAGCTTTGTTGTTTTCATCCCACACTGCTGAGAAGCTCCACCCTCAAACCGTTTGGGAAAGGGCATTAATAATTTGGGCCATTTTTATTGAGGCCGGTCTCCACCAGCTAGTACAAAGTCTTTTTTACTGCTTGTCTCTACAGCCCCCTAGTGAGTTTTTAATTTTCATTTTCATTAATGCATAAAAGATTTGGGATTTGGGCAGCCCACAACTCATCTGTGAATCAGTAGCTAACTCCTGGGTAATTGCATCTCAAAGAAGTTGAATGAATTTTCTAGGAGTCTCTATGACGCAGTGCGTAAAGTGCCTGACTTCCTCAGTTCAAATCTGGTCTCAGACACCTAATGGTTGTGTGACCCTGTTTTCCCTTAGTTTCCTCATCTTTAAAATGAACTGAAGAAGAAAGGGGCAAACCACTCTAGGGTCTTTGCCAAGGAAACCCCAAATGTGGTCACAAAAAGTCAGACACGACTGAAAAATGACCAGACGAAAAGGAATCTACAGCTAATACATATCAGAGATGGGATTTGGACCAAATTCTTCCTGACTTTAAGGCTTTAAATGGATTTATTAGACCAGGAGGGGGGATTCTGCCACCTTGACTCCGCATGTGGCCTTCTAGGTCCTTGGGTGTGGCCTTTTGACTGAGTCCAAGTTTTACAGAACAAATCCTTTTTATTAAGGGGAGTTGTTCTGTGAAGTTCGGATTCAAAGGACTGCACTTGAGGACCTAGAGGGCCACATATGGCCTCAAGACTGCAGGTTCCCTACCCCTGTATAAGACTATAATGACTTTTAAAAAATGAGTAAATATGGAGGAAAAAAAACAGTAAGAAGAGCCTGATTTAGTGTGCAACTAAATCAAGTCAACAAGCATCCAAGGGCTTATGGTGTTAAGGGCTGGGAACGCAAATAAAGGCAAAAATAAATAAAAAATGTTTAAATTTAAAATAAAATCCAAATAAAGGCATGAACACTCCCTGCTCTCAAGAATCTCACAGTCTAATGGGGGAAATAACATGTAAATAACTACGTACAAGTAGGGTATATAAAAGGATATAGAATAGGTAAGGGAAGGCACTAACACGTTAAGGGAGAACAGGAAGAGAGCTTCTTGCCGAAGGTGGGATTTGGGCTGAGACTTGAAGGAAGACAAGGAATCAACTTCAGTTATGAGGGAGTTTTCTTTTCTGGTTTGAATAATTGTAAGTGGTTTCCACTCTGTGCCGCTGCCCCACACCCCCACTTCCTGCTCTTATTTAAGAGGCTAAAGAAAACAATGTAGGTAGGAGATTGTGGTGAGATTTACCCTCCCTAGTGGTACTGCTTGTGTATTTTTTCTTAAACAAAACATTGTGCATCGTAGAACTACTTCCTTAAACAGATTTTACTGATGATCACGATGAAGTGTACTCTCTTACATTTTAAAGGAGGTGAGCTTGTCTTTCAAAGTTCTTTGCAACTTGGCCCCTTCCTACTTTTCCACTGTTTGCACACTTAACCCCCTTCCATGTGCACTCTATAATATACACTACTAGTCTTCCTTGTATTTTTCATATACCACACTGCATCTGCTGTCCCCCTATACCTGGAAGACTGTCCCTACTGCCTTCCCTGGTTTCCTTCAAGACTCAGTTCAAGCACCACCTTCTGTGGGAGGCCTTTCTTACTTTCTCTCCTCCCCTCCGCATGCAGGATTCAGTGCCTTCCCCTCCCAAGTTACCAGATAGTAATTGTTTCTCTTTTACCCAGGAACCCTGAGGGTCTTCCCCTCCCACTTTTATTATTAAAGGGGTCATCCCTTAAGTAACTACTTAAGTCTGTTCATTGAATGAGTGTATCTCACTCAAAGGGAAAAACTGATAAGACCTTAGCCTAAAATGGCCAGGGTCTCCCACTGCATCCTGGGCTATCTCCAGTCATCCTGATGAATATCAGGCCACTGGACCCAGATGGCTCAGGAGAAGGAAGTGAGGCTGGTGACCTTGCACAGACCTTCCTCACTCAAATCAAGTTCAGCTGCAAGTCATATCATCATCTTGATGTCATGGTCCTCTTAGAGAATGATGGACAAACACAACCTCATATTTGTTTTGTGTGTCATATGTGTGTGTATATATATGTATATACACACCTATATATGTACATGCCTCTCTTATTAGAAAGTAAATTTGTTGAAAGAGGAATTGTTTTGCTTTTGTCACTGTAATCCATAGCACCTAGTATATGGTAAAAAAAAAAACCATTTTACACTTGATTGATTGATTGATTGATTGAAAGGATTGACAGAATGCTATAATATGACTGATTAGTACTTCAGAAAGACCTTTCATCATTTGATCCCTCCCCTCCAAAAAACGGGGCGGCGGGATACTCTATATTGTCAGGATATAGACAGGGACACTTAATTACAAAAGTGATTTATTAACTATAGTAAGAGTAGGCATTATAATAGCTTGGGTAGGTTGAGAGAAGGGATAGAAGTCCTTTGAAATGTGGCTTTCATCCTTAAGGTTCAAGGGCGGCTAAGTGGCATAGTAGATAGAATATTGGCCCTGGAGTCAAGAGGGCCTGAATTCAAATCTGACCTTAGACACTTACTGGCCTGTGACTCCCACCCCCCAAAAAGTTCAGTGACCTAGCTCCTGCCCTTCTCTGAGTGACTCCCAGGCAGTGATTTTTTTTACATATTTCTTCTGAGTGTCAGAGTAGGAGTAAGCTACCACAGGTAGAATTCAGATAAGAAACTCTACTGTCTCTGACCTTAGTTTTTATTATTGCTTACCATTTATGGAGGTAATGTGGGAAAGTTCCAATCCCAAGGTTGCCAATTACTACCTTTCTAGTTGTGTTTGTTCATCGTTCTCAAAGAGGACCATGACATCAAGATGATGACATGACTTGCAGTTGACTTTGATTTGAGTGAGGGAGAGCTATGCACGGTCACCAACCTCACTTTCTTCTCCTGGAACATCTGGATCCAGTGGCCTGATATTCATCAGGACAACTGGAGATGGCCCAGCATACAATGGGAGACCTTGGCCCTTTCAGGCTAAGGTCTTGCCACATTCTCACTTTGAGTGAGATACACCCATTCAGTGGATAGATTTCTTTAAATTACTCAAGGTATGGCCCCTTTAATCAAAAAAAAAAAACTGAGAGGGGAAGAACTTCAAGGTTCCTGGGTAAAAGAGAAACAATTACTATTTAGTTATTACATTTTCTAGTACCTTAGGCAAGTAATTTCACTCCTTTGTGCCTCGGTTGCCTCACTTGTAAAGTGAACGGGTGGGCCAGAAGATCTTTAAGGACCCTTCCAGACCTAAATCTATAATCCCATTTCCCCATCTCTGGTAAATACTACATATGGGCTCAAGAACAACATGAGCCAAAAGCCAAAACTGACTATAGATGATTGTGAACACCCTCTCCCACTATGATGACTCAGGGAGAGAAAACCCAGGAATCTTGACCTGTCTCTCCTCAGAACTTTCAACTGGCATCACCAGTTACCTGTTGGACATTGCAAACTCTGCGCCCCAGAAACAAGTCAAACTCCACATGTCCAGAACTGAACTCATTACCTTGTCCGTACAATCGACCTTTCCTCCCACCTTGCCTGTTTTTGTTGAAGACACCATTTTCCTAGTCTTCCCAGTTTGTAACCTCAGCATCACTGACTCCTCACTCTCCCTCCCCCCCATATAGTTGTTCAGGAGCCATATCTTGCCATTTTTACTTCCACGTTTCTCAAATAGACCCCTTCTGTCTACTTACACCTTAGTTCAGGCCTTCATCACCTCTCATAGGTTTCCCCATTGGTCTCCCTGACTCATCTCTCCCATCTCTGTCTGGAGATGTACATCCTGTGCACAGCTTCCAAAATGATTTTCCTTAAGTATTGATCTAACCATATCATTCCCCTCCTTGGTAAACTTCAGGTGGCTCCCTATTGCCTCCAGGATACAATTTAAACTCCTTCCTTTGCTTTTTTGAAGTCTTTCACGTGTCCCTGACCTCTCTTTCCAGACTCATTATACATTACTCCTCTTCTCACACTTGGTAGTCCAGTCAAACTGACCTCTCTGTTTCTTCTACCTGAGACTCTGTCTTCTGCCTTTGAACTCCCCATCCCATGGACTTGGAATTCACTTCTCACCTCACCTTTTTCTCATAGAATCCTTCTTTTTCTTTTAGATTGCGCGCGCGCACACACACACCCCCCCCCCCCACCTCCCTACAGGAGGCTTTTCCCAATCTCCTTAACAGCTAGTGACCTCCTCACCAAATTACTTTGCAGTTCACTAGTCCATTATCTGGTATTCATTTGTATTTCTTCTCCTTGTATGAGCCCTGGTAATTATTTATGTACTTGACTCCCCCCATTTGGATTGAAGCTCCTTATCAGTTGGGATTGTTCATTCATTATATTTGTATCCCCAGGGCTTGGCACAATGCCTGGAACTTCATATGCAGTTTATATGTACTTGCTTACTCATTAGGGAGGTAATTGTGGTACAGTGCCAATCCCAGGTTTGCCAGTTGCTACCTTTGTAGTACCTTAGGCAAGTAACTTCACCCCTGTGGCCCTCAGTTTCTTCATTTGTAAAGTGAACAAGTGGGCTAGAAGACCTTCAAGGACTTTCCCAAATCTAATTAAAGCTTATTAAATGATTGACCTGATAGCTCAGCCACAACAGTTTCATCTTCCCTAATAGCCTCAGTTTCTGTATACGCACACTCTTTTTTGTTTTTCTTTTCTTTTTTTTTCTTTTTTTTTTTTATTTTGTAATGTTTAACAATCACTGCCACACAATTGTGATTTTATCCCCCCCATCTACCCCCCACTCCCCCCCTCCCTCCCCACGACTGCATACAATTCTGTATAGATTCTACATATACTTTCCTATTGAGTATATTTTCACTATAGTCATGCTATGTAGTCAGACTAAGATAAATGAAAGAAATCGTATAACAAATCAGAACATGATACACAAACACATACACATACACAAACATGATCTGCTACAATATGTGAGTGACTTCCATATTTCTCTCTCTGAGTGTGGCAGGCATTTTGCCTTGAGATCCTCCATTGGGATTTTTTTTTTTTTTTTGGTAAGAAGTTCTTGTGTTATTACAAAAATCTAAGTCTACCAGAAAAAACTCTCACACACTGTGGTTGTTGCTGTGCATAAAGTTCTCCTGGTTCTGCTCCTTTCACTCAGCATCAGGTCATATAAGTCCTTCCAGGCCTCTCTGAAGTCTTCTTGTTCATCATTTCTTATGGCACAATAGTACTCCATTACATTCATATACCATAATTTATTCAGCCATTCCCCAATTGATGGACATCCCCTTGACTTCCAGTTTTTGGCAACTACATAGAGTGCTGCTATAAATATTTTTGTACATGTGGGACCCTTTCCCATTTTTATGATCTCTTGGGGATATAGTCCTAGTAGCGATATTGCTGGGTCAAAGGGTATGCACATTTTTGTAGCCCTTTGGGCATAGTTCCAAATGGCTCTCCAGAATGGTTGGATGCGCTCTCAGCTCCACCAACAATGAATTAGTGTTCCAACTTTCCCACATCCTCTCCAGCATTTATCATTTTCTTGTTCTGTCATGTTTGCCAATCTCATAGGTGTGATGTGGTACCTCAGAGTTGTTTTGATTTGCATCTCTCTAACCAATAGTGATTTAGAGCATTTTTTCATATGATTATAGATAGCCTTAACCTCTTCCTCTGAAAATTGCCTGTTCATATCCTTTGACCATTTATCAATTGGGGAGCACACTCTTAATTTAATCGAAATCAATCCAGCCCAACAACCATTTATGGAGCACCAGACTCTAGTCCCAGAGGAATATAAAGACAAGATGAAAACCAGTTCAAGTCCTCCTAGAACTCGTAGTCAAAGAAGAATAGCAAACATTTACATAGCACTTTAGTGCTTTTATAGTGTCTTCTTTTTTCCTCCCAGTAACCCTGGGAGAGAGGCGCTATTATTATCCCATTTTACCAATGAGGAAATTGAGGCATGAGGAAACAGGTTATGTGACTTGACCAGCGTCACACACTAACTTGTCTGAGGCCAGATTTGAATGCAGGTCTCTTGAAGTCAGGTGGGGATACCACGTGTTAGTCAATTCATTCCAAGATATACCAGCAAGCCCCCTTCCAGGAAACATTGTGGAGCTCACTGAATATTCTGGCAGCAGTGTCAATGTACTCAAATGCCATTTGATTTAGCTATTTTCCATAGTCTTCGTTCTCCTGGTCTTCAGTTCCCCAGAGCATCTTCACCAATTTCAACCCCCATGTCTTGAGGTGCCCTGTTCTCTCTACCACAATGACTGTGGTCTAGTGAAAGGAGACTAATGGAAAGAGAAAAAAAAATGGGTTCCAAACCTATGTCACAGTGCCTGGCACACAGTAAGCACTTAATAGATACTTGTAGACTGACTATTTCAGTGACTGACTTGCTGATTTCTTCATCTGTAAAATGGGGATAAATTCAGTTCAGTCATTTTTTAGTTGTGTCCAACTCTTTATGATCTCATTTGGGGTTTTCTTAGGAAATATACTGGAATGGGGTTTTCCATTTCCTTCTCCAGCACATTTTACAGATGAGGAAATTGAGGCAAATAGAGTTAAGTGACTTGCCCAGGGTCACACAGCTAGTAAGTGTCTGAGACCAGATTTGAAGTCAGGAAGATGAGTCTTCATGACTGTTGGCCTGGCAGTCTACTCATTGTACCACCTCGCTGCCCCAAAATGAAATGGCATTTGTGAAGCACTTTGCAAGCCTTAAAGTGCTATATAAATGCTACTCATTATTAGTAGTAGTAGCAATAATAATGCCTTTTAATAATAGAGTAATAATTATGTAAACAGTGTCAATATTATGATGTGCTATTGATGCTTAGTATTGATGTTATCTCAGTACTAAAAAGTAATTATTATATTAATATTATCTCTTTATACTCTTATTTTCTCTTAACGCTAAAGAGTAATGATAATAATGGTTAACATTAAAATATAGCATTTTAAGGTTTGTGAAGTTGCTTTACAAATAACTGTCTCACTACATCCTCACAACAGCCCTGGGAGGCCAGTGCTGTTATTAACCCCAGGTCAATAGAGATTAAGTGTTTTACTCCGGGTCCACACATAGTAAGTGTCCGTAGGCAGATTTTAACTCAGACTTCCTGATTTCAGGATTCTGTGGCATCACTTGATTGATGTAAGATGGCAGCCATTTTCTGAGAGATGAAATAGCATCAAATCTAATCCTTTGGCTTGTGAATTTCCTGTTGCTTGTTCTTGTATTCCATTTTCACTTGATAATAGCCACGCTGAAAATCTACAGAGAAAATTCTGTACTTTCAAGATGAAAAACTATTTTGAGAACCAAGCTTCTTTTCACAAAAGTCAGCCTACTTGTGAAGAAGTTCGGGGTGAAATTCTGATTTCCTCAGCACCTCAGAGGCAGCTCAGTAAATTGAGGGAGTGATTCTCTGTTAGGTATCAGCTTCTTAAACGGAAGTCAGGAACCAAACCAAGCCTTGCTAAGGACAGAACTCTACAAGAGTAGAATGACCCAGTCACCTGTGGGTAGAATAAGCATTGTCAGAGATATGGTTATGTGCACCCTCTTCATCACTGAACTGGGCACTTTTCAGAGAAGGGTAGGAAGATTCATTGAATAAGCATAAACCAACAGGGCTTAGGTCACTGTAGCACATTTCACCTAGAGGGGAGGAAAGAAAGGAATACCCTGCCAAAGTGAATTAGGGAGGTAATCTACCTCCAGTCAGTCAGCACTTCTTAAGTGACTACTGTATGCAGGGTACTGTGCCAGGCATTTGGACAAATATACTATTTAGATAAGATGTGATCCCTGTCCTCAAGTAGCTTACAGCTAATAGGGGATACCCCAGGAATGCATCTGACTTTTTAATTGTGTAATTGGAATATATCCCTTTAAAAAAATTCTCTTGATTTAGATAAGGAATTCTTAGCCTTTTTTTGTACCTTGGACCCCTTTGAAAGTCTAATGAAGCCTTTGGATCCCTTCTCAGAATAATGTCTATAAATGCATAAAATAAAATGTATACTCTTACAAAGGAAACCAATTCTATTGAAATACAGTTATCAAAATATCTTTTAGGAGCAATTTTAAAATCCCAGGTTAATGAGCCCTGGCTTAGGTAGAGAGAACAGAATCTGAGCATTTTAGAACTAGATGGAACCTTCAGGTTCAGGAAATTAAAATATCCCTATGCCATTCTTTTGGAAAACTCCAAAACACATAAAAACTCAGGGGTGATTAATTGAGAGTTACTTTGCAAAATAATTTTTCTTGGGAGTTCCATCAGACAAGGGCTTTCTGGATACCCAGAAGCAGTGTTGTGCTGATAAGTATTTTAACAGTCAGCTCTCCCAGAAAAAAAAATTCATACAGTACACTTTTACATTTAATCTGCATTAATAACATTTTCTTCATCACTTTCTTAAGTCTCGGTAGTCAACAGAATAATAAATCAAGACTTGATTTGTAGCATTTTCCGATTCTCAAAGTAAATCTGCTCACACTGAAAATTTTATTAGTCATCTCATGAGTTGAAGCTGGCTGGCTTCAGCAAACCTCTGTATGTGTTTATAAGAGGCTGAGAAACCTAAAAGCTTAAAGGTTAGTAGAAACTACTGTCAAGTGAAAATCAGTCATCAGCAAAAGCCATCTCTGAAAATATAATGTAAGTCAGTCGCAAGATATGTACAAGTTTCTGATTTATTTGTGGTTTTTTAGGACCTAGTGTATTAAACAGGGCATAAAAGTAGCCTGAATAGATAAGTTTGCCCTTGATTTATTGTGTTCTGTGCATAAGCTGAAGAATATGAAAATAGTCAGACCCATTTGTAAGGGCATTTGTGTTATATCAGGGTGCTTTGGAGTGGAATTTGACCCAGGCTGTCCACCACCATGGGGATTAAACGTACATCATCTTTTGGAGAGCAGCCCAAAGTACACTCGTATGGAAATACTGACTCTTTTATGGATGACCTTTTTGTCCCCTCTAAATTTTGGTCTTCCCAAAATTTGGATTCCTTTTTGCTCACTCGTATAGACAAAGAATTGCATTTCTAGGATGTCCCACACCGAAGAGGCTCTGGCCGACTTCTCCCTCTCTATGCCCGTCCTATATCAACAGGAACAAAGACAGGTACCCTCCCAAAGTTCAGCCTTAACATTAATGGGATTAAAGGTATTTTTTTTAATCTCTCCTAAATGGTTTCTACTACTGTTTAGTAAAAGAAGGCAATTGAAAATTTTTTGCTTTCATTTTCCAAATAAATTGGGGATAAACTTAGATGAATAAAATGAAATGCCTTGAGAACTTCTGATGCATGGGGGGAAATCATTTTTAATATGATAGGTTTTTTTAAGTTGAAAATGACTTCTTAGTATTTCTTAAGCTATATTTATGTTTAAGTAATATTACTAAGATAAGAAGAAACCAAGACTATAAAGTGCTAACATTGATGGAATGTGTTTTTCATTGATTAATGAGATGTACTTGAACTTATCATGAAGTAAGATTTCCTACTCTTTTGCTTTTACCTTAACTTTCTAACAAAAGAGCATGCTCTTGCTTGGCCAGACCGCTTTTTAATAACCCAGTACTTACATTGCTTGTGGATAACTTCTCTGATTGAAGATAATGATGGGGGAGGGGGGCAAAGAGGGGGAATCACAGGCTGAATAAAAAATAGCGACTGAATCATTAAAAAATTTTTCACTTAAAAAACTGAATCAAATGTGCCTGGAGACACATGCAGCCACACTTCATCTTGGCTGGGTATCACATTGAATCACATCATACAGCTTCTGGCAAGGCTGCCCTTGGTGAGTGAAGCGAATCTCACATGACACATGGCATGTTAAAAAAAGACACAAAACCACATGACACAGAAAATATTTAAGGAAAAATTCTTGCTGTGAATGCCCACTCTAAATTTTCACCAAGCTACTTAGGTATCTGGGTAGTAGATGACTGTCTTGTCTTTTGTTGCCATCAAAATGTCTGTTAGATATAACATCCCTGTAAAGGGGCACGTGAAAAGCTAAAGCTATGGAATTGAGTTAAGCCAAATGAGCAGGAAAGAAGTGTCCATAGTGGTAAATTATGGAAAAGAATCCCAAGAAAGACATAGAATACCTTTATACATTACACAGGTCAGAGAGGAATGCTATGTTCCGTCCTTTGTCAATTAGGTTAGAAATCAAATGCCCTGAAATCAACTGGTTAACAGTAACCCCCCCAAATCATAATTATGTCACAGTGGAGAAAATACCAACTATCTTCAAACAGACGAGGCTGGGAAGTTTGTTATCAGTTGGTTCTATCTGACATAGGCCTGCATGATCTGATACCGTGTATTCTTTCAGAGAACTTGCACCAAAAAAAAAAATCCACAATTAGTTAGAACTACACTAAGCTTCCTGACATTTGTGAATAAAGATAATTTCCTTGTCTTCTAAAGCATGTCTTTTCTGGCAATGAAAATGTCTTCTTATTGTTAAGTGTATTATATTAAAGAGAATGATATTAAAGTTTCTTTCTAAAGGGCTCTGGAAGGTAAGTTTAAAAAAAAAAACCAACCCATCTACCCAGAAGTATTTCTGACCCTTTCTTCTTGACAAGATCTTCTAAAAAAACATTTTAGAAGATCTTTACCTCTAGCGCTACCCACATGACAACACTTTCCATGTAACTCACTTCACAGAGATATCTCGAAACAATTTCCACTCTTCTCACACTTTCTTTGACTTAACCTTGCACTCCACCCCACCCCCTATACCCCAGCTGGTTCAACTAACTTTATGACTTATGTTTCATAAAGTTAGTGGATTCCCTGCTTTATGAAATCCTCTTTGGCTTCTGCAACACTACTGCCTTTCCCTTAAAACACTCCCTCTGAAAGTTTGCATTTAATAATGGAAGTTGCCACCATCTTGACCTTCTTTCAGATATGACAATGGATGATGTTCGGGAATACGAGAAAAACATGCATGAACAAACCAACATTAAAGTTTGCAATCAGCACTCATCTACTGTGGATGACATAAACAGCCTTGACAAAACAAGTGTATGTAGATTTTTTTCAGCATATCACCCATTCCTTCACCAAATATATCTATTATATGTCCACTGAAGAATTACAAAAAACACTTCTTTCCTAACTTTCCACATTCAGAATACACTAAAACCTTACTGCTTTTGGTAAAGAATTTGAACTTCCTCTCAAGTGGGCAGTGATGGGTTAAGGGCATTGCTAGCCTTTTGATTGCTTTAAGGATATTTAACATTTGGGTTGTTGCATTGATCATAAAGTTGTATTGAGCGTGGAAAGTGAAAACTTCCTGCAGCATTAATGGAAAATCCTACCCTAAGACAGAAGAAGGGGGAAAACCAAGATTTCACTGGTCCAAAATCTTACTCTGGGTGATTGGTTTTCATAATGCAATGAACTCTTGATTATCTAAAGGCCAAGAGCACAGGTGACCAGAAACATCAAATGACCCAAAGATCACTCAGGTTTGTTTGAACATACCATGCAACTTTTTGTACCTGTTTGACTTTGCTAGTTCTGTTTCCTTAGACTCATCTTGGAACTAGCCTTTTACACATCCACCCTGACCAAGTAGAAATGGGGAATTGATTTGGATATATGCTAGGTAATGAAGTAAATCTAACCTTGGGTAACCAAAAAAATGTTCACAAATTTAGTAATTTACAAGTGAGTAGTAAAGACTTGGCTAGTTTAAATTAATATTATGTAGAGCGGCAGCTTTGGAGTCAAGAAGTGAGTTGTCCTATCTGTAACATATACTGGCTATGTGGCCATGGATAGGTTATATAAACTCTCCTTGCTCCTAGACTCCAATATTATAATTTACCGACAAGTTGCTGATTTGTCTCACGCTGGGTGTACCCTACATGGATGAAATCACAAGTGCAGACCAGAAAAACCTACTATTGTATCAGCCCTTGAAATGTACACTTTGTAAATGTATGTTATGTTCAGGTGGGGAGAAGAGGGACAGGTCTCTTTTTCAAGGACAATTCCCACATCATTTATATGTCTCTGAAATCCTCTCAAAAGTCCTTGCTGAGGCATACAGGTAGATAGACTCACATGTGTGCTCACTTGCCAGGAAGCATGGCCCGACCATTACCTGGTTTAGTAGCCCACCTCCCACTCCTCACCCCCTAACCTCTAGATTACCACATACAATCTACAAAATGAACAATGTGTTTTGGGATAATTAAGAGTTGGCTTTAATCATCAATGAGCCCTTTGGATCTACAAAGACTTTCTTGGCACTTTGGCCTCTTTTGAGACTAAATAAGCCTGTTTGTGGTGTGTGTGTGTGTGTGTGTGTGTGTGTGTGCATGTGCATGTGTGTGCGTTTTCTTGGGGAGGTGCCATATTCTCTATTGGACTCATGTATTACCCCCTAAATGCATGAGAACCTACAGTTGGATTAGACCTGATTATCTGTGCCCTTTTCTCATGCATTGATTGATGATGCAGGAGATCATTGAACAGAAACTTATGTAGTTTCTCTCTCAGTGTAGGATTATGGAAGGGTTTGGTTTTGTTTTCATTTTACCACTGTGTCACCATAAAGCAGAGCCACTGGGGTAAGATAAAGTGTTGTTTGGAAGGCTGCTTTCAATACAAGTCAACAAAAATTTCTGAACTGCTTACCATGCTTGCCATAGGTCTTGGAGGGCCAGAACATAAACAGAACACTTTTATATTGTAGGGTTTTAAAAGAAAGTAAAACACATAGCTGCTCATCTCATCTCAGGAGATGCTTATAAGTGAAAGACCATATGGAGTGTGCATAGGCCAAAACTAGGCCATGGGCAAACACAGTGTAACTTCTGGCTGACACAATCCAATGGGAAGATACCTACAGATAGATGATCTGGGGTTCAGTCTTGGGAGCAGAGGGGCCTCTCTTGGGAGCATATTAAGACTTTCCCTGCCTGCCTCTTAGACAGCTTCTCAAACTTTATGTGAAGGATTATACAATCCTGAACGATTGAGCAGGCTTTGGAAAGCAGGGCAGAGAAAGCTTCAATTTAAAAAAATACTATGGTACTAGGTACTATGATTGAGTGCTTTATTATGCCATATCAGAAAGAACCCACATGCCCACAACAAAATGGCCCTGTCCCAATGGCTCACTATTTGAGAGGAGCAGAATTCAAAAAGAACTGGTTCCTTTCATGACAAGATGACCCAACACAAGCCCCTGGTATCCAGTCACCCAAGAGTCTTGGTTCCCTTGGGTGTAAGAAGGGGGTAATCCCATGAGTAAAACCAGCAAATATGCCCCATCAAGCCCAAAGACCTAGCCCTTGAACCACACTACCATTGCTCCCACATACATTGCATAGGAGAAATGAAAAGAATCCCACTCAGTCACTAGTGCAGATTAACCACAAGCAGTTGTAAGACACCACCAAAGACTCCTCAAGAAATAGATTCCAGCACTGGTCGGGGGAGAAGTTGCTCTCCTGGCTCCTTTGACTGTGGGACAGAGGAACAAGCCATGCTAAGTTAACCAAAGGAGGAATTCACAGGTCTAGGCATAGAAACAATGGACCACTTGCTTCACATTCAAATGGAGAGGATCCCAACCAGAGTCCTACCCCATTAGAGAGGTTAAGTTCTGAGTGCTTACTACTTTTGTGTGTGTGTGAGAGATATTCTTTGGAAGTTGAGGATTGTATTTTTTTTCCAAAGTCTATCTCTCATCTGTGATCCAGTGTAATCAGAAAGTGTTTCAAAGCACTGGCTATTACCTTTATCTAGAGAAAAAGCATATGTGAAACATTTTAAATTGTCAACTCCAAAACATTTCTGAATTAGGACAAAATTATGGCCTATCCCCAACCAATAGAGGAGGAGTTGGTATAACTATAGTATCCCCAAAGAGCGAGGGGATTTTTCTGAAAACTAAATTAGGCCATCATTCTGACTCCTGGGTGAGGATTTCCTTCCTGATGTGTTGGATCTTTAAAAAATAATATCAACAAAGCCCAACCCTGTCCCACAGCCCTGACCATCTTTCTCAGCAAAGTCAGATTGAGCCCAGGCCTCCTAGAAAGAACTGTGCCCACAAGTGGCCACCTCATGACTTAGTAATTGGTCATTTGCTTTGCTCCCAAACCAGAGGTGCATAAGGTTAAATGCCAGATAACATGTTGGAATAGTGGTGGCAACTAGAATTGGAGGAAAGAAATCGAGGGGCTTGCCCCAATTAAAAAGAAAAGAAACCCTAGGGAATAGAAGAGGCCCTGAATACCCTCTCCCCCGTTGGTACCACTATACTTAGAGCTAAAAATCTGCAAGGGAAGGTATACAATGGTAAGAGGCAAATACACCTAGACTGGACTTAGCCACACTGTGCTCCACTTGGGGAAGAGGAGGCTCCACCCCGGGAAGGATGGTAAAGTATGTGGGAGAGAATAGCCCACTCCTACCTCCCTCGTTTCTTAGGTCCCAGGATAAAAGGGTTTGGAGGGATAAACCACCTCTTCTACTGACTGGATTGATTCTCTTGTTGGGGCTGTATTAATTTTATTTTCAAAATTTGAGAGTGAAATAAGAGGTCTGTTGTTACTCTATCTATACTTGTGAATTTTCCTTTGGTTAACAGCTGGGGTAAAAGTTAGGTACTAGCTATTCCAATCATGGCAAGTGCCTAGGGATGAGGGAATAGAAGGAAAATCCCCAGTAGATGTAAAACCTCATAGCCCAGGGGAGCGCTGGTAAAAGGTCAGTAACCAGTTCCTCAAAAAACGGAGAATGTACTGTGAGAACACTTTTAATTTTGATCTGCCTTATTAATGTTCTCTCCATCACTTTCTTAAATTAGGCAATCCACTAAGCAATAAATCAAGCCCTAGTTTGTAATTTGCTGATTTCTGAGGTATAAATGCTCACACTAAAAATTTAACAATCCCTATGGAGCACACCCCTAACCCACCTATTCTTAAATGTTGAACCTGCCATCATGAGCTTAGCACTTATGGACCTAAGCACCCAGACCAGGAGTAGTCTTTCCTAGGAACCGCACTAAGGTGCCACTGAATCTCCTTCTCCTTGGTTTGAACAAATCTAGGCCCATTCTAGAGTGACCCTGTAAAGGTTGATAAATACTAAGTAGAATAATGGATTCCCCCAGGTTGATCATAATATTACTACTTATCCTAAGCAAAAAAAGAATGCTTGTGGGAAGAGTGCAGGTAGGATAACCCCTGTTGTTTTTCCTCTTACCCTAGGTTCATTTCATAGGCCAAGAGGGAAAATTTGTGAGCACCAGAAAGTGATTTGGGTAAAAAGTCTTCAGGGTCTTGAGTAGATATTGTAACCCTGGAAACACTGAGTGGAAGGTCTTAAGCAGGGACCCCAAACACCAACTGATTCCCTTGTTTCAGCCACAAATAAAGGGCATAGATCTATCAGAACAACCATGTCACTCATTTCACACAGGTAACTTGTGTGTCAACCAATATTTGTACATTGAATTGGGCTAAGTGTACTTACTTCCTGCACACCAACCACCATTTTTAGCAGTGACCTTAACCACCTAGATGGTGGGGACAGAAGATCTGGGGGTAGGTTGTAGTAGAATAGGACAACAGAGATGGGATGCTGCCCACCCCCACCCCGTCCCGCCTCCAATCCCCAAAGTGGAAGATGGAAGGTGCAGATGTGGGCCTTTGTTGGGGCAAGCACCTGAAAGGGAGAATCTTCTCATAGAAGAAAATGCCTGTCTGCCCTTCGGATTGGTCCTCGGACCATGAAGAACAGAAGGGTGGGTTCGTTTTACCCTGGGTTATTGACCAGAAGACTGGGAGCTACACTCCATAAAAGAGCCACATTAATTAATTATTGTGTCCATGAAGTCTTTATTAGACCAATTCTGAAAGACTCAGTTCCTGCCCACAACAGAGTGGTTGAATTCTGAATTCTTAACTATTCTTGTGTTCCTTGAAATTTCATAAAATTGAGGATTGTTCATTTTCTTCCATAGCCTGTCTCATCCATAATTCTAATATAATCAGGAAATGTTTCAAAGCATTTCAAAGCACAGGCTGTTCCTTATATCGAGTATAGGTGGGAAATATATTTTAAGTCACCAATTCAAAGCCATTTCAGAATTAGATTAAAATGATGCCTTAATAATATCCATGAAGTGACAAGAAGGAGGTGACATAATTGCTCCCACACGGTTTAAGAACCTTCAGTGTATTCAAAGTGAGTATTACTTCTAATAGACTGCAAGTTTTTGCTGTGGCATGTAAAAATCAAACCTTGAGTACTTTTGCTAGATTCTGCCCCCTGCTGGACAAATGTAGTAGAGTGACTTAAACCACTTAAGAAAGTTTTTTTATTAGAGAAAAATATCCAGTTACCATGCAGTAGAATCACAGGATCATAGATCTAAGAGGAAAAAGGGGCCTCAGTTGCCTTCTAGAACAACCTCTTCCTTTTTTTTTTTTCAATGTGAACATTTATACTTCAGAAATCACCAAGGGAGGAAACTGAGGTGAGGCCCAGGGAAGTTAGATAACTTTTTTCAATCACACAGGTATAAAGTGTAAGAAATTGGATTTAAACCTATATCCTCCTATTCCAAAGTCATTGTTTTTCCACTGCCTTCTCAAAATACTATCCTTTAATCTCTATACTCCTTTCCCTATTAGTTAGTGAAAACAATGAGGTATATGATGAAAGAGACTCTTATTTCCTTATATACCCAAACAACATTTTAGGGTCCTATCATAAGATTATCAACTGCCTATTGGATGCTTCAAATTAGATGTCTCAGAGACATCCCACATTCAATATACCCAAAAGAGAAACTCATTATCTTTCCCCTAAAACCTACCCGTCTGCCAAATTTAGCAGTTTCTGTTGAGGGCACCACCATCCAGTCTCCCAGGTTCACAATCTTGTGTTATCCTGGACTTCTCATTCCCCCTTGCTTGATATATCCAGTCAGTTGCCAAATCACCTCCACATACATTTTGCAACTAACTCTCTCTTCCCCTTTGACTCACTTGGACTATGACGATGGCCTTCTAATTGATCTCCTTGCCTCCAGTCTCTTCCCCATTTTAATCTGTCCTGTACACAGTTGCCAAAGTGATTTTCCTTAAGTACAGGATGTAGGCCTGATCTTAGGCCTCTCCTCGGTAAATTCTGGCTGTTCTTTATTGCTTCTAGGATAACAACATACACTCTGTTTGGCTTTGAAAGCCCTTTGCAGTCTGGCACCAATCTATATTTCCAGACTTTTTATGAATTACTTCTCTTCATGTACTCTCTACTTCAATCGAACTGGCCCATTTGCTGTTTCCCACTCAGTATTCTATTTCCCACCTTAGTATATTGGAAGCTACCTTATTTCCAGGATCAGCTTAGATTCCACTTCTTACAAGGAAGCCGTTCATGATTCCCATTAAATGGTAGTGTTCTTTCTCTGCATCAGAATGTCTTGTACCTCAAGAGAAAGTAATTTTCTTGAGGACAGAGATTTATTTTTTTGTTTTTTGACTTTGTATCCCTGCTCCTAGCACAGTGATTTGGGCATTTGCTGTGGCCCTTCACTGTATTCAAGTTACAGGGAATATTGGTGTAGGAGGGATAGAAGATGCTTAAAAATTAAATTCTGAATATACAAAAGAAAATAATTCCTATGAGGAAAATAAGATTTGTCTGAAGAGACCAATATGGATGGACTAACAACTGACCAACTCAGACTTCTTTCAAAATGGCAGCAAAGCTACGTAACAGGCTAAATTTACAAGAGCATGGCATATTCTGTAAAAAAGAGTATTAGGAGTCCTTAAGCTCAGAATGAGCTAACCAACGAAGGTAAAGACAACAAAAAGGGTGGGATCTTTTAGCATTATTGAGAGAAAAGGAAGATGGAAAAAGAAATAAGACCTTTGTTCAGGGTAGGGAGAAGATGAGGGTTGGAGATGACCAGATTATTATAAATGACCACAGAGCTACTCAATTCTTATTTTGCTTATGTTTCCTTTGCCAAGAAAAATGACCTTTGCACAGCATACCAGGACAATTAACAGAGAGCTAATGGTTAATGAAATTGAGTAGATAGTAAGAAAGCATCTAGTTGCTCTTAATGAATTCAAGTCACCTGGCCCAGTGGAACCATATCCTTAGGTACTGAAAGAAGTAGCCGATGTGATTGCCAGACCACCATCAGTGAGATCTTAAAAGTTATAGAAAATGGGAGAGCTACAACAAGATCTAGAAAATGGAAAATTATGTGATGATTTTTTAAAATTTTTTCAAAAATGTTGGCATTCTCTAGGCCAGTGAGAAAGACTGGAGAATTTCTAGATGGATCATTAAAGTCATGGCTAGTGATCATCCAGAAAGGAAAGCAGTGATTATCAAGAGGTTTCATCAAGAACAGGTCATACCAGAATAAATTCATTTCCTTTTTTAACAGGACTACTGAACTAGTAGATGAGGGGAATATGGTAGATATCGTTTACCTAGATTTTAGCAAAATCTCATACTAATTCCTTTGGAGGAAATAGAGAAATGACAACTAGACAATAACATGATCAGAAGTGGCTGGAAGGTTGAACTCAAAAAGTTTTTGTTAATGATTCAGTGTCATCATGGCAGGAAGTCTCTAGTGGAGTACAAATGTACTTGCCCCTGTGCTAATCAGAGACTTGGATAAAGGCATAGATGACATACTCATCAAATCTGGAAGATGACACAAAGCTGGAAAGCATAGCTGAGACAGAAAACAATAGAGTCAGCATCCCTAATCCCCTCCAATCAATGCAGTCTTAACTGCTAAAGCATTGGACTGTATCTAGTGAGATATTTAAAATGACCAGGTGGCACACTGGATAGACCCCTTGACTTGGAATCAGAAAGATCTGAGTTCAAATCCTGCCTCGGACACTTTGTCACCCTGAACAAATCACTTAACTTCTCTCTGCTTCAGTTTCCTCATCTGTAAAATGGGGATGATAATGATAACCTCTATCTTCTAGGATTGTTGTGAAGATAAGATGAGATATTTTAAAGGACTTTTGAAACATTAAAACATTATGTAAATGCTAGCTATTGAAATTAAGTATTTTTTATTACAAGCTGCAATTTAATAGGGATAATATAAAATCTTAGGTACAAAAAATCAGCTTCACAAATACAAAATTGGGGCATGACTGGATAGTCGTTTGTCTGAAAAATATCTGGTTTTAGTGGATTGTAAACTCAATATGACTCAATATGAGTCAGCAATGTGAGATAGCATCTTAAAATTTTAATGTCATCTTGGGCTATATCAAAAGGCATTGCTTCCTAGAATGAGAGAATGATAGTCCCTCTGTACTCTAACCATATTAGACTTTAGCCAATGTTCTAAGAGTCTAAAGACATTGCTAAATTGAAAAGTAACCAGATTAGGGCAACCAGGATGAAGAAGATCCTTGAATTCATGTCACATGAAGATGGGCTGAAGGATCAGAGCGTGTTTAACCTAGAGAAGACTCAAAAGGAACATGGTAGCTGTGTTCAAGTATGTGAAAAGCTGTCATGTGGAGGACCCCAGAGTATAGAACCCCAAGTGATGAGTGGAAGTGTCAAAGAGGCATATTAAAGCTAAATATCAGGAAAACTTGCTAACAATTGGCGTTATCCAAAAGTGGAATGATTCCTCTCAGGAAGCAGGTAGTTCTGAGTGTGCTGTAAATGGTTAATAACCGGTTCTTCAAAAAAAACCAAAAGTATACATACGATAGACTTTTAAGTCTAACCTACATCCTTAACATTGTCTCTGTCATTTCCTTAATTAACAAAACAGTAAATTAGGCCCTAATTTGTAGCGTTTACTAATTTCCAAGGTACAAACGTACACACTAAAAATTTAACAAGTGGCTTTAGAGAATTTTATGTTAAGGGTGAGATCCCTTCTACCTCTCAGATTCTGTGACTGATCTATTGAATTGATATAACACCTTTACATTTGGAGAGTAGCACTATGGTATTGTAATTATGGTTGGACAGCAGTTTTCTGAAAAAAATATGGGAGTCTCAGTGGACTGCAAACTCAATATTATAAGTCAAGAGTGTGAGCCAAGAGAGGCTCAATCAAGAATAGCTCAAAGGAATTGTGAGTTGGGCCTGCCAATCAAGACAAAGTTTCAGTGGTTGAGCAGTATTTGGTTTCATCAAATACCAGCTTGTTGAGAGACATAGAGACAGAGAAACAGACAGAGAGTTTTGAGAAGAGAAAGGGATAGAAGAGAAAATTGAGCCAATATAAAAGCAAAATGGCAGCTACATGGTGCCATAGCGCATAGAGTGCCAGGCATGGAATCAGGAAGACTCTTCTTCCTGAGTTCAAATTTGATCTCAGACTACTAGCTGTGTGACCTGGGCAAGTCACTTAACCCTGTTTGCCTCAATTTCCTCATCTGTAAAATGATCTGGAGAAGGAAATAGCAAACCACTCCAATATCTTTGCCAAGAAAACTCCAAGTGAGAATCCAAAGAGTCAGACAAGACTGAAAACAATTGAACAACAGTAAATGTAAAAGGTGTCAGTAACATTTTCGTTTTTTAAATCTACTTTTTGTAAAAAAACGAGATAATGTATACAGAACTGATAGGCTTGAAAGCCTCTATAGCTAGCTAACCTCACTAACTTTAATTCTAAATGAAACTGATTTTCTGGAGACACGTTTATCAATTTGGGGAGAATTGGAACTCATTTCTTTTTTTTTTTTAACCTTAATTCTATTTCTTTGTCTATTGAGCTTTTTTTTTAATTTTGATTAAACAAAAAGCTTGAGGAAACAGCAAATTGTAAGTTTTTCTCACTTGACATGTTCTGATTTTAGGGGCTTTATTGGTTTTTTTTGTTTTGTTTTTTAAGACTGGGTCTCCATATTTTGCCCAGGCTAGAAATACGGCAACCACTCACAGGTCCAGTTCCAGTACTGACCAATACTGGAACTCTGACCAGTAGGTTTTCAACCTGGGTTGGTTTACCATTCCTCAGACTAACCTCTCCTGGGACTCACCATTTTTTGTGCCAAATAGTGCGGACCCCCAATCAGCAGCCCACTGCACTGCTGCTTCCTTGATGGGGTGAAGTGGTAATTAGCATTGTAACAATTTATGCATAAAATTAAGCAGTATTTCCAAAGTAGCCATATTATTATTCCACTTTATTTATATTCTGATAGTTCACTTGTGCAGATGTCACTTATCAGCAGGGATGTGCTGGTAAACGTTTAACACATTTGGCATACAGCAGTAGCACACAACACACTTTTATGTTTAATCTACATTATTAACATTTTCTCCATCTCTTTATGAAGTCCACACAACCAATCAAACATCAATCAAGCCCTGCTCTGTAGCATTTGCCCATTTCTGAGGTGTAAATACTCCCACTGAAAATTTGTATAAGTTAGTTCATAGGTTCGTGTTGGCTTCAGCATACTCCTATCTCTGATCAACCTTAACTATACAGAACAAAGCCAGAAACCAGAAGTTCAAAAACAGTTTCTGGACAGCCAAAGACACAAATCTCACCCCCTTCACTCACAGGAAAACGCCTTAGTCCCCTGGTTTACTTTTCCACAGGATTTCTGTAAACTTGACTGACCTTAGTGCCTGGCATTGTGTTTTTCCAGCCAGATACTTTGTAACTGATGGTGGTGGTAGTTGCTAAATGGGTAAGGTTATTCAAGTTCCCTTATCCATAGGACATTAGAGACAGCATAATAGGAAGGAACAGAAAGAGCTGCGGTTAGAGACAGGCAAAGTAACAGTCCCAAGAAATGATGCTTGAGAATGAGAAAGGATATTGAAGAATAATAAAAGAAGAAACCCAGCTCAAAAGTCTGGGGACATTTACTGTAAAGATAAAAAGCATTATATACCCCTCCCCCAAGACCAGGCATCACTACCTTGTTGCCTATACCCTAATAAGTAAATGTTCGTGAATAATGATGGCAAGTCATAAAGAAAATATTATGTCTCATATACTCTGAAAGAAGGGAAGGAAGTGTATATTTTATAAAAATTTCCATGAAAAATTAGGACTTAAAAAAAAGTTTTGCTGCTTAAAGGGATAAGTTTTATTTATCTAGAAAACTCAGATATGTGGAATACTTCCTTCGCTAACAGGGCTGCATTTATTTCTTGAATTCCAAATCATGATTTTGTGGTTGTGGGGCTGCTGGTTTTCAGAAGAGATCGATACCCATCAAATGGTCCTTTGCAAATTGTTTTTTCCCCAGTTTTTTTCATTTGGGCATACTGAGAAGTGTTCCAGTTTTAGGGATAGCCAGTTCTTTTCGTTGCAAGGTGGATCAGTTAACACATAGCTGCTAAGAGTGTTGGCAAAGCACAGATTTTCTTCCATATGACCAATAACCAATCACCAGATCTTTGTACTCCATCTTTCTGTGAAAAGAACACATTAGGAAATGTGATATGATAATTTTTTAAAGTGAATAATAACTGGACAAAAGTATTTCTATCAGTTTAGTTAGTTGCTCCATCCATCAAACCCTTGACCTCCCATTTAAGAAGAGATGACTTGATCTTCTCTCTCTCTCTCTCTCTCTCTCTCTCTCTCTCTCTCTCTCTCTCTCTCTCTGTCTCTCTCACACACACACACACACACACACACACACACACACACACACAACTATATGCAAACACAAACATGTATTGTTTCTCTGCTTTCCTGATAGAGTCTTATTTTTCATGTTTGGAAAATACATTTAGAAGTGTCCTGGGAAATTCAGAGTAAGTATTCAGAAAGACTACTCTGATTCTGAGATATCTGGCTGTGCAAAAAAACCAAAGCAGCTGATACTTAGGGGAGGCTCTGTCTCTCTTGATTTTGAGTTGAGATAGATCCCATTAAAATAGAGGTAATAGATTTACCTTTGAAATGGGTACAATGAATAGAAGTCCATCTTATAACCAACTAATTGTTTGCCTCTTTTTTTTTTTTTATTATTGAAGACATGACAATGGATGAAGTCCGAGAGTTTGAAAGAGCAACTCAGGAAGCCACCAACAAGAAAATTGGAGTTTTCCCACCTTCAATTTCTATCTCCAGCATTTCCCTACTGCCTTCTGCAATCCGCACTGCTCCTTCTAGTGCTCCGTCTACACCTCTCTCCACAGATCCTCCAGAATTCTTAGCAGTCCCCAAAGATCGACCTCGAAAAAAATCTGCCCCAGAAACTCTCACTCTTCCAGACCCTGAGAAAAAATCTTCACTGGATTTACCTGGTGTACATTCTTCAGACAAGCCATGTCAACCCCAAGAGTAACAACAAATAAAATTTCATGGTTTTTTGGGTGGCGTTTTTTCTTTATTGGTGGGGTTTTGTTGGTATGAGGGTTTGGGGGGTTGTTTTTTTTTCTTTTTTCTTTTTTTTTTTTTAGGATTCTTCTGATAGAGAAAAACTGCTTTTGTTACTCAGACTTGTTCCTTCAGATCTCTCAATGAGCATGCATGTAATTATGTAATTCCATATATAATCTGAATTCCAAAGTATACCATATAGCACCCATAGTACTTGTCAGGAAATAGTCTGAAGATAAATTGTAAAAGACAAAAGGAATCTTCTGTTTTAATAATTATAAGCCAGAAAATAGACTCTGATGTCAATATGTGATTAAGCTGATAAGGTCTCCAAGGGTAAATGAATGAATACTCAGTGAAAAGGATAGAAGTCCATCTTCCCATTAAACCTGAATTTCTAAAAATATAAAAATGAATAGTCTCAGGCTTGACATACTTAATTGTTAAACTTTGAACTGATCATCACCAATACTTGAACACCCATAGTGATTGTCCAGATTCATATTTTGTTTAATCTGACTCAGGATTTGGGGCCTAATTAACTCTTTAAACTTAAAAAAAAAAAAAAGAATTAACATACCAAGGCTCCAAGTGCAATTACTGATAATTGACTTTATGGCCATTAATCCTGTTTATACCTTACACAGAATTTGTATTGGAAAAAGATTCCACTTGTTTCTACCTTTTAATAACTTTCCATTTTGCTCTCTTATGGCCTCCAACTCTAGCTGTTGCTTAAATGAAGGAACCCTTAGTTGACTGCTTTGGGAATAATTTAGGAATTAGAAGCCTTAGGTAAAACCAACCCATTCATTCTCTAAAATCCCATCCGCTGACTTTTAAAGTTACCCACTGAAGATGTAAGAGTTCCACATTAGCAAAATGGAACTGATAGATCATTGTGCCAGTAGGGTGTTATCAGAAATATAAAGGGTAAGGTAATATATCAATAAAGTCCTGTGAAAGAGTCCTAAAAAACACCTTTTTGGGGTTATTTTCTGCCTCCCATTTTCTTCTCCTATGAGTTCTTTGTAAAAGCCATCCCTCCCCAAGACCTCTTCTCTGTCCTCCGACCTTATAAAACCATCATTCTCAGTATCTTTCCTTGAGGTCATAAATAAATGTCACTGGAGCTAAGTGAATAGCAAGAGGGAAGTGAGGGGTTGGGGAAGGGGCACAAAGAAAGGATTATTACTGATAGAGTAGAAGGCATGGATGGAATCATTGACCTCTACTTGCAAACTAAATAATATAATCAAATGAGGTTAGATCTGTCAAGTACTGAAGCACAGTGCCGAACACGTAACAGGTGCTTAATAAATGCTTGATCTTCCCTCTCCCCCCCATAATAATAGATGAGACTTTGTCAAATTTTCTTTGATTGAAACCAGGTGGGGCTAGAATTGGAATAGAGGGATAGGGGAGGTATAATCAAAAAGGGGGAACAGCAAGGGAATTCTAATGAACCACTGGACCCAATCTATTTGATTTCACACCTCACTGCCTTGAAACTCAGGAGAAAAAATAGTAGACTCTTAGAATTTACATTTGACCTCTAAATGAGGGTGATCCAACAGCTCCCCAGGCAACACCCCAACTGTGACCTTTTTAGCTCAGGAAAGGGGCCTTTCCCCAGACCAGGATTTCCAAAACAAAAAGACTAAGGGAAGATATTGTAATGAGCCCTATCTAAAGTTCAGGACCTGTTCCCTTCTGTCCCTTCTCCACAATATTCTAAGTAGTTACCTCTAGAGACAAATTAATGTTAGGTTCATTTCTTTAACTGTTGATTGAAAGGAGGTAAAGCAAAATGTACTAAGATCCAGACTTTAAGGAATTAAACAGTTGTGAATAGTTTTGGTCTCTGGATCATCTCTTCCCCTTAGAGTGGTGGTGTTTATAATAAAGCATCTTCCCAGCATAGTACAATCACATGATGTTTGCTTGTGGAAAGTTTTCTCTCAAAACCCTGGAATTTCTGAGTAGCTTCCTAAGGAGGGGTGTGCTAGAACCAACTCATACTTACTCTAACCAGTTACTAAATTCACAGAAAATTTTAAGTAAATTTTCATTTACACCCCAGAAATTACCAAACACTATAAATCAGGGCCTGGTTTATCATTTTATTATTGTCTAGACTTAAAAAAACTTAATAGTGCAGATTAAAATTAAAAGTATAAAAAATAAAAATGTATATCCCTATACATTTTCTTTTTTTCAGAGAGCTGGTTGTTAAAACATTTACTAGCACACCCCTTGTGGAAGATAAAGTAAATGTCTGATTTTGATGAGTGTAATTTTAGAAATGGGAACACAAAATCCATTGACAAAAGATAATAAAATGTTGAGTGTACTTGTTTACAATCTAGAACCAGAGCCGGAAGTGAGAGGGAGTGAAGGAGGGCAGAAACAAATCATTTGACATGAGTTGGCATGAATTTATTTCTTTTATCTTGGTCATACATACCCAGCATATATTTTTTCCACCACCACCACCCTCAGATTTTGCAAACCAGTCTTTGCTCTTGAGGTCAACAATTCTATGGGCTTTAGGAAGCTATTTTAAGATTTTCTTTCACGATTTTTATTTCTTCCATAGCCAGAAATAAAATGCAAAGCTACCCTTCAGTAGTTTAACACTTTAGCTGACAGATTAATGGTCTTCAAGTCTTCACACTTTTTTTCCCTGTCTAGGAGTGGCACTTATGTATAAAAAAAGGGGAGAGGAAATGCAAATATTCCTTTGGCTGCTTTGAATATTACCATGAGACATAAAACAACTTCAATATATCACATAACTTTGTCTTAAAGTGTGTCATTTCATCAGCTCCATAAATGAATTTGCTATAGGGTTTTGCTATATGCTATAGGATTGTGTGATATTATATATATACATATACATATATGTAAACAGTTGCATTTCTCATAAAGATGAAAATAAAATGGCTGTATGTTGGAAATTTAGAAAGAAAACGAAGCAGTAGCTTGAATTCACTAAGCATGTGTGGGGAAATAATAGAATTCTTTACTCAGTGCCTCTGTATACAAAATGGTAATCTTCAGCTTTTTCACCAAAATTGTATGATATATGTATATAGAGAGAGTATACCAAATCTCGCACTACCAATTTTAAGTTGCTAATAGCTGAATTAAAATAAAAGATCCACAATTATAAAACATACATTTACCCTTTCTTCATCCCTGATGCTGGTGAGGGTCACAAAAAGGTCATTTAATTCCCCTACTTTGAGACATCACAGTTACAAGATACCATCAAACTTCCCATCCACTGTAAGTATAGGTATCTTACTCCTCACCTTGCTTTCTTGGGAAGATATATCTATTTCTACAGCTATCTTCTCCATCCCAAACCAGCACAAAATCCCAATGCATTTTTCTTTCATTCAGGAAATAGGGACACCTCTTTTCTATGATCTCTCAAGAAATGGAAAAATGGTGACATAAAAAAAAAAAGGCTTGTGAAAGAAAACTGTTGGCTATCACCATGTCATGACCAAATCGGTGATTCAATTTCATGTGTTTTTGATGGTGAATTAATCTGGAAAATCTTCTTTTGTGGTTTTGAATCAGTTTGTGGGGGAAAGTGGTTCATATGTTTAATTACAGTATTCATTAGCTATATTTTTTGTGAAAAATCACTCTAGCCAACATGGGTATTGAAGTAGGGGGCCAAGATTCAAAACCCTCACAATACCCAAAAGGGAATTCTGTGGTTTTCATTTAAGAGATTGCAATAATTGATTAATAACACAGTTCACTCAGAAGCTCCCAGAATGTTTTTCTTTTTAGTTAAAAGTTTCATTGTGTTTTTGTAGATCAGATTAAATGAAAGAATGGCATATGGTTTAGGAGAAGAACCAGATTAGAATTTGAATCAACTCACAAAGCCCATTAGAAAAGAGGAATTACCCAACATCTAGATTAATTTTTTATAATCTTCATACTATGTGGAAGAGATGGTATCATTCCATTTGGAACAGAGCCTTTTGAATTTAAAAGAAAAATAGCTGTCCAGTGATGCCAGTCTGAAAAGAAAATAAATTCTTTAGGTCACTGGCATACACTCTGCTAAAACTAAACTCTTGCACAGTAACAAAGAATTGGTGCGCTTTCCAATTTATCGGGTCACTCCATGCTAGGTCTTTAAAAAAAAGGTTTGCATTTAAAATACAAGTGTATGAGCTCTTAGGAATTAGTACAGTAAGAGAAAGTAAATGTTAACTTCTCAGATGCCATTATTAAAATGCAATTTTGCTGTTTATGTTAACAGATGCTTTATGCTAAACTCAAATGTTTTTGCTTTAAATGAAAAGCATGTTTGTTGAATTACGTTTCCAGTTTGTGTGTATCCCAAACAACAGATTGGTTGCATTGTTTTGAATACCGATGACAGCTCTATGTAAATTCAAATGTCCTGTAATATCTGCTGTTTACATTTTAAATTTGGGGTTTTGATTAAGTTAGTCAATAACCTACTGCCACTGCTGAAGGACCAAGTTTAGAAATGCACGGTGTTATGGAACACAAAGCAGAGCAAATGAATTGGATTCCCCCACCTATGCCATCCTTCTGTGTCATCTTATGACTGTTTTTGTGTTTTTCCCCTAGTTATTTATTATTGTTAATAACTTACTTTTTCTTACATTCTGTTGTAAATAAACTACCAAGCAATCTTCTTTACAAGTGTAGATTCCTTTCTCTTTCTGAGCAATTCCACAGAAATAACAAATTTGTAAATTTTACTACATCTCTAAATGCCAGGACTTTAGCATGCCCTGGAATTGCTATCATCCAGCAAGGTGGGATTGTCTCATTCAGTTTTGTCCAAAGCAAGAGATCTCTGCTTTTAGGGATGTCAAAGATGGCTGCTTTCCTTATTTTATTGGTTTGTTGACCAATCTCTCAATGAGAGGTGTTTGTTTTTATTTATAATATAACATACAAGAAGTCAGATTAAATGAACTACTCTTGGTCCCAGAGGACAATTGATGAAATATAATTCCCTCCTCTCAGCTGAGGAGAATGGGGTATATGGGAAGTGAAAAGGTTGGGGGGTGGAGCCAAGATGGCGGAGCAGAAAGACACACATACGCTAGCTCTTACCCCACAGCCCATAAAATACCTGTAAAGAAGGACTCTCAACAAATTCTAGAGCAGTAGAAGCCACAAAACAACGGAGTGGAGGAGATTTCTATCCCAGAGTGACCTGAAAAACCAACGGGAAAGGTCTATCATGCACTGGATGCAGAGCAAAGCCCAGCCCTGCCTCAGCTACACAGCACCAAAAGGAATAGATCTGAGCAGGCTTCAGGGACAGAATCTCCAGCAGCAGCGAAGATCCCTCAACCCACAGGTGCCAAAGGTCAGTGAGAGGGTCTATTCGGGCTGGCCAAGAAGGGAGCAGGGTACCCCCATAACTTGGGCCTCCTCAGGTGGCAGCAGTAGAGGCAGCAGCAGATAGGGCTCCCAAAGCAGGAAATATCCCACATACATTGTTGAAGGTCTCATCGTAAACCCCCTGAGGGAATTGAGCCCTGTGTGGCGGCTCTTCCCCCTCCTGAGCAGCTGATCTTAATCTCACACTGAATAGCAACCCTGCCCCTGCCTAAAGCCCCTGAGGCTTTGGAGCAGCTCATCTGAATCTCAGTCCCCAGTGCTGGCTTGGCAGAACTGGAGGTGAGGTGATTGTGGAGAGGAAACTCAGAAGTCAAGTAACTGGCTGGGAAAATGCCCAAAAAAGGGGGAAAAACTAAGACCATAGAAAGTTACTTTCTTGGGGAACAGGTGTCTCCCCCTATCCTTTCAGATGAGGAAGAACAAGGCATATTGTCAGAGGAAGTCAAGGCCTCTGCCTCCAATGCCTCCAAAGGGAACTTAAACTGGGCTCAGGCAATAGGAGACCTTAAAAAACAATTTAGCAGCTTACTAAAGGAGAACCAAAAAAATGCTGAGGAAAATAACAGCTTTAAAAAGAGGCTAACTCAATTGGAAAAAGTGGTCCAAAAAGTCAATGAGGAGAAGGACATTTTAAAAAAGCAGAATTAGCCAAATGGAGGAGAAGGTTCAAAAGCTCACTGAACAAAATAATTCATTGAAAGAGAGAATTGCGTTCAGGGAAATGAATGACAATGAGTTAAACCAAGCAGTTAGTAAGCAAAACCAAAAATTTGAAAAAAAAATGGAAGTGAAAAGGTTGTATTCGCTGACAGATGCAGTTGCTGTTAGGTTTACCTGTCTTTGTTAAAAGGAGGATACTATTTTTTCTTTTGTTTTTATAAATGTATTTATTTTTAGTTTGCAGCATTCACTTCCATAAGTTTTTAATTTTCTCTTCCTCCCTCTACTCTCCCCTCCCCAAGACAGCATGCTATCTGATACAGGCTCTACATATACATTCTTTTTTTGTTAATAATTAATTTATTTGTTTTCAGTTTTCAACAATCACTTTCATAAGTTTTAAATTTTTCTCCCCCTCCATATCCCACTCCCTTCCCATGATGGCATGCAATCTTATATGGGTTCTACACATACATTCTTACTAAACACATTTTCACATAAGTCATGTTGTATAGAATTAGAAAAAATGGAAGGAACCATGAGAAAGAAAAAGCAAAGCAAAAAAAACAGTATACTTCGATCTGTATTCAGACTCCATATTTCTTTCTCTGGATGAGGATGGCTTTTCCATCATGAGTCTTGGAGTTGTTTTAGGTCCTTGCATTGCTGAAGTCAGCCACCACACAACATGGTTGTTACTGTATACAATGTTCTGGTTTTGCTCACTTGACTAAGCATCAGTTCATATAAGTCTTTCCAGGTTTTTCTGAAGTCCACCTGCTCATCTTTTCTTATAGCACAATAGTATTCCATTATATTCATATACTACAATTTGTTTAACCATACAAGGAGGGTACTATTGCTGTGGATGGGGATGGGGATGGGGAGATATGTGTTAGGAAATAATTGTGGTATAAAAACCAAAAGAAAAGTATAATGAAATTTTATAAAAATATATTACAGAATGAAGCCCAGAAGGGAAGCCCTTTGAAACATATTCTATAGCCAGCCTTGCTTCTGGTGAAGTTGGAAAACAGAACGACTCTACCTATGTTGATGCTTTGCATCAATCCAAGAAATAAAACATTTATTCTTAGCATGAAGTGGCCAAGGAATGGGGTAAGATACAGAAACTGAACAGGTTCTCAGCTTCTCCTAAACTAGTTTTTACATTATTTGGTTAAATATACATGTGGTTATAGTCATATTCAAACATAAAAACATTTCAAAGGCAAATAAATGTAAATTATTTGTACTCCCCTTCATTAACTTGAATGTTGTTGGGATTGAACTACAATGTTTCAGAGTCAAATCTCGTCATTGGCACTGTTTTTTACTCAAGTTCAAAAAAAAATTATGCTCCAAAGGATTCTTTGTGCACAATAATATGCAGAGCCAGATGCCTATTAACAACACTTGGAATTCATTTTGTACTCTTAAGCACCCAAGGGATGTAATCAGTACATGATAAATGTCCATTCTGAAATCTCATTTATGACTTTGTACCTAAAATTTGCAGTTAGAGTTAATGCCCAGGTCATTAGTTATTTTTTTAATTGTCTTTTACTACACTCAGAGTAGTGTGAACATTTAGAGATAATCTTGGGTTTTTCTTCCATCCTATTCAGATATATATTTTTTAATACTTTCTAGAATTTCCTTAGAATCTACCTGTTAGTTTCCCAAAATATAATTTTTATTGGCCTCTAGTTCAAAGATTCTTAGCATTCCTCTGTATCATGGACCCATTTGGTAGTCTGGTAAAGTCTATAGACCCTTTCTCTGAGTAATATTTTTAAATACACAAATAAAATACATACATTTACAAAGAAAACCAATTATATTGAAGTATAATAATCAAAATATTTTTTAAATTCACAAACACCAGGTTAAGAAACCCTGATCTAATCAATCACAGGCTATCTCTACTCTATGGAAATCATTCAACAATTAGGTACCCAGTTCCTAGTATATTCCAGGCATTGTGATTTGTGTTGAAGATAAAAATGCATTGAATAAAATAATCATTATTCATAACGAGCTTCTACTCTAACAGACGAAATAGTGAGTTAAGAAGCACTTAGAGGCAGCTAGCTGGGCAGGGACTGGAGCTAAGCCTGAAATAAGGAGGATCTGAGTTCAAATTCATCTTCAGACACTAGCTATGTGGGAGTTGAGATAAGTACATCTAGAGGCTATAAACACTACAGAATCAATTGATCAGATCTGTAAACTAGATATGTAACACATCTGATCAACTTCAGAGAAATACGGTACTTTTTTAAATCATTACACAAAGCACCTTATGATAGATAAAACCATGAAGAATATCTTATGATTGACTGGGAGAACCAGACATACCTGTCGACCTATAGCAAACCAGCTGAGAATTGCACATTCCAGCAGTTAGTGAGTCTAATCTTTAATGGTAAAGGAGGAAATTGTTTGTGAAGAAAGTAAGAATTTCTCTCTTTCCTCTCTCCCATACCCAAGTTGGCTGAAATAATAGCAGTGGCCACCAGGGCAGCAATGTTCAATAACAAAGAAAGCACCTGCAGACAGATATGGAAAAGTGTGTGCCCAAATGAGAACTTCAGGAAGACTCTATGAAGGGACAAAAGGATGCTTAGAAACCACCTTTGCCAGTAGTGTTCTCTGTGCCTGTGCCTCACCATCATTTTAAGGGTGAGCCCACTGTCCCTAGGAACCTCTTATGTATGAAGTGAATGTATTCCTGGTTTGGGAGGAGTGTTTTTGTCACAAATCTTTGCTGTATCTACTTACAGATAACATTCTGAAAGCTAAGTCTGTCTAATAATCACTATGATGCTCACTAATGGAGAATTAAGAACAACTTTAGCAGAAACCCCTAGGTCATTGGAGTTACCAAAGAACTCGGAAGGGAGTGGTAATCAACCATTTTCTAGGGTTAACCCTCCAATGAGGAGTTAGGGAACTAGCCCAGAAAGGGTTCTACTTATGTGCTGTGTCCAATTGTGAGCAAGGAAAATTTGGTGCTTATGAATCTTTGTGTGATCGAAGCTGATATAGTTAGAGACTCAGGAAAAGTTCTGATCCCTTTAGTGAATCAGAAGACATAACTCTTCTTCAGCATAGCACAGGCTGAGACACCATGGGGCAATGGGAGGGAGGTAATATCAGAGAAGAGGGGGCAGTGATCCCATTTGGAAGTCCCACCTGTAAGAGAGAGATACTATTAATATCATACTCCTAGGCAATCATAAGTTTTCCATGGGCAGGGAAATTCCATAAGCAAAAGTCATAAATGTATGTGCATACCCCCAAAGCTAAAGAAATAAGTCTTTGAGACGTGAGTTATTCCTGAGCAGGACCACAGAACTGGTGCTGTCACTCATACCCCTTATAGGTAGGACAGCCCATACTTTTCAGCAGTCATGCTGTTCTAGGACATAACTCATTTAATAATTTGTGAAGGTAAAAAATGCAAAAAGAGTAATGGAAACAGTGAGGATATGAATTCACTTCTGGAAGGACAGAATGAAAGGAGGTATAATCAAAACAGAAAAAGTTCAGAAATTAACAATGAAAAAAAAAAGCAGATGAAGCTGACAGATCTGGAGATCAAGAAAGAAAACCTCAGAATTATTAGGGCTCCAGAAAATATTGAAGAAATAAATGAATTTGACTAACATTTTTGAAAATTGTATGAGAAAAGTTCCCATAAAAGTGAAAAAGAAGTGATATTTTGCTAATAAAGAAAATTCATAGGCTATCAATAAGAACTAACCATTGGAGTTAAATGAGTAAAGGGGTGAAGTGAAATTGTCAGATCTGTGCTTAAGGAAAATCACTTTGGAAGCATGGTGGAGGATGGATTAAAGGGAGAGAAGACTGGAGGCAGGGAGACCAATCAGGTTGTAAGCAATAATTCTGGTGAAAAGTGACAAGGATGTGAATTAAGGCGGTAAGAAAGAAGGGGTGTCCCTCACTGGTCCTAATTATGAGTTGATGGGGGTTGGAGAGGATAACTGAAAGACATAAAGTTCCGGCAAACTCACTAGTCTTGATCTAGGTAAAAGAGAAAGAAGGAATGCTACCAGAATGGATCATCCTCAGGTGGAAATTTGGCCATGGCAGGATCTTACATAGAAAACAAGGGCAGAATGCTCCCTTCTTTCCCCAGTTCTAAGTCAAAGGTTATGTATGGCCAAGGCCTAATATCAAATCAATCCTACCCAAGTGGGGTGAATAAAGAATACTGAGGTTCTGATATGCTAATTAGGCAACCATAATGTGTCAGAGAAAGATCCAATGGTGAAAAGAGGGAGTCTTCTTACAAGGAACTCTAGAATAAATGGGCCAAAAGAATCAGATGGGAAAGTTGTAGGGGTAGAAACGGCAAGATTTATCAACTCTGATGGGGTTCCAAACCCATCGGAATTGATAAATAAGGTCACTGAGGGAGAGTAGTATAGAAAAAGAAGAGGAAGAGGCCTAGGACAGAGGGAACTACAGCAGGATGAGGGCTGAAGACTAAAAAAGGAAAAGCAGATTTGGGAATAAAAAGATGATTGATCGCTTCAGAATGAGCAGTTTCAAAGTACCCAAGTAGAAAGCCAGATTGCAAAAGACTGAGGAGTAAGAGGAGACAAAATGAAGACAGCAAGTATAGACATCTGTTTTGAGGAGTTTAGAACAGGAGAGTACAGATATAGGACAATAGCTTGAGGGGATGGTAGTCTATTGGAGGGTTGTTGTTTTTGAAGACTAAGGAAGGCTTGGTAAGATTTGAAGATGGTAGGGAAGGATCTTGTAACTAAAGAGAAGTGGAATATTAGAGAAAGGAAAAGATTAAGATTACAATGTGGTGGAAAAGATGGCAGGGGATGAGATGGAGGCACATGTAGAAAAGTTGACCTTGACAAAGAGAAGGGTTATCTCATTCTTAGACTGAAGAAAAGGAGGGGAGAATGGTGATGGAGGAATAATGTCAAGAGGTTTTGAGATGAAAGAAGAGAAGAGGAAGCTCGTTTCAAATGGCCTCAGTTGTCTCAGTAAAGTAACTCCTCTGGTGAGATAGAGAAGGGAAAGGAAGGTGTAAAGGCTTGAAAAAGGAAGAGAATGTCTGGAATAGCCTCTGTAGAAATGAGACAGAATTAACTAAGAAGGAATAAAAGGATTGCCTTGAGGCAAAGGCCCAAAGTTGGAAAACATGAATGTATCACATATCCAGTCATGTATGAATTCTTCGAGATGCATTTAGTGGCTCCTGAGTAAGCAGTCAAGGGTAGAGATTTGGCAAAGGATGGCATAGGACCAGGGTAATAGAGTTTCAAGAGCAGAGGATTACAAAGAGCTTAATTAGCTATAATTGAGATTAGAAACAGAAAAACATCAAATCAGTTCACACACAGGAATGACCTGAGAAAACAGAGGGATGGAATGACTGGAGGTTTCAGTGAAGGTGAACAATGGGGTTAGGAGAGGCAAGGCATAGGGAGAGATGGAATGCATATATTGTAGCTGATTAGCAGTGAAATAGAATTCACAACCCAAAGTCGGCAAAACTTCAAAGTGTGGCCTGAACGAGGCTAAAATGTAATTGGGAAATGTATAACAAAATAAATAAAAAATAACATACAATTTAATTTCTAAGTACAGTGGGTGATATAGAGGATGATTAGGGTTGTACCATTGTCAAGGAAGAGACAGGTCTCAGCAAAGTTTAGTAGATAGAGTATGCAAGAAAAATTTGTCATAGAATAGAAGGAAGTACAAAGGGCGTAGTGGAAGTAGGGCAACGGACTGAGTAGGATTAGGAAGTTGGGGATAGTTTAGGGATAGTGTGTAATTGATTAATACAGGCATGGGGGGAGAAACTGGTAGTGTAAGATGGTTATTCATGGGTGCAATAGTGTGTGGTAGAAGACTAAGAAAGCTCACAGTCTTAAAGAGATGTGGTTTTCGATAAGATTCAGAAATACACAGACTTGATCACTCTTACCTGCTCCTTGTATGTGGCTGGAGGTGTGTGTGTTGTGTGGGAAGCATGTGGGGTGGGGTATGGGAGCAGAGAGGGTAGAGGGGAGAATCACTGGTGTTGATGTAGTTTGGTATAAAGGGCCTGGTTGGCCCTGGCCTTCTGCTTTCACTAAAGAATTGGGAGGTAGGCGGAGGGAAATAAATCAGGGAAGGACATAAAATGTTCTTGTTTCAGGATTATCCTCACTAATTTTGAAATGCAAACTTTAGGTACAGATAGTATCTACTTTCTTTGTTGAGCAATTCTATTAGTCTAATGAGCTAGCCTGTCAGTGCTTGGGTTTGAATAACATGGTGCTAGGTATGACATGAGAAAGATTTACATTTTGCAAGGCTTGGGGTATTTATTGAAGGATACACAGGATCAGGTGCAAATCAGTAACAGGTCTAGTCTCACTTCTGAAATGGTAGCTCCAACTCCATTCACCCTGGACCTCAGCTGCCTGCACTCTGAGATATGCTATGGGCTTCACTGATATCAAATATGTTTAACAACTGTGGTAAAGTGGATAGAACACTGGTCTTGGAGTCAGGAAGATCAGTTCAAATTCAGCCTCAGACACTTAACTAGTCTCAGATTTTATTGTTCAATCTTTCAGTCGTGACACCTGCTCTTCATGACCCTATTTGGGATTTTCTTGGCAAAGATCCTGGAGTGGCTTGACATTTCTTCTTCAGCTCATTTTACAGATGAGGAAATTGAGGTAAACAGGGGTAAGTGACTTGCCTAGCGTTACACAGTAATCTGAGACCAGATTTGAACTCCTGAAGGCAAGTCCTTCTGACTCCAGGCCCTGCACTCTATTCACTGTGCCACCTAGCTGCCCTGCTTCAGATTACCCCTGTAAGGGAGTAATAATAGCACCTATCTCCCAGGATTGTTGTGAGGATAATATTAGATATCTGTAAAGTATTTTTCAAACCTTAAAACACAATATAAATGACAGCAAGCTATAGTGACACAGAGGTCACTACCTGAGTTGACACCTAATCAGTGTTCTTTGCTTATACATCAACACTGTTGATTAACGCACTGTTGATTGATATAGTCTAGGAGTGGGGCCATTCTGGAGAACTTAGGGGGCATGTGGCCTGAGTCAAAGGTTCCCTGAATTGACAATCTGAGTCTTCCGTGATCCCTTAATTGAAATGATGGTATGGATGAAAAACTTCTACCTCTTTCTTTTTTTAAAAAATTTTTTTTTACCTTTTATTAGTATTTTTTGCCAGGTACATATAAAGACAATTTCTAATATTTGTTTTTAAAACTTTGAGTTCCAAAAATCTCTCCCTTCTTCCCTACCCACTTAGCCTCATTGAGAAGGCAAGCAATTCAATATAGATTATACATGTGTAGCTATGCAAAATAAATCCATACTAGTCACTCTGTGAAAAAAAACTCAGAAAAAAGACAATAAAAATAAGGAAAGTTAAAAAGTATGCTGCAGTATGTATTCAGACACCATCAGTTCTTTCTTCGGGTATGGATAGTGTCATTCATCAAAAGTCCTTCAGTGTTGTCTTGGATCATTATATTGCTGAGAATAGTTAAGACATTCACAGCTGATCATCCTACAATACTGCTGCTACTTTGTACACAGTATATTTCATTTTCCATCAGCACATGCAAGTTTTTCCAGGTTTTTCTGAGAACATCCTGCTCATCATTTCTTTTTTTCTCTTTTTTTTATTAATTTATTTAAGTTTTCAACATTCATTTCCACAAAATTTTGACTTCCAAATTTTCTCCCCATTTCTCCCCTGCCCCCACCCCAAAATGCCGAGCATTCTAATTACCCCTATTACCAATCTGCCTTCCATTCTAACATCCCTTGCTTCCCTTATCCCCATCTTCTCTTTTATACTGTAGGGCATGATAAATTTCTATACCCCATTACCTGTATTTCTTATTTCCTAGTTGTATGCAAGAACAATACTCAACAGCTGTTCCTAAAACTTTGAGTTCCAACTTCTCTTCCTCCCTCCCTCCCCACCCATTCCTATTGGGAAGGCAAGCAATTCAATATAGTCCATATCTGTGTAGTTTTGCAAATGACTTCCATAATAGTTGTGTTGTGTAAGACTAACTATATTTCCCTCCATCCTATCCTGCCCCCCATTTCTTCTATTCTCTCTTTTGACCCTGTCTCTCCACAAGAGTATTGACTTCTAATTGCTCCCTCCTCCCATTGCCGTCCCTTCCATCATCCTCCCCCCACCCTGCTTATCCCCTTCTCCCTCACTTTCCTGTATTGTAAGATAGGTTTTCATACCAAAATGAGTGTGCATTTTATTCCTTCCTTTAGTTGAATGTGATGAAAACTTCATGTTTTCTCTCTCACCTCCCCTGTTTTTCCCTCCACTGAAAAGTCTTTTACTTGCCTCTTTTATGAGAGATAATTTGCCCCATTCCATTTCTCCCTTTCTCCTCCCAATATATTTCTCTCTCACTGCTTAATTTCATCTTTTTAGATATGATCCCATCCTATTCAACTCACCCTGGGCTCTGTGTGTGTGTGTGTGTGTGTGTACGTGTGTGTGTATGTGTAATACCACCCACTACCCAGATACTGAAAAAAGTTTCAAGAGTTACAAATATTGTCTTTCCATTTAAGAATGTAAACAGTTCAACTTTAGTAAGTCCCTTATGATTTCTCTTTCCTGTTTATATTTTCATGCTTCTCTTGATTCTTGTATTTGAAAGTCAAATTTTCTTTTCAGCTCTGGTCTTTTCATCAAGAATGCTCGAAAGTCCTCTATTTCATTGAATGATCATTTTTTCCCCTGAAGTATTATCCTCAGTTTTGCTGGGTAGGTGATTCTTGGTTTTAGTCCTAGTTCCTTTGACTTCTGGAATATCATATTCCACTTCCTTTGATCCCTTAATGTAGAAGCTGCTAGATTTTGTGTTATCCTGATTTTCACAATACTCAAATTGTTTCTTTCTAGCTGCTTGCAATATTTTCTCCTTGACTTGAGAACTCTGGGATTTGGCTACAATGTTCCTAGGAGTTTCTCTTTTTGGATTTCTTTCAGGAGGTGATTGGTGGATTCTTTCAATATTTATTTTGCCCCCTGGTTCTAGAATATCAGGGCAGTTTTCCTTGATAATTTCATGAAAGATGATGCCTAGGCTCTTTTTTTGATCATGGCTTTCCGATAGTCCCATAATTTTTAAATTGTCTCTCCTGGATCTATTTTCCAGGTCAATTGTTTTTCCAATGAGATATTTCACATTATCTTCCATTTTTTCATTTTTTTGGTTTTGTTTTGTGATTTCTTGTTTTCTCATAAAGTCATTAGCCTCCAACTGTTCCATTCTAATTTTTAAAGAACTATTTTCTTCAGTGTTTTGAACCTCCTTTTCCATTTGGCTAATTCTGCTTTTTAAAGCACTCTTCTCCTTATTGGCTTTTTGGATCTCTTTTGCCAATTGAGTTAGCCTATTTTTAAAGGTGTTATTTTCTTTACCATTTTTTGGGGGGGTCTCCTTTTGCAAATTGTTGACCCTCTACATGATTTTTCTTGCATCTCTCTCATTTCTCTTCCCAGTTTTTCCTCCATCTCTCTTACTTGATTTTCAAAATCCTTTTTGACCTCTTCCATAGCCTGAGACCATTGAATATTTATTTTGGATGTTTGGGATACAGAAGCCTTGACTTTTATGTCTTTCCCTGATGGTAAGTATTGTTCTTCCTCATCTGAAAGGATGGGAGAAGATATCTATTCACCAAGAAAGTAACCTTCTATAGTCTTATTTTTCCCCCCTTTTTTGGGCATTTTCCCAACCAGTTACTTGACTTTTGGGTCCTTTGTCAAGAGTAGGGTATACTCTGGGGGTCTGTAAGATCTCAGTTCCTCCAAGGTGGTACAATCAAGCATGTACACTGGTCTGGGAGCAAATAGAAATTTTTGTGCCCAGAGTAATAGAGTTTCCTCTTCACAACCACCTTGCCTCCAGTTCCACCAAGACAGCACTGGGAGCTGAGATTCAGATAAGCTGTAGGGGCAGGGCGGCCATTCAGTGTGAGATAAAGATCAGCTGCTCAAATCCCTCAGGAGTGTTAGACGGGGCAAGGTCTCTACACAGGGTTGAGGAAAGAATCAACAGCTCAGTGCCTCGAGGGGTTTTACCATCCAACAATGGATGCGTGCTACTGTAGGGGCTGATGTGGAAGCTGCTGCCACCTGCCCGATATGGCTGCTGCCATCACCTGAGGCCAGAGCTATGAAAAGGCCCTTCTCCCTTCTTGGTCAGCTGAAAAAAACCCTGTCACTGACCTTTGGCACCTGTGGGTTGAGGGATCTGCAAATTGCTGCTACTGCAACTGGGGATTCTGCCTCCAAGGCCTGCTTGCTTCCTCCTGCCAGAGCCCCACCAAGGCTGGGCTGGGCTCTGCTCTGTGTTTGGTGCAACAGACATTTCCTGTCAGCCTTCCAGGTCACTCTGGGCTAGAAATCTCCTCCACTCTGTTGTTCTGTAGCTTATGCTGCTCTCGAATTTGTTAAGAGTCTTTCTTTACAGGTATTTAATGGGCTGTGGGGAAAGAGCTAGTATACGTGCATCTTTCTACTCCACCATCTTGGCTCCTCCACTTCTACCTCTTTCAATTAAAAAATAATTTATTATTCACTTAACTTTAAATAGCAATAAAACTAAATAAATATGAATTTACAAATACTTCTACTGAAATCATTTCTGCAGGCATAATGTATATAATAGTTGTTTCCCAATTTATTCCCTTTGCTTCTCCGTCCATTCCTTTCTGTGTTTGTTATATATTTTTCTGCTTATCTAGCAATAGAGATCATACTACTTTTGTCTCTGTAGCACATTACTTGATAATGTCAGTTAGGTGGCATAGCACCAGACTTACAGTCAAGAAGACCTGAGTTCAAATCCTCCAGATAGCTTTATGATTCTAGGCAAGTCACAACCTTTCTGGGTCTCTGTTTCCTCATCTGTAAAATGGGGATAATAATAGCATCTATCTCACAGCATTGTTGTGGGGATCAAATGAGATAGATAGGATTTAAAGTGCTTTGCAAACTTTAAAACACTTGGCCACCATTTGATATAGATCTGGAGAGAGGGAGAGACAGAGACAGAGACAGAGACAGAGACAGAGAGACACAGAAAGAGAGAACCATATTATGCATACTTCTATTCATCAGTTCTTTCTCTGGAGGTAGATAGTATCTTCCTTCATATGTCCTTTGCAGTTGACTTGAATATCTATGATATTCAGAATAACTTAATCATTCACAGTTGTTCTTTGAACAATATTGCTGTTACTGTAGACAATGGTCTCTGGGTTCTGCTCATTTCATTCTTCATTATTTTATGTAAGTCTTTCCATGTTTTTCTGTAACCAACTAGCTCATCATTTCTTAGAGCACAGCAGTATTTCATTACAATCATATACCACAACTTGTTTAGCCATTCCCCAGTTGGCAGGCATCTCCTGAATTTCCAGTTCTTTGCCACTACAAAGAGACCTGCTATACGTATTTTGGAACATATAGGGTCTTTTCCTTTTTCCCTGATCACCCTGGGGAAAAGATCTAATAGTGGTATTGCTAGGTCACAGGGTATATAGGCAGTTTAATAACTCTTTGGGCATGGTTCCAGATTGCTCTCCAAAATGTTTGGATCACTTCACAATTCCACCAACAGTGTATTAGTATCCCAATTTTTCCACTTCTCTTCCAACAGTTGTCATTTTCCCCTTCTATCATTTTAGCATATCTGATAGGTGTGAGATGGTATCCCAAAGCTGTTGGTAATTTGCATTTGTCTAATCAATAATGATTTGGAGCATTATTTTCATATATACATAGTTTTGATTTCTTCATTGGAAAACTGCCTGTTCATATTGTTTGCCCATTTATCAACTGACAAATGACTCATATTAGACAAAGTTCTCTATATATTTGAGATCTGAGAGCTTTATCTGAGAAACACTTTATACAATTTTTTCCCCAGTTTTCTAAAGCTTGGTCATTTTACCAGTAAATGTATACTGGAAGAGATTTGGGTGGTGCAGAGCCAATGTGAAATGTAAATGCCTACTCTGTAGTCCTACAAACTGCTTTATGTTCTGATAAGATTTAAGTATCAATGCAGGTTGTAACAGTAGTTACAACATGAAGTTACTGAATCCTGTTTTGTTAATGTGTTGCTTGTGAATCTATTATTTTTGGCATTTGGAGAGGAATAAATCTGGGGTGGGGAGGAATAAATTAACTGTCCCATACCTGGTTCGAATTGTACATTGAGCATCCTTTTTATTTTCACCATTTTGGGAGCTCCCTAGATGGGATCTATAAGTTACATCTCTAGGAGGGCCAGGATGAGGGGCTTTTAAGAAACCCCAAAGTATGAGAAAAGGGAGCTTAAGCTAGGACTGAATCTAGTCCAAACCATAGACTTGGGTACAGTATATGGTAACCCCAGGCTATGTAATGAGTCAATACATGTTTCCTTAGATTTGAATGGTTTCCAGTTTATCCCATACATAACTTGTTTGTGCCATAGTTATTTGTATATCCTTCCTCTTCTCTGCTCCCCCCAACCCCATTAGACTGTGAGCTCCTTCCAGGCAGGGACTGTTTGGTTTGTTTGTTTGTTTTTAACCTTTCTTTGTATCTTTAGCACTTAGCAGAGTGCCTGGAACATAGTGATATCTAAATAAATATTTACTGATAACTAGCTTTTTCCTGGATCTTGTCCTATCATCTTCCTCTCTGGCCTCTGAATTTCCACAAGTCACTCCCGATGGCTGGAACTCACATCATATCTCTGTATAACAAAATTGTTTTTATTTCTCCAAAGCCATCTTAGGTGCCACTTCCTTTTTAAAGTTTTCCCTCACCCCTCCAACTGAAAATATTCTCTCCTTTTTCAAGTTTTCTTCACTACTTTGTCTAGATTTCTTCTTTGTGCTAATCACATTCTATCTTGTGTAAGTATTATACTTACTTCCATGATGCATTACGTCCACCCTCTCCCCCGACTAGATTGGAATGTTAACTACAGAAGTTTAACTTTGCATTTCCATTAATTAATAGGTGCTTTTAAAATGTTTGATGAATTCGAAGGTGTATTTATAGGTTCAACCAAAACACTGAGGATAGCAGTCTCCATCCTCCATTTGGCTGTGAAAGTGATTTGTCTAAAGCGCAAGGTCTGATAATGACTCCTTATCACCTCCAAGAGGAAACAGAACATCCTTAACTTGGTAGTAAATCCTTTCACAACCTGGCCCCCTCCTACTTTCCAGTCTTCTGGAACACTACTTCTCCTACTCTATGGGATGCCTGAGAGGCATCACTCCATCTCCTGCTCTTGGACTTTTCCCCGGTGGTCTCCCATGCCTGAAATGCTCCATCTCCCTCCTCTTCTCCTCTCCATTATCCTGGGCTTCTTCAAGCCTTGGCTCAATCCCACCTTTTGCAGGAGCCCTTTCCCCCTTTCCCTCCTCCATCCCCTTCTAGTGTCTTCCCTCTGAGACTGTCTCCCATTCACACGTGCTTCTCAACTCATCTTCACCACAGCCCTGGGCGGCAGATGTTACTGTTATCCCCGTTTTACAGATGAAACGGAGACAGGGGTTAAGTGACTTGCCCAGGGTCACCCTGCTAGTAAGTGTCTGAGGCTACGTTTGAACCCAAGCCTTTCCGACTCCAAAGCGCAAACTGCTTTTGAACCCGAGCCCTCCTGAGGTTAAAAGCAGCACCCATCCACTTCGCCGGGTTGTGCTTTCCCACAGAAGAAGAGGGCTGATCTCGCAACCCAAGCGCAACTCCGGAGTTTGCCCTGGCCTGAAGGCACCAGAGCGGACTGACTTAGCGGAGGGGAAACCCCGAGCCTGGCGTGACGGCAGTTTCCCTCCCCATCCGCTAGGGGTCGCGCCGTTCGCCAGTCGCCTCTCCCCATTGGCCTCTCCCTCAATTCTCGCGAGAGCGAAGCGGGAACGAAGCCAGGTTCCCCTAAAATGGCGGTCCTGGAGGAGGACTTTGTGCTGGGTGGTCTCGTGCCGGGCGCCGGCCTCGATGGGCTGCTGGGTGTCGAGCAAGGACAGAAGGCCGACCTGTTCCTGGTCACTGACCGCGGCAGGACCGTCATCCTCTACAAGGTGAGCCAAGCCCGCCGCGGGCTAGGGGGCGGAGCGGCGGCCGGCCCCGCCGGGGACCCTCGGGGTTGCGGAGCCTGGCGGGGGCCTCCGGGAAGGCGTGGAGGGAAGGGTCGTGGGCCTGGGGCTGGGGGGGTGGGGGGCGGCTGCGAGCCCTGCTCGATCCCCTGTCCGCCGCCGGGGCCCCTCGCTGCCTGGCGGCCGGAGCTCCACGCGGGCCGGCTCCACGCGGGCTCCACGCTCCCGGCCCCCTCGCGGTGTTTCTGCTTCTCTGCTGTCTCTCCTCCCACCCCGGGTGTCCAGTGGCGACCCAGGGTCAATAAAAAAGAAGTAATTACGCGATTACCACGTACTGGGCACGGTGCCTAGGCCACGTGAATCTATTAATAAAGTACTTACTGTGTGCCAGACCCCATGCTACGTCTGAAGGATCTGTGTATCAGGCATTGTATTACGTCAACAGGAATCTGTTAAAGCGCTTAGTGTGTGCCTGGCACTGTGCTGTGTCCACAGGAATCTGTTAAAGCGCTTAGTGTGTGCCTGGCACTGTTGTGTGCCCAACAGGAATCTGTTAAAGCCCTTAGTGTGTGCCTGGCACTGTGCTGTGTCCACAGGAATCTGTTAAAGCCCTTAGTGTGTGCCTGGCACTGTATTATGTCAACAAGAATCTGTTAAAGCCCTTAGTGTGTGCCAGGCACTGTGCTGTGTCCACAGGAATCTGTTAAAGTGCTTACTGTGTTCCAGGCACTGTTTTTAGTCAACAAGAATCTATTGAAACACTATGTTTTGAGAAATCTGCAAAGCACTGGGGATACTAAGGTTTGGCTGTGTGGCATTTTCCCCCACCCTCAAGCCCTCTGTCCACAAAGAGGCAGTGCTCTCTGCTAAAATTGGACCAAAATTCTCCTCCAGTTACTGTTAAACTCCTTTGATTCTAATCATTCCGTTTAATTAAATGAGATAATATTTGTAAATTGATTAGCACAGTGCTGGTCCATAGGAAGTATTTAATAAGTGCTTCTTCCTTTCCTCCCTTCCCTCCCAGTGGATGAGCCAGTCACCCGGCTTCCTAGTTCCTTTCCCCTCTGTCCCCTTTAATGTTCGTGCCTTCTCTCTGAAATTTTCTCCAGTTTATTGTGTATATATATCTTGTTTGTACATAGTTGTTTGCATGTTGTCTTCTTGTCAGATTGTGAGTTCCTCTGTGGCAGGGACTGTTGGCTTCTCATTGTATCCCCAGGTGATTAGCATATGCCTGGTACCTAGTAGGTGCTTTAATAAGTGACCGTTTTCAGATGTGGCCAGAATATGGGTTTGCTTTAACTATGCTGAGCAAACTGCTCTTCTTGCAGGATGGAAGGGTTCACAGTCAGATGATGCTTTTTGTATTATTAGTGCTTGGGTAAGAATTTTCAGTTCAGCGCTAAGCTGTTAGAACAGAAGAAAAACCAGACAGTCAGCAAGCATTGATTAAATCCTTATTCTGTATATGCCAGGCACCGTGCTAAGTATGTGTAGGGATACAAAGGTTGGCAAAAACAGCCTCTGCCTTCAAAGAGCTCACATCTCATGGGAAGATAACATGTAAGTAACTACGTACATGCAAGATTTGTATATACAACTGCAAATGGAAGATAATTTCAGAGAGAAGACATTAGCAGTTGCAAAATTGGGTAAGGGAGGAAGACTAGAAAAGAACCTTTCCAGGAGTTAGGATTTGAGCTGGATTTTGAAGGAAGCCAGGAGGTTAGGTGAGGCAGGAAAGCAATGGGAGAAAGTAAGTGAAAACAAATGAAGTGTCTTTATTTGAGGGAATATCAAGTAGTCCAGTGTCCCTGAATTATACTTTACGTGAAGGGGAGTAGGAAGACTAGAAAGGTAGGAGGTGGCCAGTTGGTAAAAGGTAAAGGTAAAAGCCAAACAGAAGATTTTATATTTCATCCTGTGGATGATAGGGAGCTACTCTGGTTTTTTGACTGGGTGATATAGTCAGGCCAGTGCGTTAGGAAAATTACTTTAACAGTTGAGTGGAGGATGAACTGTATGTTGAGAGACCTGAGGCAAGGGGACCGGCATTTCAGTAGTCCAAGCAAGAGATGAAGAAACCTACAGGAAAACTATGTGAATGGAAGCATACGTGAGAGTTGTTATGAGGCTAGAAACTTGACAACAGATTGTATATGTGAGGTGAGTTCAAATCAGAAGATGAGGATGACACCACGGTTGAGATCCAGGCTAAATGGGAGGATGGTAGTACCTTCCACAGTAATAGAGAAACTGGGAAGAAGGGAGACTTTGGAGGCAAAGATATAATGAGTTTTGTTTTAGACATATTGAGTATGGGAAATCTAGTCTGAGATATTTCATAGTCATTTGGTGATGCTAGACTTCAGGTTAGGACTGAATAAATAGGTTTGAGAATCATTTACATAGAAATGATAATTTAACCCATTAGGAACTGATGAGATTATCAAATATAGGGGAAAAAGAGGTCCCAGGATAGAGGTTTGTTTAGGGAAATAACCACATGACTTGAGGAAGATCCAGCAAAGGAGGCTGAGAAGGAGCAATCAGCCAAGTTGGAGGAGAAACAGGAAAGAGTAATGTCACAAAAACCTAGAAAACAGAATCTGCAGAAGAGAGGATCATCAGTTTTCAGAAGCTGCAGAGAAGTCAAGAAGGATGAGGACTGAGAAAACGGCATTAGGTTTGACAAGAGATCATTGATAACTTTAGAGAGAACAATTTCAGGTGAACAGTGAAGTTGGAAGCCACTGAGAAGAGTGGCATTGGAGGAACTGATTGTAGATGACTTTCTCAAGGAGGTTAGCCAGGAAAGGAAAGGGAAGCATAGGACAATACCTATTGGGAATGGTCTGACCAAGTGAGTTATTTTGAGAAGGGGAAAGACATGGAGATGTTTTTAGGCAGCTGGGCAGCATCCAGTAGGTTGGTTGGTTGTTGTCCTTCCTCTTTTGAAGAGGACCAAAATGACATCACCATTGTAAAGTGAAATTTCAGTGTGTCCGACTGTGGCTGATCAGATCGATACAAGCTTGAGATGCTCTACTACAGGTTGGAAACAGATAGTCCATAAGAAATTTTGGAATGGATATCCCAAATTTGCGCATCTTGCATTTACTTTGTGCTGTCTCAATTCTGCTTTGCTCAAAGAGCATAGCACACCATGCTGAGCGGTTCTGTGCCAGTGTCTCCCACGTTGCACAGTCAAATCCAAAGTTTTTGAGAGAGACCTTGAGAGTATCCTTGTATTGTTTCTTCTGGCCTCCATGTGATCACCTGCCCCATGCAAGTTCTCCATAAAATAGTCTTTTTGGCAAGTGTACATTTTGCATTCAAATAATGTGGCCAGCCCATCAGAGTTGTGCTCTCTGAAGCATAGTTTCAGTACTTGGCAGTTCAGTTTGAGCAAGGACTCAATGTCTGGTACCTTATTCTGCCAGGTGATCCTCAGAATCTTCCTAAGATAGTTCAAATGGAAGCGATTCAGTTTCCTGGCATGGCACTGGTAGACTGTCCATGTTTCACAAGCATATAACAATGAGGTCAGCACAATGGCCTTGTAGACCTTCAATGCGGTATTCAGTCTAACACCTCTTCTCTCCCAAAACTTTCTTTGGAGCATCCCGAACACTGAGCTAGCTCTGGCAGTGTATGCATCAACCTCATTATCAATGTGTACATCTGGAAAATACACTGCCAAGCTAAGTGAATTTATCCACAGCATTCAAAATTTCTCCATTCGTTGTAACTGATGGTTCCACATATGGATGGTGTGGTGGTGGCTGATGGAGCACCTGTGTTTTTATGGCGTTAATTATTAGGCCAAAATTAGCACAGGCAGCAGAGAATTGATCCATACTTTGTTGCATCTCAGTTTCAGAAGCTGCATTGAATGCCTAATCATCTGCAATCAGAAAATCATGCACCAACACCCCCTCCACTTTGGTCTTGGCTTGTAATTTTTTCAAATTGAAGAACTTAGCCATCAATACGGTAGTTGACCTTGATGCCATGTTCATCCTCATTGAAAGCATTTGTCAGCATGGCTGAAAACATCATGCTAAAAAAACATGAGAGCAAGCACACAGCCCTGTTTCACTCCATTGGTGACTGGAAAGGCATGAGAGCTTTGTCCATTATCCAGAACCTGGGCAAACATGCCATCATGAAATTGACGTACAATATTGATGAACTTCTTCAGTCAACCAGATTTTGGCATAATTTTCCATAAACCCTCACGACTAAGTGTCAAAAGCCTTCGTCAGATCTAAAAACATTGTGTACAGACCTCTGTTCTCCTTCTGGCATTTCTCCTGGAGTTGTCAGGCAGCAGACACCATATTGACTGTTCCTCAGCTCTTTCTGAAGCCACACTGGCTTTCAGGTATATTCCCATCTTCCAGGTAAAGGATCAGCCTATTAAGGAGGACTCTAGCAAGAATTTTGCCAGCAATAACTAATCCCCCTGTGATTGTGGCAGGACAATCTATTCCCTTTACCCTTATAGAGATGGACAATGGAAGCATCCTTGAGCTCCTGGGGGATAACCTCTTCTTGCCATAACCTGGAAAATTTCAGTCAGCTTTTGTATGAGCATGGTCCCCTTACCTTGTAAATCTCATCTGGAATAGAATCATCACCAGGTGCTTTGCCACATGAAAGGAGGCTAATGGCCCTCAAAACCCTAACCCTGAAACAAAATGCGTTTAGCTAAGGAGGGATTGACTTCAACCTGAGGTATATGGTCAGTGGCCTCAGCATTGATTGATGATGGTCTGTTGAGAACACTATGGAAGTGTTCAGCTGATCTCTAGGATCATGTCCTTATCACTAATCAATGTGGCTCCATCAACACCGAGTAGTTGTGATGTACCATAGGTTTTTGGCCCATAAATTTGGTGTAGGGTGTGTTCAGGGAGTGTGGTGTGATGGCTGCTGAGCCCTTTTCGGGGCTCTTTCCACCTTTGGTGTTCACGTCTTCCACCTAACTCTCACCTGTGGCTCCAAAAAGCTGCAGCATGTGCAGCGGCCACACCCTGGTAAACTGTTTCGGCAGACAGGCCAAACCAAGTTAAGGGTAACCAAGGGTTCTCAAACCCATTGGTGAGTTGGGGGGGTGTCTACCCCAAACTTGTGAAAGCTTCATCTGGTGGAATGGGTGGATGATCCAGTAGGTAGGAAAAAATTGAAGAATTGTGAGAGGAGTAGGGATGACAGGAGGGCAGTTTACTGGGAGAAGATGGGAAGAAATGGGGAAAATGACAGGTACAAAAACATAATAGAAATTGTAAACAAAGTTGATGTCCATTAGTTGATGGGATGACCAAACAAATTATAGTATATTAATGTAATAGATTATTATTACCCCATGACAATTAATTCAAAGAAAACTGGGAAGACCTAGGTGAATAGCTGCAGAGTGAAGTGGGCCAAACCAGAACTATTTTATGAGCACAACATTGTAAAGGCAAGCAACTTGGAGAAAGTTAAAAACTCTTATTGATGCAGTGACCAATCACAGCTCCAAAGACTGATGATAAAACACATTTCCCACATCTCAGTGGAGAGGTGATCATATTATAAGTACAGAAGAGCCATTTTTAGATGCAACAAATGCTACTTACTTTTTTTAGTTGTTTGTCACTACTTACTTGTTATAAGATTGAGTTTTTATGGAAGGAGAGAGGTTAGTCAGTGATTTTGAAAAAAAGAATTGAGAAAAGACATCAATAAAACATTTTTTACATACAAAAACAAGAAAAAAGTTCAGAAGAGTCTATAGACAGAAAGTCATCATAGGTGCATATCAAGTATATATGATAGCATTATATATGACTTCATATATAAATCCCCTCCTTATGGCCTTATTTGTATATGGAAATGTTCATGTTTGTTGATGATTTTTTAGTTCACAGTAAAATATTTTTACAAAGGGAAGTGGGGAGCTGGAATCTGGAGACCTAAAAGGATTCTGTTGAGCATGTTTAACATATCCAACTTTAAATGATTCTATTTTAAATGATTTTCTACAGATTTAGAAGGCCTGTAGGAAAAAATAACTTTTGCCCAGAAAACTGAACATACATTTTACAGTAGCTGATTTGTTGAAAGGTGTAATTTATATTTGTTTCCTTATGTTTACTTGTTATGCCACCTGAAGAAATTAGTACAGATTCTTACCTTCTTTGGTCACAGAATCTGGCATCCTAATTAAAAAAGAAAAGAGTAGGTTTTGAAAATGGCATTATCTATCCCTGAAAGATTTACCATTGCATCTTCTATTTATCCTAGGTGTTTTTAATTTGTGTGTGTATGTATTTTAAAACACTGCTTCACTTCCCAGTGATTCCTCTCCCCATCACTTATGTACAGTTAAGAAAAATGAATCAACAGATTAACAATCTCTGAAAATGTATACCTCATTCTGGAGGTAGGAAGCAGGCTACATAGGCAGTCCTCTGAGAACAGGATTGGTCATTCATTGTACTGGCAAGCATTCTTTTCTTTTATGTTATTGTGGTTATTTGGGTATTGTACTTGCTTTGCTGTGAACTGTTTCATAGAAATCTTCCCAAATTTCTCCCTATACCATTCATATGCCACAGTGGTTTAGCCATTGTCTTACTTAATGGAAACTCACTTTCATTCTATTTCTTTACTACCTCAAAAAATTCTTTGATAAATATTTTTATCCACGTAAGACCTTTCCCTTTGACCTCCATCAGTAATATGGTTACTAATGGTTTTATCCAGAAATTTAGAAACTTTTGAGGGATTTGGAAGGCACAGTGAATTCTGCTGTTGAATAGTAAAACTATCTATAGTTACAGCTGTATACCTATATATAGCTATATCTATAGCTACAGAAGGGAAAGGAATAAGCATTTATGGAGCACCTACAATGTGCCAGGCACTGGGCTAAGCACTTTACAAGGTTATTTGATCTTAACAACAACTGTGTGAGGTAGGTGCTGCTATTATTTCCATTTTATAGTTGATGAAACTGAGGCAAACAGAGGTGAAGTGACTTGACCAGGGTCACACAGCTAGTATGGTAAGTATCTGAGACTACATTTGAACTAGGTCTTCCTGACTCTTTGAATTGTACTACCAGTTGCCTCTATGTAAGTACTATTTTGGATAGAAAAAGAAGTTAAACTTGGTCTAGCCTGGGTCCGATTGAAGACGTCCTTTTTCATTACTATTGCTAGTTTCCAATTTACTTTGTTGATTGTAAATATCCTTGCTTTGGAGTTTTTTAATGTAATGATATTAAGCATTGTGTGTTTATTTTTATTTAATTAGGTTTCAGATCAGAAACCATTGGGTTGCTGGTCAGTGAAGCAAGGTCAGACTATAACATGTCCAGCCGTTTGCAACTTTCAAACTGATGAGTATGTTGTTGTCCATGACGATAAGGTGGGATTTTTTCCTTTGATCTGTATTAGTGAATCCTTCATAAGTAACTTCCTACTTTATTTTTTTGTTTTATTTTTTTAAATTTTCTACTTTAAATCAACAACTTCTCTTATAGTTAAAGTGCCTCAAAGAAATTTTTGGAAGATTCTTTTAACATTGCCTCAGATTCTTAAAATTTGATGTACTACTTAAATAACATTTTAACTGTTCAAATATGTGTTCATATGTTTATGCTGTAGTTTTATAGTGAATGGTATTCAGTTATAATTTTTTTTTCTATTTTAGGTTTTGAGAATATGGAAAAATGAAGATGTGAATTTGGATAAAGTGTTCAAAGCAACAGTAAGTTGAAGGATTAATAGCATAGATGTAATTGGGCTATTTGGACAATAGCTATATTATTTGTTTATGCTTTAACCTGTTAAAACTTTGAACTCCTGTAAGACTTTTGGGACAGCTGTTTATGAGTTAACACCAGGACTATCCTACTTTAAGAGAAACCCAAATTATGAATAGATTCAAAAAAAGTTTTTTTAAAATATAGATTTTGGGATGGAGCAAAGAAAAACTTAGGTATATTGATTTTCCCATGTTAGCAACTTCTGGAATGGAAGCTCTCCACAGCTCAGCAACTCCTCTGCAACTTAAAGTTGCCTGGGGCACTTGTGAGGTTGAATGAGTAGGTCTCTGTTTCAGAGGCAAGATTTGAGTCCTGGTCTTCTGATTCCAAGGCCAGCTCTCTAACCAGTATGCCACTTTCTGTCTCTCATACATGTGAATCAGTGATGTGTTATTCAGGTAAAGGTAGAAAAGTCTCATAATATTGTACTGGGCACACCATTGGTTTATTTCATCTAGACGTTTCTTTAACTTTTATGCTAGGAGAGAGACTACGTGGTGTAATGGAAAGACTAGGGGATAAGAAGTCAGGACCTACCTTGGATTGTAGACCCTATCTTACCATTGAGTCACTTGGGCAAATCACTGAACTTCTATTCAGCTATAAAATGAAAGAGTTGGATTACATGAGCTCTGAGGTTCCTTTTTGCTCTAAAAATTACATGACTTGAAATATTAATAGTTGAATTTAAATGAGATGTGTGAATTAATTTTCTTTGTGAGGATTTTCACCTGAGATAAACATTTATTTTTTGAGTCGACGAACAGTTCTTAATTCACATTTGCTTTAAACTGATTCTCTTAGTGCTAATGGGCTGACTTTTTCCCCTCTGGAGTAAGTTCTAGACCCAGCTTTTTGCTGGTAATTAGCAATATAACTTTAGGCAGGTTACAAAACTTAATTGATTTTTTAACCATAAAATGAAGGAATGTATTTAGTAGATGGTTTAAGAAAAGTGAAAAAGAGTTTTAACCAGATACGGGCTTCTTTGTGTTCGAATGCAGTTATGGGAATTTTTTTTTTTTAAGTAATTCTTTGTTAATTCCTGTTGTTATTTACCGATTATGGAGTTGTAACTATAATGTCACAAATTTGTGGCTCAGTGATAGTGTAACTCAATGAAATGCAGTCATAAGCTGACAAAACTAATTAGTAATCATACTGAAATTTCAGGAAGCAGTATTGGTTAATTTGAAATAGTTTTGTGTTCCCACTGTAAACTCATTAAGAATGAAATTAACATACATTGTTTCTCCTGCAGCTGTCTGCTGATGTATACAGGATACATTCAGTACAAAATACTGAACCACTTGTGTTGTTCAGACAAGGTGCTGTTCGAAGGCTAGATGCTTTGCTTGCAGAACCCCAACAGAAAATTGAAGCTGTAATTTCAGATGAAGAAGTTATTACGTAAGTTGCTGCACATCCAAACTGCATTTAACCAAATCAGATACACTTCAGCAGCCGTTCTGAAAGGCATCTTTTTTCCCATATGAAAATCTTATTTCTCTCAGTATGTTGGCCATCATTTTGAATCTTTAGTTCTTTCACCTTTAACATTTCCATTTCCTCACACCTGCAACCACATAGATTGTTTTGAGGAGGTTTGATAACCTAGTACTATACATATTATCAAACGTAAGCTTCCTAGTGCTATTTAGCTCAAATGCAAAACTTTTACATATTTGCATAGTTCAGAAGAATTCTTCACCATAGCATCTCATGACTATTCACAAATGAAACTTAGTGAAACTAGAGGAATTTAAAAGACTTGACCTGAGCTAGAAAAGTTACCAGACATTGGCATCTGGGGGAGGTGGTTTCAAGGTAGTCTTGAATCCTTTTAATGTAATTAATTCTAAGGCCTCTACTATTAAGGAGTAGAGAGAATAGGTGGGAAAAAGACAAGTTTATCTCTACAAATTTGGGGTGATGAGTGTAACCTCCCTTTGCAGTTAGTTCAGTCATTAACCACTTTTTTTGTTCTGTCACTCAGATTTCCAATCAGTGCTAGTGTTACAAAGTATTACTATAAAATAATTTGACTTCTAAGCATGTAACAAATTTTCTTACATATTAATTATAGCATATTTTTATTTTAGGCCTACAGACAGGTTCTGGAAGTAATTCCATACAATTACAATACAGTTTTGAGAAGTGGCAAATAGATATTTAGAGACAGAGACAGATGGGTTTCAGTATATTAGAGATATATATACCCCTTGACTTCATCCAAGGTACTATTGTCCTTCAAAGTATTTGTATATATAAATACATATATATGTATATAAGTATAATACATAAATAATACTAATAAATACATAATCTGTAATATAAACATGATATATAAATACAACAAAATATATGTATGTATTTAAATACATCTGTCTCTTTATTTCAGTCATATCTCAGATCTTACTTCTCATGCAGAAAGTAGTATAATGGAGAAAGGCTTAAATTATGAGTTAGAAGACTGAGTTCAGATCTCACCTCTGTCACTACCTGTGTGACCTGGGGCAAACTTACTCCTCTGTCCTCTGTTTCTTCATCAGTAAAATGAGGAAATTGAACCATATGGCCTTTAAGGTTCCATCCAGCATAATTGCCAAAGAATAAATAGATGACTGCCTATATTCTTCATTCTGCATGTATGGATCCCAGATACTTTTTAAGAGAACAGATTGCTTTCACTTTCAAGATGTAAATAGGTGGTGTCATGTAGATTGTGGATAGAATGAGAAGGAAGAGGACTCAGTCATTGGACTGAGAGGAGCCATCATTGTATTATATTTGTTGTAAATTGAAAGTTGTAATTTAAAGTAAATGCAAAGTGTTCTTGTTACTTGGATAATATAGACAGTAATGACTCCATAGGCTAATTTTGTTGCTGATTTTAAGTTTTTACCATTAATAAAGAAACAATAGAAAGAACATTAGCTTAGAAATTAGACATCCTGGCTTCTAGTCCCTGGTATTCTAGTAGCTGATGTAATCGGGCAAGTCAATAGTAGATTTCGAGTTTGAAGGGATCTTTGAGGCAATCTTGTCTAGCCTAGGCCCTTCATTTTACAGTCAAGGAAACTAAACTGAAACTCACTGAAGTGAGTTCACTTAACTCAAACTTCAACTTAAACTGTTTGTTCATCATCACACAGATATTAAGTGATGAGGCAAAATTTGAACCTAGCTCCTTTAGCTCCAAAAGCAGTACTTTTTTCCACTTAGTTTTCTGTGACACTCATAAAAGGATTAGACTAGAAAAAGGTCTTTTTCATTTCTAGTTCTTTAAATTCTGTGATACAACATTGAAATAAAAGTTTACATGTATATTAATATGCATTTCAACATTTTTAGCTTTATACTAGTATCTAGTTTTTCTTAAGCATTTGTCTTTTAATTTACTGTGCTCTAATGAATGCATATATTTCTATAAAATTTCCATTTTTTCAGATGGACAAAACTTTTCTTGGACTCTAATCAGCCTGTTTTAATATTTGTTACAGAAAAGGTAAGTGTGTCCTCAGAGGTTTCTTGTCCTATTTTGTCGAATGCAAAGAAACCTATGGAGAGAGTTAGCTTGATAATAGACAAAAGTATTTTGAAAGTGGAGTCACAAAGGTATTTGTATTTGATTCTTTGTATTAACATATAGTTTGTACAGACTACTTATAGTTTAAATGCAGTTTTAAATGCAATTTGTTAAACTTTTGATGTTTCTGTGAATGAAACAATATTATCTTTTCTCTTGTAGCATGGAAATTATTTTGTGTATGTGCAAGTATTTAACCCACATAATTTATACAAATATACTCTTTTATGTGGAGAAGAACAACCAGTTACCCTGAGTTTTGCTGCATCTGTGAATGAAAGATTAGTCACTTTGCTATGTCTGAGTAAGTTATTTTCTAAACTTCCAAACTAAGAACTTTTTTCTTTTGAAAAAATTTATACTTTTTTTATTCACATTTTCTTCTAAACATATATACCTTCCTTTATAGCAGTGATTCAAAAGGAAAGAGAAAGTAATCAACAAAATTACCATTATATACTAGGAACTAGGTACAGAAAGACAAAAACCATCTTACTCCTCTTCTCCCCCTGCCCTTTGCCCCTTCAAGGAACTTACGTGCTAAAGGGGAAGCAACATGAAGAAAAACAGCAGTTGAGCAAAGCTTAGCAGTCATCTAACAGTATGTGCAGCATCCTGTGCCCTCTGTCTTCCTTAGTTTCTCAGAAGCTGTGCCAGTAGGGTACAAATAACAGTACTAGATCATACTACAATGGAAGGGCTTTAGGTATGGAACAATTGGACTGAGAAATGAATGCACTTCTGAGGGACCAACTATCTAAGTAATAGCTATAAGCTTGTTAATAGAAAGCCAGCCACAGCAACTCAGTGAAATTTTGTAATAAATAGAACAGTTGTCATCTGCCTTGGTGGAAAGGCTACCTACTAATGAAATTATCTGTATTTCAAAGTATTGTAAGAAATACAGTCAGAGTGTTAATATAGGTTAAATTTATGACATAATGGAATTTGTATATATTTGTTCTTCAATTGTGTCCAATTCTTTTTGACCCATTGAGATTTTCTTGGCAAACATATTAGAGTGGTTTGCTGTTTCCTTCAGCTCATTTTACAGATTAGGAAACTGAGACAAACAGGGTTAAGTGACTTGCACACAGCTAAGTAATTGTCTGAGGTCACATTTGAACTCAGAAAGATGAGTCTTCCTGATTTCAGTCCTGGCGCACTCTTCACTGTGCCACCTAACCTGCCCAGTATATGTTATACCTTTTATTATAAGGGAATCCTCGAAAAGAGTCCATTTTATGTAACTTTAGGTGCACAGTATTTTTGAGTGGTTATTATATATACTTGTTTTTATTGTATATGTCTACATACATGGCATTATTGGTATTATGTGTGATTGGATACTGAGTCCCTGGTTAAGAACTTAGCCTCTAGTGAATTAATATTGTTCTCATTGTTGAAACATAGTCCACTTTGCTATACAGGTAGAAAGCAAGGACTGGTAGGATTTTCTTGTCTTTGGGTTAAAAAATTGTGCTAGTCTATCAACTGAAAGTTTGATTTTTTTAAAAAGAGCTACTACCTTCTTACTGGACCTGGAGTTTTATGAATTACTTGTTTTGGTTAAATTGTATTATTACATTCTTATCTAAAATTGTGAGAAAAGAAGAAAATCTCCCTTCCCCCCAGTAATTAATCCTAAAACCATTTTTGTTTGTTTCCAATAGGCTGTAATGGGTGTATATATGAAACCCTGATACCATTAAATCAGAGTAAACTTGAGGAGAAGCAAGTACTGGTCACATCACTCTTACTAAAGACTTATGTATCTGGCGATGTTCTAAAGGGTGTTTCATTTGCCATCCTTGATAAGGATCATGTAGCAGTCATGGGAACTTCACTCAAGGCTCCTAAAGGTAACTGTCTCCAGTCTGTCACCAAGCTGTGTTCCTTCAAAATGTCTTCTGTAAATGAAAGGACTGAGAAGAATACTATCACATCCACACTACTTCCTGGATTGTGTCACACCTGGATTTTTTCAGTGGTCTCCTAATCTTTCTTTTTACGTCTTCCTAAAACACTTAACACATCTCTTTCTTGTTCAGAAACTTGTCTGCTTTAAAGTTTTTCTTCATATATCTTGAAATACTGATGCTTCTAATCCCACACCTTTCTTTAGCCTTTGTGGCATTTGATATGTCATGAGGAAGATTAGGTCCATTGCTTCTGGACCCAGCAAATTTCTCATAGGGAAGGCTTGCATAGTAGGAACTTGAAATTTGAGTGATTATTCCTTAGCTTAGCAATTTGGTACATAAAGTTCCTATAGCTTAGGAAGAGGAGGACTTCTTTGTTAGCAACCCTCACTCTCAGAAACATCAGGTAATTGGATTGTTTCAGAGCTGAGAACATCCTCAGTGGTTTGGGTGAAATTTTATTCTGTAGGTTCTTTGTGTAACATTTTAAGGAACTTTATATTTGGTCACTACCTGAATTTTGCTTGTACTTCCCAATAGGGAGTTTCTGCTTCAGCAGTGACATTAGTCTCATTGTTACCTATATCGCTCTCTTCCCTCCCACAATAATTCTTTGCCCTTTTTTATTTCTATACCTTTTTCCACACCCTTCCATCCATCAAAGTACTGCCTTTCTTCAAGAGCAAACAAGTTTGTCTTTTAGTTGCCTACACATTCTCCTTTCTGTAATATATTATTGTTTTTAACACTTATTTTGTCACTTTAACAGAATTATAGGTTTAGAACTGCAAGGGACATTAGAAGTCATTTAATCCTAGCCCCTAATTTTTCAAATAAGGGAACTGAGGCTCAGAGACATTAAGTGAATTTCCTAAGGTCACCTAGTGGCAAAGCTGGGATTGAAATGCAGGTCCTGATTTGTATTGTCATTTAGCTGCATGTAACTCAGCATGTCTAAAACAGGATTTAGCCTTCTCCCCAAATTCACCCATCTTCTGCACTTCCTCATTGGTGTTGTTAAGATTACCCAGTCAATTCAGGTTCATGACCTTGGTGTCATCCTCAGATCCTCACTTTAGCCACATATCCAACTCACTGCCAAATCTTTTTGTATCTGTCTGCACAGCAACTTTTATACACTTCCCCTTCTCTCACTTACACAGTGACTACTCTAGTTGAGGCCTTCATGATCTATTGCTTGACTGTTGTTTGCCTCGAGTCTCCCACCATTCCAGGCCATCCTCCAAAGTGGTTTTCATAAAGTGCAGGTCTGACCTTGTCAACACTTTTTTTCTCCTATCCCATTTCCTGCCTCCCCACCCCACCCCAACCCCTGCTCACTAAACTCCTAGGGCTCCATGGAGGTCCTTGAGTGTCAAATAAAAATTACTCTTTTTGACATTTAAAACTCTCCATGATCTCCCCGTATGACCTTTCCATTTTTATTCTTGACTTCCCTCACACATTGTTTAGTCCAGTTATCCAAGCCTACTTGCTGTTCTTCACATACTCCATCTCCCATCTTCTTGTCCCTCATGTCTGCAGTACTCTCCCTCCTCACTCTTAGAATCTTTGACTTCCTTCAAGAATCAGCTTAAATCACCTTGAGTATTAATGCCTTCCCCTCTAAAGTTATCTACTGGCTGTCCAATAACTACCTTGTCTATTTTGTCATGTCACTTTCATTAGAATGTGAGCTCTTTAGGCTGTAGGCTATTTTTACTTTTTCTTTCTTTCCCTAGCACTTAGAACAAAGTCTAACATATAGCAGTTGTTAAATAGATGCTGTTGAGTGAGTAGACAGAGACCATATTTTATATTTGTTTTAAGCCCCACAGTGCTAATAATAAACACATGATGCTTGATATTTTAAGAGTTGCTAAATAACTAAAGTAAAATTTATATATTTTTACATATGTGTGCACATATATATATATCAAACTAACATGGGATTAAGACTTAGGATAAAACTGTTGATATGAGTTTGGAATACTTTGTTTTTACTGTAATGTCTAGGGACACTGAAAATTTGTGCTTATGATACTTTTATTCTAATAACATATTTCTGTTTCATAGAAAGCATATCTATTTGGAATATTAAGTTCCAAACATTACAGACTTCAAAGGAATTATCACAGGGGACCAGTGGCCAGGTAAATTGTTTTGTAATCTTTTCTGGTTTATTGAAAAAAAAAATCTCCAAAAGGTTGTCCTTGGCCCTCTCCTTTAGATTATTTAACTTGGTGATGTCATCAGTTCCAAAGGGTCCAATCATCATCTCCATGCAAATGAAAAATCTGCATATGTGCAGATTCCACATAGGAGTTCATCAGCACTAGAAATTACAAGTCCTGACTTCTCAAAGTTACCTGTACTTATTCCATACTTTGGATCTACCATTTCATTAATATAATTCCTTAAATGACATAACTCACAGTTTATACATATCTTCTAACCTGGTGGTGAGTTTCTCCAGCTTGACTAGGTATACCCTTGGAAGATCAACATAATCTGTTTCTAGGACTCTACTTGAAACATTTTCAGAATGGTAGAAACTTCCAGGGTATTCCCTTTTCTCACCTTCAAACTACAGCGAGACATCAGAGTAGGAACTTGCTTGTGACAAGGAAAGCTTGAGCTACTGATAATCGGGAAAACTAGGAAAATATTCCCACCTGAAAGATTTTCAGTTTCTTAACTAACTTAATACTTAGCTATGGAAGAAAAAAATTTAAAGTCTGTCAGACACATTTTTAAATCACTTCTACAAATTATTGCAGGGAGAGGTTCTGGTTGACCTACTGAGTTCGTTTATCAACCAGATAATATTATAAACAATTTTCTACTAATACATAGAGCATAAGATGAAGAAGTAAAAATTAAAGGCTGTTAGTCTTTATAACAAGCTGTTACCAAATAGAAGGAAAACGATATTACGTACAAAGAGAGGGATAGTATGCATTTATTTGATAGGGTTTTGTAACATTTTATGATATGATTTGCCACAGGGACAGATCAGTCCAGTTGAAGCTTTGTGTTTTTGTTTTGATTGAGTTGACCCATTACCACAGTAGTATATTTGCTCACTGCTAAGAAGTTTAAAATTTAAGATGTCCAAAAACAATTTAATTTGCTAAGAGTATTAATCATGGCAGAAAGAGTTCATGATTTGACTTTAGAAATAGAAAGCCATACAGAAATACAAGGCACAAATGTGCATATTAAACTATTACAGGTTTAAGTCTAGACATTATACAGACAGCTTTATCTTTAAATTAAGCTAACCTGTGATTTGATTTTTTTGTATTCTAAACTACAGCCTAATACCGTTATTTTGCTCTTTAGTGAACTTTATTTCTTTTTTAGTGAACATTTTTCTTTTACTCCTCGATAAATTAAAAGTTCTTATGGAAGCAAGTAAAGGGCGAGTCAGAAATGTTAGAATCATAACATTTGAATGGTAAGAATAATGTAGGAGTAACCATTGTAATTGAAGAATGAGACCAGAGCTTCTGTGAATATAATTTTGAAACTACCCTTAAAAATAATTGAGCTATTTACATTAGTTAGATTTTGCACAAATCAAAGATAATTGTGCATTCTTAAGGTTGTATTATCTGTGTGTTGGCATTGTGCTGCGTTCTCAGCCACTACTTATTAAACAGTACAGTGGATTTCCGTGTATTCTGAAATGTAATAGAAATGAAGAAAGACAGAAGGAGACCCATCCTGTAAATGGCTAACATTTATATAGCATTTTAAGGTTAACAGTGCTGTACATATACCAGATCCTCACAAAAATTTTGTGAAGAAAATGCCATTATTCCCATTTTGCAGATGTGTAAACTCAGTGTCTGCAGCAGAATCTCAGGCCTTCCTCACCATTCTGGACAGAGCTTGATGTCTTCCATGCACCTAACTGCCTCTTTTGTGTAAAATGTGGTTGAACTTTGCCTTGTGCTCCTAGAGCATCTTTTGTGTCCAGCATAGAGCCTTGCATATACTTGATACTCAGTAAATGTTTGTCAAATTACATTGAATTGTCAGGCTTTATTAAATTCAAATTTAAGAGAAGAATAATGAAATTGCAAAAAAAAAAAAAATTTTGTTTTTAGTGTTTGTTTTTTGTTTTAATTTTGTAGCTCTGGTGTTATGGAGGAAAATTGTTTATGCTGCATGGAAAGTTTTTGACTGTGATTCCATTTAAATGTGAAATATCATCATTAGCAGCTGCTCTGGGAAAACTCAGGCATATTCAAGCTCCAGGTATGAGTTGTTGTATCAGTGTTAACGTGCATTTTTCTTGCTCCTGCTCTAATACACTGGCTTCCATAGTTTTCCTATAGGCCATCCTTCTACTTTTGACATTTGCTATTAATAGTAGAAACTCTCAGAGAGTGCCATCCTCCTAGAAAAGCCAGTGTCCAGGGACAATAGGAAAATCCGTAAGTCAAGATAGATACTTGTTCTGTGGTTGTCTCATGGACCTCATCTAGTTGCAAAATCATATTCTGGAGTTTATGGACTTTCATTGTACATAATTTGATTTACTTTCTTATGAGGAAAAGTTACCAAAAGGAATTTTAAGGTCTCTGAATTGTTTTGGTTTTGGTTTGGTTTGTCAAAGGATTGGGGATACAAATTAATATAAAACTATAGTATCAGGCAGCATGATTACAGAAATTATGTATTTTGTGTCTTCACAGGTACCCAAACTGTGTCCCACTTTGTAAACTGGGGAACATTTCAAGGAGATGGACTTGAATCCCAAAATTCAAATAATTTAGCACCTGTTAAAGGACAGTCAAAGAGAAGTGTAAGTTAGAGCATTTTTATGAATGTATTATTGCCCAGCATAAATGTCCAATGAGGCAAATATCAGAAAATCATCATTTCAGATCCAAGCATTCTTTTAAAATTTGGTAATCCATTTATGCATCAATCCACCAAACATATATCAAGCACCTGCATGTGTAGGCATTGTGCTAGGCACTGGGACCACAGAACTGAAATGATCCTTTCAACAAGAACTTCTACCAAGGACAGAAATTTGGACTAAAGCACAAGCTTGGAAGGCAACATGGCACAGTGGAAAGAAAAATATGCGTGGTGCTGTGTCAGAGGACGTTGCTGTCTGGGTGACACTGAACAAATTGCTTAACTTTTCTGTGCGTCGTTTTCCTCATCTATACGAGGCAGCATTGTTTAATGGATAAGGTGCTAGACTTGAAAGATGACCTAGGTGTTAAAATCCCATCCCAGACACTTTTTTGGCTTTATGATCTTGGGCAAGTCATTTAACCTCTATGTGCATCAGTTTCCTCATCTGTAAGTGAAGAGTCAATGTTTTCTAAGGTTCTTTCCAGTTCTAAATCTGTGCTTGTATGATTTTCCGTTGGGGACAGGGGGAGAGGAGGAGTGGCATAGGTGACCAAGGTCCCTTCTTGTTTTGAATCTGTGAATTAGTTTAGACCTTTATCACCTTCTTCTCTCAAGTGAGTAGTTACAGTAGCTTCCTAATTGGTCTCAGTGCTTTCAGTCTCTTTTCTGTCCGATCCACTTTCCATTTAGCTGGCATATTGATATTCCTGAAACACAGGGCCTGACTGAGTCTCTTCTCTGCTCAAGAAACTTAATGTATTTCCCCATTGCCTCTAGATTTAAAAATACAAACCCTTCTTTCTGGCACTTAAAACCCTTTTTAATCTGGTTTTAATCATAGATATCACAGAATTTGGTAATCAAAAGGCAGTTTAGTAGCCATCTAGTCCAAACTAAACCTGAAATGAATTCCTAACTGTGCTATTCTTGTGTTGTCCAACTTGAAGGAGTGGGGGCCTACTGCTTTTCAATGTAGTCCATTCCACTTTTTGACCAGTTTAGTTGTTAGAAAGTTTTTCTGACATCAAGCCTATATTTTCCTCTTTCATCAGTGCTTCTAATTCTGCCCTCTAGGCCAAACAGAACTAACCTAATCCTTTTTTTTCTCATGATGACTGTTGAGGACAGCTATCCTGCTTTCCCTGAGTCTTCTCCAGGCTAAACATCTCTTGATTCTTCAAGCCTCATCTGACATGGACTGAAGACTCTTTACTATCCTAGTTTGCTTTCTCCTGGATACTCTTTGGCTTGTCATTGTTTTTCTTAAGCTAGGGTGCCCAAAACTAGATAGTTCTCTAGATAAAAACTGAGGGGTGTAGAGCACAGTGGGATTCTCACCTCTGTATCCCAGGAAACTCTCTCCTCTTGATGCAGCCCAAGACCACATTAGCTTTTTTAGCTGCCACATTTCACTGATAACTTACATGTTGTGCTTGCAATACACCAAATTCCCCAGATCTTTGACAGACAAATTGCTGTCTAATCATATACCTCCCTCATCTAATACTTGTGAAGATTGTTTATGTTTTTTTTGTACCAAAGCATAAGATCTACCTTATTGAATTTCATCTTAAGATATTCAGCCCAATCTCCAGTCATCAGTCTTGGTTTGTATCCTAACTAAGTCATTTAGTGTGTTACCTATCCTTTCTAGTTTTGTGTCATCTGCAAATTTGGTAGGCGTGCCATTTATATTTTGATCCAAGTTATTGATCAGAATGTTAAATAGTACAGGGCCAAACATTGTACCCTGGGCTACTCCACTGGAAACCACCTGAGACACTGATATTGAACAATTAACAGATGTTCTGATTTCAGCCATCCAACCAGTTCTGAATTTGTTTGTATCTTTACATCTCTTCCACAAAAACAATCTGAGATAAACTTCTAACAAAAACTTTTCTACAGTTCCCCTCATCGACCAGTTTTCTGATTCTGTCAGAAACAAAAATGAAATTACTTTGGCATGATCTGTTATTGATGAAACCAGACTGGCTCTTGTAATCACGCTTTCCCTTTCTAGATGTTCACCAATATCCCTTTAATATTCCTTTCCAAAATTTCCCCAAGAATCAAAGTCAAGCTTACTGGTCTAGAATTTGCAGATTGTCTTTCTTCCCTTTTTTGGAAATTATGGCATTTGCCCCTCTCCATTCTTGTGATACGGCCTATTTTCCACATTCTTTTAGATATTACCTACAGCAGCTTAGCAGTCTCATCTATCATTTTTTTCAGTTCTGGACTAAGTGACTTGTATCCATCTGAGGCAGTCACATCCTTTCTTCTGCAGACTTATATTGGTTCTCAGCTCCCTGTTAGCCATAAGCGGAAAGAAACTAAGAGGTGAACAGCTCTGTCTTCTCATTTGTATAGAAACAGTTGGACCCATAAGAACAGTTGAGATTTTTCAGATGGGTGACTAGAAAGGGGTCCTTGGCATAGGCCTCTTCTTAGGAAATGGGACTTATCAAAGGAACCTGAGAGGAGTGAGGAGATCCATTTGTAGATCCAGTGAGGAAGAGAATCTAGAGAGCAACGTCAGGGAAATCGAGAAAGGAAAGAATAACTAGGTCAGTCAGATGTTCAGCTATATGAGAAGCATCAGAGAGGTCAAGGAGCATGAGAATTGAGAAAAGGTTATAAGAATTTTCAATTTAAAATTTATTGATAACTTTGAAAAGAGCAATTTTATTGGAATGGTGGGGTTAGAAGTCAGATAACAAAGTGTTGAGAAGTCAGTGGCAGGTGAGAAAGTGGAAACAACACATGCAAATTGCATTTTCCTATTTTGGTTTCAAAGAGAGGAGATAGAACATTAGCTTGAAGTTGGGTGAGTCAGATTTTTAAGGTTAGAGATATATGAGCATGTTTGTAAGTGACAGAAAAAGAGACAGTAGATAGCAATTGAAGATTATAATGAGAGCTAATCATCAAGCTCTCAGGAGAAGGGATAAAGGGCACAGGTAGACAGGTTGACTTTGACAAAAAAGAACTGTCTTTCTCTAAGATTGGAATCTCAAGTTGTTGTTTCTTTGTTCTCAAAAAGGACCAATGGTATTACAAGGATGATGTCTTGTGTATGAATTGGATTTGAGTGAGGCAGAGCTCTGCAAAGTCCTCAGTAAAGGAGAAGAAAGCTGGTCATTTTCCTAAGGTGATTTGAGGTATAGAAAGGGAGAGAAGAGGGAGCTCTTGTGTGCAAATGGCTAGCCCCAGTTTCTTGGTAAAATATGAGATGAAACCCTTTGCTAAGGAGGAATTAGGAAAGGGTGGTTCACATGGCTTGGGGAAAGAGGAGGTTTGGAATGGATCCTGTGTGGATAATGATGATAATAATAAATGAAGTAATGAAAATCATTTATTAAGGATTAAACACTGCTAATTGCTGGTGTTACAAATAGAAAAGCAAGACAGCCTCAAGGATCTTACATTCTAGTAGTGGTAAACTATGTATAAAATATATAAAGAAGTCATTGCCAGGAGAGAATATTTTGATTTAAGAAGTCCTGGAATGGCAAGTAGAGCCATAGGTAAATAATTTGAGGCCTGCTTTCGAGAAGAAATGATAGTATTACTTGGTATTTGCCATTTTCAGAACAAGAGACTGAAAGTATCATATGGAGGGTAGGGTGGGGAGAAGGGTTACAAAGGGGTGAAGAACAGTTGATGAGGATGTGAAGTGTGGTCTGGACCCACCTGGCTATATATAGGAGGGAGTTAATCAGGGGAAAAAAGTGAGGCATGAATGTGAAGGCACAATTAAGATGAGATCACTAATAACATGAAATAACATGACTTCTAGTAACTTTCAACAGCTTAAAGTAGATGTTGGGAGTAACCCAGGGTTGCAGTTTGGCAAGAAATGAGGGTGCTAGGACAATGGCAAAGGGTCCAAGAGTAAAAGACAATGAAAAATTGAACTGTGTAGAGCATCAAGATCTGAAAAGGAAGGAAGGAGAGACAACAAGTTGCCAGTCTGGGCCTTATCACCTCTTGCCAGATTGTATTAGGTACCTATTAACTCTCCCAGTCTTTCCCTTCATCATTCAGCTATCATATATTGAACACCCACTAAGTGCCAGGCACTGTTCTAAGTGCTGGGGATACAAAGAAGCCAGCACAAACAAAAATTAGGGCCTGTACTTGAGGGAGTCATAATCTAATGTGTTAGCAGGAGACAGTCTACAAACAACTGTGTACAAAAGGATGTAAGATCCATTGACAGTCTTTGGAGTCACTAAGATTAAGAAAGACTAGGAAAGGCTTTTGTGGAAGGTGATAACTTTAACTGACACTTGAAGGAAACCTGGAGGCAGAAATGAGGAGGAAAAGAGTCCTGAGCATGGGGGACATCAGTGAAAATGCTGGGGGTTGGGAATGTTATCTTTGAAGAACAAGGAAGCCAGTGTCCTTGGATCAGGAGTGTGTAAGGCACAGGTCTGATGATATTTAAATATCTTCAGTGACTCCGTTTTCTCTAGAATAAAAAGAAAATTCCCCAGCATTTAAAGAACTCAGCAGCCTTACTCTAACCTCATTTTCCAGACTGATTCCCTTTTTTACAGTCTATGTTCCAGCCAAACTGGACTGCAGTTAGGTTCTTGAAATCTCTGTCATTCCATTTGTGAAATGAATTGTGTATTTACACAAGCCACCCCTTATCCATACGTATGTGTCCTTCTCAAACAGTCTCACCGCTTTAGGGACTGGATTTGCACTTAATAATTGGATTGAAGCTATATTATTCACATCCTAATTACCAAGTCTTGCTGGCCCATCTCACCTCTCTTTTAGTGGATTCTTCGAATTAGTATGTTCCTAAGTGACTTTCCTGCATTCTATCTTTCCCCTCCAGTCCATCTTCCCACATGGCTGCCACAATAGTTTCCTAAAGCATGGCACAGGTCTGACCATTGTCCCTCTACTCAAAAAACTTTAGTAGCTTTAGAATAAAATACATATTTTTGGCATTTAAAGTCCTTTATGGTGTGTCTTCAAACTGTTTTTACAGACTTCTTTGACATCACCTCATCAATTTCAGTCATACTGGCATATTTTCTCTAATCCCTATGCAGCAAGCGTTACATCTCCTGCCTTGGTGCCTTTGCCAAGGCTATCTCTCCTGCCTGAAATGCTACTCCTCCTTTTCCTGTTATGAAATTCTCAGCTCCATTCAAGGCTCACTTCAAGTGCTACCTCTTAAAGGAAGCCTGTACTGATTCTTTCTGTTATTAATCTCTCCTCTCGCATCTCCCACGCCTCTCTCCTACACTGTGTATTTACGTTAAATTTTGTATTGAGGTCTCTGTTAATGTGCTTTTCCCATGTTAGAATGAAAGCTGCTTGAGGGGTTGGAACCACTTTCATTTTTGTCTTTGTATCCCCATCACTTAGCACAGTGCCTGGCATAGCATATGCATTTAGTAAATGCTTATTAAATTGTCCTCAAACAGCTTAAACTTTTAGATAACCCGCCCAGAAGACAATGAAGCAAAATTGTAGGAAAAAGAAACTTGAAAGGGAAGAAAGGGGTGAGAAGCATAGCAGCACCTCCCCACTGTGTAGGGATACTTCTTTTCTCTTCCTGATTTACCTCAATCTTAGGTATTAAGGCTGGCACTGTAATCATCATGACAAAATTTCACAGTAACAAAATAGTTTAGATGTTTCTGAGTTTGTTTTGCCTCTGATACAAAGATACATTAATCTTTTGAGGAAGTTTGTTTCTACTAGATCTTTTTTTTTTTTTAATTGCTTCAAGATCCTAATGAGTTTATTTAATTCTAGTTAAGGACAAGAAGAAATGAGACCAGGTCTCAGCTGGAGGATTCAACAAACAAAAAGTTTTTATCAGGTATAAAGGTAAGTAAAATAAAGTAATTTCTTGGCAAATTGCTAAATTTGGCAAATATCAGAAATAAATTATTTTTATTCCTAAATCAATTAAAATTTCATTTTAATTTCCATTTATATGTACAAGTATTCAAATATAGAAACACAAACAATAACCCCAAAAAAAAAGATTAAAATCGTTCGTTTTGGTCAGTCAATAAGCATTTATTAAGCCTCTTATTATATGCTAGGCACTATGCTAAACTATGTCTATAAACTTTTGTTCTTTACAGATTAATTATTTAAATATATATTCACTTTAACATACAAACCTATGTTTCTCTGACTTTAAAATTTTTTTTTCCATTCTTGTGTTTTGACAAGCATAAGGTTCTGTTCAGGACAATTTTTAAGTGTGGGTATTAGGGTAACTTTTAAATGTAAAGTGAGGTTTTCAAGGATACTAAAAAACTTAAGCCTTGTGCAAAGGAAATGCAGTAAAACATCAATTAGAATTTTTTAGGAAACAGAAACTTCTGCTTGAAAATTTTAAGTGCATGGTTCTAACTGACATAGAGCCTGGCACATAGTAGGTGCTTAATGATGCCTTTTTCTTGCTTAGTATGGTGTAATAATTGAATATTTGCTGATCATTCCCAAAATTTCTTCCCATTGTGTAGATTTAGGAGCATAGGATATTGAATTGAGGTTGTACCGCTACCAGACCACATCCTAGAAGCTGCCTTTTAATATAAACTTCAGATAACTTGTTTTCTTGGAGATTTGTCTCTTTCTCTTAATGGTGGAGTGCTAGGTAATAGTAACTCTTGTTAAATAAAGTTTTTCTGTATTTGAAAATGGCATTACTTGGAATTTTAATTTTGATCCTTGCTGTATCTTTCAATCTGAATCCAGTACTTGATGATAAAGAAAATATATTGTCTTAACAGAATGAGAATTGAAACCTCTTAGCACTTCTTTTTTGAACACTGATTCTTTACAGGATGTGATCCTTGTTTTAATATTTTGAAAATTGTATTTCAGTACCATTGATTTCCTTTGTATCCTATGAATTTAATTCTTTGCATTTAAAAACATTCTGAGGAGAGGTCCCTCTGTTTCATTCACCAGCAGCTAAAGGGGCCCCAGAACCTCTATTTGAGAAAATATTATATTTCGTAAAGAGAAGACTAAGTTGTCCATAAGGCCTAAAGAGATAGAGAATCTTGAGATACAAAATCTGAATATGAAACTGGGAACTAAGTGCACTGGATTAAATTCTCTCTATCTCTATCCCTTCATAGAGTATTTAAACTTTCACAAACATTTCTTTGTGATCTTGCTTAGCTTATGAATAAACAAAAGCTGACTAGCCCTGTAGCCTCATGAAATGTATTGTGCCTTGCGCCCTCTTCCCCCCCTTTCTTATTTATAAAAAGAGCCAGTTGAACTAAATGATCTTCTCCAGGTTATTAGTTTATGATTACAGTTTACTTATATATGAGCCATTGAATCATACATTGACTAAAGCAACAATTTAGTTGTCCTCCAAGGAGTTTAACTTAGAATCCACTAAACTGCAGTTTTATTAGAGTGCAATCTTTACTTACAGAATATCAATTTTCATTTCATAAGCATGAATGATACTAGTAATTGAGTGAAAATGAGAAAATACTCTATTCATAATGCTTTAGAATTTTGATTTAATAGCATGTTATCAAAACAGACTGGAATTCCACTTATTTTTCAGGATGCTTCTGAAAAACACCTTGAACAACAGCTGAGTAAGTTTTTGGCTGATAAACGGACACCTGAATTTCAAATTACTGTTGGTCACATAGTAACAGAATTAGTGGAAAGGTGTAAGGCAGAACCAGCATTTTATCCTCAGAGTAGCCTGGTACAACTCATCCAAACTCAAGTACTTTCTTACAGGTAAAAAATTTTTCTTGTTTAAGGATAGCTTTGTATGTATTACATTCTTGTAGTATGTTGCATAAAATTCCAGCTTTCATATTTGGGGGGGAAGATTACAGAATATTTTTACAAGTTAAATTTGTGTGGTATTTTAAAATATTACATCTTATATTTTTCTCTCAGTTTGTGCCCTGATTTGATGGCAGTTGCCTTGGAAAAGAGAGACGTACATTTATTACAGCTCTGTCTACAGCAGTTCCCTGACATTCCTGAATCAATTACCTGTGCTTGCTTAAAGGTTTTCCTAAGGTAAAGCAAACTGTTTTTTTCCTTTGTTTCAGTTCTTAGTATATGTTACTATTATTGTTGTTTAACTACAGAAATTTTAAGAATGCTTAGAAAATTAAGTCTGGTATTCCTGTGACTTGGAAAGAAACTGTTATTTTTGGTTGTAGTAATGTGTTGTTAGAGAGGGAGAGGAAGTAGGATGGGATCATTATAATTAATTTCATACTTACTGATGATGTATCTTTTTTCTTGTAGCATTGGTGATGACAGCCTTGAAGGGACAAATGTGAATATGGAGTCAGTTATTGGTTACATTAACTTTGCCCAAGATGAGAAAATGGGAAAAACAGATGTTGTTCAAAATGGTTTTAGTCCAGTACTTTTAGAAGAGAATAATTTTGATGACAAGTTAAATAAACTGGATGATACGATGAATACTACCCTAACATGTCCTGTAACTCCCCCAAAAGCAGCTTTACTGTATCCTTTGAAACATGAATTTTTTGTGTGTATCTTTTACCAAATGGTAACCTTAGTTTACAAAAAATATCTTAGAGTAAGCCAAGGATATTATTTCATGTTGTAGAATGTTAATTTAGTATTAAAGTGGTTGAGAGGCATCATTGTATAGTGGATAGAGAAGCCAGACTCAGAATAGTATGGGTTCAAGTTCTGCCTCTAATACTACATTCTGACTGTAGCATCATGAACAAGCCACAGTGCTTCTCAGTGTCCCGGTGATTCTCAAAAATTCTAAGTTACAGATAAGTTTGTGCTCTGCATGATGGAAGGAATTTACACGACTAGGAACAATGATAAAATCACAGCTCTGTACCAATTGAAATGGTTGGGTTTTCTTTTTAAGTGAAGTAAATTGTAACAGTGGGTATTTTCAGGGCTGTTTACCTAAACCAAGTTCTTTTAATCAGTTAAGGAAATTGAATTCTTCTAAAGAGTTCTAATTTCTAAACATCATAATCAGTGTTCCTAGTATGAAGTCTTAAATTTTAATATTTAAGTGGCAGTTCACCAGACAACCAAAAGTAACTGCTTTCTCAGTGTCAGTTTGCTAATTAGCACTTATAAAAATATCTTTTTATTGTTCTGAATAAAAGATTCATGCATACAGAAGATAAGCATTTTCAGTATCTAAGGATTTAATACAAAAATACTTAATAATAGAGTTAATCCTTTTCCTTAAAAATTTCATACAAATTTAAGAAAGTATTTTTATAATATAATCTTTTTTATATATCTTTAAGGTGATGTTTATTTTCCTTAAGTTGTAAATAGAAATGCAATTCTCCATTCAGCATATAGTGAAACATTTCTTTTGCCGAATTTGAAAGACCTCACCGTGCAACATGTCATTGTAAGTCCTCTTTCGTAAAGAACTTCCTGTTGAAATTAGATTTCTCTTTTAGGTTTTGCTATCATTTAGTCTCCTCATGAAAACAATAGCATGGCACAGCTGTCATGTTCAGTTAAAATTGGATTTGAGAAGTTGGGGAACTTGGGGAAGATGAATGGACTTGTAGTATTTACTCCACTTTAAGTCTAAGAGCACAGCTGAAAGTAAAGAGACACAAAAAGAGACACAGAATAAATAAATGAAACAGGAAAGGGTTGAAAAACTTTTCTTGATGAACTAAGTATTTGCATTGGAGTAACTTGTATAACAAAAATTTTTGTTGTCACTTTTCTTTGTCCTAGCTTTTTCTCCAGTATTTACATTTCCTTTATGAGAAATGTAGTGAAAATGCTAGTATGACTCTTCCTGGACCCTGTCCTCCAACCCTGAACCAGGTGAGACAGTGGTACATTTACTTTGTTCTCAGTAGCTGAACAGTTAACTCTGGTTATAGGCAGGGTTTGGGGGGAAAATATGATTGGTGACAAAAGTTGAATTTCATCGGACTCCTGGTCCTTACACATGACCATTACAATAGATTTTTCTTTCTTTGTCACCTCAAAAAAGTAATAATCCATTTGGCAGTAGTATTTAAAACCTGATTTTTTTGTAAACTTCTCTTCCCTATAGCCTTTTGTACTCCTTGAATTCATGGAATAGTGGAAAGGAGTGTTGGACCTGTGTCAAGAGAGACATGGATTTTCCCACAACTGATATTAGTCTTATGTCACAAGTTACTTAACTTCTCTAAGCCTCAGTTTTATAATTTTCAAAATGGGAATAATAATTGTACTTAGTCTGAGAAGGTGATAATGAAGCTCAGATGAGATTGGGTTTGATAGCACTTTGTAAATATTAAAGTGCTTTATAAATGTCAGTTATTATTTCTTGTTCAGTAGTTTAGGGAAAAACTGTCTCGGGCCAAATACAACTACCTAGTTCTTCTGCTTGATATTTAAACTTGATATCATCTGCTTGATGATGGTGCAGAGAAGCAAAATGATATTTTAATTGAACAAAAAGTATTGAAATATAAACTTACTAAAAATAAAAAGTAGTAATCAATCCACAGTTATTAAACACCTACTACGTGCTGGGGATACAGATACAAAAAAGATAATCCTTGCCCTCCAGGAGCTTATGTGAACCTTTCCATTTCTATAAATAAATCCACATGATTCAGCCATCTGTTTTAGAGTTCTTTGTCCACATATTGTTGGTTGAGTTCATGTGGATATGGCCCCATTGATTCCATTCTTGAATTTTAGTCATGAAAGGCTGTATTCAGCAAATGCAGTGACATACATCTACTATCAGCCTTTACTATTTTTCTGTGAAGTGATACTGTTGGCCTCAGAAATATTTTTATTAAGTTTTAACTTGTTTAGTATGCACTCCAAGAACATTTATCAATCTTCCTTTGTTGACAAGACATTGTTAATCTTTGTATAACTGCTTTGGAGTTGATAGGACCTATATTTACCTTAATATTGTAAGTGCTGTGGTTTGGATACTTTCTGTTATTGTTGTTATAAATATTGTGATCATTAATTTTGAGGATTATATATTCCCATCCCCTAACTGCTTTTCCAAAATTTTAGAGGTAATATAATACAGATTTTTAAGAAAAACTTTATAGTCATAACCTGTAATAAATGTCAAATTTATTGGAGTGGTCTTGTCATTGGCAAATTTTAAAAATAAATTTTTTTATTTTGTTAAATATTTTCTAATTACATGTAAAAACTTACACGTTAAATTAATTACATGTAAATTACATGTGAAAAATTACATGTAAATACATGTAAAAATTTTGTAACATTCTGTTTTAAAATTTTGAGTTACAAATTCCGTCACTTCTCTGGTCCCTCCTCCCATTTGAGAAAGTAAGCTTATCGATTATATCAATATGCATGTGAAGTCACTTAAAACATTTCCACATAAGCCATATCGCAAAAGAAAACAGACAATAATAACAAGAAAAATAAAATTTAAAAATGGCTCAGTTTTCATTCAGAATACATCGGTTCTCTGGAGATGGATGGCATTTTTCATTATGGGTCCTTTGGAATTGTCTTGGATTATTGCCTTGATCAGAATAGCTAAGTTTTTCACTGTTGATCATTGTAACAATATTGCTGTTACTATATACATGTATATGTATATAGTTCATGTAAGTCTTCCTATGTTTTTTAACCATCTCCCTTGTCATATCTCTGGTTTTTTGAATTTTTTTTTTCAAATTACATATAAAAACAATTTGTAACTCATTTTTTAAAAAAATTTTGAGTTCCCAATTCTCTTCCTTCCTCTCTTCCTTGAGACAGCAGGCATTTAGATATAGGTTATATGTGTGCAATCATGCAAACATATTTCCATATTGTCCATGTTGCAAAAGAAAACAGACAAAAAGAAACAAGAAAAAAGAGAGTTTAAAAAAATATCCTTCAATCTGCATTTATACTCCATCAGTTTCTTTCTCTGGAGGTAGATAGCATTTTTCATCATGAGTTCTTCAAAATTGTCTTGGATCTTATGTGACCCAAGTGGTGGATTTTATAGCTTTTTGGGCATAGTTCCCAATTGTTCTCCAGAATGATTGGACCAGTTCACAACTCCACCAACATGCCTTAGTGTCTCAATTTTCCCCCATCCTTACCAGCATTTACCTTCTTTCTTGTCTGTCATGTGTGAGGTGACATCTCAGTATTGTTAATCAGTAGTGTTCTAGAGCATGTATTTTCCATATGACCATCTTGATAGCTTTGATTTCTTCTGAAAACTGCCTGTTCGTATCCTTTGACCATTTATCAGTTGGGAAAATTGTATAAATTTGGCTCAGTTGTGTGTGTCTATATATTTGAGAAATGAGGCCTTTATCAGAGAACCTATTAAAAAATTTTCTAGTTTCTTATTTTCCTTCTAATTTTTGGTTGCATTGATTTTATTTGTACAAAAACTTTTTAATTATAATTGTATTGTCTGCAGTTATTTTAAATGGGCAAATAATGTTTTGAGAAGATAGAACCTTATGATATAAAATCGTTTGTTATGATCTACTGTTTTTAATAGATTAAATATAAAGGTTTTAAATAATAGTCTAGTAGGTTTTTTCATATTCTGGCATGTGTTTAAGCCCCATACTGACTTGCTTGCCCTTTGGGCCTTTGGAAACAGTGTTTTTTGATGAAAATTAAGTGAACTAGGCAGCTTGGAGGATATAAAATTACACATTACTGTTTTGAAAGTACCTAGAAATCACCACTGTTATGAGGTTATGGCAGATTTAGTCCCACATGATCTCATGCTTATGATCTGTATACACCTTTCAGAGTAGAGCAGAATTGAGTCACAAAGCAGAACAGTTAGATTGTTTCACAGAAGAGGCAAGTAGTGTCATAGCTCAAAGTCTTGAATATATTTTTTAGCTTTATTGGTATTAATCATATCAAATAATCCAATAATCTTAAAGTGGTTCTTGTAATGTAAACCAAGTTTTAGAAAGAGGACCTCTCTATTTCTTAGGACTGTCCATCTATAAGTTAAAAAGTCCAGCTATACCTTAAAAACAACTTTTTCTAGAAATTGTTAGACATGGCAGGTTCTGCACATTCCAACAACCTTTATTTTTCTATTTGTCTTCAGATTATGGATTGGATCTGTCTACTGCTAGATGCTCATTTTACAGTTGTTGTGATGATTCCAGAAGCAAAAGGAATATTGGCAAATCTTTACAAGTTTGTGAAAGCCCAGGTATGTGAATATTGGATACATAACAAGATTCATTTTTGTTTCCCTTTCAGTAAAGTGCCAATTATCACCTAAAATTCTACTGATAATAAAATTATGATGCTAAATAGTTATTAGCCACATGGAATTTGTTTACACATAAGCATTATTAAAATGTTACTTTCTAAATTCTTTTTAGGTATGGGTTTATTCAGAACTCAACAAAATTGAAGGAAGTTTACAGCAGCTACAAAAATTGCACCAGCAGAGAAATATGGGATTGTATTCCATTGAAGTGCTTGAACTCATCTGAGATTAGTGTCCATTATGTAGAGACTTTTTATGAAGACGTTTTCCTGAGTGGACACTGTTTTCCTCTTCATCCAGCTAAGCAGAGGAATTTGGTTTATGACTTTGTTTTGATGTCAAAACAAGTTTCAAAGACCAAAGGGATCACAACTTGTTTCTCACTTGATGAGAGATCTGGGTTTCATACTGACCTGTTTTAATTTTATAGATGATTGTTGGAGAAAATGGAGAGTTATATTCTGGAACTCACTTACAAGTAAAACTTGGTTGATTTTAAGTAAATTTATTTGTGTGTGGATAAAAATCTGATTTCTGACAAAAATTTTTTGAGTAGTATTTCTTAAAAAACAATTACCATTGAAGAAATAGAAGAATTTATTTTAGTTGAATAAGAAAGCTCCCCCAACTCATCAGTTCTCGTGACCAAACATTCGGAATCAAAATTGAATCAAAGGATCTAACTGTTTGCTAGTCATCTTTTAACTCTTATCTTTTTAAATACTTGTTGATTGTTTGACATAATCTGAAAGTGTGTAAACAGCAAAAGTAAATTCCAACAAGACACAAAACGTATTTTTACTTGTCCTCCTCCCCACATGGTACAGAGATGGCAGCCATATCCCAATAAACATACAACACCTTTAATTTAAACCTATTTTTTCCTCCAGTGCTTTATGTCTATAAGTTCTAAATATTCTGTTTCTCCACAACCTCTCTAAGGTAACTTTATATCTTCTATTCAGTAACAAGAAATATCTTTTATTTCTAGTTAAAATAATGACCAATTTGTGTTCTGTATTTTGTTTTTATAGCATCAAGAATATAAATACCAAGTATAACACTTGTAAATATTGTCTTCATGGTTGATTGAACTATTATACTGTTTGGATAAAGAAGTTTTTTGTGGAGAGAAATTATGGATATTTTTGCTTCTTGAGAATACACCTTGAATTATTTGTTAACTTTAGAGTAATGAGATCCTGCAGTTCTTTAGGTCAATGATCTCCAAGCTTTTTTTTTTACCTTATACTTTCTAGTAAAAAAAGTTAGCGCATGCTCCCTCACATATATATGTATTTTCTACTGTAATGATAGTTTTATGGATTAGAAAACTTAAATGAAAATAGAAACTTAAAAAAGATGAAATAAAGATAAAATAATATTTGATCCCAGAGTCAATAGGGAGCAGTGAAGTAATTTGAATTAGGGAGTGACTTTAGGAAGAAAGTACTTTAGCAACTCTGTGCAGGAGAGAGAGATGCTTGAATCAAGGAGACTAATTAGGAGACTATAACATTAAGCCAAGTAGTAGGTAGTGAGGGCCAGAACCAGGATAGTGGCTGTGTGATTAGAGAGAAGGGGAAAGATTTGAAAATGGAAATTACAAGATTTGTTAACTGACTGGATATGTGGAGGGAGGGTGAAGTGCTGAAGGTGACCCTGAGGTTGTGACATACTTGGTTTACTAGAGAGTTGATATTGCCCCCAGTAGAAATAGGGAAGTTTGGGAAAGGGATGGATTTCGGGAAAAAGACAATGTAAATAGATCTATCATCTGTCTCAACATATTCTTGCTTGCTTATTTTGTGCAATTTGCTATATCCCATCTAAAATTAAATAGGGAGAGAAGGCTGTTATTCATGGGTCACTTCCACAGAATGTAGAACTTGTTCAGGATTCCTGCCTTAGCTTCAAGGTTATTGGAGAGGGAGAGTAAGAAGCAATAGACTGGGTGAAGCAGAAAAAGGAGAATTTTCCCTGTAACACCTGGTACAGCAGGTTATAAATATCTGCAGGACCAGCTTACAGTTCAAAAAGGGAAAGGCTCAGGGCTTGTGTGTTGAAGGAGGAGACAGGTGGTGTAATGTGGGGAGAAAAAGTTAGGAATGGTTGCATGAGGGGCAGATCCTACAATTAGATTTTCTGAGTTGATTGTGCTCATCTTCCTCCCCTTTGATGGACTGATCTCATGGTCCCTTTGTGGTCAGGCCCCAGCCCATAAATTTTGAGGTTACTTTTCTAGATGATGAATTCATTTTCATTTGTGGGGGGGTATAGGAAGCCAGATTATAAGATATAAGTGTGTAAAATAAATAACTTGAAACAGTACATGAGGTGATTCCCCAGTGGCTAGGCTTAATTAAATACTTCTTATATACCAGGTGCTGTGCTATTAAGTATTGGAGATAAAAATACAATAAGAGACAGTCACTTCCCTCAGTGATCTTACAGTTTTATAGAGGAAGACAATACATGTAGGAAAGTAGAAGTTAGGGAGATATTTTTTTGTGTTGGGAAGATCATGGAATGGTGAGTGGTGCCATAAGGACTGTCATATTCTTTCTGAGAATTGTGAATGGATGGCCTTTCAAGGGGCAAAAAGTAGATGAGGTGAGAGGTAGTAAAAAGTTCACTGCTGCACAGCCCAGCCAGAGAGCAGCTTCCTGATGAATTTGATTAGGCTAGTTATGTGGAACACTTCTTTAGTCATGAAGATGGAGCCTCATCAAAAGTGAGGGGGCATGGCATGAAACTGGTCAGAGCAGCAGTGTGGAGAGTCTGGGTAAGTTTGGAATGGAGAACTCTCACTAACCAGGAGTGCAGGACTGTGCTTCAGGAGAATGGGGCTAGAGTCATGAAGTGGCCTGAGGGATAGAATAAAAAAAAATTGGTTCATTTTTTAATATAAAAGCTTCTAGTGTGATTCAGAAAGTCATTTTTTTCATGCAAATTTCATATCATACATATACAACTAGTTTATAGTAAGAGATTTCTTAAGCAATTCACATTTTTTTGGTACTCATTTCAACCTGTTGTAGACAGCCAGCAAATAGGCTCTCATCTGCTTTGAAATTTTTTTTTAGACATGAAAGAAATACCTAAGATGATAGCTTTAAAAAAAAAAATACTTGGGAAAACTTTGCCCTTTCAAAAATCAGATTTTTTTAAAATGACAAAAATTTTTTGTTATAGCAAAGCCATCTTAGAGTGGACAAGAGTATCACATCTCTGTACAAGCACAGAAAAATGGGTCATAGGAATCTCTTCGCAAAGTGCATCTTCCTTTTAAAAAGGAAAACAATGAATGATGTAGTCTAGAGAGGATAGTCTGGGACATTGACCCCTCTGCACACTGCCAGCCCACTCTTGGAGTGTGTAGGAGTAGGGCAGATTGAAGGAGGCGTTTAAATGACGTTTTGCTTGGAGAATAGGCTACCCAGTAACTTCATATTTTAAACTCACTGTTCTTGGTAACTATATAGTGTGGATTGTGTAGAAAAAGCTGGCCTTGAAAGCAGAGAAACCCAGGTTCAAGACCTGTCTCTGCCATATCCTGGTTCTGTGACCCTCAGAAAGCCACCTACTTTCCTAGTATTCTAGGGAATAGATTTTTACCCATATTAGTTGAGGAAGAAGTTTCTTCCTTTGGAAGTTCCCTAAGTCAGTGAAATCCTCAGGTCCATTCCCTGTGTCTGCTGTTATAATCCTATCAAATTACAAGACCAGTGGTAAGTTTTCCTGTCTTTATAATGCTGTGGTAGTAAGTCCTGTTAGCTTGTTCAATTTCAGTGACCTAGTAAAAGGCCCGTTATCCCATCATAGTTAAAGCTTAGGTTAACTGTGTTATAGCTAGCAAAATTAGTGCTGGCTAAGAGAGGAAAATTCAGTGTTTCTTAAAAAACAATTATAAATTATGTCTCCAACCCATGTTAATAACTTAAATCTTTGTGATAGGACTTTAATGATTGCTGTCAGCCCACCTATAGTATCATATTTCTTAAGATTCTACAGTGTTTGTTTCCCCTGAGAATAAATCACTTGGATTTTAACCACTAAATAAGACTAAGGTTAGACTTTTTCCACAGAGCTAAATTATTATAAATTTATTTTTGATGCCATGTGCCAAAAGGGCAGTTCTTTAAATTGCAGTTCTCTGTTTAGGAAGTGGGTTTCCTGCAGTGAACCTTAATCTCCTCTGAAGAAAGCCTGACCCAGCAAGATACTGTTGTTGCTTGATCTTAAACACTTTTTTTCTTTTGCCCCTTGTCCTTTCTGTGTTAATTTTTGCCAGCCATTTCTACGTTCATATTCTGGCTCATATTTTGATGTTTAAGTAGAGCTTTTCCATCTGTGTAAAGCAGACAATGTCTTCATAAAGCAAATTAGGCCGAAGTCAGAAGAAAATGATCCCTGAGTGAAGAAAAAAGAATTTGGAGACACACTGGGAGGTTCAGTTCAAGTCAGTCACCATTTATTGAGCACCTCCAGGTATGCTCCAGGTACCATCAGTGCCTGGCACTGGGGAGACAACAACAGAATGAAACAGATTTTGCTTTTAATGAGTTTGGTTTCAAAAAATCATTTTCACAAACAGGATGGCAGAGGCAGGTTAGAGAGCAGTTTTTCAGAAAAAGTCTTAGGGCTTTTACCAACTGCAAACTCAATCTGAATCAGCAGTGTGCTGTAGCAGCCAAAAAATGAATGCGGGAGGGCTTCCATCAAAAATGACTTCCTGAATAAAGGCAGACAGTCCACCTCCTCTAGACATAATACAGCAAAAACCTGAAATTCCCACGAGATCGAATAATGATCAAGAAATCCAATGAGAAGCCACAGTGACTTCTTCCACTCCCAGAACCACAGTTATTCAGAAGCCCGTGACCATTAAGAAAGGAGACATTTGCAAAGCCAGCACCAGCTTAATGAGGTTAACCAGAGACACATTGGACATCTTAGAAAGTAGTAAATGGTATCATATGGCAGTATTCGGACCAACACAGCCTAAGTCCCTAATACTTTGATCTATATCCAGTTCATTTAGGGCTTTGAAGATTTAACATTTCACAACAATTCAGGGGGATATGGCCAACCTCAGAGATGGAGATCAGTAAAGGAACCCAGGTCATCCAAGATAAGACCAAACAGGTGCAACTACCCCACCTGAAAAAGCAGCAGGATGGATACAAAGCCTGGCTCTGTCACAAAGCCCCAATTCGGGAACTGAAGGTGGAGATGAGTAAACCAAAACAGGATAACACTAAAAAAAAAAAAATGTTATTTTAGATCTGGAGGTGCCCAAAAATACATCCTAGAAGGAGAGGATTCCAAAATTGCAAGCAGAAAGGGGAGGGGGATTGATTTTCCACAAAATACTGTGTGATTTTTGAAATGAAATGTGATTTTAAATAATAAAGTGATAATTCTGAAGAAAAGAATGTGAAGTAGAATATTTAGCTTAGAAAAGACATTGATAGACATTGTTCATTAGTTGTGTAATTATTGAAATCATTATAAATCATTGACTCCATTAGGCAGAAATATTTGTAAGTGTGTGTGCGTTGCTGAAGAAGACCATACCATCAGAGAAATGATGACATGACTTGCACTTGATTTTGTTTTTTTGAGTGAAGAAGGGCTGTGCAGGTCACCAGCCTCACTTCTCCCCCAGAGCTATCTGAATCCAGTGACCAGATATTCATCAGGATGACTGGAGATGACCCAGGATGATGGGGTTAAGTGACTTACCCAAAGTCACACAGCTAATGAGTGTCAACTGTCTGAGGTGAGATTTGAACTCAGGTCCTCCTGATTATTGCACTGGTGCTCAGTCCACTGCACCACCTAGGTGCCCACAGGCAAAAATATTAGAATAGAATCAAAAGATTAAAAAAAAGAAAATTTATATCTGTTCTCAAAAAAAACAAAAAACAACTGACCTGGAAAACATCATCTCAAAATGAGATTAAGAATCATTGGAGCCCCTGGAAACTGTAATTTTTTTAAAACCCTAGACATTGTATTCCATGAAAACTGGCTAGATTTATTAGAAGAACCAGAGGATAAATTGAAGGTAGAACCCAGCCACTTCCTGAAAGGAATGCTAAAAGGATAGTTCCCAGGAATGTGATAGCCAAAATCTGCAATTCCCATATCGAAGTACTATGAGCCTCCAGAAAGAAGCTGTTCAAATAATGAGGAAGCACTGTCAGGATCACCAAAGAACTGGCAAGATCTACTACTGTAAACAAGAGGAAGCCTTGCAGTGCAGTATTCTAGAAGGCAAAAGATAGAACCTTAAGATCAAGAATAATAGCCTGCAAAACTGGTTATAATCCTACTAGAGAGGAAAATAGACCTTTAATCAATATAGGACTTTCAAACATTTCTGATGGAAAGATCAGAGCTGAGCAGGAACTTTGAAATACAAACATGAAGGTCAAGAGAACCTAGATGGGTACATTTCTTTGAGCAACTGAAAGGCTATATGATGATGTGCTTACATTCTATTAAGGAAAAAGAAACAAGTGTCCCTTCTAGAACCTTAAAAGGATACTGAAATTAAGTAAGAAAAACACAGGTTGGAGGAGGGGGAAGATTGGTTCTGTGCTGAAAGTTTGAAAAGGAAAGGGAAGAAAGGACAAAAGGAGGAAATACATTTGTTTAGGAAGGAGGAAGAAGGTATTTCTCATTTTTGAGGCATGAAAGAATAGACAAACATGGAGCAGAGGGGGTGTGGACAACAGATGAACCTCGCTCTTACATTAACAGACAAAAGGAGAGGTGAATGCCAACATAAAGTATTTAACAAGTGAGAATGGGGGCTGAGTGAAGGTAATATTGGGGAGTGGCAACGAGGTGGCACAGTGGATAGAGTACCTAACGTAGAGTCGGGAAGACATTTATCTTCCTGAGTTCAAATCTGGTCTCAGACACTGTCTGTGTGAACCTAGGCAAGACATTAACCTTGTTTACAAGTTTACAGTTTCCTCATCTTTAAAATGAGCTGGAGAAGGAAATGGCAAACTGCTCCAGTATCTTTAGTAAGAAAATCCCAAATGGGTTCACAAAGAGTTGGACATGAGTGGGGAGAAAAAAACGATAAAGCAGTATTGGGGAGGGAAGAACTACAAGCAAAACTTCCTGATCCTGAAATAGAGATTAAAAAGCGAAATGAAAAAGAACCATTATCTAAATGGTTTAACAAATAAAAACGTGTGAATGTAACGGAATATTACTGCTCCATAAGAAATAAGAAAAGATGATTTCAGAAAATCCTGGTTAATGTGAACTAATGCAGAGTAGAGTGAGCAGAACCAGAACAATTTATATTAAGACAATAACATTGTAAAGTAAAACAATTTTGAAAGACTAAGAATCCTGATCAATGTAGGAATCCCACGATGACTCCAGTGGACCTATAATGAAACATATTACCTTCTGATGGATATGATCAATTTAAGGTGGCAAGATAAACATTTTTGGACATGGCCACTTTGTAGACTCATTTTGCTTGAATGTTTGTTACAATCTTTGTTACATTTTTTTAACCCTTTTTTTTTTTTTAAATTCATGGTTCAGAGCCAAGGGAGGGAAGTTAGCAAATGATTTCTCACCCTCCCCTCACAAAGAAGACCATTGGAATGTTTTTCTTATGTGCACAGTCAAGCAGGACAGTTTTGAAAGTAAGGTGTAGAATTTAAACTTTGGGGTCTTTTAAAGGCAAGTGGTATGAAAGGGAGATCCAGTTTCATATAAAGTCTTCCTTTTGTGTTTGTGTATATGTAAATACCCATTATTGGTGTTTAGGTTCAGAATCAAAAAATAAAGTGGATCCTAGAACTTTTAAGTTTTAACTCCATTATTAACATTTTCTCCATCACTTTTCAAAATGTAGACCATCAACAAAACAATAAATTGAAACCTGATTTATAACATTTGCCGACTTGAGAGATATAAGTGCTAACACTGACAATCACCTCCAGCACACCCATAGGTGAAGGGCCTTCCCACCTCCCATCACCATGTGCCTTCTCTCATTCTCCCTGAGGAGACTAGAGACTAAACTAGCCATTCAGCAACTAAAGACAAATATGCTGTCTCTAAAATTGTACCCTCAAGTTAACTTTGATAAATGGTTGTTAAATTTACCCAATTTTCATTTTTAGGGGTGATAGTGATCTCCAAGTCTGGCTTCCTGCCTCTCCCACTCTCTTGTATTGGGGGGCCTTTATGGAATTCAGGTCCCAGGTGCCCTCCCCCACCCTGACAGAAGTGATAACTGCTTGCTTCTGGCAGATACAGTGCATGTACTGACCTAGAGGAATCTTTGACTAATTTGATCTCTTTTCTTGAGCCTGGGTGAGGGATCCTGAGTTACGACATTCCTATCCTTGGCAATCACATTATACATTCAAGATTTCTGGATACCCTAGAACTGACTTAGAGCAGGAGGAAGTTCTTCTATCAGAGAATGACTATGGATATGAGGAGGGGACCCCAAGCTCTAACCTGGCTAGCCAGAACCATTTGGAGTTTCTTGAGCCATCTCATGGGGCTATTCTTGGCTTCAAAATGGTGAACCGCTAAGGGAGAGTGATGCAGGGAAGGCAGAGCTCAGGCGCCCAACACTAGCAGTGCCCACGGCGTCTCTCTTGTCTCTCTGACACAGGAGTACAATGCCATTATGGCATACTCAGACCCAAGCAACAAGAATGCCTAGCATAAGATCAATGGCATCACCTAAGGTATCACATTAGGGACCCATTGCTACCCCTCACTCCCTGCATAGGGAGCAAAGCAGAGGCCCTAGTGGCAGCAGATTGGTACTAGTGTAGATGGTGGGACAGGCAGGCCCTTTGCTTACACTAGAATCTGAAACTGATGGAAACCCCTTTGGTCACTGGACATATCCACAGGAAGCAAGCAGTAGTGTCAAACTCAAATCAAAACAGGCCACTAAACCATACGTAGGGATCTCTGGGAGCAAATTGTTGACATAGAAAACCACATATTAACATGCTCTATTGCATATTAATTATTTCCCAATTATGTTTTAATCTGGTTCTCCTGCACTCACACCTCTGCTCTAGAGGACCTTTAGGACATTATCCCAAGAGGGAGGATATGGTGAGAACCGTTTGCTAATGTGGACAGCTAAGTGGCACAGCAGATGAAGCACTGGGCCTCTAGTCGGAAGACCAGAGTTCAGATCTGATTTCAGATGCTTACTAGCTGAGAAAGTTAGTTAATCTATTTTTGCGTCAGCTTACTTTATCTGAAAAATGGGGATAATAATAGTACCTATCTTCTAGGGCTATTGGGAAGATCAAATAAGAATAATTATAAAGGGTTTGGTATAGTGCCTGGCACATAGTAAGCACTATACAAATGATAGCTAGGATGATGATGATGATGATGAAGATGATGATGATATGTAGGAGCTCCTCCTTTAGTCTTGACTGTAAGTTAGCAAATTACCAATACAGGCATAGGAGAGTTGCTTCAGCTGAATCAAGGCTATGTCTTTTATGAATATCCTTTTAACTGCACTATTATTCCCATATTAGGGTTAAATCAACCTTTTACTAACTGTTGAATTACCTAAAGTAACTCATTTCATTCAGGCCTTGGATCTGAGCCACCAGATCTACCTGGCCAGTTCTGGCTTATTAAGCAGGAGAGGTTCTAAGTTAAGGGATAAGGATTGTCATTTGCTAACTTGTGTTTTCTTTTTTCTATTTAAAGTTGTATTCTTATTTTAAATTAAGTGACTTTTAAGTTTGATTATTCTAAAATAATTTCCTTAGGACTTAGTTCCTTCTACAATTCATAGGTCCCCAAAGTGGGCAATATCACCCCCTGTGGGGTGCTGGAAAGATCCAAGGAAAAAGGTAGTTGGAGGGTGTTGAATAAAAATAAGGGACTGGTGGAAGCATAAGGAGAGAAGAAAAGAAAATTTTGAAAAATCATTTGCACATGTTCATCTGTTGCATAACAGAGTTAAAGTCATGGTGATTATTTTTTATTTGTGCAAAATAAAACACAAATGCAAGTTATAATTAATCAGTGGTTGAGTTCAACAACAGGTCTTAACAAGCAAGTGTTGGCATGTGAGCATGTTGTGCAATGTCGGGAAGTCCAGCATGCATAGGCAGGAATATGTGTGTGTGATGACTTGTTTACAATAAGATATTATATGGTTACATGACACAGAATTGCATCATCAAAATTTCAATGCAGGAAAACACCCCACAAATTTGTAACGAATTATTAAATTTAAGATGTGCCATTTAAAAAAAATTCATAATTTTCTTAAATAATGCAAATGTCAAAAAATCATTAAAGGGTTAAAGAAAGTAGATTTCCAGGGGGGCACTGGGCATTTTTTTTTAAAGGTGGTGGTAGGCCAAATAAGTTTGGGAACCTCTGTTCTACATGATCTGACAACTTATTTCTTAGACCTTCAAGACCAACCCCAGAACCAGCTCTACATCTGTGTTTGATTAAGGTGTCTACAGCAGGGGTGTCATTCTCAAATAAATAAAAGTAGAGCTGCATATTGGCTTAGGAAACCACAAATTAGCATTATCTATGTTTTAGTGTATATTTTGTAAAACATTTCCTAGTTACATTTTAAATTGGTTTAGCCTGAACTTGAGATTTATAATAAAGTAAAAAAAAAAAATAGAAGAATAAACATAACAGAAAAAAAAACTACGGGGTTATCAGTAGGAAGTTGTCAAGAAAGTGCATGAGACCTCAGCTCCCTGCTGCCCTACTTCTAGTTCTCGGTTTGAGAAAAAACATGCTTCAGACCCTCAACCCCAGAACTGCTTCCCATTTACACTTTCCTTCCACATGGGAATTGGGAGGATAGGGGTCCATAGTAACTGGTACTTTGCTGTCCTATGCTAAGCAAACTCCCACCTCCTGTTCCTAATCCCCATGATCCAGAGTGGATGTCTGCCAAGTAGACAATTCATTTCCCCAGTTAAGACTGCCTTCGCCTATCCTCATTCGGTTCAACCTCACCCCTCCCTAATCGCTAGTCTCCATCCTCCCCCACCAACTATGTCTTCTGGAATCCTCCATTCACTTTTATTCTAAATCTCTTCTTCTCCTGGCATAAAAAACAAAACCAAACACAAAAGCCCTAGGTCTCTCTGAAAGGCACTCATTGTTAGTGGGAAGTGAAGTTTTAGATTTGGGCTTTAGGAAGGTAAGTTTGCAGCTATAAGAAGAGTAGATTAGAAAGGGGAAGCCACTTAGGAGACCTGAACTAGGTCAGTGGCAGCTTTGGGGGAAGATACTTGAAGAAGCTCAAGCAGGTGAGATAGAGGAGAAACAGGAGAATCAAGAAAGAATAATGCCATGGGAGCCGAAGCATCCAGGCTGCCTAAGTAAAAATTACCTCTTTCCCCTTTGAATTATTATTTCCTATTTTTTCTTCATCATCCATCTCAATCCTACTCCCATGTTCTAATGGAGTTATGCATATCTTTTCTGTTGTACCTCCTGAAATCCTCATTCTATTGTCAACAAATTTCCCTCATCTTAGACCTCTTCCTCTCATGCTTTTTCCTCCTACCACTCGTGGACACTTGGCTGCCCAGAAAGCTGTCCCTGGCCATCCTTTCTATAACTAGTTACACCTATTCTCATGTTTTGTGACACTGTGGTCCTGTAGAGAGTCATTCATGGGAATTTCAGCATCCATGTTGATGTGCTTTTGGACACTTTGACCCTACTCTCTTAACCTCAATTCTCATGACCTACACCTTCATTCCATTGTAAGCCACTTCAATGATCAAGAATTGTGAAATTCCTTTATGCAACCATAACCTATTATTCCATTTTCCCCTATTCTTTATTTGCACTGTGAATTCTGAATCCTCCAACAGGTCATCATTCCTGCTCTGGGATGGCCTCTTCTATCACTGCTCAACCCTAGCTAAACTCCAGACCTGGATAATACCTGGGTAATCCTACCATCACTCGCTTCCTCTACTCCTCCTCAGAGGCTGTTGAGCAATACTGAAGCAGGCCCGTGCAGCAGCATTGATTATCAATTTTGATATTTAGCACAGATAATATATAATACTATTCATTACAGTCACGTGCCATATTTTTTCAGCAATTTTCCAATTGATGGGCACTCACTTCATTCTCAAAACTATTCACATTCATCTTGATTTCTACCTCCTTCATCCTTCCTTGTTCTCCAAGTCCATCATCTTTGGCCTGACCTAATTTTCTTCCCTTCACAGTCTTGACTTTTTAGTCAGGCTATTTGATTCTGCGCTATCCTCCATTTTTCAGTCTTTTGCCTTTTTGTTCTCCCATTCACACCATATTCATCTTTAACCTTGGATCACTACCACCATCTGCATTCTCTGCTACCATTCCTGTGTTGTTTTTTGGTCATTGAACTATGCTGACTGAGTCTACTACAAATTCACATTATATAATTGACTATTAAATAATAGTTAAAATTTACAACACATGGATGATGCTAATACAAAACAAATGTACAAGAGAAAAATAATAAAACAGGAGCACACAGCAATTAATACGTACATCCATGAACATGTCATGGCAGGTATTACTTTTGATATACTTAGGAATCTACTACACTACTCAGTGATTTAGAATGTAAGGTTCTTTATATGAAGGAATGCTCTAAATCACTACTAATAAGAGAAATACAAATCAGAACAACCCAAAACTTCATCACCCATGTAGCAAATTGATAGAGATGATAAAAGATAGGACTATTCACAGTCAGAGAGGTTGTAGAAAAATAGGCATCATTGTGCTTGTACATTTTTGGTAGAATTATAAATTAATACAACTATTTTGGAAAGCAATTTGGAATTATGCAAATAAAGTGATTAAAATGTCCCACAGTTTTTGATCCAGAGATTCTGTAACTAGGTATGTGCTCTGAGGGGATCATGGATAAGAAGAAAGTATCCATACATACCAGAATGTTTATAGCATCACTTTTGTAGTAACAAAGAATTGGAAACAAAGTAGATGCTCATCAATTGGAGAATGGCTGGCTAAACTGTGGTAACATGAATATAATGGAATACTACAGTGGCATAAGAAATTATGTATATGATCAATACAGAGAAACATGGAAAGATTTATGTGAACTGATACTGAGTGAACTAAACAGTCAAGAAAACAGTATATTCAATGACTACAATGAAAATGGAAAGAACAAAATAGTCAGAAGTGAAAGTAGAAGAATCACAAAGAACAAGCTTGGCCCCAAAGAAAAGATATGAGAAGGCACCTCCCCATACTCTTTTGCAGAGGTGGGAGGTCCACTGATGTGGAACACTGCATGTATTTTCACATTTTCCTCCATATATTAATTGGATTTTATCTTTTGTCATCTTTTTCTTTAAAAAGTATTCTTTATCTATAAGATAGCTTTCTGTAACAGCATACACAAGACAGGCTGCTGTACAGTACAGGTTCTTATCCCTGCTTTTCTAACAGGAAAGCAACTTTGGAGGGATCAACAACCTACTTTAAACAAGCACAGATATCATTCACTTAGTTCCGGGGAAAAGTCAGCATCCTGAACTTCAGAGAAAATACAATCAGAAAATACAAACAGAAATTATAAACAGAAACACCAACACACAGGGTTTCCAAGTCTCTGACCATAGACAATACATACATCACTACTAGAGAGAAGCACCAATATCTGTGTTTTCAAAGCTGGGGGGCTTCTTAGCAGCTACCCAGAGTCTCATCTGGAACACTAACCTTCTTCCAAAAAATAAGCCCCAAAGTAAAACCTTACTTCACACTCTTCAGAGCTGCATGTCACAACCCTTGTGACCCAGTGCCTCATTAGAAATTAGCAAAAGGTATCTGAGGCCTAGTAATGGGTGGGGAAGTTCTTTAACTCTTCCCCCCATCCACCATTAACCTTACATTAACATTACACTTTCTGGGAGGGGAAAAGGAGAAGGATACCGGGAGAAATTTAGTCGATGTAAAAAAAAGCAATAAAATTTTATTTTAAAAAAGAATCTAAGGTTCTTGAGGGCAATATAGAATCAAATAAAATTGGGCCTCAAACTGTAAACTAGAAATCAAATCCTCAGAATTAAAATCAAGATAAAAAGCCAGGGCTCCATATTATAGATTAACATAAAAAGGAAGATGAAAAAAGCTATAAAGAAAAATCAAATGCTATTGGTTCTGAGAATTTTAAGAACTGAGGGTGTTTATTTAGAAATTTTTCTACCTGTTTCTAGTCCCTCTCCCCACCCCTGCTTTCCCTCTGAGATTACCTTACGTTTATACCAAATAGAGCTAGTATGTAGCTAGTATTGATCGATTGGTTTATTCATTCTTTCATTCATTTATTTGCTTATTTCTTTTCCTCTTTTTGCATGTTGACTTCTCAATAGAATGGGATCTCCTAGAAGTCAGAGACTGTGGTTTTTGCCTTTTTTTGTATTCCCAACACTGAACACAGAGCCTAGCACATAGTAGGAGCTTAATGATTTGACTTATTATTTTTGTATCCTTGAGACTGAACGTTATAATCTGGTTTGTTCACACTATAAGATTTGTGAGCTTTCCTCCTTCGGATGATAAACAATTTAATCCCAGTCTGCAACATTTTACATGTAGATACTCAACCAGAAACAAGTGGTGAAGTTACTCTTAAGAATGTATAAAAGCTATCAGGACACATTTGTTACTGAGAGCTCTCTGTCTTATGTCATGGCATCACTAAGTGGGCCTGGGAGACTACTCTGTGAAATTGCATGATTTATGTTAAAAAAGAAAATTGCATGATTTATGTAAAAAAAAAAAAGGCAGCCAGGTGGTACAGTGGACAGAGTACTGGACTTAGAGTCAGGAAGAAACAAGTCCAAATCCTGCTTCAGATACTTACTAGCTATGTGATCCTGGGCAAGTCACCTAATCACTCTTTGCCTCAGCTTTCTCATCTGTAAAATGGGGATAATAAAGGCACATTAAAACCAGGGTTGTGGTAAGGACAATATGAGATAATATTTGTGAAGTGCTTTGCATGTCGTAAAGTGCTCTGTAAACACTACCTAATTATCCATGTTAAAAAAAAAAACACCTTGAATTCTGATAGAGCTAAATACAATGCTCCCTTACTTCAACATCAAGGACTTGTTTTTTTCCACCTTGTATCTTCAATAAATGCTTTCATTGAATTGAATTCTCTCTCTCTCTCTCTCTCTCTCTCTCTCTCTCTCTCTCTCTCTCTCTCTCTCTCTCTCTCTCTCACTTTCTCTCTCTTTCTCTCTTTACCTCTTTGTCTCTCTGTCATTTTCTCACAATCTCTCTGTACATAGCAACAACCACATTGTTCAGTGACTGAGTTTGATAGACTTAGCTCTTCTCAGCAATGAAAGGAACTCCAAAGGACTCACCATGGAAAATGCTATCTACATCCAGAGAAAGAACTTCGGAATCTGAATTCAGAGGGAAGAATATTATTTGCTCTCCTTTTCTCTTGTTGTTTGCTTTTGTTTCTTCTTTCTCATGGTTCCTCCCATTGTTTCTAATTCTTCTTTACATCATGACTAATGTGAAAACATGTTTAATATGAATGTATAAGTAGAGCCTATATCAGATCGCATGCTGTCTTGGGGAGGGAGGAGAAAAAGAAGGAGAGAAAATTTAAAACTCAAAATGTTATGGAAATGAATGTTGAAAACTAAAATTAAATTAATTGTTTAAAAAAATACTATGAGAACAAGAAAGGTGTTTCTAGCAGGGGTGGGGAACCTGCAGGGCACATGTGGTCTTCTAGGTGCTTGGGTGTGACTTTTTGCCTGAGTCCAAGTTTTACAGAACAAATTCTTTTATTAAGGAAATTTGTTCTGTAAAGTTTGGATTCTGTCAAAGGGCCGCACTTGAGGACCGAGGGGGCCACATGTGGCTTTGAGGCCACAGGTTCCCCACTCTGGATAGTTCCTCTGAGGAAGATATACAGAAAAGAATAAGAATTCCACAGGGAGATTGATATCTGCCTCAGTGGAGAGAGTGCCCACAACGATGAAATAATCTTTGGAGGTATCAAATTTTTTTAAATTTTAAAAATCAGAAGTAATAATGAGAAGGTCCCTTCCTACTGAGCCACTAAAAAATAATTAATGAAAAAAAACATGGAAGTACTTACCATGAGCAAAGTTATGGAGAAAAAAAAATACAGAAGGAAATGCAGTGTTTGCCTTCAAAGAGTTTATATTCTAATTAGGAGAGACTACATACATATATGAAGGGTGAGGAGGGAGTGGCCAAGTAGAAAGGTACTTTTTTATAGAGAGCAAAGGGAAAGAGAGGGCTCTTGGGAGAGTAGAGTGACTCCCTTCTTTCAGAAACAATGGCAGAGCTAATTTGATCATGGTCACAGAACTGGAGGGGCTTGGGGCAGGCTATAAATTCCCTGTGGCAAGATTCCTGGAGAGGTAGTCCAGAGCATGGCCCCAGAGAGAAGGGAAGCATGACTGGGATGAGCAAGTCACCAATTAGGACAGTAGGGATCTAGCGCAGAAGATCTAGGATAAAACCTCATGGCTGCTGTTCTAAATGGCAAAGCTACTGCTGAGGCTTTGGAGAATATAGCTAGGGATTAGGGGTCAGATTAAGATCAGCAAAGTGTTTTGCAAATGTATCTCATTTTATCCTGAGAGGTAGGAGCTTTTATTATTATTCCCATTTTACAGATAAGGAAAATGAAGCAAAGATTAAATGGCTTATCCCAGGTCACACAGTTTGTTAATTTCAAAGGCAGGATTTAAATTCTGGTTTTCCCGACTGGAAGTCTAGGACTCTCCACCCTAGCTGCCCCTAGTAAGCATTTTGTGCTGCTCGCTCCAGGTGTGATAGCTGGTCATTTTCTGATTTTAATTAGGGTGCAATAAGACGTGGTGGCTGCTGAGAAAAAATTAACCAAAAGAAACAATCTAGCATTAGTGTGAGGGTACCAGGAAGGAGAAGAAAACGTGGAAATCAGAATTTGAAGTTAGGCACATACTCCACATAGAAAGTTTGCTTGTGAATGAAGGAGATTGCAGTAGAGAGGACTCTACTTTGGTTAGGTTACTGACAAAAAGGCCCAGATGGGAAAGTTAGACTCTTGTCCATAAGCAGGGGTGTGCTGCAGCTAGCTTGAACCAGCTTCTTAAAGCTGATTGTTACATTTTCAGTGTATTTATGCCTTGGACATTAGTAAATGTTCAAATCAGGGCTTGATTTATTATTTTGTTGATTATCTTGATTTAAAGAAGTGATAGTGATCGGGTTTTTGGGTGCTTGTGCTTGGACCCCAATTCCAAGATCACATTTCTCCCTAACTTCAAAACTCTATCCCTGACAGTTTTCTCCCCGGTCCAAGGACACTATTTCTAGCAATAACTCATGAATGGGCCCCAAAAAGATAAACTACCTTTCCCCACAATTACTCATGACTGGGCCCTAGTCAAACAAACTATCTTTTCCCATCACAAGAACAAGATGACCTCTGAAGAAATTATCCTGTAAAAACAGAATTATCATGTATTGATTTCCCATTTATCATATTCAATCCAGAGGCCAAGTTATAGAAATCAGCTCTCAAAGTCATCTTGCTACAGATGTAACAGACCAAAAATACACCCATTAAAAATCCCTTCCTCTGGTTTCCAGTAGTGAATGATTCCAGTGACCAAGGTTGTATGTTATTACCTAATTAGCATATCTGCCAGATAATCCACTACTTTTCCTATATAAGCTTTAGCATCATTCCTGTTAGGTTGCAAAGTTCCTTAAGGAGCTCTGCCCACCATATTAGTATCACAATAAATTTTTGCCAACCTGACTTAAAGTCTACTTGAGTCCATGAATTCATTCCAGAATACCTTTCCCAGCACTCTGGTCTGGGGCGGGGCAGGAGGAACCTGAACCTCTCAAACCACATCTATAGAACAAGTGTGAATAATGCAGATTAAACTTAAATGTGCCCTCTATACTTTTTTCTCAGAGAGCTGATTGTTAAATATTTACCAATACATACCTGTATCATATCTCTTTAAACACCAGGCACAGACTCGTAGGTTCAGTGTACAGCTCTCTTACTTTTCTGCAAGTTCCCAGAGGCACAGAGCAGGTTGGAAGTTGGAAAGAATCTTAGAGATAATTTAGTGTAACCCTTACTTGAAATGTGAACCCTTTCCACAGCATTCCTGATAAGTGTTCATTTAGCCAATGCTTGAACAGTCCCATTCAAAGAGTCTTTAACATCTCCTAAAGTGAGGATTCAAGAAAGAATGCTGGAATTATGAAATTAGAAGAACTGGGTTCAAATCCTGAATCTATTTATACTTACTCTCTAACCTACCCTTGAACAAGACAGCTAGGTGGTACAGTTGATAGAGCACCAGACCTGGAGTCAGGAAGAACTGAGTTCAAATCCACCATCAAATGCTTATTAGCTGTATGCCCCTGGGCTAGTCACCTAATTCTTCCTTGACTCATTTTTACCTCATCTGTAAAAGAGGGATAACAATAACACCCACCTCCTAGGGTTACTGTGAGAATCAAATCCGATAATAAATGTAAAGTACTTACCACAGTGTCTGGCACATAGTGAGTGCTATATAAATGTTAGCTGTTGTTGTTGCTACAAAATCTCCTTGGGCTTCAATTTTGTCATCTGTTAAATGGAAGGATTTTAAATATCTGGACCACAAGATCCATATGAGTCAGTGGTATGCTATACCAGCCAAATAACTGAATGTGATATGCGGTTAATTAAGAAGCATAATGTCTAAGGTGATAGTCCTCTGGCACCCTGTCCAGCCACACTACACCTACAGTATTGTGTTTAGTTCAGGATGATGCATTTGACAAAATGGAGAGCATTCAGAGTAAGAAAATGAGAAGATAAAAGGCCTCAAGATTAAATTCATATAAGGACTGCTTAAAGGATCTGGGAATATTTAGCTTGCAGTAGAGTTAGGGAGGACAGGACGGCTATCTAATCAGGGGTATGCTAGTAAATGTTTAACAATCAGGCTCTCCCAAAAGTACAACATACTTTAATTTTATTCTGCATTATTGACATTTTCTCTTTCATTTTCTTAAATCTAGACAACCAGCAATTTCTGAGATGTCAATGCTAAGACAAAAAGTTTAACAATCTGTTGGGGCTGGCAGGAGCTGGTTCTAGCTTCAATTGTTTGAAAGGTTATTAGATGGAAGACGGATTGAACATCTCCTGTTTGGATCTCCTGTTGCAGATCTAGGAGCAAGGGATAGAAGGTGAAATGATGCAGATTTAGTTGATACATGTTGAAATTACAGTTCACTTGATGCTGAATGAAGCAAGCAGAACCAGGAGAACATTGTACACAGAAACAGCCACATTGTGCAAAGACTAGCTTTCATTTTCACTGGTTCTGTTGGGCGGAGCCAAGATGGCGGAGTAGAAAGACGCACATACACATAGCTCTGAACCCACAACCCATAGAATGGCTACAGGGAAGTAACTCACAGCGAATTCCGCACCTAGAGGCCATGGAACATTGGAGCGAGGGAGATTTCTGTTCCAGAGAGACCTGCAAACCTCTCGCGGGGGGGTCCTTCGCGCTGCGGACTGGGCGCCGGGACTGGGAGCTGAGTGCAGCCCTGCCGCGGCACCGAGAGGAAAAGATCCGAGCAGGCTTCACAGACAGGATCTCCAGCGGCCACGCGGGTCCCTCCACCCACAGAGGGATCTGCAAACCTCTCGCAAAAGGTCCGTCGCGCTGCAGACACAAAGCCCAGCCCAGACCTGCTGCGGCCACGGCCGAGGCACCGAGAGAAACAGATCCGAGCAGGCTTCAGGGACGGGATCTCCAGCGGCCGCACAAGTCCCTCCACCCACAGGTGACAGGGGTGGGTGAGAGAGTCTCTTTGGCGGGTCGAGAGGGGAGTGGGGTGCCCCCATAATTCAGGGCCCCCCCTCCTCCCCCCCCGGGAGGTAGAAGCTGAGAGGCGGCTGCAGACAGGGGCTCCCCAAGCGGGCGGGAGCCTGAATCCATTGTTGAAGGTCTGTGCATAAACCCCCTGAGGGAACTGAGCCTGAGAGGTGGCCCTGCCCCAACCTCAGCACCAGAACATAATCTCATACTGAATAGCAGCCCTGCCCCCGCCAAAAGCCCTGAGGCTGGAAGCAGCATTTGAATCTCAGACCACAAACACGGGCTGGGAGGATCAGGAGGTGAGGTGGGTGTGAGGAAAATATTCAGAGGTCAAGTCACTGGCTGGGAAAATGCCCAGAAAAGGGAAAAGAAATAAGACTATAGAAGGTTACTTTCTTGGCGAACAGGCATTTCCTCCCTTCCTTTCTGATGAGGAAGAACAATGCTTACCATCAGGCAAAGACACAGAAATCAAGGCTTCTGTGTCCCAGCCCACCCAATGGGCTCAGGCCATGGAAGAGCTCAAAAAGAATTTTGAAAATCAAGTTAGAGAGGTGGAGGAAAAGCTGGGAAGAGAAATGAGAGACATGAAGTCAAAGCATGAACAGCAGATCAGCTCCCTGCTAAGGGAGACCCAAAAAAATGTTGAAGAAATTAACACCTTGAAAACTAGCCTAACTCAATTGGCAAAAGAGGTTCAAAAAGCCAATGAGGAGAAGAATGCTTTCAAAAGCAGAATTAGCCAAATGGAAAAGGAGATTCAAAAGCTCACTGAAGAAAATAGTTCTTTCAAAATTAGAATGGCACAGATGGAGGCTAATGACTTTATGCAAAACCAAGAAATCACAGAACAAAGAGAGAAGAATGGAAAAATGGAAGATAATGTGAAATATCTCATTGGAAAAACAACAGACCTGGAAAATAGATCCAGGAGAGACAATTTAAAAATTATGGGCCTACCTGAAAGCCATGATCAAAAGAAGAGCCTAGACATCATCTTTCATGAAATTATCAAGGAAAACTGCCCTGAGATTCTAGAACCAGAGGGCAAAATAAATATTCAAGGAATCCACAGAACACCGCCTGAAAGAGATCCAAAAAGAGAAACTCCTAGGAACGTTGTGGCCAAATTGCAGAGTTCCCAGGTCAAGGAGAAAATACTGCAGGCAGCTAGAAAGAAACAATTCAAGTATTGTGGAAATACAATCAGGATAACACAAGATCTAGCAGCCTCTACATTAAGGGATCGAAGGGCATGGAACAGTATATTCCAGAAGTCAAAGGAACTAGGACTAAAACCAAGAATCACCTACCCAGCAAAACTGACTATAATACTTCAGGGGAAAAATTGGTCTTTCAATGAAATAGAGGATTTTCAAGTATTCTTGATGAAAAGACCAGAGCTGAAAAGAAAATTTGACTTTCAAACACAAGAATGAAGAGAACCATGAAAAGGTGAACAGCAAAGTGAAGTCATAAGGGACTTACTAAAGCTGAACTATTTACATTCCTACATGGAAAGACAATATTTGTAACTCTTGAAACATTTCAGTATCTGGGTACTGGGTGGGATTACACATGCACACACGCTCACATACATAGAGACAGAGTGCACAGAGTGAATTGAATAGGATGGGATCATATCTTTAAAACAAAATGAAATCAAGCAGTGAGAGAGAAATATATTAGGAAGAGAAAGGGAGAAATTGAATGGGGCAAATTATCTCTCATAAAAGAGGCAATCAAAAGACTCATTGGTGGAGGGATAAAGAGGGGAGGAGAGAGAAAAACATGAAGTCTACTCTCATCACATTCCACTAAAGAAAAGAATAAAGTGCACACTCATTTTGGTAGGAAAACCTATCTCACAATACAGGAAAGTGGGGGATAAGGGGACAAGCAGGGTGGGGGGGATGATAGAAGGGAGGGCATGAGGAGGAGAGTGCAATTCGAGGTCGACACTCATGGGGAGGGATAGGATCAAAGGAGAATAGAAGTAATGGGGGACAGGATAGGATGGAGGGAAATATAGTTAGTCCTATACAACACAACTATTATGGAGGTCATTTGCAAAACTACACGGATATGGCCTATATTGAATTGCTTGCCTTCCAAGGGGAGGGGGTGGGGAGGGAGGGAGGAAGAGAAGTTGGAACTCCAAGTGTTAGGATCAACTGTCGAGTAATGTTCTTGCCACTAGGAAATGGGAAAGACAGGTAAAGGGGTATAGAAGGCTATCTGCCCCTACAGGACAGGGGAGAAGATGGAGACAAGGGCAGAGAGGGATGATAGAAGAGAGAGCAGATTGGTCATAGGGGCAATTAGAATGCTTGATGTTTGGGGGGGGAGGGGATAAAAGGGGAGAAAATTTGTAACCCAAAATTTTGTGAAAATGAATGTTAAAAGTTAAATAAATAAATTTAATAATAAAAAAAAAAAATTACCAATGGAAAAAAAAAATAAAAATGAACAAAGTAAAAAAAAAAAAAAAACATTTTCACTGGTTCTTCTCAGCAATGCAAAGACTGAAGATAACTCCAAAAGACTCATGATGAAAAATGCTGTCCAGCTCCAGGGCAAGAGCTGTGGAGTCTGAACTCAGATCAACACATACCATCTGCTTTGGTTGTTGCTATTTTGTTTCTTCTTTCTCATAGTTCCTCCTATTGGTTCTAATACTTCTTTACAATATGACTAATGTGAAAATATTTAATATGAATGCATATGTAGAGCCTATATCAGAGTGCATGCTGTGTTGGGGATGGGGGGAGAAAATGTAAAACTCAAAAGCTTATAGAAGTGAATGTTGAAAACTAAAAAGAATTTATTTTTAAAAGAAAGAAATTACAGTTCACTAAGCACCCTGATTCTCCCCTTTTTAGACAAACTTCTACCTAATTATGCCTCTCCCGTTGTATACTTATGAAGCTGACTTTTGGAACCCGAGTGTACGACTTGGTCCTTATTTCTTGGAGGCTCATCCTCTCAAGTCCTGGTTTAGTTTTGGGACAGTCAATAAACATTAAGCACCTTCTACATGTGATATATTGTGCTAGGTTCTGGAAATACAACTACAGAAAAAGGACAGTTTCCATCACTAATAATAAAAGAAATGCAAATCAAAATAACCCAGGGTCTTCATCTAACACCCTGCAAATTGTCAAAGATGACTAAAAAAATGACAACACTTAATGTTGGGGGGTTGTGGAAGGAGAGCCACACTAATGCATTGTTAGTGGAGTTGCGAAATGGTACAACCATTTTGGAAAACAATTTGGAATTGTGCAAATAAAGTGACGAAGATGTCCATAAACTTTGAATAAAGGGCATTATTTGGTTTATACCCCAAGGAGGCCACTGATGAAAAAAATAGCTCCCATAACTCCAAAATATTCATAGTAACACTTTTTGGGTTAGCTAAAATCCATCAGTTCTCTCTCTGGAGGTGGATAGTATTTTATATCATGAGTCCTTTGGAATTATAGCAGGTCATTGTATTGATCAGTTATTAAATCTTTTGGAGTTGATTATCTAGAGGATTTTCCAGTAAGATCTAGAGTTAACTAAGAATGTCTATTGTCATCAATATTATTTGATAAAGTTCTAGGAATGCTAACTACACCAATAAGTAAAGAGAAAAAGAAATATGGAAGTGATTATTCACAAAGGGGAAAGAAAATTATCAGGTTTTGTTGATGATATCAATGACAAACAAAGAGGGAGTATGGGGAAATGGATAGAGAGCTAGTGTGAGAGCCATAACTTACAGGTTCAAGTCCTGTCTATGACATAGACTGTTTTTCCGATCTTGGGTGAGTCCCTACCTCTCAATACTCTAGGCAACAGTCTAGGATTGTAAAATACAGAAAAAGTGCCAATTGTATTGGTAAGGGGAGTTCCCCATGCTAGTGAAATCACTAGTCTAATCATTAGCCTTATCCCTATGACAATTTATTAGAGAACCCTTGCGATTCACCTAAAAAAATTAAATGAAAAAATAGCTTTAGCAAAGTAGCAGTATATCAAGCAAATACACAAAATTGATTAGTCCTTCTGAATATTACTAATAAATCTCAGAAGGAAAAGGCAGAAAATAAATTCCATTCAAAATAACTGCAGATGTATAAAAAATCTGGGAGTTCAGCTACCAAAACACAGAAGAATTATATGAATACAACCACAAAGTACTCATTAAAACAAACATACAAACCTAAATAATCAGAATCACACTAATTGCTATTAACTAAGTTAATTTACAGATTCAATGCCATGCCAAACTATCAAAGAGCTACTTTATAGAACTTGAAAAAAATAAAATTTATCTGAAAAATCTAAAAGTCAATAATCTCAAGAGAAATAATGAAAAAAGTGAGAAGGGAGGGGTACTAGAAGTACCAGATCTCAAACTATGCTACAAGCCAGTAATTATTTTAAAAAAAACATTATTGCACTGGCAAAAATATAGAAAAACCGATCAGTGGAACTAATTCGATTCACAAGACCTAGAGCAATAGAAGTTAGTAGCATAGTGTTCTATAAGCCAAAGGATACAAATTGCTGGAGTAAGGGCTCAGTATTCAACAAAAATTGTTGGAGAAACTGAAAAGCAATCCAAAATAAACCAGGTTTAGATCATATCATAAATAAATCAGAAGGGGAAAAGGAGATATGTTTTTACAACTATACCACAAATTTTTAAAACTCTGAGATTCTACTTCATTCTAATCATATTGAAAAAGATGACAAAAAAGAAATTGATAATTATTAGAGGAGCAGTGGGAGAACAGATACACTAACACATTGTTGGTGGAGCTGTGAAGTGAATCAAACATTCTGGAATACTATTTGGAGCAACACCCCAAAAGGCATTGAACTATGTACATTCTTAGCCCAGCAATAACCACTACTAGGCATATACTCCAAAGTTAGAAATAATGATAATAGTAGCTGGTATTTATATAGCACTCTAAGGTTTGTAATGTTATATCATTTGATTCTAACAATAAATCTTGAAGGTAAGGTACTGTTATCATCTTCATTTTACAAATGAAGAAAATGAGTCTGCGAGATGAATGACTTGCCCAAGCTCTGTTGTTGTTCAGTCACATACATCTCATCATGATCCCATTTTGGAATTTTCTTGGCAAAGACGCCAGAATGGTTTGCCATGTCCATCTTCAGCTCACCTTACAGATGAGGAACCGAAGCAAACAGGATTAAGTGACTTGCCCAGGGTCATACAGCTAATTAGTGTCAGAGACCAGATTTGAACTCAGGTTTTACTGACTCCAGGAAATGACTCTAACCACTGCACCACCTAGCTGCCTTTAATAAGTGTCTGAGGCAAGAATTGAACTTGTCTTCCTGGCTCTGAATTCAGCACTTTATCCACTGTGCATCCTAGTAAGAAGAATAGGACCCATCTATTAAAACAAAACAGTACTTTTTGGTTTGTCAAAAAACTGGAAACAAAATGGATGTCTTCTCAATTGAAAAGTGGCTGAACAGCGTGCAATATCATTGTGCTGTAAGAAATAATGAAGACTGCGAATTCAGAGAAACCTAGGATGATTGTCAGGAACTGACGAGAATGAAGTGAGCAGAACCAGGACAACAGCTGGTAAAAAAGAAAGCAGTTAAGAAAAGCTTATGAACTTTGATCAGTGCAATGACTAACCATGACTTAAGGCTAATGATGAATCATGCTTCCACTTTCTGCCAGAGAAGAAAGGTTAAAAGTACAGAATGAGACATGGGTGATGTGTGGATTTGTTTTCTTATTTGAATTTATTATAATGAGAGACTTGGGGGAGCAGGGATAGTAATTGAGGGGGGTCATAATAGAAATAGGGATTAGACCTATGATTTCATTGGAATAGGAAACTTACAAATGAGGAAACCAATTTAGATCAGGACTTTCTCTGCATCATAAAGTCTTAGGGAGTTACTTAGAGCACTGTCTAGTATCACACAGACTGTAAATATCAGAGGCAGATATTCCTGTTTGTGAGTTTGGATCTCTATTTACTATGCCATTTTGCTTCTTCGGTGACAGTGATATTAAAAGAGAAAATGGAAAAAGTATTAATGAATTATTTTTTTTAAAGCAAAAGAGCAGAAGGAAATTCAGAAGGAGACACAGAAAATTTTGGAATGACCATGTTAAATTTGAAATATACAAAAAGCCCAAGCTCTCTGTTAGTGGATATTCATGGTTTCCTGTATAGCCCTCTTTTCCTGTTCTTTGTGTTCATATTTGTTAATGTTTTTCAAGTTCACCATAGTAAAGTGGAAAAAAATTTAAAGAAGATTAATACAAATTCCTAAAGCATATGATAAGACAAGTTAAAATTTGCATCAATATTTTAGAAAAAAAGTCTTCACTTCACATGATAAAGGCAATTATAAAGGCTGACAATAGTGTAGCACCCCACTGTAATTCTTGAACAAAGCAGAAAGTGATTCACCTCTAGAGGGAGCTTGTGAAATGGCTAAAGAGCTAAACTGGAATCAAAAACTCTTCCATGGACAACATCCACATGAATAATAAGTCAGCAAAGAAGCACCAACCTATGGCTGTCATGAGGATTCATTTATGGATAGGGGATTCAGGAGAAGGTCACCATTAGAAATCACAAAAGAATTTTTGGGAAGAATCATGAACTTATTGATCAATGCAGATTATCCAAGGACACAGTAGAAACTGCAAAACATCTAGCTGGCAAACATTTAGCACCTACTGAATACCAAGAAAAATAATCTGGTGGCTAAAATTATAAACCAGATGCTTGCTATCTTTCATGAAATAAAAGACCAAATTCTCATACTACCAAAAAAAAACCCTCAAAATATTTTTGAGAATTCAATGAATAAACTGTACTGTAACTTGGACCTCATTATAAATTAAAAAACAAAATAAAACTGTTGCTCACAATTGTCAGAATACAATCCATAAACATTTAAGAACCATGATTTTAATAGATATCACCAGAGTGAATAATCTCCAAATTTGAGTGTGGTCACTAACTGAGATTGAGGTGGAAGACAAAGGGAAAATAAGTTCCTGTGGTCACTAAACCAGCTATTCCTCTCTCAGGGACATCTGCAGTTTAGATTGATTTTATTTTCAGCCTGGAGACAGGTCAACCTTAAAAATAGTCTCCAACATTATTATCTTGTTCCCTGTAGATGATTTTCATCAAAATATTTTGACCAAAATATTTCTTTGGTCATCCAATTTCAGCCCACTCCATTAAGAAAATGGACATAGTTCGTAGAATTCAAATATTCAAATGAATCTGATCTCATCAGAGCATCCTTCCCCCCATCTTCTCATAAGTTAACCACAAGGGGATCCCCCCAATAGGCTGCAGGCAGGCCTTCCTCAGTTTCTTCTGATTTCATAAGAAATAAGGAAGTAGTTGGAATATATTGGTATCATTTTCAAAATTTCTGAAGACTGTTGCATTCCATATCTTATGGCCCTTCAACACTACTACTTCAGAAAACACTGCCTAATTAAGCCCCATGATAACACTGTTGAGTTCCCTACAGGCATAGGCTGTATTGTCATTTCCATTTTGGAAAATATAGACCTAGAATAAGTAACTCACTCTTCTGAGGTTGCATGGTGAGTCAGAAGCCATGGGAAGAACAAAGCATTTCATTAGGATATTGAACTGTTCCAAAGGTCCCAAATTACTTTAATTCCTAAAATAAAAAGGAAAGTTTACGTTTCAAAAATCTCACTACAAGTTCAGTTACATTTAACCTGATTATCCCTTTCTGAATATTCTTTCAAAAGTACCGATTCCTGAACTATGTTTAATTTATTTTTATAAAATTAGAGAAGGTAGGGCATGAACTTGATTAAACATTTATTGTGCATTTATTATATGCGAAGTATTATTTGGATAGGAGGCAGCTAGGTGGCTTATTGGGCCTAGAATCAAAGAAGACCTGAATTCCAATTGGGCTCAGACACTTATTAGCTGTGTGACTCTGGGCAAGTCACTTAGCCTCTGTTTGCCTTAATCCACTGAAGAAGGAAACATAAATCCCTACAGTATCTTTGTCAGGAGAACCCCAAGAACAGTATGGTCCTCAGTGTCGTGAAGAGTTGGACACAACTGAATAACAATTTTTTGGATAGAAAGATGGATTCAATTTGGTTCCTGCCCTCAAGAAGTCTAGTTGGGGTGGGACATAGGCAAGTGGTTATAAAACAATACAAGATACAAGACAATAATATAAGAAATGTCTCAGAGTGACACAATTCTGTACCACATGAGAACTAGAGATGATAGTTGTTATAGGAATGGATGTCAGGAGACCTGAGTTCCAATCCTAGCTCAACTGCATTTCCCACCTGTCTACACTTCTCTGGAATGCATTCGGCCCCTCAGAACCTTGTCATCCTGAAAGATCATATCAACTTTGGAACTCATGCCTCTGGCCCTGGAATCCTTTCTTCCCTCTGATTGGAGAGAGTGGGGAGTGGAGAGCAGAGAGCTCCTCCCAGGTGCCTCATCATGCCCAGAAAGCACCAGGTGCTTTCTCCCTTCTCCCGCTATTCACTTTCTTTTTAAGTGTTATCTTCTACTGTTAGATTGGAGCTCACTGAGGGCAGGGTCTGTCTTTTGTTTTTCTTTGTATCCCTAACCTCTTAGTACAATGCCTGGCTGCTAGTTGAGTGATTGATTGAGTTACTAACTCGCTTCGTGGCCTTGGACAAGAGGTCATTCATTCAATATAGTCATTCAACAAGTATCTCTAAGTATTTGCTATAATCAGCAAAGGATTTTGTTAGACTCTGGAACGACAAAAACAAACCAGAAAGAGGACCTGCTCTTAAGGAGCTTATTTTCTACTAGGTAAATCAGTCAACATTAATTAAGCCTACTATGTGCCAGGTACTGTGTTAAGCACTGAGGATACAGAAAGAGGTAAAAGAGAGTCCCTGCTCTCAAGGAGCTGACAATCTAATGAATAGGTGACTACATCATTGGGTGAATACAACATGCCACAGATAAGGAAATCAAAAGTATATTCGAAGTAAATATGAAATAATGAGGGAACACTAACAACTAGGAAGGTAAAAGCATTTCCTCTTGTGTGGAGACCTCAACTGCTTCATCTGCAAAATGGAAAAGCTGTGCTAAATATTTTTTTATAATCCCTTCAAGTTCTAAGGCTCTATTACTCAATGAATTGAGATGAAGAAGTTACTATGGATTACACTGGTCTGGGAAAGCTTTACTAAATGAAAAACTATCTTGAACTGGGTTCCAAAGAACAGAAAAGTGATAAACAGAAGTACTTCTCTATATGTATGTGTTCTACATACTCACACTTCAGTTAAGCAGCCAAAATAATTGTATTAATAACTTGCTGACATGCTTATAGTGAATTACACACATGACCAATTCCTTGACTCCATTATCTCATTTGATAGAATTCCCAACTAGGGTGACTGAAAGGAATGTGCAGTGAATGATGAAAATAGAATTCCCTAACTTCAGTGACACCCAGCACTAGGCTTGAATGGAGTGATTCTCCTTTCTACACTCACTTAAACCATGGGTTAGAATCAGCCTCTCCACCATTCAATCACAGTTCATTTCTATGCAACATTAAAATATCCAATATCAAAAAGACAATGGTGGGGTATAGGAAGGAAGTGCAAAACAAAAAGAGAAGAGAGAATGTACATAGCTTTCTTCTCTCTTTGTCACATAAATTTCCTGACTTTAGACCATAGAATTACAGCTATAGAGCTGGAAGGAACTTCAGGCATCATCTAGCCCAACAATCTCATTTTACAAATGAGGAAACTGAGGCCCAGAGAGGCTTAAGTGCCTTGCTTATCTAACTTACAGAGAATAAGTGACAGTCACTATTCAAACTCAAGTCCTTCAACTCCAGGGTCATCAATCTTCCCACTGCACCACACTGCTTCCTAACTTGCTTCTATGATTGGCTTTTGTTTTTGATGGAGACAGAAGCTCTGCTTACCCGCTTGAAGGAAAATGGAAAACTAATATTATTATCTAAATGTCAGTCTCAAACACATTTTGACAACTCATCATTACACTTCAGATAAAAGGGATTTATTCTGGACAGATTTCTCTAGACAATGACCTCAATTCTCCAATTTGCTTGCATGTACAGACATAGTCATTGCAGTCAAGTATTTTACTTATTAAAAAAACAAAGAATTTTTCTTCCTCTAACCTTATACTCCTTCAATAAATACCATAACCTCTAGGTGTTTTCATAATAAAATTTGTGTAGAACAAGCTATCTGTGCTTTCTTTTTTCCTGCACAGTTAGTCCCCTGTGAAGACTGTTCCATAAAATGGAGATAATGACACTGTCATTGTGAGGAAACCATTTTGTAAACTATAAAATGCTACGTAGGTGTGAGTGATTATTCTCATTACTGAGGGAAGTAGTAGATTTGAGCAGGAGAAGCATTTATGAAAGTAAAATTCCATTTGCAAGGACTCTGTCCATATATTTTCATACATAACCATAATATACTTATAAAGGTTTAAGGGTATAGAGGATAGAAAGCTGGGTTTAGCAATCTCTGGAGACAAATCTTCCCTTTGCCATTAAGTAGCAGCATGACTACAGGCAAGTGAGTTCCCATGGGTTTAATTATCCCCTCTACGTAGATGACTCCTAGATCACTTTCTATAGTATCCAACATTCTTTAAAGCTTCAGTTGTGCATCTCTCACAACTACTGGACATTTTAAACTAGATGTGCTATAGGCATCTCAAGGGCAGCTAGGTAGTGCAGTGGATAGAAAGCTGGGAGACTCAGGAAGACGAGTTCAAATCCAGCCTCAAACACTTACTAGCAATATGATCCCAGGCAAGTCACTTAATCCTGTTTACCTCAATTTCTTCATCTGTAAAATGAACTGTAGAAAGAAATGACAAATCTCTCTGATATCTTTGCCAAGAAAATCCCAACAAAGAGACGTGCAAGCCTGACTGAAACAACTGAACAACACTTTCCCAAATTTTCTTTTTTCTATTGTGGGTACAACTAACATTTTAGCAACCTCGATTTACAACTTTGGTGTTATCTTCAGCTCCTTACTCTCAGTCACTTCAAATAGCTAATCAGTAGTCAAAACATTTCTCCCTCCATTATGTCTCTTGCATCTGTTCTTTTCTCTTGATTTATGAGACTGCCATCCTCTTTCAGGCTCTTATTTCCTTTTGACTGGCCTGTTACAATTTTGTCCTAACTGATCTTCATGCCATAAGTCTTTCCCCACTCCAATCACAGAAGCACATGAAATGCCCAACAAATTATCATCCAGTTTCTATTTGGAGACCTATGAGGAGCCCAAACCTACCACCACCACCTCTCAAGGCCACCTCTCATTCCACCTTTGCATAGCTCAATTTATCCTCTATATGCTTGTAGTGGTTCTCTTAAAGTGCAAATCTGACCATGTTACTCCCCTGCCTCATAATCTCTAATGACTTTAGGATCAAATAAAGGATTTTTGCATAAGACAGCCATGTGTGAAATGATACAGAAAGCGCATTGGATTGAACAATGGCCAAGAAAAAGAGATGAAGTTCCTTCGACCAGCTCAGGACTGCCAAAAGTCAGAAGCTGCAGACCCTGGAAGAGGGACAAATAGGTCAGAACTCCACAGCAGTTTCCTCTGAGTAGGGAAACCTCAGAGAACAGATTACTTAGCTCTCTGATCAGGGAAATGCAAAGGGGAGGAATGGTGGGAGGGAAGGAAACAAGCATTTATTAAGAGCCCACTATGTACCATTTCATCTTTATACCAATCCAGTAAAGCAGATGCTATTATTATCTCCATCTTACAGTTGAGGAAACTAAGGTAATCAGAGCGACTTAGCCAGTCACACAACTAAACAAGCATTTGGGACCAGACCTGTCTCTAGCCCCAATGTTTTATCCACTGTGCTACAGCAGTACCCTGATCAGAGTTATAGAGCCCTGACCAGGGACACTGAAAACTGTAAAGGCTCTGAGTGCAGGCACTCCAAGGAAAATGGAAACTAGCAGAAGGGACCTAGGAAAATGAGATCATCACTAAATAGGATGTGACCAATCCATTTAAAGAGTACCAGAAGGAAAGAGCCTGACCCTGTCACAAAGTTCCAAAATAGGAACTGAGGCTTGAGAAATGAGGAAACAGAAGAAATCATTGAAAACTGTAAAAAAAAAAAAATTTACTGAAAAGTAAAATCCAGATGAAGAGTAACTATACCAAAAGTATAAGCACAGCATAAGAGGAAATAATGACTTAGCTACAAGGACTATGAGAGTATCAGGAAAACATGGAGAAACAGATAAAAAATGAAATAAGTACCCAGAGGAAAAAATTGGATAGAGAATAAATGTTTTAGAACAGATGGTGGAAAACTTTTTCCAAGTAACAGACTTCCTGAAAAATTAGAATAGACAAAACAGAGCTCAAACTACTTTATAAGACAAGAAATATTACAAAACAAAAATTGAGATTGAAAAATGAAAGAAACTGTAAGTTGCCTACTACTGAAAACAATTGACCCAAAAGAGAGGATGATGAAAGACAACTTAAGCATCATTGTACTCTCTGAAAACCATGACCTCCCCCCAAAGCCCACGTCATATTTTAAGAAACCATAAAACTTTTAAAATTATGTAAATAATATGATAACATTATTTTATATAGTTACATACAATTATGAAAACTGTCTACTTTTATCACAACAAGAGAGAAAAGTGAAAATTGAAAGAATCTATCAATCACTTCTCAGAAGCAATTCTTAAAGGTTATAACCAAAATTCAGAGTTTTGAGATCAAAGAAAAAAATGCCATAAGCAGACAGAAAGATTACACAAAACTTGGGAGCAATGACATCAAGGAGAGAAAGTCACACAACAATATTCCAAAAAGTAAAATATAAAGATTTACAATCAAGAATAACTTACTCAGCAAAACTGAGGATAATTCGACATGGGTGGAAAATGGATATTAATGGAATAGAAGACTTTCTAGTGTTCCTAATGAAAAGACCACAGCTAAGTATAAACTTTGAAGTTTAAACACAGGTGTCAACAGATACTTAGAAAGGTTTTTGAACTTTTGAGCAAATGGAAAGATACATATGGTTTACATTTGTAAAATTCCATTTAAAATCACTATTTTGGATTACACCTACTAAGACAGAGGAATCACATTGACATAACTACAAAACATTCTTTACAGAAATGAAGATAGGCTTAAATAATTGGAGAGATATTAATTGATCTTGACTAGGCAGTGTCAATATGATAAAAATGACAATATTACTTAAAATTAATTTTGTGCCATACCAATCAAACAACCAAAAGTTTACATTATAGAGAAAGAAAAAAAATCATCTGGAGGAACAAAAACAATTTAATTCATCTGAAGTAACAAGAAAGAAAAAATATTGAATTCACCTGAAAGAACAAAAAGTTTTTAATTCATCTTGGGAAAAAATGTTTTTTAATTCATCTGGAGGAACTACCAAAAGTTCACATTATAGAAAAAGAAAAACAATTTATTCACCTGGAAGAACATCAAGAATTTCAAAGTGCGGCATTTAAAAAGGCTCAAGAGACATAATTTCTGGGTAATTGAATCATCGTATTAATAATGACAGGATGTTTGTTAATAAAGGAGATGGTCAGGGGGTGGAGCCAAGATAACAGAGTAGAAGGATGGACCTGCTCTAGCTCTCCCCCCATAACCCATAAAATATCTAAACAAATTTTAGAGCAGCAGAAGCCACGAAATGACAGAGTGAAACATTTTTCCAGCCCAAAACAGCATGGAAGGCCAACAGGAAAGGTCTATTGCACTGGGTTTGGAGAGGAGTGCAGCCCAGTCTGGGCCACACCACAAGGACAGGACTGGAGCAGAATTCAGGGTGCAGAATCATGGGTAGCAACTGCGGTTCCCAGATTTCTCAACCCACAAAAGCCAAAAACAGCTTCAAAGGTCAGTAAAAAGCTCTTTCACCTGGGTAAGAGAGGAGTGCAGTGTGGCCACAGTCCCAGCCCCAGAGCAGCACCACTTTCCATTTTTGAAGACCTCTGCCTGAAGGACCTGGGGGAATTAAGCAGCTGATCTGGGTCTCAGTCCTGAATGGCAGTCCTGGGGTGAGGAGGACCACTGGTGTGGTGGAGCTGGTGATGGCTGTGGAGAGGGAATCCTACTTACAGTTCCAGGGCAGAAAAGAGTTCTTGTGGTTGCTCATAGTCCAGAGTGCAGCCCAGGAAAGGAGGAAACTTCTTTCCCTTGAGTGTGCCCCCTGGGAGGAACTGAGAACTTACAGTTCTCTACAGATATCTCAGGGAACAGCTGCACAAAACCTCTGAAGCTTAGGATAGTATACCCTCCACTTGACAAAGGACTCAAATGTCAAGTAACTGACTGAGAAAATGCCCATAAAGGGGGAAAAGAATAAGACCATAGAAGGTCACTTTCTTGGTCAACAGGTATTTTCTCCTATCCTTTCAAATGAGGAAAAACAAAGCATACCATCAGAGGAAGATATCAAAGTCAAGGCTTCTACATCCTCCAAAAAACAAATGCGATGGTCTCAGGCCATGGAAGAGCTCAAAAAGGATTTTGAAAATCAAGTAAGAGAGGTGGAGGAAAAATTGGGAAGAGAAATGAGAGCAATGGAAGAAAATCATGAAAAGTGAGTAAACAGCTTGCTAAAGGAGACCCAAAGAAATGCTGAAGAAAATAACATCTTTAATAATAGACTAACCTGAATGGCAAAAGAGGCCCAAAAAGCCAATGGGGAGAAGAATGCTTGAAAAGCAGAATTGGCCAAAGGGAAAAGGAGGCTGAAAAACTCACTGAAGAAAATAGTTCTTTAAAAATTAGGATGGAGCAGATAGAAGTTAATGACTTTATGAGAAACCAAGAAATTATAAAACAAAACCAAAAGAATGAAAAAATAGAAGACAATGTGAACTATCTCATTGGAAAAACAACTGGCCTGGAAAATAAATACAGGAGAGATAATTTAAAAATTATTGGTCTACCTGAAAACCATAATCACAAAAAGAGCCTAGACACCATCTTTCATGAAATTATCAAGGAAAACTGCCCTGATATTCTAGAACCAAAGGGTAAAATAGAAATGGAAAGAATCCACCAATCATCTCCTGAAAGAGATCTCAAAAGAAAAACTGCTAGATATATTATAGCCAAATTCCAGAGTTCCCAGGTCAAGGAGAAAATATTTCAAGCAACCAGAAATAAACAATTCAAGTCTTAATGGAAATACAACCAGGATAACAGGATTTAGCAGCTTCTATACTAAAGGATTGAAAGGCTCAGAATATGCTATTCCAGAGGTCAAAGGAGATAGGATTAACACCAAGAATCACCTACCCAGCAAAACTGAGTATAATACTTCAGGGGGAAAAAATGGTCTTTCAATGAAATAGAGGACTTTCAAGCATTCTTGATGAAAAGACCAGAGATAAAAAGAAAATTTGACTTTCAAACACAAGAATCAAGAGAAACATGAAAAGGTAAACAGGAAAGAGAAATCATAAGGGACTTACTAAAGTTGAACTGTTTACATTCCTACATGGAAATTCAATATTTGTAACTCTTGAAACTTTTTTCAGTATCCAAGTAGTTGGTGGGATTGCACACACACACACACACACACACACACACACACACACACACAGCACAGGGTGAATTGAATAGGATGGGATCATATGTAAAAAAATGCAATTAAGGGGTGAGAGAGGAATATATTAGAAGGAGAAAGGGAGAAATGGAATGGGGCAAATTATCTCTCATAAAAGAGGCAAGTAAAAGCCTTTTCAGTGGAAGGAAAAAGGGGGGAGGTGAGAGAGAAAACATGAAGCTTACTCTCATCACATTTGACTCAAGGAAGGAATAAAATACATACTTATTTTGCTATGAAAAGCTATCTTACAACACAGGAAAGTGGGGGAGAAGGGCATAAGCAGGGTTGGGGGGATGATGGAAAGGAGGGCAATGGGAGGAGGGAGCAATTAGAAGTCAACACTCTTGGGGAAGGACAATGCCAAAAGAGAGAATAAAAGAAATGGGGGGGCAGAACAGGATGGAGGGAAATATAGTTAGTTTTACACAACATGACTATTATGGAAGTCATTTGCAAAACTACACAGATATGGCCTATATTGAATTGCTTGCCTTCCCAATAGGAATGGGTGGGGAGGGAGGGAGGAAGAGAACTTGAAACTCAAAGTGTTAGGAACAACTGTTGAGTATTGTTCTTGCACACAACTAGGAAATGAGAAATACAGGTAATGGGGTATAGAAATTTATCTTGCCCTACAGGACAAAATAGAAGATGGGGATAAGGGAAGGGAGGGATGTTAGAAGGGAGGGCAGATTGGTGATGAGGGTAATTAGAATGCTCAGCATTATGGGGTGGGGGGAGGGGAGAGATGAGGAGAAAATTTGAAAGTCAAAATTTTGCGGAAATGAATGTTGAAAACAAATTAAACATTAAAACATAAATTAAAACATAAATTTAAAAAAATAAATAAAAGAATGGTCATTTGGTCATCTCTCTCTGAGATCAAAAATAGCCATGGTGGTTGGTACAGGGCTTTAATGCCCGTTGAAAGAGGGATGCTCTCTAGGGTGGCAATGAACTCTGATTTATTAACAATTAATGATTCCCCAATTGATAAATGGTCAAAGGATATGAACAGAGAATTCTCAGAGGAAGAAATTAAAACTATCTATAGTCATATGAAAAAATGCTCTAAATCACTATTGATTAGAGAGATGCAAATCAAAACAGCTCTGAGGTACCACATCACACCTATCAGATTGGCTAACATGACAAAACAAGATCATGATAAATGTTGAAGATGTGGGAGAGTTGGAACACTAATTCATTGTTGGTGGAGCTGTGAGCTGATCCAACCACTCTGGAGAGCAATTTGACCCAGCAATATTGCTTCTAGGGCTGTATTCCCAAGAGATCATAAGAATGGAAAAAGGTCCCACAAGTACAAAAATATTTATAACAGCTCTCTGTGTGGTGGCTAAGAACTAGAAATTGCCCACTAATTGGGGAATGACTGGACAAATTGTGATATAAGAATGTAATGGAATACTATTGTGCTATAAGAAATGATGAACAAGAAGACTTCAGAGAGGCCTGGAAGGACCTATGTGAACTGATGTTGAATGAAAGGAGCAGAACCAGGAGAACTTTATACACAGCAGCAGTCACAGTGTGAGAGAAACTTTTCTGGTAGACTTAGCCCTTCACAACAATGCAAGGACCTAAAAAAATTTCCAATGAACTCTTGAGGCAAAATGCCTTCTACATCCAGAGAAAGAACGATGGAATTGGATCGCAGAATGAAGCAGATCATTTTTTTAATGTTCTGTTTTGTTTTGTTTTCAGATTTCTCTCATTTATTTTAATTCTTCTATGTGACATGACTAAGATGAAAATGTGATTAATGGGAATGTATGTGTAGAACTCATAAGGTTGCATGCTTTCTCAGGGAGGGAACAAGGAGGAAGGAGGTAAGGTGGGGGAGGGAGGGGGAGAAATCTAAAATATATGGAAGTGATTGTGAGAAACTGAAAACAAATTACTTAAAAAAAAAACAATGAGAGAATGAATATTATAATGAGGTGGCTAAACCTATTCAAATAAACTTTGATTATGTCATTTATTTCTAAGTTATTCCCAGCCATTGGCAATCTATTCAAAGAATTTATCCCCACCTAAAGCTAAGTAAAGCACAATGATTTCCCCACCTGGGTGGGGTCTGAACAAAACTGTTGAGAAAGTTAGTCCAATATCATTATCAATAATGTTCTTCAAGAGAATGAACTTTTGAAGTCAGTACTTTAGAAGAATGGGGGAACTCTGGATCTCCCCAAATCATTTGTTATTAATAATCATTTCCCTCAAAAGGAAATAATGAAAAAAGGGTGGGAAGGAAAGGACAGAGTAGTACCAGATCTCAAATCATAATACAGTCGTAATACAGAATAGTGATCATCAAAACTATATGGTTATTGAAAAAAATGATAAAGTTGATCAGTGGGATGGATTAGGAACATAAGACCCAGAAGTAAGTAAACAGAACAGAACAGAGCTTGACAAACTGAAAGACCCCAACTACTGAGAAAAGACCCCTTGACAAAATCTGCTGGGAAAACTGGAAAGCAATCTAGCAGAAATTGCTTGTTAGTTGTTAAACCATCATCAGATACAATTTATCGCAATAAACTCAAAAAGGACATATTATCTTGATATAAAAGGTTTCATTTGCAAACAAGTTAGAGTAGTAGGCAAGGAAGCACTACCTTATGTAGCTCTGGATCGGAGGAAAGTTCTTAACCAAACAATGGATTAGGACAATCACAGGAAATAAAATGGATACTTTGGATTGCATAAAAATGTTAAAGCTTCTATAAAATAAAATCAAGGCACCAAAAATTAGAAATTTAACAGTTAAATGGGGGAAAATTTTGAAGAAAGTGTCTCAGACTAAACAAAGTCTGAGATCCAAGATACATAGGGAAATGATTCCAATGTATAAAAAGAAATGTCAGTTCCCAGTATGTAAATGGTAGAAGGATATAAACAGGCAGTTCTAAAAACAAAAGTTCTCCAGATTACTTATAGTGAAGGAAATGCAAATTAGGAGGTTCCACTCAGATTGGCACAGCTGACAAGAAAAAAAAATAGTAATTGTTAGTAGGCACTGTGAAAGAGCAGGAATACTAAAGCATTGTTGGTAGAGCTGTGAATTGGTGTAGTTACGCTGGAAAAGAAATGGGAACTATACCTTCCAAATAATCACTAGATAATCGTACTAGGCTTCTTTTCCAAAGAATAAAAAGAAAATGTAGTAACAAAGCACATATACACAAAAATATTCATAGGAACTTTTTTTGGTCATAGTAAAGGGTTGGAAACTAAGGTGATATCCTTCAAATGGGGAAAGGCTAAACAAATTATGGTATGCCATTATAATAGACTATTATCGCACCACAAGAAATGTTAAGAGACAAATTCAGAAGGTGACAGCTAGACCTCACAGTGCATTGGGCACTGGGACAGGAATCAGCAAGTCATGAGCTCAAATCCAGCCTCAGATACTCACTTGCTTTGTCTCCCTGGGCAAGTCAATTGACTTCTGTTTGCCTCAGTTTTCTCAACTGTAAAATGGAGGTAATAGTAGTACCTACCTCCAGAATTGTTGGGAAGATCAAATGAGATAATATCTGTACAGTGTCTGGTACATAGTAAGTACTGTTGTTGTTTGTCAAAGTGTAGAGAAACAAAATAAATATCAGGGAACATGACCGTTTCTATATACAAAGAACAGAAAAAAAAAAAAGGCTTGTATGTGAAACTATTAATGTCAATTACATACAGCACTCCCCGTTCCTGTCTCCCCCCTCCCCAAATTTGGCTTTAAATCCCTTTGGCAACCTGGCCCCACCTTACTCTTCCAGTCTTATGATCGTGCACTTTTCTCCTTGTCACACTTTGTGATTCTGCCAAACTGACCTTTATGTTGTTCCTTACCCACAATTCTCCATCCTCCATCTCTATTCATTTTCACTGGCCATCCCCCCATGCCTGAAATGCATTCCTTCCTCTTGTCTACGTCATAGAATTTCTTGATTCCTTCAAAGCATCACCTTCTAGGTGAAGCCTTTCCTGATTCCCCAGTTGCTAGAGCCTCCACAACCACCTCTACCTCCCCCCAAAATTGTCTTTCTTTTTTATATGTATTTATTTGTATATGTTGTCTCCCCCAGTAGTATTTAAGCTCTTTGGAGGCAGATCTTTCACTTTTGGTTTGTATCCTCCTCCCTTGCACAGTGCCTGGCACATAATAAGCACTTAATAAATGCTTGTTAATTGGATGAAATCATTTCACCTCCCTGAGCCTCGGTTTCCTAAGATTATTGTGAGGCTCAAAATGAATGTAAAGTGGTTTTTTTAAACTTTAAAGTGCTAAATAAATGTCAGTTACTATTTTTATGTCATGAATTCTTATTTTATTCTCCCTGTTATTTCACAACATCCCTGAGAAACTAAAAAGTCTAAGATGTTAAATCTTTTGTGCTAGTACACTCATATCTTATTTAATAGTGGATAGAATGTTGGTCTTAGAGTCAGGAACACTCGAGTCCCAATTTTGCCTCAGATATTTAGTAGATGGTGTAGTAACTAGAGTGCTGAGGTTAGTTAGAGTCAGGAAGACCTGAGTTCAAATCCAAATTCAGACATTTACTTTCTCTGTGATCCTGGACAAGTCACTGAACCTCTCTGTTTGCCTCCCTTCCCTTCCTTCCTTCCTTCCTCTAGTGATACAGCAGATAGAGCACTGGTCCTAAGGTCAGAAACACACATAATAGGTGTTTAATAAATGCTTGTTCTCTCCTCCCATATATGAACCTGGATAAGTCACTTAATTTCTTGGACCTTGTAGTGGTAAGGGAATTTGAAGATCTTCCCTGCCTCTTAATAGGCCCATGTGACCTGCTTTGAGCTTTGGCCCAGCCCCCAGCTTGAAACCCATGAAACCCATGGTGGGAGGAGCTTGCTGAATGGGTGGAGCAAAAAGAGATAGTGAGATGGAGCTGGGAGAGAGCAGGCAGAGCAGAGAAGAGCAGCTAGCATGAATGAGAGAGGGAGTGATTTTTGCCTAAGGGATCTTGTTTGTGGGGAGGCCTGATGGAGGGAAGACTTGGGGATGGTCATGCTCTCTTTATTGGTAATGTGTACAAACTTCATTGATACCATGGTGGAATTGGCTTTCTGGTATCTGAAAAAATATTTCAACTTTGAGGAAGAAAGTTTATATTTTGTGAATTTACCCTATAAATATGCACATATATCCATAGTGGCTGCTATGGGTATCACACTGGTGTTACAAATGGCAACAAGGATGGGATTGTGAAATATAAAACCTCTACTTAGAGACAGGAAAGCTCTAGGAAAGGAAATGAGTATCACAGGATGGGAAGATTGACCTTATTCCTCCTTGGTGAGAGAATGGGCTAAAAGCATAGGACTTTGTGAGAACTGTGAACAGAGGCTACAGAAAGGAGACCCCAGAGATTTAGAAAGATGTTTGCAAGGAATACCAATAGAAATGGGAAAGGAAATGGCAGGGATTTGTAAAAGAAGATGGGCATTGTTAACAAACTATTGTATTATATGTAAAGAGTAGAGACAAATTGCTGGAGGAAAAGGTTTAGCTGAAAAAGAAGTTAGCTCATTTGCAAGAGAAGCTTTCTATGCTACAGAATCTGAACTTTCCTTTAGAAGAACAAGCTGAAAAGTATCAGGTAGGGGAAGAAAAGGCAGCTGTGAGTTTAGCTCAGAAAAAAAAAGACAAAAGTTAACAACAGGAAGATTTGTGCAACCCTTGCAAATGCAGAGCCTGATTGGGGCCCAGACACCTGGGAGGAAAACATGTGAGAGAAAAATGAAAAAAATTTAGATGAGGAGGCTTCTAGGAATGTGGGAGCACATCCAATACTATGAAGGAAGTAGGAGAACTGTTGGGCACACAGTGTTTAAGGAAGTAACTGAGGATTTTACTCAGCAGGACATCCCAGATATTTTAAATCAATTCACCCAAAAAATGAGAGAATCATTAGTGTCTGGGATGGTGAGAATCAGTACAAAGGAGGAGTATGAATAGGTAACATAGATTGCTTGAAGTTCATAGGTATTAGTCAGAATCCTTTTGTACAACAAACTTTTAGGGATTACCATATTCAAGGAGGAAACAATGGAACTGATCTGTTAGCTTTATCTGGGGAGGGGTGCAATAAACAGTATCCTACTGACTCTATGTGGGCTCCTGGAGATAGACCCTGGTATTAGCTTAGAGGCTGTATAAGAAAGTTAAAGGAAGAGGTAATGAAAACTGAAATAATGGTCTGAGACACCAAGGCTTATCATAGTGTATCTTATGCTATATGATTGGGAGTATATCATACTCCCTTAACAGTTTTTCATAGGAATATAATAGTGAAATCTGCTCCTCCTGCTTATAAGTGCCTGATTCTGACCCTAGTAATTGGAGAAATAGGGCACCCTCTTTCAGAGGTGCTAGATAAGATTTCATAGTTAGGTGACTTATGGGAATGGGGAAAAGATAAATTTCCTCAAGAAAGAAGAGCACATAGTAAATAGCCAGCAGATTCAAAGTCAGAATAGATTAAGGAGGAAAGAATTGTTTACTGCTCTAAGAACAGAGATAGATTTTCAAAGAAGAGATGGTATTCTAACTAATGAACTATTTAAGATGTACTGAGAAAAGGGACTTAATATTAGAAGGGATAGTTAAGTATGAACTGCCCCTACTGAGTCATTGTAACCAAATTTGTCACATCTGTAGGGAGAATAGGAAATTGACCCCAGCTCAGATAAAAGAAATACAAAGACAGGATTACAGACCCCAAATCAATTTTACCATATATTAGAAAAATGGATCAAATACTATAACTAGGGCATTCATAGATACTGGGGCAGAGGCCTGCTTTATATATGGAAACTCAGACAAATTTAAACATGGAACTTCTATTACCATCACAGGACTAAGAGGGACTGAAATACCAGCCAGAAAAGTCAAACTAATGAAGAAAACTGGACAATTACCTAAGAAAGAATATACAATGGTAATTGTACCTGTTCCTGAATAGATCATTGCAACAGATATATTGAGAGGTATGACTTTAAATTTACTGAAGGGAGATACCAATTTGTAGTAAGGAAGATAAGAATTAATACTGTTTTAGTAGGTAAAATAAAAATGAACCCAATCACTTTACCTGAACCTTCTGAAGTAATTACTTTAAAGTTTATCACGTGCCAGGTGGGCAAGATAAAATTACCAATACTATAAAAGAATATGTTAAGGCAGGAGTGTTAGTCCCTACAATCAATGAAATAATCCTGTCTGACCAGTATAAAAGTCAGATGGACATGGAAGATGACAATGAATTATAGACAATTGAATAAAGTGACCCTCCCCCCCCCACTGCTGTTCCAGATTACCTTAATTAATTAATTGATTAATTAATTAATTACTATTACCTTAACAGAAAGGATCCAGAAACGTGATGGAACTTAGTACACAGTTACTGATTTAGCCAATGCTTTCTTTACTATCTCAATAGATTCTGCACATGGGACCAGTTTGCTTTCACTTAGCAGGGCAGACAATACACTTTTACCCTTGCCACAAGGATATCTGCATAGCCCTACTATTTATCATAAGATCGTGGCTGAACATTTGGATGAATTAGAACTACAAGGTATATAGATTACCCACTACATAGATGATATTATGATACAGGGGAAGAAATGAAAAAAAGATGGAGAAGAGTTTGATACTTCTAATTGAATATATGAAAAGCAAAGGGTGGGAAGTTAACCCTGCAAATGTTCAAGGACCAGCTCAAACAGTAAAATTGTTAGGTACACAATGGAATAGGGGCTGTGAGAGAGTCTCCTGAAAGCCCAACAAAAGATTCAGAATTTTCCTATCCTTAACAATAAGAATGAGGCCCTCAAAGTCTATAGTATTATTTTGGTATTGGAGACATCACATTCCTCATTTGGGATATATTTTGAAACCCTTACATAAAATTACTGGGAAGAAATATGAATTTGACTGGGGACTTGAACAGAGTGAAGCTTTTGAAGAATCCAAGGCTGCTATTTAGTTGGCCCTCGATTTATGGCCTATGCAAATTATCTTGGTGGAATTATAAGTGACTGTACAGGAAAAAAATGCAAAGTGGAGTTCATGGCAAAAACAACAAAGCTAAAATGTACCCTTCGGATTTTGGTGTAACAAACTCGCTTCATCTGGAGTTCAATATACCCCTTTTGAAAAGAAGTTGTTAGCTGCATATTGGGCTTTGGTAGAGACTGAACAACTGACTCTGGGCCATGAAGTAATATGAAGGCCTGGAATCCCAATTATGACCTGGGTAATGAGTACCCTAGCTTCTCACAGATTTGGACATGCACAAGAGGCTAGCATAGTTAAATTGTACATTCCAAATAAATGTAAAACAGACAAAAGCGGAATTTCTGCTTCATATGAATCTATAGCAAACATAGATACTCAGGGAAATGATATGGCCCCTAAACCAAAGCAACAATTGGTACAGTCCTTGGTAAAATGGAATGAGGGATACAATGGATTAACTGAAGAACAAAAGAGACACGTGATTTACTGATGGGACAGAAAAATATTTGGGCCACAAAAGATATTAGAAAGCAGCAATCTATTATCCTTGTACTAGGCAGACTTTGGAAAGTGTGGGGACAAGAGGAAGTAGCCAATATGCTGAACTTATGGCAGTACATCAGGACAAGGACGACAATATCTTATATTTACTGATTCATGGACAGTAGCTAATGGGTTAGCTACATGGATGCCCATGTAGAAAAATAAAAATTGGGAAATTCATGGTAAACAAGTCTGGGGCAAAGAATTATGAGAAGATACATGGGACATGTCTTTGGTTACTAATTTGTCAGTTTTTCATATAGATGCTGACATGGCCCTCAAAATGCCTGAACATGAGTACCATGCACATGCTGATAGACTAGCAAAGATTGTTATTCAACATATTGTCCCTACTCTGAAACCAACTGAGATCTGGTACTAGCAAAATGGGTCCATCAAATGGTAGACCATTTAGGGGTCCAGACCACACACCAGTGGGCACAAGAGCAAGGTTTTAGTATCTCTCATTTATTGTTAAAACAAGTAATAGAGGAATGTTGTATATGTCAATTGGAAAACAAACAAACTGTTACTTGGGTAGTAACTGGAGAAATAGCAAGGGGAAAAGTACCAACCCAAATATGGCAAATAGATTGTGTTGGACCCCTACCTCAAGATAAAGCATGCAAATTTATATGTACTTGTGTTGACACCTATTCAGGTGTACTAGTGGCTTGTCCCTATAAGAATGTGAGCCAGAAAAACACCTGTAAAACTCTAGATATCATAAGTCTATATTGTGGAACCCCAATGCAGATTCAAAGTCACAATGGGTCACATTTCAAAGGTAATGAAATGAAGAGGTATTGTATATTAAACAACATAGAATGGATATATCATATTATCCATAAACATTCTATTCAAAGAACAGTTAAGAAAGCTAAGTTCTAATAATTTTTACCAAAATTGGAAAGATAATTTGTTTACTGTTTTATGTAATTTGAATAATAGGCTATTGGGAGAAAGTACACCTCTAGACAGAATGATGATCACAAATCTGCAAATTAGAAAAAACAAACATTTAATAGGAATGTATGTGTAGAAACTATATAAAATTGTATGCCGTCTCGGGGAGGAAGGGGGAAGCTGGGAGAGAGGAAGAGGGAGGGAGGAAAATAAAAAATCTAATTTTTATGGTAGTGATTGAGGAACTTTGAACATAAATAAGTAAAGAAGCAAATAAATAAAAAATTTAAAAAATGACTAATTAAAAAACAACAACAAACACATAAGATCCCAAATGCTGAGTATTGGATGTGAAGCAAGTTGTTCTAGCATCATATCCAGGAACACCTGGTTCAGTAGGATATGATTTACATTGTTTAGAGGACTTTTGGTTGGATAGAAATGAAATAAGAAAAATCTCTACTGGAATATGTATGAGAATCCCTAAAAATCATATTGGATGGATATTACCTAAAGCAGGATTAGCAACTTGAGGAATACATGTATTGGCTGGAGTACTAGATTCTACTTATCAAGGAGAAATTATTGTGGTATTTCAAAATTTAAGTGAAGAACCTACCTACACAGTTTTGTAAAAATGATAGAATAGTTCAAGTGATTAGTACTCCTTGCGAAACAAAACCGCTTGTGAAAACTGACCTTCTTTCCAAAATAGCGATCAGAGCAAGTGAAGGGTTTGGTTCTACTGATAGAATAAAATGCTAAAGTATGGGTAAAACAGAAGCCAGATGATGTTCCAAAGGCTGAGGAGATTATAGCACGCAGAGAAAATACCATAATTGTTGTTAACTCCAGAGAAGATGATTACCAGATTGTGCCTTTAATTCATATATTTTGCCATGAATAAGGCTATGATAGTGGGTTCATGGACTGCAGAAGTATGGCTGACCTCTATCTACCCTGCTTCTGATTTTTGTCTCCTTATTCTTTTTAGCTTTTGTCTGTTCAACTTGTTTGTTAGATTTGTCTCTTGTAGGCTTAGTGGCCTCCACTTGTAGATGACTTAAGCTGCATGTCACCCTCTGTCCAAGACTACAATATGTCACCTTTGGACTTGGCATTGACCTAGCTTTGGATACTGGCTAAAGAACTGACCTCTGGAATGGGACCTCTTGAGGTAGGGACAGCTGTACATCCAATCTCAGAAGGCAGTAGTTATAGAGGAAGAGACCTTCACCCCATATCCCAAGGGATTTTGGGTCCCACTCATGTCAGGTGGGAATGATGGGGTGCTTGTGCTCAAACCTCACCCTAAGATATTACTTTATGTGTTTATTTTGTGTTATCCTTGTTATATTGTTACGAAGTTATGTTGATACCAGTTACCCTTAAACTCCCATTGACCTATTAGTAGACACGAAAGATCTTGGGGCAGAATATAATAGTAATGGAATTTTAAGATCTTCCTTGCCCCTTAATAGGCCCATGTGACCTGCTTTGAACTGTGGCCCATCATGAAGCCCATGATGGGAAGAACTTGTTTAATGGGTAGAATAGGAAGGGTGCAGCAGGAAGAGGGAGAGTGAGGTGGAGCTGAGAGAGATCAGGAAGAGCAGAGAAGAACAGCTAGCATGAATGAGAGAGGGAGTGATTTTGCCTAAGGGAGCTTGTTTGTGGGGAGGCCTCACAGAAGGAAGGTTTGGGAATGGCCATACTCCCTTTATTGGTAATGTGTACAAACTTCATTGTTACCATGGTGGAACTGACTTTCTGGTATCTGAATAAATATTTCAATTTCATCTTTGAGGAAGAATGTTTATATTTTGTGAATTTACCCTGATATGCATGCATATCCATAGTAGCTCCTACGGGTATCCCATTGGAATTATAGACCTCCAGTTTTCTCATCTATAAAAATGGGGATTAATAATAGCACCTCCCTCCCAGGATTGTGGTGAAGATCAAATAATACAATATTTATAAAATGTTTTGTAAACCTTGAAGTACTATAGAAATGTGAGATAGTAGTAGATTATTGTACATATTGGTCATGTTGCTGAGTTCCTATGAATGCTATTTGACTTTATTTAAAAGTCAAGTTACATATTCTGTAACTACATAATTTTAATTTGCTATCTCTCAGACAGAAACAATCCATACAAATATGTCATTCCTCATTCCCTTCCATATACTACAATATGAGCTATATGTTTATATGTGGGGAAATTAATCAATTTCAGGAAGGGGAAAGGAGTTTCCATAGAGGCAGATAGTGATTGTGAATCACAGGAATTAGAGAGGAACAGGAAAGAGGAATTTGTCAGACAAATGGCAGGGGGTACCAAGTAGAGAGAAATTTATAGAATAAATGGGCCCAAAGGTTCTAACAAAAATCATTGGGGCCAGTTAGGTGACAAAGTGAATAGAGCACTGGCTCTGGAGTCAGGAGAACCTGAGTTCAAATCTGGACTCAGACTGTTGCTAGCTGTGTGATCCTGGGCAAGTCACTTAACCTTGATTGCCTCCAAAAAAGAAAAGAAGGAACGTTGGTGTCCAAGTGCCTCTGTTCCAGGTGGAACACTCTCATGATGACTACAGGGAGGAGAGGGTGAAGGTTTATATTGGATAAGGGTAAGGGAAAGAAGGAAAACTGATATTGATTTGAAGGAGGACTTTTGTGATGCTAATTTGTTCATATGCTTGGGAAAAGGGACTTCAGGATCCAAGAAGCATCCCCTCTTCCCTATTTTGGAATAACTGATCTTTGGCCCACAATTCAGAAGAGTGATTGACCTTCTTTTTTTTTTCTTTCCTTTCTTCCTTCCTTCCTTCCTTCCTTCCTTCCTTCCTTCCTTCCTTCCTTCCTTCCTTCCTTCCTTCCTTCCTTCCTTCCTTCCTTCCTTCCTTCCTTTCTTTCTTTCTTTCTTTCTTTCTTTCTTTCTTTCTTTCTTTCTTTCTTTCTTTCTTTCTTTCTTTCTTTCTTTCTTCCTTTCTTCCTTTCTTCCTTCCTTTCTTTCTTTCTTTCTTTCTTTCTTTCTTTATTCATTTAACTTTTAACATTCATTTTCACAAAATTTTGGGTTCCAAATTTTCTCCCCTTTTGTCCCCTCCCCCCACCCCAAAACACCAAGCATTCTAATTGCCCCTGTCTGCCAATTTGCCCTCTCTTCTATCATCCCTCTCTGCCCTTGTCTCCATCCTATACCCCATTACCTGTATTTCTTATTTCCTAGTGGCAAGAACAATACTCAACAGTTGTTCCTAAAACTTTGAGTTCCAACTTCTCTTCCTCTCTCCCTCCCCACCCCTTCCCTTTGGAAGGCAAGCCATTCAATATAGGCCAAATCTGTGTAGTTTCGCAAACAACTTCCATAATAGTAGTGTTGTGTAAGAACTAATTATATTTCCCTCCATCCTATCCTGTCCCCCATTACTTCTGTTCTCTCTTTTGATCCTGTCCCTCCCCATGAGTGTTGACCTCAAATTGCTCCCTCCTCCCCATGCCCTCCCTTCCATCATCCTCCCACCCTGCTTATCCGCTTATCCCCCACTTTCCTGTATTGTAAGATAGGTTTTCATACCAAAATGATTGTGCATTTTACTCCTTCCTTTAGTGGAATGTTGTGAGAGTAAACTTCATGTTTTTCTCTCACCTCCCCTCTTTATCCCTCCACTAATAAGTCTTTTGCTTGCCTCTTTTATGAGAGATAATTTGCCCCATTCCATTTCTCCCTTTCTCCTCCCAATATATTTCTCTCTCACTGCTTGATTTCATTTTTTTAAGATATGATCCCATCCTCTTCAATTCACTCTGTGCACTCTGTCTCTATGTGTGTGTGCGTGTGTGCATGTGTGTGTGTGTAATCCCACCCAGTACCCAGATACTGAATAGCTTCAAGAGTTACAAATATTGTCTTTCCATGTAGGAATGTAAACAGTTCAACTTTTGTAAGTCCCTTATGACTTCTCTTTGCTGTTTACTTTTTCATGCTTCTCTTCATTCTTGTGTTTGAAAGTCAAATTTTCTTTTCAGCTCTGGTCTTTTCATCAAGAATGCTTGAAAGTCCTCTATTTCATTGAAAGACCAGTTTTTCCCCTGAAGTATTATACTCAGTTTTGCTGGATAGGTGATTCTTGGTTTTAGTCCTAGTTCCTTTGACTTCTGGAATATCTTATTCCATGCCCTTCGATCCCTTAATGTGGAAGCTGCTAGATCTTGTGTTATCCTGATTGTATTTCCACAATACTTGAATTGTTTCTTTCTAGCTGCTTGCAATATTTTCTCCTTGACCTGGGAACTCTGGAATTTGGCCACAACGTTCCTAGGAGTTTCTCTTTTTGGATCTCTTTCAGGCGGTGATCTGTGGATTCCTTGAATACTTATTTTGCCCTCTGGTTCTAGAATCTCAGGGCAGTTTTCCTTGATAATTTCATGAAAGATGATGTCTAGGCTCTTTTTTTGATCATGGCTTTCAGGTAGTCTCATAATTTTTAAATTGTCTCTCCTGGATCTATTCTCCAGGTCAGTTGTTTTTCCAATGAGATATTTCACATTATCTTCCATTTTTTCATTCTTTTGGTTTTGTTTTCTGATTTCTTGGTTTCTCATAAAGTCATTAGCCTCTATCTCTTCCATTCTAATTTTGAAAGAACTATTTTCTTCAGTGAGCTTTTGAATCTCCTTTTCCATTTGGCTAATTCTGCTTTTGAAAGCATTCTTCTCCTCATTGGCTTTTTGAACCTCTTTTGCCAATTGAGTTAGCCTGTTTTTCAAGGTGTTATTTTCTTCAGCATTTTTTTGGGTCTCCTTTAGCAGGGTGTTTACTTGTTTTTCATGCTTTGCTTGCATGTCACTCATTTCTCTTCCCAGTTTTTCCTTCACCTCTCTAACTTGATTTTCAAAGTCCTTTTTGAGCTCTTCCATGGCCTGAGCCCATTGAGTGGGCTGGGATACAGAAGCCTTGACTTCTGCCCCTGGTGGTAAGCATTGTTCTTCCTCATCAGAAAGGAAGGGAGAAAATGCCTGTTCACCAAGAAAGTAACCTTCTATAGTCTTATTTTTTTCCCCTTTTCTAGGCATTTTCCCAGCCAGTGACTTGACTTCTGAGTGTCCTCTCCACCCCCACCTCGCCTCCAGATCAGCCCAGCCAGCACTTGGGGTCTGAGATTCAAACGCTGCTTCCCAGCCTCAGGGCTTTGGGCGGGGGCAGGGCTGCTATTCAGTGTGAGATTAAGTTCAGGTGCTGCTGCTGCCTCCCCAGGGGGTCTGAGTTATGGGGGCATCCCATACCCCTCTCGACCTGCCGAAGAGACCCTCTCACTGACCCTTGTCACCTGTGGGTGGAGGGACCCATGCGGCTGCTGGAGATTCCGTCCCTGAAGCCTGCTCGGATCCGCTTCTTGCCACGCCGTGCCACCAAGGCAGGGTTGGGCTCTGCTCCGGGTCCGGGGTGCAAGGGACCTTTTGCGAGAGGTTTTCAGGCTCTCTGGAGCAGAAATCTCCTCCACTCTGTTTTTCTGTGGCTTCTGCTATTCCAGAATTCGCCGGTGGTTCTTTTTTTACAGATATTTTATGAGCAGTGGGTTCAGAGGTAGCATATGTGCGTCTTTCTACTCCGCCATCTTGACTCCGCCCCCTTGACCTTCTAAATAATTTTAAAGAAGTCATTTCTTATACAACTGCAATAATAATAATAGTTAACAATTGTATAGTTCTTCACAGTTCAGAAAATGTTTCATTTGATTTTCACACCAAGCTTCTAAGGTTGGTATCATCCTCATCTATATGTAAGGGAATGTATGCCCCCACACATATGACATAGACATAGATACAGATCCACATGGGTTATACAGACATATAACATGCAACATATAGACACGTCTTATGGGGAAGTAGGAACAGACATGATCCAAGGCTTGGGTCAACTCTGAGGAGAAGAGGAAAGTCAGAATGATAGTGATGGGGAAAGGGTGGGGAGAGGCAGTTAAGCCCTACAGCACTTGGAGACTGGGCATTCAGTGCTATTTCTCTAGTCTCTGAGGGAAGTACCAGACTAACATTATACATATTTGGCCCTCTAAACATTGCTAGATTAAAGACATGATTTTAGGTTCAAAATAAAAGCCTCTAGCTTCTCTGGTTGCTATCTCTTAAAGGGGAGAGAAGCCTTTAGCTTATATTCACCAGTTTGAAGCCTTCCCACCAAATACTAGTTACACACAAGACTATCACAAATAGTGAATAACCAGTAAACTGTTCTATCTATGCAAATAGTAAAAATAGGAAATTATGCATATTAGAATATACCAGAAAATACACAGAATGCATGAATTCTGCTGTGAGAATAAGCTAGGTGGTGCAGTGGATATGTTGTGGTTTGGGTGCTGGGAACCCTGAAACATAGGGGTACAGGGCAGGTCTGTTTTGAAAGAATTCAACCACTCAAAATCTTCTTTCAGTAAGAGTAGTGAGGTTTTATTATGCACCAGCTGGGGCGGGGGCAAGATTTCTGATAAATCTGTAATATTTGTGATGCCAATACAAGCAGGCAAGCTTCTCAGAATCTGTGCAATTTAATGGAGGTAAGATTGGTACTTTTATATAGAAAAAGACTGGGAAGATCTAGATGGAATCAAGTAGTTGCAAGTAGTCTGGGATGGTAGAGAGGCAACAGAAGAAGAGTCTAGATGGGACTGAGGAGTGTCAAGTAAGCTAATCAAGTAATCAAAGTGAGCCCAAGGCCAGATGCCTTGGGCAGAGTCACCAGTGATATGAGCTCCTGAAATGTATGGGAAAATTCAAGGACTGGGTTGCTTTCAAAGACATGATCTTTTCCTTTCAGGTGTCCAGCGCAAATCTTGATCTATCAGTTCTTTATCCTGCATCAAGGTCATTTGTAGTAAAGTGACTAAGGGGTCATAACCCTCTTGCACACAAACTATCTCAAGATCTAAGTTGACACCAAGACTCTCTCTGTACCACCAATGATTCAGTATTTCCTGCCCCACCTACCAACACCTCCGCCTCTCTGAGAGATTCATCAGGGGAATGATTAAAAAAAAACTTTGTTCCCTTAGAGGCCTCTGAAGTGCTGCCCCCTTCTTTCACAGTGATTAAATAAGGACTCTCCTTCATCCTCATCCAGTGACTCAGAATTACCACCAAGTCAACTAAGGGTTCTCTTTTCTTCCATATAAATACACACCCATCATAATTATATAACAACAATATCATCTCCCCCATCTATTAGAAAGTGAGATACCTCCTGAATACCACCCTTAGGTCATTCAAGCCTTTTCTGGGAAGGAGTTCCCTGAGTTATTCCAAAGGAAAAGAGGTCTGCCAATTGAGAGGGACCTGAGCTACTTCTCTGTGAAGTGTGGAGCCTCTGGGAGTGTAAGAATCTTGAAGCTTAAGGAAGGGAGGGAGAGGATCAGACAGAACTATGACCAAAAACAGATCATTCTTTTCAGGTGAGACTTCCTGGAGACTATATCTAAGAAGTCACTTGATTTTTCATAGACTCAGCTTTCAGAAGGTTGGACACATAATGTGGGTAGTCAGATAATAATGATGCAACTTCATTAGTAGGAGAAGCCCTCTTACCCTGAGTTGGGAGAGTCTTGCCAGTTGGAGGACAGGTTGAAGGCCACTTGGGTCAGGAATGGCTGATTCTTTTCGTAGTGAGAGGAATCATATGATCTATGCCTAGCACAGCATGGTATCACCACCCAAATGTCCAAACTGACACTGGACCCACTCCCCAGCTTCTGTTATTCTTATAACAACTCCAACCTGGTTGTGGCTTCTTGAGTTTTTTTACCATATGTCTCTGATGGGTGCTGACATGCCCCACAAACAACTGCATATAGTGAAAGGCATCAGCAAATTCCTCTATTGGTCCTGATCCCGAAGGGGAGAGCCTTTGATTGTCTAGCCCTGTGCTCTACTGGCCTAGGCCTCTTCTCCAGACCCATGGCCACTTGTTTAGATGAAGATCTTCTCTGCTCCGTTCTTCAAGGCCTTCTCACATGCCAGCGGTGCTCAGCCAGCTGGAAGAAATTGACCAGTTGGTGATTGCTGAAGTCCAGTTGTGCATGACTCTCTTATAGTAAGTGGAATGATTAGATATCAGGCAAAAAGGCATTCCTCAGGAGCCAGGTTCTTAATAGGTTGGAGCCCACTGGGCCAGTGGATGAGACAGGGTTCTCAGATCTGGATCGGAGGTCTGTCCCTGGCATAGTGTAACAGCAAGCACCTTAGCATACCTGGGATGACCTGCTAGTACAAGTTCTTGGATCTGCTTTTCTTAAAGGAAAGTAAATTGAAAGGGGTCAACAATCACTTTAATTAAACATATATATCATTCACTTAGTTCAGAGGAAAAGTCAGCACTTTCCCCTGCACCTGAAAGACGAGACCTCTTTCAGATTTCCTTCCACTTTACTTGGCAGTATAAAGGGGCACCTAGGTGGCACAATGAATACAGTGCCAGGTTTAGGGTCAGCAAGACTCATCTTAGAACAAAATGTCAGCAATATCACAGGAACTAATGAAAAAAATGTAAAGGAAGGACATTTAGCAGTAGCAGATCTTAAACTATGGCTGTAATTAAGAAAACTATCTGGTACTGGCTGAGTAGTAAACTGAAGATCAGTGGAACAGAGTAGACATATAACTAGGTGGTGCAATGGATAGAGCAGGAGTCAGGAGGACCTGAGTTCAAATCTCACCTCAGACACTTGACACTCACTAGCTGTGTGACCTTGGGCAAGTCACTTAACCACAATTGCCTCATCCTGGGTCATCTCCAGTCATCCTGATGAATATCTGGTCACTGGATTCAGATGGCTCTGGAGAAGAAGTGAGGCTGGTGACCTGCACAGCCCTCCCTCACTCAAAACAAAGTCAAGTGCAAGTCATGTCATCATTTCTCTGATGGCATGGTCTTCTTTGGCAATGAAGGATGAACACAATTTACAGTAGCAAATAAATATAGTAACCTTGTATTTGGCAAGTGTAAAGACTTAGATTTTGGGTATAAGAATTCATCATTTGGTAAAAATTTATTGGGAAAACTGGAAAGCAATTTGATAGAAATTGGACATAGACCAATATTTTACACCATTTGCCAAGATAAGGTCAAAATGGATACATGACCTAGATATAAAGAATGAGATTACAAGAAAATTTGAAGAACATGGAATATATTACCTATCAGACTTATAGACAGGCAACAAGTCACAAATAAACAAGAGATAGAGTGCAGTGTGAGGTGCAAAATGGGTAATTTTAATTACATTAAATTAAAAAGGTTTTGTACATATAAAAGAAAGGTAGCCAAGATGGGAAGAGAAGTAGGAAACTGGTAGGGGGTGGGATTTTATAGACAGATTCTCAGATAAAGGTCTCAAATTTCTTTTTTTTTTTAGTGTAGTTTTGTGTATATTTATAATTTTGTGTATAATACCTATAATTAAAATGTTTAGTTCTATATTATTTTCTACATGCTCATATGCATATATAATTCACATGTATGCTAATGTATGCGTAGTACATATAACAGTCTGTGTGTATATGTATATGTGTATGTTGGTGTGTATATGAAATGAGTCCATGTGATTGTTAGTAAAATCACAATATATTGGATTAATTTCTAGTATCTTCTACAGACTATTTTTTAATTTATTTTCCTTTATGTATCAAAAAAATTTACTAGAGAGATAGCCTGGTATACTGGAATGAATATTCTTATAATAGTAGTAATAATAATGTTTTAAAGTATGCAAAGTATTTCATATATTCTCTCAGTTGGTCTTCATAACAACCTTGTGAATAAGGTGCTATTATTACCTCCATTTTACAGATGAAGAAACAGAGTCTGAGAAGGTTTAAATGACTTTCCTCGGGTCACAGAGCTGTGTTTATAGGATCTGAATTCAGGTCTTCCTGCTTCCAAGTTTAGTACTCTCTCCAGCAGGTTACCTAGTTGTCTCAATCTAGAGACATGTTCTTAGCCTTGGCTCTGTTATTTGGTAATTTTGTGACCCTGGGCAGCTCAATTAGCTGCTTAAAATAAATATGGTTGGATGTGTGTTATATACTTCACTGAGTAGTTTTAAAGAAAGCATACACTCACATATATACACACATGTACATCCACGTGTGTTTTGTGTATATATACAACACACACGCACCTATAGACATATACACACATAGATACAAATATGTATAGATGTACAAATATACATACACACACTTGTGTGTTATACACATACATGTACACACACATGTGTGTATATGTAACTAGGCTTTACACGCCTAGATCAGCTAAAATGGAGGCTCCTTATGAGAGACAGCAAGGACCTCTTCTGGAAGCAGATATGATACATTCCCCACCACATGGGTGGAGAGCAATCTCTTTCCATTGCCTCTGTAGCTAGAACAGGTTGTTGGGTTTTTTTAAACTACCATACTGGGACAATCTTGGGGTTTTTTAAAAAATTTTATTTATTTTCAGTGTTCTACAATCACTACCATATAACTTAGATTTTTTTTCGCTCCCTCCCCTTCCTTCCCTCCATCCCCCTCCCTCCCCAAGATGGCATACAATTTTATATAGATTCTACACATACATTCCTATTAAATACATTTCCACCATAGTCATGCTGCATAAAAGAATTAAAATGAATGGGAGAAATCATATAACAAACCAAAATGTAATACAAAAGAAAGTGATCTGCTACATTCTGCGATTGAATTCCATAGTTCTCTCTTTGGATGTGGAAGGTGTTTTGGCTTAAAAGACCATTGGGAATGTTTTAACTCCTTGCATTGCAATGAAGTTCTAAGTCTACCAGAAAAAATCCTTGCACACTGTGGTTGTTGCTGTGCACAAAGTTCTCCTGGTTCTGTTCCTTTCACTCAGCATCAGATCATATAAGTCCTTCCAGGCCTCTCTGAAGTCTTCCTGTTCATCATTTCTTATAGCACAATAGTATTCCATTACATTCATGTACCACAATTTATTCAGCCATTCCTCAACTTATGGCCATCCCCCTGATTTCCAGTTTTTGGTCACCACAAAGAGTGCTGCTATAAATATTTTTGTACATGTGGGACCCTTTCCCACTTTTATGATCTTTTGGGGATACAGTCCTACAAACAGTATTGTTGAGTCAAAGGGTATGCACATTCTTGTAGCCCTTTGGGCATAGTTTCAAATTGCTCTCCAGAACAGTTGAATCAGCTCACAGTTCCACCAACAATGAATTAATGTTCCAACTCTCCCACATCTTCTCCAACAATTATCATTTTCCTGTTTTGTCATATTAGCCAATCTGATAGGTGTGATATGGTATCTCAGAGTTGTTTTGATTTGCATCTCTCTAATCAATAGTGATTTAGAGCATTTTTCATATGACTATAGAAATCTTTAATTTCTTCCTCTGAAAACTGCCTGTTCATATCCTTTGACCATTTATCAATTGGGGAAAGTCTCAAATTTCAAATAAACAAAGAGCACAGTCAAATTTAAAAGAATAGTAGTCATTCCCCAATTGATAAAAATGGTCAAAGGCATGAATAGGCAACTTTCCAATGAAGAAATAAAAACAATTTATAGTGTTATGAAAAATGCTTTAAATTATTATTTATTAGAGAAATGCAAATTAAAACAAACTTGAGATATCATTTTACACCTATCAGATTGTCTAAAATGATTGAAGGGGAAAGCAACAAATGTTGGAGAGGATGTGGAAAAATTTGGACACTAATTCATTGTTGGTGGAACTGTGAACTAATCTAATCAGTTTTTAGAGCAATCTGGAATTATGCCCAAAGAGTTATTAAACTGCCTATACACTTTGACCCTGTAATACCACTAGTAGGTCTGTTTCCTGTGATTAGCAAAAAGGAAAAGAACCAGTATGTTCTAAAATATTTATAGCTGTTCTCTTTAAAGAACTGGAAATTGTGGGCATGCCCGTCAATTTGGGAATGACCATACAAGTTTTGGTATATGATAAAGATGGAATACTACTGTGCTATAGGAAATGATGAATTCGATGATCTTAGAAAAACATGAATACACTTGCACAAAATAATGAATAGCAAAATAAGCAGAACTAAAAGAATACTGCATACAGTAACATCAATATTGTTTTAAGAACAACTCTGAGTGAATAAGTCTTTTTAACTATTTTAAACATCCAAATTAACTACATGGAACATACGAAGTAAGACACTATCTGCATCCAGAGAAAAAACTGATAGAAGTATGTATAGAATGGTTTTATATACACATACACACACACACACATATATATACACACATACATATATATTTGAGCATAATGGTAGACATCTCTAGGGCAGGGAGAGGAAGGGAAGAAAAAAAGGAAAAAAAGAATTACATGATAACTTTATTATATATTTAAAAGGAATAGCAAATTGTATGTTACAGATTTGCAATTTCATGTACAATCATCTTTTTCCCATATTCTACTATGATATAGAAATGCTTGTTTTATTTCTTAAGTTCAGAATATAATACATAATTTTTTTTTAAAAAAAGACTCGTCTTCATGAGTGCAAATCTGGCCTCAGACACTTACCCTGGGCAAGTCATTTAGCCACGTTGTCCTCAGTTTCTTCATCTGTAAAATGATCTGGAGAAGGAAATGGCAAACCATTCCAAGAAAATCCTAAATGGCTTTGTCCAATGAAAAGCTGGACATAACTGAAATGACTGAACAATGAAGGAGAGTTCAGATAGTCCTGGGAAAGGATGGTAAAGGTATGTTAGACTCCTTCTCATGTGAAAGCAAATTGTTCCTGATTAGTTTCAGCCACAGAGATACAGAAAAAAAAGCACTGGCAAGGATAATAGCCCTATACATACCATTCAACCTAGATCTGGGTTACCTGGTCTACAACACTGAAGAGATCAGGTATGATGTGGTCAGCTGAAACTTTCAAGGTATCACCTGCCTTCCTCACAGTAACAGAGTTGTTGTAAATGGATCTGGTATAACAAAGTGCTCCAATTTCTTTCACCTCCATTGCTGGGGGATGAATATTTTTTATGCTGTCTTTCGAGGTCCTAATACTGTATGCTATTAACTACATGGAATGACTTAGGTAACTAAGAGTTTTCATTTGACCCTACCCATAGTTAAATGTCTAGAGGTTACTGAATAGGTGCACACAAATACCAAGCCCAGAGCACCCCTTTCCTCCATATAGTCTGCCTCTATAGTCTAAATGATCCACATAGAGCAGGGCTTTGGATGATACTTTTGGCTCAGAAGGGATTGAAGGGGTCCCAATGCCTTGGTGCTTAATTTCCCAGTATGGTTTTACAAGCAAAGTGAATTCTCCTACTGTCCATCACTTGCTTTCTTTTCAGTTTCATGTTTCAGAGCATCTCCTGTGCAAACACTCAAACTAACATTGCATGCTAGAAGCACAGTTTTTATTTCATCCAAGAAAGAATATAAAAAAAGAGATAAGTCCAATCCCCCTAGAAAATGATATGGCATAGCAAACTTATAGTATCAGTCCAGTTTAAGATTGCTCTAGATTGGAGGTTCTTAACTTTGTTGTTTCATGGACTCTTCTGCCAGTCTGGGGAAGGCTTTCTCAGAATAATGTTTTAAAATAATTAGGAAATGTCAAATTTCAGTTAGAGGCTAGCAAAAAAAAAACCAAAAAAACCAAAACCATAAACTTTTTTTTTCCATTCAAGTTCATGGATTCCCTGTAAATCTATCTGTGGACCCCTTGAGCTCTGTAGGTAGATTCTAGGTAAAGAATCCTTGCTTTAGAAAGAAAAGATTTGAGAAATGATCCCATTTTCTAGAGTAAGCCTCAATTTCCTCCAAAGATATATTCAATCTTTCAGGCTCAGAGTGTTACTCCAAGATTGGGGTTTCCCTGAAAGAAAATATTTCACTTGGGGATTGCTTTAGGGATAATCATCTTTCAATTAGATCTGCATAATCCAAGTGACTTACGGTAATAGTTACAGACAAGATCTGCACTTGTTTTTTGTCACATTTTGGCACAATCTCTTGCTGTTGTTACAACTGTAGGTGTGCCTGTTTTTCCCTCTGCTCCCCATGAAGTTTAATTCAAAAACTTCTCTTTTTTTCTTTCCAGGAGGCTGGCACAAGGAAGTCAGTGTTGTCCTTTACTTTCCTTTTCATCCCTTACCAGGCTGGGTTTAGGACTTGTCACTGTTCCATTGCTGCCTCTAGCTGAACCCATCCCTGGGCCCAAACACTTCCTAGAGGAAGGGTTATTCAGATAGACTGATCCTCCCTCAGGAACCCCCTGATCGCTATTATTCTCTGTTCATTATTCCCCTCTGGATCTCTGCTTTCTTCTCCAGTTTTGTCTGCTCTGTTTTATAGATCCAAAATCAAGGACCCAGGTCAGCTTTAGATTAGGCAGAATTCAGTGGAATGTTCTTAATGAAGTGGCAAGGAGTCAACAAGTATATAATTCATGAAGAAGATATTGGTAATATTCTTAGCTTGGTGCTAGTCCCTTTCATTGAAAGATGTCTTTAAGACCAGAACAAAAGGCCCATTCTTTAACATTATTAAGATGACCAGGCTACTATTAGCCATACCCCCAACATACAATTAAAAAAAGAGTATTCTGATCCAAGGTGTTTATGAATTATAGATATTTTCAGGGAGGCAGAATATTCTCTCAGGCCACTTGCTAGGAGTCTGGGAAAAAAAGGTAGCAAGTGCCATCTGCTGGAATGTCACGGGCTTGCAGAAGCCATTGAGAACTAAGCCACAGCAGTGCCAAAAGCTAAGGGAATAGAGGAGGAGCTCTCAGGAACATCAAATATAAAGTAGAACTACCTTAAATCACTAGTAGTTGAAGAGAAGCACAGGCACCAGAGAACAGAATACGATGAGAAGCAATGATCTTAGATGTTTGGAGAGGGCTGCCTGGGAAAGGTCAACAGAGATGGGAAGATGGAGTCAAGATGACAGAGGGAAAGGTAGTATTTTGGTCTTGGTTTCTCTTAGGAACCCAGAAAGCACACCAGACTGAACTCTGATTGGAAAAGCTAAAAAAAAAATTGCAGTGAGTAATTTTTTAACCCCAGGCAGCTTAGGGATGCTGGGGACAAGGCTGGCTAGGAGTTCAATGGTAGCAGCAGTAGGGAGCATTCCAGTGCCCAGTGACAGTAAAGGGATTAAATACTGGACCAGAAAACACTTGGACAGGAAGAGATCCTAGGGAACCTTATGCCAGCACTGAAAACAGAAAAAGTACCATTTGGCAGCTCTGTCACCCCATTACTCAGTCCTGGGTCATAGTTCCAAGGTGGAGAGGAGTGGTTGCAAGGGAGCAGGTTTTCTATCTGTGTTAAGGGCAAAGATCAAGATTTAGGAATGTAGCTTTTTGGCTCTGAGGTCAAGAAAGAATAGGGACTCAGTTCTAACTTTTAGCCTCACAGATAAGCCTGCAGTGGACTAAACGAGGTCAGCAGACTAAGCCAAAGGGAAATCAGAAGTACAGTTGCTCTGAACTTATAGAAATTTCCAGTGGGATGTCAATGACTGAGTCCAGCAGCAATATACAGAAACTCAGCTGTTCACATGGTAAGCAAGTCAAACCTAGGTCAGGAACTTGCAGAGCTCAGATAAAAAGGGTGGAAAACAGACCTCCCCAAAGCACACCCCTTTGGGAAAACTGAAAACTTGCAGGATCCCACACTTAGCTCTAAAAACAGAAAGACATAAAAGGACAGACACTCAGGTCACATGGTGCCTCACCCTCTGGAGGTGAACAGAACTCAATTCTAACAAAAAATCCAAGATTAAGAAGTAGACTGAAAAAATGAGTAAACAAAAAAAAATCACACCATAAAATGTGACAAGGAAGTTCAAGACACAAACACAGAAGAAGACAGTGTAGAAAACATCTACAATCAAAGCCTCAAAGAAAAATTCAGATTGGACTTAAACACAACAAGAATGCCCAGAAGAACTTAAGAAAGAGAAGAAAAATTATTTTAAAACCAAATAAAAGTGGTAAACAAAAAAATGGGAAAATAAATAAGAGGTATACAAGAAAATTATGAAAAGAGAATTGACAGCTTAGTGAAAGAAGTACAAAACAATACTGAAAAATGACTCCTTAAAAATTAGAATTAGCCAAATGGAAGCTAGTGACTCCATGAGACATCAAGAAGCAATAAAAAAGTCAAAAGACTGAAAAAACTTGTGAAAAGTCTCATGGGAAAAGCAACTGACCTGGAAATAGATTGAGGAGAGACAATTTAAGAAAATTACAAACAAAAAAAGAGCCTAGATGTCACATTTCAAGAAATTACAAAGGAAAACTGCCCAAATACACCAGGATCAGAGGGCAAAATAGAAATGGAAAAGAAAAATGTCACTTACTGAAAGAAATACCCAAATCAAAATTCCTAGGAACATTTTGCTCAAAATCCAGATCTCCTAGATCAAGTTAAAAATACTACAAGTATCCAGAAAGGATTAAAGTATCATGGAGCCATATTCAGGATCACATAAGATTTAGCAGCTACTACCATAAAGGAACGAAGGACTTGAGATATAACATTCCAGAAGGCAAAAGTGCTAGGATTATAACCAAGAATAACTGATCTAGCAAAGTGGAGTATAATCTACAGGTGGTAAGTTTTTCTTTTGGAGGGAGGGGAGTGGACATTTAATGAAATGGAGGACTTTCAAGTGATCCTGATGAAAAGACCAGGGCTGAATGGAAATTATGATATTCCAATATAAGACTCAAGAAAAGCATAAAAAAGTAAACATGAGTGAGAAATCATAAGGGGTTAAACAAGGTTAAACTTTTAACATTGTTATGTAAGAAGATGACCCTTTCCCAGCAGATCAGGGTGAAAAAAAGTTCATTATCACCATTATTATTCAATTATGTACTAGGAATGTTAGCTATAGCAATACAAGAAGAAAAAGACATTAAAGGAATAAGCTTAGGTAATAATGAAACAAAAATTTCACTTTTAGCAGATGATAACATGGTTTACTGAGAGAATCGTAGAGTCAACTAAAAAACTCATCAAAGCAATGAGCAACTTTAACAAAGTTTCAATAAACCCCAACAATGTATCAATATTTTATATATTACTAACAAAACCCAGTAGAAAGAGATAGAAAGAGAAAATCCATTTAAAATAACTATAGACAGTATTCAGAGTCTACCTTCCAAGACACACGCAAAAACTATATGAACATAATTACAAAACACTCTTCAAGCAAATAAAGACAGATCTAAATGATTTGAGAAATCTTAGTTGCTCATAGGTAGAACAAACTAACATAATAAAAATGACAATACTATCTCAATTAATTTACTTAGTCAGTGCCATACCAATTAAAACTATCAAAATACTACTTTATAGAACTAAAAAAATGATAAAACTAATCTAGAGTAATAAAATGCCAAGGATATTAAGGAAATGAATGAAAAAAATATGAAGGAAGGGAGCCCAGTCGTACCAGGTCTCAAACTATCATAAACCTGTAATCAACAAAACAATTTGGTACTGGATAAGACATAGAGTGGTTGATCAATAAAACAGGTTAGGTACAAAATATACAGAAGCAAATGAGCAGAATAACTTAGCATTTGATAAACCCAAAGATCTCAGCTATTTAGACAGGAACTCTATTTGACAAAAACTGTTGGAAAAGATAAAAAGTTTCCTGGCAGAAACTACAAATAAGCTAACATCTGACACAGTATATACCAAGATAAACTCAAAATGGGAACATGAGTTAGACATAACAAGAGATGTTATAAGCAAATTATTGGAGAATGGAAGAAATGGATAGGGAATAAGAGATAAAACATCTCATAGGAAGTAAAATGGGTAATTTTGATTACTTAAAAGTAAAAAATTTTTTGCACAGACAAAACCAAGGCAACTAAAATAAGAAAAAAGCAGGAAAATGGAGGGAAATTTTGCAGTAAATTTCTTTGATAAAGGTCTCATTTCTTTTTTTAAAAAATGAATTTATTTATTTTTAGTTTACAACATTCAGTTCCACAAGCTTTTGAGTTTTAAATTTTCTCCCCTTCCCTCCCCTTCTCCTCCCCCAAGACAGTGTGCAATTCGATATAGGCTCTACATATACATTCATATTAAACATATTTTCACATTAGTCATGTTGTAAAGAAGAATTAGAACCAATGGAATGAACCACAAGAAACAAAACAGAACAAAAGAGAGAGAGCAAATACTATGCTTTGATCTTCCTTCTGACTCTATAATTCTTTCTTTGGATGTGGACAGTATTTTCCATCATGAGCCTTTTGGAATTGTCTTAGAACCTTACATTGCTGAGAAGAGCCAAGTCTATTGGAGTTAGCACACAATGTGGCTGTAACTGTATACCATGTTCTTCCGGTTCTGCTCCTCTCAGCATCAGTTCATATAAGTCTTTCCTGGTTTTTCAGAAGTCCACCAGCTCATCATTTCTTAGAACACAATAGTATTCCATTACATTCATATTCCATAACTTGTTCAGTCATTCCCCAATTGACGGGCATCCTCTCAATTTCCAATTCTTTGCACCACAAAAAGAGCTGCTATAAATATTTTTGTACATGTGGGACCCTTTCCCATTTTTATGATCTCTTCTAGATACGGCCCTAGAAATGATATTCCAGGGTCAAAGGGTATGCACATTTTATAGCCCTCTGGGCACAATTTCATGTTGCTCTCCAAAATGGCTGGATTGGTTCACAACTCCAATAAAGGTCTCATTTCTAAAACATATAAGGCACTAAGCCAGATTTACAAGAAAAAGAGCTGCCTCCCAATTGAAAAATGGTCAAAAGATATGAATACATAGTCTTCATAGGAAGAAATCCAAGCTATTCATAGTTATATGAAAAGATACTCTAAATCATTAATAGCAAGAGAAATGCAAATTGAAACAGTGTTGAAGTACCACCTTGGTTGAGAGGGGAAAAAAAGGAAAATGACCAATGCTGGAGGAGATATAGGGAAACAGTGCATTGTTAGTGGAGTTGTGAGCTAGTTCAATCATTTTGTGAAGCAATTTGAAACTATATCCCAAAGGCAATTAAACTGTGCATATCCTTTGAATGAGAAATATTACTATTGGTGCTATACCCCCAGTGGATCAGAGAAGGTCAAAAAGGACTCATGTGTACAAAAATATTTATAGCCATTCTTTTTGTGATGTCAAAGAATTGGAAACTGAGATGATGCCCATCAACTGGAGAATGGTTGAACAAATTATAATATATGAATGTGAAGAAACACTATTATGCTGTAAGAAATGGTGAAAGGTGTGTTTTCAGAAAAACCAGGTAAAACTTATCTGGATGGATTGATACAAAATGAAGTGAACAGAACCAGTTTTATTTAGCAATTGCAATATTGTAAAGATAGTCAATTGTAAAAGACTTAGTAATTCTGACATCCCAATTCCAGGGGACTTCCAGGTGAAAAATTCTATCCATCTCCAGATAGAGAATTGATGGACTCAGAGTACAAATTGAATCATTTATTCCTCTTTCTTTTTCTTGCTTTTTTTGGTGGGGAGAGGAGAATCAGAAAATATGGGTAATGCAGAAATTCATTTTGTATGATTTTATATTTATAATGAGTTTTGTATTTCTTGCCTTCTCAGTTGATGGGGGATGGGTTGCAGGAAGTAGAAAATGTGGAACTGAAAATAAAATTGATGTTCAAAAAAATTTTGACAGCTATTCTTTGCAATACAGTGATCCAAGACAATCCCAAAGGACTAATGATGATGCATACTATCCACCTCCAGAGAAAGCACTGATAAAGTTTGAATACAGATGGAAACATGAAACATGAAAGCTTTTTACTTTCATTTGATTTCTTTTATTCAAATCTTCTTGTACAAAATGACTAATGTGAAAATGTTTTACATAATTGCAAAAATAAATTAATTTTTTAAAAGCTTAAAAAGAGGGGAACAATGTGATAAAAACATTATAGGGCCTTGGAGGGGAGGAGCAAAACATGGCTTCCCTTCTTGCAAGGATCTCTTCTTGGGCCCAGAGATACCCTACAGGTGTAGGGGCCTTTAGGACAGAGATTTGAGAATTGGGAATTCCAGTCTCCTCTTACCCTCCTCTTTAAAAAGAAAGATTTGTGGGAAGAGGATCCTAGAGAATTGGCCCAAGGGTGTATCTGCTAAGATACAATCATGATCTTAGGTTAAACTATCATAACTTATCTCTGAGCACGCTATCTATTATAATGCTCAGCTCATCAATTTTTTCTTCTTGATTTTCTAGCTCTTAAATCTTCTCTTCCCATCCTAAAAATGCCATACCAATGAAACCATCAAAGAATTACTTTATAGAGCTACATACATTTCTACTTCTATAAATTATTTTATAGAGCTAGAAAAAAGTAACAAAATTCATCTGTAGGAACAAAGGATCATGAATATTTTTTCTTTTCTTTCTTTTCATTTTCTTTTTCTAATCTTTTCTCTTCATTTCTTTTTTATTTTCCTTTTCTTTTCTTGGTATTAAATTTTTTTGGTTTAATTATACTTCTTTTTTCAATTAACAAATATCTGTTTTCTCACCCTTTTATCTCCCCTTCATTGAAAAAGAAAATGTTATAACAAATATGCATAGCCAAGCAATATAAATTCTTGCACTGACCATATCTAAAATAAGTCTCCTTCTACATTGTGAGTCCATCATCTTTTTGTTAGGAGGTGAGTAGTATGCTTCATTACCCATCTTCTGAAATCACAGTTTATCATGACATTGATCAAAGTTCTTATGTTGTTCAATGTTCCTAAAACTCCTTTTCAAAGGGAAGGATCAGGTGAACCTGAGAGTTCCTTCTCTGGAGTCTCTCTGCCCCAAAGGCAGGCTATTCAGGTAGGTTGGTAGGGGATAGCCCATTGGGGCAATCTTGACTATTAGAGCCTGGATGTGAATCCTTTATTTTATAAATAAAACTGTAACGAGCTTTATTCACCTCTGTACTTGTAAAGAGACCCGGTAGTTGCCCTTATAGGACTAACAGATAATGAAGCTCCCAGGTTTCACCTCAGTGAGGACAAAAACTAGAGACCTGAGACGTCCCCAAAGTACACAGGACTCTTCAAGTCATGGGAGGGCCTCTGGGAAAAAAGGCCACATCTCTTACCAAAGAGGAGGTGATTGTGTGATCTGGAGAAGTAGCTGCATTTCCTATAAGGAATGATGTAGTTCCATAGCTGTTGGCAGGTGAGAGGTGATTGCTAAGGCTAAAAAGAATAGATAAGTAGTTGTACTTGGAAAGTCCCTTCTGATACATAAAAGCTTCTATTTGTTGACCTTACAGCAACAGGGGAGAAGTCCATAATCTCCCCAGTCAGGTATCCAAATTGGGATTCAATCTTCCAAGACTTGTCAAAGAGAATAACTTCTCTCTACTTGTGGTGAGTCCCTTGGGTACCAATGATACTGCTAGATAGGACCTAGAAAGCATTGTTGAAGATTACAAAATCTTGGACAAGAAGCCTTAGGGTTTAGAGATGGCATTTTCATCCCTGTTTCCAACAAAAGGTGAAATATTTTTCAAATAAAATGAAAGGCAGATTTTTTAAATAAACAGCTGGTTGGAAGGCTGTCTGAGAAGAAAATTTTAATTTCTAGACCAGGCTTGAGAAATAAGAATGAGGTTGGATTTGAACTCAGATCTTTCTGACTCCAGACCTTGATCTCTCTAACATACCACTTAGCTACCTCTAAAGAAGCAAACAAAGAGAAAAACCTAGAAGAGAGTAATTCCCCCACAACTTACAAACGGTTTTTCAGGGAAGAAAATAATTTGGCCACAAGGACTATATTCAATCTGTCAACAACCATTTGTTTTTGAGCCCTTGCTATGTATCTAGGCACTGGGTATACACAGAAGGGCAAAAACACAGTCCTTTTCTTCCAAAAGCTCATATAACAATAGGAGAGAAAACATGTAAACAACTATTGTTTATTATTTTATATTTTGAAAGTAGAAAATAATCTCAGAGAGAAGACACTAGCAGTTGTCGGGGAAGGGGGTAGGGAGATGAGGAGACCAACTAGGGAAGGTGTTCTGCAGAAGGTGGGATTTGAGCTGAGTCTCAAAGGAAGCCAGAGGCATAGATGAGAAAGGAGAGCATTCTAGTCATGCCAGACAGCCAGTGAAAAGGAACAAAGCTGAGAGATGCAATGTTCTTACTACACTTACTATATAAAGTATAGTATAGTAAGAAGTATAGTAAGTATAGTATAGTAAGTATAGTATAGTATAGTAAAATATAGTATAGTAAGTATGGTATAGTATAGTAAGTATAGTATAGTATAGTATAGTAAGTATAGAACAATATAGTAAGTGTAGTATAGTAAGAGTACCATTGTCATCTGATTGTAGAGTACGTGGATAGGAATAAAGTAAAGTAAGGAAGGAATAAAATAAGGAAAGGTAGGGATGGTTCAGGTTGTGAAGGACTTTAAAACCAAAGGGAAGAATGATGTTTGATCCTGGAAGTGATATGGAGTTACTGGAGTTTAATGAGTAGGAAGGTAATATGAGACCTGTGCTTTAGGAAGATTATTTTGACAGATGAGTGGAAGATGGGCAAGAGTGAGGAGAGAACTGAAGCAGGAAAACTATAAGGCTATTGCTGTAATCTAGACATGAGGGCCTGCACCAGAGTGGTGGTTGTGTAGGTGGAGAAAAGGGAACTTAGAAGAGAAATGTTGTGAAAATGTTGTAGAAAACACAAGACTTGGCAACAGATGAGTGAAATATGGGATGAGTGAAAATGAGTAGTTGAAAGTGACACATATAGGTTGCTTGCCTGAATGACTGGGAGGATGGTAATAACATTCCCTTGTTAGGGAGGTTCAGAAGAGAAGATCTAAGGGAAAAGATAATTAATTCAGTTTGGAATATGTTGAGTTTCAGATGTCTATGATTTCGACATCTAGATTACGATGTCCAATAGGCATTTGGTGATGTGAGTCTGGAGATCAGAAGAGAGATTAGAGCTGAATAAGTAGATATAAGAACCATCAGCACAGAGATGATAATTGAACCCAGGGAAGCAGATGTGGAAACTAAGTGAAATTGTACAGAGGGAGAACAGAAGAAAGCCTGGGAGAGAGTCTTGGTAGATACCTATGGTTAAGGGGCTTTGAACTTGAAGAAGACTCAGCAAAGGAAGTGGAATGGTCAAGCAGGTAGGAGGAGAATCAGGAGAGAGCAGGGCTACTAAAACCTAGATAGAAGAGAGTATCCCAGAGACGTGAATGATTAATTATTTCAAAGGTTGCAGAGATATGAAAAAATGAAGACATATGAAGTATGAAGATTGAGAAAAGATTACTAGATCTGGCAACTAAAAGATTACTGGGACCTTTGGAGAGCTCTATTTCAACTGAGTGATGAAATTAGAAGTCAGACTGAAGAGAGTGTAGAAAAAAATAAGAGGAGAGGAAGTGGAGGCACTAATTGTAGATCACTTTCTCAAGGAGTTTAGACATGAAGGGGAAGAGAGTTATAGGACAATAACTAGTATGGCTGGATCAAGTGAGGGTTTTTTAATGATAGGAGAGACATGGGTGTGTTTGTGAGCAGCAGGGAATTAGTCAGGGAGTGACTGAAAATTAGTGAGATAGTAGGGATAATAGGAAAAGGTAATCTGCTAGGGAAGATGGGATGGAGTGGGATGAAATAAAGGGATAAACCTTGGCAAGGAGAAGGGCCACCTCTTTGTGTGAGACAGGGATGATGGAGGGGATAGTGTGATAAAGCATCTAAGTGATGTAAGATGAGAAGGAGGGAGGATCTCAAAGAATGGCCTCAAATTTTTGGTGAAGTATGAGATAGGGTCCTCAGATGAAATGGTGGGGGTGAGAGGGTTCTATGAGAGGCTTGAGGAGAGATCAAAAAAAAGTTTAGAACAGCTGTTGTGGTGAGTGGGGTAATGAATAGGGAGTTGCAAAAGGATTCCCTTACTAAAGTAAAGGCCCAGATAACATTATAACATGAATATGTAGTTGATCTTGTTAGTAAAGTTTTATGATTTTCTCCAGTTTTATCAAATAGCCATGAATAGTAATGAAGGAAATAGATAATGAGAGGTTAGGACTTGACAAACCATGATAAGCAATAGAATAAGGGAACCAGGGACTCATGTGTAGAGGATAGTGTAGAATTAAACTAGTTCACCAAAGGGTCAAGAAAGGGGAGGAGAATGTAGCCAGTACAGAGGAGATGATGCAGGGAAGAACTGAGGGATGATGGGATTGTATCATGGTGAGGATGAAGAAAAGGGTTAAGGATGGTAAGGCAGAGAGAAAAATGAAATGATAAAAGATTGGGACCAGATAAAAGAATTTCAGAATTCATGAACATGGAAGTGGAACACTCCTACATGAAGGCAAGATCAAGGGTTTGACCATCATTTTATGAATGAGATGGAGTGGAGTAGTGGGTTATGGGAACTCAATAGATTGAGGAACTGGAAATTTAGAGTGAGAGAATATCAATATGTATGTTTATGTTCCCAAGTATGAGGACAAGAGTTGGGGAGGAAAGAATGACTGTGAGGCAAGTTTTGAACTCATTGAGGAAGAATAGAGTATCCTGAGGGATGGTAGATAACAACTACCAGAATCTTGATTGGGGAATTAATTTGGATTAAATGAATTTCAAAGGAGGAAAGTGATGGCAATGGTGAGCAAGAAGTATTCCAATTCTCCCACCATGACCAGAGTGTCAGTGTATAAGTTAAAATGCAGCCAGTACTGAAAAAGGCAGCCAGCCTCACCATGTCATGAGGAGAAAGCTCAGGTTTCAGAGAGACAAAATAAGAATAATAATAGCCAATATTTATATAGCTATTGTGTGCCAGGCACACTTCCTTCCCATTTTACTCTTCCCAACTCAGTGATTCTGAACTGCTACCTATCAATGTACAATCTTATTCCCCACTTCTGCTCCCTTACTTCCGTTCCCCACAACCTTACTTCCAAAATCTCCCATTCCAAATTTCCCTGCCCTTTATACTGTGCTCTCTGGAATGTCAGCTCCATAGTTTAGAAACTTGTTAATCTTAAACTTTTCCCTTTAGGTGGCACAGTACATACAGCACTGGACCTGGAGTCAGGAAGATCTGAATTCAAATATGGCACTAGCAGAGTGACCCTGGGCAAGTCACTTACCTTCTATTTGCCTCAATTTCCTCATCTGTAAAAAGAGGATAATAACAGCATCCAGGGTTATTGAAAGGATAAAATTAAGTAGTAGGGTTTAGCACAGAAAACTTACCATGCCCATCTACATTCACTGCAAATGGTTCAGAGCATGACCTTGTCTTAAGATCACTATTACCCCTTCTAGTGCCAATGCGATATTCCCTGCACCGACAGTGGCCATGAATATGCCAGCACAGCTCTGGAATCATGACATAAAAGAGACTCTCCACATGGAAGACAGAACCAAAATATTTATTCAAAAACTAGAAAGCCAAATCCCTCATAGTAACAAAGAAATCCATCATAGTAACCAAGAAGTCTATACACATTATCAGGCCTTCCCACAAACAAACACCATCCCAGCTGCCTGCTTCCTCTGTCCTTCCCAGCTCTGACTAGTCTGACCAACTTCCTCTCAGCTCTGCTCCAGATCCACCTCTTCCTGTTCCACTCTTCCTGCTCCTCCCTTTCCTATTCCACCCATTCAGCAAGCTCCTCCCACCACAGATGCATGTGACTCAGGCTTCCATGTGACTTAAGCAGGTCACATGGATCTATTAATGGATGAGAAAAATCTTCCCATTCCATTAAAAATATATTAACAGTACATGCCTCTCCCTTTTCTTCAGAGGGTAAAGAAAAACCTAACAGCCACTGGTGTGAAGCTCCCTGTATGTTTAGAGATAAAGAAATTAAGTCTTGAGCATTTTAGGCTAGGTTGAAGGATACAATTCAGGGGTGGGGAACCTGTGACCTCAAGACCACCTGTAGTTCTCTAGGTTTTCAAATACTAGCCCTTTGGTTGAAACTGACAGTCAAAAGGCCACACTTGAGGACCTAGAGGGCCACAGGTGGCCTCAAGGCTGCAGGTTCCCCACCCCTGATTCCAGTTCCACATGACTTCCCTTCTCTGCAAAAACAAAACAAGATAAAACCCTTAAAAATACAAATTGCAGATAAAAGTCGTAAAATGCTCCTTACTTCAATGCAATCTATTGTTTGCTAAGCTAGCAGGGTTATCTCCCAGTTAGTTGGATCTAGTGAAATCAGTTATCCACACAAGCTTTTCTTCTCTTTCATCAACTTTTTTTAGCAAAAACAAGCAGTGGATGACCTTGGCCTTTCTAAATTTAGGTCATTTCCCAGGCCCCAGTTTGTCTAAAACAACAACAACTTCAAGATGAAATTAATGTTATCTTATCCAACAAACCACTATTTTAATAATATGACCAATAAGCAAAACTTTTAAATGTCCAAAAATATCTTTAAGTAATGAACCCTTTTGTATGTCGTGCCAGGTGATAAAACAAAAAGGAGAACAAGACAATGGCATAGATTCACCATTGTTCTCAGTAGTTTCTTTAAGAAATTAGAATTCAGTCACCCTCTGCTGGATTCCCTTTATAAGAGACATTTCAAGGCAGGGAAAGGAAAAATTCTCATTGCTACAAGGCTCAGTCAGTCTCTTGGGAAGTGTCCTCCATCTGCTGATGCTGCTGCCTCTGCTTCTCACTGCTCCTGCCTACTGCCTCTTTCTAATTCTCACTCCCACACTTTTCCTTTATCCCTCTCTTGAGAGATTTGAAAAAAGTGCCATTGTAGTGGAAAACTTCACTCTGCAATTTTGATACTGAGATAATCTTCTCTTCCCAAACTGGAAAAAACTCAACTCCCATGGTCTTTACTGACTTAGACCCTCCTCACAGGGCAACCAAGGCAAGTCTTTTTTTTTTTTTTATTTTATTTATTTAATTTTAGTTTTCAATATTCATTTCCACAAGATTTTGAGTTCCAAATTTTCTCCCCATCTCTCCCCTCTCCTCATCCCAAAACTCTTTGCATTCTGATTGCCCCTTCCACCAATGTGCCTTCCTTTCTAACACCCCTCCCTTCCCTAATCCCCATCTTTTCTCTTGTCCTGTAGGGCAAGATAAATTTCTATATCCCTTTACCTGTATTTCTTATTTCCCAGTTGCATGCAAAATCAATTCTCAAGATTTATTCCTAAAATTTTGAGTTTCTCTCCCTTCCTCCCTCCCTATCCATCCCCACTGAGAAGGCAGGCAATTCAATATAGGCTATGCATGTGTAGTTATGCAAAAGACTTCCATAATAGTCATGTTGTGAAAGACTAACTATATTTCCCTCCTTCCTACCCTGTTCCCCATTTATTCTATTCTCTCTTTTGACCTTGTCCCTCCCCAAAAGGGTTTACTTCTAATTACTCCCTCATCCCATTTTCCCTCCCTTCTATCATTTCCCCCACACACATCCCACTTATCCCCTTTTCCCCTACTTTCCTGTAGTGTAAGATAGATTTTCATACTAAATTGAATGTGCATGTTATTCCCTCCTTAAGCCAAAAGTGATGAGAGTGAGCTTCACTTTTTCCCTCTCACCTCCCCCCATTTCCCCTTCATTGAAAAACTTCTCCTTGCCTCTTTTGTGAGAGGTAATTTGCCCCATTCCATTTCTCCCTTCTTCCTCCCAATATATTCCTCTCTTACCCCTTAATTTTAATTTTTTAGATATCATCCCTTAATATTCAACTCACCCTTGCCCTCTGTCTACATGTATATAATTCCTCCAACTACCAAATACTGAGAAAAGTCTCAAGAGTTACAAATATTATCTTTCCATGTAGGAATGTAAACAGTTCCATTTTAGTAAGTCCCTTATGATTTCTCTTTCCTGTTTACCAATTCATGCTTCTCTTGATTCTTGTGTTTGAAAGTCAAAATTTTCTATTCAATTCTGGCCTTTTCGTCAAGAATGCTTGAAAGTCCTCTATTTCACTGAATGACCATTTTTTCCCCTGAAGTATTATACTCAGTTTTGCTAGGTAGGTGATTCTTGGTTTTAATTCTAGTTCCTTTGACTTCTGGAATATCATATTCCAAGCTCTTTAATCCCTTAATGTGGAAACTGCTAGATCTTGTGTTGTCCTGTTTATATTTCCACAATACTTGAATTGTTTCTTTCTAGCTCCTGGCAACATTTTCTCCTTGACCTGGGAACTCTGGAATTTGGCTGCAATATTCCTAAGAGTTTTCATTTTAAGATCTCTTTCAGGAGGTGACTGGTGGATTCTTTCAATATTTATTTTACCCTCTGGTTCTAGAATATCAGGGGAGTTTTCCTTGATAATTTCTTGGAAGATGATGTCTAGGCTCTTTTTTTTGTCTCTCCTGGATCTGTTTTCCAGGTCAGTTGTTTTTCCAATGAGTTATTTCACATTATCTTCTATTTTTTCTTTCTTTTGATTTTGTTTTGTAATTTCTTGGTTTCTCATAAAGTCATTAGCTTCCATCTGCTCCATTCTAATTTTTAAAGAACTATTTTCTTCAATGAATTTTTGAGCCTCTTTTTCCATTTGGCTAATTCTTCTTTTTAAAGCATTCTTCTCCTCATTGGCTTTTTTTGGACCTCTTTTGCATTTGGGTTAGTCTATTTTTAAAGGTGTTATTTTCTTTAGCATTTCTTTGGATCTCCTTTAGCATGCTGTTGACTCACTTTTCATGATTTTCTTGCATGTCTCTCATTTCTCTTCCCAATTTTTCCTCTACCTCTCTTACTTGATTTTCAAAATCCTTTTTGAGCTCTTCCATGGCCTGAGACCATTGCATATATTTTTTGGAGGTTTTGGACGTAGAAGCCTTGACTTCGATGTCTTCCTCTGATGGTATGCTTTGTTCTTCCTCATCTGAAAGAATAGAAGAAAATATCTTGTCATCAAGAAAGTAACTTTCTAGTCTTATTTTTTTCCTTTTTTGGGCATTTCCCCAGCCAGTTATTTGGCTTTTGAGTCCTTTGTCAAGTGGGGGCTATACTTTATGGGCCTGTAAGTTCTCAGTTCCTCCAAGGTGACACAATCAAGGGAGAGGATTTTATTCCTCTCCTGATCTGTGCTCTGGTCTGGGAGCAACCACAAACTTTTCTGCCCAGGATCTGCAAGTAGGATTCCCTCTCCAGAGCCTCCACCAGGTCCACCACAGCAGTACTCTTGCTCACCCCAGGACCACCACTCAGAACTGAGACCCAGATCAGCCACTCAATTCCCCCAGCATCTTTATGCAGAGGACTCCAAAAATGGATGCTGCTACTGCAGTGGCGGCTGCAGCCCTGGAGCTGGGTCTAGGGCTAGACTCTGCTCCCTTCTCGCCCAGATGAAAGAGCTTTCTCACTGACCTTTAAAGCTGTCTTTGGTGTTTATAGGTTGGGTAATCTGGGAACTCCCTGATTCCACGGCCTGAAGCCTGTTCCAGTCCTGTCCATGCTGTGCCTTGAGGCTAAGGCTGGGCTGTGCTCCACTCTGAGCCAGTTTGATAGACCTTTCTTGTTCATCTTCTAGTCTGTCTTGGACTGGAAATCTTTCACTCTGCCGTTTTATGGCTTCTGCTACTCTAGAATTTGTTTTGAGTCATTTTTTACAGGTATTTTATGAGCTATGGGGGTAGAGATAGAGCAGGTCCTTCCTTCTACTCCACCATCTAGCCAAGGCAAGTCTTGCCAGAACTATCACATAGGCATATTCAGAATACATACAAATTAACTATATAGACTTTGGAGAGGAATGGCACTAGCAATGGATAGAATCAGAGGTGGTGTTTGAGTTCTTGGGAAAGAGACCTACATCTGAAACTGTTACAAAGTAGTAATGCTCAAAATTATCTGGTGCCGGTTAAAAAATTAAAGTCAGTCTGTGAAATAGATTGTGTATATGGTATTGTTTAATTGTTTCAGTCTGACTCTTTATGACTCCATTTGGGGTTTTCTTGGTAAAGTCACTGTAGAGATTTGCTATTTCTTTTTCCAGCTCATTTTACGATGAGGAACTGAGATAAACAGGGTTAAGTGCCTTGTCCAGGGTCACACACTCAGTAAATGTCTGAGGGTAGATTTGAACTCTGTACAACCTGGCTCTAGGTCTGGCATTCTATCCACTGTGCCACCCAGCTACTCTAGTCATTGATTAATCATGTCCAACTCAGGTCCTCCTAACTCCAGGAACAGGACTTTATCCACTGTCACCTAGCTAAACTGTACATGTGGAGGACTAGCCAATGAGGACACAGTCCTTAGAACATGCACAATATTCACTGCCTGATTCTAATACAAAACATGGAGGATTGGTGAGCTTGCTTCTAGCCATGCTTCCAACTCATCTATTACTGATAAGTTGGCCCAATGAAAATTTTCTGGAGCTTCACAAAAGGAAAAAACAACACTAGTCTAGGAAACACAAGGTAGTCCTGGACACTCTGTGTTTCTCATATGAATACCTAAATACCTCTCCTATTTGATTAACTTTTCCTATAAGTATTTAGATGCTATGTTATTAGGTAAATATATATTAAGCATTGATATTGATATAATCCCTTTGAGGAAAGTGTAATTTCCTTGTTTATCTCTTTTGACAGTATGTTGTTTAGCATTTCTTGTTTTGGGAGCTTTCATACAGCTACATGCTGCAGCAGATAGAGCACTAGCACTGGAATCAGAAAGACATGAGTTCAAGGCTGGCATCAGATACTTTCTAGCTATGCAATACCGGGCAAGTTACTTAGCCTTTATCTACTACAGTTTTCTTATATGTAAAATAGGGATGCTAATATCCTCCTTCAGGGTTGTTGTGAGGACAAAAAAAGAGGTATTTCTAAAGTGATTTGAAAATCTTAACATGCCATACAAATGCTAGTTATTGTTGTTATTACAGTCTTTCAAAACAATTTTGTCCCATTACTTTTTCTATCTCTGCATTGTCGCATTACAATTCTGACTTTTTTTTCAGATAACCTACTGATATACAGTGTTTCTCTGTTTTCTGTTCTAACCTCTGTAGTTTTCATTTAGGGTGGTTAATATAACAGAAAAGAAAAATGATAAATGCTGGAAGGAATTTGGAAAAATAGGTATACTAATGCACTGCTGGTAGAGCTGTAAACAGGTCCAGCCATTCTGGAAAGCAATTTGGAACTATGCCACAAAGTTATCAAATTCTGTATATCCTTTGACCCAGAAATATCTCTACTGGGTCTATACCACAAAGAAATCAAAGAAAAAAGAAAGGGATCTACATGTGCAAAAATATTTATAGCACTCTTTTTGTAGTAGTGAAAAATTTCAAAATGATGTACTTTTGAAGAATGGCTAAAAAATTGTTTTATACAAATGTGATGGAATATAATGGTATATTGTAGTAAAAGAAAAGACAAAATGGATAATTTCAGGAGAAACAAGGGAAGCCATTATGAATTGATGCACACTGAAGTGAGAACAACCCATTTATGTACAATTTATGCAATGACAACATTACAGAGATAAACAATTTTGAAAAACTTTAGAACTGATCAACATGATAAACCAATGTCCAAGGTAATAAAGGTGAAAAATACCTGATGAGAGGTAATGAACTTAAAATATTGAATGAGACATAACATTTTCAGACATGGCTAATGTGGGAATTTGTTTCACATAGAAATGTATTGAAGAATTTGTTTTTCAGGTTTATTTGTTTTTAATTTGCTTACTGGGGTAGATATTAGTGAGCTAGAATCATTTTATTTGTTACTTGAAAAATAATAAATTATTAAAAAAGAGAAAAGTAACTAAACCATCCATACCTTCTTACTCAAAAATCTCACTACTAGACATATACTGTAAGGCAGCAAAAGACAGAAATAAAGATTAAATATATATCAAAATATTCACAACAGTTTTCCTTGTGGTAGCAAAGAATTAGATAAATAACCCCAGTCCTAAAGCCCATTGATATGGGACTCTTTCCTTCTTGGTAGAGAAGAATATACTACTGCCTTGGTGAGGGGTAGAGTTGATGAGAGCAGAATTTACTTCTTCTAATGATGGTCTTCAGATTTTCTTCAAGCTTCAGATTGCTTCAGGTGCTTCTGGCTTCCAGCTTTCAGAAGGAAGAGAGACAAGGTCAATCTCTCTTCAGGTTGCGAAAGGAAAAGACTCTTTGAAGATGCTGACATGAGATGGATTGGTATTCTCCATCATCCCTGTTCCCAGCTTGCTCCCCTAGACCCTTCAGAGAGGGGTGTACCATGTGAAGAACAACAAGAAAGGCCAATCTGGATAGAATACAAAATGCAGAAAAAGGAGTAATGAGGTTGGAAAAGTAGATGAGTCCAGTTTGCAAAGAGCTTTAAAGCCAAATAGAGAAGCTGAAAGGCACAGAGAGAGAAGATACCATGTGCTTTGCAAGGACCAACAAGAAAGTCCATTTGGGACAATAGAGTGAAGGAAAGAGAGAGTAGCAAGTCTAGTACAGTGGCTGAGGCAATAGGGACTGGTGACCTGTTACAATCCTTGTCCTTTGCCAATCATAGAAGTTCAACCAGTGTTCAACTCTTGGGGAAAACCTGATTTCTTTGTAGGGAAATCACTTTCTCAATCCTCACATTCATTGGTTTATCACCACTGCCACCCTGTCTTCCCAAGCAAAATTGCTAATTAGAGTAATGTTGCTTTTGGTTCTAGTCTAGGGTCAAAAAGGTGCTCCGTGTATAAACATGGTATGGAACAGATAGTGTATCCACACCCTGCTGCTGGAGCTATACCCCAAGAAGGTCAAAGAAACAGGAAAAAGGAACCAAGTATATGAAAATATTAATAGCAAGTTTTTCGTGGTGGGAAAAAAATGGAAAATTAGAGTATGTCTATTAATTGGGAAATGGCTAAACAAGTTATAGTATATGAATGTGATGACCTACTATTGTACTTAAAGAAATAATGAAGGGCAGGGTTTCAGAGAAACATTGGAAGACTTGTATGAACTGATTTAGAATAAAATTAATAGAACCAACAGGACAATTTATACAATGGCAACACTATTATAAAGACAAGCAACTTTTAAAGACTTAGGACCTCTGATAAGCAGAATGACCAACCATGATTCCAAAGGATTCATGATTTTGCTTGGCTATATTGTGGATATATATTCACAATAGAAGTATTGTTTTTCTTTCTCAGTTGGAGTGTGTGCAGGGATTTTCACTGATTAAAAAAAAATTAAATTTAAAAAAACCAATCTCCACTTATACAAAGCTTACATTAAAAAATATTGATATCTTTTGTTTTTTACACTACCAAACTTTTCTCCTAGGATCTCCCTCTCCTCACACTGAGAGCCATCTTATATATTATTTTTAGTTATAGAGGGAAAAAAAAGAAGAGAGAAAATCAGCAAAATTGATGAACATATAAAAAAATCTGAAAATATAGGCAACATAGCACACCTTTGGACTTTCCACTTCTGCAAAGGAGTACTGTGGAGTCTTATCTTCTTTGAGGTTATACTTGTTCTTTGTATTTTTGCAATTTTTACTTTTTAATACTTTGTAATTTGTCTTCGTGAATCTTTATTTACTGTTTCCAAATCTTTACTACCCCAAAATGTGCTGCTATAAATGTATTGGTATATATGGGAGTTTTCTTCTTTCCAATGACCTCCTCAGGATATAAATTTAGTGGACTCTCTGGATCAAAGGATATGGACATTTTAGTCCCCTTATTTGCATAATTCTGAATTTTTTTCCCCCAAAATGGTTGTACTGATTCACAGCTTTATCAGCAACGTACTGTCATGTGTGTCTATCACCTTATAGCCACTCTATTATAAGATTAGGTCTAATGGTCTTTAGATCACCATGACAGTCTCCCTTGAAGGAAGCTATGCATGGAAAAGAATTGGCAATAATATTTTTTTAAGGTTTGTACTGCTGTGTATCCAAAAATAATATCTTTCCAACAATTAGCTTGTATTTCTCTGCACCTGTGTAACCCCTAAATCCCCTGTGTGCCCTGAACCCTGACATGCAAAATGACCAGCTCCAGGTGGCCATCAAAGTCAAGGTATCAGCACCCCACTCTCAGAAGGGCACCTTGGAGCACACCTTTTCTGTTGAATGGATCATGTCTCTGTGCTCCCCAATGCAACACTTCCCTTATGTGAGTTATTCATTAAATTAGTGTGTATACGTCTGAGTTTATGTCAGGTTCCTTTCTCTCTTTCCCCTTATCCCTCTTCTCCATTGCTTGCCAATAAAAGTTTGCATTCAACTGACTCCTCTTGTTTTATATATTATTCTCATCATCTGAACTCATTAGAAGTTCTTTTCCTTGACATCTCTGCTTGGTCCTTGGGCCTTCCTTTAGTTTAGACATAAATCAGGTACTCAGACAAAGACTTAGCCTATTGGCAGTTGTGTCTACTAGGGGAGCATAGTGCTGAGAGGCTAGTTGTAAAGCAAGGATCTACAGCGGAACCCTACATGCTTTCTGAGGGAATCCCTTATGCCAGGATATCATCACAAAAGACACTCCCACATTGATTCATTCCATCTTTTGTCATTTTTGTCAGTTTTCTGAGTGTGAAGTGAAACCTTAACATTGTTTTGATTCTCATTTCTCTTATTAATAGTGATTTGGAGCATTCTTCCTTATGGTTGTTAATAGTTTGCAATTCTCTTGGAAACTCTTCACATTCTTTGTACACAAAGGATATAGAGATGAATATCTATTGGGGAATAACTTTTGGTCTTATATGTTCCTTTCAGATATCTATATTAGTGGTGTCAAACTCAAATAGAAACAGACTTCTGAGGGCTGCATAATGACTCAGAAAACTACAAATTAACACTAAATATGTTTTGTTACATTTTTATTTATTTTTGTTAAACATTTCCCAATACATTTTAAACTGCTTCAGGCAAGCACTAGGGAGTTTTGTACAATCTGGGCCCCAAGTTTATACTTCGGGTCTATATATCTTGGCTATGCCTGAGCAATATACAAGAAAAATTATCTGAGAAATTTGATTCAAAGATTTTCCCCCCCATTTGACTACTTACTTTCTTATGCTACATACATTAATTTTTTTCGTGTATGCAGAAGCTTTTCAGTTTCATGTATTCAAAGTAGTCCATATACATATATATATACATTTTTTTTACTAATTGCCTCTATCTTTTGGTTGATCACTTGGCTCTCAGTAGCTGTGAAAAATATAGGTTCAATGCTTCACTTTCATTATTCTATGGGATGATTTTTTAATATTAAGGTAATATACCACTGTAAATTTATTGTGGAATATAATGTAAGGTGTTTAGTGTAAGCCCAATTTCTGCCAAACAACTTTCCAGTTTTCCTAGCAACTTAAAAAAAAAATTCTAATAGGAAGTTCTTTCCTAAGTACTTTGTTTTTAGGTTTATTGAATGCTGGGTTGACTTCCATTGTTTCTCACTCTCCCCTTGTCTATTGGTCTATTTGATCTACTTCTCTATTTTAAAACCAATCATTTTTGATGACTCCACTTTATAAGATAGTTTAATTTAAGGTCTAGAGGTGCTACTTGCCCCTTTTCCTTACTTTTTTTCATTATTTCTCAAAATATTCAAGATCTTGTTTCTCTAAATGAATTTTGTTATAATTTTATCTAGTCTGTAGAATATCCCTTAATTGATTGATCAGTATAACATTAAAACTGTAAATTAGCTTTAGCATTGTCATTACTTTTATTTCATTTGGCATGAATCAGCAATGAGCACTGAATATTCCTCCAGCTATTTAAGTTGTCCTTTAAGGAGCATTTTGTAATTTACACAAGTGTTTCATGTGTTTTGGTAGATTGCTCTTCAAGTATTTCATGCATGTTGCAATTATTTAGAATGAGACTTCCTTTCTATTTTTGCTTCATGACTTTTGTATTATTATATAGAAATGCTGTTCACTGGGGATGGGGTGGTCAGGTTATTTTGTAACTGGTAACTGATGATGCTACTGTTTCTATGAGAATTTTTGCTGATTGCTTAGGATTTTTTAAAAGTAAATCATCATGTCATCGGTAAATATGGACACTTATCTTCTCTTTGCCTATCTTTATGCCATTAATTTCTTTGTCTTATCACTATTGTAAACGTTTCTAGAATGGTATCAAATAGTAGTAGAGAGAGTGGGCTTCTACTTTATTCCTATATTTCCTATATCTTTCTATATTTCCCTATATCTTTATTTCCTATATTTCCCTTACATATGATGCTTGCTCTTGGTTCTAGATAGATACTTTTTATGATATAGCTTTTAAAAAGCTCCATCTATGTCTATATTTTTTTCAGTTATGAGCATAAATGAATCTTGCATTTTGTTAGAGACTTTTTTTGCAACTACTGAGATAAATGCAGTTTTGGATGTTTTTGTTTTTAATATGACTAATGATGCTGATTCTTTTCCTAATGTTGAGCCTTCCTTGCATCCCTGGTATAAATCTAACTTGTTCATAATGAATGATTATAAATTGCTGCCATCTCTTAGGTAGGATTTTATTTAAAATTTTGGAACTGATTTTCATTAAAAATATCGATTTATAGTTCTTCTCTTGTCCTTTAGCCTTCCCTATTTTAGATATTAGGACTATATCTGTCTCATAAAAGGAGTTTTATAGAGTGCTTTCTTTCTCAATTTTTGAGAATAATTTTGAGTAGTGTTAGGACCAATTATTATTTACAAGTTTGATAGCATCCTCCCAGGAATACTTCAGGACAAGGAGTTTTTTCCCCCCACTCTGATAGCTCCTTTACAGCTAGATCTATTTTCTTTTTTGATATTTGATTTCTTAAGATTTCTCTTTTGTCTTCTTTTTAGTTTCAGTATTTCAATTTTTTGAACATATTTCTCTATTTTTTGTTTTGTTAGCATATCATAGTACATCATAGGTTCACGTAATTCTTTTTATTTCTCCTAGTTTTGTTGTAATTTAAACTTGTTTGTTTGCTAGTTTGTTGATTTTTCTGTCCTCTTCTTAATTGGTTGACTAAAGGTTTATCCATTTCATTAGTCTTTTCAAAGATCCAGCTTTTAATTTTATGTATCATTTCTAAAGTATTTTTGGTTTCCAGTTAATCTATTTCTCTTTCAATTTTCACCATTCAATCAGTCAGTCAACAAAGATTTATTAAGTGCTTTCTATGTTCCAAGCACAATATTAAGCAATGAGGATTCAAAGAGTTTAAAAAAACAGTCCCTGCCCTTAAGAAGCTCACAGTCTAATGGGGGAGGCAACAAGCAAACAAATGTGAACAAACAAGCTATGTGGAGGATAAATAGGAAATAATTTTAAAAGGGAAGGAAGTAGTATTAAGAGGGGTTGGGGAAGGTTTCTCATAGGAAGTGAGATTTTAGTTGGCACTTAAAGGAAGCTAGGACAGCCAGTAGGCAGAAAGGAGAGAACATTTCAAGCCTGGGGAACAGTGGGACAAAATGCCCATAACTAAGAGAAGCAGTGTCTTGTTGGTTGAATTCTATGTCACAAAATTGAAGAGGAAGGTGTAAAAAGACAGGAAAGATAGTAGGATGCTAGAGCAGAGGTTCCCAAATTTATTTGGCCCACTGTGCCCTTTAAAAAAATATTATTCAGTGCTCTCCCTACAAATCTATTTCTTTAACAATTTTTTAAAAATTTGTGTCATTTCAAATATATATAAAATGTTTTTAAATGACATGTTAAATTTAATGATTTATTGTAAATTTGTGGGGTTCTCCTGCATTGAAGTTTTGATGATGCAATATTGTATCATGAGTGTTGTATTGTAAAAAAAAGTCATTAGATGCACATATTCCTGCCAATGCATGCTGGACTTCCTGAGAATGTGCTTGCTTATTAAGACCTATCAGTGGACTTGATCCCTGATTGTGTGTTTATTTTACATTTTTTGTGTTTATTTGAGAAATAATGTAATCACTACAATTCTAACTCTGTTACACAACAGATGAAACACATACAAATGGTTTTTCAAAATTTCGTTCTATTCTTTCTTTATGCTTCTGTCACCCCTTTATTTTTATTCATCACCCCCAATTACGCTCAGGGCTACTACTTGCCCTCCTGGATCATTCCAGTCCTCCCTCCACAATGGGGGTGGTGTCACCTGCTCTGGAAACCTCAGCTAGGGTATGAAGGATTTTAATTATCAAATAGGGGATTTTGTATTTGATGCTAGTGGTAATAGGGAGCCACTAGGGTCTATTGAGCAATGGGGAGAAAGCACAATGTTTTGGGAAAATCACTTTGGCAGCTGAATGAAGGATGGATTGGAGTGACTTGAGAGAGGCAGACCCACAAGTAGGCAACTGCAGGAATCCAAGTGTGAGACGATGAGGGTTTGTACTAGAGTGGTAGCATGTCAGAAGAGAGAAGGGAATGTGTTTAAGAAGGGTTGCAAAAGTAAAATTGACAGGCATTGACCTTCTGATTGGATATGAGAGGTGAGAGACAGTGAGGAGTTGAGGATGACACCTAGATTTTGAGCTTGAGGGATTGGGAGGATGATGTTGCCTTCTACAATAAGAGGGAAAGTAGGTAGAGAGTAGAGTTTAAGGGGAAAGTGCCATTTTGGAAATTTTGAATTTAAGATTTTTATTGGACATCAAATTCAAGCTGTAGATGTGAGATTGGAGGCCGGTAGGAAGGTTAGAGTAGGATAGCTAGACTTGAAAATTGTCAGGATAGAAATGGTCATTAAATTCATAACTCCTATTTTGTTCTTATTTTAGATATATTTGTTGACATTCTAATTTTTAAATATTCATATTCATTCATTAATCATATCCTTTTATATTTTGTTAAGGCATGTCTTTAGGGATACATTTCCCCCTTCTTAGGACTATTTAAGTTGCATTCCAGAAGTTATGGCATGTTGTTTCATCATTATAATTTTCTTTAAGATAATTTTTAGTTGTTTCTATCATTTGATCTTTCATCTAGTCATTATTTAGAATTTCACTGATAAATTTTCATTTGTGTCAAGAACTTTACATTTTGATGGGAGAAACAAATATGTATATAACCGTATACAGAATAAATATAAAGAAAAGAAATTCAACTAGATACAACATTGTTACAGAGGGAGAGTGTGAGCAGTTGTGAGGATCTGAAAAAGCATTATGTAGTGATATATGGGGTGTTCAAAGAAGACTAGCACCTCTTGTGGGAAAGCTTGCCAGTCCTTTACTGGGTTGCTCATCTACCTCTGGTGCCCACCCAACTCCAAGGAGCTGTAGCATCTGGCTCAGCAGATGAGCTAAACCAGGTTGAGGGTAACTGAGAGGCCTCAAACCTGTCAATGAATTAGGGAGATGTATACCGCAAGCATGTGAAAAACTTCTTCCAGTAGAATGGGTGAATGAGAACAATTTGTTCTAATGACCATGAAGGCATCTGAAGCAGGTACTATGGAGTGATTAAAGCTTGGTCACACATCAAAGATGCATTCTGGGCCATAATCAGTTATCTTGAGTTTTGTCTTTGACTCTGTAAGAGAGTGAAGCTGATCACTTTGCGCAGCTCTGCCTCACTTAAATCCAATTCATCACCCAGTGATGTCATTAGTCCTCTGAAAATGAACAACAATGCAGAAGGTGATGCTTGAGCTGCAATTTAAGGAAAAAGAGAAATTCTATGAGGCAGCTGTGAGGAGGGATTACATTTATATTATTATATTATATCTCAGGTATTGCGAAGCTCCAGCTCAAAGGTATAGAGATGGGATATGGAGCATCATATATGAGAAATAGAGAGACTGGGAGTTTGTTTCAAATGTTGAGTGTGTGAGGGGGAGTAATATAAATGAGGCTAAAAAGATAACTAAGGATCAAGTTAAGGAACTTCAAACCTAAGAAGTCATGAGAATCATATTTTACCCAAGAGACAATAGGTAGACATTGGAATTTGTTGAGCAAGGGAGCATCATGATCAAATCTCTCCTTAAGGAAAATCACTTTGGCAATTGTGTGGAAAAGAGACTAGAGGGGAAGAGATTTGACACAGAGAGACCAATTAGGAAATAGTTGCTATAATCTAGGTGAGAGCTGATGGGGGTTTAAACCAAAGTGGTAGCCATCTGAGTAGAAAGAAGGGGTCAGACCCAAAACATACTGTAATGGTAGAAATGACAATGACAATATTTGGTAACTTGACTGGATTTGCGGGATGAGGGAAAGTAAGAGGTTACAGATAATACTGAGGGTGTAAACCTAGACGCCCTGAAGGATAACAGTGACTTTGATAGAAATAGGTAAGTTTAGGAGGGGAGTAAGTTTTTTTGGGAAAGATAATGAGGTTTATGGGTTTTTTCAATATATTGGGAGATGCAGTTTGGCATGTCCAATAAATAGCTGAAAATGTACAATTGGGGACAAAACTAAGATGGCAGAACACAGGTAGCAACCCAGCTGAATTCTCCCAAATATTTCTCTATAAACAATTTTAAATAATGCCTCAAATCAAATTCTGCACTGGTACAGTCAGCAAAAGGTAGGGGTGAGATATATTTCCACCCCAAGATAACTTAGTAGGTCAACAGGAGTGGTCTGTGACACCAGAGTAGGGGGCCAGCCTAGAGTGCAGTGTGGCAGCACCAGTAGCAGGCCTTAGAGGTAGCTGCAATAACTGTGGCAGCAACTTCAGGAGCTCTCAGCCCAGAAATGGTAAGGGGATTGGATAAGTGGTCAGAAAGAGATTGCAGGGGATTCTTTGTTGGCACTGGATGCAGCTGGCACTGATTGACAGCTCTATTGACCATATGCATTTCTTGGTCACAGTTCTAGGGTAGAGCTTCTGGGAAGTCAAAAGGGAGCAAGGGCCCAAGAGAGAAGCACTAGGACTTGTCGCTACAGGAAAGCAAGGGACCTGGTCATAGTTCCAGGGCCAAGAAAAGTGACAGCACTTGCCATTGCAGAGAGGCATGGACCATTCCTGGGTAAAGACCAGAGAGAAGACCAGGAGAGAGGTGGCCACATCTCTCCCTGGATCACATGCCCTTGGAAGTACTGAAAACTTGTAGACTTCCAGAACTAGCTCCAAAAATGGGGGGGAAAAGCCTGAAGCTTGGCACAGTGCCTCCCCACTTCAAGGTGAGAAGAGTCTAACTTTAATGTAAAATTCAAAGTCAAGAATAGGCTGCAAAAATGAGCAAACAACAATAAAAGAACTTGATTATAAAAACACTACTACAGTAGCAAGGAAGACCAAGACACAAACTGAGAAGACAGCAACATGAAAACAACTGCAAACAAAGTCTTCAAGAAAAATGCTAATTTGAGCCAAGTCCAACAAGAATTTCTGGAAGGGAAAAAGAAAGAGAAAAGAGTAATAGAGGAAAAAATGGGAAGAGAAATGAGTAATGCAAGAAAAATATAAAAAGAAAATTAACAGCTTGGTAAAAAAAAAAAGGCATACACACACAATAAACTGGATGAAAATAATACTTTAAAAAACATTATTGGCCTAATGGCAAAAGAAGCACAAAAATTCAATCAGGAAAATCCTGGAACTGAATTAGCCAAATGAAAAAAGAGATACAAAAGCTCACTGAAGAAAGTAATTCCTTAAAAATTAAAATTGGATAAGTAAAAGCTAATGATTCCATGAGAAATCAAGAAACAATACACAAAATAAAATGAATTTTAGAAAAGACAGAAGAAAATGTGAAATACCTCATCAGAGAAACAAATGACCTGAAAAATAGATTGAGGAGAGATAATTTAAGAATTATTGGACTACCGGAAAGTCATGAGCAAAAGAAGAAACTAGACATTTTCTTTCATAAAATTATTAAGGAAAACTGTCCCAATATCTTAGATCCAAAAAGTAAGATAGATATTGAAAGAATGCCCTGATCACCTCATGAAAAAGATCCCAAAATGAAAACTTTCAGGAATATTACAGCCAAATTTTAGAGCTCCCAAGTCAAGGAAAAAATATAGCAACCACCCAGAAAGAAATAATTCACATAATGTGGAGTCATAGTCAGGATCACACAGGATTTAGCTTAAAGGAACAGAGGACTTGGCATATGATATTCCAGAAGGGAGAGGAGCTAGGATTGCAACCAAGAATCACCTACCCAGCAGAACTGAGTATAATCCTTCAGAGAAAAAAATGGATATTTAATGAAATAGAGGACTTTCAAGCATTCCCGATGAAAAGACCAGAACTGAATAGAAAATTTGACATTCAAACACAAGACTCAAGAGAAGCACAAAAAGGTACAGTAAACATGAAGGAGTAATCATGAGACTCAAGAAAATTAAACTGCTTACATCCCTATATGGGAGGATGATACATGTAACTCCTAAGAACTTTATCATTTTATGACAGTTTGGCATGAATGTGAGTCAATTATGTTGGGATGTTCTCCAAAAAAATTGAGGGGGTGAGAAAAAAGATAGACTGGGAGAAGGGGAAAAGGAAAGGTAGAATGGGGAAATTTTTCTCACATAAAAGAAGTTTGCAAGTAAGAGTTTTTGTAGTGGAGAGGAAATGGGGGTGGGAGTGGTGGACACTGCTTGAATTTCACTCCCATCAGAATTGGTTCAAAGAGGGAAGAACACACATACGCACACCTACACCCACACCCACACCCACACCCCCCCACAGAGTCAATTGGGTATAGAAATCCATCTTACCCAATAGGGGAATAAGAGGGGAAGGGATAAGAGATATGAGGAGAGAGGAGGGAGAAATGATAAAAGAGAGGGTAGATTAATGGTGGTAGTGATCAAAAGCAAAACAGACTTTAGAAGAGGGATAGGACAAAGAGAGAAGGAAGGATAAATAAGAAAATAGAATGGAGAGAAACACATACTTAGAAATCATAACCATGAATGTGAATGAGATGAGCTCACCCATAAAACAAAAGTGGATAGAAGAATGGATTAGAAACTAGAATTCAAAAATATATTGTTTACAAGGGACTCACTTGAAATGGAAAGGTACACAGAGTTAAAATACATGGATGGAGCAGAATCTATTATGCTTCAACTGAAGTAAAAAAGGTAGGGGTAGTTATCATGATCTTAGACAAGTTAAACCAAAAATAGTACCAATTAATAGTCCCAATTAATCAAGGAAATTACATTTTGCTAAAAGGTTCCATAGATAATGGAATAATATAAAAAATTTTATATCAAGTTCCTCTGATCAAGGCCTCATTTCTCAAATATATAGGGAACTGAGTCAATTTTATAAAAATAAGAGCCATTACTCAATTGATAGTCAAAGGCTATGAATAGGCAGTTTTCAGAAGAAGAAATCAAAGCTATCTATGGTTACATGAAAAAATGCTCTAAATCACTATTGATTGGAAAAATGTAAATTAAAACAACTTTGAGGTACAATCTCACAACTATCAGAAATGAAAAATGCTGAAGAAGATAAGGAAAAATAGGTACTCAGATAAACTGTTGCTAGAGTTGTGAACTGGTCCAACCATTCTGTAGAGCAATTTAGAACTATGCCCTAAGAGTTATAAAACTGTGCATCTCCTTTGACCCAGCAATTATACTCCTAAGTCTGTACCCCAAAGAGATAAAATGAAAAGGGAAATAACCTATATGTACAAAAATATTTACAGCAGCTCTTTTGTGGTGGCAAAGAATTGGAAATTGAGGGAATGTTCATCAATTGGAGAATGGCTTAACAAGTTGCAGCACACACTTGTGATATTATGATGTGTGAAATGATGAGGGGACTGGTTTCAGAAAAACATGGGAAGACCTATATAAACTGATGCCAAGTGAAGTGAGAAGAAGCAAGAGATCATTGCGATGATGACCGAACATGAAAGACTTGGCTACTCTGATCAATACAGTGATCTAAGACAATTCCAAATGACTCATGATGAAAAAATGCTATCCATCTCCAGAGAAAGAACTGAGAAACTCAGTGCAAATTAAAATATAATTTTCTTCCTTCCTTTCTTCCTTTTTTTCTTCTTTCCTTGCTTTCTTCTTTCCTTCCTTTCTTCCTTCATTCCTTTTTCCTTCCTTCCTTTTCTTTTTCTCTTCCTTTTTCTCTCCCTTTCATTCTTTCTAGCAATATGGCTAATATGAAAATATATTTTGCATGATTTAATATGTATAATTGGTTGATATAATTTTGCTTGCCTTCTCAGTGTGAGGGGGATATGCAGGAGAGAGTGATGAAATTTGAGCAAAATTTAAAAAGAAAAGAATGTTTAAAATAAATAAATTATATATATATATATTTTTAATGCACAAGTGGAACTCAGGACAGATACTAGAGCTGGATATATAGATCTATGAGTCATCTGCTTAGAGATGATAAGCTCCTGGGGGCTGATGATGTCACCAAGTGAGAAAATACAGAGGAAAAAAGAGTGCCTAGGACAGGGTCTGGGGGAACACCCAAAGTGAGAGGGTGTGATATGGATAATGAACTGGCAAGGAATAATGAGGACTGATTAGACAGGCAGAAGAAGCAAAAAAGTCACAAATACAGAGGACAGAGTACACAGGAAAGAGTAGTCAGGAGAGTGCAGTCTCTCCTGCAGGGTGGTCAAGAAGGATTAAGAATGAGAGAATGTCATTAGATATAGCAATTAAGAGATGATTGGTAGCTTCAGAAAGAGCAATTTCAGTTGACTAATGAGGTCAGAATCCAAACTGCAAATGGTTGAGAATCATCAAGTGAGAGGAGAGGATGTAGGAACAAATATAGTATATTTTTCTAGGGGTTTGGCTATGTAGGTGAGAAGAGATGTAGAACAATAATTGGAGGTGATGATACTTTGTGGTGAAGGTTTTTAAAGATGGAGAAGACTTGAACAGGTCTGTAAGAAGCAGGAAAGGAATTAATACAAATTTCTGCAGGGCCTGGTCTCTGGTGTGTAGCAAGGTGATTACTGAAGAGGTTGAGGAGAAGGTTGGCTGGAGAGGAGAGAAAAAGATTTTGAGATGAAGAGAAAAGAATATGATGAAATTGATGGAAAAAGAACTTTATTTTTTAATAAAACATACTCAGATCATCATTTGAGAGGGGCTTAGGCATTGAGTGGCATTGGAAATTTGAAGAAAGGAAGCTTGGAACAGCTTCAGTGGGAAGCAAAATAGAAAATCAATTAAGGAATTGTACAAAGGAATTTTATAAAAGGATTGTCCTGCTGTATTACAGTCCCAGTGAAGATTTGCTAGTATGAACATATAGTGGATACACTTGACTTTATTACATGAGTTCTTCCAGTTTCATTTAAGAGCACATGAATGGGAACAGAGAAAGAAAAATGTGGGAAAGAGTTGGGGTTGAAAAGACTTGAGCGTGGATTACTCCTAAAACCCAAGGAAGCAGAGATCCTTCTGGAGACTAAATTTGCAAGTGAAAGTTCAGAAGGAGTTGTGGAGACGTTCAAGCCTCATACTCCTTTCCAAGGTATAGAATCCTTCCTTTATACTTGAACAGCCTTCACTTACATTTTGTCCAATGTTTCTGCCCCTTATGATGTTCAACTTTGCTAAAGTTTCAGCCTATTATACCTTTCCAAAAAGTATTTCTGCATTTTTACAATAGTGATGCATTTATTATGCTGTATGCTAGGATGCCTATGGAAGAACTCATATTATAGTTAGGGTTTATTTGCTTTCTTTTCAGGGTTAGGACCAGAGGTAGAACTTGCAGCCTCAAAGCCACATGTGGTCCTCTAAGTTCTCCAGGTCAGCCCTGTGACTGAATCCAAACTTCACAGAACAAATTCCCTTAATAAAAGGATTTCTTCTGTAAATTTTGGACTCAGTCTAAAGGCTGCACCCAAGGACCTAGAAGGCCACATATGACCTCAAGGCTGCAGGTTACCTACCTGTGAAAGGCAAACTAGTCCTAAGGTACAGCATGGAGGAGGGTATATTTTTTGCTGTTTTTTGAGTATACACATTTTTAATGCTAGAAATTTTCATTCTTCATGCACAATTTATTTTGTGTAAGTAAAACTGAATGTGGTGCAGTAAAGTCTCCTGTCATCCAGTGGGTTGTAATGCGTAAAGGAGTCAACTTTCCAATATTGCTTGGAGTGGGGCGTGTGTGCAATTTTCAAACTTTGCCTAGGGGGAGCAATTTTCAAATACAAAGTTCTAACATCACCAATTCCCTCCTTTAAGTCTGGTCACAGTCTATCAAGGTCAGGTTTTCCTTCAGAAGAAAAGATTTACTAACGACTTATCAGATGTCCAAGTCCAAAAACGAAAAACAAAATCTTAGAATGGATTTTTCCAAAAAGATTTATAGTTTCAGAGCTCAGAGTCTTCACAATGTTTTCTATGCCAGCTCTACTAGGTCCTCCTCTGTTCTGCACTCCTTGACAGAGATTAGAGGGTCCCCTTTCAGTCATCCTTTTACTTTTCTTGGTATTAACTGCTTCTGGTGCTCCCATCTGGTTACTATACTCAGAACATAATGGGTCATGGGGAACAAGACTTTCTGCTCCCATACAGGAATTCCACTGTGAGCATGATCTTTGTATTATTCTACAGTTACATCTTCTTTGTGTTTCCCTTTCTAAAAGTTGTCTACCTCTCTCAAGCCTCTCATAAAAGTTCTCTTCTAGAACATGACTCCTTCAGTCTTACTGTTGAGTCAGGGCAGAAGGCTCAGGTTCTGACGTGAAACTTAATGAGGATATCTTATCTTTTAACATTGCTGAGAAAACTGAGGTCTTCTCCAGGGGGTTGTACTCTAGCTCTTCGGAGGCTGTTAGGTAGGTCACTGTAACTAATCCTGGGGTAATATCAAACAAGATGAAATACTAAATATTTTCTCCAGTCCCCACTAATTCTAAAAAAATGAAACAAAACAGGAAGCCCAACAAGGTAATATCCTTACAAATTAATAGTGGAGAAAGCTAAATTTTAATTTATCTAATACCCTTTTCCCACCAGCTTCCTTCCATACCTTGTGCTTTGAGACTCACTCAAGGATTTCCCTCTTTGCTGATAAATGTTACCCTTGTCCTTCTGTAAGCTTGTTATAATATGAACTTGACTCTGTCCAGTCATCTCTAAAGGACTGGAGATATGGAGTACTTACCTTCTACCTAAACTAGCCTCCTAGTTTAAAAACTCCAGCATGGCAGAAACTCTAGAACCCTCATTCTAGCCTCCTCCAAGACTGAAAAATGGAGGGGACTGATACGGGGGCCCAGCATGTTGGGCTAAAGTAGAGGAGGAAAGGAGACTGGAATCCATCTGAGGCAAAGTCTGTGCTCCCAGAAGCTTCTCAGGACAGGGACCAAGGCCAGTGAAAAGTGAATTCCCCAATGTGGGAGGCAGATGAAAAAGATTTGAGATCTAGCTCTGGGAATAGACACTGAATCAAAGGGAAAACAGTCATAAAATGACAGGAAAAATAGGAAAGAACAGGAAAAAATATTAAAACCTGTAAAGATCTTAGGAAGAATTCAGTTAAAAGCTGAGAGCACAAGAAGATAAATCAATACCAAATGTATTTATTTTAACTTAATCTTAAGTTAGTTAATTTTAATTAATTTTAGCTTCATAACCCATTCTGAGGTTGTTGCTTTTTTAACTTGGAGCTCCTATAAATTCTTTGTAGATCTTTCCTTCTTGATTTAATTAATCAAATTAAAATTAATTAATTAACTGATTAAATTTAAATTTACTCTCTAAATGCTTGATTTAATTAAATTTAACGTAAAGATATTTAATTGGGTTAGAAGGGAATATGAGTACCAAAACATCTAAAAGATTGCAACTATCCCTAAATAATCTTGCTAGAAAAGGAAACTAAAACAACGCCTGATTAAACACAAAATTCTGTGGATTACCAGGAGCATGGATGTTGGTTCCTTAATGGCAAGAGAGAAATCAGAATCTTGAGAGAAGTTAGGCAGGAACAAATGGCAAAATGTATGGCTTACACAGCAGAAATAATTAGCAGAAGAGAAAAACTTGAGTTCATGGGAGTGAGTCTGTCCAAAGAAGTGAAAAAGACAATAGATTAGGAATATAAATATATTGAAGTGAAGGATTATCTGGAAGAAGAAAAAAGCAAAAATGTTAAAATAATGCAAGCTATCTATATGAGCAAAACATATTATTCTCAAAGACAGGATCCAGAGACAACGTAAGGATCATAAGCCAACAAATAACATGACAAATCAAAAAGCCTGAACACCATAATGCTAAGAATAATATAAGAAAATTTCCTAGAACTTTTGAATATGAATAACAAAGAGCTAATTGAAAGAATTCATAGATGAACTCCATGAAAACAAAATAACTTATGTTTCACACTCCAAAACACACAGTGGTTAAATTTAGCAATTTTGGTGACAAAGAAGTAATCAGAATAAAAACCTTAAGATGTAAAGGAAAGGAGATTAGAATAACATAAGAATATTTTCACCCACCAAAAATCATAGAAGAGAATGGAAGAAAAGGCAAAGGAGCTCAATATGCAACCCAAAAGGATGTACCCTAAAAATCTAAGCCTAATATCAATGAAAAAACATAGATATTCAATAAAAGAAGCATTTGAAATATTTCTGCAAAGAAAAAACCACACATGTATAACAGACAGGGACTGTCTTTTGCCCCTTCTTAGATTCCCCAGGCACTTAATAAAGTAGGCACTTAATAAATACTGATTGATTGACATGAGATCTGAATAAGGGTCTTTCAAATATGATAGAATCATCCGACCTGTCTCAATGGGCAGGTAGGTGGTTTAGTGGATTGAGAGATGGGCCTGGATTCAGGAAGACTCATCTTCCTGAGTTCAAATCAGTGCTTAGACACTAGTTCTGTGACCCTGCCACACAGGGAAGTCATTTAACCCTGTTTATCTCAGTTTCTTCATCTGTAAAATGAGCTGGAGAAGGAAATCTTTGCCAAGAAAACCCCAAACGGGGTCACAAAGAGTCTCATACAACTGAAAATGTGTCTTAAAGGCCTTTGAACTTCTCCTTTGTATATGAAAAAGTTAGGAAGCATCTGAACAACCAGCAAACAAAATGAACTTGCTGCCAGGGCAGAAATTATCTAACTCAGTACCTTTTCCTCAGCCATTCATTCCAAGGACTAATAGGAGGAAACTAGAGATAAAAACAAAATAAAACAACCCCCCCCCCAAACTGGGACACCCCAAACCTCAGACCTTTTGGTGATTATTTGCTACGTGGTTATAGGCTGATAATGACCTAACCTGCAGAAATGGAATTTTGGGAAAAATACTAGTTGGCCAGGGTAGTTGAGTGGTGAAGTGGATGGAGTGCTGGATGTGGAGATAGGAAGACTCATCTTTCTAAGTTCAAATGTGACCTCACACACTTACTAGTTATGTGGTTCTAGGCAAGTCGCTTAACCCTATTTGCTTCAGTTCCTCATCTGTAAAATGGGGACATACCAGAGAAGGAAATGAAAAACCACTCCAGTATCTTTGCTAAGGAATTTCTGTGGACATGGGGTCATGCAGAGTCAAACATGATTGAACAAACAACTGATTGGTCACTGTAAATTAGGATGAGGTCCCTCAGTGAAAGATCCCAGCCCTGAACTGGGAAAAGTGGCTAAAAGGAAAAGCTATACCCAGCATTGTACTGGTAAAAATGTTTAACAACTAGCTCTTGGCAAGGGGCGTGGGGTGGGTGAGGGTGGATGCTCCATACATAAGTTTAATCTCCATTAATAATGGTTTTATTCCTATCACTTTCTCAAGTTTAGATAATCAAAAAATCATGTGCTGATTTTTGAGGTATAAATGCTCCTATTGAAAATGTGATAATCAGCTTAGTATGAGCTGGCTATCACTTACCGCTGGCCATAACTCTTCTACCTTCTGCCTGAGAGGTGAAAACCTCAGAGCCAATGTCCTGAAGGAACAGAATTGGAGTTTCTGCTAATCTAAGGGTAAAGGCCTCTGTCTTTTCTGAAAGAGTATAGTGTACATTCCAGACAAGTATAAGGCTGGACATGGTGAAGACACAGCTGCCTATCAAGGAGTGATATCAGGGACTGGTGAGAAGCTCATAATCTGGATTTGGGGGAGTTACAGGTCCATTCAGATTTTTAACCAAACAATTTTTCCACATACTCATTAGCAGCTACAGGAGGGGTTAGTTTACTCTTCAAAACCCATAGACTTTCATTTTTAGTTTTTTAGACAATTTTCTCTGTGACAAGCAAGACCAAATCAGTCACTCATCCATCAGAGATGATACGCTCTGAGGGAAGCCAGTTTATACTAGCATCAGAGAATCCCAGCCTTCATGAATATCTCACCCACAATGAGCTTTGTGAGGACTTGATAGAGAAATGACATTAAGTCCCTGCAGTTCCACAGTTATAAGTTGCCTTAGCTGTGAGAATTCCCTATTTGAATACCTCATTAGTATTCTTTAAATATGTGCCTATCACTTGAGACTGTGTATTTGTTGGAGAAAGTGTTCCAGGTTTTTTTTCTGAAAGAATATTTTGTATCAACTGTTTTTGCTGCGGCTGATAAGAGAAAACACACTGGTCAGGCTTCATGAGCAACAATAGTAGGAGTAGCCACTCGTTGGGTTATACAAATAAAAAACCCCAAAAGCCAGAGGTAACAGTCACCACTTTGGTGATCCCAGCCGCAGACTTGAGGGCCCAGAGGAGGTATAACATATACGATCTCCTCCATTAATATACAAGCTCCTTGAAAGTAGGGATTATTTCCATTTTTGAAACAATCCCCAGCACCTAGCACAGTGACAGCAACATGGCAAGTGTGAGTCAGTTGATTTATTATCAGTAGTAATGATGGTGGTTCCAGCATGTCGAAGGTGACATGCAGGTAAGTTTTGAGTGGCATGATCAGGGCCTTAAGGGTTAAACAACATTAATTGTGAAAGCGGTAAAGTTTGAGCTTTAAAAATCAGCGCCTTTTTGCTTCTGTGTACCTTTCCTGTATCCCATTGTTGCTTCCTCAGCTGAATGTTAGCTAATCCTTAGCAGATAATTCAGATGTTAGCTTAGAAAATTGAACATCGGAATGCCACCAGGGGCACTTGCAATTTAAAAGGTAGTCAGAAGTGTACGGAGGCCAGGACTCTGGGAGAAACCTATAGGGAAGTTCGATCTTTTCCCTCCTCCCAATCATCCTTTGCTCTACTGTTCATAGAGGTTAGGGTGTTTCCTCAGTATCGTTCACTGGCCCAACTCACAGAATAGTGTAGGTATGTGTATGTGGGTAGCTTGCATATCCTTGCCACAGATCCACGAGGGTGCGAGGTGTACATAGAGGAAGATTTGTCCCACTACTTTAGAAAGGGTCCAGTCCTCCTTATGAACCTCAGCGGCCTACCAATGACTTGTAGTGGCATAGAACACCATTGTATTGTAATTAAGATACAATGCTACATTAAATCCTAAATATACCCAATTAAAAATGAAATTAACAGGTGGTCGTCTTTAAAAATGAAAGCCTCAAACGTTGGGAGTAAACAGCCGGGCAAGGGTGGCACTGGGAAGTTTGTCTGAAGTTTAGGAGCACTTCACTTCTGCGTGTCTAGGTGCATGGGGAAGTGGAAGAGGATCAATGCGGGTTATTGCCACCGCGCGTGCCGGCTGCGTGGGGAGGCACTTTCGGACCGAAGCTGTCAAACCCCAGAGCCGGGGCGGCGGGGCTGGTGCCTCTCCAGTACAGTCCTCACTTCTGGAGTCGCCTTTAATGCTACTCTGGAAGAGCAGGGGCGGGGTTCCTGAACCCTCAGAGGTGTCGTGGTTAGGGTTCGGAGGCAGGATTTTCCAGGACCCAGCGCTCCCCGAGTGCTCGCGAGTCCTCTCTGCCGCCCGCAGGCACTCCCTCCCAGGGTCTCTGTCTCTGGTGCTGCCCAGTGCCCGGCCTCAGTGTCTCGCTCCGGCTGAAATGCTTGCTCCTCCCCCCCTTCCTACTTCCTCCCCCGGTCCCCATGCAGCACTGCTCAGCATCGCGCCTGCAAATCTAGTTTGGCTCCAGTTTTGTTGGGAGGGGTCTCTCCACCACTTTAATTTGGGGGTTTTCCCTTTTCTCGGGTTTTTCAGCTACTGGGGGGGGGGGAGGAATGGGTGGAGAGGTAAGGACTGTAATAGTCCCGATAGTCTCTCCCTGGCTGGGTCTTCGTCACCAAGAGGGGTAGGGCTCATTTAAAATACCTAGTTCACCCCTCGCCGCCCCCCGTTCCGGTCCTTCAGGGCCCCCAGCGCCCCGGGCCCCAAGCTTCCCGGGCTCCCCCCTCTGCGCGCCCCCGCCAGCTGGCCGGGCCGGGCTGCAGGCTCCCGCGCTCCCCCTAGAGGAGGCTGCGTTGCGTCGGCCTCGGCCTCGTCGGCGGGGGCGTTCACGTGACCGCGCTCCAGGCCTGCTGCCGCTGTCGGTTCCCCCAGTCACCGAGCGAGAGGGAAGAAACAAGATGGCGGCTGGAGGCGATCGGGAGCGGGGCGCCGGCAATTCGGATTGAGCCTTCTCCCTCCACCCGCTTCCGCCGGCCGGGCCCCCCCCGCCCCGACCCCGCGGGGCTCCCCACCCCGCCCCCAGCGGCTCCCCACCGCCGCCTCTCGGCCGGTCCCCCTCCCCCCCTCGGCTTTCCCTTCTCCCTCCCTCCCTCCTCGGCTCCGACATGAGGGGCAGGCGGGGCAGGCCGCCCAAGCAGCCCGCGGCAGGCGCTGCGGAGCGCGGCGCCCCGGCTCCCCCGCCGCCGCCGCCGCCGCCGCCGCCGCCACCGCCGCCTCCGGCCGGGCCCATCGGGGGGCTCCGCTCCCGGCACCGAGGCAGCAGCCGGGGCAGGTGGGCCGCCGCCCAGGCAGAGGTGGCGCCCAAGGCGCGGCTGAGCTCCCCCAGGGGGGGCGGCGGTAGCCGGAGGAAGCCTCCGCCACCGCCGCCGCCGCCGCCGCCGCCGCCGCCGGCCGCCCCCCCCAGCAGCAGCCCCAGCGCCGGCGCCCCGGGCCGGGGGGGGAGAGGAGGCGGGGGAGGCAGAGCTGGAGGCGGGGGCGGCGGCGGCGGCGGCGGCGGCGGCAGCGGAGGCCACCTGGCCCGGGCCACCCCGTCCAGGAGGAGCATCAGCAAAGTGGTGTACGATGACCACGAGAGCGAGGAGGAGGACGAGGACGAGGACATGGTCTCCGAGGAAGAGGAGGAGGAGGAGGGGGACCCCGAGGAGACGCAGGACTCCGAGGAGGACGAGGAGGAGGAAGATATTATGGAGGAGGACGACGACGACGACGACTCCGATTATCCCGAGGAAATGGAAGACGACGACGATGCCAGCTATTGCACCGAGAGCAGCTTCAGGAGCCACAGCACCTACAGCAGCACCCCAGGTACCCACCCAGCCCGGCCGCCTCGGGGCTAGCCTTCCACCCTCCACCTTCTCCCCCTGCTCCATCCACCCCTCACCCCTCCACCCCGAAGACACACACACACACACACACTCACCGTGTCCGTCCTGCACGGTGCATCCTGCTGTAGCGGCACCCCCCATCTCACCCCCAAAGAGAGGGGAAATGCAATCGCACATCAAGTGGCAAAAAACTAGATTTACCAGAGGAAAGAGGTGCATTGTTCAAAATGGAGATTGCATTGTTGCAGTTGGCAGGCCACACTCTCTCTCTCCCTCTCCCCCACTTTCCCCCCACCCCCAAAACTGGAGCTAGTGCAGCCTTTCCTCCAGGCAGGATTGAGACGGCCATGCACGTAGCCATCGCCTTCCTTTTTTTTTTTTAAGGTGAAGAATCCTCTTGTGTAGCGAGCCACTTTGCATGGCTTAATGTGAATTCTCTTTAGTGGCTGAGTCTCCTCTCTTAGCAGGGATCCTACGGAGGGAGTTGTTTAGGGTGTAAACATGTACATAATGTTGCTTCTACTCGTGCTTCTTTTCTTTTCACATTTCTTGCTTTGTGTGGTTTTGCAATTGTCTCAAGGAATTAGCTCCACCACTTGTGTTGTTGGGGGAAACCTTAATTAGCCATACGTGTGTTTGTTTTCATTCTTTGTGTGTTCACGGGCACATGCAACAGTTGCCCTTAGGTGGCTGCTTTAAAAAAAAATCCGACTAAAAGAGTACATTTGGTTAAAATTCAGTTTTGTAAAATCCCAGATGACAATATTTGTCTCCCTCAGTCTCATGTAAGCAGTTTCCTTCTTAGAAGCACCCCCATGTTCCTTGGGGAGTAGAGTTTCATGTCACCTGTTGCAGAAGATGGAGTTGATCGTTGAAAGTAAATTTTGAAGATCAACTTTTGGATCAATTTCAAAAAAGAACTGGAGGATTTATTACAGTGTAGATTTTTTTCACCTTAGATGATTGAGTTTGAAAGTTCAGCCTTGGTGGGTAAGAGGCTCCTCCATGGTAACTCATACTCTCCTGTTTTCTCAAGGAAGTTTCTTCAGACCGGTACTGAAATGCATTTGGTTAAAAATCACGATTGAAGCTTTGTGCTAAACAAGATAGATGCAGTTTACTCAGTTGTGGAAAAATGTATTTAAGGCTTTTAATGGCAGCCTGTCCTGTTTTTCTTCAGTAATTTTGGCGATTGGGATCAATTAGCATCTTTTTTAAAGACTCCTTTCCACCCCCCAAGTGAATTTTCATAAGAACATATTTCTAATTTACAAGAATATGATGCCTTTTATTTTTTATCAGTATTTATAGATAAAATGTTCAAGTAGTATGAAATACTTAAATTTTTATTTTTCAACTTGTATTGAATTCATCTAACTAATCCATTTCTATTCTTTTGCCTCTAAAGAAACTCATTGATTGGGTTAAAGATGCCATTTCGTGTCTGAAAGCAAGAAAATGTTCATTTTTTTCTTTTTGTTCTTTTACTGAAATGAAAAAGTAACATTAAGCATTTATCTCTTGAAGATATTAGTGATGTGTGCAAATTTCAATTTTGTCAGTTGGTATGCCACTAAGAGCATTCACCTTAAGAAATCACAGCTCTTGTACTTTCTCTCCTTCTCCCCCCTTTCTCCCCTTTCTCTCTCTCTTTCTCCTTTCCCCCCCTCTCCCCCTTCTCCCTCTCCCTCTTCTTCCTTCCCCCCTCTTTTTCTCTCTCCTCCCCCCCCTTCCCTCTCCCTTCTTCTCTTCCTCTTCTCTCTTGAGTCTTTTTCTGTTAAGGATCACACAACTGAATGAGCCAGACTGAAAGGTTCCAGTCCTCCTTGCAGACTGAATAACACTCCTTTGGAGAAAGTTTTTTAAAGTTAGAGTTGAGACATTTTGGCAAGGCAGTTTTAGCTTGCTTGAACTCCTGTTTTTGAAGGCTAAGTAAAGAGGAGTTATATCTACTCCCTTTAATTAATTTAAAATGTCATCATCCACTTTAACTTTGTCTTAAACTGGTGGGTTTATTATGTGCCTTTTCATATGGTAGTAGTTAAAAAGTCTGTACTTGGTACAGACTGGTAGTTCAGTCTGTTTAATAGAAAAGTTTTTATCATTTTACAGTGGGTACCATAACTCTGTAAGGTATATGTTTTGAATTTGAAAACTTGTTTACAAATACTAATATTTTAGTTTTTAATATAAAGTTTGAGGAGTAGATGGTTTGAAATAGCACAATTGCTATATTACTTCCTAAAGGTTTTTTTCTTACTTTTTGGGACATGGTATCTGGTTTTTAAGGCTTGGAATTTCAGGAAGATTATTTCTAAGTAATGTTTTAAAATGATGTATTTTGTGTTTTGAGCTTTTAAAATGATTTCACTTACAAAGGAGGAGTAATTGCATGTCAATTTTGTGCTGAATGGCTGGTTTTACATATTTTACTGCTTTTATGTCCTGAGAAGAAGGCATTTAGGTTTTTGCATTCTTTAATGATTATTGGAAAAGCTGGTTTAAGAATACTTGTAGAAAAGTAGGTGAGAGATTTGGATTTGTTTTGTATTTCTAAAGCTTCTAAGAGAGAAATAGACTTTTTTGATAGTTAAGAACAAAAGCAGCGTTAATGCAGAATAGATTTAGGGTCAAAACTTTCATTTGAAGAAATTGTTAATACAGGAAATCAACTAACTGTCATCCATAGGTAGAATTGGTTTTGTAATGAGGCTGTGCAAAAGAATTGCATGAGGTTATTGACTTTGCTTTCTCAGTCACCAATCCAAAACTCAGTAATAGCAATTGAGAATTTTTCTTTTGTGGACAGAAAAGAGCAAGTTCTGTGTAGCCATACCACAGAAATTTATTATTAGTGTTGATGTAGATTTAGCTTCCTTGAGGGATTGTTGAAATCTAGAAACAGTAATGATCTAACCTGAAAACATTGGCCAGGACAAGTGAGGGGACATTTGTAGCTTCTTTTTGACCCTAGCATCATAGATTTAGAAATTAAAAAGGATTGTAGATGTCATCTAATCCAATTCCCTCATTTTATAGATGAGGAAGACTGAGGTCAAAGGTCATCTAAGTACTAAGTACCAGAGCTGGGAATTGAACACAGATACTGTGATTCTAAATTCTGTTTCTGCAACACTTACTTCACTTAGCCTGTGTCATAGAAAACTTTCAAAATAAACTTGACATCCTTTTACAATAGGTCTATTTTTAAAAAAAACTACTTTGCATAGGTATTTGCCAAAGTTATAATATATGCTCTGAAATTAATCACTGGCTGATTTTTATTAAAATCTGTTTGAAATGAAGTGTTTCTTGTATTCAGTGTGTTTGGAGTTATTGAAAATTCATACAATGAATTTTGAAATTCAGAGTATCAGAATTTTTAGAATATAGAAATCTAAGGACATAATATTTGAAAGAGCTGTTAGAAACTTTCTTTAAGTGATTAGGTGGTAGAGTTTGTTTACAAGCAGTGGGGCTTCTTGCTTTTAACTAGATTCAGCTTTATCTGGATCGATTTCTAATTTGCAAACAACCGTATTCTGCAGTTTTAACCAATTGCTTTTCCAAATTTTCTCAATTATAGATCCTGTCTGAGGCCTGAAGTTACAGGATACTACTAAATTAATAGTTTGCATAATTCAAATTATGCTAAAATAAGTATTTGTCCCCTCAAGAATTAATTTCTCCAGACATTAGTATAGACTGGATTCTCTTGATGTACTCCTGGTGATTTTTTCCCCCTTCCAGACATGTGCTTATTTTATGTCTGTGAAGAAGCAGGCCTTAGGAAGTGCAAGAGGACAACAGTGGTGGAAAGTGTTTGAAGAACCACAGAGCTGAAGGGCCTCAACATTGTAATAAGTTCAGAAGTAACACCGTGCAGTGGAAAAAGTAGAGTCTGAAAAGTTGTTCTCAAATCCCTGTTCTGCTACTGAACTACTTGTGTGACTATGGGCAGACCAGATCATCTCTCTGGGCCTCAGTTTCTTCATTTGTAGAATGAGGAGGTTGAATTGGATTAGATAGCTATAAAGAAACTGTAAAGTTTCTTACAATTTCAAATCTATGAATGTCTGGTACGTATATATTGTTCATTGTCATATCTTTATGAACCATAGATTTGTAGCTTTTTTCTTGAGGGGTTGGGATAAGAGCATTGTCTTCTGGTGTTGTATGTTTCTGTCTTCACGGTAGTCATGCTATGAAAATGTGGGCATATATTTAAAGGACCTTATATGAGGATGCATAAGAGTTCAGAATATTTTGGCTAGGAGTTCTGAGCTCCATTTTCTACCCTGTTTTCATCCGATTTGGCCTTTCTGTATGTGTACCATCACACTCTCTCCTTTCCTGTGATTGCAAATCTCTGTCTGTGGAGTTATATGAGAGACGTCCTAAAAAACAAATCCTAGCAAAAGATGCAAGACTTCTCACCTGAAATGGGCTCTCCATTTAACCAAATCCTTCCGAGCTCTCGTCAGGTCCCCTGTTTCTTTAATGATGCCTCCCTGACTGCAACAGTCTACTTGGTTTTTTGCAATGTTTTCCATATTCACCTTCTTAACTCCCCCAACCCAAGTTGAAAAAAGAAAAAGAAAATAGTCATTTTAACAAGTATGCATAATCAAGCAAACCAATTCCCACATTCCCCATGTCCAAAAAGATATGTTTCAGTTAACCATTTGAGTCCATCACCTCTTTGTCAGAAGGTGGGTAGCATTCTTTTCATTGGTCCTCTCTGATCATGATACAGCACAGTTTAATCCATTCCTTTGGTAAACTCTTATTTTCATTCACTATTACATTCAGCAGCATATAATTCAGTCCTGGATTATATGCTGTTTTGTGGAATTTAATTGTTTGGTGCTTAGTGATCTTTTTCTCCTCAAGTAAATTGTAAACTAGTGGAAGATAAGAGTTGTGACTCTTACTTCCTTTTCTATTCCACCATTCTTAGTACAATTCTAGGCACATAAATACAAATAAACACTGGTGAAACTTTGAATTTGAAATAAGTAGGTCTCCATTTTGATTTCTTGCTTAATCCCAGTATGACATTTGGCAAGTCATTTAGCTTCTCCAAACCTCAGTTTTCTCATTTACAAAATGAGGGACTTGAACTACATGATTTTTAAGTACTCATCTAGTTTTATGATTCAATGAAATACTTTTTTGGAGTGTTTTATATATAGGAAAAAATAATTAAAATGTACAGGACTTAAAAATAATTTTTAAACTTTTTATAAGCATTCAACCATATATTGCCTACTGATAAGAGTACTAAAATAAAGCACAGGGTCATTTTTTGATGTAATGAAAAACATTAGTTTTCTGTATTACCTGTTACAAAATTTGCAGCTAAATTTACCATGGATATTTTAAGCATATCATTTTAAAATCTTTCTTATCTGTGTCCTACTAGCCATTTTTTTCAACCTCCATGAGAGATCTTGTAAGTTTTTTTTTCCTTTTTATTCTACTTCCATCACTGTCATACAGATCCATAACTCTCCTGGAATATTGCAGAATGTCCTCTTAAGCAGTGTGCAGATCTTCAGTCTCTACCTCCTTTCCATCCAAGCTAAACACCATTTTTATATATTAATCCTTAATTTAATCACTCTACTTCTCTATTTAAAATTATTTTAAAAATTAAAATAAAATAAAATGTGAAATAAAAATCCAGATTCCCTACTGTGACATTCAAGGGTGTCTATAACTTGGTATTCCCCTTTCTAGACTTGTATGGCTCCCCATTAGTCCCATAGCCAATTTGGACTGCTTGCCTCTCTGTGTCTCTTCTCCTCTTCTCTCCTTACTCTTGCCCCCAGACCCTGTGACTTCAAATGTTACTGGTTTACACGTTGCTTTGGCACTTATTATAATGGTTTTTTTTTAGTGTTTTGTCACTTTATTCAGTGAAGGCAGCTATTATGTCATTTTTAAATTACATCTCTCTTAGCACCCAGCACAGTGGCCTGTACATGGTAGGCACTTATAATTTGAATTGAGATAGCATTTGTATCAGTGGAAAGATCTTGGAGTTTGGTGTCAGAGTATTTGTATTCAAACCTCAGTCCTCAGCCGTGCTGCTTGGACAAGTCATTTGATTCTTTTTGGCCTAATTGGAGTGAGTTGGATAATCTTTGAGGTCTAAATAGATTAGATAATGCATTAGATGATCTTCCAGGTCTACATCTATGATCCTGTTGGGAGTAAATAGAAAATATCAATTTTAGAACATCATTTCAATTTTTGGAGATGTTCAGTTTTTGGAGCTGTTATTAAATTTTAAAGTAAATATTTAAATCCACTATTTCAAAGATACAATGCCAATAAAATGCAAACTCCTTGAGTACAAGGGAAAATCTCACTTTTGTTTTTGTATCTGCAGTAGCTAGTAAACAAATGAAGAAGCATTTATTAAATGCTTACTATATGCCAGACATTGTGTTAAACTGTGAATACAAATAAAGGCATAAAATAGTCCCTCCCTTTAAAGGACTCACAGTCTAATGGGGGAGACAATATGTGTAAACAGCTCTGTACAAACAAGATACATACAAGGTAAACTGAAGATAATCAAGGTTAACATTAAAGGGAAGCTAGCATTATGGAAGACTGGGAACGACTTCTTGCAGAATGTTGGCTTCATGAAGAAGCCAAGAGGCAGAGAGGAGAGAGCATTCTAGGCATGTGGTGTCCTTTTGAAAATGCATGGAGTCAGGCTGTGGAATATTTTGTGTCAGGATAAGCAAGGAGGCCAGTTTCACAGGATCATATAGTATATGGAGAAGAAAATAAAGTGTAAGAAGACTGGAAAAGTAGGAAGAAGCCAACTTATGAAGGGTTTTAAAATCCAAATAGAGCATTTTATATTTGATTCTGAAGCCAACAAGTTTGGATTTTATTGAATAGTGAGAGTGTTCACTTTGATAGCTGAGTGGAAGATGGACTGGAGTGAGAAGAGACTTGAGGAAGGGAGACCAACTAGCAGGTTGTTGCAATAATAGTTCAGGTATGAGATACTAAGGGCCTGCACTGGGGTGGCGGAAGTGTCAGAGAGAAGAAGGTTGTATATAAGAGATGTCCTTAAGGTAGACAGGACCTGGCAAAAATTGGTTATATAGGAGGTAAGAGAAGACAACACTTAGCTAGTTCCTAGTCTGGGTGACTGGGAGGGTAGTGGTGCCCCAACAGAAATAGGGAAATTAGGAAGAGGAGTTGGGTTAGGGGGAAAAACTAATGAGTTCAGTTTTGGCATGATGTGTCTGTGGGATGTCAGGTTCAAGATGTCCAAAAAGCAGTTGGAGAATTTAGAATGTAAGTTAGGAGAGAGATGAGGACAGGATAAATAGACTTGAAAATCATTTGTATTGAGATGATAATTGAATCTATGGGAACTGATAAGATCACCAAGCAAAATAGTATAGAGGGAGAAGAGAAAAAGGCCCAGGAACAGAACTTTGGAGGATGTCCATTGTTAATGGGTGACTTGGATGAAGATCCAACAAGAGGGACTGAGACGGAGTAGTCAGATAGGTAGGAGGAAAACCAGGAAAGGAACGTGTCAGAATTTAGCGAGGAGAGTATAGATGAGAGGAGACTGATCAAGAGTGTCAGAGGATACAAAAAACTTAATATGAGGATTGTGAAAAAGATATTAAATTTGGCATTGGTAACTTTGGAGAAAGTAGTTTCAGTTGAATGATGAGATTGGTAGACGGACTGAAGAAAGTTAAGAGTGAGAGGAAAGAAAGTTTTATATGGTTTTCTCAAAAGTTTAGCTACAAAAGAGGGGAGAGACATAGGTAGGATGATAGCTGTCAGGCATGGATAGCTCAAGTGGGTTTTTTTGAGAATGAGGAAGACTTGGACATGTTTGTAGACAGTAGAAAATTAGCCAGTAGATTGGGTTATGTTTGTCCTTTGTTCTTAAAGAGGACCATGAGATCAAGATGATGACATGACTTGCAGTTGATTTTGATTTGAGTGAGGGATGGCTGGGCAAGGTCACCAACCTCACTTTCTTCCCCTGAGCCATCTTGGAGAGATTGAAGTTAAGTGAATGAGTGGGGAAGAGGGGAGAAAAGGGAATTCTCAGCAAAAGACCTAAATTTTTTTTCAGTAAAATATGAAGAAAGGTTCTCAGCTGAGAGGGTGAAAGCCATGAGATGCTTAAGGAAGAATGAAAAGGGTTGTAAAAGCCAGTGTAGTGAATGAATTAGGTAGATGTAAAAGGATTGCCTAGCATATAAGTACTTAATAAGTGCTTGTTGATCTACTGGACTATTTCTATGAAACATATTGCAAAGAAAATCCATGTATAACAAGATGTGGAAGCTCCCATGTGATAGAAAAGGACTAATCTATCCATTAGCAAGTATTTATTAAGCACCTACTCTGTTTCATGCCCTAGGTACCCAGCTCTGTGTTTAGCACCAGGGATAGAAGTACATACCAGCCCTGTTCCCCAATGAGCTTTCATTCTGATGGAGGAGTCATCAAGTACAAACACATACAAATGTACACACACACCCATATACATATATATACACATACACACACACACACATATACACACACATGGATATATGCTACATACAAACACAAAATAGTTAATATAGGGTAGTTGGGAAGGGAGGGTACTAGCAGTTCGGGACTCAGGAAAGGCACCTTTTAAAAGTTGGTGCATGATATATAGAGAACTGAGTCATATTTATAAGAATACAAGTCATTCTCCAGTTGAGAAATGGTGAAAGGATATGAACAGGTAGTTTTTGGATGAAGAAATTGAAGCTATCTGTAGTCATATGAAAAAATGCTCTAAATCTGTTGATTAGAGAAATGCAAATTAAGTAACTGAAATACCACCTTACACCCATCCATTTGACTAATATGATAAAAAAAGGAAAATGATAAATGTTGGAGAAGATGTGGGAAAACTGGGACACTAATGCACTGCTGGTGGAGTTGTGAACCGATTCAACTATTCTGGAGAGCTATTTGGAACTATGCCCAAAGGGATATAAAACTCTGCATGCTCTTTGATTCAGCAATACCACTACTTGGTCTGTATCCCAAAGAGAGCATAAAAAATGAAAAAGGACCCATGTGTACAAAAATATTTATAGCAGCTCTTGTTGTGGTGGCAAAGAATTGAAAATTATGGGAATGCCGATCAATTGGGGAATGGCTGAACAAGTTGTGATATGTGAATGCAATGGAATACTATTGTGCTATAAGAAATGATGAATAGGAAAACTTCAGAGAGGCCTGAAAAGACTTATATGAACTGATACTGAGTGAAAGGAGCAGAACCAGGAGAACTTTGTACACAGCAACAACCACACCCTGCAAGGAATTTTTCTGGTAGACTTAGTCCTTCATAGCAAAGTAAGGACCTAAAAAATTCCCAATGGACTTTTGAGGCAAAATACCTTCCACATACAGAGAAAGAACTATGGAAATTGGATCACAGAATAAAGCAGACCATTTACTTTTGTATTATGTTTTGTTTTGTTTTGTTTTATGGTTTCTCCCATTTATTTAAATTCTATTCAACATGACTAAGGTGAAAATGTATTTAATAGGAATGTATGTGTAGAACCTATATAAGATGGCATGCTGTTTCAGGGAGGAAGTGGGGAGAAAGGGGAAGGGAGGGAGAAGGAGAATGAGGGAGGGGAAAAAAATCTAAGATACATGGAAATGATTGTAGAACACTGAAAACAAATAATAAACAAGCAAATAAATAAATAAAGGAAAAAAAAGAAATGAAGAGCAAGTGGATTTCAGAAAAACCTGGAAAGACTTACATGAATTTGTGCTGAATGAAGTGAGCACAATATTCTACACACAGTGATAGCAACATTGTGTGAGAATCAACAGTGATAGACTTAGCTCTTCTCAACGGTACAGTGGTCTAAGAGAGTTCCAAAAGACGTATGATAGAAAATGCTATTCTTATCCAGAGAAAGAACTATGGAATCTCAATGCAGATTGAAGCATACTATTTTCTCTTTACTTTTTCTTTCTTGTGGTTTTTCCCTTTTGTTCTGATTCTTCTTTCACAACATGACTAATGTGGAAGTATGTTTAATATGATTGTGCATGTATGGCCTATATCAGATTGCTGTCTTGAGGAGGGGAGTGAAACAGGAGGGAAGGACAAAAAAAATTTTGGAACTCAAAATTTTATAGAAGTGAATGTTGAAAACTAAAAGAAAAGTTGGTGCCTGACTAGCATCTTAAAGGACAAGAGAGTTAAGGAGAATACATTTCAGGTATGGGAGATGGTCATTGTAAAGACAGAGACAGAAAGTGAAGTGTCTTGGATGAGGAGCAAAGAAAAAGCCAGTTTGGTTGAGTCCCAGAGTATGGGAGAGTAATGTGGAGGAAAGTATCTGAAAAGATAGGGTGGAACCAGATTGTGTAGAGCAGAGAGGTGTCAAACACATATAGGGCAGCAGTGACCCACTACATTCTTGAATGCTGCCTGCCTGGACTGGATTAAAATATAATTGAGAAATATTTAGCAAAGTAGAAATGCAGTAAAATATGATGTTAATATGTAGTTTTATAAGTCAGGAATCCTTATGTACAGTTGAGTGGTCCTGTTTATATTTAAGTTTGATGTCACTGGTGTAGGACTTTAAAAGCTAAATATAGGGATTTATATTTTATCCTAGAGGCAATGGAAAGCCTTTGAGTTGAGACTGGGTGATTGAGTCACATGGTCAGATTTATACTTAAGGAAAATTAGTTTGGCAACACTGTGTATGTATTGTACTAGAGAGGGGAGAGACTTGAGGTGTGGTGACCAGTGAGGAGGCTGTTGCAGTAATACAGGTGAAAAATGATGAGGCCCTAAACTAAGGTTGTAGCTGTATGAGTGGACAGAAGGGAGTGGATTTGAGAGGCATTATGAAGGTAGATAGGAAGATTTGGCATTGTTTGAATATGTGGGCTGTGAAAGAGTGAATAGTCCAGAATCATACCAAGTTTGTGGCAAATATGTGGAAAGATGGTGGTGCTTAAGTAGAAATAGGGAAGTTTGGAAGTGGTTCACTTTCAGATACGTTGAGTATCAGGAATCATTTAATTTGAAATGTCCACTAAGTAATTGGTAATGTGGGGCTGAATCTGGGAGAGAGACTAAGGTTGGATCTATAGATAAGGGAATTATCTGTTAAATCTATGTGAGCTGATGGCTGTTACTGGGTGAGAACATAGAGCAGGGAGGGGTTCTTAACCAGGATTCCATGGAGAGATTTTCAGCATACAAGAATGTAGTGGGTCACTGCTGCCCTATATGTGTTTGACACCTCTCTGCTCTACACAACCTGGTTCCAACCTATCTTTTCAGATACTTTCCTCCACATTACTCTCCCACACTCTGGGACCCAACCAAACTGGCCTTTTCTTTGCTCCTCATCCAAGATACTTCACCTTCTGTCTCTGGCTTTACAATGACCATCTCCCATACCTGAAATTGGAATGGGCACAAAAGATACAATCCTATGTATTTTATGCTTTTGAAAATATTAATTTGTGATAATGGATAATGAGAAGGGATCCCTAGAATTCATCTACCTACCAAAAGAATCCGTGACATAAGAAAACTTAAGAACCCCTGGTAGGGAGGGAGGAGAGAACCTTGGATAGAAATTTAGGGAATATCCACAGGTAGGAGTGTCATGTGTTTGTGGAGACTGAGGAGGACAGGTAGGAGGCCAGCCAGGAGAGAATGTCAAAAAACCCAGAGAAGAAAGAATATCAAAGAGGAGATGGTTAATATATGGGTTGGGTTTTTAAAATTTTTTAAAATTTTATTCTGAACTTCAGCCCTCAAATAGAAGGGGCATTTTCATATACCTAGTAGAAGAGAAAGGATTGCATGGGACACTTCACCAGATTGTGAAGAAAATGTGAATCATTAATATGTAAATGAAACTGTTTCCAAAAGACTATTACATTTAAGATTATTATTATTATTTATTTCAATCGATATTTGACCCAAGATTCTCATACTGCAGAAATCTGATAAGTATTGGGATTTAACCTAAACTAGAGTAAAACTGCTTGGGCCACTACACTGTCAAGAAATCTATTTTGATTTTTGACTGCCCCAGGGGATCTTGAAGAATTTCCTGCAGCTCTGCAGCTGCCACAGATATATTCTATGTAAGATTTTCTACTCTATAAGATCCCTGCACCTGGAGTCAAGTAGAGCTTTTTGGTTTCCATATTGGCAAGCAAGCAGGTGGTGTGGTAGGCAGCAACAGCTAGCTCCATGACTAACCCAAGATTAAACTTCAACAAATGTTTTAAAATTTTTATTTGTTTTTTTTTTCTATTTTTGTTTGTCCATATTTATAGAGAGATGGGGTGTCCATTTTATGCACATATATATTCAAGTCTTGGGACTTGAAGATTTGCAAAGTTTGTTATTTCATTGAAGGGTGAACAGAAACCCAAATCTGAGGGGAAATATTGTTATTTTCTAGCCACACAGTTTTAGAAATATCTTCTCTAACACTTCTCCTTTTATGGACTTAAGGTGTACTAAGATACCAAAGTGGCCCTTTTCAATTCTAAGTTTAAATTTCTGACACACTTGGCTATTTCACTGTTTTCTGGCACCTCCAGGAAATAATGAGCTGCAGGAAAGAAGCTGAAGTTCAAATGAGTCAATGTTGGTTGTAACTTGAGGTGGGGAAAGGACTGCACCTATGACTGATGTCATTGACATAGGAAATTCAATCAAGTGGCCACCCTTGGCAACTTATAAATAGCCTGAGAGAGTCGTCTAGAGCACTGAAAGCAAAAGAGACTTGCCCAAGGTCATAAAGCCGGTATGTATCAGAGATAGGACTGGAACTCACTCAGGTCAGCTCTCTTTGCCAGTGGTGCCATTCTGCCTCTCATTCCTGCTGTGACTCTTGTAAAACATTTGAGGGAGGGAGAGGGTTGAACAATTAAAATTAATTTTTGATGGGTTATTTAAATACCGTTCAAAGTGATGATGTAAATGTACCTTCCCTCTCTTGTATTATTACCAGTTATTTTTTCCATATTTTTATCTTTAGAGTAAGGCAGTATAAAGCATGCTGGTTCTGGTGCTGGCAAGCTGGGTTCAGATCTATCTCTGCCACTAATACTATGTGACCCTGGACAAGTTGCTCAATGTCCTCCCTGGGCCTCATTTTCTTCATTTGAAAAAATTAGAATTGTACTAGCTGTCTTTTGAGGTCTTTTCTAGCTCTAAGTCTATGATCCTCTGATTTATCTTGTTCCCATACATCTTGAGTTGGACAGGGTTCTTTGGAATGGGGTTCTTTTATGTTATAAATGAAGCAGGAAAAAAAGAGACAGGTGTAGGGAATAGCTACATAAAATAATATCTGAGAAGACTATGGTTTAGAATGCTATTATTTTACTTTTGTAAGACATGAGTACGGATGTGGTATGCTGGTGATGCATAAGTTAAAAGAACTACAGGAGGAGAGGATGGGATATTGTGTGTTTATATAAGTAAAGACAGAAACAGACAAAAGTTATGCTATTAAAAACAAAGAAAAAGTCTGTTAAAAGGCTTGATGTGTAAAATGAATTTCATTCTATACTATTGTAGCTTTTTCTCTTGCCAAACTTTGAATTCACCTACAATTAAAATTAAGAATGAGGATCATAAAACAATTCAGCAAATATAACCAATAATAAATAAAATATTTTTGAAGATTTAGGCAGAAATCAACAAAAAGCAAAATCTAGAGTTAAAAATAGGGTGAAAAGGGGTAAGGAGCCACCAGAGGGATAAGATGAAACAAGGCCAACTTTTCCTGCCTCCCCTGTCTCTTCTTCTCAAAGACCTCAGTCCACTCTGCAGTCCTGTGCCCCCCTCTAAGTAGTTTGAATCTCTGTGTTGACTCAGAGCCTAATTAGCAGCAAAGATACCAAAACCTTCAGCTCTTCATCTGGCTAGGAGGCCTGGACCTTCTGGGAATTTACCTCTGTCAACTTATGGTCACCTCTTCTCACAAATTCCCAGCTCAGTGAATTGTGCACTTAACTGACAGGATTTCCAAAAATAAGAGCAGGGACCCTGTCTTACCTATGAGAACTCATTCAGATATTCACAAGTTATATGTATTGATCTTAATGACTGGAGATAGAGGCAGCCAACATATACTTCATTTTAAAAAATTATCCACTGTTCACGTGACATTAAGCTAAGGACTAGATCTAGCTGTTGGCTCAAGGAGAGAGGACATGTGACATTAAAAATTAGGAGGTTGGTGAAATTGAATATGATGCTAAAAGAGTATCCTGGGTTGAGAGATTTTGAAAATAAATTTTTGAACTGATTTTTAAGGTACCAATATATCTCACATTGATCAGATTAATCAAGTATTCCTGTTTTCCAATTACGAAATTGAAATCCAGCCTTTCTGGTCAAATTGTTAGATATAAAATATTCAGAGAAAAAGATGTATCTATCTGATGACCAATATTCTATAGAATTATCATTGTTAATATATTATGTTAAATTTCCTGTAGATTTACTAAGAAACCATGTTTTCCATTTCTGCATTTGTATATTTGAATTTTCAAATTAATACACCTGGGAGGAACTATGAACTGAATACATTAGAGCTGAATATAATGAGCTAGTGCAGGGTTGAGGAACCACATGTGGCCCTCTAGGTCCTTAAGTGCAGCTCTTTGATTGAATCCATACTTTACAGAACAAATTTCCTTAATAAAAGAATTTGTTCAGTTAAACTTGAACTCAGTGAAAAGGCTTTATCCAAAGATCTTGGGGTGCACGTGTGGCCTTGAGACTGCAGATTTCCTACCCTTGAGTTAGTGGTTCTAATTTCTATCTGTTCTGAATTTTTATGAAATTGATACAAAAGTGGTTATGAGATATTCTTATCATACTTTGTTCTTTAAATGAAACAAGTATCTTTAGAATTCAGATATTAATAATAGATGTGGAATTTCTCTTTTATATCCTCATTCCCCACACTAGTGGTGCTATAGTAAGGTTTAGCTTTAAAAAGGCACTTTTTCTAAATTATTGCCAATTCATACACCAAACAGTTTTTCACATATTTTGGTTTCTTAATCAAATGCTTCCTTTCCCACCTAAGGACCAGTCTACATTGTATTAGCAAGGTACAGAATTAAATAAATATAATAAAAACTCCCAATTCCCTACATATTTCTGATAGCTGACATTTACATAACTTTTTAAAGTTTGTAAAGTACTTTGCATATATAATCTGATTTGATCCCACAACAAACAACCTTTTAAGGTGGGTACTGCAGATATTATGAACCTCATTTTACAGGTCAGGGAATTAGCGCTCAAAAGGTTTGACCAAGGTTACACAGCTGGAAAGTGTGAACTGCAATATTAGAACCTAGAGCTTTCCTGATTGTGAGGCTAGCATTGTTTCTCCCTTAAGCTTCTTCTTATTCTCTGTATTTATATGTCTGAGGTACACACACATTTTGGTCTACATTATCCAGGTGATGGCTGTAGGTCCTTTCTCCTTTGTTGGAAATCCTGCAAACTTGCTTTCTTTTAGGAATGTTATTCTAAATTACTTGAGCAAAATTGTAACTCTTTTTTAATTTGAAAAATGAACTAATTAACAATGTACATAGATATGTACATAGCATTTTTATATAGCATTTTAAGGTTTGCAAAGTGCTTAAAATTATAGTATTTCATTTAGTTTTCACAATAACCCTTTAAGGTAGGTGCTGTTTTATTTCTATTTTATAACTGTCAGAATTTAGTAGTTAAGTTTTGATTTGCCTAGGATAACAGAGTTAGTAGTTGTCAAAGGTAGGATTCCAACCTGAGCCTTTAGGATGCCAACTTTGCACCAGTTTACCAATGAGTCTCAAACGTTTTGGTCTCAGGATCCCTTTATCCTCTTAAAATTATTGAGGACCCCAAAGGGCTTTTGTTTATTGTGTGTGTGTGTATGTGTGTGTGTTGTGCGTATACATATATAATACACATGTTGATATTTACCATCTTAGAAATTAAGATACATTTTAAAATATTAATTCCTTAAAAACAATGACTCATTACATATTAACATAAATATTTTATAAAAAATAATTATCTTTTCAAACAAGAAAAATGTAATGAGAAAAGTGGCATTGTTTTACATATTTTTGCAAGACTTTAATATCTGGCTTAATAAGAGACAGTTCTCAAATCTGCTTCTTCATTCAGTCTGTTGTGATTTTTTTTTTTTGGTTGAAGTGTATGAAGAAAATCAGGCCTCATAGAGCCCTGTACTTGGAAAAGGAAAAAGAGTATTTTAATAGGCAATAACATTATTATTATGAAAAGTTTTTATCTTAGGGACCCCTAGAGATCTATCATCACACTTTTCAATTTTCTGTTGTCACTTTGGTTTTAGGTGTAAATTTCATAAAAGAAGGAACTGTCTCATGTTCTTTGCAGCATATACCTATCACATTAGTAATTTAAGAATTTTTTTTGTTGATGTTTAGTCGTTTCAGTCTCGTCCAATTCTTTGTAACCTCCTCTGGGGTTTTCTTGGCAAAGATACTGGAGTAGTTTGCCATTTCCTTTTCAAGCTCACTTTACAGATGAAGAAACTGAGGCAAATAGGGTTAAGTGTCTTGCTGAGAGTCACATACTAATTAGTATCTAAGGCCAGATAATCATGAAAATATCTTGAAAATGAGCCCTGTAATAAGGCAGAAAAGAAAAATAGTGGATTTTGGAGGGGATGTGGGAAAACTGGGGTGCTAATGTATTGTTGGTGGAGTTGTGAACTGATCTGACCATTCTGGAGGGCATTTGGAACTATGCCCAAGGGGCTATAAATTTCTGCATTCTCTTTGATCTAGCAGTACCATTGCTAGGTCTGTATCCCAAAAACATCCAATAAAAAGGGGAAAGGACCTATTTGTACAAAAATATTTATAGCAGCTCTTTTTTGTGGTAGCCAAGAATTGGAAATCAAAGGGATGCCTATCAATTAGGGAATGGCTAAATAAGCTGAGGTATAATTGTGCTGTAAGAAATGACAAGCAGGATGATTTCAGAAAAACCTGGAAAGACTTGCATAAACTGATGCATAGTGAAGTGAACAGAACTAGAAGAACATTTTAGACAGTTAACAGCCATGTTGTTCGATGAAGAATTATGAATGACTTAGCTATTCTCATCAGTACAGCAATCCAAGACAATCCCAGAGGACTAATGTGAGGTTTACTCTCTGCCTCCAGAGAAAGAACTGATTTGGATTGAATACAGATTGAAGCATGCTGTTTTTCACTTCCATTTTTTCTTTTATTCGAGTCTTCTTGTGTAAAATGAATAATATGGAACTGTTTTATATAACTGAAAAGAAAAGAAAATGAGCCTGACTTTAGGCCTGGCACTCTGTCCATTGTGCCACCTAGCTGTGGATTAGAATTATACAACAATTGTTTACACCCAAGATAAACATACTGAAATCTTTGTATAGAGTTTTCTGAACCTGTATTTATATTTTAGCTCCAGATGTATTGACTAGCTTTGTATCATTTTCCATATTCACATTGTTTTTCAATACCTTTCCATTTCACTGTTTCAGGTGATGGCACCACCATCCTTTTAGTCACTAAGTTTTGTAACCTTGGAGTTATCCTTGACTCTTTCCTCTCCTGTTCACCCACAACTAATTACTTGTCAAGTCTTTTCTACTTCCACCACGGTTCACATCTCTTCCTTTCTCTTTATTTACACAGTCTTTATTCTTGTTCTTTTCTTGCCCTTATTCACCTATCAGTCAGAGGATTGGCATCTTCCACAAAATTTTATATTCCTAAAATACGTTGTAGCACTCTCCTTTTACTCAGAAATATTCAATGGCTTCCTTTTGCCTTTAGGATAAAATTCAGAATTCTCAGTCTAGCATTTCAAAGCTTCCACAATCTGACTCCCACCTTCTTCATATGACTTCCCTTTGAATACAATCTCTTCCAGTCCTACTAGCTGCCTAGTTATTTCCTGTACATGACATTCCATCTGCCACCTCCATGCCATTTCACAAGTGATCCCTTACGTTTAATTTATACTTCCGTCTTACCACCTCAGAGAAACTCTAGTTTCTTTCTGAGCCATTGCTTAGTGAGCCATCTTCTACATTTTCCTACTTTTCATTCCCAGTTATTAGCACTTTCTCTTTGAAATTACTTTGTACCTACTTTGTATTTACATGTATACTTGTATTCTCTCCTCCCTCTCCCAGGGAAGACTGTAAGTTCCTTGAGAACCAGTACTATTTCCTTTTTGTTTTTGTATCCCTAGGCCTAGCAGTATTTGCACATGAGAAACAATTGAATAGAATATATGACCTTGGGAAGATACTTGATACTTGATCTCTGTAGGTCTTAGTTTTTTTTTCCCCTTCTCTTCCATAAAATAAGGAGATTGGATCAGATCAACCTTTCCCAAACAAATTTGGCCACAAGTAATGTTTAGTCAACAAAACGTGTCTAAACAATTACTGGGATTAATTCTAGTTACCTTTGACTTCCTCTTTCTCTTTTGAAACCCCCATACTCCTGTTTAAATGATTGTGGGTCCAGGGATTCAGAAATTTTGTGTCACGGACTGCTTTGGCAATCTGGTAAAGCCTATGGACCCCTTCTCAGAATGATGTTTTTAAATGCATAAAATAATACATAGCATTACAAAGGAAGCCAGGCATACTGAAATATAATTATCAAAAATATTTTAAAAAAATAAGCACCGGACCTCCAGGTTAAGAAGCTTGCAGTTGGTTAAAAAGAATGAAGAAGATTAAAAAAATGGTAGTAGTCAGTGCTTAGTTTTTCAATTTTTCTTATTCTTTAAAGAAATTAATTTTCCATTTTCAGGCTTCTGATATGTAAATTATGCAATTTCTAAAAGAATTGATTTTTCTTCATTAAAGTAGTAAAATTTGAAGTTAAGTTTCAGAAGTGTTTTTTAGATATGACTTCTGGAGTCACTTAGGTTTTCAAAGCAAAGAAAAATATTATTTTTGAAAATTAAAAAGATTTACATAGCAAATAAGTTTTTTTTCCCCTTCTATCAAAATACAGCCTGAATTTTATAATTTTACTTGATTTCTCCCTCCTCCCTGTTTTATTTATTTGATCACATTTTTTAAGTTTGTGAAACTTCAAAAGGGGTTTTAAATATTTGTTAAATATTTACAAAAAGTAAGCAGAGTTTAGATACTGAAAATATTGTTTTTATGTGAAAGAACTAGGAAACCTGATTCTATTGGAATGATCACTTGTCTTCTTGTCAGATATTTGACAGCATTACCGAGTATGGTTTTCCACGCATGGCTTTTAGAGAAGACTACACACTTCCATTGCATTGCAGTGCTTCTCAAGTTGCTGTTCTGTATCAATAGCCACCTAACATTGTGAGGTGAAGTTCATTTTAACTCACAAATGAAGGCAAGAATTTGCGGTATCAGAAACTTAAGTTCTGATAAGACTTGAAAATTTTTATGTGTTATGTTGGTGACCTAGTGATAGCCATCCTTGTTTATCCCTTTCACTGGAGGAAAGTAGAAATGTGAGTAATTGGAGAATACAATTAAAGGACTCTTTACTCTCAAGAATTAGAGGGAGGTGTTGCAAATAGGGGACAGTGTAAATTCAGGGAAGTAGTATAGTGCATTAGCTTAAAATACTATTCACTTTAATAACAACAAGGAAGTAAATTACAAACATCAATAACCAATTTTCCCATTAATCCAACAGTCGTCTCAAGAGAAATGATCATACTTCTTATGCTCAATGATTCTTTGATCATTCAGTGTTCTCTCCAAAGATGTAGGTTGCAACCCAAACCATGTTCATCCTTAACCGTGATAGGATCATAGACCTTATAGATCATTTGGTCCAAACTCTTCCTCATTTTTATAAATTAGGAAACTGAGGTTCTGGAGTAATGGAGTGATGAATCCAACATTGCCCAGAGAATAAGTGACAGATTGAGGATGTGACCTCAACCCCTAAGACTACTTATTTACTGTTCTCTCAACTGTGCTACTTCTCATGTTCTCCTATAAATTCATCACAGGAGGTCTACTTTCCTGGAATGAGGGGTACTAGAGTCCTTTGTTGATTTTCTTTTTCTGATGTTACAGGAATACCATGGAGCACTTGTCCTTTCATCTCTCATCTTTGGTATATGACCATCCCATCCTATTTTTCTGTTGCAGATTCCTTTGATGACATCTTTTAGTAATGTTTTCTGAAGTTCCTCATTTGTGATAGCTTGCAGCTTACTTGCACCTACAGGGCACCTCTCTGTTACTTGATCCTCATTTTTGGGTGTTAAGAGGTTGTGTTCCATCTTTTTGCAGCCATTTTATTACACTGGTAGAATATTGGTATTAAAAAAGTGGGCTTCTTTTTCTGGGTGAAATTTGGGTTGATTAAAGAAACTTTGCAATTCAGCCTACTCTTTTCTTTAATTCTTGACGCAACATGTCATCCATTCTGTCCTTGATGTGTGTATGTGTGTACGCATAAACACACCTACACACTGATCAACAAACTCTATAGATTATCTAGCCAGTTACATGTTTTAAAATCTGGACATTCTTCCTCTACTTATTTTTTTCTGTATAGATGGTTAGGGGAAACTTTTTTTTAATGTTTATAAGTCTCTTGCAGTTGGCTTTAAAATGTTCTGGGCTTAATAAGTGATGTCATCTGTAGAATCTTATAGGGAATCTCCTCTTCAACTTGGACTCTGGGCTGTTTCTCCCTCCATGATAGTGGCTAGGACTTTTGACAAGTGTACCCTTCCCTGTTTTATGCCTCATCTGATGTTTGTTATCTTTGTTGTTATGACTGGTAAGGAATTTTTAATGATTTTAATATGAGGTTAGGAGGCAACTTGTTGGAAAAGAGCCCTCAAGTGGTGTTTTGCCCTAGTGAAGCAAATGACTTTTTATAATCAGGATCATAGATTTAGAATTTTAAGGACTTTAAAGTCAGCCTAGTTCAGCTTCCTCATTTTATAGGTAGAATTTGAGTTCAAAGAAGTTAAATGTCTTGGACAAGCTTGCATAACCAGGAGATGTTGGAGATGAGATTTACATTCAGGTGTTCCTGACATCACGTTCATCACTCTGTCTTCTATACCAGGTTCCTCAGTGTTATTGTAAAGATGTGGTATACAGTGTGGAGTGTACTTCCAAAATCCTACCTATTCCTTGTCCTTGAGCTTGTCCTTGATGTGTGTGTAGATGAGGCTCACAAAAGATTTTGTATAGATGGAAACATAGTTAAATAGATCTTTGGTTGCTGATGTTTTTCTGTGTCCTTTTTTTTTTTTGTATTAATTAGTACAAAGAGCTGAGATTTTCCCCCCCATATTTTTTGTACTTTACCTGTAGATACATGCAGTGCCTTCATAATTGTGTTGCTTCTAGAATGTATTTTTTCAGCATGTACTTGGTTTAATCTACCTGTCTTCTCATGTTTGTTCTCATTAGGGCCAGTTTCTTCCTCTTCTAAACACAACTGGGACTGTAATGTTAGAGTTCATGATAGTAAAAACAATTTATTATAAAAAAATCTTTATAACTCTTCATTTATTTTCTGATTGTTGTCCTGTTTTCATACTTATATTCCCATGAGATGACTTTACTTAGTTGGGTCTCTTGCCAAGCTTTTTTTAAACTGACGTGCTGCTTCTGTCTGCTTTATAAAATGATATTTCTTAATAATTTCCATCAGGCTTCTTTGTAAGATTTTGCAAATTAGTTTATATTCCAAATCAGTCTTGTCTTGGGTTGTTATCTCTTCTTGGCAACTAAGTCAACGATTTGCTGACTAAGATGCTTTATAGATTAATTTGTTTCTCTTGCTGTGGCAAGTAATTTATATCGTCAAAACTTTTATAGAAAATTATTATATTACAATGTCATTTCTGTTTATCAACTATCCATTTTTCATTATTAGTAACTTGTTTAAATAGATAAAGGTTGAGTTGTTTCAGTTGTATATAATTTTTTTTCCTAGCCTTATGCCAATTATTATATTTGTTTGATTATGTAGCTGATTTAGGGACATTTCAGGGATATCTCATTCAGAATGTGTTTTTTTCTGTCTATTAAAATATAGTCATTTTCACTTTTTTGTACGGTTATTTGCCATATCTAGTGACTATTGACTCTTTTCTTAAATAAAATATTCATATTGTCAAGACATGTATACTTTACGTTCAATTTTTAACCTTTCTCATTCTTTATTCCTAATCCATATCTTCCACCATCCTTAATCCTTTTCTCACTATCTTTAACTATACCTACCTTTAAATTGAAGTCATGATATGTGAAAATGTATATTTTGTTTCAATTTGGAGAATCTTTCATGTTTTTGATAGGGATTTCTCTATTTACCTTGCTGTAGATGTTAGTACATGAGCTGCAGTTACTTTCATGATAGTCTTTTTGCAAATAACTTGTCATTAGCATTGTAATATGAGATAATAAAGTATCAGGAAATTGGTTTTTATTGCCTTTGGACATATGATAAGACCAACTCTCGCTTTCTTTTTAAAATATTATTTATTTTTAACATTTCACTTAAAAGAATGCTGAATTCTCTCCCTTACTTCTCTTCCTACTACACCCACTGAGAAAACAAGAAATGTTAGTATCACTTACATTATGTGGTGTTGTACAAAACACTTCCATATTAGCCATGTTGCAAAAAAAAAAAGTAGGAAAAATTAAAAAAGTAAAAAGATTATGTTTCAGACTTGACCAGTTCTCTCTTTCTGGAGGTGAATAGTAATTTTTTTTTTTTGGTCATAAGTCCTTCAGCCCTGTCTTGGATCATTGCATTGATCAGAATAGCTAAGTCACTTACAAAAATGCAATTTGTATAAAATCGCTATAGCTATATACAATTCTTCTGGTTCAGCTCACCTCATATAAACCTTACTAACTTTTTCTGAAACCATCCTGTTCATCATTTCTTGTTGTGCAGTAGTATTCCATCATAATCATATACCACAACTTGTTCAGCCATTCCCCAATTAATGGGCATCACCTCAATTTCTAAATTTTTGCCACCATAAAAAGAACTGCTATAAATATTTTTGTACATATAGTCCCTTTCCCTTTGATCTTTTTAATGTACAGAACTGGTAGTGGTATTGCTGGATCAAAGAGTTTGTACCCTTTATTATAGCCCTTTGGGCATGGGTGCAAATTGTTCTTCAGAATAGTTGGACCAGTTCACAACAGTACTAACAGTGCCTTAGTGTCCCAATTTTTCCACGTTGCCTCCAGCATTTGTCGTTTTCCTTTTCTGTTATGTTAGCCAATCTGATAGGTATAAAGTGGTACCTCAGACTTTTTTGAATTTGCAAAAAACTTAATAGCGATTTAGAGCACTTTTTCATATGACTATTCATGGCTTAGATTTATTTTTCTGAAAACTGCTTGTTCATATTTTTTGACCATTTATCAACTGGGGAATGACTCTTACGTTTACGTATTTGAGAAACAAGGCCTTTATCAGAGAAACTTGCTGTAAAAAATTATCCCCCAGTTCTTTTTCTTCTAATCTTGGCTGCATTGATTTTGATTTGTGCAAGAAACAAAACAAAACAAAACAAACCTTTTTCTTTTTTAAATTTATTATAATCAAAATTATCTGTTTTTACTTCCTGTAATTCTTCCCTTATCTGACAGGTAGTTTCCCATCGTTCCCTATTTGCTTATGATGTCATCCTTTATGTCTAAATCATGTACTCATTTTAACTTTATCTTGGTGTATGGTATGAGATGTTGGTCTATATCTAATTTTTGCTTAACTGCTTTCCGATTTTCCCAGCAATTTTTGTCAGGTAGTGAGTTCTTGTCCCAAAAGCTCCCCTCCTAGATCACTGCCTTGTCGTGGCGGAGGGGCTTGCGTAGCTCTATGAAACTATGAGCTATGCCGTACAGGGTTACCCAAGACGGACAGGTCATAGTGGAGAGTTCAGACAAAAGGTGATCCATTGGAGATCAGTATTGCATAGGAAAGATCAACAAAAAACATCCTAAAGAGAAAGAAGAGCAAGAAAGCAAATTGGCTGTCTGATGAGATGTTGCAAATAGCTGAGAAAAGAAGAAAAGTGAAAAGCAAAGGAGAAAGGGAAAAATATACCCAACTGAATGCAGAATCACAGAGTATAGCAAAGAGAGATAAGAAGGTTTTGGTTTTCTTAAATGAGCAATGCAAAGAAAGAGAAGAAAATAATAGAATGGGAAAGACATCTCTTCAAGAAAATCAGATCAAGGGACAGTTTCATGCAAAAATGGGTATGATAAAAGACAAAAATGGTAGGGACTTAACAGAAGAAGAAGAGGTATCAGGAATATATAGAATGTACTATGTACTATACAAAAAAGATCTTAACATCACTGATAATCATGGTGGTGTGGTTACTGATCTAGAGCCAAATATCCTGGAGAATGAAGTCAAGTAGGCCTTAGGAAGCATTGCTAGCAGTAAGGCTAGTGAAAGTGATGGAATTACAGCTGAGCTATTTAAGATCCTAGAAGATGCTGCTGCTGAAGTGCTGTACTCAATATACCAGCAAATTTGGGAAACTCAATAGTGGCCACTGGATTGGAAAGATCAGTTTGTGTCCCAGTCCTAAAGAAGGACGATACCAGAGCAGTTGCACTCATTTCACATACTAGCAAGGTTATGTTTAAGATTTTGCAAGCTAGGATTGAGCAGTATATGAACTGAGAATTACTAGAAGTGTAGGCTGAATTTTGAAGAGGCAGAGGAACAAGAGACCACATTGCCAATATTCACTGGACTATGGAGAAAGCCAGGGAATTCCAGAAAAAAAACCCAAACATTTATTTCTACTTCATTGACTATACTAAAATCTTTGATTGTGTGTATAACAACAAAATGTGACAAGTCCTGAAAGAGATGGGAGTATCAGATCATCTTACTTATCTCCTGAGGAACCAGGATGCAGGTCAAGAAACAATAGAACCCGAATATGGAACAAGTGATTGGTTTAAAATTTGAAGAGTATGGTAACACCATATATTGTCACTTTATTTAGTTTATATGTAAAGTACATCATGTGAAATTCCAGGCTGGGCAAATCAAGAGCTAGAATTAAAGTTTCCAGGAGAAATATCAACAATCCCAAATATACAGACAATACCACCCTGATGGCAGAAAGTGAATTAAGAGGAATTAAGAAGATTCTTGATGAGAGTAAAAGAGAGTGCGAAAGCTGGTTTGAAGCTTAACATTAAAAAACCCCCAAAACTAAGATCATGCTAATCAACTAATCCCATCACTTCCAGGCAATGAGAGGGAGAAGAAATGGAAGCAGTGTCAGATTTTATATTCTTGGATTCAAAGGTCATTGCAGTTGGCTACTGTAGCTATGAAATTAAAAGACACTTGGAAGGAAAGCTCTGGCAAATCTGGACAGCATACTAAAATGCAGAGACATTATCTTGCTAACTTGTTTTCAAAGCTATGATTTTTCCAGTGGTAATGTAAGACTGAGATTTGGATAATATGGAAAACTGAGCAGCACAGAATTGATGCCTTCAAATTATGGTACTGGTGAAGACTTGAGAGTCCGTTGCAGAGCATGGAGATCAAATTAGTTAATACTTAAATAAATGAGTTAAGACTATTCGTTGGAAGAATAAATGCTGAAGCTGAAGCTTAAGTACTTTGGCTACGTAATAAGAAAATAGGACTCATTTGAAAAGACCCTAATATTGAGAAAGATTGAAGAGAAAAGGATAAGGGGATAGCAGATGATCAGATGGAGAGATAGCGTCATGTGAACATGAGCTTAGACAGACTTTGGGAGATTAGCATGCTGTGGACCATATGGTCACAAAGAATTGGATACAACTGATTGAATGAACAAGAGGTATCAAAAACTTGGATATTTGGATTTATCAAACACTATATTACTATGGTCATTTACTACTATGTATTGTATGCCTAATCTGTTCCACTGTTCTACCATTCTGTTGCTTAGCCAGTCAGTACCAACCTGTATTTATGAGTACTTCTTTGTAAAAAAGTTTGAAATCTGGTAGTGCTAAGCTGCCTTTCTTCACATTCTTTTTCATTGATATTTTTGAACTTTTTTTCCCAGATGAATTTTCTTATTATTTTTTTCTCACTCTGTAAAATAGTTTTTGGTAGTTTGATTAGTATGATATTGAATACATAAATCAATTTTGGTAGAAGTATCATTTTTATCATATTGGCTTGGCTTACTCAAGAGCAATTAGTATTTCTGTGGTTATTTAGACCTGTATTTGTGTGACAAGTGTTTTATAATTGTGTTCATATAGTTCTTGTGTTTGTCTTGTCAGGTAGATTCCCATGTATTTTATATTGCCTGCAGTTATTTTAAATGGCATTTCTCTTTATCTCTTCCTGCTGGACTTTATTGGTAATATGTAGAAATGCTGATGATTTATGAGGGCTTATTTTATATCCTGCAGCTTTGATGAAGTTGTTAATTATTTCAACTAGGTTTTTTTAGTGGATTCTCTGGGATTCTCCAAGTATACCATCATATCATCTATAGAGTGATAGTTTAGTTTCCTTATTGCCTATTCTAATTCCTTCAGTTTCTTTTTCTTATCTTTTTGCTATAGCTAACAGTTCTAATGCAATAGTGAATAATAGTGGTGATAATGGATTGCCTTGTTTCACCCTTGATCTTATTGGGAAGGCTTCTAGCTTATCCCCATTACAGATAATGCTTGCTGATGGTTTTAGATAGATATAACTTACTATTTTAAGAAAAGTTCTGTTTATTTGTGTGGTATTTTTTAAAAGTAGGAATTAAGTATTGTATTTTGTCAAAAAACCTTTTCTGCATCTATTGAGATAATCATATGATTTTTCTCAGTTTTTTTATCAATATGGTCAGTTATGCTGATAATTTTCCTAATATTGAACCAGCCCTGCATTCTTGGTATAACTCACAACTGGTCATAGTGTATGATCCTGGTGATATATTGCTGTAATCTCCTTGCTGCTGTTTTATTTAAAATTTTTGCATCAATACTCTTTAGGGAAGTTGCTCTATAGTTTTTTTGTTTATTTGTTTTTTGTTTGTTTTTGTTTTTCGTTTTTGTTTTTACTATTTTTGCTCTTCCTGGTTTAGGTATCAGAACTGTACTTGTGTCATGACAGGAATTTGGTAGGACTTTCTTTGCCTATTTTTCGAAATAGTTTGTATTGTATTGGAATTGACTGTTCTTTAAATGTTGATTAGAATTCATTTGTGAATCCATCTGGTCTAGGGGATTCATTTTTAAGAAGTTCCTTGATGTTCAGTTGATTGTTCAATTTCTTTTTCTAAGATAGGGTTATTTAAATATTCTGTTTCCTCTTATGTTAATCTGGGCAGTTTATACTTTGTAAATATTCTCGTTTTTCACTTAATTTGTCAGATTTGGCATAGAATTGAGCAAAAAAAACCTTTAATAATTCCCTTAATTTCATCTTTATTGGTGGCATATTCACCCTTTTTCATTTTTGATACTGGTAATTTGGTTTTCTTCTTTTTTAAAATCAAATTATCCCCAGTGGTTTATCTGTTTTATTTTTGTTTTCATACAAAGGGCTCCTACTTTAATTAAGTGTTTTGGTGTGGTTTTGTTTTTTTTTTTGAACTTTTCACTTCTATTTATTTCTCCATTGATTTTCATGATTTACATTTTGGTGTTTCATTGAAGATTTTTAATTTGTTCTTTTTCTAGTTTGCCAGGCCTAGAGGCCTGAGGGCTACCCGAGTCTTACCTTACCTGTCCCAGGTCTTCGGTTGGCCAAACCGGATAAACGTATGAGAGAAGAGACTTTCCGGAGTCGAACAAGGGTTAGGCTTTATTCAGGGTCCTGGTTACATGTGCAGGGGGAGCTCTTCCGTAGGAGGGAGAGAGAAATCTCCCAAGGAGGCAAAGATCTTACAGTAAGAGATTGGAAGCAGAAGTGGAAGTGGGGAGAGAGGGGGAGGGGAGAGCGAAGAGAGGAAAGAGGGAAGAGGCGCCTTCTGTCCTGTAAGGGCCCCTCCCGCGCTAAGAGCGCCTTCAGGCTTTCCTGACCCTAATTAAGCTCTCCGGCCGTGTAGTTTGCACCTGAATACCGTGCCTGTTAGATAACAGTAGGTGTGCCCAGATCCGGGACAGTCTCGAGGGCGGGGATGCTCCTCCCATCACGTTTCTCACGGGAAGAGGTGGAAATACACGAGATAGCTCGGTCTCACTCCTCGATTCCCTGGTGTTTCATGGGGGGCCTCATGAGAACTCTAAGATTTAGAAGTTCCCACCTTTACCCGCCTGAGACTGTCCACATGGAATTGAGCTTCCATCCCCAACACTAGTTTTTTTAAATTGCATGACTAATTCATTGATCTGCTTTTTCTCTATTTTATTTATGGAAGCACTTAGACATAAATTTTCTTCTAAATTGCATTAGCTGCATCTCTCAGGTTTTGGTGTGTTGTCTCATCATTCTCTTTAATGAAATTATTGATTGTTTTTATGATTTGTTCTTTCATTCATTCTGTAGTATTAGATTTAGTTTCCAATTTTTAATTTTTGTTTCCATGGTCCTTTATTGAGTATAATTTTGGTTGCATTATGGTTTGAAAGAGATGCATTTAATATTTCTACTTTACTGCATTTGTGAGATTTTTATATCCTAATACATGGTCAGCTTTTGTGAAAGTGCCATGAACAAGCTGAGAAAATGGTGTACTCCTTTTCCCATTCAGTTTTCTCCAGAGGTCTATTATATCTATCTTTTCTAAGATTCTGTCTATCACCTTCTTTCTTATTTATTCTGTAGTTTGGTTTATCTAGTTCTGATAGGGGAAAGTTGAGGTTCTCCCACTTAGTATAGTTTAGCTGCCTATTTCTGCTTGTAACTCATTTAATGTTTACTTTAAGAATATGGATGCCATGCTTTTTGGTACATGTATGTTTCATGTTGATATTACTTCATTGTCAACATTATTATTTTAAGTACAATATAGTTTCTCTGCTTCTCTTTTTAAATTAGATCTCTTTTTGTCTTAACTCTATCTGATAGCAAGATTGCTGTTGCTGCTTTTTTAACTTTAGCGGAAGCACAATAGATTTTCTTCCAGTCCCTTATTTTAACTCTGGGTGCCTTTCTGTTTCAAGTGTGTTTCTTGTAAACAGCATATTGGATTCTGGTTTCTAATCCATTCTGCTGTCTGCTTCCATTTTATGGGTGAGTTCATTCCATTCATATTCACAGTTAGAATTACTAGCTGTGCATTTTCCTCCATCCTATTTTTTTCCCTGTGTAGGCTTCTGTCTTGCTCTTTCTCTTCTCAAAAGTGTGTTTTGTTTCTGACCACTGTCTACCTTAATTCTCTTTCCTGTCTATCCCCCATCCTTTCTCTTATCCTCTTCCCCTCCTACCTCTTTGTTTGGTAAGGTAGATTTTATATTCCAACTGAGTGTGTATATTATTCTCACTTTGAATCAATTCAAATGAGAGTGAGATTCATGTGTTGCCCAACACTATCCCCATCTCCTTTTCCCCTCTACTATAAAAGCTCTTCCTTGTATTACTGTCTTATGCAAGATAAATTTCCCAATTCTTATTCTCCCTTCCCCCTTCTCTCAAGTGTATCCCTCTTTTTCACCCCTTAAATTTTTTTTTAGATCATCCCATCATCTTCAACTCACATTTGTTTTCTCTGTCTATGCATATGCCTTCTGACTGTCACAAGAATGACAAATTTCTTAGTAGTTACTGTTATCATCTTCCTGTATAGGAAAGTATACAAGTAAAGTAAAGAAAGAAGTAAACAGATTAACCATATTAAAACCCTTAAGATTTCTATTTCATGTTTACATATTTGTGCTTCTCTTGAGTGTGGTTGAATGTCAGATTTTCTGTTCGGTTCTGGTCTTTTCATCAGGAATATTTGAAAGTCCTCCATTTCATTAAATGTCTATTTTTCCTCTTGAAGGATTATACTTGGTTTTATTGGGTAAATCATTCTTGTTTGTACTATTGTACATTATTATACTATTGTATTCTAGGTTCTTTGCCTTCTGGAATATCATATTTCATATTTCAAGCTCTATTCCTTTAATGTGGAAACTGCTGAATCTTTTGTGATCCTGGTTGTGGCTCCATGATATGTGAATTGTTTCATTCTAGATGCTTGCTATATTTTTTCCTTGAATTGGTACATCTGGAATTAGGCTATAATATTTTTGGGAGTTTTTCTTTTGGAATCTCTTTCAGGGGGTGATTGGTGAATTGTTTTCCATTTCTGTTTTACCCTCTGATTCTAGGATATCAGGGAAGCTTTCCATGATAAATTCTTGAAAAATGATGTCTAGGCCCTTTTCTTTTTGTCATGCCTATCAAGTAGTCCAGTAATTCTAAAATTATCTTTCCTTGATCTGTTTTCCGGGTCAGTTGTTTTTCTAATGAGATATTTTACTTTCTCTACTTTTTTCATGTTTTTGACTTCGATTGTTTCTTGATGTCTCATGGACTCATTAACTTTTATTTGCCCAGTTTTCATATATAAGAAATTATTTTCTTCAGTGAACTTTTGTACCTCTTTTTCTATTTGGTCAATTCTGCTTTTTAATTAATTCTTCTCTTCAGAATTTTTTGCCTCTTTTGGTCACTACTGCCTTAGCCTCTGTTGTGGTTTTTACTTCCCCTGCAGCCACACATGCTAGCATTCCTTTTGGCCATGGAATTGTGACCAGGTCCCCTTGTTTTCCTGTACTTGTAAATGCTAGTGCTCCTCAGAGGAGGAAGCTGAGTAGCTGACCTCTAAGGCCAGCTAGTTCAACTCTCATTTTTCAAATGAGGAAACTGAGGCCTAAGGAGGAGATTGAGCAACTTGTCCAGGGTCACATAGTATTAGTGGCAGAGATAGATCTAAACCCAGCTTGCCAGCACCAGAACCAGCATGCTTTTTACACTGCCTCACTCGAAAGATAAAAATATGGAAAAAATAACTGGTAGTAATATAGGAGAGGGAAGGTACATTTACATTATCACTTTGAATTATATTTAAATGACCCATCAAAAATTAATTTTAATTGTTCAACCCTCTCCCTCATATGTTTTACAAGAGTCACAGCAGGAATGAGAGGCAGAATGGCACCACTGGCAAAGAGAGCTGGCCTGAGTTCAGTCCTGCCTCTGATACATACTGGCTTTATGACCTTGGGCAAGTCTCTTTTGCTTTCAGTGCTCTAGGCTACTCTCTCAAACTATTTATAAGTTGCCAAGGATGGCCACTTGATTGAGTTTCCTATGCCAGTGACATCAGTCATAGGTCCAATCCTTTTCCCTGTCCCAAGCAACAACCAACATTGACTCATTTGAACTTCAGCTTCTTTCCCTTTCAGTTCAATATTTCCTGGAAGTGCCAGAAAACAGTGAAATAGCCAAGTGTGTCAGAAATTTACATGTAGAATTGAAAAGGGCCGCTTTGGTATCTCAGTACACCTTAAGTCCATAAAAGGAGAAGTGTTAGAGAAGATCTTTCTAAAACTGTGTGGCTAGAAAATAACATTTCCCCTCAGATTTGGGTTTCTGTTCACCCTTCAATGAAATAACAAACTTTGCAAATCTTCAAGTCCCAAGACTTGAATATATATGTGCATAAAATGGACACCCCATCTCTCTATAAATATGGACAAACAAAAATTAAAAAAAAAATAAAAATTTTAAAACATTTGTTGAAGTTTAATCTTGGGTTAGTCATGGAGCTAGCTGTTGCTGCCTACCACACCACCTGCTTGCTGCCAGTGTGGAAACCTAAAAATTCTACTAGATTCCAGGTGCCTGGATTCTTTTGGCATAGTAATATGTCCATTTGATCATTGGCCTAGGATCTCACACTTATATAAATAACCAAGTTAAAATTTATGGATAATGTGAAAACTGATTCTAAGAAGCTCTGTTCCCCTTTCTGCTGTGCTGTTGCATTTCTAAGAAAGCCATACAAAACTGAGAGCCATTTTGCATTTTTTTTCTGTTTCATAGGTTTCCATGACCAATGACTTCATCACCAAGTGGCCAACCTACTTGAAAGCAGTCTCTTAGCATGATTCTATTTTGAGCCTTTTTAGCATGGTAGACCTGTTGTTAGAGCTTAAGCTCCACTACAATAGCTTTAGAGCATCCGGGGTTGCCTCCAGGCCAAAATGATACATTGGAGCAGTAATTTCTCAAAAGGTACAATTAACCCATTTTTAGGGAAACCTGTGTTGGAGGCAATTTGTGCATGCCTAAAGGTATCAGACATTTAGCTGATCTCCCTTTTCCAGAAAAGTAGTTTATTAAACATTTTCAAGAAATAGGTTCAAGTTGTAGGATTTTAGATTATTTGTTATTTCAGATGCAGAGGGATGTAAATGTTAAAATGTAAATAAGAAGACTTTAGTAGCAAAAAAATTATATTTTACATATAGAGATTTAGTTTTACATGTATTACTTTACATGTATTATTGCATTTTACTCTTATAACAAACCTGGGTTTTAGGTGCTGTTATCCCATTTTACAGTTGAAGAAACTGAGGCGGAGTGAGAAGTGGCTTTTCCATAGTGACACAGCTAGTAAATATGTGACCATAAAAGATGGGGAAAAGTTGGGGAAATCTTGGACACATTTTTTAAGCTTTCAGGGCCTCAGTTTTCCCAACTGTAAATGTTGGCTTTGGTTTAAATGACCTCAGAGGTTTCTGTCAGTATTATGTCTGATTACAAGCAATATTACTTCACAAAAAGTTGAGAGTAGTGAAATGGAAAATAAATCAACAAAATCCATGGTCTTGGTGAAGATAGTCCAGGTTTCTAAGCCTAAGAGCCCTGGTAATAGGAAAAGCTGTGTCTCTCCTTACATTCTCACCTTTACAGTGGTCACTGAGGGGAAGTTCCAACCTTCTGCCATCACCAGCAGCAGCAGCCACTCCCCAGCTGTCACTGATGGGCAGCCCCAGAGCAGTAAGAATAGTGGTACCTCCCTTCCTACTTCTCCCAGGCTGCCAGTCCTGGAGAAGTGACTTGTTAGATAATAAGCCATTGAAGACTTTTCAATAGAGAAGGGCTATATAACTGCATTGTTGTGTATGTGGCATATATATGACTAAATGAGTCCCAAGTGAATGTGGAAGAAACTGTTAGGCTCTTACAATTAGTGGTGGTGCAGAGGCTTCTCTAAGGGTACTGGCCACGAGAATAGAGAGAAGCTGACAAATGTTTTAGGAGGATCATTGTATATGAAGAAGAGAATTTAACGAGATGCACAAATGATTTTTAACTACTAATTTTTTTTTTTTTAAAAGAAGACATTGTGGAAAGTTACCTAAATACCAATCCTTTGCATGTTAAATTTCATATACTTCAGTATCTTTGTTCTTTTAAATAATTAGTGCTTGTAAAGTCAAATCAAGTCTCAGACACAGAAGTATGTTGCAGTATGCGGAGCCATGTGGTCCCCTGCTGTCTCTGAAATGAGAGGTTTTATTTTCTCTAGTAATATTCATTACCAAATTTCAGACTTGTTCAGGTGAAAAGAACCATTGTGTTACCTTAAGAGATTTGGCAGTTGAGGAATTAGATTTAGAGCGTACCACTTGAGGTGGGATCCATTCAGTAACCCTGCTCTGGTTAGCCTTCAATAATTCTTTCTGGTCAGTTATGCCAAATATAACTTGGTAGGGCTGGGGAGGGAGAGCTTTTGCTCTGGTTATTAAGTGGTAATTAGTGCTTTTGCTTGCTTGAAATGATATCTAGTGTTTTATTTTGCAATTGTACTAAAACCCTTATTCTAGCAAAGACAAACCCAGTATTAACAGTGAACATTACCTCTTCACTGGTAATATGTCTTTTCATATTTTATATATGAATATGTGAATACATATGGTGTATATTTTACATATTACATACAAAAATATGTAAAATATTTTTTGTAGTATGCATCCTCTGAAGAAAAGTAGGGGCAGGGTGCTTTTGTGCTAAGGGCTTTATTTATTTGTTTATTACTGTATTCCTGTTCAATATGCAGTTGCAGTGATGAAACAGTTTTATTCTCTAAAGATAACATATGTTCTTCTTTAGTTTGAAAGGGAAGAGGGGATAAGATCAATTTAGAATAGATTGCTTTGGTCTCAGAAAAAATAAAATCCCTTTCTCAGTGTTTAGAGATACCTTTTGTTTGTGACAAATGGTAATACACTTTATTTTATTGTATATAAGAAAATTTTTGTAGTGCCTTTAAGTTATTTTTACTGTAGGTATCAGGATCTTCATGACTTTAAGAATTATGTAAACTTTTATCTTCTAAAATATTTAACAGATTTAGAAGGTTTTTCTCTTCATGCTTATAAATTTGGGGAATAGAATTTAATCACTTATATAGATGTAGTGCTGGAAAGGACCTCAGAGGCCTTCTAGATCAATGCCCTAATTTTACACATAAGAAAACAGAACCTAGAGTGGTTGTAACTTAACCCAGAGTCATACAAGAAGTGTCAGAGGTGGGATTTGAATGAAAATTTTCTTATTCCGGAACCAGTCACCTTTCCGCTGTACCATACTTATGAATAACTTTGCTATGATTCTGTGCTTTAGATTTAGTTCTTAAGGGTTATGGTATTCATTTTAAATTAATTCATAAGAAACAGAAACACTGTATTCAAACCTTGGCCACCGTACCATGTATGTTCACTTCATTTTACAATGTTTATGTAGACTTGTAGTGAATCTGATATGTATCTGTAGGGGCAGATAGGGTACTTGACAGTATTCTTGCACCCCAGACCCACACTTCTACAAGGCCATGGTACATCCTAAATTAAAGCATAGTTTTAATAATATAACTTGCTTAGCTAATATACTAAACATGTATGTATGGAATTTATAGTAATTAATGGTTAGAAAGAGGTAGGATTAGTGTTATAATTAAACCAAGGAGACAGAAATAGATTCAGTTGTGCTTGACTGTAGAATAGGCTTAGCTACTGTCATTAACTCACATTAGATAGGCAGCTGATAAAAGTAGAGGTAAGGTATAAAGAGCTGAGATGGTAGAGGATGGTCACTCCATAGGAAGGATTAGCTGAATATATAGAATAAGTTATTGACTGGGGTGTAGTGCAGTGTTTTCCAAACTTTATGTGTTGATGGTCTGCATTTTTAGAAAAAAAGTTTTACTTCCTACCCCCATTCGTATCTTAGGACAATCTACCCAAATAACTTGTCATATTTTATTCATATAAAATAAATATTTTTTTAATAATACTAATAAGTTAACACTTGTATAATGTTTTCAGGTTTGTAAAGTGTTTTATATATGTTATATCATTTGATCCTCACAATATAACTCTGTGAGGTAGGTGCTGTTAATATCCCCATTTTACACATGAGGAAACTGAGGTTGAGAGAGTTAAGTGACTTGCCTACCTATGTCTGAGACAGGATTTAAATTCAAGTCTTCTTAACTCCAAGTCCAGAAAACTCTTCACTGCTCTTCCTAGCTAGAATTTTTTTTATTAGCTAGAATTTTTTAAATGTTTTTGTGACAACAAACAAATCTTGAGCATACAGTAAAAATAACCTGATTTGTACAGATGCATAAACTATTCATAAATTACTGTAGAATTTTTATATTTATATTAATATGGATTTGTGGTCTAATCACATGGGAAATCCCCTCCAGTGATATAGGTTACAAACCATTCATGCCTACTTGTCTTGTGTGGACCTTTTCCATCCGTGTCCTTTCTTAAATTAATCACAGGAGGTCTACCTGGCATGTTGGGTTGGAGGCCTTCCTGGCTTTTTGCTGACATCTGGATACCAAGAGAATGCACTGGCTTTCTGCCTGTTATTCGTTGCTTCTCCACATTACCAACTCATCTGTTTGTATCATGCATCTCTTTAATAAATTATATTTTATATCTACTTCAAGGGTATCTGAGTGAGGGACAAATGCCAAAAGCAGAGGAAGAGAGGGAATTTTTACTGAAACTAGGAAAAGTGTTCTAAAAACCACCAGCTACTACCAGCCTATATGTCTACCCTCTGATCTGTACAAAATATGAGAGAGGTTCTTTTTAAGTCCCAATAAAAAATCCCATTTTTTTTCTACAGGAAATCTTTTATAGCCTTTCTTAATTTTAATGCTTTCCCTTTCTGAATTGTTTCCTTTTTGTTATGTATATAGCTTGTTTGTACATATTTATGTGCTTGTTGTCACCGGCATTGTCATTGTCATTAGTTGTCCTGTGAGCTCCTTGAGGACTTTTTTGGGGGGCTGGGTATCACCAGTGATTAGCACAGTGCCTGATGCATATCAGGTTCTTAATAAATAGTTATTGACAGTCTGAGTCATCTATGTACTAATCAAGGACATTGTTGATAGGTGATATATGTAAGAAACAAGCCGACTTTGATATTTCTGACTTATAAAAGTAAGCATAATATTATTAGTCATAGGTGGGCTGATAAGTACAGTTTCTCAAAGAATGCTTTCATTGATGATATTAATACTTGTGATTCTTTTTTAAACTACCAATTTGGAACAGTTTTTCACAGAAATAGAACATTTTAAGATTTTGTAATGTTTTGTTTGTTAAACCAGAGAACTCCTATGTAGCCAAATTATAATAGAGTTTTCACATTTAAATATTTTTTAACATGCTATCCCAACACAGTAACCATTCTTTTTGAAATGAAGACCGGATATGTTATATTTGTCTGTGACAAATGTTCATATTTGTCATATTTATAGTTATTTAGATCTTGAAAGCAAAACATATATTGCTTCTGTAGACCAGTAAAGTGATTAGGTCTTCATTTTCTTCTATTTCATTTGTAAGGAAGGTATTTTTAAAATTAGGAAAGTTATTAAAAATACTGTTTTATAAATTTATTACCCATAAAGCCAACTTTCTTTTTGAATTAATGCAGTAACTCTTTCTTTTTGCATCCTAGATGAATTTGAGGAGTTTGCATTGATTTATAGTACCCAGTTAAGAAAATTTTTACCCTTTGTGCAAGTTTTATGAGGAAACTATGTTATAAAATGAATTTGTTTCATTTTTATTATTATCATTAAGAAAAATGGTATAGTTTTACCTCAGCCATCCTTTGGAGTCCTTGAGTTGAGAAAGCCAATATATTTTACAGTTATATAGAAGTACCCTGTGCTCTACTACTATATTGTCACACAGTTTTGCAAAGGATCTTCCTTTTAATGTAGGAGTACTTAAATTTTTTGTATCATGGATCCCTTTAGCAGTCTGATGGACACCTTCTCAGAATAATGTTTTAAGTGCATAATATAAAACATAACTTCATAAAGGAGACCAGTTTTATTGCAGTATAATTGTGTGTGTGTGTGTGTTTATAGTTCATGGATCCCAGGTTAAGAACCCATCTTTTAATTTTTTTTTATAAGTTTGATAATCAAGTTTATCATTAAAATTTGATAAACTACATGATAAACTACAAATCCTCACATTTCTTGAGGATATTGAAAGTTATTGAAAAGTATGCGTTATATGCAAATTGCATGAAGGATCGTATTTTTAACTAGTGCTTGTGGACTTTCATTTTTTCCTGACATCAGTCAAGCTCTCTGTCATTGCCAAGTATAATGCAATACAATTAAATTTTCCCATATTATACTATTTCATATTATTGTACTTTGTTAAAATTTACCAGTTATATTGCCAGTTTCTCTTGATGTGGCATTGCCATTAATAATTGCAGTGTAAAAATCTTTTCCTAATAGTTTCAGCAATATGTAACACAGGGAATCAAATGAGCATCTGACTATATCTGTTTCTTCAACTACTTGCTGTGCAAAATGGAAAGATTTAGTATCTCATTTAATTGATCATAGAGGTCTTTAGACATATAGGTAATTCTCCTTCCTGATACTACAAAAAGTGAAGCCATTGAAATTTGCTTTGCATATGATTTACCAGCATTATCTCATTGATATTGATGACTGTAGATGGCACCAGTATTTCTTGTGTCTAATGAGGCTTTTTACACTTAGAATTTCTATAAGTAACCTTTTACTGCAAGCAGGTCCTTTTTATGTCACATATTTTTTTAAAAGTTGCTTTTTTTTGCTTATTTAAAGCAATTCATAAAAATTTCTTTAGAAAAATACTTGTCTGTGTTCTTCATGCACTCTTGCATGATGTCATTTCATTTTATTAGGATTCATATTAAAACATTCATACAAAGTATAAAGAGGTTGTAACATCAGTAACAGTGCTTGTAAATCCCACTGATACAGTGTATCATTTTTTGTTTTTGTTTCTGCTTTTGTTTCTATATTCTACTCAAAATGTCTCTTGTACTAGTATCACCTACTCCAGAAGTGTATTTTTTCCTTAAACTATCTGTGTATTTATGTATCACAAAGGAATATTGTTTCACTGACAAATTAAAGAAAAAATTAAGAAAATGTAAATGTTGAAAATTTTAGACTATGATAACTTTTTTAATTATTTTAATTTTTTAAAAAAGTTCTAAGTTTTGGCTTTTTAAAGCTTGTATTTACCAAAATGAATGACATTGAGAAATATATGTTATGGTACTTTTAAATTCCAAAGGGAGATTTTTAACTTTTAAGTTAAACCTTCACATTCAGATACAGTAAGTAGAACAATAACAGTTCATTTGTATTATGCTTCAGTGCCAAATCACAGTTATGGTGGCAGATCTCACCTACCTTGAGATTCAGCATGTGCTAACTCAAATCTGATCTTGTTTGAACATATGTAATCTTGCTGCTGAAATCTCAGCCACTTATTATGAATTGATGTAAAACCATTTTGTTGACTGTGGGAGCTGTATAAGAAATTATCCTGTAATTTTGGCTATTGATCTTCATAGTTTCTCTCTTACCCCCTTGGGGATGGGAGTTGCTTTTTTAATTGCTTCTTTTATTTTTTTTCTCCTGAACTTACCAAACACCAAATAAAATGGATATTTCAATATTTATAGATAGATGGATTGTGTGTGTGTGAATATATGTATATATGTATGTATGTATGTATGTATATATGTGTATGGATAGATAGATCGTATAGAAGGAGAATTGCCTATAAACCTGCAGAGCTCTGTTATGTGCAACTTGCTTTTCTTTTAAATATATAATAAATTCAATACAGTTAGTCTTACACAACATGACTATTATGGAAGTCATTTGCAAAACTACACATATATAGCCTATATTGAATTGCTTGCCTTCTCAGTGGGGATGGGTGGGGAGGGAGGAAGGAAGAGAAGTTGGAACTCAAAGTTTTAGGAACAGATCTTGAGATCTGTTTTTGCGTACAACTGGGAAATAAGAAATACAGGTAATGGGGTACTGAAATTTATCTTGCCCTACAGGACAAGAGAGAAGATGGGGATAAGGGAAGGGAGGGCACATTGGTGGAAGGGGCAATCAGAATGCAAGGCGTTTTGGGGTGAGGGGAGGGGAGAGATGGGGAGAAAATTTGGAACTCAAAATTTTTTGGAAATGAATGTTGAAAACTTAAATAAATTGAAAAAAATAAATATATAAGAGATTCAGCACCTAACTTTCAAAGCTGTCTTACTTGTCTTTACTCTTTCTGGTCTTCCATCTGTTCTCATCTTTATGTTTAAGAAATGTGTCAATGACCTTTTTCTTTCTTTCATTCTTTTTGTTTGTTTACAATCTGAATCTGATCCCTCCTCTTACTCATCTGCAGTTGAAAAAAGGAAAAAAGAAAAACCAAATCCTTTTAGCAAATTTGCATAGTCAAGCAAAAACAAATCCTACTTTGGCCATGGCTAAAAACATATGTCTCATTCTGTTCCTTGTCCATCAGCTCTCTAGATCAGTAGATAGCATGCTCATCATCAGTCTTCTGGAATTGAGGTTGTAAGAAAGGTGTAAGAAGACTGAAAAGGTAGGGCTGAGCCATTTTATGAAAGACTTTAAAAAGCCAAAATATTTTATATTTGATCTTGAAGGTGATAGGGAGCCATTGGAGTTTATAGAATATAAGAGACTGACATTGTCAGGCCTGTGGTTTGTTAAGGGATCCCCAGAACTTGTCTTTTTGAATTGCTATATTTTCCAGAAACAGTGGATTCAGAGTATACAGTGAATGATTCAAGGATAAAGACCCACTCGCCCCCACCCCCACATATGATTTGTTATTTGCAGCATAATCTGGACTCCCTGTGTCTCCTTGGGAGGCAAGACAGGCAGTCAGTCTTTGCTAGGCTGGGAAACTGCTTGTGCAGCTGGGACCTTTATAGATTAAGCAGACCATCATATATTCTTATTGGAGCAGTTCCCAAGGGAAAAGAATGCTGCTTTTGCCATCTTCATTATTCATGATTTCTTCTCCCCTGCCACTCCCATTACTCCTCCTCTCTGTTACAATTTCATAAATATGCAAGCTTCTGTTTGGATTCTATACATATGTTCATTTCTCTTATAATAAATCTAGTTGCAACCTAATGTCTACTGGATTTGTGGTTTTCAATTAACAACTTTTAGGAAGATCAAGTTGACAGTAGTAATGGGGAAGTAAAGAAGAGGGGAAGGTTGGGGGAAAATGATATTTTAATCCATGAGGGCTGATGTTATTGTTGTTGTTGTGTTTGTCCTTCGTTCTTGAAGAGGACCAGGACATCAAGATGATGACATGACTTGCAGTTGACTTTGACTTGAGTGAGTGAAGGCTATGCATGGTCACCAACCTCACTTTCTTCTCCTGAGCCATCTGTGTCCAGTGGCCTGATATTCATCAGAACAACTGGAGATAGCCCAGGACGCATTGTGAGACCCTGGCTCTTTCAGGCTAAGGTCTTATCACATTCTCACTTTTAAGTAAGATGCACCTATTCCATGAATAGGCTTCTTTAAGTAGTTATTCAAGGGATGGCCCCTTTAATCCAAAAAAAAAGAAAGAAAAAAATGAAACTGGGAGGGGAAGACCTTCAGGGTTCCTGGGTAAAAGAGAAACAATGACTATTTAGTAAATACAGCAAGGAAACTGAGGGAAGGAGGAGAAGCTGGAGAGTCAAGGCATGAAAACCTAGACCGTCCATGAGATTGGTGCCTGATAAAGGCATGTTAATTGATTGGGGTGGGGGGGGCGTGTTCTGCTATGGTAGAAACAGGCTGTTTCCTGGGAAAGGACTGTAAGGGTAGAGGGGACTGGGGAACAGGGAGATAAGGAGAGGAATCCATTGATTAGTATAAGCAGTGATGAGGAAGAAGGTCTCCAGTGGGAGAAAGGAGGATGCACAAGTTTCCTGGGGAAGAGAAAATGTAGGGGAGGGATCTGCTAGTGGGGGGAAGATCTCTTCAAGCTGAAGTGGAATGAAGATGGAGGTCAAAGAAGGGGTGTCTCTAAGGGGAAGAGGAGGAAGGTCTCCTGGGAGAGATAAACAAGAACTTTCCAAAGGAGAACAGACTCCAGGAGGTGGGGAGAAGAATGACTACCTGACAGGGAAGATAAAGAGAAAGGAGTCTTCTGGAGGAGGATAAGGAGGGGGTCATCTCCCAGGAGGGAAAAAAAGGGGTAGCTTCCTTGGAGGGACAAAGCGGGGGGAGTCTCCAGGTGGGAACAAGGAAAGGGGCTTTCCTGGGGAAGACAAGGAGAGGGGGTTCCTAAGGGTTAAGCGAGAAGCGGGGGTCCCCTGGGAGAATCCAAGGAGATGGGGGTTTCCTAAGGTGGAGAGTCTCCTATGGGGGCTTCAGGAAGTAGATAAGGAACAGCCTTTCCTCATGAGGGCTGATAAGATTACCAAGAGAAGAGGATCCAGTACAGAACCTCAGGAGGACACCCAGGTTAGTAAGTGAGACTTGGATGCAAATCCAGCAAAAAAAACAAACAAAAAAACCTAAGGAATAGTCAGGTAGGAACAGAACCAAGATGCCACAGTGTCTTGAAAACATAAAAGAAGATAGTCTTAAGGAGAAAAGGTTTTAGCAGTATGAAAAGCTGCTGAGTGGTCAAGAAGGATATGGATTGAGAAAAAGCCATTAGATTTGGCAATTTAGGTATCATTGCTATATTTGGAGAGATTGATTTTGGTGCAATGATGAGATTTGAAGCCATACTGAAGAGAATGAAGAAGAGAGTGAGGAGAGGAAGTGGTAGCACCTGTTGTAAATGGCCTTCTCATGGATTTTAGCCAGACGGGAAAGAGGAAAGCACCTGCTGTTTGCCAGGCACTGTGCTAAGTGCATCACAGATACCATCTATCTTATTTCATCCTTACAACAACCCCAGGAAATAGGTGCTATTATTATCCCCATTTTTATGTTGAGGAAACTTGACAAGAGGTTAAGTGACTTGCCCAGACACAGCTTTTAAATGTCTAACGCTGAATTTGAACTTGTCTTTCTAACTCCAGGCCTAGCACTCTGTCTCCTGTATCATATAGCTGCTGCGAAAGGGAGGATAAATATAGGATAGCTAGTCAATATGGACCAGTCAAGTAAGGGATTTGTGAAAGTAGTGGCTAGGACATGGGTGTGTTTTTAAGGCTCAGCAGGAAGGCAGCCAGAATGAAACAGAGGCTAGATCATAGAAGGGCCTTGGATATTAGAAGTTTGGAATTTGTCCACTTGACATTGGCCCACTGAAAATTACGATGGGTGAAAGGATGGGAGAGAAAATGATATTAAAGAAGACTAACGTCGCCAATATTTAGAAAACAGTAAGGAGACTGTTAATAGTATGAACATGAGGTGATTAAAGAGTTTGAATTAGGGTGTCTGCCGTGGTAGAGAGGAAAATGGTAGATGTAAGAAATACGGAGATTCTGAATTTAAGAAACATTAAACAAAATGAGCATTTCATTTTTTACATTATAACAGAATACTGTATGTGAAACTCTGGATTCTAAATTAAGTATGTAAATGCTGCCTTATCTGTCTTTCTGACCTTCTGTTCTTTTTTGTGCATTTGAAAAAATGCTTTAGTGCTGCTTTTTGGTGTTTTTTGTTTTTGTGGGTTTTTTGCAGGGCGGGGGATGGAGGGGAGGAAAGAGAAAAATCTCAAAGTCTTCGTAACAAATGTGCATTGTCAAGCAAAACAAATTTCTACGTTGTTCACGTCCGAAAACATGTCTTATTCTGCATCACATGTGTTAGGTGTAGCATGCTTTATCATCACTCCTTTGTGATGATGGTTGGTCAGAATTCATAAGTCTTTCAAGATTGTTTTCTTTTATAATGTTATTTTGTAAATTACTGTTCTAATTTTGCTTCAATTCATGGCAAGTCTTTAACAAGTTTCTCTGACATCATGCATTTCAGTATTTCTTACAGCACGTTACTATTCCATTATATTTATATAACATACGTAATTTATTTAGCCATTGATGAGTACATTGTATGGGTAAATACAGTTGATGGACATTACCTTAGTTTCCAGACCTTTGTTACATTAAAAAAAGCTACTATAAATATTTTTGTATGTATAGGTTCCTTTCTTTTCTCCTTGAACATTTTGGGTATAAATCCATACTGGTTTTGCTATGTCAAATGGTGTATGCATAGTTTAGTGACTTTTTGGGCATGACTCCAAATTGTTTTCCAGAACATCGAAACCAATTCACATCATCAGCAACTTTGTATTAGTCAGTTTTCCTCACAACTCTTTTAACGATTGTCATTTTCTTATATTTGCTTATGTCATAGGTGGGAGGTAGAACCTCACAATTATTAGTATTCTGGAACATTTTTTCTTTCTTTGAAAACTAGTTGTTAATATTCTTTTTTTTCCTATTGGAGAATGATTTTTATTTTGATAAATTTGAATCAGTTCTTTATGTATCTTGGATGTAAGACCTTTATCAGAGAAATTTGCCTCAGATTTTCTTCCCTAGTTAGTTGTTTCCTTTCTAAGTTTAGCTGCTTGGGTTGTACAAAAATTTATAAATTTTATGTAATCAGAATTGCCCATTTTATTTTTTGTAATGTTCTCTATCCTTTGATCATGAATTCTTCCTCTTTCCATAGATCTGAAGGATAATTACTTTGTCCTCTTATTTATTTATTATGTAAGGCTTATTTATTTATGGTGTATATCATTTATCTATTTGGAGCTTATCTTGGTATGTGGTATAAGATACTGGATTTTACATAATTTTTCCCAGTCTGTATCCAGTTTTTGTTGAATAGTAAGTATTTTTCTCAGTTTCTGGAGTCTTTGGGTTTATCTAACTTTTAGACTACTTGGTTCATTTGGGTCTGTTGTGTAGTATACTCAATTTGTTTCTGATCAACTTACCTATTTTTAACCAATACCAAGTTGTTTCAATAATTACATCTAGTACTACTAGGTGTCCTTCTTTGTATTATATCTATCCTTGAGATTCTTGACCTTTTGTTTCTCCACGTAAACTTTGTTCCTATTTTTAGTAGTCATATAAAGCAATCCTTTGGTAGGTTTATTGGTATGACCCTCAATGTATAAGTTAATTAATGTAATGTTGACATTTTTATTGCATATGCCCATCCTACCCATGAACATTTACTATTTCTCCAAATATTTGGGTCAGTTTCCTATAGAAATGATGTTTTGTAGTCGTATTCATATAGTTCTTGGGCATGTCTCAATTTCAAACAACATGTATTTATTAAACACCTACTATGTGCCAGGGACTGTATTTGGCTGTGGGGATACAAGTTCAAAGAATGAAACAACCTCCACTAATCGTAAGCTAACATTCTAATGGGATAGATAATAAATACATATAAAAATACATACGGCCCAACTATAACTGGCAGTTGAGGGAATCAGGAAAAACTTCTTATAGCTGAATAATAAAGGAAGAGTAGGACTCTTATGAGATGGAGGGTACAGAGGGAGTGCTGTTTCCCCGGACTTGGGGAAGCTATCAGTGCAAAGACAGGGAGACACAAGATGGAGTGTCTTGAGTGAGGAAGAAAGAAAAGGTCAGTTTGATTGAATCTCAGTGTGGGAAGGATAGTAATGCTCAATAAGTCTAGAATCTCAGTGTGGGAAGGATAGTAATGCTCAATAAGTCTAGAAAGACAAGTCGGAGCCAGTTGCATTGGGCTTTAAAAGCTAAACATGAGTTTATATTTCATTCTGGAGGCAAAGGGAAGCCTGTGAATTGAGGCTTGGTTGAGTCACATGGTCATATTTGTACATAATTTGTACTAAAATTAGTTTCACAACAGTACGTAGTGCTTACTGGACTAGGAAGAGATTTGAGGCAAAGTGAGTGACCAGTTAGGAGGCTGTTGCAAAAACCTAGATGAAAGATGATGAGGCCCTATAAGGTTGTAGCTGTGTGAGTGGAGAGAGAGTGTTAGATTTGAGATATTATTGATAAATGTCAAAGGATATGAACAGGAAGTTTTGAGAGGAAGAAATTAAAACTGTAATCATATGAAAAAGTACTCTAAACCACTATTGATTAGAGAAATGTAAATTAAGACGACACTGGAGATATCACCTCACCTATAAGATCGGCTAATATGACGGAAAAGGAAAATGATAAATGTTGGAGAAGATGTGGTAAAGTTAGAGCACTAATGCATTGTTAATGGATTTGTGAACTGATTCAACCATTCTGGAGAGCATTTTGGAACTATGTTCAAAGATCTATAAAACTGTGCCTACCCTTTGATTCACAATACCACTAGTAGGTCTAGATCTCAAAGAGATCATAAGAAAGGGAAAAGGACCCACATGTACAAAAATATTTATTGCAGCTCTTTTTTGTAGGGGAATTGGAAATTGAGGGGATGCCCATCAATTGAACAAGTTGCGGTATATGAATGTAATCAAATACTATTTTTCTATAAGAAATGATAAGCAAGTGGATTTCAGAAAAATCTGGAAAGACTTATATGAACTGATGCTGAGTGAAGTGAGCAGAACCAGAAGAACATTATACACAGCAATAGCAGCATTGTGTGGTGATTAACTATGATAGACTTATCTCCTCTCAGCAATACAGTGATCCAAGACAATTCCAAAAGACTCGGTGATGGAAAATGCGAACCACATCCAGAGAAAAAATTGTAGTCTGAATGTAGATCAAAGCATCCTACTTCTACTTTTTTTTCTTTCTCATGGTTCTTCCCTTTTGTTCTGATTCTTCTTTAACAACATATCTAATGTGGAAATATGTTTAACATGATTGTACATGTATAACTTATATCAGCTTGCTTGTTTTCTTGGGGAGGGGATGAAGGAGGGAGAAAAATTTGGAACTCAAAATTTTACAGAAATTAGTGTTGAAAACTATCTTTACATGTAATTGGAAAAAAATAAAATACTACTAAGGAAGAAAAGAACTAGAAAACTAGCAACAAACATAAATATTTCCTTGATTAAAAAAAAAAAAGATTTGAGATATTGTGAAGGTAGATGGCAGTTCTAAGCATTGTTTGAATATGTGGGCTTTTGGAAAAGTGAATGGTCCAGAAACAAGCCACCCTTGTTGCAGATATGGAAGTCCCTGGAAGGATGGTGAAGCCTTAGACAGAAATAGGGAAATTTGGAACAGGGGAGGTTTTAGGAGAAAAGGTAATGACTTCAGTTTTAAACATGTTTAGTTTAATATGTCTCAAGGATCATCTAGTTTGAAATGTCTAATGGGCATTTGATTATACAAGACTGAAGCTTTGGAGGTGAGAATGATTTTACATCTTGGAGTCATAACCTTGGAAGTAATAAGCAAATCTGTGGGATTGTGTTCCTGGACAAGTCACTGCCTTAGTTTCCTCATCTGTATTTGAGGGTAATAATAGCATGTACTTCCCAGCATTGTTAGGATCAACAGAGATAAAAATTATAAAGTGTTTAGTTAGCACAGTGCTTGTTGATGAGGTTATCTTGATTGTACAGAGGTTGAAGAACACAGGGTTCAGAACAGAACCTTGAGGGGACACCCAAAGTTATGGGGCTTGATAATAATGAAGAGCCAGCAAAATAGACTGAAAAGGGAATGCTAAGGTAGAAGAACCAGTAGAGTGGTGTCATGAAAACCTAGTGAAGAATGATTACCTTGGAGGGGAAGGTGTTAATGCAGCTAGATTGAGAAGGATTAGGAATTTGAAAAAAATCTTCAGATTTGGAATCTAAGAAGTGATTGGTAACTTTGGTGAGAATAATTTCAGTTGAATGATGAGGTGGAAAACCATACTGTAAAAGTGTTGAGGAGTGAGTGAAAGGAGAGGAAGTAGAGGCTGTTAAAAAAAAAAGTTTTTAAAAGCAGTTTGAGAAAGGGAGAAGAGATTTCATAAGGTGAACACAGAATTGTAAGGTCTAGTAAAGGTGTTGTTTTTTTAAAGGATAAGAGAAACCTGGGGGCATGTTGAAAGGCAGAAGGGAAGCAACTAGTTGATAGGGAGAGGATAATGGGAGGGGATGAATGAAGATGCATTTTACTGAAGAAGATGAGAGGGGGTGAAAGCATGTGCATATGTAGAGGATGCCAACTTACCTTGGCAATTTCTTACTGTTAGAGGCTGGGGCGGGGGGGGGGGGGGGGGGAAGAGAAAATGGTGATGGTCTCAAGAGGTTTTGAGATGGAGAGAATGGGAGAAGAGAGAGAATATGTCGAATGGGCTCACTTTTTCCATATATTAAACAGAACAAAACAAACCACAGTCCTTAGCTGAGAGGATAGAGGACTGAGTGTGGGAGGTTTGAAGAGGGAAGAGAGGGTTTGGAGAAGCTTAAAAAATGTTAACATTCATTTTTAATATTTTGCATTCCAAATTCCCTCCCAGCCTCTCCCCCATCCCCTGAGAGGATAAACAGTATGCTACCATTATGGATGGGAAGTTATGCAAAACATATTTTTGTATCAGCCATGTTGTACAAATAAAGAGAGAAGAAAGTGAAAAATGATGTGCTTCACTCTGTACTTAGACTTCATCAGTTCTCTCTCTGAAGGTGAATAGCATTTTTTGTCATGAATCCTTTGGAATTGTGAATCATTGTATTGGTCAAAGTAGCTAAGTTTTTCGCAGTTGATCATCATTACAATATTGCTCTTGCTATGTATTCCTGGTTCTACTCACTTCACTTTGCGTCAGTTCACATAAGTCTTCCCAGGTTTTTCTGCAGCCATCTCCCTTGTCTGTTTTTATTGCATAATAGTATGATTTGGAACTCCTTTGGGGAGTTAAGTATTCAGTGAGGAAGAATTAAAAGGAGTGCTTTGGAGCAGTGAGGGAGATCTAGGTGAGATTGGATAGCATGAAGTTATGTAATTGTAGAATTTCTTCTAGCTTTCTTCAGTGCTTTGGGGATGAAATTCATGAAGGCAATAATCTAGATTTGACAAGTAATCGGTGGTTTGAGATTAGGGTAGAGGTTCAAAGGTGCAGGGGAGTATAGAGTTGAAATGGTAGTAACTATTGGGCTGAGGTTGGAGCAGAGTGAAACTGGAGAGGGGTGATGGGCCAAGAAAATACTGAAGGATAGAGGGATTGGCAGTGTTGATGGCACATACAGATTTAAGAGAGATATATAATTGGAATAAATGTAGTGGAAGGAGAGACTATGGTCAGATGAGGAAATATCAGTTTCTAATTAGTCATAATAATAAGAGCTAACATTTATATAGTTTTTAATATTTGCCAGGCACTATGCTAACTAAACACTTTACAATTATTATCTCTTTTGATCCTCACAACAATACTTGGAAGTAGGTGCTATTATCATCCCCATTTTATAGATGAGGAAACTAAGGGAGTGACTTGTCCAGGGATATAGCTAGAAGATGTCTGAGGTTGGATTTGAATTCAGGTCTTCCTGACTCCAGTCCTGGTGCTTTATCCACTGTATCACTTAGCTGACCCTTTAGGCTATCAGGAAAGTAGAATAAAAATGTGTGACTAGCTCTGTGTGTGACTGAGGTAGAATGAAGAAGTAACCCACAGTATTTAAGGAAGTTGATAAAATGAGAGATTAGGGCATTTAAAGGAACATCTAAATAAATTTTAAATTCTCATAATTATAGAGGTGGGAGTTGGGGAAGAGAAGACAATGAACCAAGTGCTGAATTCATTGAGTAAGCAGTGAGAATGACTTATGCTACTGCTTATACTAATAGCTTAATTTTGGATTGGGTGGAGTATTTTAATTGTGTGGACTTCAAAAGAGGAAAGATTACCAGGTGAAGAAGGCAAGGGGGATATCTGGAAATGACAGTTGGGAACAAGAAGTATTCCAGTTCTCCTTTCAGGACCAGTGTGTTGAGAATATGAGAGAAGGTACAGCCTATGCTGGAGAGAATAGAAAAGGATGTGGTGTCAGCAGAGGAGAACTGCATTTTGGAGAGGACCAGTAGATTAAAGAATTATGAAAGAGGTATAGGATGAAGGACAGTTCATTTTCTATGGAATGGAAATTCCAGAGGGCACAATGGAAGGTTTGGGCTAAGTTGTACTAGGATATGGGTGAGGTTGGATTGAGGGGTATGGGTATGAGAGATTATGAGGAAGGCAGAAGAGGACAATTTTCTCCTAAATAGCCTCTGAGAAATTCTTACAGGGAATAGAGACATTAACAGAAGAAGCAGAAAGAATCATAAAAAGTGGCAGATGAGGACAGAAGCTCACAGTCTTCAAGGCATGTTGCACAAGGGTGCTAGACTGGGTCTAGTCTGGGTTTATTCCTTCCGTGGGAAGTTGATTTCTGGCTGGTTTCTTTAGTGGGTAGTCTGATCTGGTTCTGGATCGGTGTTCAGCCATGGGTCTGCTTGATTCTGGATATCCTTAAGTGTTCTTTTCCCTAAGGGCTGGTGGAAAGGAGAGGATGTAGTGTTGGAGAGTGTAATCTGAAAAGGGTGCAGTTAAATCTGAGTTTTTTCTGAGCCTGCTAGATACACATGGTCCTTTTTTACTTCAGCATGTCTGATAGAGAGGAAGAAGGGCTTGCTGGTAATTTGGTAGATTTCCAAGTATTTTATACATTCTATGTTTGTTTTAGGTAGAATTTCTCTTTTTGTTTTTTCCCTGCTGGGACTTGCTGGTAATATTAAAAAATACTAAAGATTTACATGGATATATTTTGTGTCCTGCAATTTTGCTGAAAATATTTTTTCAGTCATTTTATTTGATTCTCCAAATCATATCATCTCCAGAAAGCAATGTAATTTTGTTTTCCTTTTTGCATCTTTTATTTTTTCCTTATTGCTATAGCTGGTATTTATAGTACTATCATATATATATATATATATATATGTATATGATATACAGTTATAGTATATATATGGTAGTGGTGATAATGGACAGCCTTGCTTTACTGTTGATCTTACTGGAAAGCCTCTGCCTTATCTCTGTTGCATATAATGCTGATTCTTGGTTTCAGATAGATCCTGTTTATCTTATGAAAGAAAGGTCCATGTATTCCTATGTTTTGTAGTGTTTTTAAATAGAAATCAATAATATGTCAAAATCTTTATCTGCATCTATAGATACAATTAATTTTTATTATTGTTATTGATATGGTTTATAGTATGTTTATATATTGGACCAACCCTGCATTTCTGATGTAACTCCAACCTGGTCATAGTGTATGATCTTTGTGATATGTTACTGTCATTTCTTTGCTAATATTTTATTCAAAAATTTGAATCAGTGTTCATTAGGGTTATTGATCTTTAGTTTTCTTCATCTATTTTGACTTCCTGGTTTAGGTGTTTATAACATAGAAGGAATTTGGATACTTTTTCCTATTATTGTGAAGTTAATGTAAATTGGAATTAATCATTCTTTGAATATTTGATAGAATCTGTTTGTATATTCTTCTGGTCCTGAGGTTTTTTTCCTTTGATAGTTAATTTATGGCTTGTTCAATTTCTTTTTCCAAGATTGGGTTATTTCAATTCTCTTATTTCTTATTCTGTTAATATGGGCATATAATGTTTTTCTAAATGTCCATTTCATTTGACAGTTTTGTTGGCATATACTTTGGGTAAATAGTTTCTTTAATTTCCTTTGTTTCTTCATTTCTTATGTACATTTAAAAAAAATTTTTATACTAATATTTTGATCTTTCTCTTTCCTTTAATCGAATTTGTTAATATATCTATTTTATTCCTTTTTCCTCTGAAAAAAAGTTCTTAGTTGTTTTAACTGTCAATTTTATTAATATCTCCTTTGATTTTCAGAATTTCTATTTTAGTGTTGATTAGGTTTTTTTAAAAAAATTGTTGATATTTTAGTTGGATGCCCAATTCATTGATCTGTTCTTTCTCTCTTTTATTGATGAAAGTGTTTAGAGATATGAATTTTCCGCTAAGGACTGCTTTGGCTGCATCCCAAAAATTTTGGTATGTTTTCTCATTGTTGTCATTATCTTTGATGAAACTATTTATTGTTTCTGTGATTTGTTCTTTGACCCAAACATTCTTTAGGATAAGTTATTTAGTTTCGATATAATTTTGAATCCTTTCCTTAGTGGCCCTTGAGTATAATTTTTATTGCGTTAAGGACAGTAAAGAATGTATTTAATATTTTTGCATATGCTTGTAAGACTACGTGGTCATTTTTTTTTGTAAAAGTGCCATGTACAGTTGAAAAAGAATAAGTGTTTGTATATGTGTGTGTATTCCTTTCTGTTTCTACACAGCCATTGCCAGAAATTCATCATATCTGACTTTCAAAAATTCTTTACATGCCTTTAACTTGTTTATTTTTTATTTGTCTTCTTCTGAAAGGGATACATTTAGGTCCTCCACCTCAGTGTTTCTAATTCTCCCCATAACTCATTTTTTCGTATTTAGATGATGTGGCATTCAGTTTATATATACACTCATACATATGTATATGTGTGTGTGTATGTGTATACGTAAATATATTATTTCTATTAATTCATGATCTAGGATACCTTTCAGCATAATGTAATTTCCATATTTATTTCTTTTAATTATCTTTTTTGTCGTTGTTGCCTTGTCTGAAATCATGGTTATTAGCTCTGCTTTTTTTTGTTCACCTGAAGCATAATGGATTTTATTCCAGCCCTTTATTATATCTCTGCATGAATCTTTATATTTCAAGTATGTTTCTTGTAAGTAATGTATTCAAAACATCCTGTTATCTTCTACTGTTTTATGGGTGAATTCATCTCATTCACACTTACAGGTATAATTATTGTTTATTTCCCTCCATCCTATTCTCTTAAATTTTTTCCTCTCTTTGATTTCCCCCACTTTTTACAATGATGATGAGAAAAATGTGATCTATTCTTGAAATAATCTTCCTCTCTTCTCTGCTCTCCATAGCTCTTACACCACTACACACACACACACACACACACACACACACACACACACCCACACACACACCCACCCACACACCCACACACCCCCCTTACAGCACTTTCTGGTCATTCTAAGTTCTTACCTTTTCCTTTAAATTCTTCTTTTTGATCTGTTGTCCATAGGAATTTGTCTTATTTGTGATTAATTTCTCCCTGAATCTGTCCTTTTTTATTATTCTTCCTTTCTTCCTTCTCTTGTTATCCTGATCAGCTGAATATATTTTTCCAGTAAATATTTTTTCTGTTTTGCTACTTCAAATGAAAGTGACGTTCAAGTGATGCCCACTCTATTTACCTTTTCCTTGTTCATAGTATAGTCCTCCACTTTTGAAACTGGGATTATATGAGATAATAAACTCACTCTTCCTTACTCCTAGTGAATTTCTTTTCCCTATCCTTTCCTTTCTTGAGATCATTAAAACATAGCAAAATTCAGGCCCTCTCTTACTATGACATTAAGGTTCTAAGGGAATACATATCATTTCCCCTTCTTTGAAAGTAAACACTTAAATATTTGTATAGTCTTTTCTGCTTGGTCATAATTTCAGAGTTTCTATGCAGCATTGATCTTCTTACCAGGAAGTCCTCTGTTTCATTAAAAATACAGGGTTTTTTTTTTCCCCATTGAAGGATTATACTCAGTTTTCATAAGTTAAGTTACTCTTGACTGTAGAGCTATATCCTTTGCCTTTTGGAAGATCATGGTTCATACTACACTCTTTTATAATGGTAACTGCCAAGTTTTGTGTGATCCTGACTTCTCAGTACTTGAATTCTTTCTTTCTGGCCAATTAGAGTATTTTTGGTTTGACATGGAAGCACTGGATTTGGGTTATGACATTTTGGGGAGTTTTAATTTTGGAGTTTCTTTTAGAAAGTGATTGGTGAATTCTTCTGTTTTGATTTTGCTTTCTTCTAATAGACCTGTGTAATTTTGTAACTCATGTATGATCCTGATCCTTTGGCATTTGAATTCTTTTTCCTGGTTGCTTGTAATATTTTTCCTTTGATCTGAAAACCCTGGATTTTGGCTCTTAAGTTTTCTGAGAATTTTTATTTTATTTCATTCAATGGGGTGGTTGGTAGATTCTTTCTATTTCTGTTTTGCCCTCTGGTTCTTAAAAGATATTGACAGCTTTCTTTCTGATTTCTTTAAATAAGATATTTAGACTATTTGGCTTGGCTTTTAAGTTAACAATGAATAAAAAATCAAGTTAACAGTCCACCGATTGTTAAATAGTCTCTCTGATGTTTTCCAAAAATTTTTTTTTATAGGAGATATCTTATACTTATTGTCATGACTTTGTTTTAATATTGTTATCTCTTGGAATCATTGGTCCATTCTAATTTTCAAGAACTCTGTTGCTTGGGAAAGATTTTACACCTCTTATGCCAAACTGTTAATTCTCTTTCCAATTTTTTTTCCATAGCTTTCATTTATTTTTTGATTGTTTTCATCCTCTGGTACTCTCCTTTGATACTTCTTTCCTATAGTGCTTTCATGGAATTTTAAAAGTCATTTTTAACTCAACCCCTCCCCCCTATGTCCCCAAACTCTTGCTTTATCTCTTCATGAATTCTAGTTGAACTTTCTATCCAAGATGTATTTTTCTTTGAGATTTTGCTTGTACATATTTTGGAGTCCTGCTCTTCATCTGCATTTGTGTCTTGAGTGACTGTGTTACCATAATACTCCTGTATGGTATTCTTTTTTTTTTTTTTTTTTTTTTAACTTTTTTGACTTATTCTTCTAGCCTTACTTTGCAGATTGGGTCCAGGCTTATTAATGTGTACTCAGTTGCCTGGAGGGGATGTCAGGGACTTTGGTTGGGCCTCATTTGTCTTTTCTGGAGTCCCTCTGATCATTTCTTGGGGTAGTCTGTTCTTTAGGCATCTCAAGGACATCTTTGACTGGGGAACTCAAACCTTTAGTGCACGTGAAGTCAGTCTGTTTTAGACTGACCTTTTGCTCAGAACTCTGCAAACTCTTCATCCTGGTTTGGATCTTGAGGACAAAACTTACGCGTTTTGGAATTCCAGTAGACGTTATGAGCTAACAGTAAAGCTGTGTAGATTAAAAGCAACATGTCTCCTTACTGTTCCTTAGTCTGATTTCCCTTCTATGGCAGCTCAGTTGATGGCCTCGATTCAAGAGCTGTAGGTTGAACTGGGGACCCTCTTTTGAATTCAGTGCCACACAGCTGCTGCTAGTTCTGTTCTTGCTCCTTTTCTAGTACTCTGCCTCAGACTAGAGCTGAGCTCCTAGTTATTACTTCTGGTAAGTTTTACCATCTCATTTCTTGCTGAATCTGACACTCAGCCTTGAGCTGCCCAGCACAGCTGCTGGATGGCACCTGTTGGAGCTCTTTGAACAGTATACAGAATCAGTACCTTGATCTGTATTCACTTCTCCCCATCTTTCTGTTAAACACAGTTATAGAAGAAACACAGTCCCTGGATTGCCAAAAGGCTCTCTGTGGGCCTTCTCTAGCTATTTCTCTAGACTGACCTGTCCTGAAAAATGACTGACTAGTTTTTTCTTGGATTTCCCATTTGCTACTTTGGTGTTATTGCTTTGTTGGAATAGTTGTAGAGGAGAGCTGAAATGTGTTTCTTCCTCTTACTGTGCCATCTTTGCCAGTCTCCCCTTTACCAGATGATTTTGTTAAATCATAAATGCTTACCCTAGTGGCTGGAGTCTTTTGGTTAATAAAGCACTATACTACTTGGTGAATTTGTGGGGCTTGGCACATAACTAGATATGAAGATGATTTGCTAGGATTTGAGGCTGGAATTCAATTCCCATAGATTATATGCTCTTTAAGGGCAGAATCTGCCATATTTTATATTTGTATCTATAGTGCTTTGTATCATGTCTGTCACATAAAAAATAGTTATTTAAATAGATGATTATTGATTTATATGATTTGAAAAATGATAAAATCATTTACAAAAATGGAAGAAACTAGTTTGGGAAAAAATATGATGGCAGGATATCCACATGGAAATCCCTAATGGACAGTTGGAGATGATGGACTGGTGCTTAGGAAAGAGACTAAAAATGAAAATTTGGGAGTATTCTGTGTATAGTTGAATTAAAGCTGTCATGTACCTTAGGGATCATTCAGTACAGATTTTTTATTTTATAGCTCAAGAAACTCCAGAGAATTTAAGTGACATAGCCAAAGCTCACAAAAAGAATCAGAACTTGAACACCAATCCTTTGACTAAAAATCCAGCGTTCTTTCTCCTATACTAGGCTTTGAAGCCTATGAATGTAGGAATGCAGAAAAAATAGCAGCATTGAGGACTGAGTCTTGGAGTATGTCCAGTTGAAAAGCAGGGAAGAATAATTTTAAGGTGGGAGAATTACATTGTAGTACGCCAGGAGACAAAGGAGGAAAACGTTTTTTTGTTTATTTATTAGAGGGGAGTGGACTTAGGAGGTTAGTAGGGTTGAGTGATGTCTTGTGATTGGGCATAAAATATAATTAATAATTTATGGGGTGGACCACTATGGTATAATGAAAAATAATGCTAGATGTAGAGTCCGAGGGTCTGGGTTTAAACTCTGTGTCAACTACTAGCTATGTGACCTGGGGTAAGTTATTTAATTTTTCCTGCTTCAGTTTCTCATCTATCAAATGAAGGGGTTGAACTAAATGGCTTTTTTTTTTTTGTCTGCACTGATTTAAAATCATTAGTTAGAAACGAAAGGGATCTATCTGTCCCAACACTCTCATTTTACAGATGAGGAAAATTGTCTCAGTTGGTCAAGGTTTGCCACATAGTGGCAAAGTCAGGATTCCAACTTAGGTCCTTTAAATCTAGCTTTCTTGTTATAATAAAAATATTAGGTTGTTAGTTTGCCCTTTATAAAGTGAGGTGTGATTTCCTTGGAAAACATTTGTGTTTATATTTGTCATTGGGAGGAAGGGGAAATTTTTTAGTTGGTAGAAGAAAAACTACTTTAAAGGATTGCTGTTACGTTCCTATGTGAATTTGTTCATTTCCTCATGTGTTGTATTATTATGTGTAAAATGTCATAATTTTAGCTTTAGGAATAGTTTGTTTAGAAGAGAACCACAAAAATGATCATCTCTATCAAGAAAAGTTTAAAGTGCTAGGATTATTTATCCCAGAGAAGAGAAAGCTCTGATATAATTTAATGATTTTCAAGCTTCTAGAGATTTTGTTTTTCAGAAGATAGAACATTTACCTCTTTTAAGGAAGAATGTGTTTAAATAGTACCATAAAGGATTTATTATCTCTGTGCAGCTTGTTTTGTTTTGTTTTGTTTTACCAAGATTTAGTTGCAGGTTTTTTTTTTACCTGCTGTTTACCAAAATTTTAACTCTTCCACATCTCTTCTAGAACTGTAATTATGTACGTTGGTCCAGCCTTTATCAAAAGGAAAGAAAATCTCTGCAGTAAAATAGATAACCTTGTAGATAACTGTATATGTATGTATATATAGAACTATAAATATGTATATAATATGTAAAAAGTTATAAATTCTTGAAAATTTTCCTCATCACCCTTCCTTTTAGCCCTTTCAGAGAATCACCCAATATAACAACATAACAAGTAGCATATTTTTTTAAAAAAAGAAAAAGAAGAGAAAAAAAACAGCATGACTGATCAATACATTGAAAAATTTTGAAAACATGTACAATACTTGTGTATCTTCCACCCCCAGAAAGAGGAGTAGGCTGGGAATGTCTTCTCATCTTTCCTCATTAGAGTCCTGCTTGATCTTCATAATTTTATTATATTTGCTTTTTATTCTTTTGATGTGTGGTTGTTCTTTCCATTTACATTGCTGTAGTTATTGTGTATATTGATTTTGGCGGGGGTAGAGTCTGTTTACTTCATTTTGCATCAGTTTCATGTAGATCTTTCCATGCTTCTCTGTATTATCATATACTTAATTTCTTACAATGAGGTAATATTTCATTTCATTCCCGTACCACAGTTTGTTTAGCAGTTTTCCAGTCTTTGTTTCCAGGTACCTGTTTGTTTCCAACTCTTTGCTATCATAAAGAATGCTGCTAAAAATATTTTGGTATATATGGGGACTTTCTTCTTTTTAATGGCATCCTTGAGATAAAAGCCCATAATGGAATCCCTAGTTCAAAGGGTATGGACATTTTAGTCACTTTAATTTGCATAATTAAAAATTGCTTTCCAAAATGATTGGAGCATTTCATAGCTCTACCAACAATGTATTAATGTGCCTGTCATCCCACAACCCCTTCAACATTGACTATTGCCATTTTTTGTCATTTTTGCCAATTTTCAGGGTATGCAGTAAACCCTCAGAATTGTTTTGATTTGTATTTCTCCTATTAATAGTGACTTGGAGCGTTCTTTCATGTAGTTGTAAATACTTTGAAATTTTTTCTTACGAGAACTGTTTGTTGATACCCTATCTACTAGAGAATGGCTATTAGTCATACATAGGCATACAAGGGGATGTGTGTGTATGTATACCACCACCCTCCCCCCCCATACACACAAATGATACCAAACTCTTATCAGAGAAATATTTTTAAAATATTTTTTTTCTCATTCAACCATTTTCCTCCTTATCTGAGGTGCATTAATTTTATCTGTACAGAACCTTTCTAGTTTCATATAAACAAAGTTATCTATTTTATCTTTTGTAATTGCCTCTGTCTCTTGTTTGGTTAATAATACTTCTTTTACCCATAGATCTGAGAGGTATATGATCTGCTTTACTTTTGATTTTTTTTGTGGTATGATCTTTAATATTAAAATCCCATTTTCATTTAGAATGTATTGTAGAAAATGGTGCATGCTGCTGGTCTGAGCCCAATTTCTACCAGATGGCTTTCCAATTTTTCCAGCAGTTTTTATCAAATGAAGACTTTCCCCCTACATACTTTGTGACTGATAGAGGAATAGTCTTACTTATTAAACATCAATCCTTTCACAGAAGACTGTCTCTTAATCCATTTTTTGGGGGCAGGAAATTGTATTTTCTCATTTAAAAATAATTGTGACCTTAACTTTGTAAGCTTTGTTTTTACATATTCACTTAGTCACTAAACATTTATTAAGCACCTGCTGTGTGCCAGGCACTGTACGCAGACGTAGGGATATAAAGGAAAGCAAAAGACTGTCCCGCAATTTAATGGGGGAGACAAAATGCAAACAACTATGTATTTGCAGCATATATATAGTGTAAATGGGAAGTAATATGAGAGGGAAGGCACTAGAAGTAGGGAGAAATAAAAAGACCTGCCTGCTTGGAAGCATTTTTCTGTTAACAAAAATTTTTATTTCCATTTTGGAACCTGTAAATTCTGAATTTGAATTTCTAATAATTACTTTTTAAAAGTTAGGGTAATAAATTCCTTCTTATTTATAATGTTGAAGTTACTAGAAAATAGAAAGCTGATTTGTTTTCCAAGTGTTATGACTTAGGAAGATGAAAGATCCCTAGGTAGTAGGAAATATATACTACATTGATTTGTAACTATACTAATTTTTTTTTACAGGTAGAAGAAGACAGAGAGTACATCGCCCTCGTTCTCCAATATTGGAAGAAAAAGATATCCCACCTCTTGAATTTCCTAAATCCTCTGAGGACTTAATGGTGCCCAATGAGCATATAATGAATGTTATAGCTATCTATGAAGTCCTGCGGAACTTTGGCACTGTTTTACGCTTATCTCCTTTTCGTTTTGAGGACTTCTGTGCTGCTCTCGTAAGTCAAGAGCAGTGCACACTTATGGCAGAGATGCATGTAGTGCTTTTGAAAGCAGTTTTACGTGAAGAAGATACTTCAAATACTACCTTTGGACCTGCTGACCTGAAAGATAGTGTTAATTCCACATTATATTTCATAGATGGAATGACATGGCCAGAGGTTCTGCGGGTATATTGTGAGAGTGACAAGGAGTACCATCATGTTCTTCCTTATCAAGAAGCAGAGGACTATCCTTATGGACCAGTACAAAATAAAATCAAAGTTCTGCAGTTTTTAGTGGATCAGTTTCTTACAACGAACATTGCTCGTGAAGAATTGATGTCTGAAGGGGTGATACAATATGATGACCACTGTAGGGTTTGTCACAAACTTGGGGATTTGCTTTGCTGTGAAACTTGCTCAGCAGTATACCATTTAGAGTGTGTGAAACCACCTCTTGAGGAGGTACCAGAGGATGAATGGCAGTGTGAAGTCTGCGTGGCACACAAGGTACCTGGTGTAACTGACTGTGTTGCTGAAATCCAAAAAAATAAACCATATATTCGACATGAACCTATTGGATATGACAGAAGTCGGAGGAAATACTGGTTTCTAAACAGAAGACTCATTATGTAAGTATATTCCAATGTAGGTGTAGTCTGAATAACAACATAGTTTTGTTTTTGTATAAGACGCATTGGGGTAAAGTTGCATTTTCATTTTTGACTCAGAGTTGTGGTATAATATATAATTTTCATTAGTATTATTGTAAAGTTAAATATTTTCAGATTTACAAGGGCTATGGAAATTTTTAATGGTTGTTTTATACTTAACAGTTTTGTATATTTTGGCTTTTTCTTTTGGAGGGTGAAAAAATTTAGTCACAAAAAGGTGTTCCTAGCCCAGTTTCCACATTTATTTAGTTAAAACAGTAGCAGAAACCAATATTAGTCAAAAATAGAAGTGTAGAAGAAGATAGAAATAAAGGTGTATAACCATGTCATTACAAATGGCAATAAAAGTATGGTTAGTCCTTTTTATCTTCCTAGTTTGTGTGTGTGGGTGTGTGTGAGTGAGAGAGAGGGAGAGAGAGAGAGATGCAATTAGTAAAAAGGCAAATTGTTAAGTTTTGAATGTTTTTTCTCCATGCATACTCATCATCTCTACATAAAGCTGCAAGTAAACAAGGCTGACCCAAAGTAAATTTTTGAAGTAGCTCAAGTCTTGTCCCAAATCTCCCCTTTCAGTGTTCTTTCTTCTCCATTACCCTGAAAGGTAATTAAGGGTAAATAAAGTCCTTTATTTACTAAGCTGCTCCTCTTTGTTACTTTCCACAGTTTTATTGCCTTGGGTTGCCCTTCATTTATAAAATGAGGAGTTAAACCAAAAGGTATCTAAGATTTCTTTTAGTTTTAAAATTCTATGATTCTACTTGTCTTGGAGTTGCCATAGACATTGTGCTCAAAGGCACTTAAAGGGGCATAGGGAAAAGGGAGAATTAATGTCTAAAATAGTAGTAATCCAACATAATGATCACTATAGTTTGCTTGAAACCATTAAGGGGAATGGAAGAGGCTGGGAAGGACAATTAAAATGGAGAACACATAGAGTCCTAGTAACTTAACTGTTGAGGGATCCAACCTAGTATTTTTCACCTTCCATTCTTCATGTGATTTATTGTTTATATAGTAGATTGGTTGCTCAAGAACTATTGAAACATTTCAACTGCATAGGTAAATTCAAACCTTTCAGGATTGTATAATTCATGTAGACACTTAAGGAAGTTAAATAGCTATAAATTAATTTATGATAATCATTTATGAAGTAAAAAACCTGGCATAGGCTGTTGGATTGTAGAAGAGAAACTAGAAAAGAATTCATGTATATGCTAGGTAATATTTTAAATTTAAATTCATTTTCATAGAAACTTTGTCTTCTGTTTTTAGAAAGAGAAATTTGTTCCTAAAATGTAAATATTGATTTTTTTAAATTGTTTTTCCAATAGCACAATATAAAACTTTATAATTTTTAGTTAAGTTGCTCTTTGTATTCATGTGGGTACTGTGTTGAATAGTCTGTTTTCTACGTAGCATCAAATAACACTTTTAATTCTGTAATAGTTAATGGTCCATATTGATGGCCATAGTAAATTAGAAGGATTTTATATGTTTTACAAAATAAAATTAAAGCTCAAAATTACACCTGAAATACCCTTTTGTCATAGCTGTAGCCTTTTGGTAAATGTTTTTTAAAATTATGTGAATTGTTTATAATTTTTGCCATTAGTGTATGGAAGCACATTGGATGATTTTCTTATTTTGTATCTGTGTAAAGACAAATTATTATCTCATTTTTAAGAGCTCTACAAATTCTAATGTAAAAGGTAAGCATTTGTGATACAGGCATGGATCCAGTCTGTCTAAAATAAAGTGAAAACAAAATCTGACTGAATTAACAATTCTTAGTTTTAGTGTCTTGGAGCTCAACTGAAAATGGTACAGTGTCCTCTGCAAACAAGCATTTCATTTTGTTTCTGTATCATGCTTGGCACATAGTAGGCCCTTGTTGATTGGTTGGAGGATTCCACCATTAATAGAAAATCTGCCACCTTCTTTTTTTTGGAGACACTTGTGATTAAGTGGGTCATACAGCTAGTGTCAGGCTAGATTTGAACTTATATTCTCCTGACTCCAGGATACATGTTCTATCTACTGCGTCACCTAGCTATCCTGAAAAATCTCTCTTCAACTTGAATTTCAACATTATTTTTTCAAACTCCTTTTGTACCACTTGATTTTTAGGGTTAGAAACCTGTTGAAGATTATATTTGTTGTTTGATCTTTTAAACAATCTTAAATAATTTTGATGCATGAATAAGAGCCATCCTGTTGGAAGAGGATCTTAAAATTAGTGTTTTGTTCAACCAAATCAAATGTTTTAGTATTTTTTGTTTTGTTTTAAATAATTAAAAAGCAGTTGAATCATGTATCCTATAATGATCTTTCAGGGAATTATGTGTTAGTAGTGATGTGATCCTTGTGAGCTATCTCTTGTGAAAGCCTGCCTTTTTCCTATTAAGATCTTCCTTGAAGGTGCCCTTTATGTCTGTTGTAGCTTGTTTTTATAATAATTTTCTGTAGATGAGAAAGTAAGTTTATATTTTACTAGTTATTGGCATAGTCTTGAACTACTGTATTTTATGTATTAATAAAATGAGATTTTTTTCCATAACTTTGTCATTTTTCCCCATCCCCTTTCAGATTCTCTTTGTGAATCAATCTCTCAGTGCCTGCACAATTGTTTTGCCTCCAGCATGGATTTCCTTGATCTCTACTTGGTCAAATCTAGCTGCTGCCTCCTGGAAGTGATCCATAACCACTCAAAGGGATTTGACTTCTCTATCCACACAGGAAAAATTGAGTGGATAAAGAAGGTTTATTGCCCAGGTTGTGATATGCATTTAGATGTATAACTTATAGAGCTTGTCAGTCAGTATACATATCTAGGACTAGCACCAATAGAGGAATTGAGCCCTAAACTAAGAAGGAGGAGGAGAGCAGCTTGGATTGACTTAAGGAAATTGCAGAACTCCCTTGGTAACTCCAGATTTCTCCCAGGAATAAAGGCCGTCATTTTTAGTTCCTTACCTTTTCCTACAAGGCAAATGTGGTTAAATATTGAGGAGGCACTTAGATTTGAGTAGACTATATAAGAAATGAAGACCTTAAAAGAAAAACAGAATAAAAGATGTCGTCAGGGAAATGTATTTGCAAAAAAAAAAAAGAAAAAAGATGGACAGTCATGATACGAGTGAGGGGTAGATATGTTAATTGCTGGTATCGTTGTGATGGTAGGAGAAAACTTATGAGAAGGGAGAGGCCACAGTCGCACAGGATAGGCAGGTAGGGATGAATTGTGGTCTTTATTGTTGAAGAAAATCTTCATCTCAGTAGGGTCCTAGAACCTTTTAATAGTGGTGGTATTACACAAGCCATGGATGACTACAAGGCATGGAACATAGTGGTGCATGAAGAATTGAAAATTTGACATTAAGTGCTGATAATTCAAAGCCAGTAAAGTTATCCATTGTTGTTCCATGATACAGTGGAAAGGACATTGGCCTGGGAGATAGGAGAACCTATCTAGTAAGAAATCTACCACTAACCTAAATTTTGTGACCTTCAGCAAGTTGCTTAAACTCTGTACTTTTGGTCTTTCATCTGCAAAATTAAAGAGTGGATCTTTAAGCTTCCTTACTGCTCTTTACATTCTCTAATTTATTCTTTATACTGTTCCTCAACTTTGTTAATTTTAGCACATTGATTAAGCACATACTTTTTATGTAGAATTGTGGTAGGCTTAAAATAAAATTCTGTCATCCCTGCCTTTGATAATTTGAGTAGATTACACAAAATATACATAAAGAACAACTGAAAAATAATTCTATTTATCTGGTACAGTAGATGTCAACAATTTCATTTCTTGCTGTTCTCCCTTTTTTAAAAAAGTAATAATAAATCTGTAGATAGTTTGATGCACAAAAAGTAGATGTCCTGATCCTTGAAGAGTTTACAATGAAGTTACAAAAACTTAACCTTTTGGTTAGAAATATTTGGTTAAAGGCATGTGAGGTAAGTTGTTTGTTTTGTTTCAGGTTGCCTTTATTAATATTTTTGCTTCTCTCTTTCTTGTCTTTTAGTACTTGTGCCTCTGATGTCTTCCCTTTCCCTTTCTTGGTAACTCCTATCAATTGTCTCTTGTGTTTGTTTCGTCTTCCATTTCCCTTTGCTGGTAATCATCTATAATATGGAAAATAAAATGGAGCTGTTAGAACTAAAACGGACCTTAGTGATTATCCCTTCTTTACAGATTAGGAAACCAAGACTGGTAGAGGTGAAGTGATTTATTCAAGTTCATACAACTAATAAGCATCAGAGCCACGTCTTCTAATTCCCAGTCCATTCTCCTTTCTAGTTTGCTATGCTGTCTTCCTTTTTGCCCATTAATATACTCAAGTCTTCTTTAAAAAAAAAAAAAAATCCTTAAAAAAACCCAAAACTTTCCAGTCACTCTGACATTCCTTGCCTTTTTCTTCTCTCCACTATAAAACTTAGGGAAGGTATAGTCAACATTTGAGCCACTCTTCCATAGTCATTTGCTCAGACCTTTGAATTCTGACTTCCAGTCTAACTACTTCACCATTAATCTCTTGATTTTTAAATAGAGTGGCCTGTTTGTAATGGTTATCTTCCTTAATTTCTCCACAGGATCTAACAATAAATAGTCTTTCAGTATTTACTTGTCTTTTCAGTAGCTTGCATTTTCCTTGTTATCATCCTTAGCTATTTGTTCTTTCTGTCTCCATTATTGATTCCTTTTTTTGCCCCTTTAACACTTGTTAAGACTTTGAGTTGTAGGATGGTCTTCCTTCCTATAAAGAAACTTTGCAACCATGGTCCATATTTTGCTTGTCACTAAAATGAGAGGGCTGGACAACGTGTTATCTTAGGTTTTTCCAGCTCATTTGATCTTGATGCTATATGTTTTTCCAAAGTCTACTATCCATACATCTGACTTTTCTCTTGAAGGATTGAATTTGTATTTCCAATTACCTACTAGATATCTCCACCTGGATGTCCTGCTTTCTTCTTAAGGTCATCATGTCTAGTTCAGAACTTATTCCCCCTAACCTGCTTTCCTCCCCTACTTCCCTGTTTCCGTTACTGGTGTTACCATTTTTCAGGGCATTTGTGCTCCTAACTTAAATGTCATCTCATACACCTCTCTTTACCTTGACCATGATATACAGTGAGTAATCTTAGGGGCAGAAACTATTCCTACTTCTTTTTCTCTAGAAAGCATCAAGTAAGTGTTTATTTAATGCTTTTATTCAGTGCTTTTTTTTCCCTCTATGATCCTGATCTTTAGACCATTCCATTATTTATAGTTATATTCTATTTAGTTGGTTTTTATAAACTATGGACATAAAAAACTTATGAATCAACTCATACTGCAGGATGAATTCACAACTTAAAGAATTCTTAAAGTTAAAAGCATCCTTGGTACTCACTGTTAAATATCTTTCTCTTCTCTACCTCCAAACATTATGTCTATATTTGGAACTTTAAAATTTTAATGATAGGATTATACTGAATGTCTAGACTGAGGAAAAGTTTTTTGAAAATTATCTTTCATAAAATAAAACCATGATCATTGTCATTCTCTGTCAGAATTTTTCCTCCATTTTTAAAGTTTTTTGGCTTGATTCTGAAATATATGTAATCCTTCCCCCTTTTTTAATGATGAAAAAGTTTTGAACTTTGAGAAATAAGTGTGTCATTCAGTTAAGTTCAAATGAATAAGCATTATTAAATGCATATGGTGTTCAGAGTACTGTGCTAGGTGCTTAATAATTTTATATTTTCATGGCAATTTTAAGTTTTCAGAGTTTTTTCACATTTCTCATTTGATTGTCAGAAACTTATGAGGTTGGTAGGTGACATTATCTCAGTTTTATAAATAGGGAAACCAGGTCTCAGATTAAGTTACTTATCCAGAAATCATATAGTTGGTAAATGACCTTGCAGGGAGTAGAGCCTTAGGCCCTTAATTCTGAACCTTAATTCAATGGCAGTATCCATATAGTATTTAGCAAGGTTATATTTTTGAACATTTAAAAAAAAATTAGGCTATACCTTATCTCTGGGATACTATTTCTTGAGTTCTGTATTATTGGGTTTTTTTTAATACAGTGCTATAAATATATTAAGTTTTCAGCAAATGTTTATTTAATATTGTTGGCCCCTTAACCCTACTGTTCTCTAGACTCATAGTATCATTGATTTAGAGCTGGAAAGGGCCTTAGAGATGATCTAGTTCCAACAATCTCATATCACAGATGAGTGAACTGAGGCTCAGAAAGGTTAAGTGACCTTGCCTAGGGTCACTCTAGGTAGGTAGTAAGTGGCACAGCTTGCACTCAGACTCTGGCCCTCTCTCTTCAAATGCAGTGCTTTTTCCACTATGCTACACTGACTCTGTAATTATTTCTTGAATATTTTTGGTTTTGTGAGCAGGGCTTTAAATGTAGAATCTATTACTTGATCCATGGCATCCCTATTTGTTTTCAAAAACTAGTTTCTGGAACCTTTTGCAAAACATAATAAATAATGTTATAATTGATAAGGACAATCTTGATAAATGACAGATACTACATTTTAAAATCTTGTGTACCTAAGTGATTAAAAGGGCAGGTCAGGAGCTAATAGTTATGACAGAAATAAAATAATTCTTGTATAACTTAATACTAATGGTAATACAAGCATGACTAGTCACCACATTTATCCCATTGTCAGTCTTACCTACTCATAAAGAGATTGTTGGGAATATCTGTCAGGAAATGGAATGTAGAATGTTGAAGAAGGAAAAAAACAACAGTAAAAGGTTAGTGTAATAATTTCTTTTAGTCATTGATGGCTCTTATTTTTTATCATGTTCATTTCCAGATATCTCTCCTCTCTCCTACCCACCAAACCTTATCTTATAACAAAGATCTTAAAAGGAGGAAAAATAGCTTGGCAAAACTGACCTCTGTATATTACCCTGGTCTAACAGCAGATGCAGGATTCTACATCCTTGGTCCCCACCTCTGCAGTGAAGTGAGGGAAGCACATTTTCTCAGCTCTTTCTTGGGACCAAATTTGATCTTTTCAATTGGAGTTAAAAAAAAAAAATTAACAGAAAAAAATTGAATTAATATGGAGAGCAGGAGACAATTTTGGAAGATGTTGATCTAGCCAAAAATGAATGTGGCTGATTTAATATAGTGAATCTTAACATTTTTGGAGTTTTGGAGTTTTAATATCACTTTATTGAATGTTTGACTTAATTCATTTTTCCTTTCCAAAAAAATGTTGAGTGATATAGACCTAGAGGACTTTCTAAATAATCTTTTATTCACTACATTCCTATCACAGAAAAGAAGAAAATATTTTGCAAATGCTTCTGTGAATCTGGCACAAGACTGTAATTTACTTTGTTAAAGAAAGTCTGTAGGTGCTTGTAGGGATGGATACTACTTATCCCAAGGTGAGAGCCGTCCCTCCATTTATGTTACTCTGTGTTTATATATTTATACAGACTCATTGGTGAATGAAGAGTTTCACTTTTATTTCTTTTTTCAAATAACTGGAACTTATCTCTTTCTCCACCTGTTTTTAAGGTACCAAAGCTTTAAAATTTTTAACCATTTTGATGGAAATTTTTTTGATGGCTTAGGGTTATTAGAAACATTCAAGGCTATTGAGGTATATGGGGTTTATAGTTGTACATAGCAGATTGCTAAGAGTTTTTTTTTTTTAAAGCATAATTGTCTTCTATTTAGGATTTTGTCAGGCTGTCAGAGCCTGACATTCTTTTGTCAGTTTGCTTTCTTTTGTCTTTCCCTCTTTTGTTTACTTTTGACCTCTCATTTCCTATAGGTTTGAAAAGCATTTGTCAAGCTTGTTATATTTGTATATAAAGTAAGAATAAGTAGGTTCTGAGTGAGGGACTGGATCAGCTTTAAATAAAGTTCATGCAATTTATACCTTCTATTCATGATCCTCAGGGGCCTTCCCCCACCTTTTTTGTTGTTGTTTTTGCTTTCTTTCTGCTTTTTCCAAAGACAGGTGAAGTTTGCTAATGAGTAAAGTACCACATAAGTATGTTGTTAATGTATATCTTGAGAATATTTTACATTTTTTTTCCTACAGAGAGGAAGATTCAGAAAATGAAAAGGATAAGAAACTTTGGTACTATAGCACAAAGGTCCAGTTGGCAGAATTAATTGATTGCCTAGATAAAGATTACTGGGAAGCTGAGCTTTGTAAAACTCTAGAAGAAATGCGTGAAGAAATTCATCGACATATGGATATAACTGAAGACTTGACTAACAAAGCACGTGGAAGTAACAAATCGTTCCTGGCTGCTGCAAATGGTAAGAGAATTTGTCTGTTACACTTAAAACCTACTGATTATAATTTCATTATAAAACTTGAAAGTGTATAAGAAACATCAGATATTTTCCTCTGTTTCATCACATAACTTTGTATTTCTCCATAGTTAACAATATAGATTAAACATATTACATAAAATTGTATCTTGTGTTATGCCTCGGTAGTTAATGATGCTCTCTAAATGATTTCTTATTGTAATTATTATTTTAAAGTGTATGTAAAGGTTATATGTACATTTGAGATTTTTTTAACCTGTTCAGCTGGACATCATGTGTATGTGCAGCATTTGACATTTTTGAGAGTGGGGACAAGTAGAAATTGCTGTAAAATTAAATAATATATTTACAACTAAACTTCTACAGTGGGGACAGTTTGGATAAAAACCCAAAGTTTGATCTTTTATTTCTTTTTCTTAGGATATTTAGTTACTCATATTTAGTAGACTGTGAGCTATAATACATCATCCTCAGTTATTTTATGCCTCTTTTTTTTTTTTTTTGAAGGAGTACATGTGGAATTTCAATAAATGCATTTAAATAACTGAAGTTTATCTCTGAAATTTTCCTGCCATTTTCTTTCTGCTGAGTAATTATATTTTTTTAAATGAATGATTACATTTAATACTATCACCAGAATTAAATAGTTGCTCTCAATATTTCCTTTGGAGTTACTTGACTTGGAGTCAGAAGATCTACATTAAAGTTCCAGCTTTGCCATTCAATAGCTGTGTGATCTGTGACAATTCAAACTCTTAACAGCCTTGATCTATAAAATATAGTTTACTACCATGCTTTTTTACAAATATTGTTCCAAATATAGGCTCCCTCAGAATTTATACTGCGTCTGTAAAATGAAATCTCTTTGAGTGGAAACAAAAAAAGGGACATGCTCTAAAAAATCATTTCACAGAATTATATTAAAGATTTACTCTGAATTTTAAATTTTTTTTATTCAATAAAGATCTATTACTATTTTTACTACCTTTGACTTTGTCACCCTTATTGTCATTCTATTAGAGTGATAATTTGGAGCTTCTGTAGCTTTTCTATAAGGCAGATCTAGGGAAAGTGAAAGCCTATTTTCAGATTCTTACTGTCTGCCTTACAAGATGGTATGATGTATGAAAAATACTTTTTAACTTGAAAGAATTTTGTGTAGCTTGTGATACTTTAAAATAATGTTCAATGTGGTTGTCACATGCATAATGTTTCATATTTTGATGAAAAAGAACAAAAAGTTGTTTAATAATTTTAATAGTACTAATAACTTATATGTATAAACATGCATTCCTTACCACCCATTGAAGTATGTAGTGCAAGGAGTTATTCTTTGGAATAGATGGAAAGCCTCAGTTTCAGGAGAGTGTGACTTTCTCATGGCCATCCCCATCAATCATTGTCTCTGAAGGCTGGTAAAGCTTAGGACTTTAGACTCTCTTGAGTCTTGCACTGTCTCCACTTCATCTTGTCCTCAGTATGAGCATTTGTCAAAATAACCAGATAATATTTCTCTGCTTAATGAAAAATAGACTTAGTAGTACACTGTTTTCATTAGAAAATTGTCAATTGTAAACTGACTTTGTTTTGAAACATTTAAAATATTCCTTTTGTAAATGCTTTTATCATAGGTCATAGACGACCTAGAAGTTGGAAGGAACCTCAGAGGTCAACCTGTCTAATTCTTTCATTTGATTCAGTAGATGAAGCTCTAGGGTGTGTCCATGTTAAGTGACTTTCTCAGAGCCCCACAGCTACTAAATGTCTGAAGTGGTATTTGAAACCAGCTCCTCCAACTCCAGAATCATTGCTCTTTACACTGTATTACATAGTCTCCCACATTGGTTTAGTTTTAGAGTCAACAGAAAGTTCGTAGTAAAGATATAATTTCTCTCATCTCCATGATATCATTGTGAGACTTAGAACTTCTTTGTCTTTAGCCAAATAGTTTAGCCTCTGAATTTATTTTTATGGAATGAGGATAATAATCATTGCTTTTAGGATGAAAATTTTATCATTGTCTTTAGAATTTAGGCATCAAAGAAACAAATGTTTACCTCTCTTTTTCTGGACCTCCCTCTTTTGACTAATGTTTTCTCTATTTCATTAATTTCACTTCACAGGAGCAAGTAGAAATGAATTTAGCATTGGAGAACATATTTGCAACTAAATTTGGATAATTGTGATTATTTGGACAAAACACCAAAGAGTGTTAACTTTTGTTGAATTGCAAATAAGTATACTTTTTTTTTTTTTTTTTTTACAACTATTGAGTCTGTTCTTATTTGGGTACTTTTCTTTTGAGGCAATCAGGATTAAGTGACTTGCCCAGGGTCACACAACTAGTAACTATCTGAGGCGAGGATTTGAACTCAGATCCTCCTGTCACCAGGGCTGGTGCTCTTTTGATAGAATCTTTTATCATCAGTTTGACACTATGTGTTTTAAGACCTGATTCTAATGATGATCTCCCTTTACAAAATATTTGTGATTGGTATAACCAATTTTTAAATCCAAAGTATAGTATTTGAAAATTTTGCTTTGGCAACTTAAAAGATACTTTGCTTACTGTCGAGGAATATTTCTCTAGTCTTGATTTTAACTGAGTTCAAAACTCATGGGTTTGTTTTCCCAGAACAAGTTTAATAGAATCAAGTAGGTAAAAATCAGAAAAAGTAAAATTCTGTCTTCTTGATTAATTAGTTTTGAGAGTAGAGTAGGTTAACCAAAAAAGCCATTTTTTAAAAATTTGTTTTAAAAAAACAATTTTTTAAAAATTGGTTGTAAATTCCACCAAATTGTGTTCCTAGAATCCAAGTTGAAGCCAAAATACAAACTATTAATTTTTTTTATCCTCCTGGGTAGCTTGAAGTTACAACCCTCTTTTATCAATAGATGGCAGTCGCAGTAAGTAAGCTTGATATGGGCAACTATCCCTTCAACTCAGGAAAAACCTAAGGACTTTTTAGAAACTGTTGAATGAACAAAAATGGAAATGGGGACATGAAATTGTTATTCAACTGATTAAATTTTTTTCTTTTTCATCTGGACCTGTAACTATATAAAGATCTGACTTCTTTCACTAATAGAAATCAGCAACTTGTTTGCAATTTATAGTGTTGAGAGAGCTTCCTGGGGTACTTTCTTGTTAAGTGATTGGCTCATGATTGCACCACCAGTGTTTCTAGTGTTAGTCTGGCAGAGTGTGAAGCCTGGTCTTCTTGTCTCTAGGGCAGGCTCTTTGGTTACTCTTTCGCATCCTTTCTTAAAAGCCTTAACTGAAGCAGCAAATTTTTACAGCAGTCTTTATTCTTTAGCGTTTAACTACCATGCAAATCTACCTCACAGTAAAACAAACATTTATTATTTCCTTACTCCCTCCCTTTATTTTGGTGTACCCCCCCAAAAAATGAGATTTCTAAGATACGCCTAGGCAGTAATACCTTTGCTACTGGCTATTAACACCTTGTTCATCTAGGTTCTAGTTTGTTTAGCAAATAAACACTTTCACTTAGGAATTCATAAAGAATTGAAGTTCTTTCTCAGATTCATATGCTCTCTTAAAAACTACTAAGTTTCTTGAAATTTTTAGTAATTCAGATGCTACAGAATAATTTCAGAAAGTACTTCATCTCGTGTTTTTTTTAATCAACCAGTAAGCATTTATTAAGTGCTTGCTGTGTGTGTTTGCACTGTATTAGACACTAGAGAACCGTGCTCTCAAGGAACTAATAAAAATCCATTGGCAGAAATGGCACACACATGTTCAAGTAAATATATAATATGTACAAATTTTTAGGAGAGAAGTAGAGGAAGGCATTCCCACTGGGGAGCTCAGCAAAGTGTTCGGGGGAGAGGTGGGCTGTAGCTGAGCTTTGGGAGAAGCCAGGGCTTTTAGATCATGCCATGTTTTTAATTTGATGACTCTTAATCCAGAAAATATTGTGGTTGTTAGGAAATATCTAATCAGGATATATAAGTATTCATCCAAATGAAGAAGTTTTAGCCCTGCTTTTGATATTTGGGTTTTATAATGCTTTATTTTCTTTTATTTTGGAATTTATTTTTGTCCTCATTAATTGCCTCAATTTACATATACTTGAAATTTGTGTTTTATTCCCACAACTCTCCCAAGAATTCTTTTTAACTCCTTTGCACTATGTCCCATGTCTTGCATATTTCAAAGTTGATAGATTTTGGAGTTTTTGTTTGAATATGATAAAGTAGATGTAGAAGGAGGGAAAAGAACAATGATTATTATAAGAAGAAAAGGTGAAAAAAGAGCATTTACATTTTGGGGGAGACAAAAAGAATAAATAAAGTAGACATTTTTCTAAATTACAGTGATTGGGAAATGGTGATAGATAATACCATTAAATTTGATCATTGTAGCATTGAACTTTTTATTTCTGTAGATTGTAGGAAAAGCCAAAGTGAGACATACTGTGACTAGATCTCACTGGTATTAAGGTTAAGGAAGATAAGGGAACAAGACAAAAAAAAAAGAGAAGCAGCAGGAGGGTGGAATAATAAAGGACAGATCCTTCATTTTTGTGATAAACAGGCTGAGGACCAGAGAGGTTAGGTGCCTTGCTGAAGGCAGTATGACTAGAATGTACTGAAGTAGAATTTGAACACAGGCCCAAGTCCAGCACTTCATAGTCAAAGCCAAACAGAAAAGGGATTGTAAGAAAATAGCTAATTATGATTTAAAAATCAAGATGATTTCTAATGGCCTTGAGCTCAGAAATATGTCCAGCCTGGTCATGGTAACAGACAGCTGGGCTGACCTGGGACTAGAGCTGAAGTCTCCTAAGTTTGAATCTCTTAGTATTCTTTGGAGTTTCTTGAGTTTGAAACTATGTTTCTGTTTTACTTTGTGTCTGTTCACAAAGCTTAAATCTTCATTTGGCCTTTGGCTCTGCCCCATCTTCAATATCCCAGTAACCTAACCTAAGTATAAATATGAGGTCAGAGGTTAGGAGGAAGCAAGAGAAAGGAAAGAATATCAGTATTCTGAGACTTAGACTTTGCCAAGAAGGTCAGTATTTAGGTGTTAATTATTTTCCCTGTATTCTGAGTTTCAGAATCCTTGATATAAATGAAGGTAAAACAGCATTAGATGAAATTGGTTGATGGTTCAAAGAGAAAAAAACCTAAAATGAGAAACACGCAGTCTTGTTCTTTGTAAAAATTGTACTTTTACCAATTTTCATGCTTGCTAAAACTTATAGGGGAGAGTAAAGACTGGCGGGATATCTTGAGACCCTGTCCTGATTGAGATATTTATAGTTAGAATTACTTTAAGCAATGCTGAGCATTTTCATTAAGGCAGGTTTCCATTGAACTTGTCAGCAGAGATTTGGTACTTTAAAAATTTCCTATCTATTATCAATGTATAAGTAATGCTTGAATCTGTTGTGATTACTCATAGACTGTAAACTCTTTTGTTTGATTATGGTAAAGTAGTATTAGAAGTTGTGGAAGGAATAGTGATATGTTAGAAGGAGAGAATCAGAAAAAATAATAAAATTACAGTTTGAGGGAGACAAAGGCTTATGAAAAAAAGAATAGAGGGCAGCAGGTGGTACAGTTTATGGAGCATCAGGCCTGGATTCAGGACAACCCGAGTTTAAATCCAGCCTCAGAGACTTAATAGTCGTGTGAACACGGGCACGTCACTTAAACCCTCCACTCCCTAAAAAAAGAATGAATTGAGTAGACATTTTCCTAGATTACAGTGATTCATAAATGGTAATAGATATATACAATAAAGTTTAGTTATCATAGCTTAAACTGTGTATTTATGCAGGAAAAGCTGAAGTAAAAACATACTGTGACTAGCTCAATCAGCAAATAGATTGGCTGCCTCAGCAGATTTCTATAGACATTTCAGTCTAGCCTGTTTTATTAAAATTAATATTCATTGCTTCTAAGGCATCCAGGATAGTCTTAAAAACATAGATGAATATAATTTATAATTTATTTCACTTTCTCTGAAAGCTGAAGCAGAAAGGACATTAACAGTTTTTAGTGAGTCATTGCAACCTATAATTGTATTTTAAAAGCTGAAATATGAATTTCCATGTGTGTATAAAGACCTATATCTCCAGCACATCTAATTCAGTCCAATAAACATTTATCGTTAAGCACCTTCTCTGTGCTAGGCACTGTGCTAAATACTGGAAATACAATTAATGTACCTGCCCTCAGGGAGCTTACAATCTAACATCATTAGATGATGTTCTATTCTGTTTCATCTTGATTTTTTAGTCATAATTAGCTGTTTTCTTACTAATCACATTTCTTCTTGACTTTGTGTATTAAGTGCTGGACTTGGAGTGAAGAAGACAAATTCTACTTTAGTACATACTAGCCATATGGCCTTCAGCAAGTCACTTAACCTCTCTGGTCCTCAATTTGTTTATCAGAAAAATGAAGGGGCTGACCTTGATGACTTTAAAGGTTCTTCTAACTCTTAACTCTGATCCTTTCTAGATACCGCCTGAATTCTCTGTCATAGTGTCATAGTACCAGTGAAATTTGAAATGTAACAGAAAAGTAATTGAATTAAAGAACACTAGTTAGAACTTCTTCAGGAGCCTTAGAGATTATGTAATCTAACCTTCTAATTTTACAGATAAAAAAAATCAAGGCTTCTAGGGGTTATAGATTATATAAGGTCACAGAAGAATTGGAACGAAGGTTTATTCTCCTGTTCCAAAGCCTTTATTCCTTGTCAGAAGACAGTTTGAGCATGTGCCTTAAAGCAAACAATTCTACAATCTCAGGACACAATTTCTACTCGGACAATTTTATTCCCAACGAAAATAGGACACATAGTTAATAGTTTATCTTGGCAGAAAGGAGGTGAGTTAAGTTGTACATTTAAAAACTGACTCTTATTTGTATATGTATCTAAAAACATTCATACAGGGTGTCCCAAAAATCTTAGTGCAGTTTTTGGCTTTAAAAATTTTCAAACTTAATACTGCACTAAGATTTTCTGGAGACTCTCTCTATATGGACATTTAATAATTTGTGTTTCCTGAAAACTACTGACATTTCCTAACACTAATAAATTTTGTATTTATTTTACCCCTTCTATATGTGAATTTCCACAAACTAGCTATTATTGCGTAAGTAGACTTGTATCAATGATTTTCATCTTTTAGCAGTTGCTTTTCTACTGTTGATTTCTTAACATTTTCTTAAAAACAACAACAAAGCCTTCAGTGTTTTGTATGTATGCTTAGTGTATCTAGTTTAAAATTTTAAACTCTTTATTACATAGATGAAATTTTGGAAGCTACCAAATCCAAAAAAGGAGGTGAAATTGAAGATGCTAAGAGTCCCATTCCAGAAGAAGCAGACAAGGACAAAAGTGAATCTGAAAATAATAGCCAAAAAGATTCTGAGAAAAGCAAAGAAGAGCTTTCAGATCAACCCCAGGAAAAAAACAAAGAAGAAAAAACATCTGGTGGTGATTCTGAGAAAGGAAAGCCAGAGGGTAAATAAACTACTTGGTTTTAAAAAAAACTTTCTGTCAAAAGTGTTATATGTAAAGCATAGGTTTTTTAACCTGAAAAGTTTATAAAGAATGTACTGTTTTTTTAATAGCCTGTATAACCTCTTAAATTTATACTGATGGAATTTAGACATTTTAAGTATTTCACATATAATAATTAGTAGTCAATAATATAGAAGTATAATAATGCATCTGCTCAAAATTCCTTCCGCTTCTCAGGCCAGCATTTCCTTTTCGTGAGATATAATACAGTAAATAAAATATTTTTCTAACAGATTACATACATACATGATGTTAAAAGAATTAATCGTTTGCACATTTTTGTCATATTTCTTGTGTTAATTTCTTGAATGTTTTGACTTTATGTGAGTAATCTATTGTTAAAGTAATGTACAACAGAATTGCCAGAAAATGGTCAGTGATGAATTGTGTGAATCATTGATATTCCATTTTTCAGCAGTTGATTTTCTTTAGGTGTGGCCAATCCTACCAAAGGAATTTTAAAGAATATCTTTAAAGTTTTGTTGTGCATTTTACTGTAGAGCCAAAAGATGTTGGGGATAAAGGTAACTCTGTATCAACAAATACTGGCGACAACACAACAAATACTTCTTCAGGAGAGACTAGTCCCCCTGAAGGGAAGAGCACAGTGGGGTGCCCCTCAGAAACTCATGATAGCAACAACATGGCAGAGAAGAAGGTGGCTCCTGAGCTACCCCAGGATGTACCAGGTACAGAGGGCAATGTATCAGTGCCTCTGTAATGGGGAGGGGAGAGGGGTGTTGGTTAGTAAAAGCTTGAATGTCATCTAAAAAAACACCTACAGAACTTGTTTATTCATGCTCCTTGTTTATAGTGGCATCCTGGACTGCTGTGTTGTCACCTAACATTTAGAGTTTAATGATACTTTTATAATTACTGCTTGAAATTTATTATGGCCATTCATGCTTTTAAAAGTTTACTATAATTATTATTTTATTTTTTAATTTTATAATCATTTACATATTCCTTCATCATCAAAGTAGATATTGGCATACTAATAGCTCTGTGTTAAATGACTTAACCTTTTTAGTTCTTTATATACTAATAAATTTTTTGTCTGCATGTGCTTGTTAGGTAGTTCTTTTTAAGGCTTCAAACCAGAATACTAGTACAGAAATCCTAAGATATCACCGACCTTTATTTAAATATCTGAAATTTTCACTAAAAGGCCATAAGTCTCTAGGAAAATATATAAGACTTTCTACTGTTTTAAGCTCTTATCATTGAAATTATGCTATTGTAAAATTATCACACATATTTATTTCCACGAATTCATTGTCAAATGTTTCTATTAAGAGAGATGTCATAGAGAATACCTATAGTGTGGGAAGAAGAATGGCAACAGTGATGTCCACACTTCCATAGGATGACTCTGGATTGTGTAGATAGGGTCTAGACCGTACAAGAGGGTTCTGCAGCGGCTCCCAACATGGCCTTGGATATCTAAATGTAAATACACAAAGTATGAATGACAAGGAAGTGAAAAGCAAAAAGAGACCATAACTCAAGGAGGTAAATTGCAGTCCTCAGGTATCACTGAAACTTGGCAGGATGGGAAACCCATGACTTGGATAAAGTTCTAGAAGGATGTTCCTTATTCAGAAGAAACAGAGTAAGAAGTAAAAGGAGAGAGTGTAATAGCATTGTATACTGAGACATATTTGTAGGAGGGAATCCATTATTTGGAAAAGAGCATGGTGGAAATTATTGGGTTAAAGATTAACAGAGACAGTAATAAAAGTTTTATTGTCATTGGAGTAGATAGAAATAAAAATTAGATGAGGAGTTCAAGAGTCAGGTCACAAGCCTGGTATGGAGCTGTGATAGAGCACTTACGGGGGATTTCACTTATCCACAATCTCTCATTTTGCTCCTGAATTCTTTTTCAGGGAGAATATTTTTGAACATGAAAGGATAGAACAAAAATGGCTAATGGAAAGTTAAAATGTGAGATGAGTAGGGAGCTAGTAAAAGTTGACTTCTTTAGATCTGGTTAGTAGGCCCAGGCAGTCTACATCCCAAGGTACTGAAAGACCTGGCAGGGGTGATTGCTGAGCCCATTTCTCTTTGATCTGGGAAAGATGATGGAGTATGGGAGAGAAGCACAGGACTTCAAGAGGAAAAAATGACCTACTTTTCAAAAAATGAAACAGTTTTCTGTAAACCATAGAATTATAAATTTGACTTTTTTCCTGGCAAAAAATCTAGAATGTTAATAAAGGGATAGTTAATGGACATATATAAAATGAAGTGATCACAAAGAGCCAAAGTATGAAGAATGTGTCATGTCAGACTAAGACACATGTTCTTTTTGGACAAAGTTACTAGATTGTTAAATAAGTGAAATATTATAGATATACTTTACTTAGAGTCAGTCAGTTGACATTAAGTGCCTCCTATGTGCCAGGCAGTAGCCAAAGCACTGGAAATAGAAAAAGAGGTGAAAAATAGTCCTTGCCTTCAAGGATGTTACAGTCTAGTGGTGGAGAAAATGTACTAACAAATATATACAAAGCAAGGTGCCTACAGGATAAATAAAAAATAAGTAAGGGAAAGCACTAGAATTAAGAGGAATTGGGAAAGGCTTCCTGTAAAAGATAGGATTTTAGTTAGGATTTAAAGGAAGCCAGGAAAATAAATAGGCAGAATTTGAGGATTTAGTTGAGATTTTAGCAAAACATTTAACAAATGTATTAATGGTTTGTTGTTAGCTTCAAAGGTATTAAAGCATACCAGAGAACTGCACTTTACCCTATGCTGGTTAGCATACTTATCAGTTAATTGGGTAAAGATATATATAATATGCCTATCAAATTTGCAGGTGACCCAAAGTTGAGTTGAGATAGCTAACACAATTGATGACGAAGTCAGAATTCAAAAATTGCATTGACCATTGGACCAAGTCTAATACGTTGAAACTTAATTAGAAGGGATATATGTTGCTATATACTCAGATTCAAAAAATTAACTTCACAAATGCAAGATGGGATATGTGTGACTGAATAACAATTTGTTAGTAAGAGATTTATAATTTTGTATGTGAATATGTTTTATAAATGTATATAAAACATATATTTATATTTAGTGGACTGCAAACATTATCTTAGCCTATAAGGATAGGAGTGATGAACAGAAATGTGCAGAGGCAAATTTGACTTGACGTAAGAAAGACTTTCCTAACATTCAGAGTTACCTAAAATCAGTCAGTCAATAAGCATTTGTTAAGTGCATGCAATTTGCCACTCACCATGCTAGGTGCTGAGAATACAAGTACAAATATAAGTACAATGAAATTACATTGTAATGGGAGAGACAACGTCAGTAGATCTGTCAATTAAGTAACTTTGGAAAGACCAGTTGAACTCTAGGGAATTAAGAAGGGAGTGAAGAAAGGAAGTGGAGACACTTACTGTAGATGGCCTTCTTAAGGAATTTGGCCATACAAAGGAAGAGAGATACTGAATGATAGATAGTAGGGATCATTGAACCATGTTAGGGTTTTTTTGAAGATGGAGTAGACATAGGTATGTTTTTAGCCAGTAGGGAAGCAGGCAGTGTGTTGGGAGAGATTGAAGATATGTGAGAATGAAGTTGATAGAAGCAACCGGTCAGAGAAGATGGGATGGAATGGGATCACTTGTGCATGAAGAGTTTGCCTGTTTAAGAAGGGCCACCTTATGTCAGACCAGAATGAAGGGGGAGATAATGGTGGAAGACATCTACTTGATATGAGATGAGGTGGAGAGGAGAAGATGGTAGCTCTCAGCAGATGACCACAACTTTTTCATTGCAATATTTTTAGCAGAGACAGTGACGAGAGAGGGAGCCATGGGACATTTAAGGAGGGATGAAAACATTTAGATGAGCCTCTCTGGTGAGTGGGATAGTGAGTTGATTAGGGAGGTATAAAAGGATACATGCTTTGTTGCAATGTATCCAATATACCTAGTTAGCATTGTGTCATTTAGATATTTTGCCATTTGGATCTAGAAGGCAACACTTGGACCAATGTATATAAAGTTATAGAGAAGCACATAGAGAAATAAAAACTTTTGAACAAAGCTACCCCAGCATTGTAATGAGCTGGCAATTGGATGGTGGATTCCAGAAAGACAGGTAGTTTTATTTATAAATCTTTTTCTAACCTAGTGCCTTTTATTTCCTTTTGCATCTGTTAATGTAATTTTTCTGTACGTTATTTAAAACTGGAAACTATGATATCATCTAAGAAAATAACACAGTGAGGAATTGCTCTCCACTGATGCAGGTTGGCAGCTCCTCTCCAACTAATAGAATTGCCTGGGGCACTTAAAAGTGACTTACCTAGAGTCATAGAATTAGAATTAATTAGTAAATATATCAGAAGCACAACTTGAACCCAAATCTTCTCTGCCATATCCACTACATATGTAATAGATACATAATCAATATTTATTAAAATTAGTTTTGAAGTAGTAAGTCCTTTCCTTGTTCTTAGAAATATTCAGAATGGATTTGGATTTTGGTTTTCTGAAGGAAGAGATATCCCCTTTAGCAAGCTATCTTTGCATATATAGAGAGATATGTATTTACATATACATAGAGATACAGAGGGAGGAAAACAGTGGAAAGTAAGGAAGAAGTGAAAGAGAAACAAAAGTTACATGGATTTAACTTGTATACTGCAGACCATGTGGTCGTATGTTTGAATTGAATTTCTGATACAGACAGCAAAATGTGAGTAGAGGCAAACTGAGTAAACAGAATATGCTGAATTTGGAGTCAGAAGACTGCTGCTTACTACCAGTATGACTTGAGCAGGTTTCCACTCTCTGAGTCTCAGTTTTTTCTTCTGTAAAATGAAGGAGTTTGATCAAATAACTGAAGGTACATTGCAGATTTAAATCCATGATGCTGTAATTGAGGTCATTAGCTATTCATATATCTATGAAAAGAGTTTCTCCACTAAAACCAGCGTCAGGCAATTCTTGTCTTACTTTACTGAGATTTTCCTCCTCTCAGAATTTAAATGAAGTGCTAAAAGAAACTGCTACTCCAAACCTTAATTCCAGCTAACAAGGAGGAACTTGTTAGTAAAGTCAAAATGATGGGATCCTTGTGAGAAAGTGACTATGTCATCTTAAAGTTCATAATAACAAAGGATGCGTGATCAGACATAGAAGGTGTTCTAAAGGCTTAGTGCAGTTTTAAGCTATTAAGACTTTGGGACACTGTATATGTATTAGACTTAGGAAGAAGGACTTTTAGAACTTCAGAAGAGACATGTATTTTAGGCCTATGAAAGGGAAGATAACAAAGAAGCCCTGAGAATAATTCAAAAAATACAGTTGAGAATCATTCTAGAGGAAGAGGAGAAGCTTCACGAGGAGCTTCCCAGTTTATATGAGCTAAATATTGTAGAAGTGTATATTCGCAAGATGCAAGCAGGAAGCATATAGCCAAGGAAAAGTTACACAGAGAATAAGCAAGTACTCACACAAAATGTTCTAAAAGGGCTTCTTTAAAAAAAATTTTTATCCTCAATTATTTATTTGTTTGTTTGTTTATTTATTTGTAGTATTTTTACATTCTGAGTTCCAAATTCTCTTTTTTTATGGGATATTTTCAATTTTTTTTTTAAATTAATTTATTTGTTTTCAGTTTTCTACAATCACTTCCATAAATCTTAGATTTTTTTCCCCTCTCCCTCCCTAAGATGGCATGCAATCTTCTATATATACATTCTTATTAATCACATTTTCACATTAGTCATGTTGCATGGAAGAATTAAAATGATTGGGAGAAACCATGAAAAAAAACCCAAACAAAACAAAACATACCACAAGAGAAAATATTCTACTTCATTCTGGGTTCCAATTCCCTAGTTCTTTCTCTGGATGTGGATGGCATTTTGCCTCAAGAGTCCATTGGGAATGTTTTGCTTGCATTGCTGTGAAGGGCTAAGTCCACCAGAAAAGTGCCTTGCATGCTTGTGGTTGTTACTGTGTGCAATGATCTCCTGGTTCTGCTCCTCTCACTCAGCATCGGTTCACATAAGTCCTTCCAGGCCTCTCTGAAGTCTTCCTAGTCATCATTTCTTATAGCACAGTATTATTCCATTACATTCATGGTTCAGCCATTTCCCAATTGATGGGCATCCCTTGATTTCCAGTTCTTGACTACTACAAAGAGAGCTGCTATAAATATTTCTATACATGTGGGACCCTTTCCTGTTTTTATGATTTCTTTGGGATGTAGTCCTAGAAGCGATGTTGCTGTGTCAGAGTAAGCCCATTTTTGTGGCCCTTTGGGCACAGTTCTAGATTGCTGTCCAAAATGGTTTGGATCAGCTCCCAGCTCCACCAATAGTGAATTAGTGTTTCAACTCTCCCTCATCTTCTCCAACATTTGTCATCTTCCTGTTTTCTCATGTTAGCTAATCTGATAGATGTGATGTGGTTCCTCAGAGTTGTGTTGATATGCACTTCTCTAATCAATAGTGATTTGGAGCATTTTTTCCTATGACTATAGATAGCTTTAATTTCTTCCTCTGAAAACTCCCTATTCCTGTCTTTTGACCATTTATCAACTGGGAAATGACTTGTATTCTTGTACATTTGACTCAGTTCTCTTATGAATTTTAGAAATGCCAAATTCTCTTTCTCCCTTTCAACCCTTTCTCACCCACTGAGAAGGCAAACAAAATAATATCAGACATGTTAAATCATGGAAAATATTTCCATATTACCCATATTTTTAAAAAAGAGAGAAAAATAAGGAAAGAAGGGAAAATTATACTGAAGTTTACACTCAGTTCAATTAGTTCTCTTTCTGAAAGTGTAGAGCATTTTTTTTTATCTTGAGTCCTTTGAAATTGTCTTGGATCACTGTATTGATCAGAGTAGCCAAGTCTTTTTCAATTTACTGTGCACAATGATTTCCTGGTTTTGTCACTTCACTTTCCATATGTTTAGTACTCCACCACAGTTGTCTGCCACTTCCCTAGTTGATGACTGTCCTCTCGATTTCCAATTCTTTGCCACCAGAAAAAGCTGCTATGTATATTTTTGTACTTGTCCATACTTTTCCTTTTTCTTGGATCTCTTTGGGATACACACCTAGTAGTGGTATTGTGGGGTCAAAGAGTATGCGCAGTTTTATAGCCCTTTGGACCTTGTTCCAAATTATTTTCCAGAATGGTTGGACCAGTTCATTTCTCCATCAGTATTTCATTAGTGTATCTATTTTTTACCTCATACCCTCCTGCAGATTTCTTTTCTGATAGGTGTGAGGTGATAACTCAGTTGTTTTAATTTGTCTTTCTCTAATCAATAGTGATTTAGAGCATTTTTTTCATGACTTTAAATAACTTTGATTTCTTCTGAAAACCATCTGTTTATATTCTTTGACCATTTATAAATTGGAGAATGGCTCTTTATAAATTTGACTCAGTTTTATACTGATTGTATGTGTGAGAAATGGAGTCTTTATCAGAGAAACTTGCTATAGAAATTTTTATTACTTCTGTAATATACCTGTTAGCAAAATATAGTTTCCCTGATTCTTCCTTTTAATTAGGTCTATTTTTGCTTTTGTTTGTCTGCTACCCCTGCCTTTTTTTTTTTTTTTAAGTTTAGCTGAAGCATATCACATTTTGCTCCAGCCCTTTATTTTAACTCTGTCTGTGTCTTTCTATTTCGAATGTGTCTCTTGTAAACAACATATTGTTAAATTCTGGTTTCTAATCCATTTTGTTATGTTTCTGTTTTATGGGTGATCTCATCCTATTTACATTCACAGTATAATTACTATGTATTTCCTTCCATCTCATTTTCTTCCCTTCTTTTCTGATTCTTTTTATCCTGTCACTCCTCAAATGTTTATTCTGCTTCTAACCATTACCTCGCTTAATCTGTCTTCCTTTTTTATCATACCCTACCCTTTCTTTTTTTTTCCCTTCCCCTCCTATTTCCGTATTGGGTAAGTTACTTTTCTATGTACAACTGAGTGTGTGTATTTATTCTTCCCTCCTCGAACCAATTCTGATGGGAATGAGGTTTCAAGCATTGCCCACGACCTTGCCCCTATTTTCCTCTCAACTATAAAAGCTTTTCCTTGCATACCTTTTTTATGTGAGATTTTCCCCATCCTAGACTCCTTTCACCTTGTGCATCTGTTTTTCTCACCCCTTCATTTTTTTTTGGGGAGATCATCTCAACTTAATAGACTCATATCCATGCCTTCTATCTATGTAAACTCCTTTTAACTGATCTAATGATAAAGTTCTTAGAAATTACATGTATCATCTTCCCACATAGGAATGTAAGTAGTTTAACTTCATTGAGACCCTCATAGTTACTTTTTCAAGTTTATCTCTGAAAGGACTTCTTAAGTTGCCTTTGTGGTGAGAATAACAAGGAATGTATAAGCCCACTGCATGGGAATAGATGAACCAGTATGTTAAAAGCATAACTAACAGAGCACACTTATTCAACCTCTTCTTTGCTTCCATTTCTTTCATCAAAGAGAATTAACTTTAGCCTAAAAAAATGTTTAAAAGGAGGTTGAACCCAAGATAAAATGAGGAGACCGTAAGAGCATATTAAGTGTTCTGAGTTTTTTACTTGACTGCAGTGAATTACATTCCAGGGTTCCAGAAGAACTTGGCATTGTAGTCACCGAACCATTTCTTTGAGGAAACTAGAGAGATGTAGCAAGTTATTGAAATTTTCATATTGTCTTTTGAACACTTAAGGCAGCATCAATCTCTTGGAATCATTTTGGCTTCCCATCATATATGAGTCATGCCAAACTAACCTCATTTCATGTTTTGATAATGTTACTATCAAAAATGATAATAAACAAAATATATATGAATATCAGTAAGTCATTTGACTTCTTCCATAATGTTCCTGTTGGAAAGATGAAATCACCCAGGTGGCCATTTCTGTTGATGTGCTCCAGAATTCTGTACCTGGCCCTAATTGATATTTTCATCAGTAACTGAGTGAAGCCATTAACATCATGCTTATGCTTATCCTATATATGAATGATGTGAAAAGATGGGAAAGAGCCAGCGCATTGGACAGCAGAATCAGGAGCCAAAACAATCCTGACAGATTATAGAGTGATGGGCTAAAGCTAACTAAGTAAATTTAATAAGGATATGGAGTCTCACATTCAAATAGGAAAAAATAAGCTATATAGATACAGAATGAGGAAAATATGTTTAGAAAACTGTTGATGTGAAAAAAGCATAAGGTTTTTAGTTGACTCAGTAATTCCAGGCATGAAGAGGACAGCTTTTTCAAATGTATAGTGACGAGAGGTCAAATTCCCTGTTAACTAGGGAACAGTTCTGGGCCAGTTTGACTGTAATGTAGAATGTGTGAAGAACAATATTAGAAAAGATGTCTGAATGGTTATGTAGAAGGCTTTAAGTTCCAGGTTGAGGAATATTTATTTTTACCTTCGAGGCAGTAGTGAGCCACTGAAAATTTTTTAAAGAAAGCACCATAGTAAAACTTGTGCCTTAGAAAGATTTAAAAACATAGGTTGAAGAGAGGGGAGACTGGAAGCAAAATCAGGTTGTCAAAGGGGTCCATATGGAAAGTAATAATGATATTAGCTAATATCTTGCTGTGAAATAGCTCAACTCAGCAACCCTATAAAATATATTCAGTTGCTCTTAGCTGCATTTTGCAGATAAGAAACTGAGATAAAGATAAAAAAGATAAGCCTGTGGTCACTCAGCTAGTAGAAATTCAAGTCCAATTCATTGAGATGAGAAGTAGATTTCAAGGGGTTGAGAGATGAGTGAATGGGGAATAGGTATAAACAGCTTTTCCTCAGTTTAGCTATTAAAGGGAAAGGAGATATACAGGATGATAGCTTGAGAGGATAGCAAGGTCAAGTGGAGGTTTACATATAGACACCCGGACTTGTTCATAAGCAGTTAGTTAACACTTACTATGTTGTGTGTTTGTCCTTCGTTGCCAAAGAAGACCATACCATCAGAGAAATAGTGACATGATTTGCACTTGGCTTTGTTTTGAGTGAGAGAGGGCTGTGCAGGTCACCAGCCTCACTTCTCCTCCAGAGCCATTTGAATCCAGTGACCAGATATTCATCAGGATGACTGGAGATGATCCAGGATGCACTGGGAGACCTTGGGTCCTTTAGGCCAAGGTCTTTGCAGGTGCTCACTTAGGGTGAGGCAACACCCATTCATTGAATAGGCGTGTTTAAGAAGTAGCCAGGGCCAGGGCCCTTTTAATGAGGCCAAGAAAAAAAAAGACATCAGGCTGGGAAGGAAATAGCCACAGTTACAATTGATGATCACTCTAAAGCTGGGAGAGGAACCCTTAGGCAGGGGCCCATCAGTGTCCCAGCTCTGAAGGGCAGTAAGTTTTAGGTTTTGTGAAAGGACAGGATGTGGAATGGAAAGGAAAGGAAGGGAAGTAAAGGGAAGGGAAAAGAAAGAAGCCAGTAAAACCCAAGTCAACTGGGCATCTTTTGGCTGTCCAAATTTGTCTTCCTTTGAAGAGAAGGAAGGAGGTAGGAAGCAGACAGGAGAGGAAGAGTTGAGTTTTTCCAACTAGTTGAGTCCCCATTCAGCCAAACACAGGATTATGTTTGTCCTTTGTTGCCGAAGAATACCATGCCATCAGATGTGCTAGATTACTGTGTGCTAGATTCTGGAGGTACAAAGACTGAAAAGAACCTACAAACAACTGGAAAGAAAGAATTTAATTGCAGAGGAGTGAGTCAGAATCATATAAAATTTAGCAGTTATGATATTTAAGGAAAGGAGAGTTTAGCATATGATATTCCAGAAGGCAAAAGATATAGGCCTTCAACCAAAATAACTTACTAGCAAAATTGAATATAAACCTACGGTGGAAAAAAGGACCCTTTAATATAATCCAAGACTTCTAAGCATTACTAATGAAAAAGACCAGGTCTCTGTAGAAATTTTGAAATCCAAACACAGATGTTAAGAGAAACTCAAAAAGCTAAACACAAACAATCATAAGGGACAAAGTAAAGATAAACTGCTTAAATTTTAATATGGAGAGATAATACAAGTGTCCCTTCTGAACCCTATCATCAAGAGTTGTAGAGTAGTCTAATTTGAAATCTTGAAAGTGATTCTATTATGTTTTGATGGAAAAATGGAGAGAGGAAGAGGAAAACACTTAGGAGGAAAGGGAAAAGAAGATTAAATAAAATTAGCTGTCCCCTAGCTGCTGCTGGTTTCTGAACTTACCCATCTCTCAGTATGCTCCTAGGTCCTATGACTACCCATTACCCCAGAACTCCACACCTAGACACAAGTCCTCTACTTAGTCCATCCTGGATCTATGACCCAAAACTGCAAATTGACACCTGTTCTTAAACTTTATGGTGAATTCGTATGGGTTTGGGATTTCTTCTTGTCCTGGTCCCATAGCCTCTTCCTGTGCTGGAATGTTGCACATGACAAACTCCTGGCTAGTCCCTGAACTGAGTATTCACATACTTCTGTTTTTCTCCCTAAGCTGATCTAGGCTTCAAAAAATGACTCACTGTGACTTTTTTTGGATTCTCAATCAAGATTTGGTGTGGTGCATTTTCTAGATCTATTTTAAGGAGTTTGGGAGAGATCTTGCTGTTCTTCTTTGAGCTATTCCCACCATCTTGGTTCTACCTCCCGGGCCTTACATTCTAATGGGGAAAGACTACACATAGAAGGAAGCTGAAAACCATGAGGAGAGGGAGTGGCAAGGTAGAGAAAGAAGCAGAGACCAGAGAGCTCTGGCATAAAATGGAGAATCCACTGACCAGTCAGAGGAAGGGGCCATAGAGGCTCTGGGATCCTTCAGGGTGAGAAGGCTGTTGGATTATGGTGGAGAAAGTAGTCCAGAAAATCAGCAGAGTCCTGAAAAGAATGAGTGAGTGAGCATGGTGACCTGGTCCTTCCCTTAAAATAGAAGTTTCAAGAGTTGAGGATGACTATAAGATTTTGAAGCTGAATAACTAGAAGGATGATAGTGCCCTTTACACAAATAAGAAGATTTGTAAAATGAGTGCATAATAGGAAATATGAGGGTTTTTTTGGACATGTTGAGTTTGTGATGTCTACAGGACTTCCAATTCTAATTAGAAAAGTAGAATTGGTATTGTAGAATTAGAGTTCAGGAGAGAAAGTTTGGATATGGACATCGTGGGGTCATCTTCATAGAGATAATTAAATCCATGGAAGCTTATCAGTATAGTCACCAAAAGAGAGATTTTAGGGTGTGGCAGAGCCAAGATGGCGGAGTAAAAGCACTGACTTGCTAGAGCTCTTCCCCCAAGCCCAGCCAAGTACTTGTAAAAAAGTGACTAAACAAATTCTGGAGCTGCAGAACCCACAGAAAGATGGAATAAAGCAAACCTCCAGCCCAAGGTAGCTTGGAAGGTCTACGGGAAGCATCTATCGCACAACACTGGGAGCAGAGCACAGTCCAGTGTGGGCCACACCAGCACAGACGAGACCTGAGCAGGCCTCAGGGGAACTGAATCTCTGGCACCTGTGGTGGTTTCTAGACTTTACAACCTCAAAGTACTGAGAACAAATTGGAAAGTCAGTGGAAAAAATCTGTAGGATCTGTGTGAGAGAGTAGAGTGGTCTGGCCCCAGTCCCAGGATGTTGGAGGTAGGGGAGGAGCCCGTAGCAGCAAGGTAGCGGCAGGAGCTGTTTCTAGAGCTCTAGGCCCACAGATTGTGGGAGGATCAAGCTGCTGACCCACCCCCACTCACACTAGAAGCAGAGAACTGCCTACACAAAGAGCTCAAAAGTCAAGTAAATAGCTAGGGAAATGAGCAAAAACCAGAAAAAGAATCAAACTATAGAATCTTATTTTGATGACAGAAGACTTAAAATATACAAACGGAAGAAGACAACAAAGCTAAAACTCCTACATCCAAAGCCTCCAAGAAAAATATGAATTGGTCTCAGGCCATGGAAGAGCTCAAAAAGAATTTTTAAAATCAAGTAAGAGAAGTAGAGGAAAAATTGGGGAGAGAAATGAGAGTGATGCAAGAAAATCATGAAAACCAAGTTAGCTGCTTGCTAAAGTAGACCCAAAAAGTGCTGAAGAAAATACTTAAAAAAAAATAGACCAACCCAAATGGCAAAAGAGATCCAAAAAGCCAATGAAAAGAAGAATGCTTTAAAAAGCAGAATTAGCCAGATGGAAAAGGAGTTCCAAAAACTCACCGAAGAAAATAATTCCTTAAAGATTAGAATGGAGCACATGAAAGATCAAGATTAAAAATAAAGAAATTATAAAACAAAACCAAAGGAATGAAAAAATAGCAGATATTGTGAAATATCTCATTGGAAGAACAACTGACCTGGAAGATAAATCCAAGAAAGACAAAAATTATTGGACCACCTAAAAGCCATGATCAAAAAAAGAACCTACACATTATCTTTCAAGAAATTATCAAAGAAAACTGCCCTGATATTGTAGAACCAGAGGATAAAATAGATATTGAAAGAATCCACTGATTACCTCCTAAAAGATATCCCAAAAGGATAACTCCTAGAAATATTGTAGCCAAATTCCAGAGCTCCCAGGTCAAGGAGAAAATAATGCAAGCAGCCAGAAAGAAACAATTCAAGTATTGTGGAAACACCATCAGGATAACACAAGGTCTAGCAGCTTCTACTTTAAGGGATTGGAGGGCTTGGAATTTTGAATATGATATTCCAGAGGTCAAAGGAGCTAGGATTAAAACCAAGAATCACCTACCCATCAAAACTGAGTATAACAGTTCAGGGGGAAAAAATGGTCATTCAATGAAATAAAGGACTTTCAAATATTCTTGATGAAAAGACCAGAGCTGAATAGAAAAATTGACTTTCAAACACAAGAATCAAGAGAAGCATGAAAAGGGAAACAGGAAAGAGAAACCTTAAGAGACTTACTAAAGTTGAACTGTTTACATTCCTACATGGAAAGATAATATTTGTAGCTCTTGAGATGTTTCTCAGTATTAGGGTAGTTGGAGGGATTATATACATATAAACAGAGGACACAGGGTAAGTTGAATATGAAGGGATAGTACCTAAAAAATAAAATTAAGGGATGAGAGAGGAATATATTGGGAGGAGAAAGGCAGAAATAGAATGGGGCAAATTATCTCTCACATAAATGAAGCAAGAAAAAGCTTTTTCAATAGAGGAGACGAGGGGGGAGGTGAGGGAAAAAGTGAACCTTACTTTCATAACATTTGGCTCAAGGAGGGAATAATATGCACGCTCACTTTGGTGTGAAAATCTGTCTTACACTACAGGAAAGTAAGACAGGAAAGTGGAGGTGTGGCGAGATAGTAGAAGGGAGGGCAAATGGGAAGAGAGGGTAATTAGAAGTAAACACTTTTATATATATACATATATATATATATAAATTTTTTTTTTCATTTTTCAACATTCACTTCCACAAGAATTTGAATTCAAAATTTTCTCCCCATCTCTCCCCATCTCCCATCCCAGGACAGCATGCACCCCATCCACCCCTTCTTCTAGTCTGTCCTTCCTCCTTCTTCAATCCCTCTTCCCTCTTTTTCTGTAGGCAAAATGGATTTCTATATCCCATTGACTGTACATCTTATTTCCCAGTTGCATGCAAAAACAATTTTTAACATTTATTATTAAAGCTTTGAGTTCCATATTCTCTCCCTTCCTCCCCACTCACCCTGATTGAGAAAGCAAGCAATTCAATATAGGACATACATGTGTAGCCATGCAAAACAAGAAGTAAACACTTGAGGAGGGACAGGGTCAAAAGAGAGAATAGAATAAATGGGGGGCAGGATAGGATGGAGGGAAATATAGTTAGTCTTTCACAACATGACTGTTATGCAAGTGTTTTGCATGACTATACATTTATAACCTATATCAAATTGCGTGTCTTCTCAGTGGGGATGGAGGGAGGGAGGGAAAGAAGTTGGAATTCAAAGTTTTTAAAATGAATGTTAGAAGTTATTTTTACATGCAACTGAGAAATAAGATACACAGGCAGCAGAGTTTAGAAACCTGTCTTACCCTACAAGAAAATAGAGGAGATGGGGATAAGAGAAGGGAGGGCTATGATAGAAGGGAGGGCATATTGAGGAAGGGGTAATCAGAATGCATACTGTCTTGGGGTGGGTGAAGGGGAGAGATGGGAAGAGAATTTGGAACTCAAAATCTTGTGGAATTCAATGTTGAAAACTAAAAATAAATAATTTTTTTTTAAAGAGATTTCAAAGCAGGAATTCTCAGTCTTTTTTCATATCATAGACCTGTTTGGCATTCTGGCAAAGCCTTTGGGCCTCTTCTTAGAATAATGTTTTTGAATGCATAAAATAAAATACATGAGTTTAAAAATGAAAACCAATTATTGAAATAGTTATCATGTCTTCTCCCCCAAAAAAAGTTCATTCACCCTCGGTTAAAAATTCTTGCTCTAAAGAATATAGGGGAAGGGAAGAGAGGGACAGGAGGTAAGAGAAAGAAGAAATATCAACTCAGTCCTAGAATGGTTGGGCAGGGTTGAGGGATTCAGTACCTTCGGATCCTAGGACAAAGGGAGTTTGTTTGTTAAGAAGGTAAAGGAAGAGAAGAACTAGGGAAAGCCTGGTCAATGCTGGCCAGTGATGAGAGAGTAGATAATGGTAGTAGATGAAAAGAACCTTAGCCTTACCACTGAACCACAGGAATAAGGAGAGGTAAAAGGGGCATTTCTTAGCCATGAATCAGAGGAATACCAGATGACAGGGTCCCTCCAACCTTCAGGGTCCTGTAACGTTGGCTTACTTATTCTCTGGGACTGACAGGAGATGGGAGGGATGTAGCCAGCCAGGAACATTGATTTAAGTGTATAGGAATTGAATATTTGACCAAGCTGTCAGAAACATTACCATACTGAGACTTGAAGCCAATTCCTTAGCCTCATACCAAGATTTGGGGAGATTGATATACTCAGTACATACAACATACTTGGATCTTTGCAAGTGTCTGAGTGTCTGAGGTCCTGGTGTCTGAGATCCTGGTCCTAGATTTGGCCTTGGTTACATGAGGCCTGGTGTCTGTATCAGTGGCTCAAAAAATGTTGGGGGTTTTTACCCTAGTGAAGTAGGTTGTGTTTCTAAACAGCACCAAATTCTGGAGGAATGAGGCCTTCATATACAGTCCCTGGAAGGTACCAGTGTTAGATCCCAATACTGAGCCATACTGGATACATTGATAGTGTAGAGGGGAACCAGGATGTCAGTGGTTACTCCTACCTGCCTGGCAACTCTGTTATTACAAGGGAGTGAGATTTGGTTTTATTTTTAGACAGGAATAACAAGCATAGGTGATAATAAATTACTGATACTTTCCTGTACCCATTGGTGTTTCTGTGATTTTTTTCTTAAATTCTTGGATATAATATCCATTGGTAATGAGTTGTTTTTTAAGGAATGTACAATATGTCTATATGATTTATCTTAATTATTCTCCTATACTCCAAAATTTCTCCACTATTGCATTTCCCGTGCTAAGCCTACTCTCTATGTACATCTTGGTGGTTAGTATACTGTATATCTTCCTTCTTTGGCCATTAGAAAAATCTGAGATTAGAAAGGGGGGAAATTGAGTTATACCCTTTTGCACTAGTAGACAACTTCTAATACCATTAAAATTTATTATCTAGACATAGCTCTTTTCATCTTCTATCTTTAAGAAGTATTTTGTCTTATAAATAACTTTTTACCTTATTTGAATGGGATAGATAGTATTTTTTTAATCATGGGCCCAAAAATGGGCCCCAGAAGATCCATTCATTGTAAGGTATACAAGTTTCTAAGAATTTTATCTCTGTGATTTTGCACAGATGTAGCAGAATAGAAATACCATAATCTAATTTTATAGACAAAAGATCTTAGAAACATTTAAGCATAATCTTAGATATTTTTTGTGTAGAATGTTGATGGTGATGCTTCCTATTGGGTGGTAATACCAAATTTCCTAGTAGGAAATGGTTGCAAAATTCAATATTTTAGATTATTCAGACACTTCCAAAAACCTTGTGCTTGTTATACAGTTTTTTAATTTTAACATTTTATTTTTACCCAGTTACATGTAAAAACAATTTTAACCTTCCTTTTTTTTTTTTTTAACAACTTTGAGTTCAAAATTTTTTCAACCCTTCCTCCCCCATCATTGAGAAGGCATGTAATTTGATAAAGGTTATATATGAATGTATGTGTGTGTATAATTAATTCAGAAAGAATTGCATCTTTAAATAGATTTCTTGAAGTAGAATTTTTTCTTACCATTTAAAATCTTAATTTGTTAGGATTTAATAATTTGTAGAAGTTACTGTCCTAAGGAAGAAATGGGAAATCATGCCCCCATAGCTCTTACGGAAAGAAAAGTAACAGATTTCAGACTACTAACAAATTTGACTACCAAATAATGACTAGATACATTTTTTGAAAGATAGGAATTAAAAATGAATACTTGGGTGATATTCTGGAGAAAAATTGGCATATGATATTTTGATGGCTAATTCTCTATTGCCTAATACTTGGATTTTGTATTTCTTACACTCAAGCTCAAAATATTTTTTGTCTTAAGATACAAAGTGGGGAACAAACTCCACAAAGAACTAACGTGAGTAACATCAGTTTTATAGAACCTAAGGACTGGACTTGTGATTTCATAAGTGTGGGGAACCTCATTCCATCAATGCATGTTGACATTTCCTCTGTCATGTCTATTCGTAGAAATTGCCTAGAGCACAAAGGGTTTTGATTGACTAACCCAAAATCATATAGCCAGTATAGATCAGAAGCAAGGTTGGAACTGAAGTCTTCCCACTATGCTGTGGCTGCTTCTTCTGTTTTATAATATTAAAAACCTCAAACCTTGTTCTATTGACATTGAATTTTAGATTTTAGAACAAAAACTTTTTTTGTGAATTTGTACTTAAGCATAGTAACAAAAGCTTTATTTTGCCTAATTTCCCAGAAAGAACAAAAAATAAATGCAGTTTTTCAAGGTGGCATTTACACTATAGCTTGTAGATTTTCTAAATTCAGCTGGAGTTTGAGAGTACTGATGAAACATAATAAAAACTGACCTTATTTCCCCTAAATATTCTTAGATATTCATGAAATGCCCTCTAGACGTTTAAAAAATTTCTGCATCTATAAAAAAAGTGAAATTAAGAACATATAGATAGAAATGCTCAGCCTTTCATTCTTTAAATAGCAAAGGAAATGGAATTTTAAAAAAAGATTAGATTAAGTTGAACACAGCACTAGGGCTTTACGATTTGCAAAACATTTTACATATCTTAACTTCATTTGGATCCTATAACAACCCTGTGAGCTGAGTACTACAGGTATTATTATCCTATTTTTCAGACAAAGAAACAGATTCAGATGTTAAGTGACTTGCCTATGGTCACACAGCTCCTAAGTGTGGGAGATGAGAATTGGAGCTGGTTCTTAGGGTCCTGTGATCATAAAGTCATAGATTTCAGATTGAAAGACAGTCATCTAGTCTCTCCTGATTATTTTACAGATGAGGAATCTAATGCCCAGAGAGTTCATGTGATCTGTCCTAAGTAATAATATAGTACATTGTGTGTGGGTGTGGGTGTGTATTATATGTAGTAATATGTAATACAGAGATTTGAACCTAAGTTCTCTGATTCCGAATATAGCACTGTCTTACCTCACATTTATTGTTCTTCCTGTGACACCAGATTGCCTCTCCAAAGAGACATAGAAGAGCTTCAGTGACAGTACATTTAACAGTACTCTCTGCTGGCTCTCCTTTTGCTTCTCTGATCATTCCTTAGTTCCCTTTGATAGTTTATCATCCCTGACTTGGAGTATTTCCCAAAGTTCTGTCCTGGGCCTTCTCCTCTCCTTTGTAATCTTCTGTCTTTCTGGATAACCTCTTCACCTCCTGTGGTTTTAACTGTCATTTCTATGACAGTGACTCTCAGATCTATAAACATCAAGCCCCAGTCTCTCCTTTGATCTTCATTAAGCCCCATATCACCAGTAGGCAAATTGGACATTTCAGATCGGATGTCCCAAAGACATCTTAAGCTCAGCATGGCTAAAACTGAACTCATTATATTTTACCCTAAACTTTCTCCTCTTCCTAACTTCCTTTTCTCTTTCAAAAGTCACCACCATCCTTCCAGTGTCTCAGATTTGAAACTGGAATAGAATACTCGCTTTCCCCACATATCCAGTCAGTTGATAAATCTTATCATTAACATCTCTTCATTTCTTGCCTTGTTTATTGCAACAGCCTCCTAATTGGTCTCCCTATCTCAGATTTCTCCCCACTCCAGCCTAACCTCTAGACTACTACCAAAAAAATTTTCCTTAGGCACACATCTGGCCATGTGACTCACAAATCGTGCCAACTCCAGTGACTTCCTTTTGTCTTTAGGATAAAACATAAATTCTGATTTATCTTCTGAAGCTCTGTACCTACTGGCCCCAACCTATCTCTTCAGCCTCAGTGACCAGGATGCTCCCTTGCACACTCTGTGATCAGCCAAACAGGCTTCTTCTCTCTGCCCTTCACATGATACTCCATCTACTGTCTTTGGGCCTTTACACTGGTTGTTCCACATAGCTAGGATATGTGCTCTTCTTACCACTGATTAAGAGTCCTCTTTTTTTTAAAAAAGACAGTACAAGTACTATTTGCTTCATAGAGCATTTACTGACTCTGCCTTGTCCCCCCAAGTACTAGTGATCTCCCTCCCAAACTATCCTTGTTTTAACCTGTACATATTTGCATATGTTGATTTTAAATTTATTCTGTCTGCACATAGACACAGAACAATACATGATTACATGTTACATACATGTATGCATTTATATGTACACATGTGTGTGCGTGCATATCTGTATACACACACAGTCTTGTCTATTCCATTAGAATGTAAACTCATTGTGAGTAGTATTTCATTCTTTGTACTTGTATTCCCAGTACCTAACATGGTGACTAGCATATGGTAAGCACTTAATAAATGCTTGTAGATTGATTGATGCAGGTTGGTATCTTCCTTGCAACTTGTAGTCAGTCTTAGGAAATTGCCTAAGGCACTGAGAGGTCAAAGTGATTTGACTAGTCATATTAACCAGTATGTGGTAGAGGTAGGATTTAACCTTGAACCCAATTCTTCCTGACCCCACACCCTTCCCTCTGTCTGCTATGCCACACTTCCTTTACTCATAATATATATCCCAATAATGTATGCATGATCTTAACAAGGTGTTAATTGGTTTCAGTAGGTGAGAAACTGTACTTTGATATAAAAGAATGCATTTGATCTTGAATTAAATGCAGGCAGAAAAACTTGAAAGGCAGTGTTCCATACTGGAGAGAGCTGGCCTCAGAACTCAAGATCTGAATTAAAATTTTGCCTCTGACTACATAGTGACAGCGTGAACTTGAATGAGTCATTTAATTCCTCAGTGCCCCAAACAGTTTTTCTGAGATTTTAGAATGCTGAAGAGGAAGGGGCTGAACTTCACTGGGAAAGCTACCTTACCAATGGAATTATCTGTCTGGTCCAGAAAACACCTTTGCCCTGTACGTCCTATAATAGCAAATTAGTAAAATTTTGAAAAGTCAGAATAATTCTTTAGCACTTAATGGATTATATTGGCATTTAAATTAAATCATGTTTGGTAAACCCAATGCACATATTGTATATCATGTGGCATAAATGTCACCTTTTTTAAATATCAAAATGTGTCATTGGATGTTTTGTCTTATACTGCAGAATAAGCAGAATAAAAATCATATATTTTTAAATCTTTGAACTTAAATCAGTGATGCTTATTTTAAATATCTTTTTACTTTTAGAATATTACTAACAAGCTTCAAACTAACAAGTAGAGTGATTCATAATATCCTGGAAGTGTTACTATAATCTTTCACACAAAAAAATCCAGCATGTGATTATTGTTGTATTGGCTCAAAATTAATTCTCTAGGCCTTTATTCACTCTTGCATCTCTGTACACTGTTCATGTTTTTGTAAATAAGAATTATTTACAAATAAATTTTTTTATGTTTTACATTCATATTGCATGTACCTGTTCATTTATGAAAACAGTTTTTACAGTGAACTAACCTTGTGTACAATTAGAAGTTCTAGGCAAACATTTTAAGTTAATCATTCATTTTAGAGTTTCTTTTCATATGCTGCACTTGTCATATTTTATCATCTTTTCTTAATCTCCTTGTAGTGCGAATTTTAAAGAAATTTAACGGAATCTTCTGAGTGTTATTATTGCTATATTCTACAGTCTGAAAATTATTTTTTCTATTTTTAGAAGAATCTACCAAGTTGAGTGATGGCAATAGTACTGCTACTGTCCCCAACCTGCCTTATGCTGAAAACAGCAACAGCAGCAGTGAACTAAATTCCTCCCAGAATGAATCTTTCACTAAAACATCTGATGATCCTGAAAATGGAGAAAGGGAGGCTCATACACCTTTATCTGTTCAAGAGGAAATAGGTAAGAATATATTAATACATTTATTCTAAACTTTTAGATTAAACAAAACAATATACCCTAATTTACCCCCAGAATACTCATTAACAGCATTGTTCTCCTTTCTTTGAATGTTGGGAATAATTAATGGTTTAATTGGTGACAGATACAGAGATTTAGAAACTACCTGAAGAATTGACATATGGAAATAAAAATCTGAAAGAAAATAATAATTGGCTAAGGTTACTAAATAATTCATAGGGTTTCTCCCTTTAAACATCATTTAAAAAATAAATATTTTGAGGTGGAAATTATTCTAAAATATATTATACATTTCTTATAACTTTAATTTTTATCTTCATGACTCAGACTCATAGTTTTTATTTTTTATTTATCATTTATTTTTATATTGTATATACATTTACCATGTATTATACTTTTATTTATTATATTGTACTTTTATTGTTATTGTATTTCAGTATTATTATTTATAATTATTTTTATTATATTATACTTCATTTATTATTTATTATTTTGTGCTTCATTTATTATTATATTGTACTTCAATATCAGTATTCCTTCAAGACCTATTGAGGTATATAGGACTGTATGTCCCTATATGCAGTTGATTGTCCTGTTTTTAGTTCTTTTTTGTTTTTTTTAAAAAATTAATATTTTTTTTTCCATTTCCCTCTTCTCCAAGACATTAGAGAAGAAAAACAAAACTTTGTAACAAACATACATAGCTTAGCAAAACAAATTCCTGCATTGGCCATGTTCAAAAATTATGTTTCATTATGTGCCCTGAATCCATCACCTATTTGCCAGTAAGTGTGCACCATGTTTCATTATAAGTCCTTTAAATTGTAATTGGTTATTGCTTTCATCAGAGTTCTTACATGTTTTATTTTGTTATTATTGTGTTCTGCATACTTGATGCATCCGTTAATTCAGCTCTTCCAAGATTTTTCTGAAACCATCCCCTTCATCATTTCACTGAGGAGAATTTCAATACATTCATATGCCTTAATTTGTGCAGCCATTTCCCAGTGAACAAGGACTCCATTCATTTCCAGTTCTTTGCCAGCACAAATAGAGTTATAAATACTTTTCTATAAATGGATCCTTTTCATCTTTCTTTGATCTCTTTGGAGTGTAGACCTGGTGGTAGAATTACTGGGTCAGATTATGCTGAGTTTAATAAATTTTTGCATGTAGTTTCAGATTTCTTTCCAGGATGGCCCTAGCAGTTCTCAGTTCCACCATTAATATGCCTATTTTCCCATAGCCCCACTAGGATTTCTGATTTTCCTTGTTTGTCAGTTTTACCAATCTAGTGAGTATGTAGTAGAACTGTAGAATTGCTTCAATTTGCCCTTTTCTAATTCAATAGCAATTTGTGATTTTTTTTTTACATGATTACCAGTAGCTTAGATTTCTTTCTTTGAAAACTGCTTGTTCATATCCTTTGACCATTTATCCACTGAGGAATGGCTGTTATTCTCATGAACTTGAATGACTTTCTTAGAAATGAGACCTTTATCAGAGAAACTCACTGCATGGATTTTTCTGATTTACCTGTTTATTTTCTAATTGTAGCTGCACTAGCTTTTTTTATGTGAAACCTTGTTAATTTTATGTAATCAAAATTTGCCATTTTAAATTTTATGATCTTCTCTATCAGTTGTTTAACCATGCACTCTTTTACCTTATCCATAGCTCTGAAAGGTGATTTCTTTTTTGCTCCTCTAAAATTATGTCCAAGTCATGAACCCATTGGGAGCTTATTTTGGGCTACAGTGTAAGATGTTGATCTGTGCCTAATTTGTGCCAGATTGCTTTTCCCAGCAGGTTTTTTGAATAGTGAATTTTTATCCCAGTAGCTAGAATCTGAGTTTTTCAAACATTAGACTACTGTTCTTATTTGTTGCTGTATATTGTGTGTCTTAATTGTTTTACTGTTTTACCACTTAATTGATACCAAATAGTTTTGATGGTTACTGCTTTTTGTAGTTTGAGATCTAGTATTTTTAGTCCCCCTTTCTCATTTTTTCTTTGAGATTCCTGGCCTTTCATTTCTCCAGATTATCCCCTCCCCCCAACTCTATAAAGTAAACATTTAGCAGTGTGGTTTAGCACTGAATAATAAATTAATTTAGGTAGTATTGTAATTTATATTATCTTGTCTTGGCGTAACTATGAAAAATAATACACTACAATTATTTAGATCTGACTTTATTTTTATAGAATAGTTGTAGTTGTAGAGTTCCTCTATATGACAGAGACACTATACTGTATATCCTGTAGTCATTTTAAATGTAGTTTCCCCTTCTATCTCTTTCTACTGGATATTGTTGGTGATTCACACAAATGCTGATGATTTATGTGGGTTCAACATATATTCTGCAACCTTGCTGAAGTTAATTGTTTCAGTTAATTTTTAGTTGGCTTTCTAGGGTCCTCTGAATTGAACCTTTTATCATCTAATAAAATTCATAATTTTGTTTACTCTTTGACCATACCTATATTTTTTCTTGCCTTATCTAGCGTTTCTAGCACTGTCAGATTTAGTTGTGATAGTGGATATTCCTTTTTTACCCTTGATCTTACTGGAAAAGTCTCTATTACATATAATGCTAGTTCTTGGTTTTAGATAATTGCTTATCATGTTAATGAAAGATTCTTACCAGCATTTTTAACAGGAGTGGGTATTTCATTTTAACAAAACTTTTTTGCGTCTTTTGAAATAGTCATGTGTTTTTGTTGTTCTTGTTGATATATACTATTATGTTTATAGTATTGCTAATATAGAATCAATCCTGTGTTCCTGGTATAAATACATCCTGCTTATAGTGTATAGATAGTCCTTGTGATATGGTTACTCTAGCTTCTTTGCTAATATTTCATTTAAATTTTTTGCTTCAGTATTCATTAGCAATACTGATTTTTAGTTTTCTTTCTGTTTTGCAACTCTCTAGATCAGGTATCAAGACCATATTTATGTCATAGAAGGAATTTGGGTTTTTTTCTTTTCCTGTTTTTTTCAAACAACTTAGGTAATACTGGAATTGGTTTTTCTTCAAATTTTTTGCAGAATCCACTTTTAACTCCATCTAGTCCTAAAGTGTTTTTCTTTGGGACATCATTGATGGCTTGTTCAGTTTTTCCCCCCCAAGATTGGGTTATTTGTGTTCTCTTAGGTTTTTTGTTCTGTTATTCTAGGCATTTTATATCTTTGTAAGAATTTATCCATTTAATTCCTATCATCAGTTTTATTGGCATATAATTGGGCAGCATAGCTTATTAATTTCCTTTATTTCTTCATTTGTTGTGAATTTACCTTTTGCATTTTTTGATACTAGTAGTTTGATTTTCCTCTTTTAAAATCATATTATTTGACATTTTTTCTTACCATTTTTAAACATCTCTGGTTTTTAAGGACTTCTGTTTTGGTGTTTAATTATGTTTTTTTCTAATTTATTGGTTTTCTAAAGTTTCCCTCCCAATTCATTGACTTTTTTCCCCTCTCTTTAATGATGAAAGGGTTAGAGAGAGAAAATTTCCCCTACTTGGGTAGCATCCCAAAATTTTTGGTTTTCATCATTGTCTCTTTGTTGTGGTTATCTTTAATAAAGCTATCTGTTGATTGCTTGATTTTTTTTTTTTTTGGTTTGTTTTATCCACCCATTCTTTAGCAGTGTCCACAGACTGGCCAACTTGCTGTATGAAAATGACTTAATGTCATTTTTTTTTCTTGGATTTCTCAGTCAGAACATGGTCTGATACATTTCGCTACATCTTTTTGAAGAAATTGTGAGGAGTGCTGGCAGTATGCTTCTCTCTCCTACTCTGCCATCTCTTATTTCTTCTTTATAGATTTTTCTGTGTGTTCCTTGATTGGAACTTCTCTTCCTTGCTTCTATAGTTGTGCTTGCTTAGAGTTTTATGTTCCCCTGCCCCCTTTTCTAATTGATATTTCTAGTTTACAGTCAGTTTGGAAACCAGGTCTTTGGGCTTCTTAGTATTGTGTGTAAAATAAGAGCCTTTGAGTAAGGGCCTTGCCTGTGAGTAAACTGCCTGAACTTTTGTGCATGGACTTGCTGCCATCTCTTGGCTACTTTTTCTTTTTTACTTACTTTCTTATTCTTAGTTGTGTGCCAGATAGGTAAGATTTTACTATATTAATTGTGATTAATATCAGCCACCTTTTGCTTTTGACCAAATGTAGTTATTTAACTTTTGTTATCAGATTTCAAATCAGAGAAGTCTAATGGAGAAAGAAGTGATTCCCCTGGAACAGGGAGAGGTACACCTGGCTCAACACGGATGGTCACAAGATTACGAAATCCAGACAGCAAGTTGAGTCAACTGAAGAGCCAACAGGTTGCTGCGGCAGCACATGAAGCAAATAAATTATTTAAGGAAGGCAGAGAAGTGTGTATCTTTTTTTAAAAAATTATTTTTATAATTTAAAATAATTCTCATTATTTTTTGGAGATTTGCTTTTGAATTGCTTTTTTCCACCTTTAAGTAAATTTGATTTCTATGAAATTAAAAGTGCTATTTACAGTAAGGCTTGTTGTGCGCAAGAGGCAGTGTGGCAAGAAGGAGAGAGAGCTGACTTTGAAACTGGGAAGACCTGGGTTCAAGACCTTCCACTGGCACATACTGCCCATGTGATCCTGGGCAACTTGATTAACCTCTCAGTGCTGTCAACAACCCTGTAACAAAGTTGTAGGGAAGGGTTTCCTTGCCTCCAACTTCCATAGTTTAATGAAAATACAGTTCTAGTCCCTGTTCCTATTTTATATCCATATTCCATTCCACTTAAAAACTAGTTTAATTTTCCATAACCCACTTCTAAAATGTTTATGGTTTAGAATTTACTTTGGCTTTCTAATAATTTACATTGCTACAAAACATCAGTGTAACAGATTGGGAAACCTTCATGTGTTAAACATAATCAACCCTAGATTATTCACACAATAAGAGGACCATTAGTGTGGCATCTGAAAACCTGAGATAAAGTGCTGGTTTCAGGGAAGATGAATTATGGCTGAGCCATTAAGGATTCTGATCCATATAGGTAGAGGATGAGAGATGCTAGACTTTCAGAAGCAGTTGAAAGAATTAGAGTACAGTACAGTAGCGTAGATACAGTTGGAGAATAGGGCAGGGGTATGCTGGATCCAGCTGAAACTGGCATTAAAGCCAGTTGTTAAATTTTGAGTGTGTTTACACCTCTGAAATTAGCAAATGCTATATATAAATCAAGTTTTGATTTGTTGTTTTGTTCATTGTCTAGACTTTAAAGTGATGGATAAAATGTTAATAATGCAGATTAAACTCAAAAGCATATCACACATTTTTTTTGACAGACAGTTATTCATTATTTACCAGCATGCCACTGGAGTATAGTGTATGTTATGACATTCTATGATGTCAACATGGCATTAAGAGCAAGGATTTCTCTGCTTAGAGGGCATAGTACTATCTTTTTTCATAAAGACTTGTGACTCCCAGGTCCTCTGAGAATAGAAGTCATCACAGCCAAATTTTGTAGACACACACACACACACATACACACACACGTTTATGTGTGTGTGTATGTGCGTGTGTATAGTTTTGTTTTTTGATTCAGTTTCCTTATATCACTCAAGTCTAGAAATACAGCACTCGCTCACAGCCCCAACCCAAATGCTGATGAGCACAGAAGCCGTTAACCTCCTCCATTTCTGACCTTAGTGGGTTTACTCATTCTTAAGCAGCTTAGTGGCTCCCTGTTCCAGGGGCTCACCATATTGGTGGTAGAATTAGTGCAGACACTTGATTACCTTTAGTCCTATTGCAGTTTGCAACTCTTGAATCCACTTCCCTCAGGCTTTCAGATTGGGCCACCACAACTGGCCAACATTATATTTGATCTAACACATTTTTAAAAATCCTTGCTAAGTGGGATTGCACTAAAGAATTCTTAAAACCTGTGAACTCTTGGAAGCTACTCAGATAAAAGAGTTAAGAAACCTGTATTCTAGTCCCAGCCCTGCTGCTAACTAGCTAAGTTAGTAGCCTAGTCCTCTAGCCTTTGTTTCTTTATTATAAAATGAAAAGTTTGTATTAAATGACCTCCATGGTTCTTTCTAGCTCTTAAGACTTTGTAGTTCTCAGCTGTAGATATGGTAAAGTAGCAGATCAAGAAAGTATTACAGAAAATATTTACTGAATAGAAATTTCCCTAGATAGCTTGTTGCCTCTGACTTAAAGTACACATTAAAAGCTTGAAGTGCTATCCTTATATGGACATAATTTACTGTGTGGTTATTCTTGTTTTATATGTATTTACTGAATTTAAATTTAATTTATTGTTTAGTTTAAAATAGGTTATTATTTAATATTTGATTGGAATTAATGACTACAGTTTATCAAAAGGAAAAAAATTGTCAAATCAGTTTACATATTTTATATGCTTTAATGAAATCTTTTTATGTATCTATTTCCTCGAGTAGGTGCTGGTAGTAAACTCTCAAGGAGAAATTTCGCGATTGAGCACCAAGAAGGAGATAATTATGAAAGGAAATATCAACAACTTTTTCAAGCTCGGTCAAGAGGGGAAGTATCGTGTCTACCACAATCAGTACACCACCAATTCTTTTGCACTGAACAAACACCAGCACAGAGAGGACCATGATAAGAGAAGACATCTTTCACATAAATTTTGCTTGACTCCAGCAGGAGAGTTCAAATGGAATGGTTCTGTACATGGGTCCAAAGTACTTACCATATCCACCTTGAGGTTAACCATCATCCAGTTGGAAAACAACATCCCAGCACCATTCCTGCATCCCAATTGGGCCTCTCACAGGTAACAGAGACTCAAGTCAACTAACAGCTGCAATACTGAGCCTGGGGGCTGGGTCTATTTCAGGGGATCTTTAAACTTGGACTGGAAAAAAAAGGTCACATCTGTATTTTTGCTAACCTCTAATTAAAATTTAACATTTCCTTCAGTTATAAAATGTAGACAGCAGACATTCCCTGGCCTTCCAAAGGGGTCCATGACACACAAAAAGGTTTTAAAGACCCATCTTTAATGATTATTGAGTTAGTGAATGAACTTAGAAATGTTACCCAAGTTTTAATTGGGTCTACTTGCCAACAAAGTGTGATTTTTGGATAATATATCATAGCAGAAATTTCATTAAGACTATTTTTGCAGTGCTTAATGGAAATGTTTAAATGGAGGCATGCTTATTATATAAAATCATGAGTACATTTTAAAATTTCAACTTATAGCAGCTGTTTGTCTCCTTTCTAAAATGTAGGTCAAATTGGATCAAAGCAGTTCAGATGTGTAGCAAACCTAGAGAATTTGCTTTGGCTTTGGCCATTTTGGAATGTGCCATTAAGCCAGTTGTCATGCTGCCAATCTGGCGAGAATCTTTAGGACATACCAGGTAAGGGAAAACATTCTGTTTGATAAGTGAATTGTAATTTATTCTCTGTCATAATCCTGATTAGTCAGTAGTGGAAGTTTACATGACTGAGAGGGGAAAAAATTTTTAATTAGTAAAATGCATTCTTTTTTATGTTGTTACTTAAGTCATTCTAGTTGCCTAAGACCAATAAATTATTAGCAAATTTGCATTCCACCCACCCACCCACCCACCTTCTCCCTCCTTAGAAATTGTTTGTTAATCTAAATTTACTCAGGAAGTAGCAGCCACAGAACATTTTGCATGTTTAAATTATTGTGGTATGAAATGCTCAGATATTTTTATATATTTTAAATTGTGTCATTTGAGTGATTGTTATAATTGGATATATTATGTGAATCAAATTTATTTTTTTTTAAATTTAAAGACTAAAAATAATACAAAAACATATGCACTATTTGGTTGCCAAATCAGTATGCTTAGCTCTCTCGTTGGAAAGACTGGTTAGAGAAGGGGAGATGGAATATTATATTTGACAAGCATTGTATCATATGAAAGAGGAATTACACTTACTTTTCTTGGTACCAGAGGATAGGAATAAGAGTGATGGGTAGAAGTTGGTGAGAAGCAGATTTAAACTTGATGTGAAGAAAAACTTAATAAAAACTAGATTTTCTGAAAGTGGAACTGGAGCTGCCTTAGAAGGTATCCTGTCACTGGAGGCCTTCACCGAATGGATCCCCACTTATGTAGACATTTTATAGAAGTTAATCTTGCTCAGATACATTATAAATCAGATCACCTCTGACACCCCATCTCATAGGGATCTAACACTCAACATGTATTTCTTCTGTATTTTGAGATTTTTTTTCCCACAAAAATCCTGCATATAGACCTTATCTTTTCTGTTTTGAAATATCAATGACTATGGCCACTAGACACTTCCCTAAATGAAAAGTGGGCTTTGGTTTCGGAAAGGAAGAGAGGTTTATGTTAAAGGGGCTAATGGCCTGTTTAGATGGAGTTGGAGGAATAAAGAGTTAAACAGTGTTCTCTGTTTTCCTGTGATTTCCTCAGTTCTTCTGTCTTATTTTTTGGACAAAGGTATAGACTTTACCCTCACTCATTTTAGAATAAAAGTGTTGGGGGAATATAGAACAACTTATGAGTAAATATGATTTATTCTTGAGAGGTGGCAGCATGCTCTGTTGGATAGGGAGTTGACCTTGGAGTTAGGATGATCTGGGTTTAAGTTTGACATGCCAGCTCTGTGACCCTGCTTGAGCAAGTCACTTACTTTTTCATTGTCCCAGGAACTTTATAAGACCACAACCTTATAGAATAGTTACTGATGTACATGTTGGGGTGGGAGAGTGTGAGCAAAAACATTTATTCTTCTGAAAAAATATTATCCTGTGATCTTACTTTTTTTCTCCATTATATATATTTCTATACTTCCTAGCCAGATTATTTTATCCCCAACGTGCTACATTTCATTTGCCTTTTTGAAACTTCACTTGTAGAGGTGATTTGCATGCCTAATCTGTTCTGTTTCATGGGATCATGGATCCAGATAGTGCTAGAAGGGATTTCATGAAACTCTTAGGTTCATAGAAGTTAATTGACTTAGGTAGAAAAAAATGACAGAAACAGAATCCAAACTCAAGTCTTAGGACTCCAAATGTATCATTTTTTTCCACTCTAACCTAAGCCAGTAAGTAATTATTAAATGGCTGCTGTTTGCTATGTTTCGGGGATATGAAAATAAAATGAAAAAGAGCTCCTTCCCTTAAGGAACTTGTATTCTTTTGGAGGAGCTTAAGAAACCTTTACTTACTTGTGGGGAAATAACAAAGTTTATCATGTATGTTATTTCTAGAGATATTTATCTGTATTTTGAGAACTGAAAGTGGATTTCAGTTTGTCTTATCTAGACTCACCTGAACCTTAGTTTTTGTTAAAAATCTTTTTTTAGTAGTAGGTTCTAGAAACCTTACTCAACAGTTATTGAGTATCTTGTGTCTAGAGACCTTGCCCTAGGCCCTGGGGAAGATTAAAGTTTATTTAAGATATAGTTCCTGTCCTGGGGAAGCTTATAGACTGATGAGGGTCACATTATAGTCTAATATGCATTTATTTGCTGTTCTCCCCTCAACCTACCCCTTCCCCCCTAAAAAAAGTTTTGTGGGGTTTTTTTTTTATCTGAGGTGAGGAAAAGTCTTTATCAACTGAAATCAAACAAACTTCCTTAACAATATAACCATAAATTTTAAAGGATGGAAAATAATTTAACAATCAGGAAGGGTTGTTATAAGCATAACTTAAACAAGGCAGAAAATCCTGGAGTGTATGGAAGTATAATAAATTGTTTAATATAGAATTCAGAAATTATAGTTGTATCTTTTGAGATGTATGAAATTGGTGAAAGGATATAAAGGTAGAGAGAAATGGGCCACAGATAGATCTATGAAGAGCCAGTTTGGCTTGAGAAAAGTAAAAGGAGTGCAGTAATATAATGAAAACATCACTGAACTTGGATTCACAAATTTGAGTGTGGTTCCATTCATTATTTATTAGCTATGTGGCCTCAGGCAATCTCCTATCCTTTTAGCCTCATTCTTCTCAACTATGAAATAGAGATAGAGGTTACATTACCTTTCTCAAGGAAAGGTGAAGAAAGCACTTTGCAAGCCTTTAATGGACTTTAAAGTATTACTGATTATTAACTATGAAATTATTATTGTTGGACTAGAAAAGTAGAGTGGTTCCAGCTTTTGGAGGGCCTTTAATATCAGACTAATTAAGTATAAGATTTAGTGCCTGGTGAGTACAAAACTCATTGAAGGATGTAGAGCAGAGAAGTAACATGACCACATATACATAGTCTTATGAAAAGTTGGAGCAGAGGGTGATGAGAAAGTAAAAAGGGGAAAACCTACTAAAAAAAGATTTAAGTAGCGTAGGGAGTTTAACTGCTGGGATGATGGTACTAAAAATGAAAAGGAGGGGATAGATTCAAGAAATACAGCAGAGATAGAATCTTTCGGATTTAATTGTTGGTTGGATATGAGAAAAATCAAAACTAATACTAAATTTTCAAACATGGATTGGGCAAATGGAGATTCCACTGGTAGAAAGAACAGAATCAGAGGAAGGAAGATATTTAGGGGAAAAGTTAAACACAGATTTGGACACATTGAGTTTAAGGTACTGTGGTCCATCTAGATGGAGATTTCCTATAGCCAGTTGAAACTTAGAGGAAAGATAAAGGTTTTACTTGACTATGCTTATTTGTTACAATGGAAAGCTTATGTTTCAGGGGCGTGGGGAGGGGGGGAGGGAGTGAAAGGTGAAGGGGAAGGTGGAGAGAAAAAGACCTGAGTTAGTTGGTAATGATAGAGATGCAATTATAGAAGAAAACAAGTTTAGAAGAGAACACAACATGACTGTTTTGTTACCATTGGGTTAAATTTAATTTTGTTGTTATTCAATCATGTCTGACTCTTTATGACTCCATTTGGGGTTTTCTTGGGAGAACTACTGGAGTGATTCGCCATTTTCTTCTTCAGCTTCTTTTACAGATGAGGAAACTGAGGTAAACAGGGTTAAGTGACTTGCCCAGGGTCACACAGCCAGCAAGTATCTGAAGCAGCATTTGAACTTAGGTCTTTCTGACTCCAGGCCCAGCACTCTTATCTACTGCGCCACCTAGCAGCCCCATTAAATTTAATATATACCTTTAAAAACAAACTATATAAAAGAATTTTATCATTTTGTATATGATTGTTCATACATCAGAGTGTCCATGTTTGGTTGATGGTTATTAGTTTTATAATAAAGACAATTATTTTAAAAACAAGAAAAGAAAGATAAGAATTGGAGATTTTAGATTAGGGAGTCTTTAGATATAGGCAGTGAGAAGAAGCTTTGGGGTGAATGAGATTTCTAAGAGAAAAGAACTTGGTAACAAAAGAAACTTCGGAGATTCAAGGACAAAGCCTTGGGGTACACCTATCATAAGGAGTTGGGAAGAGGACAGTGGAAGCACTATTAAAGCAGTGGCTACATAGTTCAGCATAGCCAGAACAAGGGTATAATCATTGTGTCAAGCTCTGCAGAATGTTCAAGAGAGTAAGGCCTGGAAAAGGTTGATGGGCTTGATAAATGCAATAATTGGTAGCCTTTGAGATTGTATGGTAGGAATGGAAACCAGATTTTGAGTCAGTGAAGTGATGATCAGTAAGGAAATGGGTTCATTGAAGGCAACTAAGAAGTTTGTCTTTTAATGAGAATGAATTAATAAGATGATAGCTAAATAAAGTAGGAAGGTCAAGGAAGGACGTTTTTAGAATGAGGAGAACCTGAGTGTCCTTGTAAACAGTTGGGAAAGAACTAGTGAGGTAGCAGAGAGTAAAAGAAAGGCTGATTGCTACAACAACATCTAAGGAAGGGATGGTATCAAGGGCATAGGTAGAAGAATAAGCATTAGCAAGGAATTAAGGATAGCTTTTCCTCAGAGATTGGAAAAGAGAATAAGTAGTAATGATATACTTTGTTTACTGTGAAGTGGTATGTGAAGGATTGAATGTGAAGGAGATGCTGTCTCCTCTGCACTCAGTGTCAAGCCCCCAAGTCACCACTAAGCCTGTCTACAGCATAAAATTAAGAGATCATAATGATCTGGAAAAGTGTAGAGTGACTTGGAGTTGAAAGATACCTAAGTTCAAATATTACTTCTACCACTTTCTGGCTGTGTGTCCCTAAGCAAGTAGCTTAACCATTTGACCTCAATTTCCTCATCTCCAAAATAGGTATAATAGTAATTGTGCACATCTATAATTTCTAATCTACAAAGAGATATTAATCGAACATTTCTAATTCTTCAAGAATCCCTGGTAATGAGATAATATTTCTGATAAATTATTCATTTTAAATTCTTATTATTCAAATACACAAACTACCAAAGTCTTTTGAAAGGTATTTTGTAATAACATACTCCTTTTTAGATTACACAGAATGACCTCCATTGAAAGAGAGGAAAAGGAGAAAGTGAAAAAAAAAGAGAGAAAACAGGAGGAGGAAGAAACAATGCAACAAGCCACATGGGTGAAATATACATTTCCAATCAAACATCAGGTAATCTTCGCTAAAATCTTTTAACAATCATTAGCAAGCATTTATTAAGTGTCTACTTTGTATAAGGCTCTAAGTTAAGCACCAGGGATACAAAGGGGAAAAAAACAAAACAAAACCAGACCCTACCTTCAGAAACTTTACGTTATATCTGGGGGAACAAAATGTACACTTTCAAATTTATACAAAGTAAATACAAGCTTAGATTGGGGTGAGAGGAGGCACTAGCAATGAGAGGGATCAGGAATGAATGACCCTGTGTAAGAGATGTCACTTGAACTGAACTTTCAAAGAAACTAGGATTTCTAAGAGGCAGAGGTATAAAGAAAGTTCAAACACAGTTCATCAGACTGGAGAAAAAGAAAGAATAAGGGATAGTATCCAAGAAGGTTTTGAGACGTAGAGTTGGGGAGAAGAGCTCATGGCAAAAGGGCCTCTATTTTCTCAGTTACATATCAGGTCTTTTGTTGAAAGGATAGGAGAGAGTGCTTAAGGAAAAAAGTTTGAAACAGCCTCTTTGGAGTATGATAGAGACAGTTGAATTATTAAAGTATAATATCTTAAAGTATTTTTAGTTGTTTTGGAGCCTCCTGTTTTTTAACTTAAGAAATTTGTGATGTACTCCTTTGATTAGTTGACAGAAATAACTGCAATTATTCATTTTTATTAATCTTAAAAGTAGCTGCATTTAACCATTTAAAAAAAATTTTTCATTGAAACAAAATGTAAACTACAGGTTAATTCTGAGTTTAACTTGTTGGGATAATTGTAAGTGTAGCATTTCATGTATGGGTAGAGATAGTTACTTAGTTACCTATGGCAAAGACAGAAGCTGATTACTTTCTATTTGTTTTCTTTGTCTCTGTATTTATTTTTTTGTCGAGAAGGAGCCAGTTATTTCCCTTTCATCTCCCTGTGGCTTCTAAGTGATATTTTTCCTTTCTGTAGATGAAAATACCTGACTGAATATGATCTTGTTTAGATAAAATATACAAATTATCTTATAAAATGTATCATTTGTGTTGCTTGATCAAATTAATTCCCTTTTTAACAGGTTTGGAAACAAAAAGGAGAGGAATATAGAGTAACGGGCTATGGTGGTTGGAGTTGGATTAGTAAAACACACGTTCATAGATTTGTCCCTAAATTGCCCGGAAATACTAATGTGAATTACAGAAAAATATTAGACAGTAAGTACCTCAGATTATTTTTCTATGCTTTTAACTTCTTGGTTACTGAAACCACATAGGCCATGTCCTAGGTAAAAATGTTTTTCTTCTTTCTAAATAGAATGTGTTTTATTCATATGGTGTAAAAAATTACTAAGTGAGAAATAAGAAAACTCAGAGAATAGTAGAGCTTCGTAAAAAAAGAAAAAAATATGACCTAAAGACCAGATCACCTAAACAAAATGTGTTTGGGTTCATAAGTACCAGTGACAGCTCATTTATTCTGATGTTACTTCTGTCAGCAGTCGAGAGTCAGCAAGTGGCTAAATAAGACTTAAGAGCAGGCACAATGACACAGGTTCATTTATTTACTTGACTCATAGCAGAGCCCCTCAGAAATACTGACCCCCATTTACTTCTAACAAGCTTATTAGTTTCTGAACAAAACAAAAGCTACTTAATTTGTGGACCTGTAACATATTTACGGAAGAATGATAGAAATGTGTAAGAAGTGACATCTGACAAGTGAAGTGGAAGAGACAGGACCTCAGACAGTGAAGTAGCCTGAGCTTTATTTAAGTAGATGAGAGCCAGCATCCCTATATACATCATTAGTCCCATGTTATAACATGGTATAATAATAAATACTTTTAATGATGGTATCGAAAACAATTAAATGATGTTTATGTGAAAAATAAGTACACAAAATGTTTAGTAAAATTTCCATAAAAATAGTTAATTATGAAGTTCTAGAATATAGAAGAGTAAGAATTATATATAGCTAATAATAATAGCTAGCACTTCAGGATTAAGCATTAAACATTTAACCTAAAACTGGTGTTTTAAGTGCTTTATATATGTTAATTTTTTTGATTCTCAAAATAACCCTGTGAGGTAGGTACTATTATTATCCAAATTTTACAGATGAACAAACTAAGGCTCTGAAAATTGTAAGTGACTTGCTCAGGGTCAAACAGCTAAATGTCTGAACAGAATTCTCTGACTAAAATCTAGCACTCTGACACCTAGCTGACATATATGATTGTTCTTTCCCTAAGGATCCTGAGTAAATGAAGTGTAACTATATTTTATATCATTCTAATAAACACTGTTCTGTATAATGTGATTTTATAGTAAACTGTTACCTGTGTAATGTAATTAGCTAACATTTATGTATAAAGAGTATTTTACAAGATGTTTAGCTCTTTCGGGCTTGTGTTAGCAGGTGGAATGGTGTCAGCTCAGTATTGTGTTCTCTAGCTACTAAATTGGCCCCAAGAGAGTTTCTCTTGGTGAAATTGTGGAGAGAGTTAGATTTTGTATACTGCTGGATACATTATGATCTGTTTGTCTTTTAATAGTTCCAATTTACTTCAAGGCACAGACTCTTGTAGGTAGTGAGTGTGCAAGTTAATCATAATACTTTACAATCAAAGGGACAATTCAAATTCTTTTATTGTATAAGAATTTGTTATATGAGCTGTTCCAGTAAATCACTCCACACATGGAAATGTTCTTTTTTGTCATGTAGAAATGTTTTATTATGAATGTATTTGTTTTAGTGAGATTTTACTTATATAATAAATATTATATATAAATAATATTATTTATAATAATAATAATTTATAATTATTTATTTCTATTATTTTATTATTTATTTATTATTTATTATATATAAATATTTTACTTATATAATAAATTATCTATTCAAGGTTGTCCAGGATATCTTCCCCCCCCTTCACTTCCCATAACCTAATTCCTAGTAGTGGAGTAGTGCTATCTAGTTGAATTTTAGCATTCTTTTCAACTCATTCCTTGGGCCAGCTCCACTTCTCCAGGGTGGCAGTTGTGGATGAAGCAATGGAAGCTTTTCAAAGGGACAGGCTAGACTGAGCTGCTGTAGTGGTGGCAATGGTGGAATACCTTTTCTCTATTATATGTTAATAAACTTCTATCATGGTGGATAGTCAGTTACTATATGATGAAAATACTAATAGATTTAGGAAGGATAATACAGAACTTAATATTTAAAAAGGAGTTTATATATTTGAGAAGTTATCAGTATAGTCATAACAAATGTATCAGTAATTTTTAAGTGTTCAGAACAGAAGAAGAAAGGGGATATGCTGTCATTTTTAGATTTTAGGAAAGAACTTTTTTTTAAAAAGTTTATATATTCTGATCAACCAACCATGAATTCATTTGACAGAATAAATATTTTCTTTTGATAGTCTTTTTCATCATGATCATCTAGCCAGTAAACCCCAAAGGCGCAAAGGAAGGGGAGAGGGAGACAGAAGGGAGAGGATGAGCTGAGTTACCCAGCTAGCTGGGTCCCCACTCAGGTAGCTCTGTCTACTCACAGTTTGTGTTTATCTTTCGTTTTCAAAGAAGACCATGATCCACTTAATGGCTGGCTTAGAGTGATTATCACTAGTAACAGTTTCTGTTGATTTAGTTATTTTTTTTGTTCATTAAAAGGGCCATTCCCTGACTACTTCTTAAAAGACCTATTCATTCAATGGGCGTTACCTCCCTCTAAGTGAATACCTACAAAGGCCAGCCTAAAAAGGCCAAGGTCTCCCATTTCATCCTGAGCCATCTCCAGTCATCCTGATGAATATCTAGTCACTGGACCCAGATGACTCAGGAGGAGCCCTTCCTCACTTAAAACAAAGTCAAGTGCAAGTCATGTCATCATTTCTCTGATGTCATGGTCTTTGAAATGAAGGACAAACACAGGCGGCATCATGATATCATGACCAATACAAAAGGGGCCAATACTAAAACAAAATTGTTAAGTTTTTCAGTAATTTAAGATTTCCTTAGAGGGACCAGGATATTTTTTAAATAAAAGTGATACAAGTAAGGAATATGTCCCTTTAGTATAGATTATTGGTGCAAGTCAGTTATATATTCCTTGCATTCATTCAACAGGCCCTACGCAGCAGAGTTGTAAACTATCTGAAGAGCGTTGCCCCTGTCTCCCTTTCCCTCTCTCCCTTCCCCGCCCCCAAAAATAATCCTAACAATAATCCAGTTATACTGTTCTTTGAACGGCATCATGGCATTCTTATACTACAGAATATATGTATATGATAGTGTACTTCTTCCATGGTTTGTTTGCATTTAATTAGGGGATTAAAATTAAGAGAATATTTGTAATTTCAGTCCTTAGTACATACAAAAGATTTTTTGTCATCTCTAAAATCATACCAAGTAGTTAGTCACTACTATTCTGCTTGTGGTAAAGGCCAGGCTTTTGTTATAGATTTTTTTGGGGAAAAATGGTAAAAAACCACGTACTTTTTTTTTGAGAAAATAAGTTAGTGTAAAATGCTGTAAATTTTAAAATAAAAAAAAGATAAAATCATTATATCCATGAGTATTTAATACTAAGATTATAACATATTTTAATGTATTATTGAATACTGAGACCCTAGTATGTAAATGGTTTTGATTCACAGTGAAAAAGAAACATTCACTATACCAGATACACAAAAATAAATGTGTAGAATTATTAAAATACTGGTAGTGTCTCATTATCTTAATATTTGATTCTTTCTAGCCAAAAATCTTGACACTGGTGAAAATGAGTGTGAACTAGATAAAAGAAAAGGTCTGACACGAAGTCCAACAAAAGTAAAATTAGAGACCAACCCTCAGAAAAGTAAAGCAAGTGATTCAGAAATGCTACAAGAAATAAACCAAATTGAAATGAAAACTACAAAAATTTCCGAGAAGAAAGACCAAACAAAGGAAGAAAGTACAATGCTTAAAGAAAAGCCTGAAGCTGATGTGACCTCTTCAGATGTAGTTACTACAAAAGGAAAAGGTACAGCAATGATTGTTTGTATTTTTTAATATAGATGTGTGAATATGTGTATATGTATGTATATACATACATAAACCTATTTCAAGCATCTATTATTTCACTTCTCAAATGCTCCCTGCCCCATTGCAGATTCTTCTCTGTTATTTAGCAGGTCTTCGGTAGCTTTGGCCAAAAGTTGATTATGGTGTAGCCAGCCTTCTATGGAGATCCATATGACTGTGTCTATCTCATGTCTATGTCTAGGATTACATAAGCACACATATATAAATATATGCAGTGAGAATATTGTTTTTCTTAAAGTATATATGAGCATGAAAATAATTTAAGGTGAAAGAATCTTTTTAACTTGATCCTAGCATAATACCTAATACATTGTAGATTCTTAATAAAAACTTATCAGTTGGTTTGTAAATCTTACGTGAAAGTATTTCTTTGCATGTAAAAATATTTAATGTACTAATTAATAATGAAGTTTTAAAACTGTGAGTTCTGACTTAAAATTATTTAACATATACATAGATTAATAAGTTTTTGAAAAATTTGCTTTTTCAAATTCTGCATTGCATTCACATGCCAGGGACTCGAATATTGCCTATTTCACACTAGAATTAAAATTTAAAAAATGAGGCAATATAAAAAAATAAAATTGTATTAATATAAATATTTTTGGTTCACAGATGAGAAAGGAATGCTAAATTCTGAAAGTGATAAGCCTATCAAGGAAGAACCTATGGAGATAGATGAAGTAAAAACAGATTCATCTGCAAGATGTGAGGAAAATTCTTTTAAAGCAGATGTGATTAATGTCAGTGAGGGTTTTCATCTACGGACTAGTTACAAAAAGAAAGTAAAATCATCCAAATTAGATGGACTACTTGAACGGAGAGTTAAGCAGTTTACTTTGGAAGAAAAACAGCGCCTGGAAAAAATGAAGTTGGAAGGAAAAACTTCAGTGGGTCCCCTGAAAAGCATGACTGAATCACGTATATTAATGAAAGCAAAAGAAGGGGGTCAGGCCAACATGGTTGATCAAGAGAAAACACAAGGTTCAAATAATAACAGAACGGAAGATCTGATTCAAGATTGTTCACAAAATAATGAAAACTCTACCGTTAGGATTAGTGGTTCTGACATAACAGATAAACATTCCACAAAAGGTCAAGTACTAGAAAAAGTCTCCATTCAGAACCTAGAACCAAACTTTCAGAAACAAAATTCTGTCATCACTGATGTATCTGAACCTACATTTGCTGATAAATGTCAAGAACCAGACAGACTTAAAACAAAAGAACATGATACCCTCAATGTGGATGACCAACCAATCAGTCAAAATGAAAAAAGTATGTTGGCCACTAAAAAGGAAAATAATTTCCTACCAGTAAATTCCACTGTTTCTCCTCCTGAAAGTGTTTCAGAATCAGTGGTTCACGAAAGTGTCTGTGATGCAAATATTCCAGCTACCTCTGAAGCAACAGCTTTGGGAGAAAAATATGGAAAACAAGCATGTGACTATGAAAATAATAGCACTTTGGAAAAGAGCTCTGAATCTATGTTCACTCAGGACAGTAAGGAGGAGAATGTGTTTACTCAGAACAGCCATAAAAGTAATTTAAAATGCTCCACAGGGAACCAGGAACAAGTTCTTAAAGGTCTAAAGTTAGTTTCAGACATATCTTCTGAAAAGCAAACTCCTGAACCCAGAGAAGTAGCGAGTGATGACGTGTTACACTGTAAAATAACTGAAGCTAATGGTGAAAAACGAAGTCAAGAGCAGAAGTTAGAGAGCTCAGTGAACAAATGTCATCATCAAATAAATCTAAAGAACATAACAGACAAAAAGAATAGCAAAAATGGAGATACTGAGGAAAAAGGAGAGAAAGACATAGCAACTACTTTTCAGATTAATGGAAAAGATAATGAATTTAAGGTATTCTCAAAAGATGAGTACATGAATGAGATCTCTGATAGTAAGGTAGGAACTGGGAATGTTGAACCAAAGGTTAATAGTATTAAAACAAATCCTGAACATGAGGTCAAGCCATTAATTGTTAAGGAAGCTCCTGTAAAGCCATTCATGAATGGAGATGTCATCATGGAAGATTTCAATGAAAAAAGTAACTTGAACACAAAATCATGTCTACTTAGTTCTGCAGATATTGATGGTAAATACCAAGGTAACATAGAAAATCCAACATCAATCAAAGGACTGAAGGGTATGCAACATTTGGTGGAAAAACACCATTCCATCGAAAAAGCTGCTTCTGTTGATGGTCCTTCCATAGAACCTTCACCATCATGTCAAGAGAGCAGCTCAGTTAATCAAGTAGAAAATATGGAGGTTGAAACGTCAGAAGTTAAAAAAGTTCTGCCATCACCTATTACTTCTGGTGAAGAGTCTAACCTAAGTAGTGATTTTAATGATCAGAATGGTCTGCCTGCTAACAAGATGGAAAATGAAAATGGAAATGCTACAAGAAAAACAGTTATCACAGAAGTCACCACAACAACATCAACTGTGGCCACAGAATCGAAAACTGTGTTTAAAGTTGCAGAAGTATTGGCCTCCCAAGGTGATCAGCAGTCAGTGGTCTCCTCTACTGAAAATTGTGCGATGTCCACTGTAACCACCACCACTACTACTGTGACAAAACTGAGCACACCGACTACTGGCAGTAATGTGGACGTCATCTCTGTGAAGGAACACAGTAAAACTGTTGTTACAACAACAGTCACTGATTCACTGACCACTCCAGGGGGCACATTAGTAACATCAATGACTGTGAGCAAAGAGTATTCTACAAAAGACAAAGTAAAACTAATGAAATTTTCCAGACCTAAGAAGACCCGTTCTGGCACAGCTCTGCCATCCTATAGGAAATTTGTTACCAAGAGCAGCAAAAAGAGCATATTTGTTTTGCCTAATGATGACTTGAAAAAGTTAGCCAGAAAAGGTGGCATTCGAGAGGTACCTTGTTTTAATTACAATGCAAAACCTGCCTTGGATATATGGCCATATCCATCTCCACGACCTACTTTTGGTATCACATGGAGGTATGTGTTTTAAAAACCCTTTGGAGAAATGAGTAATTGTGGGGATTTTTAAATTGCATTTTAAAATGCATAAATGAATTACTAAAATTAGACTATACAACTACATTTTAGTTGACATACATAGAAATATTAATGTGATGTATTCTAAAAGAATTCAGACCCAAAAAGCTAGCATTCACAAATAGAAAAGGATTGCTGAAGGGTCAGGATATTTGGAACTCTGGAAATTAATCTGAGCTTCACTTAAGGAAATCAAAAGAGAAATGTCAAGCTAGGTTGCTTCCATATTTTGTGCCATGATGAAATTATTTTTATGGAATCAAATTATTATACATTTCTGAAATGTTGCTACTTTATTTCTATTAAGTAATGCATAAACATAATAAAAGTAAGTTTAAATGTTTTTGAGTCATTAAAAGGATATCAGTATGCTGGAATGGTAACTTCCAAGTTTTTGCACAATTAACACTCTTTCAGGTTCTCCAATATTTATTTCCAAAACAACTCTTAAGATTTTTCTTGCCCTTTTAGATTTCTTTGGGGTTTATTTCCAGAAGGTACTCCTTATTTAGGAATTTCTTACTGTAGACATTGTTTCTAGGGACAAATTGTCAGTCATAATTTTGAAGTTTATGAACTCATCACATGTTAGAACTGGAAGGGATCTTAAATGACCTCATTTTGTTCAGTACTCTGATTTTGAAGATGAGGAAACTAAGGCCAGTTGGGGTGATTTACCCAAAATCAGATGTTTAATAAGTGGCAGAACTGGAACTTCCTTCTCACTCCCAGTTCAGGGCTCTGTGTTACACCTTTCATCTGCACTTCTCTCTCACTTGGCTGCTGTGCTTTTTCCCTTTGTCAAATACCTTGCCCTTGAGCTCTTTTTCTTTCCTTTCTCTTTAAAACTCAGAAGGGTAGAGAGTCTAAACAATGGAAACTCTCATCTAGTTTTGATTGTTCAGTTAGACATGCTAGGGTACCAGGGTACGTAATAGTTGCCATTAGGAAGCTTTTATACATAACTTTTTATGCTTCCGTTAATCACAAATGTCAGTTGAGTAAGTTATTAGGTAGGCCTCCTGTCTATAAAAAATTTTCTCTCCTTCATAAGTTAAAGTGTTGTTTCCCATCCCATTGGAACTTGACTCATCCTTGACCATAAAATAAGTGCATATCAGAGCTCTGTATAGTACTATTATAATTTATTTCAGTTAATAATATCTTTCATTAATTGATACTACTTATCCAAATTTTTTGTAGCTTGCCTTTTGATTTGGATTAAAATATCATCACTCCATTACACATTCAATAGAGACAGCTGAAAAGTACAATTTCTCTGCAGGGCCTGCAGTGAAGGATTTGCAGAATCCTGCAGGGAATCAAGGAAAACTTCATTACAATTCATGGATTTGTAGGATTACTCTGCACTTTTCAGCTGTCTTCATTGAGAACGGTCTCAAAATGTATCCTTGACTGTCCAGCAGGTAACCTCTTTCCCACTGGAAAAGTTACAATGTACAAATATTTTAATTTCTTTCATGACCACCTGGCAGTTGTTGAGGCAAAACTTTGTTCTTAACTAATCTCATAGATGAATATTAGGATCTGCTGGAATGTATTTCTCTTAGTTGCCCAAAATAAGTACTGCTTGTTGCCAGATTTTGAGAATCTTATTTTATATTGTGTTAAAATACAAATTGTGGGGATTATTGGTATTCATTTATATAATTTCTGTCCCTTTATACCTCTTTTCCACATTCTCTTTCCAGGTAATTAGGAGAAATGTAGATCTTTAAATACATTCTAAATTAAGAACAGGTTTCATGAGACTAATTTTTCCTTATTTGATCAGCTTGGTAAATTAGGGGAATCTGTAAATAAAGTTTACTTAAATTTTAATGCAAAGCATTTAATAAAGGTTTTTTGTGCTGTTCTTATGGAAAACTGGTAGAGGTATTTCGTCTAGTCAATTGAATTATATAGATTCAGAACCAGCTGAATGATCAGGACTTAAATAGTAGCCTTATGGGTTGGTGTCATCTTGGCAGAAGGACTCCAGTGATGTCCTGTGAGATTTGTGCTCAGCCTTGTGCCAATTAACGTTTTCATCAAGTGACTTTAATAAGGGGATAATCTTATGCTTTCCCATATGTAAATGTCACAAAGATGGGAATGATAAAACAGTGGATGACAGCACCAGGATCCAAAAAGATGTTACTAGGTTAGAGCATTGGGATAAATCTAATAATATAAAATCCATTAAGTATAAATTACACTTGGATTAAAAAAATAACTTCACAAATATAAGTTGATAGAGATAGGCAGAAATTTGTCTGAAAAACATCTCTGCATTTCAGTGGTCTGAAAGTTCAGTTATCAGTCAGTGGCCCTGAGACATGGTAACTAAGAAAGCTAATGAGATCTTGGATTATTAGTAATAGAGACATAACATCCATGAATAAGGATGACTGTGTTCCATCCCAGTTGGACTGCCTCTAGAATATTGTTAAAGATTTTAAAAGTATATAAATAAGCTGGAAACTTTTCAGAAGAGCATTTGGGATAGTGAAGGGATTAATGTCCATTTCCTATGGAGTTTGGTGGAAGGTTACTTAGCGTGGAGAAGAGAAGGCTTACTGGGAGAGCATGATAGCTATCTTCAAGTATTTAAAGGCTTATTCAGTTGAAGGGGCGTTGAGCTTACTTTTTTGGGCACTAGAAGGCAGAATTAGAAACAATGGGTTGTGAAGAAATTGCAAAAAAGCAAATTTGGTTTTGATATCAAGAAGAACTTGCTAATGATTAAAGCTGTCTGAAAGCAAAATGAACTACTTGAAGAGGTAATGACCTTCCTTGGAGATCTTGCACCAGAGGCTATATGAGAGGTTTTGGTGAGGATTCCTTTGGAGTATGGAGTGTATTGGGTGCCCATGAGATCTCTTTCTACCCTAAGTTCTATTATAAATGAAATTTGTGAAATACTGCTTCATTTATTGAAATTAAAAGAAATGTCAGTTCTTATCTATTTGTACTGAAGAGGTGAAGCAGAATCAAGTATAATCTAAAAGTTAGAGTTGGTTTGGAAATTCATTCTTATGTTGATATATGAATATATGTATGTCTGAAGTTCTAGGTCAAGAATCAGCAACCTCCAGCATCTGTGCTGGCACATAAAGTGATTCTAATTGGCAGTCAGGATTGGCCCATACACAGTGGTGGAGCAGATGAAACTTCGGTTCCCTTTTCCTTCACTGGACTCAGTCCTTTGCCTCCCTTTCCAATGTCTCTTCAACAACTAATTCTGCCCCCCCCAATAAAGTGCTAGATGTTAAGGTTACTGGAGTATTTCTATTTTAAAAGGGCCTATTTAGAGCAGGTAATACTGAGGTTGTAGGAAGTACCTAGGAAGAATAACCCCACCCCACCCCACCCTTTTCCCCCTAACCATCAGCAACCATTATTACTATTCAGCTTTGATAGCTTTGCCTATAAGCAACCTCTTAATGGGGAAGAAAAGAAACTGTCACTTACAGGTCGTCAATTCTACTCTTATCCTCCACATAAAGAAATTTCCCAGTCACATCTTCGCCTTCATAAAGAGAATAAATGAAGATGATATGCCATCTCTGAAAGTCTAACTCTTCTTCTAGTCTAGTTCTTCATGTAAAAAAAAAAAAAAGGAGCTAGACTAGACAGACCTGACTTTAATTAAACTGGAGAAGCTTGCAGTTCTTCCAATTTATTCCTTTCTCTCTGCCTTTGCACAGGCTGTCTCCCATGCCTGAAATGCACTTCCTCCTCGTCTCAGTCAACAAGTATTTTAGCACAAAGTATCTGCCAGACACTCTGCTAAGTTATCTGCCTTTTAGAATCTCTGGTGTTCTTCAATGCTCTACTCAAAAATGCCACATCCTAAATAAGGCCTTTACGAATCTCCACCTCCCCACCCCCACCCCCACTCAACTTGCCTTGTATTTATTTTACATACACTTGTATAAATACTTATTGTTTTCCTTAATAGAAAGTAAGCTCTTTTAGGGCAAGCACTGTTTCATTTTTGTCTTGGTGTCCCCAGTACCTAGAAGATAGAAGACTTTTAATAAATGTTGGTTAGTTGGTTCATTCATTTGTTGCCTGACTTTTTCCTGTTCCCAACAGTCCAGGATGCTGGAGAGCTGCTCTTATTCTAAGATTTCCTTTTTCTAGTGGGGGTAGAAAAACAACGTGAGTTTTTTTCCCTCCAATGTTTTCTTTGGCAGGCTGTATTTTAGCAGCTAACATAGTAATCCATGGTAATTAAAACAATGGGCTTAATTAAAAAGGAGGAAATGAACAAGAGTTGACACTCTTTAAGTTCAATTTTTAGAACTTTTAAACTCTTACCTTCATGACATGAAGTTCATTGTAGTAATGTCATTTGTTTTGAAATAAATGTTTTAGGAGATACTTTAATTCATATTCATATTAAAATTTCCCTAAATGTATAGCAGTTTTACATGCAAATAATTATTTGAACAAGGCTCATTTTTGTACCACCATTAGTAACTAGTTTAATATTTCTCTAATGATCCTCTCTGAGGATTCTCTAGTCACTAATGTTTCATAGATGTTGCTGCATTAGGATTATCTGGTATCTAATAGTTGATAGGTGTTAGACTAGGGCTACAAGTTAGATGTCTGTAGATCTTTGAAGTTCGTTGAGTTCAGAAAATTTGTATAGCACAACCTTTTTCACTCAAAATTAGTATTTCAGACAATTTTATTCTCCCATCACTACCACTCTAGTTACATTTGGTTTGATCTAAACTCATTTATTTCCTCTGGGTTTGCTCTTCTAAATTTTTCTGTCTTCTGTATCGGTTTTGGTTTTTTGCATTTTAAATATGTAAAATCTTAATATGGAATTAAATTGTGTTGTGCCAGCTGTACAACAAATTTATCTATTCATGTGGACCATAAAGTCTCTTTGGCTTAGAAGTTAAACATTTTGAGTTGTCTGTGTAAAGGTATACTCATGAACCCTTTTGCCTATTTCCAAACAATATGATTCATCCAATAACATTTATTGATAATCTAATTTATATGTCATTGAGATGGATTATTTTTTTAGATAAGATAGTCCCAGCCCTTAAGGACTTATAATCATTGTAAGACGAAAGAATTTGACAAGAACACAGATATAATGCTAAGTAGAGTAGGAAAATGTTTTATGGTCTGCCAAATATTAGAGCTCAAAGGGAAGAGAAGTCAGTCTCCTGGTTTTCTAGAGTAGCTTGCTAACCAAAATGTTGGAGAAGCTGTATTGTAGTTACTTAAATAAAATGAGGAAGAACTGGAAAACTCTTTAGTTTTCTGAAATTTATATATTGTGGTTTCTTTGGCATTTGTTTCAGATACAGACTTCAGACAGTAAAATCATTGGCTGGAGTAAGTCTTATGTTGCGTTTACTCTGGGCAAGTTTGAGGTGGGATGATATGGCAGCCAAAACTCCTCCTGGGGGAGGGACTACTCGAACAGGTAGTATATTTATACTTTTTTTTTTCCTTAAACTTTAGTGTCAAAGTTAAATGACAGTGGGATTTAACTTTAAGTATGTCTTGTATTTGCTTTTAAAATTAAAATGTTTATTTGTTTAAAAAATATTTGTTTTGTAAACTGAAGTTTGTATTGTCATCTAATCCTAGTTCTTTCTGTATCTAAACTGCTGTGATGTGAAGCAGTGTGGATAGAAAAGTTCTTGTAAAGAAAAGTTACTTGTTACTAGGAATCGAACTTGTCTGCAACTAGGATATTCATACCCCACTGTATACCTCACTTTGCCAAAAGTTTTCCTTCTCTCAGTGCTACCAGTTGCCTTCTGGTAAACGTCGCTTAACTTAGAAACAAGTCCATCCTTACAGAGGAGATGGAAGCTGGTTACATGTAGCATTTCATCAGTGATTGTGTAGCTTATGATACACATGCTTTTGAATAGTAACATTTCACCTGACTACTCTAGAAGGAGCCTCCCCTGACCACTCCATATCCTAAGGAACTTTATCCAGTACTCTCCCTCAAACATGCCCTCCCATTCCCCTACCTGCTAGTTCTTCTCCTCTGAAATGAGCTCCCATGTAGTCTGCATATCTTTTGTGTAGACCTAGTTATTTACATGTTATCTCCACTACTAGATATTGATCTCCTGAAAGTCAGAGATAGTTTTTGTCATTTTCCTCTCCAGTGCTGGGTATTGCTTCTGGCACATAGTAAGCACTTAATAAATGCTTTTTAATTGATTGATATAGTCTAATTGACAGGGTACTGAGGTGAATTCAATGTATAGGAAATACCTGGTGGGTTCCCTGATACGTGATAGTTCCATTTCACAGAAATACTGTGTTTCATCTGGGCCTGTGAAGTGCCCTAGACTGGCAGCATGTAGTGACTCTATCAGGTATTTTATACCTTAGCTTACCCCACTTCTCACTGATTTTCAGTTATTCCCTTCCAATTTCCCTTGGGCTTTGCAGTGGTTTTCCTCCTTTTGAGAATGTAGACCTTTTGTTTTTACATCATATTTATTTTCAGATGTATTCCTTCTCTCTCTAGTGAACTTTTCCCTTGTAATACAGACTAAGAGCTCAGCAAAAGCAACTAACACAACAGGCCTGACAGTTAATGCAGTATTCCAAACCCTAGACACCACAGAGGTTATTTTTGAGTAAGCAATGCTTGCCATATGTTTTAAATTGTGATTAATCTTACCTCCATTCAACCTCCATAGAAACATCAGACACAGAAATTACCACAACTGAAATCATTAAGCGGAGAGATGTTGGTCCGTATGGCATTCGATCAGAATATTGCATCAGGAAAATCATTTGCCCCATTGGTGTTCCAGAGGCTCCAAAGGGTAAGGAATTTTTTAAAACAAATGTGCACAAATATTTAATTGGTCTAACCTCCCTCAACTTTTTGACCTTCTCCATTGGCTCTCGTGAATATTCCTGTATAATTTGTTCATTTATAAGTGACTCTTTCAAGGATTTTACACAAAGAGAATTGGTTTTACATGCACATATAAATGCTTTAATTCTTATAGTGAATTCCCATTATACATATAGCCCAACAGGACAGAAGACTGTCAGCCAGACAACAGCATTTTTGAGCACTTGTATATAAATACAGGTTCTATGTAAGATACAGAGAATTATACTATAGTAATAAGTCAACAAAGAAGAAATATCACATCAGATGTTGAAGGCTGTAAGAAACAGGAATATATGTATTTGGATATGTCAGAAGAGGTGAGAATCACGTTACAAAAAACTTAATAAAATAACGTAAAAGTGATATAGAATGCTAGAGCGAAATTACATCTATTTGAAAGTAATTAGTGAAGGCTTCAGAGGAGGAGATTTCATTTGGTCCTTGAAGTATGGGTATAATTTCAGTAGCTGAAAATGTTTTGGAGGGTTTTCCAGGAGAAAACATAAAATAAAATGAACATAAGTGCTAGAGTGCAAATGTAAGGTATTGACAACAAAAAAAGACGCACTCACAATGTTTAAAGTTATACAGCTTAATTTGTCTTGATTTCTTTTTCATCCAAAGAAACACCTACACCTCAGAGGAAAGGGCTTCGATCAAGTGCACTGAGACCAAAGAGGCCAGAAACACCTAAGCAAACAGGCCCTGTTATAATTGAAACCTGGGTAGCAGAAGAGGAATTGGAGTTATGGGAGATCCGGGCATTTGCAGAAAGGTGACTAGATAACTAATTGTTGATGGTGCAATAAAAAAATTAGAATTTTAATTTGTTAAGTATGCCTTTGTTAATTTATTCTATTTATTCTTTTTAAATGATAGATATTTATTCATATTTAGTTCTTTAAGTACTTGTACTTTCAAGTTATCCACTTGTCTTAAATTTTCTATTTTGATTACAGTCCTATTTTTAATTTGTGTAGTCTTTTTAAAATCCTTAATGTTTAGTGATTTTGTTCCATGATCATCCAAATAGCACTTAATGTTAAAAGCCTACAAGTATAATGATCTGATATATTTTTCCTTTTTTTCTTCAGAGTGGAGAAGGAAAAGGCGCAGGCAGTTGAGCAGCAGGCTAAGGTTAGTGAACAGAAGAAGGCCGAGGAGTTCAAGGCCCAAATGGAGGCTCAACTAAAACAACAACGATTGGCTGCCCAGCAGGTGGGGGAGCTGTGACTAGTCCCACCTGTCAACGAATTTGCATCATTACCCAAAATGCATGCATACAAACCACAGCACTGAGTACTGGAACTGTGGTGTTTGGTTTGAAGCAACATTTGTTTGTATGAATGAAACACTCAAATTCACTGTCTGAAAACAATCCTTGATTCACTAATGTATGTCTGTTTGAATAATGTACAAAATCAGGATTTTTTTTGTTCTTTTTTTAATCTCGTAATTTTATAAGGGTTTTTTTTAGTAGCTTTCTAAGACCCAGTTTCTTTAATGATTAAGAACATACAAAAACTATCATGCCAGAAAAATTCTTTAGTGTATTGAAGATCTAAATAAATAAACCAAATGGCTTATAAAAAAATCTTACTAAATTGGTTAATAATTTCTCACTACAAGACCACTGTTTGGACAGCACTGATCAGCCAATTATACTATGTGATACTATGTGACTACCATAGTTCAAACAGTGTTTGCTAGCAGGAATAATATAAATTCCCATCCTAATAGGATGTTTTGGCCTCTTGGAATTTTGTCTTTCAAAGTGAAAACAGAATTTTTCCAACTTTCATTACTTTCTTTCATCTTAGTTTTGTATGTCTTTAGCATTTCCTGGAAAGTAATTATCTTGATGTAGTTTTATGTTCAGTAGTTACCTTGAAAAATAGACATTTATATTTAACAGAGTACAAGTTAAGAATTCCCAACCATAACAATAAGCTATTGGAAACTTTGAGCATTTTATCGTGACTAAGGTATGACAAGTATCTGTTCTGGTTAATCCAGCAGTCTAAAAGATCAGAACGTAAGAAGAACCAGACTAAATGCAAATAAACTGACATTTATTTATGTTTCTAATCACTTTTAAAAGTGATTTTTGACCACAATAGTGTAGGAAGTCTAGAAAAGATCTTTATATATTTCAGCTTGATTGAATGCAGATTTACTCCCTACAATAACAGCTGTAGTTATTGACATGCATTTTATGATTGGATAAATTAGTATGGAAATTAAATGAATATGATTTGCAGTTTTATATGGTACTTGCTATAAATTCCGTCAGTGAACAGCATAGTGTCCCAGTCAACTATAAGATTACTAATGCCAGTTGTAATTTTAAGCATTTATTTTCAGACTGAGAATTTGAAGAGTTTATTCATGTGGAGAAAATTTCTACCATTTGAGTTTCCTGTTATTTGAAGTAGAACTTGGCTTTTGAAAAATATGTAAGATGTATAGGTAGAATCAGATAGGAAATGGGTCACATTTTCAGGTGTTTGATGCTTTACAAAAGGAGTATTTGAACTGAGTTTCTTAGCTTAAGAAGCAAACTAATTTGGGGACCTATGAATCCATCTTTGACTTAGAAAAAAACTGTCTTATTAATTTTTATTTCCTGCTAACTTTTGTAGAAACGATTGGAGCAGCAGAAACAACTACCAGCAGTAATTGCAGCCTCTACCACTGCTTCAACAAACAGTACCACCAACACAGTCTCCACCCCTCAGAAAGTTGTGGTAGCCCCTATAAGTGGCCCAGTCACCACTGGAACCAAAGTGGTACTCACCACTAAGGTTGGATCTCCAGCCACAGTGACATTCCAGCAGAACAAGAACTTCCATCAAACATTTGCTACCTGGGTTAAACAAGGCCAGTCAAGTTCAGGTAAACAATTGTCATTAAGTGAACGATTGATTTTAGTTCAGAAAAAATGGTTTCACCTCTGCCTACTGAAATCAGAGATTGTTTGGAAGTTAGCCTTTCTCTAAGCATTGTATGAATAGACAAGGCTCTTTAAATTTAGGTAAGCTGGTACCTAATGTCTGACACATTCTGTGACTGGGCCCACATTCAGTATCTTCTCATCTTGTTAACACCTGTTAAAGCTACCAACATAAGTAATCTTTCAATTATTAACTAATACCTTCTCTTGCCCTTTCACTATTTCATTTATAACACAATGCTAGGTCTGGGAGGAGTTTTGAAAGTGAGAGTTACCAATATGTGTTTTCACTTTGATACTTTGAAGGAGCTTTGATCTCAAAAGTGTGGGTCCTGTCTGCAGCACTATAGACTTTACCCAATCTAGCCCTGTCTGATTTCTGCTCATGGTTTCCTGTAACCTTCCATGGAAAATCTGCCAGTATTCTAGAAGCCTTCCTCTTTTTCTTTTGATATTTCAGGGTTAACATACCATTCAAGCTCTCCACCAGCTGTTTCTCATTCTCTGTATATCAGCTTGCTACTTTTTCTTTTCGTGCATATCCTTGATACTGTCTTTTAAGCCAGTTGTGTTTTGCAGGACCCCATTGGTAAGATTCTGCAACATGGCTTCATACACTGTGTGGATATATTGCTCTTTAAAATTGGAAGCCTCGTTCTTCTGAGATTGTGCCATTCCATGGTTCACAATCATCCAGCATCATTGAAATTATACCAGTATGAGTAAGGGAGGGGATTGGCTTTTGCGGCATCAAGCTGTGCATGTTTCCCACATGTGAATTAGTCCAGTCAATTCTAGCTCATCATTCCTATAGTACTTTTCCAGAGTGTACATTAATTCTCTACCCATCCAGCTACATGTAAAATCTGGATAAAAAGGTGTTTTTGTATCTTCAACCACTTTATTTTTTCTATTAGGATGATTCATAGTATCCTGGATCTAGAATTAGAAGGAACGCAAGAGGTTATCCTGCCCATCCTTATCATTTTACAGACAAGAGTACTGAAGCCCACAGGGGTTAAGTGACTTGCCCAAGGTTACGTAGGCAGTAAGTGGCAGAGCTGAAATGTGAATTCATGTCCTGGCAATCCAGTCAACCCTCTTTCCATTTTGACCACAGTCTTTCATATCACTGTGGATTTCATTGGGAGTAGGGGCCATACTGTACTACATTCAGTTTAATTCATACAAAAAAGAATATTAGAACACATCAATAATAGAATTTTGGTGGACTTTTTTTAGAGGACAGTTTCCTGGCTACTGAATATCTAGGTCTCTATCAAGAATTGGTTTGGTGTTGATACTGTTGTGTTTTTGGGGAAAAAGCAGTCTCTATCATCACATCTCTTAGGATTTCTTGTGGATGAAACACCTTGCTCTACTTAATCAGATGCTTTATTAAAATCAGTAAATGGCACTAGGATGTTGTCTATACCTCACTCATTAGTGTGATTGTAAACGTGAGCCTCTGTAGAAAATTTCTTGTGAAAGCCTGCTCCTTCCCTTTTCACCTTTTCATCAAGGTTGTATTCTCTTCGTGCAATACATTTCAGTTCTTTTTAAACGAATATTCAGAGAGAGAGTGTGTGTTGTGTGTGTAGTGTAGAGAGTACACTTCAAAGAAGTATGCAAGGTTTTGGCCATTCACATTTCTTAATCTGAAACATATTTTCCAACATGTTTTCACCAACTTCACCTTTACCTTTTTTCATGGTGTGGTTGCTGAGTATTGAATTTTGTGTTGACTTAATTGGAAGAAGCTTGTCAGGTTCTTCCTCTCAGGAACTTCCCTAACATTTTATCCTCAGCACAGATATTGTTGCACTAATCTTCATAGTGTCTGGTGACTGGTCATGAACATTGCAGCTACAGAGTGAGATGATTAAGTATCTCGAGAAATAATGTTTCTTGCTTCTTTGGTTATATGATGAAACCACTTATATAATGTATTTTAATCTCTTCTCTCAGGAGAAACCTCTATGTCATCTTTTCACTTAATTGCAACTTTTTGTAGCTTCTAATTTAATATATGGTGAGAATGTTGTTACTAATATGATTTGGTTTCTCTAGTAGCATGTAAGCCTTTTAATTGTTAGAAAAAATCACAAATTGAGAATACTACCAATTAAATTAATGTTTGTAAACTGTATAAAAAGTAGGACACTCAGCAAGCTTTTTCCTTTTAACCCCCATTGCAATAATAAAAGAAGCCAGGTGGTATCTGAAGCCTTGTATTTGTTATGGGAGGCTTATTTTCTCTTTAAGTTCATGTGGGTTGGTAACTTGTGCCAAAGATATTTACAGCACAGAAATTATAGAGGTAAAAGCCTAAGTTTAGTATTATGTTCAAGCATAGAGTCAGCCCGCAGAGATAACCTGAACCACTACTAGGACCTGTCTCACAAGCCTCTTACAGGCAAAATTAGGTCAGAGTGATGGAGAAACAATTCTTTTACATATTGCAATCCTATACATGCCTTTTAGGCTGTAAAAAGTAAAGAGAAGATAAATCTTTAATTCCATACTAATGGAATTAGTCATGGAACGTCATAAAAGTTGAACAAACTTTATGAAACAATCATAATCTCATATGCCCTGGAAGGAAGCAAACCTCATCAAACAAACTTTATAGATAAACTAAGGTTACAGATTAAACTTACCTTTAGAGGTTTCACAAATAGGCTGATAGAGGAAAATATTGACACATCACCAAGATAACCAAGAAAGTTATCAGGGAGGGCCTCAGAGAAATCCTTCTTTCAGCAGTTAACTAGCAGAGCTAGGAAATAACTAAATCACTTTGGCTGCTATCTGAGGAACGCCAAGCTATCTTCCCTTATTTCATGAGCCAGATTTTGATCAGGGAAGGTTAATATTAATAGGAAACAGACTTTTAGTTAACCAAAATTTGTATAAAAAATGGCCCTGAGTCCTAAATTGGGAAAATTTCAAAACTCGTGCCATATATTTTATCAATTTTAATTGTTAATTTATCAGGAATGAGCTTCTCCAGATTTAATAGAGCTGGTACTTACAGGCAGACACATCTATAACTGGGCTTTTCTCTTTTGAATTTATGCTTGACTGGCATAACGTTTGAAATCCCAGATTTACTTTAGTAGAAGGAATAATTAAATAGATGAAATTTAAAATTGAAATAAAAGGTATATTTAAAGCAATGAAAGGGTAAGAATTTCTTGTAAGTATACAAATACATCATTTTATGCCTTGGAACTTCTTCCTAGAAGTGACTATATTGCTGGTTGTCTTAAATCTAAAACTTATTGAATGTCTTATACCCTAATAGCCACCAGCACAGCTGCTACATCTGCTACAACCATTGCCAGCACAGGTCAGACGTTCCAAATTACAGGCAGTCCAGTTACTATGGCAGGAAAAGTAATTACCAAACTACCGCTTCCTGCAAATAGCAAGATTGTTGCTGTAAATGTGCCAACAACACAAGGAGGTAAGGAAGAAAAGTCATGAAGACCTTTAATTCGTGTTTGTGAAATAGTTTTGCCTTTATTTTCTTTCCTCTGTTCTGTGTCGTTGGGTCTCATAGTCCGTGTATCCCACTGTAACCTTCCCAATTTGTAATTACTCCAGGGAAACCTAGCAGCACCAATGCATTGTTAATAAATTCTTAATTTTTTTCAAGGTGTTGTTCAGGTTCAACAGAAAGTCCTGGGTATCATTCCATCAAGTACAGGTGCAAGTCAGCAAACCTTTACTTCATTCCAGCCAAGAACAGCTACAGTCACTATTAGACCAAACACCCCAGGCACTGTAGGTACCACAAGTAATTCACAGGTAAGACTTCTTTTTTGAGGTTACCTCATTTTGAAATGTGGTCAAGCACAGTGGGTTGGGTTTTTCAGAGTAGCCTAACCCAGGCTCTCATTTTTCCTTATCTATTACTACTTAATCTATGAAAAATCATTATTCTGAAAAAATCTGTTCTTCTATTTGTTAGATTTCTAAAATGTGAGACATTAGTCATTAAACAGTTAAACACTAGCCGTTGACCAGATGGACTTTCATGTATGTTCCTCTGAATAGTAAGTGTTAAATAAGGAATTTTTAAAAGAAAATTTTCCTTTTATTATAGCCTTGCAAATTTGCACTGGATTATCTGTGCTTAAGACATGCTGTGGGCAAGTAAGAATTTGAAAAATAAAAATAAATTACAACCCACAACATTATATCTGTATTTCATTAAGCAATTGATATATACATATATGTGTGTGTATGTACACATATATATATCAGATGCATCATTTTTTTGTGACACTGATAGCTATCAGATAGGAAGGTTAATCAGGGAGACTTGCCTGAACGTTCTCTCAACCTAACAACAAAACTGCATTAATGTATTCTGTAGTTTCTTCTTTCATACTATAAAGGAACATCTGATTTGTTAATTTAATCTCTTACTCCTTTAACTGGTAGCTATAATCAGCTCAGAGGAAAATGGGAGCCACATATTGCTTTTCCATAGTACCTAGAAAGTAGGGATAGTTTTGAGCATGGCCTTCATTAGGTCTTGTAACTTTCCTTTAGACCATTGTGTGTCTTGGTGGCAAAATAACTTTATATGAAATAGTTTTAATTGGGAAATTTGAGATTATCCTCAACAGAATCAAACACATTATCAAGAAGAAGAATAAAAAGATTGAGGGGAGGGGTTTATTTTTTGTTTGTTTGTTTTTCAAAAATGTAAGCATTATTCAGATGTATTCAATAAAAATTAATGTAATATCTGGGGACATCTGACATCTCTCCAGACATTTCTCACATTTTACCAAGCATAGTATACTTAGAAGATCTTGAGTTCAGAAATCATCATACCTGAGTCTTGAAAAACATTTGAATTCATGTCCCCTTTGTGTCATTGATAGGTAATCACAGGGACTCAGATCCGTCCTGGTATGACAGTGATTAGAACACCACTCCAACAATCAACCCTAGGAAAGACAATTATTCGAACACCTCTGATGGTACAGCAAGGTATTCTTCCAGCCAGTAGGTTCATTTTTATTTTTAAGTATATGAAGTCCGTCATATTCTGTACTCCTGATCATTCTCCATAATAGAAAATTACAAGTTAGAATTAATATTTCTCTATTAAGTGCTTCTACTGTGATCTTCAAAAAAAAAAAAGCTGGATTATTAAATTTTGATATTGAGTGAAGTACTGTTAAATGATAATTAGTAATTTGTAAATTGTAATGAATTAAAAGATTTATAAACTATCTATGACTATAAAACAGTTACAGAATTTACTATAATGCTGGAAAAAAATTACCTGCTTGCCATCTCTTCTAGCCAAAGTGAAAGAACGGGGCAACAGTGGTATGTGAAAGGATAATGAGCAACTACTCCTTTTGAACTCATGTTTGCTAAAATAGCAATAGAACCAGAAGAAACCTCCAGTTAAATTTAGTTAATCTAGTGTGTCTCACCCTAGCTAAATTTAGTTCTGTCTAAACTTTAAAGTTTGTGTGAACAAATTGTAAGAATCAAAATATTCTGTTTAGTCAGCTGTTCCTGAGGCCTCTACAGCAGTTCTACTCTAGCGCATAATTTTGTTATAGATGCATGGGCATGAATCTAGATTATTATTTTATTGTTGTTGTTCCACTTTCACTGTTCTCTTTTTTTTCTTTTTAAATGTTGTGTATTTACTCTCTTCCTTTTTAACATGATCATTTCCTAGCGCTTTCCCTTCCCACCTCCCATGATAGAGCCCTCCCTTGTAACAAATAAACACAGTCAAGCACAACAAAGCAACGCTGTTGGCCATGTCCCTTGCACTAGTTCACCACCTCTCTAGTATTCTTTATTCTGAAGTCAGCACTGGTGACCCTCCATCCTTGAAAGCTGTGCTAGCCAAGCCCATGCTTTGGCAGGTTTTACCAAATTAGAAAGCCTTCAATTTGTATACATTCTCAGTGACAGACTGCCAATTACTACCGTATAGCACCTTGAGCAAGTCATTTAACCCGAGTGTCTGGGCCTCCATTCCCTCATCTATAAAATGGAGAAGTGAACATGGTTCAGATTGGATCCCATCCCAAGCACTTTTGTCTCTAAAGCCCCTGTAACTGTCTGTGTGATCTGAGGACCGGATTAGAAAAGTACAGAGAGTTTTATCATTAGTATATTGACCACTGGGTAATAAGCATGATAATAATAAGTCCTGGGAACACAGAAGGATGCTCAGCCTGTGTGGCCTTCAAAGTGGTGTTGGCAGAGTAAGTGGTAAGAAAGAAGCCAAGAAAGGTTAAGAATCTCACGGTTCTTAAATCATCTATATGTATTAATTTAACTGTAGGTACTTTAAATGAGAGCCATTAACCAATAAGCTGATATATAATTGGAGAAACTGACACGTAACAATATGACATTTTTGCTATATCTGAAACCAGAAAGCATAGGGAAGTTGCCATTAAGTGGAAGGGTAACTCCTAGGTTCTCCTGGCCAGTCCCTTCCAGCGCTAGAAATAAGTGATGTGATTCTGTGATCTGTTTAAGGTGGTGAAGAGAAATTCTGTTAACTTGACAGGATGCTCCAAACCAGATCTACATACACAGTGATACTTGGTAACTTCGAAGCAAAGGGGATCACAAGAGAGGACAGTGAGAAATATGTTGAAAAAGATGGTTTGTAATTAAGAAAGGAAAGAAGTCAAAGATTTGAGGCTTTACATAAATGAAGTTTCAATACCAAACATCACATAATGATGAAATTGGCTATATAATATAATAAACAAGAGACAACTGGTTAACTTCATTTCTGAATTAAGTATCTATATGTACTCATTTCATACACTTGTTGTATTGCAAATGAGAATCATCACCCAGATAAAAGAAAGCCTAAAGATGAAAAGATGATGCATGTAATTCCAACTCCATTGATGATGAAAACATGGGTCCTGAATTAAAAAGAAAAGCCATTGAAACCAGTTATAACCATCTTCTGTAAAAGTTTAACTGATATAAAATAATCACTACCACAAAGAGACCAAAAGGGCAGTTAACTTGACTTGAAAAACCATCAAACAAACAAATGACTTAGCAGTTAAAAGGAAACATGGGTTTAGAATATAAATTTATTTGCAAAATATTATAATAGATAATGATAGAAGAGTATAAGCAATATCATCTGGCAAAACAGCAAAGAATGATGCAAGGGAAAATTAATCTATAAAAAGCTTAGTATGAGACCCAATTAAGCCAGATCATTATAAGAATATTTATAGATAAAACTGTAAGGAGTTGAAATAAATGAAAAATGGATTAGTTCTGCATCATGAACTCTTTTCATCTTTATGGTGGCAGAATTACCATATTTAGTAGATTATTATTACCTCAGTACCCTATTACTATGTGATCTAGTCTTTCAACAAGCACTTATTAAACATGCACTATTCTAAATACTCTTAACTCCTATTTATATAAAGAATGAAACAAGCCCTACTCTTAAGTAGCTTACATTTTAACAATGAGGAGAGAGCACCTAAAATGGAATCAGAAATTGTAGCTGGACCAGACCAGGTACAATTCTTAAAGCATTGAGAGACTGATATAAAAGAGGGGATGGCATGTAAGTACACTTGCTATTGTGCCAAGTACTGTTCAAAAAGCTGAAAATACAAATAAAAAAGTAAGGCAGTTTCTGCCTTCATGTACTAATTAGGGGATATATAGAAGGATTCAACTGCAGGGAATATTACAATGTCCAGTGGTTTAGAAGGCACAGCAATAGGGTAGATGGTAAGGCCCAGTTGTTCAGCATCTGACTGAAAGGATTCTAATTTTATATCATCAAAGTTTTTATATCATCAAAGTGTTGTGAACAACCAATGATTATTGAGAAGTGTGAGGTAGGCCTAAGAGTTGCAGTGAAGCAGGGGTCTGGCTTACCTCAAGTGGGAATGGGATGTTGACAAAGGGGCAGGGGGAGTAGGGGTGGTGACAGCATCTACTAGGGAAAGATAATTCAGCACCTAGTAAGAACTGGGAAATGGTTGGGGTATGGAAAGGAGAGGGCTGCCTATAGCCTGTTACTTTTGGGCCCTTAGGACCTCATTAAGATCCAGACTGATTTTCAAGCTGTCTGATAGAGGAGAAGGATACCCATATGGGGAGAGAGAATGGGGAAAAATCACATACTTTATCATTACTCCAGAAATGATGAAAAGGACCTTTGTAGAAACTTGCTTATCTCTAAAAGATTTTGAAAGTATCAGCCAAAAAAAAATCACAGTTAACGACTAACTCTTACCTAGCACTCACTTTGCAAGTCACTTAACAGATATTACTTCATTTGATGTTCATAATTTCTGTGAGGTAGGTGCCACTATTATCTCCATTTTACAAATGAGGATATCAAAGCTGACAGGAGTTCAAATCACTTACCCCTCAAGTTCATGCAGCTTGAAAGCATATAAAGTGACATTCAAAGCTTAGGTCTTCCTGATTTTGATAAAAACCTAAGAAGAAACATTCTCAGTTTTTCTTGGTCAGATTTTTTACAACCATACAATTGACTTGAAAGGAATTAAAAATACATTATCCTGCTGTATCTGTTGATTTCTTTTTGTAATATTTGATTCATTACAGTAAAATTCAACCTTAAAAGATCTCGTCCAATAAAAAAATGTCTCCCACGCATCCATTAATATAACATGCCTTGATAGGTGCAAGTACAAAGTTTTGGTCGTTGATCCTCCTACTCCATATCAAGGAAAACATAAAACAGGAAGACACATGTTCACCAAAGATGTTCACCATTGTCATAAAAGATGTTCTGAACAGATTCCACATGGAAAATAGATTTACTTTAGGTGGTAAAGTCTTTCAAATGTTCCTCTTTGTAAATGACGTAGTGATGATTGCATCAAGCCCCAAAATATTAAAAGGCCTCCTCAGTGAAATCCTTCACCATTTAAAAGCTAGAACTTAACACATAAAGGACCAGTCAGATGAAGAATGCCTATTGTCCAGATGGTAGGGTAACTTTTGAGACATTCGGACAAACTCTATGGATCAAGAATGGTCTAGGCTTAGAACTTAAAAGAGGATGAGAGTATCTGGATTGTTTGGGAAATTTCACTGCTCTTTCAAAGATGCCAAGCTGCTTCCTGATTCAGTCCCATCCTTTTAACTCCAATATTCTTCTCATCACGTTAATAGGCTGAAAATTACATAATCTAAAAATTAAAATTGTCGGTAACCAGAAAGGCAGTGCATGGATGTAATCATGCTGCAGAAAATCAGTCAGTAGATATTTATTAAATGCCTTCAGTCTGGCAGACACTGTCCTAAAAAGAAGTAAAAAGGCAGTCCCTGCCCTCAAGGAACTTATGATCTAATGGAGAAGACAATATGCAAGCAAATATATATCAAAGGGAAGCTATATACAGGATCAGTAGGAAATAATTAGCAGAAGGAGAGTACTGGAATGAAGAGGTTGAGGAAGGTTCTTGTAGAAGGTGGACTTTTAATTGATACTTAAAAGGGAGTTCAGGGAAGTCAGTGGGTGAAATTGAAGAGGGAGAGCATTACACAAATGAGAATAGCCAAAGAAAATGCCCAGAGCTGGGTACCATTGATGACATGTGTTTACTGCTTTTACAATGAGGTGGTATAAAAGGTGTTAGCTGGGAAATGTACTATTGGAAGAGTAGATAGGCTGGTGATACAGTTCACCAATACCCCCTGCTTCTTTGGAGAACAGAAATATGAACTCTAGGGCCTCTATTTTAAGAGGGGTCTCAGCACAGCTTTTCTCTCCTTTTTGTATTACCTGTGCTGTTTTTGGACTTCTTCAAAACTCTCCACTGCACTGGTATCTCTTCCCTCCACTTCTCAGTTTCCTTTTGTGTATTGTAATTCCTCATTAGATTATAAACTCCTTGAGAATAAGGACTGCTTGTTTTCATTTACATTTGTATCCCCAGCATTTAGAAAAGGACCAGGCATTTAATAAATGTTTATTGATTGATAGTGCATGAAATAATGGATGGAGAGCCTAAATTTTGCATTGGTAACCACAGAAGTGAAACAAATTAAAAATAAGGTCCTCAAATGCACCAAAAGCTGACACTGGCAGTAGAGAGGCTGCACCAAGAAAGGCATTACCAGCTCTGGCAACCATCAATCCTGGAAGAAAGTAATTGCACCAGAGCAGCTGGAATAAGCTCTCATAAATAGTTGAACTTAGTCCATGCTCTGAAGGAAAGTCAAAAGCCAGTAAGACCCAGTTATGGGAGACCTGTAGCCAGAATGCTCCCCTGGGTCACCACACACAGCAGGCCCGCCTATCCATTTGTCAGAGTGTTGAGAGCCACAACAGGAGGCAAGGTTAACTCAGCAACTAAGAACCAATGCCAAGAAAATTGTGCTAGAGACCAGTAATCATTGTCATCTTCAGCATTCCATTTGCCCCTCTCAGAACCACGGAAAGGGATAAAATCAACTGATTAGCGATTATACAACGACAGACTGTCTAAGACCACTGTATCCAATTCATCACTAGGAGATTTGAGATAAACCAGGAATTGGAGCATGGATTGGGGCCTAATTACTTGCCAGCCCATGCAGATGAGCAGTAGCATCCAAACTACAGAGGGAAAAGGATCAAATAAGGCCTTTTCAGCCCATCTAACAGTGCCAGAGGTAACTGTCCCCACAACAAAAATCCTAGTCCAAGATCTGAAACTTGAAAGTGATGATTAAGCAGATTAAGCACTAAATACAATGAAGGAAACTTTGAATTAAGAGAAGCTAAGAGGTAAACGTAGAAGAAGAAAAGTAATCTTACAATTAAAAGCAAAATCTCAGATAGGAGCAGATGCATTGGCCACAAGGACTATAAAAGTGTGTTGGAGAAATGAAGAGAGAAAGCATGAGATTAGAGTTTGGTAGGGATGGAAAGGAATTGAAAGAGTAAATAGCTTAGAAGGTAGAGAAACTTTACTCAGGAAGTGAGTTATGAAAAATAGAATGGAGAAAACAGAACTCAGTGACTCTGAAAAGCAATCTTAGAACAAACTCAAGCATTTAAAAAATAAAAGAAAATGTTAGGTATCTACTAGAAATCCATCAGGTCAGGGAGAGAGAATTTAAGAACCATTGTATTATTTGAGAACCATGACAAAAAATTAAACTTGGATATAATATTTCAAAAAAATTATAAAAGAAAACTGTTCAGATCTGTATGAACTAGAAGGCAAATCACAAGTAGAATCCACTAATTACTTCCTGAAAAAAAGACCCAAACAGAAAACACCATAGCCAAAATCCAGAACTTCTAATTCTAAGAAAAATACTTCAATTAGAAAGAGTCCTAGTGCAAAAGAATCACAAACTGTATTGTCCAACACTTTGAAGCAAGCATACTAAAGGAGAAAAAAATCTTGAAATACAACATTCCACAAAGATGAAAGTTTTACACCAAGAATAACTGGGTTGTAATAACTCAAAAAATTCAGTATGATTCTATTGGGGGTGGGGGGTGGAGATAGACCTTTAGTGAAATAGAGGTCTTTAAAGCATTCTTGATCACAAGTACAAAGATAGTAGAAATTCTGAATTGTAAGCATAAGGATCAGAAGAAACCTACGTGGCAAATTTACATTTGGGCAGTTGCAAGGGACTAAATGAGGGTTTCCATTCTAATGAAGGAAAAGAGAAAAGTGTCTCTTAGAAATTCAGTTTTCTTCCAGGGTTGTAGAAAGTAAATAGCATCATCAGAGGGCTTGTGTATGGTTTTGTTCTATTTTGTAGTTTTAAGAAAGGAAAGGAAAAGGAAGAAAGGAGGAGAAAATGCTATTTCTTATAAATGGGGTGCCTGAGAAGAGTAGACTAACATGGAAAAATGGACAGAGGAGCAGGCATCTTATAGTCTCACTCTTTACCAAATCAGGTAAGGAGAAATACACACACACGAACGTACACACACACATTACTGCAGAAACAGGCACCAAAAAGAGAAGGGATGGTATAAGAAAGAAAGTATATTTGGGAGGGTCATCACAACAAGCAAATCAATTTAGAGTGGTCATAAAAGGGAGATTAAAACAGAAAGTAATCAGATAACAGTTTAGATTTGATAAAAGGCTTAAAAACAAACCACTTCAATTATAGATTACTACAGTTGATCACGATACTTCTCACAGTACCCCTTTCTTTCTTTGTAGAAGAGGTAGAAGGAAAAGTGGAAAACATGTAGAGCTTTATGATGGGGAAGAGGAAGGGAACACACAACTAGCAGTCATAACTAAACATGAAGGTTATGAACTCACCTAAAAAGCAGAATAACATAGCATATTAGAAAGAAGAATCCAACAATGTTTTGTTTACAAGAAATATACTTGAAACATAAAGATTCACAGTTAAAATAAGAGACTGGAATAGAATTTATTATGCTTGAGGCAAAATTTAAAAAGCAAAGGAAGCCATTATCTCAGACAAGCAAAGAGTAAAAACAGACTTCCTTAAAAGAAATACAGGGAAATTACATTTTGCTTAAAGCCATCATAAATTATTAAATATTATCAATACATATATGTACCAAATGGCATAATAACCTAAGCACTAAAAGGGAGAAATAATCAAATTACAGGGAGAAATAGGCAGCAAAACTATAACTAGGTGACCTTGATGTGCCTTGTTTTAGACCTACACAGATCTAATCAAAAGCAAATTAGAGACCTGAATGAATTTTAGGGAAGTTAGAAATGACAGCTCCTTGTTAATTGCTAAATGAAATATACATGTCTATCAGCTATGCACAATCTGTCTATAAAATCTGACCATGTAGTAGGGCATAAAAAGCTCAGAAAGGCAGAAATATTAAAAAAGTTTTTCCTGACCACTGAATAATAAAGCTTTGAACCAGCAAAAGGCTTTGAAATTTAAATGAAAGCTGAATAATCCTAAAACATGATGGGTTAAAGAACAAATCACAGAAACAACCTAACTTTGTTAAATAACATAAGTGAGACCACATAACAAAACCTTTGGGATGCAACCAATGCATTCCAAGGGTGGGGAAGAAGGAATGGAATTTATAACTCTGAACACCAAATCCCACAAAATAGACATTCTGAAAAAAAAAGAAAAGAAAAAATAAATTTGAAGGCCAAATTGGTTTTTTTAAAACTAGGACTTGATTTTTTTTTAGTTAATAAAATGCATAAATTATTAGTTAATCTATTCTTTTAAGCAAGGAAACCCAAATTGCTTATATTTAAAATGAAAAAAATATATGATAAAGAGCAAATAAGGGAAATTATTCCAAAATATTATAAAATAGTATGCACATACTAATAAATAAAAATAATGTTTACAGAAGTATAAAACACAGGGTAATAGAGAAAGAGAGAACTTAACCCAATCTTAGAAAAAGAAATCAAACAAACCATAAAGAACCTCTAAAAATGGAAGGAAACTAGGACCAAGAAGATTTGCAAGTCAATTCTATCAAAATTCACAGAACTAATTCTAGTAGATAAATATTTTTGCACAACAAGGAAATGTTCTTCTAAAACAAAAAACATGGAAATCATGTGCATTATAAATAGATGGGGAAAAGCCATTTTGACAAAATGCAATATCCTTTTATGTTGAAAACAAAAAATTTTAAAGCAGAAGATTAAGTAGACTGTCCTTTAATATGGTAAATAGATTTCTCCAAAACCAAGAACTAGCATTATTTGTAATGGAAAAATACTAGAGGCCTTTCCAATAAGCTGATAGATAAAACAGGGATATCCATTATCACCATAGTTATTTAATATGTCTCTAGAAACTCCTGCTATAGCCTTTAAAAAAAAAAGCAAAGAGAAATTTAGGAACTATGCAAAGGCCAAGAGTTAACAGAATTATCATTTTTTGCAGATGACATGAATGTTTACTTAGTGAAGCCTAGAGAATGTACTAAAAAATTAACTGAAATAATAATTGAGTAAAACATCAGGATATAGAATACTCACCCCACCCTCCCAAAAAAATCAGCTTTTCTGGATATTGCCAACAGAACCCAATAGGAAGAGAATAAGAAATTCCATTCACTTTATCTGTAAAATGTATAAAGTATTTGGGACTCCAGCTTCCAAGACACACACAGGAACTACATGAATACAGCTATAAAACACTCTTAAAATGTTTGACCTAGAAATATTGACCTAAGTAATTAGAGATATGTTGATTGATCTTGGTTGGATCATGTAATAAAAATGGAAATAATACCCAGATTAATTTACACAGTCAGTACCATGCCAGTCAAGCTGCCAAAGAAATTGCTCTGTAGAACTAGAAAAATTATGATATTTATATGGAGGAATAAAAGGTTTCTCTTCTCTCAAGGGGAGATTCCCACTTTAGAATGTGGGAATTAAGGAAACCTAACAGTAATACTATATCTCAAACTATATTATAAAGCAGTAATCATCAGAAAACTATTTAGTATTAGTTTAAAATATTCGTTTAAAAATAGAAAAGGGGCAGCTAGGTAACATAGTGGATAGAGGGCTGGGCTAGGAGTCAGAAAGATTGGGTTCAGATCTGACTTCAGGCACTTAATAGTTCTGTGCTCTTGGGCAAGTCACTTCACCCTGTTGGCCTCAGTTTCTTCATCTGTAAAATGAGCTGGAGAAGGAAGTGTCAAACCACTACAGGATCTTTGCCAAGAGAACCCCATATGAGGTCACAGAGAGTCAGACGCTACTGAAAATTGGTCGAACAGCAACAACAAAAAAAAAAAATAGAAAAGCATATCAGTAGAAGATATTAGGTATACAAGAGTTCGCCACTATTTTAATCAGACAATCAATAAACACTTATTAGTCATCTGCTGTGTACTAGGCACTTTGCTAAGTGCTGGGGATACACAGACAAAAGACAGCCTTGCCCTCAAGCAGCTTACAGCCTAATGGGGAAGACAACATGCAAACAAGTACTGCATAAAGCAGGGACTTTGTGCAGGATTTTCATACAAGGCAATATATATAAGATCCACAGAAAATAATAGAGCAAGGGCACTTGAATTAAAAGGCTTTAGGGAAGGCTTCCTGTAGAAGGTAGGATTTTACTTGATATTTTAAGGAAGCCTAGGGGGTCTTGGAATGGAGAAAGCAAAATGTTCCAGGCGTGGGAGGACAGCCGGTGAATATACCTGGAGCCAGGAGATGGAGTGTCTTGTTTGTGGAACAGCTAGGAGACAAGTGTCGCTGCATCAAAGATTTATGTATCAGGGGGTAAGATGTAAGAGGGGGCCAGAGTATGAAGGGCTTTGAATGCCAAGTAGAGCATTTTGTATTTGCTTTTGGAGGCATTAGGAAGCCACTGGAGTTGGTAGGAGGAGGCTGGGGAGGCATGATTAGACCTGCACTTTAGGAAAATCACTTCAGTGGAAAATAGATTGGAAGGGGCAGAGATGAGGCAGACAAACCCACCAACAGGCAATTTGAATAATCAAGGCATGAGGTAATGAGGACCTGCACTAGAACGTGTAAGAGGAGAGGAGGAGGAATGTTTGAGATGTCGTACAGGCTTTGGAGAGTGAAGTGGGCAGAGCCAAGAGAACACTGCATACAGTAACAGCAGTGTTGCTTTAAGAGTGACCTTGAGCAACTGAGTCATTTTGACTATTGTAAATGTACAAATTAGAAATAAAGGACATAAGAAAGACACTATCTGCTTCCAGAGAAAGTGCTGATAAATAGAAGTAGGTGTAGAATAATTTTACATATATACCTATGTATATTTAATGGTAGTAATCTCTAGGCCCAGCCAGGGGGATGGGATTGGGAGTGAAGAAAAAAAGGTAAAACAAAAGAAGCTATATGATAATTTTGTTATATATTTCAAAGGAATAGCAAGTTATATGTAATAAATTTGAAGTTTCATATGCAGTCATCTTTTTTATTATACTGTGTTATGGAAGTGCTTGTTTTATTCCATAAGTTAAAAATAAAATAAATTTTTTAAAAAAGAAGGGGAGTTAACTAGAGAAATTTTTAGTCAATTTCTCTAAAAAAGGTCTCATACCCAAGATATATAGGAAATTGATACTAATAAGAAAGAACCAGAGTTAGTCCCAAGTAGGTAAAAAGATGAGAGAATATAAACTGTTACTTCTCCAAAGATGAAAGGCAAGCTCTCAATAATCGTAAAAAAATGTTCCATATTACTAAAATAAAGATAATGCAATTTCAAACAAATCTGAGGAGCTGCCTCTCATCTGTCTGATTGGCAAAGGTGACAGAAAAAGAAAAGTGACAAGTATTGTAGGGATATGTGAAAGAACAGGCAGACTAATGCGCTGTTGGTAGAACTTTGAATTAGTTCAGCCATTATAGAAAACACTGCTCAAATCATTAAGCTGTTTATACCCCTTGACCTGCCAATATCATTACTAGACATAAAGATACCAAAGAAAGGAGAAGTACTTACATGTACAAAAATATTACAGCATTTTCATTTTAGCAAAAAATTAGAAACCAAGTAAGTGCCTATCAAATAGGTGGACAAATTATGGTGTGTGAATATGATTGAATATTCTTGCTTCATAAGAAATGACAAGGGGGACAAGACATAGATAAGCCTTAGGAGTGTTTGTTTGAACCGGTGAAGAATGAAACGAATAGAGCCAGGAGAACAATTTATATATTGATGACAACATTGTAAAGGGAAAGAAACGTGAAAAAACTGATGATCAGTCCTGATTCCAGAAGATTAATGATGCTTCCCCTATCTTGGCAAAGAGATAATGGACTGATAGATGCAGTACAAGGCCAATGTGCGATTTTGTTTTGCATGGTGGCTACTTATTTGAGAAGGAAGGGCTTTTTTTCAGCAATGGTAGGGGTCAGAGTTGTTAGGTAAATTAGCATCAGTGATTCTAAAAAAGAAAAGAGCACCATTAGAAAAAATAAGCTAGCACGAGGAAGTTCAGAAAGACACAAAGGTAAGCATAGCAGTCTTGGCACTACTGTGTTAAATTGAAATCTGCACAGTAAAGAAAACCAGCCTGTATATTTGGAGTTCTCTCCTGAGTTGTTTTTCTTGGAGGGCAGAGTAGAGGGCTTTAGGAAAATGTTGGTATTTGTCAGATTCATAAATAAAAAACTACTTAGTAGAAATAAAGGGAAAGGGAATAAGAGAAGAGAGGGATATGATAGAAGGGAGGGTAGGTTGGGGGAAAGGGTAATCAGTGCATTCTGTTTTGGGGTGGGCGGAGGAGAGAGATGGGGAGAAAATTTGGACCTCAAAATCTTGTGGAAGTGAAGGTTGAAAACTAAAAATTAATATAATTTTTAAAAAAACTACTTAGTAGTTCTGTCATCATAAGTCAGTTAACCTCAAAAAGCTTTAGCTTCCTCATCTGTAAAATGGAGAGAATATGCTGTTTGATTTTTTGGATTAATGTGAAATAAACACTTTAAAACATGATTTATAGTTGTTATGACGAGAAGACTTTGCAGTCTTTACCATTGAAGGAAGTACCCATGTGATATCTCCTGTCTCCATTCTGTTGCCAAAATAATTTTCCCAAAGTAGTAAGTCTGGCCATGTCATTCAGTAAATTCCAGTGATTCTAAGACAAGTTTCTCTGTTCAGTTTTTAAAGTCTTTCATAATTTGACCACAACTTACTTTTTCAGACTTATATAATACTTCCTTTCTTGTATTCAGTAGTCAGCCAAACTCACCTTCTTGTCATATTCTAGACAGGACCTTCCATCCTCCATGTTCATGCATTTACTTAACTCTGCCCCATCCCTGAAATGAGTCCACCACTTCACCTCAAGTTATTCCCTTCAAAACTCTAATCAAGCATCATTTTCTAACATCATTCAATAATCATTTATTAAGCACTTGCTGTGTGAAACTTTTCCAGATTCTTACAAGCAGCTAGTGTCCTTCCCCCTCCAAAAACATTATCACATGTGTGTGCGTGCGTGCATGTGTGTGGTGTATAACTCGTTTGTATATAGATGTTATTATCCCCCAGGAGAATGCAAGTTTCTTGAGGGAAGAGACTCACTTTAGTCTTTATATCCCTGATGTACTGGCCCATGCTGTATAGTTGATAAATGCTTGTGATTTGAAGTCACAGATTTATTCTGTATTTAATACAACTGAAGAGGCAGCTAGGTGGTGTGGTGGATAGAATGGCAGATCTAGATTCAGGAAGACCTGAGTTCAAATTTAACCTCAGACACCTGTTAAGTGACCCTGGGCAAGTTACTTAACCCTGTTTGCCTCTGTAAAATGAGCTGGAGAAGGAATTGGCAAACCACTCCATTATCTTTGCCAAGAAAACCTGAAATGGGGTCATGAAGAATCAGACATAACTGAAAATGACTAAATAACAACAACATAATACTGATTAAATCCAGCTTTTTTGAGTAGTATGCTTCTATTTGATCTTTCTAGTTTCTCTTGTAGAAGTGGACACAGATTGAAATGGAAATGTGGCAAAAATAAGCAGAGATGGAAGTAATCAAAGTTGGAAGGGCTGTGGAAAGACAGGCACACTGGTACCATTATTGATATGATTGCGAATTAGTCCATCCAGTCTAGAAAGCAATTTGGAATTTTACTTTAAAAGAAAAGTTACTAAAATGGCCCAACACTTTTACCTAGAGATAATATATATTAGATATATATAATATATTCATAGTAGCCCTTTTTGTAATAGTAAAGAACTAGAAACAAAGTAATTGCCCATTGATTGAGGAATAGGAAACAAATCATGGCACGTAAGTATAGGGAAAAAGCTGCACCATAAGAAACAATTTGTGAAGGATTCAGAGAAGCACAGGAAAATTAATAAGCAGAACCAATAAAACTATGTACACAATTACCACAACCAAGTAAATAGAAAGAACACAAAAGTAGAAACTGTATGCCTTAATAATGAACAACTTAACTTCAGAGAAAAGTTGGAAAATGCAGCTCCATTACACAAATTTGGGTTTGTGGATGTAGGATGTCGCATATATAAATGAGGAGCATATTATATATGAAAGTACAAAACAATTTAAGCATGACTGTTTGCCAGCCACTGGAAAAATTAATACAAAAAATGAGACAGTTTGCCCTTGAGAAGCAGACACATTTTATACAAAGAGACAACATACATAGATATGTGATAACCAGGGAAGAGAGTCTTGGTCTGGGAGGTGATAGATGGTGACCTGATCCATAAGCATTGTTAACTGGTTGATGACTGTTTCCAGAGCAAAAGGTAGTAAGCTGAGGTTGGGGAAATGTGCATATAGCATCCATGCAGATGGCAAGTTGTTATGAGTGGACTGCTGAATGGGATATGAAGCATAATCTAATCTGGCCTGAAGCCATGCAAATTTACACTCATTGGGGATATTTGAGCCCTAGAGTAGGAATTCTGGAGGTCCACTCACCTGTAGCATTGCTGATTCAAATGGTCGTATCACAACAGTGTTGGTGGCATGGCAGATGGCAAAAGGGCCTAAATGGATGGCCTGATGGTTTATGGAATTTTAGATTCATTTGATGTGTTGATTAGTTTTGTGGAATTGTTTTTTTGTCTTACTCTTTGTTAGAAGGGATGGTTAACTGGGGAGGGGGAACAAGAAGGTAGAACGTATAACGAACAAGGTTAGTAAAAAGGTGGTTTTGGTTTTTTGTTTGGTTTTTTTTTTAATAAGAATTGGAGGCCTAGGATACCATAAGAAAGATTGAAAATGTGTTCAAATTGGCTTCCCATGGAGAATGTCTCCTAACTCCTAGATATGTAGATACTAGTAGAACACAGTAATTGCTGGGGAGAGAGATTTTAAATAGATTAGGCAGTCGAGTGGGAAGTTGGCATGGAGGAACCCAGTTGAGTCTCTATTTGCACAACTTAGTGAGTAATATAGGTTAGTCTTATTTGAAGATGGAAATGACTATGTGATAATCTGATTTGTCATACTGTCTCTCAACAACAACAAGTTGCTCAGAGTATATTTCTAGTATCCTTAATGTTGTGTTGTTTTTACAGGTCAAACTCAACAGGTAGTAACCCAAATCATCAGGGGGCAGCCTGTTTCCACTGCAGTGTCTAGTCCTAGTGCAGCATCTTCAAGCTCTGGACAAAAGGTAGTAACATCAGGAGCACCTGTGCCACATATACAGCCTCCGTCCTCCACCCCACAGCCTCCTCGGCCCCAGCAAGGACAAGTGAAACTTACAATGGCTCAGCTCACTCAGTTAACACAAGGCCAGGTAAATAATGGCAGCTACTTTTTAAAATCTTTAAATGGGACCTTATATGTTACTGCTTTATAGAATACCATCAGGGCCTAGCACAAGGCTCTTGGCACCAGGTTCATTGTACCACATCACCTTTCTCTACAAGCTTGAGGTTTCCTCATTTGTAAAGTAGAGAAAAATAAATAGGGTTTACTTTGTCTGCCTCACTAGTCTGAGAGGAAGAGGTGTATGTGGACTTTGTGGACCTTGAAGTGGTATAGACAGAATTGCATTACATGTTATAATAGTAGCAGCAGCAGCAGCAATAGTAGAACACATATATGACAGTTAAAATAATGATGATGGTAACAGCAACAGTATATCCCTTAAGCCCAAGAAATTTTGTGTGCAGGACCTAAATAAATGCTTATGGAACATCACTCAAAAAGTCTTTTCCTCCCCCCACAACTTCTTGATTCTTTTAGTTCCAAAATAATAGAGTATATAAGAAATAATAGAGTTGTTTGCTTCTTCAAATAATTAATTTGAAAGCTACCAGATTTTGTCCTCAGGGTAGACTTTTCAGCATGTGTTAAACATTCTGAAATTTATATATTTTAGCTAGATGTTAGTGATATTTCATCACTTTACATAATGATTGAAGAGATATTTGTTAATAGTGCTAAGTGCTAGGTATGATAAAGCAAAAGACAGTTGGTACCTGTCTTCATTGATTTTACATTCTTATGGAGGGGAAAACAACACCCAGAAAGGAGTGGTGGCTAAGGATAGAAGTATTGATCCAGGACTTCTCAGAGGGAAGAATATTGTCTTTCTACTCCACAAGCCTGGGTGAATAAAGTAAGCTCTCATCAATTAAAAAGATAAAGCCCCAGGATAGAAGTTTTGGTAGCAGTAACCATATACCATGACAAGGTAGTTAAGTTGAAGTAGTAATGTCTCATGATGTTTCTGGGATAAAATTTTCTGAAATGCATTACACACTGTGTGATCTTCTTAAGCATGTTATCCTGAACATAATTTAACACTTGGTGATACTGGTTCATCATACGCATTGTACTCTGGTGAAATAGTGATGTGCTATGGAGATGCAAAGGGCTAGGCCATTCGTCCCTACATTAAATGTCCCCAAAGCTAGTGATTTTTAGTTTCTTGTGTTTACTTTTTATAATTTTTTGCTTCCCTTGCTGTTATCTATCACTTTCTGCTGTTATCAGAATATCTATTTTTCATGGTCCTTCCTTGCCTCCCTCTTTGTAGTTTATAATTTATCATAGTCTTGAAAACCTAAGGAAACCTGATAAAAATTGTATGTAGACTACCTCTAAATTGGTTCCAAATGAGAACTTGGTTGACTCTCCTGCAAGAGAAATCTATAGATTTAATAATCTATATTGTGCGGAGGCCTTTTTTGCTTATTTTTTTCATTTTTCTGCTATGTAAAATGAGGTGAAATTGTAAAATTGCTGAAATTGAGGATAAATAGATGGTTATAGTGTGAAATTATTTAGTCCATACTCCTTGATATGTAGTCATTATTGAATACTTTCTGAAGCTAGTATATTTATCTTCTTTGTGTATTTGGGTTTTTCAGTTCCATGTCTGTAGCCTGAACCATATGATTTAGATATATATAGATATAGATATATACATATACATATATATTTTTGATATACAGATACGTATCTTGTATATGTATATGAACTCTTCCAGTATGAACATGTTTTTAATATATGTGAAGGTGTAAGGGGTAATTTTAAGCATTTTGTGTTCATCCTGTTTTCCTCTTAAAGTGCCCAACAGTAACTACCTATGAACTCTCAATTTGTATTTCTGATAACAAAAAATACCATCAGTCTAAATGATCAACATGTATTTAAGCCCATTCTTTGAACAATATGCATTTATATGGTGACTTTTTTTTTTATAGGGTGGAAGTCAGGGTTTGACTGTTGTAATTCAAGGACAGGGGCAAACTACTGGACAACTGCAGCTGATCCCTCAAGGAGTAACAGTGATTCCGGGGCCAGGCCAACAATTAATGCAAGCTGCAATGCCAAACGGTACCATTCAGCGGTTTCTCTTCACCCCTTTACCTTCGACAGCTACAGCGGCCAGCACTACGACAACAGTTTCCACCTCAACATCAGGTAGGGTTTAGGCTTATTTAACATCTTTAAGATTGCTAGCTGCATATTACCAAACTAAGTAAAAATGAGAGCTCTTAGAAACCAAAACAGAGAGTTCTCTATCTCAGAAATAGCTTTTTAAGGTTAATATCTGTAGGTGTTTGGACTAGAATAATGGGAATGTTTGGTTTTTTATTTTTCACAGCTACAAGTGAACAGAAACAAACCACACAGTCAGCTCAGACCCAGGCTCAGCCCATCCAAGCCCTACCACCCGCTCAGCAGCCAAGTCAGAGTCAGCCACAAGCCCCACCTCAGACTGTTCAACCTTCAGCTCAGCCCCAGACCCCAACTCAAACTCAGCCCCAGTCCCCCAGCCAAGCTCAGCCCCAGCCACAAGCCCAGCCTGAGGCCCAGACTCACACTGAAGTCCAGACCCAAGCAACAGCTTCATCCCCTGTCACTTCTGAAGCACAGCCTGTCCTGACACATTCGAATAAAACACAAGTCACAATACAGTGTCCGTCTCAAAGCCAGGTCCAAGGGCAGTCTCCAGTTCGAGTCCAAAGCCCACCGCAGGCTCGAGTACTTCCACCAGCTTCATCCAATGGACCCACTGTATGTCAGTCCCCAGTGCAGACAGCAGCCTCGCAGCCAGTTCAAATTCAGCCACATACATCGGTTCAAATTCAGTCCCAAGTACAGCAGCCATCACAGCCCCAGCTTCAATCTTCCATACAAACTCTCCCAACAACACAAGCTTTGAATCAAGTTACTGTAACCTCCCCATCCCGTCCTCAGCTACAAATCCAGCAGCCACAGACACAAGTCATTACTGTGCCTCAGCTACAACAACAAGTTCAAGTTCTCTCTCAGATTCAGTCACATGTTGTGGCTCAGATACAAGCCCAGCAGGGTGTTGTTCCTGGGCAAATCAAACTTCAGTTACCTATTCAGATTCAGCAGACCAGCCCTGTGCAGGCCCATCAGATCCAGAACGTCGTCACCGTGCAGGCAGCCAGTGTGCAAGAACAGCTGCAAAGGGTTCAACAACTCAGGGAGCAGCAGCAAAAGAAGAAGCAGCAGCAGATAGAAATTAAACGTGAACACACCCTCCAAGCTTCAAATCAAAGTGAGATCATCCAAAAGCAGGTAGAGTCACAAGTCCTTACTTGTTTTTATTTTTAAAGACAGTAACATGAATTATAGTTCCGTAATATTTCATTCATGAAATTCAATGTGTCCAATTTATCGGTATCAACTTTTCTTATAACATTTTTAATAACAAGATTCTTTAACCTTGAGTAAGCTGCTGAGTTGCCTAAAAATACTGAACAAATGCCTGAAACTATTTGCAACCATGTCTAGACATATTTATTGAGTGTTATTGGGAAATAACTGCTTCATTTTTAGGAGAACAAGAAGGTGGACGATTAAAAAGAAGAGATTTGCACAGTATTTGTAACTTTTAGTTGATTAGTGTTAATGAAGAACTTTAAGAGAGGTAACAATAGTAATAATAATAGCATTCAGGTAGCACTTTACAGTTTCTAAAGTTCTTTAAAAATATTTTATTCACACAGCAACCCTACAAAATAGATGCTGTTATTAACCACATTTTCCAGACAAGGAAACTGAGGTAGACAAAGGTTGAGTGACTTGCTCAGTTTTACACAACTTGTAAGTGTCCAAAGTTAGGATTTCAACTCAGGTCTTTATGACTTCAGGTCCAACACTCTTTATCTGTCATACCTCCTGGCTATTTAGGTATCTAGAAACAAGTTCACATCCAGTTTCATTTCATTCTGAGATCATTTGAGTTTGTCTTAATGAAGTGTGTATCCCAGCCATAAGAAAGTTAACATTACTTAGATGTTTAGTCATAGCCTTAAAAAATATTTTATTGATATTTGTTTTTATATCACTTTCATTTCCCCAAAACTCCACCACCAACACGGAATCCTCCCATGTAACAAAAACAAGACAGTTCCGCCAGTCACTGATGATAATGTTTACCTTATTCCATTAGTAGTAGACCTCTAGTTTGCTTCCTCCCTACCAAGAGTACAACATTGTCTTCTGAAACCTAGATAGGTTTACATTTAATCTGAGTTCTAGAGTCTTTTAGTTGTTTTCATTGACATTATTGTGGTGTGCATGTGTGCACAGAGAGATATAAATATCTATATCTGTGAAAGTTCTCTTGACTTTTTACTTGGTCTTCCTGAGTTGTTGTGGCTCAGAATCATTCACCACCTGGTAGCCAACCTTCTGAGTCTTAACAAATTTAGTTGTTTGATTGGATAACAGATGCACAGTTTATTGCCATACCCATATGCAAAAAAAAAACTTCCTAGATTATCAGGGACTACCAGAACTTACGCTCCATTAATTTAGCTTTCAAGAAGCAAAAGTCACCTGTACACTTTGGTGAGACAGTGGAATAGAATTTTTGCAGAGTGTAATAGTTTCGTTGCACAAATACAAAGCGGTCTCACTGGAATGTGTTCTGAATAAGGTAAGTGCATTGAAATCCCATGAAATCATCTTAGTTATTAAGTATTAGCTTCCTTAGCTAACTGATCCTAAAGCACTTAAAGAGAGAATTTTTTGTTTGCATCTAAAACCTCATCTAATTTACTGAAATTGCCCATTTCACAAGACCGAATTTTTTTTTACCATGTGTTTTCATCTCTAATGTTTAGTGTAAGAAGATAATAAGTAGAAAGATGCAAAGAATTAGACTAAACTTTTTTTGAAGTGCTAAAATTAGGAAAGAAAAAAGATGTAAGAGCCATCAGAATTTTTGGAAAACACAGAAGAATATTACTTTACTCTTAAACCCTCATTACTTCATTAAAGAAATGGCTCTCCATAGGATTGATGCAGTGGTACACTTCACAGCCTATTTTGACTTTTTGAATTACTAAAGCATTTTCAAGTCCATTCCTTCTCCTTGGCCTCTCTTGTTAATCTTGTGAACATTAAAACCTAGAGAACTGAGAAGTAATTCTGCATGCTCTAGAAACATTTTGTTCTCTGAGAAATCTGTTCCTAAGAACCCAAAATTCAGTCTCCATTGCCAGACACGGTGGCACAAACATGTAATTTTGCTACTGCAGGAAGCAGAAGCTTGAACATCACTTAGGCTTGGGAGTTCTGAGGTAAAACAGGCCTAGAGTCAATTAGCAGTCTGCACTAAGTCCAGTACCAGTATGGTGAGGAGTGGGGACCACCAGGCTGCCAAAAGAGGGGTAAATTGGCCCTGAGGAGAAACAAATCATAACTTCCGTACCAGTCAGCATGAGATGGAGCCCAGGAATGGCCATTGTACTTTCAGACTGAGTAAATTAAGGAGATCCAACTCCGCTTTTCCCCTCATATCACTTCTTATGCTTGCCTAAAGTTAGTAGTTGTTGTTTGCTTATTTAGTCATGTCTGACTTCATTATCCTATGGACCATACTGTCCATGGGCTTTTCTTGGCAAAGATACTGGAGTGATTTGCTGTTTTCCTTCTTCAGTGGATTAGTTAGTAGTAACTTTGCCTAAATGCAAACTGAATTGCTTCCTAACACTGCACAGTATTTTTCTATTCCCACAACACTCAGAAACCTAGTAGGCAAGTCATAAGTAAATAAAATTTAACTCAGTACAATTAACTTAAAGCTAACCCAACTTTAATGGAGTTTTCCTAACCTCTGAAGTGAGGACAAAGTTCCAAAATTAGAGGCAAAAGTAAATAGAAAATTTAGACTCGTTGTTTGTATTCCCATCATGGGAAGACAAAGATAATAATGAAATAGTCTCTGCCCTCAAGAAACTTAGGTTCTATCAAAGGACATAATATGTGTGTATATAAGTAGTTATAAAAGGTATACTAAATAACTAAGAGGAAATGTGGCATAGTGTATAGAGATCTAAAACAGAAGCCTGAAAAAAACAGCATTCAGATCCTGCCTCCAACACATGGTGCCTTGAATGAGTTACTCTGGACAATTAATTCTCTGAAACTGTAAGTTGCAGAGAAGTTGCCAACTTTCATTAATAGAAGGAGTTTCTTTATCTGGGATCCATTCTCTGTACCTTTCCCTGCAAAATAAATAAGGTAACTGGAGACAGGAGAGATTATATTAGCAGCTGAGGAGAATCAGGAAAGGCTTGATATGGAAAGTGATGCTTGTGTTCAGTTTTAAAGGAAGCAAGGGGTTTCAGGAACTGAAGGTAGGAGGGGGAAGGGCACATGGGAAACAGCTAGCACAGACAGAGGTGGAGATTGTTGGAGAGTCATACTTGAGGGTCAGTAAGAAGGGCACAGTTACAGTCAGATTGGTGGGGTGAGGGAGGGTGGGAAGTTGAGGATAATGCTGAAATTTGGAGTTTATGTAACTGGAAGGATGAAGGTGCCTTTGACAAAAGTAAGTACACTCATTAAAGGAATGGGTTTAGGAGAAAAGGTAATGAATTCTGTGCAGTAGGCATTTGGAGATGCGTGACAAACTCAGGAGAGACTAGGACTGAATATATAGATTGAGTAGTTATCTGCATAATGTTGATAATTAAAACCTTGATACTTGATGCAGTCACCAAGTGAATGTAGACAAAGAAAAGAGAGTAGGGCCCAAGACAAAGCCATAGTGAGTGGGTAGGATATGGACGATTAATCAGCAAAAAGAGAAGTTGCAAGCTTAACAGGTGAAAGAACCAAGAAAGAGCAAAGTGTATCCCAGAGGAGAGTGTTCATAACATCTAGAGGTTGAGAAGGATAAGAATTGAGAAAAGACCATCTGGCTTAGCCTTTAAGACATCATACTAGGGAGACAAAAATTTAAGTTGAGTGATGAGCTCAGAGGATTAAGAAATGAAGAGGGTAGAAGAAAGTGGAAATGACTTTTTCTAGGAGTTAGATTTAAAGGGAGGAAAATCAGGGAATGATAGGATAAAGTAATAATGTCTTTTTTTAGGATCGAGTTGGCAAGCATGTTTGTAGACAGCAAAGAAGGAATCAACAAAGTTTGAAGGCAGGAAGATTGTGGGGGCAATCTACTAGAGAAGATGGGATGGGATCAAGGATGCATATAGAGGAGTTGGCCTTGGTAAAGAAACAGTTGACCTCTTCATTAGAGAATTATTATCAGGTGAAAGTCCCAGGTAGAAAGGAGGACAGAATAGGAGTTGATGTCAAAAGGTTTTGAGATATAGGAATAGGGAAAAGAGAAAACAAGACAAAAGGATTCTTTTAGTGAAGTCTTCAACTTAGAGGATAGATGGAGGCACTGTATGGGAGGCTTTCAAGGAAAGCAAATTTCTAACAACTTTTCTGGGGAATGCGATGGAGAATCAATTGGGGAGGATTTTTTAAATTGCTTTTTTATGATGATCTGGTTGAGAATAGATAACATAAATTTGTAGTGGACCACATCATCTTAGTTGTATTATTTCCTCCAGCTTCATTCATACCACATGTGTAGAAACAAAGGAGAGAGATTGATAGTGGGTATAATTCAGAATTAAGCTTTAGCAAGGATTGAGCTAAAATAAGGGGGCAGGGAATTTGAGAGTAGAGGACAATGTCAAATAAAACTGGTTAATTCTCTAATCAGCATAGAGAATGGAGTAAAATTGAAGTAAAGGCAGAAGTGTGGTGATCTGGGAGAGTGCTAAGACAGAAGTGAGAGAGAAGACTTAAGTTTAGGACAACAGTAAGGCAGAGAGATGGAATGGTAACATTATGATCTTATAAAAGAATTCAGGAGGTTTTGTTCCTAGAAGTGAATCCCTTGTGGGTGATAATGATATCAAAGGTGTGACTACCCCTAGTTGAGGAAACTAAAGAATTGGAAGATTAAGGTGTTTGAAAAAACATCATGTGTTGATGTCCCATAATTAAGAAGACAGGAATTTAGGTGGAAAAGAAGGGTACTGAATCCCTTGAGAAAGATAGGAAAGGTACTGAATACTTTAAAATAGGAGAGAGAACTGCCACTAGAATCTGTATTGGATAAGCCAATCTCAAAGGGAGTGACAGTATAAGGGCAATTTTGGAAGTAGCAGGGAGGACAAGGATCCCTACTCTCCTCCTAGGACCAGTGTGTATGTGTGTTGGGGTAGGGAGTGGGGAGTATGAAAGAATATATACCCAATGCTATAGAAAGGTAACCTGACATTCAGTACCATCTTTAGGAAGCCAAATCTCTGTGAATATTAAAGATAGAAAGAGGGTACAATGAAAGGAGCATACAGAACTAGAATGTGGCATGGGAGGGGAAGGAGTGAGTTGTGTTTGTGAATAGACCACTTTCCACAGGTGAATAAATGTGTGGATTTCATAGTTTTCTTGATTATATGTCCTGTTTCCTAAGCAAGAATCTCTCAACAGTTTTCCTTTACATAAACTTGGAAATGTATGTTGTCTGTTTTTCTTTTACCTAGTTATATCATAGCCATACATGACTGCTTTAAAAAAAGTTGAGCTTGTCTGTCCTTATTTCTTACACGTTTTATTTTATAAATTATTACTTCTTTGGCTGATACAGAATATCCTGGTTACCTGAGAGTGTTTGGAGTAACGTAAAGGTTTAATCATAAGTTTTTTAACGTTTCACTTAGAGTAATGAATAGGGATAGGGACAGGACACGTCCTATAGGGAACTTCAGAGAAAAAAACTTCCTCTGCCAACAAAGATCAGCACATCCTCTGCAACTTTTAGTATTAGACTGAAAGGTTGAGTGACTTACCCAGGGTCATTAAACAATTATATGACAAAGGTAGGATTAGAACCCAGGTCTTCCAGGCTTCAGGGCCTGCTCTCCCTACACTATACATCTATTAGGGAGACTTACCCACAAGATCAAAGATCTTCCCTAATTAGAAGAACTTTGGTAGTCTTAATCTCTTGCCATGTTCATTCATACTTAGACATATCTGCTTTACATCTCTTATTGGAAGGCCCTAATTTATGTCACTAAACAGTCAATCAGTCTTGGGGTTTTGTTTTGTGTTTTTTTACATTGTAGGAATACAGGGATTTTTTTAAAATTAACATACATTTATTTTTTCCAGATGGGAGAGGGGGATAACAGAGCCCTTCTAACAAATACACATTTTCACAAAAAACAAGGGAATTTTTTCCCCATTTTATGCAACATTCTATTTAGTGCGAGATTTCTGTTTAGCCATATTGATCTTTACTGCCTGCTTTTGATCACTGGATGATCATGTTGTAGAATTTAGCACTAAAAGAGACTTAGAACTCTTCAAGTCCAACCCCCTTCTTTTATAAATTATAAATATATAAATTTTATTATAGCTATAAAATGATAAATAAATCTTTATAAATAACCTTCACTTAAACATATTTCTAAATAATTAATTCCTTTGATTTTGCATATTCAGTGGCACATAACAACTCTGGAGCATATACTCCAGTTTTTCTTTTTCCTTCTTGGCTTAATTTTCAATTAATAGATAAACATTTATTAAATACCTCTTTTTTACTCAGTTCTGGGGCATACAAATGCAGAAAGGAAGTGATTCCTACCCTCAAGAAGCTTGCGTTGTATTAGGGAAATATGTATACATAAAAGTACACTCAAAATATATACAAGGCAAATTTGGGAACAAGACACCATCCGCTGAACGGTAAGGGAGAGGCCTCGTGTAGAAAGCAGGTGACACTTAAGTTGAGTGAAGGAAACCAGGAATTTTAAGTAGATATAATGAGAAAATAGTTTGTGCAAAGGAACAAAGGAGATATGGCAGGCAGACTAGTATGACTGTAGGGGACGTTGTGAAGGGGAGGCTCACAGGGTCATTTGCCTCAAGACCATTTTGAGGAATATCACTTTAGCAGCCATATGAAGGGTAGTCTCTCCCTTAAAGCAGAAAGAGCAATTAGGAAGGTATTCAGTAGTCAAAGCAAGAAATGGTGAGTATCTGAAGTAGAGTGGTAGCTGTTATTAGAAGGAACTAGACAGAGATGAGAGATTTAATGGAGGTAGAATCAACAAAATTTAGCAACTGTTTGGATATTTAGACTGATCAAAAAATAACTTTGCAGACCTGACTAGAAGGAGGATAGTGTTCTCAACAGGAATAGAGAAGTTTATAAGACAATGGTTTTGGGGAAAAGATAATGAGTTCTTACTCAGAGCAATGAAAAAAAACAATGAAAACAGGAAAAAAGTAATGGAAATATACCTCCTCTCTAAAAACAGACAGGTGGGCTATAGTATTTTGCTTAACTTTTTAAAAAGCAAAGATAATTAATGAGTTTTGTTTTAGACTGGTTTAGTTTGAGATATATCCAGTCATTCAACAAAGATTTATTAAAATATCAACTATGTAACAAGCCCAGTGCCAGACCTTAGGATATGAAGACAAAAATTCTCTATGCTCTTTGCAGGAAACTGGTGTCCTAAGACTGGAACTAAAGAGAAAGAAGGGGGCAGTATATAGAGATCTGGGAGTTGTCTGTTTAAATATGATAAATTCAACCTATGGCAGCAGTTGAAGTGCCCAAGAGAGTGTTAACAGGAGAGAATATGAAATCAGTACTTGAAAGGATGGCCAAAGAGGTAGATTCTTCCGAGGGAAGCCAGGTCTTTATGAGTGCCAGAAGATTAAAGAATCACATAAGGAAGACAGGTCTGAGATGAAGTTGGTTAACAAGGATTCCAGAGGACATAATTTAACCTCTGGAGGTTATAATGGAAGGAGGCAAACAGATTCAGTATGGAGACCTTGGACTGAGATGGAAGTTTTATATTAGTATCTATCTATTTATACCAGTTACCTTTAAAAGATGTCTAACGTTAAAATTTTATGTTTTTTCCTTTGTTTTTTGCTTTTGAACGGTAACACTAAATGAATCTTTAAAAGATTAGTTTAAGTAAGAATAAATAAGCCCAATTTTTTCGATAAGTTGCCGTTTATAAAAGTGGCTAGCACAGAAGAATTTCTGAATCTTTTAAAACTACTTTAGTAAGATATAAACAGCCTCATATCCTAGAAATAGTTTATAGTATGAATCAAGCTAAGAGTGTTACTAAAAAATTACATAGACCTAAGTATAGGTCACACTCCAAAAATGAGACTTCTTTAAAAGAAATATATAGTTATAGCCATATTCTGAAAAATAATTCATCCAAATTAACATTAAAAAAAAAAAAAACTCGACCTATTTGGGAGAAATAGTTAGCATGGTTCACTGGGAAAACAGTTGGACTTCTAGTTGTGGAAACTGGATTCACATCCCACCTCTACCACATGATGACTGTATGGCCAAAGGCAAGTCACTTAATTTCTCAACCTCAGCTTCCTCACCACTCAGTGTGTTAGGGATTTGTTGTTTATTAGATTGTCTTAGTAGACAAGTTTTAGAGTTGTTTGAGTCTCAGAAGAGCTCCATGATTTGCATTTGCCCACAACCACACAACTAGTGTTAGAAATCAGATTTGAACAGAGGTATTCCTGACTCCAAGACCAGCCCTCTACCCACTAAGCGACACTGCCTCTCATCTATGAAATAGGGATGATAATGCTTGCACTACCTACCTCAAAGGTTGTTGTGAAGAAAAGAAAAGAAGTTCTTCAGAAAATTTCTGCCCTACAGAAATGCAAAGCATCATAAGTTAAAGGGAATCATGGGAATGTGGGGAAATTTAGAGTAGCATACATATAGAAAGTTGAGGATTTTGTGACTGAACAGGCTAAACATATGGCTGGTTCTCAGTTGTCCTCTTTCTTCCACCACCACCCCTCACATACACCTGTTTTCTCATTCCTTACTGAAGGCTGCTGCATGATTAGTAAAATTTGAAAAACCCTGGTGTTTAGAAGGGTTTTTCACTACCACCACTTGCCTCCTTTCTAATACTCCCTCTCTCCTGTAGAGCTCTTGGGAACCCTATCTGCCCACACCAACCCCAAAGTCTTCTCTCTTCAGGTATGATCAGAACCCAAGAAGCATTGCACAGACTCTTGGGGAGGGAGCTCCCCAGGAATTCCACCCCAGGGGGTCCTCAGCTAGAATTAGATATCTGAGGGGAAAAACAGAGAAATGATGGGCTTTGCAATGAGATGCCTCTTGCTGAGTGGTTAGACAAGGGAACACTCCTTGGCATTTACTGGAGCTTCTGTCCAGAAGGATTGACCTCCTTGCTTTACAGCCTCAAAGGCAGATGTAGTAACCAACGCCCTTACAGCCTTCAAAGAAGCTCCCTGGGAGTAGATCATTGAGGCTTAAGCTGGCTCTGGTTCTAAGAGGGCAGTGACTGGCTTTATTCAAACTAGATTTGAGATCATAGATTTAGAACTGAGAGAGACCTTAAGAACAGGCCACTGAGTCTAGTCCTCTCATTTTACAGAGAAACAGAGAAGGGATGTGACTTTCCCAGAGTCACACAGCTACTAACTGTCTGAAGCATGATTGGAACCCAGGTCTTCTTTACTCCAAATTCAGTGCCTAAACTACAATACCACTTTGCCTCTCACTTTGGCTCTTTGGGTACAAAGTACAGTCTGTGTTTGGACAGATCAAATATGTCATTTTTCATTGTATTTTTGAAACTGTTACCAAATTTTTTTCAGGCATTGAGGGGATGAAAGGGAGGTATTTACTTGTTTAATTTAATTTGATGTAGTTGCATCTTTTTAATGTGAAAAAAGTTTCCTCTTATTATAAAAGCACATGTCAACTCTAAAATTTACAGTAACTATTTTTTATAAAAATGGACACTGGATCTTCAAAAGGAGTAGTATCAATATCAAATTTTCTGTAGTTTAATTTTTTAGTTTTATTCAGCAGGAAAATTTTAACCCTTAATCTTTATTTACATAAGAAGAAGCTGAAATTTTCAAAATTAATGTTTAAATAAAATATGCAAAAGTCTTTTCTTTTAAAAGAACCCCTTCTGTGTACTTCAGCTTTCTAGTGCTAGTGTTAATTCTGTAATATTTCTTTGAATTTTGCTGTCTTCAAGGTGGTGATGAAACACAATGCTGTGATAGAACACTTAAAACAGAAGAAGACTATGACTCCAGCTGAAAGAGAAGAAAATCAGAGGTAGGAAAAATATTTTTAAGTATTAGAAAAGGATACTCTGTCAAAGTATTCATCTTGTTTCCCTTTGACTAGCACTCCAAGAAAGAATTCTGATTATTGCATAGCTTTCATATATTTTCTGTGTTTGAACTAAAATTCATTCTGTTCTTCTTGGTATATTTTGTGAATTTCTTATATTTTGCTATAAAATAATTAACTATGGAGCAGAAGATATTGAATATTGAGATAATAAAAATGACCATATAATTGGAGTTCATATAAGTTTTGCTCTGTTTTAAAGTATGGTTCTACACATGTTAAAATATTTCTAGACATAATTTTTAATAGATAATATTGTCTGTAAGCACCTAGAAAAGTCATTGGTACCTAATGTATTTTAGGCCTTTTTCCTATAGCAGCCCATCAGTTCAGCATTTTGTACCTTGTATATTTTTTCTTAGAATGATAGTCTGTAACCAGGTGATGAAGTTTATTTTGGATAAGATAGATAAAGAAGAAAAACAGGCAGCTAAGAAACGGAAACGGGAAGAGAGTGTGGAACAGAAGCGCAGCAAGCAGAACGCTACCAAGCTGTCAGCTCTGCTCTTCAAACACAAAGAACAACTCAAAGCTGAAATACTGAAAAAGAGAGCGCTGCTCGACAAAGATCTTCAGATAGAAGTGCAGGTGGGAAGAGGTTTTTTTCATTTTCCCTTTATGTCAGATACCCATTCTTTTTGTAAACTATTATCTTGAATTTTTAGGGAACAGTTGTTTCCTTAAACTAACTTTTTCCGTCTGTAAGAGTGATAATTATAACATGATTTTATGCTTTTAGCCAACGTACCAGAGCTCATACACTCCATTGATTTTCAGCTGCTCCCTCCAGAATTATCTCGTTTATTCTATTGAAACCACAAGAAATTGATTCTGTTTGAAGTAGTCAGAACATTCTGAATTCCTTTAAGAGCTTCTGACGCATTCTTTTGAGTATCCTTATTGGTGGCAAATCTTTACTCTTTGGTGGGGGGGGGTTGGTTTTTTAAAATAGACAAAAGGGGCAGCTAGGGTGGCACAATGAATAGAGCACCAGCCCTGGAGTCAGGAGGACCTGAGTTCAAACCCAGCCTCTGACACTTACTGGCTGTGTGACCTTGGGCAAGTCACCTAATCCCAATTGCCTTAACTTTCCCCCTCCAAAAAGAAAATAGACAAAAGCTGTTCCAAAAGAATTCCAAATTAGATTGACTGTCAAAATAATAGCGTTAAATGTCACAAACAAGCCATAAGGTAACATATTTGCTTTTCTTACATTGTTACTGTGTTAATGTTGAAGGCATTCTCAAAGTGTTTTAACCAATGGCAGTGCTATTGAAATAAGTATAGATACTGTCAAGGTAACTAATTTGAGGTACAACATTCACTTAAATGTGTAAATGGTGGTATGTTAAAATACAGTGTATCTACAGTTTATATATTATGAAAATTGAACTGATTTCTATAGAATTTTCTTTTCCTGCCTTTGGGATATTTGGCCTATTGTTGCTACAAACGTGAAAAATGATCTTTTACTTTAACTATCATTTATATTTTATGCTTTCCAAGTACATATGACCTTTTTTTTCCTTTGGTCTCTGGGGAAAAAATCAAACTATCTTCTCAACTTCTAAAAACTCCTAAATGGCTAGCTACATATAGGTTATTGTTAATCATTCATCTTTAGGCTTCCTAGGCTCAGGAAAGAAAAGAAATAAGGTTGTTTGCCTTATATCTTAAATGCTTACACGTCAACAAAGATATTTATTATCTTTGTCATGATCATTCTAAGAACTCATCCATCAGTGAATTTTTCTTAAAAGGTCAAGGTGAAAATTTACAGGGCGAAAGTTGCAGCTTTGTCTTTGGTTGTTGCTCAGATTTACATCTTCCTTAATTTTAGACAGATTTTTGAAATTCATTTTTTTTTCTTTTCAGAGAGCTTTGCCTCATACTCAAGTCTATGTATTGTGACTCCAAAATATTCTTGACTTCTCTAGGTCTAGAGACAAACAATTTAGAATAAAGTAAATTGACACTGCTACTTTGAACGTGAATGAATTTTCCTCTTACTAAATCAACAGATATTTAGAGCCAAGGATGAGGAATACAAAAATGAACAACCTCCTGATCCCTGCCTTTAAGAAACTTAAAGTCTAATGGTAGGGGTGACATGTACACAGATACAATACAGGGCAGAATGTGATCACAACAAAGAAATGTAAATAAAAGTACTCTAAGAAATTAGGAAAGAAAGATCACTTTCACCCGGAAAGATGAGCAGAGGCTTCATGAAAGAAAAGATAAAGATAAGGAGGTAATGCATTGTGTGCATAAGAGATGTCCTGCATGCACAGTGTAAAAAGAAATTCAGGGATGAACTAATAATCCATACTGGAAATCAGAATACATGAAAAAGAGGCCGGAAAGGTAGATTGGAGCCAAAAGAGTTTGTACTTGATCCTATGGATATCTAAGGACTTTGAACAAAGAATGACATAATCAAATTGGTGTATTAGGAAGATTGTTTTGGCAATTGTGTGGGAGATGACATAAAGTGTTAAAAGATTAAAAACAGAGAGATCACTTGGATGGCTACTACAATAGTCCATGCAAGAGGTGATGAACTAGGATGGTAGAGAAAGAGAATTGATATATATTGTGGAGATAGAATCACTCAGACTTTGTAATGCATTGAATATGGGGAATGAAGGAAAAAGAAAATTCAAAGATGACTCCAAGGTTTCAAGTTTAGATGATTGTGATAATGAAGCCAGTAATAGAAATAGGAAATTTAGGAAGAAGAGAAGGTTTAGAGGGTAAGGTAATGAATTTTCTTTTGAACGTTTTTAATTTAAAACGTAGATGGAACATGTAGGTAGGGATTTCTAGTAGATAGTTTACAGTATTCAGGAGAAAGAATAATCCTAGACTCATTGGCATAGAGATGATAACTGAACCCATGGGAACTAAAAAGATCACCCAGAAATAGGGAAAGAAAAAAGGACAGAAGCCCAGAACCTTAGGGACACCCATACTTAGTAGGCAGAAAGAGAAAGTTGAAGCAGCAGTTATTAAATGCCTAGTATGTGCTGGGGATACCAAGAAAGACAGAAGCCAGCCCTTGCTCTCAAGGACCTCAGAGTTTAATGGGGAAAATAGCATGAAAATCTCTATATACAAATAAACTATAGAAAAGATAAATTAGAATGAATAGATAGAGGGAAGGCACTTGCATTGGGCAGGGGGGGCGGGAATCAGGAAAGGCCTCTTGGCAGAAGGTGAGACTAGTTGGGACTTGAAGGAAGCCAGGAGGTAAAGTTGAGGAAGAGAGAGAATTACAGACATTGGAGACAGCCAGTGAAAGTGCCTAGTATTGGGAAGTGCAGAGTATTGTGCAAAAAACAGCGTCAAAGGGGTGAACAAGGTGTAAAAAAGGGTGGGGGTTTATGAAGGGCTTTGTATACCAACCTGAGGATTTTATATTTGATGTTAGAGGTAATAGTGAGTCACTGAAGTTTTTGGAACAAGATATCCATCTTTTATTTTCAGACATGCCTCACTTTGACAGCTGAGTAGAGGGCAGATTATAGTGAGGGAAGACTTGAGGCACACACAACCCACCACCAGCCTATCACAATAGTCCAAGTATGAAGTAATGAGGGCTTGCACCAGGGTACTGGCAGTATCCGAGGAGAGAAAGGGATGCATATGAGAGATGTTACAGAGATAAAAGTAACAGGCTTTGGCAACAGATTAGATAGTGGGGGGAAAAAAGAGTGTGAGAGGAATCATGGATGTCACCTGACACAATACAATTAGCCTATAAACATCCTCCCAGTCACCAAGGCAAAGGAATGTCCCTTTTGCTTTCAGCACACATTTATCAGCAATTCTTAATCTTAAGCCTTTCTGTATCTTAGGTCTTTAAGAATTGCTGTGGCCAAAAAAAAGTCTTCACTCTATAGCCAACCTAATTTATATAGGCTGGTCCTCATCCATGCAGGCACCACGCGCAAGTTTTTGAAGTCTTTACAGCTTTGATAGAATCTACCAAAACTTGTGTTTTGCTGGTGTAAACTTTTCTATCCCTGAGTCATCTCTCCCAAGCAATAAGGCACAGAGTAAGATTGTAGTGAGGATATATAGAATATACTAAAAATAACACTTATATAGGTTACCTTTTCATTTTATCAAGCTAGATTAGAGGAAAAATTGACCTGTCCTAAAAACAGATGCTACCATCCTCTCAAGCTGCCATTTATCCTATACCTTTCATCACCTTTATTGCTGAATATCTAGAAAGAGTGTACTTACTTGCACCCACTTACTCATCCTCCTTCACCTGTGGATTCCATCTCTGTCTCTCTGAAAAAACCCCTCTCCAGAATTGCTTTTTAGTTTGCTAAGCTGCTGATGGCTGGTTCTGAATTCTGTGCCTTCTTGACCTTCCAGCAGCACTTGGTATTACTCACCTCTCCCTTAGCACTCCCTGGCACTGCTCTTTCCTGGATCTCCTCCTATCTATCTGACCAGTCCTCAGTCCCCTTTGCTATCTCAGTTTTCTCCTTCTACCTTTCAGATTTATTTAGAGAAAAATAAGACATCAATTCAAACTTTACTAAGTGGTTATTTTACAAAAGATAGGTGCTATCCAAATAATTTCCCTAAATTCAGAGAAGACTAGCAAAATTTTTGTTTAAATATGTTAGTTAATTAGTGAGAAGCAACATGAGGTAATGGATAGGAAACCTAGGTTTAGAATTAGAATTTAGAATTAGGACCTAAGTTCAATGACTGCCTCTGGCTAGGAAACCATGAACAAATGATTTGACCTTTCAGTGCACTTAAGCAGCTTTCTAAGACTCTTAAATTACCAACAAGTTACTAATCTACAAAGGTAGAAGGAACAGCCACCCGAAGGAAATCACAGGTCCTGACCAAAGGATAATAGTGGTTCTGGGATGCATTTTCGTTTTGGATGGGTCATGTTTATGATAACATTTGATTTGTTTTGCTCACATACTATTGATGAATTTTATTGTGTCTGAAGTCACTCATGTGATCAACGAGTGTGGTATTTGTGTCCATTTTATTAGAATTTGGAGTAATTGCACATTTAATTATAAAATTGTATAGTTATTATATCTTGGCTTTTATGACATTGCTGGACATAAGCCCTTTATTTTATACTAAGTTCTAGGTCAGGAATGCAACCTTCATTTATAATTTTGTTCCTCTGGAATCCATTTAATGAATCCTGGTTTGCAACCAATCAAGCATTTATTAAGTGCCTACTCTTTGCTAGTTACTGTGCTGGACCCTGTAGATACTAAGACAGAAATGAAACAGTTGCTGTCCTTAAGGAGCTTACATTATATCAGAAGAGACAACATGTAAAAACATAGAAGGGTATACCAAATAAATACAAAGTAATTTTGGGAAGGAGGCATCATCTACTTTACAAGGTAGTTTTCAAGATGCCTTCCAAACGGAAAGCAGATCCTGCCCATATTTGTCTAAAAACCATGTCAGTGGAGAAAATACTACCAAGACACACTGTCCTTTTTCCTGAGCCATAAATAAGTCAGTCATGTTTATAAAGCTAGGTCCCCAGTTGGCACAAATAATGAATCCCCTAAAGGAGTTGCTTATATTTGAATTTATACTATTTGAAGCTATAATTATGTAAAATATGGTCATTGGTTCCAACTCAATGAAAATATGCTGTTTGAATTAGTATAATGTGGCTGACTATTTCAGGGGATTCATTATTCTCACTAATCGGGACTTAGCTGCATAGAGCTTTAAGTTTACACAAAATTTTTCTTGTGAAAACTTCTGTGTCAGGTCTTTGGGAAGTCAAAACTGTGAATGCCGTTGTAGACATGTAGCCAGTATTACTTGGATGCCTTTATAAATTTTTGTTATTTAATATTATTTTTCTCTTTATAAATGATTTCACAATTTTATAGTAGTTTTAAATGGTCTTGAGTTGCCCCAAGAGGGAGGATGGAAAAAAAGAACTTTTCTGCCTTCTGAACTAAAACATTTGAACATTAGAATCAAAGGAGATTACAGATGGAGTCTTCTCTGATCCTATTTAAATGATTAATGACCATTTTTGTTACATTTCATTTTCTACAGGAAGAGCTAAAGAAAGACCTCAATAAAATTAGGAAAGAAAAGGAGAAAGCACAGGCTGCAGCTGCTGCAGCTGTATCTGCAGTAGCAACCCCACCACCACCACCACCACCACCACCACCTCCACCACCAACCCCACCACCTCCGCCACCGCCACCTCCACCACAGCATTCGGTCAATGTCACATCAACTCCGACATTGCCCATCCCTGTATCTTCCCAGAAAAGAAAAAGAGATGAGGAGAAAGAGACTTCAGCTTCCAAATCCAAGAAAAAGAAAATGATTTCCACTACCTCAAAGGAAACTAAGAAGGACACAAAGCTTTACTGTATCTGTAAAACGCCTTATGATGAGTCTAAGTGAGTAGGTCCAGTTCTTTGAATTCTCTTTTTTCAGTATCTGTTTAACCATATCTATTAAAGCCTGGGGGTAGCAACATTAGTGTATATTTGAAAGCAATTTACAAGAGTGAAATTGTCAGTATGGTTTTTTTTTAACCTGGTAATCAAAACCTTGTACAAGGAAAAGCAAATTCATGATTTTGTTACAATTCTTATTTTTAGCCTGTTTGTCTTTTCATCATATTCCACTGTCCAAAAAAAACCAAACAAACATGCTTTGTGTTATTCTCTTGCATTTCTCTCCTCATCAGTTTCTCTCCTTTAGAGGACAATTAAGTGTGCCTTGGAAGTAAATTTTTAATTCCAAAATTAATCAGTAGGTCCTTCTAGAGATCAATCCAAAATTGAGAGCACTGTGTCTGTAATCTTTTCTTACATTTGAGCTTAAAGTTCATTTTTATTTACTGTCAGACTGTAGTTATTGAAAGATGGTACTGTTCTGTGGGGGAGTGGTACTATTTATTAATAATAATATCAGTAGCTTAATTTTGTTTTATTGTTATAAAATTCCTATTTATCAAGTACATCGTGAAACTATTCTTTCATATAGTCACAAGATTATGAAACACTCCAGAATATTCTTCATTTCTAACTGGAAAAAATGTCAGTGAAGGTGTTTGGGTTTGTTTTTTGTTTTGTTTTGTTTTGGCTTTTTGATGGAGGGGAGAGGGAAAGGTGTAACTTGTAATTTGGGGTATCTAGAGGAGGTCCTTCACACTTGTAATGATATGATGAATTATCATCGTTTAGAAAAGTATCTTAATTTTCTTCTTGAATTGCTAGTATGTAGATCAGATTTTTTTGTTTTGGTTACATTTGTAGTAATTTGTTATGTCAAGCAAATCTGATTAAGCAAAAATTGATTAACATTCTGCTCCCTCTGAATGCATTTAGTTATGTTGTCAGGTTTTATAATTTTAGGTTTTAAGACTCAAGTTAACATTGATAGTTTCTACTCTAGTAGACTTTCCGTACCTAAAAAATTTCTAAACTTGTTTTGTCTGTACTATGTTTAAACGGGAACCAAAAGCTGCTTTTGTAATGCTTTCTAATGATTTTACTCCAGTAGGTACAAATTCTACATCACAAATACCTTTTTTACATCACTTTTCCTTCCCTCTGCCATTCCTCCCAGTAGAACAGGCCATAAATTCATGTTTGGAATCTAAACCCTTTCTGTTTAGGTGAGATTAGGTGGGCATCTTCATTGTTTATTATCTGCATTCATTATAGATATATGGTGTACAATGTAAAAGGTTAACCCTATGAATTTATCCCTTTGGTCTAGTATGGGTGTGCTTCACTTTAAGCAAAGCTATGAAATTTTGATTTTTTGATATATTTATGCTTTCCCTCTGTCAATACTTATATGCTCATGCCCATAGAACCCCTTCATGCATTTCATCCTACATGACTCTTATCTACTTCTGTAAAAATTCCCATGGAGTCCATGAATAAAGATTTCCAAAATATAAAATGGATATTTTTTTGTACCTTTCGAAAGGTATATGAAAAGCGCTTTGTGCACTTTAAATATTTTATTTAACATCCAATTTAAATTTAAAATTTCAGAAATGCATTGCATAAAATGAGGTACACCTGAATGATAACTTCTTTAAGGTTGTATTGCATTTATTTTGTGTGGATACTTCACATTTTTCTTTGGCATTAAGATCATTGAATTGTGCCAAGTTCACTCATGCCATATTTTTAGTTGGAATAAGTTAGTATGTTTATTTAGTAAGGTTAACATCACCTATTAAGTTTTGCATTTTTTGTTACTACTTTGATAGAAGGCTTCCTGGGGATTTTAATGCAAAATTATACTAAAAGTTTGAGATGTAACTTGCTTCCAGCATAATTTTCTCAAAGTGCCATGGAAGCAACATGTATAGCTCCCGGAGAGCTTGTACAGTAATTCCCCTAAGATTCTGTTAGTCTTTGTACAAATGAAAGAAAAGAGCAAAAGAGGAGAGATGAGAATTAACCTCTGTTTTTGTCTTCAGCTCAGAAAGGCAGCTTATTCCAGAGTTTGGCACCTGGTTCCTTTTCTCTAGTTACATTGTCCAAGTCATGTGACCTGATGTGCTTAGGGATGCTAGTTACCTCATCTTGGCTGACGTGTATGTAGCTCTTGAAGATTTGCAAAACACTTTTCCGTGTAGTATCGTCTTAATTAATGCTTACAGCAGCCCTGTGAGGTAGACAGCAATAGATACTATTATCCCTGGTTTGCTGCTGAGGAAACTCAATGACTGGTTTTAACCAAGGTTTTCCCCATTCCCATCCAGGGTCTCATCCGCTGCGTACAAGTGCCCCTTCTCACCATAATTATGCTCACTCCTTTGACTGATTATTTTTTATACCCTGCCAGTCACCAATGTTAATTAGTACATCACTTTATTAGAATCAGTATATTAAAAAGTTATGGATGATAACCATAAGTGAGTCACAAATATGTTCTACACCTGTAACAAATATAAAACATCTTATATTAATAGATAACTATTTTCACACCATTCCATGCAAGGCCACATCTGTTTTTTAGATTGAATCTGTTACTTTGTTTTATTATCTTCATTTTCATCGCACACTCGTTGCACATTGCCTGCATTTATGTGCCACATATTATCTAAAAATATCCTCCAAAGAATGGTCTTTCTCTAACTTAGTTTATTTTAAGGAACCTGTGATTTTAACTAGATGAAACTCCTTTACATATTTAGAATATTTGGCAGAAATTCACGTACTATGTCTTTCTTGCCCCTTTTCTCCATCCTATCATGTGTTGTCTATATGTATCATACACACAACTGGCTGCCCTGCATGTTCTCCATAGTAGCATAACTTCTACGTGGTGTTTGCGCTTTGCTCTGTTTTTTAAACTTAACTTTGAGATACATTTTCAAACCTATCTAAGAAATAGCCTTGACATTGTGATGGCTTCTGTGGGATAGGTTTGATAGATGTAAGTTTGATTCTTTGGCTTTGGGGTTTGTGCCTATTCCAGTTTTATGCACATTCATTAGTGGAGACATTACCATCAGTGTGTTGTTGTGTTTTTGTTTTTGTTTTCTCCAAAATTCAGACCTACATTTCAGACCTACATTCTACTGAAAAGCATGCATTTGTTGAAATTGATGTGAGTGAATACTTTCACATTAGACACAGGGTCAGATGCTGTAGCTTTCTCTTCTCTCCATGGGTAGAGTGGTTGGATTCAGGAAGTTCGGTCTGACCTTTTATAGAAAGCCATTAAGCAGAAAGTGCATCAGTAACAGGGAAGACAGGGATAAAAGTGCCATGCAGTTCAAAATGACAATTACATTGTCATTTTCATTGTGAATACTTTTAGGTTCTATATTGGCTGTGATCTTTGTACTAACTGGTATCATGGAGAATGTGTTGGCATCACAGAAAAGGAGGCTAAGAAAATGGATGTGTACATCTGTAATGATTGTAAACGGGCACAAGAGGGCAGCAGTGAGGAATTGTACTGTATCTGCAGAACACCTTATGATGAGTCACAGTGAGTTCTGATAAGAGCATCTTATTTAATAATTTAGGAAGACAAACTGCTCTGACTGGTTATTTGTTTATTTTTCAATGTAAAAGAAGGGTATTTTTGCATATATTATACACCTATTACAAGTTCCTTCCCAATTTTTATTTTTTTCTCTTCCCTTCCCCCTCCCCTTTCAAAATTGATGTTGCTTTATAGTGAATGTTTGAGATATATTGGGAATATGCGGTTCAAAAGGTAGATTTGATTTTTCTAAATATAAATTAACCAGATTAAAAAAGAATATCTAGTTGGATTTTATTAGTGTTTGAAATGGTGCTTTATCTTAGATTAGAAAAATTAAAGTTTGAGCATAGCCTTTGAGACTGTTATTAGACTGTAGGCTTCTGACTGCCAGCTGGGTGGCCAGCAGTAGCTTCCCATTTGATATCTTATTCATTGAGAGATTTGAGCTTTCTTTTGTACTTTGAGCTTTAAAATCAATTAAATTAAATTTGTTTTTCTAAATCTGTTCTCCAACATAAGGCAATGTTACTAATACTTTTGATAATTTAGTTATTTGATTTTTTTTTTACTATAGGAAATACTAAATTAACAAGCTCTTAAATAAATGTCAGTCTTCAATCAATATGAAAACCATATTAGAACTATGTTTTATCCTAACGTTTAGTATATCTTCAGATATAAAATACTCATTTGAATGAATTGTGAAAAGCATTGTCCTTTCATCTTAGAACTTACATTTCTGTTTTGGATCTTGCAGATTTTACATTGGTTGTGACCGATGTCAAAATTGGTATCATGGGCGCTGTGTTGGTATTTTGCAAAGTGAAGCAGATCTCATTGATGAGTATGTCTGTCCACAATGCCAATCAACTGAGGATGCCATGACAGTACTCAGTCCATTGACAGATAAAGATTATGAAGGATTAAAACGAGTGCTACGTTCCTTACAGGTGAGGAATGACCACACAGTAAATAGCGGCACGTCTCCCATTTTACAGATATGATTGGAAAGGAAGCTGCTATTTAGCTCACAGATTATTTAACTCAACTTGTTTGCAAGCTTCCCTATAAATAACCAGCTACAGATAGATACTAGCAGTGATAGAATTAGAAATAATGAATTAATGAAAGCATTTATTAAGCTACTATAACTTACTAAGCACTAGGGATAAAATACAAAAGAGAAACGTTCTCTGCCTTCAGCCTCACATCCTAATTGGGAGTAGACTATACATATTAGAGAATGGTAGTGAGGAAAGTTTTAGTCGGAAGAATCTCTAGGATAATGAATAGAACAGCTAAGTTCCTTGCCTTTCTGAAAGGTAACAGCAGTATTGATCTGCTTCCACTACTCTTCTAAGGAGATTAGATACAGAGGGGAGAAGTGCAGCATGTGCCCCAAAATGTTGTGAAAAATGGAAAGTTGACCAGGGTAGATGATATGTGAAGTGTACTCTGGAGCAGACTAGTTGTAATAGGTTAGGTAAGTTTATACTTAGAAACTACCGAAGACAACTTGGCACAAGGGGAAAGTTTAAAAACTAAATAAAGCCCCTAGGAAAGTACACTTTTTAATTCACTGCTTCTTTAGGTAGAATCACTGGCAAGGCCTGTGGATCTCTCGTTTCCTTCATCTCTGGGCCTGCAGGACTCTTTGTTAAGTATTTTCTTTTAAAGGCCTGCTTCAAATGACCATTTGGAATCATTTTGTGACTTTGAATGGTAGTGAAAAATAATAGATATTCAGAAATAGAGAATAGATTTCCACAATATTTTTATTGATTCAGTAATTTTGGTATCTTACAAAATGAAGACTTACCTGCATGCTTGTAAATATAGAGTATGAATTAACATATTTCAAGCTGTGGGATCCTTTTCACCATTATATGTAATTTTAACTCTTTGCTTTCAAAATGTGTGTTATTTATCATTTAGATCCCACTTATTCAGTAACTGTCTAATGTGGGACTGAGAAGGGGGTGAGGTGCAGCAAGCTCAGGATGAAAACAAGCATCCTTCATTATGAAATTTAGACAAATCAAGTCCATTTCTGTTCTGGCCAAAATGAGAAGTTAAATCCAATTCTGTAAAGTTCACTGGGTCACTAATGGCTTAGCTGGGGATCAGTATTTACTTCTCCTAATAGTCTCTTTTTCCTCCCAGGCTCACAAGATGGCATGGCCTTTCCTAGAGCCAGTGGATCCTAATGATGCCCCAGATTATTATGGTGTTATCAAGGAACCAATGGGTAAGTGCTTCAGTCAGATGAGAACGTCTTCTTATTCTCTGCAGGTGATGTTTTCAAATTTGTAAAAAGTGATCGGTCACATGCGTTCCCTGTAACTGAAACATTTCTCCTGAGTTGTACTTAAGAACTTAAATAAATGCAATACTGTCTACATAGAATAGATTGTTGCTTTCCCAATTTTTAAGTGGCAATGGTTCTGTGGTTTTATCTCTGTTTTCAGATAAAATAGCATAATGCTAATGGTTTCTCCTATCCAAGGCCATTTCTTTTTAAAATTGGTATTAAAAAAAAAAGACCTCAGACTTGCTATATAAAATCCTTCAAATAAGATCTTTCTGAAGGTATGTCTTATTTAGCATTACGGATGAGATATTCACTCTTAAATTTAAATAGTGGAACTAAATTATTTGTAGTTGAGCTAAGACATTTCAGATAGATTGGAGAAATTCAAATAAAGTAAAGGTCACAGTGAATTTCTAAGTCAACAGAAATCCTGAGGCTTACTCTCACCCACAAATAATACTCATAATGACTAGCATTATAATTGTTTCCATGTAATGAAAGAGGTGACTTTCTCAACTTAAAAGAAGAGATAGTTCTTACAGTACAACATTTCTTCCATTTCTTTGAACAAAATCTGTGATTTCAAAATCAGCATATGAGGAACTCCCTATGAGCAAACTCCTAACCCTAACCCTAATCCTTTTACCCATGCAAAATATCACTTCCCTGCAAAATAGTGTTTCATTTAGCATTTAAAAATATCACGATAATTAGTAGAATTACAAAAAAAACATTCAGAAGGAATTCTTATTGGCAAAAAGAACTCTTCTTTGTTTTCTTGGCCAAAGTAAAATAGAAAAAGTATGTCATTGCATTTTTAGGACCCTGTCAAGGATCTTATGTTTTAAGATGAAGACTGACTGACTGAGTCCACCATAAATTTGTCTTACATAGCCTCACTTGGCCCCTCATGCTGTTAGGCAATCCTACTCTGTTATCTCTCCTTTATCAACTCACTATCCCGCTCTCCAGAGCGGTTCTTCCTATCTTTTTTATCCCTGCTCAAACCTCTCAGAGCCTGCCTTCCCACCCACCCTCTCACTGAACAACTTGCCTTATATTTCAATGAAAAAATTGAGGTCATTAAACAAGAAATGTACCTCCTCTTCCCTCCTCCTCATCTCATACTGCTTAGATGTCTCTTGTCACTATCTCCTCCTCACCTCATCTCACATAATGAGGTGGCCCTTCTTCTTGCCAAGTCAAACCCCTCCATGTGCACAAGTGAGCCCAGTCCATCTTGTGTTCTCCAGCACAAGTTGTCTACCTTATCAACCCTAGTCACATATCTTCAGTCCCTCCCTGTCTACTCCCTTCCCTAATGTCTACAAACATGCTCTTGACTAGCCTGTCCTCAGAAAACTCTTATTTGATCTATCTGTCCCTACAAAGTAGCATCCCATGTCTCTCTTTGCTTTTATGATTAAACTCCCTTGAAAAGGTGCTTCCACTTTTTTCTTCTTTCCTCTGGCTTCTGCCCTCATCATTCTACAGAAACTGTTTTCTCCAAAATCGGTATCTTTTAATTGTCAGATCTAATGACCTTTTCTCAGTGCTTATCCTGTTTATTATTCTGTGGTGGTCAGCAACGTTAGTCACCCTCTTCTCTTTGATATACTCTCTTCTCTTTAGGTTTTTGTCACACTCTTCTGGTTCTCCTCCTGTCTGAGCACTTCTCATTCTTTTTTACAGGATCTTCATCCAGGTCTTATATTACTATTGTTGGGCGTCCCACAGGCCTCCATCAGGAGCCCTTTTCTTTTTTCCCTCTACTTTGCTTTACTTGGTTGTCTCATCAGTTCCCATGGATTCAGTTATCATTGCTGTACTAAAGATTCTCAAACCTATTTATTCCAACCCTAACAGCTCTTTGCTAATCTCCAGGTTTGCATCCAACTGACTGTAAGACATTTTGAATTGGATGTCCCATAGACATCTTAAACTCAACACATCCACAACTGAATTCATTATCTTTTCCCTCATACCCCTTTCCCTTTTACTCTTGAGGGCACCACCATTTTCCTGTTCACCTGGGCTGGCAACCTAGGTGTCTTCCTCCACTCCTTATTCTCTCATCCCTCATATACAACCTGTTGCTAAGGTCTGTCATAAAATAAAAACCTTCATAAAGTCTCTCGAATACATTCCTCTTCTCTCTTCTCTTCTCCTCTCCTCTCCTCTCCTTATGGAGGCAGTGGTATTTAAGTTGCACCTTAAAGGACAGGTAAATATTTAGCAGTCTAAAGCAGAGGCGGAACACTTTCCAAACACAGGGATCAGCATGAACCAAAATATGGAGGCTGAAAAATTCAGGACATTTTGAGGAGCAGAGAGAGCTCTACTTTGGCTGGGCCATAGTGTGCATGGAGGCGAAGAGTCTGAGAAAAGGTGGGGAAGGTGAGGTGGTGGCAGATTGCAGAGTGCCCTGAGTGTCAGACAGAGAAGCTGGACTGTATTCGGGCAACATAGAACTGCAGAAGTGTTTTGTTTTGGTTTTAACACAAGGGTGACATACAAGAAAGATGAGTTTGGCAAAGGTGTGAAAGATAAAAGGAGAGAGAGGAGATAAAAAGACAAATTAGGATGGCATTAATTGTGGGGGTAGTATTAAAGGACAATCCTAGGGTTGGAATAGAGGGGAAGGAATAAGACTCTTGGACCTCACTCCCAGTCAGTCACTCCTGACCATTTGAAACTCTCAAGGTCACATGGCCAGTCTACCATCCCTTCACCTAAAACAAAAGAAGATACACTGAGGCCAGCAAAGAACAGAGGACCATGTTCACAAGGCCACATTGTACCCTCAAAGAGAGAGGGTGCAAGGTCTTTCCCCTTACAGTAATACCTCTAACTGGATACCATCAATGAAGGGATCAATCCAAGAGCAGAGGTCCAGCCAGGAGAGAGGCCGAGGTCAACAAATGACTTTTTGAACGCACCCTTAGTTCTGGTTATCCCACTGGAGCCACCCAAAGAGGGTGCTGTCCACCACCTGGCTAGAACATTGCAAAAAATTACAGAATGTCTTACACTTGCTCTAAAGTCTATTTAAGGCACTTCCATCAAAAATCATCAGGAAATTTCTCTGTCTTTTCTTTGTGGGCAGTTGCATCAGGAGCACCCTGCTTATATGCCAACATCCCCTGGGAAAAGAGGGGAAAAGGAGAATAGTTTATGCTGAGTAGATGCAAAAAATATTGCAAAAGTAAATAAGATGGGACCTAGTAACCACTTGGATATGATAACTAAGTTTTTCATGTGTGAGCTTGTGTGAGTAAGTGATAGTACCCCCAATAGCACCCCAAAAATATTAAAGTCAGAGGGAAGAATAGGTTTGAGAGGAAAGATGCTGGACTCACTTTTGAACATGTAAAATTTGAAGTATTAGTGGAGAATCCAAGATAAATTCCCTGGCAGACATATGAAGATTCAACAGAAGCAGGTAAAAAATGAATTATTTTTTTATTTTAATAGAAGAGAAGAGAATATCTTTGATAGTTGTGGGTAGGTGAAAAGTTCTTAACCAGCTCTAACTTAGGAGAAATGATAAGAGAAAAAAATATATGAATTGAAGTACCTTCAGCATATAAGAGGAAAAATAAAGATTGGAGGAAATCTTGTACCTTGACCATTTCTGAGAAAAAAATATAATACACTTTGAACCTAGCAAATTGACAAAGTTAATAAAATAGAACAAAATTAAATGCTGACATGCCTCTGGAAAAAATGACAGACTAATACACTATTAATTTAATAGTGACTTAGTTTGATCTTTTTGGAAAATAATTTGGAACTAATATAATAAAAGTTACAAAAATATCTATTCCCTTCAGCCCTGTGATCCCACTATTAGATTTATGCCAGTATTACATTATTTACAGAGGGGGAGGGAAAAGGGGGGGGGGGGGGAGACTCAGCTGAACAAAAATATTTTTATTTGTAATAATAAACGAAATAATATATGTGCCCAACATTTGAGGAATAATTGAGTAAAGCATAGTATATGAAAAAAATAAAATGTTACCCTACATGAATAAATGATGAATTGAACAATTCAGAGAAAGTAGGGTTACATGAAATCATTCGGAGTGAACAAAACAGCTACATGCTTATTAAAATGAACATAAAGATAACATTAAACAGCAACAAATTTCATATTGAATGTATAGGACAGCCCCATTGCTTCATCTTTAAACTTAATATATGTGAGGGGAAGCTAGGTGGTGCAGTGGATAGAGCACCAGTGCAGGAGTCAGGAGGAACTGAGTTCAAATGTCACCTCAGACGTTTGACACTCACTAGCTGTGTGACCTTGGGCAAGTCACTTAACCCCAACTGCCTCATGCTGGGTCCTCTCCAGTCATCCTGATGAATATCTGGTCACTGGATTCAGATGACTCTGGAGGAGAAGTGAGGTTGGTGACCTGCACAGCCCTCCCTCACTCAAAATGAAGTCAAGTGCAAGTCATGTCGTTATTTCTCTGATGGCATGGTCTTCTTCTGCAGTGAAGGATGAACATACACATAATATATATGACATTTACTTCTTTTAACTATGAATAATGCGGGAATTTGTTTTCCACTGAATGTATTTGTCATGGGCTTTGTCTTTCTTCCTTTCCCAATAAATAGGAGAAGGTAAGAGGAAGGGAGAATTCAGAACCGAAAATAAAATTAGATTTTAAAAAATGAATAAACAAGCATATGATTTCATGTATAGTGATTCATAATTTTTGTGTTTGAGGAGTTTTGGCATTCTTTAAATGCTTATATTTGTCAATGGCAGTTAAAATTAAACATATAAATTTTATAAAGGAGACTTGTTCAGTTTAGCTGAAGATCAAGATTTATATAAAGTCTTCTATGCACATGTGATAGGTGATTGCATGAAAATGCCAAGAGAACAGCGAGAGAGAAGAGGGCAAAGGACAGAACCACTTTAAGGTGTTTTAAAGGATACAAGCAGTCATCCAAAGAGAAAGGAAAGACATTCTAATCATAAAATCCAGAGCATGAAGTGTTCATGAAGCTTAAGGACAGACAGAACACAGAAAATAAGGAGAAAACAGTATTAAATTCTAACAGAATTCTATTGTATTTGGCAGTTTGGTTGTTAGTGACCTGTTTAAATAAAAAGATGAGAGTGGAAGCCAGTATGCAGGAGATTAAAGAGAGACTATGTATAGACATCTTTTATTTTTAAGTTTGAAAAAGAAATTCTGAGAATTAGAAAAATGGACTTTTTCCTTAGATGACTTTAATCTTCTCAACTAATTCAGGCACTAAAATTCTCTAGCTCTTGCTTGGCATTTAAAATAGCTGCATATAAGCTAATCAATATATGAATATTGACACTGGCAGCTAGAGGGCACAGTGGATCCAGTGCTGGGCCTGATTTCAGGAAGACTGATCTTCCTGAGTTCAAATCTAGCTTCAGAAAGCTGTATGACCCTGGGCTAGTCTTTTAATCCTGTTTGCCTCAGTTCCTCATCTATAAAATCAGCTGGAGAGGGAAATGGCAAACCACTCTTAGCACCTCTTCCATGAAAACCCCAAATGGGGTCACAAAGAGTCAGACACAACTTAAAATGACTGAACAACATCATCAAATGAATATTGAAATCTTAAGTGTAGCAACTGTGATTTTTAGCACTTTTTGCCCCTTTTCTGCCATTCTTTCATCCTCTTTGCAGAAGTGGAAGGAAGATGGACAAAATTGGAAGCAAGCCTGTATTTTTCTTTGACCATGGCGACCTATCAAACATAGAATTCACTAGCAAAATCACCTGCCTCCTTTTGATAAGCCATTCCATGCTTAACTAGGCATCAGTCGTAACTTTTGCTAGGAATTCTAAGCCTTCCTGTGTCATAAAATGGATTAGAGCTGGCCTTCTACATGCTTAGCCTTCAAGAACCCCAAGTTACCATTTTAATGAACTGTCAGAATCAGACTTTGTAGAAGTGTACCTGGAGAGGGAGGTTAATTTCAAGGGCAAGTGCATTATGTTTTCTCTTAAAATCTTGTAGTTAGATGAAAATAAAGATCATGAAACAAACAACCTAATTTTTCTCCCACATACCCTACAACATGAATTTTGAACATTTAGTTTTCTCTATGGCTATAGAAATCCAGAATACAATTTTTCAGGTCAGTGCTATACATTCAGCTTTGTGGAAAGGAGGAGAATGTATATGTCTATGGCTAGTTGATTTTAGAGGAGCCTTCTCTGCAATCTAATAAACTTAAATTCTAGACCTCAATACACGAATTTCTGAAAGGACAAGCCATCTTAAAAGAAAAGCTACCCATGAGCTCAGGCAGGTTTAGTGATGGTGAGGGCTAGGCTCTTCCACTCCTACTGTTGTAGCTGAAGCAACTCCTGAACATCACTGCTCACATTCCAGAGCACAAATTTGAGAGAGAAAAAAAGTCTAAGTTTCTGAAATTAGTGTTGATACAGAAATTTATCTTCAGCTCAGAATATTGGAAAAGAATATAGAACTGGCCATCAGCGTAGTGGTTGTAAGGAATGGAGCTATTGGGAAATAAAGTATGATTCAATGATATTTTAAAGACATTTTTACAAAAGACTACAAGAAAACAGTTGGAGTTAATTTTTTGGAGAAAAGAAGCCCCCTTTCCCTTCATATTTTCTCATGCCTACTTCGGCAATAAATGCATCACATTAAACCTGAAAGGAATATTCAGGACCATATTTGGTAATACATTAAAAACTTTTATATTCAGTTCTCTTAAAATAATATTTCATATTTTTGTATTTTTAAGATCTAGCCACCATGGAAGAAAGAATACAGAAGCGTTATTACAAAAAGCTGACAGAATTTGTGGCAGATATGACCAAAATTTTTGATAACTGTCGTTACTACAATCCAAGTGACTCCCCTTTTTACCAGTGTGCAGAAGTTCTTGAATCGTTCTTTGTACAGAAATTAAAAGGATTCAAGGCAAGCAGGTAAGCAAAAAAAAAAAAAAAGCCAGTTTTTGCAGTCTTTCAGATTTGTTCATGCTGAAAATTAAATCAACTCTTTGGAACACTATCAGCCAACCTCCCAAAGGAAGGCTTTCTTGGGTGCTTTTTTTGAAGGTAAATTTTAGTAGACCAACAAGTTTAGGGTTGGGAAATTACAAAGCTTCAGTTTGATTGATTTTTAAATCATGGATGCATTCACGCCTGAATGTTCCTTCTCTTTTACTTTGTAATTTTGATTCTGTTTGGCATTGTGCTGTTATTTAAGAATTGAAAATATCATGGGAAATTTGGAGTTGGTTATTTTGGGGAAATATTTGTCACATTTCTTTTCTGAATGGAAAAATAGACTGTAAAGAGTTTCCAAACCCTCAGTAAGAGCATAATTCAGCATATTGACCATGTACAATAAAATGGTTATATTACCTAAATAAATAAAATTATATTACTTCCATCATACTCTTTTTAATTCCTATTTTTTACAGTTCAGTTTTAGTAGTTTCCATTAGAAAGCAGTTGTGTTTTCTAGTATTTAAAACTACCCTTTAGTAGCAGAATTGGGGAAATTTTGGATTTGTAAGAGAAATAAAAAAAGCCGAAATGTGATAGCCTGTTGCAAGCACCACTTAATGTCATAATATAGACAGCTATTCTAATTTCTATGAGAATAAGCAAAATTAAATTGGAAGTAAATGACCAATATTTAGAATTTATAGGATTTTAGAATTGGAAAGGACCAGGACCTTAGGGGTCATTTTGTTGAAACTCTTGCTCTAATTGTCAGTTTCAGTGATTCTCCAAGCTGCCATCTGCTGCCATGCCCTCATCCCCCCATTTTCATCTGTGGTGCCCAGCATTCAGTATTTGCACATGATTTTCATTGCTGCACTTTGTTTGTTCTGCTTCTTCATTCACACCATCCGTGTTCTTTCTTTTCTTACAGATTGTGATATCTTTAGTCTGAGCTTTTTAACTGGGATCAGAGCTGGATGTTGGGGTCACTCATGCTTTCATTGTGCCATGTCATTTACTTAATTCAAACTCTGCCTCCAGAAAGTTCAGATTAGTTAACAGAATTTTTAAATGTTTAAAGATGTATAGCAGTAAACAATCATTTCCTAGCAGCCATGTTGAACAATGTATTAAAAAAAAAATTATTGTAAATTCTGGGAATACTATATTAAAAAAGTCTTGCAACATAAAGTCTGTTGGCTTAGTTAGTCCTGGAAACTCTGTACAGTATTTTCATCATACCAACTACAGTTGTGAATAAAACTGTGAAGTTTAGAAAGGAGATTGTCTGAATTTTTATTAGAAAAATGTGATTTTAATTACTGTTAAATGTTGCTCTTTTTTTACATCTCAGATTTCCCCCATCCCCAACAATGCCTATCAATGTAAATTAGTTTGTACATATTTTTTAATGATAATGATGATGCTTCTGTAAATGTCTTTTTCTCTATGGCTAAAAATTTTGTAACCTTTATTAGTAAAATATATTTTTAAGTCTTGGGGGATTTTCCAGGAAAAAAAATCATGTTTAGTGTACAGTAAAAAAATTTTAATTCAGTAGGCTAAAAAAAAACATTTCTGAATGTCAAAAATAATTGTCTCCATAGTATTGGCTGCTTCCCCTCCGACTGATTGACCTTAGTTGGCATTGGCTTAGAGCCTCATTGTTCTCCAAAATGAAGGGTGCTTAATTGTTCCCTTTTTTCTGTATTCTGCAGGTCTCATAACAACAAACTGCAGTCTACAGCTTCTTAGAATTCAGCGTGTTAAACTAATGCAAACACAGCAAGAATCTGGTTATCTGAAAAGTTTAAAATTAAGAAGCCAGATATTTTTAGTCAGGTTCTCCTGACAAGACTTGACCTAAACTTCGTTTTTATTGGTCACAAAAGTCAAATTATATTCTTGGCCTATTTTGTCCAGCGGACAAAGGAAAACAAAATCAGCACCATTTTCTTGTCAAGATCAAAATGTTTTACTATTGTGGCAGAAGCGAGAAAACTTTGGTTATTGAAAGAGAGAAAAAGAAAGCAAGAATAAAGATAAATGGGGTCAAGTTTTAACTCCATGGAAATGCCACGTCTGCTCTTCAGTGAAGAAGCTGGTTTAAAGTCACACAGAAAACTTTGACTGTATTTATTTATTGTTGCAAAAAAGACGCTTTTTTTATTGCTGCCCTCATTTGTCAGCTAATTATTTTTTCTTAAAAAAAAAATCCAGCCCCGGTTACGTGTAATCCATTCTGTATCTTATCATGATTCCTGTAGGTAAAAGTACAAGAGACCTCTAGATGTCTTTTCTTTCTATGAAAGGAGCTGCTATGTACACATGTGCACACACAAATACACACACACACACACACACATACACAAAAAAAAAAACTGGGAATCAACAGTGAGTTTATTGTTCATGCTAGATAAAAATTAAGCTTGCATAAAGGTTGGGCTAAAAGTGGTCATGGACTACAGACTCTGTTGCCTTGAATAAAACAGTACAATTTGTCATTTACTCTGCACCAGACTGAAATGAGTAAAATCTATTTGAAGGTATCTTGTTTGTAAACATTTGTCAGATTCTAATTTTTTTCTTTTTGTATTAAAATTCAAAATATGGATGTATATGAAACAAAATAAATGGAGATAATTTTTCTCCCAGAGATGGAAGTGTCTTTGAATGTGTGATACTGATTGTAAGCTTTGGTGGGGTGGAAAGGGACTCCAAAAGGGTAGTAAAGGACAGAAAAAGTAAATATGACTGTTTTCCCCAAGAAGGTGGCCCTGTCTTTGTCATTCCTAATTCTTTATCACTTCAAAATAGTCAACAGAGGTGCCATACCTGCTGCATCAGTGAATGCTGGGGGTCCATGTAGTGGGAAGCAGAGTATCCCACAGGAATGAAAGACTGCTTGCCCAAGTCTAGAATAGCTCATACTTGTTTTCTTCAGAGAAGGAAAGGTAGAATGAAAGTGAAATCAACTGAAGTTCTCCATGCAAGTTTCTCTTGCTTTTAATGATCTGTGCTTAAACCACATTTTTTCTACATTATATTAACAGCTGTAATGAAATCTGCTGTTCGGCTTATGCAGCCTTGCAAAAATATTACTAGATTTTGCACTAATTCACATTAGCTTTGTTCTCCTAAGATCTGGAGTTTGCCTGAGAATTTTTTTTAAAGCCTTTCCCTAGGTTTAATATCACTCCCGCTATGCAAGACCCTTTCCAGTTCTTAGTTTCCTAAAACTAAGTGTAAGAAGACGTAGCTATGGTTCACAACTCTTTCTTATTACAGGCTCAGGTGTACAGCTTATTCTGGGGTTCATTTTATCTAATAATTATTAGACCATTCATTTTTTTGTTTGTTTATACAGATGTTGTCACTTAAACTAAAGAAACTGTTCAATGTGAAAACAAAGTTTATGCTTCTTAAAATAATTAAGATAAAAGTAGTTGCATTAAGGTTATGTTGTCTGACTTTTAATGCTGCATATTGTATGCATTTGCCGATGCAAGAACCCTACGTTTTTAATGTTATGAAATTATTTTGCATCTCATCACATCACAGTATTTCTGTACTATTTATTCATATATATACATATATAAAAATATATATGGACTTAATCATTTAAAACTTGTTGCGGAAAAAACTTTCCTACCCGTAGGCAATAGATTGCTATGTTTTTAATAATTGTGGCAAACTCTAAAGAGTAATTTTTTGTACTTAATAGGACATTTCATCCTAGACAAATAAAGTAATGTTTTTGACATTGGATTTGGTGCAGTTTCTAATGAAACACTGGTTGGTTGATTGCTGATATAGTTTATGTAGATGTTTGGCAATAATGCCAAATTGTACGTAACAGACAAATTTTCACAGGAGTCCTCAGACTAGGAGTGTATTAATGGCAGATTTATATGTAATGGTGCAAATGCCTTTTTTTCTATTTTTTATATCATCATAGGATACATGGGCATTTTTTAGAATATGGAATTTATCATCTATAGAATTTAGTCATTCCAAAGGAATTTTTGAAAAACATTGCTTACCTAAAGAATCTCAAGTAACTTGTTTCAAAGATTGCTTTTCTTATTGTGCTTTGGGATGTATTCTACCATTCAGCGAGATATCCTGTAGATAATTCACTTTTAGTCTTTCATGTAGTATAATGTACACTCAGAAGTCCATGCTTGTGAGACATATTTCTACTTATGACTTTGGGAGTTGTGAATATTCAATTTGTATGATTACAATTCCTTAACTAAATATTTCTGGTAAATGTTTTTCTTCCTCAGCTTTCAAGTTCAAAATCCTTCAAAACATTTCATAATGATGATTTTCATAGTTTTGATAAGGTTTCTTCTGCAAACCCAAATCTGCAAGATTTGTGTTTAGTTTATTGTCCTACAGGCAAAAGTGGGGGTGGCGTGGGGAAGGGAAACAGAGTTGGCTATGAGTTTACAAAAATGTTTTTCTAGAGATAAAATCTCTACCTATATTTGAAATGCACTGGGGTTGATACTTACAGACTCACTGGGTTTTGTGGGGTTTTTTCATTGTATTTCCCTCCTAGATTATAAAAATAAAATTTCTTTCCCTGACTTTCTCTCCTTTTCCATTTGGTAAGTCCAAGGTCTTGATATGTTTTGTGTTGCCAGAATCAACACAACCATAGTTTAAGTTTTTTCTGGGCATTAATATTAAAAGTACTCCAGAGTTGGACTCTAGTGTGTGCTCATTAAGATGGTTGCAAAGCTATTGTCTGAGCACTGAGTTTAGTCTCTACAATAGAAGTACAAGTATATCAAATGCAAGGGTTTGTTTTTTTTAAGTATGTTAATGAAAAGCACTATCTATGAAAGTTTTTTGAATGACCTGAATATCCTGGAAGCCCCTGAGGGGGCATAATTTGAAAAACCTGGTGGATTAATATCATTTAGGGCTCAGGTTTTTTTCTTTTATTTGTATTTTTAACTTTTATTTCAAGGAGAAGCATGGAATCAGTGGAAGAACAAACATTGCAATTTCCCAAAGTCAATCCAGTCTCTTCAGTTCTGGGTCCCAGTTCACCATTCACTTGCAGTGTCTGCCCAATATCATTCTTCTGATGATGGACAGGTTCTTCAGATTGTCCATGCAAGCTCATAATCCAAACAAAAGACATTCTTGTCTGGTAAACAAGGTAGAAAGATAATACAGGAGAGTCTAAATTTTGCTGGAGATGAATGGAACTTAGAACTATATCCAAATATATATCATTTGAATGCAACTTTTACAGTGTTCTGTTGAAGAAGAATACTTAAAGCATCTTTAATTTTGTCAGTGCCTTTTCCCTAACACTGATAGCAGCTACTCTGTCATTTAATACTTAGATGATCTTTTGACAGGTTCTGTGGCTGAAATAATATAATCCTGAAGGCAGGCTGGGTATGAGCCTCTCTGAACCCAGCTAGGCTGGTCCTTTGACAGGAGACCTTACATCATTCATCATTATTACAATGGGATATGCAATGCAATATGCAAAACAGAGAAGCTGTCATTTTGTCTGTCTCTCAAATAAGAAAGGTGAAGAGAATATTCTAAATTAGTTTTGTGCAATATGTAGTTTGTGTGTGTACATACACCGTATATATACATATGGTTTGTGTGTGTATTTTTACACACACACAGATATAATGACAGAGAACTATTTTTACGTGTAATGCTTAGTCATAATTGACTGCTCTATTTCACCTTGGAAAATGACTTCAAAGTGAATATAAATCATTCATTCCAGTAAAATGGTATCTTAAAATAGGAAAGTGCCAAGAAATGATAGTGGGAAAAGTCCTGGCTCTGAAGTCAGAAAATCTGGTTTCATATTGTACCCCTGAATTTGACCCTGAGATCTTGGGCAAGTCACAGCCTCCCCAGGCCTCAAATTCCTGATCTTAAAGGGAGTGATCAGACTAAATGACCTCAAGTTCTCTTCTCACTCTAGATGCATGATCCTATAAAGACTTTCCTCAACCTGTATATCTTGAAACATGGTACTATTGAATATAACATGAAGGCTTTTGAGTGTTTCATTGGTGATGGATATAAAGTACTTTTTAGTCCTTGGAACGCAAGCACATCCTTTAAAGAACATGGAAATAAAAACAGATTGAGAATAGGAATGAGTTTAGTAATTCTTTTCCCAACAAATTTAATCAGCCTTTTCCACTTCCTTTGTGTGATAGGTTGGAAGGAGAGTTGGGAGAATATAAGACTGAAGCACCAGTTAAAATGAGTTAAGACCCTCTTAGAATAAAAGGTTAGTAGAACCCTATTGCTGTACAATTAATCCCTGCCATCTTACATGAGACCAAATCATGGTATCAGTATTTATCGCTCTCCATACTTAAGATATCCTCTCACTCCTTAACAATGTTTGGATCCAGGTAGTTCAGACAAGCACGACTCAGTGTCACAGACCTCATGGTGACCTTGCATATTACTTTACGGACAGCAGGCCAAGAGACGCTTAGTCCAATTCAGCAAACTGCACATGTGTAAAGCATGGTGGGAAACAGATATAAAAAACGCAGGAAAATGGGTCCTGCTTTCAAGGAGTTTACATTCTTCTGGGGGATACAGTATGTAAACAGATGTGAAGTTCATCTGTGGGGGTAGAACAAGCTAGTGTCTCGGAGCATCAGGAAAGGCCCTTTGAAGGAAGAAGCCCCTGAGTTTTCCCTTGGAAGAACATCAGAATTCTAAGATGGACAGGGAGCATATTCCAAGTGAAATGCAGTCAATTTGCCAGTGGAGAACCTGTGTTCAAATCCCACCCACCACTACTTATGTGACCTTGGACCAAACAACCTCCTTGGATCTCTCAATTCCTCATCTGTACTACCAAGGGTTAAACTAGATGACCTCTAGAGGAATCTGTTCCAACTCAACTGTGGCCCAAGGTAAAGGAAACAGCCTATGCAAAGCTACAATCATGGAAGATGGAATGCCAAATTCTGGGTCCAGCAAGTTACGCAAGTTTGACTAGAGCATAATGTTTCCAGTGGAGAGTTAGATCAAATAAGCCATGAAGGAGATTTTAAAATACCAAACTGAGGAGTTCACATTTTATCCCAGAGACTGCAGTAAGCCACTGAAGATTCTTGAGTAAGGAAGGGAATGGAACAGTTAGAGTGGTGCTTTAGGGAGATAATTTTAGCAGCTATTCAAAAGATGGGTTAGCAGGGAGAGAATGGGAGTGGGAAAACAAGTTGGGAGGTGCAGATAGGATGATGAGGGTGTCAGCTATGGAGATGGAAGCAAGAGATGTTGATAAAGTAAAATAAGACATCTTATTGCCAATTAATGTGTTATGGAGCATGAAGAAGAGGAAAGTGTCATGGATGACTCCTAAATTGTGAGTCTGGGTAATTGGAAGGATGGTGGCACTTTTCCAACAAAAGGAAGTTTGGAAGACATTGATTTGGGGGAAAGTTTATGAATTCTGGTTTGGAAATGTAGAGTTTGAAATCTCTATGGGACTTGCAGGTAATGTGAAATGGGAACTTGGAAGAGAAAATAAGGTTTAAAGTGTGTGTGTGTGCTGTCCCAAAAGTCCTAGTGCAATTTTAATCTTTAAACTTCAGAAATAAAAATGCAACAAACTTGACTAAAGAAAATTTGTTTACATTTGTATTTTGTGAGCTTTGAATAGTTTTTTTAAAATCTTAAGACTGAGCACCTTGTCATAGTGTGGAGTTGACAAGCATGTGGAACAATTTCTGAATGACATTTTCTCACACCGGTAGATCAATAGAGGAAGTCTTTTTGCTTGGCCAACTTGCTTATCTTATCTGTCTCCATTAGACATTTTCTTGTAGACTCACATCAAAAACTGTCATGTATGTAACAAACCATTTTTCTTTAGATGACCTTAAGACTAAGTTTACAAATACAATCCTTTCAATCACTGAGCAGCAACTGATCAAAGTTTTACAAAATTCCAAAATTGACTGTAGTGATGTGGAGCACAAGAGAATGGTTATATTGAACATAATAAGAAACATGGATATTTTAAAATAACCTTTCAAATGTTTTTTGTACGTTTGTAGCATTTATAATTAGGGTGGCTAGACTGCACAATGGATAGAGTGTCAGGCCTAGAGTGAGGAAGACTCCTCTTCCTGAGTTCAGATCTTACTAACTTACTAACACTTACTCTGTCACCCTGAATAAGTCACTTAACCCTGTTTGGCTCAGTTTCCTCATCTGTAAAATGAGCTGGAGAAGGAAATGGCAAACCACTCCAGTATTTCTGCCCAAGAAAGCCCTAAATAGGATAATGAAGAGTCAGATACGACAGAACAACAGCAAACATTTATACTCATAACGTTATTAAAGATTAATGCTGCACTAAGATTTTGGTTACATATATATGTGTGTATATGTATACTTAAATACACATATATACATATACACACACATACACATAAACACACACAGACACACACAATGAGTGAAGCCCTAGAAGCTTAGTTCTCCAAGACAAAAGAGAAAAGAGAGATCAAAACTTGGTTTCACTTAGGCCCTGGTTGCAGACATGGATGATTAACTAAATTACAGTCATTTACTGGAGCAATCTGGGATTTCACTCACTTAATTTTCTATATTTGGCACCTATCCTGATAACTGATTAGGCAGTGCATTGGCCTTAGTGAAGGGAATAGGAAAAAAAATCTCATGCAATGCTTTTGTGTAAATGGGATTTATTAAAGAATATACTGTATAGTGAACACTACTATAGGCCTCATGAGGTCTTCCAAATCTCCATCCATATTGGAATGGTGGAATGGTGGCTGCCAAGATGGTTTCCCAGCTTTCTCCTTTTGATGAGAAAAGTCCAATTTGTAATGGTGATTGGTGGGGAACAAAGTATTACCTCTAGTTCCATATCTGTGTTTTCGGATCATTGAGCACAGTTACTGGTTGAGGAGAGGGAAAATGAGAATAGAATGTTTCCCAATCTACTCTAGGTCAACTATAAGAGAGATATGGAGGCTCTTTTCTGTGGTCCCAAGTGTCATGGGTGTTTTTGAGCCCAGATGGACAGCTCTATGAAGTTACATAACAGAGAAAATAGAAGGAGACCTCTGCTGGTCTAGGGGTATAATCAAGGAAGAAATTAAATGGCATACAGTGCTGGGCCTTTAGAAGACCTGAGTTCAAATCCAGTCTCAGATTCTTACCAGCTGTGTGACCCTGGAGTCACTTAACCTCTGTTTGCTTCAGTTTCATCAGTTGTAAAATAATAACAGTATCTGCCTTGTAGGGTTGTTGTTAAAATGAGACAATATTTATAAAATGCTTTGCATAGTACCTGACTCCTCATAGGTGCTATGTAAATGCTTATTGCCTTCCCTTCTTTCCCCTTCCTAGGAAGTCCAATAGGAGTGCTATGAGAGTGACCCTGGGCCATTCAAGTGAGAATATACATAGAACTCAGGGGGGAAAAAACCCATTGGATTTAGCAATTTAGACTTGTTACTTACCTTGAAGAAGGCAGTTTCAATCAAGTGGTGGTATTAGAAGCCAAATTTTAAAGTCTGAAAAGTGAACAGGAAAAGAGGAAGTGGAGGTAATGAATGTAGACAGCTTTTTCTAGGTGTTTTGCTAGGGAAGTGAGAAAGGGAAGAAAGATATAGAATGTTAGCTTGTAAGAGATGACAGAATTAAGGATGGAGTTTGGGATGAAATGGCATGTTTGTAGGTAGCAAAAAAGAAAAAGTTTAAATGCTTATCCAGAGCAATAAATTTTATATACTTATCTCCCCAAAGCCAGCACAGTACATGGCATATGACAGGCCATTAAGAAACATTTCACTGATGGTTTGATTTGGGGACCTGAAAAATATAAAAGAAGTTTCACATTTAAATTTTCTTTGACTAGTATATTTAATGCTAAAGAGGCAGGATGGTGAAGAGGGGCAGCCTTGGAGTCAGAAAGAACAGTCCTGCCTCTGGAAAAGTAGCTTTGTGACCATCAGTAAGTCACTTAACCTCTCAATGCCCCAGAAAACTCTCTAAAACTATATAACTGCTCATCAATCAAAAGTAGCAGAAATCTCCCCATACTGGGAGTTCCTCATACAGATAAAAACTTTGAGGAGCACCAAATGTGTTGTTAAATGACATTACTGATTTAGATAAGTTGTGCCACAAAATGGATAATTTTTTTAATTGAATTATCTTTCTTAGATAGCCATGATGTTTAATTTAAAGCAGCAGAATACACAGTAAAAAATAATTAACCCTAAAAAATAAAGTGAATATGAAAAAGTGACTGATGGATCAAATAGGCCCATTATCACAAATCTGTGAATCACTGTCTTGCACTATACTTGAATGTCTGCGGTTGGACTTAAAAAAATTTAGAAGCATTTAATATAGTCATCAACAACAACATCCTCAGCGTTAGCAGAGCTGGAAGGAATCCTTGATAGGCTTAAGAAGGGCTGAGCTCAAAGGGTTCCCAAGGAAGCACTAGGGGCCCAGGCTAGTGAAAGGCTAGGCTGAATGAAGGCAGATGCCCTCCAAGTCACTGAATCCCAACAGAGCCAATGCCTCTGAAAAGCTTTGCAAGGGTGTTCAGATACACTTGGTATGAGCTGCCCTTTGGATTTTCTCATCCTTTTTGCAGTTAAATCTTTTCACATAACTGCTGCTGCTCCTGAACTATCCATCTCCAGGCCTTAGGCGCAAATAGCTGCAGCAAAGCAGTGGAGAGCTGCCTTCTCTTTTGGTAGATGTGACCCATTACCTGCTGCTTGAAAAAGAACCAGAATATAAATGAGTCAGGTCAGATGTCAGCCAAGCAAAAGATGGCGGGAAGAGAAGGGAGTGTTGTAAAAGAAACTAATAACACGATGATTGATTTGCATTATATAAGTTGGATTCTTTAGTCTGTGAAGACCTCAAAAGGAACAGACACTTAAAATTCAATTCTGAACCCACCCCAATATATTTTCCTTTGGCTAGCAATGGTGTTTTTTCTTGGAAAGACTTACATGAACTGATGCAAAGTGAAGTAAACAGAAACAGAACACTATTGTGCACTACTCAGCAATATTAAGCAATGATCAACTATGGGCTGCTATTCTCAGCAGTACAATGATACAAGACGATTCCAAAGGACTTTCATGGGTTTTTTTTTTCATGTATTTTTCTTCCTTTTGGTCTGTCTTCTTTCACACATGTACATATATAGCCTATATCAAAGTGTTTGCCATCTAAGGGAAGGAGGAGGGAAGGAAGGAAAGGAGAGAATTTGGAACTCAAAATTTTAAACACTTTAAAAATGCTTAAATTTTAAAAATTAAAAAAATGTTTTAAAATGTTACAAATGTAATTGGGAAAATATTTTTAAAAATAAAGCTGTTTTTTTAAAATGGTGGGGGTTTTTTCATCTGTGGATTAGTGTTGTTTCTAGATAGCTCATTCCAGAAATGAAAGAAACATCTGTGTGCATGAGCTTTAAATGGAACATACTCTCAAGCATATGATGTTTTATGAAGATCTTCCTCATTTTTTAGTAACCAAAAAGTAGGGAGAAAACATGGAGTTGTCAGTAGCTTGTAGTACTTGGAGTCGGGAGGTGGAGTTCTTCAAATCCAACTGTTGCCAACTTAGAAGTTGTGTGACCGCTGGAAAGTCACTGATTCTCTCTGCAGCAGCCCTTTAAGTTCTACCTGTGGGTTTAAGTGAAGGGAATTCCTGCATCAACCATCTGCTCTCAGTGGATGCAGCGGAAAAAAGATTCTGAAGTTTTTCCCTTTCAGAATATTAAAAGCTGGTATGAAGTAAGATTCACGTACATGCAAGGTTGTCTTTGGGGAACTTAATTACCAAATTTGAAATCTGCATATGACTTATTGCAACTGGAGAATCCAATACAAGCACGTGAACTCAGCAGAAGAAGCCGTCTGGAGTGACATAGAGGCTGTTTGTCTTGTATAGCCCATGACTGTTGACCAGTAGAGAGACCAGCCAGATGCCTTCACCAAGCACTTCTACATCATGGATGATTCCATTGACTGATACTTTCAAGATTAAAAAAAAAAAGTTTGAAAGGAGAGAAAAATCAGAAATCTGATTTCTTCTTGCAATTCCAGATCTCTCAGTGGCTTCAATTGGCCTGAGCTATCTGATGGTCACCTCCCTTATCCCCTTGGTTCTGCTAGAAGGTTGGTCTACCTTGGGCTGTCTTCACTTAAGCATTCACTTTCCCATCCTCAGAGGATCATGGAGATAAACTTGGAGTTAGGAAGACTGGGGGGGAGGAGGGGAGCCAAGATGGCGGAGTAGAAAGACGAACCTGTAGAAGCTCCCCCACGTAGCCCATAAAATATCTGTAAAAAATGACTCTAAACGAATTCTAGAACAGCAGAAGCCACAAAATGACAGAATGAAAGAGATTTCCAGCCCAAGACAGCCTGGAAGGCTGACAGGAAATGTCTATCGCACCAGGCACAGAGCAGTGCACAGCCTAGCATGGGCCACGCAGGAACAGGACCCAGAACAGGCTTCAGAGAGCCACTGGCAGCAGCAGTTCTCACATTGCTCAACCCACAAATGCCACAGGTAGCTTCAAAGGTCAGTGAGAAAGCACTTTCACCCAAGAGAAGGGAACATGATCTGGACCACCAGCAGTAGCCACTTCAGAGGCAGCATCCATTTTTGGAGCCCTCCACTTAACACCTCTGGGGGAATTGAGCAGTTGATCTGAATCTCAGCCCTGAGCTTGGCCTTGGGGTGAGGAGGCGCACTGATGTAGTGGAGCTGGAGGTGGTTGTGGAGAGGGAATTCTACTCTTAGATTCTGGGCAGAAAAGTTTTTGGTTGCTCCCAGACCAGTGCGGAGGCCAAGAGAGGAGTAAACTCCTCTCCCTTGATTGTGCCACCTTAGAGGAACTGATAACTTACAGGTCCCCAGAGTATACCCTCCTCTTGACAAAGGATGCAAAAGTCAAGTAACTGGCTGGTAAAATGCCCCAAAAAGGGAAAAAAATAAGACTGTAGAAGGTTACTTTCTTGGTGAACAGGTATTTTCTTCCATCCTTTCAGATGAAGAAGAACAATGCATAATGTCAGAGGAAATCAAGGCTTCTGTTTCCAAAACCTCCAAAATAAATATACAATGGTCTCAGGCCATGGAAGAGCTCAAAAAGGATTTTGAAAATCAAGTAAGAGAGGTAGAGGAAAAATTGGGAGGAGAAATGAGAGTGATGCAAGAAAATAATGAAAAGCAAGTCAACAGCTTGCTAAAGGAAGACTCAAGCTTTAATCTTTCCTCTAGCACTGACTAATTAGCTCTGTGACCCTGATGATGACTGGTTTGCACTATGATGCAAGCCACTTCACTTCCCTAAGCCTCAGTTTCTTATTCTACACAAGAGAGAAAATGCCCCATAGTATGTCATAGGGTTGGTGTGAGCCTCAAACCTGATCATGCATATTCCACGGGATAGGGAAGGGATCTCTAAGGCTATCTTCTCCAACCCCCACACTTTACAAATGAGGAAGCTGAGCCCCATGAAACTTAAGTGACTTGCCCAAGATCACAAAAACAGCTGTACCCTCAGAGTCTCAGATCCACATCCTTTCCATTTAACTGTGCTGTCTCCACACTTTGCACATTTTAAACCTCAATGTAAATACCAGTTACTATCTTTCCTAAATCAAGATGGTAGCTTTCTACCAAGCGCCAGCTTAGTAGGGCCCTGCGCTGAAATCCTAGCTGTTTGTAATTCTATAGCTTTAAGGATGACCAGGGTGTGAATGGGAGGAACCATGTTACCAAATTCACTCATGCAGTAGAATTCCTTTTCATCCATATCCCATCTGCACTCAGTCTCACAGGTCTTCTCCATGTGGCCAGTATCTAAAAGGAGAGAAGAGAAGCACTGTAAAAATAAAGGTGGAGGCAATTCTAGGCAGTTGAGTAGTGAAGGAGTTATATGAGGGGTGGGGCCTAGAGTCAGAAAGACCTAAGTTCAAATCCCATGCCAAACACTCCATTTGCTGTGTGACCTGGGGCAAGTGCCTTAATCTCAGTTTCTTCATCTGTCAAATAGATCTAATAATACCACCTGATTTCTTTTGATGTTAAGATATTACATGTAAAGCACTGTATGAAAATCATTTTTTTACTATCCTTCTAGTCATTATTATTATCATCCTATTTCTAAAACTGCCATTCTGTTTGCATTTTATTCTGAAAAGATACCATTTAGGTCATAACCAAATTTAAAAGGATGCCCCCAAAATGAATTTCCAGATTCCTATAATTTTAACTTCATTTAGATCACCATAGAGGGATGAGAGCTGAGGGTTCATTATAATAGTGAAAACAAGGATTTCCAAGGCTCAGAGATTATCACAAATTCTGGTAATGCAGCAATGTTTGGAAGAAAAGGAGGAAGACTTTATGGATTGGTTCTTTGACAGTAGGTAAGGATGGAAAAAATTATCCTAATATACCAAAGAAGAGCAGCAAGGTACAGAAAACAACTAGGGACTAGAAATGAGGCAGAATTTTGCCACTTACTAACCATGTGGACCTTGAGCTCAACTTAGAAGTTGTATGGGACCCATGAGCTCATCTAGTCCGTTCCCCTCATCTTATTGAACCGAAGCTTAGAGATGAAAAATTACTTGGCCAAAGTCACATAACTAGTGGTCAATCAATAAAAATTTATTAAGCCCCTAGTAAGTGTCAAGCACTGTGCTAGGTCATAGGAGTGTACAAAAAGAAGCAAAAGATAATTCATGAGCTCAAGGAGCCCTAATAGGGGAGACCAGAGACCAAGTCTAATGATTTTTTGATCGAGAGTAATGCTTCTTAAACTTTTTCCACTTGTGACTCCTTTTCATCAGAGAAATTTTTACATGATTCCAGGTATATAGGTATATACAATAGGTATACAAATCAAACATTTACTAATAATAAATCCTATAGAAATTTATTTTAAAACAATTCTTTGGTATACATATAATTTTGCCATTTATTGATGAAAGAAATTTTGCATACTAATGACATGGATGTGCTTGTTTATTTTTACATTAATAATTAAGTCTTGGCAAATATTTGATACACAGAGCATCTTCAACATTTTTCACAGTTGATCAATATTTTGATTTTGTAATCATCAATGCTGAGAATGCTGCTTCACATAAATACCTATCACAAAGTGGCAGAAGTATGTTCAAGGCCACTTCAGAAGTTGTTGGAAATTCTGTCCTAATCTCAAGTCAAAATTCACTTAACAATTTTTTAGGAAACTCAAGTTTTAAACCTGTGCTGCTTGATAACTCAGCAAATTCTTCTTGAAATTTTTTTTTTTGAGAGTGGTGGCCCACATGAATCCATAACCATTGTTGGCAATTTTTTATTAATTTATTTGTTTTCAGTTTTCTACAATCACTTCCATAAGTTTTTACCCCCCTCCCTCCCTGAGATGGCATGCAATCTTATATGGGTTCTACACATACATTCTCACATATATGTATATATATATATATATATATATATGTATGTGTGTGTGTATTGTCATTCTTATGACATTTTCACAATAGTCATGTTGCATGGAAGAATTAAAATGAATGGGAGAAACCATGAGAAAAACTCAAACAAAACAAAACATAACACAAGAGAAAACATTCTACTTCATTCTGGGTTCCAGTTCCATAGTTCTTCCTCTGGATGTGGATGATATTTTTGCTTCAAGAGTCCTTTGGGAATGTTTTAGGTCCTTGCATTGCTGTGAAGGGCTAAGTCTGCCAGAAGAGTGCCTCACACACACTGGTTGTTACTGTGTACAATGATCTCCTCGTTCTGCTCCTTTCATTCAGCATCAATTCATATAAGTCCTTCTATGCCTCTCTGAAGCCATTTCTTATAGTCCAATAGTATTCCATTACATTCATATACCACAATTTGTTCAGCCATTTGATTGGACATCCCCTCAATTTCCAGTTCTTGGCCACCACAAAGAGAGCTGCTATAAATATTTTTGTACACGTGGGACCCTTTCCCATTTTTATGATTTCTTTAGGATGCAATCCTAGAAGCGATATTGCTGGGTCAAAGGGTAGGCACTTTTTGTAGCCCTTTGGGCATACTTCCAAATTGCTCTCCAGAATGGCTGGTTTAGTTCACAGCTCCACCAACAATTCATTAGTGTTCCAACTCTCCCACATCTTCTCCATTTATCATCTTCCCGTTTTTTCATGTTAGCCAATCTGATAGGTATAATGTGGTACCTCAGAGTTGTTTTGATTTGCATCTCTCTAATCAGTCATGATTTAGAGCATTTTTTCATATGACTATAGATAGCTTTAATTTCTTCCTTTGAAAACTCCCTGTTCATATCCTTTGACCATTTATCAATTGGGGAGTGACTTGTACTCTTGTACATTTAACTCAGTTCTCTATATATTTTAGAAATGAAGCCTTTATCACAGACACTAGTTGCAAAAATTCTTTCCCAGTTTTCTACTTCCCTCCAAATCTTGGTTGCATTGAGCTTTTTTGTGGAAAAACTTTTCAATTTAATGTAATCAAAATTATCCATTTTGTGCTTCATAATGTTCTCTATCTCTTGTTTGGTCAAAAATATCCCCATTCTCCATAAATCTGACAAATACACTATTCCTTGCTCCCCTATTTTATTTATAGTATCAGTTTTTATACCTAGATCATATATCCATTTGGACTTTATTCTTGTGTATGGTGATAGGCATTGGTCTATGCCCACTTTCCGCCACACTGTTATCCAGTTTTCCCAGCAGTTTTTGTCAACCAGTGAGTTCTTATCTCAGAAGCTGGGGTCCTTGGATTTATCAAACAGTAGATTGATATATTCATTGACTACTGTGTCTTGAATACCTAACCTATTCCACTGGTCTTCCCTTTTATTTCTTAGCTGGTACCAAGTGGTTTTGATGATTGCTGCTTTATAATACAATTTGAGATCTGGTAGGGCTAAGCCATCTTCCCTAGCATTTCTTTTCATTAATTTTCTTGACATTCTGGGCCTTTGTTCTTCCAGATGAATTTTGATATTATTTTTTCTAGCTCTAGAAAATATTTTTCTGATAGTTTGATTGGCATGGCACTGAATAAGTAAATTAATTTAGGTAGAATTATCATTTTTATTATATTGGCTCAGTCAACCCATAAGCAACTAATGTTTTTCCACTTACTTAGATCTGACTTTATTTGTGCAAAAAGTGTTTTGTAACTGTGTTCATATTGTCCCTGGGTTTGTTTTGGCAGGTAGACTCCCAGATATTTTATAGTGTCTACCATAGATTCAAATGGGATTTCTCTTTCTCTTTCTTGCTGTTGAGTTTTGTTAATAATATATAGAAATGCAGATGATTTATGTGGGTTTATTTTGGAACCTGCAACTTTACCAAAGTTGTTTATTATTTCAAGTAGTTTTTTACTTGATTCTCTAGGGTTCTCTAAATAAAGCATCATATCATCTGCAACGAGTGATAACTTAGTTTCTTCTTTGTCTATTCTAATTCCTTCAATTTATTTTTCTTCTCTTATTGCTAAAGCTAATATTTCTAGTACTATATTGAATAACAGTGGTGATAATGGACATCCTTGTTTCTTATTGAACTTTCAATGGCATACAAGTGATATTTTTATTTTAATTGAGTATGATTTATGAACACGACTTAGTGTTTCAAAGTAAAATTTGAAGCAAAGTATTTCTAGAACTGTGTCTCCACATACTTCAAATGATCAATTGTAACTCTTACAATTAAATATTTGGAAAGGTTATTTTCAATCATATAGTTATCTGAAGTTATAACATTCTATAGAACCATTTTCTAACCTATTCTTCCATATGTTAACTTTTTTTAGTAAAACTTTCAATTTTATCTTTTAACATAAATGTCACAATTTTTTCCTTAATGTAACATGCTTAAATCATTGAGTTTTTTAAAATATCCAACAGATGCCACAATTTTGAAAACCATAAGTCATGAAAAAAATTAACAAAATTGGATTTCTGCTCAATCAAAAATGTAGCAATTTCATCTTTCAGCTTCAGTAATCTATTTAAGTTTCACCCTCTTGAGAGTCACCTTACCTCTACATGTAGTAACAAACTTTTGTAATTGAAGTCCATGCCTTTCCAAAGGCTTGAAAGCAAATGACTCTTAAGAACATGGTTTTTAAGGAAGTTAATGATTTTTATATTTTATAGTATGTATTTTTTATATATTTTATAGTATTGCAAAGTACAACATCTAATTCTGGTGTGATTTTTTTTGACTGTGAGTACCTCCTGATGGATCATACAGTGAGTAAAAATGATATGTTCATTGCCACTACCTTTGACCTTTGCTACAAAGTCAGCATTCTTGCCCGTCATTGCTCCAGCACCATCTGTACAGACTCTAATGCAATTTTTCCACTATAAACTTTCATTTGTGGAAAATTCATCAACCTTAAGGTTGATAAACCTCTTTCCCTCTTGTATGCCCTTCCAAAGGGTCACAAAACAATAATACTTCATGTATGCTTCCTTCATAAACATATCTTACATAAAGTGACAACTATGTCCTGTTAGAAATATCAGTTTTTTCATCTAACTGAATTGCAAACTAGGCTACCTGTTAGCCTGGTAATAAGCTGCTGGAATTGGTCATTACTAATACCAGATCTCCTATCACAAAGGACTTTTTAGTTTTTGCTATTTAATAAAAAGTTTCATAACATGCAAATAAATATAATAGCAGTAACAGTAACAAATTTCTCAAAACATTGCTTTTCTTTATTTAAAGATTTTAGAAGTCATTCAAAATATTCCTTTGGTTTACTGTAGTACACTGCATGCTTAATATTAAGATGTTATTTCAATTTAGCTAGTTTCATGCTTTCTACAGCCAAAACTTCATGACAAATTAAGCAAAGAGATTTTTCTACACCAACATTAGAAGCAATTCCATATTGCAAAAATGATTCAACATATCTTCTTTTTCTTGTCAATTGAGGTGTACTACAACCTGGCAGCAAAGACTCTGCTGCGTTGTCATAAGTATTTTTACTTCTTCTGTCTAAATCTAGCCACTTATTCTTAGCTGAAAAATATTTTTGTCCTAAAAATATAAATACTGCTAATCATTTCTCAAATAAATACTGGCTTTAGTTTATGAAATTACATTTGTTTGTGCTTAATTTTAAAAATTTATGTTCACACTTACATACACATACAGGAGTGATGGTAGAGAAATATCATTAAAGGACTTTTGTCTTTACTTGCTGCAATTAAACACTTATGTTTCTACAAAAGAAGGAGATAAAAGTAATTGTAAAAGTCAAACATGCTAAAACAATACAATCCAAAGATATGCTAATTTGATACATGGTAAGGAATGATGGTAGAAAAATATTAAAAGCCCCCATTTTTTGTAATTAAACTATTATGTTTCTGTAAGAGGAGAAAACTTTGTGTGTACAATAAAAACACTGCAATTCATAACATACAATAGCCTTGAATCAGAGCCAAGGTGTTTCTGGCAGCGTTTGTTGCCTTTGCGGGTTGTGACAGCATGCGCAGCGCAAAGTGTTTTTGTTCTGTTTTCAGAACCAAGGCAGCAGTGAAGTCAGATGATGCAACATGGGCAAATGCTTCTAGAAACACCTCTCAGCCCTCCACATCCAGTTACACCATATTTTAAGAAGCTTTGGTTTAAAGGGTTTTCCACTTGATCCCTCCTGCTACTTTCTGAACTTCTTTCCCTCACCTATGAAATGGAGGTAAGGATATTTGCAGAACCTCGTAGAACTGTGAAGAAGACAGTTGAAAGTCAGAGTGAAAGTGAGATCATGAATGTAGAGAAGCTAGTCAATCTATAAATTAAGCAGCAATAGTTAGTCCCGACCAAGAGTCAGGCACTATGATAGGCCTTGAGGACAAAAAGACAAAATTATTAATGGTTTCTGTCCCAACAAGTTAATTACTTTTACTACCTTGAGTGACAGGGACAAAAAAATTGAGTGGAACTTTCAAAGAGTCAATGAAATCTGAAAGGTGAAAGGATTATGGAGAAATACAGGCTAGAGAAGGGAAGATTCAGAGAGCTTTCTTTGAATATTTGAAGGATTGTTTACATCAGAACTTATTAAACTTTTTCCACTTGTGACTCCTTTTCAGTTTCAGTAGTGTGCATTAGTGTTGAGTGGCCTGAGGGCATGTGTAGTGCAAAGTGCACATGCTGTGTGTTCAGAACAAGGCTGCAATGAAATTGAGTGACATAACCTGGTCTAGCACTGCCAGAAACACTTCAGATTCCTTACTTGTTTGATTTTTAATTGATTTTTGTCCTTTGAGTGGGGTCACAACTCATACTTTAAGAAGAGCTGGTTAAGATGTTATTCTGTTTAGCTCCTGAGAATAGAATCAGGAGTAGAGAGTGCAGAATTGCAGAGAGGTGAATTTAGGGTTGGTGTTTTATTTGTTGGTCTGTTTGTTTTAAACTGCCTAACAAGAGAAGTGGAATAGACTGTAGAAGGAAAACCTGAAGTATCTGCAGGGAGAAGAGAGAGATCAGAGAGTCTGCTAAAACAGAGAAAGGTGGCAGAGAGGAGAAAATGTCATGATTATGAAGCTGGAGAAGAGGCAATTGAAGGTCTGTTAGGGAGAGGAACGACAACTGGGTGTCTTTCTAGCAGAAGAAAAAGAGAACCACTTGTCAGCTGGAGAGAAAAGAGAGATGCAAGGTTCTGGGGAAAGGAGAGAGAATCTAGACTCTGCCAACAGAAATAGGAACACTAACATTCTGTAAGGGGAGAAATAGGAATCATAAGAGGCTGTGAAGAGAGAAATAGAGGGCCAGCCAGCTTATCAGTCAAGAAATAAGCACACTGAGGACCTTCCACAGACTGATAACTCCTTACCTTTCCAGTCTGATGGTATATTACTGTTCCACCTGACCCAGGTTATGTTCTGACTCCATGGGTGGGGAACTAGGGATTTGTTCTGTGAAGTTTGAATTCAATCAAAGGGCTGCACTTGAGAACCTAGAGGGTGTAATGCCAATCACAGCAATGAATTCTCATTTATTCAGCAATAAGCTAAACAATGTTCAATAAAGTAAAGTGTAACATGCATAGCAACATCCTTAAGCAAAATATATCATCTAATACATGTATGTATCTTATAATACATATGGCACATAGCACATATCATTGCATCCCTAAAGTCAGGCTAGGGTCTTCCCTAGCACAATGCATCCTTAAGGACTAGGAGAAAATACCACACCATCCAGCCCTATGTCACCGTAAGAACAATCTCCTTAATCAATCTACATTGTCCAAGTAAAATCCTCTCTCCTCTTGACTTAAGGCTGACTTCCAAACCCCATGACTCCTCCTCCATGGTCTGACCACACCCAGATCTTGCATGCATTCACACACAGGCAGCTCTCTGTTCCTGCTCCTTGTCTCAGCTCATGGCACTGCTCCACTCCAAACTCTTCCTGCCTCTGCCTGATAGCAAGCTCCAGGGGCTCCTTCCCTCAGTTTCTGTTTCTAGAAAAACAAAGCTTAACAGGGCTATAACAATATTCATACACATTACCAGTGCCATCATCTCAATTCATTTTAACAGCTCTTAAAAGGGACTTAAGATAAGCCTCCTTCCTGTGGGTAGATGTCCACTTTTCAGCTCAATTCACTCTTAAAGACCAATAGACAGGACTTCTGTCTGAGAAATCAACACAGATCAACAGAAGGAGTGCTGACATCACAAATATCTTTCTGTTAGGCCTCCCCACAAGCAAGTTCCCCTAGCCCACCCATGCTCACTTATCTCTCTCAGCTCTGTTTCTCTCTCTACTCTCTCCTCTCCCTCCTAGTAATACAACATATATACTGTTTCCAAAAGATTCTTGAATCAGTCAAAGACTCTTGATTCCATCAAAGGCTCTTGATTCAATCAAAGACAAGACTCAGTCAAAGGCACTTGACTGGTTAAAACTCAATCCAGAAAAAAAAAAATCCTCTTTTACTTGCTGTTATAGAAGGTTACATGTGGCCTCGAGGCTGCACGTTCCCCACCCCTGGCTTGTACTCTGCCTTTGAAGAGGCAACATGCTACAGTGGATAGAGCACTGGCTGTGGTCAGAGGATCTTGGTTCAAGAACTACCTCTGATACTTACTTGCTGTGTGACCTTGAATGAGTCACTTAACTTTCCTCAGTAAAATGAGGGGGTTGGATTAAGTGGTCTCTAAGATTCCTTCTGGCTCCAGATCTATGAACCAATGCCTGCAATTGTCTCCCTCCATCTCTATCTATTCAATAGTATGTCCTGATTAAAAGCCAAAGTAAAAGAAACATTGTCCATGAAACCTTCCCTAAAACTCTCTTCCCTCAGTGCCTACAAGTTAGGAATGACATTGTTTCCCTCAGACCTCAAATGATACTTGTTCCTCCTCCATCATCCCAGCTGTCCATGGAATATGAGAACAGAAACTATGTCAACTCTGCCCAAGTGACCAAAGAGCCACAGTAGCTCTGCCACTGCTGTTAATGCTTAAAAAGCCAGAGAGCTCACATGGGTTATCAAAACCACAGTTAACTCGAAAAATAAAATAAAACAAAACCAAAGAGCTAACTATGGTTTTAAAGCAAAAAGCTTTCTTTATTCCATTCAAGGAGAGAAACTAGACACATATGTGCCACTATGTCTACCCTCCCACCCCTACCCCACCCCCTTTAATGTGGACAAATCACTTATACTGAAGGCTGCACAGTGAACTGTAGCCCTTACACTGAGGAGTAACAGCAAAAATGAGACAAATTTGATTCATAGCAGAATTTCATGACTGGCACATGGATATGACAAGAGCTTGTCTAAGCTCAGAGACAGTAGTGTGAAACAATTCTGAGATATTGCTGTGGCTGAGTTCATCCAGAGGATGAGTACAAAGGATTGTTGTTATGCCAAGCTCAGGGAAGAGCTTGCTTGAAGGGCCTTACCTCTAGAAAACAGGATGAGTTAGTGAACAACTCATCCTCCTCTTGATTACTCAATCTCATCTTTCCATTGACTTGTTAGCCTGACCTAACAGACAGACACAAGAACTAACTTCTTTCTTTTTCTTTTTCCTTCCTTCCATTTTTCCTTCCTTCCATCCTTCCTTCCTTTCTTCTTTCCTTTCTTTTTTTCTCTTCTCCCTTCCTTTTATTGGCTTTTTCTTTTTTCATTCTTTTCCCCCTTAGTTTTAAGTATTCAATACCACAGGGCCCCTTTGTAACCTTGATCATCTCTGTAAAACCAACTTTCCCTAGGAATAACAGCTGCTTATACTTCCTGTTTTCCAAAAGAGTCAATTTTGACTCAGTATGTTAAATATTGTGCCAGGCACAGCTGAATAAAGCTTTGGTCTGTATCCAATTGCTTACCATCAACTGTCACCATCTGTTGTCATGAGAATTGATATTTTGGGTTAAACACCCCTGAACCCATTCAATTTCCATGTGGAAAAATAATCTAAAGTAAATTGCCTTGTGCAGTTACAGGAGCTATTTTTCCAGGAGACAGCAAATCAAAGGAAACATCCAAAGGAAAACAAAAACACCTTCCCCCCAGAGACTGCCTCTGTCTGCCTTTATTGCCTCCATCCCATATTTTCATCTCATCCATGAAATGTGGTTTTAAGGAGAGATGGACCCATCTCTTTGTGCCTCAGGTCTTCTCTGAGACCAACAGGAAGAGGGAAGATGTTTCCAGATCTCTCTTGACTCTGCTTCCCTCCCACCCCTTCACTTAACCCCTGCTCCTGCCTTCTGCAGACTCTTAGAGGGATTATTCTCCACTTTCTCTTAGCAGGATGCTCCACTTTCAGCTTGCAACTGCAGACACCTCTCAGGAGGCTTCCCTGGAGGCTCAGGTACAGAGCATCCCCTTCTCAAGGAACACAAACACCCTGCACTGAAGTCAGAGTCTAGATACTTAGCAGAGAGATCATTTGGGACAGCTCCTATAGGGCTACCGGGACTTGCCTGGAATACCAGTCCTGCGTTTGCATTCTGTGCGCCTAGCCTGTGCAAAGGTCCCGAGAGGCAGGCACTCAGCAGTCCCTTTTGATACATCAAGCTGCTGGCTCTCTGCTGATGGAGCAGCTACTTAACATGCAGCCTTTCCCGTAGCTCTCCCCACTGCTCTCTCTTCAGATCATTGTAGTGGCAAGTCTAGAATGAGCATCTCTCTCCTAAGAGGCTGCCAGGGGAAAACACACTCTGGCTGCAGTCTGAGCTTAATTCTCAGGGGAACACAAGCCTGAAGTGAGCCTGCCCTTCCATTACCTCCTTCTAACTCCTTGCTTCTCTCTCCTTCTCTCTCAAGGGCTCTCTGGATTTCCTCCTGCTTACCTTTTCTCTCCATCACTGGGGTTTCTGAGGATGATCCAATGAGCAGACAGAGAAGCCAGAAAACTCTGTCTGATGGCATTATGAAGACCACTTTGGCAATGTCTAAAGCTGAACTTTCAGCCTTTGCTTTCCTCCCTCAATTCTCCACCCCCATTCATGCTAATGAAGGGCAGCCTTTGGGGAAACTGGGAATTACTCACTGAACCAACCTGGAACAAGAGCAAACTTCAAAGTGACCCCTCTACCTACCCTTTCTTCCCAAGATGATGGAGATGGGCTTACCTCTTTTCCCCTTTTATTTTCCGTTTGAAGGATTACATCATGACCCATGCTCTGAAGAAAGGGGAATATACTAAAGAATGCCAAGAAGTCATGACTAGGATGGTGAAAGATATGGAAACCCTCTCATGCTGGATCAGCTAATGCATGAACATGAAAACGTTATTAAGCTCTTACTATGTATCAAGCACTAGGGATACAAATACTAAATGTAAACAGTCCCAGCTCCCAAGGAGTTTACATTTTAGAGTCTAGCAGGTAATGAGGCCAGGGAGAGGCATTTTAATTTGAAAAGTTGAATGTTGAAAGTTGAATGATCAGTGGAACCACAGAAAATTAGAGTGACCTACCCTTCAAAGTGGTAATATAATAATAGAATTAGTTGCTATGAAAACAGTAATAGTAAATTACATATATGGTGGAGTAGAAGGATGCTCTGCTAGAGGCTCTCTTCCCAAAGCCCATAAAATACCTGTAAAAAATGACTCTAAAAAAATTCAAGAGCAGCAGAAGCCACAAAACAACAGAGTGAAAGAGATTTCCAGCCCAAGGCAGCCTGGAAGTCAACAGGAAAGGTCTGTTGCAACAGGTGCAGAGCAGAATGCCATGCCGTGGCAAGGACAGCACTGGAGTAGTCTTCAAGGTGCCACCAGCAGCAGCTGTGGGTCCCAAATTCCTCAACTCACAAACACCAAAGGCAGTTTCAAAGGTCAGTGAGAAAGCTCTTTCACCTGGGTGAGGAGGGAACACAGTGGTCTAGCCCTGACCCCAGGCAGTGGCAGTTTCCATTGTTGGAGCCCTGGCCTAAAGACCCTGAGGGAATTGAGCAGCTGATCTGCATCTCAACCCTGAGAGGCAACCCTGGGGTGAGGAGGAGTGCTGCTGGAGTGGAGGTTCAAGAGAGGGAATCCTGCTCACAGACCAGAGGAACTGAGAACTTAGAGGTTTCCAGAGTATACCCTTCTCTTGACAAAGAACTCAAAAGTCAAGTAACTGGCTGGGAAAATGCCCCCAAAAGGGAAAAGAATAAGACAATAGAAAGTTACTTTCTTGGTGAGTAGGTATTTTCTTTCATCCTTTCAGATGAGGAGGAATAATTTAGGTCTTCAGAGGAAGACCTAAAAGTCAAGGCTTCTGCATCCAAAACCTCCCAAATAAATATGCAATGGCCTCAGGCCATGGATGAGCTCAAAAAGGATTTTGAAAAATAAGTAAGAGAGGTGGAGGAAAAATTGGGAAGAGAAATGAGAGCGATGCAAGAAAATCATGAAAAACAAGTCAACAGTTTACTAAAGGAGACCCAAAAAATGCTGAAGAAATTAACACCTTTAAAAATAGACTAACTCAAATGGCAAAAGAGGCTCAAAAAGTCAATGAGGAGAAGAATGCTTTAATGAGCAGAATTAGCCAAATGGAAAAGGAGGTTCAAAAGCTCACTGAAGAAAATAATTCTTTAAAAATTAGAATGGAACAGATGGAAGCTAACAACTTTATGAAAAACCAAGAAATTATAAAACAAACCAAATTAATAAAAAAAATAGAAGACAATGTGAAATATCTCATTGGAAAAACAACTGACTTGGAAAATAGGTCCAGGAGAGAAAATTTAAAAATTATGGGACTATGGGAAAGCCATGATCAAAAAAAAGAGCCTAGAAATCATCTTTCATGAAATTGTCAAGGAAAACTGCCCTGATATTCTGGAATCAAAGGGTAAAATAAATATTGAAAGAATTCACTGATCACCTCCTGAAAGAGATTCCAAAAGGAAAACTCCTAGGAATATTGTAGCCAAATTCCAGAGTTCTCAAGTCAAGGAGAAAATATTGCAAGCAGCCATAAAGAAACAATTCAAGTATTGTGGAAATACAATCACACAGGATATATAATAACACAGGATCTGGCAGCTTCTACATTAAGGGATCAAAGGACTTGGAATATGATATTCCAGAAGTCAAAGGAACTAGGATTAAAACCAAGAATCACCTAACCAGCAAAACTGAGTATAAAACTTCAAGGGAAAAAAATGGTCATTCAGTGAAATATAGGACTTTCAAGCATTCTTGATGAAAAGACCAGAGCTGAATAGAAAATTTGACTTTCAAACAGAAGAATCAAGAGAAGCATGAAAAGGTAAACAGGAAAGAGAAATAATAAGGGACTTACCAAAGTTGAACTGTTTACATTCCTACCTGGAAAGATAATATTTGTAACTCTTGAAATTTTCCTCAGTCTTTGGATAGTTGGAAGGATTATACACACACACACACACACACACACACACACACACACACACACACACACACACACATAGACAGAAGGCACAGAGTGAGTTGAATAGGAAGGAATGACATGTAAAAAAAAATTAAGGGATGAGGGAGGAATATATTGGGAGGATAAAGGAAGAAATGGAATGGGACAAATTATCTCTCATAAAAAAGGCAAGAAAAAGCTTTTTCAATGGAGGGGAAAAGGGGGAGGTAAGAGGGAAAAAGTGAAGCTTACTCTCATCACATTTGGCTTAAGGAGGAAATAACATGAACATGTAATTTGGTGTGAAAGTCTATCTTCCACTACAGGAAAGTAGGGAAGAAGGGGATAAGTGGGGAATGGGGGGTATGATAGAAGGGAGGGCAAATGAGAGGAGGGGGTAATTAGAAATAAACACTTTTTGGGAGGGATAGGGTCAAAAGAGAGAATAGAATAAATGGGGAGCAGGATAGGATAGAGGAAAATATATCTGGTCTTACACAACATGACTATTATGGAAGCCTTTAGCAAAACTACACATATATAGCCTATATTGAATTGCTTACCTTCTCGGTGGGGATAGGTGGGGAGGGAGGAAGGGAGAGAAGTTAGAACTCAAAGTTTTAGGAACGAATGTTGAGAATTGTTTTTGCATGTAACTGGGAAATAAGAAATACAGGTCTTGGGGCATAGAAATCTATCTTGCCCTACAAGAAAAGAGAGAAGATGGGGATAAGGGAAGGGAGGGGTGTGATAGAAGGGAGGGTAGATTGGGGGAAGAGGTTATCAGAATGAATGGTATTTTGGGGCAGGGGGAGGGAAGAGATGGGGAGAAAATTTGAAACTCAAAATCTTGTGGAAATGAATCCTGAAAACTAAAAACAAATAAATAAATTGGAAAAAAAATAGTAAATTATATACAGTAAAAAACAGTAGTAACAGCTCCAGATTGGAAAGGGAGTCAGGGACAGAAAAGAAAAGAAGGAGTTTGCCACCCAAGCAGTAGCAAGTCTCCCGGCAAGAAGATGGGGAGAGAATAGTTAAAGTGAAATATGACTGGGACCTGGGTGAAGTAGTAGACCAAGTGAGAAACACATCAATCAGAAAAACAGCTTCCCCAGGCAGGATTCCTTCAACTGAAAGGACTAAATCATTATGGCCTGACCTCTAATTCAGCATGGCAAGAGAAGATGGACTGGTTTGGAGTACTTGAGAAGACTTAGGGATGATTTAAAAATTATTTCTCTTTTCAAAATAATTGATTTTTGATGCATTTTACTTTTACACCACCTACACTTCCCCCTACATCCTTCTCTCAAAACCATTTTTTATAATCAGAAAGAAAATTTTAAAGAGAAAAAGAAATCAGTAAAATTGACCTGCATGTGCATATATATATACATACATGCATATGTGTATATGTACATATACATGTATACTGACTTATATGAAGTTTCACATCAATGGACCCACATACCTCTACAAAGGAGCAGTTCTCTGGATTTCATCATGCCCCCAAATGTCTTTTCATTTATTGCCTTTCTTTGTATCCCCAGGGCTAAATACAGTGTCTGGCACATAGTAGGCTCTTAATAAATGTTATTGACTACAAGGCACTGTGGTGAGTCTGGAGCTACAATTATCCAAATAAAAGTGCTCTTGCCATTAAGAAGCTTAAAAACACTTGTTCAACCTTCAAATGATTTGTAAATGTGACTTATTATTAATGACAGTGACCCCAAATCTCTAAAGAGGTTGTTGGCCTAATCTTTGATCCAGATAGTAACATTTTCTAACAAGTAGAGTTATCTAAGCAGTGTAAGAATCTGGTTCTCATGGGAATAAACACTTTGTCACCATAGATCATAAACCAGAATCAGGATTACCATCTATCTGTCAGGAGTACTATAATGGGATTCCTATGAAAAATGAGAAGTTGGTCTACATGACCTACCTCTATGGTGCCTTCCAATTCAATTATTTTGACTTCTGAGATATAGCTGTCCTCTTCAATATATGTGTTTCCTGAGCTCATCATCCCCAGGCAGAGTACTTTATGGAAAGTAGGAGCTTAGCTTTTGGTTCATTGAATTGAACTAAAGAAAAGATCAGGCCAAAAGGTAGACTTGTTCTAGTAAATATGGTTTGAATAGGGCATGGGCAAAGCTTCGATTCCTGATTCCAGTTCCTGTATTAATTTGGTACCTGCGGACACCAAGAAACAGGCTTGCACTTTTGGTCTATTTTGTTTGTCCTTTTTAGTGCTCAATGCAGGCAGTGGAGTCCCTGAACTCAGACGCAAGCCATGGTCATCTTGGAGGCCGGAATACAGACTGGATGTTGCAGTCAGTCCTGCAGGGAAACCCTGAGAAGCCAGAATGCTGAGATGCAAGCCCAGGGAGCTTTGGATTTGGAACTTGATAGGACTGTACTATAGAGGAAGTGAGTTAAGTTGGGAAGCTAATCCCTTTCTCCTCCTCAAAGGCTGAGATGGTGTAAGGCAGTTCCACATGTTAGAATGCAAGTTCAAAATTTGTACTTGCTATACCTTTGAAGTACATATTCCTTTGTAAAAGCTAACCTGTTAAGTGGTTAAATGGAACTCGGGTCCAGGTGACCCCCCAAAATTGAGAGAATACAATTGGTTGGGTTCAGGCAGTAAGAGTCAGCATAATCATTGTTGTATTGAGACTTGGCCTGGGATAAAATGGGCTTTCACGTTTGTAGGGACCTCTAGAGAGATTCTCTGCCTGGAATTTTTTTATTTCAGATACTCTAGACCTCAGAGATCTTAAAGAAATTGGTGTTTTGTTTTGTTTTTTAGAAAAAAAAAAGGTTATCTGGGCATGTTAAAAGCCCTGGAACATATTGCTTTGAATATACATTGGATTTGCTAACTCTTTACATGTTGTATTCCTCCCAGACAACGTAAATTTCTTGAGGGTAGAGATTGTTCTTTTGTTGTCTTTGTATGTCTAGCACCTATCCCAATGCTTCAGCACAAAATAAACATTTAATGAATGTTTGTTGAATTGAGTTAAGATTATCTTTTACCTTTAGAAAATTGTTCTCAAAATTCCTAAAGCTTAGAATATCCAAATATATATCATGTCCAGAGTTCACTAAGTTCGTTGTTGTTCAGTCATATATTATTACTCTTTATGACTCCATTTGGGGTTTTCATGACAAGGATACTGGAGTGGTTTGCCATTTCCTTCTCCAGCTCATTTTACAAATAAGGGAACTGATGCAAACAGAGTTAAGTAACTTGCCTAGGATTACACAACCACTAAGTATTTGAGGCCAGATTTGAATTTAGACCTTCCTAATTCCAGGTCAGGTACACTACCCACTATGCCACCTTGCTGCCCCACTTACCTGATTAAAAAAAAATACCAATTCCTATGATACAAAAAGGAGTAAAAAAGAAACAAAATCTACATAGGAGGAAAAATACAGAAAAACTGAAAATAAGGCATTTTATGGTATTAAATAGAAATCAATTACAAGTGATTTTGACCTTTAAAATTTTTTTTGTTATAATTAAAGTTCTGAACTATAGCACCTCCTCTCCACCCTGCACTAGAGAAGGCCACCATTTAACACAGATTTATAAATATATGTAAAACCATACTAAGTGTACTTCTATTTATCAGTTCTTTCTCTGGAGGTGGGTAGCATCTTCCTTCAATAGGTTCTTTATAGTTGATTTGAATATTTATAGTTGTTGTTTACTGTATACAACATTCTCTCCATTCTGCTCACCTCATTTTTCATTATTTCATGCAAGTTTTGCCATGGTTTTCTAAAATCAACCAGCTCATCATTTCTAACAGCTCAGTAGTGTTCCATTGCAATCATATGCCACAACTTGTTCTGCCATTCCCCAATTGATGGGCATCCCCTCAATTTCCAGTTCTTTGCCACTGCAAAGAGAGCTGTTATAAATGTTTTAGAACATATAGGTTCCTATCCTTTTTCTAGGGTCACCTTGGAAAATAGACCTAATAGCGGTATTACTCGATTAAAAGGTATATGCACTTTTGTAACTCTTTGGGCATAATTCCAGATTGCTCTCCAAAATGTTTGGCTCACTTCACAATTCCACCAACAGTGTATTAATGTCCCAATTTTTCCACATCCTTCCATTTGTCATTTTCCCCTTCTATCATTTTAGTCAATCTGATAGGTGTGTGATGATATGTCAAAGTTGTTTCAATTCACATTTCTCTAATCAATGATTTAGAGCAATTGTTCATATGACTATATGTAGTTTTGATTTCTTCATTGAAAAACTCTTTTCATATCCTTTGACCATTTATCAATTGGAGAATGATTCATATTCTTATAAATTTGACAAGGGTCTCTATATATTTGAGATATAAGATCTTCATCTGAGAAATGATCCATAAATTTCCCCCCAATTTTCTGCTTACCTTCTAATAAATGGTATAGTACCTTCTAATCTTGGCTACTTGATTTTATTTGTACAAAAGTTTTTTAATTTAATGTAATTAAAATTATCCACTTTACATCTCACAATGCTCTTTATCTCTTGTTTATTCATAAATTCTTCTCCTATCCATAAGTCTAATAGGTAATACGTTCCATGTTCTTCCAGTTTTCTTATGATATCTCCCTTTATGTCAAAGTCATGTATCCATTTTGATCTGTCTTGGTAAAGGATGTGAGATTGATCTGTACCCAGTTTCTTCCAAACCACTTTCCAGTTTTCCCAACAATTTTTACCAGATAATGTATTCTTATCCCAAAAACTTAAATCTTTACCTTTGTCAAACACCTATAATAATTTACTAATGTGTGTTGTATGTCTACTCTGTTCCCCTGATCCACTTTTCTATTTCCTAGCCAGTACCAAATAGTTTTGATGATTACTACCTTATGATATAGTTTAAGATCTGGTATAGCTAAACATCCTCCCTTTACATTTTTTTCATTAATTCTTGATATTCTTGGCCTTTTGTTCTTCAAAATGAATTTTATTATTTTTTAGTTCAATAAAATAATTTTTTAATAGTTTGGCTGAGATGGCACTGAATAAGTAGATTAGTTTAGGTAGAACTGTCATGTTTATTGTATTGGTTCTGTCCACCCACGAACAATTAACATTTCAATTATTTAAATCTGACTTTATTTGTATAAAAATGTTTTGTAATTATGTTCGTGTACTTCATTAGTTTGTCTTGGCAGTTGTACTACCAGATCTTTTATGAAATCTACAGTTATTTTAAATGGAGTATCTCATACTGTCTCTTCTTGCAGTTTTGTTGGTGATATGTAGAAATGCTGATGATTTATATGGGTTCATTTTATATTCTGCAACTTTGCTAAAAATTATTATTTCAACTGATTTTTGAGTTTAACTTCTATGATTTTCCAAGTATGTCATCATATCTTCTGCAAAGAGAGATAGTTCTATATTTCTATCTGTAGTGCATTAACTTTTCCTTAAAAATTTGGATGCTATTGCTTTTGGTACTTAAAGGTTTAGTATTGATATTACTTCATTAACTATGGTATAATATACTTTCCCTGTTTATCTCTTTTAATTAAATCTATTTTACCTTTAACTTTGTCTGAGATAATGGTTGCTACCACTGCTTTTTTTTTTATCAGGTGAAGCATAAGAAATTCTTCTTCAGCCCTTTATTTTTACTATATGCATATCTCTTATTTTAAAATGTGTTTCTTATAAACAACATATTGTCAGCTACTGATTTTTAATCCATTCTGCTGTTTCTGTTTTATGGGTGAGTTCATCCCATTCACATTCAAAGTTGTAATCACTAGTTGTTCATTTCTCTCTATTCTATTTTTTATCACTGTTTATCCTTCTCCCCCTCTCTTTTTACCCTGTCCCTCCTTAAATGTCTAATTAACTTATAACTTAGGCTTCCTTAATCTATACCTCTTCTAAGAGTCCCTCCCTTATCCTATCTCCTCACCCTCCTATTTCTTTGTAAGTTAACTTTTCTACTTTTCTAGATGTATATGTTATTCCCTCTTATCCAGTTCTTATCAGAACAAGGTTCTAGTGCTACCAGTTCTTCATTCCCTCCTGCCTCCACCATATCAGTGTATTATTATTGTATTTTTGCTTAATCTGAAGATCTTTCCCAACCATTAATAGGCCCATGTGACTTAAATCACATGGAAGCCTAAGTTACATGTGGTGGGAGGAGCTTGCTGAACAGGTAGAACAGGAAGGGTGAAGGAGAACGGGTAGAAAGTTGGTGAGAATAGTTAAAGCAGAGGGAGAGAGAGGACACAGGAAGGTACACAGCTAGAATTGTGAGTGTTTGCTTGTGGGAAGGCCCCAGGTGGGGGAGGGGGCACAGGGAAGGCTTGGGAATGGTGCTATCTCCTGCAGTGACACTGTGAATTGACTTCTTGGTTACTATAATGGATTTGGTTTTCTGGTGTTGGGATTCAGCTTTCTGGTGTTTGAATAAATGTTTTTCTTCTGCCTTCTATTGGAGAGTCTGTTATATTTTGCAATTCAGAACTATGCTGGTATATTCATAGTTGCCGTCAGTGCTGTGAATGTTGCCTTGGTGATACAATCGGTTCTTCTTTTCACACTTTATTTGTATGAGATGATTGATCCATTTTACCTTTTTCCTACCCAATTTTATTTTTGACTATCATTCCATCAGACTCAGCTCAACTACAAGCCTTCTATCTATATATGCTCTTCCAAACTACCCAAGTAATGATAACATTCTTAAGAGTTAAAGATATTTTCCCATATAAGAAGTAAAGATTTGGACCTTATTAAGTCCTCTTATAGTTAATCTGTAATGGTTACCTTCTTATGTTTCTCCTTAGTCTAGTAGGTCATAATTTCCATTTAGTTCTGGTCTTTTCTTCACAAATGCCTAAAAGTCTTTTAGTTCATTAACTATCCTTTTTTTTCCCATTCAGGATAATACACAGCTTTACTGGGTAAGCTATTCTTGGTTGCAAGTGTAGGTTCTTTGCTCTTCAGAATATTTTGCTCCATGACCTCGTCTTTTTTTGTAGAAGCTGCTAAATCTTGTGTTATCCTAATTGTAGCTCCACAATATTTAGACTGTTTTTTTATAGTTGCTTGTAGTATTTTCTCCTTTGTCTGAGAGCTTCAAAACTAAGGTATGATATTCTTGTGAGTTTTCTTCTTGGGATCTCTTTGGTGTTGGGTTTTTTTTTATCTATTCATATTTTTCCCCTCTTGTTCTAAAAGTTCAGGACAATTTTCCTTATTAATCAATGAAGTATAATATCTGGACTCTTTTTTTAATCATAATTCTTCTTATTGTATCTCCTCAATCTGTTCTCCAGGTCAGTTGTGGGTATTTTTTAATGAAATATTTCACATTCTTTTCTATTTTTTCATTCTTTTGATTTTATTATTTCTTAGTGTCTTATAAGGTCATTAACTTCTCCTTGTCCAATTCTAATTTTCAAGGAGTAATTTTGTTTCGAAAGTTTTTGGATCTCTTTTTCCAATTATTTAATTTTCTTTTTATCATTTTCTTGATTTTTTTGCATCCCTCATTTTTTTCTAATTATTCCTCAACCCTTCTTGTTTGATTTTTGAGGTCATTTTTAAACTATTTCAAAAAATCTTTTTGGGCTTGAGACCATTTTGCTTCTTTCTAAATAGATGTTTTAACTTTACCTATCTTCTTCTGAGTTTGAACCCCAATCTTTTCTATCAGCATAGTAGATATCTATGGTTGGGTTCTTTCTCTTTTGCTTATGTATTATCATTATCATCATCATTATTTATTTATTCATTTATTTACTTATATGTCAGTTTAAAAATTCTACAGAGAGCCCAACAAATGCAAAGATAAGAAATTCAAGGCCTTCGGGGTAGGAAATAGACGAAACTCAGCTAGAGAGGAAGGATAATTTTATCAACCAGTAATGGGCTACTATGGGACCTTTAAGTATTTTCTACCTGGTTTAAGGGAAAAAATAAAAGTTGCACAATGCTGCCTTGGTAAGGTGCGTACTTGCACAGGAGAAGGGGATGGGCAAAATACTCTAAAGATTTAACCTTGTAAGCCTCAGTTCTTCTTTACATCTCAAGGGCTAATCTCAAATTAATGCTTTCATGTGGTGTTTCATTTCCCTTATAAACAAGAAGAAAGCTAATAATGGCTAGCATTTATGCAGTGCTTTAAAGGTTTGCAAACCAGTTTACAATTTTATCTTCACAGCAACACAAGCGTTCAGGTGCTATTACTATCCCATTTGACAGGTAAAGAAGATGAGGTAGACAGGTTAAGAGACTTGCCCAGCTTCATATAGTTAGGAAGTGTCTGAAGTTAGATTTGAACTCAGGCCTTCTTCACCCCAAGTCTAGCACTACTATCCACCAAGCCACCTAGGCACCTACAGCTCCTCTCCACAACTTTCAGCATTGATATTCTAGCCAAGGAGAGAGAAAAAGCAGCCTTTGGGCTATCCAGGCATACATACAAGTATTTCTTGCTTTCTAAAATAGATGTATTTCCCCTGAATTGGCCGTAAAACAAGTCCTATTTTCCTCTGGACATTAATTAGAAAATTGGACAAAAATTCCCATAAAATAAAGAATAAGAGAATGACAACCCGATGTCATGTCCGCTGGTAAACTACAAGTAATGATAGATGTCACTATCGAATAGTTCCTTTTCCCTAGGCTTTCTCCTCTCTTTCAGATTCTATTTTAAACATAGTAATTTCCTTTAGATATTAGAATCCACTGACTCTACATTTCTACTTCACATATTTCTTCGTTTTAACTGTGTATTTGTACTCAACTTCTGTTAGGACTTTAGGCTGCAGTACCATACTTCACCAGATGGTGTCATTATTTAATACATAATGTATACAAGTGGTTTTGGGGGGAGGTGTTAAAATGTCCCTATATTTTAAGCTTCTGTTTCCATAAAATGAATTTATTCCCCTGCTTCTCAATTCTTTAAATTAAAAATTCTCATGGAATAAGCAGGGACAAAGCATCTTCTTGTTGAAAGAGATTCTTAGACATCATCCAAGTCCAACCTTCCCTTATTTTAGCAGCTAATTCTCTGCACCAGTTAAGTAATATGAAGATATCTGTGCCAGACTGAAAATAAATACATAAACAAAAACCCTATTATAATAAATTCCTTTTTAATGAATAATTTTGAAAAATAAAGATATTTTGTGCCTTTTTTGGTGGACTAATTATACAGGGTGCCTCCCAAAAAGTGCAGTTTTAAAGTTTAATAAGCTTAATAACAACTCTGAGGTTCTACCTCCCATTGATAAAATTGACAAAGATAACCAAAAAAAAAATAACAATGGTTGGAGGGAATGTGGAAGGATAAATACACTGAACACCAACAGTGGTTGGTGGAGCTATAAATTGGATCAGATCTTGGGAAACAATTTGGAATTGTATCCAGATAGTTGCTAAACTGTGCATAGCCTCTGATCCAGCCATACCACTTTTTGTTGTTGTTCAATCATGTCCAACTCTTCTTGACCCTGTAGACCTGAGGAATTCATCTTCTGAAGTCACATCTTTTAGCATTATAATACTGTCCATGGGGTTTTCTTGACAAAGATACTGGAGTAGTTTGCCATTTCCTTCTCTAGTAGATCACCTTTTGTCAGGATTCTCTGCTATGATCTGTCCATCCTGGGTAATCTTGCATGGCATAGCTCATAGTTTCATTGAGTTATGCAAGCCCCTCTGCCACAACAAGATAGTGATCCAAGAGTAAGCCATACCACTGTGGCCTATACCCCAAAAAGATCAAAGAAAGAGGAAATGGATATATATGCACAGAAATATTCAGAGCAGCTCTTTTCCTAGTGGAAAATAATTGGAAACTAAGGGAGTACCCATCAATTGGAAAATGATTGAATAAGTTACGGTATATGAATGTGATATATTGTGCTGTATGAAATAATGAAGAGGATGGTTTCAGAGAAACCTGGGAAGATCTGTACAACACAGTAGCATTTCTTCATATTCACATACCATAACTTGTTCAATCCTCCAACTGATGAGAACTGAGGCAAAGTGAAGCGGACAGAACCCAGGAGTCTGGGTTTGGTAATTTGGTTTTTGGGAAGAAGAGAAAGTGGATATTCACTTGAAAATAAAATTTAAATAAGAAAGGATCTATATGCACAAAAAATATTTATAGTGGCACTTATCGTTGTATCCAAGAACTGGGAACTAAAAGGATGACATTAATTAAGGAATGGTTGAAGATATTATTGCATATGAATATAATGGAATATTACTACAGCAGAGGAAACTTTGTAAGGGATGATTTCAGAGAAACATGGGGGAAATTTTATGAATTAATGCAGAATGAAATTAGCAGAAACAGAAAATCAATTTATAGATTAACAACTTTGGAAATTTTAAGAATTCTAGTCAATTTAATGACAAAAAATGATTCTAGAGACTGATGGTGAATAATGCTATTCACAACCTGACAGAGAAGTGATGGAATTAAAATGCAAAGGAAATAAATTTTTTGGATGTGGCCAATATGAAAATTTGTTTGTTTATGCATATTTGTTATATGAGTTTTATGTCCTTTTTTTTCCAGTGGGGGAAGGGAGGAAAGAGAAAACAAATGCTTACTGAAAAAAAAAATTAAGAGAAAAAAGAAATTATGAAAGGGACAAATTAAAAAAAAAAACCTAGAAGGGCTTATATGAACCGATATACAAGAAAGTGAACAGAATCACAATTTATACGAGTGGATCTTAACTTTTCTGCGTGTATAATTGAACCACTTTGGCAGTCTGGTAAAGCCTATGGAGTCCTCAGAATATCTGTTGCCTGCATTCATAATTGAAGGAAATGCTAAATTTCAATTAGAGGTTAGTGAAAAGATGTATTTTTTTTCCAATTTCCTCCAGCCCCTGAAATCTATTCACCTTGTGGGACATCTGTGGACCCAGGGTAAGAACCCATGCTTTATACAATGACTAGAACCTTGCAATGATTACATGTAGTTATAATGTAAATTCTATTACAGAACTCAAGTCAAAAAGGGACCAGGTAGAGCAAAATGTCTCCTTACAGGTTCTCCTGCCTCTTTCAGACATCTGTCAAAAACATGTGAGATTCCTTGAAAGACACAAGAACTTTGACAGCTCTCTGATTTTTACTATCAAGGGACGCATGAAATTTACCCTGGCCAAAAGTGTTTGCCACTAACATGAAGGATGTTTGTTGAGACATCCAAGTGGCAGGAGAGTTTGATTCCTTTAGATGCTCCCGTTTGTAGATTGCATTGTACTGATTATATCAAATGCTGGCAGAGTTTCCTAAATGACTCCATAATTGGACAGAGTGTTGTCTAACCATCCATACCAGAAAAGCCAGTTACATGTCAAATGTCTATTGTCCAAACCACAATAGACGTTTGGATGATCAACCTATATAATGGCCCTTTGGAACAATTATCTAGGGCAAATACTGAAAATAAACACTGAGCTAAGTCTAGAACTGAATAGAAGAGTGAGATGGATTGTCATGGGAAATCTGCAAATTCTTTTAATGACTCTAATTTTTTTCAGCCATTTTTCAGTCATGTTGGACTCTTTATGACCCATTTGAGGTTTTCTTGGCAAAAATACTGGAGTGGTTTGCCATTTCCTTTTCCAGCTCATTTTACAGATGAGGAAACTGAGACCAGCAGGGTTAAGTGATTTAACCAGAGATACATAGCTGGTGTCTGAGGTAGGAGTTAAGCTCAGGAAGATGTCTTTCTGATCCCAAGTCCAATGTTCTATCTACTGCACCACTCAACTACCTCCATGGCCCTAAACTGCTCTCTAAAACACCATTTTAATAGCAGTATTCTTATGGTAGCATGGCATGGTGAATATCGGGCAGCACCCAAAGTCAAGAAGAACTCAGTTCAAGTCCTACTTTTGACACATGCTGGCCGTGTGACTCTATACAAGTTATTTAACCCCCAGTGCCATCAACAACTCTCTTGGGCCCTCTGGGCCTATGTTAATAGAGAGTTTCCTTACCTGGGAGTTCATTTTACTACTGAAATCATAGGTCCATCCCTATTCTTAAAGTGATGAAAAAAGAACTAAAGGTGAAAATCATTCAAAGGATGGCACTGTCACCTCCTGTCCTGTCCTCTCACTCTTTTCTAAATCCACTGTGATCAGACTACCAACCTCGTCAAGGAGCTGAAGCTTCTGTCTCCAAAGCTGCCTATGACCATTGCCAAACTTTGTGGCCTTTTCTCTATTCTGATCCTTCTCAACCTCCTTGTACCTAATAATAGCCCCTATACCTGTCTCCCAGGGTTATTTGTGAAGAAAAAATGAAATCATATTTGTAAAGTATTTTACAAACCTTAGAGCACCCTATAAATGCTTGCTGTTGTTTTTGTTGCTGCTGCGAATGTTGTGATCCATCTGTGTGGTATGGGTCTTGAGACCCCCAAAAATAATTGATCAGAGATTTGTCTTAGGAAAGGCAAAAAGGAGTTTATTGCTTTCTCATGAGGAAGCATCACACTAATAGCACTAGCCAGGGAGTACAAAGGAGTACAGAAAGCAAGGTCAATTATACCTTAACACGAGCTCCCCCTCCCTAACTCCTTCCCCTCATCCCATTGGCTGGACTTCAGGGGTACAATCTATTCATGGAAATCTTCCCCAGCAACAAAGACCATCCAAGCTTGATGGGAAGTTTTGCAAAGGTGGGCAGTTTAGGCACGGAGAGAGAGTGTAGGACATATGCTATTTTTTTTCTACTACGTGCTTGACATAAGGTTGGGATGAAGGAGAACTCGGGCACAAATGTTACAAAGCATGCTTCTCTACAAGGTTAGCTAGCTGCAGATGTTCAAGGGAGTGTGTTCTAATAATACAAGAAACAGTTAACTCTTTGAGGAGGCTTCACTTCTGAGAGATCATCTCTCATACATTGTCTCCTAGATATTCTCTCTTTTCTGGGTTACGTTGCTCCCGCTCTCTTCTGGTTGTCTTCTTATTTGTTTGTCTACCCTTCAGTCTCTTTGCCTGACTCTTCATCACATTACAACTCCTAACCATGGGCATCCACCAAAACTCTGTCCCAGGCCTTCTTTAAGTTTCTGTCTTTATTTTCTTACTTTGTGATCTTGTCCCTCCTCATGAGTTCAATTATCCTATTCAGTCCCACAGGATTGAATTTATCTATGCAGATAATTTTCAAATCTATATATCCAGTCCTAGCCAGTCTTCTGAACTATGATTATACCTCTTTGGCTGCATTTCAGACATCTGGAATTGGTTATCTCACATGAATCTTAAATTCAACATACTCAAAACAGGACTTATTATCTTGCCCTGTGGAGATGGTCTGGCTGGGCCCTTACTCTTCCCCTCTAAAAAGGGAAGGGGAAGATGGCAGAGTAGAAAGATGCACATACACATAGCTCCGAACCCACAACCCACAGATCGGCTACAGGGGAGCAAATCACGGTGAATTCTGCACCTAGAGGCCATGGAATATTGGAGCGAGGGAGATTTCGGTTCTGGAGAGACCTGCAAACCTCTCGCAGGGGGTCCTTCGCTCTGCGGACTGGGCACCGGGACTGGGAGCAGAGGACAGCCCTGCAGCGGCCGCGGCACCGAGAGGAAAAGATCCGAGTGGGCTTCGGGGACAGGATCTCCAGCAGCCACGCGGGTCCCTCCACCCACAGAGGGACCTGCAAACCTCTCGCAAAAGGTCCATCGCGCTGCAGACGAGGAGCCCAGCCCAGCCCAGCCCTGCTGCGGCCACAGCACCAAGAGAAACAGACCCGAGCAGGTTTCAGGGACGGGATCTCCAGCGGCCGCACAAGTCCCTCCACCCACAGGGGATGGGGGTTGGTGAGAGAGTCTCTTTGGCAGGTCGAGAGGGGAGTGGGGTGCCCCCATGATTCGGGCCCCCCCAGGAGGTAGAAGCTGAGAGGCGGCTGCAGACGGGGGCTCCCCAAGCGGGCGGGAGCCTGGATCCATTGTGGAAGGTCTGTGCATAAACCCCCTGAGAGAACTGAGCCTGAGAGGCGGCCCTGCCCCGACCTGACCACCTGAACTTAATTCTCACACTGAATAGCAGCCCTGCCCCCCCGCCAAAAGCCCTAAGGCGGGAAGCAGCATTTGAATCTCAGTCCCCAAACGCTGGCTGGGAGGACCAGGAGGCGAGGTGGGTGTGAGGAGAATATTCAGAGGTCAAGTCACTGGCTGGGGAAAAAGCCCAGAAAAGGGAAAAGAAATAAGACTATTGAAGGCTACTTTCTTGGAGAACAGACATTTCCTCCCTTCCTTTCTGATGAGGAAGAACAATGCTTACCATCAGGCAAAGACACAGAAATCAAGGTTTCTGTGTCCCAGCCCACCCAATGGGCTCAAGCCATGGAAGAGCTCAAAAAGAATTTTGAAAATCAAGTTAGAGAGGTGGAGGAAAAACTGGGAAGAGAAATGAGAGGGATGAAAGAGAAGCATGAAAAGCAGATCAGCTCCCTGCTAAAGGAGAACCAAAAAAATGTTGAAGAAATTAACACCTTGAAAACTAGCCTAACTCAATTGGCAAAAGAGGTTCAAAAATCCAATGAGGAGAAGAATGCTTTCAAAAGCAGAATTAGCCAAATGGAAAAGGAGATTCAAAAGCTCACTGAAGAAAATAGTTCTTTCAAAACTAGAATGGCACAGATGGACACTAAGGACTTTGTGAGAAAGCAAGATATCACAGAACATAACAAGAAGATTGGAAAAATGGAAGATAATGTGAAATATCTCATTGGAAAAACAACTGACCTGGAAAATAGATTCAGGAGAGACAATGTAAAAATCTTGGGACTACCTGAAAACCATGATCAAAAGAAGAGCCTAGACATCATCTTCCATGAAATCATCAAGGAAAACTGCCCTGAGATTCTAGAACCAGAGGGCAAAATAAATATTCAAGGAATCCGCAGAACACCGCATGAAAGAGATCCAAAAAGAGAAACTCCTAGGAACATTGTGGCCAAATTCCAGAATTCCCAGGTGAAGGAGAAAATATTGCAAGCAGCTAGAAAGAAACAATTCAAGTATTGTGGAAATACAATCAGGATAACACAAGATCTAGCACCCTCTACATTAAGGGATCGAAGGGCATGGAATAGGATATTCCAGAAGTCAAAGGAACTAGGACTAAAACCAAGAATCACCTACCCAGCAAAACTGAGTATAATACTTCAGGAGAAAAAATGGTCTTTCAACGAAATAGAGGATTTTCAAATTTTCTTGATGAAAAGACCAGAGCTGAAAAGAAAATTTGACTTTCAAACACAAGAATGAAGAGAACCATGAAAAGGTGAACAGCAAAGAGAAGTCATAAGGGACTTACTAAAGTTGAACTGTTTACATTCCTACATGGAAAGACAATATTTGTAACTCTTGAAACATTTCAGTATCTGGGTACTGGGTGGGAGTACACACACACACATGCACACATGCACACATACATAGAGACAGAGTGCACAGAGTGAATTGAAGAGGATGGGATCATATCTTAAAAAAAAAAATGAAATCAAGCAGTGAGAGAGAAATATTGAGAGGAAAAAGGGAGAAATTGAATGGGGCAAATTATCTCTCATAAAAGAGGCAAGCAAAAGACTCATTAGTGGAGGGATAAAGAGGGGAGGCAAGAGAAAAACATGAGGTCTACTCTCATCACATTCCACTAAAGGAAAGAATAAAATGCACACTCATTTTGATAGGAAAACCTATCTCACAATACAGAAGAGTGGGGGACAAGGGCACAAGCAGGGTGGGAGGGAGAATAGAGGGGAGGGCATGGGGAGGAGAATGCAATCCGAGGTCGACACACATGGGGAGGGAAAGGATCATAAGAGAATGGAAGTAATGGAGGACAGGATAGGAAGGAGGGGAATATAGTTAGTCCTATACAACACAACTATTATGGAAATCATTTGCAAAACTACACAGATTTGGCCTATATTGAATTGCTTGCCTTCCAAAGGGAAGGGGTGGTGAGAGAGGGAGCTAAAGAAGTTGGAACTCAAAGTGTTAGGATCAACTGTAATGTTCTTACCACTAGGAAATAAGAAATACAGGTTAAGGGGTAAAGAAAGCTATCTGGCCCTACAGGACAAAAGAGAAGACGGAGACAAGGGCAGAGAGGGATGACAGAAGAGAGAGCAGATTGATCACAGGGGCAATTAGAATGCTTGGGTCTGGGGGGGGGGAGGGGATAAAAGGGGAGAAAATTTGTAACCCAAAATTTTGTGAAAATAAATGTTAAAAGTTAAATAAAAATAAATAAATAAATAAAATAAAAAGGGAAGGGGCTGATTCTTCCCAGACTCAGCTTTTCTCCTCCCACTGGGTAGCCCAAGAGGATAAGACCTTCCCTTCAGTCCACCCTCTCTCCCTCTTCACATCCAAGGCTGGAGTTTAGCCTGGGGCCTCTGGTTTCTTAATGACCTACCTTGACCACAGATAAGAATTCCCTTTTGGTTTAGGGCAAGGGAAAACCTGGGACCCAACTTAAATTCTGCTTTGGGGGAATTTACACAATGACTAAAGATATTACTAAAATCATAACAGCTCAGTACCTTTGAGTTAGAGAGTTACCATTGCTATTCTGGATCACAGTGTAACACTCTGTACTAGTGAACTTCTATGTATTTCAGCAGTCACTGGCATTCCCCATTCATCCTTTACTGGCACAGAATAAGTGTATGCAGGACAAAGCAGTTAGGATGGATCAGGAATTTTATGTCAGGATAAAGAAACAGGAATAGTGAGGGGAGAAGCTCATATGAGCACTTATGTGGTAACAGGAGGAAGGGAGATAGTTGGATAAAGTATCTTCTATATCTTCCCTCAGGTCTTATATAGTGGTCTGGCAGCCTCAGTTCAAGGTCTTTCTATTCTTGGAGGCTAGCCCCCAAAGCTAGCCTTCAATGCCTAGTCCTTGGTCCCAGAACACACGCAGTACTATATCTGAAGAAACCAATTCAGTGGAATGCTATCTGTAAGGTGCTTGGCACAGTGCCTGGCACCCAGTAGGAACTCAATAAATATCTATTTCTTTCCTCAAGATGTATATGGTATTCAGGGAGGACTATCACTTCTAGTGTGAGGGCTGGTGAGCCCTTTCAAGGCTGCTCATCCACTGTAGGTATCCACATTTCACCCAGCTCTCAACTGTGGCTCTAAGATGTATATGCAACTCGGGTCACACTCGGGTAAAACTGTCTCAACAGATGGGGCTAAACTAGATCGAAGATAACTGATAAGACTCAAACCCTTGGATGAGGTAAGGGGATATCTACCCCAAGCATGTGAAGACTTCTTCCCCTGGTAGAATGGTACTTCAGTAAACACCCCAATATACATGGGGGCTGCTATCACAGTTTCTCAGATCTGCATTCATAAAAGGAAAGGCAACTTTTGAGGGGTTAACAATCACTTTAATCAAGCACATGTATTATTCCTTTAACCAAGCACATATATCATTCACCTAGTTCAGGGGAGTCAGCACCCTGGACTTCAAAGAAAATAGAGATATCAAAGATCAACAGACATGGATTCCTCTGCCTGACCATAATCAATACACATATCACAAATCAACAGACAGATCTAACTGTCTGACCACAGTTACCAGAGAGGGAAGCACTGACATCTGGGTTTTCAAGGGAGACTGGGGGACTCCTTAAAGCAGCTTCCCAGAGTCCTCATCTGGCACTCAAACCTTCTTACAAAAACTAAGCCCCAAAGTAAAACCTCACTCTCAGAGTTTTTAATGCCTTTTTTAGAGTCAGAGGGCATAACCCTCAATAGAAAAAACAAAAGGTACTTGGGACCCTCCTACAAAGTAACTCCCCTAAATCAAGCTTCCCACAATGGGCAGGTCCATCAGTGAGTAGGAAAGATCCTCCTTCCTTTTCCTGAACCTTAAACTTACTGTACTGTGAAGCTCAGACACCATGGGGTCCCTGCCCCCTGCCTAAAGTCTTTTTTCTGGACCATCCTGGCTTAAGAGTGATTATCAATAGTAACTGTTGCTGTTTCCCTCCCAGCCTTATGCCTTTCTTTTCTTAGGCTCATTAAAGGAGCCATGCCCTGGCTACTTTTTAAACAGGCCTATTCAATGAATGGGCGTTACCTCATCCTAAGTGAGTACCTGCCTAGACCTTGGCCTAAAGGGGCCAAGGTGTCCCAGTGCATCCTGGGTCATCTCCAGTCATCCTTATGAATATCTGGTCACAGGATTCAGATGACTCTGGAGGAGAAGTGAGGCTGGTGACCTGCACAGCCCTCCCTCCCTCAAACAAAGTCAAGTGCAAGTCATGTCATCATTTCTCTGATGGCATGGTCTTCTTCAGCAACAAAGGGCAAACAAAATCAGAGATACTTTTAGTAAAACAAAAACAGCAAAAGATCCTAATTTGAATGCCTCACAAATGGGCGGATGAGAACAATTTGTTCCAATGGCCATTAAAATGACTGAAGCAGGGCTGTGGAGCGCTTAGAGCTTGGATATTGAAGATGCCAAGGTCATCCACTGCATCCCAGGCCATCTACCATCATGCTGGACTTTGATGACTCTGGAAGAGAGCGTGAGGCTAATGACTTTGTGCAACTCTGCCTCACTTAAACCCATTGCACATGCAAATCAAAACATCACCCAGTGATGTCATGGGTCCTCTTCCAAAGTGAAGGACGAACAATTTCTTTCCTTCCTCCTTTCCTTCCTTTATTCCTTCTTTCTTTGCTCCCTTTCTTCCTTGTTCCCTTCTTTTTGGTTCATTGATACCTTCCTCTCTCTCTTCCTACTTTCCTTCCTCCCTTGCGCAGTGCTGTGCACATAGTAGACACTCACTATGTGTTTCAATTAAATTGAATTTTCTTGGTATGGTTACTTGTCCTAGAATAGTGTCTGGCACATGACTGGCTTAATTAATACTTTTTTCCTCTAAATTGTTAATGCCCATATTTCCCTTCTCCCCTCACAGGTCATTTAATATCTATGGCTCATACTCCACTGATACATTGGTACATAATTTAGCTTCATAGACTCCAAACTCAGTTTGACTTTGGAGTAACTCATAATAGAAACAAAGTTTTTCAGCAGTAAGTTTGTGTTTGAAACAGAACTTCCTATTGCTCTGATGATATTTCCAGAAAAAACACTATACCTAAACTAGAGATAATAGATAACATGTTTCAATAATGTGTTGCACATATTCCAAACCTTTACATAGCAACTATGTTTTTTAATTAGGAAAGTTTGTATCACATACATTAAATCTCCCATGCTTAAAGACTTCCTAAGATGAAAAATACTATGTTGTCTGTACCGAACCATTTGCTTTCCCAGTGAGGGTGGATGGGGAGGGAAGAAGGGAAAGAATTTTGAACTTAAAGTTTTAAAAAACGAATGTTAAAAACTCTTTTTACATGCAACTAGGCAGTGGGGGATAGAAATCTATCTTGCCCTACAGAAGAACAGAAGGGGATAAAAGGGGGGGGGGTGATAAAAGGGAGGGCAGATTTGGGGAAGGGGTAATCTGAATGCATGCCATTTGGGGTGGGGGAAGGGAGAGATTGGGAGAAAATTTGGAACTCAAAATCTTGTGGAAGTGAATGTTGAAAACTAAAAATAAATTAATAAAAAAAATTTTTTTTTAAACCCTGTGTTATACAATGGGATTAAAATACAGATTCATGCCAAGCCTAGAGGCCTGTATTGGGCTACCCGAGTCTTTCTTACCTGACCTCCGAGGTCTTCGGCTGGCCACGCCGGATGCACATATGAGAGAAAGGACGTTCCAGAGTCGAACAAGGGTTGAGCTTTATTTCAGGGTCTAGTTGCAAGTGCAGGGGGGTCTTCCTTAGGAGGAAGAGGGGGAAATTTCCTAAGGAGGCTAGGATCTTAAGGGCTTGGAAATAGAAGTACAAGCGGGGAGAGAGGGGGAGGGGGGAGAGGAAAGAAGAAAGCAGAGCCTACTGTCCTCTTGGCTCCACACATGCTAAGAGAGCTTTCAGGCTTCCTCAATCCTACTTAACCTTCAGCCACACAGTTTGCATCTCAATACCGTGCTGTTAGATAACAATAGTGTGCCCAGATCCGGGACCATCTCGAGAACGGGGAGATCTCTCTCCCATCACGTTTCTCATGGGAAGAGGCGGAATTACTCGAGATAGCTCGGTTCACCTCTATTCCCTGCCGTTTCCTGGGAGGGTCTCGTGAGAGCTCTAAGATTTAGAAGCTCCCACCTTTACCCGCCCGAGACTGTCCACACGGAATTGAGCTTCCAATCCCAACAGATTCAGATCCAGAGAAGGCCTTTGAAAAACAAATAGTTACCTAACTAATCTAAAGAAAATGTGAACTAATGCTCTACCTGCCTACTCTGGTGTAAGCCAATACATTTGCAGGGAGACTAGTCCTGGATAGCAATCTGGGAGGTGAATGAAGAGAGTGAGGGAGACAATAAGAAAAAGAACTGCACAGTCCCCATATTTTCTTTGAAATATTCAACAAACATTTTATTAAGCAGGATCCATATACTAAGCACTATGCTAGGTACTAGGTGAAAGGGAAGAATCCAGGGATTTTACTTGCATAGGGAACTTTCTGAGAAGGACACTTCTTCTCCCAAGGCAGGTTGGCCCCTTTCTGCAATTTACAGTCTTAGAGAGCAGCCTAGAATACTGAAAGGTAAAGTCACTTACCAGGGTCACATAGTCAGTATGCGTCAAAGGCAGGACTTGAATCCAGGTCTACCTGGACACAGTGTCAGCTCTATTCTATGCTGCCTTTCTGATACTCTGAATACTGCTGAAGAAGAAAAATATATTAATAACAAATCCTATGATTTAGGTTCAACTCTCCCCAAAACAATTTTATTTAATATACCATTAATCTATATCTAAGCTATTTCTAGCTTGGAGAGAGAGAATGGTACAAACTGGCATCTTTTCCCATGCCCTCTAGAATGATCCTCTATAGAAAGACATGTGAGGTAACATTTATAGAAAATCTTGAACAAGATTCAAGGAAAAGATCATAATATGTTAAATATACAGTTTGGTGTTGATGTTCCAGAATTGTTACCACTCAGTTTCTTCCTGGACCACTTCCTAGTAAGAGTTTCTTCCTGCTATCACCATCTTCACCTTGACTTTCAAAAGAGAAGACTTTTTTTCCAGGTGGATCATGACTTCTATCACTTGCTAGGTGAGGATACCATGATCTTACCTAGACCAGAGTTAAGTTTGGTTATCACCTTTACTCCATGTCAAAGGAAGATCTTAGCTACTGTTCTTCCTCCCTTCCAAAAGGGAAAAATCTTAAAAAGGTTTGGGGCTGCAGAAATAGTATTTCTTAATATTTAATTTAATTCAAAAGACAGCTCTTAAAATTTCTTTTTTCAACAATCAGACAAAAATGAAACAGCTCCTTTCTTCAAGAAACTTATATCCTATGAGGGAAGTTGTAATAACATACATGCAAATGTCAATGCAAAAACCTGCACAGATTTATGGGGGGAGCAAAGATAACTGTAGGGTTCAGGAAAATTCTTATGTGGAAGGTTCATCAAGTCATAAAGCAGGAAGGGATCTTACAGGATTTAGAGAAAAACACTTCTTTTACAGATAAGGCACCTCCTCCCTCCCTAAGAAAGTCATTTTCCTTCCCAGTTTCTGCAATAAACGGGGCCTCCTTGGCCTTTTCATTCTTTCATTTCCATTATAGATGCAGGGAGTGGAGTCTCTGACCTTGGGAGACTTTCAAGGGCTAGGAGCAAGAGCCATAGGAATCTGGGAATCCAAGAATCTAAGCTGAGCGTTGCAGCCAGCCTAGATAGCATTGAGATCTTAAGAAACACAGAGTGATAATTGGGAGTTATCTTTGGGATTCCAGCCCAGCAAAAGCTGCTTTTGGACCTGAACTGGGTGGGACCAATGCTATCTGGGAGCCGAGCTAAATTGACCCTAATCTCCCTATCCCAAAACCTAGGTGTATAAGGACTATACCCCTGGGGTATTGAGGGAAAATGTTTGTATATTTGTTCTTACTATATCTGTGCAGCAAATATTCCTTTGTAAAAAGCTACTTGGTGTTCAATGGTTAAATGAAACTGGGGTACTTGTTACCGGCCCCCTAAAAATAGGGGGAGAACAGCCAATACAGCCTTAAGATGCAGGCAAAAAAAAAAAGGAACACATAAATTCCTCAAAGTATACTAGAACTTTGAGGAGATGTAGGTTTTCATCTAATTTTAGATAATAATTCAATAATGTAATAATATATTCATATAATTTTATAAGAAAAATCAACTGTCATAGAAAAGTAGAATGGGCCACCTGGGGGAAAAAAAGATGTTCCCAGATGTATCCTGGTAAATGTTTAACAAGTGGCTGGAGGAGGGGGGCAACATATGCACATTTTAAATTTAATGTGCATTATTCACATTTTACTCCAACATTTTCTTAAGTCTAGACCTATGGTGAGGAACCTGCATCCTAGAGGCCACTTACAGTCAACGACACAATAAACCAAGTCCTGATTTGGAGTCTTTGCCAACTTCTAAAGTATAAATGCTAACACTGAAAATTTAGCGATCAGCTCTCTCTAGCCTTTATGAGTTAGTTCCAGCACACCCCTGGATATTCTCCAACATGAGAGAGGTCACTTGTCCTAGAGGTCTTTGCAGTATTTGTCACTCTTAGCCACCCTCTCCTCCAACATATTATCTCCTTAATGAATTTTCCTGATACATCTTTCTCTTGGTTCTCCCTCCTACTTTTACATTTTATAGAGTCTCAGGAGTCATCTAGTCCAACATAAATCTTACATTTCTGAATTTTTGTAGTAGGTAGAGAGCCAGTCTAGAAGCCAGGAAGACTGGGATCAAGTCATGCCTCTGATTTACAGTGGCTGTTTCCTCACACAGGAGTTTCCTCCATCAATAAATTACAAGTCCTTAAGCCTTATTTCTAGACTCACTAAACTATAAATATAAGAAACATAAATGTATAAAAATATCAATATATCATAAATGTATAAATAGAAGATATAAATACAGGAATATATAAATAAAAGAACTGAACTTTTGCAATATATATAATTTATAAGTTGGGTACTGCCTGTAGAGCACAAATGAAATCCAAACCAAATGTTATTTATGTGACTATAATAGAGTTCAATTACAATTTCCATCTCTTTTCCTAACTCTCAAGTCAATAGATAATTATTAGTAATAATAACAGCCAGTATGTATATTTTAAGGTTTGCAGTCTTCTACACGTTATTTCATTTTATCCTCCCAATATGACTGTAAGATAAATACTATTATTAGCACAATATGACAGATGGGAAAACTAAGGCTAAGAGCAGTTAAGTGACTTGCCAGTGGTAATACAGCTTATTTGATACATTGTTATTTGAAATCAGGACTTCCTGACTCCAAGTCTAGCACTCTAGCCTCCATGCCACCTCATTAGAGATATATTTAGTTGAATGTCTCCAATAAAAGACCAAATTCTATACACAACTGTTATAAAAGTAGAGGGAAAAGAGTTGGACCCTGGATCAAAGGACCAGGATTCAAATACTAAACTCTGCCATTTACCATTTGGGTGAACTTGGGCAAGTCACAACCAATATTTGACAATTTTTGTTGAATCATCATTTACCTGTATTCTGATGTAACCCTCGTTGCGTGGATAGCTGTTGAGCATAATCATACCCAGGATTCTAGACCTACTAAAAGTTTAGGAAGTGACCTTCAAGACCCACATAATGCTTGGAATTTTTAGGTGGTCCTATGATTCCTACATTTTCTCTCCTTGACTTGTTTGGAAAGCCAGTTGTATTTAATAAGAAATATTTGTACATTTTCAGATATTTTCACAATCTTTTGATTCAGTTCAAGTATTTTTTAATTTTCAGAGTAAGATAAGTACTAGAGATAAGTTCTCTTGTTCTGTAGATAAAAGTATGTTTATCTTGTACTGTAAGCCTCTTGTGCAAAGCTGTTTATTCTCATTCCAATTCTTTCCCCTGGAGCTCTTATTTCCTTTCTCCTTCTTTCCCTTACAGCTGTCTTTTAATGTATATGATTACATTTTAACTCTTCATTTCTTCCTGGAATTCCAGAAAAGTTTGTGGCAAATTTGTGATTTGCTTTGAAACTTTTACATGTAGAGGATATGGAATTATTCTCATTTTCTGGGTTTCTGCATAAACATCACTGGTTCCATTATATTTCTCGGTCACCAGTATAGTTTTTCATTTTTCCAAAGAGACTTCTTAAATTAGGACTTAGTGTCAGGGTCAGTCTCTGCTGACTCTCATGTTCTTGGATGGGGTGGTCAGGCTTTGTTTGGTCCTGGCTGTTTTCCTGGTTTCCTTCTGTTAACCTTCCACTTGTGTGTTTGGGCTTACAGCACTGGTGGGTTTCACTGGTCTCAGTCTTTTGTTAGCTTTTCTGTTGATTGTTCCTCCTCAGGGCACTGGGTGGCTTTCTGTCCCACTTGAGAATCCGTTGATCAAGGTTCTGGGTTTTCTCTATCTAATCCCTAACTTGAAACCTTGCTTCACCTTTCCAACTTCACCCGGCCAGCAAAGAGTACCTCTATCACTTTCTCTATTTCCTCAAACTTTCAAATTCTCCCAAGTACTTTGATGAATGAATTTCAGTGAACTAGGTGACATGAATGACAATTAGATGATATCTGAAGAATTGAACTATCAAAGTTGGTCATCATTACCATATTGCTGTTTCTCTGTAAATTGTTTTCCTGGTTCTGTTCTCTTTACTTTGCATCAGTCCATGCAAGTCTTCTCAAGTTTCTCTGAAACCATCCCCTGCATCATTTCTTACAATATAATAGTATCATTCATATGCCATAACTTATTCAGTCATTCTACAGTTGATGGGCATCACCCTCAGTTTCCAATTTTTTGCCAACACAAAAAGATATTTTTTGTAAAAATATTTTTGTACATTTAGATCCTTTCTCTCTTTCTGTGATCTCTTTGGGGCATAGACCTAGTAGTACAGTACGGACAAAGGGTATACACATTTTGGGGGACAAGTTCCAAACTGCTGTTCAGAATGACCAGACTAATTCACAGTTCCACTGACAGTACAAAAAAAACAAAACGGTACCTGTTTTCCCATAACCACTACAGCATTTGTCATTTTTCTTTTTTGTTATTTTTGCCAACATAATGGGTGTGTGTGTGTGTGTGTGTGTGTGTGTGTGTGTGTGTGTGTTTGGTAGAATTTCAGAATTGCTGCTTTAATTTGCATTTCTCTAATTTTTAGTGGGAGGTGGCTAAGTGGATAGAGCTCTAGGCCTGGCATCAAGAAGACCTGAGTTCAAATTCAGCCTCAGACTCTATCTGGCCTTAGACACTTATTACCTGTATGACCCTGGACAAGTCACTTAACCTCTGTTTGTCTTAATTCACTGGAGAAGGAAATGGCAGTATCTTTGCCAAGAAAACCCCATGTTGCGCTATGGTCCACAGAATCACAAAGAGTCAGACATGACTGAAGAACAGCCGTTATTACTGATCTGGAGCATATGACTATAGATAGTTTGGATTTCTTCCTCTAAAAACTACCTGCTCATTTTCTTTTTTGTTGTTGTTCAGTCATACCCAACTCTTTGTGATCCCATCTGGGGTTTTCTTGCCAAGGATACTGAAGGGTTTGGCATTTTTTTCTCCAGTTCATTTTGCAGATGAGAAAACTAAGACCAATTGTTAAGTGACTTGCCCAGGGTCACACAGCTATTATGTGTTTAAGGCCAGATTTGAAACCAAAAAGATGATTCTTCCCAACTCCAGGCCCAATACTCTATCCACCTAGCTGCCCCTCATACCCTTTGATCATTTATCAATTGGTAAATAACTCTTATTCTTATGTATTTGAATCAGTTTCCCATATGTCTCAGAAATGACTTTTTTTTCGGAGAAACTTGTTCCAATTTTTTCCCCCAATCTCTTTTTAATTTTAGCTGCTTTGGTTTTACTTTGCAAAAATCTTTTTACTTTTATCTAATCTATGTGACATTCTCTATCTCTTATTGATCAAGAACAATCTTCCACTATCCAAAGATCTAAAGGGTAATTTTTTCCTTGCTCCTCTAATTTATTTATAAAGTCACCCTTACCCTCTAAGTCATAGATCCATTTGGAGCTTATCTTAGTATATGGTATATGCTGTTGAATTATAGCTGGTTTCTGCCAAACTGTTTTCCTGTTTTCCCAACAGTTTTTATAGAAAGTTCTTGCCCCAATAGGTGAGATTTTTGAATTTATCAAACACTAGGTTTCTGTGCTCATTTCTTTTGTATATTGTGTACCTAATCAAGTTCTAAATTGTTTTCATACAGTTTGTAGTATGATTTGAGATCTGGCATTACTGTGTTCTCTTACTTTCCACTTTATTCCTATTAAATGTGTTGAGATTCTTGACCCTTTGTTTCTTCAGATGGATTTCATTATTATTTTTTCCAACTCCATAATAAAGTAATCCTTTGGTATAATACTGAATAAGTAAATTAATTTAGGTAGCATAGTTATTTTCCATTATATTGACTTTGTCTACTCATGAACAATTAATACATCTCCAATTATTTGGATCTGTTTTTATGTAAAAAGTGTTTCATAATTGTATCTATATAGTTTGTGTGTAGGTGTCTTGGCAGGTAGTTTCCATTTCAATAGGCACAGAACTGAGAAATTGTTTATGAAGTGAGAAAAACAAGAATGTAATGGGATTTATTATTGCAATGAAAGAAAAGACCAATATGAAGAATTCAAAGAAATATGGGAAGGTATATATGAATTGATGCACAGTAAAATAAGAAGAATTAGGAAAATAATAATATAACTGATGACTACAATAGGGTAAACAAAGCAAAACTGAATGATATGGTGTCATGATAATCAAGAAGACTTAAGAAAATGCAATTAAGAAAATTTTTCATTGCAGAGGTAGGGCATATAGTGTGGAATTTTTAGCCTACCATCAGATCCTGAATGGGTTGGTAGGTTTGATTGCCCCTCTTTTTTTCTTTTTAAAATCATAGTTACTAGGGGAGGCTTGCTGGAAAAAGAAAGGCAGAAAGAAATGTACTTGGAAATTAATGTGATGTCAACATGATTAACATGCAAATATGTTTAACATGTTTGTACATGTATAACCTATATCAGATTGCTTGCTCTCTTGGAGAGGAGGGATGGGAAGAAGGGAGAGGGAGAAAAATTTGGAACTCAAAATTTTACAAGAACAAATGTTGAAAACTATCTTGACTTGTAATTGGAAAAAATACTATTAAGAAAAAAAGGAAATCAATGTGGTGTAAAAACAGAAGATACCAATGTGAAAGAATAATTAGATGAAAACCATTTATTAAGTGTCTACAATGTGCCAGAGACTGAGAATAAACACACAAAACTGTGACAGTCTCTGCCCTCAAGGCACTAAGAGTCTATGTAGATAGATACTATCTATCTCTAATAGATCATCTATAATATCTACCTCTAATAGAAACAATACACATGGAAGCACATATGGACATAGGGAGGCAGTTTGAGGTGGTGTCATAAAGAGAGAAGTCATAATGCAAAGGATTGTCACACCCTTTTTAGTAGTAATAATATCATTAGTGATTGCTGTCTCCAAAGAAAGAGGTGGGAAGGGTGTGGAAGGATGGAGGAAGGAAAGAAGAGCTTGTAAAGCAGATGGCAAGATGACTGAGATGATATTTAGATAAGCATTGATTAAATGTTCACAATCGTTTTGTGATGGATGGGTTTGAAGCATGGTCTGAGGCTCCCTAAGTATAGTGTGTTAAGTACCAAGATCCAAAACTGAGTGATCCAAAGCTCCAGGAGAGTATATGGAGAAGGTGGCCAGGTCCAGTCTGACCCTCAGGAAGCTGGGTCTGTCCTGGGGGTATCTAGAGGGACTGTAATTGACTCCATGGCAAACTCAGAAAGTGGGCTTTGCCCACTCTCAGAAAGTGTTAGAGTAAGGAAGTGACATCCCTAAGACTTTAAATAAATCTTATTATAAGTGTTTAGATTAAGAAACAATGGCAATTGATAACATAAAGAGAGCCAAGAAAATAATGTATACAGTGACCACAGTACTGTAAACGGAAAGGATGGAATAAGAAAAAGTTCGAAAGTGAAATATTACAAAATTACAGGAAAAGAAAGGTGGAGAGAAGAGATATGAGAAGACACTGCCATCCCTTTGCAGAGGTGGGAGGTGCCCAAGTATGCATGGTGTATACATTGCACATTATTTTTAGACTTTTTCGATGTATTTATCAGTTATGCTGATTTTTTTCTAATTTTTTATCTTAAAAAATATTCTTTGTTATACGGGGCTCTCTGGAAGGGGTAGGGATACAGGGGGAAATTACAGTGATGTAAAAAAAGGCATCAATTAATGCTTATTTTTAAAATGAGAAAAGAAGAACGTTTGGTTTAGCGCTGGAAGGAGCCTTGGAGATCACCTTAGTCCAATCCTTTGCTTTTTACCGGCAAACGAGGTGCGTCTGTACAGCGTCACACAGGCAGCGACAGAATCAGAATTTGAACACAGGTCTTCTGATTCAAATCTAGTTTGAGCTCTGGTTAGCTTGAAAAGAAGAGGGCCGGGGAATAGAGCAGTTGCCCTCTGGGGGAGCTGAGGCTTCCCTTTTGGAACCAAAACCCTCCTAATATTTCATTTCCTTTTCCCTTTAAAAGAAAGGAGTGCCTACAACCAAGAAGACCTAGCAGCTAGGGAAGAAAAAGCAGAGGAGCTGTTAGCTGGAACCTATCCCGGGGGCCTGAAGAGGATAATAGCACAAGAGGATGATGGTCTTTGTAGTTCTGGGCCTTTGGAGCGCAGAAGCCGCTCCACCCACTGCAGCTGCTTCTGCGGAGGCGGGTGGTCCCGAGATCTCCGAGCGGCAGAGCAAACGGAAACAAAACGTCAAGAGGCGTGAACAGAACTGACGGCGTCACGTAAGGGTTGTCTGCAAGACCGAAAGCAATGTGGTGACCCAGTGGCCTAATGGATAAGGCATCAGCCTCCGGAGCTGGGGATTGTGGGTTCGAGTCCCATCTGGGTCGCACTCTCACTTTTGGGTCTGGGTCACCCAGCGTATAAAATATCATTTAGTTTAGGAGTTCTTAAAATGTTATCAACAATCTTAGTAAAGCCTAGGAGATATCGTAAATCCAAATTTGTAAAATCTTTAATAAAGCAATTTGCTTTTGTACTTCTTCCTATGGTTACCTGTATAGAGAGTAAAATCCAGCTTCTGACTCTTAAGAAAAAAATATTTGAGGCCAAGACTCAGAAAATTGAATTTTGCATAATGCAATTTTTTTTAAAAAAGATGGGCTCTGAAGCTGATCATTTTAAGGGGCTCCAATCTTCTCTGGTTCTGACTCTCAGAAAAGAGATATTTGGGGCCAAAATTCAGAAAACTGAAATTTGTCTAATGTTTAGTTTTTGGTTTTTTAAGGTTTTTTTCCTTAAAGATGGGATCTGTAAGGTGATCCCATCTTCTCTGGTGAACTTTCAATCTTAGCTGTTTAATTAGACACACCTTCCCAGCTTTCTGGTAACTTACTTTCCCAATTTCTCCTCCAGGGGAGGTTCCACAGGAAGGGATTAGGGTGTTCAGAGGCTTTCTTCCCTGCAATATTAAACTGTTTTAAGGAGAATTGTACCACTGTGAAAATAGAAATGCAGCCAGTAAAAGATTTCTCTCTGGTGGACAAAATTGATTTCTGCCCTCTGATTGGGATCAGTGACATAGTACTCACAGTTTTGAAGATATACTCGTTTGGACTATCAAATGATTCCCCCATACACCCATAATAGTATTGCTCTACCCTCCCCCCCCCCCATTACATGTAAAGATAGGTTTTTTTAATTAATTAATTATTTTTTAGTTTTCAACATTCATTTCCACAAGATTTTGAGTTCCAAATTTTCTCCCCATCTCTCCCCTCCCCCCACTTCAAGACAGAATGCATTAATTATTTCTTTCCCCAATCTGCCCTCCCTTCTATCACCTATCACCATCTCCCCCCCTTCTCATATCTCCTTCCCTTCTATTTTCATGTAGGGCAAGACAGATATCTATAACTCATTGACTGTATATTAAAGATAGTTTTTAACATTTGCTTTTATGAGATTTTGAGCTCCATTTTTTTCCTCCCTCCCCTTCCCCTTCCCTCCTTTTTCCCCTTCCCAAGACAGTAAAGCAATATGATATAGGTTATACATGTATAACCATATTCACCATATTTCCACATTACTCATGTTGTGAAAGAAGAATCAAAATAAAAGGGAAAAACCATGGGAAAGGAAAACAAAAACAAAGTGAAAATAGTATGTTTCAATTTGCATTCAGACTGCATAGTTCTTTCCATGGATGTGGATTGCATTTTCCATCATTCCTCTTTTGGGATTGTCTTGGATCATTATATTGTTGAAAGGAGCTAAATCTAAGTTGATCACTGCACAATGTAGCTGTTACTGTGTACAATGTTCTCCTGATCCTGCCCATTTCACTCAGCATCAGTTCATGAAAGTCTTTCTAGGTTTTTCTGAAATCATCCTGATCATCGTTTCTTATAGTACAATAGTATTCCATTACATTCATATACCACAACTTGTTCAGCCATTCCCCAATTGATGGGCATCCCCTCAATTTCCAGTTCTTTGCCCCCACAAAAAGAGCTCTTATAAATATTTTTGTACAAATAGATCCTTTTCCCTCTTTGGGATCCAGACCCAGTAATGGTATTGCTGGATCAAAAGGTATGCACAGTTTTATAGAACTTTGGGGCACATTTCCAAATTGCTCTCCAAAATGGTTGGATCAGTTCACAACTCCACCAACAATGCATTTTCCCATGTCTTCTCCAACATTTATCATTTTCCTTTTCTGTCATATTAGCCAGTCTGATAGGTATGAAATGGGACCTCAGAGTTGTTTAATCTGCATTTCTGTAATCAATAGTGATATAGAACATATTTTTATGACTACAGATAGCTTTAATTTCTTCATCTGAAAACTGTTTATATCCTTTGACCATTTATCAGTTAAGGAATGACTTCAACAAACATTTCTTAAGCACCTAGTTAGGGTTAAGGAATTCCTAGTACTTGGGGTTGATTAAAAAATTGCTATAATCATAAAGACAAGAACAATATAGGCTACTGTCAGTAAGCATTTATTAAGTACCTACTGTATGCCTGGTATTGTGCTAAGTAAGCAATGGGTACAGTCAGCTTGTTAGTCAACTAGGATTTATTAAGTGCCTGCTATGTGTCAGGGATTGCATTATACCCTTGGAATCGCTCTCCCTTCCAAAAAAAAACAAGCAGAGCTCTCAAGAACCTGAGTTTAATGGGGGAGACAATGCACAAACAACTACATACAAAAAGATATATACAGGACAAATAGGAAATAATCCACAGAAGTATGGCATTGGCAATTAGAGGGATCAGGAAAGGCTTCTTATAGAAGGTAGGATTTTATCTGGGACTTGAAGAAAGCCAGGGAGGCCAGGAGATGGAGATGAGAAGGGAGATGATACCAGGCATGGGGGACAGCTAGTAAAAATGGCAAGCAATGTGTCTTGTATGAGGAACAGCAAGACCAGTGTCACTGGACCTGATAGATTCAGAGCACATTTAGGGTTAGAATCAGATTTAGGGTTAGCGTTAGAATTGGATAGGGTGGATAATGTGAAAAAGTCTGGAAAGACAGAAAGGGACCAGACTGTGAAGGGCTTGAAATACCAAACAGAAGATTTGATCCTAGGGGTTATAGGAAGCCATTGGAATATACAGAATAGGACATGATCAGACCTGTGCTTTAGGAAGATCAGTTTGATAGCTGAGTAGAGAATGGACTGGAGTGGGAAAAAGTTTGAAACAGGGGACCAACCAAAATGGTAATCCAGATGTGAGGTGATGAGGGCCTTAAGTAGGGTAATAACATTGTCAAGAGAAAAAGGGGACCCAAAGGAGGTATGATATTAAATATAATTTGTAGTACTTGGCAAGAGCTTGTAGATGAGGAGGAGACAGGATTGCTAGTGTGGGTGACTGGAAGGATGGTGGTGCCTAGGATGATAATAGGAAAGTTAGGAAGAAAGGAGGGTTTGGGAGGAAAATAATAAGTTTAATCTGGGATATGTTGAATTTAAGATGTCTATGGGACAAACAGTTTGAGATGTCCAAGAAGCAATTGAATATTTGATAAATAGAAGTTAAAGCTGGATAACTAGATCTGAGAATTTTCTGCTAAAGATGATTGAGTCCTTGGGACATTGATAAATGAAATAGTGAAATATTTTACCAAGTGAAATAGCATACAGGGAGAAGAGAAGAGGGTGTTGGACAGAACTTTGGGGAGCACTTATGGTTAGTGGGTGTGATCTGGTTGAAAATTCAGTGAAGTTGACTGAGAATGAGTGGTAAAACAAGGAAGAGAACCAAGAGAGAATAGTGTCATGAAAACCTACAGAGAAGAGGGAATCAAGGAGAAAAGGGAAATGTATAATGTTAAAGGTTTCAGACAGTTTAAAAAAAGATGGGAATTGAGAAAAGACCATTGGATTTGGTAATTAAGATATCACCGATAACTTTTTTAAAAAATTAATTTAATTTTAGTTTTGATCATTCACTTCCACAAGATTTTGAGTTCCAAATTTTCTCCTCTTGTCTCCCCTCTACCCGCCCCAAGATGGCATGAATTCTGATTACCCCTTCCCCCAATCTGCCCTCCCTTCTGTTATACCCCTCCCTTCTCTTATCCCTTTCCCCTCCGTTTTCTTATAGGGCAAGATAGATTTCTATAATCTATTGCCTGTATATCTTATTTCCCAGTTCCATGTAAAAACAATTTTCAACATTTATTTTTTAAAACTTTGAGTTCCAACTACTCTTCCTTCCTCCCTCCCCACCAATCACCATTGAGAAGGCAATCAATTCAATATACGTCATACATGTGTACTTAAGTAAAATACTTCTGTAACAGTCATGTTGTGAAAGACTAACTATATTTCCCTCCATCCTATCCTGCCCCCCATTTATTCTATTCTCTCTTTAAACCCTGTCCCTCCTTAAAAGTGTTTACTTTTAATTACCCCCTCTTCCCATTTGTCCTCACTTCTATCATCCTCCCCCCAATCCTGTTCCTCCCTACTTTCCAGCAGGGTAAGATAAATTTTCATACCAAATTGAGTATGCATGTTATTCCCTTCTTACACCAAATCCAATGAGAGTAAGGTTCATGCATTCCTTCTCACTTCCTCCCTTTCCCCCTCCATTGTAAAAGCTTTTTTTTGCTTCTTTTATATGAAAGATAATTTACCCCATTCTATTTCTTCCTTTCTTCTTTCCTTTATATTGCTCTCTCATCCCTTAATTTTATTTTTTTGGATATCCATCCCTTCATATTCAACTCACCCTGTGCCCTCTGTCTACATATATGATCCCTCCAACTACCCTAATACTGAGAAAACTCTCAAGGGTTACAAATATTATCTTTCCATGGAGGAATGTAAACAGTTCAATTTTAGTAAGTCCCATATGATTTCTCTTTCCTGTTTACCTTTTCATGCTCCTCATGATTCTTGTGTTTGAAAGTCAAATTTTCTATTCAGCTCTGGTCTTTTCATTAAGAATGCTTGAAAGTTCTCTATTTCATTGAATGACCATTTTTCTCAATAACCATTATACTCAATTTTGCTGGGTAGGTGATTCTTGGTTTTAATCCTAGCTCCTTTGACTTCCAGAATATCCTATTCCAAGTCCTCCAGTCCCTTAATGTAGAAGCTGCCAGACCTTGTGTTATCCTGATTGTGTTTCCACAACACTTGAATTGTTTTTTTCTGGTTGCTTGCAATATTTTCTCCTTGACCTGGGAACTACATATATCTACATATAACTACATACATACATACATATAACAAATATCTTCAATATTCCTAGGAGTTTTCCTTCCAGGATTTCTTTCAGGAGGTGATTGGTGAATTCTTCCCATTTCTATTTTACACTCTAGTTCTAGAATATCAGGGCAGTTTTCCTTTATAATTTCTTGGAAGATGATGTCTAGGCCCTTTTCTTGATCATGACTTTCAGGTAGTTCAATAATTTCTAAATTATTTCTCATGGATTTATTTTTCAGATCAGTTGTTTTTCCATTGAGATATTTCACATTGCCTGCTATTTTTTCATTCTTTTGGTCTTGTTTTATAATTTCTTGATTTTTCATGAAGTCATTAGCTCCCATCTATTCCATTGTAATTTTAAGTAACTATTTTCTTCAGTGAGCTTTTGGACCTCATTTTCCATTTGGCCAATTCTGCTTTTTAAGACGTTCTTCTCCTCATTGGCTTTTTGGACCTCTTTTGCCATTTGGATTAGTTTTTTTTTAAGGCATTATTTTCTTCAACATTTTTAGGTCCCCTTTAGCAAGCAGTTGCCTCAGTTTTCATGATTTTCTTGCATCATTCTCATTTCTCTTCCCAATTTTTGCTCTCCTTCTCTTACTTGATTTTCAAAATCCTTTTTGAGACCTTTCATGGTCTGAGACCAATTCATATTTTTCTTAGAGGCTTTGGATGGAGGAGCTTGACTTTTTTTCTTCTTTTGGCTGTATGTTTTGACCATCCTTGTCACCACAGTAAGATTCTATAGATTGATTTTTTTTTCTGGTATTTGCTCATGTCCCCAGACAATTACTTGACTTTTAAACTCTTTGTCAAGGTAATTCTCAGCTTCCAGTGGGGCATGGGGAAGGGTTACAATCAGCCTGTCAATCCCCTCACAATCTGTGGGTCTAGAGCTCCAGAAACAGTCGCTACCACTGCTACTATGGCTGCTTCTGAGGCTGCTGCAGGCTCCTCAGTCCTGCTGCCACCCTAGGCCTGGGGCCCAACTGCCCTCTTGTCTCACACAGGTCTGACAGGCTTTTTCCACTAATCTTTCAAGTTGCCCTTGGCATTTTGAGGTTGAGAAGTCTGAAAAAAAATCACAGCTTCCAGTGATTCAGTCCCCCAAAGCCTGCTTAGGCCCTGTCTATGCCAGCATGGCCTACGCTTCCTGAGCTCCCAGTCCAGCATGATAGACTCTTCCCATCAACCTTTCAGGCTGTCTTGGGCTGGTGATTTGCTTCATTCTATCATTCTGTAGGTTCTGTAGCTCTAGAATTTGTTTAGAGTCATTTTTACAGGTATTTAGAAGAGTTTGGGGGAGAGATCAAGCAAATCCCTGCTTTTATTCCACCATCTTGGCTGTACCCCCCATCACTGTTAATTTTGTAAAAAATAGTTTCAGTTGAATGATGAGGTCAGAAGACAGATTACACAAACTTAAGAAGATAATGAGAGGAGACTAAATAAAGGCATCAATTTTAGGCAGTCTTCTTAAAGAGTTTAGTTATAACAGGGAGGGGAGATATGGAATGATAGTTAATAGAGATGGGTGGAGGTTTTTTGGAAGATTGGGAGACATGGGCATCTTTGTAGACAGTAGAGAAGTAGATAGGGAGAGACTGAAGATCGGTAGATTAGGGATGCCATAGGGGGTCAGTCTACTGGACAGGATGAGATGGAATGGGATTACATGCATACAGAGGGGTTAGTCTTGGTAAGGAGAAGGGCTAAACCTTCATATGAGATAGGTGTGAAGGAGGAGTTTGTGGCAGAAGGCTTCCGAGTAATGTCAGATAAGGTAGATAGAAGAGGGAGATCTCAGTGAATAGTTTCAATTTTTTTAGTTAGGTAAGGCTATCAGTTGCGGGGGAAGCATAGGAGATTTGAGGAGGGATGAAAAGATTTGGAAAATCTACTCTGGTGAGATAGTGAATCAATTAGGGATGTGTAAAGTAGTTGTCTTGTTGACATAAAGGACAGTCGGGGACAGTTTATGTGACATAGATTTGTAGTGGACCCAGTCAGCATAGTTTCATGATTTTCTCCAGTTTTATTCAACAGCATGCAAATGGGATAGAGTAGTAAGAGTAATCCAAGGCTGAGGTTTGGAAGGTCAAGATTGGTGATAGAATGAGGGCAAGGGACTTGAAAGAAAAGGATAGGATAGAATTTGTACTGTTTCACCAAGAGGTCAAAATGGAGAAGAGAAGTAAGTGAAACCAGTTAAGTGGTAATGACATAGGAATGAGCCAAGGGATGTAGGGATTGGAGGTCTCAGTGAGAATGAAGAACCAGGTTTGAAGTTGCAAGGTAGAGGAAATTGTAATCACAATAGACTGGCATCACAAAAGGGAATTTCAAAGTTCATGAACATATAAGTGGCAGGCAGGAACAAGGAAACACACATTTATCAAACACCTACTGTGTGCCAGACACTGTGCTAAGCACTATACAACTGTTACCTCATTTGATCCTCATAACAACCCTGGGAGGTAGAACACTTGATCTAAGGTATGACCATCTCTATGTATACTGAGGTGAGATGGAGGAGTAGATCATGGGAAATGAATAAGTTGAGAAATTTGAAGGTTAGGGTATTTGAGGAAGCTAACTGTATATATTGAAATCCCCTCTATGAGGGCACGAATTGAGGAGGAGAGAAAGACTGTGTCAAGCACTGAATTCATTGAGGAAAGGACTTGCTAGGTAATGGCTACCAGAATCTTAACTGGATGGCAAATGTGGATTAAGTGAACCACAAAGGGGAGATTACTTAGTGATGCAGGTAGTAGGAGAGCCTGGAAATGGCAATGGAGAACAAGGGGTATTCCAAGGACTATAAGTACAAGAGGATGGAAGGACCAGGAAAGGAAAAGGTTTAAGACAAAGCAACTTTACTACCTGTGGAGCAGAAATTCCAATGAACACAGAGTGGAAGGGTTGGGTTTAGAGTGGGACATTGCAGGGCTGGGATGAGGGTGACAGTATTAAGGGAGAGAATCATAGGGGATGGTAGAGAATGGAGTTTGATCTTATGAGTTTGAGAGGTTTTTGATCCTTGGTCCTTTCAATCAGTAAAGCTGACTAAAAGAGAAGTTTCCTCACTGGAGGAAAGAAAGGGCAGTTGGCTAGGATGGGGCCCAACCCTGGTCTGGATTGGTAGAAGGCCTGGACTTGGAACTGCTCAGACAGTGCAAGACCTAGGTGAAATATGGAATCACTTCTGGTGGTCCCACAAACCGCTTTGTGTTACAATGCTTATGACTCAACCTCCTGAAAAATTGTAATAATATATATAAATTATTGACGGGATAAGTTTTGTTGATGTGAACTGAGGCTTTGTGTCCTAACAATTTCTTTTCTATGTAGGAAATAGACACCTTTCCCAAACCTGAGCCTTATGTGTTCTGTAAACTCATTTCACACTAAATTTTTTCTTAATGGAGAACTGCTTTTTCTTGTCCTTTTTACTTTCTCTCCACCTCCACTTTGATAGCAGTTCCTTTTATTCCCATTTTCACTTTGTTTTCTTTTCCTCTGTTTTCTTGGTTTGGGAAAAAGAAACCTTTTAATGTATGAAGCAGTAAGTAACCTCTGATAAGCTTTGTAAAATGCCACTTGTTTGTTGAACTTCCATATCTTTGTATATGGGGATGATTGCAATCTCCAAGCCTTCCCAGGAACCCAGAGAACTTTCCAGAATTGATATGCCAAATGTGCCAAATTCATCCAAGCTGATTTGCTAAGGACAGAAAATATTTAACTGGGATAAGAATAAAACTGGAGTATAAATGGATCACTCCCAAAGTTGTCCTTCTTGATTCGAGCCAGGTGAACTTTCTAGACACTTCTGAGATTTGAGGAGGATAACACATCTCCTGCCCCCTAAACAATGCTGTAGCCAGGGAGTTCTTCATCCTAAAAGTCATCAGCATGTGATCTCCTTGACAGGAGGGACTATCTTACTTTTCTATTTGTATTTGAAGCAATTAGCACAGTACTTTGCACGTAAGAAGCATTCAATAAATGCATTACTCATTCTTTCATTTTATTTAAAAGTGTGAAAGTGCCAACATAGTGGTTAGAACTAGGGAAGCTAGCTTTGCCTATCCTCCTCATCCAAGCCCCACCTATACAAAACAAAACAGCTTACGGGTGGGCTGATCCTTTTTAAAATGTCAATTCAACTAAACAAATACTTTGTAAACAGCTTCTATGCACAAGGCACTCTGCTTGGGGATGATGAGCTCAGGAAACTTTACACACACAGATGTATGTATGTACGTATTTAAAGAGGACACACATATTACCTCAGACAGAAGTCAGAAAAATTGATTTGAGGATGAGTAGTAGATCTGCACCAGCATACCACTTTTCAAAGGGATCTTGCCTACTTTGTCCTAGACAGAGTCATCCTGTTTCAAACTTATTGTTCAGAAGTGATGGGGCGCTATTACCACAGGAGCCAGGTCCTTCCATTGTTGGACAGCTGTATGTGTTAGAAATTTTTATTACCTAGAGCAGGGACCTGGTCAATAGAATCACAGCTATTTAGAGTTTAGGGAGTCACTGATCTTTGTAGTAACAGAAGCTCACTTTTATAAAGTACTTTACAGATGAACAAATGTTTTTTAAGCTCCTGAAGAGTTTTGAAAGTTTCATTTTTTATCTTTGTAAGACCACCACAAAGCCTTGCACTTAATAAATATTTATTGAATTGAACAAATCCCTATGAAGTTGGTCATACAAGTATTATCACTCCCATTTTGCAGATGAGATAACTGAGGGTGAAACTTCTAAGATTTATCTATGGTCACATAGGTTCTATGTTTCAAGGATTATTGTCCTAGTTCTGTCCTCTAAGAGAAAAAAGAAAAAAAAGTATATTTCCTCCTCATGTGTGAAAACAACCCTTAAAATAAAAATCAAACATTTCAAAATTATAAAGTCCAAGCCCAAAATGATATGAGGAAACACCTGCCTGAGCTCTTTTGAAGAGGTATGGGGATCTACCAATGTAAAACATTGTAATATGAGGGTTTTTTTAATATGTTCATTGGTTTTGCTATTTTTTTCTCTTTTTTTAAAAGAAGTCTTTGTTATGAGGGAGAACTCAGAGAGGAGAAGGAGGAATGGGGGGAAAAGATAGGTGATATGAAAACAAAAGATAGTAATAAAATTCATTTTTAAAAACTAAACTTCCTTTCTTCTCTTAGTCTTTTCTAGTATTTCAAGTCATCTTCTTTAACACCTGGACTAGAAACTGTACCCTGATTATTTAACCCTTTCAATTCCAGAACTCCTGCCCTGGGGAGGGAGTACTTTACTGATTAGTGGGTACCTTGACTAGACCACCACTTTACCCAGGTCCTAGCCATGCTTTACTTTAACTATCCTCTCTCTATTTTTCCTCCCAACTGACTTGCTACCACTTGGGTGTCAAGTCCTCCCTTCCCCTGCTTCCCCTACTGTCTCTACTTTCTAGATCTGGAACCATATCAAATCAATATAGACATCACTATTACAAAAGGTGTTTCAATCTACTCCCCTGTGGTTTCACATATCATCCCTGTAACTCTCCAAACCAAAACAGTCCTCTCTGGCCATTAGTTTCTTATATATTTCATCTCCCTGTATTAGACTAAACTACTCTGGAGCCAGGAATGTTTCATTTTGTGTTCCTATCCCCAGTGCTTGGCACAATGCTTACACATAGCAAGAGCTTAATAAATGTTTTTTATTCATTCGTTCATTCATTCTTTCATTCATTCATTAGCTGATCCAGTATGAGAAGGTTTCTGTATCTTTCACCATTCTGGTGATGACATTTGAGCATTCTCTACTATGTCAACAGTCTTCTGAAAAAAGGTGGCCATCAAAACTGAACTCTTCTTCCATATTACCTCAGCATATCACTTAATATGCTTTCTGCACCTACTCTCTTCTCTGTAAAATGAGGATTTGGATTCAGCCCTTTCCAGCTCTATTATCTCTGATCCCGGGATAAAAGACCACTAAAGGTCTGAGCAGTACAGAATTTAGTGGAATTTTCCCCTACTGAGAGAGACCCTATAGTTCCATGAACTAGATCAAAGATGTGAGAGGTTTTTTAGCAGGCAATGTCTGTGGGTTCCTATGTTCCTGAGAGACTGGAAACCACTGAATTTCTAGAAACCAGAAAGCTTGTGAGTTTTCCCGGGCCTCTGTATGTCCTTTCCCGGCTCGGTGTATCTGTCTAATAGTGAGAAAGATGTCAGAGCAGGAGCAGTATATGATGGTGAGGTTTAGGGACCACATTGCCCCAGATGGCAGAGAAGGGACCATAGACCTCTGGCCTGAGCAAAGAGCCAGCTGATTTCCCCCTTCCTTCACAGCATGGCCAGGATCTAATATGTCCAACTGAAAATGAAAGAGGGAAAGAGGTGAGCCCATCCCCATCATCTTGGGGAGAAACGGTAGGTAGAGGGGTCACTTTGCAGTTTGCTCTCATTCCAGTGGTCGGTTCAGTGAGTGATTCCCAGTTTCCCCAAAGGCTGCCCCTCATTAGCATGAACGGGGGTGGAGAATTGAGGGAGAAAAGCAAAGGCTGAAAGCTCAGCTTTAGACACTGCCAAAGTGGTCTTCACAATGCCATCAGACAGAGTTTTCTGGCTTCTCTGTCTGCTCATTGGATCATCCTCAGAAACCCCGGTGACGGAGAGAAAAGGTAAGCAGGAGGAAATCCAGAGAGCCCTTGAGAGAGAAGGAGAGAGAAGCAAGGAGTTAGAAGGAGGTAAAGGAAGGGCAGGCTCACTTCAGGCTTGTGTTCCCCTGAGAATTAAGCTCAGACTGCAGCCGGAGTGTGTTTTCCCCTGGCAGTCTCTTAGGAGAGAGATGCTCATTCTAGACTTGCCACTACAATGATCTGAAGAGAGAGCAGTGGGGAGAGCTATGGGAAAGGCTGCATGTTAAGTAGCTGCTCCATCAGCAGAGAGCCAGCAGCTTGATGTATCAAAAGGGACTGCTGAGTGCCTGCCTCTCGGGACCTTTGCACAGGCTAGGCGCACAGAATGCAAACGCAGGACTGGCATTCCAGGCAAGTCCCGGTGGCCCTATGGGAGCTGTCCCAAATGGTCTCTCTGCTAAGCTCCCAGACTTTGGTGTGAGGTGTTTGTGTTCCTTGAGAAGGGGATGCTCTGTACCTGAGCCTTCAGGGAAGCCTCCTGAGAGGTGTCTGCAGTTGCAAGCTGAAAGTGGAGCATCCTACTAAGAGAAAGTGGAGAATAATCCCTCTAAGAGTCTGCAGAAGGCAGGAGCAGGGGTTAAGTGAAGGGGTGGGAGGGAAGCAGAGTCAAGAGAGATCTGGAAACATCTTCCCTCTTCCTGTTGGTCTCAGAGAAGACCTGAGGCACAAAGAGATGGGTCTATCTCTCCTTAAAACCACATTTCATGGATGAGATGAAAATATGGGATGGAGGCAATAAAGGCAGACAGAGGCAGTCTCTGGGGGGAAGGTGTTTTTGTTTTCCTTTGGATGTTTCCTTTGATTTGCTGTCTCCTGGAAAAATAGCTCCTGTAACTGCACAAGGCAATTTACTTTAGATTATTTTTCCACATGGAAATTGAATGGGTTCAGGGGTGTTTAACCCAAAATATCAATCTTTCAAACCATGACAACAGATGGTGATAGTTGATAGTAAGCAACTGGATACAGACCAAAGCTTTATTCAGCTGTGCCTGGCACAATATTTAACATACTGAGTCAAAACTGACCCTTTTCGAAAACAGGAAATATAACAAGTATTATTCTTGGGGAAAGGTGGTTTTAAAAAGATGAGCGAGATTGCAAAGGGAAGGTTGCAATGGGGCCCTGTGGCACCTATCACTTCAAATTAAAGGGATAAGAATGTTTTTTAAAAGCCCAAAAAATGTAGTTAAAAGGAAGGGTAAAGAGAGAAAGAAAGGAAAGGAAGAAAGAGAAAAAGAAAGAAAGATGTAGAAAGAAAGAAATCAGTTCTTATGCCTGTTAGGTCAGCCTGCTCTCACAGGTAAATGGAAAAATGAGGCTTAATAATCAAGGAAGACGAGGTGATCAACCTTAGAGCTGGCCTGCTGTCTACTCACCAGTTCGTTCACAAGGTTTGGTGAAAACCATTAATTTTTTGTTGTTTACTTCATATCGTTTGGAGGCCTTTTTCTCAATCACCAAAGAAAGAGAAAAAAAAAATAAAGGGAGAGGAGGTTTTCAGGATAACCAAGACAAGATTTGTAGGTCTTTTTTGGGGTCTATAGTTTATGAATAAAAAAGATGCAAAAATCCCAGTAAAGGTCCCTTCGGGGCATGAGGCACTGTGGAGTCCCAAATGACTTTGTCCACAGGGATGGGAAAACCAAATAGCTCTGTTGTCAGGAGTGTTTAAACAATTAGTTTGCAGCCCCCACCAGCAGTAAAATGCTATTCCCCACCATCAGCCCTTGGCATTTATTATTTGAACATTCTAAACAAACTGTCAACAAGGGGCAGATGCTCTAGATGTATAAAAGAAGGGGCTAAAGCAGTGACATTTTTCATCAGAAGTGTCAGAAAAGCAACTCTGAGAGATGAAAGACTGGAATAGCCCAATGCTCCTACTTAAGAAAGACTGGAAAGTTTCATTTAGTGTTTCAACAAACATTTATTAAGCAGTTATGTTAGGCACTGAGGGAGATGCAACTTATAGATAAGATGGGACCCCACCCTCATGAAACTTGTATTTTAAAAATCAGGAATGAAAACTAAGGACAGATGTATGTGTCCTACACAGGGCAGACCACAGTATTCCACATGATAACTGCATTAGAGGGTTAGATCAATTGACTTACACTTATTAATTGCAATGGGAAAATTGGAGGACAAAAAAAATTAAATAGACCCTAATCTTAAGGAGCTTATATTCTGTGGGAAGTTGGAGTGATGGAGGAGGAACAACCGATATCATTTGGGGTCTGAAGAAGACAATGTCATTCCTGACTTGTATGGACTGAGGGAAAATGATATCAGAGGTTTCATGGAGAATGTCCCTTTTATTTTGACTTTTAATCAGGATATACTATTGAACAGATTAAAAAGTGAAGGGAGAAAATTCCAGGTGTTGGTTCATAGATCTAGAGACAGAAGGGCCCTTAGAGGCTATTTAGTCCAAACCTCATCCCTTATTTTACTGAGGAGGAAACTGGAATCAAGGAAAGTTAAGTGACTCATTCAAGGTCACACAGCCAGTGAGTATCAGAGATAGGACTTCTAACACCAAGATCTTCTGACTCTAAGACCATTGTTCTACCCAGTGCACCATACTGCCTTTTTACAGGGTATTATGTAAGGAAAGTACAGAATGGGGAGAGCAATATGTTTTAGGACTAGATAGTGACCTGGTTTCGGCAGTTGGGATGACATAAAGTAGGGTAGTGTCAGTTTGTGGAAGGTTCTCAGTGACCTTACTTCTTGACCAATAAGATGGTTGGGTCCCCTACATCTCCCTTCCTAGCCTCTCATGAACCCTTGCAGATTTTATGTGGCTGTTTCTCTGGGCATAGATTCTCTCTCCTCTCTCAAACTAGAATGCTGGATCTCTCTTTTCTTCCCCAAAGACCTGGCTCTGTCTTTTCTCTGGCAGAGATTGAGTTGTCCCTCTCCCTCACAGAACTTTAATTCTCTCTTCTCCCTTCACAGACACGTGGTTCCCTCTCTTTTCTGGCACAGCTTTCCTTTCTAGCAGACACTTTCATCCCTGCCTTTTTTCTGATTAGACTCTAGGTTCTCATTTCTCCAGAACAGACTCTGGGATCTTTTCCTTCTCCATACATAGAGTTCTATACCATGTCTTCTCCAAAACAGGCTGTTCTCCCCGCCTTTCCCTGCCCATATTATTCATCCCCTCTCTTCCCTACAACAATTAGAGAAATTTTCTCCTCTCGACAGACTCTCTATTCTCTCTGTGTGTCTCTATCTCTGTCTCTGTCTTGTCTCTGTCTCACTGTCTCTGTTTCACTATCTGTGTCTTGTGTCTCTCTGTCTGTGTCTCAGTCTCTATTTATCAAGCACCTGCTATATACCAGGTACAGTACTAAGTGCTGGGGAGACAAAAAGAGGTAAAAGACAGTCCTCCACCCTCAAGGATCTTACAATCTCATAGAGCAAACAACACACAAACAAATATATACAAAATCAGATAAATATAAGATAAATGGGAAATAATTAAAAGAGGAAACTTCCTGTGAAAGGTGAGATTTTAGGTGGGACTTAAAGGAAGCCAGGGAGATCAGTAGATGGAGTTGAGAAGAGAGTGCGTTCCAAGGCATGGGAAAAAGTCAGAGAAAATGCCCGGAGCTGAGAACCTCTGCCTGTCTGTCTTTCTCATAAATTGTAAGCTCCTTGAGGGCAGGAACTGAACTATCTTTTACCTCTTCTTTTTATCCCCAGCATTCAGCACAGTGCCTGGCCCATAGTATACACTTCATATATATTTATTGTTGATTGATTGATTGATTCTGTACCGATTCACTTTCTTCCCTTCCTTCTCTCATAGAGATGTCCAGTTTTCTCTCTCATTCAGTAGATTCTCTGTCCTCTCCTCTTTCTCCTCACAAACTGTTGCCTATCATTCTGCTCCAGCACAGAATCTATTCTCTCCTCTTCCTAAGAGACCAGCTGCTTCTTTCTTCTCTGTTCTGTTTTCTTCTCTCTGTTCTCCCTTTCCTTCAGGACAGCTTCTTCCTCTCCCTGCAGACAGACTCTATGATCTCTATCTTCTTCATCACATCATCTTTAGCATATTTTCCATTCTCCCTGCTGTCTGTTCTTCCCTCTCCCTGAAGAGACTCTCTGTGTTCTTTCCTCTTGGGACACGCATTCTCTGTCCTCTCCTTCAGCAAACCGTTGGTTTTCTCTCTTTTCCACCACAGAGTTTCTACTCTTACCGTTCCCCAGGACAGATACTCGGTCCTTTTCTCTCCCTTCAAAGAACCTCTGTTCTTTCTTCTTCGGAATAGATTCTACTCTTTCCCTTCCCTTCAGAAACTATGTTCTTTTTTCCCCTAATAATGATTATGTTTTCTCCTCTCATTGCAGAGACTTACTTTTCCCCCTTCTCCCTGTGGAGACCTTCTATTGTCTCCCTGCTCCAGTACAGAACCTCTGCTGTCAGTGATCTCTTCTCCAGCACATTTCTCAGTTGTCTGTCTTCTCCAGCACGGTCTCTGTTCTTAGTTCTGTGTGCTCTAGAACAGTCTCTCTGTTTCGCGTTCTCTCTTTTCCATCACTCTGTTTTCTTTCACCTCTCTTTTGCAATTCAGCCTCCAGGTTCTCTCTCTTCCCCAGAACTCTCTCTCAGGTTTTTGGTCTTCTCCTGTCGTCTCTTGGTTCTCTCTCCTCCACCACAGTTTCTTGGTCTTCTGTCTTCCCCAGTTTCTAAGTTCTCAGTTATCTTTCCTCCAGTGCAATTTCTTTCTTCTCTGTTCCCTCTTGCTTTTTTCTCCACAGATTCGCTCTCATACCCAGTAGAGAAGACCTGGGGTCAGGGAACACTGGGAGCCCGTGCTCCTGGGTCCTGGAGGGACAAGTGGAGGAAGGCCAGACCCCGGCCTCGGATGGAGAACAGCACTGGTGCTCGCAAGGACACAGTTCTGGAACTGGGCAGCCTGTGGCCACTTCGTGGGGCAGCAGTCCCACTGGATAACAGTGTGAACAAGCGGCGAGTGTCTGGGCGGTTGACTTGGCCCATGCTTTCATATCCACTGGCTCAGGGATCTCCCCTCTCTGGTCCTGGACCAGAATGGGTGGAGGACCAGTGTCAACCCCTTGAAGGGAGCCTTAACTCTCCTGGACGCACCAGCCCAGACCAGGAGGGAGCACCCTTGAGCAACCGCTCCAAGGCTTCCTGGCTCAGCCATCAGCAGTCCCAACTTCACCCACCCCGAAGAGGTGAGCAACATCTGGGCTGCGGAACCCAGGCCCCGAAAAGTGCATGCAGTGGGGGGAGGAGAAGATCTAACCAAAAGCTCCCTCTTGGGTCAGACTCCAACAGACTCAGAGGGAAGGAATTTCTGGGATCACCAGCACTAATAACAAGAAACCCCTTTAAAACATCCTGGTCATTAGTGCTCAAGCCTCTGCTTGGAAACTTCCAGTGGTAGGAGGCACACTTCTTGAGGCAGACCATTCTACTTTGGGACAACTCTTGTAAGAAAGTTTTTGTTTTGCTTAAATCAAACCTACTCTCACCTCTGCAGTTTTGCACCCCATACTCCTACTTCTGCTTTCAGGAACCCAGAAGAAAGAGATAAAGCCTCTTCCAGCCAAATAACCCTTCGAATGTTGGAAGAAACCTCTTCTGCTCTCCCTGAGGCTTCCCTTCTCCAGCCTCACTTTCCCATTATCCTTTTATCCTTCAGAACTCACAGCCTCTTTGTAAGCTCAACCCATTTTTCTGTCCTGGGGACTCAAATTTTTGAAAGTAATTAGCTTGTGGGGGCATAGACCATTAATTATTCTTTTGTCTTTGTATCTCCAGGGCCTATTGTGCCCAATACTTGATAGACAATAATTAAAGGCTTGTTGCTTGCTTGATAGATTGACAAGCACCTTCACCTATGACCTCACTTCCAACAACCCTCCTCCAAGTCCTGAGGTTCATAGGTGAGGGGAAAAGGCTCAGAAAGCAGGGTCTAGTGGAAAGTCCTCTAGACCAAAACATCAGTAGACTTGGTTTCTAGTTCTGGTTCTTTCACCAACAAGCCATGTGACTTTGGTCAAGTCACTTTTCATCTCCAAGCTTCATTTTAGTAAGATAAGGGAAAGAATGGACTGGAAAGGTTTGTAGGTCCCATGCTGTTTTTAGGCTAAGCTCAAGGTCCACATGGCTACTAAATGGCAAAGTTCTGTCTCATTTTCAATCTCTAGTCATTTTATGTACTTTGCTGTTCTTCTCTGGTCTATAAAGATAATTTTTTCCAGCCTTACCTACTGTCAAAGGACTAATCCGTAAAGTCTTCCCCCTTTTCTACCAAACATTGCTGCATTACCAATACTTGTGATCTGTGAGCCTTGGAAATCCTTGTTTTCACTGTTATAATGAACCCTCAGCTCTCATCCCTCTATGGTGATCTAAATGCAGTTCAAACTATAGGAATCTGGAAATTTGTTTTGGGGACACCCTCTTAAATTTAGTTATGACCTAAATGGTAATTTTTCAGAATAAAATGCAACAGATTGGCAGTTTTAGAAATAGATGGGTAATAATAGTAAGTAGAAGGATGGTAAAAAATGATTTTCATGCAGTGTTTTACATGCAATATCTTAACATCAAAAGAAAGTAGGTGGTATTATTAGCCACATTTGACAGATGAGGAAACTGAGATTAAGGGACTTGTCCCAGGTTGCACAACAAATAGAGTGTTGTGTCTGGGATGGGATTTGAACTCAGGTCTTTCTGATTCTAGGTCCCATACTTCATATAAGTACTTCACTGCTCAAAGAATTGCCTCTGCTTTTGTTTTTATAGTGCTTCTCTTCTCTCCTTTTAGATACTGGCCACATGGAGAAGACCTGTGAGACTGAGTGCAAATGGGATATGGATGAAAAGGAATTCTACTGCATGAGTGAATTTGGTAACATGGTTACTCCCATTCAAATCCTGGCCATCCTTAAAGCTATAGAATTACAAACAGCTAGGATTTCACCGCAGGGCCCTACTAAGCTGGCGCTTGGTAGAAGGGTAACATATCTAGTATTATCTTGCTTTTAGCCATGATAGTAATTGGCATTCACATCTAGCTTTAAACTGTACAAAATGTGGAGGCTGCATTTCCCTTCTTTTATAGAATAAGAAACTGAGATTTAGGCAAGTGAAGGGGCTTGCCCAGGATCACAGAGCTAATTAGTCAGGGTTAGAAGAAGGATTCAAGCCTGAGTCTTCCTGACTCCAAGTTCAATTCCATGATCCTCCAAGGATGGGAAAGTGAATGCTTAAGTGAAGACAGCCCAAGGTAGGCCAGCCTTCTAGCAGAACCGAGGGGACAAGGGAGGTGGCCATCAGATAGCTTGTTGAAGCCATTGAGAGATCTGGAATTGCAACAAGAAATCAGTTTTGTGCTTTTTTTCCCCCTTTCAAAAGTTTTTCTATTTGTTTTTGTTTTAATCTTGAAAGTAGCAGTGAATGGAATCGTCCATGATGTAGAAGTGCTTGCTGAAGGCATCCGGTTGGTCTCTCTGCTGGTCAACAGTCATGGGCTGTACAAGACAAACCGCCTCTATATCACCCCAGATGGCTTCTTCTTCCGAGTTCATGTGCTTGTATTGGATTCCTCCAGCTGCAATAAACCATATGCAGATTTTAAATTTGGTAATGAGGCTCCCCTAAAGGTGACCTTGTGTGCATATATATATATATATATATATGCATGCCTTACTTCAGTCATGTCCTATTCTTTGTGACCCCTTCTGGGATTTTCTTGGCAAAGATACTGGAATGGTTTGCCACGTTTTTCTCCAGATCAGTTTTATAGATGAGGAAACGGAGGCAGACAGGGTTAAGTGACTTGCCCAGGGTCACACTGGTAGTAAGTGTCTGAGGCCCGATTTGAACTCAGGAAGATGAGTCTTCCTGATTCCAGGGCCAGTGTTCTATCTTCTGAGCTACCTAGCTACCCAGGCCTTAATTAATATTAATATTCTGAAAGAGAAAAACTTCAGAATCTCCTTTCTGTTGTGTGCACTGACAGCACATGTAGGAATTCCCTTCACCTAAACCCACATATAGAACTTAAAGGGTTGCCACAGAGAGACTCAGCAACTTGCCAATGGTCACATGGCTTCTAAGTTGGCAAGAGTTGTATCTGAATAAGCTTGTCTCTAAGTACTGAAAGCTATGGACAGCTCCATGTTTTCTCCCTTGCTATTTGGTTACTGAAAAATGGGCAGTTTCTTCATAAAATGCAATATACTTAAGAGTATGTGTCATTTAGAGCCCATCGGCACAGATATTAGCCCATCAGCACAGATATTTCTTTATTCACTGCTGGTAAACCCACAGATGAAAAAACACCATTGTTAGCAAATGGAAAATATATTGGGATGGGTTTAGAATTGAATTTTAAACAAGTCTTTTAGAGTAGAAAATCTGACTGATATAGTGCAAATCCGTCATCATGTTATTAGCTTCTTTTACAACACTCCCTTCTCTTTCCCACCATCTTTCACTTGGTTGATATCTGACCTGACTCATTTATATTCTGGCTCTTTTTCAGGCAGCAGGTATATAGTAATGGGTCACATCTACCACAAGAGAAGGCAGCTCTCCACTGCTTTGCTGCAGGTGTTACAAGGGCGCCTAAGGCCTGGAGATGGATTGCTCAGGAGCAGCAGCAGTTATGTGAAAAGATTTAACCGCAAAAGGGATGAGAAAATCCAAAGGGCAGCTCATACCAAGTGTATCTGAACACCCTTGGAAAGCTTTTCAGAGGCATTGGTTCTGTTGGGATTCAGTGACTTGGAGGGCATCTGCCTCATTCAGCCTAGTCTTTCACTAGTCTGGGCCCCCGGCACTTCCTTGGGAACCCTTTGAGCTCAGCCCTTCTAAACCAATCAAGGATTCCTTCCAGCCCTGCTAATGCTGAGGATATTGTTGTTTTGAATATATTAAATGCTTCTAAATTTTTTAAAATCCAGTTGCAGGTATTCGAGTATAGTACAAGACAGTGATTCACAGATTTGGCCTATTTGATCCATCAGTCACTGCTTCATATTCACTTTATTTTTTAGGGTTAATTTTTTTTTACAATGTGTTCTGCTGCTTTAAATTAAATATCATTATCGTCTAGGAAAGATAATTCACAGAAAATAGTTTCTTTTTATTGAACTCTAAAAGTTTAACTATTTTTGGCCTAACTTATCTAAATCATTAAAGCTTATCCAGTTTTCTATCTAAAAACATCACTTAAAAAAACACTTTTTGGAGAGTGGATCTTCCCTATGTTTTCCTCTGCATGGGAAGTTCCCAGTGTGGAGAAACTTCTGCCATTCTTGATTGATGGGCGGTTCTATAGTCCTTGAGAGTTTTCTGGGGCATTGAGAGGTTAAATTACTTACTCCTAGTTACAAAGGCTGTATTTTCAAAAGCAGGATCAGATTCTAATTCTTCCTGACTTCAAGGCTGATCCTCTAACCACTGCACCATCCTGCTTCTCTAGTAATAAATATACTCACCTGAAGAAATTTGTGAAACTTTTTTTGAGATTTTATTCATCCCCAAATCAAGCAATCAAGTATTTCTTAATGGTCTTCCATATGGCAGGAACTGTCCTAGGTTCTGGGGACAGAAGTACAAAGAAATCAATGCTCAGTATAAGATTTTTAAACTTCACCTTTTTGGTTGTTACTGTTTTTGAGATTACTGAAGGATTTAAAACAAAATTTTATCCACCTGAGCATTTCTGATGGAAAAAATATATCAGGTTTATATTCATACTTGGATGCTTTTGATAATTTACATTTGTGCCAAACTGGTTTTCCAAAAGTGATAAAATTAAATGTGTATTAGATGTAATTTTTAAAAATGTTAAAATAAAGACATAGTGCCATGTTTATGAATATAAAATAGTAAATATTTTCTAGTATTCAGATTTTTTCACATTTTCTGCATTCACCTTTTTTTTCTCTCTCATTCCAACAGTCCTGGAAAGAATATTCATGAATGATAACCCACTTGCATAGATTATACAGTTTCAAGTGCTTTTCTATTACTTAAGTAATCAGTGAATCACTCAACAAGCATTTATTTAGCTCCTGGGTGTGGAACACTGCGTATAATGTCAAACTTCCTCAATACTTTGGCTAGTTTTATTGAACTCGGTTTTTCTTCCTTATTCATGCAATGCCTATTCACACAATAAGATATGGCTCTGTGGTAGGAGAAGAGGGCAAATGAAAATGATATCAAAAAAAATGGAGCACAAAAATTTAACATAAATATTGCCTAATGAGTAACAAAAGGAGATTCTCTTAAAAGGATTATTACTTACTTATTTGATCTTATAGAAATTCCAGGTTTGTGAATATAGAATTTTTTTTAATAAGTCAGTCTTTTTGAAGTCAATTTTTTAAAATTGCTATTTTGTTCCTCAACATGTCACTCATAGCTTCCTGCCACTATAGCCTCCTTCACTCTATCTCACATGATGATATGGAGCTTCCCTTTGCTAAAGTTGACCATCCTACATGCACAAATGATCCTATTCTATCCAGTCTTCTCTAGAACATCACCTTTTCTAATATCCCTGTTATTGTTCAGTTATTTCAGTCCTGTCTGACTCTTCATGACCCCATTTGGGGTTTTCTTGACAAAGATCCTAGAGTGACTTGACATTTCCTTCTCCAGCTCATTTTACAGATGAGGAAACTGAGTCCAGCTAGTAAGTGTCTGAGACTGGATTTGAACTTAGGTCACAAGTCTTATGTGGTTTTTTCTTTTCCCTTCACTAATGCCAATGCAGTTACTGCCTAATAGCTCATCTGGAGAGGTCTTTGGTGCCAAATGGAGGAACCAAAATGAGTGAAGTGCCATTCAAATTGCTGTAGTGAATGGTTTCAATTGATCATCATCCATGTCTGTGACTGAGCATGGGTGACACCAAGGTTCTGTCCTAGTGTCATATATATGTATGTGTGTATATAAATAGATATATAGATAGATGTATATATCTATATCTATATACATATACAATTCTCCTGATTCTTCCCTGGCAGCATCAAATGCCTGCTCACTGGAAGCCAAATAGACATCTCAGACTCTACATTTCCAAACCAGAATTCATTAGATCTTCTCCCAAAACCAGTCTTTCCTCCAAACTTATTTTTGTTGAGTATTCACTATCCTTCTAATCACCCAGAGTCACAATCAGATTCTTTGACATTTCCTTTTCCTGTTTGATGTATTTCTAATCCATTCCCAAGTCCATTTTCTTTCTTCAGTGTCTCTTATTTCTGTCTTCTTTTCACATCTCATAAATGCTTGCCTGGATTTCCTAATTGATTTTCCTGCTCCCACTCTGTCTCCAATTCATCTTTTTACATAGCTGCTAAAATTATCTTCCTAAAGCACAGATCTGAGCAGGTCACTCCTTTCCTTAAGAATCTTCAGCAGTTTATTACTATCTCTAGGATAAAATACAAATTCCTCAACTGGGAGAGGAAGTGGGAGGGAAAGAAAACAGATTTCTGTTCACTGAAAATATTGAATTGAATTTTTAAAAATCCTTCAAAATCTGGCTTTATCACACTGTTCCAGACTGATTTAATACCATATACTCCAGCTAAACTGTTCTAGCATATTGGGATGGCACCAAAATGGCTTCCCAGCTTCCCCTTTTTGACAAGAAAAGCTCCATTTCTGAGGAAAGTTAAAGGTGCTCCTTCCATTTCTGGTTTCCAGGATGGTGATTGATAGGGAGCAAAGTACTGTCATTTACCACTTATTCTAGATTTCTCCATGGATTTGGATCTTTGAAGCTTAAAGAATGACTAGATAGTATCATGAAAATAGTGAACATGAACTTGGATAGACTTTGAGAGATTGTAGAGGCTAGCAAGTTGTGGAGTGCTAGAGTCCACTGGGTCATGAAGACTCTGACATGACTGAACAACTGAAAAACAAGGGTCCCTGCACTTGACATCCAATCTCTCATCTGTACCTGTGCACTGGTCATATCTAGGACCATAGATTTAGAGTTGGATCAGACTTTAAAGACTGTCTAATCCAACTTCTTACAGATGAGGAAATGAAGCCCATAAACTTGAAGTAATTTGTCCAATGTCTACAATGAAATGTCCTATTACAAAAAATTACTCTATAGAGTTTACCACAATTTTAAAAAACATAGCAACTTATTGCTTACCCACAGGAAAGTTCTTTCCATAACAAGTTTTAAAGGATTAAGTCTATGTAAATATATATATATATATGTATATGTGAATAAGTAGTACAGAAATATTGTGATGTGATGAGATGCAAATAATTTCATAACATTAAAAATGTAGGTATTTTGCATCAGCAAATGAATACAATATATAGCATTTAAAAAGTTTGGCAAAATGACCTCAGTACAACAACTTTTACCTTAATTTTGGAAGCATAAGCTTTGTTTTCACATTGAACAGTTTTTTTAGTGACAACATCTGTATAAACAAACAAAAAAAATGGTCTGATAACTAGTAGATAAAATGAATCCCAGAATAAGCTGTACACTTGAGCCTGTAATAAGAAAGAATTGTGATCCATGGGAAAGGGGCTTGCATAGCAAGATGGAGGGAATGATGTTAGACCTAGGGAAAGGCTTTAAAAAATATATATGTATATGTATATATATATATATATATATATATACATATATATATATATATATATGTATACATCAGGCAAACTCCAGATCTTAGAACAAAGCTAATGTGAATTAGTGCAAAATCTATTAACAATTTTGCAAGGCTACATAAGCTAAAAATCAGATTTCATTACAGTTGTTAATATAATGTAGAAAAATGCAATTTAAGCACAGATCATTAAAAGGAAGAGAAACTTGCATGGAGAACTTCAGTTGATTTCACTTTCATTCTACCTTTCCTTTTCTGAAGAAAAATACGAGCTATTCTAGACTTCAGTAATCAGTCTTTCATTCCTGTGGGATACTTTGCTTCCCACTACATGGACCCCCAGCATTCACTGATGCAGCACCCCTGTTGACTATTTTGAAGTGATAAAGAATTAGGAATGACAAAAGACAGGGCCACTTTCTTGGGGAAAACAGTCATGTTTACTTTTTCTTTACTGCCCTTTTGGAGTCCCTTTCCACCCCACCAAAGCTTACAAGCAGTACCACACATTCAAAGACACTTCTATCTCTGGGAGAAAAATTATCTCCATTTATTTTGTTTCATATACATCCATATTTTTAATTATAATACAAAAAGAAAAAAATTAGAATCTCACAAATGTTTACAAACAAGATACCTTCAAATAGATTTTACTCATTTCAGTCTAGTGCAGAGTAAATGACAAATTGTACTGTTTTATTCAAGGCAACAGAGTCTGCAGTCCATGACCACTTAGCCAAACCTTTATGCAAGCTTAATTTTTATCTAGCATGAACAATAAACTCACTGTTGATTCCCAGTTTTTTTGTGTGTATGTGTGCGTGTGTATTTGTGTGTGCACATGTGTACATAGCAGCTCCTTTCATAGAAAGAAAAGACATCTAGAGGTCTCTTGTACTTTTACCTACAGGAATCATGATAAGATACAGAAAGAATTACATGTAACCAGGGCTGGATTTTTTTTAAGAAAAAATAATTAGTTTACAAATGAGGGCAGCAACCAAAAAAAGCACATTTTTTGCAACAATAAACAAATACAAAGTTTTCTGTGTGACTTTAAACCAGCTTCTTCACTGAAGAGCAGACGTGGCATTTCCATGGAGTTAAAACTTTACCTCATTTATCTTTATTCTTGCTTTCTTTTTCTCTCTTTCAATAAACAAAGTTTTCTTGTGTCTGTCACAATACTAAAACAATCTGATCTTGACAAGAAAATGGTGCTGATTTTGTTTTCCTTTGTCTCTGGACAAAATAGGCCAAGAATATAATTTGACCATTGTGACCAATAAAAATAAGACTTAGGTCAAATCTTGTCAGGAGAACCTGACTAAAAACATTTGGCAACTTAATTTTATTTAAACTCTCCAGATAACCAGATTCTTGTTGTGTTTTGCATTAATTTAACACGCTGAATTCTAAGAGGCTGCAGACTGCAGTTTGCTATGAGGTCTGCAGAATACAGAAAAAAGGGAATAATTAAGCGCCCTTCATTTTGGAGAACAATGAGGCTTTAAGCCAATGCCAATCAAGGTTAATCAGATGGAGGGGAAGCAGTGAGTACTATGGAGACAATTATTTTTGATATTCAGAAATGGGGTTTTTTTTCAGGCTATTGAATTAAAAATTCTTCCTGTACACTAAAAATGATTTTTTCTAGAAAATCCTCAAAGATTTAAAAATATATTTTACTAATAAAATTATGAAATTTTTTAGCTAGAGTGTAAAGGCAACTATACTGGCATACCCAGGATGGCTACTAGCACAGGTCCTTGGGTCTGCTTTCCTAGGAAAGATAGCTGTTTAAAGGATCAACAATCCTTTTTAATCACATGCAGAAAATACAAAAAAAATATAAGCAGAGAAATAAAGACCTACAGACAGGGCTCTCCTGCCTGAATCAAAGCAATTTTGCCATATACTTTGCATACACCCCTAGATTGAGAAAGCCTTTACACTTGAACAGTTGGGGGTCTGAACATATGGTCACTCTCAACCAGGGAGTTACAAGATCCTTCCCATACGCAAACCCCCTCAAAGTAAAATATCAACCTTCCTGTGTATATAACAAAGAGTCTTTGTTTTCTTTTTGGAGTTCAGTTTCCCAGGCTGAGGCTAAATTGTGAGCATCTGAAGGCTCAATCTCCTTTGAACCCTTTTAATTCACAGCTGAACCCAAAAAGAAAACAAAAAATCCCACTTTGCTTGTTATTACATAGGGGAAAGGACATTTACTGAAGCATCACCATTGTGATGAAAACTAAGTACAAACTAATTTACAATGATTTGGGTTGTTGGGGGTGGGGAAAATTTGAGATATAAAAACACTGTTCACTATAGCTGCTAGGAAATGATTGTTTACTGCTAAACATATTTAAGCACTTAAAAAAATTTTGTTAACTAATCTGAATTTTCTGAAGTCAGGGTTTGAATTAAGTAAAGACATGGTACAATGAACAAATGAGTGACCCCAACATCCAGCTTTGATGCCAGTTAAAAAGTTCAGAATAAGGGTATCTCAAGCTACAAGGGGAAAAAAAAGACCATGGATGGTGTAAATTGACAGTTCTCAGACTTGCTGGTCTCAGGACCCCTTTATTGTCTTAAAAATTACTGAAGATCTCAAAGAGCTTTTATTTATGTGGGTTATATTGATTGATATTATCACATTCAAAATTTAAATTGATTAAATTTTAAAATACTTATTCACTAAAATAATAATAAATCCATACATGTTCACAGAAATAATAAATTTTTATGAAAGAACTATTTTCCAAAACAAAAAAGTAAAAAGTGGCATTATTTTTACAAATTTTTTTTAATGTCTGGCTTACTAGAAGACAGCTGGATTCTCATGTTTACTTTTGCATTTAATTTGTTACCATAATATTTTAAGTATATGGAGAAAATCTGGCTTTACACAGGTATGTAACTAGAAACAGGAGTATTTTAATAGGCAAATAAGGTCTTTGTATTAGCATAAAAAGCAAGTAGGTGGTGGAGTAGTAGATAGTGCTGCTGGAATCAGGAAGACCTAAATTCAAATTCAGCCTTAGATACTTACTAGCTGTAAAATGCTGGGCAAGTCAATTAACCCTGTTTGCCTCAGTTTCTTCATCTCTAAAATGAGCTGGAGAAAGAAGTGGCAAACCAATTCAGTATCTTGCCAAGAAACCCTAAATGAGGTCAATGAAGAGTTGGACACTCTTTGATGCTTTTAATCTGAAAAGACTAAACAATAAAATTAGTATTATAAGTTTTTACCTGCCCTGAGGTCCCCTGAGAAGGGAATCCTAGGAGTCTGAAAGCCACACTTTGAGAACCCCTGGTGCAAATTAAGAAGTATGACAAATGAAATCCAGTCATGAAAACAATGTACAAACACTTACTGCTGGATACCATAAATGAAAAAAGGGGAAGAGAGAACAGCAGCAAATGGCAGCTTGGAAAATCATTGAAATCCACAATTACAACAGACATTTCCATGAAAGGAAACTTAAAGTTATTTTCAATTTTAAAATCCTATGATTCCAAATGCTGGCAGTTCTTTGCCTCCATTCTACTTTTTCTCTTCATCATATATGAAAATTAAAGCAACTGTCTATGAAATAGGGTAAGGAAAAAGAAACAGCATTTATATAATGGCTACTTTGTGCCAGCACTTTACAAACATTATCTCATTTGATCCTCACAATAACCCTGGAGTATAGGTGCTATTATTATTCCCAGTTTCCACTTAAGGAAACTGAAGCAAAGAGAGGTTAAGAACCTGCCCAGAATCATACAGCTAGTGAATGCCTGAGGTCCATGGTGCTGGTAACAGACTTTCACATTTAAAGTTCTGTTACTGAGCTGAACTTTCCCTAATTCGGCTATTTATGAATAGTTTTAAATACCAGAAGCCTAGAAACATCATACACAACCATTTTCTAATGGAAAGGACTTGTGTGTGTGTGTATGTTCGTCCTTTGTTGCCGAAGAAGACCATTCCATCAGAGAAATGATGACATGACTTGCACTTGACTTTGTTTTGAGTGAGGGAGGGCTGTGCAGGTCACCAGCCTCACTTCTCCTCCACAGCCACCTGGATTCAGTGACCAGATATTCATTAGGATGACTGGAGGTAACTGAGGATGAGGCAATTGGGGTTAAGTGACTTGCCCAAGGTCACACAGCTAGTGAGTGTCAATTGTCTGAGGTGAGATTTGAACTCAGGTCCTCCTGACTCCTGCATTGGTGCTCTGTCCACTGCACCACCTAGCTGCCCAATGGAAAGGACTTAAACTGCATTAAATAGGAATTAAGGCATAGTAATGGAAGGAAAAGGCTTGACATGAATAGCATGACTCTGGTCCTAGGAGGATGAGGATGATGATAATGATGATGATGATGGTGATGATGGTGGTGGTAGTGGTGCACTTACCATGTGTTAGTCATCGTGCTAAGGGCTTTACAATTATCTTGTTTGGTCCTCCCAACAATCCTGGGAGGTAGGTATTACTGTTTTCCCCATTTGACAGATAAGAAAACTGAGGTAAATAGAGGTTAATTGACTTGACTGGGGACCCACTGGGGCCCAGTGTCTGAGATAGAATTTGAATTAAAATCTTCCCATTTGGAGGCCTAGGGTTCCATTCACTGTGCCACCTTGCTTTATTTGCAGAAACAAGGCAATTTTATACATGAAGGTCGGGATGATATATTGAAACCTGGTCTTGCTAATGAAGGTTCAAAGACATGAGATTTAGAAACTCTTTGTAGTCTAACTTTTCCTTAAAAAAAAAATACTGGAAAATTTTCCCCAAAATAACCAACTCCTAATTTCCTATGAGGTTTTTCAGTTATTAAATGACAGTGCAAAACCTGTTTAAACAGAATCAAAATTAAAGAGCAATAAAAGAGTAGCATTCAGAATATAATCCCGACTTGAAAATGCATCACGTTTTTACATATAATTGAGGAAAAAAAGAAAATAATATTTTTAAAAAATAGCTTAAACACAAGCTTGTAATTTTCCAGCACTAAATCTGTCTTTCTGCCAAAATTTGGTTACCTCAGAAAAACTTTAAATTTTTTAAAATTGAAACTCACAAAAATATCTTAGCCCATGGCTGGCTTATACACTACTGATGTTGTCCTAAAGTGCTGCTTTCATTTTGAGCATCAGTAAATCAGAGAGATCTCAGAAACAGGCTTTTTTTTTTTTTACTCACCCGTTCGTAAAATCCTTTTATGTAATTCAAGTTTCAAGCCTGAAGTGTTTTTCTATCCATTACTTATGTGTAACCACTAATTTGTTGAAGAGAATGATGATGAGGTTGTGTGACTGTGAGGGGCAGAGTTGGTGCGAGAGGTTTAGAGAAAAAAGATATTCTTTACCCCTGCTTTGGTTCTAGACTCAATTCAGGATGAAATCTGTGGAAAAAAAAGAAAAAAGTCTTTGGTTAAGTAGTAGACATGTAGAGGAACAGGGGCCTCAACATGAGTCTGATTTTCAACTTGCCTTCCTAGAGATTTCAAGGAATTTCCCCTTGGGTGAGACTGGGGGCTTCCTGGGGCATCTTCAAATCTGAGTAATTTCTCCAATTTTGATTCACTACTTGCTTTAATATTTTTTTTTGTATTAATAACATTTAGTAGGAAGGTATCAAGTATTTGGGTGTAAGACTGGAGTCACCTCTTCTCTTTTAAGGGAAACTAGAAGCTTTGTTGCTTTTCAACTTAAGAACAAAACAAAACAAACAAACAAACAAAAAATGTCCCTACACAAGCAATACTTACGGGGGGGGGGGGGGGGGGGAGCAGATAGATATTATTTTAGCCAGTACCTCCTCCCACCCTTAGCCAGTACCTCATCATTATTTCCTTCAACAAATGAATGATTACACATAAAAAATGGATAGAAAAACACCTCAGGCTTGAAACTTTAGTTACATAAAAGGATTCAAGGAAGAGGTGAATTTTTTTAAAAAGCCTATTTCTGAGATCTCTCAGAACAGTGGTTCTCCTGTTCTCCTCAAGACAGGAATCAAACCTTCCCTTAGATAGGGGCATGCAAGATTCTAGATATAGATACTCTATCTCTATCTATATGTCAGTGTCTCCCCTTGAGCGAAATTTAGATAACCTACATGGACATACAGGCAGCTAGAGAACGTGTCCAAATTTGGCTTCATATACTAGCTGTGTCACCTTGCGCTAGTCTGTCTCAGCTTCCTCATCTATAAAATGAGCTGGAAAAGGAAATGACAAACCACCCCAATATCTTGCCAAGAAAACCCCAAAGGGTCACAAAGAGTTGGGCATGACTGAAAAAAAATGACTAAACAACAACAAAAATGTGGATATACACATCTTTTGTGGGTAGCACATGCCTCTTACATTTCATTTCTGTGCAAAGAATGATTCAAGAACTTCAGCACAAATTATGATTTTTCCCTCTTTGTTGTAGATCCAGTATTGTGTTCCTTCAGTTAACTTTAATCTTTTTTTAAGATTGCCTTGTTCTTACTGGTTCTCATCCCCTCAACCCTGATCCCTTTCATTTGTTACCTCTTTCTCTTTGTGATTTTATTAGTTCCTTTTTTTCTCTCATGTTTTTATCTGGTTATATAATGCTTTCCTTCGTTTGTCCTCTCAGATATCAAATAGATTCTCCCTGGCTCTCTTCACTTCAATAACTCCTGTTCATTAGATTTTTGAATTGCATTTTGGGGACTCCTTTCCAAGAAGGATTTCTCCCATTCTCTTCTTTATGCGTTTTCTCTTTCTCTCTTGCATACCTCATACTCCTCTCTAAACCCCCTTCTCCCCTCCTCACTTTTATGTACCCTCCATGCTATAAGGTAGTCCTGCAAAACCAAAAAACAAAACAAAAAACACTGATTCACCTGTAGGCAGTGTCACCATGTTCTATCCCTAATTCTTCCAATGTGTCTCTTCTCTGCTATCCCTACCAGATTTCCACCTTCATTCCTGTCGTCTTGTGTAATATTTAGAAAGAACTCTCTTACTGGTCTTATCTGTCACTGTCACTGTTGTTGTCCTTGCCTACTGCATTTATTCACTTCTTTTGCATTTGCAGTGTTTGGACTGACTTCTTTCCAACATGCTCCAGGAAGTTAATTAGTGAGATAACCTCATCACCCTGTAAGATCTCATCAGTTTTGAATAATATACACACTTAATTGGGTATGAAAATCTGTCTTACCCTACAGGAAAATAGGAGAAAGGGATAAGAGAAAGTTGGGCAGTGATAGAAGGGAGGGCAGAATGGAAGAAGGGGTAATCAGAAGCAAAACACTTTTGAGGAGGGACAAGATGAAAGGAGAGAAAGAAAAAATGGGAGCAGGGGGAATAGAATGGAGGGAAATACAGTTAGCAATAGTAACTATAAAAATATTTTTGAAGCAAGTTCCTCTGATAAAGACCTCATTTCTCTAACATATAGAAAACTGTATCAAATATATAAAAATAAGAGCCATTCCCCAATTGAAAAATGATCAAAAGATGTAATCAGTTTTCAGATGAAGTAAAGATATCTACAGCCATATGAAAAAATATTTTAACTCACAATTGATTGGAGAAATGCAAGTTAAAACAATTCTGAGGTACTACTTCATACCGATTAGATTAGGTAATAGGCCAGAAGAGGTAAATGACAAATGTTGGAGGAGATGTGGGAAAAAAGAGACAGTAATGTAATGTTGTGAATTGATTAAACCATTCAATAGAGCAATTTGGAACTATACCCAAAGGGCTATAAAACCATGCATACCCTTTGACATAGAATACCACTACTAGGTCTGTATCCCAAAAGAAATAAAAACAAAAAAGAAAAGGACCCATAAGTACAAAAAAAAAATATTTATAGCAGCTCTTTTCTGGGGGTAAAGAATTGGAAATTGAGGGAATGCACATCAATTGGGGAATGGCTGAATAAATTGTGGTATGTAATTGTGATGGAATACTATTATACTATAAGAAATGATGAACCAGATGCTCTCTGAAAAATCTAGAGAGACTTACATGGGTTGATGCAAAGTGAAATGTAATAGGTTCAAAGTAACGGCAATATTGTAAGATGATCAATTGTGAATAACTTAGCTATTCTCAGCAATGCAATTTTCCATGACAACTCTGAAGGACTTAGAATGAAAAATGCTCTCCATTCCCGGAGAAAGAATTGATAGTCTCTAAATATAGATTGAAACAATTTTTTCCACTTTATTTTTCTTGAATTTTTTATCTGTTTTCTTTTACAACATGACTATTAAGGATGTTTTGCATGACTACACATATATAATCTATATGAAATTTCTTGCCTTTTCAATGAGGGGGCATGAGGAGGAAGGAAGGGAGAGAATTTGGAACTCAAAGTTTTAAAAACAAATGTTAAAAATTGTTGTTTACATGTAACTGGGGAAAAATTAAATACTAAATACATATGCACAAAAAAATCTCCTCAGCCTTGGCACCCCACTCATTGCTACCTCTGCCTGATGGAAAGATGGGTCCATGAGCCCCAAACCTTCATTTTTAAGGAGAGCTCCGCTCAAACATCTCATTTCTCACCTGACAGCACTACTTTGACATCTCTGAATCACTTCTTCACCATGCCCCTTTGGTACCTCCTCCCTGTCCCCATTTTCTTATTTGTGTCCTTATCTCTTAGTGCAGTATCTGGCACATACTAGGTGATTAATATATGTTTATTGAGTTGAATTCAATTGCTTTCCAAGGACTAGCATAGCTAAGTTTATCATGAGGAATCAATTATTTGGTGGGTTGCCATGGCCAAAGAAAAATATAGACTTGTCTCCAGGTCTATCCATCTTCCTTCCACTTTTGCAATGAGGATGACAGTGTGGTAGCAAAGGTGATCAGTAAGTGCTACAAAATCACATTATTTTAGACTTAAGAATTTCAATATTCATACATTGGTTTATATTCCAGTTATTTTATATTCCAAGCAAATTAGAGGATGTTAGTATCCTATTTATATGAGACTGAAGTTATCTAAAATGAGAAGTCCCTTTTTCCAATTCTCAAAACTTCTCAGCATTATTCATTCTCCTCCTTCCCTCTGTAATAGGGTACTGGCATATTAGCAGGGTGATGCTGATGCAATTTCCCATAAGGAAAAAGCAGGGCAGCTTCCTGTTGACTTTTGATAGAAGTACCTTGCATAGACTTTGGAGCATGTGTAGACATTCTTTAACTCTTTCCAATCTGCTAGCCAGGTGATGGTGGACAGCAGCCTCTTTTGGCGAGTTCTGGAGAACCAGAACTAGAGGTGCTTTCAAAAAGTCATCTGTTGGGCAGTTTTCAGAGGAAGAAATTAAAGCTATCTATATAGTCATATGAAAAATGCTCTAAATCACTATTTACGAGAGAGATGGAAATCAAAACAATTCTGAGGTACCACATCACACTCATTAGATTGGCTAACATGATAAAAAAGGAAGATGAAAAATGGAGAAGATGTGGGAGAGTTGGAACACTAATTCATTATTGGTGGAGCCATGAGCTAATCCAACCATTCTGGAGAGCAATTTGGAACTATGCCCAAAGGGCTACAAAAATGTGCATACCCTTTGACCCAGTAATATTGCTTCTCGGACTGTATCCCAAAGAGATCATAAAAATGGGAAAGGGTCCCATATGTACAAAAATATTTATAGCAGCTCTCTTTCTGGTGGCCAAGAACTGGAAATCAAGGGGATGCCCATCAGTTGGGGAATGGCTGAACAAGTTGTGGTATATGAATGTAATGGAATACTATTGTGCTATAAGCAATGATGAACAGGAAGACTTCAGAGAGGCCTGGAAAGACTTATATGAACTGATGCTGAGTGAAAGAAGAAGAAGAACTGTGTGAGGAATTTTTCTGGTAGGCTTAGTCCTTCATAGCAATGCAAGGACCTAAAAAATTCCCAATGGACTTGAGGCAAAATGCTTTCCACATCCAGAGAAAGAACTATGGAACTGGATCGCAGAATGAAGCAGACCATTTTCTCTTCTTTATGTTTTGTTTTATGGTTTCTCCCATTCATTTGAATTCTTCTATGCAACATGACCAAGGTGAAAATGAATTTAATAGGAATGTATGTATAGAACCTATATAAGATTACACAGGGAGGGAGTAGGGAGGGAGGAGGATAGAAGGGGGAGGGAGAAGAAAAAAATCTAAGATATACGGAAGTGATTGTAGAACACAAAAACAAATAAAATAATATAGTCATCTGTTGACCTCTGTCTCTCTCTTGGCTTGACTCCTTTATTGATGGCATTCAGTGAAAGGTATTACTGTAAGTGGAGAGGCCTTGGGCCCTCTCTTTCTGAGGGCACCAGGTGACCCTGTGAACATGGTCCTCTGCTCTTTAGGTGAAGGAACTGGTCATGTGACTTTGAGAGTTTCAAATGATCAGGAGTGTGAGTGACTGGGAGTGAGGTCCAGGAATACTCTTCTTTCCCTTCAATTGCAACCCTGGTACTGTCCTTTAATACCACCTCCATAACTAATGCCATCCTAACTGGTTTTTTCACCTCTCTCACTTCTATTTATCCTTCACACCTTTACCGAACTCATCTTTCTTTTTTTTTTTTGTTTTTGGTTTTTTTTTGGTTTTTTTTTTTTGTTTGTTTTTTTGATGGGGAAAAAATGAGATCTTTATTTCAACTAACCTCTGCATGAAATGTAGCATTTCCTTTAATCATGAACATAGAGAACAAACTGCTGATACTAGACTTTATCAGGCTGCTGAAGAAAAAATCAATGATACACAAAAAATTAAAAATTCTTAGACTACAGGATCTCTAAGCCAAGTTCCAGCTATACATTTACGATTCTATTAAAACTGTATAATTTTGAGATCCTTCTAGTTTTATGATTCTGCATTTCCATGAATATATCAACTAATTTTAAAAAATAGTGAGTAAAATTACCTTTGACCTTAGGTTAATTCTCCCCATTAAGAGTTAGTAATTATATAATTTTTTGTTTGTTCTTTTAAACTACTAGGCATTGTTTATTTTATATGTATGTGTGAAAAATTTCAAAATATTTTTTAAATAAAATTTTTAAATGTTTCAGAAAGGTACTCTCATTAAATGCAAGGGGGATAGGAAAGGTGGGGACAGTGATCTCAAAGAAAAGTTCCTATCATTCCGAACTCATCTTTCTTATGTGAATCAACCTTGTGCTTAAAAAACTACTTCAGCAGTTCCACACTGCCCAAATAAAGTCCAGCCTCTCTCTGTGGTATTCATGGCATTCTGCAGTCTGCCACCACCTCACCTTTCCAACCTTTTCTCAGACTCCTCCTCCAGCCAAAGTGGAGCACTGTCTGCCCCTCAAAATGTCTTAAAATTTTTCTGCCTTCATCAGCTCATGCTGATACCTGTGTTTGGAAAGCTATAATCCATTTTATGCAGACATATAATCCATTTTATGCAGACAGTGTTGCATTTATTTAAGCACTTAGCTACAACCCAGGAGAAATGTTTCAGTTATGTGGAATACACGTGATTGGTCACTTTTTTCAAATTTGAAAACATGTCCTCCTTCACTTTTTAGACTGCAAAATACTTATCTATCCCTTAAAGCTCAACTCAATTGCCTTTGTGAAACCTGCTCTGATTACCCCATTTAGCAAAGACCTTTTCCCTTCCTCAGCTGTTGCACCACCCTTAGCTTTACAGCTCTAATCAACTTGTGTGTTATGATCACCTATGTATGTGTCATACTGTCCTGTAGCTGTAAGCTACATGAGGCACTGTGTCTTCTCCAAATTTTGTGTAATGTTCCATATAAATCAGCACTTAATAATTGTTTCCTGAATTGAATTTGTGAAAGATACACTTATGTTCATCTACTACTAAAACATATCATTTAAAAAATACAGATGACTTAGTATTTTTCTCTTATAACTAGTTCAGTCTTCATTGTTAAACACAAGTACCTTTGACAAAGCCTCACAAATGTATTGACAGGTTCGCAACTTTTGTTTTGGGTTTACATTGGCATAGAAAATAAAGAAAAGGAGTCCTTTTCAACAAGAGTTCTTTCTGAATGTTTATTTTGTAATTCTACCAACTGTCATAATATTTGTAGACATTAAATGAGTCTACAAGTTTCAGGGATGTGCTCATCAGCATTGAGAGAAGGAGTTTCCTTATTGGGAGTTCCTTATGTACTGATGAAATCACAGGTCTTGTCCAAAGAAAAGGAAGAAAGTTTGTATTGTAATAACTAACCATCTACTTTTTTTCTTAAAGTAAGAAAATGTGAAAGCCATCTCTTTCATTCCATGGAAACAATTACAATGTTGACCATCTCTGAGCATTATCTGCTCATGAGAGTAAGTCCCTTCCAGTGCATTAGAAATAATTCACTGTGACCTTTATTCTGTTGAACTTCCCAAATTTATCTGAAATGTCTAATTCAATTACATATGTTTTAATTCCATGTTGTAAATTTAAGAGTGACTGTCACATCCACAATGCAAAATAAGATATGCCTTCAGAAAGGAGTTTCTGTACAATAATTTTACATAGCAAGTCTGGGGTAGTCTTTTTTTTAACACCAATTTTAAAAAGAGAATGGGAAGAAACTTCCTAGGATAGGAGAAACCATCAGTATTACTATTTTATCTGAAAACAGACAATGCCATTTAAAAATTAGGAGAAAATTTTAAAAATTGGGAGAAAAATTTTAAAAAATGCCATTTTGTTCCAATGCCATTTAAAAATTAAGAGAGCCATAAGCAATTCTCTACAAATTTTTGTATTTTTTTAAGTGATTAGGTACAAGCCAGAAGGAATGTTTCAGTTATAGGGAATCCATTTGATTGATCACTTTTTATAAATTTCAAAACATCTACCCACAGAAAGCAGGCAGCTAGCTGGTACAGTGGATAGGGCGCTGGGCCTAGAGTAAGAAAGACTCATCTTCCTGAGTTCAAATTGGTTTTCACACATTTACTAGCTGTGAGACCCTGGGTAAGTCACTTAATCCTGTTTGCCTCAGTTTCCTCATCTGAAAAATGAGCTGGAGAAGAAAGTAGCAAACCACTCCAGTACCTCTACCATGAAAACTCCAAATGGGCTTATGAAAGGTCTGAAACGATTGAACCACAACCTGCAGAGAGTAAGGAAGACATTCACCATTTGATTAAAGCCCTTACCCACTGGTTCTTTGATAACATCATAATAATGAAGTATATCATTAGGATCTCCTGACTCTAGGAAAGGACATGGCATGTTGTGAGTCTAGGAAGAAAAACTGATATCATTATCAGGAGGAAAAATTGACCACCCCCAGTAAAGTATTTGATCATCTAATTCTTAGGATGAAGGATGCTTACTTTCATCCTGACTTTGCTGCCCCGACCTGACACCTACCCCTATGCTCCTGCCCCCACCCCATCACAGACAGTTACTGATCAAAGAGAGTCTGAAATATAAATAATGCACAATTATAACAGTGAAAATGACCTCATATCCATATGTCAATTCACATTAGGGAAAAGAATTTCTAATGACATACAGAAATGTCTCCATTTTACAGAATACCAAAATTTGTAAGAGTCAATGAAACATTTCCTTTTAAAAAAAAATACATTCTAATAAGGATGTGTTAGGTAAAGTATTAGCCCATGTTTATTTTGTATGAGAATGTTTTCTTTTTGGTGTCATTTTCTCTTAATATTTCTTACTTGCTGGAGGATTTAGGAATGTCATTTAACTATTTTCAAAGTGATCTAATAAGAATAACCTTGTGGTCTAATTTTTGAAAACTTAAGTGTAAAAAACTTTTACACTTTAGTTTTAAAAAATCATCACTGAAAACCTCATCTAGTGGCACAGCAGATAAAGCATTAGGCCTCAAGTCAGGAAAACCTAGGTCCAGATTTGGATTCACACAATCCCCAGCTGTGTGACCCTGGACAAATCACTTAAGATCTCTGCCTTAGTGTATTTTTTCTGTAAAATGGGGAGGATAATAATAGCACCTACTTTCAAGGGTTGTTGAGAGGATCAAATGAAATAACAAATGTAAAGCACCTAGCACAAAGTGCTATATAAATGTTCATTTTAAAAAATTTTCTACATATCTACTAATTTCTCACAACCCTTTAAAGTCACGAAACGACTCCAATGGGTCTCAGAAAATACTTAAGAAAGTAAGAGTCTTCTACGCTCAGAAACATGAAAAACAACTTCTAAACTTGAAAAAAATAGGCCTTCCTTCCCAATGATTTTACCTAAAGGAGCACTGAATGAAAGGCGACCTCTTTCATTAAATTCCCCTTTTTGGGGTGGGGAGGGAGATAGGAGGAAATTGATAGTTTTAAAACTGTACCCTGGGGCTGCTGCAAAATTAAAAGTCGCTTTAAACCTCATTTCCCTCAAATACATCTCAAGTATTCACTACAGAGCAAAATCGATTTTGAAAGAGGAGGGGAAAGGGAAATAAATACATTTTGGCAAACCTGTAAGTGTATAATATATGAAAAATGTATAATATAATATATGAAGGGAGTACCCTTTAAAATTGAAAAAGAACCTATAAAATTGAGAAATGAAAGGACAACCAAAGGAATATATTTCTTTTAAATTGAGAAACGAAAAACAAATCTGACATATTTAAAGAACGTCCTTTTCTTCAATTGAGAATTAAACACTCCTTCCTTGTTGACATATCAGTTTGAGGCCTCCCGAAAGACTAAACAGAGGATTCCTAGAGGACTCGAACCTGCCATTTCCAGTTAAATAGGCTGATAACCTTTCCAATAAGCCACTGACCCACAAAGACTGCGGGTGTGCACGATCTCCTTGTGTCCACTTCTTCTCCACAGTTCTGTTCACGCCTCTGGACGGTCTCTGTTTCCGTTGGTAGTCTTGCTGTGTAATCTCGCGACATTTCATTGGAGCAGAAGAGCCGCAGCGGGAGGGTGCACCTTTTGCACACCGCCTCTCTCCTCCCCCCAGACCTAGAACTACAAGGACCGTGATCATCCTGGGATGTCAGGCTCTTCCGGGCTCCAGGATGGGTCTCCCACGAACCGCCCCTCCCTTCCTCTGAGTCTGTAAAAGCAGGGAGTTGGACCAGGGGATTTCTTAGGTCTCTTCCAGCGTTAAACTAACGCTATTTCCCCTGTTTCTAGAATCCCAGACTGCCAGCTTGGGTCCTCTCCTTATTCTGCCACTGTCCTTGGGCTCGCCATGACGTCGGTGTTGCAGACCAGACCGGGCTTTTTCTGGGCCAGACTAGACCGGGATCCCACCTTTAGTGTCCCTTATACCCCTCTAGAATTATTTTTATTGACTTGATTCACTCAGTTTTGGATCTTGGCAAACTTCCCAAATCCACTATACTTAGCCAGCCTCAGAGTATGTTTCAAACCCATCCACCACAAAACCAACGTACCTGATACATTGTAAACTCTTAATCAATGCTTAGCTCTCTTGCCGTCTGCTCCGTCTGCTCCGCTTTGCCTCCTTCCTCCAAATCCAAACACCCTTCCTACCTGTTTCTCTGGAGAGAGAAATCAATATTTCTGTTGCTACTGAGAAGTGTGTGGCAATCTATGGCCTCATGCCTCCTCCGACAATCCTTGTGATTTCCCAGACCCGAACTGTCTTCCCTGAATCCACGGGTATTGTTTCAGTTAGAATGGAAATGCCTTGAGGGCACAGACTCACATTTTTTTATTTTTATTTCCAGTGCTTGGCATATTGTAGACACTTAATGGTTTTCAATCATTCTTTCACGTTGGTGACTGTGGTTTTTACATCATGTTAATTTCCAATTATGCCTCTCCCTGCCTTTCTTCGATTAGCAAGTCTCCTCTTGTAACCAAGATTAAAAAAAGAAAAAGAGGTACAGCAAAAGAACTAACATCCAGAATCTGACAATTCCCACAATATTCCATATTCATCGTCCTCCACCTTTGCAACAAAAGGAGATAGGTGCATTTCTTAACTCTTCTTAGTTATTATAAAAACACATCATTTAGTTTTGTTCTGTTTACACTGTTGTAGTCATAAGGTATATTATTTTCCTAATTCTGCTCATTTTACTGTGCAGTGATTCATATAAGCCTTTCCATGTTTCTCTGAATTTTTTCTGTCGGTCTTTTCTTACATTGCTGTAAGAAATTCCATTACATTCATGTTTTCTTATTGACTTTTAGCAGTCCATCACATACACCCTCTAAATTTCCCCCACTAGATGATAGAATCAAATATTTCATGCTGGAAGGGACCTCAGAGATCATCTAGTTCATCCCTCATTTCACAGATGAGGAAACTGAGACCCAGAGACACTGAATAACTTGAACAATGTGACACAGGTGATAAGGAAAAGAACTAAGTTTCAAATTCAGGTTACTTGGCTCCAAATACAGTGCTCTTTCTGTTACACAGGTGTCACTGTTTTCCCTAAACCAACTGGAGAAAGCATTCCTCTAAATAATAGGATAAAAGGACAAGGTTCATTCCATATTTAAGACTGTGTACATGACAGATTTGCACAGTAATCCATTAAATTAACCACCAAGTATATGTCAAATTGGATCATTAAAACCACCAAAGAATTCCCATTAATGTAGGTAGTCTTATAATGTCTATCATATTGATTTGACCCCAGTCATCTTCAGAGCAAAGATTCTTCTATGCCTAACATTAACTTTAGTTGGGATGGAGAACATTTTTTAGAAAAACAAGGAAAGGAAAATTTGGAACCCCATTTCCAGCAGGATGGAATGTGAGGATATTGCCTCCTTTCCAGAAAGACAGGTTCCTAGATGTACCAGAGGATTGAGACAATTGTCTAGATTTAGTTTAAGCCCTTAGTTTAGGTACAGGTGGTACTAATTGTCTCTAAAGTACCTTTGAACTCTGAGATGAGAAAGTTGAAATGTCATGTATAAGGAATAGGAGCAAGAGAAGTAATGTGTGATAAGGCTATTAAGAGAGACTGGAGTCAAGTTGTAAAGGGTTTTCCATAGTAAACAGAGACATTTGTATTTGATCCCAGAGGTAAGAAGAGAGTTGAATGGGGAGAAACCTGGTCAAATCTATACTTCAGAAATTTCATTTTGGCAAACATGTGGAGGATAGATTGGAGAGATGAGAGATTTGAGACCAATTTCACAAAGTCATTAGCCTCCATTTGTTCCATTCTAATTTTTAAAGAACTATTTTCTTCAGTGAGCTTTTGAACCTCCTTTTCCATTTGGCTAATTCTGCTTTTTAAAGCATTCTTCTCCTCATTGGCATTTTGAACCTCTTTTGCCAGTTGAGTTAGCTTATTTTTAAAGGTGTTATTTTCTTCAGCATTTTTTTTGGGTCTCCTTTAGCAAGGTGTTGACTCACTTTTCATGCTTTTCTTGCATATCTCTCATTTCTCTTCCCAGTTTTTCCTCCACCTCTCTTACTTGATTTTCAAAATCCTTTTTGAGCTCTTCCATGGCCTGAGACCATTGAATATTTATTTTGGATGTTTGGGATACAGAAGCCTTGACTTCTATGTCTTTCCCTGATGGTAAGCATTGTTCTTCCTCATCCAAAAAGATGGGAGAAGATATCTGTTCACCAAGAAAGTAACCTTCTATAGTCTTATTTTTTTTTCCCTTTTTTGAGCATTTTCCCAACCAGTTATTTGACTTTTGGGTCCTTTGTCAAGAGGAGGGTATACTCTGGGAATCTGTAAGATCTCAGTTCCCCCAAGGTGGCACAATCAAGCGTGTATTCTGATCTGGGAGCAGAAAGAGATTTTTGTGCCCAGAATCTTAGCAGTTTTCTTTCCACACCCACCTGGCCTCCAGTTCCACCGCCATTCAGTGTGAGATAAAGATCAGCTCCTTCGGGGCCTTCACACAGGGCCAAGGCAAGAATCAGCTCCTCAGTTTCCCCAGGGGTTTTGCTATCCAACAATGAATGCAGGCTGCTGTAGGGGCTGCCATGGGAACTGCTGCCGCCTGCCTGATGTGGATTCTGTGGCCACTGCCCAAGGCCAGAGCTATGGGAAAGCCCTTCTCCCTTTGCAGCCAGCTGAAAAAAGTGACCAATTTCAATAATTCAGGTATGAGGTGAGGAAGGTCTAAAGCAGGCTGGTTCTGTGGATGGAGAGAAGGGGGAAAAGTGAGAGTCCTGCAGAAGTAGAATTGACAAAAACAGCAAAAGCATGAAATAGATGAGAGGGAAGAGACAAAGATAAGACAAAAATTTGATTACATTGAGTCTATAAACCTGGGTGACTGGAGGAATCTGGTGCCCTTGAAAGAAATAGGAAAATTTGGAAGAAGGATGGATTTGGGTGGGAAATTTCTATTTGAATGCATTACTGAGTTTAAGATGTTGGTATAAATCTAATAGGCAGTTGGAGATGTAAAACTAGAAATTAGAAGAGAGATTTGGGACTAGACATATAGACCTGGAAGTCATCTACTTAGCAATTATCATCTGATGAGGTCATCAGGTAATAAAGTAAATAGAGAACAACAGGTATGTTCAAAATTAAGTGAAAGGATATGGATGATCATTGATCCAAGAAGATTGAGGAATAGTCAGTGTGTGAATGATATAAAACAGGCAATCCAACCTATCTGAATCACCCTGAGACACAGGCAAGCAGCATGGGTTAGGCAAGTCCAAATACCATCCTTGACTACCATCACCCTTCAGAACAGGATGGAGACAGTCTAGCCATGAGTGCCTTAGTAAGGGGAAGGCAAAGGAATAAACATGTATTAAGTGCCTATGTGTGCCAGATACTGTGCTAAGCACTGGAGATACAAAGAAAAGCAAAAATAGCCTCTGCTCTGAGGGAGCTTACAGTTTAATAGAGGAGATAACATGCAAACAATTACATATACACAAGATATATAAAGGACAACTTGGAAATAATCCCAAAGGGAAGTCAGTAGAGTTTAGGAGAAAGATTGGAGCTAGATATAAAGATCTGGAAGTCATCTGCATATAAGTGAACTCTTGGGAGTTGACAAAATCCCCATGTAATGTTAGGTAGAGAGAAAAGAGAAAGGGGCCCAGGGCAGAGGCTTGGGGAATCCTCAAAATGAAGTGGATAGATGATGATAAAGCAGAGAAAATTGAAAAGAAATGGTCAGACAGGTGTGTGTGTTCGTCCTTTGTTGCCGAAGAAGACCACGCCATCAGAGAAATAATGACATGACTTGCACTTGACTGTTTTTTGAGTGAGGGAGGGCTGGGCAGATAGGTAAGGTTTGTATGGATGAAATGGCAGGGGCTGGAGTGGAGACTGCAGGTCAAATAGCAAAATCATTGAAAAGCAATCAATCAAACAACAAACATTTTATTAAACTCTTGCTATGTGCTAGGCATTAAGTTCTGGGGATACAAAAACATAAGAAATTTGGGCCTATGGGGCTGTGGACAACAAAAGTAAAATTAGAGAACATGGTAGAAATGGATTTCATTGGTTTTAAATTTGGATTTTTTTTTCAGAAATATTCAGTTACCCCTTAGTTAAGAACAGAAGTCATCTAATTGTCATCTGTGTTGCATTCAAGACTACACATCATATTACCAGAAGAAATGGAGAAAGTGATAGAGGTACATCTTGGGTGGCAGAGTACAGGAAAAATGAAGCAAGGTGTCAAGTATCGGGACAGAGATAACCAAGAACCTTGATCATGGGATTCTTAAGGGAGACAAAATCACCCAGTGGCCTGAGGAGGGGCAGCCAACCAGAGTTCTGAGACCATTGAATCCTACTGGTACTCTGAGAACAGATAAAAGTAGAAGTCAGCAGAAGAAACCAAAGAAAACAGCTAGGACCAAACAGAGCCAGAACATGACATCTAAGTATATGGGAGTTTGCAGAACTTGACCCTTGCACTAAGTCACAATTTAGGAAATAAGACTGGAAAAATGAATAAATACTGATAGAAAATTATGATGGAGCCAGGAGATGTTTAAGATATAAACCCCAAAATGAATAATTCCACATGGTCTACATGCAAAGACTTCAAAGCAAATCAAAGATTTGCCACGTGCTCTTCTGGAATTTCTGAAATAAATGAACCAAGAACTTTCTCTCCAAATCATTTTTACACGGATTTATAATCTATCCTTCTCACTAATGATCACTACCTTTCATTAAACAAACAAAAACCCTAATAATAAGAATTAACAATTCAGCAAAACAAATTCCCACATTGACCATGCCCCCAAAATGTATGTTTTCCTGTGCATTTTAAGTTCATAACCACTCTGTTGTATCCTTTTATCATTAATTGACTGGACTCCAGGTTTATTTTTGCGTCAATTAGAATTCTAAGGTCTTTCAAAGTTGTTTTTCTCTACAATATTTCTGTCATATAAATCATTCTCTTAGGTCTGCCCACTTTGTATTACTTCATAGAGGTCTCCCTAGTTTCCTTGAAATTTTCTTTTATTATTTATTATGGCATAGTAATCTTCTACTACCTTCCTATATCACAGTTTGTTTACCCATTCCCCAACAAGACAGCCCCTAAGTTTCCAATAGGAACCACTACTTTGAAAAGAGCTCCTATAAATATTTTTGTACATATAGGTTCTTTTCCTCTTTGAGGTATTGGCCTAGTAGTGGTATAGCTGGGTCAAGGGGTATACACAGTTAATAACTTTTGGGGCATAGTTCCAAATTGCTTTCTAGAATGGCTGGACTAGTTCACACATCTACGAGCATTAGTATGCCTATTTTTCTGGAAGCCTCCATTTGTCATTTTCCTTTTTTCTCATCTTTGCCAGTCTACTGGGTATGAAGTGAAACCTCAGTTTCTTAAATTAGCATTTCTATAATTTTAGTGATATAGAGCATTTTTTCATATGGTTGTTGGTACCTTGGATTTCTTTCTTTTAAAATTGCCTATTCATCTTTTGACCATTTTTCTTGAGACATGGCTCTTAGTTTTATAGATTTGTATAAATTCCTCATCTAGCTAGGATTTGAGACTTTTATCAGAGAAATATGCTGCAAAGTTTCTTTCTCAATCACATTTCTCTTGTAATTTTAACTATATTAATTTTGTTTGCACCAAAACTGTCCATTTTATCTTGTGTGATCTTTTCTATTGCTTGTTTAGTCATGAACTCTTCCACTCTGCATAGATCTGAAAGGTAATTTCTTTCTTCTCTAATTCATGATTTGACCAAATGTTACATTTAGATCATGTAATCATCATTTGGAGTGTTATCTTGGCATATGGTATGTGGTACTGATCCAAACCTAATTTCCATCATACTGCTATCTAGTTTTGGTTTTTTAATTATTTTTTAGTTTTAACATTCACTTCCATAAGATTTTGAGTTCCCTCCCTTTCCCGCCACCCCAAGATGGTGTGCATTCTGATTATCCCTTCCCCTACTCTGCCCTCCCTTCTAAAACAGCCCCCATCCCCTTCTACTTTATTGTATAGTGCAAGATAGATTTCTATACCCCATTGTCTGTATATTGCTAGCTAGTTTTACTAGCAGTTTTTGTCAAACAGTGATTCTAAAGCAAAAGTTTAAAAATGATCATATAAATAAGAGCTTTAGAGTTAAGAATAGGAAAAGGAATGGGAACTCTAGAGAAAAGAACTTAGTAGAACAGTTTAATACAAGAAGTATAAAATCTTACTCAGTAACAGAATCCTTGAAAATTAGATTTGATCATAGACACCGGTGACTCCATGAGATAACAAATAAATACTAGAATTTAAAATCAAAAGACTGTAAAACTATCCAATATCATCTGCCTCATTTTCCTCAACTATAAAATGGGGATAATAGCACCTACCTTGCACAGTTATCGTGAGCATCAAATGAGATATTTTTAGAGCACTTACAAAGTAGCCCAGCACTTAATAAATGCTTGTTTCTTTGCCCTTCTTTATGCAATAGGTCTAAAATCTTGGGTATAAGTATGCTCCAAAATGGTTTGGCAACAATGATTTGGTAAAAATCCAAATGATTCAATGAAATTTGAAAATAGTTGTGACATTTTCAAGTTTTCAGAGGTGGCAAATGGCAGAGCTTGACTTAAGATCCAAGGCTTTCCCCTTTACTTTTATAACAGCTGTGTGAGAACTTGTGGTCTCTTAGTGGTAATTTCAACACCTTTATTGGTTCAAAAATTAAGAAACAATGAGTTAAAATTGTAATTGAGTTCCACTACAGTCATATTAATAGCATTTGGTTTGGATTTAATTTGTGCTATATAGGCACATTAATGTAGCCAACTCCTGGGTGAGGAAAGGCCGACCAATATAACAAGTTAGAGCCTTAAAGGTACTTAGAGCACTGAGAGGTTTACTTGTCACACAGCCGGTAGGTCTTCCTGGCTTCTAGGCAGGTTCCCTATCCACTATCAAAATTAAGAACTAAGAATTGTTTTGGACTAGATGACCTCTGGAGGCTTTGTACTGAGGTGGGAGAGAGAGAGTAATACCAGGAAAATGCCATAGTGGAGTCACTATCCAGGAGAGGGTGAGTGTTAAATGCCGCAGAGATATTCAAGTCACCTCTCTGTTGGACAACGTCCTAGTTACTGTGGCAATACCTATGACTGTCGGGATTTTCTTTACAATCTCAAATGAAAGATTTTTATTTGAAAGTTAATTGCCTCATTCCGTTTTGGCTTTGGAAGATCAGGCAACAGCACTTTTCAAAGTGTGGTCTTTGAGTCCAAGTTCCTTAAAGAGTCCCTTAAAGTCAAAACTGTTTTCATAATAATACTAATACTACTATACTACTAATAATAATAATACTAAAACATTTATTTGGCTATTAAAATGCCCCTCCCTTTTCCAACTACATATTTATGTAGTATGAACTTCAAACAAATCAATATAATGCAACAATCTGAAGACAAAAGCAGATATGAGAATCCAGCTGTCTTCAATTAAGCCAGACATTAAAGAGATTTGCAACATTATGTAGAACGGCCCGTCTTCTCAGAAAATGTATGGGAAAAGTTATTTTTCATATAAAAAATTCTTAATGTTCACATTTCCAAATGAACTAAACACTTAAAAATTTAATTTCTAATACAATAAATATCCATAAATATTACAGCAAAAAGTTTTGGGGGTCCTTGGGAAATTAAGGTCCTTCAGATCAAAAAGTTAGAGGCCTCCTACAACACAGCATCTATTGTAGCTGCCCCCCAAAAAATACAAATTGAAGATTTTCTAAAACGAAAAAATTCGAAATCTCCTACAATCTAAGAGACGAGACCTCCCTGAAGCAAGCACGTGGAAAACAATCATTTGTCCAAGCTGCCCATAGAAACTATTTTAAAATATTTTTTGCACGTTTAGCACTGGTCCGGGCACACAGCGACAACTTAATCTTTGCCATGGACTTGACGATAAATCGCAGAGCTCCCCAAAATCGAAGAGTGTGCACAGATCTCACTGATTAAGAATGAAGGCCCTCCGCCATCCCAGCACTTGGAGACATTAAAACATCCCTCTACCAAAGCATGGCTGCAAAGACTTCTGGGATGTATACGCAGGTTTTGCTCTCCCCTCATCTCACGAGAACTCTTCCCTTCTCCACTCCCCCGCCCTCTCGCTCGACTACTCCCTCTGCAGGCTCCATCTTGGGACCACCCAGCCTCGTGTTTTTCAAATCCACCAATGGTCGCGTTGCTTGGGCTCGAATGAGCCAATGGGAGCTCCGGACCGCCGGGAAATTTAAATCGCGCCGGAGGGCCTCACGCGCCACACGGCTTTCGGGGCTGAGCTGCGGTGGTTGCTGGAAGTCTAACCGTGACGCAGCTGCGACCTCCTCTCGCTTCCCCTACGGGGCCCGGCGACCTCCTACAACGTGAGTTCTTTTCTCTCGCCCGTCGAGAGCGGAGACTAGGCCGGCCGGAAACGGTTGACTCCGAGGCTGTCGGGAGGGAGGGGTGTGGGAGAATCGCCTGTTGCTCTCCAGGCCTCGTGGGGGAGGGCCTGGTTGGGGCCCTGGGCCTCGGGCCGCGCTCGGGCGCGTCCCCGCGGTGGCAGCGGCAGCGTTCCCGAACCCGGCTCCTCTGGGTCACTCTGCCGAGGGCGGCCGGTGGCAGCGGAGGTCCGAGATCGGCCTCTGTTACTTCAACCGCTCCCCCCGCCTGGGCTGCGGAGTGAGAGTGTGCGAGAGCGCGCGTGCGTGTGTAGCCGAGTTTATTTGGGGAAGGGGGGCACGCTGCAGAGGAGTGGGCTTCCCACGACCCTCGGCCCAAGCGTGACGTGTTCTTTTCCTCGGATCTCCGGGCCTATCTGCTAGATGGGCCGCCGCCCGCCGCCCTCCCCCTCCCCCTCCCCCGACAACCGGGATGCCCAGGCCTTTGTGTCTAGCGGTGTCGCCTCCCCCGAGCTTCTCCGACGACAGCGCTTAGGGCCCAGCTGGTCTCTGGGAGCGGGGTGCGGAGGGAAGGTGGGGGAGGGGAGGGCTCCTGAATATTCTCTTTCTCCCACCCAGCGTCTGGTTTAGGGAAGGGTCGGAAGTACTAACCTTGCGGCCTGCCCAGGGCGTGAAGTCTGTGTTGGTTCCTGAGGTTCAGTGACAACTAAGCCACACCTTGGGCCCGCCACCCTGGGCCCTGACTGTAATCCGTGCTGTATTTAGTGGGCTCTTACTAAATACCGGCCTCGCCCCCAGCTCAGGAAAGGAGCCCCTCACTCTCTTCGTTTTCTCGGCTTCTAATCAATCCCACCTTAAAGAGATTTTTCCTGCCTTCCATCTAAAAAAATGATCTATCATTATCGATGCTGAACAGGCAGCTGGTTGTTGTCGTCTTCCCATTAAGACCTGCACTCCTTGAGGACCGAAATTGTATTTTTGCCTTTTTAATATCCGTAGCACTTAGCGTACTGCCTGGCACATAGTGAGTGCTTAATCAGTAACGTCATGAAGTAATTGATAGATCGCATCTGGAAGGTCTTGATTGTAACTGCTTACACCTTTGTGTTTGCAATTAAGCTGCGAGAGGACCCTTAATGTTAAACCTTAAATATTGTCTTTCTCTAAAGGACATGTCATAGCTAGGTAGGAGCAAATTGATGCTTGCCAACTTTAAATTCTTGAATTGTTTTAAAAATTAAATTTGAAATGTCATTTGTTTGGGGAAACGTCCAAAAATTTACTAAAATTGTACTGTTATGACTACTTAAATGAAATAGAATAATATTTTGGTGTAAGGGACATTTAATGGAGAGACTGGCTAGGGTTTAATTGCTGGCAGCTTATCACTTAGCTGTCAGTTAACAAGCATTTATTAAGAGGTTACTGTGTACCAGGTAGGCATTGAGCTAAGCTGTGCTTAATATAGATTTATTGTGAACTGGAGTACTTCATAGTTTTAATGCATATAGTTTGCTGGCTATGCTGTGGTTCCTATTGAATGGTACATTCTTTGTCTGGTAACCACAAGTAGAAAAATGAAGCAAGCATGTAGAAATATTTATAATATATAATATGATACTTTGGTAGTTGACATATTGCTATGTTAGTGCTGGTTTTTTCCTTTGGTTGAAGTAATAATTACTGTTTAATACAATAAAATCCTGTTGGATTTCTTATAAGGCATCGAAATTTCTTTTTTGTTTCAGTTCCCTCTTTGCTTTTCTCCCAGTGTTGAACACAACCATGTCCACCAATGAAAATGCTAATTCACCAGCTGCCCGGCTTAATAGATTTAAGAACAAAGGAAAAGACAGCACAGTGAGTAGTAGCCTTAATCTTGTTATTTTCTAGATAATTTTTTTGGGTGGAGGAGAAAGGAGAGTTCTTGGATGCTGAAATGAATTTAAAGGCAACCTAAATTTGTCTTAGATAATTCAGAAGATGATTGTGGATAAAAAACCAAAAACACTTTGATTTTATTTTCCTCAAGGAAATGAGGCGCCGGCGTATTGAAGTGAACGTAGAACTGAGGAAAGCTAAAAAAGATGACCAGATGCTGAAAAGAAGAAATGTCAGCACTTTTCCTGATGATGCTACTTCTCCTCTGCAAGAAAACCGAAATAACCAGGTAAATTCTCCGTTTCTTAATTCCAGCAGATTTTGCACATATGATGTTTATTCTTTGGAGTTTGTTTATATAATCTGTAAATCTTCAGAAAAGACTTATACCCTGTATGAATTGGCCTATGATTGTTCCTGAAACCTAGACATTCTTACTTCTTGAAGTAGCAGGCTTGATATGACAGAAAATGGTTTCAGTAACTGGCTGTTGAGGGATAGTGTAATCCTTTTGTCACCCTGTATTAACCTCATCTTTGTTTTTTTAGTTTGTTTTTTTGATAGTCCCTTTCCCAACATCTGTGGGAAAGTGTTTCATCTCTCTACTTTTTGCCCTATTTTCTTTTGGGTAGGGTGGGCAGGAGTTGGGAGATTATAGCCACTTAACTACTCTCTACCTCTAGTAGAATGTTGTCAAACAGATCTGTAAGATACTTTGAAAAATCATATTACTCTAATATTTCCATTGCCCTTCTTGGGGCGGGGTACAAACTTTGGGCATGTAAGATTTTTCAGACCAAAATAATTCTTATTACCTGTCCCGTATCCTGTTTCTTCATGCCATCCATAAATTTTTTAAATGGTGGTCATAATTTCCTCTGAGTTCATGGTAACTGTTCCATATTCTGATGACCCCTGATAATGTATATCTTCTTTTTTGTGCGTGTTTTATTCTGATTAAGACAAGCACCATGGAATAAATTTTAAACAATGCGCTAGAACCAGATGCCTGCAACTGTATAGTATTTGTATTGATGATCACAAAACCCTGGGGGGAAATTACTTAGCAATACTGAGGAAACTAGAAAGTGGTATCTCAAAAAATGGGAACAGACCAACATAATTGTGGAACTTGATTGAAATCTTAGCAAGCTGTGGCTTAAAAGAATACATAGATAACATTGATTATAAATAAACTGTTTGCATAATAAAATAATATACTGAATCAGAAGGGAAAAGAATAGAAAAATTTTTGATTAGTGCTGGCAAATGGCAAAAAAACATTCTCCAATCATACAGAAGAACAACCTCATGAGAAGGTCAAAAAACAGATTCTACCTGATAACATCAAATTGAAAAAAGATTATTTCTCTGCTAGCTTGACTCTAGTTAAACATGGTAGATTGCTTGTGGTGTGAATGGGTTTGGCCTTTTTGGAAAGCAGTAATAGAATTATTAATTCTTAAGGAAATTGATTCGTAAGATTGGAACGGGGGAGGGATGCAGGAAATTATTAAAAATATATTAGCAGCTATATCCAAATAGCAAAAAACTGGAAATATACTAGACATTGCCTGGTGAACAACTGAATAAGTGGCATATCTTATATAATAATGAATTTAAAAGAAATATAAATGTATCTGAAGTAATTTGGAATGAAGAAAGCAGAATCAAAAGAATATTGCTAAGTATAATTAATGTTAGACTGTGGTGAATATTTTTTACGTACATTACAAAAGGTTTAAAAAAAGATGGATATATTACTAGGTCAGCACACCCATGTTTGAGATGTGGTTAAGTATAAATAAATTGACCATTTACAATCTTTTGAAATAATTTGTTTAATTTTGATCAGCTTTTCTCTTTTTTCTGCTTATAATGGAAGTTATGATTGCTCTCTCAAGTTACTCATCTCTTTTAAAGGGCTCTGCACTTTGGTCCGTTGAAGATATCGTCAAAGGCATAAATAGTAATAATCTGGAGGTTCAACTTCAGGCTACCCAAGCTGCTAGGTAAGTGATTTTTATTAGTGGGAGGAAAGAAAGAGAAAATGAAGTATTTAATATCTCTCTTAAAAGCAATAATTGCTAAATCAAGTAATGTAATCTTGTTGAGGGTCCAATTCTGGGCTCAGATATCCTCAAACTTGAAAAGAGATTTAACTTACTGACTCAGCAGAACATGCTTTTGCTTTCAATTTTTAAAAAGTATTTAGAATCATGAGGACTGCATATCCGATTCTTTGTAATGCTTATTTTTTTGTTACCTTTTTAGGAAACTCCTTTCTAGGGAAAAACAGCCTCCCATAGACCAAATAATTGAGGCTGGTATGATTCCAAAGCTTGTAGGCTTCTTGGGCAGGACAGACTGTAATCCTATTCAGTTTGAATCTGCTTGGGCACTTACTAACATTGCTTCTGGAACATCAGACCAAACCAAGGCTGTGGTAGATGGAGGGGCTATACCTGCGTTCATTGCCCTGTTGGCCTCTCCCCAGGCTCACATCAGTGAACAGGCAGTGTGGGCTCTGGGAAACATTGCAGGTATGTGAATTATGGAACTGTTTTTGGTTTGGTTTATCTAACAGCAAACAGGTTTTAAGTAGGAGGATGACAGTTGTTGAGGTTTGGACTAAAAGCCCCTGAAACTATTAAATCAGAATTATTGCAACCTTCTCATCCAAAAAGAAAAATTTGGTTTCCATTGTAGATAAGTAGAAGGAGAATTTATCTGGTGCACTAAAACCAATTTTAATGGACTTAAATGGGTTTTTTAAAAATCTGGGCGATGCCTTTGACAAGCCTTTCAGGCAAGGAGAAAGGAACATGGACTTTGGTAAAGTCAGTTAAGTATGTAGTATATGTATTGGTCCTTCAATTTTCTATCTGTCCTGCAAGTAACAGTTAACATTTGTTTTTCCAGGTGATGGTTCAGCCTACAGAGACTTGGTTATCAAGTATGGTGCAATAGACCCTCTTTTAGCTCTGCTTGCAGTTCCTGATATGTCATCATTAGCAGTAAGTTAATTAAGCCATTTTCATTAAAGGAACGTAATTCTTATAAAGACATTCACGACTTTAAGTCTGTGTCCTTCATCTCTTTAGTTTTCTAATCGGACTGGACTAGTACTTGTCCCTGATCTCTCAAGTGTCATAACTTACTTGAGTCTCTTTTCACTTGCTTTGATGATGCCTTCTTTGTCTCTTCAGCCTTTTTGTTTTGACATCTCTATATGTTGTAGTCATTGCTAAATATTTGAAAATCATCATTTTTGTCTTAGCCCAAGATTTCTATTTTGAAAGCAGGGATTATCTTGGACATCTGGTAGTCTAATGAAGCCTGTGGACTCCTCAGAACAGTGTTTTTAAATGCATAAAATACCTAGGATTACAAAAGAAACTGATTGTACTGAATTAAAAATGTGGCTGCCTCCAGCCTTCCTCCCCAAATTCATTTGATTTTAACCTCAGATTTAAAAAATTCCCCAATCATCTAATCCAGTGATTTGCATACATTAAATGCTTAATTGTTTGAATTGGACTGATTTTTTTTTTCTTTTTCTCAGTGTGGTTATTTAAGAAATCTTACCTGGACACTTTCAAATCTTTGTCGGAACAAGAATCCTGCTCCCCCAATTGAAGCTATTGAGCAGATTCTTCCTACGTTAGTTCGTCTTTTGCATCATGATGATCCAGAAGTTCTGGCAGATACTTGTTGGGCTATTTCCTACCTCACAGATGGCTCCAACGACAGGATTGAAGTGGTTGTGAAAACTGGAGTTGTTCCACAGCTAGTGAAACTTCTAGGATCTGGCGAATTGCCCATTGTGGTAAGAATTTTTTTTTTTAACCTTTCAAAAGATACAAAGTAACTTAACTACAGTTTAGTAATGTACTGAGGAATGTTAAATTAGCTCTCCAATATTTGCAGCTAAATTTCTTGGCATTTCCTCAGTCTTGCATCTCTTGTTATTTGTGCTGATTATTTGCTTATGTTATATAACTTAAGGACAAAGTATTTAAATGTTGGGGATTTGAAGATACCTACTGGTTTACTCAAAGCCTCCTATACTGCAGGCTAAAAGAATAGTTAGATTACAAACATAAAAACAAGGAATGCAAAGTTTGTTTTTTTTTTTTATAGTGCTATTGATAGTAATTACACTTTCCTTTTCAGACTCCTTCCTTACGGGCTATAGGAAACATTGTCACTGGGACAGATGAACAAACTCAGATTGTAATAGATTCAGGAGCACTTGCTGTCTTTCCTAGCCTGCTTACTCACCCCAAAACCAACATCCAGAAGGAGGCTGCGTGGACCATGTCAAACATCACGGCTGGCCGTCAGGACCAAATACAGCAAGTTGTGAATCATGGATTAGTTCCATACTTGGTTGGAATTCTGTCAAAGGTATGAAATGGAAATGTTTCTCTGTCCCGCATTTTTAGCCCATACCTTTATGTGGTGAATCATTTAGGAAGTACATTGCTAACTAACCTAGTATTCTATTAGCTACCAACTGATGTTAACTGATCCTTTAATATTTTAAATAACACTTTAATATTTTTGTACCTTGAACAGGGAGACTTTAAGTCACAGAAAGAAGCTGTATGGGCTGTCACAAACTATACAAGTGGTGGAACAATTGAGCAGATTGTGTATCTTGTCCAAAATGGAATTCTGGAACCTTTAATCAACCTCTTGTCTGCAAAAGACAGCAAAATTGTCTTGGTTATTTTGGATGCAATTTCAAATATTTTTCTGGTGAGTTTCTGGCTGTTAAAAACACATTTTTTAAAAAAATACCGAATTTGTGTGATTGGTTACAGCAAGTATGATTAATCTGTGGTGATGGTTTTTAGGCTGCTGAAAAACTAAATGAAACTGAAAAACTCTGTATCCTAATTGAAGAATGTGGAGGACTAGACAGAATTGAAGCACTTCAATCCCATGAGAATGAAATGGTGTATAAGGCTTCCTCAAGCTTAATTGAAAAGTATTTCTCTGCAGAGGTGAGTATTAGATGAAGAATAAACTGGTTCAGTTTGGTAAATGCTTCATGTAATTTTTTTAATGTGTTTAAATTAACTGGCAGTAAGTTAACTGGAGGTCTAGATTGCTTATCAGTATACATTCCTGGGAAGGAAAACACAGATCATTAACAACTTTTTCTACAGTGACTTTAGGTTGCAGCCAGGAATAGGACTTGAACATAAATGTTGCTGTTTCCACAGATGGCCCAATAGCCAGGATGACACGTTGCCACATTGTTGTTTTCCTGTCCCTTTAATTTATTGAAACCAATACACTAGAACCTCCTATTTTGACTCTGACATACAGAATTAGTAGTGATCTGATAACTTTTATCTATTAACTCAGTCCTTATTGTCTTATTACAAGCATTAATTCATTCAATAAGTTAAAACTGTAGATACAGATGGTTGGATTTAGAGTAGACTACTGATTCCAGCATGTACTTAGGAAATTGCCCTAACCTCTCTGGGTTACTCCTCTTTTTTTCTTAATCTGTTTTAATTAGCATCTGTAAAATTTCAGTACATTTTGTGAAAGTGGAATATTTCACTTGTGAAGAATTATGGGTTAAATACAAAATTGTTAATTTTGTCCTCAGTGAAATAGCATAAATTAAATAGATAACTCAGTTGGTGGCCTTTATCTTCCTTTTGATATAGCTATCCTGTAAACAAAAGGAATCCTGAATTGTAAGTTGTACGTAAGGCATCCACAGTAGACTAAGGCTTTTTGCCTATAGACATTACTATACAAGTTGGGGGTTTTTTTTTGTGTTCTCTTCTTCCAGGAAGAAGATCAAAATGTTGTCCCAGAATCTACCTCTGATGGCTATACCTTCCAGATTCAAGATGGCACACCTGGGACCTTTAACTTTTAGATTTTACAGTCAAACCTTCAAGTCTAGTATGCCTTGTTCTTGGTATAATTTTGTCTTACTGTCTCTCCACTTTAAGATCTTTTTTTAAATGTGACTTTTAATGTAGCACTAATGCATACTTGAACAGTCTGGACTGTGTACATACTGTATGAAACCTCTATCCTCAGTAGGGTTCTTATTTCTATGTGGAATTTCCTGTCTTGCAGTGTCCTGTAAATAAAAGCTTAATTCCACACTTTGCCTTACCTCAGTTTGCTTTTATCACATTTTAAATGGGTGCTACCTTTTAGTCCAAGAAAAGTGGGAGATTCTATTCCAAGGATCTGTGATTTTTATATGTGGTTATTTCCTCCGTAAATGGAGTTCGTATACCTGAAGAATGTAGTTTTTAAAGAGTTGATTTGGCTGAAAATCCATGACTTTGTGGCTGGCCCACTCAGACTTTCTAAAACTAGGCAGCTAGTCTTACAACTAGCAATTACCACTAGGTCAGGTTGATCACCCTAACCCAACTTAATGTAGAGAACAGCAGAACCTGCATTTTATTCATAAGTCTTTGTCAACTCAACGTGATGAATTTAAACTTAAGTGGAAGAGATGTTTGTGTTTCTATTCTGATGATTGTATCTTAGTAAATAAACGATTTCCAATGTGAGAAACTTATCGGGCATTCTAAAGTTCATTTTTAACTGTTTTTCTCTCTTCCCACCCAGATTTCCTTCTTTGCCATTTTGTACTATTGTCTCTTAATCTGTAAACAATCTTAGGTTTTAAATGCTGTATAAATGCAAATTTAATCTCCCTTCTGTACACTGTGTACTTGTTGATTCTTTTTTGCCTCTTACCCTTTCTAAAAATGTGTGTGAACTTTATCCAGAGCATTTCATCTACACTTTAATGTCAGCCACCTTTTGGTGGAGTCTTGAAATGTCCCTGATTGGTTAACCCCTACAACCCCCACCCCACCCCATTTGCTCTGCTAACCTAGTCCCTGTCATCTGGATTTCCCACCCTGTGGATCTTTTGCAAACCATCACCTTAGTACTAATATTCCCTATGGCTATGAAAGAGCCTGTATGGTTCAGGGGAAAAATAGATTTGGGGGTTCTAGCTCTGCCACTTGATAGACCTGTGACCTTAACATTTAACCTCTCTGTACCTTAGTTACTTCCTCTGTAAAAGGAAGATGCTAGAATGTGAGTTTTAAGAACAACCCCCTACTCCCCCAGCTCTTGTTTTTTTGGGGGGATCCTAAAAACTTGATTACATTTTCCTATCTTATCACAGATTAGTGGACCTTTGATTAATTAACCTGGCCCTGCTATGTCTAGGTAGTTTGTCTCTCAGTACCTTATATCCTTGACATCTTTGCTCTAGTCAGGTTTGATGATTTCTGGCTCTTTCCTATTTCTGTTGGCAACTTTTGTGCTACTACAACTTTAGCTTTTCAAGTTGTAGCTTGAGATCCATCTTCAATATAGAACGTTTTCTAGTTCTTAAGCCTTAATCAAGGCTTTTTAAAGCTAATCAGTTTTCCTGATGGTGTTAGCCATTCAGTTTGCTGCTAGTAGAATGCCTGTGGGTTCCAGTAAATGCTTAAATCTCTGGAGATGATTGGCAAGAAAGGTCGTGACCCTTGGAGCTTGGATCCTGCTAAAGAAAGATCAGGTACCTGACTCTTGCTATCTTAGGGGATGGGTTCCTGTTCTTTTGGAAATTGTTTAGCAGTACTTGAGGCTTTTCTTACCTGGCTAAAAGTTGGAAGCCAGAGTCAGATACGTCAAGGAATAAACCAGTCTCCAATCCTATTTCCTCATCTGTAAAATAGGAATCAAATGAGATAATTGCAAAATTTTCCAGACTTTAGAACATGAATGTCTATTTTATGATTTTGTTAGTCTCTCAACTAAAGTGGAGAGAATACAACCCAAATTTTAAGGTAGACTTCGTGTGTCTTCTCATTGCTGGCCATATGGTAAATACCAAATATTAGTTGAGAGTAGAGGCAGCATGGAAAAAGCAATGTATTTGGAGACCCTTGTTCAAATGTCCACTCAAGTATTTGGTGAGCCCCTTCACTGGATTTTTAATCTAATTCACCTTTACTGATCTCTCAAAGGTTTCTTGTAGCTCTAAGTCCTATGATTCTAGGGAGGAGAATCAGGTGTGTGCGGTGAATTCAAGGGTTATGATCTGGTTTCATAGGACTTTTGAACAGATCTTAAAATGTATACTATAAGTGAATATAGAACTGACCTTGAAGATAGGAAGAGTTTGTTAAAAGTACTTCCTAACATACTAACATACATGATCTGAAATTTTAATGTTTTAGTGTTCTAGGCAGCTGTTAAGGGTAAGTTGCAGAGAAAGTGCTAACATGCATTGATAAGACATTTCTTTATCCAGTAATTCTCTGTACTTGAGAAATCAAAGAAGCACCTCTCCAGGCTCTAAGTCATTTTGTAGTATTTTCTTTACTCTTATTAAAAACAGGTGTGTAGGCGGTATGTACGATTTTTGCAACAATGGCCTAGATACATGTAAGCAAGACAATTCGTTACAATAGTGCTACCCCCTGCCTAGTGTGGGTTCCACAAAAATGCTGAGTGAAACAATGTTTCAGGGGATACTCCATACTAATATACAGTAAATGTGGAGACGTGGAAACACATACTCAACGGAGTTATCATTGGGGAACAAACTTCAGCTTACTTGTCTCAGAATGTTACTGATTTTTCTTTAAAAATTCTGTCATAAAGTTATTGCTATTGTGAAGAGTTGCTCAAAGGTGGCTTAACATTGTATCTGTAGGTTCTGAACATTGCAGCAAATACAAATGTTTTAAAGTAGCGAAACACTGATCAGTTATTTTTACTTTTTAGCTTTATTCTGTCCTTGGATCAATTGGTGGAAAGAAGGAAATAGGAGACAACATGCAAACAACTACATACAAATAAGCTATATAAGAAATAATCAAGAGGGAAGGCACTAGAATTAAGAGATATTGGGAAAGGCTTTCCATAAAAGGTATGAGTTAAGTTGGAACTTAAACCAAGGGAAGCCAAAGATGTAGAGATGTGGAGAGAGAGCATTCTAGGCAAGGGTGAAAGGCATTCAATTAATGTTGAGCCAAGAGGAGTATCTTGTTTGAGGAATAATAAGACCAACCCAATATTGATCCTGGGGGGATTGAGGGTGAGAATGGGTGGGGGAATGTGTGCAAAGTACAAGAAATAAGGTAGGTGGGGACTAAGTTATGAAGGGTTTTAAATTCCAAGTAGGACTCTGGAGGTAACAGTAGCCACTGGAATTAAATGAGTAGATGAATGACATGGTTGGGTCTGAACTTTAGGAAAATTGCAGACAGCTAAACGGAGGGTAGAATGGAGTGTGGAGATAGTTGTGGCAGGCACACCCATAAGTAGGTTATTGCAATAGTTCAGGCACAAAAAGAGGAGGACCAGCACCATGATGGTTGACAGTATCAGAGGAAGGAAGGGGGTGTATGTACAAGAGGTACTGCAAAGATGAGATGAACAGGCCTTGGCAACAGCTGAAGAGAATATTCAGGAGGAGAAAGTAGTAGTGTCAAATTCAGAGAGATGGAGAAGAATGAAGACTTAGAAAGCCATCAGATTTGGCAACTAAGAGAACTGGTAACCGGAGAGAAGTTTCAGTTGTGTTGAGGTAGGTACCAAATTGCAAAGGACTGAGAAAAGGAAGTAGAAGCAATGGTCATCTCTAGCTTTTTCTAAGGGTGGTTTTGAAACAGCGATAAGTTTGAGAAATAGTAGGGCTTAGTGAGGTGTTTGGTATTTTTTTAATGAGAGAGACTTAAGTGTGTAAGCAGCAGCAAGAATATTACTAATAGAAACTGAATTAGAGAAAAGGGGGTTATTGTGAAGGAAATGCATTGGAGAAGATAAGAAAGGATTAAAGGTGCATGTAGAGCAGTTGGTCTTGGAAAGAGTCACCTCTTGCCAAGAAAACCTTTTTTGCACAGAAGGAAAGAAGCAAGTAGTGTGAAATGGAGATTCACAGTTTCATATACAATCCTCATTTTGTGTTCTGTGTACCAGAAATGCACTTTTTTTGTGTTTCAAGTTCAGAATAAAATCAATTTAAAAATTATGCAGGGGTATTCAAAAATATGTTGTTAATTTTTTTTAAAATCAGTAAAATTTTCCACACAGTATCCTTTCCCAGTGAGCCTCACCATATAATACTTTTAAAGATCAACAAAAAAAAGAGAACTGATGAACACAGCAAAAGTTTGAAAATATATGCAATGTATATTGTATTTAGGGACCTCCCACCTCTGTAAACAAATGGCTTCAAAAAACCTCCAGCGTCTTCGGAGCCACATTTTTTCCTTACAATTTTGCATCATTCTCTTCTGATGTGTGTAGGGGGTGATGGTTACTATTTCTGTTGTAGGCAATGTGTATTGTTTTCTTGGCTCTACTTCATTCTGCATAGGTTCATATAAAACTTTCCAGCCTCTGCATTCATCATATTTCTTAGAATACATTCATGTACCACAATTTTTTTCTCATTCCTCAATTAATGGGCATCTCTAATTCTTTATTACCCAGAAAGTGCTGCTATCAATATTTTGATGTATGTGGGGATTTTCTTACCAATGGGCTCCTTAGGGTATAAGCCTAGGAAAGAAAGTGTGAAACAAAGGTGTATATCATCAGTACCTTTTCTAATAGCAAAGAATATAAGCTTCTTAAAGAGAATTTTGTTTCTGTGTTCCCAATGCCTCACACAGTGTCTGGCACAGGGTAGCTGTTTAATAAAAGTCTGATAAAGAGCTACCTCTTCATCTGAGACTGAAATAAAGGAAGAGAGAATAAGAAGATGATGTCAGAGGTTTGAGAAGAGAATGCTTATGGCAAACAGTTCCTATTTTTCCAGTCAAAATGAGTTGATATCCTGAGCTAAGAAGGGTGGAGAAATTGTGTGAGAAGCTTGAGGAGAAAAGAAAAGGTTAAACATTTTTTTTTAAGATTTTTTTAAGTCCTTCCCTCTTACTGGTGGAAAAGTGGTATACTAAAGTAGCAAATGTAGCCATTATGTTGTTTAACTTATTTGTTTTGTTAATTTTTAATTCTGTATTTTAAAATATCTGTATTTCTCAATTAGCTTTTCCTCTTCTCCCAGATAGCCATCCTTTATGACAATAAAAAAGTTCAATAAAACTAACTAACACTTTAAGGGGGACACTGAAAAAAAAATCTGATACTAAATGTGTGTGTATGTGTACATAAACATTTACATACAGAGAGTGTTCTACTTCTGAAAGGATCTGTCACTCACTATCCAGTTCTGGGTCACATATCTAGTATGGAGACAGGAACCCACAACAACAAATGTTATTCCAGGGCGAGGAGTGGTCACGGATCCTAGGTTATATACCAAGTAAGGACCGAGTACAGAAGCTACCAGCAGTTGTGTGGTTCTGACCCTGGAAATAAAGCAGGGTGTCAGATTCAGCCCACATCTTAATTTAAAGCTTACAACAGAATGACTAGGGTATAAAATCTATATCAAAGGAGAGCCTGCAACTGTCTCTATGAAGAATTTTCCAGCCAGCTGATGAGGGCTGGATCCAGCATCAGTTTAATGGAGCTCCAACCAGGAGCAAGACCACAACTGTATTACCCAGACCCAAACCTAGGCCCTTGCAGAGCTAACCCCAATTCTTCTGCTTTGGATTAAAACCATTTTGGGAACACTGAAAGGTTGCAAGTCTGAGCTGTCCCTGAGATTCTGGAAGAACAACACTTACTCTGAGAAAGAAGCAGCAGGACCCAGGAAGATATAAAACAAGACATATAATGCATGACCCAGCCTTTCCTTCCAGAAGTTCAGAGCCTCTTCCAAAGTCAAGAACTAAGCTGAAGAATGGGCAAACCAAAAAAAAAAAAAAACCAAAACCTGTCATAAAGAATTACGGTGACAGGGATGCTCAAGATATAAACCTGGAAGAAAAAAATTACTCTAAAATATCTACAAGCAAAGCCTCAATGAAAAACATAGCGAGGGTACAAGTTCCTAGAATTCCTGGAAGAGATAAGATGAATTCTTTTTTTAAAAAAATTAGCTAAAAATTATTTTTAAAAATTGAATTGTGTATTAGGAATAGTTGGATAATAAATTAGAGCCCTAAAGGGAAAATTGGAAAAGAAATGAGAGCTATGGAAGAAAGAATTGAAAAATGAACAGCTTATTAATTACAATAGCTTTAAAAAAAAAACCCTTACCCAAGAGATATTATATAATGAACCAAATAGAAGTTAACGGTTCCATGAGATAATAAGAAATGTTAAAGTCCAGAGACTTTAAAAAAAAGAAAATGCTAAGTATTTTATATAAAAACCAACTGGAAAACAGATCAAGTAGAGATGTTTTAAGAATCAATGGACTTCTGAAAGCCAGGACCAAAAAATGGGACACATCACATTTCAAGAAATCATAAATGAAAATTACTCTGAATTATTGGATCCAGAGAGCAAAGCAAACAGAAGAAATACTCTGTTGATCACCTCTTAAAAGAAACCTCAAAATCAAAATTCCCAGGAATGTCATAATCAAAATCTAGAGCTCCCAAATCCAAGAAAACATACAGCAAAGCAAATCGCCAGAGAAACTAGTCATTATTACACAAGATTTAGTAGCTCCCCTACAAAAGGCGCATTAATATGTATTGGGGCATTGCAAAAGGCAAAAGATAGAGTCCCACAACCTAGAATAACTTACCTAGAAAGACTAGAATATAAACCTATAAAGGAAAAAAGATGGACATTTAATAAATGAAGGACTTTCAAGCATTATTGACCAAGAGACCAGAATTACATAGAAATTTTGAAATATAAACAAATCATGCGAAACATATGAGTGAACAATCAAAAGGGAGTGAACAAGCACAAACTCTACATTCTTTTTTTTTTTTTTTTCCATAAATGGTATAAATGGAGCTTTTATTCCCAACTCCTCACTTCCTTTCCTGGGGAAAACCACCCTGTATTTCCAGTCCAAGGAATCCAATAGTGGCAAGAAGCTGATAAAACTGGTGGTAACGCTCTTGAGGAAGGGGAAGGGAGAGAGGGAGAAAGAGTTGAGAATTTCTTTGACCAAACACAGAGAGCTATCAACATGTCTGCTGCTGAGTCACGTGTTCATTCCCACCTATTACCCGAGAGGGAATAGCTGTGTGACAGATACTGGGACCACTGGACCAAAAAATTCCCAGCAATAGGGACCTTCAATATTGTCCTACCCTTCTTGGGAAGCACCTCAGAATCTGTGCCCAGACCTTTTCCACTCAGGGGATCAGGGTCTCCTGGGTGTCTCTCCTCGGGCCCCATTTCCACCTCCCTGCCAGTGCCCTGAGGATCGGGGTCCCCGCCTCTTGGGCTGAGGGGTATGTGGTGGGGTTCGGGGTAAAGGTTGTCCCAGACCAGGAGGAGCACCTGGGGGCTGATAGCCACCCTCATTGGGGTCCAAGGGGTCCTTGCTGAGCAGAAGCCACACAGCTGGCACATGTCGGCGTACAGTAAGTGGGTCCAGACCAGCCTCGGGCACTACAGGGACCCAGGCATCCTCTGTCTGCTGGAAGTGCAGTTTGGTGAGCTGATGCAGGCCAGGCAGGCGGCGCTTCAGAATCTCCGCACACGTCACAGCTTTGCCTGTGGCACGGCCTGCACCAGTGAACACTATTTGCCGGGTGGATTCACTTTCCAGCCGGCCCAATGCAAAGCCCAGGAGGTTACGGATCTTGCTGCCATCACGGACCCGCATTTCCAAGGTATCTGGAGGCAGACCTGGCACTGGGGGAACCAGTGGTTTCTCTACAGAGCTCGCCTTCTGGTAATTCTCCATGGCTGGTCCAGGAACCTTCACTGTGCCTCCGCCTCCTCCCGCCACCGGGGACCTCTCACGCCAGGGAATCAAGATGGCTCCAAACTCTACATTCTAAAGTGGAAAGATGATAAATATTTTTTAGAACTCTATAACCATCCAAGGTCATAGAGGGAGTCTAATAAGACTGAGAGCCTGAGGGAGTGTCTTTTTATTTGTTTGTTTTGATGATTTTAGAAGATTGGAAAAGAAGAACTAAAGAGGAAGGAGATAGGAAAAGAGGAAAGAAAGTGTAAGGGAAATTATCTCATATAATTTGGGCGAGCAAATCAAATACTATACAAACAAGGAAGAATGGGTGAGGCTTGAACCTTTCCTCAGAACTGGTTAAGGAAGGGAAGATAAATACAGTTGAGTACAGAAATACTTTCAGTGCAACAGGGAAACTGGAAAGGAAAAGGAGAGCAAGAAATAAGAGGGATAGTAGATTAAGGGAGGAATTAGTCCTAAGGAAAGAAAGAAAGGATAAGAAGCTGTAATACAGCTCTAAGCCAAGAAAAGAAAAGAAGATCTGGTAAGCAGGAACAGATTGAATCAAAGATAGAGCCCTGGTGCTGAGCATGCTCTTCTTTCATCACCATTCTGATCAATGTAATGACCAACTACAATATCATAGGGCCCACGAAGAAACATGCCATTCATATACTGACAGAGCGTTGATGGATTCAGGGTGGAGTTTAAAGTGTATCTTTTTTTTGGATATAGCCAATGAGAGAATTTGTTTTGCTTGGTTATAAATATTTGTTACAGGGTTTTGTTTTTCTTTCTTTTGCAGTGGGGTGGGGAAGGAGGTGGGGGGAAGGGAAGATGGATTTTCATTAATTGAAATAAAAGCTTTTAAAAATATTTCAAGTCAATAAGCAACAAGGATTTATTAAGTGCCTATTAGTGATTTGGAATAGATTTTTTTCATGTAGCTGTTGATAATTTGCGCTTTTTTTTGAGAATAGCTTATTCATATTATTTAACCAGTTATCTGCTAGAGAATTGTTGTTGTATTTGCTGAAATCAGTTCTATACATATCATGAATACCAAACTTTTATCTGCAAAGTGATTTTTTTTTGGTTGACTGTTTCACATCTAATTTTAGCTTAATTAGTTTTGTTTGTGCAAAATTTAAATTTTTGGCCATCAAAAGTGTCCATTTTATCTCTTGTGATCCTCTCTACTCTTTAATAAAGAATTCTTTCTTTATTCTTATTTGTGATAGTTATCTCTTTTCTTGCTCTTTTAATTTGTTTATCATATGACCTTTATATATAATTTATGTATCTATTGGGGGATTATTACAGTTAATAAGTGGTGGAAAAAGTTGGTCTAAACCTAATTTCTACCATAATGCTGTTTAGTTTTCCAAGAAGATTTTATTGAATATGGTCCTTGATATCACTAGCTAGAGTCTCTGGCTTTATTGAAAATTGCAACTGTATTTGCTTTTGTATCTTCTGCAGCTAATCTGTTTCAATGATCAACTTTCTATTATAAACCAGTAACAAACAGTTTTGATGAATGTTACTTTGAAGCAGAGTTTGTAATCTGGTACTGCTAGGCCCCCTTCATTCCCACTTTTTTCTCTCATTCTTGTCCTTTCGTTACTCTGATTGAATTTTCTTATTATAATTATAATTTTTAGATGTCTGGCTTTTATATTGTACTAACACCTTTGGAAGGTCCTAAAATATGAAGTAACACTTCATAAGAATGTTTCTATTGGGACACATTATTAGAATGATTTTACAGATGAGTAAACCAAATCAGGGAGAAGGAAGCAAGCTATCTTCAATGAGACAGCCAGCTTTAACTCACAAACACCATTACTAGGTTGTTCACTATCTCTCCTCTAATTATGCCATGGACTCCCTCTTAGCTTGAACTGAGATAGCAACATATCTCAATGCCAATAATCGTGATAACTAAGTTTCCACAAACTACAAGGTTAGTAATCTAGAGGTAAACTTTCATTTTTCCATTTAAAAATAATTTTTTTGTTTATTTTTGGTTTTTTTTACATCACTATAGTTTTCCACAGTGTTTTTACCCCTTGCAGAGAGCCATATATGCCATATTTGCCATATAGCAAATAGTATTTTTAAAGACAAAAAACCAAAAAAATCAGCGTAACACATATATGTATATATAACTCATAAAGCCTAAAACTATGTGCAAAGTACAATAATTGTGGGTCTCTCACCTCTGGAAAGGAGTGGTATGGGAATTTCTTCTCATATCTCTTAAGATATGCTTAAAAAAAAATATTGCAGCATTCACTTCCATTTTTCTTTTATGACTGTTCTTTTAGCTTACATTGTTGTCATAATTGTGTGTATTGTTTTCTTGGCTCTATTACTTCCTTTGCATCTATTCATGTAGATCTTTCCATGCTTCTCTGTATACATTGTATTCATCATTTCTTATAGGGGGCCATTGCCAGTCATCCTGAAGTAGTCTTACCTTTGGACTCTGATGAATCTGGGGGAGACAGTGAGGCTGCTGACTTTGCACAGCCCTACCTCACTTAAATCCAGTTCATTTGCAAATCAAGCAATCACCCTTCTGATATCATTGGTCCTCTTCCAGAACGAAGGACAAAGGGCAATCTGTACTGGAAATCATACCCTTACACATGGGTGCTCTGTCCAAAGGAATATAAATTTTAATCACTTAAACCTCACAAGATGTCTTGGGGTTTGGCGGCTATTTTTTTCTTCCCTACTTATTCATTCTATCATTTTAAAAAAACTGGGACAATTAAGTCTGTTGTTAGTTTATGGTTTCGTGAAATACAGTTCTAAAAAACCAGGCTTTGATAAGGCCCATTGGGATTCAAATGGAGCTACTTGACTACGCCTTTAAACCCAAATCACTCTAGCTCTCACAGATTGACCAATAATAGGTCTCAGCCCAAGCCTCACTTGCTGATTATTTGAATTTTGATGGCTCAGAGTGAGTCTAAATAGCAATTATTTCTGTTCTGGCCAGAAACCCAGAGGGTCTTCCCTCTCAATTTGATTCTTTTGAGAAAGCAAACTAGGGCATCTTTTGTGTCTTTTTGCCTAGCCTTTAATCTCTGAATGGGGGTTGCCTCAGATAAACTGAGATCTGGGAAAGACTTTTAGCTTTTTAAGCTAAGTGGGATAAATCTCTCACTGCATCCAAGGTCCGTTGTCAATTATCCAGACTTATGTCTTGCCACTGGACTCAGATAACTGGAAGAGAGAGTAAGGCTGATGACTTTGCACAGCCCCACCTTTCTTAAATCCAATTCACTTGCAAGTCAAGACATCACCCTCCTGATGTCATTAGTCCTCTGTGAGAAAGAAGGACACAGAACATTTCTTATAGCAAGTAATACTCCATTTCATGTCTTTGAGAAGCTGGGTTTTCAACATTTGTTGTGGGGAAAAAAATAAGCAGTGCAAGAGAAAATCAATGTGGAACAGGAAATGTATGTAGCAGTATCCAGTCTGACTCCAAGGTTTAAGTTGTATATTGTTTAATAGACACACAAATAAAAAATTAATCAAACTTTATAGTACTATACAAAATAATACAAAATTTATTTGGAGTTGAAGAAGGCCAAGGACCTCAAGGGAAATAATGGAGGGAAAAAAGAGGGAGGGGGAATTGATTAGCACCAGATTTCAAATTATGCTATAGAGTAGTAATCATCAAACTGTTTGGTTCTGGTTTAAAAAAAAAAAAAGTAGATCAGTAGAATAGATTAGGTCCATGAGACCCAGAAGATTCCAACTATTGGGGTAAGAACTCACAGGCTGATAGAAATTTGGTTTAGACCAATCTCTTATGCCATATGCCACAATAAGATCTAAATGGATAAATGACCTAGATCTAAAAAGTCACATCATAATCAAATTGGAGGAGCAGAGAAGGAGATACTTTTCACAACTATATGAAAATGGAGATAACATGGTGGAATGAGAAGAAATTTGAGTTTTGCTAGCTTACCATACCTCTTTGAAAAAGATCTAGAAAAATGCATCTGAAGTGCCTTTTAGGGGTCTAGTAGTAGCAGAACTTGAAGAATTCAGACCAGGAAGGCAGATCACACAACTTTTGGGAGCATGGAAAGCTTTCAGGCCCCCAGCCTGAACTGTGAAAGCAGAAAGGACAAAAGTTCAAGCTAGTGAACTCCTGACAACCAGTGTGCAGAGCCTAGCACTAACGTAAAGTCCAAAGTCAAGTAGGCTGGAAGAAAAAGCAAGCAAGCAAACAAACAAACAAAAAGAATTCTACCATAAAGAGCTATTGTGAGAAGAAAAAGAAAATTACTCAAAAAAAATCTACATGCAAAGCCCCAAAGAAAAATATAGCTTGGACACAAGTTCAGCAAGAATTCATAGAAGAGTTACACAGTTGTTGTTCTAAGGGCTAAATATGATTTAAAAACCAAATGAAATCAACAGAAGAAAAATTAGAAAACAGGAACTAGGGAAAATATATGTATATATACTTATATACTTGGAAAAAGATATAAAACCTTATTGAAGAAAATAACTCTGAAAATTAGAACTGGCCAAATGGAAGCTAATCACTCAATGAGAAATAAAAAAAAAAATTAAAAATAGTTTAAAAGACTGGAAAAAAACAGGAAAAAAATATGAAATATCTCATAGGAAAAATAACTGACCTGAAAATTAGATAGAAGAGAGATAATTTAAGAATCATTGGATTACCTGAAAGCCATCAACCAAAAAAAGAGCTTAGATGTCATATTTCAAGAAATAGTAAAACAAAATTATCTAGCTATCTGAGAAACAAAGTAAAAGTTGAAAGAATCCACTGCTTCTGAAAGAAACTCCAAAATGAAAATGCTCAGGACTATTATAGCCAAAATCCAGAGCTCCCAGGTGAAATAAAAAAATACAGCAAATACAGCAAGCAGTTAGAAAGAATTCAAGAACCAAGAAACTGCAGTAAGAATCACACAAAATTTAGCGGTCACCACTATAAAGAAGCAAATAATGGCTAATATTTATATAGCATTTACTCTGTGCCAGGCATTGTCCAAAAAGTTTTACAATTATTAGGCCATTTTAGCCTCTTAACTCTCTGAGATAGGTGCTATTATTATTTCCATATTACAGATAAGGAAGCTGAGGCAAACAGAAGTGAAATGATTTGTTTAGGGTCACATAGCTAGTAAATGTCTGAGACTGGATTTGAACTCAGGTCTTCCTGACTCCAAGACTGATGCTCTATCTACTGTGATACCTAGCTGCTCCAGATAGCTTGGAATATAATATTTTAGAAGGTAAGTGGTCTAGACTACAACCAAGAGTGTAATCCTGCAGAGGAAAAAAATAAACCTTTATTGAAATAGAGGAATTCCAAGCATACTTTTTGAAAAAACCAGAGCTGAGTAGAAAATCTGACATACAAACACAGAAGTTAAGAGAAGCATAAAAAGGCAAACATGAGTGAGCAACCATAAGGGACTGAAAAAGATGAAATTGTTTAAATTCTCATATAAGGAGATGATATATATAACCACTCAGGAATCTTACATCATCAGGAGTCACAGAGGGAGCAGAATTAGAGAAAGTGCTGGGAGTGATTCTGTTGTATTTTGATTATCTCAAAAGAAGAATGGAAAGGGTGGAGAAGAGGAATACATTGAGGGTGTAGGGGAAAGAGAGAGGAAGATTGGGGAAAATTAGTTGACATAAATGACTGTGCAGAGATAAGTTTATACAACTATGTGTAGGGAAAGAGTTCTTAACCAAAGAATAGAAAGTCTCACTGGAGATAAAACAGAATTTTTATTACATAAAACTGAAAAGTTTTTACACCAATAAAGTCAATCCAGTTAAAGTTAAAAGGAAAATAGTTAATTGTGAAAAATCTTTGTGATAAATTTCTCTGATAAAGATTTGATTTATAAGATATGTTGAGAATTGATGCAAATGTATAAGAGGAATTTCTCTGTGCTTTAATGGTATCCTAGTCCTTGGTTTTATTTTTTGTAAAGGTATACATGATGCTGAGAAATATGCATATTCTTTAATGTTCCAATTGAGAGTTACCTTATCTTTTAGCTTTAAATTTTTCTAATTTTTTGTTACAAGGGAGGTTTCTATTAGTTGTGATGATGGTATTGGAAATGAGGCAATTTAGAAGTGACAGTGAAACAAAAAGACACGAATAAAAATATTTTAAGGTAAGAGCCTTATGAAGATGGAATCTGGTTAAAGCTAAATTCAGGAGACACAAGAAAATACAACAAAAAACACTATCAGACTGTTATTATAGGGAAAAAATATGGCAGATTTTTGGACTTGTCTCTTTCCTATTTAGCCCTAGATGCACTCCTAGACATACTGAAAGTTGAAAGAGTGCTAGATTTGGAATCCAAGAAATAAATCTTAGCCCTGAAACTTACTACCTGTGTGACCTTGGGCAAAGGACTTGGTCTCTCTGGACCTCAGTTTCCTTATCTATAAAAGGAAGTAATTAGATTAAATGGCTTGCTGAAGTACATTTTAGCTCTCATTCTATGATCCAAATAGGGTAGGTTCTAACAAACAAATTTGGTTCCTTAAATGCCAACTATCAGCAAGATTCCTTAGTGTTAGGCTCTTCAGTCTACAGCTACTTTGGGAAATGATTTGTAATTATCAATAATAAGCATCAAATCTGCCTAATCAAATTTAACTAACGTAGGCTGGCATTCTCTTCTAGAATTGGCTGTCTTGCTCAGGTCTCCTTCCCTGTTCTGAGGTTTCAATTGCAACATTTTTCTGTGATATTTATGCTGTTGTTATATATATATTTTTTAATATATCCAGTGAGACCAGCTGAATTCATTAACTAAAGAATCCCAGCTGTTTCCCAGATGGCCTTCAATACAAGTCACTTACCCCACCAACATCCCAGTAATAATTCTCATTTGGCTTAAAAGGGATCCATCCTGATGTCCCAGTCCTGAACATTTATGCTGTGCAATGGGTTTGACTTTGGAAGGGGTGAGCCTTGAAATCTGGGAGGATGTTGATCTAATCTAATGTTTGTTTGTTTTTTACTACCCATCCTATAATTTTTCCACCGAAAAAGAAATGGAATTTATTCTTTCCTTGCTAACCAAGAATTCTTGCTATGTATGATACACATCTAGTTCCTGTAAGGTAAGAGTCCCCCTAAACATTTGCTCTTTGCTGGTTGAAATATTAAGAGCATTCTTTCCTTCTTTACTAAAGAGTTAAAGGAATAATCTGATGCTTTTGGTTGTTTAAGAGTTATAAATCCAATCTTACTAAGAGGATCACCTTGCCTAGATTTCTCAAATATGGGAGAACAATTAACATTTGTATAATGCTTTAAAGTTTGCAAAGTCTCTCAATATATTATTTCATTTGAGCACACCACCCCTGTGAGATAGGGACTATTATTATTCCTTTTTTAACAGATAAGGAAACTGAGGCTGATATTAAGGAACCCAGAGGTAATAAGTGTCTAAGGCAGGATTTGAACGCAGGTGTTCTTGACTCCAAGGACCATTTTGTAATGATGGCTACACTACCTAGCTTCTTCTTCAAGCAAAAAGTGGTAACACTGTTCAAATAAATAATTCTGTCCTTATAGACCTTCTTTAGCTCCAGCTTCTTGGCCATAGGGTAGAAAATGTTAGCAGATTTCTAACATACTTCAGCTGTTCAGGAAATACTTCAAATAACTCCCTACTTTAGAGAATAAGAGGAGGGCCAGAAAGTTGGAAAGTATTATACTTCTAACCTTGAAAAATTGCTGCTAGGTCTACAGGGGTTGGGGTACTGCATCACTCTCTGTTCTGTTCCCAGGCATGCAATTTGGATTAGGTTTAGTGTTAGGGAATCTGACCTCCAATGAGAAGGGCGTAGGTTCCACGTTCTCATACTCTTTAGCTCATTAAACCCCAACCACAGGGATATCTCATACTTAAACTTATGCTATAGCACATGTCTATGTGCTACAAAGTTGGCCCCTTTTTATTAATTATCCACTAGCACTATAGGACACTCACAAGAATGTATTTGACAAAAATAGATTTTAAACATGGTTAACTTATTCCTATTGCTATGATCTTCTGATACTTAAACTGCATCACATTATAAAGGAATTTTCAGGACTGCCAATGAGTCATTTTACATTTCATCTGAATTCAGCACTGTTCAAACAACTCCCGATTCATATCTGCTGGTAAAATAGCAAGTCTTGGGCCACTCTTTCTGTTGGTGGCTATCCTCTTCAAGGATGGTGCAGTAGTTGCTAAGGACTCCTACAGATTCAATGATATGTTGTTTACAGGAAATAAATTTGAAATATTAAAAACTATTACAGAGTTAAAATAAGTGATCGTAGCAAAATCTATTATACATCTCAACTGAACTCAAAAAAAGCAAGAGATAAAAACTGCTTTTAGACAAGAAAACAGCAAAAATAGACAAGCAAAAAAGATAAACAGGGAAACTATATTTTTCTTGAAAGATACCATATATAGCAAATTAATCTCAATAAATAACATATATGCACTGAATGGCATAACATCATAATACTTAAAGGAAAGAATAAACATTATAGAGAAGATTAAGGAGTACTTGAAGAGGTAGACTCAGGAAGAATAGGGAAATGTTTGATGGATAGACCAGGCAAGTGTGATAAGGGAAGTGGAATCATTAGTATGGAAAAACGATAGAATAGATCGGTGTTTGGGTCAAATTGGTGAAGAAGATAGGAAATTAGTGTAGGATTTAACAGGAGGTGGGTGCGAATATGATTGTAGAGCAGGAAAGACTAAGAAAAGGAAGATAAGTTATTGAGAAGTAACAACAGGCTGTAACATCAAACCAAATGGTTAGGGTTCAGATATAACTATAAATAGCTTAAATAAACAAAGCTGGAAACCTCAAGAATCATGGTAAATAGATAAAACTGTTCAGTGAATAGATAAAACTGTTCATAGAGCATGTGATGTTTGTAGTTTTGCCACAGCCTAGTGACTATTACCTGTTTCAAATGAAGGCTGATCTCTTCTTAGAGAAGAGGGTAAAGGGACTTGAACTGCTTCTCTACATGCTAAGATCTTAGGGAGAATGAAGGGCTTCTAAAGGAAACAGATGCAAATAGGAAGAAATGGATTATAAACAAAAATAATAGTGGGGCACCTCAATATACTCTTCTGAAAGCTAGGAAAATCTAATCAAAAAAATCAATAGAAAGAAATGAAGACCCTGAATAAAATTTTAGAAGACTTATATATGAGAGACCTCTAGCAAGTACTGAATGAGAATTGAAAGAAATGTACACGTTCAAAAATATTTATAGCAGCTGTCTTTGTGGTGGCCCAAAACTGGAAATCAAGGAGATACTCATCAATTGGGGAATGGCTGAATAAATTGTGGTATATGAATGTAATGGAATGCTATTGTGCTATAAGAAATGATGAACAGGAAGATTTCAGAGAGGTCTAGAAAGACTTATATAAACTGACGCTGAGTGAAAGGAGAAGAACCAGGAGAACTTTGTACACAGCAACAACCACAGTGTGCGAGGAATTTTTCTGGCAGACTTAGTACTTCATTGCAATGCAAGGACTTAAATAATTCTCAGTGGTCTCTTAAGGAAAGAACTTTCTAGGGAAAGGACTATGGAATTTGATCACAGAATGAAGCAGATCATTTTCTTTTGTATTATGTTGTGGTTTGTTTTATGATTTCTCCCATTCATTTTAATTCTTCTATGCAATATAACTAAGGTGAAAATGTTTTTAATAGGAATGTATGTGTAGAACCTATATAAAATTGTATGCTGTCTCAGGGAGGGAGCAGGGAGGTAGGGAGGGAGAGGGAAGGGAGGGGAAAAATCTAAGATACAAGGAAGTGGTTGTAGAACACTGAAAATAGATTAAATTAAATTAAATTTAAAAAACAAAGAAATGTACATATTTCTCTGATGTGTGTAGTACCTTTACAAAAATAGATAATGTGTTAGAGGCAGCTAGTTGGATTGAGTACTGAACCTGGAATCAGGTTAATCTGAATTAAAATTTGGCCACAGAAACGAGCTAGGTATGTAACGCTGGGCAAGTAACAGCCTCTATGTGCCTTAGCTTCCTTATCTATAAAATGGTGATAATAATAGCATTTCTCCCCAGGTTTGCTTTGAGGATAATGAAATAATATTCATAAAGCATTTTACAAAACTTAAATTCAAATACATAAATTCCAGCTATGATGATGATGATATATTAGGGCATAAAAATCTTACAAATACATGTAGAAAAGCCATCATATTAAACACTTCCTTTACTGACCACTGGCAAAAAAGAAAAGCTAGATTAAATAAAGAGCCATTGAAGAAAAATTAAAAGTCAACTGGAGACTAATTACATTAACCTTAAAGGATTAATTAGTATGTTAAAGAACAAATCACAGAAATGATTGATCATTTCATTAAACATAATAACAACAATGAGACAATATAATAGAATTTTAGAGATGTAGCCCAAGTAATAATAACAGTAGATGATGTGCAGTGGATAGAGTACCAGATCTCCTTCCTGAATTTAAATCTGACCTCAGATACTTACTCGCTGTGTGATCCTGGGCAAGTCACTTAACCCTGTTTGCCTCAGTTTCCTCATCTGTAAAATGAGCTGGAAAAGGAAATGACAAACCAGTTCCATATCTTTGCCAAGAAAACTCCAAATGGGGTCATGAAGAGTAGGACATGACTGAAAAACAACTCAATTGCCTAAGTAGTCTTTGGGGAAACACTCACATATCTAAATATCTTCATCAGAGAGAAAGAATAGATCGATGAATTGAGTATTCAATGAGAAAAAAACTTTAGAAAAATCAATAAAATTAATATAATAGAAACCCCCCCAAATCAAGGAATAGATTAATAAAATTGAGGCAACAAAACTCCTGAAGTAATAAGTGAAATGAGGAACACTTTTAAAAAAAAATACAATAAAATGCATAAACCATGAGCTAATTTGATTGAAAAGGAAAAAAGAGAAAAATCAAATTACTTGTATCAATAATGAAAATGGAGAATTTGCAACAAATAAAGAAGAAATAAAAGTTTGTATTAGGAACTATGTTGCTATGTGATACTTTGTACTGTGTGATACTTTTGATACAAAAGTAATACTTTGAATGAAATGGATGAATGTTTCCAAAAATATAAAATACTTGGTTTAATAAAACAAGAAATAGAAAACTTAAGCAACTCTTTCTCAGAAAAATACCAAACCTGCACCCATTACTCAAGATCAGATGAATTCATAAGTGAATTCAATCAGACATTCAAAGAACAATTAATTCTAGTATTACACAAACTATTTGCAAAAATAGCAAAAGGAGAGCTTCTTCTATACCTTCTATATTCCTTCTATCACATAAATATCTACTTGACCAGAGTCAAAACAGAGAAATAAAACTATAGACCAATATCTCTAGTGAACACTGAGGCAAAAATTTTAGGCAAAATATTAGACAAGAAGCTATAACAACATATGACAAGTATTATGCACTATGAACAGGTTGGATATATTCCACTGCTAAGTAAATATTGGGAAAACTCTAAAGACAATCATATTAGTAGCAAAAACAACAAAAATCTTATTATAGTAATAGATGCAGAAAAAGTTTTGAACATATAAATTTGTGTTAAAAACACTGGAAAACATAGGAATAATAAATTATCTTTCATAAATATCATAAATAATATCTATCTAAAACCAATGGTCAACATTATACATAATGGAAGAAAACTGGAATCCTTTCCAATAAAATTAGAGGTAAAGCAAAACACCCTTTCTATTTGACGTAGTGCTAGAAATGCAAACTATAGTACTAAGACAAGAAAAAGAAATTGAGAGAATAAGCACAGGCAAAGAAAAAACAAAATTATTGATATGATAGTGTATTTACAGAAGCCTAGACAGTTGACTAAAAATGTAACACAAACAATGACTAACTTCAAAAAAATTGCAAGATATAATTCCACGTAAATCATCAGTGCTTCTGTGTAATAACAATAAAACACAACAGGAATGTGTAAAATAATTATAGACTATATGTATAAAGTACTTGGGAATCTACTTACTAAGATACATAAGAACTAATAAATGCAACTACAAAACACCGTGGAAATAAAGACAGATCAAAATAATTGGGGAAAGATTAATTGCTCATAGGTAGGTTGAGCCAATATAACAAAATTATTTTTATATTAGTTTATTTTTATAGTGTCCCAATGATCTATTAATCAAACTATTAATTTACAGAACTAGAAAAAATAATTTTAGAAAATCATTTGGAGGAATAAAAAGCTAAGAATCTGAAGAGAAGTAATGAAAAAAAGTGGAAGGAAGGGAGCCTAGCAATACCACACCTTAAACTATGCCACAAAGCAGTAATTATCAAAATAATTTGTAATTGGTTAAAAAAAAGACATGAATCATTACACAACATACAGAAGGATATTAACCTTTTAGTCCAGTGTTTGATAAATGCAGATCCCCACTACTGAACAAGGACTCACTATTTGACAAAAGCTGCTGGGAAAACTGGATAATAATTTTTCAGAAACTAGGTTTATAATAACATCTCATACCTTATACCAAGAAAAGCACTAAATGGATATGTGACTCAGATACAAATGGTCACATCTTAAACAAATTAGAAGAACGAGGAGGAAAAATCACCTTTCAGATCTATGGGTAGGGAGAGAATTCCTTAGAAACAAGTGATAGAGAAGACCCCAAAGGTTAAACTGACAATTTTGATGACATAAAATTTAAAGATTTTTGCAAAAATAAATCAAATGTAGCTAAACTTAGAAAGAAAACAATTAACTTGGAAAAAATACTTATGTCAAGTTTCTCTGACAAAAATCTTATTTCTAGGGCACATAAGGAACTAATTCAGATTTATAAGAATAAGAGTCATTCTTCAATTGATAAAACATCTATGGCTATAAACAGGCAACTTCAGTGGGAAGAAAACCAAGCTATCTATAACTGTATGAAAAGAGACTCCAAGTCATTAATAATTAGACAAATGCAAATTAAAGCAGCTCTAAGGTTCTCTCTAACATCCAACAGATTGGTAAAATAAAAAAAAATGATAAATAATAAACATAACAATATCAGAACTTAAACACTCAATCCCACTAAAGCTATCTCAAGGCAATTGGCATCACTTAGAAATGCAATGAACATGGACTTATTAAAATAGTTTAAAAACAAAAGAAAAAATACTGATTTTTCTTTAGGGAATCTTTAGGCTATATAACTCTTCCTGGATGAGATTCCAGAATGTAGACTTTTGGGGGCTATTCTGTCCAATTCCTAAGTTGCCCAGGGGATGACTACTCTAAGTTCAAGGTACCATATGGGTCCACATTCCTAAAATCATAGCTCATGAGCCTCCACTACTAGCCAGAGGAAACAATTCGCTAAAAGCAGACATTTACTAGAATGGCATAGTAAGATTTATTATGAGGTTTGTATACTGAAAATATAGTGCTCTGAGAGTACTTTATTTGAATATGTGCAGTTCCTGGACAGCCAATTTGGTAGTATAGAAAACATCAGAGGCACCTATGTGAAGTTTCTAACTACCTACCTACAGGAAGGAGGGAAGATCTCTGACTTTGTGCTAAGACTGGAGAAGTTTATGACAGAAGGTCATGATCAGGACTGAAGTGGTTGTGGAGTACATGGATTATGCCAACCAAGCATGTTCAGATTCTCAAGGAGTCTGTATATAATATCTTCATATTGATATAACTCTGACTGAACAACTGGAAGGAATAGCTCTCACCCCCACCTTCCACTGCCCTCCGCAGGCACTCAGAACAAGTACAATCTATCCAGCCTAAGAAACAAGAGTCTATGAGCAGAGAGTCACACTAAGCCAACAGAAAATTTTCTCACAGGTTTTCAAGCCATACTCTCCAGCACAGGCCACTGAAGTCAAGCAAGAGGCTTGATCATCTAGATTTCACTGTGGGAAATCAAGGTAAGTCTGCTGGCTGACAGACTAATAGCCTCTCCTGGATGAGGAAAAGAATTTGAGAACAAAGCCCTAAGGAACTCATGCCTGAAAAGCAATGTCAGAGGATGGATGACAGGATGGAACTATTTCTTATGTTAAAACTGTATCCTGGATATGCATATGAATAATGTGCATATGAATAATTTATGCACCCAAAAAAAGAATACACAGATTCTAAAAGAACTAGCATCAGGAAATGTAGACAAGACCAAGAATGATGTTCCCTAGTACCTTGAAAATAGTAAGCCTGACTTCATTAATATGTGTACTCCAATTTAGACTTGTAGGACACTATATAGAAGGGATGGTGAAAATTGGCAATGCACTGATGTATGGGACAGTTGATCATAGATGAGGAATGGACATAAGCTATATGGAGGTATTTTTTGGCTTAAAGGACTTTGTTGTCTTTAGAAGGACACAACTTTCAGGAAAGCTTGCTAAAAGTATTGGGTCAGGTAGAGAAAGCTAGTTTGAAGATGTCAATTGATAAACAGTTTTGCAGATCTTCTGTCTTATAGTATCCCTGCAATGAGTGAACACTGAATCAGACAAGATAGAAACTATCCTTGGCTGATCTCACACAAATATTTTCAAGAATTAAGAACTTTTCCAGGGTACAATGGCACCCTAGAAATGTTATAAATACAAACTTATAAAGAACTGTGGTTGCTTTCAGGAGAACAGTTTGGAATTATGCCCCAAAAGCTATAAAACTACGTATTCCTATTGACCCAGCAATATTGCTATTAGGTCTGTACCCCAAAGAGATCAAAGAAAAAGAAAAAGGGTCCATTTGGATAAAAATATTTATAGCAGCTGTGTTAAAATTTTATCTTGTTCTGGTCCTCCTGACTATTTCCATCTTCTGCCTTCCAGTTAATATAGTAAGTAAGTTTATAAGAAGCCAGTAAAAAGAAGGATAGCAGGAAATAAGATTGTAAAGGGGAACCTGGAAGTCATGTACAAACCATTTCAAATAACAAAGGAACATAATTTGCAAACTGAATCATTTATCACATCCTAGTAATATGTGTTGAATCAGGAGAAATCATCTAGGTAGGTCAAGGTTTTAGTCTGTGGTATGTAAATTATAGACAAAATTCAGAACTCCACAGCTCCAGATCAGCAGATCATCGAAAAGGAGCTGATAACTTTGGGATGGTGACTTTAAGATAACTTTGAGATGATTTGGGTATATTAATGAACTATACCCCAGGTGACACAGATAGAAAATGGCCTGTTTCTGAAAACAACACCCAAAAGCCCTATAAAAATGAAACCTCAAACTTTTGCCCTCAAACACTCTCTGTCTCCATTCAATTCAGTCTACTTAGTGCTCTCATGGTTACGTGAGTGACATTCTCTGCCTTTTCCCCTTCCCATCATCTTCTCCATGCTACCTGCTTCCCTTCACCATCCCATTCTCTTTCCCCATGCTGCCATCTGCCTCTGTACCATTTTTTGCTGCTTTTTTATGGGTTTTTTGTCCCATACCCTCTATGTTTAATTGAAGTATGATTGTTGACCCCTTTCCCACTTCCAGTTGTGATCTTTCCCAATGAATACTCAAAGAACTGGGCATGTCTGCCCCTGTTTCAGAGTTCAATAAATTATTCATTCAGCAGCTCTTTTAGTGATGGCAGTAGTTTTTAGGGGCAGCTAGGTGGTGCAGTGGATAGAGCACCAGTGCAGGAATCAGCAGGACCTGAGTTCAAATCTCACCTCAGACACATGACACTCACTAGCTGTGACCTTGGGAAAGTCACTTAACCCCCATTGCCCCATCCTGGGCCATCTCCAGTCATCCTGATGAATATCTGGTCACTGGATTCAGATGACTCTGGAGAAGAAGTGAGACTGGTGACCTGCACAGTGCTCCCTCACTCAAAAACAAAGCCAAGTACAAGACATGTCATTATTTCTCTGATGGCATGGTCTGCTTCAGCAACAAAGGACGAACACACACACATAGTAGTGGCAAAGAAATGGAAACTAAGGGGATGCCCATCAATTGGGAGATGGCTGACTAAGTTTTCCTGAAACTATTCCCTTCATTATTTTTTACAAGTATGGTATATGACTGTGATGTAATATTATTGTGCCATAAGAAATGACAAAGGGGATAGTTTCAGCAAAACCTGGCTATGTTTGTTCTTTGTTCTCAAAGAGGACCATGACATCAAGATGAAGACATGACTTGCAGTTGACTTTAATTTGAGTGAGGGAGGGCTGTGCAAGGACAGACTGTGACCGCCAGACTCACTTTCTCCTCCAGAGCTATCTGGGTCCAGTGGCCTGATATTCATCAGGACAACTGGAGACAGACCAGGTTGCAATGTGGGACCTTCACCATTTTAGGCTAACATCTTATCAGATTCTCACTTTGAGTGAGATACACCCATTCAATGAATAGGTCTCTTTATCTAATTACTCAGTGGATAGCCCCTTTTAATAAAAGAAAAAAATAACCAAAAAATCACACTGGGAGGTGAAGACCCTCAGGGTTCCTCAGTAAAAGAGAAACAGTTACTATTTAGTAATTACATTCACTCTGTGCTAGGTGGGTGGGGGGACCTGGTGTCCAATCTATGAGCTCCAGAGTGAATCAGGCTTAATGCTTGTTCTTTGGGCAAGAAATGTAGCCAGTAAACCCAAAGGAAAAAAGGCAGCTTTTGGCCAAGGAAGTGTACCTTCCCCTGGGTAGAGCACTCCAGACAAGGATGGAGAAGAGGGGAGAGGAGAGAGGAGGGGAAGGAAGTTGGGGAGGGAAGGGGAGTGGAGAAGAGAAGAGAGGAGAGGCTACTCACAGCAAAACTGGGCAAGACTCATGAACTGATGTAAGGTGAGCAAAATGAGGATACCACTGTGCAAGTTGTCATTTCAACAATAGAATATAGCTACACAAGACACTTCACAATGTAACAAAAAGGTAATAAATTCAATGCTAATTCTTGATTCTAACTTTAAATTAACCCATAGACGTGACCATACTCACCAATGAACACAATTTCTATAATAAAGGGACTTAATATTTATTCATTAAGCAAAAAGACATTCCATTACTAGTCTTATTTAAGAAAAACCTGTGTGCAAAGAAAAAAAAGGAATATTTTTTTTAATTTAATGAATAAACCTAAGTACCTTTGTTCAGATATTATACTCATTGGCCATATTCTATTGTTGAAATGAGAACTTGTACAAATTTCATAAAAACAAAAAGATACATATATATGAACATCAAGGTCTCCTTTACCTTCTGAAGCTGTCTCAATGATTTTTTTCATCACCACAACATGTCTACATGGGTGAACTGAATACATGGGAGGTGGTGGAAGATGTAGGTGATTTTTGATTGATCACTGTTTTCTTCATATAGTCTTGACTGATGTGTTCAAACATATGTTCTATTAAAGGTTGCTGTTGCTCATCATAACCAAATAACCAGAGTTTTGAAGTCTGATAATATTTGTTGTATATGATATAAAAGGTATAAGTTCTGGTTTGTAAAATGGCATCTTTACTTCCAGCACCATTTTTAGTTTTGTTATCTTCTACTATTTTCCTTTTGTCCAGAGTAGCCTCATCTGTCTCCAAGAGTCCATTCTCTTCATATTCTCTCATAGCTTCTTCTTCTTCCTCATCTTTCTCTTCTTCCTCATCACATAAACAATTCTCATACTTCTATCACTCATGTAATACCTGAGTTGTGATAACTATCTACCCATACCCTTTTACCATCATCTTCTTCAATTATGCCTTCTAATTTTCCTGAATATTCCATTTGTTTGCACTGCTTGTAACAAAACAGATTTTTAGTTAGCTAAAATAGTTTGCCAGTTGGTAAGTATGCTTTAACTTTCAATTCTGCCCCTGAAACCCATTGCCATGTTGGACAGCGACAGACTAAATGATCTCCAGCTGCAACAAACTCCTATCATGAAGATAAGAGAGCCAAAGACCACCCAGTCATAGCTCCTATCCTACTCTCCACAAAGGCAGAAACCAAAGTTTCCCTCTCTTAAACCACTTACACTTAAAATGCCAGTGATTATACGAAGTATCTGACCTGTGCTTTATGGGTTCAAAGAAAGTACTACTTGTGTTGCCTACCTGGAGAGCATAAAATAATAACAATAATACTAATATGAAGTAGCATTTATATAAGATGTATGAAATGTTTTACATCTGTTAATTCATGAGGTCTTCACAACATCCCTGGGAGGGAAATAGAATGCTTTTATTATTCCATTTTATAGATGAGTAAACTAAGGAACAGAAAAGTTAAATGATTTACTCAGAGTCACATAGCTAGTAAGTATCTGAGGCAGGATTTGAACCCAGGTCATCCTGACTGTGTTCTATCCAGCTGCCTCCATATCAATCCCAGCATACCTTTGGAACTTATGTACATTGACTTTTGTCTCTGGAAAGAGGTAGTAAGAATAAGTCATATACAAGTGGCAACTGACCATCTTACCCAGCATTTACAGACATCCCAATCAGAAATCAGAGAGCCACTGTAGTTGCAGAAATGTTATGGTGAAAATATTTTTCATTGTATGACTTCCTTGCCAGAATCTACTGTGACAAAGATAATGACTATGAAAGCAAGCTATTTAAAGTCACTTTGGCCTTGTCAGGATTCTAAAGGTCTAGAACCACACTGTTATCACCCCAAGGAAGAACAACAATTTGGTTGTTTCAACTGCCCCCTAGTGAATCTGCTAAAGATCTTGAAGGTGAAGCAAAAATTTCAGTGGAGTCACTATGTGGCATTTCTAATGCATACATGAATTCCACTAGGAATGATGCCACAGGCTTTACCTGTACTTGCTAATGATTGAGTAAGAACCACATTTGGCTATTGACTTCTGCTTTGGTGTTTCAGGAGATGGAGATGTGTAAAGACTTATAACCAGCATGGTTATAAGAGATAGGCCAAAGGTAGGTCAAGAGATAGGCCAAAACAATCTTACAGTGGTCTCTGCTCTGAAAAGTGTGCTAAAAACAAATGTCAATATAATGCCCAGTTCACTGGCAAGGTCTTCATCCAAATGATAGAGTTTCTGCTAAGAAATCTTTGTGCATAGGAAATACACATGATAATAGATTTATGCAAAGCTCCAAACACTTGATACAACTGCTTCCAAAATAGTAACAGAGAACTGGTAAGGTCCTACAATGAGAATGCATCAAAACCACCCATTCTCTATCGAGAAACTAGATGGATCAATTGATGTGGAAATCTGCTTGTGGAAAGCACCATCAGCTACAGTACTAAAACTACTATGGTTTGTTGCCTGCATTCATAATTGAATGAAATCTATCCATAGACCCTTTTTGTCCTATCCATGGATCCCAGGTTAAGAACCCCTAGTCTATAGACACAAAAAGCCCCTCTTATTTGGAATTGAGTTCCTTCAGACATGGTAGAAATTCCAAAGTTGTATGACTGCTGACCAGTCATATTTCCATATAGAGATTGGTGGAGGGGTCAGAGAAGAAAGAAGAAGGCTATATCTACCCAGGCTAAGTGCTGTATTAAATTGAGTATTCTTTCTCTGCCACGGCTAAGTAAACCTTCTTTTGTAAAATAGACATTGGGGATAGCTCACATTGATTTAGCTGAGCAAAGCTCTCTTGCCTAAGTTACCTACTGTGATCCACCAGCCAAGTGTCACAGTACCCATGGAGCTCCTCATGACTACTCTGGATTTAGGCAATGAGGAAACGATGTACACAGGCCGAGCCTTTAGTCCCTAAGCCAACCAAGTCTCCAGGAATGTCTTAATACCTTTTAAGAAATGTGTACATCTGGAAGGGTGTAGAAATCTTCTGAACATTTAGTGAGGTGAGAAAACTGGAGGACAGAGTGGGGGAGGGACTTTTAGAGGGGTGTGTGGATTGAGATGGGGTAGTAAATGGGGGTATTGTTGAGGAGTAGGTGAAGTAAGTGGGTGGGAGGGGGAGGAGAGAAGATAAGGTAATAGGAATAGGGTAAAAAGAGAGGCTGAGAAAGAAAATAGCGAGTAAAAATAAGGTGGAGGGAAATTCACAAATAGTAATTATAACTTTTAATGTGAATGGGATGTTTATGATGGCTCCCTTTCTGGTGGCAAAGAACTGGAATCCTCATCAATTGGGCAATGGTGAAACAAGTTGTGGCATTTGGTCCTAATGGAATACTACTGTACTATAAGAAAAGATGGGCATAATGACCTTAGATGGGCACGGAAAGTCTAAGAGCAAAGTGAGAAGAACCAGGAGAACACTGTATACAATACCAGCAATATTGTTTTAAGAATGACTTTGAGTGAATGGATCATTTTGGCTATTATAAATACACAAACTAAAAATAAAGAACATATGAAGATGCTATCTGCATCCAGAGAAGGAATTGATAAAAAGAAGCATGTATAGAATAATTTTACATATACACCTATTTGTGTCTAATGGTAGGCATCTCTAGGGCAAAGAGTAGAGGGAGGGAAAAAGAAAGAAATTTATATGTTAACTTCTTTGTATATTTAGAGGGAATAGCAAGTTGTACATGGTAGATTTGTAGTTTCATGTGCAATTATCTTTTTTATTGTACTGTGTTATAGAAATGCTTGTTCTGTTCCATGAATTGAAAATAAAATAAAGAAAATGTTGAGTGGACTACATGTCTTATTTGGTTCCTCCATTGAACCTAAACTACCAATAGATTGGCCTAAATCAGGCCCTGCTCAGAATAAAGAGGGAGATTCCAACTAGTAGACTAGGGAACAGTGAATTTAGTAGTGGTGGTGGGGTGTCAGTGTTCACTTGAACCCTGAAATAAGTTGCGTTTAATCAGTCAAGAAACATTTATTAAACACCTGCTATGTGCCAGGTACTGTGTTAAATACTGAGGATACAAAGAAAGGCAAAAAACCAGTCCCTGGCCTCAAGGAGTTCACAGTCTAATGGGGGAAGACAACACATAAAAAGAAGCTGAAAGGAGAAGTAGGGTAAGGTGGGGAAATCTGTGCAGGTATCTGGATTAAGTTCTGCAACTAGTTGTTAAGTGGAGGATATAGGAGTCAGTCTCTGATGTCCTCCCTGCACCCTGTCCAATCAGAGGGAGGAAAGTATTCCAGGGAGAGAGGTATCAAAGAATTGAGAATTTTGGAGTTGATGTGGTCTTCCAGGAGAATGAGTTTGGAGATAATAATAAAGTACCAGATAGCTGCCAGGATGGGAAATCATGAGGTAGTTGCCCTTAAATGAAGGATGTGAGAGTAGCTCACCAAAGTCATTCAAAAAACTTAGGACCTTGTAACTATCCTATAATAGCTGACCCTGATCCATGAAGAGGACTGATGACTGTCCCAGAAGAGATATCATCTGTATCATGGCCTTGTTGTTCCTGGTGCCACTCATTGTCACCTCTTTTGAATTCTTGTGACTATTACTGCATTTTCCAAATGAAGTCTTTGTTATCAGTCTGTTCATAACATGATAATAATTTCCCAAAAGGAAATTATATCGGAGATTTTTGCAACACATTTAGAAGCTTTCTTTAATCACTTGCTATTACTTCTAAGCTATTTAAAGCTGTTGAATAACTTGCCCATGGTGTCTCAGCAAATATATATAATTCTTTTTTTTTTTCTGTTTTCCTTTGTAAATGAAAATGCTTATCTTCTTTGGTGCTGGTTAAGTTCAGAATAAGAATTTTTTTTAAATAAAAGAATAGTTAATTTGCTGTGATTGTTACCTACCTCTGACATCATTTCTCACTATCTTCTCCTTTAGTCTGGTCACTGGTGAAGAGGTGACTCTTCACCTTGCCAAGGCTGTCTCCTTTCTGTTTATTTGCCATTGCTTCTATCTTCTCCTATTTTATCTAACAGATTGTCCCTGCTATGATACTCAAATCTTTAATCCCTGCTGCCTACAAAAATTCCTTAGTCTTCTTCATTTGATTTGATTCTACCATCACCATCAACTATTATTCTACATCTTCTCTTTCTTGGCTAACCTTGAAAATGTCATCTGTACTTAGTTCCTCCAAATTGCTCTCCTATCCCTCTATTCTAAACTCTTTGCATTGTGGTTTCTGATCTCATCACTCAACTGAAATTGCTCTCTCTAAAGTAATCAATAATCTCTTAATTTCCAAATCTAATGACCTATTATGCTAAGTTCTTATCCTGTTTAAACTCTGTGCAGCATTTGATACTGTTAATCATCTGCTTCTGGTTACTCTCTGGGTTTTTATGACTCTTCTTTCTTCTGGCAAATCTCCTACCTGTCTAGTCATTATTTTTCGGTTTTCTTTACTGGATGTTCATGTCACTCCCATTAACTGCAGATGTCCTCTAAGAATCTGTCCTGGGCCTTATTCTCTGTTCTTCCTATGCTCTCAAACTTGGCATTCTCATCAGCTTCCAGAAATACAATTATCATCTCTGTGCAGGTGATTCCTAGATCTTTATATTCAGCTCTAATCCCTCCTGAATTACATAGTTCCTGTTTTCAAACTGGGTGCCCTAGATGTCCTCAAACTCAACATATTCTACCCAAAACAACTAATTTTCTTTCTATCCAAATGTCTTCCAAACTTCCATATGCCCTGCTGAGGGCAGCAACATACTTCCTGTTACCCAAGTTTGTAACCTCAAGGTTATACTTAACTTTTCACTTTCACTTATCTCATATTGCCAGATCTTCCCCTTTTCTTCACATTTTTTGGATACATTTTTTCTCTAATCATGTAGTCATCATCCTAGTTCAGGCCTTTATCAGCTTTCACCTGGAGTATTGTCATAGTCTAATCGAACTCTCTACCTTGGAGTCTCTTACTTTGTTAATACATCTTCCATACAGTTTTAAAAGTGGCTTTCCTAAACCTCAGGTCTGCTCATGTCCTCTCGCTATTCAATCAAGTCCAATGGCTCCCTATTGGGAATTTTAGGTTTAGGACAGTGCCTGGCATACAATAGATGCTTAAAAAAAATACTTTGTGATGAGTTTTAGGAATAAATGTGTACCTTTTTATTTGGCACTTTTAAACATCCTGACTCCTATCTTTCCAGTCTTTATACACATTACTTCTTTCTGCTCACAATGTGGTCTTCTTGCTGTTCTCCACACCCTATGTTTCAGTTCTCATCTATGCTACCTTTGCCCTGTTTCCTGACCTCTGACTCATGTAATCCCTGGCTTCCTTCAAACCCCAGTTTATGGGCCACCTGTGCAGGGCCATTCCTAGTTCTCTTTCAGTACTTGTACCTTCCCTGAAAGTATCTTTTGTAACAAGGTATTGGATAGGTCTTGAACTAAATGTCCCCTGGGTAAAATAAAGGTCTAAGCCTTCACAAGGAATTCTGGGATTTGTAATCTGAGAGACAGAAAGCATTTCTTGTTATCCTGAGCCTGGAACTACAGATTTCAATGGCACCTGGAAGTTTTCAAAAGAAGTAGTCTGTGAGAGAAGGGGAGAGACAGAATATGGAAAGGTAGCAGTGGCAGGAGTGGATACCATTGAAGAGAAATATCTGGTGGTTTTCTTAGGGTAGTGTGTGTGTTCTGGCACAGGAGGCTGAGCAAGGAAAGATGACTTCAGTGCTCAGTCTTTGATAAATGGAGCAAAGAAACTCAAACTGAAGTTGCTAGACGACTGTCTACTTAAGAAGTAAGGAAAACTAGGGAAAGGTTTTACTCTTTGCATCTCTCACCTCCCTGTTTGCTAACTGCTGCTCATGTGTAGATTTTTGCCCCTCCCTGCTCCTTTGTTTCTTTATCCTGAATTTGTTTCTTATAAATCCAGGGTCGATTATGACTGCTTTGACTTACATACATTTATTCAGTTCTTGGAAAAGGGGACATGAGGGATGCCACTGATTGGCTTAAACACTTAGGTCGGAGGGTTACACTTTGGTTCAGTGTGTGTGGGGAGAAAGGGAATAAGTATTTATATATCCCCAACAAGCACTTTACAGTTATTATCATTTGATCATCCATCACAACAACCTTTTGAAGTCGGTGTGATTAGTATTCTCATTTTACAGTTCAGGAAAAAGGGGCAAACAAGTCAAGTGACTTGCCCAGGGTCACACAGCTAGCAAGTTCCTGAAGCGGGATCTGAACGCGGGTCTTCATGACTTCAGGTCCATTGCACCGTTTCATTGTAGCTGTTGTTATAGCACTCCCCAACTTGTTTATAGCAAGCTCTTATGATTTTAGTAATAATAATAATTTTATAAGCTTCCCCTAAAGCAGAATTTAAATTGGATCCCAGGCTTTCCTTTCCCCTAGGCTATAGATGCGAACTCTGTTACAGCCCAGACTATTTAACTTTGAACCTAGGAATCCCAAGCAAAACTCCAGGGGAAGTGTGAAGCAGGGGAGACTGAGGGAAAGGTCCCGCCCTAAGGCCACCCAATGGGAGGACAAAAGTCCGGTTAGGGAAGAATCAGTCCCTCTCCTTTTTCCTTTTTTTCTGGGGGGTGGGAGGGGGAGAAAGGGAGTGTTTCCCAGCTAGATCTTCCCCACAGTGACACCAGCTGATTACATCTCCCTTGTATATATCTTGTATATCTAGACCTCTTCATGTTCATATTGCTTCCCCCCATCAAGGTCAACCTCTTGAGAGCGGGGACTTGTTTTCCCTTTTTCTTCGGACCGCCAGAGTTCTGCACGGGGGACTGACACAAGGCAGCAAGAGCTTCAGGAACGCCTGGCAGCTGTCACCGCTGGAGGGAGGGGCTGGGAGGGACGCTAAGCCTGTGGAGTGTCGTAGCCACAGGACCATCTCAAGAGAAGGTAGCCCAGCTGCTCCAGGAAGAATGCACAGAAGGGGCGGGGGCGGAGGCGGGAGGCATTTAACTTCTGTCCAGGCTTCCTCGACTGAAAAAGGAGGAGTTCTTCCCTCCTTTTCCTCTTGGGGAGGCTAGCGCTTTAAATGCTAGAAGAGGTTCTACCAGGGAGCAAAGCTGTTACTGGGTTAGGAGTCCGGTCACCCCCAGCTCGGGTGGCGGGGGGTCGGGGAACCTGACCCCACCCCTTAGGAATGGAACAGAATGTCTCCCCAGGGTGGGGGTGGGTGAGGACGCCAGGTCGGTCAGCCGCCTCTTCGGGGCTTCGGGGACACTTCTGCCTCCCAAGGGTCCCGAAAAGCACGTGAGGAGGCGTGGCAGGGCCAAGGCCAGGGGATAGGTCAAGACCGTCTGCCGGGGCGGCGGCGGCGGACCGGACGCTCGGCTGGAGCCTCTTCCCTTCCTCTCGGCTTCTTCCGTCCCCTCGCGCTCCCCGTGACGTCACAGACCCCGCCCCAGCTCTTCTACACCCTTTGTCACCCCCCCCCCCCCAAACGCTCAGCACTCCCCCCCAGACTGAGTGGCAGCGTCGGCTGGAACGCGTTCCTTCCGAGGGAGGGCGGGTGGAGGAAGGAAGACGAGGAACCTCGAGCTCAGCCCCGGCGTCGCCTCAGCCCGGCCCCTCTTCGCCGAGCCGAGCCGAGCAGGGCAGCGGGGGGCTGGCCGGAGCCCGAGAAGCCGGAGGAGAGGGCGGGCGCGGTGGGAGCGATCTCGGCGTCCCGCTCTCTCCTCGGCTCATGGCGAGGACTCTCGGCACATCCGGGACCCTGGGGCCGCCGCGGCCGCGGCTCCGGCTGCTCCGTCCCCAGCGCCAGCCCCGGCCCGGGCCTCAGTCCCAGCCCCGGCCCCAGCCCCGGCCGCTCTGGTGACTCCGCCGCGCCTTCGCTCCGCCCGTCCGCCCCCGGCTCACCAGCCGCGCGCTCGGATACTGGGAGACGCCCGGCCCGGCGCCCCGCGCCCCGCGCCCAGGCCCTGGACGAGTCGCCGCCGCCGAGGCCGAGGCCATGTCTAACCCCGGGGGCCGGAGGAACGGGCCCGTCAAGCTGCGCCTGACAGGTGAGGGCAGGGCCATGGGCCGGCGGGGATCCCGGGGGCAGCCCGGCTCGAGGCGGGCCGGACCGGGCCGAGGGGACCGCGGTCTCCCGCTGTGGTCCCAGGAGTTGCGGCCCGGCCCGGCTCGCGAGGAGGTGTCGGCACCGGGGTCGGAAGGCCTCGGGCCAAGGCCGATCCAGAGTCGCCGCTTTCAGAACTCTCGCAGCCCCTCAGCCACCTCTGTTCTTTTGTTGGGGGACTGGGAGTGAGAGAGAATGTGTGCGCGCGCGTGTTTAGTGAGTTTGTGAGTGTGAGAATGCGTGAATGCTAGTGTGCGTGTGTGCGTACGCGTGTAGAGGGGAGGTCAGGTTTTGAACTCGACTTACTCGGAGTTGGAAGTCCTCGGAGCTCCAGAGCTGGGCTCTCTCTAGACTCCTCTCAGCACTGGCCCTCCCAGGTTCTGTCCCTTGAAGCCCCAGGCTGCGGTGCCGCCCGCCTCGTGCCCCGCAGAGCTTGAATGCAGTGCCCCTGCGCTGGGGATAGGGTGCACCCCCTGGGAGCACGAAAGCTTCTGGGGATGTTTGCTGAAGCACCCCTGGGTTATTCAGGTGACTCCCTGCTGCCAGTCCAGGGTAGCCTGGAAGCCGTGTTTGTATACATCGCAAGGCTTTGTTGCTCATGGAGGAATTGTGTAGACGGACCACCGGCCCCCCGCCACCTTTTCTTCAATCTTACACTTTTTTATTGCCCGAAATCAGAATAATCAAGCTCATTCAACATATTCTGCGTTTTGACAGTGTTAATGGTAACCTAGCCTTTAGAAAATGCTTATTTTTGTGAGCTCAGAGAAGCCGTGTGTGTGTAAATCAAGAACTTGTAAACTCAGGACTCCTGGGAAAAGAAAACTCTGATATCAGGAAAGCGTTTTCCCCCCATGACTTTGGCTAAAGTTTGCCAACTTGAAAAAATAAACCAAAAAATGGCTCTTCTTGAGCTTAAAAAAGAAGTATATTGTTTCATAATTTACCTATCAGGTGTGCTAAATACTGATATGACATCGTAAACAAATTTTGATTTTTGTTTTGAAGATATGTCAAAATGAGTCAGTTACCCTGCCCTTGGGGAAAAAATTCCAGGTTGCTAAAGTTTATCTGAATAACTACTGAGAAAACCCAGTTTTATTAAAATAGGTGTTTTAGGTATAGTTTGATCAGTGATAAAAGTTGATATTCTGATTTGAAGTGATTAAAATTTTTGTCACAGAATTTTTTTTGGCTCTTCCCCCTAAACCTACCACTTTCTCTTGAGGGCATCATGATTCTTCCTATCACCATGGTGGTCATTCCTAACCTTACTGTCATTCTTAACCCTTGACTCTTGTTACAAAGAAATTGTCCATATTTAATCAGTTGCCAATTCTTACACGAATCTATCCCCTTGTCACTTCTTATCCCACAACCACCCTGGGTCCAGGGCTTGTAACCTCTTGCCTGGACTGTTGCAGTAGCTCCTAATTGGTCTTTAGGCCTCCAGTCTCTATGCTCTAAAATTGATCCTCCACACAGTTGTGAAGTCTGACTGCACTTCTTTGCTCAAAAAGTTTTAGTGACTCCTCATCACTGCCTTTAGGATAAAGTACAGATTACCCTGTTTGGCATTTAAAGTCCTGGCTCCAGCCTATCTTTTCAGACTGATTACACATTACTCCCTTTCCTGAACTCTACACTCTAGCTAGTAGTATGGGCTGTTTGCTGTTCTTGGTGCAGGCCATTATATATCCTTCCTGTCCTCCCTTCCTGCTCTCCCTTCTAGTCTCTGCTCCATGGATGCTCTACCTGCATTCAAAGCTCAGCTCAGGTGCCATTTCTTTCAGGAGGCCTTCTTTCATGTCTGTTGGTCATTGTGTATTTATTTTGCATATATCCTGTACTTATACATTGACTGTGTAAGGTCCTTGAGTTGGTTGGTAGCATTTTTATATTTGCATTCTCAGAGTTTGTTGCAATGTGTAACACATAATAAATAGGCACTTAAATGCTTGTTGGCTGATAGAAGAAAAAGCTATACCTGTTGACTTTGTTATTATGTGGATTTGGTAATTAAGCAATTGCTATCACTTTCAGAGTCCATGGGCATAACCTCTGAGATTAAAAACTCTGAGGTTAATTTGGTTGATAAATGTGGGAGATTTATTTTAGATTGAATGTATGCTGGCTCTACCTTTTCAAGTCCGTGTCTATGATGATATTAAGCATACGAATTATGACTCCAGATGAGCAATAGGTATCAAAAGTAGGATTTTTGCTACTTATTTTTATTAAATCTGTCCCTAAATGGAGAAAATGAAAGTATGAACAGATTTGCAGCAAATAAAAAGAAGTTGAGTTTTCCACATAAGCCATTAGATTCTTAAAATGTGTCCAGTGTTTTGGATTTTTTTTTTTTTGGTGCCAGTGGTTTTAAGGTGCTTCCTTTCTATGTGTAAAATTTAATAAAGCACTGAGCAGTGTAGGTTTCTCAGAAAGATTGTAATCTTAAGGAAAGACCTTCTTTAGTGCACCAGACTAAACTTCATTAAATGTAAATTAATTATATGTAATATAATAATTGAATTCATGTATTTTCAGATTTTGATAAATTTCAAGATACAATGTTATCTTTATTGCCATTGATTATAAGGTAGTGTTAGGAAGCCTGATTTGTGTGGTTTACTCTTGAAATTTGATAATTTTTTAAAATCTAAATTTTTCTTTTTCTCTTTGGCTTCAGAGTGACAATTTTTTATTTTGGCACAAATCCTCCCTTCCCCTTTATTATTTGTAAATCAGATGGTATAGAGTTAACAAACAGATTTCTAGAACTGGATTTAATTAGCAGCTTTTTAGGATATAAACACTAATGGGTTAGATGGAAAACATTGTTTTGACTGACTGGATAAATGACAAGGCAGTGTTTGATCAAAGTCCAGGAATTGGTCTGGAGCTAATACCCAACTTCTCAGTCTGTCCTTGAGAAGCCAAATAAAATATTTAACCTAGGCCTAATTTTTTTGGGGGGAAAAAGTTTGATTTTTTTGTTAGGCTCTTAAGAAAGTTCTAAGAAATGTTTGGCATACCTTTACACTAAGTGTTTAATAGTTTATTTAGATCTGGTTTCCATGATAGAAAAAAACATCGGTAGTAGGCATTTAAAGAGTTGATATTTGGTTTATGGAACACACTGGCTATAAGATCCTTCAAGATTATTGTTCTTTGCTTTATTTGTTTTATCATAAACCATTTTTTTAAGTAATAGAATTTTTAGTTTTTAGACTATCTTTTATTCCAAAATACTTTACGAACTGTAGGAATGTGCATATGGATGTAACCATGGGTATATATGCATAGAAACGTATTTCCTTGATATACAACTGCCTCTGATGAAAGATGATAACCAATTCTTTGGACATTGTTAGGAGGAAAAAAAATAATTCAGCTTGGGATATTTTTGGTTTTAGTAAATGCTGCATAAACTCAGTGTTCAGGCCTCAGATTTTCAAGCATTTACCTAAGTTCTAAGTCACTGTGTTGTTAGTACAATACTTGGTACAAAAAGACAGGGCTGATTTAATCCTGAATATGTGGTAGAAAGCCACATATTGGTCTAGAAAGCCTATCCACCCTGTAGCATTTGTAGGTGGTTATTAAGTATATGTTTTTATTCTTGAGAGTAGCTATAGCTTGAAGAAAGCTGTCAACATTAATAAAATTGATATTTAGATGAAATTGAATGATTTAAAAAAATTTTAAGATAGGATTATTACTGGAGTAAATAAATTTTTAGTAGACAAGGTTTTAGAAAAGTTGAGTGATGTGTATTCATATTTGAACTTTAGCAAAATTTAGAATTTTGCATAGTCTCAATGTTTATAAATTTATCAAATAGTTATTGGGGTTTCTAACAATTTTAGTTTCTTAGATGTAAAAAGTTAATAGTACTTCTCCATAATAGTGATTTTAAATACTTTTAGAATTTCCATTCCATGATTTTCCTGTCTCCTCCTTGTAACATCTTATTACTCTAGTACTCCAATGGATCCCATCCATGGAGGCATTTTATGCTGTGATTCAGATCATAACCTATTTCTCTCTGTCCATCCAGTGTGACTCATTTGTGCTGTCCCATAAATTTCCCCTTAGGTCTCTTGGAATTGGAGGGATATCAGTGAAACACATGGGCTGTCCATTGGCTTTATCTCTTTAACTGAGCCATTCTTTTTGCCATGCATTACACTTCTTCGATAACATCCTTGACTCAACTTCTCTTGAGTTATTCCACGTGTGTAATGTCTTGAAGCCTGTTTAGTACACCATGTCAGTAAGGCAAGAATTTTTTGAACACTTAATGTACAGTAGTCTAAGGCCTGGGAATACAGAGAAAGGCAAAAACTGTCCCTGCTCTCAAGGAGCTGGTATTTTAATGGGGGAAATAACATGCAAATAACTTTATATATCTAAGTATCTGGCTCCATTAATTCCACCACCCACTTAAAAAGTAAATTACCTTTGTTAGGTAGGTACTTTTTTATTGAATCAAACAATCAGAACAATTGTGAACAGGCCTTGTATACTTCCTTGCAATAAAAGCCATTGTTAGACTGTTTCCCATCTTCAGAATTTGTATAAAAGGCAGGAACAATCTCAGAATTAAGAGTGAGAATAGATGAAGAGATTGGAGCAGGCTTGACCTTTGCTTTATACACCTTTGCTGAGGGGGAAAGGAACAAGTATGAAGTGCTTACTATGTTCAAGCACTTCCGCTATTTGCCTCATTTAATCCTCACAACAATTCTGTAAGGTGGGTGCTATTATTATTCCCATTTTACAGTTGCAGAAACTGAGACAGAAAAGTTAAGTGACTTGCCCAGAGTCATATAGTGTCTGAGTGAGTAGGGAGTGGAATTTTCTTGACTTGTAGACCAGGACTCTTCATCTGCATTTCTACCTACCTGTAAAAGGGAAGTATCAATTATGGTGGAGAAGAGATATAGTGAGAATTATAAGTGAGAAGCAAAGGAGAGGAGGACCTAAGATTAGAGAAGTCCAAGGGTCAGCTTTTTCCCCAATGTCTCCTCTCAAATGTCCATCCAGACATTATAATATAATCTGCTATTTTGTTACCCAAATATTTCTGAATTTTAGCCTCAACCTAGAAGAAGCCAGGAGTTAGTGTTAAGCAGATAGCCTCTGCCTAGGTGTTAGGAATTTTTCTAATTGGCAGCACAGAATGATTGGGACTGAACTTTTCATCTAAAATAAACTCCTTAATGCTGAAGAGGGGGAACCAAATAGACCTTGTTGTTATTGAGTTGTTTAGTCGTGTCCAACTCTTCACAACCCCATTTTGGGATTTCTTGGCAAAGATCCTGGAGTGGTTTGCCATTTTATTCTCCAGCTCATTTTACAGATAAGGAAACTGAGGCAAACAGGGTTAAGTGACTTGCCCAAGGTCACACAGCTAGTAAGTGTCAGAGGCCAGATATGAACTCAAGAAGATGAGCCACTTAGATGCTATTATGTTGCCCCTGAGGATTAAAAAAGAGGTAACGATTAAAATGTGACATAACTTATTCTCGCATATGTATGTGTGTGTGCGCATATATATGTATGTGTGAGAGAGAGAGAGAGAGAGAGAGAGAATCAAAGGTGATCTGATGTGGACCACTTTGTGAGGATGAATGAAGAGAGGTATCTCCAGAAGGTGGAAGTTGAACTGAGTCTTGAAGGAATCCTGGTCAATTAAGAAGTGGAGGGGACATATTCTAGGCATGGGGTATAACTAGTGCAAAGGCCTGGTGTTCAGAGATGGAATGTTGTTGTGGGCCAGAGTATACTGGTGGAATTGAGAAGAGGTCAGTTAACTTCCTGTACTTCCATAACATCTGAAACTAATGTGAGTGAAAAAGCTGTGGGGCAGTTTGAATTAACTGTCTCCAGGTGGATTGTTCAAGGACCAAGCTGTAGACCCTTTGAGGAAGAAAAGTATAAAAGTGATTTTTAAGGCTTTGTCAGAGAGTTCTTGAGATCCAAGGAAACTTGTTTCTTATTTCCTTGTTGATATCTTTTACTTTTCTAGACTGCTTTGAGAACTACTTTTACTTGGGTATATGAATATATTTTTATTAAATATGCTTACTTTAACTCTCAGGTTTTGAGTACCCTGTGAGAGAAGCAGCAAGGGAATCAGTATAGCCAGATCATGGAATGCATGGAGGGAAATAATGTATTAAAAAACTAGAAAATTAGGAGGGGACTAGTTTATGAAGTGCTCTAAATGCCTCAAAGAGGACTTCATATTTGTGCCAGAGGTGGTTGGGAGGTACTGGAGTTTTTTGTTTTTGTTTTTCTTTGTTGGAGGGGAGGCTACAGGGCTGTGTATAATAGTCAGGCCAGGCTTTAGAAAAATAACTTTGGCAGCTCTATCTTCTGGCTCTCCTGGCTTCAAATTCCATCTTCTACAGGAAACCTTTCCCAATCCCGGTTCATGCTAATGCTGTCCCTTCTTTTTTGATCATCTCCAATTTATTTTGTGTATATGTTGTTTGTACATAGTTTGCATATTTTCTCCACCATTAGATTGTGAACCTCTTAAGATCAAGGACTGGTTTTTGCGTGTCTTTGTATTCCCTCATCAGTTAACACATACCTGGCACATAGTTTGGGGTTAATTAATTGCTTGTTGATTGACTAATTGAATAACTGAATGGAGGATAGATTGGTGTTAGGAGAGAAATTGAGGCAGAGAGACAAGTTACAATATCCTGAACTAGGATGGTAGCTGGGTGAGTGAATGGTAGAGGGCTATATGAGAGAAAGATTTGGCAACTGTTTGGATATGTGTTGAGTGGGAGTGAAGAGAATAAGATGGCACTGAGGTCGCAAACGTAGATGACTAGAATGATTGTGGTGTTCTTGATAGTAATAAGGAAGTTTGAAAGGGGAAGTTTTGAGGGGAAATAAATTCATCATGTTGAATTTGAGATATCTATGAAATATATAATTTGAGGTGTCCAAAAAGCAATTGGTGATATGTGATTGGGGCAGAATATATAGATCTGGGAATCATCTACATTGATCAGTATGAATTCAACTCATAGGATTGAATGAAATAATCGAGCCCATTGGAGCCAATAAAATCGAGTGAGATAATCGAGAAAATCGAGAGAGCAAAAAGTAATGTGCCTAGGACAGAGTCTTGGGGGATGCCAGTTAGGTTGATGGATATGACAGTTCTGAAGAATTAGCAAACAAGAGTGGGAAGAAGTATTAAGACATATTAGGAAGAGTGTCAGGAGAGAGCATTATTGCAACCAAGAGAAGAGAAGTAGTCAGGAGAACGTGATTAAACAGTGTCAGATGCTGCAGAAAAGCAGGGATCAAGAAGGATCAGGATCGAGAAAAGCAATTAAGAAATTTCTTTGTGGAGAGCAATTTCAGTTGAATGATGAGGTCAGATACAAGGATACAAAGGGTTTAGAAATTGAGTGAGAGGAGAGGAAATGGAGGCACTACCCTTTGGATGATTCAGAACCTTGAGTACTAAAGAAACTGGTGTTTTATGATTCTGTTCGTTATTTTAAGAATAGAGCTGGACCGGTGATTTCTTTGGTATAGGCAATTCCTAGGTGAGGTACTCTCAATGCAGGTCAGGACCTTCTCTGTAATTTACAGTCATAAGTGAGTTGGCTGCATCATCTAGAGGTTAAGTGACTTGCCCAGGGTCACATAGCCAGTGTTTATAGAGGCAGGATTTCACCCAGGTTTTCTTGACTTTGAGGTCTGTTTCACACCATGCTGCTTCAAGATGATTGCTTCAGGGAGAAATTTGGAGTCATTAAAAGAACTGTGAAAATTTCCAGAGACAATCCAGCCTGCTCTTTTCCTCTTTGGTTCTATAATAGTAGAAATTAGTAGTTTGAAATCTGGTACTGCTAGAACCCCTTCTTTCCCACTTTTTTCATTATTTCCCTTGAGATTCTTGCTGTTTTGCTTTTCAGATAAATTTTCTTATTATTTCTCTAGCTCTATCAGTCCTTTGGTAGTTTGATTCATATGGTAATAATTAAGTACAAATTCTTTAATTACAGGGGGTTTATATAAAACAAGTCAAAATAATCCAGTAGTCACTTGGAATGTTACCAACTAACTTTGTGACATTGAGTAAGTCATTAAACCCTTTTGGCTTGTTTCTCCATCTTTAGAGTGAGGAGGTACCTTCTAATTATTTTCCCCTATGTTAGTTAAGGTGATCAGTAATTGGATTGTGAATAGTGTACAGACAAGAAAAATAACAGTCAGCAAGTAAATTTCTGAAAACATATGCTTTGGTCAGCAGTACATCCTTTTAATGTGTGTGTGTGTGTGTGTGTGTATGTATAATATCTGTAAGTAAATTGGTCTTTTTGTTACATTTAAATAAGACTTCTAATTGGCATATAATTGAGCCAGATCTTTTCTGCTATAACATTAATTGTAGATGTTTTGAAATGTGTTTTGGGCAGCTCTCCTCAGCTTTTTTTTTTTTTGTTAATTTATATTTAAATGTGCTATGTATTGTATTCATATAATATTAAATTTATATGATATTTACATAGATGGCACTTAAATACTTAATTTTATTGGATCAAATAATGAAATTATAAGATTTTGGAGCTGGAATGCTCATAGATGGAGATTATAGGTCTAGACCTGGAAGGAACCTCAGAAGCAATTGAGCCTCCCTTTTCCCTATAGATGAGAAAACTGAGAACCAGGAAGGGTAAATGACATAGGTAGCAAATATCAGAAGTGGATTTGAATTTAGGTTGTCTGATTCTGGAACCATTGCTCTTTTTTTCAGTGTATCATGCTGCTTGTATCATGCATCCTTAGAGATTTTTTTGATCTAGCACCTTCATTTTCTTTATCATAATATTTAGAGCTGCAAGGGACCTTAGAGATCATATATGTAATCCAGTATGCCTATTAAATGACTCTAACGCTCAGGTTAGCGAAGTGAAATTGCCAGTCCACTTTTAGAGAAATTTCTATACCAGTGGTTACCTAAACCAATGAAATTAGAAGTTTAGACAGTAATGCCTGCAAAGTTATGTAACAGCGTTATGTTTCTTAGGGATAGGATATTGGACTGATGGAATATATCTTACTCTACTGTTAAGATTATAGGCTCCTTAAGAGAATGATCTGTGCTTTGAACAATAAACACTTATTTAGAATCTGCCTTTTACGTTCAAGATAGTTTGCTAGGCAGTAGAAGTGCTTTGAATGTTTGATTTTATATTCATGGTATCCCCTTCTCCTGGTACAAAGTACAACCTCTCCTTTTTATCCTGCCCAATTCTTGGCCATTTCCTTTGTAACACAACTAACCAGTGTACTGAAGAGTAAAGGAACCTTGGTTCTGTTAATATTTCAAGGGTAGCAGTGTAATGTTTGGGCCCATACACCTTTCATTTTTTTGCATGTATATACATATATGTATACATGAGTGAACCTCTTTTTCAGGTCATACTATCTTTTATGTCATTTCTCATGTGAAAGTTATTGTCAGTAATATTCTGCAGCCTTTTTAGGGTGCCACAGGTCGTTCTATTGCCTTTTGTGTTACTTGGAATTTTGATTCCTTCAAGGTTAGTCTTCATGATTTAAAGCAATGTAGTATCACTATTAGAGTACTGGGATTTTGAGGCAGTGAACAATTTGAAAACATCTGAATGTGATCCAGCCAAATTCTCTATACTCAAAGGGCAATAAAAGAGAAATTAAAAAAAAAAAAGGTATGTTGAAGGCAAGGGGAAGATTGAGGGATAGGAGTGCTATTCATAGTGGATTGGATAATGCAAATGAATAATAAATGAAGAAGTAGAACTAGGTTGCATAGTACAATGGAAATTGTGCTGGATTTGGAGTAAAGTCCACAAATATTTATTAGTTGCATACTGTGTGCCAGTCACTGTGCTAAATGTTATCTCTTCTACATCTTGGGTTACGTTTATATTTACATGTGCTGAAGAAGTATGAATTATTATGGTATTAAAAGATAAAATATGTTGATATTATGCAGTACTATACATATATTTTATGCATTTCTGAGATTCTAGACTTTTTCTATTCCATCTTCTGGCCTTTGCATATTGTCTGCGGCTTCCGCGAAACACTGCCCCCTCCCCCCCATTTGTATTTAATTTCTCATGCTGACCCATGATGTATCGAAACCATGATGGGGAGTATCATGATATGGAAGGGATAACCATACTTGGACCTAAGTCCTCTAAAAAAATGGTATGATTTCTGAGCCATTGTTGGTTATCTTTGAAATAAGGGAGGGGTGTTGTAGGACCAGAAAAGGACCAATGCTTGATTTTAGAAGGGGTAGAATTTGCAGAGCCATTCTTCTGAACTTGTTTTTGACTTTTGGCAAAATTTTACAATACATTATTAAAAGGATTATTTGTGAACACTTAGGAAAATGATTATCACTAAAAGCCAGCTTGGCTTCATCAAGAACAGGACATACCAGACTAACTTAATTTCCTTTTTTTTTTTTTTTTATTTTGACAAGGCAGACAAGACTAATAGAACAGAGGGAGGCTTTAGTATTCCTACGTTTCAACATAACATTTGACAGAGTCTTTCATGTTATCTGTATTGATAAGATGAAGAGACATGGCCTAGAGAACAGTGTAGATGGGAGAATTCAGAACTGCTTGAGTGATGCAGATTAAAAAAAGTAACCTTTTACTAATGGGTATTGGTGGTCTATTGAAATACCTCAGGGATGTGGTCTTGGTTTTGTTCTATTTAAAAAAAATAGAAACTTTTATTCATGATGCAATTTGTTGTGTTGGAGAGGAGAGCTTTGTAGTTGGAATCAAGAGCCTGGGGACTTAATTACCAACCCTGAGCAAGTGCCTTAATTTTTTTGTTGTTGTTGAATTACAATTAAAAAAAAAACCAACTTGAATTTAAACCAATCACATAAAAGAGCATTGTAAATGAAACCAACAAATCTCCATTTTATGCTGTTGCTTTTTAAAAAAGTATGTAATTCTACGTGTTACTTTCAAAATTGTCCAGCTTGTCTGTGCTTCCTTCAGAATTTCCTTTTCTCATTTGTGCATTTTAAAAAATGTTTCATTGGCCCTCTTTGTTTGTATTTTTGACATTATGGCTGATCCTTCTCAGCCCCTTAATTCTTCTTCCATTTAGTAATGGAGAGAATAAGCATAGTCATGCAAAATAAATTAATACAATAGTAGCTATATCCAAAAATATGTCTTTTTCTTCACCTTATGCCCTCTTTATCAGTCAAGAGAGCTCTCTTGGAGACATGGTTAGCTTTTTTGCATTGATCAGAGTTCTTAAACCTTTCAAAACTGTTTCTTTACATTATTGATGTTGTAAAAAATTGCCCTTTTGCTTCTGCTTGAATAACTCTCTCTTTTTACAATTTAGGATTCTTTGAAATTGTAACTTCTTACAGTGAAATAATAACCCATTACGCTTGTATAACACATTTTATTCAGCCATTCTGAAATTCTCTAAGAGGCAATCTGAGGCATCTCTTAAGATTTAAGGTCTTGCTTTTTCTTTTTATCTCTTTTATTCCACCTTCAATATTAGTAAGTTTGTTTACAATGTTGGCATCTATTTCCTCTTCATTATGATCCTCCCTCTTAACACTCTCCTATCTTCACTTGATTTCCTGTTAAATGTATTTCTACACCAAACTCTTCGTATGGTGTATATTCAACCTTTTTTTACCTGTTTCAGATAAGTGATGCCTGTATCATCTGCTGCATATTCTCCCCCATCCTCTATTCTAGGTTACTCTTCTCATGTACTTCAGATATGAGAAATAGCAAGTTCCACCCGCTTCTTTCACTTTTCTACTTGATTATTGTTGTTTTTGTTCATCCTGTCCTTCCTTTATGAAGAGGACCAATGACATCCAGAGGGTGATATCTTGCCCTGCTAAGTGAATTGGATTTAAGTGAGGCATGGCTGTGCAAAGTCATTTTGTGCAAAACCTCATTCTCTTCGCCATAGTAATTGGGAGTCTAGTGGCAAGACATAATTCAAGATGACTGACTAGGGCTCCTGGATGCAGTGGGAGAGCTTGGCTTTTTTAAGCTGAGGTCTAAGTTTCTCTGAGGCAATACTCATTCAGTGATTAAAAGCTAGGTAAGAATTGAAGGGAAAGGTGGCCTCAGAAAGATTTGTTCATTGTTTGGATTTTGATGGTTAGAGTGAGTGTAAGGTAGCAGTTGTTTCTGTTCTGGCCAAAAATCCTGAAGGTCTTCCCCTCCCAGATTGATTCTTTTGAGAAGGTTTATCACCAAGGCAATATTCACTGCACCTGCAGCAACAGTGAATATGAGGGTATAGTTCTGAATCGCAAAGTATAACAGACTTTCCACATTGAGGGCAGAAGAAAAACATTTATTCAGATACCAGAAAGCCATATCCCAACACCAGAAAGCCAAATCCATCATAGTAACCAAGAAGTCAATACACATTAGCACTGCAGGGGACAACGCCATTCCCAAGCCTTCCCCTTCAAACTCCCCCTTCCCACAAGCAAACACTCACAACACCAGCTGTGCCTGCCTGTGCCCTCTCTTCTCTGCCCTAATTGCTCTCACCAACTTCTTCCCAGCTCTGTTCCACCCTTTCAGCAAGCTCCTGCCACCACATGTGACTTAGGCTTCTGTGTGATTTAAGCAGGTCACATGGGCGTATAAATGCGTGGGGAAGATCTTCAAATTAAGCAAAAATATATTAACAATACAGAAGGCAAACTATATTTATTGTGTTCCCCTCTTCAGAGCCTCATAATGGAACCAGTTCACCTCCCTGGACTTCTGTTTTTGTTATTTAACTCCTGTACAAATCAGAATCATGACTGGGGAGTTAGAATATTCCTTGTTTTCATTGCCACTTCCATGATCTCTCTTTACCATAACCTCTCCTTTGAAGTTGATTCAGTCCATATTTATTATTGAATCAAGATTTTGGTGTCTGTTGTCTCTCAGTCTCTGGTACTCTCCTTCCTTTCTCAAATTTGTTGCTCAATTTTTCTCTCTTCTCTAACTCTTGCCCTCATGTAGGGAACTTCAAAATGCATTTAATACTACTTCAAACATTCTCACCTCCTAATTACTCAACTTACTCGTTTCCTGTGACCTACTCCTTCACCCAGACTCAACTACACCTAGAAGATTGTCATAATGTTGATCTTGCTATCACTTTCAAGTGTTCCTCTTTTCTGTTCATGAACTCTGAAATTCCTTTCCCTGATCATAATCTCATTCTATCTCTCCTTCTGCCTAGTAACTTCAGACTCTTCTTTATCCTCACTGTGACCTGTAATGCCTCTGTCACCTCTCATTTCTTTCCTAGTGTCAACCCCAGAGTTCAGTAAGAAAGATGAATAGAATTAGGTTGTATTTGTGTTTTATTTCTCTCAAGCTGGCAGCAAGGAACTAAGCTCCCTTTGGGCTTAGGTTGCAAAGCTGGGTGGGAATGGCCTTGTCATGGCCCAATCAGGTACTACCATGGTGGGTTTGATTTTTCCTGGCCAAGGGATTGTTTCATAGAAGTCACAAGGCACACCAGGGTATACAGAGCAAGGAAGAAGGTCAGGATGAAAAGTCTCCAAGGCCCCGGAGCTAGGATGCTTGTGCTAGTTTTGTCTGGTAGAGGTGGTATGAATAGGTTTAAGTCAGTTCTGCTATCACAGCAGAGGGAGTTTGGAGATCAGCAGGCTAACATTGCAAAGGATCTTGATATGTCAAGCTCTAGGGAAGCTTAGCCTGCCTCCTGATTGGCTGATTCTGATTCCCAGGTTAATTAGCCTTCTCTGGGAGAGTAAGGGAGCTCAAGCAAATCAACGTGGTTAGTAAAGTCATTAACTATTCCATTTCCACACTAATCCATTACCTCTGTACTGACTGTACTCTCCTCCTTTCCCCACTTTGACCACCTTGGTGAAACAGTTCAACTTTATACTTTGTTCATCTCTTAAATCCCGTTCTCTTCTATCTTATTGCCAGAATTGTTCTTCTAAGTCCCCTTCTTGGATCACTTCCACCTTCTGATGTCTTCAGTCCTATTCACCTGCTGCTGAATGAAGCTGGAGAAAATTATGAAATGGTGCTGATAGATCCATTACAGTTTTATGTAATAGAATCTTAACTGGACCCTCACCGTGACAAGGCAATTCTTTTTATACTTAACTAGTTAACTTATGGTTCCACTCACTATAGTGGCTTTTCCAAACTTTTTTTATCCCTACTCAAACCTCCCATGGCTCTGTTTACCCTCACTCTCTCAACTGAGAACCTTGCTTCATAATTCTCTGAAAAAAATGGAGGCCATGTTCTTAGACTTACTTGTTACCCTTTCCTCCTGATCTCACATCATTCAGATCCCTTCTGTCACTTTGTCCCTCTTCATACCTGACTCTCATCAAGAGGCCTCCTTGCCAAGACTAATCTCTCTACCTGCACAAGTGATCCCATTCCATCTTCTCTTCTTCAATATTGTCCCGTCTAATACTCCCTGCCTTAATTCTCCCTCCTGTCTTCAATCTCTCCCTGTCTGCTCATTGCTTTCCTACTGCATACAAACACCCATGTCTCTCTGATCTTCAAAAAATTCTTGATCTGTACATTCTCAGTAGTTATCAACCCATTTTCTCTCTTTGCTTTTGTAGCTAAACTACAAGGCTGTCTACATTTGATGTTTCCATTTCTTTCCCTTTCACTTTCCAAGTCTCTGCAGTGTGGTGTCTGACCTCATCATTCAATTGAAACTGGTTCTCTCCAAAGATCTTAACCGTTAAATTTAATGGGCTTTTCTTTATCCTCATACTTCTTTTTAATTTTAATTTTATTTTTTCTCAATTATATGTAAACAGAAATTTTTAACATTCATTTAAAAAAATTTTTGAGTTCCAAATTTTCTCACTGCTCCCTTGAAAAGGAAGGTGATTTTATATAGATTCTTACATGTACAGTTATGCAAAACATTTCCATATTAGTCATGTTGTAGAAGAAAATGCAGACTTACCTCTCCCCCCAATAATAAAGAAAGTAAAAAAGTATTCTTTAACCTGAAATCACACTCCTTCAGTTCTTTTTCTAGAGGTGGATAGTATTTTTTATTGTAAGTCCTTGGGAATTGTCTTGAATCATTGTACTGCTGAGAATAACTAAGTCATTCATGGTTGCTCATTATACTGTTATTGTGTACAATGTTCTCTTGGTTCTGCTCATTTTGCTTTGCATCAATTCATGTAAGCCTTCCCTGGATTTTCTGAATGCATCCTGCTTGTCATTTCTTATAGCACAATAGTATACCATTATAATCATATATTATGACTTGTTTAGCTGTTCCCAAATTGATGGATATCCCCTCAATTTGCAATTTTTTGCCACTGCAAAAAAGCTGCTATAAATATTTTTGTGCAAACAGGTCCTTCTCCTTTTCCTTTGATCTCTTTGAGGTAGAGACCTGTAGTAGTGGTATTTCTGGGTCAAAGAGTATGCATAATTTTATTTATAGCCCTTTGGGCATAGTCCCAAATTGCTCTCCAGAATAGTTGGATCAGTCTACAACTCCACCAACAGTGCATTGGTGTTCCATTTTTTCCACTCTACCCCCAATATTTGTCATTTTCCTTTTTTGTTATATTAGCCAATTTGATGGGTGCAAAGTGGGTGCCTCAGAGTTGATTTAATTTGCATTTCTCTAATTAATAGTGATTTAGAGCATTTTTTCATATGATTTTAGATAGCTTTGATTATTTTGTCTGAAAACTTTATATCCTTTGATAGTTTGTCATTTTGGAGTGACTTACATTGTTATAAATTTAACTCAGTTTTCTATATATTCAGGAAATAAAGTATATCAGAGAAGCTTACTGGAAAATTTTCCTTCCAGTTTTTGGATTTCCTTCTACTCTTGGCTGCATTGGTTTTGTTTGTGCAAAACCTTTTTAATTTCATGTAATCAAAATTGTCAATTTTATCTCCTTTAATGCTCTCTATCTCTTGTTTGGTCATGAATTCTTCCCTTATCTATAGACCTGATGGGTAAAATAGCTATACTTTTTTATCCCTCTGCAACCTTTGACACTATGTATCACCTCTTGATAATTTCTTCTCTAGTTTTTTGTGATGCTGTTCTCTCTTATTTCTCTTTCTCAGCCTACTTTTTTGTATCTTTGGTCCAGTTATGGGTATTCCTCAAGACTATCCTGGACCCTTTTTCTCTTCTCTATCAGTACTGTTTCATTTGGTGATTTCAACTTCCATGGACTCAAAATGATCCTTTTCTCATTTGTTTATCCTGCTCTAATTTCTCTTCTAACCTTCAGTCTTGCATCATCCTGTAAACATCTTAAACTGATCTCCAAACTGAACTTACTATCTTTCCTTCCAAATCTTTCTCTGTGACACAGAGACACCCACAGTCACACCCCTTCCTCCTCCCCCAAACTCTCTATTTAATCCTTCAAGTCCACAGGCGGTGGCATGCTAGAAAGGCCTTAAATGGGAAGAATTCAACGTGGGGAGAAGAGAATCATCCAGATTAGTTGTAGCACACCAAGAGGAGGGTTATGAGATTAGAGTTGGAATATAAGTGGTTCCATGTAGGATTTTTCCTTATTGCTATTAGTCATTAAAAAGGTCCCATAGGTACCTCAGAGTTCAACATGTGGTAAAATGAAAATAGCATTGACTCTGGAAATCGTAAGACCTGGGTTCAAATCATAACTCTGTGACACATACTGCCTGCGTGACTCTGAGTAAGTTATTTAACTTCCCTGAGAGTTTCATCAATTTTAAATGAAAGGTTAGACCTGATGGCTTTTAAAGTCTCTTCTAATTATTGATTTATACTGATGTTCCCCCTAAACTCACCCCTCCTCCATACTTCTCTGTTTTTCTTCAGTCATCCTTGATTTTTTTTTTCTTAACATTATAATCATTTAGTTGGTGTTTTCTTTCCACACAAAATTGCTTATGTCCCCTTCCCTCTACTCACAGAGCCCCCCTTCTATTTCAGGCCTTTATCATTCTCTCTTGAACTACTCTAAGAGTAATTTTATTTTCTTATTTCTATTTCATTCTCCACAGAGTTAACAAATAATCTTGGTAAGGCACAAGACTGTGTTATTGCACTGCTTAAAAACTACCAGTGGCTCCTCATTGCTGAGAGAATAAAATGCAAGTTTCTTAGCCTGATTTAAAGTGTTCCACAACTACTTTTCCAAACCTGTTATTTCTCTATCTCTTCTTATTGTTTATAATTTATTTAAAGATGGATAATTTATGTGGGTTTTACATCCAGCAACTTTATTGAAATTCTTAATTGTTTCAGTGATTTCTTTTGTGACTGTTTAGGGTTCTCTAAACTATCATGTCATCTGCAAAAAAGTCATGATTTTTTTCCCTCTTTCCTTGTGCTTATTTCCTCAGTTTCTTTTTCTTGTTTTATTTTCATAGCTAGCATTTTAAGCACTCTGCCAAATTGTAGTGGTGATAATGGGCACACATATGTAGTATTGATCTTACTGAAAGGGCCTCTAGTTTATATATGTTATCTATAATGCTTTTCCTTGGTTTTTAGATAGATACTACTTAAAGAGAGAACCAATTATTTCCATGTTTTCTAGTTTGTTTTTTTAAACAGGAATGGGTGTTTTATCTTGTTAAGCTTTTCCTGCATCTGTTGATATATAGTTTTTATTCTTATTAATATGGCCTATTGTGTTTATAGTTTTCATAATAAAATGAATAAAATCTGCCTTCTAATCTAGCTTTTTAGAGTATATAATCTGTTATATGTTTGCTCCAGTTTCCTTTTAATGTTTTATTTAAAAATTTTGCATCAATATTCGTTAGGGGTGTTGATCTGTAGTTTTGATTCTTGGTTTAGGTATCAAGATCATATTTTTGTGATAGAAGGAATTTGGTAGCATCACTTCTTTCAGTTTATGTAATATCAGAATTAATTTTTCCTTGAATGTTTAAATAGAATTCAGTTTCGGATCTGTTTGGGTTTTTTCCTTTAAAATTCATTTATGGCTTGTTTAATGTCTTTTTCTCTAAGATTGGGACATTTCAGTACTCTATTTCTTATTTTGTTTATCTGGGTATTTTGTATTTTTTTGTAGCAATTTCATTTAAATTGTCAGTTTTATTGAAATACAGTTGGGAAAATTTTGTTGTAGATTCTTTCATTTTCTATATGGGGAATTTGGGTTTTCTCTTTAAATTATTGATTTTTCTGTTTTTAAAAAATAGCTGCTAGTTTTATTTATTAATCTATAGGATTTTTTTACTTGCAATTTTTGTTAATCTCTTTGATTTTTAGGTTTTCTGTTGATGTTTTAATAGGAATTAAAAATTTCTTTGATATTCTTGTTTTGCTAGTTGCATAGTCAACTCATTGATTTGTGAGGTTTTAAAATCCTAATATAGTCAGTCATTTTTGTAAAGATGCTATATGCAACTGATTAATACATATATTCCTTTTTATTCCCATTAAGTAACCTCCAGAGTTCTGTTATATCTAATTTTTCTAAAATTTTATTCTGGTCCCTTTTTTTTGGGTTAGATTTGTCTACTTCTGAAAAAGGGTATAAAGGTATAATGAGGTCCTTTTATATTATCTATTATGTTATTTTTATAGTTTTACTTTCTATATATGCTTATAATTTATCTTTTCCTCTAAGTATTTTGATACTAAAACATTCAGTTGCATATATGTTAAATCTTAAAATAAATTCATTTTTAACAAAATAATTCAATCCCCCAGTTCTGTTCTTTGGAGTGTGGCTTTGCTACAGCTCACCTCTGTTCCTCAATTCCTGCTCTGGTCACTTGCCTGTGGGTAAAATTTGTGATCTTTTCCTGGAAAGATTATTCATTGTGGTTTCTCTTTAAGTTTCTAATCACTTCAAGAAGTTTGACACTCATCTGAGGTCATTGCATAGTTGTAAGGGGAGCTGAGTTTCAACAAAATATAATTTCCTTGTTTACCTCTTTTGTCATTTTTCTTTTTTTTTGCCTTGTCTCTAAACTCTTGATTGCTACCCCTGCATATTTGGTTAGGCTAGAGACAGAATAGATTTTTTTCCTCTAACGTCTTATTTTAACTCTGTCAATCTTTGTTTCAAGAATGTTTTTCCTTTCCTTTTATACCTTTCTTCATGATCACTCCCCTGCATTTATACTTGGTTTGCGTATGATTAATCTCTTTTTGAGTTTACCCTCTTTCGTATTCTTTCCTTTCCTCTCTCTCTGTTCCCTCCTGTTATCCTATTGAGTTGAATTCTATACTATACCAAACTCTTTATGTGTGTTTCTAACTCTCCTTTGACCAGTTCGGATGAAAATGAGGTTCAAGTAATAGGTGGTGCAGCGGATAGAGCACCAGTTTAGGAGTCAGGAGGACCTAAGTTCAAATCTCACCTCAGACACTTGACACTCACTAGCTGTGTGACCTTGGACCAGTCACTTAACCCCACTTGCCCCATCCTGGGTCATATCCAGTCATCCTGATGAATATCTGGTCACTGGATTCAGATGGCTCTGGAGGAGAAGTGAGGCTGGTGACCTGCACAGCCCTCTCTCACTCAAAACAAAGTCAAGTGCAGAGTTAGATCATTATCTCTCTGTTGGCACAGGCTTCTTCGTCATCGAAGGATGAACCACACACCTTTTCATGTTTCTATAGACTTGTGCTTCTATATTCTATGTAAGTTCTATAGCTTATATATACATATATATATATATAGCTATGTATGTTCTATAGCTTGTGTTCTCTTCTATAGCTTGTGTTCTCTGATTATGTGAGATACATTCTCCCACTGTTTCTCTCCTTTTCCCTCAGTTTATAATTTTTCCTCCCACTTCCCATTTTTTTCAGAGTCATCAAAACATAACAAAACATTCCCAGGTCTTCCATCTGATTTGACTCCCTTTATAACCCCTGATGATATTAGGGTTCTGAAGGTATATCTGTATCATTTCTGTGCTCTCCTCCCCTTCACCATATGAATCTAATCATCTCACCCTTATAAAGTCTTTTCTGCTTATACATTTGTTTTCACTTTTCTATGTGACTTGACTCCTCCAGTGTTTTTATTTCAGTTTTATGCAGCTCTGGTCTTTTCATTAGAAATGCCCCCCCCCCCCCCCCCATTATTCAGTTTTGCTTAGTAAGTTATTATTGGTTACAGACATTTAATATTATATTCCATGTTCTCTGATCCTTTTGGGTGGTAGCTGCTAAATCTTGAGTGGTCCTGACTACAATTTCTTGATACAATCTTGGTACTTGAGTGCTTTTTTTGGCTGCTTGCAGTGTGTGTGTGTGTGTGTGTGTGTGTGTGTGTGTGTGTGTGTGTGTGTGTGTGTGTGTGTGTGTGTGTGTGTGTGTGCGTGCCCCCGTTCATTCTAGATTTTGGCTGTCATATTTCTGGGAATTTTCATTTTGAGATTTTTTTTCAGGAAGTTACTAGTAGATTCTCTCTATTTTTGCGTTGTCCTCTTATTCTAATATATTTGACCAGTTTATTTTTTGTGATTTCTCAAAATATACTGTCAAGGCTTTCTTTGTAATTATGATTTCCTCTGGTAGTCTAATAAGTTATTTCTCCTTGATGTATTTTCCACATCATTTATTTTCGATTTGAAATGAGATAATTTACAGTTTTTTCTAATTTTTTTTTTTTTAATATTTGTTATTGTCTCATGGAATCATTACTTATTTGGTCCATTCTACTTTTTAGCAAATCTGTTGTTGCCTAAGGTTTTATGTCTCTTATTCTAAACTGTTAATCCTCTTTCCAAGTCTCTCATCTATAGATCTTATTCTTTTTCAAGGTTTTCTTCAAGCACTTACAGTTTATTTATATTTATTTACAATGTTTCTGTGCCCTAATACATGGCCAATTTTTGTAAAAGTTCCATGTGTTGCTAATATTCTTTAGCAGTCCAGTTTAGAAGATGCTGTAAGTTTTTTAGGTCTAGCTTCTCTAGTTTAAGTCTATATTTTCCCATCTATTTGTGTTTTTGTTCAATTTGTTTAAAAACTGAGAGGGATGTTTACAGTTTTCTGCTATTATTATATTGCTTTCGATGTCTTCTTGTAACTCAGTTAATTTTTCCTTTGTGAATTTAGATACTAAGACATTTGGAGCATGTAATTGTAATGTTGATATTGGTTAGTTCCTTATAGCTTCTTTGAGGATAATGTAGGTTTCTGCTAATCTATAGGTTTTTGTTTTTGCTTGTCTGATAGTATAATTGCAATTCTTGCCTTTTTGGATTTATCTGATTTATTTAATTTTGTCCTACGCTTTTTTATTCTCTTAGTCTTTGTTTTTTAGGTGTGTTTCTTGTAAGCAGCAGATTGATTTTTTTATTTAATCTATCATTTTTTTCATTTTACTGGATTGTTAAATCCAGAAATAAAGTTACAAAATTAGGTTTATATTTTCCTACATTTGTCTTTATTTTTTTCCCTTGAATTAAGACATTTTTTGTTCCTTTTCCTCTGTTAAAATAATACTTTATCTCTTCATTTATTTTTACATAATAAACTTTAAAGCAACCTTATAAAGTAACACATTCTCTTCCATTCATGCTTAAACTCCCTTCTTCCACCCATTTATGATGCTTTTACCTGGTTTTGTAGTTTTAACTTATTAATTTCTTTTCATTTCTTCCTTTAGTCTAGTTGTTTAATTCTTCCCCCTGTAGTTCATTAGGAAAGTAAAATCCTTTTTCCTTTTTATCCCTTCACCACTTGTTTTGTTAGTTTTTAACATTTTCTTGTATTTCCTAAAAAGAATTTCTTTCTCTTATTCTATTCATTGTTTGTAGACTTTTCCTATTGCCTTTTCTTCAATTCATTACTTTTATAAGTATTCTTTCTTTAATCGATGTATTCTTCACAGAATTAAAACTTCTCAGGTACCTGTTTTGAGTTTACTCTTCTAAATGGTTTCTATGTCATTGCCTTGTAAATCTTCCCCTATTATTCCCCACCATCCCCTCCCCCCCCATTTTTTCCCCTGTTGTGCTTTACTCTTGGAAGTATCAGTTTCTGCAGGAGATAGAAAGAATAGGACTTTGTAAGAGCGAGGATCCCGACATACACAGGAGATCCTGCTGTACGGGTCCTTAGATCTGCTATTCTAAAAGGAAAGCAGCTTTTGAGGGGTCAGTATTCTACTTTAATGAAACACATATATCATTCACTTAGTTCAGGTGGAAGTCAGCACCCTGAATTTCAGGGACAATACAAGCAGAAATTCCAAACAGTAAGACCAAAGACAGGGCTTCCAACTGTCTAACCATAAGCATACATACATCATAAATCAACAGACATATCCATCTGTCTGACCATATATCATAGTTACCTGAGAGAGAAGCACCAACATCTGGGTTTTCAAAGCCAGGGGATTCCTTAGTGGCTACCTAGAGCCTCGTCTGGCCAAATAAACACTTCCAGTGAGTAATCCCCAAAACAAAACCTCACCTTAGAGTGTATATACACTTTTCCAGAATCAGAGGGCATCACAACCCTTGAGAATCAGTGCCTCATTAGAAATTAACAAAAGTTCTGTGCTTTTCTACAAAACAAATCTCCCCTAATCAAACTTCCCTTAATGGGCAGACCCATTAATGGATGGGGAAGGTCTTTAACTCTCATAATTACCATTACATTGGGCCCCAAGATCTTTCACATCCATTACATGGGCAACTTGTATCTGAATGGACATTAACATTTCTTAAGTAAATGTAACATAATTCCCACAAAATAAACACATCATGAACTTTACATTTGCAGAATGCATAACATAACATCATTCTTTGGGGGTCAGTCTTTGGAGAGTGTGCAACTAGCTCCTCCTCAATCCAAAACAAAATGTCCAAATAAAGTCCTCTTGGGGATATGTCTTCCCCACACTGCTCTTGTGGGCATTCTCAGGTGCAGGCTCTAATGAGCCAAGTCCCAGTCTTAGCAATGCTTCAGCCCCTGCTTCCAAATCCTGAGGGGCATCTGGGCAACAAAGTCATCGGGGTGGGGTCCTTGGGGTTACAGGGCATGTTTCCCCATCCGCCATAGGCAGCTCCACCCCCTGGGTCCCAAACTATTCCAGGGAATGCTGCAAAAGCCTTGCTGTGCAGTCTCCATCTTGCCTCAGGGCTGAACTCTGAACTCCCGGGTTCCTCCTCCTCCAGCAGGAACCAGTCCCTCCCAACCCCTTCCCCCCCAGTGGATCTATGACTCACCTTTGCAAGGTCAGCACACTGGCAGTTTTCTTCTCCTGTTCCAGGGCTCCACTCCAAGTTCTCACTGCTCCTGCCTGGGCTCTCCACATAATACAGGGTGCTCCTGGGGCTCCATAGAACCATAGCCACCAAATGGGGAAACAATGAACAATTATCGCAGCCTTCATGCTTTCTTTTTAATTTATGCAGATCCTGCCGACTGTGCCATAAATGTAACAGCAAGGGCCCCAATATACACAGAACCTGCTGTACAGGTTCTTAGATCTGCTTTTCTAAAAGGAAAGCAACTTTTGAAGAGTCAATAATCTGCTTTAGTCAGGTACATGTATCATTTACTTAGTTCAGGGGAAAAAGTCAGCTCCCTGAACTTCAGGGAAATTACAAACAGAAAGACTAACAGACCAGGCTTCCAACTGTCTGACCTTAAGCAATATGTACATCACAAATCAACAGACAGATCCACCTGTTTGACCATACATACATAGTTATCAGAGAGAGAAGCATCAACATCTGGGTTTTCAAAGCTGGGGGGCTCCTTAGTGGCTACCCAGAGTCTCATCTGGCCAAACAGACACTTCCACAACACTTCCAATGAGTAATCCTGAAAACAAAACCTCACCTTGGAAGATACATTTTACATATATATATATATGAAATATACTTTTCAGAGCCAGAAGGCATCACAATCTTTGAGAACCAGTGCCTCGTAAGATATTGACAAAAGGTGTGTGCCTTCCTACAAAACAAATCTCCCCCATCAAACTTCCCTTAATGGAAAGGCTGGGAAAGATCTTTAACTCATAATTAACATTACAGACTTCCCCATGGTAAAAATTTTCCCATGTCTCTGATTTTGTGACTCATTACTACCCCCTGCTCTCTTTTAACTTAAATTATTATTTTTTTTTACTGTTCTTCTTCTTCTTCTTTTTCTTCTTCTTTTTTTTTTTTTTGCCATTTGCCATGAAATTTCCTTCTGGGTCCATGGTTTCTACCTTTCTGAATATCATTTGCCCACAGGAACTTAGATTCCTTTTCTCTTCAGGCAGGTTGCTGTCCATGGAGGCACAGTACTCTAACAAATAATGGTAAATACCAGATTACTATAGATTATGCAGCTTATAAGGTTCCCATATCCCATTGTAGAAAATTTCTATTGCCCTCCTTCAGAGCTTTCTTCAGTGGGACCTCCAACTCCTTCCTACTATTGAATTAAAATTTTGTCCTTTCTTTCCTTGTTTTACAGTTTCTCTCTTTGAAAACTTACCCATTTTCCCTTAGCTGCCTTTCCTGAAGAGTACATGAGTTATTTTCCCATCATTGTTTACCATTTACTCCATTAGGGTACATCACTCAATACCCTCTATGTTCTTCTTTTTCTTTCCCCTTTTATATGTCCTCCCATTCTGTAGTTTATTGCCTCTCCTCCCCCCAGAAAAGCATTGCATTAATTAACTGTAGGGTCCTCTGATTGGAGTGTAGGGCAGACATTGATAGGCCTGCTTCTCAGTCATTTATTTAAAGGAGGAGGCCTAGGGCAGCCCCAACACCATACTTGGCGCAAAGTAGACATTTAAATGTATCTCCTTATAAGACAAAAATGTTTCTGAACAGTTTTCTTATGTTTTTTATTTTTTGCATTTATATTGTTTAGATTGTTGGGTTCTGCGTTTTTTCTTCTATATTGTCCTTCTTGTCTGTGTATTTTGCATTTCCAATTTATTTTCTCTTTTGTTGTATTAGGGAGAATTGCCATCGTGGATTCAAGTTTTTCTATTCTGCTAATGATTTACTGCTGGGTAGGCCATACATTCTGCTTTCATAGTTCCATTTTCTAACCCTTGAAACATTTAGGAACATCCTGGTGTGGTTGCATGTTTTTTTTGGGAATTTATAAGGTTTTCTGTCTTGTCAGTTATTCATTTTTCTCTGTCTTGCAATATTTTTTCTTGTTGTTTGGACTTTTAAAAGATATCCTTATGGAAGTCTTTCCTTCTTTATAATATCCTCTGTTGGTTTATGTGTTTATTCTTAAGGTCTTTAATTGAGTTTTCTTCCTCCTGAGATCTTTGGAAATTTCAGCTTTTTATTTCAAATCTTTTCTGTAGACATCATTTTCTGATATTTTCCCTTTTGATTGTAGGTCCCCAGAAGACTGAACTTAAAGCTGTCTCAGCTCCTTCCCATAATTTCTGTCCCAGTTAACCTTTTCAGAGGGGTCAGAACTCACTTTAACTGAATCCCAGTCCCCTTCAGACCTGGTAGAGGTGCCTTCCTGATCTGCCATAGTTCCCTCTGTTCTCAGTTGTGTGGCTAAAAGAACAGTGATTGGGGTGCAGCACACTACTACTCTAGGCAGAATGAGCCTCCCCTTTTTCTGTACCTACATCTCCTTTTCCTAGTATGGCATGGAGCGCAGCTGAGCTCTCTTACTTTTTGCTTCAGTATGGTGGAGTGTGGTCTTAGTGGAATGTGCTTGCAGAGTCGACAGCAGCTGCAGGGAAATTGTCAAATGAGTCCTAGAGTGGAAGCCTATGGGTTCTGTTTGTATAGCCCTGTTAGAGCATGTGGAGTGCTGCAGTCACCACACTAGTGATTAACCTTCTCTGCTGTTAATTTATCAGTCTGTTATCTCACTAGAGTTCTCACAACAGGTTCCTAGCCTGTTCTTTGACATAACTCTGACTTTGGAGAGGTTTGAGAGGTCATAAAGGTTGGAGAAAATGTCTAGTAGTTCTAAAGCTTTTTGGTCTCTGGACCCCTTTGCACTTTTAAATATCATTGAGGACTCCCAAAGAGCTCCCGTTTATGTGGGGGTTTTGTGTCAGTATTTGTTGGGTTAGAAATTAAAACAGCTTACTTAGTACTAGTGTTATGAAAATAGTAGGGTCTTGAGGGTTTCTTAGGGGTCTTCAGACCACAACTTGAGAACCATTGGTATAGGCCATCATTTTGTTGGTCAAATAACCTGGGTTTTCATTTCATTCATACTATAATTTTAAAAATTTTGTTTCATTTCTTCTAGAAATTATAGTTATGGGCAGACTAGGGATTTTCTTTGAGTCTTTGCTCATAGATGTTTTAGAGTAATCTTCTGGTTTATATCTTGTGAATACCTGACATTATAGCTCTTTACTGTTTTGTGTTTATTTATTCTTCCAGCCTTATTGATTGGGTTGGGGCTTTGTGTTAGAGTTGGGCTTTGCACGTTTCTGATGGGACTTTAGTGGTCATTTATGTTCCTGAACTGTCCTATTTTAATATGTTTTATTAAATAAGTTATGAGTCTTTTCAAGAGTGATTATTTTGGCATTCTGTTGTAGACAACATCAATTAAACATAAGATTATAGCCACCACTGTCAATGCGAAGAATTTACTTTAAGATTTAATATTAGGATAGAAAACATGACATTTGATGGTAGCATGGAATATGTGGAAAAGAATACAAACAAGTCCTTGGAATTAGAAGCCCTGTGTCAGCTCTTATACTTATTAGGGCTTTAATTCTGGTTAAGATACAACCTGAGCTTTAGTTTTCTTATTCTGTAATACAGGCATATTTAAATATAGAGAACCTAGAATGAATATATTGAATATAGAGCAATAACTTTGTAATCAAGAAGATCTGAATTCAAGTTGTGCTTCTGACATAAAGCAGCATTGTGACCAGGAACAAGTCACTTAGCCTCTTAATTTCCCCCAGGCAACTCAATAAATAAAAAAAAAAAATTGATTAACTATTTACTGTGTGCCAGCTACTCCTAGGTGTTGGAGAGAGAAAAATATAAAATTAAACAGACCTTGCCCTGAAGGAGCTTATAGTCTATGGGAGGAAATAGACACACTTAAAAATATGTATCCATATGTCCAGAATATGGGGAGGAAAAAAGGAAATGGGGGTACTAACAGCTGGAAGTATCAGGAAGGACCTTTTGAGGTATAGCACCCCTTCTCAAACTCGCAGTGGGTCCCCAGTAGGTCCTCTTAAAGGTTCTAGGCAAGACTATACTTTTGTAGTTTCTCAGCCCCCACTAAACTAGTATACTTCTTATCTACAATCAGCCAGTATGCTTCATTAAACCAAATACATTCTCTACAATCAAAATGTTTTCCCCCAAACTTGGAGGGTGCACTGTCTCCCACAATGACCATTCCTAGTTACATATGTTAAAACTTGTAACAGTGTTAAGACATATGTAGGGAACTTGTTATGTTGTAACTCAACACCCCATACTATTTGCCCTACAGGAAAATAGAGGGGAGGGGGATGGAAGAAGGGAGGACAGACTGGAGGAAGGGGTGGATGGGGTGCTTGCTGTCCTGGGGTTGCGGGTGGGGAAAGATGGGGAGAAAATTTTAAATTTAAATTCTTGTGAAAGTGAATGTGAAAAACTGAAAAAAAAAATTATATGTTAAAAAAAAACTTAAAAAGTAGAAACAAAAAACCATCTCATACTGGAAGCCCTTTCTTGAGTATAAGGTCCTTTTCTCCACTAAAGGTCAGTATTCCTTGAATCTGCCTCTTCTCTCTAGTGACTGTTTCTTCACAACTGTATGAACTCAGTGTGTGTCTCTGTTCCTAGTGGGATGCATCTTGAGTGGGGGCAAGGAGAGAATGGTTGGAGTGAGGAAGAAAATTCGAAAGTCAGACTCTCTTCTTATCCCAAAAAGAGAAATTCTCTTTCAGGGGTCTTCCAGTCTGGTTCCAGTTCTCAAATTGTCCAATTCTGAACTTGTTCAAAATATTCCATCTTCTTCCCTCTACGTTCTTGTACAGACATTAGATTTTGCATTTATTATGTCTATTGAAGTTTATTTTATTGAGTTATGCTCAGTGTTCTAGACTATACATCTTTCTGGATCCTGATTCTGTCATTCAACCTGTTAGCTATCCTCCTTAGTTTTGTACTGTCTCCATTTTTTTTTACATTTGTCATTTATGACTTTTAATAGCATAAGGCCAAGCACAGAATGCCCTGCCCAAAACCCCACAAATCTGTTGGAGAAATTCTTCCAAATTGGTATTGTCAACCCTTTAGGTTTCAGTGGTTCCAATATAAAATCAATTTCAAATCTACCTAACAGTTTTAATGTCTATTTATATTCTGTCTCCCATGTTGGAATGGACTCTCTCTTCATTTATATCTTTTAGAATTTTTTTTCTTCAAAACTTTGCTTAAGTGCCACCTTTTCTTGATATTTCCACCTGCTGAATCTTCCTTCCCCCCTCCTAATTTACTGTTGATTTTATATTTGTACATGTGTGCATGCTTTCTTTTCTGATAGAACTTAAATTCCTTGAAGGAAGAGACTGTTTCATTTTTATCTTTGTGACCCTAGCACCTATCACAGTGCCTGGCGTATAGCAGGCAGTTAATAAGTGCTTATTGATCAATTTAAAAAAAGCAACCTACCTCAGAATGTTGTGATGAAAGCATCTATTAACATTAAACTTTAAAATGTTGCAAAAATGTGTGTTGTTACTTTAAAATGGCTTTGTGTTTCATGGGAAATTACAGAGAACAGGTAAAGTAATATTACTATCTTGAGTGTATGTACTTCTTTTCCCCTGAAAAATTGGTTAAATTCACAGGATCTTCTGTTAAACAACTTGTCCTTTCCACAAAGCAGCCTGAATTTGAATCTTGTATAGAAGATGTAGCATATTTAGAACAACAGATTGTGAACTTCCTTATTTTCAGTTATTATTGAAATTGCTGTTAAAGTTGTCTCCTCTGGCTCAGTTATTTTTATTTTTTGTTCTTTAAGAACGTATTTCATGTATTTTTTATAGCTAATGTTTTAAGGATATTCAGTCTTCTATCATAGTATTGTATTAACTGGGACTTTTGAGATATTCTTAAAACTTTACTCTTTTAATTTTTTAAAATATATTTCTTGTTTCTTTTACAGTACTCTGTGCAAAAAACTTGGTGAAAAAGGATTTTTTCAGTAAGTAAGATCAAAATATCAATAATTTTTGTATATTAAAATTCATTTTTCTTGCATTTTATGTTTTTTCAGGATCATCTGTATATTTTTTCAATGTAGGAGTATTTTGTAAATTTTAAAGTTTTAAATGTATTCAGTAATTTTTTTGTGTTTTTAAAGTCTTTCTTCACTACCAAATAGTGACATATTAGACATTATTCTTTGAATGTTTAAAAAGTTAAGTACATAGTATTTGTCTTTGTGGTAAACACTCTGAAATATGTATTGATTTCTCAAAGTATATGCTTTTTCTACTGATGAAGATTGGAAAACTCTCTACACTCTTCCTGTCCTATGTAATTGTTTTCTTTGTTTTCTTATAAACTCTGTCTTTAAAAAAAAAAAACAACCTTTAAATCTTTTCACTGAAAACCCATTCCCTCTTCTGAACTTCTATATTTTTGTGGAGAGTACTGTCATGCCTCTGTTGGCCCCTCCCTCCATCTTGGACTCATTGCTGACTCTTTGCTCACTATCATCCAACATGTCCTTTCATATGCCACGTCTAATTAATTCTACGGTCACAGCATCTGTCCCTTTTTTATTTTGACCACTCACATGGCCACTGCCTTAGTTCAGGTCCTCATCAAGTCTCACCTGGACAGTTATAGCCTTCTGATGGGATCTTCCCCCAAGTTGTCAGTGGTATTTCTGAAGCACGTCTGACCATTTCACTCCCTTGTTAAGAAAGCTGCAATAGTTGGTTCTCTCTTACCAAAGGATCAAGTATAAATTCTTTTCTTTGGTGTTTAAAGTTTTTAGCAATTTAGCTCCAGAAAATCTCTGCCAACATTCCACTCCTTCATGCACTCTATTCCAGTCAAATTGGTTGCCTTATTGTTCTTCCAACATATCATTCAAGATTCTCTGTCTGTGCCTTTGCACAGTCTGTGTGTTTCCCCCTTCCCTCCCATGCTTGGAACGTAATCCTTCCTTCTCTTAGAATCCCTAGCTTCCCTTAAAGTTCAATTCAACTGGAATCTTCATAAATCTTTTCCTGACTACCTCCCCCACCCCCAAACTGCTGTTGTCTTAATCTCCTGAAATTACCTTGCAAAGAACTATCTTTAAAGCCAGGACAACTAGGGTTCAAGTCTTGCTTTTGAATCATGCTACTTTTTGACTCTTAGTAAATATCACTTAAAATCTCAATGGTCCCAGTTCCTAGACTCAGAGAAGATGCTGACCTGCATTAGTAGAAAGAATTTTCCTCACTTGAGACCTCCCTATAATATTAAATCACAGTTCTAGTCCCTATCTCTACTTTGTCTATGTTTTGTGTTTACTTCTGTGTTCATGTTGTACTGCCCCCTCTGCGCCCCTAGAATACAAATTCCTTAAAGATCACTGGGGTTTTTTTGTCTTTCTTTGTATCCCCAGTGTCTACAGTGCCTGGGACACCGAATGTGCATAATAAATGCTTCTTGATTGATTTATTGTTACCTATCAAACAGTCTGATATTTTGCAAAATCCTCAGATTTGCCCAGGATCTCAGAGGCCATCCAGTCTTAAGCATACTTAAGCAACAACCCCCTCTAGAACACAGCAAAAAAGTGGTCATCTAGCCTTTGTTTTAAGACTTTCAAAGAGTATCAGGCTGCATACTGAGACAACTTATTCTGCTTTTGGACAGCTCTGATTTTTAAAAAGTTCTTCCTTTATACTCAGTCTAAATGTCCCTTCTTGCAACTTTCACCCATTGCTTCTTGATGTTCCCCCTTTGGTCAAGCATAAGATCTTTGTCTATATGACAGTCCTTAAAATAGTTGAAGACAAATACCATATCCTTCCTAAATCTTCTCTAGGCTAAGTAAACATTTACAGTTCCTTTCACTTTATCTGTTTGTTGTAATCTCAAGTCCCTTAACATCTTTGTTCTCTTTCTGGACATTATGCACGTAACAATGAATTCCCTTTAAAAAGTAGTACCCGAAAATGCAGTTCCCATTTTGCAATTGAGGAAGTGGAAGCTCAAAAAGGTTAAATGACTGTTATACAAGCTAGTAAGGACCTCAGGCAGGATAGTAACTTTCATACTCCAGTTTAAGTGCTTTATCCATTGTCTCTCAGTGCCTCTAAGTAAAATTATTCTGGCAAATCCTGTTATTTATGAAATCTTGTCAGAACTTTTTAATTACTGCTTAATAGATACAGAGTTGTAAGGGACTTTAGAGGCTACTGAGTCAAAGCCTTTCAATCTGCAGGTCACACAGGTGGTAGTGTCTCTGGTAGGCTCCTGACTCTTAAGTGTAGTGCTCTATTTTGCCAGACTGGTTACTTTTCTAGACACTAACCAATCTACCAAACTAATCAACCAACATTATGGTCTAGAAGTTTGTAGGTTTAGTTCTATGAAATTTTTCCTCTTTTCTGGTCATCCCTCCTCCATATTATTTAATATGCCTTGTTAATTTACTTATCTTTATATGAGTTGTTTCACTCTAGTAGATACAAACTCCTTAAGAGCAGGGACTATTTGTGTTTTTTGTTTTTGAATCTCCAATGCCTAGCATAGGGCCTAGCTGCACATAATAGGCTCTTAATAAATACTTGTTGAATGAATGCCTTTTCTCTGATTCTGTAGCACTTCTGTTTTCTTCACATTAACCATTTTTGTTTATCCTTTCTAGTCAAAAACAAATACTAGATAAGAGTTAAGCATCTCTGCTTTTTCTTCATTATCATTGCTCCATCCATCATGATCAGTAATGCTATTGCTATTTTGTTCATTTTTTGTTTCTCCCAAAAAAAGCTTTTTTTTTTTTTTTTTAGTGTTTAGCTTCCCTTGTCAGCTTCAACTTATTCTGTGCTTTAACACGTGATCTTATTCCTGCAAGACTATACCGTATTTCTTTATTCATTATTCATCATCATTTACCTGTTTTGTTTCCATCTTTTATACTTATCTTAGAATTCCCTTTATATGTGTCATTCTCTTTAGACAGCTCCTTCTTTGAATTTTTTTCTGTGTTCAGTTGATCTTTCATAGTTCAGACCATGTCACCTCCACCCTAACCCCCTTATTTTAATAAACTTTAGGGGCCCTTTATTATCTCTAGGATCAAATATGAAATTTTCTGGCTTTTAAAGACCTTTATAACTTTGTCCCCTTTCTACCTTTCCAGTCTTCTTATACCTTTTTCCTTCTCCCCACTTTCCTTCTCCCAAATGTTGGATCCAGTAGCTCTAGTCTCCTTGCTATTACTTGAACAGGATTTAATCCATTTTCCAACTCTGAGCATTTTCCTGACTATCTCCCATGCCTGGAACTCTACAATCATCTCCACCTCTTAGCTTCCATGGTTTTCTTCGTATCTTAGTTCTAATAGTTCATATATATAGTTCATAGTTCATATCTAAAGTTCCACCTAAAAGCAAGAAGCTTTTTCTAACCTTCATTAATCTTAATGCTTTCTCTCTAAGATTATCTTCCGTTTATCCCATATATTTCCTGTTTGTACATAGTTGTTTGCATGGTATTATATACCCCATTAGACTGTGAGCTCCTTGAGAGTAGAGAATTTTTTTTTGCCTGCCTTTGTATTCCCAGTGCTCTGCACAGTATCTGTTATCTAATAGGCTCTTAATAAATGTTTGTTGACTTGACTTTTTTAGAATTTATCTTGAGAGCTCCTTATCCCTGCTGGGAGGCAGACTTCCCATAAAGAATTTTAATGCATGAGAGCCTACCTGTCCTTTCTTTAAACCCTTAGAAATGTGCTCTCTTTGAATCTAGGCTATATGTCGATCTATGTCTGGCTTCTTTCTCCTTTGTTATAGAATCTAAGATGATAGTGGTCATTTTCTTCCCAAATTACCATTATTTCTTGTTGGAGTGGGTGAGGGGGTGAGAGAGAGAGAATGAATATCTTCTTAGTAAAGAGGTGGTAGGGACCTACTAGTACAGACTGTTGTGTACATGTTTTTGTCACCAAGAAGGATTCAAATCTGAAGGGTGGATGGAAACTACCTTATAAAGACAGAGGTGTCAATAAAAGATAGTTTGAAAATAGTAGAAGTAATAGTAGAAGACTTAAAAAAAGAGCCAGCAAAATAAAAACTTAAGATCCCAGGATTTAACACATTTCAAAATACCATGTGGAAAATAAGAAAGGTTAACTAGAAATCTTCACCAAAGGAAGCAAATATAATTTCATAGGTATCACTAAATTTGGTGGGATGATATTTATAACTGGAATGAAAGGGCACACCTTATTAAAAATATCAAGATAGGAAAAGGAAGGAGAGTGGGGAAGCATTACATATAGTATTAATATACATTCACATGAGGAAATCCAGGAACTAGAAGGGGGAGAACATTTGGATCAGAATTGATGGGGGCAGAAATGGAAAGTGATAAAGTTATAAAAATATAATGTCAGATATTATGCCTCCATGCCAGGCTTGTGGTCTGTTCCCCATATTCCTTAATTTCCCCTTTCTGTCTGTAATATAGATACCATTATTTCCATTTCTGTTTTGATTTATTTTCACTCAAATTGTTATCTATTATGCTTCATTCTTTTAATTATTAGATTTCTTCACGACTGTCTTAACTTGCAGTCATCCTCTATTCCTTTACACACACACACACACACACACACACACACACACACACACACACACACACACACACACTTTTTTAAAATAAGACCTGCCCTTATTTGAAGCCTGCCTTTCAAGAGCTGGATGCCAGTTATAGGTTGCCTCCTTTGCTTAGGATCTCTTCTTTTCCTTGCTTGTAATTTATACTTTGTGCATTTCTGTAGGTATTAAAACTGAGTCCATGGGTTTTATTTCTGGCTCTTTTCTTTGAATTTTTGTACTGTGAATTAAAAAAGTTTTTTTCTTGATGTCTTTTGTCTTAATAGTACAATTAGTCCCTTCTCTTATTGAACCCTTTTTTGTGACAAAGAAAAATAGTTAGGCAAGAACCTCTAATGGAAAGGTTTTCTGACACCATATGGGATTTTCTCTCTTAATAGTCTTTTACCTGCTATGAGGGAAGGGATGTATTTTGCTCTCTTTTTTTCCATTGAGTGCTAGACTTAGGAGGACTTAAATTTGAATCCTCTCAGATGCTAGCTTTGTGACTTTGGGCATTTCCTTTAAACTCTTTCAGCCTTAGTTTCATTACTGGTTAGATGGAATTAGTAATAGCACCTTCTTCATAGGGTGAAACTTAAATGAGAAAATATACATAAAGCATTTTGCATATCTTAAAGTGCTATACATATGTCTCTAAGACTTTCTTGGTATTTGTTATTTCAACTTCCTTTTCATCATTGTAGTCACAGTATATGTTGTTCTTTGTTTTGCTTACTTTATTCTGTATCAGTTCATGCAGATCATTCCAGGTTTCTCTGAATTCTATATATTCATAATTTTTTTCTGCACAATAATGTTCCATTACATTCACATGCTACAGTTTTTTTAAGCCCTTCTCTTTTTTTATGGAAGTCTACTTTGTTTCCAGTTCTTTGCAACCCCAAATAATGCTTCTGTGAATATTTTGTTACAATAGCAGATCTTTGTTTTTGTCTTTCACTTCCTGTGTGTATATGCCTAGTAGTCGGATTGTTGGGTCAAAGGATATAGGCAATTTACTTACTTTTCATGTGTAATTCCAAATTGAAATCCTAAAAGTTGTATCACTTAATTTGCCTATCTAGTGCCTAGATGATAGAACATCACTCTCTGTCTTCCTGAAGCTTCTCCATTATCATTACCATATTTTGTCATCATTGTCAAATTGCATGGAAGTAGGGGTGAAACTTTTAAGTTGTTTTGATTTGTTTTTCTCTTGCTATTTAGAGTTTTGAAGCATTTTTCATATGATTATATGATGATTTGCAAAAAGTAATTTGCAAATCTTTTGAAAACTATTTATGTTCTTTGACCACTTCAGTATTGGAGACTGGTTCTTGGTGTTTCATATTTACTTCAGTTCCCCATATATTGTGTATATTTCACTATATTCCTTTCCTGTAAGCCTTTTGTTTAATGTAAATATTTTTCCATGTTTGTGAGACTTTTATTTAATGTAGATATTTTCTCTACTCTTTTGACTTTTGAGTCTGTCTTCATTTATTTTATTTTTACTAAAGCCTTTTAATTTTAGGTAGTTAAATTGTTATATCTTTTTTTGATGTCCTCTATCCCTTGTTTGGTTAAGGAGTCTTTCTCTAGCAATATTTGTGAAAGGTCACCTTGCCTATTATCTTCTCATTTTCAAAAAATGTTTAGATATTTTATATACAAGTCACTTTCATTCTGAGCTTATTGTGGTTCAGCATATTATGCCAGTCTCAAATCTGATTTCTACCAAATTTCTTTCTAGTTTTCTTAGTTCTTATCTAAAAGAAAGTTTATCCTCATTAATTTATGTGCTTGGGCTCATCAGAAACTGAGCTCAGTTGTTGCTTGGTTTTTTGGGGTTTATTTTGGCTTCTTTTCTGTGAATTTCTGCTGCTTCTCTTCTCCCTGCCTTGTGGTTGTTCTTTATTACCTAGATTGGTAAAGATGCATATGCAGTTTTCTTCTTTTGGGAAAAGCCTCATCTTTTATGAAATTACAAGTGTTCAGTGTTCCATGTTTACTCTCTGTCACATTCTAATACTGTTTAACCTTTCGATAATAAAGTCAGGGTTCTCCTTTGCCTCTTCAGATTCTGTTTCATCGTTGTTTTCTTGTTGATGTCCTTTAAATTTTTTTTCAAAAGACCCTTTCATTCTCCCAGACAATTTGGTACATGGAGAATTGTTCTTCAAACTCCTCTTCTCTCCTAAGAGGGAAAACTTGATTTGAGCATACATAAGTCATTTGCCACGGCAGAAATAGAACCATGTCCACACTCCTTCTCAATACCTGCTTATACTTTCAAATGAAAGTAAGAGTCTCAGTTCTTAGTTTTTCTTTTCAGATTCTCTTGGAAAAATGCTATAGCAAAAATGCTTTTTGAGGGGAGAGTGCTTCAACTTTGGTGTTGTCTTTGTCATCCTTATTGGACGGCCACACCCTTGTCTTACTAACTTTTTCCTTTGTCTTATCCATTTATTTTATTTTGTCTTAATTTCCTTTTCTTCCTTCTCCTGGAGTTGTTTTTATTTTCCCCAGCATCTTAACTCTTTTCATTTTTCCTCACACTTTCTTCAGCGGTTCCAAAGGCCTCTGAATCTCCTTCATAGATCCTTGTGCATGATCCTGCTCCACCAACATCTTCCCTCCTAAGCTGAAATAGAGCATATTCAGAGGCTTTGTGCTGTTGTGGAAAGTCATGCAATGTGTTTTCACTTAAAAACAAAATAGAATGCAGAGTATTATCGTGGAAAGGCATTTGATTTGAATTTAGAGAAACTACTTTCAATCACAACTTTACATCTTGTTGCCTGTTTGATGTTTAGCAGTCACTTAAACTCTAGACTCATTTTCTTAATCTGTAAAAAGAGAGGATTGGACCAGATATTTTCTAAATTTCCATAATCTGATGAAATTGTAAATATGGATTTATTGGGCTTATAATTTAAAGTTCTCTGAAATGGTTTAGAAGTATTTATAAAAAGTGAATTAATATGATTTTAAATAAAATTTAAGGGTAGGGTTTTAAGAGTAAGAAGCAATTCATAGGTTCTTAAGCTATTAAAAAAACTAAACCTATAACTTATTCCATTTCGTATCTTTTTTGGGGAGTAGTGGGAGTTAGAGGGAAGTAATAAGATCTAGGTTCAGGTTTTAACTCAGACTCTTATAAACGTTATAAATAAATAACTCTCTCCTATACCTGGAATTCTCTTCTTTCTCATCTTCATCCCTTGGCCTCTCTGGCCTCCTTTAGGTTCTAGTTAAAATCTTACCTTACCTTATTTTACTTTCTGCAAGAAGCCTTTTTTGATCCCTCTTAATGCTAATGCTTTTCCTCTAAGATCAGTTCCATATATATAGTTGTTTTCATGTTGTATTTCTACCCCCACCCCACCCTGCTTTAGATTTAGAGCTCCTTGAGAGCATGGACTATTTTTTACCTCTCTTTATTCCTAGCACTTAGCATAGTACTTCAACAAATGCTTGTTGACTTCACTTGATTTGTTGACGTATGCATGTTTTTAGAAGTAATAATTTCTAATTCTATTCAAAAACAAAAAGAATTTTGAAAATGATTCAAATTAGAGGCAAGGTGCAGCATATGTATGTCTAAACATACCATGACATAGATTGAATTTTCTGGGTCAATCCCAATTCTAAAAAAATAAAGTGTACTTTTAATGAGATTTTTTTCAGAAGAAATATATTTTTCAAATACTGTCTTCCCATCTTTGGTTTAGAAAACAATCTTTAGTATGAGTTCTAATTACTTCTGAAATTCCTTTTCTTTCCCTCATACTTTTGATTTCCTATTTTTCTCTCAAATGCCAGGTTCCTTACTTTGAGGCAACTAGGTGGCGCGATGCATAGAACTCTGGTTGTCCAGTCAGGAAGATTTGACTTCTGATCTGGCCTTACACATGTACTCCCTGTGTGACTCCGGAAAAGTCATTTCTCCCTGTTTGTCTCAGTTTCCTTAACTGTAAAATGGAGATATTAACAGTCATAGGTTTAGTGTTAGAAAGGGACCTTAGAAGTTGACTGTTAACAACCATAACTTTTTATAGCCATGGAAACTGAAGTCTACAAAGATTTAGTGACTTGCCCAAGCCTAAGGATGCTCTTCTGGTATTAATCTTACATTTCTTAATCTGTTAATTTTATTAGTGAATTAATTTTCAGAGTACTTGTAAGAGTTGTACTGTGCTTATTTATTTCAGTGCTTATGGGGAGAGAGCAATAGTAAAGGGGGTAGAGAAAAATCTTAAGAGTATGGATGTAGGATTACCTTATTTTGCATGAAGGATGTGTTCTTGGAAAATTTGCATAAATCAATTTTTTTATAATATTCTAAAACATTTACTAAAAGTAGGGGAGAATAATACAGGAAACCTTCAGAGGTTTTTGTAAAGTAAATAAAAACTTAACATTTATATGTAGCATTTAGAAATGTGTGTACATGTTACACATAGAAGGAAAACTTCTTGAAAGCAGGAACTCTTACATTTTTTTTCCCTCTTTCTCTGGCCTAGCACAGTGTCTGATGAGCAGTAGGTGCTACCTGCTCTGTGCAGTAGTTAATGTTAACATTATTATTCTTATTCTTCAGCCAAAGAAACAGAGCAGTTAAGTGACTTGCCATAGTTGTACAGCCAGTAAATGTCATAACTGAGCTCCACTTAGGGCTTCTGATTCAAAGACTGGTGTACTTTCCACTAGAAAATGTTTGAAACATAAACAATTTATAGTTAGCTTTATCTGTTTAAAGTGTTGAATTTTGAAGGTAATTTCTGAAATTTGGGTGTACTAGTGTTTAAAATTTTTGCCTTCTTAAGGGGAAAGGAATAAGCCTTAAGCACCTAACATGTGTCAGACATTATGCTAAGCGCTTTACAGATACCATCTTATTTTAATACAACAGTTTTGTGAGGCAGGTGATGTTATTTCCACTTTTATAGTTAAAAAAAACTGAGGCAGACAGGTGAAGTGACTTGTTCAGAGTCACACAGCTAGTATGTGTATGAACCTACATTGGAACTCAGGTCTGGCTGACTCCATCCCTGTCCTCTGTCCACCATGCCATGTAGCTGCTCACAGGATACATAAATATCAGCGTGTGTGTGTGTGTTACATGTAGAAGTAAATTCCTCAAGGCAGGGATGCTTTTTTTTTTCTATTTTTTTTTTTTTGGAAGGGGGAGGACAAGGCAATTGGGATTATATGACTTGCCCAGGGTTACACAGCTAGTAAGTGTCAGGTGTCTGAGACTGGATTTGAATGCAAGTCCTCCTGACTCCAGGTCCGGTGCTTTATTCACTGCGCCATCTAGCAGCCCCTTTTCTATTTCTTTATTACTAGCACAGTGCCTGGTAGGTACTGGGTGGATTCTTAATCTCTGTTTCTATCATACTTACTCTGTGAAATAGGTAATGTTAAATATTATTCCAGTTTTTAACTGAAGAAACAGATGCACAAAGCAGTTAAGTGACTGTTTTTGTTTAGACTTTTAGGAAGTGCTGTATGGATCATTTAAAGTTTTTTCATGTTAATTATTTTGTATAGGTCTTCGCAAGTCTCTAACTTATTTTACATATCAGTAAATGAGATTTTAAATATATTTTAAGCATATTCATTTAAGGTTAAATATATTTTAATTTCAACACATTAAATTAATTATAATTATTTTTGTTTATATATTTATATATAACATGTATAAGTGTAAATATTTATAATTAATAATAAATAAATTAAATAACTGATGAGGTGTAGCCTTACTATTGGCCATTGTTATCCTTTCTAGCTAATCTGGGAGAAGAATATACAGGTGGCTCCTCTGGATTTGGTAATGAAAAGTAAAGCACAGAGCTAGTGAGTCAGGAAGCTTGTGTGCCCTTGGTGATGGAATGCAGCCTGCAAATGGAATGCTTCTGTTACTGCTTGTTTGGTCTGCCAACATCTGGGTGAATAATGGGGATTTCCTTTCCAGAGACTAGGCCCCTGGATGTATAACCTTGACCTTAAAATTCTTAGGTATCATAGTGTGTATTTCAGTGTGGCATATGGTATCATTCTGTACTCTGATTCCCTTTCAATTTAGCAGAATAGTTTGTACGCTTTAAAATGACTGAGAAGATTAAGTAAGCTAAAGGCAGTCATACCTTGTTGCATATTAGCTTGTGACAGCTTAGAGCACTACTTGGGTCACTCTCAGGCCCTGCCTATTTCCCTCTTAGATAAGCTAGTTCCTATTGTAATGGCTTTTGCCTTTTAGTTCAGTTCCTGTTACTCAGGCTTCATTCATTAGCCTACTTGGTTCTTGAAAGCAAGGCCTTTTTCTTTTTACCTTCCCAATTGTTCTTCCTGTCTCAGATTTCTTCACCATTCCAATCCATTCTTCACGTAGTTGCCAAATAATTTTTCTTAAACTTAGATCTAACCATTTCATTCCCCTACTCATTATACATAAATGGCTCCTTAGTGCCCATTGGATAAAATATAAGCTATGCTGGTTTTTAAAGCATGGTCCTAATTTCTAGCTTCATTATATGTCTCTTATCTTCCTTCTTTCTATAGTCCAGTCAAACTGGCCTGTTCAGTGTTCTTTTCCCCATATACTCTCTCTGTGTCTTTCCACTGGCTTCCTCGTGTGCCTAGAATATACTTCTCACATTCGTCTCATAGAATCCTTCACTTCCTTCCTAGATACAGCTTTCTACATGAAGCCTTACCTGATTCCACCCCTCCCTAAAACGGCCAGTAATCCCTCCTCCCCCCAACCACCTTGTATCTAACTCTTTGTATTTATTTTGCATATATTTATATGTGAACATGTTATTTTTTTTTTGATAGAATGTAAATCCTTTGAGAATAGGGATTTCTTTCATTCTTTCTTTGACTTTGTATCCTTTGTGCCTGGCACCTACAAGCTACGTAATAAGTGCTTGTTGATTATTATTGATTCCTAGGTTAGTATGACTGTTTCTTGGTTCTAGGTCAGACCTACTTTCTTTAACATCTCCAGAAAGTCTACTCACTGTATGTCCCCTAAATGCTCTTGCCTGTGTCTTTTAACAACCATGATCTACTTTCAGAGCTTGGTCAACTTTTACCCTTGTAGTTTCAAATTTTAATTATTTTCCCAAGCCCTTTTATAACTTCCTTCTATGGTGTTACGATGTCAGAAGTGTTTGTTTACTGTGCAAGGATGGCACAGTCCTCTGCTTCTCCCTTAGTAAGAGATTTGTTTGGAACTCATCGCTGAATCTGAACCAACACTATTAAATGTCTGATCTGCACTCTAAAAGGTCCTTAAATAGTTCAATAAAAATTTCCCTGTTGGCCTCAGATTTCTCATATGTAAAATGAAGAGGTTGAAGTACATGATCTTAAGTACATATCTTAATGTCAGTATATATATAACCACAGATTTGGTAATATCACCTATGACCTTTATTTTTCCTAACTAATACCTGTGTAAAAAATATGGTGGGAGGGAGGTATAAGTAGAAACTATTTAATCCTTTATGTCTCAATTTAAAGCACACACACATACACAACTCCTAAGGTAGACCTTGAAAGGTTTGTGTATTTGTTTCAGGGCAGGAAGGTACAGAAAAAATGTGATCCATTCTATTCTTCAGTGTTCTAAGAAATGAGAATATTGTCAGCCAGAAGCGTCAGGTACCATTTAGTGGAAAAGGTAGAACAATCCCTTATGTATTCCCAGAGATTTAGACTGTACCAAAGTTATAGTCCTCATTCATTTGGTACTCTCTTTGAAGCCATCATCTCTGTTCATTAACCCCTCCAAACCAAACAAAGGATCCCAAATCTTCCTTCTGTAGCTCCTTCCGCAGTACTAGTAACTACCACTAGGGCTTAGAATTAAGGGAAATTACTATTGTAGATAGCCTTTGTGGGAGAAGGGGAGGCAGGAGGTAGGAAACGGCTTTTTTATTTCTGTTATATTAGTGTTAGAAGATGGGAAGGGAGGGAGTACACATTTTTGACTTCCTAATTTACTATCCTGCATTTTCATATAAACATTTATATATGATACTTGAGTTCCATAGTATAGTGAATTATAAGTTAAATGTTTTTTATCCCTAGCTTAGAAACCCCCTGTCATGGATAATATATTTTTTTGGGGGAAAGTGGCAAGTCAGCTTATACCTGGACTTTTGAAACACAATTCATTCTAAATCTGTGGTCCTTTTAAAAATTATTTTTGTTTTAATTAAATATAAGGCAGATTTTTAAAAAAAATGATTGATGTTGGTCAGAATTCAGTTTATATCGTTAATAAAATGCTGTTGAACTTCTGTATTTACTGATTTAGCAGGTATTTATTAAGTGCTTAGTATGTACCAGGCACTGTTCACAACTGTATGAGTAAAAGAAAAATGTAAATGTTAGTATGATGTGTGACTATAAGGAGTTGACAGCTTTGGAAACAGACTTATTAGAACTTAAAAAATAGATCAGAATGATTGTTGTCTCCCTCAAATAGTCACCTTGGACAGTATGTTCTAATGATTCTGCTAGTGTTCAAATCTTTTGTGTGTGTGTGTGTGTGTGTGTGTGTGTGTGCTCCTTCCTTCTTTTTAAAATTTTCTTTATATATTGCAATCATCCAATGGAAACAAATCTTCATTTGAAGCCAAGTTTGTTGAATTAATGTAACAGGTTATCAGGTTGGGTAATGGCATTTTTTGGTACTTCTGGTATCAAAATCTTGTAAATTAATTTAGAAGACAATTCTAAAAGCACTAGCCTCATTAGAGGCAATGAGTCAACAGGCATTTATTGAGTACTTACGATGTGCTGAGCACTGTGCATTGGGATATGAATAAAAGCAAAAAGAAAGAGAGCTCCTGCTCTCTGGGAACTTCCAGACAGTGCATAAAAGGGAGATGAAAATGGGGGAAAGGGTAGGGCGGGCAGAGCATGGTGGCAAAGTACAGAATCAGAAACAGAGCTGGGAGAGAAATGAAATATGGCTGTCCTGGGCCATCTTCTAGAATACATTCTAGGAGGAATTCAGCAAAGGGAGAAGGGAGCCTGAGAATCAGAGAGGTGTTCCAGTGTAAGAAAGGCTTTGAGGGAACTGAGGCAGCATGTGAGAGTGGATAGGAAACCTGTCAGGAAGCCCTGGGTTCAAGACCCACCATTGACAAATGCTCTCTCTGTGACCTGGACAGGTCTCTTAATCTCACTTCTCTAGGCCTTTCTAAGAATATAAGTAGCATTTAAGGTTAATTGGTAGAGGGAATTTCCTCACATGGGTATTTTCTATATCAGTCAAGTCTGAGGTCAGATCCTTGTCCTTATTGTTAGGATATGTGTATGGCCTACCAGGGTGACCCTTCAGATGTTTATGAAGCACCTTCTGTGTACGCAGCGCTAGAGTAGTCTTGATTCATCTTGATGAATATCTGGTCACTGGATCCAGATGACTCAGGAGAAGAAGGTGAGGCTGGTGACCTTGCACAGCCCTCCCTCACTCAAAACAAAGTCAAGTGCAAGTCATGTCATCAGTTCTCTGATGTCGTGGTCTTCTTTGAAAACAAAAGATGAACACAACCTGTGAGTAGACAAAGCTGCCTGAACTGGGTTAACTCAGCTCATCTTCTCTCTTAACTTCTCCCTCTCCCCTTCCTTCCCCTCTCCTAAAGAAGATAAATTTTGATGACCAGAACCTGCCCAATTAACTTGGGGTATACTGGCTAGATTCCTTCCTTCCTTCCTTCCTTCCTTCCTTCCTTCCTTCCTTCCTTCCTTCCTTCCTTCCTTCCTTCCTTCCTCCCTCACTCCCTCACTCCCTCCCTAAAACCTTAGACCCAGTGAACTCTACAGCCCATACATTGGGAACAACAATGGGTGCCTGCTGAAGTTTCACTCAGTGGCTATTTTTTGAACCCTCCTGACTTTTGATATTGAGTGAATATCAGTAGTAACTGTTTCTCTTCCAAACAACAACCTGAACCTCCTGTCCCTCCCAGCATGATTTATTTATTCATTCATTCATTTATTTTTTATTTAAAGGGGCTATCCCCTGACTACTTTTTAAACAGGCCTATTCAATGAATGGGCATTACTTCACTTTAAGTGAGTACCTGAAAAGTCCTTAACCTAAAAGACCAAGGTCTCCCATTGCATCCTGGGCTGTCTTCAGTCATCCTGATAAATATCTGGTCACTGGATCCAGGTGGCTCTGGAGTAGAAGTGAGGCTGGTGACGTGCACAGCCCTCCCTCACTCAAAACAAAGTCAAGTGCAAGTCATGTCATCATTTCTCTGATGTCATGGTCCTCTTCAAAAATGAAGGATGAACACAACAACTAGAGTAGTCATTTTTTAAAATAAGGAACTTGTTAAAGCTTCTTTCATTCTTTTGGTTAAACTGAATTTTCACCTCCTAGGTAGCAGGTGACAGTAGGTGGCAGTGTGGAGTATAAATTCTCTTTTCAGACTCAGTTTTTTTTTAACTTTTTTCTTTTTTTCCTTTTGCATATTTTTAATGTTTATTTATTTTTAGTTTTCAACATTCACTTCCACAAAATTATGAATTCCAAATTTTCTCCCCATGCATTCCGATTACCCAGTCTGCCCTCCTTTCCCTTATCCCCATCTCCTCTAGTTTCTTGTAGGGCAAGATAGATTTCTATACCCCATTACCTGTATATCTTAATTCCAAGTTGCATGTAAAAACGATTTTTATCATTTGTTTTTTTAAGACTTTTGAGTTCAACTTCTCTGCCTTCCTCCCTCCCCACCCTTCCCCGATGAGAAGGCAAGCAATTTGGTATATGTTATACATGTGCAGTTATGCAAAAGACTTCCATAAAAGTCACGTTGTGAAATACTAATCATATTTCCCTCCATCCTATCTTGCCCCTCATTTATTCTGTTCTCTCTTTTGACCTGATCCCTCCTCAAAAGTGTTTACTTCTAATTACCTCCTCCTCCCATTTGCTGTCATCCCTCTCACACCCTGCTTATTCCTTTCTCCCCTACTTTCCTGTAGTATAAGATAGATTTTCATACCAAATTGAGTTTGCTTGTTATTCCCTCCTTAAGCCAAATGTGATAAGAGTAAGGTTCCCTCTCACCTCTCCACTCTTCCCCTCCATTGAAAAAGCTTTTTCTTCTTTTATGTGAGAGATAATTTGCCCTATTCTGTTTCTCCCTCTCGTCCTCATATGTTTAATTTTTTAATTTTATTTTTTTAGACATTCAGCTCACCCTGTGTTCTCTGTCTATATGTATGTAGTTCCTACAGCTACCCTAATACTGAGAAAAAAGTCTCAAGAGTTACAAATATTATCTTTCTGTGTAGGAATGTAAATAGTTCAACTTTAGTAAGTCCCTTATGACTTCTCTTTCCTGTTTACCTTTTCATGCTTCTCTTGATTCTTGTGTTTGAAAGTCACATTTTCTATTCAGCTCTGATCTTTTTGTCAAGAATGCTTGAAAATCCTGTATTTCATTGAATTACCATTTTTTCACCTGAAATATTACATTCAATTTTGCTGGATAGGTGATTCTTGGTTTTAATCCTATCTCCTTTGACCTCTGGAATATCATTTTCTAAGCCCTCCAAACCCTTAATATAGAAGCTGTGTTTTCCTGATTGTATTTCCACAATACTTGAATTGTTTCTTTCTGGCTGCTTGCAATGTTTTCTTCTTGACCTGGGAACTCTGGAATTTGGCTACAATATTCCTAGGAGTTTTTTCTTTTGCATCTTTTTCAGGAGGTGATCAGTGAATTCTTTCAATATTTATTTTACCCTCTTGTTCCAGAAAGTTGTTGCTGCTACTCTGCTATCTTGGCTCCGCTCCCCTCTTTTTTTTTTTAAAACCAGTTTTTCTAGTTCAAGGCTAGATTCTCTCAATGCAAGTCTTTACTCCAACAACTTGAGTTGATTAACCTGTACATTCACCAAACTTTCATCTTGGCATATGACTAGACTATAACCAGGTGGTGGACATTTACTTTGTAATCACAAAAAAGTTTTAGCATTCTGGAGTCCTCAGTTTCTACTTCTAAAGTTCCCTTGTTGGTCTTATTAGAAATAAGGAACTGAAGCAGTTCTTACATTGTCCCTGTGGGCTTTCATAGTTTTTTCTTTTCAATTTAATTTTTCATTTTTAACACAGTTCATATCACATAAAACAATTCCAACTTTTGGTCGGTTGACACTTCTTTTTAAAGCATTTACAATATCTACCACAAAAGAATTTTTTTTTTTAGACATTAACCAGCCGAGACACAAATAATATTTTTGTATGTTAACTTCACAAGCCCTTGACCTAATTGTCTCCACAGTATTACTAAGAATTAAAGGACCCTAACTTATTGTTGTTGGTCTAAAGTCCTAAGCCTAATAGCTTAATTTTAGACTTAACCTTGGATGTTCCCCTACCAACAATCTATAATTTAATAGATCTGGTATTAAGCTTACAAACCTTTTGACTATAGAAAATTGCCACTAAGAGTAGGGACATTGCAGGGAACCAATATCTCCCCAACTTCATGTCAGTTCCAGGCAGGAGTAGATTGTCAACTTGCATTCAGTCAGATTTAAAGTCTGCCAGGTGTGAGTGGGGAAATTGAGTCAGCAGAATCCTACCACAGCTGAGGCTGACCAGCCACTCTCCCACCCTTCACATGAGATCACCTTTTTCAATTCATACCAGCATCTCACAGGCTTACTGGCATTATGGATTGGAGGCTCAGACCGCCTTTCTTGCTTTCCATACCTGGACGTAGTTTTTTCAAATACAAGTCTTAAATTTGTTTTTGCCCCCCTCCAGTTAGCAAAATTGCCTGTCCAAAAGGGGCACAATCTTATATATTATGCAGAAATTTTATAAGTTACTAGTGTCTGCTTTGTAGTTTTTGCTCATCCCTCAAGTTCCTTCACTTATCAACTATTATTGGTTTTTCAAAATTTCTCTTAGCCATTTCTCCCCTTGTATCTCTTCTGTCATCCTAGCATTTTCTTATCATTCTTACATGGATTACAATAGTTTACTAGCAGAGTTTCCTGATTTCTCTCGCTTCCTCTTTCTAGGACAGTTTGCTTCATGGTTAATTTTTTTTAAAACCCTGCTTTAAAATCATAGCACTCTTGATCAAGTACCTACAGTGAGTAAGTGATTTTCATGTTATGAGCCTAACCTATCTATCCAGTTTTTTTTTTTGTTTTACTTCCCAACCCTCTGCTCTAATCAGTAGTCTCCTCACAGTCTTCCAAATATATACTTATTTACCTTTGTGTATTTGTTTGCATGCATCCTTTTTTCTTTACATTTAATTGAATCCCTTCCATGCTTAAGGATCTACCTTTAATTTTACTTAGTCAATAAAATTTAAAATTCTAATTCATACTTGTTTATCCTTTTTCTGAACTCCTAATATACTGTATAATGTAGTTTTTTGTTGTTGTTCAGTCATTTCAGTTGTGTTTTACTCTTCACGACCCCATTTGGTGTTTTCTTGGCAAAGATGCTGGAGTGATTTGTCATTTCCTTCTCCAGCTCATTTTGTAGATGAGGAATTGAGGCACACAGGGTTTAGTGACTTGCCCAGGGTCCCACAGCTAGTGTCTGAGGCCAATTTTGAACTGAGGAAGATGAGTCTACCTGAATTCAGGCCTGACATTCTATCCATGGTGCCACTTAGCTGCCCTATATAATGGAATAGTTATTATCCGATTATTTCATATAGTTTAAAGTCCTTGTAAGTTCTTTAAATTCAGTTAAATTTATCAAATCTATCAATCTATCATCTTTTGTGTGCAAAAGCCTATGTTAGACATTAGGGGAGATAGGGACTATCTTACGCTATTTATATCCTTTATAATGCTAAGTATATAGTGAATATGTAGAAAATCTTGGTAGCCAAGTTTTATAACTGTAAAGTTAAGAAGAATGGACAAAGAATGGAATTCTTCAAATGTGAAAAGACGTGGATGGATTTGCCTGGAAAGATGTGATGCATTAAATCTTTGAGAGGTTCCTTCCAATATTATGTTTTTTAATGTTTTTATTCCAGTTTTATACTTTTGTAACTTAAAAGCAGAAGTATTTGCAGCAATAAGAAATACATAGCATTTAACATTTGGGGAAATTACATTTCTTTAATCTTTTCATAATGATGCACATTTGGAGCTAAAATGAAATGCTCAAAATAGAGAATTAAATCACTCAATAGTCTTTCAGTTAATTGACATGTGATTGGCAACTAAGTGACCATTGGTAACTTTGGAGAAAACATTTTGTTTAAAGTATAGCTTTAAGTATAGCTACTGATATGTAGTAATGTTTGCTTCTTGTGTTAAAAACACCCTTTTAAAGAGAAACTCTCCTTATTTTTTTCACAGGACTTCCCGATCCATTTGCTAAAGTGGTGGTTGATGGATCTGGACAATGCCATTCTACAGATACTGTGAAGAATACACTTGATCCAAAATGGAATCAACATTATGACCTGTAGGTTTAAAAGATTTGGAATAATGCATGTAATTCAAATTTGGTGATAATAACATCTGAAAAAGCATAGAATCACTGAAACTGAATATCTTGAGGAAGAATTGTGGCCTGGGTATTGGTGTTTTGTCTTCTGTTAGCTTCTTTTTTGAAAAGCTCATCTATTGTCATAGCAAGCATTGTTCTTTTGTTACGTATTTTCTTAATCAATAGTTACTAAAGAGTACGACTATCCTGAATCTTATTCTTGTTCTTTTTTGGTTAAAAAGAGAACATTTTATTCCAACATTGGAAACTACTTTTCTATATGGTTATTTCTTGTTGTTGTTTCAGTCATGTTGAACAACTCTTTGTTGGTTTTTAAGGTTTTCTTGGCAAAGATACTGGAGTAGTTTGCCATTTATTTCTCCATCCCATTTTGTAGATGGGGGATCTGAGGCAAACAGACTTAAGTGACTTGCCCAGAGTCATATATATAGCTAGTATTTGAGGCTAGATTTGAATTCATAAAGATGGTTGTTTCTCGAGGTCGGAAAAGGCAGAATAAAAATCAGATTACTGCAAAGCAGAACCTTAGTTTTAAGCTTTCAGTTAATTTGTATAATTTTAGGTCACTTTCTAGGAGAATGAAGTCTAAAATCATTTTATCAACAAACATTTATTAAGTGCATACTATGTGCCAGGCATTGGGCTAAGTGCTATGGATATAGAGATAAATGAATGTATGTATGTATGTATGTACAAGATCCATATAAAGCAGATTCAAAATAACTTTGCATGGCAAGGTACAAACAGTTGGAGAGGTGAGTGTCAGCTACCCTAGCAGCAAATCTTAAAGGAAATTAGGGACTCTAAGGGGTAGAAATGAAAAGAGAGTCAGTGCTAGGCATATGGAATTGCCAGGACTCTAGATCATATAAATGGAACATGCCATGTGTGAGGAATAGCAAATATGCCAGTGTGATTAGATTTTAAGAGTACATAGAAGGAAGTAATGTATGAGAAAGCTAGGGAGTTAGGAAGAGGCTAGATTGTGGAAAGTTTTAATGCAATACAGGAGTTTATATTTGTTCCTAGTGATAATAGAACTTACTCCACTGGAACTTGTTGAGTAAGGGGGTGGCATGTAGAGACCACCTCTGCTCCAGGAAAATAATTTTGTTGGCATTATGGAGGTTGGATCACAGTAGGAAAAGACTATTTGAGAGATGATGAGGACCTGAACTAAGATGGTAGCTGTGTGAGTGGAGAGTAGGGAATTGGTGTAAGAGATGTAGAAGTAGAAATAGCAAGATTTCACAGATAAATGTATGTATGTGGAAAGTGAGAATGAGGAGTAAGGGATGATCCCAAAATTGTGAACTTGGATAAATGTAAGGATGATGATGTTCTGAAGAGTATCTGGAATGGAATGGAAATCTGGAAGAGGGGTAGATTTTCAGGAAAAGGTAGTGATCTGTTTTGTTAAGTTTGAGATGCTTAAGGTGCATTTAGGTTGAAATGTCCACTGAGCAGTTAGTGGTATGGATCTGAAACTCAGGAGAGACTCGGGCTAGATACATAGATCTGCAAGTCATCTGAATAGAGATGAGAAATAAACTTGTGGGAGCTAATGAGGTTACCAAGTGATGGTTTAGAGAGAAAATAGAAGGCTAAAGACAGAGCCTTGGGGTTTCATCCGCAATTAGTGGTTATGACACTGATAATGATGTAGCAAAGGAGTCTGAGAAGGTTTAGTCTGATAGGTAGGGGAGAACCAAGAGAGAGAATAGTGTCATGAAAACCCAGAGAGGAGGAAATATGCAGGAAGATAAGTGGATCAGTAGTGTCAAATGCAGCAGAGAATTATTGAAAGCTGAAGATTGAGAAAAGTTCATTAGGTTTATCAATTATGAGATCATTGTAATGTTAGAAAGTGGTTTCATTTGAGTAATATAGTTGAAAGCTAGATTATGAAAAGTTTAGAGAAGAGGTATCAAGTATAGAAGGCTTTTTTCAGGGTGTTTGGGAGAATTTACATAGAAGATACACAGAGTGTTTAAAAGGAGGGATGGTACAATCTTTTGAGGGTTTCTTCAGGAGAGATGAGACTGATGTATGTTTTTAGACATCAGAGAATGAACCAGTTGATTGGAAAAGATGGAGGTTTAGAGTATGGGCATGAGAGTGAGGAGATGATAGTTGTACAGTCTTCTATAGAGGGGGTTAACCCAGTTTTGATGAGGAGAGAGACTATCTTTTCAGTAGAGAGTGGAGTAAAGAAAAAAATAGTGGAGGAGGTTGTCAAGAAATTAATGAGATAAGAGAGAGAAAGGAGAACCCAGGGTGAATGGCCTTGATTTTCTTCATAAAATTTGGGATGAAGTCCTCAGGAAGGTAAAGGAAGATGTATGGGAGACTTTAAGAAATAAGAGGTTTAGAATAGCCTCTGATGATTGGGATAGAGAATCGATGAGGAGGGAGTAAAATTTTTCATGAATTCACATCCAGCCTCAGATACTTACTAGTTGTATGACCCTGGCCAAGTCCCTTAACCCTATTTGTCTCAATTTCCTCAAATTCCTGTAAAATGAGCTGGACAAGAAAATGGCAAAATACTCCAGTATCTCTGCCAAGAAAATCCCAAATGGGGTTGTGAAGAAATTGGGCGTGACTGAAGTGACTGAACATCATCAACATCATCAGCAACAACAAAAGACACTTGTTGCTGCTGGGATTGGATCCAGCCTTTCCAGTCCAGTCCTGTGCATCAGCATGAATAGGAATAGAGGATTCAGATGGGAAGAATTTTCCACATTTGGGTTTTATCAAGCTAGGAATGTTGATAGGACACGGAGGGAAAGTTTTGAGAGGAGAGTTGAACTGATTCGTTTAAGGAGATGATGTTTGGAAGATTAGAGAGGATAGCCAGAGTAGTGATGATCACCTGGGAAGAGTTTGTGGTGAGGACATAGGATAGCTTTTAGAGGAATAAGACATGGGGAGAAATGGAATGAGATAGTGGAAAGAGATAATTATCAGATAAAAGAACTTCAGAAATCATGATCATGGAAATGGAATACTTATGGAGTTGGCAAGATCAGAGGTCTAACTGTAGTTGTATCTAGCTGAAGAAAAATAGAGGATTAGGTCACGGGAGTTGACTAGATAATCAGGATATAAAGAAGTGGAGAGGAAGACAGTGAGCCAGGCCCTGACTTTACTGAGAAGGAAGGAGAATGCCCTGGAAGTTGATAGGTAGTAACCACCAGCATTTGGATTGAGTAATAAATTTGGATGGTGTGAATGTTAAAGAAAGAAAGGTTACTGATTGGTGGGGGGAAGGGAAGAGAAAGGAAGAAGAATTTATAAAGCACCTACTATGTGCCAGACACTATGCTAAATGCTTTATAGATATCTTAATTGAGGAAGCTGAAGCAGGCAGAGGTCTACTAGCTGGTAGTTGTCTGAGGCCAGATTTCAAGTCAGGTCTTCCTGACTCCAGGCCTACCACTTTCTCTATTCTCCCACTTACCTGTCTTAACTCATGGTAACAGAAGAAAACTCCGAAGGTGGCAGTGGGAAGCAAGGAGCATTTACAGTCTCCCAGGACCTATAAATTGGAAGGTTTAAAAGAAAGTAAAATAAGAATTGGAAAGGATGACCATGGATATATCATCTGGAAGGAGCCTCGTCTCATTGAGTGCCAGAAAATCAAAAGATCATGAATGAAAAAGGTCTAAAATAAAGTGCAGTTTGTGAACCATAGAATAGGAGATCTAGAGAGCACAGAGGAAGGAGTAGGCAGATTTAGAATGGGACATAATGGGGTTAAGATTCAGGTGGATTATTCTTTTCCATTCTCTTCAGACATTATTTGATGTGCTATTTTGTGATAGACATGGTGCTAGGGACTTAACAAGGTGATACATCAAAGTTGTTCGAATTTTTATTTCCTTTAAGTATAACTGATTTAAGCATTTTTCCTCATAAAGATTAAATATACCTATACATACCGAATTACATGTGTTTATACACATGTACACGTACTTATTCTTTTGAATATTGTGTTTTCACATCCTTTGGCAACTTATAAGAAATGGCTTTGTGTGAATTTCCTATCAAATTTGCATATTTGACTTCTATCACAGGCATTTGATGAAATTTTTTACCTTAGGTGATTTGATTTTATTTATGTAAAGTTATTTTTTAAATAGAGATTGTCTCTTATTGTTTTTAATATATATGTTTATTTACTACTCCCCTTTATCCTTGACTGTAAAAGATGTAACCTTTCATTCTCCTCTAATTTTTATGGTGACTTTTTATATTTACATTGTGTTTATCCACATGGAATTTATTGTGGTGTATGGCACACCTTTGGCTTAATTGTATCTAACATTCAGGACAAATACCCAAAGAAAACATCACTCTTGAAAATAAAGTCCAAGCATTGTTAAAAAAAAAAAAAAAGGTTCAGCTGAATTAGAACAAGACAACAGGCTTTAGAGTTTATAGTGAGTTTGCTCTTTGGCCATTTAGAGATTTAATATCATAGTAATTGGAAAGAGTAAGAGGGGGTGGGAATTTGCTGACTATTGGGGAATGAGCCCACTTAGAGTATAAGTGGATAAGGGAGATAAGTTTAGAATGGCAGATGAGTAGGATGTGATGTTCTCATGTTATTTTGGCACTAAGTGGATGAATCATACGTTATCAAACTGGTGGTGATAATCTTGACATGGTACATTAAATGATCTTTATGTGTTTTGAATACTCATTGATATTGAAATAATGAAGTCAGGATGTATGCTTACTCAAATAATTGCAAATTTCAATTTCTCAAATTTATTTGCCTTATTAATATTTTTTGTGTATTTAAATTTTTTTCATTAGAGTTTGTGATTTCATTGGTGTAAAGAACTTATGAAGAAACCTCTGACTCCAGTGCAGATAGACTTCCTACTGCACAACTTATAGACTTAGGGAGTTAGTTGTCTGGGCTACTAAGGTAAAGTGAATTTGCTCAGATTAGTGATGAGGTAGGATAATGTCATGTCTTTTTGACTGATTCAAGGTCAACTCCTTATTCACATATGCTGTCAGTTATGTTTATAATTTCATTTAAATAATCAGAAGAATTTGATGGATTCTGTAAGTTCACTAAAAAGAAATAATTTCATTTCATGTTTTCATTATTGTGGATATTTCTTCCGCTGATATTGATCATAATTCATTACCTGATAGATAACCTTCTGGTGATAAGCCTCTTCAGATTTCCAGAAGGCTGGTCTTTGGTTGAAAGACAAATATTGGGAGATATTGGAAACCTTTCTAGCTCGGTAGGATCTGCTAGAGAAAGGTTGTTTTCTGCTGGCACAGCTTTCAAGAATTGCCTCCATAGAATGATGGGGAACATAGAACTTTAGCTGAGTGTGTTTTGAAGGACTGATGCATTAATTTTTTTTTTCTCTATGGCTTTCTGTCCCTTCTATCCTTGATACTAGTCTTCATTTTTACCCAAGTTTTGTTGACTTCTCCCTCCTCCAAAAAAAAACCCTGAACCCTATTGAGTTTGGCTCGTGTGGTATTCAACTCCTAAGTGGGAACATGCAGTTTCATAGCTCTTTCAGCAACAACCAAAGTCTTGTTGGTAAGGAAAGCTTTCACCTATTATTTATTCTTTTTTTTCATGAGGCAAAAATAGGAACCGTGATTTTTCTCTTCTCTTCATGATAGATGTGTCAGATGGTGCATGTTTTAAAGTTACTTATGGCACTGTGACATTAACCCCCGAATGTTCTGCTTTTTCTTTGTAGTTTATCTAGTCCTCATTTCCTCCTCCTTTGTTTTTGTTGAGTAGTGAAATATTCAGAGCTAATAGATGACAGAATAGATGATAGAACTTTTTTCAATTCAATAAACATTTATTAAATGCCTACTGTTTGCTAGACCCTGCATACAAAAAGAAGCAAAGCACAGTGTCCACCCTCCATTAGACTGCAGTCTAATGAGGGAGACAACATATAAATAAATACATTAAGAGCTAGGACAAATAACAAATAATTAAAAGAGGAGAAGCCCTGGAATTAAAAGGTACTAGGGAAGACTTCTTGCAAAAGGTGAAATTTTAGTTGAGATTTAAAAGAAGCCTGGGAGGTCAGTACTCAGAACTGAGGAAGGAGGGCTTTCCAAGCATGGGGGATAAATCATTGTAGCTCTCACTTTGGTTGATCATTTATAAGAAGAGAAAATTGAATTAAAAGATCTGTAAAATTCAATTACCTCACAAGATTTCCTTTAAATCTGAGGAATGTCATAGAGTATATTATTAAGGCATTGGAGGTAAGGTAAGGAGAGAACTTCCTAGTTCATCCCTTCATTTAATGGATGAAGCAGTGGAGACATAAATAGGTAAAGTGACTTGCCCAAGACCTCACTACAAGTTAGTGAAAGAATTGGGGCTAGAATTCTGGGATCCTAACGTACTAAAAGTTGAATACAAATATGAAAAAAATCTAAAAGAAAATAAATTTACTTGTTGCATAGGTAACTGCATTATTGTGTCTTCCCATTTGCAGTTGTGATTGTTTAAACCTTTGGCCCAAATCAATTCACATTAGATATTTATGATCTTCATAGAACACATATTGAATTTCCTGTTGGTTGTTCATTTGCAAAATATTTATTGAGCCTCTGCTATACATAGCACTATAGGAGACACAAGGACATATAGTCTTTGCCCTTAAGGAGTTTATTCTCATCAGTGAGTTAAGACATCCACATTGTAATGTTGCAAGGCAGAAGTTGTCACAGGGATACCCTAAAGAAGGGGGTAATTAAAATGATTTATCAGGGTGGCTTGTAAAGGGGGAGATATGTATAAGTTAATTGATTCAGATTACCTCCATGGTCACTTCTGTTTTGCACTTCTGTGTTCCAGATGTAATAGAAGGGCACTTTAGACATTGTTTTCCCATAAGAACTCAGAGGAATGGTAATTATGGGCACATATACTTGGGAAAGATTTCGAACACGAGATGGTCAGAATCCGACTTTTGAAAAAGGCATGTGAGAAAATCAGAAATAGCTTAGCGGTATTATTATAATACTATGGCACTTTGATATAAATTCATACTCCATCAGTAGAACTCCTTGTTACTGTTCCTGGAATTATTTACCTCTGATCAGCATTTTTCCACATTCTCCTGATCTTCTTGTCTCTATGGTAGCAAACCACTGACTACTAAAAAACAGTCCCAAGTAATCACCACCTCCTCAACAGTCACTCCTGAATTCTACCCTCCTCTTCTGAAGTCCCACTTGAGATTTGCTCTCCATAATTGAGTCTTGCTTTCATTTTAAATCTCTCTCTTTACATCTTTGGTATTTATTTAGACTTAGCTCCCTCATGAGCTTGCTCTTTGCTGTACTGACTATACTTTAACTTATATTCTATACCTTCCCCCTTCTTACCTTTCCACTTGTGGTGGTAGAGTAAAAATAATCTGTGGTTCCCACTGCCATTTCCATTGTCACCCTTTTCTATCAGCACTGAGCAAACTTGCCTTGTTTGAGGTTCATTTAATTCAGATTTATCACTCATTCTAGATTCTGGTAGCTGTTATCTGCTGAAGGGTGCCCCTCCTCCATCCCCTAAGGTACCTCCTGAAATTTTCAGGGAGTTCAAATTAAGCTCACAGTTTTTTTCCTTTATGCCCTAACTTCTCTCATTTTTAAGGAACTTCACCATAGATGTTGGTGTACCCTCCAATACCCTAATTTCCCAGTTCTTCAATCTACTTAACTATGATCTAAACCTTTACTGTATCTCAGCAGGGATAATCAGTGATTGATTAATCCACTGTGTAACAGTGTACCTGTATTCCTGTAGTCATTCCAACATTCACTATTGCCATCTTTTGCATCTTTGACAATTTGGTGGCTATGAAATAAAACCTCAAAGTTGTTTTGATATGCATTTCTCTTATAAATGGTGCTTTGGAGTAATCAGTAGTTTGTAATTATTTTGAGAACTCTCTGTTCATATCTTTTGACAACCGATTGATTGCATCTTGATCTTTTTCATTGGTTCCTTATGTATTTTGATTATTAAATTCATATCAGATTCAAAGTCTTTCAATGATCAATTTTTGAAACATGTTGTAGTCATTATATTGCTCTCTTAGGTCTGTTGATTTCATTCTGAATGTACTTCTGCAATCCTTTATAGATTCTGCAATCCTTTATAGATTCATGCAAATCTTGTAGATTTCTGAAGTCTTCTTCTAATAGTCCATTACAATAATAAACTATTGTTTTTTTTAGCCATTGACCAGTGCATTCACTTCATTTCCTTATTCTTTGTTACTGTGCTATGTTACTCTAAACAAATACTATGAGTATTATATATATATATCTATATACACACAAACATATCTATGCAAATCAATCTCTCTCTCTCTCTCTCTCTCTCTCTCTCTCTCTCTCTCTCTCTCTCTCTCTCTCTCTCTCTCTCGTCTCTGATTTCCTTGGGAGATGTCCGGAGAGAGTATGCCGTGAAATGGGACACAAAAAAAGAGATCTTTTAATAATATCATTTTTCTCCCTTTCTCTGGATGACTTTATTTTGTCAGTTCTTCAGTTTTCCTGTGTTTCTCCTTGAGTTTTCAACATTTCTTTTCTTTTCTTTTTTTTTTTTTTGGGCCCATTTCACTGTGTATATATCTATCTCTTTTAGTGTCATATTTTCTCAGGTTGGAAGAACAACAGCCATTCTTGGACCTTATTTATCTACATACTTATCCTAATGTGGAAGAGCTAGAAAGGACCTTAGAGACCATAAAAGTTGATCTCCTTGTTTTACTGATGTAGAAACAGACGCAAAAGTTAAATAACTTGACCAGGGTTACATAGCCTGTGTCAGCTAAAATTTTAACTCTAGCCTGATGGACTACACACTCAGTTACTCTGTCTACCTAGCTGCTTTTGAATCCACTTTGAAACAAAATGTCAGTCTATTGAATGAGGAAATTTTAAAAATAATAAATAATTGTTGAAGGCAATGATAATATAGATTTTATAACATCAGGATTATGGAATGCAGGCAGAGTAAAACTTGGGAGCAAATTGGTAGAGATAAATTTCTGTACCAGTAACGTGTGATATAATTTTGAGGTCTTTCATGATTTGTGGTTTGCTGAATAGGTACTTACATTAAAAAAACAACAAACCCCCCCCAATTGAACATGTTTCTTCCTCTGTACCCTCCCCTTTCCTTTAAAATCTTTGGAATTTGGCTTGTTTCTGTGTCTCTACAACAAAAGGAAAAAGTCACACTCTGCACAATTATTTAGGTTAAACACCCAACAGAAAGCAGAAAGAATCTGCCCTGGAGTTTGTGCACAATCAGAATATCCACTCTTCTTATGGTGAGCTTCTCCTTCCACATGTCCCTGACTTACAGAACTACCCTGGCTTCTATATGCCTTCTGAATACTCTTTGGAGTGCTGCTATGGGTAGAAGCTGCCTTCCAAAGGGAAAAGAAGTCAGGATTTCTACTGCAGCAAATAACCATACCTTAATGATGATCTGTACTTTACAGGGATATCTGTACAATCCTCTCCACTTACAATTCTGCTTTGTATAAATCAGGGAGATGGAGGGGGGAAGTAGTAAGAGAGTTTACCCTTTTCTTAAGACCTGAATAATACACAAAACATTTCTCTTCCAGCTATTCTTTTGACCTTGAGCCCCTTCCCATTCCCTCTTCTTGCTTTTCAACTTCTTTTTTGATGTCTTCCTCCATTAGATTGTAAGTGACTTGAGGGCAAGGTCTGTGTTTTTACTTCTATTTGTATCCCCAACTTGTAACATAGACCTTGACACGTAGTATAAACATAAAATATATTTATATGACATAATATTAAAATATTATGTATATAGCATTAAAAATATTATATGTATGTGATATATATGTATATATATGTATGTATATATATATATATATATATATATATATATATATATATATATATATAATGAGAAATACTTGTTACTTTTCTTCCACATTATTTCATTCCATGTTGTCTCTCTACTAAATTTCTCCATTGTTCCACTATTGCCACTTGACTCATATCTTTGCACTTGCTGGCTTGGTCCAAAAATTCCTAAAATTTGGATGGTATCTCTATCTTTGACCCTCTGTGGAGCCATAGGGTTACCTGGAACTTCCCATATATGAGTTTCTCTCTGGACGCCTGACTTCTTTCTCTTGGCTTCTTAGCTTTGTTTTTTTTCTGCTCTTGTGTTGCTCCTTTTAAAATCCAAGCCCTGTGGGGGCCATTCAGGTGTATAAATCATCTATCATCCTCGATTGTCTAGGGCCTAACCAGTTCATACCTCATTAAAGAGCCTTTTAATAAGGAAATGTACTCTTTTAAGACCTTTTTAGATGATGATGTTGATATCTGAACCAGACTCCAAAGAACCCAAGTCATTAGGATATTTGGTGCAGAATTGTGGCCTAATAAATGACAGACTAGGACTCCAGGCAATACCTGAGCCATCTCATTCTCTAAGAAATAGTGATTCTCAACTTTTTTGGTTTTTGTTTTTCGAATTACAGTACTGCTTACGATAACTACATTGATGACTTTTTCTTAATAAACTCCATATTGTAATGTGCATTATATGATTATAAATATAAACTTTTGTTCTGTGATTATTAAAACTATACAATTGTAAATGCTAATTATGAAATGATCACAAATATTTATATAGGACATTCTATAAGAATTTAAGGAAATAATCCAATATGACTTCATGCTATTATCTGTAAAATTTTAAATACTTTTATTTTGCAAATTTTGTTGAATACAAGTAATATTTTTTAAATGAAATAAGTTATAACTTAGAAGCTGTTTAACATATAATAATCACATATAAACTTGATTTTGAAGCTGGACTTTTTGCTGTGGTTGCTCTACACTGATGTGGTTCCATATTGAGTTTATTAAAATAAGAAGGCAAAGACAAATGCTCACTCACATAAATATATGGTGGAAAATGGTAGGAGAATTTTACAATTTCTCTTGATGAGAGATGGAAATTAATTTTTAAAAAAAATTTTAGTCACTTAACCAGTTGAAGAAAGTGAATAGTTGGTTATAATTTAACATATTTACTTTTCTGCTGACTGATACTTAAAAGTTTAGTTACATATATTGCTTAGTTTAAACAATATTTATATGTAAACTTTAGTAAGGAAAGAATCTCTTTAGAGGTGACTTTCTACCCTTTTTTTTACTGCTGGCACAAGATCAGTTTTGCCAACCTCTTAATTTGAAAATCTGTCAGAGAGAAGAATAAGAAAGTTCATAAATAGACTTAATACTGTATTGAGCAATGAAAGATTTTCTTCTTCAGACTGTTTGTGATGGTTTCTGATGACTTGTAATTAATGCACATGCTCATGGATCGGGGTTTTCAAACAGCCTGAAATTTATACTACTGTAAGAACTCAAACATTGGTAGCATACAGATGATGAGGTACAGTTACAAAGTAACTGGATAATGAGGTAGTTTCTCTGATATAGTGTACAGAATGCAAATGAGGATATGCACACTAGGAATTGGTTTCTCCTGTATGTCAAATCCTTGTGGTAATTTAGAAGCAATTTGATGACAGGTTGAGAAGGTACATATTACACTTAGAAGCAAAAGTTAGAGCTTGATGTGATCACTGCATGAGCACCAAAATTGTTGGGCACCTGATTATGCTAGTTCCAAATTATTTTAGCAGCAAACTATTAATGCTTCAAGTATGCACATGCTTGTTGTCACAGAGAAGAAATTCATTTGCATAATTGAATGATTGTTTACTGTTTTAAGTTACCATTAAAGAATTTTTAGCACATTGTAAAGGGGGTTTTGAAATGTTAACCATTTCTCTAAAATGAGGGAATGAGAGAGAAAATGAGTGAGATGTTAAGAAACTTTAGGGAAGGGGAATATATCAGAACAGGAACTCAGATTAGCATGACCAAAACTCAAGAATTTTTTTGGTTTTTTTGGAAAAAAAAAGAGACCTTAAATTGCCAAAATGAGGGAGAAGAGATTATAGCCAGGGTAAAAGAAATCTTAGATTTTATCAGAGATTAGTATAGGCTTTGAATATAGGAGAATTTGAAAGAAATGGGTGAGTATTTCCTAAATGTAAAATGTTAAATTTGACAAAGTAGATAATCTAAATTGGTTTTAGAAATTCCAAAGGATTGCCCTGCAAAGTAGAAATAAGGAGGAGACAGATTCAGAAGAAAACATATGTGATTATATAATTTAACATAGAGGACGCCTTTAATTAAATGCAACATTCATTTGGATGTCATCTCAGGATATCTCTCTTTTAAACTATGTAGTCTGTCTTCTTCTGACCTAATCATTCAACTGAAATGATTCTGAAGTTACACGTGATCTCTTAACAACCAAATCTAGTGGCCTTTTCTCAATCCTAATCTTTCTTGAGTTCTCTGTAGCCTTTTACACTGTCAATCACCCTCTTCTCCTTGATGTTTTCTTCTTTCCAGATTTTATGTGACACTACTCTCTCCTGGTTTTTGTATCTATCTGGCTGTACCTTCTCAATCTCCTTTGCTGGATCTTCATCCAGGTAATGCATACTAATCCTGGGTATCTCCCAAGGCTTTGTCATGGGCCGCCTTTTCTTTTTCCTCTGTTATATTTCAGTTAGTGATCTCATCAGCTGGGTTGCTGTTTGTCCTTTCTCAAAGCGGATCATAACATTAGGGAAGTGATGCATCACCCATGGATTTAATGATCATTTCTGTGATGTTCTCAAATCTTATCCTCCCTTAACCTCTCTTGACCTCTGGTGTTGCATTTCTTAACTGCCTATTGGACATCTCAAACTGTATATCTAGTAGACATTTAAGCTGAACATGTCCAAAACTGAACTGCTTCCAAACTTACCTGTTATTATTGAAGTTACTATTATCCCCCAATTCCCCTGACTTGAAACCTTGCTGTCATTCTTGACTCTTTACTCCCTTCTTCCCCTCATATCCAATTTCTTGCCAAGTCCTGTTGATTTTACCTTCCTAATATCTCTTAAATACATTCCTTCTCTTCTCTGACACTGACACCTTTGAGATGCTGGTCCTTGTCACCTCACTCCTGGACTGTTGTCCTGCAGGTTGGTCTTCCTGCCACATCTCTTCCCTGCTGCAGTTCATCCTCCACCCAGTTGTGAAATTTATCTTCCTAAAGAGCAGGTATGGCTGTGTCACTGCAATATTCAGTAAACTTCAGTGGCTCCCTATCACCTCCAGGATCAAATGTAAAATTCTCTGTTGTTTAAAGGCTTTCCTCAAGTTTGCCTTTGTATCCCACTATTGTAAGTGATCCAGTGATACTGACCTTGCCATTTCTCCAAAAAGATGCTTCATTTTCCTACTCTGGGCATTTTCACTGTCTGTCCTTCATACATGGAATGCTCTCCCTTGGCAGCTCTACTGGCTTCCCCAAAGGTTCAGCTGAAATTCCTCCTTCAGGAAATCTTTTCTGATTCCTCTTAATTCTCATGCCTTCCTTCTGTTAATTATTTCAAGTTTATCCTATTTATAGCTTTTTTTTTTTGTATATGGTTATTTGCATGTTGTTTCCCCCGTTAGATTGAACTTCTAGAAGTTAGATACTTTCACCTATCTTTGTGTTGCCAGCACTTAGCATAGTGCCAAGAACATAGTAGCTTAATAAATGTTTATTATTTTAAAATAAAATAATTATTTTCTTCATGCTTCCTCTTTATGTTGTAGAAGTGTTAGAGAAAAGATAGAAAACTTAATTAACACTAAAAATCTGTAACTGAAATTGTATGTTCTATTACTCTGCTTTTCCTCTTTTTACTTAGCTCAGTGAAATCTTTTTTGATTTTTTTTTTAAAGAGGTCATTCTTTGACTCATTTCTTAGTAAGCCTTAATCAGTGCATAGGTGTTGCCTCAGTCAAGTTGAGACCTGTTAAAGATGGTAGTTTAAAAGGTCCAAGGCTCTCCATTGTATCCTGGGCCATCTCCAGTTGTCCTGATCTATATCTTGCCGCTGGACCCACATGACTCCAGAAGACAAATGAGGCTGGTGACTTTGCATCTCTCACTCAAATCCAAATCATTTGCATGCCATGGCATCACCTCCTTGATGTCATGGCCCTCTTTGAGAATGAAGGACACACATAGACATATACATACACATACATACACATGCACACACACACATATATTCCCTCCAACTATCCTGAGAAAGGTCTGTGAGTTACAAATATCATCTTTTCATGTAGCAATGTAAACAGTTCACTTTTAGTGGTTTCTCTTTCCTGTTTAGCTTTTCATGCTTCTGTTGAGTCTTGTATTTGAAAATCAGATTTTCTATTCAGCTCTGGTCTTTCCAACAAGAATTCTTGGAAGTCCTCTATATCCTTGCAGTTCCATTTTTCCCCCTGAAATATTATACTCAATTTTGCTGGGTAGGTGATTCTTGGTTTTAATCCTATCTCCTTTGACCTCTGGAATATCATATTCCAAGCCCTCTGATCCTTAGTTGTAGAAGCTGCTAAATCTTGTGTTATCCTGATTGTATTTCCACAATACTTGAACTGTTTCTTTCTGACTGTAATATTTTTATTTGATTCTAATATTCTGAGGAGTTTTCCTTTTGGGATCTCTTTCAGGAGGTGATCAGTGGATTCTTTCCATTTCTATTTTATGCTCTGCTTCTGGAATATCAGGGCAGTTTGATAATTTCTTGAAAGATGATGTCTAAGCTCTTTTTTTGATCATGGTTTTTAGGTGGTTCAATAATTTTAAATTTATCTTACCTGGATCCATTTTCCAGGTCAGTTGTTTTTCCAGTGAGATATTTCACATTGTCTTCAATTTTTTCCTTCTTTTGGTTTTGTTTTATAATTTCTTGATTTCTTATAAAGTCATTATCTTCCATTTGTTCCATTCTGGTTTTTAAGGAGTTATTTTCTTCAGTGAGCTTTTGGACCTCATTTTCCATTTGACACATTCTGCTTTTTAAGGCATTCTTCTCATTGACTTTTTGGACCTTTTTTGCCATTTGGGTTGGTCTAATTTTAAAGCTGTTATTTTCTTCAGCATTTTTGGGTTTCCTTTAGCAAGCTGTTGACTCCTTTTTCATGATTTTCTTGCATCTCTCTCATTTCTTTTCTCAATTTTTCATCTACTTCTCTTACTTAATCTTCAAAATCTTTTTTGAACTCTTACATGACCTGAGACCAATTCACATTTTTCTTGGAGGCTTTGAATGCAGGAGCTTTGGCTTTATAGCCTTCGTCTGGTTGTATGTTTTGCTCTTCCTCATCACCAAGGATGTAAGAAAATACCTCTTCACCGAGAAAGTAAGACTCTATAGTCTATTTGTTTATTCCCCCCCACCCCCCCATTTACCCATTTTCCTAGCCAGTTACTTGACTTTTGAACTCTTTGTAAAGTGGAGGGCTCCAGAAGCAGCCTCCACCTCAGCAGTAGCTGCTGCAGCCCTGGGGCCAGGACCATGGCTGCACCAGGGCTGAGGGTGGGACTGAACCAAGTTCCCCTCTCAGCCAGGTGAGAGACCTTTCCCATTGACCTTTGAAGCTATCTTTGGTGTTTGTGGGTTGAGAAGTCTGAAAATCACAGCAGTTTTCAGCAGTTCAGTCCCCTAAGGCCTGCTCCAGCTCCATCTACTCGGAGCAGCCTATGCTCTGTTCCCAGCTTGGTGTGATAGACCCTTCTTGTCAACCTTTCAGATTGTTTTGGGCTGGAAATTTGCTTCATTCTGTCATTTTGTGGCTTTTGCTGCTCTAGAATGTGTTTATAGTCATTTTTTACATAGTTTTTGAGGATTTAGAGGGAGAGCAGGTCTCTGCTTCTACTTCGCCATCTTGGCTCCAATACCTCCCCTTTTCTTCATACGCTCTTTCTCCCCCTCTTTTTATTTCCTTTTTTCCCCCCCACATAAAACAGGAATAAAACCCAGATTATATCTACTCTCTTTGTTTCTTTTATTCTCTCTTTGTGATTTTTGAAGACAATATGGTGAAGGGATGACTAATCTCTTTGCTTGCTTTGTGAATGTAAATATTTCTTTTTCTACTTGCTCTCAACTCATGTGCAGCCATCTCAACTCATGTGACTAATGCTTGAAATACTGGCCCTGGTATAAGGAAATTCTATATTCTGAATCTTGCTTCAAATACTTGTTAGCTCTATGACACTAGTGAAGCATGTAAACTTAGCTTTAATTTCCACATTGGTAGAATAGGGACTACAGTAGCACTTACCTTGTGAGAATCAAACAAGATAGTATATGTAGAGTACTTTGTGAGGCTGTATTATTGTTCATTATTATTACTATGTGTATTTATTTGTTTTTGAAATTATATTTTATTTCTCTCCCAATTACATGTAAAAATAATTTTTACCATTTTTTTTTTAAATTTTGAGTTCCAAATTTTCTCCCTTCCTCCTTTCTTCTGCTACAGAGATGGCAAGCAGTCTGATATGATTGCACATATGTTATGCATATCATATAAAACGTATTTCCATGTCAGTCATTTAGTAGAACAAAATTTGAACCAAAAAAGAAAGAAAGAAAGTGAAAAATAGTATGCTTTGGTTGGCTTTTATCATCCATGAATCTTTTGGGATTGTCTTGAATCATTGTATTGCTGAGAATAGTTAAGTCATTCACAGTTGATCATTGTACAGTATTGCTGTTATTTTGTATAATTTTGGTTTTGCTCACTTCAGTTGGCATCAATTCACATAAATCTTTCCAGGTTTTTATGAAATCATCCTGCTCATCGTTTCTTATAGCATAGTAATATTCTATTACATTCATATACCACAACTTGTTCAGACATTCCCCAATTGATAGGCATCCCCCCTCAATTTCCAGTTCTTTGCCATCACTGAAAGAGCTACTACAAATACTCTTGTATGAATAAGTTCTTTTTCCTTCTTTTAAAATCTCTTTGGGATATAGGCCTATTGCTGTGTCAAAGGGTGTGCATGGTTTTATAGTCCTTTGGGCGTAGTTCCAGCTTGCTCTCCAGAATATTTGGATCATTTCACAATTCTCCCACAGAGCATTATTGTCCCAATTTTCCCACATCTCTTCCAACATTTAGTGCCTTCCTTTTCTGTCATATTAGCCAGTCTAATGGTGTGTGTTGGTACCTCAGTTTGCATTTGTCTAATCAGTGATGATTTAGAGCATTTTTTCATATGACTGTAGATAGCTTTGATTTCTTCATCTGAAAACTGCCTGTTCATATCCTTTGACCATTTATCAGGGAATGACTTATATTCTTATTATTTGACTCAATTCTTTATATATTTGAGAAAGGAGTCCTTTATCAGAAATTTTTATAGTATCTTTGATAAAGGCCTCATTTCTCAAATATTGCCATATATACATATAAAAAACTCTGTCTACCTCAAAAGGCTATGTAAGAGTTACCTATTAGGCATCATTTGCATATCAGTATTTCAACTCAACTCTGAACTTTTCTTCTAGACTACTTGAAGATCCTCTATTCTGTTAAAGGCCCATTCTCCTCTCCCAGCCCCCAGGATCATACCTTTAAAGCTGGAAGGGACCTTAGAGAGGTCATTAGCTACAAGCTCTGAGACACAAAGAAGTGTAGTATCACCCAGCTTGTAAATAAATGTCTGGGTCAGGATTTGAACCCAGGTGTTCTTGTTCTTCTGTAGATGATGATGATTTTCTTGCCAGCACAGATATAGTACTTTAAGGTTTGTGGTGTGCTTTACATGCATTATCTTTTGAACCTGTTTACAACTATTTAAAGAGAATATTACAAGTAGTGTAATCATTGTTTTACAGATGGAGGAGACAGATCTTAGAGAGGTTGTGACTTACTGTTGGTCACACAAGGCTAATAATTATTAGTGATTCATAGCTGATTCAAAACTGAAGTCTTCCTGGACAGAGGTCCAGTCCTTTTAATCTACTGGAGCATAGTCACTCGAGTATATGCTTGGAACTGCTGTTAATAACAAAATACCCAAGGGCTTGACTCTGTATGGCAAGTTACTCTGTTTCTGCTTTTCAGGATATAAAGGAGGTTTTAAAAAAGTTGTTATGTTTTTGTTGGAATGCACCAAAATTTGAAAGAGGTTCATCATAATTTAGTTCTTTGTTAATAGTGCATGTGAATTCCAATGGCTAAATCTTTGGGATTTTAAAAAATTGGGGTTTCTAGAATATAAGGGATTTATGTATGATTATGTGTAATTTTGTCATTGTTTTTATTAAGTTTTATTAAGAAGTTTATAATGACCTATAAGATTAGAGGTTTCTTTTCTTCTCTTTTTTCCATATGTATTGATGAGATAAAATATTCTCTAGGAGGTTTTCCATATTTACCTAATAATATATACACATTAGATTTCGGTATTCCAAAAAAATTAGGCTGTTGAATTAGATTTAGGTAATTTCTTAAAATTTACTTCTGAAAGCAACTGCTGTGCTTGATTTCTACTTCATCATGCCATTTTCCCTTTTCAACTTCATTTTGTTTATTGTATAGCAAGCACTTAGTAAATATTTAGGGCAGCTAAGTGACTTAGTAAAGCCTTATCTTCAAGAGTTCAAATGTGGCCTCAGACTCTTACTAGCTGTGTAACTCTGGGCAAGTCACTTAACCTTGTTTGCCTCATGAGGTTCTTCATTTGTAAAATGAGCTGGAGAAGGAAATGGTAAACCACTCTGGTATCCTTGTCAAGAAAATCCCAAATTGTCATACATGACTGAAAACGACTGAACCATAAATGTTTAACATCGTTTTGCATTGTAAATGTTGGTGGTAAAAGTCTCTGAAGAGCAGATTTAGTTCGGTGGGGCTGTTAGTACCAGGCCTGGAGTCAGGAAGATTCACTTTCTTGAGGTCAAATCTGGCTTTAGACACTAGCAGTGTGACTCTGGACAGGTCATTTAACTCTATTTGCCTCAGTTTCCTTATCTGTAAAATGAGCTGGAGAAGGAAATGGCAAACCAGTCCAGTATCTATGCCAAGAAAACCCCAAATGGGTTAATGAAGAGACAGACATGACTAAAACGACTACACAACATTCTAGTTGTGTGAGATGTATTAGCCAAATCTTGCAAAAGGCACTTTGATGAATGGAATAATTGTACATTCTTGGCAGTAACCAAAAAAATTAATTTTGCTACCTGTATAACTCCCGAAGAGAATATAAGCTTGGTTAAACATTTTTGTGATTACTGAAGTTTTTGGTGTTTAACTCAGGTACAAATTGAATATTATTTAAAAGTAATTTTAGCTCATTACAGATCAACTGGAAGGGATCTCAGAGACTATTTAATCTAACATCTTCATTTTACAGGTGATAAAACTGAGCCTCTGGGTGGTTAAATGACTTTTACCCAAGTTCTCATAGCTTAGACAGCAAGCTTCTGGTCTCAGAAACAAAAAAGCAAAATAAAAATTGTAGAAATTATAGAACCGTCTTTATAGGGAGATTTATGGGACGTTACCTGATTGATTTTGTAGATAGTAATTGGAGCTTGCTTTTTAGGTAATTATTGCATTTGTACTGTTGTTAGCCTAATTTGTTAGGTGGTTTAGTGGATAGAGTCTGGAAATCCGAATTCAAATTGGCTTGAGGCAGTTGCTAGCTGTGTGAACCTAGGTGAGTTGCTTAACTTCTGTTTGCATTATTCCACTGGAGAAGGAAATGACAAACCATTTCAGTATATTTGCAAATAACCACCATGGACAGTATTGGTGTGATGTGGCACAGAGAATTGGGCATGACTAAATGACTGAACAACAAGAAAGCCTAATTTGTTACTATATTTATGGGAATATAATTCTATAGTTTTTCTTCAAATATAGAATAATTATAATTCAGACTTTAATGTAATTGATTGGATGACCTTTAATAGATCCAATATTTGGTGAGAGTTTCCTGTAGTTTAATATTTTAGGTTTTTTTTCTGCTTGAGTTGAGTATACATTTTATAGGAAGCTGTTGAAGTCTTCATTAAATTTTTAATTATTTTCATTTTTGTTATGAATTTAAGCACTGTATGTAAGAGAACAAAAGATTGTATGTGAAATTGTACTTAAATAAATTTTATTTTTTTCAAAAACAATTTACATTACATTTAATGTTGTTGTTCAGTCATTTCAGCTGTGTCCAACTCTTTGTGAACCCTTTTGGGGTTTTCTTGGTATAAAGTTACTGGAAAGGTTTGCCGTTTTCTTTTCCTGTTCATTTCACAGATGAGGAACTGAGGCCAACAGAGTTAAGTGACTTGCCTAGGGTCACATGGGCCGTATTTGAGCTCAAGTTGTTCTGACTCTAGGCCCAGTGTTCTATCCATTTCCCATCTATTTGCCCATTAAATGTAATATGGCAGTTATAAAACTTCCCTACTTCACTGTGCCCTCTTCTGAACTTCCTTCTACTTGTTTTATTTATATACTTTTTTCTTATTTTTTTTTATATCACTAGCTATCAACTCCCCACCCCCTTTTTCTCAGTAACTCTAACATATATGAATTCTTACTTTATTTCATTGTGATTTAACTTTTATGTTTGAAGTCTGATTCTTTACTTTTTGCCTATTTCATCTGGTAGAGAGTACCTTACCTTCTATCAAGCCTGTTTCAGAGAAATCTGCATGCTAAAAATGTTTTTTATTGTGTCTCTAGGCAGGCCACTGAATTAATAAATGGAACTGCTAAGGGTAGTCAATTCAACAATTCATTTCAAATATTTTTTGGTCTAATATTGGGGGGGGGGTAATTTCAAGCTTTTTCTATAACACATAATATCACCTTAATCTGTGGGTAACTAATAACTATTTTTAAAAAATTAAGATTAATTTTTTTTAGCTGAAAGCAAAGGTATTTATTAAAATAGCATCGTAGAAACAATAATAAAACATTATTCCTGTGAACATGGGATGTTCTTTCTCACAAATATATAGAGCACCAAAGATTTTTTTAGAAGTATTTTTGACTTTTAAATGTCATTTTCTTTTTTAAAAATAGATTAAATAGTAAATTTGAAGCTGCTTTATGATAGTATGTTATATATATGTACCAAGATCAGGAAACTAGAAGAATAGACAGATAAATTAAGAATACTTTATGTGTTGAATGAAACTGATCAGGCCTTTTCAGTTTACTGTATTAGCTCTTCTTGTATGACTTTATCATGCTCTGTTTTATGAAGTAGAAGCTTTCAAGTCAAGGTTGTTGGACCAAAAATTTGACTTCTTACAGACACTGATACATTTAAAGGATTCTTTTGCCATTATTGTTATCTTAAAGTTTGTACCTATTTTAGCCATGTTAACAATCAGCTGTGGAGTAGCATTTTATATATATATTTATCTATATATCTATATGTAGGTATATGCACAGACATGTGCAGTAACGCTTTTCCCTGCTCTGCTTGTCTGCAGGCAGTGAAGTGAAATCTGCAAGAGTCCTGTTCTCTCAAGGCCTGCATACAGGAAAGAAGCAGGGATAAAGCGTTACATGAGCATGCACATTCCAGTTCTACGGCAATTTTAAACATTTCAGGTAGGTCAGATTTTTGGTCTGTCAACCTTGACAACATCCCTTGAAGTTGAAATAATATGTAATGTGACTATTAAATGCTTAATTTTTTATAACAAATTGGAATGCATTTATGCAATCACATTTTCTAAATCATTAAGGAGTAATAATTATAAATCCCCAAGTATTTTCTTAGATGTTTCTTACTGAAATAAGCATTTTTTCAATATCAGAAATTATTATGCAGCTTAAATGGTGTCAGAAGTAGGCTGTATTGGAATTTTTAAAAAGTTGATGAAATACTAAAGCAAAATTTTAATACATTAGCCATATGACTTGACTGAATCAAAGATCTGCTTATATTATAACATTTTGTTAGTGTTGAAGTTACCAGAATATTTTTTTTATTGCTTCTCACTGGAAAATATTTGTAACTTTCAGAAATAAAAAGAGAATCTGAAAAATCTTATTGCCTTTCATACTCACCAAGGTATTGTTTACATAGTTATTTTATTTTGCAGGTATATTGGAAAATCGGATTCTGTAACAATCAGTGTGTGGAATCACAAGAAGATCCATAAAAAACAAGGTGCTGGGTTTCTTGGTTGTGTTCGACTTCTTTCCAATGCCATCAACCGCCTTAAAGACACTGGTTGTAAGTAAATAAGAGGACATTTTTGCTTTTGTTTATTTGGGAAAAACATCAAAGATATAATAATGCCCCTTAAAATTAGTTGTAGCTATAAGCATTCCTATTCATGAACTTTATTTGGTATCTTACCCAGGTTGGAGTGTGTTAGACTTACTCAGAAACCCGATGCACTATTGATTAGCGAAGGAGCTTTGACATACTCTGTTTTCCAGCCTGGGCTGGTTTTAACCCTCTTTAGGCAATCTGGTGATCTGTCATTCCTAGGTTCTCACCATATTAATTTAGTGGAGATACTACATTGGCATAGTCCTCTGCAGCTCAGAAATCTCAAGGTCAAGAGATCTTGGCCTCCTCAATAGCATGTGCCACCACACACAACTTATTATTAACTTTGAAAGTTACCAAATTAATTTGTTTCAGTGAAATTTGGTTAAAATTAATTTATTGCTAGAATTTACATCCTAGAGATAAAACAAATGTGAGGGCCATTTTCTAATTAATTGAATGCTTTGAATTGGTAACAATTCACATGTCATGTATGTCATCCCTTTCTGTTTCTTCTGCTTTATTCCTCTTGTTTTAGTAATTGGTTTGGAAATTTAGGTGAATTTTATTTAAATGTTGTAATGTGGAAAAGATTGATGTGAAGTATAATTATTATTTGATAAAAATGAAGTTATTATATAAGATGATATTTTTACCTGATAGAGAAAAAAAATGTAAAGTGCTTAAGTAAATCTCAGTATTGTACTGAAGATCTTTACATAGTATAAATAGCATGAGATCATGTCATAATTCAGAATGACTTTTAAGTGAACAGGAACCAAGAAAGTACTTCTTTTGCATGAGTATTTTATACAAATACATTTGATTAGAACTAGGTTGGCAATATATTGATTCATCTAAGAGGCTATAAAAATAGCTTTATTTCACACAATTATTCTTTTAAACAATGCCTATCATTATGAGGTTTTTGTATTTTTTTCATCTTGGCTTCAGTTTCTTCATCTGTAAAATGAGGGATGGACTTGGTCATCTCTGAAATCTCTTTTAAGTAGATGTTATTCCTACATTTTGAGAATTTTTAATTTAATGAATTGATAAAAAGAGAGTATTTTGTTTTATGGAAATAAACTTAAAATGTAGGGAAATTTTAAAGTTTGGATACATTATACTAAATGATGATACCATTTGGCAAACTATGGAAGTCTTATAGTATAAATACACAATTAAAATGAATAAGAATTAAGGTTTTGTGAGATAGAAATGCAGGGTCAGTGGGTTCTAGAGTATTTAAAGGAAATTAGTATCGTCTGGGTAGGGTTTGAAAGGGTGGCTAACAGCGAAGGAAGGCACCTAGGATTTCATATAGGAAAAATGAACTATTCAGTAGACATTTGCTGCTGCTTGTATATTATAATGGATAGCATGCCGTAGGGTCTTTACTCTCTTTTTCTTTTCATTACTCTGTGTGAATTTTTATTCTTAAACACTTATCTCCAGCTTTGTAATTAATTTTTGCATCTGTTTTTGTTTTAAATAAATTTTTTATTGGTACCTTTTTTGTACCAGCATAGTTTTCCCCAGCATCTGTCCCCTCCTCCTCCCATATAACAAATATTATTTTTGAAGACATAAAAGGAAAAAAAATCAGTATAGCTGATCAGTACATTGGAAAAGTTTGACATATATGTGCATTGTGCAATACTTGTGGACTTCCCATCTCTGCAAAGGAGTGGGGTGGGGATGTCTTCTCATATCTCTTCTTTGGACTATGCTTGTTCTTTATGATTTTGCACCATTCACTGTGATTTTTTTAGTGGCTCATTGTTGTAGTCATTGAGTGTTTATTTTTTGACTCTGCTTCCTTCACTCTGTTATCCTTACCTCTTTTTATTATCACTTTCAGTGGTATGTATCTTTCATTTTTTCAGATGAATTTTGTTACTGTTTTATTGAGCTCTATAAAATATACTTTTGATAATTTGATTGGTGTAGCATCAGTAGTATAAATTAGCTTTGGTAATAATGTCATTTTGATTACATTGATACAGTCCAGCCAAGAGTACTAAATATTTCTCTCGCAATTTGATCTCTGTTTCTTTAAGCAGCACTTTGTAATCGAATCTATACAAATATTTTGTGATTTTGTAATTATTTAGAATGAGATATCCCTTTCTGTTATTGGCTCTTGAATTTGTATGCTGTTGGATTTGAGGATTTATTTTTTAGCATGCAACTTTGGTGAAGCTATTTATTATCTCAATTATTATTTTTGTTGATTTGCTGGATCTTCTAAATAAACCATCATATCATCTGCATATAAGGATGGTTTTGCTTCCTTTTTGCTTGTCTTTATATTTTTGACCTCTTTCTCCTAACTTATTATTGACAGCATTTCTATAACTGTATCAAATAATAATGGGAAGAGTAGGCATCCTTGCACTGCTCCTGTATTTTTTTGGATAGGGTCTGGTATATCCCCTTCCATGTACTGTTTGCTTTTAGTTTTAAGTAAATAATTTTTTATAATAGTCTCTCTATACCTATATATTGTAGGGTTTTTAGCATAATCATTTCAAAAGTTTTTATTTATTGACATAATCATGTGGTTGGGATTTTTAAAAAAAAAAATACGATAACTATGTTGATTATTTTCCTAATGTTGAGCTAGGAAACTGAGGCTTAAGAGAAGTTAAATAGCTTGTCCAGTATCCCACAACTAGTAAATGTCTGAAGCAGGATTTGAATTAAGCTCTTCCTAACTCTAAATTTAGAACTGGGCCATCTAGTAATTAATGTTAAGAGGAAATTAGAACTTGCCTTAAAGTCAATTCAGTGGAATATATCTATTCTGTAAAGCAATGAGTACCTATATTTATGGTTTGATAGCATGGCCGGGTATGTTTTTTCCAATACAGAAATGCAAGGAAGTATAAAGCGTTAACTATGTATAACCCTTGAGATGTAAGGAAGAGGAAAAATGTTAAAATATTGTATATTTACAACCCAAGGCCCAGCCCCTTAAGTATCGTCCTTGCAAAGATTAGGTTTAATTTTGGGGAAGCTTCCCAAATAAAAACACTTTGGCTTATTTTGCTGTAATGCTACCCTGAGTTTCCCCTGGGAACTTCAAAATATGGCTTGAATAAACCCCAAATCTACTTCTCCACAGATGTAAATAAAAGGGTCCCCAGCCCCTGTGCAAGCTTTCAAGTAATTAAGACATTTTGAGTACAGTGCAGCTTTTATTTCATCCCTTAGAAAATATGAGGGAAAACATAAAGGATTCAGAATAGCTTATAACCTTTAATAAAATTCTCCCTCTCCAGTTGAGCTTCACCTCTTCCCCATCTGCAAGAACCTACATTTCTTGTCTTTGCATTTCTTTACTTCTCGGCAGCATTTTATACTATCTACTACCCATCCTCTTAAACAACTTCTCCTCCTTGAGTTTCTGTGGCACTTTTCTTTGCTGATTGTCTTCCTGTTTATGTGGTTGCTCATTCAGATTCGCCTTAGCTGCATCTTCTTAGCTTACTTGCTCTAGTTGCAAGAGAACTCAATACATATTGCATCCAAATAGCAGCCCTGAATGAAACAAGGGTGGCAAATGAAGGCCAGCTTCAGTAAGTTGGAACTGGACACACATTTTTCTGGAGGGATCGCAGTAAATGGGAGTGCCATGAAGCTGGCATAGGTTTTGCAATCAAAACTAATCTAGTGAGCAAGCAGGTAAACCAAAAAGAGTGAATGGCAGGCTCATGACAATGCGATTGCCACTTGCAGGAAAATGCCATGCCACCATCATCAATGCCTATGCTCCCACCATGATGAACCCTGATAAGATCAAAGGAAAAATCATCAGTGTGCCAAAAGAGGGCAAGCTTATAATTCTGGGTGACTTTAATTCTAGAGTAGGCTCAGACTACAAGACTTGGCAGGGAGTCCTAGGGAGGAATGGAGTTGGAAACAGCAAAAACAATGGTCATTTAGTGCTGAAGACTTGTGCCTCATCACCAACACTGTTTTCTGCTTACCTCAACGCAATAAAACTTCATGGATGCACCCTCTCAGCAAACACTGACATCTAATGGACTATGTGATTATAAGGAAAAGAGACAGACAAGATGTGAGAGTTACAAAAGCAATGTGTAATGCAGAGTGCTGGAGTGATCATAGACTTATTCTTTCCAAGCTAGATATTCACCTTCATCAAAAGTGCCACCCCCAAGGCAAAATGACTACCAGAAGAATTAATGTCAGTAAATTAGAATTCTTCTCTGTGTGTGAAGTTTGTTGCTAACTTGTACGAAAAGTAGAGCCAAAACACAGTTGGCAAAAGTGAAGCAGAAAAGGAGTGGGCATCTTTCAGAGATATGGTGTACAGCACCCCATTTGCTCATCTGAGTCAGAACACTTGTAAACACCAAGACTGGTTTGATGAAAATGATAGGAAAATCCAGAAGCTGCTGAATGAAAAAAGAGAACTCCACAGGATTTACCAGCAGAATAGTTCATCTATCTGTAAGAGGGCAGCTTCCATCAGAAGCAAAGTACAAGCAAAGCTTAGCGAGAGATGCAAGATTTCTGACTCAGTAAGAAGGCATATGAAATTCAGTTTTATGCTGATAGTAACAATGCAAAGTGCTTTTATGATTTCCTGAAAGCCATTTATGGATCACAAACCTATGGTGTATCATAACTACTCAGTGCTGATGGAGCCACATTGATTATTGATAAGGATATGATCCTGGAGAGATGGGCTGAACACTTCCATAGTGTTTTGAAGAGATCCTCATCAATCAATGCTGAGGCCACTGACCATTTACCTCAGATTGAAATCAGTCCCTCCTTAGCTAACCTTCCAAATGAAGAAGAGGTTTTGAGGGCCATTAGGCTCCTTTCATGTGGCAAAGCACCTGGTGCTGATTCTATTCCAACTGAGATTTACAAGGTGGGGGGACCATTGCTCATATAAAGCTGACTGAAATATTCCAGGTTATATGGCAAGAAGAGGTTGTCCCCCAGGAGTTCAAGGATGCCTTCACTGTCCATCTCTATAAGGGTAAAGGGAATAGATTGTCCTGCGACAGTCGCGGCAGGGGTGGGGGAGGATGTCTCTCTCTTAGTCATTGCTGGCAAGATTCTTGCTAGAGTCCTTCTTAATAATAGGCTGATCCTTCACCTGGAAGATGGTCTATCAGGGGTTTTGACTCCCCTGAAAAGGGAGGCAAATTTGATATTGTTGGAGGGGCAACTTCTTGAAATTCTTGTGATTCACCTAAAGGATGTAAGGTTTATGCCTTCAACTCTTTGATACCATTCTAAGGATTTGTACTTCTCTTGGAAGGAAATAACTTCTTTCCTGAATGGCTGTCTTGTAGCTCATGCTGTAGGAACTTCTTTTTTCTAGATGTTAGACAGAAATTTCCAACACTTGGCCACATGGTTCCCCACTCTTGGTTGAAAGTATATGGACTTGGTGGAGCTGAGATGACAGAGTGAGAACAACTACTCACCCAAGCTCTTAGACTCACTCCCTCAGATACCTCTAAAAAGAGAATCTGACCAAATTTTGGAGGGGTGGAATCCAGTAGGAAACAGACTGTGGCAGATTCACAACCCAGGACAGACTGGAAGGTCAACAGGAAGGATCTGTTCCATGGGGGTGGAGGAGCACATAGCACACAATGCAGTGCATCCCAACTGCAGCAGGGCCAAGTAGGAAAGCCCTGGGGTGGTCTGAGGCAGTGACAGCACAGTGGAACAGCAGCCCAGAGCAGAAGTCCAGTGGAGCGGAGTGAGAGCCATAGAGCCCCAGGTGTCTACAGTGGCTGCTCCTGAAACTATCAGCCTGCAGATTAAATTTCTGTAAGTCAGCTACTTGAACTTCTGGGAGCCAAAATGGCAGAGTGATCGGTAAATGCTCTCTCCCCCTCCCCTTGTTGACCTTGAAAGAACCATAAAATATTTCCCTAGAAAAATCCTGAATCAGTGGGATCAGAAGAAGGGTCAAACAGTCTCATAGCATGCGAGGCTAGGAAAATCACTAAGGAGGATTCCTCTGGCTGTGGCAGAGGACCAAAGCTGTCCCAAACAGCCCCACCTCAGCGAACCGGGAGATCTGGAGCCTCAGAGGGGTGGAGCCTTGCAACCACCAACAACAGGACCCCAGGTGTGCCTCAGTACTCCAGTGGAAACGGGAAGACACGAGGGCAGCCGGGATCACCAATGGCTGAGGTTGCCTGTGCTCTAGCTCGATTGAGGAGATGTCCTTGACCAGACCACCCCTCCCCCACCCTTAACAAGCTAGTTCCAGGGCTAATCTGGGGAACCCTCCCCCCCACAAAAAAGAGTTCACCTGTCCTCTGCTTTCTCACACCAGCCAGCTTTACACCAGGTTCTTTAGCTTCTAGCTGAAAGAACCAGAGGCTACAATACACAAAGTGTCATCATCATGAGTAAGAAGCAAAGCAGGAAGGAAAGGACCATAGAATCTTTCTATGGGGACAAGGACCAAAACACGAATACCAAAGAGGTCAGTATTGAGACTGTACTCCCATCTGAAACTTCAGAAGGGACTATGAACTGGTCGCATGCACAAAGAACACTCTTGGAAGAGCTGAAGAAAGAAACAGAAGAAAAACTGACCAGTGATTTTAAAAGTATGAGAAAAGAATTCACTGAAGAGAATAGCTCTTTAAAAAGGAAAATTGGACAAATGGAAAAGGAAGTACAAAAACGAACTGGAGAAAATAATTCCTTAAAAGGAATAATTGGACAGATGGAAAAGGAGATGCAAACGTTAACTGAAGAAAACAATTTGATAAAAATTAGAATTGGGCAAGGAGAAACTAATGACTCCATGAGACATCAAGAATCGGTCAAACATAATCTAAAGAATGAAAAGATAGAAGAAAATGTAAACTATCTTATGGGAAAAACAATTGACCTGGAAAATAGAATCAGGAGAGAAAAATCTAAGAATTATTGGTCTACCAAAAAGCCATGATGAAAAAAAAGAGCCTGGACAATATCTTCCAAGAAATCATCAAGGAAAACTGCCCAGAAATTCTAGATCCAGAGGGCAAAATAATCATTGAAAGAATCTACCATTCATCTCCCGAAAAACACCAAGGAATATCATTGCCACATTCCTGAACTATCAAGTGAAGGAGAAAATACTACAGGTAGACAGAAAGAAACCATTCAGATATTGATGAGCTCCAGTTAGGATCACATAGGATCTTGTAGCTTCTGCTTTAAAAGATCGAAGGAATTGGAATATGATGTTCTGTAAGGCAAAGGAGGTGGGACTACAACCAAGGATCAATTACCTGCAAAATTGAGCAAAATATTTCAGGCAAGGAGATCAACATTCAATGAAATAAGGAATTTCCAGACCTTCCTGATAAAAAAGCCAGAACTCAATAGAAAATTCAGTCTTCAAATGCAGGTCTCAAGACAGGCATAACAAGGTAAACAGGGGAAAAGAAAAACATGTTACTCAATATGGGCAAATTATTTAATTCCCTATAAGGGAAGATGATATTTGTTAATCTTGAGAATTGTATTTCTCTTATGAAATATAAAAGGGATATACATAGATAGAGGGAGTGGGTATAAAGTAAATGATGTGATGATAAAAATGTGATTTAAGGGTGTGAAGGGCTTGTAACAGGAGATGTGAAATAGAAGAGGCAGAAAATGGTAAATTATATCACAGGAAGAGGCACAGAATTACAATACAGTAGAGGGAAAGGGGAGGGAGATGAGCATTGTTTGAGAGATACTCTCATCTGATTTGGTTCAAGGAGGGAACAACAAACTTAAGTATATAAATCTAACTAACTATAGGCAGTAGGAGGGGAAGGGGGAAAGAATGGGGAGGGGAGGCTAAAAGTGAGGGAAGAAGTAGTAAGGGTAAAGGGCAGTAAAAGGGAGGGGGGCTGAGAAAAGGAAGGGAAGACTGCAGGAGGTGTTGGTCAAAAATTAAAACTATTGTGGGGGGGGGGGGAAGGGAGAAGGGAGAACCAAAAGCACAGACATTGGGAAAGAAGATGGAGGGAAAGACACAGATAGTAATCCATAACTGTGAATGTAAATGGGATGAAGTCTCCCATAAAATGGAGATGGATAGCAGAATGGATTAAAAACCATATTCCAATTATATATTGTTTACAAGACACACATTTTACAAACAAGGTAAAGGTAAAAGGTTGGAACAGAATATGTTGTACTTCAGCTGATGTAACAAAAGCAGGGGTAGCAATCCTAATCTCAGCCAAAGTAAAAGGAGAAATAGATCTAATCAAAAGAGATAAGGAAGGAAACTATATCCTGCTAAAAGGTACCATAAACAACGAAGCAATATCATTACTAAACATATATGCTCCAAGTGGTATGGCATCCAAATTCTTAGAGGAGGAGTTAAGGGAGTTACAGGAAGAAATAGACAACCTTCCCCTCTCTGAACTTGATAAATCTAACCTTAAAATAAATAAGAAAGGAGGTGAATAAAACACTGGATAAGGTAGATATGATAGATCTCTGGAGAAAATTGAATGGGAATAGAAGCGGTACATGGCACATATACGGAAATTGACCATGTACTAGGGCATAAAAACCTCACAATCCAGTGCAGAAAGGCAGATATAGTCAATGCATCCTTCTTAGATCATAATGCAATAAAAATTATATGTAATAAAAGGTTGTGGAAAGATAAACCAAAAATTGATTGGAAACTAAATACTCCAGTCCTAAAGAATGAGTGAGTTAAATAACATATCATAGAAACAATCAACAACTTCATTCAAGAGAATGACAATAATGAGACAACCTACTAAATCTTATGGGATACTGCAAAAGCAGTTCTTAGGGGAAGCTTTATATCTTTGAATGCCTGCATGAATAAAATAGAGAAAGAGGAGATCAACGAGTTGGGCATGTAGCTGAAAAAGCTCGAAAAAGAACAAATTGAAAGTCTCCAAGTAAGTACCAAATTAGAAATACTGAAAACCAAAGAAGAGATTAATAAAAGTGAAATTAAGAAAACTATTGAACTACTAAATAAACCTAAGAGTTGGTTTTACAAAAAAAAACAATAAAACTGACAAACCTTTGGTCAATTTGATTAAAAAAAGAAAGAAGTAAACCAAATTACCAATATCAAAGATGAAAAGGGTCAACTCACCTCCAATGAGGAGGAAATTGAAACAATAATTAGAAATTACTTTGCCTAACTTTATACCCATAAATTCAACAATCTAAGTGAGATGGATGATTATTTTAAAAAATATAAATTGCCCAGATTAACAGAAGAGGAAGTTGAATACTTAAACAGCCCTATCTCAGAAAAAGAAATTGAACAAGCTGTCAATGGACTCCCTTGGAAAAAATCTCCAAGGCTGGATGGATTTATAAGTGAATTCTATCAAACATTTAAAGAACAGTTAATTCCAGTACTATATAGACTATTTGGAAAAATTGAGGAAGGAGTCCTCCCAAATTCTTTTTATGATACAAATATGGTTTTGATACCTAAACCAGGAAGAGCCAAAACAGAGAAAGAAAATTATAGACTAATTTCTTTAATGAATATAGATGAAAAATTTTAAATACAATTTTAGTAAAAATAATACAGCAACTTATCACAAGAATAATACATTATGATCAGGTAGAATTTATACCAGGAATGCAGGACTGGTTCAATATTAGGAAAACTATTAGCATTATTGATCATAACAACAGAACTAACAGAAACCATATGATTATCTCAATAGATGCAGAAAAAGCTTTTGACAAAATGCAACACCGATTCCTATTAAAAACCCTGGAGAACATAGGATTAAATGGAACTTGCCATAAAATAATAAGCAGTATCTACCTAAAACTTTCAGCAAGCAATATGTGCAATGGAGATAAGCTAGATGTATTTCCAGTAAGATCAGGGGTGAAACCAGGATGCCCATTATGACCGCTATTATTCAGTATGGTACTAGAAATGTTAGCTGTAGCAATGAGAAGAAAAAGAAATTGAAGGAATTAGATTAGGCAAAGAAGGAACTAAATTATCACTCTTTGCAGATGATATGATGATACACTCAGAGAATCCAAGAGATTCAAGTAAAATAGTACTTGTAATAATAAACAGCTTTGGCACAAAGTGGCATGTTACAAAATAAATCCACGCAAATCTTCCACATTTGTATATATTACTAACAAAGCCCCATGGCAAGAGATAGAAAGAGAAATCCCATTTAAAGATAGGGTAGACATTATAAAACATTTGGGAGTCTACCTGCCAAAACAAATCCAGGGACTCCATGAACACAATTACAAAATACTTTTTGCACAAAGTCAGGTCTAAGTAAGTGAAAAAACATCAGTTGCTCGTGGGTTGACTGAGCCAGTATAATAAAAATGACAATTCTACCTAAGTTATTTTACTTATTCAGTGCCATACCAGTCAGACTGTCAGAAAATTATTTTCTAGAGCTAGAAAAAATAATGTCAGAATTTATCTGGAAGAACAAAAGGTCCAGAATATGAAGGGAACTAATGAAAAGGAATGCTAGGGAAAGTGGCCTAGCCCTACCAGATCTCAAATTGTATTCTAAAGTAACAGTTATCAAAACCACTTAGTATTAGCTAAGAAACAGAAGGGTAGACCAGTGGAATAGTTTAGGTACTCAAGACATACCTGTTAATGAATGTAGCAATCAACTGTTTGATAAATCCAAGGACCCCAGCTTCTGGGATAAGAACTCACTGTTTGACAAAAATTGCTGGGAAAACTGGATAACAGTGTGATGAAAACTGGGCATAAACTAATGCCTGGCACCATACTCAAAAATAGAGTCCAAATGGATACATGATCTAGGTACAAAGACTGATACACTATTCTTTGCTCCCCTAATTTGTTTATAGTATTTGTCAGATTTATGGAGAAGGGAAGAATTTTTGACTAAGCAAAAGATAGCATTATAAAATGCAGAATGGATAATTTTGATTACATTAAACTTGGGTTTCATTTTGCACAATGAAACCCAATACAACCAAGATTAGGAGGGAGGCAGAAAACTGGGAAAGAATTTTTGCAGCTAATATCTGTGATAAAGGCCTCATTTCTAGAATATATAGAGAACTGAGTCAAATGTACAAAAATGCAAGTCATTCCCCAATTGATAAATGGTCAAAAGATATGAACAGGCAGTTTTCAGAGGAAGAAAATAAAATTATATGTAGTTATATGGAAAAAATGCTAAAAATCACTATTGATTAGAGAGATGCAAGTCAAAACAACTCTGAGATACCACATCACACCTATCAGATTGACTAACATGACAAAACAGGAAGATGATAAATGTTGGAGAGGATGTGAGAGAGTTGAAACACTAATTCATTGTTGGTGGAGCTGTGAACTGATCTAACCATTCTGGAGAGCAATTTGGAACTATGCCCAAAGGGCTACAAAAGTGTGCATACCCTTTGACCCAGCAATATTGCTTCTAGGACTCTATCCCCAAGAGATCATAAAAATGGGAAAGGGTCCCACATGTACAGTAATATTTATAGCAGCATTCTTTGTGGTGGCCAAAAACCAGAAATCAAGGGGGATGCTTATCAGTTGGGGAATGGCTGAATAAATTATGGTATATGAATGTAATGGAATACTGTTGTGCTATGAGAAATGATGAACAGGAAGACTTCAGAGAGGCCTGGAAAAACTTGTACAATCTGATGTTGAGTGAAAGGAGCAGAACCTGGAGAACTTTGTGCACAGCAACGACCACAGTGTGCAAGAGTTTTTTCTGGTAGATTTGGAACTTCATTGCAATGCAAGGACTTAAAAAAATTCCCAGTGGTTTTTTAAGGCAAAATACCTTCCACATCCAGAGAAAGAACTATGGAATTCAATTGCAGAATGTAGCAGATCATTTGTGTGTGTGTGTGTGTGTGTGTGTGTATTGTGTTGTGTTTTGTTAGATGATTTCTCCCACTTACTTTAATTCTTCAACACAGCATGAGTATAGTGAAAATGTATTTAATAGGACTGTATGTGTAGAACCTATATAACATTGTATGCCATCTTGGGGAGGAAGGGGTGAGGGAGGAGAAAAAAAATCTAAGTTATGGTAGTGATTGTAGAACACTGAAAATAAATAAAATTAATAATAAAAAAAGACTCCAATGGTCTTTTATGACTTCCACATCCAGAGAAATAACTATGGAATTCAGTCACAAAATGTAGCAGATCATTTTCTTTTGTATTATGTTTTGGTTTGTTTTATGATTTCTCCCATTCATTTTAATTCTTCTATGCAACATGACTAAGATGAAAATGTATTTAATAGGAATGTATGTGTAGAACCTATATAAAGTTGTATGCCATTTTGGGGAGGTAGAAGGGAAGGAGGGGGAGGAAGAGAAAAAAAATCTATGTTATATGGAAGTGATTGTAGAACACTGAAAACAGATAAAATAATAATAAAAAAAAAAGTATACGTGCTTGCGTTATACCTTTGCTCCTGTATTTCTAGGCCTGTCTCCAGGCATGCAGTGTCTAGGAACTCCCAGCATACCACCAATGTCTTGGTTGCTATCACCTCTTTAATAAAAGGCTACCATTTCTGGGGATCAGGGTGGGTGGGTGGTGTGGTCAGTTCGTTCCTGAGATAGGGTGTCTATGAACAAACTTCCTTTGAGTCACCAAAGTTTACTCATGTGTTTCTGGTATTTAGCTTAGGGTTAGGGCCTGACACTCTCTGAATATATCCAGAAAGAGGAAAGGAGTCCGATTGTACAACTGTTACCCTTTTTATAGACCCAGCATAAAAGGATGACTACATCCTAAAATACTCCCAGTAGCTAGCCAATACATCCTTAGTCCACAAAACAGAAGCCAATCAAAATCACCCCAATTACTGAGATTTAATCTCTCATCTTGAGTCAGATATGATTGGATCTATAAGTGATGTGCTATATCCTCCATAGGGAGATTCAGTCTGAGTTCTGAAGTTGCCTTGTAACCTTAGCTGGAAATTCCCACCTTACTCTCTTGATTATTTCATGTCTTTCTTCCATAAACATCAGTCCCAATGTGAACAGAAATCTACTGGAATCAGAATTGATGATTGTCTTTGTATGGATAGCTGAGGTATTTGCTTATGCCACTGTGTTTTTCCAACCTTCTAGTCAGACTCCAGTGGGAGTCTGGAAGAATGGGGGAGGTTCTGTGTCTGCCATCTTTTCTCAATCCTCATCCTTCTTGACCTATATAACTACATTTGACAGTGTTGATGACCTTCTCTTCTTAGATTCGCTTTCTTCTCCGGGATTTTGTGAAATACTTTCTCTTCATTTTCCTCCTACCTGTATGACCATTCTCTGTCTTCTTGGTTGACTTGGTTCCCGTATCCTGTCCTCCAACTGTGGGTATTCCCTAAGGCTCTAGCCTGCCTTCTCCTCTCTTCTCACTACTGTCTCAACGACCTCAGTGTCTCCCAGGGGTTTATAATTATCTGCTCTTTGTAGATGACCCAGACCCATATATCCAGTTCTGTTCTTGCCCCTGAACTTTAGTCTTGCATCACTAATAGTCTATTGGACGTTTCAAACTTGAATGTCTTATAGACATCTCAAACCCAAAATATTCAAAACAAAACTGATAATTTTCTCCCTCTGTATCTGCTTTCCGCCACTTAAACCACTCCTGATTTAAGCTTGCCTATTTCTGCTGAAGGCACTACCATTCTTTCTGTCTCCTAGGTTTGTAACCTCAATCTTAATCAACTCCTCACTCTCACTCACCTCACATGTACACTCATTTGCCAAGTCTTGCTGATTTTTTACCTTCACATCATCTCTTAAGTGTGACCCCTTCTCGCTACTCATATAACTATCTTTTTAATTCTGACCCCAATCATCTGTTCTCTATAATATTGTAACATCTTCCAAATTGGTCTGCTGCTTCAAGCCTTTCCCTACTCTGGGCCATTGTGTATATAGTTGTAAAAGTGATTTTTAAGTGTTGATCTAACTGTCATTCCTCTACTTAGTAATCGTATTTTCATCTTCCCATTAGAATAAAATATGCTTCTCTTTTGGTCTTTTAAAGCCCTTCAAAACCTGCTGCCCTCAACCAGTCTTTCTAGCATCACCATACATTAGTTCCTCTTTTGCATTCTGAGATCCAGCCAAACTAGCTTTCTCTTTGTTCCTCGTATACTCTGCTTCATCCCATCTCTTTGCTTTTGCATTGTCTGTCACCCATGCCTGGAATGCCTTTCATCTTTACTTTGCCTCTCTGACTCCCTCTCATCTTTTAAGATGCATCTTGAGTAGCACCTTCTATATGAAGCCTTTTTGAATTTCTCCAATGGCTTGTGCCCTTCCTCCCAGGCTACTTAAAAAACCCCAAAACCAACAACTTTTCTTTTGTCTGTATTTATTATCTTTATGTCTATATTCTGTATATACTTATATATTTGTATCCCCCATTAAAATTTGAGCTGCTAGTGAATAAGAGCCTGGAACAATGTAGGCACTTAATACTTGTTGATAGCTGAATTGAACTTTGTTATGTTCCAGTGTAATTTCAGAACATGGACTAGCGCCAGGATACCTACCATCCCTTATCTTTTATAGAGTTTTCTGGTTTTTATGTAGTCCTGCACAGGGATTTTGTATATTTTTCTTTCTATTTCATGCTAGGTGATGACAAACTCTTATGTGTTATTATTGATTAGCTTTCTGAAATGTAATGGTTGTTGACAGTTTTATGTAAATATTACTTACTCAGCTTTATGTATACCTCTTTATTGATAGCCTTGAATGTAAAGATATGGCCAAAATTAAGATATTCAGTTTTGCATTTTTAATCTATTCTCTGTGTTGTTATTTTAGCAACTTATTTACTAGTCATTGTATTGATCTTTAATAGTTTAAAATTGCTTATTCATTTTTTGTTCTTTTAAAATAGATCAGCGGTTGGATCTGTGCAAACTTGGGCCAAATGATAATGAAACAGTTAGAGGACAAATAGTAGGTAAGTGTGGAATTTTATCTTTTCATGGTTTTATTGAAAACAGATTGGCTGAAGAATCAGAATAGAATGGTGGATAGTACGAAGTTATTCCAGCTTTGAGTTTGTTTTCTTAAGGGTATTAGCATTCTGTTTTAAGGATTTTGGCAATCTAAACCAAAAAATAACTAAATGTAATTTAGTTATAAATAATATTTTGTGCCATATAAATAACAGTAATACATAACTGTCTTTCACACATTTGTCAGTTTTCAGGAAGTAGGAAAATGCTGAAGTAATCATGGGATGATAATAAAGATTTGGAATAAGCATGCTATTGTACGTCATTGGTGTTATTTTTCTGAAGATATTAATCCTCCAACTAGTCTTAGCTCTGGAGCAAAAAACCACTTAATTATTTTACTCAGCATTATATAATATTTTCTTTTTGTTTGGTTTTTAGACAATCCATGCTAGCTGGAAATATTAAAATGCAGAACTTAAATGATTTTAAGGTCATAGTGGTAAGGATCAAAGAAGTGACTTTTTTGTGTAACCACTCATCTACATTTTTATTCCTCTTCTAGTAAAAGAAAACAGTGGAAGTTGTTATGCATAAGCCACTTGATATTGAATTACAGTGGAATTATAAAGGTTTTCTTAAAGGGAATAGAGAAAAGGAGTGTCTTTTCTATTTTATGGCTATATGATCATCTTTGTGAATTGGCTCTTTGAGATCATATATATACATACATATATATGTAGATTTTTTTTTTTAAAGAATTAGTTTCAGCAGGTCTTAAAACCTTGAGACTTTGAGCTTACTTTAAAAAAAAAACACGAAACAAAAAAGCTTCACATTTTATTGATGCATCTTGGTTTTTACACCATGGTCATTTCCTATATCCATTTCTCCATATAGAGTCCTTCTTTATGCCAAATAGACACAGTTAAGCAAAACAAGTTGAAATAGCAATATGATAGTAGGTGCAACATTCTACATTCCTATTTTCTACCTCCCTACTGAGGTAAGGGTAGTATGTTTCATCATCTGTACTCCTGGACCAAGGTTGCATTTAATCTGTGTTCCTTTTTAACGTTTTCTTGTTTGTTAATGGTTATTGTGCATATTGTTCTCCTGGTTGATTTTCCCCCATGCTTATTTTAAAGGAAAGTTTATTGAAACACCATGCAATAAACATTGGCACTGTTTGTTGTAGAATTTTGTTGGTAAAAAAATTTTCATGAGCTAAAGACTTTTATTAATGAACCTTGCTATTAAGACAGTCAATCTATTGTGCAGATTCATAGCGTGGTCTAAGAAAAAACATTATAGCCATATTTTGGTGTAAGTATTATCCAATTATAATCTGTATACCATAAGCAGTCTAGTAAGATGAAGTAGAGGTCCCAACCCAAGGAAGAAACTTTTACCTCATAGATAACTGAGACTTGGTAGAATGGCTCATGTCTGGAATATGATTCTGGAAAGACGTAGAATATCCAAAAGAGCCAAGATAGGCAAAGGCCAGAGTGGAGTGAGGCTGGGGTAAGATAAATATCCATAGGAGCAAAACATGGCGAAGAATACTTAAGTGGAGACTGATAGAAGCAGAAAAAGAAGTGATATTTTCTTTGGGATATACTGCACATAAGGAGTCTGATATTGAGGCATGAAATGTGACTCCATTTTAGAATTTGTGATAAAGGCGAGGAACGATACGTGTAGTCTGACTTGTTGTCTGTATCAAGGAAGAGCAGATTCTGAAGTGTTCAGAGAAAGATTAGGTAGAATCCCCTGGACTAAAATTCAACCAGTGAAGTTAACAGGAGGGTTAGGAAACTCTCAAGAATGATATTCTAAAGATTGAAAGGAAATTCTGATAAGTTATAAAAGTGGAATTCTCTTAAGAAACTGTTTTGGTGAACTCATTATCAACCTGTTTAGCTTAGTTTGAAAGATATAACCAGAAAATATAAAACAAGTTAGATAACTGAGGATTAATATAAAGTATAGTTTTGGATAAGGTCAGTATTGCTCATTTTCAGATGAGGGTAAAAAGGAAAACTCATGATATAAAAAAGAGTTTTTATTTTTAAAATTATATTGAGAAAAAAGAAGGATCAAAGAATGGGTTTGGAAGACCAGTACTAAGGGTGAATGGAAGATGATACTGGATTATGGAAGGAAGGCAGAGCTGCTCAGCTTTTATTTTACTTCTGTTTTATTTGTCAAAGAGAGTGAAGTAGAAAGAAAAGAACAAAAACAACTAATAGGAAGTCGATGTCCTAGATAAGCAAGGAGATAGTAAGAGAATACCTAAAAATCGCCCTCAATGAATTAATTACCAGCCCTGGTAAACTATATCCTCGACTACTGAACAAATTGATAGATATGATTGCTGATCTACCATTGTTGGTGATCTTAAAATAATCCTGGTAATAAGAGAGCTTCTACAAGATTGGAGAAGGGCAAATATCTGGATTTTCCAAAGATGAAGCAAATGGAGTGTGTGTGTGTATAATTTTGTCAAAAACTGAATAGACTTGAATTCAATTTTTGACAAAATTCTAAATTTTTTATTAAAATGAGGATAATGACCGAATAGCTCCTCCACAGAGTCCTTCTTGAATGCCTCATGGTGATGTGGAAGTGATCCTGGGTTCTTAAACACTGTTCTAGTGGAGTATAAACTCTGCTAGGTTTTTCTCTGTTGGGAAGGTTTTGAGTATGGCCCTATCAACAAGTTGGAGTCTGTTTTTTGAGACCAACTTAGCTAAATAGTGGACAGACTTATCACTAGGGATGAAATAAAGAAAAATACAAAATTGCCTTCAGTCTTGTGGTCCCTTTCTGCTTCTACAGAATGGCAGGAAAGGGGGATAGGGTGCTAAGAATCATAGTTTTCAGGCAATCTGTAATAAACTTTAATTTGACCAGTGGTACTCTTAATGTGTTGATCCAGTGATCAACAAGTGTATATTTAGAGGAACTGAATGAAATCAGTCTTGACATTTATAAATCTATAAATGAAACCAAAAAATACTTATACTTATTTCTGGCTGTTTGAAGTATTTTTTTTCTCTGACTTGGGAGCTCTGGAATTTGGTCAAGATATTCTTGGGAATTTTTGTTGTGATGTTTCTTTCAAGAGGTGACCAGTGGAGTCTTTCTAATTTGACTTTCCTCTTTAGTTCTCATAGATTTGGGCAGTTTTAATTTGTGATATCTTGAAATATGGTATCCAGTCTTTTTGCTTGGTCATGGTTTTCAGGGAGTCTGAGGACTCTTACATTATTTCTCCTTGAACTATTTTCTAGGTCAGTTGTTCCAGGTAGCTATATTCTTTCTTTTTGAAAAAATAATTTTAAATCGATATTTTCTGTATTTTATACAGATGCATTATCACTTTCTTTACTTTCTAACCTTAATAGGGTTGACCTTATTTGAGCCTTACCTCAATTTTCTGCATTCTTGATGCTACTTTCTGCTTTCCTTAGTGTTCATATAATCTCAGAGGTTTCAGATTTCCCTGGGTTATCTATGTTTAAAACACTGTTGTCCACTTACTCTGATCCTAATTCTGAGGCCCATTCCAAATTCTGAGCCTTTGGAGTATCTCTGGTCAGTGTGGCAAACTTTCAATGCACTTGGGGTTTTTTTTGCTCTAAGTGTAGAGTTTTATCCCCCTACAGCTTCTTTTTTTTTTGCCCCAGATATAGAACTCTATAGACTTCATATGGCCTTGATCTGCATCTGCAGTCTTTGGGCTTGTTTACTTGTGCTGGCTTTAGATTTTGTGGAAAAATCCATTTCCCAGTACTCAGAAACTTCTTGTGGTTTTTTTTTGTACAGTCCTTGGCTATGTGGAGGCACTACTGTAGGTTTTTGCTTGCAGTTTTTTTTCTATTTTTGTTCATTATTAATTCTGGTATTCTTTTTAGGATTTTTGCTAGATCACACATATGAGAACTAGACTCTTCTATCTCTTAATGTATCCATTTTAATCAGAAATCTTTTAAGAATTTATTTTTCAACAATTAGAATGAGGAATTTCAGTAAGAACAAATAAACATCTAACTTAGTAAATACCATTTCAAGAATGTAATATTTTGTAGTTTAAAAAAATTTATGAATTTAGAGTGTATAAGGGAATCACTATGACAAAAGATCTGAGGTTGTAATGCTTAGGATTACTTATTATTCCTTCAGATCTATATAAATCCTGAATTACATAGTAGCTACTTTTTAAAAATTGGTTCTTCCGTAATTGTATACTGACATAAATTCTTTAAGGTTTTGTAGTATAGTGTACTGAGTCTTTTTAGTTTTGGACCAAGATATTTAAGCCTACTGCTAATTAGAAAGTCATCATTTCAGTTTGGCTTTCTTTGTTGTAAAAACTTAAAAAGTACAATGTCAATAAGAGAGAGAGAGAGAAAGAGAGAGAGAGAGAGAGAAAGAAAGAGAGTGTGTGTGTGGTGTGTGTGTGTGTGTGTGTGTATGTGTGTGTGTGTGTATTAAGCATCTTCTACCTGTTAGGCCCGGTACTAAGTACTGGGGATACAAATACAACAGTCCTTGCCCTCAAGGACGTTATAGTCTAATGGGAGAAGACTGCATAGAAAAGAAAGCTGAAAAAGGAGAAGAGGGAAGGTTTGGTGGAGATGGTTAGAGAAGTCCAAAATGAGTTCAGCAGGATGAGAAATGAGATTTCAGTTCTTTTCCAGTCTTTAAATGGAAGAATTTATGGCTTTACCAGAGAGGCCTTAGGAAGGACTGATGAGGTGTTCTTAGATCTTGCAAGATGGTGAGATTTCTCAGTCATAAGTTTACTTGGGGCGGAGTCAAGAAGTTCAGTCCAGTGGGAAATGAGATATCTGGGTGTCTAATTAAGTAACCAAAACACTAATGCCTTTTACCTTAAGTTGAAGTTGAGTACAGAGTATTATAATTTAGAAGCCAGTATTTAAAAATTGTAACACAATAAAGGAAATTAGAAATTCAGTTTAGATTATTCCAGATATGGAGGCTAACTTTATTTTTTTGTATATTACCTTTTATATGTTAGATTTTTTTCACCAAGTTATGTTTTATATTATAATATCCCATTGGTATCAGACAACTTCCGTTTGAGTTCACTTTTAATTTACTTGCAGTTTGCCATCACATAGTGACATTATGATAAACTTCAGTCAAATCTGACTTTTTCACTACAGTCATGTCTGAAAGAGGGAAGATTTCAGAAGTAGAGTTTTAATTTATGGAGCTTTGTGAAAAGACACTTTTAAAAAATGTATACAACTGAAGTTTAAAAGCTGTTAAAGTATTAAAAACTGTAGAGTATGCTATTCCTTTTCAAATGCTGTTATGCTGTAGTTTTGTCAACCTATTAATAATTGTCTACTGCTTTTTTAATAGTAAGCCTCCAATCCAGAGACCGAATAGGTACAGGAGGACAAGTTGTGGACTGCAGTCGTTTATTTGATAATGATTTGCCAGATGGGTAAGCTCACATTTTTGAAAGCACCAAGAGGAGTATGTAACATGTATGTAAGTTAAATTTGTCTTTAAAATAATGAAATTTAAATCATGAATGATTTTCAATAAGTTATTTGATTCAATTTCAACTCAGGTTTCCTTTTTCTTTGGTAATCCCAATGTCATAACTTTAATACATAATATTACATATTATAATATAATATTATAAAATAGTATATTGGGCATACATTTAGGTTTGCAATTAATAGATTTTGGCACTGTAAAATCTTGTTTAGGGGTAAGCAAAATCTGTTGTTAGAGCAAAAACATTTTTAAAATAGTTTTATTGTAAGGTAAGACAAAAATGTTCATTGAAAGTAGTGAAAAATTGGAGATTACTGTTTGATGTAGAGACTTGTACATTACTTTCATGTTTTGTAAAATTGATGTTTTGATCAGCTAAGTTGCTAAGCTGATCATCTTCACGTGGCCTTTAGCAATTCTAATTTTGCATGTAGATTAGTTATTGTTATAGATTCTTTGTATATATGTGCTGTTACTAGCACTCTTCATATTATTTACTTTTTCTTCACTATACCTGCTAAACTTTTATTTAGATTTAGTTATAGTATCTTTGTAAGAAGGCAGGTCAAAGGTTAAAATACGCAGTCTTCACTGAGAGAGAATAGCATAAATCCATTGTAACTACAGCCACAGAAGGACGGACATAGCTTAATAGACTTATAGAATGTTAAACTGAAAGAGACCTCACAGATCATCTAGCCAACCCATGCATTTACTTTTGAACCTCTTTTGCCAGTTGAGTTAGCCTATTTTTCAAGGTGTTATTTTCTTCAGCATTTTTTTGGGTCTCCTTTAGCAGGGTGTTTACTTGCTTTTCATGCTTTACTTGCATGTCTCTCATTTCTCTTCCCAGTTTTTCCTCCACCTCTCTAACTTGATTTTCAAAATCCTTTTTGAGCTCTTCCATGGCCTGAGCCCATTGGGTGGGCTGGGATACAGAAGCCTTGACTTCTGTGTCTTTCCCTGATGGTAAGCATTGTTCTTCCTCATCAGAAAGGAAGGGAGGAAATACCTGTTCCCCAAGAAAGTAACCTTCTATAGTCTTATTTTTTTTCCCTTTTCTGGGCATTTTCCCAGCCAGTGACTTAACTTCTGAATATTCTCTTCACACCCACTTGGCCTCCAGATCCACCCAGCCAGAGCTTGGGGTCTGAGATTCAAATGCTGCTTCCCAGCCTCAGGGCTTTTGGCAGGGGCAGGGCTGCTATTCAGTGTGAGATTAAGTTCAGATGCTCAGGTCAGGGCAGGGCTGCCTCCCGGGGCTTAGTTCCCTCAGGGGGTTTATGTGGAGACCTTCAACAATGGATCTGAGCTCCTGCCTGCTTGGGGAGCTCCTGTCTGCTGCCACCTCCGCTGCTGCCTCCCGAGGGGGCCTGAGTTATGGGGGCACCCCACTCCCCTTTCGGCAAGCTGAGAAGACCCTCTCACCAACCTTTGGGGCCCGTGGGTGGAGGGACCCGCGTGGCCGCTGGAGATTCCATCCCTGGAGCCTGCTCGGATCCGCTCCTCTCGGTGCCGCGTGGCCAAGGCAGGGCTGGGCTCGGCTCCAGGTCTGCAGCGCGACAACCTTTGGTGTCTGTTTTCAAGGCTTTCTGGAACAGAAATCTTGTCTGCCCCGTTGTTCTGTGGCTTCTGATGCTCCAGAATTTGTTGGGAGTCCTTTTTTACAAATATTTTATGGGCTGTGGGTTCGGAGCTAGCGTATGTGTGTCTTTCTACTCTGCCATCTTGGCTCCGCCCCCTCCCCCCCCCCCCCCCCATTCATTTACTTTACAGATGGAAAGTGAAGCTCTACCAATGGATCTTAGTGGAATTCTTTCTTTTTCAAGTTCCAAACCTCTGCTCTGTGGTAGGGAGTGTTGATACTGGAATTTTTTCCCTTAACATTTGTCTCTTTCTGCCTCAAATGAATCATAACTAAAAATGGAGAGGAAGGTATTCATGAGCTATTTGCCACTCGTTTGGTGGTGGGGTTTTGATACTTATTTTTTCAAAAAATTGATTTGTATGACAAGTTTAATTAGTGTTAAAAACACCAAGGATACAAATACTGACTATTTTATAGCTATTAAGAATTGAGGTAAGTGAGAGCACATGGAATAGAGTCGTTCTTAGTCATAAAGACCTAGTTCAAATGCTGCCTTTGATACATACTGACTTTGTGACCGTGGACAGTTTCACTGCTTTGGAAAACTCTCTAAGATTGTAAACTGCCAAGGGAGTTTCCTTACCTCAGTGAAGTCACAAATCTCATCTTATCCAAAGCATTGAAGTATTAGACTCAGAATTTAGCTTACCAAATTCTTAATAGTAGATATCTTCCTGATTTTGCAGCTGTACTAGAAAAGTTTTGGTATTTCTTGGAAATATTGTCTTATCTATTATTTTGTGAATTTTAGCTGGGAGGAACGGAGAACTGCCTCTGGAAGGATACAGTATTTAAATCATATTACACGAACTACTCAGTGGGAACGACCAACTAGGTAATTAAATATTTTGGAAATATGTGCTAGTCTCTAAGGCTTGTTTCCTCTCCACCCAATCAGCTTTTACATTTAATGTGTCAACTCATTAAACTTCCTTTCTTAGGAGATTCTTTTATAATATTTGACAGTATTACATAGTAACTGAGAAAAATTGTTGTCAGGAAAGTTGCAAAATAGAATGGAAGGAAAAAGCCTGATTGATTTTTTAAAAACTTGTTATCTGTAGTATTTGAAGATCAAAATTGTTTGTTGCTGTCTTCTATTTAATACCAAAAACATGGCCTATTTTCTTCTATTAAAATAAATTTTTATTCATATGTTGTGACTTTTTATATTATCAAAATTTCCCCCAGTATTTCTCTTCACATTTTCCCCAGAGAACCATCCCATACAACAAATAATATTTTTAAAGGAAAAAAACTAACAACTGAAAAGATTTAAAACCCCCCAGAAAAAAAGATTAATACGTAGAAAAAGTATGAAAATACATATGATATACCACACCTGTGAATCTCACCTTTGCAAAGGAGAAAGTGCCTTATATTTCTTCTTTTGAGACATACTTGTTATAGTTTTACAACATTCACTTTTGTTTTTTCTTTCCATTTTCATTGTTATTGTCATTGTATATGTTGTTTTCTTGGCTTTGTATGCTCACCATCAGATCATGTAAATCTTTTTGTGCTTTTCTGTGTTCATTAACATTTGTCATTTATTATGGCACAGTAATATTCCATTACACTTATATACCATAATTTGTATATCCATTCCTCAAATGATAACCATCTGCTTGGTTTGCAGTTCTTTGTGACCACAGAAAAGTATTGTTACAAATATTTTGGTGTAGATAGGGACTTCTGAGCTTCACAGAAGTGTAATCATAGAAGTGTAATTTCGGTAACTTTATTTGTAAAATTCCAAATTCCTTATACTCAGGTCCACCAACAATGTTCTGTGTCTATCTTCTCTCAAGCCCTACAACATTGACTACTCTCTTCTTTTGTCCTTTTTGCGAATTTTCTGGGTATGAAGTAAAATCTCAGGTTTGCTTTGATTTTCATTTCTGAAATTATGAGTAATTTGGAACATGAATGTTCTTGGTTGTTAATAGTTTGCTATTCTTTAGGACAATGCTCATATCATTTGTCCGCTTTATTGGTGAATGTTTTTGGTCGTGTGTGTGTGTGTGTGTGTGTGTGTGTGTGTGTGTGTGTGTGATCCATATCTGGTGTGTGTGTGTAGATGGAGATATTTATCTATAGAGATCCATATCTGTTTTAGCCATCCTCTTTTACATGTATTTGCTGTCTTCAGGTTTCAAGTTTAATTAAAAAAAAAAAAGAATATTAATCATTATAATTGGTATCAGTTATTTTTCCAAATCATCACTCATATTCTAAATAGTGTCTAGTTGTTACTACAGTAAAATCTTAGCTAAAGATTCTTATAGGAATTTCTTTATCTTCTGGTTTTTTTTTTGATACCTAAGACAAGTAACTTTTCTTCCTCATTATTTTTTAACAGGCCAGCATGTGAATATTCCAGTCCTGGCAGGCCTCTTAGCTGCTTTGTGGATGAGAACACTCCAGTTACTGGAACAAATGGTGCAACATGTGGACAGTTATCCGATCCTAGACTGGCAGAGAGGAAAGTCAGATCACAAAGACACAGAAATTACATGAGCAGGACACATTTACATACGCCTCCTGACCTACCTGAAGGCTATGGTAGGAACTTTGGCAGCTTTGAGGGGTGGGAGGGTCAGAAAGAACAAAGGGAGGTATATATGGGGTAGTAATTTTTAGAAGGTCATTAATCAGAGTGGAAGTATTTTTGCTTAAAAATTCAGATAATTGTGATATCACCTAATTTTAAGTTTTATATAGGAAAAGGACTAGATAACAGCTTTAGTGTACTTATATTGGCCTAAAAGAATATTTTCACACAAATAGGAAAATTTTTTTTCCATTTTATTTTTTCTGATATTTTTCACTACTTGTTAAACTGTCACTTCATTATTTTGATAATAACAAGTAGTCTGTCATCTTTTTCATCTGGAAAAACTGCTGGATTGCAGCCACTTGTTGAAATAAGCAATTAAGGTTACTTATGTAATATTTTTTGAAAGATATTCCCTTTTCTCCTCAATTTTTAATAAAAATTTTTACTTTATAGAATATCAGAGAGAAATGCTGTTATTATAATACACTGTAATTGAAAATTATGATCATGATTATTGAAGCAATTTCAGTTGCTTTTATATTTAACTTTTTCTGAAATATATAATTTTAAGAGTACTTTCTTGTGGCCATTTCTAATTAAAGTATCTACTAGCTAATAGTCATTCATTGTCTTTTTAAATTCCAAGCATGTTTTCCAAAGTTTAAAGTATCTTGGGGAAGTACTGTTTCTTTAATCCTGATGTTGAAATTTTAGTATTTTGTAACAATTTGTTAACATTATCAGAAGACCTTGTAGCAAGAACCAATTTATCAGTAATCAAATTTGTTTATTAAAAATTGTTTAATCTATTATTGTTAATGTAAGACAAATACTCAAATACTTTTTAATATTTTGGTCTGGAAAAAGATGGGTTAACTTTGACAATTAATTTTTGTTATGTTATAATCCATAATGCCTAACTTATGAATTTTTTTGTTGTAAATGAGTTAATTGTAATAGTACCTGCTGATTTCTTTGACCAGAAAATTGTGAATACTAAACTATTATATAAAATGTTCTGAGTTATTTGGTTAAAGTTATGATCAGTTTTTTCCATATAACTTTATCTTTTTTTTTTTTGAAGCTAGAAAATTTCCAGGCAATTTAGCATAGAATTTATCTTCTCCATTTTTTCTTTTTGACTCCTTAAGAAACAAACTTTTTCAGATTTGGTGGGTTTTAAGATGAAATTTTTTTTTATGTTCAGGGATATTTTTGCTTTCCTCAATTTTTAATGCCCATATTTTCTCCCTTTTTCCTTCACACTTTGAAGTTTAGTTTTTAATATTTATTAAATATTTAAATTGCAATATTTAATATTTATATATAATTATATTTTATATAATATATGATATATCAATATTTAATGACTCATGCAACTTGGGACACACTGGCACTAGACCGCTCAGCATTGTGTGCCCACATCAGAAAGGGTGCTGTGCTCTTTGAGCAAAGCAGAATTGAGATAGCACAAAGGAAACGTAGGATGCACAAATTTGGGATATCCACCCCAAATATTCACATGTACTAACTGTAGTAGAGCATTTCGAGGTCTTATTGGTCTGATCAGCCACAGTCGGACACACTGAAATTTCACTTTATCATGGTGATGTCATTTTGGTCCTCTTTGAAGACGAAGGACAACAACTGTTTAATATGATTCATAATTTATCTTAATACTTAAAACTCTTCTAATTTGATTTTAGGTTAAGTCATAACTGAAACAAATTTTTTTAGCAGTAAGTTTGTGTTTAAAATAAAGTGTTTTTCCTATTAATCTCACAAAATTTCCTTAAAAAATACTTTACCTATGGTAAAATAATAGATACCATGGTAAATATTATTATTGCCCATATTACAAACATTAATCTTAGCAACTGTGTGTCTTAATTAGGAAACTTAGTATTATGTATATTATATATGTTACTTTTGTGAATGAGAAATACAGCAATATGGAGATATCTTCCACAGTGGGGTTAAAAATATAGATTTAGATTCAGAAAACATGTTTTAAGGAGAAGGTATTAACCTTCTTCCTCCAGAAAAATATAAACTAGTACTTAACCTGACTACCTGTGGTATAAAACAGTAAACTCTAGTTAGATTTGTCCTGAATAACACACAGAGGTGAATGGAGAGTAAGGAAGGGAATAAAATGAAGAAACTACAATTAGTTTATTTTCTTTAAATATTCAGCAAATATGTATGAAGCACCAGATGGGCAAGTCATCCTAGGGACTAGACCTATTATTTCACTGGTATAGAGAATTCCCTAATAAGGAGGTGCAGGTTGGCATCTTCTCTGAAACTTGAAGTTTTATGGGATTGCCTAGAGCTCTCAGTGAGAGGTTAAGTGACATTTCCATAATCATACAGCCTCTGTGTATTAGAAGTGGATCTTGAACCCAGTCTTCTTGGGCCTAAAGTCAGCTGTATGCATTTTTTTTAGTGTTATATTTTTTGTTTTTTTTCAATACTGTAAGAATCAGGAAAGGCCTTGTATAACATGTTCATAGGATCATAGGGATCCATATCTAGGTGTCCTGATCTATATTTTGCTGCTGGACCCAGATGGCTCCAGAGGAGAAGGTGAGACTGGTGACTTTGCACACCCCTCCCTCACTTAAATCCAATTCACTTGCAAGTCATGCAATCAGCTTCCTGATGTTTTGGTCCTCTTCGAGAATGAAGGACAAGCAGCAATAATATAGGATCATAGATAAAGAGCTGGAAAGGATCTTGGTATCCTTAAAGTACACCATTGATTCTACAGATAGGTGCTTTAAGTGACATACCCAGGATGACACAGTTAGTGTGTATCTGAATCTGGATTTGAGCCCACATTTTCCTGATCTTATGTCCATCTCTTAAGTCCAGGGCTGTAGAACATCATAGACATTCATATTCAGAATTATAAAAACACTTTTCCTCTCTAAAACCAAATATAAATGGGTTATTTTTGTGTAATTTTGGACTACTTATGCTATTTTTTTCTCTAAGGATGATTTCAAATCATGTACATTAACCAGACACAATTCTTTCAGAAATGTAATTTGTTTTCTAGTCATTAAGTACAGTTACCCTTCAAGTGATAAAGATCCAGCCTCTGAACACTTAGTCTACATATCTTTTAGCATAAGCTGGCCGCCTTCATTCTTACCCACTTGAAAGGGTACACATTTCATATTCTTCTGTAGAATTCAAGCAAATTGTACTAGGTGAGGGATGCCATCTGGTGGTTAATAAGAAAAGCTGTCCTACCTACTGTCTTGCTTCCCTCCTTTCCCCTAAGGATGAGGAATATCAGGTCAATGGATTCAGATGGCTGTGGAGGAGAAGTGAGGCTGGTGACCTGCACAGCCCTCCCTCACTCAAAGTCAAGAACAAGTCATATCATCATTCTCTGATGGCATGGTCCCTTTATCAACAAAGGACAAACACAACAACCACCACCTCGTGTCCAGGCCATGTTGCCTTATTTTGCCTTTCTTTCCTTTAGCTTTCAAAAGTTCTGCCTTGAGGGACTTTTCCACATATATGCAAATATTCGTTTTGGTTCTCCTCTCTCTTCTAATTCTTGTCCAGTTACCTCAGTAAAATCTTCCTCTCATCCTGTTCTTCCTGCATTCTGTGAGCCCAAACCAACCCTAGTCATTCCCAAGTACTGATAGTAATACACCTTTCTTAAGTAAAAGGGAAGACTTGAGTTTCTTAGTAAAATGTAAACTTAAACATCAATACTGTGAGTCTCTAAAAACGTTTAAAGAGCCCCAATACTTTTCTTATTGGTCTCTTACAGCGTTAGTAATCAAGCAAAAGTATTTTCTTAGTAAATTTTAGGGATTTTTTTTTTGTTTCCTTTAATTAATAATATTATTTAATCAATGATATTTTGTAAATATTCATTGCAAAATTAATAGTGTTTGATTAATAGTATTTTACAAATATTCATTGCAAAAGTGCTGTATTTATGTCTTTTGTAGGCTTTTTGAGGGTGAACTTGGAAATTTAAGCGCATTTATAACTTTATTTTTATGTAGAAGAATGTATTCTGAATTCTAAACATTAGACTTATAAATCACTTTTTGTAGCATAAACCATTTGTTATTTGGAGACTGCTTGTATTTGTTTAATAGCCTATTAGTACCTAAAGATATTTTTTTAATGTCTGCCTTATGTTTTTGTGTTATATTATTGATATTTCTTGATTTATAGAGCAGAGAACAACACAGCAAGGTCAAGTCTATTTTCTACATACACAGACCGGTGTGAGCACGTGGCATGATCCAAGAGTACCAAGGTCAGAAAATAATTGAAATATTTGTTAGTCTTTCTTACTTAGAAATCTCTTGAAGTTGATGTTTAATCCGTGGTCTTGCTTGTTAAAAAATGTGTTAGTGGTACTTCTTATTTTCATCACTGTTATATCAAAATTACTTTATATTATCTTCATTTCTGAATATATTACTCCATCCTCCCCTGCCTATCAAAGTGTCTCTTATAGCAAAGAGTTAAAGAGAAAAACGGCAGTTCAGCAAAACCAACTATCAGTCACATCTTTCCATTTTGTCTTTATTTTTTTCCTCCTATGTAGTCACTGTGCTTACTGGGTTTTGGTTTTTTTTGTTTTTGTTTTTTTTTGGTGTTGAATGTTTCTCTCAACATTAGTTCACATAAGTTCCTATTCATCTCAGAATGCTTTATGTTACTCTTTTGTAGGTGGTAATATTTTATTACATTTATGAAAGACAATTTGTTTAGCCATTCCCCAGTTCAGGGGCATTTACATTCTTTCCAGTTCTTGGCCACTACAAAAATTGCTATTTTGAATATTTTTTTATATATGAAACTTTTAATCCTTTTAGATTTTTCTGTATGGAAGGTGAATCCTTGAAATTTTTTTGATTCACATTCATACTATTACTTGAGATTTGGTAAAATATTTGTTAATAGGGTGTAATTCTTCTTTTGAGAACTGTTCATATCATTTGACTACTTTGGTATATTGGAATGGCTTACGTATTTGTGTCATCCCCCAAATGAACTAGTTTATAGAAAAAGCCTTATTATTAAGGTGGGAATTTTGTCTGATTCAGCTACGTTGTTTGCATTTGGCCTACCAACACCAATTTATAATGTTGGAGTCGTTAAGTTTGAAGAGATATTTAGAGGCAATTTAATGTTGAAATGTTTAAATGTTGAAAGAGAAGAAAGAATTCTATTTCTCCCTCCTGAAAGTTCAGCATAAGTATAAAAAAAAATGATGAGAAAAAGATGACATAAAATTGAAACAAACAGTTTAATGCATAACAATTTAACTAGTGTTTGATGATGAAAAATGGGATGTGAACAACAGAAATGACATTGAACCTCATTTTGATATATTTGCAGAGGTTTACTAATGTAAATCAGTTTCTTATAGTAAGAAGACCCCCCCCCCCCCCCAAAGCCCAGGTAAATTCATATTCCCCAGGGTCTCTAAGTATGAAAATGGAAATTGAACAACAAACAGAAGAAAAGTGGAAAAATTATACAGAGCATTAAAATTATTATAAGCTTATCACTATCTAAGCTTATAAGCTTATTATTATAAGCTTATCACTATCACTTATCACTATTATGCTATCTCATTTAGACTTGAAATATCAGAGTCTCTCATGTGCTTATAGAGGAGATAGAAAATATATTAAAAAGAACATAAACGGGAGGAAAAAGCAGGTGGATTGGACCAGCTGCCGAGATGAGATTCATAGTAGAAGCATCCCAGTTATGAGAATGTTGAGATTGACATAAAAGATAGCCAAAGATGGGGAAAATATCAAAGAGACTGAAAAGAAATTCAGAGCTATGAACAAAGAGCTTACACTCTAATGAAGGAGACAGAAAAGTAAGCCAGATTAAATAAGCCAAATATAAGATTGAGTAGTCAGTGGAAGGAGAGAAAATGGAAGCAACAAGGGTGCATAGGTTTTTGGTTGAAAAAAAGAGATTTATGGTAGCTTGGTAAGATAGCTTGAGGTAATTGGAGTATTGGGGAGACTTGGGTGTGTTTGAAGGACAAGATGAAGATTACAGAGAAAGACGAAATAATTGAGGTTGCTTTCTGGAAAAGATAGGAGAAAATGAGATCAAAGGTACATGTTGACAGGTTAAGGTTGGTGAGAAGGGCCACCTCATTGTCAGAAACTGGGAGGAAAGAAGAGGAAGTGGAGGATGATGTAAAGGATTTTAAAATGAAGAAAGAAGAAGAGGAGGACCCTCTTGTTGAATAACTTTAGTTTTCTCAGTAAAGTAAGAGATGTCCTCAGCTGAGAGAGGTGAAGTAGAAGTAGGTGTGGTAGATCTGAGAAGAGAAATCTTGGAGCAATTTGGAATAAAATAGTGAATCAGGAAGAAAAGGGCCTGGAAAGGTCAATAACATGTAATTTTGAGATATCATCAGGATATCCAGTTTGAAATGTCTAATAGGCAATTGATAATGTAGTATTGAAACTTTTTAAGATGTGCTGTGTGATGAGTCATCTTCTTAGAGATGATAAACACACAGGAGTTGATGAAGTCATTAAGAAAAAAGTGTATTGAGAGAACAGTAGAGGGCCTAGGGCAGAACCTGGAAGAACACCCACAGACTATTATCTGGATGACAAACCAGCAACAGACACTGAGAAAGAACTGTTAGATAACAGGAGAATCAGTTAGAATCAAGAGAAAGCAGTGTCAGGAAAGTCCAGAGATAAAATAGTATCTAGGAGAGAAAGGGTGACCAATAGTGTTAGATGTAGCAGAAGGTCATTAAAAGTCCTTTAAAATGTACATGTTTCCACAAGTAATTTTTTTCTTATTAGTTTCTGCTTTAAAACTTGAATTTGAGAAATGAGCTAGTAGAGAAAAATAGAAGATACCCTTTTAAAGTATGGAATAAAAACTCAATATATTTTCTAATCATGTCTTATTTTTTAAATTTTGCTAATTTTGACTTTTACAGAAAGTTACTTGGGATTTCTGAATTAATACTGTTATGAAAAATAGCTTTAAATTTTAAATTATATACCTCTGATTAAAATGGTAATAGAGAAGGCAGCTCTTCCAGATAAACTCCAGAAAATATTAGAAAAGGGAGCCTAAAAGACCAAAGAGAAAAAAACAACCAGTAGCAGATATAATCTCATCTGTTCAGATCAGAACTACAAAAAGACTAACAGAAGCTTGTGGAGGGTGGTAATAGGGTTCTGCCAATGCTCAAGTAAACGTAGAAGCTGATAGAGGTAATTCCACCAGGGAAGCCAAGAGTATAAAGAGGGGAGTTGTAAACTAGTAGGAACTTCAGTATTCAGGGCCAGATTCTGTCCTTGCACCATAAGCACAAAGCCTGAACCCATTCCTAGAAGTCACTGCGCAAGAGGCAAGACTTAGCCTTGTACTTCTCAGAGCCCTTGGAGACAACAGGAGACAGAGTCTACCCTGCACTTGTGTGCCAAAGCAGGTAGCTTGAGGACCAGTGTGATCTCCCATCCCTTGGTAGACTTTCATAGTCACAGTAGGGAATGGAAACAACTCCTATTTGAAGATCATACAAGAAAAAGTCAGAATTCTTATAGGATCACTTGGAGACTTGGAGAATAGTCAGAAAATGAAGTTTAGTATCAGCTACCTCAGCTGTAGCCATGTGGTAGCTTGATAGGATAGCATGAGGTAATTGGAGTATTGGGGAGACTTGGGTGTGTTTGAAGGTAGTAAGGAAAGGCTTTACATATGAGAGGATTTTTAACTTGATCCTTGAGGTAATAGGCAGACATTGGAGATAATTATTAATCAGGGGAATTGATATTTTCATAGCTGTGCTTTAGGAACACTAACTTGTCACGTGATTTTTATGAAGAATGGACTGGAGAGTGAAGAGATTTGAGGCAGAGAGACCAATTAGGAAGATATGGTAATAGCTAAGGCAAGAAATGATGAGGGCTTGAACTAGTATAGTGGCTGTGTGAATGGGAGAAGGGAACATGTCAAGTATCTTGGAGGTAGAGTGGACAAGACTTTACAACAGACAGGCTATGTTGAGAGGAGTTAAGGATGACTCTGAGCTGGAGAACTTGGTTAACTGGAAGGATGGACATACCTTTAACAGAAATAGAGACATTTGGAAGCAAGGTGGCTTTGGATGGAAAGTAAATGAATTCTCTTTTGGACATGTTCAATATGAGATGCCTATAGGATGTCCAGTTGGGTATGTCCAATAGTTAGATATTTACAACTGGAGCTCAGAAAAGAGCTTGTTGCTGGATAGTGTGAGAGTCATCGGGATGGACGTGACAGATTAAATCCATATTAGTTATTGAAGTCACTGGGAGAGAATGTAGAGAAAAGAAAGTTTAGGACAGAGCCTTGAGGTACAGCCATGGTTATGAGGAAGACACTTTGTAAATCTTAAAGGGTTATATAATTATGAGTTGGTTTCTGACACAATTGTGAAACAGCCTGTATCTTTCTCTAAGAATATCTGACTAGATGATCTGAATTGACAGTCATTTGCCTTTATTCTAAGATAGGTGAAAATTTTATACCGAAGTGTGTTGGATACAGTTAAGGGTAGCATCGTGGGGAACGTGTTGACTATTCGAAAGCCACTAAATCCATGTTCTGGGAAATAAGACTTCAAGCTATTAAAGAACTTGATGACTAAAGTACATAGTATTGGATGTTAAATATGAGTTTTAATATGATCATTAAGAAAGAAGGTATTTCTGGGTCTGACCAATCTGGTTCATCAATGTAAAGTCTAATAATTAATTGTATCAGTGAATCAGTAAGTTAAAGGTTAAACGGAAGGGAAAATAGAACTCCTTTTGTCTTTCAACATTTGTGGGATTGAAAAATGGTCTCTAAATATGTTGAATTTTAATTTTGATGCATACTATTTTTTAAATGGTGTGTACAGCTTAAAGCTTTTAATAAAAATTAGAATTAATAAGGATTGTGACAAGAGTATTATTGGTAGCTGTGAATTCTTTTTCTCTTGGTGTATTAGCAAGAATGCTGCATTTGGAAATGGAGACCTGACTGAATTCAAATCCTTGGTGTGCTACTTATTAATTATATGTCCTTGGGCAAGTCACCTCACCTCATTTTCTCTAAAGTCCCTTCCAGCTCTAATCTTATGTTAGAACTGCCAGAACTGGTGAATTTTTGTGTCTGTAAATTGGGAATGCTATTATTTGCCCTTCCAACTTGAGAATTTGTCATAAGGCTGAAATGAGAACATTAATTTAAAATACTTTCTAACTATAAAGGGCTGTTGTGTAAGCTTAACACAATTCTTTATGCATGATAATTGTTTTTAATTCATTTATCTTAAGAATGAATGAAATGCCTGCCAGTCAGCAGATATACTTTGGACTGTTGCTAAGGGAAGAATGAGTCCTGAATTGAATAGGAGGAAAAGGGAAAGGAAAGGAGGGAAGAGAACATGTATTTATGTAGCACCTACATGTACTACTATGCACTACATAGCACTATGCTAATCACTTTGACAAATATTATCTCATTTGATCCTCATAATAACCCTCTGAAGTGTTATTACTCTTTCCATTTTACAGTTGAGGAAATTGAGACAAGCAGATCAAATGACCTAGAATCACACAGCTAGTGTCTGAGGCTGGATTTGAACTAAAGTCTTCCTACCTGGGCCCAGAGCTCTATCTGCTGAGCCACTAGCTTCCTCCATGGGCATAGTTTCATTTGCAAAGTTGATCACTGCATTCAGTGATTGTCAGGGATCTTCCTGAAACAAAATATCCTCCTTTTAATACTAATATTTTTCCAGTGATATTATTTGGCAAAGAATAAAAATTATGTATTACCCAAAGGGCAGTGGAGACATGTTTGCTAGCTTTATGTAGCAGCATATAACAAACTGTGTGCTTGATGTATAAAATGTATTGTCATATAAATGATGTATGACTATGTAAGGATTTGGGTCAATGAACTAGCAAGAATGAAAAATGATGAATCACAGAAATAGAATTTAGAATTGAAAAGGATTTCAGTAGCCATCTACTCTAACACCCCAAAAGGTGGCCATGTAGCCTCTGTTTGAAGACTTCCAATGACAAGGATGCCACCACATAGCAGAGTTCAGCTCTAATTTTTTGAAATTTTCCTCCTGTGAAATAATCAGGATAAATTTTTTTTTTAGCAACTTTCTATCCTTTGAACCTTGTTTTTTCCTTTTGAGATCAATAGAGCAAGTCCAGTCTTGCTTCCAATGATAGTCCCTTGAATATTTCAACATAACTATCTTTCCTGAGAACACTTTCCACCTTTTAGTTTTTTCTTCTCCATGCTAAACATCCCTAGTTTCTTTAACCAGTTCTGTTAAGACATGTATCTCAAGGCTGTTTACCATCTTGGTTACCCTCCTGACTGTGATCTGACCAAAGTAGCTGTAAGGCCAATGTGATACTTATAGCAGTTGCTATGGATATGCATGCATATTCCCAGGGTAAATTTGCAAAATAGAAACTCTCTTTGTCAAAGATGAAACCAAGATATTTCTTCAGATACCAGAAAGCCAATTCCACCATGATAACAACAAAGTTTGTACACATTACCAATACAGGGAGCACCACCATCCCCAAGCCTTCCCTCCATCAGGCCTCCCCACAGTAAGCTGCCTTAGACCAAATTCCTCCAGCTCTTACTTAACACCAGCTACTCTGCCTAAGCTCTGCCTTGCTTTCTCTCAGCTCTGGCTTCCTGTTCCACCCATTTGGCAAGCTCTTCCTACCATCAGCTCTATGTGACTGAAGTTGTGAACTGGGCTCAAAGCAGGTCACATGCGCCTAGTAAGGAACAGGGAGGATCTTAAAATTCCCTTACCATTGCAGTAGCTTGTAGAAGCACTGTCACCTCCCTTTTTGTTTTTCTCTGAAAGCTGTATTGCTCTCTTAGAATAGTCTAAAGCCTCATTATCTTTTTTGACTGCCACATTGCTTTTGATTTGTTGGACTTGCTGAAACTCCTCAATTTATTTTTCAGTCTTATTTGTAGTCATGCTCTTTCCATCCTATATTTCTTAAGTTTTATACTCAAGTATACTGTATGTGTGTGTGTGTGTGTGTGTGTGTGTGTGTGTGTGTGTGTACGTACATGTACACACACATACTTTATACTCAAGTATATGACTTTTATCTTTGTTGAATTTTATCTTAATGAATTCAGCCTAGTGCTTTATTTAACCCGTTCTGTATCCTGGTCTATCATTCATTGTGTTAGATATCATTCTAGTTTTATGCTTTCTGCAGATTTGATGAGCATGCTATGTAAGCCTTCTTCTAAATTATAACAGTGTTATATGTTACAACATAAATGTTATATGGCACAGGGCAGCAACAGATCCTTGGGATTTTCCACTGGAGACCTCCTTCCTAGTTGATTGGACCAATATTGACTACTGTTTGAGTGTGCCTATTCAACCAGCTGCAGATTCATCTAACTTTATTTTTAATTACTTACATATCCCTGTCTTTTCTGAGAGATGTGATTCATTTGGACCCCCTCCTCCATTTCAATCAGTATTAATTAATTTGATATTTTACATAAATCATATAAGGATAATTAGATGACAGTTTCTTATAGTAGGCCTTTATAATGGGCATCAGAATTTAATGTAATGTTCACTTCTTGTTTACCAGTTACGAAGCTCACTTGCACAACCACAAGAATGCTGACAAAGATGTTTCTGTCCTGTTTTATTCAAATTCCATGTCCAAACCCATCATGGATGGGATGCCTTGAAGCTTTGAAAAGTCCCTCAACTTATTCTTGTATCTCTGGGCCATTCTCACTTGTCAGTATGAACAGGTGACCATCTTGTGACCACTTAGTCAGTGGAGATGTCCCATGCTTCACCGACCCTGTGACCCCACTGCTGACAAATCATTTTTGGCCCTCAAAGGCCAGGTCTGTCAACCAATGAGATTCTGTATTTTACCATGTCTCTTTTGCATATTTGGCTATCATACCCTATACAAGGTCCTGGGGACCAGGGGTATCACAGATTGCGAGGAAGATCTGAGATCCCCTTCATTGGAAGGGACCATGGACCCTTTAATAAAGTATCATTGTCTCAGCTCTACCTCAGTGGTTTCTCTTGCAGATTGGGCAGTTATAATCCCCACATTTCCACAAGAACAATGTGTCATACTTTATTAGATGCTTTCCTAAAAATCTAGTTAAATTATATTTGTAGCATTATCCTGATCTACAAGTATAATAATCTTATAAAAATTATTTTGACGTGACCCAGTCTTTTTTTTTTTATTTTTCATTTTTAACAGTTCATATCACATAAAACAATTCCAACTTTTGGTCAGGTGATACTTCTTTTTAAATCGTTTACAATATAGACCACAAAAGAATTTTTTTTTAAAACATTAACCAGCTGAGACACAAATAATGTTTGTGTATGCTAACTTCACAAACCATTGACCTAATTGTCTTCACAGTATTACTAAGAATTAAATGACCCTTACTTATTGTTGTTGGTCTAAAGTCCTAAGCCTAATAGCTTAATTTTAGACTTAACCTTGGATGTTCCCCTACCAACAATCTATAATTTAATAGATCTGGTATTAAGCTTACAAACCTTTTGACTATAGGAAATTGCCACTAAGAGTAGGGACATTGCAGGGAACCAATATTTCCCCAACTTCATGTCAACTCTAGGTAGGGGTAGATTGCCAGCTTGCATTCAGTCAGGCTTAACGTCTGCAAGGTGTCAGTGGGGAAATTGAGTCAGGAGAATCCTACTTCAGCCCAGGCTGACCAGCTGCTCTCCCACCCTTCCCATGAGATCACCTTTTTCTGTTCATACCAACATCCTCGCAGGCTTACTGGCATTATGGATTGAAGGCTCAGACCACCCTTCTTGCTATCTATACCTGGAGTTAGACTCAGAAGAACAGTCAGTTAATAGTCCCATAGCATCTTAAAATGGCAAGTTCCAATAACCAGGTTTCAAATATGATTATAATTTCACTTTGGCTAGGGAACATCTTTTGAGGCAAGTCTTAAGTGGCTTACATGCCTTTCTATACATGTTCTATCCTGATTAAATAGCAATCATAAAATCAAATTTACCATTAAAACCTTAACTTTTCCATCAATGCCAAACTTTACCTGAGGTTACCTGCCTCTAGGAAATTTAGACTAAAATTCTTTTCCCCAAACTAAAGATGTCTTTGATTTATTCTCAGTAATTAATTCAGTCAGTTGTTTTAATACTAATTGCTTTTACATCACTTTGTAACATGTCCAATTTTTCTCCCCATCACTCCCTTCCCCCCACCCCGATTCCTAATACCTTGCATTCTGATTACTCCTTCCTTCAATGTACCCTCCCTTCTATCACACCTCACCCTTCCCTTATCCCCATCTTCTCTCTTTTCTTTTTGGGTAAGATAAATTTCTATACCCCATTCCCTGTGTTTCTTATTTCCCGATTATATGCAATAAAAATTCTCAACATTTGTTTCTAATACTTTGAATTCCAACTTCTCTCCCTCCCTCCCTCCCCATCCCTACTGAGAAGGCAAGCAATTCAATATAGACTAAATACGTGTCATTTTGCAAAAAACTTCCATAATAATCATATTGTGTAATACTAACTATATTACCCTCTATCCTACTCTAGCCCCATTATTTTTTTAATTCCCTCATTTGAACTTGTCCCTTCCCAAAAGTGTTTATTTCTAGTTATTCCCTTCTCCCATTTGCCCTCCTTTCTATCATTCCCCTCACCCCACTTGTCGCCTCCTCCCCTACTTTCCTGTAGTGTAAGATAGATTTTCGTATTAAATTTAGTGAGCATGTTATTCCCTCCTTCAGCCATATGTGGAGAGAGTAGCTTCACTTTTCCCTTCTTCCCTTCTCCCTTTTCTCCTCAATTGATCAAGATTTTTTTTTATCTCTTTTATGAGTTAAAGCCTACCCTATTCCATTTCTCCCTTTCTCCTCCCAGTATTTTCCTCCCTCACCCCTTAATTTTTATTTTATTTTATTTTTTGTGTGGATATCATCTCTTCTGATTGAACACAACCTGTATTCTCCGTGTGTGTGTGTGTTTATGTTTATGTGTGTATGTCCAATCCCTCCACCTACCCAAATACTGAGAAAAGATTCAAGAGCTATATTTTCTTTCCATGAAGGAATGTAAACAATTCAGCTTTAGAAAGTCTTTTATGATTTCTCTTTCCTGTTTCCCTTTTCATGCTTCTCGATTCTTGTGTTGGAAAGTCAAATTTTCCATACAGTTCTGGTCTTTTCATCAATATGAATACTTCAAAGTTCTCTATATCATTGAATGACCATTTATTCCTTTGAAGTATTATACTCAGTTTTGCTGGGTAGGTGATTCTTGGTTTTAATCCCAGTTCCTTTGACTTCTGGTATATCCTATTCCAAGCCCTTTGATCCTTTAATGTAGAAGCTGCGAAGTCTTGTGTTATCCTGACTGTGGCTCCACAATATTCAAATTGTTTCTTTTTGGTTGCTTGTAATATTTTGTCTTTGGCCTGGGAGTACTAGAATTTGGCTAATAATATTTCTGGGAGTTTTTATTTTGGGCTGTCTTTCAGGAAGGAATCAGTGCATTCTTTCAATATCCATTTTACCCTCTGATTATAGAATATCAAGGTAGTTTTCCTTGAGAATGTCTTGAAATATTATATCTAGGCTTTTTTTTTGATCATAGCTTTCAGGTTGTTCAGTAATTCTTAAATTATCTGTCCTCGACCTATTTTTCAGATCATTTGTTTTTCCAAAGAGACAGTTCACATTTTCTTCTATTTTTTCGTTTTTTGGATTTTTTTCTTCTTCTTGATAACTCATGGAGTCATGGACTTCTACTTGCCTCCTTCTAATTTTTAAGGAATTATTTTCTTCAGTAAACATTTGTACTTCCTTTTCCATTTGGCCAATTCTACTTTTTAAGGAATTCTTCTCTTCATTGGATTTTTGTGCCTCTTTTACCAATTGGCCTATTCTGTTTTTTTAAGGTTTATTTTCTTTAGTATTTTTGTGTCTCCTTTACCAGACTTTCGACTTTTTTTATGATTTTCTTAGATCACCATCATTTCTTTTCCCAATTTTCCCCCAACCTTTTGTATTTGATTTTTTAAATCCTTTTTAAGCTCTTCCAGGAATTCTTTTTGGCCATAAGACCAATTCACACTTTTCTTTGAGGCTTCTATTGCCAACCACAGCTCATTTTGAGCTTTTGTACCCCTCATAACATTTTGTAAGATATATTCTTGCTTTCATCCTCTGTTACCACCCTTTGCTTCTAGCTTTTGCACATGTCTTTAAAAAAAAAAAATCCAAAGCACCACCCTAGTGTCTTTTCATAAAACTCTCATTTTTTTCCCTCCTCAAAGTTGTTTCCCTTTGTGTATTCCAACTATCATTCCTGAGTTTTTCTTAATCTTTTCTGGGATGTAGAATCTTAGCCCACATAGTATTACCTATCTTTCTCTGGACTTTTAAACTATGCTTTCAGAAAATCTTGGGTACACATAAGACCATATGCCCAGGTTTCATCTTCTTCTCTATCACAAACTTTAGGAGAAAGTGCGCTCTTTCCTTTGGAGTTCCCATCACTTCCACCTCCAGCATCCACTTACTCCTTGGCAAGAATGAGATCCCAAAGAGAAATTTTCCTTAATGTTTCTTCCTCCTTTTGAAGCATGACATTAAAGGCAAGTTGAGAAATTAGTAGTTGGTCTGCTTTTGGGAGTGGGTGATTAGTGAGTGCTCTAGTAAAATGTCTCCTGTCATTATTATAGCGTTCTTCTTTACCAAGCTTGTGATTTGTTTCCTAAACTCATCTATTTTTTGTCTAGGTGGTTTGTTATTGTCCAGTGAAAAACTTCTATTTCTCCCTCCAGTGATTAAACAGACTGGGTGCAACATTGATACCCACTTATTGTCAGGATAGATAGAAGATTTATGGAAGGAAAAATCTAGTGCCCAGGATGGGAAGGCATAGATAGGTTGTAGTTTTAACCATTGGATAGAGAATAACCCACATGGATGCCATCACAGATTCATTTAATTATATGATTGAATGGGCAAAGTGCTGCTAAATTTGAAAAGAAATAACTTTAAAATCATGCTCACTCAGATACTTTAATGATTGATGATTTCATTGTTTTGGATATTATTTAGATTATAGCACCTCCAACTCCTAGTAGATTATTTTTTTAACTTTAAATATAAATTAATATTTAATATTTATAGAGGGCTTTAAAGTTTGTAAAAATCCTTTACGTGCATCATCTGGTTTGATCTGCACACCACCTGCAATCATTTACAGAGTAATTTGAATAACATTTTAAAATTAGCTTCATTGGCCTTCCTTTTTTTAGGCAGCATCATTTGTTAATTGTAAAATGGATGACAAACCTATTGAAATAAAAGTTCCTTATGTATTCTAATTTTAACTTTGCTCCTACAATAAATTGTCCTGTTGAATTTGTATTAACATTCTGCTGACACCTGTCTTCTATCAAAATATACCCTAATAAAAGACTGTCATGTGCCTTTTGAATTTTTGTTAATGTTAACTTTCCTAGGTATATTTGCATTTTTATTCATCTTTACTTTGAGGCAAAAGAATTTTGGAGAGTTTGTATTTTCTAATCAGTGTTAAAATTTTTTAAAAAAATTAACTGAAATAAGTATAATTACTTCTTTGTACTTTACAGGGTAGTGAAAATATAAACAATTGAAAATATTTTGTAATTCTTTAGTATTAATATTTATAAAACAGTATTTCTCTGATCAAAGTAGTATAGATTGCAACTTATATTGGTTCATGTTGCAGTAGCTTTATGTTAATTTTAAATCAATATTATGTTAATCTTGTAGAGATAGTGATCTGCTAAAACAGAATATTGTATACTTTGACAGAATCTTTGTATTGGATACTGTGCTTAATAATTTTCTGTGTTATAAGGGAATTTAAATTTAAGAGTGTGTTTGGGAAATTACTGTGATGTAAAGACAAGTCATCAGTAAAACATTTAAAAAGCATTAGAGCCTCATGAACTTATTAAAAATGCTGCTTATATGGGAAGAGCTTTTCTTGAGACGTTTGTAGGGTATTTCTTGTTTTATCTGTTTGACGCTGGGAAATTAAAAATTCCATTTAAATATATAGAGTTGCTGAAACAGTATATTCTCAGATTTCATGGAATTGTTTTGCCTTGTTTATACTTTGTTGCCTCAGCAGGCACAGCACTGAAGTATGTTTCATTTATATTTGTTCTTTTGCAGAGATCTTAGCAACATCAATTGTGAAGAGCTTGGCCCACTGCCTCCTGGATGGGAAATCAGAAATACAGCAACAGGCAGAGTTTATTTTGTAGACCACAACAATAGAACAACACAGTTTACAGATCCTCGTCTGTCTGCTAACTTGCATTTAGTTTTAAAGTAAGTTTCAGAAGCATTTAGTGTGGTGTTAAAATTCCGTATCTGAAAACGATTGAGTGGGTGATTTTGTGGTAGTGAGGCTTAACTGGTTTCTGTCATCCCTGAAAGTTTAATAAAAGTGCAGTTTTGTGTGTGTCTGTGGGTGTATGTGTGTATGTGTGTGTATACACACACATACATATACATATACATATATATATATATGCTCAGTGTTTAACTGTAATCTCTTCCACCCATCAACAATGAATTGAAAAATGGTGCCACCCTGTTAGCCATCCTTAGTGAGAGATCAATATAGATAACTCAAGTAAATATGGAGTAGCTTATGTTGGTGTTTCTGTTGATGTAATTTGTGGATTCTCTGAATCTGTTGTCTCCTTTTACTTAATATGGCTTTTATTTATTTATTTTAGGTATTCATAGAATCATGGAATCTCTGAGGTTTAAAGAGATTAAATTGGCCAACTAGGACAGGCTTCTCCTTTTTTTGATTTTTTTATTTAGAAGTTTTACTTGAGGAAGACACGGGAAAGTACAAAACTCTCATTAATCAGCCTTTGGTCTTCCTTAGCCATTCTGCTTAAATGTTGAAGCATTGTTATAATGAATAGTCTTGATCCCAAAGACAAGAATGTTTGGGCCTCTCTTAGCTTTTATTTTTTTCATCTGTTAAGTTGCAGTACAAAAGTCCTATGAAGGGGTAAATATCAAAGAGTTAACCCATGAAAAACATTAAGGTAAAGTATCATATAAATGCAAGGGGCTTTTATTAGGCACCTTTCAATACATTTTAACAAGCATTTTGAAATGCCGACTGGGCTCCAAGCACTGGGATGGCTGCTTGGGGTATAAATATTAAAATGAAATCATCCCTATCCTAAAGGATCTTACATTCTCTCAAGAGACAAAATATACACAAATATAAATACAACATAAATACAAAGTCATTTTGAGGTGGAAGTCACTAGTAGCTTAGAAGACCAGAAAGGTTTCATGTAGAAGGTGGCATTTGAGCTAATCCTTGAAAGAAACTGGATTCTCAGAGATGGAGCTGAGGAAACGAGTGCATTCCAGTCATAGGGGATAACTTGTGCAAAGATACAAAAAAAGTCAGTGGAATATCATGTAGGGAGACAATGTGTATGCCAGTATGGCTAGACCCAGTGAGGAGTGCTTTGAAGGAAGCCTGGATCCTGTTTTTGTGAATAGCTTTAAATGGAAAAGAAAGGAGTTTATATTTGATCTGCCAATGGAATTTCTTGAACAGGAAAACAAGTAGAATTAATAAGACTTTGGCTACTCATTGGATATATTATATTCACACCTTCATTCCTCTCTGGGCTTTGCTGTTGACTTTCTGGACATTTTTCTCCACCTTGCAGAAAGGAGATGTAAGGTACTTCCCATCTCCATCAGCTTCCATTTATGTGTTGTGTTCTCCAATATAAGCTCATTGAGGGTAGGTACTATGTTTTTGCATGAATTTGTGTTCCCAGCACTTAGCACAGTGCTGTATGGCATATAGTAAACACTTAATAAATGCTTAGTGACTTCATTTCATGTATGGGATGGTTGAAGATAATTTTGAGGTTGCAAACCTGGGTTACTAGAGGGATGATGTTGCCTTCTGCAGAAAAGGAGAAGTTTGGGAAAGGGGTAGCTTATGTATCATACAGTTTGAAATTTCCTGAAGGTAGTCAAAAGACTGAGACTAGCACTGGATATGTAGATCCAGGAGTCATCTGCATTAAATTCATGTTAGCTGATGAAGTCACTAAAAGAGAGTATGGAGAGAAAAGAGAAGAGGGATTAGGATTAGGGATTGGTGTTATTACAGTTAGAGATTGGTATGGTTAATGGAGCCAGAAGATATTACTGGAGTGGTCAGAGAAAATGGAAGAGAAGCAAGAAAGAGTATTATCACAAAAACCCAAAGAGTAGGGTATTCAAGAAGAAAGCATGATTGACAGATGCTTCTGAGAAGGATAAAGATTTTTAAAAGGCCCTTAAATTTAATATTTAAGAGATCATTGGTAACTTTGGAGAGGGTGATTCCAGTTGAATCATAAGGTTGGAAACCAGATTACACAGTGATGGAGTTCACAGAAAGTAGAGAAGGCTTTATATAGAAGTTTGGCAGGGAAAGGCAGGAGAAAATACAGCTTTAGGGCAGGGGTTCTTAATCTGAGATCTGAGAACTTTTAAAAATTATTATTTTGATGACTATTTCAGTGTAATTGGTTTTCTTTGTACTGATGTATTTTATTTTATACTAAGAGGAGGTTCATAATCACCAAATTACCAAATGGGTCCATGACATAAAAAGCATAGTAGTATCGACTGTTTTTTATTTTTTTGTTTTATTTTATTTTTATTTTATTTTTTGTTATTTTTAAAAAAATTTTTGTTTTATTTTAAAGTATTGGAGAAATTTGGGTATGTTTGTAGACCACAGGAAAAGAGCTTGTAGATGGGGAGAATAAAGAAAAGAAGGACGGGTGATTGTGTGGGCAATCTTCTGGAGAGCATTGGAGGGGGTGTGATCAAGAATACTTCTAAAAGAGTTGTCCTTGGCAAGGAAAAAGGTCATATTTTTACTAGAAATATATTAAATTTAACACAGTAGTATCAACATTGATTGTCTTTGTTTTCTTCTTCCCTTCCTCTGTGTATATTTTTAAAGGTTTTGTTGAAGTTCTTTTCATTCTTTTTGGTATCATTATGATTATCTTCTATCCCCTGAAGATATCCCCCAACCCACCAATTAAAGTCCTCTCCCCTCAAATAAGTATAATCAAGCCAAACATATTCACACATTGGCTCCTGTCTATAAATGTATGTCTGTTGTACATCTAGTCCAGTGGTTCTCAAAAGTGTCATCTGTAGAGCCATGTGGGTCTTCAAGACCCTTTCAGGGAGTCCTCAGAATCAAAGCTATTTTTATAATAATACTATCCAAATGATTTCTGAAAAATAATAATACTATCCACATGAATATGCAGTAGAGTTTTCCAGAGGCTACATGACCTAGGAATTAAAGATTTAGCTGCAAACATGAAGACTGAGTTATCTCATCTGCAAATTTTACTTTTGCCTTATACATAGATGAGTCACTGGATCTGCTGATCTGTTAGCTATTTGTTTGTATTCATCTGGTAGCAGCACTAACTAATCATCAGAGAAGATCTTTTATGTGAATGCCTAGCAACAACGCAAGAGGTGCTGAAATATTCTAAGTATTGGATAACTTTTTTGAATTTCCTGGTTTATCCTGAAAATGTGATGACATTTGCAGTGATGGCACAAAGACAAGGTGAATAAAACTGCTGGTGCCTTAGCAGGAATGAAGGCAGTGCTGCCAATCTATACTTGTAATCATGGTGATTGTCACCACCATAGCATGCTCAGTTAAAAAAAAAAATACTACTTTTACTTGAGAATGCCCTTGATGAAGCAATAAAAATTACTAATTTTATTAAATCTCTGCCCTTATGTTCACTTCTTTTCAATATTCTGTGTAATGGGTAAAGCACTTCTGCTTCATATCAAAATATGATTGTTATATCAAGAAAAAGCACTTGTACAGTTGTTTGATATCTGAGCTAAAGTAGCTTTTTTTTTTTTCATGGAACACCATGTACTAAAAGAAGAACTGACAAACTATAGTTATTCAGACTTGGGAATTTTGAAGATAATTATCTCAAAAAATGAACAGAGTGGGCCTGTCAGCCTCAAGGGAAACAACTGACAGTATCTATTGCTAGTGATAAAATTTGAACTTTCAAGAGAAATTTAGAATTTTTGAAAATTTGTCTCCACTTGCAGTTTCCTAGTACTGAATGACTTTTCTGATGAGATCAGTGGTGATACTAAGGAATATGATTTTTAAAAATATATTGTATACTGAAATATCTCATCATTTGGAAGATCTGCATTAATTCAAGGAAGCAATATTTTCCAAATAACCATTGCATGATACTACAAAATGATGAATGAGTAAAAAGATCCATTCAAAATATAAAATGGACCTGTGGATTTTAATGTAGCACTTTGAAAAATTCGTTGATATGGTTTCAGATTTTGCATTACAACTAACCTTTTAAGAAATTACCACCTGTTGAGTTTGAGTATAGTATCAAAAAGAGTATACAAAATTATCAGAAAAGGCCATTAAAATATTTCTCCTTTCCCCAATTTGTATGAGATTGGATTTTTTTTATTTATTCAAACCAAAACAACATTATCACAACACATTGAATGCAAAAGCATATATGAGAATCCAGCTGTATTTCAGATATTAAAGAGAGTTGTAAAAATGTAAAACAACATCACTCTTCTTACTTTTTTATTTGGGAACTAGAGCTATTTTTCCTAAAAATACTTTATTTATGATACATGTTATGAGTCTTTTGCCATTTTAAGTTAATAAACATTTTAAAACATTAGTAGTTTTATCTTCCAGTAAGGTAAATATAACCACATAAAAGCTCTCTACGGTCCTCGGTAATTTCTATGAAAGTAAAAGCGTTCTGAGACCAAAAAGTTTTGAGAACCACTGCCCTTATCCATTACCTCTCTGTCAAGGAGTAGTAAGCATAATTCATCCTCACATTTTTGGAGTCATGATTGATCATTAGATTGATCATAGTTCTAAAGACTTTCAAGGTTGTTTTCTTTACGGCATTGTAATATTTGCCCTCAAAAGTCATTTTTTGCTTTTCCTTGTTTGCTACCTTGTGCACTTTTTTACAAAGAAGAAAGAAGTGGCAAAAGAAGAGGAATGTGATTAACCAAATAATCTGTAATTAAGGTCATTTGCTGCTACCCCCCTGCTCCTCTTTTCATCTTGCCTAGGCCCTTGTCATTGGTTCTAATTTTCCCTCTGAAGCCCAGGTTTGTGACCAACTATTCCCTTCCCCTACTCTACCATCCTCCTCGCCTTCCCCCCCTTTTTTGAGGCAATCGTGGTTATGTGATTTGTCAAGGATCATACAGTTAGTATGTCTCTTGAGGCTGACTTTGAACTCGGATCCTCCTGCCTTAAGGGCCAGCCCAATGCTCTGTCCACTGTGCCATCTACCAGCCATTTCTACAATCATTCTTAAACCTCTTCCCTCTCCCTGACTGTTTGCCTTTTGAGTTTAATGTATTTTTAAACCAAATGTTGATGTTCAACCCTTTTTTGTTGGTTCAGATAAGAATGAGATTCATGAGATGCCTGCTTCTACTATGGTTTTTTCTGTGTTTGTAGTATATTCTTTTCTTATTCCTATTTTGAGAAATAGCATGTTCCTTCTTTTTCTTCCTTATTTTATCCATTCCTTTTTACCTCTTAAAACCAATAAAAAAGAACAAAATCCTATCAAGGCCTTTTGGATATTTGTGCTCTCTTTTCTCTTTTTATATTTCTTAGCTTCTTTTGTGACCTTTCTAAGACAGAGGTATTTTGAAGGGACACGTCCCTTCTCCTCCATTAGTATGTAAGCACTTCATTATTTATCCTTTTCTAGTTGCTCCCATGTATTTAATTACCATTCTAGATTCCTCTTATCTCCTGTTTGCACTTGAGAGTTTCTACTCAACTCTGTTTTTTCATCAGGAAAGTGTTGTTTTCTAAAGGTCAACTTTCCCCCCCTATAGGATTGTATTCAGATTTTCAGGGTAAAGTTACTCTTGGTTGCAAGCCTTTATTTTCTGCCTTTTGGGATATTATATTGCAAGATTTCTCTCTCCTTTATAGACACTGCAGCATTATATTATCATCTTGACTTTTTTTTAATTGGTAGTTGAGTTCTTTCTGTATGGCTATTTGCAGTAATTTTTCTTTGACCCGGAAGTACTGAAATTTGGCTTTGACATTCCTGGATATTTTCCATTTGGGACTTCTTTGAAGAGGTGATTGACAGATTTTTTCTGTTTTCATTTTTCTCCTGAGCTCTAATAGATCTGGCCAGTTTTGTTTTACAATTTATTGAAATATGGTATCCAGGATTTTTTTGGTAATAGTTTTCAGTTACCTACCTTGACCTGTTTTCTACATCAGTTGTTTTTTATTAGGAGATGAATTTTTTTTCAGTCTTTTCACTGAAATATTTCTTATTTCATGGAATCATTGAATTTTGCTTGTTCTATTCTCTTTTTTCATGGATTGCCCACTATTTGGATAAGGTTTTCCATCTTCTATTCCAAGCTATTTATTTTTCTTTCTTTTTCCCCTCAAGCTTTTTTTTTTTTCATTTTTTATCTCTCTTTCATTTTTTTTCCAGCCATTATTTCTGCCCCTACTTGTACTTGTGGAATTAATTTCTTCAGGATCTAATCTCTTCTGAGTTTCACTTGCTCCATGGTATTTTTCCATTGTATTTGGTGGGCTTTATTTTTTTTCTATTTTCTGTACCCTCCCTCCTTAGTTTCTTGATTGGGACTTTGTGTTCAGGCCCACTCTTGGATGTTTGTTTCTGCTCCTCCAGGTGCCATTGTAAACTGAAGTTCTGGATGAGATGGCTAGGACCAGGCTTTGCCCACTGCTGAAATCCCTGCCTTCAGCCTTCGCTCTTAGTGACCCAGAGTAGGTGTTGCCCTCTTCCATTTTCTATTCCCTCTTTTTTTCACAGTCCCTCTCTGGAAGTTGATTCTCTCCCCTGCTGTGGAGTCTCCAGCTGGATGTTGGAAATTGTATTAATCATAGATTTCCTGTAAAGCTCCTACACTACTTGCCCCATGTCCTTGAACTGGCCTTGTCTCCTGCTTTGGCTCCAAGTGCTCCAAGACATTCGGTACCTTCTCCTGTCTCCCTGAAAAGTGATCTTTCTCTGTCCTCTGCTGCTGTTCTGATAGGCCAGACCTAGGTTCCTGTTGGCTTCAAACTCTGAGTACTGGATCTTGAACTGATTTCTTTCCCTCCTGTCATATCCCTGTCCAGACCACCTGAATATGTGGCCCTGTGAGATTGGGTTGAATTCAGGTCTCCCATTCCTGCTCAGGGTATCCAGAGGCCTCAGGTCATTTCATGTTGGTCTTTTCATGACTTTACTCCAAGAGCCCCTCAAACTTCTGGTTATTTTCATATACAATCCTGGACTAGATGGAGGAGCTTATTCTTGTTTCTCTTTGGTCTTCTTAATCTTTGTTCTTTATGGAATCCTTTTTAATGTTTGCATCAGAGTGTGTGAAGGAGCTGTGCTCCACTACGAATTTTAATAATTCCTGGTTTAACCAAAAGTCTTGAATGGCCTGCCTTCTCAGTAAAGTTCATGGCAAAGTTCTGTGCTTGAGAAGGAGAGGATGGGGGCTAGAGTTGTGTGGGACTTTAAGAAAGAACAGACTCAATGGGGGGAATATGATGGAGAATGAGTTAGGAAGGAGCCTTGCTGCAGTAAGGGCCCAGTTGAGGTTAGATAACATAAGTTTGTAATGGGCCTTGATTAAAAGTGCAGGAGATAAATATTGGTGTAATTCCAAGCACTGTGTTTCCTCAGTCCTGGTGATGTAAAGACAAAATGAAGACATTTTGCCATCAGAGGAACTTAAATTCATTTGGTCTGACTTCAACTGAGAATTCAGTGCAGCACAGCGATTCTTTTATTCTTCCTTAATTGATTCTCTATCTTACTCCCTACAGAAATAACTGGTAGAGCAGTGAAGTGCAAAGCCTGGAATTGGCAGGACCCCCTGAGTTTAAATAAGGTGCCAGACATTTAATACAGTTATCCTGTTAGGGGTTAGGGGCTCAGTGACCCCACAGTCTGGAAAATATTTTGGGCCTCCCTTTGTACCAGAGAAGTCTAAATTTTTTCCTTTTCTTTTATGGGGTATTTGCAGTATTGTACACATATTTGATCATTTCTGAGTTTCTAAGCTTTTTCTGTGTCATCTGCTGGCTTTCACGTGCCTACAGCTTCCAAAAAATTCTCCCCAAATTCCTATTTAATTTCTTATGCTGATCCATGTGATACATCGTTTCGATGGGGAAAGTTGTGAAGTGGAAGGGACAACTGCAGTTGTGTGGCCCTGGGCAAGTCACTTAAACTATTTGTCTCAGTTTCCTCACCTGTAAAAGGGAGATAATAACAGTGCCTACGTTGCAGGGTTGTTGTGGGGATCAAATGAGATAATATTTGTAAAAAGCTTAGGCACAATGCCTGGCACATTGCCAGGCTGTATATAAATGTTACTATTACTTCCTTTATTTCAAACCTCTTCTTTCTCCTTGCTTCCAATATGCCCAAGTCCCATTCCATCCTTAAAACACCTTTGCTTGACTCTGCCATCCCCTTAAACCATTCCATTTCTGTCTTTCCTTTCTTAACCAAATTTCTAATGAAAAGCTGTCTGTGCTTGCTGACTTGCTTCACGCCCTTTCCCCCCGCTTCCCCTGTAAAAATATGAACTCCCGTTTTTAGCTTTTGAAGTCCTTCACAACCCATCTCCAATTTTTCTTTCTATCCTCATTATATATTATTCTCCCTTCTACACTCTTCCATCCGGCTAAGGTGCTCCCTCTGAGTTCCTCACACACAGAACCTCTGTACCCTCTTTGCCTTGCCTTTGCACTGGCTTTCCACTGTGCATGGAATATACTCCCTCTTCACCTCAGCCTCATGGACTCCTTTCCTTCAAAGCACAGTTCAGACACCTACATGGAGCTTTTGCTGAACTCCTCTCTCTGCTAGCACCTCGCCTCCTAAGTTACCTCTCACTTAACTATTGTGTCTCTGTTCTCTATGTTATTCTGTGTGTGCTTCTAGATGTACTCGTCTCCCCCATTAGAATCAAAGGTTATTTCATTCATTGTGTCTTGTATCACCAGCACTTAGCACAGTACCTCACACTTAGTAGGCACTTAATAAATATTGGTTGATTGACTGACTGTGGAGTCAGATGACCCAGATTCAAATCCTACCCTTGGTTACCTGTGTAAATGGTAGTATCCATGCTCTGATGTTCACTTTCTTTGGTGGTATGGATTATACGTTCCTCAACCGTAGACTAGAAGCTGAGTGATTATGTGTTTATGATTGTGTCTCTAAAAACAGTATCCAAACTCCTTTGAGAGTTTTCAACTCAAACTAGATGTTAGGCTAGAGTTTAAGGAATTCTTGGAAGGAACGTTTTTACTCATACCTCCCTTTCAGGATGCCTTTGGCTTTCAAAACTTCTTGTTCCTGAACCAGCTACTCCCCCTTGATTCCGCTTCTTAGGGGACCTCCCTATTTTGATCTGCTATATCAGTTTTCCATTCCTGGGTCTGTTATGGTAGATGTATAGCTCACTCTCTCATAACCTCAGAACAGTTCAGGAAGATATAATAATAATAATAATAGCATTTATATAGATTTAAAGGTTTGCAAGGTGTTTTATAAATATTATTTAATTTGATCCTCACAACTCTTACAGATAAGGAAACTGGGAAAGAGAGGTGAAATGACTTGCCTAGAATCGCACAACTAGTAAACGTCTGAGGCTACATTTGTACTCAGGTCCTGATTCAAGGCCCAGCACCTGCCACCACCTTGGGAATTGCCCTGTCTCCTATTTATAGTATTGCTGGAAGACTGACTGCTTTCTACGTTGTTATTTTGCCTACATTTGTGTTTCTCTAAAGCCAGTCTAGTGACATTAGGTGAAGTCTAACTGAACTGCAAGTTACCTGGAAGACTAGGCCTTCCTGTATCCTTATTTCCTTTGCTTTCTGAGTCTAAATCTGTGCTTTCTGAGTCTAAATCCCTAGCACCTGCAGCTCTTCTGGGGAGTGGTTGGGGACAAGAGCAGTTGATTCTCTGCATAAATTGTTCCTAAGTCAAGTGTTTTTAAGTAGGGGACTGTTTGTTTTTTGTATTGTGGTTTTATATGAGCGTTCTCTTCTTGGTCATCCCCTGTGATTTTTGTCCTGATCCTCCCATAAATCTCTGCAGAGGACCAACCAAGCATGATGGAGACTTTCATGGCTGCAAGGGTGCAGCACATGAGGCATCCATTGTTATTCCTTGTTATGTAACTTGCCTACCTCCTTTTCAGAGTATATATTTTTTTGATGTCACTTTTTATGCCACTTCTTATATGCCAGGCATCACTGATAAAATATGGGCCTCTGATAACTATTGTTCTCTCCATGGCCCTTTGGATTGCTTGCAATCTGTGTGATTTGTGGCATTATTGGAAGCTTTATCACATCACTGGTAGTGTCAGAAATGTATTATCTACAATACTTTTTTTCCCCCAGGGATATATGGAAATTCAAAAGGTTTTTTGCTTTTCAAAAACATAGTTATCAATTGGTTTAGCTGTCCTAAGAATTCTCACATTTTAATTTAATTCCCTTTATTCTTTTGTGTCAGGAAATGTGATTAGGGTTAATATGCAATGGGACCAATGGTGAAAAATGAGATGATTAGGAAACAGTAGAACTAGTATAGATCTGGTACATAGATTTCTTTAGTGGCATTTATGAGCACCTGTTAAAATCTATTGTGATAGTAAGACACAAAAAGTTTTGTTTTAGTGTACAGCAACCTTTATACAAAGGTCTAGAAGACCCAGAATGTTTAAAGGTTGCCTGGGTTAGAGAACCTCTCCAGGTATGTCTCTTTGGCCTCCCTGCCTCAGGATCTTTTTTTTTTTAATATCCCTGTGTTTGTTCTTAGTTTACCAGTTAGGAAGACATCTCTGGGCCCCAAACTTCTATTTGTGAATCTTCTCTCTTTTTAAATGCCCCATTGTGAAACAATTTGTACTCATATTACAGTTAAAATCTATGTTTTAGAGTAAATGGGATGGGGATTTGCATTTTCCATCACTTAGCATGTTTATAATGTGAAATAATTAGAAGGGATCTTTGATTGTTTGATTTACAGCTATTAAGTTTTGAATCCTCAAGTGATTTCTAATGCATTGCCAACATTGCTTGGTTGGAAAGTTTTATGAATGGTTAAAGAAGAAATAGTATTCATTATGAAAATGTAGTTGAAGTTCTGGAACCATTTCATTTTACTCTTATGAGAAAATCTTTGAATTGCGAGCTGCTACAACATGCTTACATTTTTCATTTGTTCATCTGTCTTTCATTAGGAAAGGATTTTAGAAATTCAACCAAGTCATCAGCAGATTCTCCAGCTTTAGAAGTCATTCCTGATGTTTATATTTATAGTGTGCTAGATATAATATATGGAAAGTAATTTTCATTTTTTGCTTAAAGGAAACATGGTACTTGCTTCATGCTAGAAAAAGCCTATAAATTAATTTTAAAATACTCAGTTTTTAAGAGAAAAGTTATATTTTATCCAAATATATTTTGTAAAGCCTGGTTTTTAGATGGTGTTGAGTTTTTTATTGCTATCTATGGCATTTTTCTCTAGGAATATAATAAGGAAATTCTTAAGTCATTTCCCAATTTTATTTAAAACTGATAATTATAGATTCTTCCATATGAACATCTTTTTTGTCAAGTTAATTACTGTAAATTTTGTGCTTATTCCTGTTTTAATATATTGTAATTTAATCCATTTGAGGTGACATTTGCAACAATAATGTAGAACAGGTCAACATTTATATTTTGAGACTTAGTTTTAGCTTTCTGGCTGAAATCTGGCACATGAAGTACTTTATAGAGTCTCTGTTACTATTATTGACATTCTACAAAATAAAGTGCTATAAATATAAAAATATCACATTTTTAACTTATACTATTAATGAGATCTTTTATGAGCAAATTTATCTTGAAATTAATGTGATACTAAGTGAGTACACAGCAGCTAACAGGACAGTGTTTTTAAATTTGGCCTTTGTGTTTTCTGGCAACTAAGCGTAATTACTTTTTCATTGTAGGTATTATAACATGATTTTTAAATTGTTGTTTTAATGCATTTCTGGTCACAATTTTAAAATATTATTAGACAAGAATTTCTTTTTGAAAATTTTATATAAAATTTTGCTGCTTATAATAATTTTATAACTGAGTGTGATTGGAGGATGTCATTAATTTGTTGTTGACTTAATATATTTGTGTAGTCAGAAATTAGAACTCATTGCGAACAAATTGTGTAGTTAGAAATTCTGAACTCAAAGTCTATCAAGTACTCATTTTTTCTTCCAGTTATTTGCATGTGAACTCCCCAAATCCCTATGGGCCAGACCATTCATATATAAAGGCCAAGTTTCCTGCCAAGCTGTTCGTACAAACTTTTTTTTCCCTGAGTTTACTTTTTATAATAAACCATTTAAGACAGGTGTCATTGAGATTCAATATTAAACATGTAGTATTTGGTATATTCATGATTTTTACAATGTAGAGAAAAGAAAATAAAGAATAGTATCCAAGAAAATGTATTGCTGGCAGCTCAGTCATAAATCTTCATGTGTTTAACTTACCGCTATTGTACTAAGTTAGTACTAATGGAAATAAACTAAATCTTGTAGTTCATAGTCTGTAAAAGACAGAAACTTAATTTATTTAAAAATTTTTAAAATTAAAGTTATTTGACTAAACTCCTTACTTATGAGAGAACAATGATCTAAAATACTGCAAATCTAAAATACTGAAATCATGCTTAATTAAAAAACATTTAATGTTAAGAAATAACTCTTTTGTACTTTGCAGTATAAATTTTGTCCAGTGCTTCTGTGACTGAGTTACTGAGAATTTTCATGTTTATTCTAGCCGTCAGAACCAGTTGAAAGGTCAGCAGCAGCAGCAGCAGGTGGTACCTTTGTACCCTGATGAGGCAGAAGGTCTGACAGTTCCAAGGTATAAGCGAGACTTGGTGCAGAAGCTAAAAATTTTGCGACAGGAACTTTCTCAACAGCAGCCTCAAGCTGGCCACTGTCGTATTGAAGTCTCCAGAGAGGAAATTTTTGAGGTAATCTGAATTGAATGAAAAGTGATCTTTTAAAATTTAGAAAAACTAAAGGAGAGTTTCTTCCCCCCTTAATGTTCCATTGGCTATTATAATTCCTTCTATTTTCTAGGAATAGAGTACTGTTTGTTTTTCTTACAAGTAAGGAATAGTATAATGAAACCAATTTCACTAGTATTTGGAATGTATTTACCAATTATTTCTTGCCCACATGTGATTATCTATGTTTGCAATAATTCAACTTTATTATATGTCACCTGTAAATTTGTTTAGAGCTAAATGCTCAAAAGATAAAAAGACTTGTTGCACCTAAATATTATGTTCTTTGAAGAAGCAAGAAATTTTAAAAGGAAAAGTCTGTTAAAATTTTTAACTTTTTGTTTAAGAATCTTTATATGATTACATCAAAGTTTGAACATCAGGCAGAGGGGATTTAAATAGTCTTCTTTCAGTTTTATGACAACCACATTTGCTATATAAATGGATGCTTATCTTAGTGCTAGTAGCCTATTTCTATTTTGTTTGTAAAATTTTATCATATATTTTAAAATGTCTTTTCTTTATCCATCTTTTTGTTGTTGGGTAAACAAAATCTCAATTTAAATACACTACTAAGATTCCTTTTAAAAATTTTATCTTGGCAAAATAAAAAAAGTGAAAAAAACTCAGTGAGAGAAAGGCATACCATGAATATCTATGAAACATCTCTGAACTGTACTTATTTTCATAATTTCATCATCTTTTCATAGATAATTTTATTGCTAAAGGGGGAGAATAAGGGAGATGAAAAAGAGTTATCTTTATCTTACCCATATGTTGTGAACTTTGGGAGCCAGAATAAACTACCCTCTGTGTTTCTTCTTCCCCTCCAAAAAAGTGGGGAGAGTGCTACGTGGTGACTTTTTCACATTATTCACCAGATATACCTCTATTTTTAGCTAGTTCTCTTTGTTTCTGTTATTGTAGCTCTACCTTTAGTGCTCTCTCTTTTTCTTTCTCTTTCCCCTCTCCCTATGACTCTGTCCCTCCTGCTCTGTCTCTGCACACATGCACAGACGTGTATGTGTGTATATGTAATTTATACATATATATGTATATATAGCAATGGTAATTTGAAGTGCATTTGCTAAAAGTTCTTATGTGTGGCAAGATTCAGTCAGGCAGACAAGTGGAATCTCTCCTTGCTTCTTGATCCGATTTAGAAGGAATCAGGTTTTTCTTTTCTATGGCAGCTACCTTTCTCTAATCTTACATTGCTAGTGAAGGCCATGGTCATCATGTATGTATGGTATGGAGATGGTATATAATTGGAAACCATTTATATCATCATATAGATGTATGCATATCTATATAATGATCAGGGCAGCAAAGTAGTACAATGGATAGCGTGCTGGGCTTAGAGTCAGAAATACTCTTTTTGTGAGCTCAGATCTGGCCTCAGATGCTTTTTAGCTGTGTGATCCTAGGCAAATCACTTCACCATGTTTGCTTCAGTTTCCTCATCTGTAAAATGATCTGGAGAAGGAAATGGCAAACCATTTCAGTATCTTTCCAAGAAAACCCTAAATGAAATAATGAAGTCAGACCCGAAAATCAATTCAGTAACAAAACATGACCAATTATATATTATCATTCTGTATGATATATTTATACGTATATATGATGACCAATGTCATTTAAAATTGCCCATGCTATCAAATTTGGGGATTGGTATTTTATTTTTAGAAGGTACATTGTCCTTGTTGAGAAAAGTTTTTTGAGGGAGAAATCTTAAGTGGTAAAAGACCTACTTTGAGGTGGTAGCTACCTTCAGACTTTCAAGACTATTTCATTTGATTGAGGATAGAGAAAATTGCTGACATATTACCTCCTCAGAATTGGACTTGGGTGGATTATGTGAACAAATAGAAGAATTGGTTATAATTTGTGGGGAAGCTGTTCATTCCTTTATGTTTTCCTTTTGTTCTGACTAATCCATCTGGATTTTTTTCTGTATCAGTAAATAAGGAGCTTGGAATATGATCTTCCAACTCATTATTATGCTGCCTATATAATAATTCTATGTGTCCTCTTAAAGAAGAACTCAGTCATTATTACATAATGAAGATATCAGTGGAAACTTGGTATGAACTACAGTCTCTACACACTTTTAATATATAACATTATAGTGAGTATGTGCCTTTGAGTGCCATGCCATAGATAAAGCTTAGATTGGAAAAGATTCTTGAAGTCATTTGTCCCAGAATCTAATTTGATGTCTTTTTTATGACTAGAAAAGAGAAAACTCATGTATATGACACAGTTCAAGTGCTCTGTTTTCTAAGAAACTCAAATTTATTATTTATTGTCTCAAATTTATTATCTCAAATAATTTATTGATTATATTGATCAATAGAATGTAATTTTTAATAGCTGTTGGTTATAATAAAAGTGAAATTATTTCAGGAATCATACAGACAAGTCATGAAAATGAGACCAAAAGATCTGTGGAAACGATTAATGATAAAATTTCGTGGAGAAGAAGGCCTTGATTATGGAGGGGTTGCAAGGTAAGGAATCTGCTGTTGTGGCTATTCATTTGTTTCAGTTGTGTCCAATTCTTCCTGATCCCATTTGGGGTTTTCTTGGCAAAGATACTGGAGTGGTTGGCCATTTCCTTCACCAGACAAACTGAGACAAACAGGGTTAGGTGACTTGCCCAGGGACACACAGCTAGTGTCTGAGGTGAGATTTGAACTCAGTTCTCCTTGACTCTAGGCCCAGCATTCTATCCACTGTGCCACCTAGATGCCCAGGTGAGGAATTACGTATTATTTAATAACAGCAGAATGCTAACATGTATGGATACAATTTTATGATATTTTGATACATACCATAGCTTTTTTCCTTATAATTTTACAGTTTGATATTCTCCAGATTAATTCATATCAGAAAGTTCATATTGTGAGGCTTAATTATCATTCTAATGCAGTAGTTGGCAGCCTGTATGTTGCAGAAAGATCTTTATTGGATCCACTATGAGTATACTTGGATTTCAGTCTTGGGTTCTCTCACTAATTAGCTGTGTTGTCCTGGGCAAATTATTTCTTCTCTTTGGTCCCACTGTCTTCATTTGTAAAATTAGTAAATTAGACTACTCATTTATCAAGGTTCTATATCTTCAGCCTAAACAAATGATGCTTTCTCTCAAACCTGACCTCTTTTCCTATGTTCACTATGATTCAGCCCTCTATACTCTCCTTCTCTCCCATCCTCACCTCTTACCCCAAATTAAATGTGAATTTATCCTCACTAAGAATCTGCTCCAGAAATAAGTCATATTAAACACTGATTCTTAAAGAGTTTTTATATCTGCATATATGAAGGAGAGGTGGGAGACGTAACTCAGCTACTGACCTCTCTTCCATTGCTTTTCAGTTTGCTCTGATAGACTACATCCCATGGAGTCTCTGGGGCTATTACTGTTGGTTCTTTTGCGCCTGGAGATTGTTTCTTGATAGAACCATCACACTTCTGCATATAGTTTTAGATTCTGCTTACCTCTTAGTTTGCAAATCAGTGGTTTCTAGAACTACAGATCTGAGGGCAAGGTTGATCTGAGCAGAATGAATCTAGTACTCCAGAGTTCCCTAGTTTGCCAATAATCATGAAGCTTCTTTTTTTCCTTTTCTTTTTTATTATTTATTTATTTTCAGTGTTCCACAATCACTACCATACAACCTAGATTTTTTCTAGATGGCATACTATTTTATATAGGTTCTACACATACATTCCTATTAAATACATTTTCACCATGGTCATGTTGTATAGAAGAATGAATGGGAGAAATCATATAACAAACCAAAACATAATACAAAAGAAAATGATCTGCTACAATGTGCGATTGAATTCCATAGTTCTTTCTCTGGATGTGGAAGGCGCTTTGCCTTAAAAGACCAATGGGCATTTTTTAAGTCCTTGCATTGCAATGATCCTGAGGCTTCTTGGTGAAGCATGTTCACCTAAGATTGCATCCTTCATTTGGAAAGAAAAAATTCACTTTTTTACTGGCAAGGGGGAAAACAAAATGAAGTGTTTATGCATTGCTTTTTCTAGATTGCATACAGGAGATCTCATTGAATGACCTATTATATCTATGTATTTTGTTCCTTGTAATAGGAATCTATGATTCTTTTCCATGAAATGTAGTTGGATATTTTGAAAACCAAAAAAAAGTTGAGGTGCTTAAAACTTCTTTTAAAAATAAAACAAAAAACCACCACCAAAATAAAGATAGGAAACCATACTTGTAAAATTTGCTTTTCCCAGAAATACTGTCATATAGCATATAGTTATCAAAGAAACTACCTTAGAATAAATTAATTTACATGACTTATTCAGCCTAATATTGCGTGTGTGTGTGTGTGTGTGTGTGTGTGTGTGTGCGTGCATGCACATGTAAGCGTGTGCTTTTATTTTGGGGGCAAAATTGTCTATAGTTACAGTATCACTTTTGGTGACAGTTAAGTATAATCTGAAAATAATTTCATGTTACATGCTTTGGTTTTGTTTTAAATGGATGTGATGGCAGTGTTTTTGAGCTGTTTATAAGCCAATTTTTCCTATGCCTCTTAAAGTCCTTGATTTAAGGTTATTCAGTTAAAGACAGAATCATACTTCAGGTTTCTTGACTCTTGATTATTTCTAGTATGGAAAGTTTTGGAAAAATACAAAGTATTATTTATTTATGGTGATGGTACTTCTTAAAATTGATAGAATATTTGCTGTTAAGATGTGATTAGGTAGAAAACTATCAAATGTTATACATGCACACATGCAAATAATTTAAAACAACATTTGTTTTATGTTGAAAATGGAAAAATAAAAAGTACTTTATATGAATCATGCAGCATAAGCCCTTACTACCCTTGGTTATGAGGAAAGTATGAAGTATTTTGAGTAAGATGATACCTTTCTTTAAATTTATATAGAATTCATTACAGTCTTGTTTACCAATTGAAAATTAGTAGTTGAAAGTAATAAATACAGTCAGAAGGCTGGACTGCAGTGCTAAATAAACGTATGGTATTTTCAGGTACACAGTATAGTTGGTTAGTTTCAGTTTTCTCAACTGTAAAATGGGGATATTAATAGTATAATTAATAATTATATTATATATATAATAATAATTAACCTCTCAAGACTGTTGTGTGAATCAAGTGAGATAATATTTGTAAAGTGCTTAGTGCAATGCTTGGCATGTAGTAAGTAGGTACTATATAAGTGTTTTTATTATCATTATGATTGTTTTATTCTAATATACCAATTTGGGGAAAACTTCCCAGAATAATGAAAATGAAATAGTGCTTTAAATTCAAGAAATTTACCACACATAATAGACTGTTTTAAAAATCTGAACTTATGTAACCTCATTTAGAGCTTTATTTCATTTTATTCTCTTTGAATTTCCACAGTTAACAGATAGTATATCTGTATCTCTTTAAAAGGGGTTTGCTTATTAGACAATTAATTATGTATTGTCTCTTTAGGGAATGGCTATATCTCTTGTCTCATGAAATGCTGAATCCATATTATGGCCTCTTCCAGTACTCGAGAGATGACATCTACACATTGCAAATCAATCCAGATTCTGCAGTTAATCCGGTATAATGTGATTTCAGTAACTAAAAAAGCTTTTGTATAGAGGTCCTTTGGCACACATATAAATTTTGCTTGTTTAATAGAATATGAGTTTTAGTAAAACTATATGCAATTTATGTTTCAGGGCAAAGTTAGTGTCCAGTTCTGTAAAAGGCCAGGGAATTATAGGAAGAAATTTTTCAGTATTTCTGAATTTTTATCCCCAAACTGTGTAGCTGTGCTCTTTATCTCTTATCATTCTCTACAGTTCTTTGGGCCATGGAAATTTGTTCTTTCCTATACACTCCCTGTTTTCAATTTCTAGCTTCTATGTTGTAATTTCTGTCTTTCACATTTCATTATTTACATTTTATAATAAAGTTTGCCTGCAGTATCATTCTCCAGTGGGTATTGTTATATGTTTACAGTATCAAAAAGAAGGGGTAGTTGACAGTGTCAGAGACATCAGAGAAGTCAAGAAGGATGAAAATTGAGGAAAGGTCCTTGGATTTGCCAGTTAAGAGACCACTGGTAACTTCAGAGAAAGTATTCCAGTTACATAATGAAGTCAGAAGCTAGACTGCAAAGAGTTAAGAAGAAAGTAAGAGGAATGGAAGTGGAGGCTTCAGTTTTAGAGAGCCTTCTCAAGGGGTTAAGCCACCGAAGGGAGGAGAAATATGGGATGTAGCCAGCAGGGATGGCACCTCAGGTCACTGAGGATGATGGTGGGAGATTATATAGAGAGTATGGCTTTAGATGATATTGTTAATCACTGTCTTTTCTTTGATATTCTCTTCTCTCATCTCTTCATGACACTGCTCTTTCCTGGTTCTCTTCCTTCCTATGTGATAGCTCCTTCTCAGTCTCTTCTTATGGATCTGCATTTAGATCATGCTCACTAACTGTGGGTGTCTCCAAGGCTCTGGCCTGGGCATTTTTCTCCTTGTATTTCACTTGGTAATTTTATCACTTCCCATGTATACAGTTATCATCTCTATGCAGATGATTCTTAGATATGTTTATTCTGCCCTAACATCTTTCCTGACTTCTAGTTTTCAACTATCTGTTGGATATTTCAAAGTGGATGTCCTAGACTGGGAGCCAAGATGATGGAATAAAAATTCCCTTCCAAACAACTTTAAAGTAACTCCTCAAAACAAATTCAGGAGCAGCAAAACCAGTAAAAGGACATGATGAAACAATTTTCCAGCCTAAGACAACTTAGAAAATCTGCAGGAAAGATCTGTGTCACTGTGGTGAGAGTAAAGCACAGTCTAGCACAGGACACACCTGGCAAGCCAGCAGCAGACCTTAGGGTCAAGTGAAGCAGCAGTGGCAGGAGCTTCAGGAGCTTTCAGCACATAGAGAGTAAGGGATTCAGACAAGGAAGATAGAAATACAAACTCAGAAAGCAACAGTATCAAAACAGCTACATGCAAAGCCTCAAAGAAAAATGTGAATTAGTCTTAGTGTGGCCCCCCCCCCCCCCCCATCAGGAATTCCTGGAAGAACTCATAAATGATTTTAAAAATCAAAGGAAAAAATTGAGAAAAGAAATGACAGTGATGCAAGAAAATCATGAAAAGAGAGTCAACAATCCTGAAGAAAATAATAATAATGAAGAAAAACAGTATAGAACAAATGATAAATGAGGCACAAAAGGTGGCAAAGAATTGGAAATTGAAGGGATGCCCATCAATTGGGGAATGACTGAATAAGTTGTGGTATATGAATGTAATGGAATGCTATTATGCTATAAGAAATGACAGGCAGATTTCAGAAAAATCTGCAGAGATTTTCATGAACTGGTGCTGAGTGAAGTGAGCAAAACCAGGAGAACATTGTGATGATCAGCTATGATTGAGCAGTTCTAAAAGTCTTAAGATGGAAAATACTATCTACATCAAGAGAAAGAACTGATGGGAGTCTGAATGTAGATCTAAGCATACTATTTTAATTTTCTTTATTCTTTTTTCCTTTTTGCAAACTGTTTTTTTCACAGCATAATTAATAAGGAAATGTATTCCATGATTGTACACTTATAATCAATATAAAATTGCTTTACTGTCTTAGGGTAAAATACTTAAAATACTATTTAATGAAAGGAAAAATGTTCTCAAAACTTAGGCTTCTTTTAGAAGGCAAACGTATCATGTAGACCTTTAATATATTTTTAGTTTGGGGTTGGGGAAGAGGCACAAAAATCCATTAAAGAAAAAAATATTATAAAAAGCTGAATTTGCCAAATGGAAAAGAAGATACAGATACTCAATGAAAATAATAATTTCTTAAAAATTAAAATTGTCTAAATGGAAAAGGAAGTACAAAGGTTCACTGATGAAGATTATTCCTTAAAAATGAGAATTGGGGAAATGGAAGCCAGTGATTTCATGAGATATCAAGAAACAATAAAATAAAAGAATGAAAAAAATAAAAGAAAATATGACATCATTATAAAGTAAATGTCCTATAAGGCATCTTAAGCTCAAAATTTCCAAAGCTGAATTCTTTATTTTTCCCTTCAAACCCTTTCCTTCTCCTAACTTCACTGTTACTTTTGAGGAGCCCACCATGCTCCCAGTCACCTAGGCTCATTCCCATAGCTCCCAATGTCCAATCATTTGCAAAGTCTTGTCCTTTCTACTGTCAGTATATCTCTAGTATATGCCCCCTTCTCTCCTTGGACACTGTCACCATCCTGGCCCAGGCCTTTATCACTTCATATCTGACTATTGAAGTAGGCTTCTCAAAGTCTCTCTCACTTAAGGCTCTCCCCACTCTAATGTGTCCTCTACTTAGCTATCAAATTGATCTTCTTAAAGTATGAGTAATACCCTCCTTCTCATCTGCTTCTTACCCCAATATAGCATACTTCTAGTGGCTCTGTATAATCTCTAGGATTAAATACAGTCCTCTATTTGCCATTCAAAGCTTGCCTGCCTATTTTTCTGGTGTTTTTATGTTTCACTCCCATTTACAGTGACACTGGCCTCCTTACTGTTCTTCAAACAAGATCCTCCAACTTCTGTCTCTTTATGTTTTCTTTGGCTTTCTGCCATGCTTTCCCTTGTCACCTGCTTCTTGGGCTTTCTAAAATAAAATCCTGCCTTCTGCAAGAATCCTTCTCTAATCCTCCTTAATGCTGGGGCCTTCCATCTCCAGTTTTTTCTGTATATAATTGATTTGTACCTAGTTGTTTTCACATTGCCTTCCTCCATTAGATTGTTAGCTTCTTGATAATGGGGGCTGATTTTTATGTTTTGTTGTATCCCTGATACTTAGTACAATGCCTGGCATATGGTAGACACTTAATAAATGCTTGTTGATTTGAGGTGGAATTGAATATTAGGTGGTCATAGGAATTGACTACTAGGTGGTCATAGGAACAGCCTCAATTTTAAGAGGATGATTTATTTTAGATAGATTCCATAGCTGGTCTTCAGTTTGTGACAAACAGCTAGAAGGGTGATAGGTTAATGGGCCAGGATTGATGTTTAGGATTTGTAATTTAGGAATTGAATCCTTTGGAGAAATCTTCAGATTTTGTTTATGCCAGGAGTTTGGGGAAGGCTGAGCAAAGGTTTAAAATTGGTTTAGGATAAAGGAGAGTAGTATTTCTGTAGGGTAAAATGAAAGGCAGTAGATAGGAAGTAAATGGGAAAGAAAAAGCCTAGTGGTGAGATAGAGGAAGGTGTATTGAGTATAAGTCTTGAGATTTTAAAACAGCATAAACTTGGAAGCATTGTCATATTCTTTTGAAAGAGAACCTCTGGGTTTCCTAGCATTTTGGGAGTACATTTATAGAATTTAAAGTATATAGAAGTATTTGTCTTAGCTACCTAAAAAATCCATTCCAGATCTAAAATTAAAATTCAGATAAATAAATAAAATAAATTGTATCAGCAATTGACTGTACTTGAATGGCTGGAAGATACAACAGAAATTTGAAAGCTATAATCATGTCTAACTGTTATTTTTAAAAATCATCTTTAGTGACCTATTTTTTTACTTAAATATAAACTTTTAAATTTCAGGAACATTTATCATATTTCCACTTCGTTGGGCGGATAATGGGGATGGCTGTATTTCACGGACATTACATTGATGGTGGTTTCACATTGCCTTTTTATAAACAATTGCTTGGAAAGTCAATTAATTTGGATGACATGGAGTTGGTTGATCCAGATCTTCACAACAGCTTAGTCTGGATACTGTATGTATTGACTCTGAATTGTTCACTGTGGCAGAAATTTAAATTCATAAAATTGATACTGGTCATAGGTAAAATTAGATTGGATTTAAAAGAATAAAGTAGGTAGTTTTGTTACTACTTTCACTGAAGTGTACAGTGTATTAGATAACTTTTCAATGATTAAATGAACTGGTCCCACTTTGAAAGAAGTTGTTAATAAGTTTAGTAAAATACCCCTAATGCCCTCCTGTATTTTGTGGAATTAACATTTCTCATTCGGTATATTCAGGGTCTCGATACCATTGTAATGGTTTAAAAAGTTTTATTTTTAAATTTCAGACAGATTGTAGCTTGTACATGGCTTTATATATTTGAAATTCCTTTCTATGCAGTGTCCAAATCTCTGAGTTGTGGAGTAGGGTCATTTTTTTTGAGGTAGACAAACACCTCTGAAGTATTTTCACTTGAAAAATCCTTTAAGCATTATTTTCAGTGTATACTCTATAATCAGATTGTTTTATTTGACAGTCTAGAAAGTGAAAACAATTTTATGTATTTGTGAAGATTAATTTTCTTTATGATTGGTCTAAGAATTATATGTGACAGTAGCAAAGTTAGTGGATAACAAGATTAGTTACTTAACTCAAATGATTTATAAAAGATAATTCTGATTCAAGAACACAATATTATCTCTTCTTTGGTTTTTGTCCGTCTGGACTGTTCATACATCTGTGGTGAATGTGTTTCAGATTTTCCAATTATGTGCTTGCTTGTTTTTTTTCCCTTTCTAGTGAGAATGATATTACAGGTGTCTTGGATCATACCTTTTGTGTTGAACACAATGCTTATGGTGAAATTATTCAACATGAACTTAAACCTAATGGTAAAAGCATCTCAGTTACAGAAGACAATAAAAAAGAATATGTCAGGTGAATATTTTTTGTTCTTCAGTCAATATTGTCTGATTACTTTTTTTTGACAATTAGTATAGAAATACAACATTGATTTAAACTTTAATATAAAAACACTTGTGCTGTTTCAGTGGTGGTAGCAAAAATCATGAATTATGAAGTCTGTTAGAGTATAAATGCAAGAAATGTTTTTCAGAATTTTAGAAAATACGAAGTGAAAATTGGAGAGAATGTTGGGATACAATCCTTGATTAATGTGAGTTTGAATCTCATATAATCAAGACTTCATAGTCACAGAATTGAAAGGTACCTCACGTACCAGATTAACCTGAACATGAAAAATAATCCTCTCCTCACTTTATACAGCAAATGGGCATCCATTGATTTGTAGACTTCCAGTGAAGGGGAACCTACTACCTTCTGAGGCAGCCCATTCCACTTTTGGATAGTTCTAATTTCCTCATAGTCAGCCTCTTTTAGTCATCACAGCTTCCACTTATTGCTCCTAGGACCATATACCCCTAATTATACTATAAGTTCTATGATGGTGTCACCAGCAAAAACTCACATAGAGTTGGTACTGGATAAGTGTTTGGCAAATTGAATTTAATAGTTAAACTCTGTACTCTCTCACTTATATTTATTTATCTCTCAAATTGATGTTTTCTTAGTCAAGGACAGGGGTAGGGAATCTGTAACCTCGAGGCCACATGTGGCCTTCTAGGCCCTTGGATGTGGCCTTTTTACTGAATCCAAGTTTTATAGAACAAATCTTTTTATTAAGGGGATTTGTTCTGTGAAGTTTAGATTTAGTCAAAGTGCCCCTTCTCATAATGATGTTTTTTCAGTGCGTAAGATAAAATACAAAGGGAAGCAATTGTATTGAACTATAATTATCAAAATGTTTTAAAAGCAAGATCATGTAACCCAGGTTGAGAATCCCTGGTGTAGAGGGAAGGCAATCTTGGGGCCAGGTTAAGGGAGAGAGGGAGAAGGGTTTGGTAATGGGAAAGGCCTCCTGCAGAAGGCTGAAGGAAGCTAGGGAACCTAGCCGTTAGAGATAGAGGAGAGCATTTGAGGCCTGGGGCAGGGCGGTGTGGGGGACAGCCAGTGGTAGCGCACAGGATAAAAGATGTCTGTGTGAGAATAGTTAGTAGGGCAGTGCAGCTGCATTTGTTGAATGTGTGGAAGAAGACTAGAGACGTAGGAAGAGGAGCCAGGTTGTGAATGACTTTAAATGTCAAGCATAGGACTTTATATTTGATCCTGTAGTAGGAAGTGTAGTGCAGTTTATTGAGTGAGGATTTAAGTGCTAAAACCTGTGCTTTACAAAAATCACTTTGCTAGCTGTCTAGAAGATGAATTGGAATCAGGAGAGGATGGGGGTTGGGAAACCAATTAGGACACCATTGCAGTAGTCCAGGCAAGAGATGATGAGAACGAATGAATTAAGATGGCAAGAGAAACATGGATGCAAGAGGTAGAGGGTGAAGGAGAATGAGGAGTCACGAATAATGCAGAAGTTACAAATTTGGAAGACTGGAAGGATGGTGGTACCTCGAAATGAATTCTGAAGAGGATATGGGGTTGGGAGGAAGAAAATAAGGTCTGTTTTGGACATGTTGAATTCTTTCTCATCTCCTCTCACCCTTGTATACTTCACAGATAAGGAAACTGAGACCCAGAGAAATTAAGTCACTTGTCCAAGGTCACAAAGGAAATGTTATGAGTTTGAAAATAATAGGATCTTATCCCTCTTCAAAAATTTGAATAGAATATACATGAGAAAGGTCATGGTTGTAGGAACAGGCATCAAAACTTTTATTTAAAAGGGAGGGCTGACCAAGGAGAATGATTTTCAACAACTTTGAATAATATAGTTATTTCTCTGATTTTGATTTTAGTTTTTCAGGGTTTGGCCAGATTTAAAGACTTCCCTAAGTACTTTAGAGAAACAAACTGTTGGGATCCACCTGCCTAAGATGGCTGTTTGAACAGAGACAAACAGTCCTGTCCACATAGATTTTTTTCCAGCAGTGCCTCAGAATTATACTGCATCAGGTAATGATCCAGGAAACCAGTGAAAACCTATGGGAAGTGACTTCTTCAGTATCAGAAGTGCACGAAAAGTCAGTCAGAAGCCCATGGATAATAGGAAAGGGGACCTACCGTTAAAGGCAGTGCCTGTACTCAAGAAACTTCCCAGAGAGTAGGCAGGGACTCAGCTAGCCTTTAAGACTCTTTATCCTGAGGCAGTATACGTAGCTGTTCAAGAACCTATAACATGGATTTTGCAAGCCATTATAGCAACCAGTTCAATGTGTGTGTGGTTGCAAGTGCTCAGAGAGGGAATTCTCAGATCCATGGGCTCTGAATTTTGTCTTGAAACAATATAGAAGTCTCTGAATATGCAGCTCTTTGAATCACAAAGATCCAGATTATGTTGGTACAAGATCTTAAGTGACCTAATCAAGAAGAGCAGCAGGAAGTGGAGCCTGGTCCTATATAAAATCCCAGTTCAAGAACTAAGGCTGGAGATATGAATAAACTCATGATCCAAACCTCTGTAAAGAAAAACCACCCATGTAGAGATACCCCAAAATCCAACCTCAGAGTGCCATAACAATTGCAAGCAGAGAATGAAAGAAAAAAATGAGACCTATATGAATACCTAGAAGAAATAAAGCAAGAGATTAAAAAATGATTTTTAAAAAGCTCTACCATTAAGAATTTGTTCAAGATTTAATTTAGAACCAATAATGGCAAGCTTTACCCAAGCATAGACTACCTAAAAATTAGAACAGACCAAGACAAAGGTTCCATGAATTAGCTAGAAAATATTAGAGTAAAATCAAAAGATTTTCAAAGATAGAAGGATATGTAAGATAACTACCTGGAAGCCTGGAAAACAAGTCTAGGAGAGATAATTTAAGCAACATCATACTCCCTGACAACCATAATAAAATTTTGTACACTATTGCAGGAAATCATAAATGAAAACCAGGGGGCAAAGTGAAAATGGAAGTACCTCTTGAAAACAGTTCCTAAAGGAACAGTCCCAAGATTGTTATGGCCAAATTTCAAAGCTTCCACTTTTAAAAATACTGCAAGCAGCCAGAAAAAGAGTTGAAGGATCAAGGAACCACAGTTGGGATCACACAGGATCTAGTAGCTTCTGCTAAAAACCAGATATTTTAGAATATGACATTCCAAAAGGCAAAAATAAAAATCTAAAACCAAGTATAACTTCCGCTGCAAAGCTGAGTATAATCATATAGAGGAAAACATGGGCCTTTAGTATGTAGTAGAGGACTTGCAAGCATTCCCATTAAAAAATCTAAAGCTAATTTTTTGTGGTGACAGAGAATTGGAAATTGAAGAAATGTTCATTAATTGGGGAATTCTGAACAAGTTCTGGTATATGATTTTGACGGAATACTATTGTGCTATAAGAAATAACAAGCAGAACGCTCTCAGAAAAACCTGGGAAGACTTACGTGAACTGAAAGTAATGTGAAATGAACAGAACCAGAATAGCACTGTATACAGTAACAGCAGTATTGCATGATAAGCCACTATGAATGATTTTGTATTCTCAGCAATCTCATATCCAAGATAAATCTAAAGGAAATATGATGAAAATTGCTGTCTACATCCAGAGGAAAAACTGATAGAGTGTAATTTCAGATTGAAGCATAGTTTTTTTTCCACTTTATTTTAAAATTCTTTTGGCAATATGGCTTATGGAAATATGTTTTGCATAATTTCACGTATATAAATTATATCACATTTCTTGCCTTCCAAATAGGTGAGGAAAGTGTAAAAGGAAGGATAAGAATTCTGAACTCACCAACTTATTTTAAAATAAAATGTTAAAAATAAATAAGTTTAAAAGAAAAACAGAAAAAGAAAAATCTAGAGCTGAGTAGGAACTTTGAAATGCAATCAAGAGTCATTAGAAGCCTAGAAATGTAAACTTTCTTGAACAGTTGGAAGGGACTCTAACGTGATGAAGTGCTAACATTATGTTAGGTAAAGAAACAAGTGGGGTAGCAATGTTGATACTCCCTAAAAAAAGAAAATAAGTGGTCCATTAAATTTTTTTTTAAACTGCTCAGAGAACAGAAGGAAATTCAGAAAGAAATCCAGAGAAGCAGGACAGTTTTGAAAGTAACATGTTGAATTTTTTAAAAAGCAAGTCGTATTTAAAAGAGATGCACAGTTTCATGTATTTTTGTGTTTTCTCCTTTTTGTGTTTTTTCCTTTATATTTAGAAGTACTAATTTTTGGTTCTGAAGTTCATAATAATATATTTTTAAAAAACTGTGTGTGTGTGTGTGTATAAATTACTACCTACTAACTTTTGTCCCCCAAAATAGGCGCCCTCTCTTGTAAAAAATCATATATTGTCAAGTAAAAAAAAAATGATAATTTGATATCTGAGACCAAATATCTCTTTCTTTAGTGCTGGTTCATAGGGATTATTTAATTTGTTGTATTTGTATCTTTAGTACTCAGCACAGATTAGGTTCTTAATAAGTAAATATTTGTTGAGTAATACCCCTCTGCCAAGAGGTGAGAAGTACATTTTCTCATTAATCTTCTGAAGTCATGATTTGATTACGTTCTTATTGAAAAAATAAACTTTAATATTTCTGGATTATGAGAGGCAAGTAGGTGGTGAAAATCATTATAGAAATAGTATAATTCATGTTTAGTCACTGAATCACTAGTATCAGATTTTGAGGAGGTTTCTAAAACTGACAAATAACAATCAAGTAGAAAAATACAAGCTGTACAAAACAGTGACCAAATATTTCCCCCCAATTTCTCAGTCTTACAGTGTCAGGTATTCTAAAACAAAGAGAAATTTCATCCATAAGATTTTAAAGAATGAGATTAAGTGAAAAGTTATTGCTTTTATTTTAAGGGAGTCTTGGCATTTACTTAGGGTCACATATAGTGGAATAATAGGAAAAGTTGCAGTTTAGCCTTTAAGTTTGATGAAAAGTACATTTGCTACCATTTTCTTAAAATACATTAATAATAAAGCATGGTACTTGCATTTAGGGTGTTTAATTTGGCTAAAGACCTACTTGAAATCAAGCAACCTTCTATCTTTAAGGCAGAACTTTTTAAACAGGATAAAAAATTAATTTAGAATGTTTCTTTTGCCAATGAGGGACTTCCATTCTCTCTGCACGTTAGCCATTTTTTAGCCCCTGCCAACCTGCTTTTGTCTGATTATTCAAATATTAACTTCTGTATCATTTAGAGTCCTTGGCAGTTTGGTTTCAACCTGCCTTTCCAGCTTTATAATTTATTACAATTCAAAAATTACTTTATTATTTGCTCTACTTCACTTGCATATCTGTCTGGATGAATTGGGCTTCTTGCTTTTTCACACATGTAATCCCCATGTTCTGTTAACAGACATCAAAAGCTCTCTGTGCCTGGAATATACTCTTTTTCTCTGTTCTTAAAATCTCTGATTTTCTTCAACTCTTGGTTCAGGTACCACCTGCTATATGTGACTATTCTTGATTTCTCTGCACCTGTGCCACCCCCTCTTCAAATTACGCCCTCTCCCCAGTCACTGATACCTCTGTCAGCAGAATTTATCTTGTGTGTATTATACGTAAAAATTTACATTTTATGTTGTCTTCCCTGGTAGAATATAAATTTACTGAGGGCAAGGATTATTTTCATTTTTATCTAATTTTTATCTGTATGTCCCCAGAGTCTAGCACAGTGCCTGGCACATATAGGTGATTGATTTTTTTTAATGTTCATTTTGTTATACTAGATGTTTGGAAGCCTAACGTTGCCAGAGTTACTGTTTTTTCCAGTTATGTTATTGAATATTTGATTGCTTTACTTGAATGTATATGAATCATTAGGTCATGAGAGACTTCGATACTATTATTACAGGCTTTATGTAAATTGGAGGTTTTTAAGAGGAATTGAAGCTCAGTTTCTGGCTCTGCAGAAGGGATTTAATGAAGTAATACCACAGCCTCTGCTGAAGACATTTGATGAAAAAGAACTGGAGGTGAGTGTGCGAATATTACGTTGTGTTGTCAAGTGTAATTTGTCTTCTGAGAGAAAGTAAATAGACTGGGTGGACTTTTGTTATCCTTGATATAGTCTCAATGAGTTTCACTGTTGCAGATTGTCTCCTCCTGCCAACACACACACACACACACACACGCACACGCACACGCACCCCTCCCACTCTCTCTCTCTCTCTCTCTCTCTCTCTCTCTCTGTCTCCCTCCCTCCCTCCCCGCCCTTTTCAAAATAGTGAGATCATAGGGGTCATAGTGATCCTTTAGGTTTAGGTCAGCCCTACTTTTTTACAAATGAGAAAGCTCAAGTTTAGGGAGGGGAAGTCATTCTCCAGAGTCATAGAAATATAAATTGGCAGAACCAAGATCTGAATCTAGATCCTCTGATTCCAGTCTTTCTTCTGTTTCACGATGCTGCTACTTATTCAGTTTTACATTGAAATGAATAGTGAATTTAGCTGTGCAATTGCCACTAACCTAAGAAGTACTTGGTAGGGCTTGGGGATCAGGAGACTGTCTCCTTCTATGTCTGTACACTGGAACTATTTTTGCTTTTCTTTTTATTCCCATCGTTTAGCTCAGCATTTGGCATAAGTGATAAACAATTGTTGATTGGCTGATTCTATAATACTGTACATAATAATTTTCATTTTGATGGCATTTTAAGGTTTGCAAAGTGCTTTCATCAAAGCAGTCCTGCATTGTTTGTATAGATATGCATATTTATACCAATGCCCAAACACACAAACCAATTGGGTGAGCTTTGCTATTTCTACCTCAGGTATAACATTTGGTATAAAGTATTGGTTATGTGTTAGATCCTACACTAAAAGGATCTTAATGTGTATTATTTCATTTGTAACCCAGTTGTATAGCAAGGATCTCTGATTTACCACTCAAAAATGGATGCACTGAGATGACAGCATTAAGAGATGTAAAAAAAAAATACACTCAGGAATTCTTTTAATGGGATTTTTGATCTTTACCTCTTCCCTTATTCTTTTCTACATCAGATTTCATGAGATCACATTATTTAAGATTTTGTTTGCTGAATTTTTCCTCTTCCAATGAATGGTGACTATTCTAGTATATACTGATTTTGCCCTCCTCAGAATCCTATTGTACTTAGAGTCACTACCATATATTTTAGCAAGAGTTGTGCTCAGATTGTTTCTTGTGTGTTATTTTTTGCTCCTTAACTAGTTTATAAACTTCTTGAAACTTTGTGGTCCACGAGTATAAGGACCAGCCATATCCCCTAACTGTGCTACTTGACTGATCATGCTACCTAATACTGTCTTTTTAACTTTTAAGCATTTTACTTTGATATTAGGGAAATGTATTGAATATAGACTATCTTAGAATTAAATCAATACACTTACGTTGTAGTTCCTTTTTTTTTTTAAACTATGTTGCCTCACCCTTTTGGCTCAATTTCCCTAAATGCAAACTGAGAGGATTATTTTTTAAAATATTTACAATCTTTGCTTATTTATTTATTTCATTAATTTATTTGTTTTCCATTTTCAACAATCACTTCCATAAGTCTTAGATTTTCTTGCCCTCCCTTTTCTTTCCCTCCCCAAGATGGCATGCAGTCTTCTATGAGTTCTATACATATTATTCACATTTTCATATTAGTCATGTTGCATGGAAGAATTAAAATGAATGGGAGAAACCATGAGAAAACCCAAACAAAACAAAATACAACACGAGAAAATATTCTGCTTCATTCTGCACTCCAATTCCATAGTTCTTTCTCTGGATGTGGAAGGCATTTTTGCCTCAAGTCCTTTGGGAATGTTTTCGGTCCTTGCGTTGCTTTGAAGGGCTGAGTCTATCAGAAAAATTCCTCATACACTGTGGTTCTTACTGTGTACAGTGTTCTCCTGGTTCTGCTCATTTCATTATCATCAGCTCATATAAGTCCTTCCAGGCCTCTCTGAAGTCTTTCTGTTCATCATTTCTTATAGCACAATAGTATTCCATTACATTCGTATACCACAGCTTATTCATCCATTCCCCAATTGATGGACATCCCCTTGATTTGCAGTTCTTGGCCACCAGAAAGAGAGCTGCTATAAATATTTTTGTACATGTGGGACCGTTTTCCATTTTTATGATCTCTTGGGGATACAGTCCTAGAAACAGTATTGTTGTGTCAAAAGGCATGCACATTTTTGTAGCCCTTTGGACATAGTTCCAAATTGCTCTCCAGAATGGTTGGATCCGCTCACAGCTCCACCAACAATGAATTAGTGTTCCAGCTCTCCCACATCTTCTGCAGCATTTGTCATCTTCCTGTTTTGTCATGTTAGCCAATCTGAGAGGTGTGATGTGGTACCTCAGACTTGTTTTGATTTGCATCTGTCTAATCAATAGTGATTTAGAGCATTTTTTTCATATCACTATAGATAGCTTTAATTTCTTCCTCTGAAAACTCCCTGTTCACATTCTTTGACCATTTATCAATTGAGGAATGACTTGTACTCATGTACATTTGACTCAGTTGAGAGGATTATTTTTAAAGTCCTTTCCTGCACTGATCTTGTATGGTTCATTCTAGAGCTTCTAGTGGTGTCTCTTTTAGCTTTTCCTATCCATTAAAACAAATCCTGCAAATTTTTGTAATATGGAATATTACTAGAAATTTTCATTATAATCAGTTCCTGTCCATTTGTAAACAGCTCATCATCTGTGGGCTGGGGAAGATTGATGTTAGTGACTGGAAGGTAAACACGCGGTTGAAACACTGTACCCCAGACAGCAATATTGTGAAATGGTTCTGGAAAGCTGTGGAATATTTTGATGAAGAAAGGAGAGCACGATTACTTCAGTTTGTGACAGGATCTTCCAGAGTGCCTTTGCAGGGATTTAAAGCTTTACAAGGTGAGGGACTCCTGACAATAACTTGAAAGTGTTTTCATGGATGTGGAAACTTTACAGATGAATTAACAGTTTAAGTGTAGATTCTCTTCTCTCATGTTGTTCTTTGTCAATAGTTTAATAGTTTTCATTTCACCTTGCTTATCTTTGACTCCTCAGATGTCTCACCCCCAAATTACCTGCAAAGTAAAAAGATCAATCTGTAGTCATCACTGCCATCTACAGTTTTTTACATTCGATATATGAGGAAAATTATGTTTTGACTTTTAGCTTCAACTACTATCTACAGAGCTTATAATTTTTCTTCTATTTCTTAGATTATGTTATACAAGAGGAATTCAAGCAGAAATAACATTTGTTCTTCATGTACCTTTATGGATTGTATACCTGTGCTATAGTTCATGATGTAACTGAATCTAGATTCACACTTTGCCTCATGCTGTCTATTTTGCTCATATTAAGTAGCATGTATGCATACATTGACCAGGTTCATTAGTTCTCGTCGTAATAATTGCCTTCTTGAATTCCTAACAACTTAACTGAATCCAAAATTTATATCTTTTTCTTGGATTGACTAATTTGTTACAGGCTTGTGAAGGATAGAGGTGGTTGTTCTATAAAAGGTTTACTTTATAAAAGTTAGCAGTGGGTTTTCAGTTACACATTTTCTTCAAAAATATCTTACTAGAGAAAAGAATGCCTAGATGTGTAATATGTTAGGAATAAACCTCCATCCCTCCCCCCAAAGTTTATTATCTACTTTCAAATACCATATTGCTTCCTTTTGACCATTATGAGCATTCTCTTTCTGATGGACTATGCCTATAATAATTTCATTCTAAGACTAGTCATTGGTTTAATGTACTTCCTGTGACTTTTTCACTCTGACTTCATTCACAGGAGCTGCAGGCCCAAGACTATTTACAATACACCAGATTGATGCTAGCACCAATAACCTGCCCAAAGCTCATACTTGGTAGGTTACTTTTGTTTTCAATTTAATGTGGAAAAACAGAGAATAAAACAGATTTTTTTTCTCCTTTAACATTATCACATTTAGACCGAATTGATTGAGAAAGGATTTATATCCAGCCATTACTAGTAGATAGTCTTTAAATGTCTTGCTTTTTTTCTCACAGGGTTCTAATGTAAGTTTCAGTCTTCCAGTATTTTCATAATTAGACTGTATTAACATAAGACTAAAAGCCAGCCCTTTAGCAGGAGATAAACTTGCTTTTGTCAGGAGGTTAAAATTTATAGCAATTCAGCATCTTCTCAATATAGGAAAAGAAACAATAAAGGATCATCCATTGGGTATAATTTCTACTTTAGAGTATTAATTTAATTTTCTGACTTTGTGATTAGACCTAAACAAAAAATGAATAAGAAACTTAGTCTAGAGTTTGCACTTCATAAACAAATAGATTTAGTAGCTGTGTGTAAATTTATGTAACCATCTTATTTACTTGTTCACAGCTTCAATCGAATAGACATTCCACCCTATGAAAGCTATGAGAAGCTATATGAGAAGCTGCTAACAGCCATTGAAGAAACATGTGGATTTGCTGTGGAATGACAAACTTTGCCAACTTCTTGGAACTCCACTTATATATGCTTGATTGATAGCCCCACCCCCACCCCTGACACCCCACCCCATCTTCCTTTCCCAACCAAGATTCAAGAAATGCTTGAAGTACAGGAACACTTTTTCCTTTTTCTACTTTAGGATGCCATAAGGGGGAAGGGTGGTTTTGGAATTTCCTTTCTGAGAAAAGAAAAAAAGGCCTTTCCCATGAGGCCACTCCGCTGCTATTTAAAACTATTATCTTGAACCTACAGAATGCTGACTTTTCCTATGTTTTCAAAGTATGGCAGTATTCTACTCTTAAAGACTACTATATTATTTTTATAAAAGGTAATCTATTTTGTTTACCTGTCAGAACTTGCCTTTCTAAAACATCAAGCTACAATTTCAGCAGTCGGTACAAGTAACATTTCAGCTTCACTGAACACATACCAAACAGCTACTATACATACTCTTTTTAAAAAGAAAAATAAAGTTATTTTTGGATTATTCGAATTTTGGATAAATTTGGCTAAAAGAATCATTAACCTTTTAAGCAAGCCACTTACATATTTAATTGCATTTTCTTATAGGAAAGCATTATATTCTGCATTATATATTGAATATAATTGTTCACTAGGTGGGTCTTTTAAAGTATTTTTTCAAGCATGAATTTCCTGGAAGACAATTATACTATTTTGGTTTTTATTTATATCACTTGTCAGATTTTTAATGCAACTACTGTTTTAGTGATTTTATCATTGGACACAATACTTTGTGTTCATGGTGTCTCCCTGTTTTTTAAGAGACTTTTTAAAAAGACTTTTATAATGAGTCACCGTTTTCAAGTGTTTTGGATTTGCATTTCATCTTAAATGAAAATGCTGCATTTTTAACTCCTAAAAGCATGTTGATGGGATATGTTCAGTCTTATTTTTAGATATACTATTTTTAAGAACCAAAGTTCCTTATGTCAAAGTACGTCTAGTTGTTATATATTAATTGATGTATCAAGAATTGTATCAGGTAACCCATATTTAATTTTTGTTTAGCTGCTCATGATAGGGAGGTCTACCCAAATTATGACAAAGGGAAAATTAGTTCTAAAGTTAAATTTTAGTTCCACTTTTACATAACACAGTAGGGGTAAGGTGTGTATATTGAAAGTGAGGTTGAGAAAGCTTACTACCTAGGTTCCCCAAAATGGAAGAGGTGAGTAAATTTTATACATAAATGTAGAAACATACATGAAATTAAATAGGGGGAAAATGTACTATAAATTAAGAAGTTAATTTTGAAAGCAGGTTGGTAATTGTAGTGGCCAGTACTGGGTACTGAAAATTGGTATCTGTTGTAAAGCATGCAGACTTGAATTTGTCAGGTGCTTGGTATGCTTCTTGAGACCACTGGCCAGCAGGAAGCAGTGGAAATATTGGTGTGAGGAATTAGAAAAATAGGAAGTCATAGGTGGGTTTTTTCCTTCAGTCACTGGAAATACCCACTTCAACATGCATATGAGAAATTGTCAACAATAACAATTTTTGATGAATCAAAATTACAGTTTTTAACCATTTTTGCAAATGAACAGGCTATCTTGTAACATAGTGTCAAAAGTGTATTCTGCCAAATTTGACTGCTACTGCAAACAATCTAGTTATAGTTACTCATTTCTCCAAGGTGAGATCACTGCATGGCCTAATAGTTAATACTTTGTGAAGCAGTATTAATGACATTATATTTTTCCACTGTTAATGAACATGCTACATTAGGACTTAACTGAGATGTGCAGAAACTACATTTCTATGCTCTTGATCAACTAATAGTTTTAAGTTTCACAGTAAGCATTTCATTACTATAGGTCCGTTGATCTTCTGTATTAGGCACTAGTGTAGTTTTCATTTGTACACAGTCTTTAGAAAATTTTCCAAAACTAAGGAATGGTTGTGGAAACCAGAACTGTCAGGGATGCAGTACAGTAACAATAAAACATTTTAGGAATTATTTTAATGTATAATATGAAACAGGAATATAACTTCACTTTTGAGTGCCTTTTGCCTTTAATAATAAGGACTTCTTGAATAGAGCTTTAAGACAAATCACCCTACAGTACTAAGTCAAAGGTTTATATACATACTTCTTTGTAATTCACAGGAATATATTGACCCATCAGAATTTCAGTTTCAAAATCATGTCAGCTGGTTACTTTCAAATAGGTGCTAAAAAAAAAAAAAAGAAAGAAAAAACTTCATGTTTTATTGAACTTTGGACCCCATGAGTAATGTGAATATTTATATCCATGTGTCACTCTTAGCAAGTTTTCCTTTTATCCATTCTTTATTTGCATTAAGCTTCAAAAATGTCATTATATTTTGATGCTTTTCATTATGAAGCAATGATTATTTTGTAGCTCTCCTACAGTAGAAATGAGTTTCAGAGATTTTATTTCTTGATGTAAAGAATTTTTTAACAGTGCTGTGTACAGTGTAAATTCAAAAACAAAATTTTTTTTGCACATAGTTTCAGTTGCCCTAGATTGATTTATTTTTACCAAATGTTTTTTTGTTGTTGTTTACTACAGTCCAGAGCACACAAGGCTCCTGTTGAAATCCCTTTTTTACTTGTAAATCATTTTTGTTTTACAACACTAAATCTGTTTTGAACATCTATTGTGTTTAAACTGACATTGATTGAAGAGATTTTTGCTTCTTCATCAAAATGTGTGCTTCTTCCATCCTTCATGCTTATTTTAGCAGCTTCTCTGCTTCAGTCTTTAAACTGCATCATAAAGCAATCAGATACCATTTTTAATATTTTAAATACTATATTAGGATGATGACTCTACCAAATGCTAAGAGTTTTGTTTTGTCTCTAGGTGTAATTAGTTTAATTGGTGTAATATTATCCTCTCCCCTAAACTGACTTTTTAAAAGGTTTATCATTTCCATTGTATTTATTAAAGAGTGTTTTAGCATTGATATTCTTTGTATTTTCACCCAGCTGTTACATGAGCTTTATCAATAACATCTGTATAAATGGTTTAATTTTTTTTAAACTCTGTATGTGCCCATGCAGAACTTGAGTAATAAATTGTATGCTGTTTGCACCATCACAGCATTGGTGGTTTAAAAGAACATTGTGAGTTTTCAGTTCATTGAGTCTTTTTAAAAAGTTTTGTCCTAATTTCATAATTAACTCTTCATGTACACTTTCAAGCGTATGATCCATAAAATGAGTGCAGGAAAGAGAATACAAATGCTTTTTTATTTGTTAAGTATCTTTTAGAACATTCTAAAATATTCTAAAAATTCTAAAAGAACATTCTAAAATAAAATAAATATCTTTTAGACTGTTCTACAAAATCCTGTCCAATTTAGTGTGGATGCTAATGACAGTGAATACTCTTATTCCATGAATTACATGAATTTCCAGTTGCCTTAACTTTGTAAATGCTGGTAGAACCATTCTGTAGGCCACATTCCCTGGAAATCTGTGTTATGGTGTACTTTGGAGCTGGCATGTTTTGGATTACTTTACCAAAGATAACCACTTCTGCTGCCTTAACTCACTGGACAATTTTAATAGGACAGCTTAAAGTAAAACATGTTGAACTTAATTCGTGTTCAAAACAGTTGATTATAAGCTTTGTTTTTTAAATATGTGACCCATTGATGTAGGATTTTGCTTTTTAATCAGAAATGTAGTTGTAATGATTTTTTTATAATGATATTAGACCTGAAGATCTTGTGTATAGAAAAATGATAGATAATGGTAGCCAAGATTTTAAAGCTGTAATATTTTTCTAGGTAGAAAGGAAACTGCTTAGATCATTTTCACTAATGCAGATAATAATGTATCCATGTCTGCCTGTCTTGCATGACTCTCATTTGTGTGCTTCCAAAAGTTTTATCACACACAATCTACCCAACTTGCTAGATGCCTTTCTTGCTTTCAGAATCAACACTGGATTTGCTATTCTAGGTGACTGGGAGGATTGTGGTATCCTTGACAGGAATAAGGAAGTTTGGGATTAGGGATCTTTAAAGAAAGATGATTTCTGTTTTAAACTTATTGAATTTGAGATGCTTATGGGACATCTAATTTGAGATGTCTGAAAGGTATGGTGATAGCTTAGGGAAAGACTTGGGGTGAAACATAGATCTACCTGCATAGATAAATATGGGATTGAATGGGAGAATGACTCTTGATGAAATCACTAATTAGGCATCAAAAAGAAAAGGGTTCCAGATAGAACATTGGGGTCCACCTATGGTTAGTGTATAAAATCTGGATGAGGAATCAGACAAGGAGCCTGGGAAACAGTGTTCAGATAGGTCTCAGGAATGTCACAAAAACCCCCAAAAGAATGAGTATCCCAAAGGAGGTGACCAACAGTATCAAATGCTTTAGAAAGGATGCTTTGAACAAGGATGAAAACTGAGAAAAGACCATTAGAGAGCATTGGTAACTTTGGAGAGAACAGTTTTAATTACATCCTGAGGTCAGAATCCAGATTGCAGAAAGTTTAGGAGAGAAGAGGAAGTAGTCATTAGTGTTGACTAAGGAATTTTAGCAGAGGAAGTGATGGTAGTATCAAGTGAAGGACTTTGGGGGGGGGGGGGAATCTTTTACTATTTTTTCCCCAATTACATGCAAAAACAATTTTTAAAATTTGTCTTAAAATTTCTTTGAGTTTCAAATTCTCTTCTTCCTTCCCATTCCTCCTCATTGAGAAGGCAAGCAATTTTGTGTAGGTTATCCATGTGCATTTATACAAAACGTATTTCCATGTTAGTCATGTCATGAAAGAAAACAGACAAATGAAGAAGTACGCTTTAAGCTGCATTCAGACTCCCTCAGTTCTTTCTTTGGATATGTGTAACATTTTTTTATCATAAGTCCTTCAGAATTGTCTTACATCATTATATTGCTGAGAATAGCCAAGTCATTCACAGCTGATCATATCATGTTGTTACTATATACAGTGCTTTGCTGAGTCTGCTCACTTTATTTTGCATCAGTTCATATAAGTCCTCCCAGGTTTTTTTGAGAGTGTCCTGCCCCGTCATTTCTTACAGCACAACAGTATTCCATCACAATCGTATACAACAACTTGTTCACCTTGAACATCTCCAAATGAGGGACTTTTAAAGATGGAGGAGACACAAGTTTGTGTGAAGGTAACGGAAGGAAACAGTAGGGTATGGAGACATTGAAAGTGACAGAATGATGGTAGCAATCTGGTGAATATGGGACAGGATCAGAAGTGAGTGTGGAGGGATTGGATTTGGCAAGGAAAAGGACCTTCTCCGCAGAAACTGGAGTGTAGGAGAATTCAGAAGATGTCTCAGTGATGTGACATGAAAAGAAAAGAAAAGGGTGTCTTTGGTTTATGGTTGGGTAGGTCTCAGCTAAGAAGGTGAGATTTAAGGAAAGATTATTTGAACAGCCTCTATTCAGAGTGAGTTAGTGAATGAATTAGGGAAGAGGATGATTGCCTTACTGTGGTAAAAAGCCCACTGGAGATTAGACTATATATGCATTTATAGTGGAACAAGTCAGTATAGCTATATAATTTCTTTCTCATAAACTATATATCTTTTCCCACCTTTGTGTTGAAGTTTCCACATATCAATATATGTTGATTTTATTTGGACAGCCTTAATAGAATTTATTATTTTGACCCCATCAGCTGATGCTGGTGTGCAAGATGCAATTATTTACATGATAGTCTGTCTTTTTGCAAATACTTAATACAATATTAGCAGTATGTGATGACCAAATGTTCCATGAAATAAATTTTTTTGGGGGGAAGCTTTTGAGCATTAAGGGGAAAAAAGCCACTCTGCCAACTTTCTTTACCTCTTCAAGGAGTACCTAAGGAGTTTTCCTTCCATTTAGCTGCAACTTCTTTCTTCATTTTTAAGATGCTCATCTTGAAATACCAGAGATGAAAACTCTCAATTGCCTTAAAAAGCACAGGCTAGAAAAGATCTAGAGAAGGTCTGGTGGATTTATTTATATATTTATTACCAATTATTGACTTATTATATCTTACTGGCCCTCTGCTTTCCTGTTTCTCCCTACCTGGAACAGCTCCTCTGAACTGAACTGCATAAAAAATGCCTTCTTAACCCTGGCTAAGCTATTTTGATTGAGTGACAGAATTCTAATTTAACTAGCCCACTCTATTCAGGATCTGGGATAGGCTAACACCAGCATTTCACAGCTTCTTTCTCCCACCTAGGCCCCTCCTCTTTCCCTAGTCCTTAGTGATTAGCTTTCCCTGCAAGGAGATCAAACTGTCTTTTGGACTTGATTGGCCTCAACTTCCTGGATAACCTAAAAGCATAAAAAATCCCAGCCTGCCACAAGCAGTCTAGGCCTCTCAGACTTGGATTTCCAAAGAACACTTGAGTCACCACCATGTCCTGTACTGTAATTTGCCCTGAGGACCAGATGCATTTCATGTGGAGACAAGAAAAAGGGGGAGCTATCTAGAGTAGGTGCTACTGTATCCTAATTGCATATCCTTGCTGTGTTAGGGCAAAATTAACCTGTTAACTGTTCAGTCATTCACTGAGTGCCTTATTTTGAACCTTCAGACTAGAACTGAGAGAGTACTGGCATTAGGGTTACCTCCAACATTTTGTGTAGTTGCTTCACTTGGGTTGAGATGATCGCTTGTGGGGTCATTGAGGTAAGAGCCTTGCAAATATGGGGGAGGGGAGTGATTGATGGATACCACACGGCACCTTGTCCCAAGAGCCCTCCTGATCTCAAATGAACAATCCGGATCTATGGGACAGTGAGCAGGCAGGTAGAGTGATATGCTCAGTGCATGCAGGAGGAGGCTTCCCAGAAAGAAACTGTCATATGTAGTATAAGTTGGACTGCAGGTATAAACATTACTCACCAATTAGAGACTAAGCTTTTCAGGAGCCATGCAATGAAGGTTGAGGGGCAGCAAAAATACGAGTTCTCTTCTTGTCAGGCAGGCACTGAGGGGGACCCTAGCCAAGTACCTTTTCTATGGTCTAATCCAGAGATGACAATTCCTGCTAACATCAAAGAAACTGGAAGGCAGGCTGATCTTGGCAGACAAGTTGAGAAATTCCCACTAGTTATAAAAAAAACCTCCCAAGTGTCTCATCATTGCCCCCAGGAGGGTAACACCCTCCTCTGAGAGAGGGTGCTCCTAGAAACCTGGTGAGTGGCAGGAGCAATGACTTGTGAGGCAATGGTCTAATGGAGCCTATGCTAAGGAAGCTGAGAGTGCTTCAGCTTCTGTGTAAAAGGACTGTAAAAGTCAATGGGCAGTACTGAAGGAGAAAGAAAAAACCCCAGCAATCCTAGGTCAATTAAATTTATCACAGTATCTACACTGGGAAGGGCAACTAGGTGGTACAGTGGATAGAGTGCCAGGTCTGGAGTCAGGAAGTCACCTTCCTGAGTTCAAATGTGGCCCCAGATACTAGCTGCATGACTCTAGGCAAATACTTAATCCACTTGCCTCAGTTTCTTCATCTGCAATATGAGCTGGAGAAGGAAATGGCAAACCCACTCTAGTGTCCTTGCCAAGAAAACCCCAACTTGAGTCAACAGTCAACAAACTGAAAAAAAAAAAAAAAAGACTAAATACCACCATCACACTGGAAATGCTGGCCTTATAAAGAGGAACTTCCTGTTCATCTAGTTCCCTGATGGGAATCTGCAAGGGAGAGGTTGAAGTTCCACAAGGATATGTATCTAATTGGATTTATGCTTCCTTCCAAGGCCTGCCACACCCTAAGCTGAGCCAGTCTCCAGAACTATAGGATCCTGCTTTCTGGGTGGAGCCTAGGTGAATGACTTAACATATTAGGACAGGTTCTCCCTCACCGCACAACCATACTGGTGTAGGCTGAACAGCTAGTGGAATTTGAGCTGAAGGTTGCAACAGCGGTGCCTTGGGGAAAATACTGTTCTCTGTGGGAATAGGCACTCTGGAGTCAGGTGAGCAGAGGACAAAGATACCCTTTCCAGAATGGAGTTAAAGATATGACTCCTGGCACCTGATGGCCAGTCCATGGAAGTACACTGGTAAAACTGTACAGGGCCAGGCACTAGGGGCCCTTCATCTTCACCCATGCTTGAAGTCTCTCAAAAGACCCTGCCCCATTTGAACCATTCGGGGAAGATACAGGGAGCAAAATGATGAGTGTGTGGCAGTGCAGAGAACCTCAATATCAACTCCTAGGACAGATGGTATGCAAGAGGCTTCTGACCTCTTAGCCTCTTTACTGTAGATGACCCTCATGCGTAGACATGGATAACAATTGTCTATACCAGAAGTGTCCCTGCTGTGTGCTGTCCTGTGGCATCCTCACCACTTTATAGGAAGAGATCCACAGATTTGACATCAACCACCCCATCTACCACTTTTCAGACTTGATCTTTCCAAAACAAGGTTGTGAGGAGGAAAAAAAAACCCTAGGATTGATGTTTTTTTTTCTTTCTCCTTCAGTACTGCCCATGCTAGGAAGGATGTCAATCTCCTAAGTCCTATAAGCATTTAAATGGCAGAAGATTCTCTAGAAGACCCTTAGGACCTTGACACCAAGGGGTGATGATAGGACTAATATTTACCAGTGTTTCACTGATATACTTTTTTTCCTCTTATCCATAACACAGGGAGGTTCAACCCTTTGTAGACCTCCTTGGGTAGCTAGGTGACACAATGGACTTCTAGAAGGCTGAGCCTGGAATCAAGAAGACCTTAGTTCAAATCTGGCCTCAGTCATAGTTGTGTGACCCTGGACCAGTCACTCTGCCTCAGTTTCCTCTATGAGGATCAAATCAGATCTTAGCTCCTGGAACATAGTGGGGACTTAAGAAACTTTTATTCCCTCCGTTCCCTCCTCCTTCCCTAACACATAGGGATTAATTTTCCCTAAAACAACAAAGCTGATGGAATCAGATTGGTCCCAACTTCCTGCTGACCTAAAGGCATTAAAAGTCCCAGCCACAGACCAGTCACCATATCCTTCATCAGATCATGCCCTGATGACCATACATTTTCATATGGAGACGAGGGATGTGTCCAGAGAACCTATGTACCACTGTATCCTTGCTGTGTTAGGGCAAAGTAAATCTTTTGCTAACTATTCAATGATTCATGGGCTCCTCATTCCATCCCAACATCAAACCTGAAGAGAGTGCTGGCATTAGAGCTGCCACTAACTATATCACTGCATCAAAAACATGCTCATTTTGCTTTTTGCCCTGCCTCCTACTTCTTGCCCTGGAATCAAATCAATACTGCTATTTTTTTTTCCTGTAAAGGGCATGTCAATTAACTGCCTTATAGATCAACTCACCACCTCCAGTATGTGTGTGTGTGACAGATTTCCCCCATTGGAATGTAAACTCATTTAGGGTAGGAACTTTTGTATTTTGATCCCCAATATTTTGTGCCAAGCACATGAAAATCACTTAAATGCTTTTTCATTAATTTATTCATGAAGGTTATTACACATCTCTGAATATCTGGCTTACGTAAAATTGTAGTCAAGAAATGAAATCTTAAATGGATAGGTGTATAATAAGGGAAAAAACTGTTTTGGAAAAAAGTAAATGCTTTTAAATAATAATTTGTCTGTAGGAGCAGCATACATAGTGAACAGAGTGGCCACAAAGTCATTAAGACTTGTATTCAAGTCCCACCTTTAACACACACTGGTTCCATGACCTTGGGCAAGCCACAACTTATAAGTGATCTAAGTGCTTTGTTAAGAGAGAAAACTCCAACTTACACTGTCAGTGATTTCCTCACCCAGAATGTTCTCGATACTCCAGAAACCACAGATCCAGTCCCTATCCTTAATAAATAAGAATTCAATGGCTGTGTGTTTAATTCATGCATCTATATATAATACTTCCTGAACTTACCATTTCTACTGTCACCTTCATTTCTATAGATTATTTCTATAGGAGTATAAGGCAAATATTTTTAAAAGCTCATAGCTGTAGGAAGGACTGACATTAGGTCATACTAATCTCAACTAATTTATTTCTATACATGGCAACTAGGTGGTGCAATCCAGGCTGAGGTCAGGAAGACTCTTCCTAAGCTCAAATCTGACCTCAGACACCGTGTGACCCTGGGCAAGTCACTTAACCATGTTTGCCTCAGTTTCTTCATCTGTAAAATGAGCTAGAGAGGGAAGTGGCAAACTTCTCTGGTACCCTTGCCAAGAAAACCCCAACTGGGGTCACGAAGAGTTGGACATGACTATACAAGAATTTCTATTTATACCCTTCAGAACCCAAGATGAGTCAAACATAAAACAGAATTGGGAAACATGCACTTCCAATTTGTGTGCAGGCCCTGTACAACTTTCATGATCCACTAAGGAGACCATGGAATAATGACCAACCAGTGTCTTCCATTGCTTCCACTTTTCAGGGGAAAATCCTGGCTTTGTGACTGGTTACAAGCAACAGTTTAACATAGTGGAAATAATACAGATAAAAAGGTAACATTTACTTTTGAACTACAGTTAGAATTTCATTTTTTATGAGTCACCAGTAATCATAGATCTTTGGGAAAAGCAAATACATGGGGACTGGATTGGCTTGGTTTGGTAAACATTAGCAGGATAACGGCTCCATTTTGGCTGCAGCTTAAAGCTTATCTTAAAGTGGCTATTTTTTTTTTTTGATTGGACTCTTATTTCATTGGCTGTGATTGAACATGTGTGGAGAACTCCGGATACCTCCTTATTCCAGAACAGAAGACCAACTGTTCTGCAACTTAAAGTGTTAGAAAATTGGCCTAGGGCACTGAGAATTTAGGTAAGTCTCTTAAAGTCACAAAATCCTGTGTCATAGGCAGAACCTAAACCCACAGTTAAGAAAACCCCGGGCATTGTGTGTGGTCTGGATAGTAACATACCAGTTACTTAAGGGGAGAAAAAAGCAATGTGATAAAATTTTATTCGTTGTATTACCTGCTTTTATGGTGTAAATAATGGTGTGTTTTTCCCAACCATTTCAGTGTAGTGAACCAGTAGACTAACTACATTTCATGAGTTTTGTAACCATAGAAGTATGGAAACTGACCTCAGCTAAGAGACTTCTCTGATTAGCAAATGATTTCTATACTTAGAAATGCTAAGTTTTATCCAAATAACTGATGAAGATTAGAGGATCCTAGAACTTGAACTGGAAGAGACCTAAGTGATTATTCCCTCCCTAACATAAATTAGTGGTCATCTTTGCTTAAATATCCCCAGCAGGAAATCTATTTCTTTTTAAAAAAAATGTTTTTGGTTACATTTTGAGTTCTTAGTTGCCTCCTTCTCTCCCAACCCCCTGTTAGAGGCCAACATTTGAGATATGTGTGTGTGTAACTATGCAACTATATATACTTCCATGTATCAGTTCTTCCACATGACTTTTTAAATCCTCTTATACAAGTTAAATATCTGCAGTCTCTTTATTTAACTGATCAGTCTCAGATTGCCAGTTGTCTTTTAGATATTGTGAATTGGATATCACACAGGTGAAAACTGAGCTCATCTTTTCCCCCAAGCCCTCCACTCTAACTTTGCTTCCAAACTCTGGCTCCTCACTTACACATTTACATGTCTAATCTGATGTCGTCTTTTCCTTTCTAACTTCACATATCCCTTCTGCTACTCATTTAGTATCTACCTTAGTACATACAGGATCTCGTCACCTTAAGCCTTGACTATTTATTATAACAACTTTTGGTTAGAATCCCTCAATTGTCTCACAGATCCAATCCACCCTGCATTCAACTGCCAAGGTTATTTTTCTTGAGGTGCAATTCTAACCAAGTCATCCCCCTTACTCAGTTAAGTCCAGCCTTGCCTATTATTTCCAGGATAAAATATAAAATCTTGTTTGGTTTTTAAAGCCTCTCACAACCTGGCCCCCTAACTGAGCCAAATTTATAAAAATAGAAGCCATTCCCCAACTGATAAATGGATAAATGGTATGAGCAGAGTCTTCACAAGAAATAAAAACTATCGATAGTCAAGAAAAAATGCCCTAAATCCCAAATAACTAGAGAAACGCGAACTGAAGCCACTCTGAGGTACCATCTTATACCCATCAGATTGGGTAACATGACAGAAAAGGAAAATGACAAATGCTGGAGGGGATGTAGAAAAATTGCAAATGCACCGGTGGTGTTATGAACTAGTCCCACCATTATGGAGAATAATTTGGAACTATGCCCAAAGGATTATAAAACCGCATACTGTTTGACCCAGCAACACTGCTACTAAATCAATATATTCCCCATGGAGATCCAAGAAAAGGAAAAAGACCTCTGTGTACAAAATGTTTGTAGCAGCAAAGAATTGCAAACTGAGAGGATGCCCATTAATTGGGGAATGGCTGTACAAGCTGTGGAATATGAATGTGACAGAATTCTGTGATGCTCTAAAAAGTGAGGAAGGGAGAATTTCAGAAAAATATTGCAAGATCCCTATGAACTAATACAAAAGGAAGTAGGCAGAACCAGAAAAACATACACAATAAAAGTGTAAAAGCAATATTGTAATAATAATCAACTGGGAAAGATTTAGCAATTCTGATCAATACAATGATCCACAAAACTTCCAAAGGATTACTGATTATAGCATATTTTTTCACTTTCTCTTCTCCCCACCCCCCAATCCTGGCTAACAGTGGAAGCTTTGTATGACTTCTCGTATAATGAATATTGTCTTTCTTGCCTTTTCATTGAATACAGAAGAGAATGTGGAAATGAAAATGAAAACTTGGCCCTTTCCTACCTTTCCAGTCTTCTTACCCTTTGCTGTATGTACCCTGATTCAGTTACACTGGCCTACTTGCTCCTTGAACATAACATTCAGATGTCCCAACTTTGTAACTTTTCCCTGGCTGTCCCTCATGTCTAGAATGTTCTCTCTTCACCTCTACTTCCTGACTTCCCTTAAGACTCAGCTGAAGTCCCAACCTCCTGCCAGAAGCTTTTCCTGATGCTTCCTTCCCTTCCCCTACTTTGTGCTTTAGAAAGGCTTTTATAGACTAACAGACTCAACGCCTTATAGTATAATAAGGCTTATACCATTCTTGATTCTCCTCCTCTGTGCACTAACTTAGCAATATTCTTCCTAAAATGTGGTGCCCACAGTATTTCATGATGGTCTGACTGGGGAAGAATCACAACAGTACTATTACTCCCTTATTCCTGAATGCCAAGTATGAGTTAAAAATTTTAAACTAGATAGACTTTGATACTGTCATTATTTATTTGGAATATGCCTCTTCCTCCCAATGCAAATTATACCCATTCGACAAGACTACCTCTTTCATTAGGCTGTCTTTTTTAGATTTTAATAATCTCTTTTAATTCACAGGGTATTTAATTATAAAAGGAGTGCTTAACTTGGGAGTTTAAATCTCTGTCCCTTATTAGTCGTGTGACCATTAAGACTCAAGGGGTCTAACTTTTTTTTTGTATCATGGACAGCAGTCTAGAGAAACCAACAGTCCCCTCCCTCAGAAATTTTTTGTTTTAGAAAATGTTTTTAGATTTAAATTGGAGGTCAGTGAAAACAAAGATTTTTTTTCCCCCATCTAAGGTTACAAACCTCCTGAATGGGGTGGGCATGAGGTGGAGCTGTGTATAGGCCAAAGGTCTATATATTCTTCTGCATATTTACTCTTTCTTACTTTCTATTCTCAATGAGAATTTTAAGTTTCTCAAGAGCAGAGACCATGTCTTATAGTGAAAGGAATAAGACTTATTAACAATGGTAAAGGATACTTCCTCTGCCCTTGGAAGCTGGCACCTTCTTTGTAATTTATAGTCTTAGAGAGCTGCTTTGAGTACTGGTATGCTAAGTAACTTGCCTAGAGTCACTTGTGTGGCCCTGGCACAACTTGATCCCAGGTCTTGGCTCCAAGGGTGGCTATTTACTCATGTCATCCTGTTTCTTGAGTGGTTATGTCCTAGGGCTAAAAATATAGATACTTAAATAAAATGTTGGTGGTTTCACAGCAATGTGTTAAAGCAGCTCCTTTTTTATATAAACTTGCATATTAGAAGGAAAGATGTTTTAAGAAGCATTAAAATTTTTTTATTAAAAGTGCCTAGAATATGAAATCAGTTACATTTAGTGTTTAATTAAGGTTGTTCAAAAGCTGAGGATGATTAATTTGTAATCTTTGTTTCAATCATTCTCATCATTCAACACAGTCAGGTTTAACACACACACATTATTTTTTCAAGTAAAATAAAAACCTCTTTTATAGTTGGCTCTTTCATTTCAAAAGAAGTGGCCCCTGCTGTACTGAAATGAAGCCATTTGAAGCCGAGCTTTAAGGCGTTCAGCTTCCACTTCCCGAAAGAAGAGGTCATCATCGTTTCTAATTATCATGGTCTGCAACTGCTGAATTTCTTGCTCCATCTTGGATCTCAATTCTCTTTTCATTTTATGTAATGTCTGAAAGAGAATTCAAAACATCATGTTTATTTCATTCAAGCCTTCTGGATCATTAGCAAAGAAGGGAATAGAATGTGAAGCCCAGGTTAAAACTAGATTTGAGATGAGTTGTAGGATATGTGAATTTGGGATATTTCCCTTCATTCCCCCGTGGCAGGGATAAAGGTTTCATTTTTACTCCTTGGCAGGAAAAGTGTACACAACTTATCCTCTTAATTACTTACCTTTGTTTGGGCATCCTCTCTCATTTTGATTTCTTGACGTTCCTGTGTTACAGCTTCTGCTAGCATTGCAAACTGTTTAGAAAGAAGAAATACCCCTTATTTAATCATTCTTTCATTTGAGATTCACTGGTTGCTATTTTAGAATGTACTGGGGCACAGAATTAGGCATTATGAATTTCAGGTTGTGATCAACTACTGCCTCACAAGAGTGTTTTTGTGAAATGGCGATGTTTGAATACCTTTCAAGATCATATGATGAAGTACCTAAAAACTTAGAGTTTACTCTTAGCTCAAGCCAATTTCTGACCTGCAGAAAGGCTGAGTATATGTTTAAGCTATTTGCAAAGTACTTAACAGTGATGGTACCTGGTCCTTATAATAGTTCTCCAATGACTGCAGTTCATTCTCATGCAGTTTCTTCTGTTCTTCCCGCTTATCCTTAGCATAGTTTCTCAGTTCTTGCAATCTTAGTTTTTGAATTTCTAAGCCTTCTCTGAAGAGGTTCTTAAAAATCTGTCAAAGACAATTTTATTAAGAAAAGGTCTTAATTTGAAAAAAATAACAATAGCTACCCTTAATATAGCACTTTCCATATACCATCCTCATTTGATCCACACAACAACCCTGTGAGTAGATATGATGACTATTCCCCTTTAAAAGAAGACAGGTTAAGTGACTTGTACTCAGTCACACAACTATTCTATTTCTGAGTCAGGATTTGAACTTGAAGCTTCCTACTTCACCAAAGCCACCTCAGTCTGACTATTTATAAAGTACTCTCTTGCACACCTCCCACCACGACTGTCTTTCCCAAGTAGCCATTCTTGCAGGAGAGATTTGTGAAGTGTGGATCAGAAAGAATGCCCATTTAATTCTAAGGATATTTCCTGGTAACAAGGGCTAAGCAGGATGTGATAAAGCACAGGTTATTTGACAAATGGTATTGTGCACATACTCATTCATCTCCCGCTTGGCAATAAGAAAAAGGATTTTTACATATTAACTAAATAGAGGAATCTTTCTGTTTAAGAATAACTCTTGGCTGGTGAGCAGATTGTGAAAACTTCAAATTCCATTTGAAGATGAAGGTGCAGCACTTTTTGTGATAGCAAGGAATTGCAAACAAAGTAGATGCCCAACTGAATTGTGGCACATCCATGCAGTGGAATATCACTGGCTATAAAAGTGATGAATATGATGAATATAGAAGCATGGAAAGATTTACATCACACACTGATGTGGGAGAAGTGAGCAGAGCCAAGAAAACAACATACACAGTAAATATAACAGTAACAGAAAGAACAACCACATTCACAAAAAAATCAAGAGTAGTGAAAAATTATAAAGAACAAGCAAGAATGCTTAAAAGAAGGGATATGAGAAGGTACCTCAACTAATCACTCCTTTGCAGAAGTAGGAAGTTTACAAGCATTGCACACTGCATATTTCTTCAGACTTTTCCAGTACACTGATTAGTTAAGCTGTTTTCTTTCTTTTTTGGTCTTAAAAATACTATTTGTTACATGGCATGGCTCTCTGGGAGGGGGAAGGGAATAGGAATATGGTGGGAAACTACAGTGATATTAAAAAAATACAAAATACAGTAAAATAAAAACTTAATTCAAAAAAAGATAAAGATAACAAGGCCAGGAGCTAAGTAGAATACTAAGGAGCTGACTATACTTAGAGAATTAGATAAGACAATTTAGATAATAGGAAGACAGCATTAACATTCACAAAGTCCTTCACATATTCTTATTTGATCCTCAAAACAATTGTGAGTGAGATCCTATAATTATCCTCCCTTTACAGGTGAGGAGACTGAAAGTTAAATGCCTTGTCAAGGGTCACACAGCTAGGAAGTGTCTTAAGTGGAATTCAAACCCATGTCCTTCCTGACTCTAGGCCAGTGTTCGATTCACTACTATTATGTTTGAAAACTACCATGCTGCCTCTTACAACTAAAACCGCTGTCCACAGCTAGTAAGGACTATAGGACATTACCAGAGCTTTGTAAAATATAGTGTACCTGTCTTTATGATATAGTTGATTTTCTCTCTTCCTCATGTAGCTGACAAGAGGAAAACTCTACTAAAGCATTTAGGAGACAGGGGATTTAGGGCTAGAAGTAATCTTCGATTAGCTGATCCAAGTCCCTCACTTTACAGATGAAGAGAACAAGGACCAGGAAGATAATATGACTTAAATCTCTGTGGTCACCCAAGCATTAAAGCTGGGATTTTAGCCCAGGTCCTCTAACTTTAAATCCCGTGTTGTTTACTACACCACACTGCTAGCCCAGCTCATTTGGTGGCTAAAGGTCCTAGAATCCTAAAGAAGTGTCTCTTAGCACTACAACAAGCTTTGAAATCCTTGGACAGTCATAATGAACTACTTCTGAACTAATGAAGTCAAACTGAAATCTCAACTCTCTTTCCTTCTGTGGTCTTTTACCTTTTAACTTACCTAAAAGTACAGATAATAGTGATGAACTGGGAATTGTAAGTAACACTACTGAAGACAAATATTGAGAGGTAGGTTTTTGAGTAGAGCTGGATAATGAAACAGCCTGATCTTCAATTAAGCTTTAGAGGTATAATCTTGAGTCTTATGGTATACCAACTAATTCAGGGCTATCATCATATGAGTAGTTTCTATGAATGGAGAGTTAACAATGACTTACTTGGATTTTCTACATATATATATATATATATATATATATATATATATATATATATATATATATATATATATATATATATACACATCAATATATACGCACAACACACACATATGCATGTATATATGTATATTTTATGTATGTGTATACATAATACATATATTATACATACGTATATATTATATATATTACATATATATACACACACAATCCATAGGCGTAAACAGGTTGTCTTTCAAAAGGTAAAGAATGAAGCAGTAGCCTTCCTTCAAGATATCACTGTAGGTTAGGAATTTGGGAGGGGAGAAGTAATTTGTTTACCATTTCTTCTCGTGTCCGTGCTCGCATCATTTTTCCATGTAACTGAACCCTGTAGTCCTCATAGTATTTTTTTGCTCGAACAATTTGCTGTCGTCTCTCTTTTATCTTCATCTGAGTTGACTTCTGCCTACACACACGTTCCTTAAAATCTTGCTAAGAACAAAAAGATGTTTCAAACCATAGGGTTACCGTTAGGGGGAGGTTCTAAAATTTCCAAATGTCTCTCATCTTCTGCTACCTTCCTTCTACTCTGTACTGTATCTATATCTTTATCTTTACCTGGTAATCAACTGAGATGCGATTTCACTACAGCTTAGAGGAGTTTGACTAAATGATTTCTAAAGTTCCTTCCACCTTTTCACCCAATACATTTCAGAAATCACTGTTCTCAATGAAGATTTAGTCTATGACTACTGGTTTGTTTTTGGTCATCTAATTGTTTAAATTCTTTCATATACTAACTTGAAACCTGCGTACCTATAACGGCTGTTCTCTGGAACAATACAACCTGTTTACTTCCTGACAGTTCTTCAAATATTAAAACGGAGCCCTCATGCCTTACCTTCTCTAGGCTAAACAACTCAAGTGCCTTTTACTTTTGCTCATATGAAATGTGTGAAATCTACACATAATGGTGAAATCCAGACCCTTCACCATCCTGACTGCCCTCTTCTGAATATATCACTCAGGTGTGTTGATGTGCTTTTTAAAAAAGTAAATACTGAGAAATGAGTACAATATTTCATCTGACCAGCATGGGGGTGACTATGATATCCTGTATTCTGACCACTACAACTTACCATAAGGTACATATAAGGTCCATGAGGTACAATTTCTGTAGCTCAAGAGCAGGCTTAGCTCACATTTCACAATCTTATCCAAATTCTTTTCTGAAATTAGTGTATATACCAATTTTGATTTGACATATCAAATCTTATTAAGAAAGGAAAATGTTTAGTTTGCTGTGAATTTTTTAGTGTACTCAAGACTCTCTGTGAGTTTCTATGTTTCTTTTGAAATGTTTATAAATCCCTTATTTAATAACCTAGATTTTTGCTAGGCTTGTTTGTCCATAATTTTGAAAATCTACCATTTTCTTTTTTTGCAAATAGGGACAATTCTGCCTGTCTCCTGCTTTCTGGCACCTCTCCTGGTTGACATGATTTCTCAGTAATGGCCACAACATCACAATTGTCTTCTTTCAGTTCTATCAATATCCTGGAAATAATCTGTGCCTAGAACTATGGATTTCCCTTTAAGCAACTAAATGCTTTTATACTACTTCTATACCTAACTCAGGTTTGAATTTCCTCTCCACCAGGATGAACTTAACATTTCCAGTGTGAAGTTTCCTCTTTGCTAAAAAAAGATGGAAGCAAACTAGGAGTTGAAAGCTCTCCAGTCTAGTGACCTTGTAGCATCTAGTAATTAGGTTATCTCACCTGGTACTCACAGGAACCCTACAAGGTAGATGCCACTGCTATCCCCATTTTACAACTGAAGGAACCAAGGCACAGACAAATGGTGTCAAATGACTTGCCCAGGATCACACAGCCAGCACATGTTCTAAGGAAGGACTCAGACTCAGGTATTCCTAACTTGAAGTCCAGCATTCTTACCCACTGTGCCATCTAACTGCTCCACAGTCCAAACTGTGACTAATCCTTTTCATATAAGGATAGGACTTAGGAACCATTAGTTTGTTTTTAACATGAGCCAGAAGGTTTGTTCTGTTTTATTAAGCCTCCCTCTTCTACCAGGAAAGGCGGGTGGCATAAGGGGATGAAGATGAGGGATGGGAAGAATATTGTAATTTACCCTGTAATGGTTCCACAAATTATATGACAATAAATCTACATCCAATAAATCGATATTTATATCCAATAAAAATAAGCAGAGTGTTTAATGCATTCTTTTATAAATAAAAAGTTTTGGCAAATGACTATTTCCCCCTAACTTACCAGTCTCTTATTATGCTCATGTTCTTTCTTAACAATTTCAGCAAGAAGATCATGTCTTCTTAATGCTTCTTCAATCTGGAAATTAAATGGAAATAAAGAAAAAGATTTTAATGCTGTAACCCATGAATCCTAGGACATACTCTCCTATGGTTATTCTTTTGTAGTATTGCTGCCTTTAAGTTTAAAAAAGAAAAACCTTTATAATATGATAGAAACTCACTTTAAACTGGAATTTTTTCTTTGACTGTTCCACTCCAGATGTCACCTTCCTTAGCTGTTCAGTTTGAAAGACCTGTTGTTTCCACATTTTTCCAAGTGTTTGGCCAGAAATGTGAAGGTATGGAAACTCTTCCAGAAGCATGGGCAAAAGATTGTCGTCCTTTATTTTCACTGAAGTATTTAGACAAAAACAATGAGAGCATCAAGTTTGGCAAAGTGAATAACCAAATTTTCTAACTGCTGTAATCCCTACTTCTATTTTCGTGATGTCTTGTGCATTAAGGCACACCACTTTACTAGTAGCTGCTTCACCCCTAATATTACCTTGCCCCTATTAGCGACAGCTGAGGTGTTACGGTGGAGGCTGTTTTCAGCTCACTCATCTTTCTTGATGCGACACCAAGCAAGCAAAAGGTCTAAGGATTTGTAAGTCTCCCCTATTTTGTAAATGTGGGAAATAAAACCAAGGCCTTAACTCTGTGGCTAGCACTGTGGCATGCATGATTTTCCTTGAAATTGGAAGGTGAGACAGAAGCACAAGCTCCCAGTAGAATCCTGGCCAGAAAAATAGGAAGACTGCTTGGGGGTTTCCTTCTTACTTCACTAGCTTTCTAGAACCCAAGAAGACTGGTGATCTATGGCAAACAAATCCAAACTTGTCTGCACCCAAACTCTTGGTCAGTCTTTAGTTTGGTCCCAGCTTATCACGATTCCCACTCTAGTCAATTATTTAAGAGTAATCCCTCCCCACTATGTAATTCAACATATGAAAGATAAAAATGGTGAAAAAAGCTTCAGCTGACTGGTATGCTGGTTTTACTCTTGAACCTGGGTTTCCTGCACACTTTCAAATGAGGCTAGTTTTCCAAGAAATACAATTTTATGGTCCTTACGTGGAACTCCTTTCTTTGCCTTTGTGATGTTTCCTCTTGTAATCCACTGACTGCGTTTGAGATTCAAAGGCATGGTTTTTTTAGAATAAACTTTCACTGGCTGATAAGTTTTTGGAGGTTTTTTATGGATATTTTCTTTGTATTCTTGTTCCTTAGAAACAAATAGAAAACAGGTATGGAGAAAGTAACTTTTAAGCAGATAGAAAATAAAAATATGGTTATCTTTTCTCATAATATTTAACCCTACTAATCAGCACCTACAAAATGGGCTCCCCTCTGATAACCAAAAATAGTTCTGAAATACTTGGTGAGGCTAGTATATAACGGAAATAATTACCCTTATATAACACTTTAACATTTATGAAATACTTTCCCCATGATAATACTGTGGCATAGGTTCTGCAAGTTATCTTTAGTCCCATTTTATAAGCCTTGCTCATGATTACACAGCCATTAAGTATTAGAAACCTTCCCACTGACCCTTGGGAAATAATAAATCTTTTATTAATTTATTTAATTGGCAAGGTTCAAGAAGAATAGGAGCTATACCAATTTTCTACCCATGTCTTAGTATCTCAGGCAGGACAGATAAGTTAGAAGAAAATCTTTTTCCTAAAAAGTTAATAATGAAGCTTCCCTTGGAAGTGATTTTCTCTTTTCAAAACCCATTTGTTGTTGTCATTGTTAACTCATACCTACATAATGTGTTTTGTCCCCTTACATAGTGCTTTTCCCACCACAAACCTACTTTGTGCCTGAGACTCAGAAAGATTAAATGACTTGCCAAGGACTGTACAATCATAAATAGAAAAGCCAGGACATAAAGTCAGATCTTCTGAGACTAACTCTAAGTGCTTCTTCCACTGCACTATATGACCTGGTCCAATGTTTGCTCATGTTATGTCATGCCTTCATCCCAACCGAAAATCTTAGCCTACTGTTACTTCCTGGTCTTCATCCGACATCAGCAGTCCACTTCCTTCTTGAATTTCACTTCTATGCAACTGCTTTTCAAATGTGTCAGCTAACACCTAGAGGAAAAGTGAAGTCCTCAAGATGTTAGACATACTAGTCAAACTAATAAAAAACAGGGGGCTGGGAGGGAGGGTTTATTCAATACTGATTAGACCCTATGCAACAAGCAGCTGTCTATATTCTTAATATGTATCCCTCCAGGAGAAAGCTTGATACTGGTATCTGATCCTTTTGCAGCATTTTACACTGTTGAATTTATTATCTTCATCCATGATACTGTTACAGTGTACAATGCTTTCCTGGTTCTGCTCACTTCACACAGCATCCGTTCATGTAATTCTTTCCAAGTTTTTCTGAAATCATCCAGCTCACTGATGGGTGATGCCTCAGTTTCCAATTCTTTACCTTCATCCATGATAGGAGAATACAGCAGCTCTTATTTCTCTAAGCATTCCTTGGTCTTCCCTTTGAGGCTCCTCAATCTGTCCTCAGCCCCTCAAATGTAAGTGTACTTCAAAGCTTTCTTCTTCTCTTCTATTTTCTCCCTAGATAATCTAAATCTGATCCCAACTCTGTGCAATTGGCTCAAATCTTTTTCTACCTCCAACAAAATATATTGGAGAAATATGAAACAAAAATGATTACTTGTTCTGGAGGTGGGAGAGGGAGGAAGAGTGTGTGCGTGTGTCTGGAGTGTTGGAATAGGGGTTAATCAGAGAAGGCTTCATGGAAGGAAATAGCATTTAAATTACATTTTAGGGATGGCAAAGAATTTAATAAGTGAAAAGAGGAAAGGAGTTCAGGAAAAGACAACAGTCTTAAAAAATACAAAGAAAAGGGCAGGACTTTTTCTTCCTTTTTTTAAACATTTGTTTTTTTTTTAAATTTTGAGTTCCAAATTCTATTTCTCCCTTCCTTCCTGAGATGGTCAGCAATCTGATATAGGGTTCCATATGTGCAATCACCTAAAACATTTCCATATTAGTCCATTTTGTTCAAGAAAGCAGAAAGAAGGAAAGGAAGGACAGAAGAAACAGTATGTATATGCCTCTATTCAGACAACATCAGTTCTTTCTCTGTAGGTGGATAGTATTTTTCATCATGATCCTTTGGTACTGTCTTGGATCACTATATTGCTGAGAATAGCTAAGTTATTCACTGTAAATACTGCTGTCACTGTATGTAATATTTTCTTGGTTGTGCTATTTCACTTTGTATCAGTTCATGTTAAGTCCTTCCAGATTTTTCTGAAGTCATCCTGCTCACCATTTCTCATAGCACAAAAATATTCCATTATAACCATATATCACAACTTGTTCAGCTGTTTCTTAATTGATAGGCATGCCCACAATTTCCAATTCTTAATCACCACGAAAAGAGCTATTATAAATATTTTTGTACAAATAGCGATTCTCTTCCCTTTTTATGATCTTTTGGAATACAGACCTCGTAGTGGTATTGCTGGATCAAAGGGTATACACAGCTTGATAGTCCTTTAGGCATGGTTCCAAATTGCTCTCTACAATGGTTGCATCCGTTCAAAACTCTATCAACAGTGCATTAGTATCCTAGTTTTCTCACATCCCTTCCAACATTTATCATTTTCCTTTTCTATCATATTAGCCAATCTGATGGATGTGAGGTGGTACCTCAGAGTTGTTTTAATTGCATTTCTGTAATCAACAGTAATTTAGAGCATTTTTTCATATGACTACAGACAGTTTTGATTTCTTCTTCTGACTGCCCGTTCACATCCTCTGACCTTTCACCAATTGGGGAATGACTTGTATTGTTATAAATTTGACTCAGTTCTCTATATATCTGAGAAATAAGGGCTTTATCAGAGATACTTTCTATAGAATTTTTTTAACTACAGTTTTCTGTTTTCCTTCTAATTTTGGTTGCACTGATTTTGTTTGTATAAAATCTTTATTTTTATATAATCAAAATTATCCATTTTACATTTTGTAATGCTCTCCTGTTTTGTCCTAAATTCTTCTGTTTTCTTCCCTTTTCCATAGAGCTAAACTATTGCATGCTCTCCTAATTTGTTTATGGTATTACCCACCAGATTATGTATCCATTTTGACCTATTTTGGTATATGATGAGGGATGTTGGGTCTATATCTAGTTTCTGCCATACTGTTTTCCAGTTTCCCCCCGCAGTTTTTGTCCCCAAAGCTTGGATTCTGGATTTATCAAACACTAAATTACTGTGGTCATTTACTGTAATATATTGTGTACCTAGTCTATTCCCCTGATTTACTGCTCTATTTCTTAGCTAGTTCAAGTTGTTTTTGATTATTACCACTTTATAACATAGTTTGCAATATGGTATGACTATGGGCACGGTCTTTTCTAAATCTTTATCCTTCTTGACCTCAGCACACATTTGACACACTTCACCCTCTCAGGTTCAAGGGTCACTACACAAGAGTCCTAGACCTACTTATCTAGTCCTAGTTTATCCCTTGAGCTCTAACCCACCCCATATCACCAAGAGCCTCCAATTAAAAAATGTCCAGAACAATTCATTACCTTTCTTCTCTAAGCTCTATCTCTTCTTTCTAACTTCCTTATTTCTTTCATTGGTTCCATCATCCTTCCAGTTAACCAGACTTGCAACCTTAAAGTCACCCTCAATTCACTCTCTTTCACCCTATATATACAATCCGTTGCCAAATCTAATCAAATTTAACTCCACAACATTTATTTTACCTTTCCCTCTCTGCTAACGAAATAGGTCAACTATTTTCACTTCAGGAGACTGACCTCTCTGTAGCATTTGAAACCTCTCAAATGGCCTGCTCCTAATGTTTTTCCCAACCACACTAACTTGCACCCTATACATCACTTAATTTTAATGATACATTATCTTTCTCATTTTCTGTGTTCTTTCATTGGCTCTTCTTTCTCTTTCACTTCCTCACTTGAGGCACAACCAAGGTTCAGTTCTTTTTTTTCCTCTTCCCCTGGGAAGTATTTACTTATGTCACATCTGTTATATTGAAGACTTCCAAACCTACGTTTATCCTAACTTTTTATTTAAATTGTCATCCCTTAAAGTATTCTATTTTAATACTTTGTTCCAAACCTGAAGTTTTCCCAAGCTCACTGCCCTCTTCCAATTTCTCACTTCTACCACTTACCTAGTTACCTAAATTAGAAACTTTGGAATCATCGTTGAATAATGGAATTAAAGAAGGGATGAGTCAATCCTATCAATGACTGTCCATTATTCCTTCCACATCATAAGTCTCCCTTCTTTCCTTTACATATGTTAATCTAGAGGGGACCATCTCCTTTCATCCTGATCTATATCTTGCCACTGGACTGAGATGGCTCCCTCTGGAGAGGGGGGTGACCTTGCACAACCCTCCCTCACTAAAATCCAATTCACTTGCAAGTTGTGGCATCTTCTTCCTGATGTCATGGTCCTCTTTGAGAACAAACACCAGTAATATAGTCCAGATCCTGAAATCACCTCCCAAACAGATCTGCCCAACTTGTGTCTTTATTCAGCCTTAGACCATCATTTTATATACAAGGTCAGAATACTAATCTTGCTCAAATACCTCTTTCGTTATGTCACTTCTGTCCCTCAAGGTCTTTTGATAGTACAGCATCATTTAACCTTCCTATCACATCAGGGCCCCAAGACAATATTGTTTTCATGCCTACACAAACTACCTATTTAATTTTACTTCCAGATGCAAATACATTGGATCCAATCAAACTATTCATTTATGCATTTACCTGTGTGTGTCATCTTTTGGATGGAGTGGGAGAAGTTATTTTCGAAAAATTACCCCAACACACTATGCTCATCCTTAGTTTTGTATCTTTGTCAATTCTGTTCATGTCCAATCTGTCACAACACAATGTTTTCCTCACTTCAAATGGCTTCGTTCATTTTTTGTTAAGACTATAAGACCTATTTTTCCTTAACTTTGTGTTTTACCCAGGACCTTATATAGTGTGCTGAACAAAGACATTTAATAAATGTGTGGTGAACTGAACAGAAATTGAAGACCCAGTTTAAGCTATACTTCATTCATGACGCTTTCCTGACATCCTATTCCAAAGTGATCTCTCTTTCTGATCTCCCACTGTAGACAGTTCCGTACGGGTACTATACATTTGTAATCAAATATATCAGGAATCATTCTCTAATTGTTTCATGTGTACAAGTGTTAACTTCCCCAAAGATTATTAAATTCCACGAATGCAAGGGCTGTGTCAAGTACTTATTTTTCATTAGGGTTGTGCATACAGTAGGTAATCAAACAGTAAGTTGCCTACCTTTGAGCATAAAGAAGTCAGACGCAAAAGGAATAAAGTAAAGGGCACCCCTGAGAACTTCTCCTCTAACACCAAAGCCAAAGTCATTTACCTTTGCTCGAAATCGTCGCAGATCTGCTTCATTCTGCCTTTGTCTTCGTAATTTCCCCACTTGGAACTGCCTGCCTCTCCCAGGTGGCCCTGTAAGAGATAAAGAGATATGACCTAGACATTTTCTTCAAGACTGGAGAAGTGGATGGGTGTGTATAAGGCTGCCTACTGTGACCAAGAATTGTGACAATACAGATATGCACAATAAGCTTTTGTAACCAGAAATGTCATTAGAATGTCAAGCCATGTGCTTGAGCAAGGTGAAAAATGGATTAATATACTGGATCCTAATCTTTTACGTACTCAGTTTATACTTGTTTACATAGTTCCTAATGTGTAAAGAACTTTGACCTCAGTGTAGGAGGCAAAAGAGAAAAATAAAAAATGGGCGCTAGGCTTTCCAGAAGTGTCTCACCTAGTTAGGGAAGAAACACTTGTGTGTGAACACTCGTAAAGTAACATTTATATCATTCCCTTATGCCAGTTTCCTACAGGCTGCTTTTCAAATCCTTTACTCTTGGCTCATTTGTGTATTTATTTAATTCACTAGCATGCCATCCTGTGGTGGAAGAGTGGAATAGCAAGCTATTTTTAAAAAGGAACCTTCAAATCTAAATACAATGGGACTGGGTTACCAGAATGAATTTTAATTCATGGTACATGGATATGGGAAGAAAAGGTTTTAGTTTTACTGCCCTTGATAGTTTTCCTTAAAAGAGACTTAAAGCACACAAATCATGCCCCAAAGTCTAGGAGGACAAGAAATCATGTCAATTAAATGTTTAACGTATATTATAATGATTATTTATAATACAGTACAGTTATAACTTATATATAGTATGTGCAGGCTTAAAATTCACTGTGATCTCATATAATATCAGTATGCACTTTGGTACATATTTTATGACAGATCATAATTTTATTATTTCAAATGATTACAAGGCCTTTGTTTATTGTTTGCTTTTACAACATCTATAATCGTGTGTGTGTGTGTGTGTGTGTGTGTGTGTGTGTGTGTGTGTATTTGATGTCTGTTCTTAAGCAGAGAACGTAGCCCCTAACTACAGGTCCTATGGGAAAAGATCCATTTTATGATTATCTACTTTTAGTGAAATTTCTAAAGCTGGAATTCAAATGTACATATCATTGAGGATTTTGGTAGAAAGGAGTGATAAGAATAAATTAATACAGGAAGGCTTCCTGAAGACTAAGTTGAACCAACTTTTGAAAGTTAAAGGCAGAAATTAGCTAAGGGGAGGAAAGAAGTCATTCTAGGCAAGGTAAAGAACATACTTTGGGTATAAAATCTAGAACAAGAAAACAGATTTGCTGATAATACTGGTATACTACTTTCATAAGAAAAAGGAGTGGAATAGAAGATGTGATGAAGAAATTAAATGTGAACAGGATAGAACCATTTCAAATTTGATGAAGAGTTTAGGAGATTGGACAGTACTGTCATTCCAGAACTAATTTGGCAAGATTGATTACCTGGATGAGACTTCTTAAGCTCTTCGTCACTATACTGAGAAGATAAGTCATGATCTCTAATCTCTTCTTTGTCTTTAGTCTTTGAACTCAGTGCATTTCTTAACATCTAATGAGAGAATTCTTTTTTAGTATTTTTAATTCATCACATCAAAACAAAACTTAAAAAAGAAACTAAACTAAAGAAAATCTTTATAAAGGTTTTAGTAAATGACATGAATGTTTAGGAAATGAAAAACAAGTATAAACTATTCATAGGTTCAATAAACAACCATTTAGTATGTGCTTACTATTTGCCAGATGTGGCAGGCTCTAAGGACACAAAAATAAAAGTAAAGTCTTTGTGCCCTCAAGGATCTTACATTTTAATGGGGGAAGAAAAGATGCATATATGTCAGTAAATACAAATAGTATACACACAAAACACAGGGTAGTGATGTGAAAGGCACTAGCAAGCCAGAGAGACCAGGAAAGGCTTTATGTAGGAGATGATGCTTAACTGAGTCATGAAAGCAAACAAGATTTCCAAAACAAAGCAATGAGGAGCAAGTGCATACCAGACACAGGTAGATGTGAGTGAAGGCACAGAAACTGTAGAATACATATCATGTACAAGAGAAACACAAGAAAACTTAATCTGGCCAGACTGTACAGCACAGAGAACAAAATATTATGTACCTGAGGCTGAACAGGTAGGATTGGGCTAAGATTTGAAGCGCTTTAAAAGCCAAATAGAAGTTTATATTTGATCCCAGAGGTAACAGGGAGCCATTGGAGTTCCTTAAGTAGGGAGGTGAGAGGGTCAGATTCACACTTTGGGAAAATCACTTTGGTGACTGGCTATAAAAAGCTAATAAGAATAAATTATCAAAGATGATACCAAGGCTGTGAATCTGGGTGACTGAAAGCATGGGTAATAACCTTGACAAAAACAGGGAAGATTATGGAAGAGGGTTGTATTTTGGGGGAAGTCCTGTTTTGGACAAGTTGTGTTTAAGGTACCTACGGGATCTCCATTTTGAAACAATATGTAGTTGGAGACATAAAAGTGGAGATCATGAAAGAAACCAGGATTAGATACACAGATACAGGAGTCAATGGCACCAAAATAAGTAAACTCATGAAGACTGATCAGGTCATTAAATGAGACAAGCACAGAGAAAAAAAGAAAAGGGCCTAGGACAGAAGTTTGGTGTACACCCACAGTTGGAGGTGTGACACGGACGATGATTCAGCAAAGCAGACCAAGAAATAACTGGACAGAGAGGCTTATGCCTATTTAATTTTAAAACAGCTTTAAATTAGGGCAATTGGTAAAGGAATTTAACGTTTTCTTTCAAAATCAGACTAACAATAGATTATCCTACTGTACAAATGTACGAATTAGTACTCTGTGTTGTTCTAGTACATTATTTAGATTTGAGGGAAACTGAAAAGGCAATCACAGGGGGTCTACTTGAGGATATTTTTTTGTTTACTACTTGTCAGTTATTATCTATATAGAGAAAATTTTTTAAAAAGCTTAATCTATACCAACATTTACGATGCCATATGAGAGAACAGATGAAGTAATTTTTAAGTGTCATATTCTTTATAACAGTTTAGCTCATAAAGAGCACTTTCAGGATTGATAAATAGGACAAAATTTGTTTCTAAGTCTTAGCTCCTAGTCTGAAGCTTTTTTGGTAACCAAACTGAAATGCTCATTTAAATGGTAGTCTGTCTACTAAGGGTAAAAAAGGCTTACTAAATCTAGTTCGTCTAATCGGTGAGAGAGTTTCTCTGACATGAAGTGCAATTCTTCCTCAGTCAATCTATAACTTGGTCCCTGGTGCGGAGGTAACTCATCAGTGAGTAGATCACAGCTTTCTGATCTGCTATAAAATATAATCAAAATAGTTAAGTGACATCATTTAAGTAAAACACCTACAGCACTTCAACTGGCATTGATTGTATAAGATGTTTTAAAAAACTGAACTGCTTTACAAGGCTTAATTCAGTCAATATTAACAGGCCCCTCCATTAATAAAATGTACAGAATACTGAAACAAAAAATACATTACCTTATTTGTTTGAGAAGTCTTTGTATCCTAGGGCTGTACAAGTGAGACTCGGACACTGACAGCTCAGTGTCTTCAGACAAGTGAGATGTAGGGGAAAGCTTATCAATGCTATTGAGGCACTGACAGAAGTAGAAATGGTTAATTTGAAAAACTGCAGACACACAGATACCATTCTTAAGAACTTGAGAGTTTTATCATTTGTAGTAGGTATCATCTTTAGTGAGAGGTAAAGAAACACGTATAGCAAACCAAATCTCTTCACACTCTACTAATACTTAGAAAGTTTTAAAAAAAGCATTTTAGCAATATTTATAAAAATTAACTACATTTCCAAACATTCAACTACCTTCATGCTGCAGCTCTGGTCCTGTGTACTTGTTTCAGGTGTCACTGTATCTCCAACTGGATGTAAAATGACAAATATTATGTAAGACTTATTATATTGAACAGTGAGGTCAAATTGATAGCGTTTTATCTAATCACAGACTTTCTGAGTCAATAAGGCTTACATATTTACAGGTTTCTAGTAATTAAAACGCAAATTATTTAAAAAGTAATAGGCAAACATGTTGATCAGAATTGCATTTCCACCCCATCTTGGCCATCGGACAGCTAACTTTAAACTTCATATCTCCATGTTATAACTGTTTAGGAAAGGTAATCAAATGAAATAAGGAAAAATTTTTTTGAAGTTGCAAAATTTTTTTTTTTTTACAAAATGCTGAAACTGTATAGCCTTGTCCTTGGTTCTCTTTCTCTCTCTATACTCTTAATTTGCAAGCTTAATTGATTCCATGGTTTTAATTATCATCTTTATGTAGGTGATTCTCAAATCTTTATCTTTAGGACTGAAATATTCCATAAACTCTACATCCAAATTTCCAGGTGCATACTAGTTATATCTCCATCATGCATGTCCTGCCAGCAACTCAAACTCAGTGTCCTAAACTAAATTCATCTCCTAACGTCTACCTCACTTTTCCCACATCCCTACATCTATTAATGGCATTAACACCCTTCTAGTACCAATACACAAAACCTCAGTCTCATCTTTGATGACTATTTCCTCCTTCTACATTCCAATTAGTGACTAAGTCCTACCTTTATAATCTCTCAAATCTCTCCAAGACCTCTGTTGTTAAGAGTTTCCTAGCTAATCTTCCTTTCTCTAGTCTCTCTGTTCTCCAAGCCGTCACCACACAGGTGCCAAAATCATTATCTAATGTATAGTTCCAAACTACCTACCAAGGGATCTTTCAGTGGCTCTCTATTGCCTGTAGGAGATAATATACAGAATTCTTAGCTTTATAACATGAGGCCCTCCACAACAATCTAGGTCCAGGTTTATTATACTCTGTTCTCTTTCAGTATTCTATACTTTAACTAAAATGGACTACCACTTATTTCCTAAGCTTTGTTTTGCCATCTTCTGCATCCATTGTTTGGTGTAAGGCTCTTGCCTAGGAATTACTCCTTCCAGATCTTTTCTTAGTGACATTCTCTTTTCCTTCAAGATTTATCTCAGTACCTTATTTTCCAATGAAGTCTTCTATCACATAATCCTTTTGTGAAAGTGATTTTTCCTCTCAACTGTTCTTAAAGCATTGTACAGATCATTCCTATCACATTCTATCTTGTGTAATACTTGTGTACACATCTTATCCTTTATTGGACTGTAAGTAAAAGAATAGTGGTTTTTCCACCTATACAAATCTGGTTCCAAAGAGTGATTTACTTTGCAAACTTTTCTTAAAATGCAAGACGCAAAGCCAAAAATACCCGTTTTTTCTATAATCCATTTCTGACAAAAAAGGAATTTTGAGAGCTCTAGTTCTTACCAGATGTGAAGTAGGACTCTGAACCATGAATCCTCTCTGAAAATGGATCAAATAACCCTGTAAACTGAAGGCCAAAAAGAAATTAAGATCAAGGTCAACATTTCAAATTCAAGAATAAACGTATTTTCTAATTCATGTGTGCACCTTGTTACTTTCTTTGCGAATAGAAAAAAATCAGTAAAGGTTCAAATCTTGGTAGACTACCTTAAATATTTACATACTTGTTTTAGTCAATTAAACAGCAGCTTCTCCACTTACCAGAGGTCCTACAGGCTTTTCATCATCATTAAAGGCTGAGGGATACTGACTTGAATGACAGTATTCTTTTCCCATAGGGGAGGGAGGCTCAAGAGGATGGTATGGTGGCTGCAAAGGAATAGCTGAACGAATGGGTTCACCCAATTTTTTAGCATTTGGAGTCAGACTCTTGGAAGAAATTTCTGTAGTCTCAGCAGATGCAACTAATTCTTAAGGAGAATATTGAGAAATGGTTCATATATAGCAATTACCTCAATAAAGCATTAGCAATCTACTTTAAAACTGATGAAGGAGAGAACAGTATACGTGTACAAAAGAACATGTAAACCTGTCTATGTAAACCTGTCTTTGAAAAAGAATTTTTGCAAAAAAGAGTTTTCAACCCAACTAATATATGCGACATGTCGACATAACATGAGGCACTGATTGGTTAGTGAGTAGGAATATTTTCAAGTAATTGTACTTAAATTTAACAACCACTTGAAAATGACCGCCTGAAATAACATCAAATTAGAAGATAAAAATTATGTCAAGCAAGAAGCTTGCCTTAGAGTTACAAGATATTTCTATACAATGCATGATCACATACCACAAAGCCTAGAGAAGGGAGGAGTGAAGTTGAAATTAGAACTAAAATTAAAAGCAAGCATTACAAGAAGTACCGAGTATATGAAACCCAGAGAAAATACCAGGTTAGGCTCTTAGAAAAACTCTATACTGCTTTTCAAACACATGAGCCTTATTTAGTTAGGAAGTTATCATGGTTTGAACTTAAGAGCTTAATACGTCTATTTACTATTATCTGCTATGTAATTAGAATAACATAATTAGAATAACCTTCCTCAGCCTTGGTTCCTTGGAAGGTTGCATCTTTTTCATTCTGTGATTCTTCAACTCCTAGAATGATTAATTACAAATAAATTTGTAATTCTTAAAAGATTCTGTCATCACCAAACTAGAAACCAAGAGCTTCCTTCTATACAAGACAGAGAAAGAGCCCTTAAAAGAAACACATTTTCAGGAGTTTATCTGTCAGCTTGGTTTAAATAACTTCAGTATGATTACATGGCTTTACCACCTACCAGACCATCAGGCAGAATGACACAGTTCACAAAGGTAGGAATAACACAAATGCCATACCTGAACAGTCTTACACAAAGAAAACTAATGAACCAAATGACTTTCATATCTTAATCAACCTTCATTAAAGTTTTTGTAATACAACATTATGGGCTCATAGAAATTTATTACTGTGTACATTCCTGGCCCTGATCACATTATTAATCTTCAATAGTTACTGAAGTCTAAAAATGTGCTTCTGGCCAAAATTATATTTCTGTGAATCTAAATAATAAAGTTAACTGAGTTTTCAAACAGATATTTGACAAGTCCAAATAAGAGAATTGAACCAGATGACCTCTGAAACTCCTCCTAGCTCAAATAGTCTACGATTTTATGAGATAATAACTATTTCCTCATTTTCCTAAACAGAAATTTAGTAAGGTGAAAGTGATGGCCTGAGGTCATCCAGCTTTGTCAGTGTCAGAGCTGGGGCTAGAACCCAGTGTTCTTTTCATATTATAGTGATGGTTTTCTACTGTCTGTCCCTATAGCTTTTACTTTATGGTATATGAGTGTGGATAATCAGTAAATGCGGTTAAGTCGCTTTTTTTCTCCAAAGAGAAAAGTTCCATAAGTTTGCCAGAATCTTTCATTTTAGATTTCATTCATTTCAGCAGCCAACATTTAAATTTGCTGGTTCACTAGTGAATGTCCTACTTCCTTGTTCAGTGAAAAATTTGTTTGCTGCTTCTCTCATGGAAATACATTATCAGACAGACACAGGATTTAAACCATAATGAATTATCTATTTGTATTTCAATATCCTTCTAAGAAATAAGATTTCATTACTGTGAACACGCTAATGTCTAATGAAGTTCCTAATCCCTTTACACCTTTACACAGAGTCTTTATGGCCTAAAGCAATTCCATTACCTAATGGCCAATCTCCTGTTGATGATTTTCTATGACCTTAGCTAGGTGAACCCTCAAGAAGACAGATATATAGTCTGCAGTTGGACCTCAATTCGAGTACTTTCCATCCTTTTAGAATCTGCCACAGCTTGTACTCCACCAGCAATTTTCAACAACCCAGAGTTTACTCCATGTAGTGATGGGGCAACAGAATAGGGTTTTATATCTTAATGTGCTAATTTCAAAAACTATATTATCTAACTTGATTCTTCAAAAATTCAGTGATGTATAGGTACTACAAGTATTACAGAGGAGGAAACTAAGGCGCAGAGAAGTAAAGTCAATTGCCTGTGATCAGGAAGTTGGTAAATCAATTCGGATCTTCCATACTCCATCCACTATGCCATGTTAATTCTTAAATACCAAGCATTCTTTGAAATCTTTCTATCCTTGGAGACTACCCTGTGCTTTCCTTCAGCTATGTAAAGCTTAGGGTCTCCTATGCAAAATCAATATATATATGTGTATATATACATGCTAACTTTCCCTATAGAACATACATTCCTAGAGGGCAGGGATTATTTCCTTTTTTGTCCTTGCAGCTCCAGAGCCTAGCATAACGGTTGACCCACAGTAGACAAACTCAAATGCTTGTTGATTGACATTTTAGGAAATTCTGTGCAGAAAATGTGTTTGGAAGTTGATCCACTTAAAACCGTTTTGGAGGCAACTAGGTGGTGCAGTGAGTAGAGCACGGCCCAAAGTCAGAAGGACCTGCGTTCAAAGCCTCAGACGACACACTAACTGTGTGACCTTGGGCGAGTCACTTAACCCCAACTACCTTGCTTCCCCCTCCAAAACAAAAAACCAGAACCCATTTTGGGAGATGGGAAGTAAAATGCCATTTAGACTAAGAATAAAAACTCATGTGATAGTGCTTTATGGCTGCATAGCGCTTTATATAAATTCTTTCACCCTAGTTACTTGTCTAAGATCACAAAGGAATGCTAGAACTTAGGCCTAGGTTTTCTAGGTCTTTTTTCTCTTTCCGCTACACCTCTACTACCTTTCCACTTCAATTCTCAATCTGTCTTAAAGGTACTACATTACTTTAATTCACAATTTTGTTTCTGATTAATGAAAAACAGGCAACTGTAATTTCATTCCTATAAATAAGTCAGTTAGTCTTTAAATTTACATCGTAGCCCGTAGTTTACACTGTGATTATCATTTAAAGTTTCAATTACTCACCATCTTTCCTTAAAGAAAATGTGTGAGCTGTATCTCCAAGTCTAATCAATTCACCAGTGGACTCTGATCCATCTATGTCCCAAGATGGAGCAAAATCAGAAGATGGGGAAGACCTGAAAAAGTTTCTTAATTAGTCATATTTCATCAGTGCCTGTCAAAACCACAAGAGGGTTTTCCAAATTAGGATTCCCATATCATCCAGTTACGTAAAGTATGACAATAATAGGATTTGTCGGCCCCCATTCTTTGCCATATTGTACTTCATTATTCTGCTCATTCTGGTCTGTTTAATAAAGAGACTTTTTTTGTCACCTTTACTCTCTGGCTCAACGGTTTCCAACAATTTTCAAAGGCAATAGCACAAGGATAATCAGAGAATTAGGATTTTCAAACTGCCCTGCATTTAATAAATATTTGAACTGAATTTAAATGGGAACAAACTTAAAGGATCATTTAATCCAAATTTCTCATTTTATAGAGGTGTAAACTGAAGACCAAAGCAGTAAAATGGCTTGCTCAAGGTCAAACACCTAGATAGTGCCAATTTGTATTTCATTATATAGTCAGTCATAGCCTTTAAGTTATGGTTGCTAAAAATATCTATGTCTAAAAATCAGAACTCCCCATATTCAAAAGCATGAGGAACTGTGAAGCACTTAGGAACCAGAAGATATCACTAAAATCAATATTTAAGAAAACTGCTATATAAATCAGGGTTCAAAAAACTTCCTTGAGAAGATTTTAAACTACTTATAAAAGATTTAAGTTAATTACTGTCATTCTGGCATATTGTGTTAAACAAATGTACCAAGTAAAAGGAAAAGTTAAACTTGTTTTATTAAGTCAACAAAGAACAAGCCTACCTCCCAAATGATGTCATTGCCTGCACCGGTCTGATCTCTCTAATTTTTTCTTCCAGTTCTTCTGAAAGTATACCTTGAATTGATTCTTTAGCTGCTTGGTCAGTTTCAACTACTTAAAATACATTAAAAAAAAAAAAACCCCTAAGTGAATATCATCAGATTTGTTATAATGTAGAAAGATAAATATAAATTATGAGAGTATTTATCATACCACCTATGTACATTCCCTCCAAAGATGTACATAACAATCCCTCCCATTTAATATATGGTTGAATAAGTTGTTATGACCAGAAAACAAACTGTTCTGTGTCTAACCCTCTGATGACCTCCCTTCCCCTAAATCTGTTAAGACTTCTTGTTCCTAGATAATAAATATCCGATACCTATGGCGATTTCTTTGACTAGATTTGAAGCATTTCCAGATTTATATGGCCTGCTGGTACATGTCCCAAAAAGGCATTGACAAAGTATGGTAAATAGGATGGGGACAATATGACTCAGGCAACAAAATACAAGACTGAAGCTTCTGTTATTCTTCCTCTTCAAGTTAACTCTCAGGCTTTCCCTTAGGGATATAAATTTCTATTTTATTTCATATTTAACCTGATGACAATCAATAAAGGACATCTTACCAAAGATGAAAGAAAATTAAAACTGCTATTTCATAATCCAGTACTACAGAATGTTACAACAAAAACTGAGGAAAAAGAACATTAAATGACTCTTTCCCCCTTAATTTTTTAGTTCAAAAGGTTTTATATGAAACATTAAAGCTCCAATTTATACTCTCGTGAGAAATGCAAATTGGCAATTGTGTTCAATCCATATAATCAGACCTTATCTCAGCTAAGGCCTGCTATGAATTATTAAACTTCATTAAGCTACCTTTTATTAGTAACTTGTTAGAGTTTAACTTTCCCACTCTTGTAAGCCTAAGTCCGTTGTTCTATAAGACTTCACCTTTGCTATGTGAGCTAAAGTTCCCCTTTTTGTATGTGCGTTAAATTCCTCATTTAAACTCATGAAAACTTGCAAAGTACTCCATGATGCTTTCATAGTACTTCAATGTGAGCTGCTTCACTAACCAGACACCAGAGCCAATAAGAAAACCAAGCTTTGATCTAATTAAAGTCACATGGAGTTGGCAATGCCTACAGTCCTAAGGTTATAAATCAACCTACTTCCTATAAATCCCACAAATGTGCATTAATATTATGAACATGTATTAATCTCATGAATACATACATTTTGATTAGTTTCTCTTTTTATACTTAAGAATGCTCTGTATTCTTCCATGAATGTCTTTGGCTACTGAGGAGTCACTGACTTTATTTACTGGCAACTGCTAGTTTTCCTAATAAATTGAACATGCTCAGAACTTTTTTTGTCTTGTGTTCCCTTTATTTTTTATAGAGACAACAGCATAGCAGGCTTCAATTCCCATAATACTTGTGACTGATGAGGCATGCTCACTGAGAGATCCTCTAGAAGATGTTTCCCAGAGAGCTGGCATGAGCTTGTAGCATGGTTACATCAATTGGTAAAGACTCCATTTAGTAAGGATTGTGTTCTAAGTACACAATCCTTGTTTTAAGTAGTTTAAGGAGGTAAGGAGTAAGTAGATTTAAGGACAGTGGCATAGACAGGGTAGAGGCAAGGCAAACGTATATTGGAAAACCATGGTATCCAAGAATTTATGTAATGAATCAGGACCATGAGGATTCCACAGTTGAGGCAAGAGGTTTTGAGCACTCTCTAACATAACCTGAAGGCCCCCTGGGAAGCCTCTAAGAGGCACTGGCATAGGACCTCATGGTCACCACTGGGACTTGTATATTCAAATGACTGACCTTTCTCATTATGCCGAGTTAATCAAACAATAAGGATTTACTAAGCACCTGCTACATTCCAGACACTGGAGATAAATACAAATGAAACAATGCCTATTCTGAAGACATTTACATTTTAATAGGAGAACCAATGTTAATAATATAAGCATAAACAGAATAGATATTAGAACAGGTCAAATATTATCAAATGAACAGATTAAATATAAGGCAGTGTAGGAGGGAAAGCACTGGCAATTGCAGGTGGTGGGACTGAGTGAGGCTCAGGAAAGGCTGCATGTAGAGTACACTTGGGCTACGTCCTGAAGGAAGAGAAGGATTCTATGAGGCAGAGGTAAGGAGTGAACATATTCCAGGCATAGAAGCAGCTAACACAAAGGCACAAAGACAGAAGGGCGCCATGTGAAGAACAGGGAGAAAACCAGTTTGATAGGATTGCAGTACAGAAAGGGAAGTAACAAACAAAGTTGAAGAGGTAAGTTAGGGACAAGTTATATAGGCTTTAAAAACCAATTATCATTATTTCCTAGAGGCAATTTGGAGCCACTAGAATTTTCTTAATAAAAGAGTGACATGGTCAAATCTGCACTTAAGGGAATTAATCTGGCAGCCCTGTGGTGGATGGATGACAGTAGGGCAGACTTGAGGCATGGAGGCCAAATAGGAAGCTGCTGCAATAGTCCAGTTAAAGGGCAGTGAGAGTCTGCAATAAGGCTGTGCAAGAGAAGGGGAAAAATGTGGAAGATGTTGTGGAATTAACAAGGAAAAGATCTGGCAACTGACTGGACATGTGGGTGAGGAAGAATGAGGAACAGAAGAAAATGATAATGTTACAAACTTAGGAGACTGGAAGAATGGTAGTTCTTTAGTTAGGAAACTTAGAAGAGGTTTGGTGGGTGGGGTGTGCAGAGACAAAGTTCTGTTTGGAACATGTTAATTTTATATGTGTTTGGGATATCTGATTCTCAATGGAGAGATTAGAAGTTGGATACATATATACAAATCTATACACACATACATACATATATACATATATGCACATATAAATATATAGACAGAGACAGAGAGAGACAGACACATACACTGGTGAGTTGTCCACATAAAGATAATCAAACCCATAGGAGTTAATTAGTTGTGTCCAATTCTTTGTTGGATATTTGAGAGGTTTACTTGGCAAAGATACTGAAGTGGTTTATAGATAAGGAACTGAGATAAACTGGGTAAGTGATTTCCTTTTGTAACCCTAGGATCACAAAGCTAGTAAGTGTCTGAGGTCAGATTGAACTCAGGAAGATGAGTCTTTCTGACTTTAGGTCTAGAATTCTATCTACTATGCCACTTAGCTGTTCCAGCTTAGCCTACTCACGAACAATTAGTATTCTCCAATTATTCAGATCTCTTATTTCTGTAAAAAAATGTTTTGTAGTTATATCCATACAGTTCTATGTATCTTGACAAGTACACTCCTAAGTATTTTATATGTTGTGGAATTTTTCTATCTCTTCTTGAAGGATTTTTTTGGTAGTATATAGAAATACATATGATTTACAGGGATTTATTTTATTCTGATTGACTTTTGAAAGAGACCCTTACTAATGACCACCCTTGAAACCTGGCTTGGCAAATATGTTTGAAGCAGGAAGTCAGTTTTGGGCATCACTGAATTAGAGTATTGCACCAATGTTTACTGTTGACAGAAAAGGCAACACAGAACCATAGGAAATCCACATGAGACAAATTTTCCAGAACAACTTTAAGTTGAAATATGATAAGATCCCGAGCAAAAAATAAAATCTGCTTAATACAAGGAATAGAAACTGTTATGTATTTTTGTTATGTATGTTAGTTTTGAGAAGTCATTTAAGAAACCCTGTAAGCTAACAGGATTCAAATGTCAAACATTATAAGGATAGGCTAGAGGTGTTCCAAGTATTCACGACAAGTTCAAAGTAGTACCATCTAATTAGAAAATCACTGAAAAAACATTATAGGTCAATTAGTCCAAACCTCTTATTGTACAGCCAGAGCAGACATTCAATTCAAAATAAAACCAAAGTTTTAATTTAAAAACTCACTTCTTTCCTGAGAGGATGCCTCACTATATTCTGTAAGGTACTCCAGCAATCCATCAAATATTTCTAAGAGATTTTTAATAGACTCCTTATTTCCTCTTACGATGTTTTCTCCTAAATACAAAATAGATTATTTTAAGATGTCTTGATTAACGTAAAATATGTGCGTTCCTGAAATGGACAAACTTGCATAAAAAGATTCAAGAATAGAGAATCCTAAACTAGTCTAGTAGAAACCTGGGTACTGGAATGCTATTGTGTAAGGAAAAAAACAACAACCTTTAAATGTAATCGTTTAGCTCCTTCAGAGTAGGGATGGTTTTTTGCCTTTCTCTGTATTCTCAGTGCTTAACAAATATTAAGTGCTATATAGATGCTTGCTGATTGCAATTTATTAGCATTATCTTCTAAAAATTGTTTTTAATCAACTTTATCTCTCAACATATTACTTCTATCTCCCTCTCTCAGAGAGCTATCCCTTGTAACAAAGAATAAAGAGGGAGAAAAAACAGTTCAGTAAAACTAGCACAACAACCAAGTGTGACATAGAGCGTTTCATACCCTTAACCCTCCATCTTAGCAAAGAAGAGGGAAGTGCATTCCTATTTCTCCTTTGGATTCAAATTCTCAGAATTTGTTTTCAATTTATGTTGCTGGGTTTTTTTCTTTTACATACTTGTAATCATTATGTACATAGCTTTTATGGTTCTGTTAATTCACTTTGCATCAGTTCATATCAAGTTTTCCCATGCTTTGGTTTTCTTCATATTCATCTTTTCTGATTACATTTATATGCATTTATTTAGCCAACATTCCTTTTATTTTTAAGAGGACAGGCTGAAATGGCACATCCTCTAGTTATATTTTTAATAAGATAAAAAGCATTTAGTGAATTTTTATCAGAGGGAGACATTCTACTTGAATTTATAGGTCCCTACCTGCATGAAGATGCTACTTTGTTCAGGAGAAATTTGTTGGGCTAGAGCCTGGCTGATTGACTGCTGTACTTGAAATAAAGAAGACCTGGGTGCAAGTCCTGCTTCTGACACTTACTAACTGTGTGACAATGGAAAAAATCGTTTAACCTCTCTGAGCCTCAGTGTCTTCATCTGTAAAATGGGGATAACAACACTTGTAGTACTTATCTCAAAGGGATGTGATGTGAATCAAATGAATTAATGTATGAAAAACACTATGTAAATATTTACCATATAAATACTATTTGGATATGAAAGATAAGATTTCATATAGTTACTTCTTCATACACACTTAAGAGTTCACACTTTTTGCTAATCAGGTAGGCAAAAACATGCAAGGAAACTAAAGGGGAGGGACTTTCTTAAGCGCTATTGAAACTGTTAAGAGCTTAACTGTATTGGCAATGCAATTCACAAAATGAACTTAAAAGCCTATGAAAAATATAGCCTTTATGTGTAAAGACCATTTAAACTTTTTTTTATCTCAGTACTGGCAGTAGTACAAAACAACATGAGGAGAAGTAATGGTGAAAGTTTTGGTTTTGAGAGAATTCACTTATTTATTCATAATTAAAATGAATAAGGCTCCATTTAGTACCACTCATATGGGTGGTATAGCAGATTTTTTTGTTTTAAATAACATTAGATAATGGTTATTATTTTACACATCCAGAGCAAGAATTTGAAGCCTAGAAGAACTCCTGGGAATAAAAATGAGGAGTAAAAAAAGCTGAACACTCAATAAAACAGAAATTGCATAGTTTTCATTTCCTATCAGAATACACAATTGTAAGTAACTCCAGGGTGTCTCTGCTTTCCAGGGTGGGGAGAACAATTTAGCTGCTCAGCATCCCATACTGTGTATTGTAATTACACTCTCAATTGAGTTCCCTTTAATTTCTGGCCCCAATTTCCTCATCTGAAAGATGAAGATGCCAGTCTTAACTGTGACTAATAGAACTGTGACATTAAAACTATGTCATACTAACTCAGCTTATTTCATATAACTTCTCACTGTTGGAAAACCAGATGGATTGTACCTACTTTTTGCTCCTGGACACACCATGAACTTTCCCACCTTCTTGGATTGGTTCACACAATCTCATAAGCCTAGAATTCCCTCCTTCCCTCTTCTCTAATTGAATTTCTACAACTGAATGCCACTTCTATGAAGTGTTCTTATTTCCCTCCCCTAAACCACCACCATTTGACCATTTATTCTGCACCTCCTAAATGAACTTATATAGTAAAATACATTATAGTTATCTGTCTTAGTGTCTTAGTGACTTGTTTGCAAGTATGTAAGATCCAACTGAGCAGGAAGTGTGTTTTCAACTTTCTATCTCTGATTCTTAACAAGGAGCAAAGCACCAGATGCTTAATGTCTGAATATAAACAAAATGAAGGAAAATAAATGAACAAATTAATTTACTAGTCCCATTCCCTCATTCTTATCAATAAGGAAACAAGACCAGAGAAGTTAAGTGATTTGATGAGAAAATAGTGGCTGGAAGGCTTGGGAGAGCGTATGTTTTTGTAAAAGTATTACCTATGGACTCAGAAGAGACACAGGTTCCAATTCACCTCTGTCATGTTTTCCTGTGTCTGATCATGAGGAAATAGTCATTTCTATTCTTCAAGTCTCAGTCTGTTCATCTGTATAATCATGGCCACAATACTTGGATTATTATCATAGGATTGTTGTGAGGATCAAATGAGAATATATGTAAAACACTCTGCAACTACATCAATGCCAAGTGCCTGGTACTGAGCGGGAAACTGATAAATATTTGCTACTTCAAGGCTTAATTACAAAGGGGCATTAAATTACAGATCTCTTGACTGTAAATCCAGTGTTCTTACCCTTTCAGCATCTGCTCAATTAAATGACGCATAGAGTCCAAAGAAACAAAATAATTTCCTCAGGAAAAATATAATTGTTTGAATTCAGTTTGAGATGGTTCACGTTACTAACCTGTTATATGGGACAAGCTGACCTGCAAGTAATCCAAGGCCAGTGAATCAATAATTGCTTGTACATTGTGTGCATGATCTTCTTGGTTCTTAGGGACAGTTATGAGGTCTGTGAAGGAAAGGGAAATAACATTGTTTTATAACTGCAAAATACCAAATTCAGAAGATGTTGACTAATCCAGGTCATCAGGGGGTCTAGTGTAGGGGTGTGGCAGCAGAAATGGTGGAGAGGAAGAGGACCACAGAATCTCTAATCAATGATGATTCATTGTACATGGGCAGTAAGTTATGTTAAAGATGACTGAGGAAACAGTGGGAAAAGCACACTAATACTGACATAAAGAATTCAAATTCTGAAAGACAATTAGACTTCAAAAGGCAAAAAAACCCAACAAACTCAGTTCCCTCAAGTAAATATGCTTTTTTTTCTCCTAAATTAAAATGAAATTTAAACCTTTAAATGCTGACTGGATCTTATACAATCTCAGTGCCATTTTAATGTATCTATTCAGCAGAGCTGCAATTAAGCAGTTATTAAATCCTGACAAAATGACTTAAAACATCATTGTTTAGTCGTGTCCGATTCTTCATGACCACACAGACTATAGCATGCCAGGCCCTTCTATGCTCCACCATTTCTTGAAGTCTGTTTATGTTTATTGTTTCTGTGACATTATCTATCCTTTTCATCTTCTGACTTCCCTTTTCCTTTTGCCTTCAATCTTTCCCAAAATCACGGTTTTTTCCAAAGAGTCCTGTCTTCTCATTATGTGACCAAAGTATTTAAGCTTCAGAATACCATACATGGATTTAGAATTGGAAAAGTTGTGTTTGTCATCAGGGCATTACAGCACGGATGTAACATTTCAATTCAAATAGGTAGAATTCTTTTTTGTAATTGCAAAAAGACTAAACTGCAGTGAAAGTCCTGGGAGACAAAATATAGGAAATAAACTGACCCCATGTCTTAGTATTCTTACCTGGTACTACTTCTCCCAAGATAGAATGATAAAGAGTAATAAACACATTTGCATCACACTCAGAAAGAGACTGTATCCTCAGCCAAATATGACACTTCAAAAGAAGGTTATTGGCAACTGATACCCACTCTGGAAAAAAAAAGATGTAAAAAAATGTTATCGAGTTGGAAAAAAGCAAATCTAAAAAAATCAAGTATGGAGTTCTGTTTACTTAAGTAGATAAGGAATCAAAAAAAAGCTGTCTTTAAACTAAAAATATTTACAAGTGTAGGGAAAAGTCATACTCTAAATATTATTCTGAAAATAACAGCTCTGACTATAAATTCCTAAAAGACTTAGGTTTAGTTTTGTTAGTATTTTAAGTAAATTATAAATTTATCCACTTTTGAGATACTGTTTTTACTAACAGAATAGAAATAATCAAAAGTAATCAGTACTACATTTTTAAGATTGTGTATGGGAGCCCAAATGTTACTTCATCACAACTTTAAACTGCAGCTCATGATGTGAAAATAATGGAACACCAGGAACTTTGAAATGGTGAGCTTTTGAATGTCAAAATAATTTTCATCCTTCTAAGATGAACATAAGCTATGATTCCATTAGTTTCTCCGCAACCACCACCTTCTCCATGAAGCTGCTGCTGGTGTCCTGGAGTCAAACACTGCCTTGCATTGATACATAGTTACGTGCATGTTGTTTCCCTCCACAAGCTTCGGGAGGGGAGGGGTTATTTCACCTTTGTCAGTTTCCTCAGCGTTTAGCTCGCAGGAGGTGCTTAAGATTGATCTGATTCTGGTAAAACTGATAACCATCATAGGAAACCAATTCCCTGTCATTCTGGCACTGGAGACCTATCCAGCAGTACTCACTCTCCACGGTCAAGCTTCCCAAGCTACTACAATAATGGACTGCGGTGCCCAAAGCAGCTGTCTGCTCCTGGACAGCAGCAACTCAACCAAGGCACAAAGCTGGCCATTCTACAAGACAGACCTCGAGTGCCGGGGTTTTTTTTTTTCCTTTTCACTGAACTTTTTCAGTCTGTCCTGTCTGTATCTCCTTTGTACCCAGCGGCTGGGTTTGCCTTTCTTTGTACCCTCAGGGTTCGGGGGTACTTCCCGGCGCACCGAAGGCTCTAAAACAACGCTTGCTGACTTAATTTGACAACCCTCAACGTGAATATTTCACACCATAAACACATTACTAGGTAAAGCTTTAAGTGAAAAACCGAGCTGGTTGTTCTGCTGCCAGACCCAAGCAATACGTAGATAACAGGAATTAGAAAAGGAAGACCAGGGACCTAACTTGGAGTTTTCACCAACAGCTTTCCGGTCGGAAAATGTATTTTGTTCAGGTTCCTTCAACACAAAAACCACGACTTCCTACAATCAGCGCAAATCTACCTTCTCAAAAAGAACAAACGCGTGAGAGGAGCTGCCGAGTGGTGCTCAGACCTGCGGAGCAGCGTTTCGGGTGAGATAACCAAGCTCTCCCTCCTCGCCTGCCCTACGGAGCCCGGCGTGTGCTCCCCAGACCTAGGCCCGCTGGGGTGCCTCCCTCTCAGCTGGCAGGTCCGCCTCGGGAGGGAAAGGGGAACCCCAACAGGGGACACATCACATAAAACCACCCTCGGAACACGCCTCCCAGGGAGCCCGGGGTTCCCCAGAGCGAGTTCTGGAGCTCAGCTGGGGGTGAGAGGCATGGGCTCAAAGCGCTTTCAGGCTAGGTAAAAACGCTTCACACCCGCCAGCCGGCAAGCCGGCGAAGGGGAGGAGCGGCGGCCCCGCGCATTCGCAGCGTGCACACTTCCTCTTCCCCCGCCACCCATGGGTGTCGGCTTCAGCTGGGAGACTCACCAGCCTCCTCCCGGGCCTCCATGTCCGCGAGAGCTGTACACCGGCGGGGCTCGCGGGGAACGGTGTCCTGGAGGGACCGTTAAGGGAAAGGAGTGTGGCGGGGCAGGACGACGCGGGGCGGGGGGGGGGAGGGCGAGGAGAACCGTAAGGTAACTGGGGGAGGCGAGGGAGGGACGTTAAAACGGCTTCTCGCTGCTGATTGGCCATCTGGGTGCACTTCCTGTCGCTGCACGCGGCCAGGCAGCGGTTTAGGGGCTACTACTACAACTCCCCGCGGGATTATTCCCGCTTCAGGCTTTTCAGGCCGCTCCGTCGGTTAGACAGACCGGTGGCCGACCTAGTATAACCATTCAACCTAGGGAGGTAGCCGGCCGGGTGCCGGGGCCTGCCGCCCAGCTCTACATTTTTCGTATACCTCCGCCTAAGTGAGTGGATAAATAGTGCAGTGGCCGGCCCAGTGGGCTGCGGGTTACGCTCACGTGATCGGAGGAACCTCCGCCTCCTCCTTTTCCCTGACCGCGTACTGTGGTCCTTGAGAGTCGCAAACGTCTAGTCTGGGGTGGTGACGTTAATGTTTTACGGCCTGCCTTAGCGTAGGAAAACCTAAGAGTGAGGTTGACTATTCCTGAATTGGTGAAATGTAAGGGCGTTCCCTGAGAGAAGGGGCGAAGCAAAGGGAAACATCCGCGGGTGGGCCGCTAAGAGTTAATAACGAGCTAAGGTGGGGGAGGGGTGCTGGGCTCGCCACCAGAGGCTAGAACATGGCGGCGCTCGGAACGCCTGCGGGTGTTGTTACCTTAGCGTCTTCCCCCTCCCCCTCCCAGAAGGGGGTGGGGCGATGAGGTCATAGAGCGGTTCCCATCGCGCTTTGCGGCGGAGGAGGCGGTCCAGGTATAAAACCGGCTGCCGGGAGCCCTCTGGCTCCTCATTCATTTCCACCGGCTTGGGTTCCTCTTGTTTTAGCTGCAGCCTCCGTCTCAGTCCCCGCCCCCGCACGGCCTCGCGACCGCCGAAGCCACCTTTCCCCCCTCCCCTGCGATTTCCCGCTTCTCCTCGGTTGCTTCCCTCCAACCGCAACCATTGACGCCATGTCTGGATACTCGAGCGACAGAGACCGCGGCCGGGATCGAGGGTGAGTACGGACATTTGTCAGTCGCGGCTGAGAAGGGGTGGGGTGGGGGTGGGGTCGAGAGGAAGTGGGCTGGAGCCCTGTCGGCGACAGGAGGCCTCGGGCGCCGGCGGTCCGCGTCTAGTGGCCCTGTCCCTCAGTGCTGAAGGGATGTAAGGGTCTGTTGTGATGCCGCTTATTTTCATGTCTGGGCTGTGATTTGGGGGGACAGGCCCCAGGTGGGGAGACGAGGTAAAGGCGACGTCAAGCGGGGGTGAGTGCGGCGGGATGGTCTGCGGCATTTGGGGAGCCCCAGAAAAGTCCCCTAATCAGCCTGGCTTGGGGGGGTTCCGAAGCCGTTCGGGCGCGGGGGCGGCCGGTCTCTGCCCCGTCGGGGAGCTGGCGAGACAAAATGCCGGCCCCGGACATGGCGGCGGCGCCTTTGTTACCCCGCCCGGCGGAGGAGCTCAAAATGGCAGCTTTGAGAAAATGTGGCGCAGAGTGAAATGCTAGACAAAGGGGGAAGCGCCGCCCAAGCGGGAACGCGGCCCGGCGGACTCCGCCCGGGGCCGCGACTCCTCCCCTGGTACCCGGGCGGCCCCTCCCTCCCTCCTCGGCCTTATGTAACCGCGGTTACCTTCATCTTGAGCCCACCCACCGGGGTGCATAATGAGGCTCCCGGGGGACCTCCCCTTGTTTGGTGGCGAGCTGTCAGAACTCGGGCCCTTCTGTTATCTGCCTTCCGCTCGGAAACGTTCGGCTCTAGGGAACAGCTTGGTGTAAAGAAATGGGATTGTTGATCTTTTATCTCCCCTTTTGAAGCCTGGGTCCTTTCCCCACCCTTCTAGTTAGTGCCTTCACTCATGGAAAAGATGATTGCTTACCCCCCCGGGCTGTTCTGTAACAGGGATTTGGTCAGAATCTGTCCCCCATAGTCCGGTTCTTATTACCAGGCCAGATTCTCGTTTTAGTGACTGGGACACCTGGAAACAAGTGATGCTGCTAATTGTATGTGCTCACAAGGAAAATAGTAAAATTGAAATTGCTGTTAGTGAAGACTAAGGCTAGGGCTGACTGGCATAGGAATAGTCTTCAAGGTGAAGAAAAAAGTCATTCTAGTCATTTTAGGAATATGGTATTGCAAGCGAGTATTTATTGAATCCCATTCTTTTGTGCAATAAGTTAAATGATTACATTTTTGAGGCCTAGACTATTTTTTCTTCTAGGTTTGGGGCCCCTAGGTTTGGAGGAAGTAGAGGAGGACCTCTGTCTGGAAAGAAATTTGGAAACCCTGGGGAGAAACTCATTAAAAAGAAATGGAATCTCGAGGAACTGCCCAAATTTGAAAAGAATTTTTATCAGGAACATCCTGATTTGGCTAGGCGCACAGCAGTAAGTAATTTAAGTGATTTGACTTTTTTTTCTGGAGTTAGAATGCTTTCTTTAAGAGAGAATAGGATTGAGTAAACTAAAGTTATGCCTATGTACAGATGACTGGTGATATAGATAACCTTAGATGAAATTTTTTTTTCTCCTTAAGCAGCAGACTGAAAGCCTTTTATTCTTTAGATATTCATGAAAGCTGTTATTTGATTTAATCACAGTTTTGCTTGCTTTATGGAATAAATACTAGTCTGTATCAGAAGGTAATGAATTGCAGTTCATTGGGGGGGCATCATTCATTTTATATTTGTTTATAGTAAAGTTTTTGGTTTGAGGAAGTTGCCACCTGTAAGTTATAGAAAATAATTTTTGGACAACATTTTCTACATGACTGACTTTTATATTGCAGCAAGAGGTTGATACATATCGAAGAAGCAAAGAAATTACAGTACGAGGTCACAACTGCCCAAAACCAATTCTAAATTTCTATGAAGCAAATTTTCCTGGTAAGTATTCATTTGGTTCACATTTCCTGGAATCACTTTGTGCTTATTAATTTCCCTAACCTAGTGTTATTTTAATTACAGCAAATGTCATGGATGTAATTGCAAGGCAGAACTTTACTGAACCTACTGCTATCCAAGCCCAAGGGTGGCCTGTTGCTCTAAGTGGGTTGGATATGGTTGGAGTAGCACAGACTGGATCAGGGAAAACGCTGTCTGTAAGTCTTGAGATTTTTTAAATGCTATGCAAAAACATATGTAAATTTCAAAGTTTGTATACTTTTAGGAATACTAGTATGTTATTCAAGGTAGAAGTATCATTAAATTTAAAAGTTTGTTTAGGCTATAAAGCAACTTTTTTTTTCTCTAATTAGTATTTGCTGCCTGCCATTGTCCACATAAATCATCAACCATTCCTAGAGAGAGGTGATGGGCCTATTGTAAGTATACATTTTCCTTTTATTTCTCCATAGAATTACATAAATGATGAAAATTTTAAATGTTATATGGTTTAAATTGCATGGCCATGAAAGTCAAAATAAAATAATCCAACAGGTGCTTTTAGATATTGGGTGGAATGTTTAATCTAGATTCACCTTAGTTTATGGGACAAGTCTTAGATGCTTTCAGTGGTGACAAATTACAGCTAAATGTTCTTCCTAATTAGCTATGTTTTGCTGAAAATTTTCTCATTACATTTATAAATTGTTAATTCTATATTACTGCTAGACTGTATGTGCTAACAGCTGTTCTTCCTTCTTAGTGTTTGGTGCTGGCGCCAACGCGTGAACTGGCCCAACAGGTACAGCAAGTAGCTGCTGAATACAGTAGAGCATGTCGTCTAAAATCCACTTGCATCTATGGTGGTGCTCCAAAGGGACCACAAATACGGGACTTGGAAAGAGGTTTGTAACAGCCCTTTTCTCTGCCACAAACAGTTTTGGTGTGAATTGTATTGGTACCTTAATTCTTCTCCTCTTGCTCTTTCTTCATTATTTTGATCAGGTGTAGAAATTTGCATTGCAACACCTGGAAGACTGATAGACTTTTTAGAGTGTGGGAAAACTAATTTGAGAAGAACAACTTACCTTGTGCTTGATGAAGCAGACAGAATGCTTGATATGGGCTTTGAGCCTCAAATCAGGAAGATTGTTGATCAGATAAGAGTAAGTTGTTTAAGTTTGTTTAAACACAAACTACCCTTAAAATTGTGGCTAATCTATTTTTTTAATACCTGATAGACAAACTCATAAGTCTTTTTTTAGCCTGACAGACAAACCCTAATGTGGAGTGCAACTTGGCCAAAAGAAGTGAGGCAGCTTGCTGAAGACTTTTTGAAAGATTACATTCACATCAACATTGGTGCTCTGGAACTGAGTGCAAATCACAATATTCTTCAGATTGTGGATGTGTGTCATGATGTAGAAAAGGATGAGAAGTAAGTTTTCATAAAACTTTGTGCCTTTTTTTTAACCAGACATTAGAAACTTGGGTAAAAAACCTGGATTCTTAACATAGCATAATTTCTCTATTCAAATTGTGGTTTTTTATCCAGGTCTTGAACGCATTGAAATAGCTCTCAAATGTTGACTTTCCTGCTGATATTTAAAATTGTTTTTGTCCGACTTTTTTTTCCTCTAGACTTATTCGATTGATGGAGGAGATCATGAGTGAAAAGGAAAATAAAACTATTGTTTTTGTGGAAACCAAAAGAAGATGTGATGAACTTACCAGAAAAATGAGGAGAGATGGGTATGTGTTGAAAACGTGGTACATCTTTTTTCTACTGTGCCAATAATGTTTATGTTAGTGTTGCAAAACTGGGAAGACCAGGTGGTAAGGGAGGTATTCTAAAGGGTTTGGAAGTTTGACTTATGATAACTTGAATGTCCTCTAATTTCCCCAAAAAACAAAAAGTAAACTAAACCCCAAAGTGTTTCAGTCACAAAAGGGACAAATTAAATTAAAATGGAATCACTCAGTAATAAAACTATCATGATTTATTTGAAGGACTTTTGGGGATAGCATATTTTGGATTTAAAAATACCATTTTTGTCACTCATAACCTGTGCAGTTCACTGTGGACCTTAGTTCCTTTATAAGCAAATTGAGGAAGGTAAATAAAAACCAAGGTCTTAAAAATATAATTTTAAAATCAAATAGTGGAAGTTATATAGTCTATTACTAGCCAAGTCTGTGCTAATAGCCATGATTTCCTTTCCACTTATGATACATTATATGCCATGTATGGTTAGTTCATAAAGCTTGAACAGGGTGTTAACCAATTTGACTAAAGGACTGAATTAATCTATATATCTTGCATTTCTTTCTAAATTAGGTGGCCTGCAATGGGTATCCATGGTGACAAGAGTCAACAGGAGCGAGACTGGGTTCTAAATGGTGTGTATAAATAAGCTCTTGTGATGTTTAAAAACTTCTAAAAATCTGTTGTCAGTATTGTTCTGTGACTCTCATTTGTTCAATTCTCTTGATAGAATTCAAACATGGAAAAGCTCCTATCCTGATTGCCACAGATGTTGCATCTAGAGGGCTAGGTTAGTAGAAACACTTCATGACTTGGTTCTCCAGAAACAAAAAAACAACAACCATTATTTTTTTTTTTAAAGAAAGTTTATTGCTTTCTTTAACCTCTGCATTTTTCTAAGTTTTTTTTCACATAAAGGTGCAGTCTTTGTGGCAAGGCCTAGGCATGACAATCGGAGGACTCGAGGGGGATGGAGGACTAGTGATCGGCTGGCTGCTTCCAGTCGAATAGAGAGGTGAAAAGCTGAAAGCATTGTGTGCCAGTAATCTTCAAAAGGCAGAACATACCACCTTAACTACTACACCATAAACTGTTCTCTCAGGGGGAAAAAATGGAAGTTATTCACAGTTCACTCTGCCGTGGTATTTCTTCTGTCCCATGCTTTGCATGATTGCCATGGTACAGCGCTGTTTTGTATAAACTGTTTACTGTGATCTGTGGGTCTTTGAGTTTCAGTGACTTTGCTGAAATGTTGAAGAAATATTTCCAAACTTCAATGTTCAATGAAATTTTTGTTCCTTTGAAAAGGAGAGAGCAGCTTTAAAAGGTACTAGCCTTGTACAAATTGGTGAGTACTGGCACATGAGAATCTAGAGAAGGAACAACTTCTCACACTTAGTCAGTGGGAAAGGAAAGCAGTGCTTTGAAAGTTCCTCCCTCACCTACACAGTAGTCGTCATGTCGAGACCTGCCAGAGAGAGACACATTCTCAAGTGAATCCTGGCTTCTTGGAAGCGCTTGCCTAGACGAGACACAGTGCATAAAAACTTGATGGCTTTTGGGGGACAGGTATGTTTTTCTTGCAGCTGCGGTTGTAAGGTCTTGGCAAGACAAGCAGTGAGGCCCGAATTTTGAACTTCTGATGAGTGTGTAATACGAAGGACCATGTACATTTTTTGCTTAAAGGTCCTCAAATGAACACATGAAGAGGTTGCTGTGAACTTTAGTGGCCCTACTGCGCAGAAGCATTCAGATGTCACTTGATGATCTGTAAGGGAACTTGCTGAGTTGGGAATGAACTAGTGAATATGAATGCACATTCCTTGTGGTAGGTTATCACTGGGTGGGTGGCAAGATTTAATAGAGATGGAGTGTGCATTTAATTTTTTTTACCTCACTGGTATTCCTGCAGAAGTGGATAATCATTTTAACAATATTCTTTTCAGCCCATACCTTCTTGGGAATACAATTGTCTAACTTTTTATTTTTGGTCTGGCTGTTGTGGTGTGCAAAACTTCCTATGTTGCTTTTTTGCCACACTGCAACACTTTACAGATGTGGAAGATGTGAAATTTGTCATCAATTATGACTACCCTAACTCTTCAGAGGATTATATCCACCGAATTGGACGAACTGCCCGTAGTACCAAAACAGGCACAGCATATACTTTCTTTACACCTAATAACATAAAACAAGTAAGCGACCTCATCTCTGTGCTTCGGGAGGCTAATCAAGCAATCAATCCCAAATTACTTCAGTTAATTGAAGACAGAGGTTCAGGTACGTTCATTATTCTGAATTATGATAATTTGTTATTGTAATAAAAATTCTGTCTCAAGACTGTCACGTAAGAAATGCAATTTTGAGGAATTGGTGACAGATGAGAATGGAGGGACAGGGGAGAGAAAGGGTATTGCTTTACTTCAGTCTAAAGTATAATTTTTGACTGACACAGTATGGTAAGATGGAGATAAACTGAATTCCCCGCTGCTGTTTTTGCTTAAGATTTATTTGCAACGTTGAATTCCAGGAGACTGATTTTGACAATTTCTTTGTTTTTTTTGTCTTTTTTTTTTTTTTTTTTGCCTTTTTCCACACAGGTCGTTCCAGGGGTAGAGGAGGCATGAAGGATGATCGACGTGACAGATACTCTGCGGGCAAAAGGGGTGGATTTAATACCTTTAGGGACAGGGAAAATTATGACAGAGGTTATTCTAGTCTGCTTAAGAGAGATTTTGGGGCAAAAACTCAGAATGGTGTCTACAGTGCTGCAAGCTACACCAATGGGAGCTTTGGAAGTAATTTTGTGTCTGCTGGTATACAGACTAGTTTTAGGACTGGTAATCCAACAGGGACTTACCAGAATGGTTATGACAGTACACAGCAATATGGAAATAATGTCCCAAATATGCACAATGGCATGAACCAACAGGCATACGCATATCCTGCTACTGCAGCTGCACCTATGATAGGTTATCCAATGCCAACAGGATATTCTCAATAAGACTTTAGAAGTATATGTAAATGTCTCAGTTTTTTCATAATTGCTCTTTATATTGTGTGTTATCAGACAAAATAGTTATTTAAGAAACATGGGAGATGCAGAAATGACTGCAGTGCAGCAGTAATTATGGTGCACTTTTTCGCTATTTAAGTTGGATATTTCTCTACATTCCTGAAACAATTTTTAGGTTTTTTTTTGTACTAGAAAATGCAGGCAGTGTTTTCACTAAAGTAAATGTACAGTGATTTGAAATACAGTAAATGAAGGCAGTGCATGGCCTTCCAATAAAGATATTTGAAGACTGATTTTGAAATGGAAATTGTTTACTTCACAGTTGTACAACTTAAGTTAAATGGAAAATGTCATAGATGCTTTTCTGTATCAAATGCTAGTAAAAAGCCTAAACTGGTCTTGCATTTCAACCTACAGTATTGGTTGTTGGGATTAATTATGCATATCAGGGTTACAATCTTCCCTATCCCCTTAACCTTCTCTCCCTTCCCCCCCTTCCCCCTCTTTCCCTCACCTATTTAGGCTCAATAATTTTGAAAGAAATGAAATGAGTAATGGAGAAAGCTTCGTTGTAAGGTGAAATAATGGACATTATATACAGTGCTTTCAAGTTTACAAAAGCACTTTCTCACAAAACCCTATTTATTATTGGTAGCCTTGCTCCCATTTTTTTCCCCAATATGAAGCAAATTCTAAGCTCACACAGCTAAATCCCAAATCTTTTTGATGCAAAAGTGAGACTAGGGTTAAAATTATTTTCCTTGTGCTAATGCATGTGATGCCTTGTAGCATGTAAAATAAAAATTGCAAATATGTGCTTTTTGGAACAAGAAGTACTTGTTCTTTGGACTAAATGTCTGGCCTAAGTGTTACCTATAGCTAAATGTAAATTTCACTGGGCCTAACCTTGTAAAATGGTTGTCAAGAACCATATTCTTTTTTTCAGAAAGGGTAAATTTGGCTTTTTACTGTCACTTTTTAACAAGCAGAATTCCCATCGAAGGGCTGCGTTTTTATTTCCAGTAGTCTCACCATAGAGGATCAGTATTTTTTTTGTTTATAATTTTTTTTAATGCTTGGTATATTTGAGGTACAGATCCAACTAGAATAGCAGTTTTATCAGTGAATCATTAGTGAATCATTGACATTCTGGAATGTATTAGTTGCCCATTTGAGGGTTGAAGTCAAGAAATACTTCAAGTTTCTTGCATGAAACCTTGAGGCAAAGGAAAGATTCCCTTCGAAAGACTCAATCAGGAGTGTAGTGGGAAACCTAATAATAGGCATAGATGGTGTAGTAAAACAAAATATTAGGGTGCAGATTAAGTTATAAATTTCTGTATTTCCTGGAACAGACACTATTTTCTATCTTGGCCTAAATTCAATAGAGGTTTGTTTATATTGTAAGCTCAAGAAATCCATCAGTAACTTGAATAAGATTTTTATTACCAATTACTTTTAACTTTCTAGTTTCCCATTGTTTCAGAGCTACCTCTTACTCATACAACATTTCTATCAAGTATTTAACCTGTTACTTCCCACAGACTAATGAAACTTTGTGCTTTCTACTTGTGAAGTGCTTAAATATAAAGGAATAAATGCATTTATTTCCTCCAGAGACAATTTTGTATTTTTATGAGACCTTTTTTAAGGTTGAGTCCTCTGGTTACAAGTGACTTTTATGAATACAGAGGGTGGTGGGTCTGTATAATTATACATATGCCTAAGAGGTAGAGACCTAAATGTTTTGATGGGGGAAAAATCCTTGAAATGGGCTCTATTTAAAAAAAAAAACATTCAAAGCATGAAGGCAAATCGGTTATAGTGGCCATTTAAAAAAGATACTAGGGGATTTCTGTGTTACTTAGTGGGGATGAATATAGAACAAACAGAGGGAAATAGCTGTTACCTCCAAGCTAACATTTGAAGTGGTCCAAAAGAAATAATGAGTAAAAGATGGGTCTTACTAATAAGGAATTTTACATTACAAGAAAAGATAGGTTTAAGTAAAGATTAGGTAACTAGGGTAGTTTTGACAAGAGCCTCCTTCCATGATACTATGGACAAAGCCTTGACAATTTTTTCATTCAAATTATTTTCATTTGGGCCCTCTTCAAATGGTCCTCTATGGAATTGAGCTAAGAGTTCTAACACAGGACCTGGGTTTCAATTAAATCCTGCCTACGTTGTGTGTATTTAAAATTATCCTAGTCGGAGGTCCTTCTAGTTATAGATTTATGGTTTCTACTGGAGTAGGCCCTGCTCAAATGCTGACTGCTCAATTGTTGGCTGTTTTTGATTACCCAGGCAAAAGTGGTTAATAAAAGATAACTCCTATGAGATTTAATACTTGCCACTTAATGGGAACACATGCTGCCCTGTGATGTTTACCCTCACAGGTACATTGCACATAGTAGGAAGGTATGCAGTTTCAACTGCCTGCCTTGGTGTGCCCCATTCCCCATTGCTTAGAAACTCACTCCCATTAACATTGCTTATTTTTGAAGACTTGTAGTCCACACTACCTTTTTCTTTGTATATTCTCCAGTATGCTGACTTTAATTCTAGAGATTCTGTGTTAATGTGGATTTCAGGTTTCCTTCACTTGAATTGTTTTGGCTCCCCTCAGCCAAATTTCATTGAATTTCATTCTTTTAAGGACTATCTCAAGTCCCCATTTTCTTCTAAAAAGGCTTCCCTAACTACTACAGTTCTCATGCCCCCTCTTCATTAGAACCCCAAGAATAAATTTCCAAGAAGGTAGGGAGCATAATATACTCTCATATCCTCATTTCCCACAAGCTAACTACATTCCAGAATTATACTCCTTCAACAACTTTCACAATATTTTCAACGGTCACCCCAGCAAGGAGTCGTCATTCTTGCCTGTATTTCCATAGCACTTTTGTCTTTCAAGGTACTTGTTAAAATTTGTGTGCATGCCCTTTTTTTTTTGTTTCAATTGTAAATGACTACAGGACAAAAGAGCGAGTTTTGTACAGTATTGTATCTTACATAAAGCCTTTTGTAGAACAAAGACGGCTTGATACATTGTAACATGTTTAGGTGAGAGCAGCCGCGAGACTGCCGGAGCAGCCGGCTCCTCAAATCTCTGCCCTCAGTGCAGTCCATTAAGTTGAGAGAGAAACACGTCTGCTGGGACAGGCTTAAGAAAACAATGCAGTTATGCTTACATCTCGTTGGTTTGTTCATCTAAGGCAGCTTGAGGTCATCTGGGAGACAGGTTGCTAGGAGGGAGCTGCATATTACCCCCTCCCTCCCCCCGAGGGTTCACATTGATTATCAAGCCCCTCGGGTGGCGATGCCCTGGCAGTCGTAGGCGCTTTAAAGGATTTTTTTATGCCTAATAATTTCATGCATTTCACCTAATATTTTAGATAACATATAGTTTATATAACAATAGTTGACATTTTTTGTTTAAAAAAATTTTTTTACTCGAAGCCATTTCCGGGCCTGTGCCGGAATACAGAGTCGGAGGGCGGAGCTGAGGTTGGAGCAACGGAAGTGGCCGCAATCTCTGGGAAGACAAGGAAGGCGGGGAGGAGCTGCTTGAAAATGGAACCTCATCAAAGCGATAGCGTGGAGGTGGCGGGGAGGACAGACCATCTGCGGGTGGGGCCGAGGGCGGAGCAGCCGAAGCTGGAAAGGCCGGGGCGGAGCTCGATCCCCGAGACCACGACGGGCTTGCAAAGGCAAACCTCGCGCTACTTCGGCCTAGGCGGCCAGGAAGCCTAGGTGCACGTCGCGAGGATACGTGACTTGGCCTCCTGGAGTCGAGACTGCGGGATGCTAGTCTCGTGCTCGCCTGATTTCCGGCGCGCCTGCGCACCCCGGACTCCCGAAGGGTCGTGGCGGTTTACGGAGGCCGAGGCTGCTGGAGTGCAATGACTGCGCCTACCGTGGCTGGGGTCTCCCGCGGGACTTGGGGTAGCTCTCAGTCCAGGATTTGGGCTCCCCTCGAGGCGGGTGGATGGGCGAGACAGCGGAAGAGAAGACGACAGCAGAGGACCTACGTGAAGCCTCCCGAGCGCGGCGATGACCAGCCCCCTGCCCCCGGCCGGGCCGCCGAGGGGAGCGAGGCCCTTCTGGACATCTGTCAGAGGAGGCATTTCCTGGTGGGGCCCCAGCAGCCGCTCGGGAGGGACTGGCTTCGGAGCGGCCAGCACCCGGGCTTCGGCCCCCTGGGCGTGGGGCTCAGGAAGAACCTGGCCTCGCAGTGGTGGTCCTCGGTGGCGGCGTTCAGGGAGCACATCTTCCCGCTGGACACCCCGCACCACGAGCCGCGCTCTGCCGCGCCGGGGGGCCGAGGCCTGTGCTTCGCCCCCGCAGACGCCCTGCGGGCCGCCCTGCGAGACGAAGCGCTCACGAAGGAGCAGCTGGTGACCTCCGTGGAGAGCCTCTTAGCTTGCGGGACGCTGCGGGAGAACCTCTATCACGGTACGCTCGGCCTTCGCGCTGCCAGACAAGCGCCCAAGGTAGTCCTGCCTGGCCTGGCTTTTTAATTGCAGCAGCCCTTTTTATTCATAAGGAGCAGCAAGCCAACCCGTTGGCGGGGTCGTATTTTTGAGCGTCGCTGCCTGGTGCACAGATTATCTCCCGGGGGCGTGCCGGCATTTATCTGAACTCTGCAGGAAACTGGCCAATAGAGTCTTTTCTCTTCCCTTGCAGTGCGAGAATCTCAGTTTTTAACAAGACTTTTTTTATCCTCCCACCGACGACTTCAGTTTAAAAGAATCTCGGAATGATTGCCGTGCAGGCAGCTTCGGTAGATCCCGCTTATTAAAGCCATAGGGAAAGAGATGGAGCTCGTGCTTTCAGTGTTACTCTCGTATTTTGTGAAATGCTGATAGTCATTTCTAAGAGAGGCGTATAAGTACCCGCCTTTAACTAAAAAATGGTTTTGTTGGGTCAGCCAGTGAACAGTTATTAAACACCTAATACAGATGCGGAGAAAAAAACCCAATTCTTGCCCTTCAGTTAGTGGAGAAAGGAAAAACATAACTAAAAGGAAGCTGAAAAAGGGGGTGGGTAGGGAGGGCGTGAGGGCAGAGAACAGGGAAGGGACTCGATGCAGGGGAGAGAAGCCCCAAAGTGGTGCAGTCAGGTGAGAAATGAGGTGCTCTGAGCTGAGCTCCCTACTTGAGTGAAGTCCGTGGTTCCACCCCCTCCTCTGAGAGACTGAGAATTGTGATGAGGTGTGGGGTAAAATTGTTATGAGATATCTTACAGGCTGATGAGATTTTCCACAGTAAAGAACTTTCTGGGATATGGTGGGAAAGTCAGAGAGGCCCCAAAGTAGTGTAACTAGGTGAGAATGAGGGTTAACTTGAATTATACTTCAAAATAAAAGCGTGTTTTCCTAAATTAAAAAGCCAAACCAACATCATTTTCAGGTTTCTGTGAAGTTATTTTTTGAGAATCAGTAAAATCATAAGCAGAACCAAGTTTTTAAAAGTGGAGCTTTGCTTTTGCACATGGTGACTTTTGCAATAATTGTAAGATTTCAAGATGGAGCGTGATAAAGTGGATAGTATACTTCTGTTTGATACTGCATTTCAAGTATGTCACCATAGGTATGTCACAACCTCTCTGAGCTTCTGTTTCCTCATCTGTAAAATGGTGCTACCTATACTTCTGGAGAGTCTTAGGATGTTCAGGTGAGATATTGTATGTAAAGCACTTTGCAAACATTTTAGTGCTATCTAAATTTTGGTTTGTTTACTGTGAACCAATATTGATAGGATTTGTAATGCTTAGGAAATCTATAAAGAATTTTTTATTGAGTTTAAATCACTGCTAACTAATCTGAAATTACTGTTAATGATATCGTAGTTGGTTGGGAGTGTTTAGATGCCTCATCCAAAAAAAAGTGATTAGAGAAGTGACAATTCTGAATTGGATCATCAACCTTAAGTGGAATCTTGTAAAACTATTGATTTAAAATGTTTTGGTAATTATTAAATAACATGGATTACGTGAAATTACAAGAAATTACACAAGAATTAATGAGTTCTTAAGGATGCTTTGTCATCATTGCTACTACATATATTTTGCTAAAATTAGAATACTGGGGACATATATAATAGAGATTTGTAAGTCAGGCTAAACTATGAAACATAAATTTATAAAGATGAATGGCTTATATTTTGACAGGTGCTTTGAAACACTATGTTACTTGCCTCGATTTGGTAAACAAGAGGCTGCCTTATGGTCTTGCTCAGATTGGAGTGTGTTTTCAAGATGTTCCTGACGTTGGGCATACATGTGATGGCATTAAAAGGTACAAATTCAGCTAAGCATTTATTAATGGGTATGCAAAGATAAATAAGGTGCTCTCTCTCAAAAAGCTTACGGCCAGGGAGAAAAGATGTGCAAAGGAATCTAATACAAAGCAGAATGTTACAAGTACGTAAGAAAGATACGGATAAAATATTGAGAGTTCAGACATGGAGAGGTCAACAGGGAAGACTTCATAGAAGAGGAAGCATTTGAGATGGGTGGCAAAAGATAAGGAGGATCTCCACAGTAGGGATTAGGAGGGAGGAAAAGCTTCTTTGTTGAATTGCTTGAAACAGGAGGTGGAACAGTAGGTGTGACTAGAGCATAGATTATTTAGAGCTGAGAATAATGTGAAGTAAAGCTGGAAAAGTAGGTTGGCACCTAAATGTCTGTGAACCTTCACTTTTTGATTTGGGATAGACTTTGTGAAAGCAAATAATTACAGTTTAACTCCCTGATTTTAAAGGCATTCCTGACCTTTCTGTTTTTAAAGAATAGGTGAAAGAACCATGTCTTCCTTGGTGTGGTTTACTTCTGCAAGAACAGCAGGCCAGTGGCTTGATTTCTGGTTGCGACATCGACTTTCGTGGTGGAGAAAGGTATTTTTTTAAACAATATTTTATTTTACCTCTAATTACATATAAAAACAATTTTTAACATTCTTTTTTTAAAGTTATGAGTTCTAAATTCTATCCCTCCCTTCCTCTTTTCACCACTCCCTAAGATGGTAAGCAATCTGATACAGATTATCCATGTAGTCAAGTAAAACAATCATTTTGTGTATGAAGACTTGAAAAAAAAAGAAAGACAAAAATAGTATGCTTCAATCTGTTTTCAGACAATATCAATTCTTTCTCTGGAGGCAGATGATATACTTCATCATTAGTCCTTTGGGATTATCTTGGATAATTGTATTGCTGAGAATAGCAAAGTTATTCACAGTTGTTCATTGTGTAGTATCGCTGTTACTGTGTGCAGTGTTGTCCTGGTTCTGCTTATTTCACTTTGTATCAATTCATGTAAGTCTTTCTAAGTTTTTCTGAAATCGTCCTGCTTGTCATTTCTTATAGCACAGTGATATTCCATTGCTATCATATATCCCAGCTTGTTTAGCCATTCCCCAGTTGATGAGCATCTCCTCAATTTCCAATTCTTAGCTACCATAAAAAGAGCTGTTATAAATATTTTTGCACAAGTATAGGTCCCTTTCTCTCTTAAAATCTCTTTATAATACAGACCTAGCAATGATATTGCAGGATCAAAAGGTATGCAGTTTTGTAACCCTTTGGGCATAATTCTAAATTCCTCTTCAGAATGCTTGGATCAGTTCACAACTCCATTAATAGTGTATTAGTGTCCCAATTTTCCCCCATCTCTTCTGACATTTATCGTTTTCCTTTTTTGTCATATTAGCCAATCTGATAGGTATGGGATGGTAGGAGAAAGGTATTTTGGTAAACATCCTGAATTTAAAACCTTTTAAAAAAAAAATTAAGGGGAGGCATTATAGCATAGTAGAGATGGATTTATGTTTAAGAGAGACATGGGTTCAAATTCTCAATCACAGATAACCGTCATGTATCTATGTATAAAAAGACTTTTGGCATGTCCAAATTTATGAATGGAATAAATTTCTTTGAATATTGTTTATAGTTTAACTATTTGTGTAACATGTTGAATTCAAAATTTAATATTTCCACTGATAGTCCATGCAAAAAAGTTGACTGCTTTTTAATCATCTGTTATTTTTAATGTTAAAAGTTGTAGAATTGTTGCTGGCAAAGCCTGTTTCAAATGTTGGTTTTTCTTCTTAACATATAGTACTATCATATCAGCTAATGTAGGTCAAAATAATTACAACAGAAATCATACAGTGAAGAATTTTGTATAAAAGTTTTTTCTATCGTAGTAATATTTAATGATCATCAGAAACTTTCAGTAGCTTCCTATTGCATACTGTATAAAATTTAAAGTCTGAACTTCCTAACCTGACTGCAGAGAGGTCATGAAGGATGAGCCCTGAGTAAAAGGCCATTAGATTTGGCAACTAAGAGATCATTGTTTACTTTTTAAGAACAATTTTAGTTGAATGATGAAGTTGGAAGCCAAACTGTAGAGAATTAAGAGATTGAGGAGAGAAGAAGAGTGAAGCCTCTTATTGTAGACAGCTGTCTCAAAAATTTACTCACAAAAGGGAAGAGACAGGACAAAAACTAATAGCCATAGATGGATCAGTGAAGGTTTTTTGAGAACGGAGTCATGGGCATGTTTTGTAGGCAGTAGGGAAGCAGCCTAGAATAGGAAGAGACTAAAGATTAGTGAGAGAGTGGGGATGATATAGGAGGTAATCTCTTTGGGAAGATAGGATGGAATAGCATCACTTTGAGCACATGGAGGGGTTAGCTTTCACAAGGAGAAGAGCTACATCTTCATGTGAGACCAGTGAAGGACTAAGGGAATACATCTGAATGATTGGAGATGAAGGAGCTCTTGGTGAATGGACTCATTTTTTTTTTCAGTGAAATAAGAAGCTGAGAGGTTGCCATGGGAGGTTTGAAGAGGGATGAAAAGATTTGGAAAAGCCTCTGTGGTCAGTGGGATAGTAAATTTGATTAGGGAGGTATGCTTTACTGCAGTGAGGGCACAATTAAATGTAACATAAATTTGTAATGGACCAGGCAGCATGGTCTCTTGATTTCCTACAGCTCAATTCAGTAGAACATGAATAGAAGCCAGTAGAGTAGATAGTAAGAGTAATCCAAGATTGAGGTTTGGCAAGACATGATTGGTGATAGTGGAGTTGGGGAGCACAGGAGACTTGAGTGTAAGTATTAGTAGAATTGAACTGGTTCACCAAGGAGTCAAGATAGGGAAGGGAGGAGAGTATAGCCAATATAGGGGTGATGGCTTGGGGGAAGAAAACCTGAGAGTAAGAGGGATTGGAGGTGATTATGAGGGTGAAGAACAAAGTTAGAGGTGGTAAATCCATGGGATTCCTAAAAGATTATGATCAAGTAAGGGAATTCATGAACATGGAAACAGAACACTTGTGGGTGATGGCAAGATCAAGGGTATGAACATTTTTATATTAAGATGAGGTGGAATGAATAGATCATGGAAACTAAGTAGATTGAAGAACTATGTGTATTTGAGGGAGTATCAAATATATATGATGTTTCCTAGTAGGAAAGCATGATTTGAAGTGGAGAGAGACTGTGAACCAGGCAGTGAACTCATTGAGGAAGGAAGGAGAGTGAATGATAGGTACTTTATTTGATAATGGTCACCAGGATCTGGATTTGGTGGCAAATTTAGATAACTTGGGCATCACGAAGAGTAGAAGTTGTTGAGTAATAGTGATAGAGTTTAGAAGTGGTATTGAGGAACAAGAAGTCTCCCAACTCTTCCACCATGACCAACGAATAGGGAACATGAATAAAAATACAGCCAGTACTGAGAAAGGTTGGCCAGGCATGCGTTGTCACAAGGTAGGAGGCAGATCTGAGTTCTAGAAGATGGCTGGAAGTTAATTAATTGATTAACTGGCTTAATTAAGCTGAAAACAAGTTTGTTTTCAGGTAATCCAGAGAGCACAGTTGAAGGGATGGGCAGATCCAGAATGGGACATAGGAGGAGGAAGTTAGGATGGGAAACAGAGTTTGTAGATCAGCAGCCAGGACTTCAGAATCGCTGGGTTGGGAAGAACATTAGTGGGTGAGAATATGCTAAGCATTGAGAAATGAGTCCAAGTGGAGTATTAGTAGGTGAAGAGAGGTCAGTTGAAGAAGGCAAGTGATTCAAGGCAGGTTGTTCAAGGTTTTCCTTTGAAGTCCAGCCTTTTGACAAATGTTAAGTGGTGATGCATTGTGGGAGGTCCACTTCACTTCAGGCAGTAACAGTCAGATTTATGTCTTACTCCTCTCACCTCTATAACATCACTTCATGCTGTTGCCAAATTTTCCCTTTCTATAGGTTTTACCCAACTTCTACTCTTTCCTCTGTATTCTGCTCACTACTATCATGGACTTATTCTCCTACCACCCCAAAGAGAAGGGGGGAAATTGAAAGGCTTTTCTCCACTTCTCTCTCTTTCTAATTAGTACATAACCCAGATTCCTGTTTTTTATCTATGTCCCTGTCTAAGAAGGTGCAGTGTACAAATTTTTTTTGAAAGGAAATCAAACTACAGAAATACCTTGTACACACTCCATATTCATGTCCTTTTCTAGCTTGAAATGCATTAAAAAAAACTTTTCATAAAGTTTTTCATTAACTTCTTAGGGAATAGTATTCAGGTTTTTTCTTTTTTATTATTTTTTGGAAGACCTGTGATTTCTAGGTTTTCTCTTCACATCCTACCTTCAAATTCAGTATTTTTGCTTTGTAGGACTTTGAAGTATTCCTGTAATTTTGTTTTTGTTCCCTTAATTTATCTTCTGCATTTTTACATTTCAGTTCTGCTAATCTTTTTATGAGAATCAATCACTGTGGGTTCTACTACTCTATTATTCAAATTTTTGTAGTCTCTGACTACACTTACTCCTTTGTTCTTTGAGAGCTCTTTATTTTCTATCCTTATTTCTTTGATATTTTGGGGTTGCTGGGGATGCTGAAAGACTCTCCCTGGGTTGCCAGAATGAAGCAAGACTTGAAACTAAGTCTTCCTGACTCTTAAAACCAGCTTTTATCCATCAACCAGATCACATGATTATCATGTGTTGAAAAGGTGCTAATCTTCACTGTTTTGGGAATTTCCTTCTTAGGAATTGCCAAGAAAAATTGAGGAACAGGCATATTACAGAAAAGTTTGTTGATATTTTTACGGAATTCTTTGCTTTTCTGAACCACTCAATCAAATTATCATCAATCATTTTTAAGCTCCTACCAAATAGTGAGTACTCTGCTGGGCTTAGGGATGCAGAGGCAAAGATCAAACAGTCCCTGTCTCAAGCAGCTTGTGTTCTATCAGAGGAGACAATATGTATATTGAAAATAAATAAAAGATAGTTTAGAGAGAGAGGGCACCATGATGGAGTTCTTAGAATTTCTCTATTCTTGTTTCAAAGGCTCCTGCTGAATTTGTTGTGCTAGTTTCATCTTAACCAGCAGATTTTCCACTTGGTTTCCTTGTGAAAATGTTTGCCAACTGAGATGAATCTTTTCTTTGAAGGTATGCTTCTTTTTGCTCCTCAGTCAGTGTTTGCCTGTCCTCTGACTTTTCTTTGGTATCCTTGCCAAAATTGTGCTTATTAACGTCTGATCTTTGCTCTCTCAGATCGCCAGGTTTGGACAAAGTCTGTTATCAAGTAAAGAGAATAGTTGTTTGGGTCATTGCCAGACAGCAATACTGAGTGGATGAATGAAAGCATTTATTAAGCACTCAGGGTCTGCAAAGCATTTTGCTAGGCAATAAGAAGGGGCAATAAGAAAAGTAGGAGACAGTAGTGCATATTCTTCATTTTACCATCCTACTCATCTGGTTTCTACCATTGTTTCCCAGCAGTTCTCCACCCCTCTCCCTCACCCTCCCAATCTGTGTACCATCCCTGGGAACTGATCTTGATGAGGTGGGGCACTACTTTGAAGCTGGGTCTTTCCTTTACTCTCTGTGCCTTCTTCTACTGTTTATTTCTTCCTGTGCTGTATTAATTACTTTTTTGGTCTCTTCCATTTTCATCCTGCACATTCTTCCCTACTCCTCCACAGCTACCACTTTTCTTCTGTGGGCTTGGTTCTGACCGAGTTCATGCGTATCAATTCTTGGCAGTGGGTTTTGTCTGACACTGTCAAGCTATTAATACCAAAAGTTGCTTGAATAAAATTATTTATAGTTTTCGCAACAGTTGCCAGTCTACTCTATTTCAATTTGGAGTTTATGGGAGTGCCTAGAGTGATGGTCTAGCGAGTTAAACTTCAGTTACTTTTTCTATAAGAATTACCTTCTAGTGGGTCTGTTAGCTTCTTGCCATTGGTGGATTTTCTGAATTTGGGATTTTTTTTAAATTATACTATTTGATGTGGTAGTAGGAAATCACCCTCTTAGAGAACCTATTATTTCTGCATCTTCCAGAGTTACACTAAATTCTTATTTCTAAAATTGGAGCTAAATTAACATTAAACTTGATAAAAGAGCAAAACATGAACATTTGAACTTTTCTTTTTTAGTTTGCAGTAAGTCCATCTAACTTCAGCAGCAGTGACTGTCAAAGTGAAGAGGGACATAAAGGAAGCAAGCTGTTCTACAGTTTTCCCTGGGGAAAAGAGCCAATAGAAACACTCTGGAATCTTGGAGACCATGAACTTTTACAGTTGTATTCTGGAAACAAATCTAAATTACATGTGGGTGATTTACTTTTTCTTGACTATACGTTTTCTCAATAATAACCTGAGTGGGACAGATCCTAAATTATGATGACTTATATGTGCACTTTGGGATAAACAGAAAAGAGAGGTAATGGGAGTTGAGGAACTGAGAGGCAAGGGTTTTCAAAGATAGTTAAGTGGAGAACATTTATTAAATACCTACTTTGTGAAAGGCAGTTTTCTAGTGACAATAGAATACTGGAAGTCAGACATTTACTTTACTGGAAAGGACGGAGTACCTGGAGATTTATAGAAGGCAGCAACAAAGATTTGGACAGGATAGAGTGAACTTTAAAAGAGGTTGCTGAATGATAGTAGAGGGAAGGTCTAAAAGTAGCATTGAGCAAGGAGTATAATAATTCTTCCTCTTGGCCCAGTTTTCTAGGGAGGGAAAAAGCAGCCAGCTTCAAGTTGGGTGCTGAGAGATAAGATTATCTTCAGGAGAACAATAGATTTCCTTGAACCCCAGAAAATGGAAGGAATGTGCAAGGAAGAGATACAGAATGAAAAAGAGTTAAACAGTGAAGAATAGGAAGCTAATAGGAAGGCTGGGGCTGAGTTGTATTGAGATGTGAGTATGGGAAGAAGTAGTAGGGGAAAGGAGTTTTTGCCTAGGCAGAAGCTGGTTCTGAGGTACAAGGACTAGAACAGGAATATACTAGCATCTTTCTTGAACTCCGCTGTTGCATCACTAACTAGACCTATCGGACAATTCTAACTCAGTGTTTTGTAAGAATCTCAAACTTAATATGTCCAAAACAAAACTCATTCTCTTTATCCCTCCTCCTCACATCCACCTTTCTTACTGTTTTTGTTGTTGTTGCTGAGGGCACTGCTATGGTTCCAGTCACCTAGACCTCTGTGACTCCTCACTCTACCTAATTAGTTGCCAAGTCTTGTCTGTTCTATCTTCCCAGTGACTCTTGAATCTGTTCCTTATTCTCCATACTCACAGTCACTAGCCTGGTTCAAGCCCTTATCACCTTTCAATTGGACTATTGAAAGAGCCTCCTAGTATCTCTACTTTTTAATCCATCTTCCATATAGCCAGAGTGCTAAAGTACAGGTTTGTCTTGGTCATACTGGTGGTTCCCTGTTACCTCTAGGATCAAATGCAAATTCTTTAAAGCACTTTACAGCTTGACTCCAGTCTACCTTTCCAGCCTTGTTGTATATTGTTCTCCTTCACTTCTGGATGTTCTTCATGTATAACACTCCATCTCCAATCCTTTGTGCCTTTACAGAGGCCATTCACCCATATCCATAATGCACTGCCACCTCACTTGGACTTCTGCAGTCCCTAGTTTCCTTTAAACCTTAATTCAAACATCACTTGCTGAAGTCTTTCCTGATTCTCACCCTCTCTATACCTTAGTGTCTTCCCAGCAAAGGTACCTTGTATTTATTTTATGCATATTTTATATGAGAGGTAGGGTGGTCTGGTGCATAAGAGAGCTGACATCAGGGTCAGGAAGGCCTGGTTATAGTTCAGCCCCAGACACCCTGGCAGTGTAACTGGAGAAGTGGAGAACATTGAACCTTAACATCTCAATGTTCTCAACTATAGTTTAAAGACTATAAGTTGCAAAATAAGTGTCGGTCTGGATCCTTCCATTCCAGATTTTGGACATACTTAAATGTTGTGTCTCTACTGGAAGTTTGAGGACAGACTTGAATCTTTGTATTGTCTATTCCCTAGCATGGTTCCTGATGCAGGGGTCATTCCTCCTTATCTGGGGTACACTCCCACCTCAATGTCACTTCCACAATCCCTAGTTCCTTTTAAACCTCATTTCAGAAATCACCTCCTATGTAAGGCCTTTGCTGGTAGACATTTCAGAGTAGTGATAATAAATATTTATTGATGAATTTATAGAAAGTGCCTGGTATGGAGAAGCATGTTGACTCTTAAGGGTGGTCTAGGATATGCAAATGCCTATTCAGAGCATGTGAGTCTTGAGGTGAACAGGAAATAGATCAACTATCATAAATAGTGACCAATTTTGGGGTGCTTATTCTCCAAGGCACTGGGCTGAGTGCTAGGAAGCCTAAGGAACAAGATATGACACAGACCCTGCCCCCAAAGGGTTTTTTTAGGGCAGGGACAGAGCAAGTGTTGTTGCCTTCCTTACTGATCTGATAATCCCACGGGGCTTTTGTCAGGCTGATCCCAGGTATCTTTCAAGGGATTGGGTCCCCAGGCTAGGTGACCCATGGGAATTTTTTGGAAAGGAGGCCAGGCTGAAGTCACCTGTGGACCTTAAAAGGGAGACCATGAGAAAGTAGGATCAGCCAAGGGGTGAGAAGGAAGAAGCCTCACGGAACCATACTCAGTACCTAGCATAAAGCCTTGGTTGCCACAGTTTAGTTCCCATTTTATATTTTGTAATCATTAAATTTATTTTTAAAATAAAAAGATTTAGGATTGATGTTAGAATTATGCACTATTTTGGAGTACCTATACTTTGTAGAAGTGTTCCTTCATTCCACTAGCATTTATTAAGCATATACTGTTTGCCTTACCCTGGGCTTGGCCTTGAGGATGTAAAAATAAGTAATGAACTCAGCACTCAAGAATCTTGAAACAAAAGACAAATTGGAGTACTGAAATAGAAGGAACAAATTACGTCAGTTATATCGTTCAGATTATTGTATAACATTTAGTGGCTGTGTTCTTTCTTTTCCTATATCCCCTATATTACTACTAAGGGCAAAAGTGCAACATTTTTGATTTGCTGCCCCATTTCTCTGTCTTTTAGAAGTTAAAATATCTTCTTATGGAAAAAAGGAAAGCACTGAAGACTTTTTTATAGACTAGAGAATATTCCCTGGATAAATTTAAAAAGAAGCAGGTTACTTTAGGTAAAAAAAAGAGTCATTGTCCTGCTTCCCTCCATCTCCCCACCTCACAAAACTTCTTTTATCCATTCTCTTTTTTAGACTTCTTAACTCACAATGTTCAGAGCTGCATAACTGAGTATTAAGATTTTTAATTACTTGTTGTGGCTAGGGATATCTTTGCATCACCAGAAGGATCAGGGTGTCAACTGACACAAAAATATTATAATTTTACTTTGAAATAAAAATTATTCTGCTTTCTATTTTATTTCCCTTAGGGATTAAACAGTACTGTTTTCAGTTGATGTAGCTTAGTCTCCTTTGAGTTATTCTTAAATTCTGTTCCTTCTAGTGTTAAAAGGGCCAGAAAAAAAAAGGCAGGCTAATACTTGTTACTGTTCCAAGCCTGTGATTATCCTAAGGAGGACTTCCTTACTGTCAACTTTACTCCTTCTTGAAATTACTGTTTTTGTGTTTCTTGTAGTTCCAAGATTTCAATACTGGTGGCTCATTAGTTTGAGATGTGCTACAAAAGTATTATTTACAATTATAATTAGTAAGCTCTTTAGAAAGTTTGTCCCAATTTGATTATTTTGTGTCTGCTTTAATCCAGTTGTGTAAGGATTACTTGGAAGAGTTAACACCCAAAATATTATAAAGACATCATTTAACAGTGCTTTTCGATTAACATCTAAGCATGTTTCTGGAAGGACCACTTGTAGAAAATTTTGAAAACAGGAATCAACAGGTTATGCAATAAAAATAACAAGGTATAGTAAATCTTCTGTTATAGTGGGATAGTCTGATATTGTAGTTAATGCAGTAATCATATATATCATATTCTAAGAAAATTGATAGGTTTCAAAAAATTGGAATGCCATAGAATACACAACACTAAAACTCTACTTAACGTTTCTTTGATGCAGAAGAAAGCACAAGATCTTGCAGTATCTTCAAGTCATTGTTTCGAAAATGAGTTATGTTGCTGTAGTGTTTATGGAAGTGTTAGTTTAATAGTGTTCCTGTGTAATGGAATGCTACGTAACTGAAAGTTCATGACATTAACGTTGCTTTATACATTTTAAATAATTGTAATTTTACAATATTGTGTTAAAATAGTATCAGAAAGTGAGTTTAAAATTTGTATGAAGTATAAATCCTAGGACTATAAGTGAGATGTAGGAAGATTTTTTCAGAGTAATTAGCTTGTGAAGCTGCCAGATGATTTGCTTCTATAGAGAAAGAAATGAGGAAGGGAAAGGACAAAATTGATAATTTGCATAAAGAAACTTTAAAGATTTCCAAAGTTGAAAATTTTAATATTTTAGATGTCAGCTGAGAGGAGAAAATAGTTACTTGCTAAAAAAAAAAAATAATCACTTAATAGTATTATAGTAGTACCAAACAAAGGAATTTAAAGTGAAAGGCATTTTTCGGCTTTTCTGACAAATGTATATTCTTTTTTTCTGTGAAGGGCCGAGATGGAAGAAAAAATGTGGTTCCTCAAGTTCTTTCTGTGAGTGGAGATCTAGACCAAGGAGTGTTAGCTTATCTCCATGATTCCCTTCAGCTAACAGATAAATCCTTTATGGGAAAGAAGGATCTTCAGAGAAAGGTACTTTGGGAGACATGGGAAGGATGCTCATAGGAGACACTGAGGAAATCAAAATTATATACAGTTGTTTCATTTTAAAAGTTTGTGGCAACAGTTTCTCTAACATGAAAAAGTTTAATTTTTTTAGAATTTTTGGTACCAAAGAATTTCAAAATTTTTCATGGTCTGTTCTAACAGTAAACTTAGCTTCCTATGGTAGTATGGAAGAGGCCTTCCCTTCTTAACTGGTTGATCATATAGCCTGACTTGTTTAACCTGGAGGAGGTTAGCAGCTGCAGTAGCTGTATAGCTTCCTGAATATTTCCAGAAGATAGGTTCCAGTCATATGGGCTGATGGGTATTTTCAGAAGATAGATTCTACTCAGACCCAATCAGTTGACTGCAGCATCAACAACCTAGCAAGAGGTAAGACCAGTTGGTAGTAGTGACTTCTCTAGTTTCAGACATAGTGGAAAAAGTAGTGAACTAGCAAGTGTCCACAGCTCATCCAAGAAGCGGAAGCATGAAGACTGCTAAAAAAAAATGCATATATGCCTGCTTTAGGTTGTGAGACTAAGTCTAAATTTTGATCAGGGGCCTGGCAGTATTCTTCTGTTTAAATGTTGTATTGTAACGTATACTGTTTTGTTTTTCCACATCAAGGGTAAAGTATCCATTCAGACCATATTTTTATTACCTGAAGGACTTTGTATATGAAGATTTTATTTAAAAGTATTAATTTTTATGTAAATATGTCTTTTCCCATAGTTTAGTGATCTTTTATGTAATGTAGAATCCATGGATGGTAATGGATAATTTAAATAATGAATCATCATACTCTTAATTAGATTAATCATTAGTTCCTTCCACCTCTTAGAGAGGAATGTTAGCAGAAAGTCCAACTGCTGATTTCATAGATGAAGAAATTGAAGTGATTTGCCCAACGTCACATAGTAAAGTAGTAGCAGAGCAAGGGCTAGCTTCTACACCATTTCTCTTAAAGTATGATGATCTTGATGGTCTAATGAGAAGCACTGTTTTTTAAATATCTGTGCAGAATTATTTCCATTTAAACTAAGTGTTAATTCTTCTGTATTGTGTCACATATCTCATCATGAGGCCTGAAATGGAAATATTTGTGCTAGTTTCGAGTTAGTTCACAGTGTTTGATTATGTTGCAATTTTAAACTAGTTACCATTCTTGACTAAAAAGTCCTAATTGTTGAATAATCTCTACATTTGTGGGTATTTCTTGTTTTGTATTTGATCAATAGTCAATTTTTTTCTTCTATAATTGTATTAGGTACTTAAACTTCACCCTTGTTTAGCTCCAATCAAGGTGGCTTTGGATATGGGAAGAGGTCCAACAGTAGAGTTGAGACAGGTTTGTATTAACATATATTTTAATTTCATTGATAAAATTATACCCATACTTTCAACAACCCAGAACTTAAGATTTAGCTTTAATTTAGATTCATTTACTGTAATGAAGCTTAAATTTTCTTATTCAGCACTTAACTTTCCAGCGGACTGATAAATATTAGTATTATTGGAGCAGGCTATTTTAATAAAAGTAAATATATATTAATTTTATTCAGCAAGCATTATTAAGTATCTACTCTGCTGAGCACTGTTTTAGACTCTGGGGGACACAGACAAAAATGAGAGTCTGGGACCTCAAGTACCTTACAATCTCTTCCCTTGTCTTCCTTCTCATCAATAATGTTTAATCAAATTTTGGGGTGTTTACAAGAACTAGCCATCCTTTATTAACCCAAATGGTTTTGAATATGTATTTAGGTGTGAATTATTTTTCCTCTTTATCACTTGCTGGGTAAAACAGAGGTGCCAAATCTAAAATTTTGATTTTCTGTCTCTTTGTCTCAGTTATTAAACTGGTTTAATAAGAGTCAAGATAGTTCCATCCCATTTTTGCCTCTAGGGTGTATCATTTTAGAATGTTAAAGAACAAACAGAAGAAGACTCTTCCTCATCCTAATTATGACACTTCACTGAGAAGGTGATGTGAAGGTTAGCATTTCGAATAACATTATTGTTCAGCAGATACAGTTCAGAGCAATCAGTGACCAGTCTGTAGTTAGTTAGGCTCATGGTTTATAATTTTAAGAGTTGAAGTGGAACTTGAAGATCATAAACTCTTGTTGCAGAGACGAAACTAATCTCATTCTTAAAAGTATGTCTTCAGTTGATCCTTAGGAAAAGGCTGCTAATAATTTATTAATCAGACATTCAAATGAAAGAGATGAAATCAAACATTAAACAGTAGCTGTGTGGAAGGCTTTCTGCTAGATGCTGATATTCAGAGATGAAAGCTAAAGATTTTTGCCCTTATTTATAAAAAACAGTTTTATTTTTTTTTATCAATCAGTAAGTATTTATTTTTTTTAATTTAGTCTGCATCATCACCATAATCTCCATCACTTTCTTTTCTTTTTTAAAAATTATTTTATTTGTTTTCAGTGTTCTACAATCACTTCCATATAACTTAGATTTTTTCCCCCTCCCTCCTCTCTCCCTCCCGAAGACAGCATACAATTTTATATAGGTTGTACACATACATTCCTATTAAATACATTTTCGCCTTAGTCATGTTTCTTAGAAGAATTAAAATGAATGGGAGAAATCATAAAACAAACCAAAACGTAATACATAAGAAAATGATCTGCTACATTCTGCGATTGAATAACATAGTTCTTTCTCTGGATGTGGAAGGCATTTTGCCTTAAGAGACCACTGAGAATTTTTTAAGTCCTTGCACTGCAATGAAGTTCTAAGTCTACCAGAAAAAATCCTTGCTCACTGTGGTTGTTGCTGTGTATAAAGTTCTGGTTCTGCTCCTTTCAATCAGCATCATTTTTGCTCTCAAATTGTGTTATAAAGCTGCAGTTATCAAAACCACTTGGTATTGGCTAAGAAACAGAAGGATAGACCAGTGGAATAGGTTAGGTACTCAAGACACGGTAGTCAGTGAATATAGCAATCTACTGTTTGATAAACTCAGGGACCCCAGCTTCTGGGATAAGAACTCACTGTTTGACAAAAATTGCTGGAAAACTGGATAACAGTGTGGCAGAAACTAGGCATAGACCAATGCCTGACACCATACACAAGAGTAAAGTCCAAATGGTTACATGATCTAGATATAAAGATTGATACTATAAACAAATTAATGGAGCAAGGAATAGTGTATTTATCAGATTTATGGAGAAGGGAAAAATTTTTGACTAAACAAGAGATAGAAAACATTATGAAATGCAAAATGGATAATTTTGATTACATTAAATTGAAAATTTTTTGCACAAACAAACCCAATGCAACCAAGTTTAGGAGGGAAGCAGAAAATAAAGAATTTTTGCAACAAGTGTCTGTGATAAAGACCTCGTTTCTAAAATATATAGAGAACTGAGTCAAATGTAAAAGAATACAAGTCATTCCCCAGTTGATAAATGGTCAAAGGATATGAACAGGCAGTTTTCAGAGAAAGAAATTAAAGCTACCTACAGTCATAGGAAAGAATGCTCTAAATCACTATTGATTAGAGATACAAATCAAAACAAGTCTGAGATACCACATTACTCCTATCACATTGGCTAACATGAACATAACAGGAAGATGATAAATGTTGGAGAAGATGTGGGAAAGCTGGAACACTAATTCATTGTTGATGGAGCTGTGAGTTGATCCAGCCATTCTGGAGAGCAATTTTGAACTATGCCCAAAGGACTATAACAATGTGCATACCCTTTGACCCAGCAATACTGTTTCTAGGACTGTATCCCCAAGAGATCATAAAAATGGGAAAGGGTCCCACATGTACAAAAATATTTATAGCAGCTCTCTTTGTGGTGGCCAAAAACTGGAAATCAAGGGGATACCCACCAATTGGGGAATGGCTGAATAAATTGTGGTATATAAATGTAATGAAATATTACTGTGCTGTAAGAAATGAAGAACAGGAAGGCTTCAGTGGGACCTGGAAAGACTTATATGAAAAACATAGATTTAGATGACTATAATTCAAAGTTCCATAAAGGCTCTTTTCCTTTCCCTTTCTCTACTTCAACTTGACCAAAGAAATTTTTCAATATATTTTTTTGGTGATGGTTTTTGTTGTGGATAATTTACTAAAATTATTTCTCAGCTTTTACCTAATTGCCTAGCAATATAAGTCGATCAACAAATATTTATTGAGTTCCTGCTGTGTGCCAGGTACTGTACTGGGACTGGAGACAAAAATACAAAATCAAGGAATTTATATCAGATGATGGAATATGTACAACATAACATATATAAATTTATCTGGGATATATTTGTGTTTATGTATGACACACACACACAAACATAATTCAGGAAGGGATGATTACTTGCTGTTGGAAAGGATTTGTGTAGAAAATGGCATTAGAACTGTGTTATGAAAGGGAGTGAGGGATTCTGTCACAAGTGGAAAGGGAGGAGTGCCTTCTATGCATAAAGGGTGAGATGTGAATTTGACTTTGCTATAGTAAGGGGAGAGTAGGCAGCTAAGTGGTGTGGTGGATAGAGCCCTGGGCTTAGAATCAGGAAGAATCATATTCCTGAGTTCAAATTTGCCTTTAGACATTTACTGACTGTGTGACTCTGGACAAGTCACTTTGCCTCAGTGGCAAACCACTCCAGTATCTTTGCCAAGAAAATCTCAAAAGGGGTCATGGAGAGTCAGACCTGACAAACCATAAAAAGAGACAGTGGAGTATCCCTGGAATAAGAGGGTGGCATGGTCAGATTTTCACTTAAGGAAAATCACTTTGGTTGGCTGTGTGGAGGATGGGTTAAAGTGGGGAGAGAGCATTGGGGCAGGAGACTGTTACATTGTGAAACTAACTTTTTAAGTTTTATTTTCAACATTAATTTTTGTTCGTTCAGAAATTAGGCAGCCAATCATTTAATTTAATTTAATTAGTAATTGTGAAGTTATTATTAACAGCTTTAATATCTAATAATAATTAATTTAATAATTCAATATTTAGCTGATACAGAAAAGAGGGACACTGTTCATACCTGGATAAAGCCTATTGTAGTAGGAGACATCTAAGATGAGCTTTGAAGGAAAAGCTGAGGGAAAAGTGTCTCTAGACAAAGAAAACCACTTATGTAGGTAAGGAAGTGCAGTGTTGTCTTTGTGAATAGCTTGCTGGTCAGTTTGATTAATAGAATGCATGAAGGGTGGTAATATGAAATCAGGCTGGAAAGGTAGGCACTTAGGCCTAAATATCTTGTGGCTAACTGAGCATGTAAAATGTGTATAATAGTTCCATTTGTAAAGAGAGCACTTTGCAAACCTTTTAAAGCACTGTATAAATCTGAATTGTTATTCAACAATAAATAACACATGGTATCTGTAATTCAATAGATGACAGTTTGATAGAGAGGTAAGGCACTTTGAAAAATAATTTCAGGACAAAATAAGCTTAGTGCACTCACCAGGATACTAAAACCTTTTAAAATTAGTTCCCTTGGGGCTCAGCAAGAGTCTGTGAACATGTTTATGCATAAGGAGCATGCATAAGCTAGTTTAAAAATAGTTGGATACTTCCTTTCACAACCACAAGGACAGGTGTTACTATCTGATGAAAAGGAAATTTTTTTGGTAGGAGGTTAACATGATTTTGTTAGTACCTAGCATAATATAATGTTTATGTATAGCTTCTTGTTACTTTTGTTATAGGTGATAAAAGTTGTTTTTTCTTGTTGTAAGAAAGTCTTCTTGTAAAGCTTTGTCCTTTTATTTGTTATTTTTCCTTTGTCTTATGCCTCTCTTAGTTGAAACTGGTCATGATAAGAGCTTAATCGTAATGCCTATTACTTTGAAGTAATGAGAAATTGTTTATACACTGTTGTCCATAATGAGAAACCGTTCATACAGTTATTCATATTTTATGATGTCCCAAGACTTTGTGGTTTTTGCCCCTAGGTTTGTCAAGGACTTTTTAATGAATTACTAGAAAGTGGAATTTCTGTGTGGCCTGGCTATTTGGAAACCATGCAGTGCTCGATGGAACAGCTTTATTTAAAGTAAGAAAAAAAGTCCCTAGTAATTAAAAACTTAAACACTTAATAAGCATCAGCTATATACTGAACACTGCTAAGTACTAGAGGTAACAGATTAAATAAGACACAGGAGCTCCCAATCTAGTAGGGACTCACATATGACTCATATATACAAATAACTCTAATACAAAATGATACATAGAAAGTATGAAATAAAAATGTTGTTCTAGAGTAACCTCACTTATTTAGTGATACTCAGTTTGTCACAGAATAAAATTCTTAGATTCATAGATTATTGGAGCTGAAAAGGACTATAGAGGTTACTGGCTCCAGTAACCTCTCTTTTACAGATGTAAATGTTGGTGGTATCAGTTATAGTGAACTGGCTTCAGACTCAGAAAGACCTACCTGGGTTCAGGTCTTGCTTCTGACCCTGAACAAGTCATCCAACCTCTCAGTGCCCCCAAGACAGTCAGGTGTCCAAAAGTTACTGATCTGAATTGGTAGAAGTAGTTTGCTCACTGAAAATTCTCTACTCCAGTCAATTGCAGTATTGGGCCCAAAACATTATACACCTGCACACCACATGTCTTATTGCTGATTTTCTCTTTTGTTATCAAGGCAACATATTTATAATTAGAGATTTAGTTACTGAATTCACATTTAGCAATTTCGTTCCAAGTTGAACAGTTTCATTGTGCCTGCCAGATCCCAGGTGGAGAGAACTATACAACCTTGATTTAGTTTGCAAATATATCACTTTACCACTTCAGTTCCATTCACTTGCAAAAAGGAGATTCTGACCTTCGTATACATTCTTTTCAGGGCTAACTTCCTCTGGTAGCTTACTAGCTTACAGGTAGCTTACACATAGCTTGTAAATGGGAACATGGGAAAACAGATTTCTGCATTTATTTCCTCTTCCATAGGATGCGTTGGAGCACTTAAAAAGCTCCTCTCAGGTCTTTTCCAGCTTTAAAATTCTGAGATCTTGTGACTCCTGTAAGAATATTTGGATTGTGTCTGTTTGTTATGTAGTCATATATACAGGATATGAATAGATAAATGTCAGTTTAATGGCATGATGGTAGCAGAGAGAGCACAAGTTTTAGAATCAGGAGAGACCTGGGTTCAAATGCTGCATCTGACACTATGTGTGAGACTTGCTGGGTTTGTTTCCTCATCTGAAAAATGGGGATGATAATAATACCTGTAAATGTAGCATCTTATTCAAGGGGGTCACTGTGAAGATGAAATTAAAATGAATGAAGATTGGTTTATAAGCCTGTAAATTTCAGCTCTCAAGTCCTAAGATAAGCATGATTCCTTTATAAAGACTTATAAGACATTGGAACTTTATTTTGTAATATTGTTTACTGTAAAGCAGAATTCAACATGTCTCTGGACTTGGATTTCATCAAAGAGAGTTTATCAAAGCATTAAAAGGGCTTCTTTTTTCCTGTAGTATTTTATTTTTATTTTTCCCCAATTATATGTAAAAACAGCTTTTAACATTCATTTTCAAAACTTTTGAGTTCCAAATTCTCTCCCTTTCTCCTTCCTCAAACCCCTTCATTGAGAAGGCAAGCAGTTTGATACAGGTCATACATGTGTAAAAAGGGCCTCTTTTTGAGTCAACCCTTATAGCATCCTTTACCTACTCCCCGTTCCCAATTCATTAATTTTTAAGAATGTATTATTCTTTGGACCAATTTCCAAACTCTGCTCTTGCGCTCTTCATTTTCCTCAGACTCTGGAAGAAACTGAACTAGTTGAAGTAAAAATACAATATTTATGCTTGTACTTTGATTTTCCTTTTTTTTTTTTTTTTACAGGTATGATGAAATGAGTATACTCTTTACTCTTTTGATAACTGAAACTACTTTGGAGAATGGATTAATACATTTGAGAAGTAGAGATACCACAATGAAGGAGCTGATGCATATATCTAAAGTAAAGGAGTTTCTAATCATGTATATTGCAGCTGCCAAAAATGTGTAGATACTAGTAGTTTAATACATATTTTTGTCATTTGAATTGGATATCTCCTCATATTATTTCAGATATATATCCTGTTTCATTTTTGAAATAAATTTTTCTTTATTTGTTATGAAGATGCTTTATTTGGTTCTTTTTTTGGTAACCCTTAGCTCCAGTTTTGTATGATTATAACTGGCTAAACTATGCTACCTACGTTGTCAGAATGTACAGTACTAGTAATGAAATATCAATTTGTAACTCAAAATTTGAAAATCAGGCTTCTTAATGATTTTGATAAGTCATGCCTAATATGTGAAATATCTGCCATTGGTATGCATTTCAAGTTAACATTAGGAATGCTAAGAATCATTTGAAAGATCTAATTTCTAGCAATTTCTAATTCTATAGGCATATGTATGAATAACTTCACTAAAGATTCCAAATTAGAAAAAAGTTGGGTGGGGAAGGGAACAATTTCTTTTCAAGAAAGTGTGATGAGAGGATTGAAGAGAGCCAGACTTCTTGCATACTACTCAAAGAACAAACAGAAGTCCCAAAGCATTTGCAATACTGGTCTAAACCAAATTTTAGCCAAATTGCTTCAGTTTACCCAAGTAGTTTTTGTCAAAAAGTAAACCATTTCTTTAGTAATTTCTGTTGCTGGGTTATTAAAGACCAAACTGTTTCTTTCTTAGCTAGTCTGTTATGATTTCTCCCCTACTAGCTCCAATATTTTGTCTTGTGAATTTCTTATGTATTGATTATTGTTTAATTCTGTCTCTCTCAATGCTTGACACTTTATCTTTATGTTTTGCTTCTGGTAACTTTAACTGTTTAATATTGTGGTATTTGTTCCCACATTGGCACTCTTATTCCAAATACTATCTACTTTGGTTGAATGTTCCAGCCTTATTTGTAGTGGGGAAATCCAAGAAAAAAAAATCAGTTATTTTTTTCCAGCTAAAGTTGAAATAGGAAATCAAGTCTGGGTATATTGGGAAAGGGGTTTGACCCTGAAGGGCCATGAAGACCACTTCAGGATAGGGAGAAGTGGACTGGGACAAGAAGAGGTCCCAGACTGATACCTTATATCAGGTTGTGACTTCATTGTTGTGTGGGACAGCTTTGTTGCCCACTACGGAGTTCTGGGTCACAAATCCAAGGCAGACTGAGGAGAGGAGTTACTCCTCAAGATGAGGAGGGATCACAGGTCGCTTGTGTACTGAGCAAAGAAGTTTAGAAGCAAGCCACAGTACTGTGGTTTAGACCTCAGAAGGAGAGCAGATTCTCAATTCCAGTTTCTAGCCCAGTTCAGACTTAGAGAGGAAAAGCCAGGGCAGGAATCTCAGACCAAATGAAAACTGGAAGTTCTGTTACAGCAAAGCTTTCTCACCGTTTGATGGTGGCTGAATCCAGCAGCAGCCTGTTGTTACTCAGACACAAACCAAGGTCAGGCAGGCATTTACAGAGCTCAGAAGCTAAGGGGACATTGATCAGACTCAGGATTGGATCACCTCGGGAAAACTAAAATCTTGCAGACTTCCGTCTGAGCTTTCCCTGAGAGCTTTGGAATAAACACCCCAAGAAAACAGTAATAGGACCAGCCCAGATCTTCCCTCGAGAAGTTCAAGCCTGGCGCTAACATAAAATCTGAAGTCAGAAAGTAGATTTGAAGAATGAAACCCAAAGGGAAAACTTTATGGTGACAGACACAAGATAAGCCCTAGAGATCTACAAACAAAGCCTCAAAACACAACTTGGGCACAAATTCAGCTAGAATTCCTTGGAGAGATAAATCCAGGTGTTTTATTAAGTTTTAAAATATTTTTATAAAGAGATAAAAGCACTTGAGAAAAAAATTAGAAAAGAGACCCACAGAAGAAAGTAACGAACTCAACTCATTAACGGTTTCCGTTAAAGACTATATGCAATGATACACAGCCAGATCAGCACAACTAAAACTATACATACTTTGATTACAACTATTTTTTTAAAGTAGTAGAATTTAAGACATTTGGAAAGGGAAACTTTTTTAAAACAACTGTTTTGGTTTATTTGGTTTTTTTAAATGCTAAAAGTTTATGTAAGATTATAGTCTTTGTTTTGCAAGTTTGTCCATTTGACTTTTGCTGATGCTAATAAATTTTAAAACTGTCTGAACCAAAATTCATGAAAGTGATGTTAATAAAAATCTGTGATAAAAAAACTGAAGCAGTTTTGAGCATGATCATGCTTAATTGATCAGTATTAGTAAGGCTGACAATTTCCAATAAAAGGGATCCACCTTCTCAATAGCCAAGGGTATTCATGGCAGAATACAGAGTATTCTTTATAGTTGAAAAAGAAAAGAAATGCATATGCATGAGATTAATATACACATTCGTGATATTAATACATATTTATAGGATTTACAGGGATAGGGAAGTAGGTTGATTGATTAGTAATAAAGCTACTAGGCATGTCAGGGGAGTGGCAGTATCAAGCAGTTTCTTTCCTATTAGAGTATTGCAAAGGCTATGACAAGTAGGCTGCTTGATAACATGGGAATCTGTGATGCACGAGGGAACTGGTGAGGACCAGTTGAAAAGAAGAACTCAACTCATCAGCTTATTATACCTGCAGGAGCTCAGCTTTGCAAATGCTCAGCTCTGCAGAAATTGGAAAGTTTGCTACAGCCAACACCCTCCTATATCCTAATGTGATTTATGTGCGTGTTTTAGTCTTTTGTTGCCGAAGAAGAACATGCCATCAGAGAAATAATGACATGACTTGCACTTGACTTTGTTTTGAGTGAGGGAGGCCTGTTTTGAGTGAGGTCACCAGCCTCACTTTTCCTCCAGAGCCATCTGAATCCAGTGACCAGATACTCATCAGGTTGACTGGAGATGACCCAGGATGAGGCAATTGGGGTTAAGTGACTTGCCCAAGGTCACATAGCTAGTGAACGTCAAGTAAATGTGATTTATAAGGGAAAATCAGTTTTTGAAAAGAAGTAATTGATTACAATTGCACAGTGACTTGGGAGGTGCTTACTTGTTTCAGCTGACATTACTGCCGTGTTTAGTTTTGATGGGAGTGATTCTATAACTCAACCACATTTTCCATACATGACCAGTTAGGGCCCAAACAGCAGGAGACCCAGAATGACCCCTGGACCAGAGCCGTGAATACTTCTCCTTTCTCCAATGACTTCCCCTTTCTACTCCCTACTCTTAAGTGAAAAATCAAATCAGTATTCTCTCTGTGCCAGAGGGGCCGAATTTGTTAGAAAGATTGACAAACTGTTGTTCTAAGGCTAGCAAATTCACTCCTGCTCCTCTGAATCCCTGTGATTCAGTCAGGTTGTCTAACTTCCTCATCTCCATTCACTTCAATCCTACCCCTCCTAAGTCCCTGTGCCTTTCCTACCCTCCATTGTGCCCTCTGGAAATGCCTTTATTGTTAGTAAAGTACCTTCACCTTAGACTTGAAACCTGCCTCTCCTGGCCCTGGCCCTTCGCCTGCCCCTGCAAGAGACACTGAATCCTTGACTATTTTGTTCAGGAATTTATGTGCCCACTCTCATGTTCCACAGTAATCTGAACCAGGACCAAGAATAGACATACTGTTTGCTCCTCAGAACTTCTTCAAGACATTCACTCTCCTGCCATCACTAAGCAGTCTCTTCGTTGAGGTGCATTCCATAAATCTATATCACCTTATCCAGATACTGTTTGTTATCTTTTGGGCCTCAAGTTATTCTCCCTTTTTCAAAATTCCCAGTCTCCTACACCCGTAGGAGTCCCCTACCCTCATAGTTGGGGGCTTAGTTACACATGTTCATTTCCCCTCAGATGTCTTGGCTTTCTAGTTTCTCATCCTCAACTCCCATGACTCAAATCTTCCGTATCAGCCACACAGGGGTGATCATACTCTCCATTTAACCATCAGCTATAGTTATTTAAATTCCATACTCTGAACCAGAAGAAGATTATACACAGTAAGAGCCACAAACAGTATGCGAAGACTATATCTGATAAACTTTGTCCTTCACAGCAATGCAAGGACCGAAAACATTTCCAAAGGGCTCATAATGCAAAATACCATCCACAGCCAGAGAAAGAACTATAGAATCAGAATGCGGAACGAAACAGACTGTTTTCTCTTTTGTTATATTTTGTCTTTTCTCAGGGTTTCTCCCACTCGTTTTAATTCTTCTATGCAACATGACTGATGTGAAAATGTGTTTAATAAGAATCTATGTGTAGAACCCATATAAGATTGCATGGGTTATTACAAGCCATGACATATAGAGGTTGATTGAATGATAGCATTCTTCTGTAATCCAAGTATGCTTTTTTCCCTAAGTCCTGATTAATTAGAACATATAATATCAAAATATGAGGGATGGTTATTTGCCTCACTAGCTATTTGAACTAACCTTGAGGTTAGTTTCTTGAGAGGGAACAGGGACTTGCTAATCTACACTGGCCTTGGAATCAGGAGGGAGGCTTTTGAGATGGAGTGTCTCATCTTTCTCCATTAGCTACACTTGCAAAAGAACTGGAGTAGAGAGAAAATTGAAACAAAAAAGACTTCATTTGTACTGAAATGGGGACTTGCTTATAGATCGAATCATTTCTTAAGAGAGAAGATATGTTTCTCTTTCATCCCTTTCAACAAAGAATCTCACCTCATATGTAACCAAGAAATAGAGTTTATCTGTCATGAGCCATGAGCTCCTCCCTGATTCTATCCCTCAAATCCCCTTACCATCACCGCCCCCCCCCCCCCCCATCTCCTTTACTTCAGTCTTGGAAGGTGTGATCTTTCTCCTTGCCAAGGCAATTGCCTTTTATCATGCCTTTGATTCTCTCTCCCCAAGGAGTTTGGGAGCCTTTGACCTCCACTAATCCTCTTTATCCACTGGTTTCTTCTATGCTACCTACAAAGATGCTCAGATCTCCAACTCAAAAAATCCTGAAGGTACGCTTTATTCATCCCTTCAGGCTAACCTCCTAAATCTCTCCTCCAATCCACTGATACACTAGAAAAAGCTGTCATTTTCTTACCACCTATTAAACTCACCACTTAAATGAAGCTTCTCTCTCCCTTTATAATGAGTTAATCCAGTTGCAGCAAACAGGCTTACTCTGTGTCCAATGCACCTGCCTGTTAAGGTAACTCATAGAAAACAGACATATTAATCTAGGCGTGTGTGTGTGTGTGTGTGTAGGATCACTTTCATACCTCTATGCCTCATTCCTTTCCCTAATTTTCCTTCAGGTTACCTGGATTTGCATTTTTAAGTGTCATCTTCAACTCTTCACTCTTTTCTATTCCTCACAACCCAATCATAACTCCACTCTATTGCCATAGTATCTCACACATCTCTCCTTTTCTCTCCACTCATAGGACCATCACCCTACTTTAGGCCCTCATCACATCTTTCCTAGAATATTATTGCAATAGCCTTCTCTAATTGTTGTTATTGTCGGTCCTTCATTCTTGAAGAGGACCAGGACATCAGGAAGATGATGCCGCAACCAGCAAGTGAACTGAATTTAAGTGAGGCAAGGCTGTGCAAGGTCACCAGCCTCACTTTCTCCTCCAGACCCATTTAGGGCCACTGGCAAGATGTAGACCAGGACAACTGAAGATGGCCCCCAGGCTTCTTTAATTGGTTTCTCAGGCACAGGTTACATAAAGTTGTTTTAAGTTAAAAAAAACCTTAGTAACCTCAATTACTTGCATGAGATAAATGGAATAATCCAAGAGATAAACCATATTCTGTTGCTCCCAGAGAAACCATAGGCAGGAGTTCTTAACTTTTTTGTGTAATGGATCCATTTGGCAGTTTGCTAACGCCTATGGAACTCTTCTCAGAATAATGTTTTTAAACCAATAAAATACAAAAGCGTACAAAGAAAACCAATCATATTGAAGTAAAAATGTATTTTTTCCCATCCAAATTCACAGAACCCTTGAAATCTATTAGCCATAGCTGTCCATGGAGTCCCAGGTAAGAACTCTTGCCATAGTAATAATCATTGAGAAGACCCCAATATTGAATGTATAAGCCCAGAGCAAGAATTTAGTACCAAAGTGATCTTGAATATAGAGGAAGCAGGTGGTGAAACTCATGTTAAAGTAATTCAAAACCTTGGGAAACTTTAGAGCGCAGATGTGTTCATCTAACCTTCCATCTCCTGCTGGCTGTAGCATGTCCTCTGAAGAAAAGGCCACCAGAGGCCAAGCTGGACAACTTCCATTTACCCCCAAGTCACCATTTCCCTCTGTGTCAGCACAACTACTGACCCCTTGGTTTCTTTTAAATCTTGGCTAAAATCCCACACTTTACAGAAAGCTTCTCCAACCCATCTTAATCCCAGTGCCTTCCCTTTACTATCTCCTATTTTTTCCTGTATTTAGCTTGCTTTGTTTGCATGTTGTCTCCCCGATTAGATGTGTAAACCTCTTTGTCTCTTTGTATCCATAGCCATTAGCACAGTGCCTGGCACATAGCAGGTCATTAGTAAATGTTTATTGATTGAAATCTCACAGCAGATTCAGGTCATTATGGATTTGAGATTAGAGGACCTGGGTTCAATTTCTGATTCTGCCTTATACTACCTATCAGGTATTGGGCACAAGTCATTTATTTTCTCTGGACCTCAGTTTCCTTCTGACTTTAATCCCTAAGATTTATGACAATCTATGCAATTGTAATATTTCTTCCCTTTCTTGTGGTATATAGTGATGCACATATTTTCTTCAGATACATTTTCAAGACCACTTGCTAAAGATAGGCTTTTCAAACTTAACCTTAAGTTTTGTTTAGAGTTTTTATTGTAGAAACTTTGGTATATTATAAAGGTGATAAAATTTGAGTGGAGGCATCATGGTATAGCCCTCCTAGATACCAGATCTCAAGTAACTATTATACCATCAAGTTACCACCATCAAGGTGGGGTTTCTACTACAAGCCTTGGGTTGTCAGGGCAAGGAATGGAGAGTGTCAAGGCTAGGCTTGCTCTCCTAGTAGTGGTGATTCCCCTCTGCGGAGCTCCAGTTATCATAGTTTCTTCTACTTCTCTGCTCCGTCGTATTGTAGGGTTGTATATTTGTTTGGCTAACAAACCATCTCATGATCTAAGAAACTGGCCCTGACAGTGAGAAACTGCCAAGTGAGATCTGGTGACCTTATCCCTTTTCTTGCACATTTCTAATATCCCTCAACATCAGCTATGTCAGGGAACAGAAGGCTTGAGACCCATGGATATGCTGGGAGCAGGGATCAATGTTCCTACCATGTCCCTTTAACTCCCTATTTTGGCCTGTCTAGAAGGTAGGGAAAAAGGAATGGTCCCTGAGAGTAGATTATTGCAATTAAACCATGAAGTACAACCAATTTGAGTACCCCTTCTAAATTAACTATAGTTACAGTTTGGTGGAGGGTTTTCAGTCTTGGGAGACCATCAGACTGTCAGGGTTAAATGGGCAATTGTCCTCAGAGGGACTTGACTATGAACCACCATGACTAAGGTGTAAACTACATGCTTAAGCAACATGGTTGCTTCCCGTGGTTAAGACAAGGTTAGTTCTTTCAATGCTGGGTCACCAAAGGTCTGGAAGATCACCAGAATGCTGTCACTCATGCATTCAGCTGGAAGTAGACAGGGAATATCTGTGCATTCTCTGTACAACTCATCTTACATTCATATACCGTGATCCCAAAATGTGCACTTTAGGGCCACACTTGGGGCCAGCCAAAGGAGACTCAGTTGTTTCGGTTGTCTCTGATTCTCCGTGACCCCTTTTGGAATTTTCTAGGCAAAGAACGAGGCAAACAGTGCTAAGTGACTTGCCCAGAGTCACCTAGCTAATAAGTGTCTGAGGTCAGACAAGTCATGCTGACTCCAGGCCCAATACTCTATCAGAACAGCGCCAGCTATCAGAACAATCCAGTAGAGTGTCTTCTGCCCATTTATTTCCTAGCAGTTGTTACAAGAACCAGCAGGTGGCTCTCATTCATTGCTGGATGTCCTTTCCACAGATTCAATTACCTTCTTCTTAACGCTAAAAGAAGAATCTTTCTTCCCTCCTCATCTGAGTCACATGTATCCTATTCCAAGCTGGGGACCATGGCATGGCCATTGGCTCAAGGGGTCTGGTCATACAAATGATAACACATTTCTGTGGCACTTTGGGGTTAAAAGGTTCTGTCTTCAGAGCCAGCCTGTGAAAAAGATAGGACAAATACAGTTATCCCCATTTAATCTTGAGTGTTTAGATGAATTACTCTATCAATTAATTGGTCAGCAAGTATTTCTTAAACACCTATCATTCCCTAGATGCTAGGAATGCAAGTACCAAGAAAAAACCAATCCCTGCTCACAAGGGCTTATAGTCCAATGAAAAGGGGAGACATTCATATGCATACATATACGTATACTTATACATATACTTGCGTGTATATCTAGAACCGTATGTATCCTCTTTAGAAGCTGGAAGCCAGAGCAAAGTTCTCATCTCATTGAACGAACCTCTTGCCAACTCTGCCCCCTCACATAAGCACGGAGCATGGCCAGTAAGAAGCAATGGATTGAGCTCCTGGTGACATACACACACATATGCAGAAAAATATAAACTGAGTAACTACCAATCTATTCAAAGTAATTAAATACAAGGTAGTTAGGAAGGAAGGACAAAGGAAACTGAGGGATCAGGAAAGATTTTATGCGGCCAACAATACTTATACTGCATATTAAAGGAAGAGCGAGACACTTCGAGGCAAAGGTAAGAAAAGAATTCACTCCAGGCCTGGGGCGCTGCTGACAGACAGAAGAAGGAATGTTATTTGTGAGTTACAGAGAGTAAGCCAATTTGACTGCATCTCAGAGCGCAAGACAGGAAGCAACATCCGATGAGGCTAGAAGAATTGTTAGGTCCAGGCTGGGCAAAGTGAGAAACTTACATTTTAATTTAGAAGCAGTAGAAAGGCACTAGATTTGATGAAAAGGGTCATATGGTCAGAATTGCGCTTAAGGAAAATTACTTGGGCAGCAGTGTGGAGGATGGACCAGAGGGATGAAAAAACATGGGACAGGAGACGTTCCTGAAGTCACAAACCTGGGAGATTGGCGGGGTTTTTTCTTTCTTTGTTTTCTTCCTTAGAGCTTACCAGAACTTAGCACTAGTGCCTGATCCCTTGTAAGTGCTGAAGAAGGAGGATGGTAACTTTGACCGAAGTAGGGAAGTCTGAAAAAGGGGAGGGTTTTGGAGGAAAGATAGTTCAGTTTTGGACATGTGGAATTTAAAGTGCCAGGCACATTCAGTTTGAAATGTTACACTGTAAATTTCACAGGGGTAGCTAGATGGTTTAGTAGATAGGACCTGGAGTCAAGAAGGCCTTGGTTCAAATTTAGTCTCAAGCACTTGCTACCTGTATGACCTTGGGCAAGTCACTTAACCTCTGTTTGTCTTAGTCTACTGGAAAAAGAAATGACAAACCACTCCAGTATTTTCACCAAAAAAACCCCATGGACTATTTTGGCATGCTATGGTTCATGAGGCCACGAGGAGTTAGGCATAATTGAACAACAGTAAGTTTCACAGGTCTCAAACCAAGGTCTTCTGATGTTGAAGTCAGTGTTCTTATTTAGGTACTCTTCATAACCTCTCAGTCTCAGACGGTCATTGATATTCTTGGGAGAATAGCATCAGCTACTGTAGTATACCATTGTTCTACATGTGTTGGGCATTGAAGGTCTTTGGGAGAGAGAATTTTGTTCATCTTACCACCAGAATCCCGTCTTTATAATTATATACTTATATAATTATATACTTGTATAATTACATAACATAATTATAACTCCTCCCTCAGTTAATTTTATTTATGCCTTTTAAAAATAATTTCCCAATACAGTTCCTTTCCTTATCTCACCTTAAATCTTCTCTAGTATCAAACAAAACTTGACTTTGTCTGTCAGGACATGCAATATTCTGCTCCACCTCTCTAGTAAGAGAGGGGAAATGCTTTCTTCTTTTCCCTGGGGCCAAGACTGGATTGCAATTAATGAATTAAGAAGCATTTTAATATCATTTTTATTTACACTATTGCAGTGGTGGTGAATATTTTTCTCTTGGTTCTTATTTTTTCCATTTTTTTCTGCTCCTGAAGCATGGAAATCTGAGAATAGGTGGAAATAGAGCTGGGCAGCTAACTGCTCATGATATATGGATGGTTAGACTATAGGAAGAAATGGGAAAGTTGAGGGTCTCAAAAAAAAGTAGTAATATACCAGTGGGCAGCAGTTAGATTTGTCTTCCAGGGGTAGGGAATCTAGGGCTTCTAGGCCACATGTGGCCTCAGGTTCCCCACCCCTGGACTCTACACCATCACTTCCTGATGGGAATAAGGTGTTAGTAAGGGTACAGCATGTGCTAGGTTAATCAGCTGTTGGCCCAGAATCACTCCTAACTCAATCCCTTGGCTTCATTGGCAAAATGCCCATTCTGTGTTCTTTATGAGGAAGACCCTGAATACTTCAATCTGACCTCTGACTTCCATTAATGAGGTTATGTATTCAGAGAAAAAAAATTCATTTTACGATGCAGTAACTTTTTTTCTCAGTCCTTAGCTGACATGAAGCAAGTGCTTAACAAATGACTGTTGAATGACTGACTAATGGAAAGCATACTGAACTAGCAGTGAGACTTGGAATATAGTTGCAGGGTCTTCTACATTCTAGCAACATTACCTGTGGTTAAATAAATTTACCTCTCCAAGCCTCAGTTTCTTCATCTGCCAAGTGAAGGTAATAATACTGGTCCTGTCTAGCTCATAGGGTTGTTGGAAGAATCAAATGAGATAATGCATATATTTTTTTATGAAGTACTATAAATCATTATTATTTGGCTCCCTTCATTCCTTTCTTTCTAAGAGAGTTTAAGTTCTCCTTCTGGCATCTGTGCAATATGGCTTTAAGAGGAAGAAAAAAAAAAGTCACCTTCCTTCCTATGCTATCAATAGCGAGAGTTTATCAATTTGTGTTTTCCATCTGGCTAGTGACCTCCATCTCTCTTCCTCTACCTGTGACTCTGGAGACTCAGCTGGACAGGGGCCAAACACAATAGCTCATTTGTTATAAATACGTTTGAGAAAAACCAAATGCAGGGAAGGAAAAATCCTATTACTGGCTGATAATGTTCTCTCTGAATCTTGTTTCTCTGTCTTGTTCTTTCTCTCTCCTTTCTTTCTGTCTTTCTCTCCTTTTCCTTCTTTTTCTCCTCTCTTCTCTTCTCTTTCATAGTCTTATAGACACACACACACACACACACACACACACACACACACACACACACACACACCACTCACTTCCTGGTTATTCATTGCCATGGACACAGAGCTCTTTTTCTTCTCAGACAGTGGGTTGGGTGCTAACATTGTTGATGCCATCACTACACAGATCAGAAGTTCCTTCCTTTTTCCTGTTGTAGAAATGCCACAGTGATGTATGTTGTGTCCAAGAACACCAGCTTACACCTGTGGAATTCACGCTTGGGAAAAACAATCCCCTTTGATCCCCTAAGGATCAAAGGTAGCCTTCTGGGTAAGTAGTGCTGAATGAGAGAACTAACTGAACTGTATGGCTCTACTTTGCTCCCCCAGACTTTTGAACTGGGTTTAAAAATGGATTCACAGGCAATAATAGTAATTTATATAATTAGGTAATGACTTTAAGTTTGCTAAGTGCTTGATATATGTCGCATCCCCTCAGGGTTACTCTCCAATCTTGTATTCACACTTGAGCGTTGCAATGACTAGTTCTTGGTGGTGAGTAATTTGTGTGCCTCCCATTAATGATCAGCTAATAGATGCAATTAACTCTTGGAAAGGCATTTAAAATGGTGTTATAGTAAAAGTAATAGCTACAAGGCATTCATTCTACAAACACGGGGCATATTTACATATGGCATCCATGGGAAGTGGGCTCAAACTCAGAGTACAATGGTAGAGAGGCACACATATAGGATACATGTGTGGCAAAGGCAACTCACAACTTGTTGTACAATACAGCATAAAAGTCTTTCCTTTCTTCCAAGAGTCCTCATGCAGCTCCTCCTTGGTTCTGGGTATAGTGTCTTTGATGGGTGGGTTGCTCATTTGGTTTCCTATGCTCTTGGTTCCTCAAAACTGCTTCCTTCCCAAAGTCTTTCTATATCCATGTTTGTCTAGAGTATGTATCTCTACTTCCTATTGGACATGTAATGTTTTCTGCTGATCAATTAATTCTCTTTCAAAGCTGAATGGACAACACGGTGAGGGGAGGAGGAAGGATAGAGAATCATTCCTCTCTCTTCTCCACAAAACACTGGGTTTAGAACTGAACTTAGTTTCCAGGGCTTAGCTATTCACAACTGAAAATAAAAGTTAAAAAAAAATTTTTTTAAAGTCATGAGTGAGGTTGTTTTTTCTAATCTCATCGAAGAAAAATGTTTATACATCCCTAAAGGGGTTAGGAAGTAGTAGCATCTTTATACTTAATTTAAAACCTTATTAACAGGTTGTGAGTAGGTTCTGAGCTTTCTGGGCTGCGAGGTAAAAGTTAACCCCTCTAAGGTAGTGATCATGGCTATTATTTTATAGAACAGGAAACTGATGCTCAGATGGGTTAAGAGACTTGCCCATGATCACACCGTTAGGAAGCATAAAATAGGATTTTAACTCAGATCATGCTCCTTCCAAGTCCTCTATCATGTCTCAGTTGGTACAGGTGACCAACTTGAGGGAAGATGACAAAAAAGAGAAATCTTCCCTTTAGGCAAGACACAACTATAGACATAAGCAGAATAGGTGGTCACCTACATGATGTGATTTAGAGAATAATTTGCCTACTCATCAATTAATCCATAAGCATTTATCAAGTGCCCACTATCTGCCAAGCATTGTGCTAACGAATGGGAATACAAAAAAAAAAAAGAAGAAGAAGAAGAAGAAAGGCAAAAGACAGTCCCTGTCCTGGAGGAGCTCACAATCTAATGGGCAGAAAACAAGCCAACAGATATGTACAGTCTATATATATGACGAATAGGAAATAATTAAGAAGGAAGATAGTAGAGTTAAGAGGGACTAGGAAAGCCTTCCTGGAAAAAGTAGGATTTTAGCTGGGACTTGAAAGAAGCCAAAGAAGCCAGCAGGTGAAGATGAGGACAGAGGGGCAATCCCTGGCAAGGGGGATAGCAAGAGAAAATGCCTGGAGCCAAGAGGGAGGGTCTCTTGTTGGAAGAACAGCAAAGAGGCCAGTATAGTTGGATGGAAAAGTACATGGTGGGGAGGTGTAAGGTATAAAGAGACTGGAATGGTAGGTGTAGGGCTTGGGTTATGAAGGACTTTGAATGCCAAACAGAGAATTTTGTATTTCATCCTGGAGGTAAAAGGGAACCATCAGAGTTTATTTAGTAAGAGTGACACGATCTAACTGTCACTTCAGGAAAATCATTTTGGGGGCTAAATAAAAGATGAACTGGAGATGAGGAGAGATGAGTGGCAGACAGAGCAACCAGCAGGTTGTCACAATAATCCAGATGTGAAGTGATGAGAGCCCTGACAGGGTGATGGCAATGCCAGAGGAAAGAGGGGAATGTATTTAAGATCCATAGTAACAGATTAGATATAGAGTTGGGTAGCGTGAGAGATAGTAAGGAGTCCAGGATGACACCTGGGTTGTGAGCCTGGGGGAGAAGGGGAGGAAGCTGATGGCAGTGCCCTAGACATTAATAGGAGAATTATTAGCCTGTTGCTTATTACTAGTGATTTAGAGCATTCTTTTAAATGGTTGTTGACTCGTATATTCTTTAGGATTATATTATTTAGCCTCCATTTGCATTTTTATTTTTTCTTCAAAGGGTTTTAAAAGTATATTTTCCTCCTTTATGAATTTTTATGCTGTAATTGATGAATATGTTTATGAATACTTATGCTGTATCCGATGGTTACTTTTGTTAAGGCACCAGGCATCACTGAGAAATACGCATACTCCTTCCTTTTGTCATTCAGTGATTACCTGCAAGCTGTCATATTTAACTTTTTCTAAGATGAGTAACTTAAAAAATTTTTTTTGTCTTGTCTAGTTCTATTTTCAGGTAGATTCCTCACCATGATAGTTGTCCTTTCTGTTTCTCCCTCATTAACAGCGACTGGGTTTTTAGAGGGGTTTGTTAGAAGAGGCAATCAACTTTCCCTTTTAGATGATCCCTGCTCTCAAGTAGATAGAGTTACTTCATTTCCTACTTCTTTTTGTAGGTTTATGACTTTCTCTCTTCTAGGCTCCCTTCTCAGCCTTGGGGAAAGTGTTTCTTAAAACTTGCTCAGGAAGAAGAGAGGTATATCTGAGGTACGTAAGGTTTTGAGGAAAATGATTCCTGCTCATGTTTTCCCCCAGGCTTCTCTTCCTCTAATATCATTGTTTAGCTCAATTGTGCCCAGGGGAATCCATGAATATTCTGGGTCCATATTTTTATTTTTGAAGAATGACAGTTTGGTCTGCCCATTAGATTTCATTTCATTTTTCCCCCTGGTCATTTTATTTATTTATTTTCAAAAACATTTATTTATTTATAGTTTTTCAACATTCATTTCCATAAAACTTTGAGTTTTAAACTTTCTCTACCCTCTCTAAGATGGTGTGCAATCTGATATGGGCTCTACTTTCACATCTTTATTAAGCATATTTTCACATTAGCCATGATGTAAATACTTAAAACTAATGGGAAGAACCACAAGAAAGAAGAAACAAAACAATATAACAAAAGAAAAGGAGAATAAATAGTGTGATTCCATTTGCATTCAGACTCCAAAGTTCTTTCTATGGATGTGGATAGTATTTTCCATCATGAGTCTTTTGGAATTGTCTTAGATCCTTGCATTGCTGAGAAGAGCTAAGTCTATCAAAGTCAGTCATTGCACAATGTGGCTATTACTGTGTATTACTGTGTATAATTACTGTGTTCTCCTGGTTCTGCTCATTTCACTCAGCATCAGTTCATATAAGTCTTTCCAATAGTATTCCATTACATTCATATACCACAAGTTGTTCAGTCATTCCCCAATTGATGGGCATCCCCTCAATTTCCAATTCTTGGCCACCACAAAAAGGACTGCTATAAATATTTTTGTACATGTGGGTCCTTTTCTTGTTTTTATGATCTCTTTGGGAATACAGGTCTAGAAATGGTATTGCTGGATCAAAGGATATGCCAATTTTATAGCCCTTTGGACCTAGTTCCAAATTGCTCTCCAGAATGGCTGGATCAATTCACAATTCCACTAACTGCATCAGTATTTCAATTTTCCCACATCTCCACTATTTATCATTTTCCTGTTTTGTCATATTAGCCAATCTGATAGGTGTAAGGTGGTACCTCAGAGTTATTTTGATTTGTATTTCTCTAATCAATAGTAATTTAGAACATTTTTTCATACAACTACAAATAGCTTTAATTTCTTCCTCTGAAAATTGTTCATATCCTTTGACCATTCATCAATTGAGGAATGACTTGTGTTCTTAGAAATTTGACTCAGTTCTCTATGTATTTTAGAAATGAGGCCTTATCAGAGACACTGGCTGTAAAAATTTTTTCCCAGCTTTCTGTTTACCTTCTGTAGCAGCAAGAACCTGACATATCCAGGATGGCCAGTTAGCACAGATTCTAGATCTGCTTTTCTGAAAAGAAAGCAACTTTGAAGGGGGTCAACAATCTACTTTAATTACATTCACCAACAGAGAAAATACAAACAGAAGAATAAAGACCAATAGACAGGGCTTTCAACTGTCTGATCATAAGCAATACATACATCACAGATCAACACACAGATACAACTGTGTGACTATTATATACATACATAGTTGCCATAGAGAGAAGCACTAATATCTGTGTTTTCAAAGCCGTGAAGGGTGGGGATGGAGGTGGGAGTGGGTCCTTAACAGCTACTCAGAGTCTCATCAGGCACACAGAACCTTCTTCCAAAGAGTAAGCCCTGAAAGCAAACCTCATCTCAGAGTATATATATGCTTTTCCAAGGCAGAGGACATTACAGCCCTTGTAACCCAATGCCTCATTAGAAATTAATAAAATGTGAGGGCCTTCACACAAAACAAGCCTCCCCTAATCAAGTTTTCCTTAATGGGCTCCACCTGAGGCCTATTAATGGGTGGGAAAGATCTTTAACTTTCATTAACACACCTTCTAAACTTGGTTGCATTAGCTTTGTTTGTATAAAAACTTTTCAATTAAATGTAATCAAAATCATCCATTTTGCATTTCATAATGTTCTCTAGCTCTTGTTTGGTCATAAATTCTTCCCTTCTCCATAGATCTGACAAGTAAATTTGCTCTTTTGCTCTCTTAGTTTGCTTATAGTACCAGTCTTTATATCTAAATCATGCATCCATTTTGATTTTATCTTGGTATAGGGTGTAAGATATTGGTCTATGCCTAGTTTTTGCCATACTATTTTCCAGTTTTCCCAGCAGTTTTTATTAAATAGTGAGTTCTTATCCCAGAAGCTGGAGTCTTTGGATTTACCAAATAACAGATTACTATAGTCATTTGCTACTGCGTCTTGTGAACCTAACCTATTCCATTGATCCATCACTGTTTCTTAGACAGTACCAAGTAGTTTTGATGATTACTGTTTTATAATACAATTTAAGATCTGAGAGAGGTAGGCAACCTTTCTTTGCATTTCTTTTCATTAATTCCCTTGATATTCTGGACCATTTGTTCTTCCAGATGAATTTTGTTAGTTTTATCTTTTATTTCTTTTTTAAAAGTTTATTTATTTTTAGTTTTCAACATTCATTTCCACAAGATTTTGAGTTTCAAATTTTCTCCTCATCTCTCCCCTTCCCCCACCCTAAGACACTGTGCATTCTGATTACCCCTTCCCCCAATCTGCTCTCCTTTCTATCACACCCCTCCTTTCCCTTATCCCCATTTCCTCTATTTTCTTGTAGGGCAAGATAGATTTCTGTACCCCATTACCTGTGTTTCTTATTTCCCAATTGCATGTAAAAAGAATATTTAGCATTCATTTTTAAAACTTTGAGTTTCAACTTTGCTGCCTTCCTCCTTCCCCATCCATCTGCACTGAGAAGGCAAGCAATTCAATATAGGTTATACATGTGTAGTTATGCGAAAAACTTCCATTAAAGTCATGTTGTGAAAGACTAACTATATTTCCCTCCATCCTATCCTGCCTCTCAGGGTAGCTAGGTGGTGCAGTGGATAAAGCACTAGTGCAGGAGTCAGGAGGACCTGAGTTCAAATCCCACCTCAGACACTTGACACTCATTAGCTGTGTGACCTTGGGCAAGTCACTTAACCCCAATTGCCTCATCCTGGGTCATCTCCAGTCAACCTGATGAATATCTGGTCACTGGATTCAGATGGTTCTGGAGGAGCAGTGAGACTGGTGACCTGCACAGCCCTCCCTCACTCAAAAAACAAAGTCAAGTGCAAGTCATGTCATCATTTCTCTGATGGCATGATCTTCTTCTGCAACCAAGGATGAATACACACACACCTGCCTGCCATTTATTGTATTCTCTCTTTTGACCTTGTCTTTCCCCAAAAGGGCTTACTTCTAATTACCCCCTCCTCCCATTTGTTCTCCCTTCTATCATCTCCCCACACCTCACTTATCTTCTTCTGCCCTACTTTCCTGTAGTGCAACATAGATTTTCATACCAAATTGACTTTGCATGTTATTCCCTCCTTAAGCCCAATGTGGTGAGAGTAAGCTTCACTTTTTCCCTCTCACCTTTCCCCTTTCCCCCCTCCATTGAAAAAGCTTTTTCTTTCCTCTTTTATGGGAGATAATTTGCCCCATTCCATTTCTCCCTTTCTCCTCCCAATATATTCCTCTCTGATCCCTCAATTTTATTTTTTTTAGATATCCTTTCCTATTCAACTCTCCTTGTGTCCTTTGTCTATATGTATATAATCCCTCCAGCTATCCACATACTGAGAAAAGTCTCAAGAATTACAACTATTATCTTTCCATGTAGGAATGTAAACAGTTCAACTTTAGTAAGTCCCTTATGATTTCTCTTTCCTGTTTACCTTTCCATGCTTCTCTTAATTCTTGTGTTTGAAAGTCAAATTTTCTATTCAGCTCTGGTCTTTTCATCAAGAATGCTTTAAAATCCTCTATTTCATTGAATTACCATTCTTTCCCTTGAAATATTATACTCAGTTTTGCTGGGTAGGTGATTCTTGGTTTTAATCCTAGCTCCTTTGACTTTTGGAATATCATATTCCAAGCCCTTTGATCTCTTAATGTAGAAGCTGCTAGATCTTGTGTTATCCTGTTTGTATTTCCACAATACTTGAATTGTTTCTTTCTGGCTGCTTGCAATATTTTCTCCTTGACCTGGGAACTCTGGAATTTGGCTATAATATTGCTAGGAGTTTTTCTTTTTGGATCTCTTTCAGGAGGTGATCACTGGATTCTTTCAATATTTGTTTTACCCCCTGGCTGTAGAATATCAGGGCAGTTTTCCTTGATAATTTCATGAAAGATGATATCTAGGCTCTTTTTATGATCATGGCTTTCAGGTAGTATCATAAATTTTAAATTGTTTCTCCTGGATCTATTTTCCAGGTCAGTTGTTTTTCCAATGAGATATTTCACATTGTCTGCCATTTTTTTCATTCCTTTGGTTTTGTTTAATAATTTCTTGATTTTTCAAAAAGTCATTAGCTTCTATCTTCTCCATTTTAATCTTTAAGGAATTATTTTCTTCAGTGAGCTTTTGGATCTTCTTTTCTATCTGGTCAGTTCTGCTTTTTATGACATTCTTCTCATCATTGGCTTTTTGGATCTCTTTTGCCATTTGGGTTAGTCTATTTTTTAAAGTGTTATTTTTTTCAGCATTTTTTTTGAGTCTCCTTTTAGCAAGCAGTTGACTCGTTTTTCATGATTTTCTTGCATCACTCTCATTTCTCTTCCCAATTTTTGCTCTACTTTTCTTACTTGATTTTCAAAATCTTTTTTGAGCTCTTCCATGGTCTGAGACCAATTCATATTATTCTTGGAGGCTTTGGATGGAGGAGTTTTGATTTTGCTTTCTTTTGTTTGTATACTTTGGTCTTCCTCGTCACCAAAGTAACATTCTGTAGTCTGATTCTTTTTCCGGTTTTTGTTCATTTCCCCAGCCATTTACTTAACTTTTGAGCTCTTTGTCAAGGTAGTTCTCTGCTTCCAGTGGAGGTGGGGAATGTAGTGTCAGCTGCTCAATCTCCCCAAAATCTGTGGGCGTAGAGCCCCAGAAACAGTGGCTGCAGCTGCCTCTGCTGCTGCTGTGGGTTCCTCTGCCTCCTCCCCTCTCTGCTGCCCTGGGGCTGGGACCAGATCACTACGTTCTCCTTCACTGGTCTCAAAGGCTTTTTTCCACTGACCTTCCAATTTATCCTGAGCATTTTGGGTTCATGAAGTCTGGAAACTACAACGGGTGTGAGAAATTCAGTCTCCTTGAGGCCTGCTCAAGTCCCGTCTGTCACTTGTGTCTCACACTGGACCATGCCCTGCCCCCCGTGTGGAGTGATAGATACTTCCCAGGGACCTTCCAGGCTGTTTTGGGCTGGACATTTGCTTCACTCTGTCATTCTGTGGATTCTGCAGCTCCAGAATTTGTTTAGAGCCATTTTTTTACAGGTATTTGGTTGGGCTTGGGGGCAGCACTCTAGAAAGTCTGTGCTGTTACTCCACCATCTTGCCTCCACTGTTACTGTTCTTCCTAGCTCTATGAAATAAATTTTTGGTAGTTTGATTAGTATGCCACTGAATAAGTAATTTAATTTAGGTAGAATTGTCATTGTTTATTACATTGGCTTGACCTACAGGGCCCATACTTTTACATGTTGAAAAAATAGAATTCATTTTAAAAAAAAGGATATTTGCATCAAATGCCAAAAGATTTTTAGAATTTTAGTGCTAAGTATATTATAGAAAAGTTTTAAAAAGAAAAAATGCAAAATGTTCCTATCTTAACCTGGAAAGTTCATAAAACTTTTGTATACTAAATTTTCTTGCATAAAATGTCATTTGAAAAGCTTAGATATTTGTCTGGAGCATGCTGTTTTTTATTTTCAGTTTTTCTTCCTGTTGTTCAAGTTTTCTTGTACAAAATGACTAATATGGAAATGCTTTACATGATTGCATGTGTATAAATCATATTGGATTAGTTACCATCTCAGTGAAAGGGGAAGGATAGAATTTGGAATTCAAAACTTTTAAAAAAATGACCCATTTAAAATTTAACAATTCATTGTAAATTTGTGGGTTTTTTCTGCATTGAAATTTTGGTGATGTGACATTACATCATGTAACCATATAGTATTGTATTGTAAAGAAGTCATTACATGAACATATTCCTGCCCATGCATGCTGAATTTCACAACAATGAATCACATGCTTGCCAGCCAACACTAGCTAGTTAACACTTGTTGGCAGATTTGGCCACTGATTGGTTATAACTTGCATTTTGTGTGTTTATTTGGATAAAAAATATGATCACTATGACTTTAACTCTGCTATACAACACATGAAACATGTACAAATGATTTTTCAAACTTCTCTTCTTTCCTTATGCTTCCACCATCTCCTTATTTTTGTTCAAGGACCCCTAATTGCACCAGAGGCTACAACCATCTGTCTGGACCATTCCAGCTAGCCCCAGGGGAGAGTGTTGTCCACTTTGGAAATCTATGAGCCACAGGGACACTATACAGTAAGAGAAGGACCTGAGGGACTCTTCTGTAATCCAGTAAGACTAGCCTCCTCACTGTTTCTTGAACAAGACACTCCATCTCCTTACTCTAAGCATTTTCACTGGCTGTTCTCCATGGATAAGTTCTCCTTCCTCACCGTTGCCTCCTCACATTCCTGACTTCTTTTGAAATGAACACCTTGAAAGTAGAAATCATGTCTTGCCTTTCTTTGACCCTCTGACGTTTAGTTCAAAGCCTTGCACAAAGTAGATATTTAATAAATGCTTATTGATTGACTCATCACCTTTTTCCCATGTTAGCTTAAGATTTCCCTTCTCAACATAGGTGTTAAAAACACTTGGTTCCCTTATAATTTTTTTAAATGGTACAATAAGGGGAAGGTTGAAGAGATCTGCAGTTATTTTTACCTTGGGCCTGTCTCAGTTTCCTTTTTGTGTAATCATAAACTGGGAGTTGGCTTTTTCCCATGACACTGCAAGGCCTCCTTTCTTCTTATATTTTTCATTGCTTCCCTGGATATTTTTTTTACCTTGTACTCCTCAAGATAAATTTTATTATTTTGTCTATTTCTGTAAAGTATTCCTTTGGTTGTTGAGTCACCAAATATATTAATTAATTAATTAACATCATTGTCTCATATTGAATTTATTGTGATATGTAGTATAAAAGGTTCATCTAAATGTGTTTTCTTTCTGTCTACTTTCCAGTTTTCCCAGAAATTCTTGCCAAATATGGAGTTATTCTATCCAACCAGTTCCACCACCCCAACCTTCAGTTGACATATGTTGATCTGTCATACTCCAAAACCATTTCCCAAAACAACAACAATCCAACAATTTAGGAATAACTTTGTTAACCTGATTTAGATTTTTAAAAAAATAAGACAAAAACCCACAGAAACAATAAAATTGGAGATGAATAGGAAAAAAAAGCTGGCTCAACCCTCATCTCATGATTTGGCATTTCTTGGCACTAGAAGCGTTCAGCACACGGGATTCCTGGAACAGGCTATTTCCTATAAACAACTATGTCTTCTTCCAAGACAGGGGTGAAAAGTTGGTGAAAAGATGATGCTTAAAATCCTGAGAGAACCTTGGTTTTTTGGAGTTTATATTTCAATACTCATAGAATCTCAGAGTTGGAAGGAACATTAGAGGTCATTTAGTTTACCTAAAGAATTTCCAAGAGCTGATATCCACATGTCATATCTTTATGGCTTAGAAAGTGCTTCATATACGTTATATTATTATTTCATTTGAGCCTTATGATAACCCTCTGAAATATACATGACAAATATTATTACATTTGTTTTCATGTTGAAGAAATTGAGATTCATGCAGAGAGTGAGTGCCAAGAAGAATAATTTACTCCTAGGTCTTATGGACTCCAAATCCAATATTAATCAGCTTCCCAATGATATAATTTTCAGTTTATCACTTGTATGCTTTTTCTGCCATGTTATATAACAGTGGGGCAGGGTAGCAAGCAAGCTAAATTTGGTTGGACTCAGAGAAATCACTCCCCACCCCTCACCTCCCCTTGAGCCTCAGTTTCTTTCCATGTAAAAAGGATTTGACGATTCAACTAGATTATTCTTAAGGTCTTTCTACCTCTAAAATTCATGATCTGATTTTATTCTTAGATCTCAAGTCAACTTGTTTCTCTCTTCTCTGAAATTCTACAGAAATTTCTTTCTTTAGCACATAGTTTATACAGTATGGTGTATGGGGTGTTCAGGAGGGCTCTGACCTCTGGTGTGAGGGCTTGCTGAGTCCTTTTTTGGACTGCTCATCCACCTTTGGTGTCCACCTTTGCTCAGCTCTCACCTGTGCCTCTGAGAAGCTGTAGCATGCACAGCAGCCACGCTCTGGTAAATCATTTCAGCAGATGGGCTAAACCAGGTTGAGGGTGACCAATGGGCCTCAGACCTGTTGCTGAGTTTGGTGGATGTCAAACCCAAGTATGTGAAGACTTCCCTCCAATGGAATGGGTGAATGAGAAGAATTTCTCCCAACAACCATGAAAGTAGCTGAAGTAGGTGCTGTAGAGTGCTTTCAGCTTGATCAGTCATCGAAGATGCCAGGTTCATCCACTGTAGCCTGGACCCATCTCCAGTTGTCCAGACTTTTTTGGTGCCACTGGACTTCAATAACTCTGGAAGAGAGAGTGAGACTGACAACTTTGTGTACCTCTGCCTCACTTAAGTCTAATTCATGCACAAGTCAAGTCATCACCCGTGATGTCAATGGTCCTCTTTGAAAATGAAGGACAAAAAACAACAGCTTATATAAAACATGATTTTGTCTACTATTATTATCATTATCGTATCTTATAATGACTATCATTGTCATCACTGTTGTTCAGTTGTTTTAGCTGTGTCCATGACCTCATTTAGGATTCTATTGGCAAAGATACTGTAGTGGTTTACCATTTCTTTCTCCCATTCATTTTACAGATGAGGAAACTGAGGCAAACAGGATTAAGTGACTTGTCCAGGTTGCACAGCTGAGGCCAGATTTAAACTCAGGTCCTCCTGACTCCAGACCTGGTGTTTTATCCACTATACTATCTAGCTACCTGCTTTATATTATCATGGATTCACTAGTTGTTTCATGTGTATGTGTGTGTGAGCCCTATTGGCTTCCTTTCACCTCTGGGATCCAATATAAAAATCTTTGACTTTTACATTTTGACTTTTAAAGCCTTAGACACTTATTAGGTATGTGACCTTGAGCAAGTCACTTAACCTCTATTTTCCTTAATCTACTGGAGAAGGAAATGGCAAACCATTCCAGTATCCTTGCCAAGAAAACCCTATGGAGAGTATGGTTCTTGGGGTCACAAAGGATCAGAGACAACTAAAAGGCAACATTTTTTTTTTCTAACAAGATTTTAAGTTTCTTGGGGCCAGGGATGGTGTCTCATACGATTGGCCATGACCCAATCACACTCAATGGAGACCATGGGGTGCTGGTACTGGCTTGTATTGGTTCAAGTGAGCTGATTGTTAATTTTCAAGAATATTTTTCAGCACAGCCAACGTACAGTTCTGAACTGGCAATGTTATTTGTTGTTTCAAAAGAATTCAAAAGATTTAATATCAACCACAGCAAATGCTGTGTGTATTTTCAGAGGGTATTTTCAATACATTATTGTCTACTTTAAGTAATGACTATATTAGTGAATATTTGATAATGAACTTAACTGCATTTTGTTCTGATGGTGCTGATGAAATTCTGAGAATAAAGTCTGGAGTGAGTGTGAAGTTGTTGGACATTTTTCCTAAAATCATAATTTGGCAGTTTTAGGGAAGCTACTGAAACAATACATAAAGTGCCAGGCCTAGAGACAGGAAAACTCACCTTTCTTGACCTCAAATCTGTCCTCAGACACTTACTAGGTGTGTGAGCCTGGGCAAGTCATTTAACCCTGTTTGCCTCAGTTCTCATCTATAAAATGAGCTGAAAATGGAAATGGCAAACCACTCCAGTATCTGCCAAGAAAACCACAGAATGGGGTCACAAAGAGTTGGACATGACAGAAAATGATTGAACAACCTCAAAAAATCATCAGGCAACTTTCACTTGATGATTCAATATTTGAAATAAAACAAGTTAATCATTTCAAAATATTTCTGAATAAAATCTATTCTTTTTATCACCAATCTAATAAAAATCATACTGAGCTAGAAACTATAGCTAAAGAACTTGAAATTGAAACTGTTAAAACTGGTTCAGTACTGGGATCTACGTGAGTAGCATAGAGTTTATGAACTGCTACTGTCATAAGGCATTCAATATCCTGTAGTATATATGGATTTCTCTCATTCTTCTTATTGTGGTTTGACAAAGAGATTAGCTAACATTAAATTGTTGCAAAACTTTAATAGAATATCATTACTTTTCCACGCATTGCAGTTAAGATCACCTAACATTCAGAAAGTATAAAAATTAATCAGATGTTCCAATAACAGCGTTGGAAAATTTAAAGACTGGCACTGGAAGTCTTGAATTTCAATTGATTAAGTCAGATAAGTTCAAGGACATTCCAGTCAATAAAAATAATAAATTTTATGCTTTTCCTAGGAACATGTTATTAAAAAATATAATACAACGCATGAACTTACATCTTTTATCAGATAGAAACAACAGTGAAAACACTTTAATTATTTTGATTTGTTAGAACCACCTACTAGATCTTATGAAGAACTAACATAGACAACTAGTGAAAAAAATTGTATCATGTAAGTGATATTTTAAAATATGAAATCAATTTGAATGATTTTCAAAATCTTGTAGTTAATAATGCACAATCAAATAATGTTCCAATTTATGTAACAGTAATGTTGAAGATGAAAAGGATTTCAGTTTAATGAATATAATTTGTATGAAGGTGAGAGATAGTGTCAGAATAGATCACATATGAAATTTAGACAATAAATATATTGGGAAAAGAGTAAGCGTATTAAACACAACTCCATCCGTCAAATCATGGTTGCATTTCAACCATAGGGTGGTTATGGATACAAGAGTTCTGTAAAAGTGAATGGAAGCATTATATGAAAATCAATTGACTATATAGAAGTTATAATAAAGAACGTTAAATATTTTATTATTTGTAATTGTGTGCTACACATCTACAAATCAGTAAAATATGTATTCTTCCTCATTTTGGGGGGAAACTGGTTGTTAAACATTTACTAGCACACCCCTGAGGGTGTCCTAATTTTATGGAGAGAATGTTCTATTGCAATTTTTCTTACTATGCCATTTTTTTGAATGCAAGTACTTTGAGCTGTGTCCTCTTGATGACTAGAGAAAATATAAAACATTGTCTCATGGATATTTTAAATTCAACATATCTAAAACCAAACTTATTATCTTTCTAAGTCTTCCCCTCTTCCTAACTTGCCCATTACTGTTAAGGGTACCATCATTCTTCCAGTTTCCCAGGCTCAAATTCTAAGTATCGTTCTTGACTCTCTTTCATGGTCCATATCCAGTCAGTTGCTAAGCCCTGTCATTTCTACCTTCTTAATATGACTTGTATACTCCTGCCTTCTCTCCTTTGATTTTGCCACCACTCTGCTCCAGTTCCTTACCACCTCATGCTTGGATTATTAAAATAGTGTCTGTTCAGTCTAAAACTGATCTTCCTAAATTGAGGGTCTGGCTCCCTATCACCTCCAGGATCCAACACACAATCTTCTATTTGACTGTTAAAGCCCTGCATCACTGACACTTTCTTACCTTCCCAATCTTCTTATACCTCACTCCATGCCAAGTACTCTGTTATCCAGTGGCACTGGCCTCCTTGGTTGTCCCTGGCATAAGACACTCATGTCTATACTCCAGGCATTGTTACTCTTCGATTCTATAACTCTCTCCCTCCTCATCTCTCCCTCCTAAGTTCTCTGACTTCCTTCAAGTTTCATCTAAAGTCTCACCTATGAAAATCAGTCCTTAATCTTTAGTGCTTTTCCTCTGAAATTATCTCCAATTTGTCTTATATATATCTTTTTGAACATAGTGCAGATTGTCTCACCCATTAAATCATGAGCTTCTTGAGAACAAGGCTCTTTTTTGTTTTGATTTTGCCTTTATTTTTATGCTCTAGAGCTAAACATGGTGCCTGGCACATAGTAGACACTTAATAAATGTTTTCCGACTTGACTTGGTAGAGGTTCTTCAGCTGTGGTTTTGAGTGGTTGTGGATTCATAATGTAGCCCCGTGGGTACCCCTCACTCACATGTAAAGCCCTAAGGATAACAATTCCATACACAAGGTAATTTGTGAGAACTTCTGGTATATAGTCTCAGTAGGGTCTTCTGGCAGCTGCTGTGTATTGGTGAACATCACAGCCCTCTATTCCAGTCAGTTATCTTGCTTTGGGTTAGACTTTCCCCAAATCCTCTCCTGTTTAGTATGAAAATGAATTTAAGCCAAAACAAAAGTTAATCTAAGATTAGCTCAATGTTCTCTAATCACCTATTATTAATTCTTGACTTCCTTATGAATATTTGTAATTGACAAAATTCATTGCTTTGGTTCTGCAATTTGTAGGGAAAAAACTCCAAGTCTTATATTTGCAGTTTTAGAATGTCAGGAATTAGAGAAACTTTATCACTCAAGCAAATTCATCTCTTTTCGGTTTCTTTTCCCACCTTCTTTATTTCTATTGATGCAGCAAAGATTTTTATAATTCCCGAGATAAAATCTCACCTAGAAACATTTTTAAAATGTCTTTTATTTGTATTTTGAAATCATTTCTGAATCTCCATCCCTACTTGAGTCCTCTTTTGTATCAAAAGAAAACATTAAAAAAAGAAAACCTCAGCAACAAATGCAGTGACTACACTGATCAGTTTTGACATCGCATGCCCAAAGTACCTCACCTCTTTACTAAAAGGAAGGGTGTCTCATCATCTTTTATGTGGTACCAAGACTGGTCATTGTAATTGTGCATGGTTCAGTTTCCTCTTAGTTTTTTTCTTAAATTTGTGTTATTATAGTCATCATATCTATTGTTCCCTTGGCTCTGCTTATCTCTCTCTTAATTACTTCAAGTCTTCCTATATTTTTCTGAATTCCTTATGTTTGTCATTCTTCAGAATAATGCTTTACTATTGTCTCTCTACATCCAATCATTTGCCAAATCCTGATGACTTGTCTTCTGCAATATTTCCTCCTGTCTCCTCTTTAGTCACCACTCTAGTTCAGTATCTCATTTCTACTTATCTACACTATTGTGACAAGTCCCTTACAGTACTCCCCCTCCCCGGGGTAGAGCTACTCATCCCCACGGACTTGACTTTCTTACCTACTCTCTTGGGCCCATCTGTCTGGGAGGGAGTTTCCTATCAAAACAAGTCCTGGGGCAAAAATAAACAAATAAAAAAGAATTTGAAAGAAAGGAAGTGAGAAAGAAAGAAAGAGAAAGGAAGGAACAAATTAATGAATGAATGCCCATGACTTCTATATCAGTCAGGCTAGATACAGAACCAGTATCCTGTCTTCACCCTGCCCCCAAGACTGCTAATACTACAAAGAGACAGAGAAAGAGACAGAGAGATAGAAGGAAAGAGACAGAGAGACAGACACACATGCACACACACACACACACACACACACACACACACACACACACACAGAGCACCCATAAAAGAATTTCCTCTACCTTGAAAAGTTATAAACAATTAATCTTCAGCTCTGAGTCTCCAGTCAGGGAAATGCTCTGGCAGTACACCACAGCTGTAAATTGCCATCCCAAGTGCTCCCTTACGGCCCCTTTCCAATATGTTTGTGCATAGCCACACATGTTTTATCTATACAAACGATTACTTCTGTGTTGCTCTATCTCTATCTCTGTCTCTCTTTCTCTGATTTTCAACTTTTTCTTTTCATCTTCTTCATTGATGTCTGCATGTATGTCATCACACCTTCCCCTATCCTTAACATGCATATTAGGGCTGGTCCTAGGAATCCCACCCTCTTTGTATTTATGATCTTTATATTATTATATTGAAAAGACAACACAAACAGAAATGCAACCTGCGCTTCGATGGACATGCCTAGTTCTAACACGGAGACACCCGTCTTGAACATGCTTTTTTGAGCATGCCAGATTTACCTAATATGGAGTCAGCTATGACCCCTACCACATGGATGGGGAGAGTCTACTTTGATTGGCTGCCTACGTCTTTAAAACTGGCAAGATTAAAACTTGTTCTTTTTGACTACTCTCTTCTCCACCAAGTTTTCTGACGTGCCCAGCTTGGATGCCATGAAGTGAACCAGTGAAAGGGGAAGAAATGTACTTCCCTTCCTCCCTCGCTTTTACTCTCACTTCTGAGAAATAGGTCTAGGGGGTGTTTGTTACTGTCCTGTGCTGTTTGCCATCTTCAGTTACAGGTGCTAGAAGTGATGTCAATGGGTCTGGGAGTTTGAGCCATGGTTCAGCCTGGGAGCTAGGATTGCAGGTGGGGTGGTGCAACCAGTCAGAATGGCATGAAAGTCCTGAGAAATCAGGATGCCTTCAACTAGAGCCCATGAGGGGGTTTTGAACTTGGAACCGGAACTGTGTACTATGGGAACCAGGCTAAACTATGAACCTAATCCTCTTTCCCTCTCCAGAGACAGAGAGGGCGTCCTGTCTCCACTTATTGGGAGTGTGCTTGTGCTTACATTTTTTGAAGTAAATATTTCTAATTTCCAGTCTGACTGTTTGTGACTGATAGAAATGGGGTACAGGAGCATAGTCCTCTATACTTGGGGGAGGAAGACAATTACTGGGGGCTGGAGCCAATGGCAGAGAACTGTAAAGTTAAGGGAATTTGAAGATCTTCCCTGCCCGTTAGTAGGCTCATGTGACCTGCTTTGAGCTTTGGCCCAGCCCACAGCTTGAGTCACATAGAGTCAATTGTGGGAGGAGCTTGCCAAATGAGTGGAGCTGAGAGAGAGTGAGGCAGAGCTGAAGCAGAGCAGCTAGCATGAGTGAGAAAGAGTGGAATTTTGCCTAGGGGAACTTGTTTGTGGGGTGGCCTAAGAGAGGGAAGGCTTGGGGATACCTGTATTCCCTTCATTGGTAATGTGTACAAACTTTGTTGTTACCATGGTGGAATTGGCTTTCTGGTGTTGGAATAAATATTTTTTCATCTTTGAGGAAGAGAGTTTATATTTTGAGAATTTACCCTGGAAATACACATACATACCCATAGCAGCTGCTGTGGGTATCGCATTGATGCTACAAGAACCTAGACCCCCCAAATCACTTTAATGATACTGGAGAACCCAAAGGGCAGAGTGAAATGTAACATACCTGACTTTCAGGCAGTGAGGACCAACATAGTCTGTGTTACAGAAAGGTAAACAAACTCTTAAGAACCGAAGGTAAGTTTCAGAAAATAAGGCTCTGAAGAGAGACAGAGGGGAAGAGAAGAAAGGAGAAAAATAGAAAAATCACTTTCCTATGGGTCTATAGTCTGGGGAGTGGGTTTTGGTGGCATCTTTCCCAGTATGCCTGGTGCCCAGCTCTGATTCTAGAGTCTGGCACCAAATCTTACAGTTAAACATCTTCCTCTTTCCCAGGACACAATCTTCAGCTCAGTTACTGAACCCCCCCCCCTCAATATCCCAACACACACACACGCACATGCACACGCACATACACACGCACATGCACATGCACACACCCACTTCTGTGTTAATGCATTCTCCAGTGGCCCACCATCCTGTTGTCTGGGAGAATAAATCTATGAGTCACATCAGACTCCTTCGGTTAGTCCCTAAGTTAGGGCAAATCCCTGGGTGATTGAGGAAGGAAACACTAGTGTGATTTCTGCCAGAATCAACAGGCAGCCAATCTCCACTGTCCTGATCTCCTTGACACAACACCAAGATGGTACTATGTATATATTACATTTGTACACCCCACCTCCCACAAAAAAAAAGCTCAAACAAACCACTATGTAGCACAAAAACATATCCCACCCTTTCTGTACATATTCTGCACTTCAATCAAATTGCAGGGAGAGTGACAAGCAGACAGACACAGAAACACAGTAAAAAACTAACAAAAAGACACCATGCATGCATACATGGACAAACTGAGATAATAAGATATACACAAAAACCAATGGATGTAGGAACATCAAGCTGAATAAGCTGAGAAAGGCAAACACAGAAAGCTGTAGAAAAAGGGAAATGGACCGGGAGACTTAGATTTTGCAGTGTTTATGTTCCCTTGACTGTGGACATCAGAATAAGTTACCCTTACTGTGTGCTGATAAGTTCCGTAACACTTTAAAACAGTCCTCACTGTACCAGGAAGCATCTTTTCTGTTTTTATTTTCAAACTTCAAAGTTTACTTTTGAAATAAGAGATTATATTCCAATAGAATTCTAAAGGTTTTTTTTTTCTCTTTGAGAATGTAAAGGAATGACATATGTTTTAGAAATTTACTTTGGTTCCACAGCATGTCTGTTTACTACCAAATGCCTTGGTCCTGAAAATTACCTCGTAAAACCAGCATTTCTTGAATTCTTCTGGGACTTTAATCTTTAGAAAATTGAAGACAAATCCTTTTTTGTTTCTTTTGGTTGAATGGGGAGCTGGAATATAGAATGGGAGGGAAAACCAATTTGTCTATAACACCATTCGGAAACAAATGAGTTAAAGTCATAAGGCTTTGAATTTGAGTTCTATCCCTGGCACTCCTGGGCACCTTCCTTAGCCTCAGTCGCATCCTCTGTAAAATGGTGATAACAGTGAATCTTTCAGGATTGTAAAGTACTTTTTAACCACGTGGAGCTACACAAATATGATATTATGATTAATTAGCAAACTCTCATGATTCTGGCAAAGCAAAGCTTTTTTTTTTCCCCCTACCATGGGCTTAGCAGTAAAATCTAGATTCACGACTATTTTAAAATGAGAATAGTTAAAGGGAAGAAATATCTTTCGTCTTGAATATCTTTCTTGAGTCAAGGGAGAAGTCTCCCTAGGTGGAAGGTAGAAATTGGAGGGTCCCTTCATTAAAAGATGAGGGAGTTCCCACTCTTCCCCATTCTGGGGGAGCCAGAAGGAAGATTGACAGGTGTGCCAAGACAAATGTCATTTCTGCTGCTTGTTTTCAAATATACTTTAAGAAACTAAACAAAGAAAATTAGTTCAGCAGCCTCTCAGGAAAAGGCCAGTCATTTCCTGAGTAGCTATCAAACCCGGCCAGAAGCTCATTGTTTTCAGTTTCCAGTAATGGCAGCTATTACCTGACCAGTGAGTGCCACTGGCCATTCGCTATTCACAAAGAGGAAAATCCTTCCAAGAGTGAATCTTAACTTTTCACACTAAGGCTTGCTTATCTATTACCCCTTTTGAAGACAACCTTTCCTACCAGCCCCTTGGTCGGACTTAACCTTCAGCGAATGAGCATTCCTGGGTTCTAGACTGAGCAACTATTACTCCAAGACAAGATGTATCTGGTTCTTCTGGGGATGCTTTGGTTCTGTAAGTTTTTATTTTCATTTTATACCTTAAATTTTATAGGACTTGAAGCTTCTGAGATAATGACACTTGATCTTTTTTTATTTTTTAGGTCCAAGACTGAAAGGTCAAGAGAACTGTAAGTTGTAGATTTTTCTACCTCTTTCCCCCCTTTCTGTCTTGCCTAGGATCTTGTCTAGGATTACAGATTTAGAACCAAAGAGAGTTTGGAGATCTAACCCTCTCATCTTACAGATGAGGGAAGGAGGTCAGACAACTTTCTTTCTTCTACATTATGTTGTCTACTTTGGGACTTTATAAATTACAATTAAACTGGTTTGATTACATTTTTAATGAAAAGATAAAAGACTAGAAGCTCCTCTTTTGGAAGATAATAAAGACATATAAAAATATGATCCTATTAGCACATATGTAAAAAAAGTTTTTGCTTAGTCCAAAACACTTGCATTTAACAATAATGTTTGAAATGTCATGAAAGTTCCAAGTGGGCAGCTGTTTGATTTTTGGAAAAAGTGAGCCACTTCATAATCTTTTTTTCTCTTTCTATGGCCAATCTCATTCCCATTCAGCACACAAAGGGTTGTTTTATTTTTTTAGACCCCAGCAGAGTTTAAGTGATTAGTCTTGGCTGTGATTTTTCCTTCTTCACAGAATATTGATTTGGGTTTATGTTTGATCCCAACACCAAACAATTCAGAATCTTGTGATAAGAGAGAATAAATATGTGTGTGTGTGTGTGTGTGTATCTTTGAAGATTTATTGACAAAGTGAAAATTATATATTTGGAAATTTGGTTTGGGATATAAAATATATGTGGAATAAGGGATTTGTTTTTAACCTTTTGAAAGAGTTTGGCATATTTAAGTAGGTCTGGGAACAAGGAAGAACTTTATATAGGGTAGAGTTCAGTTGCTGAACGGGGAGGAAGTAAAACTGAAACTCTGGAAAAATGGGTAGAAATGTGTGGCTGTTAAATTGGCCTTTAAGTTCAGATTATTTGAGAGTCTTCCGAGGAGGCAGTGTGGAATAGTAGAGATAGCAGTGGAGTTAGAGTTGGGAAGAACTGGTGAGTTCAAATTGGTGAGTTCAAATCCTATCTTAGACAATTATCAGTTATGTGACTGTAGGCGAATCAGTTCATTTCTCTGTGCCTCAGTTTCCTCATCTGTAAAATGAAGGGATTGAGTTTCATGACCTTTTACATCTTTTCTAGTTCTAGTTCTGTCTTTCTCTCTCTGTATGTATATATAAAACAACAAAGGGTTGTTTTTTCTAGATACCAGCAGAATTTAAGTGAGTAGTCATTGCTGCGATTTTTTCTTCCTCACAGATAATTGATTGGATTTATGTTTGATCCTAACACCAAACAATTCAGAATCTTGTGATTAGAGAGAATAAGGTGTGTGTGTGTGTGTGTGCGCATGTATATATAATATATTTTATATATATTATATGTGTATATGTATACATATACGTATATATACATATATACATATATATGTTTCTTCAGGGTGAGCATTTAGTACTTTCCAAAGTACTTTCACCAAAATTTGATTTTTATGATAACGTTGCAAAGCAAGTCAAGTAAGCATTATTATCTCTATTTGCCAGATGAGGATACTAAGCCCCAGAGAACAGAAGTGTGTTTTTCAAGGTTATGTAGTGAATTAGTGGTGGCATGGGGATTACAACACAGATCTTCTGTTTTACAATCCACTTTCTTTATCCATGAAATGGGAACTAACCTAATGGGAGCTAACCTAATCACTTCTCAGGGACCTGTCCCCCAGGTCTAGAAGCTCTCTTTCTTCATCTTAGAATCTCTGGTTTCCTTCAAGTCTGGTCTGCACAAGGCCTTTCCTTGTCCTCCCAGCTGCTTTTCCCACCAAGGTTACCTTGAATCTGTGTTTTATATATGTTTATACACACCCATCTCTCTCCTCTTTCCTTCAAAATAGAAGCTCCTCAGAGGCAGGGATTGTTTCAATCTTATCCTTGCTTCCTCAGTCCTTAGCACAATATCTGACACACAGCAGATGCTCAATAAATGCTTGTTAATCGATGAGGGCAGAAAGTCTTTTGGAAAATTGAAATTCTTTCATTTTGCATGATCTTGGTAAGTTTGGCAAAAATTCCCAGGCTCTTGGTTCTGTGTCTGTTTTTCATTGAAGTAGCAATGTACATTTAGAGCAACTAGGTGGTGCAGTGGATAGAGAGCCAGGCCTGGAGACAGGAAGACCTGAGTTCAAATCTGGCCCCAGACACTTGCTGTATGACCCTGGGCAAGTCATTTAACCCTCTTTGCCCTCAATTTCCTTATCTGTAAAATGACTTGGAAAAGAAACTGGCAAACTACTCCAGTCTCTCTGCCAGGAACCCTCCCTCCCCCCAAAAAAGAGTTACAAAGTCAGACATGACTGAAGTGAGTAAGTGATAACTATAGTAATGTACATTTAGGCTAACTACTTTTCTCTAGACCTCAGTTTCCTCCTTGGTAAAATGAGGTGACTGGGTGATCTCTAAAGCTTCTTCCAGAGTTGATATTCTATAATGATTGCAGTCCACAATCAGCAAGACATTTGTTCTTAGTTGGAAATGGGAGAGAATTCCTCTTTCCCCCGGTAATGAGGAGAGGAAGAGAGCCACTTGACTGGACCCCACTCATTTCATCTCAGTGACTTATATGAGTCAGTGAGATGACTGATAAAGTAGGGGCCACACACGATCTGTGGTCAAGCAGCTGGGGGAAACTAATTGGTTCCCATGATTACTGAAAAAACATGACTTCAGCCTTATAAGATTCAGCTGTAAACTAACAGAACTGACCAGCTGCATATTTGAATGACTAATTGCATGGGATATCGTTTAAGTCCAGAAAGTTGGGTGGAGGTGTCAAATTACAATGGAGCAAGGCAGTAGAGAATGAGATAGTTCGGGGTTGTCCCTGGTTACTGTAATGGCAGCAGGCCCACTCTCTTATGGGACCCAGGAAGAGAGGGAGACATTTACTGTAGCCCATTGGCACTAATTTTTGTACAGATTGGCCTGGTTTTTAAGTAAAGCCCGTCCCTTAGCTGCTGGCTGATGATCTTCTGCATTCTATAAAGCAAACACTGTGGTCACTGCTTCTCCTGGAGGACTGGGAAGGGGAGAGAAGAGCCATAGATTAGAGAACCATTGAATCCCAGAGCTGTGATAGATAGATTTTAGAGGTCCTGCCATTCAACTCTTATCCAAAACATGAATCTCATCGATATCATCTACAAATGATCCCTCTGGCCTCTTCTTGAAGACTTGCAGTGATAGGGAACTTAGGGTAGTCCATTCTATTTTTAAAAACAGCTCTGATTTTTAGGAGTTTTTCTCTTATACAGGATGTCCCCAAAATCTTCAGTTTTAAGATTTAATAGCTTACTGTTGTTCAGTCACTTTTTTTTTAAGTTGTGTCCTACATTTTGCAATCTCTTTTGTGATTTTCTTGGCAGAGATATTGGAGTGATTTGCCATTTCCTTCTGCAGCTCATTTTATAGACAAAGAAACTGAGACAAACAGGGTTAAGTGACTTGCCCAGGGTCACACAACTAGAAAGTGTCCGAGACCAGATTTGAACTCAGGAAGATGAGTCTTCCTGATTTTAAGCCCAGTGCTCTATCCACTGCTCTGCCCTTTGAGAACTTAAGGCTATTAAATTAATAATTATTAAAGCTTTAAAAATCCACTAAGATTCTTGGGATACCCTATTTTAATCTTCTATAACTTTCACCCACTGGTCTCAGTTCAGCCTTCTGGGATCAAGAAGAAGTCTAATCCCTCTCTCATATCCTAAAAACTATCATATCCTTTCCACATCTTTTCTTCTCAGGTTAGCCCTCCCCTCCTCCCTCCCCACTACTTCTCATTCTTCTTTCAAGGACAAAAGCCTTTTAACCATTCAAATACTTGATGAAAACTAGCTAAGTGGCTCAGGGAATGATGGAGTGGTAAACCTGGAATCAGGAAAGCCTGAGTTAAAATCCAGCTTCAGACACTTACTAGCAGTGTGACCCTGGGCAAGTCATTTAACCTCCACCAGCCTCGATTTTCTCATTTATAAAATGAGAGTAATAATAGCACCTAAGGTTGTTGTGAGGATAAAAGAAGACAATATTTGTAAAGTACTTTACCGTTCTTAAGGCATTATATAAATGCTAGTTATTATTATTATGTTAAAATGGTATCTTGTTCTGGTCCCCTTGATAACTCCCCTTCCTTCCTCACCCCTGCCCCGCCCCAGTCAGTATAATAAATTTATAAGTTGGTGGGTTGTGGTCCTTCGTGCTTGAAAATGACCAGAATGACATCATTATGTTGGGGCCAAGGTACAGTGTGTCCGACTGTGGCTGATCAGACCAATCCGAGCTCAGAAGGCTCTACCACAGGTTGGGCACAAATAGTCCATATGAACATTTGGAGTGAAGATGTCTCTAAATTTGCGCCTCTCACATTTTCTTTTTTTTGAGCTACTGCTTTGCTCATAGAGCACAGTGCCTTCTTTGATGTGGGCACACCACACTGGGCAGTCCTGTGCCAGTCTCCCATGTCTCAAAATATTCCTAAATTTCTGTAGAGACCTCATGAGTGTCTTTGTATCATTTCTTCTGACTTCTGTGAGAGTGTCTGCCTTGTGTGAATACTCTGTTAAATAGTCTTTTTGGCAAACATATGTTTGGCATTTGAACATGTAGCCAGCCCATTGAAGTTGTACTCTCTGCATTAGAGTTGGAAAGGCTGGCAATTCAGCTTGAGAAAGTACCTCAGTGTGTCCACTACCTTTTTATAAGTTTATAAATAGTCACTGTATCCTAGCAATAGCAGGAAGTAAGAGTGCAAAGGGGAACCTAGAAATCTCAAAAACCAAAGGAGCATAATTTGCAAATTGTATCATCGATTAACCAAAAATCACATCCTGGTAAACATGTGCTAAATCAGGAGGAGCTAACTAGACTTTACTGTCAGGGAGTGTTGGTCCCTGATATATAAATCTCAGATAAGTGTCCAGCGATCAGAACACCAAAAGGTGCTGAGAATTTGAGATGACGTGGACATGTTAACTTTAAAGTTTTCCTGACAACTTGAGATAATTTGGATATATTAATGAACTAACACCAAGGTGGTACAGATAAGAGTTTGTCTATTTCCCTTGGAAAAACCCTGTAAAAATGAGTTCCCAAATTCTTGAGCAGTCTTCCATCACCAACAGGTCCACGCTGCTTGAGTGTCTCCAATTTTAATCCATAGTTACATGAGACATTTTCTGTACCTCTCCCTTTCTCCATCTTCTTCCCCGTGCTGCGTACCTTCCTTCACAACCATATCCCTATCCCCTCACCACTTGTCTCTGTATCCTTTTAACCACTTGTCTTTGTACTCCTTGTTCCTTACTAAAGTGTCATTGCAGTCTCATTCCCTACTGCCATCATAGTTTTACCTTGGAGTACCCAAGAACCGATTATGCGCCATATCATAATTTCATAAATTAATTATCAGTTCATCATTATTATTATTTATTAGGATGCCCCCCCCTTAAATCTTCTTTTCTCAGGTCCTCACCTTCTAATTCTTTCAAGAAGAAAAGTCTTTTAGCTAGTTTCCTGAATACATAACTGTTCTTCAGAACCTTGAATTTGTAGTTGTACCCCAGTGGTCCTATAGGCAGTTCTGCTGCCAGCTTTTCCATGAAGACAAATAAGAGCATACTTCATTGATATATTTGTGTCAGAAAAATAGGCTCTACCAGGAATGGCAGTGGAAAGAGAATTGGGTCAGAGGATCTGGGTTTGAATCTTCACTTTGCCCCGTTACTTCTTGTGTGACCTTGGGCTTCATTCTTTGGTCTCAGTTTCCTCCTTTGTAAAATGAGAATGCTAGACTAGATAACTACCTAAGACCCCCTCTCTCTTTAAATCTAAGACTTCTAGGTTGTGGTCTATGAGCCTTAGCAAGACAAGAGTCCTCATTTAACAGGTATTTCTTGTTGTCTGGTCAAAGAATTCAGTAAATATACTGAAAAAATAATACCACTACCCTGCATGATGCAGTAACACGTTGGCCTCCTTGCTGCTCCTTGCACAAGCCTCTGCATCACTCCACTTGGAGTGCTCTTGCTGGCTGACCCCATACTTGGCACTTTCTCTTCATCTCTGCTTTGTGGCTTTTCTGGCTTCAAATCCCAGCCCAAATCTCTGCTTAGCAAAAGTACCTTTCCCTCTCTCCCTTAATGCCAATGCTTTCTCTCTGTTGTATATCTGCAGTTTATCTTGTCTTTGTCTTTTTTGTACATGGTTGTTTACATGTTTTCCTCCCAGTTAGATCATTAACTCCTTGAGGGTAGGGAATGGTTTGGTTTTTTTTTTTTTTTTTTTTTTTTGCATTTCTTTGTATCCCCAGTGCTTAACACAGTATCTGGCACATAGTAGGTGCTTAATAAATGCTTTTTGACTGACCAAATATGAAAATGCAGCTGTTGGGTGGCCACTCCAGTGATTAGTTTAAAGCAATTTAACTAAGTAGGTAGTCATAGAGCCCTTACTATGGTCTCAGATTCATAAAGGGTACAAAAGAAATGTAAGAAATTGCTTATGAATCAAAGAGTTAACTCTCTAATATGCCTCAAAGCTTCCTAAGCTCATCCACAGTTGTAAGGGGACTAGGTAATAGAATTCTTATTCTGGGGACCAGGAACGAAGAGGCCACCCTTCAGGCAGAGAAACATGAGAACACATGTAGCTTCCATTATAGATCAGCGCCAGGATTCTTTGGTAGTAGTGACTGTAAAGGATGTAAGATGTTAAAGGGGAAAGGCATCCTCCCTGAAACTATTCTTTAATTTGATCTATATGTCAGTGGCACCCACCTAGGGGCCATTTATTGCTGAGTTATTAAAATTTTGTTTTGGAATCCATTTTTTCTACCTTATCTTTCTTTTGGGTCTCTACCTAATAAGTTTCATAAGTTGGTTACCTGTTGTGTGAGACACTTTGGATGCTGCAGACATCTCAAGCTCAATATGTCTAAAACAGAACTCATTATCTTTTACCCAATTCACTCTATTCTAAACTTCCTTATTTCTATGGAAAGTACCATCATTCTTCAGCTTCCCAGATTTGTAACCATGGAGTTATCCTTAGCTCTTCACTTTCCTTCACCTCAGTTTCTATATCTTGCTATTTTTACTTCTTATGTCATCTCTTACATTCAGCCCCTTCTCTCTACTCACATGACTGTGACCATTTTAGTTCAGGCGCACATCAACCCTCATTAGATTATTGAAATGTCCTTCTCATCACTTTCCAGTCTCTCCTTACCTCAGGCCATCCTCAGTCTGTATAACCTTGGCAAGTCATTTAACCTGTATGCCTCAGTTTCCTCATCAGTGAAATGGGGATAATAATTGCTCCTACTTCATAGGGTTGTTGTGAACATCAAATGAGATAATATTTGTAAAGTGTTTAACACAGTACTTGCCACATAGTAGGCACTTAAAAAATTCTTTTTCACTGCTGCCTTCCTCCCCACATTGCTGCCAAAGAGATTTTCCATGCTACTCCCCTATTCAGTAAACTATAATGACTCCCTATTTTCTCTAGAGTAAAATATAAACTCTGCTTTTAAAGCCTTTCACAACCTGTCCCTGATCTACCTTGCCAGCCTCATTGGTCGTTACCTCCTTTTCCACATTGCTAGTCCAGTCCAAAGTCCTTCTTCCTGTTCCTCACATTTCTGTTCCTTTATCTCCCATCTCTGCTTTTGTCTCTCAGATCAGTAAAGTACTCCTCCCTCACTTCAAGCTCATAGAATTCCTCTCTTCTTTCAAGATGTAGGTTATGCAGTTTTCTGCATGAAGCCTTATCTCATCTCTGCTGCCTTCTCCCATCCCCCAGCTACTGGTGTCCTTCCTCCCTAACTACCTTGTATATAACTTCTTAGCATTTATTTTCTTTGTCTTTATTCTGTATATCTTTCTATATCCCTTCTTTTAACAATTGCCCTCCCCCCACTCTGATCTCCAGTTTTGGAACCAAATCGTCTTGGTCATTGTTCCTGGTTGCGGCATGTCAGTCTACTCCCCTATGGTCTTACTTACTATTCCTGTAATTTTCTGGACCAAAGTGCCCTTCCTCAACCTCTACTCTTCCATGTATATTATCTTTCCCTATTGGAATATTAGTTCCAGGGCCTTTCTTTACTTGGGGATTTGTATCCCTGGCACTTACTACAGTGCTTGGCCTTACTTGATAAATGATTTATCATTCATCCATCCATTCATATGTGTTTATTATTAAATGTAAGTTTCTTGAAAGAAGAGATTATTCATTCTTTGTATTTTTATCCTCAACTCCCAGCAAGGCACCTGGAATTTGGTAGACCAGAAGCTGGCCAGCCCAAACAGTCTAATGGCTGTTTTTATATGCCTACGAACCAAATGATTTTTACATTTTTATGGTAGGCTGTACAAAAGTAGACCTGGCCACATTTGATCCTTGGCTGTAGTGTGTCTGTAGGAGATGCTTAGAAGTGCTTTTGATGGATTGATTTTATTTGTTCTAGGCTTACCTTGTTTAAGTTTCATAGGGGACTTCTTCATTCAAATATACTGGAATTTAGGAAACATGTTAATCGATCGATCAACAAGCATTTACTTATTACGTACCAGTGACTAGGTAGAACTGTCCTTGACCTCAGGGTGCTTACATATATAGAAAGATGCAAAATAGATATGAGATAATTTGGGGGCAAGGGAGACACAGAAGCTTCATGTAGGTGGTGCTTCATCTGAATATTGAAGGAAACTTAGGCATCCTAAAAAGGCTAATATGAGAAGGGAATACACTCCTGGCATGGGGAACATGAGAGACGGAACATCATATGTGAAAAATAGTAAGAAAGACAGTCTGTCTGGATCATAGATGGATGAAGGAGAATGATGTGTGTAACATTCTTTGGGAGATGCAGTAGTCCTTTCCACCTCCACTCCCCTGGACACTGAAGTTTCCCCCAAACATCTATTTTTATACCTTGCAAGTTTGGGATTGCTGAGCCTAAAAAACAGGTTACATTTACAATAAAGCTGGAAAGGTAGCTTGTTGCCAGGTTATGAAGGGGTTTGAATGCCAAACAATGGAATTATATTTGACCAAGCAGATAATATGAGAGGCAGAATGCCATAATAGATAGAGAGCCAGCTTTGCATCTAGGAAGACCTGGGCTTAAGTCTTGCTTCTGACAGAGACTGACCATCTAAGCTAGGCAAGTCATTTAACAGTTCAGTGCTCTAGACAGCTTTCTGAGAATCTCTAAGACTATAAATTGCAGAAAAGGTGCTGACTGTCATGGGTAGAAGTTTCCACACATCCATGAACTCTTTACACCAGTGAAATTCTTTTTTTGTCTCCTATCTCTAACCCTACGAAGTCTAAGAAACCAATGGAATTGATTGCAGAGGGGAAATTATTTTGGTAGCTAAGTTGAAGATGGCTTGTAATGGGGAGAGATTTGAGACTGGGACACTAACTAGGAGTCTGCCTCAATCTAGAATAGTGGTTGTGTGAGTGAGAAGAAGGGGATCGATGTTAGAGGAGTATGGGGGTAGAAATGACAAGACTTGACATTTGCATAGACATGTAGAGGAAATGTGAGGGAGGAGTTGAGGATGACACTGAGGTTGTGAACTTGAATGATTGGAAGGATGGTGTCCTGAACAGAAATGGAGAAGTTCAGAAGAGAATTTTGTGGGGAATGATTGTGAGTTCTGGTTTGGATACGCAGAGTTCTGTATATGATGAGGTCAGCAAATGAGAGTAGAGAGAGAGGAGAGGAGGGGACAGAGCTCTGGAGAACACCCACAGTTAACAAGGGCATGATATGGAAGGAGATCTATCAAAGGAGAATAAGTTAGACAATTAAGTATAGAATGAGGAGAGGACTATGTCATGAAAACCTGGAGAGGGGATAATATTCAGGATAAGATGATCAACAGAGTCAAATGCTACAGAGAGGTCAAGAAAGATGAGGACTGAGAAAATGCTAGTAGATTTTGAAATTCAATGATCACTGGTATTTTTGGAAAGGGGAATGATGAGATAGGAGCCAGATTGCAAAGGATCTAAAAGTGAATGATAAGAGAAAGAAGGCAATAAATATAGACAATTTTTCCTACTAGTTTGCCTGAGAAAGAGAGAAGAGATGTAGGACAATAGCTTGAGGGGATGGTCAGATCAGGTGAAAGATTTTTATATTTGGGGTAAATGGTCATATTTGTAGGCAGCAAGCAGAGAAAGAACGAATAGTTAGGAAAAAACTGAAGATCAGAGACAAAGAAGTGATAATTGTGGGGGCTGTCACTATCTCTGTGTTTACATCTGCTATGGTGATGGACAGTTATTTTGCTTGATTGCATACAAGTTCTGTGATGGACCATATATCTGTCATCTGAGGATCACAAGGTACCAAAGATTTTCAGTCATAGCAGCTCTCAAGGACCATCTGTTAGTGTGTTTGTCTTTTGTTTTCGAAGAAGACCATGCCATCAGAGAAATGATGACTTGACTTGCACTTGACTTTGTTTTGAGTGAGGGAGGGCTGTGCAAGGTCACTAGCCTCACTTTCTCCTCCCTAAAGACCATCTATTAAATTGGGAAAGAAGTTGCAATTTACATTGGTGGAGAGGATACCCACCCGGAGGAAAGCATAGCTTCTTGAAGTATTAAACTATGCAATCATTTCTTCTCTCATCATTCCCTTTCCAGATTGAAAAGTTCAAATTCTTTTAGTTAGGTGATTCCTTACCTCCAACAAAACCCTACAAAAACAAGAATGACAACAGAAAACAAACCTATTTTCATTTGGATTACCCTTCTTTCTTTGAAGCCTTTGCTTCTAGTAGTGCCCAGAATGTCTATGTTCTCAGTGCAGAACCACCCTATTTTAACTTAAATAAAGGCAAAGTAGAGAGGTAGCATGGAGCAGTTGTTAAAAATTTGATTTTGGAGCCAATAAGACCAGGGTTCAAGCCTTGTCTCTGATTTGTACTGCGTGTGATCATTGAGGAATCACTGAACTTCTCACAGTCCCCAGGCAATTCCCTAGGACTAAACTGCAGAGTAGATGCTCATCCACAGTGAGGGGGAGTTTCTATATTGAATATCTCCTACGTTGATGAAATCATTGGGTTAGGAAAGGTGGGGCCATTACCATGAAAACAGAACAAGGTTAGATTTCCTCAGCCAGAGGAGAATCATGTGAGAGTATAGGCTTGGTTCGAAGGGATCTTAAACATCATCTAGTCCAATTTCCTCACTTTATAAATGGGAAAACTGAGGCCTGGAGAGGAGAGCTGGCTTGCTAAAAAATTACTGAGTTGTAAAATGGAGGAAAAGAATTCGTTGTTTAAAAATTGATCACAGATTCTTTAAAAACTAAATGACACAAATTCCATCAATAAACAATTCAGGCCAGCATTTTTTCCAGTGGAGTCAGGCTTGAGGATGGGGCAGGAGGCTTCATAAACTCATAGACTTAGAGCTGGTAAGGGTCTTTATGATTAGCTAAATCAACCCCCTCTTTTTCCAGAAAAGAAAACTGAGGTTCAGAGGTTGTGATTTGCTGATTATCAAAGATTCCCAGACTTAATGTCTCTGGGAAAGGAATCTAAAGCATGACTAGATTACTACTAGACTAGATGACTAGAAATGCCTAGCGAGAGCCATTTCCCCAAATGGACAATGTCACTTCTTACTGAAATGATTTTCCCCTGTCTTTCAACATTTAGTTTTCACCATCAATACGATTGAGATGAAAGCAGAGCCAGGCTGGGAGGTGGAGAATGGGAAGAACCTTACTCTGAAATGCCATGTGGACATCAGCACCACCTCGAAGCTCCTGTCTCAGCACCAGGTCCTCTTTTATAAGGATGACCTTCTACTCAAAAACGTTACCTCCTGGAATAAAGAAGAGAGCTTTTTTATTCAGGCTGCTCGGATATATGACCGAGGGAATTACAAGTGTATGGTGATTTTGAACAACAAGGAGAAAACCACAAGAGATTACCCTGTTTCAGTAAAAGGTAAGTGTATTGCCGTGGTAGGCCACTAAATCAGCAGAAGCTTTCCTAATCCTGTCTATGTAAAGTCAATCAACCAGCACTTACTATGTGTCAGGAATCATCAGAGACTGTAAGAGACAGGAAAATTTTGAACTACCTGGATGTAAATGTGGTACGGTGGAAACAGCAACAGCTCTGGGGTGGAGGACCTGGGGTCAGATTTCACCTCTCATCTTTCCTTATTTATATGAACTCAGGCAAATCATTAACCTCCTTGTGTCTCAGTTTCCTCCTCTGTAAAATGAGAGGGTCAGACTAGATGGCTACTGATGTTCAAAAAATAGTTCAAATTCAACCTCAGATATTCACTAGCTATGTGACCCTTGGACAAGCCACTTAACTTCTGTTTGCCTCAGTTTCCTCAACTGTTAAAATGGAGATAATAACAGCGCTTACCTCATAGGCTTGTTGTGAGGATCCAATAAGATAATATTTGTAAAAAGAGCTTAGCACAGTGCCTGGCGCAGAGTAGACACTATATCAATGCTTATTTCCCTTTCCTACTGATGTCCCTTCCAACTCTAGATATATGATCATATGAATACAATGCCAAATACAGGGGTTCAGTTGCTGACTGAAATTTATAACAAAGGCAGGAACTTGGAAGGTGATTAATTTTTGTTTTTGTTGTTTAGTCATTTTTCAGTCCTGTCTGACACTTCCTGACCCCATTTAGGGTTTTCTTAGCAAAGATACTGGAGTGGTTTGCCATTTCCTACTCCAGCTCATTTTACAGATGAAGAATTGAGGTAAACAGGTTAAGGGACTTGCCCAGGGTCACACAGCTAGTAAGTGTCTGAGGCCAGATTTGAACTCAGGAAGATCTTCCTGACTCCTACTTGTAAGACTGGGGAATAACTGTGTGGATCTGCAGCGACATACATGGATAGACATGCAGACAATACTGTGTAGGGTCACAAACACTGTATCTGTAGTTAGAAGGCCTGGTTTAAATGCCAGCCCTGACACTTTGCTGCATAATTAAGCGAGCCACTTCCCTCAGTTTCCTCATCTGTAAAATGAGGCGGTTGAACTAGATGTGTAGACAGACCTTCCCTCTCAGCTCTAAAACCTAAGGCACCAGGGAATATTCATTGATTTGAGTGTCTTGATGTTTGAATGACTGGAGAGGAAGCATAGTTTTATCCAGACAGCACTAGACATGGAGTCAAGAGCTTTGGGTATTAACTTTGTCTCCAACCCTCACTGTGTGATTGTGACCTCTCTGAGCCTTGAGTCCCTTACTGCCATCTACCTTACAGTGCTAATCCAAAAGACACAGGCAGACTTTACTGTAGAAGTAACTGCTATTGTGAGGACTGCCTCGTTCTGATAAAGTATTACCATCAAACAACTGTTCCTGTATCTGTTTCTATAGCACTGACCAGTCTTGTACCTGAAGTACTTTGAGATGGCTGTTAAATTAGTAAAAATTAAGTGACTTTTTCTCTTCCTTCCTTCCTTCTTTCTTTCCTTCCTTCCTTTTTTCTTTTCATTCTTTCTGCAGGCAGATATTAGTAAGTAAAGCTAGTCATAACTAATAATTGGTGCCTGGGACTTACTTGGGGCAGAAGGAGACAGACCCTGGGACAATGCTATGGAGACAACTGACTGTAGAGGGATGTTCATAGAGGGATGGACTGTGACAGAGTTCACTTAGAATGTGGTCTTTCTAAGGGGAGCGAGGAAGTATGTCATGTTGTTGCTTCCACTTTTAGTTATTTTTGCTAACTAGGGGTTAGGTACAGCTGTATCTCTTCTGTACAATGAGTACAAGTGCATTTGGCATTCTCTAAATTTTGGTGCCCTTGTATAAGACCCCAGTTCCCTCATCCTAGTTGTGGTTCAGGGTAAACCCCCAGGTTAGGGGTTGAATATTTGTCATTAGAAGTGCTTCTCTTTTTTACCATTCTTCAGTCTTGTGTTGCCAAACAAATTACTCAATAACAATGATAATAGCTAATATCTGTATGGCATAAAAACCCTATATTATTTCCTTATAATAATCCTATGAAGTAGGCAGAGGTAAGGAAGATGTACAAAGGTACAGAGGCAGGAAATGGAGTTCTGTGTATATAGGTCAATTTGACCAAAAGCTAGAATATGTGAAGAATGGTAATGTGTAAGAAGCCCAGAACTGTAATGTTGTAATGTAATGTAGAATCCATAAGACTTGATACCTATTTAGACACAAGGTGTGAAGGAGAGTGAAGAGTTGAGACAAGATGAATCATATCTTACATTTTATGGTGATTTACAGTATTCAAAACATTTTATAAATATTATTTCATTGGATCCTCATAGCAGCCCTGTGAGGTAAGGACTATTATCTCCATTTTACAGATGAGGAAACAGCCTTAAGTGACTTATCCATGTTTATACATGGTAAGTGTAGGAGTTGAGACACTTTATGTGCCAAGTTTATTGTGGAAAAAAAAAATCTGTTATAGAAAATGACATTGTAAAGAAGCTATATTTCTTTAATAAAACCAAGGACAACAGATACATAAAGCATTATTGTGGTGGTAGTGGTGTTCAGTTGCTTTCAATCACGTCAGACCCTTCATGGCCCCATCTGAAATTTTGTTGGCAAAGATACTAAAGTGGTTTGTCATTTCTTTCTCCAGCTCATTTTACAAATGAGGAAACTGAGGCGAACAGAGTTAAGTGACTTGTTCAGGGTCACACAGCTAGCAAGTGCCTGAGGCCAGATTTGAACTCAGGAGGATGACTCTTCCTGACTCCAGACTCAGTCTTCTATCCCCTGTACTATCTAGTTACCCACTTATAAAGCACAAGAAACTGGCTATTCTACATCTTGAAGACAATACAAGATTGAATGGAGATAACCTATAACTGGGGCAACTACGTGGCACAGGGAATAGAATGCCAGGTCTGAAGTCAGGAAGACTCATCTTCTTACCTTCAAAATGACTCTCAGACACTTCCTAGTTGTGTGACCCTGGGCAACTCACTTAACCTTGTTTGCCTCAGTTTCCTCATCTGTAAAATAAGCTAGAGAAGGAAATGGCAAACCACTCCAATATCTTTGCTAAGAAAATCCTAAACAGGGTTACACAGAGTCAGACATGACTAAACAACAAAAAAAGTTATGGCATAAAGAATTAAAGTTAAATGTGAGAGAAGAAATTGGTGACCAGGAAATTTTAAAATAGCCTAAGGAATTTTTGAGGGATAACATTAAAGTTATAACAGAATCAATCAGTCAGTTAATCAACCCACATTTACTAGGTACCTACTGTTTGCCAGGTTTTGTCTAGATGTTAGGGGTACAAAGACAAAAACATAGCACCCCTTGTTCTGATGGAGCTTACAGCTGAATGTATTTGGAATTAGAAGGTGACCATGCGATAGAGTCCATGTGGTGTAACCACTTCGTTTTTCTACAGAAGAAGAAACTGAAGTCCAGTGTGAAGTGATTTTGCAAGATCACAATGAGTGAGAGTCCAAATTTAAACATAGGTCCCCTTGTTCTATATCCAATCCTCTTTCCTCTGTACTTTGCTGTCTCTCCATTTATATCTGTCTGATATTATTCAGCAGGTCAAAGTCAGGAGGCTGGATTTGATTGGCTCAACACTGCCTTTTCCCTTGCTACTCTTGCGCAAGCAAGAATAAGGAAGGTACCTTTGTGTCCTCAGGCTCACCCTGGTACTAGGCTTATGGTGAACAGAGCAGTGGGCTCTTAGTCTTTGGCAGATCCAAAGGCAAAGTATAGAAATGGATTGTCTCTAATGGACAAGACTGAAATATTTTCTCCCTAATGGTCCTTGAATCAAGGCAGAAAGGGTGATGGGTTCAAAATGAGGTGTTAGGTCTTCTGATGAGCATGGCCTCTCTGCTTTTTAAATTTAAAAATTTTTGTTGATATTTTAATGATTTTCTTACCGGCTTACTCTTATTCATTTCTAGTTATTCCATCTCCTTTTGCTTCCTTCCCCATGGATATATTCATTTAAAAAATTACGCAAAACTGTCTGAATAACAACCATGTCTGTTGTTTCTCATTCAGCATTCATTAGTCCCTTTCACCTTTCCTTACTAAGAGGAGGGAACAGTGTTTTATCATCCCTTTTTTAAGAATCATTATTAGTCAATGTGTTTAATCTGAGTTTATCTGTCTCTTTTGTATTGTCTTCATTTCTATTGTTTTTAGTCTTTGTGTATGTTGTCTCCAGTTAGAATGTAAGCTTGTTGAGAGTACAGATTATTTCATTCTTTGTGTTTGTGTCCCCAGAGCCTAGGTCATAGTTGGTGTTTAATAAAAGCTTGTTGATTGAATAATTGACTGTTTTCCTGTTCTGTTCACTTTAATCTCCATCAGTTCATGTAAGTGTTCCTGTGTTTCTATGATTTCCTCATAATTATGCTTTTTAAAAAAGTAGGATAGTACATTCTATTTATGTATAATGTTTTGTTCTGTCCACTTGACAGACACCTACATTGTTTTCAATTTTTTATTTTTTACTTACTATGAATATTTTGATATACTGGCAATATATTTTTATGCTTGTTTTCCTCAGGGTACATACCCAGTAGTGAGATTGCTGGATTAAAGGATATGAACAGATTAGTCACTTTTCTCACATAATTCTAAATGATTTTCCTGAGCCATTGAGCCAATTCCCAGCTCCACTAACAGTGGCTGACTTCCCAGAGAACCTTCTGTCTTTGGTTTTTAACTTTCTCTGATTACAAGATATGTTAGTTGACAGCTTCAAAATATTTTGACAAAATGCCTATCACCATGGTGATAACCAGTGAGACCCAGAGCCTACTCTTTTGTTCTCACATATTCTTCCAAAAAAAATATGTTTATGCAATCTTACTATCAAGCGCAATCAATTTTTCCTTTTCTGTTCTGTTTTCTTGCCACCTCCCTACCCTGCTTCCCCATTGCCACTCTATTACTGAGTGGCAATGGGGAAATAACTTCAAAAACAATCTCAGTCATTCTGGCTCTCCCCATCCAGTGTATTTTGCACAGATTCTCCTCCTGCTCAAGAACCTACAATCATTCTCTATGGCCTATCAGATTAAAAATTAATTCTTTATCCTCACCTTACCTATCCAACAATATCTTACCTTATTTCCTAATGGCTCCCTTATGCATATAGAGACAGCATAGTATAATGGAAAAGTATTGACTCAAGAGTCAGAAGATGTAGGTAAAACCCAAACTCTGTCTATTTTCTTAAGTCACTTAACTCTCTGAACCTGTGTCTTTATCCGTAAAAAGCGGGTAATAATACTTGCATTGACTAATTTGGCATTATTATGGGGTTAAAAACTTTATAAATTGTAAAAAGCTATATAAATGTGAACTATATTTTAGTGAGTCATGCCAGTCTTCTCACTGTCTCCCAAAGATACCTTGTGGTTCTTAACTCCCAGCATTTATTCATATTAACCCTTCCTTTTCTCTGCCTTCTTTTACTCCCAAACCCTCCACTGCAGTATGATGATGATGATGATTTACACACACACACACACACACACACACACACACACACACACACACACACACACACACACACTGATGTGGTGGAAAGAACATGATGAATTTGGAGTTAAGAGATCTGGCTTCCAGTCTAGGTTTACCAGCTGATAGACCGTGGGCAGTTACTTCATGGGTGGAATGAGGATAACATATCTATACTTCCAACCTCCCAGGTCTGAGGTGTTGCTACTATTTAAATATTATTCATTCTCCAAGAATCACCTACTCCCATGAAATTCTTCCTTGATAATTTCAATCCATATGTAGGTCTTCAATTTCTCACCACTCACTCTTGTCTGTTCCATACATTTTGGGCACTAGATTTATATTCACTTTAGTACTTGATGACTTACTTTGTCTTTCCTTTTTCATTTCAAATGTTCAAACAATTATGACACCTGGACAATGCAGTTGAGGTTGGGGGAGAGATGGGATATTGTATGTAAGGCTATTGCTGGGGTGGGTGATTGCTGCCAAGGGAGGAGTTGGGTGTGTGTGTGTGTGTGTGTGTGTGTGTGTGTGTGTGTGTGTGTGTGTGTGTGTGTGTGTGTGTGTGTGTGTATGTGTGTGCGCATGCGCGTAGGGGTGCCTTGGTGTGTGAACTAAATTCAGGTTTTTTTTCTACTCTGCAGAAGGAGTACAGATGTTTGACAGTGCTCTTTACATTTTGGAGTCCAGGATTTTCCTATCCTACTTATTTATCTATTCCCTAGGGAAATTGTGGACTCTTGAAGGCTTGGATCATGTCTTAAACTTCTTTTTATCTATTCCCTTCATAGCACCTCACAAGGTACCAGACACCTAATAAGGATCTAATGAAAGGTCGTTGCACTAATTGCATGTTTAAGAAAAGGTCAAGCCAACCATCAGACTAACCTGATCCCAGAAATAATCCAAGAGAGACTAGTTTATGACTCCAGACCAAACTCACATTATTTTCTTTTCTTTTTCCACAAAGGAGTTCCGCGTCCTAGGGTTACAGTGGACAAGATGGAAGTGATGGAAGGAAGCAGGGTGACGGTTGAGTGTTCGGTGCCTGAGGAGAAGCCTCCGATATATTTTATAATTGAAAAACTGGAAATGGATATTGTCAAGCAGAAAAAAGAAAAGCTGGCCCTGAATCAAAATTATGTGATGCTGGATTTCCCAATAGAAGAACAAGACCATGTTTTAATTTTTCAATGCCAGGCCAAGATCTCTTTTGGGAATTTCTTCGAGGCCTCAGAATTCACAAAGAGTGACCTGGTCACTGTGAGAGGTCAGAGTTCTTTTTCCATTTCCATTGTTATTGTGGTATGCAAGTTTGGTTTGGGAATAAAGATACCACCATCTGATCCCATTATCTGGGCAATTTTCTCTCAAGACTGTAGCATTGACTTAAGATTTTTTTGGGGGGCAGGGTGTGATGACTCATTTAGCTCAGTGTCAGTGATTCCAGAATAGGGAAGGTCAGATCTGGAGGTCCCAGGGGCCCCCTGTGGAAAATGGCTTTTGGATCTAGAAGAGAGTGACCTAAATGGTAAAGGAACAAGAGACTATGGCATACAATGTGATTGGAAGAATGTAGGATGTTTAGGTTAAGTCTTTGAAGAACTATATGAGGAAGACTTAGATTTATTCTGCTTAGCCCCAGAGGACAAAACTAGGAGCAATAAATGGAAATTACAGTGGGATGGATTTCAGCTCAATATAAGGGAACATTTACTAATAATTAGAGCCATACCAAGGAGGAATGGGTTGCTTTGGGAGGAGATGGGTTCCTCCTCACTCACTAGATGTTTTCAAGCATAGGCTTGAGGATTTCTTGTTGGGGATATTTGAGATTCTTAGGTAGGAGTTGGACCAGATGACCTTTGAGCCTCCTTCCTACTCTTAGATTGTAATTTTATAGTGCCACATCTCCAAAAGGCACAGAAGAAGTCCCCTATTAATGGTACCAAGATGAGGGATGGCTGCCCCCTCTCACCCCCTAACAGTCTTACTGTTAATTGAGTAGATCTTGGATGAAAAGAATCAATGAAATGACATGGTAAATGATCTCAGGGCAGAAAAAGAAAACAGGGGATGTAGCCTTAGAGTATTCAGTGCAAGGCATCATATGAGGAGATTCTAATGTAGTGCTCTTTAAACATCTTTATCTTAGGCCGTCATGTCTGCCCTATCCCTAAACCTTTGTATTGACACGTGCTATCTATTCCTCCATCCCATTTGTTTTACAAGAGAACAGAGGCAGAATCAATTAATCCACAAGTGTTTATTAAGTGTTGACTATGTAGCAAACACTATGCTAGGGAAAGAGACAAAAATCAAGCAATAACTTCCCATAAGTAGCTTACATTCTTTTTGGGGGAAGATGGTGTGTACATTTGCCAAACAAATGCACAGGAAGGAAATTGCCTTTCCAACCAGTAAGTTCTTCCTACACTTGAGGCATCATGCAAATGTGCCTGAATTGCTTTGTCAAGACTTGCCACATGATGCTCTCAAGGAAAAGAAAATCTAACAAAGAAACCCCTAATGTGATGCTCAAGCACCACCACCAATCAATCACTTTAAACTGGAATGAGTTTCACAGTCACAGCAGAGGGGGTGTGACTGGCATGGAAAGAATACAGAGGAAAGGTTTAGGAAGTGAATTAGGTAGCTTATCTCATGTAAGATACTGTTTTCAGTTTGCCATTAAATCAGGGGTAGGGAATCTGCAGCCTCAAAGTGCATCCTCAAGTGCCGCCCTTTGACTGCATCTGAACTTCACAGAACAAATCCTCTTATTAAAAGAATTTCTTCAGTAAAACTTGGACTCAGTCAAAAGACTGTACCCACGGACCTAGATGGCCTCATATGGCCTCCAATCTGCAGGTTCCCCACCCTTGATCTAACCCCTTCCTACCTTTCCAATCTTACCTGCCTCTCTGTAGTTTTTGATCCAATGACACTAGCCTCCTTGCTGTTCCTTCAACAAGAATCTCTTGTTTCCATCTCTTGGTTCCAGGAATTTTCATCGTTTGTTTCCCATGCCTGAGACACCTTCCCTCCTCACCCTCACCTCCTGGCTTCCCTGGCTTCCTTCAAGCCCCAGCGAAAGTCCCATCTTCTACTGGAAGACTTCCCAGTCCCCCTTGATTCTAGCGCCTTCCCTCTGTTGATTCTTTCCTGTTTATGCTAATATAGCTTATTTGTACATAGTTGCTTGTATATCGTCTCTACCATTAGATTATGAGCTTTTTAAGGGCAGGAACTATCTGTTGTCTTTTTTTGGATCCCCAGTGCCTGGCACATAGTTGTGTGTGTGTTCGTCCTTTGTTGCCGAAGAAGACCATGCTATCAGAGAGATAATGACACGACTTGCCCTTGACTTTGTTTTGAGTGAGGGAGGGCTGTGCAGCTCACCAGCCTCACTTCTCCTCCAGAGCCATCTGAATCCAGTGACCAGATATTCATCAGGATGACTGGAAATGACCCAGGTTGAGGCAATTGGGGTTAAGTGACTGGTCCAAGGTCACACAGCTAGTGAGTGTCAGGAGAGAGAGAGAGAGAGAGAGAGAGAGAGAGAGAGAGAGACAGAGAGAGAGAGAGACAGAGAGACAGAGAGACAGAGAGAGAGACTCGAGAGTGAGAAGAGAGGAACACTCCCCACCCCCCAGGGGGCTTCCTTCTTCTTTTCCCGGTTTTGGGTCACTCTTTCTTGCTTCTCTGGCACATAGTAGGTACTTAATAAATGCTTATTGACTTATTGACATTGGCTAGAAAAGCAATCAATGATTTCTCAAGCACCTACTATTTGTCAGATACCACACTGGGTTCTCAGGATATAATTATTGTTTGTCCTTTGTACTCAGAGGACCTCAGGAGGGTGATAATCTTGACTTGCAAGTGAATTGGATTTAAGTGAGTCAGAAGTGGGCAAAGTCATGAGTCTCACTCTCTCCTCCAGAGTCAGTGAAGTCTAGTGGCAAGATATCAGTCTAGCAATGGCCCAGGATGCAGTGGAAGAAGACTTGGGTCTTTTTCAGCTAAGGTCTTTCCCAGGTCACAGTTTGTCTGAGGCAACACCCATTTAGTGATTAAAGACTAGATTAGAATTGAGACAAAAGATCGCCTATTTTACCTTCTTCAAAGAAGCAATCTGGGAGGGCAGGAACCTTAGAATTTCTGGCCAGAACGGAAAAAAAATTGCTATGTCCACTCACTCTGAGCCATCAAAACCCAAACCTCAGGATATAAAGAGGATAAGTGAAACAATACTCATTTTCAAGGATCTTAAATTCTAATCAGGATATGCATACAAAGATAAATGCAAAATAGTTAAAAGCAATATAGTTTGCAAGCAGGGCACTAGCTATTGAAAGCTTCAAGAAAACTTTCATGCAGAATGTAGAACTGAACTGAGTGGAAGGAAGAAAGGAATTCTGTGAAGTCTAGGTGAGAAGGGGGTATGCTCCAGGAATGGAGCCTGGGCGGTGCAGAAGCCCACAGGCAAGAGACAGAACACCATATGTGGGGAACAGAAATGAGCAGTTTGGCTGGATCAGTAGAGTGTGAGAGAGGAACAGTGTTCTCCGAGGTGAGAAAGATAGGTTGGGGTCAAGTTGGGAAAGGTTTTACAAAGCTAAATGAGGAGTTTGTATTTTATTCCTGAGATAATAGGGAGCCATGGAGTTTATTTGTACAGAGGAATGACGTTGTCAGATCAATGTTTAAGAATCATGCGGTTGGCAGCTGTGAGGAGAGAGGACAGGGAAAGTGAGGGGGAGGACTTGTCAGTAATCTAGATGAAAGGTGAGGTGGGTCTGGACTGAGGTAGTCAAGGATAAAGTCAAGGTTGCAAGACTTGTTTGTTAGCCAAAATAGGCAAGCACATCTATTGCTAGCAGAGAGAGTGTTGGAATAAAGTCAGGAGACCTGGGTTTAATTCCCAGTTCCCACACTTGGTATCTATGTGACCCTATGTAAATCATTTAACCTTCCTTTGTCTAAGTTTTTTTATTCTATGAATTGAGAATAATAAGAAAATCTTATTTGTCCTATTAATGTTTTTACGAGGCAAAGCATTTTGCTATGTAAATGGGAGCTATTATCAGTCTTGTCATTTGCTTCTAAGTCAGACAGCAGAAGGGACTTGAAAGACAAGGAATTTTGTTCCTTAGAGGCAGAAGAAAGTTGTAGTTATATGCAGTTATAGGAGAAGGATGGAACTCTAAGGAGGAGGTTTACAATCTCGGTGTTGTCAGTCTAATTTCAATTCTTATTGTTTCTACTTCTCAGTCAGTCAATAAGCATATATGAGGTATCTGCTGTGTGACAAGCACTGTGCTAAGTACTTTTACCAAAATATGATCTCATTTGATGAGATAAAAAGATGAGATAATGTAAGAAGACTGGACAGGTTGGGTCAGGAGGAACCAGGTTATGCAGATCTTTGAATGCCAAATAGAGGATTTTATATTTGATCCTGGAGATGATAGGGAAACACTGGAGTTTACTGAAGGAGGAAAATGGAGATGACATGAATGGACCTTCAATTTAGGAAAATAACTTTGGATGCAAAATGGAAGATGGGTTGAAGTGGGAGGAGACTTGAGGTAGGCAGTCTCACCAGTAGATTATTGCACTAGTCCAGTTGTGAGGTGATGAAGGCCTGAACCAAAATGGTGGCAATGTTTGAGGAGAGAAGACGATCTATTAGAAAGATGCTGTAAAGGTGAGACCAACAGGCTTTGTCAAAAGATTGGATATAGGAGATGAGAGATAGTGAGAAATCAAGGATGACACCACTAGGTTGGGAGTCTTTCATAACATTTCTTGTATATATCCCCCTTTTTCCCTATACATACGCAAAGATAAAGTAGGAAAATGGAGGGGCACTATGACTATAGAGAGGAAAGCATGACAATGGAAAGGCTTTGAAGAAAACAATGGTTTACAGAAGGGAGGCAGCAAGGAAAATAGAAGTAATTTACCATTTCTTAGTAGAGAGGGGACTTTACATGGAATGGCGCCTATGAAGACCTGCTTCACATGTAAACTTGTTTTGCTGCCCTGTTCTTTCTGAAGGCAGGTAGGGGAGTCTAAGGGAAAGGAGGAAAGGGAAGTGAATGATGCTTTAAAAATCATAAAGGATGGATGTTTAAAAGAAAGAAGTAGCAAGAATCACCTTGACCCCATGCCCAAGAACTCTTGTTCATTCTTTTGCAGAAACGTTTTCAATCCCTAGTTTCCAAATAACACCTGAAGGAGAGATCACAGAAGGAGATCCCCTCAAACTTAAATGCACCATCCGAGTGACACATATGTTTCTGGAGGACCGTGAAATCATCATCCAGAAAGACAGAAAGATTGTGGCCTACAATAAGGAAGGGACAGAAGTTACTTACTTCACTCCAATAGCCAGAGTGGAACACATGGGGAACTACACCTGCAAAGTGGAATCCAGCAAGATATCTAAAGTCAACAGCGTGTTCATCAATATCACAGGTGAGAAAAGTCACTAACATGAGCTTAACTAGAGAAAAATGTTGCACAGATTAGCTGTAGACTCTGAAATGTTGCTGTCCAATAGGAACTTGCTGCTTCCATTCATTCATTAAGTACTGTTGATTTGCCTGTTCCATGCCAAACCTTGTGTCTGGTGCTAGGAGAAATACAGAGTGAGAAAATGCTATCCCTGCCTTTGCTGTTACTGTTGTTAATACTTTTATTTTCTTCTTCTCCCCTTTATGTTCAATGAGACTCAGATAGAAACAGTCCTGGGTTAAGTCACTATCCTGCTTCCATTTTTTTTAATGTTTATCATTTGGTGAACTTGTGCTGGGGGAATAAAATAATTGATCATTTGTAATTGAATAAAAGTACTAGGTTGCAAGCTCACCTTCTATAGACTTACTGAAAAGATTTTCAGAACAAGCCTCATACTAGATAGGATGAATGGGGTAGTGTGTTCTTTTTTCTGCCTGATTTTTATTTCTTCTGCTAAGACTTTGTATTCTTTCTCTATTTTTGCAAATAATTTACATTATATTATAATTAGCTATTCTTCAAATGTTTGATATAATTCATTGGTTTGGGGTATTTTTTTCTCTGGGAATTTTTTAATAGTATATTTAATTTCTTTTTCTGAGATTGGTTATTCAAAGTCTCTATTTCTTGTACTGAGTATTGTATATATTTTTGTAAATATTTATTTTTTTTTTATTTAAAATTTTGTTGGCCTATAGTTTGGCAAAATAATTTCAAATAATACCATTTATTCACTCTTCATTTGTTGTAAATTCTTTTCTATTTTTGATATTTGTAATTTGATTGTCCATTCTTTTATTAGATTAGCTATTAGTTTAATTTCTTTATTAGTTTCTTAAGGTTCCTAGTTTTATTCACCAATTCAATGGATTATTTTTTATTTTCAGTTTTGTTTATATATCCTTTGATTTTCATAATTTCTATTTTTTGTGTTTAGCTGGAATTTTTTTGATATTTTGTCTTTTCTAGTTTTCTGGCCTGTCTAATTCATTAATTTGTTTTTTTTTTCTCTTTTACTGATTAGAGTGTTTAAGATTTTCATCTAAGAACTTTGTTGACAGTGTCCCAAAGTTTTATTAGGTTGTCTCATTTTTCCCCCAATTTTCCCTAAAGAAATTATCTGTTACTTCTATTACTTGTATTTCGATCTGCCAATTCTTTAAGATGAAATTATTTGTTCTTCATTTAAGTTTAAAATTTTTACCCCAAAACTTATAATTTTTATTGATTATAATTTTATTGCATTGTTCTGGGCAAGAAATGTGTCTCATATTTATGTTTTTATGCATCAGTTTTATTCATTTGGGACATGGTGTAAAGTCACCAAACATAACTATGAATATGTATATTTCTTCATATTCCCTTTTAGTAACTACCAGAGAGCTATCTTCCAAAATTTTATTTAGGACATTAACTCCTCTCTTATTTATCCTTCTGTTACTTTTCCTATTTCTGAAAGGGATTACATTGAGTTATCTCATCACTATAATTCCACTGTTTATTTCTTCTCATAATTTAATAAATTTTCCTTCAAGTATTTAGATGTTATGCCATTTGTTCCATAAATATTAAAGCTTGGCATTATTTTATCATCTATGGTGCCTTTATGTATAATGTAACTACATTGCTTATGTCCTTTAACCACATACGTTTTTATTGTTGCCTTTTCTGAGATCATAATTGCTACCCTGCTTTTCTGAATTTGCCTGTAGCATAATAATTTCTGCTCCAGTCCCTCATTTAAATTCTGTGTGGATCTTTATATTTAAAGTGTGTTTCTTGTATGCTACAGACTGCTGAATTCTGCTTTCTAATCCATTATACTGCATACCTTTATTTTATGGATGAGTTTATATTAATCATTTTCATGATGCATATGTTTTCCTCTTTTCCTTTTATTCCCTTCTTTATGATGAAAAAGGGAGGTGGAGCAAAAGAAGGAAACTGATTAACACTAGTAATATTTAACTGGGAGCAGCTAGGCAGCACAATGGATAGAGTGCCAGGACTGAGGTCAAGAAGACTCATCTTCCTGAGTTCAAATCTGGCCTCAGACACTTACTAGTTGTGTGATCCTGGTCAAGTCACTTAACCCTGTTTGCCTCAGTTTCCTCATCTGTAAAATGAACTCGGGAAGGAAATGGCAAAGTACTCCAGTATCTTTGCCAAGAAAACCCCAGAGTGGCAAAGAGTTGGACACAAGTGAAGTGAGTTAGGAACAACAACAATCTTTAAACGCTATCGTCTGTTTCAATTCTATCCTTTCTTCACCAAGCCCAAGCTCTGATCTCAGACATTTAAGTTTTCCTTCTCTCTTTCAAATTCCCCTTGCCTTTTATGAGCCATTCTCTGAAGTAAGTTCATTTTACTTATGACTGTTGTTCATCCTTCATTCTCAAAGAGGACCACTAACATTGCAAAGGTGATCTGCCTTGCTTGTGACTTTTTCTTCCCTGAATCTACCCTTCCATTTATATCTTGTTTCACCCTTTCCCTTTTCTCACTTTCCTCCCATTGCTCATTTTTGCACCAAACTCTTTGTGTGTCTTTGTGAGATCATGTAATGTCTACTTCCCCTGCACTTTCATACATTTACATATTCTTTTCCCCTATATTTGTATACTTTTTTCTTATGTGACCCATTTATGTAATATAAGGTCCTTCTGCATCCCGAATCAATTATTTCTCCATTAGGAGGTGGGTAGCAGGATTTATTATCAGTCTTCTAGAATTGTGGTCAGTCTTTGCATTGACCATAGTTCTTAAGTGCTACAGAATTGTTTGTCTTTAATGATGTTGTCACTGATACACAGATTGTTCTTCTGGTTCTGACCACTTCACTGTGCATCACTTCAGGCAAGTCTTCCCAGGTATCTCTGAAACCATCCCTTTTATAATTTCTTATAATAAAATAACAGTCCATTAATTATATGCCATCATTTATTCATCCATTACCCAACTTATGGGTACACTACGATTGTTTCCAGGTCTTTTCTACAAAAAAAAAAAGCTACCATAAATACTTTTGTACATATGTACTTTTCCTTTTCCTTTGATCTTTTCAGAGTATAGGCTTCGTAGTGGTTTTCTGGGTCAAAGGATATGCTCAGTTTACTGACTTTTGGGGTAGAACTCCAAAACACTTCCTAGAATGTTTGGACCAAACATTTCTCTACCAGTAATATATGAATGTGCCCATCTGCCTGTACCCCCTCCAATAATTGTTGTTTTCCTTTTTTTGTTCTTTTTGCTAATTTGATAGGTATTAGGCAGAACCTCAGGATTATTACATTTTACCTTGAATCTTTATCTGAGTTTGCACAAGATTCCCTGAGGTGGTACCTGTTGTGTGTTTGTGCCATTCTGGAGTGCATACAAGAATTTATTTCTGTTTCTTTTTTCATCTTCTTCATCATTGGTTTTTCTGGGGTCTTTTCAGGCATTCATTGGGACTAGGTAAGTTGCACTTCTCCTTCATGATCTTTCTTTTGTCAGCACCTTAACTGAAAGTGAATTTTTGTTTCAGTTAAGAGATTCATTTGACACAATCATTTGTCCAATACTTGTTTTTGGACATGTTTTTGATTTCTTGTGGATATTAACTTTTGGTTCCATTGCTAAATCTTAGCTATTTAGTAGGCTCTGTCTGGTGGTAAACTAGTTATGAGATACCTTTGGTAAGTCCCCCAGTGGTGTCCAGCCTTTCCTCTTTCTCTATTCTGGAAATGTTTCTGTAACTTACTAAGGTCCCTCCTAGCTCTAAAGCTATGATAAACTTTTTTCTTTATTTTTTTTAACCTTCCCATTCTGCAGAATCAGGAGGTGCTAGTTTAGACAGTATGATCATCAGAGAGATTCTCTGTTTTCATATTGTAATGTCTCTCTCAAATATATATTTTTTTCCTATATGTCAGCTGGACAGAGAAGTCTTGGTTTGGAAGTGAGAGACTGAAAAGTAGAACCAAGTGTTTCAAAAGAACAATTTGCTCTGTATTTAGGAGAGGAGTCTCTCTCTCTCTCTCTCTCTCTCTCCCTCCCTCCCTCCCCCCTTTTCTCTGTCTCTTTCTCTGTCATTGTCTCTCTCTCTCTCCCCCTCTCTTTCCCTCTCTCTCTTTTTCTCTTCTTTCTGTCTCTGTCTGTCCCTCTTCCTTCCCAGCTTATCAGGAAACTAACTAGATCTCAAAGCAGGAAGTGTGGTGTAGTTGAAAGAGTGCTGAATTTGGAGTTTAAGGACCAGGGTTGGAATCCTGGAGCTGCTCTTTACTAATTATGTGACCTTAGTCAAAGCATTTAACCTTTGAGGCCTTAGTTTTCCCATTTATAAAATGCAAGGATTTGATTAGAAAATGAATAAGATAGTGGTATACTGGTAAATGTTTAACAATCCGCTCTATAAGAAAAAATGTACATACAACATACTTTTAAGTTTAATCCGAATTATTAACATTTTATTCATCACTTTCTTAAGTCCAGACAATAAACAGAACAATAAATCAAGCCCTCATTTGTGGATTTGGACAAATTTTCAAGATGTAAATGTTCACATTGAAAATTTAATAATCAGCTCTTGTGAGCTAGTATGAACTGGCTTCAATATACCATTAGTATGAAGTCTCTTTCAACTCTAAATCTACGATTCTATAGCCTAGTGTAGGAAGAACATTGAACTTGTGTTCAAATCCTGGTTCTGTCACTTACTACTTAAAGTGATCTCAGGCTAGTCACTTCATTTTTCTGGGTCTCAGTGTGCATCATCGTCATCACTAGCACTTATATAGTGCTTTAAGATTTGCAAAGCAATTTATAAATGTTATCTTATTTGACCTTCACAACAACTGTGGAAGGTATGTGGTATTCCTATCCCCATTTTACAGATGAGGAAATTGAAGGTAGAATTTGATCTCAGGTCTTTCTGACTCCAAGTCCAATAGTCTATCCACTGTGCCCACATAGTTGCCCTCCTGTAGAATGAGAGGGTTGGACTAAGGGATTTTTAATATTCCTTTCATCTCTGATATGCTATGATTCTGTGATTCCCAAGCTAAGAAACATTAAAATTTTTGATTTAAGAATTCACCAGGTTGAACTCAGTTCAATTCAGCAAGCATTTGTTCAACTCCTATTATATTTAAGACACTACGTATGCTAAGCCTTGGAAATACAGACACAAAATAAAAATCAGCAAGAAAAAAATCAGCCCCTAGCCTTAAGAAATTCATATTCTACTGGAATTTTAACTAGGGACACAGTTTAGATACAAAATATTTTGAGGAGGGAACGAGCATTAACAGCTAGGAGGATCAGGAAGAGGCTTCCTATAGGAGGTGGCACACAAAAGGAGTTTTTGAAACTGAAAATGTAATAATAATGATGTTGATGATAGCTACAATTTATATGGAGCCTACTATGTGACAGGCATTGTGCTAAGTACTTTGCAATTATTATCTTGTTTGCTCCTTACAACAACCCTGAGAGTTAGGTATAATTATTTTCTTCATTTTACAGATAAGAAAATTGAGGCAAACAGAGATTTTACGTGGTTTTCCCAGGGTCACATAGTTAGTAAGTGTCTGAAGTTGGATTTGAGTTTTTGTCTTCCTGACTTCAGGTCTGGCCTTAGAATAGCTACCGGTTAAGTGGAAATGAGGAAAAGAATACATTACAGGCATAAGGGACAGCCTATGCAGAGACAGGAATGCCTGAACTGGAATACAGGGGGTAGCAAGTAAGCCAATCTGACTGAAATTTAAGATTATGTGAGATAGGGACCGGATCTGTAATTTCATTGATACAGTGATCTTCTAGGTGAAGACAGTACGCCTACCAGTTCAGGACAGCACCTTCTAAATGAAAGGTTTGTCTAGAGAATTGAAAGACTGGAAGGTTTGCCCTGGGTCCTGGAGCCTCTATGTGTCAGCAGTGGGACCGCGAACCCAATTCTTTCTGGTTTTGAGACCAGTTCTCTATCTACTGCACCACATTGCCCTTCTAAGAGTACAGAAAGAGAAGTAACATGAAATAAGCCTGGAGAGGGAGGCTAGTGTTAATCAGCCAATCAACAAACATTTAACAAGCACCTACGATATGCCAAGCACTGTACTAAGTCAGTCTGTGAAGGGCAAGTCTGTTCTCCTTTTATCTTTCACGGGGTTGATTGTTTCTGTCAAAAAGTAGGTCAGTGGAAACGTCCTCCTCATTGATATTCCTTTCCCTTTCCTTTAGTAGCTTTGGAGTGGTGCCCAACTACACATCATTGCTGCTCTTTGTTCTTTACAGAGTTATTTTCCAAACCCCAGCTGCTGATTTCTTCCAACCATCTGGATGAAGGTGGGAAGCTAGACCTATCCTGTCAGATCTCAGGGTCTTCACATGCCAATTTCACTATCCAGAAGGAGAATACAACAATAACAAATTCTCAGAACTTTACAAAGAGGGCCTGGGTACATGACAGTGGGACATACAGATGCCTTGCTGCAATCCACAATGTCATCAAGGAAAGTGATCCAGTACAGTTATCTGTTTTTGGTGAGTAAATGTTTATTTATGTGTAGGAGACCAAAAGATGGAAAAGACTCTGAATAGAGCTGCTGTTTCTCTAGTACTCAGTGCTAAACAGAATTCAAAAGGTGAGTCAGAAAGTGGTGGGATGGTGAGTGGAGAAATGAAGAAACCAACGGAAAATGCAGAGCACAAGCACCTAGAGCTGTGTCGTAGAAAGAGTTTTTTGCCAGTATTATTATTTGCTTCTGCTTGACCACATGACAGAAAACACCAATGTTAAGACTGGGCCGGCACTTTGCAAAGTTCTAACTTGCCTAGACAGCAGCTTGTTTGAACAGACAACTCAAGAACGTTGCTGAGGGTTTTTAAGAAACTCTTGTGAAAAAAAAATCCAACTTCTGGTTCTTTGTTCATGTCTTGGAGAATAAGCTTAAAGGTTGCCCCAACATGGTAGAGAGGGAACAGAGCTGCATATATTAAGATGGGCAATGAAGCAGACAGAAAGTTAAGCACCATACCAGGAGGTTGCATGCCAATCCAGTCCAATTAAGTACAGTTCTACAAGCATAAGTACCCTCAGTGGTATGTGAATTAATTGGGACAAGCAATAATTTGTTATGGTTTCATTGTGTTTGTGTTTCTGCTGAAATTAGGATGATTCATAATGTCTGACTTTGACCCAGTAAAACTGGAGGGAACTGGTTTTCCCACTTTTTGTCAGTCATCCATCAGTTGTGTTATATTTCTTAGCATATATGTGTGCTTCATTGTTCTGGTAACAGCACCCTTCCCCTGCTTGTTTGATTAGGAGATGAGCATGGTCACAACTGGGTTTCATTTTATGGGTTCGGTCTTGGACTATGGTTTTACTAACAAAGCCTGAAGTAGCCAGGCTAAAGTTGGAAAGCTGAGCCAAATGGGACAGGTCATTGGATTCTCAATCAGTCTGAAATGCCACTGTCCTACACATAAGGGGCATAGCAAGTCATCATGATGTGAATGTTGCCATCAGCCTCATTGTTGTTGGTGTTAATATAATGTTGGTGCTGAACATTCATTCATTTGGCAAGCATATATTAAACACCTGCTGTCTGTGGAACCTACTAAGCCAAGTCCTGAAGGTGATGTAAAGTTTAGATAAGATACAGATTCATTTTCAGGGAGTTTACAATCTTGGAGGTGGATGGAGGGTAAGCCACCAGCACAAATAATTTCTATACAGTATTATGTGAAAATAAATTAAAGAAATGTCAAACATAATGCTATGTGAGGAGAAAGGTGGAGGCTGGGGGATCAGAGAAGGATTCTCATGTGAATTCAGACTTAAAAGATAGGAATTCCATAGGTGAAGGAAGGAGGTAAGGAAGAGGGGACATACTCAGAGTTTCCACTGATTTTACTATTTTACCTGGGTCCATCCTGTGCTGATCTTCCTAATAATAATTTCCCAGGAGTAGTGATAATGTTTATGATAATCATGAGTATCAGTGTGGTGCAACAGACAGAGAGACAACATCAGAATTAAGAAGAACATCTCCTTCCTCAGACATAAATGGGCAAAAAGGATGCACACTGATCTTGGACAAGTCACTTGAGTTCTTAGTGTCCCAGACCATAAATTCTAGAACAAATGCCCATATTCATTAATAGAGGAAGCTTCCTTACTAGAATTGCCTACACCAATGAAATCACAGGTCCAGACAAAATCATGATAGTGATAATAAGAATTATCATAATAAGTAAGGTGGTTGGGGAAGCACCTTAGAAAGTGTCATTATGTGCTGTCCATCGTACGTGAAAATAATGCTCCTGATGAAATATCCCAGGAAATGAGCTCTTTTTGCATTGATGGGGTTCTCTTAGACTAACCCATTTCCTTTGTTTAGTTGCCTTGCGGTCAATAACATCTCTAATTGCGATCAGGAATAGGGCTGATGTCTGGGAATTAAGTGATGCTAATTGACCTACTAAGGGATTGAAGCCAAGACCTTGACTCCATTAGACTTGTGCTTTTGAATATTTATCACAAATTTCCTCTGCTCCTCACACCCCCTGTAAAAAGCACTGGTCTATGAGACTGTATTTGTGTCAATATTGATCCCTAAAATTTACAGACTTTACTGAACTGAATGGCTCCACTGGAGCAAATGATCATCTTTTCACCTATATTACTGCATTACCTTCCCATAGGGCACGGGTAAGGATATGTTGTCGATATATTTATGTGTCGATAAGGGGCCATGTGTGCATACATAGACATATATGTACAAACTTTTCTTAAATAGATAACATTGTCTCCCTGATATTTGCTGAGTGCTTTATCATCCCAAAGTATATCAATTCAATATAATAAAATGTAAGCATTTTATGCCTACGAACTAGTCACTAGGGATACAAAGACAAAAATGAGCAAGCCTGCAACTTTAAGGACCTTTACATTTGTCTGAAAGTCTTAACCATGACCTCATTTCACCCCCACAGTTATCCTGGAAGGCAGATAAGGAAGGCATTATTATAAATATATTCACATATTGTTTTGCTGAAGCAGAATGGAATCTTCTTGAGGGCACAGATTGTTTCATTATTATCTTTGTATCCCTAACACCCAGCTAAGTGACTGACATATAGCAAGAAATGAATGGTTTCCAAAAATGAATTGAATTTAAAAAAATGAAAAAATAGCTAAAACTAGTATAGATACTATAAACAAAGTAGCAGAGCAAGGAATAGTTTTCCTGTCAGATTTATAGAGAATGGAAGAATGTGTGACCAAGCAAGAAATAGAGAACATTATGAAATGGAAAATGGATAATTTTGATTACATCAAATTGAAAAGTTTTTGCACAAACAAAGCCAATGCAACCAAGATTAGAAGGGAAGCAAAAAAGTGGGAAACAATTTTTATAAGCAGTGTCTCTGACAAAGACCTCATTTCTAAAATATATAGAGAACTGAGTCAAATTTATAAGAATACAAGTCATTCCACAATTGATAAATGGTCAAAGGATATGAACAGACAGTTTTTAGAGGAAGAAATTAAAGCTATCTATCATATGACAAAATGTTCTAAATCACTATTGATTAGAGAAATGCAAATCAAAACAATATTGAGGTACCACCTCACACTTATCAGATTGGCTAACATGACAGAACAGGAAAGTGATAAATGTTGGAGAAGATGTGGGAAAATTGGATCACTAATGTATTGTTGGGGGAGTTGTGAACTGATCTAACCATTCTGGAGAGCAATTTGGAACCATGCCCAAAGGGCTACAAAAATGTGCATATCCTCTGACCTAGCAATACCACTTCTAGGAATGTATCCCAAAGAGATCATAAAAGTGGGAAAAGGACCCACATTTACAAAAATCTTTTTGTGGTGGCCAAGAATTGGAAATTGAGGGGATGCCCATCAATTGGGGAATGGCTGAACAAGTTGTGGTATATGAATGTAATGGAATACTATTGTGCTAAAAGAAATGATGAGCAGGAAGACTTCAGAAAACCTAGGGAAGATATGAACTGATACTGAGTGAAGTGAGCAGAACCAGAAGAACACTGAACACAGTTACAGCAAGGATTAACTTTTATAGACTTAGCTCTTCTCAGCAATGCAAGGTTCTAAGACAATTCCAAAAGGCTCACAATGGAAAATGCTATCCACATCCAGAGAAAGAACTATGGAGTCTGAATGCAGATGGAAGTATACGATTTGCGCTCTCTCTCTCTCTCTCTTTTTTTGTTGTTTCTTCTTTCTCATGGTTCCGTCCATTGGTTCTGATTCTTCTTTACAACACGACTAATGTGAAAATATGTTTAATATGTATAGCCCATATTAAATTGCACACCGTCTTGGGGAAGGAGAGGGAAAAGATGGGGAGAAAATTTAGAACTCAAAATCTTTTGGAAGCAAATGTCAAAAACTAAAAATTAATTAATTAATTTAAAAGCAGCATAATATTTTTTGGGGAGAGCATTTTTTGGTCACCTTTCTAAATGATAAGACTGATTGGGATGTTTCAATAGGTCTGAAGTGCTATTTTTACATTAACTCAATAAAGATTTGCGTTTCTCTTTCTGAACTTATTCTAATCAGATCATTGTTTGTAGAATTGGCCTTGAACAGCTAATTAAGTGCACTTTTGTAACATTCTGCATGAGAAAGAATGAATTTCAATAGTGTCCCTGGTAATTTCTCAATTATTTTTTCTCCTTTTTTTTCAGAAATTGTCTCTAAGCCCAGAATTTTTCATAACTCAGAATCTGAAGTAATAAAGGGGCAGCTGTTAGAACTCTATTGCCAGTCAACAAATGGGACACCACCTATTCGGTACTATCTTTGTAAAATGAACACATGTAAGAGTCACAAAGAAATGTACTCCAATGAACCAGCAAAATTCTTGGAGAGGCCCACTGCAACCACAGAATATACTTGTGTTGCAAAAAACCACCATTCCCAAGGCTCAGTGGTTAGTGATGTCTTGAATGTCTCAGTGATAGGTAAGTTGATGTGTAAGAAATAAAGAAAATGCTTTGATAGCCCTAAAAGAACCCTATTGCTTCAGAGCAAAATTTGGACACTATCTCATGATATTTTCAGAGGTTTGGGGATACCAAAAGAACACTGAGTCTGGGCTTGAATCCTGGTTCTGTAAGTTATTCCTTGTGTGATCTTGGACAACTCAATTCAGCAGCTATCAAGTGACTGATATTTTCAAGACTCTCTTTGTTCTTCTTGTTCAGTCATGTCCAACTCTACGTACCTCCATGGACTTTTTGTCTATGGGGTTTTCTTGGCAAAGTTACTAGAGTGGCTTGCCATTTTCTTCTCCAGTGTGTCTCTATTTTTACAGAGGAGAAAATGAGGCAAATAGCAGTTAAGTGACTTGCCCAGGGTCATACAACTAACAAGTGTATGAAGTCACATTTGAACTCAGATCTGCCTGACTCCAAGCCTAATGTTCCATCCCCTGCACCACCTACTGTTGATTAAAAGACAAAAAATAATATATTACTTATCATTAAGGAACATACCATTTGCACAGGGCCAGGCACACAGTAGGTATTTGCTAAATGTTTACTGATTGATGATGATAACGATAACAACAGGTCTTTCAAAACCTAACGTATCATCCATGCTATGGGGAGGAGGGCAAACATCAAGGAAGGGACAAAAGTGATAATGTACAATGGGAATTTTAGATTGCTATAGTAGCCATGAAAGCCTAACCAGAGCCCTAAAATACTGCCAAATTAGCTTCTGATGATGTCAATTGGGTTAGCACTCTGGTAAATGTGTTGCAATGGCTTGAAAGAGTTAAAGAAAAGAAGACATGGTTGTTATAAGGTTGCAGGGTAGTCCTACTCTGAATTCAAGGGCTTCACACAATAGTGTTATATGCAGTGAACACTGCCTTGGTAAGAACAACAAGGTGAAAGGTGGAGCTATCGTCAATCCTATCCCCATCCCAGGGCAAAATGACTGGAGAAAGCTATGGAGGATCTGAGGAAAGACACTGGAAGTTATGTCACTAGCGGTTATAAGTTGGAAGAAAGTTAAATTTCCCAAATAAAGCAACACAACAAGAACATTCAGAAGAGTACGTGGGAAAAGCAAAAGTACACTAGGAATTCTAGATTTCCTGAAATCAAAGTGAAAAAGTGGAAGTAAGCACAATGAATAGCAATTAATTCAACATCCATTTAAAAATATCATTCCAGAGGCTTGAGAAGCAAAGAAATCAGAGAGAGAGCAACTCCTCCCCCCAAAAAAAGAAAGAGGAGGAAATTTCTGATTTTATTTGTGGTTATAAGAAACAACAAAAAGCAGACAGGAAACAGAAAGTTGTGTACCTTTGATGTAACAAATGGTAGACCAGTTGTATCAGTCAATATGGAGGATTAGGATGGACTTGGTGTAGGAATGACAAGTGAGCGGAATCTTGAAGAAAGTTAAGGATTCTAGGGGTTAATAGGGAGGGCAATCTAGGCATGGGGGACAGCTTGGGCAAAGCCATGGCAACAGGAGATAGAATGTCATGGAAATATAGGAAAGAACAAGTTGGTCAGTTTTTCTGGAACCTAGGGATGATGGCATGTAATTAGTTTGGAGGGAGTTAAAACCTAAGCTTGAGAAATACTTGAAAATATCTGTGGGGTCCACCTTTCACCATAGTACTAAAAAACCTGGTGGTCTAAGGTTTCTTTTTTTTCCCCCAACTCTAATATTCTATAATATTAGAATATAATATGTATTATAATATAATATATTATAATATAATAATATTCTATAATATGGTTGATAAAATGATATGTAAAGTAACATACCAGCAAAGTGATTAGTGAGAAGGTGAGGCCAAGAGCAACGGCTTGTTGGAGAGGAGTGTGAGGTGAAGGGAAATGAGTCAGTTTAGCCGGGGAAAGTCTCCTGGAGAACATGGGAATGATTTAGTTTGAGAAAGGAAGTGAATTGGGAGAAAAGAGAGCAATTCCAAAGCTAACGACAAGACTGGGGAGGAGGTGGTGCATTACAGTGAAAAGTAATGAATTTGGAATCGGAGGACTGAGTTAAAATTTTAGCTCTGACACTTTCTACCCATGTGACCTTGGGGAGGTCCCTTCACCTCATGAAGACTTTCCTCATCCACAAAGTGAGGAGGGGTGGGGGTTGGATGGACTCAATGTCCTCCAAGTCCCCTTTCCGTTCTTAACCTATAAGTGTGTTTGTCACTTAAAATTTGTGAGCTTGTCATCTAAAATCTCTTGGTTCTTCAACTACTTCATCTGTAAAGTAGGATAAGAATATCTTGACTACCTATCTCACAGAGTTAATGTGTAATAATGTAATGGGATATTGTCTGTATTTTATGCTAGGTAGATGTCAACTGTTATTATTTCAGAACCACAGAATGTCAATTAGGGAAGGAACCTGAGCATCAGTCTTGGCCAATCTGAACTTGAACAAGAATCCCCTCTAAAATATTTGCATCAGGTGGTCTTCCAGCGTTGTTAAGTACTGTATTCACAATATAGTCCTCTATTAAAACCAACTGTCAGTGATGACTATTGAGTATTATTTATCTCCCCCTTCTCCCTGCCCCTTTTTTGAAAGATTTTTATTATTCTATTTCTTTTCTTCCAGTTCCAGTTGCCAGGGTCAACTTATCCATTCTGCTCAGTGAGGAAGTAGAGAGTGGGGAACAAGTTGTGCTCCGGTGCAGCACCGATGAAGGGTCTTGGCCGATTCACTATAGGTTTTATAAACATGATGCTGCAGTCCCTTTTTATGAAGAAACCTCAAATGACACTCAAGCAATCTGGACCACCTTAAAGGCTACCAAGGAGGATGAAGGACAGTATTACTGTTTAGCTTCCAACAGGGGCAACCGGCAGAGCAAGAGCCCAAAGAGTAACATTATTACTGTCAAAGGTAAGTCATGCAGTGATTTGTAGTCCCTGAAGGGCATCTCGAACAAGGAGAGCCCTTCTAGAGCAAAGATTCCTGATCTTTACAACAGTGGGAATTATTTTTTAATACTCCACAAAGGTCCTAGATATTAGTAGATTAAGAGAAATACAAAATAACAAAGAAGCATTACGACTTCAAGAACACAATGATAAAGGTATTTGTATTTTATTCATCACCCTGGCATCTACATATATTTGAAATATAATGATTTGTATATGTAGAAGACGTTCTTTATTTTTCATATGACAGCAGACATGTTACTTTTGTAGAATAGTGAGTCATTAAATGAGATTGACCCCTTTCAATAACTCAGGTGATCCACAGCCCACAGGTTGAGAATCACTGTTCTACAGTATATTCAAGAGAATTATGAGAACCAAGTCCTGTGCTTGAGTATGCCACTTACTGAGGACAGGCTGGCGCAGTATAGTAAAGTGCTGAATTTGAAAACAGAGGACATGGGCTGGACACCCAACATGTGACACTGGATCTCACTTTCCACATGTAAAAAATGAATAGATGATCTTTCTGCACCTCAGCTTCCCTTTTGGTGAGATATCCAGAATAAGCTCCTTTGTGGATTTAAATCTTATGATCCAATGATCCATTTTCACTTTGATCATCATGGTTATCCTCTCTGGGAAATGGAAAGGATCATCTTGAAAGTTGGGAGTGAAGATGATTTGTGTGCTCTGCTGCTTTAGTACTTCAGAGAAAAAATGCTAAATTTTATGGCAACAGCCATCAAAGTGAGTTTAATTTTTTGCCTTCCTCTAAAGTAGTTTCTTGAAAGTGCAGAAAACCTCCTGTCTATTTGGAGATAGTGTAATGTAGTGGTTAGAGAGCTGAACCTGGGGTCAGGAAGACCTAGGTTCACGTTCCACCTCTAACTACTTGTATACCCATTGGAAAGTCACTTAACCTCCATATGCCTCAGTTTTCTCTTCTGTAAAATGGGGATAATCAATCAATAAACATTTATTAAATGCTACTATGTGCTAGCCACTATGCTAAGAACTGGGAATATAAAAAGAGATATTCAAGGAGCTTACAATCTGTTGAGGGAGACAACATGGAAACAAAGCAAGCTATATACTAGATCAATAGGAAATGATTAACAGAGGGAAAGTGTTAGAATAGAGGGGTTAGGAGGAAGAAAAGCTTTTAATAAAAGACGAGATTTTAGTTGGCACTTCTGGGAAGCCAGGGAGTTCAGTAGGCACAACTAAGGAGGGAGAGTGTTTCAGACATGGGGGAGAGCGAGAGAAAATGCTTGGAGCCAAGAGATGAAGTGTCCTGTTTGTGGAATAACTCCCAGGAGCCTTCTGTCACTGGATCAAAGAGCACAATATATGAAAGGTAGGAGGGGGCCAGGTTATGATAACAATAATATCTAGCCCCACAGGGTTGTTGTGAGCCTCAAGTGAGATAACAAATGTAAATTCTTTACAAACTTTCAAGCATTAAACAAGTGTGAGTTATTTTTTAATTTAATTTTCAGTCACTCTTGCTCCATGGATGAAGGGTCTTATTGCAGTGGTAATCATTGGTGCCATAATCACTACATTGGTTCTTGTAGCCAGATGGTACTTTCTTAAGAAAACAAAAGGTGAGTAGTATCTTTTTTTTCCATCCATGAATTGCTCTTGAAAAGAAGTTAACTAAGCCTAGCAGTTTTGTTGTTTGTTGAGTCATTTTTGTCATATCCAACTCTTCATGTTGAAATCCCCCAGCACCCCCAAAAAACTTTGAATTTTACAGCAAAGACACTAGATATAAAAATACATGGCATTTCCTTCCCCAGCACATTTTACAGATGAGGAAACAGGTAAATGGGGTTAAGTAACTTGTCCAGGATCAAACAATTAGTAAGTCTGAAATCAGATTTGGGCTCAGGAAGATGTGTCTTCCTGACTTCAGGCCTGGCACTCTATCCATTGCACCATCTAGCTATCTCAGCATTGGTAGATTTATATTATAAATAATTCTACTTCTCGGGGGCCTTTGTAATTATACCACTGTGTGGTGCATATGGTGGAATCTGAGTAGGGTATTTCATGATGTTCTTGCAGCATGAGGTAATAGAAAGAGAATTTTGGACTCAGAGGGTTGAGTTCTTTCCCTACCATGTATTAGTAGTGTGTCATTGGACCAATCCCTTCCCCTTTCTGATTTTTATTTTACTCATTTGCAGACTGGATTAGTTTCAGCCCTCAGTCTATGACTCTATGCTGATGGTAATCTTTAGTGCGTGACTTGGGTAGCCGATCGCCTAGGCGTGAGGAGATCTGGATGCTAGTCTCATTTTGGCTCTGACCTCAGTGTGTGACCTTGGGGGATCATTTCCTCTTCCTGAGCCTCAGTTTTCTCATCTATAAAAAAATGAAAGGAGTTTGAATAGATCTGGGGTTTTATGAATTAGCCTGAGCAGGTACTTAAAACTTGTACTTACAAGTCATGTTGTCAGGATAGAATTAGTGGTATTATTTTCTTGATTGAGAGCTAGAGAAGGTCAGAAGGAAAAAATTTTTGATTAGTTACAAGTCTATTTGAAAAGAGACAGGAAATTAACTTCTTAGTGCTCGATTTTGCTTGGGTTTGAGCTGTCTAAGCCAATCCCTTAAGTTTGGTCAGCGTTGTACCTACTGATAAGATAGAAGTGGTATAATGTAAGAGAGAAAGGTATTCCCAAGTCTGTACTTCTTCTCAAATATTTCTCCTTCAAACTGTTAGAATGTATGAAGTGTCCACTATAAGTCAATTCTTTGGGAGAATTAAATGTTAAAATACAAATATACAAGTACAAAAATATATCAAAACTTTCTGCTGATGCCCTAGCTGAAGTTAGCCTATCACTTTAGCTAGCCAGTCAACAAGGTTCTGAAAGAATGGGACATTGAGGACACCTGAGCAGATCGATTTCAGTTGAGTATTGTGTGGCTAGGAGAGGATCCTGAAGCTCTGACCTGGAGTGTATGTTGCTTTGGCTGTCAGAGAGGGATAGCTGTAGCAACCTAAGCAGCCAGCACGGCGAGTCCTGGGAGGATGGGAGCAGTTGAGGACACTAGGGAGGGATGGGTGCCACAGGGATGGTGGAAAAGAACATTTTAACTTCAGAGTCTTTCCCTGGGCTGGCCCTGGATTTAGCCTATATCCATCTAGAGTTGAGAGGAAGAGAATAGACTCAATTTATTCATTAAATTATGCAGAGATGGGCTCTAAGTTAAAAAAAAATTTGCATCTTATAGTGAACATTGGTACTTTGGATAGACTGACAGATTCCCTGGATTAGTGAGCACATAAATTCAGATTTTTTTAAAGCTTGATTTCCTTCTCTTGTGAGACAGGGTCTTCTTGAAACTTAATCGTATATGGCCAAAAGGATGACAGTTTTTTGTTTGATTTTTTTTTTTACTGCAAATATTGGAGTACTGGGCTTACTTTTCCCTTTTTCAATGACATTATTGATATCTTCACAGCTAGTCAAACATGGTTTAGATACAATATATTGCTATCTAGGCAAGTCACTTATGCTACTCTTAACCTCATTGTCCTCATCTATAAAAGGAGTATAAGGATAGCATCTAACTTACAGGACTATGGAGAGTTTCAAATGAAATTTTCTATGTAAACTACTTTGTAAACTTCAAAACACTGTGTAAATATGATCTATTATTATGTTATTGGAATATGGAAAATTTTAACATACTTTTTCTTTTCCCTTCAAAGCAAAACAGATGCCAGTGGAGATGTCCAGGTCAGTTTGTTTATTTTGGTGAAAGGGATTTGAAATGAAATTATGAAGTGAAGTTAGAGAGGGAATAATTTGTTACTTTGCTCAGAGCTAATGAATGTTAAGGACTTTTTACCATGCAGACCCCTGAGAGGGTGTCTGGGATGCCTAGGGGTTTCCCATACCCCAATTAAGAGCTCCTGTATTCCTGTTTCCTTGAGGGAAGAGACTATGTCACTCCAATTCAACAAACATTTATTAAATGTCTACTGTAGAAAATATATTTATTTATGTAATCCCTAGAATATACCTAGCACAGAATTTTACCTGTATCATGTATTCTGACAGTTAGAAGTTCATGAAGCGATGTATCTTAGTGGATAGAGAGCTGGCTTTGGGACCAGGAAGTCCTGAGTTCAAGTCCCATCCCTGCCACATATTGGCTTCATTACCCTAGGCAAGTCACCTCTCAATATTCTAGGACTCTTTCTAAGTTGCAGAAAATGTGCTAACTTGCATTGGAAGAGGGGTTTTCCTCACTTGGGAGTTCAGTGAAATCATAGGTCCAGTTCCTAAAATAGGGCCTTTGTACTCTTGGAGTTCACAATCTAGTGCTGATACTTCAAAGTGGAATAATTCTTATTTGAAACCCTTTGCATGGATTATAGATATTAACATAGGAAAGCTCGACAGAAATCGAGTCCCTAGAAAAATAAGACAAAATTCAAATATAGATGCAGAAATTCAAACACATTTTCATTTACCCATGGTCAATCCAGGCCATATCCAGGCAAAACATCTCACTCAAGAAAAATGAGTAGCATAGGAAATAGGAAAATGAACAAGATCTCGATCTATGAAGTCGTTCAACAAACACTTAAATAATTGGTCTGTACAAGATGCTGTGCTAGCTGCTGTGGGAAATACAAAGATGAGTCAGGTGCAGCGACTTCTATGAAAAATCCCTGATCCAAAATGCAACCAAAATACAAAAGAAAATATGATAACACTTAGCAGATATATGAACAAGAAGCCATTATGATGGGAGTTCCCAAGGGGAGAAGATTCCTTTTAACAAGGAAGGTCAAGGAAAACTTCACAAAGAAGGTGGCATTTGGATTAGACCATGCAGGAAGAATAGGATTTTAAGATGTAAGGATCAGGGGACTGGGGAGGGGAGGTTGGGGGATGGGGAAGGCAAGAGCAGCAAAGTAAATTCCAAAAGCTTCTCTCTGCTTTTTGTTGTTTGATCTTTAGTTCTGTTGGACACATGTACAGAAAGAGCTCAAATCTTTTGTAGCATATTACAGTATTTTGGACTTTTAAAAGTCCATTTTCTAGATTGGAAAAAAAATATAATTCTTTTTCTACATGAGAAAAGAAAACTCTCCTGGTCTTCCCAAGACCATCTCCTAGGTCATATTTTGTTGACTCTGGGTTGGTGCCAAAGGTCTCATATGTTTTTCCTTTTTTTCCTTTTTTAATGTAATTTTAAGGCCAGGACCACCCCTGAACTCCAACACTGAGAAGATGCCATCTGATCCCAATGTAGAAGCTAACAGTCACTCTGGTATGGCATCTTGACTTTCCTTCTTAACAAAGTATGTTTTCTCTAAGCAGGTCTTCTGAATATAAAAGTCCAGCACTTTTCTATTACACTATCCTCAAAACTTCCCCTTTCCAATTGTCTAGTCTGGCTAGATTTTTGCCATGTTTCTCTATCTCCTCTGTTAGAATTCTGAATCACAAATTGAACCATCCTTCATAATGAAAACATCACTGAGGTTAGAAATATGTAGGAGAAAATACAAAATACTTCTGGCTGGTGGAATATGAGAAGCTGTATGATGAGATGATTTGGAGTCAGAGAAGCTGAGTTCAAATCTGTCTGTGTGACTTTGGGCAGTCATTTAACCAGAATATGCTAAATGCTTATTAGTTACCAGTGAGCATACTAGGAGTATAAATTCAACGACAAAAGTCTCAGGCCTCAAGGAGTTGTATTCTAGAGTTGGAGTAGAGGGAGATAATACAACATACTTTGTTTTGCTGTTTCAGTTCTGTCCGAATCTTCATGACCCCATTTGGGATTTGTGTGGCAGAGGATTTTGTGGTTTGCCATTTCCTTCTCCGGTTCATTTTACCAAAGAGGAAACTGAGGCAAACAGGATTAAGTGATTTGCCCAGGAGCACACAACTAGTAGGTAAATGAGGCCAGATTTGAACTCCAGAAGATGAGTCTTCCTGACTTCAGGCCCTGCGCTCTATCCATTGTACCACCTAGCTGCCCTAGATATACTTACAGATAAGTAGACACTGCAGCTACATACAGAATTATATGAAGTAATTTAAAGGGGACTTAGGAAAAACCTCTTGAAAGAGAGAGCAGTTGAGTCTTGATGAGAGACAGGATTTCTAAGAAGTAGAGGTGAGGAAGCATCAGGAATAGCCTGTGCAAAGGTTTAGAAGTGAGAGATGAAATGATAATTCATTTTCAAACCTCAATTATTTATCAGGTACACTAACTATGATGCCAAGAACTGTACTAGGTGCTGAGAATACAAAGACAGACATGAAATAATCCTTGGCCTCCAGAAGCTTCCATTTTATCTGGGGAAATAACTTTACCAGATCTAATTATATACAAAATAAAGATTCTAAGAGGCTGAGGTGACGAGAGCTTGTACACAGCTTGCACAGCTTGTACTAAAGCATGGAGGTGGGATATGGAGAAAAGTGTGCAAGAAATACGTTAGGCCATTAGGGAAATACTGTGTAAAAAGCCTGCAAGGGTAGTTTGGAGCTGGGTTGTGAGGTGCTTTCAATGACGAACTAAAGAGTTTGGGTTTGATCTTTTTTCTATTTTTTGTTTCTTCATCATTTTTGTGAGCACACTTAGAAATATGCTTGATATTCTTGAAAATAGTAATGTTTTTCATTCTTTGTACTTGTGTTCCCAGCACCTAGCACACTGTCTGACAATGGTAGGTGCTTCCTAAATGCTCTGGAGTTTACTGTACAGGGAAGTAACCTGATCAGACTTGTGCTTGAGGAAAGTTGCTTTGGTCACTGTATGGTGGATGTACTGGAAAGAAGAGGCCGGAGGCAGGGAGATTAGTCATGAGGTCATTATAATTGTACATGAGAGAAGTTATGAGGGCCAAAGAAGTCTGGTAGCTGTGTGAATAGAGAGAAGGAGACGAAGGTACAAGAGACATCGAGGTTGAACCTGTAAGTTTTGGCAACTGATTGGATATGTGGTTTGAGACAGAGTGACAGGTCAAGGATAATGCCAAGTCTTTGATCCTGGGTATGGGAAGAGGATGGCACCCTTGACAGAAATAAGGAAGGTCAGGAGAAAAGTGACTTTCAGTCAAGAAAGATAACAGGTTCTGTTTTAAATGTGTTTAGTCTCAGGTGCCTACAAGATTATCGAGTTCACAGTGTCCAATGGGCAGTTGGTCAAAGCAAGTCACTTCGCCTTGTGGAGCCTGTTTCCTCTTTTTTTTTTTTAAATGAAGAGGTTAGACTACATGACCTCAGAGGTCTCTTCCAACTCTAAATCTAGATGTTTCTTCGAGGGCAGAAGGTTTTATCTTAAATAGTTTGCCTTATTAGTATGAGTCATTTTGTCTTCTGTTTAACCGAACTAAATGGGAAAAAACAAACAAAACGCCCTTTCATTTTTCATTAAGATGCTGATATAAAACCAAGTTTCCCTTGCCATGAATGCTAATTAAATTTTAACTGATTTTTGGACTAGGATACAACGATGATATTGGGAACCATACAATGAAACCAACAAATGAACACAAAGGTAATTAAGGTCCTGTCCTACTCAAAATTCCTGATCTTGTCTAGTGTTTTTAATAAGAAATGTTTATTCACTTATAACAAAAGAGAAAAACTTAATCAGGACTCCCAGATTCTTTTCTTACTTCTGTCAATGACTATGCCTCAGTTTCCTCATCTATAAAAATCTGTGCTTTTTCTCTCTTTGACTCACAAACAAGACACTTGATCTCTAGGCTCTGGGCATTTTCTCCAGCTTCCTCTCATTTCTGGAATGTTCTCATTCACCTCATCCTACTGACTTCCCTGGCTTCCTTTAAGTCCCATATAAAACAGGATCTTCTACAAGAAACTCTTTTCAACCCCTCTTACTTCTTTATCTGATGCCTTCTTTCTATGAATTATTTCCCATTTATCCCGTATATAGCTTGCTTTGTATATGTTTATTTGCTTGCTGTCTCCTTCACTGGATCATAAGCTCCTTGGGGGATTGTCTTGTTTCTTTTTGTATCCTCAGTGCTTAGCTTGGTGAATGGCATATAGTGGGCACTTAATAAATGTTTATTGATTGTTTGATCTTTATACAAAATACAAGTTATTTCTCCCTAAGAGAGAATTACCTTAAATACTGGCAGGAGCAATATGGGTTAGATATGTCTCATTTTCCTCATCTGTCATCTATAAATGAAAAATTTGGAAGAGATCATCTCTGAGGCTTTTTCTGGGTTCAACATACTGTGATTCTATGACAAAGATTTCTTGGTAGTCCCCATCTTAAATTCTAAGCATGGATTATTGAATCGCAGACTGTTATTGCTAGAGTAATCTTATAAGTAATGCAATTTTCAAGAACATTACTGATACGTTTTGTTTTGACACAATAAATACTACCGAACAAATGCTCAAAGTCCCTTATGTTCCTCTGAAAAATAACACCTTGTAAATAATGTAGTTCAGCCAATTCTTTAAAAAAAACCACACACATATAACTTTTCTCTGTTTTTTCAATGAACATTTATTTTCTCTACCTCCCCCCTCCCCTTCCCCAATCTCCCATTGTACAAACAAAACCCATGTAACAAATACGCACAGACAAAACAAATTCCCACATAGGTCACACCCAAAAATATATGTATTATTTTACAGTTGCATATGGAATCTTTCTCTCTAGAAAGTCAACCCACATATTTTGCAGATGAGAACACTGAAACCTAGGGATGCTTTCAAGAGAGAGATTGCATAATGTACTTTCTGAAGAATCTTTAAAAATTATATTTTTATGTGTTTAATAAGAATGTAAGTGTAGAACCCATAAAAGATTGCACGCTGTCTTGGGGAGGGAGAGGGATGGGAGGGAGAGAAAATTTAAAACTTATGGAAGTGATTGTTGAAAACTGAAAACAAATTTAATTAAATTAAAAAAATAAAATATGTTATGTGCTAAAAAATTAATGGCAACCTTTCAAATAAAAAAAATTGTATTTTTATCTATTTGCCCAAGATAACAGAAAAGACATTATGGCTGGAGGTAGGGGACAGACTGAGTACATTTTTAGAGTTTTTTCCAGCCCTGGAATAGGATAGAAACTAGAGGGTATAAAAGATTAAATTTGTTGCAAAAGTCTTTTGACATCTGTCTCAAAGTATTACATTGTTTGCAAGTGTAGCATCCTGATCCCTTGCTGAAGCCAGAAGGATATTTTCTGAGAGCTAACAGGTTATCTAAATGAAGATTTTCAAGATACCATTCTAATACTTTTGTCCCAGAAGAGTATTTGTGGACTTCATGTTTACCAAGAGAGGGAAATAGAATATATCTGACCAGATTTAATGATAACCATCTGGGAGATTTCATTCATTTTATTAGGGTGAAGGGATTGTCCTTTCACAAAATTTTATGTTCCTGGGTTAATATCCAATCTTAATCTCTTTTGTGTTTGAAAAAGTCATGAGATGGATGAATTGTCTTAATCCAGACATGGAAGGTAGTAATTGACTGATATTTCCTGGTGCTCAAATCATTCTTTTCCCTTTCTGGTACATAGTCCTTGAAAAATCTTCCTGCATAGAATTAAAATATATGTGTGTATATGTTTGTGTTTGTATATATGCATATTTGTATGTATATATATATATACACACACATATATACACATAACAGGCATTTATAGTTAAGATCAAATTGGTTATATGTGTATACATTATATGTAATAAAACCAAAAATGTACATATGTACACACACAACACAACATAATAATTGTGTATATACATGAGTGTGTTTGTCCTTCGTTGCCGAAGAAGACCATGCCATCAGAGAAATGATGGCATGTTAAGATCAAATGGGTTATATGTGGATACATTATATCTATATATCTATAATGTATCCACATATAACCCATTTGATCTTAACTATATATGCTTGTACACATAACTATATGTGTGTCTTTGGAATGTTTGAAGGCCACTAAAATGTGCCCTTAATCCTGACTAGGAGCCCTGCATCCTGTCTCTTAGGAATTAGCATTACAGTGAGAATACATGGTGTGCTTTGAGCTCCTTGAAGATAGTGCTGCCTAACACCAAGTGTTATGATTTCTTTGTGACAGAGCTTGACCATTCGAATGTGGATGTGGAATACACTGAAGTTGAAGTTTTGACACCTGATCTTCATAGAGGTAACTGAGCTTTTGATGCTAATACATCACTGTACTTTGTTGACTAGCTGAGCAAAGATACTTGGGTTGAAGGTAACTGTTGACTCAGCCACTTTATAATCTTAGAGTCACCTGGGTCACTGTCAGGTTAGGTGACTGGTCTGTGCTCAGCACGTGTCAGAAGCAAGACTTGAACACAGGTCTTCCTGAATTCAGGGCTGACCCCCTAACCAATGGCCCATGCTTCTGAGAATGCATGCAGCTTGGTCCTTAGGGAATCAACAGAAATAAAGAGTGATTAGCCAAACCCTCAGTTTAGACTGCAGTTTCCAAAACTTGACTGCTGTCCAGCAGGATCTTATAAAAACGAGTTTCATTTCTGGGAGGGAAACAGATGTTTGGACTTGGTACATATGCACTTAGTGTGTAGAGAAAGCAGCTCTGCTACTAACCCACTGTGTAACCTGGAGCAAACCGTATCCTTTCTCTTGGAATTCACTTTTTCTTCTGTAGAATTAGGATATTAGAATCAATGGCTTAAGGACCAGCAATGTATCCACTTTCAGAGGCATTTTGGGGAAGTAAAGCTTTAATTCTTAGGAAATTTTCCCTCATATTAAGCCAAATTTTGCCTCTCCATAATACTGCCTCCCCATCCCCCAGATTAGGTTCTCATTTATAGACTGGCTTCTTTTTTTTTTTAGGTGGGGCCCAAAGGCATTTCTTATATCCTCAGTTTTGTACCAACTTGGTAATGTGTGTTTTGTCTTTCGTTGCCGAAGAAGACCATGCCATCAGAGAAATGATGACATGACTTGTATTTGACTTTGTTTTGAGTGAGGGAGGGCTGTGCAGGTCACCAGCCTCACTTCTCCTCCAGAGCCATCTGAATCCAGTGACCAGGTATTCATCAGGATGACTGGAGATGACCCAGGATGAGGCAATTGGGGTTAAGTGGCTTGCCCAAGGTCACACAGCTAGCAAGTGTCAAGTGTCTGAGATGAGATTTGAACTCAGTTCCTCCTGACTCCTGCACTGGTGCTGTATCCACTGCACCACCTAGCTGCCCCACTTGGTGATAGATCAGCTTAAAGGATGGAATTTGGGCTTGGTGAGAGTAGAGCAAACATTCAAATGCCAATTTCATTTACTTTTAACATCGTAAAGAATTTCAACTAGAAACCACCTTTACTTCAATTCACTGCCTATTGACATATTGGAAGGAAATAATCCTTTCTGCTTGGCACATGATGCTGTAATATTTACTTGTTCACTCATCCATTTATTTTTATCATTATTTTAGCTTTTCTTCCCCAGGTACATGGAAAAACAACGTTTAACATTCATTTTTAAAACTTTGAGTTCCAAATTCTCTCCCTTCCTCCCTCCCCACCTTACCCCTCATTGAGAAGGCAAGTGATTTGATCTAGGTTATACAGGTATAGTCATGCAAAACATATTCATAACAGTCACATTGTAAAAGAAGACAGACAAGAAAACAAAACCTCAAGAGAAATAGTTTAAAAAATATGCTTCAATCTGTTTTCAGACACCATCAGTTCTTTCTCTGGGGATGGATAGCAGTTTTCAATATAAGTCATTCAGAGTTGTCTTGGATCATTGTATTGCTTAGAATAGCTAAGTTATTCACACCTAATCATCTAACAGCATTACTGTTACTTTGTACATAGTACATTTCCCTTTGCATCAGCTTATGTAAGTCTTTCCGGGTTTTTCTGCAAGTATCCTGGTAACATTTTTTTATAGCTCAATAGTATTCCATCACAATCACATGCCACAACTTGTTCAGTCATTCCCCAATTGATGGGCATCCCCTCAGTTTCCAATTCTTTGCCGCCAGAAAAAAGCTGCTATAAATATTTTTGTACATATAGATCCTTTTCCTTTTTGCCTTTATCTTTTTGGGTTACAGATCTAGTAGTGGTATTATTAGGTCAAAGGGTATACATGGTTTTATAGTCCTCTGGACATAATTCTAAATTGTTCTACAGAACGGTTGAATCAGTTTACAACTTCACCAACAGTGCATTAGTCTCATTTTTCCCACATCCCATAAAACATTTGTCATTTACCTTTTCTGTCCTGTTAGCCAATCTAATAGGTATGAAGTAGTACCTCAGAATTGTTTTAATTTGCATTTCTCCAATCAATAGTGAATTAGAATATTTTTTCATGTCCTTTAAAATAGAAGTTACTAAATCTTGTATTATCCTGACTGTAGCTCCAAATACTAGAATTATTTCTTTCTGGTTGCTTGCAATATTTTCTCCTTAACCTGGGAACTCTGAAATTTGGCTATAATATTCCTGGCAATTTTCATTTTGGGATCTCTTTCAGGGGGTGATTGGTGGATTCTTTCAATTTCTATTTTATTCTCTGGTTCTAGAATATTGAGGCAATTTTCCTTGATAATTTCTTGAAAGATGATGTCTAGGCTCTTTTTTTAAAATCATGGCTTTTATGTAGTTCAATAATTTTAAAATCATCTCTCCTTGATCTATTTTCTAGGTCAGTGCTTTTTCAATGAGATATTTCATATAGTCTTCTATGTTTTCTTTCTTTTGGTTTTCTTTTATTGTTTCTTGATTTTTCATAAAGTCATTAGCTTCCATTTGCTCCATTCTATTATTTTCTTCAGTGATCTTTTGTATCTCCTTTTCCATTTTTCCAGTTCTTCTTTTTCAGGCATTCTTCTCCTCATTGGCTTTTGGCACTTCTTTTACCATTTAGCCTAGACTGTTTTTTAAGGTGTTATTTTCCTCAGTAATTTTTTGGGTCTCCTTTAGCAAGCTGTTGACTTTTTTTCATGCTTTTCTTGCATCACTCTCATTTCTTTTCTCAATTTTCCCTCTACCTCTCTTACTTCATTTTTGAAATCCTTCCTGAGCTCTTCCATGGCCTGAAACCAGTTCATGAACTTTGACTTTGTTGTCTTCTTCTGAGTGTGTGTTTTGATCTTTCTTGTCACCCTAATAACTTTGAATAGAGTTGTTTTTTTTTCTGTTGTTTACTCGTTTTCCTAGCCTATTAGTTGACTTTTAACTGTTTGCCAAATTAGGACTCTACTTCCAAGGTGGAGAGCACATTGTCCCAAGACTCAGGGATTTTGTGCAGCTGTTTTCAGAGATACATCTAGAGACTTGTAAGTTTTTAATTCTTCTAATGTGGTATGATCTAAAGCAGGCCTGTGGGCCTCTTGTAGCCTGCCAAAGGATTTTCAGCAGCTCATGAAAAATGGAGGGTTGCCACTGTGTACTCTCCTGTTTGTCATGTGACCCGTGGAAACCAATCATTGGCAGTCCGTCTCTAGTCTGTCCTATCTGTGGCCTGAAGAAGTTTAGCTTATTTTAATTTTGGCCCCTGTCTACTGCCAAGTTGTAAAGGTCTGATCTAAGGAGAAGTGTTTACTACCCTGGACTGTGCTCTGTGACCACAAGCACTCTTTTCTGCGCTAGAGCTGTGAGCAGGGTCCCTCTTCCACTGCTGCTGCAAGCTCTACTATGCTAGTGCTCCTTCTTGCCCTGGAACCACCATCCAGGGTATGGGCAAAGCAACAAAGTCCTATCTCAATGCCAGCAAAAAGACCCCCACAATCTCCTTATGACCAGTTACTTGACCCCCTTACCATCTATGGGCTAAGTGCTCTGGGAATAGTCACTGCCACTGCTGTTGATGCTGATTCAGTCATTCCCAAGGCCTGGTTCTGATTTGCTGTGGCTAGGGCTATACTTGGCGTGACCTGTGCTGGACTGTACTCCTCTCTCATTATGATGCTACAGACCTTTCCTGCCTATCTTCCAAGTTGTCTTGGGCTGGAAATTTGTTTTACCCCGTCCTTTGTGGGTTCTTCTACTCTAGAATTTGTTTAGTCATTTTTAAAGGTATTTGGACAGGTTTGGGAGAGAGTTCAGGTGAGTCCCTGCCTTTATTCAGCCATCTTGGCTTTACCTTGAAACTGTAAAATTTAAACAAGGCCCATAGTCACCCATCCTCTCTGACTGATCTTCATTCAGGACAAGGGCAGTCTATCTATGTCTGTTCACATAAAGAGCAATGGTGGCATTTGCTAACGTGTGGTAGGTCAAATGGCTTATTCTTGTATCACAGTTTTGGATTAGCATTTTTTGACTCCCTGCTTTCTTCCCGTCATCCATGTTCAATATCCCTTCAATTTTATTTGCTGAATTCACAGACCCTTAATGGTGAAGGACAGAGGAAGGTGGTGTGAGCTTGATATATGGAGGGGACTAGCATTATCTTTTCCTTCTGTGTGTGTATGTGTGTGTGTGTGTGTGTGTGTGTGTGTGTGTGTGTGTGTGTGTGTGTGAATATCAGAAATGCCTGTCACAGGCATACCAACTCCCCACTGTAGTATGGAACTGGAAATATTTGGATCTAGCACTTTTCTTGGGGACTGAATATATTGCGGCATTGGCCTCCTACTTATAAAGTGCCTCCTTTGAGGTGAACTTCTTCTTTTGAAGGAATAGTTGCGCAATAGACGTTTATTGAGCAGAATTGTTTAGGGTAGAAATTTGTTTTCAAAATACGCTTTGAAAAAATACCCCTGACAGGTTAGGTTCTGCTTTTGCAAACTGCCCTGACAGCTTACTTTCTGGCACTGGGTGTGTGGGGAAAGGGGGAGGAAGTGTTTATGGATGTTAAGTGAGGACCATGCCCTACCTCAAGGGCAGCTGGAAGTCAGAAGCCAGAGAACCATAAAATAATAGAATCTGAGAGCTGGAGGGTCCTTAGAAATTTAGTTCAACTTCTCATTTTACAGATAAGTAAGCCCTTGTGACCTAGGTCATGTAATCACTCAGTTGCAAAACTGAGTCCAGACCCCAAAAGTGATTACTGCACCTAATTTAGAGGTTCAGCTTTGACAGCCAGTGAAAAGACATGCAAAGTTACAAATATGAATGGGCTTAATTACAAAAGGGCTTTGGAATGTTGGAAGAACTGGGATTTAAGAAGGTTGAGAAGGTAAGTGCTTGGTCCTTTGCAAATATTATCATCTCAGTAATAGTGTTTAGTCTCTTTGTCTGACTTGGAAGGAAATTCTCTAGACCATTGGAGTATCTGGGATAAGTGGGCCAGAATGGAGGTCACATTGGCTTGAAAATTTAGGTCTTCCTGAATGCCCAAGAGGCTAAGTTCTAAAATCATAGCATCATCCATCTAGCATAGAAAAAATATGAAAAGTCACTGAGTCCAATTCCCAATTTTACAGATGAGGAAACTGAGGACTAAAGTCCAGAGGATATCTAGAAATGGAAGAAACTTTAGAGGCTGCAGAGTCCAATCCCCTCTTTTAAAAATGAGGAAATAAGACCAAAAGATGTTAAAGAACTTGCCCAGGGTCCCCCAGGTAGCAAATAACAGACTCAGGACTTGACCCTAGATTTTCTGACTCCCTGTCTAGTATTCTTAGGTAGTAAACTCTGAAATGGGGGTCCTGACACTATACCAAGGAGAGCAAGACCAATCAGTCAGAGAGTGGAAGATGGTTGTCCCACTCTCTTGATACTAATTGCAAGGATTGCCTTCAACACAAGCAAACTCTCTGGACTCAACCTTCTCCTATGGTTGTGCTCTAAAGTGAGCACATCTGGGGAGTTATAAACTAACCTTGCTGGTAACCCACACACTTAAAATTCACAAGTGTCACTAGGAAAATTCCAACCTACTCAGTGTACACACAGCCTGTTCCCCAGACAAATTCCTGGCTATAACAGGTGCTTGTGGGTTGGTTCTGTGTCTCTTGGAGAGCTGTTCACTCCAAAGCAATGGCTGGTAAATAATATGCTCCTTTTCAGTTTTAGTGAGACAGAGTAAGCACAGGATGAGAAGAGGACTGAGCTCTACAGCTCTCATTAAGTTAATTTTTTTTCCCAAACCTCTCTCCCTTCTGAGATGGCCTGTTACTGCCTACTACTTACTGTCCAAGGCGTCATCATTTTTTAGGTCACCTGGACTTGAAGGCATGGTATCATCCCAGTCTATTCATTATCACTCATACACTCTATTCAATCAGTTGCCAATTCTACTGCCAGTTGCTCCTTCCTCAATATGTCTCACATCTGTCCCCATCTCTTTACTGTAATCAGTCTTAGTTCAGGCCTTCATCACCTCTTGCCTGAATTATTATAATGGGCTTCTCATTCTCTCCACTTCTCAAATCTCTCCCTATTCCACCCCCATCTCCACAGAGCTACCAAAAGAAATTTCCTAAGGTGAAAGTTTGACTATGTCACTCCCCTACAGAATAAACTCCAGGGGTCCACTAATGAATTTAGAATCAAATATTATCTCATCCTTTTAAAATGTAACAGTCACTCTGATTTATTCCAGGAATTTAGACTCTTAATGGCAGCTTGGGTCCCCAGAGGAGCAACTACTACCTCTAGTTTTAGGGATAACTATGTGGGTCACTAACATGGTAGTTCCCTCCCCCCTTCCCTGGTGTGTTTCCCATGAATCATCAGCCAGCAGATTCAATAAGCTCTTGAAAAGGCATTTACTCAAGTGGAAAAGTAAGAACAGGAGTTACACAGCAACATCCCTCTTGTACCAAACTTGGGGTGCTTTCTCTCACAATGACACACAGAATTGGGGATAGGGGAGGAAGAATGGGTACAAACATAAAGTACAATGGTAATGAGGCACATCTGGTGGGAATACATGTGGCCAAGGCAACTTGCAACTCCAGAACTAGACAGCCTTGATTCCATCCCTTTCTTCAGAGAATCTTTACTAAGTTCAATGAAGTGTAGGATGTAGGTAACAGGGATTTACAAGTCACCCTGTTGCTCAGCCAAGATTCCTCTTCTAAGGGCATTGCTGTTGGATAGATCAATCTATTGCTAGGATGAGCTGGGTAGGCCTCTTATTGTCTGAACTAAACCTACCCAGGGTACTCCATTTCTTTCTTTTTTAGATCATAAACATAACCATTTACTTAGCAATAAGGCAAAATGAATAACAACAGAGTTGCTCATATTATAGGATGCCCCATTTCTACTGGATGCTCTCTGGGGTCTCCCTGGGGTCACTCTTCAAGCAGTAACTATAGTCTCTACCACCTGTAGTCTCAAGCAGATTCTGTGGGTGCTACTGATAATAATATAAGCATATGAGGAATATATGCTAAAAAGTATTTGATTGATAAACTGCAGTGGCTCCCTGGATTTAATCCTTATATTTATATTCCATATATATGCATATAAATAATCCCTATATATTTAATTTAATATAATTAACATACATTAAAATAATATAATTAATCCATATAAATATTTAATGTAATATAATACCTATATATTTAATCCATATATATCCTATCCCAGAGATAGATAGATAGATAGATAGATAGATAGATAGATAGATAGATAGATAGATCCTATATTATAATCCCTGTAGGGCCTGAATTCCTATATCTAATCTTCTAGGATTGAATATAAAACCTACTATTTGGCTTTTAAGGTCCTTCATGACTTAGATGCTTCCTACTTCTCCAGTCTTTGTTACATCTTACTGCCTTTCACTTACTCTATGATGCAGTGATTTTGGCCTCTTTGCTGTACCTTGTAGAAGACACCCCATCTCCTAATTGCATTTTCACTATCCGTTTCCTTTCCCTCTTCACCTCTGCCCTCTCCTGGCTTCTCTTGCTTCCGTCACAAAAATCCCCTGCAAGAAATTTTTACCAGTCCTCCTTAATACTGCGTCTTTCCTTTGAGATGATTTCAAATTTATTCTGTATATGTGTGCTTGCATATAGCTATTTCCATGATGTTTCCGCTGGAGACTGTGAACTTCTTGGGGGAAGGGACTGGTTTTGCCTTTCTCTGTATTCTTAGCACAATGCCTGGTAGAAAGTAGGTGCTTAATAAGCTCACTTGGAACAATACCTGGTACAAAGTAGGTGCTTAATGCACAATGATTGGTAGAAAGTAGGTGCTTAATGAGTAGCAGCTTATTGACTTGCATTGAGAGAGATACACAATCAAGCACATCTGATAGCATTGCTGTGGTTTGTTCTTCAATTCTGAAGAGGACCATGACATCATGGAGGTGATGTCACAACTTGCAAATGAAATGAGGGAGGGCTGTGCAAAGGCACCAGCCTCACTTTCTCCTCCAGAGTCATCTGAGTCCATTGGCAAGATATAGACCAGGACAAATGGAGATGGCCCCCTGTCTGAAAGCCATCGTTTTATTGAATAGCTCCAGCCTCCTAGGGGCAGTAAGGGATGTTGTAAGGCATGGATCTCCCTCAGTCACTGCCTGGTTTGGGATTAGGAGACCACTTAATTTGTAAAAAGTGCTCCTTGGCAGTCTGCTAGATGGGCAGTGAAAGCCACCCAAACTGAACAAGGTCTGGTGCTTTCTCCAGACCTTCCTGCCTTGTATGCAGTCCCACTGCTTACACTGGGATGGTTCAAGGTGCTATTTTGAGCTAGGGCTGGGTCCATTTGTTCAGTGAGGAAGGGAGTGTTCTTAATTAGCCCCAGCCTATTGCATATTTTTTTTTGTCTGTAATTGCTGGGAAAATCCCATGACGTAAAGCAGGCTCTTTCATTGTGAACATAAGGCTAACTGGAGCCAACATCACGCTGAACCAGGAAATATCCTGTCAGGGAAAGACAGCAACAATCTCTTAGCTTCTTAGCTAGCTTAATCTTTTGCACACAGCAATAGACACCAAACTGGAAGAAAATCTGAGAAAGAATAATTAGTACAACCTTGCAGACCATCCTGCAAAGTGTAGATTCTATAACAAGCACCTGGTCACATAGAACAAGTATGTGATCACAGCTGCAGACTTGGAAATGTCATCATTCTTTACTGTCTTCTTAGGGACTTAAAGTTCTTACAGACTTTGTTTCATTGTTTTTCAGTCATATCTGAATCCTTGTGACCTCATTTGGGGTTTTCTTAGCAAAGATATTGGGATGGAGCTCATTTTACAAACGAGAAACCTGAGGCAAACAGGGCTACGTGACTTGCCCAGCGTCACACAGCTAAGTGTCTGAGGCAAGATTTGACTCAGGTCCTCCTGGTTCCAGGGACAGCATTTTATCCGTTGTGCCACCTAGCTGCCCATTGTTAAGAATTGACAGTATTCCATTAAATTCATGTGTCACGATTTGTTTAGCCATTCCCCAAGGGATAGACATCTACTTTGGTTCTAGTTCTCTGCTAGCAGAAAAAGTTCTGATGCATAAATATTTTGGTGCATATGAGGTCTTTCCTTTTGTCTCTTTGGCATATATGTCCACCATTCAAATTTTGATCAAAGGATATGACTCTTGTAGTAACTTTTTTGTATAATTCTCTAGTTGCTTTCTAGAATGGTTATACCAAGTTATAGCTCCATCGCTCATATATATGAATATAATTATACATTTCTGTCATTGTTCTTCCTATCTTTTATTATCTTTGACAACTTTGTGGACAGGTGATAAAATCTTAGGATTGTTTAATTTGAATTTCTCTTATTACTAGCAATTTGAAGAATTCTTGTATGTGGTTGTGAATATTTTGCAATTCTTTTGAGAAATGTTTATTCCCATATTTTAGCTACTTATTTTGGGAAAATAGCTTTTAGTCTACTGTTGTTTATCTTGTTATGTGTTTTATCTTTCATAATTGACTCTATCCTTTGGTTAGGAATTCATCCGTAGTTATGAAAGTTATATGATATTCTTTTCCAAGAGTTGCATATGCATTTTGAATGTATTGTGGAAAATAGTATAAAATGTTGACCTAAATCTTTTATTATTCCAAATGAATTTTGCTATGGTTTTGTGTAACTTTATAAATGATCATTTTGGTAGTTTGATTTGTATAACATTATATATGTAAATTAATGTTGATAGCATTATCATTTTTATTATATTGGCCCAGTAATGAGTACTGACTATTCCTCTAGCTATTTAAATTATTCCCTATTTCTTTAAGGAGTGTTTTGTATTTCTATAGGTATTGGGTGTGCTTTAGTAGATTGATTCCTAGACATTTTGTGCATTATATAATTATTTTGAATGAGATATCCCTTTCTCTTTTTGCCTCCTGGATTTTGTTATATATATTAAAAAGTTCATTTTTGTGGATTTATTTTGTAGCCTGCAACTTTACTGAAGCTATTCTTTCAATTAATTTCTTTGCTGAATCTTGTAGGTTTTCTAAGTAAATCAGAAACAGGAAAATGGGGTGTTTTTTGCTTTTACTTTTGCTGAATTTATGAGAAAAGTTTCTACTGTTTCTCCAGTGCATAAAATGCAAGCTTCTAGTTTTGGTCCTTTTTTTATAATATTAAAAATATTTTATATGACTCTACATTGTAGTGTTTTTGAGTCTAGATGAGTATTAATATTTCTTCAAGGGCTTTTTCTGCATCTATTGAGATAATCATGAATTCTGGATATTTTTGTTTTAAATATTATTATATTGACTATTTTCTTAATATTGAATAATCTTTGCATTGCTAATATAAATTCAAGTTGATCACAGTGATTTTTTTGGTATAATTTCTATAGTCCTTTTACAGGATTGTATTTCAAATTTTAAAATTGATATTCAATAGCAACCTTGATCTATAGTTCTTTTTCTTTTTCTGGTTTAGTTAGTAAGTAGTAACTGGTTTACTTAGACTATATTTTTCTTGGAAAAGGAGTTTGATAAAATGCTTTCTTTTCCAATCTTTGAGAGTAATTTGTGTACAATAGATATTAATTGTTCTTTAAAGGTTTGATAGAATTCTGTAAATATAGCAGGCAAGACTAGGAGCTGAGTTTTGTTTTGGTAGTTTATAGCTAGTTCATTTTCCTTTTTTTGAGACTGGATTATTTAAAATTTTTATCCCTGGTTCTGTTAATTTGAGTATTTCATATTTTTGTAGGCAATCCCCTATTTCTTTGGAGCTCTAAGTTCTGATGGCAGATAACTGTGATAGGTTCTTAGGACTCTTTTCATTTTTTATGGTTTTGATGTGATTTCAACATTTTTTGTTATTTTTGTACTAGTCCAAGAAGTTTTTAAAATCAGATTTCCTAAAGATTTATCACTTTTATTTGTCTTTTCAAAGAACTAACTTTTAGTTTTGTTGAATTAGTTGTCTAGTCTTTTTGTTTTCCAGTTTATCTATTTCCCTTCCAACTTTCAAGATTTCCTCTTTCATGCTTATTTTGGATTTATTTGTTGACCTAATTTTAAAAAATGCATATTCGTTCATTAATTCCTCATTTTTCTATTTTGTTAATATATGCTTTTAGGTATATAATTTTTACTCTGAGGACTGCTTTAGCTGCGTCTCAGAAAATTTGGTATGTTGTCTTGTCATTTTGATTATCTTTCACGCAGTTGTTAATTGTTTCCATGATGTTATTTGACACTTCTTAAGATTCCATCATTAAATTTCCATTTAGGTCTGTGTCTTTTTCTTGTAGTTTTTGAATTGATTGCTATTTTTATTGCTTGATGGTCTATATGGCAGCAGTTTCAGGGATGGTGACCACCTCATGATGGAGAGAAATGTTGGCTATGGATTTTAGAAAGGCACCAATCCTAGGAGCCACTACCATCCTCAGGTGATGACTATCTTTCCACATCCACCAAGACACTTCCTTTCTCATTGGCCACTCTTACTGCCTCTAATGGACTTTACTACTGACCTGGTTGCTGATGGGATCTCCAGTGGCTCTAATGGATCACCCCAAATTGTACAGTCTTCTGAATACCTCCTCCTCATAATACTCATTCCCTATTATCAAGAAAGAACAAAATACAAAAGAAATAGAGGTTCACAGACGTGTGGTGATTGGGAAAACAGCAAAGCAATTATTCTTCTCCTCACTAGGCAACTCAGCAGTTATGGCCCATTTATTGCCATGAAGGAAAAGACCGAGAAATTGGTGGGTTGTTCCTTTGCATGAGTTTGTGAACTCATTTCTGGCTCATTACCTTCTAAGTCATTAATCTTGTTGGGTCCTCAGCCAACTGGAAAATGTTTGTTATTATATCATATCAGCTACTTAGGCACTAATGACTGAAAATAGATTCCTTTCGATTTTCCATGTAGTTACTTGGACTGGAATCATGTACAAAAATATTTGTATATGTTCAAGATTAGAACCAGTTAGAGAATACCTGTTTGTGTTTGTTTAATTTTCCATTTATGAATTTATAAGCTATGCATTTGGTGCATACAAGTTTAACATTGATAGCATATCTATGATTCCTGTAAGCATAATGAAATTTCCTTATCTCTTTTGATACTGTGAATTTTTATTTTTGATTTGTCTAATTGTGTTATCACAACTCCTTTAAAAAAATAACACCTGATGTTTAGTAAATTTTCCTCTAATCTTTCATATATGTCTTTGGTCATTTGATATGTTTTTTGTAGGCAATGGATTGTGCATTTTTGTTTTCTTATTCACTCTGCTACTCTCACTTTATTATATTGTTTGTAATATGAACATCCAAAGTTATGTTACTTAGGTTTATACTTTCCCCCATTTTTGTCTTGATATTGCTTAATTTCTTTTTTGTTCATTTTCCTCTTTTGCTGGTACTTTGTACATATAATTACTTTTGCTTAAACTGTATTGATGCAACCCTGTTTGCATAGGCTCTCTTCCCATCCCTACCTTCAGTCCCACTGGATAGCCCTTTCCCTAGTTTGGAAATTTTACTTCATTGATTTTTTTTCCTTCCTCCCTCCCTTCCTCTCTTCCTCTCCTCTCCTCTCTTTTCCTTCCTTCCTTCCTTCCTTCCTTCCTTCCTTCCTTCCTTCCTTCCTTCCTTCCTTCCTTCCTTCCTTCCTTCCTTCCTTCCTTCCTTCCTTTCCTCCCTCCTTTTTCCATTCTTTTTCTCATCTCTTTTAGGTGGTTAGTTCAAAATCTACCCTGCTTCTATCTTCTAACTTCTTTTGTTTTAGATTTTTTTCTGTACCTTTTTCTAAGAAGATTTTCTTTGCTTTCTTTTCCTCATGAATTCTCTTCCCTTCCTGTTTCTTCTGAACTTCTGCTCTCTGCTTTGTGGTCTACATTTACTCATTCTTTCATTTCTTTGTGTTACTCATGGAATTGATGTTAGTTAGTTCCAGATGCCTCTTTTAACCAACTTCTCTGTTTTCGTCTTTATAGATCTTGTCCCATCATTCTTTTTTTGTTGCTGTTGTACCTCACTCTTAAAAGTATCAAGTCATGACAGAAAATTATGTGTATAGAAGTCGTATCTCAGGGTAGAAATTCTTATGTCACAAATCATTCAGCTCAATTCTACCAATTAACTTCCTTGTAAATATTCTCCTCTCCATTCATTAGTCTTGATATTTCATCTTTAAATTTCATCCCTTGTCCCAGTTGTGGGTGCCACTTGCCCTTAGGAGCTTACGTTTCTTTTTCTGTGGCAGGATGCTGTCCATGAGAACAAAATATTTTCTTAGAGAAGGTGGTCTCTCTTTGTACCAACTTTCTTTGGATTAAACCTATGGTAAGATCCTCATTTCCATGACAGGCATAGAATCCCTTCCACCACGTTGAGTTGAGACCCTCTTTTCATTCCTTGTTTCAGTTCCTCCTTTCTGTAGCCCCACTTCTAGCTTAGAGATTAAGGGAGTTAGCCCTTTGATGTTTACCCATGGACTATGTGCCCCCTCTTATTCTGAAACTTTGTCTGAGAATATCTTGAGTCACGTTGCCTATGTTTGTGTGGGGGGAAGGGAGTGTTGTATCACTTAGTCTGTGGTGCTTCTGTTCTGTTTTTTCACCTTAACTTCTGTTTTTTTTATACCTTTATTCCTTTGGGTATTTTAAAAATCTTCTTTGTTTTTTTTAATTCCATAGGCCAGTATCTTTAGTCCTATTTTTAAATAAAGTAACCTCTAGAAATGGGATGGTGTATTTTATTACTTTTCTTTGCTCTATAATTTTTTACTTATCCACCTTTCTTGTGTTTCTCTTGCATTTAGGGTGTTTGCAAGTTGAATAATTATGTATTTTTTTTATTTACTGGAATGCTTTAAATGCCTTTATTTTATAGAAAATCCATCCCTTCTGTTAATGAATAGGCTCAGATTTATAAGGTGGATAGGTCATTTTGAGCTGCATGTTGAGCTTTTTTGCTTTTTGGAATATATTATTCCATTTCTTTCTGTGGTTTCTAGTTGATGTAGAACAGTCTTATGTCATTTTAATTTTCTTTCCTTTATATTTGAAGCTGCTTGCAGAATTTCATGTTAAATTTAAATACTATGTATTGCAGAATTTGAAGTATAAGCATTTTCCAGAGATGATCTTTGAATTTCTAAAAAAAAAAAAATGTGCTTTGTTTTTTATATTCAGAAGTTCTGGGAAGTTTTGTTTTATTTCTTGCATTTTGGTGTTCAGGGTTGGGTTGTTTTTTTTTTTTCATCTGTCACCTTCTGGGAGAACTATGAGTCTTAAGTAGTCTTTATGCCTCTTCTCTTTGAAGTCAATAGCTTTGGCTTATATAGAGATTACATATTCTATCAACATTGCTGTCTTTTGCATCTCTTCTGCCAAATTTTCATCCGCTTCAGTATTTTTGTATCTCATATCTGTGATTCTTTCTTTTGCTTCTTTGAAGAAACTCATCACAGTGGATTCAGTTTTTTTTTTTCTAATTTGGCTAATTATCTCTGTTTTGAGAGCTATACGTTCTAATAGTTATTCCTTCCTAAATTATTCTCTTAGAGATTTCATTTCTCTTTTGAACCATTTTAGAATTTCTTCTTTTTTCATCTCACACTCTTTTAGAAATTCATAGGGTTCTATATTCCATCAGACTTTGTTTTACTTTCCTTTGTCTTATAGTATTTGTTAAAGGGGTTTGTACTCTTTTGAGGGTTAGGTACTATTCCTTCTAATTTTAGGGTTCTGTGTTAATTTATCTGCCTGTGCTCTAGATTTTTGGCTGAATTTTCTTCCCCATAAAATCTTTGATGCTTTAACTCTCCCCACCTTCCCCACTTTATACTCCTGCATCACTAACTCTTTGACTCAATCCCCTTTGACTATGGGTACATTTCAAGAGCTGGACCACAAAGCTGCCTCAGCCTCCTATCATATAATTTTTATTTTACCAGCTTCATTCTTTGCACCTATTATTCTCAGGAGAAGGGGTTATAACTGGCCCCAATTGTGCTTCAGGCCACTTTTCTTCAGGCCCAATGCAGCTACTCAAACTGGCCTGATACTCTAGTTACCCATGACTTTCATCTTTTTCCTCTTTGACAAGGATGAATCAACGTCAGGCTTTTTATCCTATTGTTGGAGAAGTATAGGAAGTGTTCTGAACAGAGTCTCTACAGTTTTGAGGGTCCCTAAACTAGAGTTCATCTAGGAAAATGGCAGCTGATTATCTCCCCCAATATAGCTGGTCAGAATCAATATCTGCCTTTCAGAGTGGAGAGTGGGTATGCTGACAGTATCTGTAGCAGGAGAAGAATGTCAGTGTAAGTCCCGGCCACAAACCTACAGGACAATTTGTGTATTCTTGATCAGAGTGTAGAAGCTAGTTGGGGAAGGGTGCTAAATGAGTGCTTTAAAGATTAGCATTCTTTGATACTAATTCATGAGACTTCTACCTCAGTGGAGTTCCCTCTTTCTTGTCCTGTGAATTCAGTTGTAATTGTTCTACATCTGGCACATTATTTCTTCTTTGGATGATACCTGAGAGTGAAGATTGGAGAATGTCTAGTTTTCCATCTTTTTGAGCATGTGACCCAGAAGGCTCAACCTTCTTGTTTTATAGGTGATAAAACTGAGATCTAGAGAGAAGTGACTTACCTAAGGTCACACAGATAATAAATGGTATAGCTGGGATGTGAATCCAGACCCCCTGAATTCAGTATTCTTTCCGTTATACCATACAGTAGAATATAATGAGATAGCTGGTCTGAGGTTGGGATACAGAATGCATCAGGTTGTTGAACACATATTTGCCAAAATATGCTATAATAATTTAATATGACCAATCCAAAACCAATTATTATCCAAAACTCTAGCCAAGTCTCATCTCGAAGTTTGTGGTTCTTTAATCTGGGGTCTATGGACTTTTTTGTTTTTTTTTTTTCTATTTTGATGATATTATTTCAATATAATTGGTTTCTTTTATATTTTTTAAATTAATTTCCTACATATTTTATTTTACATGAATCTCAAAATATTACTTTGTAAAGGGGTCCACATGCTCCCCCATTCTGCCAAAGGGGTCCATGACACAAAAAAAGTTAAGAATCCCTTGTTCTGGAGATTCCAGGATGGAATGTGTGCCAGACACAGAGAGATCTCAGATTTAATAAACAGCTTTTTATGACCCATTGGCTCACTTTAGTCTTGATGCCAAATACAGAATTGAAATTAGTCAATCAATAAGCATTTATTAAATGCCAACTATATACCAAGCATTGTGCTACGTATTAGGTATACAAAGACAGAAACTAAAATAGATCCTTCCCTCAAGGGCCTTACATTCTATCAAGGAAGTCAACATGTCAGGGGTAACATGGTTAGACTCATACTTTAAGAAAACCGTTTTGGCAACTGTGTAGAGAACAGAATGGAAAAGATGAGCCAAGGAGCCCTATCAGAAGGCTATTAGAATAGCCCAGGCAAGAAGTAATGAGGGACTGACTTAGGGTAGCAATAATTTATGTGGAGAAAAGAACACAAATCTGAAAGCTGTGGAAGTAGATTCAGTAAGATTTGGAAACTTATTAGATGAATGGGAAAAGGGAGAGTGAGGAGTTAAGGATGACACTGAGGTTATGAACTCAAGTGACTAGAAAGATGGTTCTTGGAAGATATAAGATCAGAAATGGTGTAGGGTTTTTTTGGGGAAAGATAAGTTCTGTTTTGGACAAATTGAGTTTGAGATGCCTAATAGAAGTCTGAAGAACTCAGTAGGCTATTGGTTATGCAGATACAGAATTCAAGAAACTAAGGCTGGGCATATGAATCTGGGAAACAAAACATATGGCCATAATCTGTGTCTATAAATCTCTATGAGGCAAATCAGAGCTCCCAAATAGCTGATGGTATATGAAGAATTTGGTTTGTGCTAAAAACATTAGAAGAAATATGTGGTCAAAAAATCTCCAGCACAAGTTTTCCCTTCCCTTTCAGAACATAAATGGGAAGAAAGATTCTCTCTTGAAGAGGGATGGTAATTTTAATCATGTAGGTGTGCTCACCAAGGTCTTTTCATAGAAAGGACGCCATTTGGATTCAGGAGACTTGAGCTAGAATCCCAGCTCTGACATCATTTGCAGAGTGACCATGGACAAATCATCCCCCCTCTCAGAGACTCATTTTCCTTATTTGTAAGATGGAACAAGCACTTTTTTAATCCTTAAGGCACGACATTGTTGTATATTGTTGTTAATCTTGAGTTTATGATGAGGGGGCTGTAGTGGGTAAAGAACTGGACTGGCAGTGAGGCTGACCTGGATTCAGATCCTGACTCTGACACTTACTAGCTGTGGGACTATATAGCCATATATAAAAATTTGTTATATTTCACTCTTACATGTCCTTCTGTGTCCCAACTAGTATTTTGCCTAGTGACATTCTCCCTGAGGACTTAGCTTGTTGGGTAGTTGCTATGTTTGCCAGACTCTTAACATAGCTCTTGACTCCCCAAACTCTCCAGCGGATCAAGATAAGGATCTCTCAGGACCTTGGGCTTCTTTGGTTGTAAAATTGTCTGGGAACAAGATGACTTCCAAGTTCTCTTCTGGTTTGGACATTCTATGGTTCTAAATGTAGAACTAAATTTTAGAGCTAATTAGCTCTAAAACATGAATCCAAGATTCTCCTAGACATATTAGTTATACTATCTAATTTCTAATTATTTGGACTAATTAAAAATATCATAACTTACATTTATGTAAATATTTTAAGGTTTACAAAGTGATATTTTAAAATCATAAAACTCAGAGTACATGTACAATATCCATCTCCAAAGAAGACCTTTATGAACTAGAAGTTCTAAAGCCACAACTAGCACTTTTTATGCCTTAAGCAGGTAGCACCAAATGCAGCCTCGGTACTGGCTGCTGGTCCTACAGAGGGGAGGAGGGGATGCAGGGTATTGCTCTGCTGAGTGATACTGCTTTCCTGAGGTGAGGAGTGGAAATAGGGAGGAATACATTTTCTATTTTTATATTCCTGTAGCTTCCAATTTTAGTTATTATTCTAACTAGATATTAATTTTTTTTTACATTGCTGAAGGATCACAGTAGGTCAGTATGATAGGAGGATGCGCCAGTGAGGGCCCAGGCCTTAGAGCATGCTCAGATTTGCCCTTCCTGGTGGTTTATAGAGAGCAAGTGTAGATATTCTTTGCCTAGTAATAATCCAACTAGTGGAGGCATGGTGGTCCTTCTTCGAAATATGAGTAACTGAGAGGCTAGTTCTGTGTAGTGATGAAGAGCCTTCTGGTTGGCTAAGGTGCTAGAAGGACTGATGGATGGCCTATTGGCTGCTGAAATGGAACAGATTATACAAATTAAGTGATATGAGGGGAAAAAAGAAGCAAAAGGGGCCTACTCCACATTTCATGAGCCATCAATCCTTTTAGCTCATTAGCCGATCAAAAGATTCTTTATCTCTCACCATACAATACCTGTCCCTTGGTCACTCATGACCAGAACTGGTTGGATTAGAACTAGGTGAGTAATATCTGTGCATAAGAAATGGGCCCTCATTGGACAGTTCTCCCATTACATTGGGAATATAGATTTAGAGCTGGAAAGAAATCTTAGAGGGTGTTTAGACCACTATCCCCCTTCCTTTACTTCTGCCTCTTAGTTCCCCTGATTTCCTTCAAGACAGCTCAAATCCCACTTATTCCAGGAGGCCTTTTCTGGTTCATCCAGCCTTCCCCTCTCATGGAGTTTCCAACATACTAAGCATTTATTAGAATGTAAGTTCTTTGAGGGCAAAGACTGTCTTTTTGCCATCCTTTGTATCTCTAGCACTTGTACAGTACTTGGCACATATCTAACAATTAGTAAATGCCAGTTGCCTTGACCTCCATATTTTTTTACAAGTGACTTGCCCATGCTGACCTAGCTAAGTGTCAGAGGCTAGATTTGAACCTGGATCCTCCTGATTCAAAGTCTAGCACTCTTTCTACCATGTGTTGGTCAATTGTCCTCTAAATTTTGCACCCTTCTGCTAAGCCCTGCTTTGTTGCAGTGCCTATAAATTAATGTCTCTATTTTGCCACTGTTTATATAGGAGAGTGCTAGTTGTGACTCTAGAACTTCTATTTCATAAAGAAGCTTCTTTGGAGATGGATAATGTACATGTTCTCTGAGAGAACATATTTATATATATATATAGGAGAGGGAGTATGAGAGGTGATTATCTCTAGCTTGTCTATAAGTTAATGGGTTCTGGAGCTTAGATAATTATAGAGGTCCCCTCCTTTGAGTGGGGTCTCTTTGAATAGCTCTGCCAGCTGTACAGCAGGGATAGGCTCTTTTCCTTGTGTAGGCAGCACAGGTGTGATTCTTTAGTAGTTTGAAGGAGATGGAGTGGAATCTTGGGAAGTATCCAGCATCTCAAGCCATCTGCTTCCCTAAAGAAACCAATCTCTTTCCAAGAAACCTTGGTTTCTTCAGTGTTTGGAGATATCTATCTGGATAATGTAAAGAGACAGCAGATAGGCTTAATCTCAGGATCTTCCCTATTGCTCAGGCAGAGTCAGATTAACCCATAGGCCAGGCAGATACATGCTTAGGAGTCCATAAGGTTAGCAAAATTTTCCCCTTTTTTGACTCTGGTGATAGAAAGTGGGAACCCAAGTAGCAGCCTTGGAATGTGGAACCACTCACCAAGAACACCAGATAGAAGAAGAGATGGCAGACCACTGAGGACCTTAGTGTTGTGTCCCTTCCCCCAGAAAGGATGTCAGGGATAATAAGTGACAGCATTGATTCACAAGAGCTAAGACTGGAAGGAAAATCCTAGAGAAGGACAGAAAGAAATATCCCATTTTCTCTTCTCCTGTAAGATACTTTTGGCAATTTTGTAGGAAGAAGGGAGTATTTGCTAGGGTCATTTTGTGTTGGGGGCAGGGTAGGGAGCAGTAGGAGATAGGAAAAGAGTACAATTTGGCTGGGTTCAGGGTCTTGGGTTTGATTTCTTTCTGTTATCAATCTACCGTTCTGAAAGTCCAAGTCCACATCCCCATGATGTTTCACAGTCATAAAGCCGAAAGCTTTAAATGACAATTCTAAGTAACAGGTGTTAGGGGTGGGTGAAGAGGCTAAGGGACAAATGGGGACCAAACACAAGTGCTGGAATTGCAGGCAGGCATTTGGGAGTGCTGAGCTGCCTGTTGCCTTATTTCTAATTCCAAACTTCTCTAGGTTTCCTTCCCTTCTTTCCCCCCAACCAGCTGTCCTGCCCCTCTGCCTAATAAAGATAATGATAATAATAACATTTATATAGCATTTGCTATGTGCCAGGCCTTGTGCAAAGCGCCTTACAACTAAATTAACATATATTTACTTTGCATGTATTTTGTATTTACTTATATTTGGACAAGTTATATCCTTCCCATCAAAACGTAAGTTCCATGGGGGCTGGGAATGTTTCATTTTTGTTTCATTTTTGTTTTTGTATTCCCTGTGCTTGTGTAATGCCTGGCCTATAGTAAATACTTAATAAAAGCTTGCTGATTTCTTTCAAATTTATATCTCCTTAGGGTTTAGGTTCTCACATAAATGTGCAGTTTTCTGAGTATCTCTGAATTGTGCATGTTTCTAATTATGAGAAAGTTGACTAAACAAGAAGAATATTCTTTCCTAAAGAGAATCTGGGATAGTCTAGTAGGTAGGTACCTTTCAATGAAATAAACTGTACAACCCTGAGAGTGGAGCCCCTCCCTTCATCAGGATGTGCTGATAGGGAATGGGAAATTTGTGTGATATCCCAGACAACCATATCTACAGACACCCAAGATGTGATAGAATATCTTAACTTTGTCAGTCTAAAGGAAAGACACTGAATCTGTGCCCATACCTTTTCCAGCTCCTGAAAGGAAAGGAACTGAGACTGTTTACAGTGAAATCAGAAAGGCTGGTAAGTCCACTAGTGAACAGTGGTATGGAGGTGGGTTGGGGGGAGGTTTGAGGAAGTAGGTTGGGCTTGAGAGAATGGGGAAAGAGGAGGGGTGAGTTTCAGTAGGTGGGTGAAAAGACTTTTGTCTAAGAGGAGGGGAATTCATATACCTTTATATACATATATATGCTACCAATTCCTTTTTGCCCAGACCAGGAAATCCAGTAGTGGAACTATGGGAAATGACTAGGTTAAGAAAACCAGATGCCCTTATGAGGGAGGAGGATGGAGGGGAAGCTACTCTACAATTGAGTTCAACAAGCATTTATTAAGAAACTATTATGTACCAGGTGCTATTCTGAGTGCCAGAAGGACAAAAACCAAAATGAAATGGTTCCTGCCCTCAAGAGTTTAGCTTCTATTGGGTAGAAGCAACACGGACATGGACAATGTAATACAAACAGTATTTATAATACACACACACACACACACACACACACACACACACACACACACACACACACACACACACTGTAATTTCCTAGGGAAGGTCACATGTCCAAAAGTAAAGGGTTATTTATTAACCAAAAAAAAGCAACTTCCAGATGGCACAATGAAGGGTAGGATAGAGTGGGATAGGGATGGATGGGGCTGACATGAATGTGTTTGAGGGAAGGGTAACTAGTGGCCAGGAAAGAGAGCTTCAGCCTAGTCATCTAACTAAAACTCAAAATCACTGGTACTATGAGTGGAGTCTTTAGGTATTTGATTATCATGCCTTTCACCAGTGGAAAAGGTAATATCTTTTAGATTATCAGTCACACTGAGCAAAAGGTAGAAAGAACAGAGTAGGTATACTTACTTTGTAGGACAGATGATGGATGAATAAATGAAAAACATTTATTAAACACTTTCTGTGTGCCAAGCATAGTATTAAGTGCTAGGCATGTAATACAAAAGAAAGGCAGTCCTTGACTGTAATTCTGGTGGGAGAAATAATACATAAAGGGAAGTAGTAGCCATAAAAGAAGTTGTGGTTTGGGAAGTCATGAAGACATTGTGCAGTCAGAGACAGTGAAGCCTAGTAGTTTAACTTCTCCCAGGCACGATCTTTGCATGGTCTTGTTTAAAGAATGGGGCAACAACAGTAGGAGCGGTCAAAGTAGGCACCCGTGGAGTCCTGGAGACTGGCTAGCCAGCTCCAGAAAAAGCTTTTTGGATCTATATCCCAAGAGCTCTTGGCATTAACCAGAGTGAAGATCAGCAGGGATGTGATGGCCATGCATGCCAACAACCCTCTCTTCTCATCTCTTTTTCCTGTTTTGATCACTCATGTCTCACCTACTTGTGTCTCCCCACCTCCTTGCTTGTGTTACTCCCAAAATTTAGGGCAAGTTTTCCTCATTCAGAATGATCGTAATTGTTAACTGCCAACAGTTTTCTCCTCAGATCATCTGTTAACAGACTCTTCCCTCTCAGAATATTCATTAACACATTAACTCTTTTCCCCTCAGAAAATTCATTATTTCTCTTCAGAATGTAATTATCATTTCTGTCAAAGTACCTCACAGAATGGAGTGGAACTGTGATTACCACAGGTGTTTTGCATTCTAGGGGAACATCTAGTTCCAGCTGAGAAATCAAAAGTGATCAAGCTAGTGGAGAACTTAGAGAATAGTACAGTTCCCTTGTAGCAGATGAAGATACCAAGACCAGAAGAAGGCAAATGACTTTCCTAAGATAACACAGATTAGTGGTAGATCTGAAAATGGAAACCAAGTCTCTTGATTCCCAGGCCAGTGCCCATTCCATTCCATTCTCTGAACATCAGAGAATCCTAGCAATCCTTACAGAATCTCAGTTGGAAGAAACCTCAGGAATTATCTGGTCTAACCCTATTTGAAAAGGATTTCCTTCTTCAGCACCACAAGCAAGTGGTCTTCTGATCTTTGCTTGAAGAATCACCCCAGTTATACTTCTAGACAGCTCTAATAGTTAGGAATAGGGCAACTAGGTAACTCTGGATAAAGTGCCACCTCTGGGGTTAGGAGGACCTAAATTCAATCTATCCTCAGATACTTACCATCTGTGTGACCCTGGGGCAAGTCGCTAGACCTAGTTTGCTTCAGTTCCTTATCTGTAAAATGTGCTAGAGAAGGAAATGGCAAACTACTGCAGTATCTTAGCCAAGAAAACCCCAAATAGGGTCATAGAGAGTCAGATACAATTGAAATGATTCAACAACAACAACAAAATAGGATGCTGTTCCTTACATCAAATTTACATATATAGTATACGTATATATGTGTGTGTGTACATATATATATATGTGTGTGTGTATGTATATATATATATATTTCTCCCTTGAGGAATAGACTTGAGCAGAACAAGTCTATTTCATCTTTCATGTGAAAGATATTTCAAATACTTAAAGATGGTTGTCATCTTTCCCCAAAGTCATCTCTTTTCCAGTCTAAACACATTCATTTCTTTGAACTGATCTTTTTTGTGTACTAAATACCCAGTAGAAAATATGAGAAAGATTCCAGATTTCATGTCTGCAGAGCTGCCAAAGAGAGAATTTCCCTTTGTGAAACTGACAAACTGATTTTGTAGATAAGTGGTTGTAATGGATAGATAAGTTGTTGCTTGATGATCTCATAGCTTAGTGAATATTAGAGATGGAATTTGAACCCAATTTGGATCTTCTTGATCCCTGGCTCAGCCCTCTAATCAGGAGGACATTTTACCTCTTCTAGAGGATATGATATATAAAATACTATTAGTTGTATAATATAATCAAAGGGAATGGGTATAAACCCTGAGTCTGCTACTTACTAATTGTGGGCAAACCTGACCGCTGACCTATTTTCCTTATCTGTAATACATGAGATGTTTGGACTACATTTCTTCTAAGGATGCTTGTCACTCTGAATTTTGCTTTCCTATGAATAGCTCTTTGAGTGTTCCCAAGAAATATAGAGTCCTCAGATTAACAGTGTTTACCATAGGTCGTTGGACCTATTCCTCTGCCTTCAGACAGGGCCATACCAATTATAAGTTTGGATTAGCGAATATCTACCTGGATTCCATGTTAATTTCTTTTAGTGATGCAGAATTTTTCCTTTGAAGCCAGAAAGTTCTTTTCCCTTGTCCAGTTTGAATCCTGCTACATAATCCTATTATGGCAACCTAAGCAGAGCAGCTAGTGGACACCAAAGGGAAACTAAGCCAAAAGAACTGTTTTTGAAGGAAGCGGTTAACCTCTCTTCTTTAGAAGTCTAGCAAAACCTAGGAATCCTTTCTCAAAAATCATATTTTCAAATGCATAAAATAAAATACATAGGATTGTAAAGGAAACCAATCATATTGAAATACAAATATCAAAAAAAATGTTTTAAGTTTACAGACTCCAGATTAAGAACCCCCATTCCTTTTTAAATATATTTTTATTTCATTGAAGTTTACCCAAATATATTTTAAAACATTTTAAACATTCATTTTAAAAAATTTTAAGTTCCAGATTATCTGCCTCCTTCCCCCAACTCTTAAGAAGGCAAGCAATACAATATCAATTAAACATGTGAAATCATGCAAAACATTTTTCCATATTAGAAAACACACCCACAAAAAACCACAAGTAAAATAAAGTGAAAAAAATATGCTTCAATCTTTGCCCAGAGCTCACCAGAACTCCCATTCTAAAAGAAAGAAAGGAGCCTTAAATTGTAGTCTTGGTTCTAATGAGCTAGAATTCTGTTTACTCAGGTGCCAGAGGTCCACTTTTTAAGGTCTCAGTTTTATTTTTGTCTTTCTTAATTCATTCAAATAGCTGGAAATGTTTAAAGTACAGAGTTCATTTTGTTCTCAGTGGCCTTGTAGCCCGCATACTAATAATATTCTGACTGAAAGAATTCTGTGTAGGAAGATCTGAGCTTCAATTCTATTCATGCCATTTCCTAGCTAGCTCTGTGACCTTAGACAGGTTATCTCACCACTGTGATCTTCAGTTTCTTCATTTGTAAAATAGAGGACAAGTATACAGTATTCTTGGACAAATAAAATAAGATAATGCCTGTAAAAGTCGTTTTTTTTTACCTTAAAGCACCATAATTGTGTTTGTTACTAGTATCCATATTATACTCCTGTAATCCTTCAGAGGTCCAACCTAAACTGAAGTATAAACACTGACTCCCTGGACAATTGGTTGTCCTTTCTCTACTTGAACATCTCCAGTGCTGAGTTTTATGACTTTATGGTTATAAATGTTAAATGTTATAAATGTTAAATTTAAATGTTAAATCTTTGAAAAAGTCTAATTGCTAGTTCTTTTTACATACTGAGCTGAAGCTGGTCTATACTTCTCCTTCAGACATCCCTAGAATATAGAAAATTGTCCTCTCCGCAAACAATCAGCAGTAAGCAGAGTCCATGTGTTTCCCTCTGTAGAAGGGGGGATTCCAGGCAGAATAGATACTACTGAACAATTCTGAGCATTGAGGAAGGTGCTCCTGCCCAGCAAATAAATACCTCTCCCACTTTCCAGAGGCCATAGTTAGATATTCACTCCTTTGGATTAGGAACATGAAGAAGAACATGTAGAACAGTGGTTCTCAACCTCTTCAGGTATAATGACCCATTCCAATCCCCTTCTATCCTAAAAACAAGGGGATTTCTCTCTCTTCTCCTTACTCCCTTTACAGAAGTAGATTCTTCTTACTCTCCATGCTATCAACCATGAGTGTAGTAAGTCCCTCATAGAAGCAGGGACTGGGTAGTGTCTCCACAATGACAGCAGAGGTCACATGGGTTCCTGCTGGGGCCTCTTGTGTTCAAGGATGTTCATAAATCAAGTGTTCCATGGTTCTGTACTGCCCACACTATAGCCTTCAGAGAATTGGTCCTTATTTGAGATCTGTAACATTTCCCCCCATCCCCCTCCTCCAGCTGTCCCATTCAGTCCTAAAGAGACAGTTCCCTGAGGAAAAGCTGTGAAGTAGTTAGTTTGTCTTTAGTGTTCCACTCTCCCCTTTGGGTACACTTTTCCTCCCCCACCCTCCTCCAATCAGTAATACTTCCTGCCCCCACCTCCACTTCCTGCTACCCTTACCACTCTCTAAACTGTTCTCAGGAAAGAATCCAACAAACTCCCTGCCTCGGGAAATATAAGTGACTCACAAGATTTCATGCGTTTGCATGTCCCAGAGGGATTGGCATTTCAACAAAGACCAACCTGGAGGGAACTTAGAGATCACCCAGGCCAAGCCCTTTGTTTTATGGATAAGGAAAAAGAAAAAAGAAAGCCCCAAGTCCGGCCTCTCGATTGCATTCCTCTTCTATGATCAGTGGTTCTCAACAGCAGATCATGTGGGGGAGATCTGAATTATTACAAGGGACTTCATGAATCCATGTGTGCACTAAGCCTTGTCATTTTGTCACTATGCATTTTCTGAGTTAGTAGAGTATTAACTACAGTGCTATGTGTGCCTAGTGGGGTACTGGGGGTGTTGTCTCAGAAATCTTTTTGGGGAGTGGGGTTTGAGAAATGAGAAATCTTTTGATGATAAGTCACCTGATTTGAAAGGCTTGGGGACCACTGCGTTATACAAGGCTGTGTTCCTTTGTGTCAGAAGAATGAATTCCTAACTATGGAATTCTAGGCATAATGTGTCTTGTGAGTGGAACACATTTATTTTCTCAAAGGGAAGTTCTACTCTGCCCTCACAATTTTGCAGCATCTGCTGTTCTGCTTCCTGTTAGATCTTGGAGTTCTCTTAATCCCTGGGTCCAGACTGGCTGCTCTCAGAAGTTTCTCTGATTCTCTGTTCATTTAACAAAGAAGGTTTCATTTTGGTTGGCCCAGCCTTGCTTACAAAGAGAATCTTTTCTCAGCTGCTATGTGTAATGGAAATGTGCCCTTGTAAAGCCACAATCTCAATCTATTCAGAATCTTTGACTTCTTTTAACAGCAGGAACAACAACAAAAAAAATCATTATCCCAAGATGTCTCCTCTCCTTCTCTTTGGTAAATGTCAAATCTGGGAGACTATCCTCTGGAGATTTTTCTCCTTAAACTTTATTTCCTCCTTTATCTGGACTTTTTTTAAAAAATTTTTTAAGCTGAAATCTTTCTTCTTTTCCTTCCTCTTTTTCCTCCTCACAAAAGGCAGGCAATAGACGTTTCCTTTTTGGCATGGTAGAAGTCAAGTGATATTAAAACCTCAAGTGTGACTGGCTACCGCTTTGGTCTGCCAATTCCCTCCTCGTCTTTAAGGAAGACTATTTCCCTCATAAAGCTTTGACCTACAACATAATAACATCCCTCCTGCTTCTCACCAGAACCTTTATGGTTGTTATTTGAAATAGGCTTTACTCTTGCTGTCATTTCTTTTCAAAGGACCAAACCAACTTTTATTTTCTCCCACTTTTCTAAGTTGGAGTTTTACATTTGACGTCAGCTTAGAAAAAGAGAGTTCAGCTGGGTGGCCATTTGGAGATAAGGGAGGCGATAGGGCACAAATGTACTATCAGAAGCTCACATTTCTACTTCACTTGAAGTTTTACATGGAGTATTCCTCACTACAACCACGTAAGGTGGCAAGTGCTGCCATATTTACTCTTCATTTTTCAGATAAGAAAAGTGAACTCAAAGAAATTAAATGACTTTCCCAGGGTCACACAGTTAAGATTTAAATCTAGATACCCTGACTGAATCTAGGGCTCTTTCTCTACTGCCTCTAAAACAGGGCTCTGTAATTCAGAATCTGTGGATTGTGGATAGATGTCATGGAGTCCATGAACTTGGATGGGGAAAAATATATCTAATTTTTTATAACCTCTAACTGAAATTTAGCATTTCCTTGAATGATTTAAAAACATTATTCCTCAAAAGGGTCCATAAACTATACCAGATTACCAGGGGGTCGTTGACACACAAGGGGTTAGGAACTCTTGTTCTATATGAGAGGAAGATAGCCTGACTTTTATTTTTCACTCTGTCACTTTTTCTATCTCTTCTCCAATTTATTGAAGAGGGAACTAAGACCATTGTGATGTCAAGAAGGTTAGGACTTAAACAGTCAGGAGGGCTGATGTTTAATAACTAGTAAGTAGAAGAAGAGAAGGAAGGAGGTCAGCAGTGATGCCAGACTGAAGCCAGGGAGGGCAGTTACCATGCAGGGACAACTTGCAGAGAGCGGTCAGCAAACTGGTTCTGACTGCCCTTTATCCTACTGACGGCCAAGTATGGGGGGGGGGGGTGGCAGCAGCCAGCTTTGGCATGATCTGTAAAATGTAGTTACCAGGTTCTAGCTACATCACTGGAAGGAGGAAGAGGAATAGGTTCCTTGAGTTTGAAGAGGGAGACTCCTGTTGGGGGGAGACACTTTTAAGGAAATTCCGCTTGGGGGAAGGATATTTGGGAGGAAATGGGGAACGGTCCCACCAGACCCAGCAATCGCAGAGTAACCCAGAGGCTTGAGACATGACAGCAAGGCAGTTCTGGACCCCTGAGGTCAACCTTGATGAGCCCCACCTATGGCTGTCCCCTGCTCCAGAAGCAATGGGATGGTTCCTTTGCCATGACTTCTTCACAACGGTGCTGGCTCACAGCTGCCTGGTAGCCCATCCATGCCCACAGCTGGTGGATGTAGGAAGCAGGGCATGAGCTTCTACCAGTCCTGGCCAAGGGCCCAAGGCAAAATCTTAATACTTGGGTCCTTGGGTCTTTGGACAAGTCTCTTCTCTCTGAAGTGTTAGTTTCCTTTCTATAAAGTGAGGGAGATAACTTTAGATGGCCTCTAAGATCCAATGTTCTCTGATAATTGTGCATCATTGTTTTGCAATATTTGGATGTTGCTTACTTCCCCACAGACAGCAGAGGGGAGGAATCTCCTCAGTGATGGACAGCAAGGGAAAAATGAAGGCTTAGGAAGCAGTCTCAGGAAGTCCAACTCAGGGTGCAGAGAGGAACCAAGTCAGCCTGCCTATTTCTTTAGTGGCCTCACTTTGTAAAGTCCTATAGTACTAAGCAGCACAATATGAGGCAAAGAAGACTTGGGGCTGGACTCAGAGGACCTGGGTTTGAACCTCATTTCTGCCACTTAGTTACTCATGTGTTCTAACAAGTCATTTCACACTTCTGGGGTTTAATTTGCTCATCTGTAAGGTAAGGGGTTGGGCTAGATGACTTCCATAATGTCTTCCAGCTCTCAGTCTATGACCTGGGGTGATTCTAGGCAATAGTTGGGGCCACTTTCCACCTAAGTGACCTGATTGAATCAGAGAAAAGTTCATTCCCCTCCCTCCGTCTCAGTCCGCACATCTGTAAACTATGGAGGTTGAACTACTAGATCAGGGATTCTTAAATATATATACATATATATATGTACACACATATTTATACGCACACATATATACACACACAGACACATGTATATGTATATGTATGTGTGTGCTTATATGTATGTATACACATATGTATACACACACTATAAACACACACACATATATATGTATGTGTGTGTGTATATCTATATATCTATATCAAATGGACCCCTTTGGGAGACGTGGTGAAACCTTTGTTTTCCTTCTCAAAATAATATTTTTTTATTCATTAGAATAATTGAAGGAAGCTAGAGGTCATTAGTGTATAGAGTCAACTCCTGAGAAGGGGGTAGGGAAGGAAATAAGCACCTACTATTAATTTAAAATATTAAGTAATTAAGTAATTTCTTAAGTAATTTAAAAAATAGGGCAGTTAGATGGAAAAGTAGATAAAGTGCCTAGCCTGGAGTCAGGAAGATCTGAGTTCAAACGTGGCCTCAAACTAGCCTCAGAGCTGTGTGACTCTGGGCAAGTCACTTGACCCTGTTCACCTCAGTTTCCTCATCTGTAAAATGAGCTAGAGAAGCACATGGCAAACCACTCCTGTATCTTGGCCAAGAAGACTCCAAATAGGGTCACAAAGAGTTGGACACAACCAAAATGACTAGGTAACAATAACTGTTGTGCCAGGCACTGTACTATACTTTACAAAGATTATCTCATTTGATTCTGGGAGGTAGGTGCTCTTATTAGCCCCCTTTTACAGAGGAGGTAACCAAAGCAGACAGAAGTGAAATGACTTGCTCAGAGTTACACAGTTCTAGTAAATGTCTGAGGCTGTGTTTGAACTCAGGTCCTCCTGCCCTCTATCTGAAATTGCTGCCCCAAGTAATGTTTTAGAATGTGCAAAATAAAATACATAGGATTTCAAGGAAACCAACAATATTGAAATACAGGTATCAAAATATAAAAAAAAAATCAGAGACCCTAGAACTAGATGATTTCTAAGGTCCCTTTTGACTTTAAATCCTTTATTTTTTTTTCTTTAGTTCCTTTCCTATGTCACTTAATCTTTCAGTTCACCTGCTCCCTCCAACCCAGGGAGTTTTACTTTTGACTATTTTGGGAAACATCTTAAGAACACATTGTTCTGATTGTTCTGGTTGCATTGGCCTTTTTCTGAGTGAAAAAAGGAAAAGTGTTCTCCGGAGATAAGCAATTAAGCCTGGAGCAATCTGGCCAATGAAGAGCAAACTAGAGGCTCTAGCCTGGGAGTAGGAGCAGGACAAATGACCCTGAGAGAAGAGGATGAGAGCCGAAGCTGTTATGCTGTGTGTAGAGAACAGGTGGAGATGAAAACATTTTTCTCTTTGCTTTCAGACTCTTAGCCTTCTAGTGGAACATAAGCTCTCTGAGGGCAGGGCAGGCACTATTCTATTTTTGTATTTATATGTCCAGTTTCTGCATACAGTCAGTCAGTCAAACAGGCATTCATTAAGTGCTTATTGTATACATCCATCACTGTGTTGAACACCTAAGATACAAAGAATCTGTCTTTGTCGTTACATCTGATGGGAGAGACAACATGAAAGTAACTGGGTAAGCGCAAGATACATAGAGATCGATGGTAGTCCCAGAAGGGAGGCAGTAGCTATCGGGGAGACTTTCTGCAGAAGAGGGGAGCTGAACTGAGTCCTGAAGAAAGCCGGTGAAGTGGGAGAGCATTCCAGGTATGGAGGATGTAGACAGTGAATGCAAAGACACAGAGAGTGAACTATGGGAGGAAAAGCAAGTAGGCCAGGGTAGGATGAATGTGCAGTATGTGTAGAGGGAAGAACATGTAAGGAGGCCGGAAAGTTAGGAAGGGGCTCAGTTGTGAAAAGCTTTATGAGTGGGAGGGTGACATGTCCAGATATGTTTTTAGGAAAATCACTTTGGCAGCTAAATGACAGATTAATTAAATTGGGCAGATACGTGAGCCAGGGAGACCAATTAGAAGAATATTTCAATAATCCAGGTGAGAGGTGACAGTCAGCTGAGCTAGGGTGGTGGTTGTGTGCATTGACAGAAGGGGATTTAAGTGAAAGATACTGCACAGTTAGAAATGACGAGATTCGGCAATAGATTGGAATGGATGCAAGCAGTTGAGGATAACTCAGGTTTCAAACCTGGGTTACTGGTAGGATAGATGGCGATGCCCTGGACAGTAATAGGGAAGTTCAGAAGAGGGGAAGGTTTCAGGGGAAAAAAAGACTCTGAGGTCTGTTGTGGGCATGGTGAGTTTGAGATGTCCGCAAGCTGCCCAGGTCAAGATGTCCAAAAGGTAGTTGGTGATGTAGAACTGAAGCCAAGGAGAGACAATAGGATTGAATGTATAGATTTGGGGATCATCTGCATTGAGAAGATAATTGATTGGTGCATGTTGAATTGAATTGAATAGCTTGGCCTTGGTGGGGAAGGGCTGGGGTAGTCAGAGTCCCTTGTCACCAGCAGAAGAGGCTTCAAAAGCTATTGGAGAGATGATAGCAACGATTGACAATTTTAGTGTTTGCCAAGTGCTTAACAGTGTTGTCTTATTTGAGAAGGAATGAAGAGGTCTCTCTAGGCACAGCTATGGTTTCTTAGCAACCTTTTAAAAAAATTTTAACACTTTTATTTATAGTTCTGAATTCCAAATTGTATCCCTCTCTCCCTTTTCTTTCCTTCCCCTCCCTGAGATGATAAGCAATTAGATATAGGTTATACATGTTCAATTGAGTAAAACATTTCCATATCAGTCATTTTGTACAAGAAGACTTGAGTAAATGAAAAAAATGAAAGTGAAAAATAGCATGCTTCAATCTGTATTTAATCAATATCAGTTCTTTCTCTGGAGGCTGGTAGTATACTTCATTAGTTCTTTGGGATTGTTTTGGGTCATTATCTTGCTGAGAATAGCCAAATCATTCACAGCTATTCATTGAACAATATTGCTTTTACTGCATACAACATTCTCCTGGTTCTGTTCATTTTACTATGCATCAGATCATGTAAGTCTTTTCAGTTTTTTTGAGATCATCCTGCTTGTCATTTCTTACAACACAATAATATTCCATTACAATCATATACCACAGTTGGTTTAGCCATTCCCCTATTGGTGGGCATCCCTTTGATTTCCAACTCTTAGCCACCACAAAAAGAGCTGCTATAAATATTTTTGTACCAATAGCTCCTTTTCCCTTTTTTGGGAATAAATAGATTAATTTAAATAAAATTGTCATTTTTATTATATTGGCTCAGCCTACCCATAATCAACTGATATTTTTCCAATTGTTTAGAACTGACTTTATTTGTGTGGAAAGTGTTTTATAGTTGTATTCATTGTATTCATTGTATTCTTGGGTTTGTCTTGGCAGGTAGACTCTCAAGTATTTTATATTGTGTATTTCAAATGGAATTTCTCTTTCTATCCCTTGCTGCTGGACTTTGTTGGTAATATATAGAAATGCTGCAATTTCTTTGCTAGTATTTTGTTCAAAATTTTTACATCAATATTCATTAGGGAAATTGGTTTATAATTTTCTTTCTCTGTTTTAGCTCTTCCTGGTTTGGGTATCAGCACTATATTTGTGTCATAAAAACAATTGGGTAGGACTCTGTCTATTTTTCCAAATAGTTTGTATAGTAGTGTGATTAATTGTTCTTTAAATGTTTGGTAGAATTTACTTGTGAATCCATTTGATCCTAGGAGTTTTTTCTTAGGAAGTTCACTGATAACTTGCTTATTCAATTTCTTTTTCTAATATTGGGCTATTTAAGTATTTTATTTCTTCTGTTAATCTGAGTAATTTATATTTTTGTAGATATTCACCCATTTCATTTAGATAATCAAATCTGTCGATATATAATTAGGGGGAAAGCTCCTAATAATTGTCTTAATTTTTTCTTCACTGGTGGTGAATTCATCCCCTTTCATTTTTGATACTAGTAATTTGCCTTTCTTCTTACCTTTTTCAAATCAAATTAACCAATGGTTTATTTTATTGTTTCTCTCTCCCCCTCCATTAAACCAGCTTCTAGTTTTATTTATTAGTTCAATGGTTTTCTTACTTTCAATTTTATTAATCCTCATCTTTGATTTTCAGGATTTCCAATTTGGTGTTTAATTGGGGATTTTAAATTTATTCTTTTTCTAGTATTTTTAATTTCATGTCCAATTCATCAATCTTTTTTTCTATTTTATTAGAGATATAAATTTTCCCCTAAGTACTGTTTGACTGCATCCCATAAATTTTGGTATACTGTCTCATTGTTGTAATTTTTTTCATGAAATTATTGATTTTTTCTATGATTTGTTCTTTGACCCACTTGTTTTTTAGGATTAGATTATTTAATTCCTGATTAATTTTTAATCTCTCTATTGTCCATTAGTGAAAGTAATTTTCATTGCATTATGATCTGAAAAGGATGTTTTTAACTATTTCTGCTTTTCTATATTTGGTTGGGAGGTTTTTATGTTCTAATAAATGGTCAATTTGTGTGTAGATGCCATGTACTGCTGAAAAAAAGATATAATCCTTTCTATTTCCATTCAGTTTTCTCCAGAGATCTGTCATATCTAGCTTTCCCAGAATTTTGTTCATCTCCTTAAGTTCTTTCTTTGTTTGTATTTTTTATTAGATTTATTTAGTTCTGAGAAGGAACAGTCTCTCACTAGTATAGTTTTATTATCTGTTTCTTCCTATAACTCATTTAACTCCTCCAAAAATTTAGATGCTATACCATTTGGTGCCTATATGTTTAGTATTGACATAACTTCATTCTCTATGGTACCTTTCAGCAATATATAGTTTTTGTTTAATCTCTTTTAATTAGAGCTATTTTTGCTTTTGCTTTGTCTGAGATCATGAACACTACCTCTGCATTCTTTGCTTTAATTGAAGTACAGTAGATTCTGCTCTAGCCCCTTACCTTTACCCTGTATGTATCTCTCTGCTTCAACATATCATAGGATTCTGGTTTTTAATCCATTCTCCTGTCTCCTTCTGTTTTGTGAATGAGTTCATGCCAATTCACATTTATAGTTATGATAACTATGTATTTCCCTCCATGTTATTTTTCTCCTCTTTATCCCCCTCTCTCTCACCCCCATCCTTTCCCTTCTCACAAGTGTTTTATTTCTGATCACTTCCCCAATATACCCCCTCTTTTATCAGTCCCCACTCCCTCTTCTATTATTCCTCTTCCTTTTTACTTCCCTATAGGGTAAGATAGATTTCCATATCTAACCAAGTGTGGCTGTTATTCTCTCTTTGAGCCAATTTTGATGAGAGTAAAGTTTGAGCTTTGCCTACCACTCCAGCCCCCAAGTCTTTCCCTCAACTATAATAGATTTTTCATGCCTCTTTTATGTGGGATAATTTACCCCATTCAATCTCCCCCCTCCTTCCAGTGCAATTTTCTTTCTCCCCCCTTAATTTTGTTTTTTAAGGTATCATCCCATCAAAGTCTTCTTATATCCACATTTTCTATCTACATATACTCCTTGTAATTGTTCTTATAATAATAAAGAGTTACAAATATTATCTTGCCATATAGAAATATAAATAGTTTAACCTTATTATTGAATTTCTTATGTTTTTCTCTTTCTTGTTTCTTTTTTACCTTTTTATGTTTGCCTTGAGTCTTGTATTTGGAAGTCAAAAGTTTTATTCAGCTCTATTTATTTATTTCCTAAAGTCCTCTATTTCGTTAAATGCCCATTTTTTTCTGCGAAAGATTATAATCAGTTTTTTCTGGGTAGGTGATTTTTGGTTGTAATCCTAATACCTTTGCCTTCCAGTATATCATATTCCAAGCCCTCCAGTTCTTTAATATGGGAGCTTCCAAATCGTATGTAATCCTGACTGTAGTTCCATGATATATGAATTGTTTCTTTTTGGCTGCTTGCAATACTTTTCTCCTTGATTTGTGAGCTCTGGAATTTAGCTATGATCTGGAAGTTTTCATCTTGGGATCTCTTTCAGGCAGTGATCAGTGAATTCATTCAATTCCTATTTTGCCCTCTGGTTCTAATATCTCAGGGCAGTTTTCTTTGATAATTTCTTGAAAGATGTTGTCCAGACTTTTTTTTTTTGATCATGGCTTTCAAGTTAGTCCAATAATTCTTATATTAGTTCTCTTGGATCTATTTCCTAGGTCAATTGCTTTTTCAAGGAGAAATTTCACATTTTATCCTATTTTTAAAACTTTTTTGATTTGATTTGATTGTATACTGATGTCACAGAGTCATTAGTTTTCAATTGTTTAATTCTAATTTTTAAGGAATTATTTTCTTCAGTGAGTTTTTGTACTTCCTTTTCCATGTGGCCAATTCTATTTTTTAGGGAGCTATTTTCTTTGGTAAACTTTTGTAAATCTTTTCCTGTGCTATTGACTTATTTGTCATGATTCTCTTGCATTACTCTCCTTTCTTCTCCCAATTTTTCTTCTACTTCTCTAATTTGCTTTTAAAAATCCTTTTAAAATTCTTGTGGGAATTCTTTTTGGGCCTAAGACCAAATTACATTTTTTTTGAGGCTTCCCACATAGCCATCTTGACACTATTGTCCTCATCTGCACTTACGCTTTGATCCACCTTATCACTTTCCATAGTCAAGTTCTTTTTTGGTTTTTTGCTCATTTTTTCCTGCCCTTCTTTTTGTGACTTGGTGTTTTTATGTGAGAGTTTCTTGTCTTGCATTGTCAAAAGCTTTTTGGATTGGGGCTCTGGGTCTTACTGATGGTTTTTACTGGGCTTCAGGGTTTAGTAGCTTGCTTCCTCTGGAGGATAGGCTTCCCTTCTGGCTTGTACTGGCGAGGGGGAGCCTCCCTGTTGGCTTCCTCAGGGTATGGGGTTTAGCTGCTGACCTGTTCCAGGGGTGGGGCCTTGCTTTGCTGCACAGACTGCTCACTTGCCTAGGGGTCTGCTTGTTTGCAGGAGGGTGAGGCCTTGTTGGTGGATTGCCCTAGACTTGGAGTTGATACAGGCCCCCTGCTGTGAGACTGGCTGTTGCTACTCTCGGACCTTGCTCCCCTCTAACCCCCAATGAGACAGTCTTTTTTTTTGCCAGGTTGGTAAGCTGCTTTCCTGCTCCTAGATCAATTCTGAGGCAATTTTCTAGTTGTTTGGAGGGGAATTTTGAAGGATTTCCTCACTCCAGCATCTTAGCCTCAGAAGTTTTTTAACCTTTTAGCTTTCCTAGCAGAAGAGAGAGGGTATGAGTCAATGTAATGATAATTTATTCACTTTCTACTGAATGTTTTTAAGTATAATTCCTTGTCTGCAATCAGGGAATGCTGTCCCTGAATGAGCAAAGGTAGCTTGATTATCATCACCTAATCTGAACAGGAAGCTTGTTCCACAGATGTGGTTTGCCAGCAATAGAGAGAGCAACATAATTTTCCTTAAAAAACATTTTTCCCCCTTCAATCCTATATTTACCTTCCTGAGATTCCAGGGCAGTTATCAGCCTCTCTGGGCCCAGGCTTTGGATGGTGTCATGAAATAAGCCTGCCTGATGACTCACTGAGTCCTAGGCTCCAGACTTCGTTATTCCATGGCAAGCATCCATGTTTCTGTCCTGTGGCTTTATAATCACAAGAGACTCTTAAATGTTTTCTGTGGAGCCTACCTTCTTCTATCTTCTGCTTTCTCTAAAGCTTTATAGAGCTCTAAGATTCAGTACTTTTTTTTTAAGGAGCATAATCTCCCTTTTCTCACCCTGACTTCCCATCTGTCTACTTCAAACTAAGCATGGCCAGCTTTTCCCATCCCAGGGGCAGATTTGGTGGGGAGGGGATGGTTGGTCTCACCAACAAACTAGGGAGAGATGCTCCTAAGTAGAAACCTCAGTACTAAGCATTGTCTGGGAGAAGAATGAAAATTGGTGACTGTACATGTCATGGTTGCCCTTCCTCTAAGGCTGCATTTGTGCCCAGTTACAGAACCTCCCCTTGGGAAGATTGTGGCTCTTTTGGGTCTATTGTAGGTCAGGCTTGGGTGTGAGTCTTTTTCTGTACTTGGAGGCCTGCTCAATGCACCAAAGTTTTCATAATGGCCCTCTGTTAATGGATGGACTAACTCTTCACTGTATGTAGCTCTAGGCTTTTTGAGATCTTTGGGGATTCCTGACTCTCTTCTATCTGGTACAAAAGATCTAATCTGTACATGCATAGATTTAGGAACAACTGATATTTGACATTTTAAAGTTTGCAATGCTCTCAACACACATACATTTATTTGAAATTCACAACAATCTCATGACATGGGTATCATAGCCATGATTTTCTCCACCAAACTGAAGCTCAGGGTGATTAGATGAATTGTCTATGGTAAATATTAGAGTAGGATTTTAAACGAGAGCTTAATGGCTCCAGTTGCAGCATTCCATCCAACATACCATATTGTCTCTCCATAATAGAAAATGGTTTCCCTCTCCCCAGTTCTCCTCCTGCTTGACAGAGGGAAATCCTAGCAGAGGGTAAATTTCATTTATGCAACAGATGCCCATTCCTAGGTTGTCCTAGAAAGACTGCTTGTGAGAAATGATCATTTAGATTCTTGGGAGTTACCTCCCCAAGGGAGAACCTGGAACCTAGAAATCTGAGGTGAGGTAGACACCTGCACATGAGATTCCTCATTATGTACAAGATTAGTGATGAGGCCACAGTTTTTCTGCAGATAGAAGGAGCCACAAAAATCAAAAGAACAGCTGAGCAAATAATAAGCACCCCATGTCTACTTCCCTATAGCTACAGTTAAACTTGACTTCCTTTCTTTGATTTGGAAAGCTCTAAAATTAGCCCTCTTGGGTGTTGAAAACTTCCTTCCATAACTGGGTGTTGGAGGATGAAAACATAATATGCATGCCTTCTTTCTGTGTGAAGATGAGGTTCTGTCCTGTTAATTACATGATTGTCATACTTTTTTTCCTTCCAGATTCAGGGGAGAACAGGCATTCTGTAAGTACACATTCCACTTGCATAATTTTTTAAAAAAGGACCAATCCTTAGACTCCACAATGTCATCAAAACCATCCATAGTCTTCCTTCCCTCAGATGATTATTTTTAGCAACAGTACCAATAATGAAGACATTGTAATAAATGAGTCCTGAGGTCCATTCCTGTGGTAACATATTCTGACTGTGTGATTGTTAGAGCAGTGGATGAAAGGAACCTAGGGCATACAGCTAGGAGATGGGATTAATGCAGAGGCTTCCAAGCAATGGGAAAATTCCATGGAAATTTGAGAACATCATGACCTCAGGAGATTCACAGCTCTGGGTCTAGTGGAAGCTAGTACTGAACAATCCAATTGATTACACTGCTGGGTAACCTTGATACCACTCTCCTCAAGATCCAGCAGAGTCATCAATGTACCCACTGGATAGAAACTCCATAGAATGACAAAAACAGTTCCTTTGCAAGAAGGATAAAATCCAAGGAAGATGCTTTCAGCAGAGTCGGTTGAGGCTATGGTACCATGTGGGTGTTTAGGCTCCAGGCCTAGGTTTTTAACTTCTTTAGCCTCTCCCAGGGAACAGGAATGTAGACCTTTTGTTTATCTATATTTGGGCATTGGTTCAAATGGAGAACAAAAGCTATTGTTGTGTTTCAAGCATGTGAAGATTCCTCCTACAATACATTGAATCTTGGGTATTTAGCTTCAAAACCATCTGCTTCCAGAAGAGAGAGAAGAACCTTTTTTGGTGATTTGAAAATGTTTAGAAAACAGGAGTGGGAGTGCCTTCAAGTTTCTGTTATTCTGGGGAAGCAGATCCTTTTGAGTGGCCTGAGGGGCTGATGGTGCCATAGATTTGTTTACAGATTTTTAGGTAGGATATAGGATACAGGTTTGGGCTGAGGAAAGGGCCTCAAGAAGGTACTAGAAGTTGAGTTCTATCTCTAGTGAGACTGGAATTTTGCTGAGAACCTAATCTTTACCACATCCCAATATGAAGGGAAGTCTAATTTTTTTAAAACTGTTTTACCCTTTTGTATCCCTTGTCCTCTGGCATCCTCTTCCCAGACTGCTCCCCCTTAAACAAGTCAAAAGATCAGTAAACGTGGCTATAGTCACTTCTGCTCCAGTGTGTTCCTGAAGGCGATAGGAAGGGGCAGTGCTTTCTGAATGGGAGACTTTGGGTTGCTAGATAAGCCTTATATTGAACTCAGAAAGCAAAACTATTGTTCTGTTGGAGCTACAGCAGCTAATAATAAGAATTATAAAAATAAGAATGCTATTTTTCTTTTTTCAAACTTTTGTAATAAATGTCTTGGAAAATCTATTTAGGTGATACCTTGTTTAAAAGAATAAATGTTAGAAAAGGACATTTGGACAGTACTACTGTAGTAGTAGTCTGTAATAGTCTGTCATATTTATGAAAGCTTCCATAATGCTATTATTTGTTTTATTTGCCGTACATTAAATTATTCAATATTTTGCTATAAAAATAATTGAATCTATAAAAAAAAGAGAGGAAAGAAGGAAGGAAGAGATATAGCACTTCAAGATTTGCAAACACTTTAAAAATACAAAACTCTTTGGGTTACTTTACCAACTTGCAATTGTACTTGTAAGTTGGATACCCATAGGGTGGTTGTCATTTTGTGTTGAAGAGGATAACCCTGTGGTTGATTCCCCCTGAGTGACAGCTTAACCCCCACCAGTGTGTTTCCCATTAACAATCAGCCAGTAGACATAATTAGCTCTTAGAGATATTTACTAAGACGATATAGTAAAAGCAGTTGGTACAAAATATTCCCTCCATAAACCTAGAGCACACTGTCTCAACAGTACAATGGTAGTGCAATGAGGCACATGTGTAGGGAAAAGGTAATTTACAACTCCTGGTACTGCAGGACCTAGAAGTTCTTTCTCTTTGCAGAGTTCTTACTCAGTTACCCTTACATCCAGCATCTCTGCTGAGTGGGCAGTTCTACTGTGTTCCCACAGACTGTTCCTTTCTTGGGTCCAAAGTCCGAAGTTTCCTCTGCTTTGAGAAAGGCCCAATGATGGGCAGCTAGGTGGCATAGTGCAGAGAGTGCTGGCCTTGAATTCAGGAAGACATCTTCTAGAGTTCAAATCTGACGACAGATGCTAGCTGTGTGACCCTAGGCAAGTAACTTAACCATGTCTCTCTCAGTTTCCTTGTCTCTAAAATTGAGCTGGAGAAGGAAATGGTCAATCGGTCTGGTACTTTTGCCAAGAAAACTCCAAATGGGGTCATGCAGAATCAGACATGATTGAAAAATGACTGAATAGCAATAGCTGCAGTGACAAAGCCAACGGAAGAGAAATTCCCTTTCCCCCAGTTTTGAGGATGTCTCCTAGTGATTATTTCCCAATCTTGCATTCCTCAACTACTAGATGGATTGCTTCTTTTAAATATATAACCATTAAATAATTATTTATTATTAAATATTATTCATTAATAATGATTAATTAATTAATTATTACTAAATTATTTATTTATTCTTAAATAAAATTAAATAATAACAAGGGGTGTGACTAATTTTCTTAGCCAAAGGATGTTTCCTGTGTGGTGTCAGTTGTTCTCATGCAATGACCAAGCCCTGTAATGCTCTCAAGTTGGTTAAATATCTTATTCACACATTTTTGTGGTTGCAGAAAAACTCCTTAACACCACCTTTACACTTTATGATTCTGTTTTGAGCCTTTTGTGTTGCCCATTATGTTAACTGAGGTAGAGAAGTGAACTCCTTTTCTTATACGTACATCATCTCATTTGACTCTTACAACAATATGGTGAGTTAAATGCTTACGTATTATTTTCTTTATTTTACAGACCAGAAAACAGAATCTGAGAGAGGTTAAATGACTTGCCAGAGGTCACACAGCTGAGAAGTTTCTTAGTTGAGATTCAAATCCAAGTTTTTCTGACCCCAAGTCCAATCTCAATCAGGAGTAGTGCAACTTCTCTCCTAGCAGGTTCTGAGTAGTAAAAAAAAAAAATTTATTCATTCAAAAACATTTATTATCTACTGTGTTCCTGGCACTGAACTAGGTATTAGGAGAAGATACAAAGTTTAGATAAGATATAGTCCTTGCCCTCTTGGAGTTCATAGTTTCAAAGAGGTATAGAGACAAACAGTTTGTCCTTCATTCTGGAAAAGGACCAATGACATCAGGAGAGTGAGGTCTTGACCTGCAAGTGAATTGGATTTAAGTGAGGTGGGGCTGTGGAAAGTCATCAGCCTCATTCCCTCCTCCAGAGCCATTGGAGTCTAGTGGTAAGACGTAGCTCAGGACAACTGGAGAAGACCCAAGATGCAGTGAAAGACCTTGGCTTTTTCAAGCTAAGGTCTTTCCTAGATCTCAAATTGTCTTAGGCAACACCTGTAGAGTGATTTAAGACTAGGTAAGAAATGAGGCAAAAGACGTCTTAGTTTGACTACTCAAAGAAAAAAAAATCAAAATGGGAGGGGAAGACCCTCAGGGTTTCTGGCCAGAACAGAAAGAACTGCTATTTATACTTACTCTGAGCATTCAAAACCCAAATAGTGACCAAGTGAGGCGTGGACTGGGATCCATTATTGGCCAATCAGTGAGAACCAGAGTAATTTGGGTTAAAGGCATGGGCAAATAGTTTCATTTGAATCCCAATGGGCTTTTTCAAAACCTGCTTTTCTGGAGCAAGTGTATTAGAGAGATAAAAGTAAAGTACAAAGTGAGATCTAAGGCAGAGAAGTCCCTATAAAAGGAAGCATTAGAGAAAGCTTCTTGGAGGACGAGGAATCTGATTTGGACTTTAAAGAAAGAGCATGAATTTCACCAGAAAAGGGACAGAGGGAAAGCATTTGAAATATGAGGAATTGTGCAAATGAGGTATGTTGGTTTCTTGGAATAAGTGTACATTAGTAGAACATGGTGGATTAAAGGAGGTACTATGAGAGGAAGAAAGGGCCTGAGAAGTTGAAAGAAGGCCCTGAACCCGATTTGGGGACCCTCTTCCTTTTGCCACTGTAGGAACAACCTTGCCATGAACTTCTCTTTCCCACTTTACTATCAAGTAATGTAAGATCAATGACCTTGGGTAAGGATGTTCTTGCCTGGGTGAAGGGCATCCGGGTACACATTCAGAGCAGGAGTTAGACAACCAGTGTTTGACTACTTACTGCTGTGTGATTTGAGGAACAGCACTCTCTCTGGAGCTCAGTTTCTCTTCCTTTGTAAAATGAGGGAACTGGACTAAATGACCACTAAGCTCCCTTCTGGCTCAAAATGTGTGATCTGATGATCCCTCTTCCAAGGTTTGGCAGAAATTTCTGAATTAGAAAGCCTTTTTATTGGGGCCGAAGCCCCCATTTTGGTGATAGATATCCAGGAACCCCTTTGTTTCCTGAGAACTTGACCTTGTGGTAAGGTCTCATTCCAACAGTGGAATTATTCTAGTCATATCCCTTTGGAAGAGAGAAAGGTACCAGCTGTGCTTATGATGGGAATATTCTAGGTTCAAAGGAAAGCAACATGAAACAAAAGATGAGCCGTTTTCTTGCTGTTAGTTTCACAGACTGGCATGAATGCAAAATAGGGAATTTGTATCTACTAGGCATTGTGAGAGTAAGAGAAAAATGAGTCTTTGGTTCAGTAAATATGTCTCTTTTAATAGTGATTCTCATCCTCATACCTTACCTACTTTCTATTCGGTGTAGTAGATAGATGTTCTGGATAAAGGCTCTGATTCCCAAAGAACCTCAGCATTTGAGAATCAGGAGGGACCTCAGTGATCCATTGACCTCCACCATAACACAATGGACACAAATGGTCACCCAGGCTTTGCTTAAAAGCCTTCAACAAGAAGGAACCTATTACTTCCAGTGGCTCAGTCCATTCCACTTTTGATTAGTTCTAATTTTTAGGAAATTTTTCCTGACACAAGACCTAATGTCACTTCTTCGAGATTTCTACCCAATGCTCTGTGTTCCAGGGCCAAAAATGAAAAAGCCTAACCTCTCTTCCACATGTCAGCTTTTCAACTGGGTGAAGACAGCTAATATATTTCCCCAAAGGTGTTCTCATACTGTTAGTTAATAAGCATTTAATAAGGCTTGCTGGGAACCAAGCACAATTTTATTGTGCCTAGTGCTGGAAAATGCCCCCCCCCCCCAAAAAAAAGTCCCTTCCTCAAAGAGCTCATATGCTAATGGAGTAAGTAACATGCAACAAACGATATACATACAAGATATATACAGTGTAATAAATTCAGAGGGAAGGGAAAGGTATGTGTATGTGTGGTTTGACTGAGAAAGACCTCCTGTGGAAGGTGGACTTTGAACTGTCTGGAAGGAAGCCAGGGAAATCTGGAGGCTGAGATGAGAAAAGAGAGTATTCTCAGACATGGGCTACCACCAGTAAAAAGCCACATCTTTGGCAGATAGATCATTGTATTAGAGGAACAGTAAGATGGTGAGTGCAGCTGGATCATAAAGTACATGGAGGGAATCAAAGTGTAAGAAGACTAGAAAGGTAGGAAAGGGCCAAGTTGTGAAGGGCTTTAAATGTCAAAGAGAGGATTTTTATATTGGATCCTGGAGGTAATAGGGGGTCACTGGAGTTTATTGAGGAGGGGAGTGACATGGTCAGATGTGTATTTTAGGAAGAACACTTTAGCAGAACTCTGGTAAGAAGAATACTGTCCTTAAATCCTGAAGAGTAGGGTTATTGATCATGGAATTATAGGTTTAGAGCTGGAAGGAATTTAAAAGATCATTTAGTCTTATCCCTCATTATATAGATTAATAAACCTAGAGAAAGGAAATGATTTGCTCAAGATCAGTTGGCAAATTAGATTCCCCCAAAGAGATGCTGAGGTCTGTGGACCTAGGGTACATGCTAATAACTTAAGCCAGTGGATTTTGTTTATAAAATAAGCCAGTATAATTTCCCTAATAGTCATCCAGTAAGGGTCAGGAGCAAATTAGTTGAACTGTCCCACAGGGAACTGGGAGGGGATTTCCTTCCTGAAATCAAAACTGGCGATCTTTCTTCCTTGTTAATAGCCTCAGCTTCTGAAAACATATTGAAGGAAATATCTTAACAATGAGATAACCACTTAGCCAAAATGTTAATTTAGTATTGTGTTTGACTGAGGCCATTCTGACTTCATTTTTCCTCTGCCGTTTCAGCTTTGTTTATAAATTGTATTTATGGTGAAGGCAGACAGATAAATGAAACACGGTGTACTGTGCCAGAAGGGTGGCTTCCAGACTAGGGCACAGTCTTGGAGACAGCCCCTTTCCTTGTTCCCGACCCCTTACTCACTCTGACCCTAGTACATATCTTTATAGTAAAGATCTCCACAGTTTGCCCTCCCTCTCCTTCCTCCCCACAGCTTGCCCTCCTTCTCCTTCCTCCCCACAGCTTTCCCTCCCTCTCCTTCCTCCCCACAGTTTGCCCTCCCTCTCCTTCCTCCCCACATCTCCCTCTTCCCTTCAAATGCAGCCGTTTCGGAGGGAGAGAATAGAAAAAATGATTTTATTAAAAGCAGCCAGGTATAGTAGAAAGACTGCTCTTTGGAGTCAGGAGAAATCTAGGTTCAAAGCCTCCTTAGTGACCCTTATTAACTGTTTTACAGGGTTTTACAGTCATTTACCTCCCTCAGTCTCAGTCCCCTCAGAAAATGGGTATAATGCCTGTAGTGCCTAATGCACAGAGCTTTTCTGAGGGTCATTCAAGTTGTCTGTAGAACGATTTGCAGATGTTTAAGCAATATAAGCAAATATCTGTTGTTCTGTTGAAGGGGAATTCCTCAACCCAGACTTCTAAAATCCTCCCTGGAAGGAATTGTTCTCACTTTGATCCATTTGACCAGAGATCAATCTATCAGGAGGCCAGGCTAAAAGACAAAAAGTTTAATTAGAATCAGCTGATGGACAGTTGTCAGGTATATGTATAACAACAGCTCAGAACAGAAAAAAATCCTAAATACTGAATGTTACGCAGAATTCGAATCAGCTTCCCTGGTGGCTAAGCCTTGTTACTTTCCTTATTTGGGAGGTCAAGTAACAGGGACAGGATCTCAGGCAATTTGGAGAAGTGCTAACCTTTGAGTCTCAAGAATTGCCAAAAATCAGATTTGTTCCAGTGGGATAACAGTTTCTCTTCAGAGAATTCTATCAATTAAACCTATCTGCAATCTTTATATTGGCCTGAAATCTCAAAAGAGTTGGCAGCCTCATTTCCTTAAAATCATCCTATTGTTCAATTAAACAGCAGAGGATCTTTCTGTATTTACACAATCCTACAACTCAGTTTCCTTGGTCTTGGATGCCCGGTTAATCCCTCCTCCCTTCACTGGGTGGACCACTACAAAGCAATCATCATTCACCTACAGAAGGAGAAAGTTTATTCTAGGTCAAGTTAGAAGGGAGATGAACTCTTGAGATAAGCGACAGATTTTAGGGGTTTTTTTTTGGGTGGGTTGTTGTTTTTTTGTTTTGTTTTGAGACTGGATCTCCTTATCTCACTCAGGCTGCAAGTTTAGCAGGTCACTCACCAGCTGATTCCCACTACTGTTGACATGGAAGCTTTGACCTGCTCCTTTTCAGACCTGGGCTGCTCAGGCCCTCTTAGCCTTTCTTCCCACTTAGTCAGAAAATCTGAGTTCAAATTGGACCTCAAGTACTTACTAGCTGGGCAGCTAGGTGGTGCATCAGATAGACAGCCAGTCCTGGAGTCAGGAAGACCTGAATTCAAATTTGTTCTCAGTCACTTACTAGCTGTGTGACCCTGGGCAAATCACCCTGTTTACCTCAGTTTCTTCATCTGTCAAATGAACTGGAAAAGGAAATGACAAACTACTTTAGTATCTTTGCTAAGAAAACTCCAAATAGGGGTCATGAAGTGTCTGACAGAACTAAAATGATTGAGCAGTGACAACTTCCAAGCTCTGTGACCCTAGGCAAATGGCTTAATCATTTTCTACCTCAGGTTCCTCAACTGTAAAATGGGGATCATAATAGCAGCTACCTCCCTGAGGTTGGTATAAGGATAAAGTGAGTTAATGTTTGTAAAGTAACCAGTACGTAGTAGGCACTTGATAAATTCCTGTTTCCTTTTCCTTGTTCTCATAAAAATGTCAATTATTTTTAAAATATGTCAGTTATAAGTAAAAATTGACAGTTATTTTATTCACAAAATAAAATATTTTGTGTAATACTATTTAAACCCCAGAGATTCCTGAAAGAAATGTTATTTATGTAGCAAAGCCCGCAGAATTAGCTCATAAAAGGTACTCAGGTCTCATTTCCTCCAGAAAAGGAAAGCAGCCGCACCTGAGTAGGACCTGTCCAGTCATCCACTTGATCACATTCTAGATGAAAGCAAGAAATCAAGAACAATGTCTTTCATCAAGACTGAAGTGGTGGAAATTAAGTGTCCTGTGATGGCAACGCCAAAGGTAGAGGTTTTCCATTTGGATGTATGAACCCTAGCATCTTGCTGCGGGTGTCTTTGAGGGCTGCTCGCAAAGACTGCCTGTGCATTTGGGGTAAGGTGTCTAAGGCTGTTGGTCCCTCATCCCCAAAGAGGCCCAAGAGGGAAGCCACTGAGCAGCAAAGACAGTGATTTACGTAATATAAAGAGTGCAAACCCTAGCCTCATGTTTCCAAAGAATTTATACCCATATCTCACCTCACTCCTGCCTCCTTTTATTCAATAAGAGTTGATATAATGACTCTTCTGTACCTAGGCAGGGCTATAGGGTACATGAGTGGAGAAAGGAAAGAAATATTCATTTATTAACCACCTACTATGTGCCAGGCACTACGCTAAGTGCTTTACAGATATTATCTCACTTGAAGTTTACAACAGCCGTAGGAGGTAAGGGCTATTATGATCCCCACTTTACAGATGAGGAAACTGAGATATAGGGAGGTTAAATGACTTACCCACATAGGGCACAGAGCTAGTATGTATCTGAGGCTGGATTTTAATTCAAGCTTTCTTGAGTCCAGGCCTAGCATTCTATTCCTTATACTTTCTAGCTGCCTTAGTAGAAGTATAAGGTGTTGTCTTTACCCTTAAGGAATCTATAGGGTTCTAAATAAGACACATGGTCATGGATAGATTTCAGGGGGTTCATGTAAAAAATTATCTTTCTTTCATTATAATTTATTTCCTTTGTAATCCTATGTGTTGTATTTTATGATTTTAAAACCATTCTTCTGAGAAGGGGTCTCCAGGCTTCACCATACTGCCAAAGGGATCCATGACCCAAAAAAAGAGTGAGAGTCTCTGACTTAGAGATGCTACCTTAAGAGAATCCTCGTCCAAAGACTGAATGCTGGACTTGGAAGAAGAAAGACTTAAATCTCATCTTTGACACTTACTAGGTGCAGGAGATAGCACAATGGACTTGAAGTCAGGAAACCTCATCGTCATGAGTTCAAATCTGATCTCAGACACTCACTAGCTGTGTGACCTTGAGTAAGTCACTTAACCCTGTGGGCCTCAGTTCCTTACCTGTAAAATGAACTGTGGAAGGAAATGGTAAATCCCATTCCAATATTTCTGGCAAGAAAACCCCAAAATGGGGTCATGGAGAATCAGATAAGACTGAACAACAAGCTGTGTGATCTTTGGCTCTTAAACTCTCTGGACCTCAGTTTTCTCATCTGCACAATGGGTACACTAGTGTTTGCAGGGTTCATTCACAGGGTTGCTGTGTGGCTCAAATAAGGTAATGTTTATTTATCATTTTGAGAATTTTAAAGTGAAATGTAAGAGTGATTATTACCATGTCCCAAATACATACCGCATTTTCATCTTCTCCTAGGGACTTTCCCTAGGGTCTCCTAAGACAATCAAATAGACATGATCTCTCACTGTTCTGAAATTCCATTATCTCTTTGGTTATATCTTTCTTAATATACTTACCACCACCTTCAATTGTGTTATGATCTCTATATAAATCTTTCTTCTCCTAGACTGTACGCTCCTTGAAGACAGGGACAGTATCTTATGAATAATGTTTAACAGCTGCCTTTTAGAAAGGGAAAAATGAATCCACTTTTAAGTTTAATCTACATTATTGACATTTTCTCCATTACTTTCTTAGGCCTAGACAATAATAAAACAAATAAATCAAACCCTGATTTGCAGTGTGGTGTACGTAAAAACTCACATTGACAATTTAATAATCAGCTCTCTCCAGCCCGTATAAGCTGACTCAAGCACACTCCTGCACCTAACAGCAAATATAAGGGCATCCTATAAATATTTCTTGAAGCAATTAGAAAGCAATTCAATACAACCTATTTTGTTTTATCTGAGCTTATCATTACTCTTCTGAAAGCATATAGAATTAGAAGGTACCATCCATTTCAGGGGGTCTTCCCCTGGGCCTGACAGATTTCAGGGGGTCTGTGAACTTAAATGGGGGAAAAAAATCAAATCACGTATTTGTTTTCATGAATCCTGAAATTTAGCATTCCCTTTAATTATTTAAAAACATAAGTTTAAGAGGGTCCATAGGGTTACATCAGGCTGCCAAAGGGGTCCATAATGCAAAAGAGGTTAAGCACCCCTGCTCTAGTCTAACACGTTCATTTTACAACTGAGTTAATGGAAGCCCAAAGAAACTCAGTGATTTGCTTTAGCTGTCACTAAGTAGTGATAGAACCAACACTGGAACCCACCCAGAATCAAACATAACAATTTATCACCCAAAGCAGGGGGCAGGTAGATGCAAAAACCCCATTCAAGACGTGTCTTGAATTTACAAAGACCATTCCATTATAGGATAGCCAATATCCCATCTCATTCCCACCACAGTGGCTTTGATGTGCTGAAATGTCCTGCTCCCTAACTCTACCTTCAAGGCCAGGCTCAAAGATTACTTCCTTTGTGAAACTTCATAAAAGCATTCAATAAAATACTTTAAAATTTAAGTCAATAAATATTTATTAACAACTTATGAAAGGCAAGGTGCTACTAAATTATCTGGTGGCTATTAGACTATGAGGTGGCTAACAGACTATCTAGGTAGTCTAGTAGCACCTTGCCTTGTACATAGTAGGTCTAGTATCCCAAGATGACTAAGAGATAGTCCCCACCTTCAAGGAATTTGGAAATGAAAGAGGGGTGTTTGATAAGCCAAATATGACATTTATATAGCATTTTAAATTGGGCCTCATTTGCGCATCACACTCAGGTATTTCCTTGTTAATTATTGCTTGTTATTCTAGACCAATGATTTTATAGATGTGTTGACAACTTCCTTACTCTGATTCCTCTGTTGTTGTTTAGTTGTGTCCAATGCTTCATGACCCCATTTTGGGATTTTCTTGAAAAAGATGCTGGAGTGGTTTGCCATTTTATCTCCAGTTCATTTTATAGATGAGGAAATTGAGAAAAGCGGGGTTAAGTGACTTGCCCAGGGTCACACAGCTAGGAAGTGTCCAAGGCCAGATTTGAACTCAGGAAGATGTGTCTTCCTAACTCCAGGCAGGGTGATTTATTCACTATATTACCTAGTTGCTCCCTCTATCAATGCACATTAACACTTTTGTGGTTTTAGAATTTCCTGGGAGCATGTTAAATATTTGCCCTCTATTACTGAGGTGTTAGACTCTCAGATTTGAATTCCAGTAGTCCTGACACTGGGGTCAGCTCTCTATACATTCATCCTACTGTCTCTTCCTATAGTTACAACAGGTTTTACTGCCCTCATTGTACAGATGAGGTCGTTGTTGTTGTGTTTGTCCTTCATTCTCTAAGAGGACCATGACATCAAGATGATGACATGACTTGCAGTTGACTTTGATTTGAGTGAGGGAGGCATGTGCAAGATCACCAACCTCACTTTCTTCTGCTGAGCCATCTGGGTCCAGTGGCCTGATGATTGGAGATGGTCCAGGATGCAAGGGGAGACCCTGGCCCTTTCAGGCTAAGGTCTTATCACATTCTCACTTTGAGTCAGATACATCCATTCAATGAATAGGCTTTTTTTAAGTAGTTACTCAAGGGATGACCCTTTTAAACAAAAAAAACAGAAAAAAAAATCAAACTGGGAGGGGAAGACCCTCAGAGTTCCTGGGTAAAAAAGAAGCAATTACTATTTAGTAATTACATTACATTCACTCTGTGCTGGGTGGGGACTTGTTCAGTCTAGGAGCTCCAGAGTGAATTGTGTTTAAGGCTTGATCTCTGAGTAAGCAATATAGCCAGTAAACCCCAAGGAAAAAAGATAGCTTTTGGCCATGGAGTGTACCTTCCACTGGATAGAACACCAGAGAAGAGAGGAGAGGAGAGGAGAGGAGAGGGAAGGGGAAAGGAGGGGAGGGGAGGGGAGGGGAGGGGAGGGGAGGTACTGACTCGCAGGTTGTGTTTGTCCTTCATTCTCGAAGAGGACCATGACATCAAGATGAGGACATGACTTGCAGTTGACTTTGATTTGAGTGAGGGAGGGCTGTGCAAGGTCACCAGCCTCACTTTCTTCTCCTCTACAGATGAGGAAACTGCCCACAGGCCTACAGCTAATAAATATCCAAAGTAGGAGTCAAGGATTGAGAGAAGACAGAAATAGGATAGGGGAATGTCGAGTTTGGGGAGGAGACAGAGTCACATAGATTTACTATATTGTGAATAACAATAATAATAAATCAAACCAAGCCAATTCATTCCTTCCAGTGTACAAGTGAGGAGGCCCTCTCAGCCCTGAGGCCTGCAAAGGCACAAAAGAATACTGCCCTAGTTTTAGGCTTATCTGGCAAGGGTACGATTATAGTCAAGACCGATTATGAGGAGCAAGCTAAGAAGTTACTAGAACTAATGGAAAACTCAAGAAATTCAGAGAAAACAATTTTATAAATGGTCCCAGAGACAAACAGGATGATTTTTCCTTACCAGCTTGCTAAGCTTAATCAACACATTTTGGAGTAAAACTGCAAATAAAGTTTTATAATTTCATGCAAATCACTTAAGCACTTTCTTTTCCCCCTCATTTGTCTTACCACTTTTTATGCAAACTTGACAAATTTTTAAAACAAACTGTAGATAAAGCAAAGTCAAGTCAAAAAAGCATTTATTAAGTGCTCCATGTGCGAAGTGCTGAGGATGCAACTCTAAGCTACAAAACAGGCCTTTGCCCTCAAGAACCTTATATCCTAACAAGGGAAGGCAACATATAAAAATGAAAAGGTTTTCCAATGCTGTTTCTTTTTTCCTCATTTGTATTTGTTGATTATAATTTTTAAAAATTTAAAAATTTTAATTTAGTTTAATTTAAATTTTTAAACTTAAAAAAAACATCAAATAAGCCTTTCTTTTTTCCTCATTTATGTTTGTTGATTATAATTTTTAAAAAAAAAAATCTAATAAGCCTACCTTTAAAAAATTGTGATTATAATAGATATTTACACAGGTTTACAAAATGCTTTAGGTACTCATTTCATTTGAGTCTCACAACAACATAGTGAAGTTCTGAGAGCATTATTATTCTACAGGTACAACCACTGTTGTCATTACTATTTTACAGATAAAGAAACTGAAGGTGGAAGAATTTAACTGTTGGTGTCAAAGATAAGATACGACTCCCATGTCCATTTTCTGTATAGCACCTCTGCCTCTCTGTCTAATTGGACAGGTTGAATGAATGTTGGAAACTATGACGGAATATGACATCTGGTCACTGTCCCACACTATCTCTTGGAAGGAGGCATATATGTGACCTAACTCTTTTTTGTCTCTTGTTGCCAACAGAGAATAGAAGGCTCCCTTGATGCAACTTAGAAAACCAATTACAGATGTGGATCCCTGATGTTCCAAGAAGATGAACGGATATTTTCCACGTATCCCAAGAGCACTGTAGTACTTACTCATGAATCTGATGGTCTCTTCTTACAAACAGTGATTTTCTCAGGCCAGCTTGTCATTTCTCAAAACTATCCCTGTGTGTGTGTGCGTGTGTGCATGTATGCATGTCTGTGGTGCATGTGTGTGTGTTAATGTGTTACAAAGATTCTAGAGAAAGAAAAGTGCTGCTAGAAATTCTGGGTCCCATTCCATTTCACACTTTAACCCTCTCTGGAGGTGATTATCACTGCTTCCCAGATTTTGGGAAAAATACAACAGAAATAGAAAGTTCATTGTTCATGGTCCATTGGGGGTCTTTTGAGACTTGAATATTTTATCTTGTACAGAGATAGAGAACTTTGCCAAAGTGTCTACATAAAAAAGAAACATTTTTTAATTTTATGGTAAACTGCCTGTTCTAAGATAAAGATCCTAAAGCTTTGGGGGCCTCTTTTTTCACATGTTCCTTCTAGTCCTTCAAAGGGCCCATTGTTTTGTGCAAACTCTGTCTCTCCTGAAATATACAATGCAGATCAGACTGGAGAAAGGCGGCTCCTTCTGATATGCCCTGACTGGAAACAGAAAAAGCCAAGCTATTGGCAATGGCGCTTTGGGAACATGATGGTTCCCAATGGTTTGGGAAAGTGGAGACAAGGCTTTTATGGAACAGGGCCAACATATAGCATTTAAGAAGTAAACTGAATGAAGCTCAGACGCTCTTAAGCATGTTTCTTTACTCCTTTTCTTTTTTTTCCCTTCAATTTCAATGAAGTCTCAAAGACAGAAGCTGTAATAGAAGGAGCCTCCAGCCAGTAGTTTTCTTCTAGCAAATTAAAATTTCTTACTAATTCTTTTTCTTTAATTTATTCCTTGCTACAGAAATTCTTGCTTACATCACCAAATTATTTCATATTGTATTTAAGACGGGCAGGTGCCCTTCTGCTCCTTTTGCTTTGGAGTTCCATCTGCATACCTAACTAGAGCTATTTCCCTCTCCCTGGTGGCTATAGGCTTGGTTGAAGGGAGAAGGGGGAGGAATGAAGAGTGTTTCAATAAATAAACTTGAACTTTCCTTCAGATTTGTGGAATGGTATTTTTATTGCACAGGGTAGACAGACATAGATGGGTTGCAATCTGTATCACTGGTGGGAGTATGCCTACTGAGGTATGATCTATGATGAGATCATAGTGCCAACTGGACAGTTCACAGTTGCTCTTTCAGCAAACTTTAGGTGGATCTCTCTTCTGGGCCCTTGAAGACCCCAAGCCCCCAAAGGCTTCTGCATGGCCAAAGAGATGTCATCATACAGCTGAAACAGGCTCTTGAGAAAGGTCTGTGCCACATGTTGTTGAAACTACTCCTAGTGTGGGTTCAGGCTTAAACAAGTAGTCATTTTAAATCTGTCAGATTAGCTCATTACAGTTGACCATGCTATAATAATAGCTAGTATTTATATAATAACATGCTATGCGCCAAGTGCTTTATAAATATTTTCTACCTGGTAAGACTTACATGAATTGATGCAAAGGGAACAGAACCCGGAGAACATTATACACAGTAAAAGCAATATTGTTTGATGAAGAACTATGAATGACTTAGCTGTTCCCAGCAATACAACGTTCCAAGACAAACCCAAAGGACTAATGATGAAACATATTATCTGTCTCCAGAGAAAGAACTGATATTGTTTGAATATAGACTGAGGCATGCTATGTTTTCACTTTCTTTCATTTGAGTCTTCTTGTGCAAAATGACTAATACAGAAATGTTTTACATGATTGCACATATTTCTGTATTAGTCATGTTGCAAAAGAATGCACATACACACATACATACACACAATACAGGAAGTGGGGGGAAAAGGGCAATAAATAAATATATGTATGAATAAATAAATAAATATTCTCTCAATTGATCCTCACAGCAACCCTGGGAGGTAGATACTAGTATTATCCTATTTTACAGAGGAGGAAACTGAGGCAAACAAAGGTTTAAGTGACTTGCTCAAGGTCACACGGATTGTAAGTATTGGTTCAGAACTTCCAACTCCAGGCCTAGTACTCTATGTACTATACCACCTTGCTACCCAGATCCAGAGTAGGGTTTCTTGACATGGGGTCCAGAAACTTGTTTTATAAAATATTTGGGAGGAGAAGTGAGGCTGGTGACCTGCACCGCCCTCCCGCACTCAAAACAAAGTCAAGTGCAAGTCATGGCATCATTTCTCTGATGGTGTGGTCTCTTTTACAATGAAGGATGAACACAACAACAACATAAAATATTTGATAATTAATATGATTGATTTCCTTTTGAATCCTATGAAGGGTCTATGTTGTTGTTCAGTCATGAATGATTTCATCTGGGGTTTTCTTGGGAAAGATACTGCAGTGGTTTGTCGTTTCCTTCCCCAGATCCTTTTACAAATGAGGAAACTGAGGCAAACAGGATTAAGTGACTTGTCCAGGATTACATAGCTGGTAAGTGTCTGAGGACAAATTTAAAATCAGGAAGACGAGCCTTCCTGACCCCAGGCCCAGCACTCTATCCACTGTGCTCCCTAGCTGCCCCAAGATATTAGGCTTAGCCAAATCACTAAAGGGTCCAGGACAAAGAGAACAATTACCTTCCCATTAACTCCTCCAGACCCTCTTGCTCACACAAAGTGTGTGATGTCAGAAAACTCAAAGGAACTACTGCTGTCAAGCGTACTTTTTGTCAGTCACTTATTAGTGGAGGCAAGTTAAGGAAATTGCTGAGAACTACGGTAGGTCTTAGGTCTCTACCAGCCACTGAGAGGGTTTGGTGGTTAAGAGGCCAGATTCTTCCTCTGTTTTACCATTTGCTGTTCAATTAAATTCAACAAGCATTAATCAACCAAGCAATAGTATTTCGGTTCCTACATGGTAGACATTGTGCTGGCCATTGAGGATACAACTACTGTGATGTATAAAAAATTCAAGAGACATAGTTTCTGGGTAATTAATTATTTTATTAGTCATGCTAGCAATTAATTAATAAAAGAGATCAATGACACTCTCAAATGCCAAAGACCCCTCATGGAACCCAGTCAGCGATTATATACCCTTGAAAAAGTGGGTGTTCTTGAGGGAAGCAATTGGTTAACAATTAATGAGAAGAATGAATATTATAATAAGAGGTGGGCTTATTCTAATGAAGGGTGAGGTGGGGGGAAACATATGCCTCTGATCCCTCAGTCTTGGACAGAGACTTATCTCTTATCTAGACTTACCCAAACTAACCCAAACTAGACAAAAGGGGGTCGACTTCTACCCAAGCCTGCCTGAGTGGAACACAACGGACTGGAATTCCCCTGAGATTCTTTGTAAGGTTCTCTAGTTGGGTGGGGTCTCTCACCCAGGCTTGAAAGTAAACCACACCATACCACCGCACCCTATTCCCCCCACTTTGGGAGATATCATCCATCAACAATGTCCTTCAGAGACTGAACAACCTACAGATTTCTGAAAAAATCCTGGTCCTAAATAAATAAATAATTATTTGTTAAATGTATTAAATAATTAATTATTAATAATAGAGAAATAATCATTTCTTTCAATACAAAGAATGAAACAATCTGTACTCATCAGGAGCTTACATATTTATGTTTGAACAAAGAGTTCACAAATAATTCAGTCAGTCAGCATTTATTAAGTGCCTGCTATGTGTAGGACATTATTCTAATCTTTGGAGATACAAAGAAAGGCCCCAAAATATTAGTCCTTGTCCCTTAAGAGTTCACATTCTAATGAGGAAAACATGTAAAAATGATAGGGCACTAGATGATAGGAGTCTCATCCTTTGACCATGCCCAGTGTCTTCTCTATTGCAATCCCTGTGTGTCTGTGTGACCCTCCTTGCAGGCATGCACAATGGAGATCCTTACTCTCCACTTCAGAGCAAACATAGATGTACTACCACTGTTTCCTGTCTGCTAACACTGTACTGAAGAGAAGACTTTGATTGCTTGCTAAGTCAAAACTTGATGTGCTTACCAAAGGCATTAACTGGCCATATTGACCGCTTTTACACAAGCTTTTCTGGAATGAAGAGGATGAACTAACTGCAGTGGGTTTGAAATTCTTCCTTCCTTCACCCCCACCCCATCTCTATCCTAGCAATTTATCCCGCTCCCAGGAAAACAGTGAAGGAAATAGTAGATAGGGAGAGATTGATGATTAAAGAGAGAATAGGGATGATAAAGAGGTCAGTCTGTTCTGAAGAGGGAAAAGAATGTCATTAAAAGTGTAGCTATAGAACAGGGCCACACAACATACGACCAGCCAAGGAATTTTGGGTAGCTCTCAAAAAATGTAGGGTTGCCACTGTGTACTGTCCTGTTTGTTACGTGACTTGTGGCAACCAACCATGGTCAGTCTGTCTTTAGTCTAACCTATCTGTGGCCAGAAGTTAAGCCTATTTTAATTTTGGCCCATACTTACTGCCAAGTTGTGCAAGTCTGATATACAAGTTCGCTTTGGCAAAGACAATGGCCACTTCATCAGAGATAGATGTGAAAGAGGAACTAGCTGGGGAAGAAGTCTTAAGCAATGTGATAGAAGAATGAGGAAACAAGAGGGAGCTTTTGGGAAATGACCTCAATGGAGAGGGGCTGGAATATGAGGCAAGATCCACAGATGAGAAGGTGAGGGGACAAGGTACTGCAGAATAGTTGCTGTGGAAAGTGAGATAGTGTAGGGAGAATGATCACACACACACATACACACACACACACACACAACACACACACACACACACACACACACACACACACACCCTTTAAAGACCTGCATGAGAGCAAAAATTAAATAGGAGAGATGTTTTTCTTCATTCCTGCTTCTAGAGAGGAAACATAGCACAAAAAGGAAGGAAGGAAGGAAGGAAGAAGGCGAGAGAGAGGGAGGAAGGAAGAAAGAAAGAGAGAGACAAACAAAAAAGGAAGGAGGGAAGGAAGGAGAGAGGAAGAGAGAGAAGGAAGGGAGGGAAGGAAGGCTATGTATGAGTGGTGATTATTGCATTGGTTTTTTTTTCACTTAAATTCCTGACTAGGAAGAGCTTTTACATATAATAGATGAGGTCTTCATTATCTGAGTATTTATAATTCCAGATCCTGCCAGTACCAGGTTAAATTATGTTTTGTTCTGGGCCTTGATTGCCTTGGTGTAGGGATTTCCCAGTGAGGAAACTCTACCAAGGTAAATCAGCAGCTGCTCTTCTTATAAACTTATGAGAGATTTGCCTGAGGTACTGAAAGGTTAAATGTCTTGAAATGTAACAACTGGCACAGGGCTGCTGCTAGTATCAGAGGGTCTGGAGCATTCACCCTTTTCCTTTCATGGGGCTCCTATCTTTAGAACTCCACACAGATAAGATTCAGGTCAGAGAGGAATCTGCCCTTTTAAGAAGTTCATGCCAGAACTCTCTGGCTCATTACAGCTCTTCAAATCTCTTGGGAAAATTGTGTAACCTTGAGATTTAGATCATGCCTGGGGGGAGTTGTTGTTTGTCCTTCATTTTTAAAGAGGATCAATGACATCATGGGACAACGTCTTGACTCATGGATAAACTGGATTTAAGTGAGGTGGAGCTGTACAAAGTTATCAGCCTCACTCTTTCTTCCAGAGTCATCAATGCCCAGTGGCGATGGTCCAGGTGTAGTGGATGACCCTGGCTTTTTCTGTGTCTCACCAAACTCTGCTTCAGCTGCCTTCATGGCCATTGGGACAAATTGTTCTCGTCCACTCATTCCACTGGGGGAAGTTTTCACGTGCTTGGGGTAGACACCTTCCAAATCAACAACAGGTTTGAGAGTCTTCGGTTGCCTTCTTCAGCATCTTTTTGGGTCTCTTTTAGCAAGCTGTTGACCTGCTTTTCAAGCTCTTCCATGGCCTGAGCCTGTGTTATATTTATTTTGGAGGTACTGGATGCAGAAGCCTTGACTACCTCTGATAGTATGCATTGTTCTTCCTCATCCAAAAGGATGGAAGGAAATACCTGTTCACCAAGAAAGTAACCTTCTAGAGTCTTATTTTTTTACCTTTTTGGGGCATTTTCCCAGACAGTTACTTGACTTTTGAGTCCTTTGTCAAGAGGAGGGTATACTCTGGGGACCAGAAAGTTCAGTTCCTCCAAGGTGGCACAATCAAGGGAGAGGAGATCACTCCTCTCCTGACCTGCACACTGGTCTGAAAGCAACTAAAACTTTTTCTGCCTTGAATCTGCAAGTAGTAGAACTCCCTCTCCACAACTACCTCCAGCTCTGCCATGTCAGCCCAGCATTCCTCCTCACCCCAGGACCGTGTTCAGGGCTGAGATTCACATCAGCCACTAAATTCCCACAGGGGCTTTAGGCCAAGGGCTCCAGGAATGGAGGCTACAGCTGCTGCCACCATTGCCGCCCCCACCACCGTTGCTGCCTGGGGCCTGGGCTAGGGGTGGACCCTGCTTCCTTCTTGCCCAGTTGGAAAAGTCCTCTCACTGACCTTTGAAACTTTATTTGGAGCTTGTGGGTTGAGGGGTCTAGGAACCTTCGCTGCTGTTGGGGATTCCACACCCGAGGTTATTGCAGTCCTGTTCCTCTCGGTGCTGCACAGCCAAGGCTAGGCTGCTCTCTGCTCTGTGCTCCGTGCAGTGGACCTTTTCTGTCAGCCTTCCAGGTTACCTTTGGCTGGAAATCTTTCACTCTATCATTCTGTGGCTTCTGCTGCTCTAGAATTTGTTGAGAGTCATTTTTATAGGTATTTTATGGGCTGTGGGGGAAGAGCTAGAGTATGTGCATTTCTACTCTGCCATCTTGGCTCTGCCCCCCCCCCCCCACCTCCCCTTCAGTTACCTTCAGCCTGGTTTAGTCCATCTGCCAAGACTATTTTACCAATATGCGGCTGCAGTACATACTACTCACCAGTAAGAGTTGAGGGCCAGGTAGACATCAAAGGTAGATGAACAACCCTGAGAAGGGCTCAACAAGTCTTCATACCAGAGGTGTTAGTCTTCCTTAAAAATCAGAAGAGAGTAGAATGTAAGTCAGATATAGAACAACAATTTACTTCCTCTACACAAAAGAAATGCTTAACAGACAAAAGGCTCACAAACGTTATTGGTGAAGTCTCAAGCAATAGTAACTTATAACTACTGTTAGACCCTCCTAGAAGTTTGAAACTTAAAACATTAAAGCACAAAACATTTCATGAGACTGATGGATTGGTATTTCACCTTCACCTTGTATCTGCACAGTTTAAACAAATCCTTCTAAGTCCATATCTTCTGGCAAGCCAGGGCAAGGTTTGGCCTTATCCTTCTTATGGTTATCATTTTTAGCAGTGCTAAAGTGATGTGGAACATTGCACATATTTTCAGGATATTTTTTTTATTAGTTTTGCTGATTATTTTCATTCTTTTTCCTCTTTCCCTTTTAAAAATAATCTTTGTTATATAATAGAGCAGCTCCGTGGGAGACTGGAGAAGGGATACAGGGTTAAAAATAGGTGATGTAAAAGCAAATGACATCAATAAAAATTAATTTAAAAAAAAAGAAAATTATCTATAGTAGCTTTAGGTGAGCTCCCTCCTGAAGTATAGCCAGCATTGACTGAGAGACCCAGAAGCTCCTGACCTCTCAGATTCACAAGTTTACCTCCAAGGCAACCAAATCCCTCTGAGGATTTCTATTCAGTCAACTATGTGAAGGAAAAATAACACAAAGCAAAAGAGGCAGTAGAGACTCAAGCTAAAACTTACCTAGCTGAGCCCCTGTTCTAACCATTACATACAAATTGGGACCTTGGAGTTCCAATCAAACATCCCTCCCCTCTTCCCCCAGCTGTTCACTATGAAATGTTCCTGTTTTAAGAGGACTTAAGTAGTCTTTTTTCTGATGCTAACGGTTCTCAGATTATGAGAACTTCCTATGCCTCCTTTTAGTCCAGCTGTTGATCAGTCATAACCCCGTTTGGGGTTTTCTTTTCAAAGAACCACTAGGGTAACTTGCTATTTCCTTCTCCAGCTCATTTTAACAGATGTCTTCCATCATTCTGATGAATATCTGGCCACTTGACTCAAATGGCTCTGGAGGACAAAGTGAAGCTGGTGAATTCCCCATAGCCCTCTCTCACTCAAATTAAAGTCAATTGCAAGTCATTTCATCATTTCCCTGATGTCACGGTCCTCTTCAAGAATGAAGGACAAACACAATCTGTGAGTATGCTAAGCTGTAATGGAGCTTCTGCCTCTTTCTCAAAAACTAGGCCTTAAATCCATTTCACTCTGGAGCTTGTAGATTGAACAATAATAGATCCCTGCCTAAGCACCACTTAATGTCTATTTTTTGGACCCTCCTGGCTCATTGTTGTTGTACTTTATTTTCAAGGAAGTCCAAAATGACATCACTGTGCCAGATTCAAGTTTCAATGCATCCAATTGTGGCCATTCAGACCAGTGCAAGCTCAGAATGCTCTACCACAGGTTGGGCACAAATAGTCCATGTGAACATTTGGGGTGGATACTCTAAATTTGCACATTCTTCATCTCCTTTGAGTGGTTTCATTTCTTCTTTGCTCATAGAGCATAGCACCTTCTCTGATGTGGGCATGCCATGCTGAGCAGTCCTGTGCCAGTGTCTCCCATGTCACACAACTAATTCCAAAGTTCTTTAGAGAGACCTTGAGAGTGTCCTTCTATCACTTCTTCTGACCACCATGTGAATGCTTGCCCTGTGTGAGTTCTCCATAAAACAGTCTTTTGGGCAAGTGTACGTTTTGCATTAAAACAACATGGCCAGCCCATTAGAGTTGTACTTTCTGAAGCAGAGTATGAATGCTTGGCATTTTAGTTCAAGCAAGAACCTCTGCCAGGTGATCTTCATAATTTTCCTAAGACAATTCAAATGGAATTGCCAGTTTCACAGGCATGCAACAATGAGGTCAGCACAACAGCTCTGTAGACCTTCAGTTTGGTAGTCATTCTAATACCTCTTCTCTCCCACACTTTCCTTTGAAACCTCCCAAACACTGAGCAAGCTCTGGCATGTGGCAAAGCCTTCCTGGCTCGAAGTGATTGTAAATAATAACTGTTTCTCTTTTGGCCAGCAAAAGCCTGAGGGTCTACCTCTTACAGTTTGATTTTTTTTTTTTTATTAAAGGAGCCATCCCTTGACTCACTTCTTAAAGAGGCTTCAACCTGTGCAGAGCTGAGTTCATTATCTTCCCCTTTCCCATTCCCAAACCCAAACCCAGCCTTTCTTCAAACTTCTCTAATACTGTTGAGGTCTTTCTGTCTTTCTAGTCATCCATGTTCACAACTCTGATGTCATCCTTTCCTCACACTCACCCAATCAATCAACATTTACTAAATGCTTTCTACAAGCCAGGTTCTGGGCTAAATGTTGGGAATACGAAAGGAGGCAAAAGACAGTCCCCACCCTGCCCTCAGAGAGCTTAGATCTAATGGGAGAAACAACATGCAAACAAATATAAAAACAGCAAGTTATATACAAGATAAATAGGAGATAATTAACAGAGTTAAGGGTGTGAAACAGGCCTGCACAACATATAGCCCATAGGCTGCTTGCAGCCCATCAAAGGATTTCGGGCAGCCAGAGAAAAATGTAGAGGATGTAAAAGAGAGCAAAAATGTAACAAGTACTTTGTGCCCCGCTTGACCCACCTTCCACTGGTCACTACTGTGCCTGTCATGTAACATGGAGGGTGGGTTGCCACTTCGAACTCACTCCTGGTAGTCATGTGACCCTCGATGACCAACCATCATCAGTCTTACTCTAGTCTGAGAAGAGGCAGAGTCATATTCACTGTTTTTAGTCATTATTGGTGTTAAACAGAGACAAAGTGAATGCAGCGGGCTATTTGATGAGCAGCAACTAGAGGTCTTCTCCTTCCTCTCTCCTCAGTCACATCCAAGTTACATGAGTGTCTGGTGCTCTCTCTAAAGTCAGACACTCAGTTCAGTATTTCTTTGTATGTGGACAGTTGCTGTGAAGATTTTTTGATTCTGACATTAAGGTTTTTGGGGTGACAAAAAGAAACAGAAGATTGAATCAGAACACAGAATGTTTAATCCGGAGTGGACAAATAGATACTTGTTTACTTATGTAAGAGACAAAATATTGAGCCTTATTTGCCAAGAAGTAATAGCCATTCCGAAGGAATACAATCTTTGTCACCATTTTTGCATCAAAACATCCTGAGTTAAGTAAATTGGACACCAGTGAAAAACAGATTAAAGAATTCAAATTATTGAAAGTCTCAGTGGGAAACAACACTTTTTTCAAGAAAGTAAACTCAGAAAATGAAGCAGCTACTAAGGGTTAGTTTTCAGATTTCTAAAGAAATTGATTTCGAATGTGATTCTGGAGTACACTAAACTGATTGCTGACAAGAAGTGTAATACATCCTGTTAACTAAATGTAAACTGTAAGAAAACCTGTAAAATGTATTAAAACTTGTGTTACTTAGCAAGGTAATTTTTTTTTTAACATTAATGTGATTTCATGATAAATGATAAATAAAAAGCTTAAACAATAAGTGTAATTAATTGGTATTAATTGAAATCTCCGTTTTTCTAAAATATGGCTAATTTTCAAAATAGTTTAATCATTAATTATATCTTTATGCGAAAAGGGAGCTGCTAAAAACCTATCTGCTGCCTGAAGAAATGTAGCCTATTTTACTTTTGACCTTTACCTACTCCAATACAGCCAAGCTGTGCAAGTCTGTTCTAGAATTAAGAAGGGTTAGGGAAAGCGTTCTGTAGAAGTTTGGATTTTAGCTGGGACTTAAAGAAAGCTGGGGAGGTTAGTAGTCAGGTCAGCAGTTGGAGTGAAAGAGGGATAGCATTTCAGGCATTAGGAACAACCAGAGAAAATGCCTGGAGCCAAGAGATGGTGTGTCTCATTTATGGAACAGTCAGGAAGCCAGCATCCCTGGATCAAAGAGTATGTGTCAGGGAGTAAGGTATAAGAGGACTAGAAAGGTAGGAAGGGATAAAGTTATAAAATGCTTTGAATGCCACAAATTTTGTATTTGATCCTAGAGGCAATAGGGAACCAGCCATTGGAGTTAATTGAGTGAGGTACTAGTGGTGGTAGTGTTTGTGACATGGTCAGATCTAGCTTTAGGAAAATCACTTTAGTGGCTGAATGGATGTTGGACTGGAGTGGGGAGAGATGTAAGGCAGGCCCAGACTATTGTAGTAATCAAGATTATTGTAATAATCTAGGCGTGAAACCTGCACTAGAGTGATGGCAGTGTCAAAGGAGAGAAGGGGACATAATAGAGAGATGTTGCAAATGTGAAATCAGCAGACCTTGGCAACAGATTGCATATGGGGGAATGAGAGAGACAGTGAAGAGTATATGATGATTCATAGGTTGCAAGCCAAAATAGTTGGGAGGATGGTACTGTCTTCTACAGTAATATGGAAGGTAGGAGGGGAGCAGAGAGTTTAGGGGAAAAGAGGATGAATTCTCCTTTTAGACATATTAAGTTCAAAGTTGTCTACTGGTCATCCATTTCAAGATGTCCAAAAGATATCATCTGGAAGAAAAAGGTCCAAAATGTCAAGGGAATTAATGAAAAGAAATGCTAGGGAAGGTAGCCTAGCCATACCAGATCTTAAATTGTTTTATAAAATAGCGATCATCCAAACCACTTGTTACTGGCTAAGAAATAGAGTGGTAGATCACTGGAATAGGTTAGGTACACAAAACACAGTAGTCAATGAATATAGCCGTTAACTGTTTGATAAACCCAAAGACCCCAAAATCTGGGATAAGAACTCACTATTTGACAAAATTTGCTGGGAAAACTGGAAAATGGTATGGCAGAAATTGGGCATAGACCAACATCTGAAACTATACACCAAAATAAAGTCCAAATGAGTACACGATTTAAGTATGAAGGTTGATCCTATAAACAAATTAGGGGAGCAAGAAATAGTTTATTTGTCAGATTTATGTTGAATGGAGGAATTTATGAACAAACAAGAGGTACAGAACATTACAAAATAAAAAATGGATAATTTTATTACATTAAATTGAAAAGTTTTTGTACAAACAAAGCCAATGCAACCAATATTAGGAGAGAAGCAGAAAACTGGGAAAGAATTTTTACAACTGATGTCTGTGATAAAGGCCTCATTTCTAAAATATATAGAGAACTGAGTTAAATACAGATGATTGATTGTATTGACCAATTGATAAATGGTCAAAGGATATGAACAGGCAGTTTTCAGAGGATGAAATTAAAGCTATCTGTAGTCATATGAAAAAAATGCTCTAAATCATTATTGGAGACATGCAAATCAAAACAACTCTGAGGTACCACATCACATCTATCAGACAATGAAATGATAAGTGGAAGATGTGGGAAAGTTGGAACGCTAAATTCATTGTTGGTTGAGCTGTGAGTTGATCCAATAATTCTAGAGAGCAATTTGGAACTATGCCCAAAGGGCTATAAAAATGTGCATACCCTTGACTCAACAATACTGCTTCTAGGGCTGTCTCCCAAAGAAATCATAAAAATAGGAAAAGAACTCACACGTACAAAAATATTTATAGCAGTTCTTTTTGTAGTGACCAAGAACTTGAAATTGAGGGGATGCCCATCAATTGAGGAATGACTGAACAAGTTGTGGTATATGAATGTAGTGGAATACTATTGTGCTATAAGAAATGATGAACAGGTGGATTTCAGAAGAGATTTATATGAACTGATGTTGAGTGAAGTGAGCAGAACCAGAAGAAATAGCCACAGTGTGTGATGACTGATTTTGATAGACATCTCAGCAATGGAAGGACCTAAAACAATTCCAAAGGACTCATGATGGAAAATGCCATTCACATACAGAGAAAGAACCAAGGAGTCAGAATGCAGATCGAAGCCAACTATTTACTTTTTTGTTTTATTATTTTTTGTTTCTCATGGTTTCTCCTATTCATTAAAATTCTGCTATGCAACATGACTAATGTGAAAAATATGTTTAATAGGAATGTATGTGTAGAGTCTATATCAGATTGCATAATGGGGAAGGAGGGAGAAGGAGGGGGAGAAAATTTAAAACTTATGGAAGTGAATGTTGAAAACTAAAAATAAATGAATATATGAATAAAACTAGCTATATCTAGAAAATTTTTTAAAAAGATGTTCAGGGGGCGGAGCCAAGATGGCGGAGTAGAAAGACGCACATACACATAGCTCCGAACCCACAACCCATAGAACATCTACAAAAAAGTAACTCACAGCAAATTCTGCACCCAGAGGCCACAGAACATTGAAGCCAGGGAGATTTCTGTTCCAGAGAGACCTGCAAACCTCTCGCAAAAGGTCCTTCGCGCCAAGGACTGGGCGCCGGGCGGCCGCGGCACCAAGAGGAAAAGATCCGAGCAGGCTTCAGGGACGGGATCTCCAGCGGCCACGCGGGTCCCTCCACCCACAGGTGACAGGGGTCGGTGAGAGGGTCTCTTTGGCAGGTCGAGAGGGGAGTGGGGTGCCCCCATAACTCAGGCCCCCTTGGGAGGCAACAGCGGAGGCGGGAGCAGACCGGGGCTCCCCAAGCAGACAGGAGCCCGGATCCATTGTTGAAGGTCTCCACATAAACCCCCTGAGGGAACTGAGCCTGTAAGGCGGCCCTGCCCCCACCTGAGCACCTGAACTTAATCTCACACTGAATAGCAGCCCTGCCCCCACCAAAAGCCCTGAGGCTGGGAAGCAGCATTTAAATCTCAAACCCCAAGCACTGGCTGGGAGGATCCGGAGGAGAAGTGGGTGTGAAGAGAATATTCAGAAGTCAAATCACTGGCTGGGAAAATGCCCAGAAAAGGGAAAAGAAAAAAGACTATAGAAGGTTACTTTCTTGGGGAACAGGCATTTCCTCCCTTCCTTTCTGATGAGGAAGAACAGTGCTTACCATCAGGCAAAGACACAGAAGTCAAGGCCTCTATATCCCAGCCCACTCAATGGGCTCAGGCCATAGAAGAGATCATAGAAAATCAAGTTAGAGGTGGAAGAAAAGCTGGGAAGAGAAATGAGAGACATGCAGTCAAAGCATGAACAGCAGATCAGCTCCCTGCTAAAGGAGACCCCAAAAAATGATGAAGAAAATAACACCCTGAAAAATAGGCTAACTCAATTGGCAAAGGAGGTTCAAGAAGCCAATGAGGAGAAGAATGCTTTCAAAAGCAGAATTAGCCAAATGGAAAAGGAGATTCAAAAGCTCACTGAAGAAAATAGTTCTTTCAAAATTAGAATGGAACAGATGGAGGCTAATGACTTTATGAGAAAGCAAGAAATCACAAAACAAAACCAAAAGAATGAAAAAATGGAAGATAATGTGAAATATCTCATTGGGAAAACAACTGACCTGGAGAATAGATCCAGGAGAGACAATTTAAAAATTATGGGCCTACCTGAAAGCCAGGATCAAAAAAAGAGCCTAGACATCATCTTTCATGAAATTATCAAGGAAAACTGCCCTGAGATTCTAGAACCAGAGGGCAAAATAAGTATTCAAGGAATCCACAGATCACCGCCTGAAAGAGATCCAAAAAGAGAAACTCCTAGGAACATTGTGGCCAAATTCCAGAGTTCCCAGATCAAGGAGAAAATATTGCAAGCAGCTAGAAAGAAACAATTCAAGTATTGTGGAAATACAATCAGGATAACACAAGATCTAGCAGCTTCCACATAAAGGGATCGAAGGACGTGGAATAGGATATTCCAGAAGTCAAAGGAACTAGGACTAAAACCAAGAATCACCTACCCAGCAAAACTGAATATAATACTTCAGGGGAAAAATTGGTCTTTCAAGCATTCTTGATGAAAAGACCAGAGCTGAAAAGAAAATTTGACTTTCAAACACAAGAATGAAGAGAAGCATGAAAAAGTAAATAGCAAAGAGAAGTCATAAGGGACTCACTAAAGTTGAACTGTTTACATTCCTACATGGAAAGACAATATTTGTAACTCTTGAAACTATTCAGCATCTGGGTACAGGGTGGGATAACACACACACACATGCACATGCACATGCACACACACATAGAGACAGAGTGCACAGAGTGAACTGAAGACGAGGGGATCATATCTTAAAAAAAAATGAAATCAAGCAGTGAGAGAGAAATATATTGGGAGGAGAAAGGGAGAAATGGAATGGGGCAAATTATCTCTCATAAAAGAGGCAAGCAAAAGACTTTTTAGTGAAGGGAAAAAGAGGGGAGGTGAGAGAAAAACATGAAGTTTACTCCCATCACATTCCACTAAAGGAAGGAATAAAATGCACAGTCATTTTGGTATGAAAACCTATCTTACAATACAGGAAAGTGGGGGATAAGGGGATAAGCAGGGTGGGGGGGATGATGGAAGGGAGGGCACGGGGAGGAGGGAGCAATTTGAGGTCAACACTCATGGGGAGGGTCAGGATCAAAAGGGAGAACAGAAGTAATGGGGAACAGGATAGGATGGAGGGAAATATAATTAGTTCTTACACAACACTACTATTATGGAAGTCATTTGCAAAACTACACAGATCTGGCCTATATTGAATTGCTTGCCTTCCAAAGGGAAGGGGTGGGGAGGGAGGGAGGGCAGATTGGCAGACAGGGGCAATTAGAACGCTCGGGTTTTGGGGTGGGGGGAGGGGACAAAAGGGGAGAAATGTGGAACCCAAAATTTTGTGAAAATGAATGTTAAAAGTTAAATAATAATAATAAAAAAAAAGATGTTCAAAAGGTAGTTGAAGGTGTGGGATTGGAGGTCAGGAGAGAATTTCAGGAGATGGTGGTTAAATCTTCACCCCACTCATACAATTAGTTGCCAAATCTTGTCATTTCTATCCCTACAACATTTCTCACAACTTTTCTTCGTTGACGCAATCAACACATTAGTTCAGGGCTCCATCATTTTTCATCTGGGTCATTGCAACAACCTCTTATTGCTTTCCCTGCCTCAAATCTCTCCCCTTTCCAATCATCCTTCACAAAGCAGTCAAACTGATTTTCCTAAAGTGCAAATATGATGGCATCACTTCAGTAAGCTCAAATAGTTCTCTATTAACTCTAGAATCTAATTCCTCTTTGTTGCTTTTGCTGTTCAGCTGTTTTCAGTCATGTTGGACTCTTTGTGATCTTTATCTTTGCCAAGAAAACCCCAAATGGGGTCACAAGGAATTAGACATGACTGAAAAATGACTAACCAACAAATGGCAAAGATACTGGAGTGGTTTGCCATTTCCTTCTCCAGCTCATTTTACAAATGAGGAAACTGAGGCAAACAGGGTTAAGTGACTTGCCCAAGGTGACACAGCTAATATGTACTTGAGGCCAAATTTGAACTGGGAATTGGGGATGAGTCTTCCTGATTTTAGGGCCTGGCACTCTATCCATTGGGTCACCTAGCTGCCCACTAATTCAACTAATTGACATTTAAAGCTCACAACAAACTGGTTTCATCCTATCTTTGTAGCCAATAAATGTCTGATATTGAATTTGAACTCAGGGTTTTCTCATTCCAGTCTAGCATGCTCTCTAATCTGACGCTTAGCTACTTTCACCATTTCTCTAGCTTTCACTAAATTCCTGCTCTGGTGATTTATCTAGAATGGAGATACCACTGAATTCTTGGAGGCATGACAAAGGAGAGATATTACAGGTAGCAGGCCCAATTAAGTTGTAAAGTTTTCAGGTGTGGGCTAACTCTTCCAAATACAAGCTTATGGAGATTTCAGGTGATAAAATTTTCAATCACAACTCTGTAAGTTGTGATCCGTGTGGGTAGAGGAATTAGCCACTGCAATAATGACCTCTTGAAGAAATGAAGTAGGCATTTTTCCTATGTTGCTCGTTCAGATCCAGAGTTTTGTGATGATGCAATCTTTGAAAGATGTAGCACTGTATTGCCCCCTGGTGGAGAAGAAATTTACAGTCTCAATTATGGCTCTTGGGAGAAGTGATTGACTTGTTGGGTTCAGTATACAAGTTCTGTTTGTTACAAGTACACTGGGTCCAGAAATGTCCAGTGTCAGCTACAAAAACATGGTGGCTAAATGAATGAACTGGTAAAGAAAGCGTTTTAACATTTCTTGAGCTGAATTGGTTAATGTTTAAAGAACTGAGTTTGAAAATAGGACCATAAATTTCAAACTGGAAAGGACCACAGGAGTCATCTTGTCCACTTTATTTGAATTTGGATAAACCCCAAAAACTCTCTCTCTTAAAAAAACAAAAGAATTTGAGTATATTTTCCTTTCTGCTAGATTGGTAAATGTGCCTACTAGTGAGTTATGTGCAAGCATGAATGGGTGAGAAAAGTCCCTAGCTAATAAAAATCTCACCTTTATGTTAATTAGATAATATCTTCAACCAAGGGGAAATTTTCATGAGATAGGCAGCAAAGAATCCAAAAAGGAACTCAAGTAATGCACAAAGTAAGAAATGCACTCAAGTAATACACAATAATTATACATTGAATAATACACTCAAGTAATACAGAGTTAAGCACCAGATTTCCTGAGGTCTAGGTTTGAAAAGTCATATCCAGGTGGTTTTGGTTCATTTTAGGTTATTAATCTCTGTCTCTGAATAAAATTTTCCCTTGCTTACCAAGTAGAGCTGGCTTGAGAATACTTATAGTGTCTGAAATGTGTCTAGGGTGGGATGGGTGCTATCTGAAGAGGGAGACCCTGTCTCTGCCACTTTCCACTGGATGTCTCTGTCTCTTACTCTCTACTCAGATGCAAACATTTGGATATGGATCCAAATGTATCTCTAAGCTAGTGGCTCCCACTATTCATGAATTAACTGCTGTAGGATTGTGCTTTATATATATAAAAAAGACAAAGAAAGATAGCAATGAAAGAACAGAAAACAGGGGAAGGAGTACAATTGACTTGATGGCAACTGCAGAAACTCGACATTTCCTATTTTAAACTCCTCCTCTTGAGGGGAGGAGAGAGAGACAAAACTATGAGTGATTTCTCAGTGAATGAGAAATGCTTCTTTCTCTAATTAGGAGACAGGGGAGAAGGAGATTGTCCCTGAGAGGGGTGATTGGCTTGTGGCACCAATTGTTATCCACAGAAATATAGAAGCACCCTCATCTGTTGCTGGTGTAGCAAAACAACATTGGGTTCATCATAACAGCAGTACCTTGTCACAATATTTCACAAGGGAAAGGGCTAGGGAACTAAATGTCTGGATACCTTGATACCTGCTCATATGGTTCCAAGATGGATGGTGAAGTTTTGTAATACAGATTCATGAGCTCTGTGTTCCTTACCCCTTTCTTTTTGATTTCTTTATACCAGAAATCATCACCAAAAAGCCTTCCCAGAAGTCTCAGTTCCAAAACACTGCTAATTAGTGGACGTCTGGAATAGCATCTGCTTGAACATCTCATCTCCATGGCAATCCTAGAATTACCTTTTTTTCTTTTAAATTTTCTTTTTATTTATTATGAGCTTAAAATCTACAGAAAAGAGCAGAAAGGAGAAAGGTATAAGGAACCATAAAATTCTATTATGTTTGGTTTTTCAGCAGATATTAAATTTAACCCCATGGGGGAAGATTCCCTGCAAATCTATGTCCCTTTTGAACTTCCTTCTGTTATGCTAATGTTTTTTAGGTAGTTCACGATATTCTTTTCTTTTCTTATTTTTTTGTATCCTTGGGATTACCCACCAACATTTCACTCTCTTTTAGCAAATAATGCAAACCTCAGGCTAAGTAAGAGCCTTGGAATTTGTGTTTGAGTGTTTACCTCCACAAAGTTTCTCTTCTACTCATACTTTAACAATATTTAAATTAACAAATAAAAATACCCTAGTTATACCAGCTTCTCCTAGGTTAAGAGGAATCAGTTCCTCAAAGTCTCATTATCCTTTGGCAAACTGATGAAATAGGTTCTGGACCAGCTTCCGGTGGATCATCAAAGTACAGACATCCAAAGAAATAGTATCTAAGCATACAGGCATCTGGTTGGTGCAATAGGTTGAGTGTAGGACTGGGAATCAATGAGTTCTGAGTTCAAATCCTACCTTAGACACTTACCAGCTGTGTGAGTCAGAGCAAATCATTTATCCTCTGTGTTTCAGTTTCAGTTAATAATAGTGCCTACTTCACAGGGATACCCTTGTGAAGGTAGAATGAGTTAGCATATATAAATTACTTTGCAAAACTTGAAGAAATATGTAAATACAAGCCTTATTATTATTAATCCTGCTTGAAGTAGCCTATTGACCCCTCTCTAGTCACCTGAATTCCAGTTCCATCCAGGCGACAAATCATACATTTGTTTATTTATCCAGTCAATCAACAATCATTTCTTGATTCTGAACTGTGCCAAGCACTGTGAATAAAAAAAAATACTCCAAGATGCTTACGTTTCATTTATATATAAATCAGAAAATAAAAGATAAATAGGTAGAAGATAATCTTAGACTCCATGACACTAATATTTGCAGGGGGTGAAGTGGGAAGAGACCAGAAGAGGCCTTTTTTAGGAGAAAGAGCTTGAGCTGAGTCTTAAAGGAAGTGAGAGAGTCTAATATTCAGAAACGAAAGGAGAACATTCCAGGCTCATGTTCAGGCACAGAGACAGGAGACAGAATGTCATATATGAGGAATCTATATGTATGAACATATGTAGGCAATTTTGGCTGGATTTTAGAATTTGTAGGAAGAATTTGAGATGCCTATGGAGCATCCAGTTCAAAATGTCAAACAGGAAAGTGATGTTGCAAGACTAGAAATCAGAAGTGAGAAGGGCTGGATAAATAAATCTGGGAGTCATGTGGAGGGGGGCTCTGACACATGCGCATAACAGAGGCACTCTTATGAAAGACAACAAGGACCTGCTTCTGGGAGAAGATATTTTGCATTCCTCTACTGCATGATGGTAACAGACCATTAGCTGCATTGCTGGGAATCACTGACATATTTAAAACTACCAGGCTGAGACATTGTCTCTCTGTGTGTCTCTGTCTGTTTCTCTCCTCTCCTCTTCATTCCTCTCCTCTCCATTCTTTCCCTCTCCTCTTTTCTCTCTCTCTCTCTTCTTCTTTTCTGTCTCTCTGTCTCTCTCTGTCTCTGTCTCTTCCTCTCTTCTGTCTCCCTCCCTCCCTCCTCCTTTTTCTTTCTCTTCTTCTTTTCTCTCTCTCCTCTTCCTCTCTCTCTCCTTATTCTCTCTCCTTTTCTCCCTCCTCCCTCTCTCTCCCCTCCCCACCTCTTGCTCTCCGTTTCTGTTTCTCTCTTTTTTCCCAGGAGTATCCAGAGATGTAGGTCTTGCTCACTCGCAGCATGGACACCATTCACAAAGCTGGGTGGGGAAAGGGCCACCTTCATTTTCTCCTTAGGCCCCAGCTATGTGGTTGGAGTTTTGCTTTGTTTAATTTCTCCTTTTCCATTCTAGGTGCATAGAGTGGAGTCCCTAGATTCAGGAGTGGGGTGACCTTGGAGACAGGATTCCAGACTGGATGTGGCTGCCAGCTTAGAAGGGAAGCCCTGAGAATTCAATATGCTGAGATATAAGTCCATTTGGAATTTAGTGGAACTCAAACTATAGAGGAATTGAGTTAAGCTGTGAACCACTAATCAGACTGCTAGGAAGTCCAATAGAAGGAGAACTGGGCCTGGAGACAGGAAGACCCATCTTCCTGAGTTCAAATCTGGCCTCAGAAACTTCCTTGATGTGTGACCCTTGGCAAGTCACTTAACCCTCTTTGCCTCAGTTTCCTCATTTGTAAAATGAACTGGAGAAGGAAATGGCAAACCACTCCATTATCTTTATCAAGAAAACCCCAAATAGGGTCAGGAAGAGTAGGACATGATTAATCCACTAACCAACAAAAATAATGGAAATCTAATATTCCTGCCCTTCCCAGAGATCAAGGGGTTTGGGGGGGGGGGGATTATGCTCCTTCTAGGTGTTGGGGGGAAAACATTTCTATGTTTGTTTTTGCTATACCTTTGAAGTTAATATTCCTTTATAAAAGCAAATCTGACTGTGAAGTGGCTAAATGGAACTGGGGTATGAGGGACTTCCTAAATTTGAAGGAACAAAACAGGGGCCCCTCTGGGGCTATACACATAAATATACCCAACAAGTGGTCATCCAGTGTCTACTTGAAGACTTCTGAGAAGTGAAGCCCCTTTCACTTTCAGACAGCTCTAACTGTTAGGAAGTTTTCCCTGACATCTAGCCTAAATTTAAGTCCTTAACTAGTTTCACTTCTGTTCGTTGCCCCTGGTTTTTCCCTCTGGGGCCAACGGAACAAATCTAACTCTTCCTCTTCACGACAGTCCTGCAGACACTAGAACACAATTATCATGTTCCCCCTAAGTTTTCTCTTTGCCAGGCACAACACCTGACCCCCACCCCTACCCCTTAAATCTGTCTTTTTATGATGGACTCTAGGACCTTTGACATGTTGGCTGCCTTCTCACACTTTCCAGTTTATCAGTGTCCTCAAACTGGTGTCCAGAAATAAATACAATCCTCCAGAGAGTCTGATGGAAGCAAAGTACAGTGGGATAATGATCCTTCCCATCCCCACCCCCTGACTCTGACCCCTTCCTGGAAACTCTAGCCTTTCCATTGCAGCCCAAGATTACGTTACCACTTACAGCACCATATCTCACTGATGACTTGTCTTAAGCTCTTGATCCATGTGTTTCAGATAAACTACTGTCTGTCCCTTCTTCCCTCTCTCACCTTGTCATTGTGAAACTGGTTCTTTTTAGGGGGGGGTACCTCAATGCAAGATTAGATTCAACTGGTGCTCTAGCTGGTCAAGATCTTTTTGGATCTTCATGTTATTCAGTGTGTTAGCAATCTCTCCCAACTTCATGTCACCTGTAAATTTGATGAGCATGTCATCTATGCCTTTATCCAAGTCACTAATTAAAACACACACACACACACACACACACACACACACACACACACACCCCAAAGCAAAACAACATAGGGCCAAGAACAAATCCCTGGTATATGCCTGTCATGTTGTCGTTAACATCTACTCTTTGTGTCTGGCCATCCAACTAGGTCTCAGTCCATCCAAAGGAATACAAAGGTAAACACAAGTGAGACACTTTGAGAAACTTTACAAGTTCCAGATAGGAAGATGATACACGTAACCCCCAAGAACTTTATCATCATTAGGCCAATTAAAAGGAGTCTACTTAGAAAGGGGACATGGTTGTGAGTCTATTATGTTAAGATGATCTTGAAAGAAGAATGGAAAACTAAAAAAGAAGGATGTTTCAGGAAAAGGAGGGAGGGAAGAGAAGAATGGAGGAAATCATTTCCCATTAAAAAAGGTGTGCAAGGAAGAATTTTGTATTATTTTCAAACCCATATCTCTCCCACCATAGTAGTATCAAATACTTTATCAAAAGCCATTCTAAAATCTAGGTTCAACTATAAAGAAGGTTTCAAAGAAATGTGGAAAGATTTGTATGTACCAACAGTGGTGGGCGAAATCTGAAGTCATTGAGGAAACAAATGTTCAGGCTTCTGAGTGTATCTATTTATTAAACAGTGCATGGCAATTGCGAAACAAAATGAGACCAGACCTTCTCAGCTTTGCCCTGGATTCTGAATACATGGGGAGACAGATTTTTTTAATGTATAAAAAATAAGAAAAAAATTAATAGCATATAAACCAGAATACAAGACTAGGTGATCTAATTTCTAACTGGAGGAAAGGGTAGGGGCTTTCCAATTTGGGAGTGGAGTGTGAACAGATGCAATTCCCTGACATCAGAAAAAGAAGCATCCCACTACCTACCAAGTGTCTGGATTCAATTAAAGGAACAAGGAAACAGTAGCTGATTAACCAGTAAGAGCCAGTTTTCAGATAAGGTGTGTCATTTCCTTGAGATACATAATCTGAGAAAACTCCCTGCATCAGTCTTCCGATATGATGAAGTTTCTGGTCAGCACAACCTAGGTCCTTAGTTAAGGGTCTCTAAGCAACAGGCAGAGGTGGTCTTGCTTCCCAGCCATGCAGGGCTAGGTTCAAACAATGCAATAAAGTTTTCTCACAATTCTAATAATTGAATACAGTTTTCTCACGAAACAGAGAACGGATTAGACCCATAATTGAATAGAAAGGGAACTGAATTAGATCCAGAACTGAGTCACAAGATGGAGTTAATGTGGTTCACTCAATTTCCACAATTCTCCCACAATACAGAATGAAGTGAGCAGAACCAGAACAATTTGTAACATTGACATTGTAAAAAATGAACACTTTTGAAAAACTTCGGAACTCTGTTCAGCTAAGTCATCAGCCTTGATGACTCCAGAGGACTGGTATAAAAGAACACCACCTGCCTCATGAGAGGGATGCTAACATACAGAATAAGAAATGCATTTTTAGAAATGACCTGTATGTTTTGCCTTACTGGGCTTATGTGATAAAGGAATTCTTTGTCTATTTGTTGATTGGCCTTTCCTCCCTCCCTCCCTCTTTCTTCCTCCCTCTCTCCCTCCCTCCCTTCCTCCCTCTGTACTTTCCTTCTTTCCTTCCTTCCTTCCTTCCTTCCTTCTTTCCTTCCTTCCTTCCTTCCTTCTTTCCTTCCTTCCTTCCTTCCTTCCTTCCTTCCTTCCTTCCTTCCTTCCTTCCTTCCTTCCTTCCTTCCTTCCTTCCTTCCTTCCTTCCTTCTTTCCTTCCTTCCTTCCTACCTTCCTTCCCTTCTTTCTTCCTCTCCTTTCTCCCTCCTTCCTCCCTTTCTCTTTTGTTCTCTTCCTTTCCTCTCCTCTCTTTTCCTTCATTTCTTTCTTCCTTCCCTTGGTTTCTAATCCCTTTCTATCCCCATTCCCTTCTTAATTTTATTTATTTCTGTGACTTCAACTACCACATCTTTCTTTGCATCTTTGTCCCTACTTACCTATAGGATATCTCCACCTAAGTTATCCACTGGCACCTCAAACTCAACAAGTCTGAAGCTGAGCTGATTACCTTTAACCATAACCTTGCTGCTTCTTCTGAGATGCCCTATTTCTATTTCTGGAATCAATATTCACCTAGGCTCTCATATACGCAACCTTATGGTTGGTCTTCTTTGACTTTTTTCTCCCTCATCTCTCAAATCCAATAAATCATCACATCTTGATTCCATCTCTGCAACATCTCTCAAATTCTGTCCCTACTCTCTGTTTCTACTGCCACTCCCCTAGCCCAGGCCTTCATCACTTTCCCCCTGGAATATTGTAGTAATCTCCTAACAGATTTTCCTATCTGTGCCTCCATTCTCTCTCCGTCTTCGAGGCTGCTGCATTAGTTTTGGAGTTCAGTGGCTTTCAAGAAGTGACAAATCTGTCAGTGGTGATAAGAGCAAGATATTGTGATTTTATTTTCACTCACACCAAGAAAGGCTTGACATACCCAGGGGCCTGAGGGAGCGGGGGTGGGGGAAGAGGGTTCAGGGAAAGAATCTATCAGGCTTCAGACAAAGATATATCTGAGTCTCGGTCACTGAAAGAAGAAAGCTACAACTGAGTCTTAGGTGTCAGAATGGGATTAAAATGGGTATAGTGAATCTTCAGGCTACAATGAAAGATAAAAGGAAGTTGAAGAAAAAAAGCTGCTCTCTGGGTCTGAGTCTGAATTCAGATTGAAGCATACTTTTAAAAAAAATTTTCTTTTTTTTGTTTTCTGGTCTGTGTTTTCTTTCACAATATGACTAACATGGAACTATGTTTTGCATGACTTCAGTATGTCTAACCTATATCAAGTTGATTGCTTTGTCAATGAGGGGGCTCTAAATTTTCTTTCACAGGATAACTAATATGGAAATATATTTTGCATGATTGCAAATCAAAGTGTTTACCATCTCAGGAAGGGGGGAAGAGAAGAAGAGAATTTGAAACTCAAAATTTTGTAAATGAATGTTAAAAATTGTTTTTTACATGCAACTGGGAAAAATAAAATGTTATTTAAAATAAATCCCATTTTGGAGAGGTTTGAGAAATCTTGAAGACTAGAGAAAACATTGAGTCCACCGCCTTATTAGTCATGTAACCTGGAAGTCCCTCTTTACCTATCCTTTAAAACCCAAATCAAATGCTACCTCCCCCAGAAATCTTTTTTAGTGTTCCAGTTTTAGCGATCTATGATTATTCAAAAATCTATTAAAAAGTTTTGGTCTCTGTAAGATTCATCAGGCCTACTTTTGGCAGGCTGCTTCTGCATTAGACTTGCTCTTGCTTCCATTTTCTGTACTTATCTCTTAAAAGTCTAAGTACTAGAAGAAATGAAGAGCAGAATGCTCTCAGAAAAAACCTGTTAAGACTTCTACAAACTGATACAAAGTAAAATGAGCAGAACCAGGAGAACATTATACATAGTAACAGCAATATTGTACAATGATCAACTCTGAGTGACTTCGCTATTTTCAGCAATACCATGATCCAAGAAAATTTCAAAGGACTTATGATGAAAAATGCTTTTCATCACCAGAGAAAGAACTGGATAGAGTCTGAATGCAGATTGAAACATGTTTTTTTAAAACTTTCTTTACTTTTCTTGTTATTTTTTGTATACGTGTTCTTTTACAACATGACTAATATAGAAATAAAAGAAGTCTGTTAGTCAATGAGTATCACTTTTTTATGCTTTTAGAGAGCTTCATATTAATACAAAGGCTCATTGAAAAACTTGTTTCCTTTAGACAGAATAATGAAAAAGCACTTTCTGAACCACGCTGTAAAAAATTACTCCTTAATATTTCACCTAACTAATTCACTTCAACTGAAACATAATAGATTTTGCTTCAACCCCTCTGTGTATCCCTCTATTTCAAGTGTGCTTCTTTAACAACATATTATTTGATTCTAGTTTCTAATCTATTCTGCCATCTGCTTCTGCTTTATGGGTGAGTTCATCCCATTTGGGGCAACTAGGTGGTGGAATGGATAAAGAGCCAAGTCTGGAGTTAGAAACACCCGAGTTCACATCTGGCTTCAGACACTTACTAGCTATATGACCCTGGGCAAATCACTTAACCCTGTTTGCCTCAGTTTCCTCATCTATAAAATGATCTGGAGATGGCAAACCACTCCAGTATGTTTGCAAAGAAAACCTCAGATGGGGTCATGAAGAGTTGGACATGACTGCAATGACCAAACAAATTCTATTCATATTCACAATTATGATTACTGTGTATTTCCTTCCATCCTATTTTCTTCTGTTTATCCTTCTCTCTCATTCCCTCTCTCTCTCTCTCTCTTACACTGTCCTTCCTCAAAAATCTGTTTTGCTTCTGACCTTATCCTTCCCTCCCTCTTATCACCCCAGCTTAGTGTATATATATATATATATCCCTATATATATATTCTTCCCTCTTTGAACCAGTTCAGGTGACAGTGAAGTCCAAATGTTTCCCAGACCCTCCTCATTTTCTCCTCCATTGTAAAAATTATTCCTTGCACACCCTTTTTTTTATGTGAAATAATTTCCTCCATTCTTCTCTTCCCTCCCTCCTTTTTCTGAAACATCCTTCTTTTTCAGTCTTCCATTTTTCTTTCAATATCATCTGAACATAATAGACTCACAACCATGTCCTCTAAGTAAACTCCTTTTAATTGGCCTAATGATGGTAAAGTTCTTTGGGGTTACATGTATCATCTGTCTATCTGGAACTTGTAAAGTTTCTCAAGGTGTCTCATTTGTGTTTACCTTTGTATTCCTCTCTTAGTCTTAGGCTTGCATGTCAATTTTTCTATTCAGCTCTCTTCTTTTCATCAGGAGTGCTTGGAAGGCTTCTATTTCATTAAATATCCATTTTACCCCTTTAGATTTATACTGTTTTGCTAGATAGCTTGGTTGTAATCCTAACTCCTTTGCCTTGCAAAATGTCATATTCCAAGTTCTCCACTCCTTTACACAGTGGTAGCTGCTAGATGTTGTATAATTCTGACTATGGGCTCTATGGTATTTTAATTGTTTCTTTTCTGGCCACTTGCAGTATTTTCACTTTGACCTGGCAGCTCTGGAATTTGGTTATTGGCTACTGCTAACCTCCTTTGCGAAATAAGTAGATGACAGCTTCTCTAGCATAGAAAAGGTTAACTTTGAGGAGACAGATGACTTCTCCAAAGTCAGCTTGATTACTGCATGTTTTGACACTCTACAATGAGGAACTAGGAGGAACCTTGAAAGAAACTGTGCTGAGTGAATTTTATATGGATTTATTTGACTATCACATAAAATCTATGTGATTATAACCAATTCTAATTGCCCCCAAAGACCTCTGAGAATAGCTAAATTCCTAAATACACTTTAAACCTTTGCAGGTATTTCCAACAAACAGCTCCTCCCAAAAGGGTGAAGAAATATGTACTTTTACTTGACCATTAGCTTCAATACCTACAAGTTACTTTGTGGAAATGATTCTCCAGGTTCTTATTGTAAACCTTACTGATAAATAAAGTTAGAATATGGAAAGTTTTATTGGAATTTTAAAAGAGGGATTCGGATCCACAGTACTTTCTTTTTCCCATCATGGTAAAGTGCTTACTTATAACCATAATTCCTGTCATGTGATGAGCATTACATAATTGTTGCCTACTGTTACTGATTAACTTAAGGTTCTGAAATGAATTACTTTTGTGTAAAACTATTGTTTAGTGGAATTAATGTCACCCAAAATTGTAAGAAGTTTTGTTTCAGGTTTCTAAAATACATGAGATTGTGTAGGGAGACAACTCCCCTTTTACTCTACATTTTGTTACATTATCCACTGGGCTGCCTAGTTTGCTAGGCAGCTGTATTAATTATTAAAGCTGTATTATTAATTATTATTGAGTTGTAATTATTAAGTTGTATTAATTATTAAATGAAGTATTCTTTAAAATGATTACACACAACTGCTACTAAAGTAAAACTGGAATACTGAGAGGGGCTGGTAGCCAAGTGGCTGCCTGTCTGAGTGTACTACCTTGACTTGTTAATATAGATTTAGATGGAACGAGCAATTGATCCCCAACATAGGAATAAAGTTTGGGTCAATGCTGTGCCCAAGATAAACTTGTGTTGGGGGTGATACTGATATTTCCAAGACCACCTTGTACTTTCTCTTCACTGCCCTGAAACAAACTGTGGTTTTGGGAACTGTTTAAAAACTGGTTGAATGAACTGCTTGGGACTCTTTAGATAGCATTTGGGAGGCCACTTGGAATTGGAGCCACGTATACTTTGGTGTACTTTGGTGCAGGACACTGGGAGAGACTCTTGACAGTACAGTGACTGATCCTCCCTAGAATGGCACAAATCTTTCTGAATTGGGTTATGGACAAATGTGCCCCAGTTTTGGTAGAAGAAGATGGAAGTGGGGTGGGATTGGGATATGTCAGTCAAAATATTTTGACTGGAAAGACAACTTCTGCTTTTGCTCCAGAACTGATCTCTCTCTCTCTCTCTCTCTCTCTCTCTCTCTCTCTCTCTCTCTCTCTCTCTCTCTCTCTCTCTCTTTCTCTCTCTCCCCATGTCTTTCTCTCTGTTTGTCTGTCTCTCTCTCTGTCTGTCATTCTGCCTGTCTGCCTGTCTCTCTCTCTTCCACTGTTGAACTCAGGACCCAGGTACCCTTCCCCACCCTGGCAGAAACACTGACTGCTTATATATGACATGAAATGGAGCCCATGTACTGGCCTAGAGAAAGTCTCTTGTGGAGAAAATATTTATCAGTTATTAAAGTTGTTTGAATTTAGCTTTATGTGGCTAGAAAATCGTTTAATCCAAAAGATTACTGTAGAAGTCAGAATGACCTCTGCTCAGGCCTAGTTTCATGTCTACACAAGCTTGTGTTTGGGGTCCCCCAAATTACCTGATGATATATATCTCAAACTGACCTTTGGGAGACTATCTATCTATGTGAGTCCAATCAGGCAAACGTCCTTATGCCCTTGTCTGAATTCTATATAATGTAACCTCACAAAGACTCGATTCTTTCTGGCTCTCTTCCTAGTGAACAACCTAATAAATTTCTTTCTAAAACTGTTTCAGATTTTGGGGTTCATTCCCATTACTGACCTTTTGCTCTTTGTCTCTTTCCCTGAGCACAAGTGAGTAATTCTGAGTGGATATCCTTGGTGGCAGCCTTGTGATTTCCAGATGGCAGGAACTTCCAGGTCCCTCTGGATGTTGTCTGGCAGTAGGAGGAATGTCTGCCTTGGAGAGGATGGCCCCAATCAGAAGAAAGAATCCAAGTTCTCATCTGCCTGGCCAGAAGGAGTTGGAGTTTCCTGAGGCACGCTGTGTTCCTAACATCAACACTGGGAACCAGATAGGGGTGCGGGATACCTTGCCAGCAGTATCCAGTCTAGGGTAGGAAAAATAGAGGAAGCACCCATTGTAGGGCTGGAGCCCTGGTATAGGAAGCATTACTTGACCCATCACTTGGGCCTGGAATAGAAGATCAGAATTCACATTCCAGCAGTGGCAGTGGTAGTACTCATGCCCTGGCACTGAAGAACAACAGCCCAGTATAGGGCAGTGGGTAGAATCAGGGACCTACCCTGGTCTAGGGAAGAAATGGCAACCCTCAGGCCCCAGCAATTATCTCATTAGACAGCAGCAAAGGCCTGATAGTGACAGAAGGAGTGGAAGTGGTAGTGGGCATCATCAGAGGCCCCAATGGCATCAGAATAGACAGAGACACAGACACCCAAAAGAGTAGGCATTGGCATGGGTATTGACAAAGGCAGGCCTAGGTTATCCTTCTGCTTACTATAATCTAGATCTGATGAGACACTTCCAAAATGTTGCCAATGTAATAATACTCAGTGGTCACTTCCCTAGGAGGGACTTTGTAGGCCAACTAGTGGCACTAAGAGGTGGTTTGTTTCTTGTGACAAGGGTAAATGAAACTTTCTTTCCAACACCCATAGAAGAAGACAGGTAGTCTCTCAGACAGTTCTTGGTGGAAGGGTGGAGAGGGGCAAAAATTGGGCATTTCTGCCACCTTTCCTTGTGGTCCTAGAAAGAGGGGTTTCCTGGCTATTTGACAGGTAATATGGAGTGAGAGATGGTTGAGGTAAATCTCAGTATTGGGCATAATATTGGAATAAACTGCATGCAAGAGAATAATAATCTCTTAGCTAATTTACCTGATAACTCTGATCTTGATGAGGATTAGTGGTACTTATGCAGAAGCTGTAATTATCCTTGCTTTGGACCTGATATTCCAGGTACTATTTATTATCTCCTCTCTATACTGGGAAACCCATGGAAAGCTATAAAGATTTGGCATTGCCTACCAATGGACCAACCCCTTTAGTTTTGGGACTCAGTTCTTTGAAAGGTGGTAGAGTGTGGATTTGGAAGGGACTTCTGGTCTTCCTTTTATCATATTGGGTTGCTCTTATAAATGGGACTCAGTTCTTTGTATAGTTGAGAAATGAGGACTTTATCAGAGAAACTTTCTGTAAAAATTTTTTATATTACTTTATTGTCAATGGTACCTTTTAGCAACATATAGTTTCCCTGATTATTATTATTAATTATTAGGTCTATTTTTGCTTTTGTTTTGTCTGAGATCATGATTGCTATATCTGCCTTTATTTTTTACTTCTTTGGAGGCATAATAGATTCTGCTTTATCTCCTTATTTTAACCCTCTGTGTGCCTTTCTGTTTCAAGTGTGTCTATTGTGAACAACATATTGCTGGATTCTAGTTTCTAATCCATTCTATCTGCTTCCATTTTATGGGTGAGTTCATCCCATTCACATTCATAGTTATGAATACTAACTGTGTATTTTCCTCTATCTTATTTTCTTGATCATCCTTATTTCTCTCTTTTTATCCTGTCAAAAGTCTTTTTATCCTTCTCAAAATTCTGTTTTGGTTCTGCCCACTGCCTCCTTTAATCTACCTTCTTGTTTTTCATGCCCCTCCTCCTATCCCTTTCTCCTATTTTTCTGTTGTATGAGATAGATTTCTATACCAAAATGAGTATGCATGTATGTATATGTATGTGTGCATACATACATATGTCTCCGTGTGTGTATATATGTATGCGTGTATATATCCTTCCCTCTTTGAACCAATTTTGATGACAGTGAGGTTCAAGCAGTGCCCATCCCTCTTCATTCCCTTCTACTATAAAAGCTCTTCCTTGAATGCCTCTTTTATGTGAGAAAAAATTTTCCCCCTTCTTCTTCTCACTTCTCCCAATGAATCCTGTTTTCTTACCTCTTCATCTTTTTAGATCACTCTAATGTAATCAGCTCACACTGGTGCCCTTTGTCTATTTAGAGTGCTTCTAACTACTCTAAGAATGATAAAATTAAGAATTCTGTGTATTATCTTTCCATATAGGAATGTAAACATTTTAACTTTATTGAATTTCCTATGATTTCTCTTTCATGTTTACTTTTTAATACTTCTCTTGAGTCTTGTGTTTGTATGTCAAATTTTCTACTCAGCTCTGTCTTTTCATCAGGAGTGCTTGAAAGTCCTCTATTTCATTAAATATCCATCCCCGCCCCCCAAGAATTATACTCAGTTTTGCTGAATTGATGATCCTTAATTTGAATCCTAGCTCCTTTGCCTTCCAGAACATCATTTTCCAAGACCTTTGCTGCTTTAACACAGTTGGAGTGTTAGTTGTTAGAATGCTAAAGCTCAGAGTCATCTGAGACTGGTGGGGGAAGCTAACAACAAAAGGGAGTTTTAAAAGATGTGTTGGGAGAAAAAGGAAAATCAAAGAAGGAACAGGTACTTTGCTTGGGATGAGTGGGATGCTGGTAACTTACAACAGAGAAAAGACAGAGCTTCTAAATTCAGATCTTTCTTCTGTTTTCTCTGCAAAGGAGAACGACCTTTATAGTGGAGGCCATAGAACAAGAATATCTTAGCAGGGAGTTCATGCCCAAGGCAAACAAGTAAAATAACAAGAGAGACACAGAAAGAGACAGACAGACAGAGACAGAGAGACAGAGACTTGGAGATAGAGACAGAGAGAGAGAGAAACAGAGATACAGAGAGTTCTTTTCCCCTTTTTTCCTCCACTTCCCATATATTCTTCTGGGGGAGGATTCTGGAAAGATGGTTCATTTAGGGTTAGATTTCCTCCACAAACAAGACAAAATATCACCTCAAAGGGTTCCAAAAATAAACAGAAATTGGGGTAAAGCAGTTGTCCTCTAAGACAATTTGAGAGGACCTCAGGAAAGGCTTGACTTCCAGGGATGGAAGTTTGACCTGACTGAAGTGGGAAACACCTCTAAGCTGACTTCACTGAATCAACAAATAGCAAGCACTGGGGGCAGCTGGGTAGGCAAGCAGCCCAGGTCTCAGGAACTTTTGCTGTAGCAGAGGGGTGGGGATGCTGCTGGCTGTGGATACTTGCAGGAGAGCAAAGTCCTGGGTTTCAGTTCCAGGGCATAGTGGAGAACTAAAGTTTGCAGAGATGTGAGGGACCCCAGGGAGTAAATGTGTTTGTGGGACACTCTGGTTAGGGGAACTAGCCACTTACGAGAGGAGAGGAGTGTCCTGGATAAAGTTTAGAAAATAACAATAAGAAGGACCTGAAGACTGGGGCACCATTACCCACAACTCGGGACTAGAACCTGATTATGATAATACTGATAAAAATAAAATAAAATGAAATAAAAATGAATAAGCAAAGGAGAAAGAACCTGACCACAGTACCTACTATGGGAATGGAGAAGAACTGGATTCATATTTAGAGGAAGATAGTGAAGCTTAAAAAAGTCATTCCTACCCCAAAAAGTAATGTCAAGTGCTCACAGCCTCAAAAAGAATTCTTGGAAGAACTTAAAAAGGACTTCAAGAATCAAATAAGAGAGATTAACATAAAATTAGGGGGAAAATAAAAGTAAGCCAAGAAATAAGGGAAATTATGAAAAGAAAGTCAACCAATTGGAAAACGATCCAAAAACATAAGAAAGAAAATAACTCATTGAAAACTAAAATTGGGCAAAGGGAAGTGAATGACATTATAAGACACCAAGAAATAACAAAACAGAATCTAAAGAATAAAAAACAGAAGAGAATGCAAAACATCTCATTAGAAAAACAACTGACGTGGAGAACAGATTGAGGAGAAACTATAAAAATTTTTGGACTATCTGAAAGTTACAATAATAAGAAAGAAATCTTGATACAGTATTATAAGAAATTATTAAGGAAAATTTCCCTAAAGTTCTAGAATAAGAGGGCAAAGTATAAATAGGAAAAAACCCACCAATCATCTCATGAAAGAGATCCTAGGATGAAAGCTTACAGAAATCATAGCCAAGTTTCAAAGCTCCCAGGTTAAGGAGAAAATGTCATAAGTAACAAGAAAAAAAAATTACTGAAGAGCTATAATCAGGATTATACAAAGTCCTATGCAAAAAGACCATAGACCTTGGAACATTATATTTTGAAGAGCAAAAGAATTGGGGTTGTGACCAAAAATAACTTACCCAACAAAGTTAAGTATAATTCTGAATGGGAAAAAAATGGACATCTAATGACCTGAAAGACTTTCAGGTTTTAGTGGCAAAAAGACCAGAACTCAACGGAAAAGTCAACAAATAAGATCCAGGAGAAATATAAGGTAAACATTAAAGGCAAATTAGAAGAGACTCAATAAGGTCAAACTGTTTACATCTTATATATGAAAATATTAACAGTATTCTTAAAACTGTTATCATTATTTGGATATTTTGAAAGAAAGGTTGGGGCTGAGCTGAGTATGATGAGGTGATTCTAAAGAACAAAAATGGGTAGGAAGAGGTAAAAAGGAACAATTATCTCACACAAACAAGGTGTGAAAGGAAGAGCTAATACAGAAGAAGCAGGTGGGTGTGGAGGGCTGGTAGTTCCAGAACCTCTCATTGGATCTGGGTTAAAGAGGGAGCAACATATACCTTTAGAAGGGTATAAGATTCTTCTAAATTTATAAAGAAATAAGAAAGTGAGGGGATAAGATAAGGGAGACACTTTTAGAAAGATTTAGGAGAGTAGGTGGACTAAGAAATAGGACGTTAAGGGTAGATGATAAGGAAGGAATTTTTAAAAGGGTATGGATTAGAGAGGGAGTCATTAGAAGTAAACTATAGGAGGAGGGATAGGGTAAAAAGAGAGGCTGAGAAGGACAATAACAAAGAAAAACAGGATAAAATGAAATACAAATAGTAATTATAACTGAATGTGAATGGGATGAAGTCACATAAAATGGAAATGGATAGTAGAATGAATTAAAAATCAGAATTCAACAATATACTGTTTACAAGAAACACATTTAGAAATGACAGACACTCACAGAGTTAAAACCAAGGCCTGGAGTAGAGTTTATTATGCTTCATCTGATACAAGAAAAAAAAACAAAACCAGGGGTAGCTATCATGACCTCAGACAAAGTTAAAGATAAAATAGATTTAACTAAAAGAGATAAACAGGGAAGCTACATTATGATAAGAGGTATTCTAGACAATGAAATAATATTAATACTAAACCTATATGAACCAAATATTATAGTATCTAAATGTTTAAAAGTTAAATGAATTACAGGTGGAAATAGATAGTAATACTATAATAGCAGGGGGCTTTCTTCTTCCCTGTTCAGAACTTTCAGAACTAGATAAATCTAACAAAATAAATCTAGTTAGATAAATCTAACAAAAAAAGTAAGAAATAAGTCAAGGAAGTGAGTAGAATTTTAGATAGGCTAGCTATCTGGAGAGAACTGAATGGAAACAGAAAGGAATACACCTTTTACCAGAAGTACATAATACCTTTACAAAAGTTGACCATATATTAAAGCATAAAAATTTAAAGAAGAAAAACAGAAATATTAAACACATTCTTTTCAGATCATAACACAATAAAAATTATATTTAATAAGGGACCATGAAAGCATAGAATAAAAAATTAATTGTAGACCAACAATCTAATTTTAAAGAATAAGTGGGTTAAAGAACAAATCATAGAAACAATAATTTCATTAAAGAGAATGACAATAATGAGACTACATATCAAAACCAATGGGATATATATAGCAGAAGTAGTAATCAGAGGGAAATATATATCTGTAAATGCTTACATCAATAAAATACAGAAAGAACAGACCAACAAATTGGGTATGCAATTTTTTAAAAAAACCTAGAAAAAGAATAAACTAAAAATTCCCAGTTAAGCACTAAATTGGAAATTCTAAAAATTAAAGGTGAGATTAATAAAATTGAGTGTAAGAAAACTACTGAATTGATAAACAAAACTAGGAGTTGATTCCATGAAAAAAACATAATAAAATAGATAAGTCATTGGTTGATGTGGTTAAAAAAGAGAGAGAAGAAAAACAAATTATTAATAACAAAAATGAAAAGAGTCAACAAAGATGAAATAAAAGCAGGTATAAGGAGCTATTTTACTCAGTTATATTATATATATTTCATATATATATATATGGCAGTTATTTTGCCCAATTATATTACCAATTTAACAATTTTTAAGTTAAATGGAAAAATATTTATAAAAATATTAACTACCTAGATTAGGAGAAGAGGAAATAGAATATTCAGTTGGATCTACTTTAGAGAAAGAAATTGAAGAGACAATAAATGAGCTTCCTAAGAAAAAAAAGCATCAAGAGCAGATGGATTTACAAGTGAATTCTATCAAATGTTTAAGGGCAAACTAATTCCAGTATTAAATAAATTATTTGGAAAAATAGGCAAAGAAGGGGTCCTATCAACCTCCTTTTATGAAATAAATATGGAAGAGTAAACCAGGAAGAGTAAAAACAAAGAAGGAAATTTATAGCCCAATTTAATTTATGAATATGGATGCAAAAATCCTAAATAAGATACTAGCTAGGAGATTGCAACAATATATTACAAAGATTATACTTTCTGGCCAAGTGAGATTTATACTAGGAATGCAAGGATGGTTTAACATAAGTCAAACTATTAACATCATTGATTATATCAACTAAAAAAAGTAATAAAAATCATATGATTTTATCAATAGATGGAGAAATGGCTTTTGATAAAGCACAAAACTCATTTCTGTTAAAAAACAAAAATGAACCCTAAAAGTTTAAAAGTATAAATGGATTTTTCTTTAAATTGATAAGGAGCATTTACCTAAAACCATCAACAAGCATTATTTGTATTGGGATTAAGCTAGAAGCCTTCCCAGTAAGATCAGGAATGAAACAAGGATGCCCACTATCTCAACATTATTCGGTGTTGTATCAGAAATCCTAGCAATAGCAATAAGAAACAAAAAAGAAATAGAAGGAATTAGAATGGACAATGAAGTAATAAAACTATCTCTTTTTGCAGATAATATGATGATATATTTGGAAAATCCTAAAGACTCAACTAAAAAAGTAGTTGAAACAATTCATAATTTAAGCAAAATAACAAATTATCAGCATTCCTATATATCACCAAGAAAACCCTGCAAGAAAAGATAGTGAGAGATATCCCATTTAAAATAACTCTAGATAGTATAAAATATCTGGGAGTATACCTGCCAAAACAAACCTAGAAATAATATGAAAAAAAATTTACACATATAAACTTTTTATATAAATAAAATCAGATTTAGGTAATTTTTAAAAAATTATTTTATTTGTTTTCAGTGTTCTACAATCACTTCCATGTATCCTTGATTTTCCCCCTCCTTTCCTTTCCTTCCCTCCTCGTTCCCCTCTCCCTCCCTGAGACGACATGCAATCGGATTTAGATAATTGAAGAAGTATTAATTGTTCATGGGAAGACAGGGTCAATATAATAAAAATGGCAATTTAACCTAAATTAATCTATATATTAAATCCCCATCAAATTACCAAAAGAATATTTTACTAACTTAGAAAAAAGAATTCATTTGGAAGAAAAAAAAAGTCAAGAATTTCAAAGGAACTGAGGAACCAAAAATGCAAAGGGACCTTGAAGCAGCAGAGCTGGGATTCAACGTTGCAGAGGGCATTCACAATGTAGGGCAGAAGGTAGAACTGCAGACTCCTAAGATGTCTTTCAATTCTAAAATTTGAAGTGACAAGCAGGTAAGATTCACAAACAGGAAACCTAACATGAAGGCTGCTCACAAACCAATGTCTCTCGTCTTGTTCAAGATTTTCAAGAGAATTTGCTTTCTTATTTCAGGCAGCATGCCAGTCATCTAATTCTTGATACAATATGTTTTGCCATGAAGACATGTGAGAAATATCCCATGTTTTTCAGAGTTTGGTGTTGGAGTGACTTGAATTCTAATGGGGCAGTGAAGGGAGTGGGGAGGATCGAGGGGAGGACTTGATGACTAAATCTTTGGGCTGCATACTTTTTTCTTTTCCCATAAGAGCACATCTGCCTCACATCTGAATCAAGAATGTGTTTTGAGGGTTTGGGCCAGATGCAATTTCTTTCGGAGAAAGCCTACGGCTGTGAAGGGCAACTAAGAAAAAATGTAGTTTTAGTCTACATAATGGAGAAATCAGAACCTTGCTCCCTTTTGTTGGAGAGGGTAGGGGAAGTTTCTAGCATGTAATTAAAAATCAGAAGCCACTTCTAATTTCCCATGGCCTTCTAGTGATCTCCAAACAAGTCTTCTATATTTGAAGCCAATGCTCATTTTACAAGCACAAAAATAATTTTGGGGGTCAGTAACCTCCTGGAAGGCCCTCCCTTCTTCTGTCTTCCAAACTGTCTTTTACATTCTTTGAAAAAGTATACAGTTGTACTTCTTCCAGGATATGTGACGTCACAGAAAGAGCTCTGGTTTTCAGAGTCAAGAAGCTCAGATATTAGACCCACTTTGGCTACTAACTCCCTCCACCTATTACTGAAGGCAAATCACTTCCCCTCTCTGGTTGTTAGCTTCCTCATTTATAGAATGAGATCCCTTCCAGTTATGTTCTGTCTGTTTTTCCACCATCAGCTAATCTCCTGAGTATTCATTCTTCAACTTTATGTTCCCAGAAGTATACATATTTTGTAAGGAATGATTGCTTTTCTAATCATTTCAACTGTGTCCTGTCACCCCTGTTAGGCAGCATGGGCTCCCACTGCATTTGGAGTGGTAGGAAGGAGTGGTCTATTCTGCTTCTAAGTACTTTAATAAGACTCCTCAGTGCTCCATTCAGTCACCAAAGTGATTTTCCTAAAGTGCAAGCCCCACTACGGTGTCTGTATACTCAATAAACTCCAATGATTCTCTATTACTTATAAAGTCAATACAAAATACTTCATTTGGGACCAAGAGGCTTTTGTAACCTATCCTCCCTTTCCCCAGTCTTTTCAGTTTTCTCACACTTTATGTCCCTTCACACACTGTTTGAGCAAAGCCTCCTGGATGTTCCAGAAACATGACACTCCATTTCTTAGCTCCAGACATTTTTTTTTTTTTTTTGCCTATCTCCCTTGCCTGGAGTGCTTTCCCTCCTCATCTCTACCTCTTAGCTTCCCTGGTTTCCTTCAAGTCCCAACTAAAATCCCACCTTCTACAGGAATCCTTTCCCAGTCCTCAATTCTAGAATCTTTCCTCTCTCAATTATTTCCCAATTACCTCATATATAGCTTGTTTGCATGTATTTGTCTGTTCATTGTCTCTTTCACTTGACTGTGATCTCCTAAAGGACTGTCCTTTTGCCGTTCTTTGTATCCTCAGTGCCTGGAATAGTAGGCACTTAATAAATGCTTACTGACTCACTGTGTTGGTTGAGATTCTTCCAAAGCACTGGAACTCCGATTTCTCTTTTCTTCCCTACAATGCCTGGTTTAGGATTCCTGAACCCAGCGCCTGATTTTCATCACTCATTCACATCTGACCAGTGAATACCCAAGTGACATTCTTTTGCTCTTTCATCCAAACAATCACACCATTAGCTCATCTCACAGATTTGTTGGTTTCCTGTTCAGTGATTTGTAGTCCTGTGGGTTTCAAGCTATAAACTTTTGTCCACCATCTTTGCTACAGATGCAGTATCTCTTTGCACATCAACTGATTTCCTGTAAATGGGCCACCCCCTGACTTCCTGGAGTCCTTCATTGGTCATTGGATCATCTGAGAAGGTATATTTGTACCTTATTCTTTCCACTGAACTTTGCTCTTTCCACGCAATCTCTTGTTTGTGCTCTTATCTACAGGCCAGTACTCCAGGGCATAAATCAAAAGGGTTTTTTCCCTGATTGAACTGTTGTAGCAGCTAGGTTGTGTGTCTGTAGAATGCTATCTATATAATGGAGTCAGGAGGGTCCAGTTCAAATCTGGCCTCAGACACTAACTGTGTGACCTTAGGCAAGTCTTTGAACTTCTGGCTGCCTCACTTTCTTCAACTGTAAAATGGGATTAATAATAGTACCTTCCAGGTTCTTAGGAGGATAAATATTTGTAAAGGACCTTGCAAACTTTAAAACACTAAATAAATTCTAGAGAAATGAGGAGAAGAGAACCAGAATCCCCGTCCCTTTCCCTAAAGCCTGTGCAGTCCCTGAATCTCAATGTTAAAAGAGAACTCAGAAGTCATTTAATCCAACTCACAGAAAAACTGAAGTTCCTGGTTAAAGATCTGCATCAAGTGGTTTTCCCACCCCTTGACAGCCTCTAATATTGAAAAACCTGCTACCAATCAAGGCATTCCATTATTCTTTTGGACACTCCTATTTCTTTCTGGTTTTCTTCTCCATCTCGTTGATTCTGCACAAGGTGACTTCCTACCTTAGTGCTGAGGTTTCATGGTGTGCTGTGGGGGTCATCTTGAATGAATTCACAGACTCAGATCACTCCAGTCCAAACAAAGGTATATGTTGAGAATTACACTCTCCAGCTGGATGAGTTCCAAGAGGAAATGGCAGTTGAGTAAAAGCAAGATGGATTTTTACAGGGTTAAGATGTAATTACATCGTTGCAGAATATATGAATATTAAAACGTAAGAGGAGTTTGTTAAGGGATTAGGTGATGGGCAGCAGTTCTAACCTTGGTGAAACTGTGCATGCAATTACCCACAATGCATACAGAAAAACCCACTGATGGGGGCATGTATGTGTGATAATAATATTATAATAAGCCTATGTCATAAGTTAACCTAAAGGACAGCTTTTGCTATTACTGCACAGTGCCTACTTAGAGAAAGTCTATTGTTTTGGGGTCCACATCCTTCTTAAGCATGCTGGTGATGCTCCTTTCTGATTGGTTGGCTGCTGTTGTCCTGAGATTAGATGGATGTGGTTGTAGTTGAGTGCATGGACACACCTGCTGTTTCTGTGAGAAATATGAGAATTGGGTCTGGGGGCAGTGGCTCGCTAGAGGCAATGGCTAGGATTCCATCACATGCACAAACCTGCTGTTCTAGTAAGTCATATTTGGGATGCTGTGTCTGGGGAACCATGGTGTGGTTAAAGTCAGATTGTGTGGTCAAATGTAACCTGCTGTTCAATGAGACATATTTGGAAGCTAGAATATTAGAGTTGGGGACAGCTTTGTTAGGATTCCATCATTAGCACGTTGGGCAGAAGGCAGGGAGGAGGTCAGAGTGTGACCCAGCTTCTGACTTTCCCATCTCAGAGTCAGACCCTGGACTTAGGACAGTTCTCTAGCTTACAGCTCTGGAATAACTCATGTGGAATAAGTAATATATTTTAGGACCATGGAATGTTAGAACTAAGAGAGAACTTAGTGAATATGGATCCAATCATCTCATTTTGAGGAAAATTAGAAAAAGGGGAGTTTTTTGTCCAAGGACACACAGAGCCATAGTCCTGGCCATAGCTCCCTATGTAGGTATGGTCTTCTAGTTTTATGGTTTATTATTTACCATTTATTAATATTTTTAATCTAGCTTTATGTGGCTAGAAAAATCATCTTACCCCAAAAGTTTAATGTGGTGGTCAGACTGACCTCAGAGATACCCCAGGACATTTGGATCATTGTAAGAAATCTTTAGAGCCTTGAGAATTGTCATTCCTAAGAACAAACTCCAAAATCAGAAATAATTTGAGAAAGAAATTTTTTAAGCTGTTTGGTAGAGAGAAGGAGTCATCCTTCTTTCTGGCTCTCTCTCTCTCTCTCTCTCTCTCTCTACCAAGTTGTAGTTTAGTCATTTTTAAAAAAAATTTATTTTTAGTTTTTAAAATTCACTTCCACAAGATTTTGAGTTCCAATTTTTCTCCCCATCTCTCCCCTCACCCCAAGATGACATGCATTCTGATTACCCCTTCCTCCTATCTGCCCTCCCTTTTATCCCTACCCCACTCCTTCTCTTATCCCATTCTCCTTCTATTTTCCTGCAGGGCAAGATAGATTTCTATATCCCATTACTTGGATATCTTATTTCCCAGATGCATGTAAAAATAATTTTTAACATTTGTTTTTAAAACTTTGAGTTCCAAATTCTCTCACTTCCTCCCTTCCCACCCACCCACATTGAGAAGGCAAATAATTTGATGTAGGTTATACATGTGCAGTCATGCAAAACACTTCCATAATAGTCATGTGAAAGACCAACTGTATTTCCCTCCATCCTATCCCACCCCACCATTTATTCTATTCTTTCTTTTAATCTGTCCCTCCTCAAAAGTGTTTGCTTCTGATTACCCCTTCCCCCAATCTGCCCTCCCTTCTATTATGACTCCCTCTTATTCCCTTTCCCTACATTTTTCTGTAGGGTAAGATAGATTTCCATACCCATTTAAGTGTGTGTTATTCCTGCCTTAAGCCAAATCCAACGAGAGTAAGTTTCACTCATTCCCTCTAACCTTCTCCCCTCTTCCCTCTGGTGTAAAAGCTTTTTCTTGCCTCCTTTATGAGAGATAATTTACCTTGTTCTACTTCTCTCTTTCTCCCTCTCCCAGTACATTCCTCTCTTTTATCCCTTAATTTTATTTTTTAATGCATTTTCAATTCACCTTGTTCTCTCTCTCTCTCTCTCTCTCTCTCTCTCTCTCTCTCTCTCTCTGTCTCTGTCTCTCTGTCTCTGTTTCTCTCTGTCTCTGTCTCTCTGTATATATATATATATATATATATATATATATATATATATATATATATATATATATATATATATATATATATATTCCCTCCAACTAATGAGAAAGTTTCATGAATTATAAATATCATCTTTCCATGTAGGAATGTAAAGAGTTCAACTTTAATAAGTCCCTTATGATTTCTCTTCCATGTATACCTTTTCATGCTTCCTTTGAGTGTTGTATTTGAAAGTCAAATTTTCTATTCAGCTCTGGTCTTTTCACCAAGAATGACAAAATTCTCTATTTTGTTGAATGTAATTTTTTCCTCCTGAAGGGATTATCCTCTGATCCCTTAATGTAGAACCTGCTAAATCTTGTGTTATCCTGATTATGTTTCCAAAAGAGCTGAATTATTTCTTTCTGGATGCTTGCAATATTTTCTCCTTGACCCAGGAACTCTAGAATTTGGCTACAATATTCCTGAGTTTTCCTTTGGGAATCTCTTTCAAGAGGTGATTGGTAGACTCCCTCAATTTCTATTTTACCCTCTTGTTCCAGCACATCAAGATAGTTTTCCTTGATAATTTCTTGAAAGATCATTCCTAGGCTCTTTTTATGATTATGGCTTTCAGATAGTTCAATAATTTTTAAATGATCTCTCCTGGATCTATTTTCCAGGTCAGTTGTTTTTCCAATGAGATATTTCACATTGTCTTCTATTTTTTTTTTTTACTTTTTTTTGGTTTTGTTTTATAATTTCTTGTTTTCTCATAGAGTCATTAGCTTCCATTTGCTCCATTCTAATTTTTAAGGAATTATTTTCTTCAGTGAACTTTTGGATCTCCTTTTCTATTTGGCCAATTCTGCTTTTTAAGGCATTCTTCTCCTCATTGGCTTTTTGGACTTCTTTTGCCATTTGGGTTAATCTAGTTTTTAAGCTGTTATTTTGTTCAGTATTTTTTTGGGTCCCCTTTAGCAAGCTGTTGACTTTTTTCATGTTTTTCTTGTATCACTCTCATTTCTCTTCCCAATTTTTGCTCTACCTCCTCTTATTTGATTTTCAAAATTCTTTTTGAGCTCTTCCATGGCCTGAGGCCAATTCATATTTTTCCTGGAGGCTTTAGATGCAGGAGCTTTGAATTCATTGTCTTCTAGTTGTATGTTTTGATTTTCTTAATCATCAAGGTAAGAATTCTATAGTTTGAGGTTTTTTCCATTGTTTGCTCATTTTCCCAGCCAATTACTTACTTGACTTTTTAGCTCTTTGTTAAGGTAGGGCTCTGCTTCCAGTGTGGAAGGTGTACTGTCCCAAGCTTCAGGGGTTTTGTGCAGCTATTTTCAGAGATAATTCTAGGGACTTGTAAATTTTCAGTTCTTTCTAGGTGGTATGATCAAAGGAGAGGTGTTTACTCCTCTTCTGGCCTGTACTCTGACCACAAGCACTCTTTTCTGCTTTGTAATTGTGAGGAAGATTCCCTCTCCACTGCCGCCACAAGCTCTGCCATACCAGTGCTCCTCCTCACCCCAGGACTGCCTCCCAGGACTGCCACCCAGGACTGCAACCCAGATCTAAGTACAGGCAAAGCAAGAAAATCCTGCCTCCATGCCAGCAAAGAGATCCCTGCAATCCCCCTCCAGTCAGTCACTCAATTCCCCCCACCATCTGTGGCCGAGAGCTCTGGAAGCCTATTAGTCATTTTTTAGTTGTGTCTGACTCTGTGTGACCCTCCATTTCCTTGGAGGTTTCCTTGGCAAAGATACTGGTTTTTCATTTCCTTCTCTAGCTTATTTTACAGATGAGAAAACTGACCTAAACAAGGTTAAATGACTTTCCCAGACTCACACAGCTAGTAAGTGTCTGAGCCTCGATTTGAACTCAGGAAGAAGAATCTTTCTGACTCCAGATTTGGCATTCTATCTACCAGGCCACCTGCCCTACAAAACAACCCAATAAACTCCTTTCTAAAACTATTTCAGATTTTGGGGTTTGTTCTCATGAACAACAGTCTAAGAGAAAATAGGTTCATTTTCACAAAAACTAGCATCTTAAGAGAAGAAGCAAAGGATAAGGCAGTGAATCATGAGTTAAAGTAAAACTCCCTTCTAGAAGAAGGAAAACTCATAATGAATTTCCTAAGAGAATATTTCTGCTCGAGAGATTGAGTCTAGGGAATTTTTGCCTGTAAGTTCATTCTAGTGTATCCTGATGAAATCACACAAGTACAAAACCATAGAACCTCAGTGTTGGGAAATTATTCTATTTAATAGAAATAGAAATTTTATTTTATTTTATTTTCTATTTTAAATTCTATTTAAATTTAATTTTCTATTTAAATTTCTATTTTAAATTCTATTTGATAGCATAGAAATATAAATCATTTTATTTAACACTTTGTTTTATAATCCAGCAAACTGAAGTTCAAAGAGGTGAGGGGATTTGCTTGAAATCACATCACTAGTTAGTGGCAGAATTGGAACTAAAACTCAAGTCTTCTGAAAAAGGAATAAGGCACAAAATATTCTTTCTCTTTTTCCTTGTTTATGTGACATGGGTCCATTTTTTTTTCAGTCACTCAACAAGCATTTATTAAGTACTCAGGATACAAAGAAAGGCAAAAATAACAAAAAACAGTCTTCTCTCTGGAGAAGCTCACAGGCTAATCAAGGAGATTTGGAGAAGCCAGAGTGAGTCATCTCCAAAGCACAATGAGGTATTGGAAAAGGAGGTTAGTGAAATTTCATGTATTATTATACTCAGTTTGACAGATGAATATCAGTAATAATAGTGATAGCAACTAGAGCTGAGGTTTAATTGGTATGGGGAATTTTTTTTTTTTAAGTATTTTATTTATTTATTTATTTAACTTTTAACATTCATTTTCACAAAATTTTGGGTTCCAAATTTTCTCCCCTTTTTCCCCTCCCCCCACCCCAAAACACCGAGCATTCTAATTGCCCCTATCACCAATCTGCTCTCTCTTATATCATCCCTCTCTGCCCTTGTCTCCATCTTCTCTTTTGTCCTGTAGGGCCAAATAACTTTCTATACCCCTTTACCTGTATTTCTTATTTCCTAGGGGCAAGAACAGTACTTGACAGTTGTTCCTAAAACTTTGAATTCCAACTTCTTTTCCTCCCTCCCTCCTCATCCCTTCCCTTTGGAAGGCAAGCAATTCAATATAGGCCAAATCTGTGTAGTTTTGCAAATGACTTCCATAATAGTCATGTTGTATAAGATTAACTATATTTCCCTCCATCCTATCCTGTCCCCCATTACTTCTATTCTCTCTTTTGATCCTGTCCCTCCCCATGAGTGTCAACCTCAAATTGCTCCCTCCTCTGACATGGGTCCATTTTAGTACTTTGTGATGGTTTTCTTTTCACTTTGCCATGTTCTTATCCTCGAACTGAAAAAAAAAAAAGCCCCAGGAACTAAGACTACTTATCCCAAACCAGATATTTTAATAAGAAATAACAATCAGTAAGAAAATATTTTTAATTAGTAATTTTCTCATTTAATCCCCACAATTCTGTGAGGTAGGCTTACACAAGGATCATTTAGTCCAACTTGATACATAAAGAACCCGAGGCTCTTCAAAGTTAAAAATCTAAGTTATTCACACACAAGCAAGAATGCTTAAGATTCTGCAAGCCAGGCTTCAGCAATATGTGAATCCAGAAGAGGCTGGTTTTCAAAGAGGCAGAGGGACTAGATATCAAATTTCCAACATTTACTGGATTGTGGAGAAAGCAAGGGAGTTCCAGAAAAGACATCTCCTTCCACTTCATTACTGCACTAAAACCTTTGACTATCTGTATCTATGTGGCACTCTGTGGATCACAACAGAAGTCCTCAAAGAGATGGGAGTATCAGATCATCTTACTTGTCTCCTGAGGAACATGTATGTGGGCTGAGAAACAACAGTTAGAGTTGAACATGGAACAACTGATTGGTTTAGGATTAAAAAAGGAGTACAACAAGGCTGTATATTGTCACTTTATTTATTTAATTTATATGCAGAATACATCATGTGAAATACCAGACAGGATGAATCAAAAGCTAGAATTAAGACTTCTGGGAGAAATATCAACTATCTCAGATATGCAGACAATACCACACTGATGGCAGAAAGTGAAAAAGAATTAAGAAGCTTCTTGATGAGGATGAAAAAACAGAGTGCAAAAGCTGGTTTGAAGTTTAACATATAACAAACAAATAAACTTGATAACAGATCCTGTCTAATAAATAGAGGAAGAGGAAATGGAAGCAGTCAGATTTTATATTCTTGGGCTCAAAGATTACTGTAGATGGTGACTGCAGCCATGAAATTAAAAGATGCTTGCTCCTTGGAAGGAAAACTATGGTAAATCTGGATAGCATATTAAAAATTAGAGACATCACTATTGGGGTGTAGGATCTGCCCACCAAAAAACACCAAAAATTGTTGTGATTGACACCTCTCAAGAAATGGGCTAAGTTCCAAGAGGAACCAGCAATTTCAGAGAAAGTAAGATGGATTTTTATAGGGTAAAGGTGCAATTACATAACAGAAATTGTGAATATTAAAAAGGCAGGAGGGGTTTGTTGAGGGACTAGGTAATAGGGGAGGGGTCCCAGCCACAGTAGAACTGTGCATGAGATTGCCCTCAATGCATGCAGAAAAACTCATTTGGGGGGGGGGGGTGTATGTCTGATACTGATATTATAATAAGCTTCTCTACATCATAAGTTCACGCTAGGTCAGTTCTTTACTATTACTGCACAGGTGCCTACTTAGGGAAAGTTTCTTCTATTGTTTTAGGGTCCACATCTTGCCTGAGCACCTTGGTGGTGTTGCTTTCTAATTGGCTGACTATTGTGGTCTGGTCTGATACTGAATGGATATGGTTGGAGTTGAGTGCATAGACAAACCTGCTGTTTCTGTAGGAAACATGAGGAATGGGTCTGGGGGCAGTGACTATCTAGAGGCAGTAGCTGGGATTCCATTAGATCAATGGACATGCCTGCTGTTCTGTGAGAAATATGAGTTCATGGACACACCTGTTCTAGTTGTTGTGTCTTTCCTTTGTTCTCAAATAGGACTATGACATCAAGATGATGACATGACTTTCAGTTGATTTTGATTTGAGTGAGGGAGGGCTGTGTAAGGTCACCAACCTCACTTTCTTCTCCTGAGCCATCTGGGTCCAGTGGCCTGATATTCATCAGGATGGCTAGAGATGGCCCAGGATGCAATGGGAGACCCTGGCCCTTTCAGGTTAAGGTCTTATCACATTCTAGTAAGTAGTGAGGCATGTATGAAGCAGTTAAAATATTGAATGTGTGTGTGTGTGTGTGGGATGTGAATGGCTAGGTAGGGGCACTGGGTCTGCTGTTCAGTGTGGTCTATAAGGAGGTTAAATTATTGGGGTTAGGGGCAGTTTTATTAGGATTCCATCATCATCTTGCCAACAAAAGGTCTGTATAATCAAAGCTATAGTTTTTCCAGTAACATTCTATGACTGTGAGAGTCAGACTATAAGGAAGGCTGAACACCACAAAGTCAAGGCTTTCAAATTATAGTGTGAGAGAAGACTTGAAAGTCCCTTGGAAAGCAAGGAGATCAAATCAGTCAAGACTTAAAAAAATCAATTCAAGCTATTCATTGGGACAATCAAATACTGAAGCTGAAGCTTAAATACTTTGGCCACATAATGAAAAGAAAGAACTCATTGGAAAAGATCTTAATGGCAGGAAAGATTAAAAGAAAAAGGAAGATGGGGTAGCAGAGGATGTGATGGATAAATAGTGTCATGGAAACAATAAACACGAACTTGGATAGACTTTAAAAGATGGTGGAGAATAGAAGGGCCTGGTGTGCTGTGGTCCATGGGGTCACAAAGATCCAGGCATGACTGAATGACTGAACAACAAAGAAGACAGAACTAGGACTTATACCGCATCATTCCCCTGCTCTTAGCTTCACTCAGTAAATGCTTGTGCCAGGGTATTCTGACTTTCTTCTCTACATCTGTTTCTGAGGACAGGGAGAGGGCTTCTGTGCTGGTTCAGATGATGCTGGTGAGATGACCAAGTCCCCTATAGGGACCTTATGCTTTTTTCCATGGACCAAGGGAGGATGCATCCACCAATTGCTCTGCTCCTCCAGAGTTTTGCTTTAACTTTTCTACTCAAGGGAAGTTTCAAATAATGCCCTGCTGCAACTAGAAGCTCAGTGTATCTGATTTGTTTCCCTTGTCTTTACTCCCTGTTTCTTTTTTGCTCCCATTTATCCCACTGAATACAAAGAATGCTACTGACTGTTCCTCCTTGTTTGATTAGTAGTACCAGTTCCGTTCCCCTCCACCCCAGGAGATCAAAAATCTTTTGGTGTCCTTTTGTCATAGCAAGCTCAAGGTGATGAGAGAGACAGAGATGGACACAGAGAGTTATCCTAAAGTCCATCAAAAGCTCTAGATGTAGTAGATGATATTTTGCAAGCCAGCTTGGGATCAAAGAGAAAAGGGTGACTTCTGTGTGTACCATGTGGATCCCCTTTTGAATCTTTTACTTGTGTGTAAGGCAGGCAGAACAGGTAGGCAGAACAGCCACCTCTAGCTATGTTTCCTTCCACCCTTCTCCAAGGGAGACTTTAATTCCTGCCAGGAAGGGAAGCAAGAAGCCAGAAGTTTCACCACTCTGCTCTTGTTAGAGAGAGAAAGTACTGGGTTAGAATTGTATCTATCTGCTCCATCTCAGGGATGTGGTTTTTAGGTGCAATCTAACTTCTGATCATTGTTCCATCAATGGGGGAGGCAGGACCCCAAGCTCTGTTTCTAAGACTTGACTTCCCTCCCACTAAACCCAAGATTCCCAGTGGACTTACACAGCAGGTATCAAAAGAAACTCATCTATCCAAGTCAATAGAAAACAAATCTGATAAAGGATATATAGGAGGATATATAATAGACAATGCAGAGTGAAGGAACTTTCCCATTTGTACTGAGATAATTCAGCATAACCATGGGTGATAGTCCAAGATCTCTCCCAAGGGGAAGTTCCTTGAAATCTCTAGCTGGGGACAGGGATGTGAGAGAGATTGCCAGATCTTTTCATATTATCTTCTTCCCAGAGTTTTTCCCTTCAGCAATCTGAAGTGGGGTCGCCATCTTTCATGTTCCCTCTCAAAGCTGGGAGCCAAAACAAGAGAATTGGGACCAAAACTCAGGTCTTCTGAATAAGGAATAAGGCACAAAATAACCTCTCTCTTTTTCCTTGTTTATGTGACTTTGTCAAGTTCTTATCCTTGAACTGAAAAAACAGGAAGTAAGACTATTTATCCCAAACCAGACACTTTAACAAGAAATAATGATCAATAAGCAAATGCTTTAAATTAGTAATTTTCTTTTAATCCCCACAACAACTCTGTGAGGTAGGCTTATACAAACATCATATAGTCCCATTTTATAGATAAGGAATTGTGAATTACCCAATGTGGGAAGAAGCTGAGATACTTTGAGATCCAGCTCCCAGGGAAATCATTATCATAAAGGAAGGAGTCAACAAGTGAGAGTGATAAGAAAAATAAGGGGAAAAATACTGAAAGTGTCAAAGATTTCAGGAAGAAGAAAACTCAAAGACTTTGAGCATAAGCAGGAAAACTAGTAACAACACAAAGAAATATGGTCTCCATATCTAGTGAACAAACTCAAGCATATATGAATAAATACTGAAAAACATCCCCAACTGATAAATAGTCAAAGCATATGAACATACAGCTTTCAGGAAAATAAATCCAATCCACAAAAAAAGTCACATAAAAGTGTTCTATCATAATAATTAGAGAAATGCAAATAAAACAACTTTGAGATATCCCCTTAACACTTATCAAATTGGCTAATATGACAGAAAAGGAAAATAACAAATGCGGGAGGGATGTAGAAAAATTGGAACACTAATACACTGTAGGTGGAGTTTGAACTGATCCAGTTGTTATGGAGAACAATTTGGGATGATGCCAAAAGGACTAAAACACTGTGCATACCCTTTGAGCCAGAAATACCACTATTAGGTCTGTAATCCTAAAGAAACCAAATAAAGAGGAAAAGGATCCATCTGCACAAAAATATTAGTAGCAGCTCTTTATATGATGGCAAAGAATTGGAAGTCGAGGGGCTGCCTATCAATTGGGGAATAGTTGAACAAGTTGTAGCATATAAGTGCAAAGGACTATATTGTGCTATGTAAGAAAAGATGAGGTGAATGGTTTCCGAAAAACCAGGGAATACTTATATGAACTGATGCAAACCAGGAGAACATTGTACATAGTAAAGCAATAATGTAACAATAATGGACTGTGAAAGACTTAGCTAGCCTGATATGATTCACAATAATCCACAACAATTTCAGATGACATACGATTAAAAATGCTCTCCACCTATGGGAGGACAATTGATGGACTCTGCATGCTGATTGAAGTTTATTTTTTTCTCTTTATTATTTTTCTTCTTTTGCAACATAGCTAATATGTAAATGTCTTGCATGACCACATGTATACAGATAGTTTTCACTTTATGTAAGTCAACCATTCTATAGACCTCTACATAAAGTGATTTTTATGTAACATTAGTTTGTCCCTAGAAGTGCAGAAGAGAGGGAGGACACCACTTGGCCTTGGAGGAGGAAGGCAAGGTAGGGTCAGCCTGGGTAGCAAATGTGTGGGGACTGAACATGGGCGCAGACAGGAGAGGAAAGGTAATACATGGGGCCAGGGACAGACATGGGTATCTGAGCACTGATGGACTGAAGGCAGACCCTTCAGTCCACCCTTGGGGCTGGACATATGGGTGGAGGGTAAAGGTCTTCTCTCTTGACACAGGAGGTTTCAAGCCAATTTGGCAGCAGTTTTGAACAGTGGCTGACTCTTCCCTCCATCAGTCCCATATCTGTTCTGCTTTCATTTAGAGGGTTTTTTTTTTGGTTGGGGGAGGGGGTAAGGGAGAATAGAGCACCTAGCCAAGGGACAGAAGTGAAGGGAGAGCACAGTACTGTACAGAAAAATTAACATAGGTGTGTATGAGGGTTTGGGGGGCAGTATCTATTTCATAATTCTTTATGTAAAATCAAATTTGTGTAATATGAATTTACATAAAACAAGAATGAGTATCATATTATTTGCCTTCTCAATGGATACTTTTTTTTGTATGATGACTTTTGTAGCTTTGATTTATTCTTCTAAAAACTGAATGTTTTGGGGCTTACTCACTAGAAGTGCTCCTTTGGCCAGAGAGATTCTGGGAAGCCATTAAGGAGTGTCCTGGCTAAAACCCAGAAGTTGAGACTTCCCTCTCTGGATGGCTCATATTTGGCTGAATTCCTGCTGTAAAAGGGTTATGAGGTCCATGGAATTGTATGTCGATCAAGTTCCTTCAACACAGGGTGGATCGAGCATCTCTATAAGAACCCTCATGCTCATATTGAAGGAAATATGAAATTGCATATGGAGATCTCATGGACAGTACCTGCCTTGTGAAGACACTTAATGAAGTGGAACCTACAGAAATCTACAACTTAGGAGCCCAGAGTCATGTCAAAATTTCTTTTGACCTTGCTGAATGAAATGCTGATGTCAATAATGTTGGCACTCTATGACTTCTTGATGCAATTAAAACTTGTGGCCTTATCAATTCTGTAAAGTTCTAACAAGCCTCAACAAGGGAACTTTATGGGAAGGTGCAAGAAATATCACAAAAGGAGACTACACCTTTTTATACCTGGTCATCATTTGGAACAGCAAAACTTTATGTTTACTGGATTGTGGTGAACTTCTTTGAGGCCTACAACCTATTTGCTGTAAACGGTATTCTTTTTAATCATGAGAATCTCAGAAGAGGAGTTAATTTTGTACCTTAAAAAATGAGCTGATCTGTTGCTAAGATTCACCTTGGACAATTGGAGAGTTTCAGCCTGGGGAATCTGGATGCCAAGAGAGATTGGGGCCATAGCAAGGACTACATTGAGGCTATGTAGCTAATGTAGCAGATCGATGAGCCAAAAGACTTGGTCATGGCTGCTGGTGAAGTTTACAGTATCCATGAATTTGTGGAAAAATCATTTGGTGTTTTTTTTTATTGGGAAAACTATCATGTGAGAAGGAAAGAATGAGAATGATGTGAGTCAGTGTAAGGCCACCGGCAAGATCCACATGATTGTAGATCTCAAGTATTACCGGCCAACTAAAGTGGATTTTCTACAAGGAGACTGCACCAAAATGAAACAAAAACCACACTGGAAACCCCAGTTGTTTTTGATGAACTGGTGAAAGAGATGGTTGAGGCTGAGGTGACTCTCATGAAGCACAACCCCAATGCTTATGCTGACTTCTGGTTCCTGTCAGGGCAGCTGGTCTCCTGAAGAGATATCATCACCTTAGCCAACCCTCAGGAGTGTAGGGTGGAAGGTTCATTTTTCCCTTGTAATCAATCGGTGAAGTGCGTCTGACTGCAGAAGGAGAACTGACAATTGATGTGGTGGAGGAGAAGATTTAGTCACACTCAACACTGATTTTTTCCCCCAGTTCTCCAGTACCATTGATATTGTCTCTCCTTGTCTGGAAAAAAAAGAATCACTCCCAGAAAGACTGGAAAATCAAAACTGTGACCACTCCAATGCTTGGCTCCATATTATCTCATTATAGATGCTTCATCTGAAGGATTTTATGTAATCAATAGGATGATTTAATCATAAATTCATTTTAATTAAAATTATGTTGTAAGACAATAGAAGTTGTGGGGCCTTTAAATTGTCTCCTTTTTTCTTGTTAAACTGGTCTTTCTACATTAAAAAACTGAGTGTTTGCATCCTTTGACCAACTTATTAACTAGAGATATCTTACAGTATTTATTCACAGATGTCTGAATTTGTTTGCTAGATACAGAGGCTATATTTCCTTCTATTGTTGTTAGTTTTCCTGCTGATTTATCAATTTATATTCAAGGTCTTTGATATTTCTTCTTCCTGGAATCTTTGGTACTTTCAGTATTTCCCTCCTACCCCCTCATTTTCCCTTATCTCTCACTTCTTGAGTGTTCATATCCATTTGAACTTCTCAATGGAGTGGGAGGAAGGAAGAGAATTTGGAACTGAAAATTTTAAAAATGAATGTTAAAAAATTGCTGAGAAATAAATAAAAATGATCCAATATTTGTTGAGAGAGGACCCTGTGGAATTTGAAGAGAACATGGAACACTGTTCCTATGTAGTTCAAAAGAGAAATGAGAATCAACAGACCAAAATTTATGATCTGCCCAGCAAAAATAATTAGCAAGACAGAAAAACTTAAATCTGCAATGGCAAATTTCACTAAAGAACAATAGAATAGGGATTCAAATACACAGAAGTGAAGGGAAATCAAGAAGAAAAGAAGCAAAAAACATCAAAAGAAAATATACTCATAAAACAAGGAAAAGATAGTAATCTAAAAGATAGGATGCATAGAGAGAACCTAAGATCATAGAATTCCTAGAGGAACATTTCAGGACAAAAATTTTTAACACCATAATGCAGGAAATAATAGAAGAAAACTGTCAAGAACTTCTGAACAGAAAAAATGAAATTCTAATAGAAAGAATTCACAGATCACCTCTAGAAAAAAAAAAAGCCCACCAAGGCTGCAAACTCTGAAATACATAAGGGTTAAATAAATACCAGCTTAGAAACAAGTTCTTCAAGTCATCAGGAGGAAGACTTTCAAGTACAAAGGAAAGGGCATTCAAATAATACAAGACTATTCCACATCCATTAGAAAAAGGAAGAGGGAATGGTATAAAATGTTCTGAAGAGCAATGGAGCTCAAGATGCCGACCAAGGTGACCTATCCTGCAAATCTGAACTTACAGAACAAAAGATAGTCATTCAACAATAAAGAAGAGTTTGAAGCATTTTTAGAAAGAAAACCAGAACTGAAGAGATTATTTGCTTTTTGAACATGTGAAACAACAGAAATAAATGCAGGAAAAGTGATTAAATGCAACAGACAAAGACAACAACATGAATGGAGCAACAACTGAGAGACCAGTGAGAGACTTCTTTCTAAATGTACGTAAGGAGATAGAAGTAAAGGTGGAATTCTGGTGGAGGTACCAGTGAAAATGTGAACAGGGGGCATTATGGATAGAATCTGGTGACATTGCCTACAGGTGAATCCAAACAAATTTTTTGTGGGACTACATTACAATAGGGGAGGGTACATGAAAGGGGAGAGAGGGGAGCAGGGAGAAAGAGGACTGTGTGATGCATCTGGCTCAAAAAGAGTCCTAGCAGTGAGTACGTGATTTCTGTAGTCTCAAAAAGAGAAGAGCCTACAGGGGAGTGAGGAGGAAAGACTGAAAGGGAAGGGTTTTGAAGAAGGCCTTACTTTGGTGTTTGGAGAGAGTTCTACTGATGAATGCTCCTTTGGGTGAAGAAAGATGATCAGTGAAGGGAGATGGAGACATTACATTGGCTAAGATATGGGGCATTTGGTGCTTGAAAAAATCTTCTTGTCCTATATTGAAGGTGGGGGGTGGGGTTGGGAATCTGTAACTCCTGGGGTCAACTGGGAACTGAGGGAGTGGAAGAGCATTGACCCAAGAAAGTAAATTTTGAACCAGATGTGGAAGGATTAGAAAAAAAGGTAACTAGGGGAGGTTATAGATCAGTGGTGGGCTGCATAATCAGAGACAAGGTGGCCCAGAAGTCCTACCTTGGGACTTCTATGTCTTCTATGGCATTTTTAATAATTGTCACTGTTCTGCAAATAAGGCACAGTGGAAAAGCAAAATCCATGGGACAAGTTCTCCAAGGCAATGTCAGTGAAAGCCTAAAGGGGAGAGCCTAAAATAGATACGTTGAAAGCTTTGATTGCATGAAGAATACAAAGAAAAAAGAAACCAGATAATTATAGGAATCATGAGTCAGAAAATGAGGGTCTAGAGTAGAAAGAAAAAGAGGATGAATAATGAAGAAAGCGAGAGATATCCTTTTTGAAAGAGGTGCAATAATGAAATTTTAAAAACTAATGAATAGGACCAATTGAATGGGAGAAGAGGGAGAAGGAATCTACTTGACTTAAATGAGAGGAAAAAAGAGAGAAGGAAGAACTATATTACCAGATAAAAGCAGGAGAGAAAAAGGAGCTAATAGAATCCCAAAAGCAAAGAGACAACAAATAAGAAGAGGGCATTAGAGGTGAGGGCAAGAGAGCCAGTGAGAACACATCTACTGTAAAAAAAAAAAAAAAAGTAGAATAACTGAAGGAAAATAATACAGCAGAAGAGAAAAAAAAAATCTTAACTTGAATTTTAAAAATTCAATATTAGAGACAGATGGAGGAAAATATAAATATAACTTTTATAACTTTATTTTTATAGTGTTTTATTTTTTCTAATTATATGTAAAGACAATTTTAAGCATTCATTTTCACAAAATTTTAAGTTACAAAATTTGCCCCCTCCCTCCTCTCCCCTCTTCCTAAAAGGCAAGTAATTTGATATAGGTTATATATGTGCAATCATGTAAAAAAATTCCATATTAGTCATGTTGTGAAAGAAGAAACAAACCAAAAGGAAAAAAATGTGAAAAATTGTATGCTTTGATGTGCATTCAGAGTATGTTAGTTTTTTCCCTGGATGTAGATGCATTTTCCATCATGATTTCTTTGGAATTATCTTAGATCAGGGGAGGGGACCCTGAAATCTCAAAGCCACATATGGCCTTCTAGGTTCTTGAGTGTTGCCTTTTAAATGAACCCAAATTTTATGGAACAAATCTTTTATTTTTATTAATACATTTTCCTCTTTTATATTTTATTTTATTTTTAAAATGAATGTACTTTAAAATACCAAAAAGTAAAATAAATTTCAATGAAATAATCCTCTCAGATTGACTGGCACAATTAGAACATTAGTAAACCATAAGGGCTAAATTGATGGCTGCTATGCTCATTATTTAGTTCTATTTCCCCCCACCTGACTGTCACCACCACTGCATGAGGCTGGTTGGAAAGAGTTTATGGGGGTAGAGTTCACCAGGCTGTTATCAGCTTTTGACAACAGTGCACTGTGTTTCTGTTTGAAGTGGAATTTGTGAATAGTTACACAGCTTGACAGTATTTTTTAATTGTCTGCTTAACAGCCCGTCATGTCAAAGAAGACCAAGAGAATGCTGAAAGAAGAAAAGAGATTTTTTTTTAATGAGGATTGGGAATTGCAATATTATCTTGTTTCCCCTAAAGACAAGATGATTTGTTTGCTTTGTGATACTGCAATACCAACATTAAAGAAATTCAGTGCTCATCAGCATTACAACACATATAAGGTCCACAAATATTTTAAATTAGAGGGAGAGGTGCGAAAGGATGTGTTGCAGAAATTAAAAGATGAAAAGCAAAAACAAAGACAATTCTTTCAAGCAGCAATAAGAACTGAAGATAAAGCCATTGAAGCAACTTATAAAGTAGCTTATATACTAGGGAGGGAGGGGAAAGGGAAGCTATTCAGTGACATAGAAATTGTGAAAGAATGCATTTTCAAAGTTGTAGGATGTTTCCACCCCGATAACGTTTCAAACAACTGTCTCTTTCAAGGAGAACCATAACTGATTTGCAGCATGAACTAACCTTCAACTTAACAGAACAATTTCATGCAATACTTCAAAAGGAAAACATTATTATTGAATTACTTTGGATGAATCAACTGATACTATTGACTCGGTGCAGGTTTTATACTTCATTTGGGCCATTGACAGATTTTCTTTGCTACAAAGAGTTACTCACTTTGGGAACTCTTGTGAACAGAAAATGGGGAATAAATATCTTCAACAGCTTTCAAAATAAATCTTATGAAGTTGGACTGAATTTGGTAAATTTAGTGTGTGTGTGTAGAGACAGCACACCTTCCATGACAGGAAAACATGAAGGGCTTTTTGTACAGGCAAAAATAGTACTAATGTTCTAAAAGCTCTCATTTCTTTTCAATGTATCTTGAATCAGCAAAATCTCTGGGCTAAAACTATTTTAAGTGATATTTTGCAACAATTTATAAGTATTGTTAACTATATTTGTGCAAATCCAACATGGTATCATCAATTTTGTAACGTGTTAAAACTGGACAATGAGGTCGTCAGTGTGGATTTGCCATATCATTCTAAAGTCCACTGGCTATCACAGGGATAGGTGTTAGTCAAAATCTTATCTCAGTGAGAACAGACAGTTGAATTTTATGGAGAACAGAATCAGCAATGTGAATTATTGAAAGAAGTTTTCTATAGGAATGCTGCATTTCTGTGTGATATCATATCAAATCAAAACGAATATTTCTTTGCAAGGTAAAACTAAGTCTATATATGATATGTGGGGGAAAAAAATCCAAGCATTTAGGAAAAAGTGATCTTTTTTCAAAACACTTCTTCTTGAAAAGGAAGTATCTCCTAAACATTTTCCCTAGTTAGCAAAGGTCATGGATGAGCAGGATCATATATGCAAAGAATATTGCATTGGAAGAATATGCAGCTGTTATAGACCTATTAATTGAAGAATGCAATGAAAGGTTCACTGAGATGGAGAATCATGACATCACACTCATATTATTAGCATTTCAGCCTCACCTAGTTGATTTCACCAAGGCATCTAAAGAACCATTGATGGACTTCATTAAGCTCTCAGTAGATGACATTTTTAAGTCCTCATCTGATGCTAAGAAAGATCCAACTGAAATATGGAAAAATGCAGTAGAATATTCATGCCTTTGACAATATGCCCCCTAAAAGGCTTTCTTGCTTTTCAACCACATATTGCTACAAGTCTACATTTTCCTACATAACTCAAATTAAAATGCCCTTAAGGTCACAAATGACTAATACCCATCTTTAGGATCAACTGCAGACCTCCATGCTGCAACCAAGAATTCAAATGCTTTCCCACAAAAAGCAGACAAAACAAGCAACTAACATTAAAAGGTTAGTTATCTTTAAAATTAATAATTTTCTTTTTTTGAAATGATTGAGTACATAGTAGCTAGATTTTTACAAAATAATGTATATTTTTAAAGTATATCTAATTGAAATTTTTTGAATGTGGCCTTATTTGATTACAGCTACATATTAATGCAGCCTTCCAACATGAAGAGGTTCCCCACCCCTGTCTTAGGTCATTGTATTGTTAAGATGAGTTAAGTCATTCATAACTGATCATCACACAATGTTGCTGTTACTGTGTACAATGTTCTCCTGTTCTGCTCATTTCACTTTGTATTAGTTCATATAAGTCTTTCCAGGTTTTTCTGAAATCATCCTGTTTATCATTTCTTATTGCTCAATAGTATTATATTACATTCATATACCACAGTTTGTCCAACAATTCCCCAGTTGATGGGCATCCCCTCAATTTCCAATTTTTTGGCACCACAAAAAGAGCTGCTATATTTTTGTACATGTAGGTCCTTTCTCCTATTTAATGGTCTCTTTGAGATTCAGACCCAGTAGTGGTATTGCTGGATCAGAGATTATGCACAGTTTGGTTGGCCTTTAAGCAGAGTTCCAAATTACTCTCCAAAATGGTTGGGTTAGTTTAGGACTTTACCAACAGTTCATCAGTGTCTCAATTTTCCTACATCTTCTCTAACGTTTACCATTTTCCTTTTCTGTACTTTTACAGCTTTAAAAGTGAATGGATTAAATAATTCAATACAATAAGAGAGTGACAGATTGGAAAAGAAAATTGAACCCTACAAACTGTTGCTTACAAGAAACATTTAAGCCATACTGAAATCAAACTGAGGCAATAGGAAAAATTCAAAAAAGCAAGAGTTGAAATCTTTCTATATAACAAATCAAAAACATTTTTAAAATGGATAAACAAGGAAATTATGTTATATTGAAAGGAATAATAAACAACAAAGTGATATCAGCAACAAACTTATATGATCTAAATGCCTTAGCATCCAAATCATAAAGGAAATACTATCTGAGTTTCAAGAGGACATAGAAAGTAATACAATAGTGACAGTAGATGTCAATATTCCTCTCTTAGTTTTGGATAACTAACAGAAAGATTGACAAAAGAGAGAATATGGAACTGAACAAATTTCTGGAGAAACTAAAGTGAAAAGACTTAGGTCATCTCCTAAATGGGACTTCAAAAGAATATACATATTTCTGAGCACCATATGGAACTTATACAAAAATTTACCATGTACTAGGGCACAGAAATATTACAAACAAATGTAAAAATGTAAAATTACAAAACAAATGTAAAAAGGTAGAAATAATTAATATATCCTTTACAATCCATAACACAATAAAATTAAAAATTGATTCAGGGACCACAAACAAAATTAGAGACTTAACAATGAAATATAAAATAATGAGTGGGTCAAAGAAAAAATCATAGAAACAATAACTATGTAAAAGAAAATTAAAGCAGCTCTGAGGTGTTACCTCACGCCTATCAGACTGACAAAGATGACAAAAGAGAAAAATGACAAATATTGGAGGCACCATGGATTAGTCCAGCTGCAACTTAAACTGTGGCCAAAAAGTCAGCAAAATGTGCATACTCTGACATAACAATATCACTCCTATATCAAAGAAAGAGGAAAAGGACTGTAAGTACAAAAGAGTTATAGCAGACCTTTTCATAGTAACCCCAACTTACAAACTAAGGAAATGTATATTATATAGTATACATTTATATTATGGTATATGAATATGGTAGAATATTATTGTGTCATAAGAAATGATGAAATAAACAATTTTACAAGAAACTGGGTAGACCTCCATGACTGTTGCAAAGTGAAGTGATCAGAACTAGAAAAATAATATGTGCATTCAGTCAGTAATGTACTATTTATTAAGCTCTAGGTGCCAGGCTCTGTGTTGATGACATTATAAAGAAAAATAACTTTGAAAGACTTTAGAATTCTGATCACTGCAGTGGTAAACCACCAGTTCAGAGGATTAAAGATGAAATATGCTACCTACCTTCTGCCACATTGGATATGAGCAGTTGGTGAATTTGTTTTGCTGTACTATGCATATTTTATGAGAGTTTTCTCCTTTTCTTTTTTCTTTTTCAATGAGGCAGGAGGTGGTGGGAAGGAGAGATAATAAGTGCTAGTAAAGTAAGCACATTTTTTAAAAAGATGGTTCTCTGGGAGGGTACAATGTAGGTAACATAAAAATGAAAGACATTATTCATTAAAAAAAACAAAAGAGGGAGAAGGACCTATGGGATGCCTTGATAATAGCTTTTATTTAAGAGACGGTTCATAGCTGTGGTTTCATGTGTGTTAGGAAAGTCATAAGGAGACATCCTCTACTGATGACAGCTTAGCAACTCACTGTAAATCATGTTCTTAGAAAGTTTGTTCACTGGTTAAGTGACTTGGTCTCCCCTGCCAGTCTGTGTCAGAGGCAGGATCTAAAAAATCTTCCTAAGTCTCTTCATCCATTCAGTGGCTCTGTTTCTTGCTTGTGCACTCAAAACAGTCTATGAATTTGAGATGCAACAAAGTATGGATCAATTTTATGCTGTTTGTGTTAATTTTGGCCTAACAATTAATAACCAAGAAAACACAGGTGCTCCACTAGCCAGCACCACACCATCCACATGTGGAAGGATTAGTTACAGCAAATGGAGAAGTTTTGAATAATGTGGCTAAGTTCACTCCACTTGGCATTGTCAGAGCTAACTCAGTGTTTGGGAGGCTCCAAAGAAAAGTGTGTGAGAGAAGAGATGTTAGATTGCCTACCAAGGTAACAGTCTGCAGAGCTATTGTGGTGACTTCATTGCTGTGTGCCTATGAAACCTGAACAGAATATTAGCACCAGATCAGGAAATTGGATTGTTTCCATTTGAATTGTCTTAGGAAGATTCTGAAGATCACTGGGCAAGATGAGGTACCAGACACTGAGGTCCTTTCTCAAGCTAAACTGCCAAACATTAAAACTCTATAGCTAAGAACCCAACTCCAATGGGCTGGCCACACTGTTCAAAACCCAAATGTATGTTTGCCTAAAGGACTATTTTACAGAGAACTCACACAAGGCAAGTGCTGGCAAAGAGGCCAGAAAAAGCAACACAAGGACCCTTTCAAAGTGTCTCTGAAGAACTTTGGAATCAATGGGAGACAAGGCAAAGCATGGCATGCCTGCATCAAAGAAGGCTCTATGTTCTATGAGTGAAACAGCATTGTGGTAGTTCAAAAGAAATGTGAGATGGCACAGATTTAGAGATATGTCTACTCCAAATGTTCACGCGGATTATTTGTGGAGCCCTTATGTGGAACCTTCTGAGCTTGTGTTGGTCTGATGAGCCATAGTCAGACACACTTTACCTTGACTTCAACATAGTAATGTCATTTTGGCCCTCTGAAAATGAAGGACAACTGACTCTGTTTCTGCAATTTATTTTCCTTTGCTGCCTAAATTTCAACACCTCCCTGCCTTTCAATGTTTCATCAGATGAACGTAGTTTCTAATGAGGAACACATGATCTGAAAACATCTGTCCAATTGACTGGAAATAGTTTTGTCAAGACCTGACCCAAATCTCATCATACTAGGACTCCTGACATACTTGACTAAAAAAAGGGAAAAAAACTCAAAGGATCCCCTAGCTATTTTATCTGTGCTTGGACCCCATTGGTCTAATCAAACCACAAGCTGCCTTTTGTTGGGCCAACATCATCAGTTCATTGTTGGCCATCAAACCTTTCTTGCCTCAGACCTTCCTTAGGAACCTATTTCATTATTCCAGATGGGAACAAACAAGGGAAATAGATATACAGCGATCACACTAATGTAAATGAAAACAACAGCAGAAGGTTATTTAACTCAGTTTAACAAATCTTGGTTCCAAAAGACAGCTGATAAAAGCTTCCCTACCATCTATAGAGAACTAAGGGGCTGCAGGGCCCAACTGGGTCAGGCGAAATTAGTATTTGTGACATGGGAGTATTCTCTGGGTGGGGGGGAGAGAGACCCAAAAGAGCTGGGTTGTAAGAAACCAAACTGCATCATTAAGAAACAGAAGGAAAAAAACCCTTAATGAAATAAATTGTATAAACTCTCCATAGTCATCAACACTTAAAAGAACTTCCGGCACTTCCTAGAAGTCGTGACACTTAATAGAATAGATGTCTTCGCACTCTAGCTAGACCACACAGTGAGCGCGACTCCACCTCTGTGCTTAAAAATTCCCTGGGCTCTTAGCTCCTCCCTCCCTCCACTTAATTACTCTTTTAATCCCCAGATCTCTGACTCCTGGAGGCGGATCGAGGGCGTGGGGACTGGCGGCGGGTAGTAGAAGTAGAAGGGCGAGCAACTGAAGCGGGGTAGGGGAACTTCTCACTGGAGTGGTAGGAAGAGAGGCAAGTGGGTCTCATTTTCCCATTTGGTGCTGGAAAACCTGAAGGGCATTTTTCTTGCCGCGGAAAACGGACGCTGCTCGCAACGGACGCTGCTTGCCAGAGCCACCCACTTAAGGAAGCCAGACTTCAGGGTTTTGTTTGCTTTTCTCATGCCCAGGTACGACACTTGGACCCTTATTTCTGCACCCAGTGGGTGCGTCAGCTGCCCGCAATACAAGACTCTCCTCGATCACTGTTCTCTGTCCCGCCCCTCTTCTTCTTAGGAAAGAGATTTCTCTGGGACAGAAGTGGGGAAGGGGAAGGGGAAGGGGATGTTGTCTCTGTGTTGCAATGTTTTCTCGAAAGAAAAAAAAGTGTGTGGCAGGTGTTTCCTAAATGCCAGGGATAGTGTGGACGCTTCTTCCTTGAAGGGGCATTCAGCACTGGACATTAAGGAAAGTATTTCCGCAGCTTCCCGGCTTGCTCACGTGCATTCTTCTGCTTGCACTGGAATGTTTCTTCTCTTTCACTGAGCATTATTACTGTAATAATTAAGTGATTCTATGTTAGAAACAGCTGGGCTTGACTGACAGAAAATTGACTTGGGAGTCAGGATAGTGGGGTCGTGTCCTCCCGTCTGAAACTAAGTGACTGCATAACGCGGGGCAAGTCTTAAGATTTGGAGCTGTCTGCGCTGGCTATGGGAACGCCTTTGTTTACATCAAGTAAATGTCAAAGGGAGGAAAATCCCACGTAAAGAAGTTTAAACGGTGGTCTGGGATGGCATGTGATTGGTAGAAAAGAGGAGAAGCTAGAGAGATATAGCTTAAATGGAGAAAGCACCGATGGACTCAGTGACCGAAGGTGCTCTTTTTTGTGCCTGTTTCACGATCTGTGCAATGGAAACGAGAACAACTGGCGGTCCTTCCTCTTGAAGGATGATAAGAAGGCAAATTAAGATAAAGAGTGTTGCTATTGTGAGAATGGAGAGAGGGGATGGTGATGCTATGAAGACTTGTCTAGGTCGCTGACTTCAACCTTATAAGACCTACGGGAATGCCATTCTTAGGACACAGAGAGGGAGAGAAATGCTTCAGATCTTCTTCTTTGTAAGGGCTTGCTAAGGGACCAGGTAAAAGTCCTAGGGGGAGGACAACTTGTCACAACTGACAACCACTTGGGGAGATAAAAATCCACTCAAAACTCCCTTTCCTATTTCTCAAGTCTCAGTGCACTGTACAGGATATGAAAGAATAAGGATGATGAGAAAACAGACATTTAAAGTTTTTCCTAAGAGTTTTCCTTACAATAACCTGTATGGCACCTGAAAAGTGACAAGTTGACTTGAAACATACCAAAAACACTATAGGAGTGATTTCCTAGAGTATACCAGTGTCAGCTATTAACTGAAAGTGGAAAAAAATGGTTAGGGAATGGTTCCTTTTTTTTTTTTTTTTGCTGTGAAGTCTGATATTTGAGTATACTATTGCTTAGAACATGAAATAGCTAGAGAATAATACATGAGATCAACTAATCAATAGGCATTTAAGTGCCTGTTATGTGCCTGTATTGTATCTGAGGAAGAGAGGAAGGAAGTAAGAAAGAAGGAACACAGGAGGAAAGGAAGGAACAGATCCTACCCTCATGTAAAATGAAGTATGTAGGGTGAGTGCAAAGGGGAAAACTAGCAAGAAATTAGGGTTCTCACAGAAGTGTGTCTTCGGATTGGGCAAATGGATCAAGTTATTATAACACTGGTAAAATGAAAACACCTTGAGAGGGTCTCCTTTTTTGACTCCTTTATGAAATCTTTCCTGATTTTTGCAATTGTTAGCACACTCTCCCATCCAATTTTCCTTATATTGATTTATGTACATGTTTTGTCTCTCTACACCCCTCTCCCCCAAAAAAACTTCTTGAGGGCTGTCTGCTTTGTAGCCGCTAGACTTAGTTTAGTACCTGGCACAATGGTTACTTAATCAGTGTTTGTTGAATTAAATTGAAGCACCCTGAATCACACTTTTAAAAAAAGAAACATAGAGAATTCCCTGAAAATTCTTTGTCTATGGTAAACCAAAACCGAAAATAAAATTGAATGGGGAAATCCTATCTTGTTTACTTGGAAGGCTGGTATTTGAGGAAATGCAGGGTTTAATTAGAGCACCTGGAGGTTACTGGTTTAAAGGTACTTAAGGATATTCCAGGTAGTTCTGGGGCAAAGGGATCAGTAGCAGAGACAGGTACAATGGATAGAGAATTAGACCTGGAGTCAGGAAGACCTGAATTAAAATTTAACTTAAGATGCTTTCTAGCTGTGTGACCCTGCGTAAGGCATTTAACCACTCTGTGCCTCAGTTTTCTCATCTATAAAACAGATAAGAATAGCACCCACTTCCAGGGTTTCTGTGAGGACCAAATGAGATCATATTTATAAAGTAGCTCAGTGCCTGGCACATAGTAGGTGTTTCACAAGAGTTTGTTTCTTTCCTCCAAGAGCTTTAGAAGCTGGAAGCACTGGTCTATTTGGGATACTTTTCCCAGCTATTTCCAGGGAAGTCTGAACTATTGTCTTCTTTTTCTCAGGGTGAAATTTCCTTCAACCTGGGATGGAATCCTTAACCGGGCCAAACCACAGGTTGGGAAAATCTTGAGGGGGTTAGAGTCTTACTGCTTCTACAGTGCCTTGGTTCCTTCCCTTATTCAAGAGGCCTGATTTTTCCTCTAAGTTGTGAATTTTGGGGGTAGCAGCTATCTTGGCCCAGAGGAACTTTCCTTGCCTCTGACTGCATAAAGCAACCAATGCAAGAATCCTCTCTGGATGTGAGTCCAGTCATTGCTTCACACCTGCCATTTAAAATCAATTTCCTTTCAAACCCCATCAGTTATTTATTAAATGCCATTCTTTGGGGTATCATTAAATCCATTAGACTTTTTAATAGGTCTGTTTGGTATCCTTGACTTCAAGTCACGATTACTCAATTTTTGTTAAATATTACAATTTTTCAAGAACTTCCCTAATCCCTCCCAGTTGTTAATATTTCTCTCCCTTGATTACATTGAACATGGTGGTCCCTTTTGCATCCCTTCCTGTTTAAATTCATTTCAATTCAATTCAGCAGTGCTAGATGCTAAGGATGCAAAGTCAAAAAAATGAAAGATGTCTGTGTGGCGATAGAATCAACAAGACTTGGTAATTAATTGGATTTGGGGGTGATAGGGTAGAGATTCTGGGAGCCCCCTTGAACTCTCCTTGAATCTCCCTACTTAATCTGGCATTCAACTGGGGCCATAAACTTTTTATTATCACTGTGCCCAAATCTCTGTTACCTCCAGCTTGCCTCTAGCTACTTCCCACCCTTGATTCCATCCAAATCCTTTCTCGTGGTTCCTGGTGGGTGTCTGACCTCTACTTACCCATTCCCATCAAGATCCTCCCTAGATTTGACCTTTATTCACCACAGGGTACTGGTCACTCCCATCAAGACCCTTCCTATACCCCCCTCTTCCAGACACCCTAGACTACTTGGCCACCCCTAGATCCCTCCCTCAGTCTTTCTGTATGTAAGATCCATCTTGTTTCCATGAAAGAACTCAGATTCATTCTGGCCTGCTTATCAATACAAGCATCACAAATGCTCAGATTCTCTCTGACCTGTTTACATTACCATTGAAAAGGCTCAGATTCCTTAAGAGTCTACCCAATATGGCAGATCTTTAATAAACTTTGTTTTTCTTTGGCTGAATAGAAGGCTTGGGTTCAATTTATTCCTGCAGGATTCTCTTATTGTTATTTTGGAGTCCTAGCACCCCTAAACCTCAACTGGGGGGGAAGGGAAAAGGAAAGAGGGCAGCTAGATGGTGCAGTATGTAGAGTGCCAGGCCTGGTAGAAGGAAGACTTATTTTCCTGAGTTCAAATCTGGCCTCAGACACTTATTAGCTGTGTCACCCTTGGAAAATCACTTATTCCTGTTTGCCTTGGTTTCCTCATCTGTAAAATGAGCTGGAGAATAAAATGGCAAACCGCTCCAGTGTCTTTGCCAAGAAAACCCCAAATGGGGTTACACAGAGATGGATACAACTGAAAGATAACTGAACAATTATGAAGAAAGGAAAGAATGAATGAGAATGATTGGAAGAATGCTAATGCCCTTCACAGAAATTGGGAAGTTATGAGGTGTGGAGATAGCTAATGAGTTCTGCTTTGGACATGTTGAATTTGAGATGCTACAGAACATCCAACAAGCAGTCGATGATGCAGGATTTGAGCTCAAGAGAGAAATGAGGTCTCTATATGTAGCCTTAGGAATTGTTTCCTAGATGTGCTCATCGAATCTATGGGAATTAATGATATCACCAAGGAAGAGTGTGGTGAGGGAAAAGAAGAGGGCTCATGATGGAGTCCTGGGGTACACCCACACAGAGCAGATGGGACATAGGTGATGAGTCTGAAAAGGAAGATCTGAGTTCAAATTTTTCCTCAGACACTAACTGTGTTGACTCTGAGCTTAACACTTAACACTGTTTGCCTAAAATGATCTGGAGAAGGAAATGGTAAACCACTCCAGTATCTCTGCCAAGAAAATCCCATATGGGATCACAGAGACTCGATTGGACATGACTGAAAATGACTAAACAAATTGTAATAACATAAGCAGGGGCAGTTAGGTGGCAAAACAGGCAGAGTTCTGATCCTGGAGTCCGGATGACCTGAGTTCAAATTTGGCCTCAGACTCTTACTAACTGTGTGACCTTGGGCAAGTCACTTAAACCTGAATGCCTCAAAAAAAAAATGTCCAAGGCAATAAAGAGATGAGTGGTGACATCAAAAAGAGCAGTGTGGTGAGGAAGTAAGCCAGATTTCAATGATCTGAGAAATAAGTTTGAAGATAATAAAACAGAGACAATGAATCAGGACATGATGCAGCCAGATGGATAAAGTGCTGTTCTTTTTGTTTTTAAGTGTTGTGCTTGAAGTCAAGAAGACAGGAATTTAAATTTTATCTCAGATATTTAACTTTCTGTGTAATCCTGAGCAGGTCATGTAAACTTTCTCAGTTTCAGTTTCCTGGTCTGTGAAATGTTGACAATAGTCATTAATACCTACTTCACAGGGTTGTTGTGAGGGTCAAATGAGATAACGTGTGTAGCACTTTGTAAACTTCAAAGCGCTGATAAATATTATTGTTATTGTTGTCAATATTATTATTATGTGAGTGTATATGCAGCTTTTCTAAGAGTTTTGCTTTGAAAGGTTAGAGAGGTATAGGATGATGACTTGTGGGGAAGTTAGAGTCAAATTAAAAAGTCTTTTTTTTTTTTTTTTTTAGGATGGAGGTGATCTGAGTATGTTTGTAGGCAAGAGGGAAGGATCCAACTGATAAGGTGTGATACTTGTGTAGGAAGTTCATTCCCTATCTCATTCTTCTAGATCCAACATGCTACATTTGTCCTCAGGCATCTAGAGTACCCCAGGGGGTTATAGAGTCTTTCTTTTCCACTTCCATTGCCTGGAGCCCTTAATGGCTCTTCTTCCTTCCATTGTAAGACTTCAGTGACAGCCTGTGTTCCATTTATCCACTTGACATGAAATTGATTTTACGTTTATGACAAAGATATGGCAAACACTTCCCCTCAACACCTCAGGAACACACTCTTTGCTCTTTTCCAATATAGCATTGGTCCAAAACGTCAAGAAGGCCATGTCCAAATGTGAATTGACTGCTGGATAAATCCTTGTTTCACTTTCTGTTGGCCTGGTTCCTGAAGGTCACCTTGCTCTCTGAGCGCTGGTGTTGCATTAGCTTAAAAAGTCAGATTCTATATGATCATATATGTTACATAAGCTCCTTTCTCACAGCAACTTTGAAATAAATGAGTAGTGTATATGTTACTATCCCCACTTTTTGTATGAGGAGCCTGAACCTCAGAGATGCTAAATGATTGATCCAAGATCTCTTGGTCAGTAAATGACAGAACTGACTCTTAAATCCAGCTCTTCCAATTCCAGTCATATTTGTAAAGCCCTTAACATAGAGTCTGGCACATAGTAGGTACCATCTAAATGCTTTTTCCCTTCCCCATTCCATTTCCACTATGCTTCAATGACAGTCTACAGAAGCTTTCAGATAGTCTGATCTTTGTTCCTGGAAAGGGCAGAGCTATCTTATTCCATATTGCAGATTCTTGATCGGCATTCATTTCACTGCTATGTACCTTTTTCTCTGTATCCATCTGATGGCTTTGCCACGTCCTTGTGTTCCATCCACAGAGCTCCAAGGAATACCAGACTTTGTTGATCACTGAAAGTATTTTCCAAATACATATGACTCATGGGGATTGTGTTTTATGGTTTTTATGGCTTTGTCCACAAGACTTAGACTGTGACCAGTACTATCAGTCCCTTGGTCCATAAACATTTGTTAATCACCTACCAAGTGCCAGACAACGCAAAACGCAGTCCTGCTCTGAAAGAATTCATAATTTGATGGGAAGATGGCATGCAAACAACTATGAACAAACAAGATAGATCTAGATGTGTATGTATCTAAATATAGATAGATATATGATGAATATGCATGTGTGTGACACAGGTGTGTATATATGATGGATTGGGAATGATCAGCAGAAGGAAGATACTAGCATTAATGGGAACAGGGAAATGGTTCTTGTAAAGTGAGAGATTTTAGCCAAGACTCAAAGACAGGAGGCAAAAGATGGTGCTAATCCACACCCCCCCCCCCCATATTTCCCTTGATTTTTACATCTATGCTCAATTTCCACCTGTGAGGAGTTAGACTAGGGGACCTAAAAAGCTCATTCCAGCTCTGAAATTCCATGCCTCATTGATCACCTTTGCACTGGGATCTCCTCCACAGTCAGTTTGCTTTTCTTTCTTCTTGGCAGCCAGGGAATAATCCTGACCTATTTGTGTTAGCACAGAGTTAACAGGTCAAGATGCAAGTACAGAGGAATAAGGTTGGGGACTATAAGCCAGAGATAAAATACAGTTGCTATATCGGAGGCATCTAGTTAAAAGCAGAATGATATTTGGGCATAGTTAGTATTGAGGAATAGCACTGGAGCTTTTAAATTTTTCTTTTTTCTTTACTTTTTTCTTTTTCCCCCTAATTACATGTTAAAATATCTTTTTAAATATTTTTTTAAAAAAGGTGACTGACATTGATGGTGGCCAGAAAACAGTATACAGCAGTCTAGTCAAACACAAAGAGAAATGGGTAGGTGGCCGTTAACCTACATATAAGTATCCCTGCAAGTCGCATGTTGACTTAGTTTTTAAAACGTAATATTATCTCTGTTTTATCGTACTTTTGCTTATTTTATTAAATATTTGCCAATTACATTTTCATCTGATTCTGGCTGCACTCAGGCCAGTGCTGACATCTGGTATACAGATCAGTTCTGAGGTAAAGGCCAAATTGCCCCCAGAGGGAGCAGTATAGTGACACTGCCATGATGGGCTATGAATTCTGAATTTTCGTGTCAAACATGGCAGCTGGATTCAAAATAATGGAACCATTGGAGTATAATAGGAGATTTTTTCAAAGAGAATTTCCATTCAGATGGAAGGGAGTTTGGGGAATTCGCTTCAATTACTACTGCAGTTGGTTCTGCTTTAGTTGGGAAGTTGAGAAACACAACAGTAATTTGCGGAGTTTAAGTGGAGTTTGCAGTACCTCCAGTAGATTCACTCAAAGATTATATTGTTCCACATGGGGATCTACCACCTCTGCATTCATCAAAATTTTAGTCTGGACCTCCTAAGGAAGAGGCCCAAGTGTCTAGTTGGTTCATTGCAGATGTCATTAAAAATTCACAGATAATACAGAGGGAAGATTTGTGCATGTCCCCTGGAAAGCTTGCATGGGTTCTATATTGTGATTTCCTTTGCCTTATCTATGATGGGAAGGTCTTGAACACTTGCATGTTTGTTTTGTTACTAGCTTTAAGAAGTGTCAAATTGCCAGCAGTTACTGTAGATGAAGAAAGTGACTTAGCTGAAGTTAATTTAAAAAAGAAAAAGCACTTGAGTATTAGAACACATCCAACTGCCACATCATTCTCTGTATTTGATGACACTTTAGTCATAGTTGACCCTATGGGAGAAAAGGGACATTTGGCAACAGAAACCTTAACAGTTATAATGGATGAGGAAGGCAAATTGTGTTGTCTACACAAACCAGATGGATGTGAGCTAACTGGCGCTAAACTTCAGGACTGTAGGAGAAAGGCAGTTGCAAGACACAAAGAAGTAAATAAAAACTGATGGATGAAGTAATTAAGAGTATGAAACCAAAATAAATAATCAGCACACATTTTTCAAAATGGATTTGTGAAAATTGTATTTGTTACAGTGCTCACAAATCTTTTATACCAAATATCAAATACTAAAAACAAAAAGAATCCTGAATTTTCACAAACTTAAGATTTCAGAGTTGGAAAGGACTTCTGAGGACATCTGTTCCAACCTAGCAAGAAACTTCCCTCACAACGTACCCAACAAGTAGTCATCCAGCTTTCCCTTGAAGAACAAGGCACCATTTTATGCAGGGAAAGAACAATGGATCTGGAGTCAGTTTGAGACGGAATACTGGTTTGGTCATTTTCCTACCTGTTTGGCCTTGGGCAAAATACTTGGTTTCTTTGAGTCTCAGTTTCTTCATCTGTAAAATGAGGGAATTAGACTAGATGACCTCTAAGAAATTCTCTTCCAGCTCTAAACACATGATCCTCCCACCAGAGATAAACCTGTTCTATTTTTGGATGGCTACCATTGTTAATTTTACTTCCTTTCTTCAATGTATTAATCTCTCAATCAACAAGCATTTCTCAAGAACCTGTTATTCTTTTGGCACTGTGCTAAACAGTAACGATACAAAGAAAGGCAAATGATAGTCCCTGCTCCCAAGGGAAGTCTAATGAAAGAGAAAACATGCAAGCAATTGTTTACAAACAAGATGCATATGGGACAAATTGAAGATAATCTGCAGAGGGAAGGTATTGTTCTTAAGGGGCACTGGGAAAGGCTTCTTGAAGAAGGTGATATTTTAGGAGGCCAGCAGATGGAGATGAAGGACAGAATTTCAAGTGCAGGAGACAGCAAAAATATCGAGTAAGGAGATGGAGTGTTTGGGGGACAGCAAGGCCAGGGTTTTTAGATCCCAGAGTATTAATAATATAAGAAGACTAGAAAAATATATGGAGGTGGGTAGGTTATGAAAGGCTTTGAATGCCAAACAGAGGACTTTATAATTTAATCATGGAAATAATGAGGAGCCACCAGAGTGACATGATCTGACCAGTGCTTTAGCAAGATTAATTTGCCAGTTGAGTGGAGGGCAGACTGGAGTGGAGAGAGATTTGAGGCAGGGAGATCCACCAACAGGCTATTATAATAGTCCAGGTCTCAGATGATAAGGGCCTACAATAAGGTGGTGGCAGCGTCAGAGGAGGGAAGAGGGTGTGTTGGGGAGATGTTACAAAGGAAACTAAAAGGACTTGGCAAGTGACTGGATGTGGGGGCTGAGAGAAAGTCAAGAATGACATCTTGGTTTCAAAGATCCAGAACAAAGATGTGTATATATATAGCCCCCAGTGGTGGGCTCAGTACTTCATGTGACTTGTGCTTTATTCTTATCTCCACACTAATCTTGGGTTTCATTTTAAATAATTAATTTGAAAATACATAGTAAAAACAAAGTAGTTTTAGGAGAGGAAGAGCTCTAGTATCTGGGGGGAAGGGACTCAGACCTCTTACAGGTGGTAGCAGAGACTTGAAGGAAGCTAGGCATTTAAAGTGGCACAGGTGAGAAGGGACTGCATTCTGGGCAAAGGACCATCTTTGAAAAGGCAGGAAATGGAATTTCAAGTATAGGAAACAGCCAGCAGGCCAGTTTGTATAGGATATACATAGTGTGAAAATGAAGAAGGTAAAATCAGTCTAGTAAAGTTGCTATAGGCGCACATTCCATCCAAACCCAAAGGGACCTTTGTATCATATACCTTCTAGTACTGCAAAAGCTGGCAGCACATGGGCCTTCTATACATCTCAAGTGTTTGTTTGTGTTCCCCAGAGACCAAGTATAATGGACCAAGACAAAATTAAAGAGAGATTAGAGAAGTCTTTTGTATTTGTGCCATTGACCCTGTTACCCTAAGTACAGGACTGGAGAAATGTTCACATGATATTGAAAAGGTTCTCTTCCTACTTATATGACTGCTCCTTCTCAGTCTCCTTTGCTGGCTCCTCTTCCAGATCATGCTCACTAACTGTGGGTGTCCTAAAGGGTTCTGTCTCTCCTCTTCTCCTTCTATACTGTCACTTTGTGATCTCATTAGCTCTCATGGATTCAATTATCACCTCTATGCTGATGATTCTCACATTTTCTTATCCAGTCTTTAACCTCTTTGGTGACTTCAGCTGCCAGTTGGACATATTAAATTGGATGTCTCCGAGTTATCTTAAATTAAATATGTCCAAATCTGACTCATTATCTCCTCCCCTGCTTCCCCCTCCAACTAGATAGCTCAGTAGAGAAAACACTAGGCCTGGAGTCAGGAATATCTGAGTTCAAATCTCTCTCGCTCTCTTCCTCCCTTCCTCTCCCCCCTCTCATAGATAGAACCTGTCTTCCCTCTTCTCTACCCTTTCCTTTTTCTTTTTCCTTCTGTTCTTTCTCAAAGCAGAGAATCAGAGGACAGGGATTTGAATTTCAGCTCTGCCACCTGGGAGACTTGGAACAAGTCACTTTAACGTATCAGCTCCTCAGTTTGTTCATGTTTAAAATGAAAGATTGGGACTAAACCATATCTAAAGTTCCTTCCAGCTTTGAACCCTGTAATCTCATCTCTTATCCTCTTCCATTTTTATTCTTTTTCTTCCCTCTCTGTTTAAAGCCTGCCAGTGACGTCTGCCAACAAACTGTCCATTCTCGTCTGCTCACCTCTTTCTGGAACCTATTGGCCTATTATCAGTTGCCTCCTGGTTCCAAATTGCTACTCATGCAGTGAATAACTGTTGGTGAGTGCCAAGAGAAGGCAGGTTGTTCCCTGCCTGGAAATAGCTTTCAGGATGTGATGAAGACAGTAGCTCAAGAACATTACAACACAGACCAAACTTTTTCATGATAGGGGACATTTGTGTAAGTTTGTAGGCAGAAGGGAAGGTTCAACCAATAGAGAAGATGAAGATGAAGCTATAGAGAGGAGATAACTGAAAGATCCAGGTTCCAGAGAAGGAGAGTAATAATGAGCTCGGGATGAAGAGCACAGGTGAGAAAGATTAGCTTTGGCACCTAGATAACTCAGTGGTTAGAGCTCTAGGCCTAGAGTCAGGAAAACTTGAGTTCAAATCTGGCCTCACACTTTTACTAGCTGTATAACCCTGGACGAGTGGCTAGAGTGCCAGGTCCTGAGTCAGGAAGACTCATCTTCCTGAGTTCAAATCTGGTCTTAGACGCTTACTAGCTGTGTGATCCTGGGCAAGCCACTTTACCCTATTTGCCCCAGTTTCCTTATCTGTAAGCTTAGCTGGAGAAGGAAATGGCAAACCACTCCTGTATCTTTGCCAAGAAAATTCCAATTCGCAAAGAGTCAGACACAACTGAACAATGCCACACCACAAAAACACAGGTCTTGAAATAAGAAAATCTGGGGTTGATTCCCAGCTCTGCCCCTAATTCCCTGTGAGGGCAGTTGGCACATCATTTTATTTCTCTGATCTGTAGATAGCTCATTTTTAAAATGGAGACGAGCGTACCTGTCCTACCTGCCTTACAGGGTTGTTGTGAAGATTAAGTGAAATATTACCCATGAAAATGCTTTTTAATTATATTTCACTGTGCATTGGTACGAAACTCCAAGGCTACTCAGAGATTTTTCTCTGCACAGCCCTAGGATTCTAGAATTTGAGATTTTTAGAGCTGAAAGATACCTCAGAGATCATAGAATATTAGTCCAGCCCAGACATTAAGGACAATTTCCTCTACAACATAAGCAATAAATGGTCCTCCAGTTTTTGCATGAATACTTCCAAAACAGACTTTAAACTCACTGCCTCTTAAGGCATCCAGGGCCCTCACCACCTCTTGCCTGGACAATAGCCTGCTGGTTGGGGTCTTTGTCTCCAGTGTCTCCACACTCTATCGTCTACTTAGCTATCACATTGATCTTCTTAAAGCACAGGTCTGACCCTGTTATCTATCCCCCATTTCAATAAATTCTAGCAACTCCCTGTTATCTCCAGGCTCAAATCCAAAATTCTCTAGCGTTCAAAGTCTTTCATGTGGCACCTTATTACCTTTCTAGTCTACTTACTTTCTAGTCTACTACTCTACGATCCCATGTTCAGTCATTCCCTAATTGATGGGTAGCTCCTCAGTTGCCATTTCTTTAGCACCACAACAAGAGCTGCTATAAATATTTTTGAAGAAATTTATTCTTTCTTTGATCTCTTTGGGTTATTACCCCAATTTACAAATGAAGAAAATTAGACAGATAAAGGTTAAGGGACTTGTCTTATCTGTGTCTGATACTTTCTACCCACTTGGGACTGGCAGTCAGCATAAGGTTATCTTGGAGAAGAGCTGAGCAAGTCAAATCTCCTTAGGAGAATGACATCAGAGATCTAAATCCTGGCCTGTTGTCAATGTTTCATTTTCCTTTCTGCCTACTTAGCTGCAAACAACCTCACACTCTCCTACACTTTCACACACATCAACATGGAAACCACCCAACCCCCTCCTTTCAAAGTCCTTTAATATTTTGACTTACATGAGTAATTTAAAAGAGTTCAGTCTCCCTTGGGTAATACAATTACAATCAATTTTTTTGGGCACAGGGCAGGTCAGTGGATTTCATGAACATAAAACCATGCTTACTCATGACCAGGGCAACCCAGCACACAAGAGACACCACAGTTTCTGCCCTGCTCAGAGCAATGACGTCTAATTGGTTGGTGATTTCCAACATTCTGCGAAACTTTTGGGGATGGGGAATGAACCTGATAGCACTATCCAAGGTGATAATATATGTGGTTTTAGGTAAGTACCCACCAGCGGCTGGTCAGAAATCCAGCTTTCCCAACTCGGCTCAGTCGGTCATACTGAAGGGTTTCAGGGACAAAATTAGTCTGCTATTAAACTCTCATCTCCATGAGGGGAAAAATTGTGTTTTGCCTCAGCACTGAGAACATGCTCTGTTTATAATACATGCTTAATGAAGGTTTTTTGAATGATAAGTGGAATGAAATACATTCCAAAACAAGTCCTGAACATATCACTTAAACTCTCTAAATCTTAGTTTCCTATTGATAAAATTAAAGAGTTGTCCTAGATCAGGGCTCCTAAAAATGAGACTGATCGACACTCAAGAGGGTCTGTTGATAGATTTCAAGGGGTACATGAACTTGGATATGAAAAATTACATCTTTATTTTCACTAATCTCTGACTGAAATTTAGCATTCTATTATGAATGTAGGAAATAGACATTCTTCTGAGGAGTCTATAGGCCTTCCCAGCCTTCCAAAGGGTGTCCATGACACAAAGTTAAGAACTAGACCAGATGATCTCCAAGTCTTCTCCAGCTCTTGATCTTAGGTTATAAGAGCAAATCCATGCCGCACTGTCCTCCCTCAAAATAAACAAACCTCACCTTCTCCAAGAAGTCTGCCCTGATTAAATATATATTCCATAATATTAAGTACTTAAGTGTTGTTGTGTAGTTTCAGGCATGACCAACTTTTTTTGATGCCTTTTTTTTTAGGGAGTTCCTTGACAAAGATACTGGAGTGGTTTGGCATTTCCTTCTTCAGCTTATTTTACAAATGAGTAAATTGAGGTATATAGGTTAAATAACTTGCCAAGGGTCATAGGCTGGATTTGAACTCATAAAGACGAGTCTTCCTGATTCTAAGCTCAGTGCTCTATCTGCTTTACCATCTACCTACCCCATTAATTTCTCTGTTTTTTTTAAATCATTTTGTGAATTTGGTTGATATAAGAATTATATTGGTATAGAATTGAATCTATAAATAAATTTAGATAGTATGACCATGTTATTGTTTTAGTGTGGCCTAACCACGAATATTATTGATCCCTAGATTTATTTAAATCTTTTATTTCTAAAAATATTTCTATCTTGTGCACTTTATAGTTTTTTTTATTTGATTAGTGAATTGGGATTAATTTCATGGGATTAATGAGTTTTTGCTTTTCTTCTGAAAACTGGTCAAATCCTTTGGCCACTTATCTCTTGGGGAATGACTCATTCTTATGTATTTGACAATTCCTTTTATATCTTGGATATCAGACTTTTGTCACAGAAACAATGCAAATAATTTTTTCTACCTAGCAATTTTTCTTTTTGTAGGAGGTATATTGATTTTATTCATATAAAACTTTGTGCTATTTTGTAACTGAAACTGTATTTTATTATTTAGGATTTTCTCTCCTATTTGGATAAAGATTCTCCCAATTCTCTAGTTTTTTTAAGGTGACCTTTTATACTTAGGTCACATATCCATTTGGAGCTGACTATGATTTATCATTTAAGATACTTGTCTAAATTTAATTACTCTCAAACTATCTTCATTGTCCCCAGTTTTTGTCAAATGGAGAATCTTTTCTCCCAGAAGTTTGTTTTTTTGAATTTATTGAATATTAGACTGCTATATTGGCTTACTTCTAGCTTTAGCTCATCTAATCTTTTTTTAAAACTATTTTATAATAGGTAACATAGTTTTTAGTATTAGTGCTTTATAAAACAGTTTGAAATTTGCTAATACTATGATTCCCTTTGCTCCTTTTTGAAAAATTTTCCTTTGACAAGCTAGAGTTTTCATTCCTCCAGATGAATTTTATTATTGTTTTGTCTAGTTCTAGAAAAAAATGCCTTGGCAATTGTGTTAGTAAAGAATTGAATATGTAAATCAATTTAGGTAATATAGCCATTTTTGTCTTGTTTTATGACCTAACCATGAATATCATTGATCTGTACAATTATTTAAATGTTTATTTTTATAAAATGCATTTTGTACATTTTACAGGTTTTTACTGAATTTCTCATTTTCTTTTCTTTTTTTTTAAGTATTGTATAATAAATGCTGCTAGTTTCTGTGGATGTATTATGTATCTTGTTACTGCCATTATTATCTAAACTATTTTCTTCACTGATCTGCTGAGGTTTTCTAAGTAAATCATCTGCAAATAGAGAAAAATTTTATTTCCTTTTTACAGTTATTTATACTTTAATTTCCCATCTTGACTTATTGTTTAAGCTAACATTTCTAGAACCTTGTCAAATAGTTGAGAAAAGGGATCTCATTGCTTTACTCCTATGCTTACTGAAAAAGCTTCCAGTATTCTGCCAGTGCTGATAATAGTAACTTTTGGTATCAGAATTTTTTTATTATATTAAAGAAGGACCCTTCAACATATTTGATTTTTAGAAATATTAACTATTTTGTCTGTTTTGTTAATGTTTTTTCTATATAGAGACAGTTTTGTTGTTTACATTATTAATTATGTTTGCAATTTTTTCAATCATCCTATCTCCAGTATAAATTAGATGTGGTTTTAGTGGATAATTTTATATATGTATATGTGTGTATGTATATGTATGTATACACATTCATGTATATATTTACATATATGTTGCTATTGTCTGCTAAAATTCTGTTAAATTTTTACAACAATATTCATGAGCAAGATTGGTCTATAGTATATATGTATGTATACATATGTTTCTATATATGTGTGTATGTACATATAAATAATATATATATACATACACATACATATAGTCTCTGCTTTAACCCTTCATGTTTTGATCATCAAGACTATATTTATCTCATAAGATGTATTTGTTCTGAATTCCTTCTTTCTCAATTATTGAAGATAGGTTTTATTAATCTGGTATAAATTGTTCTTTGAATATTTGATACAATTGATTTATCAATCCTTGGTGAGAGAATGATGGCATGATCAATGGAGAACTAGCCTTGGAGTCACTAAGTGCTAGCAGGAGAAGTCTTCTCTCTGATACATGCTGATACATATAAGATTGTTGTCCACTTTTGAAGAGGACCAAAATGATATCACTATGATAAAGTCAAGTTTCAATGTGTCCAGCTGTGGCTGATCAGATCAATAAGAGCTCAGAATGCTCTACCACAGGTTGGGCACAGATAGTCCATGTGAACATTCGGGGTGGATACTCTGAATTTGTTCATCCTGTGTTTCCTTCAAGCTGTTTCAATTCTGCTTTGCTCATAGAGCACAGAACCTTCCCTGATGTGGTCATGCCATGCTGAATGGTCTTGTGCCAGTGTCTCCCATGTCACACAATCAGTTCCAAAGTTCTTGAAAGAGACCTCGAGAATGTCCTTGTATCATTTCTTCCAATCACCATGTGATCGCCTACCTTGTGTAAGTTTTCCATAATGGCAAGCGTATATTTTGCATTTGAACAACATGGCTAGCCCATTGGAGTTGAGCTGTCTGAAGCATAGTTTGACTGCTTGGCAGTTTAGTTCAAGTAAGGACCTCTGTGTCAGGCACCTTATCCTGCCAGATGATCTTCAGAATCTTCCTAAAACAATTCAAATGGAAGCAATTCAGTTTCCTGGCATGGCACTGGTAGACTGACCATGTTTCACAGGCATACAACAATGAGTTCAGCACAACAGCTCTATAGACCTCCATTTTGGTAGTCAAATACCTCTTCTCTTCCATACTTTCCTTCAGAGCCTCAATTCCCCAGAGAATTCTCTAAAATTTAAGTTTCAGAAAAGTCACCAGTCTGTACCAATAGAGGGAGTTTCCTCACCAGGAGTTCCCTACAACAATGGAATCATGCCTCTAAAACCTGTTTCCCCCATCCCCAAACAAAAACAAGACCTGAATGACCTTGGGCAAGTCACTTCCTCAAAAACCTATTTTTTCACTTATAAAATAAAGGAATTGGACTTTTGTTGTACCTTTCAGCCCTATTATTTGCTAGTTCTAGCACATTCCCGTAGATACTCTTCTTCTGTATTTTGTTTCCCCTAACTCACACTTTCCCAGGGTGCAGTCAAGCGTTCCCAGAATCATTCACTCTGCCAGAAGCATTGTACATTACTTTCATCAAAGGAAAGAAAAGAAAGGAGTTCATAGCCTTCTCTGACTTTTAACTGAAAATGAGTTTTGTTTTTGTAACATGAAGTCTCAGCATTGAAGTCCTAAACAGATAGACCAGGCTCAATCTTGGGAACTCTCTGTAGTATGTGTTGCTACTACCCAGAGAGTGTCTCTTTGTAGGAACATAGCTCATTTGTAGCTCTCCTCTGTTCAGGGGTAGTAAACTCTGCTCCTCTCCAGACAGCGCCTGAGTTTCAACTCCATCCTTTTATTTGTGAATTCTTTTACTATCAGATCCTGTGCCTTGGACCCAGAGTAATGGGGAGAAAGTAAATTGTTTCCCATTGGGCATTCTTCTTGTTCAGTAACTTTTCAGTCATGTTTTCTTAGCAAAGAATGCTTTCTGAGCAAACCTCTGGGGTCATTTGCCATTTCCTTCTCCAGCTCATTTCCTCAGATGAGGAAACTGAGACAAACAGAGTTAAGTGACTTGCCCACCAGGGTCACACAGCTAGGAAGTATCTGAGGCCAAATTTGAACTCAGGGGGATGAGTCTTCCTGACTCCTGGCCCAACACTCTCCACCTAGCTACCCCACTTGTGTATTCTTAATGTACCTTAAAAAATTTTTTTTGTTTTTTTGACTTGTCCACTTATCCTCTTTTAGGCTTGTTTTTCTTAAGAGCAAAATTTAATTAAACTACTTTCCCTTGAGTCATGAAGGGTTCTTGCACTGACATTCCCACCTTGGTTGGGCCCATGAGTCATGAATCTTAGACCTTGGGTGGAATCTTACTGGATGTTTAGGTGTTTCTGCTTCATCTTAATAAGCAATGCTTAAGGACCTTCCCAGACTTTAGGGTGGGGGCATGAGTTGCCTCACAGGTGATTAGTTGGGTTAGGTTTTGCTTTCAAGTCTCCTTCTGGAGAAGCAATTCAGCCTAAGCTAAGAGTCACCAAATTATGCAATCCTTTCCCCAAGCAATTCCGTGTCACAGTCAAGAAAGTCAATTTATTACAAGCTCTGAGTTGCTAAATTACTGTCAAAAGGGTACCTATCTTCAAGTTGATCTTGCATTAGGAAGGAGCTGATCTTTTCAACCTTTGGACTAAATTCCCTTTGAAATGGGGAAATCTTTCTACCTGGGGACAGCTAGGTGGCTCAAAGGATAAAGCACTAGGCTTGGAATAGAAGACTCATCCTCCTGAGTCCAAATCTGGCTTCAGACACTCACTAGCTGTGTGACTTTGGGCAAGTCACTTAATCCTGTTTGCCTCAGTTTCCTCATCTGTAAAATGAGCTAGAGAAGGAAATAGCAAACCATTTCAGTATCTCTACCAACAAAATCCCAAATTGGTTCATGAAACACTGGAAATGACTCAGTAATAAACTCATTGAAAAGAGCAGTGGCCTCAAAGTTAGAAAATCTGGTTTCAAATCACTGTCCTGTGTAACCTTGGACATTATGTGACCTGACAGCCTCAATCTGCCTTGTAAATGATCTTGACAAAGGTCATTGTTTTCTCTCTGTCTCTCAGTTTCCCTCTCTTTGTCTCTGTTTGTGCCTCTGTTTGTGTTGTGTCTGTCTACCATAGCTTCTCATCTTCAAATAGCTTTAACACCACAAGATTCCATTCTTTTCTCATTCTATTGGAATGTGGGAGCAGGGTGAGTAAACATGAATAGATAGATAGGAGATACAAGATAAAAGAGGAGTCAAAATTCTAGGTGTCCAAGGTTCCTCACCTGTAAAATGAGTATGGGTAATCAATGGTAATGGATAGGGGGAAGGAGGTAGAGGATAGGTCCCAATTCTGGTCCTCACTTTCTTCACCTATAAAATATTGACTAGGTAATCTCAAAAGTTCTTTCTGACTCTGAATCTTATGATCCTATGACCACTGGAATGTGAAAGGGCACTGTATCTCCTTAGGAAGGAGTGATCACTTCTTAGTTGATAATGGGGATGTGCAAAGGTCCTTTGTAAGAACTTTTGTCTCACTGACTTTTTCTTTTTCCAGGAGGTGCCTGGAGAAGCAGAGACAAAGAAGACTAACTCCTGAGTCCTGATACCCCATCATCTCCACCTATTGGTGCAGCTGATCTGACCTGATGGCTTTTGGTTTCTTATTAAGAACAGCTGAGGCCCTCTGGCTTTTGACCTTTTTGAGTGCCATGGAAAGTTCAGGTATCTTTGTTCTCCATCTTCCCTGCATAGTAACAGCTGAGGAAAAGAATAAGGGGAGAGAATAAAAAGTGCATGATTGAGAGTTAGAAGAATTCTTAGAAATCATCTAATTTACTTCCTTCATTTTACAGATAAGGAAACTGAGACCTAGAAAAATAAAGTAATTTATCCAAGGTCATACAGGTTGTAAGAAGAAATGAGATTCTAAGTTGGGTCTTTCCAATTCTCAGCTCAGTACTCTGTCCATTATACCATGTGAAGAAGGCCTTCTTCACCCTACCTGGAATATCCAGAAATAGGGATAGAACATATTCAGTTTTGGACTCAGTCCATGTCACTATTCCTCCAGGAGAATATACTTGTTTTGGAAACTTCCTAGACTGTTAGAAGACCCAGGTTCAGTGCCTTGCATTTAAAAACTTGTTGAAATGGTTTAGACTGAATTTGTTTTCTGTCACTGTGCAACCTTGGGTAAGTCACTTCACACTCTGTGTCTCATTTTCCCCATCTATAAAAGGAAGATAATTTCTCTGATTCTGTAGTGAGCTTTTCTCTACCTTGTTCCCACCTCTCCTATACTGTTCTTCTATATTCATATCTCTCTGTGACACATATTCTCTCATGATTTGTCTCATGACCAGGTGTTTTCTTTGCTGGTGCGCTGTCATACTAAGACAGCCTAGAGAGCTCAGAACCCTGGTCAGAGCTTCATCTTCTGAAATACACAGTTCCCTCTTCAGGAGTTTAAGCCAGAAGCATAGCCAATTCAACACGAAATCAAATAGAAACCAAGGGGAACACTTAAATATGAAAAAACAAGCAGGTATATCAGGGAGGCAGGGGATCCAGGGAGAAAAAAAAATAGATTTTTGCAGGTCAAAAAGTGGAAGGATGTTCTCCAATCTTTGAGTAGGGTTGGGGACCTGGAATCCAAGACTCAGAGTCTGACATAGGTCTGTAGGTCTCCTGATGAAGTTTTGGTCTGGACTTTCAGTTGCCATGTTTTATAGAGCTAAAACAGGCCAGTGAGTGAAATCACAGGCCTGGCCCACCTCTACCATCACCTACCCATGAACAGTAGAATGTAGGCATCCTGAGGGTAGATAATGTTTCTTTTTTTGTATCCTGAGAACACACTAGGCACTTGGTGAAATTTGTTCACATAATTTTGTATTTGGAAGGGATCTTCCAGCCATCTCAATCTAGCCTAGAGATACGTATAACCCTACCAGTATGAATCTGACAAGGTGTCATACAGCCTCTGCATGAACAATTTCAATGAAGTGAAGTGTGACCCCTGCCAAAGCAATTTTATTATGTTTTTGTATAATTCGATTTGGTTGGAAGTTTTCCCTGACACTAAGTCTAAGAGTAGTTCTTTTGCTACTGATTATTAATGACAATGAAGCCTCTACCCAATTGCCCCTTGTGCTGCCTCATAGAACACAGATAATCTTAATTTTAATAGAAACACAGAAAAAAATCTCACATTAGAAATAATGATCCACGCCGATGGACCCCTACCTCTGCAAAACAGTGAGAAGAGATTAGGAGCCTATCAACTGGGGCGGGGGGGGGAGGAATAACTAAACAATTTGTGGTATATGATTGTGATGGAATAGTATTGTGATTTAAGAAAAGATGAGCTAAATGCTCTCAAAAAAGCCTGGAAAGACTTATGTGAACTGATGGAAATTGAAATGAGTAGACCCAGGAGAACACCGTACACAGTAACAGTAGTATTGTAAGACGATCAGCTGGGAATGACAGCTGTTTGAGGTAATGCAATAATCCAAAACAACTCTGAAGGACTTTGGATGAAAAATGCCTCTAGAGTCCTCAAATAATGCCACTTAACCCCTTTCTGTCCTTGTAGGGGTCAAATGAGATAATATTGGTAAATCACTTTGGAAACCGTAAGGCTCTATATAAATACTACTTATTTATTAGTTGCATTCTTATATGGAAGCTAGGTAGTGCAGTGGATAGAATGCTGGGCCTGGAGTCAAGAAGTCTTGAGTTCAAATCCAGCTTCAGAGATGTACTAGTATGTGATTTTGGACAAATCAGTTTGCCTTAGTTTCCTCAACTGTAAAAAAAAAACAAAAAACTTACTAGTAAGTCTTCTTCAAACCTAATCTCATTAGCCCAACAAAGGACTGCCTATTTTCATTGCTCCCCATTTTAGCTGCCATTGTTGAAAGCTTCCTCTTTGGACTTTTGAGTTCTGTTGTGCTCCAGTATAGAACAGAGCACAGAGGAGGGCATTAGTGATCTTAAAGTTAGCTGATTAATTCCTTTATATTCATTTAGACATCATATTATTTTGTTATTTAGAGTCCATTTTTACAGAGGAGGGGAAAGGGAAAGAATAATCTTTTTTTTGAGTACTTACTATGTAGCCAAGACTGTATTAAGCATTTTACACATCTTTGTGAAGGGATCTAGGCAAAGGCAAGGGGATAGCTGAGAACTCAAATAATAAATAACTGCTTTAGGACAGAAGCCAAGAGTGAAAAGCACCTGGATCACAAAAGGAAGAGACTGAGAGGGTGCTGGAGCTCTTAGCTCAAGAAATGAAGGATGCTTCATTCCTTGTCTCTTCTCCTTCTCTGTTATTTTCTCCTTCCCCTCATCTTTTTATCTCAGTGTGATAAGCCTTTTCATGGATAAATAATTCTGTAAAAAGACTGAATTTTCTCAGAAATACATACACAGATAAACATTTCATGTTTTCAATATGCTTTCTGTGAAAATGACAAATTCTTTTTTTAAAAATGGTTTTAGCCTCTTGCACTTAATTTCGTTTAAGGATTCAGGATGCCTAAAGCTAGCTTTTGATCTGGAGAGGTGATTTTCTTTTAACCTTTTAATGATTCATCATAATTTTTATATAGAATATATAAAAATAATTTTAGATAAAACTGTTGTTTATTTCCTTCTTTCCTTCCTTCCTTTCTTTTTTGATGATGAGAGGAAGTGAATAGGGATTAAAAAAGAAAAAAAATTAGAAAGAATCTGCAAATGTTTTAGGAGTCAAGAAGGCTTAAGGATGGAGCCAGAATCATTTATAGAAATTTTCATTCAGAAGCTTCTAAGATGTTCCTGTTTGTCGGTAACTGAGAATCTTTCAAGGCCAATTCAAGGTCCACCTTTTTCATGAAGCCTTTCCAAGCTGCCCTAACCCCATATCTCAGAGATCTTTCTACTCTTTTTTAAAAAATTATTATTTATTTTTAACACAGTTTATAACAGATACAGCAATTCAAACTTTTGGTCAGTTGATACTTCTTTTTAAAGCATTTACAATATGGACCACAAAAGAAATTTTTTTTAAAAACATTAACCAACTGAGACACAAATAATATTTATGTTGCTAATTTCACAAGCTCTTGACCTAATTGTCTCCATACTATTCCTAAGAATTAAAGGATCCTAACTTATTGTTGTTGGTCTAAAGTCCTATGCCTAATAGCTTAATTTTAGACAACCTCAGATGTTCCCCTACCCATAATCTATAATTGAATAGATCTAGTATTAAGCTTACAAACCGTTTAACTATAGGAAATTGCCACCAATAGTAAGGACATTGGAGGGATAGAATATCTCCCCAACTTCATGTCAGTTCCAGGCAGGATTAGATTATCCACTTGCATTCAGTCAGGCTTAAAGTCTGCCAAATGTCAGTGGGGAAACTGAGTCAGGAGAATCCCACCTCAGCCCATGCTGAACAGCCACTCTCCCACCCTTCCCTTGAGATCACCTATGCAGTTCATACCAGCATCTCATCAGCTTACTGGCATCATGTGTTGGAGGCTCAGATCGCCTTTCCTGCTACCCATACCTGAAGTTAGACTCAGAAGAATAGTTGCTTAATAATCCCATAGCATCTAAAAATGGCAAGTTCCAATAACCAGGTTTCAAATATGATTATAGTTTCACTTTGACCTCTTTTGAGGCAAGTCTTAAGTGGCTTACATGCCTTTCCATACATGTTTTAGTTCGTGATTAAATGGCAATCATAAAATCAAATTTGCCATTAAAACCTTGATTTTTCCATCAATGCCAAATTTTACCTGAGGTTACCTTCCTCTAGGAAATTTAGACTGAAATTCTTTTCTCCAAACTGAAGATGTCATTGATTTATTCTCAGTAATTAATTCAGTCTATTGTTTTAATACTAATTGCTTTTACCTCACTTTGTAACATGTCCAATTTTTCTCCCCATCACTCCCCTCCCCCTGCTTCCTAATACCTTGCATTCTGATTACTCCTTCCCTCAATGTACGCTCCCCTCCATCACACCCCACCCCTCTCCTATCCCCATCTTCTCTCTTTTCTTGCAGGGCTAGATAAATTTCCATACCCCTATCCCTGTAGTTCTTACTTCCCGATTATATACAATAAAAATTCTCAACATTCGTTTCTAATACTTTGAATTCCATCTTCTCTCCCTCCCCCCCTCCTTCCCCAGCCTTACTGAGAAGGCAAGCAATTCAAAATAGACTAAATATGTGTTGTTTTGCAAAAGACTTCCATAGTAATCATGTTGTGTAACACTAATTATATTGCCCTCTGACCTACCTTATACCCCTCTTATTTTCCCCCCTACAATTGACCTTGTCCCTTCTTGAAAGTGTTTATTTCTAGTGACTCCCTTCTCCCATTTGCTCTCCCTTCTAACATTCCCCTTGCTCCACTTGTCGCCTGCTCTCCTACTTTCCTGTGGTGTATATACATTTTCATATCAAATTTAGTGAGCATGTTATTCCTTCCTTCAGCCACACATGGGGAGAGTAGCTTTATTTTTTCCCCCTCTCCCCTTTTCCCTTATCTCCATTGAATAAGATTTTTCTTATCTCTTTTATGAGTTACAGCCTGCCCCATTTCATTACTCCCTTTCTCTTCTCGGAATTTTCCTCCTTCACCCCTTAATTTTTATTTTATTTTATTTTATTTGTGTGTGTGTGTGTGTGTGTGTATATCATCTCTTCTGATATAACACACCCTGTACTCTCTATCTATCTATGTGTGTGTGTGTGTGTGTATGTATGTATGTACAGTCTCTCCAACTACCCAAATACTGAGAAAAGATTCAAGAGTTAAAAATATTTTCTTTCCATGTAGTAATGTAAACAGTTCAGCTTTAGAGAGTCTTTTATGATTTTTCTTTTCTGTTTACCTTTTCATGCTTCTCTTGATTCTTGTCTTGGGAAGTCAAATTTTTAAATACAGATCTGGTCTTTTCCTCAACATGAAATCTTGGAATTCAACTATTTTTTCCCTCAAAGTGTTATATTCAGATTTGCTGGGTAGGTGATTCTTGGCTTCAATCTCAGTTCATTTGACATCTGAAATATCCCACTCGAAGCCCTTCGATCACTTAATGTTGAAGCTGCTGGATCCTGTGTTATCCTGACTATATTTCCACAGTACTCAAATAGTTTCTTTCTAGCTGCTTGCAGTATTTTCTCCTTGATCTGGGAACTCTGAAATTTGGCCACAATATTCCTAGGAGTTTCTCTTTTTGGGTCTTTTCAGAAGGTGATGGGTAGATTCTTTCGATATCCATTTTGCCCTCTGATTTTATGATATCAGGGAAGTTTTCCTTGATAATTTCGTGGAAGATAATGTCTAGGCTCTTTTTTTTTTATCATGGCTTTCAGGTAATCCAAAGATTTTTAAATTCTTTCTCCTGGATCTATTTTCCACTCAGTTGTTTTTCCAATGCATTGTTTCACATTATCTTCTATTTTTTCAAACTTTTGGTTTTGTTTACTAACTTCTTGGTTTAACTCATAGTCATTAATTTCCCTGAACTCAATTATCTCTTTCAACAAATTATTTTGTTCAATGAGCTTTTGAACCTTCTCCTCTATTTGGCTAATTCTGCTTTTTAAAACCTCCTTCCTCATTGGCTTTTTGGACCTCTTTTTCCAACTGAGTTAGCCTATTTTTAAAGCTGTTATTTTCCCCAGCATTTTTTTTGGTTCTCCTTTAGTAAGCTGCTAACTTGTTTTTTAAGGTCTTTTATTGCCTGAGCCCATTTTAAGTTCCCTTTGGAGGCAGAGGCCTTGACTTCCTCTGACAGTATGCCTTGCTCTTCCTCACCTGAAAGGATGGGGGGAGACACCTGTTCCCCAAGAAAGTAAGCTTCTATGGTCTTATTTTTTTCCCCTTTTCTGGGCATTTTCCCAGCCAGTTACTTGACTTCTGAGTTTCCTCTCCACAACCACCTCACCCCCAGTTCTGCCCAGCCAGTGCTTGGGGGCTGAGATTCAAATGAGCTGCTCCCAAGCCTTAGGGGTTTTTGGCAGGGGCAGGGCTGCTATTCAGTGTGAGATTAAGTTCAGCTGCTCAGGTCAGGGCAGGACTGCAGGGGCTCAGTTCCCTCAGGGGGTTTACAAGGAGACCTTCAACAATGGATGTGGGCTACTGCCTGCTTTGGAAGCCCCTGTCTGTTGCCTCCTCTGCTGCTGCCTCCTGAGGGGGCCTGAGCCATGTGGACACCCCGCTCCCCTCTCAGCCAGCTGAAAAGACCCTCTCACTGACCTTTAGCATCTGTGGGTTGAGGGGCCTGTGTGGCCACTGGAGATTCCATCCCTAAAGCCTGCTCAGATCTGCTCCTCTAGGTGCCCCGTGGCCAAGGCAGGGCTGGGCTCTGCTCCTGGTCCAGTGCGTGACAGACCTTTCCTGTCAGTTTTTCAGGTCTCTCTGGAACAGAAATCTCCTCCACTCTATTGTTCTGTGGCTCCTGCTGCTCTAGAATTTGTTGAGAGTTCTTCTTTAGAGGTATTTTATGGGCTGTGGGGTAAGAGCTAAGCGTATGTGCATCTTTCTACTCCGCCATCTTGGCTCCTCCCATCTTCCTACCCTTTGACCTTTGAGTATGTGATATCTGTGTCAATCATCCATTTGACCCTGAACTTATGTGTTGTTATTGGAAAGCAAATTCTCAAGGTCAGAGACAGTAAATGCCTTATGCCTCTTGATATCCCCAGGACTTGGTACATGGTAAGTGTTGATGATGATGATGATGATGATGGTAATGATAATGATGACATGATTTTGGAATTTGTTCATTTATTGCAGAGTTTGCAACGTTCAAATGCCAGAAAGAAGTATCAGTTTGCAAAAATGGCCGCGCTGAGATAATCTGCAGCAGCACCATGGTCCTTGATGATATAGAACTGTATTTCCGTAGTGACGAGGACAATGAAACATTGCTCTTCAACTCAACCACGGTAGGAGAGTTTCCCCTTCAGCATGGGATGCATCTGAAATGGAATAACCAAGAAGTCACACTGGTAATTCAGAATACCCAATTTTCCCATCGTGGAATCTACCGGTGGGTTCTTTCAGGTGGAGGATCCTCAAATAAATTCACTACACTACATGTTTCAGGTGAGGAAAAGTCAGGAATGGGAAGTTTTTTATATATAAAGTTAGGGAATATTATAAGATCTTTTTCTATTACATTGGAAAATCAGCTATTCAATTCAACAAGCATGTATTCGGTACCTACTATGTATATACAGTAGGCACAATGTGAGGGAGATGCAAAGTTTAGATGTGACAGATCCCTGACCTCCTAGGGCTTACATGTAGTTATTATACACCTCAATATAGATAACTATAGTACTGGTAACTTTTTGAGTGATCTGGACCTATGACTTCTTTGGTGTGGAAACTCCCTCCTCTGATGGGCAACTCATTTGTAGCTTGTGGTCTTAAAGTTTCCTGAATATATTGACAGGTTTAAAGACTTGCCCTTGGTCACACAACTAGCTTATGTCATGGGCAGGATTTGAACCCAGATTTTCCTGATTCCAAGGCTAAGTCTCTACCTCCTCTCTATAGCTTTTCATCTCAAAGACAGAACAGATATCACTGGTTATCCTGGTTGGGGGAGTTTCTTCTCAGACACCTAATAATCTAAAGCAATGACAGATATTTATCTCAAGGGGAAAAATTTCTTCTTTTGTTTGCTGAGTCATATTATTCAGAAAACTTCAGATAATCAAGTCCTGGAGTGTGCATTAATTACATAGCTGCATTCTTGAGCAGGCTGATTCTCCTTTAAGTCCTGGGAATGAGTGCCATAAGCAGCTGTCTAGCCACCCATCTGAGCCCCATTATTTTGGTGTCCTTCTTCTCCTGGCATAACACAAGCCTAGCCCTTTCAGATAGCAATGAGAATCATCTTTCAGTTTAGTTGGAACAACTCCCCTTGCCCACCCCACACCCACCCCATCTGAGGACTGGGTTTCCTCTAATAAAAGCTAGCTAGCAATTCACATGGTACTTTAAGGTTTGCAAAAGTACTTTATAAATATCTCATTTTATCTTCACAGCTCTGGGAGAGAGGTGCTATTATTTTTCCCATTTTACAGATGAGAAAACTGAGAAAAACGAGACTGAATGATTTGACCAGGGTCATATTAGTTAGTAAGTGTCTGAAGCTGGATTTTTTAAATAATTAGTTAATTTTTAGCTTTCAGCATTCCCTTCCATAAGATTTTGAGTTTTAAATTTTCTTCTTCTTCCTCTGCCCCCTCCCCAAGATGGTATGCAATCTAATATAGGCTTCACATATACATTCATATTAAACATTTTCACATTTGTCATTTTGTAAAAAAGAATTAGAACCAATGGGAGGAAGCACAAGAAAGAAGAAATGAGAGAGAGAGAGAGAACAAATAGTATGCTTTGATCTGCATTCAGACTCCATAATACTTTTTCTAGATGTGGATAGCATTTTCCATCATGAGTCTTTTGGAATTGTCTTAGATCCTTTCTTTGCTGGGAACTATCAAAGTTGATTGTAATTCATTGTTGCTGTTACTATGTACAGTGTTCTGATTTTGCTCCCTTCACTCAATATCAGTTCATATAAATCTTTTCTGGTTTTTCTGAAGTCTGCTCACTTGTCATTTCTTATGGAACAATAGTATTCCATTACTTTCATATACCACAACTTGTACAGCCATTCCCTAATTGATGGGCATCCCCTCAATTTCCAGTTCTTGGTCACCACAAAAAGAGCTGCTATAAATATTTTTGTGCATGTGGGTCCTTTTCCCTGAAGCTAGATTTGAACTCAGGTTTTCTAGACTGCTTCTTTAGTGGGGAGTAGTGTTGCCAAGAAGTTCATTGACACCCTTGTGGTCAGAGAGAGAGTCTTCACAGGTAACTGGTAAAGCCTTTCAAACTGAAACAGTTTTGGCAGCAATGGGATTTGGACAGAGGAGCTTTTGATATGGTGTTCTAAAAGCTGGGTGGCTTTAGTTAGGTGACTCAGGCTGTCAGTCTGTGATTCTGTATCTGTTCTGCAAGTGGATGATGCAGTGGATAGAGCACTGAGCTTGGAATAAGGATGATTATATCTATAATCTATAGATATAGATACATACACATTTATACATATTTTTAATTATACACACACACACATATATATATACACATAATCAGGAAGATGAGTTCAAATCCTGCCTCAGACATTTACTATCACTTAACCCTGTTTGCCTCAGTTTCCTCATCTGTAAAATGAGCTGGAGAAGGAAATGGCAAACCACTCCAGTATCTTTGCCAAGAAAACCCCAAATGGAGTCATAAAGAATCAGACATGACTGAAAAATGACTGAACAACTAAATCTCCCCAAAAGGTCATTTTCTCTTTGACTCATATATTCTAACCTAGAGTTTATGACTTACCTGGGCCTCTAGCTCTCACATAAGCACTCAAGATAATGGAGATATATATAGGATATAGCCATTATTTTACCTCACAGAAAATGAAAAGAGGTAAAGTGCTGGGGATGGAAGCTCAATTCCATGTGGACAGTCTCGGGCGGGTAAAGGTGGGAACTTCTAAATCTTAGAGTTCTCACGAGGCCCCCCAGGAAACGACTGGGAATCGAGGTGAACCGAGCTATCTCGTGTATTTCCGCCTCTTCCCGTGAGAAACGTGATGGGAGAGAGCTCTCCCCGCCCTCGAGATTGTCCCGGATCTGGGCACACTATTGTTATCTAACAGCACGGTATTCAGATGCAAACTATGCGGCTGGAGAGCTTAAGTAGGATCAGGAAAGCCTGAAAGCTCTCTTGGGTGGAGGGGCCACGTGTGTGGACAGAAGGCTCCGCATTTCCTCTTTCTTCTCTCCCCTCCCCCTCTCTCCCCACTTATACTTCTACTTCCAATCTCTTATTGTAAGATCTTTGCCTCCTTGGGAGATCTTTCTCTCTCCCTCCTAAGGAAGACTTTCCCTGCACTTGTAACCAGAACCCTGAATAAAGCTCAACCCTTGTTCGACTCTGGAACGTCCTTTCTCTCATATGAGCATCCGGCTTGGCCAGCCGAAGACCTCCGATAGAGGTGAGGTAAGAAGACTCGGGTAGCCCACAGGCCTCTAGGCCTGGCAGTTGGCGCCCGAACAGGGACAGGGAGCGCAGATATCCTGGGTGCCTGGGAACACCCGGAAGGGGCTGTGAAAGACGCGAGTCCCGAATCCTAGATTCGGAAGGAGAGAAAGAGTGAGAGTAGCTTCCCACATCCATGGGAAAAGGGCAGGGATGGGGAATCAATTGCCAGTAATAAAGCCAGAGGAACAGGAGGTCTGGGCTGAGATACTTTACAGGGAATGCAGGGAGGCGGGGGTCACTATAGAGTTAAACGACCTCCGAGAATTTTGTAAAAGGATTTGGAAAGTTTCTCCTTGGCTCGAGCAGACAGGAATATCAAGAGAAAGATGGGGAGCGGTCGGAGAACAAATGACCGCTTATGAGCAACAATGCCCCAGGGAGCTGGAGGATTTAGATTTCCTGATATACGGTGTAATTAAGAGCCTTTTGGAAGGGTCAGAGAGGCCAGGGCGGGATTGGAATGAGAGTGGAAGCAGAGAGAGGGGAGGGGAGAACCCTGGTGAGCAGAAAGTTAAGGAGTGTAGAGAAAAAATAGATTCGGAGCTCCATCTAGCTGATGGGAAAGGCGAAGCAGGGGAGCATACGCCGTGTCTTCCCTCTGCGCCTCCTTATAGCATGCTCCATTGGTCAGACAGTCCAGGGCCACAGTCCAGTTTGGAAAAGGGAATACGAAAGGCTATAGAGAATGGAGAAGACATAGGGACATTTCCTGTGCTAGAAATAGCGGACCCCAGTGTCCCTGGTGGGGTTCGGAGGAGCCACATACCTATAGAGTGGAAGAGAGTAGCGACTCTCAAAGAGGCTTGTACCAAGCACGGCCCTAATTCACCCTTTGTCATAGCCATGCTTGAGACTCTCAGTGGTCAGTTCGTTCTGACTCCTAATGACTGGAAGAGCTTAGCTAGAGCCTGCCTTACCCCTGGGCAGAATGTGATTTGGGTATCAGAATTTTCTCAGAGGGTAAAGAGCACTATCAGTGGGCTGGGGGCTCAGGCCCTCCAGGCTTATCAGCAATTTACAGGAACAGGGCAGTTTGAGGCTACAGGAAATCAATTACAGTACTCGGCCGCCGATTATGTCTTGATTGCCGGAATGGCTGTTGCCGCCTGGAAGGTTATAGCCTCTAAGAAAGAGAGAGAGTTTCCCATGACTAGGATTACGCAGGGAAACACTGAGCCATTTACTAATTTTGTGGCCAGGCTGCAGGAGGCAGTAGGCCGAGACATGGGAGAGGAGAATCAAGGGACAGAGATAGTGTTGAGGACATTGCTGAGGCAGAATTGTAATCATGACTGCAAAAAGGCAATGCTGGGACTACCAAAGAATGCATCTGTTGAAGAAATGATACAAAGATGTGACAGGGTAGGAAGTCAGGTCTACTTGGCACAGGTGCAAGGGAAGTACCTGGCCGCAGCCTTAAGTAATATCTCTTTGGAGAAAAAATGTTTTAACTGCGGAAAACCGGGACACCTTAAGAAAGAGTGTAGGAAAGAAATAAGTACAGGGAGGGGCCAGGACCCTTGTTTTTCATGTGGAAAGCCAGGTCACCTAGCTAGACAATGTAGGAAGTCGGGAAACGGGGTGAGGGGCCCCTCGAGGGCCCCGAAAGTGTACTCTTTGGCAGAGAATCAGGACGGCCCCTTGGAGGGAGAATACAGGAGATTATGGGGCCAGAGGAAGGAATGCAACACCTTTACCCGCCCGAGACTGTCCACATGGAATTGAGCTTCCATCCCCAGCAGTAAAGGATTCACAGGAGTCCATAAACAAATACAGAAAACACTTAAAGTACTTAGAACAGTCCATAAGGTCTTCTTAAAAGGGAAGTGAATTTAGGTTTGCCATCAAGGCCATATAACAATGTTACAGTAAAGCTCTAGCTCTCCCACAGGGTCCTACACTGTCCCCTGGACTCACAGAACCTCTTACTATTTGAGCCCCCTTGAAGGTAAACATAATTTGAAGCATCTGTACATGCAATTCCTTTCCCTTCACAGATCATCCAAATAATTCACTGTAAAGTCAAGGGTAGGAAACTAAGGGAGAGGGACAGAAGGTCCTGACTGCTTACCCTCCCATGTGTGGCTTTAATCTCTGTCACTGCTTCTCCAGCTGTGGGGGACCATATGAATGATCCTTTTCTTTATCCAAGAGACATGCTACTCTATTTCCTCCAGAAGATCCAATTCTAAAACTCTGAAATTAGGGTTACTCTTGAGGCAACACCCAGAGCTGGCACTATCCAACAAATCTCCCTTCTATGCTAGAAAAATTGATTCTGTGTTCACACGGTCTAGGAAGTCAAAATACCTCATTTTCAGCACAGGAGGTTGGGGTCCACAGACATGAGTTCCCTCCTTGATTCATATGGGCAAACACATATCTCCTTCTGCCATGTGCTTCTACAGGAAATCTTGATATTCTGCTATTGCCCACATGTTGCTGCCATCAGAGGAGAATTAGTACTTGCTGGGTGCTTCTGCTAAAAGTCATCTACTATTAACTACTGGGTGGGAAGGAGAAGAGAGGTCCCTTTACTGCCCCCTTCTCCCTTCCCCCAACTCTTGAAGGAAAGTATAAGAGCAAAGGGGAGAAGGGGAGGGGGGGAAGGGGGTGGAACAGGCTTGTCGACTCTTTTTGTTGTTGAGGCAATTGGGGTTAAGTGACTTGTCCAGGGTCACAGAGCTACTAAGTGTCTGAGACTGGAGTTGAATTCAGGTCCTCCTGACTCCACCTAACTGCCCCTGTATCAGTTCATTTTTTCTAAGCCAGAGGACATTCCTACAGGAATCTCCTTACTCTCAAGAAGACTAACCATACAAATTCTCTTGGAAACAGCTTCAGTTATAGAAACCCATCAGACAGGAGATACCAGAGAGTCAAGAGTCCTTATGCGATAGTCACATAGATAGTACATAGCAAGGTTAGGTCCTCTGGCCCCCAAATCAAGTGCTCTTTCCTCTCTGCCATGACTAACTTCCATTCCTCCATGGATATAGTATTTTGTAAATGTTTCCATGCCATTTTGTGGTGGTGGTCAGTCTCCACAATGAAATGGGAAGTTCCCTCAAGAGTAAGGATCCCATCTTCTCATTCACAGAATTTCAAAGTTGGAAGGGACCTTAGAGATCATCTAATCCAACCTCCTCATTTTACAGATGAAGAAATCCAGGCTCAGGGAGGCAAAGTTACTTGTTCAAAGTCACACAATGAATTAATTATAAATCATTACATAAATTATCATGTGACCAAATGAAATAATCATCGTCAAGAACTTAGCATATTGCTTGGCACATCACTGTTGTTCAGTAGTGTCCAATTTTTGTGACTCTATGGACTAGAACTTCCCAAAATTGTCCATGGGGTTTTCTTGGAAAAGATACTGGAGTGGTTTGCTGTTTCCTTCTGCAGTACATAAAGGCAAACAGAGGCTAAATGACTTGCCCAGGGTCACATAGCTAGTAAATATCTGAGTCTGAAATTTAATTCAGATCTTCCTGACTCCAAAGCCAATGCTCTATCCACTGTACCACACAGCTGCCTCTGTGTGTGCCTGGCACATAGTAAGCATTCTGTAAACACTGGTAGGGGTGGGGGTGAATTCAAAAGTCATGCAATGAGTTCCAACTTAGAATGGAACCCAAGTCATTGCCTTTCCCTCTAGACCAAGCTACTTTTTTATGGCAAAACCTAGTTCTTGAAGGCAGCTAGGTGAACAGTGGACAGAGCACTGGACCTGGGCAAGTTATTTAACTTCTAAGCCTTTGTTTTCTCATCCATAAAATGGAGATAACAAGAACATCCACTTTATGGGCAGGATTGATATGAAGATCAAATGAAATAATGTATGTAAAGCATTTTGCAAATCTTATATATTATATTTTTATATAAATGCTTATAATATAATTATTATAATATATAATAAATGCTTATTATAGAAATGCTGTCATCATTGTTATCATTGCTGGTGTTAATGTTGTTGTTGATATCATGGGCTAGAGAAGGAGTAGAGTTCCCTAATGCATTGCTGTCTAAATCCCCTGTCACTCCTGAGAGGGACTCCTCCTCCTGGCATTTATTTGTCCTCATGTGATTCTGCTTCTTCTAGAACCCCCTACGATCTCCAAGAAAAATGGCAGCCTGATCTGCCAAGCAATGTTGGTAAAGGCAGGGAGAAGAATCGTCTGGTCCAATAGCCTGACAACAGGACAGACAGAGTACACATCCATTCGAGATGCCACAGGCCTATTCAATCTCAGCAGTTCTCAACTTTGGAATGATAGATTCTATAGTAATCCACCATGCTGTCATGTCGTGAATGAGAAGGGCTTCCCAGAACTTTGTGGAGAAACTTGCTATGTCACTACCAGTCCTATCATTGGAAATAATTCAGGTAAGGTCTGGAAGAATGGGTCAGAGGCAACTTTTTGAAGTTTTCTTACCATTTAGGGTAACAATTGCAATCACAGTAGCATTTGGGATAGGACCTGGAAAGAAGCTTAGAAATATGGCACAGGATCCTAAACTTTGAGGCAATAATTTTTAAAAATATTAATAATTAATAATTTTAAAGCACTTTAAGATTCACAGTTTGCTTTTCTCATAACAGCCTCCTGAGGTAGGCTGAGTGAATATTATTACCCACATTGCTATTTGACAGAAAATGAGACTGAGAAAGGGAATATAGATCATCACTGTAAGGACCAGAATTTGGCCCCGGGTCATCTAACTCTAAATGAAGGATTTTTGCCGTACCAGCCTCTCTCCCAAATGAGAACTCCCTCAGATTCTCCTTGGTTGGCTAGTCAATAAAATATTACCTAAGTCTAGGAATACCATTCTAAGGCAATGATATCAGAGATATGGAATCCAACTATGATACTGTAAAGAATTTGATTCTCCCACCCTAAACATTAGTGAGATATGGTACATCTCAGGAGGAATTTATATTGGTTGTCACCACCTCCACCCCTATGAGTTAAGTTGCAATAGACACACACACACACTATACCAAAGTCCAACAGGATGGATAGTATTGGGACTTATCTTGACATATCCTGGCTACCACCAACTAGCAGCATTTATCTCTGCTTAAATCTGCCCTTTTCCAAAGGCCAAAAAAATTAACACATTGAGATTTCTTCATATCCATTTCTATTAGTTCTTTGGTCTTCCTTTCAGGTGGCTTCTCTAAACTATTTCTAACTCTAATCTTTGAATTTTTAAAAATACAATTTACTTTCTTATTAAAGCAGCCCAATCATATTTCGAGGCAAAGTGGATTTATTCAAAAAGTAAATTTATTCCATAATTGTTTTACATTCTTTTGTGAACAACAAGTCAGGAATTGAAGGAGAAGAGTACACTTTGGGTGGACAAATTTCTTCACCAAGTCCTTAGCCTTCTTGGCTCATGGAACCACAGGGGATTTGAGCTGGAAAAGGAACCTTACAATTGAGGAAGCTAAGACCCAGAGAAATTAAATGATTTGCCCAAAGTAATACAGCAACTTTTTGGCCCAGTAAGGATGCAAATATAGTTCTTTGAATTCCCAGTCCAGGGCTCACTCATCATTTTTGCTTCTCTTTCATTACAGATACTTCAGAGACAGTTCAAAACAATATACAATGGCCTATAGCTGGAATAATCATTGTTGTTCTGATTGTGGCTCTGTTTGGGACCTACAAAATATATCAGAAAAAGAAACTGTCGTTGACTAGACCTGCATACAAGACTGTAGTCCAATCATACCATCTTCCATCATCTGTGATACTTCAGACTTTGTAACTAATCATTCTGTCTTACGCTTCCTGCCCTTTTTTCTCTTATACTTCCCCAAACTATATATTTTCTGTTGATAAAGTCAATTATGCTTATAATTTTCCTAATACTGAACCAGCCCTTCATTCCTGATATAAATCCTATTTGGTCATAGTGTGTGATTTTTGTGATATATTGCTATAGTCTCCTTGCTAGTATTTTGTTTAAATTTTTACATTAACATTCATTAGGTAGTCTGTAGTTTTCTTTCTCTGTTTTTGCTGTCCCTGGTTTTGGTGTCAAAATCATTTTTTGTATCATAGAAAGAATTTGGTATGACTCCTTTATTTTTTTTCCAGGTAGTTTATATAGTATTGGAATTAATTATTCTTTAAATATTTGGCAAAATTCACTTAGAAATCCATTGAGTTCTAACTTTTCATGCAATTGGAGAAATATTAATTGCTCATGGGTAGGCCAAACCAATGATAAAAATGATAGTACTATATAAATTAACTTGCTTATTCAGTGCTATACCACCCAAACTACCAAAGAATTATTTTATAGAGGTAGGGACAAAAAATAACAAAATTCATCCAGAAGATAAAAAGGTAAAAAATATGAAGGAAATAAATGAAAAATATATGAAGGAAGGTACCCTAGGAGTACCACATTTCACACAATATTACAAAGCAATAATCATCAAAACAATCTAGTACTGGCTAAAAAAATAGAGTGGTGGATCAGGGAATAGATTAGGTACCCTATAGACAGTAGTAAATGACCATGCTAATCTAGTAGTTAGTAAACTAAAAGATTGAAGCTTTGGGGACAAGAACTCACAAAAATTGGGGGACAGAGCCAAGATGACAGAGTAACAGTAGGGACTTGCTAGCTCTCTCCCTCGAAACCCAACCAAATATCTGTTAAAAAATGACTAAAAAAATTCTGGAGCTAAAGATGGAGTGAAGCAAATCTCCAGTCAAAGATAGCCTGGAATGTTAATGGAAAGTGTCTATCATGCTATGCTGGGCGCATAGCACAGTGGACCATGCCAGCACAGACAGGACTTGAGCAGGCACTAAATCTTGAGCACCTGTGGCAGTTTCCAGACTTCAGGACCCCCAAAAATCAAGGACAAATTGGAAGGTCAGTGGAAAAAACCAGTGTGACCTGTGTGAGAGAGTAGAGTGGTCGAGTCCCAGAATGGCAGGGGTCAGGGGGAAGAGCCTACAGCAGCAGGGGCAGTGGCAACAGCAGCAATGGCAACTGTTTCTGGAGCTCTAGGCCCACAGATTATGGAGGGATAGAGTGGCTGACAGTATACCCACCACCACCTCCACTGGAAGCAGAGAACTACCTTGATAAAGAGCTCAAAAGTCAAGTAAATAGATGGGAAAATGAGCAAAAAACAGAAAAAGAATCACACCATAGAATCTTACTTTGGTGACAAGGAAGACGAAAGTATATAAACAGAAGAAGACAGCAAAGCCAAAACCTCTAAGAAAAATATGAATTGGTCTCATACTAGGGAAGATCTCAAAAAGAATTCTGAAAATCAAGTAAGAGAAATAGAGAAAAAATTAGGAAGAGAAATGAAAGTGAAGCAAAAGGAGACCCCCAAAAATGCTAAAGAAAATAGCACTTTAAAAAAAATAGACTAACCCAAATGGCAAAAGAGATCCAAAAAGTCAATAAGGAGAAGAATGTCCTACAAAAACAGAATTGGCCAGATGGAAAAGGAAGTCCAAAAGCTCAATGAAAAATGATTCTTAAAAGATTAGAATGGAGAAGATGGAAGCTAATGACTTTATGAAAAATCAAGAAATTATAAAACAAAGTCAAAGGAATGAAAAAAAATAGCAGACAATGTGAAATATCTCACTGGAAAAACAATTGACCTGGAAGATCCAGGAGAAACAATTTAAAAATATCTACCTAAAAGTCATGATGAAAAAAATAGACTAGGCATCATCTTTCAAGAAATTACCAAGGAAAACTGCCCTGATATTGTATAACCAGAGATTAAATTAGATAATGAAAAAAATCCACCAATCACCTCCTTAAAGAGATCCCAAATGGAAAACTCCTAGGAATATTGTAGTCAAATTCCAGAGCTCCCAGGTCAAGGAGAAAATATTGAAAGCAGCCAGGAAGAAACAATTCAAATACTGTGGAAATGCAATCAGGATAACGCAAGATCTAGCAGCTTCTATATTAAGGGATTGCAGGGCTTGGATTATGATATTCCAGAGGTCAAAGAAGTTAGGATTTAAACCAAGAATCTCCTACTCAGAAAAACTGAGAATAATACTTCAGGGTAAAAAAAATGGTCATTCAATGAACTAGAGGACTTTCAAGCATTCTTGTTGAAATGACCAGAGCTGAATAAAAGATTTGACTTTCAAGCACAAGAATCAAGAGAAGCATGAAAAGGTAAACAGGAAAGAGAAATCATAAGGGACTTAAAGTTGAAATGTTTACATTCCTACATGGAAAGATATTTGTAAATCTTGAGACTTTTCCCAGTATTAGGATAGTTGGAGGGATTATATACGTATAGACCAAGGGCACAAGGTGAGTTGAATAGGTAGGGATGATATCTAAAAAAAATAAAATTAAGTGGTGAAAAAGGAATATATTAGGAGAAAGAAAAGGAGAAACAGAATTGGCAAATTATCTCGCATAAAAGAGGCAAGAAAAAGCTTTTTCAATGGAAGGGAAGAGGTGAGAGGGAAAGAGTGAACCTTACTCTCATTGCATTTGGCTTAAGGAAGGAATAACATGCACACCCAATTTGGTATGAAAATCTATCTTACACTACAGGAAAGTAGGGGAAAGGGGATAAGCGAGGACTAGGGGGGATGATAGAAGGGAGGGCAAATGGGAGGAGGGGGTAATTCAAAGTAAACACTTTTGAGGAGGGATAGGGTCAAAAGAGAGGATAGAATAATTGGAGGGCAGGATAGGATGGAGGGAAATATAGTTAGTCTTTCACAATATGACTGTTATGGAAGTGTTTTGCATAACTACACATGTATAACCTATATTGAATTGCTTGCCTTCTCAGTGGGGATGGGTGGGGAGGGAGGAAGGTAGAGTAGTTGGAACTCAAAGTTTTCAAAACAAATATTAAAAATTGTTTTATCATGCGACTGGGAAATAAGAAATACAGGTAATGTAGGGCAAGATAGATTTCTATACCCCAAGAAAATAGGGATAAGAGAAGGAAAGGGTGTGATAGAAGGGAGGGCAGATAGGGGAAGATGGTTCTCAGAATATACTCTGTCTTGGTGTGCGTGGAAGGGAGAGGTGGGAAGAATTTGGAACTCAAAATCTTGCGGAAGTGTCTGGTGAAAAATAAAAATAAATACATTTTTATAAAATTAAAATAAAATAACTCACAAAAATTGCTGAGAAAACTGGAAAGCAGTTTGACAGAAACTAGGCATAAAATCAACACATCATACCATATACCAAGACAACGTCAAAATGGATACATGATTTAGCCATAAAGATAATATCATTATCAAATTAGGAAAACATGGAAAAATTTACCTATCAGATCTAGAGATAAAGGAAGAATTTATTACCAAATAAGAAAGGCTCATGGGAGGTCAAATGTATAATTGTGATCATGTGAAATTTTTAAAAATTGCACAAACAAAACCACTGTAGCCAAAACTAAAAGGGAAGCAGGAAACTTGGGGATGGGAGGGTAGGGTGGATTTTACAGCAAATTTTTTTCAGATAAAGGCCTCATTTCTCAAATATATAGGGAACTGAGCCCAATTTATGTTTTAAAAAGCCATTTCATGTTCAAAGGATATAAAAAGGTAGTTTTCAAAAGAAGTCAAAGCTATCTAAAGACATATGAAAAAATCCTCTAAATGACTAATAATTAGAAAAATGTAAATTAAAACAACTTTGAGAAACCACCACACACCCATCACATTGGCTAACATGACAGAAAAAGAAAATGACAAATACTGGAGGGGATGTGGGAAAATTGGGGCATTAATGCACTGTTGATCAAGTTGTGAAGTGGTCTAACCATTCTGGAGAACAATTTGGAACTATACCCAAAGAGCGGTAAAATTGTACATAACTTTTGACCCAGCAATACCACTACTAGGTCTGTCTTCCAAAGAGATCAAAGAAAAAGGGAAAGAACATATATGTACAAAAATATTTATAGTGCTATTTTTGTGGTGGCAAAGAATTAGATATTGAGGGGATATCCATCAATTATGGAATGTTTGGACAAACTGTAGTATATGATTTTGATGAAATACTATTGTGCTTTAAGAAATGACAAGGAGGAGAGTTTCAGAAAAACATGGGAAGACTTATATGAACTAATGCAAACTCAAATGAGCAGAACCAGGAAAACAGTGTACACTGTCACAGCAACCATGTAGCAAGGATCAATTATGAGCAATTGCTCTGATCAAGACAATTCCAAAGAACTCATGATGAAAAATACTACCTATCTTCAGAGAGAAAACTAATGAACTCTGAGTATAGATTGAAACATATTTTTTCACTCACTTTATTTTTCTTCTTTTTTGTTTTGCAACATGGCTAATAAATAAATGTTTTGCCTGACTTCACCTGCATAATTTATATCATATTGCTTGCGTCCTTAACAGGTAGGTGAAGAACTGATAAGAGGGAGGGAAGTTAGAACTCAAAATTTTTTTTAAATGTAAAAAAAATTAGTTGTTTTTTTAAAAAGAAAAGAAATCAGTATTAAATTCAACTTTTCAACTACTCTCTCTTATGTCATAGAATGTTAGAGCTAGAAGAAACTTTAGAACTCATCAGATATTGCTTTCTAAATTCCAGGTCCACAATCCTGATCCCAGAAAATCTATGATAAAACACATTTTGATCCTTTTAGTAGAGAAGTAAGGGATTACAAGAGTGGAACGTTGCATACACTATTAGGTGCAGTATTATCAATTTTGTTGCATTTTGTCCATTTTAGCTCTTTGTTAGAAGGGAGGGCTTAATGAGGATAAGGGTTACTGGCAAACAGTTATGTTATTTTTAAAAAATCATCAATAAAACTTAAAGAAAAACTCTTTACCTAGAGTCTGTTTCTATCTTAGATATCTGAGGACAGAGACAAAAATACTACATCACCTCTGTACACCCTTTTCCTGTCTATCATTGTTTCAATCCCTCTATGTAACTGAAAAAGGCTCCAACTCCTTGTAAAATTGCATCATATCCAGCTGAAGAATTGTTTTAAATAATTTTTGGGAGTTGTGTGTTCCTGCTAATCTCACATCTATGCCCTGTAGGGGCAGCTAAGTGGTGCAGTGAATAGAGCACCAGTGCAGGAGTCAGGAGGACCTGACTGCAAATCTCACCTCAGACACTTGACACTCACTAGCTGTGTGACCTTGGGCAAGTCACTTAACCTCAATTGCTTCATCCTGGGTCATCTCCAGTCATCCTGATGAATATCTGGTCATTGTATTCAGATGACTCTGGAGAATAAGTGAGGCTTGGTGACCTGCCCAGCCCTCCCTCACTCAAAACAAAGTCAAGTGCAAGTCATGTCATTATTTCTCTGATGTCTTCTTTGGCAACAAAGGATGAACACACACAACACCTATGCCCACTCAAAGCAGTTTCAATTTAAAGTCAATTTATTTAGATTCCCTTCTATTGTTATACTTGGAATCTTAGAAATTCCTTTAAATCTTTGAATCAGAGACAATGACTAATCATAATTATGTATAAGAAATGACAGAAACAGAAGGAATTAAGAGGTGGCATTTACTGTGGCTTGTCCTCCTAGCTTTTGAAATTCCTCAAGGTTGGAGAATCAGCTTCTTGCACCTAGAGTGGAAAAGAATGAAAAGGCTAATTTCCAGGTTTATTTGGGGAATGAGCACATGATCATGGTTGGGATTGCAGGTCCCCTTCTCCTTACAGCATGGTTCTTTTATCAGAAGTTGTAAATGAAAGAATTGCCATGCTCCTTCAGACATAAATGCAGTGATGGGAGGCTAGTGCTGACTCCTTTGGAAGAAGACTCTAGCCTTGTAGACAGTGGAAAAAAGACTCCTCCCAACTGCATTGCAATACAATCCTATATGACCTAAAATGAGTCATCCAATTTTCTTTTCCCCTGGATCCTTATCATCACATGGAGTTTCTGATTTTGGAAATATCTGTCCGTAAAGACAAAGCTGACTGGAACCTTTGGCAAGTGTCAAGAGGTGGCCAGATCAAACAACCATTAGATTACTGGAGCTGCAGGCTCCCTGAAGCAGGCACTTAATATGCCCATTTACTGAACCTTAATTGCTACTGAATGGATGATAACAGGGTTTATTATTAACTTTCATCTAGAGTTGCCTATCATGTATTAGATGATGCAAGATGGTTACCCTAAAAAATGAGTAGAGCAGAGCAGGCTACCATTATTGAATGGAAATGGTATAATCAATATGATACTTGACCAGGTCCCTCAGATGTTAGTGCTCTTCATGAACAAGTTGCAACTCTGCCAAAGGTTGAGATATCCAGTTCTACCTTTGACATCCTACCTTCTCCATGAGCCTAATGGGCCACCACCAATATTATCTCATTTGCTCCTTACAACCCTGGCATGGAAGTACTATTGTCTTCCACATTTTACAGTTGAAGAAACTGAAACAGACAGAGATTAAGTGACTTTTCCAAAGTCACACGGCCAGTACAGGTCTAAGCTAGATTTGACCTCTTGTCTTCCTGACCTAGTCCTAGTAATAGTTCCTAAGAGAATCTGGTTCTTGAGAATTGATTGACAATTTTGCCTGGTTCACTGGTCTTCTACACAATACAAGAAAGGCATACCTAAGTAGACTTTGGCATCCATCACTCTGGGAATAGAAATCCCCTAAGGAATGGAGGTCCTGGTAAGGCCTCTTAGAGAGCTGAGCTATGAGCCACATGGCTGATGTATAAGAGGGCCTTGAGGAACAGATGAGATCTTCATACACATTGATGTGATATCTGATGAGGATAAAATATTCTCTGCCCCTGAGGCCTTTAACGGGCAACAGAGCTTCCCCTGAACTCTGTCAAGTCTGCTACCACATCAGCCACCATCAAAGCTCTCATAGACCATATTTTATTTCCACATAGGCTTATCATTGATCAGGGCACTCCACCATGAAGAAGGTCTGAGATTGGGCCTGCCACCATTACATTAGCTTGGTTTTCCATTTCCTCTAACATCCTTAGGACGTTGACATTATTTAACACTGAATAGATTCTTGAAATAGATTCTTGAAACAATAGCTTTGACATTATGACTGGTGTCCCAGATCCCAGAAGTCATGTCCCTGTGGAATTGGCACTACTCTAGGAAGGGGAATGACTTTCTAATCCAGTGATTTATTGGCTCTAACCAAGGAAGGAATCCAATAAATATGAGCACTTTTAGATATAGACTCTATTGACCTTCTATGGATCTTCTTTATTCCAGCCCCTGCACTGAGGCAGTTGGACCCCAAGACCCTTGTTTCCTTAGAAGGCCCCGTGAAAGACCAGGGAAATGACTCATGTCTCCCTCAATTGGAAGACTTCTCTTCCCCCGGAATGACTCAAATTACTTTTTCTAACAGAGGGTTTGGAAGACCAAGGGGTGGAGTTGTGGGGTTCTATGCTGTCTAACTACAACTAATTACTACCGATTCAAATATATTGGTGAGTTGGAGGGGGAGGGGTCTACCCGAAGCATATGAAGACTTCCCCAGGGGAATGAATGGATGAAAACAATTTATTCCAATATCCGTGAAGGTGATTGAAGCAGGCAGTAGAGCTTGGTGTAAAGGTAATTTAAAGAATGTAATGGTAATTTAAATGGGAAGATCTTTACCATTCATTAAAAGGCTCACGTGACCTGTCTGTGTCACATGGAAGTCTGAGTCACATGGAGCTTATGGTGGTAGGAGTTTTACTGAAAGGATGGAGCAGAGCTGAGAGGAAATTGGTCAGAGCAGTCAGAACTGAGAGGGAAAAAGCACGCAGTCAGCTAGCATGAGTGTGAGAGCTTGTTTGTGATTTTGTTTAAGGAAGCCTGTTTGTGATTTTTTTTTTTTAAGGGAGCTGGTTTGTGGATAGCTTAAGAGGGAAGGCTTGGGGATGATGTTCCCCTCTGCATTGTTATTATATATGGATTTCTTTGTTGCTATGATGGATTTGGCTTTCATTATGTCTTCCATGTGGAGAGTCTGTTATATTTCACAGTTCAGAATTGTGCTGGCATATTCATAGTTGCATAGGCACTGTAAATATCACGTTGGTGCTACATTTGTTCAGACATTGAAGATACCAAGGTATCTTCTACATCTTGGGTCACCACCAGTCTTGATTTTTGTTTTGCCACTAGATGTCAATGATTCTGGAAGAGAGAGTGAGTCTGATGACTTTGCACTTAAATCCTCACATAAATCTAATTCATGCACAAATCAAGACATCAACTTCATGATGTCATTGGTTCTCTTTGAAAATGAAGGATGAATAACAACAACTACATAGGGTAGGTAAAGATGTCTCTGCAAATCTATGGTGCATGATAATTTACCTGGGAGAAAGGGATCCCTTAGCCCAGGGATGGCATTCCGAAAGTCCTGAATGAAGGCAAGAAAACAGAGTAGATTTTAAGCTCGGGTATGGACTCTAGTTTCTGATTACTTTCTTGACTTTTCAGAATTCACCAAGTCACATACAGCCTAGCCATTCTGTCTCCAACACACCTTCATCAAGAGTAAGATAGAACAAAGGAAAAGGCATAAAGAATAGAGGCACCAGGAAGACAAGATGGCAGAGTAGAAAGACACATATACTCTGGTGCTTCCCCTACAGCCCACAAAATACCTGTAAAAATGACTCTCAACAAATTCTAGAGCAGCAGAAGCCACAGAACAACAAAGTATAAGAGATTTCTAGCCAAAGGTAACCTGGAAGACCAACAGGAAAGATCTATCCCAGAGGATACTGAGCAGAGCAGAACCCAGCCCTGACTGCATGGCACAGGAGGAACAGGACCAGAACAGGCCTCCTGGGCAGAATCCCCAGCAGGGAGGGTCCCAGATCCCTCAACCCACAAGCGACAAAGAAAGCTTCAAAGGTCAGTGTGGGAAGGCTTTCCCAGCTGGGTGACAGGGGAGTGGGGGTCCCCCAGCACTGACCCCAGGTGGTGGTAGAGGTGGTGGCAGCAGTAGCAACAGGAAGCAAGTGGCTACAGTGGCCATGCAAGCAGCCTGGGTCCATTGTCCCAGTGGTGAAGCTTAAAGCCTCTGGGGGAATTGAGCACCTGATCTGAACCTCAGCCCTAAGTGGTGGCCCTGCCCCACCCAAAGCCCTTGAGGCAATTGAGCAGCTGATCTGAATCTCAGGCCTGAGCATGGTCCTGGGGGAGGTGGAGTACTAGGACCCTCTTCTTGACAAAAGATTCAGAAGTCAAGTAACTGGCTGGGAAAATGCCCAAAAAAGGGGAAAAAAATGAGACCATAGAAGGTTACTTTCTTGATGAACAGGTATCTCCTTCCATCCTTTCCGATGAGGAATAACAATGCATACTGTCAGAGAAAGTCAAGGCTTCTGCCTCCAGTACCTCCAAAATGGATATGAAATGGGCTCAGGCCATAAAAGAGCTTGAAAAGAGAGTCAGCAGCTTGCTAAAGGAGAACCAAAAAAATGTTGAGGAAAATAACACTGTTAAAAATAGGCTAACTCAATTGGAAAAAGAGGTCCAAAAAGCCAATGAGGAGAAGGAGGATTTAAAAAGCAGAATCAGCCAAATGGAAAAGGAGGTTCAAAAGCTAACTGAACAAAATAGTTCTTTAAAAATGAGAGTGGAGTTCAGGGAAGCTAATGACTATATGATAAACCAAGAAGTTATAAAACAAAACCAAAAGACTGAAAAAATAGAAGATAATGTGAAACATCTCATTGGAAAAACAACTGATCTGGAAAGTAGATCCAAGAAAGAAAATTTAAAAATTATGGGACTACCTGAAAGCTATGATCAAAAAAAGAGCCTAGACATTATCATCCATGAAATTATCAAGGAAAACTGCCCTGATATTCTAGAACCAGAGAGTAAAATAAATCCACTGATCACCTCCTGAAAGAGACCCAAAAAGAGAAACTCCTAGGAATATTGTGGCTAAATTCCAGAGTTCCCAGGTCAAGGAGAAAATATTACAAGCAGCTAGAAAGAAACAATTTGAGTATTGTAGAAATACAATCAGGATAACACAGGATCTGGCAGTTTCTACATTAAGGGATCATAGGGCTTGAAATAGGATATTCCAGAAGTCAAAGGAACTGGGATTAAAACCAAGAATCACCTACCCACCAAAACTGAGTATAATACTTCAAGGGAAAAAATAGTCATTCAATGATATAGAGGACTTTCAAGCATTCATGATAAAAAGACCAGAACTGAATAGAAAATTTGACTTTCAAACACAAGAATCAAGAGAAGCATGAAGAGATAAACAGGAAAGAGAAATCATAAAGGACTTTCTAAAGCTAAACTGTTTACATTCCTATATGGAAAGATAATATTTGTAACTCGAGACTATTCTCAGTATTTGGGTAGGTAGAGGGATTATGCACACACACACACACACACACACACACACACACACACACACACACACATATAGACAGAGAGTACAGGTTGAGTTGAGTCAGAAGACGTGATATCCATAAAAAAATAAAATAAAATTAAGGGATGAGAGAGGAAAATATTGGAAGGAGAAAGGGAGAAATGAAATGAGGTAGACTATCACTCATAAAAGAGATAAGAAAAATCTTTTTCAGTGGAGAAGAAAAGGGAGGAGATGAGAGGGGAAAAGTGAAGCTTACTCTCTTCACATATGGCTTAAGGAGGGAATAACACGCTCACTAAATTTGGTATGAAAATCTATCTTACACTACAGGAAAGTAGGGAAGAAGGGGACAAGTGGGGTGAGGGAGATGATAAAAGGGAGGGCAAATGGGAGAAGGGAGTAACTAGAAGTAAACACTTTTGTGAAGAGACAGAGTCAAATGAGAGAACACAAAAAAAAGAGGGGACAGGGTAGGATGGAGGGCAATATAGTTAGTCTTACATAACATGACTATTATGGAAGTCTTTTGCAAAATGACACATATATAGCCTGTATTGAATTGCTGGTCTTCTCAGTGGGGATGGGTGGGGAGGGAGGGAGGGAGAGAAATTGGAATTCGAAGTATTAGAAATGAATGTTGAGAATTGTTATTGCATATAACTAGGAAATTAGACATAGAGTTAATGGGATATAGAAATTTATCTTGCCCTACAAGAAAAGAGAGAAGATGGGGATAAGGCAAGGGTGGGGTGTTATAGAAGAGAGGGAACATTGAGAGAAGGGGTAATCAGAATGCAAGATGTTATGGGGTGGGGGGAGGGGAGAGATGGGGAGAAAAATTGGAACTCAAAGTTTTGTGGAAATGAATGTCAAAATCTAAAAATAAATAAATAAAACTATTAATAAAGGAAAAGAATAGAGGCATCAGATATTCATGGCCAAGTGTGGACCTGGGTGAAAAGAATAGACCACTGGTACTGAATCTACATTTCTCCCTTCCCTGAGACTTACAACAATTTTTGCCTCTCCCACCACAAGGGGAAAAAGACAGAGTAAATGGTCCCTGTGAGAATCTTTTCTATGTATTCTTAGTTCTGGTTGGAAATCCAATTAAAAATATCCTTTTTTTTCTTTACTACATAGTAAGCAGATAGAAAAGTCACAGAATATATGCATATGCTCCAAAATCCACATAGGGAATTGTTGGATTCCCATTAGCTAATCCTCCATTCCACTTGCACAAACGCGCCCAGACCTCTCTCTTCTATCGTTTCCTAGAGAGTGAAGAATTTTTATTTCTTTACTGTTAGAAGAAGAGGGTAATTTACAATTTTCCATTTGGTCTTTGAACTCAGAGTTATCTCTCACATTCTATTTTCACACACACACCCCTTCTCTGCCCCCACCTCCATCCAATAAGGGAATATAACAGTTTTTGAAAAATTTTATGAAAACATGACAGGTCCTCTAAATTTTCAGACTTGGACAGGTCATAAAAACCTTATCAGATCTGTGAAATAAGAAGCTTCAGGAACGCTCATGAGTGATGAGAGCCTTTGCAACTTCTAACATAAGACCATAGTAATTAGTAAGTTGGTTTACAGAGAAATTAAGATTCTGTGCACATTCAGAAACCAAATGTTAATATGCAATATACATAATATATAATAATAAACTATAATAGTTTCTTAAGACAATGGTTTGAAAAGTTTGTACAATATGAAAATGATTTATATGGTGACGTGTCTGACTAATTAGTATGGAATCTATGGAAAATAACTGGACAATCTATGGAAAATAACTGGACAAAATATTGGCATTCACCAGAACTTCTTACTACCTCCAACTTGTTAGTTGGATGACATTAAAAAATAGGGCAAAATAATAGTGATCTTTGTGTGTGGCAAGTTTGTCAATTGCTATAAAATGTATGTTACAAGCAAGGGCAGCTAGGTGGTGTGGTGGATAGAGCACCAGTGCAGGAGTTAGGAGGACCTGATTGCAAATCTCACCTCAGACACTAGACACTCACTAGCTGTGTGACCTTGGGCAAGTCACTTAACCCCAATTGCCACATCCTGGGTCATCTCCAGTCATCCTGATGAATATCTGGTCACTGGATTCAGATGGCTCTAGAGGAGAAGTGAGGCTGGTGACCTGCATAGCTCTCCCTCACTCAAAACAAAGTCAAGTGCAAGTCATGTCATTATTTCTCTGATGGCATGGTCTTCTTCAGCAACGAAGAATGAACACACACACACACACACACACACACACACACACACGTTATAAGCAAAGGATTTTATTCCCAAGCTCAAACTCTTCACTTCAGATAGTTATCAAGGAGAATGACAAAAAGATGTCTTGAAATACAGACTGTGAATATATTCGTCAACCGTGAATCTACAAATCCTAGTTTAAAAGACATGTAGTGGGTACATGATTTAGACAAAGATGGTGATACTATAAGGAAATTAGGGAAACATAGAATAATTTGCCTGTCAGATCTAGGGATAAGGGAAGAATTTATAATCAAACAAGAGATAGAAACCTTTATAAGATATAAAATAAATAATTTTGGTCATAAAAAATTTAAAAAGTTTTTGCACAAAGAAAACCAATGCAACCAAGATTAGAGTAAAAATTAAAAGCTGGGGAAAATTTTGACAGCAAAAGTCTCTGATAAAGGCCTCATTTCTCAAATATATAGAGACTGAGTCAAATTTATATGAATACAAATCATTTCCCAATTGTTAAATGGTCAAATGATACAGCTATGTATAGTCATATGAAAAAATTCTCTAAATCACTATTGATTAGAGAAATGCAAATTAAAATAACTCTAAGGTACCACCTCACACTTATCAGATTGACTAATATGACAGAAAAGGAAAATGATAAATGTTGGAGGGGATGTGGGGACACTGAGAAACTAATGCAGTGTTGGTAGAATTATGAACTGATTCATCCATTCTGGAGAACAATTTGGAACTATGCCCAAAGGGCAATAAAACCATGCATAGCCTTTAATTCAGAAATATCAATACTAGGTGTAGATCCCAAGGGGATCCAAAAAATGCAAAAAGGACCTATTTGAACAAAAAAAAAATTTGTACTCTTTTTTTATGGTGGCAAAGAATTGTAATTTGAGGGGATGTTTATCAGTTGGGGAATGACTGAACATGTTGTAGTATATGATTATAATGGAATGCTATTGTGCAATAAAAAGCAATAAGCAGAAACGTTTCAAAAAAACTTGGAAAGATGTATGTAAACTGATAAAAAGTGAAGTGTGCAGAACCAGAAGAACATTTTATACAGTAACAGTACTATTGTATGATAATCAACTGTGAATGACCTAGTATAATGGTAAAAGAATTTGAAGATCTGCTCTGCCCCCTAAATAGGCACATGTGACCTGCTTTGAGCTTTGGCCCAGCCCACAGCCTGAGTCGCATGGAGGTAATGATGAGAGGAGCTTGCCAAATGGGTATAGCAGGAAGAGTGTAGCAGGAAGAGAGAGTGAGGCAGAACTGAGGGAGAGAACAGGTACAGCTGAGGCAGAGTAGCTAGCATGAGTGAAAGACTAGGGAAGAAGTTAAACTGGGCTCAGGCAATAGAAGACCTTAAAAAACAAGTTAGCAGACAACTAAAGGAGAACCAAGAAAATGCTGAGGAAAATAACAGCTTTATAAGGAGGCTAATTCAATTGGAAAAAGAGGTCCAAAAAGCCAACGAGGAGAAGGAGGTTTTAAAAAGCAGAATTACCCAAATGGGGGAGAAGTTTCAAAAGCTCACTGAACAAAATAATTCATTGAAAGAGAGAATTGAGTTCAGGGAAACAAATGACTATGAGTTATGATAATGTTTAATATAAAATTTTGGAATAATCTCTTTGTTCTCTCTGAGGCAAACTCAGAGAGTGCCTCTTCCTATGTCAGCAAAAGCCAGCCAGGGCTGACTCTACATTCCTTGGGAGACCTTTAACCTAGGACACTATCTTGAATAATGGGACTTTCCTTTATATCTTGTTATCTATAGACACATACTATGTTATGGCATATTAATGGCAAAGAAAATATAGACATCTTAGGTCGTAATTTCAATTGAAACTTTGTTTACCCTTTCCTGTGTCAGCTATTTCGAGTACCTGTTTAGGACAGGAAGCCTGGTGGGATTTTCTTATTGTATGTCACAGAGACTATATGTTTACACAGCCTGGAATCGCAAGGCCCAACTGACATTGCTTTGTTAATTGTCCTGTCTTACTAAATTTATGGTTTGCTTAATTAGGAGAGTTTCTTTCTCATGGCAAAATGTATATAAGCTGGAAGATTTCTGCACTGGGTAGCCAGAACATTTCTGGCTCCATAATGCATTATGTTACCGTTGTCTTTAATAGGGAATTGATTAATTAATTAATTAAATCGTAAAATGTACGCATTTAGCCTGTTGCCTTTTCTTAATAAAGTTTTCAGGTCAACAGTTAAACCAAGCAGAAAGACTAGGAGAACTTGCTTATGGGGAGGCTTAAAGGAGGGAAGGCTTGAGGATGGTAGTCCTCCCTCTATTGGTAACGTGTACAAACTTCTTTGTTACCATGGTGTTGGCTTTCTCATTTTGGTTTTGTCTTTGAGGAAGAGAGTTTATATTTTTAGAATTTACCCTGGAAATACGCATGCATATCTATAGCAACTGCTGTTGGTATTGTATTGGTGTTACAAATGGAAATGAGAATGGGATTGCAAAATATAAAATCTCTACTTGGAAACGGGAAGGCTCTAGGCAAGGAAATAGATGTCCTGGGATGGGAGGATGAGAATGGCAAGAGAATGGTTAAAAGCACAGGACTTTGTGAAAACTGGGAACTGAGGCTACAGAAGGGAGAACCCAGAGATTTAGATAGATGTTTTCAAGGAATACCAGTAGAACCAGGGAAAGAAATAGCAGGCGTATGTAGAAAAGGATGGGCATGGTTAACAAATTATTGTATTATATGTAAAAGTAGAGAACAATTGCTAAAGGAAAGGTTTAGCTGAAAAAGGAGTCAGCTGATTTGCATGAGAAGTTTTCTATGCTACAGCATCCAAACTTTCCTTTAAAAGAGGAAGCTAAAAAGTATAAGGTGATAACAGAAAAGACAGTTGTGAGAGTATCTTGGAAAAAGAAGAAAAAATTAAGAACAGGTAAGTGAATGCAACTCTTGCATCTGTGGGGCCTGATTGGGACCGACACCTGGGAGAAGACACGTGGAAGGAAAATGAAACAAATTTAGATGAAGAAGCTTCTTGGAATGTGGGTGCATGTCCAATACTGCAAAGGAGAACCAGGGGGGCCACACAGTGCTTAAGGAAGTGACTGAGGATTTTACTCAGGAGGAGGTCACAGATATTTTAAGTTACTTCACCCAAAAAATGAGAGAATCATTAGCATCTTGGGTGGTGAGAATCAGTGATGAAGGGGAATATGGAAAGATAATACAGATTGTTTGAAATTAATAGATATTAGTCAGAATTCTTTTGTACAACCACATTTTAGTGATTACCATGTTCAAGGAAGTAACAATGGAACTAATTTGTTAGCTTTAGCTGCTGAGGGATACAATAGGCAGTGTCCCACTGACTCTATGTGGCTTGATGGAGATAGACCCTGGTATCCACTTAGAGACTGTATGAGAAAGTTAAAGGAAGAGGTAATGAAAACTGCAATTATGATTGGAGATGCATATGCATATCATAGCACTCCCTTAACAGTTTCTCATAGAAATTTAATAGTGAAATCTGCTCCTCCTGCTTATAAACTGAATTCTGGGCACCTTCTTTCAGAGGTGCTGGATAAGATCTCACAGTTAGGTGACTTAGGGGAATGGGGAAAAGATAAATTTCCTCAATAGAGAAGAGCAAATAGCCAGCGGATTCAAAGTGGAATCAATAGATTCACAAGGAAAGAAATGTTTACTGCTTTATTAAGAGCAGGGATACATTTTGGAAGAAGAGATAGTTTTTCAGCAAATGAACTGTATTGTAAGATGTACTGAGAAAAAGGACTGAATATTAGACAGAACAGGGAAGTAAGAACTGCCCCTATAGAGTCTCCTGAATCATTTTATCCAAGTTCATCACACCTGTAGGGAGAAGAGGAAATTGGCCAAGCCTCAGATCAGATTAAAGAAGTACACAGATGGGATCACAGACCCCATATCAGTTTAACCATATACTGGGAAAATGGATCAAATACTGTAACTGTTGTTAATTCGGGAGAAGATGATTACCAAATTGTGCCTTTAACTCATATATTTTACCATGAATAAGGCTATGATAGTGGGTTCATGGACTCCAGAAGCATAATTGCTTCTGGTTATTGTCTCCTTATTCTTTTTGGCCTTTGTTTGTTTGTTTAACCTGTTTGCTAGATTTGTCTCCTCCAGCCTTAGTGCTCTCCACTTGTAGATGACTGACTGCTTAAACTGGATATGACCCTCTGTCCAAGACTGTGATGTGTCACCCCTGGACCTGTCACTGACCAAGTTCTGAATACCTGCTAAAGAACTGACCCCTTAAATGGGACCTTGCAAAGCAGGTCTACATCCAGTAGACAACTCTACATCCAGTCTCAGCAGAAAGCGGTTATAGAAGAAGAGACCTTCTCCCCTTACCCCATTGTAAATTCTGCTACTTATAACTTAAAACAGGGTAGAATTGTTTCTCTAATTCATGGTTGTGGCATAATACATGATACCTTGATACATGATACAGTGATACATAATACATGGAAAACATCCATCTTTCATGTCTATTAAGCTCACGTAAAATCTTTCTAAAAACTCATAGCTTTTTTCCTTTCTTCCTAGTTCAATATGTGCTGATATCATCATTAATCAATTATCACAAATTAATAATCAAAAATAATACAATCACATTTTGGGATTTTACATAGAAAGCAAATGTATGAAAAATCAGAAGGACACATATTATAGTTATTCTGATTGGATTAATGCCCTGCATATCCACCCCCAGGTCAAATGTCTTTTTTTTTTTTTTGCTTTTTATCAATTATTATAAAAACAATTTAAGACATTATTAAGAAAAATTTGGAGTTCCAAATTCTCTCCCTCTCTTTCTACCTCCTCTCCCCCTTCCCTAAGACAGTAAGCAATTTGATATAGATTATGCTTGTGTAATCATGTAAAATATATATTTCCATATTAGTCATGTGGTGAAAGAAAACACAGAACTGAAAATAACACAAATTTAAAAAGTAAAAAATAGTATGCTTTGATCTGCAGCCAGACTCCATCAGCTCTTTCTCTGGAGATGGACAGCATTTTTCATCATGAGTCCTTTGGAATTGTCTTGACTCACTGTATTGCTGAGAATAGCTAGGTGTAATGCCAATGTGATACCCACAGCAGCCACTATGCATATGCATGTGTATTTCCAGGGTAAATTCACAAAATATAAACTCTTTTCCTCAGAGACAAAGCCAAAATATTTATTCAGATGCCAGATAGCCAATTCCACCATGGTAACAAAGAAGTTTGTACACATTACCAATAGAGGGAGGACTGCCATTCCCAAGCCTTCCCTCCCTTAGGCCTCCCTATAAACAAGCTCCCTTAGGCAAAATTACTCCCTCTCTCACTCATGCTAGCTGCTCTGCCTCAGCTCTACCTGCATTCTCCCAGCTCTGCTTCACTCTCTTTCATCTCTGCCCTTCCTGTTCCATCCATTTGGCTAGTTCCTCCCACCATTGGTTCCATGTGACCCAGGCTGTGGGCTGAGCCAAAGCTCAAAGCAGGTCACATGTGTTTATTGAGGGGGAAGGGAAGATTTTCCAGTTCCCTTAACGTTACAAAATCTAATGGGAGAGACAACATACAAACAACTATATACTAACTCGATACATGTAGGCTAAATTGGAAATAATAAACAGAAATAAGGCACTAACATTGTGAGGGGCTAGGCTAATCTTCTTATAGAAGGTGGGATTGTAACTGACACTTGAAGAAATTCAATAAAGCCAGGAGACAGAGATGAGAAGGGAGGAGATTTCAGGAATGGGGGAGCATCCAGTGGAAAGTCCTAGAACCAAAAGATGAAGCATCTTGGGCATGGAACAGCAAGGAAGCCAGTGTCCCTGGATCTCAAAGTATGGGGAGTGGGGTGAGTAAGGTAAAGTTGGATATGCAAGGGGGAGTCCGGTTTATGAAGGGCTTTGAGTGCCAAGTAAAAGGTTTCATATTTAATCCTGAAGGTGATAATCTACCCTGAGCACTAGAAGATTTGTTTCTGGTTAGGAAATGCCAATCCAAAGATTCCTGGATGATGATCTCTGGAATAAAGGGATGGAGATGCAAAAGATATAGATGAAAAAGTTCAGAATCTATTCCGTACATCAGCCCCACACTGTAGAATTCTTTCTACCTTCTTTATAACTGTAGGAAGCAATAAATGTACATTTCTGGAACAAGCCATGTTCTTAAGCCAGTTCTGAAGAGGCTTCTTCCTTCCAGATTTTCTTCTCAGGTTCCAAGAGCATGTAGGAAAGCTCAATATAGACTCAATATAAAATAGAGTTACAGAAGAATCATTACACTAAGAACACAAAGTTTACCTGAAATTTCAAAAGATTTCAATTGTTGCATCATGAGGGTCTGAATTGGAAAATGAGTCTTTCTCTCTGTTAACATTATCAGATAGATGCTTCACAACGGAAAATAATTTTACACTCCACAATTATCAATGCTATTTTTACGTAAATTGTAAGGCCTCATGGTCTGTATTATCTGTGATTCATATGACAATCAAATTTCAAATTCAAACAATGATTCCTCACTATTCCACTGCTATAGTAGCTTATACTACTTAGTTGAAAGTTACCAATAGGGTTTATCTCTTACGTGTATTACAAAAAAAAGTGAGACATCATTTTACACTTGCCCTTATCAATAGAATTTGCTGTGTGAGGAGAAAGGCAGGGACATAGCAGCATTAGTTCTGTCTAATTTCAGGTATGAGTCATAGGAAGCCAATTGTATGAAAGGATGTCATAGTTGGGCTCAGAATTAACCAGGTGGGAAAATGTCTTGTATGGGAAGGAAATTGAGTCGGGAGGGTCTTTATCTTTAGTCTTACTAAGGTTCCTTCCCCAATTATTCCTTAAGGACAGATATCCAGTGATGGGAATTCACTGATGCCACTCCCATTGGGCTGCTGACATTTTTCCTAAATGATGGACTAGAGACCTTATGAGAGGTCAGACACATAACTGAAATCAAAACTTAGAAATATATCAAATTAAAGTCCCACCATATTCTGCCTTAACTAGCAAAACCTCATTAATCATATGTCAAGGCAGAATGTAATTATTATGTTCATGTGAATTCATACAGTATTCATTAACAGATAAAGCTTTCATATATTCAATATAGTTGATGGAAGCAAAATTCACTATATGTATATGTGTATGTGTGTGTATACATATATATGTATGTGTGTATGTATATGTATGTGTATATATATGTGAGTGTGTATATGTATGGATGTATAATCCTAAAGAATATCTAAATAAATACATGACAGATTTTAAACCTCCCCACTTTTTCTCCTATGTAGATAGGATAAAGGAAGAGGAAGTGCATCTGGCCACTTTAGGTTGGCTTCAGAATACAACTTGCCAATATCAAAACCATTATAAGTTCTAAAAAAAGCTTTAACCCACCGAGTAAATTGAAGGGAGGAACTACCACAGGAAATGACAGAGAGGCAAGCTGGCTGAATGTTGGATAAGTTAGACAAGAAGCACAAATACTCCATTCTGGAGTTTTACATGAATACAGTGAATACCACCTTACACACAGTGAGTAGTTGTTTAAAAATGTAACTTTACTACACACTAATTATTAACAGATATAACATCATGATTACCTAAATGATCTCAGATGAAACTCACTTATTATTAAAAAATAGACTCCTGGATTTCCTGTTTTGGCTGGGAGAGGTCCTAGTTCCTTAGCCTTCAGAGTTTCACAGTACTGTCTGCAACGCTCATCCTAAAGAACTTCACAAAGGTCTCTTAAGAGGATTTTACTAAGATTTTCTACCAACAGTAAATCATTTGCTCCATTATTATTATTTTCTTAAAACAAAAATACCTAATTAAATATTAAGTTTTCAAACATATTTGTTGTCAAATTTTTCGGATACATTTATGATCTAACTGTATTTTTTTATTCTCTTTTTTTTACAAGAGAAAATTTTGCATACCCAATATCTACTAATTAAAACATGAAATTTATTACTAGTGAAATGACAACAATTCAGTGAAATCCACTTTAAAATTGTTACAAGGAAAATCATCTCTCCTACCTTCTTCAGTATTTTATTAAGTACATCCAATAACGTCTAAAATGTAGTATAGAGTTATCCAGTTTGGAGCAATTACAGTCATCTAAAGAGGTAGCAATACTTGATTTATGTAGTGTTTACCACATGCCAGGGATTCTTTTTTTTTTTTTTTTAGGTTTTTCTGAAACCTGCTTCCTGTAGTACTTTAGAAAGTTTAGGTTTTGATTTCTCAATTATTACTTGAATCATTTGCTAGCTTACATTAAAAGGCAGTTATAAATAGCAAGACTGAAGTCTTTCCCTTTAGGAGGCTAACAGGGGAAAATATAACCCACTGAATGATTAATAGTTTGGGTTTCTTTTAACTGTCTTGCTAAATGAATTTTGCTATTCAATTCATAAGATGCTAAAATTAATTTAGTCTAATGACATCAATTTATTTGCAATCTATTGCAAAGTAGCTTTACCTATGCAGTTGCAAATTCAGATCACACCTCTGATTGAAGTTCAATCCTCCTATTCAATCAGAAGAATTTGAGGCAAAAAGTACTTCATTATTACAAATTTTTTTTCAACGATTGTTGTCACTTTCACTTTAATCACTCAGGAGGGAAATGGTTTCTCTAATAGCGTTTCACAATATCTTGGAAAATTTCACAGAACAGTATGTTTTAAAAGCATATTTTCCCAATTAAAAGAGAATTCATGTTTCTAATCATATATCTAATATTCCTCCAATTTTCACAATGCAAGAAAACTAAAAGTCTAAAGAATATCTGGACTTCCAGGAGCCAAGATGGCTGGGTAAGCAGTAAGTTACCCTCATTCTCCTTTACTGACCTTGAATAACCCAGAAAATACCACCCCAGGAAAAATCCTGGAACAGTGGAGGGAGCAGAAAGATAGGGTGCAGCAGGTTTTTGGCTCATGAGGCTAGGGGGATTAATGGGAAAGGTTCCTCTTGCTGTGGCTGACTGGGACCAGTACAGAAAAGGAGGTGGCCTGGCCAGCCAACAACATTCCCCAGGAGGAGATCCTGAGCCCCAGAGTGATAGAGCAGGTAAGTGCCAACGCCAAGACCACTGTGTGCCTTTCCACAGACAGGGAAACCTGCAGACACCAACGTGGAGAACCACCACACACCTCACCCCTCGAGCTTCAGTATAACCTGAGTATAACCACATCTGGCATCAACACACTCCAGTCACCACCACCACCAACTCCAGCTTAGCACCAGGTAAACTATTGAATCTACAGCCTCCAGCTGCCAGAACCTGAAGCCCCAGTAAGCAAAACCAATAACCAGCCCCCTAGCCCGCAACACTGCCCCCTACACACACACACACACACACACACACACACACACACACACACACACACACACACACACACACACACGCAGTGCCTCAAAAGCAGAGATCCACTCTCAAAGCCAGGGAAAAGGCAAACACCATGAGCAAGAAACAACATAGAAAATCAAAGACCATAGATTCTTATTATGGGAACAGGGAAGATCAAAATACAGATTCAGAAGAGAACAACATTGTCACTATACCCACATCTGAAACCTCAAAGGGCAATGAGAACTGGTCTCAAGCCCTAAAATCCTTCTTGGAAGAGCTCAAGAAGGATTTAAAAAGTCAAATTAGAGAGATAGAAGAAAAATTGAACAATTCCTTTAAAAATACAATTAAGAAAATGGAAAAAAATACACTGGAGAATAAAACATTTTGCTTTTTAAGCATAATGTCAAATTTCTCAAGTTCTCAAGTCAAATTTCATGTATTCAGTTAGATAGAATCTTAACTTAGCATTCTTAGAAAATCGACCATGTTATTATCTTTGGTATACTATTTAACCCCAAACCCAACAACAATAGCTGACATTTGTATATGACTCATTATATCAATCACTTCAGAATCATTCAGTCATTCCTTTAACCCTGGAAGGTAAGTGCCATTATTACATATATATATACATATAATATAGTAATTATATTATATTATATATTAACATATTATATACTATATTAAGTATATTATATAAATATATATTAAATATATTATAATTATAATTACCCACATATATTAATAAAAGTGACATGATTATATAATATTAATATTATATATTAAATGTATAATCATTATTTTCCCCTTTATATATCTAATCAAACTCTGTAATATACTACAGTCACAATGTAGCTTGAAAGTTTTCAACCCAATCAGTTTTTGATTTATAATCACTAGTGGTAGTAAACAAACCTCATTTTTCACAGAGGTCCATTATTTTTAGTTGATTCACATTAAAAAAAAATAACACAACAAAACCTCATGGTGATGATGCTCCCAGAGCTCATAACTACTTCTTTATTTCTTTGAATGACCCAAAGAGCAAAATAAATTCCTTTAATTTTTCTAACTTAACTCAACCAGTGTACCTTAAAGTAGTTCTTTAAAAAAAATTACCTACATTCCCTTTTAAAAAAAATTTTCTTCATAAGATCAAAACCATTCCTCAAATTTCCTTTTTTTTTTCAAAACTTCAACCCCTTTTCTTTCAAGCCCTGCATTCACATTGTGTCAATGCGATCTCCAAGTTTTGTTAAACTCTATACCTACTCTCTTCTCATCCCTACTTGCTTCCTCAAACTGTCCATTTTTTTAAATTTTATAAAAACTCTTCAAAACTGGACCTTTCTTGTTACCTTATCCAACACTTTTCTTACTTTCCTATTTGTGCAATTCCTCTAGTTTTTATTTTCCCAAAATATCCAAGACTGACTACAGACTTATCTTTGTTCATTATACTTTAGCACAAGTTTTTATTACTCAAAACCAATGAATTACAATTCTACCACCCTTTTTTGGCTCGTTAAGGCTTACAAATTCACAATTCTTTCAGATTTCTTTCAGACCCATCATTTTTATAAGTGACAAACACACAACTTACTAAGGGTAAATACAAAATTTAAGGTCCCTTTGAGTTCCTAATTGATGACCTTGGAGAAGAAGTCATCTATCTCCTCAAAGTTAACCTCTTTTATGCTAGAAAAATATTCATCTACCTGTTTCATGACCAAGGCCCAATTATGGCATGGGAATATCACAGACATTGGTATCTTAAAAGTTCTTGTCATTGCCTCACTATAATGTTATTATTACCATTTACTTTATTATATTGAACACTTTTTTCTCCACATTTAATCTGCCTTCCTTTTCCAATATATAGTTTAATGCTAATTAGTGCTAATTTTGGCGTAACAATTAACATCAAGAAAACACAGGTGCTCCATCAGCCACCACTACACCATCTCTACGTGCAACCATCAATCATAACAAATGGAGAAGTTTTGAATGCTGTGGATAAGTTCACTTCCCTTGGAAGAGTACTTTATAGGGATGTATACATTGACAATGAGGTTGATGCATGCATTGCCAGAGCTAGCTCAGTGTTTGGGAGGCTCCAAAGGAAAGTATGGGAGAGAAGAGGTATTAGACTGAGTAACAAACTGAAGGTCTACAGAGCTGTTGTGCAGACCCCATTGTTGTATACCTGTGAAACATGGACAGTCTACCAGTGCCACGCCAGGAAACTGAATTGCTTCCATTTGAACTGTCTTAGGAAGATTCTGAGGTTCACCTGGCAGGAGACACTGAGGTCCTCACTCGAACTAATCTGCCAAGCATTGAAACTATGCTTTAGAGAATGCAACTCTTATGGGCTGGGTGAGAAGAAGTGATACAACAAAGCTCTTAAGGTCTCTCTCAATAACTTTGGAATTGATTGTGTAACATGGGAGACGCTGACTCAGGACTGCTCAGTATGGTGTGCCCACATCAGAGAAGGTGCTGTGCTCTATTGAAACAGCCCAAAGGAAACATAGGATAAGCAAATTTGGAGTAGCCACCCCAAATGGTCACATGGACTATCTGCACCCAATCTGTGGAAGATCATTCTGAGCACATATTGGTCTGATCAACCACAGTCGGACACACTGAAACTTGAATTTATCATAGTGATATCATTTTAATCCTCTTCGAGAATGAAGGACAACAACCAACCATATGGTTTAATAGCATTGTGTAAAAGAAGCTTCCATTTTGGTGCTATTGACTGTGAATGATCTTCATTTCTAGATTTCATTTCAAGGGGGAATTGCTTCTTCCTTTTACAAAGTTTTGATATTTTCCAATATTAATTTTCCAATTTTATAGGTTATTGGCTTTTTAAATTTTCCATTGATTTTCAATGAACAGAAATCCTTATCACATTAATTTAACTTTAAGTTCACCTAAATGAAATATGGCTGTATAATTACTAATGGTAATAATTTTAAAATTAACTTTCACAAGGGTCATTAATTGCCAAGATTTCAAATTTTAGGGTCCAATATTATCAATGTAATTATGCTTCATATTTTTATATTTATATTTGACAATGAGACAAGAAACATCCTGAAATAATTTGCAGATTCTGTTCTCTCAAAATTCTTAGTTTTTTATACTAATACTTATAAGCTATATATTCCTTTTATTTTGATCTTTTGTAGTATGAGCATCCTCTATTAAGTGTGTATACACTTAATTCATTACTATACTTTACTATAATGCTTTATTCTCAATTAATTCTATCTTCAATAATTCTTATCCTAACTTACTATAGCCTTACTTACTATAGTTCTACCAAAATACAATTCTGAAGTTATTTTCACTTCCATTGATTTCAGCACAAGTTTTATTGTGCTTCTAAACACTTGATTTAAACTACAGTAGTACCATTAAATTTCACTTACTTTCAGTTGCCTCCTTATTTCAACTAGTTTTTGGCACTTTGGGATTCACTTTCAATCTGAGGTTTCCAGTCAGGACTTGCTTGGTGCCTTCAGGTTGGTTGTTTAAAAGCTCTAAGCAACAAAAGAGTAAATAAATTCCAACCCTACTTACTTTTATTCTTTTGTAATCTAAAGATAATCTAAAACTTTCCTGTTCTACCTTCTAATAATAAAAATTCACACTTCTTTCCTGCAATAAATTTGTCTCAACTTTAAGTACAGTTTGTAAGTATACCTTTAATCTACACCAAAATTAAAATCAATTTCAAAGAGTGATACCCAAAATTTCAGATAGACAACTAACTGAAATTGCTTAGGGCTCAGCAAAATGTGTTTCTTTTTGAATTCTGAGTTGTGGAATTATTTAAACTCACCAGAGTTTCATTTTAATTTCTGCTACAGTATTTCCTAAGTTTTTTTTATTTTAACTCTTCTCTGAATTTTATTGAATTTCTATTTTACTAAATCTCTCCAGAACAGATTCTGTGATTAACAAAAGACTTCTTAAGATTCAACGGCAACTTTTAAGTCAATCTCTAGTCATTTTCAAGTTTCTTTTATGGAATAACTGATCTATCAATTTATGTTTTTGTTAAAACTTCACAAAGTTTGCTGGTACCTCAAAAGCTCATCAAAGTGCTCATAAAAATTTCCAAATCATAATTAGAATTTTCCAGTAGAGAAAAACAAATTTTAATTTCTAATTATTTTTTATTGTTTCTCCTGGTTTATTAGACCACAAGGCATGGAACAAAACAAGTACTTGAAGGCACCTGCTAACATGAAGTAGCACAAAGCACAGATAAGACATAACAGATTTCCCATTCTCTTAAAGATTTCCCTAATTGTATAAAGTCCCTCTCTATCTGCAGCAAGGAGTCCACCATTCCTCAGCTTAGTTCTATCATTCAGAAAACAGACACACAAAGAACATATAACAAGACTTGATACATCATTAAATCAGGCATGAACTCCTAAATTTTCTCTAGGAGATTTTACCTGTCTCGTCTATTAAGTATGCAATTTATGACAATCCTGTGGCTGAGGTCCTGTTGTCAGTCTAAGACTAATTCTTCTGCTTATTATTTGTTTATGTTTTTTATTATCTTACCAGTAAGAAAATGTAATTTAGTAACAATGTCAAATTGCTTTAGTCTAATTTGTCAATTGGGTTCATCTAATTAAAGTATACTTTGTATGTGTATATATGTATGTCTATATATATATACACACACATATATACATATGTGTGTATATACACACACACACACACACACACCACTATTAAAATTGTACTATTTATTCCTGTAATTTGGTTACCTTTTCCTCTAAGTATTTAAAGTCTATGTCATTGAGTGAGAATATATTAAATGTTGACATTGATTTATTATCTATGATGCCTCTAAACAAAATATAGTTTCCCTATTTTAACTATGTTTTTACTGTTACCTAGTCTGAGATTGTGATTGTTAATCCAGCTTTTTTGAATTCATGATTCATAATAAATTTTGTTACAGTACCTTGTCTTAGATATGTTAACCTAATATTTCAAGTATATTTCTTTTAAATAATATATTATTGTATTTCCCTTTCTAAATTTATTTCATTATCCTCTACTGTTTTATTGTTGAGTTCATTCTATTCATGTTCAAGGGTATGATTGTTAATTGTATGTTTTTTTCTTTCTTCCCTTTCTCATGTTCTTCTTTACAAAAAAAGAAGGTGATGAAAGGAAATTTGTGGTTAACATTCCTGATCTGTAAGTACAGCGATCCATTTTCCCCACCTAGCCTCCTAACACAGGTTCTTGGTCCTTTCTTTTTTTTCAGTCTCAGTTTCATGTTTCATCCTTTGATAATGGAGTTCATTTTGTTCATTACCAATCCTATCCTCCTTTTAACTTCCCTCCATTCCCACTCCCTTTCCCTACCTATTCCCCTGTTAAATTTGACACCAGACTCTGTGTGTGCGTGTATGTGTGTGTGTGTGCAAGAGAGAGAAAGTTAACCTTCTTTCATGTGATTCAAATGTACATGAGGTTCGTATGGTGCCCAATTATGTTCCCAAATTCACACTCAGAGTTGGTGCTCTGATGACTTTGAGATTCTAGGGTCAACTCCATCCCCAAATGAATTAAGATTAGAACTTTGAATAGGCTTTTCCCTAAGAGTTTCACCACGATGTCTTAGAATCTCCTTTCTTCTTCCTTCAGGGCTCAGTTCATGTGCCATCTCCTATGAGAATCCTTCCATGATCCCCTACTTACTAATAAGCTGCCCAAATTATTACTTATATACTTGTCTATTTACATGTTTTATCTCCCCAGTAGAATTTTAGCTTCTTTAATGGAGAGATTTTGTTGTTTTCTCTTTGTCTCTCCAGCAAGTTAGAGCAGTGCCTTGCACATAATGGGTGTTTAATAAATCAGTAATAAACATTTATTAAGCACCTACTATGTGCTGTCTGGACTGGACTGTATAAGGTTACATTATCATGGGGAATAATCACAATGCTTTCCATAAAATGAAAACGTTACCATGAAGTCACAAGTCAGGAAGTTAAAAGTTTACATTAACTTGTTTTGAATGAGGGTTTTTAAGTGTGGTTAGAACCAAGAGCTATATGTGGTTTGCACACCTTTTTTCTTTTTTTTGCTGGAGATCAGACTGCCAGAACTAAGGTGAACTTGGGTGAAGATGTTTCAACTGCTGAGGCTCCCAGTGCTCTTCTTGTGTCTCTCCAGGACGCCAGGAGAAGGTATGTGTGTTATACCACAGGCATCTTTGGGTTCCTATTTGATAAAGGAACCAAGAAATGCTTATGGATGGAGCATCTCAGTAGCTTTCAACCTCTTCCTATGATCTCTCTACCCATTTCTTTTCAACAGTTATGAGATCTCTACCCTATTTGAGTTAATGCAGCATAACACATGGAGAGAAAACCTGGGTTTTCTGGTCCTGCCTCAGGACTTACTGACTGGGTGTGACCATCAGCAAGTTACTTAATCCTGTATCTCCTGAGGCAACTTTCTAAGACTATAAAATATAGAGAAGGGACTGAGCTGTGTTGTGGAAGGGAGTTTCTGTCCCTATACTGATGAAATCTGGTCCAGACTGGGATTCTTTAAAAAACCAAAAAAAAAACCCCAACTTTGTTGGGTCCTAGGAACTCAAAGGAATAAAATTAAACAGCTTGCAGGTGAAGTTTAAATTCTATTTGTGAGGCTGAAAGGAGGATATCGAATGTTAACAAAATAAGAATAATGCAAGGTAATTTGAAGAGGGAGAAGGCACTAAGATATGGGAAGGGAGGTAATAAAGAAAGCTGTACCTGAATCGCATTTTGAAGGAAGACAGGGATTCTGAGAGCTGGAGATGAAGAGGAAATGCATTCTGAGCAGGTAAACAAACTGCAAATTCATAGTGGTGGGAAATAAGAACTCAGGAAATAGATAGTATAGTCTAATATGGATGATCCATAGAGCTCTTGAAGAAGACTGAAGTTGGAAAGGTAAGTAAGAGACAAATTGCAAAGAACCTTTCATATCAGGCTGAGGACTTTATATTTTATCCTAGAAGCACTGCCTGTGCCTTCAGAAGATGATTTTGGCAGTTGTGTGAAGGCTGCAAAGAGGAATGCCAGGGACCAAGGAGATAAATTTGGAGGCCATTATAATAGTCTGAGCCAGAGGTGATGGGATGCCTGAACTAGGGACATGGAAAGAAGAGAATGGATGTAAGAAATGTTAAGGAAAGAGAATTAACAAGACTTGGCAACTGATTAGATATTGGGACTGAAAGAAAGGAAAAAATCAAGAATGCATTCAAAGTTATAAATCTGAATTACTGAGAAGATAATGGTACCCTAAATAGAATTAAAGGAATTTAGAAGAGAAATGGGTTTAGGGGGCACAATAATTAATTCTCTTTTGGAAGCAATAAATTTAAGGTGCTGATGAGGCATCCAGGAGATGTTTAACTGGGAAATTGACAATATAGGCTGAAATCCACTTGTAATAGTAATAGGTGAACATGTAGATTTGTGACCCATTTTCATAAAAATCATTCCATCTTCATGATATCATATATATACGTATATACATATACACATACATACATACAGCAAGTGTTTTAAAAGTCAGTGCAATTTTAAGCCATTAAAGTTTAAATGTACATATATATGGATAAATAGATCTATAAAGATTTGTATATATCAAATATATGTCTCCTTCTCTCCAGCTACTCAGCCACCACCTGAGTTCAGCCTTATCATTTCTTGCTTGTACTACTGCAACAAGTTTCTGTCTCCTTGACTCCAATCTCCTTCCACTCCAATCCATCCTCTTTTCATGGGCCAAAGTGATTTTTCTGGCTCTATTTCATCTCCAGGATTAAATATCAAATCTTGTTTGCCCTTCACACCTGGCTCCTTCCTGCTTTCAAATCTTCTTACATTTTACTTCCCTATACATGCTCTACATCTGCTTCCTATTCATCACACATTCCATTCCAAGACATTCCATTTCCCAATTTGTGTCAGCAGTGGCTATCTCTCATGCCTGGAATGCTCTGCTCTGGCACTTTGCCTCTTAATTTGGCTTTCCCAAGTGTCCTTTAAGGTTCACCTCTAATCAAAGAAGCAAAGAAAAGATGGGCAGCTCTCAACACAGCACATAGCATTTATTAGATAGGCTTTCTTGAAATGGAAATTTATATTTTGAATCTCTTACATTCTGCTGTGCATGTGGCAATGCTTTTTTCTTTTCTTATTTTGTATCTAAGTTAATGATATGTTTCTTTTTTCTCTATTGTATATTAAGTTTTAGTATTTAAGTATAAAAGAAAAGAAAAAAGTTAAAAAAAAAGATGAAACTAATCTCACTTTCTGAAGGTCATTTCCCATTCCCTATCACACACACACACACACACACACACACACACACACACACACACACACACACACACACACACAAAACCTCCCCACTACTAGTGACTTTCATTGGAAATTACCTTCTATTTCCTCTATGGACATGTTGTCAATCCCATCAAGAAAGTGAGCTCCTTGAGAGCAGGGACAGTGTTTTGGCTTTTTTTTTTCATTCCCCAGAGCACAGTACCTGACACATAGTAAATGATTAATAAATGCTTACTGGCTGATGAGAGAAAAAGAGAGAAAGAGGGAGAAAGGAAGAGAGAGAGAGAGAGGGAAACAGAGAGAGAGAGAGAGAGAACCAAAGAAAGAATGATAGATAACAAAGACATGGGAGGGTATTAAAAAGAGGGGTTGACTGAAAAAGAAAAGGGTTACCTGTTCTTCATAGATTGGGGTAAAGAGGGAGAAAATGGATGAAAATATGACAGTTTTGATATGGAGACTAGGTAAGATGAGGGGGTTTGTGATGGATAGTTTCCATTTTCTCTGTAAAGTAGGAGGCCAGGATGTCTGGTAAGACTGGGTAAAGGTTAGGAAGCAGAAGCAAGAGTTTCCAGAGAGACTGGTGTGGGCCTGGATAGAATGAGGATGATGAAGCTTGAGCTACCCAACCCTCACCCCACAACCTCACCCCCAGAGCCTGGATATTTCCACCAGCTCCACCTACCAAGTTCAGGAGAGCAGTCTGAGACTGAGACAAGAGATGTATCTGTGACAATTTTTTGTTCAACTTTCTGTTCAGAAAAAACATGCCAGACTAATTTTGCCTTCCCAGAACAACATATATTAAATTCAAAGTTGACCTAGTCTTTGGTGCTTGTTCACATTTCTATTGTGTTAATATTGAAATCCAGTATAACATAAAAGTGTGATTAACCTTAGCAATTTCTGATTTGTGTCTCATTGGTGGCAAGGGGATAAAAGTATGGGGCAGTGATCCGCATGCTAAATACAAAGAAAAAAAATCAGAAAAAGAGCATCAGTTTGGTCAGAAATTGTCCTGATCTTCCTGGCTGGAGACTCTGAAGCTAAATGAAAAAATCTTAGTGATTTATGCTTAATGACTTCCCAAAGCATGAATCCAATTTTTCTCCTAGGCAAAAAGGTAAGGGGTTGTTTCTTCTAGAAAAAGATTGGTCTTTGTGAGGGATTATTTGGACAAAGTGAAAAGATTCTGCCTGGCTGCTATGAGAGAGGAAGGTTTAGGATTCTCTACTCCATCTCCCTCTAGTCTTCACCTTGCAGTGTGGGCGTTGTTAGTCTTTTCAGAAATTGCTATAGTCAACGATACCTTTATCCTCTGCCAGTTTTCAATATTAATTGAAAGCAAGTAGGAAGGAAGAAAAGAGGAATAGGCAAAATGACTGTTTGGTTTCAATCTTTCATAATGGACAATTCAGTAATAACATTCTGCCTACAAATCCTCCTCAGCCTAATTCACAAGCTCCTTTCCTGGCTGTGGTAGGTGGAGGTGGTGGTTGGAGCATCTGAACTTCAAGGGCTGCTCAGACTCCATCAGCTCTGCCTATCTTCATTTCCACTCCAGTCTCAAGTATAGAGTGTTTAAGCTCATTTCTGAACTTGCCCTCTTGTGAGACTGCTCCAAGGGAAGGAGAAGATAACACTATCTCTTTAAGACACAATCTCTCTTTAGACAGGGGAAACAAAAAAAAAAGAGAAAAACAAACTGAAGATGTCCTACCTATCCATCAGACTTCATTTTATCTACTTTAAACGCTTTGGTAGAAGAAATTCTACATTCCTTCCCACTGTTGGAAATTTTGCAGTCCCTTGTAACATCAGTTATGACATTACTGGCATTTGTAATTACATACCACAGGATCAACATATCAGCACTTTCCAAAAGAAGAAAGATTAATCCAGAGTCCCAGGCAATCACCTTAGGGCACCATTCATAGCAAATACATATCAACCGTACATGCCATAGACATATCACAGAGGAAAGTATCTCTTGACAGGCTATTTAAGTGATTGAAGGTCTAAATTGTATACAGGACATGTTATGTACACATCATAGAAGCACACACATATCTAAAGAACATAAGCAAATATGTGTAGTAGCAATCAAATAGGTCTACAGGATAACAAAGTATACAAAATAGCATAGTATGCACAAATAAACACGTAATGAAAACTATGCATACTCAGCAGGCTTAGGTACCTGTACTACATGCATGATAACAGCACAAAGGCAAATAAACATGAACAAGAAAATACCATAACAGAAGAATGTACAATAATAGAAATCTGCATCAATGAATATATGAAATTACACGTGAAGCACACAGTACATGAGTAAACATGGGCATCTGAAATTATCTCTCATTTAAAGTTTAGAGTACCCAGCTTGGAAGATACTAGTAGTTTCTGATAGAGACTATTTTCTCTGTTTCATTCTTGTGTAGGATACTGTCATGTCTCATTCCCACTAATGAAACACACACAGAGCAGAAATTGCTATGGTTTATCACTTCTTTATCTTCAACCAGTTTTTAATACTATTTGAACAGAAATATTAGCAAACTTCAAAGAGCAAGATGAGCTTTGGATGTGCAATTACATGAGAAGTACAAGATACTTGGGTATATGCAAATAGTGTCATCTAACAGTCAAACACTATAATCTGGTAAACATTAATATCAATTAAAATCTGATAAACACTGACATTTTCATTGGGCAAAGATTTATACAATTGCCAGCCTGTAGCACCACAAGTTAATTTGGTCACTACATTATGATTTAGCCTACCCTTCTCTGTGGCATGTCAACCTATCTGCCCATGGTCATAGTTCTCAGTAGAAATATAAACCTGAATCCTTAGAAAGTTCCTAAAAATTCTAGGCACTTAATATATATTTGTTAACTGATGAATCTCTAAACCTGATTTTGTATAGGGTCAAAGTGACTAGTAATGTGACTCTGCTGTATGAGTTATATTTGTACTACATGAATCTCTGCACCTGAAATTCTAGGCAGAAAAGAGTCAATTCTCCTTCCTTTTTTTGAAAGGGTTATTGGGAAGACAATAACCCTGGAAAGTTTATTTATTGTTCTCTTTTGACAGTTGAGGAAACTGAGGCAAACAGAGGTTAAAGTGGCTTGCACATATCCAGTAAGCATCTGAAGATGGATGTGACTGTAAGATAAATGTTCTACCCACTGCCACCAGCTGTCTAGTAATAATCCTAGTAACAGTAATATCAGGCATCGATTATAAAGTGCTTTAAGGTTTGCAAAGTACTTTACAAAGATTGCTTCATTTTGCCGTCACAACATCCCTGAGAGGTGGGTATTATTATTACCACAGCCATTTTGCAGACTAGGAAACTGAGACAGGCAGAGGTTAATTGACCTGCACAGGGTCACACAGCTAAGAAATGTCTAAGCTTGTATTTGTGCTCAGTTCTTCTGGACTGCAGGCTAGCACTCTAGAGTAGTGGGATCACAAAGTAGCAACATCTTTGATAGCTCTTCATTGTGTAACAGCAAAGTGCTTTCCAGAAAAATTGTTCCAAAGCTTATTGACAAGCAGGATCAAAGACTCACACTTCACAGACCTACCAAAAATGAATTTGATCACTTTTCTCCTTTCCACCAAGTTGAAGAGTACAAGGTGGCCCCCAGAGTTGTCTAACTTTCCTTTTTTCAGATAGTCGTTGAACTATCTGTTCCATAACCTTTGACAATTTATCTAACATATTGGGAAACAGATCATACTAATAAATTTCTGTTAATTTCTTACATATTTTGCATATCATATTTTTTCAAAAATTTTTGTAGCAAATAATCTGGTTTCACAAACATATACATGCAAGCACACACACATATATGTACTTTATCCTGGCTGCACTGCTTCCTATTATGTAAAACTCTCTCTCTCTCTTTCTCTCTCTCTCTCTCTCTCTCTCTCTCTCTCTCTGTTTCTCTCTGTTTCTCTGGCTCTCTCTCTTCTTACATAAAAAATCCATCTCTCTTTGGCAACCATTTCTATACTTCATTCACTTGAAGTTTTTTGTCAGAAAGGAATATAGTCTTCCTTATTTCATTAATAATATTCTCATTTCAGCCTAAGCACATAAAGACTTTCTAGGTTATTTAATATTATTCACTCTATTTGCAAAAAAAAAAAAAAAAATTCTACCTGCATTGCCCCACATATCCCTTTCTCCTTGAAATGGGAACGTCTTCCAAAAATCGCTTCCCCTTCTCTCTCCACCTTCTTTGCTCTGGTTCTTTTTCTCTCATTATTTGCCTCATTATTATTATTTCTCTCATTCTTAATTTGGTATTATTAATTAATTTTCCTCCCAATTCTTTTCTCCCCACTTTTCCTTAAAGCCTATTTGCATCATTCAGTTCTTAATCAAGGCAAAATGGCTATTGTTTTATTATTTTTCTGTCATGACCACATTGCTATATAGCAACTAGGTACGCATAAGTGCTTAAATACTATGTCTCGATCTGTGGTTTTGGTGGTTTTGTAAATTAAAAGCTGCCATATTTTCTTTGTGTGCTCCTAATTTTTTAAATCAATATAAATTCTTGAATTGCCATCTTTTGTCTTGAATAAGAATTCATAGCTTGCCAATTTCATATTATAATCTTTAACATTTTATATATCATTGAAAATGATTTTCTCATTCCTAACTTATGTAAGAAAATCTTATGCAATTATACTTGCTGCTTTTTGAGAGGATGCTTTGTTCTTTGATTACTGCATAGTCACATCCTTGTGACTGTAATGTTGTAACTTGAAAATCGTGTGTCTGGATGATTTGAATTTGAGTTTCATCTGTTGTCATCTTTTGAAAGCCTGCAACCTGTTCCTTTTTTGCAATATTTCTAGGAAATTTTCCTGCATTATTTCCTAAAGAGTGGTATTAGTCTCTTTTCTTCTTCACAATTTTTGGGAAGTCTGATAATTCTTAAATTTTCTGTCCTTGTTTTGTTATTCAGAATCTAACCTTTTTGCCTGTGTCAATCCCAATTCTTTTTCAGGATGTGAAGTTTTATTGGTCATTTTTCTTCTTTCCTATTGTTTTTACCATTTTGTTTTCTCCTGAAATAATTTTGTTTTTCACTGAGCTTATTGTTTTACTTATAATTGTTATGTATAGTTCTATACTATCGATTTTCATCATCTGGCTTGAAGGTTTTAGCAATAGGTCTTAGAGTAAGTATAGTGACATACAGATATTGACTGTGGCAGGAACATGCAATGGAGAAGAGAGACTGGGAGCAAGGAGACTTATTAAAAAGCAATCTCAATAATCCAACGAAGAGGTTATGAGGACCTAAACCAACTATACAGAGTCTACAATTGTTCCTGGACTTCTTTGGTTTCAAAAGTCTGTGATCTGATTTTTGCAGCAAGCTTGACTTTACACTGAGAAAAGGAGCTACTTGTTAAAAGATTTCTGACCATACCCTGGCATGTGGCTCTTATAATTCTTGATTTTTTCATACTTGCAAAGAATTTTATAAACTAATTTAGTCATCCCAGAATCAATCCTATTCATTGCTATGTAATCCCCATTCATTGTTATGAATAGAAGCTTCATAAGAAAAGCTGGAAAATCTAGCAATCATTTTCAACTAAACACAGCCAGTGCCTGCTTAGTAGAGTGGACCCACTTCTCTAAATCAGTCTGGTCGGTCTGTTCATTTCATTCTTCATCAGGTTACAAAAGTTCTCCAAAGTCTTAATTTTTATAATATCAATAGGGCAAATCATTCTGGTTCTGCTCACTTTGTTTTGAATTAGTTCATATACTGTTACCATGTATTTTTGTAATCATCTATTTCCTCATTTCTTACAGCGCAATAGTGCTCCATCACATTCACATACCACAATTCATTCAGCCCAGGACAGCAATTTATGCAATAACAACAACACTGTAAAAACAAATAACTTTGAAATCTGTGAGATCCATACAATGACCATTCATAATTCCCAAAGATTAATGATGAAACTTGTTCACCATTATAGAGAGCTGATGTATTTAGAGTATAAAATGAAACATATTTTTGTATACAGCCAATGAGGGAATTTCCTTTGCATGAAGCAAAATTTGCTTTTTGTTACAATTGCATATCTGTCACAATAAATTTGTTTTTCTATTCTTTTTCTGTAGTGATATGGGATATGGAAAGGAAGGGAAGGAAAAGAGAGTTCTCTTAATGTTAATTTTTTTTAAAAAATAGAGAAGTAAGGGTTGCTACAGATGTGGAATGTTACATGCACTTTCAGATAAATTCACTGTATCATTATTTTTATTTATCTGTTTTGCTTTGTTACAAGAAAATTCTCATGAAGTGAGGATAACCTATAAATGTACATAATGAAAAAACAAAACCAATTAATAGAACTTTAAAAGTTAAAGAAGACATCAATATGTCAGTGTTTGTTGTCACAGATTTCTCAAAAATATTTAAGTATATTAGGAAATTAGGTTATTTAAAATCGATAATAATCTCTTTGAATTTTTATTGTTGCTATTTTATATTATATTAATTCCTGCCTATAGCCTTTTCCCTTTCCCCTACTCATTGAGTCCTCTCTTATTGTAACCAAAAAGAAAATAGAGAAAAAGAGCAGTTCAGAAAAACCAACCAATTTGATTGTATAAAACAGTACTTGCAATATTCCACATATGTAGTTCCTCAGCTCTGTAACAAAATAAATAAGGTGCATTTTGATCATTTTTTTTTAAAAAAAGAAATATTTTAAGATCTTCCCACCCTCCCTCATCTCCCTTCCCATAATTCATCTGTTTTATGATTAAATTCTCCCATCTCAGTTTTGGGCAGACCTCTAGTGACAGTAGGCTAGAAATGGATAGATATAGGCCTGAAAGGTCCCTATCACCCTGTTCTAATACATCTCTATTATGGGGATTATGTGCCATTATGATTGCAGCATTCATATTTACCAAGTATTTACTAAGTATAATCAATAAGTATTTACTAAGGTTCTATTATTTAAGAGAGGAAACAGTACAGTGGAAAGAGCAGTGACTAAATCTAGAAATCCATATGACTTGACTCCAAATCCTGATTTTTGTGAACTCGAGTAAGTCTCTTAGACCCCCTGGTCTCTCTAGGTCATTTTACAGATAAGTTTGAATTTTTTCATCTATAAAATGAAAGAGAGAGCTTGAGAGGAGTAAAGTGTAATAAGACTGGAAATCAAGGTGGGAGTTACACTGTGCCACACAGAAATTGGCATGTCATTGCCACTGAGCCAGAGTACAGCATTCAGTGCAATGGGAATGACTTCTTTGTCTCTTCCTTTTTAGAAGTGAAACAATTTCCCCCACTCATCATGGCTCAGGAAGGGGATGCAATCAACATCACCTGCATTACCGTTGGAAAATCAGCTGGGATCTACTTGAAGCGAAGTACTGTCAGGCTCATGGTAGTGACACATTTCTCAAAAAAAAGTGAATCCATCATAACAGAAAGTTACAAGAACCGCACCATCATCTCTGGATCCTTGAATAATTTAGTGATCACAATAACCAATATACAACCGAATGACACTGATGTCTATACATGCCATGCCACAGTATCTGACAATATCCAGGGAAATGGCACCATGGTGGTAGTAACAGGTACTCAATTCTACTCATACTTCAGAAAAGCAAATGCCATTCCCAGAGTCTTTGCTTACACTGTTTCCCCTAATTATAATATATTTTCTCTGCTCTCTGTTTGCCTAAGACCCATTCTCCCTTCAAGGCTCAACCTCAGTTCCATTCCTTTCATGAAACTACACTAGCCCTTAGAAATCCTTTAAAAGCCCCCCCTAGAACTTATGTAATACTTGCTCTCAACCATGTATTGCTTAGTATGTTTTTCGTGTATATGCCCTTTCTTCCAAACTAGTCTATAACCTCCCTTAGAGCAGAGTTTCTATCATTCAACAATTCATTCACTTATTCAATCAACAAATATTTTGAGTATTTACTGTGTACAAGTTACAGTGTTAGGTACTAAGGGGATTAAATAAACATATGGCCCCTGTTCTCAAGGAACTGACAAACTAATAAAGGAAATACAACCAGAATACAAATAATACAAATTAGAATTTAGTCAGAATGTAAGAGAAATACAAACAGAAAGCGAATCTTCTGATATCATAGAGAACTAATTGTGAAGTCAGAGGATCTCCATTTGAATATTGACTTTGCTATTTCTGACTTAGGTGACCTTAATCAAGTCACAAAATCTCTCAGATTCATTTTCTTCCTCTGGAAAATGGAGTAGAGGACATATAAGTTCTCTTCTAACTCTAAAATCTATTTACTCTATGATCATGGGTAAGAATTATTTTGTTTTCTGTATTTGTATCCCCAGCACCTAAAACAGCACCTGACATATGGTAGGTGCTAAATAAATACCTGCTGATTGATAGATCCATCCTATGCTATAAGAATTTAGAGGCAAAAAGCTAGGAGGAGCATGAAAGGCTCCCTAGAGAAGGTACATCCTGAGCCAGACCTTGATGTTTTGTTCAGTCATTTTTTCAGTTGTGTTCTACTCTTCGTGACCCCTTTGGGGGGTTTTCTTGGCAAGGATATGGAGTAGTCTGCCATTTCCTTCTCCAGCTCATGTTACAGATGAGGAACTGAGGCAAACAGGGTTAAGTGACTTGCCCAGGTTCACACAGCCAGTAAGTGTCTAAGGTCAGATTTGAACTCAGGATGAGTCTTTCTGACTCCAGGTTTGACCCTCTATGCACTATGGCACCACCCACCTACCCAAGCTGGATCTTGAAGGGGAAACAAAAGGGGTTCAGTAGAAAAAGAGAGGAGTACACTATGCAGGCATGAACCCTCATGAGTAAAGACATAGACTGAAAAGAATGAGAGACAAGAATAGGACACAATAAGTAGTCCTGAGGTGTTGATTCATGGTGGAGCCTGCCCTAAATTCATCTCCACTCTTTTCCCTAGGATAAAATATAGTGACCAGATCATAGGATCACAGCATCACAGAATATCAGAATATCAGGGACCTTAAAGATCCTCTTTTCCAGTACTCTCATTTTGCAGATGAGAAAAAGGAGGTTCAGAAACATTGAATAATGTGAACACACAGTTAGTAAGTATCAGAGTCAGGATCTGAATTCCTGACACCCAGTACAATGCTTTTTCTACTATTTAAGGACACAGAGATTCTGATGAGTTAAGTCACATGGAAATAGCTGCCCTTTTTGTTTTCACTACTTCCCATCTACCTGTGGGACCCAACTTTAGCTTGTTAGAGCCCTGCAAATCATTCTTCACTTTTTCCTCTTCCTAGAAAAAAAAGGGAAAAGAAAATATGGAAGCCTTGGAGTGATCTTGATTGTAGTATCTTTCTTCATTGGACTGGTCCTGTGGCCTCTGTCCATGATGTTGAAGAAATGGGTAAGTGAATCTGAACTGTGACTTGTGTTTTTTCATTTGGATATTTCCCCACCCAATAGGCTCTCAAAAATCCCAGCAGGAAGAAGAGGCAATATGAGACACAGAAAAACCAACCATTTGGAAATCCCAAATACCATCTCATTTTCTTTTGTTGGGCTCCTTGGAGTGGGGTGTTTAGACTGCAATGTCTATGGAACATTTGGGTCAGAGCCAGTATCAGGTAGGAAGAGCAAGTTGTGTGTGGGGAAGACAGGAGCAGAGTTTAGAAATCATTCGTGGAAATGCTGCGAAAAATCATGAAACATGGAAAGGAATTCTATACGACAAACACTGAAGAGGATGTAGATACCCAAAACTTCATTGTCAGCGACAGTTTGGAGATGCTTTGCTACTCAGAAGCTTGCTTGTGTGCCTGGAGAGAGAGAAATTGCCAGGAAATTCATTGTCAGAGACCTAAATTCATTGTCAGAGACCTAAAACCCCTAGACCTAAGAATTTCCAGTAGAAGAACTTCACTAAGAGTTAGGAGACAGGAGAAAGTAAGAAGTATCTGACTGAATTGTTTTTCCAGAGTGGAAACAAATCTTGAGCTCAGCTCTAATGTGATTTATAATGCCAGTCAGTATTAGACTCCAGGGTCTCTTGGGAGATAGAAATCACTTTGGCTTTATATGTGTGTGGGCACATATACATGCATGTGCATGTGTGTATATGTACATGTGTACAGATATAATTAGAGTTATGGCTATAGTTTTATTATAGGATACATACATGTATCTCATGTACATATACAAGTATGCATATTTTATTGTGTATATGTATGTGTACACATGTGTGCATGTACACATACATACACACTGGATCATGCATAAACATCTACCTGCAAAGTAGACTGAGAAGCCTTGAACAGGATCAATCGTTAACGTCCCTTTCAGGTCTAAAATCTAGGATCCTATGAATTAATTACAGCATGACAACATGAAAACAGAACTGGATTTAGAGACAAAGAAGGAAGGCTGAAATTCTGGCTCTAGCATTTAATACTTTGTGATCCTGGGTGAATCACTACTTCTTTCAGTCTCACTTTCCTCATCTGTAAAGTGATGGCTTTCCGGGTCCTTTATGGTTCCAACTCTTTGATCTCAGATGTGTCCAAAATAGGATTTCATGTCTTCCCACTGCCTTCTTTTACAAATATAAGATGTTATTGTGGAATGAAAAAGATAACAATAACAACAGATTATTACTAGTTAGTGTTTTATTTCTGAAAAGACATCTGATCTAGTCCTAAGGGGACTGCTCAGCTTGAAGGGGGAGAGCTGAGGCATTCAAACTGAACTAAAAATAGGAAAAACTGCTTTTATTTTCCAGGTGTGCAATTTAAGAAAGTCTCAGAATACATCATGTACTGTATATGAAGACATGTCCTATGTCATTCAACGGAACACTTCATGCCAGAACAATCAGTACAACTGACCAACCTCACTGTGGAGACCAAGCAGGAGTACCCTACAGAAAGACATTTTCCTTTTTCCCATTCTGTAACTTCTCTCTGCCTTAGAATAAGGATTTTGGCCTTCCACCAGAAAACAGCCAACACAAATCATCCTAGGGTAAAGGAAATTAAATTGTCTAATGGATTTTAAATTTCATAGAAATGGAAGAGATTGGGTCCAGTATAAGTCAATCTGCTCCCATTCCATTTTACAGACCTGTCAGAGACCACACACATAGCAATTACCAGAGCTGAGATCTGCACCCAGGGTCATATAGGTGGAGGGGAAGAGTAGAAGTGAGAGACTTTTGGAAAGGGGAATGTAATAATATTGCTCCTAAACAGAGTAAAAAAAAAAAGAAATGAGGTCATTGAATTGTCTTTAAAAATATACAAAAGAGAACAAAAAACGGTTCCGAAGAAAACAGACATTGAGATTTGGGTATGAGAAGGAGTTCACCTTTACGCTACAACTGTAGGAAGGAAGCAAGAGACATCAGAGAATGGACAGTTGTCTTAACTTAACCTTCACCCCTCAAGGCAGTATTCTGTATGTTGGCACTGAACTAAACAGTCTGCTTCCTTACTATTCTGTGTCATGTTGCTAGTAGTCTGAATCCTTTACCAATAAGTACTTTGTAAAATGATAATAATAATAAAGATCTATGAAGCTGGCACCCCTAGAGATGGGCTCATGAGTCCTCAGCTTTCAACGCTGTTCTCCTGATGGGGTTTGAATTGTACTTAAGTCTTTAGGGGTATAGAAACTTCTTTTTTTGAGGAGACCATGAGACAGTTTGATATTAGGCCAATGTCCTGAAGGTCACCACATGCATCTGATATTAGGGGGGCCCACAGTGTACCTCTGAGTGCAGGAAGCTAAGGCTTAGTTCAGTCATGCTGGGCTAAGGTTGTGTGCATGAGACTGTCATGTTAGGACTAGCAGGAAAGGATGCTGTGCTAATGATTTCTGCTGATGCTGCGTATCCTTCAATAAAAATAGATATTTCCTGATGCTGATGGAAGAAAATAAAGAAATAACTGTTGATTAAGTGCTGACTATGTGTCAGGTATTGTGCTGAGTGCATTTAATTCTCACAACACTCCCAGGAGGTAGGCGCTATTCTTTTTGTTGTTTAGTCATGTCCAATTCTTCGTGACCCCATTTTGGGGTTTTCTTGGTCAAGAAATGGAGTGGTTTGCCATTGCCTTCTCCAGTTTGTTTTACAGATGAGGAACTGAGGCAGAGTTAAGTGACTTGCCCAGGGTCATACAGGTGATAATTGTCTGAGCCAGGTTTGAACTCATGAAGATTAATCTTCCTGATTCCAAGCCCAGTGCTCTCTATCCATTGTGCCACCTAGCTCCTCTGGTGCTATTATTATCCCCATTTATAGTTGAGGACACTGATGAAGACAGAGATTAAGTGACTAGGAACTCAAGTATTTCCAGCTCCAGGTCTAGAGTTCTATATATGTACCACCTAACTTCCAAACCTATGGGATCAAAGCTCATACTGGTCAGACATTGCCTGGGCTGGCTCATCTGTAATAAGCAGACTCGTGGCCAGACTCCAGTCTAGGTTTATGCAGTAGGGCATAGAAATGCAACATGGAATCATCATAACCATAGCTAGCATTTATATAACAAGCTAAGTGATGCAGTGGATAGAGTACCCAGCCTGAAATCAGAAATACCTGAATTCAAATCCAGCTTCAGACACTAGCTATTTGATACCCGGGGCAAGTCACTTAATCCCATTTGTCTCAGTTTCCTCATCTGTAAAATCATCTGGAAAAGGAAATGGCAAACAACTCCAGTATCTTTGCCAAGAAAACCCTACATGGGGTTACAAAGAGTCAGACACAACTAAACAATAATTAAAATTGTTATCTCATTTGGTCCTTAAAACGATCCTGGAAGGTAGGTGCTATTGTAATCTGCATTTCACAGAAGAAGAAACTGAATCAGAGGTTAAGTGGCTTGTCTAAGGTCAGATAGTTAGAAAGGGTTTGAGACCAGATTTTAATTCAAGTCTTCATGATTCCAGGTCCTAAGCTCTACCCACTGTACCATTTAGGTAAAGGATAGGATTTAGAGTCAGGAGACTTTTGAATTCTGCTCCTAACATCCTGGTCAAATTGCTTAACCTATCTGAGCCTTAATTTACCTGTTGGTAAAAATGAAGATAATAATTTTTGTACTACCTACCTGCACAGGGAATTGGGAGGGAAGATCTTTGCAACACTGAAACACTATTGAAGTGTGAACTATTTTTATTGCAACAATCAGAAATTCTTTGATCTATTTTCCACTAGGTAGAGTGATGTTGGTACAACTAAAACTTCTACTAATTGCTAAACAAAGAAAATATGTGTGACCACATCTTCTCTGCCTTGCATCACTCTGAAGAAATGGTTAGGTTGGTACTCTTAACCACCGAGGAGCTACCTCTTTAGAAAGAGATAAGAACCCTGTTAATATCTAAAACCAGTTAGGAAAAGGGGTTGGACCTGCAATAGCACTGCTTTAAGATACTCCCATAAGGAAATTCTCTCCAGACTGCAGGTTGACACCTCCATAGCTATTAAAACTTAAAACTGCACTAAGACTTTGGAGGCACCCTGTATATAACAGGTATAGTGCTTTTAAGGTTTGCTAAATGATATTTGTCTCACTACATCCTTACAACAACCCTGTAAAGTAGGTGCTATAGTTATCATCATCCCGATTTTATAGATGAGGAAACTGAGGATCAGAGAGATAAAATAACTTGCTTATAGTCACACACGCAGATATCAGAGGGAAGATGCAAAATTTCTTGTGACTCCAGGTAGAGAGGGGCATCTCTACTTTCCCTCCATGTGGTTGGAAAGAGCTATAAGAGATTGGGATAGTCCAGGGATGGGGGACCTGCAGCCTCGAGACCTCATGTGGTCCTCTAGGTCCTCAAATGCTTCCCAGCCACATGTGTCCTCGAGGCCACAGGTTCCCCACTCCTGGATAGTTTATGGACTAGGTTCAAAGATCTATATCCATAGTCTCCTATGTGACAAGCATGTACCATCCATCCTCAACTCCTATAGACCCCTCCCAGAGATAAGTAACTTTCCTTATGCCAGTAGTTCTTCCTGGTCTCCCCTTAAATTACCTTTGATAACACCAACCTTGGAGATGTCACAAGGAAGCTGCCAGTATTGGAATATAAAAATTTTCTTCTCTGCTTGAGAGCAACGTCTTCAATGTTATCACATGTTCAGTCATTTCAGTTATATCTGACTCTTCATGTCCTCATTTGGGATTTTCATGGCAAAAATACTAGAATGGTTTGCCATTCTCTTCTCTAGCTCATTTTTCTTTTTCCAAATGAATAAACTGAGGCAAAGAGGGTTAAGTAACTTGCCCAAGTTTACACAGCTAGCATGTATCTGAAGCCAGATTTGAATTCATGAAGATGAGTCTTCTTGATTCCAAGCCCAGTGCTCTATGCACTATGCTACCACATACATGGAACATTAATGAGGCCCATGAGATAGCTCAGAGTGTAGAGAGCTAAGGCTTGGAACTGCCTATGCAGGATGTGGTTCTCTCCTCATGAACAGCAAGACTGAGCCTTAAGGATCTTCCCAGAAGTGACTTGGCCAGCCTGATGGAGCCATGCTGCGTTAGACACTCAGTGAAATCATTGTTTCCACTTATCATTTCCAATCAGTGCAACGATGTGCCATCTTCCCTGCAAACTTCTAAGCAGAAATTCAATTGCTTACATGGTAACAATTATCTCATTATTACCACATGATTTTTGTAAGGAATGTAATAAGCAAGTTTGCAACTGGCTTGTGCTAGTGGAATCACACTAATAAAGACGAAGGAAGGAAGGAAATAAGTTAAGTGTCTCTATGTGCCAGAATCTGTGCTAAGTGGCTTTCACAAATGTTTTCTTATTTAATTCGCAAGATAACTCTGAGAGGTAGGTGCTATTATTATTCCCATTTTAAAGGTGAGGAAACTGTTAGAAAAAGTCACTGGGTGTTTGAGGTTCAAAAGGATTTGAATCAAAGGGGAAAGACTGAATCATAAATATTTTGGTTAGGGTTAATTTCTTCTCCAGTTGTGTGTGACAACTGCCTTTAGCACTCCCTGCAAACTGACAGTAGTCCCCAGGGGAGTGTAGTAGGTGCAAAATGGACAGCCAAAAGAATTTAAGTAGCACAGCTTCTATTTATCTTGGAAGAAATTCTTGAGGTGAAACATAATAGATGATCAGATATCCTGAAGATAAAGGGAAGAAATACATCCTGCTATCCTGGGGAACAACTAAAGGGATTGTCTTAAGCCTCATACTTATAGATTTAAGTAAATGTCTCAAGGGGGTATTTGTTTTTCATTTAAATTTTTTTAAAAAATATAGTATTTTGGTGGCTATTTTCTATAGGAAAATATGCTGCTATTTTCTTTCTGTGGTACCTGAAATTTGAAGAAATCTGTTTTGTTAGAGATAGATAAATTTCCTAATACTTTTTGATTTAGGTTTAAAAATAAAACAAAAAATTATATCTACTCACACTTATAGGTATATATCTAAAGCACTTTTGTGAATGAGTGTTTATATGGGTGTTTTTTAAAATAGGGAACTTTGGTTTATGCTATATTACTAGAGGTAGGTAGGTGACAGTGGATAAAAAGTATTGGACTTTGGGGGATGGAGCCAAGATGACAGGGTAGGATGGAGAGCAAGGACATGCTCTCCCCGAAACCCTTCCAAATACCTGTAAAAAAAGAAGTGTAAAAATGTTAAAAAAAAAAAAAAAGAAAGAAAGAAAGGAAGGAAGGAAGAAAGGAAGGAAGGAAGAAAGAAAGAAAGAAAGAAAGAAAGAAAGAAAGAAAGAAAGAAAGAAAGAAAGAAAGAAAGAAAGAAAGAAAGAAAGAAAGAAAGAAAGAAAGAAAGAAAGACAGACAGACAAGACAGAAAGGAAGGAAGGAAGGAAGGAAGGAAGGAAGGAAGGAAGGAAGGAAGGAAGGAAGGAAGGAAAAAAGAAAAGCAAATTCTAGAGCAGCAGAACACACAAAATAACATAGTGAAACAAATTTCCAGCCTAAGATAGCTGGGAAGGTCAACAGAAAGGATCTGTTGCACTAGTGTGAGAGAGGAGCGTGGTCCAGCACAAAACACACCAGCACAGACAGGAACTCAGCAAACCTGGAACAGTCTTCAGGAGACTGAATCACTAGCAACTGTGGCAGTTTCCAGACTTCTCAGCCTCCAAAAGGTGGCTAGTTATGCTACTCTGGGCAAGTCACTCACCCTCTATCTTTCGTCAATTTCCTTATCTGTGAAATGAGCAAATAAATAGCGCCTGTCTCTCAGGACTGTTGTGAGGACAAGATGCCACAGTACTTGTAAAGTACTTCCCAGTGCTTAAAGAACTGTATAAATGCTAGCTGTTATTATATGCAATATTTTTCCTCTCCTCCTCCCAAAAAACAACAAACTTTGAAGTTACTGACTTCTACCTGATTGTATGTCTCCCTCAGTAATCCTCTTGGGTCTGTGTCTTATTTAAGTCACTGTTAATCTCTTGCAATTCAACTTATAATTCAACCAAGCACTAATTACCTGGATCATGACAGTGTCAATTTAGTGCAGCTTATGTCTGGAAGGAACTGAAAGTATTGAAAGCAACGTGTTCTATGATGCCCACAAAAAAAAAGTCTTTCCGCCTTGAATACAGACAACAAATATGACGTGAAAGGTCTCAAGAACATCAGCAGTTCTTACATCCTCTAGCCAGAAGATCAAAGAAATTTAAGACATCCTCAAAACCAAACCCCATACCCTCTCTTGGATCATTTCAGTTGTGTCTGACTCTTCATGACCCTTTTTGGGGTTTTCTTGGCAAGGATACTGGAGTAATTTGCCATTTCCTTCTGTAGCCCATTTTACAGATGAGGAACTAAGGCAAACCGTCAAGTGACTTGCCCAGAGTCACACAGCTAGTAAATGTCTGAGTCTGGATTTGATCTATAATAATAGTACTATCAGTATTACTTTTATTATTGTCCTGGGATGCCATGATATGCTTGTTAAAAGAGGCAGGAGAGTAGAGGGGAAAGAGGGCCAGAAGACCCAAGTCCCAAATCCATTTATATCATGAACACATGTTTCTGAGGCAAATCACTTTGCCTCTCCAGGCCTCAGTTTCCTCATCTGCAAAATGAGTTAACGATGACCTCTAAAGTCTTTCCCAACTTTTGCCCCATAGGAGTCACTGGATCATATATTTAATGCTAGAAGGGACTTCAGATTGCATATTGTCCAATCCTCTAATTTTAAAGTTAAGGACTCTGTTGTGTTGTCTTGACAGTGTCATCCACTGGCAAAGGTGGAATTTGAATCTGGGAATTCTAGCTCAAAATCAATTGCTCTTTCTACCATATCATTCTGAATCCAGGGTTCCATGAGACTTCATCAGCATAACTCACCTCATTAAAGAGCTCCTGGCTCTTGCTGCCAATTGCCTTGTATGGAAGTATATACCACTGAGACTTCAGTTTGGGTATAAAAATTCAGAATTAATATAAAAAATATATGAGAATTCATAGAAAATATAATATAAAAAGAATTAATATAAAAAATTAAAATAAAAACAATCTTTAGTCTCCCTCAAATAAAGTCCTTCTTAGACAATGTACAAGTACAACCTATAGCCAGTTCATTTGAAAGTCTTTGTGGTCACTAAACTAAGAATAAGAATCTCTTCTTGATAACCAAACATAGAGATAGATGTTCCTTTTGTTCACAGCCTATCAGATTGAAAGAGGAAGTAGACAGAGGGAACATAAAGGGGAAAACATGCTGTTCAACTGTCCATGGGGTTTTCTTGGCAAAGATACTGGAGTGCTTTGCCATTTCCTTCTCCAGCTCATTTTACAGATGGGGAAACTGAGGCAAACAGGGTTAAGTGACTTGCCAAGGGTCACATAGCTAGTAAGTGCCTGATTCCAGATTTGAACTCTGCAAGATGAGTCTTCCTGACTCCTGGCCCAGTGCTCTCTCCCACTGCACCACCTAGCTGCTCTCATCATTGTTTAGTAATTCTTAAAATTTTGAAACTAAAATTATATACTTTGGTTTTTACAATTGCTATGGAACTTCAACTTTTATTTTATAATTATTATGAAACATAAGTTAGAAATTGTTTGAGGAAGGGATCTTTTCTGATTTAGCAGGAGGAACTCTTCCAGTCAGACCCTCTCTCTCTCTCTCTGTGAGCAGAGGCTTGTACATTTTATAAATCATGTGTCTCTGACAGATTTGGCTAAAATGCAAGAGTAGATTTTTTTCCTTCCACATCTGCTTCACTCTGGTTATCTAATTCCTACCTAATTTGCTGATTAAACTTCTCTTTATCTGTTTTTTCAGTCCTCCACTCAAGTTCACTAACTTTGGTGAGGTTCTCCCTAATGGACTTTATCCCATCCCAGACCTAGACCTTCTCCACTCTCAGTTCAAAAGCCCGCATTAGAACCTTCCTGACTGAGGCCTTACCCAAGCCTTGCAATTCTCCATCTCTGATAAATCTGTATTCTGGCAGAATCAAACCCACAGGAGGCCCTTCCTTCTCAGCCTTGGCCAACAATCCCCAAAGTCCCTGCCTTGCTAAACCTAAATTCTATATATTTGTCACTTCACTTCTTCCTCACCTAGTGATTATTGGTTTTGTCAGTTTATTATCTAACTGTTCTGTTGGTATTTGCAAAGATTTTACTGTACAGTTGATTAAATTTCATTAATTAGTGTCACAAACAAGTTAATATTAAAATGAATACATTTTATAAATGGTATCACTGAAATTAATCTGCTAAAACCCTCTTCTGATGCCTCTACAAGTTGAAACACTGAAGGCTTCCTCATTCTTGAGTCTCAACCCAACAACTGGAAGGACAGATCAGCAATTTTTTTGAAGTATAATTCTGTTTGCTTGCTATTCCCAAAGTTAAATATTAATTTATCTGAAAGCTTCTTGTTAAAGACCAAGGGTCAAGTGGTGGAGGTGATCCCTCCCCTGGCACAGGTAGTTAAAGGGGAAATAAGGAAGAAAGCAGAGAGTTCCCAGACAAGGAATTACTTTTGGTAAAAGTATCAGGAATGAATTGCTGAGATTGAGGCAGGTGCAGCCCCTGGCATAGGTGTCTCTGTACCTGTGGGAGGCCACAGCAGAAAAGAGTCAGAGCCTCTACCCAGAAACTGGGAGGAGGGAGAGGCAGCAACTCCCTAAAAAGTCATTACCCCAAGACCCAGCCCACAAGAATTTCTGGGATCTGAAGATAGGCAGCTCCTAGCAGCTTAAGAGGAGCACTTTTTGTTGGGGAAAACAACTCTTAAATTATATTAATGTAATTTTAAATGTTAATCCACTACTTTTCTCCTTTATTGTAATATTTATTTCATTTTATTATTTTATAATTTATTTCCTGGCATAATTATAATCAAATTATAATTCAAAATTCAATAGAAGAAAAAATTCACTGCCTGCATTTCTTTTCTGGCCATTATTCTTCATTTCATTTCATGATTATTGTTAAAAAATAATTTTGTTGTATTGAGGAGGGGGAGGTATTAAAAACTATCCCCTATGGATGTCTGATAAAGACAATTAATACATGGAAGAGTGTTTCTGATGCTGGCTTGGACTTGTCACACACTTCGTTTGCTAACATAGAAAAATTATAGTAATATAGTATAGGCTTATTGATTTAGACTAGAGCTATAAGAAAATTTCCAGATATCATCTAGCCCAATGATATCAAATTCAAATAAAAATGGGGGCTATTAAAACATATATAAGAGTTGCTGTGGGTCATATGTTGGCTTAGTTTCAAAATATATTATCTTTGTTTTATTGTATTTTTTTTCACTAAATATTTGCCAGTTCTATTTTTCCTCTGATTCAGACCCTGCTCGGGAGTGTTCTGAGTTCTAAGTGACCCAAAAGCCATATGTTTGACACCTCTAATCCGGTCTGCCAAAGCAGGTAAATAAAGTCAGTGTTGTGATTAGGCTTCAAATCTATTAGAAACAGGTTTATTAATGCATCAAGTAGTTATTTGAAGGACAATTATTTACTAAGTATCTTCCCTATCAGCCAAGAGGTCTAGTTTTACAAAGAAAGGTTAATAAGAATTCCAAAGAATTCTAAGCAATTACCTCAACTTAAGAATAGAATGTTTATCTGACAAAAAAAGAAAGACAAGTTGCAAAGCATGAAAAAATCATAATACATAACTTCAAGGACTATAAGATTATGGCAAGTCACAGTCATTCTACATAGTCAGTTCTGAAAACAGGCCTAATTTTATCTGATAATATTCCAAAGGTTGTCAGCAATTCCTCATATCTTGCAGCATGTGCTGGTTTTGGCACATAGACAATCTTAATAAACAATTCAGTTTCATTTTAGAAGCTTAGTTAATCAATTAAGCATTCATTCCTCTTGTGTTTAAATGTTGGATCTAAAATTTGTCTTTGAAACTCTAACATACTACTTTTAACCCAACTACTTTATTTTACAAGTGAGGAAACTGAGGCTTTGTATTAGGTAGACAAATCTCTAGGTTGACAATATAGTCAAGGCTTTTCACATACATACTACTGCTCAGAGCTTATTCAAATAATCAACAGTAAATGAATTACGTCAGTAGGGAAATTCCACCCAGGCATTTGCCAAGCGCCTGCCCTCCCCCTCTACAAACACGTATACACCAAGACTTTGGTTGATTGACCAAGGCTTATTGTTAATTTAGTTGGTTAGCTGATAAGCACTGCCCAATTAAGGCTATTACACAAAGATAGATTAAATGGGTCAACAAGTAGGTAAACCTGCATTGGTTTTTTTATAACAGCAATTGAATACTGCCATGACTCAAGTAAAACCATAAAAACTAAAATCTGAAAGGTCCCATTTATCCAACAAAAGTGGCAAACCTCCAAAGGTAGTCACAGTGGAATCTAGTTTGAAAATGAAAAAAATATTCTGTGATTGACTTCATCCTCTTCTCCTAGAGATTATCTCTTCTCTTGAGTTTATGATTTGGTAATATTTCTCTCTTTACCTTTTCTTTCTATCTATCTGATCACTCCTCCATCTTTTCTGTTGGCTCATCATCCATATCATACCCTGTAACTGTGGGTACAATCCAACCTGGACCCTCTTCATGTCTCACTTTATTTTTTGAACCAAAGATTCAAAACCCAGAGTCAGAGAACTTGGTTTTGTTATGTTTTTTTAATATTTTGATAATTATATTTCAATATGAATGGTTTTCTTTGTAACCCTATAGATTTTATTTTATGCATTTAAAAACATTTATCCTGAGAAGGGGTACATAGATGGCTTCCCCAGCCTTGAAAAAGGGGTCCATGACACATGAAAAGGTTAAGAACCCTGTTGGATACAATCACTTCTTGACTTCATCAGTTCCTCTGGATGTAATTATCATTTCTTTGCAGATGACTCTCAGATTCAGTCCTAGTCTTTCTTCAGACCTTCCATTCCATGTCACCCACTGCTTATTAGACATTTTTACATGGACATGCCATAAGTATCTCAAACTAATTATGACTAAAATATAACTTCTCTTTCTCCCCAAACTCACCCCTTTTCTGAACCTTCCTATAGCTGTTGAGGGCACCACTCTCCATCCATGGTATCATCCTTGACTCCACTCTCACTCATCCCATACTTCTTGTAGTTTCTATCTCTTCAGCATCTTTTTATGTGTCCCTGTCTCTCTACTCACACAGATGCCTTTCTGTCTTTCACCACTTCTTACTTGAACTATTACAAAATCCTCCTAACTTGCTTCAAATCTCTCCTTACTCCAGTTCACCCTACGCTTGGCTGTCAAAATTATTTTCCTAACACATCAAGTCTGATCATGCCATCACCATAATAACTCAAGGGCTACCTATAACCTCTAAGATCAAATACAAGCTCTTACTAGCATTTAAAACCCTTCAGAAACTGGTTTCTTCAATTTAGGAGAGAAAGGAATAGTCTACCTGTCATATCTATGGAGAAGGGAAGAACTTTTGACCAAATAAGAGATAGAGAACATTATGAAATGCAAAATGGATAATTTTGACTAGATTAAATTTAAAAGATTTTGCACAAATAAACCCAATACAACCAAGATTAGAAGGGAAGCAGAAAGCTGAGACACAATTTTTTAATTAATTAATTTTATTTATTTTCAGTGTTCTACAATCACTACCATATAACTTAGATTATTATTTTTCCATCTCTCCCCCCACCTCCCCCCTCCTTTCCTAAGATGGCATACAATTTTATATAGGTTCTACTCAAACATTCTTATTAAATACATTTTCACTATAGTCATGCTGTGTAGAAGAATTAAATTAAATGGGAGAAATCATATAACAAACCAAAATGTAATATACACACAAAAAAATGATCTGCTACATTCTGCGATTGAATTCCATAGTTCTTTCTCTGGATGTGGAAGGCATTTTGCCTTAGAAGACCATTGGGAATTTTTTTCAAGTGCTTGAATTGCTATGAAGTTCCAAGTCTACCAGAAAAAACTCTCACATACTGTGGTCATTGCTATGCACAAAGTTCTCTTGGTTCTGCTCCTTTTGCTCAGCATCAGATTGTATAAGTCTTTCTAGGCCTCTCTGAAGTCTTCTTATTCATCATTTCTTATACTGCAATAGTATTCCATTACATTCATATACCACAATTTATTCAGCCATTGCCCAACTGATGGGCATCCCCTTGATTTCCAGGTTTTGGCCACCACAAAGAGTGCTGTTATAAATATTTTTTGTGCATGTGGGACCCTTTCCCATTTTTATGATCTCTTGGGAGAAACAATTTTTATAGCCAGTGACTCTGATAAAGACCTCATTTCTAAAATATAGAGAGAATTGAGTTAAATTTATAAGAACACAAGTCATTATCCAATTGATAAATTATCAAAGGATATGAGGAAAGAGTTTTCAGATGAAGAAATTAAAGCTGTTTATAGTCACATGAAAAAATGCTCTAAATCACTATTGATTAGACTGCAAGGGTGGGGAACGTGCAACCTTAAGGCCTCCTGTGGCCTTCTAGGTGGTTGGGTCCAGACTTTTGACTAAGTCCAAGTTTCACAAAACAAATTCTTTTATTGAGAGGATTTGTTCTGTGAAGTTTGGAATCAGTCAAAGGGCTACATTTGAGGACCAAGAGGGCTACATGTGGCCCTGAAACTGCATATTCCCCACCCCTGGATTAGAGAAATACAAATTAAAACAACTCTGAGGTACCACCTAAGACCTATCAGCTTGGGTAATATGATAAAAAGGGAAAATACTAAATGTTGGAGGAGATGTGGGAAAATTGGAACACTAATGCATTGTTGCTGGAGTTGAGCTCTGATCCAACCATTCTGGAGAACAATTTGGAACTATGTCCAAAGGGCTGTAAAACTGATTATAAAACCCTTTGATCCAGCAATACCACTACTAGGTTTGTATTGCAAAGAGATCATAAAAAAGGGGAAAGGACACACATGTGCAAAAACATTTATAGCAGCTTTTTTTGTGGTGACAAAGAATTGGAAATTGAGGGCATACCCACCAAATGGGAAAAGACTGAGCGAGTTGTGGTATGTGAATGTAATGGAATACTATTGTGCTATAAGAAATGATGAATAAAAGGATTTTAGAAAAACCCAGGAAGACTTATATGAACTGATGCTGAGTGAAGTGAGCAGAACCAGAACCAGTGTACACAGTAACAGCCACATTGTGTGATGACTAACTTTCATAGACTCAGCTCTTCTCAGCAATACAAAGACCAAAGACAAATCCAAAAGACTCATGATGGGAAATGCTGTCCACATCCAGGGAAAGAACTATAGGGTCTGAATGCAGATGGAAGCAGACCATTTGCTCTCTTTTTGTTGTGGCTGTTGCTTTGTTTCTTCTTTCTTGTGGTTCCTCCCATTGGTCCTAATTCTTCTTTACAGCATGACTAATGTAAAAATATATTTAATATGAGTGTATGTATAGAGTCTATATCAGATTGCACAACATCTTAGGCAGGGAGAGGGGAAGGAGAGGGAGAAAATTTAAAACTCAAAAGCTTTTGGAAGTGAATGTTGAAAACTAAAAACAAAAAAATAATTAAAAAAAAGAAATAATGAGCAAGCAGATTCAGAAAAATCTAGAAAGACTTACATGAACTGATGCTGAGTGAAGTGAGCAGAACAGCAACATTATGTGATGACCAACTTTGGTAGACTTAACTCTTCATATCAATACAATGATCTTAGAAGATTCTAAAAGATTCACAATGAAAAATGCCATCCACATCCACAGAAAAAGCTATGGAGTCTAAATGCAGATTGAAACATGCTCTTTTCTCTTTTTTTTCTTTCTGGTGGTTTTCTCCTCTTGTTCTCATTCCTTTTTTTGCAATGTGTGAGTTAAAAGACCTTTACCCAAAATTTTAAATAAATTCAGAGGCTTCTCAAGGTAAGAACAGAAAGTGATTTATTCAATTCTTGCGAGAAAGGGGCATCCCTCCACCAGGATGGGGCTGATGGAAGGAGGCAACTCCAGAGGATAAAACACTATTATATACCCTAATGCAGAGAATCCTACCTCCTCACTATCCCACCTCTCCATTGGCTGGGAGGTGGACTTACAATCTAAGCACGAAAAACTAGGCAAGACCCAGGAAATATTCACCTATTCCAATACACTTCCTTATTTAATACCTAACTTACTGCTGATGTGGCTATTCTATAACTAAAGTAAAAAAGAGGGGAGGGCAGGGAGGAAAGGGAGCTTAGCTGATGTGGCCATAGTATCAAACAAAGAGAGATTTGATTAACTTCCAAGTTTCAGCCACAATCCATTATGTCCTTATTTGGTAAAAATACCAGTGCTCAGCATTCTCACAGAAAGAAGGGAGGGGAAGGGCCCTGACCACAAGGCTAGATTCCTGGAAATCAGGTATCCAGAAAGAGAGGTCTTATGGAAAAGAAATTTTATTTAGAAAATACAATATTCCCCATATTTTATTATGAAAAGTCTTCACAATGTCTTCATTTCACTCAATCCCTCCTCTTATTTATTATCTGAAGACTTCTCACATTACTGTTGATATAGATTATCTGTTAATTGATCTCCTTCACTTTTTATACTCTCATACCACTCTTTCTTCTCCCTCATACTTTTGTCTATCCTTCTGTCATCATTTGTCTATCCTATCTATCATCAATCTAATGAATCCATTGGCCATCTCTTCTAGTTTAATCATCTCAGAGAGAGTTTTCTGGACAGTGGTGGTGATCACCTACATCATGCAAGGAAGACATAACACCACTTATAACTATGAGTAATAACCGGAGGGTCTGCTTCCACCAGGTATCACCAAACCAAAACCACCAGATGTATTGAAGGGAGAGGACCACGTTTGGATGGGAACATGGGCAATCTTTAAAATTTGTTTCCACACCTAAATCCAATCCTCACATTCTTTCCCCATGATTTCTTCCCTTCACCTATCCCCCTTTATATGAATATAGGAAAGGAGCAAAACTGACCAACAAATTACAAATTACAAGGGGGCAGTCCCCTTGTTATAAGTACAGATACAGAGATTTAAAATACAAAGATAGATCAGTGAATTATCCATTCAGAAGTTCCATCTCATCTGAAGAGGGACATCATCTGATGCAGTTTTCTGACCTAGATGTTCCTTCAGGCCATCTTTAGCACAGCATCTCTGCATCTTCTTCCCTTTATCTTCTTGTAGAAATCCAGATGTCCACTTTCCTACAAAACTGACCTTAATACCACTTTAGATGACCATTCTTAAGCTTTATACACTTATCACTCTTACAAAATCAAAATTGGAACTTTGGCCAATTATCATGTTTAAGAAATCCACATTAGAATCCAGTATTTACATCTTACATTAATTCACTATTCATTTCCCCCATCAGGAGGATGAGATTTCACTAAGGAGTCAATAACAAGCTCCAGCACTTACACAAATACAATAACTATGTATGCTAACTTCACAAGCCCTTGACCTAATTGTCTCTACACTATTACTAAGAATTAAATGACCTTAACTTATTTTTGTTGGTCTAAAGTCCTAAACCTGATAACTTAATTTTAGACTGAACCTCGGATGTTCCCCTACCAACAATCTATAATTTAATAGATCTGATATTAAGCTTGCAAAACCTTTGATTACAGGAGATTGCTGCTAAGAGTAGGGACATTGCAGGGAAACAACATCTCCCTAACTTCATGTCAATTCTAGGCAAGAGTAGATTGTCAACTAGCATCCAGCCAGGTATCAGTGGGGAAATTGAGTCAGGAGAATCCTACCTCAGCCCAGGCTGACCAGCCGCTCTCCCAACCTTACCATGAGATCACCTTTTTCAGTTCATACCAGCATCTGATAGGCTTACTGGCATCATGAATTGGAGGCTCAGACCATCCTTCTTGCTATCCACACCTGGAGTTAGACTCAGAAAAACAGTCGGTTAATAGTCCCATAAAATCTTAAAACAGCAAGCTCCAACAATTAGGTTTCAAATATGACTATAATTTCACAGTGCCTAAGGAATATCTTTTGAAGCAAGTCTTAAGTGGCTTACATGCCTTTCTATACATGTTCTAGTTCCTGATTAAATAACAATCATAAAATCATATTTACCATTAAAACCTAAACTTTTCATCAATGTCAAATTTTACCTGAGGTTACTTGCCTCTAAGAAACTTAAACTAAAATTATTTTCCCCAAACTGAAGATGTCTCTGATTTAGTCTCAGTAATTAATTCAGTCAATTGTTTTAAAACTAATTGCTTTTACATCACTTTGTAACATGGCCCTGGAGAATCTCACCTTGTACTGGCTCTTTAGAGGCCCACAGAGGCATATCACTATGCCTTGTTAATCCAGTTCTCTAGGTTACTGGCCACTCCTCTCCAAACCATGGTGGGAACCCCTATACCATCTGAGGCCACCCTGGGATCCTTCCTCAGTCCCTCTGTAGATCAAAGGAACACAATAGGGAAACTGAGTTAGAAGGATCCCATCCCAGTATGGGGACACAATCGTCTGCTGAGGCTTGTACATTAGGTAATAGATTTCACTAATCAAAAATTTTACCAGGACTCACATCTTAAATTTTAAATTTGTCCTAAAAGACAGTCACTAGAGATTATTTATCACCAAAACAAATTCCTTGTTTAGGAACTCCACATACAAACAATTTACACTTTAGTTAACATCTTTTCTCTCAACATCTCCAATTCAGATTAGATTTTAGGAAGTTCTTTTGTAATGACTGGACTTCTAAAGGAAAAGGGAAATGGGGCCAGGAGGCTTTCTTAAAATTTACCACTGAGCTACCTGGAGCCATAAAATTCCTGATCTCCCTTACCTTGTCCGTTATCTTATAACAAATTAGCTTACAAATATAAATTTGGTAGGTAAGCCTTTCAAAAATCATGCAAAAGATTTTATAAAGCATTTTTTAATACAACTGTCTTCCTCTTTTCTAAGAACAGTTTACAATTTATCACAACACCCTCGTGAACGTAATTGGCAAAAATTACAAGACCTAAAAGCCCAAAGTCTTTTCACATTTAGCCATGTTTCCTTTTACATTCTTTTGTGAATGCTTTATTCATAGCAAAAACTAATTTTAGTTAAAACTTCCTTCTTAACAGCAAAAATGAACTTTTTAATCTACTTAATACATCCTTAGAACAGGCTTGAAAATCACAAATCAGTTCATTAACAATGCAATCTAATATCACAATCATAAATGCCAAATAACAATATCTTTCTGCTTGATCCTGACAGGAAGAGTATTCTCAGATGCCGCTTGTTATTCCTTCACGACAGATTTTAACTTGAAATCATGCCAAGTCTGGATTTATAAAACATTTTAAACCTCCTCTTCTTTGTACTCTCCCTTAAAGAGCTGAAGAGCCCTCTTCCACCTCCCCTCCCTCTCCCAAACCCATCAGACCAGCTCTCCCAGTCTCACTCCAACCTTTAAATCAAATAGGGGGTGGGGGGTAGGCGTAGTCTAAGCACATGGACAGAGTTAATGCTTCTAAATGAAATCTCATTAAAATTCTAAAGCATATTTGCAATTTTTACATACATAGTCTTTTGGTATCAAATGTATTTACTTAATTTAAACACAAAATACAAATTTTAGCTTTTAGATCTCATTAAATCAAAACTCAGCTTTTCACTCCAGACTACCTGTCTTTTACTCTGCTAATTTCCATTATTGATCCTCCTTTGGGTAAGGTAGAGTATTGCCTACCACTCCCATATCTGGGGAGGAAAGATTTTCCCAGATTAAAAAAGTTAAAGAGCCTCTTTGCCCAGGCAAAAGGGTCTAAATAATCTAATACTGACAAAGAGTAACTTCCAAACATGAGACTTGGGAGCTTAATAACTAATAGTAATAATTATAAATCACAGCAAACAATTTTTAAATCTAATAACCTTCCATAACTTTGTCTATTGGTTTCCTAATCAAGCTAAGCATTTTCTTAAGTGGGATGGGGGAGGAGGGAACACAAAGTCCAAACACATCCCACCCATATTCCTCCCTTCCTTTTGTATTTTAAAGGAACCAAATACTCACTACCTCTTCCTTGAGAAGAAACTTAGAGGTTAAAAACCTCATCATTTAATTTAACTTCACAATTAAACTAATAGAGCCACTCTGCAAATACTCTGCAAAGTACCATAAATCTTCCTTTTCACATTCAAAAACTGGCCAGACATTGGTAACAAAATGTAGGTTAAGCATGGATTCTGTATCTGGGTCATTCATATCTAACCCCGACTATTTACTCATGTTCCCTTTTAATTTTTCCAAAAACTCAGATGGAGTTTCATCTTTCTCCTACACTATCTCAAAAGCCTTTTTAATGTTCTAGGGTTTGGGGACAACATTCCTAATGCCAGTTATAATTAACTCTCTCAAGTCCTGCATATGGATTCTATGAGCTTCATTACTAAGGTCCCACAGTGGGGAGGGAGGGGTCCTGAGTGGGGTATTTTTGGTCAGCTGGCACCTCCTTGGCCAGCATTCCCATTCTACCATAGCAGCCTTTCTTATCATGCTCCCCCCTTTTTTTTCACTCCAAATATATCCGTTGGGTCCTAAAAACTGATCTAACTGCTCTGATAAGCCCTGTGGGTCTGCCTTTAAGGCTTTCATTTCTTTCTTAAAATTTCTCGCCTCAGTTGCACTAAGAAGTGCGTTGCACTAAAAAGTGCATTAACGTAGATCAAGCCTCCTTGAGCTGACGGGACCTTTCGTAAAGGAAATAGCTCAGTGGATATTTTTGGTTTCATTTTCAGGGGTAAATGTTCCTGATCTTTTAAAAGTTGTCTCAATTCTCTAAACAGAGGACCATACAGCTTACTAGAACTACATAAGTCCTCCTCCCCTTTGTCTTTCAATTCAGAGGTGGGGGAAAGTCGAGCCACCAAGCCCTCTGCAAGCTGGAGTATATAGGGAGGAGGGAGTGAGAGGAGTCTCAAGGATGTGACTTACATTCTTTCTCCTCTTCCTCCCCCTTTTTTCCTTTTAATACCATCTGCTGGGCTTCTGGTATCCAAAGAGTGGCATAAGTGCCTTCCTCTGAATTAAAGGGGTTTTTAGCATTTACATACAGATTCAATTTTTTTTAGCATACCCAATCTTCTAAAAACCTGTATTTGGGCCATAATGCTCCTAAATCTGCTCCACCCCAGATAAAACAACAATATCTTATCATTTTTCTTTTATTTTTTCCCTTATATTTTGATAATTCATCCCAATTTTGCTAGATTCCTGGAAATCAGGTATCCAGAAAAAGAGACCTTATGGAAAAGAAATTTTATTTAGAAAATACAATATTCTCCATATTTTATTTTGAGAAGTCTTCACAACGTCCTCATTTCACTCAATAACATGACTATGTTTAATATGATGACATGTGTATAACCTGTATCAGATTGCATATTATCTTGTGGGGGAGGGAGGGAGAAAAAATTTGGAACTCAAAATTTTATAAAAGTGAATTTGAAAACTAAAAAGAAAGAAAAAACTGGCTTCTTCCTATTTTTTAGGTTTTTAAAATAGTGTTTAATTTTTAGCATTCATTTTTACAAGATTTTGAGTTTCAAATTGTTCTTCCTCACTTCCCCTCCTCTCTTCCTCAAATGGTAAGCAATTTGATATAGATTATATATGTGTGAATGTGTAAAATATAGTACATTTTATCACATTTGTGAAAGAAGAAACAGACCAGAAGGAAAAACCCACAAAGAAAAATAAAATAAGTGAAAATAATATGCTTTGGTCTGCATTCAGTCTATCAGTTCTTTCTCTGAATGTGGATAGCATTTTCCATCATGAGTCCTTTGAAATTGTCTTGAATCATTGTATTGCTGAGAAGAGCAAAGTCATTCATAGTTGATCATACACAATGTTGCCTTTACTATGTATAATATTTTCTTGGTTCTGCTCATTTCACTTTGCATCAGTTCATACAAGTCTTTCCAGGTTATTCTGAAATCTGTCTGCTCATCATTTCTTATAGCACAACACTATTCCATTACATTCATATACCACCACTTTCTAGTTTTCTTATATATTAATCACATTAGAATTATGTGATTTAACCAGTGCTGGTTCTCGTCACAATGCCGAGCCTTTTTACTAGCTGTCTTCTTATCTGGAATGCCCCCCTCTTCACCTCTGCCTCTTAGAATTCTAGAAGGCAAGGGGTCTTATTGAGCAAGGTAGACTCAGCTGTCAATGTGCAGGGAGAGAGTGAAACTCCTTCCTCTGTGTAGGTGTTAATTTTTTTGACTCATTCCTCCTTCAGTGGGTTGGACCTTCATTTCCAGCCAAGTCCAAGAATGGCCCTGTGGGTTTCTTTAAATGAAACTGAACTTACCTAAAAATTGCTCCTTCAGAGCCTTCTTCTCCAGCTGCACCATGATTGATTTCTAGGTATAACTCAATCCTGAATTCATATCAGGTTTTTGTGGCCTAATCATATTCTCCCTTATTTGTTCTAATAGCTGCAAACCCCAAAATCAACTCCCACTGACCAAACCTTATGTCTCCCCTAGAGTAAGGAACCCTTTCTCCCTTTTATCCTTCTTAATCATTTCATTATAATGTGATGATATTTAGAAAATGGTTTGCAGAACCTAAAGCCCTTTATAAGTGGGCTTGTAGACCCCACATCAAACCATTTTGAATCCCTATTGAACATTATTGCTGTGCCCAGTACTCTGTTACCCTTCACCTAGCCTAGTCTGCCATTGTCTATTATCTCCAAATCACCTTTGGCTACTTCCCACCCTTGATTCCATTCTCTTGGGTCCTGGCCTCTGACCTCTAGTCACCCCAACCTACTGACCACTCCCATCAAGATCCTCCCTAGACTCCTCCTCTAGTCACCCCAGACTATTTGGCCACCCCTAGATCCCTCCCTCCATCTTTCTATATATAAGATCCGCCTTGTTTCCATGAAAATGCTCAAATTCAATCTGGCTCATTTGTCAATACAAGTGATGCTCAAATTCCTTAAGAGTATAGCCAATGCAGAGATTCCTAAAAGTCTGGTCAATATGGTGGATCTCTAATAAACCTGATTTTTCTTTGGCTGAAAGAAGGCTTGAGTAGAAGTCATTCAGGCAAGACCCTCATGTCACAGAAGTCGTAGAAGCTTGGCAAGGCTCTAAGGCTTTTACAAATGTTGTGGCTCAGTCAGCCCTCCAGTCAGCTCCTTTTACTCAGTGGGTGGCTTGGACTAATGTCTCTCGGGAGTCTGGTCAGGCTCCAGGGCTTTTAGCGATTTGAGAGTAGGGCCAGTGCTCTACCAGATTCTTTACTTCAACTTGAATTATAAAAGGATTAGTCTGGGAGTGAGGAGAACATCTGAAATCTCTTTCTGAGCTCCTATGGTCTGCCAGACACTTACAAGCTGTTTAACCCTGGGCAAGTGGTTTAACCCTCTTTGCTTCAGTTCCTCATCTATAAAAAGAGCAAACTTGAAAATTAATGTGTGTTTCTGGTTGGGGAGGGGTGCTGTGTAATTGCTTACAGAATTTTAGTTCCCCAGTATTAACTCGTAAGAATTTTACCTAGTAAGAGCTCCATCTTCTTTCTCCTGCAGACTAGTTGTAATTACTGTTTGTAATTTTGTACTGTGCATAATTTTTTTTAAGGGTTAGAGGGTTGAAGTACTTTGGAAGAATATATCATCTTGCTGGTCACATGACCATAATCCTAGTTCAGTGGAGTCAGACGACCTGATTTTAAATCTATTAAATACTCCTGGAGCCCTGAGTGAATCATTAAACCACACCTAGTTCTTGTTCAGTTGTTTTAGATATGTCCTACTTTCTGTGACCCCATTTGGGGTTTTCTTGGCAAAGATACCCGAGTCATTTGCCATTTCATTCTGTAGCTCATTTCACAGAAGAGTAAACATGGCATGATGACTTGCCCAGGGTCACATAGATAATAAGTATCTAAGATCAGGTTTGAACTCAGGAAGATGAGGCTCAGCGAACCCACCTAGCTGCCTCCCCCTAGCTTCTAGTAGCTGTCCATTCAATTTCATGTTCCTTTTCTGCTTCTTTACATTCACATAAGCAATTTCCCCATGTCTAGATTTCATGCCATCTTAGGCTTTCAAAAACCTTCTGAAATTCTGCAAATTATGGATAATAATGTTTATAATACTTACCCCTACAAGACCGTTATAAGGAAAATGTTTTGTAAACTTTCATGTACCATATGAATGTGAACTATTAGAAAAAGTTCATTTTCTTCAGGGGTTTTTGGTATCTATTTGAGTTTAGCTGCCTTCCATCTCTTTCCAAAAGAGAAGCAATAATGTCAGGTGCCATGAAATTCCCTAGGGAAAGGACTCTATAAATCCTAACAACTCTTGGCCAACTGGCTTCTGTTGCCTCTTGCAAAGGAGACTTAGTCAGATCTGCTCTGGTTGATGTTCCATTCCCTGTCATCAGTCTCTGGCATGCCAGCCTTCCTGGCTTCAGCTTTGCACTCTCACTCTAGCAATACCTTCCCACCTGAACCACAGGTTAACTCTATGATCTAGGGAAGCAGCTGCCTCATACTGACAGGCTGGCACTACAAAGTATCTTATAAAGGAATTAGGGTGTCTCATATCTCTGAATCTATCAAGGATTCTGGGAAATCATAGAACAAAAGAACCCAGAGAGACTTTAAGAATAACCTACTCTGTGAAGCAAGCAGAACCAGAGCACTGTACACAGTAACAGCCACATTGTGCAGTAACTGACTTTGATGGACTTAGCTCTTCTCAGCAATGCAAGGGCCTAAAACAACTCCAAAAGACTCATGATGGAAAATTCCATCCACATCCAGAGAAAGAACCATGGAGTCTGAATGCAGATGGAAGCATACTATTTGTTCTCTTTTCGGTTTGTTTTCCTCATGGTTCCTCCCATTTGCTCTAACTCTTCTGTACAACATTACTGATGTGAAAATATATTTAGTAAGAATGTATGTATAGAGCCTACATCAAATTGCATGCAGTCTTGGGGAGGAGGAAGGGAAGAGAGGCAGAAAAAATTCAAAACTTATGAAAGTGAATGTTGAAAACTAAAAATAATAATTTTTTTTAAAAAAAGAATAACCTACTCTAATCCCTTCATTTTACAAGTGAATTCAGAGAGCTTGTGATCAAGATCATGGCTAGTAAATGGCAAAGCTTGGAGTTTACTCTGGGTCTTCAAATTCCCAATCTTTTTATTGCCTCCCTGAATTCATGGAAAACAGTACTTCTCCCCCTAGGCCTTAGTGTCTAGTACAGGGCCTTGTACCCAGTAGGTGCTCAGTTAAGTGTTTGTTGGTTGACATGGTGACTCTACTGGCAAAATAAGCATTACAACACCCTAACTGTAGCTTGTCTCAGAGAGAGGCTTTTCAGGTTTACCATCAAATCTTTCTCCTTAACCACTTGACATCTCAGTATTGTTAAATCTGATAATCAAATTTGTAGAAAACCCTTCCATTAGATAAGCAGATGGTGTAGAGATAGACCTTTAAGGACACCTCCCATCAAAGGCCTTCAATCGTCCTCCAGATCCTGTTTTGTCATGTTTCCGTTGAAAAATAGCACTTCAAAGCCAAGCATGATTCTAGGCTTTAGGAAATTTAAAAATTTAAATTTAAAAATCTTCCCACTATATTCTAGCTTTTCTTTTAAAAACTTTAATCGAATGTGTAGTGAGAATGTTTGTTGCCTTGACATAACTGCCTCCATTTTGTATTTAGGCCACTATTTTGTGATGAAGTGTGATGGGGTTTTTTAATAGTTTATATTTGTTAAAATATAATAATATCATTATATTATGCAATGTATTGTGTTGAATATTATGTAAGCCCTGTACCAAAGTCCATTCATACAGGACTCTCTCTTTATTGATGCAGATGAATACTCTGCTCTGTGTGAGAAGCAAAGTGGAGTTGGGGAGAACAAGAGAGCTCCACTATTTGAAACTTTTCGAACTTCATTTTCTTCAGTACTCTTCAAACTTTGAGTCATTTTGGGTACTTCTGGCTTCCAGCTTTGAAAAGGAAGAGGCCAACCCCACTTCAGTTTACTGAAGGAAAAGACTCCATCATGAATTTCTCCCTGCCTTGTTATAGTAGAGACTTCAGGGAATTCCCCCTTTGATGAGAGCAAAGGTTTTAACTCTGAAAACAAATGCCCAAAGAGTCAATGAGGTTATGCAACCTCGGATAACTCTGAAAATACCAAAGAGCTCAGACAGCTTATCACAACCACAGTTAGCTCCGAAACATAAAATAATAAAATAAAAACAAATTGCTAAGAGGGATCATAAGCAAAAAGTTTTCTCTATTCTGTTGGAGGAAGGAAACTAGACACATCTACTAGGACCTCTTCTAGTAGGAGACTCAATTTAGTGTGGGCAAATCTCAATACGTATACCAATGACGATGCAGTGAGCTGTAGCCCTGGCAATGAGGGATAACAGCAACAATGAGACAAATTTGATTTTTAGCAGGGCTTCTTGACCAGAACATAGGTACTGCAGGTGCTTGTACAAGTTTGAAACAATTCTAGGATTTTGCTGGTGGCCTCTTGTAGTGAAAAGAAAGGAATAAAAAGAGAGGGGTGGTCTTGGCATGGGGATCCTGAGAAGGGCAATCTCTTTTATTTGAGCTAAATTGTCTCTCTCTCAAAGGGAGTGCTCTTTCATCCTGTAGCATCTCTTTTGTATAACATTCTCTAATTTCTGCTTTACTAGGATTTGGATAAATGGATTTCTTTGCTAAGCATTATGTGTGTTTTTTGTGAAACTAGTATTTGATGGAAAAGGGATCAAGCCTTGGATATACAGTTTGGGATTCCCTTTCCCCCAATAATAATGACAATGCAATCAGAAGTTAAATGGACTCTAGTCATATCCCCTAGATGATCAACATTCAAGGAAACATATATGATTCAAGACCAGTACCCCTTATCTCTGACAACAGAGTGGCCATCAAGCCCCAGTCTCCTGCTTCCCATCCTGGCAAGAAGGAAAGTGCCCTAGAGAAGGAGGAGGGAGGGAGAACTGTTGCAGAGTGAACAAAATCAGAAGAACAGTTTATATAAGGACAATGGCATTGTAAAGAAAATCAACTTTGGAGACAAAGCCAAGGGGGTGGAGAAAAAGCAGGAACTTGCCTAAGTTCTCCTCCAAATTCCCCCAGATACCTTTAAATAATGCCTCAAAACAAATTTTAGAGTGGCAGAATCCCAAAAAGAATGGAGTGGAACAATTTTCCAGCTAAGACAACTAAGGAGAGAAGGTCTGTTGCACCAGGGTGAGAGTGGAACACAGTCCACAGCAGGCCACACCAGTGCAGACCAGGCCTCAGAAAACCAGAAGTAGGCCTTCGGGGGTAACTGAATGGCAGTTTCTGGACCTCTCAGTCCACAGATGGTAAGAAAGTCAGAAAACTGATCAGAAGAAGATTACAGGGATCCTTTTGCTTGAGCTGTGGGCAGGACTCTGTTGTATTGCCCATACTTGGATCTGGATTGAAGTTCAGATCTCAATCTCAGAGTGAAGAAGAGTATTAGGACACCAGAGTTGGTAGGTGCAGGGGAGCTGGTGGTCCACCGTGGAAAAGAGAGCTTGTGGTCATTCACAGACCAGAGCACAGGCTAGGAGAATAGTAAACACAGTTCTCCCTAGATCATATTACCTTGGAAGAATCAAAAACTTACAAGTTTCCTGAATTATCTTTGAAAACAAGTGCAAAAAACCCTGAATCTTCCTCCACCCTGGAAACACTTTAGCATAGAGTTAAGAGTCAAGATATAGGGAGGGAAAATGAGCAAAAAACAGAAAAAGATCCTGTTAATTAAAAAGATTAACAGAAAAAGATACCGTGATGACAGGGAAGATGAAAGCACAAACTCAGAAGATGACAATAAAGTCAAAGCTCCTACATCCAAAACCTCAGAGAAAAATATGAATTGGCACCAGGCCATGGAGGATCTCAACAAGGAATTTAAAAAACAAGTAAGAGAGGTAGAGAAAAAAAATGTGAAGAGAAATGAGAGTGGTGCAAGAAAATAATGAAAAAAGAGTCAATAGCTTGATAAAGGAGGCAAAAAAAAAATACTGAAGAAAATAAAAATAGGATGGATCAAATGAAGAGAAGAATGCCTTGAAAAGCAGATAGGCTAAATGGAAAAAGGTATACAAAAATTCACTGAAGAAGCCCTTAAAAAACAGAGTTGGGAAAAAAAAAAAGCAGAGTTGGTCAAATGGAAAAGGAGGTACCAAAGCTCACTGAAGAAAACAATTCCTTAAAAATTAGAATTAGGCAAGTGGAAGCTAATGACTCCATGAGACATCAAGAAACAATCAAACAAAATCAAAAGAATGAAAAAATGGAAGAAAATGTGAAACATCTCATTGGAAAAAAACAACTGACCTAGCAAATAGATCCAGGAGAGATAATTTAAGAATTATTGAACCACCTGAAAGCCATGATAAAAATAAATAAATAAATAAAAGAACTTAGACATCATCTTTCAAGAAATTATCAAAGAAAACTGTCCTGTTATTATTGAATCAGAGGGTAAAATGGAAATTGAAAGACTACACTGATCACCTCTCAAAAGAGATCCCAAAATGAAAACTGCCAGGAATAGTATAGTCAAATTCTAGAGCTCCCAGGCAAGGAGAAAATATTGTAAGCAATGAAAAAGAAACAATTCAAGTATCATGGAGCCACAGTCAGAACAACACAAGAGTTAGCAGCTTCAATATTAAAAGACTGAAAAGTTTGGAATATGATGTTTCAAAGGGCAAAAGAGCTAGAATTACAACCAAGAATCACCTATCCAAAAGAACTGAGTATAATCCTTCATTGGGGGAAAATGGATATTCAATGAAATAGAAGACTTTCAAGTATTTCTGATGCCTTTCACCAAAGGTGAATAGAAAATTTGATTTTCAAATATGAGACTCAAGAGAAACATTAAAAAAAAAACCATGAAAGAGAAATTATAATTCCTAAAAACTTTCTCATTATTAGGGCAGTTACAAGAATTATACACAGACAGAAAGCACAGATGTGAGTTGAGTATGATGGGATAATTATCTAAAAAAATAAAATTAAGGTATGAGAAAGAAGAAGGAACTGGGAGAAGAGGAAAGTGAGAGGCAGAATAGAGTGAATTTTCTGACATAAAAGAGGCCCAAAAGATATTTTACAGTGGGAGAAAGTGGGCAGGAAGCACATGAACTTTACTCTCATCAGAATTGGTTCAAAGAGGGAATAACATACATGCTCAGTTGAGTGTAGAAATCTATCTTACAGAAAAGTAGCAGAAGAAGGGGATAGTGAAGCAGGTGAGGAGAAGGAGAGAAAGGGGGAGGGGCAGCTGATAGAAGGGAGAGCAGATTGGGGGAGGTAAAAACCAAAAAATCAAAAACAAAACACTTTTGAGATTGAATAGGGTGAAAGGAGGGGGGAAGCAGGGAGGAAATAGGATGGAGGGAAATGCATAGTTGGCAATCATTACTGTGAAAAAATTTTTACAGCAAGTTTCTCTGATAAAGAACTCATTTTTCAAATATATACAAAAGAGTCAAATTTATAGAAATAAAACCATTCCTCAATTGATAAATGCTCAAAGGATAGGAACAGGCAGTTTTCAGAAGAAGAAATCAAAGCTACCTCTAATCATATGAAAAAATGCACTAAACCACTATTAGAGAAATGCAAATTAAAACAACTCTGAGTCTCTACCACACACCAATCAGATTGGCTAATATGACAGAAAAGGAAAGTAAAAAATATTAGAGGGGATGTGGGAAAATTAAAACATAAAAAGTAGAAACTTTACTATTGGTGAAGTTGTATACTGATTCAATCATTCTGGAAAGCAATTTGGAACTATGACTAAAGAGCTGTAAAAGCTTGCATACCCTTTGACTACATAATACCACTACTAAATCTGTATCCCCAAGAGATTTTTTTTTAAAAAGTGAAAAGGACCTATATGTGCAAAATTATTTATAGCAGCTCTTTTAATGGTGATAAAGAATTGGAAATTGAGGGGATGATCATCAGTTGCTGAATGACTGAACAAGTTATGGTATATGACTGTGATGGAATAGTATTGTGCTATAAGAAATGAGGAGTAGAATGCTCTCAGAAAAGCCTACAAAGACTTTCATGAATTAATGCAAACTAAAATGAGCAGAACCAAGAGAATATTTGTAAGTGTAAGTAAAGTGGGATTTTTTTGTTGTTTTCTTTTTGGAGTTCAGTTTCCCAGGATCAGCTAAATTGTAAACATTTGAAGGATTAATCTCCTTTGAACCCTGATAATTCACAGCTGTGCTGAGTCGCATAGGTTTTGTGCCTTCTGGCTCTAAGCCAATCAGGGGCAGAGTCTTTGTTATATATTCTGGGAGGTTGACATTTTGCTTTGGGGGCTCATTTATGATAAGGACCTTTTTATTTCTTGGACCAGACTGTGGGTATCTGTTTGTTAAGACCCCCAACTATTCAGATGTTGGTGTTCTCCTGGTCTGTGGTGTATGTAGGTGGTTGTATTACTTTGTTCATACAGTTGGAGCCCTGTCTGTTGAATCTCTGTGCTAATTTCTCAGCTTGTATTTTCTATACTCACTTTTTTCTACTTATCTGTAATTAAAGTAAAATTGTTTACCTCTTAGAAGCTGTCTTTCCTTTAGAAAAGCACATCAAAGAACCTATGCTAATAAGCCATCTTGGGTTAGCTAGTGTGCTTGCTACTACAACACTGTACACAAAATCCCAGCAATATTGTATGATGATCTACTCTGAATGACTTGACTATTTTCAACAATACAAAGATCCAAGAAAATTCTGAAGAACTTATGATGAAAGGTGCTGTCTATCTCTAGAGAAAAACCGGTGGAGCCTGAATGCAGATCAAAGATATTTTTATTTACTTTATTTTATTGGGGGTTTTTTTGGTTTGCGTTTTCTTTCTCAGTATGACTTATATGGAAATGTGTTTTGCATGATTGCACACGTATAACTTATGTCAAATTGCTTGCCTTCTCAATGGGAGGAGGAGGGAAGACAAGCAGAGAATTTGGAACTCAAAATTTCAAAAGAGAATGTTAAAGTTATTTTTATATGTAATTAGGAGAAAAATAAAATATTAAATAAGAAAAGCAACTTTGAAATGCATAAGAACTCTAATTAAGACATTGACCTCAAGATCACCTATAAAGAAACATGTTACCTGTTTCATGACAGATGGGTGCATGAAGAAACATAAATCTTTGGACATGGCCACTTTATGTTTAAAAATTAAGACAAACTGAGGCAATAAAGTTCCAAGCACATTCATTTTATTGGCGAGACTACTAGTCAACAAAAAACAAAATACGTCTTAGAATCCTCAGAAAGTCAATATACAAAGTAGGGATTAGTGGCCTTCAAATAGTTTTGGGAAGGACAAGAGAACAAAGAACAGGAAGCATCATTGATGGAAAGCAATTCATTGGTTACAAAGTCTGAAGTATCATAGATGGCAACAATATGATTGGCTGGACATTTGGGGCTAGCAACAACCCCTCCTCCCACCCTATTCCATCCTACAGTCAGGAAAAATTGTTTGAACAGAGATGACAGACTTCTTGGAGTCTACTTGCATTCTGTAAGCCTTAGCCTTGTAAATAAGATAATAGATCTCCCTTAATTGTACATGAGTATATGAGGCTGTATAGAGATAATGAAAACGTGCTTCTTTGATTTGTAGGACAACTGAAATTTAACTAACTTAAGGAGAAAAACAACATCTGGACTCATGGACTTCTGAATGTAAGCCAGAGACAAAGAAACATAACTCAGGCAGTTACAGAATAAAATCAATTACAGAATGGAAACAAATACAAAATCAGTATTTATTTATTTTTACCACTGTATGAATTCATTTCCTTGAGTTTTTTTACGTATTATAACAGTGGGGTTTTTTTCTGTTTTTAATCGGAAGAGAGTTCAAATGTAGAAGGTGGCAATACTAATGTCAAAAAACGAGGCCCATTAAAACATTTTTAAATGCACAGAAGAGAAGGAGGCATAGACAGTAGTGGAGGCTCTTTTAATTTGCATTTCTCTAATATTAATTTAGAGTATCTGTTCATATGACTATAGATAGCTTTGATTTCTTCTCCTGAAAACTGCCTGTTCATGTCCTTTGAGTATTTATCAATTGAGGAATGGCTTTTATTTCTATAAAGGTGTCCAGAACATTTGAAAGAAATGTGTGGAATTTATTACATATTTTTTTTCAAAAAAACAAGCAGTATAAAATAGATACTCATGGTTTCATATTCATATGATTTCAATCCTCTCTTATGATCTGCTATGTAAATAAAAATATATTTATGTATATGTATATAGAGAGAGAAATGTTCAAGTTCAGAATATTTAAAAGGAAGGAAAATAAAGAAAAAAATACAACAGTGGAAACAAGGGTTACAACACTTCTCTCCCCTACTCTCCTATCTTCCCCTCCACTCTAAAAATTTTTTTAGGCCTCTTTCATGTTATCTCCAGTGTACAGTGTTATCTATAGTGTCTGAGGTAGCATTTGCTATCCAGGACCCAATTTACCTGTGTGACTACAAATTGGGGGAAGTAGCTCAGAGGAGATGGTACATCATAAAAATAGAAAAACCAAAATTCAAACCCGCATCTGGCACGTTAACAAGTCAACAAACTTCCTGGGCCATCGCCAGTTATCGTGACCTTTGCATTGCCACTGGACTTTGATGACTCTAGAGGAGACAGTGAGGTCAATGACTTTGCACAGCTCTGCCTCATTTCAATCCAATTCACTTGCAAGTCAAGACATCTCTTTCCTAAAGTCATTGGTCCTCTTTGAGAATGAAGGACCACCACCAACAACAGTGTCAGAGGTGAGATTCGAACCAAATTTTCTTCTTGCTTCAAAGCCAGTATGCTTTCTTTCTTCTTTTTTTTAAATTAAAGTTTTTTTTTCTTGACCATATTTATTTTCCCCCACAAAACCTTTCAGAATGCCTATAAGTTCTTAAAAACTCAAAGTAGAAAATTAAGAATAAAAGGACTAAGTTAAAGCGGAAAAAAGTGAATGAATTTTTCACACTTTCTGGCTTCCTTTTTTCTGTGGTAAGATTTTGTACAATTCTTCAGAATTCTCAGTGGTCTTGACACTAATTAGCATCATCTTATGGATGATAGTATTCTTCTCAATGATTGGTGGGTTTGGGACATACATGATGAGAATGTTGTTCTTGTTGGTTTGGAGGAGACAGCTTTGAGTGAAACCAAGACATTCAGAAATATGTTGCTTAAATTGGTGTCAGCTTAAACCAGGAGTTGTCTTCTGACTTCTGGCAGGTTTCAAATGCAGGGTGCCCATGCCCTTCTCTTTTTACTCTTTATATTTTTTTGTAAAACAGTTCGTAGTTGGGACAGCTAGATGATGCAGTGGATATAGCACCAGCGCTGGAGTCAGAAGGACCTGAGTTTAAATCTGGCCTCAGAGAATTACTACCTATGTGATTCCAAGCAAGTCATTTAACCCTGATTGCTTCAAAAAAAACAAAAAACAACCCAACAACCCACCAGTTTGTACTTGAGTAAAAGGCATCCTCTTCTTTGACTTCAGTCATAATTGCTTTGGATGGGTCCTTGTTCTCTTTACCTACCATGTTTGCATTCACCAGTGGACCTTCCCAGGTGAGCCTCCAACATTTTGGGGGATAAGGAAGAGGTGAATTTCATCTAGATCATGTCTGCCAAATATATCTGCATTTCTAGGTGAGAAGGAGAAATTTGCCGTCATGTTGGAGCCCAAGGTGCCCAGAACATAGCTATTGACTTTCTGGCCAAAGTGAAAGGACGCAGTAGTGATATTTCTAAAGCCAGGGACAGTTCCTTGTCAGATGATGTTTCTGTCTTCTTTACTGAATCCTCAGTTTTATATGAATGAAACAAAAAGAATGCCTCTTGTGGCAGCTTTGATGACCCAAAGGCAGGACCAACCTCGTTCTGGCCTTACTCTCCAAACCACCATCTCTGCTACTCCCATGTAACTGCTCATTGCTCTGGAGTGCCTCTCATAGCCTTTAAAGATGGGTACCAGGACAGAGAGTGGGCTGGTGTCTACATGCTTTATGATCCAATTCCCCACAGAGCAATTTAAGGCAGCTAAAGGTTTGTGGTACTTCTGGCACTGAAGATTTTCCTGCGTACCATAGTCAGAGGAGAAAGGCTTCTGGATGTCCCCATTGATCTTGGGATTGGCAGCCTTTTTGTCTGCCCCTAAGACTGAAGAAGAGTCATTGGTTGTGATAGCACCAAACGTTACCGCTGCCTGTGCTGTGACCTTGACAGTAGCCAAGGTGGGTACATAAGACATGCTACTACTTCCATTGGGCAGGTTCTCAAAGAGAATCAGTGCCATTGCCAATCCACCAAGCCCTCCTCTTCTTCCTCCTCTCTTGGAGTTACCAGTTCTCTAAAAACATTATAAAAACCCCTCTATTTTCAGATTCAAAGGCTAAATTCCTTCATTTTGCCTTATTGATAGGTCTATTCTCTAAGACTTCTTCACTTGCCACTGGGACTGTTTTTACTTCTTCCACTTCACCCTCTTGATCCCATTTCCTGTGTGTCAGCTCCTTCTCTGCATTTCTTTTAGCCATTTTCTTGTACCTGTTGCAAGTAGGCAGCTCTTTGTTTCTGCCAGGATGCTTTCCACTAAACCAATGGTGGAGCACCTGAGAGTTCGAGACCACATGTGGTCCTCTAAGTTAGACCTGTATAAGCTGAAGCACGCCAAAAGATTTTGAGCAGCCAGTGAAAAATGTAGAGGAAAATATCCTTTGTATATAGAAGAAATCCTTTGGCATGCTACAAGTGACCCACAGGCAGTAAGCCATCAGTAGGCCACAGATTGTGCAGGCCATGCAGACCTGCTCTAGGTCTCAAGTGTGGCACTTTAACTGAATCCAAATTTCACAGAACAAATCCCCTTAATGAAACAATTTATCCTATAAAACTTGGATTCAGCGAAAACCCCACACCTAAGGACCTAGAAGGCCATATGTAACCTCTAGGTTACCAGTTCCCCACCCTTGCGTGACTAAACCATGCTATAGAAACTATTAAGCAGAGAAAAATTCAGAGAAATTCTTAAGAGAGAGTAGATTCCAAGGAATATAGTGTCTAGACTAATAGGACTGCAATTTTGACACAAAACCAAAAGAAGACATTAATTCTCTAGGGACCTAATGAACTTCAAGACAGTGAGCGAAGCCTGGATTTAGGAAACAAAGTAGAGAGGACTAGCATTCTCTCAGGACAGTAATCTAACAGGTCAGGACGAGAGAAAAACAGCTTAATGAAATAAAGTCAACCTTGAAAAGACAACCTTAACAGTTAACTTTTTTTTTTAAGTCAACTTTAAAAGGATTGTTAAGGGGCAGACAGTGCCATAGTACATAAAGTGATGGGTCTCGAGTCAGGAAGACTCATCTTCATGAGTTCAAATCTGACTTCAAGCATATACTAGCTGTGTGACCCTAGGCAAGTTGCCTCAGTTTCATCATCTATAAAATGAGCTGGAGAAGGAACTGGCAAACCATTCTAGTGTGTGTGTGTTCATCCTTCATTGCCAAAGAAGACCATGTAATCAGAGAAATAATGACATGACTTTCTTTTTGAGTGAGGGAGGGCTGTTCTAGTATCCCTGCCAAGAAAATCCCAAATGGGGTCATGAAGAGTTAGGACATGACTGAAACAATTGAATAACAACAACAAAAAGATTGTTGAATGTCTAAAACCCATAGAAGGCTAAGAGAATAACATAAAACCCTGAACTATGATATCTCAACTGAGAGAGAAAGGGAGGAATAGAGAGAAATTGAAAAAGTTAGTAGTTTTGAGAAGATCAACACGAGACATGGAGGGAAGGGGGAAGAGGGAAATGAGGAATCAGCAGCTCCAGTCTCAGGAGACCAAATGGTTTCAGCCACTCAACTCTGTTCTATGCCTGTCATCCACAGCCCCAGTCATGGCATCCCAGTAATTTCTCCTCATTGCTTCCAGTCTCTTTTGGTCTCCACTGCCCACTATTGTCATGGGGACTCAGCTTGCTGCTGGTTTCTTTGCTTGATGCTGTTGGGGGCCTGTGATACTCTGTTCCACTGACTCTAGAGCCACCCTCTACCCATTCTGCTAGGGCTTAGAAATTTTCCCTAGTGGTTGTGGAGCCTATAAACTACTGTGGGAAATTTCACTTCCTCCCTGAGGCAAGGGCATTGCTACTACTTGGGCATTACCTCCACCACTCTTTGTCAGAGACTAGCAATACCCCCTTGGTTGTTGCCCACTGCCAATGCTATAGGCCAGGGTATCACTATCCTCCTGGCTAGTCCACCATGTTGATGAGTTCAGGAATGTCCATGCAAATCCAAGACTTTCTGGTCAACCATGACAGAGTTTGGGCTCCTCCTCTCAACTGTGGTCATACTCTTCAATGCAGGAAATGTCCTCCTAATGCCAGTCACCTCTGATTGAGAGGAACAGAACCTCTTAATTCCTTGGCCATGAATGTCACTTTCAGAATTGCTCATCTAGGATCAGGAAACAAGATACAAAGCAAAAGAGGAAGCCAATCTTTTTAGGTCAGTACAGCTGCCCTAGCTGTCACGTGCAAGCAGAGAAACATAGAAAGACTTTTATGAACAGATATAGAGTGAAATATGTAGAAACAAGGGAACAATATATCCAATGACTACAAAAAAATTTTTTTTAAACATCACTCAAAGGAAATTGATCTCTGAATAATGGAAAAACTAACAACTGTCCTGGAGAACAGATGATGAAATAAAGTTTCTCCCTCAAGACAAAAAGGTGGGGTACTGCTAAGACAAAATACTATTTTAATAGTCAGACAATTGGATATCTTTGCTTAAATCATTGTCTAAAGGGAAGGTTCAATTTGGAGAGGAAAGTGGTAAATGACTGTGCTATAAAGAAAAAAGGGATTGATATGACATTAAAAATGACCCCAGACCAACCAGACTCTGGAAATATTTGCATCATACAACTATGGGAATTTAAAGGGAATGAAAAAACTAATGGGAACTCAACAAATCACTAGCAGTACATGTTGGTGTGTCTAAGCTTTTCTAAGTGCTTTAGGGGTGGAGAGATGAACTGAAAGGAGTGGTGGCCAAGGGATCTTGAAGATTCATTTTACTTCACAGTTTTGCTAGAGCTTACTCTTGCTAGGGTGGGTGTAGGAGTAGGGGAGGACAGAGAGTGAGGTATGCATGTGGGCTACACCATAAGGACAGGCTCAATCATCTGCAAAGTCTCCAATTGTTCAGTAAAAACTTGACTTCCTTTCATTATGCTGCACATCATGCGTGATTAGTCACCATTATTGCAAAAGCACCACCATTAGTTCCTGCCCAGAACCTAAGAATCCCACAGCACTTGAACATAAATGTCACTAAGTTCACAGGACTGCTTGCCTGACAGAGAGCCCTCAGGTCTGTTGCTTCTTATCTCAAAGGACAATTCTAACTAGAGACTATGTGGTTTTAAGGTATGCTACGGAATGAGCCTCAAACCATAAGGGTAGGGTGAGCTAAAGAAACCGCAGGTCAGAGCCAAGAATTCTGGGACTGTGACAGAATTCAGTTTCAGGTCCTATGAATTAGAACAGTCTTTCCTACCAATGATGCCAATAATAGTAACATTAATAGTGATAATAACAATAGCGGCTAGAATTCTTATAGTGCTAGGGCTTAGTACATGTTACATAGGTATAATATATATTGCACATATATAATGTATATATCACAGCATTATTATCATAATATATAATGCAATATAATGGCCACCTTTTGTAAGGATTTTTAAATTTTATTTTTAATTTATGGAATAAAACAAGCATTTCCATGATATGGTACAAATAAAAAAAAGATGATTGCACATGAAAGTGCAAATCTGCTACATACAACTTGTCATTCCTTTCAAATATACAATAAAATTATCACTGAAATTTCTTTTTTTCTCTCTCTGCACCCTATAGATGGCTACCATTAGACACAAATAAGTGTGTGTATATGTGTGTATACACATATATGTATATGTATGTATATATACATATATGTAAAATTATTCTACACATACTTCTATTTATCAGTTCTTTCTCTGGATGTAGATAGTATCTGTCTAAATATGTCTTCTATAGTTAATCTGGGTATTTATAATAGTTAAAATAACTTATTCACTCAAAATCATTCTAAAATGATATTGCTATTACTATGTACAATGCTCTCTTGGTTCTCATTTTCATTCTTCTGTGCAAGTTTTTTAATATTTTTCTAAAATCATCTAGTTCATCATTTCTCATAGCACAGTAGTATTCCATGACAATCATATACCACAACTTGTTTAGCCTTTCCCCAATTGATGGGCATCCCTGCAATTTCTAGTTCTTTGCCACCACAAAAAGAGCTGCTATAAACATTTCAGAACACATAGGCTCTTTTCCTTTCTCCCCAATTATCTTTAGAAGTAGACCAAGTAGTGGTACTGCTCAGTCAAAGGGTATATTGCAGTTTAATACCTCTCTGACTATAATTCCAAATTGCTCTCCAAAACAGTTGGATCAGTTCACAATTCCACAATGAATTAGTGTCCCAATTTTTCCATATCCCTTCCAACATTTGTCACTCTCCCCTTTGATCATTTTAGCCTGTCTGGTAGGTATAGAATGATATTTCAAGGCTATTTTAATTTGCATTCCTCTAATCAATAATGATTTCGAGCATTTTTTCATATGACTATAAATTGTATTGATTTCTTCACTGGAAAACTGCCTGTTCATATCCTTTGACCATGTATCAATTGGGGAATGATTTGTATTCTTATGGATTTGACAGAGTTCTTTATATGTCATGTTTATATGTTATATGTTCTTTATATGTTAAGTTTGCAAAGCATTTTATTATGTCATTTGATCTCTACAACAACCTTTTGTAGACGGTACTATTATTATCCCCATTTTACAGATGAGGCAACTGAGATTCACAGAGGTTAAGTATCTTGTCCAGGGTCACAGGATTTAAACTCAGGTCTTCCTGACTGGAAGACTAGTATTCTGTCTACTACACCACCTAGCTATCGATTGCCATTTACAATTGAGCCAGGTATCCCCATCCCAGCCTTTACATGTTTTCAGTCTCAGTACCTCCTAGGTACTGCCAGTACCCTAAACACATGGTCTCTCATTCCTACGTCCTATTTGGGCATCCCAGTTTCCTTCCCATCATCCTACCTTGCCATTTATATCCTCTGGCTATGTAACTCCAATCACAACTTCAGATCCTTATAAAGAGGCTCCCCTTCTGATTCCCTCAATCCTTTTTGATGGAAGGAGTTCTCAGGCTGTCTCATAACTTTGCTCATCATGGTAACTTCAAAGAATTCAACTGACTTACCAAACAAAAACAGCCTCACTAACCCTTGTGTCTTTCTGAGTACTTTCAACTTAACTACAGAGAAATCAGAACTACCACCTACAGTGTTTCTCCATCTTCATAACATCTTAAAAATAATGGACTATTAAAGATGGAACAATCATCTGGTTCATGCTACCTAATCAATGCATCAATTACTTCTATGTCTTCTTTAAGTTGCAATTCATGCTCTGCTCAAATACCTCCAATGGCAAGGAATTCACTACTCTTATGAGGAAGTCCATTCTTGTCAAAGGTCTTGTCAAACATTTTCTCAGTTTCTTTTTGCCCTTTTCTTTCCCTCTGCCTAATTAAGTGAGTGAGTGGGGGGCAGGCAACATGGTTTCAAAATGCATTCCCCAGCTATTCTTTTTTTCTTTTAGTTTTTCCCTACTATTTCATTTTTTAAAATGTTTTGTGGATGTTTTACCCTTACATTATAGTTATTTACAGATTTTTCCACCCCATGAGAATTCTCTTGCAACAAAGTAAAACAACTTAGCAAAATTAATAACACAGAATACAGTGGCCTCACCTGAAAGTATATGCATCATTTCACATTGGTAGTATGCCCTCTATTTAAAAAAAAAAAAAGAACAGAAATCAATTTTCTTTCCCACCTCCATCCTAGTTGGGGGATTGGGGGAGAAAAACAATTTGTAACAAATATGTATAATCAAATGAGACATTCTCCCAATGACTGTACACAAAAATGTATCTTATTACCTCTTCATAATGGATATAACATGAAACATAATGAAACATTATCAGTCCTCTAGAATCATGAATGGTCATTGCATTCTTGATTTTGATACCAATCTCTGGAATTTGCTGGCATAAGAGAGAGAATGTGCCTCCACATTTCAGATTAATGTAATCACAGAAGGCATAGGATATCATTACCAAGTACAGAAAAAGTATTCAAGAATTTTCCAACAACCCCATAGGTTAGATAGCTAGGTGCACTGTGACCAAAATCCTAAGCCTAGAGCTGGGAATAAGTGAGTTTAAATCCAGTGTCAGATCCTAGTTGTGTGACTTTGGGCAGGTCCTTTAACCTCTGTCTGGATCAGTTTCCTCATCTATAACATGGGAATGATAATAACCACAGGATTATTCTAAAGATCAAATAAGATAATAATCATTTACCAAAGTGCCCAGCATACAGTAGGCACTTTATAAATGCTTATTCCCTTCCCCACCAAAAAAAATGTCCATAAATCCTTGCCACCAGATGAGTACTGGTGTAAGAAATCTTACAGCTTACAAAGATTCTTACAGCTTACAAACCCATTTGTTTTTAAAGCATAGTTGTTACTGTATAAATTATCCTTCCAGTTCTGCTCACTTCACTCTGTATCAGTTCATGCAAGCTTTTCCATGTCCATTTGAAATCATCTATTTCCGCATTTCTTACAATATGATCGAAATTAACAAAAGTAAGGAGAGCACAGGTACACAAACCTGGTTGAACACAGAAATAGAGAGCATTATCTATATTCCTTACCTCCATTTCCTTACCTCCTCTCACATATCAGTCCTTTGTGATCAGACTTTATATGCCAATATTCCTCTGGTGGCAAGGATTTATTGATTTATCTTTTTTGTGGGAAAAGGAACAAGTGTTTATGAAGCACCTACTATGTGTCAGACACTATGCTAAATTATAATTATTATCTCATTTGATCCTCACAACCATCCTGTAAGGTAGGTATCATTATCATTCCCATTTTATAGATAAGAAAACTGAGTCAGATAGAGGTTAAGTGACTAGCCCAGGAAGTGTCTGACATTGGATTTAAACTCAGTTCCTCTCAACTCTAGGTTTAGGGTTTTGGCCACATTGCCAACTAGCTACCTAACTTATGTTGGAAAATTCTTGAATACTTTTTCTATCCTTAGCAATGATATTCTGGACCTTCTGTGATTATATTTATCTCAGGTGTGGGGGCAAATTTCCTACTCTATGCCAACAAAATCCAGAGATTGCTATCAAAATCTATATCATTCCTATAAATAGATTCTTCCTTGGCTTCCTCCCTTAATTTTGGAAATTAAAACATAGATTGCTGCTACAATTCAATTCAAACTCAATACAAATGCATTTTCTCTAATCCATTATCCCACTCTCCCAGTTATCTAGGCTCATTATCTTAGAGGCAGGCTAGGTGGTGCAATGGATAGAGCTTGGATGTAAAGTCAGGAAGACCTAAGTTCAAATCCAGCCTCAGACACCTACAAACTATAACCCTGGGCAAGTCCTTAACTACTGTCTGATTCAGTTTCTCCAACTGTAAAATGAGGCCTCAATAGCACTTATCTCCCAGGTTTGCTGTGAGGATCAAATAAGATGATATTTTTCTGTGCTTAGCATAATGTTTTAAGTACTTAGTCCAGTGCCCACACATAGTAGGTGCTTAATAAGTGCTTGTTTCTTTCCTTCTTGTCTCTTAATAGGGAAACAAACAGATATGGGGGAAGGGACACTTAAGAGAAAGGATTATAATATGGATGAGATGATTACAATCAAAATAAACTTCCTAATATTAAAAAACAAAATAAAGGTCCCACATGTACAAAAATATTTATAGCAGCTCTCTTTGTGGTGGCCCCAAACTGAAAATCAAGGGAATGCCCATCAATTGGGGAATGGCTGAACAAGTTGTGGTATATGGATGTAATGGAATACTATTGTGCTGTAAGAAATGAAGAGCAGGAAGACTTTGGAGAGGCCTGGAAAGACTTAAATGAACTGATGCTGAGTGAAAGGAGCAGAACCAGGAGAACTTTGTACACAGCAACAACCACAGTGTGTGAGGAACTTTTTTGGTAGACTTAGTCCTTCACAGCAATGCAAGGACCTAAAAAATTCCCAATGGACTCTTGAGGCAAAATACCTTCCACATCCAGAGAAAGAACTATGGAATTGGATCGCAGAATAAAGCAGACCATTTACTTTTGTATTATGTTTTGTTTTGTTTTGTGGTTTCTCCCACTCATTTTAATTCTTCTATCAGCATGACTAAGGTGAAAATGTATTTAATAAGAATATATGTGTGGAACCTATATAAGATTGCACGCCATCTTGGGAAGGGAGTGAGGAAGGAGGGGGAAAGGAAGGGGAGGAACGAGAAAAAACCTAGGATATATGGAAGTGATTGTAAAAAACTGAAAATAAATAAAATAATTTTTAAAAAATAAAATTAAAAAATAAAAAATGGAAAGAAAAGAATTAGAATCTAACAGGGGTGGGTGGGTGGGTGGGAGGGGATGTAGAATACCTCAGATTGTTTCTTAGACATTTGGTCAATGGCTGAATAAATTATTAATACATAGAAGAGAACAGAAAGAAGGTTAGAAGGAAGCACAGAGAAGTAGGACAGTTTTGAAAGTAACATATATAATTTATTATATTTTTTTCTTTATAAAGAAAGCAGTAGAAATTTAAACAAGATTCATAACTTCATTTAGACTTAGCTTTTTGTGTTTTATTGTGTGTATGGAAATGTTCTGTGTGTATGTATGTGTATATATGTAAGGTCAGAATCCTAAAATCTTCCCCACCTTAAAAAGTAAAAACTTAGCATGTTCTATGGGAGCAAAAGATGGATATTTGAGAAGATAAAGACTTTGAAAGAAGCTAAAATTTTCAAAAGTCAACAGAATGATAAATCCATTTCAGGAAGTCTTCTTAGGACTAAATAAGGTAACTGGACAAAAAGATCAGTTTTTAAAATAACTCACCCTTCTCAAATCAATATGAAACAGTTACTAACAAATTGTGAGTACTCATCCATCATTGTATTAGCCAAGTCACTAAAGGTTTTGAAAAGATGTTTCAGAGAATCAAGGAAAGAAGAAAGTAAACTCCTGGAAAGCAGTATCATTTTTCTATTTATTTCTCCAGGTTCTAATATAGTTCCTTGCACATAGGAGACACATTAGTCAGTCATTTTCCATTTAGTAAGCACCTACTATGTGTCGTGCACTGTGCTAAGAAGTAGGGACATTAAAAAAAAGCAAAAATCAGTTCTTACCTCCAAGGAACTCATAGTCTAATGGGGGAGATAACATGAAAACCAACTATGAATAAATAAGATACATACAGGATAACTTGTGGGTAATTTTGGGGAGAAAGCACTAAGATCAAGGATTGGAAAAGTTTTCATATAGAAGTTGAGACTTAAACTGAGATTTGAAGGCATCTAGGGAAAGAAGAAGGTAGATATGATGAGAGAAACATTACAGGCAAGGAAGGACAGCAATAGAAAACACTCAGAGGTAAGAAATGGAATTCTGTGTTCTAGAAGTAGCAATTCTATCTTCATAACATCTCCCTTATGTACACTCTCTTTTCTCCTCTGACACGGCCACCACATTGGTACAGGTCCACATCACCTCACACCTAGACTATTGTAATAGTTGGTGGGTCTCTCTGCCTCAAGTCTCCTCCCACTACAATCCATCTTCAACTCAACTAGAAAACCGATCTTCCTAAAGTAAAAGTCTGAGCCTATCATCCCCCTATTCAATAAACTTCAATAGCTTCCTATTACCTCTAAGATAGAATAAAAAGTCCTCTATTTATCTTTTTTTTAGGCAGTCAGGATTAAATGACTTGCCCAGGGTCACACTGCTAGCAAGGGTCTGAGACCAGATTTGAACTCAAGTCCTCCTGACTCCAGAACTGGTGTTCTATCCACTGAACACCTTGTTGCTCCTCTTTTCCCCCCTTTTTTTCTCTTCCGCTTGACTTTCAAAGCCCCTCATAATATGACTCCTTCTTACCTTTCCAATTTTTTTATACCTTCCTCCCCTCTATGTTTTCCTTGGTCCAATAACACTGACCTTCTTGCTATTTCTAAAACATAATATTCCCTTTCCCAACTGTGAGCACTTTCTGTGGCTGTTCCTCATGCCTGTAATGCTTTCCTTCCTCATGTCTACTTTCTAGCTTCTCTGAATTTCTTCAAATCTCAAGTAAAGTCCCAATTTTTACATAAAAACTTTCCCAGTCCTTAATCTTAGTACTCAACCACTAAGTGAATGGAATGGGGATGTGTGAGAGAGAGTGAGGAGTTGAGGATTACACCTAGCTTCCAAGTATGTATGACTGGGAGGGTGGTGGTACCCTTAACAACAATAGGGATGTTAGGAAGACAGGAGAGTTTTGGGGAAAAGATGATGAGCTCAGTTTGGACATTTTAAGTTTAAGATGTCTTAGGGACACCTAGTTCAAGATGTCTAAAAAAAAGTAGAGATGTGTGACTGGGGATCCAAAGAAAGATTAGGGATTAATGAGTAGATCTGAGAATCATCTACATAGAGATGGTAATTGAAACCATGGTAGCTGACAATAATAACAACAGCTTACATTTATATAGCTCCTTCTGTGTGCCAAGCACTGTGCTAAGCACTTAACAAATATTATTTCATTAAATCCTCGCAACAACTCTGAGAGTCAGGAGCTATTATTATTCTCATTTTACAAATGAGGAAATAGATTAGGTGACTTGCCCAAGTGAGTAAGTATCTGAGACCAGATTTGAACTCATTTTTTCCTAACTCCAGGTCCAACAATTTATCCATTGTGCCACCTAGCTGTTGATGAGGCCATCAAGTGAAATAGAATAGAGGGAGAAGTGAAGAGAACATAGAACAGGGACTTGGGGGACACCTTCCCGTATCAGCAGGTGTGATGCAGATGAAGATCCAGCAAAGGAGACAAAGAAGTGTTCAGACAGATAAGAGGAAAACCAAAAAAGAGCAGTGTCACAGAAACCTGGAGAGAAGAAAGTAATAAGGAGAAGGTAATCAACCATGTCAAAGGCTGTAGAGAAATTAAGAAGGATGAGGATTCATTTCCCAAATATATAGGGAAATGAGTTAAATTTGTAAAAATAGGAACCATTCCCCAACTGATAAATGGTCAGAATATGAAGAGGCAGTTTTCAGAAGAAATCAAAGCTACCTACAGTCATATGAAAATGCTCTAAATCACTATTGATTAGAGAAATGCAGATTGCAACAACCCTGAGGTACCACCTCATACCTATCAGATTGGCTAACATTATAGAAAAGGAAAATGACAAATACTGGAACAGAAGTAGAAAAATTGGGACACTAATGCACTGTCGGTATAGTTGTGAACTGGTCTAACCATTCTGGAGAATAATTTGGAACTATGCCTAAAGGGCTATCAAGTTGTACCCATTCTTTGACCCAGCAATACCACTACTAGATCTGCACACCAAAGTGATGAAAGAAAAAGGGAAAATTTCTATATGTACAAAAACATTTATAGCCGCTCTTTTTGTGGTGGCTAAGAACTGGAAATTGAAGGAATGCCTATCAACTGGGAAATGACTGACAAGTTGTGGTACATGATTGTGGAATATCATTGTGTTATAAGAAATTACAAGTAGGATGGTTTCAGAAAAACCTGGGAAGACTTATGTGAACTGATGCAAAGTGAAACGAGCAGGGAACATTATACACAGTAACAGCAATATTTTAAAGATGATCAATGGTGAAAAACTTAACAACTCTGATCAATACAATGATCCAAGACAATTCCACATTTTCCATGATGAAAAATGCTATTTACCTCCAGAGAGAAATTATCATCTCTGAATACAGATTGAAGCATAATTTTTTCACTTTATTTTTCTTTCTTTTTTTGTAACATGATTAATATGGAAATGTATTTCATATGTATAATTTATATATTGCTTGCTTTCTCAATGAATAGGGGAGGAACTGGAGGAAGAGAGAAAATTGGGAACTCAAGATTTTTTTTAAATGAATGCTAAAAATGAATAATAGATTATTTTTTAAAAAGAAAAATGAGAATTAGATTTGACAATCAAGGAACCAGAGGTAACTTTGAAGAGAGCAATTTCAGTTAAATGTTGAGGTTGGAAAACAGAATGCAAAGAGTTTTAAAAAGAGTGAGAGGAAAAGAAATGGAAGCTCCTATTGTAGACAGCCTTCTCAAGAAGCTTAGCCATAAAGAGGAGGAGAGATATGGAAAGACTGGTAGTGGGAATGGATGGATCAAGTGAGAATTTTGGAGGTTTCTTTGGATGAGAGAGATATGGGGATGTTTGAAAGCAGTAGGGAAGCAACCGGGAGAGAGTGATTAGTTGAAAATTAGTGAGAAAATAAAGATGATAGAGGCAGCAATTCACTGGAGAAGATGCAATAGAATAGGATCACTTGTACAAGTAGAGAGGTTAACCTTGGCAAGGAGAAAAACTACCTCTTCTTACAAAATAGGAGTAAAGAAGGAGACAGTAGCAGAGGACATCTGAGTGGTGTGAGATGAGAAACAAGGGAGAAGAAGGAACTCTTTGCAAATAACTTCAATCTTTTCAGGGAAATATAAGACTAGGTTCTCAGCTGAGAGGGTCAGGGAGGGAGAACTATGGAAGTTTGAGGGTGGAATGAAAAGGTTTGGAAAAACTATTGTAGTGAGTAGGATAATAACTCAATTAGAGAGGCATAAAAGCAAGACATTGCCTCACTGCCAACTGAGATTATGTAATATAAACTTGTAGTAGATCCATTGTAGTAGATTCATGACTTTCTTCAGCTTTGTTCAGTTGAAGATGAGTAGGAATAAATGCGGTAGATGGAATCCAAGACTGGGACTTGACCAGGTATGATTTTTAGAGGATAAAGGGGAAAGGGATTAGAAATAAAAGGATGGCACAGAGCTGAATTGGTTCCCTAAGAAATCAAGATGGGGAAGAAGAAAATAGGGCAGGAGTGATGACCTGAGAAAGAAATAAGGGTGGAGGAGTTAAAGGTTGTTGTGATAATGAACAGCAGAGGAAGAGGGAGAATGGTAACAGATTATGATAAGATAAAGGAATTTCAGAGTTCATGAACATGGATATAGAATACTTGTGGATGGTGATAGGATCAAGGACATGACCTTCTCTGTGTGTAACTGTGATGGAGTGGAAGAATAGATCATAGGAAATTATGAAGCTGAAGAATTGGGGGGCTACAATATTTGAAGGAATGTCATTATGTATGTTGAAGTCCTATAGTATGAGGGCAGGAGTTGGTGAGGAAAGAAAAGATTCACAACCCAGAATTGAGGAAGAAATGAGAGTTTCCTGGAGATCTATAGAAAATACCTGCCTGGGAGGGCGATGGGGGGTGGGGAGGGTGAGCAAAGATGGCAGAGTAACAGCACACACTTTCTAGACCGCTGCCCCCAAGCCCAGCCAAATACCTGTAAAAAAATGACTCTAAACAAATTCTGGAACTGCAGAATCCACAGGATGATGGAGTGAAGCAAATCTCCAGCCCAAGACAGCCTGGAAGTTCCCTAGAAAATGTCTATTGTGTCACGTAGAGGACAGGGAACAATCCAGTATGGGCTGCACCAGCACAAACAAGCCCTGAGCAGACCCTGGGGAGACTGAATCTCTTATACTTGTAGCAGTTTCCAGACTTCAGGACCCCAAAACACTGAAGACAAATTGGAAGGTCAGTGGAAAAAGCCTGTGAGACCAGTGCAGGAGAGTGTAGTGATCTGTCCTCAGCCCCAGGGTGGCAGAGGGGGGAGGGGATGGAGGAACCCAAAGCAGTCACAGCAGCAGCAGGGGCAGCTACAGCCACTGTTTCTGGAGCTCCAGGCCCACAGATTGTGTGGTTACTGACTGGCTGACAGTACATTCCCCACCCCCACTGGAAGCAGAGAACTACCTTGACAAAGAGCTCAAAAGTCAAGTAATTGTCTGGGAAAATGAGCAAAAACCAGAAAAGGAATCAGACTATCTCACTTTGGTGGCAAGAAAAATCAAAGCATGCAAACAGAAAAAAACAAAGTCAAAGCTCCTCTATCAAAAACCTCCAAGAAAAATATGAATTGGTCTCTGGTCATGGAAGATCTCAAACAAGATTTTGAAAATCAAGTAACAGAAGGAGAGCAAAAATTGGGAAGAGAAATGAGAGTGATGCAAGAAAATCATGAAAATGAATCAATTGCTTGATAAAGGAGATCCAAAAGCATGCTGAAGAAAATAACACTTTAAAAAATAGACTAACCCAAATGACAGAAGAGATCCAAAAAGCCAATGAGGAGAAGAATGTCATAAAAAGCAGAATTGGCCAGATGGAAAAGGAGATCCAAAAGCTCACGGAAGAAAATAATTTCTTAAAGATTAGAATGGATCAGATGGAAGCTAATGACTTTATGAAAAATCAAGAAATTATAAGTCAAAATCAAAGGAATGAAAAAATAGCAGACAATATGAAATATTTCACTGGAAAAAACAACTGACCTGGAAAATAGATCTAGGAGAGACAATTTAAAAATTATGGGACTATCTGAAAACCATAATCAAAAAAAGAGCCTCAACATCATCTTTCATGAAATTATCAAGGAAAACTGCCTTGATATTCTAGAATTAGAGGGAAAAATAAATATTGAAAGAATTCAGTGATCACCTCCTGAAAGAGATCTGAAAAAAAAAACTCCTAGGAATATTATAGCCAAATTCCAGAATTCCCAGGTCAAGGAGAAAATATTGCAAGCAGTCAGAAAGAAACACTTTGAGTATTGTGGAAATACAATCAGGATAACACAGGCTCTAGCAGCTTCTACATTAAGGGATTGCAAGGCTTGGAATATGATATTCCAGAAGTCAAAGGAGCTAGGATTAAAACCAAAAATCACCTACCCAGCAAAACTCAGTATAATACTTCAAGGGAAAAAATGGTCATTAAATGAAATAGAGAACTTTCAAGCATTCTTGATTCTGATTTTTGACCAGAGCTGAAATTGTGATTTTCAAATGCAAGAATTAAGAGAAGCATGAAAAGGTAAACAGGAAAGAGAATTCATAAGGGACTTACTAAAGTTGAACTGTTTACATTCCTACATGGAAAGATAATAGATAACTCTTGAAATTTTTCTCAGTATTTGGGTAGTTGGAGGGATTATATACATATAGACAGAGGGCATAGGGTGAGTTGAATAGGAAGGGAAGATATCTAAAAAAGTAAAATTAAGGGATGAGAGAGGAATATATTGGGAGGAGAAAGGGAAAAATGGAATGGGGCAAACTATCTCTCATAAAAGAGGCAAGAAAAGGTTTTTTCAATGGAAGAGCAAAGGGTGGAGGTGAAAAGGAAAAGCTGAAGCTTACTCTCATCACATATGGTTTAAGGAGAGAATAACATGCATACTCAATTTGCTGCAAAAATCTATCTTACGCTACAGGAAAGTAGGGGAGAAGGAGAAAAGTGAGGTGTGGGGAGGATGATAGAAGGGAGGGAAAACGGGAGGAGAAGTAATTAGAAGTAAACACTTGGGGAGGGACAAAATCAAAAGAGAGAATAGAATAAATAGGAAAAAGGATAGGATGAAAGGAAATAAAGTTAGTCTTTCACAAAAAAAGAAAAGAAAAAAATAGCTATCCAGATCTTAGCTAGTTAATAAATATGGATTGAGTGAATCTCAAAGGAGAGTGATGGTGGTAGAGGAAGACCCTAGAAGTGGAGATGGGAAACTAGGAATGTTGCAAATGTCCCTCCCAAACTTATTTCTAACCATGTACAACTCTACTGGAGGACAAATCCCTCTGGACAATAATAGAGTACCTGAATTTGTTCCTCAGTGATTAACATACTTTCACCCCATTATGCCTACACTCTCCCTGTGACTCTGAACCCTCAGTTGCCATAAAAAACCCAGGGCTCAAACCCAGGTCACTATGAATCCAAATCTAGTGCTCCTCTCACTATACCACATTCCTTCTGTACACCGTCCTGTACCTAGGAGAAAATGTATTCACCTTGTAGGACTAGTCTTCAGCTTTAGCAAGCAAACTCCTCTGCAGCAACTCCACAACCTGAGGTAAGTGCAAGTGGCTACATCCTTCCTGCTCATTCACAGGGGAAGTCAAACTCTCAGGGCCACTCTTACATGGTCACCTAGGGAACTTTGAGGTCGTTGAGCTCAAGAGCTGCAGGCAGTCTGCAGAGTGGGTTATAACAATAACCTGGATCCAATTTCTTAAAAAAAACAAAAAGGTATCTATAGCTTGCTTCTTGTTGTGGTCTCAGCTTTGCAAAATTTGTGAACCCTCTACTGAATACAAATGGGTGCCTTACTCCATGGTAACGAGTAGTGGTTGAGAGAGCAACTGAGTTAGAGCAACTGTCATTTTCAAAATCACTCATCTGTATTACTCCTGTAAGAACCACAGTCTTCCAGCTTCTCCCTTTCTCTCACTCAGTCATCCTATCCCTCATGAATGGGGTGGAAGAGCCTTTGTATTTGGTTTGGACAATTCCTCAAGATGATAGGACTTAGTTGCTTAGGAGCCAAGAGCCAATGTGTGTTGGCTCTGAAGTCTATGGGCAATACCTGTAGAGTGACTGAACAGACATAAGGTAAAACGTATGGAGACATGAGCTGGGAGATAGGATTCAAGTTGCTGTTCCAGCACCAACTTTACCATCACGGTGCCTTATTCTTTTAGCCTCTAAGATGAAGGAAATACAAGACCCCAGGGTAAAAATAAATGGGTAGAATGTCATCTGGGAGAGCGGAGGATAGTACTATTTTATTTGTCTTTGTTTGCCTGGGACCTAACAGATTGTCTCGCACACAGTAGTATTTACTTCATTTAATTAACTTGATACCATCTGTAGGGAGAAGAAATATCCTAAGGTCCTATCCGACTCAGGCTAAGTCAGTTTTCCTTTAAAAGTATTGAAACTCTTCTTGATACTTAATTGACTTAGGTCATTGAAATAGCTTCCCGGTGGTCTAGGGCACAAAAACGCCAGGCAAGAGGTGTCAGCAGGAGTCAGACTTTGGTCCATGGAGCATCATGGGTAACACAGGTGTGGAAGCTATACCCAAGTAAATCAGCACTGTCTTCTTGATGAATATCCTTCCCTTGTTCCCAGGCTGTAGCTAAGTAAATTTTCTTTTGTTAATTGTCAGATATTGTACAGGCGTTACATTTGGTTCTAGTTTCAAACCTGAACTACTAGACTGACCTGAGTCACCTGGTCTACTGTGCTATCCTAATGCATGTGAAGAGGTAGCTTCTGAATTTCCTGCTCCCAATCAAGGACTAGAAAGAAAGGAGGTTCCTAAAGGGATGAATAGGACTTCATGGAAGGGACAAGTAAGACTTTTGGGTGGCCAGCAAGGTGACACAGTGGAGGGAGCACCAGGCCTGGAGTTGAGAAGACTCGTTTTCCTAAGCTCAAATCTGGCCTCAGACACTTACCAGCTGTGTGACCTCAGGCAAGTCACTTATCCTCTGTTTACCTCAGCTTCCTCATCTGTAAAATGAGCTGGAGAAGGAAATGACAAACTATCTGGTATCTTTGCCAAGAAAACCCCAAATGGCGTCACAAAGAGTCGGAAATGACTGAAACAGCTGAACTAAAGGCTTCATGATTCTCAGAAACTATCTGTTACTCTTCATCCTGACTATCACAAGTGGTCAGAATGAAACCTTTAAGTCAGAAAATCATGAACTGTTGGGACTGGAAGAGACAGTAGAAATCATCTTATCTAGGGATTCTTAGTCATTTTTATATCATGGACTTCTTTAGCAATCTGGTGAATCCTGTGGACTCAGAATGATGTTTTTAAATGATAGGAGGAAATGCAAAATTTCATTTAGCGGTTAGAAAGAAAAGTCAGATACAATTGAAAAAAATTACACAATGATAACAGGGGGTGTGCTTGTTTTTTAAAATTCAAACCACTTTTCTGGCAGGTATTTCTGAAAGAGGAGGGAATACCCTGAACTTGTGTCCAAAGATGACAACACTTTCCTACCAAATGTTAGATACACAAAAGACTATCACAAGTAGTGACTAGTGAGTAATTTCACTTATCTAAGCAGATAACAAAAAGAAATTGGATAAGCTAGATGGATTAGTATATAACAGAAAACACATAAAGTAAATGAGCTCTCCTTCTAGAAGCAAAATATTTGAGAGAAAGAGAAGAAGAGACAGAGAGACAGACAGAGAGAGAGAGAGAGAGAAACAATTTTTTCATTCAAGGGTAAATTCTTCTATAAAGTCTCTAGAGAGGCAAGCTGGCAATTAGGGCATGTTGAGGAGGAGGCTTTTCTCTATATGTCTGACCTCCAAAGTCTTTTCTCTCTCTCTCCAGAGTTAATCTCCAAGAATCTGGAACATATGTCCTTTCTTGGAGTAGGAAGAAAGAAGTCTTTCTTGGGGAAAGATTCTTTAAATTTCCCTTGAGCTACATTTAAGCAACCCATAACATAACCTACATGGGCAATACATATACCCCATATGCAGGGGTGTTTTCCCATCCAAGTTTATGAATCTAGCCACAAACTCCTTGGAGATCTATGAACTCCAAGTTAAGAATCCATAATCTAGTCCAGTCCTTTCATTTTACAGATAAAGAAACTCATCAAAAGAGATGAAATTACTTGACCAAGGTCAAGAAGCAAAAGTCATGAAACAGCTAAGCTCCTGTTCCCCTGGGTCTTTCTTTATTTCCTTCTTTCTCTTTCTTCCTTATTTCATTTCTATAATTGGAATGCACGATCTAAAGATGCATGGTGTAGTCAATAGAGAATTGGTATCAGAACAAGTGAATTCCAATCCTACCTGGTGGGTTCATGTCCCACTCAGGTGGGACTCCGCAAGTCACTTCAGCTTTCAGTGTCTCAAGACTACAAATTGTAGAGAAGTTGCTGATAGAGGGAATTTCCTTTGTCAATGAAATCATAAGACCAGATAAAAAAAGAATAAAGAATTCTAATTCATATCAGTAGTACTCTACTCAGCAATACATGGATAGGCTGAGGAGAACGTATAAAGAAAAGTGTGGCATAGACTTACAGGTAGCAGGACACCACCTGGTGACCAAACACTATACTCTACCTCTCCAGCAATTAACTCATTGCAGGCAGGGTCAAAGTTGGGAAGTAGTGATAGACTGTATGACAGAAATAAACAGGAATATAAAGAAAACTTTTTCTAAAAAATTTACAGAAGAAAAAAGTGCAGGAAGAAACAGAAATAAGACAATTCTATTACCACTTTGTTCAATTAGGTATAGAGGTAGTAGAAAAACAGACTTTTTTTAAAAACCTCTATAAAACAAAAGTCCATAGTATCCTATACAATATTCTTCCCCCTTCTTTATATCTTGAAATGTGTGTGTCTGTCACTTATTGTTAAGTTTGCAATAAAACTGTTTTTTAATTGTCTAATCATGTTACAGTGTGCTTATAGACAGTATGTCTAGATGTTCAGTTGTTTCAGACTCTTTGTCACCTCATTTAGTGTTTTCTTGGCAAAGATATTGAAGTGGTTTACCATTTCCTTCTCAAGTTCATTTTATAGATGAGGAAGCTGAAGCAAACAGGGTTATGTCACACAGCTAGCAAGGATCTGAGGCCAGATTTAAACTCACAAAAATGAGTACTCCTGGCTTCAGGATCATCTCTCTATCTACTACTGTATATCTAGAAGCCACCACCTAAACCAGCTGTCTCAAAACAAAAAGTACTAATTACTCAAAGCATAGTAGTATAATACATTCTGACAACATTCTCCTTCCTGAATCAACGGACAATTCAAGTGTAGTAACTCTACTGAGTCAGAAGGAATGAATTCAAATCTCAACTCTTCCACTTCAAGCACTGTGACCTTGGACAAGTCATTTCCTTTCTTTAACCTTAGTTTCACCATCTATAAAATGAGGACATTGACTAACTGATCTCTAAGATGCCTGCTAGCTCTAAATCTTATGGTCTTAGGAGTTATAGATCAAATCCTTTTCTGCAAAGGAGATGAGGAAGATCAGAACATTTTCCATCCCTCGATAACCTTTAGGTCAAACACAATGGGGAGATACTGCAATTACAGGGGGAATCAGTCAACATTTGCTATGTGCAGACTCCGATATTCAGCACAAATACTAGGCTACCTTCATATGGTGAAAAGGAAGGCATATTGGAATAGCTATAGGCAGTGGTAAAGTGGATAGGGCTCAGAGTCTGAAAGACATGAATTCAAATCCTACCTCAGACACTTAATAGCTGAATGGGACTATTGAGAGCACTACTCTCACAGGATTATTGGGAGGATCAAATAAGTTGACATAAATAAAGCACTCTAAAAAATCTATATAAATGCAACTATCATAAATATTATTATTTGGAGTCAGAGAACTTGGATTTAATTGTTGGCTGCCCAAAGATAGGTTCATAGACACAAAGTTGGAAGGTTATTGAATATAATCACCTCATTTTACAGATGAGAAAACTGAGGTCCAGGGAAGTTAAGTAACTTGCCAAGGTTACACAGGTAACAAGTAATGGCAAAGCTAACATTTGAACTGAAGACCCCTGACTCCATATCCCATGTGCTTACACAGGCAAGGACTGGATTAGTGCTTGCATAGGTGGGCTAGAGAAAAGAGAAAAAAATCTGAGGTTGAAAGGCATCAGAATTTAGTGGAAAAAAAAAAAAAAAAGAATGGGACCTAGGATAGGGTTTGAGGCCTGAATCTTATTTGTATGACCATGGGAAGTTTTGAAATAATAATATGTCTACAAACTACCAGGTAATAATGAAAAAAGTGCTTTGTAAAAATAAAAACCCTTGAGTCCTATACAAACAGGAGCAATTTTGGCATTCACTATATCCAATCTGTTGCTAAATCTTGTCAATTGTAAACAAGGAGTAGAAAGAGGAGTAACGTGAAATAATTTCAGAAAGGTAGGGTGGAACTTAGAATATCTCTCACAACTACCCACTTCTCTCCTCACTTGCATGGGCCTAGATTGTTGCAATAATCTCCTCATTTTGTCTCCCAGTGTCTCCCCTTGCCAATCCGTTCTCCATAAGGTTGACAAAATAACTTCCCTAAAGCATCAGTCTAGACATGTAACTCTTCTACTCAAGAACCAGCCTTTGGTGGCTCACTATTGCTTCTAGGATACAATAAAAATTTCCCAATTTGACATTTAAAGATCTCCACAGTCTAGTTCCAGCCTTTGAACTTTTTTCACCTCACTCCCCAGGAGGTCTGGATTTATGAGCTGTACAAACAAGATAGAATTGAAGGGAAAGTGAAACAATTTGTTGAACAAAATTCAACAAGGTTGCAATTACCTCCTGGGAAATTTTAATAGGTGATAGGTTTACTTTTTATAACAATAATAACTACTGACATTTACATAGTGCTATAAGGTTTTCAAAACTTTAATATCTCATATGATCCTCACGTTAGGAAGTAGGTGCTATTATTATCCCTATTTTACAGGTAAGGAACTGAGGTACAGGGCAATAAAGTGACTTGCCCAGGGCCACACAGCTAAATAAGTGTCTGAAGCCATATTTGAACTCAAGGTTTCCTTTCTCCAAGTCCAGCACTCTATCCACTATACCACTTGGGTACCTTTTAATGTTTAAATGTTTGTTAATGAATGATTAGAGGTATTTTGTACTTTAAGCATTTAATTGGTGATAAAGGAAATAATTTCCATATACTTGACATCAACTTTGTATAGTGAGTAATATTTCTGGAAGAGATGCTGACCCTTTAGGGTAGAGCCTAGATGAAAGCCATGACTAAGCTTTGTGTAAGGGACTGCGGTAGCTTGATGGCCCAGTGGATAGAGCACTAGTCTGGACTGTGGAAGACTTAGGTTCATATTTAGCTTCAGATCCTTACAAGTTGTGTGACTTTGAGCAACTCATTTAACCTCTGTTTGCTTCAGTTTCTAAAACTGTTAAAAGGGGGTAATAATAGCACATGCACACACAGAGAATTGTTGTCAACAAACATTACTTAATTATCTTTTAAAGAAGTTTTTATCAATTTTTTTGTTTGCTTCTTATGTCACCATAGTTATCTCAAGTATCTCTCTCCTCCCCCTCCCAGAGAGCCATCATATGACAAATTGTATTTTTTAGAGAGAAAGAAAAATCAGCACATGTGATCAATACATTGAAAAAGTCTGGAAACAAGTGTAATGGGTAACACCTGTGAACCTCCCAATTCCACAAAGGGGTAGATGTCTTTTCACATTTCTTCATTCAAGTTCTGAGTTAATAAATATTTATTAAGTTCCTACTATGTACCAAGCACTGCAAAAAACAATGGAGGATACAAATATAAAAAAAAAGAAAGTTTGACCCTGGCCTCAAGGAGCTTACAATCCAATGAGGAACACAACACAAAAGAAAAGCTGGGAGGGCAAGGGAGGAGAAGGTACCTGGCCTGGGAGCATAAGAAAGAAACTGAAGAAGTCTAAAATAAGCACTTCAGGAGAATTCAAAGCTGTCTGAAATGAAGGCTGGAAAATGAGGAGACATCTTAGGATAGGATCAAATTGTGGTGAGGATGAAATGAGAAAGTATTTCTAAAGAGCTTAGCACAGTAGTACTCAGGTGTTTAATAATTCCCTCTCTCCCTCCCTCCCTATTTTCTTTCTGTCCTCCCTCCCTCTTCTTTTCTTTTCTCCCTCCATTCCTTTCTTCCCCAAATTCCAAGCTGGCCACAATGAAAACAAGATGGAATGCCCTCCATTTGTTGTCAGACTCCACCAGGATTGAACTCCATCTATTTGATCACATAACTGGAGGCCCTTTGTGAGAAGCCACCTTTCCCTGCCAGCACACAAATGACATCTATGGGATCTCATCTAGCTCAACACCCTCATTATGAAGTCACTTCTCAAGGGTGAAAGGGACTTGCCCACTATCACCCAATTAGTGGCAGAGCCAGGAATATAATTCAGGTCTCTTGACAACCCCTCTGCTTCCTGTCACGGAGTTGTCACCTCATCCTCAAGTTGCCCTTGAGTTGTTTAAAGGTCTACACCGATGGATAAGCTATAGTATTCCTTTATTTCTTCAACTGAAGTAATTACAAAGAAAACCTGCTTTTTTTCCCTTTCATTTTATGCAGGAGGTCAAACCCATGAAAGTTATATGCCTGACCCCAGCTCTATGCCCTATATTTCTCAGGAAGGGGTGAATTTGAATGAAAGAAGGAGGAAATCCCATAATGTATAAAGTGTGGCATTCTGGGTACTTGATATAAGTTTGCATTGGGGTACTTGATATACGTTTGCACTGGGGTAGAGATGACATGACTTTTGAAAAAAACCTTCAACTTGAACTCCAGAATGGCCACAAGACATTTGGAGGAGGGAGGAATGAAATGCTGTTTTGTGGAAAGACTGGGGAAATCAGTCTGAGATACTGGGTTTTAAACCCATCTGGGATTAGCTACCTAAACTAGGTAACTAAATGGATAGAGTGCGAGACTAGAAGTCAGGAAGATCTAAGTTTTCCACTTAGTAGCTGTGTGACCCTGGACAAGTCACTTCACCTCTGTTTACCTCAGTTTCCTCAACTATAAAATGGAGAAAATAGCGACATCTGCCTCCCAGGGTTGTGAGGATCAAATAAGATAATTTATATAAAGCTATTTGTAAACTTTAGAGTCATAGCAAGGCAAGTATTGTTGTTGACTCGGTGACTTTCAGCAAGTTCCTTTACCCTTTCTAGAACTCATCTTCCTCATTTGTAAAATGAGGATATTGAATGAGATGAATCCCCAAGTTCCCCTCTAGGGCTAAATCTTTAATCCTATGACTATAAGTGATCCCTGCCACCCACAAGAAGTCCCTAAAAAATGAAGTCAGCAGAATCAGGAAAATGCTACACACAAGGCTTGCAAAAAAGAACCAAAAATGAAACTCTTTTGACTAGTCTTGACCCCAGAAAAGAGTTGAGAAAGTGACCCTCCTTCTCTTCTTTGCAGAGGTGGGAGGGGGGAAGGAAGAGGGATTCTGAATGTAGCATATTTCATATCCTCTTACAATGTAGGTGGTGTGTTTGTTTCAGTAAACTGCTCTCCCATCCCCCAGCCTTTTTTATTTCATTGTTACAAGGGACATGTTGCCAGGCAGGAAATATATTTAGAAATGAAGATGATATATAATAATGAAAGATATCAAATAACTAAAAAAACAAAAACAAAAGTCCTTAGATCTTCTGAAGGTAAGTGGCTCAGACCTGTACCTAATATTTTTCTTTCTTTAGGAAAACTTACCCAAAAATGACTGAAGTAAGCAATATGAAAAGAATTCTCAAATCAACTTATTAGGACCAATTCCAGAACACTCACCATCTGGGGACCCAGAGAGGCTACTATATCTCTAGGAAAAAGGGAAGTTAATTTGGGATGAAAAGGGGTGGAGATAGAGAAAAAAAGATTCAGCCTCTGGTAGCTTCTTATTTTAACTAGTTATTCTTACTACCTACATGATAAACTCAATTGTTTCTACGTTGCTTAAGAGTTTTATAGGCACCTTTAAAATTTTCAGTATCCTAAACTAAGCCCAAGTCCATGCCTCCCAGGAGTGTGCTGGAACCAGCTCTAACCATTTGCTGACCCAGTTTTTTTTTTTTTATTTTTTGATAAACATTTTGCTAAGTACATACACCTCAGAAATCTGCAATTGCTACAAATCAGGCTTGATTTATTATTTTGTTGATTAAAAGTGATAATAAGTTGATTGGAAGTGATAGTAATGCAGATTATGCCTAAAAATATATGCATGCATTTCCCTCCTCCCTCCAAAAAAGAAAAGCTTATTAAACATTTAGCAGCATAATCATTGAGCTCAGCAGGTGTATAGTGTGTTAGCCCTTCATAGCTGAAGAAGACCACACCATCAGAGAAATGATGACATGACTTGTACTTGACTTTGTTTTGAGTGAGGGAGGGCTGTGCAGCTCACCAGCCTCACTTCTCCTCCAGAGCCATCTGAATCCAGTGACCAGATATTCATCAGGATGACTGGAGATGACCCAGGATGAGGCAGTTGGGGTTAAGTGACTTGCCCAAGGTCACACAGCTAGTGAGTGTTAAGTGTCTGAGGTGAGATTTGAACTCAGGTCCTCCTGACTCCTGCACTGGTGCGCTATCCACTGCATCACCTAGCTGCCCAGAGAATGAAGTTATCACCACACTGGAGGCTTGGTGATTCTAGACTAGTGTAGTAGTAGTAGTAGTAGTAGTAATAGTAGTAGTAGTCATAGTAGTAGTAGTAATATTAGTGGTGGTGGTAGCAGTAGTAGCAGTCATAGTAGTAGGAGTAGTAATATTAACAATAATAATAGCAGCAATAACAATAATGTATTTATATAGTGCTCTAAGGTTTGCAAGGTGTTTTATATCCATTATCTCATTTGAACCTCACAACACTCCCTGATACTCTATTTACAATTCTGCAAAAACTCATCATCCTTCTATTGCTTATCAACATCCCCACACCTCTACTGGCCCTATACTCTCATGGAGACCAGAAGCAGGAGGGCATCCCTCATTATGGTCAGTGCCTTGTGGATCCTAACAGAATCACTGGCATTGGTCCATTCCAAAAGGAATTCTCTCTTCTTCACAGATGAGGAAATTCTAAGGTAGAGCCAGAGCCAGAGTTCAGATCTCCAGTCTTTATAACCATCTCCCAAAAGGTTCTCTCTTTCACCTTTGGTTCCCTATGTATTCAGAAACTTGAGGAGTGGGGGCAGGCATAAGAGGTAGGAAAGGAGAGCAGAAGAGCATAGTCTATAGTAAAAGAAAATGTTAATGTACAGATGGTCAACCTGGTATCTCGGACTTTATAACTTTAATGACCTATTGTATGGTATTAGGTAAGATATTATCTTTTCTAGTATTGATCACATGACATGGGTAGACACTGGCACAGGACCAGCAAGCATGACATGCCCTCATCAAAGAAGGTGGTTTGCTCTATGAACAAAGCAGAATTGAAGTAGCTCAAAAGAAATGTAAGATGTTCAGATTTAGAGAATCTACCACAAATGTTCATGTGGACTATTCTTGTCCGACCTGTGGTAGAGCATTTTGAGCTTGTATTGGTCTGATCAGCTACAGTCAGACATGCTGTAATTTTATTCTAACTAGTGATATCATTTTAGTCCTTTTCTATAATGAAGGACAACAACCAACCAATCCTTCTCTGGACCTGTTTTTCCTTCAGTGCAATTACAGGAACAATCACTGATTAATAAAGAATCATAAATTGTGGAGCCAAAATGAACCTTAAAAATAACAGTCCAATTGCCCCCCCCTCTCCTCTCTCTTGCTCTTCCTCTCTCTGGAGTGGAGGAAGGGGAAGTAGATCTAGAGCAATGATTTTGTTTGTATGGGGAACTTGGAGCATGTGGGAAACACAACAGGGGTATATACACTTGTGTCAGCTCTTACTCTGCTGATTGTTAATTTTCAGTAAGACCATTTTACACCTCAGAAATTAGCAAAGCTTTGATTGTTTTGATTATCTAAATTTAAACTAAACTTAAAAGTAATGGAGAAAATGTTAAATAATACAGATTACATTTCTAGAGTTAGTGTTGAGACATTTACCAGAACTGCCTTGATATTCCCCTCTCATGTATGGGGTCCCCAGTATGACTATATGTCACACACACACACACACACACACACACAGAGTCAGCTAAGGGAGTAAATCAATTCTAAGCAAATTTATAGTAAGAGAAGGTAAATAGCATATTTCCTAGTACTCCCATTTCACAGATTCTACAAATACACCATAAATAAGAAGATCGAGTACTCATTGGAACTGTGAGTGAGGGACAAATACATAAGAGATATATGTGACAGGCATAACCCTCATATGTAGGGCACATCCTTAGACCATTTATCAGGTGAGGAATGATTATTTTTCCATGCATTTGTATCAATTGTTTAAATATCTTGGAAATGAGACTTTTGTCAGAGAAACTTGCTGCAAAGATTTTTTTCCCCAGTTAATTGTTTTCTTTTCATCTTAGCATCATGAGATTTCTTTATGCAAAAGCTTTTTATTTTATGTAATCAAAATGATCCATTTATTTTTCTAATTTGTTGGCATGTGAACTTTTATCATGTAGAACTATACTATATACTATAACACACTATAAGGTACATACTATAACATCAGTATTATAAGAATGAGCAATCTTAAGGATTTATAAACTAATGAAGAATAAAATTAAGAGAACCAGGAAAAATAAATCACACAATAATAACACCATAAAAATAAACAAGTTGTAAGAAATATGATCAATGCAATGATCATTCATGATTCCAGAGGAAACACAGTCTATTCATTGTTGGGGGTGTAAGCTCAGTTTCATGAGGACAGTCTCGGGCAGGTAAAAGTGAGGACCTCTAAACCTCAGAGTTCTCATGAGGCCCCCCAGGGAACAGCTGCGAATTGAGGCGTGAAACATGGGCTATCTCGTGCATTTCCACCTCTTCTCAGTGGGAAACTTGCTGGGGAGAGCATCCCACCCTTGAGATTGGCCCGTGGTCTGAGCACACCTGTTGTTGACTAGCTAGGGGCTGAGAGCACGCATGGTATTCACGTGCAAACTATGCGGTGGGAGAGCTTAAGTAGGGACAGGAAAGCCTGAAGGCCCTCTTCTGGATTCAGAGTCCCCTCCAGGGGCTCTTCGCGCTGAGGGGCCCTTGGAGGGAAGAGGGTCCCTCCCCTCTCCCGCTCCCATCCTCTTGCTGTACAATCCTTGCCCCTTGGGAGGAGGAGGATTCCTCTCTCCTGGGGAAGAATTCACCCTGCACATGTAACTAAGACCCTGAATAAAGCCTAACCCTTGTTCAACTCTAGAAAGTCTCTTCTCTCAACACGTTTATCCAGTTGGCCACTGAAGACCTGCGAAGGTAAGACTTGGGTAGCCCATCGGCCTCTAGGCCGAACAATTCATTAACTGGGAGGTGATGGATTTAAGGTGAAGAATGACACATATATATTTTTGTGTATAGTCTTTGGGGGAATATTTTTTCCTTAACTATGCATATTTGTTACAAAAATTTGCTTCTTTTTATTTTTCAATAGGGTGGAGGTGGGAGGGAGAAAAATAGATTTCTATTAAATAGTAAGGTGGGGAGGGTGATACAGATGTTGAATGTTTTATGTACTTTCAGACAAAGTCACTATTATTAGTTTTACTTAACTGTTTAGCTTTGTTACAAGGGACCTCTCACAAAGCAGCAGTGATCTGTAAATGCAATATAAAAACAAAATACATCAATAAAACTGAAAAAAAAAAGAAAATCCTCAATCTAAATTTAATTATGGCTTATGTCTAGAACCATTCCCTATTGGGTGTGGCATCTGAGGGTGTGGGGAGGGGGAAGGGGAAAGGAATAAGCATTTACATAATATTTATTGTGTGCCAGGCACTGTGTTAAGCACTTTTTACCAAATATTATTTGAATCTCACAGCAACTCTGTGAGGTGTGTACTGTTATCATCCTTATTTTACAGTTCTGGCAAAGGGAAGTTATGTGACTTGCATGGAGTCACACAGCTAGTGAGTATCTGAGTTTGGATTTGAACTCAAGTCTTCCTAACTTCAAGCCTGGGGCTCTACCTACTGTGCCACAGGGGTTCATTGTTCCACCGGTCTCATGGTAACTGGGTATTCTCTGCTGGTGTCAGACTCTTGCTCCCTGCTGCCAGATTCTACTCAATCTCTTCAGTACCACTTGGCAGCCCTACAAGCTCCTTTCTACTAAGTACAGTAGCCAGACAGGTTCACGACAAACTTCAGCCACAACTTCTACACTTAACTACAAAAGCCAAGCAAAGTACCCCTATGTCTATGTGGGAATCAAAGTATTATGTTCCAGAAAATTATCTCACTTAAGGTAAAATATTTGCTAGTTCCTCCTTGGGTTATCATTCAAATATGTGAGTCAGAATAAAAACTAAGGTAAGGAAGTAAAGTTATTTTCCTCTAGTCATTTAGCCAGCACTTTCACCTTTATTATATATATCTATCAACAAAACCCTAATTGTTTTGGTAATGTATTTTGACCAAAACTTCTGTGGTACAAAAAGGTTAAATGACTTACTCATATTCATACAGCTAGTAAATGTTCACCACAGGACTTATGTAATCCAACTTAACTTCCCCAAAACCCCCAAATTTGGGCTAATAATGATATACCTTTAAAAGGATCACAAAGAGTTGAGAAAATTTTACAAGAGAGGAAAGAAACTACAGTTAACTGTCATTGGAGAAAATTTATAAGCCATTTTGACAAAACTGACATAACTACATTTTGATGAGAATTTCTGAGAATATACAAGTGTTTTAGAGGAAGAGATATTTGCCAACGCACAAGCAGATAAACAGCTAGACTGATAAGATAGGAGTGACTGGAATGGAAATGAGGCTGAACAGCCAGAAGCAATTGACAGCTGGTGAGAATTCCAAATTACTTTGGCTTCAAGGTCCTTCACAGCTGATACATTATTTGAATGTTTTGTTAGGTTTCTTTATTAATTGATACTTAATTGATATTTAATAATTATTGATAGTTAACAATTGATAATTTTAACTTATCTGCCTCAATTTCCCCCTCTGTAAAATTAGGATAACAATAATACCTATCTCCCAGAGTTGTTGTGAGGATAAAATTAGATAATATTTGTCAAGTACTTTGCAAATCCTAAAGTGTTTTATAAATGCTTGCAATAATGTAAATTAAAAGAACAAAAAAATGAAACTCCTCTCTATAATTATAATGACCAGTCTTCACCCCAGAAAACAGTTGAGAAAATGAACCTCCTTTTTTCTTTGCAGAGGTAGGGGGAGGGAGGTTTGAATGTAGAATGTTCCATATCCTCTAATAATGTAGGTGATGTGTGAGTTTCAGCAAACTTCTGGTACCTTTTATTTCATTGTTACAAGCTTCTATTAGTAGTCTACAAAAATCAATATGAGATAATAGTTTGACATAGCAGTCAAAAAAATTTTTTTTAAATCTTGGCCTACTTAACAGAGACACTATGTCTAGTAGGGAGGTAATGCGCATTTACTAAGCACTTCCTAAGTGCCAGGCATTGTGCTAAATGCTTTAGAAATATTGTCTCATTTGATCCTTTCAACATCCCTCCAAGGTAGACCCTGTTATGATCCCTATTTTGCAACTGAGGAAACTGAGACGGAGATTAAATGGTTTACCTGGAGTAGCCAGATTTGAACTCAAGTCTTCCTAATTCCACAATCAGGATTCTATTCATTGCACGACCTAACTGTCCCTAGTGGGGTGTGGATAGGAGTAATAGTATCCTTTAACTCTACACTGATCAAACCATTTATGGAGTATCATTTATGGAGCATTATATTCTAGGTGCCCCTGAGAGAAATGATTATTAATAATCAATATTTGGCGGGGAGACTCAGAGGTCTCCCCTCTTCCAAAGTCCAGATTTTAAATTCAGTCTCTTGAAGGACATTAATGATAATGAGATTGAATTAATTCTCTTCAATCTTGGTCAGACCCCACCCAACTTTACAAGGAACTTAATCTAAAGTGGAGAAATCCTTTGTGTTTGTCCTTCGTAGCCAAAGAAGACCATGCCATCAGAGAAATAATGACATGACTTGCAATTGACTTTGTTTTGGGTGAGGGAGGGCTGTGCAGGTCACCAGCCTTACTTCTCGTCCACAGCCATCTGAATCCAGTGACCAGATATTCATCAGGATGACTGGAGATGACCCAGGATGAGGCAATTGGAGTAAAGTGACTTGCCAAAGGTCACACAGCTAGTGAGTGTCAAGTGTCTGAGGTGAGATTTGAACTCAAGTCTTCCTGACTCCTGCTGTATCCACTGCACCACCTAGCTGCCCTCATTGTTTAAGTAGATGATAGAAGAAAGAGTGAGGAGCCAAGAATGGAGGACAAGGAAGCCCTGACAGGTCACGGTGGTAAAACAGAAATACAAAGAATTCAGAGGCAGAGCCTAAAATAGTCCAGACTAAAGATAAACAGGCCAGCATCTGACATCATAAAAGTCAGTAAAGGGGAAGCCATGTGGCAGAGTGGATAGAGTGCTGGGCTTGGATATACAAATAGGATAAATTGGAGGTAATCAATAGAGGAAAAGCACTAGCATTATTAATAAAGGATTCCTGTAGAAGTTTTTCCTGGGAACTTGATAGAAACCAGGAGGTAAGATGAGGAAGGAGAGAATGCTAGACATGGGCAACATGTCTGGAGGTGGAGAGTCTTGTTTAAGGAACAGCAGAGAAGTCAGTGTCACTGATCATAGTGTGTGTGTGTGTGTGTGTGTGTGTGTGTGTGTGTGTGTGTGTGTGTGTGACTAGAAGGGTAGGAGGGAGCCAAGTTGTAAAGGAGTAAATGGAACTATTTTGCATTTGATCTTCAAAGGGATAGGAAGCCACTGGAGTTTACTGAAGGAGAGGGGATGTGATACTGCAGTCACTGGGAAGAAAATGCTTTTGTAAACTATTTATATTTATATATCTATGCATAGATATATGATACATTTCAGGACCACTCTCTATTATCTGTGCAAATCCTACCATCCTTTAAGGCCCAATTTAATTCTCATTTCCTTCAGGAAACCAACCTTAAGTTCCCAAAGTGATGTCTCTTTCCTCTGAGTTAACCTAAGGCTTACAGTATGTGCCACAGCATTTTAACAATCATATACCATTTTGTATTGTATACCACTGTCTCATGCATATATCTTGACTCCCTCTTGAGATTATAAATTCTGTGATGCCAGAGACCCTGTAATAGGACTGTAAATTTAGCCTTCCAAGGGGCCTTAGAGAGAAGGTTAGGGTTCTCATATTTCCATATCCATTTCTGAATTCCAAGGTATCTAGAATAGTTATCAGGCACTGAAACTTCAGTGGAGACAGATCCTTTTGTCTAGATAGTCCAGGGCTGGGGATGGTCTAAGTATACAGTTTCTCCATCCAAGAATGATATGATGTCACTCCTGGCACCTCATTGAGCACCTACTCTTTGAATTATAGCTGTGAACTTGCTGCCATCGTTGTCTCTGTTCTAAGAGAGAGGGTTAAATGACCATCCTTTTATTAATAACATGTTGACCTTATTAATGAGTATTATTAATTAAATTACCCAGGAAAATATGTATCTCAAACTTTTTTAATCATAACATCCCATTTTAGGAAAGAACTTGATAAGGTGAAGGGAATCCATAAGATGGTAACCAGAATAGCAAAGAGCCATAAGATTATGATTTCTATCAACTATTTGAAAGAAGAGAGGATGTCAGACCTAGAAATGAAAAGACATGGTGGGGGAAGAGAGAGAAATATGCTATTGTTTTAAAGTATTGAAACAGGGGGTGGAGCCAAGATGGCGGAGTAGAAAGACACACATACGGAGGCTGCCCCCACACAGCCCATAAAACACCTGTAGAGAGGGACTCTCAACAAATTTTGGAGCAGTGGAAGTGGAGAACAACAGAGTGGAGGAGATTTCCAGCCCAGGGTGACCTGAAAGACCCACAGGAAATGTCAATTGCACCAGACGTGAAGCGGAGCTCAGAGCATGGAGCCCAGCCCAGCCTTGGCTGTGCATTCACAGCTCATGAACAGCCCTCTGGGGCAGAATCTTCATTCGGGGAAACCCCAGTCCCAGCAGCAGAGGGTCCGCAGATCCCTCAACCCGACAGGTGCCAAAGGTCAGTGATGGGGTTTATTAAGCTGGCCAGGAAGGGAGAAGGGCCTTCACATTGGGCAGGCGGCAGTAGTTCTCAGGGCAGCCCCTACAGCAGCCTGAGACCATAGCTAGATCGTCAAAACCCCTGGGGGCACTGAAGAGTTGAGTCTTACCTCAGCCCTGTGTAGATGCCCTGAAGCAGCTGAATGGAGGCCCTGCCCCCATAGCTTGACTGAATCCCACCCCCCCCAGTGCTAGCTTGGCGGAACTGGAAGTCAGCTGCCTGTGGAGAGGAAACGATGCTAAGATTCTGGGCACAAAAATCCTTCCCTGCGCCCAGACCAGTACATACTTGATTGTGCCACCTTGGAGGAACTGATGTCTTACAGGTCCCCAGAGTATACCCTACTCTTGACAAAAGACCCAAAAGTCAAGTAACTGGTTGGGAAAATGCCCAAAAAAGGGGGGGAAAAAAGACTATAGAAGGTTACTTTCTTGGTGAACAGATATCTTCTCCCATCCTTTTAGATGAGGAAGAACAATGCTTACCATCAGGGAAAGATATAAAAGTCAAGGCTTCTGTATCCCAAACATCCAAAATAAATATTCAGTGGGCTCAGGCCATGGAAGAGCTCAAAAAGGATTTTCAAAATCAAGTTAGAGAGGTGGAGGAAAAACTGGGAAGAGAAATGAGAGAGATGCAAGAAAAACATGAAAAGCAGATCAACACCTTGCTAAAGGAGACCCAAAAAAATGCTGAAGAAAATAACACCTTGAAAAATAGGCTAACTCAATTGGCAAAAGAGGGTCAAAAAGCCAATGAGGAGAAGAAAATGCTTTCAAAAGCAGAATTAGCCAAATGGAAAAGGAGATTCAAAAGCTCACTGAAGAAAATAGTTCTTTCAAAATTAGAATGGAACAGATGGAGGCTAATGACTTTATGAGAAACCAAGAAATCACAAAACAAAACCAAAAGAATGAAAAAATGGAAGATAATGTGAAATATCTCATTGGGAAAACAACTGACCTGGAAAATAGATCCAGGAGAGACAACTTAAAAATTATGGACTACCTGAAAGCCATGATAAAAAAAAAAGCCTAGACATCATCTTTCATGAAATTATCAAGGAAAACTGCCCTGAGATTCTAGAACCAGAGGGCAAAATAAATATTCAAGGAATCCACTGATCACCTCCTGAAAGAGATCCAAAAAGAGAAACTCCTAGGAACATTGTGGCCAAATTCCAGAGTTCCCAGGTCAAGAAGAAAATATTGCAAGCAGCTAGAAAGAAATAATTCAAGTATTGTGGAAATACTATCAGGATAACACAAGATCTAGCAGCTTCTACATTAAGGGATCGAAGGGCGTGGAATATGATATTCCAGAAGTCAAAGGAACTAGAACTAAAACCAAGAATCACCTACTCAGCAAAACTGAGTATAATACTTCAGGGGAAAAATTGGTCTTTCAATGAAATGGAAGACTTTCAAACATTCTTGATGAAAAGACCAGAGCTGAAAAGAAAATTTGACCTTCAAACATAAGAATCAAGAGAAGCATGAAAAGGTAAACAGTAAAGAGAAATCATAAGGGACTTACTAAAGTTGAACTGTTTACATTCCTACACGGAAAGACAATATTTGTAACTCTTGAAACTTTTTTCAGTATCTGGGTAGTTGGTGGGATTACACACACACACACACACACACACACACACACACACAGCACAGGGTGAATTGAATAGGATGGGATTATATCTTAAAAAAATGAAATTAATGGGTGAAAGAGAAATATATTGGGAGGAGAAAGGGAGAAATGGAAGGGGGCAGGTTATCTCTCATAAAAGAGGCAAATAAAAGACTTTTCAGTGGAGGGAAAAAGAGGAGAGGTGAGAGAAAAAACATGAAGCTTACTCTCATCACATTCGACTAAAGGAAGGAATAAAATGCACACTCATTTTGGTATGAAAACCTATCTTACAATACAAGAAAGTGGGGGAGAAGGGGATCAGCAGGGTGGAGGGGGATGATGGAAGGGAGGGCAGTGGGAGGAGGGAGCAATTTGAAGTCAACACTCTTGGGGAGGGACAGGATCAAACGAGAGAATAGAAGCAATGTGGGGCAGGGTAGGATGGAGGGAAATATAGTTAGTCTTACACAACATGACTATTATGGAAGGCATTTGCAAAACTACACAGATATGGCCTATATTGAATTGCTTGCCTTCCCAAAGGGAATGGGTGGGGAGGGAGGGATGGGGAGAAGTTGGAACTCAGACTTTTAGGAACAACTGTTGAGTATTGTTCTTGCTACTAGGAAATAGAAATACAGATAATGGGGTATAGAAAGTTATCTTGCCCTACAGGACAAAAGAGAAGATGGGGTTAGGGAAGGGAGGGATATTAGAAGAGAGGGCAGATTGGTGATAGGGGCAATTAGAATGCTTGGCGTTTTGGGGTGGGGGGAGGGGAGAAATGGGAAGAAAATTTGAAACCCCAAATTTTGTGGAAATGAATGTTGAAAAGTTAAATAAATAAATAAATTTAAAAAAAAATAAAGCATTTAAACAAACATATGGTAGCAGAGGGTGTTCATCTTGTTCTGCTCCCCTCTAGAGCGACAAGCCAGGAGCAACATGTGCATGTTTTTAAAAGAGACATAGTTAGGTTTAACTTTAGGAAAAATATATTAACAGAGTTCTTCAAAATTCTAAAATGGGGAACTTTGGGAGGATAATAGGTTTCCTATGGTGCAGATTTCAAGCAAAAGCTGTTTGTTGGGAGTGTTTGTAGAGCAGATCCTTGTTCAGGTCCGTGTTAGACCAGGGGTTTTTAAGCCTGGGAGCTGTAAATTTGTTTTATATAACTGTATTTCAATGAGTTCTCTTGTAATACTATGTATTTTATGCACCGAATAATATTATTCTTAGGAGGGGTCCCTAGACTTCCCCAGACTGTCAAAGGGCTCCAAAGTTTTGTATCCAAAGGACACCAAGTTAAGAACCCCTGAGTTACAATATAAGTTTTCTGATGTCCCTTCCAACTCCATGAGTTGGTGATATGAGGAGATTGAGGTTCTGAGAGATCTAATGCCCAAAGTCGCAAAGTCAATGGAGCAGTAACTTCCTAAAAAGAAACCAAGCTCATTAAAGGTATTGTTTAGGGTTTATCTTCAAATTTCACTGCTATGAATTTGAAGCTACATCGCCATCTTTCTTTCGCAAATGTTGCCAATGCATTCACATAAAAAATGTTCTTGTACTTGGACACAAGAGGGCACCATTTCCTAAGGAATTGTTCACCAGCACTTCTAGCCCTTGATCCCTAGAGTAAATTGTTGGGTTTGAATTCGTTTTAGGAGAAATACAGATTGCAGAAAAGAAAGATCTCTTTGAAGACACTACAGGAAAAAGGGAGCATTTCTAGTAGATGCTGGAAAAGTATGAAATAATGAAAAGAGTGCTGCAACTGGAGCCAGAAGACCTGGGCTCAAATCACCACTTTTAATCCAGTGAGAGGTTAGGTAGGTTATTTTTTGTTTCCAAGCCTAATTTCTTCATCTGTAAAGCGAGGAGGCTAATCTAGAGTTAGAAGTGGGGAACCTGTAGCCTCAAGTGACCCTCTAGGTCTTCAAGTGTGGTCCTTTGACTGAATTCAACCTTCACAGAACAATTCTCCAAAAGAATTCAGTCAAAGGACTGCCATGGATCCCCTACCCTGTCCTAGAAAGTAGGATGTAGGGGTAAGTCCAGTTCTAGATCTTATTACTTACCAGGTAATTTATTACCTACATTCTTTCTCCCTGGCAACCGAAAGAATGGTGAACCAGGAAGCTCTGATATGCACTCTGTCACTGTTTTCATTGTGAAGTAAGATTACAAGACTAAGTGTGATCTAAGACTTAGTATCTGGACTAAATATGATCTTGACAAGTCAATATGATGAGGGCTGGAGGGGGCGGGAGGTGGTACAAGAAGTCCTGCATGGGCCATCTCCAGAAGAATTCACGAACTCAAACATTGTTGAGGTCAAGGTAAAGATTAATTATGCTTTTCAGTGGGCAAGAGTTCTTACGGAACCTGCAACCTTAGAGAGGTACAGGTAAAGTTTATAGAGGATATTTTATAGTGAAACATATGCCAAATATGCTAAGCAGGTGATTCAGGGCAGGATTAGGGCGTTGTTAAAGAGTGGTTAGTTCTTAAAGGAACATGCACTTTTAATATCTACTTTGCAGGTATTTTATGCAGAGTTCATCAGGGAAATAGCCCAAGGGGGTGAGGAGGGGGCCTACATAGAGGTGTGGTTTTAGGCTTGTCAACTGATGGTCAGGGCTGACTGAGAAATACCCAGGCTGATCTCATCAATGTCTTGTTAGACAAGATAAATGTAAGGGATACTCCTTGTACAGTCCTTGTATGCATGTCTAAGTCTAGATTGGTCAGTGAGTAGTAAACGTCATTATGACCCAGGGCATGGCCCGTTCAGTCAGTACACAGCTGGTTCAGACTAATAAATTCTATAGGTGTAGCTGGCTACTGTATCAGGAAGGGAGATAATGATTGTTACTGTGGCAGTCTGTGTCCTTGGGCTGGGGAGAAACTGCCTGGGATAGTATCTTGAGGTTAGGGACAAACGTGATTTTTAGAGAGAAATGTGGTTTTAGAATTGGGGCCAGGCACATGCACCCAAGCACCCCGTCAGATTCACCTTGTTATCCTCATCTATTTGTCTCCATATTCTCCAAGATGGATGATTTCATGGGTGTGGATGTGAGTATGGAAGCAAGCCGCCCTGCCATGCCTCAGGAGATGGTTTTATGAGGGGCCGTGACCAACCTTCTGTGTCAGATTCTGGCACAACAGACACGTGGCAATAATAATAATAATAGTAGCTAACATTTATACAGTGCTTTAAGGTTTTGCAAGACACTTTGCAAATATTATCTTGTTTGATCCTAACAATAACGCTGGAAAATAGGTGCTATTATTATTCCCATTTTATAGATGAGGAAAGTGAAGCAGACAGGAGTTAAGTGACTTGCGCAGGGTCACACAACCAGTAAGGGTCTTAGGCCAGATTTGAAATTGTGGTCTTCCTCATTCCATGTCTAGTGAGTACTCTAACCATTGTGCTACCTAACTGCCTCTCGTATTTCACTGAGTCAGACTTATAATCCATCCCGTTTGGAAGGAGCTGCCAGAACTTGCATTCTACTGGCTAGACTAGGAAAGCCTAGGAATCACCTCTACTCCACAATGAGCCTTTGGAGTAGGATTCTAAAAGAACTCTACTTTGTGGCTTTATTTTCAGCCTCAAAGAAGATACTGTCCATGACAGATTCTGGATACTTCCCAGCTGTGTGACCCTGGGCAAGTTATTTAACCTCTGTGTGCTTCAGTTTCCTCATCCCACAGCGTTGTTGGAAGGACCGAATGAAGAACTATTTATAAAGTACATTACAAACCTTAAGGAATTATCATCACTTTGGGCACTTCAGTTGTGAGAGAAGGGCTGCTGGAACCCAGAAAAAAGAAAGGAACCTAAATATTGAAAGTAAATTACAAGGAAAAAAACATTATTCTGTCAATCTAACACTTAAGTATTTCCCCAGTATTAAACTTGACAGATAGATGTAAACATAGCACTAGAGGAGGGTGGTATTTTACAGAAGAGTTACTATTCACATGGATTGTCTGAGCCCAGGACAAGTCCTGTGTTTTCACTTGTGCCAGTGAATGCACATCTTGTGATCTGACATACAGCTCCTTTCTTCCTCAGCTCCCACTTAGTCCATTGGTCCTTGAGCTATGAGTATTCTTATAATTTGGTTAGGATGATAGCTTTCAACTGGAGTTTGAGCGAAGGGTAGGCTAAAAAGAAGATTGATTTTCGGTAGTCTGTCTTCAAAAAGACAAGATATTTTGCAGGGAATTCCAATTATAATAATAATAATTAATATTTACATAGTGTTTACTATGTGGCAGACATTGGTCTAAGTACTTCACAATTATTATCTCATTTGATCCTCCAAGCAATCCTGGGAGATAGGTGCCGTTGTTATTTTCATTTTAAAAAGAGGAACCTGAAGTTAAGTGACTTGCCCAGAGCCATACAACTAGTAAGTGTTTGGCATCACATTTGAACTCAGGTCTGCCTGACTCCAGGTCTGGTGCTCTATCCACTGTGACACCTAGCTGTCTTGATGGAAATTCCATCCATCAAAATGCAAATGGATAAAGTGAAGTGAATTGACCTTGGCCACACTGCAGGTCAAAGGCAGCACTTTGTAATACTTTAAATCATACATTCAGCAAAGTTGCAGGATATTTTTTTAAAAATCCACATAATCATCATTCCTTTATATTAACAATAAAACCCAGCAGGAACAACTAGAAAAAGGAATTCCATTCAAGATAACTACAAAAGGTATAGAAACCAAGATACTCCTAAGAAGGGACCAGTACAACTTGTAAACTTCTAGGGTTCATAGATAGGTTAGACTAAAGACAGACTGATTGGTTGCTATAGGTCATGTGACAGGTTAGGATAGAGACAGACTGATGATGGGTGGCACATAAGAAACAGCAGACTGTACAGTGGCAACCCTACATTTTTCCATGGGCTGCCCGAAATCCTTTGGTGGGCAATAATATGTTGTACAGTCTTGCCTAAGAACCATATGAATCCAATAAACAAAAAATTCTTTGCATATAGACCCAAATAATTGGAGAAACATCTAAATGCTTATTAGTAGTCCAAGCCAATATTGCAAAATGATAGTAGTACATAAATTAATCTATTCAGCGCCCTGCCAAACTACCAAAGAATTATATTACAGGGCTAGAAAAAAATCATAATGAAATTCATAAGGAGAAAGAAAAGATTGAGATTCTCAAGTGTAATAATGAAAAAAGTATGAATAAATTTCATTTCAAGTTACACTACAAACTAGCAACTATTAAAACAATTTGGCACCAGTTAAAAAATAGAGTAATATAAAACATAAAGATGCAGTAGGTGAGTGTTTGATAAATCCAAAGACCCCCAATTACTATAGGTAAATAGTCATTATTTTATAAAAGCTGTTGGGAAGACCAGAGAGCAATTTGATAGAAATTTAGTACAGACCATATAGCTCACATTATATATTAACATAAATTCCAGATAGATATATGACTTAGAAGGTGACATTATGAGCAAATTAGAGGAGCAAAGAAGAAATTACCTTTTAGATCCATGGATAGGAGAAGAGTTCATTTCCAAACAAGGGATGCTGAGAATCACAGAAGATAAAATGGATAACTTTGATTATATAAAAATAAAAAGGTTTTGCAAAAACAAAACTAATGCAGCTCAAATTAGAAAAGAAATCACTAACTGGGACAAAATTTTTACAAGTTTCTCTGATAAAAGTCTCACATCCAATACATATGAGGAACTGATTCTGATTTATAAGACAAAGATTCATTCACCAAGAGATAGTCAAAGAATACAAAAAGGCAGTTCTCAAAGAAAGAAATCTGAACTATCAATAAAATGAAAAAAAACTACAAATTACTAATAGAGAAATGCTTATTAAAGCAATTCTGAGTTTCCACCTCACACTTATCAGATTGGGAAAGATGACAAAAGAGGAAAATGACAAATGTTGGAGGGGGTGTGGGAAAATAGGTACATTAATATCTTGTTGGTAGAGATGTTACTTGGTTCAACTATTCTGGAAAGCAATTTAAAACTATGCCTAAAAACTAACCAATTCTATATATTCTTTGACCCAGTGATAGTACTACAAAGCCTATCCCTGAAAGAAATCAAAGAAACAAGAACTACACACACACCCACAGCCACCCCACCCCACACATTTGTGTATTGACTCTTTGTAGAAGCCCTGAACTGGAAATTAAGTGTGTCATGGTATACGAACATCGTAATAAGAAATGACAAAACAGAAAGTTCCAGAGGAAACTGGAAAACTTCTCTGAAGTGATATACAATAAAGTAACTAAAATTAGAGCAGTAATTTATAAAATGACATCATAAAGAAAACAAAAACTCTGATCATTGCAATAATAATAAGCCATGATTCCAAACACGTGAAGATAAAGCACACCAACGACCTTCTGCCAAATACAGAAAGAGACACTCAATTTTAAACAGGGACAATGTGTGAATTTGTTTTGCTGAATTATGCATAATTGTTATGAGTATTCTCCTTTTCTTTTTCTTTATTATTGTTCAATGAGGGGTTGGGGAGATGTGAAACTATGGACGGGAGAGATAAATGCATGTAAAAATAAATTTCTTTTTCAAAAAAAAATTTGTGTTCTTCAATTGCTTAGCATTGTTATCATTTATGAATCTGTTCCCCCTACTTAATATAGAAGAAAATTAAGTAGTCTGGTTTTGCATGATTAATGTGAAGATTTAGGTCACTGTTTAGGTACATTAAGGGATAAGGGATACGTTCCTCCGACAGTGCAGCTGAGGTATAAGAGGAGATAGAGCAGAAAGTAGCTCCACCTGAAAGTCTTAAATACATTGGAGAAACAGAGTATCCATGGAACCTCAAGGTAGCAGCTACCCTCTGGGGAACCGGTCCATAAGTATGAGAGCAAGTTAGATATTCTCCAGAGGAATGTATTCTATTGTGAAGGTTCATCTGGTATATATTTGGAGCCCTCGTGCATTTGCAAGGATCCAGTGGAGGAGTATATGTCCAAGACTCAGAAATAGCATTTTTTAAAATTTTACACTATAATTGGACAGTTTTCTAGTGTGTTTCCTTTACTAGTTTCTTTGTTTGAAATTTTCACTTGTTTGAATGGTTATGAACTAATGACAAAAATGTTACCTCCAGATAGAGAACTGATGGATTAGGACTGCAGACTGAACCATACTTTCTTTTTATTTCTTTTAATTATTAATATGGAAATATGTTTTGAATGACTTCATATGTATAGTGTATATTGTAATTCTTACCTTTTCAGTAGGTGAGGGAGGGAATGGAAAAAGGGAGAGGATTTGGAACTGAAAATCAAAATAAAATTGAATTTAAAAAATAATATTTATGAATTGATATGTTATTTTTCTGTACCCCTTAAGAGTAGAGAAGCTAACATGAGCATCCCTAGTATACTGAATCCTTGAATACTGGTTCCTAGCAATTTGCCTAAAGCACACTATGGAAATTCATTCATATTTTTCAAAAAAACAAACTTTAAAGCAGACCTAAACTGCTTATCTAAACAGCTTGGCTGAGATTCTACAATTCCATAGGACTTTCCTATGGAAGGTTTTACTATTGGCCTAGATAACCCTCCAAATGTATAATTCTTTTTTCAGGGGTGGGGGTGGGGGCAATCTCATACCTGTTTGATGAATTTTCTAAATTTATTTTCCTTTTAAATTAGCACTTGGTCTAATAAGGAATGAATTCAGGCATACATTTGGATTCCCTATGTGTTGCAAGGCTCCAGGGAGAAAGTGTAGGTGCCCAAGCAAGCATTTAGTGCTCTCAAAATGGTCTGCTTTGAGACAAAGTCTGATCACTGCCCTCCAGTACTACTATCTACATATTCCTTATCTGAGTGTGATTCTGATGCAACACGCTTATGAGTTTGCCCATTTGGAGTTTCAGTAGACTATAGCTGGCCTCCACCAGTATCAGCTGGCTGAAAATCCCTGCTGATTAAAAGTAATAGAACTTCAGACTCTACTTTGACACAGTCCTCCTGCCATGCTTACTACTCTGTATCAGAGCTCAGAATGGACTGAAGACTTGAAATGAGACCTCCACTCCTGAGGTCAGAACCACACAATTACTTCTTGCTTCTGAACTTTCTTCTTGCTTTTTACACAGCCTAGTGTCCACTCCTCACCCTGGAAAGTTACTCCTAGATTCATTCCTCAGTCCATTTTGGATCTTTGACCTGAACTGGGTAGTGAACAAATGAGCTGCCAAATGGCACCTATTCCTGCATCCTACAGAGGGTCAGGATCCCCTGTGCTGGATCTCAGACCTCTTCTTGCCTTGGTTCACAATCTCTCACTATATTTAGATGTTCTTCCCTTTCTTGCAAAGAGCCCAATCCCATCATCTCCAGACTTCTCTATCTGCCTCCTTATGCTACACTTGGCTAACAAAATGACTCACTGTAATTTTCTTTTGAATTTCTCCATCAGGACTCAGTCTTGTGCTTTTTCTAAATCTGAGTTGTAGGAAGAAGCTTGGCTGTTACTCAACAATCTTGGCTCCATCTCCCTTGACTTTGTTTTATTCTTTCTCACTATCTTGCAGAGTCATTAGCTTCTACTTTGCCAATTCTAATTTTTAAGGAATTTTTTTTTTTATTTTTTTGTTTTAAGTTTTCAACATTCATTTCCACAAAATTTTGAGTCCCAAATTTTCTCCTCATCTCTCCCCTCCCCCCACCCCAAAATGCCAAGCAATCTAATTACCACTGTCACCAATCTGCCCTCCCTTCTAACATCCCTCCCTTCCCTTATCCCCATCTTCTCTTTTGTCCTATAGGGCAAGATAAATTTCTATACCCCATTACCTATATTTCTTATTTCCTAGAAGTATGCAAGAACAATACTCAACAGTTGTTCTTAAAATTTTGAGTTCCAACTTCTCTTCCTTCCTCCCTCCTGACGCATCCCCATTGGGGATATAGGCCATATATGTGTAGTTTTGCAAATGACTTCCATAATAGTTGTGTTGTGTAAGACTAACTATATTTCCCTCCATCCTATCCTGCCCCCCATTACTTCTATTCTCTCTTTTGACCTTGTCCCTCCCCAAGAGTATTGACTTCTAATTACTCCATCCTCCCATTGCTCTCCCTTCCATTATAACCCCCCCACCCTGCTTAACCCCTTCTCCCCCACTTTCCTGTATTGTGAGATAGGTTTTCTTACCAAAATGAGTGTTCATTTTATTCCTTCCTTGGGTCAAATGTGATACCAGTAAGCTTCACATTTTCTTTCTCACCTCCCCCCTTTTTCCCTCCATTGAAAAGTCTTTTTCTTGCCTCTTTTATGAGAGATAATTTGCCCCATTCCATTTCTTCCTTTCTCCTCCCAATATATTCTTCTCTCACACCTTAATTTCATTTTTTTAGATATGATCCCATCCTATTCAACTCACCCTGTGCTCTCTGTCTCTCTCTCTATGTGTGTGTGTGTGTGTGTGTGTGTGTGTGTGTGTGTGTGTGTGTGTGTGTGTGTGTGTGTGTAATCCCACCAACTACCCAGATACTGAAAAAAGTTTCAAGAGTTACAAATATTGTCTTTCCATGTAGGAATGTAAACAGTTCAACTTTAATAAGTCCCTTATGATTTCTCTTTCCTGTTTACCTTTTCATGCTTCTCTTGATTCTTATGTTTGGAAGTCAAATTTTCTTTTCAGCTCTGGTCTTTTCATCAAGAATGTTTGAAAGTCTTCCATTTCATTGAAAGACCATTTTTTCCCCTGAAGTATCATACTCAGTTTTGCTGGGTAGTTGATTCTTGGTTTTAGTCCTAGTTCCTTTGTCTTCTGGAATATCATATTCCATGCCCTTTGATCCCTTAATGTAGAAGATGCTAGATCTTGTATTATCCTGATTATATTTCCATACTACTCAAATTGTTTCTTTCCAGCTGCTTGCAATAGTTTCTCCTGGACCTGGGAACTCTGGAATTTGGCCACAATGTTCCTAGGAGTTTCTGTTTTTGGATCTCTTTCAGGAGGTGATCAATGGATTCTTTCAATATTTATTTTGCCCCCTGGTTCTAGAATCTCAGGGCAGTTTTCCTTGATAATTTCATGAAAGATGATGTCTAGGCTCTTTTTTTGATCATGGCTTTCAGGTAGTCCCATAATTTTTAAATTGTCTCTCCTGGATCTATTTTCCAGGTCAGTTGTTTTCCCAATGAGATATTTCACATTATCTTCCATTTTTTCATTCTTTTGGTTTTGTTTTGTGATTTCTTGGTTTCTCATAAAGTCATTAGCCTCCATCTGTTCCATTCTAATTTTGAAAGAACTATTTTCTTCAGTGAGCTTTTGAACCTCCTTTTCCACTTGGCTAATTCTGCTTTTGAAAGCATTTTCTTCTCCTCATTGGCTTTTTGAACCTCTTTTGTCAATTGAGTTAGAATATTTTTAAAGGTATTATTTTATTCAACATTTTTTTGGGTCACCTTTAGCAAGTTGTTGACCTGCTTTCCATGATTTACTTGTATCTCTCTCATTTCTCTTCCCAATTTTTCCTCCACATCTCTTACTTGATTTTCAAAATCCTTTTTGAGGTCTTCTATGGCCTGAGACCATTGAATATTTATTTTGGATGTTTGGGATACAGAATCCTTGATTTTTATGTCTTTCCCTGATGATAAGCAATGTTCTTCCTCATGTGAAAGGATGGGAGAAGATATCTGTTCACCAAGAAAGTAACTTTCTATAGTCTTATTTTTTTCCCTTTTTTGGGCATTTTCCCAACCAGTAACTTGACTTTTGGGTCCTTTGTCAAGAGTAGGGTATACTCTGGGTATCTGTAAGATCTCAGTTCCTCCAAGGTGGCACAATCAAGTGTGTAATTGTCTGGAAGCAATAAGAAATTTTTGTGCCCAGAATCTGAGTAGTAGAGTTCCCTCTCCACAGTCACCTAGCCTTCAGTTCCACCAAGCCAGCACTAGGGGCTGAGACTCAGATAAGCTGTAGGGGCAGGGCTGCCATTCAGTGTGAGATAAAGATCAGCTGCTCACATCCCCTAGGAGTATTAGGTGGGGACAGGGCTGGTACACAGGGCTGAAATAAGAATCAGCTGCTCAGCCCCCAAGGTTTTTACAGTCCAACAATGGATGCGGGCTGCTATAGGGGCTGCTGTGGGAGCTGCTGCCACCAGCCCTATGAGGCCTCTGCTGCCTGAGGCCAGAGCTATGGGAATGCTTTTCTCCCTCCTGGGCCAACTGAAAAAACCCTCTCACTGACCTTTGGCACCTGTGGGTTGAGGGATCTGGGAACCACTGCTACTGGGGCTGGGGATTCCATCCCTGAGGCTTGCTTGGGTGGGCTGGGCTCCACTCTGCATCTGGTGTGACAGATGTTTCTCATCAGCCTTTCAGGTCACCCTGGGCTGGGAATCTCCTCCACTCAGTTGTTCTGTGGCTTCTGCTGCTCCAGAATTTGTTGAGAGTCTTTTTTTACAGGTATTTTGTGGGTTGTGTGGAAGTGCTAGTGTATGTGCATCTTTCTACTCTGCCATCTTGGCTTTGCCCCCCAGAAATTATTTTCTTTAAAGAAGTTTTGCCAACTATTAATTCTCTTTCATAATTTTCTTGAACTGCTCTCATTTCTTTTCCTAATTTTTCCTCTGCTGCTTTTATTTGATTTTTAAAATCTTTTTTTGCTCTTTTTAAAAAATCTCTTTCTTTAGATCTTCTAGGAATTCTTGTTGGGTTTGCATCTAATATGTATTTTTATTTGAGGCTTTGCTTATAGATGTTTTGAAGTCAGTTTTTCTGAGTTTGAGCTTGAACACTAGAAGTTTTTATGGTCAACTTTTTTTGTTGTTTGCCCATTTTTCCAGCCTATTTCTTGACTTTGGACTTTATGTTAGAATTGGGCTCTGCCCTCTTCTGCAGGGAGCAGATGGCTAGTCTGAGGGTCTGTGGCTAGACCTGGGGGGCCTGTAGGTTTTCACCTCTTTCTCTTCTTCATCCTTCTCCTTTCTCTTCTCTTCTTCCTTCTCCTCCTTCTCCTCCTTCTATTCCTCCTCTTCTACCTCTTCCCTCTTCTTCCTCTTCTCTTGCAGGGTTTTCATTTTTGATTTCTTGAAATATAGCTCTGAAAAAATAGGCTTTTAAATGGAACTGTCTGCCTCCACCTTAAAATCCTAATCACATTTGCCTTTCACTGAATGGGCAAATCCTAGCCTATGTGGTTCATTGTTTAGGTTTGCCTTGGCTTAGAATGAGTGTAAATAACAATTGCTTTCTGTTCTGGCCAGAAATTCTGAGGGTCTTTTTCTCCCAGACTGATACCTTGTGTTTGTAAATTGTATTTTGTCTCACTTTCTACCAGGCCCTCAGTCATTGAATGGGCAAGACCTCAGACAAACCAAGACATGAGAAAGACTTTAATTTAAAAAGGTCAAGGTCACCCAAGGCATCCTGGGCTATCAGTTGTCATCTTTACCATAGTCTTTCTAATGTACTTTGATGACTCTAGAGGAGAGAGTGAAGCTGACAGCTTTACACAACTCTGCCCCCCTGACATTCAATTCAAGCACAAATCAAGATATCACCCTCAAGATGTCATTAGTCTTCTTCCAGAATGAAGGACAAACAGTAACAGCTCCTGGCCAGCCCTGACTCCAGGACTTGCAGACCTCTCTTTCTCTCCACTTAAACTGTCCTAGGCTGGAAAAATGAGTCACATTAACTTTTGGTTGTTGTTATTATCCCACTCAGAATTTGATTTGGCAGATGTTTTTTAATTGTTTAGGGTATTGGGTTGGTTTGGGATTGTTCAACACAAATGCTCCATTCACTCTGCCATCTTGACTCCACCCCAATTAGGCTTCATCTTAAAGGAAGAGAAGAACTCTGTAAAACTAAAGGAAGGAAGCAGTACATTCCAGGTACATGGGGATGGCCAGTGCAGAGATAAGAGATGGAAGATGGAGTGGTGTGTTAGAGAAACAGAGAGGCCAATATGGTTGGTCATAGAGCTTAGAAGGATAATGTAAGATAAAACTGGAAAAATCTAAACAGAGTAATTAATATTTTATCTTAGAGGTAATAGGAAGACAATAGAGTTCATTGAGTAGGAGAGTTACATAGTCAGCTATGTGCTTAAAGAAAAATGCTTTGGCAGTAATACATAGAATGGGATGGACTGGAGAGATGATGGGTTATAGGCTCTGGGAGCCCCCTTGAACTCTCCTTGAATCTAGGCCTTTCATTATAGCTTTGCCCAATGGCCTCTTGATCTTATCAAATTGCCCTTAACCTAGCCTAGCCCTCCATCTTCTGTTACCTGTCTGGATTGCCTCCAGCTGCTTCCCACCCTTGATCCCATCAAAATCCCACTCTCTGGGTTCTAACCTCTAATCACCCCAGTTCCATCAAGATCTTCCTTAGACTCCTCAAGACCCGCCCTACACCCTTCCTCCCATCACCCTGGACTACTTGGCCACCCCTAGATCCCTCCCACAATCTTTCTGTGCATAAGATCCATTCTGTCTCCATGAAGGTGCTCAAATTCAATCTAGCTGAGATTCAATCTGCCCCACTTATTAATACAAGTGTCACAAATGCTTAGGCACCCAATATGGCAAATCTTTAATAAACTTTGTTTTCCTTTGATTGAAAGAAAGGTTGAGTCAAATTCATTTAGGCAGGACCTGGTGTGTCAGTATTTTGGGGTCCTGAGAAACCCAAACCTCAACAGAAAGACTTGAGGCAAGGAGACCAATTATGTGGTTGTTGAGATAATCTAGATCAGAAGATGACGAGAGATTGAAGGTGGTGCAAAGGATAGAATGCTGGGCCTGGAGTCAAGCAGACTCATCTTCCTGAGTTCAAATCTGGCCTCTGACACTTTCTAACCATGTGACCCTGAGCAAGACACAACCCTGTTTGCTTTAGTTTCTTCATTTGTAAAATGAGCTGGAAAAGGAAATGGCAAATCAGTCTAGTATCTTTATCAAGTCCAAATGGGGTCATGAAGACATGACTAAACAACAGCAACAACAGGTGCATGAGTAGAGAAAAGGGGTCAACTATGACAGATGTTCTGAAGATAGAAGCAGTAAGAATTGAGAATAAAGGAGAATAAAGAATCCAAGATAATTATAAACCTGAGAGATAGGAAGGATGGTGATGCCTTTGACAAAAATTGGGAAGTTGTCTAAAATGTCTCACACTCCACTTACTAAGATGCAGTATAATTTTAACTATAAAATCCTCTTTATGGAAGTGAAAGACTTTATAAAGTTCTCATGATTACAACATTCTAATGACAGAACAAACTAGATCATTTTATATTTTGAGTGTTATACCAGTCAAACAACCAAAGGGTTGCTTTATAAAACTAGAGAGGATAATAACCAAATTTATCTGGAGGAACAAAAAAGTCAAGACTTTCATAATAATGAAAAAAAGAAAATGGAAAGAAAAAGGTCTAATAGCACCATATGGAAAACTACTCTACAAAGCAGAATTCATCAAAACTGTTTGATCAATGGGACAAATTAGTTTAGAGAAAATTTAATACAGTAGCACATTGTTTGATAAATCCAAGGAAACCAACTACTGGAATAAGTACTCGCAATTTGACAAAAATTGCTAGGAAAAACTGGAAAGTCATATAAAAGAAATTAGGCTTAAACAAATATACCACATTTATTAACCTATATATACGACAATAAATTCTAAATAGATATAAGACCTCAATAGAAAAGGTGATAGAAAAGAGAGATCCCTTCACAACTCATGATGGTAGAGAGTTCTTGATCAACAAGGGATAGAGATGATCATAAAATTTGAAATAGACAATTTTGATTACATAAAAGTGAAAATTATTTTTGTACAAATAAAGTCAGTGTAATAAAAATTAGAAGGGAAAATACTAACTGGGAAAATTGCTTGCAGAAAATTACCTTGATACATCTCTAATATCCAATATATTAGGAACTGATTATTCAAATAAATAAAAAACAAAGACCACTCTCCAACAGGTAAAGGACAAAAGGATATGTAGAGGTCACTCTCAAGGCAAGAAATTCAAGCTATCAAAATTCAAATGAAAAAATACTCCAACTAATAATAAGAAAAAATACATATTAAAACAACTCTGAGGTTTCACTTTATTGTCATCAAATTAGAAAAGATGACAAAAAGGGAAAATGGAAATTTTTGGAGGAGATGTGGGAGGACAGGCACAATTACATACTACTGTGCATTGTTGTGAATTGTTCCTGTCATTTTGAAAAGCAATTTGAAATTATACCTAAAAAGTTACTAAACTGTGCATACCTTTATAAACAGTATTTTATTTTTTCCAATTATATGTAAAGACAATTTTTAACGTTCATGTTTACAAAATTTTTATTGCAAATTTTTCCCCTTCCCTCCCTTCCTATCTTCCTAAAATGGTAAGCAATTTGATAAAGGTTATATATGTGTGCATATCTTTTGACACAATGATACCACTAATAAGTATAACCTTTGCCTCTTTGGGTGGTAAAACTCCACATTATGCACACATAGGGAAATATGACTCATGATTGACAGAACATTGAGCCACAACACTGCAGTATTGCATAAGAATCTTAATTTTATTGCACACAAACACCAAGAGAGCACTGGAGAGAGAGACATGGGTCAAGAGAGAGGAAAGGCTAAGATTTTTTTTGAATGATAGAAGCTTTAGAGACATGAGTCAAACTGACCCCCTCATCTTGTCCCTTGACTTCCAGCACTTTTAACTCCAAAAACTGCTGAGAGGGGACTCCCCTTTAATGAAATCATCCTCTCACTGATTCAGCTGAGATCTTTTCTCACTCCCAGATAAAGGGCTCATTTATTAATGTGTATTCTTTTCTCTTTTTTATCATTATTATAGCGTCCTCAATTTCAATAAGGCTGCTTTCTTTGATAAATACATTTGTTAGGTGTTCCTGATGATCTTTTGAGTAATCAGTATTTGGTGGGAAATGGTTAAGTTGATGAATATAAGCTAAAGATTATAAGTGAAGTATCTATTTCATACCACTATTTCAGGGTTGGTATATAGATGAAATTCTAGACTTATACCCCTCTTGGAGACTGGAGGAAAGATCACCTACAATCAGTGGTCCTAAATCCAAACTGCTCCTTCCTCCCAGCTATACTTCTGGCAGTCCCAGTATGGCCTTCTTCTCCTCCATAAAAGGAGGTCAGATCTCAGATCACATATATTCATTCAAACAATGAACCATTCCTTTATACATTTAGACAGCACCAAACATTGATGTATATCCCAAATACATCAAAGAAAGGAGGAAAAGATCCTTATGAGCAAAATTATTTATAGCAGCACTTTTTTGCTGTAGTCAAGAACTACATTGAAGAATGGCCAAACAAGTTATGTTATTTGCATGCAATAGAATATTACTACATGGCAAGATATGGCAAAAGGGGGTGGAGCAACAGAAATAGGAAGTAACAAGAAGTAAGGATGTAATAAGAAGACATCAAAATAGGAAACAGTTCAGGAGGCAGTTCATCTCCAAAAATCCTCCAAACAGAACTAGAAAACATATCAGATACATCAATGCACTATTGGTAGAATTGTGAACTAGTCATCTCGATTCTGGAGAGCAATTTGGAACAATGCCCAAAGGAAATGTCTTAGTGTCTTTCCTCTGAGGCTCACTTTATCCTGCCTAATCCTTGTTTGTATGTAGTTGATTACATGTTGTCTTTGCCATTAGATTATAATATTCCTGGGAGCAAGGACTGTTTTTTGTCTTTCTTTGTCTCTCCAGAGTTTAGCACAGTGCCTAGCAAACAATAGTGACTCAATGACTCATTGATTAGGAGGCTCAGACAAGATAATGTATGTTAAAGTACTTTGTGAATTTTAAAACAGTTGCTGTTCTGTTGTTACTGTTGTTTGCCCTTAGTTCTTGAAGAGGACTTCAGGGAGGTGATGCCATGATATGCAAGTGAATTGGATTTAAGTGAGGAAGGGCTGTGCAAAGTCACCAGCCTCACTTTCTCCTCCAGAGCCATCTGGTGCAGTGGTCAGATGTAAATCAGCACAATTGGAGATTGCCCTGGATGCAGTGAGAGACCTTGGCCTTTTCAAGCTAAAGTCTTTAATAGGTCTTAGCTTGACTGAGGTAACACCCATTCTGATTAAGGCTTAATAAGAATTGAGGCAGAAAATGGCCTTTTACCTAGTCAAAAAAAAATAAGTCTGAGAAGGGAAGAACCTCAGGGTTTTTGGGCTAAATAGAAACGATTATTATGTGCATTGATTCTGAGCCAATCAGGTCTGGAACAATGATCAAGTAGGGCTTAAAACAATATAAAAATGTTCATTATTGATACTACTGCTGCTGCTACACAGCCTCCCAAATTGTAGAAATGTAAAGGAAGTTCTAGTAACCTTCAGCTTCTTCCCAGATGCATTGATTCCTGGACTTTTTGTTTCCAAGATGCTACTAGGTGGCATAGTGGAGAGAGTGTTGGACTTGGAGTCAGGAAGGTCTGAGTTCAAATCTTGCCTCAAACATTTAGCTGTGTGACTCCAAACAAGTCATATTTCCTTTCTCATTCGCAGTTTCTTCTTCTGCAAGATGGAGATAATAATGGTACCTACCTCACAGGGTTGTTGTAAGGACCAAATGATAATAGCATATGTAAAGTGCTTTTCAAACCTTAAAACCCTATATAAATCTCTCTCAACAGCCCCTTCCTGTTCTAATGCCATCCATGTCATCTTTCATTTAGTTATATCCTGATTCTTCCTGATGGAAATCTGTTAAACAGAATGTTGGTTAAGTACAAGTGTCATAGAAACAGAGAAAAACTAGAATTTATTGACATTCAACAACCATTTCTTCTACATTTGTGTTGGATGGCAGAGGGGGGAGGGAGTTGTCTCCAGACACCTGTCCTCCTAGGACCTCTGGAGGAATGAATGCAATGTCATTCCCCTTTAGTGGAGTCCCTTAGCCTGAATGTTCTTATGAAGAAAACAAATTCAATATGATCTCCATGTGCCCTCTGAGCTTCCCTGTCTGAGCTTAAGGAATCTTACTATATATAGGAATCCAAGTGCACATAACAAGAAACAAGCTTATGCCTGGTGTCTCCTGTTTCCCCAGTACCTTTTGTCTCTTTTCTAGTAATAAGGACACACCATTCTGATGGCCCCCCCCCCTTGTTTCCATCTCCAGTCACTCACCCTATTCCTAGGTTGCTTCCAGTCTATCACTTTATCTAATAACTATCTCTATTTCTATTGGCTTCACACCTTTCCTTTCCCTGACACCCTCCCCACCAGCTCAAGAGGGTAGTTTGTTTCCATGTCAGCTCTTGGGAGACACTGCTTTGTAACCAAGAATCCTTGTCCAGTAACCAAGAAGATAGATCACTTGCAGGTTCATGTAGTGAAAAGCAGCGTGGTATAGTGAAAAGAACATTGACTTTGCAGTCAGAGAACCTGTCTTTAGATACCAGCTCTGCTAATTACTACTTGTGAGACCTTAGCCAGTCACTTAACCTCATTAGGCATCAGTTTCCACATTTGTAAAAAATAAGCAGGTCAGATGAGATCATCTTAAAGCTCTATTTCATCTCTAAATCTATAACGACTCACAAGAGAGCTAGTATTGCCTTCAAACCAGTCTACCCTCTATCCTAAATTTATATAATGTTTTAAAGTTTATTTAACACTTTCCTCACAACAAACCTCTGGGGTAAATAGTACAATTGTTATTATCCCCATTTTACAGAGAAGGAAACTGAGGCTCAGAGGCTGTGACTTATCCATGGTCTCATGAAGAATAAATCATATGTATAGATCATGATACTCTATGCATATTCATAGCACATAAACAAATAATCATAGAGAACAAGAAAAATGCAAAATTAGTAATATTAAATCTTATTTCACAACAAAACATATGTAATTATTAAAATATATGCAAATAAATAGCAAAACATAAGTATATGTGTTTATATATGCATATATGTGTATACATCTATAGCTATCTCTATTATCTCTGTCTCCATCTGTCAAAAACCTATACATTCACTAGCAAGTCAAATCCTCATCTAATAGACAGATACTTCTCTCTCACATTTCTAAGGGTACCCTTGAGGGGTTGGAGTATCTTTCTAGTGCTATCAACTGTGATCTCCATTCTGAAATGTTCCCCCAACATCAATCACTAATGTGAGTCAATATCACCTCAATATCATCAATACCATTGATTAGCCCCTTGCTATCAATTAACACATAATTTCTAACTGGGAAGATCAGGGCATACTTCCTATAGAGTACAGCACTTGAGCTGAGCTTTGAAAGAAGCTAGAGATTCTATGAGGTAGAAATAAGGAGGGAATACTTTCAAAACATGGGAGATGGCCTCTACAAAGGCACAGAAATGTTATGTATGGAGAACAACAAGGTCATTTAGACTACATTAAAAAGTGTGTAAACAAGAGGAACATGCAATAAACTTAAAAAGATAGGTAGGAAACAGATTTGTAAAGGGCTTTAAATATCAGAAAAGAGGACTTTGTATTTTATTCTAGGAGCAAAAGGGATTCTTATAAGAATACCTACATACCTGTAACTTCCCATATATATATACCTACCAGACTGAACCCTCAATCGTAACAAAAATTAAGCAAAGGTGTCCACCACAGAGACTGTATCTGACAATGTACATAAAACTTCATGTCCTAGTAGTCAATTGTGAGTTCTTAAGGGCAAGGACTGTTTTGGCCTTTTTTTGTATTCTCAGCGCTTAGCATAGTGCCTGGTATGTAGAAAGCCCTTTATATATGTTCATTGACTTGATTTGATTTTCACCTTAATGATCATCTTTATTTCATGTTTGGTGAAGAACTTCCCTATCCATGGCTGTGAAAAAAAAAATCTCCTCCTCTTCTTCTTTTATTTGGTTATATATTAAGACCTTTTATACCTAGGAGATATATATATATATATATATATATATATATATATATATATGTGTGTGTGTGTGTGTGTGTGTGTGTGTGTGTGTGTGTGTGTGTGTGTGTGTGTGTGTCCATTTGGGGTTTATTATGATATATAGCGTGAGATGTTGGTCTAGACCCAATTTCTACTAGACTACTTTTCAATTTTCCCGGTAGTTGCTGTCCTTGGGTTAATTAAACCCTATGTCACTAAGTTCAATTGCTTCAGGGTGTCATGCCTGAAATCTTCCACTGATGTTTTTAACCAGTGCCAAATAATTTTGACAATTTTTTTTTGTAATATAATTGGATATCTGGTACTAGTTGGCCACCTTTCTTCCTACTTTTATCCATTTTATTCCTCACTATTCTTCAAACTTTGCTTTTCTAGATAAATTTTGTTATTGCTTTGCCTATTTCTATAAAGTAACTAGTCAGTAGATTAATTGGCACTGGGTCTATGGATTAATTTATATGATATTTTCATTTTTACTACATTAACATGACCCAACCTTGACTAATTAATATTCCCCAGTTATTTGTCTTTATTTCCATGGTTTATAGTTGTAATTATAAAAGTTTTTATTACGTCTTGGGCTTCTTAATATACAGATATTTTGTATATTCTATAGTCATTGTTAATGGATATTCTTTTTTCTATTTCTTTTGGATTGTTTTTTTTCTTAATAGTATGCAGAAAAACTGGTGACTTTTATAGGTAATTTTACATCCTGCTATCTTGCTGAAGTTAGTAATCATTTCACTTAATTTTTAGTTGAATTTCTAGGGTTCTTCAAATGGGCCATCTACTATTTCCAAAGATAATGTTATTTCCTTTCTGCCTATACTTATTTTCTCAAATTTTTTCTTGCTTTTTATTGCTTTGAGAGGCAAAGTGGATCAAGAGCCAGGCTAAGGTCAGGAAGAAGGGAGTTCAAGGGAGTCTCTAACAATTTTTGGTAGTGTGACCCAGCAACAAGTTATTTAATTTCTTAGTCCTCTAGACAACTCTTTAAGACAATAAATTGTAGCTGACCTACGTTCACAGAAAGTTTTCTTATCTGGGAGCTCCTATGCCAATGAAATCTAGTACCTATTCTTATCTTACTGGCATAGTTAGCATTTCTAGAACTATATCAAATAATCCCAGGGCCAATAAGCATCCTTCCTTTACTTCTTATCTTAAAGGAAAGGCCTTGAGCATTTTGACACTAGAGATAATGCTAGCCCATGGTTTTAAATAGATACTAGTTATCATATTAAAGAAAAGCCCATTTATTCCTATGCTTTATCATTTTTAACAGAAATTGGCATTGTTTTCGTCAAAAACCTTTTCTCCACATATTGATATAATCGCATTATTTGTATTATTTTTGTTATTTTATGGTTTATTGTGCTTATAGTTGGCCTGATATTTAATCAACCCTGCATTTCTGGTATAAAACCATAGAGTACTGCTTCTAATATGTTGTTATAGCTCTTTCTAATACTTAATTCAATATTTTTGCGTAAATATTCATTAGAAATACTGGTCTGTAGTATTTTTCTCTGCTTTATCTTTTGTTTGTATATTAGGACCATATTTTTTTTCATAGAAGAGTTTGAGAAGATGTTTCTTTATTTTTGCAAACAACTTCTGTAATATTAGAGTCAGTTGTTCTCTCATAATAATGTGTAATAAAATAAACTTGTAAGTTTGAGTCCGGAACTTTTTTCTTTGGGAGTTCATTCATAACTTGTTTAATTTCTTTTTCTGAGACATTTAAGTCCTCTATATTCATTTTGTTCATCTGAATATTTTACATTTTTGTAAATATTCATCCATTTTTTGTTTGTTATCAGTTTTACTGGCAAAAAATCGAACAAAATGGTTTCTAATAAATTCCTTTTTATATGTGTTATGAATTCTTTTTTATATTTTTGAGTATTGTAATCTGGTTTTACTTTCTCTTTTTTAGCTGTTTTCCCCCAGAAAAACAACTCCTACTTGTGTCTATCAATTTAATGGGTTTTTTGTTTGTTTTGAATTCTGTTTATCTTTTCTTTGATTTGCCAAGATTTCACTGTTTGTGCTTAGTTGGAGTTTTCAGATTTGTTGCTTTTATGATAGTTGGAGTTTTTTGGGTTTGTTTGGTTTTTTTTTTTTTTAGTTTCTTGTGAAACTAACTTTCTTATTTTTTAGAGATATTTTTTTTTCTGAGCTTTGGCAGAATCCCAAAAGTTTTAGCCTGTTGTTTAAATGCTCTCACTGTCTTTCATGAAAATATATATTATTCCTATGATTTATTGTTTGACTTAGTTTTCATTTTGGTTTCTATCTTTGCTTAAAATTCCTTTTGCTGATTTATTATGCCACAGTCAGTAAAAGATATGTCTAACAATTCTGATTTTCTGCATTTATTTATGAAATTTTTTATGCCCTAGCTTCTGGTCAATTTTTGTAAAGGCATCATGTATAGTTGAGAAATAAATATACTCTTTTCAATTTTCATTCAGTAATTGCCATATATAAAACATATCAAAATTTTCTAAAATTTTCTTCAATTCTTTAAGGTCCTTATTATTTATTCTTTTTTAAAAATGTGTTTAACTCTAAAAGAGATTTGCAGAATTCCCTAACTACTATTATTTTGTTCTCTATTTCTTTCTGTAATTTGAATAGCTTTCTTTTAAGTACTTGGATGTTATGTTATTTAGCATGAGTGTATGTGTGTGTGTGTGTGTGTGTGTGTGCGTGTGCATTAAGTATTGATATCATTTAATTATCAACATTGACTTTAAATAAAATATATTTGTTACACAAGGTCAATGTGATAAGTCTCTGCATATTTGTTGTAAGAGTTTTGTTCTTGTTTGCTTTTTTGATTTTTAATTAAGAGGGTGGAAAGTAGAAGAAATAGAGTCTTCCTCCACCACCCCACAAGAGAAGAAAATGGGGGAAAAAATCAGAAGAAAAACCAATAATAGAAATGCAGGAAAACTTTGAAAGTTACATGTTTGAAATACATTTTCATATTAAATGTTATTTATTTAATATAAAGTTCCTCCCCCTTCTTCTTCATTTCTTTCCTAGTATATTCTTTTTTTCTTCCCTTTTCTTTCATAGCTTAAAATGAATAAGATGGAAGAGAATCACCTCAAGCCTAGTATTTTCCCATGTTTACTCTCTTTATTACCCTTGAAGATTTTAAAAGGACGCTTGTCTCTTCTTTCCCTGTTAGAATGTAAGCCTCAATAATCATTTGTCCTTTCCAGTTGCTCACATGCATTTACTTGCTAGGTTTCTCTTGGTTTTGTGTTTGTGTTTCAAAGATTCTCTTACTCAGGAATTCTTAAAATTGCTTTATTATTTTAATGATCCATTTTCATCTACTAATATTTTACTCAGTTTTGCAATATTATATTCCAAGATTTTCTCTCTGTTTAAGTAGTTATAGCATAGTCCTATATTATCCTGCCTTGAATCTTGGTACTTTATCTGTTTCTATCTGGCTACATACACTGTCTTTTTTTTTCTTTGATCTGGAAACTGAATTCAGGTTATGACTTGTCTGGTTGTTTCCAATTATTCCCCCCAGAAGGTGACAATGGTTTCACTTTGTCCTCTGGTTCTTAAAAATCTGGGATATTTTTGACTTGATTTATGATTTATTGAGATATGGTGTCCAGATTTTTTGTTTGGTCATGATTTACAAGAAGTGTGGTGATTCTCAAATTATAGCTCCTCCACCTATTATCTAGGTGAGTTGTTTTTTGATAGTATTTCCTTATATTTTCTTTTAATTTTTCAGGTTTTTTTTTTACTTCACTCTACTATTTATTTTCTCATGGATTCATTGGTTTCTGTTTGTTCTGTCCTCTTTTTCAGTGAGTTTTTACTTGGATAAATTTTTCCATCTTTTCCCTAGGATATTTGTTCTTCTTTCAACGTTTTCCTTCAGCCTTAACATGTATTTTTTGTGTCTTGTTTCATTTCTTCCAGTCAGTATTGGAATCCTTGCAGTTAAGCCATTCTTTTCTCTAAGGCATTACTTGTGTTGCTTTCTTTTTCTTCTTGAGCTTCTCTTAACTCATAGTATGTTTTTATTATATTTGGAGTTTTCTTCCATTTGCTCATATTATCATCTTGAGTTCTTTTTCTAAATTTTAATTTAATTTTTTTGATCAATGAAAATCTGCCTTCTCTCCCTTTTGCCTTATTTCTCCCCTCTTTTCTCTCCACACTCTCCAATCAGAAAAAAGAAAAATGAAACCCCTATTACAATTATATTTAGTCAAACAAAACAAATTCCACATTGACTACGTCAAAAAAAAATATTTTAATCTGCACCATGAGTCCATGAGAGTGAATTGATCAGAATTCCTAAATCTTTCAAAGTTTTTCATCTCCACAATATTGTTGTACAATTTGTTCTCTTGGTTCTACTCAATTCACAGTGCATCAACTCATAAAGTCTTTCCATGTTTTGCTGAAACCATCCCCTTCATCATTTCCTAGTACAACAGATATAATAATATCTATTCATACACCGTAATTTGTTCGGTCATTCCCCATTTGAAGTATACCTCCTCAATTTCTAGCTCCTGGACATTACAAAAAGAGTTTCCACAAATATTTTTGGACATAGGGGTCTTTTTTCTCTTTTTTAAAAAGTTTCTTTGAAATAAAGATCTAATGGTGGTGTTTTTCAGTCAAAGGATATGCATGGTTTCATTAATTTGGGGGCATAGTTCTGAATTACTTTCCAGAATTGCTAGACCAATACTCAGCTCCAACAACATTGCATTAATGAATCTGTTTTTTTCCCAATCCATCCAATTTTCATCATTTTCCCTTTTTTGGTCAAATTTGCCAGATCTGATGGTTGTGAAATTTAACCTCAGAGTTATTTGAATTTGAATTTCTCTAATTGCTACTGAATTAGGGTATTTTTAAAATGTGATTATTGGTTGCTTGACCTTCTTCCTCTGAAAAGTGACTATTCATCTCCTTTGACCATTTATAAATTCAAATTTGAATCTGTTACATGTCATAGAAATGAGACCTTTATTGAGACACTTGCTGCATAGGTCCCTAAGTGCCCCACCCTCACCCTCATATTTAATTCTCTTGAATGAAGAAAAAAGCATTTATTAAGCAATTACTATAGGAAAAGCACTGTGCTAAGCACTGAATAGACAAGAAATTTTCTTCTAATTTTTGTTGTATTGACTCTATGCAAATTTTTAATTTTATATAATCAAAATTGTCCATTTTACATTATGTGTGTTTCCTCATCTTTTATTTGCTCACAAATTCTTCTCCTATAAATAGATCTAACAGATGTTTTCTTCCTTATTACTCTAATTTGTTTATGATGATTTCTGTCTATCTTACCTTTAGATTTTTTCCTAAGATCAAGATCAGAGAGCCTCTAGGTAGTTTGCCTATAGACAGACAAGTTAACTCCTCAGGCATTTATTAACCACCTACTACTTGCCAGGTACTATGCTAAGCATTAGGAATACAAAGAAAGGGGGAAAAAATGGTCCCTGTTGGCAAAGAGCTCTCAATCCAGTAAGAAAACATGAAACAACTATGGACAAACAAGATATATACACGATAAAGTCTTGAAGTCTACTCAAAGGTTAGAGAACATTGGAAAGGAAACTACCTGCCATCAGGCCCCCTACCATATTTTCCCTTGCTCCTTGGTTTTTGACTGAGCTCCAAACTGAGCTGTATTCAAGGATGTGCTGCAAACAGCTCAGAAAGGCTCTGGAGAGTCATTGTTAAATTTTCAGTGTGAACATGTATACCGTGGAAATCAGCAAACACTACAAATTGGGATTTGACTTATTTTATTGTTACTGTTGATTGTCTAGACTTAACAGAGTGATGGGGGAAATGTTAAAATGCAAATTAAACTTAAAAGTGTGTCCTGTATACTTTGATAGTCAGTTACTAAACATTTTCCCGGCATTCCTCTGAATGTTGATAATTCTACCAAGAGTAGAACTTCAATTGAGTGATGAATTTGGAAACTAGAAAAGTGAGAAGAGAGTGGGAATTGATAGTGGATGTCATAAGTAATCATAGCTGTTTCCAGGAGTTTGGTTGTGAAAAAGAAGAGACCTATTGGATAGTAGCGGGAGGAAATGGTTGGATCAAACAAAGGTTTGTTTGTTTGCTTTTTAAAGTATAACTGCCTCAGAAACAAGCCAGTGAAACAGTTTGGGAGAGCCAAAAGCCTATGGAGAGGTGTAGAGCACTCCTGCAAACTTCAGATATGTCCAAGCTGGCTTTGAAAGGGACCTTCTGAGCAAGTCCTATGCGGTTAGGTGGACAGATTGTGTACAAAGATGAAAGAGCACTCTGGAAGTCCATAGATCAGTAGAGGCCTACATCACCCATTATGTCTAGCCCCAGAATCCTTGCCAGCTTCATTTCACTCCCTGGACTTTCCACCAATCACCATTCCACTATAAATGCATCCACTTTTTCTAGCCTCCCTTCTTTCTAGTTCTGGAATCATAATGAAATCAGCTCTATAATTATTCCTAAAACAGCTGTGTCAATTTATTCCTTTGTGGCTCCACTCGCCTTACACTTACTTACAGAGAAGTAATTTTCCAAACCAAAATATCCTTTCCTAGCTATCACTCTCTTATATGCCCTGTCTCCCTTACAAGGATGTATGCTCCTTGAGGACAAGGATTTTCTGTGATTTTGTATTTGCATCCATAGCATTTAGTACAGACTTGGCACATAATAAATGCTTTCTTCATTCATTCATTCACTCACTCATGCCCTCTTTCCCAGAAGCCTAGCTCAGAAACTTTCTACTCTCCCACATCCCTGAAGCAGGAGTTTGCTTCCCATTTACCAGACTATCACTGTTTTTTCCTCTGATCCAGTTTCCGGGAGTGGGGACAGTGAGTAGGGAGAACACCATTTGTGCTCCTTTCAGCTGCTGGATAAAGCAGCTGGCATTTGGAAGCTGGCATTTTACTTGCTATTGTTTCTGTTATCTGCAGTTGCTAGTTAAAAAAAACTAAATAGCCATTTGCCATGAATTTGTTAGTTCTAAAGAACATTGCTGAGATTGAGAGAAAATTTACTCAAAGGGAGAGGATTATTTTTTTCCCCAATATAGCCAGGATAAGGTGGAGTTGATGAGGGAGAATGTTTGCTATTTTAAATCATTTTCCAGAATGCATATACATACATTCATCATTAGGTCATACCTTTTTGACTGCAGTATGAGAAAAGCCAGTGAGGGAATAAGCTGGACAAATGTCTTTCTTTCCTCCCTCCCCGACTAGGATTGTAGGAAAAAAGGAGAAAGTGACAGATTGGTAAATAAACTGTGGGCAGAAAGCTTTTTCTGCTTTATACTCCCAAGAAAAAGGGGGAAAAAAACCAGGAAGATTGTGGACTAGGGTCCAAGATTCTCACTGATCATGGCTTGCTGACTTTGCCATTTTCACTCCTGTCCTCATCTGGTCACTGTCTCACTCCACTTCCCATCTCCATCTGTTTGCCTTTGCTCCTTTGATCACAGTTCTAAGCATCTCAGTTCCAGTCCTATCTTATGCCCCTCCCTGGCAAACAGGAAAGGGCCTGGCTAATACATATGCCATCCTGTAAACTCCCAGAGTGACTCTTTTACTTCCTCAGCCAGTTCACCTGGCTTATGCTTCTCTTATGAAATCCCATTCTAAGTAAATAGAAATCAGAAACATATGCAGTTTCCATAGCTACCATGTGTCCATCTGTGGACTTTGAAAGCTACCTCTCAGTCACTTGTCTCTAAGGCAGGATTACACAAGGTTCAGAGAGGTATGGGTATGTTTGTAAGCAGTGGGGAAGGATGCAGTAGTGGATAAAGAGAGATTGAAAATTAGGGAGTGAGGGGATGACTGAAGAGTTAAACTCTTGGAAGATACAGAAGAGAAAAGAATCAAGGAACCAAGTCAGGAGTTGATGTTCGCAAAGAGAAGGAACACCTTTTTCTCCAAGACTGAAACAAAGCAGGAGAGAGTAGGGAATATGATGCACAAATAATGTAAAGTCTAGTATTGAGGAGGAAACAAAAAAAATGGTCTCAGTTTTCTCTGCAAAGGATTTGACAAGGTCCTCTGCAGATAGGACTCTGCCCTGAGGCCAAATCCCTCATGATGTTAATAACCTATTCCTCCATCAATGGCCAACAAGCTCCCACTCGATCATATCCATTCCATTCCCGTGACATTGAACCCCCAGTTATAATTATTTATACTATGTTGTTCTTTATCCCCTACTACCTGCTCCTTTTTTCCATCCTCCTCAACCTAACCTCCTTCCCTTAATGAACCATTTGAAAGCTACCCACCCCTTTCACATGCTGTCTAGAATGACTACTCCATAGGTATCAAATGTGCTTTCATCTTAAATCTTTCCATCTTTCTGGCTCTCTTTGAGACCTGGCTCCATCTGGATGACACAGCTTCTCTGGTCATCCTTTTTAGTACTGGTTGTACTTGCACTCATTTCCCCTGACTCATTGGATGAGGTGAGGGTATTGGAATATGACTTGTTTCCCACTGCCACTTCAAGATGCTATCCCATCACCATCACTCAGTAACATTTTCTCCTTTAAGGCTCACTCAGTCCAGATCTATTGGCCCATTAAAATTCTAGAAACTGTTGCCTACACACTTCCAGAATATTATCCATTTTTCCTCAATGAGTTCAATGTCTGGTTCAGTCTTTTTCTTCTTTCCAGTTCCCTCCCTCATACTAAGAAATTTAATATATATATACATAATATACAAATTATATACACACACATATAATATATACATATATAATATATAATATATATATGAATACCCCCTCAGCCACCATAATCTCTCAGTTCTTCAATTTGCTCATTTCTCACAGCCTATTCCTTCACCCATCCTCACTGAGACCTTCAGTCTCTCAACCATGTCCACGTCAAAGAAGGTGTTATACTACATGAGCAAAGCAGAATAGTAGAAACAAAGGAAATGTGAGCTGCACGAATCCACAGCCACTTCCACTCTAAATGTTCTAATAGATCAGTTGTGCTCAGTTTGCAGCAGTGCCTTCCAAACTCATAGTGGACTGATCAGTCACAGCTGAACACACTGTACCCTGACTCCAACATTGTGATGTCAATGATCTTTAGAAATGAGGGATAAACAACAATCACCACTGCCCTGGCTACATTTTTCTCTCTTCCTTATCTTGTCCCATGGTGAACCAGTTCAATTCCACACGGTCTTTTTGAGTCCCCATAGGCAAAGTCCTATCAGTGATCTTGTCCTAACAAGTCTCAGCCCTGGATTTCTCCCACCATTCACTACCTTCACTCCTATTCAGTTGCTGCCAAACAAAATTGGGAAAAATAAAAATCATGAACCTGGGTGGATCCAGTACAAATGTATGCTACATAATCACAACTAGGCTCTCTCTTATTCACTATAGCTGCTTTTCCAAGACTTTTCTTCAGTCTTTAAATTTCTTATAGTTCCTCCTTCCCCTATCCTCTCCTCTGAGCACCCTGCCTCATATTATACTGAAAAAAATTGAGATCATTTGCCAAGAACTGCCTTTTCTCCCTTCTTTCTCAACTCACATCATTCAGATATCTTCTGGAACCTGAAGTTCGGATTCACCCCTGTCTCACATGAAAAGGTGGCCTTTCTCCTTGCCAAGACACACTTCTCTTTATGCACAGGTGATCTTATTCCATCCCATTTATTTAGCAGATTGTCCCCTCTATCATCTCCACTTATCTACAGTCTCTTCCTGTCTACCAGCTCTTACCCTACTGCCTACAAACATGCCTATGTCTCTCCCATACTCCAAAAAGCCCTCACTTGATCTGTCTGTCTCTCCTACCTATCATCCCTCATCTGGCTGAACTCCCTGAGTGAGCTGTCTATAATTGACATCTACTTTTCCTTTCACTCTCTTCCTAACTCTCTATATAATCAGATTTCTGACATTATCCAAGTGAAACTATTCTTTCCAAAATAACTAATAATCTCTTCACTGCCAAACCTAATGGCCTTTTCTCAATCTTCATCCTTCTTGACCCCTTGGAGATCTTTGACGTCATCAGTCTCCCTCTTCTCCTTTGATGCTGTCTCTTCTTTCTAGGTTTTCATGACACTGCTCTATCCTGGTTCTCTCTTTACTCTTTCTTTTCCATCTCCTTTGCTGAATCTTCACCCAGGTCACTCGTAACTGTGCAGGCTCCCCAACATTCTGTCCAGAGTCCTTTTCTCTTCTCCCTCTATACCATTTCACTTGGTGATATCATCAGCTCCCATGGATTCAATTATCATCCTTATGAAGCAAATTCTCCTGTCTGTTTATCTAACCCTAACCTCTCTACTGACCTCCAACCTTATGTTTCCATATCCTTATTGGACATTCAGAAGTGGATGTCCTATAGACATATTATACTCAACATATCCAAAACTAGACTCCTAACTTTCCCTGCAAAAACCTCCCTACTTCTTAACTTCCCTATTACTATAGAGAGTATCACCATCCATCCATTCAACCAGGCACCCAAGCTAGGTGTCATTCTTTTTTCTTCATTTTTTCTCATTTTCCCCACCCCCCTCCTGTTACCAGCTCCTGTCCTTTATATACACATCTCTTATATTTTCTCTTCCAACACTACCAGCACTATAGTATAGGCCCTTCATCACCTCACACTTAGACTATTGCAATAGCCTGCTGATTGGTCTGTCTGCCACAAGTTTCTCCCCACTCCACTCAACTGTCAAAGTGATCTTCCTAAAGTACAGGTCTGACCATGTCAACCTCCTACTCAATAGACTTCAGTGTTCCCCTATCACCTTCAGGATCATAAAATACTTTGGTGTCCAAAGCCCTTCATTATCTGTCTCCTTCAGTCTTTCCAGTCTTCTTGTCTTAATCACCCCATGTGTGCTGGGATCCAGTGACACCTGCTTCCTTGCTGTTCTTTAAACAAGACAGTCCATCCCCTGATTCTGTGTTTTCACTCACTGTCCCCACCCCCTCACCCCATGCCTGGAATTCTCTCTCTCCTCATCTCTGCCTCAATTTCCCTAGCTTCCTTCAAATACTGCCTTCTATAAGAAACTCTTCCTGATCCCCTTAATGTTAATGCCTTTCCTCTGTTAATTATCTCCAGTTCATCATATAAATGTATATATGTATTATATTTTACATATACATATATATTGTTTGTACCTAATTGTTGTATGTCTTCTCCTTCTGAGATCCTGAACTGTCTTTTGCTAAGCCTGGTATATAGTAGGTACTTACTAAATATCTGTTACCTTACAGACAGAAAGGGGAAAGAATATTGTATGTGGCATAAGAAGATAAGAAAAAATTTGGAATAAATTCTGAGAGGAATGGGATAGAAATCAAGGAAGAGTGGCTAGGTTAGTGAAATATGGTTAACTCTGGCCTCAGCCTCTCAGGGATGGACCTGTTACCTTTTCCTTCTCTCAGGGTTCTCAGGTACCCTGAAGTGATTTGTTGGGGTTGGGGCTAGGGATCTCTTTTCTCTACCCACTGGCTCAAGCCCCTACCAGATAAATTCTCTTCATTTTTTAGGAGCTCAGTGACTAGCATTCCAGTTTCATTTAATATCATATTAGCTTTCACAAAGGGGTATTTACTTCAAAGACATAGCAAAAGCAAACACCTTGATAATTCCCCTTATATCACCTGGGGAGGAGGTAAGGAAGGGAGGAATTAAGCTTACAACTTAGCTCAACTGCTTCATTTAATTTGCCTAAATCCACCTTAAAAACTTGGCCTCACTGCCGGCTGCTGGTGGGCTGACTGGATTTCTGGACTGCCAGATTCCTAGGACTTTCTCCCAAATCAGATCAAAATCTCCATTCCCTTCACCTAGAATAGAAGAGAATAAAAAAAAAAAATTAGAGACCCAGACCCATTTGTTAGGAAGGCCATATGGCCCCAACGGAAAAAAGAGGCCTACAGGTCTTATCTCTTTTCATGGGTTTTGAATGAAGGAGTCACTTCCACTCTCAGAAATGAATGCGGAAAAAAAAATACATCCATCAATGCTGCATATCTGGGAAAAGGCTCCTCCCAAACTTATGGTGGGCCTATGCAGAATGTCATTGAATGGTCCAGTCATAGTCTACCTGAAGTAGCTCTCTACAGTTTTTTGCACTGATGACACCATCTAAGCAAACTGATGGTGTCTGCGTAGGCACCAGACACTCCATTACATTAGCACAGAATAGGGAGAGCCCAGGTGAGACTACATAACATAAATTTGTAGCGGCCTTAGCCAGCATTATTATGTGACTTCTTCCATCAATGTTCAGTATTACATCTGTAAGAGCAGAGAAGGAAAACGGTAAAAGTAATCTAGCTTTGGGATACAAAAAGAAATGAATGGTGATAGAAAAGGGGCAAAGGGACTCAAGGGTAGAGGACAGGGTAAAGTTGAATTGACTAAATGTAGGATCCAAGATTTTTAAATAAGGAAAATGAGAGCAGGGCAAAGGCCTGCGAAAACAGAGAGGGATAGAAGTCTTTGAGTTTGTGATGGGAACTGAGAATAGGTATAGGAGGGGTAAGGCACAGAGAGATGAAAAGTGGGGAAATTACAGCCAACTAACAAAAGTTTGTTTCAGAGTTATAGACGGTGGAGATGGTGAAGTCAAAGGTAGGACCTTCTCTACTAGGTGTGAAGATAGAGGGAAGACGCAGGTCATGAAAGTTAAGGAAAGTCATGAACTGGGAATCCAGGATATTTAAGGGGACATGAACGTGTAAAGTGAAGTATCTAGGTGTAAGGACTGGGGTCTGGGGAGGAGAGAAAGGCTGTGGACCAAATATTGAATTTCTTGAGAAAGGAGATTGACCTGCGGGCTAGTAGAGAATAGCCACAAGATTTAAATGGGGAATATATCTGAATAGAGTGAACTTCAAAGAAAAAGAAACTTCTAAGTATCAGTGATAAGGCGAGAGTCTGGAAGTAGCAATGGGGAGGGCCTATTTAGGGCATAGGTACATGTAGTACGTGTAGTACTTTCAAGTACATGTAGTGCTTGAGAGAATGACCAGGAATGTCTTTTTTGGGGCCACGACTGAAAGGAAATGAAAGGAGTGTGAGCAGCCTAATATGAAGAACAGTTTGTTACCGATAAAACGAGTTCCACAGAGTACAATGAAAGGAGAGGTTTAATAAAATAGTGACATGGGGGGACAGTGGTGGAGAGGAGTAGGGTGGGCAGATAGGCCAGACCTGGCTAGCCAAACTGACTACTGTCAGTACTGCCTAGTACTTCAAGTTCAAGATTAGAACAAGATGAGACATTATGATCATTTAACACTTAACAAAAAGAGATTTAATTAGCCATAGAAGTGGAAAGATATCCAGTGAGTATATAACTGATTCAGCTCCCAGCAATTTCCTCATACTATTGCTGATCATGATGCTGGTCTGATTGATAGGAAGCCCTGATACCCTGACTGAGGAGTGGGGGATCTGCAGTCTTGAGGCCACATGTGGCCCTCTAGGTCCTCAAGTGAAACACTTTGACTGAATCCAAACTTCACAGAACAAATCCCCTTAATGAAAGGATTTGTTTTGTAAAACTTGGACTCAGTCAAAAAGCCACACACAAGGACCTAGAAGCCCACATGTGGCCTCGAGGCTGCAGGTTCCCCGCCCCTGTGCCTGACCCTTTTGGATTCAGGCAGTCAGGAAGAAATATTAACCACATAACCTTTTATTTTCCTATGTCCATTAAGTCTCAAAGATAGTTTTAATACCTTTTAAGGAAAAGGACTAGCTTAACCCACATGACTGAGGACCTCAGTAGATATTCCTTTTACCACACCACACCCCTTGGTGGATAGGTTTTAAGGTTCTCCTAGAGGACCTTTCAACATTTCAATGACTTTGGGTTGCTACTGAAAAACCCTGATCTCAAAGATGTGGAAAGCCTAGTTTAGGCAGCAATGGAAGGGGAAAAGAAAAACAAAATCATAATGATGGCTAAAACAAAACAAAATCAACAGTCATGGTCACAGCTCCCTAATGGGTAACTGAATATGGGGAAATGAAAGCAACAAATACCAGGCTTCACTGTCCTCCTTCAGAAAGACCAAATCCCAGAAATAAAGGACCAGATCCATGTGGTATATGGTGATGAATCTTTGTAGTTTGCAGTGCATCTCCCAGTGTAAAGAGGTGATGATGAACAGAAGTAGTACTAGGAACCTTGGCACTATGGCAATGATGAGATTTCCTGCAAAGTCATTGGCTCTTATCATCTGTTAGGGTCATCTATAGTAAGGTATCTAAGAGGTCATGTACTACCTACTCGCTTGCAGCCTATCCCAAGATCAGGATTAAAACTGAGAATCTCCCGGTACCATCTCCCATCTAATGTTCTCCAGCCCACCAATAATGACTTCCCCCTCTCTGAAAGTCCCACAGAGAGTGAAAGGGACACAAAAATCTTTGCTCCTTCAGAATTCTCTAAGGATTTTCTCCCCTTCTTCTACAGGTAGTAGGTAAACAGTTTCACTTCCTCCCTTTTGCCAGAAAGCAAGATAAGCTTTAATAATCATTTCTTTATCCTATTAACTCTCACTAGGGAAGAGTTATATGACCACCTGTACTGGTAACAACATGGAGGAGTTCCATCAGTTCCAGTTTACAGAAATACCTTGAAGATATTGCAGGTTTGATTTCAGACCACTGCAACAAAGTGAATACCCCTACAATAAAGAGGATGTACATGAAATTTTTGGTTTCCCAGTGCATATAAAAGTTATGTTTATACTATACTGCAGTCTATTAAGTGTGTAATATCAAAAAAAGTACACGCTTTAATTTTAAAATATCTTATTGCTAAAAAATGCTAACCATCATCTGACCCCTCAGGGAATTGTAATCTTTTTTGCTGGTGGAGGGTCTTGCCTTGAGACCGATGGCTGCTGACTGATCAAGGTGGTGATTGCTGACAGTTGGGGTGGCTGTGGCAATTTCTTAAAATAAGACAACAATAAAGTCTGTCATATCGATTGCTTCTTTCTTTCACAAAAGATTTCTGTAGAATGTAATGCTCTTTTATAGCATTTTATACATAGCAGAACTTCTTTCAAAAATGGTGTCAATCCTCTCAAACCCTACTGCTGCTTTATCAACTAAGTTTATGTAATATTCTTCTATATTATTGTGTCTCAGGGAATAGGTGGCCCAAGGAGAAGGAGAGAGATGGAGAAATGGCTGATCGGTGGAGCAGTCAGAATATATGCAACATCCATTGGTTAAATTCACCACCTTTATGGGTACAATTCATAGCACTCCAAAACAACTACCATTAAAGAGCATTCATCCAGATCACCATAACAGATGTAACAATAATAATAACAAAGTTTGAAATATCGAGAGGATTATCAAAATGTAACACAGAGTCATGACGTAAGCACATGCTGTTGGAAAAATGGCACTGACAGACTTGCTCAGTTCAGGGTGGCCACAAAACTTCAATTTGTAAACAATGCAATATTTGAGAAGTACAATAAAGCAAAGCGCAATAAAATGAGGTAAGCCTGAATAATAAGCAAAAGTCTGCTGGACATGCTTTTGCCACTGTTCCTGCCAGAACCCACTCCACTGACCCCTGTCATTGGGTCCTGTGCCATTGACCAATGCCATGAGAGCTATTATATGCTGCTAGTGGTGCCTATGCCAATGACTACTGCCACTGGAGCTGACACTACTACCCGCTGCCTCTGGAAATTGTGCCACTGCTACTGAGACTTTGTCCAGTTTGCTAGTGCCAAGTGCTACACCTCTATGGTAGAGCCTAGCAATCCCTCAACCCCATGCCATAAATATTGCTGGTACTCCCCTATGCCAAGCAAGGAGGGCTGCCATTAGAGAGTGTCATTGTTTGGTCAATGCTCCATTACCCTTTGCTAGGGTCTATCAATGCTCCTTGCTCACACTGATGGGATCTAAGCACTGTCCTTCTCCGATGGTAGGGCTTCAACACCCCTGTGGATATTGTCATTGCCCCTTTGCCTGGGCAGGAGCATTGCTATGTGTTGCCACTGCTAGAGCCTGAGCCCTGCCTCCTATGCCAGGGACAAAAACTACCTCTTCATCCTATGCTGGGCCAGATGTTGTGCTACCTTCCCCACCAAGTAGTAGCACTGTGGGCATCATTGCCCCTTGCTAGTCTCCTACTTAGATGAGATGAAGAATAGTCAATTAGGTTAGCTCAGGTGACTCCAAAGATTGCCTCCTTTTATCAGTGGTCTTTCTTTCTAATTTTGCTGCCAGTCGGCACCAATTGAGAAACCCAAGAGCTCCTTATATCTCAATGTCACCAATGCTAACACCAAGGCTAGGGATGTCCAATCAATATCACTCACCTATGCTCACAGAAAGACACAAAGCAAATAAGGCAAAGATTCTTAGGCCAGTATGTATACTCTAGCAACCATGTACAAGGAGGTATTATTTCTGCCAAGATGAAAGAAGGTGCCTAGAACCTGAGTCCCTCAGAGACCCCACACCCTTCCTTCACGGGAAGTCCCAAAGAGATACAGAGTTAGAATTCATGGTTCCAAAGTGAGAGTAGAAGCTGTCTCTTTTTAAATTGACATAGCAGCCCTTTTCCCCATTATGATAATGCGTTTATATTTATATTCAAAAAGGTCTCCAGCCTCCTGGAGAGGAATAAGCATTGTTCTTCCCAGTACCCTATACCAAAGAATATCAACCACATCCATATGGTACAGTTCTCAAAGATCTTCTAATCATATGCACAGAGTGCCTCAGATGGTATGTTAGTATGAAAGATGGGAGCTGTTACCTGAAGAATTGTGATGTCATGTAAGGGAAATGCCTTGGAGAGAATGTGGAATATTCATGGAAATTTTGTAACTGGTTTCAGTTGGCTAACCACATGGTTGGGAGGAGACCTCTGTTGGCTACGTAGCTAGACCAGATGAGTCTATGGTGGCAGAGGCCCCAGATCAGATTGTGGCCCATATGAGAAACAAGAGGTGGGAAATCAGACTAAGAAAATTCATCATTCAGCCCACTCAGTCAAGTTTCAGGGGATACAGTGGGAGGGGAAAGCCCAGAGGATTCCAGACACAGTTCAGAATAAGCTGCTGACACTTGCCTCCCCATGTTTTAAGAAGGAAGTCCAGAGACTCATGGACTGTTTAGATTTTGGAAAACTCACATTCCCTACTTGGTTATCCTGGCAGTCCACTTTGATTGAGTCACCCACAAGTCAGTTTCTTTCAAGTGGGAACCAGAACAGGCTACAGCCGTAGTTGGTGTAAGGCAAGTTATTTGGCAATCTTTCCCCTTGGGCCCTTGTGACTCTGCAAAGCCCACGTTTCTAGAGGTCTCTGTCCATAAATATCAGGCTTCATGGAGCCTTTAGCAGGCACTAAGGGGTGCCCAGAATAAGCCACTGTTAGATGTCTGGAACTCCAAGCTCCCCTCAGCAGCCACTCACTATAAAGCTGTTTGCCTCTCACTGGGCCCTATTTGCTACTGAGCAGATGACACAGGATCATATAATCACCATTTGTCCAAAGTTGTCTATTATGTGTTGGGTGATGTCTTTAGCAAAATGAAAAGAACACAGGGGTCTTCTACTGCTAAATGGAAACTGTATTAGAAATGATGCTTACCTAGGTCTGTCTGGTGTTAGTGCTCTTTACAAAAAGGTGATAATTATGTCAGAGACTGAGGTCTCCAGTCCATACCTTGGAATCTGTGTCCTCCACTGGTCAGAGGGCTCTAATCCATAAAGGCCTGACTCCTGAGAAACACCATTTTGCGTGGTTATGCAATGGTTCAATCCACTACAAGAAAAATATGTAACAATTAAATTACAACAATAACTAATCTGACAACAAAAGATACCCTATAGAATAGGGGTACTGGCAAGTCCTTCCAGCTGGCTGAGCTCCTGGCTTTGTGGCTTCCATGTAAAAGAGTTTTGAGGGATGAGGCAGAAATAATCTTCATCTATACTAGTTCCTGGACAGTGGCCATGCTTCTGGCCAAGTGGTCTGGCTCCTAGAGAGCAAAGGACAATCAAAAGCAAACTAAATAGCCATTTGTGAGACATGTCAACACCTGTCAGAGATGTATGCTAAGCAATCAGGTCAGAGCTGTTACAAAGTTTGGGAAGTGGGTTCATTGTCATTTTGGAAATTCAGGTGATGATGCCATGCTGTGGTGAGCACAGGACCATGTAATCCCTTGTACTAAGGAGAAAGCAATTATTCCTAATCCAAATGGCCTTCAACCTGTCCTCAACTGGCAAATGGAACTCTCCCATCTCAGAATGAGGGTTCCCCCACTGATAAACAGATGCATAATTATGTCTTTGATTGCCCACATCAGGTGTCCAACCTCTCAGAAGCCATGTCTGTAACAAATCAATGCTACCCTGGAAAGGGAAAGGGTTTCCTTGTGCAGTGTTTTCTTGGATCTGTTCTCCAGGAAGATTTACCTAATAAGAATATATTGGTTTTGGACATAGTTTTAGCTGATCCTCTCTAATCTTTCCTTATTCCTTCCCCTGAAGAGCTGCCTTAGACTCAAGGTCCTTACCCCATGAGAGGGCTCCACACACACTGGAGAAACAGCTCAGATACCCCTTGATGGATAGACTTTCTTTCCTTTGGAATGGTTCAGGGAATTCCCTCCCAGAAAGGGTTTGGAGGATCCAAGGGTGTGGTCTTAGAAAGCATTAAAGGAATTCTCCTTTCTAATGGCCTGGGGAAATTGAAATTGCCTGCGTCTGGGTGAGTGGGTGGGGACTGAGAATACCAAGGGAGTGTCAGTAAAGGGAACAGCCTTGATATCACCTTAGGTCCCTGGATAAGTTGCAGGCAGGAGACTTATGACCTCTTAGTCACTTTACTACAGATAACTCTGATGCAAGATAAAGACTTGTGGATTTTTCCAGGAGAGTCCTAGTCGAAGTCCAGATGTTCCTGGAGCTTCTTCTGCTCTTTATCACTATCTCACATCAGGAGATGAAATCTGCAACTCTACCGGAAGTGACTTCATCTGAGCTGGGGCTCTGATGTTCTTGGTGTCGCTCTAGCTCATCATTACCATTTTGCATTAGGAGAGTCACTGTGAACCTCAAATATGTAGCATCACTCATCACACAGACCAGATTGTGAGACTTTAAGACTTAGTCTTTATGAAGAAGCAAGGAAAGGCTTAGGACTTCTGGCTTTTAAACTCCTCCACATTTTTGTTTTATTTTTATTTTGTTTTGTTTGTTTCTGTTTCCCTTAGTACTACCTATGACAGAAGGACTGTCTAGTTGTGGAAGGTCTTCTAGAAAATCATTTGGACCTTGCCACCCAGGGGTGGTATGTGATAAAAACAGCAATTTCCTGATACAGCTGCCTCCCCAGTTCCCACCATGCAACCTAATTGACTTCAGCTTCCCTGACACAGCTTCCTGAAAAGGTCCCAGTCTCATATAGTCACTTTCAACTCAAACTTGATGGATGCCTAAGATTACATGAAGTACTATACCATCATGACTAGAAACATTTCCACGTGGAGACAAGGGGATGCCACATTCAAGAGAAGCTAAGCCACTGTATCCTTGTTGCACATCCTTGCTGGACTAGGCCAAAATAAAGCTCCTCCTTTGTTAAATTTTCAGTCATTTTTGAGTGTCTCATTTCATCCCAACTTTGAACCTGAACTAAGAGGGTACTGGCCTTAGAACTATGTCTACAACAATAACCATCTTAATGGTTTTTGCTGGAGAAAAGAATTCAATGCAGATTTTTATTTTGTCAAATTTCTTTATAGCTAATACAAATTAAGTTCAGCAGGTTCTTGGCTGCATTTTTAAGGCTATTGTGTATCCATAAAGATGTGGTCTATTGAAGAACATTGTTTGGGAAACCCTACCTATTTTCTTCTCACGTTCTCATTAAGAATGTACTTAATATATACTAGGTGATTCTCAGGCATTTGGCCCAGTGAAGGCTTAATAAATGTTTGTTGACTGACTGATTGATTGATTGATTGACAAGATTTTGTGGAGATGAGAAAGTAATCATATAGGTCAGTAGTTACTGATGCAATTTTCAGTTAGTATACTAATCTATTAATCTATATGTAATAGTATATGTATCTATTAAATTAAATTAATAGCATATTAATCTGTATATAATAGTATACTACTCTGTTAAATTAAATTAAAAATAGTATACTAATCTGTTAAAAATAGATTAATTAAAGAAAAATTCCCATTCTGGATAAATAAGAAATTAGAGAAACATATACTTGGATATTTGTATTTTTTATTTTCATTATAAAAGATTTTGCTTTCACCTTTGAGTCAGTGTTTAGGAAAAATTAAGTTAAAATACAAACTAATTATATGTTTGCTAATTAGTAAACACTTTAAAAGCCAAATTGAGATAATATACTAAGTTGATTTAGAAAAAATTAATATGGCTTTTTAACACATTCAGTGTTATAGTTAAATGGAAAAAATAAAGAGCAATTTATAATTATCACCACCATTGCCATCATCATTATTATCACTATAACATTTTATTATTATTGCTATTTTAATACATTATTACTACAACATTTATATAGTTCTTTAAGGTTTGCAAAATGCTTTATAGAATGAGGAGTTCAGACGGCACAGTAGTAGGAAACAGTACAGTGAACTCTCTTCCACAAATTCCTCCTAACCAATGCACCAGAAAATGCACCAGACTGTGTTTTGATGGGGAAATACAGAAAAAGTCACAGGGAGTCATTATTCATTCCAGCTCAGCACAGGGAGAGAGGGAGTGCTTTAGATACTGGGGATGGTCTAGCCAGGAGCACTCCTTGAAAGAAGCACTCTGGCACCCAAAAAGAGGCTATGTAACCAGGGCAAGAAGAGGTCTCAGACCCATGCCAGGACAGTTTACTGCCATTGGGACAGGTGTGAACTGGCAACTTGATTGCCCAATACCCAGCTCTGGGTCACAGATCCAGGTCAGATTGAGAAGGGGACCTACACATAGGGTGGCAGTGTACCGAGAAAGGAGGAAGTTCAGAAGCCAGTAGCAGTGCCTTGGTTCAGACCCTCAGAAGCAGAACAGGAGCTCGGTTCCAGCAGTTAACTAACTTAGCCTGCAGAGGAATAACCAGGGTAGGAATCACGGAACACGCACACACACACACACACACACACACACCAAACACACACACAAAATCATGGATCTATCAAATCATGGGCCCATCAGAATTATAGATTCATTAAAATGTAAAAATATTATTCAAGGACAAATCCAAAATGCACTATTATTCTTTATAATTATTAACATGGGTCCTCAAGATAGATTTCTCATCTTTTCCTATTTTTACACACATCTCTTGCTTTCCTGAGCTGGATAAAGAGAACTCTGTAACTCTGCTTCTAATGGTAAAGAGATAGTAAAATTGAGCAATAGGCTTTGATTCTATCCTCTCAGAAGGTTTCTAGATATCTTAACTTAAACAGCATCAAATTTTTTTCTAAAAAAGACTTTTATCAAAATATTAATTCCATTCATAAAAATTTATTAAACACCTATTATTTGCCAGGCACTGGCCAACAAATAAGAAAAAGAAATCATTCCTGCCTTCGTGGAGTTTATAATCTAATGGGGTGTCCAACACACAAAAGTAAAAAAGACTTGCGTGAGGGTGGGAGCGTTGTTCTATGGGATGGAAGCCAAACATCTGCTGATGAAGAAGAGTGGAGTTACTAGGAAAGTTTGGAAGGAGTTTAGCGTTCTACCTTCCAGCCAGTCAGCTGGGAAAGATAACTGAAGGTGAATTGAGAAAGCAGAGAGTGACCAAACCAGAGTCAGTCTTCATGATAATGAAATTTCAGGTGATCAGCTTATCCTTGGGGGTTGGGGAAGTAAGGCAAGTGGAGGAAGGGCACGTTGTTCCAGCAAGTGTGCGGTTGAGAAGGAAAACCTAGCAACAACAAAACATTCCCCAAGGAAGCAGCAACTGTTCTTATGAAAGGAGATGCCCCACTCACTAATCTTTATTCTTCCCATCATCCAGGTCATCTCAAACCTGTCCTCCCTCGCAGAGAAAATCTAAGACTTCCTTGGTGAAGAGTGATGCTTTTCCCATGCATACACAATGTTTAAAAAAATAATCATAAATTTAAAGTCTTGAGTCCACATTAACTCCTTTACATTTAATGGTAGTTTCCCACTATAAATATATGTTATCAGCTGTTGGGTTTCAAGGGCTTAGTGATCTTATAGTGATCCTTCTGATTCATTGTGACATCATCAATTGTATAGAGACCATCTATGAACAAATAAATTAATTCATTAAAAAGCATTTCATTCAATAAACATTTTACTGTGAAAGGCATTGCGCCAAGCACCAGGAATGCAAATACCAAAAAAAGGTCCCTACCTGAAGAAGCTTACAATCTAAACACATAAAAAGAAGGTGGAAAGGGGGATAGGGAAGGAAGAGGAAAATGTATCTCCAGGTCATAATGGAGAAGTCAATCAGAGAAGTTCCAAATTAGTGCAGCCAGGTGAGAAATGAGAAGCTCTTTATGCCAGGCAATGTGCTAGAAATTCAAAAAGGGGGACAGTCCCTGACCTCAACAAGATTATATTCTAATTGAGAGATACCACACATAAAGGAGAATGGAAGCCAGAAAAGGGAGTTTTGGTCTGGGGAGTCACAAGGGTGGCAAGTTGATCTACAGAGCACTTAATTGACATGACCTTTCCAAAGGCATATGCTATTGATTTGATTAACGTGCCCAGAAAAAGAGGAAGTAGCTTATAATCTAATGGGGTGTACAACACACAAAAGTAGTGGTGGAAAAGGGAAAGGGAAGGTGGAGTTATTCAAGTAGCAATAGGAAGATGGTAAAATGGACTTGATTAAATGACTGAATGGGAAGTAAAGATGAAACGTGACTACAGTCTGGATTCTATGCCAGCTAGATAAGTGGGCTAAGTTTCTACTCACTGAATCACCAATCAAAATGACTACGCTACAGGAATAGAGTTCCAAAGATTTCTAAAATAAGTTAGTTAACTTCCCCTGGCATTAGGGACATGGATGTCCCAGGTAGAGGGTATTGGTCCAGGTAGAAAGAAGTAGGCCAGTGGCAGCAGGCAGATTAGATGAATATGAAGGTGAGATTAGTTAATTAGACTGCAAATAGATCACATTGTCAACATTGTCAAAATCTGGAGCTAGGTATTTACCATTTCTTATTCACTGTTTCCTATTCCTACCAAAATGCCCAACACGTAGTAAATATTCAGTAAAAGTATTTTGTTTGAAGACAAGTATCATCTATCTACCTGTCACTTATCTTTACTTTCATTAAGTTAGAGAGTGGTGCTAACAAGGTCAAAAGATAAAATTTGATCCTGAGTGAGGTCCATGTAACTTCGTTTTGTTCCACAGTGCTTCTAATCCTAATCAGTCATTTGTTAGTGTATCTTTGAGGTCACAAGAAAAATAGTACAAGAGAGCATGTGGATGGACCAACTATTGAAAAAAACAATCAAAATTGCATGTCCTATTGAGAGTAGGTCAACAATGTTATCTTGGTATATAAGAAGCACTGTATTAAACAAACATTTATTAAGTGCCTATAATATGCCAGGCAGGCACTATGTTAGGCCCTGGGGATACAAGGATAAAAATGAAATAGTACCTACAGAAAATCAAATAAAAAATACACAAAGCAATTCCCAAATGGAAGGCTCCAGCACCTGGAGAAATCAAAACATGTTTCCTGTAGAAAGTGGTGCGTGAGTGGAGAATTCATGAAAATTAGAGATTCTGTAAGGTGAGGGATGAGAAAGGAAAGTACTCCAAGCTTGGGAGGTATAGATAGGAAAAGGAAGATGGACTATCACCCACAGAGAACAGCAAGTAGGCCATGCTACCTTCCTAACTTATTAAGGAATAAACTTCAGTAGGGAAACTAAAATCATAAGTAGCTGAATATATTTTATATCATTTTATACCATTTATATTTTATCAAGTACTATCAAGTTATCTGTTCTTCCTAAGTATATAGGAACAAACTATTTGCAATTGATAAAAGGAGTTAAATTAAGCACTAAGGCAAAGTTGCCTCCTTTAGGACTTGGAAGAAGGAAAAAAGATTAGAGGGATATAAGATCCCACTGTGTGATGTAGAAAAACCATTTGATTCAGTAAAGCAAAATGCTGACTTAAAGCCTCTCTTCCAGCAAGGTATCTCCTACCCATATATCAATAATTCAAAATTCCTTGAAAGAAATAACAAGTAAATTTATTCAAGGAATAAACTCAGTATAAACACCTGGAACAGCATAGAACAGGGAGACATGATGTTTACCAAAGGTGTTTGCCACTTAGAGGAAATTCAATAGGCAGTCCACTATTTGTAGCCAGGGAGATCTTCAAGAAGCGTGTGTTTAAGGATGACATTTTATTGACTTCATCAAGCTGTAGAACACTGAAGAGCATCCTGGAAGAGTTCTGTCACCGCTTGAAAGAATTTAACTTGACCCTCCACACGTTTATTACTTTAGCAAATAAAGAATTTCTTATGACAGGGTCCTGAATGATCAGACTTTAGATCTTGCCTATCAGTACATATATATGGAACAGTTACTCAATTCAAATGGACTATAAATTTGTTCTAGGTTCATGGGCTAATTCCAAGAGTTGGAGAGAGGATCAGGCCTTCACGACTATTCTCCAACAGTTAGCAACTGATGTTATCTAAGTGAAGAATTATGTGGCAAATGTTACCCTTTGTTGTTGTTGTTCAGCTGTTTCAATCATGTCTGTCTCTTCATGACCCCATTTGGGGTTTTCTTGGCAAAATCCTGCATTGGTTTGCCATTTCCTTCTCTAGCTCATTTTACAGATGAAGAAACTGAGGCAAACAGGGTTAAGAGACTTGTCCAGGGTCATACATCTATGTAAATGTCTGAGACCAGATTTGAATTTAGGTCTTCCTAACTCCAGATCTAGCACTCTTATCCACTGCGCCATGTAGCTGCCCCAAATATTACCCTACTTGTGACTAAAAGGTGAAAGCAAAACCCAACACACAACTCATTAGTATTCCTGTGACATATATTAAAAAATACAAATGAGATAAGTGAAAGCCCGCTGTATTTCTAATAGATATTAGACTAGGACTGCGAAAGCTGTCTATGTACTTCCCCTGAGGTACTTCCCAGAAGAATGGCACAGCCCTCTATATTGTTTCTTTAAGTCCTGTGCCTGGTCTCCATACTAATGCAGGTGAAAGTGTCTGTGAAAGGCTCTTGGGATGAGTTTTCTTTAGAAACAGTGTGATTTAAGGCTCAATTGTTCTTATTTGTATAATAAAAAAAATCTCAGTTTTTTTCAGGCCTTATCTGTGAGGTCTCTACTGTTCAAGAATCCTGGAAGGCTTAAAAGCACTTATTAGTCAGGTAGTCCATACCTCAGTTTATGGGCAGTTTTCTCTTACTACTAATTGGCCATGGCATATGAGCCTAGCCCATGGATATTTCCACACTTGTGATTGGTCATTGGGTTAATTTGCTCCTGGCACATATTCAAGACACTAATAGTCCTTAATTGTAGGTGCCAGTTGTCTTAGGGAGGCAACAAGTAGAGGGAAATTTATAAATGATTGTTTCTCATAATTAACCTAAAGATACCATATATTCTGTGACATTGGTAGGTGGCAGTTATCCCAGAATAGACGGTTTTCTCTGTTTGGATACTAATAATAAATATCCTGAGAACAACCTTGACAGAAGTTACTATTATCTTAGCGATGAGAGAATGGGGAGAGAAGGTTGGAAACTTTTGAAAAGAAAAAAACTATTGTCCTTTGACTAACAAATTTATAAAGCTACTTTTGGCTATGTTTCCAAGAAAACTATTACTTCTCAACGTAATATAAACAAAGGATTATAATAAACCATATTTAATACAGACTTTCACCTGGCCATCTTTTCCAAATCTCTTATTTGTGAAGTTCAATTGTCTTTTCAGTCCTTATCATTTTTGACTTGTCTGCAGTGTGTGACACTTGTGATCACCCTCTCCTCCTAGATATTTTCTGTTCTCTGGGATTCATGCTTCTTGATTCTTCTGTCTTTCTGGCTGCGGTATCTCTTTCTCCTTTGATTCTCCTATTTAATCCTTTTACTCTGCATCTATCATATATTTTATCCTAGGCCTGCTTCTCTTTTCATTTCATACCTTCTCTCAGTGACTTCATCAGCTTCTTTGGATTTAATAATCATCTCTATACAGTTGACTCCCAGAGTTCTAAATGTGGCCCCAGTTTCTCTTGAATACTATTCTCATATCTTCCACGGCCTACTGAGTATTTCTAATTGGATATTCCTTAGGCATGTCAAACTCCACAAGCCTCAAATTCCACAGCATATAGTGTACTAGATAGAATGTTGGGCAGGGAGTCAGGAAAACATGGGTTTAAATTCTGCCCCTGAAACTTACTAACTACACAAGTTATTTAACCTTACTCAGGTTCATTTTTATCTTCTGTAAAATAAAGAGGTTAGATTTGATGACCTTTAAGAGTCCTTCCAGATCTCAGTTGATGATCCTATGATATCCCTCAAACCTCCCCTTCTTATTAACTTCCTAGTTTCTGTCAGACATTCACTAGTTTTCCAGTCTCTCAGGTTCACAACCTTGAAATCACCTTTGACTTTTTATTTTCTCTCAATCCACATATTCAATGAATTGTCAAATCTTGTTGATTTTATGTCCACATTACCTCTCGGTTCTGGCCCCTTTTCTCTTCTTTTACAGCCACAACTCTTCACTAATTCAGTCCCTCTCTGGTCTGGATTATTGCAATAGACTCTAAATTGGTCTTCTTGCCTGTAGTTTCTCCCCTATTCAGTCTATCCCCCACAGATACCAAAGGGATTTTCCTAAAGCACGGATCTGACTATATCATTGTTCTGTTCAAAGAAAAGCCTCCAAAGTTCTATTGCTGTCACGAAAAAATATAAATTTATCTGTTTTGCATTTAAATCCCTTCACAATCTGGGTCCAATCTACCTTCCAGGATTACTAATACTCCCCTTCACATACTTTCTGTTCTGGTCAAACTGGACTATTGTTCTTTGTACATGACATTCTGGACTGCTAGGTAGTATAGTGGAGAAAGTGCTGTGTCTGGAGTCAGGAAGACTGGTCTTTCCAAGATCAAATCTGGCCGCAGATACCTACTACCTATATAATCCTGGATGAGTCACTTAACCCTGTTTGCCTCAGGTCCTCATCTGTAAAATGAGTTGGAGAAGGAAATGGCAAACCACTTCAGTGTCTTTGCCAAGAAAACTCCAAATGAGGTTACAAAGAGTCAGACACAACTGAAGAACAACTGAAAACATGATATTCCATCTCCCCTCTTTCTATGTGGGCATAGGTTGTTCTCTAATGCACTACCTCTTCCCCTTCACCCCTTAAAATTACAAGCTTCCTTCAGAGCCCAATTCAAGCAGCCACCTCCCCCATAAAACCTTTGCTAAATCTAACCCACCTAGGAACTAGTGCTCCCCACTCCCTAAATCTTTCTTTTTAAAAAAAAAAAAATTCTTTTTTTTTGTGAACTTAACAATCATCAGCAAACCCATACATTTCAATAAACAAAAACAAGAAGATTGTATAAGAAACTGTTCACTTTCTGTTTGTTTTTAAAGAAATAAATATATGTAGAACACACATATACATACATAATAAATATTGATGCACATATCAGTCATAAATGCATATATGTATACATATACCAGCCATATACATACATTAGCCATGTCTGGGAGTGCATATCTTGAAAGACTGATTATGACATATAGTCCTTAGGATTGTGACCCTCTGAAACAATCAAGGTTTGACCTAGCCTTTGGTTTATATTTACTTGGCTCTCCATTTTTACTCCTCTCTTGTTTCCCCAGGAGGGGATTTACCCATCTGCATCCCTATTCTTTATACCCAGTGGTTTGGTTTCCTCACCTGTAAAATGAGGAGGTTGGATTAAACTATCTCTAAGATCCCATTCAGCTCTAAATCCTATGAGCCTATGTTTCTATGATTGTCTGAACAATTTATTCTTTCTTTCCAGCTTCAGCCAGTAGTGGTAGATGAGGATTTGGTGAGTACAGATTAGGATCAAGGTTATCCATCTCACTGCAACAAAGAATGAAAGAACTAGGGTTAAATACAGAGTGAGAAAGGAAAGCCCTGCTAGTAGGACACAGGGCATGAGTGATGGAGAAAGGGGTCCATTATGTGCTCCGCCAGATTTTAAGAAGGTCCGCTTGTGTGGATGTTACAAGAAGAATAACCATACTTGGTTCCTTATGCTATCAGGCTCTCACATGGTATGATGAATGGTAGTCTTCTGTTTGTATGATACTTGGGCTGCCTCTAGAGGATATGGTCAGCTTGGGAAGCCCTGAGATAGTCATCAACCATAGGTAATGCAATGTTTGGTGTTAGTGCAAAGAAAAACCAAGTTCATTCATTGACTTATAGGACAATTTTCCAGTGAGCAATATGGTTGACCAGCTATCCAGGTGGTAGGAAGTATAACAATATTGAACTTTTGGAATTTTGTCTACCCATTGGCCTACAGTGATATTTTACAGAAAAATTAATCTTTACTATAGGGTTGTGAACAATATGATCCAGATATGTGAAAAAAAATCTGAACATCCCAACTGAAAGTGACATGAGAAAGAAAACTATAGAACTGGAAAACTTTCAGAAAGACAGGTGATCTTGGCCAGGAGAAAGTGAACTACCTTGGTCAGGGTAACTACAAAGTGGCATCATATAGATAACATACCTGGGATGAGAGTAGGTCTCTGAGAAAATCTAGTGTTCCTGCCACCTAAGAGAAGAAGGAGAATCACTGGGTCCTTGGCAAAACATATATTCCATATAAGTAAATAGCTCAGAAGATATCAGTCATAATTATAGCACCCAAAAATTTCAGGTGAAGTTCTTAAACAAATTGTTAGTGTCTACTACTCTGCTGTTAAAAGTAGAAAAGAGCTGCTCATTAAAGCTCTCCATGAGAGACACCTCCCTCCAATTATTTTCTATATACTTTGCATGTATTTTGCATTTACTTCTGTGATAAAATATAAACTACTTGAAGCTAGGGACTATTTTATTTTTGTCTTTGTATTTCTATTATCTGACACAGTGTCTGGCACATAATAGGCTTCTGGATGTTATTGTTTAATCATTTACAATGATCATTATAGTGAAACATTGGGTTATAGATTTATTACTACAAGATTAGAAAAGAGTAAATGTCCTGATTTTCAAAAAAGGGAAGAGAATGGAATCTAAAAACCAATGACTTTAACTTTGATTCTTGAGAAAATTCTATAATATGTTATTAAAGGGATGGTCATAATGACACAGCATGGACATGACTGAAACAATTGAACAACAATAAAATACTTTGCTCTGGTCAGACTACAGTTGGAATATGTGTTTTCAATTTTGACCTCATTTTAGGAAGGTCATTGATAAGCCAAAGAGTGTCCAGAGGAGAGCAATCAAGATGGTGAAGGAAGTCCAATTAGTAGCATGCATGGCACTTGAATGGGTTCCCTTGGATGGAAATATATTCCCCATCACTGGAGGTAATCAAACAAAGGTTGAATGGCCATTTGTCAGGGATGTTGTAGATCTAATCTTTTTCTAAGTATGAATTGGTTTAAATAGTACCTTCCAATTCTGAAATTTCATTATTCTATGATACTGTGATTTTTTAGTGGAGTATTGATTGATCCACAGATTCTCTAACAGTACTCCCCACTCTAATCGTTAGAGAGTAATCAATGTTCATTCCCAATAGGGAGATGATTTAAAATCACAAAGGCCTTGTTCTTTTTTTAATTAGAGTTTAAAAAAATAAACAATAATTGTCTGTCTTTCTTCCCCAATGAAAAAAAACAAAACAAAACTTTTATAACAATTATGTATAGTTGAACAAAAAAAGACATTCCTGCATTGACCATGTCCAAATAATATATTTCTCATTCTGTACCTAGGGTCTAGCCCCTCCCTATGGGAAGGAATGGTAAAGTGGATACCATGTTTCATCATCAGTACTCTGGAATCATGGTTGACCATTTCATTGATCAGAGTTCTTAAGTCTTTTAAAGTTGTTTGTTTTTACAGGGTTGTTATTACAGAAATTATTCTTTTTACTTCACTCTGTATAAGTTCATACAAGTCTTCCCAGGTGTCATTGAAACTGTCTCTCTGATCATTTCTTACAGTACAATAATATTCCATTAATTCATATACCATACTTTGTTCAGCCTTTCCCCAACTGATAGGTATTCCTGCCCTGCCCCACACCCATAGTTTTCAATTCTTTGTTACCACAAAAAGAGCGGCTATAAATATTTTACACATATGGATCCTTTTCTTCTTGCTTTGATATCTTTGGAGTATAGGCCTAGTAGTGGTATCTCTGGGACAAAGAGAATGTTCAGTTTGATTAGTTTTTAGATATAATTTCAAATTGCTTTCCACAATGGCTAGACCAATTCATAGTTCCATAGCTAATATGCCTGTTTTCCACGCCCCTCCAAAATTTGTCATTTTCTCTTTTTTTGTCAATTTTGCCACTCTGATGATTGTGAGGTAAAACCTAGGAGTTGTTTTAATTTGTACTTCTCTAATTATTAGCGATTTGAAACATTTTTTCATATGTATATTGCTAGCTTGGATTCTTGCTTTGAAATCTGTTTATTCAGATCAAAGTCTTCATCCTTTAATGCTGCCAGTTTTCCTTGTAGGCATACTTTCTACATTTGCATTGTTATTTAGCTTTTTGTATATTGATAGCTTTTTATTTTTCCAGTCATATTTCAAAATCTCTGAGGTCAGTGTAGAGTAATGGAAAATGCAAATTTCTTCTAACAATCTCTCATGCAGTTTCCTCATTTTAAAAGAGATATACTGGATAATTATGATAATAATAATAGTAGCTAGAATTTATAGAATGCTTGAAGGTTTGTAAAATGCTTTACAAATATTATCTCATTTTATCCTCACAACAACCCTGAAAGGTAGATTCTATTATCATCTCCATTTTTTTATAGACAAGGAAACTGAGGTAGTCAGATGTTAAGTGACTTACTTAACTGTCAATTTAAGTGTCATAGCTAATACATATAATTTTCCTTCCATATTTCATTATTGTTGACCTTATATAACAGTACCTAGTTTATCAACATGCATTTTACAAATTCCCTGCACATGAAAATGGAGCCTCACAAAGCGAAATCAACCCTTTACCTAGGGAGTAATTGAAAAAAGAATTCACTATCTGTTTCTTACAGAGAGGCAGAGAAGTTTCTTCTTATGTAGTTACAGAGAACTAAGTTACAGATGTCCAGGAGAATCTAATTTGTCTTCCTCTAGTTCCTACAAAGGTAAGGAAAGCATGTGTGTTCCTAGAATTTCAAATGCATTTGCCCAAGGAAAAATGCTGAATATGGCAATTAGGAAGAGTTGAAATAGTACTATTATTAGTCTTTATGGTTTTTTCAAGGCAAAGGGAAAAAAAAGTTGGACAGAGAGGGGGAGGAAGGTTTGTAGGCTTACCTGGGAACAGAGCTGTTACTTATAACATTGTTCTTATTGGGAAAACATGTTTGAAATTCCAAAGAAATAACTTTAAAACTTTTGAAACAGAACTCATTTGTAAGCTTGAGACTGCCTGTACTTCTTTGTACACTGTACAAACCACAATAGGCACAAAGATAGTTGGACTTGGTGTTTAGAAGACCTAAGTTTGAACTCTGCTTACTTACTGTATAAGCTTGGGCAAGCCACATTAAACTTCTGGGCCTCAGTTTATTCACTTATAAAACAGGGACAGTAATAGTACCCATGTCACAGGCCTCATTATCAAGAGATGATGTATATACACTTTGAACGAATGAGAGGAAGAGCATGTGATAATTTCTTACTTTGTGCCAGGCATTGGAATAAGCTATAACGGTATAAATGAGGTAATCCCTAACTTCAAGAAACTTGCATTCTGATAGGAGGAGGTCATCACATATGAAAAATGGAGGCCAGAGAAGTTGTGATCTGGGAAGTCACAGGGATGGGTGATGATAAGTGTAAAAAGAAGGCAGTCTTAAAACTTTAAAAATGTAAATTGTTATTATGACTTCTGGAGTATTTGTTGATAGATCTAATAATCTTACTCCTCTCGGTAGAAGGATTCAGAGTAATAGCAAATATGAAAAGCTATTATTTGCTTGATTAGTCCTTCTAGAAAAATTCATTATACTTCTGTTTTATAGATTTTAGAATCCACTTTCCTTTTTTCTCAAAACACTTACTTATAATTGAGTATTATAGGGTGGCCTCCTGCCACCCTAATAGAAGAAAGGGTTAAAGTCTTTGGAAGGCCAGCTATGTCTAAACTTCAGTACCTCCTTCCCCTGATTCCCAGACTATCTTACAGTTAACTATTTTGTATTTATGTTTGTTCTGCATATATGTTGTTTCCCTCATCAGAATGTAAGTTTTTTGTAAGTAGGTTTTTTTCATTTATTTTGTTTCCCCAACAGCTAGTACACTGCCTAGAACTTAGAAGGCATATAATCTATTGATCTATTGATTGAAATAAGAACATTAAAATCCAGCTCAGGTTTAGATAAATGTCCCTATTTTTCAGATTAGTAGACACCATTCAAGAAATAATGTTTCCTAGATCAAAGATCCTTTAAAAAAAGTCCTAGAGTCTTGAAGGTGAGCTTCTTGAGGGGAAGGACTCTTTTATTCTTGTCTTTGTATTATGAGTGCTTAGTTGTTGTTTGTCCTTTGTTTTTTGTCTTTGAAGAGGATCCATGACACACGGGTCTTGCCCTGTGTGTGAATTGGATTTAAGTGAGGCAGTGTTGCAGTCATCACTCTCACTCTCTTTTCCTGAGTCATGGAAATTCAGTGGCAGGACAAAAGTCAAGGATGATTGGCAATACTCTGGGATGTAGAGGATGACCCTGGTATCTTCTACACCTCACCAAACTCTAATCGTCCTGCTTCATGGCAGTTGAAACAAATTGTTGTCATCTGCCCATTCCACCAAGGAAAGTCTTCACATGATTGGGGTAGACATCTCCGTAACTCACGACATGTTTGAGGTCTGTTGGTTACCCTCATTCTGGTTTATCTGCTGAGAAGGTTTTACTGGAGTGTGGCCACAGTTCATGCTACAGCTTCTTGGAGTCACAGCTGAAATGTCAGGTGAATCAAGTAGACACCAAAGGTGGAGGAGCAGCCCTGAAAATGACTAGGCAAGCCCTCATACCATAGGTCCTAGACCTCCTGAACACAAGATGGACCCACTCAGCACTTAGCACACACTGGCTTAACCAATCAATCAATCAACCAGCATTAAGGACAGTTCCTGCCCTCAAGGAGTACTTTCTAAGTACCAGAAAAAAGTGAAACAGTCTTCTTCCCTGTCTTCAAGGAGTGTGTGAACTAAAGGAGGGGACATGTATATATGCAAATATATACATAATCTACACAAAATAGAGGGTAGCTAAGTGGCACAGTGGATAGAGCACTGGGCTTGAAATCAGGAAGACTCATCTTCATGTGTTCAAATCTGGCCTCAGACACTTAGCAGTATGACCCTGGACAAGTTACTTAACCCTGTTCCTCATCTGTAAAATGAGCTGCAGAAGGAAATGGCAAAAGCATTCTAGGATCTTTGCCAAGAAAACCCCAGATAGGGTCATGAAGAGTCCAACTCAACAACAAAATATACAAAATGAATATAAGGCGGTTTTGGAAGGGAGGGCATTCACAGCGGGGGACCAGAAAGTGCTAGAAGGAGGTGTTAGAACTGAATCTTCAAGAAAACCAAGGATTCCAGAAGCAGGAGGTGAGTAGGGGAAAGTGAGGAGAGAGAGCATATATTACAGGCATTGGGATGGCCAATGAAATGGTACAAAGATGAGAGATAGAGTGTTATATATGAAGTCTGAAACAAGCCTAGAATCTCTGGGCAGTAAAGAGCATTGTAAGACAACTAGAAAGGCAGGAAGGAACCAGAATGCAATTGATTTGATTATGTGCCAACCCTCCCTCCCCTTATATTAGAGACAATTTTTATAATTTTAAGTTTGTTTATTTTTAGTTTTCAACATTCACTCTCATAAATTTTAAATTTTCTCCCCCTCCCTTCCCTCTCCCCTCACCAAGATGGCTTGCAATTTGATATAGGCTCTATATATACATTACTATTAAACATTTTAACCTTAGTCATATTGTATAGAAGAATTTGAATGAATGGGAGGAACCATTAGAGAGAAAAAATATACAAAAAAAAGAAGATAATCTGCTTCACTCTGCATTGACTCCACAGTTCTTTCTCTGTATGTGGATGGCATTTTCCATCATGAATCCTTTGGAATTGTTTTAGGTCCTTGCATTGCTGAGAAGGGCTATGTCTATCAAAGTCAGTCATGAAATACTGTGGCTGTTACTGTGTACAATGTTCTCCTGGTTCTGTTCACTTCACTCAGCTTCAGTTCATATAAGAGAGACAATCTTTCTTGACATTAATTTTCTAGAAGGATTTATTTGAAAGAGAAAAATATTTTGGACAACAGCTGGAAACCGCTATCCGTTATCAACTTTCTGGAATATCTTAGCAGCAACCAAATACAGTGGTCAAGTTAACAAGCATTTAAGTGTTTGCTCTCAGAAAGAAAAATATTTCCTGTTCTCAAGGAGCTTACTTTCTAACATGAAGGAAGTGGAGGGGAGAGAAAGGGTACCCACCGGAAGAGATGGGGAATGGTACGGAAAATTGGGGAAAGTCAGAAGCACAGCCTAAAGAGGAATAAGACATGGTTGACTGGGGCATCCTTCTTAAAATGAAGGCTTAGAAAGCAACCCGGTAACCAGAGGGAGAGGCTCAAGTGGGCAGAGGGCAATTCCAGTATGAGAATTCCAGAGGTGAAGTAAACTTCCAAGGTGAAGCATGTTAGTGCAAAAGTCTAAGACAGTCAGCAGTAAGGCTTGGAGTTGGATGTAGGTAGCAATTCAGTATAGATTAAGGAGAAAGACTGGACGGTGGGCTTCCTCTGAATACTTCAGAAGGGCCGTCCACATTTTGAATCTCTTGTAATAAGGGATTACAGTTATAGGGCCTTTGTCAACTGAAATCCCTTCTCTACACCTTCCCTTACCCTTTCTCTGTTTTTGTTTTTTTCTCTTGTGAGGCTTGGCTATTTTTCATCCTACAGGTCTAGGTGAGAGAGAGAGGAACAGAGAGAGAGAGACAGAGAGACAGAGAGAGAGACAGAGAGGGAGAGAGGGACAGAGAGAGAGAGAGAGACAGAGAGTGAGACAGAGAGGGACAGAGAGAGAGAGACAGGGAGAGACAGAGAGACACAAAGACAGAGAGAGAGAGTTCTCCACCATGGATTTCAAAGGCTGCTGAGAACTCCCATTTTCCCGAGACTCCAAGACAAGGGCCCCAAGTCTTTGCTTTCTTGGGCTCTTAAAAGACCGCCTCTTCCCCTGCCTCCAGCTGCCCAGGACAAGAAGAGGGCTAAGTGGACATTCTGCAGGGCTTCCTCTCCCCAGCTTGTTTGCCTCCAGTCCTGCCCCTGCCCTGACCACGGAGAGGCCGGTGAGGACAGGCTCGGGCCACAGGCTCCTTTGGGCCCACGAGGAGGTGGGGGAAACTGATCCCGAACCCGAGAATCTTTCCCCAGTGCCGTCTGGGCGGTGATCAGGTAGAACTGAGCCAAAGGGGTCTGGGACCCCAGCCTTCTCCTCGGCTCTCCCCATTTCGGGGGTTTGTTTCAGAGGCTTTGGAGAGGGTCTCAATGGCAGAGGGGGGCTGGTTTAGAAAAGGAAGTGTTAGGTGGACGGGGGGGTCTGGACGGGGGGGATCTGGACGGGTCACTGCCTAGGGGTGCGGCGGGGGGGGCTGATGTACAGGTAAGGCTCGGCTTTCCCCAGGTGAGTCACTACTGACACGTCCTCCAAGAGACCACGGCCAAACCGATCGGGCCAGGCGCACCACACAAGCCCAGGGAGGCTCTCACCCCCAGCCCACCCGCCCAGCCGCAGGCTCCGGCCGCCTTTGCCCTCACACTCCGCTCTCCCCGCCCCCGCCCCGCTGGTGTCCCCAGAGCAGCGCGGGCCCCGCCCCGCCGGGTTGCTAGGGGAAGTGACGTCACAGCGCGATGGCGGCGGCTCCTTTAGGCGGCTGAAGTGGGATTTAGGCCCGGAAGATCCGAGTCCATCCGTGGTGGGGAGAGGGCGAACGGGGCCGGCGGGGGCCGGAGCAGGGGCGGCGGCGCTCGGACTGTCCCATCCGCCCCATATTGAGGCGCTGGGAGCGGCGGGGCGGCCGGAAAGCGATGGTGAAAGCGGGGCCGTGAGGGGGGCGGAGCCGGGAGCCGGACCCGCATTAGCGGCAGCAGCGGCGCCGCCTCCCCCGGAGCGCAGACCCAGGAAGCGGTCGGGAGGGGAGGGAGCGAACCAGGCCGGAGCCGAAGCCACCACCGTCATGGAGCTGAGAGTTGGGAACAGGTACCGGCTGGGCCGAAAGATCGGCAGCGGCTCCTTTGGAGACATCTATCTTGGTGAGGATTGAAGCCCAGTCCCCTCCCCCCCCCCCGGCCCTGCTCCCGCAGCGAACTACCCCCCTTTCCATACTGCCCCCCCCATACACTCGGCTTCCTTTCACCCCCCAGCCCCGCATTGCCACCCCCCCCCGCCCCCGGCTCCTGCCCTCTCGTCGCTTCCGCCAGTCTTCCTGGACCATCATAGCCTTTCATCACCCCGGGATGCTCTCCCCCCATTACCCTCTGCCCCAGGTTTCCCCATTACTGTGGTGTACCTCAGCCCAGACAAAACACCCCACCCCACCCCAGCACCTTTGTTGAGCCGCAGCCTGGGCTCGGTCCTCATACCCCTCGGTGGCCATCTCCGGCTCTCCGGGGGAATCGAACTCGAGTCTCGAGCCCCTGGAGCAGCTGACACCTGCCTGGGAAACCTGGTTGGGCTGGCCTTTGGGGTTTGCCTTCCCCATGAGCTAATTAATGGCCGGGGGGAGGGGAAAGAGCGGGGAGCCTGGAGGGTGTGAGACTTTTTCCAGCGTCCTGTTTGGTTGCTTGTAATTACTTTAGCCCCTTCTGAGAGTGAATCATTTTGCTTCTCTGGTGAATCCTTGGGGGAGATCTAAGACCCCCTGGTGTAACAGCTTTAGGTTCTAACCACTCAGACCATCCATCCATCCTGTTCTCAACTCCCCACCTTTTCCCACCCCCACCTCCCCCAATCAGATTCTGGCCCTGCCCTAGGAGACCAGATCATTGGCTTGAGGGCTCAGGAACCCGAACTGATTGGGGGTTAGAGGGTCATGGAAGGTCTGATACTAATTTTTTCCTGATTCTAGGTCTGACTTTTTGAGTCTCCAAAATAATTTCTTTGGAAAAGATCTTAACATCAAGGGGAAGGTTAATTCACATTTCATCAGCAGAACTTCGACCCTAGGGTTTTATTAGAATGTTAGAGATGGAAGTTACCTTAAGCAGTCCATCTCTCCTGCTCCTCATCCCCCATTTTTATAGCTTAGGAAACTGAGGCCTCGAAGAGGTTTTTTTACACGTTCAAGGTCATACAGCTTATTCATGATAGAGCTTGAACTCAAACCCATTTCTGACTCCCGGATTCGTATTTCTCTCCTTTATACCAGATTGCTTCTTTTGGCTTTGAAATTAAGGGATGAAATCAGCAGTAGCTCTTGAAAGTTAGAACAGTTTGAAATATATTGCTTCCTGAAATTAATATGGTTAAGAGTCTGAATGAAGAAATAAATTTTTGTGTCAATAGTGCTGTGGATTTGAGTTCAAATAACTATTATGTTTTATTTTTTTTTTAGATATGGTATTATGAAGGGGGTATTTATTGTAATGGATGGCTATATTTGCTATAATGCAATTGCCAGTAAGTAAATATCTGAGAGAGCTGTGTTCTTAGTTACCTGGGATGGTGTAACACAGTGCACCAAAGGAAATCTTTGCATTTTCAGTGAAGATCTAAGAGACTGGTGATCAGATTACTGTAACTGTGTCTGTGCTTTTTAGAGAGGATAGGGTAGGGCTTTTGCTACCTCTCCACTGTATTGTCCAAAAATAAACAAAGGCCATGTCTCTTTCAGAAGACTCTACAGCCCCATCTTACTGCTCTCTCTGGGATCCCCATGTGTTCAATAATCTCCATGTGTTTTGTACTCGTGGGGGAAAATGTCAAAACAACGCTAATGCAGTGTGGAAATGGAGAACTACACACTAGTCAAAAGTCCGGAAATTCCACAGTTACAGTTCCTACAGCAACCTTGTTACAGATACGTTCTTGCTTTAGTTCCTTTTTTCCTACCAAACATAAACTTGACAACAGTAGCAACCATGATTAGAGTCATAAATGGAGAAGGTAGAAGGCCCAGGGTGCTATATCCAATCCCTCTGTGACCTTGGGTAAGTGACTGAAAAGCCTTCCTGGGTCCCAGTTTCTTCCACTTAAATGGCTTTGGATAGATATCTTTTGCCACCAATTAACTTTTTTTGGGGGGGGAGTGTGGAAGGAGGAGAATTTTAGATAACTTGAATTCTTTAGGAATGTTAAGAAGGATCACAAATAGGATTGTCTACTACTGAAAGGATGTGCCATGAGTTGGAATGCCTACAAAATCAGTGCCATTATTTTTGTAGCCTTTAGTTGATGAAGTTTATATGTTTGTCTCACACACACACACACGCACACATTCTTCCAAGTGCTTAAAGATAAAGTAATTTAAACTTGCCTTCCATGCCGTGTTAATCAGTGTTACTCTCCTTTTAATGATAGGAAAGAAACCCAGAAAGGCTAAATAATTGGTGTCAGGCTTATATAGAATTAGTCATTAGCAAAACTACAGGCTAGTACCTGAGAATTTTCTACTCTGGAAACAATCCTTTGACTATTAAAATGTGGAAGGTAAGTTTGTAATTCATCATTTTCTCTGGGAAAACTAACTTTTGGATAAATGATCTATGTTGTTTCAGCATGTGGGAATGGAATAGGTGTGAGCAATAATACTTGAATGTGGCAGAAGTTTTGGAACTGAAAACTTTTTTTCCCAGTTTTTCTCATAGAAATTCTACTTTTCACAAGTAACTCCTTTCTAGCATGTTCTTGGAAAAATAGTGTACAAATTTAAAGAGTAAGGTGTTCTTTGTGTTGAATAGTTTAGGATTTTGCTTGGTTATATGTCTTTGAAGGTTAGATGTCATTTGAATTTCAATAATATCTCTGCTTTCTACTTATTGCTATAAAGACATCTTTTCTCCTTTCTTTTCTGGGTCCTTCATCTCACACCAGACCCAGGAAAAGGAATTGAGGATCTTGTAAACCATAAAATAAAATAAAATAGTATTACAAAAGCTGAGGTAGTTTATACAATGAAGACAAACAGAAGATATTTCTTTGTTCCTGGTAAACCTGGAGAATGACCCCTCTTTTGGGGTTTTGTTGCTCTTTGAATGCAACTTTTGCCCTACTCCCTTGAAGTAGAGCAAGTTTTATAACCATAACGCTGCATTATGGTTGGGTGGTAGTATTTAAATATTTATATCTAAGTAGTCAGCCGGTGCATTCTCAGCAGCGCTTTGGAAGCAAAGTGTTCTGGGTAAATGCAAGCTGTTTCGCATATTTATAGAAAAATGGATTTTGGCAACTGTTTTTAACCTTGGCTTCTGGATCCTAGGCAACAAACAGTAGACCAGCTATTAGCCACACTAATCCCCTTACCAGGAAGCAAGTCTTATAGAACTTTGTCTTGGGGTCAGAGGCCTTGGTTATTGTATTATAGGTTAGCTTTTCTTTCTGAACCTGGGTTCTAAGAATCTATTTGGATTGTTTTTCTGATTTTATAGTAATTGTAGACAAAATATTACCCATATACGATTTGATTTAATTTTGTCGGCAATTTTTTGGTGGCCTGTAGGTATTTGATAGTTTCTAGCCTTTTTCAGCTGGAGTGTTTAGATGTCCTTTTCCCTTCTATTAACTTTAGATTACTGATGTATGTATTATCCAAAGTGGTTGCTTTCCTCCTCTTACGTTGCATTCTTCTAGGACACCCCATCCCCACAATCAAGTGGAAACTCTTTAACAGTAATTTAAGGAAAACATGGGTGAAAAGGTAAGTCTCCCATAGTACTACCACAGAATGGGTCTTTTGAGAAGCGGCACAAGTCTTGAGGAATCCTAAGTTTTAGGGGCTGACACATTCTGACGCACATACGGTGTGATCTTAGTCTAGTCATTTCACCTTTCTGCTCCAGGCAGATTTCTAAAACCATAAATTGAAGAACTAGCCATTAATATGCATTAATAGAAGGACTTTCCCCTTGGTTAGTTCCCTATGCCAAATCATCATTGAAATTTTTGGTATGTACCAAAGAAGAAAAAAATCTCAAATGCAAATATGAGTGACCCTAAGGATTATCTAATGTTCTGTATTATTGAATAAATGCAAAAAAATTTGAAGCTCTTTTTTTGTTCCAAGCGCTGTGGCAAGTGTTGGAGATAACAAATAGAAAGTGAGATGGTCCTTGTACTTCCATTTCATTGCATTAATACAGACAATTGAGGGGGAAATGAATTATTATTCCTTTTATTGTTACCTAGCATTGTTAAAATTTGCAAAGTACTTTACAAGTATTATCTCATTTTATCCTCATAATAACCCTAGGAGGTAGGTGCTCTTAGCCCTATTTTAGAGATAACTGAGGCAGGCAAGTTAAATAACTTGCCCAGGGTCACACAGCTGGCCTGTCTGAGACTGAATTTAAACTCTGGTCTTCCTGACTCTTAGTCTGTAGCTCTATCTACTGTGTCACCTATTGGATTGGATCAGAGGATATTTTAGTAATGTTTTCAGAACTAAGGTAATTTCTGACAATCACAATAGTAAAGGGAGGGCTATTTCAGTTTGCCTGGGACTAGCTAAGAAGAGATTATTGCAGTTATAAGGGATTGCATATGAAGATTGTTTTTGTTTGTTTGTTTTTTTTGGTTGGTGGTAGGTAGGTAGTTTAGGTAGATAGGTGGTTTCCATTTAATGTCTTTCTTTCTGATGTGCGGTAGTTTGATTGGAGTAAGAAACTGTCCTCTGGTTCACTGAACTTTCTTTTCAGAACATTGATAGTGGTACATGAGCAAGTACAATCTTGCTTTATTAATGCAGCCCACTGTTCTGGTTCAGTCATATGAAAGGACTGCTAACTACTCATTCTCTGTACTAATGCTGAAGATGAGCCAAGAAATGGGACTGAGAGGACATTAGTGTGCCTCTCAGACCTATGATTTGCTTTTCCCACTGCCAAGACAATATGACTTAATGAATTTTGAAGAACGTATAGTTTTCAACAGTACATCAAGGCATACCAGAGTGTAGTTCAATTAAATTTGTTTGTACTGACCCGAAAGTGTTGTATCCAGAAGTTGCCCTCTTAACAGAGGATATACCATTTTGCTACTTCTTTACTATAACATTTACCCCAGGCCGAATTATTCGTTATCTGAGTTGTGGAGTAGCTTCCTTACTGGACCTACGAGAGCTGGTTTCTAAGTCTGACCTTAAGGTTCAGGTCTAAAACTGAATCTGTCTTATTATAAAACTTCACACAAAAGTACAGTCTGGGAGCACTTCACAATTGCCATGTATTTTGTGGAATATGACCAGGTCAAAATGTAACATAACCCCTTTGTCATGTCTAAATGGTAAGGGCATGGTTTTATATGTCTGAGATCCTTTCCTCGCACTGAAAAATATGTAGCATTTTGGTCTAGTTGCTGGGGATGGTGGCTGTTAGATAATGAAATCAGGAAGAACTTTCACTTAGCTGGAAATGTACTTCTTTTTTTTTTTTTGAAAGTATTGTCCATAGCAGTTTAGAAATTTTCATTACACATTTTGTCCAGGATCCTCTCACAAGTATTTCTGTTGGCTTTTGGTTTAGTACCATACATGTCACCACATGAGTTAGTGTAACCTCTGGTAATGTCATTAGTTAAGATGGGTTTGGGGGTATTATTACTTGGTATATATTCTCATCTTAATGTTAAGAGTTAGTAGCTATGTCCACATATTCTTTAAATACTTAAAAGAATTTTGTCAGCGTAAATATTTGTGAACCCATTGTACCCTAGTAGATAGTCTTTTTGAGTTGTTAGTGAAAAGTCATCACAAATCAGTTTATAGGGCTCTCCAAATTTAGCTAGGTTGGTCCTCAGGCAGCAGAACCTAAAGTTTTTGGCTCATCTCCTACTTGAAACTGTTTTAGCTTGGTAGGTAGGTCTTGTCATAAGTTATACTTTGCTAGCAAAGGCTTCTAGAAGCCAAGGTCACATCCATGCAATAAAAGACAATACACTGGAGTGGAATTTTAGTGAAACCTAGATAATCAGCAAGCATCTGTTAAACTTCTACTATGTACCAGGCACCAGGAATACAAAGAAAGAAATGAAACAGTCCTGCACTTGGGAAGTTGACATTTGTTTTCTTAATCGCCTCAATATTTTTTGCTAAACTTTGCCTTCAGGACTGTACTTAATCATTTTAGCTATCTGGATTGTTTCTTTATGTTCTTCTGGGGAGTAACATCCTGTTTACCTTGAAAGTTAAGTGATGGTTTGAGTAAGAACTGAAGTTGCTGATCACATAAACCCAAGCTCTAGGTACAGTCAACAAACATAGCAACATACAGTCCTGTGTAGAAAAAGCTATTTAATGTTCATATGTTAATGAACTGAAGCTCTTCTTATATTTAAAATATCTAGTTCCGATGGAATATTGTTAGACTGCTACTGTGGAATGGATTCACTAACCACAAATAAGAGAATCTTCGTGATGCTCATGGATGGTTGTGTATATGACTTCTGAGAGCCCAGGAATTCAATTAAACTACAGCCACTGGACTTGACATGCCTGTCTCACAGATAAGCTACCCAGGAAGTAACAGCACAGGACAGATCTTGCTATTACATCTGTGTGGCAGGTAGTACTTGGTCCTCTTTTTCCCGTAGCCAGTCATGAGAGCAGAACATCCCTTTCATCTGTGTCAATCAGTATAAGGCTGATTCCCAGGCTATCTGTTTGACTAGTTGGGCTCTCTCTGTTTGCTGTCAAAACCTGTGGTTCCTTTGGCTCAGCAGAGGGGATGAAAAACTGCTGTAGCTGAAGGTGACAGAAATAGTCTAAGGAACATTGTCCTGTGTCTGTCAGATGGGCACCTTCAAGGATAGCAGGCCTTGGGAAGTCTGCTTTGTGCTGCTATCCAACTACCTTGTCATGGAGTTGTACCAGCTGCTCAGTTATGATGTACTGACAAGTTTATACAAAGGAGAATCGTATCATAGGTTTATCTCTTCTTCTTAGAGAAGTTTAGCAGATTGATCATAATATTATGCAATTAATCTCAGTCATAATATTCCTTAACTGAATTTGTACATTCATTTCCAGTAATAATTTGGGAGAGCCACTGAATCCGTGTATTCTACTTATTTTACTCTGAGATTTTCATATCAGTTGTATCTTGGTGTACTGTCCTAATTGCATTAGTCAGCGTTGAATATACCATATAATGTTCTAATGAGAATGTTCAAAAATGGCTCATGTTGAATGGTAAATTGATTTCTTGATCAACAAATAGTCTTTAGTAATAATAAAATGGTGGTCATTCTTGAGAGGGGAGTAGTGATTCATTTTTCATAAGTGACCAAATGCCCTCTCTTACTAGAGTTAAATTGTCTCAGGCAGACAAGGCATGACTCAGATTCTTTAAAGTGTTTCTTGAATATGACTAAGTTATATGACATGAGGATTCTCAGAGGGGTAGCTTTTCTTGCAACTCAGATTACTGTTCGTAGCATCTTTCCTCTTAGGAGCTCAGAGTACTTAGAAAATAAAAAATAATAACATTTCCAGAAAAAAGAAAATAATAACATTTCTCCCTGCTGTGTATTCTTTTGAAACATAGCATATCTTCCCACAGGTTTTTAATAGTGGGGGAAGTTGAGGGGGACTGTGGTGTTTTGTCTGAAGCCATTCATTCAGTGAGGCAGAGTCAGTAGCAGTGGTAAGCAGATTTCCAGACTTTGCTCATCTCAGTGTGAGTTGTTCTAGGCATTGGCTGCTCTTATCCTATGGTCTCTTAGTCTTATGTGTCTTGTGAGGGAAAGAACGTGAGTGTTATGTTCTACTCCTTCATCATTCATTCATTCCTATTTGCAAAGCCTGGTTGAATATAAAGCTTTGGGTTACAGGCTAATTTGGGCTTGTTTTGTGAATAATTGTAGCATTTGGGTGTCAGTACCTTGTTGTGGTAGAGAGTATAAGGCCAGATGTGGGCATTTTCTGTTATAGAATGAAGCAGAGATTTAGATAAAACTAATTGTGATTCCATCCCCAAAGCTGATGACAATTATATTGATTATATAGTGTGATACTGGCAAAAGTCAACAAAAGGTTGTTGGTATTTAGTTGTTTCAGTTGCATCTGACTCTTCATGACCCCATTTAGGGTTTTCTTGGCAAAGATACTGGAGTGGTTTGTGTTTTCCTTCTCTAGCATATATCACAGAAGAGGAAACTGAGGCAAACAGGGTTACGTGACTTGCCCAGGGTCATACAGCTAGAAAATGTTTGAGACGAGATTTGAACTCAGGAAGATGAGTTTTTCTGACTTCAAGCCTGGCACTCTATTTACTGTACCATCCAGCTGCCCCCTGGGCAAGAGGTGCTTTTGCCTTATCTGAGAGGGAAAAGGGTCCTCTTTATTTACAGATTTTATGCTACTGATGTTTTACATGCATGCTTGGAATTTTTTGCCCATAAAAGTTTAAGGTTTTGCACTAGCATTGGTATTTGTACTCTTGCCTAGTCTTCCTTGTGACCCAGTAGCTCATGTTTTCAAGTTCCTGGTAGAGGTTAAGATGCTGTCATTGTCCATAAAACAGTCTTCAAACTTGTTTGGAAATTGAACCTTTGGCTTCATTAACGTTATAGTTAGAACATCCCAGACATTTTGACATTTGGTATATGCTCTTAGGTCCTCAGGATGATCAGTTTCAGGTTGTTTGGGTGGATCATTGAAACCTCAATCTCACCACTAGAAAAATGGTTCTAAATATAAGCATACTTGTCCTATTTGTAGGAAAAACAGTACTGGTAAATGAAGTCATGTGTTACGGGAGGACATATATAGTCACAATTGCCATGTAACTACTAGAAAGAATGAATGTCTTAGTTGGTTGCACATGGTAATATACTAATCTAGGCTGATTAAAGAATAGTCAAAAAAAGAAAAAAGATTAGTTTTATCTCTTTGCTGCATGGCTTAGTGTTTCTAATAAATACTAACATGAATGGGTTAGAAGAAAGGGGAGTTTTTATCGTATTTGGAAAACTTGCTTTTTTAAGCCAGCTCTGAACATCTTAAAAAGTAATAAAAATTTCTATAATTTAGGATTTTAAAAAACTCAGTTGACAGAAATTAGCAAAAAATGCCTTCTCCTAGTAGGTTGAACCCAGGTAACTAATTTTTACAACTTTTTTTCCCTCACTAGGTACTGATATTGCTGCAGGAGAAGAAGTTGCCATCAAGCTCGAATGTGTCAAAACCAAACACCCTCAGCTCCATATTGAGAGCAAAATCTACAAAATGATGCAGGGAGGAGGTATGACCAAACACAGTGAAAAAGAAGATTGAACTTTTGTGTCAGGGCATTTTCCTGTATGTTCTAGCGTTAAGCTTTGGAATAAGAGAGAAGAGCTCCCAAGATAAAAATAACATTTTTTCCTATCCTGTATTTTTATTGGGGAGATCTCAACACACAATAGAAAGAATATTGTACTGAAAGGCAAGCAACTTGGGTAATAGTCCCAAATCTGTCACTAGCTAGCTGTGTGATCTTGTGCAAATCATGTAACTTTTTATGGGTATCAGTTTCCTTATTTTAAAATAAGGGGTTTGATAGCTCTAACATGTTATGAAATTGCCAAGCTGGTTCAGTTTCTTTTATACCTGAATTACGGTGTGAAAAATCAGCACATCATTCTTTCAGTAAGCGTTTATTAAGTATCTACTTCGTGCCAAACCCACTGACTACATGGACAAAAGTAAAATAGCCCTTACTGTCAAGGACCTTACATTTTATTGGTGGCGATGGCATAATTAAAAGTTTGGGCCCAGAGAAATAATAATTGGGAATATCAGAAAAGGCTGGAAAGTAGCATTTGAACTGAGTTTTCAAGGAAATGAGCTATCCTAAGTGAAGAGGGAGTACTTTGCAGGCATGAGAGGAGAGCCTGTAACACAGAAATGGGACATAGGTTGTTGACGTGAAGCTGGTTTGGCTATACCAATGAGTATATGGAAGAGAATAATTTATAAGCCTAGAAGATAAGTTGGAGTCAGATTGTGAAAGAATTCAATTGCCAGAGTAGTTTATATTTGATTCTAGAAGTAATAAGTAGCTTCTGGAGTTTTTGAAGAATGTAGTGACATGGTTTGATCTGTGCTTTAAGAATATCACTTTGGTAGTGGTATGGAAAGTGGATTGGAGAGTAGGGAGACTTGAGGCAGAAAGACCGATTAGGATGCTGTTAAAATAGGTCAAATGAAATGTAATGAGAGCCTAAAGTAGAATAGTGACTGTGTCAGTAGAAAGAAAAACAGAGATGAGAGATGCTATAAATTTGGCAACTGATTAGGTATGTAAGATGAGGGAAAATGAAATGAAGGTGATTAGAGTTCCAAATCTGGAAGACTTAGGAGGATATTTGGTGCCCTTGAAGAAAATTGGGCAATGAAAGTGGTGTATATGGAAGAAGAGGAAGACAGTGAACACATATTTTGGACGTGTTTAGAATATACCTAAAGCATCCAGGGGGACCTGTCCACTAAGTAGCAGGTACAGCTGGATTGGACCTTCAGAGAACAACTAGGTGCGAATATGTAGGTCTCAAAGCCATCTGTATAGAAGTGATCATTTAACCCATGGTGGCTAATAGAGTCACCAAGAAAGTGTAGAAAGAAGAGGGCCCTAAACTCAGCGTTTGGGGGTCTACCCTCAGGGTGCATGGTAAGAAAGATACAGTACAGTACAAAGGAGAGTGAGATGGAGCTGTCCGACATGTTGAGAAAGAACCCAGAGAGTGTAGTGTCACAAAAATCCAGGGAGGAGAGAGAATCCAGGAAGAGAGAGTAGACAGCAGTGTCAGATTCTTCATGAGGTCAAAAAGGATGGAGATTGAAGGGGCAAAGGCCATCAGATTTGATCATTTAAGAGATCATTGGTAACTTTAGAGAAAACCGTTGTGATGAGATCAGAAGCCAGTCTTGCAGGGGTTGAGTAGCTAGTGAGGAGAGAGGAAGTAGGAGCAACAAGTGTAGATGGCTTTTTTTCATAACCAAATAGCTTGAGGTAGTCTAATCTTGAGGTCTAATGTTGAGCTCTGGATGTATTTTGTAAACAATAGAGAATAATCTTGTAAATGGGGAGGGATTAAAGAGGGAGACCAATTGTGGTGACAACCTGCTGGAGGAAGTGGTCTAATCTAGAGCCTGAAAAGAGTTCACTTTGATGTGAAAGTCCAGCTCTTCATAAAAGTTTGAAATGCACAGAGAATGTGGGATGAGAAGGGAAAGGAGAGGGCTCAAAGTACTCTTAATTTTCTCTTGTTAAGTTTGAAGTAAGGTCTTCAGCTCAGAAAGTCAGGGCCTAGGCTGGTTTGGGAAGCTTGGTAAGAGAAAGTTTAGAATAGCTTCTTTTGGAAGTGTGATAGGTGATTAGTTAGGCAAGAATAAAAGAATTGCTTTGCTGCAGTGAGGACCCAGTTGAAATTAGATATCAAATTTCTGGGTAGCTCAGGAGCATGTGAGTAGGAGCCAGGGAGGTAGATGGTGGGAGTGCCTTGGGGTTTGGCAAGGCATGAGCAGGACGAAGAGGACAAGGGATTGGAGAGTAGAAGATGACAGAAAATGTCAAAACTTGTGGGGTTAGAATTGAGAAGGAGGAAGTGTTCAGGACAGGGATGTTGTGCTGGGAGAGTACTGACAAGTGGAGAGACTGGATCTAGGTAACATGAACAATAAACTTTTACTTTGGCAGCCTGGCATGTGGAATTCTGGAACTTCCATACGTACATCAAAGCTTTTTTTTGTGGGAGTTGTTATCTGCCAAATTGGTGTTATACTCACTCCCTCCTCAGGCTTAGCATTTTCCTGCTCAGAAATCACAATGTCTCTCACCTGCATAATAAAATATTGAGTTCTTAGTGGGAATTTTAAAGCCTTTCACAATATATCTCTTACCTACTTTAAAGGGGGGTCCTGAGTGTGTTCTAGAGAAGAATGAGACATGGCTGCTCTGGGTTCCCTCCTTAAATGGAGGTTCTTGGAAGAGCTATCCAGCTAGAGGAGGCTGAGAAGGCCAAAGGGTAGAAGGTATTCCCAGTATTTGAACTCCAGATTGGAATGAAGTTACAGGATGAAGAGCTTAGGGGCATGGTAGAGGAGGAAATTCAGAGTAGAGCCTGGAGAGGAATGAGATACGAGATTCAATTGAGTATAATAGTAATGTCAGAGTAGTGGACCAGTGGTAGAATGATGGGGAGTTTTAATAGTGTGCCCAGTACCTTAAAGAGTTATGTATGTGATAGATTCATCTATTTACATGACAAAGTGGTTCTTATGAAGCACCAATCTCAGCAAGGACTGTGTGTCTGTTTTGTACAGGGAACATTGGAAACCTGAAAAATAAGCATTGTTCCTTTAGGAGAAATCTTTAAAGATGATTTTTGTACTTTTCATTGTCCTTCCAAGTTTTGGGGGTGGTGAGTAAGACATTCCCAATTCTTCACTGAAGCTGACATTGACTTACTCTAATTCTAAAACACAGTGCCTGTAATCAGATAAGAAGTTAGGATTGATATTTCACCCTTTTGATAGCTGTCTTAGAAATTTTCTGTCATTAAAAACCATCAAGTGTTTCAAGACTTCTTTAATGTTATATTTTGATAGTAAATTTGTATGGAATAAACAGGAATGTTTTAACACAAATTTAGCCTGCCTTACACTATCTTTAACATAAAACATCATTATACCTCTGCACCATTTACACTACATGTCTCTTAGCTCGTTGGGTTAATATTTCTTTTACTTAAAAATCCAAATCTTAAGTTAATTCCAGTTCATTCCACTATGATTTCTTTCAAGAATGTCTTTACTCTTAGCTTAAGTTTACAGGTATGTTCATTTCTTGTCCCCTATAATTTTACCCATCTGATTCAGGGGAAAAGGGTTAAGGAATGTGAGATCCAAATTCCCTATTGTTGCCTCCAGTTTGCTAGTTATGAATTTCTACTTGAATTCTGAGCACATTCCATTGTCCTTTGCAGAGAATGGAGAATTCCTTCTGAACCCTAGAACCTGCCAGAGTTGCTTATAGCATCCTTCTTGTTGTAGCATCACATAGTTTAGAAAAACCAGTGAAGCACTCTTCTTGAGCTTGACCTAGGGGGAAGAATGAGGAATCCAGTGCCAGCTTCACCTGTGTAACAACTTTGGCTAGAATTGAGAACAAAAGCAGCTAACTCAGAGCTTAGGGTTGGTATTCTTTATTATGTAAGAACCACCATGACCTGATGACTTAGTACGTTTAAATGCTAAAGGGGGCAAAAGCTATTCTGAAGCCTAGGAGGTACTTAGACAGCCAAGCTGACTGTTGCTCTAAACAAAGAGTTCTTAATCTTTTTTGAGCCATAAAAGCCTTTGCTAATAATATGGTAAAGCACATTCCACACCTCTTCTCAAAATAATTACTTTTTAAGTACATAAAATAAAATACATAGGACTACAAAAGAAAACCAATCATATTAAAATACAATTACATTTTTTTTGTTGTTGTTAATTCACCTATCTCCTGAAATATACCTATGAACTCCAGGTTAAGGACCCCAGGTTGAGAACCGTAGTTGTAAATAATTGGTTACTTAGCTTAAAAAAAACCAAAGAATTACTTGGCCTTGGGAAACTTTAAAATTCAGTTTAAATTTTCTCTTTAGGATTACTGAAAGCCAAACAGGATTCCAGGGGGTTGAGAGATATATACTAGAAATTGACAGCTATACTTCTCTTTTTTCTAGCTCTTCTTTTTTCTTAACCCAGAGCCACTGGTTTGTTCCTTAAATTGACAACCAAAACATTTGGGTTCACTATAAATTTGTTAATTGGACTCAACTGGGCCCTCATCTCAGCAGTGTGTTCCTTTTATTCATCTATAATTAATTCTCCATCCTACTCCCCAGAGGCTTTCTTAAACCTTTTCTTTTCAAGTTTCTTACACTATTCCCTTCCCACTCTCAGCTAAGCACCTTACAGAGACTGTTTACATGAGCTTCCTCTTCTCCTCAAATCCCTGGATGTCATTCTTTTCTCCCTTACTCCAGTATCTGATAAAAGGTAGGTCTTCTTACCTAGGCCTGCTACTTGTACTATTGATCTCATCTCCTCTATCTTTAGCAGATTGCACCTTGTATCGTCATCGTTTCCATCCTTAATCTCTCCCTTACCTACTGGGTCCTTTCATACTTCCTGAAAAATATTCCCAAGTCTCACTGATCCTGAAAAAAAGCCTCATAGAGCCCTCAAGCTATCATTCCATTTCTGTCCTTTCAAGGAAAAAGCTGTTTAGAACCATTTCCTCCACTTCCTTTTTTCATTAACTTCTCAAGCCTTTGAAATTATTCTGACTTATCTGAAACTGCTCTCCACAGTTATCTAAGATCTCTTGTTTGCTTAAAGTTAATGGCCTTTTCTCAGTCTTCCTTCTCAGCCTCTGCTGCATTTGTCATTGTTGACCACTCTCCCCTCCTTTGTTTTTGTTCAGTTGTTTTAGCCATGTTCACCTTTGTGGCCTCATTTGTAGTTTTCTTGGGGAAAGATATTAGAGTGGTTGGCCATTTTCTTCTCCAATGGATCCATTTTGTGGGCAATCAGGGGTTAAGTGACCTGTCTAGTATCACACAGCTAGGAAATGTGAGAAACTGAACTTGAACTCAGATCTTCCTTACTGCAGGTGCAGTGCTTTATTCACCGAGCCTCTGTCTTCTAGATCCTCTCTTTCCTCTGGTTTTTGTGATACTGTTCTCACTTGGTTCTCCTTCAGCCTATTTGACTGCTTTTCTTACAGTGTCCTTGGCTGGTTTGTCATCCATATCATGCCATTAACTATGGGCATGTCCCAATGTTCTCTTGTGTCCCCTTTTATTCTCTTTCTGTAGTCTCTCATTTGGTGACCTCATTAGCTCTCATGGAGTTAATAGGCATCTTTATGCTAGTGACTCCCACTCTATATATACTGCCCTAACCTCTCTCTTGAACTTCACTCACACATTTTGAATTGTCTGTTAGGTGTATCAAATTGGAAGTTCCATAGGCATCTACATGTCCAAAACTGAATTCCTTATTTACACCCACCTTTCTAACTTCCCAGTTTCTGTCTTGGTACCACCATCCTTCAGTAAGCCTGGTTAAACATCATTCTTGATTCCTCACCTTACGTGTCCTATCAGTTGCTAAATTTTCTCTCTCCAACCAAAATGTCTTACATTGACCCCTTCTTTTTATTCATACAGATACTATCCTTAGTTTAAGACTTTATCATTTCCTCTTGACTATTTTTCCTGCCTCACATCTCTTCTTTTCCAACTCATCCTTTACACAGCCACTAAAGTGATTTTTCTAAATTGCAAATCTGACCATGTCACTCCCATACTCAGTAAACCCTAATGGCTCCCCATTGTCTCTCATTTATCTTTTAAAGCCTTTTACAACCTTGCTTCAGCTTTTGTTTCTATCCTTAAGAGCACACACGCTCCCTTCAACAGACACACATTCTCCTCAATATAGGCAAATTGGCCTTCTCTCTGTTCTTCACACATGATGCTCCATTGCCTTTGCGTTGGCTGTCCTCTATGCCTAGGATGCTCTTTTATCTGATCTCTTCTTAAAACTTTTTTTCTTAAAATTCTTCTCAACAACTACATTAAACTTTTTATTTTTCCCCCTTTCCCCCCACCTCTGTAACACCCACACAACAAAATTTACATTTTTATACAGTTGTCTCTCCCAATAGAATATAAGTTGTTTGAGGACAGAGCCTTTTATTTTTGTCTTTGTATCTCTGACAGCTAACATGTAGTGCTTAATAAATGCCTGACATAGTGTAGTAGCTTTAATAAAATGCTTTTTGATTAAGGGTGCATCTCATTGACTTCACTGCTGCTTCAAAAACACATGAGTGGGTACTTGAAGGCTGGTTTTGACTGAATATGCCAGGATAATGAAAACGGTAACTGTTGCAGTATTGTGGATGGCTGAAGTTATTGCACCCATAAAGATACCATGATTGAGTTACATGTATTCTTAATAGTACTCTGCATTCTTGTTGCAATGCTAAATTCTGTGAGCAAAAAGTATTAAACCTGGGATTTCATCCACCATTTTAAACTGTTGGAAGCTGCCAGTTATCTTAAGTAATCCATACTATTATAGCACTAGCTGATCTAGGAAGATCACACTGTTGAAATGCCTTAGAAAAGAGACAACAATTCTGGTTCTTAGTTTTTTTTTCTTAAACATGGGAGCCAGACCAGGGAACTTGCTAGCTTGGCTGATGTGATATGGCCTTTTTGTCTAGGTATTTCAAATGCCAAGTTCTAATCTCCTTTATACTTGTCTAGTACCCTTTACAATGAAAGCAACTTCAGGGTAGGAGAAAACACAAAGCTGAATGACTGCATTCCATTCTGTGTGGTTACAGATAACATGCATACATTTTCCTTGTTTTCAAGATCTTACTCATGGTAATGATGTTAATCTCATCTGGTAGGGCCTCCATCACAATGATGCCACAGGATCTTAAAAAGCCTAATATTGTATCCAAATAACATATTAAAAATGCCAGACTTGAGAATGATTCCAGCATTTCATTTCTGACAGGATTGCTAAGAGATGTATTATAGAAGAGCACAGTAATTGCCCTATATGACATCATCCCTAACTGTCCTGTAAGCTGTAGCCTAAAATGTAAGTTCATGAAATATAGCATAAGTAAATGAAAATTAAATATTGATGGAGCAGCGAAGTGGCACATATATAAAGTGGTGGCTTGGAATCATAAAGATGAATTTAAATCCTGCTTTGACACTAGTTTTACCTACTCATGGGGCTCTTCTGAGAATCGGGTGAGGTAAAGCACTTATTTTCATGCCTAGAACATGGTAGGCACTTACTAAATGCTTATTTTTTTAAATTTAAAAAAAAAATTTTAAACATTAAAACATTAAATTTAAAAATAATTGACTAAATATTTGTTAAATTCCTATTTAACACTAACGCTAGGTGCCCAGGATATCAGCATTAAAAATGCACAGTTCTACCTTCAGTGAATTTATATTCTAAGAACTTGGGTTACATGAATACAACATGAGACCAGAAAATAACCAAAGGAAATGGTCTAGGAAAATTTGAAGAGAGAATATTTGGGGTCAGGTGGGGGGCAGTAAGAGACAGAGAGGACATGGAGAAAATTCTGAGAGACAGACAAGAAGGGAGTACATTCTGGACAAAGAGGATGGCTCTTGTGAATGCACAGAGCTTGTAGTTTGAGGAATAGTTGGTTGAATCACACGCAGAGTACCTGAGGTGTGAATAATGTGAGAAAAGGCTGATGTTTTATTGATCCCCTTTTGTCTTTACATTGAGTCATTTCTTGGTATTCTTTTTCTTGCCCCCATTCACCCAAAACCTTAAGTTTTTCCCTTTACAAAAGTTATGCAAAACTAGTCAACACAGCAGCAATATTTGACATTTGATAGGCCAAAAAAAGATTACCTTGGTAGCAATGGGAAGGATGGATTAGAAAAAGGAGAAACAGTAAAGAGGCTGAGCCATTTGTGCAGGCTATAAGGGGACCTGGACTAGAGTAGTGCAGCAGTATTCTACCAGTCCCTCAGGCTTGTGGCCTAGATGTCATCCTCAGCTCTTCACTATCTCTCACCCTCCCCACCCCCAGTATCCAGTATTATCCAATCTGTTGCCAAGACCTATCAATTACAACCTTTGCATTATCTCTGTAACATGGCCTCTTCCCTCCTGTGACACTGCCACCACTCTGTGCAGGTCTCATTACCTCACACCTAGAGTATTGCAATACCCTGCTGGTGGGGCTGCCTGCCTCAAGTCTTTGCCCACTGTAATTCATTCTCCATTTAGCTGTGAAGTGATTGTCCTAAAGCGCGTGTACACACACACACACACACTCTCTCTCTCTCTCTCTCTCTCTCTGTGGGCTCCCCATTTCCTCCAGGATCAAATAAAAAAAACCTCTGTCTGCTATTCAGAGCCTTTTGTAACCTATCCCCCCATCCTCCTACCTTTTGAATCTTCTTATATCTTATACCCCGCCATATACTCTTGGATCCACTGACAGAAGCTTCCTGGCCATTCCACAAACGCTATACTCCATCTCTTGGCTCTGGGCATTTTCTCTGGCTGTCTCCCAAGCCTAGAATGCTCTCTCTCCTCTGCTCTGACTACTGACTTCCCTGGCTTTCTTTAAGTCCTTCCTTTTCCCTAAAATCCTATCTTTCTCTCCCAACCCCTCTGAATTCTAAGGCCTTCCTTTTAATTATTTCCTATTTATCCTGTATTTAGTTGGTATATATTTGCTTGTTTATTGTTTCCTCCACTAGATTGTGAGCTCCTTGAGGGACAAGGACTGTCTTTCGTATCTTTTTGTATCCCCAGTACTTGGACAGTGCCTGGCACATAGTAAGCACTTAAGAAATGTTTATTGACTGACTTAACTGTAGTGGCAATAGGGAGAACCTACCAGATTGGCAGTATTTCATATTTGATCGGTGAGAGGGAAAAGTAAAAAAAATGTCAAAGGGGATGAATCCTAAGAAGAACACAAGATTTTGCAATTCGGAGAGTTGTCTTCAAATATTTGAAGGGCTATCATGTGGAAGGAAGGAATAGATCTGTTCCTGGGGTCTGATCTAGAACTAACGAATAGATGTTACAGGGGACAGACTTGGGTTCCATATAAGGAAAGGCCTTCAAGCTGGCCAACAAGGAAACAGATTGTCATGCAGTGTTTGCTTGAATATTTCCAGCAGCACTTCATTCCTTCATTAGGTTAGACATTCATCTTTGATGACTTAAGCTTCCTTTCCTCTCTGATTCTGTATTTTTAGCTGCCCACAGAATATTTCCATTTATATGTCTCACCATCACCTATGCACAACTGATCAAAAACTGAACAAAGCCTACCTTCTTCCTACTACTGTTTGGCTTTCATAATCATTTTCCAACTCCCCCAGCTTTGAAACATTGGTGTTGTCTTTTGCTCTCTTCCGTTTATCTTTGTTTTTCTTCCTTCAAACTATCTCTCGTTTGGCCCTTCCTTTCAATTCACACTGACACCATCCTGTGCTAGGTCCTTGTCTCTTCAGTTATGGACTATTCTGAGTCTGCTAACTGGTCTCTTACCTCCCATCTTTCCCTGCTTTTACTACAGTGAAATTTATCTTCTGAAAATAACACTTTCATCATATCTTTTAACATACAGTGGTCTCAATATTTTCCTGCTAAAAACAATTTCTGAAATTTTAAATTTGGTATCCAAGTCCTTTTCTCTCTTCACAATATGATCTTTCACTTATGCCAACTTCTTCACTTATAATCTCTCTTTCCCTTGTATCCTGTCCCTCCAACACATGTATCATTATTCACTCCCATCCTTTCTTTCTGACTACCCAAACCACCTCTATTCTTTAAGACCCAAATCAGGTCTCACCTCTCATGAAGCCTTCCCTAACTGCATTGATCTTTCTTCCCCACCCAAACTCCTTTGACATTTTTTGTTTTTAAAGATCATAGAGACCTAAAAAAAGTCTTTGACTCTAACTTCTTCATTTTACACATGAGGAAACTAAGGTCTAGAGAATTTAAATGTCTTGCCCAGGGTTACATAGTCTGAGCATCAGTTGAACCCAGGTCTTCAAACTCCAAGATCAGAATTGTCTACAACATTAAGATAGCACTGTACTTAAATCCCCTTCTAGGAGTTATGAAGTATCCTGGGCAGCAAACTTGAAAACCTACATGCATAGGGTTTCTGTGACTTCTTTGTGACTTTGGAAGAGAAAAGGGTATTTGGGGAAATGGACAACTAAGCAGAATTGATGATAATTGAACAAGATTCAGGATCATAGTTTAAGATAAACATAACGATAGATTCTTGGCTAGGGGCATTTTATTCCATAAAAACTAGGCAGAGGCTTCCCAGTCAGATCAGGAGACTCAGCCTGAAAATGGAAGAGAAAGGGGAGAAAAATATCCAAATTAAACTCTTGAGAACATCAAGTGGGTGTATGTGTATGTGTGTATAAAATAATGGTAGAAGAATTGCCTATTGATTTGCAGAGATAATTTGGGGGAGGGGGGAGAGACTTGCTATTTTAGGTGTGAATGTGAGTCTACTGAATATGGGTCATAAACAAAACATGCCTGAGATTGTGATTCCCGATTCAACTCAATAGTATCACCAAGACTCGGGGAGACAGTGTTTGTTAACTATAGTATATCAGTGGAAGGGTCTGTTTTGTTCAAAAGAAACATAATAGCATATCAGTAACTATCAAGGAAATCTGTACCTTTTGTGTAAATCTACTAACCAAGTTGGGATCATGGTTGAGAATGTGTGACTAAGCATAAAAGGAGAAACAGAAATTACATCATTGTAGGAGGTATAATATAGACCACTTAGCCAGAAGGTAGTTCCTGATGCAGATCACAAAATTGGTTCATATACATGATGAAAGACCATCTGCTGAAAATCTTACACCCTAAAAGCAGAGCAAATAATAAAATACTTGACTTGCTGACAGTTTTACCTTTTAGAAGATAAAAGCAGCAGAAGAGCTTCAACCCAGTTCTGACCAACCAGAAAGTACTGGGAGACTGGAAGCATTGGGAGCCACAAGATAAAATAGCAGTTATTATTAGCCAGAGAAAGGAAACTGAGTATGGTCAAGACAAAGCCTTTGATTTAGTAAAGCAGATTTCAAAATCTACAGAAGTATGGCTTAATACTATAAAAAGGAAGCTAGCTCCAGATAGATGACACTGTCTCAAAATCAAATTCTAGTGATAAAGTCATGAATGATACCCATGTTAAAGAAATTAAGGAGGCGTTAAAAGAGACTGATATACTCTTATAGCTTCAGACTCACAAAGGAAACTTATAGAAGATGGAATCAGTAGAATATAGTCGAAGAAAGCTATAAAAAAAGATGGCATTGTAGCTTTTAGAATAACGTCAGGAAAGTAAAACCTTACGACTTTTAAAGTACCATAATAATCTAAAGCTTTTTTTCTCTAAATTTATTTGTTTTCTGTTTTCAGCAATCACTTCCATGAGTTTTAAATTTTCTCCCACTCCCTCCCCAAGACGGCATGCAATCTTATATGGGCTCTACACATACATTCTTACTAAACACATTTTCACATTAGTCATGTTGCACAGAAGAATTAAAACAAATGGAAGAAAGCATGAGTAAAACTAAACAAAACCAAACATAACAAGAGAAAATAATCTTCTTCATTCTGTGTTCCTACTCCATAGTTCTTTCCAGATGTGGATGACATTTTGCATCATGAGTCCTTTAGAAATGTTTTAGGTCCTTTCATTGCTATGAAAGGACCAAGTCTATCAAAAACAGTCCTTGCATACTGTGGCTGTTACTCTGTATAATGTTCTCCTGGTTCTGCATGCTTCACTCAGCATCAGTTCTTATAAGTCTTCTAGGTATTTTTGAAGTCCACCTGTTTGTCATTATAGCACAATAGTATTCCATTATATTCATGTACCACAACTTGCTCAGTCATCCCCCAGTTGATGGGCATTGCCTCGATTTCCAGTTCTTGACCACTACAAAAAGAGCTGCTATAAATATTTTTGTACATGTGGAACCTTTGCCCATTTTTATGATCTCTTTGGGGTACAACCCTTGAAGTGGTATTGCTGGGTCAGAGGGTATACACATTTTTGTAACCCTTTGGGCATAGTTCCAAATTGCTCTCCAAAATGGCTGGATCAGCTCACAGCTCCACCAGCAATGAATTAGTATTCCAACTCTTTCTATATCTTCTCCAGCATTTATCATTTTTCCTGTTTTGTCATGTTAGCCAATCTGATAGGTGTGATGTGGTACCTCGGGAGTTCTTTTGATTTGCATCTCTAATCCGTAGTGATTTAGAGCATTTTTTCATAGATTTAGATAGCTTTAATTTCTTCCTCTGAAAACTGCCTATTCCTATCCTTTGACCATTTATCAATTGAGGAATGACTTGTATTCTTGTAAATTTGACTCAGTTCTCTATATGTTTTAGAAATGAGGCCTTTATTACAGACGCTAGATATAAAAATTCTTTCCCAATTTTCTGCTTCCCTCCTAATCTTGGTTGCATTGGCTTTGTGCAAAAAACTTTTCAATGTAATGTAATCAAAATTACCATTTTGCATTTCATAATATTCTCTATCTCTTATTTGGTCATAAATTCCCCCATTCACCATAAATCTTACAAATAAACTGTTCTTTGCTTCCCTGATTTGTTCATAGTATCAGCTTTTATACCTAGATCGTGTACCTGTTTGAACTTTATTCTGGTATACAGTGTCAAGCATTGATTGGTCTATGCCCAGTTTCTGCCACACTATTTTCCAGTTTTTTCCAGCTGTTTTTCATATCAACAACAAAACTAACAGAAACCATATGATTATCTCAATAGATACAGAAAAAGCTTTTGACAAAATACAACACCCATTTCTATTGAAAACGCTGGAGAGCATAGGAATAAATGGAGCCTTAAAATATGTAGCATCTACCTAAAACCAGCAGGAAGCGTTATATGTAATGGGCATAAGCTAGAAGCATTTCTAGTAAGATTGGAGGTGAAGCAAGGGTGTCCTCCATTATCATCACTGTTATTCAATATGTTACTAAAGTTATTCTTTTTAATTGTTTTCTTTTTTTCCAAGTCCTTTTTTAATTTCAAAGTAAGCCTCTAAGAGAGATTTGTTACTTTGAGCATATAGAGGAATGATGGAAAAAAGAGCATGATCTTCAGGCTGGAAAGGGTAGAATAGATTTGGTTAGGAGTCAGTTGAAACTGTTAAAATTTCAGGTAAAGGGATAATTAGCATTTGGCAGCTCTTAAATTTCAATTGCTCTTGTAGGATAAATTATAACCATGGGTACTGAAAAGGCTCATAGATGGAATAGCTGAACTATCGTAAGCAGTCTTTCAAGAATTTTGGAAAACCGGACTGACGTTGACGGGAATACTAGACTGATAGAACAAGAAGAAAACAAGCATTTATTAAATGCTTACTATATGCCAGACACTGCTAAATACTTTATAGGTTTTATTTTGGGAATGTTGTAGGCATAGTTAACCTGGTTTTCAGCGTGGCATTTAAGAACATTTTAAGATACTCTTTTGGACATGCTGGATGGGGGCCGTAGGTTTTATGATAATACAATTAAGGTGATTCATAATTAGTGGAATTGCCTATACCCAAAGAATATTGATCAATAGACTAACAAGTCTTCCTGGAAGGCCATTGCTAGTAGTATACCCCACTATTTTACCAAAGCTCTGTTTTGTTCAGCATTTTCATTATTAGTAACTTTTTATTAGTAAATTGGATGAAGATCTTGATGGCATACTTGTCAAGCCTAGAGATGATATACTGGCTAGAAAAGTTATTTAGTTGGGTGATAGTCAGGAGCTATAAAGTTCTGGTCAGGTCTAGTAAGCTAAAAATAAAAAGAGAAAAATGTAAGATCCTGCCTGTAATTCAGAAATATCAAGTATAGGATAGGGAGATAACTAAGCAGCATTTCATTTGAGGGGAACAAAAACTTGAAAGTTGTACTTGACTTCAGGCCAGTTTGAGTCAGCAGTGTGTTGAGGCTATCAAAAAAATTAAGTTAATAGAAGTCTACCTTGTAACCCCACTGCATACTTTGTACTGATCAGACCTCTTGGAGTATACAGATAGATAAACAAGAACAGATTTAGGGAAGTCACAAAAATTTCAAAAGTAAGCCATGTTATTAGAGAAATAGTTGATAGTATTTTGGTTTAGCACAAAGTCAGGAGAGGGTTAGAAGGAGGAAGAGAGAAGGTACTAATAACTACCTTCAAATACTTGTCCTGTGGAGATTCTGTTTATTCTGTGAGTCTCTAACACTAAGACAGGTGGATGGAAGTTACAAAATAGTAGATAGCAGTTAAACATAAGGAAGAACTCTATAAGAGATCTAGAAAAAATAAAATGCACTGTTTTCTGAAGTAATGGATTCGCTCTGTTCAGACAGAGACTGATTACTTGCTAGGGATATTGTTGAGGGAATTGAGCATTGAGTAAGGGATTGGTCTGAATCTTAATGACTTCTGAAGTCCCTTCTGGGTCTTGGAGCCTGTAATTTTGTTATACATCTCACCGTTGTCTCATCTGGTGTAGCTTTTATAGTTAGACTTCAGCTCCTTAAGGACAGTGACAGTTTTTCTTGTCATAAAATTCTTCTCTTTATCTTCTCACCCCCTCTTTAATACAAGAAAGCTTAGTGGTGACAAATCAGATAATCCATATTTAATGAAATTTATATTTTTTTCAGTGGGCATTCCTACAATTAAATGGTGTGGGGCAGAAGGGGACTATAATGTCATGGTGATGGAGCTTTTGGGACCAAGCCTTGAAGATCTCTTCAATTTCTGCTCAAGAAAATTCAGTCTGAAAACTGTCCTGCTACTTGCTGACCAGATGGTAAGAAATTATTTTTGATGAGAGTAAATTAGGTAACAGGCATATTGTAGACATTCGATAAATATTTATTGGTTGGTTGTTGATTTTGGAGCATAGATTTGGTTTTTGTTTTTCATTGTTGTGAAATACATTTTGGGGAAAATAATACTCTATGAATTATTGATAATGATTAAAATATTCAGCGAGTTAATTGATTCTGTATTTCTCTGCCTAGGTCATAGTTTTAGCACCAAAACAAAACTTACTCAAATTGCATGGGCTCTCCTGCCTCATTCACAATCAAATTTTTCGTACAGATTAGTCTTTACTGATATTTCAGTGTTAATTTTATGTTATGGTCATGCTGTTGCAAAAATCCTCCATTAAAATCCTTTGATGCCCTCTCATGTATGGAGATGACCCTGGCCACCAGATCATACCAGGTAATGCCAGAAGACTTCAGACTCTGGCAGGCCTTACCAGAATGGAAGGGTTTTGAATATGGGCATCTATATCTGTTGTGGGACTAGCCTAGTTAAGTTCAGAGAGGCTCATCAACAGAAGATTGGCCACCAGATGATTTTTTTGGCCACGGCAACAATCAGTCAAGATGAGAAAGAATTGCAGTATACATTAGTGAAAGGAGTACCCCACATTGACAGCAAGAATCTTTGGAAGTATTGAAGTAGTAAGTACAGACAGTTCTTGCTTTATGTAAGGGGACTGTTCTGCAGACCTCTACATAAATGTAATGTGAATTTGCCTGCAAACATGGGTAAGGGATGGAGGGGGCTGGCATATAGTTTTAAGGACATTGGGGGCCAGAGAGAGAGAAGTGAGAGCAGGAGGAACACATAGGGGCCAGGACCAGCCATGTGGGAGTCTGGCCCAGAACGAAGAAGAAAAACAGAGGGGTAAATATGTGGGGGCCAGACGTGGACACAAACAAGTGAAGACAGGCAAAATGCAGGGGGTGCTGGGGACAAACAGATGATGGACACACAGGCGGGGAGTGGAGGTCAGAGTGGGGAAAAGGTGGTCTCTCTCAGTGCTAGTGGTCTCAAGTCAAGCCCTTGAGCTGGTGACTTCTTTTCTGTGAGTCCATTCTTCTGTTTTCCCTCGGAGGAATTTTTTTAATAGGGAGGTTTGTTTTTGTTTTTGTTTTGATCAGGAGGTGGGAGGCCACAGAGAACTGAGTCAAGGAGCAGGAGTAGAGAGAGCATAGTATAGTACAGTAAAGTTACATGGGTAATTTTTTTTTTTTGGCATATGAATTTTTCAAAATTTTTTATATATAGTTCAGTTTTTGTAATGTGAATTCATGTAAAGCAAAAACTGTATTGCAAGATCTCTTGAGATAACTTGATGTCAAAGGACTACTGCGTGGACAATACTCTTACAGGTTATTGTGCACAGGAAGCTGAATGTTTTGGTTCCACCTAATTTGTTTTTTCTGGACTTTTACTTTGTTTTGATCATCTCTTTAAAAATCAGTTTTTATTGATATTTTCTGTTTCTTTCATTGTCCCTTCTCACTTCACATGGAGTGATCCCATGTGATAGATAATAGTTTTTAGAAAGAAAAAAAATCCTCACAACTGATCAAAACTTTGAAAAAAGTCTGAAAACATGTTATGGCCAGCACTTGTAGACTTCCCAGTTTTACAGAAGGGCAGATTGGGGAGTGTTCTTTCATATCCCTTTGAATCCTGCTTGATCTTAATAATTTTGTTGCGTTCATTTTTTATTTCTTTGGCGCATTCTTTCTATTTACGTTATTGCAGTTACTGTGGATATTGTTTTCTTGACTCTGCTCACTTCATTGTGCGTTGATTCAGAGATACTTCCATGCTTCTTTGTATTCATAACACATCGATACCATAGTAATATGCCATTACATTCATATACCACAATTTATTAAGCCATTCCCCAGTTGATGGGTATCTATTTTATTTCCGGTTCTTTGCTATCACCAGATGTGCTGCCAAACATATGGTGGTGTATGTGGGGACTTTCTTCTGCTTCTTTGAGTTATAAGTCTAGTAATGAAGTCTCTGGTTCAAAAGACAGGGATTTTATTTGTATAATAACTGATTGCTTTCTAGAATGTATATACCATCTCACAACTCCACCAACAGTGTATTAGTATCATTCCACAACTCCTCCATCACTGATTGTTGCCATCTTATCATTTTGTCAATTTGCAACATGTGATCTGAAACCTCAAGGATACTTCATTTTTGTTTCTCTTATTAGTGACTAGGAGCATTCTTACATGTGACTTTCGATTCTTTTTTTGGAGAACTGTGTGTTCGTATGCTTTGACTCTTATTGGGGAATAGCTATTAGTTTTAAGTATATGTATTTATCAATAACATATCTTAGATAACAAAATTTTATTAGAAAAATTTGGTACAAAGATTTTTTTAAACAATTTAACCACTTCTTATTCTTGGTAGTTAATTTTGTCTGTGCAGAAGCTTTTCAATTTCATGTAATCAAAGTTACCAGTTTTATTTTTGCAATTACCTCTGTCTTTTGTTTCCTTAAGAATCTATCTTCTAAACATAGGTGTAAAGAGTTATCTGATCTGTTTGTCTTCTACTTTTTTATAGTATGCTCTTTAATATTAAATTGATGTATCCATTTAGAATGTATTATGGAATATGATGTAAGGTTCTAGTCTAAGTCCAATTTCTTCTAGACTGCTTTCCAGTTTTCTCAGCAGTTATTACATAAGGAGTTTTTTCCCAGGTAATTTATTTTCCATTTTATCAAACACTAGATTATTGATTTCTGTTGTTTCTGATTCTCCCTTGTCTGTTCCATTGATCCTTTTTTCTCTTTTTCTTTATTGTTGTTCAGTTGTTTTCAGTCATGTCCAACTTCTTGTGATATGGGATTTTCATGGCAAAGATAGTGGAGTGGTTTGCCATTTTCTTTAACTCATTTCTTTTCTTTTTTATTATTATTTTATTTGTTTTCAATGTTCTACAATCACTTCCATATATCTTAGATTTTTCCCCTCGCTCTCCTACCTCCCCTCTCCCTCCCTGAGACAGCATATAATTTTATGTAGGTTCTACACATACATTCCTATTAAATATATTTTCACCTTAGTCATGTTGCATAGAAGAATTAAAATGAATGGGAGAAATCATAAAACAAACCAAAACATAATACAAAAGAAAATGATCTGCTTCATTCTGCGATTGAATTCCATAGTTCTTTCCCTGGATATGGAAGGCATTTTGCCTTAAGAGACCATTGGAAGTTATTTAAGTCCTTGCATTGCAATGAAGGACTATGTCTACCAGAAAAATTCCTCACACACTGTGGTTGTTGCTGCGTACAAAGTTCTCCTGGTTCTGCCCCTTTCGCTCAGCATCAGATCATATAAGTCCTTCCAGGCCTCTCTGAAGTCTTCCTGTTCATCATTTCTTATAGCACAATAGTATTCCATTATATTCATATACCACAATTTATTCAGCCATTACCCAATTGATGGGCATCCCCTTGATTTCCAGTGTTTGGCCACCACAAAGAGTGCTGCTATAAATATTTTTGTACATGTGAGTCCCTTTCCCATTTTTATGATCTCTTGGGGATACAGTCCCAGAAGCGCTATTGCTGGGTCAAAGAGTAATAAGCACATTTTGTAGCCCTTCCCCAGTTACATGTAAAAATTTTAACATTCATTTTTAAAACTTTGAGTTCCAAATTTTCTCCCTTCCTCTGTCCTCATCCCTCCCTCATTGAAAAAGGCAAGCAATTCTCTGTAGGTAATGTATAGCCATGCAAGACACTTCCATAAATAATCATGCTGTGAAAGACTGTTTCCCTCCATCCTATTCCACCTTCACCCCCATTTATTCTATCATCTCTCTTCCTTTCCTGCCTTCCTCAGAAGTATTTTGCTTCTAACTATCACACCCTCCCTCCTCTCCCCCCCTTCTCTTATTCCCTTTCCTCCTACTTTCCTGTAGGGTAAGATCAGTTTCTATATCGAATGAGTGCGTATATTATTCCCTCTTTGAACCAATTCTGATGACGGGTCTGACTCTTAGTGACCACATTTGGGGTTTTCTTGGCAAAGATACTGGTGTGCTTTGCCTTCCCCCTAGTTTCAACCCTGGTGCTCTATTCACTCTTCCACCAAATTGCCCCTCTCTCTCTATTCTTTAACAAGTATCAGATGGTTTTGATGACTGCTGCTTAATAATGTTTGAGGTCTGGAAATGATATTCCCTCTTTTCCTTGATATTCTAGGTATTTTTTTCTGAATGAGTTTTGTTGTTGTTTTATCAAATTCTGTAACATATTCCTTTGATTTGGTTGGTATAATTAAAATGTAAATTAATTTTGGTAGTTATTATTTCCATTTTTATCGTATTAACACAACCTTGCCATGAGCACCGAAGAAATATTTTGTAATTGAATCTGTACATGTCTTGTGTATGCTTTGGGAGGTTGGTCCCTAGATATTTTATGAATTTTGTGGTTATTTGGAATAGGATTCTGTTTGCTTCTTCTGTGTTGTTCTGTAGAAATGCTATTTATTTTATAGCTTGCGACTTGGCCAAAGCCATTGTCTCATTTGTCTGATTTCCAAATAAATCATTGTATCATTAGCAAATAGGAATAGTTTAATCTCTTTACCTCTCTTTATGACTTTAATTTCTTTCTCTTATCTTCTCACTGTTAGTATTACAAGAACTATATCAGATAATAGTAGATAGTAGGCATCCTTGCTTCACTCTTTATTAGAAAAGTTTCAGATATCTCCCTTGTGTATATTATGTTTGCTTTTGACTTTAGATAAGTGCTTTTTATGATATTAAAGAAAGGTCCTATGTACCTATACTTTGTAGGGTTTTTAGCAAGATTGTTGTACTTTATCAAAGGCTTTTTCTGCATCTATTGAGATGTTCGTGTGATTTTTTTGATGTTTTGTATTTTAATGATTAACTATGTTGATTGTTTTCTTAACATTGAACCATCCTTGCATCCCTTCTACTTGGTCATAATGAATAACGTCTTGGATAAATTGCTTTAATCTCTCCAAATTTTGTTTAAAATTTTCATGTCTGTTCATTAATGACATTGGGCTATAGTTTTCTAATTTATCTTTTCCTGGTTTAGTTATTAGGACTACATTTGTCTCATAAAAAGATTCTTGTAGAGTGCCTTACTTTTTGAGAATAAATTTGTGTGGATAGAATGTGCCCATGAATCCAAGGGTTTTTTTAATTGGTACTTCCTTTACAGTTAAGTCACTTTCCTTTTTTGAAATTAAGTTATTTTAAAGTCTCTATTTGATCTTCTGATAAATTAGGTATTTTGTATTTTTTAAGGTATTCCTTTATTTCTCTTGTGTTCTCAGTTTTGTTAACATGTGACTATGAATACTATGTTTTATTTTTCTTTTTAGTCCTGGTTTTGTAATTTCACCTTGCTCATTTGCTATTTTATTGATTTGATTTTCTGTTTTCTTTTTCATTAAATTGGCTAAGGGTTTATCCATTTTATTAGTCTTTTCAAATAATCAGTTTTTAGTTTTATTATTTCTGTAGTTTTTAACATTTTATTTCTTTTTTGTATGCCTCTTTCCAAAAAAGGATTTTTTTTTACTGTCTTCGTTATCTTCTGTGTCTATTCTAGACCTTCCTTCTCCTGATTCATGATCCATCCCTATAATTATTTTGGTCTCTCTCTATTCTCCGAATTCTTCATGCAGTCAAAAATTCCAGCAGATCCACCACAGACTTTTCCCTTTATTTGTTTCTGCCACTTCCTTATACAACTTACCCCTCCATTTCCTGATACTATAGGTGTCAGAGAGGATACTGCTGTGTATTAGGGTCTCCCCCTTGATTATGCAGCCTACCACAGAGCTGTACAAACAGTTATTGTTTGTTTTTATTTCCCCTCTTGCCTCAAAGTCTCTTTCTTGGGGGTTCATGCTCTCCCATTCTCCAAGTTGCCTCCTAGGAAATATGATTCCTGAGGTAGGTTGAGTATACTTTAAAAGCACTAAATCCACTAGACCACACCCAGCTTAATGTCCCTATCTCCCTTCATAGACCATCTTCACCCATAGGAGAATTCATCAGTGGAATCCTTCTACTACCAAAGCAAAGCCTACTTTTTTCTCTCCCTCCTTTTCAGTGCTCTTCATCACTCACTACCCTGCAGGCTGGTTTCTTTCTGGAGGCTGAGGATTACAATTCTCCGTTGTTAGCTCTGGATTTGACTTCTGTCCCATCATCTATTCCTCTCCATCCTCCTGCTCTCTCCTCCCCCTTTCATGTATGTTCCCATGTTGTAATGTAGTTCTACTGAAAAAACCACCATTTTGCCTATAGGTAGTATCACCTTGTCCATAATGCTCTAGGCCTATCTTTGCCTCGTTACTGCCATCTTCACCTCCATCTCCTTGTGTAGCTCTAGGAAGAAGTCTCTTACTGGTCAGTTAGCTGTTATTCTGTTGCTGTTTATGGCTCCTGCATTTATTCACTCCATTTACGTTTCTGTTGTTTGGAGTATTTAAGAAGCAAATAACTTCTCTAGTTCTGGTTTTCTTTTTTAAAATGTTTGAAATGCCTCTTTTGTTATTGGATGTGTCTGCCTTTTTTCATTTATCTTTTAGATCAGATTTGAAGAGTAGGCCACTCTGAGCTACATCCTGATCTCAGTTGCTCTTTAGAATACATTATTCCATTCTCCTAGTTTGCTGATAGGTACAGAATATAGTCTTAACATTATTGGAATGTCCTTTCCTTTATGTTTGAAAATCCTTCCCCTGGTATCATGTAGAACTTTTTGTTTCTGATTTGAATTGTTAAATTTAACCTCTGTGTGTCTTAGAGTTTAAGCCTTGGTTTTTTGTTTTTGTTTTTCTGGAGATGATGTATGAATTCTTTCAATTGGTATTCTTTTTCTATGGTCAGAAGTCCTGGATAGTTTTATTATTTCCTGCGTGATAGTGTTATTTTGGGGGCAGGTCATAATCTTCAGGGAGACATAAGATCCTTGTTTCTAAGTATCCAGTCTTCAAGATCAGTATGTTTTGTTTGTATAATTAGCATATAATGCTATTGTTTTTTACTTTTCTAGATTATACTTCACTTTTTTCTTTCTTTTTTTTTGCATTCCCATTCTCTTGTTCATTCCTTGAATCTGCTCAATGATGCCATACTGCTGGTAGTATGGGAACTAGGGGAGGGGTGCTGAGTTTAACTTAGTGTCAATGAGTTTCGTGGGTTTGGGGTTTTATTTTTTATGACTTGGATTCTGGGTGTCCATGACCATGGAGACAGCTAAAGTTGTTTTATCTTTGGTGCGTAGTTTCTGTTTCGAAGAGGTTTGAGAGGTCATAGGGATGAGAGAAAATGTCTAGTCCTCCATCTTGTTGCTCACATCTTGAACCATCTCTTTTTACTTCTTGCTTTTAGATTAGTCGGATTGAATACATTCATTCAAAGAACTTCATCCACCGTGATGTGAAACCGGATAATTTTCTTATGGGACTGGGAAAAAAGGGTAACCTGGTCTACATCATAGACTTTGGGTTGGCCAAGAAGTACCGGGATGCTCGGACCCATCAGCACATACCTTATCGTGAGAATAAAAACCTCACAGGAACTGCTCGTTATGCCTCCATCAACACTCATCTTGGAATTGGTGAGCCTGTGTGTAGTATACTCTTCTGCCTAGAAAACCAGAAGTCACTGACCTAAGAGAACCTGCTGGACTACTTATGTCCCAAATCTGGAAAAGTACCAGCTGCTAATTTGGGTTGTTGGGCATCATCAAAATGTGCAAACTTCCAAATTTATGGGTCCAGTGACCATTACATCCTTGTGACAGATAGGTTGTAGCTTCTGAGTAACTGAATTGAAAGCAGTTTTTTGTTTGTGTTTTTTAGGATTTGTGGGGCTGTTAAGTGTTTGCTTTTTATGTATAGTCAGTCAATTATGGCATTATTTTACCCCAGTCTGAGGGTTAGTTCACTTAGTTTAAGGGAAGAGTGGCAATTTATTATAAATCCAAAGTACCCAAGAAGTTTTATTGTGTTTTTTAAAGATTTTTTTTCTTTTCTCCATAATGTGACTGTTAAGCATTTACTTTGTGAGTGTTTTGTTATTTGTTTAAAAACACAGTGAATGAATGCATGCTATCACCCTGTCATATATTTTTTTTCCTCCTTTCTCTTCAGAACAATCTCGAAGGGATGACTTGGAGTCCCTGGGCTATGTGTTGATGTACTTCAATTTGGGCTCCCTACCCTGGCAGGGGCTGAAGGCTGCTACCAAGAGACAAAAATACGAAAGAATTAGTGAAAAGAAAATGTCCACTCCCATTGAAGTGTTATGTAAAGGCTACCCTTGTAAGTCTCTGTTGGGGTCTACCTGTTCCACACTGTTAAATTTCATTTAGTAAGTTAAAGTCTGTTCTGTCACTATATGGAAGAAGTATAATACAGTAACCAAACAGAATGGTAATAGACTTGCTTCTAGGCACCTCTGTTTTGTCTTTAGAAGAAGCATTGTGGAAGGAAACATTTTTTTTTTCTCTCTCCACAGACAGAAAAGTGACAGACAATTAATACTTTGCACAACTTTTCCTTATCTTTTTTGCTGCTTAAATGCTGAACATCTCTGATAGTCAAGAGTAGATGTAGGTTTTTGCCCAGTACATTGACTTATCTCTTATATGGCTAGCTTTCTTACTCCGTAGCCTTACCTTATTTCACTTGCTGCTGAAGTAATTCTTTCAGTTCCTGATGTTACTGTTCCTTTAGCTCTTCTTCGTGTTCTTCATCTGGGCATTCCCAGAACATGTGCCTCAGTTCTTAGTAACATCAGAGTTTCCCACAATAAATTTCCTTTTGGGATCTATGTTCCAGAGCAATGATGAGTACATAAGATTTCATCTATGCTTTAGATCATGGATCTTTTTTTTATGTGTGTGGACCAACAGGAGATAAAAATAAATGCATCTGTAGGGGGCAGAAATTGTACTAACACTCAAAGCTGGTTTCCATAGTAGAAATACAGCTTTGAGTTTCTTAATGTTTTGCAGCTGAATTTGCCACATACCTGAATTTCTGTCGTTCATTGCGTTTTGATGACAAACCTGACTATTCCTATCTGAGACAGCTCTTCAGGAACCTGTTCCATCGCCAGGGTTTTTCCTATGACTATGTGTTTGACTGGAACATGCTTAAATTTGTAAGTACCACCGTCTTTCCTTTTAAGGACGAGGGTTCACAAATTGATCATTTTTTTTTTTAAGTTTTTGAGTTATTCAGGTAGCATTTCCTATTTTCTACCTCCCTTTTAAAATTACTTGGATAAATATGACCCCAGTAATATTAAAATGCTGGAGTAAAAAGGGAAGAGACATTGGAGTCCTTCAAATGTTTATGCCTGTACCTGGCAATCTCCTGACAACCTGGCTATGTGTGATGGGTCATCACGACAGACTGATCCCAGAAAATGGACTAATGGGGCCTTGGGAATTGTGTTTTGCCTTATTTTTAAATACCTATCCAAGTATTGTGTTATATCTTTCACTGGAGTTTTTACCTTGTTTGCCCATAGTTAATCCACTTTGTAAGTCCCAGTGCCATACTCCTGCTAATCCCTTGAACCTTTTTTCTTCCTGTGACAATACTGGGTTGGTGATATTTGGTACAGAACTAGTAAGAATTCAGGCTTAAGCTGTTCTCCTTCCTCTTTCATAAAGAATTCGTTCTATTCAGTTATCAACCGAGAACAGAAATTGAAACCCTTCTAGGGTGATGAAATCTACAACCTACGGAGTTAGACCTCTTCCTCAAATAGTATGCAGAAAACAGGAAGCTTTAGGGTGACTTTACAGGTTGAAAAGGGGCTAACCAATAATGCCAAGCGTAGTTTGCCCCAGAATTTGGGATTAGTTTCATTTTTGCCCAGTTTAAGCATTTGTTTTTGGAAAGAGTCAGGATCACTGTTAGAGATCCTTGAAGGATTATAGAGTGGAGCAGAAATCTTAAGATTGGAGGCCAAATGTGCTGATTTTTGTTTTATAAGGGGAAATGAGGTTGGAATGTGTAAACATAAGTCAACAACTTCATCCTCAAAAATTAGTATGTATTGTTAAATAGGTGGTTTGTGAACATGTTGAAAGGTGAGTTGTGACTATCAAGAGAATGGCTTCATTATAAACAGCCATGCCAGTCTCACATACATTTTCTGACAGGGTAACTAAATTGGAAGATGAAAAAATGCTATAGAAATAGTAGGTACATTGAACAAAGCAGTTCTTGTTATGCTTGTGAAGAGGTGATCTAAATAATAAGAAAGTCAGATCAATCTGAGATTGGTGAAAAACTGGACTCCAAGTAGCTATTAATGACTCTCATCTTGGAGAACGTCTTTACTGAAGAGCACTGGGGATCTGTTTTTTGCCCTGGACTATTATTCATCCTTTTTTTTTTTTTAAATCAGTGACCTATGAATGAAGTATACTTATCTAATTTTCAGATGATAGTATGGTTGAAGAGATAGATAATAAATTGAATGACACAGTCAGCCTTCAGAAAGATCTTGACTCCCTAGAATAATAGGCTGAACCATATAATGTGAAATTTTATAGGGATAAACATAAAGACATGTTTGCATTCAAAAAAATCAAACTCAAAATTCTAAAATGGGAAAGCCATGGCTGGGCAATAATGTGAAAAAGATTTTAATGGCCTTCATATTTAGTGCAAGTCAATATGTTATGGCAACCAAAAAAGCAAAAACCGTCTTGGGATACATCGTGAAAGGCCTAGAATCCTAGACCAGGGAACCACCTACTCCTCTATTCTCTCTGGAAAAGAGTGTTCTTAGTATCCCATCATAAGATGGAGATGGGGAAGGGAGAGGGGACGCATCTAGAATGTTGATAGGCATCAGAATCTTGCCCAATGAGAATCACTTGGAGAACAAAGAACAGACAGACACTTAGGAGAACCATGAGTACTGTTTTCAAATATCCAAAGAGTGTTGGCTAGGAGAAAAATTCAGCTTGTTCTTGGCACCCCACAGACAAAATTAGGGCCCCTGGGTAGAAGTTGCTGAGAAGTATATTTCAGTTTAGTGTAAGGAAGGGACTTCTTTCTAACAGAGATCTAAAAATGTAATAGACTCTTCAAATAGTGGCTTCCCCCTTAGGCTCTTGGGGTGAAAACTAGGTGAATGCTTTGAGGGAAGGTATATTATAGAGAGGATTCTAGAGCAGATTGAACCAAATGGCCTTTAGTATCCCTTCTGTCTTACAGAGTCTGATTCTGAGAGTAGACCAGTATGGATGATGGAACTTGAAGGTGTAAATAGTTACATCATTCATTCATAGGCTGCATGGTGGGGGTGGGGAGAGTTAAATGTTTTTATTCTGTGTGAATTTTACCTGTTCACTTCAGTTGTATAATATGTGACTGTAATTAAGAGGTTTCTGTGGAAGGACCATTGGAAATTTTGTAATTTTTCTTTTGTGCTATCCCTTCCTTCTGAGAAAAAGAGAGAAACATCATAGGCAGCGTTCTTGTTGTTGAACTCTAGTTCTCAAGAAAATGGCCTTAGGTTCCTGCAGAACCAAGAGGATTGGAATCTTGCTAGTGGAGTTGAACATGCTTGTTGATCCTTCTATTCAAAATTTGGTTTCTCAGGGTGTACAAAGTCACTTATAATTTTTTTCTTATATTGTTTTCTTTCTATCAAAGGAATTTATTAGTCCTTAAAAACTGGTTGGCCAAGACTGTCATAGCTTCTAAAATGACATGTATGAAAATACTTGATAAATTGTAAAGCCCTTTTCTGAGGTTCTGCTGCTGGCGGTCCCCTGGTGGTGGTAATAACAGAGAGAGATGTACCCATGGGTTTGTGATTTGGATCATATTCTTAATTTTGTAGCAGAATTACACTATGAATGCAGCCATTTGTGTCCACATCCATCCTCCTCTAGTGTAACTCCTTCAATGATAGCGCTTTGCCTTTTCTATCCTACCTACCCTCTTGACACACACTAAGTGTAATTCACTTACTAACATAACTCTAATTCTTTGGCCTAATTCTACCAACTCAGATGTCTCTGTATTTTAGCAGCATCTGGTTTCATACCTGCTTTGTCCTTCTACCCACCCTCTCTGTACCCTTTCTTTGACTGTACTTTGGCATTTGGTAATCTACTTATCTTCCTTCCCTATCCTGCTGCTACCTCCCCCAAAAGGTCACATCACAGTAAATGAATGCTTTGTGTGATTTACGATGGAATTAAAAGGGAACATTCACGTAATCAATAGTTCTAGATACAGGATTTGCAGGAGCTTTTAGAGCTATGATACTTTTTATCAGTGTCTTTCCCCTTTCTATATGATTGCATTTAGGAGTTGTGAGATGGAGTTGCTCTTGCTTAGGAAGGAAGGAAAGAAACAGCCATTTATTAAGCACTTATTGTGTGGGCTACAATCCTGGAAGATAGGTGCAATTATCTCCATTTTTCAGTTGAGGAAACTGAGGCAAAGAGAGGTTCAGTGATTTGGCCTAGCATCACACATCTAGTGAGTGACTGAGTCTGAATTTGAATTCAAGTCTTCCTGACTCTAAGCCCACTAAGTGCTGTCTATACTGAGCCACCTGGTTGCCTCTAGGTGGCTTAACAGAGTTCTGCCCTTGTGATGACAATAGTAAGTCTCCTAACCTTTCCATGTTGTTAACCTTATCACAAGACAAGTCTTCCCCCAAATATAGTTTAGTGTTTTTTCAAGTTGCCAAGTAATTTTAAAGGAATCTTTATAAAGTTAGCAGTAAGCCAGGTCTGATAATGTTGACCTTCCTCAGGGTGCCAGCCGGGCAGCTGATGATGCTGAAAGGGAACGCCGAGATCGAGAAGAGCGATTGAGACACTCCCGAAATCCAACTACTCGAGGTCTCCCTTCCACTGCATCAGGCCGCCTCAGGGGAACGCAAGATGTAGCTCCTCCCACTCCCCTTACCCCTACCTCACATACTGGTAAGTGAACCCACAAAAGCTGCTTTCCCCAGTAATTTATTTTTGTGGGGTTTTTTCTAATTTAACCTTTTTTTTTTTTTTGGAAGGAGTTGATGGTTTAAGAACCATGCCCTAGATTTAGAACTTGTGGGATCTTTTCCCAGTTCAAGCTCCAGTTTACTCTGGGATCCATATACAAATGAAACGATACTTCTTTATCTGAGTAATTCATTTAATTGTTAACGGGTTAACAATTTCGACTACTGTTTATCAGTTAAATTTATTCTGATAATTACCTCCATCCAGGTGATACAGCTCTCAGAAAAAAAAGTACCTTTATGAAAGCATTTCACAGAATCACAAAATCTGACAGTTGGAAAGGATCTCAGAGACCATCTCATACAACCTATACCTATACACAGAAGGCATTCCCGCAGTAAAATGAATCCAAAGTGATCATCCAGTATCTTGTTCAAAGAGCCCCCTGAGGTCAGGCCAGTCCACTTTTGGACAGCTCTAATTTTAAAGAAGTTTTCCTAATATCAAGCCTAAATTCACCTCTTTTCAACTTCTAACCATTTATTGCTTCTGGTTTCAGCTGCCTGGTGCCAAAAAGAACAAGTCTAATCCCTCCTCCACTTCAAGTATTTGAACGTAGTTACTCTGTCCCTCATGAGTCCTTCTCTTCTCCAAGCTAAACTTACCAGTTCCTTCAACAAGCCCCATATATCATGGCCTTAGGGCCCCTTCACCATCCTGGTTGCCTTACACAGGACATACTCCCCTTTATCAGTGTGCTCAGGCAGTAGTGCCCAGAATGAAACACAATACACCCCCACCCAACCCCCCCATGTGATATCTTGTGAGAACAGAATATAAAATTATCACCTCCTTACTCCTAGAAGCCCTGTTTCTCTTAATGTAGATCAGGATTACAATAGCTTTGTTGTCTGCCAAACACTGCTGTCACATGGAGTTTGCAACCAATAAAACCCCAAGATGTTTTTCAGAACTGCTATCTATCCATACCTACCCCCAACTTGTATTTGTAGAGTTGATTTTTTTTTTGTACTCAAGTGCAAGTTAACTTTACATTTATCCTTATTGAATTATTAGAATCAGCCCAGTGTTTTAGCCTATCAAGATCTTTTCAGGGATGCTAACCACTATTGTGAAACTATCTTTCAAGCTTTGTGTCACTCGCAAATTTAATGAGCATACCACCTATGTCTTTATCCATCCAGGTCATTAGGCCAATTTGATCCTTGGGGTGCTCCAGTGGAAAGCTAGGTGAAAGAGTGCACCATAAACAGCTAGGTCTAAGAGTCAGAAAGACCTGAGTTCAGATTTGACCTCAGATATTAACTGTGTGATTTCAGCAAGTCACTTAATCTGTTTGCCACAGTTTACTCAGCTGTAAAATGGGGATAATAATATCTACCCAAAAGGATTGGTTGTGAGGATCAAGTGAGACAATATTTGTAAATCGCTTAGAATGATGCGTGACACATAGTAATTACTTAATAAATGTTTATTCAGTTAGCCTTCAGTGTTCACATTGAATGGTAAACTCTTGAGTCCAGCCATCCATCTAGTTTTGATTGTATTCTCATCTATCTAATCCTCTTCTTTCCATTTTCTCCATAAGAATAGTATGAAATACTTTTGTCAAAGATTTTGCCAAAATTTTGGTAAACTATACCCATGGCATTCTCATCCATTAGTTGTTTTATTAATCCTGTTAAAAAAGAAGTTAGGTTATTCTAGCATGACTTGTCTTCATTGAACACATGCTGGCTCTTTGGAATCACTGCTTCTCTTTCTAGATATGCACTAGCTGATCTATTCTAGAATCTTCCCAGAAATGAAAGTCAGATTCACTGACCTATAGTTGACAGGCTCTATTTTCCTCTCTTTTTTGAAAAAAGGATAATATTTGCTCTTCTCCAATATTTGTGTACATTTCCTTGTGTACATTTATTTTCCAATACAGGTTATCACTGAAAGAAGCTCAACAGTCACATCAGCCAGTTCTTTCAGGGCCTGAGGAGATATCATCTAGGTTGGATTATCTGAATCTAGTATCTCTTTACTTTGGGTATCAACTCCTTATTAGTCATTTTTATTCTGTTATTTCCAACATAAAGACCATTCTCCATTATAAAGAAAACAGAAAAAAAAAGTTGAGTAGTTTTGTCTCCTTTCTTAGCAGTTAACATTTTGCTCCTATTACAGCTAAAAATAATTTTTTTTCCTTAACTTCCCTCACAAGCCTTAGCTCATTCAAAAGGTTAATATCTCCACCACTATTTTTACAGGATTGTGCTATAAAACTCACTTTTCTTCCTCAGTGGAACTGTATCCCTTCGTGTCTTCAGAATTTCATTTTTGAGCATCTGCCATTCCTCCTGGGCTTGCATCCCCTCCATCATTTTAGTCCACGGAATCCTACCTATCTTTGCTCTGAATCCTTTAAAATCTGCCTTCCCTGCCAGATGTGGTCAACACAACTCTAATCCTAATTAGAGTTCAGAATTGTTAGAGGGTTATTCCCAGGTCAGAAAATGGAGCAAGTCAAAACTCCCACACTGTTGAGTAGTGAGATTGGGCCAAAGAAGGGACCTAATCTTAAAGATTAAAGAAAGGAATTCTGCTTTCCCAAAATCTAGGATGCACATCAGACTATGTCCAGATTTCCTCCCCTCCTCTCACATAAACTCTTAAGATGGAATGGTATCTTACCCACAACGTTTCCACAATTTTCTTTCCTAATCCTCTTCTCTGTTAGTGAGAGTCTTATCCAGTATCAAATTTCCCTTTGTTCATTTCTCTTTCCTTTTGAAGAATAAAATTATCAAAACCACTTGCTACCTTTTTTTTATCCCATTATTACCCATATGTAAATAGTACTTTTCCTCTCATTATGATTTGATTTTGATAGTTGATAGGTAGGTAGCAAAGCTAGAGTACTGGACTTGGAGTCAGGAAGACCTTAGTTCTAATTCTGCCTCAAGTCCTTGGTAGTTATGTGACCTTGGGCAAATAAGTTTCTTCTTCTGTGAAATCAGGAGATTGAACTTGAACACCTGTAAGATTCTTGCTAGCCCTAAATCCATTATCCTATGAATGGATCCCCAGTCTTCCTTCCTTTGAGCCACACTGTTTTCTGGTTTGGAAATCTGTTATGATTTTTATGAAAGATTTTGCTTCTAAACCACTATAAACAAAGTCCTTGTGACTTATTTGGTACTAATGTAATGCAGAGTTCCCTGATATCTATCTTGTGATTTTAATCATTTGAGTTAAACTGATGGTCTAAAAGTATCACAACATTTCGCAAATGGACCAGCTTTGTCAGTATTCATCCCACCAAGTTTGTCCCTCAGTTTGAACTCTGAGGTTGAAAAATAACCAGTGAGGTGATAAAACAAAACTATTCGTATGCCTGATATGTGTTGAATGAACTTATTGAACATGATTTTAAAAGCAAAAATGTGCTAAATAATGGAGTTCAAATCTAGATTTTAAGATAGATGAATAAGGAACTACCTTACAGTTTTACTCAATTGGTATCTTTTCACCTAGCTAACACCTCTCCTCGGCCTGTCTCTGGAATGGAAAGAGAGCGGAAAGTGAGTATGAGACTGCATCGTGGTGCCCCAGTCAATATCTCTTCGTCTGATTTAACAGGCCGACAAGATACCTCTCGCATGTCAACCTCACAGGTAAGGAATTTAGGCACTCCTTACCAGGGGGAGAAATAGGGATCAAAGTATGATAATGTGTGTAAATGTGATTCCTCAGTATTAATCTGCTGCTTCCCCTGCACTGACTAGACAGAATGGATCCCCCTGTGTCTTGTGTGTGATTTGAGGGTTTGGTTTTTGTTCTTTACCTCAAAGACATTAATGGAGCAAAGCCTATTTGAAATCATTTGAATATTTTAGAAGTCTTTCCAGCTTCCTAGGTCTCAGAGTTGTAATTTGCTCTTTTCCTGCCAAAGTTGAGATTCACAAAGGGAGTTTTGAGCTATACAGACTTAAGGCCCTTTTCCTTAAAGAAGCCAAAGAGCAAAGAACCATTAAGGGCCTTTTTTCTTGTTGTTATTATACTATGATCATGTATTCTGGATTTCTGTCTTTCATAGACATAATCTAAACAACAGGCTTGCTTGTACCTCTTGTTCATATGACAGGTTATTATTATAGCCACTGCCTGGAAAAGTTTTCCTCATTCTTTTTGGTTAGAGAACTAAACCCAGTAAAAGAGCAAGATGAGTCAAGGTATTGATTTAAAAAAAAAAAAAGTTAATATCTTGTATAAGTCATTTTGTAGTGATCAGGTGTCCCTTTGCCCTTTGGACACATGTCAAGTCCTGGGTACAGATTTCCACAGTGGCTGATATGTAACTTTCTTTTCCCTAGTACAGTATTATGGAATTGGGCTAAATTTGGTTTTACGTTTCCTCCATATCTTATTTGCTCTCTTCACTAATGAGAACTTGCCCACTGAAGTAAATATAAACTAGCTGCAAGGTGGAGGCAGCAGAGCCATGATACAGAATCCTCAGCTCCAAAGCAGGCCTCGGATTTCTCCCTCTTAGCCACTTTATTCCATGCACTTTCTTTTTCTCTCTTCACTCTGCTTTGATGCATACTGTGACATACCTACCTCAACCAACTAGGACAAATCTTTACGTGTGTTATCATTTTTTTGCCCTAAACAGCTTTCCTTTTTGTTCCCTACCCCCATCAGATCCTGTATGTTTGTGGTGCCCTTTAAGTAATTAGAATAGACTAAAGCAAAATCTCTTATGATCCTTAGTCACTTGATTCTATGCTTGTTCTCAACTTGGTTACTGCCAAATGGCTTGCAAAGTTTTACATATAGGATACGAGTTACCCTGGTCAACACTGGAATTCTTGATTTGACACAAGTCATTTTGAAAGATTAGCTGGAAGATTGGTTCTTTTGGCGGCTCTTGAAATGACATCCTTTTTCATTGTGATACATTGGGATAGACTTTTGCCCTTCTTGCTTAATTGAAGTTATAGTTTGGTTAGTGACTTAAGTATGTTGGGTGACAGTACATAGAGTGACAGAGAATAAGCCCTGCATTTATCCAAAATTATAGCTATAGAACTTTGTCTTGTGGAGATAAAAATTGCTTTACAAGTTCCCTTTGTGATTTTTTCCTCCCATTTTTAAAATGTTCATTGATTTGGTGAAAGTGGGGCACATGTAAGAGTGATTGTTTCTGGGAATGGCAAATAATATTGATGAGGTAGCCAATTTCCCTATTAGGAGTATGAGATCTGGAGTACACTTGCCTTGTGGATGGTACTTAGAGTAATCAAATTTTAGATTTTGAGGGTATAAATATTTGAAGGCAATATAGGTGACTGAGTATGCCTTTTCCCCATGAAATGAAGTGGCGCAGTGTGGAATGTAATACAAAAGGTTATCCATAGGTCATTTCCATTTTATGCGTCTAGCATTCATATTAATTTAACGACCCTTACTCCCATGGGACTTTTGGAGAACTCTCAGACGTTAGGGTAAACAGTACTGAGGGAGGTGAAGTGATTTTTCCTAAGTACCTCTCTTTGCCTGGTCCTGACTAGATTAGTATTCTAGCGTGGCATGGCTTTGGCGGGGTCTAAAAATTGTGTGTGATACTTATAGGATTGTTTCATGTTGTCTGGCACTTTGGCCAGTTAAAATTTGATCAGTAGGTTTGGAATACCTAATTTAAAAAAAAACAAAATCAATCAACTATTTAAAAAGTTTGTATCTAAAATAAAATTATAGAGATTTATAACCAGTGTTTTGGCTCTCAGAAGTGTTGGCCCAATTCTTAGATCAAAGTTTATTAACCTCTCCTGCTACCTTTGATGTTGGCATAATTAAGTTAATACGACACATATAGGAAGTTCCTTGTCCCTCTTGTCAAGGCCCTAAATATCATAGAGTAATTTCATAATATTAATTGGCAAAGAGCCTCTATTTCTCTTTCTTCCTTCAAAATGGTTCAGTTGGCTTTCAGCTCTTGTTCATTTCACTTTCCTCTTACCTGATCAAGAAGGGTAATGTTGATTGGAAATCCAGGGCTGTGAATTATGGGAAAGAATCTAAAAAGATTTTGATATTAAGTAACAGTATATCCTCTTTAAGAGGAGAGATGGCTTCAACATTTGTCAGTGGTCTTCACTTGGGAGTGGTCCTATGAAGGCACCAACAGCTATAGATAGCTGGATCAGAGACATTTCATCCTCCTGCAGACCTTTATTTCTACGTTTTTCCATCTTCTGAAGTACAGCTAAGGATACTTTCTGAAAAGGTCTCTTGGTTCTGCAGATGCAAACCTGTGTTATCAGCATATTCATATTCTTCCCCCCAAATCCTGCTGAGTTCCTACCTGTAGAGATCATTTCTAGATAAGCCATTTTTTTTCTCATTAGCCCCCAAATTTGAGTTCTGTGAGTCTAAACCAAAAAGGGGTGGAAATGGCGGGGAGGGGGGGCGGGGCGGCAGTTAAAACAAAAGGTTGTTCTTCTTTGGGTACTATGTACTTGAGCACTCGTTTCCCTGTCATTTTATTTATGGTACTGTATACCAGTTGGTTTAGGAACTAAGTTAAAGGCTGAATTGTCTAGTAATTATTTGGCATATCTGACTTTGGTGTTTTTGCCAATCCCTGAAAAGGCTAAACCAGTATTAATACATATATATAGATATATCTAGTTCCCAGGTCTGACAAAAAATAAACAGCCATGATGTTTGCAAAGAATATGGCCAAATGGGCGGGCCGTATACAGTAAGTCAATCAGACATAGGCTGTCATATCCATAGACTCCCAAGAGCTTGCAGAAGCATCTTCCCAGTCACTGATTGCCTCTTAGGGGCATCTGCTATTGAATCTTGACTTTGGTTTTCCTTTCTGTTATCTTGCAGTCCCAGGAAACAGACCATCTCCAACAGGGAAAAAAAATCTTCCCTAGCCAAATAGAACCATCTGTCTCAACAACTATATAGTTCTTAAAGCAGCAGGTGTATCTGTTAAAGCATCTACTAGTGTACTCAAGAGATTTGTTATTTCTGAATGTTTAAACTACCATTGGTGCAAACACACTCTTAGCCTTTTAAGAGACTTAAATCTCATTTGTTTCTCAAAGACCTAATATGTAATTTAGTCTGAAAAATGTTTCAGAATAGGAAGGGGGCAGAGATGGGCTCCATCTCAGTAACATTTTATCATTTTGGAAGCCTTTATTTTTAACTGGTTGTTTGTCACTAAAGAAAGTTATGTACTGCCTTAAGATATTATTTAAAGTGGGAGGAGGGAGAATGCAACCTATTTCACTCCTCAGCCTCAGCTTCTTTCCCTTTCACACTCCCATATGGCATCTCTGAAGGGTACTTTCTTTGAGTTCAAAGTTTTTAATTCCAAAAAGCTCTGGGATTCTGGTTATTCCTTCCCTTGATCCCTCTCCTCAAATCTGGTTTAAGTCCTTTATTCTGCAAGTGAATAGCAATTGACATCTAGCTCATTCATCATTAACTTGTGACCATTACATCCTAAGGAAAAGAAAAATACTACCAATTTAGAACAATTGTCTTCTTTCTGAAATTAGCTTATTTTACCTGCTGGTCATCAAAAAAGTTCTCCTGCTCAGAAGATACGTGGGTCCTGGGATTCCTGCCCTTTGGATTGCTGTTGGGTTTTACCAGTTATGCCTCAGAGCTGGCATTCTTTTCCATGCTACCAAGAATTTGACAGTAACCCATTTTCTCTCTGTGTGGGAATCAATTTGAAGGATTTCCTAACTGTTTATAAATGGACTTCCTTGCCAAACTCTAGGGACTGTTTTCTAGACTGTTACTTAAGATGATTATTCCTTCAGGATCACATAATAGGGTTTGTTAGTCAAGATACCAGAGGCTTTGCTTCCAAAGAATCCAAACAGCTTGATCTGGAAATTTGCTGAAATACAGAAATTTATCCATTTTGACTTATTCTTCCACAATCATTGACCAGCCCTCTCAACTTAGTGTTTAAGGATGAAGTTAAATACACCCAGCATTTGGAAACAAAACTGAATAGAGGAAGTTCATACGGGATCTGTTCTCTTGTCTGCCTTCTCATGGATTAGCTTTAAGAAGAAGAATGACTAGCTTCTCTAATTTGGGGCTTGGAAGATTTAAGCAGTATTTGGCAGGGAAGGGGATGGCTTCTTGGGTCAGAAGTCTAGATAGTGTTTGATAGGCAGTACGCTTGAAAGAAAAAAAATTCATGTCATCACCTGGGATTCCCCTTTCCCCAGTATTTTCTTTTAAAAAATAAATACTAGATAGCAGGCTCTTGTAGAGCTGGTTATAAAGAGGTTTCTGCATGTTTATGTTGTGGATCTGGTTTTGAGATTAGGAGAAATTAAGATCTTTGGAAATAGGGGCTGCACTTAGGAAGTCAGGTGGGACGGTGACCTCATGATGCTGTGTTTGGCCAGCAGGACTCTTACCAACAGCTGTCTTTTCCCCCCAACTCAGAATAGCATTCCTTTCGAACACCACGGCAAGTAGCTGCTCGTCTACCCGTTGGAAGGCAGCACTGGGTGAGTGTGTTGATGTTCAGTCCTGGTCTCCTTAGCCAGCAAGACTCAAGGGCTGGGGTGGGAACTGACCACCCTTCTTTTCCCTGTCCTTCCCACCTTTGGGAGCCTCCAGGTGGGGCTGAGCTTGCATGCCAGATACTTAAGTTAGATTGAGGGTTTTTGGTATGAATTTCAAAGTAGCTGGTTACTTTGCATGGGAGAGAACGATCTCTGCATTGAGATGTGGATCTGAATAAATTCAAGAAATGGAATCCAGTTGTACTTTTGACAAAGACCTGCCTTCATATTGTCTCATCAAAGCAAAGGGCTTTCTTATAAATGAAACCTATTTAATGTTGTTGATTCTTCCCATTTTCCTCTCCCCCAATCCATGCTTCTCCCTGCCAAAGACTTTGTCAAATCCTGCTCTGTTTGAAGCAGGAATTCAAGCATCCTGTACCACCACATTTGCACCTGGCCCTTTGGAACCTCCTGAGGCTGGTGTCTCAAACAGGCATAATGGCATCGATCTACCTATTTGGAAGCAGATGGGGCCAGACTGTTCTTTGTTTTATAATGTCTAGTTGAGGAGTTCCATGCTTAAGGTTGGGGTTAAATTTTTTTTAGTTCTTGCTGAATTGAAAGACCCTTAATGGTCTCAGTGCTTCCTAGCTTCTTCCGTCATCTCTTTTCTGCTCTTCATTTCTTTTTGTGCTCTCATGTTGTTTTTCTTTTCAAACTCAGTCACTTTTGCCCACCTTCTCATCCATACAGCTACTGTCTGTATTAACCCATCTAGCCGTAGCCACCTGCTCTTTACTCTTCCCACACCCCTTTCCCTTGCTGCAGTTGGTGCATGGCTGGAACCTCCTGCTTACTTTCTCATTGGCAACTCAACACTGCATTTCCTGTGAACAGCAGACTTGCAGCTTTGGTCAGGTCTAGTCCCTGCTGTGTGGTACTTGTAGTTTAACGTTGTAGTCATGGAAATATCTTGATGGGAGCTACTTCTCACATCTTCTCCCAAAGTGGAATGTCTTAGTACTCAGCTGGGGCTTGTGTAGCCATTTCCAAAAAGGCAAGACACTTGTTAAGAGGGAGGAATTGGAATAGGTTTATCTCCTAGCCCTCTTGAATTCTCATCAGATCAATTTCAAGAGCTCAGCTAAGTCATAACCTGATTTTCCTTGCTTGCATGCCCCTTCTTCCTTCCCTGGTTTCTGTCACTTGTTCTGCTGAACACATTTTCCTGGTGGCAGAGGTGCTTTCCGTCTGCAATTTCCTTCCAGCAAGCTGTGGGAGGAGGCGACCTAGAGTGGGTGCTGGTTGGCATTTATGAATCTAGAGCTCCTGATCTTCCCAGGGCTTTACCACCTTGATATTTTGCACCCACACGACTGGTCCTGCATTTCTCTGGCTACACGCTGACATTCTCCTGTGCTTTGGCTCCGACAGATTCCCGGTCGGGTGACTTCCAGTGGTCTTCAGTCTGTCGTGCACCGATGAGAAATCTCCTTTTTGCCGTGGAGGGGCAGACAATGCATGGCTGATCTACTATGTTACCTACCAATGGCTTTACTAGTGAAACGTCCCCCGATCTAGAACAGAAAACGTTAACACCAGGAGCTCTCCAGGCCTTTTTACCCAGCGATGCTCATGGGGGAAACAAAATAATACCCTAAACTGAACAAACTCCAAGTGCTGCCATCGCCAGGGGCTGAAACCTGATGCCCCCTCACAAAGAACTCAGTAATAACGGGGCTGGGAAGAAAAACCAGAGTGTAAGAGAGAGACAATTTGCAAAGAGAATCAAACTCCCATTCGAGAGTCTTTTCATTTTTCCCTCCACTGGTGGTAAACTTATGCTACCCCTTATTATTCTACTGTAACTATAAATCTTTTACTTGGTTTAAGACAGTTTTGTATCATTTTGCTAAAAATTATTGGCTTAAATCTATGTAAAGAATTCTGTCTTTTTATTGTTGCATTTTTGTCTGTTTTTTGTTTTGTTTTGGTTTTTTTTTTTTGGTTTATATATATATATATTTTTTTTTTTTTGGTCTGACTTAAAGATGTTGACTTTTGAAGAATCCTGCATCAGACACTGGCTTGGAGTTTCAGGCAGGGAGTGTATGTGAATTAAAATGATCAAATTTTTTTTGTGTTTTTTTTGTTGTTGTCTTTGTACAATCCAGTTTGGAGGGGGTTTTCTCATCAAAGTTTTATATACACATATATATGAGTAATATATGTGTGTGGCTTGCAGTTTCATTAACTTGCTTTCTGGCTGTCTTGTTCGTTCTTCCCTGTGTAAAAATCAAAAGGCCCCTACAACACAAAACCAATTGGAATTTCTTGCCAGTCTTCAGTGCATTCAGAGAGCTAAGACTGCTGCTTGAAAGGTGTGGGGCTACTTTCAAAACAATGCAAGACACTACTCTTTCCAAACAAGCATGGGAAGGGAAATAAGAAGTCTGAAGAATATTGAAGCCAAGGCTCTTGAGACCCAAATTGAACAGCTGGGAGTTCTTAGGATTAAAAACTGAGTATATGTTTCTGGTTTCCTTGTGAGAAGATTGTAATTGAGAGATTGTGGGGTAGCGTATGGTTTTCTCAATGATATTGGTTGCCTAAATGCCTTTGAATTGGGGAAAATTTAAAGTGGACTATAAATGCTACCAGTACAAGATTGGCACTTCATTTATAGTAACAACTGTGTGCTCAAAAGAAAGTAACTGGTCTGCCATCATTTGTTGCCAAGGTTTATCCACATGGGCTGAACAGATGAAGGGGAATCCCTGGAAATGCCAAGAAATAGATGCTTAACAACCTGCGTTTGAAATTTTAACATGCCAACAGATTATGGTCATGCATTTATGGGGCAAGGTTTTTTGTAGCCCTGAGTTGCATGTGTGAACCGAAGAGAAACAAAGAAAATGCAGGGTTGATTCAAAACCTACTAGAATGGAAATGTTCTCCATACACAGCATCTTTTTCCGCTAGAGGCTCTTGGGGACATCTGCTCTTGGTAGCTTTTCATAAAAGTGATGTTTCTTATCATTTATCTTGCAGCACTCACAGAAACACCGAACTGTAGTGATACCAAATCTTTACTCAAGCAAAGTAGATGTGAGCTTTTTCTGTCTTGGGAATCAAGGTGCAATATATACACACACACGCACGCACACACACACACACACACACACACACACACACACACACACACACACACACACACACACACACACAGGTATTTTTATATTTCTAATCAGCCCAGTGGAGAGTCTGTCCTGTTTGGAAGCTAAGCTATACCCACCCCTTTCTCCCACCCTTTATCCCATAGTCTCATTCTCCCTGACCCCCTTAATTTCCTAGAACTGAAACATTTGTTCATGAAGACACCTAATTTTTAAAATTGATGTTGCAGTGTTTGGCCAGTCATTTTCATTTTCATCGCCAATAGTTGTTTCATTTAATTCCAGTAATTGATTTTTTTTTCCAAGTCCTAATCTGGTTGCTTCTGTGAGCTTTTAGGGAGTGTTTACTTGACAGGGTTGGGGGACCTGAGTTTTGGGAGTCCTGTAGAAAGATTCAAAGTGTTGATTAGTGGAGGGATTTTTTTGTGTAGCTGAATGTCTTAATGTGTTAGGTTTTAATCCTTCAGGCATGTCATTATCAGCTACAGTCCTACACTAAAGTGTGCTTTCCCTGTAAATATCTGTGGTTTCTGATGTAATGCCAGAAAGACATATCAAAGGCAGACTTTCTTCCTCCCTGTATCCAGGACCTGAAATTGACAGAGTATATTTGAAAAGTGGTTTCAGATGCAGATTTCTAGAATTGTGTTTGGTTGTGGACAGTTCTTGCCCTTCCATGATATTTAACTCCCCACCATTACCTGCAGGAAATGTAGTTAGAATGTCTGTATCAACCTGTGTATTGGTAACAAATATCTCTGAACAGCTCATTTGTATTACCACTGTATTTGTGTACTTTAACAATTGTGTAAATAATAAATTCATAATGACTTCTACATTTCTCCCTCTCTCCTTTCATGTCGTCTTTATTTCACTTGCTCGAGAACAGTTCAGTGTGTGTAAATTAATCATAGGAGCATGAAAATGATTTTTCAAAACTGGTTCTTATTGTTTTGAAAATGAGATTTGAATTAATCTGTATTAATTCTTTGAGATACTACTGACTATCCCTGCATGCTGATTGGGAGCTAGGATCCTTGATAGGGTTGAACCCTTTGGACTTCTCAAAGTCACACAGTACTATATTGTTTGACAGATTTAGGCATACAGTGGTCTAAAAAGGTTTTCAGAGTATTTTTCTCAAAGGGAATGTCCTAATCTCCCCATTTAACAGTACACTGACTAGGTTGCTCTCAGATTTAGCATGTTCTATGTTTTGTTTTATTGCCTAGGAACTTGATTGTGTGAAGGTGTGAAACTTCTAAAGACCCTCTTACTGCTAAGCACTTTTGAATGGCCAATTTCAGTTTTTTGAAACATTATTCCTGTCATTTTCTGTACTGTGCTGTTTTGCAAGTCAAAAAAGGCAGAGAAATGAAATGACCCACCCAGTCTCTGGTGGCTTATTTAGTTTCTTGGAAGGGAATGGACTGACTTGAGTATCCTTTTTGGGAAGAGTCATTCCAGTTTACATTTAGTATTGAGGAGACTCCCTCAAAGATTAAAAATATAAAAACAGGCAAGCTGTGAAATAACTATTCTGCTTACTGGCTGGTAGACTAGTGCTTCAACACCCTGTCCAACTGAGTGTCTCTATGATCAACTTCTTGGTGGTCCAACTCTTAATACAAGAATTCTTAGAACTGAGTTGCTGCTGTTCATACAATACTGATCCCTAGTTGAGAAGCCACTTCATATTTAAAGAAGTCAGAGCTTATCGATATATGTTCAAGCAAGGTCCTCTAGGTCAGGCTGTATGTTGTAGCTTTTTATTTCACCATTTCTACTTCCTGATCTGTTCTGTCTTAAAATCAGTGGCAGCATATGGGAGAAATAAGAGGTTGAACAATCAATTTGTTGTGCAGGAAACTTGATTCCCTTCCTCTCTTCCTGTTGTCACACATACCAGAGTCAAAGTCACAGTTCCTCTCAGCCCACATTTGTATTTGGAAAACAATGAACTACTCATTTGAGAAGTACAGGACTGTATAGTTCATAGTTTTCTCAGCCACTTACAGAACTTTAGACAATACGTTGTGCTCTAAGGACATAAATTAATCTGGTTAGCAACCTAGTGAAGAAAGTGGTGAATATTAATCCCTCCCACTTAACAGAGATGGAAAAAAGCTCAGAGGCCCCAGAATGGGGCCCTTGGATTCAAGTTCCCAAGTGATTCTTTGGAAGAGGTAATGGCTTCACTCCTTTGATAACCAAACCATGATGTTTTAAAGTCTGCTTGTTTTAATTTACTCTTGTATTTGGAGATAGCTTCCCTTTCATTCTCCCTCTGTTGGGGGAGAGGGATGCGTAGAATTGCTGCTGCAGGTCATATGTTAGTTTTCTTGTCCACTTGGCTGAAGTAACCTGCCTGCCTAGGGTGAGCAAAAGCCCAGGTTTTTATTAAAGCCCAGTCTTTTCAATGCTTCCTCTCCAAACATCCCCTTCTCATCCATGTGCTGAAGCAGCTTTGGAAGAAGCTGGCAAAATGATTCTGCTAGCAAATGCCTTTGAGCCACAACAATGTCTTTCAGCGGTGTCCCAAAGGTTTGAGGAGTTGTGTGCCATGACTCATGGGACTGGTTCATAGTCACACTCATGCCCAAGTCTCCGAACTCCCCTGCAATATCCCTAAATTTGGTGCAGAGCCAAACGAGTTAGCTAATCCCTGGATTATACAAGGAATGCCCTCACTTTCTCACAGCAAACAGGCATGAGCCAGTCACAGGCCTTTGCTTAACGATATTGGATTCTGGTTTCCATCATTGCCTAAATTTGAGGTGAGCCTCCCTGTTTCCCTAACCAAGCAAGGTGATATCTTAAGCAAATGAATAGAACTGCTTTCGGCCTCCCTGGAGGGCTTTCTGCAAGATGTTCATTTAATCCTTACTTGTATTGTGAAAGCAGACCTGGATCCATTTTATTTGTCCTGCATCTGCATGTTATATCAGGTGAAGCTCCAGAAGGATTCACTGAGCGTTTTAAGTTTTTCTGATGACTATGGTTGGTCAGTCTTGCTATTGGCATTTCTTGTTGGCTTATGGATACTTTTTTGTTGTGTTTCCCTCCGTCCGTTGCTGTTTGCTTCAGTTGCTCCATTCCCTTCCCCTGCTTCATATTCTTGTCTGCTAGCTCTGTCTTTAAAATTCTTTTGGCTTCCAAGTGGACATTCAGAACTCTCTGTTCTGTCTGCAGTTCTCAAATTAGCCCTTTCCATTAGGCTACCACTCCACAGTGAAGTCATAGAAGTAGGACTTATATCAAGAGAGCCCTTTGAACCTTGTACTTTGGTCCTTGGTAGTGTTTTATGGTGGATTAAGGCCCTTCACCTAGACCTATGATTTCATTTGTGTAGGGAACTCCTTAGGAGGAATTTCCCTGTGCCAGGTGACACCTGCTCTTACTTGCCTAGCACATTGAATCCAGGCCTTTACTCTGAGACCACAGCTCTTTACATATTAAACAACATTAAGTTTCCATTTATTTCTTTATTCACTCATTCATTCATTCATTTTGCCTGCACCTCTGTGTGTGTGCTTTACTGAATTTACTGAATAGAGTCTAGGTCTCCTCACCAGTTTCCAGCTGGAGTTTAAACATAGAGCTTATTCTTTGCAATTTTTTTCCGGACAATTCTTGGCTAGTTTTCCAGTTTAGTACCCCAGAATCTCACTCCTCCCCATTACAAACTGTAAACATTGTGAGATACCATCAGGTGTACTGATGTATACTTTCCCCCACAAGAGGGCATATGAAACTTAATTTTCCTTATTCCTCCAAGGCAGAGGGGTTAAGCCAGAAATTCAACCCAAATTCTCTTCAGTAACAAGGATAAAACAGCTCTCAGTGGGAGCATTGAGATTACTTGGTAGTCATTCAATAGGAAATCGATTGGCACCATGAAATTCTGCCTTGGTGTAGGGTAAACGGAATGCCTGTGGGGGCATTTGCTTTGTGGGATTTTAAAGTGTTTCCATTGTCTTTTGGTCATATATTTCACGTTGAGGTCACCACTCGAATTTGATTCTTGTGAGGGAGCTTAGAAGGTCATTGAGACCAACACTTCTATTTGGGGGAGTAACAAGAACAGTAATAATAACCGTCATGTACATGACTGAACAATGCCAGAGTGGCTGGAGGGGGTTTTTAAGTGCTTTACATATATGATTTCATTTAATCACCAAAACACTGAGGTAGATGTTATTCCCATTTTACAGATAAGAAAAAGACTGAGAGGTTAAGTGATTTACCCAGGGTCACTCAGCCAATAAGTACTTGCAGTAGGACTTGAACCCAGACCTTCCTGGCTTCAAGTCCAACATGCCATCTACCTACCATGCTATGTAGCTGCCTGTCACGTCCCCTCTCTATAGTATTCTTGACCAATTCTAAGTCCAGAAGCCAGTTTATTTCACTAAGGGAAAAAAAATCTGCCAAAAAGTAAAAAGCACATTCCTACAAGGAGGGAAGAACTTTGAGAACATTGTCAGGATTCAGTAGGAAGAACAATTATGTTAGACCCCTGAAGAAATACAACACCTCTATAGCTTCCTTAAGTCATAGCATAACTTCTCAACTTGCCAGAAGTCAAAAATGAAAGAATCTCACCTACTGTTAAGACACTGGGAAATACTGGGAATCTGCAAGACAGCAATGTATACTTTAGCATTTATAAGATAAGTGAAAATTCCCTTATTTGACACTTAATCTGTACATAGAACATTCCTTCCTTGTTTCCCTAAGAGATGATTCAAGGCAGTGAAAAAGAATCCAGGATTCTTTATAAGTCAGTAAGGCTGATCCCTTCTCCATATCTTTGTCACCAAGTGCAGGTTGTGGTACAACCACCGCTTGGCTCACAGCCAGCTTCCTACTCTTCTATACCTGGCTATGGAAGTACTACTTTCCCCACTGTTCACTATAGAGAACAACAAAATACACACAAAAACCCACTGGAGTTAGGCTGAGAAGACTTAGATGGAATTTGTGACCCTGGGTGAGTGATTTAATATTTCTGGACCTCAGTTTCCCTCTAAAATGAACAGGTTAAATCACATTATCTCTAAGGTCCCAGCTCAATCCTATGATCCACTGAAGGGTCAGGTTTCCATTTCAGGTTCAGAACCACATTTTATTTTTAAAGTCCATCCTGGATCTGGTACTATTGCCTTTTCAAAGGAATTTGACCTTGTCATTCAGAATCCTTAGCTTTGAATCGGCTGGCTTTACTGAGGCTCAAAAACTCTTTATTCTGCCCATATTTGCTTTGTCTTCACTTGGCTCTGGTCATATAGAGCCACATTTAACCCATCATCCTCCATTCAAGCTCAAGAATTTTCACAACAATGCATGTAGCAGCTCTTCATTAATCTAGGTATTAAGAGGTTATCAACTCATTTTGCAGTCCAGGAATTCATTTCCCTTACTCATACTTCAGGCTAGGGAGAAAAACATTACCATGTCTGAATACAATGTATCACTTTGAAGTAACAAGAGTCATTGTGTGACCTGTAGAATGTCCTCTTACTTTAGAGACATCTTTTACAGAAAGAGATTGTATGAGGGGTACTATCATGTTATTGGCCTGGTTTACTAAATCTGAGTTCTACTTCTGGCTCTGCTTCTAACTACTTGTGTAAATTTTGGGCAAGCTTTCAGGAGCTCAGTTCCCTCAAGGGTAAAAGTAAGGATGTTGTACTAAATTATTTCTAAGGTCTCTAGCTTTACCATTCTAAGAATCTACATTAATAGGTCTTATCTGGTTGTCAAATTTAACTGGTCAGTATTCCCCCAGTAGAAGCCCTCCATATAGTTGGATTAGTAATTCAGAAACAGAATCTAATGGCCCCTTCAGCAGTTATGAAGCAGACCACTTGGGGTGTTTTAGAATCTCAATCCCTGTTGGAGTCTAGACAAAAGATTGATGCAAGTGCTTTAAGGAAAAAATAGACAATCCTGTCACCAACATGGTTATGGCCATAAAGGCAGAGGCTGAACCAGATGATATCTCCAAATCCATTTTCAGATCTTGCCATTCTGTTGTTCTAATTTTCTCTTCCAGATGGTTGAATTAGCCAAGTGATCCCAGTCATTTTACAGGTCATAAAAGTGGGCTACCACTACTATACCGAAAGGGAAGAAAACTATCAGACTATTAAAATCACAAACGCAGCAAAGGAAGCACGTGGCCATTGGTCACCCTGTCTTGTCTCTATTTGAAGAATCCACACTCCTTATTCAAGAAATTAGAGGCAGGGTTTGGCAGTCTTTTCCTCTCTAGCTTGTTTTGTTATCTGCCAAACCCACTTCTAAAACCCAGTAAGTAGGACAGTTAACTGAAAAAGAGTGTAGCAAGAGGCTACTTGAACTTAGTAGCATAGTGTTTTTTATAAAGGTGATTTTCCTTCCTTGTTTGACAAGATCTACTTTGGAGAAGGAAATTGTCTTTGTGCTAGGTAAAGAGCATTCTGTCTGGTGTTACTGTAGCTACTGAATCACCAATTCAGAAATGACCTCAGAGGCCATGATCATGCAGCTTCTACCTGACCAAAAATCGTTTTTACAAAATTGCCAGCAAGTGACCCAGTCAGTACAGCTTCCACTTGAAAACCTCCAGTGAAGGGAAGCCCACAGCTTCCGAAAGCAATGCAGTCCACTTTTGGACAGCTCCACTGTTAGGAAGTTTTTCTTTATCATCAAACCAAATTCTAACTCTCTACAATTTACACCCAAGGACCCCCAATGCAGTCCTTTCCAACCAACTTGCCTGGGATATACTCACATAGCCAGCTTATTGCTCTGCTCTACATTTAGTAGGTATTTTATAAATATTTGTCTGTGATGACTTGAGAGCAGCTGTGCCATGCCTATACCAGGAAACTGGAAGCCAGAAGTATGAACACTCACATTAGAAATAAAAAGGTTCTTGTTTTATTGGAAGGGCAGCTGAATTTGAGGTCTTCTGTAAAGCTAAAGAATGTAGAAACACTAGAGATCCTTTCTGCCATCTCTTTTCATAGGGAAAAAGAGAATGAAATGGGATTCTGAAAAATAAAGTGCACTTATGGCAACAGTACAAAAGTAATACCATCTCATTATTGTGAATTGTCCCATGCCTCCATCTCTTAAAATTAGAGAGTTTTTCCAACACAAGTCTTATAATGGCATAAATATTTATTCAAGTGTGTTATAGCAGTTCACCAGAAAAACAGGTGACAAATCCACAGTGTAATCCACATGCCACATTTAAAGTGCTTTTACACAGAAGCCAGGTGTGAGGGAGCTTGACTGTAACTTCAAGATAGGCATTGCAGTATTGGATTGAATAATTCTCAGATCAGAAGCGCTCCCTTGGTCCCATCCCTTCACTCATTCTCTTCCCTCAAACCTGCCTAATTACTGTCCCGATGTAATAAGCTTGAAACAGAGTCAGTCTTGGGAAAATTTCAAGGCACGCTTGGGTATGTGGCTTAGTTTCATTGCATAGGATTCTAGTGGATGCAAGGAAAGAGCTCTCCATTACTCCCCCAGTGGCTAGTTAAAGGAAACCAGTAAACTATTCCCATTGACCTTCTTTTCCTCCCCTTCTATTAGAGGACATTTCTAAGGGAGGAAATACTAAAACATACTTTCTTACCAGAGGCTTTGAAAAGAGACTTTGTTTAGCAGCTGATTTCTTGACCAGAGAATTTTTTTAAAGACTTTCCTTAGCAATAGAGTAAATATAACTGACCAATGATCATCTGTGATGTGTGAGCAGGAACTTCATTCATACAGCATATATCCTGGTCCAATTCCTGCTCATAAACTTTTTTTCTACGTACTAGACAGCTTTAAAAGATAAATTAGATCCCTTATTCAGTAAGTACATTTTCCAAAATGACAGGATAGAATTTACAAAGGAAGAACATTGCCTTTAGGTATTCTAGCTTCTAGAGGCTAGAGAATAAGTTTAGGAAAATATTTCCTCATGGCATCACAGTCATCCAGAGTCATGGGCCCCTACCTTGAGGATCAGCTTAAGTTTAAAGAATTTCCCTACTGTCATGGGAATAGCTTGAAAAATTATTTTTTTGAAATAAGATTTTGAATAAGAACAAGAGATGAATAGTTTTCTTAACTCCCTTATTCATGTTCTTGGAGCATCAGCCCATCAGAAATTTGGGCAGCATTCGGATTTTTTTGTATCTAATCAGCACTTTAAACAAAAGGTTAAACTTTAAAAGTACAGTATTTTACCAGCCTCCAGTTAATTTTGTCTTTTTATTTGCATTCATGGGGGGAGGGGGAATGAAGGGAGAGTAGTTACCATTTTATCTCCTACATCTTGGTGATTTTCACTTGCTAAATTTGAAGCTGGTTGTAGGAACATGAGAAAATTGGAATCATTTTAGGGTGTAATCCACAGGGATAGGAATTAAGGACCAGACCCAGAAGAACAAGCCTGGGCTCCATCTGACCTGTGGAAGGATCAGGCATTCCCTATCCCTGGTAGAGTTCACCCACAATAAAGAGAGGTTCCATGGGCCTTGGAGACCAAACCCCTCACCCATAAGAATGAAGTAAACTCCCCACCAAAACCATTCAATTGTAAGAGCTAAGAACTACAGGCCTTCTGTCCCATCTTTGTCTATATTATCTGTATCCTAAGAGGTATCTTTGAGGATGGTGCTTACCACTCTCACCTTCCCCAGTCGCACCCCCAGAACATTCAGCTATCTTGATCTCAGAATTATTCACCTGTCCCCTAAAAAAGCAGACTGCTGTACGGAAGCTGAAGAAAGTTGCCTAAGTTTTCCTGGTTCCTCTTCACATGGCCAAGTACAGTCATTAATTATGTTGTTGCTAAACTGACTGACTGACTGATTTTCCTCATCTCCTTTCCTCATTCTTTCTGACCGATCTCTCCTGGAAAATGAGACTGGAGAAAGAATAGGGTCAGTCATACCTTATTCACACTCGTGTAAATAGATATAGGAACTGGGGAAATGGGAAAATCTGCTTATTCCTAAATGATTACAACTTATAGTTGAGCTGAAAGAAGGAGTATTTAGGTATGGGCGAGGCAAAAAGGACTGTGCTGGCTTCTTGCTTTGGTCAAAGAGGTTAAGGAGCCTATGCCAGATTCAGCTATATCCCTCTGCAAGAGTTCAGGTCAGCAAATCAGTATTTTTCCCTAAGATTAAAATAAAAGGTAAAAGTATTGGGTTAAGTCAAACTTAGAGGAGCAAAGAACATCAGCTGCACCTGTGGCCATCTGCACTGTTCTGCATACAGAGAAATCTAAAGTCAGTGCTAACTGAATTGCTACCCTGAACCCTTGACGTTTCCAGTTTAAGCAACAGGACACAAAAGTCAAGGACTTGGCTCTTATGTTGCTGTCATCTACCCAGCCCTGTCCTAGATTTCCTGTCAAGATTTGGGGGACAAAAGAGCCAGGTGAAATTTTGAACCCACTGTGGTCCAGTGGTAGTGGGAGGACAAGAGAGCATGCATAATACCTGCTGTTCCCTCCCCTGTAATGAGAATGAGATTCCTTCCTAAGGTTTTTCAGCGACTTGTTCTGGTTTAGTACAATCAATGTAGCTGCCCTAGGGAGAGACTCAAGTATGGGGAAGAGAAAGAACCCAGGGCAAGAGTCCACCATAATAAACCCTGAAAAGAAGTTGGGAGGTGCCAGCCAGCTAAAGGTGGGACCTACAGGAAAGAGATTAAAAGGGAAATAAGACCCTGTTTTGTTTGTAGTGCTCTTATCTGACCACTTTTAATGCCCCATTATTTATATATATATATATATATATATATATATATATATATATATATATATATATATATATATATATATATATATATATATATATACATACTGATGAAAGGGAAAGGAAATAAAGTTTGGGCCCCTTCCCTCTTTCCTTCTTCCTTCCCCCAGACTCCAAGGTCAAAGAAGGTCCTTTTTCCCCTTCCAGTTGGACATATGGACAAGCCAACAAACAAGGTTGGCCATCTATTTTCTATGCCTGCCTCTTCCTCTCCCTTCTAAGAACTCACTCGCATCACTTCCTGCCTAGACTCTAGAGACAGAGCACTGAGCTAGCTATACCACAGAAGCGCCAAGTGAGGTGCCTGCATTTCTTCACTTCTAGCAGAGGACTGAGCATCAAGAGGCCTGGATTCTCTACCCTGTTCCACATCTCTAATGGCAGGAACAGCTTTTTCAGGCTGGACTTTCCCCTAAATCACAGTGGAGCTGCTTTGGCAAGTCTTGAAAGTCACTTAGATCCATGCCAGATCAAATTGCAAGGTTGCTAATACAACTTCTTTTGGCCTAAGAGCCACCAGCAGAGAGCTCAGCCAGGGCCCCAGGCAGTCATTTACAGGCTTAAGGCATTGACCAGGGTAGGTTGGGACAAAAAGGAAAGGAAAGGAAAAACAAAGGGAATAGGTTAGTAGAAAGGGAGGAAAGGGAGATGTATTTTATAGAAGGCACTTTTAACAGTTGCCTCTGATACTGCTCGATGGTGCCAAAGCCATAGATTTTCCATCCAGTGGAACAGGGTAGTCTTCATCCAAAGTTAAATTAAGGGGAGGCTGCTGTCTTTTCTGTGGCAGGCCACAACCAAGAATCTAGGTTTTAAGATCCACAGTGGGATGAGTGGAAGAGGAATTCTTGGGTATTTTAAGAATAACCTGGGAGGTTGAAGGGTGGTATGAAAGAAAGGGAGAGTGGGAGGGGAGAACTACCTCTTCTGTGGAGTTTAGTTCAACCACTGGAAACCAGGTTGAAGACATCAGCTCTTTATTGCTTTTCATTTTACAGAGGAGCAGGGAGATGTCATCTCGCCGGCTGCATGCAGCCCGCCAGGGGGCCCGATGCTGCCCCCAGCGCCTCCGCCGCACAACGTACTGAGGCGGCCTACACCCGGCCTCCTCGCACAGGCCGGGCTCCGCCAGCCTTGCAGGGCCCCGGGCAGTCCACCAGCCAGGAGGGCAGGTGGGTGTGTCAACCTAGGGCACCACTGCAGGAAGGTTGGTGGGGTTGGTCTGGATGGTTGGGGAGAGCCTATTCTAAGTGAGCCAGGGAGACTGGGAGGCTAGAGGAAGCTATCTGTCATCAAGGAATGGGGGCCAGAATGAGTGCATTTCACAGTCAGTCAGAGCGAGTCATGAATGGAAAGCAGCAGAAAGTTTTGTTGCTGTTGTATTTTTTTATACATAGGGAACAAAAACACACATTGTGACTCAAACTGTACCCTAAGTGGCTCTTATATTATCATTAAGCCTCTATACTAGCCACTCATGAATAGATGCCCCATTCAATTCTGAAAACTATGTGAAAGATGCACAGCTTCCTAGAATGGCCAGAAAGTGGAAGTCCTCAACCTAACCCCCAAATATGCATGTGTGATGGCCCACAGCTTCTGTTCCAGTTAATACTGTTTTGGTTTCTTCTTCTTGATGCCACATCTGATTCAACTCTGTCACCTGTGCAATTCACAATAAAAACACCACTTTAAAAGTTGACCCAGGTAGACAAGAAAACAAAACCACTTGGGAGAAATGATCATTTCCTTAAGAAAAGTAATCCACAAAAAAATGATATTTAGGTTGAGCCAAGTAATGCCATATGTCTCCCAATTTACAAGACTTTATGGACGTCCCAGAAAAGGACTGAGTTCCTAAGGCTCTCTGGATCTCATGCTGCTCATTAATCTGAAACTATCCAAATGTGAAGACCCCTTGCTCTTGATACAAAACATTGAGGAGAAAGTTAGGTGCTAGCAACACCACAAATGAAATGAGAGCCACAATTGAGCAACATTAGAGATAAACTTAGGAACAGCCCCCTCCCCTATGTACCCACCCTTTCCTAACTCCCCTCCCCAAACCCTGATTAAAATAATTTTTTCTTTGAAGTGTGAGTTTCTAGGTACTTCAGCACAGTGATGGGTAGCAGAACTGCTAAACTGGATCGACACAGGCTAGTTCCCTGGCATAAAAATGTTGTAACCATGCGGCTTGGCTTCTCCACCACAGATCCGATTTGGAATGAGATGTTTCCAATCCAGTCATCTCCTCCTTCCCCCTACCCCCCCACCTTCCCACTCTCCCACCCCGCAAAAAATGATCATGTGATGATCCGCCGACCAGGCAACCAGAGTCAAGCCGATATCCCCGCCCTAAGCTAGTCCTATTTCTAAAATAAATAAGAGTGTTGAAATTTTTTGTACCTTTTCCCTCTACCCTCTCCCTCCCTGGGCTCCCATTCAGACAGAGGTCTCTGGGCTGGTCACAATCTCCCCATTTTTCTCAGGTTCTGCTTTCAAGAAGCATTCCACTTCAACAGAGTCCATTTTAGCATCGTCCGAAGACTTGTCTTCCAGTCTGTCAAACTCCTCCCTCTCCACAACCTCCTTTTTGGTCTGAGGTTCTTCTGGTTTTTTCTTAATACAGAAGATGTTGCCCAGAGCCAGCACCAGGGCAGCGGTGACCACCTCAGCTCCCGCCAGGATAAATACGTACTTGTAGACGTGAGTCGCATCCAGGAGTTTGCCTGAAAAAGGACAAGAGTCACACCTCAGGACTAGGGGACCCTGCTCATGCAAGATGAAATATTGTTAACATGTAGGCCGCAACCTGATAAAAAATAACCTGGAATGAGTTTTCCCACTAAAATCTATCGATTGTGCCTAGTTAGTGTCTGTTTCTGACATTTGTGAGGATTCTCAGGAGCAGTGTATGGACACCCCCACCCCTTGGCCCCACCCCCCACTCCTGAGTCAGTATTTGTCATTTTAGGCTCCTTTTTCGTATTTGGACTTTTTTAAATCTTCTGAGCTAGTCTTTATTAACTCCACACTGAAGGCTTCAAGACTTAACAGTGAGCACCACTGGCCGGTAATGCTCTTCCACCAACTGCCATATATGCAAATCCTTTTTTCTTTCTTTCCTTTCTTTGTGCCTTCTGCCTTTCCTCCTCTCTTTTAACTTCAGTAAACATATGGAACTTGTTCATCTGAATGATGACACAGGATGAAAATTGTTAATAGGTTCAAGAACTGTTAAATAAATTCATAAATTTATTCTGCATAATGCATAATTAAAGAAAGTTAGGACATCCTTAACCTTTTGAGGCAAATATCAGGAAGAACCATTATGCTCTCATATAGCATATTCCTATGGTGCCAAATACCAGAGACTGAACAGTGCGTTGACCCATTGGTGTGATCCATTATGACATTTCTTAGGATCTAAATCTTAGCTCTATATTGGCACTAGTGCGTATTGCTTAACCCCACTAGAAACACTTGGGTTAAGTGGATTGAATATCTTTGTCTCAGATGGTATCAGAAGGAGTCACCAGAAAGTTATGGAAGGCTTGCTTGCTTTGGTTCTCTGTGCACAGATGCCCCAAAACCTAACTGAATACCCTGCTAGTGTCAGAACCAATTTCTGAGGCTAAATCTTTGCCCTACTCCCCTCCCACACACCTCAGGCCAGTGGTCTGTGCCATCATCCTCAGGTGGAAGTCAGTCAGCCAGTCAACATTTATTAACTACTCACTATGTGCCTGGTACCGTGCTAAGTGCTGCGAGGTGTACAAAAAGGAGCAAAAGACAGTGCCTGCCCTCAGGTAAGGCACACCTCCTCATTGTGCCCTGTGTAGCTTAGGTTCTGAAGCTTAAAATAGACTCATCATTCTTATGTCACTGTCTACTGTTTCCCTCCAAATAAAAATCAGGAGGAGCAAAGATGAGGCTCTAGGTAATTTCTTTTTTTCTCTTTTATGAAATCAAGGTAAAGTGTAGACAGAGAAAATATATACATATACATATTGTGTATACACACACACACACACACACACACACACACGTATATTAGGTTTCTTCAGCTAGTTTCTCTAAAGGGAACCTATGATGCTTTAGAGGTCTAGAATTATAAAGGTTGAAGTCATCTAGATCAGCCTTCCCTCCACTGCAGGAACATAGCTTTGATACCATCTCCTCCCCAAAATGGCAGTTCTGTCTCTGTTTGAACACCTCCAATGACAAGGAACTATTTCATTTACAGATATTCACTATAACAGATTAAACATGAAGATTCTTGAGCACTAATAAAATAAGTCAGCCAAGGTTACATAGCAAGGACAAAGGTTATAATTTGAGGCTGGTTCCCTCCTTCAAGGATCAGGCTTCTTCTGATTCAAACTACTCTGAATTCTCATTTTAAAGTTATCTTTCCAATTGATTTTTCTAAGCAACAGAAGTCAAAATGTGTTCTCAACACCCTCCCCTTCTCCCACCATACTTTACTATTAAGAAAATTTACTTCTTTAGTCAATCTCACCTCTTTAAAGCGTATCTTTTTTTCCTCTGAAAGAGAAAAATGAAAAACAAGAAGGTTCCCTCCTCCACTCAATTCTTTTATCTTACAGTGGGCCTAAGCAATGTCAAAAGTTTTTGGACACAGAACCTATCAGTTATATAAATAATTATTTTTGTTCCTCTGTGTGGGAATCCCAATTAATTGCTTTCCTGAAAGGAACTAAGGAATGAGTTTTAACCACTTGGCATCTTACTCTCTGTAATTTCTGCTGCCATTCCAGGTTCACTGAGATATCTGATTGATGTCAGAAGGTTCTATCTTGTATTACCTTCACAGGTGTAAATCTTCTTCTAGTTTCTGGGCTCACCACCTGAGGCACAAACAGGCATTCCTTCCCCTTCCCTCCCTGAACAAAGCTGGGCTCAGACCTCAGACACCAAGGGACAAACTAATTTTCTTTGGGCTACAAATTGGAAACGGGTTGGAAGTGAAGAGTGGGGCTTGTGTTTGCTTAGTAATTTGACATTGAAGACAGCCTAATGTAGTGGAAAATGAACAGGCCCAGGAATCATTTCACTCCTCTGAGTTTCATCCTTTTTCTAAAGTAAAGGAGTTTGTATCAGGTAATCTCTGCCTAAAAATTTGTTAATACATAATTTGTTAATATGCTACCATTAAGGGGAAGGGGAAGGTGGGGAGTGGGCAATAGTGCTGCATTGGTAGCCACAAAATATTAAAAGAACCAGAGGCAGGCAGGCCTTCCAGCATATTAGTTGAAACCACTCTGTGAAAAGCCATTGACAAGAACTATAAGGAAGAGGAAAATCCAAAGAGGTTGAGATTTGCATAGGTGAAGGCAGTTACCTATGCTAATGAGACCATGAATCCATGGAGATATACCCTGCCACTACTACCACAACATTACTTTCCTCAAAAGTAAAGACTAGGTAGGAGAATGTTATAGACATATACTTTAGTTACCAAACCGCAGTCCTAAGGATTAATATGCCCAGTGGGAGGTGAATTCTTCTCCCCTCCTAGAAACATAGCCCAAAGTGATAGTGATGCATAATCTCCTAAAAAAAGTCGTACAGGGGTCTGGCCTATGCTTTCCCAACTAGGCAAGAGACTGGCCTCAGTAATTAAGGAAAAAAGTTAAGTAACAATGACTAAATATTTTTGTGAGCATCTCATGGACATGATTGGAGTCTTCAATGTCCTGCCAGATGCCCTACGACCTATCCTACACTTTTGGGAAGTTCAGTCATTTCTGGAAAAGAGAAAAAAGTTAGAAAAGACACTCACCTCCAGAAGGGGGTCCAATTAACACAGCAATTGCCTCCATTAGTAGAACAAGGCCAATGGCACTGGAAAACTTTTGGGTGCCAACAATGGCCATGAGCACTTCAAACTGTAAGGCTCCTACCATGCCATAGGATATGCCAAAAAAGATACAGAAGACCACCAGGCCAGTGTAAGAGTCTGAAACAGAGCCCGTGAGATCAGTGAAGCCATTGAAGAACATGGCAAAACTGAAGAGGTAGACACAGCGGGGTCTGACCCACTTGGTTCCAGCCACAAATCCACAAATGGGCCGGGCAAAAATGTCAATGAAGCCAAGAATGGTCAGCAGAAAGGCAGCCTTGGTGTCATACACTCCCATATCCTTGGCATAGCTTACCACAAAAACAGGCGGTACAAAAAGCCCCAGTACCAAAATAGAAGCTGCAATAGTGTAGACCAGAAAACCACGGTCCTTGAAGACACTGAAGTCCAGAAGCTTCTTTGCTTTCTTCTTTGATGCTACCTTAGATCCTTCAAGCTTCTTGGGACCATCCAGAGGCCTCATCAAAGCCCCACATACACAACAGTTCAGAAGCATACCCCCCAGAATGAGGAAGCCCCCTCGCCATCCATAAAGGTCCTGTAAGATCTGTCCCAGTGGAGAGAGTGCACAGAGGAACACAGGGCTACCAGCAGCTGCAAGACCATTGGCTATTGGGCGCCGCTTGTCAAAGTAGCGATTGAGCATGATGAGACAGGGCTGGAAGTTGAGTGCCAAGCCCAGGCCTTAAGAAGAGGAACAAAAACAGACTTAGAAGCTAGGTGGCCCAGCCAGTCCCTTCCAAAGATGCCCCCTCCCCCATTAAGATCAAAACATCAATCTGACTTGTGATCAGCTATTATTGATTCTTCCCATGCTTTTTTCTCTTATTTCATTTAATGATTACAAACAGCCTTCTATGATCTATATGTAAAAATTATTAAGGGGTGGCAAAGTTTTCATAACATGCACCTCTTCTCCCCATTAAGTTAGTGTAATGTAGGGAACATAAAATCTTTTTAATGTCAACATGAGAAAAACAAACACCCACAAAAATAAATCTCCTGTCCCCCAAATTTTGTAATGCATTAGAAGGCTATATGTAAATGACTTTCCTTTAGTCTAGTTGATTTTATTAACATTATATTCCCACAGGGGACTTTTCTCATAAATACAAAGCCCCTATCACCAAATCTGTATTGGAATCAGGATTGGGAGATGAGGCACCTGACTTCCCTGTGCTAACTACCTGAGTCTAGGCTTCAGTTGGAACAGGAGTGGGGAACCTGTGGCCTCAAGACCACCTATGGCCTCCTAGGTTCTTGGGCTTTTGACCGAGTCCAAGTTTTACAGAACAAATCTTTTATTAAGGGGATTTGTTCTGTGAAGTTTGGATTCAGTCAAAGGATCACACTTGAAGACCTAGAAGTCCACATGTGTCCTTGAGGGTGCAGGTTCCCCACCCATAAGATAGAAGGAATCTGGTCTCTTTACCCTGGATCCAGAGATCTCTCCTATTCTAGAATCTGCCTTGTCTTTCAAAATGTGTTACATACATACCACTGCCCCTAGAGAAGGGACCTCTCCTCACTAGCAACAGACACAGCAAGAAGACCACAGGAAGCCACTGAACCTCATACGTACCTGGCAAAGTCAGGTAGAATAAATGCTAATAAATCAGTGGCCTTTCCATTACACTTTTTTAGCCTGAGCTGTTATCAGCTCAGGAGGATTCAATGGAAAACCCTGGAAAAGGAGAAAATGATTGCTGGCCTGACTGCCCCCCCCCCCCCCCCCATCTCCAAGGACGGTTGTGAGGCTCTGAGGAGGCACTGTGTGTAAAGCCCTGTAGAAATGCCATATTTGCTGTTGCTGTTCTGTTGATGCCTTTCCACATTACCTAGGACACTGAGTTCCCTTGGTAGCTGGGAGTGTCACTTTCTAGCTGCTGTAGCTCATGTGATCCCTGTTGGGGGGCTTCAGATCACTGGGAACTGCCTGTGTTAAAAGTTTAATAACTACCTGTGATTTTCGATCCTTCTCTGGGCTCCCGTACTTACCAGTGATGACTCCAATCGTGAGATAGAGCTGTATAATACTGGTGCAGAAGGAGGCAGCCACCATCCCCAGCGAGGCAAAGAGGCCGCCCACCAGCATGACTGGCCGGCAGCCAAATCGGTTCACACACACGCTGCACAATGGACCTGAGAAGCAGGAACAAGGCTTATCAGGTGCCCAAGGCTGCAGTCTGTCCTCTTGTCCATCCTCCCCCAACCTCTGAAATCACCTACCACTGCACTGAAGCACAGCTCTTTAATCACCACAAGTTGCAACAGCCATCAGGTCTAACAAGCTGCGGTAATTAATAATGATGAAGTTTTTTGTACATTAAAAGGACACATCAGGAGGATGCGTACTTTTGAGGGGTTTTTTTGAGGGGTTGGTGGGTTTGCACATACTCCATCTACACTCTAATAGTCACACAATTGTGAGATAATTTTGCCAGGAACAACTGCATTTTTCATGACTTTAGAATGGAGTCATCGTTTATATCTCACCCATGCGAGATGGAGTTTAAAACTCACCCACTGAGTTTAAAAACCATAGACGTTCTCTGGTTGATCTGACCAGGCAAGGCCTCACTTGTGCAAGAACCTGCACTTTGATTCTTCTTAGAAGTTGTTACCATCAGATTGTTTTCACTGTTCTTTTAATGGCACCCCATTACAGTGAGTTTCCACAGGTGGAGGTTCTGTGACAAGAGTTTTACCCTAGACTAGTTTACTTCCAGTACCATGGAATTCATTCAGCATATATCTGAGTGCCTACTAAGTAACCAAGGCTTAATCCTGGAGGGTTGTCTCCCTGCTATTACTGGTATCCAGTCAATGCACCCTCTCTTGACAGGATACAGAGTCTTTGGAATGAAGAGTTCAGGGAATACAAACTTAAATTTAATATATTTCTAAGTGAAACATAATTACCATAAAGTAAACTTCATAGAATCATTCAATTTTAGAACTGGAAAGTACCTTGGAAATCATTTCATTCAAACCTCTCACTTTACAGAGGAGAAAACTAATCCTTAGAGGGGGAAAAGTGTAAGTCATGTAGCCCAGATTTGAACCCCTATCATCTAGATGCCAAAACCAAGGCTTCCCCACTCTCATTTATCTACCTCATGATACCCACAAACACTGTGGCCAAACAGAATTTTTATATTACCTATCTAAGTATCTACAATTCTTTTATCATTATAAACTACTGCTACCCTTCATTTGTTCAGATGATCAAGAATTATCTGTATTTCAGTGATGGAAACCTTGCTACGTTGTCTTATGACAAGAACCTTTTGGTACTTGAATAACTATTCACTTGGCATATGCTGAATTAATGCTCTTGGATCATTCATATTACAAGGCTGTAGTCAGTATACTTAGTATTTAGGAAGCTAAGAAAGGATGATAATCTAGTACAAACTATTTTACAAAGAAATAAACCCAGAGAGATTAAGGTCACACAGGTTACACATAACAGAACTCTGGGATTCAAACTTAGGTCCTTAGGTGCTGTATGAAATGGTCTTTCCACATGCTATATTAGGCATATTTTATATGGGAGAAAATTAAGGCATAAAGTTCATACCAAGGTACAGAGATTGCACAGATCCAAAATTAGATTCAAGAAATCCTGAAATCTAGTCCTTGAGGAAAAACAATGGGGCACAGGGGCTAAAATACCCCTCAATGCTTTAATCACACAAATTAAGCTCTACAGATTTGATTAGGAAGAGTGGCCCTCAATATGCTTCCTACATTAATTAACTAGACTCAATAAAGGTGTATGGTAATTAATTATAATGGAAATGGGACAGATTCCAGGAATGGGTCCTCCCAACCCTAAGTCATATATCCCTGTATGAATTTTTCCAGACCCTGAACTATGCTTGCAGCACTTTTCTCCACAGATTTGGGAATGACGGGAAGAAATGTCTTGATTCACAGGTATACTGTGTCTCAGGGATCCCACTTGCCCTACCCTAGTTACACTGCTGTTTCTCAAGCACTCCAGCTTCTAGGGGCTGAGTATTTCCTTAGAGAATGCCATCTATATTCAAGCTGGCTTCTTCTCACCTGTCCCATAGAGCATGGCCAGCAGGATAGATGAGATCCAAGCTGTGTCACTGTAGCCAACGTTAAACTCCCGGATGAGTTCCTTAAAGAAGACGCTGACTGCTTTGGGGAAGGCATAAGAGAATCCTGTGATGACAAAACAGCCAAAGAGGATGGCCCAACCCCATCCACCATCTGGGGCCTTGACACCTGCTGGACCATCGTCAGCCACCACCACTCCCATGCTGTCACGTGATGACTCTGAGCTGTCTGAGAAAGAGGGAAATACAGAAGATTGCATTCTAGGTCACCAAGGTGATAATCTCATCTAAGACACCACAGGTTTAGGGAGGGGATAAGAGTTTTTACACATGCAAGAGATATATAAGAAGTAAGAATCACATACATCAGAGTTACCCACCTGGTGCAGGGAAACCAGGAAATCAGGCTTCCAAACAATCTAATTCTGAAACTTTTCCTCTGCTGTGAGGTATTTTGAAGGACAAGACAGAGATAACATAATACAGGCCTTTTAATCCCAAGGCCATTGGGATTTTCTTCATGCAGTAGTAGCCTTTACCATTCTTATGAAGGGCTGGAATCAATACAGCCTTAATTTATGGTTAGTCAAATAGAGGCCCACAACATCTAGTAATGGTTTTTTCATACAGTAAGAAGTGAAGTCACTGTAAAATGAACATTGTTAAATATTGACTCTGCCAGCCTCGCTTATCAACCTTAAAAATTAGGGAGGCAGGGGTATGAGAGCTGAGGGGTCTGTGATTGAGATTCCCAAAAGCCATACCTTTTGCACCTGCTTCTTTCTTTCCTCATGCCCCCACAGCTTAAAGGGTAGTAATTTCATTGTTTTTAAAAGCTTTACCTACAGAAAACTGACTGGATTACAACCTCTCTTTAGGAAAAGGAACTTTAAGAGAGCCTGGGATTACAAAATGTGATGAGTTTTATTTTTCACCCCCCATTCACTCCATTACCTCGCTTTGTGCCCTCTGACCTCCTGCCAGTTTGCAAGCAACTCCTTACTCCATAGCTGACAAGGTAAAAAGTGGATTTTTTTGAATTGTCAATTCAAGGGAAGCATGTCTTGCCTATTAGGGCAATGAAGCACTGAAGTGGAATACAAAGGAAGCGTTTTTCCTCTGAAGCTCTTTAAAAGAACAACAAAAAAAGCATTTGCCTTGGACGGCTCAGTCATTAAACTACTGGAATCAATTGATAATAGGTTATTTATCCACTGCTTATTGTGTACTCAACCTGAAGTTTGAATGATAGAGCAAATGATATGCCAGCTATGATTTTATAACTAAGTGCAAGTCATCTCTACATTACACGTGTCCAAGAAATGAACACAAGTTAATAATAACTGCGCCTCAGCTAGGTCTCTTTACTAAGGGCACCCCCCAAATGTCAGCAAACCCATTAGAGTCAGTGCCCCAGTGGTTGTCTCATAGTGTGTTAGATCTAGAAGGGGACCTCAAAAGTCAACTAGTCATTGGCCCTTTCATCTTGTAAATGAAAAAATGGATTCAGAGAAGGGACTTATCCAAGGTCACACAGAAAGGCAGATCCAAGCCTAAGAACTTGGGTCTCCTGACTCACTTGAATGCTCTTTCCATCATACCATGGAGCTCCCCACTGATCAGCAGAGGGCACTCTCACCCAGTGCTTCCTTGCTCAACAAGAAAAAATATAGACAGATGACATTAAAGGTTCCCAAATGCACTCCATTACCATCCTTCAGACTGTGATATCATCTGCCTAATTAGAAGACCCTTGTTTGACAAAACTTCCTGAAATTAACTGGTTAATTAACAGTTAACAGGAGGCCTGGCATAGATGATGTGAAGGACCCTTTAAGCTAAAATAAACAAAAAACATCTTTTGTCCAATGTGAAACTTTTAAATAAAGGATTGTTTGTTTTTGTTGTATCCTCAGCAACCTAGCAGAATCCCCAGCATATTCATATTTAATAAATATTTGTTGAATACCTAGATCATTAATAACAGAGGTGGATAACTACCACAAATATGGTGGGCAGTTAGGCCCCCATCTTCCAAGGCACAGTTTTCAGACTCTCAGGTCACCGTTGTTTTCTTCCCCCAAATAAAGGCAAAAACTGTGGTTTACCAACTGCCACTGGGCTTGTCACCTGCTGACAAGTCATGAGGATCCTAATTAAACAGAACAGTAGACCCCTAACTTCTTGCCCTGGAGAAAGAAGGCAGGTACAAAATAGACACTATGCACAAAGTGTTTTATTCCTGGCACACCACTACACCTATCCCTGACATCCTTTCTTTCATCCACGTTTGCTGAGCCTGGGATGGCCTGAAGGGAGCAAAGTTTGAGCACTTGAAGATTTCTTGAAATTCAGACAGCATGCTACATTCGGAGGGATCGTGCTTTCTCTGTAAACCAGAAGAGAAGTCTCATAGGGGCTGTCTGGGAAGATCCAGGCGAACTCATTCATGCAAAAAGAGAAAGCCTCCCAGTCCATGGGGTTCAACTGTGCAGCAACCACTCCCATTACCTAGTAAGGAACTGGATGGAAAAAGAATGTGAGACATTTTTTTTCCATTTCTTTTTTTCAGATCTGTCCTGAAAATTCTTGATGATGGGTCATTACCTGGGCCATCAAACTAATTCAAGACTCATTACTCAACTAAACACTCTCCCATTTGAAGGTACAGCTGGGCCTTAGGTCCCTGAGAAGTAAGAGTTTTGTCTGCTAATCCTAAACTTCTTCCAAAGTAAATAGTAAACCAAGCTGAAAATTTAACATCCCAGGGGCTAAACTACCTCTCAATCAAACATGACATCCTTCAGTTCCTGCATATAGAGGCATTGGCAGGTAACAGGTGGGAGGGTGGCCAGGAACATACAAAGTCCAAGCCTACCTTTCCCCAAAGGCTGCTGAAGCAGAGAAGGGGAATGCTGAAATACTAGGTTTAAAGATTCTGAATGGCAAAATACCTAGGGAATGACAAGATCCCGATAGTACTAACCAGTAGGGGAGGGAGAGAGACAAAGGATCAGTAATCCAAGAGAAAAGCTGCCTCCAGGGAAACTAAGTACTCTTGGACGATTCTGGAGTCATTTAGCAGAAAAACTGGATTTTCTAAAAATGCCAGACTCTTCACTCTCAATTAAGTAAGAGAAGGTCAGGAAGGTTTAAACCAATTAGAATTCAACTTAAAGCAGTTAGAACTCAAAAGCCACTCTTTGTTTATTCTGTAACTTGCAGGTGTCCCCTTGCTTCACAAGCTGAGAGGCTCAAAAGCAGAACATTTGCGGCCCTTCCTCAACAGGCTAAAAAGCTTGTTAAGGTAACTCACATTTGGGCTTTCCTCATAAAGCGTTGTAATAAGAGCAGAGTGAAGCAGGAAAGAGGAAGCTCTAAGCCTGGTGCAGTATGTCCAGTCCACTGAGTGCTGGGCACATGTGTGTGCATACCCCAAGCTGAGTGGCCTTTTGGTGACATTTATAACCACCCTATCTATATAAGAGTCACATACCCAACCCAGAAATAACCCAAGCAAGACTGCCCTTGGGGCCTAGGGAACACTGGTCTGTAAGGAGCCAGGATCAGGTCACTTCTCTTCTCAAGTGGCTGAGGTAGAGGAGATGAGTGGGGACAGACACCTGGGCTCCCAAGCCAAAACAGCCACAGTGTTCTTCGTTTTATGTTTCAAAACTGAAAGGATCCTTAGAAACCAGCTGGTCCAAACACCCCTCCCTCCCCCAACCAAAATGTACTTTATATATAAAGAAGCAGGCCCAGAAAGAGGGGCAGTGATATGCCTGAGATCAATAAGTTGTAGAACTAGAATTTAAATCTAGATCTGACCCTAGAGCCAGTGAGCCAATGCCCCTTATACTACTTGCCTCTCCTTTACAATTGAGAAACATCCAGGGACCAAACACACAAACTGGTCAACATGCCAAAATTCGCCCCTTGCCCTCCCAAGATCCTGAAGCTATATCCGTGGATTGGGCTACACCCTGGCAACCTGTCTCTTGAAACAAAGGTAACAAGGTAAGGGGAAATGCTGCCAGATGCTCCAGGTAAGGTGAAGGGTTCAAAAGGAGCTGGATCTTGTGCCGTTTTGAGTTGCCTTTGTATCATTCCAATATATAAGATTTTTGAGTCTGTAAGATCACAACTGCAAAGGACATTTCCAGAAAACTGACGGAAGTTTGAGAAGGATGCCATCTTCTTCTTAAGAGACCTAAGGAGATTTCTGTAACACTTGCCTCTACAAGATCTCACAAATGAAGATGGTAGATACTGAAGACTGCTATTTTTGTTTTTATTTTATTCTTGGGACTGCCGTTTTGGTGACTTCCATAAAAAGTAGCTGATGGTGCGCAAGGAAAATAGCTTGCTTTTCCTGAGTCCTTCTGTCCTAGCTTCCCTTGTGTTCTGCAACTGCTTGTGAAACTCCCCTATTGCAGAGTATAGAAACATGCATTTACTTTTCTGACTTCTGATGTCCTAGCCATGTTCTCCCTCTGATGACAAAGGACACAGACTGATAGACTGAACTACCCAGTATTCCAGTTTTCAAAGAAAACTGGTTTGGCCCACCAGGCCAAACCAAATCCTACCCAATTTCCAATGTGCTATGATAGAAAGACTACTGACTAGGAACCAGGAGTCCTGGGTTCCTAGTTGTAAGAGTAAGGACCTCGGCATACACAGGAGGGCCTACTGTACAGGTTCTGTGATCTGCTTTTTTAAAGGGAAAGCAACTTTTGAGGGGTCAACAATTTATTTTAATCAAGCATATATCATTTACTTAGTTCAAGGGGAAAAGTCAGTACCCTGAACTTCAGAGAAAATACAGAGAAATAAAGACCAACAAACAGGGTTTTCAACTCTGACTATACATTATACATACATCACAGATCAACAGATAAGATCCATTATGTACATACATAGTTACCAGAGAGAGAAGCGCCAACACCTGGGTTTTCAAAGGGACAGAGAGGGCGCCTCCTTAGTGGCTACCTAGAATCTCATCTGGCCAGATGAGCCCCAAAACAAAACCTCACCTCATATACTTTTAAGAGCCAGAGGGCATCACAAGCCTTGAGAACCCGTGCCTCATTAGAAATTAACAAAAGGTATGGACCTTCCTACAAAACAAATCTCCCCTTAATGAGCATACCCATTAATGGGTGGGGAAGATCTAGGTTTTCCACTAGTCACATGGTCTTAGGCAAGTCTCTTCATATCTTTTGGCCTCAGTTTCTTCCCCTGTAAAATGATCTCTAAGATCCATTCTTGTCTTAACTGTTATTGTATTACTCTGCCCACATACTCATTCCCTGGCTACAAGGTTTGCTACTTGCTTGAACTTCACTACCTAAAGCCAAGAGTGGGTCCTAAACATCCAGAAGACTCTGAGATTGCCACCCGGGAGAGCAGCCACCCACCGCCCAGCTAAGAACATGGACCCACACAGACAACAAAGTGAGAATCAACCCTGTGGGGATGGTCATCCTTTCATGCACATGTGTGTCCCCATGTACATATGGAGGCACAAAGAGGCCAAATTCACTCTCTATGTCTTGGCTTCTTTTCTCTTAGAACCATTTGCTCTTTCACTGATGGATGCCTGACCCTTAGCAACCAATCAATAAGCATTTATTAACTGCTAACTTATGTGCCAGGCACTGTGCTAAGCATTGGGATCTCTGCCCACCCCACCCCCCAAAAAGCAAAATATCCATGCCCTGAAGGAGAGATGTATCTATCTATCTATCTATCTATCTATCTATCTATCTATCTATCTATCTATCTATCTATCTATCTATCTGTGCCTACAAGATATAAACAGAATAGATGGCAGTAGCCTTAGAGGAGAAAGTCCTCACATGAGGGTGGGGACAAAGGCCCCCCTGCAGTAGAAAGTAGCCTTTGAGTTGAATCTTAAGGGAGGCCAGGGATCCAAGAAGGATGCAAGAGCATGCCAGGCATGTGAACAGCCAGAGTAAAGAAACTCGATTTCTCTCAAAGAAAAAGTCCATACCTCTGGGTGGCACACTCCTCAACCAAGAGATCTTGACTAAGTTCAGGTCCTTGGGTGCTCAGACTTTTGACTGAGTCCAAGTTTTACAGAACAAATCCTCTTATTAAGGGAATTCGTTCTGTAAGTTTGGATTTAGTCAAAGCGCCGCACTTGAGGACCTAGAGGGCCACATGTGGCCTTGAGGCCGAAGATTGCGAGGGCCTCCTCCCCTTCTAGGCTGTTGTTGCCACTCTGAGCTCCACAGCCTTGTTCACATATGTTTGGCCTATAAGAAAATGGCCCTAAAGAGGATAAGCTTGTGATGCAATGCACCCCTACTGCCTGGAAAGAATGAATCAGGAAATCAGGAAATTCTGCCACTTCCTCTATTCTGAGATCTTCCACGGGGAACTCCCTCCAAACTCTTGGGAACAGCTTGAGACACATAGAGTTGTTAAATGAGGCTTCCAAGATTAGGCAGCCCAAAGTAACAACTCGAATACATAGAGTATCAGGCAACAAAGGCCTGGGAAGGCTGTGTCACACGCTAGATTCGGAGTCCACACAATTCACTTCAAATTCCAGCTTGGCCACTTCCTACCAGTGTGACTTCGGTTTTCTCACTGGACAAAATGAGGTGTTTGGATTAGATAAACTCAAAGGTCCCTTTCAACTCCAAATCTTTCAACCTTTTTTAAAATAGGAAACTGAGGCTTTGAAGTGAATATTACCCAAAGCCATAGAGTTGGAGCAGAGATTCAAATCTTTCTCCCCTCTCACCCCTCTTCTTTCTCCATCCCTCCAAATTTGTGAAGGGCCCAGAAGTATATCCTGTTACTGTACTGTGTATGTAGTTCACAGTAGATTGGATCACTCCACCCCAACCCCAAAGCAGAGAGAGGCTAAGGAGTACTAACTGTGCTTCTGTAGACTCAGGAATGTTTAAGCATAACCTTGACTCTGTCATCCAGCCCTCCTGATATAGTCTTCCATAGTGTCTTCCTGATTTATGCCAGCTGGAAGTACTATGATGATTCAGTCTCCTAGCCCTGCCTTCCATTATCTTCCCCCATCTCCCCAACTGTCAATCTACCCCAATACTCTTGCTTCCCAGCCAAGAGAACTGGGGCAACAGAGACCATCAGGCCTTATTTTGGAGGAAGGATGCCTCACCCTTCTGGTGTTGGGGAAAAGGGACTGAAGTCATCCCCCCAGGGCCTTGCACAACCCCTAGAACATAATAAGCACTCAATAAATCTTTGTTCCAGTCATTTCAATTTAACAAGTTTTTCTTAAGCATTTACCATGTGCCAAGCACCTGAGATACAAAGGCAAAAATGAAAAGAAAGGTGCATTCTACTGGGAGGAAAACAGGTTCTTGGAGAGACAAATACACAATATATATAAAGAGCAAATGTATATCTAGCTCTTAAGGTTTTCCTGCCTCTACCCAGTACTACTGAAAAAAAGGAGCAAATCTCCTGGGGGAAGAAGGAGGAGGCAAGTGTATAGGAGAAAAGAGTCCTCAGTCAGATGAGGACAAGCCAGGACATCTCTGCCTGAAAAGGTGTACCAGCATAGAAAGGAGACTATGGAAGAATGAAGATCCCTGGAAAGAAAGGTGGTTACACAGGCAACTAGGTGGTGCAGTGGATAGAGAGATGGGCCTGGAGTCAGAAAGATCAAGTTCAAATCTGGTCTCAGTCAGATGTATTATTATTAATACTAATAAGTATTAGCTGTGTGATCCTGGGCAAGTCACTTAACCCTGTTTGCTGAGGTTCCTTGTCTATAAAATGAGCTGGGAAAGAAAATGGCAAAGCAGGCTAGTATCTTTGCAAAGAAAACCCCAAATGGGGTCACTAAGAGTCAGACATGAATGGCCTAAGGAGAACTACAGAGGACCCTGGAGTCCAGCATCAAGGGGCCTGGCCTAAATCCAAATCTAGAGCTGATACAGAGCTCACTGGGAAAGTCCTGAAGGGGGGATGCTAAAAAGGAAGTGGCCTGAATCTTCCAGTTATTTGAGTTGGGAGTCTACATAGTTCATTCATAGTCGAGTCAAAAACCTGTGTTAGAAAGTCAAATTTTCTTTTCAGCTCTGGTCTTTTCATCAAGAAAATTTGAAAATCCTCTATTTCATTGAAAGACCATTTTTTCTCCTGAAGTATTATACTCAGTTTTGCTGGGTAGGTGATTCTTGGTTTTAGTCCTAGTTCCTTTGACTTCTGGAATATCCTATTCCATTCCCTTCGATCCCTTAATGTAGAGGGTGCTAGATCTTGTGTTATCCTGATTGTATTTCCACAATACTTGAATTGTTTCTTTCTAGCTGCTTGCAATATTTTCTCTTTCACCTGGGAATTCTGGAATTTGGCCACAATGTTCCTGGGAGTTTCTCTTTTTGGATCTCTTTCATGCGGTGTTCTGCGGATTCCTTGAATATTTATTTTGCCCTCTGGTTCTAGACTCTCAGGGCAGTTTTCCTTGATAATTTCATGGAAGATGATGTCTAGGCTCTTCTTTTGATCATGGTTTTCAGGTAGTCCCAGAATTTTTACATTGTCTCTCCTGATTCTATTTTCCAGGTCAGTTGTTTTTCCAATAAGATATTTCACATTATCTTCCATTTTTCGAATCTTCACGCTATGTTCTGTGATATCTGTCTTTCTCATAAAGTCCTTAGCGTCCATCTGTACCATTCCAGTTTTGAAAGATCTATTTTCTTCAGTGAGCTTTTGAATCTCCTTTTCCATTTGGCTAATTCTGCTTTTGAAAGCATTCTTCTCCTCATTGGCCTTTTGAACCTCTTTTGCCAATTGAGTTAGGCTAGTTTTCAAGGTGTTAATTTCTTCAACATTTTTTTGGTTCTCCTTTAGCAGGGAGCTGATCTGCTTTTCATGCTTCTCTTTCATCCCTCTCATTTCTCTTCCCAGTTTTTCCTCCACCTCTCCAACTTGATTTTCAAAATTCTTTTTGAGCTCTTCCATGGCCTGAGCCCATTGGGTGGGCTGGGGCACAGAATCCTTGATTTCTGTGTCTTTGCCTGATGGTAAGCATTGTTCTTCCTCATCAGAAAGGAAGGGAGGAAGTGTCTTTTCTCCAAGAAAGTACCCTTCAATAGTTTTATTTCTTTTCCCTTTTCTGGGCATTCTCCCCAGCCAGTGGCTTGACCTTTGAATATTCTCCTCACACCCACCTCACCTCCTGATCCTCCCAGCCAGCGTTTGGGGACTGAGATTCAAATGCTGCTTCCCGCCTTAGGGCTTTTGGCGGGGGCAGGGCTGCTATTCAGTGTGAGAATTAAGTTCAGATGGTCAGGTCGGGGCAGGGCTGCCTCTCAGGCCCAGTTCCCTCAGGGGGTTTATGCACAGACCTTCCACAATGGATCCAGGCTCCCGCCCGCTTGGGGAGCCCTTGTGTGCAGCCGCCTCTCAGCTTCTATCTCCCGGGGGGGAGCCCGAGCCATGGGGGCACCCTACTCCCCTCTCGACCCGCCAAAGAGACTCTCTCACTGACCCTCGTCACCTGTGGGTGGGGGGGCTTGTGCCGCTGCTGGAGATCCCGTCCCTGAAGCCTGCTCGGATCTGTACCTCTCGGAGCCCCGGCCGCCACAGGTCTGGGCTGGGCTCCGCGTCTGCAGAGCAACGGACCTTTTGCGAGAGGTTTGCAGGTCCCTCTGTGGGTGGCCGCAGGATATCCCGTCTCCATAGCCCGCTCGGATCTTTTCCTCACTGTGTCGCGGCCGCTGCAGGGCTGCACTCAGCTCCCAGTCCCAGCGCCCAGTCCACAGCGCGAAGGATCCCCCGCGAGAGGTTTGCAGGTCTCTCCGGAATAGAAATCTCCCTCACTCCAATATTCCGTGGCCTCTGGGTGCAGAATTCACCGTGGGTTGGTCCCCTCTAGCCGTTCTGTGGGTTGTGGGTTCGGAGCTATGTGTATGTGTGTCTTTCTACTCCGCCATCTTGGCTCCGCCCCCCTCCACGAGTCAAAAACCTGGGTCAGTGTTCTTAATACTGTTGCTGCTCAGTTGCTTCAGTCACGTTCGACTCTTTGTGACCTCATTTGGGGTTATATTGGCTAAGATACTACAGTGGTTTTGCTGTTTCCCTTCTCTTACTCATTTGATGGATAAGAAAATGGAGATAAACCCCTTTAAGTGTCCAGGTTCACACAGCTAGAAAGTGTCCAGGATAGATTTGAACTCAGGTCTTCTTGACTCCAGGTCTGGGGCTCTATCCACTGAGCCACCAAAATCTGGTAGGCTTCCAGTGTATGGATGGGCCTAAAGATCTTAAGGGTTTCCCAGGTTTAGGTAAAGACTATTCCATCCTCTCCTCACTCTCAGGATATATAAACAACCCAGACCATCACATCTATCTAGTTCTGGGACTACCACCCCTATGCAGTATCTCATTTGGCTAATTTCATGTTGTTGTCAGAATGCCAGCTACAACAAGGGCACCTCTTCCCGGGAACACTTCTTTGACCATTCTCTTTCTGGGGTGACTCACTAAGATGGGATGCACCTTTAATTAGAGCCTACTTATCCAGAAGCAAGTCCAAACCACTTATACCTAGGGCTAAAAGAGATCCAGGCGTGCTCAGCCGTGGAGACTAAGAAATAGCCTCACCCACTCTGTGCAGCCTGGAGGAGTCCTTGCTGGAGTGGGAAGGAAACTTAAATCATTGTAGTGTCATGATAAGTACTCTGAGCTTGAAGTCCTAAAACTTGGGTCTACATGCAACCTTGTGCCCTGACAGTCACTTCATCTCTCCGAGGATCAATTTCTCCATCTTTTATTCAAAACGACTATTTCTGAATTGTTGCAATTGCTTTTCAGTCATGTCCAACTCTGTGTGACCCTGTTTGGGGTTCTCTTGGCAGATACTGGAGTGGTTTGCCATTTCCTTCTTCTGCTTATTTTACAGATGAGGAAACTGAGATAAACAGGATTAAGTGACTTGCCCAGGATCACACAGCTACTAAGTGTCTGAAGTCAGATTTGAGCTCAGAAAGATGAGTCTTCCTAACTTCAGACCCAGCACTCTATACACTACACCATTTAGCTGCCCCATAACAATAAATAGGTAAATACAAGATAATTTGGGGAGGGGGAAGAGCATGAACAGGAATAGCTTCATATAAGAACTGGGGCTTGAATTGAGCTTTGAAGGAAGCTACGGATTCTGAGGTGGAGAGGAAAATGGAGCAGACTCCACGCCTCTGCAGAGGAGGACCACTGCTGAGCTTGGAATGGAGGGCTTGTGAATGAGAAGAGTAGTCTTTTGGTCCTACTAGAGATGCCTTCAGGGCAGTGACCCCCACTTCCCATCCCCATCCCCAACTGCTCACTCCATCACTGCCACAGTCCTCAACCCAACCCTCATACTCTTCCTTTCCACTGAGGTCACTGGAATGTCTCTACTTCACAGGCAACAAACCTGCTTTCATCTTAAACCCTTTCCATTCTCACTCCCTCCATCTTCTGGCTCTCACCCAGACCTGGCTCCCTCTTGATGACACAGCTTCTCTGGCCACCTTTTTCAGTACTTTTCAATTATACCCCCTATTTGGGAGAGGTCTGGTAGGGGAAGGAGAATACCACTTATTTTCCAATGCCACTTCCATACTCTCCCACAGCTAGGTGGTGCAGTGGATAGAGCACCAGTGCAGGAGCCAGGAGGACCTGACTTCAAATCTCAACTCAGACACTTGACACTCACTAACTGTGTGACCTTGGGTAAGTCATTTAACTCCAATTGCCTCATCCTGGGTCATCTCCAGTCATCCTGATGAATATCTGGTCACTGGATTCAGATGGCTCTGGAAAAGTGAGGCTGGTGACCTTGCACAGCCCTCCCTCACTCAAAACAGTCAAGTGCAAGTCATGTCATTATTTCTCTGATGGTATGGTCTTCTTTGGCAACAAAGGACAAACACACACACCAACCGTCAGCAACCATTACTCCTTTGAGGTTCACGCTTTTCAAAATTATCACCCAATCCAGCGTCTGGTGGCAGTTAGCTACTTCCAGGATATTCTCCTTCCTTGCTTGACGAATTCAGTGCCTTCTTCAGTCTCTCTCCATTCCAACCCTTACCTTCATATCATGAAACTTCAACATACATATTGTTGCTCCTTCAAACACCCTAATTTCCCAGTTCCTCAATCTATTCCATTTCCATGACCTACTCTTCCACTCCACTTCAGCTACACATAAAAACAGATGCTCATACCCTTGATCTTGGGGCAGCTAGGTGGTGAAGAGACTAGGGTACCAGGTCTGAAGTCAAAATCCGGCCACAGTCACTTACTAGCTGGTCAAGTCACTTAACTCTGAGCTGAAGAAATGGCAAACCACTCCAGTGTCTTTGCTGAGAAAAACCCCAACTGGTGTCACAAAGAGTCAAACAATTAAAATGACTGAACATCAACAACACCCTTAATAATACCATCATCCGGAGAGGTGGGAGCAGTTAAGTGATGCAGTGGGTGGATTCAAACTGCACCTCAAATACTTACTTGCCTTGTGACCCTGGACAAGTTACTTAACTACTGTTTGCCTCAGTCTCTTCATCTGTAAGATGGGGATAACAATAGTACCTACCTCACAGGGTTGTTGTGAGGATCAAATGAAATAACTGAAAAGTGCTTAGCACAGTGCCTGATACATCCAGAGACTACAGCTGTCCCTTCCACATTGGGGAAGGGGATATTTACAGTACTTTACTGTAAAATTTAGGTTAAGTATTTGGTCATAGGTTCAGTGTTGTTTACTGGCATTCATGTGTCCTCTGCAGCTTCCACAAGACTCCCCCAAAATTCGCATTTAATTTCTTATGCTAACCCATCATATATAGAAACCAAGATGGGTAAGTCATGATATGGAAGGGGTAACTGTATATAAATTCATATTCCCTTCCTTTTCCCTTCATGCTATCCAAAAGGTCGGCCCCCTAGTTAACCATTCTGCTCCAACCAAAAGGATCAGCCTTCAAAAACCCACAGCTCTTGGCTCTTGCATCTTTCTCTGTGGCCATGTTTGTGACCCCTTGGTCCTTATGATCGATCTCTAGGCCTGACAATACCGGACTGGTTATGTTGTAATTTTCATAGGGATGAAAGGTGTGGGGGAAATCTCAGTGGCCTAAATCCTTGGGGACTCCAGGTGATTCAGCCTCCTGAAAATCTGCCTGGTCTTCCATGAGATAGTAATCTTTCCCTGAATACTCAGCCAACAGCTCAACTGCCAACCACCACCCCTTCCCACTTTGTTCATGTCCTATCTTTCTGGGTGATTTGGTCTTTGGCTCCTAAAGTGCAGCACAGTACCTCATCCTCAGTAAATGTTTACTGATTGAATGAATCAGGTGCAAACTCCAAACAAGTGGCCAATTGCTTTACAGAGGTGGGAGCCGGTAGTTTCCAAATTTGGATTCAGGGCCACACCTGGGAGGTTAGCCTCAAGGCAGCAGGTTCCCCATCCCTGCTCTATATAACACGTCAATAAAGCACAAAGGCAAAGTAGAGATAGAAATGGGGTTGCCTGCAAATCCTGCCTTGGGGAACACAAAGTACAACACGTTTGGGGAAAAGGAAGAGCCTCCAGATACTGACTTACCACCCCAACTAGATTCCTTCCCTGCCCTCTCCTCCTCTTCCTCATTTCCACCTCCAAAATGGGGTGCAAATCTTGCTCCCTTGAGTTCCCAGAACCCACCAACCAACTTATCTCAGAATCCCTTTAGGGAGCGGAAGAGAAGGAAAGTCTTCCCTGTCAGTTTACAGCACCTGGAGAACTTATCTCCCAACTCAGACCCCTGAGGCATGAGCAGTGACCCGATTTCAAAATTCAATTTCCTTCAAACTTCCTAACTTTCTTCCAGGCAACAGCAGTAGTAGGAACCCAAATACCGAGTGACTGAGCCTTACCCAGCTCTTGTTATCACCCCCTATTCTTCTTCCCCATCATTTTCTCAACTGCAAAGAGAGGGCTATTTGTGTCTGACTTCTCTTGATCCCCAGCCCTCTCTGCCCCATCCCAGGGTCTTGTTCCCAGTAGCTTTGGAAGCTGCCTTACCCCCACCCCTAATGTCTGTAGGCAGATTCTGACCTGCGACCCCCAGCTACACATTCCCAGATCCTATCACTTCACCAAGGATCACCTTTACATTAGGGAATTTGGACTCTGGACTCTCTGGGGATTGTAGCTACAGGGGAAGGAAGAGGAGAGGGCTGCCCTGGACGCCCCTAATATTCCCTCCACCCCATAGAGGGCCGGGGCCAGCCTGTCTGCTCAGAGGAAACTCAGCTGCATAGGGACGTGGGGGACGTGACGAGCAGGGAGAGGAGCTGCTACCGTATTGTCTATAGTACTGAGCTCAAGTTACCCACAGCACAGCTGTATTCACCAGAGTATATACTCCATTAAAATTACAGGAACAGACAAGTTCTGTTGCCATTCACCAGGGCTGCTGTGTTTGGCTGAATCGATCACGCCACCGGCTCACCGAGCTCAACACAATCACCGATGTCACCAGCTGCCACCAGCCCACCCCTCCCCCTACAGGTAGAGGTCCCACAGCTGGCCATTCAAGAAAGAACTGGCGATTCAAATGTTCCCCTTCCCTTACCCTGCCAGGTCTTTGTTTCTAGATGGGATTTCCACCCTTCCAAGGTATGTCTGCCAGATTCTAACAGTACAGCTGCTGTGCACCTTGTGGTGTTGGCACAGCAGGGCTTCATTCATCTTTTACCCCAGTTCCCCCTCCTCTCATAACCCTTCCTAGGAACCAAGAGAGCAGTGTTGCCCACAGCTCTGCTGAGGCCATCATCACTCCAGGTCCTGCCTTAATTTTGAGGCCAGCGACATTGTTCACCTTCTTGCACCAAGGGTACAAAGTCCCTGTGAAACCATTCCATAAGAAACCCTCTCACTGCCCAGACAAGTCTTTTTAAGAGGCCTCTTCTTCAGCAGAGTGTCTCACATATGTATGTCAAACGGATCTCAGAAGTTTGTGTGACTAATACACAGGCCACTCTGAACACTTTTTCCTTCCTTCAAGTGAGTAGGATCTTGGGGAATGACTGCTGCCTGATGGTGAATATAGTCTTCCCAGTTTCCCTTCTGAGTAATAACAACCACTCTCCTAAATAACTGAGTGACCCTGATTGACCATAGTCCCCTGATCCACCCTCACCCCTACTGCTCACCTAGAATAACCAATCTCAGAGAGACATTCAAGGAATCATCTAGGAGCTTTCTTGGACACTCACAGACTCACAGAACTTTTAGAGATACAAGAGACAAGGAAGAGGAAGAGACAAGACCAAAGAAGTAATTTATGCAGTCAGTTAGGAATTTAGTCAGGGCTTCTGACTCCTAGTGCTCTCCTATCACCCCAAAGTCTTAGGAAATATTACTCCATGGAAGGAATGGGGAACCTCCAAGTTATATGGTGGAGACGGTATGATATGTAGGGCTTACAGTAAGGAAAACCTGGATTCAGACCCCATCACTGACACATTCTAAATATAATTAGTATGACCACTTTAACTTCTCTACTCAGTTTCCAAGATTGGAGTTGAACTAATTTATCTCTAAGGTCCCTTTCAGCTCTAAACCTATGATGTTCCTCTCATTTCCTAAGATGGTCTCCTTTTCCCAAGGGCACTGATGAAAGGTATGATCCACAGAAAGCTAGAATAGTACAGACATAAGTTGGAGATACTGCAGGTTCCGTTCCAGACCCCCACAAAAAAAGTGAATGTTGCAATAAGCAAGACATGTAATTTTTTTTGGTTTCCCAGTGCATAAAAAGTTATGTTAACACTATACTACAGTTTATTAAGTGTGTAGTAGTATTATGAAACATGAGATGCACAAAATCTCCACTCCAAATGTTCACAGGGACTATTTGTGTCCAATCTATGGTAGAACCTTCTGAGCTCGTATTGGTCTGATCAGCCAGTCGGACATGCTGTACCTTGACTCCAATATAGTGATGTTATTTAGGTACTCTTTGAGCACAAAGGACAATAACCAATTATTATTTTTTTAAAAAACCATACATATACATATACCTTAATTTAAAAATACTTTTATGCTAAAAAATGCTAACCATCATCTGAACTTTCAGCAAGTTGTAATCTTTTTGCTGGTGGAGGGTCTTGCCTTGATGCTGCTGGCTGATGACTGATGGGGTGGGTGGTTGCTGAAGGCTGGGGTAGTTGTGACAATTTCTTAAAATAAGACAACAATGAAGTTTGCCACATCCATTGACTCTTCCCTTTATTTGCACACTAAGAGGCCACTGTAGGGTTATTAATTGGGCTAACTTCAATACTGTTCAATAGGGAAAAGCAAGGCTGGAGAAGAGAAAAAGAGATGTGGAAACTGCTGGTGATGGAACAGTCAGAACACACACATTTATCTGTTAAGTTCACCATCTGGTATAGGCGTGGTTTGTGGCACCTCAAAACAATTGCAATAATAACATTAAAGATCACTGATCACCAAAGCAGATATAATAATAATGAAAATGCTGGAAATATTGTGAGAATTTCCAAAATGTGACACAGAGACATGACGTGAGCACGTGATATTGTTACTCAATGCAAGATGGTCGCAAACCTCCAATTTGTAAAAAAAAAATGCAGTACCTGCAAAGCACAGTAAGTCAAAAGTGCAATAAAATGAAGTGTGCCTGTACTCAAATTGGGAATCAGTCTCCAGAGATTTTTCGAATAATTGGGCTCATTCTGCCTCCCTTCCTTCTCCACCTTCAACAAACTCACCCTTCAGGACATCCTCTAACTGATGTGTTTATGATAAAGATCCTTCCATCTCACCCAACATAAACTGAAGGGTTGATAAGATTGATTTAAATAATTCTAAGATGGTTATTTAAATCTCTTCTCCCTTTCTTTTTTTTTCCACTTTCACTCTCTAATGGTCATTTCTGAGAATGTATCCAGTCCCCTTAGAAACCAGCAATTATGTTGCATCATTAGTTGATTGTCTCCTAGGATATCAGAGTGTCCTGGCTTGATTGTCTAAGATTAAAAAACAGCAGAACTGAGCCTCACCAGTGTCACCATCAATGACATCACTACCTCTCAGCAATTCCAAATGGTTCTTCTGCCTGGGTACAGGGTAGAGAGCAGGTAAGGGGTCCTCTCTTTCTCCTTGGATTTCCATAGGTATGATATGGAAGAACTCCAGAAGGAGGTTTATTTCCCACCTAGAAACCTGAACTGTGCTTTCCAGGATGAGAGGCTGCAGTTCAGGAGGCAAACCAAATTTCAAAGACCTTCTTAGCCACCATAAAGGTGTGGGAACATATTCATAGTTAACTTCTGCACAGTCCACACTATCCTTGTGAGGCCACTGACTACTGACCTAATGGACAGGAGGAGAGTGGGAGGCAGGGGCAAAACAATATCATGTGGTTTCCCCATTTCTTCACCTGTTAAAAAAAAAAGGATGGGGGGGGGGCCTTTACACAAGGTGATCCCTAAGAGCCCTTCCAGTCCTAAATCCTCTAGAACACCTAAGGGCTTTGGTTCCAAACTAACCAAGTCCCTTATTCAATTTGGCAATGAAATGGGTACTACAAGTTTCTGCTCAGTTCCAGGAGTCTCCCTTTTGCTACCAACTTGAAGCTGTGACCTGAAGCCAAACCCCTAGGACACTTTCTGACTCCTGCCCCACCCTGCAGTCCTTCTGTCAATTCTGCTGCAGCTCACCCAAGCAACATCATCTTTAAATTCTCTCATAGGTCATAGGATTTAGAGCTGGAAAAAATCTCAGGGATCATTTAATCAAACTTCTTCATTTTGAAGATGAGGAAACAGCCACCCTAAAAAGCTGGTACCATCTCTTGTATTCTATACCAGATATGGTACTATAAGTCACACCTAGGATTTGAGCCCGGTCCTCTGACTCTAAATCCAGTGCTCAAACACTCACTGACTTCAAATTTTCATTTAACCTTGGTCAACTGATCAAGCAACATATTCTAACAGAAAGAAAGACTATATAGGATTTAAGACCTGGGTTTGAATTTCAAGCCTGCCGCTTACTTGCCGTTTGACCTTGGACAGACTCTCTGAATTTGTTTTTTTATCTGTAAAATTATCTTCATTACGCCCACATCACAAAGTTATTGTAAAGATTCAACAAAAGAATGCATATAATAATGTGCTTTGTAATCACATTTTGTTTTATAAATGTAAGCTATGTTTTTTTTTCCATCAGCTTTTTCACAGATCCCTTTGACCAATAAGAAAATAGCTGGGTATTCCGATTTTTTAAAAATTTCCTTTGAAGTTCACTTAAATTCTACATTCATTTTCTCCTTTGTATCTTCGGAACTTTTCTTATTGATGTTTTTCTTAAAAGGCAAGCTTAGCATCCCTCAGGTAGGGAGAGTAACTTCACCCATAGATACCTTTTCCCTTTAAATCAACATATCCATTCTCAGTAAACCCCTTGAGGGTAAAGGCAGTTTTTCATTTGTATTTGCATCCTCTACCCTAAGCACAGCTTGAATACAGTAGGTGCTTAATAAATGGTCCTCAAAATGAACTGGATTGGGATCTGTTGCTGAAAGGGGGGAAAGGAACCCTGGGCTCTGGAATTCCCAATGCTTGGCTCCCAGGTCATCCTCATCACCCTTTCCATCTTGTTCAGAGGCCAGGCAGCTGAGACACTGGCTCTGATAAGTAGGAGATACACATGGTGTAAACAGGAGGAGCATAGGACTAAAAGTCTTATTCAGTTGGGTTAGTGAGTACACTACTACTGTCTATCAATGTGACCTTGGACAAGGTCCTTCACCTCTCTAGGATAGTTTCCTCCTATGTAAAATAAAGGTTTGGACTACATTATCTCTAAGATTCCCTTCCATTCTAATTAACATACTTTGATCAGATCTATAACTAGGTAGACTGGCATATCGGTGGTGGATTGCAGAGCTACAGAGGACAATCCCATCTCCGAAACAGTTGTACCAGAAAGTGGCATGGTCCCAGAGAGGTACCACAGTTAAGAGGCCTTATTGGTATCAACAAGGGGCCATTTTGTCACATACCACAAAAGGACTTGGAGATATGGAACAGGGAAGAGCATTCCCCACGTCCACACTCAGGAGCAAAGACCCTTTTATCCTGTACTAGCAACAGCTCTGGCTAATCCATGATGCATTTGTGTTACTTTTCAAATGCTAGGAAAAAGGAACAGTTTAAATTAAGAATCTCCAAGTTTCACAGAGTCAAGTTAAATTGTTACAAAGATAAGGATGGTAAACCCTCTGTAGTTGATATTAACCCAGCATACCCAAAGACCGAGGGTTTGAGGCTGGCAAACTTAAATTAGACCCTTAGCCAGCCAAAATCACCCATTGTGTTTGTGGAATGATATGCAATTCCTACACCAATCTGAAAACATCTAAGAGTTCTTAATCCTATATAATTCAAGGAAGAGGAGAAATTGGCAAACAGCGACTTTCCCCAATACCAACCAAAGCTCCAATTCAACATACAGTTATATGAGATAGTAAAGACAAACCCCAACAAGAAACAAATAATTCTTTACAAACACACTTTGTACAAGAGTACAGAGTAGCATTTATGCATCCTGTGATTTTTTTTTAAAAGGAGCTATCCTGAAAACCACCAACTACTTATTACCATCCTTAATCCATAATCACACCTCTGAACCCCAACTCTCTAACCTAAAGCCAAAGAAATCCTAAGTCAAATCGAGAAGACATAAAGCTTTCCCCTATGGAATCTCTTTTTCAGAGAACTAGGAACAGATTCTGAGAATACTCTGGGAAAACTGAAGCCACTAAACATCCTCCCACAGTGTGTGTGTGATTATTGTTGAAGTTTTTAAAACTCGAAGAAATGGAGAAAGAGGACAAAAAGGAGCAGTACCAGTCCAGAATTCCAGCCTTCCCTCTAATGAAGTTAACAGAGGCACGTGTGCAATTTCCTTCCCTCTGGCAAGAGTCCTAAGGAAAAGGTTAGATTCTGATACATTTCTTAGACACCAGAAGTCATTTTTCAAAACCCAGAACCACACTAGGGAACCCTAATGGGACATCCAGAGAGGCCTGAGTAGAAGATTAAGAGACAAGAATTAAATCGTGAACCCACCCGGTTCTCTGCTGACAATGACCCACTCAAAACTCGGGCAGCCTTTGGGGCCTGGTCTTTTCCAAGTCTGGGGTCGAGGTGGAGAAGGGAGTCAGGCTGAGAGCCGTGAACTAATGAGGATGATACCCCGGACAGCAGAACCATATATAGTACCTCACCGGGTCATAGGGCCGGCTACAGCCACACCGCAGTCTGTTGTGGGACTGGGGGTGGGGAGTGGGGTGACGTGGAGGGGCTCAGAAGGGGTGAAGGAAGAGTGCCTTCCCCTAAGCCCAGCCGATGCGATATAAACAGTCCAGAGCTATTTATATACCCACTCCCTCCGTAACGCGAGCCTGGTCATTGCTTCTGTCCGGCAATCTCCTGGCCTAGAGCCCAAAGTCAGCCAACTAGGACCCCGACGTGAAGGTCTCCTGGAGGAGGCCGCAAAAGGGCGGTAAATGCAGGTCCCAGTCGCAAAGAAAGGGAAGATTGAGCCCCAGCCCAGCTGGGGGTTAAGAGCCATGAGGAGGCAAGGGAGTACCGAAGTGGGGGAAGGGCCCGGAACCCGAGGGCTAGACTGGTCTGAGCAGGGATGGAGACTGAGGATCTCTGGACTGGAAAGCGCAAGGGTGGAGATGTGATCATGGTGGAAGGGTGAGGTGCTGCTCTCGAGTTGGGATGGGGAAGTTCCTGAACCTAGAGAAAGGGAGCCAGCTTTCTAGCAAGGGGTGTCCCTCTGGTTCCTGTCCTGATTATGGAAGAGGGATGGTTAGCAAGGTAGCCACATGGCGAGGGCAAGGAGAGAGGAGCGGGGAAAGAAGAAATCGGGACAAGAGGGGCCTGGGCACTCTCTGCGCTCCCCGCCTGGCCCCAGCTCCTCCACAGCAGACGGGATGCCTGGAGCTGTCCGCTCAAAGCCAAGAAAAACGAACTGTCCACCTCCTTCAGCTCTCGGGCCTGGGGGCGCCTCGCCGGCTCCCCAAAGAACTGGACCACCCCGCCCGAAGAGAGTCGGCCACCTGCTCCTCCTGACCCGGTGGAGAGAGGAGCAAGAGAGAGACAGAGCGAGAGAAGGGCTTTCCGCGCCGCTGCCTGAGCCGCGGCGAGCCGAGCCGGCCCCGAGCAGAAGCATCCGCAGCAGCCAGCGTCACCCGCGGTACCTGCGCTCCTGGTCTCAGGTCTCTAGTCCCTCCCGCTCCCGCTCCAGCTCCGGCTGCGGCTCCACCCCCGCACACCAACGGGGTCCAGGTCCAGCTCCAGCTCCCTCCAGCTGCAGGAACAGCCGCTTTGAGAGCGATTTTTAAAGCCTTTCGCTCGCCTGGGCTCAGCACGTACCCCGCGCACGTCACCATCTCTGTCCTGGCTGGGCGCCTCATAGCGCCGCCCCCAGTACCCCGCCCGCCGCGCCCTGACCCCAGCCTGGGAGCTTGAGCCTGGCAGTCCACGTGGAGTGGAGGTGCAGCCTGGGGATCCCGGCAGTCTGTGGACGCCGGAGCCACCCAGGAGTCCCCAGTTCCAGGTCTTGGCACTTTGAGGGCCCGAGCTTGGGGGAAGTGGAAAGAGAGGGGTGGGTTGCGCGCCCCGCACTGCTCCCCGGTGCCCAGACCCAAGGGCGGAGCTCGAACGGGTGATGGATCCCAAGGCTTCCTACCGTGTGCAGTTTCCGGGTAGCCTGGGGTGGCTTTGTGGACTAGTTGTGACAGAGAAACTGGGAAATATACACAGGTGTCCCAAGACTCGTTTGGTCAGGCTGTGCTGGTGGGAAGTCCTCCGAAGTTCCCTATCTCCTCCTCGCCAAGACCCCCATTTGCTAGGTTTGCCAGTGACATTATCCAGCCTCCCATTTGCAGAATCGTGGGGTCATCTTGAGTCTTCCCTCCACTTCACGCATGCAGTGTCCGACCACATCTTGTCTCTTTCATTTTTACATCATCCCCCTTATTCCCTCATTATTCCCTCTTCTGTACTACAATTTGACAGATATATGCTACCCAACTATTTCAGGACAGGAGTATTTGCACCATAAACCCAGTCTGAGTGGAATTCGAATGTTTTCTTGTCCTCACCTCTACCCCAATTTCTCATGTTCCGCTCACCACCTGTTATAATGCTTCAGATCCTCCAAGATCCAAATTAATCTCCGTACCATAACCTTCCCATATGTGCATATCATATACAGAGACCTCTACCTAGGAAGATAGATGCCTACACATGTATGTATATATGTATGTATACACATATATAAATGTATATGGATACCTACATATAGACATTGTCATGCTAATCCTCTGTTCAAAACCCCTTTGTCCACTGAATGAGGTTCAGGCTCCCTAATATGACACTTAAGGTTTTCCACATTGTGGAGTTCAAGTCAAACAGAACTATTTCATGTCTTGCATACACACTACACGCTTTCCTCCCCCCTGCCTCATCTTGAGCTGTTCCCTATACACAGAATCCTCTCCTATATTTTCATCTGGATATTCTCTATGCTTCCAATCCTTGCCCTCCTCTTCTCTTTGCCACAACTGAATTCCTATGTGCCCTTAAAAACCCAATTTGAATGCCACTTGCTTCATGAAGTTACCTTCCCCCTTCACTCCAACTTGGCATAGAAGGTTTTTGTGGTTCAGTTGTGTCTGAGTCTTTGTGACCCCATTTGAGGTTTACCAGACTGGTTTGTCATTTCCTTCCCCAGCTTATTTTACAGATGAGGAAACTGAGGCAAGCAGGGTTAAATGACTTGCCCAGGGTCACACAGCTAGGAAGTATTTGTCTGAGACCAGATTTGAACTCCCAAAGATGAGACTTCTTAACTTCAGGCCTAGTAGTCTATCCACCGAACCCCCTAGCTATCCAAGATACCCGTAAGAATCTGGAAATGAAATTGACCAGTCACCATAAATACTGGTAGGGTGGTTCACTGAGGAGATCAGGAACACTTGAATAGGAGTGGCTAGACCTTTCCCACCTTTGGACCGGAGGGGCAAACATCAGAACTGAGACGCTGAGGGAGTCAAAGAAGAAACGACTCTGCCAATCATAGACTAAAGGTCACTGCCATCTCTGAAAAAGCATATAGATATTCCAGCTGAAAAGAGTTCTAAACACTCCAAAGTATAATACCACACAGCTGAGCCAGAGGCTAGAGGTGATAGAGACCGTAATCATTTATCAGAGTGAGCCCAAGTGGTCCAGTGGATCAGCCAGTTCACCAGAAATGCCATGCCTCTTGAAAAGGCCTGAAGCCAAGTGACCAGCTTGGCCCAGTCTGGCAGCAGCTGCCTAGTGAACTGGCTACCTGCCTGACCCTGTCCAGAAGCGAAATGACCTGTTTGGCCTAGTTGCAGCAGTTGAGGCCCCAGAGCCCAGCATCTTGTCTAGTCCAGCCCACCAGCAGAGCCTGGTGAGAGAAAAACTCAGCAGCTGACTGATCTGTCCAGCTGATACCCCATCCCCTGCCTGGAAGTAAACTTCAATGCACAAAAACACATCCAGAAACTTTGCCCACTGAAGAAGAGTTCTGCCAAAGAAGTGAAGGATAATTTGGGTTTTTTTTATTTAATTATTTGTTTTCAGTTTTCTACCATCACTTGCACATATCTTAGATTTTTCCTCCTCCCTCCCCCGCCAAGACAGTGTACAATCTTATATAGATTTTACACATATATTCTTATTAAATACATTTTCACCTTAGTCATGTTGCACAGAAGAATTAAAATGAATGGGAGAAACCATAAAACAAAACAAAACATAACACAGGAGAAAATGGTCTACTTCATTCATCCAATTCCATAGTTCTTTCTCTGGATGTGGAAGGCATTTTGCCTCAAGAGTCCACTGGGAATTTCTTAGGTCCTCGCATTGCTATGAAGGACTAAGTCTACCAGAAAAGTGGCTCGCACACTGTGGTTATTACTGTGTACAGTGATCTCCTGGTTCTGCTCCTTTCACTCAGCATCAGTTCATGCAGGTCCTTCCAGGCCTCTCTGAACTCTTCCTGTTCGTCATTTCTTATAACACAATAGTATTCCATTGCATTCATATACCACAACTTGTTCAGCCATTTCCCAATTGATGGGCATCCCCTCAATTTCCAGTTCTTGGCCACCACAAAGAGAGCTGCTATAAATATCTTTGTACATGTGGGACCCTTTCCCATTTTGATGATCTCTTTGGGAGACAGTTCTAGAAGCGATATTGCTGGGTCAAAGGGTATGCACATTTTTGTAGCCCTTCAGGCATAGTTCCAAATTGCTCTCCAAAATGAATGGTTGGATCAGCTCACAGCTCCACCAACAATGAATTAGTGTTCCAACTCTCCCACATCTTTTCCAGCATTTATCATCTTCCTGTTTCGTCATGTTAGCCAACCTGATAGGTGTGATGTGGTACCTCAGAGTTGTTTTGATTTGTATCACTCTAATCAGTAGTGATTTAGAGCATTTTTTCATATGACTATAGACAGCTTTAATTTCTTCCTCTGAAAACTCCTTGTTCGTATCCTTTGACCATTTGTGTGTTCGTCCTTCATTGCTGAAGAAGATTGTGCCATCAGAGAAAAGATGACATGACTTGCACTTGACTTTGTTTTGAGTGAAGGAGGGCTATGCAGCTCACCAGCCTCACGTCTCCCCCACAGCCATCTGAATCCAGTGACCAGATATTCATCAGCATGACTGGAAATGACCCAGGATGAGGCACTTGGGGTTAAGTGACTTGCCCAAGGTCACGCAGCTAGTGAGTGTCAAATGTCTGAGGTAAGATTTGAACTCAGGTCTTCCTGACTCCTGCACTGGTGCTCTATCCACTGCACCACCTAGCTGCCCCCTTTGACCATTTATCAATTGGGGAAAGTGAAGGACAATTTGGAAGAAGAGAAGCAAGAAGAAAGAATTTTAAAAGAAAATGTGCTATCCTTACAACCAAGCATATTGATCTTGAAGACAGGATGTATAAAGACAACTTAAAAGTGAAGGGTCTGAGGGAACACAAGGACAGCTAGCTGGCACAGTAGATAGAATGTTGGGTCTAAAGTCAGGAAGACCTGAATTCAAATGTGACATCAGACACTCACTTAGCTATGTGACCCAGCGCAAGTCACTTAACTGGGACATCTAGATAGTGCAACACTGAGTTTGGAATCAGGAAGAAAGCTTCCTCAGTTCAAATCTGGCCTCAGATACTTACTAACTGTATGACCCTGGACAAGTCACTTAACTCTGTTTGCCTCAGGCTCCTTATCTATTAAATGATCGGGAGAAGGAAATGGCAAACTGCTCCAGTAGCTTTGCCAAGAAAACCCCAAATGGGGTCACAAAGAATTGGAGATTAAACAGCAACGTGTCACTGAAATCACAAGTCCACTAAAGAGAACACAGGTCAAAAAATATAAGCACTGTAATTCAAAAAATGACACCGGAAATGTCTGCACACAGAAAATGAAATGCCTTCAAAGAATCCACAGATCTTCAGGAAACAAACTACAAACTCCAACTGAAATAATGATTCCATTTAACAATTCCAGGGACATATATCTGGAAATTAATGTACCAAAGCACAACAAATTTGTTCATAGATGCACATTACCTTTTAGCCACTGGCTGTGAATCCCTATGAATTCCATCTTGCGTTTCTTCTTCAGTCTTCTCATCTGCAAAAGAACAATGATATCTCACACAGAAATAATGGTGAAGAGTTACTGAAAGTTCCCAAAACCCTCTGGCTGTGAGTGTGAGGCCCTGGGTTCTAGGCTCTACTCAATGTCTAGCCAGCTTTCTGATCCTGAGCAAATCATACCCTTTGTTGGGTCTCATTCTCTCTTCTGTAAAGATGACCGGATTGGACTAGATGGCCCCTGAGGTCTCTGCCAATTCTTACCTTTTATGATTCTCTGAAATGTAAGAGATGATGACAATAACTGAGTCACAACTGAGAGTTCTGCCAGGTCATTAAAGCTCTCTTCCCCCACTAAAAGCACCGGAATTCTAAGAGGTTTCAAGCAACCACTGGCAATAACCTTCTGTCTATTAAGGAACAGAAAGAAACAAAAGTTACCTAGCACTATCCCTTTGCCCTCCAAATCCTAAACATACTTTCACTGGATTATAGCTATTGTCAAGTAGCCAGTCTCAGGGTTCTGGGCTAGGCTCAGTTTGACCAATCTCCTCCCCTGAAGGGATTCAGTGAACTCCAAGACCTGAAGAATCTCATGTGTCCACAAACTTAAGGATTAATAGATTCTGGAGATTTAAAAAAGTGTATGTAGAAATAATTATTCTAGACACATTTTATTTATTCAAAGGAATGAATACGAAATTCCAAACAATATAAACTGTCTTGGAGAAATGTAGTTCTTATGTGTGTGTTTGTGCTTCGTGGCTGAAGAAGACCATGCCATCAGAGAAATGATGACATGACTTGCACTTGACTTTGTTTTTGAGTAAGGGAGGGCTGTGCAGGTCACCAGCCTCACTTCTCCCCCAGAGCCATCTGAATCCAGTGACCAGATATTCATCAGGGTGACTGGAGATGACCCAGGATGAGGCAATTGGGGTTAAGTGACTTGCCCAAGGTCACACAGCTAGTGAGTGTCAAGTGTCTGACGTGAGATTGAACTCAGGATGACAATTGGAGGTTAAGAGTAACTGACATTTATTTAGCTCTTTAAATTTTGTGAAGACTTTGATGTACATTATCTCATTTGAGCTTCACAACTTTATGAAGCAAGTAGCATAGAGGTATTATTTTCCCTATTTTACAGACGAAGAAATCAAGGCACAATGAAAAAGACTAAACAAATATCTGTTCTCTCCCAACATCCATCCATCAAATCCCACATTCCTACTCCTTTTCCTCCCCTCCTCAGTTTTATAGACTCTGTTCAATGTTTACATATTCTCTGAGTTTCTAGGTACGAATTTGGAGTTCAAAGTTTAACTGTGTCTATGTCCATACACAGGTGGATCCCATGCAGGGGAGGTCAAGTTGGAGCTGGATCCAACTTGAAGATTAATTATTGTTGATTCCTACACTTAAGAAAGTGATGGAAAAAGTGTTAATGTGTGTATTAAATTTAACAATGTGCTGTAGATGTATTCTTCTCTCCTTCCCCACCACCTCTAGTGAACTGATTGTTAAAATATTTACCAGCATACCCCTGGTCCTATATACCTTTGGTCTTTTATGCTTGTTATGGTTTGTTGTATCTATGACATTCATATCTCCATTTTGCCCACATTCACTGTACATATAAATCTTTTTCTGTATGGGTAAAGGCATCAAGGCCTGGGAAGGGAGGGAGTGCTGTAATGGCAACCTGAACTCCACTACAGCCACAGTTCCCTCTTCTCATACCTATTTCCAGAAGACACCTGTGCAGAGTCCATGTCTGTGTCCTCTCCTACAGCTTCCTGGGGAAGCCATAACCCACCAAACTCTTCTTTAGCATCCTTTGGAATACAGCTTCAAAAACAACATTACTAAACCTGGCTGGGGACAGATCCCCTTATCTCTCCATACAGTAGCAAGAGGGCTCAGTCTAGTGGTTGAGTAGCAGCAACTCACTCTGAGATTACGTAAAGTAATAGAACCATTGACTATTAAAGTTGAAAAGGGGACTTAGAAATCATCTAGTCCAATGGTTCTCAAACTTTTGGTCTCAGGACCTCATTATACTCTTTGAAATTATTGAGCATCCACACATACACAAAAAGCTTTTACTTATGTGGATTATATCTATTGATATTTACTGAATTTAAAATATTAATGTCTTAATATTATTATGAAAATAGATTTGATTTTGTAGATACCCCTAAAGGGGTCAAGGGAATTCCCAGAGGTGCCTGAACCACATTTTGAGAATCATTGATCTAATCTAAACCCCTTAGTTTTGAACTGGGGAAATTGGGTCTTTGAAAGGGGATGTGACTTCTCCACTATCACACAAGTTAGTGGCAAGGCCAGAATTGGAATCCCTGTCTCCTGACTGAGTCTGGTGCCCCCTTCCACGATGCACTGCTGCCTACCTCAAATCACATCTCTTTAGGGCTACTAAAACTCTTTGCTTTTTTACGGAGGCTGTGGTGTGAACAGGCAGAAGAACAGGAGTAAGGAGCTACAGGTTCAAATCTATGCTTTACTGTTAACTAGCTGCATACCTGTTATCAGGATACTTAACATCTCTCAGGTTTCATGTTCCTTATCTGTAAAATGGGGAAGATGATAATAATAACTTGAGTTTCTACCTCTCCTGAACTTGGCCAGGATGCCCCAGCTGCCCTCTCACCTGGGAGCATCCTTCTATCATGCTGGCTCCCTGCTCCCATTGGTGCCCTCATTTGGGGGATGGGCACAGTCTGACCACACTTCATTCCTCTCCTGGCTGTCCTTCTGATTCTTCCAGCTTTACTACAGTCCTCTCTTACATTTTGCTCGCATTCTCCTATCATAGGTACCTCCCACCCCCTGGGCTTTTTAGTTTCCTTTTATGTTGGCTTCACCTATTAGCAAGGAAGCTCCTTAAGGGCCAGGACTGTGTTTCTTTTTGCTTGTATTTGTACCCCTAGCACTTAACACAGCTCCTGGCACACAGTAAGCATTTAATAAATGCTAGTTGCCTGCCTACTTGCTCTCTTCCCACCCCTTTCCCTATAAAGGAGGGTATGACCAGGATAGTTCCTGAAACAGGCTAACTGAGTAAGGAATCCCTGAATGGGATGGGGGAGGGAAAAGAACCTTTAGAGGTTAATAATGGATTTGTTTTCAATCCTATTGAAAGCTCAGTTGATAGGACTCTGGAGTCAGGAGGAGCTGAGTTCAAATTTGACCTCAGTCCCTTGACACTAACTATAGTGATGTGACCCTGGACAAGTCACTTGACCCCATTTCCTCACCCCCCCCCCCCAAAAAAAACTACTGAAAGCCCACTTCTTAGAATTGCTTCTAAGTCTTATCCTCTTAATGGGAGTAAGGTGAGGAGGAGGGAAGTTAGACAAGGTAACTACTATGAGTAATTTTTCTGGAATAAGAAGCAGATTTTGACTCAATAAAAGGAAGCACTTTCTAAAAATCAAAACTCTTTACCATGTGAAAAATGTTTAAACGTTTTTTTAATGGGCATTGCTTTTTGCTTTATTTTGTTTTATCTCATTTTCTTTCTCATGGTTTCTTCTATTCGTTATAATTTTTCTATGCAACATGAATAATGTGAAAATGTGTGTAATAGGAATGTATGTGTAGAACCTATATGAGATTGCATGTCATCTTGGGGAGAGAGTGGGGGAGAAGGGGGAGAAAATTAAAACTTATGAAAGTGAATGTTGAAAACTAAAAACAAATACATTGAAAACTGTAAAAAAAAAAAAAGAATGGGTAGCCATCTTTCAGGGATCTTGTGGAGGATATTCCTCCACTGGGTAGGGAATTTGACTGAGATAACCTTCCTAGTTTAAAAGAACATAATTCTATATGTAAGTGTTCTGGGACAAAGAGGATCAGGAGATTGCTATACTGCTGAAGGCAGAAACCAGGACAGTACAATGAACTGAACATCCCTGAGGAGCCAAGACATTCTGATGAGAGGGGAATATGAGAGGAACCCATCTGAAACAACACCTTCTACCTTCTCTGTGCACACATGAAAGTAAACAGGAATGGTTCATGCAAAACTGTAAAATCTGGAAAACTTGGGTGACCCTCATTTTCCCTCTCAATCTCTTTATTGTCCAATGTGACCATCGCCTACACTGTTACCATTTTCTTTCCTCTTGGAGAACCCAGTGCTTTTCTGCCTTCTAATTGCCTTATTCAGTCAGGACAGTAAATGAGTTCTTGTGAGCCATTTATGCACCAAAAGGATTCAATTCACATGAATGTTAGGATGTAAGCATCTTGAGAGGAGGAATGCCTTCATTCTTTTGCATCTCCAGCACCAAATACTGGGATATAGTGGGCTTGATTAATTGATTGCACAGGCCTAGGCGCTGCATTTCTTTGCTTAAAGGCTTATGATGGTTTCCTATGGTCTAAAGGATAAAATACAAACTCCTGACCCTTGAATTTAAGGCCTTCCATAATCTGACTCCAAATTGCTTTTCTGACTTTGTTTTCTATCATTGCCCTTCATGCACTGACGGTGTTTTCCATCTAAACTACATTACTAATCATCTGAACTCAGCACCTCATCTTTTACCTCTTCACATTTTCACCCCATGCCTGAAATCCACTCTCTGCTAACCTCTGCCTTTCAAAATCCTTTTCTTTCTTCAAAGTTTAAATGTAGGCACCATCTCCTTGCATGAAATTTTCCCTGGTTCCTAGCTTACTGTCTGGATCTCTCCTTTGCCTTCATCAATGCCTAATTAATCAGTTAATCATAATGCGTTCCATCATGCTGGCAGAATGTAAACTCCCTGAATTACAAAGGAAATTATTTTTAAATTATCTCTACCACTTAATTAAGAGTATCACTTTGTTTTTTGGACCATCTGGATCTCAATTAATGTTTGTTAAATGAATGTATTAATTCTCCTATTTGTTGAATTTTCTAAAAGCTCTGGATCATTCAAATATATTTCAGAAGATAGGCAATTTGTTTAAATCTTTAATCTTTATTTTAGTGGGGCTGGTAGATTTCTAGTCAAAAGAGAATAGTAGAACTCTCCCTAGCCCACTTCACAGATACTCCTTTCTCCTCTGGGGAGGATTCAGTTTACACTTTCTTAAGCACCTATTAAGTGATTAATAGCACAGCTAAGTGAGAAAGTAAACACTACTAGAAACCTTTTATGAAACAAATATAATAATTCAATGTCAGGAAATAGAACTAGCAGTAAAGGAATCATTAAAGAAAAAAACCCCTAGTACTGATGATTCATGGGAAAATTCTATTATACTTTTAAAGAACAGTTGGTACCCATACTACTTCTTCTCAGAAGTTGAAAAAGATAGTACCAGCCAAGATTCCTTTAAAGAGACAAATGTAGTCCTAATATCTAAATCAAAGAAAGATAAAGCCAGAAGAATTGTAGACCATTGTCATTCATGACGATAGATTTAAAATTTTTAAATAAAAACCTGTCAAGTAGACTACAAGAAATCATTATGACCAAGTTGAATCTATACCTGGAATAAAATAGTCAATATAACTTATCATATTAAAAACAAAAATACTCCAAATCACAGGATTATCTCAATGGAGATAAATCTTTGACAAAAATCTTTGACAAAATACAATACTCATTAATGTTAAAAACCCTTCAAATTATAGGTAGAGAAGGGTTTTTAAAAATATATATCATAAAAAGTCTATATCTAAAGCCAAAAGCAAGCATCATATATAATAGGGATACCTTGCCCAATAATCACCATGGTAAAGTATGGATACCTGCTCTCCCCACTATCACATAATACATGAAATTCTAACACTAGCAAAAGACAACAGCCATAAGAAATTAATTAGAAGCATAAAGGCAGGTAACGAGGAGGCAAAACAATCACTATTTGTTGATGATATGATGGAATACTTGGAAAATCCTAGGGAATCGGTAAAGATACTAATTGAGACAATTAATAGCTTCAGCAAAGTTGCAGGCTACAAAATGACCTCCCCCATATCAACAGCACTTCCACATAATAACAACAAAATCCAAAGGGCAATAATAGAAAGGGAAATCTCATGCCGGATAATTGCAAAATGTATGAAATGTCTGGGAATAAACCTATGAAAGTACACAAAAGACTTGTATAAATTTAATTACAAAGTGCTCTCTGAAGACCTAAAGAACAAGACACATAACCATAAGAATATTCAGTGCTCACAGCTAGGCTATGCCAATATAGTAAAAATGGTAATATGATCAAAAGTTAATTTTAATGCTATACCAATCAAATTAGCAAATGGATACTTTATAGAACTTGATAAAAATAATAGCAAAGTTCATTTGGAAAAATAAAAGACCTAAAAGATCCAGGGAAATGATGCAAAAAAGTAAGGAAAAAAGGAGAAATACCTGGAAGTATTCAGATCCTCTATATCATGACATAACTATATCAAAACTATTGCATGTAAAATAAAAAATAGATAAATGGTTCAATGGAACAGACTGGGCAAAGTAAAATCATAAACAATTGAATTAAATAACCCAATGTAATTTTTCATTCATTATATTTTTAGCATATAATTTATAACAGCATTTTTTGTCATAGTGAAAAATTGGAAATAAAGTAGATGTCCATCAATTGGGTAATGGTTGAGCAAACTGTGGAATATGAAAGCAGCAGACTATTACTGTCCTGCAAGAAATTATGTATGTGACAAATACAGAGAAACGAGGAAAGAGCTATGTGAACTGATAAAGAATGAAGTAAGTAGAGCCAAGAAAACAACGTATAACACACATACATACACACACACACATACACACACACGTACCAAAAATACATAGAGCAAAATTATAAAGAACTAGCATGCTTGAAAGAAGAGATAGAAGACAATCTCCCCACTTTGAAGAGGTTAGAAGTCCACAAAAGTTATCTTTTAGACTTTATTGATGTATTAAATGGTGATGTTGATTTTTTTCCCTCTATCTTCCCTTTTGTCTGTCTTTCAAAAATACTATTGGTTATATAGGATGGCTCTCTATGAAGGGGGAAACAGAAAGATACTGGAAGAAATTATGATAATGTAAAAAAAGCCCAAAATACATTCACAAAAACATTTTTTTTAAGAAATACTGTACACAACTTTGGGAGAGACGCAAAGTTTAGCTAAGACACAACTCCTGCCCTATATATACCAAAATATGTATAACAGCACTTTTTATAGTAGCAAAAAATTGTAAACACAATAGATGCCCACCAATTGTGGACTGGCTAGGCAAATTGTGGTACATGAATGTAATGGGAATATTGCTGTGCTGTAAGAAATGATGAATATGATGAATACAGAGATGCACAGAGTTACATGAACTGATGCAGAGTGAAATAAACAGGGCCAAAAACCAATGTGCATCATGGCTTCAAAAACATAAAACAACCACAAAAGAGCAACCCCAGAACAATCCAAAGTAAATGCTGCAAAATTACAAAGAATAAGTCTGGTCCTAAAGAAGGGATGAAAAAACATTCATCACCCCACTCTTTTTCAGAGGTGGTCCACGGATGTTTGTTGCATTACATATACTGCATTTTCACATTTTTTCATGATGTACTGATTACTATCGCTAGTTTCTTCCCCTCTTCTTCCTCTTTTTCTTTAAAAAAAAAAATTTGTTCTACTCAATAGGAAAGTATATGTAGAACCTATACAGAACTGTATGCAGTCGTGGGGAGGGAGGGGGGCAGTGGGGGGTAGGTGTGGGGGGGATAAAATCTCAATTGAATGCAGTGATTGTTAAACATTAAAAAAATAAATAAATAAATAAATAAAAAATTTGTTCTCTGGGAGGAAGATGCTGGGAGAAAGTCTAGTGTTACAAAAAAACATATATGTATGTGTATATATATATATACACATATGTGTGTACATATATATGTAATTTTGTTTTTAAAGAGAAGAGTCAGTCCTTGACCACGTGGAGTTTATAATCTGGAAACAGAAATATGGGAGTCACCATAGCACAAAATATTGTGTAAATATGTAGGAAAAATGAAAAGAAAGGATTATATGAGGTATAAAAGGAGATAGTCATTATTGGGGGTTAAAGGAGGAGGATAGACAGCAAAAAGGAGGTGACATTTGACCTAGGCTTTTTAAAGATGGTTGGGAATTCAACTGGAGAAGGAGAGAAAGAGGGTAAGAACTGGTTGGCTTCAGAATATTATGAGCAAAGGCAAAAAGGAGAAAGTGCATGGATGGCTAGTAGTGCCATTTTTCTGGAATAGGGAAATTAATATATAGGTGAAAAGTTCTGGTGTCATTAGACTATGGAATGACCTAAATTACCTAAGGAGGCTGAACTTTATTGAGGAGGCAATCAGAAGCCATGGAAGAATTATGAGCAGAGGATTAGCATGACTGCTCTGCTCATAAGGCTTCTGTCTGGCAACAGTGGGAAGGATGATTTGGAGAAAGAAGAAAATCATGTCAAAGCCTCCTAAAAGACTATTGCAATAATCCAGATGTATGAGAATGAGAAAAATGTATGGCAGTGACATAAGTGATGAGGAGGTGGATGTGATAACTACTGGAGAGAGAGAATAAATAAAGCCTAGAAACTAGGTTATAGGAGGTGAGGGAGAAGGAAAAGGCAAAGATAAACCCACGGAATCCAACATGGGAGAAAGGGTAAATGGCAGTGCTCCTGGCAGAAACAGTGAGTTCGGAAGTAACAAGTTTTATGAAAAGGGTGATGAGTTCATTTTTTGATATGTTGAGGTCATCATGAGTGAGTATGAGTGGGTCATCTAAGTAGAGATTCCCTGTGTATAATTGGAACTACCTGTCTAGAGCTTTGAAGAAAAGACAAGGTCAGAAGCAGGGATTTAAGAGTCATATGCATGGATGCGATAGCTTAAGTCTTGGGAATGAATGAGATTGCTAAGGGAGAAAGGACAGAGGAGAGAGAAGAGGGATAAGGATAAAATTTCAGGGAATGCTTATTTTAAAAGTAGAAGAAGAGATATGTAAATAAAAGAACTGGGAGAAGGCAATAAAGAAGCCAAATATCCAGAAAGAAAGGGGGTGAGGTAGGGTGGGGTGAGGAACATTATCAAATATTTTAAAAAGATCAAGGAAATGAAGCTTGGAAAAAAAATACCATAGCAGGGTGATGGTGACCTTTACCTTTGAGAGAACAGTTTCGATAGAATATTTGGGATGGAAGCCAGATTACTCAAGTTTGAATAGACTGGGCAGGAAAGATGGAAAGCAGCACCTGGTATGGGCAAATTTTAAAAAGAAGTTTAACAGTAAACCTTCACTAAATTCTACTTTGAATTTTGTTGTGGTATGGAAGTGATCCCCACCTTCTCAAAGGGCAAACTCTGGAAAAAATTCTATCATATTGGAAAGTCTTCAAATAAGGCCTCTAATAACTCACTCTAAAGCTGTTTGCTTCTTCCACTGTGCTCTATGGAATGCTTGCTCCATAGGCAACAAATTTCTTTTTACCTATGCATGTGACAAGGGAGTGAGCAGTGGGGAACAGGAGAACATAAGTACAGAACTTAGTCAAATTTATAAAAATAAGAGTCATTCTCCAGAAGATAAATAAATGGTCAAAGTATATGAACAAACAGTATTCAGAAGAAAAAATTAAAGCTATCTATAGTCATGAAAAAAATTTGAAATCACGATTGATTAGAGAAATGCAAATTAAAACAACTCTGAGGTTCTATCTCACATTTATCAGAAATGACAAATGCTGGAGGGGATGAGGGGAAAATAGTATACTAATGAACTATTGGTAGAGTTGTGAACTGGTCCAACCATTCTGGAGAATAATTTGGAACTATGCCCAAAGAATTAGAAAGCTGTGCATGCCCTTTGACCCAGCAATACCACCACCAGGTGTGTATCTCAAAGAGATCAAAGAAAAAGAAGGATTTATATGTACAAAAATATTGCAGCTCTTTTTTGTGGTGGCAAAGAACTGGAAATTGAGAAGAGACTCATCATCTGGGGAATTGCTGAACAAGTTGTGACAAATGATTATAATGGAGTACTATTGTGCTATGAATGATAAAGGGAGGAATTCAGAAAAACATGGCAAGACCTCTGTGAACTGATGTGAAGTGAATTGAAAGAAATTGAAAGGAAGAGCATAGTGACAGTAATGTTGTAAAGATGATCTACTGTGAAAGATTTAGCTATCCTAATCAATACAATGATCCAACACAATTCCAAAGACCTCATGATTAAAGAAAAATGCTATCCACCTCCAGAGAGAAAACTGATGAACTCTGAGAGCAAATTGAAATAAAATTTCTTACTTCTTTATTTTTCTTGCTTTTTTTTGGAATATGGCTAATAGTTGATATCATATTGCTTGCTTTCTAGTAGGTAGAGGAGAAGGTAGGAGGGAGAGAATTTGGAACTTAAAATTTAAAAAGAAAAGAAAGTTAAAATAAATAAATAATTTCAAAAGGAAAAAATTAAAAGAATTTAAAAAGCTTTTTTAAAAAGCTTACTAAAAATTTGAAAAAAAAACCCATAAGTCCTAATTATGAAAAAAAAATAACTAGAGACAAAACTAGAGGAAAATAGAAGCCTGATTTTAATAACTTTAATTTTGAATGGATTAAATAATCCAATAAAATGAAAGAAAATGAGAGATTGAATATAAAAATAAAATCCCAAACATGTTGCTAACAAGAAATTGAAAGTTATAAAATTATAAAGAACAAGTCTGACCCCAAAGAAGAGATATGAGAAAATACCTTCTCCATTTCCACTTCTTTTGCAGAAGTTGGAAACCATGGATGTGGAGTAGTTCCTATTCTATCAGCTCTTTTTCCCCTTTGTATTGATTGTTTTGCTGAACTTTATCTATTTTGCTTTTGTAAAAAATTCTTTGTTATAAAGGATCACTTTCTGGGAGGGAGAAGGATATAAGAGGAAATCTAAGAATAAAATATTCATAAATATAAATATTCATAATTCAAAAATATTCATAAAATCTATTTTTAAATTTAAAATGTTCAAAAATCCAAAATTAGAAAGCTTGAACCCAACTAAAAGCAAAGTCATTCCAGAGGCATTAGGGGACAGAATAAGGATAATGGGAGAAGAAAATGGATAAAATCTGCAAAGATTATTATATCAAATCATTTTCACCATCAAGAACAATGGAGCCTCCACACTTGGACCCTAATATCAAAGTTCCAAATGTACCTACTATGGAGGCAAAATAAAATAAGACCCATCCATCCATAACTCATAAATCAACAAGTATTTCTTAAGTATTTATCAAAGCTGGGCACTATGGTAAGTGTTGAGGATTCAAACAAAAAGCAGAACAAAATCCCTGTTTTCAAGAAGCTTATATTTGAATTTGTTGTTGTTCAGTTGTTTCCTTCTCCAGGTCATTTTACAGATGAGGAAACAGATTTAAGTAACTTGCCCAGGAGCAAACAGTTAGTAAGTATCTGAAGCTGGATTTGAACTCAGGTATTCCTGGCTCTCTATCCACTGAACCACCTAGATGTCCTATACATTTGAATGGGGAAAACAACGGATATAGAGGCTGGTATCCAAGGAGGGTTATTTCTGTCAAGAAAGTAACTGGGAAAATGAATGGCATCACAGGAAGGCAGATCAACACACTTTTTCCAAGAGCAATCACAGAGCTGATTTCATTTTGATTCCAGAACTGGACATAAGGCATTGGGACAGGGGAGAATTCCAGGTATGAACAGGTTAAGTCCTTAAGATTGGGTTTTGGTGTGGAAAGCATTGCAGTTAAAGAGACAGCCAGAGATCAGAGTGAAGCATAGTTGGAACCCGGTTCTAGATGATAGACCTAAAGAGAATAAGAATAGGAAAAGCACTCAGATTGGACCATGTATATGGAAGAAAGCCATGCTGGAAAACACATAATTATGAAGCCATTGAAAGACTGATATGCAAGGAATCTGAAGGAGAGCAAGATAAAAAAACATCATGGAGAAAATCTCAGACCTTCTCAACATAAATGTTAGGTATATTATAACATATATCTTATTTCTTATTGTTATTGCTTATTCTTGTAGTTATTTGTGTTGTCTCACCCTTTAGAATGTGAGCTCTTTGAGAGCAGAGATTGTCTTTTTTTTTCTGTTTGCATCTCCAGTAATTATCATAGCATTTTCCACATCATAACCACTTAATAAATTCTTTTTCATTCCTTTGTTAACTAAGATAAACATTGGATTAAGTAGAGTAAAAGGCTACCTCAAATGGATGTTTTCCAACAAGGTATCTGCCATCCATAAACCAAAATCATTCAAGATTCTTTAAAAGATATAACAACAGAAATAACTTCATTCAGTGACGATCTAATCCTACATATCAGGTTTAATCATAAGCATTACCTTTTAATCATCAAATAGAAACATGTACTCTCAAAGGTACTTGCCACTATGATGGAGGAAATCCAATGCAGAGTCCAAGCTGAAGAAGGATGATCTGTGGAAGATGAAGTGCTCTAGGTGTTCTGTTTATAGACAATACTGTGTGAGTTTCATGAAACACCATTATTTCAAAACCTTCTGGAAAAGATCTGTAAATACTTAAAAGACCATCCCCAGAGAAAAGTGGAATAAGAATGTCTATTGCCCTGATTATATGTACATTTGGATGGCCGACCTACAGAACTTGATTATACATATAAATGTAGGGGAGTATATATTATATGTATATATGTGTGTGTCTATGTATGTATCATAGTCAAACAGTGCATCTGGAAGTGTTGGGCTCAGCATTGAACAGGAAGAGAAGACTAGTCTGAATTGTCTTTGGGAAGTGTCATCTCTTTTAATAACTTTAAGCTTATCCTAGATACAAAGGATACCAATATTTTGCCAGTGTTGCTAGATGGCGATGAGATATGGAATGCAGTAATCTCCACAAAATAAAAATTTAATATCATACCAAAGGCAGAAGCACATGGTAGGTGGGAGAAGGCTTCAACATATAACCTGTGAGGAACTTCAAAGAGGGAAGAAGTAAAAATGTCATGAAAGAAATATGTGCTAGGCACTTCCAGGACAAGATATGCACGCACTCAGAATTGAATACAGAAATACATTTCACTCAAGAGAAAAGTAGGAGAAGGATTAAGGGAAATATTAGTCCTGAGCAAAACAAACTCTAATTAAAGATGTACAAAATATTTATACTTGTTTTGTGTGTATGTGGTGGCAAGGTATTAGAAACTAAATGGTTTCCCATCAATTAGGGAATGACTGAACAAATTATGGTATGTACATGTGAAAAAATACTATTGTACCATAAGGAATGATGATGGAGATGGTTTCAGAGAAACCTGGGAAGACGAGCTGATGACGAGTGAAGTGAACAGAACCAGGAGAACAGTTTACACAATAATAACAATATTCTGAAGTCAAACAACATGGAAATATTTAGGAACTCTGATTAGCAGAATCACCAACCAGGATTCCAGAAGATTAATGAATAGATAGATAGATAGATAGATAGATAGATAGATAGATAGATAGATAGATAGATAGATAGAACATTCTATCTACCTCCTGATAGAGAGGTGAAAGTTTTCAAGGTTCAGAACCATTGAGATGAGGAAAGTATGAGGGTGCGTGAAGGACAACCATTAGGAATGAGTACAAGTAGAGTATCAGTGCCTTGAGAGAGGTTATTGGCAAAGGCAGGTGATTGAGCTTGTCAAGGCCCTCCCTTGAGGTAAGCTTGGACCAGGTAGTGATTTTGCATCCTATAAAGTCTCAGGAGATTTGCTGCATAGTCATCAGGACCAAGAAAAGTTATGCCCTGGAAAAGTTCAGACAGGAGTCAAGAGTTGGCAGTTCAAGGTCTATCTGCTCAGGGGTGGTCTCTGGAGCATTAGAGAAGGCCCTGGGCAAAGTCAGAGGTTGGCAGTGAGTGATAAGAATCCAAGGCTTGCTGGAAAGGTTCTAAAATAAGGTGGCTAAAGGCAATTGGCTTGGATCTGGAGTTAATTCAGGTCTTTCTGACAAATCTCTGGCATAAAGAGGTCAAAGTTGCAAAAGGTTAAGAATGAACTCTAAGGCACTGTAAAATGAATTAAGGGTGGTAACTATATTTAGAATGGAAAATATCTTCACCTAGTCAAAGCAATTGCCATCTCCACCCTTGACCATGTTAAATGATTTAGTGACTATTACTCTATTTGATGAAGCAAATGGTAAGTAAATTCTTACCTAAACTTTGGACCTTTGCTCAGCCTTCAGTATAAAAATTTTTGTGTTCAAGAATTCTACACATTGGGAAATCTCATTTTCCTGCATGATCGAATCAACCTCAGTACTCGCATCTCTTCAGTATCCTCTGGCCCGCTGATTGGACCCTCTCACTAGAGGGCACAGTCATAAGATCCAAAACCTTAATTTAAGGAGGGGAGCTCCTCATGGTCTGCTCCCATTTCTCTTCCAGTTGCACTGCTTCTGGACTTTGTTGGACTTCTCCATCATGTACTGGGTTCTTTCTTTCCTCTGGCCCTTTTTTCAGGGTGTGTGTGTGTGTGTGTGTGTGTGTGTGTGTGTGTGTGTGTGTGTGTGTGTGTTGTCTTTCACTGTTATAATAAGCGCCTTGAGGCCAGAGATCATCTTTCTTTTTATTTGTATTTATATCCCCAGTGTTTTCAGTGCCTGGCACATAGAAGGTGCTTAATAAATCTTCAGAGACTATTATTTATAATTGGATCTTCAAAATTACTTATGTTAAAAAATCTTCTTTCTGTTAAAACATTTTTCTTTCTTAGTAGAAAAAAAGCTTGGAGAATGCAGGAAAATGTGTAATTTGTGCACTGCTCATATAAGATGTGTATATTCATATGGGTTGTCTTAATGTATCTTGAGGGAAGGCATGGATGGATATGTCAGGAACCTTACCCTGCCTTTCTTCTCCTAAAGACACTTTAATTCTTTCCTGGAAAAGAATAGAAGAAGGGACGTGAAGCTCCTCTTCACCCTGAGACTGTGACTCAGAACTGCATATGGGCAATTCAACAAGGTCCTGAACCCAGGGCCAGCAAAGGATCCCTGTAATCCTTTTCTGACCAGTTGTCCACCTCCCCTTATTGACTGCATACTGAGAGCTCTTGAAGCTGTTGCTACCACTGATGCAGTCTGAGGCTGGCACGGCAGCTCAGCGTGCATCGCATTCCAGGCCAAACACCACCCCGTGAGATAGATCTTTCTTGCTGACCTCCTAAGCTGTTTTGGGTTGGAAAGTTGTTTCATACAACCTTTTACTGGTTCTTTTGCTCCAGAATGCAATTTGAGGTATTATTTTAAAGTTGTTTGGAGGTGATTTGGGGAGAGTTCAAGTGAATTCCTGCTTCTACTCCACCATCTTGGCCTCTATAAAGATTTTTATTGCTGGTTGTAGCTTTAAACAGGGAGGGTAACCTCAAGCTTGTACTTTTTCCTAAAATGTGGGTACACAAATGTCCAACACAAATGACCACTAGCAAGTCAACCTATCTAAACATATAGCAAACAAACATTGGAGTTCTATAGATTAGAATATATCAGGTATGAACGAACTTTTAGCTAGTTGAGATCCCACTCAACCAAGAGATAGACCTTGATCTCTCCCAAGGAGAAATTCCCTGAAATCTCTAGGGAGACAAACTGGAAATCAGGGACATATTAAAGAGCCTGCTTCTCCTTACATGTCAGCAAGACATGTCTCTCTCCCTTCTGAAGTCAATCCTTTGAAGAGTCTAGACCATGCATGTCTCACTCTAAAAGCAGGAATGAAGAATGTTTCTCTTCTCCAAAGTTCTTAAACCAACTCTGCCCCTTGTTCAGGCATTCAGCATCATCATTAATTTCTTCTGTAAATAGCAATTGTTTTCTATTTTGGCCAAAAATTTTGAGTCTTCCTCTCCCAAATAGATATTTTGAAGATAATAAATTGGGCCATCTTTTGTCCCAATTCTTATCTATCCCTTAGTCATTTAATGTGCATTGCTTCAGAAAAACTGAGAAAAACCTTAATTTAGAAGGGCCAAGGTCACCCCATTACATCCTGGGCTACCCTCCGTCCTCTTGACTTTTGTCTTGCCACTGGACTTTGATGACTCTGACGAAGAGAATGAGGCTCATGATTTTATGTAAATTGGCCTCACTTAAATCCAGTTCACATACAAGTCAAGACATTCCCCTCAAGATCCTCTTTGAGAATGAAGGATGAACAACCACAACAGTATTTTCTTGACGAATTAAGAGAGTGTTATGAAAACTTCTCCAAGTTTGAAACCTGGGTGTTGCTTAAAGTATGTTTAATTAGTAAAATTGTCTCTGACTGGCTTGTGTCCAAAATGAAGAATGCAACATCTTTTTATTTGGACACACAGAATGAGTAGGTATGCACATGGGCCATAATCTACATAGTTGTAGGAAATCACAGATCATTCAAGTATTGCCAGTTATGAAGAGTTTACCTTTCATTTAGATCTGACACAGAGACTTCTACAAAACATCTTCTTTTTTGTAATTTTTGTCTGCTCTTTTCTTCCTTCCTCCTTGCGTGTATTGGAGTTCTCCTTTCCATAAGGTGTGCTGCCTTCAGTTTAAATTAGTGCTTATAGAAATAACAACATTTATGTTCTATCTTCCAAGTAGTTCCTAGTGTAGATAAAGGGGCAGCTAGGTGGTGCAGTGGATAGAGCACCAGTGCAGGAGTCAGGAGAACCTGAGTTCAAATCTCACCTCAGACACTTGACACTCACTGGCTGTGTGACCTTGGGCAAGTCACTTAACCCCAATTGTCTCATCCTGGGTCATCTCCAGTCATCCTGATGAATATCTGGTCACTGGATTCAGATGGCTCTGGAGAAGAAGTGAGGCTGGTGAGCTGCACAGCCTTTCCTCACTCAAAACAAAGTCAAATGCAAGTCATATCGTTATTTCTCTGATGTCACGATCTTCTTCGGCAACGAAGGACAAACACACAAATATGGATAAAGTAGAAGGATCAAGGAAATACCTTTTTTTAAAAATTAGAGACAACTGAATATATTTGTAGACAGTTGAGAAGGAATCCATAGAAGTGAAGATTAAAGGTAAAAGATATAATGACTGACAGAGCAAGAATCTGGAAGAGGCAAGAGGTAATGGGGATGAAGGACAAAGAATATCTTTAATACTTGTAGAAGATATGCTGGAAAATCTTGCTTAAAAAGAATAAGAAGAAACAAATTACAAAGTAGAAAAAAACATCAGAGAAACCTATCTCCACACAAATTTGTACTAGTTGCATTTTTGTGCTTCTAAGCTTGTTGAGTAAAGATTGTCAATCCTTCTTAATCACCTACTCACCAGTCACAGATGACATACTTTTTTTGTTGCCTACAGGGATCAAGTGTAAGTTTTTTCTTTCTCTACACTGGAAATCTGTAAAAATAAATCAATAATTCTTTTTCATCTTGAACCCCCAGATCTCCAGTGAGAATAATTTCCAGTGTAGGAATACACATAGATTGACAAAGCATGAGTAAGTCACATTTATTATAATTGCTGGCTTAAGAACAAAAAGTTTGAACAGATTTTAGGAAATAGAAATAAGCATCCTGAACTGGAGGAAGGCTTGGAGATGAGAGGAGAACCAAAAGGAGAAGGAAGATGAAAAATCATTACCTTGGGGGCCTACAGTTGACAAGGGTTTTCAGGATCCACCCATACAGTCCAGGTCTTGGAGTTTGTCATTAATAAAAAGAGCCAAAGTGGGATGTCCAGTGCCCTCACTGAGAAAACTAGGGCTCACAGAGTCAAGTGGCTTGTCCAGGGTCAAGCAGGCAGCAATTATGTGAGGCTGAGAGACACAAGGTCATCTACTGCATTCCAGGGCATCACCAGTTATCTTGATTTTTGTTTCCCCCTGGGCTTTGAGGTCTTTGGATGAGCGAGTGAGTCTGATGACTTTGTGTAACTCTGCCTCACTTAAATCCAATCCTCACATAAATTAAGACATCGCTGTATGATATCATTGGTCCTCTTTGAAAATGAAGGTCAAACAGCAACCAGGTTTCCTTGATAATACCAAGACAGAACTATACCTAACCAATCCATCTATTCTTACCTACCTCCTGAAAGGAGGGCAGAATTCAGAGTCCATTGTCTCTGTAGATTCTGGCCCTGGATCTACCCTTTCCCTCCTCTTACCTCTTGTCCCAGCATATTACTCACACTATCTCCCTTGTACAGCAATTCGTAGCCTTAAGGTTCAGAATTTTTACTATTGTAATAGGACATCTAGCATTCAGAATACCTGGAACAAGGCTCCAAAGAGATGCTCAAAATTTGCTCAAGGATCCCTTCAGTAGGGAATGAAAGGAAAGCCAGAGACATCTGGCAGAATGGGACCATATGAGAAAACAGGAACATTAGCCACTACCATTAGCTAAGGCAAAGGAGGATATTGTGGAAGTTATGGAGTCAGATCAGTGTTTACATGTGTGTAATGCTGATTAAATGGAATGCTGGATAACAGAAAACTTTGGGTGCTAATTATAGATATTACAGGAAGAATAAGTATGTGAAAAAAAAACAAAGCAAAAAATGTGTGTCCATATAGATTACAAAGGTTCTTAGCTTGGGGTCTAGGAACTTGTTTTTCTAAAAATATTTTTGATAATAATATATTTTGGTATTTGATAAAATAGATTTTGATAGATTTGATACTTTGATAATATATTTTCTAAAATATATTTTTATTTTTCTATGTAATTGTTTTTCTTTATGATCCTATGTTCCATTTTATGAATTTAACCTAATTCTGAAAAGGGGTCAATAGACTTTATCAGATTGACAAAGGGGTCCAAGGATACAAAAAAGATGAATAACTCTTGATATACTATACTGACAGTTATTTGTATGAGCAACTGTACTTCCTGTTTGTTATACCTAATTACCATGCTATACTGAGAGGATTATGAATCATACAACAGTGAATGAGTCGGATTAGCTTTTAGTTTTGTTGAATTTCAACACGACTTTGTTCGTATCTGCTCAGTCTTCAGAATTTATTGTTCATATGATACTTTCATATAGATGTAATCAGTTATTTGCTCCTGGTTTTAAAAAATTAGAATAAGCATTGATTTGTGCCCTTGGCAAATATCTCTTCCTGTCCTTGCTTTGTCTCTGCCCTATGACCATAAATTTACAGCTAGCTGTAACAATAACTCTGTCTACAGGCCCATGTTTAAAAAAAACTGTGATAATTGGCATCAATAAAAATTGATCAAAACAATTGAAAACCACTACTATCATAGGAACATAACACAAAACATAATAAAATAAACATAAGTTCAAAATAATAAACAAGCATATTCAAACATGGAATAATTAACAACAATAAATTAGCAGCAATAAATATGCTTTTTTAAACAGTATTTTATTTTTTCCAATTACACGTAAAGACAATTTTTAACATTCACTTAAAAAAAGTTTTGAGTTCCGAATTTCCTCCCTTCTTCCCTCCCTCCCCATCTCTTCCCTAAAACAGGTAAGAATTTTAAACATATATAAGATGTCCTATTATAATAGCAAAAATTCTGGGCATTAAGAATTTAAAACATATTTCCATATTTGTCACGTTGTGAAAGAAACAGACCAAAAGGAAAAAACTACACACAAAAATAAAGTAAAAATAGTGTTCTTTGATCTGCATTCAGGCTCCATCAGTTCTTTCTCTGGCTATGGATAGGATTTTTCATCGTGAGTCCTTCATCATTGTTTTGCTGAGAAGAGTTAAGTTCTTTACAGTTGAAGAACGTACAACATTGCTGTTACCATGTGTAATATTCTCTAGGTTCTGCTCACTTCTCTTTAAATGAGTTCATGTCAGTCTTTCCAAGTTTTTCTGAAATCCACCTGCTCATCAGTTCTTATAGCACAATAGTATTCATTCCATTACCTTCATATACCAAAACTTGTTTGGTCATTCTCCAATGGGTAGGCATCCCCTCAATTTCCAATTCTTTGCCACCACAGAAAGAGCTGCTACAAATATTTTTGTGCATGTAAGTCCTGTTCCTTTTTTTTATCTTTGGGATATAGACCTAGTAGTGGTGTTGCTGGACTAAAGGTTATGCATGGGTTGATTGCCTTTGGGCATAGTTCCAAATTTATGAAATTACTTTCAAAACACATTTTGCATAGGCAATCTCTAATACTGTCCCCTATAAACATGTGGGACTCTTTCACTAGGATGAATTGTAGAATCATAAATTAGTGTACTTTCTGGTCTAAAGGATCTAGTTCCTTTATCTCTGGGTGATTTTTCTGCTCCTTTCCTGTATTAATAGATGGCCATTAGTATCTGACCATTAGGATCACTATGAACGTATTCAGTTAGACCTGGGCTGTTGACTCTCAGGTTATTTGTACTGTGAGTTACATCTGTACCCTAAGAGCAATTCTAGTTAAGAAAAGAGTTACTTATCAGCTCAGCTCTTTTGCCCTATAATACTCAATATCTCCTTCACTAGAAACATCAATTTCAGCCTCCATCATTGGTTCACAGAGCTTTTGTATGACTGGTGGATGATTTCTCTTAATCAGCATTTGCTGAGGTGGGTTTCCATCACTGGAAAGCCCAACCCTGCTATGATCAACAGGTGGTTATGGTGAATAGTCTTAATAAGGATCCCTCTATTTTCTGGGGTTATTTTGTAAATAGTCAAGTTACAGTTTCTCAACTCTTTATGGGTTAGTTTTTCTGGATCAGCCACTGCCACTTCAGAGACATGAGGACCTTTCCTTCTTCTTCCCACCACCATCGAATAATCAGTTCCATTGACCCCAAGGCAGGGAGCAAAAAATCTTTACCTATCACTCCTCCAAACCAGCAATGTTCAGCAAAGAGATCTGCAAGACCTGCTACCACTAAGAGGAATCACTGACTTTTCCCTTTCTTAACTGACCCCCATTGCTCAAGTGCTAATTTCCCATTAGGTTCAGGGTGCCCAATGCCAATTGCTGGGCCCTCCAGATCTCTCCCTTGACTGCAGATATTTCAGAGCCTCACTCCACTTTAAATAATAAACATTATGCTCTTGGCGGGTTATTGACCATCTGTCCCAAACCCCCAAATGCTCTGGGTCTTGTCACCTGCCCTGTCATTTTCTCTCTCTAAATGTTAACTGGTTTTTCCATCTGCCATGAATTAACATAAACATGAACATTCCATTATGTAATATCTTCCCCACTTAGGTGAGCCCCTTGAAAACTTTTTTTATTCTATTTTTATCCTAAGCACCTTAGCACAGTGCTTCCACATGGTAGGCACTTGAGAAATGTGTTTATATTCTATTCCATTGGTGAGTTGATTGATGCACCCCTCTGATGCCAGATTTCTCAACAAAACTCTGTCTCCTTGATAAAGTCTTTTTTTTTTTAAATAGTATTTTACTTTTTTCCAATTACATGTAAAAAAAAGTTTTCAGTATTCAGTTTTGTAAGATTTTGAGTTCCAAACTTCTTTCTCTCCCCCTCTTCTCCTTTCCCTCCACCCCAATAGGGCAAACAATCTGATATAGGTTGCACACATACAATCATATTAAACATATTTCCACATTAGTCATGTTGTAAAAAAAGGATCAGAACAAAATGGAAAAATCCTTGGTAAGTTCTTGACAATGTATTCTAGCATCATTTTATCTTTAGTTTCTATTTTAACTTCTCTGAACTAAAAGCTGTGATTAGCCAGTAAGCTTCTTTCAACTTTTCTCTCAAGTGAGAAATGTTCTGATGGTGAATGGTTGCATCACTACCTTCAACTGATTTTCCAAAAGACAAGTTGATAGGTAGGCATGACTTTGCCCAGACATAAGCAAGTGTAGTGTAAAAGAACATAGAATCAACATGTGTGCATGTTCTAGAAATGACACACATTGACTCCTATGAAATTTTTTGTTCCCAGAGTTCCCAGAAACATCAACAGTGTGTGGCTAAAGGTTAAAACCTTCAGATTGGGAGTCAGCTTGTGGAAAGTAAAGAGTAGATCTAGACTGTTTGACACCTGCCAAGGTTAACATTTTCTTGAGTAGCTCGCTCTCAAAGTTTTTATCTTGGTCAGAGTGAATCCTGGCAGAGACTCCATATAATGAAAAATACTTTGCCCAGCAACACTTTGGTTTCTGACTAAGAATATATTTATTCTATATTTAAATATATGTATTAATGAAATATTAAATATTTCTATAAACATCTAAATATACATATATAAATATTTATACATATATATATGTATATATATATACCTGGTGAATGGCGAGTAACCATTAAGATATGATGTATTTTTACTATCCAGAAACAGACAGGAAATATAGTCAAATTCCAAAGGCCTTCTATATATTCTCCAAATATGCAGCATGAGTTGATAATGTTTTTGTTTGTACACATCTGACACAAGTTTCACCCTTCTTAGTGCCATCAGCATTCATCTTGGGTCGATAAAATCTGTTTCTTACCAATTGTAGTGTCGTTTCTTGACCCACAGGTCTAAAGGTGTATTTGGACGTACGAGACATTCATACTATTAAGTCGTAAGCTCTGGGAAGCACCTGCTGCTTTTTCCCCTGTGTGGGAGCAGTCACAGAGTACCTACACATGTTCTAAAGTGGAGGGCTGGGCAGGATTTCTTTTTAGATGTCATTTTAAAAAATGCCTTCTTAGATAGTGTAATAGGGGTGAAGGGTAGGGCAAAAGAAGGAATAGAATGCATATGAATAGAATATACATGTATATTTGTGTGTATGTATTATTATTAAATATGTAGGTGCATGTTTACATATATTCAGAAATATATTAATAGAATATATGTTTATACATATATTATTCATAAATATATGCTTATGTATATTTACATATATTCATAAATATATAAATAGAATAAATATGTTTATATATTATTCATAAATATATGAGTATTTAATATATTCATAAATATATGAACAGAATACATATGTATAATATAAGGTAGAAGTTCATATTCTTATTACCAGATAGAAAAGGTTTCTTAACACATATAATACCCAGGTCAGACCAGGAGGCAGTTTCCCCAGAAGGGAGAACACTGCCTCCCCTCACCTCTTTCCTTGGACTTAAGGTCTCTGGCTATGGTGGAGAGAACTTAATAGACAAGTCACAACTGTCACCAATCTGACACACAGTGTTTGTACTTCAGGATCAAACTTCCCCAGATGACAACTGGATAATCTTAAGATGGGGGAGGGGAGGCAGAATTAGGATTAGGGGTATATTTGATATACCTCTTTCTCTTCTGTACTATTCTCTGACACTTTGCACTTTTTCTTTCCCCTGTGGACAGCAAGGTGACCCAGTGGATAGATCACTGGGCCCAGAGTTAAGAAGACTTAGTTCTTACCTGTCCTCAGACAGTTAACTAGCTATGTGTCCCTGGGCAATGCACTTAACCTCTGTCCACCTCAGTTTCTGTAACTGTAAAATGGGGGTAATAAATAGCACCTGCCCCCTAGGGTTGCTATGAAGATTAAGTGAAATAATATCTGTTAAATGCTTAGCACAAAGCCTGGTGCATAGTAGGCACTTAATAACAAATATGTATTACCTTTCTCTTATCTCCTCTTGTTGTCTAGCTAAAGTACTCATCACTTTAATGTCCCTTTAGCCACTGCCATGGCAGCAACTTGGTAGTGACTGCCCTCCATCTCCAAATCCTACAAACATGTTAAGGGGATAAAACAGTACCTTATTCTAAAACTAGGCTCACAGAAGTAGTTGTGACATTTTTGGCTTTACTTCTCCTTAAGTTTCTCTTGGTCTTGATAGAAGGACTACTGACTACTGTGTTTGAGCTCCAATGGGGCAATCACTTCCAACGGTCTAAGGGCTGGCTGTTGTCATAGCAATGCTATAGGTTCTTTTTGCTATAGTTCTTGGGCTTCAGACCCAGGTTCCATTGGCAGAAAATGGGGAGATGCACAATTATACAAACTATTTACTCAGCACATCCCACTATGAGATCTAACCCATGCCATCCCAACCACACCAAATTCCACCTTCCATGTCTCATCAAACTACATTCTGCCTTCCATAAACTACACAAAACTCCACCACAATGACATGGGGAAGGTGCCATGTGGAAGAAGGAGTTAGTCAAAGAAGTTGCTTTAGAGGCAGTATAGAAGGAAAGACAGGGTTCAAGGTAAGGTTCTGTGTCCTGGGACTATCAACCAGAAATGTACCTCTGTTGCAGATTGTTTTAACAACCAGGGGTTCAATGATCAGATAAATAATTCCCAAAACTCAATTATCTCTCTTCTGAATTCTGGTCCCATATCCCCAACCGCTGGCTGGACACCATTTTGACACCCTCTCCACACCTTAAATATGACATACCCAAACCCGAATTCCTAAACTCACCCCTCCTCCAAACTTCCTATGGGATACTACCTTCCTCACAGATACCTAAGTTTAAATCCATGACTTTGTCCTTTCCCTTACCCACCACAGCCAACCAGTTGCCAAACCTTCTTAATTCTATCTCCAACATCTCCCTAGCATCTATTCCCTTTTTTCTCTTCTTAAACAGCCATGACACTAGTTCCAACTTTCATCACTTCTCAGCTGGACTATTATAATAGCCTCCTAAATTGGCCTCCCTATCTCCAGACTTTTCTTTCTCCAATATATCTTTCATACAACTGTCAAAATAGTTTTTTCAAAGCCCAGATCTGACTATATCACTCACTTGGTCAAAAATCTTAAATAATAATGCTAACAACTAACATTTTCTATAGCACTTACTATGTACCAGGCACTGGGGTAAGCACTTTATAATTATTATTTCACTTGATCCCTACAACAACCCTGGGAGATAGTGTTGTTTTTATGTCCATTTTATACATGAGGAAACTAAGGTAGACAGAAGAAAGCAGACTTGTCCAAGGTCACATAGCTAATATGTGTCAAAGATTGGATTTTAATTCAGGTCTTCCTTACTCTAGGTCCAGTATGCTATCCCATGTACCACCTCGCTGAGGTACCCTGACCTACCATCACCATAACCAACTCCATCTGAAACTATTTTCTATCCTCAAATATTTCTAGAGCATTTTGTATCTCCATTACTACCTATGTTTTATAGTTCTTATGTTCCTGTGTCATGTACCAGTCATCCCACCTCCCAACCACCCTTGGAAAAGAAAAGACTGGCTTTTATCTTAATATTTCCAGCATGTACTAGGATGCCTTTGCCTCTGCTTGTTAATTCTTATATAAGTTTCTGATACAGAAAAGAACAAATATATTTGCTTTCAAATACCAAATGTTTTTATTAGAAATCTGAGAATATTATATAAATGTGTGAATCTATGAAGGTATATATGCATATATAGATACATAAGTATATATGTATGTGTATACACATGCATACATATGATACCTCCTCTAAGGAATGACCTAACTAATGGTGAATATCCAGTGCATTCTTCAAATCTTTACCTTTGCAGACTAAGGTGTAACCAGGTAATGGTCAATTGTTCACTAATCGACAAACATCTCTAGTGTTTAGAATTGCCTCATTTTTGGTTTGTTTGTTTGTTTTAAACTCTAAGGATCTCCTTAGTCATAGTGCAAACGAGTGATGGGGGAAAGGTACAGAGGCAATCTTAGGGAAGGGAGTTCAGTGTCTCTACTGGCCTTTTCATATATTCAAATAAGCTATTCAAAGCTTCATCTCCTCTACAAGGTAAAAATTTATCCAGCTGAAAGACTGTGGGAATGCTAAGAGGCAATATAGTCTAATGTAATCTAATAGGTCTCTTTAACTTTCTCCTTACCACCTGCAAATTTGCCAGTGTGAAACAGACTATATGTTAAAAGAGGCCTATATTAGACACAAACATACGCAAAAATACACACATATACAAATGTGGGTGTATATACCTATCTATTATTCTCTCTCTCTCTCTCTCTTACTCTCTCTCTCTCTCTTTCTTTCTCCTCCACACCAATGTGATGCTGGAAAATTGTCAATCCAATATGCATGTGCTCAAATCCTCAACTGAGGATCCTGAACTGTCCTTTTTTGAGTATCGTTTGCCTACCTCAGCTTTGGATAAGTCAGGTGGACTTTAATGGGCCTTGGGATGTTGAACCCTATAGTTCTCCTAGAGGTCATGTTATCATCTAGTTGTCCTTCCAAACATTGTGCTTTACCCATTTGTTGACCCGGTTCCTGCAATGCTTATGCAATATACGTGTTAGGGCAAGGTTAATTTGTCATTTGAGTAAAATCAAGGTAACAAGCCCCAGCCAATCAATGGGTATGGAAGGAAAAGGAAGACTATCTGGGTAGGATTCATATTGAATAACTGAATATTACAAACCACTGTAAGGACTCCCAGTACGTGAAGTCGCTGATTAGCTGATTTCTCCCATAACCATCATTTTGAGGAGGACATGCAAGGGGAACCATGTCTGTGCTCCTGACTCTCTTGAACTTCTTCAAATCAGGGACCCAGTTACCTTCTTTATATCCCCCATTAGAACAAAGGACGGAGGACAGAGACTGTCTTTCTTTCTGGAATAGAAATGTATTTCCAGAATTTAGCATAGTGCCTGAAACACAGTAAGCACTTAGTAAATACTTGTTGACTTGAACTTTACCTTCCTCTATTAAAGTGTAAAACTGTTTGAGAACAGGGACAGTCTTGTTTTTTTTGTATTTGTATGTCCAACACTTGGCATAGTTCCTAGCATATAGTCATAGAGTGCTTAACGAATTTCTTCTTCTTCATCTCCTCCTCCTCCTTTTCCTTTTCCTTTTCCTTTTCCTCTTCTTCCTCCTTTTCCTCTTCCTCCTCCTCTTTCTCCTCCTTTCTGACCATTTTAGCAGTTTGGTAAAGCTTATAGACTCCTCTTCAAAATAATAAAATAAAATACATGGGATAATAAAGCTATTTTATATTATGTACACATATACATTTATATTTCCCATTCAAGTTCATGAGCTCCCCTCTTAAGTTAACAACCCCTACAGCTAAATATATTGCATATTTCTTCAGTTTATCTACTCAGTAAAACTTCTGCATACAATAGGTACTCAACAAAGATTTGTTGAATTTTTAAGGTGATTAAAAATTGTGGATGTAATCCTCAAGAAGATTCTCCTCATTGGGAGAGATTGGTTACTCAACTCCATGTTTGTATGAAAGGGAAATTAGCAAGACCTTGAGGAAGAAAAGAGGCCCCGGTCTCCCGGTTTTCAGCTTCATAGTTCCAGACTCTCTTCAGGTCCCTAAAGGGAAAGAAAGACTCTGAGGAGAAGTCAACATGTAGAAGACCTGGCATCTTAATCATGTCTCTATCCCTAGCTCACTACACTGGAGATTTTGAAGAATTTCTTCTGGGATGAGATATAGGACGCTTTAGCTGAGCTGGGATTACTGAGTATTGTCAGATATATATATATATTTTTCTCTAATTTATGTTTGCTATGAGCTTGGAAAAATAGGTTTATTTACTATTTGTATGTTCATTGTGGAACTGACATTTGGTGGAAAGGGAGTTGAGACAGAAACAGAGACAAAGAGAGAGTTGTGTGTGTGTGTGTGAGTGTGTGTAACTTGGGGCATTCCATCTTCCTTAAGGTATAATCAGGAGTGCAGCTTGAACCTAAAATTATCTTCCCTAGATTAATGATATTTAGGGGAATGGATAGATATTTCTAACCTAGCAACTCTTCTCCTTGAGGAGATCAGACTGACCACTTTCTGGCACCAATCTCCTGCTTCCCCTTCTAATAAGAATTAAAGTGGGTAGAGAAGACTTTAGGGATACCTATTCATACCTTCCTACAATCTGCATCTAGACAGATCCATATGGACACACAAAATCTACATGGGCAAAACACTCACCCCTTACATGGATTAGATTAGAAATGCAGATTCAAGGTTAGACTTAGTTTCTGGAACCTTAGATCTTCTAGGTCAAAGATATCAAATTCTCTTGCAAAAGTCATAATGCTGCCCCAACCAGATTTATGTGTAATTAAAAAATATATAACAAAATGAAGAACAAATGCAGTACAACATAGATAATGTTAATTTGTAGTTTTCTAATTCAACATGCACCCACCAAGGGTCTCTTTCTATTTGAGTTTGACACTCTTGGACTACTCCTCATTTTTACAGAAATAAGGACAGCTGTGGACCCAGAGAGAGGACCCTGCCCTTGCTTCCCTTGCCTCCAATTCTGCACTACATATATAGGGGGAGAGAGGCAGAACCTAGTAATTTATTGGCTTATAGAATTACAAGAATATCTAGTTACAATCTATCATTCAGCACCTGCCACTTACACCTTCTGCCTGTGACCCATGTCCTTTCCTGGGTACATTCTTACCCAGGACTCCTCAGCTCAAGTGTTTAGCTTCCAAGAGTCTGGGCACAAAATGAACATGCCCTGCCTGGATGCCAACATTCTTGTGACACATGACAATCAAACCCAGATTCTATTTTTATGGTTTGATATTTTATTATTTATTTATTATTATTTATTTAAATCAGCAGAAATATTTTTGGAAATCAGTTAATCACACCCATTGAACAGCATAGAAAGCAAGAGGGACAAAAGATTTCATTTTCAGGGTTCCCTCCTTTAACCTCTGCAGGTTTAACTGAGGGTACGTTGGCTGGTTGACCTGTTTTTATTTTAAATCTTGGGGAGCAGGTGTCAAATCTCAGTCAAAGAAGGAAAAGGAAGTAGTAGAAAAAAAAACTAACCCTGATAGGGGAGGAGAAGAATAAAAGAGGTGAAATATAAAATCCCCACGTGTTCAGGGCTCGTCCAAGAGGGTTTGAGTCTGGTATCCTCCCCTGGACTAGGGAAGGTTTATTTATGTTTCTTAAATCTTTGTTTACCCTTTTGTATTTGAAGGTTTCATTTTTCTCTTAAACTTGGCAAATGGGATAGAGCTGTTAAATACTAAAATTTAGGATGAAATGCCAATTAAGAGGGAGAAATTAGGAGGACTTAGGAGAGGAGATTTAAAACCACAAATTTTTCCATGAGAGATCTCTGGTTTAAAGCTCAGAGATAGCCAATAGAATTGTTGATTTATTTTTATTGCTACCAGGCCAAAAGGAATACTTTTACTGGTTTCTCTACGTAAATGAGTCAACCACAGTGAATGGGGCAGTTACCAGTTTCTTGGGCTTAGTTTTAAAGAAAAAGTTAGCTCTTCAAAGGAGAGAACCTAAGAGAATCACTAGAGGAGAAAGCCATTCCCCAGAGTATGTGTGGCTCAGCCCCTAAGAAGACAGCTATTCCTCAGTACAACATCCACCACTGTTAAATTTGAAAATCAAAAACACCATCCTCATCAAACCTGGCATCCTGTGACATCGTACAAACATAATAGCAGAGTTGTAAGAATGTCTGATATTTGTCCAAACAAGATTCTGAATCATACCAGAGTAGACCAAGAAATGAAGATATGGTTTTGCTGGGTTCTCAACTTAAGTGAAGGTTTTGGAGCTCATGCTTTCTCTCTTCAGACCAAAGGGGAAGAGGATACTGACTTATGAGTACCAAAGATAATTGGTTCTTGAAAGATAATGAGATTTCCCAATGAAGAGGCTCCTGGGTCAAAATGGCATGGAGAAATCCAAAGAAATGAGTGTAGCCAGGAGGGAAATGAAGTTCTAGAGTAGCATATAAATACTAAGTGCTGTAAGAGTTCAGAGGAGAGATAAGTAGAGTTCACAATTGTCATTGAACAGATTTGCGTAATGGAAAGAGTCCTAGGACTTCTGAGATGTAAGTCATCATCCCTTCCCCTTTCATCATTTACTAAATCTTGAATAAGTTACTTCCTCTTTGGTGCTCAGTTTCCTCACTTGTGAAATGACAGCATTGGGCTAGATGATCTCTAAAGAGCCTTCCTCCTTCAATTATGTTTCTTTAAGAAGATTAATCTAATTTACACAAGCAAATATTTCACCCTTTTCTTTCTCTTAATCTTTTCCTCTTGCCCCTCCCTCTAATCAGACACATGATCTTGTCAAAACAATTTATAGGTATATATAGATAATCCATAAATAAACTAGTCTCAGGGAATATTTGTGTCTCCAAAACAGAATTCAATTCAATAGACATTTCTTAAGATCCTAGTTTGTACTTATACCTACTATGTGTTAGGTTGGAAGATAATGGGGTCAAAAGAACAAAAAGTAAAACAGTTCCGGCCCAGAAAGAGCTTACATTCTAATGGAACACATGATCTCAGATAAGTATCATATAAGGTAATCTGAGGATGAAGAAAATCACGAACTAGAGGTATGTGATAGGGAGAATCAGGAGAAGTTTGAAGGAGGAACTTCTACCAGAGCCGATGCTTGAAGGAGAAATGCATTCCATTTGAGGGTTTGGCAAGATATTGAATACATCTTTTGTCTCAGAATCACAGAATCATAGATTTGAAAGTTGCAAGGAACCATTAGTACTCATTTAGTCCAACTCATACATGAAAAGACTCACTCACCTCTGCAATATGAGTCAATAAGTTGTGAGTTCAAATCCTGGATTAGACATCTATTAGTTGTGTGATCCTGGGGAAACCTCTTAACCTTTGTGTGCTTTAGTTTACCTATCTGTAAAATAGAGATAATAGCACCTAGGTCCCTGGGTGGTTACCAGGATCAAATGAAATAATATTTGTAAAAGCACTTTGTAAACCTTAATATATTGTTCAATAATTCTTCAGTTGTGTTCAACTCTTTGTGACCCCATTTTGGAGTTTTCTTGGCAGAGACACTAGAGTGTTTGCCATTTCCTTTTCCAGCTAATTTTCCATATAAGGAAACTGAGGCAAACAGGGTTAAGTGACTTTTCCAAGGTCTCATAGCTAGTTAGTGTCTGAGGCCAGGTTTGAACTCAGGGAAATGAGTCTTTTTGACTCCAGGCCTTGTGACCTATCACTACATCACCTAGCTCTAAACCTTAAAGAGCTATATAAATGTGAGCTGCTGTTGCTGCTACTGCTACTACCATCATTATTACGAAAAGGTAGTCCAGCTTCTGCTGAAGACTTCCAAGGAGAAAAAATTCACCATTTCTCAAGGCAGTTCATTTCACTTTGCAATAGCTCAATTCATTAGGAAGTTTTTCCAGAAATCAGATCCAAATCGTCCTCATTGCAATTTCAACCCTTTACTCTGGGTTCATTCCCCTTCAGTCAAACAGAGTAAATCTAATCCCTCCTCCATATGACAAGCCTCCAAACTCTTGAACACAGCTTTCACGTTCGCCCAAGTCTTCTCTTCCAAGGTTAAATATGCTCAGCTCTTTCAACTGATCTTCATATGTTATAGATCAAAGAAAAGAATCTGACAAGACCTTAGCCTAAAATGGCCAGGGTCTCACATTGCATCCTGGGCCATCTCCAGTCATCCTGATGAATATCTGGCCACTGGATCCAGATGGCACAGGAGAAGAAAGTGGGGCTGGTGACCTTGTATGGCCCTCCCTCATTCAAATCAAAGTCAACTGCAAGTCATGTCATGATCTTGATGTCATGTTCATCTTCAAGAATGAAGGACAAACACAACAACAACCTTCATTTCCTTCCCTTATAATTCCAAGACTCTTGACTATTCTGGTTGCCTTCTTCTAGACACTCCCCAGCTTTTCAATAATCTTCTTAAAAGTGTGGCACCCAGAACTGATTCTCCAGACAAGGTCTGGTCAGGACCAAATACGGTGAGACTATCTTCTCCCTATTTCAAGAAGCTCTTAGTCCAAGATTGCCCTAGCTTTTTTGGCTTCCATGATCACTATGTTGACTCATATCAAGCTAGCAGTCCACTAAGACCCTTGAATCATTTTTCAGAAAAAAAAAAACTACTGTCTGACCAGCTTCCCTTGTTTTGTACTAATGAAAATAATTTTTTTTGCCACACTGCTAGGTTCAAATTCTGTCTCAGACACTAGCTTTGTGCTCCTGGGCAAGTCATTTAACCCTGCTTGCCTCAGTTTCTTCATCTGTAAAATGAGCTGGAGAAGGAAATGGCAAACCACCCTAGTATCTTTGTCCAGAAAACCCCAAATAGGTCATGAAGAGTCAGACGCTATTCAACAGCAAAATTTTCTTTTTGTTTACATAATTTCAAGCATCATGTATATTCTTTTACTGGTTCTATTTACTTTTACTATGTATCATTTGATGTATGTTTTATCATATTTCTCTCATATTTGTCATGTGTTAGGGTGTAATGATATTATGTTATATTCATATCTCAATTTCTTTAGCCATTCTCCATCATTGTGTACCTACTTTGTTTCTAGTTTTTGAAAGACTGGAGAAAGTAGAGGGGTGGCAACGACAAGGGAAATCTATAGGTCCACTCAGAAATGTCTCCCCCACAATTTCCATAGTTCCTTTCCTGATTTTCCCACTGTTTGTACCTCCCTTACTTGACTGCTTGGCTGTTATTAGTAGTTTTTCAGTCATGTCTGACTCTTTGTGACACCACTTGGGGTTTTCTTGATAAAGTTATTGGCGTGGTTTGCCATTTCCTTTTCCAGCTCACCTTTACAGAGGAGGAAACTGAGACAAACAAGGTTAAGTTATGGTCATATGGCTAATAAGTGCTTGAGGTCAAATTTGAATTCAGATCTTCCTGACTCCAGGCCCATCACTCTATCCATTCTCTACATGCATATGCAAGATAAGCTAAAAGTTTTAATGTCTAGGGTTTTTTTGCTATTACAAAAATGATGCTATTAACATCTTATTATATATAGGGCCTTTCTGTGTTTGACATATTGAGAGGTATATATGTGTGTGTGTGTGTGTGTGTGTGTGTGTGTGTATAATATATGTGTGTGTGTAATATATATATGTATTTGTGAATGTAAGTATATATATATATAGTCACACGTGTGTGTTTAAGTACATATATACACACATACATATATACACATACATATATCCATAGCTTATATTTCTGTGTGTATCTATGGATATAGATACACATATAATTTATATTTGTGTGCATGCATCTATGTATATTTATACACATGTAAAGATATATATAGAAGTGCTCATAGCTTATATTTGTGTTGATACATATGGATAAATATGGAAAATATACATACATGTATGTGTATATATGTGCCTCTGGGTATATATATCCACTGCTTGTATATGTGTACATCCTAACAAATATATATGTGTATATACAGGACCAGCCCAGACCGTGTGTGTGTGTGTGTGTGTGTGTGTGTGTGTGTGTGTAAGTAATCCTCTCTGAAGTAAAATGATAAGAATAGTAGTGACTTTTCTTACAACCAAACTATCATAAGAAGTCTTGTACGCACAATTCATGCATATTAGCTGTGGAGGAAGGAAGGGGAGGAGCTACACTATAATGGATTTCTTGTATACACTGAGTCTGAGTGATGGGTAGGGAAGGAAGATATGCTCTTCCTCACTTACCACAACCACAGTTTCATCATTTTCTGAAGCATAGTGGTTGAGGGCTCTGTCCTCACAAAGACCAGTGATGTCATGGGGTATTTGTTCTGTGGTAAATTTCTTAATGGCTCACTGCCCTAGTTACTTGGTTGATCTTTGGCAGCGCTGGGCATAGATGAGGTTCTGATAGATTATTGGGTTTTATATAACTTCACCTAGCAAGGCTATTACCTAAGGGCTAGAGTCTGTAACAGGGCTATGTTCCTACCATACTGGCTGTCTGCCCGTCAGACAGGACATTAATCCAATCTCTCTTTATTAATCTTTCTGTTTTCTCAGCAGATCAAACAGAATTATCCCATGAAATTACTAATGAATGCTGAATTGGAATGGGAACCCATGTTGGGAAGGTGGCAGCATCCCCACAAGAAGGAGGGATGAGTAATAGTGGAGCTGCCATTGTAGCCAAACTCTTTGCTGAGCACGTGTAAGCTGGAAGGGAAATTATTTTTAACATTTACTCTTCAGGATGAGTCAATATGTGACTCATGGTTCAGCACTACTCAGAAACCTACATAACAGCTGATGATGACTTGCCATTTCAAATCCATAGTCCTCCTTCTGGCTTTCAGTTGACTCCCACAACTAACTTCCTTCATTTCATCAAGCTTCTCTGTCCTCATTGCACTATGTGTATCTTCTAATTCGGTTAAGCCTGCATCTGCCTGCATTTTAGCTGCTAGTTCTTACCTTACTGCCTTTACTAAAGTCATTTGCTCTGCCTCTTTGAGCATCTGTACCACTAATTATTCATACATAGAGTGCTTGGTGGAAGAGAGGTTGAGGAAGAGAGTCTAAATTTGTGATTTTATCTATGTGGTTAACTCACAGTGAGAAAATTATACCTATGGTGCATATCAGAAACTCATCTGTGACTTATAGACTTTTTATAGATTTTTATAGAATTTTTTAGAGAAAATTCTCTATACCTATGATGCGTATCAGAAATTCATCTCTGACTTATAGACTTTTTATACAGGGGACATACATGAGTTAAATGGCATTCATGTTGTATTTGTCAGAGCCAAGATTTGAACTCAAGTCTTTCTGATTCCAAAATTGGCCCTTAATCTATTATGGAAGAAGGGAATGAACAAACAAATGAATAAAGAAAATGAAAGAGTGAATAAAGAAGAAAAAGAAGGAGAAAGTGTTGAATAGTGATGGGTAAAGGATGTGGTCTAGTTGTGTTACAAAGAAACTCCATGATTGGTAATTGACAGTGTGGATATGACTCTTATTCCCACCTTCTGATTGGTTCATCACCCTTTGGTGTCATGTCAGTATCTCCATGGAGTTGGGGCCCAACTTTAGACACCACTAGCTAAGATATTGCTAAGATATCCATTCCTCTTGACTCTTTGCAGTCTGATTTCTTGCTCCACTACTCTGCTGAATCTGCTTTCTCCCAGGTTACCAATGAGATCATACAACAATAAAGGTATTAAATATGTATCGACTGTGAAAGGTTTTCTCAATCTTATTTCTTTCTATTCAGATGAAGATGTTTTATTCATTTTGGCCATTATTGCTGGCTTCTCAGGCCATTCCTGTGACTATATTCAAATTAGTACAGTAACTCCCAAGGGTTCCAGCCAATTCAATTCAAATCAGCTTCTAAAACTCTCAGTCCTCACCCATCTTGGCCTCTTTATAGTTTTTGACATTGTTATCCATCCGACATTGTTATCCATCCTCTCCTGAATACTCTCATCTTTGGTTTTTCTGGAATTTTTCTTTCCTAGTTTTTCTCTTACTTGTCTGATCACTCCTCATCCTCCTTTGTTGGAGAATCATCCATCTTCTACTCCCTTGCTGCATGTATTCCCAGTATCCTGGTCACTTTTTTCCCCTCTTTACACCCTCTCTCTTGGTGAACTAATGTATTCAATAATCATCTCTCTGTGGATAATGACCAAATCTCCTGAACTGATGCAACCATGCATCTACAACTGCCTCCTAGATATTTCTGATCTTCCTGGAGTCAGGAAGACCAGAGTTCAAATCCAACTTCAAACACTTACTAGATATCTGACCCTTGGCAAGGCACGTACCCTCGATCTGCCTCAGTTTCCTCAACTGTAAAAAAGGGGGGGAGGAAGAATAATAACTGCAGCTACCCACTAGGGTTGTAGTGAGGATCAAATGAGATATTTGTAAAGTGCTTAGCACAGTGCCCATCACATAGTAGATGCCATATAAATGTTTATTCTCTTCCCTTCCTCTTCTACCAGGATGTCTCTTCTATTCCTCAAACTCAACATGCCTCAATCAGAACTCACCATTTCCCACTACACAACTTACCCTTGCTCCTAAAATCCGAATTTTCACATTTATGTGGAAAGCCTTCATAATCTGATTCTAATCTATGCAGAATCTCTTTGATGCCCTTTACCAAAACGGGCCTCTTGTTGCTCTTCATATTTTTACCTTCCATTTCCCATCTTTCTGCCTGGTAGGCACTCCTTCCTCCCTTCTATCTCTTAAGAATTACTAGTTTGCTTCAAAATTCAATTCATGTCACATTCAACGTGAAGCTTTCCCTAATACCCCTCCTGGCTGTTAGTGACTCCCTTCTCCCCCCATTACTTTGTATTTATTTTGTGCAAAATTATACATGTGCATGTTGTTCTTCAATAGAGTAGCAGCTTCTTGAGAGCACAAGATTTTTTTTCTTTCTTTGTATCCCCAGTACCTAGCACAGAGTAGATCCTGAAAAAATTATAGTCAGTTGATTGATTTTATCAGGAAGCCAGGTTCTAAGTCTCAGATTCCTTCCTGATTCTTCTTTATTCTTCATTCCCTACCTAGATCCAATCTGTTGCCAGCCTAGGTCAATTTGCTACCTGCCATGTCTCCTACATTCTCTACACAGCTTTCAAAATAATATTCCTTAAATAGGTTGAGCTATGTCACTCTCCAATCAAAATTCTTCACAGGTTCCTGGTTCCTCTAGAATAACGCCCTAACTCCTCAGCCCTCTACAACCTTACTCTAAATTGTCTTCCTGTGCCATATTTCATATTTCTTCCTTCCAAGCACTCAAGTCCCTGCCAAATTGCTCTTTTGATCTTCCTCCAAATTTTGCAATCTACCTCTTGTTTCTGCGTCTTCATACAAGCTGGCTTCCAAACTTGGAATGCACTATCTCCTCACCTAGGTCTTTTAGAATCCTTATCTTCATTCACTCAGTTGATAAACACACATTAAGCGCCTACTATGTACCATGTATTATGTACAGGCACTTTGCCTAAGCACTGGTATTACAAAAGGATAAAATACAACCCCTGACCTTAAGAAGGTCACAGTCCAATCTGGAAGACAACATACAAAAAAACTATGTAAAAGAAAACTACATAAAGGATGAAGTTGAAATAATCAATAGCAGGAAAGAACTAGAATTAAGGGGGAGTCAGGAAAGAATTCTTGTATAATATGGATTTTAGCTGGGTTTTGAAGGAAGCCAGGGAGGCAGAGATGGGGAGGAAGAACATTCCAGGCATGGAGCACAGCAAGTGAAAATGCCCATAATGAGGAGTGTCTTGTTAAAGGAAGAAGCAAGGAGGCCAATGTCACTGCATCGCAGAGTACATGGAGAGAATGAGATATAAGAAGACTGGAAAAGGGATGGACAGGCTATGAAAGCTTTGAATGACAAAGTGTTTTATATTTGATCTTTGATGTAATCAGGAGCCCCTGGGATTTATGGAGTGGGAGAAGGAGAATGACATTTAGGAAGAGCATTTTTGATAGCTAAGTAAAGAATGGACTAAAGGGGAGAGAGACTTGTGTCAAGAAGACCACCTGACAGGTCATCACACTTTCAGGTGTGAGACATTGAGAGCCTGCACCAAAGTGGTAGAAATGTCAGAGGAGGGAAGGTAACATATTTGAGAAATATTATGAAGGAGAAATCAAGATAGGTTTTGATAACAGATTGGATATGGGGGAGGGGTGAGTATGAATGACTAAAGGATGTGGTATTATAGATAGTAATGGGGAAGTTAAGAAGAGCAGAGGGTTAGGGCAGGGAAGTAGAAGAAAATAAGTTTAATTTTGGACATGTTGAGTTTAAGTAGATGTCTATGGCACATCTAGTTTGAGATGTTCAATGGGCATTTAGAGATGCAAGACTAGAGGTCAGCAGACAAGTTCAAGTTGGGTAAGTAGATTTGAGAATCATCAACACAGAAATGATAAGTGAATCTTTGGTAACTGATGAGATCACCAAGTGAAATAACACCTAGGTGGCACAGTAGATAGAAGACTGGACTGTTGTATTTGTTCTTCATTCTCAAAGAGGACCATGACATCAGGGAATGATGACATGGCTTGCAGTTGACTTTGATATGAGTGAGGGAGAGCTGTACAAGGTCACCAGTCTCATTTTCTCCTCCAGAGCCATCTGGGTCCATGGCCAGATATTCATCAGGACTACTAGAGATGACCCAGGATGCTATGGGAGACCCTGGCCCTTTTAGGCTAAAGTCTTTTTAGATTCTCACTTTGAGTGAGGTTAAGTCTGTTCAGTGAGTCAAGGATGGCCCCTTTAATAAAAAAAAAAAAATCAAACTGGTTGGGGAAGATCCTTAGGGTAGCAGGCCAGAAGAGAAACAGCTACTATTTACTGTTTATAATCACTCTGTCCTAGGAGGGCAGGGACCAGAAAACTGGGCTTGGAATCTGGAAGGCTTATCTTCCTGAGTTCAAATCTGGTCTCAGACACATAGTAGCTGTGTGACCCTGGGCAAGTCACTTAACTCTGTCTCAATTTCCTCATCAGCAAACTGATTTGCAAGAGGCACACCACTTCAGTATCTTTGCCAAGAAAGCCCAAATGGGATCATGAAGAGTCAGATATGACTGAAGGGAATAAACTACAACGACAAACAACAAAACAGAGGAAGAAGAGTAGGGGACCCAGGACAGAATCCTGGGTGTAACTCATGGTTAATGGGCATGGCCTGGATAAAGATGTAGCAAAGAAAACTGAGAAAGAACAGTCATATAGGTAGGAAGAGAACCACTGAAAGAGTAATGTTATGAAAACCTAAAGAGAAGACAATATCCAGGATATTGATCCAGGGTGATCAATGGTTTCAAACGCTGTGGAGAGATCAGAAAGAATGAGGATTGAAAAAAGTCATGACATTTGACAATTAAGAGATCACTGGTAACTTTGTACAGCGCAGTTTCAGTTGAGTGATGAGGTAGGAAACTAGACTACAGGGAATTAAGAGAAAAGTCAGAGGAAAGAAAGTAGAGGCATATATTATAGGTGGCCTTCTCAAGCTTCAAATCTCCTATACAAAACCTTTCCTCATTCCCACCTCCCCAATATTAGTGTTCTCTTCCTTCTCAAATATGCTGTAATTTATTTATCTCCCCATCCCAAGATAATGTAAACTCCTCCAGTTTCCTCCAGACAGGAATGGGTTTTTTTTGGTATCCCTGGCATCTAGCACAGTGCCTTGTATATATCAATCAATAAACATTTGTTGAGTGCCTATACAGTGCGAGGCGCCATGCTAAGCACTTAATTATTTGATAAAAATGAATTTAATAGCCTGAAATTTTCAGAAGTTACCGTGCTAGTTTGAACACAAGCATGGCTAAATAACCAAGATGAAGGAAATAGGTACTGACAAAACAAATGTAACATTGATTTCAATTAAAAGAAATATGAAAGGAGAAAACCTTTCATAGTAAATGTTCATGTTATAAAGTCATCTTTTGTAATCAACATCTTTATTTTTACCTATATATTTCCTTTCCAAAGAGAATTCATTTGAGTGATTCAGCTTACATTCAAGGGCAACTGATTGAGAGGCAGTTGATATAGTAAAAAGAATGGCAGCCATGGTATGAGAAAGACTGAGACAAATTCCAACTCTGCACTAACCTGAAGGAAGTCCTTTTCCTTCCCAGATGCTCAGGTTTCTAATCTGTAAAATTGTAATGACAATATCCACATTCATAAGATTGTTTTGAGAAAGGCTAGTTTTTAGTTTTATGATTCTCCAGATCCCAAAGATAACTGGGCTCTATTCTAAGACATACCTCCAGGCAAGTAAACTGTCCTCAGAAGCCTTGGCAAGTTAACAAGGCTGCTTTGGAGGAGATGAAGGTAGTTTGGGTAAAGAGCATGAAATTTTTTTTTGATTCCTTTTTAGACCCTGCCCTCCCACCCCCCCACCCCCATTCAGTTGTAACCAAGATCCTGACAAGTCAATTTCCGTAGTTACAAGCCTGATGAGTTCCTAAAATTTTGGAACTGGACAGCCAAAGATCAAAAGGAAAGTCATCGTTATGAAACCAGTAGGCTTATGGCCCAGGAAAAAGGCCAAATGTCCAGGCTACCAGGCCCAACATCAGAGCACCCTGTAAAACCCTATTACCAAATGTTATAAGCCTTCTTTCCTACAATCTGGGTACCTCTTTAGTCCATTCCTCAGAGCTCTTACCCAAGAACAAATTACTTTCTTTTATAGGCACAGCCCACAGTACTTACCTCTTTCCACTTACCTTATCTCTAAATAAGATGACTCATCTGCTGCTAGATAGGGAAACTACTTATAAGGAAATTTGTTCACCCACTCCTGGGCGGGGACCTAGTTCTCACTAATCTTTCTTTTAATTTTTTTTTCTTTATTTTTATTTATTTCCTTATATACTTGCCAATTATATAAAAAAATTAAAATTCATTTTTTAACAATTTTGAGTTCAAATTCTTTCTCCTTCCTACTCCTCCCCCACCTCTTGAGAAAGCAAGCTAAATGATATCAGTTATACATGTCTCATTACTCTTTCACTCAGAAAAGAAATAGGAAAATGAATGTTTTGACCCAGGGATTGATTTCTTTGGAGTAAATTAAGTAGTCAAAAGCCTCATATCCACAAAACAAAACAATAGACAATGGAAGAAGGAAAGGGAATAGAAAGTGTTAGGGTTTAGAAAGTTTGAATAAATGAATAGCACTTTAGAACCTTCTCTTAAAGTGAGGGAGTGGCAGCTAGGTAAGATAAGTTCTCCTCAAATCATAGGTATACCATTATTTTGATATCCTGTCAAGGTATGATTGGGGGCAGACAGCTCAATGTCTTACAGGTCACCCTTTTGTTGCTCATGCTATTCAATAATATAGAAAAGGAAAAGGGAAAGAAAAAAAAGTCTGGTGATCCAGTAGATAGAAGACCTACTTTTGAGTCTAAACTTCACAAAATAAGTCCCCTTCTTCAGTCAAAGGGCCTTATTTGAGGACCTAGAGGGCCACATGTGACCTTGAGGCTACAGGTTCCCCACTCCTGGACTAGATGATCAAATTTCAAAAGTACAGAGGACAGATAAGTAGGGTTCCATGGACTAAAATAAGGAAGGATGAAAAGCTCTCAGGGATGACTTTTTGAAGACATAAAGAAAAATCATTTGCATGAAGAATAAAAGAAAGTTGTCTGATGAGACATTTAGATAAATAGAAAATTCATCAAACTAATTTAGATTTGAAGCAAAGGTAAGTAGTAAAGGATGAAAATAATCATGGCTGATGTTTATATGGCCCATTGTTGTGTGTGACGTGCTTTACATGAGGTCCTCCAATAAATTGGAAGCATGAACAACACCAGGAGTACAATTCTCACCAAAGTACCTTAGCAAGTATTTAAAAAGAGCACCAAACTGAAAAAATGGTCAAGAAATTCGAAGAGAAACTATTCATCTGAGGACTACATAAAAAGGCAGCCAGAAGTAAAACACACAGCCAGAAATCTTGAGGGAAGGAATCCCTCCAGAAAAGTTGGGATAAGCCCAGGGCTCTTAGAAGCTTACTGATGCTCCAGGGACAGAGAAGCCAACAGTACTGTGAATAATGGACAGGAAAACCAGAGTTCACCAAAGAAAAATTTCCAGTGTGGCTGGATACCCCTACTCTCTGAACATGAGAGGGGGTGGGTGGAAGGAGAAGGAAAGGGAAAGGAATAAGCATGTGTACAGTGCCTACTATGTGCCAAATACTTTTCAAATATTATCTTATTTGGTCCTCACAACAATCTTTGAGAGATGGATGTCATTATCATTCCTATTTTACAGATGAAGAAACTGAGGCAGATAGAGGTGAAGTGAGTTGCCTATGGTCATACAGCTGTTAAGTGTTTGAGACAAGATTTGAACTCGGGTCCTCCTGACACCAAGCCCAGCACTTTATACATTGCACCATCTAGCTACACTAAGACCTAGGATGATAAAAATCAGATTAGGATATCCTAGAGCTCTGAAAGTTGGCAGCATGCCCACCTAAGACAACTCAGAAGGCACCGACTACTATAGGACTCAGAATCCAGATGACATATGAAATCCTAACACTGTTATCAATAAGTACAGATAAGATAGTGTTAAGAAAGAAATTGAGATTAAGGTTGAATAATACCCCACATGCCATCCAAGGGCACAGGATGCAGGCAAAGCCCAGCCCTCATACAAAGTCCTTGTTCAAGAAACAAGGCTAGAAATATGAGTAATGACCCTGATAATAATAAGAACATTAATAATAATAGTAAATTCAGAGAAGCCCAAGGCACAACTCTAGAAGTTCATGATAGAGAAGAAACAAGTATCCCTTAAGAATTCTAGCATATTCAAATGTCACAGAGGACAAAGACAAAGAATACTTAAGATGAAGAACAGTGGTTTTGTTCTATTTTGGTAGGATTTAAAGAGGAAAGAGAGGAAAAGTGAATATATTAGGGAAGAAAGAAAAAAAAGAAAGGGATCTTACTATCTCACACAATAGTGATTTATGAGATGACAAATATACAAACATGGAAAAAGGGACAGGGAGAGTAGGAATGATATGAACCTTACTTTTATCTAAACCAAATAAAGGAGGGTTGAATACTCATGGCTACACACACACACACACACACACACACACACACACACACACACACACACACACACATACACACACACACATTCACAATTGGGTGTAGCAATACATGAAATTCAATAGGAAAGCAGGAGGGAATAGGAATGGAAAGAGAGCTTTAAGAGGGACAGGAGAATCAGAAAGGGCGTCTGACAAGAGAGAAGGAAGCCTCTCTCCTCCTAGCACATGCCCTCACTCTGTCTTTCTCCTTATGACTCTCAATTTATCAAGTGGGTGATCAAGAAAAGCGTTTGATGACCATTCCTGTCTCAGTGTTCTACACCTCTGAGCAGAAGCAGCATTTTGACCACTACATCTGCTTCTTCTTTATGAGGAAAGACTCGACTTTCATGGCCATGAATGACAAGCTACAGAAGTAGAAAAAAGAGCTAGAACCCTGATTTCTGCACAAGGCTCTCCTGCTTCCTCCTCCAGTTTACTTTACTTGATTGTACCCTTCCCCCCTTTCCATTCATCCTTTGCACTTCAGGAATTCCCAGGAGGAGGAGAGAATCTCCTTCCGAGAGAGGGGAAAAGGATGAAAAAAGCATAGCCATCCTAGGTCTTCTCCATTCTCCCACCTACTTCAATGAAAGTCTGCTTTTCCTTTTATTTTGGGATCTGAGGACCCAGGGACCCTCACCTACCCAGTGCCAACATTTTCAGGTGTCTGAGAGGAAGTATTTAGCTTGATTAGCATCAGGGTGTTTTCTCTCTGGCAGGGCTCTTCCTAGATTATCCCTCCCTCCTTTATCTCTTCTTCTCCCTGTTGAGTCATAAAGTGGGATTTCCCTTCTCACTCTGAACGCCTGAATCAGCCACCCCAATTGAAACATGGATGCCAACCAGGCCAGAAGTTACCTGAGGTTTACAAGGACACCTGACATCTTGCTTTCATCCCTCCATGGTTCCATGTTGCTATAACTTATCTTGATTTTTCTTCTTCTTTTACTTTTGAGGACCTGGGCCAATGGTTAGGCTGCCTTGCATAGCCAGTCAGTCACTGGGAGGATCTCTTTAGACTTAAATCAAGAGCATTTACCTCAAGGTAAGAGCCATATTTTGTCCTTAATAAAGTTTATTGCACCCTAAATAAAAAAAAAAAGAAAATCAGAAAGGAAATAAGTAAAAGTCAAACTACAATTTATAAGGATTGTGGATTAAAATGAAGATTAAAAGAAACGAAAAAAGAGTAAGATTTTATGGTCAGGTCTGTTCAAGAGAACAAGGAGCTGTAGATGGAAGCAATAACTTCAGTTATAAATTATGAGTGATGAGCACACTTTTCTTTGACCACCTTCTTTATAAAGAGAATGTGGAGCACAAAGAGAAATAAGTATAAGAGGATATGATGGAAAGAAATATGGAGTTAACAATCATAAATGAATATAAATGATATGACTTCCATAAAACAAGAGAGTCAAGTAAATTAGAAATCAGAATTTTTAAAAAGTCATCTAAAAGAAAAACACTTGAAACATAGTAACAGCTCACACAGATTGAACGATCAATTCAATTATTATTATGGTGAGGATTCTTAGGTTTATTATCCAACCCCTAACCCCTTCCCTGACCTCACATTTCCAACTGTATATTTGACATCTAGAACTGGATATTCCATAGACACTTTAAACTCAGCCTGTCTGAAACTGATCTCACTATCTTGCCCCCTCATCCCCAGACTGTACCTTCTTCCCAACTTCTCTATTACTGTCCAGGGCATCACCATCTTCCCAATTACACAAACCCTTGACCTGGGTATCATCCTTAATTCTTCACTCTCTCTCAACTCTTGCTGGTTTCTCTTTTTCCTGGATTATCTCTTGTCCATGCTGGCAGGCTTCCGAGAGCCCTGGGCTTGCCCCTGCTTTCTGGAGGGACTCCTTCCTAAATGCCTGCAGACTTCTGATTGTCTTTTTTTTTTTAATAATTTTTTTGATATTTGATATTTTTTGTTTCCTACATCACCATAATATCCTATGTATCCCTCCCCCTCCTACTTCCTGAGAGTCATTCCATATGACAAATAGTATTTTTTAAGAGAGGGGAAAAAAGTCAGCACAACTAATTAATACATTGAAAAAGTCTGAAAACGGGCAACATGTGTAAAAGCTGTGGCCCTCCCAAGTATATTAAGGGGTAGGTTGGGGGTGTGTTCTCATATATCTTCATCCCACTTGATATTTAAATTTTGTTACATTTATTTTTGGGTTTTGGTGTGTTATTGTTCTTTCTTTTCACGTAATTGCTGTTACAGTGTATATTTTTTTCTCTTCTTTGCTTATTTCGCTCTGCATCAGTTCTTCTTATAGATCTTTCCATGACTCTCTGTATTCATCACATGTACCATTTTTTATAGTGCAATAATATTCCATTACATTCATGTACCACAATTTGTTTAGCTGTTCTCCAGTTGATGGGCATCTACTTTATTTCCAATTCTTGGCTCTCACTTTATGTGTTGTTATAAATATTTTGAAGTATGAGGACATTTTTTTTTCTTATCAATGGCTTCCTTGGGGTAACAATCCAGTATTGAAGTCTCTGATACAAAGAGTATAGACATTTTAGTCACTTTATCTGCATAATTTCTTTTTTTTTTTATTTAACTTTTAACATTTATTTTCACAACATTTTGGGTTACAAATTTTCTCCCCTTTTATCCCCTCCCCCCCCCAAACCCAAGCATTCTAATTGCCCCTGTGACCAATCTGCTCTCTCTTCTATCATCCCTCTCTGCCCTTGTCTCCGTCTTCTCTTTTGTCCTGTAGGGCCAGATAGCTTTCTTGACTCCTTAACCTGTATTTCTTATTTCCCAGTGGTAAGAACATTACATTTGATCCTAACACTTTGAGTTCCCACTTCTTTAGCTCCCTCCCTCCCCACCCCTTCCCTTTGGAAGGCACGCAATTCAATATAGGCCAAATCTGTGTAGTTTTGCAAAAGATTTCCATACTAGTTGTGTTGTATAGGACTAATTATATTTCCCTCCATCCTATCCTGACCCCCATTACTTCTATTCTCTTATGATCCTTTCCCTCCCCATGAGTGTCAACCTCGGATTGCATTCTCCTCCCCATGCCCTCCCCTCCATCCTCCCCCCCACCCTGCTTGTGCCCCTGTCCCCCACTCTCCTGTATTACGAGATAGGTTTTCCTATAAAAATGAGTGTGCATTTTATTCTTTCCTTTAGTGGAATGTGATGAGAGTAGACCTCATGTTTTTCTCTTGCCTCCCCTCTTTATCCCTCCACTAATAAGTCTTTTGCTTGCCTCTTTTATTAGAGATAATTTGCTCCATTCAATTTCTCCCTTTCTCCTCCCAATATATTTCTCTCTCACTGCTTGATTTCATTTTTTTTTTAAGATATGATCCCATCCTCTTCAATTCACTCTGTGCACTCTGTCTCTATGTATGTGTGCGTGTGTGCATGTGTATGTGTGTGTACTCCCACCCAGTACCCAGATACTAAAATGTTTCAAGAGTTACAAATATTGTCTTTCCATGTAGGAATGTAAACAGTTCAACTTTAGTAAGTCCCTTTTGACTTCTCTTTGCTGTTCACCTTTTCATGGTCCTCTTCATTCTTGTGTTAGAAAGTCAAATTTTCTTTTCAGCTCTGGTCTTTTCATCAAGAAAATTTGAAAATCCTCTATTTCATTGAAAGACCATTTTTTCTCCTGAAGTATTATACTCAGTTTTGCTGGGTAGGTGATTCTTGGTTTTAGTCCTAGTTCCTTTGACTTCTGGAATATCCTATTCCATTCCCTTCGATCCCTTAATGTAGAGGGTGCTAGATCTTGTGTTATCCTGATTGTGTTTCCACAATACTTGAATTGTTTCTTTCTAGCTGCTTGCAATATTTTCTCTTTCACCTGGGAGTTCTGGAATTTGGCCACAATGTTCCTAGGAGTTTCTCTTTTTGGATCTCTTTCATGCGGTGTTCTGCGGATTCCTTGAATATTTATTTTGCCCTCTGGTTCTAGAATCTCAGGGCAGTTTTCCTTGATAATTTCATGGAAGATGATGTCTAGGCTCTTCTCTTGATCATGGTTTTCAGGTAGTCCCAGAATTTTTACATTGTCTCTCCTGATTCTATTTTCCAGGTCAGTTGTTTTTCCAATAAGATATTTCACATTATCTTCCATTTTTCGAATCTTCACGCTATGTTCTGTGATATCTGTCTTTCTCATAAAGTCCTTAGCGTCCATCTGTACCATTCCAGTTTTGAAAGATCTGTTTTCTTCAGTGAGCTTTTGAATCTCCTTTTCCATTTGGCTAATTCTGCTTTTGAAAGCATTCTTCTCCTCATTGGCCTTTTGAACCTCTTTTGCCAATTGAGTTAGGCTAGTTTTCAAGGTGTTAATTTCTTCAACATTTTTTTGGTTCTCCTTTAGCAGGGAGCTAATCTGCCTTTCATGCTTCTCTTTCATCCCTCTCATTTCTCTTCCCAGTTTTTCCTCCACCTCTCCAACTTGACTTTCAAAATTCTTTTTGAGTTCTTCCATGGCCTGAGCCCATTGGGTGGGCTGGGACACAGAATCCTTGATTTCTGTGTCTTTGCCTGATAGTAAGCATTGTTCTTCCTCATCAGAAAGGAAGGGAGGAGGTGTCTTTTCTCCAAGAAAGTACCCTTCAATAGTCTTATTTCTTTTCCCTTTTCTGGGCATTCTCCCCAGCCAGTGGCTTGATCTCTGAATGTTCTCCTCACACCCACCACGCCTCCTGGTCCTCCCAGCCATCGTTTGGGGACTGAGATTCAAATGCTGCTTCCCGCCTTAGGGCTTTTGGCGGGGGCAGGGCTGCTATTCAGTGTGAGAATTAAGTTCAGGTGGTCAGGTCGGGGCAGGGCTGCCTCTCAGGCCCAGTTCCCTCAGGGGGTTTATGCACAGACCTTCCACAATGGATCCAGGCTCCCGCCCGCTTGGGGAGCCCTTGTCTGCAGCCGCCTCTCAGCTTCTATCTCCCGGGGGGGAGCCTGAGCCATGGGGGCACCCCACTCCCCTCTCGACCCGCCAAAGAGACTCTCTCACTGACCCTCGTCACCTGTGGGTGGGGGGCTTGTGCCGCCGCTGGAGATCCCGTCCCTGAAGCCTGCTCGGATCTGTACCTCTCGGAGCCGCGGCCGCAGCAGGTCCGGGCTGGGCTCCGCGTCTGCAGGGCAACGGACCTTTTGCGAGAGGTTTGCAGGTCCCTCTGTGGGTGGAGGGACCCTCGTGGCCGCAGGATATCTCGTCCCCGTAGCCTGTTCGGATCTCCTCCTCACGGTGTCTCGGCCGCTGCAGGGCTGCACTCAGCTCCCAGTCCCAGCGCCCAGTCCACAGCGCGAAGGACCCCCCGCGAGAGGTTTGCAGGTCTCTCCGGAACAGAAATCTCCCTCACTCCAATATTCCATGGCGTCTGGGTGCAGAATTCACCGTGGGTTGGTCCCCTCTAGCCGTTCTGTGGGTTGTGGATTCGGAGCTATGTGTATGTGCATCTTTCTACTCGGCCATCTTCTATCTGCATAATTTCAAATTGCTTTCCAAAATAGTTTTTTTTCCATTTCACAGCTCCACCAACAATATATTAATGTGGTTATCTTCCCATAACCCCTCCAACACTGACTGCTGCCATTTTTTGTCCTTTTTGCCAGTTTGCAGACTATGAGGTGAAACCTCAGAGTTGTTTTGATTCATATTTCTCTTACTATTCTTACATATTACTTCTTACATACTTCTCTTACAATTAATTTTTTCATGTGGCTGGGAATACTTTGCAGTTCTTTTGAGAACTGTTTATTCATATCCTTTGACCATTTATCTAATCAGGAATGACTACTAAGCATATACATACACACATATACATATATATACATACACATATGACTACATATATATTAATTATTTATGTATCTTGGATACTAAATCCTTGTCATAGAAATTTGATATAGAGATTTCCCCCTCTACTTGACCACTTCTCTTCTCATCCTAGATGTATTAATGCTATCTTTGTAGGAGCTTTTTGGTTTCAAGTAATCAGTTATCTATTTAATCTTTCAAGCAATCAGTTATCTATTTAATCTTTAGTTGCCTCTGTGTTGTCATTAGTGTTATGTGACAATGACAACATAGTATAGTGAAATTATATAGTAATATTATTATTTTTTGTTGAGGATTTATTTTGTAGCCTGAAACTTGCTAATGCAATTAATTGTCTCAATAAGTTTCTTTGCTGATTCGTTGGGTTTTTTCAAGAAAACCATCATAACCTCAACAAACAGAAATAGTTTTATTTTCTCTTTACCTATCTTTGTTCCTTTAATTCCATTCTCACCACACTGCTTTTGCTAGCACTTCTAGAATTATATCAAACAATAGTAAGGAGAGTAGGCTTCACTCTAATGTTTCCTTGTTGCATGGGATGTTTGCTTTTGATTTTAGATAGATAACTTTTATGATATTTTAAATATGTCCCTCTATGTCTATACTTTGTAGGGTTTTTAGCATAAACAGTGTTGTATTTTGTCAATGGCTTTTTCAGCATCTATTTATGATCATGTTATTATGAATGTTTTGATTTGTAATATAATTAATTATGTTGTTTTCCTAATGTTCAATCACTCTTGCATCCCTGGTATAAATCCATTTGGTCTTAATGAATTATTTCTTAGATAAATCACTGTAATATGTCTAATGGGATTTTGTTTAAAAATTCTGAGTCATCTAATGATATTTACCTATAGGGTTTCTTTCCCCATGTTTTTATCTTTTTCTGGTTTAAACACTAGGATTACATTTGTCTCAGAAGAATTCTGGTAGAGTTTTTTCTTTATAAAATTTTGAGAATAATTTGAGAAATATAGGTAATAACTATTCTGTAAAAATCTGATAGGATTCTCCTGTGAATCCATCCAGCCCAGGATTTGTTTGGTGGGTTTTTTTTTTCAATTTTGGTAGTTCCTTTATAGCTAAATCTATTTCATTTTCTTAGATTAGGTTATTTAAGATCAGTCTTTTCTGATAGTTTGAGTACTTTACATTTTTGAAGGTATTTCTCTATATCTTTTGTATTTTAGTGTTGTTAGCATATAACTGTACATGATATGTTACACTTCTTTCTATTTCTTCTGGATTTGCTGTGATTCTTGTTAATTTGCTATTTTATTGATTTGATTCTCTGTTCTCTTTAATTATATTAGGCAAGAATTTTATTAGTTAAAAACAGTTTTTAGTTTTATTTATCATGCCTATCACTTTTTTGTTTGTAATTTAATTTTTGATATCACCTCTTATGTGCTTATTTTAGGCTTGTTTATTCTCTAATTTTAAAAATTCATGTTAAATTAAATAATCTTTTTTCTATTTTATTAATGTATAATTTTAAAGATATAGCTTCTCCCCTAAGGATTGCTTTTGCAACATCAGATTTAGGTGTGTTGTTTCAACATTATCATTTTCTTTTGCATAATTATTGTTCTTTGGCCCTCTCATTATTTAAGATTTCATGGTTAAGTCTCCATTTGGTTCTGTATTTTTTGTTTCTCTTCTCCAAACTATTCTCTATTCTTATTCATTATAATCTATAAAGGATGTATTATTTTTGCTTTTTTATATTTATTTGCTATATCTCTGTGGCCCAATACATCATTAATTTTTGTAAAAGTTTCATGTGGTGCAAAAAAATATGGTATTCTTTTGCTGTCTCATGTAGAAAACCTCTAGGTTCTCCAGAAATTTGTTAAGTTCTATATTTTCCTTCTGGTTAGATTTATCCAAAACTAATTTATTTAAATTTTTATTAGATTTACCCGAAACTAATAGAGGGATGTTAAAGCTTCCTGTCACTGCTATGTTACTGTCTGTGTCTTCTTTAAGCACAGATGTTTCCTTTATGAGTTTGCATACTAAGACATTTGAAGCATACAAATTCATTATTGATACTGGTTTGTTGTCTATGCTAGCTTTTCAGCATTAAATATTTTCCTTGTTTATCCTTTTCATTTTTTTGAATGCTTGTTTTTGCTTTATCTGATAGCATGATGGCAACTCTTTCTTTTTTGGATTCACTTGTTGCATTTTTTCCATCACCTCAGTATCATTTTGTGTGTATCTTTGTTTTTTATTTATCTTTTTAATATTTATTTTAGTTTTAGTTTTCAACAGACACTTTCACAAGATTTTGAGTTCCAGGTTTTCTCCCCACTTCTCCCTTCCACCCTCGCCAAGACAGTGCATGAGCACTACTTCCCCCAGTCTGCCCTCCCTTCTATCAAACCCCTCACTTCTTTTATCCCTATCCCCTGTATTTTCTTGTAGGGCAAGATAGATTTATGTGTCCCGTTTTCTGTATATCTTATTTCCCAGTTGCATGTTAAAACAATTTTTAACATTTGTTTTTGAAACTCTCAGTTCCAATTTCTCTTCTTTCCTCCTTCCCACCCATCCCCACTGAGAAGGCAAGCAGTTCAATATAGGTTATACATGTGTAGTTATACAAAACACTTCCATAACAATCATATTGTGAAAGACTAACTATATTTCCCTCAATCCTATCCTGCTGCCTATTTATTCTATTCTCTCTTTTGACCCTATCCCTCCCCAAAAATGTTTACTTCTAATTACCCCCTTCTCCTACTTGCATTCCCATCATCCCCCAACCCTTATTTATCCTCTTCTCCCTACTTTCCTGTACTGTAAGATAAATTTTCATACCAAATTGATTGTGCATGTTATTCCCTCCTTAAGCCAAATGCAATGAAAGTAAGGTTCACTCTTTTCCTTTCACCTCCCCCCTCTTCCCCTCCATTGAAAAAGTTTTTTCTTGCCTCTTTTATGTGAGATAATTTTCCCCATTCTATTTTTCCCTTTCTCCTCCCAATATATTCCTCTCTCACCCCTTAATTTTGTTTTTTTAGATATCATCCCTACATATTAAACTCACCCTGTGCCCTCTGTCTATAGGTTTACAATCCCTCCAACTACCTTAATACTGAAAAAAGTCTCAAAAGTTACAAATGTGATCTTTCCATGTAAGAATATAAACAGTTCAACTTTGGAAAGTCCCTTATGATTTCTCTTTCCTATTTACTTTTTCATGCTTCTCTTGATTCTTATGTTTGAAAGTCAAATTTTCTATTCAGCTATGGTCTTTCATTAAGAATATTTGAAAGTCTTCTGCTTCACTGAAGTTCCATTTTTTCCCCTGAAGTATTATATTCAGTTTTGCTGGGTGATTCTTGGCTTTAATCCTAGCTTTTTTGACCTGTGGAATATCATATTCCAAGCCATTCAGTCCTTTAATGTAGAAGCTGCTAGATCTTGTGTTATCCTGATTGTATTTCCACAATACTCGAATTGTTTCTTTCTGGCTGCTTGCAATATTTTTTTCTTGACCTTGGAGCTCTGAGATTTAGCTATAATATTCCTAGGACTTTTCCTTTCGGGATTTCTTTCAGGATGCAATAGGTGGATTCTTTCAATATCTATTTTACTGCCTGATTCTAGAATGTGATGCAGTTTTCCTTGATAATTTCTTGAAAGATAATTCTAGACTCTTTTTTGATCATGGCTTTCAGGTAGTCCAATATTTTTAAAATTATCTCTTCTGGCTCTATTTTCCCAATCTATTGTTTTTCCAAGGAGATATTTCACATTGTCTGCTATTTTTTCATTCCTTTGGCTTTGTTTTATAATTTCTTGATTTTTCATAAAATCATCAGCTTCCATCTGCTTCATTCTGATCTTTAAGGAATTATTTTCTTCAGTGAACTTTTGGACTCCTTTTCCATCTCGCCAATTCTGACCTGCTCAGGTCCTATCTGTGCAGGTGCTACCCACTTTGGACTTCTCTCTGCTCCCAGCGCAGCATGATAGATACTTCCTGGTGACCTTCCAGGCTGTCTTAGGGTGGAGATTTGCTTCACTCCATCATTCTGTGGCTTTTGAAACTCCAGAATTTGTTTAGAGTCATTTTTTACAGATTTTTGACTAGGTTTGTGGGGAGAGCACTACCAAGTCTGTACTGTTACTCCATCTTGACTCCACCTGTCTGTTTTTTAACCATGTTTCTTATAAGCAACAGATTGTAGGGGTTTTTTTGTTTTCTTATCCAACCTGTCACTTTTTGTTTGTTTGTTGCATTGGATTTTTTAATCTATTCATGTTTAAAGCTTTAAGAGCTGGGTTTTCATTTTCTTCCATCTATGTCTAGAATTGGCTTTTATTCAAGTTATGATTTCCTCCAAGTTACATAAGTGTCTGGCACTCTTACCAAGGTCAGACACTCAATTCAGTATTTCTTTGTACGTGAGCAATTTCTGTGGAGATTTTTTGGTTCTAACATTAAAGTTTGTAGGTGACTTTGTAAAATGGGTGATAAACACAAAATGAAGCAAACGATTTTCTTTTGTATTGTTATGTTTTGCTTTGTTTTTTGGCTTCTCCCACTCATTTTAATTCTTCTATTCAACATGACTAAGGTGAAAATTTATTTAATTTGAATGTATGTGTAGAACCTATATAAGATTGCATGCCATCTCAGGGAAGGACTGGGGAAGGAGGGGGAAGGAAGGGAAGGGAGGGGAAAAAATCTAAGATATATGGAAGTGATATAGAACACTGAAAACAAAATAATTTTAAAAAGTTTAAAAAAGAAAAAATAAAAGAGATGATAAAAAGAAATTTAAGATTGAATCAGAACATAGAGTATTTAATCTGGAATGCACAAATAGATACTTGTTTACTCACACAAAAGACAAAACATTTAAACCTTTTTTGCTGAAAAGTAATAGCTGTTCTGAAGGAATAAATCTTCGTTGCCATTACAAATCAAAATATCTTGACGAAATTGAACACCAATGAAAAACAACTTAAAGCATTCAAGTTATTGAAAAATCTCAGTGGGAAACAACAGTTTTTCAAGAAAGTAAACTCAGAAAATGAGGTGGCTACTAAGGTTAGTTTCCAGATTTCTAAAGAAATTGCTGCTGCTGAGAAGTCTTTTCCTGAAGGTGTCTTCATAAAGAAGTTATTGCTGATTGAAGTTTCTGGATTATGTCCTGCTTAGCAAGGTAATTTTTAAAAAATGTTAATGTGATTTCATCATAAATAAATATCTTAAGTAATAAGTATAATTAATTCATATTAATTGAAATTTCCCTTTTTAAAATATGGATTATTTGCAAAATACTTTAATCAGTAAATATACCTTTACTTGGAAAATGAGCAGCTAAAAACCTATCTGTGGCACAAAGAAGTTAACCTTATTTTAATTTTGCCCCCTACCTACTGCCAAGTTGTGATTGTCTGTTCTAGGTCCTTATTCATTAATTCATGACCCCTATAATCATCATTTCTCTTTTCTCTATATTCATTATACAATCAAAGCTTCCATGATATGCATTCTGGGTTCTGCCTTCTAGGTGTTTTTGCTGCTGCCTTTTAGGGCTTGCTCCATGGATTCCTCTTTTTCATTGTGCCTCACTCTCAGAACAATGTCAATTATTACAGATGTTAGAGAGGACACCTTTCCCCTGCCAGCTAGTGATCTGTAACCCTCTCTTTTTTCCTAGATTTTCCTGGAATCTCCCACTCCCATGCTTTCCCATTCCTCCTGTTAGAGACATGCTTGACACACGAAAAGGTATCAAGTAAAATTTATTAAAGTAGAGTTCAGAGGAATTGAACACTTTGGCCAAAGTTAACTCTGCCCCTCTTTCAGATGAGGGAGTGCCTTCTATGTTCATTGCCTTGAATGAATAAGTGGCTTATAAGTAAGGCTATAGAAAGACTACAATATGTTCCGATCAATGGAGGGTTCTTATACTTTTCTGAATTTTGGACCTCCCATCACACCATCCATTGCCACATGACTTCTTGTTCTCCTCTCTGATAGGCTTTCCCTCAAATACCTCATCAAGCCTGCACACAGGTCTTTGACCTCTAACCTGACTATGCTAGGTCACAACTCTGATCATTCAAAACTGTGGAAATAGAACTCCTTTATTTCCCACCCTCTAGTTGTCATTTATCCCCAGAGGTTCCCCTGCCTCCCAGGACAAATTAACTTTTCAGACACCAAAACCCCAGGTCTCATCCAGTGTAAAGTCCTCATCTCCCAGTGTAAAGTTCTTATCTCCCTTCACCCATAGAAGCATTTATCAGTAGAACTCCTTCTACCTCCCAAGTAATGCCCCTTCCTTTCCTCCCTTTTTCAATACTTCCTCCTCACCATCACCCACTCACCTGTAGACTCTTCTCTTTCTGAAACCACAAAGTTCTTCCCCTCATTGCTAGTCCTTTATCTGACCCTGGCACATCAATTATTCCTCTCTTTTCTCCTGCTCCCATCCTCACCTTTTATATACCTTCTCATGTTGTAATGTAGTCCCACAAAAGAAGCATTTACTAGAAGGCAGGGTCTCACTGGGTTCTGACCATAATGCCTCCTGACCACATTTTCACTATTGCCTCTCCAAGATTTCCACCTTCATCTCTGTCTGGTGATGCATAAATTGCCTAGTATGGGAGGAGGATTAATTGCTCTGAGGCCCCATACTAGGCAATTTATGCATCACCAGCCTAGGTCTCTGCCCTAATTGAGTTTTGGGTGGTTAAAACTGGACCACTGGATACTATGCTCCTCTCTCAGGGTTGGTGGAGAGCTGACCAATTCCACCTTCTCCCCCTACCCCAAACATACACACCTATCCAGGTGGTCTCTCCTATTCCCCTTGTTGCTTAGTTCTTTGGCCTGGTACCGATAGTTTAGAGCCTGCTGACACAGACAGTTCAGAGCTTGCTGGCAGAAGTACAGGGCCTGCTGGTACTGGAAGTTCAGAGTCTGCTTTCCCCAACTCTGGCATCTCAGAGCTTGGCAGCATTAATGCTTCTAGATTGCAGCCCCTAGCAGGCTTTTGCTCCTGAAGGGCTTTGGCCAAGCTGGCTCTTGAGGCCTAGGAAACTTTCCCAATCTTGAGCCAGGTGCTCTGTGGGAGTTGAGAGCTAGGGTGTTGGAATGGGTTTTGATATAGTTGTATGGCACATCCCTGGATCTGCTAATATGGCCTCAATGCTGATACCATAAGAGATAGGGAAAGGGTGAGCTCAGGGTCAGCAATCATCAGTTCCTGGGTTTCCTTTTTTTTTTTTTTTCAACATTGTTTTGTACTCTTAGTGTCCTAGACCTTGGAAATAGCTGAAGTTGCTTTATCTTTGTTGCGTAATTTCTGTTTTGGGGAGGGTTCAGAGGTCATGGGGATCAAAGAAAATGCCTGGTTTACCATCCTGGAGATCTTTTTTATGTAGTCTTCAACTGAATGAAGGCCCTTATTGTGATTTCTCTTTGAATTTCTTTATTTTTCTGTTTGGTGTTCTTTTTTTTTAATCTTTGCTAGAATATTTATGTGAGAGTTGGGCTCCTCTGCTCATGTTCATGCTTCCATCTTATGTCCTCATGCAAAGTACTTTGTAAATATTAATGTGCCATATGAATAGCAACCATAATTATTTTCATCCTTTATTATTTACTTTCACTTTACATCTAAATTGGGTTGGTGAGCTGTCTATTTGTCTCAATAGGTTTCATTGCAACTCTCCCTTCTACTCCTCATCAAATCAAAGATCATAAAAGATCATCTCTGATAGCTTTTCATCCTTCCTTGTTTAGTCCATAGAACCATGCCTATTCATCCTACTAATTGGAGGCCTCCTCTATGTAATGGTAATTTAAATGGGAAGATCTTTCCCATTCATAAATAGGCATGTGTGACCTGCTTAAATCACATGGAAGCCTAAGTCACATGTGGTAGGAGAAGTTTGCTGAACAAGTCAACAGGAAGGATGGAGTAGAACTGGGAGGAAGTTGATGAGAGCAGTTAGGACAGAGGAGAGAGGAAGCAAGGAAGGCAAGCACAGATAGTTTTGTGAGCATTTGCTTGTGTGAAGACCCTGGCAGGGGAGGGAAGGCTTGGGAATGGTTTAGTCTCCTTCAGTACTGATGTATATTGATTTTTTTGGTCACTATGGTAGATTTGGCTTTTTGGTGTTGGGATTTGACTTTCTGATGTCTGAATAAATGTTTTTCTTCAGGCTTCTATATGGAGAATCTGTTGTACTTTGTGATTCAGAACTATGCTGGCATAGTCATAGTTACCATTGGTGCTGTGAGTATTTCTTTGGTGATACACAGTAGAAGGTGGGATTTGAGTTGAATATTGAATAAAATCAGGGAACCTAATAGGATACAAAGATGGAAGATGAAGTGTTTTGTTCTAGGAACAGTGTAGTCAAATTTCAGACTTCACAGAAAGGAGCAAAGTGTAAGAAGACTGGAAATATAAGGAGGGACCTGAATGGGAAGAGTTTTAAATGACAAAAAAGACTTTTATTTGATCCTGGAGGCAATAGGGAGCCACTGGAATTTATTAAGTAGTAGTTAGCCCTTTGATTTAAAAAAATCACTTTGGCATGAATTGGATTAGAATGAATTAGATTAGAGAGGCTTGAGGCAGAGAGACCAATTATAACACAATTGAAATAGTTCAGATGAGAAATGCTAAAGGTCTGAGCCAGGGGGATGGTTGTGTGAGTGGAGAAGGGATCTATAAAAGAAATGATGAGAAGGTAAAAAGTATTCATTCTTCATCCTATGATGTTGCTTCCTTTCTGATTCATGGAGGAACTAATTTATAACTCACAAAGGGGCACCTGGATTGACTACATTTTCGACAGTTAGTTTAAATGCTGATGTCAGCCTCTTTTCTATAATCAGGTCTTGGGCTTTTGGAGACCATTCCCTTATCAAGGATAAACTAGAGGAGATTGCAAAGATGGGTGACCAAGACAGTAAAGGATCTCAAGATCATGCCATCTGAAGAGAGGCTGATAAACTAGATTCCTAATCTAGAGAAAAGAAGACTAAGAAGAGATCAAGTCTTTCCTTTTGTACTATGGAGGGGCTATCAGGAGGAAGAGAGATTAGATTTGTATTGCTTGGCCCTTGAGAACAGAATGAGAAACAATAGGGGGAAGTTGCAAAAGGGGGGAAGAAGCAGATTTAAGCTTAATGTAAGGGAAAACGTCCTAATAATTGAAGGAATTCAAATAGACTTCCAAAGGAAGGAAGGAAGGAAGGAAGGAAAGAAGTTTCCACTTAACTTTCAATTTAACTTCCAACTCAAATGCCACCTCCTTCATGCAATTTTTCCCTTGTCTCTCTATCCAGTCAATAACAACCTTTTCCTGAGCAACTCTTACATAGTTTTGCAATCTTCAAATATACTTCTCATGTATCATTCTAGTTCCTAACAAAGTACCTGGAACATAGTAGGAACTTAATAAATGCTTTTTTATTCATTCATTTATTATTAGATACTATTATTTTCTGTATAAGTATTCCATTCCTGTATAGGACTGTAAGTTCCACAAAGACAGTGACTACATCTTGTCTAAACTTTACACCTCCCATAATAATTAGCACAGATCTTTGTACACAAGAGACACTTTATAATTATTTGTTTAACCAAATCTTCATTTTATAGATAAGCAAAGTGAAGCATTGGAATAGCTAGAAAATTGGTCCAAGATTCCAGAGTTCCTGAGTTCAAGTCAGGTTCACCTTCTGTTTATACCATCATGTCTATCCAAATGCACCAGAGAATTTCATTTATTAAAATGTGGAAATGTCATATACTTGTTAGCCAATACATATACTTCTATGCCTTTGTTCCTCTCCCAAATGAAGTACTTTGGGATTTGAGAGTCTAGCCTAGTTAAAAGTAGATAATACATGGCAAGTAAACTACTCTATGATGCTGCTATGTAAAAGACTGAGAAAGCCAACTGAGGTCTAGCTACCTACACTGCTATGATAAAAAAAAAATCTTATTTTATGCTAAATGTCTCTGTATAATTCCAAATGTCATCTGTCTACATTTCTACAAGGTCTGAATCACACTGAACACCATTTCTGTGCCTTGCTTTGGTGAGTGGAACTTACATTTCCCCCCCAAGTGGCAAATTACTAATGGTTTCTAAGGTTTTATTTCTTACAATCACTTCCTCAGAGTCATCATAAGACCTTGCAAAAGAACAATTTATGCTCATAAACAGTGCTTTAAAAAATGTTTTATTGATTGTTTTTTACATCGCTCTTATTTCCAAATATAACTGTCTCCCCTCCCTTCCCCAGCAAGTCATCTTTTGTAACAAAGAATAAAAAAAAGTTTAGCAAACCAGCATCCACTGAGTCCGATGGTATATGCAATATTTTATAATCATAGGTCTTGTACATTATAGATATACAGCATTTAGCTTGCTTTTTTTCTTTGCTGTTTATACAGAAGAAGAGAATCATGTAATATTAATCTAATTCAGGATCCCAAGGAACAAAAAGAAAGAGATACCTATCTCCAATATAATTATAAGTTTTATTCATACCATACTCACAAAAAGCGAGAGAGAGAGGGAGGGAGAGAGAGAGAGAGGAAGAGAGGGAGAGGGAGAGACAGAGACAAAGACAGGGACAGAGACAGAGACAGAGAGAATATGGAGGCTTTTGCTTCTGCCCCTTCACCAACCTTGAATCCTCATCTTGTTCTTGTTTTGGGAAATGAAACCACTCATGTAACCACAACCTGAGAAACTGACTGTCTAGAACTACAAATCTATTCAGAGTGACCCAAAGGAGTGGGATCTGTGTGGTTTTTTACTGAGGCAGAAAGAAGGAGTTTGGAGTCTTTTACGAATGCACCTATCTGTGGAGAATGAAAACCTTCTCCTCCCCCTTCCCCTACCTTCAAATAGAGGCAATAATAAATAGCTCAGATAAAGATAAATACTGAGGTTGGTAGAATTCCTTTGGTGTCAAGGGATGCACTTCTGGACTCATCAATCTTTCTAACATTTTAGCCTCTTTGTGACCACCTCCTTCCTATGAGAGGAAAGCGACCAGTCTTTCATCACATGCTGCTCCTGCTGCTAGGAAAGACACTGTAGGAACATTGATTTCGATCTAGAAGTTACTGAGCAGATCACTTAGTGACATCCCTCATTTTAGAGACAGGGAGACTGAAGCCCCAGTGAGGGGGAAGATGCTTACCCATGGGCACATGACATAGTTAGTGGAAGTTCAAATTCAGTGTTGTTGCCACTGCACTCCATTGCTTCCATAGCAGGGCTCATTTCTTAGGAAGTATAAGTCAGTGTCTTTTCTAGCACCTTTTCCTCCAGTTCTACTATCCCTTCCCAGAAATGGCAGCCACTGTCAGCATCTCACTTACTATTGAAGTTGGACACTTGATCTCTCTGAATACATCTATAAAATGAGAATAGTAATACTTGAATTGTCTATCTTAGGGGGCTGTTGTGAAGAAAGGACTTTGTAAATCTTAATGTGCTATAATGTATTTCCTATCCTGGAAAAGATACTAAGGAGCATTGTGTATAGATACAGAGAATATTTACTGCAAGATTCAATTCCTTATTATTAATAATTCATGTCCTAATTAAGTGGCTTTGTGTGTCTCTGGTATGCCTAAGAATTCAATGAAACTTAGTATAAGGATGGGGGTCATGAATCTGAGTAGCTATCCACACAAATCAGCCTTACTGAACCCAAAAGTAGCCAAGGGTGGTGGTGTAGACATAGAAAAGTGAGTTGCTGCTATTCTCATTGTTATTATTAGTAATTTTATCCTCACCTATTTCAATGTAGTTCATATAGAGATGGTCCTCGGACAAGTGACTATCCTGTTATTATTGTTTTTTAAAAAAATAAATAAATTTATTTATTTTTAGTTTTCAACATTCACTTTCATAAGTTTTATATTTTCTCCACCTTCTTCCCCTCCCTCCCTTCCCAAGACAGTGTGAAATCCAATATAGACTTATTCTTTTATATTTAATGTTCTACAGATTATTGCATAGGAGGATAAAATAACTGAATAAACCATTAGCCTATAAGTACATTTTCCGTATGCTCCCTGAAAATTTCTCCAGGACAACTTCAGTGGCAGAAGGGCAGAAATTTAGCAAGTTTCCATATAGTTTTCATCTTTTCCACTAGGTCCCTATATTTTGAAAGATTTTCATTACACGTGGCATGTAGCATTACATGTAGTATTTGGTATGGCACCGTCTTTTAAAAACATTGCTTTTAAATTTGTATGTACCTATGTATGCATGGGAGATTATGGGCAATAGTTATTATTACCAACAACAACTTAAAGGCTATTATGACACAGTAAGTAAAGAATTGGATTTGGAGTTAAAAAACTCAAGTTTAAGCCATAGTTGATTTGGGGTAATACATTTAACTTCTCTGGTCCTTAGTTTTCTCATCTATAAAACAGGGATAATAATGTTTGCATTAGTTACCTCACAGGGTTGTTGTGGGAATTTTAAAAAAAGGATACTGTATATAAAACACTATGTAAAAGGCATCCTAAAAGTATTGGTTCAATTTTAAGATTTAATAGCTTAAAGTTTAAGATTTAGTAGCTTAAAACTGCCCTAAGCCTTTTGGAACACACTATATTTCTGTATTTCAAGGACACATGTTTTCATCAGGGTGGGTGCTGCCTAATCTCTATAGTTTATCATCTCTCTATAACTTGGTAAATAGTCTTTGTAAGTTGCTGTGGCAACAAACAAACAAACGAAACAAAACGAATAACACATCACCTCCAACCTTCTGATTATAAACCTCTCCAAACTGGTTCTCTAACAACAGAAACTTCCTGTAATGCACTTTTTGGACATATGCCTAAAGAGACTCAGACTTACAGCTAGGGGAGATAGAGGCAAGATTGGCTGCTGTCTGTCTGTCCTGTTCTCTCCACCCTCTGCCCTTCTTCTTCCACCCCCACCATGCTCTTTATCATGATATCATAAGATATAAAGATATCTTTATCTGAAATCAAAGGGATTTCAGATGTTAATTGTATATTTACTTTGCTTTTCCTGAATATTTGAGAATATGATATCTTAGAGGAAGAGAATAATCAGGACCAGATTCCTCCTGAAACATGATTGATAATCCCCAGGCTATGAGCAGGCAAGGTGTGAATAAGCTTACTTTTAGCTATTCTGTCTGACTGGAGTTTGAAAGGAAAAGCTTTCCCCTGAGGGAAGAGAGAGTTTCATGAAAGTCACATCCCTAAAGAAGGAAGTGAGAAGGGGTGAGTTGTAAGTCGACTCTGTAAATTCACTAACTCAGCTTGTTTAGCTTGCTAGTACCACTAGCTGCTTATACCAAAATTGCAAAGAGTTCATCATCAGCCAGTATTTGAAACTTTTCCAGCTTGGCAGGACCTGCTAAGGCTTGTACTCTGCTGCCTTCAAGTACTCTGCATTACTTCCACACTTTGATGAGGCATCCAAGCAATAGCTAAAGAGAAATCAACTCATATTCATAATAGTAAATCTCAGGTAAGTTTACCCTGAGGCAAGCAAATTAGTGACAGGGACTGCTTAGAAGAAAGAAGCAGGTCCCTTCTACCTCACAGCTTCCCTTATTCTAGACTCTTGAATCCCTACTTACGGTACTTGGAGAATGAGAAGTAATTTACCCTAGAAACCCCTAACTACACACTCTAGAGATAAAGTTCATAGATCATAGAACTAAAAAGAACCTTAGAAATAATTAGGGAACCTTCAGTAAATCAAGAGCTCAATATGTATCAGTACTACAATATAGAAGCCAAAAAACCACCCAAAAACTGAAAACTAAAATATTCTGAGGCTTCATTAAGAGAAGGTTAATATCCAGGACTTGTGAGATGAGGCTTACTATATTCTGGCCTGATCAATTCATAGCTGTGATATTTTGTTCAGTTTTGGACACATTTTAGGAGTGACATTTATAAGCTAGAGGGTATCCAGATCAAGGAGACTAGAATTCAGGATTCCTTGAAGGCAATGGGTTTGATTAGCCTGGAAAACAGAAGATTGGGGAAAATATGAGAGATGTCTTCAAGTATTTGAAAGGCTATTATATAGAAAAGAGATTAAACTTCTTTTGCTTGGCCCAAAAAGGGAAAGAAGAATGGAAGGGGAACAAGAATTATTAAGCATTTACTATGTGCCAGAAACTGTGTGTGCTAAGCATTTTACAAATATCTCATTTGATCCTCACAACAAATCTGTGAAGCAGATACTAATATTATCCCATTTTGCAGTTTAACAAACAGAGGCAGACAGGAGACATCGCCATGAGCAAATGCCAGACATTGGAAAGAGGCAGAATTAGTTATGATAAACAGAAAAAACTTCCCAAAAAATTTGAGCTGTCCAAAAATAGAAGAGGCTGCCTCAGAAGGTAGTAGAGTCTCCTTCATTTTTTATCTTTAAATCAAAGCTGGAGGACCACTTTTTGAGAATGTTATAAATTGGACAAATTAGTTAGACTGAATAATCAGATTTATTTTGTTCTTTCCAATTCTGGATATTCAACTCATTCCCTGTCCCCCTCATTGTATAGATGAGGAAACTGAAGTTTAGAGAGCTACAGTATTGTGTGTAAGGTTACATATATAAAATTGCATAGGTAGAATTGGGATTTAAATCCAGATCCTCTTTCAGATCTTTCTTTTGCCTGGAACTTGTTCTAATTCATTTCCCTATCAACTTCTATATGATTAAATTGCCTACCTTTCTTCACCCCCCAATCCTAAACCATCATTTACCATTTAATTCTTTAATGAAATGTTCATTCAAGCCAATGGCTTCACCAAGTGTGATTTGGAATAAGTATTGAAGGTAACAGACAGGTCTCTGGTCACTAACTCCCTTCTCTCAACTATCAAAAAAGAAATGTGGTAGACTCAAGAACTGGATTATCTGGGAGGCAGGAAATCTGGGTTCTAGTACAAGCTCTGTCACCAACATTTTTTGGTGACCTCAGGCAAGTCAGTTAATTTCCATCATGGTTAAATGGAAAGAGTGCTGAAAAAGGAGTCAAAAGACCTAGATTTGAAACTTAGCTCTCCCCTTTACTAATTGCATGAGCTTGGCTAAGTCATTTATCCTCTGTAGATCTAAGTTCCCTCATCTGTAAAATGAAAGAGTTGAACTAGAAATCCCTTTTAGCTTCAAATCAATGATTCAGTGATATTTAAACCTTAGTTTCCTAATTTATAAAATGGCAGAGATGGTGGGTGATGGCAAGAGTTGGACCCAATGATCTCTAAAGTCTTTTCTAGTTCTAGTAATCTATGCATTTGACTCCATATTCACTTCTGTGTCTCCTCCCTACACAAACAACAGATGTAAAGCATGTGGACTTGTAGTTCACCAGAATAAGTTGCATTGTATCCCTAACTTTTTTCTAAAGGACAGTGAAAACCTTTGAGTATGGACTGATCTAAGACATTTCATCAACTATAAAGCAAAGATCAAGTTATTTATCTCTCAAGGTGTGGTTATCATTAAATGGTCACTCCTCAAATATCAGGGAAGCCAATCTTATGAGAGACCTCCCTCCCCAAAGAATTGAACATTTTGAATATAACTGATAAGAATTGGAAGGGAGAGGGTAAGACATTCCCAAAGACCAGAGTGCCAGGGGTAGATCACCTGGAATGAACTCACGGACCCAATTTCTCTCTGAACATGATTTTAGAATTGGGGTCCAAGTGCATGCATCCAAACACACCATCATAACTGTGTCCCTAATTCTTTCAGATGATCATCCAAACATCACTTTCCATGAGCACTGATTGAATCCTGGAATCCCTAGACTTAGATGTTGCCCAGAATGGCATATCCTGATCTTAACATTTGTTGACCCACCAGCCAACTTTGGTTTAGGATGGGAGCCCCAAGCACCTCCAGTAGCCTAGATAAGGCTACATGGAACAACTATTGCAGGAGTTTAGATGTGAAAACACCACCTGAAGCTTTTGCCTGAATTTTGAGGTCATTTCATTTCCTGAAGTTTTAGGGAAATCAAAAGGGGAAGCCACAGGAGGTTAAGGAAGATTCTATTTTTGGAACAAAAAGGAACAACAGAATTATACCTCTGGATCTGAGCCTGGAGAGTTGGAATAGGGAGGGAGGAAGAGAACGAATTGTGAAGGAACAAATATATTTGTGCCAAACTTAATTAATTCTATCATTAGGAGGTAATTTGTCTCCTAGACTGTCTGAACTATTTGGCAGGTCCTCTGGCAAACTGCTGTAGCTGGCTGACTACAGCAGCTGCCAGCAGTCTGCAGCCTGCAGAAAGGTTAGCTTTATCTTGGTGTGTTGAGGCTGAATAGCTTGAATCCTAATCCAGAAGATGACCCTGTAGATCAGAAGTTCTTAACCATTTTTTGTGTTGAAGAGTCCTTTGGAAATCTGGTGAAGCCTCCAGCTGAAATTTAGAATTTCCTTCAATTACTGAAAAATATTTTTCTAAGAAAGGGGTTGATAGCTTCTTGGGGCCACAGGTGAGAATTAGGACACTAAAAGTAGATGAGCTGCTCATCCACAAAGGAAGTGTAGAAAACATTCACACCTCTTTACTCCTTTAGGAGATATGAAGGAGTTCCTTGATCAAACTTCATGGAATTATAGGGCAAATAGGTATTGACTGGCTGAAGGCTCTTCCACACCCCTGGTGGCCCTTGAAAGGGCAAGCTTGCTAACTTTGGAGTCTGTCCAGATAGGAGAAACTCTGATAGTACAGACTGCAATCTTTGGAAGTCCTAAAGAGAGGCAGATAGGTAGGAATAATGCAGCTCTATCTATTTTTCTTTCTTTTCCCTGTACCTCTTCTAGAATCCAGTGGGGGTTGGGAATGGAAGGGAGGATTTTTTTACCTTTCCTCCACATCGGGCAAGAAAGCAAGTTGAGTTGTAGAGGGGACCTTGCTTAGGTCCAACAAAGTGACCTACCTAGCAGAGACACTGTGCCCAGGGAGAACAGCATGAGAGAACTATGAAAAGAGAAAAGATATTGGTGCATTACACTGCTGGAGTGTGAATTGCCTTGGCTCCATGTATGTCTCTCTACCAGTGTACCCAATGGGTATACCCACTCTTCCTAAAGTTTTGGTATATATTTGTGGAAGAGTATGGCCCAGGTTTGGGGAGGAGGGGAGAGGGAAGCTTTTATTACCATTGTCCACATTATGTTACTATTGTTCACGTTAGGATACTATTGTTTCCCTTAGCTTCTCTTGCACTAATTGTGTCCTCTGGGTGACTATTGAAGTAAAAGCACCAGTGGGGGCTTGTATGCTATAGGTTTAAGAGTACAGATCCATAAAGTATCTTGAACCAGGAATCCCCAGGAGACTCAACCTGTAAATTTGAGTTGGGGGCAAGGAGTAGATCAGAGAGGTATAAGAATAAAAGGCACCTGGCCATGCAGGAAAACAGGCCTAACAAAGGCAAGGGGAAATAGATTTTCATTTTCTTGAAAATCTAATCAAAAGGGATTTAGAATTTAAAAAAAGAAGAGGGGAGGCAGAAAAATGCCTGAGTTTATCCACTTGGTGGACCATCTAGTCCACCCCCTCATTTTACAGATGAAGCAATTGAGGCATAGAGAATATAAATGATTTGCCTAAAGCCATAAAGGTAATGACAGAGGCAAAATTTGAACCCAACACCTCTGCCTCCAAGTCTAGCGCTCTTCCTACTATGGTAGCTATAGTGATGAACTCCTCAATTATGAATCCTCAAATATCACAGGAGAGAAAAATGTAAGAAAAACTCAATAGCAAAATCCATGATCTCAAACTTCTATCTACAAATTCTCAAAATTTAGGCAGTGAGTCTTGTAGGATAGGACTCATGATTGGGACATGATTCAAGATAATTCTAATTTATTAAAAAGAAAAAGAGGAATGATAATAGCTTTTTATATTTAGAAGGCATATGAAGAAATCCAGGAAGGGAAAGGGTGAAACAGTGAAAAACATTTAGATGGTGATCAAGAGAGGGAGAAAGAAACAATTTCACAATAATTCACAATAATTTTCTTGAACTTCACATCAATATTTTCCCCCCAGTTATCTGTAGTAAGCGTGGAACAAAGGCATGATATAATAAATAGTGATTAGGACCTTCAATTAGCCATGTAGCAGCTGGAGCTCTCTCTCTGCTAAAAGCTAATAGCCATTTGATTTGACTTAATGATAATGTCTTCCTTCAAAAGAGGAGGACCCAACAAAAGAGGTCTGTTCTAGGTCTAATTCTCACTAACCAGGAGGAACTGGTTACCAGGGTGGAAATGATGAAGATCTTGGAGGGAAGTGACTACCCCCTCCTCCCCAGAATTTGTGCCTATTGCACAAAGAAAGGAAAATCAGTCCTGGTCTCATGTAAACTCTAAATACAAGCAAAGCAGATTTCAACAGGTTTGGAGGATGAGTAAGATAGCATCCCACAGACAAAAATTCAACAGGGAAAAATAGCCCAAGAGGGTTGGAGAACTATCAAGCTTTAAATTCTGAAGTTACTAGCATTATTTGCAATGGGAAAACATTAGAAACTTTCTCAGTAAATTCAAGAGTAAATCAAGGATGTTCCTTTTCTGTACTGTTATTTGACATAGTTCTAGAAATGTTAGCAATAGAAATAAGAATGTATGACTGAATGAATGAAAAATCAATTACAAAATATCAACAGTGTCAAATGCTATGCTTAATGCTGGAAATAAAAAATACAAAAACAAGTGAATCAATTTCCATTCTTTACAAATTTATATTCTGATGGGGAAGACAACACACACAGGGGAGTGATAGAGAAGGGTATTTTGGTTTTTGCCAAGTTACAGGAATTGTGAACTAGGAACTGTGAAATCTATTGAGCATCAATTGAGACTCCTTTTCCAAAAGTGGTGGTACTATTGATTTAATTTCTGTGGCTAAAAGTGTAAAGTCAGGGCCAGGAGGGGAAGAACGCTGACAGGAGTGGGCTAAACACAGAGTGGAAGATGGCAAGATTGTTTGAGTGGATGGCTGAATGGAATGTGAAGTATAGTCTGGTCTAGAGTGGGGCTGGCTAGATAAAATACAAGTTTGCACTCAAGCCAGCTGGCTCACACCCAGGACTGCAGTTCCAAAGATGAGTAGATTAAATTACCCAGAGACCAGGCATGAAGAAAGAAATTGAAGACATAAAGACAGGCAAAGAAGAGACAAAACTGGTTTACTTAGATAAACCCAGAGAATCAGTAAAGAAACTAATTAGGATAATTAATAACTTTAGCAAAGTAGTAGGAAATAATATAAATCCAGACACTATTATCATTCCTATATAACAATAACAATATCATAAAAAGGGAAGGCATGAAATGTCCAGGAGCCAATATACTAAGATGTTCAATATAGGTACTTTTATAAAATGCTCTTTAAAGAAACAAAGGATGTAAGTACTTAGAGGAATATTCAGTGTTCATGGCTGGGTTTCACCAATATACTAAAAATGATGATAGTACTTAGATTAATTTTTATTTGTAGAGCTACATTTCTACCCTTTGCACCAAACTACCAAGGAGATATTATAAAGAACTGGACTAAATAACAAAATTTATTTGGAGAATAAATTTGGAGACTTTGGAGAGAAATAATGAAAAATGTGGAAATAAAGAGGGAAGTGTTCATACAATAGTACTTCCAGAGCTAAAATTATACTATACAGCAGTAATCATTAAAACAATTTGGTACTGATTAAAAAATAGAAAAATAGTTCTGTGGAACTAGAACTCCATTTAGAATGATGCTAAGAAAATGACTAAGGTGTACATACACTTTGACCCAGAGATCCCACTGCTAGTCAAATATCCCAAAAAAGTCAGTGCTAAAAATCAAAGTTCTCACATACACCAAAATATTTATAGCAGCATTTTTGTACTAGTAAATAGCTGGAAAGTAAGTTGGTGTCCATTGAATGGGAAATATCTCAACAAATTGTGATATATCAGTCAACTATTATTATCTTCTACTATGTTAAATGCACTACACTAAATTTTGGAGAAATTTAAAAATTTTTTTGAAAATGTATCCAATACTCCCCATCTTTATTTTTTTTAATTTAATTAATTTATTTGTTTTCAGTTTTCTACAATCATTTCCATAAATCTTAGATTTTCTCTCCCTCCTTCCCCCTTCTTTCTCTCTTCCCTCCTCTCTCCCTCCCTAAGATGGTGTGCTGCACATACATTCTTACTAATTACATTTTCACCTTAGTCAGGTTGCATGGAAGAATTAAAATGAATGGGAGAAACCATGAAAGCAAAACAAAATAAAACAAAACATGAAATAACACAAGAGAAAATGGTCTGCTTCATTCTGTGATCCAATTCCATAGTTCTTTCTCTGAATGTGGAAGGCATTTTGCCTCAAGAGTCCATTGGGAATTTTTTTAGGTCCTTGCATTGTTGTGAAGGACTAAATCTACCAGAAAAATTCCTCGCACCCTGTGCTGTGTACAAAGTTCTCCTGGTTCTGCTCCTTTCACTCAGCATCAGTTCATATATGTCTTTCCAGGCCTCTCTGAAGTCTTCCTGTTCACCATTTCTTATACCACAATAGTATTCCATTACATTCATATACCACAACTTGTTCAGCCATTCCCCAATTGATGGGCATCCCCTTGATTTCCAGTTCTTGGCCACCACAAAAAGAGCTGCTATAAATATTTTTGTACAATATTTTTTTAAAAAGGTAAAAAATAGACCCTGCTCTCAAGGAGCTCACCATCTAATGAGAGAGAAAATAAGCGAACAACTATGTACAAACATACATTGGGGATAGTCTCAGAGGGAAGATGAAGGAAGATTAAGATTAAGGAAGACTGGGAAAGACCTCTTATAGAAAATGGACTTTAACTGAGATTTGAAGGAAGCCAGATAGGCAGGAGATATAAATGAGGAAGAAAAAATATTTTTGGCATGGAGGGCAATTGAAAATGCTTGGATCTGGGAGATGGGATGCTTTGTTTGAGGAATAGGAAGGGGATCAGCATCACTGAATTGGTGAGGGAAAGTATAAGACTGAAATGGTAGGAAAGAGCAAAGTTACAAAGGGTTTTAAAAACCAAAGAGGAAATTTTATATTTGATCCTAGAAAGATCCTAGAAAGTAAAAGAGAGCCATTGGTGTTTATTGAATAAGGTATTATGGTTAGACCTACAATTTAGGAAAATCAAATTGACAACTGAGTAGATGGATGCTTAGAAGGAACGCTATGACAAATCTGGAAGCATGCTAAAAAGTAAAGATATCACCTTGCTGACAAAAGTCCATATTGTTAAAGCTATGGTTTCTCCAGTAGCAATGTATGGCTGCGAGAGTTGGACTAGAAGGAAAGCTGAGCACTGCAGAACTAATGCTTTTGAATTATGGTGCTAGAGAAAACTTTTGAGAGTCCTTTGGACATCAAGAAAATCAAATCAGTTAGCACTTGAAGACATTAATTCAGGCTATTCACTGGAAGCTGAAGCTTTGTTCACATAATGAGAAAATAGGAAAAGATTCTGATGTTGGGAAAGATTAAAGGCAAAAGGAAAAGGGAATGACAGAGGATATGATGGCTAGATAGTGTCATGGAAACAATGAACATCAACTTGCACAGACTTTGAGAGATAGTGGAGAATAAAAAGGTCTCATCACTTCATGCTTGGAATATTGCAAGAGTCTTCTGGTTGGTCTCCCTACCTTGTCTCTCTCCAAACCAATATATCTTTCACTGAGTTGTCAAATTGTTCTTCCTTTTTGTGGTATCAACAACAATAATAGAGAAGTTAGAAAGAGGAAAGGATTTTGGGGAAAGGATAGTGAGTTCACTCTTGGCATGTTGAATTTAAATGTCTTTGAGGAATCCAGTTTGAGGTACCTAATAGGCATCTAACTGGAAGTCTAGCTAGAGGTTAGGTCTGGATGAAAGAGGCGGAATGACAACCGATTATAAGATAAAGGAATTTCAAAGCTTATGAACATGGAAGTGGAGCAGTTGTAGGGGATGGCAAGATCAAGGATATGACCACCTCAGACATCTCCCCAACAGCGTTTTGAACTTCTTTGGCATTAAGCTTCTTGAGGTCAGGGATTTTCTTTCCTTATATTTGTATTCTCAGTACTTATCATAGCGCCTGGCATACTGTAAACAATAAATGTTTATTGACTGACCATTTCTTTGTGTAGTTGAGGTTGGGTGAAGACATCTGGAGAAATTAGTAAGTTGCAGAATTTAGAGGTTAGGGTATTTGAGGGGGTGCCAATATGTATGTTGAAGTATGAGGGCAAAAGTTGGGGAGGAGAAAAAGACTTACAAACCAGGCATTGAACTCATTGAGGAAGAAAGGAAAGTTTCCTAGAGGTCTGTAGAAAGCAGCTACCAGAATCTTAATTGATTAATAAATATGGATTGATTGAGTGAATTTCAAAGGATAAGAGGTAACCGATGGTGGTAGAAGAAGAGCCTAGAAGTGACAATGGGTCACTGGGAGTATCCAACTTTCCCTCCCCTCCATGGTAATTGAGACAGGAGAAATTAGTGAAAATGCAACCAGTGCTGGAAAGAGTAGCCAGAAAGCTGTGTCTTCAAGAGGACACCAGGACTAAGTGAGTGAAAAAAAAGATGAGAATGGGAGTGAAAATAGAAAAGGATTAAGATGAAATCCAGTTTGTTACCTATGGAGCAGGCATTCCAGAAAGCACAGTTCAAGGGTTGTGTAGATTCAGAGTAGGGGACTGGGGAGGAGGAGTTGGGTTGATAGGCATGGAAATAAAGGAGTTGTAGGGGGTGCTGGTGATAGAGAATGGGATTTGAATAATGGCAACTGAGGGTTCAGAATCACTGAGAAAGCATGAATATGGTGGAGACAAAGTATGTTGATCACTGAGACACAAGTTCAGGTATTGTCTATAGGGCTTTGGCCTCTAGCAGAGTTGTGTGCAGCTAGAAACGAGGCTGGGCTGGGTATGAGAAGAGTACAGGCAGGCCTTGTGGAGTATGTAATAAATCTTTGTTGAATTATATTGAATTAAACTCCACTAAATTGAATTGAAATATCTGCAGGACTGACTGTCATATAGAAAAAAAATTAGACTTCTATTTGACCCTAGCTGGAATGAAGAACAATGGATAAACCTGCAGAGGCAGATTTAAACCTACCTACTAATTAAAAGTGGAAAAGGCTAGCTTGAAAGATGGTGGTGGCAGTGATGGTGGAGATATAGAAGATGATGGTAACAGATATTTGTATAGTAGCTTAAGGTTTTCAAAGATTTTGTATACATTCTCTCATTTGGTTCTCATGGCAGTCCTATGAAATAGATATTATAGGCATCATTGTCCAAATTTCATAGTGAGGAAACTGAGTTTGCCCAGGGCTATACAGTTAGCAATATTAATATGTATGTGGAAATCCCCTAGTATGAGGGGCAGAAGTTGGGCAGGAGAGCAAGGCTGTGAACTAAGCATTGAATTCACTAAGGAAGGAAGAAAGTATCCTGTAGGTCAACAGACAATAGTCACCAGCATCTTGATTGAGCGATAAGTTTGAATTGAATGAACCTAAAAGGAAGAGGGTTCATTTGGAGTTAGACCCTGGAAGTGGCAACTGGGAACAAGGACTCTTCCACCATGACCAGTGAGTTAGAAGTTATGAGTGAGAGTACAACCAGTGCTGGAAAGGATATCCAGGGAAGCTGTGTCATCATGAGGGAGAAAGGTCTCAGTGAGTACAAGAACATGGAGGGAGAAAGAAAGGAAAAGGTTTAAGATGAAAGTAAATTTGTTCCATATGGAGCAAGCATTCCAGAGAGCAAGTAAAAGGGTTGGGCAGCTTTCGATTGGGAAGTAGGGGCAGGCTTGTATTGACCAGATTGGGTAAAAAGGACTAGTTAGTGGGGAGAGTAAGCAGGTGGAGAATGGAGTTTGTACAGTGGTAACCCAGGGTTCAGAATCACTTGGTATGGTGTGGTTATGAAGGAGTGGAAGTACTTTCATTAGCATGGAATGATTTCCTAGGGATTTGTCCCTGGGTGGAGTTGTCCCATTATCCTAGGATATCAGGTATTTATCTGTGTGTAGATGAAAAGAGGAATGGGGGAGAGGTAGTGGGGAGGCTTTGCGGAGGGTCCTTAGATGCAGGCAAGGTAAACACCACGGAACTACAGATGGCCATAGAGGATGCCTGCCTGGACCTGTTGGAAAGAGGAAATAGTCCCATGAGGCCTGTTGTATGTGAGTATAATGGACTGTTACTATGCTGTGGGAAACTATTATATCATGAACCAAGAGACAAAGAGAAACTTATAAAAGCATGCAAAATGAGGTAAGCGGAACCACAAAAGCCATAAGCAAAAACTACATCAATGAAAATGAAAGGAACAACTGTTGAAACTGAAAATGAAGCAACAAATTTGGCTTAAAAGATGTGAGAATGAACCTCCTCACCTTCTTTGCTGGCGTGGGGGACAACGGATGTGAAACATCGCATATAACACCAGACTTGATAGATATGTTGGCTTGTTTTGCTGAAGTTTTTTTAAAAAATATTTTTTATTCTTTGTTATAAGGGATGGCTCTCTGGGATGGAGGGGGACGTGTTCAAAAAGGGAGATCTTGAGAAATGTAAGTGATGTATAGACAAAAGTTATCAATAATTGTTTTAAATGTATATACTATTTTCTTCCTGCACTCCAAAAGATTATCTTGCACATTCCATGGGGTGCATGCACTCCTCTTTGGAGACCACTGCCCTAAAATTCCTGGCAGGCTAAAATGCCTTGCCTTCCCAAGCAACATGCCTGACTAAAAGTAGTAATTGGCCCAGCCTAGAGAGGTTTGACAAGTTTCCCTGGGTCTCCCCCACCCTTGGGGCCCTTTTTCCCCCCAGTAGAAAAGAGGTTCACCCCTCCCTTTCTAGATCAATCTAGCCCCTGTCCCCTGAGGGTCCTGCTTTAAAGTAATCTCTCTAGCCCAGCAGCTTCTGGTTTGTATAAACACTTTCTCTTGCCTGGAGCTATTCAGCCAGGTCTGGGAGAGTTCTGACCCTAGAGTGTCCCTCCCCACTTAGCTGCTGCTCCCTTCCACATCAAGTTCTCTGAATTGCCGTGACCTCCTCCCCTCCCCATTGTTTTTGCCCTAGGTGAAAAAATTCCTAGTTAGTCTGGGTTACAGGGACTAGAGTTTAGACTGATTGCCCAGGCTCCACCCCTGTCTTTATTGCTATTATTACAGTAATATTGCTGGGAAACCTGCTGACTGTCTCCTTTGTGGACACTGAGCTATGTAGGAAAACCTCTGGCCGTTCACAAGTGATCACAGGAAAACAATCAGGAGGGCTCATCAAGGCTTTCTCAAATGGTGAAAGAGGTAAAAAAAAAAATTTTTTTCAATTACAAGTCCATATCCTGAATTGACCTAAGCAGAAATTCTTGTCAAAAGAAAAAGAAAATATTGAAATAAAGGACCATTCGTGTTGCAACCGTGACCTGGTTCTTTGAGAAAATGAAACAGTAGGGATGCTAACAGAATGAAGAACGCCCAAGGGAGGAAGCTGAAAAGGGGAGATATAAAGTCAGAAGGGAGATAAGTATGAGAGGATGGGAGTGGGGAATCAGGACTGAAAAGTCGATAAAAAGAGCACTTGTCAACCTACTTCTCTCCCATACTATCTTGCCCCCGAGGGAGAGGAAAATTACAGGGCAAAATTCAGCATCTGTTCTTTCTTTGTCATGACAATGACTATTTCAATTTCTGAGACCTGAAAACTGAGTCCTAGGGTCATTCAGGAGCACTCTCCCAAGGTTTAAGGTCAAGTCTGTGGAAGAGGATGGCAAGGTCATGGAATCTGGTCATGCTTCAGTGACATCCAAATCTCTAGAGACCATGATTTACTAACATTCTCCTAGGTAGCAAAGGGCCCTTCTAAGACTGCAACTACCAGACCCCATAGCTCTGTCAAAGGTAACACTCAGGAAAGGGCTGATGGTAATCAACAAATCAATAAATATTTGTTAAGCACCTACCAGCATCTACCAGGCACTGCACTAAATACAGAGGATACAAAAAAAGGCAAAAGCCAGTCCCTACTGGGAGAAGCTCACAATCTAACGAGGGAGACAACATGCAAACAAACAGGTACAAACAAGCTATGTACAGTATAAATAGTAAATAATTAACAGAGGAAAGATCCTAGAATTGAGCGGAGTTGGGAAAAGCATTCTGTAGAAGATGGGATTTTAGTTGGGTCTTGAAGCCAGGGAAGACAGAGTGGAAGAGGGAGGGTGTTCCAAGAAAGGTGGATAGCTAGAGAAAATGCCAAGAGCCAAGAGATGGAGTGTCTTGTTCATGGAAGATCAAGGAGGCCATAGGCACTGGATAGAACATGTAGTTGTGAGTAAGGTGTAAGAAGACTAGAAAGGTAGGAGAGGACTAAGTTGTAAAGGGCTTAGAATTCTAAGCAGAGGGTTTTGTATTTGATCCTGGAGGAATTACTGACAACCACTGGAGTTTATTAAATGAGTATGTGTGTGTGTGTGTGTGTGTGTGTGTGTGTGTGTGTGTGTATGTGTGTGTGTGTGACAGAGAGAGACACACACACACATACACACACACAGAGAGTCACATCGGCTTTAGGAAAATCACTTTGGTGGCTGAATGGAGGATGGGTTTCAGTAGGGAGATACTCAAGGCAGGCAGACTTACCAGCAGGCTGTTGTAATAATCTGAGCATGAGGTGATGAGGGCCTGCACTAGAGTGATGGCAGCAACATGCCTGCCCACCCTCTCCAGGTTCGCTTCTGGATTACAGATACAACATCTATTCCTCCCCTAGGCTTCTTCAGAGTTTTCTGAATCTCTTGCCCTAGTTTTTTTGCAGTTAATCTAATCTAGGAATCCTTGCCCATCCTTCTGTAAGGCCTAGCCCCTCATTCCATTGATGAGTTCCCCCTGGAACTTATTTTGTGGATGGGTCCAGGGTGGCTTTTGTTCCCCTTCCTCCCCTGTTCCTGGTTCTCTGACTTCTAAACTATTGTCTCTTATCCAGGAATTTCCTTCAGTGCCTGGGATCTCCTAGCTCTGGAACATCAAACCACTTCTTTGGCCTTCTTAACTTGGAATATTTCTCTGTAATGCCTTCTTCCTTCTCTCACTGGTGAATTTCTCCTGGAGCCTCCACTATGTAGAGGGGACCAGGCTAGGCTTCATTCCCTACCTGGTTCCTAGACTTCACAATCATGGTCCCATGTTCAGTACCGATTCTACCTCACTCCCTATTTTTCAGCTCCCTTTTATATGTTGTTTTTCCCTGTTAAAATGTAAGCTCTTTGAGGAGAGGCTTATATTGCTGAATAGGCATTTTTCTTCTCATTTCAGCCCCACACTATCCAAAAAACTTGGTAGTCTTTTTGTTGGTGAGCATCTCCAAGAATACTGGAGTGGTAGCTGGTGACTTTCTTCCCTTGCTGCTAGTCACCTCTAATCAAGAGGTCCTAGGCTCTTCTAGACCTCTACAATTAGAAAAACCATCTCTACTTTAGGAGTAACCACCTTGGGATATACACTAGGTCACCTGATATCAGGAAAGAATAAACACAAAAGAGGTAGCCCAATATCCAAGGTTGGCCTTGCCTAGGTAGAACATGTGTTTTAAGATGCCAACTGTTTACAACTCCAAGACAGCTAGGATAAGGGAAAGAATGCCACCCACCCCACCCCCAGCCCCTATCCCATCACAGAAATCTTAGTATGATGTGATACCATGTGGAAGTTGGGAGGAAGAACATACTGGAAGTTATCTCTTTTTTGAACTGACTCATCTTACCCCCTACCTCTGTCACAGGTCAAGGAAACCAAGAAACTCTCAAGCGTTGTCCAAAATGCCAAGGCCTTTATGTGCTGAGTCATTACATGGGCAGAAATTGCTGGAGTCACCATCTCTTGCAAGCACAAATGTTGAATCATAAACCTGGTTAGGTGGAAGTAGGAGGAGAAGATTCATTCAAGTTCTGTCCATCTCTTATTATACGTTATTTGCTAATAATTTGCCTGGAGGCTTATTAGACCTCATCAGTTCAAATACTCAAATGAATCTGTGATTTTATTGATGTGGGATTTGCCATTTGGAGCTTATCTTTATTTAAGTTGGGAGGTGCTATTGTAAATCTGATTTCTTTGGTATTGCTGTCTAATTTTCCCAACAGTTTTTGTCAAATAGTGATTCTTTCTCCCAGCAACTGGGGTCTTTGTATTTATTTAATACTAGGGTAGCTAGGTGGTGTAGTGGATAAAAAAATGGGAAGCAGGAAGCCTCGTCTTCAAGAATTCAAATGCTGCCTTAGGCACTAGTTGTGTGACCCTGGGCAAGTCAGGTAGCCCTGTTTGTCTTAGTTCCTCATCTATAAAATGAGCTGGAGAAGAAAATAGCAAACCATTCCAATATCTTTGCCAAGAAAACTCTAAATGGGGTCAAGGAAAGTCAGAAATGACTGAACAACAGCTAAAATTACATACGTTTATTTCTGTAAATTGTATAGCTAATCTGTACCCCTAACAGAGCTCTATATTTTTAAACCAACATCAGATTATTTTTAATAATTGCTACTTTGCAGTATCATTTTATATCTGACTCTACCAAGTCTCCTTTATTCCCATTTCTTTTCATTGTTTTTCTCAAGATTCTTGATCATTTTTCCCAATATATGAATTTTGTTTTTGCTTTGCTAGTACTCTAAAGTAATTCTTGGGTAGTTTGAGTACATTGAAGAAGTAAATTAATTTAGGTGATTTTTTTTTTTATTCTACTGGCTTGTCCTATCCCAAATGTCTTAATGCAGACTTAGGAAGGTTCCTAAAGTAAAAAAAGAACAACCAAAAAACAGTACAAAGGAATCATGGAACTCAAAGCAAGATAGCAAATCAAGCCCATCTTTACTGTGGAGAGACACTCACAAAATGCAGAGCAGTCAGGCAAGATCAATAAAACTGGTCTGTCCATTTGGTCCCTGGTAGAATGGGGCACCCTGTTGGAACCCTGGAGATTCCTTCCACTAAAATCTGGTGGATTCTTACCTGGTTCTAGTAGGACCAAGCACTGGAGGAAAGGAACAAGGAAATGGATCAGAGGATTGGTACTGATTCATGTTAGAGGAGTGGAGGAAGGAAAAACTGGGAAAGTATGGCTAGTTGATACTCCTTACGAAGAGGAAAAGGGTCCTTGGTTGTGATTGCTGGAACTACTCTGACACAATAGTTTGGCTTTCCTATCAGGGTTTTTTGAGTTTCCCTGGGGCTTCTTTGTTTAGGGTGTCAGGGAAGCTACTGTATTCCCTACACCAGACCTGTACAACTTGGCAGTAAGTAGGGGCCAAAATTAAAATAGGCTAAATTTCTTCATGCCACAGATAGGTTAGAACAGAGATAGGCTGAAGATGGTTGGTTGTCGAGGTTTATGTGACAAACAGAAGAGTGCACAGTGACAATTCTACATTTTTTGCTAATGATAGTCCAGGATGCAGTGGATGACTTTGGCATCTTTGATATCTGACCAAGCTCTATGCACTCCACAGTGCCCACTTCAGCCACCTTTATGGCCATTGGAACAAATAGTTCTCATCCACCCATTCTGCCAGAGGAAGTCTTCACATGCTTGGGGAGAGACATTGTCCTAACTTACCAAAGGTTTTGAGACCCATAGGTTACCTTCAACCTGGTGAAGCCCATCTGCCAAAATGGTTTACCAGGGTGAAGATGCTGTACATGCTAGTTTCTTAGAAGTAGAAGTGAGAGAGACGGGTGACAGGTGGATACCAAAGGTGCATAAGCAGCCCTGAAAAAAAGGGGTGTAGGGTGTGTTCAGGGAGGACCAGTACCTTGGTGTGATGGTTGCCAAACCCTTTTTGGGGCTCTTTCCACCTTTGGTGTTTACCTGTTTCACTCAACTCTCACCTGTGACTCCAAAAAGCTGCAGCATGCGCAGTGGCCACACCCCAGTAAACCATTTCCACAGATGAGCCAAACCAGGTTGAAGGTAACCAAGGGATCTCAAACCCATTGGTGAGTTAGGAGGGTGTCTACCCCAAGCATGTGAAGACTTCCTGTGGTGGAATGGGCAGATGAGAACAATTTGTTCCAACGGCCACAAGGGCAGCGGAAGCAGGTGATGTGGAATACTTAGAGCTTGGTTAGATGCTTGGTTAGAGCAAGGTCATCCTCTGCAGTGTGAGCCATCGCCAGCAGTCTTGACTCTGTCCTGCCACTGGACTATGATGGCTCTGGAGGAGAGAATAAGGCTGACGACTTTGTGCAACTCTGCCTCAGTTAAATCCAATCTATGCATGAATCAAAAGATATCAACAGACATCATCTTTAGGTTAGTGAATAGTTCTGTAGATTCATAAATCTATATTCTGTCTTCCATATATTGTGCTCCTTATCATTTGACTCTGATCCATTGCAGCTTCTTGGATTCTGTTTTCCTAAGATTATGACAATTAAGATTTGCTCAAATATTTTGAGAAATTCTTGCTATTAGATCTTCAAGGAGTTTTCATGTGGTGAGCCTTTGCCGTACAACCATATGTGTCCATGGAATAAATATCTTTGGTCATTTCACCTAACAGAAGTCAGGTGCTCATTTCTTCAACCTTAGGAATGAGGGGAAAACTTTTTTTGAAACTGAAGAATAATTCTATGTGTTTAGGTGAGAAGAAAGAAGTATCAAAAAAAGAATTGGTTAGATTCAGGCTGTGCCATGGAAGATGAGAATCTAGTTCTGTTATCAGGGTTGCAACTACCTTTGCTTTAAAATCTTTGGGGATGGTGTGGAAATGGCCCATATTATTTTCAAGATGTGACTGATATGCAAATTAATCAGTGAAAACATTACTGAAGAGGTGATTTTTGGCAAGGATAATTATTTACCCAGCCAACAAAGGAATTGATTTATAGGGCGGCGTGTCCCAGACCCAGAAGATGTAGAACCACCTAGGGGTGAACTAGTAAATGTTTAACAACTTGGCTGGGGAGGGAGAAGTAGAATGTAAGGCACACAAATTTTTCAATTTAATCTGCATTATTAACCATTTCTTAAGTCTAGATAATCAACTAAATAGCAAATCAAAATTGTAAAGATTGCTCATTTCTGAAGTGTAAATGCTCACACTGAAAATATAACCATTTTTCACATGCCAGCTTGAGCTGACTCCAGAACACCCCCAACTATCACCCTTTGGACAATATCTTCCAAAATGTTGGAGTGATGGTCGGGGTGATACTTAGAATGAATGCTTTCAGACTCTCTGAAAGAAGAGTTGTACTTTGAACCTGGCTGTAGGACATCAAGAAAATCCAGCTTTGACTCAATCAAGAAATGAAATAAGTGGAATCCTTGTTTAAGAAGCATTGAATGTTATATCTGGAAGAGATTGCCTAGCTTTGTGATCTTAGGCAAATCATTTCATCTCTCTGGGTCTCAGTTTCCTCCTTTGTAAAATGAGGTTAAATGAGATTTTTTTTTAAACATTTAAACATGTCCTTTCTTAAAATTATTTACTCCATCCCTCTCATTTTGGCCAGGTAAAAGGCCATTTTAATTATCTTATTAAAATTAAAAAATTATTTTGTTAAATATTTCTCAATTACATCTAAATTTTTAATATTCACTTTTTAAAAATTTCATGTTTTAAATTCTCTCCCTCCCACCTCTTTGAGAAGGAGGATTTCAGTTAGATATGTGAAGTCATGCAAAATATTCCATACTATGCACATTGCAAAAGAAAACACACAAAAAACCCCAAAGAAAAATAAAATGCAAAAAAGATAAAGTGCTTGAATTCTTTCATAGCTTTACTTTCACAACAAATTCCTCATGAGGAAACTGAGGCACATAGAGGAAAAATTTAAAGTAGCAGTTGCCGAGGAAGTTTCTCTTCATGGGTAGGCAGTCCATGTGTTAAGTGTGAGTGAAGAGGAGGTCTACACTTCACAGGAGTGAAGACACCTGCTGAAGTGTCTTCAGGTCTTGGAGGAAGAAAATACATAGAATACTGTAATTAGTCAGGATGGACCTGAGTTTAAATGTAGCCTCTTGTTTGATAACTTGGGCAACTTATTGTATCTTACTTTCTCCTTCTGTAAAATGGGGCACGCACTTCTCTGGGTTGTTGTAAGGATACAATTACGTACTAAAGCTAGTCTTTACAGATATTATTTTATTCTCATAACAGCTCGGGGAGGTAGGGACTCGCATTATCCCTATTTCAAATTTATATCAATGCCAGCTACCACCTCCACCAGCACTCTCCTCCCCCTCCCCCTCCTCCACCCCCCCTCCCCCTCCTCCCCCCTCCTCCCCCCCCTCCCCTCCTCCACCCCCCTCCCCTCCTCCTCCCCCCCCTCCTCATCACCATCAGCGAGGATCTATCCTTAAGGTCTCACAATGGTGCCTTGATTCCCTAGTGCTCACAGAGAAGGACGAATGGGAAGGAGAGTTTCTGACAGAACCCGGACCTGAAGGACCAGTTTCCTGCGGGGAAGCCTTTGGCGGAGACACCCGCGAGCGCAGCTGGATGTGCTCGGCGGTCCTGAGGGAGGCGCGCAGTCCGGTTTCCATGGAAACGCGGCCTGGTCCCTAAGCCCGTCTGAACCCAGGATCGGTCGCGGAACCCAGACATTGCTCCCAGTGAGTAGCTCAGGATTTGCGAGAAAAGGGGGGGACGCCGGCCTCCTGGTCTCCTTGAGCTGAGGGGCGCACGAAGCCCCCCGGGTGGGAGCGGGGGTCTGGGCTGAGGCGGGGCGCGGGTTGCGAAGGTTCTTGGAACGGGCTGGGGGTGGGGGGCGGCCCAGGTGGGTTGGAAAACTCTAGAGGGAAATTGTGGGGTAGAGGACGGGGACGTTGGGGGGCAGAGACCCAGGGAAAAGCCCCTTCCCCGCCAGCCATGGCCAGCGCTTGTTATTGCCAAGCCTTCAAACGCCGCCTCCGTGGGTGGTGGTGCTAGGCGACCGCCCGAGGGTTCTGACCCGCCGTGCCCTACCTTAGGGGGTCTGCTGAAGCACGGATTGACCCCTTCTCAGCATGAAGTTTTTAAATTCATAGAGTAAAGTGCGTGTTACAAAAGAAACCAATCATATTGAAATATAGGTAAAGTAAAATGCCTAGGGTTACAAAGGAAACATATTGGAATACACTTGTTCATAATTCTTACATAAAATAAGATAGATAGGATTACAGAGGAAATCTGTCCATGAAATACAGTTATCTATTATTTTAATGTAAAATAAAATAGGACTACAAAGGAAATCTGTCCATGAAATACAGTTATCTATTATTTTTATGTAAAATAAAACAGGATTACAAAGGAAATCTATCAATGAAATACAGTTATCTATTATTTTTATGTAAAATAAAACAGGATTACAAAGGAAATCTGTCCATGAAATACAGTTATCTATTATTTTTATGTAAAATAAAATACAGATCACAAAGGAAACAAATTGTATTGAAACAGGTATATAATTTTTATGTAAAATAAAGTAAATAGGACTGAAATTTATCTATATAATTTTATGTAAAATAAAATGAATTACAAAGGAAATCTATCACAATGAAATAGTTATCTATAATTTTATATAAAATAAAATGTACAGTATTACAAAGAAAATTATATTGAAATAGTCATCTACCTAATTTTATGTAAAATAAAATACATAGATTTCAAAAGGAGCCCTATCATTGACATCGTTATTTATATATAATTTTATGTAAAATAAAATATGTAAGATTACAAAGGAAACCAATCATTGAAATATAATTATCTATGTATAATTTTCTATAAAATTAATAAATCAATCAATAAATATATACTGTGTGCCAGGCACTGTGCTATGGGCTGAGGATAAAATACATAGGATTGCACAGGAAACTAGTGATATTGAAATAGTTCCTTGTCTACCTGCTTACCTAATTTAGCCCCAAGTCTAAAAGTTTAAAGCCTCTTTGGAGACCAGCAATCAGTCAACAAGCATTTCAGTAATGCATTTAAATGCTTATTGACTGCATTTCATAGAAGATGGAGGTAGAAAATCTAGTCCATCTCCTTGCTTTGGCAGATGAGGAAACTAAGGTCAGAGGTGAATGGAATAACTTTGGCCAAGATATTGTAGCAAGTAGAATACTTAAAATTTCTATATAAGACAAATTAAACACATTATTTTTTTTATCCATTTTAAATTTTATTTTTAACTTAACCAGAAAACTGAGCATTTTTGTATACACAACAGAACAGAAAAAGATGATTTTATATAAAACTGTGAATCTTTCATGTTGCTTACTTTAAAGAAAACCTACATATACACACTATGATAAATTCCAAATGTCACTTTCAAAATTGTCTACCTTTCTCCCACTTCATTATCAACTGAGAAAAAGGTGGGGGAGACAAAGACCTTTGTAACAAACATAGTCAAGCAAAACAAATTTTGCTTGTCAGGCAGAGAATAATATAATGGAGACATGACTTATCTTTGTTAAATCTTTCAAAGTTGTTTTTCTTCACGGTATTGTCATTGTATGTATTGTACTCTTGGTTCTCTTCACTGAATTCACTTTGCATTAATTTATACCACCCAGAATTCTCAGAAATCATCACTTTCATAATTCTTACGGCATAATGTTATGTGTTTAGCCATATCTCAGTTGATATGCATCTTCTTTGTTTCTAGTTCTTTTCCTTTGTTTTTATATCTATTAATCTCCTCCAGAATCAAGAAGTTTCTTTTACTTACTCTTCCCTCTTCAGTGTTATTCTCCTTCTTGAAATCCTTTTATTACCGCTTTGTTTTCCTCTTGAGTTTGAGGTTATCTCCACACCAAAACTGCTTGCATGTGTGTTTCAATCTCCTTTGTCCATTTCAGTAGGTTCATCTCAAGCTCTTCTCATATACCCCAATTATGAGAAATAACAAATTCTTTTCCTTTTTTTCTATACCAGTATAGTCCTTTTACCTTCCCTTTTCTTTCCGCTCTTAAAACCCTCAGGCATAATTAGTCCACCCTTAGGATCTCTGTTTTTCATATTTAACTCCATAAAACCTTTTGAAGATAATCAGGTTCTGAAAAGACAATTTTTCTCTCCCCTTTAGCCCATTGGAATGTTAGCACATCATTATCTGATTGCTCAAATAAATGTAATTTTCTGGGATTCTTTTTACTCTTATGTGTTGTTGACCTGAAAACTTGGTTAGAGAAAAGGCAACAGGCTAAATGCATACATTTTATGATTTAATTAATTAATCAATTCCCCATAAAGAAAACAGTTACAAAGCGCTATGGAGTCAGAGGTGACTCTGACTACCTAGTACAGAAAACGTCTGTCTTAAGTACATTTTGCCATGAGAAGGAAACTCTCCTAATTAAGCAAATCATAAATTCAGTAAGACAAGACAATTAACAAAGCAATGTCAGTCAAATGTTGAGATTCTAAGCTGGGTAAACATATGTCTCAGGTGGTAAAGAAGGAAGGAAATCCCATCACTAGTAAGTGGCAGGCTTCCTGCCCCAAACAGGTAACTGACACAGGAAAGGGCAAACAATGTTCAATAGAAACCCAGGATGCCTATTTTTTCTTTACCCTTAATATGCCATAACATGGTATGTGTCTATAGATAATAAGATACAAAGGAAAGTCCCATTATTCAAGATATGTCATAGGTTAAAGGTCTCCCAAGGAGTGCAGAGTCAGCTTTGGCTGGCTTTTGCTGACATAGGAAGAGGTATTCTCTGAGTTTGCTTCAGAGAGAACAAAGAGATTATTCCAAAATTTTATATTAAACATTATCAGTGTGTATTTCAGAAGTCCTACTTACTTTTTGACTTTTCATCAGTAATACTTGAAAGTCCTCTATTCTGTTAAAGGTTGATTTTATAGGATTATACTCAGCTTTGCAGGGTAAAATTACTCTTGCTTGTATAACCTTACATCTTTTGGTTTTTGTACCGTATTCCAAGCTCTCCTTTCATGTATATTAGAAACATCTTGTATGATACTGACTGTGGTCCCTTGGAACTTGATCTCATTTTTGTATATGCACTTGTAAAAGCAAACACCCTGACACATCCAGGATGACCTGCTATCACAGGTTCTTTGATCTGCTTTTCTAAAAGGAAAGGCAACTTTTGAAGGATCAACAATTTTCTTTAATTGCATACCAATAGAGAAAATACAAGCAGAGAAATAAAGACCAACAGACAGGATTTCCAACTGTCTAACCATAAGCAATACAAACATCACAGATCAACAGATAGATCCAACTGTCTGACCATTACATATTTACATAATTACCAAAGAGAGAAGCACGTCCATGGGGGGGGGGGGGGTGGTGTCTTAACTTTAATCACTTCTTAATGAATAAGCCCCAAAGCAAAACCTCACCTCAGTGTGTATATATATATATATATATATATATATATATATGCACTTTTCAGATAGGAGGATATCTTGACCCTTGAGAACCAATGCCTCATTAGAAATTAACAAAAGGTGTGGGCCTTCCTACAAAACAAATGTCCGTAATCAAGCTTCCCTTAATGGGCAGGCCCATTAATGGGTGAAGAAAATTTTTAACTCTTTAGACATTAACAAAAAGTATGGGTCTTCTGACAAAACAATCCTCCCCTAATCAAGCTTCCCTTAATGGGCTCTACCTGAAGTCTATTAATGGGCAGGGAAGATCTTTAACTTTATATTAACATTACAGTACCCTTAAGAATTTTTTTTTTTTGTCATGGAAACAGAATTTTGGCTGTGGTATTCTTGGGACTTTTCATTTTGGTGATTGTTGGATTCTTAATGTTCATTCTTTGCCCTTTGCTTCTAGAACTGGATGAATTTCTCGATATATAGTATCTCTAGGCACTTAAAAAAAAAAATCATGATTTTCAGGGCGTCTAATGATTCTTAAATTTGACCCTCTTGAGACCTGTTTTCAAGGTCAGTTTTTTTTTTATAGCAGATACATTCCCCCCCCCCCCAATTTTTGATATTGTTCTAATACTTTTTGTGTTGGGGTCAATTGCTGTTTGCCTCACCTTGAACTCCCTGATAATATGTTTAAACATCTCATGTAAACTACATTTATGTGAGTAGCACACATCTTACATGTATAAGGCTGGAAATTTTGGAACCAAGTTATGAAGGCTTTCTATGTCAAATACAGGAGTTTGTATTTGATATTAAAGATAATTGGGAGTCACTGGAGTTTATTAATCAAGGGAGTGTCATAGACCAATGCTTTAGGAATATATGTATATTCTTTAGCCTTAATATCTGCCTGGAGGATAAATTGGATAGGGAAAAGACAAGAGGAAGGGAGATGATTAGGACTCTTGTTATAACCATGCAAGAAGCCCAAAATAAGGTGGTGGTCCTGTGAGTACAGAAAAGGGGACAGATGCAAGAGATATTGTGGAAGTAGAATAGGCAAGATGTGGCAACTGATTTGGGATGAGGGACATTGAAGAGTTCAGCATTAACACCAGGGTTATGAACCTGGGTGAATAGAAGACTCATTTTGTCATCAAAAGAAATTGTGACTTGACATACTCCTAGAAATGGTACCTATAGCAATAAGACAAGAAAAATAAACTGAGGGAATTAAGAAAAGGTGAATTATATCATCTATAAAAAGTGATATTTTTCAAGAAAAATGATAAATGTTGGAGAAGATATGGGAAGATTGGAAAACTAATGCATTGTTGGTGGAGTTGTGAACTGAAGTAACCATTCTGGAGAACAATTTGGAACTATGCCAAAGAGCTATAAAACTGTGCATACCCTTTGACCTAGCAATACCACTTCCAGGTCTCTATCCCAAAAAGATCATAAAAATGGGAAAAGGACCCAAATGTACAAAAATATTTATAGTAGCTCTTTTTGTGGTGGCCAAGAATTGGAAATTGAGAGGATGTCCATCAATTGGGGAATGACTGAACAAGTTATGGTATATGAATGTAATGGAATACTATTGTTACATAAGAAATGACGAGCAGGCAGATTTCAGAAAAACCTGGAAAGACTTACATGAACTGATATAAAGTGAAGTGAGCAACATTGTGTAATGACCAACTTTGATAGATTAGCTCTTCTTAGCAATGTAGTGATCTAAGAAAATCACAAGACTAAAGATAGAAAACGCTGTCAACATCCAGAGAAAGAACTATGGAGTCTAAATGCAGATCGAAGCACATTAGATTTTTTTTGGTTTTTTGTTTTTTTTTTCCTTTCTTGTGGTTTTTCCCTTAGTTTTGGTTCTTCTTTACAACATGACTAATGTGAAAATATGTTTAATATGGTTATACATGTATAGCCTGTATCAGATTACATGCCGTCTTGGGGAGGATGGAGAGGGAGGAGAGGGAAAAATTTCAAACTGAAAATCTTGTAAAAGTGAATATTGAAAACTTAAAATAAATAAGAAAAAAGAAAATCATGTTTATTTCTATTTTATGATTATTACTGGGAAAACTAGAAAGCAGTTTGATATCCATTTGTACCAACATTTCATACCATGTACTGCATTGAACTCCAGATGGGAACATGACTTAAATATAACAGGTCACATCATAAATTAGAGGAGCAGAAAAGGAGATGATTGAATTTCACTGCATAATCATTGCAGATTTTTTGGCACATTTTTGCAAAAAAACATGAAAATGCGACCATTATGTGAAGTTTTTAATTAAAAAATTGTGCCAGTATTATTTGTCTTTTAGTTCCTGCCAGTCTTGTACCAACTTTTTACTCACTAAAAACTGTCTTCCTGTAGCTGTTTCCATGCTGTTCAGTGAACACAATCACTTTCAGCTTGAAGCTCACAGAATAGTTTTTATATTTATCCACAGTCAGAAAGAAATGCTTTACATCTCTTTTACCCAGGAACCCTGAGGGTCTTCTCCTTCCGGTTTGATTTTTTTTTTTTTTATTAAAGGGGCCATCCCTTGAGCAACTACTTAAATAAGCTTATTCATTGAATGGGTGTATCTCACTTAAAGTGAGAATGCTATAAGACCTTAGCCTGAAAGGGCCAAGATCTCCCATTGCGTCCTGGGCCACCTGCAGGCATCCTGATGAATATCATGCCATTGGACCCAGAGGGCTCAGGAGAAGAAAGTGAGGTTGGTGACCTTGCACAGCCCTCCCTCATTCAAATCAAAGTCAACTGCAAGTCATCATCATCTTGATGATCATCTTCAAGAACAAAGGACAAACACAACAACAACAAAAACAACCTCTGGCAGATGAACTGTACAGGTTAGCTAGTGGGGGAAGATGCCAGTCTTATCATATCACATGACTTACCTGCTGATGGCAGCTTCTCCAGCCTACCTGTTCCCCTTGCACCTATAGTTCTTCATTGGGTTGACTGATAGTAAGTACTGTTAGTACTACAGTGCTGTAAACAAACCACGGAAATCGACCTTTGAAAATATACTGACAGTGCACCTGTGTTGAGAATTCTAGTCTTCCGGCTCGCAATTCATGAGAGATAAATGCATATTCATATGCCACTGGTGAATACATTGCCATTCTGTTTACCTTTTAAGTGGCATGACAATTATGCAGTAAAAGGTTATTAAGAAACAATTTTTGGACTGAAAAAATAAGGTATGATGATTATGCGGTGGTGATAGTTATGTATAAAATACAGTACTTTTCCCCATATGGATAGGGAAAAAGTGATTGATGAGGCAGAGATCAAGATTATAGGAGGTAAAATGGATAATTTTGCTTATACAAATTTGAAGAGTTTTTGTAGAAACAGTCATTATAGTAAAAATTAGAAGGGAAACAGTTAACTGGGAACAGATAAAGCCTTGAGTTATACCCACAGTTAGGAGGCATGATATAGATGATGACCCAGGGGAGGAAACTGAGAAGGAGTGATGAGACATGAAAGAAGAGAACCAAGAGAGTATGGTGTCATAAAAACTCAGAGAGTGAGAGCATTCTAGAAGAGAGGATGGTCAGCATGTCACATGGTGCAGAGAGGTCAAGAGTGATAATAGAGAAAAGGCTGTTGAATTTAGTAATTGATAACTTTGAAAAAAACTTTAGCTGCATGATGAAGTCAGAAGCCAGATTATAAATGATAAAAGGGAGTGAGGGAAGAGGAGGTAGAGGCAATTAGTATAAACAGCTTTTTCTAGTACTTTCTCTATGTAAGAGAAGACACATGTAGATCCATATCTTGAGCAGCTCATAGGGTCAAGTGAAGGTTTTTCTGTGTGTTTTGTTTTAAGAATAGGAGAGACTAAGTATGTTTTAAGGCTGCAGGAAGTGGGCTAGTGTATAGGGATAGGTTGAAGATTAGAGAGAAAGGCAAGGGGATGATTTTAACCTTTTTCACTTTTTTAACCTCTTCATTTATTTAGCAGAGTAACAAAGCATCTGACTAATCTATTTCTGTATGATTTAGAATGGAGAGAATAGAAGGTTTGAGTTCTTTTCTTGTCTTTGTGCGTACTGTGTGTCCACACACTGTGCTAAGTGTAAGGTATTCATAGGTTAAATAAATGGCAGAGTTCCTGCTCTCAAAGACCTTATGTATTTTTATCATAAAAATGATAAAAGATATCAGAGGAAAGCTCTAAATTGTAAGAATAGTTGAGGGTGAGATAAATTTTTTCTAGTGGGATCTGGGAATACTTTATGGAACACAGCCATGACACCTGAGCTGGGGTGTGAAAGAAGAGAATGAATTCATGTAGCGCAAATGAGGAAGGAGAAGGACTATCCTGGGTAAGTGGACTGAGGCAGGATGAAAGCTACCCTGTTTAGTTCCTTTTGGCTAGATTGTACAGTGCATATTGGGGAATACAGTAAAAAATTTTTTCTCCTTTTTATATTTATTTTTACTCCCCTGTAAAACAGCCCTACATCAGTTCTTTATACAAGGCAGTTTTACAACTTTTGAATAAATAATTGTATATGCCTACCAAATGCATTATTAGCATAGTATTAGGATTGATCTGCTGGTAATATCTTGGTTTAGGAAACAGTTTTTTGAAGTAGTTGCACTATTTTGCAATAAAAACAAAAAGCGGGTAGGAAAAATGGCAAGAGATCACCAGGCCCTTTAAGCATGTAACAGAGGTCTCTTCCAAAGATTGTCCTAAGTTTAGCCCATGTGCTATGTGTTAGGATTTTCAAAGGCTCTCAGGATAACGTCTTGCTGTATAGTTGTATAGTTGATATGAATCTTCATGGCCCTGACTTTTAATTCCCTAGAAAGTACTTAGTATTTTTGAACTATATTTGTAGTAATCTAAACTCATTAAATATTTTCAAAATTAGTGCTAAGGCAGCTATCTTCATCCTAAGTGATTGTTAGTTCTTTTAGAAGTAATAAAGCTTTTATTATTAGTGGCTAAGCTGAAAGCCAAATGCATGTGGAACAGCAGATACTAAAAGCAGAGATATAAAAAGAAGCTGTTGCCCTTTAATGCCATTCTGCAAAGGGAAGCAGACATAAATGTCTAGTGATTTTGTTTCTCACATTTAGAACTCTGCTTTTTGCCAATTCTAGGACTTGAAAGTACTTGTGTTTTGTTAGCACCTGCTTTAAAGTACCAATACAAGTTTAATTAACAAGCTTATTTTAAAAATCCCTCTCAGTAGTTTTCTGTTAGTCAAATAGTAATGTAATCTTAGTGGAATACTTACTTTTTGATCAGGCAAAAACCCCTTTTAAATTTAGTCATTTTAGCACACATTTTTATAGTACTTTAAGGTTTACACATTGCTTTCTTTTTTAACATTTGTTTTTAAAACTTCAATTTCCAAATTATCTCCTTTCCTCACTCCCCACCCCCAGTCCCCATTGAGAAGGCAAGCAATTCAGTATAGACTATACATGTATAGTTATGCAGAACTTTTCTACATTAGTCATGTTGTGAAAGAAATCATAGACCAAAAACAAACCCTTCAAGAAAAATAGAGAAAGTAAAAATGTATATTTCAGTTTGTATTCTGGAACCATCAGTTCTTTGTCTGCATATGGATAACATTTTTCATCATAAGTCCTTTAAAATTGTTTTGGATCATTGTCCTGCTGAGTATAGCTAAGTCATTCATAGCCGATCATCTTACAATATTGCTGTTACTTTGTACACATTCCACTTCACTTTGTATCAGCTCATGTAAATCTTTTCAGGTTTTTCTGAGAGCATTCTGCTCATCATTTCTTATAGCACAATAGGGGGCCATCTCCACTCATCCTGATCTATATCTTGCAATTGCACCCAGATGACTCTGGAGGAGAAAATGAGGCTGGTGACCTTGCACAGCCCTCCCTCACTCAAATCCAATTCACTTGCAAGTCATGGTATCGTCATGGTCCTCTTTGAGAATGAAGGACAAATAACAACTTGTGAGTAGTCTGAGCTGCCCCATTGGGGACCCAACCAGCCGGTTCCAATTAGGCAGCTCATCTACTTCCTCTCCTCTCTTCTTCCCTCTTCTCTCCTGCCCCCTCCCCTTTCCATCCCTTCCTTTCCCTTTTCTCCTTGCTCACCCTCTGTTCACATGGGGTTTCATGCCTTTACCTGCTGGTGCTCTGTCCAAAGGAATGTAAATTTTGGTAACTGAAAGATCTCTTGGGGTTTAATGGCTAATGTCTTTCTTAAAGACCATATCTTAAACCCGATTCATTCTGGCTCTCATTGATTGGTCAACAATGGGTCTTGAGGTGTTCCCTCAGTCATAGTGAGAATTGGAAAGACCTTAGCTTAAAAAGGCAAAGTTGTGCCACTGCATCCAGGGCCATCTCCTTTTGTCCTGATCTATATCTTACCACTGGACCTAGATGACTCCAAAAGAGAGAGTGAGTCTGGTGACTTTGCACAGCCCTCCTTCACTGACATCCAGTTCACTTGCAAGTCATGGCATCATCTTTCTGATGTCATGGTCCCTTCTAGAACAAAGGACAAACAATGACCAATGGATAGCTAGTATTCCATCATAATCACCACAATTTTTTTAAACCATTCCCTGATTGATAGATATCGCCTCAATTTTCAGTTCTTTGCCACCAGAGAAGAGCTGCTATTAATATTTTTGAATATATAGGTCTTTTTCCTTTTTGTTTTTTATCTCTTTTGGGATACAGATCTAGTAGTAGTATTGCTGGGTCCTATTGCTAGGTATGCGTGGTTATAGCCCTTTGGACATAGTTCCAAATTGCTCTACAGAATGGTTGAATCAGCTCACAACTCTACCAACAGTACATTAATGTCTCATTTTCCCCACATCCTCTCCAACATTTGTCAATTTCCCTTTGTATCCTAGGTATGAGGTAATACCTCAGAATTGTTTTCATTTGCATCTCTCCAATCATTAGTGAGTTAGAGCATTTTTTCATATGGCTATAAAAAGCTTTGATTACTTTATCTGAAAACTGGTCATATCTTTTGATCATTTATTAATTGGGGAATGGCTCTTATTTTTATAAATTTGACTCAGTTCTCTATATGTTTGAGCAATGAGGCATCTATTGGAGAAAGTTGCTTCAGAATTTTTTTCACAGTTACTATTGCTAACTATTTGTCTTCATTCTATTTCCCACCCTGTTTATTCTCTCTCTCTTTCTCTCTCTCTCTCTCTCTCTCTCCTTTCACCCTGTCCCTCCTTGAAAGTGTTTTACTTCTGACTACCTCCTTCTCCAATCTGCCCTCCCTTCTATCACTTCCTTTGTCTTATCCTCTTCCCCTCCTACTTTCCTGTAGGGTAAGTAAGATAGATTTTTATATCCATTTTGTGTATGGTATTCCGTCTTTGAATCAGTTTTGATGAGAATAAGGTTCACTCACTCCCACTTGCCTCCCCCACCTTTCCCTCCACTGTAAAAGCTTTTTCTTGCCTCTTTTATGTGAGATAATTTACTCTATTCTACCTCTCCCTTTTCCTTTCCCTCAGTATATTGATATTATCCCTTCATATTCAACTCACACCTCTGCTGTCTATATATACTCCTGACTGCTCTAATAATGAGAAAATTTTTATGAGTTACAAGTATGATCTTCCCATATAGGAAGGTAAACAGTTTAACCTTATTAAGTCCCTTGTGATTTCCCTTTCCTTTTTACCTTGAGTCTTGTATTTGAAATGTCAGATTTTCTATTCAATGTGGCCTTTTCATGAAGAATTCTTGAAAGTTCTCTATTTCACTGAATATCCATTTTTCCCCCTGAAGGATTATACTCAGTTTTGCTAGGTAGGTGATTCTTGGCTGTAATTCTAACTCCTTTGCCCTCTGGAATATCATATTCCAAATCCTCTGGTCCTTGAATGTAGAAACTATTCAATCTTATGTCATCCTGACTGTGGCTCCTTGAATTGTTTCTTTCTGGCTGCTTGCAATATTTTCTCCTTGACCTAGAGCTCTGAAATTTGGCTATAATATTCCTGGGAGTTTTTACCTTGGATCTCTTTCAGGAGGTGAGTGGTGAATTTCTATAGTTTACCTTCTGATTCTAGAATGCCAAGGCAATTTTCTTTGGTAATTTCTTGAAAGATGATACAGGCTCCTTTTTAGATCATGACTTTTCAGGTAGTCCAATAATTTTAAAATTATTTCTCCTAGATCTATTTTTCGGGTGAGTTGTTTTTCCAGTGAGATCTTTCACATTGTCTTCTAGTTTTTCATTCTTTTGGTTTTGCTTTATTGTTTCTTAATTTCTCAGAAACTCCTTAGCTTCCATTTGCTCAATTTTAATTTTTACTGAATTCTTTTCTTCTTTATTCTTTTCTATTTGGCCAATTCTGCTTTTTAAGGCATTCTTCTCATTTTTTTAACCTCTTTTACCATTTGACCTACTTTGTTTTTTATGGTTTTATTTTCCTTATATTTTTTGTGTCTCCTTTGGCAAGTTGTTGACTCATTTTTCTTAATTTTCTTGCACCACTCTCATTTCTCTTTCCAATTTTTTCTCTACTTCTTTTCGAAATTTTCAAAATCCTTTTTGAGCTCTCCATGGCCAGAGACCAACTCATATTTTTCTTAGAGGCTCTGAATGTAGGAGCTTTGACTTTGTTTTCTTCTTCTAATTGTGTGTTTTGATCTTTGTCACCGTAGTAACTTTTTATGGTCAGAATTTTTTCTGCTGTTTCCTCGTTTCCCCAGACTATTTCTTGAGTTTTAACTCTTCTTTAAAGTAGAGCTCTGCTTCTAGGGTGGAAAGTGTACTATCCCAAGCTTTAGGGGTTTTGTTGTTCTCAGAGATACTTCTAGGGACCTGTAAGTTTTCAGTTCTTCCAAGGTGGTATGATCTAAGGAAAGGTGTTTACTACTCTCCTGGCCTGTGCTCTGGTCTATCACTGTGTGACCACAAGCACTCTTTTCTGCCCTGGAACCATGATGAGGATCCCTGCTCCATCATGGCTGCAAGCTCTCATGTGGTTGCGTTCCTCCTCAGCCTAGCACTGTCACCTAAGACTACAACCTGGGTCTGAGTATGGGCAAAGCAACGGAGTCCTGCCTCAGTACTAACAAAGAGACCCCCTATAATCTCCTTTTGATCAGTTGTTTGGTCCTCTTACCTTCTGTGGGCTGAGAATTCCAGAAGCAGCTGCTGTCACTGCTGATTCAGTGGTTCCCAAGGTCTGCTCACAATTTGCTATGGCTGGGTTTGTGCTGATGCAGCCTGTACTAGACTGCTTTACTCTCGCCCAAGTTAGACAGACCTTTCTTGCTGACCTTCTAAGTTGTCTTTGGCTGGAAAATTATATTACTTCATCCTCTTGTAGGTTCTTCTGCTTCAGGAATTGTTTTATGGCATTATTTAAAGGTATTTGAAGGGGTTTTGGGGAGACCTCAGGCAAATTACTACCTTTTCTCTGTTATTTTGGTTCCCCCCTCCCATCACTCCAATTGCTTTCTTTATAGCAGTTCTTTAAGGTAGGTAATGTGTTATTCCTGTTTTTCCAGTTGGGGAACCAGGCTCAGAAAGGTTACACAGTTTAATTCCTTAGAAAGTGCTTAGTGATTTAGAATTTTATTTGTGGTACCTGACAGCTAGTTAACCGTAAGAGCTGAACATACGAACCAATGTCTTCTGACTTCATGGTCATTGCTCCTTTCATTATTTCATACTCTATTTCTTTAGGTATATAGACAGTTCCCAGGTAAATGGTAGATGATTCTTTGGATGATGATCAAAGTTCTTATTTATTTGAATAGAATAATTTTATTCTTTTCCTATGGTATGTATAGTAAGGTGATATTGATTCATTAGTGCTTCTGGGTTCAGATGCATTGTGTGGTTGCTATTGCAGAGGCAAACTTTTTTTGCTAGGAAAATCAGAATGTTTGTAAATGTTTCTTATCTTCTGTGAGTTTCCCTTTCTGTCTTTTAAATTGCCAAAGTTCGCCATTGTACTGCTTTGCTGTTTATCACATTGTGATTTTACAGGAAGTGAGTAGACTATGTTCCATGCTCCCAAGTTAGATCTCTGCCATCCCTTTGAACTCTATTTTTGTAGTGTTGTAGAGAGATTTATTTGCTTTCCTTCACTAATTAGGAAGAAGAACAAGAAGGAGGAAAAGGAGGATGCTTTGAGTTTTCTCTGTTATAATCAACCTTTAGTATGACCTTTTACTTACAAGAGTAATTCTCTTTACTTCTCATTATGGTTCCTGAGAGTGATAAGATAATCACCAAGTGGATACTTCCTTTAACTTAGTTATACCATTTCTTTGATCTATCATTTCTTTGACATAACAAGCTTCATATCTGGCCTGAACTCTCTCCGTAATTCCTTTTGAAGTAAACATTTATTAAACTCCTACTAAGTGCCAGTCACTGTGCTAAGCACTGGAGATGTAAAGAAAGGGAAAAAGATAATCTCTGCTCTCAAGGAGCTCCCAGTGTAATGAGAGAGACCACAGGAAAATAACTTTGTACAAACAAGTTATATAGACTGGCCAAATTGGAAGTAGTTGAAAGAATAGAGGTAATATAATTAAGAGGGATTTGGAAAGGCTTCCTGTGAAAGATGGTACTTTAGGTAGGACTTGAAGGAAGTCTCCATCCAGGAGATGTAAATGAGAAGAGAGAGCATTCCATATATGAGGGATAGCCAGTGAAAATACCTGGAGTCAGGAGATAGAGTGCCTTGCTCGAGGAACAGCAAGGAGATGTGTCAGTAAATTGCAGAGTATGTGGCAAAGCATAGGTTGTAAGAAGACTGGAATGGGGTGGGGGAGCAGGTTATATACAGCTTTGAATGTCAGACAGTATCGCGTGACCAAAGGAAGGCTGCTCAATAAATTTTAATTGACATATTAAATTTAGATTGATGAATATTTGTTCTTAAGGTTATCTAATACCATTTATCTTTGAGCTAGGGCCTCTTGTGCTTATAAGTTGAGTATGAATTTTAAGAGCCTTAAATAATCTATAAACCTGCAAAAACCATGGTGACCAAGGTTGTTTTCATCTCTGGAAAATAAAATTCAATTTTTGCCAAGCTTGTCTAATTAATCTTCACACTTCTCATTACATAGGAATGGGTTATGAATGAAACTTTTTAAATACACACATAAATATATATATATATAAATATCTTTATTTTTCCAGATAGGAATTTTTAGAAATAATTTTTGCTGTCAATTTAACTTTAGAGACAAAAAACTTACTAACTTTAAGTGTAAAATAAAGATAAAAATAATGTTATCAACTTATCAGAAAAATCACTTTTTTCAATGTTTATTCAGTTTTTCATTTGTAAAAAAAACATCATACATGAATGGAAAGGACAGGTGATGATAATTGATAGCAGGCACTTAAGTGAAATCTATTGAGTAACTGATAAATCCCCAGTGGAGAGAAAGCCATATAAAATGTTGTCATGGAAGAGTAGTATACTACAGGAACCAAATGTGAATAGGTGACATTTTTGTATGTTTCTTTTTGTTTTCCCTGGAAAGGTTCAATTGTGCTTCAAGCTAACTGAAGTCTTGGGCATAGAGAACACAGAAGGTTTTAGAGTGATAAATTTGTTACAAAGTCTTTGATAGTGTGCCTTTGATAACATCTTCTGAAGTCTTCTCTATTTTCTGGGGTATGTCTATGTCAGAGGTGAATCATTTTTCCGGTAGCTATGTGAGACTTGGCAGTAGTAGTCACTATTTCTGCACACACACCCCAGCCCAAGTTCAGGAACCTTACCTTAACATATAGTACTTTAGATACAGGATGATATTCTGTACCTGGGCTATATCACTGCATTATTCTATTGTTAGCTTACAAAACCAGCATATATGACCTGCACAACAGAAATAGTCAGCTGAATAGAAAAACTTGAATCCATAGTGACAAATCTCACCAAAAAACAGAAGGGTAACATACAAATACATAGAAGTGAAGAATAACTTGGAAGAAGAGAAGCAAAAAGCAGTAACATTAAAGGAAAGCATGGCTGTTATATCAGCAAAACCTTGATCTCAAAGACAGGATATGTAGAGAATAGTTAAGAATTACCAGCCTATGAGAAGAACATAGCAAGTAGAAAAATTTGAACATCGTAACTCAAGAAATTGTACAAGAAAACTTTCCTCAAACTTCTGAACATAGAAAGCAAAGTGCTAATCAAAATAATCTATGGATCACTTCCAGAAAAAAATACTGTGCTGAAAATTCCAAAACACATGGTCTTTGAATTTAACAGTTCTGTTGAGAAACAACAAATTCTCCAAGTGATCAGGAGAAAGACCTTCAAATATAAAGGAAAGGAAATTCGAAAAACACAAGACTGTTCTGTACATACTGGAAACTACAAAAGGAAATGGAATTATATGTCCCAAAGAGCAGTTTAGGTGAAGTTGCAACCCAAGGTGTGCCTAACCACACATGCATAAAAGATGAATGTGAGAAGACTTCCATGTCATGTGAGCAACAAGGTGGAAAACTGGGTATTTTCTTTAATCCCCATGACCTTTCAAACTTCTCCAAAATAGAACTTAGGCACTAAAGATAAAGCAACTTTAGCTGTTTCCATGGTACAGGACACTCAAAAGTGAAAAAAGATTAAAAAAGAAAACCCAGACCCTTGAACTAATTCATGTTTACTGGCTCTGAGGCTACCCAATACCCCTCCCTCACTTTCCACACTACCCGCCACAAGGCTGTGCCTGCAAACCTAAAGACAGGATACAGATTTACCTCAGAATCCATGCCAGTGCCCTAGTCTCCCTCTCCCTTTTTCTTTCCATTGCCTGAAAAGTGAGGCTCCAGGCTTTGGAAATCTACTCTAGTTGTGATAGACAACAATAGCGCAGACATCCAGGCAGCCCTAGCCACTCAGGAACAAATGCTTGCTGGGACTCTAACTCTGTAGCACCAGTGCTGAAAAACTGAACTGCTGGTTCTGGTGCAGACAATTGTAGTGCTAGTAGAGCTGGAGCCAGGCCAACAACTCCTTAATATCTACAGAGCAGACTATCTGCTAATGAGCTGGTTCTGGGGTGGACAGCCCTATAGCATCAGTACTGCAAAGCTCAGAACTTCCAGTGTGAGGGCAAAGAACTAAGAAATAGAGGGAGTAGAATAGGACAGTGTGTGTGTGTGTGTGTGTGTGTGTGTGTGTGTGTGTGTGTGTGTGTGTGTGTTTTGGGGTGGGGGGTTTATAGCATTCCACCAAGCCTGAGGGAAAGGGTACAGCATCCAACTGGGGCTAATTCTGATCACCCAAAAGTCAGTTGAGGTAGAGATCTAGGCTGGTGAACTGTGAATTGCTCAGTGTGGGAGGCTGAGAAGCTTCCAGATACAGGCCCCAAAGAAACCACTATTACAGAGGAAAGACTCAGAAAGTGAACAATAAGGAAAATGGATGAGTGAGGGGAAGCCTGAAATTACCAAAGAATTCAGAAAGAAGAAAACTGAAAGACCTTGAACATTAGCAGATAATCTGCAGGAAAAATAGTAACAACAGAAGGAAATATGACTTCTAGATATAGTAAATAAATTTAAGCATCTATAAATAAATGCTATAAAGGAAAGGAAAATGATCCTACACTAGGTAAAACAGAGAACTCTGTGGAGAATGTGGAACTACAGCATGCTATTCCTGATTGGTTCAAAAGAAAAATGAGATATATGAAAAGTAGAATTTAAGTTCCACAGAGCAAAAGTAATGTACAGGAAAAAAAAAAAACAACTGGAACCTGTGATAGCAAGCCTTACCACAAAAAAAAAAAAAATTGAGAATACAAGTATACAAAAGTGAAGGATAATCTAAGAGAAACAAAAAACAATAACGTTAAAAGAAAACATGCTCACTATGCAAGCAAAACATGCTAATCTCAAAAACGATGCATAGAGACAACCTGAAGATCATAGGTCTCCCAGAAGAAACATATCAGGACAAAAAACCTTAATACTACAATGAAGAAAGTGATAGAAGAGATCTGGCCAGAATTTTGAAAAGAAAGTGAAAGTCCAGTTGAAAGGATTTACAAATAATCTCCAGAAAAAAAAAACCAAAACAGCCCTGCAAACTGCCATAAGTGGTTAAATTCAGAGATTCAGTTCAGAAACAAGTTCTGCAAATGATCAGGAGAAAGACTTATAAATACAAAGGAAAGACCATTCAAACAACAAGACTATTCTGTACCCACTAGAAAACACAAGAGAGAATGGAATAATGAATTCTGATGAGCAATGGAACTCAAGATATAGCCTAGAGGGATCTATAGTGCAAATATGAGCTTAATCATACAAGACAAAGGGCATATATTCAACAGTGAAAAAAGATGGATAGTTAGGAAAAAAAGAGGCATTTGAGACATTACTACAAAGAAAACCAGACTGAATTGGTGGCAGCAGCTTCGGGAGTTCTCAGTCCACAGATAATGAGGAGATCAGACAACTGATCAGGAGATTACAGGGGGACCCTTTTTTGGTGCAGAACTGTGTTACACTGCCTGTATAAGGTTGCAGTTCCAGGGTGAGGAGGAGCATTAACAGGAATAGGGAACCTGGCCACAGTTACAGGGCAGAAAAGAATGGCTCACAGAGTAGAGCACAGGCTGGAAAAAACAATGACCGCAGCTCCTTAGATCATACCACTTTGTAAGAACTGAAAACTTACAGACCCCCAGAACTAGCTCTGAAAGGATCAGCACAGAAAACCTGAAGCTAGAGACAAAAAATTAACCAATTAACCTATTAAGAAATAGACTGGAAATTGAGCACACAACCAAAAAGGGTGATTATACAAACTTAATATGCTGACAGGAAAATCAAAACAGAAACTGAGAAGACAACAAAATCAAAGCAGCTACATGCAAAGCCTCAGAGAAAAATATAAGGGGAAATTGATAAATTTTGGAGATGTGAGATAATTGGGCCTCTAATTTAGTGTTGGTGGAGCTGTGAACTGGTCTAACCATTTTGGAAAGTAATTTGGAATTATGCCCAAAGAGTCATAAAATTGTTCATACCCTTTGACCTAGCAATACCACTATTAGGTCTGTTTCCCAAGATGATCAGGGAAAAAGGAAAAGATATTTATAGTAGCTGTCTTTGATGACAAAGAAATGGAAATGGCGTGAATGCCCATCAGTTGGAGAATGGGTAACCAAATTGTAGTATATGATTGTGATGGAATGTTACTATGCTATAAGAAATTATGAGTTCTTTCATTTTAGAAAAACTTGCACTAAATGATGAAGAGCAAAACTTGAAGAGCCAGGAAAATGTCATGTACAGTAACAGCAATTTTGTTTTAAGAACAGCTTTTAGTAACCAACTATTTCTGACTATTAAAAATAGCCAAATTAACTACAAAGGACCTATGAAGGAAGGTGCTATCTATGTCTAGAGAAAGAACTGAGAAATAGAATTATGGATTTACACACACACACACACATACATACATACATACATATTTGTGTTAATGGTAGTTATCTGGGGGGAAAGGAAAAAAGGAAGGTTACATTATAAACTTTATTATATATCAGAAAGGAAAAGCAAATTGTACATAAGAGATTTGCAGTTTCATTTGTTAAAAAAGTTAAAACAAATTAACATCAACTAAAGGACAAAACACAGCAATTGCATTTGGATGACAATACAATAAAAACATTAGCTTGGCTGGAATATCAAAAGATACCAAAAAAAAGAGATTTATTATGTATTTCCTGCCCATCCCCCAAAAAAAATTCTGAAGGAAAGATATAGCCAAAGTCTGGGGATTTGACCTGTCAGTGGAGGTGAAAAGTTAGAATAGGAATCCTCAAATAATGGTTTGTACTATTTTTCATACTATACTATTCATAGAGCTCACAGTCAAAGAGTTTACATTCTATCAATAAAAGTAATATGAAGAACAACATAATGTTTCCATTTTCTCTTTATATTTAAGTGCACAATAGGATACTTGGCACAATTTTAGTACTTAATAAGTATTTATTAAATGGAGGTAAAAAAAGAAAAATGTGAATTAATCTCAGACCTCCTCCCCCCCTTCCCCCCAAAAAAGAAAGAATTCCTGGAAGAGCTCAGAAAGAATTTTTAAAAAATCAAATAAGAGAAGTAGATGGAAAATTTGGGAAAGAAATGAGTGATGCAAGAAAATCATGAAAGAAAAATCAACAGGCAAAAGAGGCACACAGAAATACTGAAGAAAATAACATCTTAAAAAACAGAATAGGCCAAAGAGTAAAAGAGACAAAAATCCAGCAGAATTGGCCAAATGGAAAAGAGATACAAAATTCACTGAAGAAAATAATTCCTGGAAAATTAGAATTGGGCAAGTGGAAGTGAATGACTCCATGAGAGATCAAGAAAAAAAAATCAGAAAAATGAAAAAATGAAAAGGAATGTGATAGAGGAATAAGAAGGAATAAGAAGGAATAAGAGGAAAATACATAGTAATCATAATTGTGAAAAAAAATTACAGCAAGTTTTTCTCATAAAGTTTTATCTCATTGAAAAAGCAACTGACTTGGAAGATAGAATTAGGTGAGATAATTTAAGCATTATTGAACTACCTGAAAGCCATGATAAAAAAACAAACAAACCCTAGACATTATATTTCAAGAAATTATTGAGAAAAACAGTTCTGTTATCCTAAAATCAGAGGGTAGAATAGAAATTGATAGAATCCACTGTTACCTCCTTAAAGAGTTCCCAAAATGAAATCTCCCAGAAATATTTTTGCCAAGTTCCAGAGCTCCCAGGTCAAAGAGAAAATATTGCAAGCAGTCAGAAGAAAATCAGTTCAAATATCATGGAGCCACAAGCAGGATCACACAAGATTTGGGAGCTTCTACATAAAAGGATTGGAAGGCTTGGAATATGATATTTCAAAGGTGAAGGAGCTAGAATTACATCCAAGAATCACCTACCTAGCAAAACTTAGTACAATCCTGCAGGGGAAAAATGGATTTTCAATGGAATAGAGGACTTTCAAGCATTCCTGATGAAAAGACTGGAGCTGAATACAAAATTTGACTTTTAAATATAAGTCAAGCATAAAAAGGTAAACAGGAAAGAGAAATCATAAGGGATTCAGTAAGGTTAGATTGTTTACATTCCTGTATGGAAAAATGATACTTGTAAGTCCTAAGAACTTTCTCATTATTAAGGTAGTTGGAAAGAATATGCATGGGCAGAAGGCACAGATGTGAGCTGATTATGATGGGAAGACATTTTTTAAAATATAAAATTGAGAGGCTAAAAAGAGGGGTGGACCAGGAGATGGGGGAAGGGAGAAGTCAAAGGAGTAAATTATTTCACATAAAAGAGACAAGGAAAAGTGTGGAGGGGAAGAAAGGAGAGTGGCAGACACAATTCAGTCTTACTCTTATTAGTGTTGGCTCTAAGAGGGAATAACATACACACTCAGTTGGGTATAGAAATCTGTCTTACTCTACAGGAAAGAAGGAGAGGGAAGGCTTAAGAGAAAGGGAAGTACTGATAGAAGGGAAGTCAGATCCAGGGAGATGGTAATCAGAAGCAGAATTTAAGGAGGAAGGGACAGGATGAAAGAGAGAGAAAGATAAACAGGAAAAATAAGACAGAGGAAAATACATAGTAATCATAATTGTGAAAAAATTTTACAGCCAGTTTTTCTCATAAAGGCTTCATTTCTCAAATGCATAAAGGACTGAATCAAATTTATAAGAATAAAAGCAAATCCTTAATTGATAAATGGAAAAAGCATATCAACAGAAGTTTCCAGATGAAATAATCAAAGCTATTTAAAGTCATATGAAGAAATGTTCTAGATCACTAGTAATTAGAGAAATACAAATTAAAACAAGGTACTACCTTATAATTAATAGATTGGTTAATATGACAAAAAGTAAAATGATAAATGTTGGAGGGGATGTGAAAAATTGGGACACTGAAGCACTGATAATGGAGTTGTGAACTGCTTGGAACTATTTCCCAAGTGCTATATAATACCATGTATAGTCTTTGATCCAGCAATACCACGACTAGGTTTGTATCTCAGAGAGATCAAATTCAAAAGGAGAAGGACCTACATGTACATAAATATTTACAGCAACTCTTTTTGTGGTGGTGAAGAATTGGAAATTGAGGGAATATCTATTAATTGGAGAATGGCTGAAAAAGTTGTATATGATTGTTGATAGAATAGTTATGCTATAAGAAACGACTAGTAGGATGCTTTCAGAAAAACCTGGGAAGACTTATATGAAGTAATGGGAGGTGAAGTGAGCAGAAATAGAAGAACATTGTACACATTATGTGATGGCAAGCAAAATGGGATCTTTTGCTGATTTTGTTTTAGTATAATCAAGTGCCTCTGATTGAATTTTGCCTTTATCAATCAAGAGTCCTTACTGGGAGTAAAGTATAGAAGCAACAGTTACTTTAACTGGAAACAGTATATGTATTTGTATTGTTAATTATTTTAATGTAATTAAAGATCTTCCCCATTCATTAATGGGCCTGCCCATTAAAGGGAGTTTGATTAGGGAACACCTGCACCTTTTGTTAATGAGGTATTAGTTCTTAAGGGTTAGGATGTCCTCTGGCTCTAAAAAAAGGTACAAATACTCTGAGGGTGAGGTTTCACTTTGGGGCTTACTGACTGGAAGTGTTTGTTTAGCCAGAAGAGGACTCTGGGAAGTCTCTAAGAAGCCCCCCAACTTAAAAAACCCAGATGTTGGTGCTTCCCTCTCTGGTAACTATGGTCATACAGTTGGACCTATCTGTTGAATTCAGGCAGAGAAAGCCATGTCTGTTGATCTTTGATTTCTCTGTATTTTCTTTGAAGTTCAGTATTCTGACTCCCCTGAACTAGGTGAATGACATGTGCTTGGTTAAAGGAGTGATACATATGCTTGATTAAAGTGATTGTTAACCCCTCAAAAGTTGCTTTTCCTTTTATGAATGCAGATCTAAGAACCTGTGATAGCAGGCTCCCCGTGTATGTTGGGGTACTTATTGATACACAGTAACAGCAATATTGTATGATGAAGAACTGTGAACGACTTAGCTATTCTCAGCAATACAATAATCTAAGACCATTTTGGAGGACTTATGATGAAATTTGCTGTCTACCTTTTTTTAGAGAGAGAACTGATAGAGTCTGAAGGAAGACTGAAGAGAGATCTTTTTTGTTCTCTTTAGTTTCCTTGGGTTTTTTTTTTTTTGTATCTGTTTTCTTTCACAACATGTCTATTATAGAAACATACTTTTGCATGACTGTACATCAGGCCTACACAATCTGTGGCTCATGGGCCACTTATGGTCCACAGGCCACTTGTGGCATGCCAGATGATTTCCTCTACATATAAAGGATGTTTTACTCTACATTTTTTGCAGGCCACTTGAAATCCTTTGGTGCTCCATAAAAGGGCTGCAGGCTACAAGTTGTGCAGGCCTGTTTTACATGGATAGCCTATATCAGATTGCTTACTGTCTTAGACAGGGGAAGAGGGAAGAAAAGGAAGGAAGGATAGAATATGGAACTCAAAAATTTTAAAAATGTATGCTAAAAATTGCTTTTTCATACAGTTGTAAAAAATTAAATTATTTAGAAATTTTAAAAATTGACCATCAGTTTTCAGAGACATAGCAAACAAATGTAAAAATTCAAAAATAATAAATATGGCCTTTATAGACCATAATACAATAAAAATAATAATTGATTCAGGGAATACACAGTCAAAGGATATGATACAATTGGAGATTTAAATAACAATAATGAAATCCTAAGTAATAACTAGGTAAAAAAATAAATCATAGAACTAATGAAGGAATTATATGAAAAAAATTATAACAATGAAACAATGTACCAAAATTTCTGGGATGATTTAAAGCATTTCTTGGAGAAAAATCATATCCTTAGAAATATACATTAACAAAATAGAAAAAGAGAGAATTAATTACCTCAATATGCATTTTTAAAAAATTAGTAAGCCAAGAAATAAACCAACCTAAAATGAAAACAAGATAACTAGATGGCACAGTTGATAGAGTTCCTGGTTTAAAATCAGGAAGATTCATCTTCCTGAGTTCAAATCTGGCCTCAGACATATACTAGCCCTAGGCAAGTCACTTCTTCAGTTGCAAAATGAGTTGGAGAAGGAAATGGTAGAGCATTCTAGTATCTTTGCCAAGAAAACTCCAAATAGGGTCATGAAGAGTCAGACTGAAATGACTGAACAACAATAAAATAAACTCAGGAGAACAAATATTAAAAACCAGAGAAGAAATAAACTGGGCCTTGGGCCCTCCTTTCCCCAAAAAAAACCCTTTAGAAATGATAAATAAAACTGATAACGAGTTCTTTGAAACAGCTAATAAAACTGATAAACTTTTAGTTTTTCCAGTTAAAAAGAAGAGGGAGTAAATCCAGTCAACAAAATAGCAGATGAGCAAAGTGAAATCACATCAAAACAAGAAGAAAAAAAATTTATCAGAACTTAGCAGTTATATGCTGACAAAACTCAGAACATAAAAGAAATAGAATAGTCTCAAAAAGAAAATATTCAAGCAGAGAGAAGAACAAATAGAGATCTGAAATAACCAATCTTAGAAAAGGAAATAGAAACAAAATACAATATAAAGGGATTAGCAAAGAAAAAAAATTTCCTGGTCTAATCAGACTTCTAAAAGGGGGTAGGGAGAAAGGAACAAGTATTTATTAAGCACTTACTGTATGGAGCTGTGTTAAATGCTTTACAGATATCTCATTTGATCCTCACAACAACCCTGGGAGGTAAATGAAGCTAGTATTGGCCAAATTTGAACTCTGGTCTTCTTAACTTCAGGCCTAGCACTTGATCCACTGTACCAACTATTGTTTTAAATAATTGTTAAAGAACAATTAGTCCTCATACTGCACAAATTCTCAAAAACTGAGAAAGAAGGCACTCTTTGAAATTGCTTTCATGAGACACATAGCCCTAATACCTAAAACAGGGGAAGATAAAACACAGAAGGAGAAATATATACCAACGTTGTCAATGAATATTGATTCAAAAACTTTAATATGTATTGTGAATAGATTATAATGATTTATCCAAGAAATCATTCACTGTAAAAGGGATGAAGTCAGGAAGATCTGAATTAAATCCAATCTCAAACATTTTAGTAGCTGTGTAACTCTGGATAAGTCATTTAACTTTGGTCTTCCTTGGTCTCTGTTTTGTAAAATGGGGGTAGTAATATCAGCTTTCTGTCCAGGATTGTTGTGAGGATCAAATGAAATAATTCATGTAAAGTGCTTACTACAGTGCCTGGCACATAATAAGTGCTTTATATAGGCTTATGAAATGAAAATTGATGCAAAGTTTTCTCTTGTTTTAGTATATTATTATTTTTTCTAATTGATTATAATATATAATATAAAAAATAATATGATTATTAATTATAAGCATATAAAAAAATTTGCCTCTCCCACTATCCCATCCCTACTGTGCAAGTAAAAAAATACTAACTTCTCAAATAAATCTGTCAGTACGTATCTGCATAGTCCAGTCAAACAAAATCCTCACATTAGCCATGTCTGAAAACGTTTCTTTTTGTAGAAAGTTAGTGTCATTCCATCTCTTTATTCTTTTAGATTTCTGGTTTATCATTGCATAAATCAGAATTCTAAAACTTTTCAAAGTTAGGTAACAATAACTTCAGCAAAGTAGCAGGATTTAAAATAAATCCACAAAAATATCAGCATTTCTGTATGTTACCAGCAAAACCCAGGAGAAAGAGATCATTGGTAATGGAGAAAGCACTTTCAGTTGAGTGATGAGGTTGAAAGCCAGATTACAATTAGTTTAGAAGAAAGAGGATAGGAAGTAGAGGCAGTAACTATAATTGACTTTTTCTAAGGGAGTTAAAATGAGTAAAGTAGGAGAGCTATAAAATAGTAGCTAGCAGGGATAGTGGAATATTGTAAGGATTTTTTGTAAGATAGGAGAAACTAGGACACTATTAAAGGCAGCTGGGAAGGAACCAATATATAACAAGAGACTTGAGATTATATAGGGAGAGAAGAGAATGATAGTAGGGGCATTCTCTTTGGAGGTGATAGGATCACGAGTACATGTAAGGGTTCACCTTGGGGAGGAAAATGGCAGAAATTTCCCAAAGATGGATTCCTGATGCTTTTTCCTTTCTCTCCTATAGACTCTACAATGCTACCACAGGAGAAAGAACTGGATGAACTGTTGGCTTGTAAAAAAGAAGAGTGGAAAACATTACAAGCCCTCCGAACCCAACTGCAAGAAACAGCTTTACAAGATGCCCAGCGGCAGCTCCAGGAAGCAAAAGAGAAGCTCAGTCAGTTGAAAAAGGACTTCACCTATAACTTGCAGGTCCTAGAGGAACGGGACTGTGAGCTGGAGCGTTATGATGCTGCCTTTGCCCAAACCAGTATGTTGGAGGAAGCTAGAAAGGCAGAGGTAAGTGAGCTCAAGATAGAAGTGGCCAAGCTAAAGCAAGCAGTTGCCAAGGAAACCAGGAAGCGAGAAGAACTGCAGCAGCTTTATCAGCACCGATTGCAGGAGCATCGCCTAGAGCTGGAGCAGATACACAGGTAAGGAAGCCCTTCCCTCCAGAAATGGATAGAAACAGCCCTCTAAAAAAGGCAAATCTAGGTAGGTAAGGATAATTCTCTATGGGACATTTTCATATAGATAACTGCCACTAATTGTCTTTCCCAGGATGTGATATAACTGTGATATCGATAAGCACGGAAGGAAGGAAACAAGCATTTATTAAGCAGCTACTGTATGCCAGGCTTTATGAAAGCTAAATCACATGCTTTACAAATATAATCTCATTTGATCCTCATAACAACCCTGAGAGGTAGGTGCTACTATTATCCCCATTTTATAGTTGAGGAAACTGAGGCAGACCAGAGATTAAGTGACTTCTTTAGAGCACACAGGTATTCTAAGTGTCTGAGGTCTGATTTGAACTCGGATCTTTTTCACTCCAGACCTAGCCCTCTATTTCCTGCTCCACTTAGCTTCTTCTATGCATACCTTTAGGTAAAATTGAATCATTGGATATTAGATAGGGTTAAGAATTTATTACTCATTCATAGTTTGTTGGTTTACAAGATGCCATTAAAACTACTTGTACTGGAATAAGCTATTGAGAAAAATGTTAGTCTCATGCAAAGTAGATTTGGTCAAAAATATTACTTAAATTTCTGGTTGAATTAATTTAATATATTTTTCCTATTAAAAATACTATTGCTTATTGCAACCATGATGTATATTCTTCATAACATGTAGTAGATATATGGAATTTTGGAGTTAGAAGCAACCATAGAGATCTTCTAGTTTAATACTTTCATTTTATAATTATGGATACATGTTCAGAGAAGTTATTCACCAACAGATTTTTCTATAAATATCAAAAGTGCCAATATCTTTTCAGTTATCTAGATTTATAACCTCTGTGTCACTCTTACATGGCCATCTGCCTTCTCACAATCTCTCACTATACATATTCAATTAGTTATCAAATTAGGTCATTTCTATCTTATTATCTTTTATATATATTTGTGTATATGTGTATGTATATACAAATATATGCACATATATGTCTATATCTTTGTATCTTGCTAAATATTCTAGTAAATACAGTGTGGATTTGGTTCCAGACCACCACAATAAAGTGAATATTCCAATAAAGCAAGTCACACTAATTTTTTGGTTTTCTAGTACATATAAAAGTTATGTTTACACTATGCTAAAGTCTAGTAAGTGAGATACTATTACGTCTAAAACATGCCTTAGTTTAAAAATACTTTATGGCTAAAAAAATGCTAATTGATCTTCTGAGCTTTCTACAAGTTATAATTTTTTTGCTGGTGGAAGATCTTGCCTTGACGCTGATGGCTGCTGACTGATCAGGGTGGTAGTTGCTGAAGGTTGGGTTGGCTGTGGTAGTTTTTTAAAATAAGACAGCAGTGAAGTTTACGGCATTGGTTGACTTTTCAGGAAACATTTCTTTGTGGCGTGTGATGCTGTTTTGATAGCATTTTACCCAGAGTAGAACTTCTTTCAGAATTGTCGTCAATCCCTCTCAAACTCTGTTGCTGCTTTATCAACTAAATTTATGTAATATTCAATATGGTTCTATTTCAGGGAATAGGGAGACCCTAGGAGAGGGAGAGAGACTAGGGAACAGCAAGTCAATAGAACAGTGAAAATACACACGTTTATTGATTAAGTTCATCGTCTTATATAGGTGCTGCTTGTGGTACCCCAAAATAACTACAATAGTAACATAAAAGGTCACTGATCACAGATCAGATAACAGATATTTATATTTCAAGAAATTACCAAAATATGACACAGAGACATGGTGTGAACACATGTTGTTGGGAAAATGGTGCTGATGAACTTGCTCCGTGCAGGGTTTCTACAGTCCTTCATTTTGTAGAAAAACACAGTGTATGTAAAACATAATAAAGCAATGCACAATAAAAGAGATATGCCTGTAGTAGTACCAGTGTTCTGAAGCCAATAAGTTACTCTTTCCACTACATATACTGTACCACCTCTATACCCTATAAATTTTAAAGTAGTGATTTATTTTAATATTTTTTCAGATAATTTCATAGTTATTTCAGGAAAATGAATTATATTTTGGTTAGTTTATTTACTGAAACAAATATGAAATCATAAGATGAATAATGGGTTAATTGTAAATATTTGAGAGATATGTCCCCCATGTTTTATTATAGAACTATCAAACTCAGAAATTTTATATTACTAAATTTATTTATTAAAAACCACATGTATTTGGAATGTTTTTCTTCAACAAAAAACTTATCATATAAGGCAGAGTTCCATATATAACTTTTCATAACTTATGAAAATTCAGTTATTATGCACTGAAAAAAAAAGAAAAAGAACAGTTGAATCCTGGCAATTTCACCTGTTATTTTACCCAGTGAACATATGCCCTGGAAGAAATGTGAGAGGGGAGCGTGGAAATTGCCTCCTCTTTGTACTCACGTGTTCTGTTTGTTTTATTTAAGCTGTCAGTACTAATGAAAGGGTCAGGCCTTAATTAGATTTCTTAGCCTCCTTGTTCACATAGAAAGCTCTTGCTATGTTTTCTTTGACTACCTTGTATGCTTTCGTCTCATGGTGAAGCAGGAAGAAGAAACAGTTGTGTGATGTTACCGCCCTTTGATACAATTGCATCTTTGAGTGAAATCCTTTCAAGAGTATTTTTTTCCCTTATCATGTTTTCCTGCCAGCTGACTCTTTAATTGTTTTTGTTTTCTTTTGTTTCAATGGAAGTCAATAGAAACTTCTCTTCTGATCAATAGTTTAGCTGGGTATGTGAAAATTAAAATTGATACTCAATTGTTTCTGTAGCAGTCATCTCAGATCCATTTGCCTTCTGATATAGACCACTTTCTTTTTAGAAAGGTCTTTTTCCAGCTACAACACTTTTCATTTAAAATTTTTATTAACAGATTTTGCTTTTATTTCACCTTTTCTGAATCACCATTTGACTTCCCCATTCTTATCCAAAGAGACATGCCTAAATTGAGAAGGAATAGTGATAGGGACTAAACTTGTGATTTTATTGGCATAGAAATCTCCTAGATGCAGAAATTCTTTTTTTAAAAAACTAATTATTTGTTTTCCGTTTTCTACAATCACTTCTATATGTCTTAGATTTCTTTCCTCCTCCCCCCCTTCCTGTGATGGTGTGCAGTCTTATACAAGTTCTACACATACATTCTTATTAAATACAATTTCACCTTAGTCATGTTGAGCAGAAGAATTAAAATGAATAGGAGAAACCATAAAACAAAACAAAACATAACACAAAAGAAAACGGTCTGCTTCATTCTGTGATCCATTTCCATAGTTTTTTCTCTGGATGTGGAAGGCGTTTTGCCTTAAAAATCCATTGGGAATTTTTTAGGTCCTTGCATTGCTATGAAGGACTAAGTCTGCTAGAAAAATTCCTCACACACTGTGTTTGTTGCTGTGTACAAAGTTCTCCTGGTTCTGCTCCTTTCATTCAGCATCAGTTTATGTAAGTCTTTTCAGGCCTCTCTGAAGTCTTCCTATTCATCATTTCTTATAGCACAATAGTATTCCATTACGTTCATATACCACAACTTGTCCAGCCATTCCCCAGTTGATGGGCATCCCCTTAACTTCCAGTTCTTGGCCACCACGTAGAGAGTTGCTTTAAATATTTTTGTACATGTGGGACCTTTTCCCATTTTTATGATCTCTTTGGGATGCAGTCCTACAAGCAATATTGCTGAGTCAAAGGGTATACACATTTTTGTAGCCCTTTGGGCATAGGTCCAAATTAAATGTAGAAATTCTAATTGCCTTCCAGTGCAGGTTGGTACCTTCTTTGCAACACAGAATCTTTTTTCTTTTTTTGCTCCAGTTATATATGTAAAGGTATTTTTAATGTTCATTTAAAAAATTTTCAGTTCCAAAAACCTATTGCCATATTAGTCATATTGTGAAAGAAGACTCAGACTCAAGGGAATAAAGATGAAAAAATACAAAAAGTAAAAAACAGTATGCTTCAAAATCTTCATTCAGACTCCATCAGTCCTTTCTCTGCAGGTGGATAGCATTTTTCATGAATCCTTTGGAATTGTCTTGAACATTGTGTTGCTGAGAATAGCTAAGTCCTTTACAGTTGATCATCCTAAAACGTTGCTATTACTATGTACAGTGTTCTGGTTCTGCTCACTTAACTTTCCATCAGTTCATGTAAGTCTTTTCAGTTTTTTGGAGATCTGCCTGCTCATTATTTCTTACAGCGCAACAATATTCCTTTATAATCATGTACTACAACTTAATCTGCCATTCCCCAACACTTGGGTATCCCTTCAATTTCCAATTCTTAGCCACTACAAAAAGAACTGCTATAAATATTTTTGTAGAAATAGGTTCTCTCTTCTCTTTTCCGCTTTTCAAATCCTTTTGGGATACAGACCTAGTAGTGGTATTGCTGGATCAAAGGGTATACACAGTTTGAGAGCCCTTTAGGCATAATTCCAAATTGCTCTCCAGAATGGTTGGATCAGTTCATAACTCTGCCAAGAGTGTGTTAGTGTCCTGTTTCCCACATCCCCTCCAACATTTGTCATTTTCTTTTTTTTGTCCTGTTTTTGTCAGTCTGATACAGATAAGGTAGTACCTCAGAGTTTTAATTTGCATTTCTCTAATTATTAGTGATTTAGAGCATTTTTTCATATGTCTATAGATAGCTTTGTTTTCTTCATCTGAAAACTGCTTGTGCATATCCTTTGACCATTTATCAATTGGGGAATGATTCGTATTGTTATAAATTTGTCTCAGTTCTCTATAAATTTGAGAAATGAGGCCTTTATCGGAGATACTTGCTGTAAAAATTATTTCTCAGCTTTAAAAAAAAATTTATTTAGTATTCCATTTTCTTCCAGTTACATGTAAAAACAATTTTTAACACTTGTTTTTAAAACTTTGAATTCCAGATTCTCACCATTCCTCTCTCCCCACCCATCCCCAAGCAATTTGATATAGGTTATACATATGTAGTCATGCAAAATACTAGAAGTCTATTGATGTATGTGAACCACAAAGACTTTATTATCAGCTTAATGATGTTAAATCAGTTTAGATTTCTGTAGAGCCACCTTGTGGTTAGATAATTTAACATCAGGTGTTTCAAACTTTCTTATTTGTGAATGACTCTCACATAGGAACAATACTACCATTAGAACAAGAGCCTGAGTGTTTGACCACTAGAGTCCTCCTGGTTCAGTTGCTGACTCCAGAGCAACTAATCTTTTGCCAGACCTACCTATGGAGGCCGAGATGGGTTACAGATATATTGAACTGGGACTGAAAAGGCTATTTCTCATAAAAATAATATTACAAATAAGAATTAGGTTCTATAATTGAGTTACATAATGAGTTAAACAGACTTTTTGGCTTAACCTAGATACCTAGTCCTCTTTCTTAACGTTTTCCCTCTTTGTGTTCCAAATTTCAAACAACTGACTTTTGATTGAACTTTTACAACGTAATCCATTTATAAGCTGGGATTACTTATATTATCTGTTTATATTTGAATGTGATTTGCTGATGACTTTTCCAGGCCAAGCATGGTAGAATTTGTACTTAGACTGCTAAGAGGCATATATAACGTCATCCATTATTAGTTCCTAAACCTGTATGAGATGATCTGATCAAGAGGAGCTAAGATTTCTTTTTTCTACTCTTTTTAAGAAGCAGGTAAAGTTATTTTGTCTATATACATTTAGGTAACAGCAGAAGGACATTGTAGGGTCAGTGATTACATTCCAGTGTTTAATTTGAGTAAGATAGCATAAGGAAAAGTTGTACTCATATACTTTGTCCTTAGCTATTTATTTCCTTGATTTTTTACATCTTCATAGTCTATTCAAAATATTTTCCTAAGTTTTTAAAATATTTTTTAAAATTATGACAACAAATAATCAATGGACATGAACATTCTCATATACAAAGATATATGAGAATATGTAAAATATATAATATATATAGAATATATAAAAGAGTACTGTATATATACTTGTGAATCTATTATGTACAATTTATTTTTAAAAATTAAATATTACTCCAATTGCTAGTACTAACATTGCCCTGCTTATCTTTCTCCTGAATTTCCTTCTGCTCTCTTTTGTGTGTTTTTAAATGTTTCATTGATGCTCTTTTCTTTTTCTTTTGTATTATATAACTACCATTTATAACTACCCGCTTCTCCAAATTAAAAGCCTCCATATTAATACATAAATATACCTAAGCAAAACAGATTTATATTGTATGATGTCTGTCAGAAAGCATGTTTTTTGAAAAAAAATTGCTTTATTTTTCCCCACTTATGTGTAAAAACAATTTTTAACATTTTTTTAAAACTTTCCAAATTATCTCCCTCTCCCCTCCACCATCCCTATCCCCACTTCCTTGAGAAGGGAAGCAATTCTATATAGATTATACATGTGTATTCATGCAAAACATTTCCATATTAGTAATGTTGTGAAAGAAAACATAGACCAAAAAAAGACCTCAAGAAATATAAAGAAAGTAAAATAAGTATACTTCAATCTGTATTCACACATCATCAGTTGTTTCTCTGGGGATGGATAGCATTTTTCATCATAAATCCTTTAGAGTTATCTTGGATTATTGGATTGCTGAGAATAGCTAAGTCATTAACAGCTAGTCATCTTACAATATTGCTGTTAGATTGTACACAGTACATTTCACTTTGCATCAGCTCACGTAAGTCCATGCTTTTCTGAGAGCATCCTGTTCATAATATTCCATCATAATCACATACCAAAATTTGTTTAGCCATTCCCCAATTGATGGGCATTGCTTCAATTTCCAGTTCTTTGCCTTCAGAAAAGAGCTGCTATAAATACTTTTGTATATATAAGTCTTTTTCCTTTTGGTTTTTATCTCTTTTGGGATACAGACCTGGTATAGCATTGCTATGTGAAAGGGTATGGATGGTTTTGAGCATGGTTCCAAATTGCTCTATAAAATGGTTGAATAAATTCATAACTCCATCAATTGTGCATTAATGTCTTATTTTTCCCACATCCCCTCCAACATTTGTCATTTACCTTTTCTGTCTTGTTAGGCAATCTAATAGGTATGAGGTAGTATCTCAGAATTGTTTTAATTTGCATTTCTCTAATCAATTGAGTTAGTATATTTTTTATATGACTATAGATAGATTTGATTACTTCATCTGAAAACTGATCATATCTTTTTATCATTTATCAGTTGGGGAATGGTTCTTATTTTTATAAATTTGACTCAGTTCTCTATATGTTTGAGAAATGAGACCTTTATTGGAGAAACTTGGTTCAAAGCTTTTTTCAGTTACTATTGCTAACTGTATTTCCCTCCATCATATTGCCCCCCCCCATTTATTCTGTTCTCTCTCTTCTTTCACCCCGTCCCTCCTCAAAGATATTTTGCTTCTGACCACCCCCTCCTCCAATATGCCCTTCCTTCTATAACCTTTTCCCCTTTTCTTATCCCTTTCCCCTACTATTTTCCTGTAGGGAAAGTAAGATAGATTTTTATACCCAATTGAGTGTGTATGTTATTTCCTCTTTGAGCCAATTTTGATAAGAGTAAGTAAGGTTTGCTCACTTCCCCTCACCTCCCTCTTCTTCTTCTCCACTGTAAAAGTTTTTTCTTGCCTCTTTTTAAGTGAGGTAATTTGCCTCATTCCACCTCTCCCTTTCCTGTTCCTCTCACCTCTTAATTTTATTTGTTTAGATATCATCCCTTCCTATTCAACTCACACCTCTGCCCTCTGCCTATATTTATATTCCCTCCGACTATCCTAATAATGAGAAAGGTCATATGAATTACAATTATCTTCCCATGTAGGAATGTAAACAACTTAAGCCTATATAAATACTTTATGATTTTCCTTTCCTTTTTACCTTTTTATGCTTCTCTTGGGTCTTGTATTTAAAAGTTACATTTTCTATTCAACTCTGGTCTTTTCATCAGTAATGCTTGGAAGTCCCCCTTTTCACTCAATTGCCATTTTTCCCTCTGGAGGATTATATTCTGTTTTGCTAGGTAGGTGATTCTTGGTTATAATCCTACCTCCTTTGTTCTCCAGAATATCTTATTCCCAGTTCTCCAGTTCTTTAATGTAGAAGTTGCTAAATCTTAGGTTATCCTGAATGTGGCTCTACCATACTTGAATTGTTTCTTTCTGGCTGCTCCAATATTTTCTACTTGGTATATTGTTAGATATGTAAACAGTTGCTGTGGATATCCATATATATCCATATACACACATATCTATCTATCTATCTGTCTGTCTGTCTGTCTGTCTGTCTGTCTACCAATTGAATCACACAGAATAATAAGCACTCCGTTTACTCAAAGCTTGATCTTGGGCCAAGAAACTAAAGCATAGCATAACAACTTATTACCAGGGTGGCCACATAACCTTAAACATACACAAAAGAAATTTACTCTTTCCTCCCAACAAGTATGGGCACAAGGCCTACAATCAAAATAAATCATTCAGTATATAACATACATTCTTTGGAGGGCAGAATCTTTGGGGTATGAGCAACCAGCTCCTCCTCCCTCAGGTACTGTCCCAAAATACTGTTTATACAATCAGGAGATCCCAGGCCAGGGTCTTACCTTAGCAGAACATATACCCAGGGGTAGCAGAGAATGTAACACACTCCACCCCTAGGTAACATTAGGTTGCAATCCCCTCAGTCAAAACAGATGTTGAAGTCCTGAAAGTCCTTGTTGGGGTGTGTCCTTCTTTCTGTGTTACTGTTGCAGGCTCCTACCTGGCACTCTCAGATGCACACATGCTCTAGTGAGCTAAAGAGTCCAAGTCCTAACACTGTTCCAGCCCCTGCTTCCAAGTCCTAAGGGGCAGCTGGGCAACAAAGCCAACAGGGTGGGTCTCTGGGGAGTTGTGGCACTTCCCCCATCCCACCATAGACAACTCGACCCCTTGGGTCCCAACCCATCCCAAGGGGACATAGCAGGAAAGCACTTTCACTGTTCCTGCCTTGCTGCAAAGTTTTCATCTTGCCCCAGGGCAGAGTCACAAGCTCTGTGATTTCTCCTCTTTCAGGTCCACTGACTCTCCCACTTGTCTAGGGCTAAGTCAGTCTGGGTCTCCTATAGCATTTCTTCAACTCTTGCAGCTCTCTAGCTCCCTTCTTATCAAGGGTACCCACAGTTTTCAGCAAAATCATTTCAAGGCCTTTAGGGGTAGAGGGCACATCCTCCACTCTCATCCCTTGGGAAGACTCTGTAGAACCATAGCTACAATAACTGGGAAACAGCTATCCCAGTCCCACTAAATCCCATACTAACATCATCCACTTGTTCAGGGGAAAGGTCAGCACCCTGAAAGTGGAGAAAATCAGTTTCTTTCAAGCAGATCCAGTAGACAGGTCTCCAATTGTCTGGTGATCATAGCGCACACCTTGCCATTGCCAGCAGTAATAAACAATGCAGAAAGATACTAACATCATCCACCTATTCAGAGGAAAGGTTAGCACCCTGCAAGTGGAGAAAATCAATTTCTAATATCATCCACCTATTCAGAGGAAAGGTCAGCACCCTGAAAGTGGAGAAAATATGTCACCAGACCAAGAAAGCATCAGTATGTGGGTTCACATTCAAAGCTAGGGAGTCCCTTAACAACAACTTCCCAGAGTCTTGTCCAAGAAATCAAAAGGTCTCAGGTGAAGTGTCCTTCCCATGAATGAGCCCCAAGTCAAGATGTAATTTTCCAGAATATATACTGATAGACTCAGAGCCAGAAGGTGCAAAAGCTTACATGACTCAGCACTGGGTATGTTACAACTGTGAATGACCAGGGTTCAAAGGAGATTGATCCTTTGGATATTTACCATTTAGCATGAGGTTGGGAAACTGAGATTGTCATGGCCATGGATCCTGGGAAACTAAACTCCAAAAAATAATAACAAAAATCCCACCTTGCTTACACTTACATTTGGGAAATCTGGAATTTGGCTATATCATTCCTGGGAGTTTTCATTTTGGGATCTCTTTCATCAAGTGGATTCTTTCAATTTCTACCCTCTGGTTCTGGAATATCAGGGCAGTTTTCCGTGATAATTTCTTTCTTTCTTTTTTTAATGTATTTATTTAACTTTTAACATTCATTTTCACAAAATTTTGGGTTCCAAATTTTCTCCCCATTTCTCCCCTCCCCCCACCCCAAAATGCCAAGCATTCTAATTGCCCCTATCACCAATCTGCCCTCTCTTCTATCATCCCTCCCTTCCCTTGTCCCCATCTTCTCTTTTGTCCTGTAGGGCAAGATAACTTTCTATATCCCATTACCTATATTTCTTATTTCCTAGTAGCAAGAACAATATTCAACTGTTGTTCCTTAAACTTTGAGTTCCAACTTCTCTTCATCCCTCCCTCTCCTCCCATTCCCTTTGGGAAGGCAAGCAATTCATTATAGGCCATATCTGTGTAGTTTTGCAAATGACTTCCATAATAGTCAGGTTGTGTAAGACTAACTATATTTCCCTCCATCCTATCCTACCCCCATTGCTTCTATTCTCTCTTTTGATCCTGTCCCTCCCCAAGAGTGTTGACTTTAAATTGCTCCCTCATCCCACTGCCCTCCCTTCCATCATCCCCCCTACCCTGCTTATCCCCTTCTCCCCCACTTTCCTGAATTCTAAGATAGGTTTTCATACCAAAATGAGTGTGCATTTTATTCCTTCCTTTAGTCGAATGTGATGAGAGTAAGCTTCACGTTTTTCTCTCACCTCCCTTCCTTTTCCCTCCACTAAAAAGTCTTTTGCTTGCCTCTTTTATGAGAGATAATTTGCCCCATTCCATTTCTCCCTTTCTCCTCCCAATATATTTCTCTCTCACCCCTTGATTTCATTTTTTAAAGATATGGTCCCATCTTATTCAATTTGCTCTTCTCTATCTCTCTTTCTGTGTGTGTGTGTGTGTGTGTGTGTGTGTGCGTGTGTGTAATCCCACCAACTACTCAGATACTGAAAAGTTTCATTCCTTGATAATTTCTTGAAAAATGATGTCTAGGCTTTTTTGTTAATCATGGCTTTCAGGTAGTTCAGTAATTTTAAAATGAACCCTCCTATATCTGTTTTCCAGGTCAGTTGTTTTTTCAATGAGATATTTCACATTGTCTTCTATTTTTCATTCCTTTGGTTTAGAATTTCTTGATTTTTTATAAAGTCGTTAGCTTCCATTTGCTCCATTCTAATTTTTGAGGAATTATTTACTTCAGTGAGCTTTTAGACTTCTTTTTCCATTTGGCTAATTCTGCTCTTTAAGACATTCTTCTTTTCATTGGCTTTTTGGACTCCTTTTGCCATTTGGGTTAGTCTGTTTTTTAAGGTGTTATTTTCTTTAATATTTTTTGGAGTCTTCTTTAGCAAACTGTTCACTCATTTTTTCATGGTTTTCTTGCATCACTCTCATTGTTCCTCTAGCTCTCTTACTTGACTTTCAAAATTCTTTTTGAGCTCTTGCATGACCTGAGACCAATTTTTATTTTTCTTGCAGGCTTTTCATGTAAAAGCTTTGACTTTACTGTCTTTTTCTGGTTATATCTTTTCATCTTCTTTGTTACCAAAGTAAGATTCTATAGTCTGAGTTTTTACACTGTTTGCTTATTTTCCCAGCCAATTACTTGTCTTTTTAACTCTTTGTTAAAGTAGGACTCTGCTTCCACTGTGGAGGGTATACTGTCCCAAGCTTCAGGAGTTTTGTGCAGCTGTCAGCAATATTTCTAGGGGCCTATAAATTTTCATTTCTTCCAAGGTGGTATGATTGAAAAAGAGATGTTTACCCCTTTCTTGTCCTGTGCTCTGGTCTATGAGTGACCACAAGTACTTTTCTGCCTTGAAACTGTGAGAGGGATTCCCTCTCCACTGCAACCACAAGCTCTGTCATGACAGCACTCCTCCTCAACCCAGGACCATCAACCAGGACTGTAAGCCAGATCCAAGCAAGGCAAAGCTAGGGACTTCTGCCTCAGTACCAGTAAAGAGATCCCTACAGTTCCCCCTCTGATCAGCCTCTTGATCCCCCCACTGTCTGTGGGCTGGGAGCTCCAGAAGCAACCCCTTTTGCCACTGCCACCCTGGGGTTGGGGCAGGATTGCACCCCTCTCTCTCCCAGGTCCTAAGAGACCTTTCCTATTGACTAAGTTGTCTTTGGCATTTGTGAGTTGGGAAGTTTGGAAACTGCCGCAGCTGCAAGACATCCAGTCCCCTTAGGCCTGCTCCAGGTTTCCCTGGGCTGGTCTGTGCCAGCATGGCTTAAGCTGGACTATACTCTTTTCTCAGACCGGTGTAACGGATCTTTCCTGTCAACCTTCTTGGGTTGGAAATATGTTTCACTTTGTCATTTTGTGTTTCACTCTGTCATTTTGTTACTCTCAAATTTGTTGAGTCATTTTTGCAGGGGCTTGAGGGAGAGCTCAAGCAAGTCCCTGCTTTTACTCCACCATCCTGGCTCTGCCCACCATGCTCATCATTTCTTACATCACAGTAATACTCTATTACAATCATATACTACAGCATGTTTAGTTATTCCCCAGTAGATGGGCATCTCTTCATTTTCCAATTCTTAGGCACCGCAAAAAGAGTTGCTATAAATATTTTTGCACAAATAGAGCCTTTTCCTTTTTTCCTTTATTTTTAAATCTCTGGGATATGGCCATAGTAGTGGTATTGCTGGATTAAAGGATATGACAGTTTTATAGCCCTTTGGGCATGGTTCCAAATTGCTCTCCAGAGTGGGTGGATCAATTCACAACTACACCAACAGTAAGTACATTAAAGTCTCAGTTTTCCCACATCCCCTCCAACATTTATCATTTTTCTTTTTGTCATATTAGCCAATCTGATAGGTATGAGGTGGTTCCTCAGAGTTGTTTTAATTTGCATTTTTCTAATGATATTGATTTAGAGTATTTTTTCATATGACTATAGATAGGTAAAACTACCTGTTCAGATCTTTTGACCATTTTTCATTTGGGGAATGACTTGTATTCTCATGCATTTGATTCAGTTCTCTATATATTTGAGAAATGAGGCCTTTATCAGAGATACTTACTGTAAAAATTTTTTCCTAGCTTTCTGCTTTCCTTCTAATCTTGATTTCATTGGTTTTGTTTGTGCAAAACCTTTTTAATTTAATATGATCAAAATTGGGCCTAAATTCTTTTCTTATCCACAGATTTGACAGGTAGACTATTCCATGCTCCCTTAATCTGCTTATGGTATTACCCCTTCTGTTTAAATCACAGACCCATTTTGACTTATCTTGGTATACAGTATCAGATATTGGTCTATACCTAGGTTTCTAGTTTTCCTAGCAGTTTTTGTTGAATAGTGAGTTCTTGTTGCAACAACTTGAATCTTTGGGTTTATCAAAGAATAAATTACTATGGTCATTTACTACATTGTGTTGTGTTCCTAATTGATTTCACTGATCCACCACTCATTTTCTTAGCCTGCACCGTATTGTTTTGATGATTACCACTTTATAATACATTTCGATGTACTCTGCAATCAAGTGACGCTGGCCCCCTTGCTATTCCTTGATCAAATTCTCCATCTCCTGACTTCATGAAACTTCATTTACTCTCCCATTCCCTGAATGTTCTTTTTCTCCTCACCTCTGTCTCTTGGCTTCCTTGACTTCCTTCAAGATTCATCTAAAATCTTACTTCTCCAAGAAACCTTTTGTAATCCCACATCATGCTAGCATCTTCTATCTAATATTATCTCTAATTTATTCTGAATTTATCTTGTTTGTACATAGTTGTTTGCATGTTATCTCCCCTATTAGATTGTGAGTTCCTTGAGGGCCAGGACTATTTTTGCCCTTTTTTGTATCCCTAGCACTTAATAAATGCTTATTGACTTAACTTGACAATGACTTGATAAGAAAAATGCAAATCAAAAAATCCCTCATGTTTCACCGCATACCCAGAAATTGGTTTGAATTGACATAATCAATGTTGGATGGGTTGGGGGAAGATAGGTAGGCGTATTAGTGCATTTTGCAATTATTCTGGAAAACACTTTGTAATTAGACAAATAAAGAAAGTATATAATGTCCGTACCCTTTGAGTCAAAGATTCCCTTACTAGGAGATGAGATACCACCAAAATAGAAACACTGTCACTGTTTCGTTTATCTCAGTCATATTCTATACTCCCAGACTTCCTGGATAGGTTCCCTCAACGTGTGTTAAGCCTAGAAATTCCATGGCCAAAGTAGTCTGGGAAACTGATCAAAAAACAGTATTAAAAAAACCAGTAAAATAAAAAAACCCCAGCAAAAACAGTGTGTCTTTAGGTACTCATTGGATGCTACAGACTATATATGTTAATACTAGCTGAGACATATTCATATAGTTTAGCATCTTTTATTTTCACAATAACCCTTTAGTGTAGAGACTACAGGAATTATTATCCTCATTTTATGGATAAGAAAACTCAAGCTCAAAAAGGTTATATCACTTGCTAAAATTAGAATGTGTATACCTCTTAACTATAAATCCAATCCTCTTTCCACTACCCTGTCTTTATTCAGAGTAGTCACTGTAAGTTATAGTAGTCAGGAAATTTTTGTAATCTCTCCATACCTTGTAAGTTGGAGGATAAGAATCACATTATATAAGACTTGGAAAGGACCTCAGATTCAACCTAATTCAACCCCAACTTAGCATGAATCCCTTCCACAACTTCCCTAATAAGGAGCTTTCAGCCAGTCCTTAAGGAAGAAGAAACTCACATGCACCTGAAGCACAATTCATTTTATGGTTTAGAAATCCCCTTATGTTCTTGGTTGTACTTCAGTTTGTCAATGCCTTTCTTAAAGCATAGTAACCAGAACTGACTATACCATAGGGACTAGCACCTAGTAGTATAGGTGTGATCTAGCTACAGTGGACATTGGGACTATTACCTCCTTCATTCTGGAATAATTGTGAACATATCACAAGGAATATTCATCTTGGACTTGAAATGTTTTATTTTATTTACTTTTATTTTCACTTAAAAAATAGAATTTGTTATGGATTCTGCCTGTGGGACGCCAGGATTTGATAGGTAAACTTTCACCTTATTTTGCCCAGAACCTTCACTTTCTGGCCATCTTCACATCATACAGCAGCCCAGCCCCTTTTCTGCCTTTCAGTTTTCTGAACCATCTTTCATTAGAATATAAACAACTTGAGGGTAAGGACTATCTTACATGTTTATTTTTAGGTCTCTGCTGGTTAGTATTAGTACACTATAAATACTTAATATATGTTCTCTCTATCTAGCAAGATATCTGTCTAAGGTTGTAAATTCCTATGAGGCTGGGACTGTCTATAGTCTAAGCTTTTTATAGCTATTTTTGTATATAAAAGATGTATATAAAGCACATTTAAATGCTTAATAAGTAAAAACCTTTCAGCAAACTCCCTGTAGTAAGAATGCTAGGAAAGTCTTTGTGTCTATCCCTTGCTTAAGGTTTCTTTTACTGCTATATTTTCTTGTTTTAGCAACAAGAACTGTGAAATTGACCACCATCGAGAACGATATGAAAAGTTGAAGTGGCAGTTGGAAAGAAAACTCCAGGAACTGGATGGTGAACTTGCTTTGCAGAAACAGGTATGATATATTTGGAAGTCTTTTCTGCTGCTTTCTGACCGCCAAAGCTAGCTAGACTTTAAGGCTGTTTTATTTGAGGCAATTGGGGTTAAGTGACTTGCCCAGGGTAACACAGCTACTAAATGCCTGAGGCCGGATTTGAACTCAGGTCCTCCTGATTCCAGGGCCAGTGCTCTATCCATTGAATCACCTAGCTTCCCTCCTTTGAGGCTATTTTAAAAAGTCACAGGTTGAGGAAGAAGAGATTGGGAGTTTTTTCAAACACAAATCATATCTCTGGCTCTTAAGGCAGAAATGTTTACATAAGTTTTCATTGACTAAAAATCTAAAGAGTAAAATTAGTGTGTTTGGGAGTCTGGAATATACATTAACATCTCTAGAAATCTACCAGAGTGCTTCATTCTCCCATGCTAAATAAATCTAAGAGTTGCTTAATCAGTGACTTGAGGGAAATATAAAGTAGCAAGTATCATTCAAGTCCCCTCCAACACTACCTGACTCTAAAACAGAAGGACCCTTTTCACCTTCTTTTAAATTGTAATAGCTGAATCTTTCTCAACAGACATCAATACATAAATATTATCATAATTCTAAATATAGATTTATTAATTGGCAAGAACAGCCCCAAATCAGCAAATGCTTTTTGCTTTTTAAAATTCTTGGCTCTAACATCTGTGAAATCCTAGCCCTGGTAAGGAAAAGGTCTAAAGCAAAGGTGTCAGACCCTGCTGGCCAGTAACTCTCAAGTGGAGCCTGAACCAGAGTGAAGTGAATGTTTAACAAATACATAAATATTTAGCAAAGTAATAAAAATACAGCAGAACACAGATAATGTTAATATGTGGTTTCCTAAGTTAATATGAAGGGATACTTATGTACAGGTTAGTAGATCCTGTTACTATTTGAGTTTAACATCACTGGTCTGAAGGACACACATATTACTCCTAAAAATTAAGGACTAGATTACCAAATTCATAGGGCACTGGAAATGTTCTAGGTGAAAAGATAGTATTACTTTTGCTCACTACTGACTTCATGGAGATGAAAAGTGATAGCACTTATTGGCTTCCTGCATTTGATTCAAGATAATTTTGTCCAAAGAATAGCCCTGCTCTCTCAAATAAACTGAAATTTCTTTTTTAAAAAATTATTATTTATTTTAAACATTCTTTTCTTTTTAAATTTTGAGTTCCAAATTCTCACCCTCCCATACCCCCTGAGAAGGCAAACAATATGATATTAATTATACATGTGGAATCATGCAAAACAAATTTCCATATTAACACTGTTTTTTAAAGCAAGAGAAATAAAGAGAAAATTATTTCAGTTTGCATCCAAGAGTTCCTCAGTTCTCTCTCTGGAGGTAGATAGCATCTTTTCATCATGAGTCTTTTGAAACTGTCTTGAATCATTGTATTGTTCAAAGTAGCAAAGTCTTTTACAGTTGATCATCATTATAACATTGCTGTCACTGTGTATGATTTTCCAAATCTCACTTCACTTTGTATCTGTTCATATAGGTCTTGCTAAGTTTTTCTGAAACACCTCATCATTTCTTTTCTTTCTTTTTTTTCAGGTAGAGGAGTTGATAATTAATTAGTTAATTTTTAGTTTTCAACATTCACTTCCACAAGATTTTGAGTTCCAAAATTTCTCCCCCTCTCTCCTTTCTTCCCACCCCAAGACATGACGCATTACGATTATATCTTCTCCCAATGTGTCCTCCTTCTATCACACCTCACCCTTCTCTCATCCACTACCCCTCTATTTTCTTGTAGGACAAGATAGATTTCTATACCCCATTGCCTGTATGTCTTATTTCCCAGTTGCATGTAAAAACAATTTTTTGCATTCATTTTTAAAACTTTCATTTCTAACTTCTTTCCCTCCCTCCCCACACATCCCCACTGAGAAGGCAAGCAATTCGATATAGATTATATATGTATAGTCATGCAAAACACTTCCTTAATAGTCATGTTGTGATAAACTAATTATATTTTCCTCCATCCTGTCCTGCCCCCCATATACTCTATTCTCTCTTTTGACCCTGCCCCTCCTCAAAAGTGTTTACTTCTAATTACCCTCTCCTGCTATTTGCCCTTCCTTATATCATTCCCCCACCCCCATTTATCTCTTTCCCCCCATCTTCCTGTAGTGTAAGATAGATTTTCATACCAAATTGAGTGTGCATGTTATTCCCTCCTTAAGCCAAATCTAATGAGAGTAAGGTTTACTCTTTCCCTCTTACCTCCCCACTTTCCCCCTCCATTAAAGAAGCTTTTTCTTGCCTCTTTTATATGAGAGATAATTTGCCCCTTCTGTTTCTCCCTTTCTCCTCCCAATATATTCCTCTTTCACCTCTTAATTTTATTTTTAAATATCATCCCTACTCAACTCACCCTATGCCCTCTGTCTGTATAATCCTTCAAATTACTCTAATACTGAGAAAAGTCTCAAGAGTTACAAATATTATCTTTCCATGTAGGAATGTAAATAGTTCATCTTTAGCTCTTCCATGGCCTGAGCCCATTGAGTGGGCTGGGATATAGAAGCCTTGACTTTTGTGTCTTTCCCTGATGGTAAGCATTGTTCTTCCTCATCAGAAAGGAAGGGAGGAAATGCCTGTTCACCAAGAAAGTAACCTTCTGTAGTCTTATTTCTTTTCCCTTTTCTGGGCATTTTCCCAGCCAGTGACTTGACTTCTGAATATTCTCTTCACACCCACTTCGCCTCCGGATCTTCCCAGCCAGAGCTTGGGGTCTGAGATTCAAATGCTGCTTCCCAGCCTCAGGGCTTTGGGTGGGGGCAGGGCTGCTAGTCAGTGTGAGATCAAGTTCAGGTGCTCAGGCGGGAGTGCTGGTACATAGGGCACATTCATATTCTTGTCTCAGAGGGGAATGCAAGTATAAAGATAGTTCCATTCTCACTAGGGAAAAAGACAGCCTCCTCCTCCCAGTGGCTTCACACACTGTAGCTGCTCCAGAATTCGCTGGGAGTTCTTTTTTACAGATGTTCTATGGGCGGTGGGTTTGGAGCTATGTGTATGTGCGTCTTTCTACTCCACCATCTTGGCTCCGCCCCAATAGTTCATCTTTAGTAAGTCCCTTATGATTTCTCTTTCCTGTTTACCTTTTCATGCTTCTCTTGATTCTTGTGTTTGAAAGTCAAATTTTCTATTCAGCTCTGGTCTTTTCATCAAGTATTCTTGAAAGTCCTCTATTTTATTGAAGTTTGATTTTTTCCCTTGAAGTATTATATTCAGTTTTGCTGGGTAAGTGATTCTTGGCTTTGATCCTCGTTCCTTTGAACTCTGGAATATCATATTCCAAGCCCTTCGATCCCTTAAAGTAGAAGCTTATGTTATTTTGATTGTGTTTCCACAATACTTGAATTGTTTCTTTCTGGCTACTTGCAATATTATCTCCTTGACCTAGCAACTGTGGAATTTGACTGCAATGTTCCTAGGAGTTTTCCTTTTGGGATCTCTTTCAGAGGCAATCAGTGGATTCTTCCAATATCTATTTTACCCTCTGGTTTTAGAATATTAGGGTACTTTTTCTTGATAATTTCATGAAAGGTGATGTCTAGACTTTTTTTTGATCATGACTTTCATGTAGTCCCGTAATTTTTAAATTGTCTCTCCTGGATCTATTCTCCAGGACAGTTGTTTTTCCAATGAGATACTTCACATTGTGTGCTATTTTTTCATTTCTTTGGTATTGTTTTATAATTTCTTAATTTTTCATAAAGTCATTAGCCTCCATATGCTCCATTCTTATCTCTAAGGAGTTATTTTCTTTAGTGAGCTTTTGGACATCCTTTTCCATCTGGACAATCCTGCTTTTTAGGGCATTCTTCTCCTCAGTGGCATTTTGGATCTCTTTTGCTATTTGGGGTAGTCTATTTTTGAAGGTGTTATTTTCTTCACTATTTTTTTGCATCCCTTTTAGCAAACAGTTGACTTGTTTTTCTTGGTTTTCTTGCATCACTCTCATTTCTCTTCCCAATTTTTCCTCTACTCCTCTTACTTGATTTTCAGAATCCTTTTTGAACTCTTCCATGACCTGAGACCAATTCATATTTTTCTTGGAGGCTTTGGATGTAGAAGCTTTGACTTTGTTATCTTCTTCCCTTTGTATATTTTGGTCCTTCTTGTCACTAAAGTAAGATTCTATAGTCCAATTCTATTTTACTTGCCATTTACTTGACTTTTGTGCTCTTTGTCAAGGTAGTTCTCTGTTTTCAGTGGGTGTGTGGGGGGGTGTGCAGTCAGCTTCTTGAACCCCTCACACTCTGTGGGCCTAGAGCTACAGAAACAGCTACTGCTGCCTTCCCTGCTGCCGCTGTGGCTGCCACAGGCTCCTCTACCCTCTCCACCCCCCTGGGGCTGTGACCAGACCCCCTATTTTTACACAGGTCTGACACGTTTTTTTCCACTGATCTTTCAATTTGTCCTTGGCATTTTGGGGTTGTGAAGTCAGGAAATCACCACAGGTGCCAATGATTCAGTCCTCCCCTCTCCTTCCCCAGCCCTGATTAGGTCCCCTCTGAGCCAGGGTGGCCCATGCTGGACTGTGCTCTGCTCCCGGCATGGTGTGATAAACCTTTCCCATCAACCTTCCAAGCTTTCTTAGGCTGGAGATTTGCTTCACTCCATCATTCTGTGAGTTCTGCCGCTCCAGAATTTGTTTAGAGTCATTTTTTACAGGTATTTCACTGGCTTGGCAGGGAGAGCTCTAGAAGTCCCTGCTTCTACTCTGCCATCTTGGCTCCACCCCCTAAACTGAAATTTCTTAGAAGTCATCTTTTTGAATATTGTTAATTTGAGAAAATACACAATTCATATGTATTCAATTTTGAACTTGAAAGGGCATTAGAGATTATCCTATCCAAACCTCAGTTTACAGATAAGTAAACTGAGACCTAGAGAAGTAAAATGGTTATATTTGTCCAAGGCCACATAGATAGTAACAGAATTAAGATTTGAATCCAGATATTCTGTACACTCAGTGCTTTTACTATACTCCATTCAAAAAAAATATATTATTGAGCTCTTACTATGCCAAGCATAATAAATAGGTACCTGGGAGAAGAAGGATGGGGAGAAAAGGGAAGGGAGGGCATACAGAAAAGAATAAGGCATAAACTTCCCCCTTCATGGAGTTTATGGTCTAGTGGAGAAGATGAGACATGTATAATAGATAACTATAAACTCACATGAAATTTTAAAGTGTAATGTATTAAAATCATTTTGTTTCAGACAGTAGAAAGGTTATTTTTAGCTGAGGGTGTTGGGAACCTTTTATGAAGGAGGCAACGTTTGTTTTGAACTTTCTGGCGTGAGTTGGAAACTTGTAGATGAAACCCTTAGGAGAAGGGAAGCCATGAAGTCTTATATTTAATATGTTATGCTATTATCATTTAAATCCTCTTTTATATAGAGTGTTAATATATTGTATATTGTATAGTCACACCTGGATATTAGTGGGTAATGTAGTAAGATAGTGGGTTTGTTTTCTTTTTCTTCAGATGATGCATTTAAGTGTTATAAAATCCCTTACAGCTTTTATTTAAAGCCTGAGAAAAGAAAACATGGTAACCATTATAAGTAGAAAATTCCATGTATTATAATTTGGTCAGTTAAAAAAAAGTTCATGTACTTTTGGTACTGTTTCTTTTTTGAAAAAGTTTCTTCACATCTTATTGATGCTTTTGATTTTTACATCATAAGAGTCATTTCCTAATATGCTTTCTTTTTTCTCTTTCTTCCCTTTCAGTGAATCTTCCCTTGTAAATACATAGAGGAAAGTAGAATGTAAGAAGACTGGAAAGGTTGTACTAGGATAAATTATGCAGGGCTTTAAAAGCAAAATTGAAGATTTTATATTTGATTCTGGAGTTAGCAGGGAACCTGGAATTTACTGAATTAGAGAATGACATACTTAGACCTGAGCTTTTGGAAGCTCATTTTGGCAGCTGAGTGGAGGATGGACTGGAGGAGGGAGAGAATTGAGACAGGGAGATCAACCAGTAGCCTGTTATAACTCTAGGCATGAAGTGATGAGGATCTGCACTAAAATCAGAGGAGGGAAGGGGACTTATATGAAGACAATATTGTGAAGGTAGGAATTGACAGCATTTGGCAACAGTTTGGATATGAGGAATGATGGAAGTATGGAATCAAGGATAACATCTCAAGGGATGGTGGTGCCCTCCCTAGTAATGATTGTTGTCCTTCATTCTCAGAGAGGACCAAAATGACATCACTATGTTGGGGTTAAAGTACAGAGTGTCTGACTGTAGCTGATCAGACGAATATGAGCTTGGAAACATACCACAGATTCAGCATAAATATTCCATATGAACATTTGGAGTGCAGATATCTCTAAATTTCTATGCGTCACATTTCTTTTGAGCTACTGAAATTCTCTTCTGTTCAAACAGTATAGTGACTTTTTTGATGCAGGCACATCAGTCTGGCAGCCCTTTGCCTGTGTCTCCCATGTCTCACAATTAATTCCAGAATTCTTCAGAGAAACCTTGAGAATGTCTTTATATTGCTTTTTCTGACCTCCATGTGAGCACTTGCCTTGTATGCATTCTCTGTCTTTTATTTATTTTTATTTTTTTAAATTTATTTGTTATCAATAATCATTTCCACAAAATTTTCAGTTCCAAGTTTTCTCCCCATCTCTCCCCTCCTCCCACCCCAAAATGCTGAGCATTCTAATTACCTCTACCACTAATTGGCCCTCCCTTCTAACATCCCTCCCTTCCAACATCCCTCCCTTCCCTTATCCCCATTTTCTCTTTTGTCCTGTAGGGCAAGATAAATTGCTATACCCCATTACCTGTATGTCTTATTTCCCAGTTGTATGCAAGAACAATACTCAACAGTTGTTCCTAAAACTTTGAGTTCCAACTTCTCTTTCTTCCTCCCTCCCCACCCATCCCCACTGGGAAGGCAAGCAATTCAATATAGGCTATATTTGTGTAGTTTTTCAAATAGTCATGTTGTTTAAGACTAACTATATTTCCCTCCATCCTGTCTTCCCCCCCATTCTATCCTCCCCCCCATTTCTTCTATTCTCTCTTTTTGACCTTGTACCTCCCCAAGAGTGTTGACTTCTAATTGCTCCCTCCTCCCATTGCCCTCCCTTCCACCACCACCCTCACCCTGCTTATCCCCTTCTCCCCAACTTTCCTGTATTATAAGATGTTTTCATACCAAAATGAGTGTGCATTTTACTCCTTCCTTGATTTAAATGTGATGAGAGTAAGCTTCACATTTTCCCTCTCACCTCCCCCCTTTGTCCCTCCATTGAAGTCTTTTTCTTGCCTCTTTTATGAGAGATAATTTGCCCCATTCCATTTTTCCCTTTCTCCTCCCAATATATTCCTCTGTCACCCCTTAATTTTATTTTTTTTTAGATATGATCCCTTCCTATTCAACTCACTCTGTGCTCTCTGTCTCTCTATATGTGGGGGGTTATGTGTATAATCTTACCAACTACCCAGATACTGAAAAAATTTCAAGAGTTACAAATAGTCTTTCCATATAGGAATGTAAACAGTTCAACTTTAGTAAGTCCCTTATGATTTCTCTTTCCTGTTTACCTTTTCATGTTTCTCTTGATGCTTGAGTTTGAAAGTCAAATTTTCTATTCAGCTCTGATCTTTTCAGCAAGAATGCTTGAAAGTCCTCTATTTCATTGAAAGACAATTTTTTCCCCTGAAGTATTATACTCAGTTTTGCTGGGTGGGTGATTCTTGGTTTTAGTTCTAGTTCCTTTGACTTCTAGAATATCATGCCCTTTGATCCCTTAATGTAGAAGCTGCTAGATCCTGTATTATCCTGATTGTATTTCCACAATACTTGAATTGTTTCTTTCCAGCTGCTTGCAATAGTTTCTCTTTAACCTGATAACTCTGGAATTTGGCTACAATGTTCCTGGGAGTTTCTCTTTTTGGATGTCTTTCAGGAGGTGATCAGTGGATTCTTTCAGTATTTATTTTGCCCTCTGGTTCTAGAATCTCAGGGCAGTTTTCCTTGATAATTTCATGAAAGATGATGTCTTGACTCTTTTTTTGGTCATGGCTTTCAGGTAGTCCCATAATTTTTAAGTTGTTTCTCTTGGATCTGTTTTCCAGGTCAGTTGTTTTTCCAAAGAGATATTTCACATTATCTTCCATTTTTTCATTCTTTTGGTTTTGTTTTGTGATTTCTTGGTTTCTCATAAAGTCATTAGCCTCCATCTGTTCCATTCTAATTCTGAAAGAACTATTTTCTTCAGTGAGCTTTTGAACCTCCTTTTCCATTTGGCTAATTCTGCTTTTTAAAGCATTCTTCTCCTCATTGGCTTTTTGAACCTCTTTTGCCAGTTGAGTTAGCCTATTTTTAAAGGTGTTAAACTGTTCAGTATTCACAGGAATATAATAGTGAGGTCAGCACGGGAGTTCTATAGGCAGGCAGCCTATTATCTCTTTTCTGCCACCCACACTTTCCTCCCAAACACTGAGCTAACTCAGGCAGTGTTGTGCATCAACCTCATCATCTGTGTATATGTCCCTGAAAGTATACTGTCAATGTAAGTGAACTTATCCACCACATTCAGAATTTCTCCATTTGCTCTAACCAGTGGTTCCACGTATGGATGGTGCAGTGGTGGCTTGTGGAGAACCTTGTTTTCTTGGTTTTAGTTGTTAGATCAAAATTAGCAGAAGCAGTAGAGAAGTGATCTATACTTTCTTGCGTCTCAGCCTTAGAGGCTACATTGAGTACATAGTCATCTGAGGGCAAAAAGTTATGCACCAGCTCTCCCTCTTTAGTCTTGGCTTGTAGCCTTTCAGTTAAATAATTTGTTGTCAATGCAGTAGTTGACCTTGATGCCATTTTCATCCTTGTTGAAGGCATCTGACTGTGTTACTGAAAGCATCATGCTAAAAATAAAAAGCATAGGAGCAAGCACATAGTCTTGCTTCACTCCATTGATGACTGGGAAAGCTTGGAAGTGGTGGGTGATGACACAAGATCAAGGGGATAATCAGCAAAAATTATGATTAGATAACACATTTTTAGAGTTCTTAACATAGGAATGGTTGATAAGTAAATTCAAAATACAAATAAAGAAAGGATTCCTTACCCCACACTGAGCCCACGTGCCCCTCTCTCATGCCACCAGTAATGCCTATCAAGTAGAGGTGGTGAACAAATGAAGACATATAGTGTTGGCAGTGGGAGATGGAACAATTCATAAAACAACCCTCCACTCCTCCAAAAACAGATTGCTGGATATGATGGTCAATGTTATTACTTGTGTGATATCACTATGTGCTATTACTGTGTGCTTATCACTATACTTACATATAGTATTGTTACTTATAGTGCTATACTTTAGGTATGTTGTAGTTTAAATAGGCATTTGTATACTGGTCTGAGAATGTGTATAACCCTGTTTCAATAGGAAAGCATGTTCTGTTTGAAAAGGTTTGTAAGTTGAGTTGCATGTAATTGGAACTTTTAGGCATGATGTAAATACTTGCATGCTACCAAACTCCTCCTCCACCCCTATAAAATTTTGTTTTTACATATATATATATGGAGAGAGATATAGATATGTATGTATGTATGTGTAAATATGTATGTGTATATGTATATACACGTACGTATGGTTATTTGCACATTATTTCTACACAGCTTCCCCTTCCCTTTTCCCCCCTCCCCCACTGCCTTGCCCCCGTTCCCTCAATATAGCATATAAGCTTCTTGAAGTCAAGAAGTATCTTCATTTTTGTTCTTGTTTTCCAAATCAGTAAACATTTATTAAGTACCTATTATATGTCAAATACTGTGCTAAATGCTGGGGACACAAAGAAAGGCAAAAGATCATACCTTTCATCAGGAGGAAGACTAAAGGGGAAGCCTGATAAAGACTAGGAGTGCAACCAGGTGGTGAATTACGAGTGGAAAATCTTGTAGGAGCTTTCCACTGACTGATTTTTATGTATACATATGTATCCTCTTCAGAGTGGATATTCTATTCTTATATACATAATGCTGGAATTTCTCTTTGAGAATTGTCTTCAGAACCTATGGCACTTTCTTTTGAATATTCAAAGTCATTTTAAGTCCTTTTTAAAAAAAATTTGGAAATGGCCAAAAGTTCTTTGGAACTAATTCTGTTGAATGAGGTCGATGATCTAGCTTGAATAATATAATTTTTACTCAAAAATGGGCTATAACAAAAAAATAAGGTTCTTACATTGCCTCATAAATTGGCTCTGAAGACATTCCAGAGTTTCTGATTGTTTTGAACAATGACAACATTGAAAGGAAAACTAGATAATTTCTTAAGGATTTACTTTGATGATACATTTGGATTTGGACTTTTGGTACATTTATTTAAAACTTAGTCACACTATGTACTTTGTATTAGAGTCTCATTTGGGAGGACCACAGATCTCACAAGAAAATCATTTGGATCTCTTCATGGTCACACTTAAGATGTAATTCTTTTGCCCCCTAGTGGCTACAACGTATAGTATGACTGTTAGAATCCTTGAACTGTGAATTCCCACAATTCAAAGGGATAGTTATATGCCAGTATTAATTGGGAAAACCAAAATTAGACTAGAATCGAACTAATATTTTGACTTAAATATTTTCTTGTCCTAAACCTTCCCCCTCAAAGGATTCTTGTGAATCCATATGCTTCACAACATCTCAAAAAATTAGGTAAAAAAGATTTAATTTCTGTTCCCAGCTTCTCAAGGCCTTCTGTGTAGAGACCCTTGCTTTTAGGGTTTTGAGATAAAATGTGGCATTTACTTCAACCTCAGTATAATTGATCTCATTTACTTGGAGTTTTTGTTTTTGGAGGGAATTCAGATTTCTAGTATGTTAAGATCTTTAAAATATGATAGCATAAAGAGAAGTACCTTTATCTACCTTCATTCTCCTCTTAGAACTAGACTCTGGTTGAGGCAAAATTTAAAACCATAGAACTCCTTTCCTGCTCCTTTCTTCAGCCAACTTGTAGATAAATGATAGACTGTCTGCTGTTTTTGCTCTGTCCTAAAGAGAAACAGGTTGCCCTTCTGTGTTTGAAAGATTAACTAGACACAAAAGCAAGTTTTCCGCAAGGGGTAAAAAGCTGTTTGTGTGCTCAGTTTGGGGAAATTCTTCTAAACTCTTCTACAGTTTCGTGTTGCTTAATTAAACTTCTTTTGCTCTATACCCTAAATTATGAACTGAGTTATTTTTTTTGGAGGACACTTATAGTGTGTTATTTGGTAACGCGGGACATGGTCTGCATGGGAGAATCTGTGATCAGTAGCCTCCCTTTAAACCCAGTGCCTTAAGAAGATTATTTTAAAATCTCTGTTTCCATGGCTCAGAAGGGGAGTTCCACATGGGCTTCATAACCATCAGGGGCATGTGGAATCCCTTACCTTTTTTTTCCCCTAAACTGTTCCATAAAATCTTTTATTTCTGTTTTTATTTTCTTATTCATTACATTGGAATCCTTTGGAATAAATTAATCATTTTCATTCAACAGTACACATCAAATCAAGGTTTAAGTTTTAAAAGAATTGTACTGTTGTAGGAAGGACATTTTTAAATTGTCTGTCACCTAGAGTATCTCTTTAAAGGGATCTAAAAGAAACTTAGAAGAAGCCTTCACAGCTTTCACTTCTAGGACCAGCCACTAGGTTGTCTGGTGCAAAAGCCAGTGGATAAAGACCAGGGGGAAGGGGAATGCATGCTATAGATCAACCTGACACTGTGTCTCTCAGTTTCCCTGTCTTTCATCATGTGTCTGTGGTTTTATGGATCATCTGTCAGGACCTCTCTTCCACCGCAGGAGAGCCTTACCATGTATAATAGGCAGGGCCTGGCTACTTTGCTTGGGGTTGGGCTGACAGTAGATGCTCTAAATAAACCTCTCCTTTTCATTTTCACCTGTTTGCAATGGGTACAAGTTCATCTAAAAAAGTTTGAGTTCACTTAAGGGAATCCTAACATATTTATGATCATTATTCTTCTAACATTTATAAGTTTCCTGGTCAAATATAACTAGTATGCTTGGGACAACCTCTTGAAACATTTCCTCAAAGGAGGAATATTTGATCTTGATAAGTAATGTACTATAAGAAAGCTACTTGAAACCTGTATTGCTAAAGTTTAAGGGGAAGAAAAAAGGTACATTCTGTTTGGCACCCAAACACTTTGAAAGAACACTAAGATTTTACTTCAGTCTTCTTGCATTTTTAGGAAAGTTTCACTGTGTGAATGCCAGCAAAATTGTGCTTTAAAAAAAAAAGACCTGTTCAATAAGAAGGCAAAAACAATGTTTTTTAAAAAAGAGAAAAAAGGTAGACTAGTTTTTTAATGTAGTCAGAACTTTTTAGTGAGGAAGCTTCTAAATTGTTAAAAATATCTAGTATTTATATGCAGTTTGAGCTGTTCACTTTTTTTCGTTCTGATCTTGCCAATAAGATTTTTAAAAGGGTCTAACTAGAGTGAAAAGGAATAAAAAAAACCTCACTCTCAAAATTTATTGCATTAAAAATTAATGAAACTAGGGTGCTGCCAAGATAGAGGAGTAAGGTCAGTTGCCCAGCTGAACTCTCCCAACATTACCTTTAAAACAGCTTTAAAAAAATGCCTCAAATTAAATTTTGAAATGGCAAAACCAACAAAAAGTCAGGGTGAGACATTTTTCCTGCCTTAGAAAACTTGAGGTCTGCAGAAGTCTGTGGCGTTGGGGTAGAGTCTGTCCAGAGTCCACAAATGTAGCCATGGCAACAGTGACCACGTGGTCAGAAAGAGGTTTACAGGGGACCCTTTGCATAGGGTACAGCCGGCTCTGATTATCAACTCTATTGCTTGTACTCAGTTCTAGGTCACAGATCCAGGGTTGAGAGAAGCACTGGTGGTCAGTCACAAAGAAGCAGGGACCCTGCTTACAGTTCCAAAGCAAAGAGGCATGCTACAGGGGACCAGGGGTCCTTCCTGTATAAAAACCAGAGTGCAGTCACCATACCTTTCCCAGAATCACCCCACCTTGGAAGTACCAGAAATTTGCAGACCCTTAGAACTAGCTTTGAAAATAACAGCATAAAAAAGCCTAAAGCTTAGGACAGTGCCTCCTCAGCCACAGGTGAGCAGAGCCCAGTTTTAACATTACATTCATATTCAAGAAATAGGCTAGAGAGCCAAGATGACAGAGAGAAAGCAGGGACTTTCTTGTGTTCTCCTTGTCAAGCTCCTCCAAATACTTGTAAAAAATGACTCTAAACAAGTTGTAGAGCTGAAGAACCCACAGAATGACAGAGTAAAACAAATATCTAGCCCAAGAAAACCTGGAACATCAACAGAAAGCATCTATCTGGGAGCAGAGTGCAGTTCAGCATGAGCCATGCTGGCATGGACAGGGTTGGAGTGGGCCACTAAACTGCTGGCAGCTGTGGTGGTTTCCAGAATTCTTAACTCACAAACTCCTAAGACAGCATAGAAGGTCAGTGGAAGAACTCTGGGGGCCCTGATCTGGCTAAGGTCCAGCCCTGAGGCAGAGGAGGAAGGGGAGCCAGTGCTGCTGGTGGTGGTGCCCAGGGCAGTTGCTTCTAGAGCTCTGGGCCCACAGACTGTGGGGAATTGAGCAGCTGATTCACAACCCCTGAAGCCTAGGGACAATTCACCCACGCACATTGGAAGCAAAATCCTACCAGGACAAAGAGTTAGAAAGTCAAGTATTTGGCTGGTGTCATGAGCAAACAGTGTAAAAAAACCTCAGACTATAGAATCTTACTTTGGTGACAAAGCAGATCGAACATACAACCAGAAGGGGACAACAAAGTCAAAGCTCCTGCATCAAAAGTCTCCAAGAAAAATATGAATTGGTCTCAGGCCATGGAGGAGCTCAGAAAGAATTCTGAAAATCAAGAGAAGTAGAGGAAAAATTGGGAAGGAGAATCAATGAGAGTGATGCAAGAAAATCATGAAAAACAAGTTAACAGCTTGCTAAAGGGGACACAAAAAATACTGAAGAAAATAACACTTTAAAAAAATAGACTAACTGAAATTGTAAAAGAGGTCCAAAAAACTAATGAGGACAAGAATACCTTAAAGAGCAGGGCTGGCCAAATGGAAAACAAGGTTCAAAAGCTCACGCAAGAAAATAATTCCTTCAAAACTACAATGGAGCAAATGGAAGTTAATGACTTCATGAGAAATCAAGAAATTATAAAACAGAACTAAAATAATTTTAAAAAATGGAAGACAATGTGAAATATTTCATTAGAAAAATCCCTGACCTGGAAAACAGATCCAGGAGAGATAATTAAAAAATTATTGGACTACCTGAAAGCCATGATCAAAAGAAAAAAAGAGTTTAGACATCATCGTGCAGGACATTATCAAGAAAAACTGCCCTGATATTCTAGAACTAGCGGGTAAAATAAAAATTGAAAGAATCCACCGATTGTCTCTTGAAAGAGATCCCAAAAGGAAAACTCCTAGAAGATTGTAGCCAAATTCCAGAGTTCCTAGGTCAAAGAGAAAATTACTGCAAGCAACCAGAAAAAAATAATTTGAGTATTGTAGAAATACAATCAGGATAACACAAAATCTAGCAGCTTCTACATAAAGGGATCAAAGGGCTTAGAATATGATATTCCAGAGTTCAAAGGAGTTCAAAGCCAAGAATCATCTACCCAGAAAAACTGAGTAAAATACTTCAGGGGAAAAAATAGAATTTCAGTGATGTAGAGGACTTTCAAGCATTCTTGCTGAAAAGTCCAGACCTGAATAGAAAATTTGATTTTCAAACACAAGAATCAAGAGAAGCATGAAAAGATAAACAGGAAAGAGAAATCATAAGGGACTTAATAAAGTGGAACTATTTACACTCCTACATGGAAAGATATTTGTAACTCAGGAGACCTTGCTTAGTATTAGGGTAGTTGGAGGAAATAGAGAGATAGATAGAGGGCACAGAGTAAGTTGAATATGAAGGAATGATATCTAAAAAATAAAATTAAGGGAAGAGAGAGAAATATATTGGGAGAAGGAGAAAGGGAAAGATAGAATGGGACAAATTGTCTCACATAAAAGAGGCAAAAAGGGGTGGAGGGGAAGAGGGGGAAGGTGAAAAAGAATGAGTGAACCTTACTCTCGTCAGATTTGGCTTAAGGAGGGAATAACATACACACTCAATTGGATATCTTACCCTACAGAAAAGTAAGGTGGAAGGGGATGGGGTAGTGAATAGCAGAAGGGAGGGCAGATTCAGGGAAGGGGTAGTCAGAAGCAAACACTTTTGAAAAGAGACATGGTCAAAGTTGAAAACTGAATTAATGGGGAGCAGAATAAGATGAAGGGAAATATAGTTATTCTTTACATAACTGTTAGGGAAGTATTTTGCATAACTACACATGTATAACCTATATTGAATTGCTTGCCTTCTCAGTGAGGGTTGGTGGGGAGGGAAGAAGGAAGAGAATTTGGAGTTCAAAGTTTGAAAAACAAATGTTAAAAATTGTTTTCACATGCAGCTGGGAAACAAGATATAGGCAATGGGGTATAGAAGTCTATCTTGCCTGCAAGTAAGTAGGAAAGGGATAAAAGGGAGGGGGATAAAAAAAGGGAGGGCAGACTAGGGGAGGGATAATCAGAATGCATGCCCTATTAGGATGGGGGAGAAAGATAGGTGGGGAGAAAATCTGCAACTCAAAACCTTGTGGAAATTAATGTTGAAAACTAAAAATAAATTTAAAAAAAGAAATAGGCTGAAAAAATGAGCAAATAACAACAAAAAAAGAATTTGACCATAAAAAGCTACTATGGTGTCGGGGAAGACTAAGACAAAAACTTAGAAGAGAGACAATGTAAAAATAGCTACCCCTAAAAAGTCTCAAAGAAAAATTCTGGGGGCAGAGCCAAGATGGCAGAGTAAAGGCAGCAACTTGCCTGTACTCTGCCCACAAACCCTCCCAATACCTTTTAAAAAATGCTTCTAAACAAATCCTAGAGCAGCAGAACCCACACAAACATGGAGTAAAAAAAATTCTCCGCTCAAGACAATTTAAAAGGTCAGCAGGAATCATGTGTTGCACCAGGGTGAGAGAGGAGCGTAGTGGAGTACAGGCCATGCCAATGTGGACTAGACCCCAGCAAACCTAGTGCAGGCCTTGGGAGTGACTGAATCACTGGCAGCAGTGGAGGATTCCAGCCCTCTAATCCCAGATGCCAGAGACAACTTAGAAGGAAAGCAGGAAAGGTCTGTCTCATCAGGGTAAGAATGGAGTGTGGTCTAGCACAGTGCTAGTATAGCCTGAGCCAGGAGAACAAGGAGCAGGCCTTGGGAGTGACAGAATCAGCAGCTGCAGTGGCAATGGCTGCTTCCAGAGCTCTCAGCCCACAGATGGTAAAGGGGGTCAACAGCTGATCACAGGGGTCTTTTTGGTAGCACTGAGGGAGGATGCTGTTGCTTTGCCCATACTTGGATCCAGGTTGTAGTCCTTAGTGGCAGTCCCAAGGCAAGGAAGAGCACTAGCACACCACAGCTTTCAGCCATAGTGTAGGGGGAGCCCTCCTCACAGTTTTAGGACAGAAAAGTTCTTGTAGTCAATCACAGACCAGAGCACAGTTCAAGAGAGTAGTAAACACTTGTCCTTAGATCTTACCACCTTGGAAAAAACTGAAAACTTACAAGTCCCTAGAAATATCTCTGAAAACAGCTGCACAAAACCCCTGAAGCTTGGGACACTACACTTTCCACCCTAGAAACAGAGCCCTACTTTAAGAAACAGTGAAAAGTCAAGTAATTGACTGGGAAAATAAACAACTGGAAAAAAAAAAACTATTGAAAGTTACTATGGTTACAACGAAGATCAAAACACATACTTAGAAGACAACAAAGTCAAAGCTCCTATATCCAGAGCCTCTATGGAAAATATGAATTGGTCTCATGCCATGAAAGAGTTAAAAAAGGATTTTTGAAAATCGAGTAAGAGGAAAAAATGGGAAGCGAAATGAGAGTGATGCGAGAAAATTATGAAAAACAAATCAACAACTTGTTAAAGGAGACACAAACAAATACTGAAGAAAATGGCACCTTAAAAAACAGACTAGGGCAAATGGTAAAAGAGGTCCAAAAAGAAAATGAGGAGAATGCCTTAAAGAGCAGAATTGGCCAAATGGAAAAGGAAATCTAAAGACTAGCTGAAGAAAATAATCCCTTAAAAATTACAATGGAGCATATGGAAGCTAATGACTATGAGAAATCAAGAAACAATAAAACAAAATCAAAAGAAAGAAAAAATGGAAGGCAGTGTAAAATATCTCATTGGAAAAACAATTGACCTGCAAAATAGATCCGGGAAAGATAATTTAAGAATAATTGGACTACAAAAAAAATCTTTTTAAAGGTTGATGTTTTGATTTTGTAGCATAAGCCATAAATTGGATATGTATTGTTCTTCAATCCTAGATCCTAAGAGGTGCTTTTGTTTCAGCCAGCAACATACCATAGTTGATCATGACATTTTGGGTAATAACTGCCCATAGCTTAATGAAGGTGAAGAAATGTAGAAGCTATCTTTTCTGTAATGAAAAAGAAAGCTGTACTACTTTCTGAGGAAAAAAAAACATATAGAAAACAAGATTATATAGTAGGTTGTACTACTAGTTTAGAGAGGGGAAAGGTTAGGTTTGGATTCCTGAAAAAATATTTGTTCAGGTTTGTTTTCTGGTTGATCTTGAAAATATTAACCTATCCATTATCCAGCTGTCCCTGTTGGAAGGCCTGAGATAGCAAGCCAGGAACAAAGAGATTTGAAGTGAACAAAATAACCAATGTATTTATTTTAGCCTTGTTAATAGTAAGCATCAACTTTCCCCTGGTTTATAAAAAAAAAGAAATCTTTATTTCTTATAGAGGCTTGTTTTTTCTTATTAGATGCCAACAGGAGCAAATAAACTATAATTGTAGATCTCTGTGCATCTGCCCTTGAATTCTTCTGTTCCTAGTAAGTTTCAGATTTTTTTATGGCCATCATCCTGAAATAGATACTTGTAGCATTACTACCACTATGTGAATTTCAGAACAGAAAACCAAGTAAAGAAGTAATTGAAATTTGAGCCATTATTTAAATAAATGAAGTGGAAACCAAGCTTTCTCAAATTAGCATAGATTGCAAATTCCATTAAGATCATCTGTTGAAGCAATACTATTCTTATAGCAGAATCTATTAGTGTGAGAAGACTCACGTGTTGCTAAGAGTAAAAGCAATAACTATTTGCTCAAACTTACCTTCCCAAGCATTAGGTATGTCTTTTTTATTTAAAATAAAATAAAACCTTATTCCAGAGGCCATAGTGAAGATTTTCAATTGAAAAAATTTTTTCCTTAAAATTGTTGGGTAACTGTCTTCTATCTTATTTTAAGAAGTGGTACATTACTTGGTGGGAGATTTCTCCCAATAGTTTTGATTTTATAACATTTAAATTAAGAAAATAGAACAAGCTGCACTGTTAAGATTTAGGATGTGGAGATCTTGAGGCAGGTATTATTTAAAAAATTCTTGATGAGAATTTTTGTAAATAAAGTTGTGATTTAATTTTTCTCTTCTTGCCATCATAGATATATTGTGGTTTTTGAGATTTAGTTTTAGAGTTTTGCAGAGGTTTTGTGTAGTAAGTTTTCATCACATACCATTTTTATAATCCAGAATCTTGAAATGTGTATTTGGAATGTGTACTGTATAATTTTGTCAATAAAGATGATTGATAAAAAAAATTATTGAAGTACTTGAAAGCCACTATCAAAAAAAGTGCCTAGACATTGTCTTTCAAGAAATTGTCAAGGAAAACTGCCTCGATATTCTAGAACCAGAGAGTAAAATAGAAATTGAAAGAACCCACCAACCACCTCCTGAAAGAGATCCCAAAATGAAAATTCCCAGGAATGTTGTAAACAAATCCCTGAGTTCCTAAGTCAAGTAGAAAATATTGGGAGCAGCCAGAAAGAAACAAAGTATGGTGGAGCAACAATCAGGATAACACAAGATCTAGCAGCTTCTACATTAAAGTACTGGAGGGCTTGAAATATGATACTCCCGAGGGCAAAGGAGCTAGGATTACACCTATCCAACAAGACAGGAAAATCATAAAGGACTTACTAAAATTAAAATTGCATTCCTGCCTGGGAAGATATTTGTAACTTATACGGTCATTCTCATTATTAGGGTAGTTAGGAGTGTACGTGTGTGTGTGTGTGTGTGTGTGTGTGTGTGTGTGTCTGTGTCTGTGTCTGTGTCTGTATCTGTATCTGCGTACATGTATACATATATATGTATATATATGTTGTTGTGTTTGTCCTTTGTTTTCGAAGAGGACCATGATGTCAGAGAAATGTTGACATCAGGGAAATGATGACCATGACTTGCAGTTGACTTTGATTTGAGTGAGGGAGGACTGTGCAAGGTCACAAGTTTGACTTTCTCCTCCTTTGACCAGATATTCATCATGATGACTGGAGATGGTCCAGGATGCAATGGGAGATCCTTGTCCTTTTAGGCTAAAGCCTTTTCAGGTACTCACTTAAAGTAAAGTAATGCCCATTTGGGGAATAGGCCTTGCCTCTTTAAGAAGTGAAGTAAGGGTTGGGCCCTTTAATTAAGAAGAAAACAAAACAAAAAATCAAGCTGGGAAGGAAAGTCCCTCAGGGTTGCTGTTCCAAAGAGAAACAGTTACCATTGACACTGGTAAAATCTCTATCTAGTTAGATAGATAGACAGACAGACAGACAGACAGAGGGTATAGGTATGAATTGAATATGAAGGGATAGCTAAACAAATAAGGGGTGAGAGAGGAATGTACTGGGAGAAAGGGAAATGAAGAGGCAGAATGGGTTAAATTATCTTGATAATAAAAGAGGAAAGAAAAAGCTTTAACAGTGGAAGGGAAAAGGAGAGAGTTGAGGGGGAGTGAGTAAACCTTATTCTCATCAAAATTGACTCAAAGTGAGATTGACATACACTCAATTGGGTATAGGAATTTATCTTACCCTATAGAAAAGTAAAAGAGGGAAGGGGATAAGAGAGGGAGGGCATGGGTGATAGAAGGGAGGGCAGATTGGGGGAGGGGTAGTCAGAAGCAAAGCACTTTTGATGAGGGACAGGGTGAAAAAAGAATAGAATAAATGGGGTGATAGAATGGAGGAAAATACAGTTGGCAGTAGTAACTGTGAAAAAAAATTTAAATCAAGTTTATCTGATGAAGTACTCATTTCTCAAGCATAGGAAATAGTGAAATTTATAAAAAGAGCCATTCCCCAGCTGATAAATAATCAATATGATCAGTTTTCAGGTGAAGTAATCAAAGTTAACTGGAACCATATGAAAAAATACTCTGACTCCCTATTGATTAGAGAAATGAAATTAAAATAATTGTGAGGTGCTACCTCATACCAATTAGATTGGCTAATTGGACAGAAAAGGTAAATGACAAACGTTGGAGGGGATGTTGGAAAAATGAGATATTAATCCACTGTTGGTAGAGTTATGAACTGATTCAACCATTCTATAGATTCAGCCATTCTATAGAGCAACCATTCTTATGGTATGGTAATGGCATCTTATGGTATATTATGATATTTTATGGTATATGTTTAAAGAGCTATAAAAACCATGCATACTGTTTGGCTTGGCAATACACTGCTAGGTCTGTATCCCAAAAGATAAAAAACAAAAAGGAATAGGACTTTTATGTATAAAAATATTTATAGCAGCTCATTTCTGGGGGCAAAAATTAGAAATTGAGGGATACCCATTAATTGGGAAATGGCTGAACAAGTTATAATATGTAATTATGATGGAATACTATTGTACTATAAGAAATGGTGAGCAGGATGCTCTCAGAAAAACCTGCAAAGATTTGCATGAGCTGATGCAAAGTGAAATATGTACTGTGTGCAAAGTAGCAGCATTATTATGTGATGATCAGCTGTGAATGACTTAGCTATTCTCACAATACAACAATCCAGGACAACTCTGAAGAACTTATGATGAAAAATGCTATCTTTTCCCAGAGGAATAACTGATGGTGTCTGAATACAAATTGAACCATATTTTTAAAACTTTTTCTTGAGTTTTTTGTCTATATTTTCTTTCACAACATGAGTATTACAGAAATGTTTTGCCTGCCTACACATGTATAACCTATAAAAAACTGCTTGCCTTGTGGGCTGGGGAGAAGGAAAAGAGAGAATTTGAAACTCAAAGTTTGAAAAATAAATGTTAAAAAGTGTCTTTACATGTAACTGGGGAAAACTTTTTAAAATAAATGAATATTTTTAAAAAATTAATATAAATTTTAAAAATGCTGATATAAGAATTTCTGAAAAGAGTTGAAGAAAGATTTAAGAGTGGTAGAGGAATAATTGGGAAAAGAAATGAGTGTTGCCAAAAAAAATTGTGAAAAGAGAATTAGCAGTTTGGTAAAGAAGGCACGAAAAATACTGAATAAGATAACACCTTAAAAACCACAATTGGCCTACTGGTAAAAGAGGCACAAAAATTCTTTGAGGAAAAGAACTCCTTAAAAAGCAGAATAGACCAAATGGAAAAGAAGGTACAAAAATTCACTAAAGAACTCCTTAAAAAAGCTGAAGTGGCCAAATGGAAACATAGGTACAAAATCTCACTGAAGAAAATAATTCCTTAAAAATTAGAATTGGGCAAGTGGAAGTTAATGACTCTAGGAGACATCAAGAATCAATCAAAGGAAAAAAATGTACCTTATTAGGAAACAACTGCCCTAGAAAATAGTTCCAGCAGAAGTAATTATTGAAGTACTTGGAAGCTGTGATCAAAGAAAGTGCCTAGATGTAATCTTTCAAGAAATCATCAAGGAAAAGTGCCCCGATATTCTAGAATCAGAGGGTAAAATAGAAATGGAAAGAATCTACCAATGGCCTCCTGAAAGAGCTCTCAAAATGAAAGCTTCAAGGAATATTATAGCAAAATTCCAGAGCCTCCAGTTGAAAGACAAAATACTTCAAGCATCCGGAAAGAAATAATTCAAATATCACAGCCACAGTCAGGATCACGCAAGATTTAGTGACTTTCATATTCAAGGAGTAGAGAGCTTAGAATATGATATCCTGGAAGACAAAGGAGTTAGGATAACAACCAAGAATCATCTACTCAGCAAAACTGAGTGTAATCCTTCAGGAGAAAAAAGTTAATGAAGTGACTTTCAAGCCTTCCTGATGAAAAGGCCAGAGCTGAATAGAAAATTTGACATTCAAATAGAAAACTTAAGAGAAGCATAGAAAGGTAAACATGAAAGAATAGGGGACTTTAAAGTTAAACTGTTTACATCCCTATATGGAAATATGATACATGTAACTCCTGAGAACTTTTTCATTATTACAGCAGGTGAGGAATTTACATGGACAGAGGCATGGGTATGAGTTATGTTGGAATAATCACCCCAAAAATGAAGAAGTGAGAAAGAGGGATGCACTAGGAGAAGGAAGAAAGGAGAGTTAGAATGAGGAAAATTTTCTCACAATAAAAGAGGTACTCGAGGAATAGATTTTATAATGTAGGGGTAAGTGGCAGGGGTATGGCAGGCAGTGCTTGAACCTTACTCTCATTGGAATTGGTTCGAAGAGGGGAGAATATATATACACACTCAATTGTCTATACAAATATAACCTACCCAGTTGAGAATAGTAAGTAAAGGGAGTAAGGGAAAAGGGAAAGTGGAATTATAAAAGAGAGGGCCTATTAAGGGAGGTGGTGATTAGAAGCAAAATAGATTTTTGAGAAAGGATGCCACGTGAATGGGATGAACTCACCTATAAAATGGAATCAGGTAGTAGAATGGATTAGAAACAAGAATCTAACTATATGTTGTTTACAAAAGATATACTTGAAACAGAAAGATACCACAGAGAGTTAAAATAAAGTGCCAGAGTAGAATCTAATTTGCTTCAGCTGAAGTGAGAAAGGTAAAGGTAGCAATCATGATCTCAGACAAAGCAAAAGTAAGAATAGACTTAATTAAAAGATACTATCAGGGAAACTACATTTTGTTAAATAGTGCCATGGACAATGAAGTAATATAAATTTTTACAGGAGGTTTATCTGATAAAGGTTGCTTTTCTCAGATACATACTGAATGTAGAACTGAGTCAAGTTTATAAAAATAAGAGCCCAATTGATTTGGTCAAAGGATATAAAATAGGCAATTTTCAGAAGAAAAAAATCAAAGCTATCTATAGTCGTGTTTAAAAAAATGCTCTAAATCACTGTTGATTAGAGAAAGCAAATTTAAACATCTCTGAAGTACTACCACATACCTATCAGAATTGACAAATGCTGGAGGGGATGAGGGAAAAATAGGTATACTAATGAATTACTGGTGAAGTAGTGAATCGGTCTAGCCATTATAAAGAACAATTTGGAACTGTGCCCAAAGGGCTATAAAATTGCATACCCTTTGACTCAGCAATACCACTACTAAGTTTATATCCCAAAGAGATCAAAGGAAGAAGACCTATGCGTACAAAAATATTTGTAGCCTTCCTTCTGTGGTGACAAAGAATTGGAAATATCAAGGTGATGTTCATCTGTTGGGGAATGGCTAAATAAGTTGTGGCATATGATTGTAATAGAGTACTACTATGCTATAAGAAATGATGAGGGTAGTGGTTTCAGAAAAACTTGGGAATACCTACATGAACTGATGGGGAGTGAAGTGAGAAGAACTGGGAGATCATTATGTGTAGAAATAGCAATGTTGTAATGATGATCTACTGTGAAAGACTTGACTGTTCTGATCAATCCAGTGATCCAAGACTGTTCCAAAGGACTAATGATGACAAAAATGCTATCCATCTCCAGAGAGAGAATTGATGAATTCTGAGTGCAAATTGAAGCATAATTTTCTCGCTTTATTTTTAATCTTTTTGCTTTTTTAAAAAATATGTAGCTAATATGAAAATATGTTTTGCCTTATTTCACATGTGTAATTTATATCATGTTGCTTGCTTTCTTAGTGGGCAGGGGAGGAGTGTGAGACATAAATTGGTACTGAAAATCTAAAAAGAAAAGAATGCTAAAAATAATAAAGTTTTAGAAAAGCAGCCTATTCATGATTTTACACACAAAAAAAATCAGGCATGATCTTTTTGAATGTGAATTTGCACATCATAATCAAAACAAAATTGAATAAATCCTTGATATTTACTAGAGATTGTTAAAGTAGGAACTCTAAGGTTGCAGCCAGTCTAAATTCATAATTCTCTCTCCTCATTTCTAACACTCCTTACAACAAACCCTACAGAGAGTTCCAAAATTCCTTTCGTGAGACTACTGTATGGTTTTTTATTGCTATAAACTTGCACTCCTGTTTTTAAAGATATACTTGTAAGAATGCAAATTTTGTTTTCTGACCCCCTTATTGAAATTTTAAAAATTAATCTATTTTTGGTTTTCAACATTCTTTTCCACAAGATTTTGAGTTCCAAATTTTCTCCCCATCTCTCCCTTCCTCCCACCCCAAGACACTGTGCATTCTGATTACCCCTTCCCCCAATCTGCCCTCCCTTCTTTCACACCCCTCCCTTTCCTTATCCCCATCTCCTCGATTTTCTTGTAGGGCAAGATAGATTTCTATACCCCATTACCTTTATTTCTTATTTCCCAGTTGCAGGTAAAAACAATTTTTAGCACTTGTTTTTAAAACTTTGAGTTCCAACTTTTCTCCTTTCCTCCCTCCCCACCCATCCCCACTGAGAAGACAAGCAATTCAATATAGGTTATACATATGCTGTCATGCAAAACATTTCCATAACAGTCATGTTGTGAAAAACTAACTATATTTCCTTCCACCCTATCCTGCCCCTCCATTTATTCTATTCTTTCTTTTGATCTTGTCCCTCCCCAAAAATGTTTATTTCTAATTACCCCCCCTCCTCCCATTTGCCTTCCCTTCTATCATCCCACTGCATGCCACTTATCCCCTTCTTCTCTGCTTTCCTGTAGTGTAAGATTTTCATACCAAATTGAGTGTGCATATTATTCCCTTCTTAAACCAAATGTGATGAAGAGTTAGCTTCACTTTTCCCCTCTCACCTTCCCCCTTTTCCCTCCATTGAAAAACCTTTTTCTTGCCTCTTCTATGAGAGATAATTTGCCCCATTCCATTTCTCCCTTTCTCTTCCCAATATATTCCTCTCTCACCCCTTAATTTTATTTTTTTAGATATCATACCTTCCTCTTCAACTCACCCTGTACCCTCTATCTATCTATCTATCTATCTATCTATCTATCTATCTATCTATCTATCTACCTATCTATCTATATCTATATCTATATCTATATCTATCTATCTCTCTCTCTCTCTCTCTCTCTCTCTCTCTCTCTCTCTCTATATATATATATATATATATATATATATATATATATATATATATACAATCTCTCCAACTACCCAAATACTGAGAAAAGTTTCAAGAGTTACAAATATGATCTTTCCACGTAGGAATGTAAATAGTTTAACGTTATAAAGTCCCTTATGATTTCTCTTTTCCGGTTTACCTTTTCATGCTTCTCTTCATTCTTGTTTTTGAAAGTGAAATTTTCTATTCAGCTCTGGCCTTTTCATCAAGAATGCTTGAAAGTCCTCTATTTCATTGAATGACCATTTTTTCTCCTGGTGTACTGTACTCAGTTTTGCTGGGTAGGTGATTCTTGGTTTTAATCCTAGCTCCATTGACTTCTGGAATATCATATTTGAGGCCCTGTGATCCCTTAATGTAGAAGCAGCTGGGTCTTGTGTTATCCTGACTGTATTGCCACAATACAGTGACAAATTGTTTCTTTCTGACTGCTTGCAATATTTTTTCCTTGACCTGGGGACTCTGGAATTTGGCTGTAATATTCCTAAGAGTTTTACTTTTGGGTTCTCTTTTAAGAAGTAATTGGTGGATTCTTTCAATATTTATTTTACCCTCTGGTTCTAGAATATCAGGGCAGTTTTTCTTGATAATTCCATGAAAGATGATGTCTAGGCTCTTTTTTTGATCATGGCTTTCAGACAGTCCCATAATTTTTAAATTGTCTCTCTTGGATCTATTTTCCATGTCAGTTGTTTTTCCAATGAGATATTTCACATTATCTTCTATTTTTTCATTCCTTTGGTTTTGTTGTATAATTTCTTGATTTTTCATCAAGTCATTAGCTTCCATCTTCTCCATTCTAATCTTTAAGGAATTATTTTCTTCAATGAGCTTTTGGATCTCTTTTTCCATCTGGCCAGTTCTGCTTTTTTAGGGCATTCTTCTCCTCATTGGCTTTTTGGATTTCTTCTGCCATTTGGGTAAGTCTGTTTTTAAAAGTGTTATTTTCTTCAGCATTTTTTTGGGTCTTCTTTAGAAAGCAGATGACTCATTTTTCATAATTTTCTTGCATCACTGTCATTTCTCTTCCCAATTTTTGCTCTGTTTCTCTTACTTGATTTTCAAAATCTGTTTTGAGTTTTTCCATGGCCTGAGACCAATTCATATTTTTCTTGGAGGCTTTGGATGGAAGAGCTTTGACTTTTTTTTCTTCTGTTTGCATTCTTTATCTTCCTTGTCACCAAAGTAAGATTGCATAGTCTGATTCTTTTTCCAATTTTTGCTCATTTCCCCAGCCATTTCCTTGACTTTTGAGCTCTTTGTCAAGATAGTTCTCTGCTTCTGGTGGGGGTGTACTGTCAGCTGTTCTATCCCTCCCACCCCCAATCTGTGCACCTGGAGCTCCAGAAACAGTGACTGCAGCTGCCCCTGCTGCTGCTGTGGCTGCCTTGGGTTCCTGTGTCCCCTCCCCCATCTACCACCCTGGGGCTGGGACTAGACCAATTCAGTCTTCTCAGCTGAGCCCACAGGCTTTTCCCACTGACCTTCCAATTTATCCTCAGCATTTTGAGGTCATGAAGTCTGGAAAGTACCACAGGTGTGAGAGGTTCAGTCTCCTCAAGGCCTGCTGAAGTCCCCTCTGTGCACTTGTGGCCCATGATGGTCTGTGCTCTGCTGCCATCATGGTGTGATTGATAGACACTTCCCAGCAACCTTCCAGGCTGTCTTGGGCTGGAGATTTGCTTCACTCCATCATTCTGTGGGTTTTGCAGTTCCAGAATTTTAGAGCCATTTTTTACAGATATTTGACTGAGTTTGGCAAGAGCGCTCTAGAAAGTTTGTTCTGTTTCTCCACAGTCTTGGCTCCACCCCCTTAAGAATGTAAATTGCTGATCAACCTACACCTTTACCAAAGTTATATGATTCTGAATTTGTGAAACTTTTGGAATGTCTATAAATTAAGTATGTCCGTGTGTTTTTCCTCTTGAAATATTATGCCTGTGTACACCAGCATTAGATTTACATGTAACCAGAACACAAATTTTGAAATCTATGAATGAAAATACTGTAAACTATAACTTTGAAAAAGGAAAGTAAGCAACCTTAATCTTGAAATTGGAAAGTAAACAAGTCACCCACGCTCTTTGTGTCCCAAATGTAATCCCAAAAGAATGAGACGGTCCTAATATTTAAAACTAAAATTCCTGTAGCAAACAGTGGGCTAGATTTTAAAACCTTGACATTTTTTGAAAGTCTCCTTTGAATTTAGAACCAAAGTGTAGGGGAGGCAAGAGGGAGTTTTAAATTAGAAACTTTTGTAAGTGGCAAAACCAGATTTCTAGCTTTGTAAGATGTTTTCACCCTGGAGAACTTAAGCTCCACAATTGTATCTATCAGTTATTATTTGATTGATTTTCTGTTACTTAGAAATCTATTGCAATAATTGGTATTTTATCAAGTTCCATATTTTTGAACCCACAGCATTTTCTTTGGAGCACCTTACTAAGGAAATCAAGATGATGTCTAATTATTTGTGTTCTTTCTCACAAATGTTGGAACTATCAAGTACTTTAAAAAGTTGTCCAGAGAGGGGTTGGCACATGATTGTCTCACATGTGCATAACCTAGCATGGTGAAACTAAATTTAGTTTTGGTAAACGATATAAGATAAAGTCAGTACTTATTGATTTCAAACTTCAAATATCTGTGAAGTCAGTTTCTCTGAGAATAGAAGGGCCTTCATAATTAGTACTGATTTTCTAATCATGGTAATTAGGGAGTTTAATTTAGATTTTTAAGCTTCGGATTTGTAGGCTACATAGGACATTGGAGCCTTCCCACCAGATGGGAGAGTAATACTTCTATTGCATATTATTAAGACCTTATTTGTTGCTAAATTTATTAAAAAATCTTTGCCTTTGAACTAATTGTTAGAGTCAACTTTGAGGATATTAAGTCTAGCTTGGTGTGATTCATTAGGACTAATTATATTTAGAATGTAATTAAATTGTGAATAAATTATTTATACACTATTTTAATGATTAATTTGATGATTTGTCCCCTAGAAACAATAATTATAATAGCTAATATATAGTGCTTACTATGTGTCAGGCACTGTGCTTTACAATTAGTTTGTAATTATTATCTTACTTGATCATTTATCCCTGGGAAATAGGTGCTGTTATTATTCCCATTTTACAGATGAAGAAACTGAGGCAGAGATTAAGGTGATGCACAACTATTAAGTTTCTAAGACTGGATTTGAACTCCAGGCTTCCTTATTCCAGGCTCTATCCACTCTCTATCCACTGGTGGTGCTCTATCCACTGTGCTAAAGACTATTTAAGTTGACTGTGTAGCTTTATAAACTGCATACTGACCCTTTGACAAAACCAGACTTTTTGCTGTCTGCTGATATTTTCTGAAAGAGAGATAATACTGAATCACTCTTTGCAAGCTTTCTAGTAAGAGCCATTGGCCAGTGGCCCTCTGTCAATTTTTTTTCATCCTGTTTAAATTGTTATATGGATTGTTCATTTGAGCTATATGATGGTTTCAACTTGATTTTATTAAGAGTTTTGTTCATCCTTGAAAGATCTGGATTTCAGAAATGTTAAAAAAAAGTATTGCTTTGATTATTTATAGTTTTATAATCTGTGGACAGATCTATAATTAGAAGTCATGCCAGTTGTGGAATTTTGGAAAAATCCGTTGAACACTATAACTGAAAATTACTATACATTTGGCCTAGTAAATGTCAATCTGATCTGTTATTAGCATGAACATATACATTCAAATACAAATTGTCCTTCACCACTAAGTATAATGGCAAAGTTAAATTAATGTTACTTATACAAACAGTGGTACATCATGACTACATTTTGATTCTTACTTGCTTAATAGCCTAAACTGAGTATCAGAGATAAGTTCAATTTGCACTTTTTTAAAAAACATCATATGAAAAATTACAGGACATTAACCTTAATTATTGGAATAAGGTACATATTGGAATAATGTTGTGCTTATATCTGTGACCAATCTAGAGGTATGTATAATTTGACAAATACATTAGAAAAAAGGTGACCTTGTGAGAATATTAGATGAGATTGGACCAACTATAGGGGTCAGGGAGCAAGGAATGATTTCTTTCTCTGTTGCTATAGAAATTATGGGAAAATTATGCTACTGTACTACATGCAAATTAAACATCAGTAACAGTTGTAATTGTGTTGCTTGACTCATGCTATGAATTAAGTAATAAGACATTCTCCCCCATGACAAAAGAAACAAGTGTATACATGACATGACCTCGGACAAGTCACTTAATTTCTGAGCTTATTTCCTTATCTGTAAAGTGTGTAGGGTGAGCTAAATGACCTTTAAATTCCCTTTCAGCTTTATATCTGTGATTTCATAATTTATACTGAAGCTGCTAAAGACAAAGAATGTAAGGAGATGGAAATAAGGGACCTGAAATATATTAAAGTTTGAAACAAACCAATATCTTCATCTTCTCCCTTATGATATTTGTGACACCAAACCCACATCTAGGTACTCTAGGTAACTGCCCAGTCACCCGGCTCATCCTTTACTTGCTGTTGAATTTTACATCTTGACTAAAGAGGGGATTATTGTAATTGCTAATTGAGTATTGTGATTACTATTTTTAGATTATTATTACATCAGTGGATAATAGTTAATTATGGTGTACTTGTTGTACCTTATAGGTCATTATTTGCCTCATGCTATGGCATAAATTGTAAATCAACTGATATGTCCCAAAGTCTTTTTTACTGATCCAGCAATATTGCCATACCTGCTCCATTTGCTAGTCATGTATTGTTGGGAAATTAGTTAGAATAATGGGATAGCAGACATCTTTATATAAAATTTGTTCAATTGCTATAAAACATTGATGTTGCATGTTAAAGATTTTTCATTTCTCGGATTTCTACCACCCCCTCCCCATAGCTATGTGTTCCTGAGTAAAACTTTTGATATATACCCTGAATCATGATATGTGAATTTTTCCTTCCAGGACTTAAGTCATCTACTTTGACCAGCTTTTTTTATAGATGAAGAAATAGGCCAGAGAGACTAACTTGACCAAGGTTACACAAACAATAAGGGGCAAAAGCAAGATTTGACAGTAGGTCCACTGATCCCAAAGCCACTCTCTTTCCACAATGCCACACTACTTCCTACAAATTCAGAAATTGTTTTAAATCCTTTATATTTTAAAAAATATTGTCTCTTTATGAGACCCTGACTTATGTACTAGAATATTCTATATTACATATCCTTGAGATGACAGGAAGGTCATTTCACTTGTTTCTATTTTTTTACACTCATAAAGTAGGAGATTGTAATCCTTTTCTTTCGTAACTCTGGTCAGAAGAGTAAATGGCTCTATTTTGTTATTGCCCAAATAACCAATTTTTAGTTCTTTCTTCTAAAAATACCATTGGTGGTACAATGGATAGAGTTCTGAACCTGAAGTCAGAAAGACCTGAGTTCATATCCGACCTCAGATACTTGCTAACTATGTGACCTAGGCAAGTTACTTAAGCTCTGTTTGCTTCAGTTTCCTCAACTATTAAATGGGGGATAATAATAACACCTACCTTACAGGATTGTTGTAAGAATCAAATGAGAAAGTATTTGTAAAATGTGCTAGCACAGTGCCTGGCACATGTTTATTCTATTTCTATAGAATTCTATATTCTATAAATGTTTATTCTATTTCTCTTCCCTTCCCAAAATACTTTTAGTAATAGTCATGCTATCTTCAGTGAAAGTTTTATTTTCTACTTTCAGATCTATGCTCTGATGCTGTTGGAACATTCTCAGTCTTTGCAGTTATTACTATATTTTTCCTCTGTCGTAGAACATTGGTACATGTAACTCTCTGTCATGCAGGAACTTCTAGCAGAGTTTGAATCTGAGTTAAAAAAGAGAGAGCATGAATTTCGACTTCAAGCTGATGATATGAGTAATGTAGTCTTGACCCATGAGCTCAAGGTAATGCTAATATAATAACAATTTTACCTTCTCTGTGATGAAAATCATATCTTCTAAGGTTTTAATTATGCATTCTAATAGCCCTATATTCCTTATCTCATTCTTCTGTTAAATTTATAGAACGAAGGGATGAAGTTTAGACCTTTCTTTAAGACATTGAGCAAATATAATTACCGGTTATCCAGTTAGTCAAAAACATTTTCCCACTACTTTTACTTCACTAGGCTGCCATGTCTGTGTTTTTTTTTCCCCTGGGGAAAGAAAAGGTAAGTTTGAAAAGATAATCAGTAGCCATATGTGAGTCAGGGAAGACATGTAAAGAATAAAAAGACATTGTCCTTGCCCTTTTGGGTATTATAGTATTGAATTAGAGGTCTTGAAAACAACAACAAAAAAAGTGATTTGTCTAAGAATTTAGTTCGAATTTAGTTGAAAATGGCTTTGCTTTTCTTGTCTGAGCTGCAAGATAATGTAGAGTTTTGCTTGTGAGAGAATGCATATTATCTTGTCCTACAGACTGAGAATGATGGCTAGTGTTGCAGTTAAGTCTAGCACATTCCTAGAAAGAACCAAACTAGGAGTTTTTCCAAGCTAGATATGCTCTGCCCAAACTAAGTTGGATAGAATTGGATAAAAGACACAAGGCAGATAGAAAAAGGAAAAACTATGAGATTTCTGTGTGACTTAATATTAAATGAATAGTATTAAAATTATATGCTAAGTAATCATTTTAAAAGTTAGTACACTGTGCTTACACACTGTAATGAGACTATAAACTCTCAGTTTAAGAAAAATTAGTATCATAAGAGTCTCATTTAAGTTTTAGTAATAAGAACTTTCAAATTTATTGGCTGTGTAATGAGATGATTATCAGTATTTATCTTGGCATTAATAGAGGCCTTAAGAAAATATCCATCCCTGATAGAGCCCTTTTTCCTTTTCCACACCCTTATTTTGTCCCACTCATTTTCTAGTTCTGAATTTTGTTCTTCTCCAAAAGGTAAAGTTGTTGGCCAAAGAACTTGAGGCTCTTAAAGTAGCTGGTATTAAAGCAGCAGAATCCCTACTGGTAGCAGAAACAACTAATTTGGAACTGGAGAAAGAGGTGAAGCGCAAAGACTTGGAAATTAAGGATCTGACAGCTGTGAAAAATGCCCGGTATTATAAACTGATCTTTACCTAGTATTTGAAGAAACTTTTATGTATTTTTCTGATCTTGATTTCTTTATTCTTTATTTCTAGTAGGTCAGTTTATTTTAATAATTTCTACCAATCCTCAACAGTAATCTATGACCTTTTTACTCCAGTGGCAGTGGTTACCCACAGTCATCCCTGGTCTTTCCAACTGCCACTGAGATTAACTATCTGTAGTTCTATTGGGATTTAGTTGAATATTGATCCCTTTTTCAGTCACCACCATTATTTTCCTCATCCCTTACTTGCCACAAAATCCTTTAATTTCAGCATTAACCTTGCACAGGTCTAGCTTGCCTAATTGAATTATAGAGCAATACCGTGATACAGACTGTGGGCTTGAAAGTGTACTGTGTTCTCGAGTTTCATTTCAGTAGTCTTTATCTTAGTTCTTTCATGTCTCCAAAATTTTTCCAATTTTGATCTTTTAGGATAAAAGACTTAGAAGATCAACTACAATCTGTACAGCTAATCAGGAAAAAAGAAGAAGAAATATTTAAGAGGAAGTAAGTATTTTTGGCTCCTTACTGTAGTGGTAAGAAGGAAAGTGACAAATGATACTGGCAAGAGGGAGAAAGTAGTAAGGGCTAATTTTATAAATGAGTGGAACAAGCAAAAGATTATTTGGTGTGATTTCAGTTCCCTTTTCTCATATCCTTGACAAATTCTCCCTTCTTTTGGTTAATACTTAAAATTTGAACTTATTCACTAGAATGACAACACATTAAATATTATCAGTTATTTATATCTTAGTGTAAAAGAAGATCGCAAAGTCAAGGTTTGAAAGAGAAGGAAAGTAAGAGCCTAAAGAAACTGAGTACCTGGGATAGGGCTAAGTGGGTGTCACTGAAGAGGGAAGATATAGAATGAGACTGTGGAGGAGAGAGTAGAGTAAGGAAATTAGGGAGTAGAGAAAATTTGCTGTTTTCAAATATCTGAAGAACTGTTATGTGGAAAAGAAATTCAACATCCTCTTTATGGTTCCAGAGGGTAGAACTAGGACTAGTGAGTGAAAGTTACAGGGAAGTAAGTTACTATTGTACTAACATAAAGAATTTTTAAACCATTAGATCTGTTCCCCAAAGGAGTAAGCTGTTTGGGGAGATATTGAATTCTTTGTCACTGGAGGTATTTAAATCAAGACTAGATGACCATTTGTCAGAGATGTTGTAGAAAGGATTCATGCACTAAGTAGGGCTTAGATTAGATGACCTCTGAGATATATTCCAACTCTAGGATTCTGTGATTCTAGTTTATGTTTTTCTGTCTATCACGTATCCACAAAGGATTGGAACTAGTTATATCTAATATAGAGTGAAATTTTTCATCAACAAGCATTTCTCTTAAGCACCTACATATATCCCAAGCACTATGCTAGGTACCGAGGATAAAAAACAAAAAGAGAGTGGGGAGTCTAGTTGGTGGGAATGGTGGGCATAGCAGCTGAGGGACCAGGAAAGGCTTCATGTAGGAAGTGTCATACTTCCATAGATAGTAAAATTTAAAGCTAGAAGGGACCTTAAAGATCATCTAGTCAAACTTGAGTATTGCTGACAAGCAGTTTGCAAGCAGATTAAAGTGTAATTGAGAAATATTAAGCAAAAAAAAAAAATTAAAATACAAGGCAGCCTTTGTTTAGTCATTTTTAGTCTTGTCTAACTCTTTGTGATACCTTTTGGGGTTTTCTTGGCAAAGATAGCAGAATAGTTTGCCATTTCCTTCTTCAACTCATTTTACAGATGAGGAAGCTGAAGTAAATAGGGTTAAGATCTTGCCTAGGGTCACACAGCTAGTAAGTGTCTGAGGCCAGATTTGAACTCAGGTCTTCCAATGACTCCAAAGCAGGCACTCTCTTCATTTCACCAACTAGCTACCTTTATAATACAACATAGGTAATGTTAATTTGTGGATTTCTCACTCAATATGTGGTCAAAGGAATCTTAGCTATTTTGGTTTGAAAGCACTGATGTAGTACAACCTTCTCATTTTACACACAAAGAAACTGAAGCCCAGAGAAGTACAGTGATCAAGTGATCAAGTTCTCATAGTAAAAAAAAAGTGGGATTTGAGCTCAGGTCTTTTGACTCCAAATTTATTATTCTTTACACTACACCATAGACTTTGGTAGAGTATAAGGCTATAGTGACTATCTTTCAACCAATCAGTTATTTATTAAGTGTCTACTGTGAACTCAACTTTATGGTAGTTGCTGAGAGGGATACAGAAGGCATACAAGATATGGTATCTGCCCTTGATATTCTAGCTTGGGAGACAGGACTAACAGATTTAAAATTATAAGTGCAATTGGTATAATGCTAGACTTTATGAATGGTAGTATTTCACATAAGGAAAAAGTTAAGTGTTATACAGGTATTTGGAATGGTGGAGAGAAGGGCATTCTAGGCAAAGGGAACATTATGAGTAAAAGGTCAGAGTTAGAATTGCCATGATAGAGAGAGGGTAGGTTATAGTTGTTTATTCAGTCACATCTGACTCTTTGTGATCACATGGACCATAGCACACCAGGCCCTTCTATCCTCTATCATCTCCCAGAGTCTGTCCAAGGTCATGTTTGTTGTTAAGATCTTTCTTGTATAGTTCTTCTGTATATTCTTGCTACCTCTTCTTAATCCATTCTATTTCTGTTAAGTCTCTGACATTTTTGTCTTTCATCATGCCCATTTTTAAATATCTCTAATTCTCTTGAAGAGGTCTCTTGTCTTTCTCATCCTATGGTTTTCTTCTATTTCTTTGCATTGCTCATTTAAGAAAACCTCATCTCTTCTTGCTATTTTCTGGAATTCTGCATTCAGTTAGGTCTATCTTTCTCCTTTCACTTTTGCTTTCTCTCTTCATCTGTTTGTAAAGCCTCTGGTTCTAAGAGGCCTAGGTAGTTTTCTCTTTATTATTTATTGAAATATTATTTTTTGTAATGGTTTTCAGGGTATCCATTGGTTCTTATATTAATTGTCCTCAGTTGATTTTGATTGTAGATGTCTCATACAGTCTTCTGATCTTTCAGTCTTTTGACTTTGTTCTAGTATTTTTTGTAATTTCATTGAATCATTGAGTTGTATTTGCTCCATTCTGTTTAAAGACATCTACTGGTTTGGTGAGTTTATCCTTCTCTTCTTAGCCATTTATTTTGCTTCCAAGTTTATCCTCAACTACTCTAATTTCATAGGATCATAGATTTAGTGCTAGAAGAATTCTTAGGAATGATTAAGTTCAAGTTTCTCATTTTGAAGATGAAGAAACTGAGGCCCAGAGAGGTGAAGTGACTTGCCCAGGGTCACACAGTTCCTGGATTTGGATCCAGATCTTCCTGACTTAAAGTCCAGTGCTTCTTCTACTATACCATGCCAACTGTCATTTCATTCTTTATCTCTTGTTTTACTTCTTCCACTGACCCTTGAAGTTTTATTAGTTAACTTTTTTTTGAGGTGAATAATAGAAGTGAGGGAGGTGAGTTTCACTTATGATTCTTCTGGAATTATTGTCTTCTGAATTTTATCTTGAGATTCTCTTAATCCAGAGTAGTTCTTCATTGCATCAGGAGTTTTCTTTTGTGTGTTCATGACATTAGCCTCTCTTCTAGGGATGATTGTAAAGTACTCTTCCTCGCTACTTCTTTCAAGATTCTCTTGATTCTGCAATCTTGGAGTTGTTGTTCCTTATTACAGGACAAAGTGAGACTGCAGAGGTATAAGAAGCCATACTGACATATATCTGAGTCCCTTGCCTTGAATAGGACTGCAGCAGGCCAACTTGAAAATAGCTTCTTGGCTCTGTCTCTTCTAGCCATCAACATCTGTGACACTGAGGTGAGTGGATAGTGATTCTTGATAGGTTGAATGTGTGTAGCCTTTATATCCTGGGTAGAATAGTCAAGCTGGCTGAAATCATGGAAATTTCTATTTTTTTTACTTTCTTGCCTAAATTCTAGACTGAGACTTTATGTCAGGGACAGGGTTTGCTACCTTCACAATCTTGGATAGAATATGTGGGCCCTAGTTCTACCTCACTGCCACAATCCCAGAGTAGAGCATTGAACTGTGTTGGATATTCTAGTCCTGGGGGGAGTGGATAGGCCTTGGCCCTTCACCCTTGCAATCACTGGCTGGGATCTTGTATGGCTTCAGGCCCTTGGAGAACCCCTTAGAGCAAAACCCAAATGAGAGGTTGTGCCAGGTCCATACTGTATCCCTTCTTCAGTCCTGAATTGATTGACAGAGCCTGAGATAAAGTTGGTCTGGATATGGACCAATCCAGTACTTTGCCCCCTGCATCCTTCTGCAGTTACAGATGGGACAGTTTGAAAAGAGGTTTGCTATACACCTTCCCCAAGGTACTGGTCCACATCTTGAGTTTATAGTTTGGTATTTTGTTGCAATGTATTTCGGGTTTTTTTACAGAGATTACCTCACTGTTTTTCATTGTTCTTGAAGTAGTTCTCAGTAGAGCTGTAGTTGGCTGGAACTTTTTTGCAGTTTGTGCCAGAAGGTCTTTCAGAGTATTGTCCAAAAACAAAGAGAATATTGTCCAAAATAGAGAGTGGCCTTAATTTGTATGGTTCCAGAGATGCCTGCAATGATATAAATTCAGAAATATTTCTTTCTGACAAGGAATTCTGTAGACAGATGCTTCTTTCTTTTCATAGTTCTTTCTTTTTCACATATATTTTCAATTCTTTTGTTTCTACTAGAGGAAAAATCCTCATTAGGTATTCTAATGTAATAATTCTCTTAATACCTACCAGGAAGATATGCTGTATCTCATTGAGTCATGAGCTTCTAATTGCCCAATTCTAATTTTTAAGGAATTATTTTCTTTAATGAACTTTTGTACCTCTTTTTTCAACTTGATCAATTGCATTTTGTAAGTAGTTTTTTCTTCAGTGAATTTTAATGCCTCTTTTTACTATCTGGCCAAATTTGTTTTTAAGTGTTATTTTCTTTAGTATTTTTTTTTTGTTATGCTTTTCCAATCTGTTAATTCACTTTTCATATGTTTTTTGGATTACTCATTTCTTTTCCTGATTTTTCTTCTACCTTTCTTATTTTATTTTTAAAATCCTTTTTAAGCTCTTCCAGGAATTCTTATTGGGTTTGAGTCCAATCCACATTGTTAGCTTTTTTTTTCTTTGAGGCATTGCTTATATCTCTTTTGACATAGTTGTCTTCTGAGTTTGTGTCTTGATTTTCTTTGTTACTGTGGTAACTTTCTGTGGCCAGGATTTTCTTCTTTGTTGTTTGCTTGTTTTTCCAGCCTATTTCTTCACTTTGAATTTTATGTTAAAGTTGGCCTCTGCTGACCTGGGGGCAGGGAAGTATTATCCTAAGCCTCAGGTTTTTTGTGCTGCTGTTTTGTGCTATAAGTTTTCAGTGCTTCCAAGGTATAGTTTCTAAGAATTGTGGTTGCTGCTCACCTGGCCTGTGCTCTAGTCTTAACCCAAGAAGGGATCTTGTTCCATTGCAGTTATAAATTCTAGTGTTCCTCTTGTCCCTGAAACTGTAGTCAGGTCCCCTGTTCCCCTGTGACTGCAAGTGCTGTCTCTTCTTTCAGCCCTGGAACTGTGACCCAGAACCACATATGGGCAATGAAATTGCATCTTGAACACAGCAAAGAGTACCATTTTACCTGTCTGACTCCTATCCCTCTTACCTTCTGCGAAATGAGAGCTCCCAAAGATGCTACTTCTGTTGCAGCTGCCTCTAAGGCCTGCTGCTGGCCTTGTCACAGCATGGCCTTTTCTGAGCTCCAGACCCAGCCACTATCCTGGTGTGACAGACCTTTCCTGCCAACCTCCTGAGTTGTCTTGGGCTAGAAGATTGTTTCACTCCAACATGTTGTTGGTTTTGTCACTCCATAATTTGATTTCAGGAGTTTTTTTAAAGTTGTTTAGAGGGGAATATTGAGAGAGTTCAGGTGGGTTCCTATTTCTATTCTACCACCTTGATCCTGATAGGTATGCTTCTACTCAAGATTGTGTACAGATTTCTGTTTGGGATGATGTAAGGAAAAGAGGAGGGATAGTGGAAAATAGAACAGCTTGACATGCTATGGTCTATGGGGACATGAAGAGTCAGACATGACTGAAAGACTGAACAACAGTGTTTATTCTTTCACCAAACATTCTGCTCAGCATTTTTCATTTGAGACACAAAGAAGTTAACTTAAGTTGAATTTTCATTAATTTTGGTATCAAAATTAGTCCTTATATTCCTCTAAATTTAATAGAATGAATGCAGTTCAAGATGCTGAGATGCCAATTTAGAATAAGATACATCATTAAGAGCCTTTTAGTGACTGCATCCTATACACAAAACACTGCACTTCATGCTTCAAAAGACACACAGAATATTTTAGGAGAAATCTGAAAACAATACTATTACAAAACTGTACCATTACAATACAAAGTATAACTGCCACAAGAGAGGTGCAAGGTTCTATGGGAATTCTTATATAGGAGGGAAAACATTTCTGGCTGGTGGGATCTAGAAATAAGAACTGCTTGAATCTCAGAGATTTTAAATTAACATCCAGCCAGGCTGTTTTTTACTTTCTAGTTTTCTGTCTTTCAGACATGAAGAGCTGGATCGCTTTGCCAGAGAAAAAGATGCAGTGCTAACTGCAGTGAAGGAGGCCAATGTAGAACACGTACAGAAGCTGGAGGCCAAGGTTCTCGAACACCAAGCCAGTCATGATACTCTTGAGATGGAACTGAGAAGAGCTGAGTGGAGACAGGTTGATGCCTTAAAAGAGAAAGATATTGTCATTGCCAAGTGAGTTGGGTTCTTTTATTGACAAACTGAAATAGAAAGTACCCTAATTAATTACATGTTTCTGATTATATGCTTATAATAAAAAAATGACTTTCATATGAATTATTTTTACTATTGATTAGGGATAATTATCCTCATTTTAAATAAAAGGAAATGAAGGCACAGAATGGTCAAAGTGAATTAATTGCTAATAGACTGTGGCTGAATATAAGGATCAGAGACATTCCTTTATATGCACATCTACTTGCCCAATGTGTCTTATTCATTAGATTTTTTTTTTGTTCTTATTGACCTGAGGCAGTTTTAGTTTGAAAACCCACTGGTCATGAAACAGAATTAAATTCTATCTCATATATTTCAAATATAGCATAAATGTTCAGCTATCATAATTAATATTGAACTCAGATAACTTCCAAAAGATTGTCTGTTCTACTATCACACACCAGGGAGACATGCTTATTGTTTCTTCATTTATCATAAGATGGACTAGATTTCCTTGCCTTCTTAAGTCTGTTTTTTATTATAGGTATTTGAAGTTTAATAAATAAAGGACTTTGGTGTGGTACTGCTCTTCATTATACTCGATAAGTATTTTCTTTTCCCTGGACACACATTCTAAGTCTTATGTATCTCTGGGTGATCATTTCTCAATTTGCATTTGTACTTTTGGAGAAATAGCTTCTTCAACAACAACAACAAAAGCCATGGGAAGTTAAATATTCTTTCACAGATTCATTTATTTAGTAAAAAGCTGAACATCATAGTGCTTAGTATCATGGGCAGTAGTACTTAGTACTTAGTAAGTACTAAGACATAGTACTTACCTTCAAGGGACTTATAATCAAGTTTGGAAGACAATCTCACAAATGTATACAAATGATTGTACTAATATGTAAATATTCCATAAGAGAACCAAGTGCCCTGAAGGTTCAAAGGAGAGAGATTTTTTTCCTGATGTAGGAGCAGACTGAAGTGGGGAGGAGAGTTCGCCAAGGGAGACTTTCTGGAAGAGGTTTTAATTTGAGTCTTAAAGATAGGTAGAATTTAGGAACACAAAGATGGGGGAGACAAGATATCAAAAACCAAGGAATAGTAAGAAGTGATTGGAAGATAGCATAATTCAGTTTGTCCGTAGCACAAGATGCTTGGGAAATAGTAGGAGATAATAATAAAAAGGTAGGTTGGAGCCAAATCATGGAGAGTAATGCTATTTTAATAAAATGAGTTTGAACTATTGAGGACTGTTGAAGGTTGATTTGTTTAAGGGAATTGCATTTATCAGACCTCTGCCTTAGAACAGTTAGTGGTGCACAGGATGGATTAGAGTCAGAGAATGAATTTAAAACTTGGAAACTAATGAAGAATATGATGGAAGGGATAAGAGGAGTGGGCATCCTAAGAACCTTACTTTAAGCTGAACTGGACAAAGAAAGGTTGAGTACGCACTTATAAAAACACATAAAGAGTTAGGTGTAGAAATTGAACTTATGAGGGCAACAGGTAGGAACAGGAATAGAAGAGGGAGAGGTTGCTTAAAAGAGAGGGTGGAGTTAGAGGGGGAAGAATCAATTTCAAAACAATCTTCAAAAACAGATCTAATAATGAAGTAGGAATAAGAAAGGAAAAATATGTAAGTGTAAGAACCTGTTATTGAAATCTAGTCATTCTTCTAAATCCAAGCATTTCTAGCTTAGTGAGCAAAATATCCAAATTGGTAAAATCTTCCCTTTACCTTGGAAATCATTTTTCCCCAATATACTCTGAATTACTGTTTGCAGTCAAATTCTCACAGCCATATGTTACTATTAGAAAAATGATAGCTTTGACAATATGGACCTTTGTCCACAAGGTGAGGTCTCCTGCTTTTTTGTATGCTGTCCAGATTTATCATAGCTTTCCTTCCAAGGAGCAAGCATCTTTTAATTTCATGGTTGTAGTCACTACCTACAGTGATTTTTGAGCTCAAGAATATAAAATTTGACATACTTCCATTTCTTCTTCCTCTGTCAAGAAGTGATGGTAGCCGTTACGATGATCTTAGTTTTTTTTATGTTAATCATGAAGCCAGCTTCTACACTCTTCACTTTCACTCTTATCAAAAGGCTTCTTAATTCTTCTTCTTTTTCTGCCATCAGAGTGGTATCATCTGCATATCACTGATATTTCTCCCAGCAACCTTAATTCCAACTTTTGATTCATCCAGCCTGGCATTTCTCCTGATGTGCTCTGCATAAATAAGGTGACAATATAAAGCATTGTCATACTTCTTTTCCAGTCTTAAACCAATCAGTTGCTTCTTGCTCAGTTCTAACTGTTGCTTCTTGGCCCTCATACAAGCTCCTCATGAGACAAGAAAGATCATCTGGTACTCCCATCTCTTTGAGGACTTGATATATTTTGTTGTGATTCACAGACTCAAAGACTTTAGTGTAGTCAATGTAGTAGAAGTAGATGCTTTTTAGAGCTCCTCTTGCTTTCTCCATAATCCAGCAAATGTTGACAGTTTAGTCTCTAGTTCCTCTGCTTCTTTAAAGATGAGCCTACTCTTCTTGGTTCACATATTACTGAAGCCTCGCTCAAGTAATCTCAAGTATAACTTTGTTGGCATGTGAGATGAGTGCAATTGTTCAGTAATTTGAACTTTCTTTGGCATTACGCTTCTTTAGGATTGGGACATAAATAAATCTTTTCCAAGTTAGTGGCCACTGTTGCATTTTCCAAGTTTATTGGTATATTGAGTGCAACACTTCATTTTTTTAAAAGTTATTTATTTATTTTTAGTTTTCAACATAATTTCCACAAGATTTTGAGTTTCAAATTTTCTCCCCATCTCTCCCCTCCCCCCACCTCGACACTGTGCATTCTGATTACTCCTTCCCCCAATCTGTCCTACCTTCTGTCACACTATTCCTTTCCCTTATGCCCATCCCTTCTATTTTCTTGTAGGGCAAGATAGATTTCTATACCTCATTAACCTGAATTTCTTATTTCCTAGTTGTATGTAAAAACAATTTTTGACATTTATTTTTAAAACTTTGAGTTCCAACTTTTCTCCCTCCCTCCCCACCTATTCCCACTGAGAATGCAAGCAATTCAATATAGGTTATACATGTGTAGTTATGCAAAAGAATTCCATAAAAGTCATGTTATGAAAGGCTACCTATATTTTCCTCCATCCTATCCTGCCCCCCATTTATTCTGTTCTCTCTTTTGACCTTGTCCCTCCCCAAAAATGTTTACTTCTAATCAACCCTTCCTCCCATTTGCCCTCCCTTCTATCATCCCCCCACACTCCACTTGTCTCCTTCTCCCCTACTTTACTATAGTGTAAGGAATTTTCATACCAAATTGAGTGTGCATGTTATTCCTTCTTTAAGCCAAATGTGATGAGAGTAAGTTTCACTTTTTCACTGTCACTTCCCCCTTTTCTGCTCCATTGAAAAAGCTTTTTCTTGCCTCTTTTATAAGAGATAATTTTCCCCATTCCATTTCTTCCTTTTTCCTCCCAATATATTCCTCTCTCACCCTTTAATTTTATTTTTTTAGTCATCATCCGTTCCTATTTAACTCACCCTGTGCCCTCTGTCTATATGTATATAATCCCTTCAACTACCCAAATACCAAGAAAAGTCTCAAGAGTTACAAATATTATCTTTCCATGTAAGAATGTAAATAATTCAACTTTAATAAGTTCCGTATGATTTTTCTTTCCTGTTTAACTTTTCATGCTTCTCTTGATTCTAGCATTTGAAAATCAGATTTTCTGTTCAACTCTGGTCTTTTCATCAAGAATGCTTCATTGAATGACCTTTTTTTTCTTTGGAGTATTATACTCAGTTTTGCTGGGTAGGTGATTTTTGGTTTTAATCCCAGCTCCTTTGACTTCTGAAATATGATATTCCAACCTTAGTGTAGAAACTGCTGGATCTTGTGTTACCCTGATTGTATTTCCACAATATTTGAATTGTTTCTTTCTGGCTGCTTGCAATATTTTCTCTTTGACCTGGGAGCTCTGGAATTTGGCTACAGTATTCCTAGGAGTTTTTCTTTTAGGATCTCTTTCAGGAGATGATTGATGGATTCTTTCAATTTCTATTTTACCCTCTGGTTCCAGAATATCAGGGCAGTTTTTCTTGATAATTCCATGAAAGCTCTTTTTTTTGGATCATGGCTTTCAGGTAGTCCCATAATTTTTATATTGTCTCTCCTGGATCTATTTTCCAGGTTAGTTGTTTTTCCAATGATATATTTCACATTATTTTCTATTTTTTCATTTTTTTGGTTTTGTTTTGTAATTTCTTGGTTTCTCATAATGTCATTAGCTTTCATCTGTTCCGTTCTAATTTTTAAAGAATTAGTTTCTTCAGTGAGCCTTTGAACCTCCTTTTCCATTTGACCAATTCTGCTGGTTAAGGCATTCTTTTCCTCATTGGCTTTTTGGACCTCTTTTGCCATTTGGGTTAAATACAAATAATTTAAATATTTAATAATACTTAAAAAGTATTATTTTCTTCAGCATTTTTTTGGGGTCTCCTTTAGCAAGCATTTGACCCATTTTTCATGATTTTCTTGCATCACTCTCATTTCTCTTCCCAATTTTTGCTCTGTTTCTCTTACTTGATTGTCAAAATCCTGTTTGAGATCTTCCATGGCCTGAGACCAATCCATATTTTTCTTGGAGGCTATGGATAGAGGAGCTTTGACTTTGTTTTCTTCTGTATGCATACTTTGGTCTTCCTGGACAGCAAAGTAAGATTCTATAGTCTGACTATTTTTCCTGTTTTTGCTCATTTCCCCAGCCATTTATTTGACTTTTGAGCTCTTTGTCAAGGTAGTTTTCTGCTTCCAGTGGGGATGGGTGTTGTATTGTCAGCCGCTCAATCCTCCCACAATGTGTGTGCCTAGAGCTCCAGAAACAGTGGCTGCAGCTGCCCCTGCTGCTGCTGTGCCTGCCTTGGGTTCCTCTGTCCCCTCCTCCCTCTGCTGCCCAGGGGCTGGGGCCAGACCACTCCATTCTCCTGCACTGGTCTCATAGACCTTTTACACTGACCTTCCAATTTTTCCTCAGCGTTTTGGGGTCATGAAGTCTGAAAACCACCACAGGTGTGAGAGATTCAGTCTCTCCAAGGCCTGCTCAGGCCCCCTCTGAGCACTTGTGGCCCACATTGGACTGGGCCCTGCTTACAGCTTGGCACGATAGACCCTTCCCAGGAACCTTCCAGGCTGTCTTGGGCTGGAGATTTGCTTTACTCTATTATTCTGTGGGTTCTGCAACTCCAGAATTTGGCTAGAGCTATTTGCATGAGCACTCTAGAAAGTCTGTGCTGTTACTCCAGCATCTTGGACTAAGTTGGAAGGTAGGAGAAAGGATAAGAAAATCTTAATTATTTTTTGTTAATAATTTATTTGTTCTCAGTTTTTAACAATCACTTCAGTAAGTTTTAAATTTTTCTCCCCTTCCCTACCCGCTCCCTTCTCATGATGGCATACAATCTTATATGGGTTCTATACATGCATTCTTATTAAACACATTTACACCTTAGTCATGTTGCAAAGAAGAATTAAAATGAATGGGAGAAACCATAAGAAAAACCTTACCAAAAGAAAACATAACAAAATAGAAAATAGTCTGCTTCATTCTGAGTTCCAACTCTGTAGTTCTTTCTCCAAATGTAGACAGCATTTTGCATTGAGTCATTTAGAAATGTTTTAAGTCTTTGCATTGCTGTGAAGGGTGACATCTATTATAAATAGCCCTTGCACACTGTACCTGTTATTGTGTATAATGTTCTCAAAAATCTTAATTATTATAACACTAAAATTATGGATTTGAAAATAGCTTATCATTAAGAGATACATAATCCAAAAAGATATTAGGAAGACTAAGGCCATAAGTAAGATAACATTTGTCATGCATTAGTAAGCAGAAGATAAAGGAGTAGCTAACGAAAAAATTAAATCAATTAATGCTTTCCTGTTTGGATTAAATTTTAAGGGTGATAAAACTATTAGTTAATGGTAGAAATAATAGCAAACAACAAAATCTAACAATATTAAGATTTTTACACCCCAAGCAACACAGCAATTAGGTTAAAAACTTTATTTAGGAGAATAAGTAGAAATCATACCTCTATCATATATTTCCTTATAATTTTAACAACAGTTTTTCAAATTACATTATTAAGTTATTCATAATAGATCAAGAAAAACCAGTAAATTATGGAATTAGACTGGTTTACCAAATTCTAACATGAAGATGTTAAAAAAATGGAAAAAATTGGAGGTTGGAGCCAAGATGATGGAGTAGAAAGATGCACCTACTCTAGCTCATTCCCCACAGCCCATATAATACCTGTAAAAAATGACTGTAAACAAATTCTAGAGCAGCAGAAGCCACAAAATGACAGAGTGAAAGAGATTTCCAGCCCATGGCAGCCTGGAAAGCCAACAGGAAAGGTCTGTTGCATGGGGCACAGAGTGGAGCACAGCCCATAGAGCCCAGCACAGCCTTGGCTGCGCGGCACTGGCAGGAATAAGACCAGAGAAGGCCTTGGGGGTGGAATCCCTGGCAGCAGCTGTGGTTTCCAGATACCTCAACCCACAAATGTCAAAGACAACTTCAAAGATCAGTGAGAAAGCTTTTTCACCTGGGTGAGAAGGGAGAAGGATCCTCCCCTAGCCCTGGCCCCAGGCAGTGGCAGCAGCAGCAGCATCCATTTTTGGAGCCCTCAGCCTAAAGACCCTGGGGGGATTGAGGCACTTATCTGGGTCTCAGTCCTGAGTGGCAGTCCTAGGGTGAGAAAGAGTGCTGGCATGGTGGAGCTAGTGGAGTCTGGAAAGGGAAGTCTGCTTGCAGGTCCTGAGTAGAAAAGCTTTGGTAGCTCCCAGACCAGAGTGCAGGCTAGGAGAGGAGTAAACTCCTCTCCCTTGATTGTGCCCCCTTGGAGGAACTGAGAACTTACAGGTCCCCAGAATATACCTTCCTCTTGACAAAGGACTCAAAAGTCAAGTAGCTGACTGGAAAAATGCCCAAAAAAGGGAAAAAAAATAAGAGTATAGAAGGTTACTTTCTTGGTGAAGAACAATGCATACTATCAGAAGAAGACTTCAAAGTCAAGGCTTCTGCATCCAAAACCTCCAAAATAAATATACAATAGTCTCAGGCCATGAAAGAGCTCAAAAAGGATTTTGAAATTTAAGTAAGAGTGGTGGAGGAAAAACTGGGAAGATAAATGAGAGAGATGCAAGAAAATCATCAAAATCAAATCAACAGCTTGCTAAAGGAGATCCAAAAAAATGCTGAAGAAAATTACACCTTTAAAAATAGACTAATTCAAATGGCAAAAGAGGTCCAAAAAGCCTCTGAGGAGAAGAATACTTTAATGAGCAGAATTAACCAAATGGAAAAGGAAAATTTAAAAATTTTAAATTTAAAAATTACAATGAAGCAGATGGAAGCTAATGACTTTATGAGAAACCAAGAAATTATAGAACAAAACCAAGAGAATGAAAAAACAGAAGACAATGTGAAATATCTCATTGGAAAAACAACTGACCTGGAAAATAGATCCAGGACAGACCGTTTAAAAATTATGGGACTACCTGAAAGCCATGACCAAAAAAAAGAGCCTAGACATCATCTTTCAAGAAAGATCTAGCTGCTTCTACATTAAGGGATCAAAAGGCTTGGAATATGATATTCCAGAAGTCAAAGGAACCAGGATTAAAACCAAGAATCATCTACCCAGCAAAACTGAGTATAATACTTCAGGGGAAAAAATGATGATTCAATGAGATAGAGGACTTTCAAGCATTCTTGATGAAAAGACCAGAACTGAATAGAAAATTTGACTTTCAAACACAAGAATCAAGAGAAGCATGAAAAGGTAAACAGGAAAGAGAAGTCATAAGGGACTTACTAAAGTTGAACTGTTTACATTCCTACATGGAAAGATAACATCTGTAACTCTTGAAACTTTTCTCAGTATTTGGGTAGTTGGAGGGATTATACATACATATACATATACACAGATATATATGTATAGGAGAGATTATACATACATACATATATATACATATATAGATATAGACAGAGGGCAGAGTGAGTTGAACAGGAAGGGATAATATCTAAAAAAATAAAATTAAGATGTGAGAGAAGAATATGTTGGGAGGAGAAAGGGAGAAATAGAATGGGGCAAATTATCTCTCATAAAGAAGGCAAGAAAAAGTTTTTTAAATGGAGGGGAAGAAAGGGAGGTGAGAGGAAAAAAGTGAAGCTTCCTCTCATCACATTTGGCTTAAGGAGGGAATAACATGCACACTCAATTTGGTATGAAAATCTATCTTATACTACAGGAAAGTAGGGGAGAAGGGGATAAGTAGAGTGGGGGGATAATAGAAGGGAGGGCAAATGGGAGGAGGGAATAATGAGAAGTAATCACTTTAGGGGAGGGACAAGGTCTAAGGAGAGAATAGAATAAATAGGGGGCAGGATAGCATGGAGGGAAATATAATTAGTCTTTCATAACATGACTCTTATAGAAGTCTTTAGCAAAAGTACACATATATAACCTATATTGAATTGCTTGCCTTCTCAGTTGGGATGGGTGGGGAGGGAGGGAGGGAGAGAAGTTGGAACTCAAAGTTTAAGGAATGAATGTTGAGAATTATTTTTGCATGCAACTAGGAAATAATAAATACAGGTAATGGCATATAGAAATCTATCTTGCCCTACAATAAAAGAGAGGAGATGGGGATAAGGGAAGGGAGGGGTGTGATAGAAGAGAGAGCAGACTGGGGGATAATCAGAATGCATGGTGTTTCAGGGTGTGGGAGGGGGAGAGATGGGGAGAAAATTTGGGATTCAAAATCTTGGAAATGAATGTTGAAAACTAAAAATAAATAAATTTTTAAAAAATAATAAATGGAAAAATTTAAAATGCACATTTTTCAAGTATGTAGTAACTTTCACAAAATTGTACTTTCTCATTGAGAGGGATCTAGTACATCTGAAAAGAGGAATTCTATGTACTATGTTTTCAGACCAAAATACAGTAGTTAGAAAGAAACATTTATAGAAGGTTACATGTAAAATAAGAGGATTGGTTGATTCAAAGAAGAAAAAAGAAAAAGATAGCACAAACATAATAACAGTTTATAAGATAACAGTGATAGAGATTTATGGGATTAAATGCCTATGTTAATTAAAAACAAATTAAACTTTAATATATATTTAAAAAACTAAATTAGAGAAAAGTAGGAAAAGAGATGGTTTTGTTTTAGAGGAGCAATCAGAAAAAAAATGGGTCTGTGATGCCATTACTTCATTAATGTAGTTTATAAAATCACATCTGTTCTTTCTCATTCTGTGGTACAGAAAACAACAACAACAAAAATTGTCCATGTCTTCTCACAAATTTTGATAAGGAGGTACTTGAAATAAGTTTTGGTCCTTCAATATTACATATATTGGGTTTCAATGTTATATTGATAGCAATATTGTATCAGTAGCAAAGCCGTAAGAAGTCTTTCCATTAGTTATCTTTTGCTCTTGATGATTGATTGACCTCTTTCGGTAATATATCAATCTTTTTCACTTGTGTCCATTTCTTCATTGTAGTATACTGTAGCCTACCTAACAGGTCTCTTCATTGTCTTTTGAGTGACCTGTAATTTTGAGTATTCAGAAGTTTTCATTATTCTACCCCATAAAGCAGGATCAGTTTTCATCTTGATCATCAGTATGATAAATTAAAAAAAACAAGAATTGTTTTTTACAAAAACTACTAAAATTGATAAACTCTTAGTTAATAAGCAAGGAGGAACACATAACCAAAATGAAAGATAACAATGAATTTAAAATTAAAGAGATTTTTGAAGGAATATTGTATTTGCACAACTGTATATGTCATAGTAATAGTTTTGTTTACACAACTGTATGTCATAACAATGATTGAAAGTGGCAAAAATGACAATAATGCCCAAATGTTTTATAAATGTAATTAAATACCAATCAGCACCATTGGGGCTAATTCACAGAAGTCGGTAAAATGACAACCAAATTTATATTGAAGAACAAATGATTTTGAACATAAAGGAGTATTTTGATAAAAGCAGATGAACTGGTACTTGAACCACTAAACTTTGAAATTAATCAAGCAGTGATTGTCAAAACTTCAGGTATATCTTGGAGAATATTACAGGTTTATTGGTTCCATAAATAAAGGGAATATTGCAATAAAGAGAGAAAGAAAGAGATTGAGGCTAACAACTCTGTGTAGCTCTTCTCTTGAATCTAGTTCATGTGCAAGTCAAGACATCACCCCGTGAAGTTACTAGTCATGTTTGAAATTAAGAATGGTACCTGCTCTGCAGCTCTTAGTCTTAGAGAGTTGCCTAGAGCACTGAGCCATTAAATGATTTACCCAGTATCACATAACTAGTAAGTAACAGAGATCATACTTTATAAAACCAAGTCTTCCGGATCCCCAGACTAGTTGTCTACCAGGCCACATTTGTTCTCATTACAACTTATTATGTATCATATTTGTGTGTGTGTGTGTGTTTACGTACACACACACACAAGCCCAGCTATATATTTATATGATAATGCTATACAAAAGTTCAAATATATGTATATAGTTGTTGATTATTTTTTTGGTAGACTTCGAGAGGATGTAGCTGCAATGAAATCTGCCTGGGATGCTCAGATTGCACAAATATCAAAGGAAACTATTTCCAGAGACCTTCAGATCCATACACTACAAGAAGAGGAGGTAAAGCTCAAAGCACAATTGGCCAGATTCCAACAGGACATTGAAAGGTAAAAGCCCTAAGGTTATATTTGTGCTAATAATCAAGGTGAGATACTGACAGATGAGATCCTAGTCGTTTGGGCCTGAGACCAATTCCTATTTCTCTTTGAGGCTTTGAATGTAGGCATTTTGACATTGTTGTCTTCTTCTGAGTTTGTGTTTTGATCTTTCCTTTCTCTATAGCAGCTTTCTATGGTCCGGCTTTGTTTGTTTGTTTTTTGCTCATTTTCCAGTCTATTTTATGACTTAAAGTTGAGTTCTACTCCTGTCCCAAATTTCTTGTGCCAGAGCCAATGGCCCTGGCCACTCACCTGCTGTGCTGAAGGCTAGAAGTCTCACAGCTGGCCTACTGTGATGGGACCATGGAATCTTGGTTGCTGACCTGTGTTGAGGTTTGGGGTCTCCAGCTATCTTGCCCAGACACTACCTGCACTGAGCTGCTCTCCCCTTTTACCCAAGCAGAATAGACCTTTCCTACAGTCCTTCTAAGTTGTCTTGGGTTGGAAAATTGTTTCATCCCATCCTTTTTTGGATTCTGCCCCTCCAGAATTTGTTTGTAAAGGTTTTCTTTAAAGTTGTCTGAAGAGGAATTTGGGAGAACTCAGGAAAATTCTTTTCTCTGCCATCTTGTCTCCACCTCGAGATCTTACTCTTTTGGATGATTTTCATAAATCTCTAGTATTTTTCAGATGGTTTTAGATATGACTGGATTATCTAGAATATATTAATTGGTTGATAGAGTGAAAAGAACTTTTGACAGTCACATCTGAAGTTCAGTCTGTTTTTGAGTATCCCTTCCTTCATCTCTAAAATAATAATGGTATCTACCCTATCTAGCCTTAGGGTTATGTGAGAATCAAACTAAAAAAATAGGGTTTTTTCTTTTGGTGGATTTAAATTTTATGACTTGAGGAATTCTGAAAACACCAGTGCTTAGTAACACTTTATCTTTGATGTATTTTGTTGCTATTTCCTTCATGTCCCTTACCTCTTTCTCCTCTGTTCCTCAGACTTAAAATCTAGACAAGATGGCTTATTTTGTAGGCATTCCTTAAGGAACTTGCAGCTTAACAGGAATGGGGCTAAAGCTTATATAGGAAAAGTAGATTATCTGACAGCTATGCTGACTAGGTGATGACTTACAACCTTGGTCACAGGTATCATTCACTAGTGGGTTTATTTTTGGCCTCTTAGTACTGTAGGAAGATAGTTTGAGAGCTGATGTATATAGCTAGACCTCTGGATTGAATATGATAACTTTGGGAATCAATACATGATACTTCTGTGGTTACACGATAGTCCTGTAAATTTTACAAGAGAATTTCTTCAGAGGTCAACTTGTTCTGTGATAGGGAAAGATAGTTTGTTTTACTGGGGCCCACTCATGAGTTGTTGCTAGGCATAGTGTCCTTGGGCTAGGGAGAAAACTGTCAGTGATAATGTTTTGAGGGTAGGAAGAAATGTGATCTTGGAATTGGAGTCCAAGTACAAGCACTCAAATACCCCATCATTGACACTATTCACTGCCCAATTGGAATACAAATATTATAAATAGATCACAACTAAAACTTGTATTGTGCACAAAATGCATCCTTTTAAGGTTATGGTGTATTTCAACTTAAATATATGGCCCATAACACTAGAATCTGTAAAAATTCCAAATCTGTATGTGGTTTGCTTATCAGAAATATGAATTTTGGTGTAACTGACTTTAAAGCAGTTTCACATCATGTAATCACAAAATATTCAAACTAGAAAGGGTCCTTAGAGAGCATGGAGTTTTATTTGTTTTACATATGAAGAAACTAAAACCCAGAAAAAAAGAAGTGATTTTATTTATGAAAGGTATTTATTATAAACAAAGCAGGAGAATTATCACTTCACGAAACACAGTGGTCATATTTATCCACATTTTACAGTGGTAAACACTAATTTTTTTTTCTTTTTTGGGTTTTTTTGGTTTTTTTATTTATTTAACTTTTAACATTCATTTTCACAAAATTTTGGGTTCCAAATTTTCTCCCCTTTTGTCCCCTCCCCCCACCCCAAAACACCAAGCATTCTAATTGCCCCTATCACCAATCTGCTCTCTCTTCTATCATCCCTCTATGCCCTTGTCTCCACCTTCTCTTTTGTCCTGTAGGGCCAAATAACTTTCTATACCCCTTTACCTGTATTTCTTATTTCCTAGTAGCAAGAACAGTACTCGACACTTGTTCCTAAAACTTTGAGTTCCAACTTCTCTTCCTCCCTCCCTCCCCACCCCTTCCCTTTGGAAGGCAAGCAATTCAATACAGGCCAAATCTGTGTAGTTTTGCAAATGACTTCCATAATAGTCCTGTTGTATAAGACTAACTATATTTCCCTCCATCCTATCCTGCCCCCCATTACTTCTATTCTCTCTTTTGATCCTGTCCCTCCCCATGAGTGTCAACCTCAAATTGCTCCCTCCTCCCCATGCCCTCCCTTCCATCATCCCCCCCACCCTGCATATCCCCTTATCCCCCACTTTCCTGTATTGTAAGATAGGTTTTCATACCAAAATGAGTGTGCATTTTATTCCTTCCTTTAGTGGAATGTGATGAGAGTAAACTTCATGTTTTTCTCTCACCTCCCCTCTTTTTCTCTAAACTAAAAAAGTCTTTTGCTTGCCTCTTTTATGAGAGATAATTTGCCCCATTCCATTTCTCCCTTTCTCTTCCCAATATATTTCTCTTTCACTGCTTGATTTCATTTTTTTAAGATATGATCCCATCCTCTTCAATTCACTCTGTGCACTCTGTCTCTATGTGTGTGTGCGTGTGCATGTGCATGTGTGTGTGTGTAATCCCACCCAGTACCCAGATACTGAATAGTTTCAAGAGTTACAAATATTGTCTTTCCATGTAGGAATGTAAACAGTTCAACTTTTATAAATCCCTTATGACTTCTCTTTGCTGTTTACCTTTTCATGCTTCTCTTCATTCTTGTGTTTGAAAGTCACATTTTCTTTTCAGCTCTGGTCTTTTCATCAAGAATGCTTGAAAGTCCTCTATTTCATTGAAAGACCAATTTTTCCCCTGAAGTATTATACTCAGTTTTGCTGGGTAGGTGATTCCTGGTTTTAGTCCTAGTTCCTTTGACTTCTGGAATATCCTATTCCATGCCCTTCGATCCCTTAATGTAGAAGCTGTTAAATCTTGTGTTATCCTGATTGTATTTCCACAATACTTGAATTGTTTCTTTCTAGCTGCTTGCAATATTTTCTCCTTGACCTGGGAACTCTGGAATTTGGCCACAATGTTCCTAGGAGTTTCTCTTTTTGGATCTCTTTCAGGCAGTGATCTGTGGATTCCTTGAATACTTATTTTGCCCTCTGGTTCTAGAATCCCAGGGTAATTTTCCTTGATAATTTCATGAAAGATGATGTCTGGGCTCTCTTTTTGATCATGGCTTTCAGGTAGTCCCCTAATTTTTAAATTGTCTCTCCTGGATCTATTTTCCAGGTCAGTTGTTTTTCCAATGAGATATTTCACATTATCTTCCATTTTTTCATTCTTTTGGTTTTGTTTTGTGATTTCTTGGTTTCTCATAAAGTCATTAGCTTCCATCTGTTCCATTCTAATTTTGAAAGAACTATTTTCTTCAGTGAGCTTTTGAACCTCTTTTTCCATTTGTTTAATTCTGCTTTTGAAAGCATTCTTCTCCTCATTGGCTTTTTGACCCTCTTTTGCCAATTGAGTTAGCCTATTTTTCAAGGTGTTATTTTCTTCAGCATTTTTTGGGTCTCCTTTAGCAGGATGTTTACTTGTTTTTCATGCTTTTCTTGCATGTCTCTCATTTCTCATCCCAGTTTTTCCTCCACCTCTTTAACTTGATTTTCAAAATCTTTTTTGAGCTCTTCCATGGCCTGAGCCCACTGAGTGGACTGGGATACAGAAGCCTTGACTTCTGTGTCTCTCCCTGATGGTAAGCATTGTTCTTCCTCATCAGAAAGGAAGGGAGGAAATACCTGTTCACCAAGAAAGTAACCTTCTGTAGTCTTATTTTTTTTTTCCGTTTTCTGGGCATTTTCCCAGCCAGTGACTTGACTTCTGAATATTCTCTTCACACCCACTTGGCCTCCAGATCCACCCAGCCAGAGCTTGGGGTCTGAGATTCAAATGCTGCTTCCCAGCCTCAGGGCTTTTGGCAGGGGCAGGGCTGCTATTCAGTGTGAGATTAAGTTCAGGTGCTCGGGTTGGGGCAGTGCCACCTCACAGGGCTCAGTTGCCTCAGGGGGTTTATGCAGAGGCCTTCAACAATGGATCCAGGCTTCTGGGAAGCCCTGGTCTTCTCCCACCTCTGCTGCTGCCTCCCAAGGGGGTCTGAGTTATGGGGGCACCCCACTCCCCTCTCAGCATGCCGAGAAGACCCTCTCACCAACCTTTGGTGTCCGTGGGTGGAGGGACCCGCATGGCCACTGGAGATTCTGTCCCTGAAGCCTGCTCGGATCTGCTCCTCTCGGTGCCACGTGGCCAAGGCAGGGCTGGGCTCGGCTCCGGGTCTGCAGCGCAAAGGACCTTTTGCAAGAAGTTTTCAGGGCTCTCTGGAACAGAAATCTCATCTGCTCCATTGTTCTGTGGCTTCTGCTGCTCCAGAATTTGTTGGGAGTTCCTTTTTACAGATATTTTATGGGCTGTGGGTTCAGAGCTAGCATATGTGTGTCTTTCTACTCTGCCATCTTGGCTCCACCCCCTAAACACTAATTTTTTAAAAGAGCACTTAAAGTGTTTTAGGAAGAGACAGCCAGTGGAATTGGTGCAATTAAAATTGAGTTTTTGAGGTTGTTTTAAATCTAGAATTATCTTTTCTAGACTGTCCTTGCCATTCTCACAGACACAAAATTTTCCCTTCCCTATATTCTTACCTTTTGGGTAATATGTTTCCTTCTTCTCTTAATGAATTTTTTGGCTTCTTGATCTGTGATTTTATTAGTGGATGTAATTGTTATTCTGGAAATTTCCACCATTGATGCAGATCAGCACTTTATCTTTAATTTAATACCTTAAATAGCTTCTTGAGATACTAAGAGGTTAAGGGATATGTTCCTAGTCATGCAGCTAATTTGTATTAAAGGGCAGGACTTGAATCCAGGTCCTGACTCAAAGAGAATATCCATAGTTTATCCATATCCCCTCCTCCTAATATCTTGCCAATAAAAATTTCCATTCCACACCATATTCTCTTGTCAGTACTATCTAAGGCTAGTCCTCTCAAGTCAGCATGGTACATTGGAAAGGATTCTAGGTTTTGAATCAAAGAATAGGTTTCACTCTCATCTCTGCTACTTATTACCCTGTGTGACCTTGGGCAGGTCACTTAACTTCTCTGGGTCTCATATCCCCCACCTGTAAAGTGAGAAGGTTGGATAAGTTTATGTTCAAGATTCCTTCTAGTTCTAAATTCTATGTTCCCATCTCTTCTCTTTCCTAACACTTCTTTTCTCATTTCCCAGTTTTACCCACCAAGACTTGCACTAAGCTTAAAAATCAGCCTCCCCCCATATCCCCCCAAAAAAGTTATAATGAAAAAATGATCATTCCTTGATCTATTTTGTTTTATTGGCACTAAGTTTGGGGGGGATGAGTTCTATTTCTTTATTTCTAATTAATACACAGTAAGTCAGATATCCGTAAGTTAGAGCTGGAAAAAAGAAACCTTAAAGGATATCTAGTCTAATAATCCTTTCATTTTATAGTTGATAGTGGTGAAATAGTCAATAAATAGAGTGACTGCATAGCCAAAGGGTTAATACAGACATGACCTTTAAGAAAAGTATGAATTTTTTTTTGCATTTTGATCCTTTCTTTTTATCAAACCCCGTAGGAGAAAAACCATGGTCTCTTTCTTATCTTAGATACAAACAGCAGTTGTCTCTCGCAATGGAACGGGAGCAGATCCTAGAACGTGATAAAGTACAGGTAGAACTGGATTGGCAATGTCGTTGTGAAAATGCTGAAAGAAAACAGTATGAGAAATCAGAGGATTTAATACAGGGTTTAACAACAGCCAGAAACCAGGTACGTACCAAGTCATATTAGCATTAAACCCTTTCTAGATTTACATCAAGTGGGATTTTCTAGAATATTTTACAAGAGCTAGCAAAGATACGCTGCAGTGATATGTAAGGGAAGGATTCTCATACCTCTTTTTCAAGGAGGAAGGGACATGAATAAGGGAGGGAAGAACATTGGATAGAGAAAAATCTCAAAAAGTTCTCTGAATATTTACAGCTTAAATCCATTAAAATCCGTCTTCAGCAGAAATTTCATTGTACTGGAAATATTAGTATTTCCCAGTTCATGGTTTTGTCCATAGTAATGACATGCTGATATGTTTGGAATGACTTTTTTATTACTCAAAATTTTTATTGAAAATTTTATCAATCAAAATTTTTTCTTTAGTCCAGCCCTATGTGGCAGCCATTTTCTATGAGAAAAAAAAAATCTGACTAGAAATGACAATAGTATAAAGAAGAACTATTTTGGTAGGTTTTTTTGGTACTATAGGCAGCACTGATAAACATTTGGACTTAAATGCCTTCTTTAGCATTAGCTATTTTTTATTTTAATATTTTGTATATTACATATAAATACATGTAAAAACAATTTTTAATATTGTTTTAAAAAATTTTGAGTTCCAAATTTTCTCCTTTCCTCACCTCTCCCCTCATTGATGAGGCAAGCAAATTGATATAAATCATACATGTGCAGTTATGTAAAACATATTCATCATGTTGTGAAAACCCTCAAGAAAAATAAAGAGTAAAAATAAGTGTGCTTTGATCTGCATTGAGATTCCACCAGTTCTTTCTCTAAAGGTGGATACCATTTTTCATTATGAATTCTTCAGAACTCTTAGATTTTTGTACTGCTGAGAATAGCTAAGTCATTCACCATTTATCATTTTTTAATATTGCTATTACTGTGTACTGTGATCTACTGATTCTACTCATTTCACTTCCATCAGTTCATGTAAATCTTTCCAGGTTTTTCTGAAAGAATCCTGCTCATTATTTCTTATAGCACAATAGTATTCCATCAAAATTATATACCACAACTTGTTCAGCCAGTCCCCAATTAATGGTCCCCTCAATTTCCAATTCTTTGTCACCACAAATAGAGCTGCTGTAAATATTTTTGTACATGTAGGTACTTTTTGTTTTTGTTTTTTATCTCTTTGGGCTACAGAGCTATTTCTGAGACAATATGCTTATTTACAATTAATGTATATTATATATACAATTAATATATATAATTACAATTATATTTACAATTATATATATTTACAATTATATTACAATATGCTTAATTACAATTCTGAGACATATTCTTATGCTTGGTTTTATAGCCCTTTGGACGTAGTTCCAAATTGCTTTCCAGAATGGTAGAATCAGTTCACAACTCTACCAGTAATTTATTAGTGTCTCAATTTTCTTGTGTCCCCTCCAACATTTGTCAGTTTCCTTATATGCAATATTAACCAGTCTGATAGGCGTGAGGTAGTAACTCAGAGTTATTTTAATTTGCATTTTTCTAATCAATAGACATTTAGAGCATTTTTTCATATGACTATAGATAACTTTGATTACTTCTTCTGAAAGCTGCCTGTTCATACATTTGACTGTTTATCAATTGAGGAATGACTTATATTTTTATAAATTTGACTCAATTCTCTATATATTTGAGAAATGTGGCCTTTATCAGAGAAACTTGCTGTAATTTTTTTCAGTTATAATTACTATGTATTTTCCTCTATCCTATTTTGCCCCCTACTTCTACTCTCTCTCTTTTTTTCTTTCTCTTTTTCTGTCTCTCTCTCTTTTTCTCCTTTCACCCTATTCCTCCTCTGACTACTGCCTCCCCCAAACTGCCCTTCCTTCTGTCAGCACCCCACCTTGATTTTCTTATTCCCTTCCTCTCCTGCTTTCCTTTAGGATAAGATAGATTTCTATACCCAACTGAATAGATGTTATTCCCTCTTTTAGCCAGTTCCAGAGAGAGAAAGGTTCAAGTGTTTCCCTCTACCTCTCCCTTCTTCCCCTCTACTAGAAAAGCTCATCCATTCCTCTTTTATGTGAGATAATTTGCCCCATTCTATCTCTCCCTTCCCTCTTTTGCCCAGTGCATTCCTCCTTCTCAGTCCTTAGTTTTATGTTTTTTAGATATCTTCCCATCATATTCAGCTCCCATCATTGCCCTCTGTCTATATATGTATACTCCCTCTAACTGCCCAAATAATGAGAAAGTTTTGGTGAGTTACAAGTATCATCTTCCCATGTAGGACTGTGAACAGTTCAACAATATCGAATGCCTTATGATTTCTCTTTCCTTGTTTATCTGTTTAGTCTTCTCTTGAGTTTTATATTTGAAAGTCAGAATTTCAATTCAGCTCTGTTCTTTTCATCAGGAATGCTTGAAAGTCTTCTGTTTCATTGAATGTCCATTTTCTCCCCCTGAAGGACTATACTCAGTTTTGATCAGTAGGCAATTCTTGGTTGTAATCCTAGTTCTTTTTCCCTCCAAAATGTCATATTCCAAGCCCTCTGATCCTTTCAGGTAAAAGCTGTTAAATCTTGTGTGATCCTGACTGTGACTCTATGATTATTTTTTGTTTCTTTCTGGCTGCTTACAATATGTTTTTCTTGACCTGAGAATCCTGAAATTTGGCTGTGATATTCTTGAGAGTTTTTGTTTGGGGATCGCTTTCAAGGGGTGATCAGTGGATTCTTTCAATTAGTATTTTACCCTCTGGTTCTAGAATATCAGGCATTTTTCAGTTATAATTTCTTGAAACTTGATGTTTAAGGTTATTTTAATTTTGGCTTTCAGTTAGTTATCTCTCCTGGATCTATTTTCCAGGTCACTTGGTTTTTAATGAGCTATTTCACAATTTTTCCTATTCTTTTCCTTCTTTTGATTTTGTTTTATTTTTTTCTTGATGTCTCATAGAGTCATTATGTTCCACTAGTCCAATTCTAATTTTTAAGGAATTATTTTCTTCAGTGAGCTTTTGTATCTCCATTTGGCTGATTCTGCCTTTTAAATTTTTCCTCAGCCTCTCTTATTTGCCTTTTTAAAAATTACGTTAATTAACACATTTATCATTGAACTGTGGGCCATAGATATTTGATAAGAAGATTTACTTGTCTTTCAATTTCTTCAATCTTCTGATGGCAGATTTGACTGTGACTGCAGAGGATATATTCTAGGTCCATGCTCTACAAACTACTATTTTCATACAGGATCCACAATGCCAGATACCCACAGCCTGTTTTTTTATTTTGGTCCTGCCATAGAAGGAATAGGTATACTTGGCATGCTGGCTAATTTCAATTTTCTTCACCATTTTTCTATGCACCATAATGTGTTACATATTTATCAATAATTCTGACCTTCTTGTCATGTTTAGCTATCTTGCCAGTTGCAGGCTGGAGTTCTGAGAGGCTTATTTGACTTTTAATATCCTTTTTGAGGTCTTTCAGGAATTTTTGGGGGGTGGGAGGATGGGGCCGAGATCAATTCACATTTTTCTTTGAGGCTTTACATGTAGCTGTTTTGACTTTGTTGTCTTCTCGGTTTCTAGGTTGGTTTTTTTGTATTTTACACTGAAATGCCAGAACACAAATACAGAATAGAGAAGAGAACCAAAAACATATCATCAACTTAAACACTGGAACTTAAATACAAAGTTAAAAAGAAAAAAAAAGTATATCATATGCATAGCAGAACATAAGAGAGGATTCAAATTATGTAACAAAAAATTTTCATTTCAGGAAAGCCTACATAATAAATAATAATTGTTGCATTGAAAATTGTCCATCTTTTCTTTGCTTCCTTGTGAATTTTCTTTTTTTCCCTGCTGTGTACTTTTTTACGTTGTTCTTTTTTCCTCTCACACCTCATTTGTATAAAATAATTATTTTTTTTAGCTGTTCCTAAATGGCTTTTCTTTTAAAATTCATATCCTACTCAGGTTTTCCCCAGTCTTACTTTTGAGCTACCCAATTATTAATAAGAATTGTAGGCATACATTTTGTATTTTATATGAATATAAAGTAAAAAATAAACAGTCTGTCCTTATGAATCCCTTATAGTCAATTAGTCTTTGGTATGTACATTATATTTCTCTTGGTTCTTGTATGTCAAATCTTCTCTTAAGTTCAGGTTTTGTATGTGTGTGTTGTTCTTTTTTTGACAAAGTCTTGAAATTCTAAGAGCTTATCAGATGTCCACTTTTTTTCATTCAGGATAATACTTAACCTTGCAGGGTATGATATTTTCAGCCAGAGCCCACTTATTTTGCTCTTCAATATATTGTGTTCTAAGCCCTGCAGTCCTTTAATATCTCTGCTGCTAGGTCTTGTGTGAGTCTAATTGTGGCACCACCATACTTAAATTGTTTTAATCTTGGTGCTTTTAATATTTTATCTTTGAGCTGGGGGTTGCAGAATTTGACTATGATATTCCTATGAGTTTTCCTCATAGGATCTCTTTTAAGTGATGATTGAAGGATTTTTTTTCTACTTTCTCCCCTTGTTCTAAAGCTTCAGGACAGTTTTCTTTAATTATTTCTTGTATTATTGTATCAAGATTCTTTTTTTATCATAGCTTTCAGTTAGTCTGATTATTTTTATATTTTCTCTTCTTAAGCTGTTCTCCAAATCTGTTGTTTTTCTTATGTTTCACTTTCTCTTCTATTTTTTCATTATTCATATTTGGATTAATTCTTTCTTGATCTCCTAAAATTTTGCTGGATTCACTTTGCCCAATTCTAATTTTCAAGGTGGCATTTTCTTCTTTAAAATTCTGAGTTTCCTTTCCTAATTGGTTGACTTTCCTTTCATAACTTTCTTGTTTTCTTGAATTATTCTTATTTTTTCTTTAGTTTTTCCTCCATCTCTGTCATTTGGTTTTCAAACTTTTTTTTAAGATCTTCTAGAAATTCTTTTTGGGCAAGTGACCATTTGACATTACTCTTTGGGAATTTCTTTGCTTCAGTATCCTTCTCTGAAGATAAACCCTGTTCATCCCTATTCTCATAATAATTTTCTTTGGTTGGATTCTTTCTTCTTTGCATGTGCATTTTTTGTGATGATAGCTTAATTTTTGTAATCACCTCTGGCCCTGGAGTATGGGAAATGGTGCCTCTTGCCCCAGATCTTCAGTTCTCCCTTCCTTCCTGGAACCAAAGCCAAATCTCCAGGGGCATCCAGCCTCACTGCTTCTGCACTCACCAGGCATGTGTTGGATCCTTCTTGCCAGTTCTTATAAGGTGGTGTGATCTGGGGACAGGTGTGTGTACAGGCCTGTGCTTTCTGAAGTGAGTGACCATAAGCACTCTTTTCCTCCCTGGAACTATGACTAGGACTATGACTAGGATTCATGCTTTCCTATGGTTGCAGGCTCCTTTGTGCTAGTGCTTCCCCTTGCCTTAGGACTGTAACTTAGGATGATAAACTGGATCCACTTATGGGCAGTGTAACAGAGTCTTGTACCTAATACCAACAAAGAGACCCCTGTAATCTCCTTCTGACTGGTTGTCCGATTACCTTACTGTTGTAGCTGCTGCTATAGCTGCTTCTGCCTATACAGTTGCCCCCAGGCCCTCCTTGCATTAACTATTTTTACTGATCCAGAAGGATTAATATCAATCAATAATGTTTATTGAGTGTCTGTAATTTGCATAGCATTTCTCATTTATTAATTCACTGTCTACTTCTTTAAAAGAAGTAGGATGCTTGATTATGATAATCCCTGTGTTAACTGGAATTTATTTTAGCAATGTATTTCATAAAACCAGATTTATCTCCCACCCAAAATGAATCTTGTGGAATTGGAGTGGAATAAGCATTTATTAACCATCTACTATATGACAGGCACTATGCTAAGGGTTTTACAAATTTCTCATTTCATCCTCACAACTCTGCTCTTCTTCCCCATTTTACCGTTGAGGTAACTGAGGCAAATAGTCTAGGTCATTTGCCCAAAGTCTTAGAGCTAGTAATTGTCTGAGGCTAGATTTGAACTCAGGTATTTCTGACTCCAGGTCCAGTGCTCTATCCACTGTCACCTATCTACCTCTGGGAGTTCATTAAGAGACTCTGATCTTTGTGTTCCCAAACCTTTCCCATTAATTTTGGTGGTGACTTTGCTTATGATAAAAAAGTTTTAATAGGTCATACAAAGTTGGATAAGGCCTGTGCCTTTTGTCTGAGATCTACCTTAGGTAAGTTTGGAGAGATTTATTACCAGTGGGTAAGTCGCTGTGTGATGAAAACTTTTAACTTTACCAATTCATTAAGCCATCATGGTATGGATGAATTTTACAAGCTGTATTACTGGAAGGAATACCTATACCAGTGAAATCAAAGATTCCTGATGTATTGAAATAAATATGCATAGCAAAGGGACAGCTAGTTAAGTACTTCATTGCTAAAAACTTCAGGACAAATAGAAATGGTTAACTTGTTCATCACTCTTATATTAATTATTAACCTTTATTGTGTCACTGGAGGAATATTTGGTGTTTTCTTTTCCCCTAGGTTGCTGCCCAGCTTCAAGAGACAGAGCAGAAGTTATGTGAAATGAAAACAGTATTGAAGGCTATAATCTTTGAAAGAGATCAAGCAGTTCACACTCTCAGTTTGCATGGTTTACTTCCTGAAAAGGAGAAAAAGGTCAGAACATCAATTAGCATCTATGTGTGTCAGCATTTGGCATAGTTGGCTAACCTCTGGCTTCAGATGAATAGTCACTTTTCTGGGCTGTCACTTATGTAGTATTTGTAGCCTTGACTTATGGCAGCTCTTAAGGAGCTGTCATTTGCCCTAAACAGTGCTAGGACACATTTTTCATTTATTTCCCTTTAATCCCTCATGATTAATGGAATGAAAAAAATGAAAACTTATTAAATGCTTACTATGTGCCAAACACTTTTCTAAACTTTGGGGATAAATATAGGAAAAATAGAACAGTCCTTGCTCTGAAAGAGCTCATATTTTACTTAGGGAAGAAAACACACGAAAGAAGGCAGATGGAAAGACCTAGAAGTGTTAGGGGTTCAATGAAAGGGAGGATAGCTGGGCCCAGATATTATGCAGGTAGTTAAGATGATAGTGCTGGAGGACTGGAAGAACCTTAGGCAAGACATGTGATAAAGCCTAGAAGATCTTAGGTATCACTGGCAGGATAGACTGTAAGACCTGGTGAGTATTCCATCTCATCAGAAGGAATTATTGACTCCTTGCTCATCCAAGTCTAGTGACCTTTTAGCCAATCTAGATCTTTACCCAGGAGTCTTTTTTTTAAGTTAAAATGATTTCTTTATTGAATTTAGAAGTCTCTTAGTGGTTATAAAGATAAACTACTGTGATCAACAACAAGTATCTTTCCAGATCCCTGTATCTTGGTATATGAGATCCAGTTTGCTTTTCCCTCACCATATTCAGTAATCAGCTTTATTAAGTGTTCAGTATGTTCAAGATTCATCTGTTTCTAAAGCAGTATCATTTCTTTTTTGCTTGGCATAATTTGATATTTTAGGTTTTTTCCATGGGTGAATTTAGAGAGGTGTTGCCATGGATAGAGTGGTGGGCCTAGAGTCAGGAAGACCTCAGTTCAAATCCAGCCCTCAGATACTAGCTGTGTGACCCTGGCAAGTCACTTAGCCCTGTTTACTTCAGTTTCTTCATTTGTAAAATGAACTGGAGAAGGAAATGGCAAACCACTCCAGTGTCTTTGCCAAGAAAGCACCAAATGAGGTCACAAAGAGTTCAACGTGACTGAAACGACTCAACAACATATGGATAAATTTTACAGAACTCTTCTGTTTTTACCCAATTTTGCTGCTCATATTCCATATCATTACCTTCCCATCATCCCCTCCAGATCTGAAAGGAATCTTTTATATCTCCAGAACATAGATGGAACTGAAAAACCTCAGGAAACTCAGTCATTTTATTATTATATCTCTATATCTTTATATGTGGTGAACTTGTTTATGGTGGGAAGCAAGGTGGTAGGGCATCCCTTTTGGTAGAGGATCTTTGTATTGCCCAACGCTCCCTGAGGGGTTTTCATAGTAGCATAATAGCAATGTGCAAGTGTCTGATTATTATAGCAGGATATGTGTGTAGAGTAATTAACTCTAATACCTGAAGGCAGTAGACTCCAAACTTTTTAAATTGAATACCTCTTTATATAGGTGTCTTTTTCTTACTTTTACATTGTATACAGATAATTCTGTACTAATAATTATGTATATCATAAAACATAGAAAAAGTAGAAATTTTAAAGTAATGAGATAAAGATGAAATAATATTTGATCCTAAAGTCACTAGAACTACTGGAGAGTATTGAGTTAGACCAAATATTTAGGAAAATCATTTTGATAACTCCATGGAATATGTATTAGAGGAGAAGAGACTTGGGGCAAGGAGACTAGGTAGGAGTTTGTTGCAGTAGTCTGGGTGAAAAGTGATGAAACCCTAAACTAGGTGGAGGCTTTGTGAATGGAGAAAGAGCAATATATGGGAAAGGTGTGGAGATACAAATGACAAGATTTGACAAGATAGAAATGACAAAATATGTAAAGCAAGAGAGACTGAGGAATCAATGACATGAAGGTTGTGAATCTGAGTAAATGGAAGAATAGTGGATAAGGAAGATTAGCAGAGGGGTGGGTTTTGAAGGGAAAGATAATACAATATATGCAATCTGTTGAAACCATTCCATGTCCACTCATCCTATGGGATTTTGTCCCACCAAAAATCAAAAGGAGGGAAGTGGTGCAAGTCTCTTACTAACCCATAGCACAGAACTCACCCTCTGAGGGACATTGGCCATAACCACAAAGTGATCTGGAGGAGGATTGAATTTTCTTGTTGGCACCTGTGCAGCTGATGCTGTGAGTACTGTGTAGCAGTTGGGTTATAATGTGAGGCCCACATTGATCTCCCTTCCCTGGCCATTTGAGGGAATGGTTGCTAGCTCAGAGGGAATGGGGGAAGGGTTGGAGGACAACAATAGGTATAATTATGTTAAAGACAAGCCTCAAAATTGACTGGTGGGAAGAATTAAATTCCCCTACCCTCTAAATGATTGATCACACATCCTTTGAGGTCATTTCATAGTTGTCCAGAGGGCCCTGACCCTTACTTTGTCCCTTGAAGAGATAAGCTAGTATATCCTCAGAATATACTTTTCAGTTTTAAAAATCATTTAAAAATCTTAGTCTTTCTATCTCCAGAACACAAATGGGATTGAGAAACCTCAGGAAACCAAAGTCATTTTTATTATAGTAACCTCATAATTATATTTCCACATCCTTTTATGGTAAACTGATTTATGCCATAGCCATAAGCCATTTGCAGATTACTGTCATTAACAAAAATCTTAGTTAGGGATGAATCAGATTATACAGGAAGACATGAGGAAGGGGAATGTGAAAAGCACAAGTTTACTCTGGAATTGATCATTTAATAAATAATTTTACTGATTTTAAAAAATGATTTAATATTTTATTTTTCTGCATTTACATGTAAAAATAATTGTTAACGTTTGTTTTGTAAAACTTTGATTTCCAAATTCTTTCCCTCCCTCCCTTACCCTGCTTATTGAAAACACAAGCAATTTGCTATAAGTTAGTTATACATTTGCAGTCATGAAAAACATATTTACATATTAGCCTCATGTTGTGACAGAAAACAGACCCCCGCAAAAAAGTAAATGAGAAAAATAAAAATAGCAAAGAAAAAAATATGCTTTGATCTGCATTCAGACTCCATTAGTTCTTTTTCTGGAGATGTGTAGTATTTTTCATAATAAGACCTTTGGAATTCTCATGTGTTAGAAGTGAACTCATCTAACAAGCTCCCAACAGTGAGAAACATGCTCACCTTAAACAAAGGAACAATACCTGTTGTGAAATTGGGAAAGCCTTTATTAATCTTTACCTCCATTGCCCCTGAATGGATGGGTAGCCCCCCCCCCCAGTAAGGTTACAGGAAGACTATAACATGTGCAGAAAGATGGGGCTTCTTATACTGTTTTCCTAACTTTGGATCTCCTGTGATACCATCCCTTGGGCGTGTGAGTCCATGTTGTCCTCTCTGATAGGCCCTTCCTCACACAGTTCCTTGGACCTGTGTATTAGTTTCTGATCTCTAACCTGTCCATGCTAGGTCACAACCCTTATCACTATGTGGAAAACAGAACTTTCTTGCCTCACACAAAATCACCCCTTTTTTCTTTGTTAAAATTTCTGTTTCCACACCTAAATCCAATAAACACCTCCTCACATTCTTTCCCCTATGAATTCTTCCCTTCATTTGTCTCCCCTTTATATGAATATGGGAAGGGAGCAAAGTTGACTGACACATTGACAAATTACAGTCCCTCTTTTCATAAGTACAAATACAGAGATTCAAAATACAAAGGTAGATCAGTGAATTGCCCATTCAAAAGTTCCATCTCATACAGCAGTCTAGGGAGGAACATCATCTGATGTAGTTTTCTGATCTGGATGCTCATTCAAGCCGTCTTCAGCACAGCATCTCTGCATCTTCCTTCTATTATCTTCTTATAGAAATCCAGATGTCCACTCTCCTACAAAACTGACCTTAATACCACTTTAGATGACCATTCCTAAGCTTTATATACTTATCACTCTTAAAAAATCAAAATTGGAACTTTGGCCAATTGTCGTGTTTAAGAAATTCATATTAGAACCAAGTTCTTACATTGTACATTGATTCACTATTCATTTCCCCCATCAGGAGGATGAGATTTCACTAAGGAGTCAATAACAGGCTCCAGTACTTGCATTAATACAATAAATAATCATTTTTAACACAATACATATCGAATCATAAAAGAATTCCAACCTCTGCTTATGTGATGCTTCTTTTAAAGCATTTACAATATAAACCACAAACCCATTCTTCTTTTAACATTAACCAACTGAGACAAAATAATAATAACTATGTACACTAACCTCACAGGTCCTTGACCTGATGGTCTCCACACTGTTACTAAGAATTAAAGGATCGGGGCGGAGCCAAGATGGCGGAGTAGAAACACACACATATGCTAGCTCCAAACCCACAGCCCATAAAATATCTGTAAAAAAAGAACTGCCAATAAATTCTGGAGCAGCAGAAGCCACAGACCAGCGGAGTGGATGAGATTTCTGTTCCAAAGAGCCTGAAAACATCTCACAAAAGGTTCTTCGCGCTGTGGACGCGGAGCAGAGCCCAGCCCTGCATTGGCCGCCTGGCGCCAAGAGGAAAAGATCTGAGCAGGCTTCAGGGACAGAATCTCCAGCAGACGCGCGGGTCCCTCCACCCACAGGTGACAAGGGTTGGTGAGAGGGTCTTTTTGGCGGGTCAAGAGGGGAGTGGGGTGCCCCCATAACTCAGGCCCCCTCGGGAGGCAGCAGCGGAGGTGGGAGCCTGGATCCATTGTTGAAGGTTTCTGCATAAACCCCCTGAGGGAACTGAGCCCTGTGAGGCAGCCCTGCCCCCACCTGAGCACCTGAACTTGATCTCACACTGAATAGCAGCCCCGCCCCCGCGGAAGCTCTGAGGCTGGGGAGCAGCATTTGAATCTCAGACCCCAAGCTCTGGCTGGGTGGATCTGGAGGCCAAGTGGGTGTGAAGAGGATATTCAGAAGTCAAGTCACTGGCTGGGAAAATGCCCAGAAAAGGGAAAAAAAACCAAGACTATAGAAGGTTGCTTTCTTGGTGAACAGGTATCTCCTCCCTTCCTTTCTGATGAGGAAGAACAATGCTCACCATCAGGGAAAGACACAGAAGTCAAGGCTTCTGTATCTCAGCCCACTCACTGGGCTCAGACCATGGAAGAGCTCAAAAAGAGCTCAAAAAATTTTGAAAATCAAGTTAGAGACATGGAGGAAAAACTGGGAAGAGCAATGAGAGACATGCAAGCAAAGCATGAACAGCAGGTCAGCACCCTGCTAAAGGAGACCCAAAAAAATGCTGAAGAAAATAACACCCTGAAAAACAGACTAACTCAATTGGCAAAAGAGGTTCAAAAAGCCAATGAGGAGAAGAATGCTTTCAAAAGCAGAATTAGCTAAATGGAAAAGGAGGTTCAAAAGCTCACTGAAGAAAATAGTTCTTTCAAAATTAGAACAGATGGAAGCTAATGACTTTATGAGAACCAAGAAATCACAAAACAAAACCAAAAGAATGAAAAAATGGAAGATAATGTGAAATATCTCATTGGAAAAACAACTGACCTGGAAAATAGATCCAGGAGAGATAATTTAAAAATTATGGGACTACCTGAAAGCCTTGATCAAAAAAAGAGCCTAGACATCATCTTTCATGAAATTATCAAGGAAAATTACCCTGGGATTCTAGAACCAGAGGGCAAAATAAGTATTCAAGGAATCCACAGATCACCACCTGAAAAAGATCCAAAAAGAGAAACTCCTAGGAACATTGTGGCCAAATTCTAGAGTTCCCAGGTCAAGGAGAAAATATTGCAAGCAGCTAGAAAGAAACAATTCAAGTATTGTGGAAATACAATCAGGATAACACAAGATCTAACAGCTTCTACATTAAGGGATCGAAGGGCATGGAATAGGATATTCCAGAAGTCAAAGGAACTAGGACTAAAACCAAGAATCACCTACCCAGCAAAACTGAGTATAATACTTCAGGGGAAAAATTGGTCTTTCAATGAAATAGAGGACTTTCAAGCATTCTTGATGAAAAGACCAGAGCTGAAAAGAAAATCTGACTTTCAAACACAAGAATGAAGAGAAGCATGAAAAGGTAAACAGCAAAGAGAAGTCATAAGGGACTTATAAAAGTTGAACTGTTTACATTCCTACATGGAAAGACAATATTTGTAACTCTTGAAAGTATTCAGTATCTGGGTACTGAGTGGGATTACACACACACACACACACACACACACACACACACACACACACACACACACACATAGAGACAAAGTGCGCAGAGTGAATTGAAGAGGATGGGATCATATCTTTAAAAAAATGAAATCAAGCAGTGAGAGAGAAATATATGGGAGGAGAAAGGGAGAAATGGAATGGGGCAAATTATCTCTCATAAAAGAGGCAAGCAAAAGACTTTTTTAGTTTAGAGAAAAAGAGGGGAGGTGAGAGAAAAACATGAAGTTTACTCTCATCACATTCCACTAAAGGAAGGAATAAAATGCACACTCATTTTGGTATGAAAACCTATCTTACAATACAGGAAAGTGGGGGATAAGGGGATAAACAGGGTAGGGGGGACGATGGAAGGGAGGGCATGGGGAGGAGGGAGCAATTTGAGGTCAACACCCGTGGGGTGGGATAGGATCAAAAGAGAGAATAGAAGTAATGGGGGGCAGGATAGGATGGAGGGAAATATAGTTAGTCTTATACAACATGACTGTTATGGAAGTCATTTGCAAAACTACACAGATTTGGCCTATATTGAATTGCTTGCCTTCCAAAGGGAGGGGGTGGGGAGGGAGGGAGGAAAAGAAGTTGGAACTCAAAGTTTTAGGAACAACTGTTGAGTACTATTCTTGCCACTAGGAAATAAGAAATACAGGTAAAGGGGTATAGAAAGTTATTTGGCCCTACGGGACAGAGGAGAGGATGGAGACAAGGGCATAGAGGGATGATAGAGGAGAGAGCAGATTGGTGATGGGGGCAATTGGAATGCTTGGTGTTTGGGGGTGGGGGGAGGGGACAAGGGGGAAGAAAATTTGGAACCCAAAATTCTTTGAAAATGAATGTTAAATGTTAAATAAATAAATAAATTTAAAAAATTTTAAAAAAAAGAATTAAAGGACCCTAACTTATTGTTATTGCCCTAAAATCCTAACCCTAAATGCGCTTAATTTTAGACTTAACCTCAGATGTTCCCCTACCAACAATCTATTATTTAATAGATCTGGTATTAAACTTATAAAACTTTTGATTATAGGAAATTGCCACTAAAAGTAGGGACATTTCAGGGAAACAACATCTCCCTAACTTCATGTCAATTCCAGACAGGAGTAGATTATCAACTGGCATTCAGCCAGGCTTAAAGTCTGCTAGGTGTCAGTGGAGAAATTGAGTCAGGAGAATCCTACCTCAGCCCAGGCTGAACAGCTGCTCTCCCAACCTTCCCATGATATCACCTTTTTTGCAAGTTCATACCAGCATCTCACAGACTTACTGGCATCATGGATCAGTGGCTCAGACCGCCTCTCTTGCTATCCATACCTTGAGTTAGACTCAGAAGAACAGTCAGTTAATAGTCCCATAAAATCTTAAAATAGCAAGCTCCATTAATCAGTTTCAGATAGGACTAATTTCACATTGGCTAAGCAGCATCTTTTGAAGCAAGTCTTAAGTAGCTTGCATGCCTTTCTATACTTGTTCTAGTTCCTGATTAAATAACAATCATAAAATCAAATGTACCATTAAAACCATAAGTTATTGCTCTAACAGATTTGTATCTGTTTCCCAAACTACTCTGTCCCTTTCTAACCATGCTCAGTCTAAAAGAATGAGCTACAAATATGATAAGTTTAAACACTAACTTCACCTTATGTTCATGAAGTGAATTCAAATCAAAACAGAAACATTTTAACTTTTCCATCATTGCAAAATATCACCAGAGGTTACCTGCCTCTAAGAAACTTAGACTGAAATTCTTTTTCCCAAACTAAAGATATTTTTGATTTAGTGTCAATAATTAATTCAGTCAGTTGTTTTTACCCTATTGGTCTTTGTAACATGTAAAAACCTTATTCCAAGTTGCTACTTTTGTCCATCACCCCAAAAGAATTTTAGTCCCATTTATCTAAAAGGGCCCTGGAAAACTTCACCTTGTTCCATGTGAACTGACTCTCTCAAGGCCCATAAACTTTTCCCTATCACTATGCCCTATCAATCCAATTCTCCAGGTTACTGGCTGCTCCCATCAAGACCATCCCTGGAACCCCCATGCCACCTGGGGCCACCCTGGACTCCTTCCTCAGTCCCTCTGTAGATAAGATAACCAAATTTGACCTTCTTTAGCTGAAAGAAGGCTTGGGTTGAATTCATTTGAGCACGTCCCAGCATGTTGGCTATTTGTTTTGGATCCCAAACACCCCCAACCTCAACAATTCCATACAGTTACAGTCAACTTTAAATCCCAGTCTTGTCCTATGGAACAGTGATTCAACATCCCATTTATACTTTGGTTTCCTTTCCTTTATCTAATTATTCCCATTACATTCAGAAAGAATGCTCCCAGGGATTTTATCTTTCACAAGACCATAGCAGAGTACTCATTTACCCAATTAATTGAAAACAGCAAGATTCCACTACTTGCATTGTGCTTACATCTTAAACTATCTGCTTTGGTTATAGAAACATGCTATGTAGATGAAAAGCAAGAACTTAATTAGATATCATCTCCACTTTGTAACCAGGCTCAGAAATAGTCAAGGGGGAAAACATTCCTTTTCAAAGGAACACAATGGGGAAAATGAGCCAGAAGGCTCCCATCCCAAGCTGAGAAAACAATAAGTAAAGGCCCCAGAGGCTTTTACCAAATGGCAGGTTTCACTAATCAAAAATTTTACCAGGGTTTACATCTTAAATCTTAAATTTGTCCTAAAAACCAATCATCAGAGATTATTTATCACCAAAACAAATTCCTTATTTAGGAACTCCATCTGAGTTCAGATTAGATCTTAAGAAGTCCTTCTGTAATAATGACTGGACTTCAAAAGGAAAGGAGGATGGGACCAGGAGACTGTCTTAAAATTTACCGCAGAGCTTCCTGGAACCAGGAACCAGCCCTTATCTTGTCCCTTATCTTCCAACCCCCCCCCCCCCCATAAAACTTGAAGTTATAACAAATTAGCTTACAAATATAAATTTGGTAGGTAGACCTTTCAAAAATCATACAAAAAATTTTATAAAACATTTCTCCTTACAACAAATATCTTCCTTTTTTAAGGACAGTTTACAATTTATCACAAAACCCTCATGAACCTAATTGGCAAAAATTACAAGATCTAAAACCCAGGCCTTTTCACATTTGTCCATAAGCTTCCCTTTGACAAACATATGTTTGTAAACACTTGATTCAAAGCAAAAACAATTTTAGTTAAAACTTCCTTCTTAACAGCAGAAATAAATTTTTTAACATACTTAATACATCCTTAGATGGAAGAGGGTTGAAAATCACACCCATGTATAAAATAATGTATGTATTTTTTTCCAAGGATTCTCATTTTTTTCAATAGAAATTCTCCAATGTGGAAATTCTTACACAGAATTCATAACAACTTTCTTTAACCAATTCATCATTAATTTAACAATGCAATTTCTAATATAGCAGCATTTGAATGGATTACCTAAAAATTTAAACTATTTAAGTTTACTTAAAACTTAAAATAAGTCATTACCCCATTCAGCTGAATGCATTTCCACATCACCTTGCACAGTAATTCATTTCCTTACAATCATGTGTGCACACTCTATCACCTGATATCCTTTCAGATAGAGTCATCTCAAATTTGATTGAGCTATTAACTATATTAAATCAAGTAACACAATTTTTCTGTCTCCTTAAAATACTTCCTCACACCGTCACTACTTACGGAAGCTATCTGAAACTAACTCATCCAGAACTATTCCAATCTTAGTATCTGACTTTCATCTTCAATCAAACCCTTATTCATCTTTCCAAATCTCTCAGTCCCATTACTCAGATTATCCAGCTTCCTCTGCATCTTAACTATAACAGCACTGGAATCCCTTTCTAACTTAAACAAAGCAAAAGTTAACTCTACCCTTATATAGCAAACATCAGCATTTTCACTGCTTATTTATAACCAAATATAAGTTTCAAATTATGAAATTTTAGCACATCCTTTTTAAAACCCCAATCTGTATATATATCGAACTCCAAATTTAAAAATTCTGTAATGTTGCTTTTAACATATACCCATCCTTGTGTTAAGCACTTTACAGTCTTAACTGCTGAATAACAATATCTTTCTGCTTAATCCTGATAGGAAGAGCATTCTCAGATGCTGCTTGTTATTCCTTCAGGACAAATTTTCATTTGAATCATATCAAACCTTGATTTGTAATCACATGATAAACGTTTTAGCCTTCCTTTTTAAAAAATACTCTTTCTACTTAAAAGAAAACTTTATGTTTAACTTCCCATAATCTTTTTTTTACTCTACTTCCTTAAAGAGCTGAAAAGCCATCTTCCAGCTCCTCTCCCCCCTCCAAGGTCCACCAGACCAGGAGCTTTCCCAATTAACTCAGACTGGGAGGGGGAAGGGATAACCTTCCCTGAGCACATGGTCCAGGCACATAGATAATACCATCTCATCCATAACCTTCTGCCTTGGGAATTTCAGGTTCTAGAGAGAGTTGAAATCCCATCCATTCTCCTTAGGTTAGCACAAAATCCAGGCAGGTACCTGAGGATCCTCCATACTCACCCTCCTTGTCTTCATCCTTCAGAATCTGGAGAGAGTTAGTGCCTCCAAAAGAAATTATTGAAATTCCAAAGTGAACTTGCAGTTTTAAACACAATGTCCAGTACCAGATACATTGACCCAGTTCAGATCTAAAGTACAGATTTTAGCTTTGAGATCTCATCAAATCAAAACTCAACTTTTCCCTGCAGACTGCCTGAGGTTCATTTTCCCTTATCTTTCTTTTCACATTCAAAAAACGTGACCAGGGTCTAGAATGCTGAAAGAAAATTTTTTTTTAACAACTTTTCAAAAGTTTTCAAACTCTATTAACACCATTTATGCAACTGATCAAGCCAAACAGTAAAACATCTTTTTCTCTCTCCCCAGACCACTCACTCCTCTAAGACTGCTGTAATCATGGAGGGAAGGAGAGGGGGAGATTAAGAGATAGCAGAATTCCAAGGGAAAGTCCAGCTGCAGTCCTTGCTACACTGGCTGGCTGCATGGCTGCATTTACAATTTAACCAAACACTTCACAAACATACAGACACAGTACAGATCCTCTCTTTTTAGGAAATAAACTAATTTTAGATTAGACCAGTCAGAATTCATCTATTCATGTCAATTTACTGACTGATTCCAAGCTAATTTCAAAAGGATCTTTCCCAGGATCTAGATTCTCCCTTCCCCTTCTTTCTCTTTGCTCTCTCCAGGGCATACAGGGGAAGGAATATAGCCAGTACCTTCAAATGGGTTTCTGAAGGAATACCCAAAAGATTATTCATCCCCTCCCTGGCACCATTATCTTAAGAGCGTTCACTTCCCATCTTAGGACTTAAGCTCCGAAGGTCCCAGAAGGACTGGTTCTGACTAAGATTCCGAGGCAGACAAAGCAGTACTTAGCCACCAATTTTCCTGCCTTTGCTCAGTTCCCTGACTTACACTGCCTCCGGCCATTCAATCCATTGTTTTACCTGCGTTCCTGACAGTCCCAGAGAAGTTAGCAGTCAGAACTATTCCAAACAGTTCACAACAATTCCAAACACTCCCAGAGAAGTTAGCAGTTAGAAAAGGGGAAACATGCCTGTGTGTGTTTGGGCCACTGAAGAAAATCAATGGGCATGCTCCTGTTCACCACAAGCTAGATTCCATCCTAACCTTTCTGATGCTAAAGATCCCACGATAAGCCCCCAAGATTTGTTAGAAGTGAGCCCATCTAACAAGCCCCTGACAGTGAGAAACATGCTCACCTTAAACAAAGAATATCTGTTGTGAAGTCAGGAAAGTCTTTATTAATCTTTACATCCTTTCCCCCTGAATGGATGAGTAGCCTCCCCAGTAAGGTTACAGGAAGACTACAACACGTGCAGAAAGATGGGACTTCTTATACTGTTTTCCTAACTTTGGATCTCCCGTGATATCATCCCTTGGGCATGTGACTCCATGTTCTCCTCTCTGATAGGCCCTTCCTCACACAGCTCCTTGGACCTTTGTATTAGTTTCTGACGTCTAACCTGGCCATGCTAGGACACAACTCTTATCGCCTAGGAATATGGAAAACAGAACTTTCTTGCCTCCCACACATGGATCCTTGTATTGCTTAGAACAACTAAGACATTCACAGTTCTTCATCATATAGTATTGGTGCTACTGTGTATCCTGGTTCTGCTCATTTCACTTTGCATCAGTTCATGTAAATCTTTCCATATAACACAATTTGTTCAACCGTTCCCTAATTGATGAATATTCCTTCATTTTCTAATAATTTGCCACCATTAAAAAAGCTGCTGTAAATATTTTTGTACATGTAGGTCCTTTTCCTTTCTGTTTTTTTCTCTTAGGTTTACAAACCTAGTACTGGTATTACTTGGTTAAAGTGTATGCATGATTTTATAGCCCTTTGGGCGTAGTTCTGAATTGCTCTACAGAATGGTTGAATCAGTATATAGTACCAACAGTACGTTAGTGTCTCAGTTTTCCCATGTCTCCTCCAACATTTGTCGTTTTCCTTTCCTGTCATATTAGGCAATTTGATAGGTGTGGGGTATTAGCTAAAAATTATTTAAATTTGCATTTCTTTAATCAGTAGTGATTTAGAGCACTTTTTCATATGATTATAGATAGCTTTCATTAAACTATCTGAAAACTCTCTGTTCTTATCCTTTGATGAATTATCAATTGAGGAATGGCTCATATTCTTATAAATTTGACATAGTTCTCTACATATTTGAGAAACAGCCTTTATCAGAGAAACTTATAAAATTTTTTCATAGTTATGATTATTGTGCATTATTCTCTATCCTCTTTTCTTTCCTATTTATCCTACTCTCTCTCCCTCCTTTCATTCAGTCCATCTTCAAAAGTATTTTGCTTCTATCTTTTACCTCTCTTAATCTTCCCTCCCTTCTATCAATGCCCCTCCTTCCTTCTCTTATTCCCTTCCCCTCCTACTTTCCTGTAGGGTAAGATAAATTTTAATATCCAACTGAGTATGTATGTTATTCTTTCTTTGAGCCAATTCTGATGAGAGTAAGATTCAAGTGCTTTCCCCTACCTTTTCCATCTTCCTCTCCATTGTAAAATTTCTTTTGCACTTCTTTTATATGAGATAATATACCCCATTCTACCTCTCCCTTCCCTCTTTTTCCCAGTGCATTCCTCTTTCTCACTTCTTAATTTTATTTTTTTCGATGCCATCCTATGATAGTCTACCCAATACGTCTCTCTATGTATACTCCTTCTAATTGCCCTAATACTGAGAAATTTCTTACGAGTTGTAAGTTCCCATGGAGGAATGTAAACTGTTCAACCATATTGAATCCCTTATGATTTCTCTTTCCTTCTTGATCTTTTTAGTCTTCTCTTGAGTTTTATATTTGAAAGTCGGAATTTCAATTCAGCTCTGTTCTTTTCATCAGGAATGCTTGAAAGTCTTCTGTTTCATTGAATATTCATTTTTCCATTTTTCCCCCTGAAGGACTATACTCAGTTTTGCTCAGTAGGCAATTTTTGGTTGTAATCATTGCTCTTTTTTCCTCCAGAATATCATATTCTAAGCCCTCTGATCCTTTTGAGTAGAAGCTGCTAAATCTTGTGTGATCCTGACTGTAGCTCCATTATTATTTCTTTTGTTTCTTTCTGGCTACTTGCAATATTTTTTGTTGATCTGAGAGCCCTGGAATTTTAACTGTAATATTCCTGGGAGTTTTCATTTTGAAAGGAGTGAACAGTGGATTCTTTCAATTAGTATTTTATCCTCTGGTTCTAGAATATCAGGGCAGTTTTCCATTATACTTTCTTGACAGATGTTGTTTATGCTCTTTTTTTTGATTTTGGCTTTCAGTTAGTTCAGTAATTCTTAAACTATCTCTCCTGGATCTATTTTCCAGGTCAGTTCTTTTTTCAGTGAGATATTTCCCATTTTTTACGTTCTTTTGATTTTGTTTTGTTGTTTCTTGATGTCTCATATAGTCATTAGCTGCCACTTGCCCTATTCAATTTTTCTTCAGCATTTCTTTTGGGTCTCCTTTAGCAAGGTGTTGATCTGCTTTTCATGCTTTTCTTGCATCTCTCTCATTTCTCTTCCCAGTTTTTCCTCCACCTCTGTAACTTGATTTTCAAAATCCTTTTTGAGCTCTTCCATGGCCTGAGCCCATTGAATATTTATTTTGGATGTTTGGGATACAGAAGCCTTGAATTCTATGTCTTTCCCTGATAGTAAGCATTGTTCTTCCTCATCTGTAAGAATGGGAGGAGATATCTGTTCACCAAGAAAGTAACCTTCTGTGGTTTTATTTTTTTCCCTTTTCTGGGCATTTTCCCAGCCAGTTACTTGACTTCTGAGTGTCCTCTCCACACCCACCTTGCCTCCAGATCTGCCCAGCTAGCACTTGGGGTCTGAGATTCAAATGCTGCTTCCCAGCCTCAGGGCTTTTGGTGGGGCAGGGCTGCTATTCAGTGTGAGATTAAGTTCAGGTGCTCAGGTGGGGGCAGGGCTGCCTCACAGGGCTCAGTTTCCTCAGGGGGTTTATGGGGAGACCTTCAACAATGGATCCGGGCTCCTGCCTGCTTTGGGAGCCCCTGTCCTCTGCTGCCTCCGCTGCTGCCTCCCAAGGTGGCCTGAGCTATGGGGGCACCCTGCTCCCCTCTCAGCGAGCTGAAAAGACCCTCTCACTGACCTTTGGTGCCTGTGGGTGGAGGGACCTGCGTGGCTGCTGGAGATTCTGTCCCTGAAGCCTGCTCGGATCTGCTCCTCTCGGTGCCGCATGGCCAAGGCAGGGCTGGGCTCTGCTCCAGGTCCCGTGTGCCACGGACCTTTTGGGTCAATTTTTCAGGTCTCTCTGGAACAGAAATCTCCTCCACTCCATTTTTCTGTGGCTTCTGCTGCTCCCGAATTTGTTGGGAGTTCTTCTTTACAGGTATTTTATGGGCCATGGGTTTTGGAGCTAGCATATGTGTATCTTTCTACTCCGCTATCTTGGCTCCTCCCCACCCTATTCAATTTTTAAGAACTTTTTTTCTCATTGAGTTTTTGTGCTTCCTTTTCCATTTGACCAATTCTACTTTTTAAGGAGTTCTCTTCAGTGGATTTTTGTGCCTCTTTTTCAATTTGGAAAATTCTGCTTTTTAAGGAGTTCTTCTCGAGAAAATTTTTGTATATCTTTTTCCCTTTGGACACTTCGGGTTTTCAAAACATACTTCTCCTAATTGAATTTTTTTTAACCTCCTTTACACTTTGGTCTATTTTGTTTTTTAAGGTGTTGTATTCTTTGTGCCTCCTTTATCAATCTATTGACTCTTTTAATAATTATTTTCTTGTATTACTTTCATTTGTCTTCCCAATTTTTCCTGTACTTCCCTTGCTTGATTTTTAAAATTCTTTTTGTACTCTTCCATTGCCTTGAGACAAATGCATATTTTTCTTTGACGTTTTGGACATAGCAGTATTGATGGTTTTCTTCTTCTAAGTCTGTGTTTTTAATCTTCCTTTTCACCATAATAACTTTCCATAGTCAGAAATTTTTTTCTGTTGTTTGCTCATTTTTCCTGACTATTTCTTGACTTTTAATTCTATGCTAAAGTGGGGCTCTCTTCCAAAGTGGAGTACTCTTTCCCAAGCTTCAGTTTTTTTGGACAGCTCTTTTCAGAAATAATTCTAGAGACCTGTAAGTTATTAGTTCTTACGAGGTGGTGTGTTCTAAGGAGACGTGTGTTTATTACTCCATTGACTTGTGCTCTGTGAGTGACCTCAGGCACTCTTTTCCATTCTAGAACTGTGACTGTAGTTCCTGCTGTCTTGTGGCCACAAGCTCCGATGTGCTAGTGCTCCTCCTTGCCCTGGGACTGCACCCCAGAACTGTGACCCTACACCGAGTATGGGCAGTGCAATAGAGTCCTGCCCCCAGTGCCAACAAAGAGACCCCTGTAATCTCTTTCTGACCTGTTGTTCAACCCCCTTACCATTTATGGGCTGAGAGCTCTAAAAGCAACCACTGCTACTGCTGATTTAGTCACTCCCAAGGCCTGCTCCTCATATGGCCTGCACTAGACTGAGCTCCATTCTCACCACACTGTGACAGATCTTTCCTGTCAACCTTCCAAGTTGTCTTGGACTGGAAAATTGTTTCACTCTGTCTTTTTTGTGGGTTCTCTTGCTCCAGAATTTGTTTTGAGTCATTAGTTTAAGTTAGTTGGAGGGGAATTTGGGAGACTTCAGGGGAGTCCCTGCCTTTTTCCATCATTTTGTCTATGCCCCCTTGATATTTTTACATCACTTACATTTTCCAACATATCCTTTCATTCTACATCTTCCCTTGAGAAAGCCATCACTTTTACAAAGATACAAAACAGAAAAAAACCAGGATAGCAAACTAACCAGTGTATTGAGAAAGGTCAACAACAGATGCACATCTAATAGTCTTCCATCTCTGCAAATAAATAGGGAGATAGCTTCTCATAATTTCTTCAGGGACAACCTTGGTCATTATCATTTTACAGCATTCAGTTTTGATTGTTTTATTTTGTTGTTGTTCTTTCATTTTTTGTTATTGTCATTATGTTTATTGTTTTCTTGGTTCTGCAAATTTCTTTACCTCCAAAATTTTTTTAAAAAAGAAATTATTCACCAGATTTAGAATAACACTGTATCTGTAAGATCTGAAGACAGAACCCTAATAGAAGGTTTTTTTTAAAAAAGACCCCCCGAAAAATTCTTAATAAATTAGCACCAGAAAATTTTAATACTTAGAATATATCCATTCAGTATCTCAACCCCTAGCTACCACTACATGTCTATCATAATAAGCATAAGCAAGTTTTCAGGCTTTTTCCATTCAGCTTCTGGCTGTGGTGATCTCTCATGGTAGTCATTCAGTCTGAACCCCCTCCTGTTTCCCAGTTCTGAAGGAAGGAGCAGACACTTTATTCTACCTAGCCAGTTGAGTTTGTGTTTTGGAGGATGGGGACAGCCCATGGGTAGAAAGACTAAGCAAGGTGGAAGACATAATTCTCAGGTTAGCCAGGAATGATAAAAAAGGTACCAGAAACCCAACAAGAATTAGTTCTTCCCCTGTAGCAGTAACTTAGGATAGGGACCCAAGCAGATCCCATATTCCTCAAAGGGAAAAGACTGAAGTTGCCCAGCAACATAGAAGTCTATGCATCCATTGGTGGAAGGGGGAGGAATGAAAGAGGAGCAGTCCTCAAAGTAAGTGACAGGAAACACAAGAATAAAGCTGAGTAAAAACTTAGTTTATGAACAGTTAATCAAATATAGAGGATCATAAAAATAGAAGGAAAAATAAAAACTCAGAAATTTTCAATATGTATTATAATGTAAAATATAAGATTTCCTTTAGGATAATATTCCAGATAGCAAAGGTTTGGTCCCCATAGGGCAACTGCTACCTCAGGTTTTGGGGGATTATCCTATGGTTCTGCATCTCATCATTTCTTATAGCACAGTAGTATTCCATTACATTCATAAACCACAACTTGTTCAGCCATTCCCCAATTGATGGACAGGGGATGTAAGTATTTCATTAAAAGAGAATAGAGTGTAATATGGCTAAGTTAGGAGCAAGAGAGACAGATGTAGGTTGGAGCCCAATTGCACAGGACCAGAGCATATGGGTGAAGATTGTGGAGTAGAATAGAAGTAACATTGTCGTCAGTCTACTACAAGCCATCTGGAACAGAGGCTTGATAATAATGATCAGGGACTTAACATATATAAATATTTGCTAGAATTATCTCTTTGCCCCAAGCAGAGCAGCTAATAAGATCTTGATTTACCTTAATTATGCTTTTAGTTTTCAAAATGTTTCTCAGCAGGGGAAAGTTCTGTTCTGCATCTGATTCTCTCCAATAAAAAAGAACTGGTTGCTTGGGGATGGAAATAATGAAAAACCTTGGAGGGAAGTGGTCACTAAGAGCTAGGTGATCTTAGAATTTGTAGAGAGAGAAGTTAAGAATAGTCTGACATGTACCCTACACTTTGGAAAAGCAGACTTAAAAGAATTCAAAGAAAGGAAGAATGGTGTAAGTTGGATTTATATAGGGCTTTAAGTTTTGCAAAACACTTTATTAAGTCATTTTGTCCTCACAACAACCCTGGGAAGTAGGTGCTGGTATCATTGTCATTTTACTTATAAGAAAACTGTTGTAGACAGTAACTTGTCCAGGGTCACCTAGTATTAAGTATCTAAAAGCAGATTTGAATTTGTGGGGTTTTTTCTGAATCCAGGCTAATGCACCTAGATAGATATTCATGGATGAAAATGCTATGTGACAAGCTGGCACAGGAGGGATTGGATACTCTCAAGAATGAAATTCTGAAGACACAAAGATAATTCTGATGCAGAGTAAAAATGGGAATTGTGTAGAGCAGAGGTGGGGAACCTACCACTTCCAGGCCACATATGGCCTTCTAGATTCTTGCATGTGGCCTTTTGACTGAGTCCAAGTTTTACAGAACAAATCCTTTTATTAAGGGGATTTGTTCTGTGAAGTTTGGATTCAGTCAAAGGGCTGCACTTCAGGACCTGGAGGGCCACATGTGTCCTCAAGGCTGCAGGTTCCCCACTCTTGGCCTAGAGAGAAAATGATGTGGTTATACTGACCAACTTAAATTTTTAGAAGATGTATTTAGGAGATAAAAGCAAAGCAGGTAATAGAAGAGGAATACAAAGGTTGGGGAAAAGAAAATCAGAGAAGAGTTGGGATTCCTGGGCAAATATCAAAAAGGAATTGGGAACATCAGGAGGATTTGAAAAGAAGGAAAGTGGAACTGTGTCTGCTGGTAGTGAAAATGGAATGACAAAAAGTCATTCCATTTTACTTTGACAAGTCAGAGTTCCTCAGCTCTTACTTAGCTTGTTGGTTTTTTCTTCAATAAATGACAGGAAAGGATAAAAGAAATGGGTAGGAAAAGAGAATGAAAAGAGCCAATAGGAAGTTGACATCCAAGAGAAGTTGAGAAAAAATAAGAGAGTAACTAGTTGCCCTTGATGAGTTCAAGTTACCAAGTTCAGGTGAACCATGTATTTGAATACTAGGAGAACTGACAAATGTGATTACTGAAACACTTGAGATGAATTCTTCAGGGCTGGAGAAATGCAAATGTACCGGTTTTCAAAAAAGGAAAAAAAATAGAGTCTGCAAACCATAGAACAATAATCTTGACTTTAATTTATGACAAAGTTCTAAAATATGTAACTAAAGGAATAGAGCATGAACATCAATGTAGAAATGGAAATTATGGGAAAACTGCCTGTTTATAAAAAGAAACCTTGCCAGAATTCCCTACCTAGCAGAAATACTTATATTTTAATTTTACCTTTTGGAAAAAAAGAAAATGATGATCCTAAAGATCCAAGATGGCTTCATCAAGAATAAGATATAACACATTCCCCCCACCTTTTCTGAGTCAGTGAGCAAGCATTTCTTAAGTACTTAATATGTTCCAGGCACTGGACCAAGTGTTGGATTGCCAGATTATAGATGAGAGTTCTAGAAATCTCCTGCCAAGTCCAAGATGAATCATTAACAGATAATTTTTGGACCTCGCCATTTAAGTCCATTCAACTATATAATTTCATATTCCACATTTCTCATCTTTTCTATAAGAACAGCATGAGACACTTTGTCAAATATTTTGCTAAAATTTACTTAGATTCCATTGAATGTACTTAGATTAAAGATCTGCTGAAAAAACTTTAGCTAATTCATTTTGTTTAATAATTTTGTTTCTGTAGTGGAAAGATACAAATGCCAGCTTTTCCAGGGATAGAGACATTTTAATATCCTCTGTTTTCCAGGCTAGATCTCCTAAATTTTTCCCAGGTTGGATACTGAGGACTGACCTTTGCTACACAGTAAAGATCTATCTTCAGAGTTCTGAGAGCTTGATTTCAATTTCACCCCTATGATCTATTCTCTTTTCTGGGAACAGAGGCATTATCCTTGTTTACTGTTCCTCTCAACTCACTAATCTTGAGAGCAACCACTATCTGAGAGGAGCATCTGTTGACCAGTTTTGGCCAAGGGTTCAGGAATGACCAGAAGGATATTTTGAGCAATCAGTCAAGCACTTCTGGGAAGAGGGATCTTTATGATCTTGTGGTTGCATACACCTTTGCTACAAAGGATACTTTTTATTATATATCTGACATACTGGGTAGCTCTTCTCCAAAACAGACTTCCCTTAAGGGTTTTAAAAGTGTCTCACCTGTATTTAGTTGGCCATGTAAGTTTTTCAAAGAGAAGTAGGCCTAGTCCTGAGCTGGCTTCTGTTAGGTGTCTAAAACAGCACCATGTGTAATTATTAAACAAAGGCAAAATATTAATACTGTACTCAGCTTTAGGTACAAGTCTTCTAAAAGCAATGTTATTTAATGCTATTCTGTGTATAAACATTTCTAACTATGAAAGAGAAATGACCAAATTGCCATAGTTCACCTATGCTCCCAGGGATCTCTGTACCCTAGGAAGGTTTGTGGTAACATTTCTAGGACCAAGGAAAAGATTGCATGCATAGTTGTGATGACCATATCCAAATGTTCACCCCGAAATCTCATTTCTTCCTGTACCACATCCCTTAAGGATTGAAAGGAAATTACCTCCTTAATTTGGAAATCTCTTCTAACTAGTAGAAGAGGGTACTTCCCTTTGAAAGGAATTCCTTTGTGTGAATTGCAAGGCAGTTAATGCTGCAGATTGGGAAATCAAGAATTAAAACAAGACTGGAGGAAGGTGATTGAATAAAACAGGAAATGCCAGGCTTTCCAAAATTCTCCCACAAACAAAACAAAATATTGCTTCAGTGAATTTTGAGTGGCAGAAATAATTAGAAGTCAGGGTAAAGCAATTGCCTTCCTAAAAGAACTTGCGAGGATCTCAGCAAAGAACTAACCTCCTGGAGTGGAGATTTGGCTGAATTGAAGTGTAATAACCTCTGGGCAGACTCTGCTGAATCAACAAACTACTAGCTTGGGGGCAGCTGGATCCCCAGCAGCCTCTACTTCAGGAACTTTAACCATACAGTTTGGGAGATCAGACAGCTGAGCAGGGGAAGACTGAAGGACCTTCCACTGTCGCTGAATTCAGGCGTGCTGACCAGATGTCCCAGACTGGCTGTGAGTGAGGAGGCTCAAGCTCACATCCAGTGAGTGTGGTAGCAGACGGGCTAGTACCCTGTTGGCTATGGGCACTTGTAAGAGGAGAGCAGAGTCCCTGATTTTGTTTCCAGGGCAGAGGGATGAACTGAAGTTTGCAGCCATGGGAATGACCAGAGTGAATAAGAGGGTTTGTAGTGACAAACACAGCTTGGAGGTGGGGGTAGGGTAGGGTATCCTAGCCATGGCTCAGGGACAGAATGAAGTGCCTGAAGTTGCCCTCCAGATCAAGCTCAAAAACTGCAGTAGGAAAAACTGGAAGCCTGAGACATCATCCCCCACATCCTGGATTAGAACCTGACTATTCTGATGAACCTAAGTAAAATAATAATGAGTAAGCAAAGAAGAAAAAACTTAACCATAGATAATTACTATAGATATAAGGAAGATCTGGATTCATACTCAAAAGAATATCATGAAGTATAAAAAGCCACTCCTTTTTCAAAGAAAAATGTCAAATGTTCACAAGCCCGAAAAGAGTTCTTAAAAGAGCTTTAAAAAGACTTCCAAAAATCAAATAGGAAAGGTTGAAGAAAAATTAGGAAAAAAATAAGAGCAATCCAAGAAAATTAAGAAAATAATGAAAAGAAACTGAACCATTTGGAAAAAAAGAGATACAAAAACATAAGGAAGACAGTAACTCTTTATAAATTAGAATCAGGCAAGGGGAAGATAATTACATTATAAGACATTTGAAATAATAAAACAAAATCAAAAGAATAAAAAAGTAGAACGTGAAATAATTCATTAGAAAGACAACTGATCTAGGGAGCAGATCAAGGAGAGCCAGTATAAGAATTGTTGGACTTCCTAAAAGTTACGATTTTTTTAAAAAAGAGTCTAGATAAGATATTACAAGAAATCATTAAGGAAAATTGCCCCAAAGTTCTAGAATGCGATTTAATCCTAGAAATTTAAAAAAAAAAATCCATCAATTATCCCCTGAAAGAGATCCCAAGATGAAAACTCACAGGAACATCATTACCAAGTTTTGAAACTCCCAGGTTAAGGAGAAAACAATACAAGCAACAGTAAAGGGGAAAAAACCAATTTAATTATTGTGGAACTGCAGTCAGGATAACAAGATTTAGCAACTTCTGCATTAAAAGACTGAATGCCTTGGTACATTATATTTTGAAGAGCAAAGGAGCTGGGTTTGCAACCAAGAATAACTTAACCTAGTAAGTATAATCCTGACTGGGGGAAAAATGTACATTTAGTGAATTGAAAGACTTTTAGGTATTTGTGACAAAAAGACCAGAACTCAATGGAAAATTTAACATATAAGATCCAAGAGAAACATAAGGTAAACATTAAAGACCAATTATGAGAGACTCAGTAAGGTTAAACTGTTTGCTTCTTAAATGAGAAAATGTTATCTGTACTCTTAAGAACATTGTCATTACTTACTTCATACTAAGTATGAAAAAGCATACTTAGAAGCTGAATATGATGAGATTATTCTAAAAAATAAAACTAGGCAGGGAGAGATAAAATGGAGTAATTATCTCATACAAACAAGGTGTGAATGGAAGAACTGTTACAGTGGAAGTTCGTGGGGGTGAAGGGCTAGAATCTTATTCTCATTGGAACTGGGTTAAAGAGGGAATAGATGTGTGTGTGTGTGTGTATGTGTGTGTGTGTGTGTGTGTGTGTGTGTGTGTGTGTGTGTGTGTGTATACACATCTAGAATGGTATAAAAGTCTAAATTTATAAAGAAATAGGGCAAGGGGACCAGATAAGGGAGAGACTTTTAGAAAGATAATCAGATCTGGTGGGGGACAGGATAAGAGAGGAATTCTTTAAAAGGGTGTGGATTAGGGAGGTACAGGTTAGAAGTAAATCAGACAGGGATAGGGTAGAAAGAGGGTGAGAAGGATAATAGGAAAAATAGGAGGGAGGAAAATAAAAAAGCTAATAATTATAGCTTTGAATGTGAATGGGATGAACTCACCCATAAAACTGAAGTGGATAGCAGAATGGGTTAAAAATCAGAATTTGATAATGTGTTGTTATGAGAAACACATTTGAAAATGAGAGATACACAGTTAAAATGAAGGGCTGGAGTAGAATTTATTATGTTTCAGCTGAGGTTAAAAAAACAAGCAGGGTTGGCAGTCATGATCTCAGATAAATTTAAAGTTAAAATAGTCTTAATTAAAAAAGATAAACATGGAAACTACATTACCAAAGAAAATGAAGCAATATCAATACTAAACCTATATGTACCATCTAAATTTTTAAAGGAAAAGATAAATGAATTATACATGGAAATAGTAATACTAAAGTAGTTGGGGGACTTTAATCTGCCCCTCTCAGAATTAGGTAAATCTAATAAAAAATATATATAAGAAAGGAGTTAAAGAGGTGAATAGAATCTTAGATAAGCTAGATATGATAGATATCTAGAAAGAATTGAATAGAAGTAGAAAGGAATACACCTTTTTCTCAGCAATATATGCTACCTTTACAAAAATTGACCATATATATTAGGGCATAGAAACTTTATAGTTAAATGCAGAAAAGCAGGAATATTAAATGTATCCTTTTCAGATCATAATGCAATAAAAATTAAATTCAGTAAGGGACCATGGAAACAAAGATTAAAAACTAATTGGAGACTAAATAACCTAATCTTAAAGAATGAATGGATTAAAGAACAAATCATAGAAGCAATCAAGAATTTCATTAAATGACAGTAATGAGACAACAGATCAAAACCTATGGGATGCAGCAGAAGCAGTAATCAGAGGAAAATTTATATCTCTAAATGCTTATATCAATAAAATAGAGAAAGAGCAGACTAATGAATTGGGCATGCAATTTAAAAAATTAGAAAAAGAACCAATTAAAAATCATCCACTAAATATCAAATTGGAAATTCTCCAAATTAAAATTGAGGTCAGTAAAATTGAGTATAAGTAAAGGAATTGTTTTATGAAAAAAAATTTTAAATAAATAAACTATTGGCTAATATAATTTATTATCCACATCCAGAGAAAGAACTGATAAATAGAAGTATGTATATGGCATGTTTTTATGTGTGTGTGAGAAAAACACATTCATATTTGTGTCTAATGGTAGCCTTCTTTAGGGCATGGTGGAAAGGGAGGGAGAAAAAAAATGTAAAGTACATAGAGAATAAAAGAAAACTTAGAAGGAAGCACAGAATAGCAGAGTAGCTTTGAAAATGCTATATAGTATTTACATAGTTTTTTGAAAAAAGTAAGCAATGTAAAATGGAATTCATGATTTTATATTGAATCCTCTTTTTATGTTGTGCTATGTACTTGGAAAATTTTTGTCTTTTTGTATTTAAGTTCAAATTGAATTTAAAAAATTTAAATGAAAAAATAAAAACTGGAGATATTCTTTTTTAGTTTAGTTTATATCCTTATTACGTTTCATATTAGTTTATTTTAGATCATATTAGATATCCTTATCACATTACATATTAGTTTATTTAGTTTATATCCTTAATACATTTCCTTATGAAAGATCCTTCAGTCTTGAACCTAAACCACCTAAGGAGGTAACTCTGAAAAAAGGTTTATAGACCAGAGATATATTTTTTAAAATATTAAAGAAAAGGAAAGAGAGATTTTAAATAAGCTTCTACCAAAGACACTCTGAGTGAAAACCTTCTCATCTTGTTCAACTCTTTTGTTTCTTCACATAAATTCTCTACCCAACATACTAGGATCCTTCCTCTAGGACTCTTGATGCTGAGGGGATATTAAAGCACATGGGCCTTATAACATTTATTTATAATATTGGTTATATTTTGCTTTTACTACATGACCAGACTACCTCCTTTTTCTGGTCGTATCTTTTTGGGACTATCTTTTTGGGACTATCTTTTATGGCACTTCTGTTTAATTTACCATGGACCATATATTATGAATTATGCATGCTTAACATTTGTTTTACCTTTTGGATGATCTGATATACAAGTCCTTTGGATACTTTCATATTCCATGTGTCACAGCCATATAACAAAATTGCAGGAATATTGGTGTTTAAAATATGGGACTTTGTTTTAGAGAGAAGCATGAGAATATTAAAAATACTTTCCAAACTCTTCTCCTTTTCAATTCTGGACTCAGTTAATTATTTATCTACAATGTTTGTCCTGGTTATAGGTTCATAAGGATCAGTTTTGTATGTTGCCCCTCAAATAGAGTCTGGAAAATATACAGCTTTCATTTACTTGGTTTTTCCTCTGTAGAAGGCCAAACTCTTTTGAATGATTCTGGATCACACTTGAGAGCATCTGCAGTTTTCTGTGGCTTAATACAATCAGCATAGTGTCATCCACTCACAATCTGGAGGAAATCTTCAATTTAAGTCCTGTATTGGGCATTTTCCATGACAGTGACAAAACACTTTTGACATATGCCTCCCCATTTTCCACCATCTATATTGCTTTTGGATTCTTTGGACTTTTCCCTCATGCCCCTGGGTTGAGTACCTCTATCCCCTCTTTTCCTCTCAACCTACCCTCTTTCAGCTTCCTTTTGTGTGTCATCTTCCTCCATTAGATTATAAGCTTCTTGAGCACAGAGACTTTTTTTTCTAACTTACATTTGTATCTCTAGGTCTTAGCATAGAGCCTGGCACATAGAAGGTATTTAATATTTATTGAATGATGGATTTATTTTATGCCTTATTTGTTATTTTTAATTAGATTATTGCCTAACAAAATTATCTCTATTAAATCTTTTAGGGAGAAACATCTTTAAGGTTGTGTTTTATTCTTCTGAAGCAAATGCTTTTTTTTTTTCAGAAACATTTAAAAAATTTTTATTTTCATTTCTGAATTCTCCTCCCTCCACCACTTCCCTCACTCATTGAGAAGGCAAGAAATACGATACCCATTATACATATGAAATCAAGAAAACATATTTCCACATTAACTATGTTGCAAAAAAAAAAAAAACCAAGGAAGAGAAAATAAAAACATGTTCTAGTCTGCTCTCATAGTCTATCTGAAAGTGGATAGTGTTTTCCATTTTGAGTCCTTTGGAATTGTTGTGATTATTGTATTGATCAGAGTAGCTAAGTCTTTCACAATTGATTATTACAGTATTGCTGTTACTGTGTAAGATGTCTCTGCTCACCTCACTCTGCATCAGTTTATACAAGGTTTCCCAAGTTTTTCTGAAATCATCCCCTTCATCATTTCTTACAACACAGTAGTATTCCAGTCATATTCATATATCACAACTTGTTCAGCCATTTCCCAGTTGATGAGCATCCCTTCATTTTCCAATTCTTTGCCAAGCAAGTGCTTTTTATAGTGTACCAAAAATAAGCACAATGGGATCTCATATTCTCTGCAACTTTCAGTTGGGTTCAATCACGTTATCATTTACAAAAACTTGCCTGTTCCCTTCTTTCTCCCTCCCATTTTAAATTTGTACTTTGGGGTTTTTTTACATCATTCATTTCCTGTTATACTTTCCCAACCCCTAAGTTCATTTTTACTATAAAGCCTCTCCCTTGTACTAAGGAAAATAATTACACAAAATTGAATGATGAAACAACAGCAGAATATTAAATATTCCTCACCAGTTTCTCACCTCTCTATTTAAACAAAGGGGTATGTGTTTCATCTTCTCTTTGAAACAAAGTGTGTTTGTTCATTGAAATTAATTTGGTCCATTCCTTTTTAATCTTCTTGTACACTAATTAATTTGTACCTTGTTCTCTTGGTTCTGCTTTGTTAACTCTGTTTCTACTTTGTATAAGAGGTAATTTTGAACTTATTGTGGCATGGTATAAAACAAATTTCTGTCAAACCGCTTTCTGGTTTTTCCAACAAATACTGTAGAATAGGAAATTCTTCCCCTTAGTGACTTGTGTTTTTGAATTTATCAAAGACTGGAGTTACTCTAATATTTTCATTATTATTTTTCCATTTTTATTATTTTCATTATTTCATTATTGAAATTCTTCAGTTTTTATTCCTCCAAATGAATTTTCTTTTAAATAAATCTGTAAGTAACCCAGTGATAGCCCTAATATAATATTAAATCTGTAAATTAATTTAGGTAAGATCATTTAAATTATATTCACATATTATATTCATCTGTGAGTAACAAATATCTCTCTATCTGCCTTCATTTATTTCTCTATGGTATTTTGCAATTGCATTTGTAGAAGTAATATTGCTGGTTTGTCGGGTTAATAACTAAATTGTGTAATTTGTATGGAGTTTATTTCTATCTCTTTCTCATGGGTTTTCTTAGTAAAATACAGAAAAGTTGAAAAGTTTTTGTCTCACCAAACAGAAAATTTTTTATTTTATCTTAGAGGTGATAGTGAGCCACTGGAGTCTATTGAATTGTGTATGTGATGGTCATACCTGTACTTTAAGAAGATTAATTTGACAACTGAATCTGAAAGGACTGGAGTGGAGAGAGACTTGTTGCCAGGATATCAACCAGCAGGCTGTTGCAATAATCCAGACGTTAAATGACGAGGGTCTTCCCACAGATGCTATGGAAGTCCAGAAGACAGATACATAGAATTGAAAGATATGAAGGAAAACTTTTGTCACTGGAACTGGGCCTTGAAATATATATATTTAGACAAGTGACAATTTAATGGAGCTTTACAAGTAGGAAGAGAAAGGAGTCTGTTGATATTCAGGAGAACTGATGTGATGTGGGCAAGCTCTAGGAAAATTTAGTACCTGGTACTGAGACCACATGGCAATTGGGGAATTAAACAATATAACTGACAAATAATAAGTGATAACACAGAGTTCATGACAGGCTAAAACAGATCTAGTGAAATATACTCTAGGCAAATTGTGCAGGACAAAAAATGGTGGAATGAGGGTTGGGGAATAAGTGTCTCTCTCTCTCTCTCTCTCTCTCTCTCTCTCTCTCTCTCTCTCTCTCTCTCTCTCTCTCTCACACACACACACACACACACACACACACACACACACACACACGGAGCCATAAAGAATTTGAGGAAAAACTAAGGATATAACTTTTTTTTTTCTGTAGCAGATGGGATTTTTAAAAAATATTTTTCCAATTATATGTAAAAATAATTAACATTCTTTTTAAAATTTTTGAGTTCCAAACTTTCTCTCTCCTTCCCTCTTATCCCTCTCTTTGAGAAGACAAGCAGTTTGATATAGGTTATACATATGCAGTCATGCAAAACATTTTACCATATTAGTCATGTTGTGAAAGAAAACACAGACTGAAAGAAAAACAAACCCAAAGTAAATAGTAGGCTTCGATCTGTCTTCTGATTCCATCACTTCTTTCTCGGGAGGTGGATGGAAGTTTTCTTCATAAGACTTTCAATATTGTCTTAGATCTTTGTATTGCTGAGAATGGTTAAAGCATTCACAGTTGATCATCATACAGTGTTGCTATTACTGTCTACAGTGTTCTCTTGGTTCTGAAGGATGTTGTAACTTTTAAACTCAATTCATGATACTCTTTAGTCTAGGGAAAGACTGTTTGGGGCCTAGATAAAGGTTTACCCTGTTTGTCCCGAGGACCAGATATCAAAGCAGTATCCACAGCAACTAATAATGGTTGCAGTGTGGTGGTACAACGTGACCTGGGGTCAGAGAGGGTGACCTCAGGACTGGCGTTTGGAAATAAGATTCTAAGGTGCAATTGAACATCCCTCCACAGCTAGAAGCAGTGGTAATCCAGATCTACCTTAAATCTGGATTATGTATTTAGCAACTGTCTCAGACAATTGAAGTAAAAAATATGTGGAAGGGGCAACCAGGTGTGTTCTAACTTGAATAAGCCAATCAGTAGTTAAATTTTTTTTAGCTTACATTTATGTAGCACTTTAGAGTTTGTGAAGAATTTTACATGTATGATCTCATTTTTATCAGGAACCTATATTCTGCAAGCCCATTTAATTGTATGATTTATTTTTCCTTAGTTCAGCTAAATAATGTTTTTTTTTAAAGGAAACTAACTGGGAGAAAAAGGGATCTCTTCATATTTTTCAGGATATGGAGGGGTTCTTTGCAAAAATTTGTTTATTTATTCCATAGGTGCTCCTAACAGATCACAGAATAAGTGGAAGTAAAGGTTTTCCATCCAGTGAGATTCAAAAGCTGCAGGAACAAAATACAAACTTGCGTACTGCAATTGCGCATATGAGGAGGGAAATGGAGGCTCTAAATAATCAAGTCCCTTCTTTAACCAGCACTGGAAAGAAGATCCCAAATGCAATACCCTATGATCCAGAAGCTACATCAGGCATACTAATTTCTGGTAAGTTTAAAAAAATAAAAAAGAAAGATTTATACCTTGATAGTTTTGATGAGGCTGGAAGGGGGAGTGAGAACCCCCCACAAAGACCAGAGTACCAGGGGCAGGTCACCTGGAATGAATTCACGGACTCAAGCATTCTTGAGGTCAAGGTAAAGATTTATTATGCTTTTCAGTGGGCAAGAGTACTTAGGGAACCTGCAACCTTAGAGGGGTACAGATAAAGTTTATATAGGATATTCTGTAGTAAAACTTGTGTCAAATATGTTAATTCAGGGCAGGATTAGGGAGTGGTTAAGGAATGGTTGGTTTTTAAAGGGACATGCACTTTTATTATCTACTGCACAGGTATTTTACCCAGAGTTCATTGGGAAAGAACCCAAAAGGGGGCTGCGTGGAGGTGTGCTTTTAGGCCTGAAATCTCACTAAGTCAACTAGCAGTCAGGACTGACTAGAGAATACCAGTCTGCTCTCATCAACGTCTTGTTAGACAAGATAAATGTAAGGGAGAATACATATGTCTAAGTCTAGGATACATATGATTGATCAGTGAGTAGTAAATGTCATTATGACCCAGTACACAGACAGCTCAGCCAGTACAGAGCTGGTTTGACTAATAAGTTCTATAGGTGCAGCTGGCTACTGTATCAGGAAGGGAGATAAGTTGTTGCTAGGGCAGGCAGTCTTTGGGCTGGGAAGAAACTGCCTGGGATAGTGTTTTGAGGCTAGGAAGAAATGTGATTTTTAAAGAGAAATGTGATTTTAGAGTTGGAGCCCAAGTACATGCACCCAAACACCCCATCAGTTTCAGAGGCATGTAGATGAGGTTTACATTCTTTTGCACAGTTGCTTCAGAGGATGATGACCTATCAGAACATAATCCCAAGGCAAGAGCCTTTAAACTAAGTTTTAGTTCCAGGGAATATGCTTTGAGTAGTGAGAGAAAATAGGTAGAAGTGAATAATAAAAAGGAATGAGTACACTGTAAATATTTGTATTCATTTTGAAAAAAAAGGAATTAGAGTCTGAGTTACACAAACACAGTATTGAATGCCATCATATTTTGTTAGGTCTATGATTTTTACTCCCTTCACTGAAGAAACCCCTCCAGACCTTCTTGTTTTGTGTACTGTGTGTGCATGTGTGTTTGTGCACATGTGTGTGTGTGTTTTCCATGTCTTTATATAAATCTCTAGAGAGGATTTACCTCATGTGCTGGGGACTTTCTTTTGATTAGGATAATAACTTAGGAATACTAGTGTAAGTCTGTCTCTTCTCTTTGATTCTCACTACATGACCATTTCATTTCTTTCACAGTCATACATGTCTTCTTGTTTCATTCATTTATAGCAAAAATGTCAGTATAAATATCATTGAGTCCTTGGACTATTTGTCCACTCATTCATTTTTGGACCCAGATTGACCTTTAGGTGCTAACGATTACATTGTTTATAGATGTACAGAACTATGTTTTTTGCTGCTCTGTGCCCTCTTTCCAGGCGCTGTGCCACCCTCACTGCCAAAGCTAACAGTGTTACCACAGACAGAAGACCTTCTTTTGCTTTTTTGGTTGCTTTCTGCAGCCAAAAACATTCATCACCTGGTTACAGTCCTTCTGATAGTGGTCCTGTCTGATGCTCAGACAGATATATTCTGCCACCAGGCCTGTATTTAAAGCTTTTCCAGTTTGGTAGAAATGACCAGAGCTTGCATTTCACTAACATAATTTGAAGGAATGAGGGAGGTAGTATGCTTAGTGGAAAGAGAATTGACTTCAGAGTTAGGGGGATTTATGTTCACATCCTACCTCTGATGGCTTACCACCCCTGTGACCTTGGGCAAATCAGTTTAGCCTACCTCAGGCTACCAAGGTCTCAGTTTCTGATCTATAAAATGAACTCGTACTAGATCCGTCAATCAGTAAACATTTATAAGTGTGCTAAGCACTATGGTAAGCAGTGGGGATACAAAAAGGAGCAAAAAAAGCCCTGGCTCTCATGGAGCTTACAGTGTGATGAGGGAGATAATATGCAAATGAATACACACAAAGCAAACTATAAAAAGAATAAATAGGAAATATTTACCAAAGGGAAGTTACTCAAATTAAGAGAGACTGGGAAAAGCTCCCTGTAGAAGATAAGATTTTTCTTGGAAGGAAGGGAGGTTAGTAGGTGGAGTGGAAGAAGGAGAATGTTCCAGGCATGGGGGACAGTCAGAGAGAATGCCTGGAGCCAAGAGATGGACTATCTTCTTTGTAGAACTGCCAGGAAGCTAATGTCATTGGATCAAAGAGTAGGTATTGGTGAGTAAGATATAAGAATACTAGAAAGATAAGAGGGGGCTAGATGATGAAGAGCTTTGTACCCTAATTAAAATATTTTGTGTTTGTTCCTGGAGACAATCGGGAGCCACTGGAGTTTATTAAGTAGAAAAGTGATATGGTTGGACTTGTGCTTTAAGAAAATTACTTCAGTGGCTGAATGGAGGATGGATTGGAGTGGGGAGAGACTCGAAGCAGACAGACCTACCAGTAGGCTACTGTAGTAATCCAGGCATAACGTGATGAGGGCTTGCACTAGAGTGGTGGCAGTGTCAGAAAAGAGAAGGGGCCACATATGAGATGTTGGAGAGGTGAAACCAGTAGGCCTTAGCAACAGATTGAATGGGGGTGGTGCTGAAAGTTAATAAAGAGTCAAAGATAACTCATAGATTTTGAGCCTGAGGGACTGGGAGGATGGTGTTGTCCTCCACACTAATAGAAAAGGTAGGATGGAAATAGGATTTAGTGGGAAAGAGAATAAGTTCTATTTTGGACTATTGAGTTTAAGGTATCTACTGGACTTCCAGCTCAAGATAGCTAAAAGTCAGTTGGAGGTCTGAGATCAGCAGTGAATGTGGGACCCATTAGGGAGATTTGAGGTTCATCAGTGAAAGGTGGCGATTAAATCACCACCTAAAGTAGTATGTAGGGAGAAGAGAAGAAGTTCCAGGGTAAAACGCCTAGGGTTAGAGAGCATAGCGTGATCTAGAGGAGGATCCAGCAAAGGAGACCAAGAAGAATCAGCCAAACAAACAGGAGAACCAGAAAAAGTGGTGTCCTAAAAACCTAGAAAGAAGAGTAGCAAGAAGGAGAGAGTGAGCAATAGTGACTGAGGCTGTAGGAGGGTCAAAGAGAATGAGGGATGAGAAAAGGCCATTGAATCTGGCAACTAAGAACTCATGAATAACTTTGGACAGAGCAGTTTCAGTGGAATGATAAGGATGGAAGTCAGCTTGTAAGGGATTAAGAAGAGAGTGAGAAGAGAAAGTGGAGGCACCTATTGTAGAAAGCCTTTTCAAAGAGGTTAGCTATAAAGGTCAGAAGAGTTATAGGACATGAGCAGGGATCAAAGGATCAGGTGAAGGTTTTTTCCCAGATGAGGTAGGCATGGGCATGTTTGTAGTCAATAGGAAATAATCCAGGAGAAAGAGAGATTGAAAATAAGTGAAAGAACGGGCATGATAGACGGAGCAATCAGTTGGAACTTACAGGATTGAATGGGATCACTTGAACAAGTAGAGGGGTTAGTTTTGGTAAAGATTAAGGCCATTTCATCAAGTGAGATAGGGTAGAAGGAAGAAAGAGAAGCAGAAGGCATCTGAGTGATAGGAATTGAGAAAGAAGGGAGAAGGGAGAGCTCATGGCAAATGGATTAATTTTTTTCTGTAAAATATGAGAGAAGATTCTCAACTGAGGGGATGGGAGAGAGAGAGCCATGGGAGGTTTGAGGAGAGATGCAAAGGTTTGGAAAAACCACTGTAGAGAGTGGGATAGTGAGTTGATAAGGGTTATGTAGTAAAATTGCCTAGAAGCAGTGAAAGCCCAGGTGAGGTTGTGTAATGTAAATTTGTAGTGGACCCAGTTAGAATGGTTATGATTTTCTCCACCTTTGTTCTGAAGCATGTGTGTAGGAGTGAAGGCAGCAAATGGCTTAACTGGGCATAATGGGTGATATGATAAGGGGGTTAGGTATTCAAGAGAATAGATCCAGCTCTGGATCTATGATCTTGGGAATCCAAAATTACCTCCATACTCCATAAGGTATCAAAGTAATAATTTTGTAGAAGGAGCTTATAGTAGGTTTTCATTAAATATGAATATTTTATTGATTGTTTTCAGTCATGTTTATTTCACATTTATTTAATTTTCAAAGGATATTCAACATTGTGGGTTCTGTGGGGTTCTGTAGGATAAGGGCTCTTGTTTTCATTTTAAACTGGTGTCCCATAGACATTTCATATTCATCATGTCTGAAACAGAACTTTTCTCTCTCCCCCACCTTCATATTCCTCTCCCCTGGACTATTGCAGAACCTTCCTAATTAATATCTTTGCCTCAGATTTCTTCCTTCTTCAATCCATTCTCCAAACTTTAGTGATTTTCCTAAAGTGTATTTCTGATCATATTACTTCCCTACTCAATAAACTTCAGTGGTTTCTCATTGCTTCTGAGACAAAAATAAGCTCTTTGGGTATTTAAAAGCCTTCACAAACTGGGCCTAACTTCCTTTTTCAATTTCATCATATACTACTTCCCTTCTCAGCCAGAGTGGTTTTCTTCCTGCTCCTCACACACACTCCTTCTTTCTCCAAACCTTTACACTGGTACAGTAAACAGTCTGGCACAGATTAGGCTCTCAGTGGTTTAGGTCAGATATTAGAACAAACCAAGACCCTCACAATTCATTCAATAGTTAAGAAAGTGAAGTTTACTTATCCATGGCATTGAAACAATACCCAACAATATGGTACTCATGTAGTGCAAAATTAGTCCCTTTTACCTCTGAGTCCAGTTAAGCTTTAGAAAAACAAGTATATGTGTATATGACCACAGGAAATTGTGGGACCCCTTGAGCCACTCAAATCTTAGGGATAGCTTCCTTGGGTTTTAGGAAAAGAATTAGACTAACATATATGGCAGGGATTACAATTAGCAATCTCTCATCGTGTGTGTGTGTGTGTGTGTGTCTCTGTGTGTGTGTGTGTGTGTGTGTGTGTGTGTGTAGATATTTATGTACATTTTGTCCCACTGATATAAGTTGTACCTTGCAAGCAGGACTGTTTCATTTGACTTTTGAATCTTTAGTACCTAGCATAGCGCCTGGCACATAGTAGGCACTTAATAAAACTTGTTGATTGACTCAAGGGAAATATGTCATAATAGATATAAATATAGCTCATAGCAAAGCACCTTCTTTATATGCAAATAGATCTGTGATTTCATTGATGAGGGCATTTCCTCCAACAATGCAGTTCAAGTCCTATCAATGAAAATTTGTAGAGAATAGGTACTTAAATACCTAAATGAGTAAATTAATGGACAAACAGCAGTTAAATAGTTAAGTATTCAAAATATCAAATATTTAGATAGGAAGAATGTTTGGAGCAGAGGTAATCCGACTTTTGTCTCAGAGAAAGTGAGCTTAAAGCTAGACTTTGAATAATACAGGAAGGAGATGTAGCCTAGAATCAGGGAATCTTGTCTAGAGGTGATGAGCAGAGTAAGAAAATAGAAATGGAAAAAGGATATTCATAAACAGTTTTAAAAACAAACCTTGATAAACCTTTTAAATTGCTTTTGTTTGTTCATAGCATAGAAATTTAGAGCAATAGAACTATCAGATATTTTGTATTCTTGCTGAAACCTCTCTTTTTAGATCATCTTTATCTTTGATAGAGATTCTAATATTTAGTACTAATATTCACATTTTGAATGAAAATATTAATGGGGTCCTCTAGTTAAATCTATATTTTGACAATTATTATTGACTGTACCAGATATTCAGTGATATCCAAAAAGATTCCTGCTATCTTTGAACAAAGATTATTCCCTGTTATATAGTGTATCTTTAACATTCTGAATTCTTATAGTGAATTTAACTTTCAGGGAGATTAAACAGTGGAACAGGTTACTAAGGGAGATTATAAAGTAACTGCACCTAAAATACTTTCCACAAAAGAATGGCTAGCTAGCTGACATGGGTGATTTAGACATTCATTCCTCTTAAGGAAGAGAACTAAATCCTACCTCTTAGTCTCTATTGTTGTTCTGTATTTTACACATGAAACCAAAAAGGGCATTGGGACTGTGTGGGCATCCCCAAAACCTAAGGTTCTTAGTAAGACATGTAGCACTCTTATTGCATCAGTTAATCTTTCCATCAGGTTCCTTGCTCACTGATAAAGTTTCCTTTGGGATGGCTTTGAGGAAGCTACAAGCCAAAACAGTTCTTTTGGATTCCATGGTAACACAGCTCAAACAGAAGGTAAGACCTCACCCTATTGAAGCTCAGAATCATTGAATATCTAAAAAGAGTTGGAAAGTTTTTTCTTGGCTTGAACATAAAGTTGTTTCTGTTTTTTTTTTTCTTTCTTGGAAATGTTTCTTTTTTTTAAATTCTCTTTTCAGTTCCAGACAGGAAAGAAGCCAACAGCAATGTAAAACAGTCACATTTTGCCCTTCCCCTACTGACGTGAACAAAGTACTCCTCTTTTCATTCCTCTAATTCACCAACCAGTTGCCTAGATATTAGCAAGGTTTTTTTTTTTTCCTAAAGACCAGAATCAGCCTAGGACTTTGACCAAGTAAAATAAATGTTATTCCTACATGATCATTTTTCAGAAAATTCTTTGCATGAGGAAAAGAAATTTTAATAGAACTAATTTTAATTAGCTAGTGAGTAAAATTAGTTTTGAGTGAAGAGCACTGGGTTCTTTTCTTGGCACTGCTTTCTCCATTGGTAATGACCAAATTAGTTTTCTTATTTGAGCCTATCTCTCAATTTACAAAATGTAGATCCTAATACTCCCAAGTAGTTCTGTCAAACATTTTAAGTTTCTTAGGTAAAAATGCTCAAATATTGTAAAGGGAGAAGGAATGAAGACTGGATCTGTGATTTCATTAGTATAGAGAAATCCCAAGTGAGGTAATTCTCATACCAACTTTCTCTGCAGTTATAATCTTAAAGAATTGGTTAGAGTACTGAGAGATTAAGTGACTTTTCAAGGATCACAGGCACAGTGTCTCAGAAACTAGGACTTGGACTCAGATCTTCCCTGGTATCAAGGCCTGCTCTCTATCCATTATGCCATGCTTCCTCATTATAAGGATGCACATAACGAGAGTGAATACATAGTCTGCTTTTCTTCAGTGAAAAAAGAAGTTTCCAAGCTTAATAGAATTCATCATGATGGAATAAAAGAGTAGACTTAGAGCAGAGTACAGTGGAGCAAACAGGAAGTTAAAAAGTTTGTCTCTACTCTGTGCCTTAGGTTTTCTAGTTTTTGAATAGACTTTAGTTTCATAAGCTAGAAAATGAAAGTTATATGCTAAATGACATCTTATAGTTTTTCCAGTTCTAAGTCTTATAACTTAAAAGTTTAATATTCCCTTTTACCAGATAGTACTGAAAAGCTCCAGGAACTTTGGTTCTGATCAAACAGTAAAAGTGGTAGTAATGGAAATAATGGACAGGAATTCTAATGATAGTTTAGCTTTATTTCTTTCACCCTCTGAAAAATAATTTGTAAGCATTCACTAATTTATGAATCTTCATAATTCTCCTCTGTCATTATACTTTCATTGATTTATCCTTTTATTTGATCATCTTAAAAGCACCCTATACATAACAACCTTCTAATTTCTCTGTTGCAGATGTGTAAAAAGGAAAATGAGGCCAAGTTAGTAAAAAGACTTCATTTTTAAACTATAGAAAGAACTGAGTCAAATTTATAAGAATGTAAGTCATTCCCCAATTAATAAATGATCAAAGGATATGAACAGGCAGCTTTCAGATGAAGAAATTAAAGCTACTTATAGTCATATGAAAAAATGCTCTAAATCACTATTGATTAAAGAAATGCAAATTAAAACAACTCTGAGGTACCACCTCACACCTATCAGATTGGCTAATGTGGCAAAAAAAGAAAATGACAAATATTGGAGAAGATGTGGGGAAATGGAACACGAATGCATTGTTGGTGGAGTTGTGAACTGATCTGACCATTCTGGAGATAAATTTGGAAATATGCCCAAAGGCCTATAAAACAGTGCATACCCTTTGGTACAGCAATACCACTACTAGGTCTACATTCCAAAGAGATCATAAAAAGGAAGAAGAACCCATGTGTACAAAAATATTTATAGTAGCTCTCTTGATGGGGGACAAAGAATTGAAAATTGAAGAGATGTCCACCAATTGGGAAATGGCTGAACTAGTTGTGGTATATGAATATAATGGAATACTACTGTACCATAAGAAATGATGAGCAGGTGGATTTTGGAAAAACCTGGAACAACTTAAGATGAACTGATGCTAAGTGAAATGAACAGAGCCAGACCATTGTACACAGTAACAGCAATAAGATGCAGTGATCAACTGTTATAGACTTAGCTCTTCTCAGTATATAGTGATTCAAGATAATTCCAAAAGACTCATGATGGAAAATGCTATCCAATCCAAAGAAAGAACTGTTGAGGCTAAAGCAGATGGAAGCATGCTATTTTCTCTCTATTTTTTCTTTCTTGTGATTTTCCCCTTTTGTTCTGATTCTTCTTTCACAACATGACTAATGTGGAAATATGTTTAATATGATTACATATGTATAGTCTGTATCAGATTGCTTGCTCTCATGGGTCATGGGGAGGGGAAGGGAGGAAGAGAAAAAAATTGGAACTCAAAATCTTATAAAATTGAATGTTGAAACTATCTTTACATGTAACTGGAAAAAATAAAATACTACTAGGTAGGGAAAAAAGAATTTGGATGCTATGCCACTTGGTTGGTTGTTGTCCTTCATTATCAAAGAGGACCAAAATGTGTCTGACTGTGGCTGATCAGACCAATATGAAATTGGAATGCTCTACCACAGATTGGGCACAGATAGTCTGTGTGAACATTTGGAGTAGTTACTCCAAATTTGTGCCTACTATGTTTCCTTTGAGCTGTTTCAATTATATTTTGCTCATAGAGCACAGCACCCTTTCTGATGTGGGCACTCTATGCTGAGCGATCCTGTGCCAGTGTCTCCTATGTTGCACAATCAAATCCACAGTTCTTGAATGTGTCCTTGTATCACTTCTTCTGACCATCATGTATGTGATTGCCTGCCCATGCAAGTTCTCCATAAAATAGTCTTTTTGGCAAGTGTACATTTTGCATTCGAACAATATGGCCAGCCCATTGGAGTTGTGCTCTCTGAAGAGTAATTTGAATGCTTGGTATTTAGTTCAAGCAAGGACCTCAGCGTCTGATACCTTATCCTGCCAGATATCTTCCCAAGACAGTTCAAATGGAAGCGATTCAATTTCCTGGCATAGCGCTGGTAAACTGTCCATGTTTCACAGTCATATAACAGTGAGGTCAATACAATGGCTCTTCTCTCCCAAACATTTCTTTGGAGCCTCCCAAACACTGAGCTAGCTCTGGCAATGTGTGCATCAACTTCATTGTCAATGTGTATGTACATGCCTGGAAAGTACACTACCAAAGTAAGTGAATTTATCCACAGCATATCCACTTTTCCATTTGTTGTAACTGATGGTTCCATGTATGGATGGTGTGGTGGTGGCCGATGGAGCACCTGTGTTTTCTTTGTATCATTAGGCCAAAATTAGCATGGGCAACCCATCTCAGCCTCAGAGGCTGCATTGAGTGCACAATCATCTGCAAACAGAAAATCATGCACCAGCACTCCCTCCACTTTGGTCTTGGCTTGTAGCCTTTTCACATTGAAGAATTTACCACTGGTATGGTAGCTGACCTTGGTGCCTTGTTCATCCTCATTGAAAGCATTTGACAACATGACTGAAAATATCATGCTAAAAAGCATGGAAGCAAGCCCACAGTCCTGTTTCACTCCATTGGTAACTGGGAAGGCACAAGAGCATTGTCCACTATCTAGAACCCGGGCAAACATGCCATCATGAAATTGATGTACAATATTGTTGAACTTCTCTGGCCAACCAAATTTTACCATAATTTTCCATAAGCTCTCACGACTAACTGTCAGATATCTTTGTCAGATCTACAAACATTGGATACAGACCTCTGTTTGGCTCCTGGCATTTCTCCTGGAGTGGTTGGGCAACAAAGACCATATTGACTGTTTCTTGACCTTTTCTTGTAGCAGACAGCTAGCGTCCCCACATGGCTCAGTGATATGGTGAAGAAGAAAGACACGGGAGGCAGGAGAAGATAGGCCAACTCCATTTATTGATCTGAGGGTCAGGGTATATATAGACAGAAAGTGCAAGTCTACACGACATTCTGCTCGTGTCTCCTGTCCTTTTGATTTGATCAGTCTTATTGTCTTAAAGATTGTTAGCCTAGAGGGCATCTATTTTACATATCCCTTGTTTTCTGTAATTCTCTTGTTTGTCTAAATTGACCAAAAAGTTTATCAGTATTATTGGTTTTTTCATAAAACTGACTCTTAGTTTTATTTATTAGTTCAATAGTTTTCTTAATTTCAATTTTATTAATCTCTTCTTTGGTTTTCAGTATTTCTAATTTGGTATTTACTTAGGAATTTTCAATTTGTTCTTTTTCTAGCTTTTTCAGCTACATGTCCAATTCATTGATCTCCTCTTTCTCTGTTTTGTTCATGTAGGTTGTCTCATTATTGTCATTCTCTTGAATGTTATTGTTGATTGTTTCTGTACTTAACTAAATTTGTTGTTCTCTCCTTGAAACAAATCAGATGAGAATAAATCTCAAACAGTGGTCATCTCCCTCCCCTCTTTTCCTCTACTATAGTATGTTTTTGTGCCTCTTCCTGTGATGTAATTTACCTTTTTCTGACTCCTCCTTTTCACATCTCCCATTACAATCTCTTCGCACCCTTAAATCACATTTTTATCATCACATCATCTAGCTATGTATAACTGTGTATATAGTTATATACTATAGGTGCTTTTTGCAAATGCCTCCTTAATCCCTTCCTGCCCCCTGCTTCTCCACCACATGCTTTTTCTCTTATAGTTATTTGCCTCTCGTTTAATCTCTTATGCTGTAGTACAGATAGTACTGGATTTGAAGTTAGAAAGTCTGGGTTCAAATTCCAATTGCCACTTACTAACGCTAAGCAGATCCCTTAACTTCTCTAGGCTTTGATGTTTTCACCTGTTAAATGAAGGGATTGGATAAGAACTTTTAAGCTATCTTCTAGTGAAATCCACAGTTATTCTTTCTTAGGTCATGTCCTTGATTTATGTTATCTCATATTTTCCTGGTCTTTTCTGAAGCTGGAAGAGCTCCTTTAATAGTGTCTTTCTGATTTGGAATCTTAGGTGCAACAGAAACCATTGGACTTTGATGAGTTCCAGGACCAGCTTTCCAGTCACCTAGATCAAGTACATGTAGAAATTTCAGGGCTACAAGAACAGGTAACTCAGCTCAAGATGCATTTCAGTACTGCCAAGAAGGAAACAGGGAAAACTTCTAACAAGAATCAACAACAAATTTCTGAGTCTTTGACACCTGGAAAAGAGGTAAGTAGGTTAAAGTTATGCTCAGTCAATCCCACAGTCCCAAATCTTTCCATAAGATATTGAACATCTCCTGTTGAAACTGGTGTGATCTACTCACTGGCCTTTCTTTCGCTTTCTCCCTATACATTTTTCTACAAAATTTTATTGCGGAAATAATATTCCTTGACAAACACTTTGACCATCTGTTTCCTCTGCAGGCCCTCTCTCCTGTACTGCCTCCTCCTCTAACTCCAGAAGCACTTCTTTTCTTCTTCCTTCCTTCTTTCCTTCCTTCCTTCCTTCCTTCCTTCCTTCCTTCCTTCCTTCCTTCCTTCCTTCCTTCCTTCCTTCCTTCCTTTCTTCCTTCCTTCCTTCCTTTCTTCCTTCCTTCCTTCTTCTCCTCCTATATATATGTTCCTACACCCCTAGTGAGTTTGTTTTACTAAGAATTAATCCCTCCCTTTATCTACCCTCCTTTTAATTTTCCCATCTCCCCCATTTCCTTATTGAGTGAAATGTATTTCAGTACCCAACTCTGTGTGTGTGTGTGTGTGTGTGTATGTATTCTTCCCTCTTGTGAGCATTTCAGGTGAAAACCACTCTCCTCCAGTCTCCTCTCTTTCTTTGTTTAGATGTCTAGTTGTACATTCTTCCTTCCTCCCTGCTTCCCTGCCTGCCTTCCATCCAACTATCCATCCTGGGTCTCCCTATCTCACCAAAGCTCAAAACACAACAATCACTGACAAGCCTTATCCCAATACTTACCTTCACAGAAGCTTTGACCTGTATTGTTTCCAATCTGGGACATTTTGCATGATGATTCTCTACTCCCTAGGTCTCATCATTTTGATAGCAGACTTAGCATGGATGCTCAATCAACTTTGTCCTTACTGTGGATCAGAACTGATCCCAAGCTTTTGCCTCCCTAGTAACAGGGAAGACAGGTGTGCACCATCATGCTTGGCCTTTCAAAGACCCCCTTCAAATTCTACATTATTTATAATGCACAAATCTTCTAAATTAGGCAAAAGGATGAAAATATTCACAAATTTCTTTACCACAATTTACATAGTTATTTCAAGTGGGAGCTAAACTTCTCACTTTCCTAGTACAGAAATTAAAAAAAAAAAACTTCCTTTGTATCTCAGTACTTTGTTTTACAGTTCTCTAACACATTTACTGTGTATTGTTTTGAATTAATTACATTGGACAGGACTCCAGATGTAATCAGAGCAACACAGATGACACAGAAGCATTGTCATTTCCCTTGTTCTCGATGTAATAGTTTGGTTCCTCTTCAAGGCATTTATCATGTAATATTGTGTACTTTATTTACCTGTGCTCATGTTTTTTCTCCCTGATAATCTATAAGATCCCTTCAGTAGGTTTGAGTCTTATATAAACTTTAGATCTTTTCACAGTCTAACAGTCTCAGCACAGAGTAGACACTGAATAAATGTTTGTTGATTTGAACTACCAACTTTAATATTTTTAGTATAGATTTTTAAGTTTTTCTATCTGCATATCTATTTTAACATGAATTTGGATATACTGCAGGCCAGGACATGTTTGCTAAAGTCTGACAACTAGATACTATGAAATCTTGATATAAGTATCTTATAAAAAAAATGTTTAACTGCTTCTATAATCATAGCAGTTTCAAAAGAATTCCAATAACACAAGTACCACATTTATGACAAATGGCATGCCTCTTTTGTCACAGGAAGAAAGGAATATATTATGTTTGTAGGTACACATTAATATTAACAATAACATTCAGATTGTTTTTTTTATTTCAGTCTCATATGTATAAACTATGGAAATCAGTAATAGTATTTTGTACATACATATCCTGTATCTGGAGACAGAGACGATATGGTTTTTTGTATAGAACTTGTACAAGCACAAGCCTAGAGTTCTGTCCACTGAATGGCTAATAGTGAAGTCACTAATTATTTTAATAAGTTTTCATTGAGGCCTTTTTTATATCATCATAATTTTTCCCAGTGTAACCTCTCTCCCCAAGAGCCATTTTATCTAATAATAGTATAAGACAAAAAGAGAAACAGGAAAAATCAGCATAACTGATCATCCAAAAATTTCTGAAAATATGTGCACTGTGCAATGTGTCTGGACCTCCTACCTCTACAAAGGAGTGGGGTGCTGGTGTCTTCTCATATTTCCTCTTTTAAGCCATGCTTGTTCTTTATGATTTTGCAACATTAACTTTCCATTTTTTTGTTGTGTATGGTTATTCTTCCTGTTCACATTGTTGTGGTTATCGTGTATATTATTTCCTTGTCTCTGCTTGCTTCACTCTCTGTCAGTTCATATAAATCTTTCCGTGGTTTTCTGTATTCATTACATTCATCATTTCTTATATCCATGTGATATTACATTAATGTACCATGATTTGTTTATTCATTCCCTGATCATTAATCATCTATTTTGTTTCCAGTTCTTTGCTATTGCAAAAAATGCTGATAAAAAATTTTTGGAGTATATAAATAGGGACTTTATTCTTATCAGTAGTCTCCTTGGAGTATAAGCCCAGTAATGAAATATCTAGGTCAAAGGATATAGTCATTTTTGCACAATTCCAATTTTCTTTTTAAAATGGTTGTGCAGCTTCAGAGCCCCATCAATAACACCATCCCTTTTCTTCACAACCCTGCCAACTTTGACTATTTCCATCTTTTGTCATCTTTGCCAGTTTTTAGGGTGTAAGGCAAAACCTCAGGGTTGTTTTGATTTGTATTTCTCTTATTAGTAATTTGGAGCATTCTTTAATGTGACTTAATAAGTTTGTAATTTCTTTGAGAACTATTTGTTCATATCCTTTGACCACTAACATATTGAGGGATGGTCACATCTAGATGGATAGATTAATATATATTACTTATATTTTGTATATAAATACCCTTATCAGAAAAGCCACTTCCCTTCTTTTCCTAGTTAGATGCATTTATTTTGTTTATGCAGAAACTTTTCAATTTCATGTAATCACTTATCTATTTCATTTTTTTTAATTGCTGCTATCCCATTTTTAGTTAAAAATACATTTACACAGCTGTGAGAGGCATATGACTAATTTTTTATAGTATGATTTTTAATATTAAGGACATGTATTCATTTACAATGTATTGTGGAGTGTGGTGCAATTCTAAGCCTAATTTCTACCAGACTGCTTTCTAGTTTTCCTAGCAGTTTTTATTAAGTAGGGAATTCTTTTCTTAAGTGGTTTATGTTTTCCAGTTTATCAAACACAGTAGTATTGAATTCCATTGTTTCGGCTTTTCTCGTTACTAAGTCTATTCCATTGATATGCCCCTCTCTGTCTCTCTTTTTTAACCAGTACCAGGTGGTTTTGATGATTCCTGCTTTGTAATATAATTTGAAATTTGGAAATGATATTTCCTTTTCACTTTTCCTTCTTTTCATCATTTTGCTTAATATTCTAGATCTTTTGTTTTCCAAATGAATTTTGTTATTATCTTATTAGGTTCTGTAAAGTGTCCCTTTGATAATTGGGTTGGCACAGCCTTGAAAATGTTGTTAATTTTGTTTGTATTTTCATTTTTATTGCGTTGTCATGGCCCAGCCAGCACAAGATATTCCTGTTGCTATATAAGTTGTACTTTATTTCTTTAAGAAATGCTTTGTATTCAGATCTGTGCAAGTCTTTTGTATGTTCTGGTATATTAACTCCCCAGATACTTGACACATTTTAAGTTATTTAAGTTATTAAGTTAACTTATTATTTATTTTAAGTTACACATATTAAGTTAAGGAAACTGATGTCAACAGTGGTTAAGTGATTTGTCCAAAGTCATACAACTAGTAAGTGTTGGAGGCTGGATTTATATAAACTCAAATCTTTCAGACTCCAGGCCCAGTGCTCTATACACTGCACCAAATGTATTTGTTTTAATCAGGCAGTGTCTGTTTTCTCACTCTCCCAACTGTGTGTGTGTGTGTGTGTGTGTGTGTATGTATTCTTTTCTTTTGACTAGTTCAAATGCAAGAGATGTTCAAGTGTCAAACTGATTCCCCTCTCCCTTATTTCTTTTGTATACCTTGATAATTTTAGATAATGTTCCTTTTTTTCTTTCCTCCTGCCATCATTCTCATCCCCACCAGTGTGTTTCTCTTTCCATTCTTATCTTAAGATCATTAAGACATAACAGAGCCACTCCCATGTTTTATCTAATTGATCTTCTCTGTGACTTGTCATGACATTAGCCTTCAGGGGGGACATGTATTGTCCACCTATATTTAAATGTAAGTTTATTTTTGTTTATTCCTTTATCATTTTTCATACATGTTTACCTTTTTATTTTTCTCTTAACTCCTGTGTTTGAGCTTTGAAGTTTCAACATATCTATAGTCTTTTTATTAGGAATGCTTAGAAGTCCTCTATCTAATTAAAGGTCAGAGAAAAATCTTTTGAAGACCTGGAGACCCTCATCATCATTACGCTGAAAGAGGGCAAGCTTTTAATCCTGGGCAATTTTGCCTTAGGGAGTGTTTAAAAGGAATGGAGTTGGAAAAAGCAATAGCAGTGGTCACTTACAACTGAAGAAGCAAGCATCTCATGACCTACTCATTACCAACACTGCCTTCCAACAAAATGTTGCAGATGCACCCTCACAGCAAACACTGGCATTTAATAGACTACATCATTATGAAGAGAAGAGACAGGATGTGAGAGTGTTGAAGGAGATGTGTGGCCCAGTGGACTGATCAGAGACTTATCCTCTCCAGACTAAACATTCAAACTCAACAAAAGCAGTGACCCCCAAGGCAAGATGCCTATCAAGAGACTCAGCTTTGACAGATTAGAGCACTTCTCTGAGCATGAAAAGTTTATTGCTAACTTGGAGGGAAAGCTGAGGAACATGAAAGGAATGGGCAGCTTTCAGAAATTTGGTATACAGCCCTGCATTTGCTCCTCTGGGCCAGAACACTTACAAACATCAAGGATTGTTGTGATGAAGATGATGGGGAAATTCAGAAACTACTAAATGAAAAATGAGAACTTCACAGGATTTACCAACAAGCTAACTCATTTATCTCTAAGGAACAGTGTTTAATTCCATCAAAAGTAAAGTGCAAGCAACACTTAGAGAGATTCAGGATTCTTGACTCAGTAAGAAGGCAGATGAGACTCAGTTTTATGACAATAACAATAATCCAAAGTACTTCCTGCAATGCCCTGAAGACTGTTTATGACCCAAAAGCCTCTGGTGCATCTCAAGTACTCAGTGCTGATGGAGCCACACTGATGGGTGATAAGGACATGATCCTGGAGAGATAAGCTGGATACTTCCATAGTGTTCTCAAAAGACAACCATCAAACAATATTGAAGCCATTGACCGTACACCTCAGGTTGAATTCAATCCTTCTCTAGCTGAACTTCCAACTGAAGAAAAGATATTGAATGTCATTAGGCTCCTCTCATGTGCCAAAGCACCGGATGCTAATTTCATCCCAGCAGAGATCTACAAGACAGAGGGTCCACTGCTCATACAAAAGTACACTAAAATGTTCTGGGTTATATGGCAACAGAAGGTTACCCACCAATAGATCAAGGATGCCCCCATTGTCCATCTCTATAAAGGAAAAGGAAACAGGTTGTCCTCTGAATCATTACCTGCAATATTCTTGCCAGAGACCTCATTAATCAGGTTATCCTTTGCCTAGAAGATGGTCATCTACCTGAGAGATATTGTGGCTTCAGAAAGGGAGAAGGAAGGATTGACATAGTGTTTGCTGCCTGACAACTCCAGGAGAAATGCCAGGAGCAGAACAGAGGTCTGTATACAATGTTCATTGACCTGACCAAGTCCTTTAGTACTGTCAGTTGTTAGGGCTTGTGAAACATTGTGAAGAAATTTGGCTGCCCGGGGAAGTTTATCAGTATTGTATTCCAATTTCATGACAACATGCTTACAATAGGTTCTCTATAAAGGACAGTGCTTTCATGCTTTCCCAGTCACTAATGGAGTGAAGAAGGCCTATGTGCTTGTACCCATGCTTTTTAGCAAGATGTTTTTCATGATGTCAGATGCTTTCAACAAGGATGAAAAGAACATCAAGGTCAACTCCTACACTGATGGTAAACTAACTTGAGAAGGCTACAAGCCAAGATTAAAGTCAAGGGATACTTGGTATACAACTTTTTGTTTACAGATGATAAGTGTACTCAATACAGCCTCAGAGACTGAGATGCATCTGAGTATGGATTGATTCTCTGCCACTTGTATGCTAATTTTGGCCTAATAATAAACACCAAGAAAACATTAGTTGTCCACCATCCAACACCATGCCATACATATGTGGAAGCATTGGTTATAGCAAATGGAGAAATTCTGAATGCTGTAGATAAGTTCACTTACCTTGGCAGTATACTTTTCCATGGATATCCACAGAGATTATGAGGTTAACACATGAACTGACAGAACTGGCTCAGTGTTTGGAAGACTTTGAAAGAAAGTGTGAGGAGAAGAGGTATTAGGCTGCATTCCACGTTGAACGTCTACAGAGCCATTGTGCTGACTTCATTGTTGTATGCCTGTGAAACCTGCCAGTGCCATTCCAGAAAATTGAACTATTCCCATTCACACCTGGCAAAATAAGGTGCCAGACACTGAGGTCTTCTCTCAAGCTGAACTGCTAACCATTCAAATTCTGCTGCAGAGAGCATGATGAAGTGGCCATGTAGTTCGAATGCTAAACATACATTTATCTAAAAGACTATTTTATGGAGAACTCTCATAAGGCAAACACTCACATGGAGATCAGAAGAAGCAATACAAATACACTCTCAAGGCCTCTCTGAAGAACTTTAGTACTGACTGTATGACATAGGAGACGCTAGTACAGGACTGCCCAGCCTGGCATGCCTGCGTCAAAGGTGCCGTGTTTTATGAGTGAAACAGAATCACAGTAGCACAAAGGAAGCGTGAGATGCACAGAATTAGAGATATTTCCATCTCAAATGTTCAAATGGACTATTTGTGCCCAACTGGTGGTAGAGTCTTCTGAGCTTGTACTAGGCTGATCTGCCACTGTTGAATACACTGTACCTTTGAGTACAAAGGACAAACACAGGAACAATAAAGAGAGCCAGGGAGGTCAGAAGTCAGAGCAAAGGACAGAGAGCATTCCAGTCATGGGAGAAAGCCAGAGAGAATGCCTAGAGGTGAGAAATGAGATATCTTGATCTTGATCTTGAAACAGCCAGAAGGTCAGTGTCACTGTGTTAAAGAGGAATTGGCAAAGAGTAAAGTAGACTGAAATAAAGTAAAGAAGAGTGAAAAAGGAGAAGGGGGATAGGTTTATGAAGGGCTTTTAATGCCAAACAGCATTTTGGCATCGTACGGCTATTGGGAGTTTGGATTTATTCCTCTAAAAACTTAGGTAGTTTTAAGATTTCTTGAAATATTATGTCTAAACTATTTTTGATCATATCTTCCATGATTCTTAAATTTTTTTCTCCTTGTTTTCTGGGTAAGTTTCTTGCCATGATTATCTGATATTTTCTTTTATTTGTTCAGCCTTTTGACTTTGTTTTAATATTTCTTTTTTAATATGTCTTTATTTTTCATAATTCTTATCATCTCATAGAGACAATTTTAGCATCCTGTTTGCTCTGTTTTAATTTTTAGAGAGTTTATTGCTTGGGCAAGTTTGTGTACCTCTTGTGCCAAGCTGCTAATTCTTTTTCCAGTCCTTTCTTCCATAGTTCTTTTTTCTTTTCCGTTTTTTATCCTCACTTCATTTATAAATATATTTTAGACTTTTTAAAAAACTCTTACTTGATCTCTTCGAGGAATTCTAGTTGAATTTTTTTCTCTAGCTATGTTTTACTTTGAGACTTTACTTGCAGATGTTTTTGAGTCATTCTTTTCTTCTGGGTTTGTGTCTTGCATATCCTTGTCACCATGGTTAGCTGGGTTTATTTTTTTTATGTTTGCCCATTCTTCTAGCCTACTTCCTGTCTTCAGACTTGATGTTAGGGTTATTCTCGATACTGGTTTTTTTGGAGGTAAGGTCTGGGCTGTCCTGTTGCTGATCTCGTGGACTATTGAGTTTTGTGTTATTACAAGGTCTTAGGAAGATCCCAGGCTGGGGACTTGAAAATTTTCAACACTCCCAAAACAGTCCAGTCTAGCACAAAGTCTGCTTCTCTGCTAACATGAGCTCTGCAAATTCCTCATCTGAGTTTTGGTCTTAGCAACAGTAGAATACTGCTGGACTCAGCCATTATCTTTTGGCTCAGTGGCAGAATTGTAGATTCCCCCTTGGTCTGAGATTGCTACCCTAGCCATTCCTCTACAGGCTGGTTTATATGATATGATCTGATAATGATTTGAGCCACATTGCTTCTGCTGCTGGCTTCTCAACATCCTTCCTTACTATACCACCCCCAGGTTTATCTACCTGGGAAAATCCATCCTGTGCAGTTCTTTGTTCATCCATCTTGGAACTTGGCAGTAGGTGACAAAGCTGCCAATTTGCCCTTGTTCCAGTGCCCCAGGATGTGTGTGTAGTGGTACCCCAATATGGGCCTGGGACCTTCCCTTGTCCTTGTGCACAGCCTCTCCCTGACACTGGAGTAATTGCATGGTGTTCGTGATCTGACCCTGCCCAGTATCTTCAGACTTCCTTTCTGTCTCCCTATTCCAAGCAGGGCTAGACAAATGGCTTGTGATTTTTTTTTCCCTAGATTTCCCCGTCAGGATTTAGTTTAGAGCATTTTCTAGGAGGAGTTTTGTGGAAGGGAGCTTACTGAACTTCTACCACTCTGCCAACTTGTCTCAATAACTTTGTAAAAATAATGACTAGCAATGGTAAAAGATGAAAGCAAAAACAAGAGACCTGTATGATATTACATATAAGATGCCTCTTCCGCTTCCACAGTATAAGGGGATCTAGAAAGTTCTTTCTACTACAGGAATTCTTCATCCTTTTTGTATTGTTGATGCTTTATGCAGTCTTGTGAAGCCTGTAGACCCCCTTCTCAGAATAATGTTTTTAAATAATTGAAGATGCTAAATTTCAATGAACGGTTAGTGAAAATTAAAATGGGATCTTTTCCCTGTCCAAGTTCATGTACTCTTTAAGTCTGTCTAAAGGTTCCTTGGGGATCCATAGACCCTCTTCTAGTGGAAAGAAGAGGAAGAACAAAGGTTTTGATGAACCTGTAGCATACCTCCTTCCTTACCAGTTTGGTTCAGTTTTTATTTCCCATAGAGGGAGTGATTAGCATTACAGAAGTAAAATAAAGGAGATCTTTCTGTCTTTTCTTTCTGCAACTAAGTAACTCGTTAGCAGCCAGTCCTCCAGCCCCATGGTACATCCAAATAGTAGTACTAGGGCACCATCTTTGATAAACATGTAGACTCTGAGCAACATCATCATGTCCTTTCCAATTCCATTCAACTCTAGTTTTTAACAACTCATTTTTTCAAAGTGAGGTGGTCTTCCTTCCTGAAGAATTTCCTCTACTCTGCCTATGTAATTAGTACAAGTCTAATTGATGCTCTTAATTTCTGGTTGCTTTTCACTAGAGGGCAATGTGCATTTGCTCATTGTCACCATACCCTCCATAGGAAATGAAGAGTCTTCTCATTAATTTCAACAACTTGGAACCAAAGAAGTGATTTTTAAATTTAATGTCATAATGAAATCCTATTTAGTATTATTAGGTGGCTGATTTTCATGCATTTTATTTTATGTTTGATTTTATTTATTCTCTTAGTATCTTAATGACTTTTCTTTGGAAGCAAGGTTTCTTGCTATCCCAACTTTACCTTCAGAAACAGAAACTTTAAGAAAGAAAGTTTCCCTTTATAGTTCAATTGAAGGGTTGCCTATATACAAGCTAACCAATTTGTCCTTACCATCCAAAATTTTAAACACAAAACTTCAAAATAGATGTCTGCATATAAAGAACAAAGGGCTCTCATTCCCTGTCAGATTTTGGAGAAATACCTTTTCAAATATATAGGGCTAAATCTTTTTCAACTACATAGACTCCTAGTTTGTTGCATACAGTGTTAATTCTACCAATTGGATGTTGCAACTCAGATTATTTATTTGGTACAAGAGGTATAGGCACACATTTGCCTTCCTTACTGGGTTGTGGAATGTCAGAAATGGGAGAAATTTTTGAAATCTGGAGCCCCCTCAATTTAGAATAAGGAAATAGGTCTGAACAAATCATGACTTGCCCAAGCTCACATAATTAGTTTAAGATGTAGTCATATAAGCTCTGGATTTATTCTCCCAACCCAAAACTCACTAACAAGTTGTGTCCCCTAAGTACAGATAGCTTCATCTCCTCTCAAAGGTTCTAGAGCTAACCCTAAGGAATAATAGGACTTCCTCTAATACTATCAGCTCAAGCTTCTATTCTGGTATCTTCTACCTACCATCCATTGTCAGTAATGGTTACTATCACTTCCGTATCATTAATGTCAGTGATTAGAGCCTCAATATCAATAACATCCGTTAGCTTTTACAAAGGAGTATGTACTGAGAAGCTATAGCAAGAATAGAAGTATAAAAACATCTTCCCTTTATCATCTCAGTCCCTGAGGAAAATGGGCTCAAATGTAAAATGGTGGCTACAAAGCATTCATCTCACTGAGTTTGTTTCCAAATGCAGTGTAAAAAATGAACAAGTCACTCCTTTGCCTGCAAGACATAGCATTCCAACTGCCTTTGATCTTTGCTGGGTCCCACAAATTATTGCTTGGAGATACACTACTTACTCCACTTAGCTGCTGTCCAACTCTGGTATGGACTCTAGTTCCTACATGTCTTGAGATCTGAGAAAGCCTGTACTAAAGGAAAGAAAATATAAACAGGATGCAGCCTTGTCCCAGATACTCTTGCTTAGGAGATCATGTTCTAAACTGTAACAGCAAGGACCCTGGCCTGCTATACAAGTTCTTAGATCTGCTTTTCTAAAAGGAAAGCAACTTTTGAGGGGTCAGCAATCTACTTTAATCAATCACATATATCACTGACTAAGTTCAGGGGAAAAAGTCAGCACCCTGAACTTCAGAGAAAATACAAACAGAAATTGCAAGCAGAAATTACAAACAGAAAGATCAGTAGACAGGGCTTCCAACTGTCTGACCATAGACAATACATATAATGTTACCAGAGAGAGAAAATCAACATCTGAGTTTCAAAGCCTGTGGGCTCCTTAGCAGCTACCCAGAGTCTCATCTGGCACACCAACCTTCTTCCAAAAAACAAGCCCCAAAACAAAACCTCACTTCAGAGTATATATACACTTTTCAGAGCTAGAAGGCACAACCCTTGTAACTCAGTGTCTCATTAAAAATTAACAAAAGGTATCTGAGGCCTATTAATGGGCAGGAGAGATCTTTAACTCTTCTCCCCACCCACCATTAACTTTACATTAACATGTGGACCAGGGAGGTTCAAGGAAGGAAAGATACTACCTTTTCTACTATCAAAGTAAGTATCACTTCATGACCAGCAGGAAGGAGTTTTCTCCATTGGAGTCTTTTTATGTTTTCTCAGTTCCAGCTCACCAGTCAACCAAAAGGCCACTCTGTACAATGCAGTAGCTAGACAAGAACCAGTCATAAAATAACTTTCCAATGCTCTGTGATAGAGATCTCAGGTCCCACCCTGTAATGTCATCATGAACTTCTCAATGAAGGCTCCTCAAATGTGTATGCTCCCAGGATCATCAATCAACAAACATTTATTAAGCAACTACTTTGTGCCAGATATTATGCTGAAGATACAAAGAAAGGCAATAAACAGTCCTTACTCTCAAAGAGCTCAGTGTAATGGGAGAGACAAAATTGAAAATAGCTATGTACCAATAAGCTTTATGCAGGATAAATAGGAAATAATCAACAGAGGGAAGGCACCATAATTAGGACGGACTGGAAAAGACTTCCTATAGAAGGTGGAGTTTTAGGTGGGACTTGAAGAAAGCCAGAGAAGCAAGAAGGTGGAAATAAGGAGGGAAAATATTCCAGCCACAGGGAATAGCCAGTGAAAAAGGTCAGAGCTAAGAGATGGAGTGTTTTTTTTGAGGAACAGAAAGGAAGCCAGTGTCACTGGATCAAAGAGTAGTTGAGGGTGAAGTGGGGAAGGTGTAAGAAGATTGGAAAAGTGAAGGAGGTAGACTGGGTTATGAAAGACTTTGAATGACAAACAAAGGATTTTGTGTTTGATCCTGGAGATGATAGTGAGCCACTGGAATTTCTTGAATAGAGGGAATAACATAGTCAGACCTGAACTTTGAGAAAATCACTTTGGTGACTGGAGGATGGACTGGAGTAGGGAAAGACTTGTGACAGGCAGACCAAGCAACAGACTGTTCAATGGTCCAGACTTGAGGAAATAAGGACCTACTTCAAAGACCATCAGTGTTTTCAGAAGAGAGAAGGGGGACGTTTGTGAGAGATGTGGCAAAAAGATAAAATCAACAGACCTTGGTTATAGATTGGTATGGAGGTGAGAGAGAATGTAAGAAGTCCAAGATAACTCGTAGGTAGTGAGCCTGAGGGACTGGGAGTATTAGTATTGCCTGCTATAGTAATAGAGAAAATAGAAGGGGGAGGGTTTGAGGAGAAGGGTTTAGTTTGGAGCATGATGAGTTTAAGAAAGTGTCTATGGGACATTCCATTTGAGATGTCTGAAAGGCAGTTGGAGATGAAGAATTGGACATCAGCAGAGAATTTGGGGCAACATAGGTAGATTTGAGAATCATCATAGAGATGGTAATTAAATCCATAAGAGCTGAAAAGATCACCAAGTGAAGTAGTACAGAAGGAGAAAAGAAGAAGACCCAAGACAGAACTTCATGGGATACCCAGGGTTAAAGGGAGTAACCTGGATGAAGATTCAGCAAAGAATACTGAGAAGGAAAGTTCAGATAGTAGGAAAACAAGAAGAGAGAAGTGTCCACAAAAAAAAAAAAACCTAGAGGGAAAGGGGTTATCAAGGAGGAGAGGGTGATTGGCCGTGTCAGAAGCTGTGGAGGTTAAGGATGAGGATTAAGACAAGGTCGTTGGATTTGGCAGTTTCCAAGAGATCGTTGGTAACTTTGGAGAGAACAGTTTTGGTTGAATGATGTGTTCAGAAACTACATTACAGAGAGTTAAGAAGAGAGTGAGAGGAGGGGAAATGGGGACACCTCTTGTAGATGACCTTCCTAAAAAGTTTAGCCACAAAATGCAGAGAAGATATGGGACAAAAATTAGCAGAGATGGAAGGATCAGGTAAGGTTTTTTCAAGGACAGAGGAGACATGAGCATGTTTGTAGAAAGGAGGGAAGCAACCAGCAGACAGAAATTGAAGATAAGTGATAGAGTGGGGATGAAAAGGGGGCAGTCTCTTGGAGGAAATGGAATCAATCAATAAGCATTTATTAAGCACCTACTATATGCTAGATACTCTGCTAAAGTGCTGGGAATACAAAAAGAGACAAAAGACAGTCCCTGCCCTCAAGGATCTTAAAATCTAGTGGGAGAGAAGGAGAAGACTCCAACAATAAATACAAAGCAAGCTAGGGATGGAATGGGACCACTCGTGCAGATAGATGGGTTTACCTTGGCAAGAAGTTTACCTTGGCACCTTTTAGTGTGAGACAAGGGTGGAGAGAGTGGCAGAAGGCATCTGAGTGATATGAGATGAAAAGGAGGGGAGAAGAAGGAGCTCTCTGCAAATAGCCTCAAATTTTTTCAGTGAAATGGAGGCAAGGTTTTCAGCTGACAGAATGGAGGGAAGTGGAGCCATGAGAGGTTTGAGGAGAAATGGAAAGGTTTAGAAGAGACATTGCAGAGAGTGAGGTAGCAAGTGTATTAGGAAGATATAGATGGATTGATTCCCTTGTAGCAGTGAGGCCCAGTTGAGGTTATGTAACGTAAACTTATAGAAGACTTATTCAGAATAGTTGTGTGATTTTCTCCATCTTCATTATTGATGGAAATGAACCAAGACTGAGACCTGTCAGGGCACAGTTAGTGATATCATAAGGAGGAAAGGGATTCAAGAATAGGACAGTGTAGAGTTGAACTGGGTTCTCTCCCCCCCCAAAAAAAGTCCATTTTATTTTGTTTGCAGGTCAGCATATAAGAAAACTGCTATATCAGATAAAGCAACTTCTCTGAACAGGAGGCCATAGTATTGGTTTTAAAAAAATTAATAGTACAGTGCTTGGCAATAGAAAATGCATAATTTCCCTCTTGAAACAAGAAATTTAAAACAAGAAAACATTTCAACAGTAAAGTAATAGAGAATCAAAATGGGAAAAGAGGAAGAAGTGTTGCTGGTATAGGAATGAGAGCTTGGGAGAGATCTGATATATGAAAGGACTGGAGGTGATGGTGTATATTAAGAACAAGGTTTAGTATTGGTAGGCAGAGGGGTAGGTGGAAATCCAATATATTATTATCGAATAAGAGAATTTCAGAATTCATAAACATGGTGCATTTGTGTGAGATGGCAATATCAAGACTCTTATTGACCAATTCCCTTTTACATAGGTAAATTCAGGACTAGTACTCAGGTCTCCTGACTAAATCTCTTCCAAAGAGTCCCTATCACAAAATACTCAAACCTAGAAGCCATTAATTATTATTTCTGCAACTAAGCATTTGAACTGAATCTTGAAAGAAATGAAATATCTCAATAGGTGGAGATCTGGGACAAGTCTTAAGTGTTTCATTAGACATATTAAAAGGACTATTTTCCTTTTCTTATGTCTAATAGTGTTAGGAATGGAGAAAGAGCTTTTTTTAATCCTTTAACCTCTCAGTTTGCTGAGATTTTTTTCTTTTTTTAAATTTATTTTCAGTTTTCAACATTCACTTCCACAAAATTTTGAATTTCAAATTTTTTTCCCATCTTCCCCTTTCCCCCGCCCCAAGATAGCATCCATCCTGATTACTCTTTCCTCCAATCTGCCCTCCCTTCTATCACACACCGCCCCCTTATTGCCTTCAATTCTGTTTTCCTGTAGGGCAAGATAGATTTCTATAGCCCATTTCCTATATATTTTATTTCCTAGTTGCATGTGAAAATAATTTTTAATATTCATTTTTAAAACTTTGAGTTTCACATTCTCTCCCTTTCCCCCTCCCTACCCACCCTCATTGAGAAGGCAAGCAATTTGATCTAGGTTATACGTGTATCATCATGTAAAACACTTCCATAGCAGTCATGATGTGAAAGACTAACTATATTTCCCTCTATCCTGTCCTGCCCTCCATTTAGTCTATTCTCTCCTTTGGCCTGTCCCTCCAACAGAGTATTTACTTCCGATTACCCCCAATCTGCCATCCCTTCTATTATCTCCCCCTCTCTTTGCCGCTTCCCCACCACTTTCCTGTTGGGTAAGATAAACCTCCGTACCCAATTGAGTGTGTATGTTATTCCCTCCTGAAGCCAAATCCCATGTAAGGAAAGTTCACTTATTCCCTCTTAACTTCCCCTTCTTCACCTCCATTGTAAAAGCTCTTTCTTGCCTCTTTCATTTGAGATGGTTTATTACATTCTACCTCTCCCTTTCTCTTTCTCCTAGTACCTTCCTTTCAACACTTAATTTTCTCTTTTATATTGGCCACTTCTTCCTATTTTTTGTTTTCCCAGCTGTTAAAAAAGGGGGAGGGGAAAAGTTAATGATGCATACTCAATATTTAGACCATGCTGCTATAACATGCAACAGTGCAGATAAAAACCCCTAAATACCAAATATTATTGATGTTCCTCTTATTGTCAGTAAAGAAACAAAATTCAAAAATTAAGGGGTGAGAGAGGAATGTAGAGAGAAAGAAAAAGGAGAGATAGAATGGGATAAATTATCTCACATAAAAGAGGCAAGAAAAGGCTTTTATAGTAGAAGGGAAGAGGGGGGAGGTGAGGAGGAGCAATTAAACCTTACTCCCATCAGAATTGCTTCCAAGAGGGAAGAGCATACACACTCAATTGGGTATAGAAATCTATCTTACTATACAGGAAAGTAGGAGGTGAAGGAGATAAAGGAAAGGGGAGGGTGATGAAAGGAGGGCAGATTGGGGGAGAGGGAAGTCAGAAACAAAACACTTTTCAGGATGGGCAGGGTGAAAGGAGAGAGAGAATAGAATAAATGGGGGAAATGGGATGGAGACACATACAGTTAGGAATAGTAACTGTGAAAAAAAATTTTGAAGCCTCATTTCTTAAACATAGAGAACTGAGTCAAATTTCTAAAAATAAAAGCCATTCTCCAATTGATAAATCAAAAGATATGATCAGTTTTCAGATGAAGTAATCAAAGCTATCTATAGCCATAGGAAAAAATACTCTAACTCACTATTGAGTGGAAAAATACAAAATAAAACAATTCTGAGGTAATGCTTCATACCTATTAGATTGGCTAATAGGACAAAAAAGGTAAATGACAAGTATTCGAAGGGATATGGGAAGAATGAGATTTTAATGCATTGTTGGTGGAGTTGTGAACTGATTCAACCATTCTACAGAGTAATTTGTAACTATGCCCAGAGGGCTATAAAACCATGCATACCCTTTGACCTAACAATACCACTACTAGATCTGTATCTCAAAAGAGATAAAAAACAAAAAGAAAGAGAACTCACATGTACAAAAATATTTATAGCAGCACTTTTCTGGAGGTAAAGAATTAGAAGTTGAGGGGAAGCTCATCAACTGGGGAATAGCTAAACAAGTTGTGGTATATGATTATGATGGAATACTATTGTACTATAAAGATGAGCAGGATGTTCCCAGGAAAACCCGGAAAGACTTGCATGGGCTAATGCAAAGTGAAATATACTATGTACAAAGTAACAGCAATATTGTAAAATTATCAGCTGTGAATGACTTAGCTATTCTCAGCAATACAATGATCCAAGACAGTTCTGAAGGACTTGTAATGCAAAATGCTATCCATCCCCAGAGAAAGGTCTCAGTGCAGATCGAAGCATTCTTTTTTTTTTAACTCTTTATTTTTCTTGAGGTTTTTTTTTTTTTTTACTGTTTTCTTTCACAGCTTGACTATTATGGATATGTTTTACATAACTACACATGCACTGCCTATATCAAATTGTTTGCCTTCTCAATGTGGGGAGGAGGTGGAGAGAGAGAAAGGGAATTTGGAAATCAGAGTTTTAAAAACAAATGTTAAAAACTGTTTTTACATGTAACTGGGGAAAAATAAAATACTAAATAAAAGCTAGAAAAAAGAAAAAAACAATTCAAGTTTGACATTAGAGGGGTAAAGCTCGATTGAGCTAGGCAACAAAAATGTTAAGCAGTAAATCCCAGATCTGTACACTTTCCCATTTTATTCTGTTTCATAGATGAAGATTTTGTTGCTTTGCCAGCCTGTTTTTGGTATGTGTTGTTTGTAGCTAGACTGTGAAACTAGCAGCCCTCTTTTTGGGCTTTCATTTACAGAGTCTGATGACCAAAAAGCCTCTAGAAGGAGCCACAGATCAAAAGGATCAGTTTGACCAAATCGGGGCTGGGGATCAGGCCCAGCCTCTTGGAGCCTTCTCCATGCAAATATTGCAGAAGAAACTGAAGGAAGCAGCAAGAAAAATCTCCAGCTTAAGCCAAGAGAAGCAGCAACTCATTGAAATGGGGAACAGACTTCGTGCTGAACTGGGTAAAACAAAGGGTAAATGCATTTTGAGGACTATTTGGGTTCTCTCTCCTCTTGGAGCATGAATCTCTAGGAAAAGAATGAATTTGAATGAACAGAATTTGTAGTCTACCTCTTTAAACCTCTTTAAACCATTCCCTAACAATCCACTCATTCCTGGAACAAAGTAATATTATTCAGACTGGATACTGCTCCAGACCAAGGGTGGGAAGAGTCAAGTCCATGTGGTCCCCAAATAGGGTAACAAATGAAAAGCCTTTACTGTATATGTAAAGGGGGCAAGGAGTGGGTGGAAGTGATCTATCCTCTGATTTCTCAGGAAGACCAGAAGGAAAGCAAAATAACCTCATTGTGTAATAAACTCAGGTCAAAAGTAACTGGCACAGAGTAGAATTTTATTTTAGAGATCAGAGTTCTACAAACCAATTTCCCTGGCAATGTTTGTGAGGAAAGTACCGCAGAAAGTACAAAAAAGTCTAAGGCCCTTTCTATACAACTTTGTAACACTCATTAATAAAAGGCTACCATGTTCCCAGACTGATTAAAGCCTACAGTCTTTCATAGGATAAAGGCCACAGTGTCTTTTAACTAAGATTGATATTCAAAACTACAGTATGCTAGGCTCCAGTTAGATCTCAGTATATACTGAAACTGTTACTGATTTTCTGAGAAAGTTAAGAGCTATTTGAATCCAAACAGAAAAAGCCAAGTTGTACAGATGACATAAGTATAATGAGAGAATGTACAAATAAAATGCCACAATAAACATGAGGGAGATGAATGTCAAATCAGAATTTATCAGTTAACACAGATGTAAAAGGGGTACTCCTCATATATACACAAAATCCTTATAGTTGTACTTAACACTTATCTATTAAAAAAAAAAAAGTTACATCCTTACATGGGAGAGGAAACTCATCAGTCAAAAAGGCAAGTGTGAGTAGTGAAGTTGAAAGAAGATTGGACTTGAAGTCAGAAGACCTGGGATAAAATTTTACAGTGCTACTTATTATTAACTGTGACTTTAGACATATCACCTCCCTAATCTGCATCTTAGATTCCACATTTGCAAAACAAGAGGATTGTACTCTAAGGTCTCTGCCAGCCCTAACTTCCTTTAATTCAGATTAGGTTTTCATCTAGGCCATGCCTGCTAACCAGAGGTATCCCCCAAAGTTCCGTCCTGGACCTTCCTCCCCTTTCCCTCTATACTATTTCACTGTATAGCTACCATGAATTCAGTTTTCATTTCCATGCAGATGATTCCCACATCTCCAATTTGTACAGCTGTAAACTCTCTCTCGACCTCTAGTATCACATCTCCAACTCTCTGTTGGACATCTCAAACTGGATGCCTTATCATCATCTTAAAGTTAACATATCCAACTCTTTATCTTTCCCCCTAATCTTCCCCTCTCCCTGAAATTTAGTTTTCTTTTCTTTTTTTGAGGCTCACGACCTTGGTGTCATTTTTATATTCTCAGCCACCAGATCCAATCAAGTCAAGTCATCCAGTGTTATGTAGAGGGCAAGTCAACAAGTATTCATTAAGCTTTTACTGTGTGCCATACAGTGTGCTAAGCCCTGGGAATACAAAGAACGGCACTAACCATGCTCTTTCCATTCTTCTTATACATATTCTATGAGCCAGTGACACTGGCCTCCCTGCTGTTCTTTATACATAGCATCTCCCAACTCCCAATTTTTATTAGCTGTTTCCATACCTGGATTGTCCTCTCCCCTCATATTCACCTCCTGACTTCCCTGTTTTCCCTCAAAACTCAGCTCAAGTCCCACCTTCTATTCCCAGTCCTCCTTAATCTTAATGCCTGAAATTGTCTCCAAGTTATCTTAGATAGATAGATAGATAGATAGATAGATAGATAGATAGATAGATAGATAGATAGATAGCCTTTATATATAGTTCATACATAATTGTTTACATGTTATCTCCGCCATTAGACTGTGAGCTTCTTGAGAACTGGAACTCATTTTTCCTTTTCCAGTACCTGGAACGTAGTAGGTGCTTAATTGCCTTCTACACAACACTGAAAGTCCAATTCCACATTTTTAGTATGTGGATATCCTCTGACCCTTCATTGTAAATTTACCTATAGTTAGACCTTCCTCAGACATTTTTCCCATCCTGTTCTAGTGACTCATTCTCTTATTGTGCTCTTTTAGGTAAATTCCTTCCTGTCCCTTAAACTAAAAGCTCTCTGGCTTCTGAATATTATTTGAGAAAGTCATTAAACCATTCTTTCAAGATTCACCATAAATTCATATGTAGCTTAAGATATGACCTCAGTGCTTTTTGGAAATCCTTTCATTCATCTCTAAGTGACTCCTTATTGTATTTCCATCAGCTTATTCACATGTTATCTACTCTTCCCAAACTCCCATCACTCATTATTAGTGTAAATTTGCACACAGTCCCAATTATGAGAAAAGAAATTGTGTTTGAAAGAGTATTGCACTTTTAAATGTTATCCTCCTAACTGTTTGTACTTCCCTCCCCTGTACTACTGCTGCCCATGCTTTGCCAAACTCCATCTGTGTGTTACCCCTAATCTTAATACTTGCTGCTCTCTCTGCTCTTATGTATATGTTATGGAGTGTGACTGAAAGAAGTCATTTAACTGATGCTCAATGAATCTAAATCAAATTTATGTCATCTAACCTCAATTGGATTCTCACTGATGCACAGCAATATTTTTATTCTTCCCTGTTTAACTTTCTGTTGCACTCCCCAGAGTGAAATTGCAGACTTCCGAAAATACTCTCTACCTTCACCCATTCAACAGACTTCACCTCCTATTTTCCTGAGAAAATTAAACGTCTTCTTTATTTCACATCTCACAAACCTTTTACGTCATTCTTAATTTTCTCCTTTTTTGCTCTTGTCCTTAATTAAAAGGAGAACTACCAAGGCCAACCCTTCTTGTACCCTTGATTCTGTCCCCTCTCAATTCCTCTGAATTCTTCCTCATCTCATCCTTTTTTCATCTTCATCTCTTCTTATCTGCTGGTTCCTTCCCAGCTGCCTTCAAATGTGCCCAGTTCTAACATATTCTTTAAAAACATATTAACATATTCTTTAAAAAAAAAACTTTCCCTTGACCCTCTCACTCCTCAAGCTACTATCATATCTCTCCTCCCTTTTATAGTGACATGACTAAAAACAACAATAGTCTATTCTCATTACCTCTGTCTTAGGGATCTCATCTGCTTCCATAGGTCCATTTATCATCTCTTCACATATGACTCTCAAATCTATATACCTAGCCCTAGTTTCTTTCCTGAGTTTCTACCCTAATTCAAAACTGTGTTCTTAATATCTCGAACTCATTATGTCTAAAACACCTCTATCTCTTCCTTAAAATCTCCCCTCATCCTAACTTCCTTGATTTGTAATGAGAATACCACCATGCTTCAAATCATAGAGATTGACAGCTTTGGTTTTTCCCTGTCCCTTACCCTCTATATCCAATCAGCTGCCACGTTTTATTGTTTCTACCTCCAGAACATCTCTTCTATCCATTACCCTTTTCTTTTATATGGCCACTACCATAGTTTTAAGCCCTCGTTACCTTTTACCTGAACTATTACAATATTCTTCTAATTGGTCGCATTTCTTTTAGTCACTCCCTTCCAACCCATCTTCCACATAACTATCAAAATAATCTTTCCAGCCTTCCTTTCACTGCCCTGCCCAAGAATTTGTGGTGTCTTCTTTTTGCCTTTAGAATAAAATCAAACTAATGAACTTAATATTTAAAATCTTTCACAGTCTCACTCCAGATTACTTTTCCAGATTTATTTCATGTTACTCTGCTTAAAATTCTTTGTTCCAGTCAAACTGGCCTTATAGCTATTCCACAAACTTAACACTCCATCTTCTGCCTTTGATCTTCAGTGCACCCCTTCCTGCCTCTGTCTCTCCAAGACTTACCTCAGGTTCCACCACCTCCAGAAAGCCTTTCCTTCTCTCATACAATTCTCTCCCTCCTCAGATTATATTGTGATTACTTAACTAAATATGCTATATCCTGTCCCCCTCCCCCAATAGAATAGGAACTTAGGAAATGAACTATTTTCATTTTGTTTTTGCATCCCTGTTGCACAGTGCTTTGTGGACATAACTGCACTACCTTGTACAGAGTAAGCACTTTAATAAACATTTGTTGAATTGAATTTATTGAAAATATGACATGAGCTCCTTCATCTCTCCTTATCTGTTTCTCAAAATTTTATCTTCCATCTATCTTTTCTTTCTTTACTCCTGCTTACAAATAAATGTCCCTTCTCTTTTCAAAGAGAATTGCTTTTCAAATAGTTCATTTCTATACCTGTATCTTTGATTCTATCCTTTTCCCTTTCTTCCAGTACTCTACTTCATTATGACTCTCCAATTTTCTTACATTTTTAATCTTTCCTTCTCCACTGCCTGGCCTGCCAATATCTCTGGTCTCCAATGTACTAAACAAATAAAAATATATGCTCCAGTTCTCATGGTTGCTTTCTCTTCCTTTCATCAACAGCCTTTCCCAAAAGAGTAATCTGTATTTGCTACCTCCACTTCCTTACAACCTGCTTCTTACTTAACCTTTTGCAATCTGTTGTTTGCTCCCACGACTGTACTCACAAATGTAGGTAACCTCCTTATTGTTAAATCTGATAGACTTTTCTCTATCTTCTTGGAGTCTCTATAGCATTCAACCCTACTGACCACTCCTTCCTTTTTGAAATTCACTTTCCTTTTGTAACAATATTGTCATTGTTCCAACTCTTCTCCTGCCCCATGTGGACATTTCTCAAGGTACTTAGAATCACAGATTTAGAGGTGGAAGGTACCTTAGGGGTTATCTAGTTTGACACTCTCATTTTATAGGTTTAAAAACTAAGGCTCAGAGAGGTTTAAGAGATTAGTCCACAATCTGACAAGGAGTAAGTGGGGGTGCTGATATTTTAATTCCAGTCTCTCATTCCAAATGCTACATTCTTTCCATTGTCTCCTTCCTCTCTCTTTTTCTCTCCACTCTCCCTTAGTCATTTCATATACTCTCAAAACTTCAGCCAGTTTGGATGATAGCCAAATCACTTTCTAATTCTATAGACTACCTGGCTCCTAAATAACACCTGTGTATCTCAGAATCATCTCTGTGAAAGTAGGAAAAGAGAACTAAGGACATTCAATCCCTCAAATTAGTATTGGACTTTAGCCTCAAGACTCCCTATATTTCCCTGCTTGTTTCCCCTTTCTTCTACCTCAAAATCCAAGACTGAATTATCACTTTTATAGACTTTTGACCCTTTTCTATATGGGTCCAAGCTCCAGAATCTCTATTTCAAATTTGAAACTACTTTCCTCACAGCCACCTCAGCCACATCAGCTTAGAAGTATGTCCATATAAATTCCTTGGTTCTGGATATATATACTCCTTTAAGACTTTCACAACTATGCCCCTGCAACCATTATTATCTGTTCTTGCTTATAATATTTTGGAGGAAACAAATATGTCCCTTTAGCCATTATTGACTGTGCCTGCTTTTAATTTCTTGGAGAATCTGAAAAGACCTTAGCCTAAAAGGGCCAGGGTGTCCCATTGCAATCTGGGCCATCTCCAGTCATCCTGATGAATATCTGGTCACTGGATCCAGATGGCTCTGGAGGAGAAAGTGAGGCTGGTGACCTTGCAAAGCCCTCACTCACTCAAATCAAAGTCAACTGCAAGTCACATCATCATCTCCCTGACGTCATGGTCCTCTTGGAGAATGAAGGATAAACACACAGCAACACAATCTTGGAGGAGCTTTTAACATCTTGTAATTAACTCTCACCCTCATTCCTCAACTCCTACAGTTATGATAATCAGATGCAAAAGTGCTCCCTCTTCAGACTTTAATTATTCCCATTTCCAGGAAGTAAGCAACAAGTATTAGAGCCAGTTAAATATGTGTGTGTTCATCCTTCGTTGCTGAAGAAGACCATACCATCAAGAGAAATGATGACATGACTTGCACTTGACTTTTTTATGAGTGAGGGAGGGCTGTGCAGGTCACCAGCCTCACTTCTCCTCCATAGCCATCTGAATCCAGTGACCAGATATTTATCAAGATCACTGGAGATGACCCAGGATGAGGCAATTGGGGTGAAGTGACTTGTCCAAGGTCACACAGCTAGTGCGTGTCAAGTGTCTGAGGTGAGATTTGAACTCAGGTCCTCCTGACTCCTGCATTGGTGCTCTATCCACTGCACCACCAAATATAAAGATCTATAGGCAGCTCTCTAGTCCACTCTCTTCTACACATATTTTTTAAATTAGGACTTAGGAGGCATAGAGTGCAAAACCTCATTAAAAGTACAGTTTCTTTTCTTGGAATGAGCACTGTTCCAAAAAATTTCTAGTTTACCTCCAGCTAAAAATGTATTAGAATGGTTTTAGATAATATGTAGTATCCCTTTTTTTGTCTGTATTTAGTTCTTGAAGAAGTTAACATAACTTTCATGTGGTGGAAGTGTCAAAGAGGGAAGAAAGATTTGTAAATATGAGAAAGGGAAATAAAGAGAAAGATGATCAATCTGGCAGCAAGTGGTCAAAAAAAAAAAAGCTCTTTTGTGGCCTAGGGAGAAGGAAGCAAAATCTTTCCCCACAAATACTGATATTCCCTATACTAAAAGTAATCTGGATACTGACACAGATTTCACCACAGAGAAAACATCTGTGTATATAGTATTTCAACTAGTAGAGATCCCAGATATGAAAGCCAGTAAGCTCTGTTTTATCCTTTCCTCTACCAAAGACTTTTCTTCAGTGAGTGTACCACCTTCTGACTTCAAAAAAATTTTTTCAGACAAACAATATCTAGGGATAGTATTAATGACTCTTTCTTAAACTAATGATTACTTTTAAACATACGTTTGAGTAAGGAGACCCAGAATCGGACTTTGATTATAATTTATCTCCTCATTTCTGGGCAAGCTGTGGTTAATCTTCAATAAAAGCTTTGTCATTGTGAGCCTCTGGCCTTATAGATTTAAAAAGAAATACGCTAGTCTATATTTCCTTCTCAAGTCCAGGAATTCTGTAGTTAGTAAAATCAACCATGTTTTCTATTTTCTCAGCTTATATTTTTACCCCGAAAGTCAGTGGCTTTTGGCAAAACTGCCATATCAGCACTTTAAAATATTATTTTATTGATAACTTTTGTTTTTATATTGCCTAGATTTCCCCACCTAACTCCTCCCAGAAAGACACCATAACAAAGAATTGTCAGCATTTTTTTCTACTAGGAATATTTATGGTTTCTATCATAAACTTAAGGTAATCAGAAATTATTTACTATGTGATAATATTTTTTATCATTAAAAAATATTAAAAACAGAGTATTAATTGCCAAATGGATTAAATCTATATACATGATATGTTCGGCCATTATTCTCTTTGATGGTGGATCAAGGAGCACACTCAATATAGATGATAAACCTTAGTCATAGATCATTAATGTTTGGATTGGAAAAGTCATTTGGCACATAGGGAAGAAGTGATATGCCTAGGATTGCACAGGCAGAGCTAGGCATAGGCCTAGAGCCAGGTATCCTGACTTTAGAGTAAAGTATCCCTTCCAGCTTTCCAGCAACCAGGATGCACAATATTCCAGGCTGATAGTATCTCACAGTTTTATGCAAATATATGAGCTATTACATGCAATAATGTTTTCTAGTATTAAACAAATATTGTCTTTCCCTTTGAGTAACAGATGATCTTAAACAGTTCTGACCTAGACAAACTCAAGAATATTAAACAAATAGATTGTGACTTTGATATAGAAAAAAAAATAATCCTTTAATTTGACTTATAGTCCCTAAAATGAAAAGAAAGAGAATGAGAATGGAGAACAAGTAATGTATATTGATGTTGTTTTAGACCTATTTGGATTCTTGTGGAATTCTCTGGTTGGTATTTAAAGTAAAGATGTGTTTTTAATATAATAACAGTACATGTATATATATGCCATATATACATATATGATAACATAATAATGACAGTAATGAAGAGTAATGTCATATTGAAAGTTTTGAATCTTAATATCTTATAACTAGGACAACTGATATTGATTAATATTGAGGGATTTTTTTCTTGGATAGGCTTTTAGTATTTAGAACTAGATGGGACATAACAGACAACCTCGTCCAACCACTTTTATTTTGCAGGTGGGAAAATTGAGGCTTAGAAAGGTGAAGTGACTTGCTAAAGGTAAGTAAGAGTAGTTAGAGCAGGATCAGAAAAAAGAGTAAGAGAGAATCTGTAATTGTGAAAGGAAATGAGGTAAAAACTAGAAGCTGAGTAATTATCAGAACAGGTAGCAGTTAAGATGAAAACACATTTTAGGATCCTCTAGAGAGAATGTGGGAAAGTTTATTTCTGCAGTCAGTAGGATATCTAGGAATTATCTCAAAGCAATTAATGGAGAATGATATTCAGATTATAACATTGGTAACATTCTAATGCTTGCTAGAAAAACATATCTTTTAGCTCATTATTTCATCTTATTTCCAGGCCATTCCATGAAGTTCTCACAGCATCCTTTTCAAAGTGTTTCCAGGGTCTTGTATCCAAAAACACTAACCAGAAATACTGAGCATCATCTCTTAACTTTGGAGCAGCTTCAAGGCAAGCTCACAACCCAGGTAACATATTTCATCTAAAGAACTGACTTTTTTGATCAAGATGTTCTAATATGGAACAAGCAAGGTTAGAATAACTTAGATTTCTTTATATTTATCACAGACTTTGGCTCTGCCTAAGGATATTGGACATCATCTTATAGCTTTGGAGCTGCTACCTATCATATAACCTTATTCATAACAAATCTAGAAATAGGGAGAAAACAGATCTTTGCTTGCCATTTTGCAGATGAGCAGAGACATGGGTGAGAAATTGATTTGTTTCATCCATGTATCAGCTATTTCTGGTATTGTTGACTGAATAATCAACTCTCCTTCTCTATTCTTTCATCTTGGCTGTTTCTTCTGTCTCTGTATCACACATTTACACTTCTTTTTTTCTCCAGCTCAATGAAAATGTTATTAGACCCAAATTCTTCTTTTCTTAACTATTCAGATATTGACCTAGATTGATTAAATAAGATATAGATATCTCATGTCACAGGGTTTATATACCCTGACCAATGGGGACCTAAGATGGCCCTCTTAGCAGTGATATATTTAGATATATAAGATCTGGAATCTGGAAAGCCATTTCACACATTTCAAGGACAACTTAAGTATCTGTGATTTCCACTTTCGGGCAAAGCCAGAGAAAGAACTTGGCTAGCCACACACCCTTCTATTCTCCCATCTTCAAAAGAACTATTGGGAGAGAATTATATCTTATATCTTACGTTCTGTGTATCAGATATTTGCAGTCAAGGACTTTGATCAATGGTTATGTTAATAAATGTTTAACAATCAGCTCATACACAAAAATGGCCATCTAACATATGTTTAAGTTTAGTGTCCGTTATTAACATTTTTTCCATCACTTTCTTAAGTCTAGACAACTAACAAAACAATAAGTCAAACTCTGATTTGTAGTGTTTGCCAATTTCTGAGGAATACTCGTAATTAAAATTTAATAATCGACTCTCCCATATGAATAGTATACTCCTGGTTATGATGTTCTTTTAGAGGTTCAGAGTAAAACTTACTTTTCCCTAGACATACTAAAGGGAACATAAAGTTTAGCTCATTCCTGGCCATCTTAGCTACCTCCTGCAAAAGAGTAATCAAACATTTATCACAACAAACAGTAAAACAGAAGTTTAAAGATCTCGTGGACATTAATTTAAAATGTCTTGAATTACTGCACAATTAAAAAATCAAGCATAGTATTTGTGTAACTGGTGATAATATTTGTGAATTATGAAGTACTCATACTCAATATTTATTAAGTTTTTCTTCATATCTTCATCATTTCTGCATATCTTCATCAATTCAGTAAATATTTATTGAGCCCCTTTTATGTATAAAAGTACTGTGCTAGAATCTGTAGGGGTTTAGAGATGAGTAAGACATAGTCTTACCTCTCAAGGAAATCACAGCTTAGTAGAAGAGATGAGACCTGAATAAAAATCACTAGAAGAATATGAATATTCTATTTTCTACCACTAGAAAATCACTAATAGAACATATTATATGCCTTTTTCAAAGCGTACTCTATGAAGTAAGACTCAGGACAGGCTTCATGGAGAACACACCTAGTTCTTTTGAACTAGGTCTTGAAAAATGGGTAATATTTTGACGGATGAAGATTGAGGGAGAAGTAGCAGTGTGAACAAAGATATGCAGGCAAGAAAGCTCAGGACATGTTTAGGCCAAAGCAAAGGATGCATGAAAAGGAGTAGATGGAGATAAATATAAAAAGATATAGTTGGACCAGATTATGAAGGACCTTACATGTCATATTAAAGAATTTAGACATGATTCATTAGGTAATAAGAAATCATAAAGGTTTTTGAACAATTGTATGATGTGATAAGAACTGTTTTATAAGGTGTACATGGCAGCTGTTTTTTAGGATAGATCAGAGTTAGGAGAGAATTAGAAGGGAAGAAACAAGTTGGGATGTTTTTGCAATATTCTAGTTGAAAAATTACGAAGACGTAACTACAGTAGTGGTAGTGGGAATAAAAAGGATGGAATGTTTAATTTTTTAAAAAATTCTCATAAAGATATAATCTTTTAGTTTGAATTTTAGCCCTCAAAATGAAAAGACAGAGAATAAAAATGGAGGAAAAAAAAAAAAGGACAGGACAGATCAAAGAGATAATGCAGAACATTGATTCAGAATTGGATGACTAGATTTGAGGAAAGGAAGAAGGGAAGGGGAGAATCAAAGATGATTAATGGTTAAACTTGTGTCACTAGGAGAATGATGGCACCATAACAGAAATAAGAAAATCAGAAAGGTAGAATAGATTTTGGAGGTCAGGGAAAGATAATGAATTAGATTTAGTATATGTAAAATCTGAGTTACTATGTAGTAGAGATGTCTAGCAGGCAGCTAGGATGAGGTTCTAGAGGTTAGGAAGGCAATTGTAACTAGAGAAATCTTAGATTTATCCACATAGAGATAGTAGTTGAAGATATGGATAAGAATGAAATCCTCAAGGAGGAAAGAGAGAGAGAAGGCAGGAGGGCCAAGGTCAGAATCTTGTTAAAAGACTATGTGACAAGAGGAAAAACAGGCAACAGCAAAAGAGAAGGAACAGCCAGAATAGTAAGAAAACTAGGATAGGATGGTGTCACAGAAACTAAATGTTTCAGGAAGGAGAAGGTATCCAAATTAACTTTGTGTTCTTTTCTTCTTTTAGCTTCCATTCTCTTCTTTTCCTTGCTTGTTTTTCCACCTTTTTTGGAATAATGGAAATAACTGCTGTAACTAAAAAGTAGCTGAGTGATAGATATCTCAGAGTCAAGAAGGAAAATTTGTAATAAGAACCAAGACAATGCAAAAGAAAATAGAGCTTTATAATAAAAGAAGAAATAGAAAAGAAAACAGGTAGAAACTTTGAGGCAGACCAGGGTAAAATGAAGGGATCTAGTTAAGGAGAGTGAAAGACCATAGGAGAACATAGTATAGACTTGACCATGTCACTCTTCTGCTCAAAAAAACTCCAGTCACTCCTATGACAAAATAGAAATTCCTCTGTTTGTTATTTAAAGCATTTTACAATCAGGCTTCATCCTTCCTTTCCAGGCTTAGTATATCTTACTTAATTTCATGTACTTTCTATTCTTGCTGAACTGACTAACTTTCTGCTGTTCCCCATAAATGGCATTCCATCTCCTGTCCTTGTGATTTTGCACAGGTTATCCCCCTGTATTTAGAATACACTTCATCCTTATCTTTGGCTTCTTCCAAGGCTCCATCAGCTCAAGAGCCATCTTCTTATTGGAGTCCTTTCCAGATTCCCTTCGACTGATAGCACCTTTTCCAAACCCCCATGAAATATCTTTTACTTACTTAATATGTATTTTATATTTACTTACATGTTTACATGTTGATTCTCTTAATAGAATATAAGCTCATTGAGGGCAGAGACAGTTTTGTACTCTAGCAACTAGCACAACATCTGGCACATGGTAAGCTCAATAAATTCTTGTTGAATAGTGTCACATGCTGTAGGGTAGCTAAGTGGCACAGTGGATAGAGTGCCAGGCCTGAAATCAGGAAGACTTTTCTTCCTGAATTCAAATCTGGCCTCAGACACTAGCTGTGTGAACCTGGACAAATTACTTAACCCTTTTCACCTCGGTTTCCTCCTCTGTAAAATGAGCTGGAGAAGGAAATGGCAAACCATTCCAGTATCTTTGCCAAGAAAACCCTAAATGGGATCACAAAGAATCAGCCATGATTGAAATGACTAAACAACAACAAGTCAAATGCTGCAGAGAAATAAAGCCATGGTTAAAATTTTTTTTAAAAAAACACTAGATAGACAGTCTTTGGTGACTTTTCTAAAGAGTAGTTTCAATAAGTGATGAGGCAAAAGACAGATTCCTAGGGATTGAGACAGGAGTGGATATGGAAGAAGCAATGCACCATCTTCTTTGAAGAATTTATTGGTAAAAGAAAGGAAAGGATAATGATTTAAGGTAGAATGTTTATGAGTAAAACATTGAATAAGAAAAAAATTCAATAAGGAGAACCCTAGCAGAGGACAAGATATGGAGGTAAACGGAAATAATTAATGGGTAATGATCCTGGAAGAGGTGGGAATAGGTGGGATCAAGGGCACAGGTAAAAGACCTTGCATTGGAAATGAAAAGGTATGCTTCTTATTGACTACCAGACTTTTTTTTATTATCTAGCTATTTTGAAAGGAATTTAGAAAGGATTGGGGGATTTACATATATGGGTTTGTAATTAAGTAGGGATTACAATAGAAATCCTCCGGCTTCCTTCTAATGCTTAGTTTATGCTGCTGTGATTTTAGGGCAGGATATTCATGGCCAGATATCTCTGTAAACTTAACAAATATATGGGACTAGATTCCTGACTTGACCCTGTTTTTAATGATGTGCTTAAATTATCTAACCTGTTGTTGTTGTTGAGTCATTTCTGAGTTGTTTCTAACTCTTTACGACCCCATTGGGATCTTCTTGGTTTGCCATTTCCTTGTCTGGTCTGTTTTACAGATGAGCACTGAGGCAAACAGGGTTACAACTTGCTCAGGGTCACTCGACTTTTAAGTGTCTGACCTCAGATTTTAACTTAGGAAGAGAAGTCTTCCTGACTCCAGGCCTGGTGCTCTGTCCACTGCATCACCTACCTATCCAGTGTTGTTGCTACATAATATAGACTACCATACTTAATTTGTCTAGAAATATATGCTGTTGTCTCTGAATTAAGCCAACTTCTTAATGGACCCAGGCTAGTAATAATCCACAGATAAATCCTTCAGACAGTTTTTTTTTGACCAAACTTTTTGCTGCTTGTATAACTAGGGATCTTAATTTTTACATACTGAACCTAAAACATTCATTCCACTGATATGCCCTTGTATCAGTTCCAAACCTGTTGAGAGGACATCTTCCAAATGTTGTAATTCTAAATATCTGTAAGCCAATTTCTCACATGCACCCCCTATACATAATGACAATACATTTTAATCTCAGTTCTATCCTTTTCCAGTGAAGTGTGTGTGTGTGTGTGTGTGTGTGTGTGTGTGTGTGTGTGCGCATTGGACTTAGTACTTTCCATTCTTTCCTCTCTTAAATGTATTGTAAAGAATAATGAAATAAGATTTGTGCAGCTTGTTAAATTACCAAGCAAGCAGTAATGCTAAGGGATCAGAAACATGTAAGAAAAGATATCTAGTCTCCAGATCAAGCAGTTCCCCGATCATGGAAATTTGGAAACAGCTTTTTTTCTAATAGTAAGAAAGACTTTAAAGTTCTGCATGTTGAATAAAACACAGAGTACTTAAGTTTCTTTTGTATTGATTCTTTTCTATGGCAGGAGCTACAGTATGCCCAACAAAACTATTTTTCTAGATTATCTGAAAATGCCCCAGAAACTTTAACCAGAAATGATGCTCCAAGCAACTTTAAGGAAGAATCAAATTTGCCTCCTGCTCAGGTACAGTAGCAGTTTGTCAATTTACTGTCATAGAAGTTTAACATGGAAAATTTGATGAAGATGCTCTTTACCTCCAAAAAAGTCTACACTTAAGATTTGGAGATTGAAGAGACCTTAATCTATTCCAATCCCCTCATTTTGCATATGAGCAAACTGAGACTCAGAGCGCTTATGTGACATCTAATTACAGCAGAGCGGTAAGTGACAGGTCTGGGATTCATAGCCGAACCTCAATTCCAAATAGTCCAGATATGTTTTTTCTACTACATCACATTAAACTGCAACAAGTTCATTTCCTAAAAGATGATAGGTGTTGTTTGGTAATTCATTGATCTTGAGTTGCTGAGGACTTATAATGATAAAACACTTTATTCAGAGTTGTGTTTATCAGACAGAATTGGTGACAAGATACTTGTACAGTTAGCTAATCAATGACAGCTAGCAGTAGGAATTAAAAGTCCTGAGCAGAAAAAAAAAAAATGAAGAAACAGTTTCATCTAGAATAGTAGAAAGAGGCTGAGACTAGATGATTAAGTCAGACTGCTCAATGCATCAAGAGCTTTAGAAGACGAGGTTCATCATTGTATATGAAGTCAGATCTGATGCATTAGTTAGTTTTGCTGAACTCCTTTTTTTCTTCAAGATTCTTTATTCTTTGCTACAAGGAATGGCTTGATGGTTCAGGGAGGTAGTACCCATATATTAAAAAATAAAGATTAGGTAAAAATCAAAGCTTTCAATAACTTTTTTTTTCAGATTCCAACAGCTTGGTTTATTTATTTATTTGGTATTTTATTTTTTCCCCAGTTACATGTAAAAATATTTTTTAACACTTATTTTTACAATTTTGAATTTCAAATTCTCTCCCTTCCACCCACCCCATCCCCCCTCATTGAGAAGGCAAGTGTTTTGATAGAGGTTATACAAGTATTGTCATGCAAAACATTTCTATATTAATCATGTTGTAAAAGAATACTTAGACCAAAAGAAACCTCAGGAAAAATTTAAAAACATATGCTTCAATCTGTATTCAGACACCATCAGTTCTTTCTTTGGGGATGGATAGCATTTTTTCATCAGAAGTCCTTCAAAATTGTCTTGGATTATTGTAGTGCTGAGAATAGCTGAGTCATTCGTACCTGATCATCTAACATACTACATTTCACTTTGCATCAGCTTATGTAAGTCTTTCCAGGTTTTTCTGCAAGCATTGTGCTAATCATTTTTTATGCAAAACACCTCCATAATAGTCATGTTGTGAAAGACTAACTATATTTCCCTCCATCCTATCCCACCCCTAATTTTCTCCTTTGACCCTGTACCTATTCTAAAGTGTTTGCTTCTGACTACCCCTCCCCCAATCGGCCCTCTCTTTTATCAACCCCCTCTCTTATCCCTTTCCCCACTTCTTTCCTGTAGGGTAAGATACCCAGTTAAGCGTGTATGTTATTTCCTCCTTAAGCCAAATCCAATGAGAGTAAGATTCACTCATTCCTTCTCACCTCCCCCCTCTTCTCCTCCATTGTGAAACCTTTTTCTTGCCTCTTTCATGTGAGGTAATTGACCCAGTTCTGTCTCTCCCTTTCTCCTCCCATTATATATCTCTCTCACCCCTTAATTTTATTTTTTAGATATCATCCCTTCATATTGAACTCACCCTGTACCCTGTCTGTCTGTTTATCTATCTATCTATCTATCTATCTATCTATCTATCTATCTATCTATCTATCTATCATCTTCTCCAACTACCCTAATACTGAGAAAGGTCTTATCAGTTACAAATATTATCTTTCCATGTAGGAATGTAAACAGTTCAACTTTAGTAAGTCCCTTATGATTTCTCCTTCCTGTTTACCTTTTCATGCTTCTCTTGATTCTTGTGCTTGAAAGTCAGATTTTCTATTCATCTCTGATCTTTTCATCAAGAATGCTTCTAGGGGGCAGAGCCAAGATGGCGGAGTAGATAGACACACATACACTAGCTCCAAACCCACTGCCCATAAAATATCTGTAAAAAAGAGCTTCCAACAAGTTCTGAAGCAGAAGAGGCCACAGAGCAACAGAACAGACAAGATTTCTGTTCCAGAATGCCTGAAAACCACTCACAAAAGGTCCTCGTGCTGCAGACACAGAGCCCAGCCCTTCTTGGCCGCACGCAGCGCCCAGAGGAGCGGATCCAGGCAGGCTTCAGGGACGGAATCTCCAACAGCCGCATGGGTCCCTCCATCCACAGGTGACAAGGGTCAGTGAGAGAGTCTCTTTGGCGGGTTGAGAGGGGAGTGGGGTGCCCCCATAGCTCGGGCCCCCTCGGGAGGCACTGGCTGAGGTGGGAGCAGACTGGGGCTCCCCAAGCAGGCAGGAGCCTGGATCCATTGGTGAAGGTCTCTGTATAAACCCCCTAAGGGAACTGAGCCTGTGAGGTGGCCCTGCCCCCACCTGAGCACCTGAACTTAATCTCACACTGAATAGCAGCCCTGCCCCCGCCAAAGCCCTAAGGCTGAGAAGCAGCATTTGAATCTCAGACCCCAAGCTCTGGCTGGGTGGATCTGGAGGCCAAGTGGGTGTGAAGAGAATATTCAGAAGTCAAGTCACTGGCTGGGAAAATGCCCAGAAAAGGGGAAAAAAATAAGACTATAGAAGGCTACTTTCTTGGTGAACAGATAATTCCTCCCTTCCTTTCTGAAGAGGAAGAACAATGCTTACCATCAGGGAGAGACACAGAAGTCAAGGCTTCTGTATCCCAGTCCACTCAATGGGCTCAGGCCATGGAAGAGCTCAAAAAGGATTTTGAAAATCAAGTTAGAGAGATGGAGGAAAAACTGGGAAGACAAATGAGAGACATGCAAGCAAAGCATGAAAAACAATTAAACACCCTGCTAAAGGAGACCCCAAAAAATGCTGAAGAAAATAACAGCTTGAAAAATAGGCTAACTCAATTGGCAAAAGAGGTTCAAAAAGCCAATGAGGAGAAGAATGCTTTCAAAAGCAGAATTAGCCAAATGGAAAAGGAGATTCAAAAGCTCACTGAAGAAAATAATTCTTTCAAAATTAGAATGGAACAGATGGAGGCTAATGACTTTATGAGAAACCAAGAAATCACAAAACAAAACCAAAAGAATGAAAAAATGGAAGATAATGTGAAATATCTCATTGGAAAAACAACTGACCTGGAAAATAGATCCAGGAGAGACAATTTAAAAATTAGGGGACTACCTGAAAACCATGATCAAAAAAAGAGCCTAGACATCATCTTTCATGAAATTATCAAGGAAAACTGCGCTGAGATTCTAGAACCAAAGGGCAAAATAAGTATTCAAGGAATCCACAGATCACTGCCTGAAAGAGATCCAAAAAGAGAAACTCCTAGGAACATTATGGCCAAATTTCAGAGTTCCCAGGTCAAGGAGAAAATATTGCAAGCAGCTAGAAAGAAACAATTCAAGTATTGTGGAAGTACAATCAGGATAACACAAGATCTAGCAGCTTCTACATTAAGGGATCGAAGGGCATGGAATAGGATATTCCAGAAGTCAAAGGAACTAGAACTAAAACCAAGAATCACCTACCCAGCAAAACTGAGTATAATACTTCAGGGGAAAAATTGGTCTTTCAATGAAATAGAGGACTTTCAAGCATTCTTGATGAAAAGACCAGAGCTGAAAAGAAAATTTGACTTTCAGACACAAAAATGAAGAGAAGCATGGAAAGGTAAACAGCAAAGAGAAGTCATAAGGGACTTACAAAAGATGAACTGTTTACATTCCTACATGGAAAGACAATATTTGTAACTCTTGAAACTATTCAGTATCTCGGTACTGGGTGGGATAACACACACACACATGCACATGCACACAAACATAGAGACAGAGTGCACAGAGTGAATTGAAGAGGATGGGATCATATCTTAAAAAAATGAAATCAAGCAGTGAGAGAGAAATATATTGGGAGGAGAAAGGGAGAAATGGAATGGGGCAAATTATCTCTCATAAAAGAAGCAAGCAAAAGACTTATTAGTGGAGGGATAAAGAGGGGAGGTAAGAGAAAAACATGAAGTTTACTCTCATCACATTCCACTAAAGGAAGGAATAAAATGCACACTCATTTTGGTATGAAAACCTATCTTACAATACAGGAAAGTGGGGGATAAGGGGATAAGCAGGGGGGGGGGATGATGGAAAGGAGGGCATGGGGAGGAGGGAGCAATCTGAGGTCGACACTCATGGGGAGGGACAGGATCAAAAGAGAGAATAGAAGTAATGGGGGACAGGATAGGATGGAGGGAAATATAGTTAGTCTTATACAACAGGACTATTATGGAAGTCATTTGCAAAACTACACAGATTTGGCCTATATTGAATTGCTTGCCTTCCAAAGGGAGGGGCTGGGGAGGGAGGGAGGAAAAGAAGTTGGAACTCAAAGTTTTAGGAACAACTGTCGAGTACTGTTCTTGCCACTAGGAAATAAGAAATACAGGTAAAGGGGTATAGAAAGTTATTTGGCCCTACAGGACAAAAGAGAAGATGGAGACAAGGGCAGAGAGGGATGATATAAGAGAGAGCAGATTGGTGATAGGGGCAATTAGAATGCTTGGTGTTTTGGGGTGGGTGGAGGGGACAAAAGGGGAGAAAATGTGGAACCCAAAATTTTGTGAAAATGAATGTTAAAAGTTAAATAAATAAATAAATAAATAAATAATAATAATAATAAAAGAATGCTTCTATCTTATTGATCCACCATTTTTTCCCCTAAAGTATTATACTCAGTTTTGCTGGGTAGCTGATTCTTGGTTTTAATCCTAGCTTCTTCAACTTCTGAAATATATTCCAAGCCCTCCATTCCCTTAATGTAGATGCTGCTAGATCTTGTGTTATCCTGATTACATTTCCACAGTACTCAATTTGTTTTTTTCTGGCTGCTTGTAATATTTTCTTCTGACCTGGGAACTCTGGAATTTGGCTACAACATTCCTAGGAATTTTCCTTTTGGGTTCTCTTTTAGGAGGTGATTGGTGGATTCTTTCAATATTTATTTTACCCTCTGGTTCTAGAATATCAGGGCAGTTTTCCTGTTAATTTCTTGAAAGATGATGTCTAGCCTCTTTTTCTGATCATGGCTTTCAGACAGTCCAATAATTTTTAAATTATCTCTCTTGGATCTGTTTTCCAGTTCAGTGGTTTTTCCAATGAGATATTTCACATTGTCTTCTATTTTTTCATTCTTTTGGTTCTGTTTTATAATTTCTTGATTTCTCATAAAGTCATTAGTTTCTATTTGTTCCATTCTAATTTTGAAGGAATTATTTTCTTCACTGAGCTTTTGGACCTCCTTTTCCATCTGGCCAGTTCTGCTTTTTAAGGCTTCTTCTCCTCATTGGCTTTTTGGACTTCTTTTGCCATTTGGGTTAGTCTATTTTTTAAGGTGTTATTTTCTTTAGTATTTTTTTGGGTCTCCTTTAGGAAGCTGTTTACTCAATTTCCATGATTTTCTTGCATCTCACTCATTTCTTCTCCCAATTTTTCCTCTACTTCTCTTAATTGATTTTCAAAATTCTTTTTGAGCTCCTCCATGGCCTACAATCAATTCATATTGCTCTTGGAAGCTTTTGATGTAGGAACTTTGACTCTGCTGTCCTCCTCTGGTTGTATGCCCTGATCTTCTTTGTCACCAAAGTAAGATTCTATAGTCTGAGTTCTTTTATGATATTTAGTCATCTTTCCAGCCAAAAACTTGACTTTCTAACTCTTTGTCAAGGTAGGACTCTTCTTCCAGTGGGGGTGGGGCTGGAGGTAGATGTACTGTCACAGGTTTCAGAGATTTTGTATCAACCCCATGATCCCCCACTCTGTGTGGGCCCAGAGTTCCAAAAACAATCTCTGCCTCTGTTGCTGCTGCTCCTGCTGCTGCTGCTGCCCCTACTGCTGGCTGCCGCTGCCACTGCCACCACTCCCACCACCCTGGAACTGGGACTGCACTGGCCAGACTGTGCATTCTTCTTTCACCCAGTTCCCACAGAGTTTTCCACTTTTTTGGTGTTTGTGGGTTGAGAAGTCTGGAAACGGCCACAGCTACAATGATTCAGTCCCTGTGGCCTGCTCTGGCTCATCTGTGCCAGTGCGGCCCACAGCAGGCTGCGATCCACTCCCTGCCCAGTGGAAAAGACTCTTCCTATTGATTTTCCAGGTTGTCTTGGGCTGGGGATTTGTTTCACTCTGTCATTTTGCAGTTTATGTAGCTCTAGAATTTGTTTAGAGTCATTTTCTATAGGTATTTGGAGGGCTCAAGGGGAGAGCTCAGAGAAGTCTCTGCTTTTATTCTGCCATCTTGGCTCAGCTACCTCATTTGCATTTCTAAGTAGTGGTTAGAGCATGTTCTCATATAGCTATAGATAGCTTTAATTACTTTATCTGAAAACTGATCATATTTTTTGATCATTTTTGTCAATTGGGGAATGACTTTTATTTTTAGAAATTTGCCTCAGTTTTCAATATGTTTGAGAAATGAGGCCTTTATTAGAGAAATTTGCTTCAAAATTTTTTTCACAGTTACTCTTCCTAACTCTATTTCCCCATCCTAGTTTCCCTTCTTTATTCTATTCTCTCTCTGCTCTCCCTGTCCCTCCTCCAAAGTGTTTTGCTTCTGACTACCCCCTCCCCCAGTTTGCCCTATCTTCTATCACTCCTCCCTTCTTTTATCTCCTTCCCTTCCTACTTTCCCATAGGATAAGATAGATTTTTATACCCAATTTAATGTGTGTGTTCTTCCCTCTTTAAGCCAGTTCTGATGAGAGTAAGGTTTACTCACTCCTCCACATCTCTCCCCTCTTCTCCTTCACTGTAAAAGCTTTTTCTTGCCTCTTTTGAGATGATTTACCCCATTCTACCTCTTCCTTTCACCTAGTAAATTCCTCTCACCCCTTAATTTTATTTTTTTAGATATCATTCCATCATGTTCAACTTATACTTTTGTCCTCTATATAGTCCATCTAACTGACCTAATCATGAGAAAGCTCTTGTAAGTTACAGGTATCATCTTCTCATGTAGAAATGTAAACAGCTTAACCTTTTTTAAATCCCTTATGATTTCCCTTTCTTGTTTACCTTTTTATGCTTCACTTGAGTTTTGTATTTAAAAGTCAAATTTCCTATTCAGTTCTCATTTTTCCATCAAGAATGTTTGAAAGTCTTCTATTTCATTGAATGTCTATATTTTCCCTTCATGGATTATACTGTTTTGCCTGGTAGGTGATTCTTGGTTGTAATCCTAGTTCCTTTGCCTTTCAGAATATCATATTCCAAGCCCTCGAGTCCTTTAATGTAGAAGCTGCTAAAATCTTGTGTTAATTCTGACTGTCACTCCATACTTGAACTGTTTATTTCTGACTTCTTACAATATTTTCTCCTCAACCTGAGAGCTCTGGAATTTGGCTATAATATTCCTGGGAGTTTTCTTTTGGTAATCTCTTTCAGGAGGTAATCAGTGGATTCTTTCTATGTCTGTTTTACCCTATGGTTCTAGAATATCAAGGCAGTTTTCCTTGATAATTTCTTGAAAGATAATATCTAACTTCTTTTTTAGATCATAGCTTTCAGGTAATTCAATAATTTTAAAATGATTTCTCTTGGATCTATTTTTCAGGTCAATTGTTTTTCCAATGAGATATTTCACATTATCTTCTATTTTCTTCATCCTCTTTGTTTTGTTTTATTGTGTCTTGATTTCTCATAAAGTCCTTAGCTTCCCCTTGCTCAATTTTAATTTTTAAGGAACTATTTTCTTCAGTGAACTTTTGTACCTCCTTTTCCATTTGTCCAATTCTACTTTTTAAGGAGTATTTTTCTTCATTGAATTTTTCTGCCTCATTTTCAACTTGGCCAATTCTGCTTTTTAAGGTATTCTCCTCATTGACTTTTTGGACCTCTTTTACCATCTGGCTTAGTCTGTTTTTTAAAATGTTATTTTTTCTACTGTTTTTTGTGTGTCTCCTCTACCAAGCTGTTGACTTATTTTTAATGATTTTCTTGTGTCACTCTTATTTCTCTTCCCATTTTTTTCTCTACCTCTCTTATTTGATTTTCTAAATCTTTTTTGAGCTCTTCCATGGCCTGAGAATAATTCATATTTTTCTTGGAGGCTTTGGATGTAGGAGCTTTTACTTTGTTATCTTCTGAATGTGTGTTTTGATCTTCTTTGTCACCATAGTAACTTTCTGTGGTCAGAATTTGTTTTCTATTGTTTGCTTCTTTTCCCAGCCTATTTCTTAACTTTTAACTCTCTGCTAAAGTGGAGCTTTGCTTCCAGGGTGGAGGGCACACTGTCCAAAGCTTTAAAGGTTTTGTGCAGCTGTTTTCAGAGAGTTATTATGGTCTAAAGAGAGGTGTATTTACTACTCTCCTGACAGTGCTCTGGTCTGTGAGTGACCACAAGTACTCTTTTCTGTCCCAGAACTGTGACGAAGTTCCCTGTTCCACTGTGGCCACAAACTGGTGGGCGAGTGTTCCTCCTTGCCCTGAGACTGCCACCCAGAACTGTAATCCAGTTCCAAGTGTGGACAAAGCAATAGAGTCCTGCCTCAGTGCTAGCAAAGAGACCCTTATAATCTTCTGACTACTTCTGTGGGCATAGAGCTCTGGAAGCAGTTACTGCACTTCTGATTCAGTGACTCTCAAGACCTGCTCCTGATTTCTTGAGGCTGGGTCTTTGATAGACCTTTTCTGCTGATCTTCTAAGTTATCTTTGACTGGAAAATTATTTCACCCTGCCCTGCTCCAGGAATTGTTTCATGGCATTATTTAAAGGTGTTCAGAGGGCTAAGGAGATGTCAGGCAAGTTGTCTTTTCTCTGCCGTCTTGGCTCTTATCAACTTTTTTAAAATTGTTTTTAAATCAGATCAATAAAGAAAGAAAGAAAGAAAAAGAGAAAGAGAGAAAGAAAGAAAGAAAGGAAGAAAGAAGGAAAGAAAAGGTGAAAGTCCTCTCTGAGGAAAGAGAGCCAGAAAACAGTGTTCTCTCAGAAAGGGAATAGCAGAAGGTGTAAAAAACAGCAGAGAATTGGGCTAAAAAAAAATTTAGTGATTAAAAGACAAAACCTTTAGCCAATATTGACTTGGATTTTGGTAGACCAGTAATAAGGAGAAACCTGCAGGAATCTGTCATTCTCTTTCCACACTGCATTTCATTGTGAATATAGAAAATAGCCAAATTATTAGGCTTTATTCAGTACAAAGTGGGACCCAATGAGACCTTTCTTAAATTGATGTCCTCTTTCTTTCTAAACAGAGTCATGTTTTTTCTGTACAGGAGCTCTACACACACACACACACACACACACACACACACACACACACACACACACACACAGTCTGACCTTCCCCCATGCAGGATAAAGAATCATTTAAAATACCTTTGTTTTGGTGTGTTCTGACAGGTCAATGTAGACATGGTTTGGTATGATTCAGAAAAATTGAGCCCATTCTTGTGAGATAAAAAAATTTTCTTAGCTTTTTGACACGGTCTCCAGACCTGAATAAGATCACTTCTCTTAGCCCCTGATAATTCAGACCCATCATTGGGCTTTTCTTCATCCAGTATCTTTTCAAGATCTTTTCCTGCACTAGTGTGTACCTTGAAAAACCAACACACTGTAGCTGTCTTGAAAAATTCTTCTGCTTGATCTTATTTTTGAGGTAGATGCTATGTGAAGATCCCAATCCACAAAGAACAATTTTTCAGCCAGCTGGAAAAATAGAAAAAATAATAACTTCCACACTGTAGGTACTTAGCACATATGAATTGAATTGAATTTGTTCAAGTGGCTTCAATTCTAGCCACAAACGTACTCTACTCAATAAAGTCATTTTATGTGGTCAAAAATGGATGTTAATAATAATCAGCATCTGCCAAGCCTGGAGGCCCGTATTGGGCTACCTGAGTCTTTCTTACCTGTCCAGGTCTTCGGCTGGCCACGCCGGATGCACGTATGAGAGAAAGGACATTCCAGAGTCAAACAGGGGTTGAGCTTTATTACAGGGTTTCGGTTACAAGTGCAGGGGGTCTTCTTTCTTAGGACGAAGAGGGGGAGATTTCCTAAGAAGGCTAAGCTTAAGGGATTGGAAGTAGAAGTACAAGCGGGGAGAGAGGGGGAGGGGAGAGAGGAAAGAAAAGAAGCGGAGCCCTACTTTTCTCTTTGGCTCCACACGTGCTAAGAGAGCTTTTAGGCTTCCTCAATCCTACTTAATCTTCAGCCACACAGTTTGCATCTCAATACCGTGCTGTTAAGTAACTAGGTGTGCTCCAATCCGGGACGACCTCGAGGGCAGGGAGACTCCACCCATCAGGTATCTCCGGGGGAGAGGCGGAAATACCCGAGCTAGCCGAGCTAGCTCGGTCTGACCTTCTCGAACCCCCGCTGTTCGTGGAGGGCCTCATAAGACTCTAAGATTTAGAAGTCCCACTTTTACCTGCCCGAGACTGTCCACACGGAATTGAGCTTCCAGTCCCAACAAGCATCTGCTTCATCTGTGTCAGAATTTCTATGAAATAAGTACTGAGTGTATACCTAAGTTAAGTGGAAGTAACTGTGCCCTGAACAGCTTGCAGAAGCGAGGCCTTTCTTTGTGTTCATAAATATTCGGCCTTCCTCCAACTCCACAGTGCTTAGAAATTGATTTCCCCAAACTATCTAAATCACAGAAGGATTTCCATTCTACATTGGTGGAAGAAATTTCTATACCAGGAGTTGAAATTATTGGTGCAGATGCCTACATGCATGCATTTATTTCCTTTAATCAACAGTCTTTCTCCTTTTCTCTGTGTTTATTCAAGCAGAAAAATTATCCTAGATCTTTGCATTCCCTCCAGAATATGTCAAATCTAAGATTTCAGGAAGTACTGTCTGATTCAACCCCTCCTAATACCCAAATGTTCCTCAAAACATTAGAGATCCACAATTCAATTAACTTAAACTTCTATTAAATAACTATTATGTGCAAGACTATTGAAATTCTATTCTGATGCCCTATTGTGGGACCACAGTGATCTTAGAATTTCAAAAGCTGTGCTAGTAAAGCTCACGCCAATCCTACTGACCTGGAATAACCAGAATTATACGCCTGTCATCTGGAGACCATCCTAGCAATGTTTATAGGATCTTATCATTAAAGGGTTAACAACGAAGTAAGTAATGTTTTTAGCCCTAGCAACAACTAATGGGGAGAGAGGAATGGAGGAGATAAAAATGAAGTCACAGATTCTTGAAGTACTGATACATACACAAGGCACTGTCCTAGAAAAATGCCTATCCTCAGTAGCCTTCTAGAATTCACTACTAAAATCTCTAGATTTTCCTTCTTTTCTATTTTCCTTTACCTTTATCAAGAGGTTCCTGGAATCTAGGAGCCTTGTCGCTTTCTGGAGTTCTTCTGGGATAATTAGGTACTTTCTAACTTTCATAGATCCAACTTAATACTCCTATGAGGATTAGTAAATCGGCTCAGGAGAAAGAAAACAGATCTCCAATGCCAGTTGAGGCCCAAGAATTGCATGAGGAAAATAGACACCATACCCAAAGATCATCATCTCAGGCTGGCAGCTCCCTTCAGGATATATGGCAAATATTAGATCTGGGATCTAGTCCTTCTGGCTTCACCTCTCAAGATGACTCCATTCCAGGTAAGACAAAACAGTGATCTATACAGAGTGGGCACTCAGTAAAGTTTGTTGGTAAAGACGATAGTGCTGGTGATGTTAATGAAGATTATATTGTTGTACCTGAGGCTATTACAGAAACAAATAAATGCAATGTTTTCCTCTTATTTACAGGATTATAGAATTTAGAGTTGGAAGAGGTCATCTAGTTCAGCTCCTCATTTTACACATGAGAAAACTGAGGCCCTAAAAGATTGAATGATTTGCCTAAGGTGACAAGGAATAAGTAGGAGAACTGGGATTTAAATCACAAATCTATTTTTCTTTCCACTGCCTTGATGCTTCTGTTTATAAGGTTTTGTTTTTGTTGTTTTTTTTTTTTAAATCATAGCCCTGCACCTCCCTTGTATTGCCTGAATATTAGCAGTAGCAAATAGGAAGTAAGATCCAAAGAGCAAGGAAGCTCTCTCTCTTGTGCAGTGCTATCACTATGGTGTGCACATGAATATTAATGTACGTTGTTTAAAACAGAGATCTTTAACTGAGTTGTAAGCAATAGTCATTGCTCCATAATCAAATTATGTGCTGTAATTTATACAATGCTTTCACCTTGTGAAAGGTGAGTTCCTATCCCTGTATCAGTGAAATTTTGTCTACCCTGAATAGCATAAGTACCTCATGCCTCACACTAGATATGCAGTCAGGCTCCAGTTTGCACTGGGCTTTTTCTTGTTAGACTTTTTCTCTTCTCTCACCCAGACCGTGCTTTTGGGGGAAATAGAATATAAATTGATATCCTAGCTCACAAATGGTAGATAAGCAGTAGATGGGTTGAAGTACATGAGCAAAGCCTCCTGAAGGACCCAACTTGAGAAGAGAAGGAGAGATATATGTTAGAAGTACAAATAATAAGACAGAAAGATAGAGGAAGGGGACATGAAAGCTCTTTGAGGTTCAATGGAGATATAAGAGCAGTACCTGAGTTGAAGAGGTGACTGATATTTAAACTGAATATTTACAAATGTCCTATGCTTAGTTCATCTGGCAGGTTTGGACAGCAGGCTGTTATTCTGTGTTGTCCTGAGTTCCTGACTGTAAGTTAAATTTGTATGTATTTAGACCAGGCATTGTCAGTGACTTGAGAAGCAGAGGTGGTGATTGGCTGTTATGAGCCCATGGAAAGTCAGCTGACAATATTGTTGCTGTTTCAAGCTGTCAGCTGTACTACAAGGTTTGAATACAGTTTCCTAACCCTCAGTAACTTCCATTCAGATTAGAGACATTAGCTACAAATTTTTACAGTAAACCAGAAATCAGTGACAGAGAAAGCATGAAACCTGTAAAATCTAAGAGGAGGGAAGTACACATAGGGAAAGGCTCTTTTGCTCTGGCTCCTGGGGCCTTGGTCTCAGGTGTGATACTTGCCAGTTCTAGGAGTATCCTAGAAGTAAAAAGGATATCTCTGAGGTCTTTGCAGCAATGCTAATGGAGCCAGCAGCTGGCTAATGGCCTATATTGTGTTTCTGCTAAACCCATCTGGTAAGTGTCACTTCTTTTTTTTTTTAATAGTATTTTTTTCCCAATTACATGTAAAGACAATTTTTTACATTCTTTTTTTTATGAAATTTTACATTCCAAATATTCTCCCTCCCTCTTCCCCCCTCCCAGGATGATAAGCAGTTTGATATAGGTTATAGATGTGCAATCATATAAAAAATATTTCCATATTATTCATGTTGTGAAAGAAGAAACAGCTTACAAAAAGAATTACAGTTTGCTAAAGGAAAAAGAACACAAAAATAATAAAGTGAAAAGAGTATGTTTCTATCTGCATTCACACTCCATTAGCTCTTTCTCTGGATGAGGATAGCATTTTCCAGTTGATCGTTGCACAGTGTTGCTGTTACTACATATAATGGTCTCACTGGTTCTGCTCATTTCACTTTTCGTCTGTTCAAGTAAGTCTTTCCAAATTTTTCTGAAATCTGCCTGCTTGCCATTTCTTATAGCACAATAATATTCCATACATTCATGTGCCACCTGAATTCCCCATTTGATGGTCATCCCCTCAAGTTCCAATTTGCCACCACAAAAAGAGGTGCTGCATATATTTTTGTGCAAGTAGGCCCTTTTCCCTTGTTTATGATCTCTATGGGATATAGACCTAGGAGTGATATTGCTGGATGAAAGGGTATGCATAGTTTGATTTCCCTTTAGACATAGTTCTAAATTGTTTTCTGGAATGGTTAGATCAGTTCACAACTCCACCAACAATGTATTGGTGGTCCACTTTTCCCACATTCTTTCCAACATTTATCATTTTCCTTTTCTGTCATATTAGCCAATCTGATAGATGGGAAGTGGTACCTAAGAGCTGTTTTAATTTGCATTTCCCTAATTAACAGTGAACAAATGTCACTTCTTAAGGAAGCAGAGTAGATCATTGGAAAGGTAGGTAGATGCTGAAGGAGAAGACCGAGGTTCAACTCCCAGATTATGTGACATTAAGCAATTCTCTTACCCTCTCTGAAAAATTAGGACATTGGGCTAGATGGCATCTAAGGCCTCTTTCAGTTCTAATTTTATTCTCATGATATTCAACTGGCAAATGTCCTTACATAAATAGCTCTATTGCAGTTCCAAGATATATCACTGGAAATCTGGGGATAGCTAGTGCTTGAGATTTCCTTATAATAACCCCATTATTTCCATGAAAGTTTATAGACAAAATCTAGACACAGGAGTGGGGAACCTGTGGCCTCGAGGCCACAGGTGGCCTTCTAGATCCTTACGTGCAGCCCTTTGACCGAACCCAAACTTCACAGAACAAATCCCAATTTGTTTGAACAACCCCCCACCTTGAATTCTAAAGGGAACCTCCAGAGTGAAGAATATGGAAAAGCCCTAACTTCTCGGAGTACCTTTAAGTAGTATCCCTAGTGAGGGAGATGCCCATTAGTTGGGGAATGGCTGAATAAGTTATGGTATATGAGTGTGATGGAACAGTGTAGTGCTGTAAGAAATGATAAAGGGGATGGTTTCAGAGAAAGCTGGGAAGGCTTATATGAACTGAAACAAACTGAAGTGGACAGAACCAGGAGAACAATTTACGTAGTAATAGCAATACTGTAAAAATAATCATCTGTAAAAGACGTAGTAACTCTGATTGATACAATGATTCACCACAACTGCAGAAGACTCATAATGAAAAATACTAGAATACCTCCTGATAGAGAACTGATGAACTCAAGAGTGCAGATTAAAGCATTTTTTTACTCTTTTTTTTTTAGAACATGGCTAATGTGGAAATTTTTTTTTTCAGGACTTCACATTTATAATGGGTTTTATACTTCTTGCCTTCTCAGTGGGTTGGGGAGGGAGAGAATTTAGAAGTGAAAATAAAATTGAATTAGAAACAAAGCATCTTTAAAATATGAAAAAAAAGTGTCCCTAGCAGATGCTGAGACACTCACTGTGTCAGCTTCTCTTCTTCTGCAGGTCTACACTTCTCCTTTATTTCTAGGAGATCTAGCCTGGCTCAATATTCTTTAAACTAAGGTTGAGATGTTTGTAGAATATCACAAAGGAATATTAAAGGAGGCTGTAGTTATAGAATTTAATTGTACTCCTAGGAGGTGGTAGGAATGTGAGACTTAATCAACCAAAGGGTCATATACCAGACTTTTTCAGTGGCCCACAGCAAATATCTTATTGTTATAGAACCCCTATGACTGAGAAGGAGCTAGGTTTAGTGGATGGAGAACTGGCACGCAGGTCAGGAAGATCAGAGTTCAAATCTTGCCTTTGACATACACTGGCTTTCTTACACTTGGCAAGTCATTTAACCTCGCCTATATCTCAACTCTAAAACTATAAGTTGGTAGCTTGTTTGCATTGATAGAAGTAGTTTCATTGCTGGGAATTCCCTGCTCAATGAATTCATGGCTCAAAAAAAAGAAATGACTGAAAATGAATTTTTTCTTATATTACACTTCCCTGAGAGTGTCACCATCAGCTAGAGTAATTGGTAAGAAATCAAGGTTTCACTCTAATAATCTCTCCTAGAATTTCAGTACTTGTGGTCTTTTAGGTCCAGTAATATTTTAAACAATACAGTATTGTTTAAAGAAGGAGCAATCTCCTTCCCCCATGAAAGTTAGCTTAATTTTTCCTTAAAAGGTATTGATACCTTAAGAGTTGTTTGGCTCAGGGGACTAAAGGCTTCCATTCTTGAGGTCATTTCTTTATCCCCTGAATACAGTAGAGCCTCAGTGAACTCTAGGAGTGCTCTGACTCTTGACTGGAATCAAGATAAGTAACTTAGGCAAGGGAACTTCTCTCAACTGAATCAGTTCTTAACTTTGTAGAATTTTTTTCTTTTATGACTAAGTCGACCTCTCTTTGTTAAGTGTTGAATGACTTACAATAAAAGTGCAAAACTCACTGAGCAAACAGCCTGAAAAACTCTGGAGTGCCCCAAAACCAGATTAAAATATAATTGGGAAATATTTAACAAAATAATAATACTACAGTACAATATAGCTAATACTAATTTGTGGTTTTCTATGTCAATATGGAGCCTAGAGGGATCCATTTCTATTCAAGTCAACACTTTTCACTTAACAAGAGTCTCATTTTGTTCCATTTTCAAACCTAAACTACAAGGGAACTAGCTGGAGTCAGCACTACCCTGGAATGTATTAAAAGAAAGAAATAAGAACTATATCATCAGCTATTAATGAAGGTTATTTAATGCTTTGTTTTTGGTTGTGTGTTTTTTAAAATCTGCCAATATAATGACCACACAGGAGTCAAAACAAGATTTGTGACCAGAAACAAATTACAAAGATCACAGATAACTCCATTATTTCCAGTTGATTCTGACCAGTAATCAGGATTGTACATTTGGGGATCCTAGTTCATGTTTTCTCAGATGTCTCATATTTGTCTTCATATATTTGGAGGGTTATCTTGTGGAAAATGAACTAGACTTACTCCTTTTGACCCCAGGTAGTAAAACCAGTAGTAGTAAGTAGAATTTGCAAAGGAACAAATTTAGGCTCTATATAACTATATCTATATTTATATGGTGTTATATAAAGTTATATAAAGTAGTGTTGATGAAAAACAGTCTAAGGACTGGCCCAGTGTAAATTTAGAGGCTTCCTCAATTAGAATGACTGTAGCAGCCACTGGCCAGAGGCATGCAGGCCATCCAGCAGCCTCTGGGTCTAATTGTTTTGAAAAATAGGCAACCAGCCTGGGCGGGGGAGGGGGGGGGGGGGTCCCAAAGACTGTGTTAAAACTCCCAAAGCCTCAGATTCTAACTTTAACCCTCCTTTCATCAACATACAGAGTGAAAGATTTTTCTCGATTGGGTAGGGCTAGTCCTGGAGTGGTGGTTAATTTCATTTTCAGAGTTTCAAAAGCTTTAGCCTGATCTGGACTCCATTCTAAAGGGAGTAAGTCCAGGCCTTGAGTAGAGTCATAAAGAGGTTTAGCAATAAGACCAAAATTAGGAATCCAGAGTCTACTGTTAACCTGAAAACTTGGTTAAAGAAAAAGCAACAAACAAAATGCATACATTTTATGATTTAATTAATTAAACAATTCCCTTTAAAGAAACGGTAACATAATATTTTGGAGCCAGAGATTATCTGACTTCCTGGTACAGAAATATTCTGGTTTAAATACATTTTGCCATGAGCAAGGAACTCTCTTAGTTGAACAAATCATAAATTTAGTAAGACAAGACAATTAACATAGTAACTTCAGTTGGGTTTTATGATTCCAAGCTATATAGACTTCTTCGCTGTAGCTTGTGTCTCTGGGACATACGATAAGGAGAAAATCCCATCACTCTGATGGCAGGCATCCTGCCATAAACAAGTCCTAGAAGTTGCTGACACAAGAAAAGGTATCTTAACAGAGCTGACAAAGTTGAAATTACAACCCAGGACTTCTGTGTTTTTCCTTATCACTAAGATGCCAGGAAAAGGGTCTCCTAAGGGAATTGCTAAGTCAGCCCTATTTGCTTTGCTGACATACCAAAAGGCATTCTCTAAGTTTATTTAAGATAACAAAAGAGACTATTAGGTCCAGACTCTTGCTTTGGCCCTTATTAAAGTCCAAAATTTATATTAAATATTATCATTACAAAACTCAGCCATGCTTAGAAATGCTCAAAGTTGTTTCTTAGTGGCTGGAACAGGGATTGTCCTTTTTCTCTCAGAGGTTAAGGATCAAGAAGTGGGTGTGAGTTCATGACCCAGATACTTTACCTATTGGCATGCTATCTGGGCTTTGTTCAGAGAGACCCTATAGACTTGAGTGCCCAAGAAATTAAGGGATTCTGTGGCAGCAGCCAAAGAAGCCCCCCGGGTGGGGCTACAGACAAGGATATCATCCACATACTGAATTAGGCTACTGTCTGTTAGTTTCAGGTCCCTTAAATCCCCTAAAGCCTGGCCAAATAGATAAGGGCTATCTCGAAACCCTTGGGGCAAGATTGTCCATGTTAACTGGCATAGACTTGATTCCCCAGGAAGGGTCCATTCAAAGGCAAAAATAAACTGAATCTGCCTTGGAGAGGTACACACAAAAAAAGTGTCTTTGACATCCAGAGTGGAAAACCATTGGGCATTTGAGTGAGTATAATATATGGGTTGGGGACTATGGGATATATTGGAATAACAGCTTCAATAATGGCCCTGAGGTCTTGGACCATCTGATTTTCTCCATTAGGTTTTATTTACAGGAAGGATAGGAGTATAGCATGGAAATTGAAAAGGGACAAGAATTTTGTACTTAGGGAATTTTTCAATTAAAGGTTGTAGTTCTTTCCAGGCCTCAGGCTTAATATGATGTTGACAGGGGATGGGGAAATACATTAGGATTCTTAAAGCGAACAGTGGCTGGGGTGGCATGAGTAGTTGTCCCAGGAATTCCCTGATCCCAAACAATTGGCTCAGCTGTCTCCCACACTTCCAGAGGAACATGGGAAGATCTGGTAACCAGAGGAAAAATGGAAATGGGAGGCTTGACTAGAGAAAACTGGCTTCCCAAGTTCACCATCAGGTCCCTTCCCAGCAAAGGAGTGGGACAAGAGGAGATGATAAGGAGACAGTGTTCAAACAACAGATCTTCAAACAGGCAGGGGTGGAGGTATGTCTCTCAATATCCCTTAGTTTTCCCTTCTATGCCCACAACCTGACAGGTGGAGGGGCAAGTAGGGCCAGAGTAATTAGAACAGAGAACATTGCCCCGGTGTCAGTCATAAATTAGGTAATCTTACCTCTGACCTCAATATTCACCCAGGGCTCAGCAAGAGAAATGAAGAAAGTGGGAGCACTGCCAAACCCTGGGTTGTCCCATCATTCCAAGTCCTGAGAAGACTGGAGGACAGTGCACTGGGGGGGTGGCTCCACTACTCTTCCAACCTCAGGGACAATCCTTCCTCCAATGTCCCTCCTGGTCACATATTGGGCACGGTCCTGGAGGCTTTGGTCCTGGGGAGGGCACCCTAAAGGGGTATTCCTTGGACCAGTGGCCCTCCTTGTGGCATTGAAAGCAGGTCTTACAAGACCCAAGTTACCAGGAATACCCTCAGGTCTTTTCCTGGCTATGGTGGCAGCCAAAAACTGAGCATGTTCTCTATCTCTAAGCTCATCTTCCTCTACTTTGGCTAAGTCTCTGTTGTTGAAAACTCCAAAAGCAATATGAGCCTGAGGTGTTTGGAGTCCCATTGCCACTTTCTGTAGTTTCATTCTAATATCTGGGGCAGACTGATCAATGAAATACATACTAAGGATTGCTTCCCCTTTCATAGAGTCAGGATCTCAATTTGTGTATTTTTTAATGACTTCTATCAGGCTGTCTTGGAAAAGGGCAGGGTTTTCCTTTTCTCCCTGAGTAATTTCTTTAATCATTTGAAAATTTATCGGCTTTTTAAATGCAGTTTTTAGGCCGTCTAGCAAACAAAATGCCATATGATCTCTTTTTCCTCTGTCCTCACTTTTCTGATAATCCCATCCTGGGTCACTAAGGGGAACAGCAGCTATTCCAGAGGTGTATTTCCTGGGGTCATTACTAGCCAAACAATCTCCACTCTTCTGGGCTTGCTCCCAGATTCTCCTCCTCTCTTCAACTGTACAGCAAGTAGAAAAAGGAATATGTAGATCATTCCAAAAAAGTTCAGATTGTAGAAACATGTCCCTAAAAACCTCAGTAAACTTAGTGGAGTCTTCCAAGTATCTCCCTAGTTTCCCTTTAATCTGAGTGAGATCTGAAATGGAGAATGGAACATGTTTTCTGATTGTCCCTGCTAGGTGAGGCAGGCACTTCCCTCAAGGGAAAAAGCTCAGTGGGGACAGGGGCTTGTGGAGGAAGATAGGAAGTCCCACTTCTTGTGAGGGAGGGGCTAAGGAATGCCTGCTGAACTGGATTATGCTTTGAGGCCAGAGGATCTGGCTGGAGGCCAGAGGATCTGGCTGGCAAGGGGAAAGATCCACTCGTACCAGAGGAAGAGTAGGGATTAAAGGGGGAGGTTCCCCAGAGAGTGCCATGGGAGCGGGGTCTGAGGTCAGAGCAGATGTTGCCTCAGGGAGTGGGGCTGTAGGCACTTCAGCACAGCCTGTGGCAGAGGCCTAGACTAGAGTCCTAGGTTACAGGCAGAGATACTGTAGAGACTGTTATGGGGGTGGGGCCTGAATTCAGAGCCTGAGTAGGGGTTTCCTCGAGCAGAGGGGCCAGTGGAGGAGATACAAGGTAAGTGATATGGAAGGAAAATGAGATAGGAATTGAGGGGGGTTGGGGTAGAGGAAAAGGGAAGGGAAAACCAGGGAAGGAAGGGATGGCCAAGGAGGGGGAGGTAAGTAAGTATTTTGGGGTCACCAAAATACCAACACATCCGGTCCTGCTCGAATGAATTCTACTTAAGACTTCTTTAAACCAAAGAAAAACAAAGTTTATTAAAGATTCGCCATCTTGGGTTGACTCTTAAGAAGCCTAACCATTTGTAACGCTCGTATTGACAAGCAGGCCAGATAGAATCTCAGCTAGACAGAGTCTGTGCTGGATTAAACCTGAGTGCCCTCATGGAGGCTAGATGGAACCTATATACAGAAAGTTCATGGGAAAGATCTAGAGGTGTTCTAGTGGTCTGGGAGGATGGTCTAAGTCTTGATGGGACTAGGGTAACTAGTGATGTAATCCAGGGTGAGAAACAGCTGGAAGCAATTGGGAGGTATCAGACAATGCAGGGCTTGGGTGAGAAGTAAGTGGGGCAATCAAGAAGTTGGTTGGTTGTTGTCCTTACTCTTTGAAGAGGACCAAATTTTATCACCATGATAAAGTGAAATTTCAGTGTGTCCAACTGTGGCTAATCAGACCAATATGAGCTCAGAATGTTTTACCACAGGTTGGGCACAGATAGTCTGTGTGAATATTTGGGGTAGATATCCCAAATTTGTGCATCCTGTGCTTACTTTGTGCTGTCTCAATTCTGCTTTGCTCAAAGAGCACAGCACCCTTTCTGATGTGGGCACGCCATGCTGAGTGGACCTGCACTAGTGTCTCCCATGTTACACAGTTAAATCTAAAGTTCTTGAGAGAGACCTTGAGAGTGTCCTTGTATCACTTCTTCTGGCCACCATGCGATTGCCTGCCCCACGTGAGTTCTCCATAAAATAGTCTTTTTGGCAAGCGTACATTTTGCATTCAAACACCATGGCCAGCCAATTGAAGCTGTGCTCTCTGAGGCATAGTTTGAATACTTGGCAGTTCAGCTCGAGCAAGGACTTCAGAGTTTGGTATCTTATCCTGCCAGGTGATCCTCAGAATTTTCCTAAGACAGTTCAAATGGAAGCAATTCAGTTTCCTGGCATGGCACTGGTAGACTGTCCATGTTTCACAAGCATATAACAACGAGTTCAGCACAACAGCTCTGTAAACCTTCAGTTTGATAGTCAGTCTAATACCTCTTCTCTCCCAAACTTTTCTTTGGAGCCTCCCAAACACTGAGCTAGCTCTGGCAATGTGTGCATCAACCTCATTGTCAACGAGTACATCCCTGGAAAGTACACTACCAAGGTAAACTTACCCACAGCATTCAAAATTCTCCATTTGTTGTAACCATTTGTTCCACGTATAGATGGTGTGGTAGTGTCTGATGGAGCACCTGTGTTTTCCTGGTGTTAATTATTAGGCCAAAATTAGCACAGGCAGCAGAAAATTGATCCATACTTTGTTGCATCTCAGCTTCAGAGGCTGCACTGAGTGCATAATCATCTGCAAACAGAAAATCATGCACCAGCATTCCCTCCACTTGGTCTTGGTTTGTAACCTTTTCAAACTGAAGAACTTCCCATCAGTACAGTAGTTGACCTTGATGTCACATTCATCCTCACTGAAAGCATTTGTCAGCATGGCTGAAACATCATGCTGAAAGCATGGGAGCAAGCACACAGCCCTATTTCACTTCATTGTGACTGGGTAGGCAAGAGAGCATTGTCCATTATCCAGAACCTGGGCAAACATGTCATCATGAAATTGATGTACAATATTGATGAACTTCTCCGGGCAACCAAATTTTGACATAATTTTCCATAAGCCCTCATGACTAACAGTGTCAAAGGCCTTTGTCAGATCTACAAATTATTTGATGACTTGATGGCCTCTAAAGTCCTTCCAGCTCTGACATCCCTTGATTCTGTTACCTGATTCTAAGTAAAGTAGCTTATTCTGAAATCTCTTTTACAACTGCTTCTTCCATTAAACACGATTTAGGTTCTTCAAAGGAATAATTCATAATTGATTTGAGGTAAATAATGGTTTACACTTTATTTCAATTCAGATTCAGCTCAATATCTTCACCTCTATAATTTGTACAGGTACTTTCAAGGCACCTGTAAACTAAAGAATTAACTCATACCTCATGCCCTTTCCTATATGTGCTAAATTCAGCACTTTCATAGCAACTAATAATATGGAACTTATTTAAGAATTCTAGTTTGAGTAGTCTGTACCCTGGATATTAAAATGTTGAACACATTTAAGATTTAATATCTCCAAGCTTGAAAGTTTCTAGTAAATCCTCTAATCATGGACCCTGGATCACAATGTAACTTCATTTGTTTCCTCAGATTTGATTACTCTTCTATGAGTTCCCTGTAGTTGACTGTACACCTGAATTCCCCTTTCCACTGTGTGGTAGACTGCATTTTACCACCACCACCAAACTTTCTTTCTGGTCTTCTAAAAGTATCTTTGCCATGTGACTTCAGGTTTTATAGACTTTGAATTTTGTACAACTCCAAAAGCAGTGCCATTAAGACTTTGTAGCAGTTCATCTCTATTTTCTACTTAGGTACCTGCCAGTGCTGTAATATTTCAGTCATATTTCTGAACCAGACATCTCATGTTTCTTCCACAGAAGGAATTGTTCCAACTTCTAAAAATCCTAATGTAGGCCTGTGGTTCCACAGTTGTACAACACTGTCTGCTGTTGAAATATTTTCATCCCTGCACTTGATGCTTCAAATGTCTATTTCAGATCAGTCTTGATAATCTGTTTCTACTACTTCCTCATTCCATTAGAATTTTAACCATATGTAGTATTCTCTCAACTTCTGTGAGAGATGTCATAATCAGTTTCCAAGTACTTTCTCCTATCTTACCTTGAGTTTCAGAAGGGTTCATGTTCTCAAGTGACTTACAGGAAAAAGTGTTTTGTCTTTTCACATCACCTAATGTCTTTATATTCCCAAGTATCAATAGCATTTTGCAAAATTGCATTTTTGACATCCTTGTCTCTTTAGTTACATGGTGTTCCTTTAACTAGGAGTCCTCTGTGTGACTCCAGGTACATTGCTAGGATTAGTGTTCTAGAGAAGTAGAATGAATATTGCTCATGTCAGCCTCAATATTTGTAATGGATGCAGATATTTATACTTAAAACATTCAATCCCACTTAAGTTATCTCAAAGAAACTTATCCAACTTCCAAAGGAACATACTATGTAAAAACAAAAGAGGAAAAAAAAAGGCTTCAGCTCAATTCCCACACATCCACTCCAGCAAAAACCTAAAATTTATACCATACTGAATAATAATCAAGATATCTAGTGAGAAATTACCCCAGAACTGCACAAAAAATTAGCTGGAAGTGCATAGGCAAAAGGGGTCCCACCAGAAAAGTGAATGCCAGGAATGAGAGAAGGTCCAGACACACTGGAAGGAAGCAATCTATGCCTTGGAGGCAAGTTCTCTATCTCTGTAGATTATCTCTGTTATCTGCCTCCCCTTTTCATATCCAAATAAGCTTTTCACACCTTCTCTTCCTTTACTTGGTATAAATAAGCCTATTCAAGAATAGTTTTTTATATCCTATGTGAGGTACAGAATTTATTAGTTGCCACTTATGTCCTGCAAATTTGCCAGAGTCTGCAAAGGGCACACTTTTACACTACAAAACAGATAATAAAGTAACTTTGAAAAAAAGTTACTATTAGCTGGGCAGATTAGGAAAAACCTTTTGCTGAAGGTGACACTCAAACTGAATCTTAAAGGAAATCAGGAATTCTAAGAAACTGAGAGTGGGGATCAGAAGGGACAACATTTCAGGGTGAGGGGAACCGTGGGAAAGGGAAACAGAACACAGGCAGAAAGACAGAGAGTGTCCCATGTGAGGAACAACAAAAAGACTAGTTTGTTTTTACTGTAGAGTTACTGGGGGAGAGACTAGAAAGTAGGGTGAGACTAGACTGTAAAGGACTTTAAATGAAAAAAAATTATATTTCATCCTTGAAGAACAGTCTCTAGAGTTTATTGAGTAGTAGAGTAGCATGGTCAGACTGTGATGGCTTTGTGGTGGAGTGAGAAGAGTCCTGAAGCAGAGATCCCAATTAAGAGATTGTTGCAGAGGGAGCCAAGATGGCAGAGTAGCAGCACAGACTTTCTAGAGCACTGCCCCCAAGCTCAGCCAAATACCTATAAAAATGGCTCTAAACAAATTGTGGAGCTGCAAAACCCAAAGAATAACAGAGTGAAGCAGATCTCCAACCCAAGACAGCCTGGAAGGTTATGCCATGCTGAGAGCAGGGTGCAGTCCAGTGTGGGCCATGAATGCACAGAAAGGACCTGAGTAGGCCTTAGGGAGATTGAATCTCTCACACCTGTGGCAGTTTCCAGATTTCAGGACCCCAAATAGCCAAGAACAAATTGGGAGGTCAGTAAAAAAAGGCAGTGGAACCAGTGTGGAAGAGTGGAGTGGTCCAGCATCAGCCCCAGGGTAGCAGAGGGGGAAGGGGACAGAGGAACCCACAGCAGCAGCAGAGGCAGCTACAGCCACTGTTTCTGGAGCTTTAGGCCCACAGATTGTGGGGTAATTGAACAGCTGACAGTATACCCCCCACCCCCACTGAAAGCAGAGATCTACCTTGACAAAGAGCTCAAAAGTCAAGTAAATGACTGGGGAAATGAGCAAAAATTGAAAAAAGAATCAGACTATAGAATCTTAATTTGGTGACAAGGAAGACCAAAACATGCAAACAGAAGGAAACAAAGACAAAGCTCCTCCATCAAAAGCCTCCAAAAAAATATGAATTGGTCTCAGGCGATGGAAAAACTCAAACAGAACTGTGAAAATTGAGTAAGAGAAGTAGAGCAAAAATTGGGAAGAGAAATGCGAATGATACAAGAAAATCATGAAAAACAAGTCAACTGCTTGCTAAAGGAGACCCCAAAAAATGCTGAAGAAAATAATACTTTTTTTAAAAAATAGACTAACCCAAATGGCAAAAGAAATCCAAAAAGTCAATGAGGAGAAGAATGCCCTAAAAGGCAGAATTGGCCAGATGGAAAAGGAGATCCAAAAGCTCACTGAAGAAAATAATTCCTTAAAGATTAGAATGGAGTAGATGGAAGCTAATAACTTTATGAAAAAATCAAGAAATTATAAAACAAAACCAAAGGAATGAAAAAATAACAGAGTGAAATATCTCATTGGAAAAACAACTGACCTGGAAAACAGATCCAGGAGAAACATTAAAAATTATGGGACTACCTGAAAGCCATGATCAAAAAAAGAGCCTGGGCATCATCTTTCATGAAATTATCAAGGAAAACTGCCCTGATATTCTAGAACCAGAGGGTAAAATAGAAAGAATCTACTGGTCACATTCTGAAAGAGATCCTAAGAGAAAAACTGTTAGGAATATTGTAGCCAAATTCCAGAGTTCCCAGGTCAAGAAAAAAATATTACAAGCAGCCATAAAGAAACAATTTGAGTACTGTGAAAATACAATCAGGATAACACAAAATCTAACAGCTTCTACATTAAGGTATCAAAGGGCGTGAAGTATGATATTACAAAAGTTGAAGGAGCTAGGATAAAAACCAAGAATTACCTACTCAGCAAAACTGAGTATACTTCAGGGGAAAAGATGATCATTCAATGAAATAGAGGACTTTCAAGCATTCTTGATAAAAAGACTAGAGCTAAATAGAAAATTTGACTTTCAAACACAAGAATCAAGAGAAGCATGAAAAGGTAATCAGGAAAGAGAAATCACAAGTGACTTACTAAAGTTGAACTGTTTACATTCCTATCTGCAAAGATAATATTTGTAACTCTTGAGATTTTTCTTAGTATTTGAGTAGTTGGAGGGATTATATACATATAGACAGGGGGCACAGGATGAGTTGAATAGGAAGGGATGATACCTAAAAAACAAATTAAGGAGTAAGAGAGGAATATATTGGGAGGAGAAAGGGAGAAATGAAATGGGGAAAATTATCTCAAAAGAGGCAAGAAAAAAGCTTTTTCAATGGAGGGGAAAAGGGAAGGTGAGAGGGGGAAAAGTGAAGCTTACTTTCATCACATTTGACTTAAGGAGGGAATAACATACACACTCGATTTGGTATGAAAATCTATCTTACATTACAGGAAAGTAGGGGAGAAGGGGATAAGTGGAGTATGGGGGAGTGATGATAGAATGGAGGGTAAATGGGAGGAGGGAATAATGAGAAGTAAATACTTTCACAGAGGGACAAAGAAGAGAGAATAGAATAAATGAGGGGCAGAATAGGATGGAGGGAAATACAGTTAGTCTTTCACAACATGACTTTTATGGAAATCTTTTGTATAACTGCACATATATAGCCTAATTGAATTGCTTGCCTTCTCAGTGGGGATGGGTGGGGAGAGAGGAAGGGAGAGAAGTTGGAACTCAAAGTTTTAAAAACTAATGTTAAAAATTGTTTTTACATACAGCTGGGAAATAAGTACACATAATGGGGTATAGAAATCTTCACTACAAAAAAATGGAGGAGATGAGGATAAGGAAAGGGAGTGGTTTAATAGAAGGCAGGGCAGATTCAGGGGAGGGGTAATCAGAATGCACGATGTCTTGGCATGGGGGGAGGGGAGAGGTAAGGAGAAAATTTGGAATTCAAAATCTTGTGGAAATGAATGGTGAAAACTAAATAAATTTTAAAAAAAGAAAAAAATGGAAAAAGAAAAAAAAAGACCTGAGTACAAAAAAAAAGATGGTTGCAGTGGTCTTGGCAAGAGAGAGCCAGCAGTCACACTCGGTTTTCCATCTGTGCTTCTGCCCTGGTTGTGAATGAAGAACAGGTGATGAATGTGACAGATGTAATGGAAGTATAAACTAAAGATTTAGCGATTAGATGTAAGGAAAGCAAGGGGGAGAGAGTCAAGGATGACTCTGAGGTTGTAAATCTCAGTTGACTGGAAGTTTGGTGGTGCTATCCACTGAGATATAGAAGTTTGACAGAAGAATGTACTTGGGGAGAAAAATAATATACATTATGTTCTGGACATTTTGAGTTTGAAACATACATAAAGTTTGAAACAGACCATAGGCAATTGGTGATTTGGGACTGGATGTGAAATGGTAGCTTAGGAGAGAGATAAGGACTAGATATATAACCCTGGAAACTATCTGCATAGACATTTTTATTGAACCCAAGGGAATTCATGAGTTTACCAGGTCTGAGCCAAGGCATTCTCTCTAGAGTGACAGAAAAGAGAAGAAGGCCCAGGACAAAACCTTAGGAATACTTACAGTTAGGTGGCAAGACTTAGCTAAGGAGACTGGGAAACAATGGTCAGAGAGGTGGGAAGGAGAACCAAGAGAGAGCAGTATTACAAATACTGCAAATATCCAAGAGGAGGAGTCAACAGGAACAGGAGTTAACCTGTTCAAGAGAGCTCAAGAACTCTGAGAAAAGGCCATTAGATTCTGTATATAAGTGATGATTGCTAACTTTGGAGGGAACAAATTTCAGTTGCTTGATGAGCTCAGATGCAAAGGGTTTTGAAAAAAATACGATAAGAGAACAAATGGAGGAAATGGATATAGGTGGCTTTTTCAAGGAGTTTGGGTAAGAGGAATATTTAATGAGAGTTTTGTAAAGGTGTGGAGGTTTAGGCATATTATCTACAAGGAAAGAATTTTGAAGAATAGAAAAGCGTAATGATAGTAGGTATAATCTTCTGGAGAAGACAGGAAGGGATGAGAACAAAGATACATGTAGATGGGTTGCCCTTGGCAAGAAGAAAGGCCACTTCTTCATCAGTTACTGGAGTAAAGATAGTTTGATACCAAGGTGTTACAAAATATAGAGCACATGGGAAGAGGAAGCTCATGGTAAATGGCATCCATTTTATTGACGAAGTATGAGGGCAGGTTCTAAGCTGAGAGAGTAGGAGTGGAATGCCATGGGAAGCTTGGGAAAGAAGAAAAGGTTTGGAGCAGTCTCTATAGTGAGTGGAATAATTATTGAAGAAAGAGCGGGATTGTCTTGGTACAGTAATGCATAGATAAGATAACAAACTTATAGTGGATCCAGTTAGTACAATTGTGTAACTTCTTCCAGCTCTGTTCAGGAGCACATGAGTAGGAGCAGAGGAGGCAGGTGGTGAGATTAATCCAGAGTTAGTAGTTGTCAGGGTATGAGTGGTGATAAAACACAGAAGTAAGGGATTTGAGAGTAGTTAACAAAAGGGTCAAGATTGGGAAGGGAGGAGCAGGGAAGGTGACTTGGGAAAATACTGAAGATAGAAGACTTGGACATTATAGCAATAGCAAGAATAAGCATAGAAAGAGTAAAGCATAAACGGATGGAACTGACATTATGCTGGGTAAAAAGAATTTTCAAAGTTCTTGATATATACCTATGTGTAGCTGAGGGAGAGTAGTGGAGATGGTCAGACATTAAATAGATTCAGGAACTAGAATGTGAGGATGTGAGTATAAAGACAATATTTAGAAGATGGACAGGAAAATATTGAGTCAGGAATTGAACTCATTGAGAAAGAGAGAATGTTCTCCAGCCACAAGGATATACATTGGGTGACAAATGTAGAACGAACCTCAAAGAGGAAAGAGGCTGCTGAGCACTGTTGGCAAAGAGTCTGGAAATGGCATTGGGAGCAGGGATTATTTTGATTTTCTTTCAAGAACCTATATGTTGGGAGTATATGAGAGAAGCTATAAACAGTACTGAAAAGATGCCAGGGATTCAGTGTCACCAAGGGGGAACCATGTCTCTGTGAGTGGCAGAAGATGGAAGGAGAATCTAAAGTGGAAGAAAAAGTCTAAAATAAAAGAAAGTTCTCCATCACACCTCTGCCTTACAGTGACTGTTATCACCTGCCTGCCTGTTCTAGCATGGCCTGCTTGGTCTTTGCTCCCCCTGCAACAGCTGGATGTGTCTCTTCCCAGTACAGACCTGAGTCTAGTCTGATTTGTGGATTTCTATCCATCAGTGACCTGGTCTAAGTCTATGATCCTTGATCTTATGATCTTATGACCTGGACTTTAAAGCCTATCTGTGCCTTGGATTCATTACATAGCCTCCCTGGCTTCTTAGTATCTTCCTCTGAAAAATGAGAATATTGTTGAGGCAAGAAAGAGCTTTTACAATGTGGTGGAGAAGAGAAGGGAGGTGAGAGAAAATAAATGAATTTTCCCTCCTAAGAAGGGAATAACATACATACTTAATTGGATATGGAAATCTATCTTACCCTACAGAAAAGCAGGGAAAAGGAGGTAAGAGAGGGGGGCACAATAGAAGGGATGGCCGATTAGAGGAAGGGGGAATCAGAAGCAAACATTTTTGAGGAAGGACAGATCAAAGGAGAGAATAGAATAAATGGAGGGCAGGACAGGATAGATGGAAATATAGTTAGTCTTTCACAACATGACTGTTATGGAAGTGTGTTGCATGACTACACATGTATAGCCTATATTGAATTGCTTGCCTTCTCAATGAGGGTAGGTGGGGAGGGAAGAAGGAATGTAGAACTCAGGGTTTTAAAAATGAATGTTAAAATTTGTTTTTACATGCAATTGGGAAATAAGATATACAGGCAATGGGGCATAGAAATCTTATCTTACACTACAGGAAAATAGAAACGAAGGGGATAAGAGAAAGGGGGCTGGTGATAGAAAGGACGGTAGATTGGAGGAAGGGGTAATTAGAATGCATTCTGTCTTAGGGTGGGGGAGGGGAGATAATTTATAATTCAAAATCTTGTGGAAGTGAATGTTGAAAATAAAATAAATAAATTAATGAAAAAAGAAAAGATTGAACCAGAAATGTTCATAAGATCCCTTCTAGTTCTAAGTCTTATCATGTGTTATGAAAATTTAGGTTGGTAACAATAAGAATAGTTCAAATTTATATAATGTTCTTTATAAAATGCCCATGAATTAAGTATTCCAATCATTATCAGCCTTTTTACTAATGAGGAAACTGAGACAGAGGATTGCTCAAGGTCACACAACCACTGTGTAAGTAGCAAAGCCAGAACTTGAATACCAAATCTAGTGCCCTTTGCACAGCATCATGCTAAGGGATTCACTTCTTGGAATATAGAGTACCACAAACTAGGCAATAATTTGATTCCTTTCCTCCAGGTCAGTAAGTTTATGTAAAATCAGATTGTTGAAATGTCTGCATTCATAGCGTAATCATCACCAAAAACATTTTTCCTGTGTTTGAATGTATCATCTTCTGCTGACACCAAATAGTGAAACCACCGTCATTGAAACAGAGCTATGGATAACTTGAAATGTAGTACTCATAAATATATAGACCTGGTAGAAAAATGCTAGAGAAATTAGAAAGGCACATTGGAATTAATGAAATCAAATCCAAATTCTTCTCATTATAGAGCTCCATTCCAGTTTTCTCAAGTGAATTTGAATTTAAATGTCTCTAGCAAAATATACCCTCTCTTGACTATTCATGGGTTCATCTTATAGTCTGAATTACGTAGGCTTTTTGTTTCTCTTCCTTCTCCTTCCTGTTGCCTACCTTTTAATCCTTTAAACTGCTGGTTAGTAACTCCTCCAGAGGGTATGCAAGGAAAACTCAAATTGGAGAAATTGTCAACAGTTGAATTGTTCAGGACCAGGAGTAACTACAAAATAAAAACCTTGGTTGTCTACTTGTCTGGTCCATGTTCTGCACTTGTTGACCATGATTGCCACCATGTCAGCAGCACTTTAGTGCCATTTATTACTACTGTATTATCCTGCATATGATGTTGGAATTGAGCAGAAGTAATGAAGGTGAATTGGACTAGAAGGCACATCAGACAGGTACCAATTAGTACAAATAGTGTATTCTGTAATATGGTTGTATCATTCAGATTTGCAATGCGTATTTCCATTGGTCTGGAACCAATGACCATATGTTAACATATTATAATTTTGAATAGTACAAATTCAAATAAGGTGATCACTTCATTGGATTTGTTATTCACACTAATTAGGACTTAGCTTTATATGCTCACTTCATTTACCATATTTTAAGCCATCGTTGTTTATAACCACTTACAGACACCACCACTGTGATGATATCATAAAAAAGCAAAAGTTGTCACACTCAGTTAAAAAAGAGAGAGAACAATTCTTGTTGTAGGAGGTAATGTAAAATCAAGACAACAGATGGGGCTGGTGTACAGTTGTGGCAATAGTGAACAATACTACATAGGTATGTTAGTGATAAGTGGGTTAAAAGACAAGGAGCTGGGTGTGGGAAGGGCTACAGGAAAACTGAACAGGGTGCGGCAGGTGAGCAGGGCCAGGACAAAAGAATATGTCCCAAGAACTTTGATTTCCAGATTCTACCTAAAAATGGTCCAGATCCAAATGGGTAAAGGCCAGGTCAGTGGAATGATATTAAATTTCTTAGATTTTCTACAATATAAACATGTAAACAATTTTTGCTAATGATTTTTGGTCATGTTGTATAAAGTTTGGTTAGGAGAAGGAAGTTAGCACTGCTAACTAAAATGAGTTTTTTGGATTATATATTTTATGTATAGGTGAGGTAGCTAGGTGGCATGGTGGATAGAATGCCAAACCTGAAGTCAAGAAGACCTGAATTCAAATCTAGCCTCAGACACTAACTGTGTGACCTGGGCAAGTCATGTAACCCTGTTTGCCTCAGTTTTCTCACCTATAAAATGAGCTGGAGAAGGAAATGGCAAACCATTCCAATATCTTTACAAGAAAACCCCAAAATGGGGTAGTGAAGAGTCAGACACAACTCAACAGCAATAACATGTGTCTTTGGAGTGTAGGTTATTGAGATTGTAGGTGATTGAACTGTATACTGTCATTACTTTGTGAAAAATAATCCATTCCACAAATATGTCACATTTAGATAAAACAATTTTAGAAAATGGTTTTCATAAAATTATCTTAAATTCTATAATTTATAGAATTCTATAATTCCTACAAGGAAATTATGTCAGATATTATCCTCACTTTACAGATGAAGCAACTGAAATTGGTAAAAGTTAAGTGACTTGTCCAAGATTACACAGCTAGTAAATGACAGAGCTAGAACTCAAACCCAGAATTTTTTTACATCATTGAGTATTCTTTCTACTATGCCATATAACCCATGAAATAATTGTGAATTCAGGAGCAGCACCAGAGACAGCTCTATTAAAATATAGATATGAGAAAGACTGTCAAAGATAGTAAAATGAAAGGAAACAGAAGAGCCCAGCTCTCTCCTACAACTAAGCCAACAAAGGTCAGGAAAACGTACCAGACCAAGTGGTGGTTGAGAAATTCCATAAGAAACTGCAGTGCATCATTTTTCTAATCCAGGTCAGCACAAGATTGACAGAGGCCTGCAGGCACTGGGGAAGGGGTCTAGCCAAGAAGGTTGATACAAAGACTCAGGCAAAGGACCTGTGCTAGATACAAGGTGGAGAAGAGAAAGAAGAGTGAGCCAGTAGCTATGTTGTTCTGACCAGAAAGAGAGATCATGGATCCAGCTAGAATGGAGAATAGAACCTGTCAAGCAGGAAGTGCAGAATAGGGTAAGCTCTGTCTCACTGATAGCAGAGCAGGATTGTAAATTAAATGTACAGTTCTGAACTGAAAACTACAGTTGCATAACCAGGGCAGGGAGGGTACACAAAGAGTGAACCTCACAATATAGAACCTGAAGAGCCTTCCAGCAAGCTTACCTTTGCCAGCACCACCAACTGGCTATTGGCCACAAGGTCAACTAGAATTTCTGGGAGAAATGAAAAGAGTTTTTAAAAGTTACAAAATAAATGAGAAATTTAGAGGAAAAAATTGAAAGAGAAATAAGAACTCTGGAGTAAAAGAGTTAGAAGGATAATTAAGAATTTAATACAGAAGTTGTAGACCTTACACTCTTGGAAATTAGAATAGGCAAAACAAAGGTTAATGACTCCATGAGACAACAAGAAATATTAAAATGAAGTCCAAAAAAAACAAAACAAAACAAAGAAAATGTGTCTTGTCAAAAACAAATGACTTGTGAAAGAGATGGGAAAAATGCAAATATTACTGGACTATCTGAAAGCTATAACAAAAAAAAGGCTGGATGTCATAATTCTAGAAATCATAAGTGAAAACTGTTCAGACCTATTCAAATTTGTACAAATTATGGTAGCTGTAGTACACTGATGCCCAAGTATAAACTGCTATCAAAGTAATTTTCCTTAAATATAGATCTGACAATGTGACTGGTCTACTCAGTCAACTACTATGTATTCCTAATGCCTTTAAGATAAAATATTTATTTCTCTGTTTAACTTTTAGAGCCCAACAACTTTGCCCTCACCTATCTTTCAAGCTTCATTGGATATTACTTCCCCCTCTCATACTATGGATCTGTTCAAACTGTCCTCTCTTTTACTGTTACATGGTAGTCTATCTCCATGCCTAGAATTCACTCTCTCTTTTTCTCCACCCCATTGAGTCTCATTCTTCCTTTAGGACACAGCTCAAGCACCATCTTCTTCATAAAACCTTTTCTGATTCCCCCAACCATTAGGACTCCCCCCTGCCCCCAAGCTACTTTGAATTTACCAACTTTTCATATATTTGTATTAGCTTTATGATTATGCTGTATGTATATCTTGTATCTATTTGTCTTCCCCATTGGAATGGAGGTATCCTGTGAATAAATATTATTTCATTTTTGGATTTGTATGCCCTGTCTCAGCAAATTATCTGGCACATAGTAAGTATTTAATAAATACTTCATTCATTGATTGAGAAAAGAAAAGAAAAGCCAGTCATTTCCTTACAACCTCACAAGCTAAAATCCCAAGTCTCCAGGTCAAAGAAAAAATTCTACAAGCAGCCAAAAAGAGAACAGTCAAGTACCACGGAGCCATACTTAGGATCACACAACATTTGGCAACTAACTATAAAATGGAGAAGATAGGATACGCTATTCCAAGAGACAAAAGATATAAGCTTATAACCCAGAATAACTTACCCAGCAAAGCTAAATAAAAATATACTTACAGGGGGAAAATAAACCTTTAATTAAATAGAAGATATATAAGCATTCCTGATAGAGTTGAAAGAAGCATAAAAGAATAAATATGAAAGAGTAATCAAAAGAAATTGAACAAGGATGAAATCTTTATATTCTAATAGGTGGGGAAGAAGGCAACTAGGTGGTACAGTGGACAGAGTGCTAGACCTGAAATCAGAAAACCTAAGGTAATATCTGATTTCAGGCACTTACTAGCTGTATAACCCTGAGCAAGTGACTTCATTCTGTTTGCCTCAGTTTCTTCATCTGTAAAGTGAGCTGGAGAAGGAAAAGGCAAACCACTCCAGTGTCTGCTAAGAAAACCCCAAAAGAGATCATGGAGAGTTGGACTTGACTGAAATGACTCAACAACAAGTTTATTGTCATATCCAAGATCATGATTGCTCTCACTGCTTTTCTGAGTTCAGCTGAAGTATGTTAGCTTTCTCTTTATTTTAACTCTATGTGAATCTTTGTTTCCAGTATATCCTTATGAACAACATATTCTTGGATTCTGCTTTCTAATCCATTCTGCTATTCTCTTTCGTGTTATTAGTGAATTCTTCCCATTCAAATGCACAATAATGTTTTCTTGGCAAAGATCCTGGAGTGGTTTGCCATTTCCTTTTACAACTCATTTTACAGATGGGGAACTGAGACAAACAGAGTTAAGTCACTTGCCCAGTATCACATAGCTAGTTTCTGAGGCCATATCTAAACTCTGGTTTTCCTGACCCCAGACCTGGCACTCTATCCTCGTGCTACATAGCTTTCCTGACAGTAAAAACAAACTTGATTAAAACTATGTAAACAAAATTACATTCTGCTTAAGGCACTACATATAACAAGTCATTGTACATAATTAATATACAAGGTATTCCAAAAGTTCTGAGGCAATTTTAAGCTATTAAAGCTTAAAGGTGTCAAACATTATAGCATCATTATACTTAAAGGAAACATTAATGAAATTATAGGGAGAAGTTGAAAGAAAAACAACAATAGTTAGTGGAAGGGGTATCAGTGTACTCTTTTCAGATCTAACAAGGTAAACAAGAAAGAATAAATTGAAATTTTTTACAAATTAGATTTGATAAATCTCTGGCAATTATGGAATGAGAATAAAAAGTATATTTCTCAGGTGCATAAGACTCGTTTACAACAGCTTATTGTGTGCTAGGGCATAAAACCTCAAAAACAAATGCTGAAAAGCAGAAATATTAATCACATACTTCACTTACGACAATGCAAAAAAGTTATATTCAACGAAGGGCCTCTGATAAAATGATTAAAATGAGAAAAACAAGAGGGTGGAAATAGGATGAAAAGAAAGACACAGTACTCATAACTGTGAATGGGAATGGGATGAACTCTTCCATAAAGCAGAAGTGGATAGCAGAGTGGATTAGAAAACATAATTCCACAATATATTGTTTACAAGAAACACATTCAAAGCAGAGAGATACACATAGAATAAAGGTAAAAGGCTGGAGCAGACTATATTATGCTTCAGCTGAAGTAAAAAAAAAGCAGGGGTAGCACTCCTGATCTCAGACAAAGCAAAAATAGATCTAATTAAAAGGGATATGGAGGGAAGCTACATCCTGCTAAAAGGTGCCATAGACAATGAAGTGATATCAATACTAAACATATATTAACCAAATGATATAGCATCCAAATTCTTAGAGAAGCTAAATGGGTTACAGGAAGAAATAGATACCAGAATTATACTAGTAGGGGACTTCAACCTATTCCTCACAGAACCAGATAAATCTAACCACAAAAAAAAAAAAAACAAGAAAGAAATTAAGGCAGTAAATAGAATCTTAGAAAAGTTACATATGGTAGACCTCTGAAGAAAACTGAATGGGAATAGAAAGGAATGTACCTTTTTCTCAGCAGTGCATGGCACCTGCACAAAAATTGACCATGTACTAGGGCATGAAAACCTCCTAATGCATCCTTTTCAGACTATGATGCAATAAAAATCACATGTAATGAAAGGCTATGGAAAAATAGACTAAAAATTAATTGGAAATTAAATAATCTAATCCTAAAAAATGAGTTGGTCAAACAACAAATCATGGCCGTAATGAGACAACTTACCAACTTACATAAAGGATGGAGCCAAAGCATTTCTTAAGGGAAATATTGTGTCTCTTAGTGGTTACATGAATAAAATAGACAAACAGGAGATCAATGAATTGGGTATGCAACTAAAAAAGTTAGAAAAAGAACAAATTAAAAATTCTCAGTTAAATACCAAATTAGAAATTCTGAAAACCAAAGGAGAGATTAATAAAATTGCAATTAAGAAACCTATTGAACTAATAAATAAAACTAAGAGCTGGTTTTATAAAAAGAAACCAAAAATAGATAAACCTTCGGTTAATTTAATTTAAAAAAAGAAAACTAAGTTAGCAGTATCAAAAATGAAAAGGGTGAATTCACCACCAATGAAGAGGAAATTAAAACAATAATTAGGAGCTATTTTACTCAGCTGTATGACAATAAATTTAACAATCTTACTGAAATGGATGAATATTTACAAAAGTATAAATTGCCCAGATTAATAGAAGAGGAAATAAAATTCTTAAATAATCCCATTTCAAAAACAGAAATTGAACAAGCCATCAGTGAACTCCCTAAGAAAAAACTCCAAGGCCAGATGGATTTTCAAGTAAATTCTATCAAATATTTAAAGAACAGTTAATTCTACAACTATATAAACTATTTGGGAAAATAGATGGAGTCCTACCAAATTCTTTTAATAATACAAATATGGTGCTAATACCTAAACCAAGAATAGCCAAAACAGAAAAAGAAAATTATAGACTAATTTTCCTAATGAATATAAATGCCAAAATTTTAAATAGAATATTAGCAAAGAAATTACAGCAACTTATCTCAAGGATAATACACTGTGACCAAACTGGATTTATACCAGGAATGCAGGGCTAGTTCAATGTCAGGAAAACTATCAGCAAAATTGACCATATAAACAACAAAACTAATAGAAATCATATGATTATCTCAATGAATGTAGAAAAAGCTTTTAACAATACAAAGTCCATTCCTTTAAAAAGTACTAGAGAGCATAGGAATAAATGGAGTTTTCCTTAAAACTATAGGTAGCATCTATCTAAAACTATCAGCAAGTATTATATGTAATGGGGATAAGCTCGAAGCATTTCCAGTAAGATCAGGGGTAAAACAAGGATGTCCGTTATCATCACTATTATTCAATAAGGTACCAGCAGCATTGGTTTTAGCAATAAGAGAAGAAAAAGAAATTGAAGTAATTAGAATAGGCAAAGAAGAAACAAAGCTATCACTCTTTGCAGATGATATGATGGTATACTTAGAGAATCCTCAAGAATCTACTAAAAAGCTACTTGAAATAATAAACAACTTTAGCGAAGTTGCAGGATATAAGATAAACCCCCATAAATCATCAGCATTTCTACATATTACTAACAAAGCCCAATAGCAAAAGATAGAGAAGTTCCATTTAAAGTTATTGTAGATAATATAAAATATTTGGGAGTCTACCTGCCAAGACAAACCCAGGAACTATATGAACACAATTACAAAACGCTTTTCACACAAATAAAGTCCAATCTAAATTGAAAAAAAATATCAGTTGCTAATGGATAGGCTGAGCTAATAGTATAAAAATAACAATTTTGCCTAAATTAATTTATTTTTTCTGTGCCATACCAAACTACCAAAAATATTTTGTAGAGCTAGAAAAAAATAATAACAGAATTCACCTGGAGGAACAAAAGGGCCAGAATGTCAAGGAAATTAATGCAAAAATGCAAGGGAAGGGGGTCTAGCCATACCAGGTCTTAAATTGTATTATAAAGCAGCAATTGGGGGTGGAGCCAAGATGGCGGAGTAGAAATATACACATATACACTAGCTCTGAACCCACAACCCATAGAATATCTGTAAAAAAAGAACCCCCGGCAAATTCTGGAGCAGCAGAAGCCACAGAACAAAGGAGCGGACGAGATTTCTGTTCCAGAGAGCCCTGCAAACCTCTCGCAAATGGTCTATCGCGCTGCAGACACAAAGCAGAGCCCAGCCCTGCCTTGGCTGCGCACAGCACCGAGAGGAGCGGACCAGAGCAGGCTTCAGGGATGGAATCTCCAGCGGTCGCGCGGGTCCCTCCACCCACAGGTGATGGGGGTCTGTGAGAGGGTCTCTTTGGTGGGTCAAGAGGGGAGTGGGGTGCCCCCATAACTCAGGTCCCCTCGGGAGGCAGCAGCGGAGGTGGGAGCAGACCTGGGCTCCCCAAGCAGGCAGGAGCCTGGATCCGTTGTTGAAGGTCTCTGCATAAACCCCCTGAGGGAACTGAGCCTGTGAGGTGGCCCTGCCCCCACCTGAGCACCTGAACTTAATCTCACACTGAATAGCAACCCTGCCCTTGCCCAAAGTCCTGAGGCTGGGAAGCAGGATTTGAATCTCAGACCCCAAGCTCTGGCTGGGTGGATCTGGAGGCCAAGTGGGTGTGAAGAGAATATTCAGAAGTCAAGTCACTGGCTGGGAAAATGCCCAGAAAAGGGAAAAGAAATAAGACTATAGAAGGTTACTTTCTTGGTGAACAGGCATTTCCTCCCTTCCTTTCTGATGAGGAAGAACAATGCTTACCACCAGGGAAAGACACAGAAGTCAAGGCTTCTGTATCCCAGCCCACTCAATGGGCTCAGGCCATGGAAGAGCTCAAAAAGGATTTTGAAAATCAAGTTAGAGAGGTGGAGGAAAAACTGGGAAGAGCAATGAAAGACATGCAAGCAAAGCATGAAAAACAAGTAAACACTCTGCTAAAGGAGACCCAAAAAATGCTGAAGAAAATAACACCTTGAAAAATAGGCTAACTCAATTGGCAAAAGAGGGTCAAAAAACCAATGAGGAGAAGAATGCTTTCAAAAGCAGAATTAGCCAAATGGAAAAAGAGGTTCAAAAGCTCACTGAAGAAAATAGTTCTTTCAAAATTAGAATGGAACAGATGGAGGCTAATGACTTTATGAGAAACCAAGAAATCACAAAACAAAACCAAAAGAATGAAAAAGTGGAAGATAATGTGAAATATCTCATTGGAAAAACAACTGACCTGGAAAATAGATCCAGGAGAGACAATTTAAAAATTAAGGGACTACCTGAAAGCCATGATCAAAAAAAGAGCCTAGACATCATCTTCCATGAAATTATCAAGGAAAACTGCCCTGAGATTCTAGAACCAGAGGGCAAAATAAGTATTCAGGGAATCCACAGAACACCACCTGAAAGAGATCCAAAAAGAGAAACTCCTAGGAACATTGTGGCCAAATTTCAGAGTTCCCAGGTCAAGGAGAAAATATTGCAAGCAGCTAGAAAGAAACAATTCAAGTACTGTGGAAATACAATCAGGATAACACAAGATCTAGCAGCTTCTACATTAAGGGATCGAAGGGCATGGAATAGGATATTCCAGAAATCAAAGGAACTAGGACTAAAACCAAGAATCACCTACCCAGCAAAACTGAGTATAATACTTCAGGGGAAAAATTGGTCTTTCAATGATATAGAGGACTTTCAAGCATTCTTGATGAAAAGACCAGAGCTGAAAAGAAAATGTGACTTTCAAACACAAGAATGAAGAGAAGCATGAAAAGGTGAACAGCAAAGAGAAGTCATAAGGGACTTACAAAAGTTGAACTGTTTACATTCCTACATGGAAAGACAATATTTGTAACTCTTGAAACTTTTCAGTATCTGGGTACTGGGTGGGATTACACACACACACATGCACACGCACACGCACACACACATAGAGACAGTGCACAGAGTGAATTGAAGAGGATGGGATCATATCTTAAAAAAATGAAATCATGCAGTGAGAGAGAACTATATTGGGAGGAGAAAGGGAGAAATGGAATGGGGCAAATTATCTCTCGTAAAAGAGGCAAGCAAAAGACTCATTAGTGGAGGGATAAAGAGGGGAGGTGAGAGAAAAACATGAAGTTTACTCTCATCATATTCCACTAAAGGAAGGAATAAAATGCACACTCATTTTGGTATGAAAACCTATCTTACAATACAGGAAAGTGGGGGATAAGGGGATATGCAGAGTGGGGGGGATGATGGAAGGGAGGGCACGGGGAGGACGGAGCAATTTGAGGTCGACACTCATGGGGAGGGACAGGATCAAAAGAGAGAATAGAAGTAATGGGGGACAGGATAGGATGGAGGGAAATATAGTCTTATACAACACGACTATTATGGAAGTCATTTGCAAAACTACACAGATTTGGCCTATATTGAATTGCTTGCCTTCCAAAGGAAGGGGGTGGGGAGGGAGGGAGGTAAAGAAGTTGGAACCCAAAGTTTTAGGAACAACTGTCGAGTACTGTTCTTGCCACTAGGAAATAGGAAATACAGGTAAAGGGGTATAGAAAGTTATCTGGCCCTACAGGACAAAAGAGAAGATGGAGACAAGGGCATAGAGGGATGATAGAAGAGAGAGCAGATTGGTGATAGGGGCAATTAGAATGCTCGGTGTTTTGGGGTGGGTGGAGGGGACAAAAGGGGAGAAAATTTGGAACCCAAAATTTTGTTAAAATGAATGTTAAAAGTTAAATAAATAAAGCAGTAATCATCAGTACCACTTGGTATTGGCTAAGAAATAGAGTGGTAGATCAGTGGAATAGTTGAGTTAAAAAAGACTGTAAAAATGACTGTAGTAATCTACTTTTTGATAAACCCAAAGACTCAATTTCTGGGATAAGAAGTCACTATTTAACAAAAACTGCTGGGAAAACTGGAAAACAGTATGGCAGAAAGTAGTCATAGACCAACATCTTACACCATACACCAAAATAAAGTCAAAGTGGGTACACAATTTAGATATAAAGACTGATACCATTAGGAAATTAAGAGAGCAAGGAATAGTTTGTCAGTCAGATTTATGGAGAACAGAAGAATTTATGACCAAACAAGAGATAGAGGACATTATGAAATGCAAAATGGAAGATTTGGATTACATTAAATGAAGAGAAATACTGGTCTCTACCTGGCACTGTTAAGGGACTTTATAGGATTGCTGGAAAACATGGGGCTGTAGGAAAACTAAGCTGAGCATTATGATTCTGTGTTAGATCTTTCTTCTGGCACTGCAATCTAAGATGACTTATTAAAAGTAAACTGGTGTCAAGTCAGCCTTCCCTCCTGTGGTTACCACCTGGATTAGGTTTCTGGAGCTTGGCCTGTTTTTTCCTGTGATCCAGTTGTGAAAGCTTTCAACAAGGAATTCTAATGGAGTCCAGGAACCAAAGTCTGCATCAGGCATTGATTTTTCTGTTCATTAGCATATCCAGGGTAACTGGAAGCACAGCAATGGTGGTGGAACTCGGTGGCATGCCACTGTTTTCCCCAGCCAGCCTCTGACACAGCTGATGGACTGCTCCCTTGGCTAGGGAGCCCAACCAAGGTCAGAAAGCCTCCATCTTTGACATATTTGATTGCAAGGTGACTAGAGATGGTTTAGGTCCACATGCTCTGTTTCCACATCAAGTCACAGTTTTTATAGAGAGATTTAGCTTTGGCACTGTCTCCTGCCCATCCTCCAGCCACACAAAGAATTGCATCTACTTTTTCTCCCAAAAGCTTCCCCACATCAATAGTCACCTGGTCAGATTGCTCACTGAAGGAATCAGTGATTTTAACCACGACATTAGCTCTGGGTCCTTCATTTTCTACCACATCAATACTGGTGACCCACCAGTTTTGAGCACAGAAAACCTGCACGCATTTGGTGCCCAGCACTCCTCTGCCTCTAAACACCAGCATCATATGCACATCCCCCACTGCAGCTATCATCATCCCCCCTGGTGCAAGCAGCTCGGTCATATTCTTTCTGTTGTTGTTGGCTAATTTTTCTAGCATACTTCTTGATTTTGAATTTTGTGTTAAAGTTGGGATCTGCTCACCTAAGGTTTGGGAGACAGTGTCCCAAACTTCAGGTTTTTCTCATACTGCTATTTTCAGAGCTGGTTCTGGGGATCTGCCAGTTTTTAGTGCTTTCAAAGTAGTATGATCCTGGGAGATGTATGGTGACTACTCTCCAGATCTGTACTGTAGTCTTTACTTAGGCAGGGTCCTTGGTTCCCTGCAGCTACAAGCACTAGTGCTCTCTTTCTCTTGGAACTATGACCAAGGCCCCAGCTCCCTTGTGACACTCCCCTAGTGTTCCTCTCCACACAGGAACTTCAACCTAGAACTATATATGCTAGTCAGTGCCAACTCTACCTGTTGGCCAGCAAAGGGTCCCCTGAAATCTCTTTCTGACTACTTAGTTTCCTTATTATCTCTGGGCTGAGAGCTCCTAAAGCTGCTACTGCTGCTGCCATCATGTGCATGGATTCAAGACAGGCTTGTATCCTGGTATCACAGACTTCTGCCCATCTCCTTAGTTTTCTTAGGCTGGAAAAATGGCTTACCCTGACCTATTTTTTGGTTCTTTAGCTACATAATTTGATCTGAAACATTATTTTGAAGTCATTTGGAGGGCAGTGTTGAGAGAGTTCAGCCAGATTGCCTCCACTCTGCTATCTTCAATCTAAATGCATTCTGATTGTAACTAAAAGAAAAGAAACAACCAATGTATATTTTAAATTTCTATCCCTGCAAAGGAATTACATGAAAAGCAAAATGTACCCATTAATCTATGGTTGAAATCTCTCTTTAGATTCTGGGTATTCAGCAGTGGCTAATCAACCAATAAGCTACAGCCATGCTAAGAGTCTCAAGTGACTTAGAAAATTATCTGAACAAGTAGACAAATTTGTGTGAAATTTTTATTTCTGAATCTGGTTTATTTCTCTTTCTAAATTTTACTCTGATCTTTACCCTTTTTACACATTCATTTCCAAGTTCAGCCAAAGAAGGCAAGTGTAGGTGTTGCCACTTCTAAGGCAGAACATTTATTACATTAGTTTGACTGACAAGGAATGACATAAAACAGAAAGAAAAATTGTATTACAACCTCCACCCCTAAACTTTTTATTTTTATTTCTAACTCATATTTGAAAAGTAAAGAAAGTGACCTAAGACATCAGCCAATCTGATCTCATTTTTTACAAATGAGGAAATTAATGGCCAGAGAAGTTAAATGATGTCATAATAAACAACAGAACTGGGACTAGAACCCACATCTCATTTTTTAAAAATTTTACCTTATCACCATTTGCCTCACATAAATTTCTCTTTTTAAGTCATGGATTTCTGAGAACCATCTTAAATAAGAATCTAAATACTTTCCTGATTTATTTGTTGAATTTATTAGTTATCTTTCTTCCAAGAGATCATCTAATTACTGGCCTCCTATACTCTGACATAATGTCTTGAATATAACAGAAACCTTAAAATGTTTCTTGAAGCAGGGGGAGAACTTTGCTACTTGGTTAAGTTACCACAAATTTTGCATATTTTTTAAAAATAAAAAGTTTCCATGACTTCAGAAAGGGCAAAAACCCCTGCATAAGTATGATACAATGCCTTGGTTTTGCTTTTGCTTTTGCTTTTTATACACTGAAACAGTGTACCCTAGTGGCCAAAGTAATTAATGTCACCTCTTCAAAGCAGCGTGGTTCATATTATTCCCAGGACCAATGTTTGAGTTTCCTCCTCCTCTTCTTACATTCTTACTCTCTTAACCCAGCTCACTTACATGTACCACTTGTTGTTCCATTGACATCAGTTTGAAGAAAGATGTTTCTCCATGTACCTATTTCTAGTAGATTTAAAACTGGCTTTCTTAATTTCCTGCCTTTTTCCAGAGCAGCATAGGTCACTTCCCTATAAACACAGGAGTGTCACAAAGGAAAAATTAAGAGAAGTACATGGGTTTAGAGAAGAGAGATGTGGCCACATACAGACAAATATAAGGAGTGTTAGCGTACTTCAAGAGAAAAGATGTATTCTGGCACTATGTCAGGGAAGTGAGATGAGAAGCAAGATCTGTATCAGGAAGTACTATGTGGTTTTGTTCTCTTCCGACACCCACCTCCCAAATCAGGATAGCCACGGACTTATTAAGCATTAAAAACCTGCCTGTTTCCTTCTCATGTTTTCATAAAGTGTACCCACAATGAGTATATAAATCACTTTTAAAAATATTTTTATAGAGATGATCAGGTAAGTATATAAGTTGGTATTTACTGGAGTCCTCTTAATTGACACTTTTGGTAACTTCAGTGATTTTTCCCATGCATTTGGTATCTTGTCCTCTTTAAGATAACTTGAAATTCAAGCTCTTGATACTTTCAAATTATGTGGTTGCTTCAGTTCAGATTTCTTCTGTGTATTTGATCTGGTAAAGCCACTCTTCCCAATTTTTTTCTTTTTATATGCCATTTTTACTTTTTCATGTAATACATCACTTAATGAGGTTTCATTTTCATTGAGGGTGATAGCAGCTCACTGTAGAAACACTGTTCATCTTCTGGTAATGTCATATGACTGTAAACCATGAAACACCACAGTTTTTCAAAGAATTAAAATTGCAGGTAGGACCTAAATGGCAATTGAAAAATGCATAGTGGTCATAAGCAGGCTATATAGCATGTTACCAACAACATTATATGTATATTATAGGGAATATCATATGGGAAATGTATCATCAGAAAAGAAAGTAGACTGATCATGTTGTAAGAGGAAGGGGTAATAAATTTCGAGACTAAGGACTGCACTAATATCCACAAAATGTTAAAAGATATAGAGGAGGGTCAAGCTAGACTGCACATACATACATACCATATATATGTACATACCTACTTGAATATACATACACATATGAGTGGGAACCTGTATGTGCATTTGCAAATGTATTTCCAGAACACAGAACTTACCCTCTGTGGTAATGGTAGTGATGGTGTGGGGTACTCTATGTGCCTGGCTCACAAAAGGCTAGCTAGTTAGAGAGGACAAAGTAGAGGAAGGGAGTAGTGTAGTTATGTTGGAGACAAAGTCACAATTGGCTATGATGGGGGAGGTTAGAATGTGACCCATCTTCCTATCCTCTAATTGGTTGCTCACCTTTCCTTTATTCCATGGCCTTACTTTGGAAACCTCTACTTTACACCTCTCCAAATTTTCTTGTAAACAGTTATAATCTTGTGACAAAGGTTTTCTGTTTCTGTTTTTCTGTGCATCTCATAATGAGCATTTCTTTAAAAAGAATTTTCCTTGGGTCACCTCAGAATGCAACATGAATTCTGCAGCAATCAACTGCTACTGCCACCCAATCAAAACACCAGTGTTCTCAGCACTGGTGACATCATTGACTAGGTTGGAAACAAAAGGCTTCATATTCACTTAGGCTTTGTTAGAAACAAGAGGGAAATGCCATGGGAAATGATGCCCAGCCAGAGAAGGAGAACTTGGTTTGGTTTGGGGCTTTTGGAAAAGAATGGCAGAAACCTAGTATTGTTAAGCAAAGGTCTCTACCTTCTTGATCAGCTTTCCCGCCTTGCTTTTCACACACACACACACACACACACACACACACACACACACACACACACACACACACACTCTCTAGCATTCACAGTTCACCAAATGGCATGTAATTAGGACTTTCTCCTTATGGTCAGGATGGCTGTTCTGTTGAATGAATTACTTCATGATTACATTTTTTCTATTGACTTTTGCTATAATGTTTGCATTTAAACATTGTTTAATGTTTACCTTAAACATTATAGTCTTGTGACTAGTAATGGGCAAATCATTGTTCTCTGAGCTTAAGTTTCCTCTGTAAAATGTGTATAATAGTAAGCAGTCACCTACCTTGAATGGTTCTTATGAGATTCAAAGGAAATTTGTTAAAAAGTTTTGCAAAACTTAAGGCACAAACTAAATGTTAGCTGTTCTCATAGCCTTTGATGATGCATCCTGCGGCAGCATCAGGTTCCTATTTTGATATTTTGTTACTTATCTAGTGTCTGTTCTTCTCTGGTAACTGTGTCACAAACATCCTTTCAGAGTCATAGTCACTAAACATGTCTACCTAACATTGGAACAGAGCTACAAGTTGCCTTTACAACTACACTGTAGAACCGTGCAAAAGTCTGCCCGGAAGTCCCTGTGAGCTTGATGTGAGTGCCTCACCACCCCACCCCACCCCATCCCCAGTCCTCTGGCCCCATTTTTTGGTTAGTGGATCTGAGCCAGTGATAAGAAGAAAGTGAAGAAAAAGCAGAGAAAAAACTAAAAGAGATTAATGTAATCATTTTCATTTTAACTTGAAAATTACCCAAGAATAGACTGTGTAGGTTTATACAATTGCCTGTAATTGTTCACTTGTGGCCTTCTTAATTATTTTCTCGATATAGCACTTAGAAAACTCCTAGTGGAGATCATTACTGCAAACCAAATTCCATTTTCATTCTCTTAGTTCACATGGGATTGTTTTGTCTCATGACAGTTACTTACCTATAAGAAATACAAACCAAAAACTATAGAAGTTGCATTATTCAATGCAACTTCAATGAGAAGTCATTATCAAGTGAAAGAACTGGCCACCGAATCCTGGAGTCCTTCTAAGTTCCCATGTGAGTCTGAAGTCTCTTAAAAGGGTCAAGACAGCTGTTGCATGGAGCCACTATTTTACTTCCTGTGCGTCCTCTGGAGCCAGACAACATCAGAGAGTAAGAGTTGCCTTTTCTTTTGGTAACAGAGAGAGAAAGGGGACAGCTCCTACATCTGAAGGAAGGAGAGGTCAGAGATGTTTTTGACTCAGATTCAGGAAAATTAACTAAGACCAATAGCTTTCAGTGCAATTTTACCAAGTGCTACGTTTAAGTATGTGACATACGAGAGAGCCATAAATGTGTTTGCAAGTATATATGTAGAATCCCATTCCTATGTGCATGTGCACATACACACACACACGCACACACAGTATATCCTCTTTTCTTGATTTTCAAGAGAGAATGTTATTGCTGGTCACATCTGTGGGTATGTGTCTGTGTGTCTATGTGTGTGTGTATACACTTATGCATACCTATTCTTCAGTGTTTCAAGGATCTCTGAATTCATCTGAGTATTCTTCCTCCACTGCACATTATAAATACCTATATCCTTATTAAACAGTCTTCATGTGCAGCTGGGGCTGAAAACATTTATCACTTGATACAACAAAGGAATATGACAGTAAGAGGATTTATCCCCAGAAAGTTTTCTTGTCTTAAGGTACTGGAGAGTATGTTTCATCTTTTCCTATGAAATAAAAACTCAATCATGTGAAACTTTGGCTTGAATAACTTTGGCTGCCCCCATATCTTTTAGGCTAAATTTTATGGTAGCACTAGAGGCCCAGAGCTGTTATGAGGGGCTTCTTTCTCTTCTTTTTAAGAAAAACAATGGTTTTGTACATGGGGTACAAAATTATAAACTCAAGATAACTTATAAACAAAAAGTCTGTTGCATCTTTTCTCATCTCTGAAAAAACATCCATCCAGTCAAAAACTTCATATTTGTCTTAGAATATTCTCAGAAGGCTCTGCCAATGATTAGATGACAGAATAAAACCCCTAGAGTCCATAGAAATAGCAGGGGGAAAAGAGAATAGTGAAGAAACTATTCAAACTTTGTTTTCTTTTCATGTGGCTTGTTGTCTCCTCCTCCTCAGCCTCCTCAGAAATGACCCTGACCTCCAAAATTTCCTCAGCCTGTGCCACCAAAGCCACCTTGGCCTCTTCCAACTGCTTTCTCAACCACCAAAGCCTCTGTGACCAGTGTTGCCATAACTGCCACTATGGCCTCCAAAGCCACCAGCCTTGGCCAAGTCCAGAGTTACTTTGTGTCCACCAATCTCCCCATCTTCTAAGGCCTCTTTCAAGGTTTAATAACTTTTTCACAATTGAAGTCCACAAAAACAAACCCTGTCTGTTACTATCCTAGCACCAAGAGAGCTGTGAAATTAATCGTTCAATGTTTCTTCTGTTAGATCTTTGGACAGACCTTGGATAAAAAACATTTTATGGGATTGGCTCCTACCTGGTGCTTACATCAGCAATCTTCCATCCCTATAACTACAACCTGATCTCTCTGCCTTCCATCTCTATTATGTTACAAGAATTCAAGGCTTCTTCTGCATTTTCTAAAGAGGTAAATTCAGTGAACCATACCTTTTAGTTATTTGAGGGCAAGTTGATTCCTCTTGCCTTCTCACACACTTCCTGGAGACTTTGTTCAGCATCTATGTCTTTGAGCCTGTGACTTGTTGTTATTCACCCTCTAGGAATTCTTCCCATGTCTTAAATTCTCTTGTCCTTGACACTTCTCCCCTGTGTAATTCAGACTTAACACCCAGCCATCTCTTCCAAGACTTTGTTCACATCTGCTTCTGTCTTCAGTTCAACATGGTTGAGTCCTTTAACTGTCCAATCCTTGGTGTAGACTAGTCTAAACGCAAAAGCATCTTCAAACTCTTCCTTGACCTCCTCCTAAGTTATTTTATAAAGCAGCTTCTTAATGGAGAATGTCCTTATGTCTTGATTTTTTTGTTCTCTTTTACCTTTTGCAGTTTCATTTCAGAGCCAGGGACTTTAGAGCTCCTTAGTTCCAGAGTTTCTTCCATGTCTTAGGTTGACTGAAATTCCACATCACTGAACTTCCTGGTGGTACCAGTTTGGACATCCACAATCATAAGGACTTTTTTTTTTTTTTCAAAGAAGTCTGTGGTACTAGTCTTTAGGTCAGGAATGTTTGGTTGAAGTTCAGGTAACCAGCAAAGAGACTGAAATTTATAGACACTTCAGTTTCCAATTTCCGTTTCTTGGCTTCAAGGAGCTTTCTATTTACCCATTTCCTTTTTCCTCTTCCCTGGTATTTCTTCAACAGGCACTTCCTCTTCTTTCTTCCTCTTCCTCCTTATCTCCTTCCTCTTCATCTTCATCTTTCTTCTCCACCCCTTCCAATTCCTTGGCTTTCCCAAGGCCAGCTTTCACAGAAGCTGCCTTCCTTTTGGCAGGTATGATATCCATAGCGTCTTCATCACTATGATCTTCCTCCTCATCTTTAGAGTCATGTTTGACCTGAGCTCTTTCTACGTATGTGGCTTTGGGTGACTCAGAATCATCTTCCTCATTTTCATTGTCTCTTCATATTCACTGTCCTCTTTCTTAGCATTCTTCTCATTTTGTGCCAAGAGATCTGCTGCTTTTGCTGAGGACTGGCAGAGGGGAAGCTGCTGCTTTAGCAGAAGTGGCTCCTTTCTTACCCAGTGTGATGAAAGCTTTGGCCAGGGTAACCACTATCTTGGCAGAGAGCCTGGCTGTCTTCTTACCAGGAGTCATATTTCTCTCTTGGCAGGTGTGGTGGCAACAGCAACTTTTTTGCCTCATGGTAACTTCTTTGCTGGTATAGCCACAGCCTTCTTGCCCTTCTTCTGAGGGACCACAACCTCTTCTTCCCTGTTTTCCTTTCATCTTCTGACATGTCCTTATCCTCACTGTTTTCTATCTCTTTGGGGAAAGGAGCCATTTTCTTTGATTCACCTTGATTTTCAGCGGCTTTCCCAAGTTTTACCATGGTGGCAATGTGTGACTAGGGAGCAGAGGGTGCAGATCCATTGGCAAAGGCCCAGGCAGCGTCAGTGGCAGTGGAGAACTTAAGGAAGAGTCAGTCCATAACCAGCCCTTTGCTAGTAAAGACTCAAGCCATGGATTTTGTAACAATTGAGGCACATGCAGGAGAAGACCTCTTCTCCTAAAATTAATATAGCTGTCATATCAAAACTTTGTATAAAGCATGTTGTAACCATATCTCATATAAGCCTACATTTTTGAAAGTTTCATCAATCTAGTTTGATGTACATCAGACTGCCAAAGAGTGAACTTCCTCACTAGATGTACCTGAGAAAAAAGTTACTTTCCAGAAGTGAACATGAAAAAGAGGTTGAATGAGTTTATTAAAATGCAACTCTTTTTTCTCCATAAAAATATCCAGCTGCTTCATTTTGGCAGTCCATAATTCACATGTGTAAGACTCAGGGGAAAAAATGTTTTTCCTTCCCCTACTACCAGTAAGTAACAGTGTCCAGCTAATGATTTCCCCCCCAAAAAAAAATTGCCTTCAATATTAGTTAGAATCTGAAAACCAGTAAAAGCACATGCAAATAGAATGACTTAGCTATTTGCCCTCCAGAATCTAGAAATTACCAAGCATATCAAAATCAAGAGATAAAACCACTTGAAAAAAGCAATTAATTCTGCATAATTGACATAATTCAGGAGCAGATAGCAATTCTATAAACATGAGAGATGCCAGAATCTAGTTTTAACATTTGAATGGCTTGAGCTGCAAACAGTATGGATAAGCTGATTTCTACCAGATTTTTGCCTTAGTTTGGCTCTGGAAAAGTAACCAAGCCACAAAGGCCAGTGAAAAGATCTAATTTGGATGAGAAGAAAATATCAAGATCCACTTCTCAAATCTTAGCCAGGGGCATGGCATATTGGATTTTCTTATATGGGTTATAAGATTGAGTCTTATGAAGATTGTGAAGTTGCCAGATAATAACATCTGCCACATAATAATGTCTCTTAAAGATGAAACCAGACTGGAGAAAGAAATTCTATTCATGTTATAATATTCCCCTAATAGTGAAAATCTCTGAAAACCCAGAGTGGTAGATATGATGTGCTCAGGAATTATTTATGAGATTTTTTTTTTTTACCTCTAAAACTATTGTTCTTCCTAGTTCTGACCAAGAATTGAACAACTTATCCAGAAGTTGGGAAGTATGGCTTGCAATCATCTTGCTAATCACAGGTCTTAGCTCTGTAAATGATGCTTCTCCCATTAAACCCCTTTAAGGACTGGAAGAAGCTGACCAGATTACCAGAGCCCAGGCCTTGGTGTTGCTAAATTTGTGTATAAACTATAGGCTATCAATTCCTGATGTTCCTGATGACTTAGTACATAAACTATCTCATTTCTCAGCTTTAAAAAAAAAAAAAGTTTCTCTGACGTTTCCTTAATAATGTCCCTAGAAAACCTACCATTGCCATTTTTGTTCAGAGTCTAATCAGGGTGCTATCACTACCTTCTCTTAAAGTGAGCAATCCTAAATGCCTTATACTATGGTTCTGGCAGTCAAATTCTTTGTTTTTTTAATCTTGGTTTATCATTTATCTGAATTATTGGTTACAGGATTTCTGATCCATTTTCATCCTACTGAATTGAAAGATGGTTTTGGTTTGGAACTTGAAAGCTACAGAAAAGGTCACATTTGTTTGTACCTGATGTGCAAATTTAATCTTTTTATCTTTCCCTCCAGTTAAGCTGAAGTAAGCAAGTGATTTTAATAGCATGCTTTTCAAGCTCAAAAAAGGAGTTTTGATATGGGTGGAAGTTGGCAAGGTAAATGGCTAATGTCTTCTTAAGAAAGAATTACAGTTTATCTAAGTATGGTTGGAAGCTAACTCTGCCCAAGAGAGTTGTAATATTCCTATTAAATGTTGCTTCTTTCTTAGCCATACTTAACCAAAATGAGCATAGTTTAACACCCTAATTGATGAAACAGAACAAGCACTCTCCCTGACCAACTCTAGTCAGATCACTCCCTTTTTAAAATTGTCAGGTGACATACCAAAAGGTTTGGAGGATTTTTCAAAGCTCTTTAAACTCTTCATTGCCCAAAGGAAGCAAAGCATTGCCTGCTATGCCTCACACTGACTCCCAGTTGCTTCCTGAAGGACCTGAAGGACCTAAAGGACCAAGCCCTGTTGCAGAATGACTGCTCAGGAACTTTTGTTGTCTAAAGCTTAATGTTGCAGAGGAACAGATGAAAGTATCGGATCAATAACTCAAAACCCCACTTTAAAAATTATAGGAGATTCAGATTCCTGAGATGTCTCATGGGAACTTTCAAGATCCTGTCTTTGGAGTTGGAATCTAAGATAGTTTCTTGAGTCTACAAAAGCAAAAACATTCAAATACAAAATGAAATCACAAATAAAACCATAAATTCTAAGCTATTTAAAAGTTTGTTGGGGAAGGGAAGAATGACAATAACACCTTTTCTGCTCTGCACATTCTTAGATTTTGTTTTTATTAAATCTGCTTACCCTGGTGAGCCAGACTTCATTGGGCTTTTAGTTAAGGCCAGTCTGCTCCTGACCAGAAGACCCAGAAAGACTTCTTTATAGAATACAGCCTCACTGAGTATCTTCTTTGATGCAGATGGTTTTTAGAACCATGGCTTTCTATAAAATGATCAAATTACTTTTATCTGTCCTTTCTCTAGCATATCCTAGTTGATCTTACAAAACAAATATGCTATTTTCTGGACATATGACTTCTATACAGATAGTTTATTGCTTTTCCCAGAGAGGACACCTAAAATATTATAATGAAACATACTGTACCAAGAAGTAGAATTTTGGAGTTCTAGTCTTCCTTCTGTCGTTTACATGAGTTTGGTTAAATCATCTAATCACTCATTTTATTTAAAATTCAGCTCACAGGCTCATAGAATCATATGATCATAGCTCTAGCACTATGATCTCAGACCTATAGTTCAGTTGCTTTTTTTCTTCTCTATCTCCTGGCATTCATCCATTCTAGAATGATCCTCTATTTCCCTTGGCTAGCTGTCACCCTCTCTTTCAGACCTCTCCTGAGAATTCACTTCTTTTTCTGAAACTGTAATGGAAAATGTAGGACGTAGATAAGGATCAGAAGGAAAGAAACTGAACACAAACAAGTGCCAGGAAGGCTGTTCTTCTAAGGTGCTTATGGCTCCCTTGTCAGTAGTTTTCAGGTATGTTTATTTTAAATAACACATTTTAGGAGAAAGGATAGACTGACTTATTTTTCTTTGAGGCTTGGTACATAGAAAATGATAATTATATTAAATTTTATACCCACATTGAATTTTACTGAATTTAAATAGTCTTTTCTTAATGGTCCCAAATTATATTCATACATCAGTAAATATTTATGCACTACCCAGTAAATGCAGGTCACTATGCTAAGTACCAGTTCTACGTATGGTAGCTAGGAAGTGCTAGCTACCAAGCAGGAAATTTTTAAACTAGATCAAAGATGAGATTGGAAAATTCCTAGAGTACAGTTAAGAGGAAAAAAATTCTTAAAGATGTTAGGGAAAAGCAACATCAAAGATCTTGAAGTCTTTGCCAGGTTTTCTTCTGGCACCAAGGTATACTTCCTTTCACCAACTATAAAAATAGGCAAATACTTACTACAGAAATTAGTTATATACTGACATTTTGAGTGTTATCACTGGATAAAAGGTGAATAGCCTAAGTATTACTGTATGATTTATATTACTCAGAGGGCTGTTCACAAGTTGGTCTATGTTCATAAGAGAAGGGAACAGAAATCATCTCTGGAAAACTCAGAAATCTCCAAACAAATTAGCTTTTCTAATCCTTTCAATTTTTCACCTATCCTCCTGTGTTGTTGTGTTTGTCCTTCATTCTTGAAGTGACTTTGATTTGAGTGAGAGAGGGCTGTGCAAGGTCACCAGCCTCACTTTCTTCTCCTGAGCCATCTGGGTTCAGTGGCCTGATATTCATCAGGATGACTGGAGATGGCCTAGGATGCAATGGGAGACCTTGGCCCTTTCAGGCTTATCACATTGAGGGAGATACACCCATTCAATGAATTGGCTTCTTTAAGTTATTCAAGGGATGACCCCTTTAATCAAAAAAAAAAAACTCAAACTGGGAGGGGAAGACCCTCAGGGTTCCTGGGTAAAAGAAAAACAATTACTATTTAGTTATTATTCACTCTAGATGGATGGGGACTTGTCCAGTCTATGAGCTCCAGAGTGAATTGGGTTTAAGGCTTGATCTTTGAGCAAACAATATAGCCAGTAAACTCAAAGGAAAAAAGACAGCTTTTGGCCGTGGAGTGTACCTTCCCCTAGAAAGAACACCAGAGGAGAGGACAAGATAAAACAGGATAGGACAGGACAAGGGAAGGGAGGAGAGGGGATGGGAGGGGAGAGAGGGGAGGAGCTGCTACTCATATATTATGTTTGTCCTTTGTTCTCAGAGAGCACCATGACATCAAGATGATGATATGACTTGCAGTTGACTTTGATTTGAGTGAGGGAGGGCTGTGCAAGGTCACCAACCTCACTTTCTTCTCATGGCCACCCATCTTCCTAAGGTCAAAGGGGAATATCCCAAAAGTGTTTGGAGTTTTCTCCCCCCTCCAGCTTCTTCTCCCTGTTCAGCTGGCAGCATAGAAAAGTTAATCCGTCTTTGATCAGAGACAGGAAATTCCTGCCAAGATCCCAGAGTTGCGCCCACACACACACACACACACACACACACACACACACACACACACACACATAAATGTTCTACACAAAGGCTATCCTTCTTGAAGATTCCCATGTACATATGGAAGATCAGTTATCCAGCCTATCTGCCAAAAGAGTGACAGAGAGAAAATAATGGCATTAATAAAACCACTGGTTAACCAACCTAATGATATCTGAACAACACATAGTAACCCTTCCCTTCCACCCTATCTTTCTATACCTCTGCAAACCAAGTAAATGCTTTTTCAGAGTCAAGCACAAAGTTTAAAAAAAGAAAAAAGAAGTCAGACACCTTTCTTCAGAAAGCTCATAGTCCTTTTATTAGCCCTTCCAAAAGAACTTCCATCCATCATGGACTGATAGATTGCAGTTAATTACAGGAGTTGGAGACTGAGTTTGAACAATATAATCACTTGTCAGTGATTATCTTGATAAGGGGAGTCAGGAGTTCCCAGTGATACCTGTAAGCAGAGAGGGAGCTGTACATAAGTTGTAACCCCATTTCAGCACATAGGGGCAAAGACAGATTGTAGTAGGTCTAAGCAGACCAATGAGGGTCAGAGCCAGACAGCTTTTAATGATGGGATGTTGATTCAGAAGTGATATGGAGGAACTGATTTAAGGTCCCTAGGTACAGAACAAGTTAAGCTAATTGAAAGGAACAGGAAAACAAAAAAAAGAGAGAAAATAGATTATGAGGAGCTACCATTCAGGGCTCCTCCCCATCTAGATTTATACATTCTGCTTTGCAAAGTTTTCAGTAAAGAGGAAGACTCAGGAAACTCTCCTGCACCTGAGGTACTGCTCCATTCATCAAGTCCCCCATGAGACCATTTTCTAACTAATATTTTAAAATTTAGGAATCTAGAAGGAAGGGGGATTGGAGATCTGAGAACTGGTGATCAGATTTTACAAAACTTAAATGTTACCTCCCAACCCCCAAAAATCCATTTTCTATAAGTTAAGCAGATTGGTGTTTCCACACAAAGACCTAGCCAGATGCCTCAAACATCTGTCACCCATTACATTAGTAAATCAAAGACTTACTTAGTTATCAGTCACTTCTTTCATGGACCTGAAGTTAGATCTCTTGCACTTTTCCTGAGAGACTCCATCTACCTCTTAGCTGTTTTTTTCTCTTCTCTTTTCCCCTATTATAAAGTAAGTAGTCAACTATTTGGAAATGTTCTGCCCCACCCTACCTGGGGGCTTGTTCCTTTCTGCCCCAACAGGCTATGCTCCTTGCTCTATGGTCCTTGTGACTTTCTTTTTGAACCCCTTGTTCAGGGTCTCTTGGGCAGAGAACTCGCTTGGTTCCCCACAAATAAGAAGTTAAGGGTCAGTTACATAAAAAGCAAAATCAATAACAAATTCTATATCTGACTCTTTGGCAGAAAATGTCAAAGGGAATTTTCATTCTGCAGTATTTGGCACATAGGATACAAACCAAAGATTTTGGGGGATTTTTTGGTTTTGTTTTTCAATAAGTCATGTTGACCTGAAAATCTGGTTAAAGAAAAGGCAACAGCCTGAATGCATACATTTTATGATTTAATTAATTAATTGATCAATTCCGTATTAAAGAAAACAGTAACATAATGCATTATGGAGCCAGAAAAATGTTCTGGCTACCCAGTGCAGATATCTTCTGGCTTATATACATTTTGCTGTGATAAAGGAACTCTCTTAGTTGAACAAATCATAAATTTAGTAAGACAAGACAATTAACAAAGTAGTATCGGTTGGGCCTTGCAATTCCAGGCTGGGTAAACATATGTCTCAGTGACATACGACAAGAAAGGAAATCCCACTAGTGAGTGAGTGGCAGGCTTCCTGTCCTAAACAGATATTCAAAATAGCTGACATAGGAAAGGGTAAACAAAGTTCAAATAGAAATTATGACCTAAGATGTCTATATTTTCTTTACCATTAATATGCCATAACATAGTATATGTCTACAAATATTAAGATATGGAAAACATCCCATTATTCAAGATAGTGTCTTAGGTTAAAGGTCTCCCAAGGAATGTTAAGTCAGCCTTGGCTGGCTTTTGTTGACATAGGAAGAAGCATTCTCTGAGTTTGCTTCAAAGAGAACAAAGAGATTATTCCAAAATTTTATATTAAACATTATCAGTCAGTATATATCTATTAAGTGTTTACTATGTGCCAAGCACTGTGATAAGCATTAGGGACACAAATGTGGACAAAAAAAAAAAGGACAACCCCTGCCTACAAAGAGCTTATAGTCTAACGGAAGAAAAACACACAAAAGGAAGCTAAAAAGGTAGGAGAGAGGAACAGCCAGGGAAACGTCCTGAGCTGGGGCACACTGGAAAAATCAGAGAATTTCCAAAGTAGTGCAGCCAGGTGAAAAATAAAGAGACATTTTGAGGTGAGCTCCTTCCTTAAATGGAGATTTTGGACTTCATGGGGTAGATTAGAAGGAAGGTGATCTTAGAAAGGGAAGCACTAGCAGTAAAGGGGGCTTGTAAAGACCTCCTACAGAAGTTAATTTTTGAGCTCAGCCTTGAAGGAAGCCAGGGGAACTAAGAGGTGGAGGTGAGAAAGGAAAATATCTCAGGCTTGGGAACAGTCAGTGCCAAGACACAAAGACAGAAGAGGGAGAGCCATATACTGCGAACAATAAACAGGGCTGTGAAGCTGCCTTGTGGAGTGTGTAGAAGGGACAAGCAAGAAGACGTGGAGTGTTAGAAGTGACCAAGGCAGAAAGAACATGAAATGGCCAACACAGGACTTTAGATTTGATGTTGGGGATAGTAAGAAGGCACTGGTGTTATTGGGCAGGGAGAGAGGGGGGCAGAAAGAAAGGGGGGGGGGGTTCTAATCAAGACTGGGTTTTAGGAAAAATCCCCTTGGCAGCTTATTGAAGGATAGATTTGGGTGGGGAGAGTATTGAGGCAATAAGATCAATTACTTGGTCTTTTTGAGTTACAGTGCAAACTCTGGGGAACATGCACAGTTAGCAAGGTGGCATGGAATAGTCAGACAGCTAGAGGATCAAGAGAAAGTGGTGTCCTGAAAACCTAGAGGTAAGAACATCCAAGAAGACCTGAATTCAAGTTCCACTTCTAACACATTTGGCTATATGCCCCTGGGCAAGTCATTTAACCTCTTCCTGCTCTAGGTAACTAAGACTGTAAGTTGCAGAAAGGTGCCAACCTGCATTGATGGAGGAAATTTATTCACCTGGGAGTTCTCCACACCATTGAAATTATAGGTCCAGTATTTATTCCTGTTCTTAAAGATGAAAATTATTTGATCCTAGAATCCAAGAGGGAGGTGGCAAGTACATGTCCTGGAGTATCTGGATCCAGGCTGGAAAAGACCCTGGGGCAGGGACAGTGGAAATCTGGTGATAGGTTCTTATCTTGGGCCTGGCCACACATAAATGCATGTATTTATTACTGTGCCCTTCATAAGTATGAAAATTGTACTTGGAAATATTTTGTATCCCTAAAATACTGGTGACTACCATTTTGCCTAGAACTGTAGTATCCAAAGTAGAGACCAAGGCATTGCTTCAAGTGGACTATGGTATGATTGCAAAGGATCTGTGAATAACCAGTCAGAAGGTGGAGATGTGTTGTATCCTCTCTCTGATAGCCACTTGTGGGCTTGTATCCAGCAACCTTAAACTACCTCCTTCACCTTCAACTCTCTCCCACCCTGCCCAACTCCCCCACTGACATACCCCTACATACATACTGCTGACCTCCTCTGGCTCCTGATTGACTCCTTAGGGCAACTATAACCTAACCACCACTCAGGCACATGAAGAATCTGTGCAGGCAAAATTTTCCAATATCGCCCAGAGTCCTTACAGACTGCCTTACAATCACCTCATGCCTTCAATAGGTGCCTCTCAGCAGTTGTTCTGAATTCCAAGGCAATAGCTATCAACAACATCAAACTTTTATTAAGTACTTACTAGGGGTCAGGCACTGTACTGAGCCTCAGGAATACAAATATGGGTGGAAAGATAGTCCCCACTCTCAAAGACTTGCAAGGGGGAAGACAAAAGGAAGCTGAAAAGGGGCAGGGTTCTAGCTGGGGACATGGTAGATAAAGTCCTGTGGAAATGAGTCAGGAAAGCAGCCTTGAGAGGAACAAAGAAGTGATTGGCCTAGGTTTCCTCCTTATAATAGAGGTTCTGAAAGGAACCAGCAAATCAGAGGGAGAAGCTGAAAGGGCCCAGTGTTAGAAGCATTATATAAGTTGAGTGAGCTGCCAGGGTGAGAAAATTTCTTTGGCATGATATACAAAAGTCCTGTGGAGATGAGTTAGGAGTATAGCCTAGAGAGGATAGTGAATAAGACCCTCTCCATCCTAAACTTTCATTTTGGGTAGGATGAATAGAGATGAATATGTCACAGTTGCCATCTTGTCTCTTATTACAGCTAGGTAGCATGGAACTGGAGTCAGGAAGACTTAAGTTCAAATCCAGCCTCAGATATGTAGTAGCTGTTTGGCCCTGAGCAAGTCATTTTCTTCTATTTACTCCTATAAAATTAAGATAATACCTACCTCTCTGGGTTGTTGAAAGGATAAAATGAAATAATATTGGTAAAACCTTAAAGTGCTATATAAATGCTAGTAGATGTTGTTGTTGTTACATCATCTCTCCTCCTACATTTATTCCTCACACTTATTTCTATCAAAGGCAGCACCATACTTTAGTCACCAAGGTTCACAACCTCGGTCATACTGGACTTCTCATTCTAACTCACCCTACATACGCATTTGCCAAATTTTGTCATTTTTACTTCTACAACATTTCTTACACCTGTCCCCTACTTTCTATTTATTACACTTACCCCTCATTCAGGACCCTCACTGCCATTTGCCTGGACTATTGCAGTAATCTTCGAATTGATCCCCCCCAACTCAAGACTATCCATTCCAGTCTATCTTCCCCATTGCTGCCAATTGACGTTCCTAAAGTGCAGGTCTGACCATTTTCCTTTACTCAAATATACTGCGATGAATGGTTCCCTACTGATCCTAGGATCAAATATTAGTTCAGCTTTAAGAAGAGGAATAGGAATTGGACCTGTGGTTTCTTTGTTATAAGTGAAGAAATTTCCTCTAGCAATGCAAGTTAGGACCTCTTCCATAACTTAGAGTCTTAGAAAGTTGCGAAGTGCACTGAGAGTTTAAATGAGTTGCCTGGGGTTACACAACCAATGTCAGAGGTGAGATTTCAACTCAGATTTTACTGGCTTTGAAGCATATTCTGCCTCTCCTTCAGCTTCCATTTTTTAAGATTTATGATATATGCAGTTATTAATATAGTAGTGCATGCATATAACTTATAAATAAGTAAAAATACATATGTTAGAGAATCCATGCTCAAAATCTTTTTCCTGATAGGTGTGCATGATCAAACCAGTCTAAGATATACTGTGAGAGGTCATCCATGTTATTTTTTTTTTTTTTTACTTTTAAGTGTTATAGTGTAAGTTCAGATAGCTTGTTTAAGATCTTTATGAATAAGGCTTGCCAAATGGCCTAAAAGCCCCAAATAACCAACCCCAAGTACTTCATTACTTATAGGGAGCCCCATAGCTCTTTAGTGAGTCTTTTCTGAGTTTGATTTTTTTTTAAGCTGGCCTCGTTGTCCTAGTGAGCAATGAGTTTGCACCTCCATTTAGATTGTCCTGTGTGCTGCGGTGATTCACTGGGAAGATTTCAAGTTTCATCTGTGTTGCAGGAACCTTTGTAGAAGTTTTGTCCAGATTTCTAGTCGGAATGTCATAAGTCTTGCAGGAGTCCCTGGAGAAATTTCCAGTGCTGTGTATGTTGCATAGAGAAGCTTAGGGGTCGGTCAGTTGGAGCCAGAACTGGTAGAGTAGAGGTCATTTGGAGAGCAAATCCAAATGACTCCCCCACTTCTGGCTGCAAAAAGACCTGAACTTAATAAAAAAAAAATTGACATCAAGACCCAAGAGAAATCTAAGGTAAACATCAAGGCAAATTTCAAGGCACTCAAGGACAGACTGTTTACTTATGAGGAAATGTAAACTGTATGTCTAAGATTATAATTAGTAAATGGGTAGTTCGAAAGAAAGATTGGGGTAGAATAGAGTATGATGTGATCCTAAAAAATAATACTATCTAAGTAAAGGTAAAAAAAAGTAAATATCTTATATAAATGAGGTGAAAAAAGAAGAATTGATACAAAGGAATTAGATGGAGGAAGAGGACTGGTAGTTCTGGAACTCTTCTCTCATCAGAAATGGGTTAAAAAGGGAACAACACATCTAACTCTTACATCTCTTCCTCACACTTATTTCTATCAAGGGCAGCAGCACACTTTAGTCACCAGGGTTCACAGCCTCGGTCATACTGGACTTCTCATTCTAACTCACCCTACACATGCATCCAATTATTTGCCAAATTTTGTCATTTTTACTTCCACAAGATTTCTCACATATAAAATTCAGAAAGAAAGAAGGCAAAGGGGATAGGGATCAGGGAAAGAACAAGGGAGGAATTTTTTTTAGGGGTTCACAATCACTTTAATCAAGTACATGTATTATTCCTTTAACTAAACAAATATATCATTTACCTAGTTCAGGGGAGTCAGCACACTGAACTTTAAAGAAAATACAAAAAAAAAAAAAAGAAAGAAAATACAGAGAAATCAAAGATCAAGAGACATGGCTTCCTCTGCCTGAATTCAACAGATAGCTCCAGCTGTCTGACCATAGTTACCAGGGAGGGAAGCACCAACATCTGCGGGTGGGGGGCCTTCTTAGCAGCTTCCTAGAGTCCTTGTCTGGTCAAACAAACACTTCCAATAAGCCCCAAATAAAACCTCAACTCAGAGTATTGATACCATTTTTAGAGCCAGGAGGCATCACAACCCTTGGGAACCAGTGCCACATTAACAAAAAGCATGGGGCTTCCCACAAATCTTCCCTAATCAAACTCCCCTTAATGGGCAGGCCCATTATGAGAAAAATCTTTAATCACATTAAAATAATTAACAACACAAATACATATAGTATTTCTAATTAAAGAAACTCTTGTTTCTATACTTTACTCCTAGTAAAGACTCTTAATTGATAAAGGTAAGATTCAATTAGAGGAACTTGATTAAACTATAACAAAAACAGCAAAACATCCTATTTTGCTTGCCATCACAACTACACATATATAACCTATATAAAAGTGCTTGCCTTTTCAATTGGGGGTGGGGTATGTTGGGAGGAAGGGAAAGAATTTGGAACTCAAAGTTTTAAAAACAAATGTAAAGGCTGGTTTTACATGTAACTGGGGGAAAATAAAACACCAAATGAATATATATTTTTAGCAAAAGAAAATGCCTGTTATGAAGTTCTTAATAAATGCATGTTGAATGATTTAAATTATTTCATTATGAAATCATCAAAATCTGTCTCATTTTGTAAGCATGCAGAAACTAGTGACTATATATGTCCATGTGCCTTTTTCTGCATCTTGTCTGATAAATAGGTATGCACAAATAGTTTTCTGGCATTTTTTTATTATTAATTTTATTTATTTTCACTGTTCTACAATCACTACCATATAACTTAGAATTTTTTTCCCCAACCTCCCCCTTACTTCTCCCCTGAAGGGAGGAATTTTTGGAGGGAACCCTCCTCACATCAGATCTGGGCTAAAAAGAGAACAATATATACACTTAGAAGGGAACAAAAGTCTTCTAAATTTATCAAGAAATAAGAAGGTGAGGGAATAGGATGGGATGGTATAGAAGAGTGTCTAGATTAATGAGAATGGGATAAAGAGGAAATAAGATACATATTTGAAAAGCTATAAAAATCTTCTAAATTCAGATAGAAACAAGAGGGTAAGGGGAAAGGGTCAGGGGAGAAGATAAGGGAAGGATCTTGGGAGCAGGGGTAGGTTAAGTAATAGGAGGGCAAGGTAGCGGGTAGAAGTAAAGTAGAGGAGGCAGGAGGGATAGGAAATAATAGCTACACAATAAAATAAAGATCAGGAGTAGAATTTATTAGAAAAAAACAGGGGTAGTAATCTTAGACAAAGTTAAAGCTAAAATAACTTTAATCAAAAGAAAAATAGAGAAACCACACTCTGTCAACTATATTAATCAATATTATCTTAGAACATAGAAAATAACTAAACAGTATAAGATTGGTATATTACTATGGTGCAGGAAATGATGAGTTGATGGACTTAGAAAAATATGGAAGGACTTGGACTTATCAAGGAAGATGTTATCCACCCTCAGAGAAACAGAGGACAAACAAGTATAGTATGGTCTTACATAGATGTATATGGATGTATATGTCTATATATGAGTATGACTATAGATATCTAACTATATATTTGTATATGTAAGTATGTATGAATATATATGTATATGTTTGTGTGTATGGGGGGCGGGGTGTGTGTGTGTATCCAAGCTTAATTGTAGCCTTCTTGGGGGAGAAGGGAGGAAGGGGGATAAAAGAACAAAGTAAAAAGTAGACAGCAGAGAACAAAAGAAAACTTAAAAGGAAGCAAAGAAAAGATGGACAGCTCTGAATACAATGTGTAGTATTTATCATATAGACTTTCTTGAAATGGAAATTTATTGCTGTATGTTTTGAATCCTCTCTTATGCTCTGACATGTACATGGCAATGCTTTTATTTCTTTTCTTATTTTGCATTTAAGTTTTGGTATTTAAGTTTATAATATGTTTCTTTTTCTTTTTTATTGTATATTCAGGTTTTAGTATTTAAGTTTAAAATAAATTAATAAAAGAAAGACAGGTTGGGGGTGCCACAGATAGGAAATGTTGACTGCACTTTCAGATAAGGGTCATTGTATTATTAATTTTACTTAACTATTTTACTTTGTTACAAGAGATATCTCACAAAGTGGAAATACTTTGTAAATATTTATAATGTAAAAACAAAATACATCAACAAAACTAAAAGTAATAAAAAAAAAAAAACCCTAGTAATGTCATAGACAAATTCTAGAGTTTCCAGGTCACTGAAAAAAAAATTTTTAAGTTGACAAAGTGAAAACACCAAAGAACAGCCAGGTTTACATGAGGTTATGTTTCAACTACTCTAAATGTAATATTTCAAAAGGTAAAAGATAAAGGCTTATAACCAAGAATGACTTACTCTGCAACACTGAGGAAAATTCTCAGGAGCCAGAAGAGAGGGAGGAGGGAGGGAGGGAGGGAGGAAGGGAGGGAGGGAGAGAGGGAAGGAGGGAGGGAGGGAGAGAGAGAGAGAGAGGAGAGAGAGAAGAAAAACTTTAGTAGAAAAGACCACAGTTGCATAGAAACTTTTAAATGTGCAACCACATGACTTGAAAGACATCTGGAAAGTTAATTATATATTAAACTAATAGAACAATGATAAACTTCCTAGTTTTAGTACAAGGAGAAGAGAATAGCCTTCATTCAGAATTTCTACTTTTCCCATCAATTGGGGAATGGCTGGATAAATTGTGGTATATGAATGTAATGGAATACTGTTGTGCTATAAGACATGATGAACAGAAAGATTTCAGAGAGGCCTGGAAAGACTTATATGAACTAATGCTGCGTGAAAGGAGCAGAACCAAGAGAACTTTGTACGCAATAAAAAGTGTGGGAGGAATTCTTCTGGTAGACTTAGTACTTCATTGCAATGCAAGGACTTAAAAAATTCCCTGTGGTCTCTTAATGCAAAATGCCTTCCACATCCAGAGAAAGAACTATGGAATTGGATCGCAGAATGAAGCAGATCATTTTCTTTTGTGTTGCGTTTTGGTTTGTTTTATGATTTCTCCCATTCATTTTAATTCTTCTATGCAACATGACTAAGGTGAAAATGTATTTAATAGGAATGTATGTGTAGAACCTATATAAAATTGTATGCAGTCTTGGGGAGGGAGTGAGGAGGTAGGGGGGAAAGAGAGGGAGGGAGGGGAAAAAATCTAACGTATATGGAAGTGACTGTAGAACACTGAAAATAAACAAAATTTTAAAAAAGAATAAAAAAAAGAATTACTACTTTTGTCAAGATCTACAAAGGGAGTTAAGAAATAAACATAGAGAAGAGGAATGTCTCAAGGTCTGTTCCTGTGATGGGCCAAGGCTAACACCCCAAACAAGATCCAGCCACCTGTCTGCCAGCTTCCATAAGTTTTGTTTCTGGGGCTTCTCTAGTACCTGTCCCAGGATGAGACACCCTCCATCCCCCATACCCTAAAGTCTTCTCCAGCATAGACCCTAGGAATTGAGGGGAGAAAAGAACAGGAAAAAGGAAAATACTAGGAAAGAAATGAAGAAGAAAAGAAAGAAGCATTGCTTTACATAATTAGGGTGTGGAAAAGACTGTACAAACATGGAGGAAGGAATGGGGTGGGGATTTTATGATCCTCACATATCTACATTTCACAAAGGAAATTTGACACATAATTTGGTGTAGAAATATATTAAACTAAATAAAAAAACAAATGGGAATGGGGAAAAGTAACTGATTTAAGAGGGAGGACAAATACAGAGAAGAAAGAGTAAAACAAACTTCAGTTTTATAGGGTAAATCATAAGGAGGGCTCAGAAAGAAAGACAGTATAAAAATTAGAGTCTGGGATTAGTGGAGGCATAGAAAAGTAGGAATAGACTACTTTAATATAAAATAATAGTATCGATCACATTCCTTATTTTCTGCATCTCTTTTTTTACGAAGTAAGATAAGGGGAGAAAACTTAAGAGAATATAATGGAGAAAAACACAGTTATTCCCATCCATAAGTGTGAATGGGATGAACTCACCTGCAAAATAGAGGATATCAGGATATATGGATTAGAAAGTAAAATCTTAATAATGTGTTATTTAGGTTTGGCCAAGATCTTCCACCATATAGCATAACAAGCTCCAAATGGATTCAGAACTTAGATGTCAAAGGATATATATATCACAAATAATTTAGAAGATCAGAAGAAGAGATACCTTTTATAATTATGGATGGGAAAGGGCAAAAACAACAAGCATTTATTAAGTGCTAGGCACTGTGCTAAGCACTTTATGAATATTATCTCATTTGGTCCTCACAAGAATCCTAGGAGGTAGGGGAGGAGTCAAGATGGCAGAGTAGAAAGATGTATATACTCTAGCGCTTCCCCCACAGCCCACAAAATACCTGTCAAAATGACTCTCAACAAAGTCTACAGCAGCAGAAGCCACAGAACAACAGAGCAAAAGAGGTTTCCAGCCAAAGGTAACCCCAGAAGGCCAACAGGAAAGGTCTATCTCACGGGATGCTGAGTGAAGTGGAACACAGCCCTGGCTTGTGGCACTAGAAGGAACAGGACCTGAACAGACCTCTGGCCAGAGTTCCTAGCAGAGAAGGTCCCAGATACCTCAACCCACAAGTGACAAAGAAAGCTCCAAAGGTCAGTGGGGGAGGGCTTTCCCAGTTGGGCAAGAGGGAATGGAGTTTCTCCAGCAATAGCCCCAGGCAACGGCAGAGGCCATGGCAGTAGACTGTAAGTAGCTACAGAGGCCTGGAAGCAGCCTGGATCCTTTGTTCAGGCAGCTCAGCTTGAAGCCCCTGGCTGTAGGGAGCAACTGATCTAAACCCCAGCCCTGAGTGATGGCCCCACCCCCACCCAAAGCCCAGATGAACCAAGCAGCTGAGTCTAATCTCTTGACAAAGGATTCAGAAGTCAAGTAACTGCCTGGGAAAATGCCCAGAAAAGGGGAAAAAATAAGACCATGAAAGGTTACTTTCTTGGTGAACAAGTGTCTCCTCCCATCCTTTCAGATGAGGAAGAACAGGGCTTACTGTCAAGGAAGTTAAGACCCCTGCCTCCAGGGCCCCCAAAGTGAACATAAACTAGACTCAGGCAATAGAAGAGCTTGAAAAGTGAGTTAGCAGCTTGCTAAAGGAGAACCAAAAAAATGCTAAGAAAAATAACACCTTTAAAAAAAAGTTAACCCAATTGGAAAAAGAGGTCCAAAAAGTCAATGAGGAGAAGGAGGCATTAAAAAGCAGAATTAGCCAAATGGAAGAGAAGGTTCAAAAGCTCACTGAACAAAACAGTTCTCTGAAAGAGAGAACTGAGTTTAGGGAAATGAATGACTACAAGATAAACCAAGCAGTTACAAAACACAACCAAAAGTCTGAAAAAATAGAAGATAATGTGAAACACCTCATTGGAAAAACAACTGACCTGGAAAATAGATCCTGGAGAGACAATTTAAAAATTATGGGACTACCTGAAAGCCATCATCAAAAAAAGAGCCTAGACATTATCTTCCATGAAATTATCGACAAAAACTGTCCTGATATTCAAGAATCAGAGGGCAAAATAAATATTGAAAGAATCCACCGATCACTTCTTGAAAGAGACCCGAAAAGAGAAACTTCTAGGAATATTGTGGCCAAATTTCAGAGTTCCCAGGTCAAGAAGAAAATATTGCAAGCAGCTAGAAAGAAACAATTCTAGTATTGTGGAAATACAATCAGGATAACATAGGATCTGGCAGCTTCTACATTAAGGAATTGAGGGGCTTGGATCTTTGACTTCCAGAAGTCAAAGGAACTGGGATTAAAATGAAGAATCACCTACCCAGCAAAACTAAGTATAATACTTCAAGGGAATAAATGGTCATTCAATGATATAGAACACTTTCAAGCATTCATGTTGAAAAGACCAGAACATATAGAAAATTTGACTTTCAAACATAAGAATCAAGAGAAGCAAGAAAAGGTAAACAGGAAAGAGAAATCATAAAAGACTTTCTAAAGCTGAACTGTTTACATGGAAAGAAAATATTTATAACTCTTGAGACTTTTCTCAGTATTTGTGTAGGTGGAGGGATTGTACATACACACACATATAGACAGACAGTACAGGCTGTGTTGAATCAGAAGAGATGATATCCACAAAAAAATATATATATATAATAAAAATTAAGGGGTGAGAGAGGAAAATACTAGGAGAAGAAAGGGAGAAATGGAATGGGGCAAGGTATAACTCATAAAAGAGAATAAAGAAAAATCTTGTTCAATGGGGGAGAAAAGGGAGAAGGGGAGAGGAGAAAAGTGAATCTACTCTCTCCACATATGGCTTGAGAGAATAACATGCTCACTAAATTTGGTATGAAAATCTATCTTATACTACAGGAAAGTAGGGGAGGAGGTGACAAGCAGGGTGAGGGGAATGATAGAAGGAAGGGCAAATGGGAGAAGAAATAAAGTGGCATGTAAGCCACTTAAGACTTGCCTCAAAAGATGGTCCTTAGCCAATGTGAAATTATAGTCATATCTGAAACCTGGTAATTGGAACTTGCTATTTTAAGATGCTATGGGACTGTTAAGTGACTGTTCTTCTGAGTCTAACTCCAGGTATGGATAACAACAAAGGCAGTCTGAGCCTCCAATCCATGATGCCAGTAAGCCTGTGAGATGTTGGTATGAACTAAAAAAGGTGATCTCATGGGAAGGGTGGGAGAGCAGCTGTTCAGCCTGGGCTGAGGTTGGATTCTCCTGACTCAATTTCTCCACTGACACCTGGCAGACTCTAAGCCTCACTGAATGCAAGTTGACCATCTACTGCCTACAACTGAAATGAAATTGGGGAGATATTGTTTCCCTGCAATGTTTCCCTACTCTTAGTGGCAATTTCCTGTAGTGAAAAAGTTTGAAGGCTTAATACCAGATCTATTAAATTATAGATTGTTGGTAGGGTAACATCTGAAGTCAAGTCTAAAATTAAGCTATTAGTCTTAGGACTTTAGACCAACAACAATAAGTTAGGGTCATTTAATTCTTAGTAATAGTGTGGAGACAATTAGGTCAAGAACTTATGAAGTTAGCATACATAGTTATTATTTGTGTCTCGGTTGGTTAATGTTAAAAAAAAAAGTCCATTTTTAGTCTATATTGTAAATGCTTTAAAAGAAATATCACCTGACCAAAAGTTGGAATTGTGTTATGTGATATGAACTGTGTTAAAAATGAGAAATAAAAAAAAAGAATCCTAGGAGGTAGATACTATTATTATTTCCATTTTACAATTGAGAAAACTGAGGCAGGTCACACAGGAAGTGTCTGAGGTTAAAGTTGAACTTAGGTCTTCCTGACTCCAGGACCAGTACTCTAGCTACTGTACCATCTAGCCACCTGTGTTTTTCCTTGAGGCTTTACTTTTGGTGTTTTTGAGTCATTCATTCGTTCTGGGTTTGTGTCTTGAATGTCTCTGTCATCATAATAGCTTTTTATAGTGAGATTCTTTTTCTGTTTGCTCATTCTTTCCTGACTTCATTAGGTCTAGGTGTTATGTTTTCTAGAATTTCAGGAACAGCCCAGAATGGAGACCTGTCAGTTTTCAGTGCTCCTGACTTGGCTTTGGGTCTGACTAATAGTACACTGGTGTAGGACTCAGTCATTATAATTATCCAATCCAATTAACATTTGTTAAGCACTTACTATGTGCTGGGCACTATACCTGCTGTAGTTGTTCTGTTGCAATCTTCAGATTAGTCTAGATGCTGGAACTGAGATCCTGCTCTTCACCTGTGATCTGAGTCATACTCCTACAACTTGCTTCTGGACTTGTGTTTGTAATATCACCACTTACTTGGTACAACACCCCTGGGTACAGGTTCTCTTCTCAATCTGCCCTGGATCTGTGACCTGGAACTGGGTAGGAACAGCAGCTAGTTGGGACCTGTTACCACTTCCCATGCAATGCCATGGTGCCCAGTATAGGTCTAGGATCTCCTCTTGCCTGGTGTACAGCCTCTTTCCCAAACTGGAGTGCTTCACGAATGGTATGCTCCTGGCCAGACCTAAGTCCCAGGGTCTGCAGACCTCTTTGTTTCCATATGCCAACCCTGGCTGGGAAAATCATTCACTGTGATTTTTTTCTTGTGTTTCCCCACTGGAATTTGATCTGGTATGCTTTCTAGATCTTCCTGGAGGAGTTTGGGGAAAGAGAATAAAATTTGGCTAAAATTCTTCCTAATGCTCTGTCATCTTGCTATGCCTTCCAAAAAAATCACATAACCTCTCAATGTCCTCTAGCTAATACTCTAAGTTGCAGAAAACATATTGACCTACATTGAGAGAGGAAGTTTCCTCACCTAGGACAACACTAATGATATCAAAAGTTCAGTCCTATCCCTATTGTATATAAAAACAACAGATATTTTCCAGCAGAAAAATACTCATAAATGGTTATCAAAAGAAGAAATTGAAGCTATCATCAACCATGTGAAAAATACAGAAATTCTTTGGTGTGTGAGCAACTCCATCAAAGATGGAGATTAAAACATTTTCTCTGGTCTCCACAACTGCTCAAACCTCTCCAAAACAGAAGTACACCGAAAAAAGATAAACTAACTTTAACTGTCTCAATAGTCTAGAACACCTAGAATCCAAAAGGTTAAAAAAAAAACAAACCAAGAACTGATGCTCACTCAGCACTGTTCCCCCACCTCCCACACTACCAGTAACAAAGCTACACTAGCAGACCCAAGGACCTGACACACAGGCTTACAACAAAACTCATTCTCACACCCAAATTTCTCATTCCTCTTTCCAGTGCTATGGAGATCCTGTTTCCAGGCTGCAGAAGTCTGGCCTAGCCATGACAGTCAGCATGACCTTCAGACCCTTCAGAAGCAAAAGTTTACCCTGGGAGCTCTAACCCTGTAGCACTAGCATTGCAAAGCTCTTCACTGTCAGTTCTGGCACGAACAACCCTATAGCACCAGTGCAACAGCTGTCTGAACAGCTGTCTGAACTCTAACCCAACTGGTGTTGGGTTAGAGAACTAAGGAACAGAACTGGCAGTATAGACAATTAAACAAAATAAAATGGGCAATTTTGATTACATAAAATTGAAAAGTTATTGCACAATTAAAACCAACACAATTAAAATGGAAAGGAAAATCACTGGGAAAAAATCTTTGCAGCAAACTTCCAAAAATGACCTTATATTCAACACATATAGGAAATTGGTTCAAATATATAAGAACACTATCCTGTTCCCCAAAGATAAACGATCAAAAGCTATGAACAAGTAGTTCTCAAAGGAAGAAATTCAACAATTATATGAAAGTACTCCAGATTCCTATGAAAAATGCACATTTAAGCAGTCCTGAGTTTCCACCTCATATCCATCAGATTGGCAGAAATGACAAAAAAAGGAAAATTACAATTGTTGGAGGAGTTGTGGGGGAAAAAGGACACATTAATATACTGTCGGTAGAGCTGTGAATTTGTTCAGTAATTCTAGAAAACAATTTAGAACTCTACCCAAAAAGTCATTTACAATCTTTATAATCCCTATAATTTAGCAATACCACTACTAAATCTGTACCTGCAAAGAGATTAAAGGAAAAGATAACTGTGGCATGTGGAAAATATTTATGGCAGTGCTTTATTTTTAATGGCAAATAACTGAAAAGTTAGGAGTTGGTTATATGAATATAATGGAATACTATTGTGTTGTAAGAAAATATTCGAGGGATGTTTTCAGACACACCAGGGGAAATCTGTATAAACTGATGAACAAGTAAAGTGAGTGCAGCAAGGCAAGGACCTAAAAAATTCCCAGTGCACTCCTGAGGCAAAATGCCTTCCACATCCAGAGAAAGAACTATGGAACTGGATCGCAAAATGAAGCAGACTATTTTCTCTTGTGTTATGTTTTCTTTTGGCTTTTTTCATGGTTTCTCCCATTCGTTTTAATTCTTCTATGCAACATGACTAAGGTGAAAATGTATTTAATAAGAATGTATGTGTAGAGCCTATGGATTGCATGCCATTTCCAGGAGGGAGGGGGGAGAAAATCTAAGATTTTTATGGAAGTGATTGTAGAAAACTGAAAACAAATAATTTAAGGGAAAAAAAGAAGTAAACTGAGCAGAGCCCAGAGAACAGTTCACATAGTAACAACAACATTGTGAAGATTTAAAGACTCTGATCAATGTATGATACCAGAGGACTGAAAATGAAATACTCTACCTACCTCCTAACAGAGTTCAGAATCAGACTTAAATTTTTGGATGTGAGCAAGATGAGAATTTGCTTTGCTTGACTATGCATATCTAATACAAGGGTTTTATTTTTCTTTCCTTCAGGCTCAGGGATGGGAAATTGGAAAGGAAGGGAAAGACTAGCAATGAGGTTATTGAACTTTTAAAAAAAAGAGAAAGAAAAGAAGGTTATTAATGCATTTTTTTTTAAATGCATAGAAAAGAAAATAGAGTTTAGTACAAAACAGACAAGCAGGACAGTTTTGGAGATAACATGCTGAATATATTGTATGTTTCAAGAGAAAAGCAAGCTGCTTCTAATACAGATTTGCAGCTTCATGCACAGTCCTATTTTCCTATTCTGCTTTACATATGGTTATTGGCATTGGTTAATAAACAATAGGATAAAGTAATAATAGAATCAAAATAACAGAATAGAAAAAAATGTTTTAACATAAGTCATGGGGGACACCTTATCATAAAAAGGCCATTAAGGCAGGATTTTGCTATAACTAATAAAAACTTATTTTTTCTACAGTCAGCCAACACAGTGGAATCTTACATTCTCTAGACATCTTTTAATCAGTTTCATAATGGAAAAGATGTGGTCTACTGTGGAATTTCACTTGGCAAATCCTTCCTATTACCCTCTAATACAATAATCTAAGATGCCGTCAATGGGTAATAAATTTTTTTCATAAAAATTTCTCACCTTTAGGTGGGAAAGAAGACATACTCAACAGGAGTTACTGGTTTTTTACTTGCTTTTTTGGTAGAAAGAAGGACCAAGGTTTTTCCCCATGCTTTTGCTATTTTCTCTTCCTTTAAATATCTTAAGAGTCCATCTCTCAATGCCCTCACAATCACGTCATCTCCAGCATGGACCTCCTCCATGTACACTTAGTATAGTACAGCAGCTCTTCCCCAGTTTTGTTCTCTTTAGTTCATAGAACTATTGGGATATATCCAATACAGATATGGATACAGATACCCTTATCTCCTCTACCACATGTCAGTCTCACTGTGTACACGGGTCATGTTTTAATCACCTTGTGCCTAGCACAGTAGTTTGCACAATAAATGTTTGTTAAATGATTGGCTAACAAATTAATTTTTAAAGTGTAAGACTCGATTCCTTTCTGGCAAGGGAGACAATATTAATATATATGAAACAATTAGAGTAACAATTAAGTGTTAAACTCTGATGAGAGAAGAGGAGTGTACACTTTCATTGTAAGGAAGAAAAACAAATGCAAGCAGGGCCGAGAGTGAGTAGAATGCCTCAGAAGGACTCCTTGACCTAAATATGTATCCCTAAGCAACCTCCCTTAGGGGCAGCTAGGTGGCACCAGGCCTGGAGTCAAGAAGACCTGAGTTCAGATCCAGCCTCAGACATTTACAAGCTGTGTGACCTTGAGCAAGTCACTTAACATTGTTTGTCTCAGTTTCCTCATCTGTAAAATGAGCCAGAGAAAGAAATGTCAAACCACTCCAGTATCTTTGCCAAGAAAACCCAAAATGGGGTCAGGAAGAGTCAGACATGACTGAAACAACTAAACAGTAGCAGCAAACAAGCAACCTTCCACCAAACTTCAGTGTCAGAAATCCTATCACACAAGATTTATTCCTTTGTATTAAAGCATTGTTTCTAGGTGGTATAGTGGATAATCAGAAAATATTTATTAAGTGTCTACTATGTGCTAGGCACTGAGAATACAAAGAAGGCCAAGACAGACCCTGCCCTCAAGGAGCTCACATTCTAATGGGGGGAGAAAACCTGTAACTAATTAGATACGTATAAGACTCTACGATGGATACCACAGAGTAGACGAAGTTGTTGTGGTTTCATGGTGTATTGTGGCAGCACCATCTCAGAGAATTCAGTCAGATCACCTCTAATCCAAGTATAGGCATTTATTGAGATTGATGCTTCTCATGAAGTGGGCTAAGTTCCAAAAGGAACCAGCAACCTAGTAAGACAACACATGCAAACTTAGAGTGTAATGATGCTGATTATACAACAGAAATTATGAATATTAAAAGAGCAGGAAGGATTTTTTAAGGGATTAGGTAATGGGGAGAGGTCCCTTCTATCGTTCAGTGGTCAAACATCCTGATTGGTTAGCTATTGTGATCCTGTCTGATCAAGATGGATAGTTAGGTATTGTGGTCCTATCTTGGGCTAAATGGATGATGTGATTGTGGTTGAGTATAAGAGCACACCTGTTCAAATATATGAATTGGATCTGGGGGCAGTGACTAGCTAGGGGAGGTGGCTGTATTGAGTCTGGGGGCCTATAGTATGGTTAAAGCCAGATTCTGTGGTTAAATCAGGATATGCCTACTGTTCAGTGGGACTCATAAGGAAGTTAGAATATTGGGGCTGCAGGCAGCTTTCTTAGGATTCCATCATTCTCCCCTCAAAGAGCTGGGGCCCTAATTAATTTGGGAAAAAGGATCAAGGTCTCTGCTTCTGTAGCTTTTTCAGGCTGTCAGTGGATGTAGAGCTGTTCCTGCCTCAATAAGTCCTGAGGAGGAGGTTGATTGGAACTGACCATAGGCCACATCTAGGGGATGATGGGTGGGTGTGAGCTGCCAGCTGTAGGTGAATGACATGTAGTCTGGAAGACACAAATCTGACAGGCAAGTTCAATATGCAGAGCCCAAATATAAGAAGAAACCAAGGGACCCATGATGCGATTATTTACTTCTGACATACAGGATTATCTGATCTTGTTACTTTCCTAAAAATTTCCACTCTGATTCCAATTCCTTTAGGAGGATCAGATGCTGTTGAGGATCCAACCCTCTACATGTATACAATAGTTATCTAAATGAATTTGCTTATAAAAGTCTAGCTTTACTACAATTAGAGTAGACTTTACATCACTTTGACCTTATTTCATACTCATATCTTTTACTAACCACTTGATCTGACTATAGAAATTTGCTATAAAAGGAAAAAGCAGGGACATGCCAGATATGACAGGATTAAACATCCTTAGCCCTGTTTGAATTCAGATAAGAGTCACAGTTATCCATTTCACCTCATAGCCAGACTCAGGAATAGCCAGGGGGGAAATGTTCCTTTTCAAAGGAAGACAATGGGGAAAATGAGGCAGGAGGGTCCCATCTTAGACTGAGGCTAAAACTGTCCTCTTAGCTTTTCCCAGAAGCAAACCTCCACCTGTAGCAGGATCACATTCCCCCTGAATAGTTTGTGGCATTTCTCTCAGATACTGATTTAATGCAGACAAATATATCTAAATTCAAATTCAAAATAAAATCAGTGCATACCAAGGGCTTTTACCTAAAATGACAAGTCTTACCAATCACAGCTTAGGACTAGATACAATTATTTTTACTTTTATGGAGTTGCAATAAGCAATAAAAATTTACCATAACCTACATCTATAAGAAATTTCACTTAACATCTTTCACTTGTTTTTTTTCTTCTTTCAAGTTTAAATGAATCCTGATGTAAAGACAAATAATTAGAAATCATTCTATATTATACATAAACTTGAAATTTCTCAGTAAACAAAGTTCATTCTTTAAGAATTTCATAACCCAAGCAAGCTTTTATTTTTCCCTGGGGACTTCTGACCTTGCCCATCACATAGTTTCCAGGGATCTGGCAAGTTTACAAATAAGAGGAATCAACAAGGACCCTAAACAAGGGACTACCTGCCCATCCTGTGATGTTATTCCTCTGGACTGATGAAAACCACATACTTTCTGCATGGCAAGTCCCCTATTTTCAATCTTATTTAATTTGTTTTGCCCTGACTGATTTTTCTTTTCTCTTGCCAGGATGTCTTTTGGGGTTCCTATATTTTATTTTTAGGATTCCAGTGTATGTTAGCTGGCACATGTGGCCTCCAGTCTCGCCCTATAGCCCTACATTGGAGGCATCCTTGATCATCTTCCTAAAGGAGGGGAGTAGGGAGTGTCTACCCTGTCTATCCTTAGAGCTGCTGTGGGATCAATTTTAGGTTTTATCATTATAACAATAAACCCAAATAACTTAGTTAACAATTTTACAGTTTTCATAAGTCAGAGCCAGATTGCTTTAGCTGTAAGACAGGGTTAACAGGGCTTAATAAAAATTACATAACCCCTTTTAAACAATTTTTCCCATGGTCTTTTAGTCTCAACAAAATTCAGATTAAAACTTGCTTTGTCTAACACCATTTCTGGCCCAAGATGGTCACCCAAATTTTACAACATAAGAGAATTTTACTACAGTACAATATAGAAATACAATAATAACACAAACAGTAAACTTCAAATGACATTAATTGCATTTCCAAATCATTACATATAAAAATTATTGACAGAAGTTTAGGCTTACCATGTGCACAGAGGCTGACTGACTTCTTACCTCATACTGCTCTGGCCCATCCCCTTTTATCCTTTCCCCACAGTTGCAGAGCCTGGTTTTAGGGTTAGTTGAGTCAGAGGTTTGGGAATGAGGGAGAAAGAAGTCACTGAAGCTTGTGTGGGAAGGACTAAGGAACAAATTGTGCTAGGACACTGTACAGTCCAGCACCTGAATTAAAGGGGTGGAGGAGGCATTGAGGAGGGGAATTTGGTGGATAAAGAAGAGGGTCCCTGAGGAACCTACAAGCTTTCTGATAGGGGTTGCTCAGTTTCAGGGAATTTAGCTGAAGCTCCAGGTTCCAGTGGTGTGAGAGCAAGAATTCAGTGGTTTGAGAAGAGAGGTTTGTCTGCCTGCCTAGAGGGGTGGGCTTCAGGGTACCCAGGGACCCAGGACCATTGCCAGGGGGCCCCCTGTAGCTGCTGTGCCTCCCCCCTCTTTCCTTTCTCCAGGTGGGAGAGGGTAACTCAAATTCCCTATCATTCTTCAGCATTCTCTTTCCTTAATCTGATCTGGGATAAGAGGAATTAACAAAGTCTGCTAAACTGTTTTTAGCTGTTCAAACTTTTTACTTTAACCTTAGCCTGGTCACAGCTGGGATCACAGGGAGAAGGATCTTAAGAGTTTTGGTGGGTCTTTTTTTTTTTTAACTTTTACTCAAGTAAACTTCACTTCTGTGTCCACTCCTTAAAAACTTCTATGAAAGTGGGAGCTTTGAACCTACCAAAGGTTCAAAGGTCAAGACAAGTGGGACTCTGGAAAAGATCCAGTGGTGCCTAGTGCCCTCTCGTCTATACTGGGGAGCTTCATCTCTGAGGCTTCTCTTTTTTCAGATATATGCATTTTCCCTATTTATCTTAATGTCAAATAGTATAGTAAATGCTGAGTTATCTTAAACATCAAATTAGGAGAGACAACAATTCACTTAAAATATAACCAGAATAAATTCAATTACCTGGGTCTATATTCCAAATGATATTACACAGATTCTGGGGTTATGATTTTAATACTAACACAAATATACCCCAATTATCACACTTAACAGCATGTTTGATGTAGTTCAGGTCTGGGTTACACAGTAAGAAACCCATAGTTTATTAATTTACCTAAAGCTCTGATTTTTTTTTAATGAATAGGAGTCTCATATAGTCAAGCTTCCAATTTTAACACATATATGGAATTAAAAATTATTTTAAAATTAACTAGTACTTAACTTTAATTTGTAAGGCTTCCTAAGTTCTAGTGAGATATTCCAATCAGATTGAATTATCTTTGGTTGTATCCTGACTCACATAAACCTTTTCTCTTTCTGTCACCCAGGAAAAGGTTAAGTGCTAGTCTTATTCCAAAGTGCAGTCTTGAAACCTGCCTCTCTTTGATCAGTGAAGTGACCCTTTTTCTCTTAGATGAATCTGAAGGGAGAAGTTTCTCCCATCCTGTTTTTTTCCATCTGTCCTTCCACCTCTAGAACTTGGCTAGAGTCCAAGAAAGGAGAGTGAGACAGAGAGATTTTTTTGCCAACAACCTTTCTTTAAGACACCATCAATCTTTCTGGGATAAGAACTCATTGTTTGACAAAAATTGCTGGGAAAACTGGATAACAGTGTGGCGGAAATTAGGCATAGACCCATACCTGACACCGTACACAAGAATAAAGTCCAAATGGGTACATGATTTAGGTATAAAGATTGATACCATGAATAAACTGGAGAAGCAAGGAATAGTGTATTTATCAGATCTATGGAGAAGGGAAGAATTCTTTACTAAAGAAGAGATAGAATGCATTATGAAATGCAAAATGGATAACTTTGAGTACATTAAACTGAGAAGTTTTTGCACAACCAAACCCAATGCAACCAAAATCCGGAGGGATGTAGTAAATTGGGAAAAAATTTTTACAGCTAAGCTCGGGGATAAAGGCCTCATTTCTAGAATATATAGAGAACTGACCCAAATGTATAATCATACAAGTCATTCCCCAATTGATAAATGGTCAAAGGATATGAACAGGCAATTTTCAGAGGAAGAAATTAAAGCTATCTATAATCATATGAAAAAATGCTCTAAATCACTATTGGTTAGAGAGATGCAAATCAAAACAACTCTGAGGTACCACATCACACCTATAAGATTGGCAAACATGACAGAACAAGAAAATGATAAATGCTGGAGAGGATGTGGGAGAGTTGGAACACTAATTCATTGTTGGTGGAGCTGTGAGCGCATCCAACCATTCTGGAGAGCAATTTGGAACTATGCCCAAAGGGCTACAAAAATGTGCATACCCTTTGACCCAGCAATATCGCTACTAGGACTATATCCCCAAGAGGTCATAAAAATGGGAAAGGGTCCCACATGTACAAAAATATTTATAGCAGCACTCTATGTAGTTGCCAAAAACTGGAAGTCAAGGGGATGTCCATCAATTGGGGAATGGCTGAATAAATTATGGTATATGAATGTAATGGAGTACTATTGTGCCATAAGAAATGATGAACAAGAAGACTTCAGAGAGGCCTGGAAGGACTTATATGACCTGATGCTGAGTGAAAGGAGCAGAACCAGGAGAACTTTATGCACAGCAACAACCACAGTGTGTGAGAGTTTTTTCTGGTAGACTTAGATTTTTGTAATAACACAAGAACTTCTGAAAAAAAAAAAAAAATCCCAATGGTGGACCTCAAGGCAAAAAGCCTTCCACACTCAGAGAGAGAAATATGGAAGTCACTCACATAATGTAGCAGATCATGTTTGTGTATGTGTATCTGTTTGTGTATCATGTTCTGATTTGTTATACGGATTCTTTCATTTATCTTAGTCTGACTACACAGCATGACGATAGTGAAAATATACTCAATAGGAAAGTATATGTAGAATCTATACAGAATTGTATGCAGTCGTGGGGAGGGAGGGAGGTAGTGGGGGGTGGGTGGGGAGGGATAAAATCGCAATTGTATGGCAGTGATTGTTAAACATTAAAAAAAATAAAAAAATTAATAAAAAAAAAAAAAAGACACCATCAATCTTTCCAATCCAGGTACAGTTTTTTCTTTTCTGGCTAGCTTCATTTTAATCTTACAAGGGGCAGATTCAGAGATTTTTATACAGACACAAAGCAGATAAATAGAAACAGAAAGCACAGGTGGTGAAAACTTTTATTGGTCCTCTACATTTTACTGAGACCCAGCTTTATTACAGCTTAGTAGTTCCATGGGATGGCAGTTGGGACTGAATGCCAGTGAGCCTAAGTAAATCCCCCATATTCATCTCTTCGGTGGCATCCCACCAGAAGGATGAGGGGGAAAAGTGAATTCAGAAAGAACTCCCCTCAAAATTCCCAAACAGAGCATCCTCTGTCTGGAAGGAATTTGCCGGCCTACAAGGGCCATGGGCAGCCCACATGATCCAGTCAAGCCTTCCTAGGTGCTTGAAGGACGTCTCAGCTAAGAGAAGGGAAAAAGATAGACTTCTCATGAAGTGGGCTAAGTTCCAAGAAGAACCAGCAACTTAGTAAGACCACACAGGCAAACTTAGAGTGTAATGATGCTGATTATACAGAAGAAATTATGAATATCAAAAGGGCAGGAAGGATTTGTTAAGGGATTAGGTAATGGGGAGAGGTCCCTTCTATGGTTCAGTGGTTAAACATTCTAATCATGCTGCCCTCTGTTTGGCTAATTATTGTAGTCCTGTCTTGGGCTAAACGGATGATGTGATTGTGTTTGAGTATAAGAACTCACCTTTCAAATATGTGAATTGGATCTGGGGGCAATGGCTAGCTAGGGGCAATGGCTGTATTGAGTCTAGGGGTCAGATTGTGTGGTTAAATCAGGACATGCCTGTTGTTCAGTGGGACCCATAAGGAAATTAAAATATTGGGGCTAGGGAGAGCTTTATTAGGATTCCATCAAAGATAATCTTAGCAGTTTGGGGGAACTAGGAAAGGCTTCCTAAAGAAAGTAGGGCCTAAGCTGAATTTTTAAGGAAACCATGAAAACTAAGAGGCAGAGGTGAAGGGGCAAAGCATTTAGGAATGAGAGGTAGTCAGTACAAAGGCATAGACACAGAAGATGAAGTATCAAGAGTACCTGGAGGGGATTAAAGTATAAGAAATTCAGAAAAAGGCTGTGACCAAGTTATGAAGTGCTTTATATATAAGGAGATTTTATATTTGCCTAGAGAAAGTGAAGAGCTCTGGAGCTCGTTGACCAGGGAGGTGATATTGTCAGGCCTACCTTTTAGAAAAATCACCTTGGCAGCAGAGTGGAGGAGTGAGAGACTTGAAGCAGGAAGCCCAGTTAGAAGAGGTAATGAGGACCCGATCTAGAGTTGTAGCTGTGTGAATTAAGAGAAAGGGGCATATGCAAGAGACGTTGTGAAGGTAGAAATGACAAGATTTAGCAATGGATTAGTTACATAGGCTGAGTGAGTGTAAAGAGTCCAAGATGACATAGATTGTAGGCCTGGGCAACTGGGAAGATGACAGTACCCTCAAAAGTAATAGAAAAGTTTGGAGGGAAAGATAATGAGTCCTGTTTTAGAAATATTAAATTTGAGATGGAATCAGAAAGACCTAAATTGAAGCCCACCCTCAGATATAGGCTTTATGATGTTAGATAAGTAACTTAACTTCTCTGTGCCTTAGTTTTCTCACCTATAAAATGAAAGTTGGATTCAGTGACCTCTAAGGTCTCTTCTAGCTCTAAACCTATCATCCTCTGATCCTACGTATACCTCCCCCTCCCCTGCCCCCATCTCACCCAATTCACACTGGCAGGTTGGATTCCCAGAGGGGGTGACTGCTACCTAAGTTTCTAGATCATCCTATAGGTGCTTTCTCCTAACACTGTAGCTCATGAGCCCCCACTACTATGTTTCTTATGAACAATCAGCCAGTAGATTAAGTTCTTTACTCAATTGGTACAGAAAAAAAAAAGTCGTTATAAAGCTCCGTTAGGCATATTCTCCCATAAAAACAGACTGTTATGAAGATGCTGGGTATAATAGTAGTTAGTCACATGTGTAGGAAACATATATGGGCAAGGCAACTCACAAATCCAGAACAGCAAGCTCTCTATGTCCTTTCTTTCTCCAGAGAACCCTGATGAAGTTCACTGTGGGACAGGCCATTAGTAACCATGACAGACAAATCATTCTACTGCTAGGTTGGGCTGGCATAGACCATAGTGTCCCAGCTGAACAACTGGCTCAACTGGGCTTCCTCAGTATTATAATACTCAGTCTTGATTTATACACCCTATCAATTCTTCCTTAGCAATAACTCTCTCATTTGGTCCATACTCATATTTCCACTTCCATTCTAGAACAGGCCTAGAAACATTTGCCTGAAATAACTGTCCAACAGGTTTTCTCAGTCTCCATTCCCCATCCCTCACTTTGCCCAATTCATTGTTTATCCTACTGCCAGATTAATCTTCTTTATACATAATTCATCATGTTGCCTAATGCTCTCCAAATAGAGTTTGGACTCCATTGTCTAGCATCAAGACCCTATACAGTATGGTATGATCTCACTTTCTAGTCTTAACTTGTATTACTCTTTTAGCTATCTATTCTCTCAATCCAACTACTACTCTCTCTTCCCTGGATACATCTTTCTTCCTTATGCCTCCACTATACTTCAAATGAGATAAGTTAATAGAACAGACAAGCAATCTCACTTTCACGTTTTCCCTGTTTATATACTGGGTTGTTTGGGGTTTGGGGAGGAGCTGATAGAAGGGGGTTATTGGTCAGGAAGGCCTGAAATTTCATCAAGTGGATTGGTGGGACTCAATGGATCAGGGTCCCCTTGATCAACCAACCCCAATCTCACTTTGATACACTTTTTTTTTAATGATCTGTATCTCCTGAGATAAGGAGATAAAGATTTGAGATATTTGAGATCAATGAAATGATATTTGTTTAAAAAAACAAAAAAGGACTTAGCACAGTACCTGGTACATAGGCACTATATAAATGTTTATTCCCTTCCCCTCTGCTTCCTTTCCTGAGTTAGTACAATCAAATCCTCTTCTGTAGGGGGAATTAGAAATAACTTTCCTTCATCTTTATGAGTTTTAAGACAGAACTCGTCTTGCTGATCTGTGATGTGGGCTTATATTATATAAGCTGTTTTGAGCAAGACCCCTTACTACATTCTTGGGCTTCTGATTAGAAATGAGACAGCAAAGAAGGAAATGGGGTGAAATGTTGTTAATACCTGAGATGGCTTTGTCTCAGTATAAGATCTTTCATTGTAGCTCTTCTTCCTTCTGTCAAGCAGAAAATTAACACTTCTCATATACAGCCTACCTTTTAGGTACAAATATTTTTGTTCCTTTTTTGCAGATAGGGATTAAATAATTTATAATAGTTTATATTTAAGTTTATAATAATTTATAATTTAATAATAGTTTTAAGTAATTCATCCAATATCACATAAATCATTGCCAAAACTAAGACTAGAACTTAGGGCTATCTGATTCTTTTCCACTAGAAAACTTTGCTTCCCCTATTTATTTTGCTCTATCCAATCAGAGACTGAAGTGGTCAGCTAGCGTTATATGTGAAGATGAAGTTGAACAGCAGTAAGTAGAGAGTAGCCTATTTTGTGGGAGAGAAATAAATAGCATTACAGCAGTATAATTTTGAGTAGAACTATCTTTTTATGAGCATGGCAGGAGTTGCTCCAAAAGCAAATAGTAGTACACTCAAGAACTGTCCAGTAATCTTATCCTTCTTGTCAACATTGATCAGTTCTTTGCTACAGGACTGTGCCCATGCTAGGGGCATTCAACAGAAGCATGAGGGAACTTGGAAGGCTGCAAGAAGAAGGTAAAAAGCTGATCTGAAATGTTCATTTCATAAGTCCATTGAAAGAAGGCCAAAAGAACTGAATCTATTTACTCTAGAAAAAGTTGGAGAGGGACTAAATAGCATTCTTCAATTAATGAAGGAAGATAAAATGACTAAATAGGCTGAAGCTGTAAGACATTTGGAAGGACTTTCAGACTGTAAGCATTCTGAGACACTGAAATAACCATAAAGAAAATCACAATTTACATTTCTCTACAATAATATGCCCTTTGACTCAATCATTAAGTTTCCTTCTGTCCTTATTACTCTTTCTGTTGGTTTATCTGTTTGTGGGCTAGGTTTTCATTCAGGCTTTCTCTCTTTTGGTATTTGAGATTTTCTCTCATATTCCCTGTTACTCACTTTTGGGAGTCCTCCTCACCCACTGAAGTCTTCCCCTTTCCACTATTGTCCAAACCCTTAAAGCTTAGCTGCTAAGCTCCCTCAGTCTCCTCATGTTAGGAAATCTAGGAGTCCCTTTTCACTCAGTCTCAGTGACTCCTTTAACCTGTGACTGTTTACCACAACTGTCCTGACACAGTTTTCTTTCTTTTTTTATCCAACCCCTTCAAATTTTTTAATTGACTATAATTGGTTTTTCTAATCCTGAACTTAAAAATGCAAAAAACTGTGTCCATATACAAAGTAGAAAGGGAGTTGTATATGTAATAGTGAATTTATGTTCCCTAATACTTCCTTTTTAAAAAGTATATTGTATAATAAATCCAGCATTTTACTTTCAAAACTACCCTGTTTATCTTTGCTTCTTTCTGCATTTCCATCTGAACTCCTCTATGTACATTTTTAAATGTTTCTATGATTCTCATATTTTCCCCCCTTTTTGGCATCATTGTTGCTACCCTTCTCTCCTTCCCTCTTCCTTTTCCTAATTAAAAACAGAGGGGGGAAAAAAGAATCCTTGTAACATATAAACATAATCAAGGAAAACATCCATGTAGTGGCCATATCCAAAAACATAAGACTCCTTCCACGCCATGAGTCCATCACCTCTCTGTCAGATGAGAAACATGTTTCATGTAGGCCTTTCAGAGATGCTTTAACCAGAGTTCTTAAGACTTTTCAAGATTTTTTTTGTTTATGGTGTTGTCATTATATAAATTGTCCTCCTGTTTCTGCTCATTTCACTTTGTATTATTTAATGTTAATCATGATTCTCTGAAATCATCTCTTTTGTCATTTCTTACTGTGTAATAATATTCCATTAGATTTGTTCAGCCATTCTCTGATTGATGATCACCCTTTAATTTCCAGGTCTTTGTTTCTTTCCTTTTTTGGTTTTTGTTTTTCCTTTCACTCCCTCTTTAATATCAATAGGTTAGTTATGTTTTGAAATATTCCTTCTTTGGCATTATCTTCCCTCTTAACATCCCTCCCCATCCCCATCTGTTTCTCTGTTGAGATTCATGTATTTCTGCACCAAACATGTGTGTGTGTGTGTATTTATTTAACCCTTCTTTGTCTGATTCAGAGAAGAATGAATTTCATCCAAAACCCACTCCTCCTGTATCTTCTATGTTTGTATACTTTTTCTCACACACTTCAGTTGTGAAAAATAGTAAATCCCTTCCCTTCTTCCTCCTTTCTACATTAATATATTCCTTTTAACCTCACTTTCTTTCCCTTCTTAAAACCCTCAAAATAGAACTAATGCACCCCCAAGTCCTCTTTTTCTTACTTAATTTCATTCATACCTTTAAAGACATTAAAATTCTGAAAGGATACTGTTTCTTCTCCCCATTAGAATTTTAGCATTTTATCATAGAGCTACCCTTCCATTTCCTCAAATAAATTTACCTTTCTAGATTTGCCTGGACTCTTGTTGCAAACATTTCAGAATTCCTACTCAGCTCTGATTTTTTCCACCAAAAATACTGGAAAGTCCTCTATTTCATTGAGTCTGTTTTTCCCCCCCAAAAGTTTATACTTTGTCTGATTTTTACATTCTCTTTTCTTTTAAATGGCTAGGCAGAATCAATATCTTCTTGTTCAAATTGGTTGTTTGGGTGCAGTCACTGTCATGAGGAAGCCCTATACCTAGATCCTAAGTCTCAAGATTACCCTACTCACTTGTGTAAATTACAGAGAATATACAGGCTTGGCTGGAAGTAGGAATATTGAACAAGAGCACCGAGTGTAAAGATTTTCTAGAGGTTAATTCATGAGATTTTTATCTAATGTGTGTATAGTAGAGGGGAAGAACATTATTTTCCTATAGATTAAATTCATAATTACTATGTAACTGATGCATTTCTTTTGAGTTTTGGCTTCTGGAGCAATTTAGAGAAAGCAACTGACTAGTCAGCCAACTTGCTCAGACTGTGCCTGATGTCTTTTCTGGTTGGCTGTTGTTACTTTGTGTCTAGGTTAGGTCAGGTTTTAAAAGGAGTCATGAGAGGTAGAGGCAGTAGGCTCAGGTTCCACATGGTTTAGTTAAATTTTGCTTTGAGTAATGGCCACAGACTTCACTTCCGAACACAGTCCATTGTCTTGAATGCGTATCACTAGTAAAGAGCAGTAGAGGGATATATTTAAAATTATATATAAATATGTAAATATATGAAAAATTAAAACACTTGTAATGCATATAGTAATCCTGGATTGGAAGTATCTTTGTAGGAAAAGGCTAACATGATGTTTAGAAAGGTAATAGAGACTATTGAAAATTTTCTGAGAGAAAAAAAAAGCTGTTTCTCTGGAATGGTGTGAATATAGTCCTGTCTCAAGACACAGGGATGGATTAGTTTTGCAAGCCTTCAACTAGCCCAAGGACTTTATTTTCCCAAACACCAAGGGATACTCTTACTTGTATATAAATGACAGAAAAAGGTGAAGTGGTTGAAGAACTAGCCAATGATAATTTTCTAACATTTGCTTTTTCCAGCTCTCCTGCTTGAGTTAGGCCATGTGAAGTAGGACTGACTAAAGCAGCCAGCTTCTCATGGTGCAATGTTTGAACTTAATCATAGAAAAGCAGACAGTTGGCTCAGACATTTTTCATTCTTGTTATTATTGACTTAGCTGGTGTTCAGCCAATAGGAGGTTAATGGCTACTATGGGGTACGAGATTTCATTTTGACAACATGCACATCAGATGATGCCAGTGGATTATAAGCTCCTTGACGGCAAGGACTGTCTTAACTGTGTATCTTTGGGATATACCTGACACACAGTAGGTGTTTAACAAATGCTTACTTGCTAACTGTTGAGAGCTAGTGAAAAGCTGCCTGAGAGGTGAAACTTCAAGTAAACTATTAACCACAAAAGTGCACATTTCTCTTTCTTTTGGCTTAGAATGGGACCAAAATCTGAGGTGTTTATTTCACAAGAACTTGTATTTCTCTAGGTCCAAGTGTCCTGAGTGCCCCAGTGAGAGTGCAGGGCTAAGGCTGGATCAGGGAAGCATTTAAAGAGCACATGTTCATAAGGACCTCCTGTCCCCCAGGACACTGAGGACAGGACACAGTAGCTAAAGTTGTTGTGCAAGACAGTTGCAACAGCTGCTTCTGTAGGCTCTCCAGCTTGTCCTGGCTCTAGTTAAAGAAACTCAGGAGATTCAAGAGATCCTACTGGTGAAGGGAAGAGGAAAATAATTTTAAACCAACAGCCAGTTCTGTAACACATTCAGAGCTTCATTTTCTTGTCTGTACTTATACAATAATCACATGCCCTTTTTAATCTTAATTTTTAAGATTTTTTTAAAATTTTAATTTAATCTTTTAATATTTAATAGTCTTGACAAAGTTTTTTTTCTCTTTCTCTTTACACAGGGGAGCTTCCAGCATCCCAGGCAGCTGACAGCCTCCAAGAACTGAACCATGATACAGGAGGGAGTCCCAAAGCTTTTACCATTGAAGGGATGAAGTTGGAGGTTCAGCCAAGACCAAAATCCACTAAGCCCTCTAAGCTTCATCCTGCAAAACCAAAAATTACTCAGAAATCATCAAAAATCAGGAACTATAATGTGAAAGACTAACCTTAATATGACAGTGCCCAGTGTAATTGGGATAGAGGAGCAAGGCAGGAAAGTAGGTTCCTAGATTCAGAATAGAAACTCCAATATTATAAGTTCTGTTGGAGATGGCTTTATTGGTGTTGCCTACAGAGTTAATTAAAATTAACTAGCATCTTAGCTTTTATATTAGTCTTGATGGTAGGTTATTAGCAGTCCCATGTGGCATAAATACTTATATTATGAATCAAAACTAAAGAATGTCATGAAAATCTCTTACTCCCCAGGTAACAGTAGCAAAAATGACCTACTGTTACACTGAGGCTTGGTTCTCTGTTAATCAGACCCATCCAGTGACTAATCTTCTGTTTCTAGGATATATGGACAGTGTCCAGTTCTGCCTGAATTCCATATGTGTGATGGGCATTCTTTCTTTTTTTCAGAAAACTTGGTAAGAGAGCAGGAAGAGGACATCCTCTATAGTAGAAGTGTTTCTCATGTATTTTTCCCTCACAATGTTTAACTGTTATTGTGATAGAGCTTCTCAGTGCCAACCTTGCAAGAGGAAGAGGGCCATATCCTTTGGACCTTATACTTCCAGAGGTCTTCCATACTCTCTTGGGATACTTTGATAAGGAGACCTACAGAGTGGTGTGACACTAAGAAAGCAAACATCTTCATACTAATCCAAAGTTATCCCCTGCCACCCTTTTGTTAGCCCCACAGATGCTTCCTCTTTAGTGAGACATCCAGTGTCATTAATTCAAACTGAATCCCTCATTGCAAAAGGTTGAGTCCTTTCATGCTTTGAGGTCCTACATTTCAAGAGGCTGGAACAAGCATTTCTATCCCAAGGCATGAGCTCAGCCTTATTGCCAACATCTAGAAATGGGTCATGATAGAGTTATTTCTAAATAGTCGGGATCATTTCAGTGTGCTGCAGGCTGTGGACATAGCTACTTATTTTTTTCTGTGGCACACCCTACTATGAGTTTTGAATTTCCAAAGGCCTACCTTAGATCTCATTAGCATTCCCCTTGTAAAGCAAGAATCATATGTGGCCAGGCACCTGTGTCATTCTCAATAGCGTCTTATCCACTTTATGTCACTAACCTAAGTGTTTTTCCCAACCAGGACCAATATGAGTAGCCTTGGGATCCAGAGACAGAATGAGGGACCTAAACATTGCCTTCTTTCTATTGGCAAAAAGGTGATAAACTAGAGGTACAGAGTAAGACATTTTCAGAAAAAGCCAGTGTGTTGATTTGTTTTTTTGTTTTCATTTTTTTGCTTACTATATTTATCTGTTAGGGGATAAAGGAGGAGGGAAGGGAGGGAAGGAAGGGAAGGGAGGAGGGAAGGGTATAACTTATTTAGTGATAGAGATGCAAAAAAAAAATAGCATCAACAAAATACTTAAAATACACAGAAGAAAAAAGCTGACAAGGGGACACTAGGTCAAGTTTGTCACTACCTTGTAAATTTACATTTATGCAATAGTCCCTTTTTGTTCTTTGTATGTTGAAATGTTTGTGTTGATGACTGCTAAGTTCATAATAAAAAGAAAACATTTAAAGACTATTCAGCTACAAAAGCATATGTTTCCAACTTTTTTCCATACAACCAAAAGGTTCCTTTCACCAACCACGCATCTGTTACAATGGTCCTGCCATTTACCCAGATGGAACTCACATGCAATGCCCTTGTTACAAAAACAGCCAGTACTAGATGTCAGCACTGGCCCGGCCCTATACTCAAATGCCCCTCCTCCTTCCCCCATTTCTATTTTGTCTTTTTCCAGAACTCTCAACCTTTCCCTACTCTTAGTGGAACACTTAGTTTAGTCAATGCAAAGGTACCCATTGTACCACCCACACTTGTTCAGTATATGGTGCCATGACTTATGGTCTCTCAAGATTTCAAATGGCCTCCTCCCACATCTCTACCTGCCTAATCAACCCTCCCTTTCTTTCAAGATATAGTTTAGGATCTACCTTCTAGATAAAACTTTCCCAGATTTCATACTTTCCCCCACCTCCAACTCTAAGTGATTCCTCCTTCCAGGATCTCTCAAAACACTGTTTTGCCCCTCCTCTGCATTTGTACTATTAAAATTGTTATCTTACCCACTAGATTATAAGAGCAGAGACTGTGGTTTCATTGTTGTATTACTGCAATCTGCCATCTACAGAGTATACATTAAGTGGGTTATTGAATTTGACTTAAGCAGCTAGATTTTTCTCAGGGCTTTGAGTTAACATTTATCATTTTCCTGTCAGTTTCCTTTTGTAGAAAATGTAGCTCACAGGCTAAAGTAAACAAGCAGCTCCCTAACCTTCCCAGGATTTGTAGGAGCCTCAGTCTACTGCTGCAAGGTGCTATAAATACCATTAGTGTTACCTGTCCACATAAGTGCTTGCTATATAATCAGAGAACTTTAGAGAGATTTGAAAACATCTTTGCCTTCCTATAATCCAATGTATCCGTAGTTTGCTTCGGCTAAATTTGTATTCACCAGCAGGAAAAGGAAGAATAGGTTTAGAATTTACCTACTTGGCCTTATGTCTGGTTATTTTAAAGAGTCCTTTATTCGGGAAAATACAGTATACAGTATGTTGCACTTCAGAGATCTATGGAGTTCACTACTTAAGACTTGTCTTCAAAAAGTTAAGAGAGTAGAATGAACCCACAAAGTCAAATTTTGCTCCAAAGGGTAGCAAAGCTTACCAAAAACAATGTCATCTCCGGAGAGAAGCTACAAATGACATTACTTCTAAAATCAGTAGAGAAAGAGGGAGACCTGATTTAAGAACTTCAGATTTCTAGTGAGCTCTAGATAGAAAATGAGAATTTCTTGAAATTAAGAGGAGACAGAACAAAGGCCATTAAAGTGACAACTTGAGTGACTGGAGAGAGGAAACAAAGAAATGACTGAAGTACCACAGGTCAACCTTTCCTCTTCAGGAATCAGTGCTGATCCACCTTTTGGGCATTTGTTAAGTTCCGATATAGTTCCTCTTCTCTTCCGATGGAGTTTCCAGATTCATCTACAAAGGAAGGGGAGGAGGGGAAACCAGAACAGTAAGGTCCTATTTCCTCCAACCAAGTTTTTGAGGACTTGGAGGCTGGTAGAACAAAGAACTCTAAACGAGGGATTAGGAAGAAATCCTCATAGCGTCAAAGAAAAAGACCTCGTTCAATTGCGCTCATGCCACTACTCATTTCTTCTTGCCCCTAAATGCATACTTTCCCCTCTAAGTGTTTTTCTGCGAAGCAACTCCTTTTTCCAGGAATGCCCCTAAGCCCAGGTCATGGTCAAAATCCTCTCCTTTCTTCAAGGCTTGGCGAGCTCCGCCGTCACCTCCCATTCCTTCTCGTTCAGAAGTAGCGTGTCCCCTCTCCCAAGCACACTGGCCCTCTACTCCTTTCCACTATCGTGTGCCACTGTTACTTTGTAAACATTCTATCTCCCTCACTAGACCGTAAGTTCCTAGAGGACAGATTTGTAAACGCAGCTCAATGCATTTTCTTTCACAAATGTAAGATCACCTGGCTATCAAAGGAGTTAAAAAGTGTTCCTCAAATCGGGTTCACTCTCGCAGAGATATCTGCCAACATGGATAATGGCAAATTGAATGTTCTCAAAGAGCCCACGGGGCCAAAGCAACCGGTTAAGTGGGTTTGCATTTACCCGGTGTCCTACGGAGTGCAAGGAGAAGAGGGAGAAGGCTCCCGGCGCACGGGGTGTCCGAGACGGCCCCGCTGGAGTGCCGCAGCCTCTGCCCAAGCCCTACTGACAGGTGGGGTCGGGCCTAAGGAAAGCGAGACACAGATCTTTCGCAGCAAAATGGGGCCCGGAATGGTCTCGGGCAGGAGAAACTGGCACGATGCCCGAGGGCGAAGAGGGAGAGATGGGGTCCGGTAGGCCGCGTGCCCTCCCCCGGGGGTCCAGGAAGGATGAGCGGGAGGGGGCGCGCCCCGCCCCGGGGGCCGAGGGCGAGGGAAGCGTGGAGCCGGCTGGGCCGCTGCCCGTGAACTGCAGTAACCTCGGCCGGGGTGAACGACCGCACATAAGCCAAGGCGGCTTCCATGCGCGTCCACCGCCGGACGCGGGCCTGCGCCCAGCTCGGCGAGCAGCCCGGCGGGCTCGCGCCCGACTCCCCCACCCACTCAGTCATCACCTCACCCTATCGCCTAGCAACTCCTACACAGGCCCCGCCATTGGCCCGGCCCGGCAGGGGCGCGCACGCCCCTACCCTCCAGATTGGCCTAGGCGGAGTGAATGGGTCGAGGGCCCCCCAGCCAGCCCCAGCCTCTCCGTTTCTTCCCTAAGCGGCGGCGTGGGAACGGCCGTGCGCGGCGAGGCTAGGCCGAGGCGCCCCCACGCTACCTGTGCCCCCCTTTCTGCCCCACATAAGCACCCCATCTTTCCCATTCCCCGCTCCCTCCGGGGGCTATTCGTACACTTGGCGCTCGGGGACCTTCCGGCGCCGTCTGCACACTTGGCCCGCTTTCCCGCCCCCCTGCTCCCGACACACCCACCCACCCACCCGAAATCACGCGCGCGGGAGTCCCGGGTTTGATCTGGAAGTGGGAATGGGGATGGGGGTGGGGGTGGAGAGAACGGCCCAGACCGAAGACTGGGTCGAGGGCAAGCGCAGATCACCCCACCTCCACCTCGCCTCGGGCCGGGAAGAGGGTTTGGGCCACCCGCGACAATTCAGCCACCAGCCAGAGAGCCGCCGGGGGCGTGGGGGTGGGGTAGAGCAGGAAAATGGGGATGCCCGGAGGGGGCGAGGGTGGGGGGAGGAGGAGGATGGGCTGCCTGGCCCCGCCTCCCGCGCCGGCCCCCGCCCTGGGGGCACTCCTCCGCCCCTCCTCCGTCCAGGGTCCCCTCTCTGGGACTCGCGCCAGCCCCGCGCACTGGGATCACCCCACGGCCGGCTCCGGGAGCCGGGCCCGGCCGCTCATTGGCCTGCGTGAAAGAGCCAAACTGTCAGCCCATGTGGCGTGGCCACGGGAGGATGGCAGCTGTTTAAATAGAGTCGGGAGCTGGAGCTAGAGGGAGACAGAGAGAAAGGAAGCGGCGGCCGCAGCCCGAGCAGCAGCAGCAGCAGCAGCAGCTCCACTCCGCCTCCCGCCCCGGGATCCCTCGGCCGGCATCCCTCGCTCCCCGCCGCCGCCAGCATCAGCAGCACCCCCGCGGCCTGACCGAGCCGGGCCCAGACCCCCTCTCCCGTCACGCAGCCCCGCGGCTGGCCCAGGTAACCGACAGACAAAAAAAAAAAAAAAAAGAAAGAAAACCCGACAGCGTGCTTCCCCCCTCCGCCCCTGGCGACCGAGGGCTGGGGAGCTGGGATGTAGCGGGGGCCCTCGGAAGCTCCACATCCGAGGTCCGAGGTCAAGGCCGCCGGCGAGCAGAGCGCGGGGCGCTGGAGACCCTCGTGCTCCGGGGCGGGGGGGGGGGAACCAACCCGCCCCCCTCCCCCATCGAGCTTGGCCTTGCCTGCCCTGCCCTCCCCCATCCCTCCATCCAGGACTTGGATCCAAGCCACCTGGGCCCCACCAGGGGCAGAGCAACGTGGGCCGAGTTCAGGCCCTGCCCGGGAGAGGAAGGGGGGGTGCCGTAATAACCGGGTGTGCGCTTCCTCGTTAAAGCCCATGCGGTGCTCCTGGCCCAGTAACTACTACCGTGTGGATGCTGAAGGAGGAGCTTACCTGCCTCTGGAGCTTGTGCCCAGGCACGGCTCCCTCTGCTTCTCTTAGGCAGTTTGGGGAGCCTGTAAAGTGAAGGGGAGACCGGATGTGTGCTTGCTTAGCCTTTCGTCAAGTAGTTTATACCTCGCCAAAGCAACTGGACTCAAATTCACCTCTTTTATTTAAATGCCCCTTCCCTGCCTGCTTCCCTTATCCCCCCCACCCCCACCCTTAGCTGCACTTTAACCTTTGCTATGGAAAGAGCAGTTAGGCATCACATTCCTGAGCTGACCCTAAACCTCCTTTCCAAAGAAGGTTAAGCTGTTGGTAGTCGATCTTTCAGCGGATCAGGGGCCTGACCAAGGAACAGAAGGGAATCTGGTTTGAAAATCCACCTCAGTGGCAGGGAATCCTTCCTGCTCAGGAAGGTAGGGGGAGGGGAGGAGGGGAGCAGATGAGCTAGAATGGGGGATGGGGGAAATGCAACGAGTAGGTGAGGTAATAGCAGAGGAGAGAGAAGGAGAGATGGAAATGGAGGGTGCTTGCTGCATTGTGCAGGTTCTGCAAACAGCCATTTTGATCTCAGCCCTTGGAGATGGAGTTACACACAGGCTTGGCCAGGGCCACAGCTACAAACAGACCTGAAGATTAAAAAAAAAATACTCCGCTCCTCTCTCTTGCTTCAGCCTCCTCCTCACCCTGCACATAATGCAGCCTCTGTGTGTGTATGGGGACTCACGAGGCGGGGTACAATCCCTTTCCTGTGAAAAATGCCACTGGAAACGAAGTTCTCAGCTCTGTCTCCTTTTTGTATGTGTGAAGCAGAAACTAGGACAAGCTAAGGGATTTTCTTCATGTTAGCCACCCAGACTAACTAGTCTTGTTGGAGACCATTGGTTGCTGTGGGGGAAAAGTATTCTCCATATCTGGGAGCTTTGTGCTCCCCTCACCTATAGAGTCTCACTCAGCCTGGCCTTTGGAGGTGCTCTCCCCAGGGAGGTGGTGATTACAGAGGTCAGAGCATTGGACTGGAAGGCTGATGACCTGGGTTCCAGTCTTGACTGCCGATAGATAGCTGGGTAACTTTGCACAAGTCACTTCACCACTTCAGGCGTCACATTCCTTCAGAACCTCCAAGGTTCTTTCTAGCTCTGACAGTCAGACCTGGCGAGGGGAGGAAATGACTTTTCTCCTCATCTTGGGGAGTGGCTTTGCTGACAAGCTGCCTGTAGTACCCCCACTAAGGTCCTCTAGGAGAGAAAGCAAATAGAGAACAGAACAGGGAGTGCCAAGGGATGTGGGCTGCATGGAGAAAGGCAGGAGATTTGCAACTACAGGACCTTGGAGGGCCTTTTGTGTATCTTTGAGTAGGTTTGCTGAGGATTTCAACACTGGGTTAAAACTGAGGCCACTGAAGCTTACAGAGTACAAAAGTAAGCAAGGCTACCTCTGTAGCCCCCTTTCCTTCAGGAGCCCCAGCCTGGGCTAAGTGCAGATAGTCACCTCTCCAGCACGGGATATAGGGTAAAACAGATCACCCAGTTAGGAGGCGCAGAGAATGTATTGTGTGCAGAAACATGGACCCATAGCCTTGGAAGTCTGTTCCTGGGAAGCTCAGCCTTGGAGGGGCCCAGCCAACTCAGCCAAGCATTTCCTCCCAACCAGAACTCTATGTGCATAGCAAGTAGGTAGAGAACAGAGGAACTGATTTCTGGAACAAGGCAAGCTGGTGCCTGGGAGTTCCACACCAGTCATATGGAATGGATGAAAGGCTTCTTATTCCACAAGAGAGAGAGCTTTGAGCAGGAGGAAACACTGCTCCCCCAGTAGATCCTACCTGCCCCTGTCATAAGAAGAGAGAATTGAAGCCTACCCTGTGTAAGAGACCTGAGGAAACAGGAGGCTTTTCTCACTTAGAGAAGCCAGAGGATGGATTCCTTTTACAGGAAGGGGACTCCATGCTATCTAATCATTAGCTCTGCCAGGCTCCGGAGGGCTGGTGGAAAACAATTCACCTGTACCATCAAGTTGCTCACATTGTGAGAACATAGCTTCCTCTGGTCTTATCCTTGCTACCCAGGCTTCTGATCCCATGCCCCCTATTATCTCTGTTTCCTAGAACAAGGTTCTTAACTTGGGGTCCATGATCTGGCTTTAAAAAAAATTTTGATAACTGTATTTCTATGTAATCAATCTCCTTTGTAATCCTATATCTTGTTTTATATGTTGAAAAAAATCATTCTGGGAAGGGGTCCATAAACTTGAGCTGATGGCTAAAGGGGTCCGTGAGAGCTAAAAAGGTCATGCACCCCTGGCCTAGAGAGTTCCTGGAACTCTCCATAAAATTACCTGGGACAGAAGGTGTTTTCTACTATCTTGGTGAGCTTAGTCTGAGTATCAGGAACAGTCTGGCCAGTGGAAAGGTAGCCATACTTATTCCTCTCCTTCAGACCCCCTACCTCATACTCCACCCTAGGAGGTGAAAGAGATAGATCCCTCTAGGAAAACTTGACTAGAGAATGGAATTGTAGCAGGACAGACACATGATCCCTTCCTGAATTTCTGAGGTGCTTGTGTGCCAATGACAGGTCAGATTAGAAATGGGGCTGTGGCTCTTGCTCCCTTGAGGAAGCCCCCTAAGGGTTGTTTCTCCCTTCGTGGCTTAGAAATGTGGTTACAATTTACCATTCAGGCTCTAGGACCAGTCTCAGAATGCTGAAATTACCTACTTAAAGAAAGATAAGGAACTAAGCAATAGACCTTCTGTTTGCTTTGGATAATAAGGGAAACCCAGGTGCCCATTCCATCCCCCTGCAAGGTATTAGAATGAAAAGAGATGAGTAGTTCCTCAGACATATCAAACTTGAGGACATGGAAGCTGGGGAATCAGTCCACCAGCATTTTTTAAGTGGCTGCTATCTGTCCATCACTGTACTAAGGGCTGAAGTTATGCTTTAGCTAGAAATTAACCCCACCTCCTACCACCACCTTGGACTTCCTTTAGCATTTATTGCCTGTAACGCTCACACACAGCATGTCCAGTGCTGCTGTTTATCACCATTGATCTTTTTTACGTGTCTCTACCCTATCTTGTTCAATTAGACTATCAATTCCTTGAGGAACTGATCTTGGGGAATCCCCTTGACTCATTTCTTTATCTCCCACAATGCCTTGTATATCATAGATAAATAAATTGTGGGAGCACAGGTTTGAGAACCAGAAGGGCCTTGAGAGGCCAGGTAATCTCAGCACCACCATTTTACAGAGGAGAAATTGAGACCCAAAGAGAATGGAGTAAACCACTTTTCCTAAGACAGTTCAATTGATCTTGAAAGGGGCTGGGATTCAAACCTGTGTCCTGCCCTCCATTGTTGACTGATAAATCTGTTGATAATGAAAGAAGCTCCCATCTCTGGCCTGCCTGGGGAGACCAGAACTGAGAGGGTCACTCTGGCTCAGGGGCAGTTGTGGGGAGCCATCTGGTCTTAATGACTGCCCAGTTGTCAGTGTCAACCACCCTTTTCCTCCAGAGACCTGGCAGTTGCCCAAAAGCCAGTGAGTTCACCTGAGGGAAAGTGGTTAAGCCTTATACCTGGCCCTCCTGTGGGAGGAAGAAGAAAGGGTCATTATGCTTTACAGTCTGGAATCTCATGCTCCCTCCAGAAGACTGGAATGTGGCCTAGTAGAATGAGCCTTGAATCTAGAGTCGGCACCTTAGTTTGGCTACTTGTTCTACCTGTGCAACCTCAGGCGAGTGTTTTCCTCTTCTGTAAGATGAAGGGGTTGGATTAAATGACCTTCTAAGACCCCTTGCAGCCTTGGAGCCTATGACCTGGGTTGGATTTCCTGCTCTGTTACTTAATCAGACAGTTGACCCCATTGTCAGTTTCCTCATCTGTAAAAACCTAAGGGTTTAGACCAGGTAACATTCTAGTTCTGCATCAGTGATCTGGGCCTGGAGTCCTCAGGAGCCAGTGGGGAGATGGAGCCCCTGAGCTTCTAGGCCCTCAGCTAGGGACCTGGGGGGGAGAGTCAGAGAAAGACCAGTGTTAGGGATGATTCCCTATCCATCCTCATAGCCAGGGCTAAGGAAAAGGGAGGCAACAAGCAATACTGTTATTTCTTCTTAAAGTTTCTCTGGGGTGCTGGAGTCCAGAAAGTCAGTCTTTGTGCCTCCTTCCCCAGGGCCCTATTCAGCTCAGCTCCTCCCCCAGAAGCAAAGAGATTTGACTTGGGCCTCTATCTCTGTCAATTTCCCAAGGTCTCCCTGCCCTTTTGTTCTGGCTTTTGGCCTACATACCCTTCTTCTGTTCTTTATCTATTCAGACTTTCTCTCATCTCACTCACTACCTTGTTTGTCTCCAGGTCTCAACTTCTCTACATTATTTGACTTCTGTATCCCCCTCTCTACAGCTTTCTCTCCTTCCCCCATATTCCCACCATGGTTTGGACTCCTTCACTCTCCTCACACTTCCAACATCCCTCCTACCCTTCCATCTCCAACCCACCTCTCATTTTTGCATGGATCAAGTTTTACTCTTTTTAAAAAAATTTTTTCCAAGTCAATCAGCCCACCTGACAAGGCACCATTGCTAAGCACTGGGGACACAAAGAATGGAAAAAAAAACCATCCCTGTTCTCAAAGGGCTCACAGGATATACAAACAAAGTGTAAGATAGGATAAATGGAAGATAATCTCAGAGGGAAGGCACTAAGATTAAAGAGGACTGGGAAAGATTTCTTGCAAAAGGTTGGGCTTTAGTTGAGACTTGAAGCTAAGGACTCTGAAGATGAGGAGGGAAAGGGTTCTGGGCCTGGGGGAGAGTCACTGAAAATGTCCAGAAACTGGAAATTGAGTGTTTAGTTTGAGGAACAGGAGCAGCAAAGAGGCGAGTGTCACTAGATTGCTACACACGTAGAAGAGAGTAAATTTTAAGAAGACTGGGAAGGTAGGAAGGGCCTTGTTTTTAAAACCAGAGTCTTTAATTTTTGATCCTGAAGGATCAAAAAACTTACTTTTTTGTTAAGGTTCAAGGTTCTTGATAGGCAGACAACTCTATTCATGAGTTTCAGAGGAAGTTGAGGGCAGTCTGGAGTAATTTTATTTCCTTTCTCATGGTTAGAAGGGTCTCTTCTTATCACAATGACCTTTTCCTCTCCTTGATTCAGCCCATTTCTGTACTTAGTTATTTTGCCCTACCAATATAGTTCAGCCCTCTACCCCTAAGCAATGCAGTAGGATCCCATGAAGTCCAGAGGCAGAGGTGGTGACTGGTTTCTCCAGGAGAGATGAGCGCCCTCTTGGTGTCTTCAGAGAGGTCTCCCTTGGATCAGCCAGTAAAAGATAGGAGAGGTGATGGGTGGGAACTCTATATAACCAGTTCTTCAGCTTGCTTTTTCCCTTCATATGCTGGGACTCCATCCCTAGTTTTCTGCTTATTACTTCCCCCTCCTTACCCTACAGAGAAGAGCTGAAAAATGGAGGAAGTGGTGATTGCAGGAATGGCGGGCAAGTTACCTGAGTCAGAGAATCTGCAGGAGTTCTGGGATAACTTGATCAGAGGTGTGGACATGGTCACAGATGACGACAGACGGTGGAAAGCAGGTGAGCTTGTGAGGAGCTTGGGCCTTGTAATCAAGGGGGAGAAAGTGACAGGCTAGTGAGAGAGAAGCTTTGGGCTGGAAATAGGAATACCTGCATTCTGGCCAACTTCCATGCCCATCTCTCCCTCTAATTAGCCATGTGACTTTAGGCCAGTCACTTCTCCCCTCTCTGGGGCTGTCTTTCTTCATCTGTAAAATGTAGTGGTTGGACTAGAACAGGAGTTCTTAACCTGGACTCAGTGAATTTAGGGGAGGTTTGGTTTGTTTTTTAAATATTTATAATATTATCTTTAATACTTAATAATATCTTTAATATCAATAACTATGTCAATATAATTGACTTCCTTGGTAATCCTATGTATTTTATCCCATGCATTTAAAAGCATTCTGAAAATTGTCTTTACATATAACTGGAAAAAAATAAAATACTATTAAATTGGAAAATAAAATAAAAACATTCTGAGAAGGGGTCCATAGGCTTGAGCAGACTTGCTAGAGGCGTCCATGGAACAAAAAATGTTAACTGAACTAGATGATCTCTGGTGTCTCCCTCTACTCTCACTCCCTCTTTCCTTTCTGCTGTGAAATGATCTCTCCTGAGCTGGTATCTCTTTCACCCTCAGGGTTCTTGGTCTGTCCTCCTGCCTCCCGACAACATTTTCCAACAGCCTTGGTCCTTTTCCCAAGGACTTCTTTTGGTCCTTCTGCTTCCTGTCCTGTAAAATGAGGGGTTTGGAGCCCATTCTAGCTCTCTGCATCTGTGATCGTTCCCCCCCTGGTTCCTCAGAATTCCCTGGAGGGAATTTCATCTTCCTTTTCCTCTTCCCCACCCCCCCCCACCCCTACCATTGAGATGCTTATCTCCTAGTAGAGTTTTCTTAGTAACTTTCGAGAACGGCCTCTCCTTCCCCTAAGCCTCCTCCAGAACTAGTCCTGAAGGGCTGAGTTGGCAATAGCTTCATTAGCATTTCTTCTCAAATATACTGGTTATATATCCTCATTGTTTTGCTGCAATGCCAACCTCCTCTGTCCAACTTGCCTCCCCTTGGAGAAGGAGGAGGTGCTATGTTTAAATTAGGACCACAAGGTGGGTTAATTCCTCTGAGCTGGTCTTGAAAACCTATTTCTAGGATGTGGTACCAGGAAAGAAAAATTCCTGTTGGAGTCTAGGGGGGGCAAAGTTAATGAAGTGTATTTGGGGGGATGTCTCCAGGCCTTCTCTTCTTGGTTTCCCTGACTAAGCAGAGTGCATGGAGGCTGCTTTCCTCCCCTCAGTCACACAGCCTGTTAGATAAGCACTCACTCTGAACCCCCTTCACGCCCAGCTTGGTTCTTGGGAGCTGTCCTACCTGACAGGCAGGATATGACTCACCCAGAACCAGTCCACAGGGCTCTGCCAACATCAGTCTGGGCCAGACCGGGCCAGGCCAGATTGGGCCGAGGGGCTTCCCAGCTAGGGATGGAGGTGCAGAATGCTGATATGGCCCCTGTGTTCCCCCCAACCTAGCCCACTATAATGTTGTTGTCCAAAACCAGGAGTCCTAATGGTCTGGACTCATGTAATAGTGAGAGGGAGTGAGGGGAACCAGGCTGACTACATAGAAGATTCACTGCTGCCTAGACCACCCAGTCTTTTGTTCCTTGGTTCTCTGCCTCTTCACCCTGGCTAACCCCTTCTTCCCCATAAAGTTTTCTCCTTCCTCTATGATCACTGACTTCTTTGAATTCCTCTTAGCTTAGCTGAGCCACCTCTTGGAATTGTGCTTTTTTAATACACACATCTACTCTAACCTCTTTGAGGGTGAGCAGTGTCATGGGTCTCAGAGTGGTTGATCAATAATTCTTGGCTGGAGAGGAGAGATTGCCATCTGCCTTGGGACCAGACCCCTGGGAGTCTGACTGCGTTTCCTTGCAGGGCTCTATGGACTGCCTAAGAGATCGGGCAAACTAAAGGACCTATCCAAGTTTGATGCTTCCTTCTTTGGGGTCCACCCCAAACAAGCTCACACAATGGACCCCCAACTCCGCTTACTACTAGAAGTGACCTATGAAGCCATCGTGGATGGAGGTGAGTAACTACCCTGGTTAGTTAGGCCTGTGGGGGGAGGAGATAACTCAGCCCTGTTCAGGAACAGGGTCTCTCAGTTGTCCCAAATAGTTCAGAATGGAGCTCCAGGGGAGGTGGGGCATAGTGTCATGAGTAGTGAGAAGTGGGTGGGAAGGGACAGACTCAATCTCTTCTGGAGGCTCCTAGGGAAGAGTGGCTAACTGATTTGTGTTTGAGTCTCCCTTAGCCTTGGCTTAAAGCTAGTGGGTGGACAGGGGCTGGGGAATTGGGGGGGGAATGTGATAGGACACAGTTGCTGTTTCTTACCCAGTCTGTCACTGAGATGTCCTTGATATCTGATAAATTCCTTTGTTTGCTTGCTCTTATCAACCAGGATTTGATCTGGGATGTAAGAAGGAGGTGGGGAAAGAAAAAATTCTTCAGTGGGACAAAAGATGTCACTAGGTTGGGAAATAATGGACTGAGGCTCTAGGATTTCCTGTGGTCTAAGATGGAAGCTGAACTAGGGCTGGAACTCCCCACAAATAGCCTAGGGATGATCTCTGCGAGAAAAAAACAGTCAGCCACCCAGCCTCTATCCCAAGCTGAGCATTCAGACCACAGAGCTGGCTATTGAGGGGGTGGGTTGGGTGTATTTCACAGAGCAGATCAATGACTGACATTTTTTCCAGCTAAATTACACCAGACCCTGCCCCTATTTCCCTAGTCTCCCATCCTCTCCCCTTCCCAAGGCTTTCACCTCCCACTCTCTTCAACTCTGACTCCTAGAGCCAAGCCATAAGGAGAACAGATGTAAACCTTCAGGAACTGCAGATGCAGAGGACCACACAACTGCAGCCACCCTGAGGCTCCCTGCTGCTCACTTGTCTGATGAGCCCACTTCCTCCCACTCCTTCAGTCTAGCATTACCCTCATTCCACACATGCCTGTTGGGAAAGTTCCACCTTATTCCTCTGTCAATGTCTGGCCTTTCTGATGATGCTTCTTCTTGCCAACTTACCCCTTGTGGCCACAGCTCCCAAGTCCACTCTTCTGGCAGCCTTGCATTGCCACAGGTGCTTTTCTTTCTTGGAATAGGTTGTGGTGGCTGCAGGGCCCCTTCCCTGCCTACCTCACCTCTCTTCTCCTCCACCTCTCCTTGCTCTGCTCTCTTCCCTTCCTTTCCCCTGTCTTCTCTGCCTTTTCCTTTTCTGCTCTTCACTCTCACCCTCTCTCTCTAGCTGTGCCTTTGGCAACTATAAACCTTTCTGTCTTTTAATTTCATACTGTCTCTCCTGTTTCGGTTTATGCCTGATACTTTCCTCTCCTACCTCCCTTTTGTAAGCTATCCTAATGCCCTGCCAAACCCACCGAATCTGGACATCCAAAAAAGGCTGCTTAAGGAGCTGCAAAGCTGCTCCTTCGTTAAAGGAGATAGGTAGGTCCTCTGTGGACAGAATAAACACCAGAAAGCTGGGTTGGTCCATTTCTCTTTGTGGGCCTTGGCTCTCTTGAGTAGCCTGAGGGCTTCATACCATTCAAATGCAGGATTTTTCTGGTGGGTGGAATACTATATATATTCCTTGCTTTGATTTGAAATCACTCCTTATTTCCTAGTCTTAGACTCCCACAAGCCAGTGATTGCATGTGGCTTCTAATTTGGAATTGGAACCAGGTTCAAATCTTACCTTTGCCACTTACCACCCGTGTTACCTAGGTCAAGTCACTTAAATTGCTGGGGTCTCAAGTTTCTTCCTCTATAAAATTCAAGCATTGGATAAAATGTATTCTGAGGACCTTTCTAGCCTTGAGTCTATAATCTAGTTGGCAAAAGCTATACCATCTGGCACTACTCCCTTCTTTGGGAAGGGGTTGATGGGCTGAATAGTTCCAGGCCTAGAATCAGAAAGACCTGAGTTCGGATCTTGCCTTAGACACTTGTTCACTGAGTAACCCCAAGTGGCTTACCTGACCTCTCTGACTCAGTTTCCTCATCTGGAAAATGAGGGCATGGGACCTAAGTGCCCATAGAAACCCTTCTTACTCTCTATGGGTAGGGGACCCCGGGGAATTAGGAACCTCCTAACATTTGGGAACATCTTTGGATACTCTTAGCCAATCTTTGACATGGAGGAAGTAGTCACAGCGCACAAGGAAGGGCTGCTGGTTTGTGTCCATACGTGTGTTGGACTGATGTCCAGTGGTCACTTGATGGGCTAGTCAGGGGGTGGGAAACCTGTGACCTTGAGGCCACATGTGGCCCTCTAGGTCCTTAAGTGATAACCTTTGATGTAGAACCATGAAGTTTGGACTCCGTCAAAAGGCCATATCCAGTGTAAGTCAAAACGTAGGAACGTTCATTTATATATGAAGTGTCATTCAGGGAAGATGCAGCCATTTAATCTGTCACAGTGGTACAGGTTGTGCCTTAATTGGGGTGTTTTCAGTGAATGTTAACTAGGCTATCACCTGGATTATTTGCATATATGTCACAGCAGTTTTGGGGGTGGAATGGTGAGGAGATATGCTAGCTAGTTCACTGCTGAGTTGCACCTGGTGAAGAAGAGAGAACTTCCCAAGGGGTTTTCCTTGTTGCTTCTCTGCCTCTGCCCTTGGGAGCCCAAGAAGTGTTTAGTGTCCATCTCTTCCTTGCAGCCCTAAACACTTGGCTTTTGTCTCCTTGGGCTGTCTTATCTTAGCCAACCAGGCCCTTAACATTTGGGTGAGCATTTGGTCATTGATGCATTTAACCTGCTTCCAGCTGAATACCTGCGAACAAGTGCATTCTTGGGAAGAGACAATCCCTCACCTCAATGCATCCCTCTGTTCTCCCAGCGCCTACAGCTCAAATTCATCTTTAAGTCTGGCACTGGACACATTTGACAATTTGCTCTTTGTCCTTCCTTGGTCCTGAGTTCTGTGGACTTGAATGCTAGATCTTATGCAAATGGAGAAATGTGAACCTGTCTTCCCTCCAGCTCTCCTCTTCTCATAGCCTGATAATTCTCAATATCTTCCTGAGTTTCTGAAGAGGAAAAAAAATCCCTGGACTCTTTCCTATTTCACATTCTCTTCCTCCCCTCTACCCATCCCTGCTATCTTATTAGGAAGAATGTTTTCTTGCCCCTGTGGTTTTTCCCCAGCCTAAACTGGGTATTGAAAATCACAGTTTCAGTTAAATTCTGCCATAGGACTAGAGAGGGTCCAGCCAAAAGTAAGGGTCCTCCAAGGCAGAGGAGAGAAAGCTGCCCCTGATAATTAGGGCAGCCCTACCTGCCTGCTAGCGCAGGAGGCAGCCTGCAAATATGCAAGCCCCAAACACTGAGTGTTTTGCTGTCCTGGCAGGCATCAATCCAGCTACCCTCCGAGGAACCAACACTGGTGTTTGGGTGGGTGTGAGTGGATCAGAGACCTCAGAGGCCCTAAGCAGAGACCCAGAAACGCTCTTGGGCTACAGCATGGTTGGCTGCCAACGGGCCATGATGGCTAACAGACTATCCTACTTCTTTGACCTAAAAGGTGGGTAAGGGGGTCAGGAGGACTGACCAAAAGGGATAAACACAGATTTCTGTGCCTTCCAACCACCTCCTACACACACACACACACACACACACACACACACACACACACACACAGCCTCTGTCTTCCCAATAGTAGGGAAGAGAAAGATGCTTCCCTCCTTTTCCCCCTTTCCCAGAGAAGGTAATGGGCAGGTAGGTGGCACAGCGGATAGAACGTTGGGCCTGGAGTCAGGAAGATTCATCTTCCTGAGTTCAAATCCAGCCTCAAACAGTTACAAGCTGTGTGACCTGTTTGCCTCAGTTTCCTCATGTGTCAAATGAACTAGAGAAGGAAATGGCAAACCACTCCAGGATCTTTGCCAAAAGATGGGGTCACAAAGAGTCAGACATGACTGAAAAATGACTGAACAAAAGCACGTTGGTGAGAGAGATGTCATAAAAAAAGCATAGGATTGGAGTCAGAGACCCTGGTGCTGTTCCTTATTGCCAGTATCATTTTGGGCTAGGCCTCACTCAGCTCAAATGTGAAAGGAAAGGTTCAGGCCAGGGGACCTCCAAGGTCCCATCCAGTTTCATCTATGATCCTACAAATGACTTACTGGGGAGCTCTTGGGTCTCTTCTGAGATCGTTAAGGTTCTTCTAAGGTCTTAAATTCTAGGATTCTCTGGGGTTAAAAGTAGATCAGTGCTGCTGATAATGGACCCTGTGGGCCCCAGGCAGGCTGGGGCTGCTTAGAGACTGTCCACAGTCTAGCCCCTGCTTCTTTGTAGACACAGGTCTTTATGGAGATTCCCCTCAACCCCTATGCTCTCCAGCTGTCTCCTCCTCAGCCATGATGGAGACAAAGAGATTTCCCAGTTCTCTCCTCCCCCTCTGCTTCCCCACTACGTGATCCCATCACTTGTGCTCTGGTGTGTAGGACCAAGTATTGCCCTGGACACTGCATGTTCCTCCAGCCTTGTGGCTATGCAGAGTGCGTTCCAGGCCATCAGTTCCGGGGAATGTTGTGCTGCCATTGTGGGGGGCATCAACGTCCTGCTCAAGCCGAACACCTCGGTCCAATTCATGAAGCTGGGCATGCTTAGTCCTGAGGGTGCCTGCAAGTCCTATGATGCTTCAGGTAATGGGGGAGGGGGAGCTTACCCTTACCCTTGTGTTAGGAGCCTTCCACGGGGATGGGGGGAAGGGGAAGGGGCAGGATAGACAAGCAATAGTGAACAAATATGTCTCTGCTTTACCCCAGCTAGCCCCACCTTCTCATAGTGCCATTCAGAAGAAGCAATATGGTATGTAGTGGAAAGTCCGCTGGATTCTACCCCTGACTAGCTATGTGACCCAGGTCAGGTCACTTCTCTTGGTGAGAAACCCACCTCAGAGTGTTGTGGTGAAGATCAAATGAGACAATACATGTAAAGGACTTCCTAGACTCTGAGGCACCACAGGGTCATCAGCTCTGGCAGTGTGCTGTTGTAGAAGGGGCCCTGATCTGCCACCAACTTTCTGTGATATATTAAACTGTTCTCTAGGCCTCAGTTTCCTCATCTACAAAATGAGAAGATTAGACTGCAATGTCTCGGAGGGCCCATGGAGTTGGAAAAATTCTCCCATCATTGATTTCAATAAGTCTGACCCAGTAAAAAACTGGGTAGTGATCTGGCTTCATGGGAATTTTCCCAGAAGAGGCAGTTCAACATGGGCTACCTCCAAGACTCTCTGATCCTTAGTTTCCCCAATTCTTTAAGATAAGGGAGTTGGACCAAATGCTCTGCTCCAGTGTTCGGGATGCTGTAACTTCAACACCTGGCTCCTTCCTCCCACTTAGCCTGATCAGCTATTCAGAGGCTGTATTTTAACTAAGACATCTGTGGGGGCAGTTTGAGGAGTGACATCTGTTTCTTAGATGCAGAAACTGACACTGAACCATGTCCTTAAGAGAGCAGGTAGGGTAGGAGCCTAAAACTACTAGTCTTTGCCTCAGTTTATGATGGACAAATGTGAAGTCCTGAAAGGATCTTGTGTTTCCCCTCAGGGAATGGATATTGCCGGGCTGAAGCCGTGGTGGCTGTTCTAATGATGAAGAAATCCATGGCCAAGAGGGTCTATGCCACAATATTGAGTGCAAGCACCAACACAGATGGCTACAAGGAGCAAGGTGGGTCAGGAGGTCAGAGTTGGGTTACCAGGATCACCAGGGGAGAGCTAGCAGCAACAGCAAATGGAACATGTTTTGGGTGCCCTCCTACTAAAATCTCTTGGGAAGCCACACCAGTCACTTGATCATCACCAAGTATTTACTAAGCACATACTATGTGCATGGCATAGTGCCAAGATCCATGATACAAAGACAGTCCCTGAAATGTAGGTATCTACAAGACAGACAGATGATCATTTATGAAGGGGGGAGCGGTCTGCACTGGCCGTTCTGGAAATCAGGAAAGATTGCATATAGAAGGCGCCGTTTGAGTTGACCTTTCAGGGAAAGTAAGGGTTCTGAAAGGCAGAAGTGCTGAGGGAATGCACTCCAGGAATGGGGGATAGCTCATGCAAAGCTATGGAGGTAAGAGATGGAATATCATGTTTGAGGAATAATATGCATGAAGAGAAATAATACACAATGAGTCAAGATGGTTTGTGGGGATGAAGCCACTAGTAGGCAAAGTTCATATGGCCATCATAGCCCTGAAAATGGCATTTTCTTGCAGGTGTGACTTTCCCTTCTGGAGAGGTCCAGGAACAGCTATTGCGATCTTTGTACAAGAATTCTGGAGTCTCCCCTGAATCACTGGAATACATTGAAACCCATGGCACTGGCACCAAGGTGAGATCATGGTTTCCTCACCCACCCCACCTTCTTCTCCCTATACCTACTCACCCATCTCAGCCAGGATTATGAAGATGTTTTCGCCCCTTTAGAAAGTAGCCCTCAAGGTGAGCTAGGCCAAGGGACTCATGGTCTGTCTCTCTTCCGTACCCTCAGGTTGGGGATCCTCAAGAACTGAATGGCATCGTCCGGGCTTTGTGCCAATCTCGCCGTGAACCACTGCTAATAGGATCCACAAAATCAAATATGGGCCATCCGGAGCCTGCCTCAGGGCTGGCAGCCCTGTCCAAGGTAATCAGTAGAGAAAGGTGCATGGTCCTGCCCAGATGAACTTGTTAGGATAATATCCCCTTGTTGCCCTACGTTTTTGGGTGGGGTGGGGTTGGGGTTAAGGAACTTGACTCATGCAAGATAGATCTTCTCTGTGTGCTTAAGAATATAGGCTTCTTAGGAACGTTACTGGGGGAAATGGTCACTTGGCCTAAGGGGGAGGTATGTATCTTCCATGGGGTCAAACCACATATCTCAGTGAGTGTGGAAATTGCCCTTTCCCAATTTCAGTCTGCAGAGTGGTCTCTCCACTTTACTGCTGCTAGAAGTAATTGGATTTAATCAGGAAGCAGGAATGGGAAAGAATAAATACTAGGAATTGTGGAAACAAGAGTGGGGGAAGCTCTGAGCTCTGAATTAGAAGACTGAAGTCTACAGGCCCTGATTTCCCTGTGAGCCTTCAAAGGGGAGAGCTATACTAGGCATTTGCTCAAGTTCTTTCCAGATATGAAATTCTGAGATTCAATCCATTTCCATTTTCTCCTTTATAGCATGGAGGGATTGGACAAGATAACCTCCAAGATCTCTTATAACTCTAATGTTCTTTGATTCTTTGATTAGTTGGTGAACCTTGTGGGGGTTGGGAAACAGGTAGCTTGGCCCCAGAGTAGGATTGCTACCTCTACCTGGCTTGTCTGGTTTGACTGGGTGTGGTTGATTGATTGGGCTTGACTCTGGGGGCGGAGGCAGCCACAGGCTGACTGGATGATTGGTCTCCTGCTGCCGTCTGTAGAAGGTTGATATCCTGAACAAGTGCCTTCTCTTTCCTGAAGCCTTCTGCTCCACAACCCCCAATTTCAGCCCTCCTCCTCCAGTCTTATGTTAATGTTTCTTTTCTGCCCTTCCACCTCCAGCCTGAATTCTGATATTTTTTCTGAGGCTAAACCAGTCACTGCTTATATTCTTGGGGATGGTGTCATGAAAGGGAGGATGGGGGGGGAGGCAGGGCTAGAAAACCACGTTCCCTGAATCAAATCAGTTGAATCAAATGGACAAGCAATTATTAGGGGCTTACTATGTGACAGGCATCATGACAATCACAGGGGATACAGAACAAGACTGATATCCCTTCCCTTCGGAAGCTTCTAATGGAGGAGACAGTGTGCCGTGTACAGGAATACAAAGGCAATACACAGAAGCAGCTGTTGGGAGATCAGGAAAGGCAGCCCTGGAGCTGGATCTTGGGGAAACCCAGGAATTCCTGGTTGTGAGATAAGAAGGCACTCCAGGAACGGGGAACAGCCGGTGCACATGCACAGACTGGAGACAAAGCCCTATATATATCAGGAACTTTGAGAAGGCCAGCATGGCTGGAGGGCTAACGTGTAGCAAGGCTAGGAAGGTGAGATGGGACCAGGTGCAGAAGAGCTTTAAATGCCAAGCAAATGGCAAGGTCAAAGGTGCAGGTTACAGTTTATTCCAGAGATAATAGGGCACTACTAGAATTCATTGAGTAGGACAGTGACATCATTGTCTTGTGATTTAGGAATCTTCGCCTTGTCAAATGTGTGGAGGATAGATGGGAGTAAGGAAATACTTGAGACAGGGAGGCTAATTAGGAGGATATTGTAGTAAGCTAGTCATGAGGTGACCAGGGCCTGAACAAGTGTGATGGAAGTAAAAGAGGAGAGAAGGAAGAAGAAGAGTGAGGAGGCAAAGAACACCAGGACGGTGAGCCTGAGTTACTGGAGGCATCTGAGATGAAGATGAAGTTCAGGAGGGGAAAGAATGAGTTCTCTTGGTTATCCTGAGTCTGAGAGGCTTATAGAACATCTATGTGGAGATGGGAAGGTTTTGGGGAAAAGATAATGAGTTCTGCTTTGTATTTACTAAATTTGAAACTCCTATATAGCATCCAGGTTGAAATGTTCATTAGACAGGTGTGGGACTGGGACTCTGGAGAAATATAGATCTGATAGTTTTCTGTATGGATCATTCAACTTCTAAGAGCTGATGAGGCCACCAAGGGAGAGAGTGTAGGGACCAGGACAGAGCCTTGGTTTCCTACATGGGTGGTGATCCAGCAAAGGAGATAGAACAGTGGTGGTCAGAGAGGTAGGAAAAGAACAAAGATACAAGTATCACAAATCCCAGTCTAGAAGTGTCCAAGGGTCACCAGTGTCCAGTCCTGCAGAAAGGTCAAAAAGGTCATTGAATGTTATAGGATCATTGGTAGTCTTGTGGTGAAGCATTTAATTCTGTTGTCCACCATCAGCCCCTCTGTCTCCCTCCACTATTGGGCCATGTTATTTTTTTTTTTTTTAAAGGAACCACAAGGATAAAAACTACCATCACCAAGCAAGTCTGTCACTGCCACACTCAGGGGTCATTTTCTTTAGTTCTAAATCAAGGGGATGGAATGATTTCTAAAGTGCCTTTCAGATCTATCCTTCTAAGATTTAGAAGATAGGGCTCCCACAGCCTGAAGCCAGGCATGGTTCACAGACAAATTAGAGCTCCTGTTTGGCCAGATAATAGCTACCTTCCCCAGAGATGTAGAACTATAGAATGTTAGTCCCATTAGACTTATAAGAAAGTCATTAAAGCCATCTCCCAGGCACCATGTTACTATCTGTAAAACAGGGAAGATTTCCCAGGGTGCCATCCTTTAAAACTTCATTAGTGGTAGCAGGAGTGGGTGAAATTTAAATTCACTTAATAGTTCTAATTTGAGGTGTAGGGAGGAAAGAGGTTGGTCCTCCTCTAGCCCTGAAGAACCAGCTAGAGGGAACAGGTTTTCTGATTGCTTTTGAGACACTCTAGAGGTCACCTTCCTCATCTTGCATTTATCCACAGGTGCTTCTTTCTCTGGAACATGGGGTCTGGGCTCCTAACCTGCACTTCAAGAACCCCAACCCTGATATCCCTGCACTCCTGGATGGGACACTTCTGGTGGTGGACAAACCAATCCCTGTCAAAGGTGGCAACGTTGGCATCAACTCATTTGGTTTTGGTGGCTCCAACGTCCATGTCATTCTCAAGCCCAACACCAGACGGGCCCAGTCTCTACGGTCCCCATCCTTGCCACACCTGCTGCAGGTCAGTGGGCGGACAGAGGAGGCTGTAGAGACACTGCTGGAACAGGGCCAGCTGCAGGCCCAGGACGAGACTTTTGTGAGCATGCTCAATGACATTGCCATGGTACCCATAGCCAGCATGCCCTATCGAGGTTTCACTGTGCTTGGGGGTGAGAGCAATGCCAAGGAGGTACAGATGGTAACCTCAGGCGAACGACCTCTCTGGTTCATCTGCTCTGGTAAGTTTTCCAGCCCCTTTGTTCACCCCATCCACCCCATCTGAAACTCTACCTGGGGCCAGGGCTTTATTCTAACCATAGAATCTTAGCATTGAGAAGGACCTGTCCATTCTTGTTTCCAAATGCAGCTACATCCTACATCAATCACTGATTCTGTGATTCTTTTTTCTACCAACACTTAATGTTAAGAATGTCTAAATCCTCATTAAGTCTCATTTCATCATATCTGGGAGAGGAAGGGTGAGAATGACAGCATTCCTCATTATAAGAAATTCATTTGTGTTCTCCTTCCTACCCCAATCCTGAGTCTCCTCTTCCTCAGGCTCAGTAATCCACCACTCAATGCCAAGGGCTAGTAGAGGGATCCTCCCACCTACACACCTGACAGTCTCCCTCCTCTGTGGCTACCCTGAAGTGGGCCAGGGGGTGAGGTAAATACCTCCTTCCATGCAAATGGGAGGGGAAAAGGAGGGTAGGGTTTAAACTAAGTAACCTTATCCTCCCACCCCTCCAACAGGTATGGGCACACAATGGCAGGGGATGGGCCTGAGTCTCATGCGACTGGACATCTTTCGAAACTCCATCTTGCGCTCTGATGAGGCTGTGAAAGAGTATGGCCTCAAGGTGTCTGACCTGCTGCTGAGTACTGAGGAGACCACATTTGATGACATTGTCCATGCCTTTGTTAGCCTGACTGCAATTCAGGTAGGAAAGAAGACACTTCCCCATTCCTATGTGCACCTCCTCCCCCACTCATACAAAACAAGCAATCCTTTACTCAAGAAAAGGGTCTAGGAGACCTGTGTGGTTCTGTCTTTCTTCCTGGGAACCTCATGGGAGGGGGAGGGGGATGGCCTATGAGACATTTTCATGAGCTGCCTAACTTGGATACTTCTTAGCCAGACTATGTGAGGGAATGGTCTGGCCAGTAGCTTGGTGGGTTCAGTGTAGAACCTGTTGTTAATGAGACCAAGGTCATGAGTTCAGTCCCAGTTTGGGCCGGAAAGTGTCGCACAAAGAACAGTTTATTCATTGGTCAAAAAGTAGGACCTTAATTTTGGTCAGACATCTAATATGTCACTAGTCTAGCGGGGAGTGGATTCAGGTGTGACTAACTTTCACCCTGTTAGAAAAAACCCAGAGTGCTTGTCCGCTTATGGTGAGTCAATCTTGTCATCTTTAATGAGAAAGGACAGTTTTTAATCTCGAATTCTCCCCCCGCTCCCTCCACCATGCCACGAATCTCAGGATCCAACAAAGAAATGGTGCAGGGCTGAGTGGCCCTGTACAGTCACTTTTGGATTGAAGGTGAGGGAAAGTATTAATTGGAGGGTCAGCTGTCCTTGGTCTGATTCACTTCTCCCCTGTAACTCTCTCTTCAGATTGCTCAGATTGACATGCTGATGGCGATGGGTTTGAAGCCAGATGGCATCATCGGACACTCCTTGGGTGAGGTGGCCTGTGGCTATGCTGATGGCTGCCTCACCCAGAATGAGGCTGTACTTGCTGCCTATTGGAGAGGCCAGTGCATCAAAGATGCCAAGTTCCCTGCAGGAAGCATGGCAGCTGTGGGTAGGTGTCTGAGAACTGCTGTGCCTTATGTCGGACTGCCCATTTTCCTGAGAAGTTAGGACAAGGAGAGATCAGAAACAGTCCCTGGGCCCCAAGCAGACTATGGGCTGATTATCATGGGAGATAAAAGTCTGTTTTGTCTTCAGTGATCACATCTATCATTTGTTTGGTTAAGAATTTTCTCCTTACCCATAGTTGTGCAAAAGACCTTCTTCTAGGCACACCATGGGTAAAGAAAGCACACAGAGCAGTGGAGCCTGGAAGGAGAATTTAGGTTTTGGTTCCAGCTCTCATTCCTGAGCTGCTGTGTGGCCTCAAACAAGTTATTTCCCCTTTCCCTGGGCCTCATTCTTACCATCTATAAAATGAGTAGCTTGGACAAGGTGTTCTTCCAAGGAGATCTTCCACCTCTCACATTTTGGGGTCCTTCTCTTCTCCCAGGGCCTCATGGGTTAATTATCCACTTTGTGATTGTTCATGACAAATGTTTAACTCCAGGCTAACTTCCAGCCTTGCTTCCCAGCCACCATCCAGGAAATGTTAACTCATTTTAATGTTAATCTAAATCAAACAATTGGAAGATAAATCCTCTGCACTTGGGCTTTTTGTTTGGTTGGCTTAAGTCCTGCAGTATATTCCAAAGCTAAGTAGAAATTGTCTTTGTACTGGACTTGGAGCCAGAAGGCCTGGAGAAATGTCCCTACTCTGCCAAACTGTGGCCTGAACCAAGTCAGCTATTTCTTTGAGCCTCCCTCTTATCACTTGCAAAATGGAAATGATATTTCCAGTATGTATTTCATAGGGTACAATACTCATTTTTAAAAACTATCAAGCGATATATCAATTTGAGCTCTTCTTTTTCTCCTAAATCTTGTTACTATTGCCTTCTGCACCACTATGTTTCATAAGCATCGATCCAAACCTGAACTAGCCATTTGGAATTATGGAGCCTTATTCCTCCCCCGGAGGAGTTTACCCTTTAATGTAAAACAAGATAGAAACATAATTAAGCAAAGATTATGCCGCCCTTACCACAGTGCCTAGAGAGGAAGAATGAGGTTGCGTTAGTATTGTTTCTGACAAGTCTGATAAAGGCAAAGCTAAACCATAGAAGTGGGTGGTGAGGGGGAGGCAACAGACTTAGGCACAAATGTATTAGAAATATCTGGCCCAGAAAGCCCAACATTTGACCTGGATGTTACCCTGGCAGGGGAGGGCTGTACCTGGGATTCTTGTGTTGTTATGTACCTTAGTGTCTCCTCTCTCCTCCCTCCTAAATTGCGTTGAAGTCCAGTTCAATTGAAGCTTTTATCCTCCCTGCCCATCTCCTCACAGCCAGGGGATCCAGATGGTGGAAGCATCTGTACATGTTGAACACCCTGTGCATGCTTATCCTAAAGTCCTTGTACTTATCATCAACTATTAGGTGCACAAAAATCCACTGTAGAGGATGGAACCCTGGGGAAAAATAAGGCTCTGCGTACCACAGAAAGGGACCCTAACCCTACTGGGGATCCCATTATTCCTGAAGCCTCCTGGCCCTTTGTGATTTGAAGTGACACCTTTACTCCCCATTTATAGGCCTATCATGGGAAGAATGCAAACAGCGCTGTCCCAAGGGCGTTGTCCCTGCCTGCCATAACTCTGAGGATACAGTCACCATTTCAGGGCCCCAGGTGAGTCGGAACCCTGGGCTGGAGGAAGTGCTGGAGAATCTGGCCTTCCAGGACAGCAAGAAACTTCTCTTATGTTTCCTCTTAGACACAGATGTGGGGAATCTATGGCGTTAAGGTCTAGGACTTGGGGGCAAGACTGGGACTCAACAGTTTTTTCAGGGTGGTTTTAAGAACCCTTATTTAGAGTGAGGGCTCAGATTCTGAGATGAGAGGATTTAACGGCTGCTTTGGATAGTCTGATATTTAAGAGTATTCTGGCTCTCATCCTTTGAGCCTCATGTATAAGTCACAGGTCCTTTTCTGTGAGGTGCAGGTTGGTGTAATGGAAAAAGAAGACTTGTATTCACCAGCATGCTGCCATAAGCCCAGCACTGTTACAAACTAGCCCTGTGACTTTATGCAAGTCCCTTCGCCTCTAGGGGCCTCAGTTTCCTCTTCTGTAAAATGAGGAGGTTGGATTTGGTGATTTCTCGGGGTCTCCTTCTATCTAACATTCTGTGATTTTCAGCTGACTTTCCAGACAAATGGATAAGTCAGATGTAGTTGTGGCTTTAAAAATGATAAGTTTGAGGAATGACAGGAAAGACATTGATAACCAAGCCTTCCCTTTTCCCTCCTTCCCCCAATACTTCCCCCTTTTGTTTCCTTGAAGATAGAAGCTCAAGGGAACTGACACTGTCCATTTCCCTTCCCCTTTCCCCCTCCCCAGGCTCTGGTGAGCAAATTCATTGAGGAGCTGAAGGCTGAGGGGGTATTTGCTAAGGAAGTGAGGACTGGTGGTGTTGCCTTCCACTCCTACTTCATGGAGTCCATTGCTCCCATGCTGCTCCAGGCCCTGAAGAAGGTGAGTGAGAGGGAGTCTGGGAGCTGTCACCTACCAGACACCCACACCCTCCAGGAAGCACCGAGCCAAAGGCCCAGTCCCTGTCCTTGGTGAGCGTGTAGTCTGATAAGGAAACAGGACAAGTTCTAGAGTGGGGGAGGCGGGTTCTAGCCAACTTAGCTGTGTTGCCTTAAATAAAATCACTTCACACATATCCCCCAAGCCCCAGTTTGTTCACCTGTAAAATGACATTAGATTGGAGGTCCGCCCATGCCCTTCCAACTCTTACCATTGCTTACCATGAGGGCTGAGGGGAGGCAGAATAAAAGTGGCTTCCTGTAGTGGGCAGGGCATAAGGAGAGGAGTATCAGCAAAAAAACTGGAGTGACTAGAACAGGCCCCTTTTAATCTTGGCTATCTCTCACACAGGTGATCAAAAGCCCCCGGGCCCGCTCCCCTCGCTGGCTCAGTACCTCTATTCCTGAGGACCAATGGAAGAGCCCCCTGGCCCAAACATCCTCAGCAGAGTACAATGTCAACAACTTGGTGAGCCCAGTGCTCTTCCAGGAGGCCCTGAGGCACATCCCCGACAATGCTGTGGTGTTGGAGATCGCCCCCCACGCCCTCCTGCAGGTACTGTGGCCCTTAGGGGAGGCCAGACTCAACCACACCAGCAGTATTATTAACAAGTTGGAATGGCAGCAAAAGTCATTCTAGCAGTTGACAAAGAATATTTCTTGCTGAGTCCTACATGCTCAGCTCCATGCTAGGGGCTGCCAGGGAGGCCTGTATAGCACAATATAACAGACGTTTCTTAAGTACCTACTAGGTGCCGCATACCTTCTCCTTGGCAGTGGATGAGATAGATAATGGAGTCCCTGCCATCAAGGAACTTGGAGTAAGCAGATAAGACATAACAAATAAACCAGTGGATCTAATGTACAAAATTAGAGAGTTGGAAAATAAAGCACATGGTGGGATCTGAAGGGAAAAATTCCTTCAAAGCCACTCAAGTAATGAATCACATCATTAGAAGTGACAAGGAACACGAGGACGCTGTTGTTAACCCTCCCTTTCCCTCTACCAAAAAAAAAGTATCCAAAATACAATTATGTCTTCTAAGTTATATGTGCCATATGAATTCAGAAGACAGGGAGACATGAGGAGGGGCAGTGTGGTGGAGTGCATAGTGCACCAGACTCAAGAGTTAAGAGGCCATGGGTTCAAATCCTGCTGCTGACACTTAGTAGTCTATATAACCCTGGGCAAGTGGCTTAGCTTCTCTGGACCCCAACTTCTGGTAAAGTAAAGGGCTTGGACTCAACAGGTCTCTAGCTCTAAGTCTGTGTTTTTTTTGAATGAGAGCTAAAGTGATTTAGGAAATACTTCCTGGAAAAGGTAGGTCTTGGTGATAAAGAAGTATTTGAAAAGCTACTGAGAAGAGAGGGCAGGGTAGCTGAAAGAAATAAGATAATCAATGACTGGAAGGCAGTGAGGTTCATATAGGGAGATATAAATAATCTTGATTTAAATGGAGGAGATCCTTTGGGAATGGTGGGAAAATACATTGGACAGGTGGGGCCAGATTTTGGAGGTCCTTGAAAGCTGACAAAGGAGTTTAGACTTGGTGAGGCGTTCAAACACTGAATGATATTTTAGGCTCTTGGGTCAGGAAGTGAGATGTTAGAAGCGATTTTAAAAATTATTCTGACAGCGTGGTGTAGGTTGAGGGAGAAAATGAATTTTGGGAGATGAGTTGACAGGGAGGTTTGGCGTCTAAGTGTGTGATGATGAGGTCTTGGACTAGAGTACAAATGGAGGAGAGATAGATGTGAGAAATGCGTTTGAAGAAAAATCAGGATCGAAGGACCGTATATATGAGGTCTCTTCCATTTCAGTCTAGAATCCTGTGAAGAGAAATTAAAGTTGTCAGACTTGGAGCTTAGGTGACTAGGGAAATTGTAGTGAGAATGAAAGAATAATAAATATTAGGACAATTTCAGTGGGAGAAGGGGATTGACTAAAGTAGAAAGAGGAGTGATTTTGTGTGTGTGTGTGTACACAGAAATAGATGTAGATGTATCAGAGGAGACCCAGAAGAAGGCTAAATCAGTGAAGCCAAGGGAGAGAGAGTGGTCAGATCCAGCCTTACTACAGAAGGCTTAAAGAGGATGATAATTAAGAAAGTGCCATCGGATTTGATGACGGGTAGATCATAGGATCCTGAGAGGTTTTTCAGCAGGGGCACAAAGCAGACAAGAAAGGAAAATAGAAATAGTGATTACATAGATACTATATGGGACCATACTTAGAAAAATTTGAAGATGAAGAAAGGGGACCACCAGTCAAAAGAGTCAAGCAAGGTTTTAGCTGCCAGGAAGCACTGCCTGGCTAAGGAGCATAGCAGACCCTAGCTGGGGTTTGGATCAGGGCTAGACTGAGCTCCTCAGCTTTCCAGCCCTTGAGGAAGGATGCCTGTGCTGAGCAGAGAGTGACCTTTTGCTCTCTGCCTGTTTGTAACCTTGATCATACGACTTCTTCCCTGATGTCTGGGTCTTTCCCTGCCCCCACGTAGGCAGTCCTGAAGAGAGCCTTGAAGCCAAGCTGCACAATCATTCCACTGATGAAGAAGGACCACAAGGACAACCTGGAGTTCTTCCTCACCAACATCGGAAAGCTTCACCTGACTGGGTAGGAGCCAGGAGGGGGAGAAACTTACAACTAGCCCAGGTTTCACCATCGCAGCCCCACATGGGGATCCTAGAAAAAGAGAGGCCCACTAACGTGGAAATATGTTTCACATGATTGCACATATACAATTTATATCAAATTGCTTACCATCTTAGGGAGGAGAAAGGAAAGAAAGGGAGAAAATTTGGAGCTCAAAACTTTATTTTAAAAAATGAATGTTAAAAATTATCTTTACTTGTAATTGGAAAAAATAAAAATTCTATTAGAAAGGGGGAAAAAAAAGAGAAAGAGTCCTAGCCTTGTCCAGCCAAAATCTCAATTGTGTCCTCCAATATAGAAGAGATATGGGTAACTCAAGTGCTTTCAGTTCTGTTAGATAGACATCCACATGCATTCACCCATTTAAACACTGCACACTCCCACCACCTATCGTCTGATTCCTGTCTTACCCTCGCTCAGCCCAAGTGAAATCTGGGACTCTGCTGGCAAGGGCAGGGCAGTGTACCTGGTTCAAGTTATTTAATCCACACAGCAGTTATCCACCCATGGATAATGGATACTGACTTGTATATGGTGGCTATGTGGGTTGGATTTTTTTTTTTTATTAATAAATATACAAGAATTGATAGGACTTCTATCAGTGTTAACCTCTTCAAGGTAGTTCCTTTGGGAAAGTAGACATTTATTTCAAATAGTGTTGCTCTCAAAATATTTCAGGAACTCCTTTTGGAAATGTTTTTCAAGCTAGTTTAAAATACACACTTTGTTTCTAACCCAGAATGGTATTTCTCAGCTTGGCCACCCACCTTATTCATCACTTCCCAGAGTCTTTGAGCTATTTCTAAAAATCAAATCTGCCTCCAAGGAAGATTTGCCAGCATTTACTTCAGTAATTCAAGGGTCCATAATTTGCCCCATGTGATTACTCCTTCTACCAACTCCTCCAACTCAGGAGAAAGTTTTTAAGATTTCTATGGTCCAAAAATTCACTACCCTACAGACAACCTAAAGTTGTCACCCATGGAGGACCTTTTGATTCTTCTCTTCAATTGTAGTTTTGTAGAGGTCCCATCCAAGAAGAAAGCCTCTTTTGGTTAGACAAATCCAGGCTGTAAATCTAATGAGTCCCTCTGAATTCGACCAGGCTCATCCTTTATTGGGACTGGAGCTCATTGTCTGCAGCTCAGTGTAGCTAGGATTCCATCTGTGCAGCTTTCAAGAACCAAGGTCACCTCCACAGCTTGAAGAGACATTGATGGAGGACTGGAGTGGCAGGATGTTTAAAAGAATGTGCTCTGATAGACTTATGTAACAGTGTGACTGCTGCAAAGATAATTCCCAAAGTGGAGGTCAGAATAATTTTGATCGTTGGCAATATTGTGAAAGTCTTCCCAGGGTGACTGAGGAAAGCATTCATTTGGGTTTTATTAGTTCTGATATAGTTATTAACCATTAGTGTCATTACCCAAGAGGCCTATCTTCAGGTAGGGATTAGAACAGGTTTCCTGTGCAGTCACTTCTATAACTGCTTTATGACTGCCTCATAATCTCCCCTTATATATTTGGTAGATCTGGGTATCTCCCTGAGAAATCCTGTGTCTTCTGAATGTCTACAGTTCTGATTTAATCTCCTGTTCTCTCTCTCTCTCACTTCAGCACCAATGTGAATCCCAATGGCCTCTTCCCACCTGTGGAATACCCTGCCCCTGTGGGAACACCACTCATCTCCCCTCATATCAAATGGGACCATAGCCAGAATTGGGATGTCCCCTCCAGCAGCGACTTCCCCAGCGGCTCAGGAGGCTCCTCTTCCTCCACCATCTACAACATTGGTGAGGTTTCTCCCTCCCTGCCGTGGGCCCAGGGGAGCCCCTAATCCCCTAAGAGAGTTTGGAATGGGGTAGAGAGGATCCAGTCTGGACTCAGTCTTGTGGAAGCTTTGGATAGTGCCAATTTCAAACTCTCAGTCGGAGTTGTTTCTGTATTCCTATCACCTACCTGTACAATATAAGAAGCCACTTCAGCTAGTGGGAAGGGAGCCTGCCCTGGGATAGGGAAAGATCTAGACTGGGAATAATCTGGAGACTTGAGTTCTGGTCCTGGCTGTGCCCTAGGTATCTATGCCACCTTAGGTGAGTTGCTTTTTAAATCTTGGCCCTTGTATTCTCTATAGGAACATGAGCTCTGAGCTCCAAATGTTTGTGACAATATTTCCTGAGCCCTGTCTCTTTTTATCTCGGCCCTCTCCTAGGTACTGGGGTAGAGGGTAGGGGTGCTACAGTAAGGTAAGGATCCTCATAGAGCTTACAGTCTCTAGGGAAACAACCTTGATGTTGCTATGATTGGAGTGGTACAAAACCAAGGTGCTGCCAGATGTGGATGTTGGCAGCCACCTACCATCAGGTGCTTGCTAGAAAGATGACCAGTAGTTCCATAGAGGAACACGGAGGCTATTTATCTAGATTTAAGGAAAAGCCTGAATGATGTAGTCTGTACAAGGGAAAGTGAGGAGAGGAGGCCCACTGGAAGAGAACAGGTAATTAATGCTGAGGAAATAGACCAAATGGGTAGGATGTGGCCAGATTGTGAAGAGCCTTGAGTTCGAGGGGCAGAGGTTGGACTCCAGGTCTTAAGGCAAAGGGAATGTCTGTTGGTTGATTAGGCATGACCTAATCAATAAAAACTGGTCTCTAAAAAGATTACCACTGTGTCTCCAGGGAACCAAACTCTTATTAGCATTGCATAAGAGAGACTGGAGGAGGAAGACAGGAGGTAGGGTAGGAACTTTGTTAGGAGGTTATTGGCTATTGCAATAATTCAGGGGAAAGATTACAAAGGCCAGAAGTGTGGGACAGTGGCAGGAAGAGTAGAGGTGAAGGAACAAATCCAGCTGGCATGTCAAAGAAAACACTCAAAAGCCCTGATGAAACCTTGGTTATCCAGACATCTGCCAGACATCTCCCACAGCCAACAGCAGAGGGGCCAATAGTTTTCTTACTTGCCATCATTCTTCAGAAAAGTAGAGGGGCTCAAGATAAGGAGAGGCGTTTACAAGAGGAAATGCTATTCTGAATGTGATTCTCACTAATGGGGAGTTCGTTCCTGGAGTGGTGAGGCAAGGAAAATGAGGGCCCTTGATTTTGGGGTAGTTTTTCCTAAATTTCAGATTTCCCGGATTTCAAAGGGTTCAGAAAAAATATAGGTAGTATCCTGGGGCAGTTAGATAGGAAGAATGCTGGACCAGAAGTCAGGAAGTCTTGAATTCAAATCCTGCTTTAGGTTACTTAGTAGCTGTGTGTTCCTGCGCAGCAAATCACTCAATCTTTCTGTCGGTTTCCTCCTCTGTAAAATTGGAGGTGATAATATCCCCTCCCTCTCAGGGCTGGGATGAGGATCCAATGAAAAATAGTTGCAAAGTACTTTGCAAGCCTTAAAATTGTTGTTGTTATATTGTTATCCTATGGCCTAAAATTCTTCTGCTGAAGTCAACCCCAAAGGGATGGAAGATTCTTAAAAAGCGAGATTGTTAAAATACAAAGGGGAACAGTTCAAGTGAAGATGGGGAGAGGATTTGTCTTTTGTTGTTTTTTTCTGAAGACACTAAAGTAGATGCATAGGGACCTTACCAACCAACTTGGATTTTTAAAAGAAACCTATATAAGATAGATGCTCGCCTTTACTTGGGGTGGGTGTGAACTGATGACAGAGAAAGCCAAAACTGCTCAGATCTCATACTCTTGTTTTCTTTGCCAAGAAAAATTCTATTTATTCTTGAGAATGACAAAACAAAAATGGCCATAGAGACTGATGCACAAGAAAAGTAAGGAGTCACTGAGAGAGGACCTAACCGTCCTTGGTGCATGTAAGTCACCTGGCCCAGATGAACAACATGCCTGGTTCTTGGTAGATGCAGTTGCTGAGGTCCTGAGAAATAGGAGAGGTACCAGAAGACAGGTGAAAGGCAGTAACCTGATGTTCAAGAGGAAGAGAGAAAAGAACAGAACCTGCTAACTATAGGCCAAGGAGCTGGACTTCAACTCGGGGGAAAGTTCTAAAGTGATTACTTGTAAGATGTTTGGTGAATGTCTAAAAAGAAAAGGGGTCATTACACAAGGAGCCAGCCTAGCTTCATGAAGAACCAGACTAGCCTCATTCCCTTTTTTTGATAGGGCTATTAAACTGGTAGATGAGAAGAGTGCTATAAATACTGTTTACTTAGGTTTTAGCAAAGCTTTTGATGCTGTTGTGGAGAACATGGGGACATGGGAATAAGAAGATAATATAATTTGATGGATTCAGACATAAGTGTGTACATAAAAGCCTAACCAGTACCCTGCTCTAGGCAGACCTATTTATTTAGCAGTGGTTTAGTAGCCAGACTCACAAGTTGGTAATAGTTTGATATCAGTGTGGCAGGAAGACTCAGTAGAGTATCCCAGGGGCCTGGGTTTGCCCTGTCCTGTTTATTAGCATTTTAGCATTGATTTGGATGAAAGTATAGTGACGTTTGTTAAGTTTGCGTATGACAAGATAGAGGAGACCTGTTGATAGATGCAGTTCTGAAAACGTTCTGGGGGTAAATCAGTCAAAGCTGCAATGAGGTCAGGAAAAACTGGCTAACAGGTCTCTCCAGAAGTAGAAGGGCATCCTTGGGAAGTGGCTTCACCATCTTTGGGGGGCTTCAAGCAGAGGCCAAGTGACTGCCTGTCATGGGTTGTGCTGGGGATTCTTCTTGCAGGGTGAGCCTCTCTCCTGCAAGTGGGAGAGGGCCAATCCCCAGGGACCATAGGGTCAGGTCACCACTGCACCCTCCTCCATGGAAAAGTGCCCATCCCTTGGCTTCCCCTACAGCTACAGAACCTGCGTCTGACTGTCCTCCATTCTCTCCCCACAATACGGATGAAGTAGAGGGATGCAAGCTACTCTGCAGAAGCGGCCCATCCTTCCTGGGGGTGGTTTCTGAGGCCTGACTGCTTGTCCTCTTCCCACAATAGATCCAAGCGGTGAATCCCCAGACCATTACCTGGTGGATCACTGCATTGATGGAAGAGTCATCTTCCCAGCTACCAGCTACCTGTGCCTGGTCTGGAAAACACTTGCACGCTCCCTGGACATGGCCATGGAACAGATGCCTGTGGTGTTTGAAGATGTCACCTTGCATCAGGCCACCATCCTGCCAAAAAAAGGTTAGAAGAAGTAGTCAGCGCAACCCTGAACAACCTGTTCCAAGGGCCCTTGGAATTTCTAAGGAGGTCATTACTCCAGTTCCCAAAGGCCAGCATGCCCGGATTCTAGTGGGGAGGGAAATTAGATTTAAATCCTGAATCTTGTTTGTCTAAAAAACAATGTTTACCTGGTAAAATAATTAATGATTTGGAACTGGAAGTCCCAGAGGAAATCCAAGGTGTTGGTAAGGAAAAAAGGAATCATCTGTCCTTCCTATACCCATCATCACTTGAATGCTCTGCTTTCTCCCCCTTGCAGGTACTTTGTCTCTGGAAGTACGACTCATGTTGGCCTCTCGGACCTTTGAAGTGTCTGATAATGGGACCCTGATTGTGAGTGGTAAGTGAGGGATTCTTGGAGAGTTGGATGCCCTAGTCAAGTGACTCTGTATTCCTAACTCTCTCCTTCCTTGGCATGCAAGCCTGTCCAGACCTCTTGGCCTCCTGTCTGTAAGGTTTTCTCTTCAAGTCTTGCAGCTTTAAGCATTCTGCTAATCTGTGTCATACCAGTGTTAACTGCTCACTAGACCCAGCTCTGGCACTCACTGTATGCTATCTGTTACTTCCTCCCCCTCAACCCCACTCCACTTCATTGCAGGAAAAGTATACCATTGGGAGGAGCCAGACGCCAGCATCTTCGATTACCAGTCAGGACAGAGTCCAGTGGCCTCCACTGCCAAGTTCAGCCTGTCCAAGGCTGATGTGTACAAAGAACTGAGGCTTCGTGGTTACGACTACGGTCCCAACTTCCAAGGCATCTTAGAAACCAACCTCGAAGGTGAGTCTGGTGGTTTACTCCAGGAAGGCTCCCTCCCAGAGAGCCAAGACATTAAAAAAGAAAGGGCCAGAGCGTTAGATCCAGTAGACGGATGGGAGGGGCCCAGGCTTTTGGACTCAACCTGTGCTGAATAGGTAGAGCCAGGGGTTCTGTGGGGCTGCCAGTCCACTGACAAGGCAAGGTTCTTCTTGTGTATCCTTTTCTCATCTACCCACCTCCTCCCCACCAAACCCAAGCGTCCCCAGTACTCTGGCTCTTAATGTCAGAGTCTCTTATTTGTTGTTGGTCAGTTGTTTTTCAGCAGTGTCTGACCCTTCATCACTGCATTTAGGTTTCTTTGGGCAAAGATCCTGGAGTGATTTGCCATTTCCTTTTCTAATTCATTTCACAGATGAGAAAACTGAGGCAAGCAGGGTTAAGTGACTTGCTCAGGGTCACACAGCTAGGACATGTCTGAGGCTGGATTTGAACTAGGGACATGAGTCTTCCTGACTCCAGTCCCGGCTCTCTACCCACTGCACCACCCAGTTTTCCAGAGCTTCTCATTAGAATGATCATTTTGAATTGAGAGGGTGCTCAAGGGGTGCTGATTAGGTCCTCTGTCCTCCACTACAACCTTGTAAGCTCCTCCAGGGCAAGGACTGCCTTTTTCCTCTTTTTATATACTCACTCAGTGCTTAGCCCAGAGCCTGGCACATAGTAGGTACTTAATAAATGTTTCTTGATTGATTATTGATAGGTGAGATAAGGTGGGTTTCATATTTTATGAGATTATCCAAAAACTAAGGTTTTGCCCCAAACTGGCCTCTTTCCCTACATCTCTCAGAGTGGACAAAAAGGTTAATAGAGAGTTCTGTAATTTGAGGACTCTCCTAATAGGGAGTAAAAATAAAAGCAGGCCCACTAAGTCAGAGGGGAGACCCTATTTGAAGGCATCTTGCTGGAGAGGCTTTTGTAGGTGGCAGGGTGCTACTCAATACCAGGGGGATGCGTGAAAGGGGGGATGTTGGACAGAGCTGGGAGCTAACAATCCCTTCTCACTGCTTCAGGGAACCTGGGAAAGCTGCTGTGGAAAGACAATTGGGTGACCTTCCTGGACACCATGCTGCAAATCTCCCTTGTGGGAGAATCTCAGCGCAGTCTCCGCCTCCCAACCCGCATCACTTCCATCCACATTGACCCTGCTGTCCACCAGCAGAAGGTGTATCAGCACCAAGATGAGACACAAGGTAGCCCCTGGCTCCATGCTCCTCTTTGTTCTCTCCCTAAGCTGTCTGTTTGGTGGAATCAGGTACACATGTGATGGGGGAGGGACCCAGACTGCCACCACTTCCCCCCTGTAAACCTCATTATTCCAACCCCCTGCAGTGGCAGATGCCTGGGTGGATTCCTGCTTAAACTACATAGTGGCCGGTGGTGCCCTAATCACACGGCTGCATGCCTCTGTGGCCCCTCGAAAGCAGCAGGAGCACCACACACCCATCCTAGAAAAATTTTGTTTTGTGCCTCACCTGGAGAGTGATTGCTTGGCCAACAATGCTGAGCTTCAGGGAGAGCTGCAGCAATGCAAAGGTGAGGAGACCTTGGGGGCTTCGGTGGGACATTGAGGGAGGGAACTGGGCAGATGGGGCCGGTCAGATCAGAAGAAAAACTCAGAGGTAGGCAAAGAGTAGATATTGTGGATCCATTCACCCTATCTTAGAGTGTAGGACATAGGGCCTCCCTTTAAAACCTGAGAAATGTAAACTTATCATTCTCAGAGGACTTGGAGACACTGATTACTCTTCCAGACATGCTTTCTTTTGTCCACATCTCTCTTGGTCTATGGTACCCAGAACAGTCGCCTCTGTTATTTTGAGTTTTCCACCTGCTATTAATTCTGGGTCGACTTTGGGGATAAGCCACAGGTGACTAAAATGCCCACATCTTGTCACAGGCATAGCCATTAAGCTGGGGCTTTACCATTCCTTTACTTTGGTGACTGATGTTCTGGACTCAAGCATAGGACGTAAGATTCATCTCATAGGAGGCCAACCAGCCAGCCCATCAAGGCCTTTCTAAATCCTGGAACCCATCCCATATTTTTAGTGCTCTCTTCCTAGCTTGTTACCATGCACAGGTTTGCTCTGTGGTCTTTCTGAGACTTCCGGGGTTTTAAAATGAGCAGGCAGAAGTGCCTCCTGACATTTTAGTGCAGGTCACCTACATCTGTTGAGGTTAAATTTGACACAGAAAGGTTTAGGTAACTCGCAGGTGACATCCTGAGTTTTTCAGAGAAGAGCTAGGGCCAAGAGAAACAATACCCTCGTGGTGATGTGTCTGTTGCGGCCGTAACAGTGAGTAGCCAGGAGCACAGGTCAGCCCCATTGATGTCTGTGCTCATTTTCTAGAAGTGAGAAGAGATGATAGAAGCAGGGTGAGGTTGGGGGGGAGAGGGAGAGTGGTGGTAAACAACCCCCAATCCCTTGGTTTCCCCATTTCTTACCAGGGCATCTGAGCATACTCAGTGTGACTTCATTTGCCCCTCAGCAACAGGGTATAGTTATCCTCCTACCTCTTGCGTAAATGGGGAAACTGAAGCCTGAGAAGACAGAAATGTTAGCCCAGTTAGCAAGTCAAATTGGCAGCTGTCCTGGAGTGAAAGACAACCCAGCCCCATGCTTTGGTTATCCCCCAAGGATCCAGGGCCACACCTCCCCCCATCCCCCCCCAGAAGCCTCAGCCTTGCCTTACTTATCCCCACTCCTCACAGGCCTGATCCAGAAACTGCAGACCAAGGTGGCTCAGCACGGAGTGAAGCTCTCTGTGCCAGGCCTCAGTGGGGCACAAGCTGCTCCCTCCAAAGACCCCCCACAGAAGGGGCTGCCCTATCTCCTGGCAGCTGCCTCTCAGCTGCAGCTTAACGGGAACTTGTCTGTGGAGCTGGGGCAGGTGGTAGCTCAGGAGTGGCAGCATTTACAGAAGGACCACCTGCTGGCAGGGCTCCTGGATTCCCTGGAGCTGAAGGCCTGTGTAGATATCACCCTGGAAAACAGGTCCAGTCACAAGATGAAGGTGGTGGAGGCAAGTATGGCATCCCAGCAGGGGAGAGGGTGTCTCTGGCAGGCTACCAGAAAGGCAGCACCTGGTGGTGGGGACACTAAAGATGGAAGGCAGGAGGGGAAGGGAAGCCCAAGGTGGGCCCATCACCTTGATTTACTCTTTGTCTCCCCCTTCATAGGAGAAAGACAATAAGCTTCTGACTAGTTGCTAATCCAGGTTGGTGGAAAGAACTTTTCCTTGGTTACACCAAGAAAACCATGGGCTCCGCCCCTCTCCCCATAATGTTTCCTTGAAAACTTAATTTGAAATAGCAATGTGGCCGATTAAATGGACTTAGTAATCGTGTGCATTTAAACTAATTAGTTTTACCACCTTAAGTATAATGGTTTTTCAGTCCTGAGGGAATCAAGGGCTCCACTGGTATTCTTTGCAGGAGCTCCACTCTTGTTCATCCACTCTGAGTTACTTACAGCCCACCTTGAATTCCCACTTATTTCTGGTTGTCCTGGGCCCCCTCTCTTTTCTGCTTAGCTGTTCCTGGGTTCCAGGAATCAAAGAATGTCAGAGCTGGAAGAAATCTTATCATTAGAAAGAGAGATTATTTTGTCCAACACCTCCATCTTACGGAGGAGGAAACTGAGGCCCTAAGTGAGGAAAGGACTTACCCAAGATAACACAAAGCAGCCAGCAGCAGAGCCAGGGACAGAACCCCAGTCCCCTGTTCTCTGAGTCAGTGACCTTCTCCACTCTCAAGTCTCCTAGAGAATGCTAACTTCAACATCAACCTGGAGGGGTTATAAATAGAAAGAGAATTGGTGGTAAAAACAAAAATTAGACCTTGTATGACATATGGCAAAGACAGTTGGCCATGCTCCTGGTTACCTGGGCTCTTGACTCTTCCACCAGAGTGGCTGTTCTGGAGCTGAGTAGGCAGATTGGAAGTTCCTTGTGGTCATTGACAGTGTACTGTGCCCCTTTGGTAAACCTCACACCAGTCTAACACAGTTCTAGGCACATAGCAGACACTCAGTAAATACTTGGCTGGTCAAGTATTTGATCACTGTAAATCAGTGAAAACTTTCCGAAAGAGAAAGTGAGATAACTTTCAGAAGAATCTGGGGATGGGATGGGGCAGGGGTGGGAGGCAGAAAGTGAAGCCCAGAGGCAGGGTGACAGCTGCAGATGTAGTCCTGGGGCAGAGAAGCCCAGCTGGGAAGGGATCGTTCCTTTCCCTTCCCTGTCTCTGGCATTCACCCCTCTTCTCTTGATTTCAAAGGTTCTGGCTGGTGATGGCCACTTGTACTCCCGCATCCCTGGCCTTCTCAACAGCCAGCCCATGCTGCAGATGGACTATGTTGCCACTGACCGGCAGTCCACATCCCTGGAAAGCCAGGAAGCTCAGTTACAACAGCAAGGCATCTCTCTGGGCCAGTGGGACCCAGATAAACCTGCCCCCGACAGTCTGCATGACACTGACCTCCTGGTGTGTAACTGCACTGTAGCTGCCCTGAGGGAGCCCACCACTGCCCTGAGCCACATGGGAGCTGCCATCAAGGACGGAGGATTTCTGCTGCTCCATACTCTCCTCAAAGGCGAGACCCTGGGGGAGATCATTGCCTTCCTTACCTCCTCCAACCAGCATCAGAGACAGAGCCTTCTGAGCCAGGTGAGGGTCCCTGGTGGTAGTTTTGTGATTCTATAATACTCTGTCCTGACCTTCCCAGCCAAAGACCATCAATTAATTTGTCTGACCTTCCCTTCAGGGATCTTTATAGCACCCTCAGTGAGATGACCCCTGGAGAGCAAGGCCTTTTTTATCAGTGGGGCTCAGGGGACATCTGAGTAAAGGTGTGCTGCAGAAGAGCGGGGCTGAAAGCAGGAAAGAAAATGTGTTGGTTTCCTATGATCATGAATAAGGTGTAAAAGGAAAATAAACCAGCTCTCATTTCAAAGGGAGGAAGCAAGAAGATTTAGTGATTTTGGATAGAGAATGAAAGAAAGATTAATAATGATGACAGCTAATATTTTGAAAAGCTCTTGATGTATCTAATTTCTTTGAAGAATGAGTGAAATGGTCTCAGAAGAATCCTGTCATCACAAACTCCTCTCCAGACTGCATGACTCCCCACCCCCACCCCCTAGTTCTACACCCTGGGGAAACTTAACTATTCCAAAGCAGGATGGGCACACCCTCAAGGGCAAGGGCAGAGTGGCCAGGGATTTGAACCACTGCTAAACCCTTTTCCCCCTAGGAAATACATACTGTGAGAGTTCCCTCCCACTGCCCTCTCAACCCTCCTCCAAATAAGAGAGAAACCATCTCCAGCTGCCAAGAGGACTCACAGAGCCCTGGGAGCTAGAAAGAGTTGTAGGGAATATACTTAGTGATCCATGGCTGGGTCACCCTTTCTTCTGTTTGGGGAACTTTGTTCCTTTTCCAACTTTTGTTGTAAAAGCTGTATCCTTACCTGTCTGGCCCCAGTTAGGTGGAGGGGGGGTGTCTGTTCTCAGGGATGGGAGAAGGGAAGAGGACCCTGACTGGCCAGAAAAGGAAATCTCTCTTACATCTTAGGTCAGGAGGTGGAAAAGAGCTTCCCCAAGTTGCAACAGCAGTAAACCTTGTTTATGGACTTTAAGATCCTTAATGAATGCAGAGAGTGCAGCAGCCAGTGGCTTCCAAGGCCCTCTGCATTGGTCAGGGAATCTGAACCTCTTCTCACTCCCATGTGCCTGGCAACCCCTGGACCAGGGGATCTCAGGCAGTTAACAAGCTGCAGAGACTGTGCCAGGAACTGTTAGGATCCTAGAGCTAAAAAGAAGCAGGAATTTATTGTTATTATTGTTATTATCATCCTTTCTTCTAAAGCAGGGAGTAGGTCCAGGAATAACAGATCAAGGGCCTGGGGTGGCAGTGGGATTTGAGGATATGGTGGGAAGAATGAAGGAGAAAAAAGCCAACCCTGTTACATGACAAGGTGATGTCACACTGAGGAGGTAGAGAGGCTTTCACTGCTAAGAGGAGAACAGCACCAGAATGTGTGACTGAGGGCAGAGGATAAGGGACAGTAGGGACAGGGACTGTGCCCGTCCACCCCCACCAACCCCTCCCCTCACCCACCCACGCCACCCCATTTAAAGGTTCAAAACCCTTAGATTGTAAGCTCCTCAAGGCTATTTCGGTGCTTAGCACAGCAACCAACACATAGTAGGTTCTTTTAAAAAAAAAAAAGAATTAAAATTTATTTATTTTTAGTTTTCAACATTCACTTCCATAAGTTTTACATTTCCTCCCCCTCCCCAAGATGGCATACAGTCTGATGTAGGCTCTACTTATATGTTCATATTAAACATTTTCACATTAGTCATGTTGTCTAGAAGCATAATAGGTTCTTAATAAATATTGATTGATTGATTCTAACATCCGTGGAGGAACTGTGGGGAACTGGCGAAGCTGGAGAAGTGGCTGACATCCCCATCAGCGTCATGTCCTGTGAAAGCTATTGGGGAGAAGAGACAGTGCTTAATGAACTGTCCCTACCTGTTCCTCATCTCTCCTGGCAGGCAGAGTGGGAGAACGCATTCCAGAAGGCTTCCCTGCACCTAGTGGGGCTGAAAAAGTCCTTTTATGGCTCTGCTATTTTCCTGTGCCGCCGCCAGCTAGCCCCTCCTCAGAGTCCCATCTTCTTGCAAGTGGAGGATACTCACTACAAATGGGTAGACTCTTTAAAGGTGAGTGGTCATTTGGGTCCCTAGCTCCTTAAGGTAGGCTCTGATGAGCATAAGGTTGATAGGGAAGCCAGATTGCAATGTACTTTGTTTGGTCCCTGGGTTCAAGTACATCCCTTCCCACTTTAGGAAAATTTATTTTCCTTCCCTGGACTTCTTCTACAGACCCTTCTGGCAGAGTCCTCCAACCAACCAGTGTGGCTGATGGCAACTGACTGTGCCACCTCCGGTGTCGTGGGGATGGTGAACTGTCTCCGACAAGAACCAGATGGACAAAGAATCCGGTACGGAAAGATGCCAGGGCACTTGCTGTTGTATCTTCTGTTTCTTTTCCTTCTCACCCCAGGCAGCTCACCCTGACTCCACTCTTTCACCCTTACAGGTGTATCTTGGTATCCAACCTCAATTCCTCTTCCACCATCCCCCAGACCAACCCTTCCACCAAAGAGATGCAGAAGCTACTGCAAGGGGACTTGGTGATGAATGTATACCGGGATGGAAAATGGGGGACCTTCCGCCACTTCCCACTAAAAGAAGGTGACATTTCTCCTCCCTTCTCCTCTCCTTGTATCTGCCTCTGAGATATTTCCCCACACACACCCTAAGGCTGAGCTCCCTGGGCTGTGGGGAGCAACTTGACCCAATTCCATCTCCAGTTTGGTTGCTAAGAAGGGAGAGAGGTGAAATGTGAAAGAGATTTGGGGTGGAAGTGGATAGCACTCCACCCCTTTACTCTAGGGTTACTCTTGTGGCCACATCTGTCTCTCTAGGGAAAAATAACCTCTTGTCAGTCAGTCAGTCCCTTCACAGTTGGACTCCTTTTGTTCCTCTTACCCCACCAGGCAAACCCATGGTGCAAACAGAGCATGCCTTTGTCAATGTCTTGACCCGAGGAGACCTTTCTTCCATCTGCTGGGTGTGTTCCCCATTGCGCTATGCCCAGCCTACTGGCCCTAGCTCACAACTCTGCAAGATCTACTATGCCTCACTCAACTTCCGGGACATCATGCTGGCCACTGGCAAACTCTCCCCTGATGCTATCCCAGGTGCATAGACCCAACAAATCCAAGTGTCTTGGTTGGGCCCCCCAGAGTCATTTTGGCAGCTGTGACTAGGGCTGACCAACCAAGAAGGGCACATGGTCATGAGCCCACCAAAGCAAGCTGCTATGCAGTATAGGAAGGTCAAGGGACTGTCAGGGCGTAGCAGCTTCCTGGGGGCGGAGGCGGTGAAGGAGGGTGGAAATCTACATAAGTATTTCCAAGCACAGAGAGGCGAAGTAGCATTATTGTTCCTCATTATCTGTCACCAAAACTCATATTCTTGCTCTCTAATAGTCAAGGATTTGGTGAAAAGAAGTCAGTGGTTGGTTGGGTTTTTTTGAACTTGGAAAAGTGATCAATCTCTCTTCTTTTTCTGGTATAGAAACTAGTAGAGTTTTTAAAGCCCAAGAGGCAGGATAGGAGATGAAAGAATAGTGAAAAGCAGTGAGAAAAAAGTACTCTGAGGGTAACAGCCCAGCCCAGGGGGGAAAGGAGAGGAGCTAGGCACCTGCTCTGTGTACAGGACTCACCCAGCTCTCCCCTTCGTGCCTAGGGAAATGGGCCAACCGGGACTGTATGATGGGCATGGAGTTCTCTGGGAGAGATGCTACAGGCAAACGGGTGATGGGTCTGGTGCCCGCTGAAGGCCTGGCCACCTCAGCACTCCTTTCCTCAGACTTCCTTTGGGATGTGCCAGACAACTGGTAAGTTAGTTTGAGTGCCATGGACATAAAGTAGGAAGGTGTCTAGGGAATCAGATTTACAGAGATCCCATCTGGAGCAGAGGGATGGACAAATGTTGTAAGGAAGAAGAGGGTACACAGGAATAATTGTGCTGCTGTAGGCTTTAGTACCTCCAAAACCACTCATGGGGTTCAAGAAAGTAGCTATGGAGAAGGCCAAAATGGACTGGGGAGGGGAGGACATAGGGGACTAGCCCAACAGTCGCTTCTGCATCTGAACCTTCTTCCCTTTGGCATCCCCATCTTCAGGACCCTGGAGGAGGCTGCTTCTGTGCCTGTTGTCTACACCACAGCCTACTACTCACTGGTGGTCCGTGGGGGCATAAAAAGGGGAGAGACAGTGCTCATCCACTCTGGCTCTGGGGGCGTTGGCCAGGCTGCCATTGCAATTGCTCTGAGCATGAATTGCCGGGTCTTTACCACCGTGGGTAAGAGCCATGTGCCTCCCTACCCCTGGTTCTCCATCCCTCTTTCCCTCCTGCCATGCACATCACATGCACTCTGTCCATTTTTCCATCTTGTTCCCATTTGAAATGCTCTCTGAACACTTGATTGCTTTGATTCAGAGTTCAGGCTGGTCAGGCCCCAGGAGAAAGGGGTTTTTTGTCTCTGGTATCACCAGCTCCAGGGTAGGAGCTGTATGCACTATTCAGCATCCCCTGCCTTAGACTGACCAGCACACATGCCTCCTCAGGATCAGCTGAGAAGCGGGCCTACCTCCAGGCCAGATTCCCCAAGCTTGATGCTGCCAGTTTTGCCAATTCACGGAACACATCATTTGAACAACACGTACTGAAACACACTGGAGGAAAAGGTGAGCCCAGGATGCCGAGGAGATGGGGAATAGGACCAAGTGGGAGAGAACCTCAGCTACTTTGTAAAGTATGATTTCTTAAGAGAAGGGAACTTTTGTCTTCCTAGGATGGGCAGTCCCAAGCCATAGAACCTCAGCTAGTGGAGACACTCCCTAGCATGAGCCCCTTCTTTTACAACTGGGTAGGCTGAGACCCAGAGAGAGGTTGCAGGACAGCCCTTTCAGACTGATGGTCCAAGACCAGGGCTTGATGCCAGAATCTCTTTTCCCCTGTTCCAGGAGTAGACCTCGTCCTGAATTCTCTGGCAGAGGAGAAGCTCCAGGCCAGTGTTCGATGTTTAGCTCAGCACGGTCGCTTCCTAGAAATTGGAAAATTTGATCTGTCAAACAATCATGCCCTCGGTAAGCTGTAGGTTACAAGGATGCAGTTCCAAAGACATTCGCCCTTGGCGAGGTGAGGGTGTGAGAAGGTAGGAGTATCACAGCAGGGTCTGGACCTGTGCTACCCTCACCATCTCCCCACCCTTGTGGCAGGTGACGTGGGGATGAGGTGACTTACATGCTTCTCCCTTCCCTTCTCATCCCCCCAGGAATGGCTATCTTTCTAAAGAATGTGGCCTTCCATGGTATCCTGCTGGATGCCCTCTTTGAAGAAGGAAATGATGACTGGAAGCAGGTGGCAGAACTGCTGCAGGCAGGCATCCGATGTGGCGTGGTCCAGCCGCTAAAGTGTACCGTCTTTGGAAGGGAGCAGGTTGAAGATGCCTTCCGCTACATGGCCCAAGGGAAACACATTGGCAAAGTAGTTATCAAGGTAAAGGAACTGGCGGGAGCTCCTTAGAAGGAAAGGACAATGTCCAGGGAATTCCAGGAGATCACTTGTCTTAGGGGCTAACCCATTTAGGTAGGGACAGTCCTTGGGCACAAAGGAGATTGAGGTGCCAACTGGCTCCATTGCCACTCGGCATCTCCTCTATTTCTCAAACTTTCCAAGGAAATATCCCATAAATCTATTCCAAGCTCTAACAGTCAAGAAGCTCAACATCAGGTCTTAGCTGAACCCTTCCTGCTAAAATGTAGACCCAGTAATTTCCTGATTGTTCATTTTCATGAGGAAGATGATTCTAATTCAGCACCCTCCTCCTGGGACTCATTACTCCACCTTCCTTTGACTTACATGAAAGCTCAGTCTTAGGGTCTCTGCTTGCTGAAAGGTGTGAGTGCTTAAACACCTCGGCCCTGGAGCCATTTTAGTGGGACAAAGAGTGGGGGGTGGGAGAAGACTAAAAAAGAATGAACAATCCACCTCCTACAGTGTATGTGTGTGTGTGATGGGGGTACAGGTCCAAGAAGAAGAGAAGAAAGCTGTGGTGAAAGAGGCAAAGCCCAACCTGATCTCAGCCATTTCCAAGACATTTTGTCCCAACTATAAGTCCTACATCATCACAGGAGGACTTGGTGGCTTTGGGCTTGAGTTAGCTCAATGGCTCATTCTTCGAGGGGCCGAGAAACTTGTTCTGACTTCACGATCAGGCATTCGGACTGGTATGTGGAAATGTGTGTGGTGTGTGTGAGTGTGTAATGGCAAATACCAAGCCCTGTGGGGCTGCTGGGGAGGTCCTGTCAGACCCCCACCCCAGATCAGAAATCTGGGGAAAGAGATTAGTCAGGTGGGTGGGAGTTCAGAAGAGGGGAAAATTACTGTTCCCAGTGATACTTTGTTCTTACTTAATAATGATAATAATCATTTGCATTTGCATAGAACTTCTGAGGTTTTAAAGTGCCTTTCCAGCTATCATCTCATTTCTTGTCATAGAATCTCTTCCAAGAAGCATATGTTCTACATGTTATCTCATTTCTTATCATATAACATAGTAGATTTAGAAAATATATTGGAGACCACCTAACCTAATGCATTTTATAGGTCTAGACTCTGAGAGGTGAAATAACTTGCTTATGGTCACTTATGCCTACTTAGAGCTAGAACCACACCACAAGGAGAGTCCAGTTTAGATCCAAGTCTGGCAGGTGTAAGGACCTCTCAGCTGTCTTTGCAATGTACTCACCCAACTGGGCAGGTGGAGGCAGGACCAACATGGCCTATCCCTCGAAGATCCATTGTTTCTACAGGGTATCAAGCCAAACGAATTCAAGAGTGGCAACAGGAAGGCATCCAGGTCCTTGTGTCCACAAGTAATGTGAGCACACTCGAGGGAGCCCAGCAGCTGATAGCAGAGGCCACCCAGCTTGGGCCTGTTGGGGGCATTTTCAACCTAGCTATGGTGAGTGGAGTTTCTGGCCCAAACAGAGACTGAGGAGTGGGTGGAGGTGAGATGATGCAGCACAGATGCCACAGAAAGTTACTCTCTGCAAATAATGTGATTCAGCATTGTTACTGAAACCAGACCCCCAGACCGAGGAGGAGTCTTCCTACTTACCCTGAATAATTTCAAAAGTTTCCCACATTTTTTTCCTGATTTCTACTTGGGAATTTGTCTTCTCTAAGGGAAACATGGCTTCAAGGGACTAAGAATGAAAGAACTGGGACCCCTGGGCCAAGGCAAGATGGAAGGGTCAAGATAGAGAAGAATCATACCTATGTTTCTGCAACGGAGAGAGCAAAGTTACCCTGGGAAAGCCCTGGTTCCATTTCCCCCTAATGAGACCCCTGAGGACCTCTTTTCCTCCTACTCAGGTCCTGAGAGATGCCATGTTGGAGAATCAAACCCCAGAATTCTTCCAGGATGTCAGCAGGCCCAAGTACAATGGCACGATTAACTTGGACAGGTAAAAGGACCAATGGGCAAGGGGATCTGAAATGCTGCCACTTAAATTCTCTTTTTTGCCCACCTCTAACAGCACAGCCTCAATTCAGTTCAACAGTCAATCAAGCATTTATTAAGTGCCTTTTCGGTGATAGGCACTGTGCAGTCGGGCCCATCATGGTAGCATATGGGGTCACCACATAAAGGATAAAAAGAGAAAAGGGGCCAGGACAGAACCTTGGAAGGACACCCCTAGTTAGGCTGTGTGTTGTAGATGAGCATTCAGCAAAGGAAGCTGAGAAGAGATCAGGCAGGAAGGAGCTCAAACCATAAAAACCCAGAGAGAAGCCTGCTCCACAGAAGCAAATACTGCAAAGAGAAAAGGCCTCACTGGTAACTCTTGGGAAAGTGAAAGGTCAGAAGCCAGATTACAGAAGGTTTAGAAGAGAATGAGAGGAGATTTAAAGGCAATCAGTGCCTTGTAAAAGCTGTGTAAAGGGAGAACAGGAATGGTAGGATCTAGTGAGAGTATAGGGGAGACCCAGAGAGTATGTAGGCAACAGGAAACAAAATAGTAACTAGAAAGAAATTCAAAATTGGAGAGAGTAGAAGAGTGATAGTGAGACCAGTCAGCCAGAGAAGAAAGGAGGGGATGAGCAAGTCACCACTGTGGTGAGAGGGATAGAGAATCAATTAGGGAGGCATTAAAAGAGTGGCCTTGCTGCAACGAGAGCCAAGTTGAGGTTAGGTAATATAAATTACATAAATTTATAGTGGATGCAGTCAGTTTGGTAAGACGTCCAGTCCTGTTCAGTAGCGCATAAGAAAGAACAGAGAGGTGGAGGATGTTGATCCAGGGTTGGCTTTGGGCAAGGTTCTTTTGGCAATAGGACAAGGGAAGCAAGCAAAAACTGTGCATAGACAAAGTGTCATAAGGACGTTGAGAAGAGAATGATGCTTATCAGCCAAGGGTTGTGGTGTAGAATTAGGCAAGGAGGGGAAGGGAGTGAAGAAGGGTTTATAAAAGAAGTTGTGTCTAGCAAGGCACCTCCTTCATTGGTCATTCTGGCTTAATGGTTCAATAAGTAACTCGTTTATTCATTCAGTTAACATTTTATTGAATGCCTCTTGTGTACCAAGGTTAATACTCTATGGAGATTTTCATGATGAAATGGGATATAAGGTGTGGGTTTCCATGGGAACCTAATGACCTATATGTTCCTATTCTATCTATAACCCATATTCTCTATAACAATTAGGCAACCCTTTGATTATCCGCAGCAGTGGAAAGGGGCTATGCCATCCAAAAAAAAAAAAATCTTCCTGATTGGTTTTGGAGTGTGTTAAAGGGTAATCTTATTTGATTTTCAGATCTGCCTTCATAATTATGTTTGCTTAATCTCATTAAAATGAGAACATGTTCTTTGAAAACATTTCTTTAGATGGTGGGGAGTGGGTCCAGAGTGCTGGTTATATCCAGATGCAGATAGGAACTAGAGAGCTAGAAATAAAGTGCCTTCCCCAAACAATGCAAGGGTTAGGGCAATGTGGAAGGGAATAGTAAGTGATGAGTAATGTTCTTGGCTTGCTCCTTTAGAGTGTCTCGGGAAAAATGCCCAGAGCTGGATTACTTTGTGGCCTTCTCATCGGTGAGCTGTGGGCGAGGCAATGCTGGGCAGAGTAACTATGGTTTTGCCAACTCCACCATGGAGCGTATCTGTGAGAAGCGGAAACATGATGGCCTTCCAGGTAACCCAGAGCAGAGAGAGGACATGCACATAGGCCCCCTCCAACCTGCTACCACTAAGCTCATCCATAGGACAGACACTTACAATCTTGGGCCACTTTCCCCCTAAATAGGCCCATATCTTCTCAGGGAACCCATTCCTACCCAGTGAGAGAACCCCCTTTTCCACTAACTCCCTACAAAAACCTCTTGTGTTCCCTCACTGAAAATGTTACCCTCTCTCCTCCAGGCCTTGCTATACAGTGGGGAGCTATTGGTGATGTGGGCATTGTGCTGGAAGCCATGGGCACTAATGACACTGTGATTGGTGGAACTCTGCCCCAACGCATCTCTTCCTGTCTGGAAGTCTTGGACCTTTTCCTTAACCAGAACTACCCTGTCATGAGCAGCTTCGTGCTGGCTGAGAAGAAGCTGGTGTCTCGTGGTGATGGAGATGGCCAGAAGGACCTGGTGAAAGCAGTAGCACACATCCTAGGTGAACCATGATATACCTTGTCTAATGGTTTCCATCCTAAGGACCTCAGGGTTCTCCAGTCAAAATGTTCCACCTGGGCATTGTCTCAGAAGATAGGGTGGCTCTGTGAGCACCTTTCAGCTTCTTGAATCCCATTTGTATTTTCAGCCTATAGAACCTCTTAAGATAGCAAGGTCAATATGCTTAACCCACACATGATACGCTCCAGCCCAGTCCAGGGCAGCATCTCAACTTAGTTCATCTTAACCTTCAAGAACAGAAGGAATATTGAACACTAGACTTTTGCCAGATCTCCCCAGGCTCAGGAGTGTCATCAGTACCCTCACCATTAATATGGAAGTGTCTCTCTCTGTCCTCCAGGCATCCGAGATGTAAGCACACTGAACCCAGATAGTACCCTGGCTGATCTGGGCCTGGACTCCCTGATGGGGGTAGAGGTGAGGCAGACCCTGGAGCGGGAGTATGACGTAGTCATGGCCATGAGGGAGATCCGGCAGCTCACCATCAAGAAGCTAAAAGAGCTCTCATCCCAGTCTCGAACAGGGGAAGGTGGTAAGTCAGTATGGAAGGGAGACATGGGTCTGGGGGTTCTTGGGACCATCAAAGGACCAGTACCAAGGTAATGGAGATGGCCAGAAGGACCTGGTGAAAGCAGTGGCACACATCCTAGGTGAGCTATGATGAACCTTGTCTAATGGCCCCCATCCTAAGGACCTACCTAGTCAGGCCTGTCCAGGCAAATGTCCCTCCTGGGCATCATCTCAAAAGATTTTTTTGAGAACTTCTCTTGAGTATCTAGAAGAGCAATCCCAAGATGACAGTCATCTTCCCCTGTCCTCTGCCTAGCTCATTTGGTTTGCAAATGGTATTACTGAGGCCAGGGCTGTGGACTCGGCTCTTACGTGACTCACTTAACTTTGACCTGTTCCAGTGCTACAGACTCACTCCTGCTACCTCTGACTGGGGTTATGTGTATGTAGCCACAAGTGGGGCCAGGTGGGAGAGTTTGGGTCTACCGACACAAATTCATCTCCATTAAGGGAAACATCTCAGAGAGTAGGTGCAAGTGTCTCCATAGAACACTCAGCTCAAGCACCATCATCTACATGAAGCCTTTCCTGATTCTCCTGACCCCTAGCTGATAGTGCTTGCCTTCCATTTACTTTTGTATATTTACTTTGTATACTTCATAGTATCTCCCCCAATAGAATGGAAGTACCCCGAGAGCAAAATCTTATTTCATTTTTTTAAATTCCTCAATTCCTAGCACAGTGCCTTGCACATTTTGTTGTTAAGTAGCTTTTCAGTTGTGTCTGTCTTTGTGACCCCACTTGGGGTTTCCTTGGCAAAGATAAACAGTTTACCCTTTCCTTCTCCAGCTCATTTTACAGATGAGGAAACTGAGGCAAACTGGATTAAGTAACTTGCCCTGGGTTGTACAGCTACTTAGTGTCCAAGGCCAGATTTGAACTCAGGAAGATGACTTCAGGTCCAGCACTGTATCCACTGTGCCACCTAGCTGCCCTGCCTGGCACATAGACAATTTAATAAATACTTGTTGATTGATTAGGGGATGGGTGGATGGGTGGATAGATGCTTAGGGATTTGTCAGAATTAGTCAGAAAAGCTAGCCCTCCCAGGAGATGGGCATGGGGGTTGGAAGCCAAGACCCTCTTGGCTCCATCTTCTACATCTCCTCTAAATCTATTGGGCTAGAATCCTAGGGGTCCTCTTGTAATTACTGCTGAGGAGACAAGTTGTGTGAGATTCTCTGTCTTCTAGAAATCATAGAATTTAGAACTAAAAGGATCCTAAGAGATCATCATTTTATAGATGGGGAAACTGAGATTAAATGGCCCACCGTAGATCATATGAGTGGTAAAGGGAACTCAGGTTGGGCTGTGTAATGAGGTACCTTTACTTTCTCCCCTTTAAGATTCAAAGTCTTCCCCGGCCAAAGAAATCAGCCCTGTCCGAGAAGCCAAACTGAATCTGGGGAACCTTCTGGTAAACCCCGAAGCGCCAACAATCACTCTGCTCAATGCCGTGCAGAGCACCGAGCGACCCCTCTTCCTGGTCCACCCCATTGAGGGCTCAATCACCGTGTTCCACAACCTCGCTGCCAAACTCAGCATCCCTACCTACGGCCTGCAGTGCACCAAAGGTAATCACCCACGTTGCTCTCGCTGGGAAATGGGATCCATGAAGCAGCTTACTTCAAGAGAGAGTTCTTCTCCATTGGTGGAGGATTAAATGGGGTCCAAGCTCCGTAACTGCTTCCTGCTGGTCATGCTAACACAGGGTCTTTTCTCTGCTACTTAACTCTAACTATGAGCCATACTACTGTCTTCAACCCCATAACCTCAGAAATGAGGTCTGACCTAAATCTCTTACAACATACCAACTTTTCATTACATTTTCTCTGCCTCCCTTTTCCAGCTGCTCCCCTGGACAGCATCCAGAGTCTGGCTTCCTACTATATTGACTGTATCAAGCAGGTCCAGCCTGAAGGGCCATACCGCATCGCCGGCTACTCTTATGGGGCTTGTGTGGCCTTTGAAATGTGTTCTCAGCTGCAAGCCCAGCAAAACTCATCCCACTCAAACAACAGCCTTTTCCTGTTTGACGGTTCTCATGCCTACGTTTTAGCCTACACACAAGTAAGGACAATGGGGCATAAGGGGTACTTCCAGAGACCAGCCTCCCAACCAACCTAGATGCAGACAAGTAGAGGCCCTGACCCATAACCAAGCAAAGCCCCAAACAATCCAATGACTAATCGTTAAGGTAACAATAGGAAACTCTCTGTGCCCCTCAGGACTTCAGAAGAGCTATGTTTTCAGCAGTTTAATGGCTACTTCCCACAACTCTGTTTGCAACTCTCCTGTACCTCAGTGGATGGTTTTAGGAGTGACTGTGGTACTTTGGGCCACAGACACAGACATCATGAGGCCTTGCCAGCTCAGGAGGACATACAAAGAGCTCAGGCTCTTTGGTTATCGCCTTGACTCACCATGAGGAAGTATCAAAGTAGAACTCCTCTGCCATAGTCTGGGGGTGTATGTATGTGTAGAACAGGCAGCAAGAATGGCGCATCAGGAAATAACTGTTGTCCTTGAACTCAAAAGATAGTTTCAGCCTTATCCTGGACTAGCCACTTAACCTCTAAACTTTAGTTCCCTCTCCTGGAAAATAAGGATGAAACTATATTCTCTACCTACCTCCCAGGAACCCTGATCATAAAGCAGTGAGAGAATCTCCTGCAGCAAGTGCCTCTGGTCACTTAGCCTGGACTAGCCTTGTTCAGCCTCAGTGACTCCCACCTCTCCTTTCCAGAGCTATCGAGCCAAGCTAACGCCGGGCTGTGAAGCAGAAGCAGAGACAGAAGCGATGTGTGCCTTTGTCCAGCAGTTCACAGACACTGAATACAACAAGGTCATTTCCCTCAGCCCCCTTCCCCTGACCACCACCACCACCACCACCTTCCATCTAGTCCTCTCTGCCATGAAATAGAGTGGGCTGAAGTCATCCCTCTTTACTCCTTTCTTCTCTTCCTCTCTTTCCCTCCTTCCTTCCCTTTCTCCCTTCATTTTCTCCTTACTTCCCTTTCCTTCCTCCCTCTATCCATCTCTCCCCTCTCTTCCTTCCTCTTTCCCTCCCTCTTTGTTTGCTCAGGACTCACTCTACTAGGTACTTTCTAGTCTTATTTCCCACTTTTCCCTAAGATACTTCGTGAGCTTCAGCCAAACTGGACTCATCCCTGCTCCCTAAATTGTATTTCTTTCTTATACTATGAGAGACTGGTGGTGAGAAAGCTGGCCTTGAAGCCAGGAAGACTTGGGTTCATAATCCACATGCTCCCAAGAACCTGGATACTTATCTCTCAGTGCTCTAGACAGCTTTCTTAAGACTGAGTCACAGAGATGCCAGCCTGCACTGATAAAGAGAATTTCCTCCTCTGAGAGTTCATATGCCAAAGAAGTCATGGGTCCAGGCTGTAAACCCTCATTTATCCTATTCTTTCCACCCATAATCTCCTCCCACTTCCATCTCTGTCTTTGCCTCCTCCAGTGAAGCATTCATTGATTCCTGCCTTGAAAGTGAGGATTGCGTCTTGATCACCATTGTATCCTGCCACAGCCCCCATCTCAGTGCCTGAGCTCAGTTAATAGGAGCTCAAATAACATGTCCATCTTGCTGGTTTTGATTGAAAATTCTTCCAGTGTTCAGAGAGAGGGCCAAGCCTCAGCATCCACAGACCTGAGTTCTAGGTCCAGGCTTGACTACTGATGCCCAGTGACTTTGAGAAAGTCAATTTGCTTTCCTGGGTCTCAGTTTCCTCCTCTTCTTAAATGAGAAGGCTGAACTAAATGACCCCCAAGTTTCCTTCCAGCTGTGCTATTTCCTATTGATTTTCAAGTTTAAGAAGAAAAAAAGGATGTCCATGTTTGCAGAGCTTCAGACAAGGGAAAGAATGATCAGACTTCCACTAATATGGGTCCTGTTGCTTGCTAACCCTCTTTCCTTCTCCCTGGCCTCCCTTTCCCCTGCAGGTGCTAGAGGTGCTCCTGCCCCTAAAGGATCTAGAAGCCCGAGTCTCTGCCACAGTGGACCTGATAACCCAGAACCACAGGCATATCAACCGCACAGAGCTCAGCTTTGCAGCATTTTCCTTCTACCACAAGCTGAGGGCTGCGGAGCAATATATACCCAAAATCAAGTATCACGGCAATGTGACCCTGCTAAGGGCCAAAACCAGCAGTGAATATGGCGAGGGACTGGGCAAAGACTACAACCTGTCTGAGGTAAGGCCTTCTGTATGCCCATCAGCACCAGGCTCTCCCAATCCCTACACCAGAGGCATACATGGCAAATCCTTCACCTGGAAAGTTGAGCTGAGCCCTCCCCAGTCCCTCCCCAGACTCTCCTCCCCTGACACAGGACAGAAACACTGAGGCTTACTCCAACATTCGCCCAGTGATGCTACATTGATAATACTGCTGGAACCCTATGAGACAGTGGTTTTGGTAAAATTTTTCTTCTAAAGCTTGCAGCAGTATAATGCAGAAAGACCACTGACCTGAGAGACAAGAGACCTGGGTTCTAATCCTAAGGCTGCATGTCCCTGGGCAAGTCTCCTCCCCTCTCCGAGGGGGTCAGACTAGATGACTTTGAAGGTCCCTCCTAGCTCTGAGCATCCTCTGGCTTCTCAAAAGAAACCTTACTTCCCCTTTCCATCCCTGCGGTAAGCAAGGAGCTTACAGGGAAACTCTCTGGTTAGCCTTGAAAGATAGCTAGAGGTAGATGTGGTGGGATGCTGAAGGCTTCACCAACTCATTGGCTTTTTATCCTAGGTCTGTGACGGAAAGGTATCTGTCCATGTCATCGAAGGTGACCACCGTACATTTTTGGAGGGCAGTGGCCTGGAGTCCATCATTGGCATTATCCACAGCTCACTAGCAGAACCTCGAGTCAGCGTACGAGAGGGCTAGGTCTCTCCCCTGTCCCTTGGTCCCTTCCCACAGCCACGGCCACACTATGATGACTTTTCTTGTCATTAAAACATTCCCTCCTGTACCTCTTCTTCCCCCAGCTCACACCACTCTCCACCTCCCACCCTAAGGGGACACCCTGTTAATACAATTCCGCATCTAAGCCGGGTCTGAAGGAGAGTCCTCCTGGTGGTACTCCATTCTACTGCCCTCCACTTCTGCCTGCTTCAATCGGTACCCATGCCATCCTTGTCTGGCACTTTTGGAAAACACACACACACACATCCCTAGGAGTAAAATTTGTCCAAGGTTATTATCGTCTGTGATCATCCCTTACCATGTTCCCCATGCAAAAACTAAAGGCCATTTGCAACCAGCCAGGCACCGAGACCAGGATGCCAGGGTCCAGGCTGATTTGGAGATTTCTGGTTTTGATCTGTGAAGAATCAGCCAGTGGCCAACAAGAAGATGGATGGGACTGAATCTTTTTCATAACCATGTGGTGTCTTTTGTTGTGTTTTCATTTTTCATTTGAAACTTTTTATTTATTGCATCATCAGCAAAAAATGTTCCAGAATATTCATCTACCATTTGTGGAAAAGACCAGAAGAATATGCCCCTTGGCAGATTTTTTTTTTTTTTTACCATAGTTGTCCATCTCAACCTGATAGTGAAGAAGTGAGGCTTCCTGTTCTCCTTCCTCTCATCTCCAAGAAGGGGAGAGAATAATGGGGGGGGGGGTGACCTGCCCCCCTTGTTCCTCCTGCCTTACCTGGAGCAGCTTGAAGGAGCAGAGAAAAAGTGGGGTGGGGGAGAAACCCCACCAAAGGAATTGGCAGCCTGGAGTGGTTTCCGGAGCAAAGGAGTGAGCTTCACTGGAAGGTCAGCTACAATGGGAGAGCCCATGTGAGGACTTGATTCTCAAAAAGAGGAGGAGGAAGAGACATTTTATCCCCCTGGGAGCCAGAAAGTGTCTCCTTGCCACCATGTGCTGGTGTGCTACATGGGCCTTTAGGGCAAAGGACAAGTGATTCCCAGCTGCATTTATGATACAGAGGCTATTGGAATAGGAGCCAGGATCCTACCACCTCCCCCACAGGGGCCCCCTCATATTTCCTCTGTCAGATCATTGAGCTGGCAGGGGGGCCTCCTTGGAGGCTGGTTCTGAGCCTGTACCTGGCTGCTAGCACCGCCCCTCTGTGGATCGCGGCTGGGGCACTGTTGGGTTTTTTTGTTTGTTTTTGTTTTTTGTCTTTTGTTGTTTTTTTAAAGAGATACATTTAATTCAAACTGCTGCTTGAATTTTGAAAATTTCAATGTAGTTGTCAATGTAAAGAATCATGTCTGGATCCTGTTTCATTCTTACACCCATTTGGTGAAAGTGTCACTCTTGAGATTGTCCTGCTCCCCACCCCACAGCCCTCCTGATATTAAACCACATGGGATCTCTGACTTGGCTACTATGTTTTCTCTCTCTCCATTCCCCTGTGATGCTCTGCCTGGGCATCTGTGGTCAGGATACAGCATTAGCAGTGGTGTCTGAACCCTGGCCTGGAAGAAAGGGTGGGCAAATCAAGTTAATGTATAGAATAAATAATTTTTAAAGTAGAATTATAAGAGGCTTTTTATAGTAGGTGGGATTTTTAACTGAAACTTAAGGGAAGCCAGGAAGTGGAGATGAAGAAGAGTATTCAAGATACAAGGAGAGTCAGTGAAAATGCCTGGAGCGAAGAGATGGGGTCTTGCTCTAGGAACTGTGAGGACCCTTATCGTATTAAAGAATATGTTGGGAGGGGCTGTGAGAGATAGGCTATAAAAGGCTTTGAATGTCAAACAGGATTTGATAGGGTCAGACCAGTACTTTAGGAAAATCACTGGTAGCTGAATGGAGTATAAATTGGAGTGGAGAGAAAGTTGAGGCTGGCAGACTCACCATCAGGCTACTGCAATAGTCCAGGTGTGAGGAGAAGAGGACCTGTGTCAGAGTGGTGGCAATGTCAGTAGAGAAAGTAGTGAGTGACACCTAGCATGAGAGAGTGGGGGCTTGATAGTAAAGGCTGGGCAGGAAGAGGTTTTAGGGAGAAAGGTGAATTCAGTTTTGGATAGGTTGAGTTTAAGGTGTCTACTGAACATCCAAGATGTCTGAAAGGCAGTTGGAAGTGTAAGATTGGTCAGCAGAGGGGTTAAGAATTGAGAATCAGAAGCATAAATCTGTGGCAGCTGATGAGATCACCAAAAGGAGTACTGAGTGAGAAAAGAAGGATGCCGTAGGACATCCCACCCATCATTAGTGTCACCTGGATAGATTCCAGCAATGAGTGGTAAGATGGAACAAGGAATGAATGAGGTCCCAAAAACCTAGGGAGAAAACAGTGTCCAAAGGCTGAAGAGATGCTGGAGTCCTATACCAAAACCTGCTCTTCTACACCATGATCTTCAATCCTTTGACTTTTTGGTTCTCTCATAGGCCATCACTCCTACATTAGACTTTCTTCCTTTCTATCAGCCTGCAAGAAAAATGAGGATGAAGGGAAGGCCAATTTTGCAATCAGGAGATCATTAGTAACTTCAGATAGAGCAGTTTTAATTGAATTTAGTTCAGAAGCAAGACTAGAAAGGAGAGGAAGTAAAGATACCTATTGTGGATGGTTTTCTCAAGGAATTAATTACAAAAGGCAGAGAGATGTGGGACAGCAATAAGGATGGAAAGATCTAGTGTTTTTTGAGGATGGGGGAGACAGGTGTATCTGTAGGCAGTGGGGAGGGAACGAGCCAGTAGACAGGGTGAGTTAGAAGATAAGTGATAGAATGATGGAAAATGTGCTGAAGGAGACAAAACAAAACAGGATTGCTTATACAAATAGAGGAGTTTGTCTTGGCAAAGACATGGGCAGTCTCTTCTAATGAGATGGGTGAGGGAGGAAATAATGGCAGAGGACATCTGAATGATATATGAGATGAGGAAGGGAGATGCTCATGGTGAATAGCCTCGATTTTTTCAGTAAAATAAGAGCCAAGGTTCTCAGCGGAGAGGGTGGAGGGAGGGGAGATAGAAGTTTGGAAGGGCTTCTGTGGAATGGGATAAGGAGTTGAAAAGAGAAATGTACAAGGATTTCTAGCAGGGAACTGAGCCAAATTAAGACCATGTAACATTTGCAGTGGGCCCAATCGAAACAATTGGATGAATCAAATAACATAGTAAGAGACTTGGAGAACTAGAACCCTTCAGGAACAGGGTCTCATTGAACACAAAGAAGGAAGCAGTGCAGCCACAGAGGCCTGTGAACATGAACACTCCATTCACCCAACAAACATTTCTTAAGCAGATACTGTATGAAACACTACTGGGAACATGAGAAAATATAGGGAAAAAATAATTAAAAGACAGCCCTAACCTTTAAGTTTTTACCTTAGATAAGAAGATAAAGCCCATTGGGCCCAATGAAACAACGATTACAAAGCAAGATAGAAACAAATTTTAAGAATGTTATAGTGAACCTCACATACCTTAGTCCAGGTCCCAAGTCTGTACTGCTACCTACCCGTGTTTCTGGACAAGTCTCATCTGATCTTATAATGTCATGAGATGGATACTTTTATCTCCATTTATTGATGAGGAAACAGTCAGTCACTTTCCCATAGTCAGTAGTCAATAAGTATCAGATCTAGGATTGAAATCCAGCTCTTCCTGAGTCCAAGTCCAGCACTCCACCCACTACACTACATTGCCTCTCTATAAAACGTTAATATAACCTGTTACCACATCCTCAAGAGGTTAGAAAGGAGGGAATGGACATTGACACAGACTATTCAGTCTAATTCTATTCAATAAATATTTATGGAAGGCCTGTTAAGACCTAGTAACTGTTAAAGGCAGTTCTGGACGCTGAAGAAGATACAAGGATGAAATAAGGTATATCCCCTGCCCTCAAGAAGTTTCCAATCCAGTGCTTTTTCTGTGAGTAATTGACTTTACCCTCTGCCAAAAAATACATGGGCCTAGCTTCTGGTGACCACAGCCTTTCCCATCACTGGTGGGGCCTACAAGGAGGCACTGGACTAGAGAGTACTATCTGGGGTTCAGTTGGTGGTGGGATAGTCTGGACCAGTCAGTCCACAGGACCTGAGCAAACCACCACCAGAGGAAATCCAAGAAGCAGACTACAGGGAAGGATTGGGGAGATCTGGCAAAAGAGTCTTTGGAAAGACTTAGGCGAAAGAGATTGTCTACTAGTATTACTCTCCCAGGGAAAATGGATTCAGGCATGGAGGGAGGGTAGGACAAAAGCCTAGTTTCTGGATTTGGAAGCCAGACCTCTGGGCAACAAGAATAAGACTAACCCAATGGTGAGCATGTGGGCCCTAGTGGTTCTGATCATGCCTGCTTCAGTGAGAGGTTTGGTCCCAAAGGCAAGTAGAAGGGCTGAAGCTCCAAAAGAAAATTCTGTGGAGCCAGTAACAAAAATGGAAATGGGAGCAAAGAAGAACAATTGTAGCTTCTGTCAGAGCTGGAAGGGATCTGGGAATAGAAAACATAGACTGTCAAACTGGGAGAAATTTTAGAACATAAAACAGACTTTAAAGGGATCTTATGTTGTAAATATACAGCATGTTAAAGCTGGAAGGAGCTTTGAATCAAATGCCCTCACTCTACAGATAAACTGAAAATATGGTAAAGGTTACCATCCTCCTTCCCCATTCTTCTGGCAAGTACTGGGGAAGGAGGGATGATAGATAAGAACACTGTCAATGGGACATCTCCTGTTTTATCATTAGGTATCTATGCCCTTTCCGCCATAATTTAACATAATTTCCCATTATCACTACCTTTCCCCCATCCCCCTCCACAGGAGATGGACAGCGTTATCTTAAAACTCACAGTCCTAGTGGTAAAAGACTTCAGATTCAATTTTGTAGACCTCATGGAATTCACTGGGGATTGGGGAGAGGGCCATGAAGCCCAACAAGTTAAGACTCCCTGAAATCTCTTTGCACCAATCTAGGGAACTCTATGCTTCACCTCCATTGGAACTGCTGGGTTCAGAGGTACCATGGCCATACACATGCCTCTCTTTCATCTCTCCACTCAGATTGAATCTTCCATCCCTTAAATAACACCAGAAAACTCTCCAGATGCCTAGTACAATTGCCTTTCCACATCTCATCTCTTACTTTTTGTTTTCCAGGTTCTCCCCCTGCATTTTCTTTCTTGTCCAAGTTCATGCCACTTGAAGCAATTTTTGCATTCTGACACAAGTCCACCTAAGAGCCCAACCTGCTAGACCAGAGCTTTCTCCTCTGTTTTGTCACTGAGGAAATCTTCATCTTTAAGGGTAGGATAATCTCTGAAAAAATACACGTTAAATGAGGATTTAAAAATAATTTAGTTATTTCCTGACCCCCTTGCCCCAAGAAGAAGCACAAATTGAAACATTTTAATATGCATTTTTAATAAGCTCAGAAGGAAACACAGACAGGCGGGACAGTTTTTAAAGTATCCTGTTGAATTTATTATAAATGCTAGCTATTATCATTGTTAACCATGTAACCTTTGACCAAACCCATAGGACTACATGTGGAAGTGGTATGGGAACATAAAGAGACAAATATCTGTTGTTTATGGTAGTTCTGTGAGAGTTTCTCAGTTGCCACTGGACTAGGGATGACATATGTTGGGGACAAGAGGAGGATCAAAAAAGGGGTTGGATGGGCAATGATAATGGATGACAGAGAAAAGATAGAGTTACTCAACTCTTATTTTACTGGTTTTCTCAGAGAAGGCAAATGATCTTTAGACTTGAAAGGACATAATAAAAATGGCAGATAGAGAGTTTAAACACAAGATAAGTAAGGAGACAGCACCTAACTGCCTTTGGTGACTTGGTCAGCAGACAAAGATAAAGCATATCTCAGGGTCTTGGAAGATATGACTGCTGATCCTCTGTCATGGATCTTTAAGAGATTATAGAGAACAGAAGGAACTAGAGAAGGACAAATGCCCCAATTTTCAAAAAAGGGAACAATGGTGCCTGCAAACTATAAACAAGAGAGCTTGACTTTGAGTTCTTTTAGACCTATTTTTAAAGGTATGATCAGTGTATATCTAAAAATGAATCAACGACCATTAGGAACCCACATGGCTTCTTTAAGAACAGATCACACTAGACTAACCTCATTTCCTTTTTTTGAACAAAGTTATTAAACTGGTAGATCAGCTGTATAAATATAGCAATTCATCTGTCTCAGTGGTGTTGCGTGTCTAATACAAAGGACCACATAAAGCCTGAGGGTTCGAATAAATACCCTTTTAATAAAAATGTTTACATTCCCCCAGGTAAAAACAGTACCACAGGAAGATAAAAGCAGATAAAAGCCACTTGCAAAAAGGTTAAAAGCAAGGGGCAACGTTTCTCAGGATATTAAAAACTCATGGCCAGTGACTGAGAGCTATCTTCCTTGTTCAAAAAGCCCACAGTCCAGATCAATAGACCTGGGGGCAAAGTTAACTGGAACTGCTCAAGGTCTCTCTGCTCCATAGCTTCATCAATCATGAAAGCCCTAGCTGAAGTGGGATGGGGGTGGGGTAGGGGGAGAGGGTAGAACTACCAGTGCTCTAGATCACACCACTACCCATCAATCCACATGTATTTTATCAGGTACCTAATAAATGCTAGGCACTGGGGATATAAGTAAAAGTGAGATAACCCCTGTCTTCAAGGAGTTCTCATTCTACTGAGGGAATATAATGTTTGCAAATAAGTAAATCTGGGCTCTATACATGTACATATACCAAGACTGAGGGGTTGCCCCAACATGTGGAGCAGAGGATGTGTGGCAGAGGGGAGCTATAGCACCCATGTCTAATGGATGGAGTTTCACTTCACTCATACTAGAATTGTTCCCTAGCTAACCAACACCCCACGGAACAGTTCCTGTATAGGATTAGCCTACAGGTGTATACTCAGTAAGGTCTAAAGGAATGTACCTATTTCTGGAAACTTGCATTTGACTAGTAGTATAATACTTTTCTCTAGCATTGCAAAAAGTCCAAACTGAGTCAGTGACCATTTCTCACACTCAAAACAACCAGTAGTTAACATGTGCATCAATAAACATAGAGCAGGGTACCTTTATATCAGCAATATCTAGTATTGTCACCTGGTTCTATATGCAACTACTTCTTCCAGATCACCTGTAATAGCATGGTAAGTCTAGCTCTTTTGTGGTCTCCTAACCTCTCTCTGAGCTGCAACGCTTGAGCTAGATGATGACACAGGTCCAGCTTCATCATCATAGCCATGGGTCACCAGTGCGCTAAACCTGGATCTCACCTGAGTTTGGTGAGATTGGACTGAGTTCAGATCCTTCCTCACACACCCCAAGCCTCCTCTCCCTAGCCATCCCTGCTCAGAGAGCTGCCTTTACTTCCCCTCATGTGGTCTCTCTTCTAATGTCCACAGGCTTCCTGCCATCTTCTTAAGCAGTTCTGGAGTGAGGGAGGAGCTGTTCCTTTTTGCTCTATTATTACTCTAGATCACTACTCTATCTGGTACTCGGGTATTCATTAGACTATGTGGGAGAGCTAGCTAGGTTCTTCTATGATCTTCCACACTGCCATCTTAACCAGAAGTCCTCTATTCTGTTTACATTTTGAATAAGTTGGGATTGGTTCCAGTAAGAGAGAGTTGTTGAATCTTGATATATGTGTTCACCTTTTTGTTGATACCAACACCTTCCTTAGGAAACTTTATGCTTTCTCTAATGTATCCCAAATACAGGTAGTCTTTATCACTCAATCTACCAAATCTCAACCCTTTCTGAGGATGTAAAGGAATTTTTATCACATGTCTCTGATAGAATATTTAGAATATGATATTAACTTGAGATGTACTGTCCAGGACAGCATTGCAGTCCTCATTCTCAATCTTCGCCATCACTTTTATATAGAATCTTCTCAGTCTGATGGAAGAGACTCATAAAGAATCAATGACAAAGTAATTGTTACTGTTTTCAGGGTTTGGGGTAACTTTCTCCCCTAGCTCCATTTCATTAACCTGATTCAGTAGATTTGTTCTTTTGTTTCTATAGAAACAACCCTGCATTTTCTTCATCAGTGTATCCAATATATGTAATTGATAACTGTAACAAGTCTACTTCCTTGACTCTGTCCTGCTTGTTCTTGTATCAGACAGTCATGGAAACCATTTCATTAGTACTTTACTTTTCTGAGGAGAATAGTTTTGTCCACTGTTTCATCTCTCACCTGATTTTCTTTGGGCTCCTGCCTTTGAAGTATGGCTCCTTTGCTTTGCATCTGTGGCCCACACCCAAAAAGATGTTCCTCTATGCAGAGGTGGCTGTGACCCTTCATCTTTGTTAGTACTTGCCTCACACTGGCTAACTCTGGCCACAGTAACCATTATTCAAAACTAGTAATAAGTAGGTATAGGTCAAGGTTGTGAATCAGACTGAGTTTTCTGCCCTCTTCCTCTATTCCTATTTTAACTCTTCTGTATTTTGTCTCTGTAAACAGGAAACCACTTTACCTATACAATCAGACATTTTTCTTCTCTACATTATCAAAACAAATAAACTGAGTCACTCTAATATGTTTAGTGAGTGGATCTAAGAAACAATATTTTTATTACAAAGCATTCAAACAGCTGTTTGGAGCACTGTTGCCTTGTAGAGATCCTTCTCTACTAACAAATGTCCTCATAGTCTGGGTCTTATATACTCTTGTGAAATCCTCACTGGAAAGTTCTAGAAATTACTTCATATTGTAGGGTTTTTAAAGTTACAACTTAGGAATGAAGTGTTTATTGAGTAGAAAGGAAAAACAAATTAAAGTTACATTTTGTAATGGTAAATCATGTCAGTAGCATACAGGTTCAAGGACTCCGAAGATGAGGTGCTAAGATTCAAACGATGGTAGTTTAATGGAATAAACTAAATTCCATCTTATCACATATATAACATATTGGTACCTTTTGTATTTGTATAGTGTATTTGCACATAGGCTACTGTGTTTTGCTTACCAGCTGGCGACATATAAATTTAGAAGGCTAATAAATGTCTAGGTAGAGAAGGAAATGACAAACAACTCTAGTATCTTTGCCAAGAAAACCATAAATATCATCACAAAAAGTCAGACAATACTGAAAACAACTGAACAACAACAACATTTCCAGATAATCCTTATGCATTATTCAGCGTGTTTACCTATAAATTTGAGACCCCAATTTTGCACTTTTTTGACGTTTCTGAAATTTCAATATTTGTAAGATCTCTTATTCTACTTTCTTAAATTCTTTCACTTCATATATTTCAGAATATATTCAAAATGTCTTATCTTTGGGCCACTAGAGCTTTCTGATGCTTGAGTCAAAGCATGTGTCCAGAAGCCCCATACAATTGAGATTATGATACCAATATTGAAAAGTGCAATGATTAGGGTTAAGGCATGTGACCATCATTTTAAGCCCAATTGACTTTCTTCATGGAGCTTTGACACTTGTCTGATACAAGTAGATAAATCACAAATGTGTTCATATATGTCAGGAATGTAAGTATCACGTTTCTTTCTAATAAATGCACATATCCCACCTTTACTAGTTAGTACAAAATCCAGAGCTGGTAGATTCTGCAGGGTCACTGTTCTCATAGTAACCCTTGCTGCTCTCATTGTGTCAAAGAAATATGTGTCATTGCTTACTTGTCATAGGAGTCTAGATAAAGTCTTACTTCTTTAAAATTTCTAGCAACTACTGCAGTAAATACACCAGTAGATTTTTTTCTCCCTTAGAAACTTTTGTGATACCAGATGGAAGTTGAAAATGTTTCATAGCAGACATGTAGGCAAACCTAGGTAAAACCTAAGTGCCACACAAATAATGAGTGCTATTAAGGGTTAAAGTGACATTAGTGACTAAAAATATTTAAAATATAGATGGATAAATCTATTAATGGCAACAAAATGAGACCTGGTTCTAGCATAATTACAGTGATTGTGTCTACTGGAGCGGTCCCTTTAGAGGCAATATGTAAGAATCCAATCATCTACTCAATTAGAGACAGCTATCAATGAGGGGTTTTATGGTTTCACTAGTATTAGGAACCTCCAGATGAGGATATTCCCTTTGACATTAAATGACTTGCCCAAGGTCACAGAGCCAATATGGGTTAGTCATAGGACTTGAACCTAAGTTTTCAAGGCCATTCCTCTATACATTGCAGTATAGCCTGTCTTAGTGTTCGAAACCTGGGTGCTGGGTGAGCCTGCCTCTGAAAGAGCCTGAGGTCTTTCTGAGGGAAGCATATAAAAACTCCCTCCCAGCTTAGTGGCTATTGGGTCACTGGGCACTATGGAGGGAGAGCTAGTGCCAGTATCACCAGCTGACCTGCAGTACATGACTCTACTCTTCCTTCTCTCCCTAATGGGCCAGTTACTTTCTGCTGTAGGTGAAGGGGTACTAGAGTTTGGAGTGGAAGACTGTAATCTTGTGAACCACAAAAAGTTCAGGTCAGGAGAGCCCCAAGAGGTCCAGGAGCTGCCAGAAGCTGAAATTCATGCCAGAATTTGTAGGCAGCAGAGCCCTGTCCACCAACCCAGGACATCCCACCCCACCCCCACTGTCTTTACCTCCAACTCCCCAAGCCAAGATGATGAGTCCTACAAGCAACAGAACTGAGTGAAATGACTGCTTTTTCCCCAGCAGCTTTCAATGTGAGCCTTCTTTCCTAAGAATCAAGGGAGTATTGCCCCCTGCTGAGGAGAGAGATTTTGCACTTTTGATTATTGCTATGTCTTTTCATTAAATATCCCTTTGTAAAAAGCTAACATGTCAACTGCTAGTCACAGGCAATTGAGTGGAGAAAACACACTTGAATGGGGTTTTGAGCCAATGGCATTAAAGAGTCCCTCCACCCTGCAATGTGAGTTAGGCAATGAATCCCTAGTCTTACAAAAACTACACTAGCATTTCCCAGTATCCACTGGTGATGATATCCAGTAGTTAACACAATGTCTGGTACATGGTAAGCGCTTAATAAATGTTTGCTGTCTAACTGCCCAACAACATCCAGACATTCCTAGGAATGTTCTCATCTGCAATTCTGTAGTAGGCTTAGGTACTTTAAGAGTAATAACGAAATAGTAATTTGTTTCTCTTTTACTCAGGAACCCTGAGGGTCTTCCCCTCCCAGTTTGAGGTTTTTTTAATTTTTTATTAAAGGGGCCATGCCTTGAGTAACTTAAAGAAGACTATTCACTGAATGGGTGTATGTCACTCCAAGTGAGAATGTGATAAGATGTTAGCCTGAAAGGGCCACGGTCTCCCACTGCATCCTGGGTCATCTCCAGTCATCCTGATGAATGTCAGGCCACTGGATCCAGATGGCTCAGGAGAAGAAAGTGAGGTTGATAACCTTGCACATCCTTCCCTCACTCAAATCAAAGTCAACTGTAAGTCATGTCATCATCTCTTCAAGAACAAAGGACAAACACTATATAAGACAACCTTAGGCTAGTCACTTAACCTTGTTTGCCTCAGTTTCCTCATTTGTAAATGAGCTGGAGAAGGAAATAGCAAACCACTCCCATATCTTTGGATATTTGGATATCCAGTATCCAAATGGGGTTACAAAGAGTCAGGCACAACTGAAAAAATGACTGAAAAGAGGAGGATAAATGGCATTCTCCTGCAGAGATAATAGAATCCAAATAATGGACTTTAGTGAGACATAATTCCAATTTGTTCTTAGCTCTGTGACTTTTAAAAGCAAAAGAAGTAGAATTGTTGAATCTTGTTTACAAGCTTTCATAATAACAGAGGCTAATAGAAAAAAAATCATCTACTTATTGAGACCAAAGTGTATTTTCCTAGAAATATAATCTCATCTAAATGTTGCTTAAAGATTTGGGGGGAGGAGGCGAGAAAGGAATCTGTATATTCTTGTGATAATCTAGTCCAAGTACACAGCAAAGTAAACAAAAATTGACTTTCTGGAGGTACAGAATTGAAATCAAAAAGTGGAACATAAATACACAACTGTGAAGAAGCAGTCATTGGATGGAATTCAGGATAAAATTGTGAATACCTTCAGAAAATCAGAGAATGCAGAAATACAGGTAGAATTTATTATTTTTTAGGTTTTGTCCAAAATAATGTCTTTTTTTAGGTTTCTTAAATGGTAAAATTGGGGAACTGCAAGAAATATTGGTGGGAAATATAATAATGCAGTTATAACTAAAGAGACACTTTCCTCAGCCTCATTAAAGAAATGCTGAGGACGTCTGTATAAATATTTATGAGGATTTATCCTGATTTTGAAAAGCTATGTGATTCATATCTGTCCAACTCATTTGCATAGGTAAGGGGTAAGGGGGACTATAACTCACCCCTCCCTCAGCTCAACTGCTATAACCACAGAATGTAGTCACATAGTGATGGGGTTTTAATGTATGAACAAATTGCATCTGTGCTCCATGATAACTTTATGAAGTGTAAACCTCTCCAAATAAAGCAAGAAAGGAATACAGTGATCAACTATATAAACAAGTCAACAACCTGGGGATTGGATATAGAGAGGGGTAATTAAAAGAAATTCCTGTTAGAAAGGTCCAGGTTTAAAATTCTTAGTGGACACCAGCTGTTTCATCTGTACCAGAGAAAAGTAAAGGTGGGGAAGAGTATTTTCTCTTCTTTTCCTATCACAATCAGTCATGTCATGACCAGTAGGACACATTGTATCCATCTGGGAGCAAGCAGACACACAGACACACAGACAGACAGACAGACAGACAGACAGACAGACAGACATACACACACACCTGAAGATATAGAAAGTCAAACGAAGAAAGAAACAGCAAAGAAGAGAGTTAACTATGAACTCAAGAAGGAGCAGAGCAGATCCTGGGAGCTCAATTGAGTGGACCTCCCATTAGAGAAAATGAACCTAAGTAGCTATTTAAGGATTCTTTGAAGGGAAAAAAAACTTCCAACAGGACTAATAGGTGTATCTTTGCCACATATGTGTCCTACACAAATTCCTCAGTACTGTTGTACTCTGTAAGTATGAGCCACATCTTCCCATGGATACCGTGTATATTTGTGGGAGAGTATGTCTTGGGGTGGTGTTTTTGTTTTGTATATTTGAGGGGAAATGCTCTGTACAAATTATTCTTAGTTATTTATTTTTACTTACTAATCTTACCATCTTAGTAAATACTTTTTTGGGGGGTGGCAATAGGGCTAAGTGACTTTTCCAGGGTCACACAGCTAGTCAGCGTCTGAAGCCAAATTTGAATTCAAGTCCTCCTGACTCTAGTTCTGGTCTCTATCCACTGTGTCACTTAGCTGCCTCAAATTAAATACTTTTCCTAAATGACAATTAAACCTACTGGCTAATCATTATTGAGAAGCAGATCATGAACTACATTAATAGGAGTAACTACCCTTCAGGGTACCCTTAGAACCTGCACATTCTGGGGACCCAACCTATAAGTGTGAATGAAAGTAGAGAGAATACACCAGGAGTGCTACCCATGTGGTAAGTAAGGAGGATTTTGTTATCCTTTTAGAGTGTAGTTTCTCAGGATCCATGGCCATGGCAATATTCCCAGAATAGGTTCAAGTATCCTATAATTCCTAGAATTATATAGGCAGCCCTACTGAGACTGTGCTGTGAGATATGGGGTGACATAATGTAATACTATGCTTGCAAAGAATGACAATATTGCTAAAGTTAACCTTAATGTTGGCAAGATGCCTTCTTTGTCTGTTGCCCTATAAAGCAAGTGGGCATTGGTCAGTGAGTGGGGAAAACCATAGGGAATCCATAGCGGGGGAATCCATGGAGCAACCCATTTAGGACTTGAGTAATGCAAAGAGGAATGCATGTACCTGCCTCAACTGGCCCCCACTGAGGCTTGAGGGGATTTAGGGGAGTACACAAGCTGGAATGCTGTGCCTGTCTCAACTGATCCCATTGAGACATAGGGGTTGCTGCCCCTGCTTCATGCCAGCCCTTGCAACAAAGGTGATTAGAGAATGCTGTAGGAGTTGGTGCTCCCATTATTAGCAACTTCCTTTTGAGTAAACTAGACTAAAGTAAGATTATTAACCTCTCTGAAGCTGTCTTCCTGTCCTTCCTGTCTGACCAGATTAAGAGTCAACCTTTTAGAGGCTGGAGTCCAAAAACTCCAGTGCCTCTTGTGTGTTATTCGTGAAACACCATGTTTTGACCAAAGATGATCTGGTATATCTTTAAGATTTCTTATTATATTTGAGACAATAGAGGAATAAATTGATTTCAGAAACACCTATTGCATTCACAATTTCAGAAAACAATAAAGGATTAAGAAATTCTTGAATTCTTAACAGTGGAGAAACTGGATCCTATGACAACTAGAAAATTCATTTCTCTTTCATTACATATTCAAAATTTTAAAAATCAATATGTAAATGAACAATTAAAAATAAAACATTACAAATAAGAAAATTCATTGTTTTAAACAGGCTATAGGATGAGTATCATAAATTCATCAAATTCATATTTCAGATCATAGTGCAAATAGTATTATGAGAGGGATTATATCTATGGATAAGGACAGTAATTTTGATGGACAGATCCAAAAGCTTTACAAGTCTCTGCTGTACATGTACAACATAATTTTAGGTGGGGCAATATATCTAGAACACTGGGCTGGGAGTCAGGAAGGCATTTAAATTTGGCCTCAGGCACTAACCATGTGAACCTGGACATGTCATTTAACTTCTATCTGCCTTAGTTTTCTCACTGGTAAAATGGGGATAATAATAGGTACTATGTTACATGTTACCTGCAATGTTATTATTAAAAAATACACTTTAAATAAACTTATAAATAATCATCTTTTCATATTGATGAGTATGGAAAAGCCTCAGGTAACTTTTAATGTTCTATACAGAGCAGAAATTATTTAGACAAATTCATATAAAATGCATATATCCATGTACCCTTTTAATCACAATTAATTTGGAACCTTAAAGTCCAAAAGGCAATTTTCTTCATCATTATGTAGAGTACCAGCAAATATTGAGAGTAAAAGATAAACAGACAAGAGACAGTGAGACAGAGACAGAAATGACATTCCCAATTTAAAATATTTTCAGGCTGCAAATTAATTTTTAAAAACCATTTTGTTTTCACAGGAACTAGTTCTCAGAATTAGAAAGTTATGTTCTAGTTAAGATGGCAAAGTGAAGAGGAGCAGAACAGCCCAGATCTCATTTAAGTACCTGACTAAAGATCAAAAAAAGAGTACCAGACTGACTGAACAATGGAAGGAAAGAAACAAGGAAGGAAATAAGGACACTATGAACATTTCATCTGATCCTCACCACAGCCCTGCCAAGGAGATGCTATTATTCTTCCCATTTTACAGTTGAGGTAACTGAGGCAAACAGAGGTTAAAAGACTTGTCCAGGGTCACAGAGTGATTAGCAAATGTCTGAGGCCAGATGTGAATCAGGTGTTCCTGACTCTACGCTGAGCTCTCTATCCACTGCACCAGTTAGCTGCCTTGATAAAGATTAAGAAATTAAAAGAGAAACTTCAAAGTGCCTTTGTCCTGCCCTGGTCAGCACAAAAAGGAATCCAGAAGCAGCAGGCTAAAGAAGAGGCCCTACCAGAAAAGAAGGGAGAGCACAGTTCTTGGAAACTTGTATACTCAGGGGAAAAGGACCAGTAAAAAAGGACCAGTGTTCCACAAGGAAGTTCCAAGGTGGGTCATCGCATGCTGACTATGGATCTGAGGACAGAAACTAGCATAACTAAAACTGGAATCAGTTGATCAGACTAAAATGACCTTGTAGTATACAGACTTGATCAATCCCTGAGGGCTCTGAAAAATGCAGCCTTCTGGACCCTAAGGATATAGGGACCTAAAACCTTCCAATGATTTGAGCATAGATGCTCTACCACAAGTAAAAGTAATCGATAGGATTTTAGATAATACAGATCAGAACCAAGCAGTCCCCCACTACCCTATCCAAGAAGGCAAGAGGAAGCCTGTGGCCCAAACACAAAGTCCCAAATGAGGGGGTTCAGCTGGAAATATGAATAAGTACAAGAAGATACTGACAATAAATAAATTTTATCAATTCAGGAATGTCCAAGACAAAACCCCAGAAACAGGGAACAACTATAAGCAGGGCTGCACAGAAAAAAATAATAGCTTGGTCCAAAGGACTATAAGAGCTCCTGGAAGAAATGAAGCAAGAGACAATATAAAATTACAAATAAAATAAGAGCAATACAGGGAAAGAATTAGAAATAAAGTTGAGTATAGGAATTGGTAAATCTTGTCTAAGTAATAGACTCCCCAAAAATTAGAATGGATGAAACAAATCAATAACTCTCTGAGTGAAGAAATATTGAAACAAAATATAAAAACTGAAAAAATAGAAGAAAATATAAAGTATCTACTATCAAAACCAACTGACATAAAAAATGAGTCAAAGAGGATTAAAAATTAGCAGACTCCCTGAAAACCATGCCTTAAAAAAAATCCTAGAAGGTTTATTTCAAGAAATCATAAGTGAAGAATAAATAAGTACAGAAGAACAAAGTGAAAACAGAAAGCATCTATCTCCTAAAAGAAACCTCAAATGTAAACTTCCAGGAATATCAAATCCAAAGTTTCAAAATCCAGGAAAAGTGAATGCAAGCAGCCAGAATGTCAAGGAACCAGAACTAATTAGGAAGCTCATACAAGCCATCTACCACCATAAAGAAAAGAAAATCTTGGAGTAAGACATTCTGAAAGTCAGAAGATAAAAGACACAATAAAAAATAACTTACTCCATATAAAAGTATAATCCTACAAGGCAAACAACAACAACAACAACAACTTTTAATGCAGTACAAGACTTCCCAGCATTTTTGATGAAAAGACCACATAGAGCTAAGCGGAAACTCTGAAATGCAAACACAGGAATCAAGAGAAACATAAATAGATAAATACATTTAAACTAGAAGGAACTACACAATGATGAAATGTTTATATTTTAACAAGGGGAAAAGAAACAAGAGTCCCTAAAGAATCCTAATGCTTTAAAAAGATCACAGAGAGCTAAATAAAACAACAGATATGGTAGTGGTTCTGTTCTGATGGTCTTATGAGAAGAAACAAAAGGAAGGGAAAAAAGAATACACCAAAGAAGGAAAGAGGGGAAACTGACTATCTCATGTAATCAGAGTGCATGAGAAGAAGAGTTTACAACCATGTGGGACAGGGTGGGGCCAAGAGGCTTCACATGAACCTCACTTTTATCTGAACTGGACATTAAACAAAAAGGAAGCAGGCAAGGAGAGTGGGTGGAGAGAAAGGGGTTTAAGAGAGTGGGAAGAATTGGGGAGAGATTACTCATAGGCAAAACAAATTCTAATGTCAAAAGATGCATTGTGAAGAAAGGAATACAAGAAAAGCAAGGATAAGAATCTGTAATCAATGGCTTGGGTGACAGCAAAAGTAAAGGAGCAGTGGAGTGGAAGTAGAACATTTTGATTACAGATCATTAGGGCTGAACACACTCTCTTGCACCACCACCTTCTTTCTTACAAAGTGCTTCCTGTGTTCTAGGCACAGGGTTTAAGTGCTGCAAATACTAATAAAAGCAAAAAGAAAGAATCTCTGCCCTCAAGGAGTTTACAATCTAAGGGGACAGCAATACATAAAAAGAAGCTGAAAAATGTTGGGGAGTGGGAGGAAGAGAAGGGAAGGTTTAAATAGGGAGAGGGATGGTGAAAAGAGAACCTGTAGAGTCAGGAAAAGAACCTGGAGAGGAAGGAAGGAGTCTAGGCACTCATGATTTAGCAACCTTCCTTAAAATGGAAGTTCTGGGAGAAACTAACCAATCAGAGTAAGGGACTACCAAAGTGGAGGGATAATCCAGGGTGAAAAGGCACAGGGATGAAGAGATTTTCCAGAGTAAAAAGGAAAAAAAGTATGAGGATAGGATGGGGGAAAGTACACAATTAACAATCACAAACAAACCTAAATAGGATGCATTCACCCATAAATAGGAAAAAATAGCAGAATGGATTAGAAAACAAAATTCAGCAATGTGTTGTTTACAGAAAACATACTTGAAACATAAAGATTCATAAACTTAAAACTAGGGGCTAGAACAAAAATCTATTATGCTTTTAAATGAACTTAAAAAAAAAAAAAAAGCAAGGCTAGTAATCCTGATCTTAGACAAGGCAAGATCAGAAACAGACATGATTAAAAGAAATAAGAGATAAAGCAGATAAACATTATGCTTAAAGGCTCCATATACAATGATTATTATCAGAACTTAATGTGAACCAAATGGCATAGTATGTAAGTATATATGGAAAAGTTAATTGAATTACAGGAAGAAATCATAGTAAAACTCTTATAGTTGGTAATCTCAACACACTCCTTTCAGATAAACAAATCTAACTCTTTTCTTTCTTAACCTTTATATCCATTCATTTGCCAAATCCTGTTATTCGTACTTTCACAATATGTCTCATGCCTGATTTCTTCTTTTCATATACAGCTGCTACTGTAATTCAGACCCTTGTGACTTCTTGCCTAAATTATTGCCACAACCTCCAAACTGGTTTCTTGACCTCAAGTCCCTAACCACTCCAGGCTATCCTATGCAATACTGCCAAAATAATGTAGCATGGAAACTCTGGCTCCACTCTGGATCACCTCAAAATCAGGCCTGCTATATTTTCCTCTCAGTGAAGTCAGGAAATGCCGACAGGGGCAGAGGGACATCTCTTTGCTATTTTCTTGAGCCCCCCCACCCCCACTGCACTGCCCCTATTCTAGGGGGCCTGTCACTTATAACCCCTTAACCATTTCTATTTAACCCCTTAACACTGAACAGTTTTTACAAAGTGATATTTACTTATTTTCTTTCTACCTGACAGCTCCTTCTCAAATTTCCTTTGCTGCATCCTCTTCCACATCATACCCTCTAATCCTTTTCTCTTCTCCCCCTAATCTATTTTACTAGATGACCTCACCAGCTCTCATGAGCTATCTCTATACTGATGAATCTCAAATCTGCCTATCCTGCCTCAATCTCTCTACGGACATCCAATCTCGCATCTCCAACTAATTTTCAACATCTCTAATTGGATGTCCAGTAGACATCTTTAATTAAATATTTCCAAAACAGAATTCATTATTTTTCCCCCTAAACCTTCCCCACATCCTACTTTCCCTATCACTGTAGAGAGCAACACCATTTTCCTAGCCTCTCAGGTTTGTAACCTACAAGTTACCAACTCCTCACTATCTCTCATCCCCCATAACCAATCTGTTGCCTAGGTCCATCAATTTCACCTCTCCAACATCTCGTGTACATACACCCCTTCTCTCTTCTGACACTGTCACCATTCTAGTGCAGGCCCTCACCACCTCATGCCTGGACTATTACAATGGCCTGCTCATAGGTCTGTCTCTCATCTCTCTCCATTCTAATCTACCCTACTTTCAGTCATCAAAGTGGTTTTCTTAAAGCTCAGGTCTGACTATGACGCTCCTCTTATTCAGTAAGTCCACTGACTCCTTATCACCTTCAGGATCAAATAAAAAATGCTGTTTGGCATTTAAAGCCTTTGATGAACTAACCACCTTCTACCTTTTCAGTCTTCTTGCACCTTACTCCTTGACCTGCACTTCACAATGCGGTGACACTGGCTTCTTGGCTATTCCACAAACAAGACACTCCATCTCTCAGCTCCTGACATTTTCTTTGGTTGTCCCAGATGCCTGAAATGTTCTCTCTCCTCAACTCTGCTTACTGACTTCTTTGGCTTTAAGTCCCAACTAAAATCCCCAATCTCTCTTAATTCTAATGGCTTCCCTCTGTTAAATATTTCCTATTTATCCTGTAGATAGCTTGCTTTGTATATATTTGTTTGCACGGTTTCCTCCATTAGATCATAGGCTTATTGAGGGTTTGTTGTTGGGTCTGAGTCTTCCTGATTCCCTGGACCATAGCGATTCTTCTATCCTCGACTGTATCTAGAAGGCTAAGTTCATGTTCATTGTTTTCATGGCACTATCTATCCATCTCATCCTCTGCCATTCCCTTTTCCTTTCACCTTCAATCTTTCCTAACATTAGGGTCTTTTCCAATGAGTCTTGTCTTCTCATTATATGGTCAAAGTACTTAAGCTTCAGCACGTCACCTACCAGTGAATAGTCTGAGTTAATTTCTTTGAAGTAATGATTGATATGATCTCCTTGCTTTCCAAGGCACTCTCAGAAGTCTTCAGCACCACAATTTGAAAGTGTTGATTCTGCAGCACTCAGCTTTCCTCATAGTCCAACTTTCATAGCCATACATTGCTACTAGAAAAACCACAGCTTTAATTAGATACAGACCTTTTATTGATAATATTTCTGCTTTTCAGTATGTTGCCCAGGTTTGCCATAGTTTTCCTTTCAAAGAATGTCTTTTAATTTAATGACCGCAGCTGCCATCTGCAATGATCTTTGAGCCCAAGAACATAAAATCTGACACTGCTTCTATTTCTTCTCCCTCTATTTGCCCCGAAGTGATGATCCCAGAAGTTGCCAAGATCTTTTTTTTTTAATGTGTAGCTTCAGGCTAGCTCTTACACTTAACTCTTTCACCCTCAACAAGAGGCTTCTTAATTCTTCACTTTCTACCATCAGAGTGGCATCATTTGCATATCTGAGATTGTTGATATTTCTCCAGCAATTTTTTTTTTTGATTTGTTCAGCCTGGCATTCCAAATGATGTACGCTGCCTTAAGTCGTTGTTCAGCCGTGTCCAGCTCTTCATGATCCCCTTGAAGGTTTTCTTGGCAAAGACAATGAAGCGGTTTGCTCTTTCCTCCTCCAGGGCATTTTACAGATGAGGGAAATGAGGCAAACAGGGTTAAGTGAGGTGTCCAGGGTCACAGAGGGGGCGTGTGAGGCCAGATCCGGACCCAGGAAGATGGGTCTTCCTGACTTCAGGCTCAGCACTGTATCCACCGAACCACCTGGTGCCTTTCCTTGAGGACAGGCCCATCTTCGGCCTCTTTTTGTATCTGCAGCCTAGCCCATAACAGGCACTTAGCAAATGTTTGTTTACTGACTGATCAGACTTACAGCAAGGACAGAAGTACAAACGTTTCCTTAAGCGCCGCAGGAGGCACAGTGTCTCCCAGTGTATTGATGATTACCGGACTTCCACCAGAAATAATAGCTGCTGCTATTTACACAGATGACGTCTACAAGATACTTTACAAATATTATCTTATTTCACCCTCATAACCCTGGGAGGCAGATGCTATTACCACCTCCATTTTACAGATGGGGAAACTGAGGCGGGTGGCGGTTAAGTGACTTTGCCAGGCTCACGCCTTGTCTACCTAGGGCTCCTTAGGACTCCAAGGGGATCGTTGGCGTCATTTTACAGATGAGACAACGGAGGACTGGAGAAGGGAGGGCCCCCAGGCCGGAAGTGGTAGGCCCAGGGGTGCAAGCCGGGGTTTCCGGCGCCCTTCCCACGGCGCCCACCGCGGCTCTCGGGTCCCCCGCCTCCGGAAAAGAACGGACCATGCTTTATCCCACAGGACGAGCTCACTAAATGTGTCACGAACGAATCAATACACGAATGGCTGCAGGGATGAGGAGGCTCCTCACGTTCCGGGCCTCGGCGCCTCGGATGGCCGGGCCGGGCCTTCGCGGTGACCAGAGCGGTTTCCGGGGGGACCCTTTTGCTCACCGCACCACGGAGCCGCCCGGAGCCGGATGGCGGAGACACCGTCCGGCTGCCTCCGTGCAGAGGTATGGCCCCGACTCCAGTGCGGGGTCGAAGGCGGCGGCGGCGGCGGCGAGGGCCAGCGGGTTAACGGCGGCGCTGGAGTTCGAGGCCGAGCCGGAAACGGCGACCGGAGCCGCGGGTCCGGGAGGCGGTGGCCGCGGGCCCTGACGGACCCCCCGGAGCCCCGGGGGGGAGAAGCGGGTAGCTATGGCCGCGATCGCGCGCGGGGGGCTGGTGATGGTGGAGAGCGCGTGCGTGCTCTCTGGAGGGCCGCGCGAGGGGCCGGCGGGGGTGGGGGGAGCGCGTGCGTGCGTGCGCTCCGAGGGCTGCGGGGAAGGGACCGCGTGCTCCCCGGGGGGCTGCGGGGGGTGGGCTAGAGAGGAAGAAGGAGGAAGCACGTGCTGCCAGAAGAGCCCCGGCCAGGGCACCCCCAGACCTCGGAGGCTGCGGGGCTCCCCGCCCCCAGAGGAAGCTGGCGACGCTCCGAGGCGGGGCCCCGGGGGTCTGCTCTGCCCCTGCCAGGCGCCCTCAGGGGCAGGGAAGGATGCGGCTGTGGGCCTCCTGGGCATGAAAGGGCCTTTAGAGCCCCCCCCCCCCCCCCCCCCCCCCCCCCCCCGGCTCCCCGGGGGAAGGAGAAGCTTGCCCTTGGAGTTGGAAGCCGAGCGGGCTGGGCCGGTAGACCAGTCACCCCGGACTGTGACACCATCCTGCCGGCTTCCCAGTTACCTGCCCAAGTACTCTCCGCTAGGGACTTGGAATGGTCCGCCGGGTGGGCTGTGACGCGGCAGATTTTATGTTTTTGTGCAGAAACTAGTACTCAAATCGATATGTTCTTTGACGACCTCTTTAGTTTTTGTTTTGGTGATCCTTTCCGGGAGCTATTCTCTACTAAGGATCCAGTGAAATAAAGATGGTAAAGCGCTTAGCACAGTGCCTGGCACGCAGTAAGTGCTGTATGAATGTTAGCTCTCATTACTGTGACTGCCTAGAGGGAGGCAGGGGCCGGTGCTTGCCATCCCTCACCTATCCCCAGAGCCAGTCCAGCTGGCTGTGTGAGGAGGTTGCCCATGATTTCCTATTATCTTTCTCAGTAGTACAGATGATTGAGAAATAACTGTCAGGTCCCCTCTAAACGTCAGCCCAGTACTGACTTGATGAAACTTTTAAAATAGGCTATTTTATTTGTAAAATGTCCAATTGGCACTTGTTCTGTTATCAAGTAACCTGGTATTACAAAAACTAGAATGAACTGTTCTTAGAGAAGGATGGATATTGACTTGAAGTGGTTCCTTACAGTCTGTTCTTTTGATAATGTCTTGGCCCCAGCACTAAATGGCTTCAGGGAAGGACCTGGCTTAATATCGTTTGCTTGACTAGACACAAGGAATATATGAAAGAGACATTTTGTTCTTTGTTGCTTTCAGTATGGCACCAAGAGAGACTTTGGTAAAGAAGATGTGAAGGGGAATATATTAGAGTAACATTCAAGGTCTTATAAATTAATAACAAGTAAGAGTAACACTTTGGTTTTTCTAACATCTTGCCTCCAAAGAACTCAAAGCACATTGACATTTGCCCTTTCAACATTCGCTTGAGAAATAGTCATTCCCATTTCATGGGAATAGAGATCATGAAACACAGAGAGGGTAAATGATTTGCTTAAGGCCTCACCATATGTCACCTGATAAAGCTAAACATTTCTTCAGATTTCTTTGAAGAAATCTTCCTGATTCTTTCTAGGGGGTGGGGGAAGCTAAGAGGGAATTAGTTAATTCAAGGAAGTAATTTTATAATTGGTTTTTTATTACTAGGGCTTGGATTTTATCCCTCTAGGCTGAATTTGATGCAGGAATTTTTTTTTACTTTCCTTGGAAACTCAGGGTCTTCATTTTCTTCCCTCTGACTTTAGTCTTGAAAAGATGCCAAAACTGCAGGGATTTGAGTTCTGGAGACAGACTTTGCAAGGGGCACATTATGTAGTTGCCCCCATGGTAGATCAAAGTGAACTGGCTTGGAGACTATTGAGCCGTCGCCATGGAGCTCAGTTGTGCTACACACCTATGTTACATGCTCAGGTGTTTGTTCGGGATGCCAACTATCGAAAGGAGAATCTGTACTGTGATGTGTGTCCTGAGGATCGCCCCCTTATTGTACAGGTAATAAAGCCTAGATACTGGAGAAAAGCATCTTTTGGAAGGTTTAGAGTCTAGAGTAGGGATGGGGTGATATTTGTTTCCTAATAATATCACATATCTGTTGTTCAAGTAGAGAATCCTACATGAGACCTTTTTCAATAATCAGTATAGAACTGAAACCAAAAACATTCCCAGAAACTATTTCCAAATTTCATCAGAAGGATCTGTGAAAAAACTAGAATAGAATCATTGGTGGTAGTGTGTTGCTGGACGATCACTTAGTCCAAAGAAATCCAGAGAGTCTAGAAGTGTTTTTGGTGCATTGATGAAAGCGTACAAGCCACTTATTCTATCTAATCCCACTTAGACACACATAACACTACTCTTCCCATCACTCCTCCACGTGCACATGTCCTCAGCAGATTGAATGGGAAGAATAATTCTGCTTTTTTATGAGTTGTCAATGAGGTAGTAGCTAGATCTTATTAATCATATGAAATTCACACAGAAAACAGAAGTATAGACTTTGTTATATTTTTGCTATAAGAAGCGACCTAGAAGACCTTTATAATCCACCAACAGGCTACAGGATTGTACTCTGAGAAATACTGCTGTATAAGACAACCGAAGGCCAAATTCATTCCTTTGAAGCCACAGCAACTTGTGAAAATACAGGCCCTGTATTGTACCTCTCATTGAGCTTGGCTCTGATGGGTGTGATGGACTGACGACGTATTTTTTCCAGTTCTGTGCCAATGATCCAGAGGTGTTTGTCAAGGCTGCTCTTCTGGCTCAAGATTATTGTGATGCCATAGATCTGAATTTGGGCTGTCCTCAAATGATCGCCAAGAGAGGTAAGAGCAGAAAGGAGCCGTTATAAAAAAAAGTTAACTAAAACTTCCCAGGCAGCAGGATCCTCTTCCTTTTGAACTCTTCTATTGTCTAAGCAACAACACATTATGGCTTAAATCCATAGAGAAGAGCATCTGGAATTCCTTACTCCCATTTTACACTCCTTATATGAACTTGATCAAGTCACTGATCTTTTTTTCAGCTTTGGCTTTTTCATCTGTAAAGTAACAGTTATTCACTCCAGTAAAATATAGAAAAGGAAAGCACATTCTATCTTGAAAATAGAGATTATCTTTTGTACAAAATCATTTTACAAATCACAATTGTATGGCAGTGAATGTTAAACATTACAAAATAAAAAAAAAAAAACAAAATCATTTTACTCCCCATTAGATAGAACTTACTTTCAGTAGTTGAGAATTTACTCCAAGTTCACTCTCCTTATGTTTATTATTAGAAATAATTATTATTGTTTAATCCCCAGGTGCTCACTCTTAGCTTCTTTGAGAGAATCCTATTTACTTTTAAATCTCAATACAGAGAAATTAGTAGGTAACTTATGTTTCTTTATCCAATTTTAATTGTGTTAATTGTGTTCTTGGCAAAGAAACATCTAGATCTGAAACTTTCAAAATTGATTTTAAATTATAGAATGCTCTTCCTTTGTCTTCCCTAAATATTACAGTGTATTTGCATGTGCACATGACTGGCTCCCTGGATGGTGTCAGAGTCAGTTAAACATTTATTAAGCATCTACTGTGTGTCAGGCATTGTGCTAAGTGATGGAGCAAGGAATTTTCTGAAGTCAACTTGACTTCCTCCAGAGATGCTCCATGTCATAGGGATAGCATTGGCAGTTGCCTGTTGAAGAGTTCAGAACACATGTTAGAGTTGTCCCACCTTACTTCTGCCTAAAGTATTCTCTTCCCCCCCTTTTTTAAAGTAGTATATTGTGACTTCTACTCAATGGTGACTGCCTTAACTAGCTAAGTTCAGAGAAGCTCACCAACCCATTGCAGGGTGATGAAGTTTTCAGATACAGCAAGTAGTTCCTACACTGTTGAAAACACAGATTCTTCAGGTGTTTGAGAATTTAAAAAAAAAGAAAAGCCACACAACTCTAGTCCTAGAGACCATTCCACTCAGTCATAGAAGAGTAGCAGTCTGCTGATACCAATGAAATCACAAAAACTTGAAGAACTGAAATTTTTTTTAAGCTGAAGATTTATTTTTTATTGATGTCTTTTGTTTTCAAATCACATTCACTTCCAAATATATTCCTCTCCACCTTCTTCACACAGCAAAACTTTACCTTACAATAACAAAAATTACAAAGAGAAAAAGGAAAAAAAAGTTCAGCAAACCTACATATTCACCCATTTGAGTGTATAATCAATATTCCATACCTAGTGTCAGAGGAGGGAGGGGAAGAGAGGTTTCTTTTTTCAACTTTTTTTCTGGGGCCAAGCTTGGTCATTACTATATGAGTATACATCTTTATGTTTTGTTTTTTCTTTTTTACATTATATCCTGATTTTGCTTACTTTGCTGAATCAGTTCATATAAATCTTGAAACAATTTTTTATGAGCCAGTTTATCTTTGGTTTTGTTGGTATTATGAGGTTCATTTTTTACTGGTGCCCATTATAATCAATCCATGTCTTCTTTTTTGTGTAGTACTTAACTATGTCCTTCCATAAGTTCTTTGGCACTTTCGTGTATTTTGTGGACTCTGCTTCTATACTTGGGTTTTCCTCCTTGCAAAATGGCTCACCTATCTTCTTTTAATTATACATGCTCTTTTTTTTTTGCTTGTTTGTTCCCTTTCTACCTTTTTTCCACACTTAATAGTATTTTATTTTTTCCAATTACATGTGAAGATAGTTTTCACCTTTATAAGATATTGAGTTCCAAATTTTTTCTCCCTCCTCCCCCTGCCATCTCCCCAAAATGGCATGCAATCTGACAGAGGCTATACATGTACAATCATATTAAACTTATTTCCACATTAGTCATGTTGTGACAAAAGAATCAGAACAAATGGTAAAAACCAAAAGAAAGGGAAAAAAGAGAGAAAATAGTATGCTTTGATCTGCATTCAGACTCCATAGTTCTTTCTCTGGATGTGGATACCATTTTCGATCATGAGTCTTTTGGAATTGTCTCAATTCATTATATTGCTGAGAAAATATGCATGCCCTTGATTATGTTTTCTTGTGTGAAGGTCATCACTGGTAATATGTCACAACCTATTTACAACCACCTTATCTTCCTATTCCTCTTTGGATCCTCTCCAGTTTTAACTCTAATACCAAAACTGAGTAAACTTGAATTTACAGCTAATTAAACTTTTTTAAAGATCTTAATTTAAATATCTATAACAGCTTTTCAATTACTTCCACCTCTTGTATCTCCTCCTATGATCTTTCTTTGGCTACTCATTAATGTATTAGTGAAAATGTTTTTCACACTTTTTTTTAAATACTCATAGTTATAGTCAGTGTGCCTCCTGATTTTCAAGTTCTAATTTTTTTTCTCTTTGCATTATTTCATTTGTTTCGTTCATTTTGTTTGTCCATTCGTCTTGATAGAGAGTCAGGCAGCATGACATAGATAGAGTGCTGGCCTGGAATCCAGTGCCTCCTCCAGCACATATTGGTTGGATGACCCTGGACAAGTCATGTAACCTCAGTGTTCCAGGCAATTCTCTGTAAGTTGCAGAGAAGGTGCTGACTTGCATTGGTAGAAAGAGTTTCTTCACCTAGGAGTTCCTTATGTTGGAAATACTCTTGACACTAATAAGGTATCAAGGAAAATTTATCTCAGCAGAGTTCAGAGGAATTGAACACTTTGGCCAAAGCGGATCCCCAGCCTCTTTTCAGGCAGATGAAGCATTGGATACAGAAGTGAGACTGGCAGGTTAGTTAGGACAGATCCTCCTATCAGGGGATGGATTGGTCTATTCTTTATTAGAGAATTTTCTCTACATGCCACCCCTAGTAACCACCCCTAGTGTGATTCCCCCCTCCCAAACATGTTTTAACATAGGACCCATGATCTGAAAATGGAGGGATAATTTTATGCAGGGTGTGTCTGCTTATATACGTGAGGTTCATTAAGCAAGTGCTGTGAAGAAAAGCCTTCTCCAGGTAACTCTAGGTCATTTTTCCTGGCTAGTTTCAGCTAGTTGTAGATTTGGTTCCTTTATCAAAAACTTTGTAATTTTGTAATTTGTCATTTTCTGAAGGCCACTGTCTGTCTCCTGATTGGCTGAGTCCACCTACAGTCTTCTGGCCTTCTTATTATCTGACTTATTTTCAATGATGTTGTCAACTAATAATAATTTCTATGGATACTTTTTGCTGTCTCTCACACTTACATCAGTGAAATCATAGTTCCAGTTTCTGTCCCTATATTTCTTTTTCCTTTCACTATTTGCCATTCTTAATTATATTGTAGTGTTTTGTTATTTTGCTGTATTACAGTTCATCTATTCCTCAGTTGGAAATTTGGGTTGTTAACATGATAATTTTTATAATTCTTTTGTAACACTGTTCTCCAAAAACATTCTGACAGCTGTATGTAAATGTGTCTTGAATACTTTATCTGAATTGGCAAATAAAATTCACTGATTTTTCCCAGCCGTAGGTGGGGGAGAAGGACTATTGATTTGTGAGAACTTCTTGGATGCTGTCACTTTTCAAAATATATAAACAGAATCACAGAAGATCAGTAATTCTCTTTGTATAACAGCTATTGCAATGTTACATACAATTAGACCCTTAGTAAATGTGTTTACTAAAATGTATTTGGGTGCTATATAACAGAGAGTAAAAAAAATGGAATCTTCAGAATTTGAGCATGCTGACAAATGAGCTAAGCCTTGAAGGCCTCTCTCTATTTCCTGTACATCAATTCCTAATTCCTCTAATTCCTGTACAAATTCCTGTGGATTTGTATCCACATCATACATTATATTTCTTGGGCTATTCCACCAAGTGGTATTTCATCATTGGGGGAGAAATTAGTGACAATACATAGTTCTTTTTTTATGAACTAAATTTATGGAGGCTTGTGTGTCAAAGTGAACATAAGATAACTATCTGCAGTTGAGAAATAGGTGTAATTTGGATGGAGAGAAGTGGGAGGGAGGAGAGTAAATGTGTATTTGGTGGACCATACCTTACCTACCTTTCTACTTCTGCTAGCTTGAGATACTCTCCTCTTCCTTAGGTCATTATGGAGCCTTCTTACAAGAAGAGTGGGATCTCCTGCAGAGAATGAGTAAGTTGATCACTGCTAATATAATAGGAATGAATGAACCCCAAGATTTCTGCATGATGAATTGCCGCTGCCATCCTCTTGAGCTACTCACCATTATAGTGACTCAGTTTTTCCTTCTGTAAGATGGAAACTTAATGTAACTGATAGACTGTTGGAGGTATTAGATTAATGGGAATGAGTGAATAAAGTCTTCTGAAGAAGGGAATGAGCATTTTTCATACCTGTCCAGATATCAGGGTTAGGGGAAGGACTAGAAGCAAAGGAAGTGTCCAGGTAGAAGTCTCCCCAGCTGTTGGTGCACACACTAATAGTTCCACCTCTGTTTTTTGCAAGAAAAAATGTCTCTGTATTGGGAAGAGCACTTGTAATTCTGTGTTCAACTTCCCTTAATTATACAATATGAGCTTGTAAAAGGAATCCTTACTGAGAATCAAGAAACCTGGCCTCTTATCCTAGTGTCACTGTGGACATAATGTGACCTTGTACAAATCCCTTAAATTCTCTGTGTCCCAATTTTTCCCCTGTAAAATGGGGGGGAATTAAAAAATATCTGCCCTTTCTTTCTGACCAGTTTATGAAGATAAAATACAGTCATGTGGTACAGTGAAGACTAGGAAATTAAGACTTTGTTTCCAGTGCTGCCCTTGTCTCTTACTGGCCGAGTGACTTCTGCTTTCATCTGTGAAATGAGAGGGATTGGATTAGCTGATCTCTGGTTCCCTTCCAACTCTAACATTCTACGATTCTAAGTAAAATTATTGATCTAAGAGTAGAAGCACTACAAAATGATATTATTATCTTCAGGGTATCCTATCTGACTCATGAAATGAAAGAACAAGGGATGATAGCCAAAGTATCCTACTGGGAAGGATTGATGTAGGATAGTGGTTGGAGGGAGGAAGAAATGATCATGAAGGAAGTTTTCCACATTTGTGCTTTTGAATTTTTCACTCCCTTGCCTTATACATATCAAGATTTGTGTACATTGCTAGCATTCTTCTCTGATTTTTTCCTAGTTCTGTTGGCACATGAGAAACTCTCTGTTCCAGTCACCTGCAAAATCCGTGTCTTCCCAGAAATTGACAAGACTGTGAAATATGCTCAGTTGCTGGAGAAAGCTGGCTGCCAGGTGAGGCAGGACACAATATCTGTTGACGTTACCTGGGGTCAGTGGTTCAGCAACATTTCCTGAACTTTAAGCTGTTTCAGAATTCAAGTTGACCCCTGACCTCATTCATGCAAGTGTGAGAGCACTGTAAGACAAAACACCACAAAAGAAAGAAGGAGAAAGACAATCTAAAGTCCCCATCTTCACCTTTCTCCCCTCCCTCAAGGATCTGCCTTTTTTCCTTCCTGCTCTCCTTGATTGCTTTCATAGCTGCCCTCTCAGAAAAACACCTTAATGTCTGATTTCTTTTCATGCCTTAAGTGTTAGCTTATTCCTCCTAGTCTCTGTGGATTTCACTGTAGGAGCATGTACTGGATAGCATGATGGGTGATCGTTTGGAGTAGTCTCTCTTATGCTTGTGAGGGTTCCTACTCCTACTCACCTTGAGCCAAATCCACTGTAGCCCAGTATTCCCCTGACCAAAATTTGGAGGAGGCAACATATGTACCCAAGCAAAACATGGGCTGCTTTATTTAACTATGGAGAGAATACTTTAAACTCTTCAAGTGTGGCTATTAACTTGGTCTCCTCTCCTCTTTTACGTCTTTTGCCATTCATCTACCCTGAGCATATTTCTTTAAGACAGAAAAATTATTTCTTCCAGACCCAGGCTTTGGATTTTTTTCTCTCTGATAAAGAGAATCATTTTCCAGGCAATAGTTATATTTTTAGTATCTTAAAGATGAGCCAAGCCCTCAAATTTGCTAGATGTTTAGAATAGAATTTTACAAATAAATCAGTAGGAACCAAGTGTCTTTAGTGCAGTGAAAAGATTACTGAACAGAGCGTCACATGATCTGTGTTCTAGTCTTAGCCTTACCACTGACAAGCCATGGGCAAGTATTTCATTTGACCTCTTGATCTCTTTCTTCCTCTGTTAAAGTAGGGGATTGACCTAGGTAATCTGTAAGGTCCGTTTCAATGCTGATATGCTTTGATCTTACTGTAATATGTATTCCTTTCAGGGGAGCATGAGACAGGGAAGTGAAACAACTTGCTTTGTGTCCTACAGTGAACCAGAGAAGCAGAAATAGATCAAAGGAATCCTGAGTAGATCCTGTTTCCTCTCCACCACATTACTGAGTTTAAGAAATTGCAGTAATTTTCTTGGTCCTTTATTCTAGCATTTATAGGGGTTTTATTAAAAAAAAAACCCAAAAAACTAGCTTCCCTGATAATTTATTGACTTGTCAGAAGTAATGAAATTCTTGTTGACTCTCTCTTTCTCCCTTTCCCACTCTCCTCTCTCTTTCCCTCTCCCTCCCTCCTTTTCTGTGTCAGATGCTCTTATCAGGTACATCCTTTGTCTGTTCCCCCCTGACATTAATCACTGTCCATGCCATTTCCAGACCCTCCCATTACCCTCATCATCAGTCAGAGGCATGGACTTTATCCTTTTCTACAACTTTGTCTTTTTATTCTGTCTGCCCTTACCTCTCCCATATTTTTACTCACATTTCAGATTCACATTTTTGCTCTGCAGTCAGAATGCTCACTTTCTTATTTAACAGATATTTGAAGGCCTGCTATGTGTAAGGCATGGGCTAATAAATAATATAAGGGATATAGAAATACATGGGAAGCAGCTGGTGGTGAAAAGGCCAGAGTATTGACCCTGGAGCCACAGACCACAGTTCAAATCCAGTCTCAGATACTGAATAGCAGTGTGACCCTGGACAAGTTAACTTTAACTCTGTCTGCCTTTGTTTCCCAACTGTGATCATATAAATGCTTATTCCCTCTCCCAAAGTGCTTTTGAAATTTCTGTATCTAAATCCTCTTGTCAATAATAGACTTGTATTATGCCAGATTGTGTAGTGTAGCAGATAGCAAGGTTCTAGTATAGTCCCAGGAATTCTCCCTCTGAATTTGACTTAATCTTTTACCTTGTTATATATTTTACCTCTTTTCAGGGAAAAGATGTCTTCTCTGTTCATATTGAAAGCACTTGGTCACTTAAATCAGTTGGGGATTCTAATTACCAAAGCCCAGATTCATTCACTAGGGACAATTTTGAGGTTTCTTCCAAAGGGCTTTACAGTGAAGGTCTTAGGGAAAGATTTCTCTGCACACCTGGTGTGGTAAGGGGCACCACAGAGCAGCAGTTTCAAACAACTCTCTCTGCCTTCTCAAAGCCTGATGTCTTTTTTTGTCCTAGTTATTAACTGTTCATGGTCGTACCAAGGAACAGAAGGGTCCACTATCCGGAATTGCGTCTTGGGAACACATAAAAGCTGTGCGGTAAGTAAGTATTTGGTTAATAGTGTGAGGAGGGAGATAGACTCAGTCCTGGGGGGTAAAATGAGTCCCTGAACATTTCTGTAGCCCTAGTATAGGGGGTAAGGGGTGGGAACGAGGTGGGAGGGGCATATAGACCAGAAGTAGTGTTCAGAGTCTTGTATGTCCCAGATCTCCCTTTAATAATCCATCTCAGTCACAAAGAAAACATCAAGTTTCATCGTCTTCCAAACAGGATGAGGAAATTTATCAGGGAAAGGCATAATGAGCAATGAGCAGCAGCATCATTCCTGGATTCCACCCTGCTTCTCTCCAATTACCCCGGCCCCCATCCTCACTCATCCACAAAAGAGAGGCACTTGTTAGAGATTAAGTTCTGGAGCCATTCTCTTAGCAGAAAGAGTAGGACAGAGACTGGTGTGAAGGCTTGACTCAGCTGGTCTTACAACATGATAGGGTGGTGGCAAGAAAGGGATTGTCCTCTCTCCCAGGCCCTGAGTATGTCTTCTTTCTTCTAATAGGAAGGCAGTGAATATCCCTGTATTTGCAAATGGAAACATCCAGTATCTCCATGATGTAGAAAAGTGCATTCAAGAAACAGGAGTGCAAGGGGTAATGAGTGCAGGTAAGAATTCTATAGCTCTGTTTATCCTCCACTCCTGTGTGGACACTCATTGTTTGCAAAGGGTGATGCAAGGGATTGAATAGTGGAGAGGAAGTTACACAAAGAAACTAGGAGACATGATCCCTGTATTTAGAAATGTAAAATCTGGGAAAAAATAAAATACTGTTTACTTAAAAAAAAGAAATGTAAAATCTGGTGGGAGACACAAATTGAACATGAAATCATTTCGTGAGTGAGTTCAGGTAAGGCAGTAGGCCTTTTTAGATCTGTTGTATGTCCCACTCATTCAGCTGCAAATACTACCTATGAACTAGCCTGTGGCCATGGTGCTCTATGTTAACAGCATTAGAGATTTTTCTTCTGAGCAGCCCAGCTAGAGAGCAATAGAAATACTGACCTCATAGCTTTTGGACGTTGTATTTGCTCCAGCTGTATTCCTATGTCATCTTGCTTGGCTACAGATCATGCTACATTTGGTTAAAGTATGTTATATGCTAACCATAAAATCTAAGTTGTGCATTTTTCATTCTTTTTAAATATGAATTTGAGAAAATTCTTCAAAGTCAAATGTTTCCCTCATTGATGACTTCAGAAATTGGGAAGACTGTTTTAAAGGTTTAACAGTAGAGCCACTTGCTTATTAACTCAGATCATTTTGTATCATTGTTGCTGTTAGGATTTGTGTACTTTGATAGGCATATGATCTCTGCTGGTGCAGATTGTAGTACCTTCTCTATGTTTGTCCATCCTGTGGGACTCTCTTTCATGTCTTCCCATGTTTATACAAGGGAGAGTGGATGGTGGCCAGATCTATTACTGCATGGACATGAAGAACTCCCTAAACAAGAAGCTCTAGCAAAGTGGATCAGTACTTTCCTATAATGTATAGTCTTAGAGTGTTGCCTTACACTCTTAGATGGTAGTGACTTGGTCAGGATCATACAGCCAAAATGTGTTAAAGAAAGGCCGCGAAGCCAGATCTTTTGGCTACAAGGCCAACTTTCTGTCTGCTATACCATGTGGTCCATGTTTACATAAACATCATTAAAAAGAAGATTGAAATTCTCTTTCTCTTCTAATAGGACTTAGCTTTCTTGGGACTAGGCTCCCCAGTGACCAATTTCTAATCAAGGCTTGACTGTTTTCTGTAAGTAACTCTAGCCCAGCGTTATTATGAGTCAGAGAAGCTGTTGTCTTGAGCTGATTATTAAATGTGACTAACTTAGGGGGTATCTTGGTCTTCTTCATTCTAGCTACTGAGAATTTTAGTATCACAGCTTGAAATTTTTGAATAAGAGTCCTGAACTTTTATTGGAATGCTTAGATTTTTTTTTTATCAGGTGCCATATTTCTTGTGGAAAGATTGCCAGGAAAAAAAATTACTAGGTGGGACCTGTGTTGGTTAGAGCTCAAGACAATTATTCTGCTATGCTTCTCAGCTTATTATTGGTTACAGACTGAATTGTGTCTAAGGTCTTCAGACACTACCTCACCCTACCTCAGTACTAAGGGAGACTTGACCTTCTGTATTGTCACAGCTTTGAGTTTCTGTCTTATTCCCCAGAGGGTAACCTACACAACCCAGCCTTGTTTGAGGGCCGAAACCCACTGGTGTGGGAGATGGCCGAGGAGTACCTGGAGATTGTTCAGCAGTACCCCTGCCCCCTGTCCTACGTCCGGGCTCACCTCTTCAAGCTGTGGCATCACACGTGAGTTTCTCTGGAAGACAGAGCATTTGAATACTTGCTGTGTTCAAAGGGTGGTGGAAGAGGTTAAATATCAGAGAGGAAGTTATATGACGTGAACCATATATATGAAAGAAATGATCCCTGTGCTTTAAAAATGTAAAATCTGGTGGGAGACTCAAATTGTTCATGAAATCACTTAATCAACCTGCAGCATATCAGCTGGGGCAAAGTAATAGCATATGACAGGAGATGGAAATCCTTAAGGGACTTAGGAATAGATTAATTTGAGATGGTTGAGGTTAATCAGGGGTATCTATGTGTGGGAAGGGGGAGAAATGGCTGCAATTTTCATCAACCTTATCTATTGTGATTTAGCACTTAATGTCAGAAAAGCTGTATTTTCTGTGGTGTAGCAACTCATCTCTCTCTCTCTCAGCCCTCACCCTACCCCAAAGGAAGGGGAGAGTCCAAGCCTGTCTTTGTGGAATGAGTATGCATATTTTTTTCTGTTTTAGGCTACAGATACATCAACAGCTTCGGGAAGAACTGGCTAAAGTGAAGACATTGGAAGGGATTGTTGATGTTAGCAGAGAGCTGAAGCTACGTTGTCAGGTACTTTCTGGGAGTACCCATTTGAGTCTGGTAATGAGGTGACTGTGTCTCTGATTGGCTGTGTCTTCCTTGGACAGTCTGGGTAAACTGTGGCTTGATGAAGTCCAGAGCAGTTGAACCTAGGCCTGTCAATACTGATAAAGAAAGATTACTAGTCACACCTGTACTTTGGCAGGAGGAAATGGCCAATCAGAAGGAAGGAGAGAAACCCAAAGGAGGATTGCCTTTCTTCCATTGGATCTGTCAACCATATGTTCGACCTGGGTGAGCTATCGAGGCCTTAGCCTAGGATTGGCCTTGTGTGTGTGGCAGTTGGGGGTGGACTGTACTCTTCTGCATAGGTATTCCTGGCTCATCTTTCCTTGGAACTGGTTGGATATCTCCCTTCTGCCTCTTTTAGGAATTCTTCTTGACTAATAAGTCAGAAATTCTGATTTTATATCTGATGATTGACCTGATCTAGCTCTTCCCCTACTTCTTCTGTATCTCCTGCAGTCTCACTTGGTAGCTGTGTCAGTAACTGAGACTTCAAAATGAAAGCCCCAAACTTGCAGAGATATAAGTAAGAGGTAGTGTGACACCTGCCCACTATTCACAGCATGTAATGTTTCAGCCCTCTTAGATTCTTTTGCCTTCATTCCTCTCCAACTTTCTGCCTCTTCTAAGAGATTTAAATATAACTATGAACCCCCACTTCACTATGGCTGATCTGTGAGTACACTGGATCTCCATCATTTATAATAGAGCTTCTGGGGTATTTACAGGGTACCTAGCTTTCCTGCTTTCTTAGTTTACAGTCCCTGTGGCATCTTCCCTTTAGGCCTAAAGAGGTGTGCAAGGAGAATGGCAGCACTGATTGCAGCACACGGGGAAAGCGAGCCTTGGAAGAAGAGGAGGATGGCAGTTCGGACTTTCTCTCGAAGAATAAGCAGAAAAAGAAATTGAGGAACCCAAACAAAAACTTTGACCCTTCCTTGAAACGTAAGCTTTAGCCTAGCTCAGCCTGGGTCTGAGGAGGAAAGATGCCAGCAGAAAAGAATAACTAGAACTACTTGACCATCGTCTCCATTTTCTTCACTTTTTATATTAACTATGGCAAAAATTAGCCTCATAATTTAAGGAGGTGGGGGGATATTCCCCAGAGGGACAGATGGTTCAAGCTTCAGTGAAAGTAACAGATGCCAGAAGAAAATCCTACAAAAGGTAGAGAAGGTAAATCCTTAATTGGAACTATCCAGCATTATTGAGCACTTTCATGGAAGTTACTGTGCTAGACTATCATATGTTTACAACCTTGAAAGAATATGGGGATTAGACATGTGCCACAAACAACCATAATCCAAATTAATAATAATAGTAGTATTTATATAGTATCTTAAGATTTACAAAATAAATTTCTCACTACAGCCTCGTAGAAACTATAAGTATTTTTATCAGCATGTCATGGGGAAGAAAGTTGAGGTATAGTGATCTGTCCAGGGTCACACAACTAGTGAGTACTGTAACCAGGATTTGAACCAAGAATATTGTGTTAAGTGTATAATAAACATATAGAGTAGGAAGAGGATTTCTGGCTTGAAATATCAAGGGAAGTTTTATGGAGGAGGTGATGTTTGAACTGAGCCCTGAAGGATGGGTCGGACTTCACATAGATGAGGAAAGGACATTTATGGCAGAGTGACCGATGTGAACAAAAATAGGCAGAGAAGTTAGGAATCTTTCACGGAATAGGAATTCCATTTTGCTTGAAACATAGGGTTTGTGAAGTAAAGCTGGAAAGGTAGGGCGAGGTCAGATTGTGGAGAGCCTTGAATGCCAAACTGGAAGATTTGGACTCTATTCAGTAGGTACTAGAGAAAGTTTTTGACCAGTAGAATGATATAGTGAGAGTTGTAAATCAGAAAGATTAGTCAGTTTGCAGTGTTGAGGAAGGATTAGAACAGGGAAAGACTAGGGAGGCTGGAAGCATTATTACATTAATTTAGGTTCTGGGATCATGAATTAAGATGATGGCAGTAATAAGGGGAAAAAAAGACACATAAAGTAGAATTGAGACAGCTGAATGTGAGGGAATAAAAAAGGAGGAATCAAATTTTGAGGGACTTGGAGAATGGTTGTCAATGCTAATTAACCAGGAATTGAGAAGTCAAAAAGAAGAGCTGGTTTTGGGGAAAAGGTGTTGATTTTAGACATGTTACATTCAGTGTTGTATCCTCTTTAGATCGTAGCTATTTCATAGTCTACATTCTGAGATAAACTACTTTCAGCTACATTCAGCGAATCCCATGGCATGTACCTGTTATCAGTCTTTCCTATTATTAGGTGAAGTGATATCTACTAGTTTCAGAAGTATATTTCTGTAGGTTTTTGGCTTATTTGTCATTTAAAAATGTCACCAAATCATCTTCTTCCTTTTTTGGTGAGGAAGTATTAATCTTTCTGTAGCTAACCTAGAGTGATCGTTATTGTACAGGTTTTGTTAGGATACTTCAAACCTGTGCTGGTCTCTTTTATAATTTTGAAAGTACACCTAGAGACAGGTATCGCATTGGATTTAATTGCTTTACATGTGTTCTTCCCATGTTGCTTTGATTGCAGGAAGCTAATAACTCAATATATCTTCCCTTGAAGAGACCAAGGTATTTTTAGGTTTTAAGTTTTATTCATGGTTCAATATGACCTCCAAATTCAGGCTCAGAGCCTTCAGGCTTTGACTTTGTTTTGCATGTTTTTTTCCCTTAGTAGAACCAAATGCATAGTCTAATATAATTCATGTACATCAAATGATGGTTTGGTTTGACTCCCTGTTTAATTTGGAAAATATACTTACGTCTATTTAGAAGAAATGATAATAAACTTAAAAATAGAACTATATAATAGACAAACTGTCTCCATGAAAATACCATGTTTTAATCAAATTTTTCTTGACATTATCATGTTGGTGGCATGTTTGTTTTAAATAGATAACAGTTTTCCATGTGAATAGCAAATATTCTAGCATTCTTAGTATATATGAGTTTATTTTACATACAGTAATAAGCCATGAGTGCAAAACTGAGAGGCTTTTGATCAACAAAAGCAGGATAAATATTATAATGCTTTTTTAGGCAGCTTGTTCAATAATTAACATATTGATAATAAATTGTTCTGGTATGCTCCTAGGACTTTTCAGACCACCTTTTTTGTTACTTGGTCAGTATATTGTTTTCTTGTGTTATGGATTTTTTTTTTAGTGATACAAGCTCTAAATGTATTGTATATAGTTTGTAAACATATGCCAGGCCTATATTTGGATCACTGGTCATCTCATCTTTTTGTAATAAATACAGGATGACTTCTGTTAGGAAAGATAGGATTACTTTTGTTCTGATTCTTCTTTGACAACATGATTAATGTGGAAATATGTTTAACATGACTGCATGTATAACCTATATCAGATTGCTTGCTGTCTTGGGGAGAGAGGAAAGAGAGAGAGAAAAACTTGGAACTCAAAATCTTACAAAAATGAATGTTGAAAACTATTTTTACATGTAACAGGAAGAAATAAAATCCTGTTAAATGCAAAAAAGTGGAATTAGGAAGTTGGTAAGTGCTTTGCAATTAAATCATGTACCACTGTGAAGTGTTCAAGCCCCTAATTTTATATATGTGTATATATATATATATATATATATATATATATATATATATATATATATATATATATATATATATTATCTCTAATGCTTTCCTATTTTTCAGAGAAGCTCAAGTTTCAGTCACCTCCATTGATGCAGCTATCTTGTTATTCATCAAATTAATGGTGTTTAAGCCTTCTGTTTCTCACTTGATCCACCTTGTATTTTGCTTTGTGGGACTTCTTGAAACCAGAAGACCAGAAATTTTCCATATCTTCCCTCTTCTAGGAATCTCATCTTTGATTTCTGTACTTATCAAGCTTCTGTAGTAAAACTTTTGGTTCAAGGGGAATTGTGTATTTGTTTCTGGTGCTACTTTGATTCCTTACATTACCTTTACCTTTTCACCTTTATATTTAGTTGCTTATTAAGAGAGTCAAGATTTTTTAATTTACTTTGTTTTTAATTTCTTTCTACGTATTTCTTTTTTGTTGCCTTTAATTGAACAACATGGCCTTCAAATTTTTTACTATGACTACTAGCTAGGTTGCACATTTCTACAAATCTTAAATAATTCTTTCAAGTTGCTTCTGCCATAGACCACCGTTTGATGCCTGCTCTTAGAAGTATGCTTTGACAATTAGAGTTTCCCTCCTGTGTTTTTCCTTCGTTCTCATTGTGGCAATGGTGTACATCTGTGTCTGTCTTAAAATGTTTTTACATATTCTGTCAAATACTCTAGGAAAATGCATTTGTTTATGATGGTTATCAGTTTTTAAAAATTATATTCTTTTAGTATAATTGGTCTGTTAGTTTCGATTCTTGCTGTCAAACTAAAAACCTTAGAATTGTACTCTAAATATGTCCATCTCCTCTTTTCAAAATCATTTGTAACTTTGGTACTACTTTTGTCTTCCATTTTGTTATTATACATAATTTCTAGGGTTTGTATTAAGTGAAGATTTTCAGTGACTTTGGGTTCTTCAGCTTTTCCCACTTCACATTTTTTATTTAGTATCTTATTTTGTCTAATTTAGGGTTAGGGATAAAATTATTATTTATGATTTCCCTGTACTGAGTGGCAATATGGGACTTGGAGCTGAGGGTTTCATTGACAAAAAGCATTATGTTTTTGTCTACAACTGGTGAAATCTTTTTCCAGCTTTCTTACGATACAGTACTGGTACAGAATGAATGTAGTTATATGTTTTCTGTTGCATGTGCATTCGTAGTTGGTTCATTTCAGTGGTTAATACTATGTGAACTGAAGCATTTCTAGCAAAGAAGGTCTTGGAATTTCTTACTTGTTTTAGTATATCTTGGCTTTTTGTGGTATAGGAACATACCACTCATTCTACTATTCTTTAAATCAATCTGATCATCCTAATGGTTTGAATAGGGTCATTCTTCAACCCTTTGCCATCCTTCTGTTTCTTTGACCCTTAAGTGCAGTTGTGTCACACTGATTGGGGTGCTAATCCAGTCAGAGCCCAGTTTGCCAGTGGTTTGGGTTTCCTGCTAGGCCTTCTTAGTGATCTTAGTGCACATCTGTGTGTATCATCCTGGCTGGCATTCCCATTCCCCTACTCTATACTTGTATCCCTCCTCCCTCCATTAATGATGGGTTGGACTTTGAGGTTATTGTTATTATTATTGCTATGTGGGTATATATAATAAGAGGCTTAAAAATGTATCTCAGGAAGGAAGCTGCTTTTCCCCTTTACGATCTAGAAATGGGCTTAATCTGAGAAGTTAGAGAAATTTTAGCAAACAAAATAATCTCAATATCTCAACTTTTTAAAAAATAATTTATTTTTAGTTTTCAACATTCACTTCCAGAAGATTTTGAGTTCCAGATTTTCTCCTCATCTCTCCCTCTTAACCCACCCCAAGAGACTGTGCATTTTGATTACCCCTTACCTCAATCTGCCCTCCCTTCTATCATACCTTTTCCTTCTCTCATCCCCTTCCCCTCTGTTTTCTCGTAGGGCAAGATTGATTTCTATTTATGCCCCATTACTTGTATTTCTTATTTCCCAGTTGCATGTAAAAACAATTTTTAATATTTGTTTTTAAAATTTTGAATTTCAATTTCTCTCCCTTCCTCCTTCCCCACCCATTCCCACTGAGAAGGCAAACTATTCAATATAGATTATACATGTATAGTCATGCAAAACACTTCCTTAAGTCATGTTGTGAAAGAGTAACTATATTTCCCTCCATCCCATCCTGTCTCCCATTTATTCTATTCTCTCTTTTGACTCTGTCCCTCCTCAAATATATTTGCTTGTAATTACCCCCTCCTCCCTTTTGCCCTCCCTTCTATCATCCCCCTTCTACCCCCACTTATCCCTTTCCCCCTTTCCTGTAGTGTGAGACAGATTTTCATAACAAATTGAGTGTTCATGTTATTCCCTCCTTAAGCCAAATCTGATGAGAGTACAGTTCACTCTTTCCCTCTCACCTCTCCCCTCTTCCCCTCCCACCTCTCCCCTCTTCCCCTCCATTGAAAAAGCTTTTTCTTGCCTCTTTTATGTGAGAGATAATTTAGCTCATTCTATTTCTCCCTTTCTCGTTCTCCCAATATATTCCTCTCTCACCCCTTAATTTTATTTTTTTAGATATCATCCCTTCATATTCAGCTCACCCTGTGCCCTCTGTTTATATATGTGTAATTCCTCCAACCACCCTAATACTGTGAAAAGTCTCAAGAGTTATTATCTATTGTCTTTCCATGTAGGAATATAAACAGTACAACTTTACTAAGTCCCTTATGATTTCTCTTTTCTGTTTACCTTTTCATGCCTCTTTTGATTCTTGTGTTTGAAAGTCAGGTTTTCTATTCAGCTCTGGTCTTTTCATCAAGAATGTTTGAAAGTCTTCCATTTCATTGAAAGACCAATTTTTCCCCTGAAGTATTATACTCAGTTTTGCTGAGTAGGTGATTCTTGGTTTCAGTCCTAGTTCCTTTGATTTCTGGAATATCATATTCCAAGCCCTTTGATCTCTTAATGTAGAAGCTGCTAGATCTTGTGTTATCCTGCTTGTTATTTCCACAATACTTGAATTGTTTCTTTCTAGCTGCTTGCAATATTTTCTCCTTGACCTGGGAACTCTGAAATTTGGCTACAATATTCCTAGGAGTTTTCCTTTTGGGTTCTCTTTCAGGAGATGATTGGTGGATTCTTTCAATTTCTATTTTACCCTCTGATTCCACAATATCAGGGAAGTTTGACTTGATAATTTCTTTTTTTTTTTGTACTTATTTATTTTTAGATTTTGACATTCATTACATAAAATTTTGAGTTCCAATTTTTCTCCCCATCTCTCCCCTCCTCCCACCCCATAATACCTTGCATTCTGATTACCCCTTCCTTCAATGTACCCTCCCTTCTGTCACACCCCACTCTTCCTTTATCCCTATGTTCTCTCTTTTCTTGTAGGGCAAGATAAATTTCTATACCCTATTACCAGTGTTTCTTATTTCCCAGTTATATGCAATAATAATTCTCAATATTCGTTTCTAATACTTTGAATTCTAACTTCTCTCCCTCCCTCCCTCCCTACCCATCCCCACTGAGAAGGCAAGCAATTCAATACAGGCTATATATGTGTCATTTTGCAAAAGACTTCCATAATAATCATGTTGTGTAATACTAACTATATTGCCCTCTATCCTACCCTGTCCCCCCCTTTTTTTATTCTCTCATTTGACCTTGTCCCTTCCCAAAAGTGTTTACTTCTAGTTACTCCCTTCTCCTATTTGCCCTCCCTTTTATCATCCCCCTCACTCCACTTGTCCCCTCAGCCCCTACTTTCCTGTATAGATAGATTTTCATACAAAATTTAGTGAGCATGTTATTCGCTCCTTAAGCCATATGTGAAGAGAGTAAGCTTCACTTTTCCCCTCTTACCTTCTCCCTTTTTTCCTCCATTGAGCAACATTTTTCTTATCTCTTTTATGAGTTATAGCCTGCCCCATTCCATTTCTCCCTTTCTCCTCCCAGTATTTTCCTCCCTCATCTCTTAATTTTTATTTATTTGTTTTATGGATATCATCTCTTCTGATTCAACTCAACCTGTACTCTATCTATGTGTGTGTGTGTATGTGTGTGTGTGTGTGTGTGTGTGTGTGTGTGTGTGTGTGTGTGTGTGTGTGTAATCCCCCCACCTACCCAAATACTGAGAAAAGTCTCAAGAGTTACAAATATTATCTTTCTATGTAAGAATGTAAACAGTTCAGCTTTAGAAAGTCTTTTATGATTTGTCTTTCCTGTTTACCTTTTCATGCTTCTCTTGATTCTTGTGTTTGAAAATCAAATTTTCTTTTCAGTTCTGGTCTTTTCATCATGAATGTTTAAAAGACCTCTATATCATTGAATGACCATTTCTTCCCCTGAAGTATTATACTCAGTTTTGCTGAGTAGGTGATTCTTGGTTTTAATCCCAGTTCCTTTGACTTCTGAAATATCCTATTCCAAGCCCTTTGATCCCTTAATGTAGAATCTGCCAGATCCTGTTATCCTGATTGTATTTCCACAATACTTGAATTGTTTCTTTCTAGCTGCTTGCAATATTTTCTCCTTGACATGGGAACTCTAAAATTTGGCCACAATATTACTAGGAGTTTCTCTTTTCGAATCTCTTTCAGGAGGTGATCAGTAGCTTCTTTCAATTTCTATTTTACCCTCTGGTTCTACAATATTAGGGCAGTTTGACTTGATAATTTCTTGAAAGATGATGTCTAGGCTTTTTTTTTGATCATGGCTTTCAAGTAGTCCCATAATTTTTATTGTCTCTCCTGGATCTATTTTCCATGTCAGTTGTTTTTCTAGTGTGATATTTCACATTATCTGCTATTTTTTCATTCCTTTGGTTTTGTTTTATAATTTCTTGATTTTTTTCATTGTCATTAGCATCCATCTGCTCCATTCTAATCTTTAAGGAATTATTTTCTTCAGTGAGCTTTTGGACCTCTTTTTCCATCTGGCCAGTTCTGCTTTTTAGTCCATTCTTCTCCTCATTGGCTTTTTGGATCTCTTTTGCCATTTGGGGTGAGTCTATTTTTTAAGGTGTTACTTTCTTCAGCATTTTTTTAGGTCCCATTTAGCAAGCAGTTGACTTGTTTTTCATGATTTTCTTGTATCACTCTCATTTCTCTTCCCAATTTTTGCTCTACTTCTCTTACTTGATTTTCAGAATCCTTTTTGAGCTCTTCCATGGCCTGAGACCAGTTCATATTTTTCTTGAAGGCTTTGAATGCAGGAGCTTTGACTTTGTTGTCTTCTTTTTATATTTTGGTCTTTCTTGTCACCAAAGTAAAATTCTATAGTTTGATTCTATTTCCGGTTTTTGCTCATTTCCCCAACGATTTACTTGACTTTTGAGCTCTTTGTCAAGGTAGTTCTTTGTTTCCAGTAGGGGTGGGGGGTGTACTGCCAGCCACTTGATCCCTCCAGATTCTGAGGACCTAAAGTTCCAGAAACAGCCGCTGCTCCTCTCCCTGCTGCTGCTTTGCGCTCCTTCACCCTCTCCTGATGTCCTGGGTCTGGGTATGGACCACTTTACTCTGTCACACAGGTCTGACAGGTTTTTTCCAATTTGTCCTTCCAATTTGTCCTCAGTGATATGGGGTTGTGAAGTCTGGAAACCACCACAGATGCCAGAGATTCAGTCCCCCTGAGGCCTGCTCAGGTCCTTTCAGAAGGTGAGGCCCATGCTGGACTGTGCTCTGCTCCCAGAGTGGCAAAATAGACACTTTGCATCAACCTTTCAGGCTGTCTTGGGCTGGAGATTTGCTTTACTGTCATTCTGCGGGTTCTTCAGCTCCAGAATTTGTTAGGGTCATTTTTTATACGTATTTGGCTGGGTTTGGAGGGAGAGCTCTAGCAAGTCTCCCCAATATCTCAACTTTTGAAGGAAGCTTGTGTTTTATTATGTAGGAGTTGTAGATTCATGTTTTTTTTTTTTTATCTTATGAAAGTTTGATTGATGCTTTGTTCTTACATCATCATTACTTCTAGATCTGCTCAAACACCCTCACCCCCCAACCTCCAAATCAGGTCCTCTGTTGAACCAAAGAAATACGCAAAACCAGTTGACACAGTGATCTTATCTGACATTGCATGCAACATTTCTCATCCATAGTCCTTTCCCCAGTCTCTTAAGAAAATGAGGGAGACATTTTATCCTCTCCAGGACCAAGATTGGTTATTACAGTTGTTTAAGATCATTCAGTGGTTTTCTTTTTTATTTTTTATATTGTTCAGTATCTGCTTTCTTTCATTCTACATGAGCCCTCCCATGCTTTTCTAAATTCTTCATAGTCTTCATTTCTTAAAAGTACAATAATTTTCAGTATACTAGTCTGTTGAGCTAATCTACAATTGAATCCCTACTTTTGCAGTTTTTTTTTTGTTTTTGTTTTTTTTTCAAGTACTGCTATGAGTATTTTGGTGTATATGAGACTTTGACCCTTGTTTTTCCTTGGGTAATTTTTCCTATAGTAGAATGCGGGGGTGGGGGGTGGGGGGTGGGGGGGGATGTGCAGTTTACTTTGCTCAAGTAATTGCAAATTATTTTCCACAATGTTAGGCAAACTTATGGCTCTACCAAGACTGTATTAAGTGTGTTTGCCTTCCCACAGCTCTTCTGTTTTCCTTTTTTTTTGTCTTTCAATCTTTTCAACATTCACTTTTATTAGATTTTGAGTTCCAAATTTGTTTCTCCCTCCCCTCCCCAAGATGGCAATCTGACATATGCTATACATGTACAATCATATTAAAAATATTTCCACATTACTCTTATTGTGAAAAAAGAATCAGAACAAAAGGGAAAAACCACAAGAAAGAAAATACAAAAACAAAAAAAAGGAAAATAATATGCTTTGGTCTGCATTCAGATTCCACATTTCTTTTTCTGGATGTGAATACATTTTCCATCATAAGTCTATTGAAATTGTTTTAGATCATTCTATTGCTGAGAAGAGCCAAGTTTATCAAAGTTGATCATAGCACAACCAACACTTTTGTTTTTTCTTTGACAGTCTGGTGAGTGTAAGGTTGCAAACCTCACAGTTGTTTTAGGTTACAAGTCTTTTATTATTCCCTATCAGTCTTGGATATTGGACTTGTGTGGTACCATCTTGGGTTCACAAGGAGAGGCCACAGTAGATGAAAAGGTGGTCTTTTGGTCAGGAGCCACAAATTTCAACTTGGGGAACAAGGGAGTAGGTGGTAAAAGGAAATAAAAAAGAAAAAATGAATGAGTGATTGAGTTTCTGAAGGAGAGGGGGAAGTGGGGTAGAAACATCACTTCGATTATAAATCACTAGTTTTGAATATATTCCTTCTCTTTTACCACCTTTGTAAAGGGGAGATTCGGCAAAGGGGAAAAAGTTTAAGAGGGGATCAGTGCTCACCTATAAGATGAAAGAGGATAGAAGGGTAGATTGGGAAGCACAGTCTAACATCCTCATCCCTCTGCAGAAAACAGTGTTCTTATTTTAGCTTCAGTGGACTGGTCACTGTTGCTTCACAGCTACAGTTAAGTTCCACACTCACCACTTTTTATCACATTGATTTAAATTTAACAGCATTCCCTGACTCATCATATTCAACTAATTATCTTTTTCTCTTTCCTTTTACCTAGCGAAATATGCAAAGTGTGACCAGTGTGGAAACCCAAAGGTAGGTCTATCAGTCCAGCCCCTCTATCTGGACCATTACTCTTAACTTCCCATGACTAAATTTTCCCTGGGCATGGACCTTCCTAGGCCCTGTGAAAAGCATAAATTTTGTCACTGGCCTCAAGCCATTCTCTAAGGGCATTATTAAGCTGCTCCCATTCTTCCTGGAAAGAGATGTCTCAGTGGGATGTTTCTCTCACTAGGAAATGATATGAGAATTGTAATTTCTCAATCCAGCTGAGAAATTTTGAGGTTATTAAATATTTTATCTATGTCTATGGCAACTCTAGAACAGAGTTCCTCTAATCAAGTATAGCATACCAGTGTAAATACCCTCACTTCTTGCCAAATGGACCTGAAAGGTCTCCTTCCACTCCCCCATATGTTAGAGCAGGTTCACAACTCAGCTGTATCATCCTGTACCATCAGAAGAGACAGTGAGCAAGACCATCCACAGAAAGCTGTCCCAGAGGTTATTCAGATGTCAGCAGGGATGATTTCTTTGGGATCTTGACCCTGGTTTTTCCTTTGGGGAGACCCGAGTACCACGTTTCCAGAATGTCTGTGCTTAATCTCCTAGAGATATGATTGAGGTAGACTAGACTGTTATATTCTTCCTTACTGAGATTAGTAGCAGACCTTAGAGGAGGCACTTCTAGCCTCTAAATGTTATGTACCCTGCTAGTTGTTAGCCCAAAAAGTACTATGAATATTTTGGTGTCTGAAATTGACTTTCCCTCCCTGACTTCATAGAGATTGCAGAATCAGAAAGCTACTTCACTGACTCTTTTAAAAGATAGGGTTGGCAATAGGGGCCTAGGAACAAAAGATTCTTTTTTTTCCTGCTCATCTTGGCCCTGGGTGGTCAGATGCCTTTTTCACAAGGTAGTCCAGCATTTTCTCCAACATGTGATGTTGACACTGATGTGTGCTTTTTCGGCACTAGGTGGGGAGCATTGTCAATATCTGCTGCTAAGTTTCCAGCCTGCTTTGCCTCAGAATAACTTTCATTCCCCTTCTCATTTTGTTTGAGTCTTCTCCCAGGTCTCACTTGGCTTTATGCTAAGCAGAACTTGTGAGGTGATCTGTTGTTAGCCACTCAGATTCATTTCTTAGTCCTTAAAAAAAGAACTTGAACTCATTTCACCAGATCTTCTATTTTTAGGGCAATAAATGTGTTTTTAACCTGTGCCGGGGCTGTTGCAAGAAGAGAGCTTTCAAAGAAACTGCAGATTGTCCAGGTAAGAGAAGTGCTCGCTAGTCCTAAAAATCATGGGATGGTAAATAAGAAACCTGGCCAATTGGGGAAACCTGACCCCAGCCCTGTTTCTCCCCTGGGGGTGTAGGGGACAACAGCCAGGCTGGTTTAGGTGACTAAATCTTTTCTTCTCCTTTCTGCTCCCTCCCCCCAAGATGATTATCATCTAAATGGAATTGTGTGGTAATCCCACTAGCCCAACTCCCTAAGAAACTTTCCCAGGAAAGTTTATTTGACTTCATACCATCTTGTCCACCTTTCTTTTCCCACAGCCAGGTCCTAGGAGCATCCTGACTTTAATCCCTAGGAACTCCTCCATCCCCAGTAGCTTTGGAGAACTTCTGGAGTGTTTTGGCAGAGTGTTGTTTTAATATTGTCCTATATCTCTTCTGCACTATGGCCTATTCATTGGAGACTCTTATTGTTGCCAAGTGTCTCCAAGGTTTCTTCTATCCTTACCAAAGAGTTCTGTGTCCCATTCAAAACTGTTCATATGTCCTGTTTCCCCTAACTCTTTACTTTTCTTCCTATTCTCAGGTCATGGATTGCTTTTTAAGACCAAATCAGAGAAGTCCCTTGCATGGAAGGGTGGCCAGCCCAGCTTGCAGGAACCCCAGTCCAGGGATCCAGGAGTGAAGGAACCGGGTGGATTCCCAGAAGTTGTGGGTAGTGTAGGATGAAGGCCCAGCTGGAGCCCAGTACAACCCCTCCTCCATTCCTGGGCTTCTGTTCCAGTGCCACTGCCTTGATAATGGTATCAGGGCTGCTGCTGCTGCTGAATTCAAGATAAGTCTTATTTAAATCAACACCTTTACTCAGGGAAATCTCCTGTTATTTTAACACAGAAGGAAATGCTGTATGGTCCTCTCACTACAGGGCCCATATTAGGGCCTCTGGAAATGCTGCATTGGAGAGCAGGTTCCCAGGCTGGACCTGCCTGCCCACTGTCCTTGTTAACCCCTGTTTTAAAAACTGAAAAAAATAAAAATAATAAATAATCATTTTACATCATAGCTCCCAGTGTGAGATATTGAAAAGATGAATCCAAAAGAACCACATTCGGGTGGCTCCTTCCATCTCGGAAGGGGTAAAGGAAAAAGATAACCTCAGGCCAGGTGAGCAAATTTCATCTTAACCAATGAGATAAGTTCAGCACCCCTATTTAGGACAGTTCCCAGGGCCTGATAAGCCTGAGTTATGTTGACCTACTTACCCACCATATCACAGACTGACTCTTGGATGACATCAGCACACAAAGCATCACCACAAACCAGCCAAATTCTGTGGTGTTAAGTCAAGTGGCAAGAACTAAAGAGTATAACCATGTAAGATAACAAAAAGGGATACTGTAGCCAATGAACAAAGGAATTCTATCTCCTTTAAATACAGTTGAAATAAAGTAGGGAATAGACTCATTTGCCACTTTTCTGGAATTCATTCCATTCCATTAGGCAACCCCAGTGGTTGAAAGGTAGAGCTTTCAGCTATCTTCAGGGTTTGGGTTAAGTCCCAGAAAGCAGATGCTAAATGAAGAAAAAAATTTCCAGACCTCTACTTCCCTTTATCCTATCCCCTTCTCTCCTCTATAAAGACCTAAAAAGTTTTAGCAAGAAAAAGCAGTCACTGGTTTCCTAGGAGCACAGCTAGCAAATAATAACCAAGGAGAAGGTTTTTATTCTGCTTTTTAATGGTCTAAAGATTCAACAACTCATTTCTAACTCAGGAAAAAAAATTGCATGAACAAGAATGTGTTTGGGGATGGGGGGCAGTGTAGAAGGTACTGCCACGCGTCATTGTGCTCATTGGGAACAAATACCAGCACAAGCCAAGCCTCTCCCCTTTCTTCCCACTCCAGAACAGCAGCAAGAGAGGTAGCTTGGCCCGACCTCTTTCCCCTAGCCCCTGGCACAAGGGGACAGCCAAGGTTGGGGTCACCAGGAATCTGTGTAGCTAGGCAGGCACCTGAAACTGTCAACCCTGGAAGTTGCCAGGGAATTCAGCAGCCCGGTGTCCCATAGTAGGCAGGCTGGGGGAACTAGTGGCACCATGCCTTCTAGTTCCCAGCTGTGCAGGGGGAAAGAAAAGAAAAACATTGTGTGGGGAGAGCAAACCCCAGCTGACCCCTGCCAACCCCTGCCACTATGTCTGTGGGATACAACTCTACTGGCAAGGTGGGCGCTGAGGCAGCAGTCTGGTAGTCCCAGGGCCCAGTGGGAAGAAGGAGGCATCCCCTCCATTGAAAGGTGAAGCCTCCCAGGCTCATGGAGAAGGAAGCAGGCTGGGCCTCTGGAACCAGAGAGACCTGGGGAGCATGGGGTTGGGGATGGACACTCAAACACAGTCCTGGGGTCCAGGTGGGGAAAGGGGGTCATCACACCCCATCACATGTTTGTGCTCATCCGTGACTGGCTGTTGGCTGGTGTTAGTTCACCCTGGCTCCCTTCTCGAGGAGGAGACTGCAATAAGATAGAGAATAAGTGGGTTGAGCCAACATCTCAAGGAAACAAGTGCTAACAAAGTATCCCTTCCCTTCCTGGTTCTGTTTAATTCCCTGGTCCCTCCTGAGCCCAACAACTGCCTACTACTTTGTTCTTCTCCTCAGCCCTCCTCCCTCATCCGTCCTTCACCTTGACATGGATCTGGTTGCGTAGCACAGCCGCCCGTAGAATCATTGCTTTGGCACGGCGCTGGAATTCTTTGCCCATGAGCAGTGACTTCTCAAAGGTGGTGCTGCGCTGATCCACATCCCGGGCATATAGAATCTGTCAACCAATCAGAGGCTCAGCCATGGACTGGTACCTCCCTTACCCCTCCACTCCCTCACCCTCACTCCACAAAGCCAACTTCTTGCTTCCAAACTTTAGAGGAGATGCAGCTGCAGTCTTTTCTTTTTGAATTCTGTCCTCACCTTGCTATGAGAGTCAATTCGAGCATTGATGAGCCCCTCAAGGATCAGCTGTGTTAGTTCATCTTCTAGTGCAGCCACAGTTGTATTGAAGGCAATGGCCATCTTACGCATGTCAGCAGAGACATAGGGACTGAAATACTGGTAAAGAATACAAGTCAATAGCCATCCTAAGATGTAAAGCATTTTGCAAACCTTTAAGTGTTAAATAAACACTGCTATTGCTGCTGCTACTTCCCTGGCTTCCTGCCCCCATTCCTGTTCCTCAAATGTATAACTCACCTGGATGAGGGCTCGGTTTCGGATCTGGGTATAGAGGGTCCTGACATGGGGGGCCAAATACATGTCCAGCAGCAAGTTGTCCTGCAGCAGAGAACTTGTCAGAGAAATACCAACTACCCTGTCTTCCAACCCCAAAACATACCCCAAAAGAAGGGAAAAAACTTCAGCTAAAAAGGGTTAAATATATCTTAACTAAATTTCCCTCCTGATTGTATTTAGAGGTTCAGTCCTTTTCCTTCCAAGATGCATTTAATGACTTTTCCTCCACGCTTACTGCCCAGCCCACAAACCACTTCCAATCTCAAGCCCCTAACTTCTCAGACCTAGTGAAGCCCTCTGATCAAACCAAATTCCCTTGAGTCTCACCTTCATCTCATCCAGCATCTTTAGGCACGAGGCATATTTAGATTCGTAGAATTTGAAGATGATGTCCCGAACCTGTGGTTCCAGCTCCAAGAACAATTTGAAGGAGCTGCAGACGCCAGACCTCTCAGTTTCCTGGCCCCTTTCAGCCAATAGGAAGGCTCAGGGAAAGGGACGGAGAAAACTGGGCTTGAGAGGCCCTGGGGGCTTGGACTTTTTAGGGAGTAACCCTGGGGAAGAGGCCAGAGAAGGCTTGGGGAACAGGGGTATGTGGATGAGTTGGATTAAAGATGGCCTGAAGTGAGAAACAGGTTATGCTAAGTTGGAGAAACCAACTTCCATTATCCATGGAACCAAGCATCTTCCCTAACCCCCTTCCCACTCCAAACACCAGGGGCACTAACATCCTAACACCCACCTGCTAGAGATGACATTGCGCTGTAGCTCTTGTCGATCAAAGGTGGCCAGGGCACAAAGACCACCATATACAGCCACATTACTGGGGGACAGTAGCTGAGTAGAAAAGCCAAGGATAGAGGGTTCAGGGGCCCAGTGGGCAGAACTGTGGGATAGAATATAACTCAAAGGCCAGCCAAGTGAAGGGGCTTGGGCGAGAGTGAAATAAAAGGATGTTTCTGTCATTGTCCTAGAAGTATCCAAACCAATTTTCTCCAGATTTCCTCCCCACATAGTAGCCACATATTCCTCCCTTCTGTTTTCCCTTTCCTTCTCACCTCAGGGAAATCACAGTGATCAAATGAAGCTAACAGAAAGCACTTGGCCGCCTGCTTATATTTTCGAGCAGCCAACTCAGCCAGGCCTAAAGGGTAGGAAAAAGGAACAACAGAGAAAGTGAAACCAAAATTCACCTAAAGGAAAGCAGCCTTTGGGGAGCCCAGTGGTAAATCCCAAGTAACTGGCCCCTGATCCCAGTTCCCCTGTTAGTTTGGATCTGTACAACTATCAAAAAAAACCCAAAATCCAAAGAGTTAGGAACTCTTTGGTTTCAGCCATGACTAGAGACAATGAGCTTTTCTATACTTCCTGAAAACTATGATTCACCTTGCCTATATGCTCCAAGGTCAGTGACAAAATATGAGGGTTAGGTAACAGTATATTCTTTCACTCTACAGTTCTGAGAAAGGTGTAGGGAAATTGCCTTCCTCACTCACCCCCCCTCATTTCCCACCCCCAACCTCAGCTGAGGCTCTGACTGGCTTTTCCTTACCTGCTGCACACTTGAGCTTGGTAAGAATGGCTTGGGTCTGGCTGTCCCTTTCCCCTCGCTGCTGTGAAAGGGAAGACGTAGACTAAGAGAATGAACAACCCCCACCAATGTCTTTTCTCTATCCCTTGGGGCCAGCCTGAGAAAGAACAGGGGCAGATAAGATGTTTTGTGTATAATAACTAGGAACAACTTGAAGTGATGCTGAGAAAGGCTACAAAGGAAATCCTACCAGAAGGAGAAAATACATGTGAGTATAATGGGCAGGGAGTGGAAATGAGATCTCTGGGAACACCAAGAAATGGAGCAAACCACAAAAAAGATCAATGGGGAATAATTAAGGCAGCAGCACGGTTACCTCAGCAATCTCAGGAGTAGACTCAGCTTTACTGACATAGCTCAAGACATGGGACCAATTCTGCAAGTAGACACTGACCTGCTGGGCAGAGAGTGTGGCATGTAGTTCAACGGCACCACCTACTGGTCTCATGAGTACCCAGAGGGATGTGGGCTACCTTTCCCAGGTCTCTTTTCCCCTAACCTCTCACTCCCACCTTGATTACGTTGAGGCACATATTGATGACATGTTTGGCGCTGGTGCAATAGTCCCGAGCCCGAGAGTAACACTTGAGGGCATTGCTGAGATCCCCACAGTCCAGATAATGGTCACCCAGGTCATCATGTCCCCGTCTGCCAGGGAGAAGCAGGGGGTGAGGCAGGAAGTTAGCAGTCTATTTCTCCCACATCTGAGCCCCCTGCCTGGCTCCGCCCACTCTTTTCACCTGATGCTCTCCTTGATGGAGTTCCCTTTGTAGTTCTTCAGGTCTGTATCCAACTTCTCCAGTTTTAGCAGCGCCTTCTTTCTTGTGGCTTCCACCCAGGCTGTGTCCAGGGGTGGGGGCTCCACTCCTCCCTCAGGGACAGCATCAGGAGCATTCTGTAGCTCTCTGTTGTCAGGGTGGTGGTGGTAGTAGTAGCAGGAGAAAGATAGCCATATGGGAAGGAGTAGGGGAATGGTAGTAGAAATGAGCAGCCAAGCCATTCAGAGTGAGTGACTAAACCTTTCTCTTCCAGCCCTCTTCATATTTTTTTCTTCCTCTCCTCCAGAATTGATTTTTCTAAACTGCTTTGCTCCCACCATAAGAAACTTTCCCAAAAAGCTAACAGACCTGACTTATACCACCTGCTCCCACTTTCTTCTCTAGGGCCAGGTCCAGAGTGTCCAGGCACCAGACCTTGCTCCTTCAGCCCTTTACAGCTTCTGGGAGCACCTAATCTGGATCTTTACCCCCTTCTCCCACTTCTTCATACCCCACCTGGTGGCTTCAGAGAGCTTCCGGTGGATCTCCTCATAAACATCCACATTGAAGGTCCTCTGCACAAAGGACAATGCCATCTTCAGGGCCTCTACCCGAAGCTGTGGGCAGTGATCTGCGATAAACTGCAGCCGCTCAATGCGCATCAGCCCACTGTAACTGGATGCGTACTGTTCCAGGTCCTGATAGTGAAACAGTAGCCTTAATGCACAGATTCCTCTATTTGGTACCATATAAAGATAAAAGAAGACTGAAGCACAATCCCTGTCCTCAGAGAACATAAGACCTAAGAGTTATTAAAACTCACATACATAAAGAGGCACAGATGCATACAAGTGAAACACATGTACACAAGTGTAGAGGGAAGATAAGTGATCAGAACCAGGGACACAGGTTGCCAGGCAAAGGAGAGGGCATTTGAAGTGTGGGCAAGAAACAAAAAGCTAAGAGGAGGGAATGAACAACATATGTGCAGACCAAAGTGAAGGAGTTTGCTTGCTTGGGGCAAAAGATCCATATTAGGGCTAGAAAAAGTGGAGATGGGTTCATGAGTGGGGTAAATATTCAGTTTTGATGGAATGGGTATTAAGGAGCCACTGCAGGTCTCAAAGTCATGATCATGGTAGTTATTTGAAAAAGACTGTTCTAGCCATCATGTGAGATGTATTCAGGGGATATGAGAAGAGTTAGAACATTACTACTATAGGGCCCCCACCCCTCTCCAGGAGTACTATATACCCATGCAAGCCTAGGGATAATCATTAGGGTACTCTCTGTCATGTAGACCAAAAAGACCCCATCCCAAAGAATTTTCATTTCCAAAGTAGAGGTTTCCCCAGCTGTTCCCTGTCCCATACCAGCGTAGGATTTTCCACCACATAGTTGATGTCTGGTGCATTCTGCTGATCCTCTTGAGGGTCGACATCAATCTGCATGGGTTCCACTGCCCCCTGCAATGCAGATGCCAGTCACCTGTGCACTCAAGCCTGGGAGCTCCCATGGCAAACTAGTATACAATTTTATTCTGGCCCTTTATCCTCCACCTCTCCCCCACCCCCACGAAATCAACCCTGCCCAGGACCGAGATTTTGCCATGTTCTTCTTGGGCACCCGCCCACCAGAGTTTTCCATCCAAAAGAGGCCTCCCACACCCCTAACTTTTCTACCAACCCCATCTCTCTAACACTGACCAACCTGGGGGTAGAGGGAGAGATTAAGGAATTCTTCAGCAGGACCCAGGAGCCCATAAACACAACCTCCCGTACTTGGTTCCCTCCTAACCCACCATGTTTATAAGGGGAAGGCAGAAATGAAGACAACTAGACAGTAACCATTTGGCATCCCCAAGGCAAGTTCCCAACTACTGGCCTGATGTGACTTCCTCAAAGTCATAAAGGAGAAACAGGTGAAACCTCAACCACTGGATGCAAAGGGTACCCTGTTTACATCCTAAGCCATCCCCATACCATCTGTCCTATGTAGATGGAGCAGTAATATTCACAATAGGAGTTACAGCCATTAATATGGGGAAAAGGATAAAGATATCAACTTGGGAAATCATACTGGATATTCCCAAAGCGGAAAAAAATACAAGGGCTGCAAGGCAGCCATCAGCTCCTTCTCCTCCCCTCTACCAGGTTTGGGTAAACCCCAAAAGGCAGGCCACTAAGTAGAGCTTCCAGAAAGTTGGGTCACTGCTATTGCCCCACTCCTCCCCAACCCCACCTCAGGAAAAGCAGTACAGCGGACTCCACAGGCTCCTAAGCATGTAACCAACTACTGAGGAAGAGGAAAGAGGAAAAAGAGTAAAGGGAAGGGGGGAGGGGAAAGTGGTCTGGGACTGCTTTGAGTTCTGCCTAACCTATCTGCTTCTTCCCTCCCCACTCCTTGCCCTCAGCACTGAGTCCCTGATCTTGGGGCTGGCAAAGCAGTGGGGGCCCAGCCACGGCAGGGGGCGGCTGGGGCTCCGCTCCCTCCTCCCTCGCTGGGGACCCCCTCTCCTGGAAGGTACCTCATAGAGCAGCGTACAGGCCGACAGACTGGCGCTCAGGCTGAAGTCTCCGGCTGTGCCAGGGAGGAAGAGGTCTGACCTACTGCTGTGAGGGGTGCAGTACAGATCTGTCACTGATGAGGAGGCTGAGCTGGGGGCCGAGCTATCCCTCATTCTGTCCTGACTTTCTGCACCCCCTGACCCTGACACAGAGCTGGCTGGCTGCTGAAGGGGAGAAACAATGTTAATGTAGGGGGAACCAAAGCACCTCTCCGCCACTGGGAGCGCCTCTATGACGGCCAGAGAGCCGGGCTGTGGCAGGGCTGAGCCGGCGGGGCTCCGCCTCAGAGACCCTGAAACACCAGGGCTGCCCACACCGAGTCCTACGGTGGGAGGACGCACATTTTACGGAGAGGATCTCCACCCAACGGCGGTGGGGGAGGGAGGGGCCTGCGTCCGGGGAACCCCGGCACGGCAGCCGGGTGGGGGCAAGCCCAAGGACAGAGTGGTACGAGGGGGGCAGGAGCTCTCGGAGGGCGGCCCCCCATCTGTCCCGGGTGCTCCATCCACAGAGGATCACAAAGCCCTGTCGAGAAGGGATCCTGGGTCCCTGGGGCGGGGTGAAAGGCCTACCAAGGGCCTAGCCGAGTCCGATCGGACCCGGGCCATCTCCCTGCCCGACCCTGGGAACCCCCTTCCAGGGCCTCGGCCTAGACTGGCCCAGGGAGCGTGGCCTGCAGAGGTCCGGAGGACCAGCTCCCGGGGCGGTGGTGTGTGCAGGAGGCTCAAGGAGAGAGCGAACAAGCCTGGTTTTCCTTCCCCAGGAGCGACCCCGGGGTCAGGACGGCCGCGCCGCCCCGCCCCGCGGGGATCAACAAGCGTTCGCTGCAGGCCTCTCCCCTAGCCCGACGCGAGGAGCCCGTATACCAGGGGCCCCCGGGCGTGCCGGGTCCTGCAGGCTGGGGCCGGCGGAGGCGGAGGCCGGTGCGCCTCGGGGCCCCCTTCGTCCCCTCCCCCGCCCCTCAGTCGGGACATCGCCCGCCAGGATTCTTCCCTCACCGACTCCCGGGACCGTCCCGGGGCTGCGGAGCCAGGGCGGGGCGGGGCCGCGGGGCTCAGGCCGGGCCAGGCGGCACCGCCCCTCGGCTCGTTACCTGCAAATTAAACACCTGAACCGGCAGCGGCATCTTCCTCCTACCCCGCCGCGGCGCCGTCCACATCCGGGTCAGCTGGGCCTCGCCGCAAGCACATCCGGGTCACGGGGGGAGGGGCAGGGAGGGACGGGAAGTAAAGCCGGCTCAGCCGCGGGGGCGGCGGGGACGCCCTTAAAGGGGCCGAAGTCGCCACCGCGGCCCTGCCGTCACCCGCTGGCGCCTCCGTTCCCCTATCTTCTCCCTCCCCAGGCTCGGGGGGTAGGGACGCGTCACGTCCGAGGCGTAGCACTGAGGAGAAACTGAGGCCCGACAAGACGGTGAGGGGCCGGGTGCTTCCCTGTTAGTCCCCTGGGTACTTGGCGTTCGTCAGGAGGCGGCGCCTGGAGCCCGGAGTCCCAGCCGCCCGGCCCGGGCCCGGGGCCCGCGGCGGGGAGGCGGCGATGGCAGGGCCCGGGGCCCGCGGGGGCTGAAGGATGACCTGCACTGGCGTGGGGCTCGGCAAACTCTGCTTCGTGCTGTCCGTGGCCTTGGGAGCCTTCCTGCTGCTGCTGCTGCCCCTCCCCCGCCTCCAGGCTCCCTGGGGGGTCTGGGCCCACCCGCCGCCCCGGCCGCCCCCCACCTGCGAGCAGCCGCCCAGCGCCCCGCGGCCCCTGGAGGGGGGCGTGGCCCCGCCCCTGCAGGACGTCCTCCAGCGGCTCCTGGGGGCGCCCGCCGTGCAGCCCCGGACCCCCGAGAGGCTGGAGCCCAGAGACATCTTCATTGCCGTGAAGACCACCAAGAAGTATCACAAGTCTCGGCTGGAGCTGCTCTTCCGCACCTGGATCTCCCGGGCGCAGCAGCAGGTGGGATGGGCCCCCACGCCCAGCCCATCTCTCTGTGCTGGGGGAGCTGCATCTCAGGAGAAGGCGCCCCGGGGAACCCTGCGCTTAGCGGGCTGCCTGGCACACAGGCGGTTCAGAGGGGCTCCATGGCTTGATTTAGGTGGCGCTCTTCGAGGAGGGGGTGACAGGGAATCTTGGAATTGGAAGGGACCTCAGGAGTTACTTAGTGCTAAATCTGGCACACATAGTTTGCTCTTTATGAGGGATTCATGAATTGGCTTAGGGGGAACCTGAGGGGACCCTGAGATGACCTAGGGAGTTTCCCAGAATTCATCACTAGTCCTGGCACTAATAGGCACTTCATAAATACTTGCTGACTTTAGGTGGACCTCTATCTGAGAACAAAGCTAATACATAACTACTCACCTATAACATTCTTTCCTGAAGACCACCAGGGATAAGGGAACCCCCATTCTCTGAACATTCCATTCATCTCCCATTCCCCCCCAGGATGCTTAACCTGTTTCCTGGAGGCTGGAGTAATACTCTCCATCCTACATTTTATTTTTAGCTTTGTTTAACAAAAACAGCCTTTTAAATGTGTTGTTGTCAAGGCAACAAGCCTTTAGGAGCTTACTGTTTGGCTGACGTTGTGCTAAGGGGACCTGCTTTCAAGGGATGCTCCCTAACGGAGAGACACTACATGCAACAACTCTTAGGGACATACAAGATTATATACAGGGGAGATTAGAAGTAAACTCTTAGGGAAGGCACTAGTACTGGGAAGATTTCTTGGAGAAGGGAGAATTTGAGCTGAGTTTGAAGGAAGCCAGGAGGAAGAAACAAGCAGGGAGAGAGACTTTCTGGCGGAAGGGACAGCCAGTGAAAAATGTGGGGGAGGGGGAATTGGAAACTTTCACTTTGCTGACAGATGACTAGAGCAGCTTCTTATGTGCTTAACACCGTTCTGGGGATTGGAGGAAAGAAAAGGGGAATGAGAAAGATCCTACCCTCTAGGACCTTACTGTTTAGGAGGGGGAGATAAAATGTAAATAAGCAAACATTTATTAAGCACCTACTTTGTACCAGGCATTGTGCTATTTACCTGGGTAACTAGACTGTAGGTAGTCATGAGGGCTTTGGAGAAAGGCAGACTAGAGCCTATCCATCTGTGTGGAGTAGGGAATCGGTAAGATGTGAATTCATATCTGGCCTCAGATGGTGTACTCCCCCAATCATGTGACCCTGGGCAACTGGATCTCTGTCTCAATTTCCTCATTTGTAAAGTGGGAATAATAATAGCATTTCAGAGTTGATGTAAGGATAAAATGAAATACATATTTGTGAAGCACTTAGGACTGTTACTGGAATAGTAGACACTATACATACGATGGTTGCTTTTGTCGTTATTTTTAAGGTGGTGAGTGGCGTTCAGCTGAACCTTGAAAAATGGGTAGGATGTTGACTGGCAGAGTATTCTCAAACATAGGAAATAGCATGAACACAGACATAGATAGAGGATAGGGACTTGTTCAAGGAGTGGCAAATAGTACAGATTGGCTGGACCACATATTCTGGTTTATGAAAGAGAAAAAGAGGGAAAGCAGATTGGGATTGAATTGTGAAAAGTTTTGTATGACTAGGCTAAGGAGTTTGGCTAGGGTTGGGGGTGGGATGTCCACTGTTTTTGAGTAGTAGAGTGGTGTGACTAGGAAAGTAGGTTGGTATAGTATTGGAGCATGGATTGATTTCCCTCCGGGATTGGGATCAACTGTTATTCTTTTCTTGCTCCTTTCAGCCATGAGAGTTGTTGAACAAAAAAAAGGAGAAAACGTAATTAGCCAACAGACTTATAACTTGGAGTTAGAAAACCTGGATTTTTGTTGAAGAAGCACTATGATGTAGTGGAAAGAGGAGTGAATTTGGAGTCTGAGGACCTGTGTTTGAATCCCAGCTGTGCTACTCCCTGTGTGATCTTGGGCAAGTTACCTAATCTCTCTGGCCCTCAGTTTCCCCATCTTTAAAATGAGAAGTTTCAGCTAGATGACTTCTAAGATTGCTTTCAATTCTAAATCCTATGAACAGGTAGGTCAGGGAAAGAGCTATATAGGCACATTACCTTTACTCTCCCAACAGATCTGAGGCCAGGGATCAGGGAATCCAGAGAAGATAACCCTGCATCAAGCCAGCATTATGGATTGCTCCAAGATTTGTTAGTGTATTGTTACATTTTTTTAATTCAACCTCAAAACACCTCTATGAGGTATAGGTATTACCTCTGTTTTACTGATGAGAATGATGGTCTACAGACTCTGGGAACTTCCTTGAACCTTCCCATTTAATCTGGCTTTTCATACCCAAATCTGTTACCCTTAACCTAGCCTGGCTGTCCTTTGTCTGTTGCCTCCCATCCTTTATTTCTTCCCACCCAAGCCTCTGTTGTCTGATACTTCCCTGATTGCCTCCAGCTGTTTCCCACCCTAGATCCGTCATTCCAGTCCCATCAGGACCACTTGGCCACCCCTAGATCTTTCCCGAGTTCTTTCTGTATATAAATTCCACCAGGCACTCATTCAGTCCAGCTCTTATTCTGTCTAGCTGAGATTCTTTCTGGTCCGCTTGTCAATACAATTGTCACAAATGGTTAGGCTTCTTAAGAGTCAACCCATAATGATAAACTTTGTTTTACTTTGGCTGAAAAAAAGGCTTGAGTTGAATTCATTCAGCAGAACCTAGTGTGTCAGTGTTTTGGGGTCCCAAGCACCCTAAACTTCAACATTATGGTTCCCTGACCTCAACATATAAAGGTTAAATATGTCAGTCATCTGTCTAGTGAATGCCAGAGGTAAGATTTAAATGTGGGTCTCTCCTGATTCTAATCTTGAAAACACTGACTAAAACATTGGCAGAGATAAGGGCCCTTTAAAGGGCAGTCCATGGTAGGCTACATAGGCAACCAACAAGGCTAGTCAGGGACTCCCAGAAAGATGCCATTTTTTTCAACCCTTTGGTCTAATTTTTTTTCTTCCAGACCTTTATCTTCACAGATGGTGAAGACCCAGAGTTACGGCTTCGAGCAGGTAATTAAGCTGTCTGTCATATCTATTTGTACTGAATACTGGCATCACATGTGCCAGGTAATGAGGATGAGGGATATTTGGCTTCCTTTTTCTACCCAAGAGCTTGGAACCAGAGCAGCTTTAACTCACTAGAATGGTTATTGATTTCTACATATGAGAAACCCATTGGGTAGAGTCTCCAAGGGCTACTAAGGTTGTCACTGTCCCTTTCCTATTTAAAAAAAAGTTAACTTTTTAATGAATAAATCACTTTGACTACATAGATAGACACACCAGAACTAAAACATAAGCTAGATTATATTGAGCCTTAACATTTGGCTGTCCTCCAGCATGCCATATGATCTGGGAGAGTAGAAATGGACAACAGAATTTACCAAGTAGCTATTCTCTGCTCACAGTTTTCTGATTTCCACTTCTGCAGTATTTTCAGTTTATGCCTGTGACTGGGGTTATGCCTCAGGTCAGGACTTGTGATTTCATTGAGGGATAACTTTTTGTAGGTACACTTCCTGTTTTATCCACTCTGCAGATTGACAGCTCATTTGCAAAAAATAGTCTTAGAGAGTTGCCTGGTGGCACGGAATATTTAAGTGACTGGCCAGGGTTACTTAGCTGACCAGAGGCAGAATTTGAATTCAGATCTTCTTGATTCCAAGGCCAGCCCTCTATCCACTGTACCAAGCTGCCTTTCTTAATGTTTCATACTAAAATAACAAGTCCTGAAGTAATCCTCACATTGACTGCCATCTTGCCTTCCCTCCCATTCACCCATCCCTTATTCTATCTAGGAGATCATGTCATCAACACCAATTGTTCTGCCATGCACACACGCCAGGCACTTTGCTGCAAGATGTCTGTGGAGTATGACAAGTTCATCGAGTCAGGAAGGAAGTACGTGAGTTGCCAATGTAGGAAACTAGTAGGGGTCACTCGGGAAACCTAGAAATCCCAGCTATCGATTCCTAAGACAGCCTGTTTTTATGGGCCTTCATCCCCCAGCTCTCGGTCCTCCCCCAACTCTTTCAGCTGCCAGAGCTAAACAGCTGGGCTCACTGAAGCTGCCAAGAGTAATAGTTCCCACCCTACCTAATGGGGTTCTTTCCTTCTTATGCCTTGCAGATGGTTCTGCCACGTGGATGATGACAATTATGTGAACTCAAAAGGGCTCCTACAGTTGCTTTCTGGTTTCTCCCCAAGTCAGGATGTCTATGTGGGGCGACCTAGTCTGGACCACCCTATTGAGGCAGCTGACAGAGGCCAGGGAAGTGGAACCGTGAGTGATCTGGAAACTTTTATTTTTATATTTACTTTCTGGAAGTGGGAGGATCAGGGTGGGAGGTTGGGAAGTGGAAAAACTGAGAGAACTTAAGACTAGGAAGCAAGGAATCTGGGATGCCACTTGTCTTTCTTGCCTGTATGACCTTGGGCAAGTCCTCTAACCCTGATGGGCTTCCTCTGTAAAGTGAGGGAATTGGACTAGATGACCTCCAGGTTTCCTTTCAGCCCTAGATCTTTCAGCTGTGATCTGACTGTGAAAGTGGTAGAAATAGAAAAGCATTTAGTAGCAGGAGGTAAAAGGCTGAACTGGGATTTTCCAGGAAGCTGGAAGCCAGATGAAGGCATCTCAGAGCAGCTAGATATAAAGAGGAAGAGACTGCACTAAGAACCTAGAAAGTGATCAGTGGAAAATGATTGCTTTTCAAGCAAGGTAGAATCTAGAGAGGAAGTTTGGGGGAGAGAAGGTGATAAGGAAAACATTTTTTCCTGGACCAGAGACCAGGATCTCTAGGGCTTATATTTATGTCTTAAAAGAGCATTGTAGTCTTATGAGTTACTTTTATATGCATCATCCTATTTGCTGCTGTGAGGTTGGTAGAGTAGGTACTCTGGTCTCCATTTTACCAGTGAGAAAACTGAGGCTCAGAAGAATTAATGTCTTACTTAAGAGCTGGAATTTGAACCTGGATCCCTTCCTTCAGTTCCAGTGCTCTTTCTACCCAACAGTGCTGTCAGACTAGGAACTCCAGACAAAGGACAGGCTCTGGAAAGTGAATTTGGTAGCAAGGGAAAGGTGAGATCTGATGTGCCAGCCCTAAGGAATGTAGCCTGTCACCCACCAGCCCTTGATGTTGGGTTCTCTCTGCTTACCTCCCAGGCGTCTACAGTCAAATTCTGGTTTGCTACAGGAGGAGCTGGGTTCTGCATCAGCAGAGGTCTTGCCCTCAAAATGAGTCCCTGGGCCAGGTGAGTGGGAGCCTCTGGGCTTCCTGGCTCTAAGCAGCCAGCTCAGGACAAGGTGGGAAGGGCAGACACAGGCACGTTCTAAGCAATCTCTCCCTTTCCCTGCAGCCTGGGCAACTTCATCAGCACTGCAGAGAAAGTCAGACTTCCCGATGACTGCACCATTGGCTATATCATTGAAGGACTGCTGCAGGTGAAACTATTGCATAGCACCCTCTTCCACTCACACCTGGAGAACTTGCAGAGATTGCCAGCTGACACCCTGCTCAGACAGGTACCACTCCCAGCCCCTGCCATACTGGCCAGCTCTCAGATTTAGGGCTCACTCTCTTTTGAGTCCATGGTCAGCTCTCTGCTACCTGGGGTCATGCTACTTGGAAATTACCATCTCCCTTATGGGACTGTCTCTTTGAATCTCTGTCTGTCTGTCTCAAGTGAGTTGTTCCCTCAACTTGGCCTTGGAACTCTGTTGAACTGACTCTTCATCTTCGGGAGGTACTGTCTCCTGGACAAATTAATTTGCTGCCAGGTGTCTTGGCTGAGGCAGAAAGGAGAAGAGAGAGTGAAAGCTCTCTCCTGCCACTCCTCCTGACCTTGAACCTGACTCCACTGCTGCTCTTTAAATTCACAAATCTGCTGGGCTGGAGAATTGTTCTCAAATTAACCTTTTACTCTTGAGGAAACTAGGGGCAGGGACTTGCCTGGGGTCATATAGCTAATAAGAATATGATGCAGGATTTGAATCAAGTCCTGTGATTCCAAATCCTGAACTCCATTCACCACAACACATTGCCTAACAAAACTCAACTATCTCCATTCTCATATTCTTGTTATAACTGAAACTAGAAGACCTAAAGATCACTTCATCAAGCATTTATTAAGTACTTAGCTCTGGGCACTGTGCTAGTTATCCAGCTTTCAAAGACAAAACAAAAATCTTTCCCTGATCTCAGTGAGTTTATGCTCTAATGGGATGATGCAGTTTTCAAACAGAAAAATACAGTGTGATTTAAAGAAGGAAAGAGAGCTAGGGGTATCTGGGAAAGCTTCCTGTAGGAGGCTCCTGGACAGGTGGCCTTGAAGAAAGGATTCTGAGGTGAACTGAGGGGGATGCATGGTAAGGATGCCAGCATGAGGGCAGACTGAACAAAGTCACAGAGGCAGGAGAAGGAGTGCCAAGTGCACAGGACAGAAAATAGGGCCTGCTCAGCAAGAGTGAAGAGCTTGTGAAAGAGAAGGGTCTAAAATAAGTGTGCTAGGAAGGGCTTTCAGTGCCCTGCTAAAGAGTTTAGGTTTGTCTTTGAGTCACTTGGTTTGACATTAGAATTATTTATCATTTACTTTAAAATTATCCTTTTGGTAGTTGTGTGGAAGGTGGATTGTAGAAGGTAGGAAGCCCAATTAGATGTTTGTCCCTGTAGTCCAGGCAGCTTCATAAAAGACACCTCTAAGCTTTCCTTGGAGAGGCCAATAAGAGTTACAGAACTGATTTCATTGTGTACCTACATTCAAGGAGAAATACCATTTCATGGCAATCTGAGTTACCTTGCCTTATCTTTCAGAGCTCATAATGAGTGTAACAAACCATATAGAAGTTAAGATCATAGATTTAAGGCCAGAAGGGACCAATATAGTCTCATTTTATAGAGAAAGAAACTGAGGCCCAGGGAGGTTGTAACTTCACCAAGGTCATGTGGATTTGAACCCATCTAAATCCAGACAAAAACAAAACAATCTCTGTCTTTAACGAGCTTACATTTTATTGGGGGAGCCACATGGTCATAAATAAGGTAATTTTGAGGGAAGAAATACTAGCAGTTAGGGGGAACCAGGAAAATCTTCATGTGCTTCAGCTGAGTTGATACTGAGGAGAAAGAACATTTCAGATGTGGGGAGACAGCCCCCGAAAAGGCATAGAGATAGGTGATGGAGTGTCCTGTATTGTTGTTGTGTTTGTCCTTCGTTCTCAAAGAGGACCATGACATCAAGATGACATAACTTGCAGTTGATTTTGATTTGAGGAAGGGGGTACTGTGCAAGGTCACCAGGCTCACTTTCTCTTCCAGAGCCATCTGGGTCCAGTGGCCTGATATTCATCAGGATGACTGAAGATGGCTCAGCCAGGATGCATTAGGAGACCCTGGCCATTTTTCAGTTTCCTATATAAGGAACAGTAGGAAGACTAGTGTTGTTGGACCTTAGCATGTGTGAAGGAGAGTAACATATAATTAGACTAGAAAGAAGGTAGGTAGGGACCTGGTTGTGAATCAGTCATTCAACAAGTATTAAACACCTACTATGTGCCAGGCATTGGCCGAAGGCCCCAGGATATAAGTACAAAGAATGAAACAATCCTTCCTTGCAAGACGTTTACATTCTAAGGGCTTTAAATGCCAAATAAAGGAATTTCTGTTTGATCCTAGAGGCAGTAGGGAGCTACTGGAATTTGAGTGGAAGAGTGATGTGATTAGACCTGCATTTTAGGAATTTTGGCACTTGTGGAGAGAAATTTGAGATAGGGCTGCCAGGTAGGAGGCCATCACAATGGTCCAGAAAGTGATGAGAGCCTGAATGAAGGTGGTGTCCAGGCAGAATTAAGAGATGACAAGCTCTAATAACAGATTCCAGATGTGGGGTGGGGAATAGAGGAATTGAGGATGATTCTAGGATAGAGAACCTAGGTGCTTGGAAGGATGAATGTAATTCCCCTAATACAAACAGGTAGCTTAAGAGAAAGATTGGGGGAGAAGAGGGTACAGGGCACATAATAAGTTCTATTTGGGACATATGATGCTTAAAAATGTTCAGTAGCTAGTAATGTGAGATTATCGTACAGGAGAGACACAAAGGCTAGATGTACCGATTTCGGAGTCATCTGCATGGAGGTGGTAATTATATCCATGGGAGCTGATGAGATCACCAGATGAGAGAGTGTAAAGAGAGAAGATTACAGGGTCCAGGGTAGAGCCTGGGGGTACACCCACAGTTGGGGTTGGAATGTGGAAGATGATTCAGGAAAGGAGCCTGAAAAGGAGAGGTCAGACAAGTAGAGGGCAGAGTACCACAAAGACCTGGAGAAGAGAAGAGGACAGTCAGCAGGGCCAGGTTGTATGTGGTAGACAAGAAGGACAGAGAAAAAGCTATCACATGGGGCAAACTTGAGTGAACCTGGAAATTGTATTGCCTGGGGCTCTTAGTTGTGGAGAAGTGCAGCCAGCAAGAGGAGGCTTGAAAGGAGTCTGTGTTTGTAGGATGGGGGGGATGTGGTCATGTTTGTAGGCATCAAAGAATGAACCAGGAGTAAATGTTTGTTGAAAGGAGAAGAGAATGCTTCAGGGGTTGCCATGACAGCTGTGAGTAGTTCAGTGGAAAGGGCATTGACTCTGGAGCCAGAGAACCCAAGTGCAAACCCTGCCTCCAGCTCTTACTGCCTCTTTGGCCTTGGAGAGATCCCTTCTCCTCCTTGGACTTCAGTTTTCTCATCTATAAACTGATTTGGAATAGATTACTTCTGAGGCTCCTTTCATGTGTAACATCTATAATTCTGTGTGCAAGAAGGATAATAGCCCCAGAGAACCAGGAAAAATGGGAAGAAATTACAGAGAGACAAATTAAAGCTCACTGTCAGGAAATACTTTAAACAATTTGAACTAACCAAAATTGGAACAAATCTTGAGAAGGGATGGTTTTCTTCTCATTTTGGAAGATTTTCCATTTTGAGAGGACTACATGTCAGGAATGTTGTAGTGCTTTCACTGAGCTGGATGGCTGCTGAGATCGCTTCCAGCTCCCAAATTCTACGAATGAACAAATGCAGACTCAGTAATAGGCTATTATGTTTGTTATCTGATGACCAGCCTGGGTGAATTTGCCAAGGCTCACTAGCAGATTAACTACAAACAGTATGATGAAGTTTTGGGTTACACCCTCTCTTAAAGATTGTCTGTCCAGAGGGATAGCAGTTTTCATTGGTGAAAGGAGCACCTATACCAATGGAATTGTATGTTGAAATATATACCCTGAATACTCAGTGACCTTAGTCACAAAGCTAGCATTGGCAAAAGCTATGTTGAAAATACGGTTTATTTAAATAATTATTTTAAATTATGTAATTATTTAGATGATTATTTAAATAAATCTTTATTTTTGATATTTTTTATTAAAAATGTGATTTGAAATCATGAAAGTGTCTAAGAATTTGTAGATTTCTCAAAAGTCTCACATGTCTACATCATGAGTATTTTATTCTGAAGAAAAGTCACAGTGGTGAGTGTAGAACACTATCATACAAAAAAATGCAGCTTCACTGTCTTAACAGACAGGAACAACTGGTTACAGATGTCTAAGTTCTTTCATAATTAATTAGTTGAATGTGTGCAGTCAGATTGTCGATTGGGTAAAGAAAACATCAGTGTAAATACTGGATTAGGATATGGGTTGAAGACACTCTGCCTGATGATTAAAGCCACCCCAATCCAACCTATTTAAAAGGGCTGTTTAAACTCTGAAAAATAGGAAGTGGACCAAAGTAAATATATTAAGTCTGTCACTACTTTAAGAAGTTTAACTTTTGCCAAATGGTGCATGTATGTGAGCAGGCTAGAAAAGCCTGGAAAGTACTTGAATACTTGGGAAAAGGGCACCTGAGAGTTGATCACTTACTTCCCAAGCAATTTGCCTGCTTTTTCATCTCTCCAGCATCTTTGTGAAAATGAGCTATACGTACTTGTTGGGTTTCCTTAATGAAAACATGAGAAGTGAATAGTCAGGCTTTCAAAGAAACTGACCACATCATTAGCATGATGAAACAGTTGTCTTGAGAAGTGTAGAGAATTTGAGATTATGTCTATTATTTACTTTTTCACATTTTGAAATTGTGAAAAAAGAGTTGTATTTGAAATCAGGAATCTATTTCAGCTTGTGTTTTTTTAATATTAAATTTAACTTGGTAGTATTAACTGCTTTCTTCTGTGTATTTTTTAAATGTTCCATTGATATTCTTTCTTTTTTAAATCACTGTTATTAACCATTAGGGTTTTTTCAATAGCTCATTTATGACTTTTTCCATTTTTTTTCTGATACTGGGTTATTTAAATTCTCTATTTCTTGTTCTAAAAATCTGAACTTTTTTATATTCTTTACAAATATTCATCCATCTCATTTGTTGATGTATTTTCCCCCCAGCATAACCTTCTTAGGCAATATAGTTTCTAATATTTCCCTTCATTTCCTCTTCATTTGTTGTAAGGTCTCCCATTTCATTTTTTATATGAGCAGTTCAGTTTTTCTCTTCTCTCTAATGTATTTCATTAGTTTAAAATATAGCTTCTTGTTTTATTTATTAACTCAACAAGGTTCTTTGAGTTATGTGATTTCTATCTGTTTAATAAGGGTATTGGGTGTGATTTGTTGCTTTTTAGTTGTAGGCTTCATTCCTTGATTTGTCCTTTCTTTTTTTTGAGATAAAGTATTTAAAGGTATGTTTTTCCTCAGGATTGCTTTAAGCTACATACCAGTAAACTATCTCAGTTATTTTCTTTGATGAAATTAGGTGATTTTTACTTTGACTCACCAATGCTTTGTGATTAAATTATTTAGTGGCAGCTGGTGCAATGGACCTGGAGTCAGGAAGATCTGAGTTTACATCCAGCCTTTGATACTTAGTAGCTGTTTGATCATAGACAACTTGCTTAATCTCTCTCTGCTTCAATTTCCTCATCTCTAAAATGGGGTTGATAATGATAGCATGTCCCAAGGTGGTTATTGTTTTTTTAAATAAGTTTTTTAAAAAATATTTTCTGTTTCTTAAATATCACCATAGTTATCCCATGTGACCCTTTCCTTTGCCCTCCCAGTGAGCCAACTCATTTGACAATAGTACTTCTTTAGAGAGGAAAAAAATCAGCACAAATATGTATCAACATTGAAAAAGTCTGAAAACATGTTCACTGTGTAACACCAGTGTATCTTCTACCTCCACAGAGGGTTAGGTTGGGAATGTCTTCTAATATCTCTTCATTTGAGTCCTATTTGATCTTTATCATTTTGCACCATTTACTTTTTATTTTTGGTATGTCATTCTTTCATTTACATTGTTGTAGTTACTAGTATATTGTTTTCCTGGCTCTTCTTGCTTCACTCTGCATCACTTCTTATAGATCTTTGCATGCTTCTCTGTATTCATCACATGTATCATTTCTTACAGCATAGTAGTAGTATTCCATTACATTTGTAATGTACCACAATTGTTTAGCCCTTCTCCACTTGATAGGCATCTGCTTTGTTTCCAATTCTTTCCAATTCCAGATTGCTTCCCAGAATGGTTGTATCATTTCATAACTCCACCAACAATGTATTAACATTTCTAACTTTCCACAACCCATCCAACATTAACTGTTGATATTTTTTTGTCACTTTGGCCAATTTGTTGGATATGAGGTAAAGCTTCAAGGTTGTTTTGATTTGCTTTTCGCATTTGGACCATTTTTTCAAATGGTTATGAATGCTTATTAGTTCTTTAAAGAATGGTTTGTTCATTTCCTTTGACCATTTTTCTATTCAGGAATATGTTAGTCTTAGTAATTGTTTCTTCTCAGGGTGGTTGTGAGGATCAGATGAGATAATATTTATAAGCACTTTGCAAACTTTAAAGTGCCTGATAAATGTTAGCTATTGGTGGTGGTGGTAGTAGTCGTAGTCGTAGTCGTAGTCGTAGTCGTAGTCGTAGTCGTAGTCGTAGTAGTCGTCATCTCCATTTAATCTAAATCCTTTCTCCAAATAGACTTTATTAGAATTTTTGTTGCTTTGTGGTCAGTCAAGAATTTAATAACTCTGCTTTTCTGCGTTTTATGAGATTTTATGCCGTTACTACATGGTCAGTTTTTGCATGTCTGCCATGTACCACTGAAAAATAGTGTTTATAGCTTTCTATTCCTGATCAGTAGTCAGCAGAAGGCTATCATTTTCTAAAGTAGGCTAACTTTTCTAAAATTCCATTCGAGTTAGTAACTTCTTTATAATTTATCTTTTCAAAGTGTTTGCTTAGGTCATAAAGAGGCACACTGAGGTCTCTAGCTATTAGTCTTGCCGTCAATTTTACCCTCTATTAATACTAGCTAGCAGGTATATAGCACTTTATGGTATACAAAGTACTTTGCATTAGTTTTCATTTAGTCTTCACAACAACCTTGTAAGGTGGGTGCTGTTATTATCCCCATTTTATAGATAAGTATACTGAGGTTAAGAGAAGGCAAGATTTAAAATTAGTCTTTGTGACTCCAAGTCACTATACTTTTCCCACTGTACTACCAGGCTGCCTAATCTTTAATTTGATTAACTTTCCTTTTTGAGAATTTAGATACTATGCCATCAAGTATGTATATACTAAGTGCTAATAATATTTTAATGTCTATAGTGTCTTTAAGCATAATGTAGTTTCTCAACTTCTCTCTTTTAACCATGCCTGTTTTTGTTTTTGTTTTGTTTGCTATCTTGATTGCTACCCTTGCTTTCAAAAAAATTCTCCTGAAGCATAAGAAATTCTGTTATCCTCCTCATTTCAACCCTTTGTGAATCTTTGTTTCACATGTATTTCTTGTAACAGTTGTCGAGTTGGAAGTTTGGTGAAAAAAGGCAAACAGGCTGAATGCATATTGTTTATTCCCTTAAAGCTGGCAGTTACATGATCATGGAGCCAGAAAAACTTCTGACTGACTGTTACAGAAATAACCAGGCTTAAATCTGTTTAGGACAATCCAAGATGGTCTGTGTCCTTCAGATTTATGATCTCCATGAGTGATTTAACTAGACCATGAGAAAGGAATTTCTTAATTGCATAGGTTGTAAATACAGTAAGATAACAGAGTTGACAAAGTTTCAATTGAAATTAAGACCCAGGATATCTGTTTTCTTTACCATTAACATGCCATAACATAGTATATGTCCCCAAAATATTAAGATATGGAAAAAGTCCCATTATTCAAGATAGTGTCTTGAGTTAATGAAGGAATGCTAAGTCAGCCCCATCTGGCTTTGTTGACATAGGTATTCTCTGAGTTTACTTCAGAGAACAAAGAGTCTGTTAGGTCCAGGCTCTTCTTCTGATTGATTAATTCAAGTTCTGGCCTTTATTAAAGCCCAAAATTTATTTTAAGTGATTATCATTCCCTCCTTTTGGTCAAAAGCAAGCCGAAGCCTTCACCTGTAGACCAGGAAGGACATGGAAAAACCTCTGAACAATCAGTCCTGGGTATTCAAGGGTTCAGGTAGGGAGGGTGCTGTCCTTCATGCAGGTTTGGTCTGGACTTTCGGGAATGCTGTCTACATCTGATGTCATCTTTTTCAGGGTCTTTTGAAATTGGAGGGCAAGGTCCACTCAGGAGCAGGGGCAATAGATGTGACAGATGGATCCAAGAGTATATATAGAAAGACCTAAGAAGGGCTTCCAGAAAACATGATTTGATAAAGGCACATAGAAATAGTTCAGTTTCCCAGCGACGCAGGGCTAGGTTCAAACAACATATTAAAGTTTTTCTCATAGTTTACAAAATTGCATTTTTACACAGTAAGTCAAGTACAGATTAAAACTTAGATGGCTCACAATAGACTATTTTTGAGAAGGGAGACTTACATGTCATCAATATAAACAAGAAAATTAAACATGAATCATACAAATAAATGCAATCATTATTTCCAGTGTTAATTAACATTAAGTTCCTTGTATCCCAGTAATCCATTCTTAATGTCCATTTAAACATCACTTTTTGAATCCCAGATTTCTCATGTAGTTATATGATGTGTAAATATCCTTTCTTTGACAATAGGTTTTATTCTTGGGATAATTAAAAAAAAGAGTTCTGCTTTTCTGGTTCAGATCTAGAAATTTGCAGATAATTCTGACAATATAAATTAGTACAGTCACTTAAAATTTGTTCTCCATTGTTTTTGAAACTTCATAGAATTTCAGTTTATATTATTTACCTAAATCCTGTACCTGGAATAAGAATCTTTTAAAATGTTGAGGGTTCAAATGTAAAATAAACTCATCCTTTTACCACTATCTTATACAATTTTTGTGCAAAAATCCAGATTTGAGATCTTATTATCAAAAACATGGTACATTTTAGAAGCCAATCATATTCATCTGTATATAATTCTTAAAGGACTCACTCTGATCCTGTTGCTTTTCCTCAAAATTTGCTACTCTATTATAGTAACTCAGAGATGTTCTAATATCCATTTATTATTTAATAGACTTAGTATTATACTTACAGAACTTCTTGATTATAGATATTTGCTATTAAAGAAAAAGAGAGACAATGTCATACATGTTAATAGAAGGAAAGAACTTCCTTAGTTCTGTTGGATTCCAGGAATTAGCCATTATCTGACAGTTAATCTGACAGGAAATAGAGTTAAGAAGATCCTACCCAGGCCATGTCCAAGATCATTTCCAAAACCTTTCCAGGCATCCATCAGCCTGCAGCACATGCCAATTGGCTTTATGATAACTTAGACAACTATTCCTGTAATCAGAGCTTCAAACAATAGTGAATTGCAGTTCCAGTCTTAAATAGCAGATAAATATGAGCTGGTAACCTTCAGATAGGGTCATCTCAAATCTAATTGAGCTATTAATTTATCAAATCAAGTTACATTTTTTTCCTGTCTTTTTACAATTTTTCCTGTCTTCTTAAAATACTTCCTCACACTCTCTAAACGTAGTTAAACCATCTGAAACTGAGTATCCAGAACATCTAGGGACAAGGCGGGTTTAGATAACCCCTATTTGTTCCCAAACTTTATTATTTGCCTTCCATATTTTCAATCAAAATTGTATTTATCTTTCCAAATCTCTCAATCCTATTCTTCCAATTATGCCACTTTCCTTTACATTTTAACCATAAGACAAGATAGCTCATAAGTTATTACTTTTTACTAACATAAACTGTACTGGAATCTCATTCCACCATAAAGAAAGCAAAGAGGTTAGTGGCTAACTTTATAGTTTGATGGAATTATTTCTTTGTTTTACAAGTTTGTTATTCTTCCCTAATTATACTCACTCTGGAAAAATAAGATACATCAGGAATTAAATGTTTTACGTATAATAAGTTCAAATGCAAATTTTAACTATGGCTTAGGCCATAGAATGACTACAAATTCAGATCAAAACAGCAATATCTCTTCTGCTTTACAGCCTAATTTAACAATAAATTATTTTGAAATTTTAGTAGGCCCAAAAACAAAATCTCAAAAGATTTTTCAAAATATTTCTTCTAAAAGTATTTCCCCTTCTTTAGAAACAGTTTAAAATTTATTCTGATGTTCACTAAACTTTTATGAGAAAAACTAGTTGGAAACCTTTAAAATGATAGATATCTCTTTCTTCCTTAAAGCAAAAATAAACCTTTTGGAATTCATTAAACTATGTTGGTGTAAAGTAACACAGATTCATAAAGTAGTATAACAAAACTAAATTAAATTCTTAGTTGTTACAGAATTCCTAGATATCACAAAGTTCTTTGTCAAAAAGATGTTTGTAATGGAAAGGAGATTTAGTTTCTCTTAAGTCAAGAATGACATATTCATTTAATTTAGCTTTATCACAGTAACAATTTTTCCTTAAATATATCACTAGAAATTAAGTACATTCTGGCATTTCACATAGATAGCCCATAAACCTTCAAATTAATATACATATCTTTTAGATGAAACAGACTTGAAAATCACACCCCTATTTTTTTTCTCATTTGTTGAATAGGGATTCTGTAACACAGAAACTTTTGCACAGAGTTTTATAAGAACTCTTTAGGTCAATGCACTTCTAAATCACCTTGCATAATACATGGAAACTATAACTGTAAACCACCATATATTTTTATAATAGCCAAGATTTCAGATGAAAAATATCTGCTATCATAGTAAACATCAACTTATCTAATTTCATTACATCTTTTTAAAAACCCAATTCACATGCAACACAATCCAAATTAAAATTGCTTTGACAACATTTCTACCTCACAGTGGTCTCTCAGATTTCACAAGCTGAGAGAAATTCAGAAATACAATCTTAGAAATACAGTTTTAACACAAACAATAGATTTCATATGACATCAATTGCATTTCCAGATTATCATATATGGAAATTATTGATTTTAATACTTTTGGTAATTAAAACCACTTTAAAGTTAACAATTACGTTAGAGAGAGATAATAATAATAATGTATGTAACATATGCCAGTCATTATGTTAAGCATTTTACCATCATTACATCATTTTGATCTCATAACAACCATTAATATTTTTACTTTTACAAATCAGGAGACAAGTCAGAGAGATTTAAAATAAATTTTTGCCACTGAAATAGAGAAGTGAAGTTTACCAAGAGCAGAGAGACTAGTGTCCTATTGGTGATGATTCTTGTAGGTAGAGCTTAGGGAATGCTCACCACAGGTCTGATCCATCCACCTATCCCTTCCCCCACAGCTGTAGAATTTACTAAGCCTGGGATGGTTTGCAGCTGTTGGGACAGGGTGGGCAGAATGTACAGGACCTAGGTGACATTTCCGAGCTTTACTTACAAGGGTGGGCTACAAGGTGCCCAAGGGCACAGGACTGTTAGAATCACTGCCAGTCTGTGAATTGCTGCCCCTACACTTCTTTTTGTCAGTTGGAGAAGGGTGTTCTAAGTTTTCCCTACACTTCTGCATTCTTTTTTCTTAATCTGATCTGGGATGAGAGGGGTTAGTTAACATGAACCCTTGTGGCTGTTAAAAATCCCCATTCTCAGATATTCTCTTAACTCTGGGAGGGAGTGGTGAATGCTAAGTGATCAGGATTAGGAGGGGGTGTTTTAGCAAGGTGAGCTCCTGGAGCTACCCAAAATCTTAGGAGTTCTTTTCTAATAATTCCAAATGATCAGTTTCCAAACTTTTTAATGATTAATCTCACAACCTACAAAATCTGCTAAGATGATTTTAGCTAAGATCATCTAACTTTCATTGTAATTCCAGGTTGGCCAGACTGAAACAACAAGGAAAAGTCTAAAAGTTTTGCTTGTTTATTTCCCTAGCTTCAGCCCTTAGAAATATCTGGCTGCCTGCATTTTAAATCTTAAAAGACTCATTCACAGCACACATGATATGGACAGGGACATACACTAACACACACATGGACAATTAAAGACAGGACAAATACAAACAGAGCTCACAGTAAACAACAGAGAGGGGGGCAATTAGAAGCTTGTTAGAAATCCCTGTCATGAATTGGCTATTTTATTCCGAGGAAAGGGGGTTGCAAGGATTCAAGACCTGACAGAATAAGGATGGATCCTTCAACCTTTTTTTTTTTAATTTCAATTGTTGTTTATTTCTTTTTAAAATTTTATTTATTTTTTGTTTAATTTTTTTAAAATTTATTTGTTTAAGTTTTCAACATTTATTTCCACAAAATTTTGAGTTCCATATTTTCTCCCCATTTCTCTCCTCCCCCCGCCCCAAAACGCTGAGCATTCTAATTACCCCTATCACCATTCTGCCCTCCCTTCTAACATTCCTTTCTTCCCTTATCCCTATCTTCTCATTTGTCCTGTAGGGCAAGATAAATTTCTATACCCCATTACCTGTATATCTTGTTTCCTAGTTGTGTGCAAGAACAATACTCAACATTTGTCCCTAAAACTTTGAGTTCCAACTTCTCTTCCTCCCTCCTTCCCCATCCATCCCCATTGGGAAGGCAACCAATTCAATATAGGCCATATCTGTGTAGTTTTGCAAATGACTTCCATAATAGTCGTGTTGTGTAAGACTAACTGTATTTCCCTCCATCCTATCCTGCCCCCCATTTTTTCTGTTCTCTCTTTTGACCTTATCTCTCCCCGAGAGTGTTGACTTCTAATTGCTCCCTCCTCCCATTGCCCTCCCTTCCATCATCCCCCCAACCCTGCTCATCCCCTTTTCCCCCACTTTCCTGTATTGTAAGATAGGTTTTCATACCAAAATGAGTGTGCATTTTATTCCTTCCTTCAGTCAAATTTGCTGAGAGGTTTTTTCTCTCACCTCCCCCCTTTTCCCCTCCACTGAAAAGTTTTTTACTTGCCTCTTTTCTAAGAGGTAATTTGCCCCATTCCATTTCTCCCTTTCTCCTCCCAATATATTCCTCTCTCACCCCTTAATTTCATTTTTTTAAGATATGATGGTATTCTATTCAACTCACCCTGTGCTGTGTGTGTGTGTGTGTGTGTGTGTGTGTGTGTGTGTGTATGTATGTGTATATGTATATGTGTAATCCCACCAACTACCCAGATACTGAAAAAAGTTTCAAGAGTTACAAATATTGTCTTTCCATATAGGAATGAAAACAGTTCAACTTTAGTTAAGTCCCTTATGATTTCTCTTTGCTGTTCACCTTTTCATGCTTCTCTTCATTCTTGTGTTTGAAAGTCAGATTTTCTTTTCAGCTCTTGTCTTTTCATCAAGAATGCTTGAAAGTCCTCTATTTCATTGAAAGACCATTTTTTCCCCTGAAGTATAATACTCAGTTTTTCTGGGTAGGTGATTCTTGGTTTTAGTCCTAGTTCCTTTGACTTCTGGAATATCATATTCCAAACTCTTTGATCCCTTAATGTAGAAGCTGCTAGATCTTATGTTATCCTGATTGTATTCCGCAATACTCAAATTGTTTCTTTCTAGCTGCTTGCAATATTTTCTCCTTGACCTGGGAACTCTGGAATTTGGCTGCAATGTTCCTAGGAGTTTCATTTTTTGGATCTCTTTCAGGAGGTATCAGTGGATTCTTTCAATATTTATTTTGCCCCCTGGTTCTGGAATATCAGGTCAGTTTTCCTTGATAATTTCATGAAAGATGATGTCTAGGCTCTTTTTTTGATCATGGCTTTCAGGTAGTCCCATAGTTTTTAAGTTGTCTCTCCTGGATCTATTCTCCAGGTCAGTTGTTTTTCCAATGAGATATTTCACATTGTCCTCCATTTTTTCATTCTTTTGGTTTTGTTTTGTGATTTCTTGGTTTCTCATAAAGTCATTAGCCTCCATCTGTTCCATTCTAATTTTGAAAGAACTATTTTCTTCAGTGAGCTTTTGAACCTCCTTTTCCATTTGGCTAATTCTGCTTTTTAAAGCATTCTTATCCTCAATGCCTTTTTGAACTTCTTTTGCCAATTGAGTTAGCCTATTTTTAAAGGTGTTATTTTCTTTAGCATTTTTTTGGGTCTCCTTTAGCAAGCTGTTGACCCTCTTTTAATGATTTTCTTGCATCTCTCTCATTTCTTCTTCCAATTTTTCCTCCACCTCTCTAATTTGATTTTCAAAATTCCTTTTTGAGCTCTTCCATGGCCTGAGACCATTGAATATTTTTTTGGATGTTTGGGATACAGATGCCTTGACTTTTATGTCTTTCCCTGTTGGTAAGCATTGTTCTTCCTCATCAGAAAGGATGGGAGAAGATGTCTGTTTCCCAAGAAAGTAACCTTCTACAGTCTTATTTTTTTTCCCCCTTTTTTGGGCATTTTCCCAACCAGTTACTTGACTTTTGGGTCCTTTGTCAGGAGTAGGGTATTCTCTGGGAATCTGTAAGATCTCAGTTCCTCCAAGGTGTACAATCAAGCGTGTACACTGTTCTGTACAAGCAGAAATTTTTGTGCCCAGAATCTGAGTAATAGAGTTTCGTCTTCACAACCACCTGGCCTCCAGTTCAGCCAAGCCAGCACTGTGGACTGAGATTCAGATAAGCTGCAGGGGCAGGGCCACCATTCAATGTGAGATAAAGATCAGCAGCTCAAATCCCTCAGGAGTATTAGGTGGGGACAGGGCCTCTACACAGGGCTGAGGTAAGACTCAGCTGCTCAGTGCCCCCAGGGGTTTTAGATCCAACAGTGGATGCTGGCTACTGTAGGGACTGCTGTGGAAGCTGCTGCAGCCTTCCAGATGGGACTTCTGCGGGCTGCAGCCTGAGGCTGGAGCTATGGGAAGGCCCTTCTCCCTTCTAGAACAGCTGAAAAAACCCTGTCACTGACCTTTGGCGCCTGTGGGTTGAGGGATCTGCCAACTGCTGCTACTGCGACTGGGGATTCCGCTCCCAAGGCCTGCTCTTGTCCTCCTCCCAGAGCCACGCTGGGTGGCCAAAGTTGGGCTGGGCTCCACTCTGCATCCAGTGTGACAGACATTTCGTGTCGGCCTTTCAGGTCACCCTGGGCTGGAAATCTCCTCCACTCTGTTATTCTGTGACTTCTGCTGCTCTAGAATTTGTTGAGAATCTTTCTTTACAGGTATTTTACGGGCTGTGGGGGAAGAGCTAGCATATGTGCGTCTTTCTACTTTGCCATCTTGGCTCCACCCCTGGATCCTTCAGTCTTTGCTCAGAGCACCCCTACGGTCATGGGAGGGGTGGGAAGCCATGGTGCCCCAAAGTTTCTAACTACCTTAAAGAAATAGGCCCCGTGTGGATAGGTTCAGACCTCTAGTCTGTATGTGGATTGTAACTGTCCTCTTCAAGACCCGAGCCCTTAAGGGAAAGGGGGAAGGGGGAAGAAGGAGGAGACAAAGGTGGCTGAATAAAGCTGTCCTCCTCAGGGCTAGAGCAGGTAAGGGAAGGTGAGGAGGGAGGAGATAATGGTTAGGTTTAGTCATGCTCCTCAGATCGAAGCATTTAAGGGAAGGGGGAGGAAGGAAGTAGGTAAGGAATAGGGCCAAGGGAGTGAAAGGGAAGGACAGACTGTGACCCTTGGAGTAGCCAGTACTTGACTGGTGCTGAAGCAGTTTTGTGAGCCTTAAGGGAAAAGGCTTCTACCTTTTGTTCTCCATCAGCCATTTCAGCAAGTCCAAGATGAAAAAATTCCCATTGCTGGCTAGATGTTTTGTTGGCCTTTAAACTTAATTGGGTTTCAAGATAAAGTAATTTTGAACAGTTCAAAAGAGCCCTGTCATGGCCAACATAATTTAGGTTATCTTTAGTTAATTGACACTAGTGCTAGCAATACTTATATTAATTTTCCTAAGATCAACAAAGGAGACCTAAGTAATGCAAAGCGATTTAGCACAAATTGGTTACCACCCCAAGGCTGGCTTAAAGGGAATTTGTAGACTTCAGCCAAACTAGAAGGAGTCCTTGGAAGCTGGGAATAGGAGGACTTACCCAACCCCCATCAAGGTTTAAGACTTCAGGAAAAATGAATCCTGAGGCATCTAAGTCTCTTGGTTTTGATAAGGTGGGGAGCTGTTCTGTCCTAGTCCATCAGTTCCAATCTGTGGCACAGCACCATGACTGTCAACCTGGAGTTTGGTTAAAAAAGGCAAACAGGCTGAATGCACATTGCCTTAAAGCTAGCAGTTACATGATCATGGAGCTGGAAAAACATCTGACTGACTGTTACAGGAATAACCAGGCTTAAATCTGTTTAGGACAATCCAAGGTAATCTGTGTCCTTCAGTTTTATGGTCTCCATGAGTGATGAACTAGACCAGGAGAAAGGAATTTCTTAATTGCATAGGTTATAAATACAGTAAGATAACAGAGTTGACAAAGTTTCAATTGAAATTACTACCCAGGATGTTTTCTTTACCATTAACATGCCATAACATAGTATATGTCCACAAAATATTAAGGTGCAGGAAAAAGTCCCATTATTCAAGGTAGTGTCTTGGGTAAGAAATGCTAAGTCAGCCCCATTTGGCTTTGTTGACATAGGAAGAGGTATTCTCTGAGTTTACTTCAGAGAACAAAGACACTGTTAGGTCTAGGCTCTTTTTATTGATTAATTCAAGCTCTGGCCCTTATTAAAGTCCAAAATTTATAGTAAATGATTATCATAGTATACTGTTGGATTCTGCATTCACACCTATTTTGCTGCCCTTTATTTTATCAATGAACTAACCCCATTCAGGTTTCCTGTTATGATTGCTAATTATGTATTTCCCTCTGTCATATCATCTTGTGCTTTTTCCCCACAACCTGTTCCCCTCTTTCACAAAAGAGGGTGGTGAAGGAAGGAATGTGATCAAAATCAGTGATACATTGTAATGAATCTGCTTTCATTGTGTTACTTCTCCTCCTCTCTCCCCCTAACCAGCCCTCTACACTAATTCTTATGCTTTCTTTCCTTTTAATCCTTCCTTTGCAATCCATTATCTGTAGCTAAAGTTTGTTTTACCTATGTCCTTTTAAGACCATCAAAACAAAACCAAACTATTCTTAGTACTTATTCTGTTTGTCCTAACTTCTTCTGTAACTCTTTAGGTTACAGAGGAAGAGGTTTTAGATATTGGAAGGAACTTTTGTCTTTTCTCCCTCTATTAGAATGTAAATACTTGCTCATTGTTTAGCCTCTTTCCATTGTTCAAATGTAATTATTTCTCCATTCTTATGTTTGTAATTCAAATTTTTGCCCTTCTCTGGTCTTCTAAACCAGAATGTTTAAAATTCCTCTTTTCCATTAAAGGTCTTTTGTTTTGTTATCTTTTGCATTTTGCAGTCTCATTCTCAATTCCCCCCCCTCTTCTTAAAGTAGTTGTTGCCAAGGCTACTTGTAATCCTGATTTTAGTTCCCTGTCTCTTGAAAATGTTTTTTCTTTGACCAGGAAGCTCTATAGTTTGACTGTGGCATTCATGAGAATATTCATTTTAGGGTATCTTTTACAAAGTGATCTGATAGAATCTTTTTATTTTCACTTCTTCCGATTCTGGTCAATTTGGGCAGCTCCCATGAATTATTTTTATAAATCTCATCCAGGCTGTTTTTAGGGATTTTGGGGAGAGGTCATGGTTTTCAGGGAGTCTGGAGATTCTTAAGTTATCTCTCTACCTATTTTCTAGTTACTTGTTTGTTTTCATTAGTAGATACCTTCTTTTTTTGTCAGTCTTTTGCTCTTTTAAGAAAAGTTGTTCTATGTTTTTGTTCTCTTCTAATTTTCAAGGAGTCTGCTACTTTGGTAAGGTTTCCACTTTCTGCTCTTAGTTATTCTTCCAGTTCTTTCCTCCCTAACTCTTATTTTGCATATTTTTTTCGTTTTTTAATCTGGAACATCTTGTAGTCCTGATGCTGTGTTAGTAGTTTTTCTTGAGTTTCTTCTGGGTTTGTTGACTGACCTCTTGCGCATCTCTTGACCCATAATATTTCTTCATTATGTTCAGTGACCTCCTATGACTTCTGCTTCCAGCCTCAGTTCTTGACTTTTTGTGCCAGGGCCAGGCATCACTCCTTCCCAAGCTCTTGCATAGGATAATGTATCAGCAAGGACCCTGTCATACATAGGAAGGCCTGCTGTACAGATTCTTAGATATGCTTTTGTAAAAGGAGAGCAATTTTCAAGGGGTCAACAATTTAATCAAGCACTTAGTTCAGGGGGAAAAGTCAGCACCCTGAACTTCAGAGAAAATACAATCAGAAAGACCTACAGACAGGGCTTCCAACTGTCTGAGCATAGATAATACATCATTACCAAAGAGAGAAGCACCAGCATCTGGGTTTTCAAAGTCAGAGGGGCTTCTCAAAATGGCTGCCCAGAGTCTCATCTGGCACACCAACCTTCTTCTCAAAAATAAACCCCAAAGCAAAACCTCACCTCAGAGTATATATACTCTTTTCAGGGCTGGAGGGCAGGACCCTCATGATCTTGTGCATCATTAGAAATTAACAAAGGGTATTTGAGGCCTATTAATGGGCGGGAAAAATCTTGAACTCTTTCCCATCCCCACCTCCATTGACCTTACAGGTAGTCAGACCCCATTTGGTCCTAACTTTCATTCCTGACACTAGCTTCCACCTCCCCTGGTCTTTCTGTTTTCACAGTGCAGGCAGGTTTTAGTGTTCCCCTTCAGAGCAATTACCTCCATGCTCCCACTTCCTCCAGAGCCTCCAGTCAGGAGTTGCAGTGAGCCTGCCCCCTGAGATCGTGCTGGCATGCATGACTGTGTTAGTACTTGAAGCTTCTAGCTCTCTATGCAGTATTACGCTGGGTCAAGGTGCTGACTAATGTTTTTCTTTGGATTTCTTGATCATTATTCAGTTTGGTGCCTCCTTATTAGAGTATAGACTTTCTCATATAGACCATTTGTGGTCCACCTGTGGTAGGGCCTTCTAAGCTTATATTGTTCTGATCAGCCACATCAGTTGGACACACTATACCTTGACCCCCTCTTTGAGTACAGAGGACAGTATTTGGGGACTGGGCTTATTATGACTTTTCAAGCAGCTATCTTAATAGGAATTCACTTTCTCTTTATCTTTGCATGTTGCTTAATCAGACATTGTTTCCACTTCTTTCTGTGGCCCTGCTAGGTTTAATTGGTATACTGGAAAGCACACTGGTCAGGTCTCCTGCCCAGCTCACTTAGGACTGGTATTTGGGTGCTGAGTTGGACTGTCTCTTGCAGTGACTCTCAGTGCCATTTGTAAATAAGCATTTAGCTTAGGCAGAATAAGAGACAACTTTGAAGGCTCTCTGACCTGGTATCTCATGCAAATTGGTAATAATAATAGCATTTTTATAAGGCTTAAGAGTTTGCAGAGCGCTTTACAATTATGTTCTCACTTTGCCCTAACAAGAGCCCTGGGAGGTAGGAGTTATAATATCATGCCCATTTTACAGATGAGGAAGCTGAAGCAGAGAGATATTAAAGGACTTGCCCAGGATCATACAGCTCGCAAGTGTCCAAGATTAAATTTGATCTTGGGTCTTCCTGACTGCAGAGCCAGCACTGTCCACTGTGAGAGCTGGACAGACTATAGAGATAAGCATATTCATGAACATGCTGACTGTTGATATTCAACAAGACATAAGACAAGATAAATGCTCACCAAAGGTGTTCACCAGTGTGCTGGATCCTGTTCTTTAAAGAATTCTCTGCCTCTAGTAGCTTCTCCAAAGGCTTCTATTTACGGATAATACCACACAAAAGCATCTAGCTTTTTGAACACTGCACAGTTCCTTCAGTGAGATACACATTTCTGTGAAAGAGATTGTTCAACCATCCACACAGAACACACTAAATTGATGAGAAAAAAAGGACATGGTTGTCTGGGCAGCCTTCTTTGGAGTTAATCCATCTCTTTCCATATGTATCTTGTACAGATGCTATGAAAGAATAGTAGCAGAGGAAGGGATCTGGCTGGGCCATGTGTGAGGAAGGTCTGACCCCATATTGTCCCAGAAGCCTATTTAAATTTATATCCTTCCCCTAATTCTATATGGCTGCAAATCATGGACTATCACAATGTCTGAAGAGGCAAAATTACAAGTAACTCAAAGGGAAAAGGAAAGACATATAGTAGGCATAAGCAGTTGTTACATGTTGCTAAAGATGACTTGTGATGGACAAGTGCCATAAAAGGAATCTGAGAGAAATAGGTGAGCCAGACATGACAAGAGCAAGACACAGCAGAAGGTCATGCTTCCATTGGTCGGCCCAAGATAGAGTAAGCTGAGAAAGGAAGCCAGGATGTGGAGTCTGGGCTCTATAGGACTTATGGAAAGACATGGACAAGAGCTATACACAAAGTCATTGGGAGTAATTAGCTCAGTTATTGAATGGTAAGCCGGCAAGAAGATAACAGATCTAGCCTAGGGTATGCAAAGCTTGACGCTGTTTCAAGGCGAAGTAGGTTTTAGAGTTGTGTGTAAAAGTGTGTGCAGTGGCTCTGTTAAGGTCTCTAGGGAAAAAGGAGAGGATCAGTAGTTGAACCTTTCACTAGGGGGCAGCAGTGGTCTGTGTGGCTGCCTAATACCTAAGCCACCTACCTGTACAGTATAAATCATACACTTAGTGTCAGAAAGGGACTTCAGATAGTGATAGGAGTGGGGATGTAGTTTGCTGAGCCAATGTGTTTCAAAAAATGTTTCATTTTTAAAGTATATTTTTTAGAAGTCTTGGTTTTAAAAATTAAATTTAGTTTCTTTGCTAAATAAAAATTTTGTCTTTCTGAGTCAGTATTGCATAAATATTTGCCTAAAAAAATTAAATATCCTGGGTCCACAGTGTAACAAAATGTACTTAAACATGCCTGTGCATCTAGTGCATCATTTTATATATGAGGAGATGAGTTAATGGCAGTGCTGGGATTTAAATCTAGGTTTTTGGACTCATAGAATCATTAAATGTTAGATAGGAAGGACCACAGAAGTTATCTAGGCCATCGTTTTGTTTTGTTTTGTTTCAAATAATAAAATTGAGACCCAGGGAGTTTCAGTCAACAAATGATTATTAAGCACTTACTGTTTCAGTGACTTCTCTAAGATCTCAGCTCACAGATAGATGGTAGAGACTAGACTTAAACTCCTGGCCCTCATTCCAGTGTCTTTTCTTCCACATCAGATTAGGCATTTTTCAGTTAGAAAGTTGTTACAAACTAACAGTGCTGTGGTAATCCATGTTCTCTTTGTGATTTGGGATTGGAGGAAGGTAGGAAAAGAATAAGTTAACCATTAGCCACAGAGTGCCGGTTTTGGAAAACTGTATTAATGAAGCTTTCTCTTCACAGATTGTTTTGTATGCTTACCCTTTAACGGATTCATATGTTCGTGTCCACAGACAGTCACTATCAGGGTGAACCAGGTCCCTGATGATGATGTTCAGTCATATCCAATTCTTTGTGACCCCATAGACTATTTGTGGGGTTTTCTTGGCAAAGATACTGGAGTGACTTGCTGCTGTTTCCTTCCCCATTTTTTATGTAGGCAGTGGTTAAATGACTTGCCCAGGTCACACAGCTAATAATTCTGATCTCAGATTTGAACTCTGGTCTTTCCGCTTCTAGGTCCAGTTCTTTATCCACTGTATCACCTAGTTGCCTGGGTTTTTGGTAGCAGAACGGATATATAATAGTGTTACAATTTTGTTGGAAGGCCCTATTTCCTATATCATTTTACTATGTGCAAAACACTCAATGGTTGGAGCTAGGTTATTCTAGGCTAGGAGTGGGGAACCTGTGGTCTTCTAGGTTCTTGGGTGCAATCTTTTGACTGAGTCCAAGTTTTACACACTAAATCCTTTTCTTAAAGGGATTTGTTCAATAAAAAGTTTAGATTCAATCAAAGGGCCACACTTGAGGATCTAGAGGGCTTTAAGGCCACAGGTTCCTCACCCCTTTTCTTGGCAAATTTAAACACGATCCCTCATCTTAAGGATGGAACTGTTTTTAGTTCAGTGGTCTTTGATCTTTCTGTTTTCTCTTTAGTAATTTTAATTTCTAGCCACCTCTTATCAATCCCTTGGGACCTTTTATTCAGATTAACTGTCTTAAACACATAAACATATTCACATCAACTTTTCAACATCAAAACCTGCATCCTTTTTTGTTGTTATAAATTTTGGTTTTTTATTATTATGAACCTGACAAAAGTCAACAAAAATGAACTTTCCTACATAAAAACAGAAAAAGACAGCATTTAAAACCATCAAACTTTACCATGTACAGCTTAATTTGAGCTTTCTAGAAAAATATTTAAAATTTAATATAGTAGTTCTAACACTGCTTACTTGTTTATGTCCCCATCTGAAGTTCTTTCTGTTCCCTTTTGCATAATTTTTAATGGCTTATTTTATCCTTATTTTAGTTATCAATATAACTTTTACCCCTATTCCCATTAACTGCCAAAAAAATGTATAGGAACAAACGTAGTAGCAGCATCCCTGGGTCAAAGGGAATGCCCAGTAAAATCTTGTGTTCTTATTCAGTGACACAAAAGCACATTTTACCATTTGCCTGTCAATGTGGCTCCATCTTCCACCAACACATATAAAAACACACAGAGCCAGCTCCGTGCCCCAATGAGAAATCAGACTTTGTGATCACATAATAATTATGTTCCACCAAGTATTATTAAGCACCTAAAATGTATAAGACAGTATTCGAAGTACCGGGGATGAAACAGGTTTCTGCCCTGTAAGAGCTGGCATTTGCCATTTTAGTCCTGTTTATATTCATTCTCTCTTCTCTCCCTCTCTTCTTTGATTGTTGCCCTCTGATTTGTGTACCTCTGGCATTTCCTTTAGGTGAGGAGGAGGCTTGTTGAATCCTTACATGTAAAGCACTATTGTACTGGGTACAGTCCTGGAAGATCTTGGCCTCCAAAGCGAGGAGCCACCATCCCCTTTGTCTCAAACTCTGGCTTTTTTTTTTTTTTCACACAAAAGAAATGTTTGTTTCTTAAAGCCAGAATCACAAGGGCATACTGTCAGGAGAGGTTAAACAGCAGTAACTTAGAAATGCTGTTATACTTCACCAGAAAGTTGAAATTCACTTCAGTGCATAGAGTATTTTGCAGGACTGATGAAGCTCCTTAGCTCCTCCACCTTGGCTCTGCACTGTCGAAACCATTCCCTCTAGGTCTTCTGGCAAGCTTGTCGATAGTGGTTTTTGAGGACCCAGGAGTTCCCAACCATTTGAATTCAGAAGGTTCTCTTCAAGTCTAGAAATAGCCCTCTCAGGATCAACTGTGCTCAGCAGTGCAGTAAAACTGAAGAGGCCTGAGGCAGAATGAATACATACTGCCATATGCCAGTGGTCATTGTGTGGCCTTGCAGTACTTCCCAGAGGAGTCTTATGGGCTGTATATTCTAGAAAGAGGAAGGATGAGATAAAGAGAACAAAAGTTATTCCCCTTTTTAACTAGTGTAGCACCCTGCCCCCCTTTTACTGTCATGAAGCAGGAGAACAGAAGTTATTCCCCTTTTTAACCAATGTAGCACCCTGCCCCCCTTCTACTATCATGAGGAAGAGGACCAAGAGACTGCCCAGGCTTTGCTTTGCTGTCTCCAAACACAAGTCCTTCAGTTTCAATAATTATAAAAAATAATTGCATCAAATTCTTATATTGTCATTCAGCCACTGCTTTAATTTTTTTTTTTTATTATAACCACAAAAGGTGCTGCTATACATATTGTAATACATGTGGGACCTTTCTGCCATTGACTTGTTTCTGGCGTATGCCCAGAAATAGCATCTTACAACTTTACTGATAATTATTTATTATTTTAATTAATTTTTAGTTTTCAACATTAAGTTCCACAAGCTTTTGAGTTTCAAATTTTCTCCACTACCCTCCTCTTCTCTCTCCCCAAGACAGTATGTACTCTGTTATAGGCTCTACATATACATTCATATTAAACATATTTTCACATTAGTCATGTTGTAAAGAAGAATTAGGACCAATGGGATGAACCATGAAAAAGAAGAAACAACAAAAAGAGAGAGTAAATAGTATGCTTCCATCTGCATGCAGACTCCATAGTTCTTTCTCTGGGTGTAGATAGCACTTTCCATCATGAGCCTTTTGGAGTTGTCTTAGAACCTTGCATTGCTGAGAAGAGCTAAGTCTAAAAAAGTCAGTCATCTCACAATGTGGCTGTTACTGTGTACAATGTTCTGGTTCTGCTTATTTCACTCAGCATCAGTTCATATAGGGCTTTCCAGGTTTCTCTGAAGTCCACCTGCTCATCGTTTCTTATAGCACAATAGTACTCCATTACATTCATATACCATAACTTGTTCAGCCATTCCCCAACTGATGAACATCTCCTCAATTTCCAATTCTTTGCCACCTCAAAAAGAGCTGCTATGAATATTTTTGTACATGTGGGTCCTTTTCTCATTTTTATGATCTCTTTGGGATAGAGCCCTAGAAGTTTTATTGATAATTATTGATAAATCAGTGGTAATCTCATGTTACCTGCCATTATTGCCATCACTACCATAACCATCACAAAAACAGCAAGTAATTTCTAAACAGTGTTGTTATAAAAATTTTCAGGGTCCTTGTTAACCACTGCACTAATAAGCCAGCATAGGATAAAAACAGTTTATCCATTCAAAAATGTGACACACCTATCAGTAGGTGATGGACATGTGCGTCTTACAATTCCACAGGTGTCATACATGTAGGTATGATTTCTCCTCCTGAGCAACATGACCCAGAATTTGGGTAAGTAAGGCTGACTTACCTAGCAATGTGGGGTATGACATTTTTAGCAAAAGAAAAAGAACACTTAAACTGTTACAGAGGTCTTTAGCAGAGCAGAGCCTCTATCTTTTTTATCAGCCAGTTAATTAGCATTTGTTAAGCTCCTGTCTTTATGGGATGAAGTAGAGAATAATGAGAAATGGGTGAGTTCCTAGGACTGTTCAAAATTTTTGTTTTGTAACCATAGTAAAGTTACTAGAAGGAGGGTACTGGCACATTTATACATCAGCAAATCCTAAAATGCACTTTCCAAAGCTAGCCTAAAATAATCAAATTGATCAGTATGGTCTCTGAAGGGAAGGGGGCCGTCTTGACACACTCAGGGCCCACAAGAGTGCAGAATGTTGCAAATACTTCTTTTCACATGTAGAGCTGGGGACCAGATCCGTGATGTCATTGTATTGAGAGACCCGAGTCACACAGCCAGAACAGAACTTTAATCAGGTTTTTATAGTTCTTAGGTTGGTTTTCCATTCACTGTACCAAGCTGCCTCTCTTCAATAGACAATGTGTACAAAATAATAAAAATGCTAGATTTTTTTAAAAAGCAGTATTTCCTCCAGGAGCCTCTAGATTCATGAATTTAGCCCATATTCTGATGCTTGAGTGGAGCCTATCTCTGTTATGCTGATTTTAACTTAACAAAAATGTTCATTAATGACCATACCTGTCTTTTGAGATAGGGAAGTGCACATGTTGTTATCCCCATTTAACGCATGAGAAAATTGAGCCTCAGAAAGGAGACATGATCAGTCACATAGTAAACAGTGAAACTAGTACTTAAATACAGGCCTTCTGATTTCTAATCGTGTCTTTCCATTATTCCCCTCTCATCCACAAATATAGCTCTGACTCTCTTATGAAGGTACCTGTTAAATCCAGAGTAACTCAATCACTGAGGATTATCCTACAGAAAAAGTAGGAGCACAGCCCCTCAGGCTCCTCCCTGCTAGTCATTGCCCAGTCAGGCACAGGCTCTCACCATCTGCCCTCTGCCCCTCCCAGATCACCCTGAGCTACGGGGGTCCAGAGAATCGAAGGAACGTGGTGAGTGTGGGTGGTGCCTTCAGCCTGCAGCAGGACCCTACAAGGTGAGTGTGTGTGTATAGCAGTGAGTTACCAGTAGAAGTGATCTGGTACAGCTTTGGTTCCCCAGGGCCCTGATCAGCTCCTGTCTCCTCTCTTCAGGTTTAAATCCATCCATTGCCTTCTCTACCCTGACACTACCTGGTGTCCCCTGAAGAAGCCACTGTGACTCCTAACCCAGAAAGTGTCTGGTTTTGGAAACAAACCTGGCCTCGGGCATGACTGTTCTCATCTATGGGGAGCAGAGAAAATGGACTTGATGGCTTCTGCCAAGGGGAAACCCCTGTGCCCTCATCAGACACCAGCAGTCCTATGGAGCCTATTGAACCCTTTCTCTCCTGCTTCTCCCATGTTCACAGGCTTCCTCAGGGTCACTTATCTAATCTGGAGAAGACCTGGATCTAAGCAAGAGTTAGTCAGAGGTGCCTCTCTACATGGCCAAATCTATGAGCATGCTTAGTGCTCACTCAGGGCTCTGTGGAGAAAGCTGGGGAAGGAACACATGAGGTCCCTGCCCTGGGAGAGATCACAGCTCAGATTGTCACACAGAGAAGGAAATGCAGATATGGTCTATCTGGGCTGAGGGGCCCATGCACCAAGCAGCTCCCCCTCTTCAGGTTGGTAGAAAGACAGGGCGGGGCCTCAGTTTACTGAACCTCCAGATAGATCTCTGAGCTTTCCATCCTAAGGGCTTTGTAGCAGCTTTGACTGATCAGAGCCTTTGATTGACCACCCTTTGAGGTGGACCTTTGATCTGCTGGCCCTTGAAGACTGGATGAGCTACAGGCCAGGATTTCATTTTTTTTCAAGGGCAGCTTCAGGGTTGGGCTGTCCCTGAAGCAGGTGCAGGTTTGGTGAGAGAGAGAGCCTGGTAATGATAAGGGAGCAGCAGTTCCCCTTCTCAATAGCTACCTCTGAGTCTCTCTCTACTCAAAAGGTTATTGGGGGTATGGATGAGGACCAGATAAGGTCCTTAGCTTTCTGGCTGCCTCACACTTCTTCCCAGCTCTAATGGGGCACTGAGGGGAAGCTAAGGAACCTTGACCTACCCTGAACCTGAGCCAGGGTTTAAAAATTGGGCTTTTCCCACAATCTGCTCCTTGTTTTCCACTTGTCCCTTACCCCTTGAATCTTCTAAGAACTGGGTGGAATAGGAAGGAAGGGATGTGTCATTATCACCCCTCCCTGCTCCCCGAGCTAATTCAGCCAGTATTGAGGGTCCCTAGATACCCACAGCCAGAGAACCCGTCAACCCAACCAGTTTGTGGTTTTTCAGCCAAATAAATAATATTTAAAGTTCATATCGACTCTCATTTCTGTAACTACCTGACTCCATTAACCCACTCTGTAATAACAATTGTGATAGTTGTATTGTGCTTTTAAGATTTGCAAAGTGCTACATGGGCATTGTCACATTTGATCCTCACAAAATCCATGCTTTTAAGTTCTGGGCTCTGGATGGGAGGCCCACAGGGTTACCTCCCTTTCCTGGCTTCTTAGGAACTGCATTAGGACTAGGCCTTTGAAGTTATATGCATTACCCTTCCAACTTCCTAATCCAGTTTCCCCCCACCAAACAGCAGGGCACTTGGGTCCTTCTGGGCTCTCATCTACAGGCTGGAGCAGGTTTGTTTCCAGACTCAAATTCAGCCCCATTAGTTACAGTGGCCTGCATGGGCCCAGCAGCTGTGAAAGGCTTGGCACCTCTTCCACTCTTTGGTTCCTCTGCTTGGGACTTGATTTGTCTACTTGGGGTTTCCTTGCTGCCAGCTTCTTGGGCTCCCTGGCTCAGCTCCATTGCTTGAGACAAACTAGCTGGTTAAACACTTTTTTTCTTAAGTTGGGCTAAGCCATAGGAAGGAAGGCATTGCCAGCCCTGGTGGTTCATGCTTCCATCCAGCCCAGCTGCTTCACTCAAGGAGATTTAGTGGATGATAACCACTCCAGGCCTCCGCAGCATCTAGACAGGTGCTTCTTACTGAAGCAAATCACTCTGATTATCTTTGTCCCCCTAAATGTATTTATTTCTGTCTAAGACAATGCCATCCTTCCAGTCATCTAATTTCATCCAATCCACAATTTCATTGATCCCTAATTCTCTCCTCTATGTGATATAATCAGTCTATAGATTTATTACCAAGTCTTGTCAAATCTACCCCCACATTTGCCACATCCTTTTCTTGACTCACAATAATCATAATAGGCAGTATTTATAGAACTCTTATTGCAAAGTGCTTTACAAAATACATTATTTCATTTGATCCTTAGAACAACCCTGGGAAGTAGGGTCTGTTATTACCCTTATTTTACAGATGAGGAAATGGAGGCAAGCAGGTTAAATAACTTGCCCAGGATCATTTAGCTAGTGTCTTAGCTCAGATATGAACGCAGGTCTTCCTGACTCAGTCTACCACTATTCATTCTGCCCTCTATCGCCGTACTTCCAAGGCCACTACTGAAATCTAGGTGAAAAGTGATTTGGGCCTGAACTGTTACAATAGCCTAATCTGCCTCCCTGCTTCCAGTCTCTACCTATCCAGATGCCAGGATGATATTCCTGAGACTCAAGCCTGTCACTCCCCTGTTCCAAAGCATTTAGCAGCTTCATATGGTGCCAGGGATAAAATTTAAATCCTATAGTCTGATGTTTAAAATGCTGCATAACGTGACTTCCACCTCTTTTTCAAAGCAAATCAACAAGCCTTTATTAAGCACTTGGGATATATGGGGTATTCAAGGAAGACTAGCTGCAACTAGGCCTTCACCAGGAATGTTGACTTTTGTCCTGCCACTGGACTTCCACAACTCTAGGGGAGAGAGTGTGTAACTACCTCACTTAAATCCAATTCATGTGCAAGTCAAGTCATCACCCCTTGATGTCACTGGTCCTCTTTGAAAACGAATACAATTAGTGATGATTCCCAGTGCTCAAAAGTGCCTGCTGGGCACATATAAACAGAAAAACAGTCCCTGTCCTTACAGTCTGATGGGAGAAGACTTAAGAAAGAGAGCTAAAAGAGGGAAGGGAAAGCACCTGGAGGAGGGAGGGGAGAGAATAGAGAAAGTCCAGAAGGTCTAGGGTACAGCCTAGATCGTAATAAAGACATGGCTAACCTGGACATTTTCCTTCACATAAAGGTTCCGGGAGGAACCAGTCAATCAGAGGAAGGGGCATAGGGAACTTCTGTGAGAAGTCCAAGGGTGAAGTGAGCTTCTATAATGAGGACATTTTTGTGGTATGTTAAGGAAAGGCCAAGGAGTCGGGAGTGCAGCTTGATTGATATCTTTTTAGTCATCTTAAAGTATTTTGTTTCAGCCAAAATGGTCCATTGCAGACTTCTCTCAGATTTAGAACAGGTAGGAACCTTAGCCATCGACCAAATTCAACTGAATACTTTTTCAGAAAAGATACTTTGTAGATCCCATTTAGGGAGTCCCTAAACATGACCCATACCTAAACCTTGTTTGAGAGAATTTCCCCAAAATTCTGTTCCAAGATTGGGGCGGGGGGCAGCTTAATAAGCCAAAAGAAGTAAGAGAAGCCTGATCCCCTCTTTTGGAAGTCAGGCCACCTCTCCCCAACCCCCACAATGAACCTGGGTCTTGTTTGAGTCCAGAGGAGGAGACTCTTGTGGGAGGAGGGCCCTCTGGGCAACAGGCTCATATTCTGAGTTCTTCATATTCATCTTTGCTTTCTACTCAGTGATATCCTATTACATTCATAAACCATAATTTGTTCTGGCATTCTCCACTGTACTTGCTATCACTAAGATCATCCCAGTAGTGGAACCTCTGGGTAAATGGGTATGAATAATTTGGTCATTTTTGTTACATATTTCCAAAATGTTTTCCAGAATGACTGAGTCAATTCTTATTTCACCCACAGTGAATGGAGGTTCTTTTTCCACAGTCCCTCCAACAATGAGTTTTCCCATCTTTTAGCATTTTTTTTTCCTAACCTGACTGGTGTGAAGTGATAACTCAGGATTAACCTCTTCTTTGTTCAAGATCCCTATAAATATGACTGAAAATTATCTTGGGGAGATAATTTTTTATCCTCATTTGATGAGTGAGAAAGCTGAAGCCTAGAAGCATGAAGACTTTCCCAAGGTCAAATTGTAGATGTTGGCAGAACTAGACTTCAAAGCTAGATGTTTCCTTTTAGGTTTAGCTCAGTTGCTGCGTACTTATGGGATATCTCTCCTTATCCCTCTGGCTTTTAGTGTTGTCCTCCCTCAAATTATCTTGTATTTACTTATCTGTTTGTAAGCAATATCCCCCAGCCTCCATAAAATATAAGCTTCTTGAAGACAAAGACCATTTCATCTCATTTTTGTCCTGGTTCCTTGCATTTAGTTGGTAATAGATCAATCTCCAAGGATTGGGCTGGTCACTGGGGATGCAAAAACCAAAACCAAACAATCCCAATCCTCTGGAAGCTTATATCTGAGGCAAATGAAAAGCCCAAGAGACACAATTTCTGGGTAATTAATAATTTATTAATTAGGCCAGTAGATAATGAATAAAATGATGGTCAGTGGTTTCTCTTGGTAACCAAAGACAACCATGGAGTGAATGCTTTAATACTGTTGGAAAAAGGGGGTGCCTCTGACAAGTGGAAATCAACCCTTACTGGTGAACAATTAATGAAGAGGTGGGGAAAAAAGTCATTTCCTCCCAATGAGACTTTATCATTCTACTCAGCTGCTTCCAGCAATCTGGACCAAGGAATCTATCTCTACCCAGACTACTCCAGTTGGTTTTCACCTTCATGAGCTGGGTTCCCTAGACTCCAAAGGAGGGGTACAGTGACATAGGCTTATTTCCTAAGGGCAAGAATTCACCTGGATTAGATTCTATTTAGACTATTAATAAAAGTAAGTACCCCTTGTAGGGTGGGGTCCTGCCCAAGATCACAGAGCATATACCCCAAGGATTAGGCCAGTCTCATCTATCAGTCTTCAGAGACTGGCTGAATGATCTACAGGGACTGGTCCCTGAATGATGAAATGAAAAGGAAAAACAATCTTAAATAATTATTTACTAATATAAGAGAAAAATAATTACTTCTCTCACATTCTACTTGGGGTGGGTGGGGGGGAATGGGAGGGAATAAAACAAGTAAACCACCTGTTTTCTTGAGAATGGAGACAGTACCTTCTAATAAGCCAAAGGAGTTTGGGAGGGTGTTGGAATTAGAAAAGATACGATTAGGTGACATCCAAGATGGGTTTTTAAGGAAGAGGAGGTAGTACATTCTAAGCCTATGCAAAGACTTAGAAGCTGGATATTGAAGGCCAAGTTTAGGGGACAACTGGAAGACCCATTCAGGTAGAATAAATTAACTAGCGTTTATTAATAGCTTGCTATGTGCCAACCACTGAGCTAAATGATAGGAGTATAAGTACAAGTGAAAAGATAGTCCCTGCCCACAGAGAGCTTATATTTTAATAGGGGAAGACTACAGATTAAATAAAGGAGGTTGAAAAGTGAAGGGGGAGGGGAAAGTTAGTAAAGGGGAGAGATAAAGGTACACAGTGGGAAGGAGGATATTTGAAGTGACTAGAGGGCTGCCTGGAGAGGAATGACACATGGCCAGCCTAGGGATCCTCCTTAAATTGAGGTTCTGGGAAGAGTCATTTCATCCATGGTAGAGGTCCCAGAGTATTTCTAATGTATGAATTCCAGGACTGGAGTGAGGCTTAGGATGGAGATCTGGGGTATGGTAGGGGAAGTCTGCAATGTAGTCTGGAGAGGAATAAGGAGTGGAACGTAGAGTGCATGAAAAGAAGTTAAGGGAAAAAAATAAATCTGGTCATGGACTTTAATACACAATTGCTTTAAATGGGGCGGAGCAGAAAGATGCACATACACACAGCTCCGAACCCACAGCCCATAGAACATCTGTAAAAAAGAACTCCCAGCGAATTCTGGAGCAGCAGAGGCCACAGAACGGTGGAGCAGAGGAGATTTCTGTTCCAGAGAGCCCTGCAAACCTCTTGCAAAAGGTCCTTCGCGCTGCGGACGTGGAGCCAAGCCCAGCCCTGCGTTGGCCACACAGCACCGAGAGGAGCAGATCCGAGCGGGCTTTGGGGATGGAATCTCCAGCGGCCGCGTGGGTCCCTCCACCCACAGGTGACGGGGGTCGATGAGAGGGTCTCTTTGGTGGGTTGAGAGGGGAGTGGGGTGCCCCCATAACTCAGGCCCCCTCGGGAGGCAACAGCGGAGGTGGGAGCAGACAGGGGCTCCCCAAGCAGGCAGGAGCTTGGATCCATTGTTGAAGGTCTCTGCATAAACCCCCTGAGGGAACTGAGCCTGTGAGGTGGCCCTGCCCCCACCTGAGCACCTGAACTTGATCCTCACACTGAATAACAGCCCCACCCCTGCCCAAAGCCCTGAGGCTGGGAAGCAGCATTTGAACCTCAGACCCCAAGCTCTGGCTGGGAGGATCTGGAGGCGAGGTGGGGGTGAAGAGAATACTCAGAAGTCAAGTCACTGGCTGGGAAAATGCCCAGAAAAGGGAAAAGAAATAAGACTATAGAAGGTTACTTTCTTGGTGAACAGGCATTTCCTCCCTTCCTTTTTGATGAGGAAGAACAATGCTTACCATTAGGGAAAGACACAGAAGTCAAGGCTTCTGTATCCCAGCCCACTCAATGGGCTCAGGCCATGGAAGAGCTCAAAAAGAATTTTGAAAATCAAGTTAGAGAGGTGGAGGAAAAACTGGAAAGAGAAATGAGATGAAAGAAAAGTATGAAAAGCAGGTCAACACCCTGCTAAAGGAGACCCAAAAAAATGCTAAAGAAAATAACACCTTGAAAAATAGGCTAACTCAATTGGCAAAAGAGGTTCAAAAAACCAATGAGGAGAAGAATGCTTTCAAAAGCAGAATTAGCCAAATGGAAAAGGAGGTTCAAAAGCTCACTGAAGAAAATAGTTCTTTCAAAATTAGAATGGAACAGATAGAGGCTAATGACTTTATGAGAAACCAAGAAATCACAAAACAAAACCAAAAGAATTAAAAAGTGGAAGATAATGTGAAATATCTCATTGGAAAAACAACTGACCTGGAAGATAGATCCAGGAGAGATAATTTAAAAATTATGGGACTACCTGAAAGCCTTGATCAAAAAAAGAGCCTAGACATCATCTTTCATGAAATTATCAAGGAAAACTGCCCTAAGATTCTAGAACCAGAGGGCAAAATAAGTCTTCAAGGAATCCACAGAACACCACCTGAAAGAGATCCAAAAAGAGAAACTCCTAGGAACATTGTGGCCAAATTCCAGAGTTCCCAGGTCAAGGAGAAAATATTGCAAGCAGCTAGAAAGAAACAATTCAAGTATTGTGGAAGTACAATCAGGATAACACAAGATCTAGCAGCTTCTACATTAAGAGATCGAAGGGCATGGAATAGGATATTCCAGAAGTCAAAGGAACTAGGACTAAAACCAAGAATCACCTACCCAGCAAAACTGAGTATAATACTTCAGGGGAAAAATTGGTCTTTCAATGAAATAGAGGACTTTCAAGCATTCTTGATAAAAAGACCAGAGCTGAAAAGAAAATGTGACTTTCAAACACAAGAATGAAGAGAAGCATGAAAAGGTGAACAGCAAAGAGAAGTCATAAGGGACTTACTAAAGTTGAAGTGTTTACATTCCTACATGGAAAGACAATATTTGTAACTCTTGAAACTTTTCAGTATCTGGGTACTGGGTGGGATTACACACACACAATTGCTTTAAATGCCAAGCTGAGGAATTTTTCTTTTATCGTAGGGGAAATGGAAAGACAAGGTTTGGAGGCTAGAGGGATAGTATAGATACATCCGTATTTCAGAAATATTAATTTGGCAGGTGTGGGGAGGATGGATCTGAGAAGGGAGAGACAAGCAGGGATGCCTTAGAAAGCTACTGCAAAGTGGTGATAGAGGCAATTAGGTGGCTCAGTAGATAAGAGTGCTCCACCTTGGAATCAGGAAGATCTGAGTTCAAATATGACCGCAGATGTTTACGACCTGTGTAACTCTGGGCAAGTTACTTCACCTGTCTCCTCAGGCATTGTGGGAATTAAATGAAGTATTTATACAGAGTTTAGCACAGTGCCTGGCACTTCCTAAATGCTTGTTTCTTTCCTTCCTGAATTTGGATATGCATCTTATCCACCCATTTTAGGGGACCCACCATTATTGTCGAACAGTCAGTTGTCTAGGTGAAAGTGTGTGGAGTAATTGGTTGTGCTCTGGTCAGTATATTCTGGAACCTGGGGCTGGGGTCTGTAATGCACATTGGATGAAAGGAACAGATCAATTAAGGAATGTTGACCTGTACCAGACTCATGATTCATTAAGCTCAGTCTTTCATCTCCCACTGTGCTAACAAAGGACATGTGTTATAGAAGACTGTGGCATTGTTATCAGTCACCTGGATGAAGATGGAGAATGTTTACTAAATTTACAGTGGGTATAACATGAGTGACATTCCGGATGATTTGTTAGCATCCAACAGGCTGAATGGTAAAAGCTAGTAGGAAATAGGATAGGCCCTGTAGACAGGGGAAACTATTAATATTGTATTCTTCATTTTGTGCACATCTGATAGAAATGATTTTTACTAATTTAACATTCATATCTAAGCATTTAGGGAGAGAGAGAGAGAGAGACAGAGAGAGAGAGATGTCCAAATTGGCAAAATTCCCTCTCCCCCTGCATCCCTGTCCTCAGATGTGTCTCTACCCCCAAGATAAATTTCAGTCCTATTTATCGGGATCTTGAACAAAGAAGAGGTTAATCTTTTGAGTTATCACTTCACATCAGTCAGGTTAGAAAAAAAATGGTAAAAGATTGGAAAACTCGTTGGAAAGACTGTGGAAAAAGAACCTCCATTCACTGTGGGTGAAATAAGAATTGATTCAGTCATTCTGGAAAACATTTTGGAAATATATGACAAAAATGACCAAATTGTTCATATCCATTAACCTAGAGGTTCCACCACTGGGATAATCTTATTGATAACAAGAAGAATAGAGAATGCCAGAGCAAATTATGGTTTATGAATGTAATAGGATATCACTGAGTAGAAAACAATGATGAATATGAAGAACTCAGAATATGAGCTTGTTGCCCAGTGGGCTCTTCTCCCACAAGAGGCTCCCCTTCTGGACTCAAAACAGGACCCAGGTTCATTGTGGGGGGTTGGGAGAGGTAGCCTGACTTCCAAAAAGGGAATCAGCCTTCTCTTACTTCTTTGGCTTACCCTACCTTGGAAAAGAATTTTGGGGAATTTCTCTAAAATAAGGTTAGGGGCTCCCTAAAAGAGATTTACAGAGTATCTTCTTTAAAAAAGTATTCAATGTACAAAACAGATGTCAGGTATGAGACAGCTTTTTACTTCTTCCACCATAATAGAACTACTTAAAACACAGAAGATGCATAAGGGTGCATTAATAAATACTTAAAACACAAAGCACTATCTCATCACCATCATTAAATTTTTTCCACATATAAAAGTACTTTGAGGTACTATTAAATTGATATTTTTCTTTTACCTTCATTGTCCAAGCAACTCACAAGATCCTATGCTCACGAAGCATGCCTCTTTTGAATGTTGTAGCTCTTCTGTATATTTATCTTGGTACAAGAAGTTTCACCTGCCAACAACAGGTAGCATAGGAGCTATCTCATTTTGGTCTTTGGATTTCCTATGCCTTGCACAATCCATAAACATGGTACTTTTGTCTTTTTAGGCTTTAATGAATGGTCCTGCCAATTATCTTCTCCAAGAACTGGTGTAGTTATAAGAAGCACCTCGCCTAGGGCAGCCAGCATTGTCTGGAACATGCATTCACATTGTAGAAACATCCATCTCTCAGCATCATGGGGTACTGGTCATAGAATGGTGCTCAGGGAAGAAACAGAAAGGCAGAAAGTAGCCAGGGATTCAAATTCACCTACAAAAACACAAGTTGTTTTTTTTTTTTAATAAATTTATTTATTTTTACTTTTCAACATTCACTTCCATAAGATTTTGAATTTTAAGTTTTCTCTCCCTTTCTTCCCTCTCCCCTCCCTAATATGGCATGCAATCTAATGCTCTACATATACATTCATATTAAACATATTTTCACATTAGTCATGTTGTAAAAAGGAATTAGAACCAATGAGAGGAACCATGAGAAAGAAGAAACAAAGCAAAACATACACAAAATAAAAAGAGAGCAAATAGTATGCTTCCATCTACATTCAGACTCCAAAGTTCTTTTGTGGATAGCATTTTCCATTGTAAATCTTTTGAAGCTGTCTTAGATCCTTGCATTGCAGAGAAGTAAGTCCATCAAAGTTAGTAATTTTAAGATGTTGCTGTTACTGTGTACAGTGTTCTCCTGTTTCTGCTCACTTCACTCAGCATCAGTTCATATAAGTCTTTCCAGGTACCACCTAGTAAATGTCTGAGGCCAGGTCTGAATGCAGGTGTTCCTGACTCCAAACCCAGAGCTCTATCTACTGTGCAACCTAGCTGCCTGGTGTAAAAGCAGCGATTCTTGAAATTGGATAGGTACATTGGCTCCTTATGTGAGACATGGACTATGGCCCTTAATAAAAGGGCACAAGGTACTCATAGTGATCTGAAGCATTTTTTCATATCACTATAGATAGCTTTAATTTCTTCATCTGAAAACTACTTGTTCATATCCTTTGACCATTTGTCAACTGGGGAATGACTTGTGTTCTTATAAATTTGACTCACTCCTTTATGTATTTTAGAAATGAGGCCTTTATCAGAGACACTGGCTCTAAAAACTGTTTCCCAGCTTTCTGTTTCCCTTCTAATCTTGGTTGCATTGACTTTGTTTGTGCAAAAACTTTTTAACTTATTGTAATCCAAATTATCCATATTGCATTTTATAATGTTCTCTGTTTGGTCATACATTCTTCTCTTCTCCATAGATTTGATAGGTAAACCATTCCTTGCTCTCCTAATTTGCTTTATGTCTAAATCATGTACCCATTTTAACCTTATCTTGCTTATAGGGCAGGGGTAAAGAACTTGTGGCTCTCTAGGTCCTCAAGTGCAGCCCAGCCCTTTGAATCCAAACTTCACAAAACAAATTCCCTTAAGAAAAAGATTTGTTTTGTAAAACTTGGACTCAGTGAAAAGGCTGCACTCAAGGACCTAGAAGGCCACAGATTCCTTCCTTCTACCCCTCTCTCCACCCCACCCCTACCCCCAGGGTGTGAGATGTTGGTCTATGCCTTGTTTCTGCCATATTATTTTCCAGTTTTCCCAGCAGTTTTTATTAAATAGTGAGTTCTTATTCCAGAGGCTAGAGTCTTTGTGTTTATCAAACAGTAGATTACTGTAGTCATTGACTACTGTGTCTTTGTGTACCTAACCTGTTCCACTGATCCACCACTCTGTTTCTTAGCCAGTACCAAGTAAGTTTGATGATTGCTACTTTATAATACAGTTTTAAATCTGGTACAACTGGGCCACCTTCACTTGCACTTCTTTCCATTAATTTCCTTAATATTCTTGACCTTTTATTCTTCCAGATGAGTTTTGTTATTATTTTTTTCTAGCTCTATAAAATAGAAAAAAATATAAAATAGATTTAGGAAATCACTCTTTAAAAAAATACTGTACAAGCATTTATTTTCTTTGGTTTTTTAAAAATTTAATATTTTATTTTTTTCCCAATTACATGCAAAAACAATTTTAACATTCTTTTTTCAGATTTTGAATTCCAAATTCTCTCGTCCCCCTCACTGAGAAAACAAGCAATTTGACATATGTTCTACAAGTGTAGTCATGCAAAACTCATTACCATGTAAGTCATTCTGTGAAGGAAAACAGATGAAAAAAACCCAAGAAAAATAAAAATGTAAAAAAAAGTATCTTTGATCTGCATTCAGGCTCTCCCAGTTCTTTCTCTGGAGATGGACAGCACTTTTCATCATAAATATTACAGAAATGTGATGGATCATTGTATTCCTGAGAATAGCTGTTATTCATAGTAGATCCTCATACAATATTGCTGTTACTGTGTACAATGTTCTTCTGCTTCTGCGCATTTCACTTTGCGTCAGTTCAAACAAGTCTTTCCTTGTTTTTCTGAGAGCATCCTGCTCATCATTTCTTCTTATTAATTAATTTATTTTTAGTTTTCAACACTCACTTCCACAAGATTTGGAGTTTCAAATTTTCTCCCCATCACTCCCCTACCCCTATTCCAAGATGGTGTGCAATCTGATTACCCCTTCTCCCAATCTGGCCTCCCTTATATCACCTCCCCTTCTCTTATCCTCTTCCCTTCTATTTTCCTGTAGTGCAAGATAGATTTCCATACCCTATTGCATGTATATCTCATTTCCCAGTTGCAGGTAAAAACAATTTTTAACATTCGTTTTTAAAGCTTTGAGTTCCACATTCTCTCCCTTCCTCCCTCCTCACCTACCCTCATTGAGAAGGCAAGCAATTTGATATAGACTATGCCTGTGTAGTCATGGAAAACACTTCCCATAACAGTCATGTTGTGAAAGACTAACTATATTTTCCTCCATCCTGTCCCATTATCCATTTATTCTCTTCTCTCCTTTTACCTATCCCTCCTCAAAAGTGTTTTGCTTCTGAGTACCTGCCTCCCCCAGTCTGCCCTCCCTTCTATCATCCTCCCTTATCCCCTTCTTCCCTACTTTCCTGTAGGGTAAGATAGAATTCCATACCCAGTAAGTGTGTGTGTTATTCCCTCCTTAAGCCAAATCTGATGAGAATAATGTTCATTTATTCCCTCTCATCCCCCCTTCCCTCAATTGTAAAAGTTCTTTCTTGCTTCTTTTATCTGAGATGATTTACTATGTTCTACCTCTCCCTTTCTCCTTCCAGTAGATTCCTTTCTTATCTCTTAATTTTATTTTTTAGATATCCCTTCATATTCAACTCACCCTGGGCCCTCTGTCTACATATATATTCCTTCCAACTATTTTAATACTTAGGAAGGTCTCATGAGTTACAAATATCACCTTCCTATGTAGGAATGTAAACAATTCAACTTTAAAAAGTTCCTTATGGTTTCTCTTTCCTGTTTATCTTTCATGCTTCTCTTGATTCTTGTATTTGAAAATTAAATTTTCTTTTCAGCTCTTGTCTTTTCATTAAGAATGCTTAAAAAGTGCTCTATTTCATTGAATGTCCATTTTTTTTTCCCTGAAGGATTATACTCAGTTTCGCTGGGTAGGTGATTCTTGGTTTTAATTCTAGCTCCTTTGATCTCCTGAATATCATATTCCAAGTTCTTCAGTCCCTTAATGTAGAAGCTGCCAAATCTTATGTTATCCTGATTATGTTTCCACAATACTTGAATTGTTTCTTTCTGGTTGCTTGTAATATTTTCTCCTTGATCTGAGAATTCTGGAATTTGGTCACAATATTCCTAGTTTTCCTTTTGGATTTTTTTTAGGAGGTGATTAGGAGATTCTTTCAATTTCTATTTTATCCAATGTAGAGTAAAATAAGGGCAATTTGACTTGATAATTTCTTGAGAAATAATGTTCAGGCTCTTTTTTTGTTCATGGCTTCCAGGTAGTTCAGTAATTTTTAATTTATCTCTCCTATATTGTCCAGATCAGTTGATTTTCCAATGAATTTTTCCAATATTTTTCACATTCTCTTCTACTTTTTCATTCTTTTGGTTTTGTTTTAGAATGTCTTGATTTCTCACAGAGTCATTAGCTTCCATTTGCTTCATTCTACTTTTTAAGGAATTATTTTCTTCAGTGAACTTTTGGACTTCCTTTTTCATTTGGCCAGTTCTGCTTTTTAAGGCATTCTTCTCCTCATTGGCTCTTTGGACCTCTTTTGCCATTTATGTTAGTCTATTTTTTAAGGAGTTATTTTCTTCAACATTTTTTTAGGTCAACAGCAAGCTGTTGACACATCTGTATATCTGTATCTCTATATATGCATTATTCTCATTTCTCTTCCCTATTTTTCCTTTACTTCTCTTACTTGATTTTCAGAATCCTTTTTGAGCTCTTCCTATGGCCTGAGACCAATTCATATTTTTCTTGGAGGCTTTGGATGTAGGAACTTTGACTTTATTGTTTTCTTCTGGTTGTGTTTTGATCTTCCATCTCACCAAAGTAAGATTCTATATTCTGATTTTTTTCCTCACTGTTTGCTCATTTTAATAGCCAATTACTTGACATTTTAGCTCTTTGTTAAGGTAGGACTCTGTTTCCAGTGCAGAGGGTGTACTGTCCCAAGCTTCAGGGATTTTGTGTAGAGATTTTGTTTTCAGAGACTTTTATAGGAATCTGTAAATTTTCAGTTCTCCCAAGATGGTATGATCAAAGGAGAGATGTTTACTCCTCTCCTGGCCTGTGTTGTGGTCTGTGAGTGACCACAAGCACTCTTTTCTGCCTTGGAACTGTGAGGTAGATTCCTTCACCACAGCTACAAGCTCCACCATGCCAGTACTCCTTCTTGCCTCAGAACTGCCAGCCAGGAATGCCACCCAGATCGAAGCAGGGCAAAGTAAGAGAATCCTGCCTCAGTGCCAAAAACCCAGATCCCTGAAATCCTTCCCTGATCAGCTTCTCAATCCCCCCCATCTATGGGTTGAGAGCTCTGGAAGAAACTACTGCTGCAGCAGCCCCTGCAGTCTCTGCTGCCCAGGGATTGGGGACCACACTCCTGTGTTGTGTGTTGAGAAGTATGGAAACTGCCACAACTGCCAGTAATTCAATGCCCTGATCCCCGCTCCAGATTTGCTGGCAATATGATCTGTGCTGGTACAGCCCACATTAGACTGGGCTCTTCTCCCAGCCTGGTACAACAGACCTTTCCTATAAACCTTCCAGATTGTCTTGGGCTGGAGATTTGTTTCAGTCTGTTATTTTGTGAGTTCTGCTACTCTAGAATTTGTTTAGAGACCTTTTTTTATAGGTATTTGGAGGGATTTGGGGGAGAACTCAAGCAAATCCCTACTTTTACTCTGCCATCTTGGCTCCCTCAACAAGCATTTATTAAGCATGTACTAAAAGTCAGGCACTATTCTAAGCACTGAGAATGCAAAGTAAAGCCAAAAAACAAAACAAAACTATTAGTCCATGCTCTCAAATACCTCATAGTCTAATGAGAGAGACAACATGCAAGCAACTACGTGCAAACAAGGTAAATACAAGCTAAATTGGGGATAATGTTAAAAGGAATTTGTTCATTTTTCAGTTGTCTGCCTCTTTATAACCCTATTTGGGCTTTTCTTGGCAAAGATACAGGAGTGGTTTGCCATTTCCTTTTCCAGCTCATTTTACAGATGAGGAAACGAAGGCAAGCAGGGTAAAGTGACTTGCCCAGTGTTGCAAAGCTAGTAAGTGTCTGAGGCCAGATTTGAATTCAGGAAGACAAATCTTCCTGACTGTAGGCCTAGCATTCTATCAACTGTGCCAACTACCTGTCCCTTTAGAGGGAATGCATTAACATTAAAGAAGACTGGGAAAGCTTTCTTATAGAAGATTGGACTTTTACTGAGATTTAAAGGAATCCAAGAAAGCTAGGTAGTAGTGATAAGAAAGGAGAGTGCTCTGGGCAGGGAAGATAATTTTTGCAGTTAATATAATGATCTATCTAAAGAATCCAAAGGAGCCAAGTAAAAAATTCATTGAAACAATTAACAGCTTCAGCAAAGTTACAAGATATAAAATAAATCTACATAAATTTTCAGCATTTCTTTATATTACCAACCAAATTTAGCAGGAAGAGATAGAAATTACACTCATAATAACGACAGAATGTATCAAATACTCCTGAGTCAGCTTGCCAAGACACATGCAGGAACTATACAAATGCAACTATCGAACATTATAGAAATAAAGACAGACCTAAATAATTGGAGAAATCTTCATTACTCGTGGCTAGGACATGTCACTGTATTATCTCTGCTGAATCAGTTGTTTTTCCAATGAGATATTTAACATTATCTTCTATTTTTTCATTCTTTTGGTTTTGTTTTATTTTTTCTTGATTTCTCATAATAGTTTCCATTTGCTTCATTCTAATTTTTAAGGAATCATTTTCTTCAGTGAGCTTTTTGACCTCCTTTTCCATTTGACCTGTTCTGCTTTTTAAGGCATTCATCTCCTCATAGACTCTTTAGAGCTCTTTTACCATCTGTCCTAGTCTGTTTTTCAGGGTATTATTTTCTTCAGTATTTTTTTTGTGTCTCCTTTAGCAAAATGTTGATTTGTTTTTCATAATTTCTTTCATCACTCTAATTTCTCTTCCCAATTTTTCCTCTACCTCTCGTACTTGATTTCCAAAATCATTTTTCAGTTCTTTCATGGTCTGAGACCAATTCATATTTTTCTTGAAGGCTTTGGATGTAGGAACTTTGACTTTGTTGCCTTCTTCTGAGTGTGTATTTTGATCTTCTTTGTCACCACAGTAGCTTTCAATAGTCAGAGGCTTATTTTCCCCCCTATTATTTGCTCATTTTCCCAGCCTGTTCATTGACTTTTAAGTCTTTGTTAAAGTAGGGCTCTGCTTCCATGGTGGAGGGCACACTGTCCCAAGACATGTCACTGTAATAAAAAAGAAAATGTTACCTAAATTATTTTATTTGTTTGGTGACATACCAATGAATCTACCAAAACATTATTTTATAGAGAAAAAAAGAAATTTATTTAGAGTAACAAAAAGTCAAGAATCTCAAAGAAAAGTCAAAAGGAAGAAAGGCTAGAGTACCAGATCTTAAACTGTATTACAAAGCAGTAATCATCAAAACAATTGTTACTTATTTAAAAATAGAGAGGTGACATACTGGAAAACAAAAGTGACAAGGAATCAGGGAAGCACCAGAAGCATCAGGACCGCAAATATAATGATCAAACACCCCCACATTTTAAAAAGCAAGCAAACAAAAAGCACTGTTACAAACATATATAATTAAGCAAAAACAAATTCCTGCATTGGCTATGTAAAAAATAAAATTATCCCAATCTGTACTTTGAGTTCATTACCTTTCTTTCAGGAGATGGGTAGTTGCTTCATCCTGAGTCTTCTGAAGTGTTTGGTCATTATGTTGACTACAGTTCCTGTTTATCTTTACAATATTGCTATCATTATATAATTTGTTCTCCTGGTTCTGCTCATTTCACTTCACATCAGTTCGCACAAATTTTTCCATGTTTCTCTGAAACTATCTTCTTCATCATTTCTTATAGCACAAGAATATTCTATCACATAATTTGTTCAGTCACTCTCCAGTTAATACCATTTCCAATTTTTTTTTTGTTACCACAAAAAGAGTTAATGTATTTTTGTATGTATTGGTCTCTCTCTTTTTAAAATCTATTTGAGGTATATACTTAGTAGAGGTATTTCTGGGTCAAAGGATAAGCACAATTTAGTAGTTTGGGGGGCATAGATTCAAACTGCTTTCCAGAATGATGGGAGCAATTCACAGTTAAACCAACAGTGCATTAATGTATATATTTTCCCACAGATCCTATAGCATTTATAATTTCGTTTTTTGTCAACTTTGCCAGTTTGATGGATATGAGATAGAGTTTCAGAATTGTTTTAATTTTCATTTCTTTAATTTTTAGTGATTTAGAAATTTTTTTCATATGACTATTGATAACTTAGAGTTTTTCCTCTGAAAACCACTTATTCATATCCTTTGACCATTTATCAATTGGGGGTGAACATAGTCCTATACATTTGAATCACTTCCTATGCATCTTAGAAATGAGACCTTTATCAGAGAAATCTAATGCAGTGATTTTTCCCCCCATTTACAAGCTTCTCTTCTAATTTTAGCTGCATTGATTTTGTTTGGGTAAAAATTTTAAATTTTATGTAATTAAAACTTCTGTGGTCCTATCTATCTTTTGTTGGTCATGAATACCTAGCCATAAATCTGAAAGGCATTTTCTTCCTTGTTCTTCTAATTTGTTTATGATATCATCTTTTATGTCAAAGTCATGTAGTCACGTACCTATTTGGTGCTTATCTTAGTATACAGTGTGAAGTATTAGTCTATACCTAGTTTCTAACTGGCTACTTTCTAGTTTTTCCAGCAGTTTTTGTTGGATAGTGAGTTCTTGCTCCAATAGCTAGGATCTTTGCATTTATGAAACACTAAGTTACTGTGCTCATTTGCCTCTATATATTCTGTACCTAATTTATTCTACTGATCCGCCTACTTCTTATCCAGTATCAGATTATTTTGATGATTACATCCATGTAATATAGTTTGAGATCTGGTACTTTTTGCCCCTCCCCCTTTTCTATTTTTTCCCATTAATTCCCTTGATATTCTTGATCTTTTGATTCTCCAGATTAATTTTATTATTTTTTTCTAGTTTTAGAAGGTCATCTTTGATCATTTGATTGATATGCCACTGAATAAGTAAATAAACTTAGGTAGCAATGTTATTTTTATTATATTAACTTGGCCTACCCATAAGAAATTAATATTTTTCTAACTGTTTTGATCTGCCTTCATTTGTGTAAATGGTGAGTATAGGCCTCTTGTGTACAACCTGTCCTAGGATCTGAGTTGATACCAAAGGCTCTTCTTGTACCCATACCACTCAGGATTCCTTGATCTGCTTGACAAAATCTCCCCCCTTTGTGGGGATCTCATGCAAGGATGATACGGACATATGTGGATACCCAACAAAAAATTATGTACTGGGAGGCATCAATAAGATTCCTCCTTTAGCTCTAACCCCAACAGGAAGAGCCTTTGTTGTCTAATCCTGTTCTTTCTAGCCCCAAACAACTTGTCCAGAACTATGGGTCACTGCCCAGGAATTAACATAGATGAAGATGTTCTCTGCTTTATCCCTTGAGGCTCTCTCACAAGCTAGCCATGCAACATGAAGTTCAGTCCATTGGAAGAGCTCATCAGGACTCCCATTCCCAATGTATCCCCTGTTACTGAATAGTGGCTGCTGAAGTCCATGTGTATTCTTAGCAGATAGAACCATTGGTGAATCAGGCAAAATGTTATTCCTCAGGAGCCAGGTCTTTATAGGTAGGAGCCCATTTGCCAAAAGACAAGATTACAGGGTCTAGATCAGAGGTTTCAGTCTCCTGTTTATGAAGGGCACTAATACCAGAGAGACATAGGCAAGAGTAATTTTTAAAGCCTGTTGAACAGCCTGCTTTATATCCCCTAGGGTTGTAGCCTGGTCTGGGCCCTGCCTGAAAGCAACAGGTTTGCAAATGACTTGGTCAATGAGGGGCATCAAGATAGCCAGAAAGGGAGTATGGGTTCTCCAAAACCTGAAGAGTTCAATAAGTCTCTCAGTTTCCTTCTTAGACTATGAGGAAGAAAATATCAGTAGCTTATCCTGGACTGTACTTGGAACCCTTAGGGTTTTTTTGGTAAATATCAATAATTCTCACAACAGAAGAAAAGACCTTCTAAAGATTCCAACTACTGAGGTAAGGATTCACTATTTGACAAAGACTATGATGAAAACTAGAGAGTAACCTGGCAAGAATTAGGTATAGACCAACATTTCCCACCATATATCAAGATAAACTAAAATGGAGACAAGATTTGGGTATAAAAGATGATAACAGCATAAGTAAATTAGAAGAAACGACAAAAAATTTCCTTTTTGTATCTAGGGCTAGAAAAAATTTCATGAGTAAACAATGTGTAAAGAAAATCACTGGAAATAAAATAGACAACTTTGATTATATAAAATTAAAAGGTTTTGTACAAACAAAACTAATGTAGCTAATATCAGAAAGAAAGCATTTGACCGGGGGAAAAATCTTGGCAGCAAGATTGTCTGATAAAGTTCTCATATCATCCAAAGTATGTAAAGAACTGACAAATTTATCAGAATAAGAAATAGATTGATAGATCATTTTAAAGGTCAGTTTTTTGTTTTTTAATCTTATTATTATACTTCTATATACTACATAGTAATAATAAATATATTTTTATTTTATTTCTTTTTAATAAGCAATTCTCAAGGGAATTTATGGCTATAAACAATCATTTGAAAAAATGCTCCAGATCATCAATAATTATAGAAATTCAAATGAAAGTAACTCTGAGGCTCTGTTTCACATCCATCAGATTGGTGGAGATGACAGGATATATGTTGGAGGAATTCTGGCAATGCAGGCATTTGAATGTGCTGCTATTGGAGCAGTGAACTTATCCAGTCATTCTGGAAAGCAATTCTGAAAATGCCCCCCAAATGACTAAATCACACATACCCTTTGATCTAGCAATACCACCACCATCTATTTACCACAAAGAGATTAGAGAAAGAAGAAAAGAACCCATTTATGAAAAACATATATTTATAGCAGATCTTTTTGTAGGGACAAAGAACTGAAAACTAAGGGAGTATGCACTGATTGAGGAATGACAGAACAAATTATGGCATATGAATAAATGAAGCATTTATTAAATACCTACTATGTGCAAAGCATTGTACTAAGTCCTGAGGATACTGTTACCCTTAAGGAGCTCACATTCTGTTGGGGGAGACAACCCAGATAGAAAATTTTAGTTGTAAGTTCTATTATCCTTAGGATACAGCAGCAAAGTAGATGATAATATCTCTTCTTTAATGGCATCTTCACTGATAAAATCATATCAGTTTCTGATGTTGAATTTTTTGACTGTGCCAAGGATTTTGGTGATAAGAACCATTTTTTTTTTCTGGTTCTTCAGGAGCTGGGGCTATAGCACTGGCAGGAACAGTGGGCAGATTGCATCTCCACAGGGTCTACTTCCCAGGATAATGACTGTGGACACTGGGCTGAAAGCATTGCTATTCCCAAGGTTCTTTGGTTCAGAGTCCTGGGCTATCTGCAATAAGGGAGATGGTGACCAAGGTAGTGATAGAGTTTGACTTGCCTCTAGCATGCTCCTATGTGTCTCTTCCTCAGGGTGTCTTGCTTCCTCAGCTAGGCTGGCTTGCCTGCCCTGAGGTTGGCCATTGGTGGGCATAGTTGGCCCTATATGAATGTAATAGAAAACTATTGTACTATAATAAATGCTAAAGATGTTGTTTTCAAAGAATTCTGTGAACACTTGCATGAAATGATACGAACAAAGTGAGCAGAACCAGGAGAACAATTGGATTAATACTTTGGAAGACATGGCAATGACCATTTATGATTCTAGAGGACCCATGGTAAAAATGCTAGGCATTTGCAGACAGAGAAGTGATAGAGGAGGCCTATTGAAACATATTTTTTGGACATGGTCAATGCTGAAATTTATTTTGGTTAACTATGCACATTTGTTACAAAAGTTTTGTTTTACTTTTTTTTTCCCCAGTGGGTTTGGGAGGTGGGAAAAAGAGAAAATAGATTTTCAATTGAAAAAAAATTTAATTAAAAAAAACCTTGGGGGGGCGGAGCCAAGATGCCAGAGTAGAAAGACACATAAACTCTAGCGCTTCCCCCACAGCCCACAAGATACCTGTAAAAAATGACTCTCAACAAATTCTAAAGCAGCAGAAGCCACAGAACGACAGAGTGAAAGAGATTTCCAGCCAAAGGTAACCTGGAAGACTGATAGGAAAGGTCTATCCCATGGGACGCTGAGTGGAACACATGGCACAGGAAGGAACAGGATTGGAAAAAGCCTCCGGGGCAGAATCCCCAGCAGGGAGAGTCCCAGATCCCTCAACTCACAAGCAACAAAGAAAGCTTCAAAGGTCAGTGTGGGAGGGCTTTCCCAACTAAGCAAAAGGGAACCGGGTCCCCCCAGCACTGGCTCAGGTGGCAGCAGAGGCAGAGGCAACACCAGCAGCAGCAGTTGGCGGGTGGCCATGATGGCTGTGAAAGCAGGGTGGGTCCATTGTCCAGGCAACTCAGCTTAAAAGCCTCTGGGGGAATTGAGCAGCTGATCTGAATCTCAGCCCTGAGCACAGTCCTGGGGGAGGAGGAGTACTAGGACTCTCTGCTTGACAAAGGATTCAGAAGTAAAGTAACTGACTGGGAAAATGCCCCAAAAAGGGGAAAAAAATAACACCATAGAAGGTTACTTTCTTGGTAAATAGGCATCTCCTTCCATCCTTTTGAATGAGGAAAAACAGTGCATACTGTCAGAGGAAGTCAACAACTCTGCCTCCAGTACCTCCAAAATGAATATGAAATGGTCTCAGGCCATAGAAGAGCTTGAAAAATGTGTCAACAGCTTGCTAAAGGAGAACCAAAAAAATACTGAGGAAAATAACACCTTTAAAAAGAGGCTAACTCAATTGGAAAAAAAAGGTCCAAAAAGCCAATGAGGAGAAGGAGGCTTTAAAAAGCAGAATTGGCCAAATGGAAAAGAAGGTTCAAAAACTCACTGAACAAAATAGTTCTTTAAAAGAGAGACTCAAGTTCAGGGAAGCTAATGACTATGAGATAAACCAAAAAGTTAGAAAACAAAACCAAAAGTTTGAAAAAATAGAAGATAATGTAAGGCATCTCATTGGAAAAACAACTGACCTGGAAAATAGATCCAGGAGAGACAATTTAAAAATTATGGGACGACCTGAAAGCTATGATAAAAAAAGAGCCTAAACATTATCTTTCATGAAATTATCAAGGAAAACTGCCCTGATATTCTAGAACCAGAGGGCAAAATAAATATTGAAAGAATCCATCAATCACCTCCTGAAAGAGACCCAAAAAGAGAAACTCCTAGGAATATTGTGGCCAAATTTCAGAGTTCCCTGGTCAAGGAGAAAATATTGCAAGCAGCTAGAAAGAAACAATTCAAGTATTGTGGAAATACAATCAGAATAACACAAGATCTAGCAGCTTCTACATTAAGGGATCAAAGGGCTTGGAATAGGATATTCCAGAAGTCAAAGGAACTGGGACTAAAACCAAGAATCACCTACCCAGCAAAACTGAGTATAATGCTTCAAGAGAATAAATGGTCATTCAATGATATAGAGGACTTTCAAGCATTCATGATGAAAAGAGCAGAACTGAATAGAAAATTTGACTTTCAAACACAAGAATCAAGAGAAGCATAAAAAGGTAAACAGGAAAGAGAAATCATAAAGGACTTTCTAAAGCTGAACTGTTTACATTCCTACATGGAAAAATAATATTTGTAACTCTTGAGACTTTCCTCAGTATTTGGGTAGGTGGAGGGATTATACACACACACACACACACACACACACACACACACACACGTAGACAGAGAGCACAGGTTGAGTTGAATCAGAAGAGATGATATCCATAAAAAATTAAATTAAATTAAAGGGTGAGAGAGGAAAATATTGGGGGGAGAAAGGGAGAAATGGAATGGGGCAGACTATCACTCATAAGAGATAAGACAAATCTTTTTCAATGGAGAAGAAAAGGGAGGAGATGAGAGGGGAACACTAAAGCTTAATCTCTTCCCATATGGCTTAAGGAGGGAATAACAAGCTCACTAAATTTGGTATGAAAGTCTATCTTACACTACAGGAAAGTAGGGGAGGAGGGGACAAGTGGGGTGAGGGGAACGATAGAAGGCAGGGCAAATGGGAGAAGGGAGTAACTAGGCAAGTAAAATACTTTTGGGAAGGGACAAGGTCAAATGAGAGAATAGAAAAAATAGGGGGGACAGGGTAGGATGGACAGCAATATAGTTAGTCTTACACAACATGACTATTTTAGAAGTCTTTTGCAAAACGACACATATATAGCCTGTATTGAATTTCTTGCCTTCTCAGTGGGTATGGGTGGGGAGGGAGGGAGGGAGAGAAGTTGGAATTCAAAGTATTAGAAATGAATGTTGAGACAACCCACAGAACGGCTAGAGGGGACCAACTCATGGTGAATTCTGCACCCAGAGGCCACGGAATATTGGAGCGAGGGAGATTTCTGTTCCGGAGAGACCTGCAAACCTCTCGCGGGGGTTCCTTCGCGCACTGCAGACTGGGCGCCGGGACTGGGAGCAGAGGGCAGCCCTGCAGCGGCTGCGACACCGTGAGGAAAAGATCCGAGAGGGCTACGGGGATGGGATCTCCAGCGGCCACACGGGTCCCTCCACCCACAGAGGGACCTGCAAACCTCTCGCAAAAGGTCCGTCGCGCTGCAGACGCAGAGCCCAGCCCAGACCTGCGGCGGCCGCGGCTCCGAGAGGTACAGATCTGAGCAGGCTTCAGGGACGGGATCTCCAGCGGCGGCACAAGCCCCTCCACCCACAGGTGACGGGGGTCAGTGAGAGAGTCTCTTTGGCGGGTCGAGAGGGGAGTGGGGTGCCCCCATAGCTCGGGCCCCCCCACCCCGGGAGATAGAAGCTGAGAGGCGGCTGCAGACAGGGGCTCCCCAAGCGGGCGGGAGCCTGGATCCATTGTGGAAGGTCTGTACATAAACCCCCTGAGGGAACTGAGCCTGAGAGGTGGCCCTGCCCCGACCTGACCACCTGAATTTAATTCTCACACTGAATAGCAGCCCTGCCCCCGCCAAAAGCCCTAAGGCGGGAAGCAGCATTTGAATCTCAGTCCCCAAATGCTGGCTGGGAGGACCAGGAGGCGAGGTGGGTGTGAGGAGAATATTCAGAGGTCAAGTCACTGGCTGGGGAGAATGCCCAGAAAAGGGAAAAGAAATAAAACTATTGAAGGGTACTTTCTTGGAGAAAAGACACCTCCTCCCTTCCTTTCTGATGAGGAAGAACAATGCTTACTATCAGGCAAAGACACAGAAATCAAGGATTCTGTGTCCCAGCCCACCCAATGGGCTCAGGCCATGGAAGAGCTCAAAAAGAATTTTGAAAATCAAGTTAGAGAGGTGGAGGAAAAACTGGGAAGAGAAATGAGAGGGATGAAAGAAAAGCATGAAAAGCAGATCAGCTCCCTGCTAAAGGAGAACCAAAAAAATGTTGAAGAAATTAACACCTTGAAAACTAGCCTAACTCAATTGGCAAAAGAGGTTCAAAAAGCCAATGAGGAGAAGAATGCTTTCAAAAGCAGAATTAGCCAAATGGAAAAGGAGATTCAAAAGCGCACTGAAGAAAATAGTTCTTTCAAAACTAGAATGGCACAGATGGACACTAAGGACTTTGTGAGAAAGACAGATATCACAGAACATAGCGAGAAGATTGGAAAAATGGAAGATAATGTGAAATATCTTATTGGAAAAACAACTGACCTGGAAAATAGATTCAGGAGAGACAATGTAAAAATTCTGGGACTACCTGAAAACCATGATCAAGAGAAGAGCCTAGACATCATCTTCCATGAAATTATCAAGGAAAACTGCCCTGATATTCTAGAACCAGAGGGCAAAATAAATATTCAAGGAATCCACAGAACACCGCATGAAAGAGATCCAAAAAGAGAAACTCCTAGGAACATTGTGGCCAAATTCCAGAATTCCCAGGTGAAAGAGAAAATATTGGAAGCAGCTAGAAAGAAACAATTCAAGTATTGTGGAAATACAATCAGGATAACACAAGATCTAGCACCCTCTACATTAAGGGATCGAAGGGAATGGAATAGGATATTCCAGAAGTCAAAGGAACTAGGACTAAAACCAAGAATCACCTACCCAGCAAAACTGAGTATAATACTTCAGGAGAAAAAATGGTCTTTCAATGAAATAGAGGATTTTCAAATTTTCTTGATGAAAAGACCAGAGCTGAAGAGAAAATTTGACTTTCAAACACAAGAATGAAGAGAAGCATGAAAAGGTAAACAGCAAAGAGAAGTCATAAGGGACTTACTAAAGTTGAACTGTTTACATTCCTACATGGAAAGACAATATTTGTAACTCTTGAAACATTTCAGTATCTGGGTACTGGGTGGGAGTACACACACACACATGCACACACGCACACATACATAGAGACAGAGTGCACAGAGTGAATTGAAGAGGATGGGATCATATCTTAAAAAAAAAATGAAATCAAGCAGTGAGAGAGAAATATTGGGAGGAGAAAGGGAGAAATTGAATGGGGCAAATTATCTCTCATAAAAGAGGCAAGCAAAAGACTTATTAGTGGAGGGATAAAGAGGGGAGGTGAGAGAAAAACATGAGGTCTACTCTCATCACATTCCACTAAAGGAAAGAATAAAATGCACACTCATTTTGATAGGAAAACCTATCTCACAATACAGGAGAGTGGGGGAGAAGGGCACAAGCAGGGTGGGGGGGAGGATAGAGGGGAGGGCATGGGGAGGAGAATGCAATCCGAGGTCGACACTCATGGGGAGGGAAAGGATCATAAGAGAATAGAAGTAATGGGGGACAGGATAGGATGGAGGGAAATATAGTTAGTCCTATACAACACAACTAGTATGGAAATCATTTGCAAAACTACACAGATCTGGCCTATATTGAATTGCTTGTCTTCCAAAGGGAAGGGGTGGAGAGGGAGGGAGCTAAAGAAGTTGGAACTCAAAGTGTTAGGATCAACTGTAATGTTCTTACCACTAGGAAATAAGAAATACAGGTTAAGGGGTAAAGAAAGCTATCTGGCCCTACAGGACAAAAGAGAAGACGGAGACAAGGGCAGAGAGGGAGGATAGAAGAGAGAGCAGATTGGTCACAGGGGCAATTAGAATGCTTGGGTTTGGGGGCGGGGAGGGGAGAAAAGGGGAGAAAATTTGTAACCCAAAATTTTGTGAAAATAAATGTTAAAAGTTAAATTAAAAAAAAAAAAAGAAATGAATGTTGAGAATTGTTATTGCATATAACTGGGAAATAAGAAATACAGGTAATGGGGTATAGAAATTTATCTTGCCCTACAAGGAAAGAGAGAAGATGGGGATAAGGGAAGGGGGTGCATGTGATAGAAGGGAGGGCACATTTAGGGAAGGGGTAATCAGAATGCAAGGTGTTACGGGGTGGGGTAGGGGAGAGGTGGGGAGAAAATTTGGAACTCAAAATTTAGTATAAATGAATGTCAAAATCTAAAAATAAATAAATAAAACTATGTTTAAAAAACCTATTTTTTAAAGTCTGCACCTCAAGAAATTTTTAATAAAAATTACCCAGATCTTTGAAAAACAGAGGGCAAATTAAATAGAAAGAATCTATTCATCAACTTGTGAAAGGAGCCCCCACAAAAGGGAAATGTTACAGCAATGTTATAGCTAAAATTGAGAGCTCTCACATAAAAGAAAAAAATATTGCAAGCATCCAGAAAGAAGCAGACCAAGGGGAAGCTAGGTGGTGCATTGAATAGGAGTCAGGAGGACTTGAGTTCAAATTGGCCTCAGACACTTGACACTAGGTGTGTGACCCTGGACAAGTCATGTAATCCCAATTGTCTCAAACCTGTGATTGCCTTTGTGGTGTGAACTTCCCTCTACCCTCTCCCTCTTTCCCCCCTCCCACTGCATCAAAAAAGTAGCAGGTCAAGAACTAAGGATCTCGTCTAGTTAGGATCACATAAGACCTGGTAGGTTCTAACAAAAGTGAGAGATCTTGGAGCACAATATTCCAAAAACATGTTTACAGCCAAAAATAACATATCCTCCAAATCTGAATATAATCTCACAAGGAAAAAAGAAATTTTTAATGGAACAAAAGACTTGCAAGCAACTCTAATGAATTTTCCTGAGTGACTAGGAACTTTGTAATCAAACGTGTCCAGAAAAACCTGAAAAGGTAAATTTCTTTTGCAAGTGGAAGTAACTGTATGATGATGTAGTGCTAACATTTTAGCAGAAGTAACATATATCCCTTCACCTTAATGTCTTCTAAGAGAATATTAGGTGAAGAGTGAAATGAGCAGAACCAAGAGAACACTGTATGTAGTAACAGCAGTATTGTTTTAAGAAAAACTTTGAGCAACCACGTTATTCTATTATAAATACTCAAATTAACCTCGAAAGTTCTGTGAAAGAAGATGATATTTGAATCCAGGAAGAAAGGTTGCTGTGGGGTAGGAAATGATGAGCTGGTTGATTTAGAAAAACATGGAAAGACTAGACTTGCAAAGGAAGATGCTATCTGCCTTCAGAGCAACAGATGATAGGAGGAAATAAGCCTAGTATAGTCTTACATATGTATATGAATGTATGTATATGTGTATATATGTGCATGTTTATAGATGTCTATGTAATTATATATATATGTATATATATATATATTCCATCTTCATGTTTAATTGTAACCTTCTTTAGGATGAGGGGAGGGGAAAAATAAAGTAAAAAGCTTGCAGCAGAGAACACAAGAAAACCAGCAAAGAAGCAAAGAAAAGCTGGGCAGCATTGAAAACAATGTGTAGTATTTATTTTTCTTGACATGGAAATTTATTGTTTCATATTGAATCCTCTCTTATGGTCTGCTGTGTACATGGCAATGCTTTTTTTTTCTCATTTTGTATTTAAGTGTAAAATTAAAAAAAATTTACAAAAAACAAACAAAAAAGAGAATACAGGGAGTTAAATAAGAAAAACAAGGTGCCTAGGGATGTATCGGTTCTGTTTTGAGGGTTTTAAGAGGAGAAAGATAAGGGAGGGCATAAGCAGAAATATAGTAGTGTAGAAAGAAGGAAGAAGAAGATGGGATTTTCTATTTCTCATAAGTGGAATAAGTGAGAAGAATAAACAAGTTTGGTGGAAAGGGTGCGGAAAGGGGGTATCTCATGAATTTCACTTTTTTGATTAAAGGAGGATTGATACATCAAACTCAACATATAGACGGACTTCAGTTAGGGAAGGTAGGGCTAAGAAGGATGATCTGAGGAAAGAGAAAAAAAAACTTTCATCTCTTTCAGGATTGAAAGGAAAAAAAGAAAAGAATTGAATTAGAACCAAAAAGAATGCCCTATATTTCCTAACAGACAATTACATAACAACAGTCCTTTGCACTCACCCTCTGGATGATCTCACCCTTTGGCAAAATTACGTAATTATTGTACTGCTTTGACCAGCACCAGGTGCTCTCTGACTTGGGACAGCACCGAATAAGTTCAGACAAGTCCTGGTCACAAAGCCCTGCTATGAATCAAATTTATTTCATTGTTACTGTTATCCTTCATTGTCAGGGCTACAGCTCACAGTGTAGCCATAGGTACAACTACCCTAAAGCAGGTCCCTCCATTAAACTTGTTTGATTTCTGACTCTTCTGTCCTCCTGCCAGCTCTGTTCAGCTCTGGGCACTCACAGATTGTGGCTGGTCCCATGCAATTGACAGTGTTTTGTCTCTCTCTTTGTCTCTCTGTCTCTGTCTTTCTTTGTGTCTCTCTGTGATTTTGTCTCCTCTCCCTCCTTTTCCCTCCCTGGTGTTTAAGTTTAGAATAAACAAAATAGAAAAGTAAGACAGTTCCTACTCACAAGGATTTTGTGTTCTAATGGGGGTAAACAATACAGATGGGGTTTCAGCTGCAAGTCATGGAAAGTGGCTAAGCAAATGTTAATGCATCTTCTTTAATGCCATTTACAGTGTTTAAAAATCATTGTTTCCACTTCTGATGTTGAATCATTTGACCATGCCAAAGACTTTGATTGTAAGAACCATTTTTTTCTCCCCCAGTAACTCTGGCTGCTGAGGAGGGGAGGGGTACAGCATGAGCAGAAACAGTCACCGGGTCATATCTGCACCAAGGCTGGTTTGCTGAATGATGGCAGTGGAGGTCAGGTTAGAAGAAGTTTGGAGGTCACTGGTATTTCTCAGGTTCTTGAGCTCAGGTACCCCATCAGGGTCTGAGGAATAGTGGTCAAGGTGGGGGCAAGGAATTGACTTGCCTGGAACATGCTGCCTCTTTCTATCCCTTAAGGTGTCTTGCTTCTTCTACTAGGTTGGCTTATCTGCCCTGAGCATGGTAACTGGTTGGCAGGTGGTGGTGATGGCTAGCTCCTTCTCCACAAAGATGTTTATCACCTGGTAGATAACTATGGAGGCTAGTCTGGAAACAAAGTGCCTTAAAGTATTATCTCATTTGATCCTCAAAATGGCCCTTACAAGGGTGCTATTAATATCCCCATTTAATAGGTGAAGAAACTGAAGTTGAGAGATTAAGTGACTTGCCCAGCGCCTTATGCCTAGTAAGTACCTAAGGCAGGATTTGAACGCAGGTCTGGGAAGACTGGATTCAAAGTCCAACATTGTATTCACTAGTTGCCATTTTTAAAATTATCAACAAGGAAGGGACTTTGAAGAAAGGATTCAAACTTAAATGGAAACAAAATAATTTAATCCTAAATTTCATCCTGGGTCAAGAAACAAATCAGAGAAACAATAGATAATTTCATCAAAGCAAATGACAATGAGACAACATACTAAATCTTTTGGGATATAGCCAAAGTAATAATTAGGGGAAATCTTATATTGCTAAGCATTTTAGTAATCAAGAAGAGAGAAAGAACAAATTAAAGAGTTGGGCACACAACCAAAAAGAAACAAAAGCATAAAAGCTCTAACTGGAATTCCCAAAGATCAAAGGAAAGATTAGCAAAATTGAAAGCAAAAAAAAAAAATTCCATTAAATTGATAAATAAAGCTAAAAGCTCTTTGAAAAATTAGACTGTTAGCTAATCTGAGTTTTAACAGCAAAAGAAAAGCCAAATTGTTAGTATCAAAGGGGAAAAGGAGAATTCACAACAAATGAAGAAGAAATAAAAAATATTTCAAGGGTGGGGAACCTGTGGCCTCAAGGTCCCTCAAGCCCCTTGGTTCCCCATTCCTGGAGTATTATATATTGTTTCCCCAATTCTATGCAACAAAACTAATAAATGAAATGTATAAATTTTTGCAAAAATATAAAATACACAGGTTTCAAGAACAAGAAATAGGGAATTTAAATCACCCACTTACAGAAAAGGAAATTCAACTAGCCATAAATGAACTCCCAAGGGGAAAAAAAGTAAGACCAGATGGTTTTACAAATGATTTCTATGAAACATTCAAAGAACAATTAATTCCAATTTACTTAAGCAATTAGCAGAAATATAAAAAGTATGTATTCAGTGCTTCTTCCTTTTTCATTTATTTGCAATATCTCTCTGCCTAATGCATATTCAATTTTTGCAAAACTTCCACGTGCTGCTAAGAAATACATGTATTTTTTAGCAGCCCCATTTAATCATAAATCTTTTAGCTTGAATTTCTCCAGCAATTTGTTTAATTCTATATTTACCCTTTTGTTCACTTTTTTGTCTAAAAACTGAGGGAGACATTAAAATCTTCCACCATTATTGCATTACTGTCAATGTGTTATAATTCAGTTGATTTTTCCTTTATGAGTTTATTTTTTATGGCATTTGGAACTTATGAGTATAATACTGATATCAGTTGGTTATCCATGATTCCTTTCAACATAATGTATTTTTTTTTATAGGGGCAGATAGGTGATGCAGTGGATAGAGCACCAGTGCAGGAGTCGGGAGGACCTAATTTCAAATCTCATCTCAGACCCTTGACACTCACTAGCTGTGTGACCTTGGGCAAGTCATTTAACCCCAATTGCCTTATCCTGGGTCATCTCCAGTCATCCTGATGCATATCTAGTCACTGGATTCAGATGGGCCTGGAGGAGAAGTGAGGCTGGTGAGCTGCACAGCCCTCCCTCACTCAAAACAAAGTCAAGTGCAAGTCATGTCATCATTTCTCTGATGGCATAGTCTTCTTCGGCAACGAAGGATGAACACACACATCTTTTTTTTAATATTCACATGAAACAAAGTACAAAATGGTCCTCTTTCCAGTAACTCAGTAAAGGAAGGAGTTGGAGAATGCTTTGCTAAGAATCACATGGGTTTTAGACTGTCTATGAACATTAATTTAATTCTTGGTCCTATAAATGTGTGATCCTTGTCTAATGACAAGTTAAATATGAGAGGAATGGAATGAGAACATGGGTGAGATACTGAGAAGGTACACAAGTACCCAAAGCACCATAGATAAGGCAGGTTACCCACAGATAAGCAAGTGTTCAACTCCCTAGGACAAAGAAGGAAGGAAATAATCATTTATTAAGACCCACTGTACACCAGGCACTGTGATAAGCACTTTACAGATTTTAGGAGAATTTGCTTCTCACAATAACCCTGGGAGGTATGTGCTATTATCATCCCCATTTTATAGTTGAAAATTGAAGTAGAGGTTAAGTGACTTGGCCATAGTCACATAACTAGTATTTTAAGTCCAGATTTGAATCTGTCTTCTTGACAAATTTGTCTTCTGCGCCCAGTGCTCTTTCCACTGTACCAAAAGATGCCTTTAGGAGTATAAGGTAAAATGCATGCCCCAATCAAGGGGCCAGAGCTCTTAAGAGAAGAAAAACAAAGGCATTTGTAATTACATACACACATGTATGTGTGTTTATGTATGTGTGTATATATACACATATGTGTATGTATGTTTTTGTGTGTATCCTTTATATACATATATATGTGTGTGTGTATATGTGTTGTTGTTATTCAGTCATTTTTCAGTTGTATCTGACTCTTTGTGACCTCATTTGGGGTTTTCTTGGCAAAAATACTGGAGTGGTTTGCCTTTTCCTTCTCCAACCCATTTTACATGAGGAAACTGAGGAAACAGGATGAAGTGACTTGCCCAGGGTTCACACAATTAGTAAATGTCTGAGGCTGGATTTGAACTCAGGAGGTAGGTGGCATGTTTCATCACATGTTCTCTGGAATCACAGTCAATCATTATATTGTCAGAGTTCCTAAATCTTTCAAAGTTGTTTTTCTCTACCATGTTGTTGTTACTCTATAAAGTGTCTTTCTGGCTCTTTTGCTTCTCTTCAAACCAGTTCATACAAGTCTTCTCAGGTTTCTCTGTAATTGCACCCAAAGGATTACTTAAGCAAGCTAGAAAAAAAATAACAAAATTAACCTGAGAGAACAAAAGGTCCAGAATCTCAAAAGAAATAATGTAAAAAAATAAAAATAATAAATAGGAAGGCAGGAGGCCTAGCAGTGCTCGATCTCAGACTGTACTACAAAGTAATAATCATCAAAGTTATTTGCTACTGGTTAAAAAAATACAGAAGTCAACCAATGGAACAGATAGTAGTAATATTGTTCAATAAACCTAAGGACATTAACTTCTTGGGTAAAGACTACTCGATAAAAACCATGGGAACCTTGTGTAAAGGGTGTGTGTAATATGTTTTGTCTATGTAGGTTATGTGAGTGGAACAGATTTAGTGAAGACTTCTCAGATTGTAATTCTTCTCCCAAGGGTAAGTAAGACTGAGAGGCTCAAGGTTACAATATTTTTAGAGTGGAATAATTCCATATAAGGATATAGACTATGTAGTACATTAGGGTCTCAATGATTGGATAAAACTTACTAACTTTTCGATGTCTTCACTTCAAAGGGGATTGGCTAGATTTCGTGTCTAGAATGTAAGATCATATTCTCAGCTAATGAGAATAATGGTCAGTGGTGGGAGGAGGGATTTGCATTAGGGTCTATATATATATATCACTGCTTTTCCTTTGTCTTCAGCTTTTCCTGCTCCAGACCACCTGGTGGAGGAATTGCCCCGCTTCTCGAGAATCAAATAAATAAACTTTCTGTCATCACTTTGAGAGACCTCTGAGTAATTAATTTAAGTAGGGAATCTTGTCATCCCATACATTATGTATGTCCACATGGGCATGAATAAATATCTCTAGTTTAAACCTTACTCCCTTTTTTTAAGGGAGAGTTTGATTCTGGTTTCTAAAGGATCAGGAAGTTAGAAGGAAAGAAAGTAAATAAACACTTGCATAAAGTTAATTATACGCTAGGCACCATGACAAACACTTTAAAAATATTGTCTCGTTTGATACAACAATCCTACAACATTACCACTCCCCATAAACATACACTTTGTGATTCTGTTGAAGAGACATGGGAGAACTGGTTCAAAGTGGAAAAAAACTCAGACCTTCTCTGTCGCCAAAGGGAGCTTTATGGATGCAAAAGCAGTGGGCCTGAAATTAGCAAGGAGATGGAAAGGGCACTAATATAGCATATACATGATCATGGAGCCAAAAGGAAACTTCTGACTTTATGACACAAGAATGACCAGGTTTAAATACACTTTACCACGAGAAAGGAATTTTCTTAGTTGTAAGTCATAAACACAGTGAGACAAGACAATTGACAAGGTAGAGCTGGTTGGAAATTAAGGTCCTAGGATGTCCATTTTACTCTGTTTCTGCCTATCAAGATATGAAAAATCCCACCATTCTGGTTGCAGGCATCCTGTCATAAACAGGTGTTTGAAGTTGCTGACACAGGAAAGGGCATTTTTAGAGCAAACTAAAGCAGTCTGATTGATTAGTTCAGACTTTGGTCCTTATTAAAGTCCAAAAATGATATTAAATGTTATCAATACCTACCATCTGTATGACTCTGGGCAAGTCACTCAATCTTTGTCTACCTCAATTTTCTCAGTTTCTGGGTAATTAATAATCAGTTTATTAATTAGGCTAGCCACCAATCAGTAAATTTATGGTAAGTGAGTTTCAGTAAACAAAGACCTAAAGGAGACCCTGAAATGCCTTAAATCCCTTCTGAAAGGGATCTCTCCTGACAAGTGGAGATCCACATAATTAGTGGATGTTTAATTAGGAGGTGGGCTAAAAATCTTTATCTTCTCCTGTGGAAAACTGATTTGATCATGAGATTATCAATCAAAACTAGCATCATTAACAACTTTTTATTAGTTATTTACCAGATTTTGGGGAAACATCACTAGCAGTTGTTTAACAAATTTGGAAGACACACATCATTTCCATAACATATACTACTCAAGTCCTTATGGAAATGTTGAAGCAAAGTCATCTTGAAAGAATTTGCTCAGGCTGTCTGTACCCTACGTCCCTACACAGCTGGGTGATGTGGTGAAGAAGAAAGACGCGGGAGGCGGGAGAAGATAGACCAACTCCGTTTATTGATCTGAGGGTCAGGGTATTTATAGACAGAAACTGCAAGCCTGTGTAACATTCTGCTTGTCTCTGCCCTAGTGATTTAATCAGTCTTATCTTAAAGACTGTGAGCCTAGAGGGCATCTATTTTACATATCCCTTGTTTTCTGTAATTCTCTTGTTTGTCTCACAGAGACAGCAACATCTGGGGGGGCATAGAGAGCCATTCTGGATGATAATGAGCACAGTCTCAAAGAACAGGTTCCCCAAAGGTCTATCCTGATTTTGTCAACCACACTCCACCTGGCCCTCAACAGCTGTCTTTGAATTAAAGGCATTTATTGTGGCTAACACAATATACCACACAGGCTCCTACCTGGGGAGAGCCCAGTTTAAAGGTGGGGCAGCTCCTTAATGGAGAGAGCAGCTCCTCAAGAGAGACAGCGCCCCCTCCTCCAGGGAGAGGGGGCAGTCCCTCAAAGGAGATGGTCATTTCAGGTAAATGACTCCTTAAGGAAGATCCCCACTAGCCAGGAGAGGTTAGGGATTCTAATAGAATTCTTATAGAAAACCTACTGTAGGTAACCAGGTACAGTATTTGAGAGTTTCACCCATAATCTAGACACATCATTATTCCATTGTTCAATTCAGGGCAGAAGGGCCCCAGTTAGTTTGGTTAGAATGGTATTTCATTGATCAGTCTACTTGAATCTCATTGTGTCCTAAAGTGATTTTTAAGTGGTTCTTGAGACAATAGACTTCTCATTGACCAGTCCATTTCAACATTTGGAACTCAAAGTTTTAAAAACAAATGTTAAAAATTGTTTTTACATGCAACTGGAAAATAAGATATACAAGCAATGAAGTATAAAAATCTATCTTGCCCAACAGGAAAATAGAAGGGAAGAGGATAATAGAAAGGTGGAGGAAAGTGATAGAAGGGAGGGTAGATTGGGGGAAGGGGTAATCAGAATGCATACTGTCTTGGGATGAGAGGAGAGATGGGGAGGAAATTTGGAACTCAAAATCTTGTGGAAGTGAATGTTGAAAACTAAAAATTAATTAATAAAAGCAAAATAAAGAAATTAAATATTATTTTTCCAATTTATTGTCACCTTTGTGCTTCTTGTTAAGATATAGATGAGTTGACTATTAAAGACAATTAAAAAAGGAACAGATTTGATGGGGACTACAACAAATTTGGGTGCTCTCAGTGGGAACTATATACATGGGATGGCATGGGGAGGAATGCTAAATGATGCAATCAACAGGAAGTCAATTTCTCTTCACACTCAAAACCCATATGATGGTAATGGCAGGTGTAATGTTAATGTAAGGCTAATGGTGGATGGAGGGAAAAGTTAGAGATCTTTCCCACCAAATAATAGGCCTCAGATACCTTTTGTTAATTTCTAATGAGGCACTGGGTCATGAGGGTCATGCCCTCTGAAAAATGTATGTATTTTCGGAAGTGAGGTTTTATTTTGGGGCTTATTTTTTAGAAGACAGTTGGTGTGCCACATGAGACTCTGGGTAGCCTCTAAGGGGCCTCCTGGGCTTTGAAAACCCAGATGTTGGTGCTTCTCTCTCTGGTAACAATGTATGTATTGTCTATGGTCAGACGGAAGCCCAGTCTGTTGGTCTTTCTGTTTGTAATTTCTGTTTGTATTTTCTCTGAAGTTCAGGATGCTTACTTTTCCCCCTGAACTAAGTGAATGATATATGTGCTTGATTAAAGTGATTGCTGACCCCCCAAAAGTTGCTTTTCTTTTAGTAAGGCAGGTGAAGAACCTGTACAGCAGGCCTTCCTGTGTAGTCTGGGGTCCTTGCTGTTACATCAGGCCACATCACTGATAAACCTTTTAGAGAGCTATTTGAAGTGATCAAGTGAGGATTTTTTGAAGATGGGGGAAACATGGGTGTGTTTGTAGGCAACAGAGAAATAACCAGTAGATAAGGGAGATAACTGGGATGATAGAGGAGACAGTCTACTGGAAAAGATGGGATGGAATAGTGCCAATTGTACATGTAGAGGGATTTGCCTTAGCAAAGAGAAGGGGTGAAGGAGGAAATAGTGAAGGAAGGCATCTGGGTGATGAGATGAGCTCTCAGTGAATAACTTTAATTTTTTCAGTAAAATATGAGGCATGGTTCTCAGCTGAGAAGGGTGGAGAGGAGTGGAGGAAGGGAGAACCATAAGAAGTTGGAGGAAGGGTGCAAAAATTTAGAAAAGATGCTATAGTAAGTGGCCCATTGAGTTGATTAGGGGGGTGTGAAAGGATTGTCTTGCTACATTGAGATCTTAGGTTAGATTATGGGACATAAATCTGTAGTGGACTCATCCATTAGGGGTAGTGATAGTGGATGGTGGAAGTAATACAAGGCTGAGGCTTAACAGCGCAAGATTTGTGACAGCAAAAGAGAGTCAGACACTTAAGAGAAGTAAATAGGTTCATCGAGGGATTTCAATGGGGAAAAAACTGGGAGTTCAAATGTTTAGAGGTTGCAGTAAGGACAAAGAGTAGGGTTTGGGGTTTCAATGCAGACGAATAAGTAGAATGACAACAGATTGTGATTAGACAAGAGAATTTCAGAATTTGTGAACACAGGAGTGGTGCATTTATGCAAGATCAAAGGGAGGACCCCTATAGTTGAGTTAGAGTCCAGGAGTAGGTCACATGAAACATGTAAGTTGAGGAAGCATAGTTCCTCAGTGTTTGAGGGACTATCAATATCCATGTTGAAACTTCCTACTAGTAGTTGAGTAAGGAAGACTTTTTTCCCTAAAACTTAATTTAGAATTTCTCCCTTACCTATTCTCCTCCCTAGTCCCCTATGAATTGCCTCAGGTCACTACTAGTACTGTGAAGAAAGCAGAGATGGCAAGCAAAGGAAGAGGCTTACCAGCAGAAATCCCTTAAGTAAAAGTCAGTCTTTCAACTGACTTTGCTTCCTTCTTAGTGATCTTTCCTCAGATTCTCATTATTTTCACTAATTGGAAACTGACTATAGTACCATCATGGATGGATTCAGTCTCAGCAGAAAAATGGGGACCTCAGCATTCTACACTCCATTGCTCTGTTGCTAGCTAACTGTGTGGTTACTTTTCTCCACAGGTGCTATTCCTAATAGATACCCTTGATACTTCTCAGGATTGTTCTTAGGGGCAGCTAGGTTTCACAGCTGCAGAGCCTAGAGATAGGAATCCCTGAGTTCAAATCCATTCTGAGACACTTACTAGCTGTGTGACCCTTGGCAAGTCACATAATCCTGTTTACTTCAGTTTCCTCATCTGTCAAATGAGCTAGAGAAGGAAATGGTGACCCACTCCAGTATCTTTGCAAGAAAACCCCAAATGGGGTCATGAAGGGTTTGGATACAACTGAAACCACTCAACAACAAATATTTTACTCTCAAATCCCACAGACCACACAAAAGTTCTGAAGGAATGCCTCTTTGTTGAATTGCTCAAATGGGTCTCTCTTTCCTGCTCTGGGTTGATGTACACTAAGTCAATAGCTATTTGCTAATTTTCTCCCTCAGTACCTAGGGCATGTGCAAAAGCAGTTATCTCCTACAGAGGTTTGCAGAAACACTTCTCTCTTTCCGATGATCTATTCCTCCTCTTCCTTTTAGGGCAGTTGGGTTGGATTATACAAATTATAATTCTCAGAGATCTCTGTAAGGGAGACAAAGGGCAGCTTCTTACCACAGTAGACTGGCACTAGATTGTGAAGGGCTTTGAAAGACTAGGTCAGGAGTCTATGCTTTCTTTGGCAGGCATTGGCAAATCATTCATGATTTTGAGTAAAAGAGTTTTATGGTTATAGTAATTCATTAGAATTAATTATTTCTGTAACAGGATGATGTATAGATAGGAAAGGTGATTGACTGGAGGAAGAAAAAACAATTAAGAGTCTATTACAACAGTTAACCTGAAAAAAACAATTAAGAATCTATTACAACAGTTAACCTGAGAAAAGAACTAAGTAGTTCTTATGGATGTGGAGAGTTAGGGACAGATGAGAAAGATATTGCTGCCACATGCCAAAGAAGTTCACATTTTGATGAAAAATTCTTTTTTGGCTCTTCTTTGTAATTATTATATCATGTAATCCTCACAACCACCCTGAGAGGTGGGTACCACTATTATCCCTTTTACAGATTAAGGAACTGGTGAAGTAACTTGCTCAAAGTCACATCTAATAAATTTCAGAGTCCAGTGCCTTCAGTTAGCTCATTTTCAAAGATTAGTGTTAGCATTTTCACCTTTCCATAAATCTTTTTAGTTTCTTTAGAATTGCTTAATGAGCCAAATCAATTCCTTTGTGTTCTAACCAACCCTGCCCAGATATTTTTTTAAGAGGGTGGATGAAGTTCAAGTTTCGTCTTTCCCAGTGGTACTGACTAGTCTTTTTTTTCTTCTTCAGTTTTAACCTTGGGAAACCCCAAAGGTATGAGGGCGGGCTCCATTTGGCACTCTCACATTCCCATCTGTCTCTCCTTTGTAGCCCAGGAGGTTCTAAGGATTGGAACCTGCCCTCCAAATGTTCTTCAAGCACAGCTAGTATGCTGTACTCAAATAATTTCATGCTGCAAATTTATTTCTATGGTTTTCATTTGGTAAAACGATAGAATATTGTCTTTCTGAGATTGCTAGCAGGCATTTCCCCAAAAGTGTCTCATATTTTTCTTATCTCAATGGAATTAAACCCTTCTGAAACCTCTTTCCAAAACTCCAGACTCTCTACTTTTTAAATCCTCCATTCACAGTCAATGCAAACAGACTACAACTTTCTTTAGCTTTTCTCCTCTTTTCCCTACAATGAGACTGACCTCTGTCCAGCAATGAGAACTTTGCCTAAATCTAAATCTGTCCAGTAGCAGGGGCTCTATCTGTTGACAAGAAAACCTTGTTATTTTCTGTATTCTTGACTAACGCTCATGGTTTGTGAACATATATCTGAATGTTACAAGTTAAATTCCCTGTTTTGTGACCATAACTCTGAACTATTTTGCACACCTGCTTTCCCTTTCCTGCCTCCCCTTTCCTGTAGTCCCAACACACCTGCTTCCCGTTCCTGACATCCTTCCCTGTAGTTACCTGTCCATGTAGGAGCATACCCCACTCCTGGCTGATATATATAAAAGCAAGCTCCTGTCTTTTCTCCAGTTGCTAGTCTCCCCTCAAGCTAGTCTGCTTGCTTTTTGTGTTAATAAAGTCCTCTTGACTAGGAGAAAATCTGCCTCTTGAATTCTTTTGGATGACCCAACTCCTGACCTTCATCATCCTCTTCACCTACTTGCCTAAACTTCCTTTCTTTTAATATCTCTCCAATGGACTTTGATTAAAATCTACAAACTTTGAAGCTGAGGTGCAAAAGAGTATAGATCAATTCTCTGCTACTTGTGTTAAGTTTGGACAATGATCAAACAGAGGTTCTCAACCAGCCAGCACCATACTATCCATATATAGAACCATCTATTACAGCAAATGGAGAAATTTTGAATGCTCTGGAAAAGTTCACTTACCTTAGCAGTATACTTTCCAAATTTGTACACATAGATGATGAGGTTGATGCATGCATTGCCAGAGCTAGCTCATTGTTAGGGAGTCTACTAAGGAAAGTGTGAAAGAGAAGAGGTATTCAGACTTTTTACCAAACTGAAGGTCTACAGAGCTATTGTGCTGACCTCACTGTTGTATGCCTATGAAATCTGGACAGTATACCAGCACCATGCCAGGAAACTGAATCTCTTCCATTTGAATTGTCTCAGGAAGATTCTGAAGATCACCTGGCAGGATAAGATACCAGATACTGAGGTCCTTTCTCAAGGGGAAATGTAATTCAAACCTTACTGCAAAGAATGCATCTCCATATGTTTGCCTAAAAGACTATTTTATGAAAAACTCACACAAGGCAAGCACTCACACTGAAGTCAGAAGAAGCAATACAAGGACATTCCCAAGGTGTCTCTGAAGAATCTTGAAATGGATTATGAGACATGGGAGACAATGGCACAGGACAGCCCAGCATGATATGCCCACATCAAAAAAAGCACTGTGCTCTATAAGCAAAGCAGAATTGCAGTAACATTCAAAGAAATAGAAAATATGCAAATTTAGAGACATCATTCCAAATGTTCACATGGACTATTTGTGCCCAACCTGTGGTACAGCCTTCTGAGCTCATATTGGTCTGATCAACCACAGTCAGACGTACTGTACCTTGACCCTGACATAGTGATGTCATTTTGGTCATATTCCAACACAAAAGACAATAACCTGCCCGGGGCGACTCCCGGGCCTTCGCCTTCTACTTACCTATCCCCGGTCTTCGGACGTCTCCGGTCCCTCTCCCGGTTGGGGGAGGGCAATAAACAGGCAGAGCACCCGAAAGGAATTGCAGTCAGCAAGCTTTATTCCGTTTCTTCTCCCCAGCTCTCATGGTCATCCCCTTTTATTATCCCCTGTCTCCTCCCCCGTACCTCCCATGGGCGGGTGAGCTCCTCCCAAGTGCCTCCCCGTGGGTGGAGCCAGCCTGTTACCAGGGCCATCCCAGTACCTCGTGGCTTGCTAGACCAGCTAGCCTGCCACGTAAGCAGGTTCGGACCCTCAGGCGTCTCACGGTCCTCACGGGGGACCCCGGTCCAGAGCTGTCCCCCAACAATAACCAACTAACCAACTTTAAAACTAACTTTTCATTTTATATTCTCTTCCTCACTTCTCTTTATCTTCACTATTTTCTTGTCTATCTCATCCTATTTCTCAATCATATTCTAGCCTAACATTCCACTGAATCTCTCCTGTATAGATTTCCTTATACAACACCAATTAACTACTGGTTGGTGGTTGTTGTCTTTCAACAAAATGACATCACCAAAATAAAGTGAAGTTTCAGTGTGCACAACTGTGACTGATCAGACCAACAGGTCTGTTGGTGTGTGTGTGATAGTCTGTGTGAACATTTGGGGTGGTTACTTCAAATTTGTGCAGCCTACGTTTCCTTTGTGCAGTTTCAATTCTGCTTTGCTCAAAGATCACAGCACCTTTTCTGATGCGGGCATGCCATGCTGAGCGGTCCTGTGCCAGTGTCTCCCATGTTGCACAATCAAATCCAAAGTTCTTGAGAGAGACCTTGAGAGTGTCCTTGTATTGCTTCTTCTGACCACCTTGTGAACGCCTGCACCATGTGAGTTCTCCATAAAATAGTCTTTTTGGCAAGTGTACATTTTGCATTTGAACAATGTGAACAACCCATCAGAGTTGTGCTCTCTGAAGCATAATTTGAATGCTTGGCAGTTTAGTTCGAACAAGGACTTCAGTGTCTGGTACCTTATCCTGCCAAGTGATCCTCAGAATCTTCCTAAGACAGTTCAAATGGAAGCAATTCAGTTTCCTGGCATGGCACTGGTAGACTGTCCATGTTTCACAGGCATACACGTTGTGCTGAGCACAACAGCTCTGTAGACCTTCAGTTTGATAGTCATTTTAATACCTCTCCTTACTAATGAAGTTCCAGTCTATTTCAGTTTAGGTGACTTTGCTACTAGTTTACCTAAGCAATCAAATTCTGCTGAATCCTTTCAAATTCGCTTCAATTCTGCTTATTCTCTAGTAGGTAAATTCATTTCATACTAGAATAAAATTTATCACCCTCCAGGAAGGGACAAAGGTGTGTGCTTTTTGCACTCAATCTTAATCCTAACTGCAAGCCTCCCGAATCCACTCAGATGTTTTAGCAGTTACAAAAAAATTTAAACCCTAATTTGGCAATCCACGGTAAAGATATTACATTTCAGTTACAATTTTTGGTCTCTAGTTTATAATGCCATAAATTTGTACAAATCAGGGAAAAGATTTTCTTCTTTTTCTTTATCTCTGCAGTCTCCAATGTGGTCAGGATTATGGAGGCAGAAAGAATCTCAGGTAACCTATAGCTAGGAGAGTTGTTTTGAGACTCCACCTTCCAAGCTTTCTTTCTTTGCTTTCTCACAGCAATTTCTTTTATGGGTGGAAAAGGGTTCCCCTACAAAGTTCTCCAGGTAAAAAGACCTATGCACACTAGAGAACTTCTCAAGGCAAAGCCTTTATCCTCTGTCTTTGGCAGCCCCTTTTTGGGGCCTGCAAAAAATCTTTACTTTCTTCTCAATTGTTCCCTATAAAAGAGTGCCACGGTCTTTGTTTCTTCCTTTCCTCCAAGCCAATATTTTTCAAGTTTGGTTTTTAAAATATGCAGTTGGCAATAATCAAAGGTCCTGTATTTATTTATATGGCCAATTTTGTTTATACAATTCTCCAAACTGAGCTCTACTGCTCAAGTTTTGGAAATGAGGCTTGAATAGTCCTGATTTCCTAGCAATTTTCCCTTCCCCCAAGCTTTTAATAGCTTGCCTAATGTCAGCAGAGAGTCAGCAGGAGGTTTACTCTGCTCTAATTACATATTGATACTAGCACTCCCTTAAATTTTTCTGATCCTGAACAGCCTAATGTTGGGAAAGAACCTGTACTCACTAGCTCTTCCTGCATGCAGTTTCCATTTCTTCACGCACAAATAAGAAAAAAAATCAAAGTTTGAATTCTGGACTTAATTCTCTTTATCCCCTATGAGTTTGGGGAGTTTAATTTACCAAACAGTTCACAGTTGACTAACCTACTCTGATCCACCATTGGACAAAGGCCCAAGTACCAGCTGCAAAATCAGAGTAGACCCTCAGTGACAGCCAAATGGGCAAAGGGCCCCACCCTCAATATCCAAGCTAGTCTCACTAGATTATTAAAAGAAATCTAGGTTAGGCCATAAAGCTCTCATCAGTTACAGCAAACTCAGAAAAACTCAGACACAAAGAAATTACTAATACACCAAGGCAACACATGTTGGATTTGATTTATGTTCTGCTTTTTATGGACAGAAGTAAGCAATTTCCATATAATAGAAAGACAATCTTGTTTCAAAGGAGGAGATGGAATTAGCACTGCCTCAGCTCTTGATTGATCCATGTTTCAAATGAGATGATAGGATTATTAAGCATGTGCCACCACCATCTTACACAGGCTACATGCCTCATATTCAAAGTTTTCTTTTTATATTTTGCTCTGTATATGGAAATTTTTTATGGGTGTTCAAATTTAAAATAAAAAATTAAAAAAGCTAGCTACACCTTCAACAGGAATGTTATAAAAAAGATTTCAGTGCAGGACATTTTTCAGAACTGATATTTAAAAAAAGACTGATAAGATTTCTTATTCAGTTAGCCTAAGTATTTTAGACTATAGTATTATTTTTAATCAATAAATTTAAATTAATATAATTTATTTGTATCAAAACATAAACCAATTTGTATAAATTTATTTATAATCAATTTAGAGAAGTTTAACAAATAAAGAGTCCCAATAGTATTTTGTGATGTGTAGTTTAAAGAGGAAACAGAGGTGGGGAGGATGGAGGCCTTACAGTATGCTTCCACTTTACCAATTTATATGTTAGTTTTATTGATAATTGCTACATTGTATCATTTTAGTAAATGTAGTATGAGTAGTTTACTTCTTTATTGTGTTTTACTGAATATTTCCCACAATTAATCAATCTATTGATTTACCTGGAAATTCAGATTTCTTCTGATTTTAGAAGTAGGCATAATCAACAACAAAAAAAGGACATTGAAAAGAAAGGTCAAAGAACTGGGAAACTGCAAGGTAATTTGTAGCAAACCATTTAGTCAACACTCTGTGAAATAGAAAATCTATTGGATAATTTTAAAATACCAGATACACTGACAGTAGGAGATACTATTGGGAACTAATCTATATACCTCCTTCCAAAAATAAGGGGTTGTTCAAGAGACTAGATGAGCAATGCTTCAATACACAGACCTCTTATACCTATACAGGAGGGCAGAAGGAAGAGAAGAGGGAAGAAGTGAATGTTGAAAACTAAAAATACTAAATGAAATGAAATGAAAACTAAAAAACTAAAAATAAATAAATGAATTTTTTTTTTTAAAGAAGTTCTGGACTAGATAATGACCATGTGAACTTTGAAGTTCTGCTGTGCCCATTGGCTTCAGTAGCAGGATTCTTTAGAACAGGAAGCAGTGTCCCTCAGTAAAAGTCCCCTTTAGCAACATCCACATCAGGAACTGAGAGGCACTTTGAGGTGAAACTAGCTACACCAAAGAAAAGCAGCTTCAGAGCTCAGCAGAAAGTTAGACCTAATGGGAGATTTCATGAGGATTACACGAAGAGAAGAAAAGACTTCCAAAAATCAGGAGTGCTAAATATACTCCTTTGACCCATGAGCTCTCTAAGTTTGAACCCACTCTTCCTGGGACTCTGAAAGCACTTGAATGTTCTTTGTTTAGGGAGATGTTTGGATACCAGCTGTTCTTATACCATTTTAGTAAATACACATATTTTTGGGGGGAGGCAATTGGGGTTAAATAACTTGCCCAGGGTCATATAGCTAATTAATATCTGGGGCCAGATTTGGTCTCAGGTCTTACTGACTCCAGGACTGGTGCTCTGGGGACAGCTGCACCATCTAGCTGCCTCATTAATGCATATTTTCTTTTTTTTTTTTTATTTTGTAATGTTTAACAATCACTGCCATAGAATTGCGATTTTATCCCTTCCCACCTACTCCCCACTACCCCCCTCCCTCCCCACGACTGCATACAATTCTGTATAGATTCTACATATACTTTCCTATTGAGTATATTTTCACTATAGTCATGCTATGTAGTCAGACTAAGATAAATGAAAGAAATCATATAACAAATCAGAACATGATACACAAACACATACACATACACAAACATGATCTGCTACAATATGTGAGTGACTTCCATATTTCTCTCTCTGAGTGTGGCAGGCATTTTGCCTTGAGATCCTCCATTGGGATTTTTTTTTTTTTTGGTAAGAAGTTCTTGTGTTATTACAAAAATGTAAGTCTAGCAGAAAAAACTCTCACACACTGTGGTTGTTGCTGTGCATAAAGTTCTCCTGGTTCTGCTCCTTTCACTCAGCATCAGGTCATATAAGTCCTTCCAGGCCTCTCTGAAGTCTTCTTGTTCATCATTTCTTATGGCACAATAGTACTCCATTACATTCATATACCATAATTTATTCAGCCATTCCCCAATTGATGGACATCCCCTTGACTTCCAGTTTTTGGCAACTACATAGAGTGCTGCTATAAATATTTTTGTACATGTGGGACCCTTTCCCATTTTTATGACCTCTTGGGGATATAGTCCTAGTAGCGATATTGCTGGGTCAAAGTGTATGCACATTTTTGTAACCCTTTGGGCATAGTTCCAAATTGCTCTCCAGAATGGTTGGATGCGCTCGCAGCTCCACCAACAATGAATTAGTGTTCCAACTCTCCCACATCCTCTCCAGCATTTATCATTTTCTTGTTCTGTCATGTTTGCCAATCTTATAGGTGTGATGTGGTACCTCAGAGTTGTTTTGATTTGCATCTCTCTAACCAATAGTGATTTAGAGCATTTTTTCATATGATTATAGATAGCTTTAATTTCTTCCTCTGAAAATTGCCTGTTCATATCCTTTGACCATTTATCAATTGGGGAATGTAATGCATATTTTCTAAACATTCAGTGAATCTGATTGGCTGGTAATCGAGGGGGAGCACACTAATAGAGGCTCATAAGTATTAGTATTAGAAAAATACCCCCAAGCCCTTAGCATTATGACTGGAACTTTAAGGGAAGAAGTCGTCAACTATCTTTTGTTGATCTGATTCACACCTGCTGTGGGGTTTGGGATAGTGAGTTCAAAGAGGGATCTTCACTATGAAAGAAGCAAGGAGATTGAATAATTTAGATCAAATATCAGAAATAATTTAGATTAAAAAATGAATAGCTCACTTAGGAGAAGGGCCAAATCTAGGTGTACTATAGGAGAAAGACATAGTTCACCCATGGGTAAGACAGAAACTAAGTCCACTGTACCAGAAAGAAGAAGCTCTCCTGTGAATAGGACTAAAGCTATGATCTCTGAGTCAAACAAAGAAAAACTATCTGGGGCAAAACTAAGGTTAGATATATCAGAGTGGAAGGATGCTTCTGACTTAAGATTGGAATTGTCTCTGGGAGGGCCCAGATCTTCCCAACAATGTTGGGAAATTCATAGAAGCCTCATAGACTGTACCTATGTGTTTGTAACAACACGATTGGCAAGAAGTATTTCCTTGGCAGTAAAACAGCCGACCAAGTGTATGCTGCATTCATTGAATCCTGCACTTCAATACAGAGCTGGGAAAATCTCTCCAATTTTGTGATTTCTGTGAATTCCATATTACAAAGACTCAGATGCCTGCAATAAGGCCTGAAGGAGACAATACAATCATACTGAACTGAAAGTACAGTCACCTCATATGCCATGAAATAATGAGAACTCAGTTGGACAGTGGAGAAAGTTCTTATACAAAACCAGCCAGATTTTGAAGAACTGATAGAATTAATCCACATAATGGAATGCAATTGCAAAGTTGATACAAGGCAAACACACTGGATATTGACAGTCAAAGGCAGAAGCTCTCAAGGATGCTCATGAACCATGGACAAGGTAATGGGATAAAAGAATGGAGATCTTAAAGTCTTACACATGAATAAATATTACTATTAGAAGACAATCAGAAAGGCAGAATTTTCCCTCAATTGGAAAATATGGAAAAAGTAGTCAGTAGTAGCAGGTTGGTTGGTTGCATTAATAAAGAGAATGGAACTTTGGTAATACAGAACTGAAGTCCACAGAACCAGCACTGGGAAAAGGAGAAATGGCCAGGAAAAGGAGACAGACAAGGCCAGGAAAAGGAAACAAGGCCAGGGAAAGTTAACCCACGTCCTCAAATAGTAATCAAGATAATCATTTGAAGCAGAGCCAAGATGGCAAATTCGAGGCAGCAGCCCAGCTGAATTCTCCCAAACAACTTTAAAATAAATCCTTAAAATCAAATTTTGGAACTGCAGAGCCAGCAAAAGGTTATGGTGATACATTTTTCCAGCCTAAGACAACCCAGGAGATTAGCAGGAGAGGTCTGTGACACTGGAGTAGGAGCCAGACAAAAGCCCAGGCAGTGGCAGCATTAGTACTGGGCCTTGGTGGTGACTGTAACAGAAGCTACAGCAGCTTTGGGAGCTCTCAGTTCAGATTCAGAAAGGGTGAAACAACTGATCAAAAAGAGATTACAGGGGACACTTTGCTGGCACTGAGTGCAGCAGCAACTGATTGACAACTCTATTTCCCACATGTACTCTGGGTCACAGTTCCAGGATGGAGAAGAGTGCTTGTGGTCTACAACGAAGCAGGGGCCCTTTTTGGGTAAAGCCCAGACACAGATCAAGAGAGCAATGAACACATTTTCCCCAGGTCATATCACTGCGGAAATCCTAAAAACTTGCAGACCCCAAGAGTAGCTCTGAAAACAACAGTACAAAAAAAGCCTGAAGCTTAGGACAGTGCCTTCCCATCCCCAGGTGGGCAAAGCCCAACTTTAACATAAGGTTCAAAGTCAAAAAATAGACTGGAAAGACTGGCAATCAAAAAAAAGAGCAGGAAGAGCTACTACAGTGCCAGAGAAGATCAAAACATAATCCCAGAAGAAGATAACAATGTGAAAGTAGCTACAAGCAAAGAAAGCCTCAAAGAAAAATCCTAATTAAAACCCAACAAGTGTCAATGAAAGTGGTGAAGAAAAAACTGGGAAAAGAAATGAACAATGCAAGAAAAATTTTTAAAAAATTAACCATTTGTTAAAAAATATGCTGAAGAAAATAACATCTTAAAAAGCAGATTGGCCTAATGATAAAAGAGGCACAAAAATTTACTGAAGAAAAGAACTTCTTGAAATATAGTTAGTCTTTCACAACGTGACTTTTATGGAAGTCTTTTGCATAATGACACATGCATAACCTATATTGAATTGTTTGCCTTCTCAGTGGGGTTGGGTGGGGAGGGAGGAAGGGAGAGAAGTTGGAATTCAAAGTTTTAAAAATGAATGTTAAAAATTATTTTTACATGCAAATAGGAAATAAGAAATACAGGTAATGGAGTATAGAAATCTATCTTGCCCTACAGAAAATAGAGGAGATGGAGATAAAGCAAGGGAGGGGTGTGATAGGAGGGAGGGCAGATTGGGGAAAGGGGTAATCAGAATGCACGGTGTCTTGGGGTGGGAGGAGGGAAGAAATGGGGAGAAAATATGGAACTCAAAATCTTGTGAAAATGAATGTTGAAAACTAAAAGTAAATAAATAAATTTTAAAAAAGAAGAAAAAAGAACTTCTTAAAAAGCAGAATTAGCCAAATGGAACAAAAGGTACAAAAACTCACTAAAAAAATAATTCCTTACAAATTTGAATTGGGCAAGTGGAAGCTAATGAATCCATGAGATATTAAGAAAAAATAAAATAAAGTCAAAAGAGTGAAAAAAATAGAAGAAAATGTGGAAAATCTTGTTGGAAAAACAACTGACTTGGAAAATAGTTCAAGAAGAGATAATTTAAGATTACCTGAAAGCCATGATTGAAAAAAGAGCCTAGACATGATATTTTAAGATATTATAAAGGAAAACTGCCCTGATATCTTTGTTGTAGGGAGTAAAATAGAAATGGAAAGAATCCACCAAACACCTTCTGAAAGATCCCAAAATGAAAACTCCAAGCAATATTATGGTCAAATTCTAGAGCACCTAGGTCAAGGAGAAATTATTCAGGCAGCAAGAAAGAAACCACTAAAATATTGTGGAGCCACAGTCAAGATTACACAACATTTAGCAGCTTCCACATTAAAGAAACAGAGAGGTTGCAATATGATATTTCAGAAGACAAAGGAACTAGGATTATGACCAAGAATAACCTACCCAGAAAAACTGAGTATAATCTTTCAGGGGAAAAAATGAACATTTAATGAAATAGAAGACTTTCAAACATTCCTGATGAAAAGACCAGAGCTAAATAGAAAATTTGACATTCAAACACAACACTTGAGAGAAACAGAGGTAAGCATAAAAGAGTAATCCTAAGAGACTCAATAACATTAAACTGTTTACATTCTTATATGGGAAGATGATACATGTAACTCCTAAGACTATTATTATTATTATTATTATGTCAGTTTGAAGGAGTTCACATAGACAGTGGACATGTGTGTGAGTCTATTATGTTAGGATGATCTAAAAAAAAATGAAGTAGTGAAAAAGAGAGATGCACTGGGAGAAGGGGGAAGGGAGTGGTGGAATGGGGAAAATTTTCTCACATTAAAAAATGGTGAACAAGGAAGAGTTTTTACAGTGGAGGGGAAAGTAAGGGGGAAGATGGAAGGTAATACTTTAACCTCACTCTCATTAAAATTGTTATTCCCTCTTTGAAAAGAGGGAAGAATATATATACACGCACACACGTATATATATATATACACACACTCTCAGTTGGGTACATAAATCTATTGTGGGGATTACAATTGTCCAACCTACAATAAAAGATATTGAGGCAGAGCTCTGAGCCAATGGTATGGGTCCATAGTCCCTTCTAATGAAATGGACCTCAGATCTTCCTCATGACCTGAGATGTCCCCTTCTTCCAGTATCCTGTTTTTATAGGGTTTCCAAATATGCCAAAGAGGCATGGTGAAATACAGGATCTCATTGGTTGATAGACCTTGCTTTTGAGGGTGCAAAATGGCCTATTAGTGAAGGGGGGGATACGTTGGGTGAAATATGGGCCATCTCCACTGACTAAGTGGTCATAAGATGGTCATCTGCTCATGTTGGACAAGAGAGAATGGTCTGAAGTTACAAAAACAAGTTGGGGGACTTTCCAAAGCATCAAGGCATCCCCCACCCCATGCTGGGTTTGAACATGGAGTTTGAGTAAAACAAGATGGAGATATCTTTGTCAGCATCCTTGTGGTTGTACAAGTGAATCTCTTAACTTGGTAAACAAGTAGTGAACATTATATTGAAGTTTGTGACCCACTATAAGAACCTGTCTATCCCTATATGATTCATGTAGTATATTAAACTGTTTGAAATACAGTAGGGGCCCAAATGGATTATTTCTCACATTATCTTACTCAATAAAGAAATATGAGGCAAAGGGAAAAAGAAAAAGAGGACCCAAGGTGATAAAGGGGAGGATAGACTAAGGGAGGCAGTGGTCAGAAGCAAAACAGATCTTTGAGGAGGGATGGGATAAAAAAAGAAAAGAGAGAGAAACATAAACAGGAGAAAACAGAATGGAGGGAGATACCCAGTTAGTAATTGTCACTGTGAATATAATAAGTTCATCCATAAAATGGAAGTGGATAGTAGAATGGATATTGTTTACAAGAGATACACTTGAAATAAAAAGACACATGCAGAGTTAAAATAAAGACCTGGAGCACGATCTATAATGCTTCAGCAAGAGTAGCAATCATGATCTCAGACAAATCAAAAGTATAGATAAGCATGGAAACTAGATTTTGCATAGACAATGAGGTAATATCAAAAATATTTTTACAGTAAGTCTCTCTGATAAAGGCCTCATTTCTCAAATATATAGAGCACTGCGTTAGATTTATAAAAATAAAAGCCATTCTCTAGTTGATAAATGGTCAAAGGATGTGAATAGGCAGTTTTCAGACAAAAGAATCAAAACTATCTATAGTCATGTGAAAAATTACTCTAAACCACTGTTGATTAGAGAAATGCAAATTAAAACAACTCTGAGGTAACACTTCACAACTATCAGAAGTGACAAATGCTGGAGCAGATGTGAGAAAATAAGTACACTACTTATTTTACCTATTATATTATCATTTATTATTTTATTTATTTACTTGTAAAGTGTTGGTGGAGTGGCAACTAGTCCAGCCATTCTGAAAAGGCTATAAAACTGTGGTCATGCCCTTTGACCCAGAAATACACTACTAGATCTGTAACCCAAAAAGCTGAAAGAAAAAGGAAAAAGAAAATGTTTATTGCAATCTCTTTTGTGGTGGCAAAGAATTAGAAATTGAGGAGGATGCTCATCAATTGAGGAATCACTAAACAAGTTGTGACTTATGTTTGTGATGGAGTACTATTATGCTATTAGAAATGACAAGCAGGGGGTTAAAAACATGGCAAGATCTGTATGAACTGATGCAAAGTGAAATGAGAAGAATCAGGAGATCATTGTGAACAGTTGACAGCAATGTTGTAAAGATGATCAACTGCGAAAGACTTGGCTACTCTGGTTAGTACAGTGAGTCAAGACAATTCTAAAAGGACTCAAAATGAAAAAATTACTAACCACCTCCAGAGAGAATACTGATGAATTCTGAATACAAATTGAAGTATAATTTTTTTGCTTTTTTTTTGGTCTTTTTTTTGCAGTATGGCTAATATGGAAAGGTTTTGCATGATTTCATATGTATAATTGACATATATATATGTATCAATTGCATAATTGATATCATTTTGCTTGCCTTCTCAGTAAGTGGGGGAGGAGTAGGAGTGAGGGAAAGAATTTGGAACTCAAAATTTAAAAAGAAAAGAATGTTTAAAATAAATAAGTAAATAGTGATACAAAACCCCAAATACTTACTTAATCATTGACTTCTTACGGGTCTAGTGTACCTGAATTTGTAGGACTCCATACAGAGGTAGCAGTGAAGATTGCACATGTAGAATGTTCTGTTGTTTGAAGTAACCATTGTATTACAATTATTCTATAAGAAAAATCTGAGAAAATAATACCTTTTGAATGGGCTTGGACTTAGAGGACTGAAGGATGAAAACTACTCAAATCTGGGATATGTTAGAAATTTCCCCAGGAAGTTGAATACAGTAGACACTGGGCCTCTGGCATGTCCAGACTCACTACCTATTAATGGAGTATTAGCATTGACTGGAATCAGTTCTAGGTTGTTCAAGATACTAGTAGGATACTTTAAATAATTGACTAGAACTGAATACCTGTACACTTTGACCATCTTACAGCTAGTACAGAGATCTACAGGAGAACAGAGACAAATGATAACAGTAACCATGACAAAAGCATTTGCTTTTTAATCTTCAAAGTAAATCCTGGGAAATTCAATTTTGTTGATCCTCCATCAGTTAAGGCAGCTGCTCAGTGAGAAGGCAAGTGTATTCTCAAAGTGTGAACAGTACCCACCAGATCCAGCTAACCAGCTTCCAACCATTTTGGGAACGATCTAGGAAGATTCCTTTAACAATGATGGATTTAACCTGCCAGTCAATGGCACCATCACAGGGCATCATGGCATTTCATATGCTCCTCCTATAGAAGTGGTACAGAAGAAATAATTGAAAGATGCAATTGTGGGGCAGCTAGGTGGTACAGTGGATAGAGAGGAACAGGAAGGAAGGAAGAAGGAAAGAAAGAGAAAGAGGGAGAGATAAAGAAGGAAGGAAGGAAGAAAAAAGATATAAATGCATGTAAATTTCTGGGTTTTGAACAAGAGAATGAAAGCAGAACAGAACACCCTGATAAGAGCTAGAGATGCTCTGAACTCTCTGTTAGACAACCAGTGCAGGATTCATGCATAGTTACTACCCAGTTACTATGGCAGAAGAAAACAAAGAGATTTCTTTTTTCTGCCCAGTTAGATTTAGCAATGCCATGCAAATTTCACGTAGTCAGAATCTGAGACTCAATAAACATTTACTAAGCCTAAGGTACTGTATGTGCTAAGTGTTGAGGGATACAAGGAAATACACAAAGATCCATAAGACAGTTCTGGACCTCAAGGCGCTCATTCTCTAATGGGAGAGACATAAAAAGAAGCTGAAAAGTTGGTGGGGAATGATAGGGGGAGAAGGAGATGGTAGGTACCTTCCCTCCACCCCCACTTCCCCCAAGCAGAGAAAAGGGGGGGTCTCAAGGCAAAAGGTGCTGAGAAGGAGTGAGTTTCAGAGTTGATTCCATTTTGCAGAATGGAAATGATAAAATAGCTAACTGGGAGTTTTGGTGAATGATAGGTATTGACACTGAAATGGGTTAAAATGGTTTATTGATACTCACAGTCAAGGATAGCACAGGAGAGTTTGGACAGATACAATCTCCCTTAGTCCATTGTCCCACAGGGCAACATGCAATATACTTTCCGGTCAAAGACTCAAACAAAGGGTAAGCTGACGCACTGTCGTGTCAAGAGTGAGTTGATAAGATGGAGAAGCCATGATGCAGTAACGAAAAGGAGGTACATTCTAAAAAATTAACCAGGAAAGCTTACTCAAGATGAGGAAGGTTGAACTGTAACTATGCCACATCAGCAAGCTTGCTGGAGAGCTTCAGTAGTCAGGTTTAACTAGATATGTACCAGGGTTGTATAGCAGGAGATGGAGAGTGGGACCATAGACTCCTCTGGATATTCAACCAATTTAAGTGTACGCTCCAAAGCATCTCAGGGGGTACTTTCCACTATCCATTCATGGAGTAAGTAATTGGAGTTACAAACTACCTGGAATGGTGGTGTACCTGGATGACATATTTGTCTTTGGGAAGATGCAGAAAGATCACAAGGAAAGGCTGATGTGTCAAAATATTTTGGAAATATCCTGTTTTCCAAAGCTGAGGCTCAGCAAGCAGGCTGTGCCCTGAGCTTGTCGTAACAACAGTCCTTTGTGTTCTGGATGATCTCACCCTCTGGCAAAATGTATTGCATGAGGTATTCACTCCCTGTTTCCCAGGGACCTGAGAGCCAACATCCATTATGTCCCTGAAAGGCTCACAATTCCTGTTGCTTGTTATTCGACTGTTCCTGTAACAGAACTCTGGTTCTATACCCCACAAAAGTAAACCCAATGCCCAAGACTTGGGACAATATTGTTCCCACAGGACCTATGGGAACAGTAACTCAAGACCTAAAAATGATTATGTCACAGACTAGCCCAGTATGTATATATAAGCACTGCCAAAATTCTAAAGCTCTCCTACTCAAGAGAGCTTTCACTTGTGTTTTCTTCTCTCTGAAATGAATTAAACCACTTCTTGATTCTTGATACACATGCCTCTGGCTTGCTCTGGTTTTTCTCCAGCCATTCCCAGGTTAGAGACTGGTTTGTCTGGACTGCATTCGAAATTCTCTTGACAGATAAAGTAAGGGTTGATTCAAATCAGAAGAAAAATGATCTGCAGCTTCTAATCACAAGTATCAATTTCATAATGTCAAGAATGTGGATCACACACAGTATCTCCAAAAGGTGTGAATACCAACCCAGAGAAAAGAGAAGTACTCCTGGCTTGGTCAGTCCACAAAGCCTTTGAGATCTAAGGACATTTCTAGGATTTGGCTTTTATTATGGCAAATTTATTTGAAAAAATATATTTCTATTGCTAAACCACTAATGATCTCACTAGTGCTTACATGTTTGAAAAGAACCAGAAGCAGAAGGACAAAAGAAAAAGGTTGATTTGTTTTAAAAATCACTAAGCCCTTTGGAGCCCAGTGAATGGACAGATGTGACTAAACTTTCAGACACTTGGCCAGCTCCCTCAGTAAGCCTCAATAATACCATCCTGAGGAGCTCTGGAGTCTTCCTGTAACAAGAGAGAGAGGTAGTCATGTAAACCAATTACATTTTCTGGCAGATGGCTGAACTAGAGTCTTATAAACCTCCATCCCCCACCTCCCAATCCCCAACCCTAATACACAAGCTGGAGTTCCTGGCCTTAAAAAGAACTATCATTGAGAAGTTCAAGAACCAGTTGTGTGAGCAAAGTTGCGCATGTGGACAGACAACAATCCACTGACATATTTTGACCAGGCCAAGTTAGATATTGTTTGCCAAAGATAGGTATCATCAATCAACTACTATTAATTCAGTATTCATTGTTAGCCAGAGAAGACTAGTGTGGATACAGATTGCAGGCCCCAAAGACCATGTGACACTGAAGTTATGATCATCCTATTGGAAGAATGTGGCTGTATGTGACACACAGGGAGCTGGAGAGGTAAATGGCCATACAGCTGGGATTTTGGAACTTTCACCAGAAAGCATGCCTCTGAACCAACCTCCTCTGTCTCAGCTGTCTGTGGATGACTGGTGACAAGAGCAGATCACTGATAAGGAACTGTGAGGAACGACACATGCCAAGAAAAGAAGTGGGGATCCTAAAGGACTAAAGTCCTTTGAAGACAACTTACTGTTGAGACAATGAAAGAAGTTGGAGCTGTGTAATGGAATGCTGTTCTAGAGCATTATGCTTTTGCATGGCTCTAATTATTCAATCAAGCAATAATCATTTCTCAAGTGACTACTATGTGACTAGACACCGTACTAGGTGATGGAATCAGAAAGATAAAAAAGTTTCATTCCATCAGGAGAGACAACATGCATGTAGCACACATACGTAATAAACACACATAAAATATATGTGTATAAGTGGCCTTTCTATTATGCACAGAACAATGCAAGAAGATATCTTCTGATTGCTTCTCACTATTTATAACTCATTAATGGGTTGCTGGCTTTGGCTTTATTCTGTCTTATTCTGTTGATACTAGTATTAAAGGAATGACCTAGCCCTCAGCATGATTCTTCCTTCTGTCCTTAAATCTTTGACCTATCTGAAGGGTCAAGTAGAGAGTACCCTTTCCCTCAGCAGAACGCATGATCTGAACAGGCAAGCCTGTACCTAGGATGGAGCCACTTCCTTTGTTATGTTTTTCTTTCTTTTGGCCCTGTATGAGCTCAAAAGGGCTGGAGTCCTTTAGTTATAGTTTAATGACTCAGAGAGAAGGTTTCAGCAGTGGCAGGAATGGATTGGTGCCCAGGGAAGAATTGGCATCATAGAGAGGGCACAGGAAAGAAGATTCCATTTGGCATATGACCAAACTGTAAGGCAAAATATAAACTGCAGTGACCCTGCATGAGCTCTTTCTGTTCACAAAAGGCATTAATATTAGTTTTCCAATTGATTGTACTAGGAGTAATTAGTTATTAGATTCTGTTCTAATCATTCTATGATTTTTTGCTGCTTAACTTTCCTTTTTTCTGTGTGGGAATAAACTACCTGTTCAATAGCTGACTCAGATTTGTAAATAGATGTGATGGGACCAAATGATTCCTTGATGCCACTTCCTTCCTCTCACCTAGAACATGAGGAGACTTTACCTAAAAGAAGACAAAGTTGCTTCCAGATGTGCTTGGCCTCCATGATTAGCACCCCTCACCTCTATCAGTGATGCAGCTTCCTTTCTTCCTCTCCTCTCTAACTCAGGCTTAGGACAAAGCTGTCCCTGGAATTTGGTTGACCTCAACTTCCCTGATGCATTTTCCTGGTTGTCTAGGAGCAAATAAAACTCAGACACATGGAGTCTATGCCTCTCAGATTCAGTGCCCATACAAGTCATCTTATGCTGCCCTTCTGACCAGACAAGTTTCCTTTCAAAGACAAAGGGAGTTGCTTCCAGAGAACCTAAATGCCCCTGTATCCTTGGTACAACTCTCTACTGTGTTAGGGCAAAGCAAACCTCTTTGGGCTAAATGTTCATTGATGTACCAGTGCCTCATTTTATCCCAACGTTGAATCTAAACTAAGATAGTGTTGGTGTTAGAGCATACCTCTGACAATAGGATACATTTTTTTTTAATTCTTCCCTTTTTTGGAAAACACTAGACTATAGTCAAATGTTCTGTAATTAGCAACTTTTCGGGAAAGCCAAGTCAGTGAGGATGAGAAATGAGGAACCTACTTTCCTTACTAAAAAGTCAGGTTTCTCCCAGAGCTGAACTCTGGGCAAAGGTCAAGAATACCTGTGGCTCCAGCCAACCAATGTCCAGTTATCCACTACAGAAAATACAAAATAAATACACGGCCAAATTTTGAAGGAGGAGGCACTAGTGGGGTTGGGAAAGATCCCATGTAGAACAAAGGTTCTTAGTCTTTTTTGTATCATGGACTCCTTTGACAGTCTGGTGAAGCCTATGGACCCCTTCTTAGAACAATATTTTTTACATGCATGAAATAAAATAAAGTTGAATACATAATATTACAAAAGAAACCAATTGTATTGAAATAGTGTTATCAAAATATGTATTTTCTAAAACCAAGTTCACTGACCTCAGGATAGGAACTCCTAATATGGAAGGTATAATTTGATGAGAGTTTGACTGGAAACAAGAGATTCTAAGAGGCAGAAGTGAGGTAGGAATGGATTCTAAGTCAGTGCAAAGGAGATGCTGCCATGTCCTACTTGAAGAACAAAAATGACAATATGACAGAACCATAGAGGGCAGTATGGCATGTAATGTATTAAAAAGTTGGAAAGGTAAGTCTGTTCTGAAGTAATGAGTATCTGAAGATAATATGAGTTTCATTATTACTCAAAAGAGATAATACAAAGACTCGTTAAGGAAACTGATCAGATTTTAAATGTCCCACTGTCCAGACTACAATATTTAGTTGGATGATGGTACACTAATCCCAAAGAAAGGCACTTGGCCCTTAAATCAAGGAAACACCCAGGGACATGTATGACTCTAGGCTAAAGGTATTGGTGCTCTGATATAATGCAATAAATCTTAGGTGGACCCTTGGTTCTGCATGACAGTGGCAGAGGGATGGGTGCTACATTAGTCAAAAAGGAGAGACAACTTCTGTGGCATTTCATCCTTTGAAGTTCTATAATAAGTGGCAAGCGACTCTTTCCCTGGACTTCTCATGAGCGGTACGAGAAGGTTCGCTCTTCCCCCACTCTGACCACATAGAGGTTTGGAGCACATGGCAGCTGAAACACTTATGTTGCCTTAAGTGAAATCAGAGCCTGGTTCTTGAGTTTCTGCTTTTGTTTGATTTCTTTCTTTAGTATAGGTGACTAAGCAGCATTCTTATTTATTTATTTATTTAACTTTTCAGCATTCATTTCCGCAAAAGTTTGGGTTCCAAATTTTCTCCCCATTCCTCCCCTCCTCCCTTCCCAAAATGCCAAGCATTCTAATTACCCCTATTACCAATCTGCCCTCTCTTCTAACATCCCTCCCTTCCCTTATCTCCATCTTCTCTTTTGTCCTGTAGGGCAAGATAAATTTCTATACCCCATTACCTGTATGTCTTATTTCCCAGTTGTATGCAAGAACAATACTCAACAGTTGTTCCTAAAACTTTGAGTTCCAACTTCTCTTTCTTCCTCCCTCCCCACTCATCCCCAGAGGGAAGACAAGCAATTAAATATAGGCTATATATGTGTAGTTTTTCAAATAGTCATGTTGTGTAAGACTAACTATATTTCCCTCCATCCTATCCTCCTCCCCATTTCTTCTATTCTCTCTTTTTGATCTTGTCCTTCCCCAAGAGTGTTGACTTCTAATTGCTCCCTCCTCCCATTGCCCTCCCTTCCATCATCCCCCCCACCCTGCTTATCCCCTTCTGCCCAACTTTCCTCTATTGTAAGATGTTTTCATACCGAAATGAGTGTGCATTTTACTCCTTCCTTGAGTTAAATGTGATGAGAGTAAGCTTCCAGTTTTCCCTCTCACCTCCCCTCTTTGTCCCTCCATTGAAGTCTTTTTCTTGCCTCTTTTATGAGAGATAATTTGCCCCATTCCATTTTTCCCTTTCTCCTCCCAATATATTCTTCTCTCACCCCTTAATTTTGTTGTTTTAGATATTATCCCTTCCTATTCAACTCACTCTGTGCTCTCTCTCTCTCTATATGTGTGTGTGTGTTTATGTGTATAATCTCACCAGCTACCCAGATACTGAAAAAAGTTTCAAGAGTTACAAATAGTCTTTCCATACAGGAATGTAAACAGTTCAACTTTAGTAAGTCCCTTATGATTTCTCTTTCCTGTTTACCTTTTCATGCTTCTCTTGATGCTTGAGTTTGAAAGTCAAATTTTCTATTCAGCTCTGATCTTTTCAGCAAGAATGCTTGAAAGTCCTCTATTTCATTGAAAGACCATTTTTTCCCCTGAAGTATTATACTCAGTTTTGCTGGGTAGGTCATTCTTGGTTTTAGTTCTAGTTCCTTTGACTTCTAAAATATCATATTCCACGCCTTTTGATCCCTTAATGTAGAAGCTGCTAGACCTTGTATTATCCTAATTGTATTTCCACAATACTTGAATTGTTTCTTTCTAGCTACTTGCAATATTTTCTCCTTGACCAGGGAACTCTGGAATTTGGCCACAATGTTCCTAGGAGTTTCTCTTTTAGGATGTCTTTCAGGAGGTGATCAGTGGATTCTTTCAATATTTAGTTTTCCCTCTTGTTCTAGACTATCAGGACAGTTTTCCTTGATAATTTCATTAAAGATGATGTCTAGACTCTTTTTTTGGTCATGGCTTTCAGGTAGTCCCATAATTTTTAAGTTGTTTCTCCTGGATCTATTTTCCAGGTCAGTTGTTTTTCCAATCAGATATTTCACATTATCTTCCATTTTTTCATTCTTGTGGTTTTGTTTTGTGATTTCTTGGTTTCTCACAAAGTCATTAGCCTCCATCTGTTCCATTCTAATTTTGAAAGAACTATTTTCTTCAGTGAGCTTTTGAACCTCCTTTTCCATTTGGCCAATTCTGCTTTTGAAAGCATTCATCTCCTCATTGGCTTTTTGAACTTCTTTTGCCAATTGAGTTAGCCTATTTTTCAAGGTGTTATTTTCTTCAGCATTTTTTGGGGTTTCCTTTAGCAAGGTGTTGACCTGCTTTTCATGCTTTACTTGCATCTCTCTCGTTTATCTTCCCAGTTTTTCCTCCACCTCTCTAACTTGATTTTCAAAATCCTTTTTGAGCTCTTCCATGGCCTGAGCCCATTGGGTGGGCTGAGATACAGAAGCCTTGACTTCTGTGTCTTCCCTGATGGTAAGCATTGTTCTTCCTCATCAGAAAGGAAGGGAGGAAATGCCTGTTCCCCAAGAAAGTAGCCTTCTATAATCTTATTTTTTTCCCTTTTCTGGGCATTTTCCCAGCCAGTGACTTGACTTCTGAATATTCTCTTCACACCCACTTGGCCTCCAGATCCTCCCAGCCAATGCTTGCGGTCTGAGATTCAAATGCTGCTTCCCAGCGTCAGGGCTTTTGGTGGGGGCGGGGCTGCTATTCAGTCTGAGATTAAGTTCAGGTCCTCAGGTGGGGGCTGGGCCGCCACATGGGGCTCAGTTCCCTCAGGGGGTTTATGCAGAGACCTTCAACAATGGATCCTACTCCTGCCTGCTTTGGGAGCCCCCATCCACTGCTGCCTCCCAAGGGAGCCTGAGTTATGGGGACACCTCACTCCCCTCTTGGCCAGCCAAAAAGACCCTCTCACTGACCTTTGGAGCCTGTGGGTGGAGGGACCTGCTCGGCCATTGGAGATTCTGTCCCTGAAGCCTGCTCAGATCTGTTCCTCTCAGTGTCGTGTGACCAAGGCAGGGCTAGACTCTGCTCTGGGTCCAGTGAGTGATGGACCTATTGTGTCATTTCTTCAGGTCTCTCTGGAACAGAAATTTCCTCCACTCTGTTGTTCTGTGGCTTCTGCTGCTCCCGAATTTGTTGAGAGTTATTCTTTATGGGAATTTTATGGACTGTGGGTTAGGAGCTAGCATATGTGTATCTTTCTACTCCACTATCTTGGCTCCTCCCCCTGAATTACCTAATTTCATTTTTTTATATGATCCCATCCTATTCAATTCACTCTGTGCTCTCTGTCTCTCTGTCTGTGTGTGTGTGTGTGTGTGTGTGTGTGTGTGTGTGTGTGTGTAATCCCAACAACTACCCAGATACTGAAAAAAGTTTCAAGAGTTACAAATATTGTCTTTCCATGTAGGAATGTAAACAGTTCAACTTTTGTAAGTCCCTTATGATTTCTCTTTGCTGTTTGCCTTTTCATGCTTCTCTTGAATCTTGTGTTTGAAGGTCAAATTTTCTTTTCAGCTCTGGTCTTTTCATCAAGAATGCTTGAAAGTCCTCTATTTCATTGAAAGACCATTTTTTCCCCTGAAGTATTATACCCAGTTTTGCTGGGTAGGTGATTCTTGGTTTTAGTCCTAGTTCCTTTGACTTCTGGAATATCATATTCCATGCCCTTTGATCCCTTAATGTAGAAGCTGCTAGATCTTATGTTATCCTGATTGTATTTCCACAATTCTCAAACTGTTTCTTTCTAGCTGCTTGCAATATTTTCTTCTTGACCCTGGAACTCTGGAATTTGGCCACAATGTTCCTAGGAGTTTCTCTTTTTGGGTGTCTTTCAAGAGGTGATCAGTGGATTCTTTCAATATTTATTTTGTCCCCTGGTTCTGGAATATCAGGGAAGTTTTCCTTGATAATTTCATGAAATATGTCTAGGCTCTTTTTTTGATCATGGCTTTCAGGTAGTCCCATAATTTTTAAGTTGTCTCTCCTGGATCTATTTTCCAGGTCAGTTGTTTTTCCAATGAGATATTTCACATTATCTTCCATTTTTTCATTCTTTTGGTTTTGTTTTGTGATTTCTTAGTTTCTCATAAAGTCATTAGCCTCCATCTGTTCCATTCTAATTTTGAAAGAACTATTTTCTTCAGTGAGCTTTTGAACCTTCTTTTCCATTTGGCCAATTCTGCTTTTTAAAACATTCTTCTCCTCCTTGGCTTTTTGAAACTCTTTTGCCACTTGAGTTTAGCCTATATTTCAAGGTGTTATTTTCTTCAGCATTTTTTGGGGTTTCCTTTAGCAAGGTGTTGACCTGCTTTTCATGCTTTACTTGCATCTCTCTCATTTCTCTTCCCAGTTTTTCCTCCACCTCTCTAACTTGATTTTCAAAATCCTTTTTGAGCTCTTCCATGGCCTGAGACCACTGAATATTTATTTTGGATGTTTGGGATACAGAAACCTTGACCTTTATGTCTTTTCCTAATTCTAAGCTTTGTTCTTCCTCATCTGAAAGGATGGGAGGAGATATCTGTTCACCAAGAAAGTATCCTTCTATGGTCTTACTTTTTTCCCCTTTTAGGGGCATTTTCCTAACCAGTTACTTGACTTTTGTGTCCTTTGTCAAGAGTAGGGTACACTCTGGGAATCTGTGAAATCTTAGTTCCTCCAAGGTGGCACAATCAAATGTGTACTGGTCTGGGTGCAGAGAAGGATTTTCGTGCCCAGAATCTTAGCAGAGTTTCCTCTCCACAGCCACCTGGCCTCCAGTTCTGCCAAGCCAGCACTGGGGGGGATGGAATTCAATCAAGTTGTGGGGGAAGGGCCACCATTCAGTGCAAGACAAAGACCAGGTTCCCTTAGGGCCTTTACACAGGGTGGAGGCAAGAATCAGCTCCTCAGTGCCCCCAGGGGTTATTATGATCCAACAATGGTAGTCTGGGCTGCTGCAGGGGCTGCAGTGAGAACTGCTGCTGCCTGCCTGATGTGGCCTCTGCAGCCTCTGCCTGAGGCTGGAGCTATGGAATGGCCCTTCTCCCTTCCTGGCCAGCTGAAAAAAACCCGTCACTGACCTTTGGCGCCTGTGGGTTGAGGGATCTGAGAACCCGCTGCTACTGGGACTGGGGATTCCGATTTTGAGACTGGAGATTCCGCCCCCGAAGGCTGTTCTTGAACAGCCAAGCATGGCCAAGACTTCTCTCCACTGTGCATCCGGTGCAACAGAGAACAGACGTTTCCCATGGGCCTTTCAGGTCACCCTGGGCTGGAAATCTTCTCCACTCTATTGTTCTACACTTCTGCTGCTCCAAAATTTGTTGAGAGTCCCTCTCTATAGGTATTTTATGGGCTGTGTCTAAGCAGCATTCTTGAAATGGGTATTTTCAGTTTTGTGAGTTCAAGAGGACTGGTGCTCTTAGTCAGAGCTAAGGAGCAACCATCCTCTTCTTGGAGAAGAGACCACAGAAAAGAGAAGGCCTAAGACCTGGTCTAGCTTGTCAGAAGACATGAACCCCATGGGAGTTGTGTGCATAGCTGAGGTGAATCAGAAGCCAGTTCATCAGTCCTTTAAAATGTTTGATACTTTTTCTTTTCTGTTTTAAATAGCAGTCTCCTGGAAGTAGAAAATAGTTGTTAGAAGTTACTTCTTGCTTATGTCTTGTCAATGAATGTTGGAGTGTCTTTTGGTTTTACCATTTCTTTAGTGTAGTTAATCTATACTTGAGAACTTTTCTACTTCTCATTTTTTGATTCTAGATTTTAGACTCTAGACCCTAGAATCTAAATTAAAAAAAAAAAAAAGAACCTAACCTCTCTTTTCAGAGGCCAGGCTCTCCCAGTACTGAACCTAGTTAATATGTTTCTGGATCTGGAGGGTAGAGAACCCTTAGTAGGGTAAGAAAGAGAGCAATCACCCCAGATTACCTGGGCTCTGTAGCAGTTTTGTGTATGCATAATGATGACCTAAGTTTAAGAAGCTGGATAAGGGATGTCATAGAGGAAGTCTGTGATTGGGACCATGTAGTTAGGACTGTAATGTAACTCACAAAATCCTTATTTTTGTTGTGTATTATTTCTTGCCGCTCAATGTAATATCCATGTTGTAGTTACTGATTTCAAAAAACTGAGAATAAAATATGCTTTCTAAATAATTGTGATTCTGTGAATCACAGTCCTTTCCTTACAGCAGATGCCTTTGCTTCCTACCACACAAAGGATATTGAAGCCATCTCCTTCAACCCTCCTCCTCAAAACACTCTTTCTTTCTTCTTTCCCTCCTATTTTAGAGGAAAGGATATCCCTGATTCCTCCAAAAGCTAGTCCGTCTACCTATGTCTTTTATCTAATCTTTGCCTCCTTCGCCATGATCTGTGTCATCCCTACTTCCACCCCCAATGCATCTGCAATCTTTCTCTTTTCATTGGCTATTTTCCATATACCTACAAACCAATAGGTATCTCCAAAGCTTAAAAAAAAACTTTCCTCAACCTTTTACTTCATCCAGAAAATGGAAAGATTTTTTCAACATCAAACTTTTTGAAAATGTCTCTAAGACTAACACCTTCTCATCTTCACTCACTCCCTCCATAACCCTTTGTGAACTTACTTTCATCTTCATCACTCCATTGAAATTGGAGTTTCTCAAAGATCACCAATGATCTCCTAATCACCAAATCCTAAGGTCTTTTTTTTTTAAGGATTCTTTCTTCTTTAACTCTCTGCAGGGGGGAGGAGCCAAGATGGCAGAGTAGAAAGACACACATATGCTAGCTCCGAACCCACAGCCCATAAAATATCTGTAAAGAAGAACTTCCAACAAATTCTGGAGCAGCAGAAGCTACAGAACAGCAGAGTGGAGGAGATTTCTGTTCCAGAGAGACCTGAAAACAGACACCAAAGGTCCATCACACACTGGACCCAGAGCCGAGCCCAACCCTGCCTTGGCCGCATGGCACTGAGAGGAGCAGATCCAAGCAGGCTTCAGGGACAGAATCTCCAGTGGCCACGCAGGTCCCTCCACCCACAGGTGACAGGGTTGGTGAGAGGGTCTCTTTGGCTGGTCAAGAGGGGAGTGGGGTGTCCCCATAACTCAGGCACCCTCAGGAGGCAGCAGTGGGGGCTATGGCAGACAGGGGCTCCCCAAGCAGGCAGGAGCTTGGATCCATTGTTGAAGATCTCTGCATAAACCCCCTGAGGGAACTGAGCCCTGTGAGGTGGCTCTGCCCCCACCTGAGCACCTGAACTTAATCTCACACTGAATAGCAGCCCCAACTCCGCCCAAAGCCCTGAGGCTGGGAAGCAGCATTTGAATCTCAGACCCCAAGGCTGGCTGGGTGGATCTGGAGGCGAGGTGGGGGTGGAAAGAAAACTCAGAAGTCAAGTCACTGGCTGGGAAAATGCCCAGAAAAGGGAAAAAAAATAAGACTATAGAAGGTTACTTTCTTGGTGAACAGATAATTCCTCCCTTCCTTTCAGATGAGGAAGATCAATGCTTACCATCAGGGAAAGACACAGAAGTCAAGGCTTCTGTATCCCACACATCCAAAATAAATATACCATGGGCTCAGGCCATGGAAGAGCTCAAAAAGGATTTTGAAAATCAAGTTAGAGAGGTGGAGAAAAAACTGGGAAGATAAATGAGAGAGATGCAAGTAAAGCATGAAAAGCAGGTCAACACCTTGCTAAAGGAGACCCAAAAAAATGCTGAAGAAAATAACACCTTGAAAAATAGGCTAACTTAATTGGCAAAAGAGGTTCAAAAAGCCAATGAGGAGAAGAATGCATTTTATCCCTTCTCCTCCCTTATATAAAAGAAAATTTAGTGACCACTAGTGTTTTCTTATCTCCAGGCCTTTGTTCAAGGGCCATGCCTTTTGCCTCATTTGCTCTCTACTCTTTCTCTACCTGATCCCTCCTCAACTTTCTAATAAATACATCTAACAACAGAGTCCTAACCATATGCAAATTTTACATATGTGTAATGAACTGTACTCTCCAGACAAAAAAAGGACAGAGGAATTCTGCCTGCCATTTGTTCTGGGCATCTGACCATTCAAAGAGCTTATGCCCCACATAAAGATAGAGGTCATGGAACTTCTCTTTCCTCAGTCTTACTTCTCCCCTGCCTGTCTTTGTGAACCTCTCCCAACAATAAGTATGACCCTGGAATCTCTTCATTATACCCATAGATAGTCTATTCCATGGCAGCTAGATGAGACAGTAGCTAGAGGACTAAGTCTAGGGTCAGAAAGTTTTGAGTTCAAATGTGACCTCAGAGACTTGCTAGCTATGTGATCCTGGGTAAATCACTTAATTGCTCTTACACTTATCACCCAAGGTTGTTGTTAAAATCAAATGAAATAATTTTTGTAAAGTACTTAGCCCAGTGCCTGGCACATGCTTACTAAATGTTTTTTTCTTTCCTTCCATTCCTTATGTTTAGAGTGACAGAGATATGATGATAAGATCACCCTCTAATGTACCCAAATTGATGTGTGAAGCCTCACAATTTCCTAATTATTTTATCTTTAAAATATCTTTGCTGAAAACAGGAAAAAAATTACAGCAAGTTTCTGGCTTCATTTCCCAAATATACAGGGAACTGAGCCCAATATATTCAAATGAGTGCCATTTCCCAATGGATAAATCATCAAGTGATATAAACAGGCAGTTTTCAGAAGAAGATTTCAAAGCTATGAATAGTCATAAGGAAAAAACACTCTAAACTACTACTAATTAGAGGAATACAAATTAAAACAATTCCAACATTCCAATTCATACTTATCAGATTGGCAAACCTTACAGAAAAGGAAAATGATAAATGCTGGAGGAGGTGTGGAAAAAATTGGGGCGTTAATGCACTATTGGTGGAATTGTGTATTGGTCCAGCCATTCTGGAGAACAATTTGGAGCTATGCCCAAAGAGCAATAAAACTACAGATACCCTTTGACCCAGCAACACCACTACAGAGCAAAGAAAAAGATAAAAAACATTTATAGCAGCTCTTTTTTGTAGTGGCAAAGAACTGGAATCTGAAGGGATACCCATTACTGGGGGAATGATGGGTATCCATTTCCAGGGGAGAACTGATGAATTCTGAGTGCAGATTGAAGCATTTTTTTCACTTTCTTATTTTGCATTTCTTTTTTTTTCAACATGACTACCATGTTTTGCATGACTTCACATGTATAACGGATATCATATTACTTGTTTTTTCAGTGGGTGGAGGAAAAGGTGAAGAGTGGGAGAGAACTTGGAACTCAAAATTTAAAAATGAATGTTTAAGAATAAATAAATAAACAAAGCATCCTTACTACAGGACCATTATTATTATTGCTCATAATCCCAGGAAACTAAGATCTAGGAAGATTGATTATCTAAGAAGCATACAATCTTAGAATAGAAGAAAACAAAAAATGATAAATATGATTGGCAAGGAAAACCATGAATTACTGAAAAAAAAAATACTCTGAAAAAAAAAACATTTCCCCCCAGTCCTCACTTTTACTGCCAGGTAAATCTTTACCTGTTTTTGTTATGTTTTACTTGAATAGAAATCCTTCTTCTCCTCCTCCTCCTGATCCCTGTTATTAGCTCTGTGTGATGGGAGAGGAATAAAATTTATTTCTGATTGTTTCCATAGTACTATTTCATCTCCTGTGGTTCTGTGATAAGACTGACTTCTCTTAAAATTCTAGCTAGTTTCTAGTTACCTAACTGCCTAAAGGTATTGCCCTATACTTTATTGAACATTTAAAGGCTTTTCAAGGGTAATTTTAATTTTTTGTCTTACCATATCTAATCTAACCCTGCCATCAGATGTGACTGTATTTCAAAACTTCAGTCCTTCAAAGCTCTGTGATTTCGTTGGTGTGAATATTCTCTTCATAGATATATAATGTAACCTCTGTGATATGATATAAGGAATGTGAGAATTCTTGTGACCAATAAGTCTCTACTAATTCAACGAGTTTGGTTCTTGGATGATAAATATACAATCTCTCACTGAGCTTGAATTCAGAATTCTCTAACTGGAGATCTTGAGGTGCTGCTGTTGTCTCTTTCTTTTCAATCACTGTCTCACCCTACACCATTCCAATTGTTGGCAGTTGGCACCTGAACAAGGACATAAGGAACAAGATGAGATGGCATCTTACTGAGAGGCTCCAGAGCACTCAAAGAATAGATAGTAAAAGAATTTCTGGTCACTGGGCTCTCTGGAGGAATACTTTCCTATCATAGCCTTTCCTAACTTGGTCTCAAAGACCGTAAAGAACGTGTTTTCTGGCCTCCACTTGGAGAGCCAAGCCAAAGCTCTGATTTGTGCAGAGTATTTTTGACAATCTTTTTCAGTTTTTGGATTCTTCTTTTCATTGTCTGTATATGTGTTCTGTCTCTCTGTGTATGTGTCTCTGTGTTAATACAGTCAGCTCCACTGCAGCTGAATTTTGGAATGCAGTTATCTCTTTCCCTCCCCCTCTTCCCCTCTCTCTGATTGCTGCAGCATCAGAGGAGAGTTTGGGAGAGAGAAAGAGAGAAACGTCTTATATTATCTAGTTTATATGATTGCTAAAGGCAGTTTCAGGTCAGAAATAGAAAGAAATAAAGTATGTGCAGTTTTAAAGGGGCTTTAATCAAAACCACCAGAAGGAGAACAACATGAGTAGAAAGTTTAAGGAAAGAATAAAAGGCCTGGAAATTGTTGGAAAGTTGTTGGTAAAATTCTCTCTCTCTTTCTACCTTCTAAACCTGGCCAGGTTGTGAAGGTGGGAAGAAAGACAAGAAGAAATCGGGGAAACTTTTCCCCTCATATCAGACAGGCAGACTGCCTAGCATTTTAATTATCTCATGCCTCACCTAAAAGGGAAAAGTTTTTGTATAATGGAACACAACCAAAGGGTAGTTATTCTGATCATATTTCAAGTGAAATACGTCACAACATCCTAACTGAATGTTTAAGACAGTTCAGAATTCGTTGTATTATTTGGTACTAAGACAAATTGGGAAAATGCATAGATTTGAAAAAGAGACACCTCAGAGATAAAGCTTTGAACTCTCCAGTAGAGAGGAGGGAATTAGGTGTCACTGAATCTTTTTCCAGTCTCTCCCTCACTTCCATTGGCAAATTCATAGCCCTTTCTTTCAAAGAAGATTTTAAGTATTACATACAGAAGTAAAGTTTACTTGAGTAAAAGTTAGAACCACTGAGATTTTTTACCCTGTAGTCCTGAATCTGACCATCGAGCTCGGGATGCAGTGAATAGTTAGGACAGCTAAAAACATTTTAGCAGATTCTGTTAACTCCTCTCAGTCCGGATTAGATCAAGGGAAGAGATTGCTAAAGAATAGTAGGGAATTTGAGTTATCCTCCCCAAGAGTAAGAGATGGGCCACAGCAGTTTGAGATAACAAGCCAACCAGCCTCTACATTTAATAAGCCCAGTCTTCTATTAATAATATTTACATGTGGGAGCTAAGATGACAGAGTGAGAGCAACTACTCACCTAAGCTCTTAGACAAACTCCTTCAGATACCTCTAAAAAGAGAATCTAACCAAACTTTGGAGGTGCAGAATACAATAGGAGATAGACTGTGGCAGATTCACAGCCCATGACAGACTGGAAGGTCAACAGGAAGGATCTGTTCCATGGGGGTGAGTCCACAGCACACAGTGCAGTGGGTCCAGTGTAGTGGAGCAGGAGGGCCTCAGGGAGGCCAGAGGCAACAGCAGGTGGAACCAGTGGAGCAGCAGCCCAGGGTGAGAGACCAGCAGAGCCGATCAGCCTCAGTAGCTCCTGAGACTTTTAGCCCGCAGATCAAATGTCTGTAAGTCACCTACTAGATTTCTGGGAGCTAAAATGGCAGAGTGACCAGTAAATGCTCTCTCCTCCTCCCTTGTTGACCTTGAAAGAACCATAAAATATTTCCCCAGAAAAATCCCAGATCAGTGGGCACAGTGAAGGGGCAAATAGTCTTATAACACCTGAGGCTAGGAAAATAGCTAAAGGGGATTCCTCTTACTGTGTCAGAGGCAAACTTGAAGGAGAGGGGACCCAAGATGGTAAAAACTCACACTAGGACCCAGGCAAGCCTCAGCTCTAGGAGAGGAGCTCTAGGAGGGCTGGAAACTCTCACTAGGACTCAGGTGTGCCTCAGTGCTCCAGGGGAAATGGGAAGACAATAGGGCAGCCAGGATCACCAACCCCTGAGCTTGCCTTTGCCTCAGCTCATCTGAGGAGATATCCCGGGACCAGACCATGCCTCCCCCATACTTAACAAGCTAGCCCCAGGGCTGATCAGGGAAGCACAAAACAAAAAGAAAAAAAGGCATCTGCCCTTAGCAGATCTAACTGAAAGAACCAGAAGCCACAACACAAATCATCATCATGAGCAAGAAAAAGCAAAATAAGGATGAAAAAAACCATAGAATCTTTCTATGGGGACAAGGACCAAAAGAAGAATACCAAAGAGGTCAGTAGTGAGACTGTACTCCCATCTGAAACTTCAGAAGGGACCATGAACTGCTCACATGCACAAGCAGCAGTCCTGGAACAGCTGAAAAAAGAAATAGAAGAAAAACCTGCCAATGATTTTTAAAGTATGAAAAAAGAATTCACTGATGAGAACATCTCTTTAAAAAGGAAAATTGAACAAATGGAGAAGGAAAAACAAAACCTAACTGGGAAAATTAGACAAATAAATGAAAAAGGAAGTACAAAAACTAACTGGAGAAAATAACTCCTTAAAAGGAACAATTGGAGAGATGGAAAAGGAGATACAAAAGTTAACTGAAGAAAACAATTTGATAAAAGTTACAATTGGGCAAGAAGAAACTAATGACTCTATGAGACATCAAGAATCAGTCAAACAAAATCTAAAGAATGAAAAGATAGAAGAAAATATAAAATACCTAATTGGAAAAACAACTGACCTGGAAAATAGATACAGGAGAGAAAATTTAAGAATTATTGGCCTACCAGAAAGCCACAGTGAAAAAAAGAGTCTGGATAATATCTTCCAAGAAATCATCAAGGAAAACTGCCTAGAAGTGCTAGACCCAGAGCGCAAAATAGTCACTGAAAGAATCCACCGTTCACCTCCCAAAAGCAATGCCAAACTAAAAACCCGAAGAAATATTGTTGCCAAATTCCAGAACTATCAAGTGAAGGAGAAAATACTACAGGCAACCAGAAAGAAACCATTCAAATATCAAGGAGCAACGGTCAGGATCACACAGGGCCTTGCAGCTTCTACATTTAAAGATCAAAGGAATTGGAGTACCATATTCCATAAGGCAAAGAAGCTGGCTCTACAACCAAGGATCAATTACCCAGCAAAGTTCAGCATAACATTTCAGAAAAAAAGATGGACATTTGACGAAATTAGGGATTTCTAAACCTTCCTGATGAAAAGGTCAGAACTCAATAGAAAATTTGATCTTCAAATGCAGGTCTCAAGAGAGGCATAAAAAGTTAAACAGGGGAAAAGAAAAACTTGTTATTCAAGTTGGGTAAACTGTTTACCTCCCTACAAGGGAACATGCTACTTGTTAATCCTGAGAATTGTACACCTATTATGAAATATAAAAGGGATATATATAAAGAGAACAGGAATAAAGTAAATGATGTAATGATAAAAATATGATTTAAGTGTCCAAAGGGATTGTAACAGGAGATGTGAAAAGGAGGAAGCAGAAAATGGTAAATTACTTCACAAGAAGAAGTACAAAATTATAGTAGAGGGAAAGAGGGGAGAGAGATGAGCATAGTTTGTGAGGTACTCTCATCTGATTTGGTTCAAGGAGGGAGCAATAAACTTAATTAAGTATATAAATCTAACTAGCTCTAAAGGCAGTAGGAGGAGAAGGGGAAAGAAAGAGGAGGGGAAACTAAAAAGGAGGGAAGAAGTAGTAAGGGTAAATGGGAGTAAAAGGGAGGGGGGCTGAAAGAAGGAAGGGAAGACTTCAGGAGGTGGTGGTGAAAAGTAAAAACTCTATTGAGGAGGGGAAGGGAGACGGGAGAACTAAAAGCACAAACAGTGGGAAAGAGGATGGAGGGGAAGTCACAGATTGTAATCATAACTGTGAATATGAATGGAATGAACTCTCCCATAAAATGGAGATGGATAGCAGAATGGATTAAAAGCCATAATCCAACAATATGTTGTTTACAAGAAACACATTTGAAAGGGGGGAATACACACAGGGTAAAAGTAAAAGGCTAGAGCAAAATATATTGTGGCTCAGCAGATGTAACAAAAGAAGGGGCAGCAATTCTAATCTCAGACAAAGCAAAAGCAGAAATAAATCTAATCAAAAGAGATAAGGAAGGAAACTATATAGTGCTAAAAGGCACAATAAACAATGAAGCAATATTATTACTAAGCATGTATGCGCCAAGTGGCATAGCATCCAAATTCTTAGAGGAGAGGTTGGGGGAGTTGAAGGAGGAAATAGACAGCAATATACTAGTAGGGGACCTCAGCCTCCCCCTCTCTGAACTTGATAAATCTAACCTCAAAATAAACAAGAAAGAGGTTAAGGAGGTAAATAAAACTCTGGATAAGGTAGATATGATAGATCTCTGGAGAAAATTGAATGGGAATAGAAAGGAATATACCTTTTTCTCAGCGGTACATGGCCCATATACAAAAATTGACCATGTTCTAGGGCATAAAAACCTCATAATATAGTGCAGAAAGGCAAAGATAGTCAATGCATCCTTCTCAGATCATAATGCAATAAAAATTATATGTAATAAAAGGTCATGGACAGATTAACCAAAAATTAATTGGAAACTAAATAATCTAATCTAAAGAAGGAGTGGGTTAAACAAGAAATCATAGAGATAATCAACAACTTCATTCAGGAGAATGACAATAATGAGATAACCTATCAAATCTTATGGGATACTGCAAAAGCAGTTCTTAGGGGAAGTCTTATATCATCGAATGCTTACATGAATAAAATAGAAAAAGAAGAGATCAGTGACTTGTGCATGCAGCTGAAAAAGCTAGAAAAAAACAAATTGAAAATCCCCAAATAAATACCAAATTAGAAATACTGAAAACCAAAGGAGAGATTAATAAAATTGAAATTAAGAAAACTATTGAATTAATAAATAAAACCAATAGTTGGTTTTATGAAGAAACTAATAAAATTGATAAACCTTTGGTCAATCTGATTTTAAAAAAGAAAGAAGAAAACAAAATTACTAAAATCGAAAATGAAAGGGGTGAACTCACCTCCAATGAGGAGGAAATTAAAACAATAATTAGAAATTACATTGCCCAACTTTATGCCCATAAATTTCACAATCTAAATGAGATGGATGAGTATTTTAAAAAATACAAATTGCCTAGATTAACAGAAAAGGAAGTTGAATACTTAAACAACCCCATCTCAGAAAAAGAAATTGAACAAGCCATCAATGAACTCCCTAGGAAAAAATCTCCAGGGCTGGATGGATTTACAAGGGAATTCTATCAAACATTTAAAGAACAGTTAATTCCAATAATATATAGACTATTTTTGAAAATTGGGGAAGAAGGAGTCCTCCCAAATTCTTTTTATGATACAAATATGGTTTTGATACCTAAACCAGGAAGAGATAAAACAGAGAAAGAAAATTATAGACAAATTTCTCTAATAAATATAGATGCAAAAATTTTAAATAAGATTTTAGCAAAACGAATACAGCAACTTATCATGAGAATAATACATTATGATCAGGTAGGATTCGTACTAGGAATGCAGGGCTGGTTCCATATTAGAAAAACTATTAGCATTATCGACCATATCAAAAACAAAACTAACAGAAAACACATGATTATCTCAATCAATGCAGAAAAAGCTTTTGATAAAATACAACACCCATTCCTATTAAAAACATTGGAGAGCATAGGAATAAAGGGAACTTTCCACAAAATAATAAGCAGTATCTACTTAAAACCTTCTGCAAGCACTATATACAATAGTGATAAGCTAGATGTATTTCCAGTAAGATCAGGGGTGAAACAAGGATGTCCATTATCACCATTATTATTCAATATGGTACTAGAAATGTTAGCTGTAGCAATTAGACAAGATAAAGAAATTGAAGGAATTAGAATAGGCAAAAAAGAAACTAAGCTATCACTCTTTGCAGATGATATGATGATATACTTAGAAAATCCAAGAGATTCAAGTAAAAAACTACTTGAAATAATAAACAACTTTGGCAAAGTTGCAGGTTACAAAATAAACCCACACAAATCTTCTGCATTTCTATATATTAGTAACAAAGCCCACCAGCAAGAGATAGGAAAAGAAATCCCATTTAAAGCTAGGGTAGACACTATAAAATATTTGGGAGTTTGCCTGCCAAAACAAACCCAGGGACTATATAAACACAACTACAAGACACTTTTTGCACAAATAAAGTCAGATCTAAGTAAGTGGAAAAACATCAGTTGCTCATGGGTAAGCTGAGCCAATATAATAAAAATGACAATTCTACCTAAATTAATTTACTTATTTAGAGCCATACCAATTAAACTATCAGATAATTATTTTCTAGAACTAGAAAAAATAGTATCATCTGAATGAACAAAATGTCCTGAATATCAAGGGGACTAATGAAAAGAAATGCTAGGGAAGGTTGCCTAGCCCTACCAGATCTCGAATTGTAGTATAAAGCAACAATTACCAAAACCACTTGGTACTGGCTAAGAAACAGAAGGGTAGACAAGTGGAATATTCTTGGTACTCAAGACACAGTAGATAATGAATATAGCAATCTACTCTTTGATAAACCCAAGGACCCCAGCTTCTGGGATAAGAACTCACTGTCCGACAAAAATTGCTGGGAAAACTGGATAAAAGTGTGATGGAAACTAGGCATAGACCAATGCCTGACACTGTACACAAGAATAAAATCCAAATGGGTACACAATCTAGGTATAAAGATGGATACTATGGACAAATTAGTGGAGCAAGGAATAGTGTATTTATCAGATTTATGGAGAAGGGAAGAATTTTTGACTAAAGAAGAGATAGAAAGCATTATGAAGTGCAAGATGGATAATTTTGATTACATTAAACTGAAAAGTTTTTGCACAACCAAACCCAATGCAACCAACATTTAGAGGGATGTAGAAAACTGGGAAAGAATTTTTACAGCTAACATCAGTGATAAAGGCCTCATTTCTAGAATATATAGAGAACTGAGTCAAATGTACAAAAATACAAGTTATTCCCCAATTGATAAATAGTCAAAGGATATGAACAGATAATTTTCAGAGGAAGAAATTAAAGAAAATTTAATTAAATTTAAATTAAAGAAATTTTTTATATAGGCATATAAAAAATGCTCTAAATCACTTTTGATTAGAGAGATGCAAATCAAAACAACTCTGAGGTACCACATTACATCTATCAGATTGGCAAACATGATAGAATAGGAAGATGACAAATGTTGGAGAGGATGTGGGAGAGTTGGAACACTAATACACTGTTGGTGGAGTTGTGAGCTGATCCAACTATTCTGGAGAGCAATTTGGAACTATGCCCAAAGGCTACAAAAATATGCATACCCTTTGACCCAGCAATAGCACTTCTAGGACAGTATCCCCAAGAGATCATAAAAATGGGAAAGGGTCCGCAGCACTCTTTGTGGTGGCCAAAAACTGGAAATCAAGGGGATGTCCATCAACTAGGGAATGGCTAAATAAATTATGGTATATGAATGTAATGGAATACTATTGTGCTATAAGAAATTATGAACAGGAAGACTTCAGAGAGGCCTGGCAAGACTTATATGATCTGATGCTGAGAGAAAGGAGCAGAACCAGGAGAACTTTGTGCACAGCAATGACCACAGTGTGCGAGAGTTTTTCTGGTAGACTTGGAACTTCATTGCAATGCAAGGACTTAAAAAAAGATTCCCAATGGTCTTCTAAGGCAAAATGCCTTCCACATCCACAGAAAGAAGTATGGAATTCAATCGCAGATTGTAGCAGATCATTTGTGTGTGTGTGTGTGTGTGTGTGTGTGTGTGTGTGTGTGTGCGCACATTGCGTTTTGGTTTGTTAGATGATTTCTCTCACTTATTTTAATTCTTCAACACAGCATGACTATAGTGAAAATGTATTTAATAGGAATGTATGTGTAGAGCCTGTACAAAATTGTATACCGTCTTGGGGAGGGAAGGGGGAGGAAGGGGAAAATAATAATCTAAGTTCTATGGTAGTTATTGTAGAACACTGAAAATAAATAAAATTAATTAATAATTAAAAAATAATAATTTTTATATGCAATGGTTTGGAAATGCAGTTAACAACACCTAAAGTTCACCGTTTGTGTTACTATTGTGCTTCTAAATTGTAGTAAAATTCTCTTATATTAAAAAAATTGAGTGACCACTGTAACCCAGAAATGGTGTTAGAGAAAGCAATTTTTAATCTGAATATTGTTGAAAGCAAAAGATGTGAGGAAAATTGTGTAAAATCAGTTCTGTTGTTTTAAATTTTATCAGTCCTGCTAACCTTGTAATATAATGTTTTGTAACTGCCATTTAGAAAATCAGATATTTTCACCTTTGCCTGTTAAAGAAGTTACAGCTAAAAGAATTTGGATATCATTTATAAAAGTTGTAAGATTGTTAACTAAGTTATTTGGAGTTACTGTTTTAATGCTAAACCTAAAAGTGTTAATTGATTACTGTGTGTGGAAAGAAAGGAATTGAGTGAAAACGTTATTTAGATTGGTTCTGCCCATTGAGAACAGTCCTCCTGTATGTTTTGGGGTTGACAGGCATGGGCAGTAGCATCAGCCCCTCCCTGGGGTCCATGCCAATTCCCTGTATTTTGTAAAACTGCTAAGGCCTCTGGAAACCATCCATGTGGGCAAGGTCATCAGTCCTGGGAAAGAAACTTGTTTGGCTTATGCAATTCCTAAACAATGAATGTGACTTGCTCAGAAGTTGTAATAGATAGAAAGGATTTTTAACAACTGGCTTTTATATCAGGACAAGTTTTAAATTTGAGAAGGAAAGATCTTAAATGGAATCTCTTATGTATGTGAGTCCTGGTAAATTTTTATTGCTTATTGCAACTCCATGAGAATAGAAATAATTGTATTTGGCTCTAAGTTGTGATTAGTGAAATTTGCTGTTTAAGTTAAAAGGCATTTGGGGCCATAACTATTTTTGTTTTGAGTTTGAATTTGGGTATAGTTGTTTGCATTAAATCAGTATCTGAGAGAAATGCTATTAACTACTCAGAGGGAATGTGATCCTGTACTGTTAACAGGTGAAGTTTGTGTCTAGAAAGGAAACACTGAGGGGACAATTCTAGACTCAGTCTAGGATGGGATCCTTCTGGTTAGTCTCCCCATTGTGTTCCATTAAAAGTAATGTTTCCCACCTGACCATTCCTCAGTCTGACTATAAAACAAATACTTCGTGATTGGAGAATTTCACTTTTATCTGAATTCATATAGAGTCAAGGATGTTTTATTCTGTCATATTTGGCAAGCCACATGTCCCTGCTTTTTTCCTTTTATGGCAAATTTCTATGATCAATAGCAAGTAGTCAGCCCTTTTGTGTAATCTTACTGGGAAACTAATATTACTTTTATCTGAAATTAGAACATGTTCAGAAATTTATGTAAACTACTTAAGACCCACCTTAAGATGTCCCCATTGTTTAAAAGAATTTTAAAACCAGTAGTGTTTTTTTGTAATCAGTCTCTTACTGTTACCAATGTGAGATTCCATTATGCCTTTTTACTAAAGCGTTCTGTGATATCTAGGAATTTGCAATAGCTAAGAATTTAATTTGTAATACTTTGGGAATTCATATAACTTCAGGACATTTTTATAACAACTCAGCTTTAATGAACTTCAATTTTAAAGTTTTATTTTTGCTTAAAAGTGAAAAGGGAGCTATCATTTTAAAAGGTTTCAACTAATTTTCTTTATAAAAGTTTGGTGACTTTCTTAACATCAGGATAAATTTTAAACTGTTCGAAAAGAAAAAGAAATATTTTTGGAAGAAATGTTTTTCAAAAAAAGGGGGGTAAGGCCTACTAAATTTTCATTTTCAAGATAATGTATTGCTAAATTAATATGTAATGATCTATAAAGCAGAAAAGGGTTTGCTGTTTTGTTCTGAATTTGTAGTCATCCCGTGGCCTAAGCAAGAAGTAAAATTAGTGTTTGAACCTATCATGTGTAAACAACAGCAACAACTTAATTTCTAAAGTTTCTCTTTCAGAGTGAATATAATCAGAAAAAAGATAAACAAGCCTGTGAAACAATGATGTACATCTATCTATTCAAGGTTCAAGTTAGAAACCTCTTTTGTTTAAGGCAATACAACTATTCGAGTGAAGAGTAATAACTTGTGAGCTATCCTGTCTACCGTAGAAATGTAAAGGAAAGTGAACAGTATGAATAATGGGCTCAAGAGATTTGGAAAGATAAATAAAGGTTTGGTTGAAAACACGGAAAGCAGATAAAAATGTTGGGACAAATGTGGGTCATCCAAGCCCCTCCTATCCCCAAATAGTTGCTCTGGGTACCTTTGTACCAGTCTCAGAGGGTTTAAGTATGTTGAGAAAGTGTGGGGAAGTATTTTCAGAGAACAGAAGAACGATGTAACTTGATTTGATAATTAATAGCCCAATCAAATTTGAGATGACCCTACCTAAAGAACACCAACCCATATTTAACCCCTTCCAGTCATTTTTTGGTCTTTGTTTGCTTAACCTCCTTGCCAGATTTGTCTCCTCCAGGTTTAGTGCCCTCCACTTGCAGATGACCATTCCGGTCGTATATCACCCTCTGTCTGAGACCATTACACATCATCGTCTGGACCTGGCATTGGCCAAGTTCCTGATACTGACTAAAGACCCAACCCCTCCAATGGCAGGACCATGTGAGGCAGGGACAGCTGTACATCCAATCTCAGCAGGAAGCAGTTTCAGAAGCCGAGACCTTCATCCCTTACCTCAAAAGATCTTAGGTTCCATCTGTTTAAGGGGAGAATGATGGGGTGCTTAGGTATATGTATTTGGGCCCCAATTCTAAAATCACATTTCTCTTTAAAAATCACATTTCTCCCTAGCCTCAAAATACTATCTCAGGCAGTTTCTCCCTCAAGGACACAGCCTGCCCTAGCAACAACCATTATCTCCCTTCCTCCTATAGTAGCCAGCTACACCTATAGAACTCATTAGTTTGAATCAGCTATATACTGAACTGGCTGTGTACTGGGTCATAATGACATTTGCTGCTCACTGATCAAGCATATGTATCCTAGACTTAGACATACTTATACTGCCTTACATTAATCCTGTCTAACAAGACATTGACAAAGGAAGTCTGATTTTTCCTGGTCACCCCCGACCCAGCATGGAGATTTGCAAAAGTAATCTATACTCTCAATTTTTTGAATGTCACCCTAGATATTAATTCTCTTTATACTATAACGGAGCAAATAGAAAATAGCCCTTGACCTGTGATTGACCCAGAGGCGGTTGCAAAAATAATTATTGATACATTACATAGACTTTCTCTTTTTAATATTGTTTCAATGCTTTTACATTTTTTGACATATGTTGTTATATTAGCCTACTTATTTCTTTTCTTCCTTGTTCTTTATACTTCTGATGGGAATGATTAAACCCTTGTTGGTTGAGCTGCATGAATTCTGATTAATAAATAAATAGGGACGAGATGTGGAGAGTCAGAGTTAACCTGAAGGATTAACTGAAGCAGAGTAAGGTCATCCAGAGGGTGAGAAAGGGGGATTGGCAGGGCCTCCCCTCCCTGGCTTCTTCATGTTTTTTTTACTGATTATTTCTTGAGGACAGTTGCAACATTATCTAGGAAAGGATGTGTACATTCTGTGACTTGGGAACATGGAACTTGGAAGAATGTTTTATCTTGGGACTGATTTTCCCCTGGGAACTATTGACTTCACATGAGATGTATCGATATGTTTGACTATACGAAGGCTTGCTGAGCTACAATAAACTAGTCATGTACAGATTATACAGGCTCGCCTAGTCCCTGCTGCTGTTGTCTCTTTCTTTTCAATCACTATCTTGCCCTACACCATGCCAGCTGCTGGCAGATTGCAAATATTTTCTTCTTTCTTCCATGAATTTGCTATACCCCACCAAGCAGTGAGATATAAAGCTGCCAGTTGGTACCTTTTCCTATTCTCAAGGAGGCCCCATATGAGTCTGAAACATCCTCCTACCCTTGCCCAAAGCTTCACACTTGTACTGGAGTGCTCTTCAATGTATTCCTGGCCAGACTCCATCCCCAAGAGTTCACAAACCTCCCTGTTATGATCTGGGCTGGAAAAGTGAACTTACTGTGACTTTCTCTTGGATTTGTCCATCAGGATTTGGTCTAGAATATTTTCTAGATCTTTTTGGAGGAGGTTGCTGGGGGTTGATCGCTGATTTCTTGGTACTCCACGATATTGTGGACACAATGTTAGGACTGGAAGGATCCTTAGTGAATCTAGTCCAACCTATAGCTTTAAAAAATTCCCCACTACAGCAGACCCAATAAATGGTCATGTATCCTTTGTTCAAAGACCCCCATTAAGTGGGTCCCTACCCACTACTTCCTAAGACATCTCTTTATTGTTATTCAGTTGTTTCAGTCCTGTCTGAATCTCCGTGACTCCATTTGGGGTTTTCTTGACAAAGATATTGGAGTAGTTTGCCATTTCCTTCTCCAGCTCATTTTACAGATAAGGAAACTGAAGCAAACAGGGTTAAGGATCATACTGCTAATAAGTATCTGAGGTAGGATTTGAACTCAGATCTTCCTGACCCCAGGCCTGGCGCTTTATCCACTGTGCCACCTAGGTGCCCTTTGAGACATCTCTGGATTCTTCAAATTGTTAAGAGAGTGTTTCCTTAAATATAGCTCTCTTTTAATGGATAGTGCCGTAACACTCCAGATAGAGTCAAAGTGATTTATGGTTCACAGGGGCATTCTGTTTTGGGCAGGGTTGAGTTCCAATCTTTTAAAAAACAATTGATTTTTAAATTATGAGCTAGAAGATCATCAGCAAACGTGAACATTTCCAGTCAGTAAGAAGCTCAGTTGGTTAGAACATTAGATGGAATTCAAATCCAAATGTAGTCTCACCCTGTGTGATGCTGGGCAAGTCACTTAGTCTCTGTCTGATTCAGTTTCCTCAACTATTAAACTGGGATCATAATAGCACCTACATCCCAGGGTTGATGTGAGGATCAAATAAGATATTTGTAAAATATGTACTTAGCACAGTACCTGGCACTTAGTAGGTATTTAATATTTGCTTGTTCTCTCCTTTCCTCCCTTAGTGTCCAAATCACAACAGAGTAGTTTAGGCTCATAAAGGAACATTGGTCATATTCTTAGCTCCTGCCCTCTTATTAATTTGCTGCTTGGCTCTGATTTTATGTTCTCAACCTTTCATCTGTAAAACCAGAGAGTGTCTTGTTGGATGATGCCCTCCAGTTCTGATAGTCATCCCTCAAAATCTTCTACTGGCATCATGGCTGGTCTTTTGATGCAACAAAATTTTGGGGAAGGAATTCAGTTTGGGTCAGTGGCAGAAAAGATTTATTAGGTCTGGATGGAAAAGTTGAACTCATACCCTTTCTGAGAGGTGTTTATTGCTTCATCTTAAAATGTCAAATCCTCAAAGGCAGGAACTTGGTGTGAGTTGGGGAGGGGACAAGGTTTTGTTTTGCATCCAGACTATCCAGAAAGCAATCACCATGTCTGAACAACACACCAGGAGGGATTCTGGGCACCATGGAATGCTAATGAGTGCCAAGGGAAAATATTCCACAGACTTGAAGTCAACAGCATCCTACACCCAGAGTGAGCAACCTGAAAGTGGGAGCATCTGGGAAAGGTCTTGGTAAACAACAGCCTCATTTAACCCTCACAGTTGCATCTCTGATTGGTAATAAAGTTCCAGATGATGGAGCTGAGAAGAAATCAACTATGAAGGCTGCTGGGGGTGGAGCCAAGATGGTGGAGTAGAAAGATTGACCTGCTCCAGCTCTCCCCCCATAGCCCATAAAATACCTGTAAAAAATGACTCTAAATAAATTCTAGAGCAGCAGAAGCCACAAAATGACAGAACAAAGATTTCCAGCCCAAGATAGCCTGAAAGGCCAACAGGAAAGGTCTATAGCACTTGGACAGTCCACCTTGGGCTGCACCACAAGTCACAGAGAGGACTAGAACAGGCTTCAGGATGTGGAGTCACAGGTAGTACCTGAAGTTCCCAGATTTCTTAACCTACAAACTCGAAAGACAGCTTCAAAGGTCAGTGAGAAATCTCTTTCACCTGGGTGAGAGGGGTGTGTGGTCTGGCCCCAGCCCAAGCCCTGAGCAGCAGCCACTGTGGCAGCAGTGTCCACTTTTGAAGCCCTGGCCTAAAGATCCTGGAGGAATTGAGCAGCTGATCTGGGTCTCAGTCGTGAGCCATGGTCCTGGGGTGAGGAGGAGTACTGGTGTGGTGGAGCTGGTGGAGGCTCTGGAGAGGGAATCATACTTGCAGAAGAGTGCTTGTGGTTGCTCCCAGACAAGAGTGCAGGCCAGGAGAGGTGTATATTCCTTTCCCTTGATTGTGCCACCTTGGAGGAACTGAGAACTTACAGGTCCCTAGGGCATACCCTCCACTTGACAAAGGATTCAAAATCAAGTAACTGGATGGGAAAATGCCCAAAAAAGGGAAAAAAATAAGACTATAGAAGGTTACTTTCTTGGTGAAAAGGTATTTTCTTCCTTCCTTTCTTTCAAATGAGGAAGAACAAAGCATACCATCAGAGGAAGACATAAAAGTCAAGGCTTCTACATCGAAAACCTCTAAAAAAAAATATGCGATGGTCTCAGACCATGAAAGAGTTCAAAAGGGATTTTGAAAATCAAGTAAGAGAGGTGGAGGAAAAATTGGCAAGAGAAATTAGAGCGATGCAAGAAAACCATGAAAAGCAAGTCAACAACTTGCTTTTGGTCTCCTTTAGGAGACCCAAAAAAATGCTGAAAAAAATTACACCTTTAAAAATAGACTAACCCAAATGGCAAAAGAGGTTCAAAAAGCCAATGAGGAGAAGAATGACCTAAAAAGTAGAATTAGCCAAGTGGAAAAGGAGGTTAAAAAGCTCACTGAAGAAAATAGTTCTTTCAAAATTACAATGGAGCAGAGAGAAGCTAGTGACTTTATGAGAAACCAAGAAATTATAAAACAAAACCAAAAGAATGGAAAAAATAGAAGACAATGTGAAATATCTCACTAGAAAAACAACTGACCTGGAAAATAGATCCAGGAGAGAGCATTTAAAAATTATTGGTCTACCTGAAAACCATGCTCAAAAAACAAGCTTAGAGGGTAAAATGGAAATGGAAAGTATTCACTGATCACCTCCTGAAAGAGATCCCAAAAGAAAAACTCCTAGGAACATTGTAGCCAAATTCCAGAGTTCCCAGGTCAAGGAGAAAATATTACAAGCAGCCAGAAAGAAACAATTGTGGAAATACAATCAGGATAACACAGGATTTAGCAGCGTCTACACTAAGGGATCAGAGGACTTGGAATATGACATTCTAGAAGTCAAAGGACACAGGATTAAAACCAAGAACCACCCACCTAGCAAAACTGACTATAATACTTCAGGGGGTAAAAATGGAATTTCAATGAAATAGAGGACTTTCAAGCATTCTGGTTGAAAAGACCAGAGCTGAATAGAAAATTTGACTTTCAAATACAAGAATCAAGAGAAACATGAAAAGGTAAACAGGAAAGAGAAGCCTTAAAGAACTCATTAAAGTTGAACCGTGTACATTCCTACATGGAAAGATGTTATTTGAAACTCATGAAACTTTTTCAGTATTAAGGTAGTTAGAAGGAATATATATATGTAGGTGGGTATGGGTATGTATGTATGTGTATATTACATATGTATATACCTATACATATATGTGTACATGTATGTATATGTGTATGTGTATATATGTGTGTGTGTGTATATGTAAGTGTTAACCTGAAAATTTGGTTAAAGAAAAGACATCAGGCTAAAGGCATGCATTATTAATTAATTAATTAATTCCCTCTTAAAGAAAATGGTAACATAATGCATTATGGAGACAGAAAAATGTTCTGGCTACTGATACAAAGAATTGGGCAGCCTTAAATCTGTTTTAGGACAAAGAAGTGTTCTGTGTCCTTCAGATTTATGATCTCCATAAGTGATTAACTAGACCATTAGAAAGGAATTTCTTAATTGCCTAGGTTGTAAACACAATAAGATAAAATTTGACAAAGTTTCAAATAGAAATTACGACCTAAGATGTTTGTATTTTCTTTACCATTAACATGCCATAACATAGTATATGTCTACAAATATAAAGATATGGAAAACGTCCCATTATTCAAGATAGTGTCTTAGGTTAAAGGTCTCTAAAGGAATGTTAAGTCAGCCTTGGCTGGCTTTTGTTGACATAGGAAGAGGCATTCTCTAAGTTTGCTTCAGAGAGAACAAAGAGATTATTCCAACATTTTATATTAAACATTATCATACGTATTTAGACATAGAGGGTGTAAGGTTGGCTGAGTATGGGGGGAAAATGCCTAAAAAAGGTGGAATTCGCTATTGAGTAGAATGTGCTAGGGGTGGAAGCGGGGGAGAAGTAGAGTGTGGCAAATCATCTCACATACAAGAGGGAAGAAAGAGCTTCTATGGTGGAGGGGAAGAATGGAGAGATGAGGGGAAATGATTGGACCTTCCTCTCATGGGATTTGGCTTAGGGAGGGAGTGGCACACATTCTGTTGCATATGGAGGTCTATTTTGCCTCAGGGCGGGGTAGGGAAGGGGATGTGAAGAGGAGAATGGTGGAAGGGGTAGCAGGTTAGGGAAGGGGATGGTCAGAGTGGGGCACTATTGTGAGATGACAGGGAGAATGGAGTGGATGAGGGGCAGGATAGGGAGGAGGGAGATGTGGTTTGTCTTTTACAGCATGGATATTGTGGAGGTGCTTTGTATTGTTGCGCATGTGTGGCCTATATTGAGTTGCTTGTTTTCTCTTTTGGGATGGTTGGGAAGGGAAGGAGAGAGTGTGGAACTCAAGGCTTTAGGAATGAACGTTGAAGATTGTTTTGGCATGCAGCTGGAGGTTAAGCTGTGCAGGCAATGAAGTGTGGGAGTCTGTTTTTCCCTGCAAGAGAATGGGGAAAAGGGGAATGGAGGAAGGGTAGGTGATGGAGAAGAGGACAAACTGAAGGAGGGGGTGTATGGAGTGCATGCTGTCCTGGTGTGAGGGTGGGAAGAGATGGGGAGAGGATTTGGAACTCAAGTTCTTGTGGAGGTGATTGTTGAAAACTGATGAATAGATGAATTATATATTTAAAAAAACAAAAAAGAAAGAAATCAACCATGAAGCCCTATGAAAGGACCAGGCAGTACTTGAGAAGGGAATTCAATTCAGGTAGCTAGGTGACACAGTGGATAGATCACTGGGTCTGGAGACAGAAAGTTCTGAGTTCAAATGGGGCTTCGAATGCTTATGTATGACCCTAGATACATCACCTCTGTCTACCTCTGGTTCCTCAACAATACAATTAGTGTTATAATAGCATCTACCCCCAAGGGTGTTGTAAGGAATAAATGAGATGTTTGTAAAAAACTTAGCCTAGTGCTTAACACATAGTAGGTTCTTACTAAATGCTTGCATGTTTGTTGTTCAATTCTATGGTCCAACAGTCAATCAACAAATATTCATTGCATTAATTATAAATATTTTTCAAATGCCTGTTATTTCCAGCATTAAGCTTGGAGTTTCAGCTGAGGTATTCCTTTGGGAATAGATATTGTTTAAAGGAATAGATATTGTTTAAAGACTATAGAGACAGCAGTCTTTCCTGGTACTCTCTGCCATCCCCACCCCCAACTGGAGCGGGGAGGGTATCCTGGGAGAACCATAATTCTGATGCAATTTTCTTTTACCTGCACTTATCCCTATCCTCAAGAATGCAGCTAAATGTCAATTGCTTCATCTTTATATAACCCTGACAATGATTTTTGCATTGGTTGGGAACTATTCCAGGGCATCTGGCCCTGCCTCTTGCTCTCTGGCCTCAAGCCAGTCGTAGGAGAATATAAACTCAGCTTCTTGGAGGAGTCTCCCACTTGCCCTGGGCTCTTCTTCCAGCACCATGCAGATCAACTTCAGTGGACTCAGGGCCCTGGTGACCGGTGCAGGAAAAGGTGAGAATAAAGGGGAAAGAGTTGGCAGAGTGCACTCAGCTGCAGGACCCCAATCCTTCCCAAATGTGGCCCGGATTGTGGAAAATATGGAAGAATAAGGAGCAGGATAATGTTCTCCCAAATGACATGCTGAGAATTCTGGGGAGAGAGTCTGGTTTAGATGATATTTTTTCCATTAGGAACCACTTCTGCTGAAGCCTACGGATCCTTTCTCAGAATAATATGTTTTAAATGCATAATACATAGGATTACAAAAAAAGACAATTATGTTGAAATACAGTTATCAAAACAAATATATTTTTTAAAGTTCATAGACCCTAGGTTAAGACCTCTGGCTTAGAAGTTCAGGGTCTGGGGTGCATGTATGTATGTGGGGGTAGTGACTGAACCCATTCTGTGACCTGGCTAAAAGTATCCTCTTTCCCTCATCCCTAGTACTTTGTGAAAAGCTTGGGGTGGGGATTTGAGGATGCTTCAAATTGCCTTCAGTTTATGAGTGGAGTCAGTAAATGAGTGAGTCATGAAGACTTGAGTTCAAATCCAGCATCAGATACTTGGTAGCTATGTGACCCTGGGCAAGTCACTTAACCTTGTTTGCCTCAGTTTCCTTATCTGTTGAATGAGCTGGAGAAGCAAATGGCAAAGCACTCCTGTATCTTTGCCAAGAAAACCCCAAATGGGGTCACGGAAAATCAGATATGACCAGAGCCACTCAACAAAATAACCATGATGAAAAGTTCGACAGAAATTCTCTGCTTCTGCCGTCAGTCCTAGGACTAAGTCTTTAAAAGAGTTTGTTGAACAAAGCTACCATACGTTAATTGGATAGCGATGAATGTTTAGCTTGAGATTATCCTGAAGGAAACCATCGAGATACTGCATTTCCTAAGAGCCCATGTCTCTGCAAAGATATCTGAACCTGGTTCGATTTGAACCTCATGTATTAAACAGGTCAGGGAAGACAAGAATGTTTGCTTGCACTAGGGGGTGTTGTTTAGTCTTATAGAGCATGTTCCAAAAGTCTTAGGGAAGTTTAAAGCTTAATTAAAATAGCTTTAAAATTTTAATTTTAAATTTTAATTTAAATTATTTTATATTAAAATAGCTTTTTAACTATTTTTAAAGAATGAGCAGAGTTGCATTGTGTTGGGGGTTCACAGTGTCCCTTTCCTTCAGTGAGGAACAGCAGAGTAGAATATAAATTGTTACCAGAAGTTTATATAACTAAGTATCCAAGTTATTCTTAGTGTGTCCAGGACCCCAACTCTGGTGGGTTGGTGAAGGGTGAGGAGCCAAAGCTGGTATTTTGGAGCAATGCTGTGTTTCCAGTGGAGCAGTGGGCAGTGGCTCTGGGGTGCAGAAGATGCCTTTACCCCCTCACAGGAATTGGAAGGGATACAGTGAAGGCACTGCATGATTCTGGGGCCAAGGTGGTAGCTGTGAGCAGGACTAAAGAGGACCTGGTCAGCCTTTCCAAGGAGGTAAGGAAGTTCAGCCCTGAGCCCCATCCCCTACCCTACAAATCTCATACCCATGCTGAGCAATACCGATCAATCTTGGCACAGGGAACCAAACATGCTTTTCAATGAGGAAGTCTTAACCTTTTTTTGAGTCTTAGACCTCTTCTCATGAGTATCATAAACATAAGGACTCCTTTTAAAAATGTTTTTAAATGCATAAAATAAAATACAAAGTATATATTAAAAAGGAAATCAATTACATCAAAAGATAGTTATCAAAATTTTTTAAAAGGTAACAAGAGCCCAGGTTAAGATTTCTGGCCTTAACCAACTTTTAAAGATAATTCTGTTGGAATCAATGTGCCAACCAGGTCTTAGGATACTCTGGGATGCCAGCCTGTGTGTATGTGAGGGCTGAGGCAGAGATCAGAGGACAGCAGACCTTAAGAATCTAGGGACACTGAGAAACTGCTACAGGTCAGGGGGAGAAGGGAACTGACTTAGGAGAGGAAAATGTTCTTCTGAAAACTAGCTGTTTTCACTAATCTTACTAACTAAAAGCTTGACTTAGGTTGTTTTTAAACTACTAACTGAGCTTTCAAAGATCCACTAAATTTCCATGTCCTGAGGCCAACTTCTATCTCCTTGAGCTAGTTCAAAGCTCTGGTCTATCACATACCTTGAACTCTTAAGTCATAAGATCATAGGATATCAAAATTTAGAACTGAAAGTGGCTTTAAATCTTCTAATCCAACTACCTCATTTTACAAATGAGAATACAGAGATATAGAAAGGTTATATAACTGTTCAAAGTCACATGTATTTTCTCTCTATCCTGTATCCTACCCATCTCCCCTCCACCACCATCCCTTTAGATTTTCTATTTCCTTTCTCCCCTCTGGGGAGAAAGTATCCTGATACTTGCTTCCTTGTTCCACAGCTTCCAGGATTAGAGCCAATCTGCTTGGACCTGGGAGATTGGGAGGCCACTGAACATGCTCTGGGAAACATTGGCCCCATTGACCTATTGGTCAACAATGCAGCTGTACTTCTGCCTGAGCCCTTTTTGGAAGTCTCCAAGGAGGCTTTTGACAGGTCAGAGATGGGATTAAAGGGAGGAGGAGGGAATAGTAAAAGGAAGACAGGTTCTGGAGGTTTGAGGGGGACACTAACTGGGACTAGGGGTCAAAGGTCTAGGATATAAACCAAAAACAGAAAAGAAAGGCCTGAGTTGGGTCCCCTCTCCACTCCTTTCTTTAAGATAGGTCAGGGAGAAAAAGAGCAGATTCTCTATGCTGATATGGAAGTGGATGGATAGGGAAAGACAATGCTGGGAAAATGGAGAGTAGGGATGATAGAGAACTGGGAGAAGACAGTGAGAAATAAGGCCTCAGCCCTGCTGCTAATTACTTTGCAACCTCGGGCCATGCTTTTCCTTCTTTTTAGGCTTCAGTTTCCTCTTCTGTAAAAGGAAGGAACTGAGTTAGATGATATCTAAGGTTTCTTCTAGCTGTAAATATACTATGAGCCCTGGGGGAAGGAAGGCATCTGTGGCTGAAAGAGTGTTTATCTGCAGGACCATCAGTGTGAACCTTCGCTCTGTGATCCAGGTGTCCCAGGTAAGGACAATGGGCTGAGAGTTGGCTTTCAGGACTTGACAGAGGACAGGGTGACTACAATTTTGCTGCGCAGGGTCATCAATCAGCAAGTCTGGAGCAAATAGACCTCTAATCGACTTTGTAATTCATGATTCTAAATAATATATGAAATAAACTGAGTACTTATCACTGGTGAAAATATAATTTCTTGAACTCTTTTTGGAGAGTAATCTTAGCAAGACAAATAAGTCATAAAAACAATACTTTTTTGACCTAAAAAAATCCTTCATTGAGAATATACCCGAATATATGCCTGAGAATATACCCTGAATGTGTTATAAAATACAGATGTACATATACACACAAGACGTGTAGATTTTTATGACTACATTATGGTGTTGGATCATTTCAGTTGTGTCCAACTCTTTGTGACCCCACTAGGGGTTATCTTTGGGAAAGATATTGGAATGGTTTGCCATTTCCTTCTCCAGCTCATTTGACAGATGAGGAAACTGGAGCAAATAGGGTTAAGTAACTTACTCGGGGTCACACAGCTAAGTAAGTGTCTGAGGCCGGATTTGAACTGAGGAAGATGAATTTTCCTGACTCCCAGTCCAGCACTCTATCCACTGCACTACTTCGAAGCCCAACTACATTATATGTAATTTAAAAAAAGAAAAAAGAAAAAAATTGAAGCAAACTAAATGTCCAATCTTAGGAGACTGGTTAAATTAATGATGATAAATGAATGGAATGGGATATTATAATATAGTTAAGGATGAGGACTAATTTGGAAGAACCTTTGAAGAATTTATTCTTCAATAGAAAAAAAGGGAAAAACAAGTAAACAGGCAGTTCTTGAAAGATTGGCCTCCTTGTACTGGGAATTCCACTCCTGTCTCCTGAAGCAGCCCAACAGAACTCTGCAGACAAGTTGCACTTTGGCTCTTGATAATTTATGTTTCTTCTTTCAAGGATTGGATAGTCACTGACTTCATATGTTGTAGATAAGATTCCTTTTCAGGTGTGGGCTGAATTGGATGGTCTGAGTCTAGATGGTCTTTGCCAATTCTGAGATTTCTGTGAAAGCAAATCAGGGCAAAGTGTGAAAGGCAAGGGTGGAAAGAACAGATTTTTTGCTAGATGATGCAATGGATAGAGCGCTGGACCTAAAATCAGGAAGATCTGTGTCCACATCTGGCCTCATGACACTAGCTGTGTGGCCCTGGGCAAACCTCTGCTTTCCTCAGTTTCCTAAACTGTAAAATTGGGCTAATAATGGCATTAATAGCAGTAATAATATTAATCTCATAGGACTGTGTGGATTAAATGAGATAATATTTGTAAAGGTCTTTGCAAACCTTAAAGAGCTATATAAATGCTAGCTATTAGTACTATGGAGGGTAATTGAGTACTGGGCTTAGAATCAGGAAGACTCATCTTCATGAGTTCAAATCTGGCCTCAGACACCTTACTAGCTGTGTGACCCTGGGCAAGTCACTTAACCCTGTTTGCCTCAGTTTCCTCATCTATAAAATAACTTGGAAAAGGAAATGGCAAACTAGTCCAGTATCTTTGCTGAGAAAACCCCAGATGGACTCATGAAGAGCTGTCCATGTAATTACTACTACCAGATGAGAGGAAAACTACATGAAAATGAATAAATAAACAAAATTCTAATGGGAATTTAAAAGGGAGTGACATTTCATGAATTTGTTTTAACACATTTAGATATAAAATAGCTATAAGCAAGTTTACTTGGTTATAGTGATGTCAGCATTAAGTTTTTAAATAATATTTATTTTTTAAAAGAAGTAATTAAGGTGTTTGAGAAGAAATCAGTTACCACAATAACTATACTTTAGACCCTCTGAATTTTGAAAGTTTGGGACAGAACTGACTTAACTCACTCTAGTTATGGCTCTGAGGGGTAGAAGGTGGTATAAACAGGATCCTTCTCCTTCTACTGGTTCCCAGATGGTTGCCAGAGGGATGATTGCTCGAGGGGTCCCAGGATCCATTGTCAACATCTCCAGCATAAGCTCTCGGAGTGCTATCACCAGCTTGACCAGCTACGGCGAGTGTTCTCTCTTCCCCTCTGCCTGCCACTGCTCCTACCCAGTCCCTGAATCAGTCCCTGGGTCCTAAGTACATGGGCAGAGCTCAAGTCCATCCTTCAGCCCACTTTGAGGGACAGTGCGTTGGATTAGCATCAGAGTAATTCTGGATCTTGATTTTGACCCCTGTGTGACTTTGGGGAAACTGAGGCCCAGAGAGAGGAAAGGATTTGGTCCTCTCTAGAAGGAAGAGGCTGGACCCTAAGAGAACTCTATGGTCCCTTCCAACTCAAGAATCCTTTTATCCCTCTCTCCTTCCCCTCCAAAGCCCTGTTTTTCCCATTTGACCAGGAAGTCCAATACAATTCTCCTAGGGTTAAGAATCACTCAGCCTAGGGAAAGCAGTGTGACTCTCCCAGACTTGGCTCCTTCTAGTTTTTCTCCTTTCCTTCCTTCCTCCAGGTTCCACCAAAGGTGCAATGGACATTGTGACCAAGATCATGGCCCTGGAGCTTGGGCCACACAAGGTGAGAGCTCTGGGGTAGTGGGAAACTTTGGGGGAAGGGAATTACAAGGATTGCTACTGAGGGAGGGAGCAAAGACAAGTGGGGCTTGTGGGAACAGTGAGTCTGGATCCTGGGGACAGAAAAGCCCAAGCTGAGGGCTGCCTCTTTTGGGTCTCAGATCCGTGTAAATACAGTGCATCCCACAGTGGTCCTCACGAACATGGGGAAAAAGGTCTCTGCTAGACCAGAATTTGTTAAAACCATGAAGGCACGCACTCCCCTGGGGAAGTTTGCAGGTATGTATCTGTGGAGTGTGTGTGTATGGGGGGGGGGGGGGGGGGCGGGGCTGCCCAGTGTTTAGGTGGCTCCCCTCCTCCACAAGATTTCATCAGAGAATTACTGGACCTTGGCAATAAAAGGCAACAGACCTAGGGCACAGCAAGGTGGGGTATGCTGGCTGTGCAGTCTTCTCTGCCCACACCCCACAACTTCCTAGGGTAGGTGGAAAGGAGCCCCAGGCCCAACTCAGCCCCTCCTCTGAATAGACCCATTTCTATAATTCCATTCTCTTACTTCCCACTTTGAGGAGAAACCCTTCTGCTAACCTCATCCCTTATTCTTGCAGAGGTGGATGATGTGGTTTACAGCATCCTCTTTCTTCTGAGTGACAAGAGTGCCATGACCAGTGGCTCAGGCATCATGGTTGATGGCGGGTACCTGGCCTCCTAGTCTCCAATGGAGGGCCCCCCAGTGGGAGTTCTGTTTCGTTCCCACCCACCTCCCTACCTGTAGTCCCTGTAAAGCCCCTTACTCCCCCATTTTCCCTTTTGTACTCAATCATCAACTCTTCCCAAACCACCTAACTCTTAGTGATCTGGGCACTTGTGGGGTGTGTGTGTCAGGGGGTGGACCTGGGGGGAGAGGTAGAAGGAAAATGGAATTACTCAAGGGTACTGGGGGAGAAGATTGAGCTAAATACTGGCAGTATGAGATATATCATCCTGGACCTCCCATTATGGTCCAGAGCACTGAGAAGTGATCTATTTCAATCCCCTCATTTTATAGATGGGAAAATGGAGGTCTAGGTAGGCTAAGCCCTTTGATCCAATCCAGTTTTTCAGCATTTCCAGGCTGGGTTCTCTCTCAGTCTTAAGATTCCTCTTGGGTATTCCCTACTGGTGCTTGGTTCTCTTCTAAGATTAGACTAATCAGGGCCTTTGGGTGGCATATTCTCACGGAGGTAATGGTACACACACACACCCTTGTAAGCTTCTATTTCCTTCAACTCCACCTACCTACTATTCCTACCCAAACTAAACAAAAAGGTCCCACCCTTTTGCAGCTTCTGATCATCTCCTGGGAATAGTAGACTCTTGGCTTTCTCAGAAAACTCTGCATCTCAATCCACCTCCACTCTCCTCCCCAACACCCCAATGGATAAATCTCAGAGAATGCTCAGAACTCTACCTTTGATCCCCTTGGCTTTCACACACCTGTAATTCTTCCGGGAGCAAATCCTGCTCTCTTTTTACCTCTTTTACCTCTCCCACTTCTTTTCCTCACCTGGTGCTGAATTTGAGATCAGTGGATTTCATCTTGATTCTAATTCTGGCCCTGGGAAAGTCACAAAGTAGCTTCTCTCCAGCTACTACCTTCTTCTGCTAAGGATCTCCAGTGCTCACTGAGGATATTGGGAATCAGCTTTGACTTGGGGTCAGGGAGGGGCAACAATCATCAATAAACCTGACTTGGAAAAAACAGAGGTTCTGCATCTCCTCAGAAGTATATGGATTGGGAATCCCCAGAGCTGGTTTCTAGTTCCTGCTCTGACAAGACCTTAGTCAGTGACTTTCAGTTTCCTCTTCTTTATTTTTTTAATAGTATTTTATTTTTTTCCAATTATATGTAAAGACAACTTTTGATATTCATTTTTACAATATTTTGAGTTGTAGATTTTTCTCCCTCTGTCTCCTCTCTTCCTAAAATGTAAAGCAATTCGATAAAGGTTATATATGTGCAATCATGTTAAAACATATTTCCATCTTAGTCCTGTTGTGAGAGAAGAAACAGACCAAAATTTCCTCGTCTTTAAAATGAGGAGGTCAAACTAGGTGATCTGGACTGAAGGTCATCTGCAGCTCTGACAATCTAGGTTTGTGGCTAGACATTTCAGTCCTAACACTTGGGTGGAGAGTAACTTGCCCTTGAGAAACCTTGCCCTACAACAAAGGCAATTCAGCAAGCCTTTATTAAGCACCTGGGGCATACAGAGCAATCAGCTAGGCAGTTAGGGGAGACATAGTGCTTGAGATATTTCATGGAGCTTACAACAGGGGGACAGGATTATAGAGCTAGAGGTGATGGGGACCTCCATGGCCCCCCATGATGAGATCCAACTCTGACATTCCAATCAACAAGCATCTCTTAAGTGTTTACTAAGTGCTAGGCACTGTGATACATACAAAAAAATGAAAAAACTCCTATTCTAAATGAAAAATTAAATAACTCTCATATATGAGACAGCTGGTGGATAGAGTAGTGAGCCTGGAATCAAAAAGACTTGAATTTAAATCCAGCTTCAGATACTTACTAACTGTATGACCCTGGGCAAGTCATTCTGTTTACCTCAGTTTCCTGAACTGCAAAAAACTGCAAAAGAAAAAAAATAGCATCTACCTCCCAGAGGTGTTGTGAGGATCAAATGAGATAAGATTTGTAACTCTGTGGGGCCAAGACCACCAACTCAAATAAAAATCAGAGACTTCTCAAGGTAGAAGCAAAGCAGCAAGATTTTATTACAATCTCACGAGAAAGGGCATCTCCTCTCTGATAGGTAATCAGGAGAGTGAGACAATTGCAGAAAGCAAATTGAGAGATTATATAGCCCTAACACAGATCCCACCCCACTTCTGGCCTTTTATTCCCATTGGCTGGGAGGCAGGCTCACCTCACCATCTAAACTCGACAGGGGATGTAGGCATTATGTTGATGTAGATGTTGATGAGGCAATCCAAGGGGGGGTTGTGTTATGCTGATATGGCAATCCAAGTGGAGTTGTGTTGTAGCAACCCAAGGGGAGGGGGTTAAGTTTCGTATTCCCAAAAATCACATGATTTCTGGGAAACTGAAACTTAGGCCTAACCATCTACTAAAAGCCTTTTATTAAGCACTGAGAAGTCTTCACTAACTTCATTCCATTCAGCCCTACTATGCTTGGCACATAGTAGGAACTGTACAAATGTTTATTCTCTTCCTCTCCTCTTTTCTTTCCCTTCCCTTTTCCACCTTACATGGTAGCAGGGAGATAATAGGTACATATATAACAGGTAAATGGGGTGGCCACCAACATTGTAGCATATCATTTTGCTGGGTGGGCTCATTCATTCCAAACTATTTTCACACTGGCGGCTCTAGGTGCCCAGAAAGGACCACCCCTTTACCATTATATTTGAATCTTTCAGTTTTAGGAATAATCCTTAAAGGAATTACAATCACCACTTTAGCTCCTAAGCCCCATCTATGTGTTTCATTTACACAACCCAGCCACTCACAATGATGACATATTTAGATCCTTAAAATGATTTAATTAGCAATAAAGCAAAAGAAATAATAACATCACAGGTACTCAAATATTAAAGCAAGGGCATGAATAATAAAATATATTACAATCCATACATAAACCTATGTCGCACTTTCCCACCAATTCTTTCAGTATCTGGAATAGGGAAGGGAAAAGAATGAGCATGCACTCAGGGAAACCTGCCAAATAAGTACATGAGTGAGAAAATCCCAGGTGCTTGAGGTATTTTACAACTCTGTAACTTTAAACTTTGGTGTCCTATTTCTGTCCATAAAAATTCCTCGTTGAGTATAGTTTTGATCCTGAACAGAAGCTTCTGCTAAAATGCTGTAATTGGTTAACAGGTCGCTCAGCATAACATCTCAATCAAATGAGTCATTTAGAAGTTGTTCCTCTGCTCGGTTGGGCTTATTTCTTAATAGCAATGGTCATATCTATTTCTTTCAGATTCAAACTTAGCTTTGCTAAGAGGGCAAAATTGGAGGGGGAGGAAAGTGAGATTGGAGCAGGAATGATGACCTGAGAAAACACTGAGGGATGGAGAGATAAGAGGTCACCATGCAGAAGAAGAATAGATTTAGGATGCGTGAAGCACAGAAATAATGAGAAGTTAGGGTCAGATGTAAGAATGTCTGAATTTTTGATTAAGGAAATTGAATACCTGTGGGTAGCAATGCTAGGATATGATCATCCCTGTATGTGGCTGAGGGTGGAGCAAAAGAGTAGATCTAGGCTTTAAGGAGACTGAGAAATTGAAGGCTTCGAGATTTTGAGGTTGAAGTCTAATAAAAGAGTAGAAGTTGGGGAGGAGAGGAAGATGATGAACCAGGTGCTGATCTCCTTGAGAAAAGTAGAGAGAATAACCTGAGAGCTGACATACAACAGCCATCATGATTTGGATTGAAGAGAAAATTGTAACTTGCTAGTGATGGCAGTAAACAAGAGATATTCCAACTGCCCATCCAGGCCCAGGAGTATAGTGATGGCAAGAGAAGCCTGAGGACTAGTATATGGAAGGAGTATAAGATAAAGATGGTTCAGAGTCTGCCTCAGTCTCTTTCATTGTACGTTAGACAATTTTAATCCCCACACTGGTAATACTGTCTTGGCAGATGAGCTAAATCAAGTTGATGATAACCTACAGGTTACTGTCAAACCTGTAGGTGAATTAGGGGGTTGTCTACCCCAAGCATGTGAAGCTTTCTCCTGGAATAATGGGTAGATGAGAACAATTTGTTCCAACAGCCATGAAGGTGGCTGAAATAGGCACTATACAACACTTAGAGTTTGGTCAGACTTTTTAAGATGCTGAGGTCATCCACTACATCCTGGGCCATGGCCAATCTCCTGACTTTTGTCTTGCCATGCTGGACTTTGATTACTCTGGAAGACAGAGTGAGGCTGATGACTGTGCAACTCTGCCTCACTTAAATCTAATTCATGTGCAAGTCAAGACATCACCCTATAATGTCATTGATCTTCTCTGAAATGAAGGACTAACAATGATATATGCGTATGTACATATGTGTGTATATATGCATATGTGTATATATATGTGTGTATATACATATATACACAGAATACATATATACATACATATATCTATATATGAAACCAGTTCATGACCCAGAATCCCACTCTCACTTGCTCAGTCATCCAACCTGCAGTTCTGGACTTCTCAGAGAGGACTATGCCACATTGCTATATTCAATTTCTTACAATTATAGGGGTAACTTTGGTGTGGGAAGGAGGGAATATATTCCTATTACTTACCATAGTAGCTTCTGAGTTCTCATTCATGCTTACTATTTGCACAAAATTAGTCACCATTATACCAACAACTCTTCTTAAATTTTCTTTTAAAATTTTCTTTTTATTTTGAACTGATAATATTTAATATAAATTTTGGATTTTAATAAGGGCCAAAACTTGAATTAAGAAGAGGCTGGACCTAATAGTCTCTTTTGTTATATTAAGTAAACTCAGAGAATGCCTGAGTGAAGCAAATGGGCTGACTTAGTAACTTCCTTAGGAGACTCTTAATCCTGGCATTTTAGTGATGAGAAAAAAAAAACAAAAACAGATGTCCTAGGTTGTAATTTCAATTGAACCTTTGTTAAACGTACCCTTTCCTATGTTAGCTATTTCAAGGACCTGGTTAGGGTAGGAGGCCTGCCACTAGAATGGTGGGATTTCTTTCTTATCTTATGGCACAGAGGCATATGCTACAGAAAGGAAATTCACACAGCTTGGAATCGTAAACTCCAACTGACACTACTTTGTTAATTGTCTTGTCTTACTAAATTTATGATTTGTTCAACTAAGAGAGTTCCTTTCTCATGGTAGAATGTATATAAGCCAGAAGATTTCTGTAATAGGCAGTCAGAATATTTTTCTGATTCCATAATGCATTATGTTACTGTTTTCTTTAAAAGGGAATTAATTAATGAAATAATAATGCATATCTTTAGCCTGTTGCCTTTTCTTTAACTAAGTTATCAGGTCAACAGAACTTAAAGCACAAAAAAAGAATATTTTCACATATAACAAAAAGGCTAAATCTCTATTTCATACTGCTTGATTTTTAAAAAGAATTTATTCTAAATTTTACATTTACTAACTCATATAACTGTGCTGCTTATTTGCAATTTTTTCCAAATTTCCTTCTGTTCTCTTCTGTGTATTTTTTAAAGTGCTACAATGTCCCTCTTCTTCTTTTTTTCTTTTGGCATCACTGTTGGTAACTACACACCCCCTCCCCTCACCAATTAACTAAGAAAAAGAAATTTTTAAAAAATGCATACTTTGTTAACAAATAAGCATAGTCAAGGGGGAGGGGGAAGCTACTTCATGGCCACATCAAAAAAAGTATGGTCCTTCACTTTGTGTCCATCACCTTTGTCAGGAAAAAGATAAAATACTTCATCATAGGTCCTTAGAAGACCTAGTTGGTCATTGTTTGCTCAGTTCTTGAGTCTTTCAAAGTTGTTTTTCTTAATCTTTTTTAAAAATAAATTTTTACTTTCATCTTTTGGATTTTTTTTACATTACTAAAATTTCTCTCAGTATCTCTCCATTTCCTTATGCCCATTGAGTCAGAATAGATAGTAAATATTTATTTTAAAAGAAAAAAATAGAAGAGGGGTGAAGTGAGCAAAATAGGTCGGCATTTTAAAAAATATTTACAGTGTTTCACACCCATGGACCTCCTGTCTCTTCAAAGAACAGGATAGGTGGGTGGGATGTCTTCTCATATCTCTTCATTAGGGCCATGATTGTTTGTAATTTTGCAACATTTCCTTTCTATTATTTTGTGGCTGTTTAAATTATTGCAGCCTTGTTTATTGCTACTTTGACTCTATTTATTTTACTCTGCAACAGTACATGTAATCCTTTTCATGCTTCTGAATCTAACATATTTGTCATTTCTTGCAGCAGAGTAACATTCCATTACATTCATGTACTATGCTATATTTGTTTAGCCATTTTATTTTTAGCCATTCCCAAATTAAACTCATTTTATTCTGGAGCTCACAGATTGGACCACAATAGATCCCTGACCAAGTTCCACTTAATGGCTATATTTTGGGCCCTTCTGGCTCAGAATGAATGTCAATAGTAACTGTTTCTCTTTTGGCCAGCAAACCTGAGAGTCTTCTCCCTTTTTGATATTTTTTTTAAATTTAAGGGGCCATTCATTGCCTCATTTCTCATTTCTCATTAAATGGGCACTATCTCATTCAAAGTGAGAATCTGAAAAGGCCTAGACTAGTAGGGCCAGGGTCTCTGTAATGTCAAGGGAATGTGAAGATCTTTCCTGACCCTTAATAGGCGCATGTGACCTGCATTGAGTTCTGGCCTAGTTCACAGCTTGAGTTACATGGAGCCAATGGTGGGAAGAGCTTGCTGAACACATGGAGCAGGAAGAGAGTGAGCAGGCAGAGCAGAGCAGCTAGCAAAAGAGCATTGTATATGAAACAGTGAATCTTTGTTTCTTGCTACTTTTTAAAAAGTGTATTAAAAAGTCACACATTACTTTCAAAACTGTCTTGTTTGTCTGTACTTTCCTCTAAAATTCCTTCTGTTGGGGTGGAGTCAAGATGGCAGAGTAGAAAGATGCACATACTCTAGCTCTTTCCCCACAGCCCATAAAATACCTGTAAATAAAGAGTCTCAACAAATTCTAGAATAGCAGATGCCACGGAACAACGGAGTGGAGATTTCCAGCCCAGGGTGACCTGGAAGGCCAACAAGAAAGATCTGATGCATCAGATGCTGAGCAGAGCCCAGCCCAGCCTCGGCTGTGCAGCCCCAGGAGGAGTAGGATCAGAGCAGGCTTCAGGGATGAAATCCATGGCAGAAGCAGCAATTTGCAGATCCCTCAACCACAGGTGCCAAGGGTCAGTGATAGGGCTTTTTCAACCAGACAGAGAAGGAAGCAGAGTGCTCCCCTAGCCTTGGCCTGAGGTGATGGCAGAGTTGGCAGCAGCAGCGGGCATTGGTGGCTTCTGGTGGCCCATGGCTGGCAGGTAGGAGCCTGCATCCATTGTTCCATTGTTGAAGTACTCATCTGAAAGCTCTGGGGGAACTGAGCAGATGATCTGAACCTCAACCAGGAGCTGGCCAAGGAGTAAACTCCTCTCCCTTGATTGTGCCATCTTGGAGGAACTAAGATCTTACTTGTCCCCAGAGTATACCCTGCTCTTGACAAAGGACCCAAAAGTCAAGTAACTGGTTGGGAAAATGCCCAATGAAGGGAGAAAAAATAAGACTATAGAAGGTTACTTTCTTGGTGAACAGGTATTCTCTCCCACCCTTTCAGAGGAGGATGAACAATGTTTACTGTCTGGGGAAGACATAAAAGGAAAGGCTTCTGCATCCAAAACCTCCATAATAAATATGCAATGGTCCCAGGCCATGGAAGAGCTCAAAAAGGACTTTGAAAATCAAGTAAGAGAGGAGGAGGTAAAATTGGGAAGAGAAATGAGAGTGATGCAAGAAAATCATGAAAAGTGAGTCAGCAGCTTGGGGACTCAAAAAATGCTGAAGAAAATAACACCTTTAAAAATAGACTAATTCAAATGGCAAAAGAGGTCCAAAAAACCAATGAGGAGAAGAATGCTTTAAAAAGCAGAATTAGCCAAATGGAAAAGGAGGTTCAAAAGCTAACTGAAGAAAATAGTTCTTTAAAAATTAGAACAGGCGGCACCGAGAGGAGCAGATCCAAGCAGGCTTCAGGGACAGAATCTCCAGTGGCCACGCAGGTCCCTCCACCCACAGGTGACAAGGGTCGGTGAGAGGGTCTCTTTGGTTGGTCAAGAGGGGAGTGGGGTGTCTCCATAACTCAGGCACCCTTGGGAGGCAGCAGTGGGGGCTGCGGGTGGACAGGGGCTACCCAAGCAGGCAGGAGCCTGGATCCATTGTTGAAGGTCTCTGCATAAACACTCTGAGGGAACTTAGGCCCGTGAGGTGGCCCTGCCCCCACCTGAGCACCTGAACTTAATCTCACACTGAATAGCAGCCCCACCCCCGCCCAAAGCCCTGAGGCTGGGAAGCAGCATTTGAATCTCAGACCCCAAGGCTGGCTGGGCGGATCTGGAGGTGAGGTGGGGGTGGAAAGAAAACTCAGAAGTCAAGTCACTGGCTGGGAAAATGCCCAGAAAAGGGAAAAAAAATAAGACTATAGAAGGTTACTTTCTTGGTGAACAGATAATTCCTCCCTTCCTTTCTGATGAGGAAGAACAATGCTTACCATCAGGGAAAGACACAGAAGTCAAGGCTTCTGTACCCCACACATCCCAAATAAATATACCATGGGCTCAGGCCATGGAAGAGCTCAAAAAGGATTTTGAAAATCAAGTTAGAGAGGTGGAGGAAAAACTGGGAAGATAAATGAGAGAGATGAAAGAAAAGTATGAAAAGCAGGTCAACACCTTGCTAAAGGAGACCCAAAAAAATGAAGAAAGTAATACCTTGAAAAATAGGCTAATTCAATTGGCAAAAGAGGTTCAAAAAGCCAATGAGGAGAAGAATGCTTTCAAACGCAGAATTAGCCAAATGGAAAAGGAGGTTCAAAAGCTCACTGAAGAAAATAGTTCTTTCAAAATTAGAATGGAACAGATGGAGGCTAATGACTTTGTGAGAAACCAAGAAATCACAAAACAAAACCACAAGAATGAAAAAATGGAAGATAATGTGAAATATCTCATTGGAAAAACAACTGACCTGGAAAATAGATCCAGGAGAGAGAATTTAAAAATTATGGGACTACCTGAAAGCCATGATCAAAAAAACAGCCTAGACTTCATCTTTCATGAAATTATCAAGGAAAACTGCCCTGAGATTCTAGAACCAGAGGGCAAAATAAGTATCCAAGGAATCCACAGATCACCGCCTGAAAGAGATCCAAAAAGAGAAACTCCTAGGAACATTGTGGCCAAATTCCAGAGTTCCCTGGTCAAGGAGAAAATATTGCAAGCAGCTAGAAAGAAACAATTCAAGTATTGTGGAAATACAATCAGGATAACACAAGATCTAGCAGCTTCTACATTAAGGGATCGAAGGGCGTGGAATATCATATTCCAGAAGTCAAAGGAACTAGAACTAAAATCAAGAATCACCTACCCAGCAAAACTGAGTATAATACTTCAGGGGAAAAAATGGTCTTTCAATGAAATTGGGGACTTTCAAGCATTCTTGATGAAAAGACCAGAGCTGAAAAGAAAATTTGACTTTCAAACACAAAAATGAAGAGAAGCATGAAAAGGTAAACAGCAAAGAGAAGTCATAAGGGACTTACAAAAGTTGAACTGTTTACATTCCTACATGGAAAGAAAATATTTGTAACTCTTGAAACTTTTCAGTATCTGGGTAGTGGGTGGGATTACACATACACACATGCACACACACACAGAGACAGAGAGCACAGAGTGAATTGAATAGGATGGGATCATATCTTAAAAAAATGAAATTAAGCAGTGAGAGAGAAATATATTGGGAGGAGAAAGGGAGAAATGGAATGGGGTAAATTATCTCTCATAAAAGAGGCAAGCAAAAGACTTTTTAGTGGAGGGAAAAAGAAGGGAGGTGAGAGAAAAACATGAAGTTTACTCTCATCACATTCCACTAAAGGAAAGAATAAAATGCACACTCATTTTGGTATGAAAACCTATCTTACAATACAGGAAAGTGGGGGATAAGGGGATAAGCAGGGTGGGGGGGATGATGGAAGGGAGGGCAATGGGAGAAGGGAGCAATTAGAAGTCATCACTCTTGGGGAGGGACAGGATCAAAAGAGAGAATAGAAGCAATGGGGGGCAGGATAGGATGGAGGGAAATATAGTTAGTCTTACACAACATGACTATTATGGAAGGCATTTGCAAAACTACACAGATATGGCCTATATTGAATTGCTTGCCTTCCAAAAGGAATGGGTGGGGAGGGAGGGATGAAGAGAAGTTGGAACTCAAAGTTTTAGGATTAACTTTTGAGTACTGTTCTCGCTACTACGAAATAAGAAATACAGGTAAAGGGGTATAGAAAGTTATCTGGCCCTACAGGACAAAAGAGAAGATGGGGACAAGGGAAGGGAGGGATGATAGAAGAGAGGGCAGATTGGTGATAGGGGCAATTAGAATGCTTGGTGTTTTGGGGTGGGGGGAGGGGACAAATGGGGAGAAAATTTGGAACCCAAAATTTTGTGAAAATGAATGTTAAAAGTTAAATAAATTAATTAAAAAAATGTTAAAAAAATAAAAAAATTTAAAAAAATTTAAAAAAATTAGAACAGAACAGATGGAAGCTAATGACTTTATAAGAAACCAAGAAATTACAAAACAAAACCAAAAGAATGAAAAAATAGAAGATAATGTGAAATATCCCATTGGAAAAACAACTGACCTGGAAAATAGGTCCAGGATAGGCAATTTAAAAATTATGGGACTACCTGAAAGCCATGATCAAAAAAAGAGCGTAGACATCATCTTTTATAAAATTATCAAGGAAAATTGCCCTGATATTCTAGAACCAGAGGGCAAAATAAATATTGAAAGAATCCACAGATATTACCATATTTCTGCCCTTGTATAAATTGTTCCCATTATTCTGCTCACTACACTCTGTGTCAGTTTATTCTACCCAAAATTCTCTGAAATTCTCTCTTCTGTCATTTCTTAAAGTGAAATTACATTTACACATTACATCTCCTGAAAGAAATCCAAAAAAAGAAACTTCTAGGAATATTGTAGCCAAATTGCAGAGTTCCCAGGTCAAGGAGAAAATATTGCAAGCAGTTAGAAAAAAACAATTTGAATATTGTGGAAATACAATCAGGGTAACATAAGATCTAGCAGCTTCTACATTAAGTCATTAAAGGGTTAGGAATATGATATTCCAGAAGTCAAAGAAACTAGGATTAAAACCAAGAATCACCTACTCAGCAAAACTAGGTATAATATTTTAGGGGAAGAAATGGTCATTCAATGAAATAGAGGACTTTCAAACATTCTTGATGAAAAGACAAGAGCTGAAAAGAAAATTTGACTTTCAAACACAAGAATCAAGAGAAGCATGAAAAGGTAAACAGGAAAGAGAAACTGCAAGGGACTTACTAAAGTTGAACTGTTTACATTCCTACATGGAAAAATAATATTTGTAACTTTTGAAACTTTTCTCAGTATCTGGGTAGTTGGAGGGATTATACACACACACACACACACACACACACAAAGATATATATATATTTTATATATATACACACACACACACACACACACACACACAAAGACAGAGAGAGAGAAAGAGGGACAGAGGCAGAGAGAGACAGAGATAGAGAGCACAGGGTGAGTTGAATAGGAAGGGATCAAATCTAAAAAAAAATTAAATTAATGGGTGAGAGAGGAATATATTGGGAGGAGAAAGGGAAAAATGGAATGGGGCAAATTGTCTCTCATAGAAGAGGCAAGAAAAAACTTTTCCAATGGAGGGCAAAAGGAGGGAGGTGAGAGGGAAAAAGTGGTTTACTCTCATCACATTTGGCACAAAGAAGGAATAACATGCACACTCAATTTGGTATAAAATTCCTTTTGTTTTCTTCTGTGTGTTTTAAAAAATGTTTCTGTGATCCTCTTTTTTTTTTTTTGGTTCAGCATTGCTAAAGCCCCTATTACCCCTCCACCTATTCTCCCCCTCCCCCAATTAACCCAGAGGAACAAAAAGCAACAATCCTGTAACAAATAAATATAGTAAAGCAAAATGAATCCACCCAGTAGCCATGACAAAAAAATGTATGTCCCAAGACCTTGAGTTCACATTTGTTTGTCAGGAGCTGGGCAGCATACTTCTTCGTAGGTCCTTTGGGTCAATATCTCTAGATGGTGTAGAGATATTGTTGATCATTACATTGATTAGAGTTCTTCAGTCATTCAAAGTCATTCTTCTTTACCATATTTCTGCCCTTGTATAAATTGTTCTCTTTATTCTGCTCACTACATTCTGTGTTAATTTATTCTACCCAAGATTCTCTGAAATTCTCTCTTCTGTCATTTCTTAAAGTGAAATTACATTCCATTATATTCATGGTACAATTTGTTTAGCCATTCTCCAATTATTCCCCAATCAGCAGCACCCCCTTAGATTTTTGTTCTTTTCTTTTCTATCTTAAAAGAAAAAGTCTCCTTTTCAATATTAGGAAGTTTGCTTTGTTTGGGAATACTCCTTCCCCAGTATTATCTTCCCTCTTGTTATTATTCCCCCATCCTTGTTTGTTTCTTTGTTGAGCATTTTGTACCAAACTCTCTGTGTAGGTGTGTTTTCAACTTTCCTTTATCCATTTCAGATAAAAGAGGTTTATCTGATGCCACCTCCTCCTACCTCTTTCTACATGATAATGTTCTCACTTATCCTAATTACAGGAAATAGCATGTTCCATCACCTTCTTCCTCCTTTTTACTTCAGTATATTTTTCCTTTTAATCTCCCTCTCTTTCTCTTCCTCAAACTCTCAGAATAGGACCAATTATTTCCAGGAAGGACCTCTACTTTTTTCACTTCACCCTTTCATTACTCTCTGAAGACATTAAAGTTTGTAGAAATATATTCTAATAAGAATGTTAGCACTACATCATCATAATCTCCTTCCACTTGCTCAAATATATTTATGTTCTAGGTTTCTCATGACTCTTGTATTGGCATTACAAAGTTCTTACTCAACTCTAGTCTTTTTATTGGAAATTTTTGAAAGTTCTTATCACATTAATGATCTATTTTTTTCCCTTTGTAGTAGTATACTAAGCTTTACAGTGCATGATTTGTTGTTGTTGTTGTTGTTATAAGCCTATAGCTGTTGCATTTTGTTATATTTTATTCCAAAATCTCCTCTCATTTTTAATAAAAGTGTCCAGAATCCTGACTGTAGTTCATTGGTACTTGAACTGCTTCTTTCTAGATACTCTTTTCTTTGACATAGGAGCTCTGGATTTTGGTTATGTCAATTCTGAGACTTTTCCTTTTTGGAATTTCTGTCAGAAAATTATAGGTAGATTCTGTCTATCTTTACTGCTCTGTGATTCTAGTAGACAGAGATAGTTCTAGTTATGATTTCTTAAAATATAACATCAATACAGAGGAACAGAGCATATACATATACATTTATTTACACATGTAAGCATGCTCATGTGTGTGTGTATATATACATATACATAAATATACATATGTGTGTGTGTGTGTGTGTGTGTGTGTGTGTGTATATATATATATATATATATATATATATATATATATATACAATTGTATACACATTTGGTAGCAGTTCTTTTTGTAGTAGCCAGGAACAGAAAATATCAATTGGGAAATAGTTAAACAAATTATGGTATATTAATATAATGGAACTTGATTGTACCATAAAAATTGATAAAAAAATTTCAAAGAAACCTGAAAAGGCTTGTATGAGCTGATACAGAGTGAAGCGAACAGAAACAGTAGAACAATTTATACAATAATAACAACATTGTAACTACAATTTTGAGAGAATTAAGAACTCAAATCAGTTTGATAATCAACCATAATTCCAGAGGACTGATGATAATAAAGTGCTTACTATGTCAGGCACTGTGCTAAATGTTGGAGATACACAGGAAAAACAAAAAGTCTCTTCTCAAAGTGTTGATATTCCAGTGGAGGAGACAACATGGAAACAACTATGTACAAATACATAGGGTGAAGTGAATATCTACAGGGTGAAGTGGAAGCAGTTTCAGAGAGAAGATACTAACATTGAGGGGGACCTGGAAGAGCCTCTTACAAAGGGAGGATTTGAGCTGAGGTTTGAAGGAAGCTGGCAGAAACAGGAAGGAGAACATTCCAGGCACTGGGGACAACCAGAGAAAAGGCACTGAATTGGGGTCTTGTGGGAGGAACAGTAGGAAAGCTAATGTCACCGTATCATAGAGTACTTAGAAGGGAGTAAAGTGGAAGAAGCTCGGAAAGGTAGGAAAATGTGAAAGGTTTTAAAAGCCAAATAAAATATTTATATGAGATGCTGAAGGTTAAGAAGTCACTGGAATTTTTTTGCAGGAATTTATCTTGAATATCAGGGAGAGATATGCTAAGACCTATCCTTTAACCCACCTTCTGACAGAGGGATGATGGACCTGATATGAGACTTTTTTTTTTGGATACAGCCAGTATAAGAATTTGTTTGGATTGTATATTGTTAAGGACTTTATTATTCTTTTTTCAGCCGGAGAAGGGAGAAGTGAAGAAGAGAAAACAAATACTTATTAATTGAAAAATGATTTAATTAGGGGAAGCTAGGTGGTACAGTGGATAGAGCACTGGAGTCAGGAGGACCTAAGTTCAAATCCAGCCTTTGACACTTAGTAGCTGTGTGACCTTGGAAAAAGTCACTTAACCCCAAATGCCTACAAAAAAAGTTTTAATTAAAAAAAAACTTTAGAATTTTTAAAATCATGGTTTTCAGGGAGTCTGTTGATTCTTAAATTTTGTCTCCTTTACCTGTTTTCCAGGCTAGTTGTTTTTGTTATAAGATGTAGGGTTGTTTTTTTTTTTAACTCTCTTGATTTTCTTTGGGCAAAGTTTACTATTTTGTCTTCTAAGCTACTCAATCTCCTCTCACTTTTTTTCTTTCAAACATTTTTAAGCTCTTGTTTCATTTCTTCTAGCTATTTATATAGTCCCTGTGGAAGATCCATTTTTTTTCTTTGAGTATTTAATCCAGAGCCAATTCACAACGTTATTCTCTTTTTTGGGGGGTGGTTGGGTGGGGGAAATCTCTCGATTTATAATAAACTGATATAAAAAACTGATCAGTGTCCTCTTTGGTTTAGTCCTCTCCATCTTTAGCTCATAAATTGGGACTTTGTGCCAGGGACATACTCTACTCCTTGCTGCACACTTGGGCGAGTGGTTTACCTTACTTTTCTTGCTTTGGGTCACCTGCATTCTTGCACTGACTCCTCCTCCTAGGGGGAGCTCCCTCTGGATGTTGGAGGTAAGGTTCAGAGGGCAGGATCCTCAGGATTCTCTCTGGCATTTCAGGATAGGGTGCTAGGGACCTCAGAGCCCTAGGTTGTCCTAGTTCAAACTGTACCCACACTGGTCACTGTTATTTGCTAATTAGGAACTTACAAGCACCCTAAGGACTTTCTTGGGGGAGACCTCTGCTCTTCCTTCCTCCCAACAGAAAGCCTTTCAGGCTGTATGTATCTCTGTTGGGGTAAGAAGGCTACTGTCTTATTAGCCTGGGTGGGAGTTTGCTGGCTTCTAATAAGGTGCTGACTGACTTTCTGTGCAGTTCGGAGAAAGTCACTTACTAGAGTTCCTTATTATGTTACTTTATCTTCTGCAAATTTCATGTTTTTCCTGGAGTATGTGTTTGGGAGTTGGGTTCTGTTCGGGAAGCCATTTTAGGCACGTCAACGTGTTTTCGAGAGGCTTCCTTCACTATTTCATTTTTGTCAGTCTTCCTTTCATGCATTTTCCTTTTCTGTCCCTTTCAGTAACCAAACACATGAAAGGGACAGTAGCTTACATATACAGCACCATTTTTCGGGGGCGTGAGCTGACTTTTGTAAGAGGCAGCGATAAGGAGGGAAAGTGTTCCAGGCGTGTCAGACAGCTGTGCAAAGGTGCCTGGAGGGAAGAGGCGAGTGTTTAGCAAGAAGACCGGTTTAAACAGAGCATAGGGTGTATAAAGGGGGAGTAATGCATGCTAGGGCTGGGCAAAACACACAGACACAGACTTATTATATGAAATTATACCTGGTACAGGATTCGCAAGGATAGAGGTCACGAGAGCTTTATCTCCCGGGCTAGCTCAGTACATAGCGAGAGCAGAAGCAGGAGAATTAAGCCAAAAATGCTCTCCAGGCCACGCCCCCGACCATAGCTCCACCTTCACCCCCGTTTTTAGCCAATCATAACCTCCTGACCGGCCCCACCCCCGGCCTCAGTAATATGGCCGAAGCTATTCTAATAGTACCACCTCCCCTCCTGGACTTCTGATTGGATAAACTGTCTTTTTTCTCCTTCCTCTCTCCCCAGATTGGACCCTGGCCGCAGCCTTGGACCTCAGAATCCGCTCGGGTCCAAGAGGCACAGAAGTCGTCGAGATGGAGCGAAGTTTTGCAGGCCGCCGGGCGCTTGTCACCGGAGCGGGCAAAGGTGGGCCGGGGCTGGGGCTGGACAGGAAGCTACGGTATGGGTCCGGGGCAGTGCGAGCCGAGCGGTCAAGAGGGTCGAAACCCGGACCCATCCCTAAGACTTTCGGGACGTTGCAGGCATCGGGAGGGACACTGCCAAGGCGCTGTTTGCCAGAGGAGCTCAAGTGGTAGCAGTAAGCCGGACCCAGGAGGACCTGGACAGCCTGGCCCAGGAGGTAACTGGGGGTCTCCCAGCCCAGCAGTCCTTTCCAGCCCGGTCCCGCCTCGCCCCGCCCACTAGAACCTTGCTCCCAGACATCTAGGTACGTGAGTCGGGGGAAGCCCTCCTGCCTGGCCTTTCCAAACAAAAACACCAACAAAAGCCAGGGATTCAGAGGTAACAGAGTGAACTTCGGTGCAGAAGACCTAGTCTCACCTTCTATCTCTGCTCCTTACTTCCATGTGTCACTGCTGGTGTCTTTAAGCATTTTAGACCCTCTGTTTCCTTCTCTATAAAATGGAGATAATACTGATGCAGAGTAATAACAGACGACATTTATACAGTGCATTTGAAGGTTTGCAAAGCCTTTACACACATTTGTCTTTTGATCCTCAAAACTACCCAGGGAGGTAAGGTATTACTGTTTTTTTAAAGCTTCTCTGTGGTTTCATTCGTAAAGAGAATTCCTGATGAGGAAATTCCTCTGGTACTTATGGCCCTAAAGAGTTGGGGGATCAAGCAGTCAGTTGATTCTTTCTGGGTTACACAGCCAGGAGGGTTCAGCAGCTGGGACCCTGACCCAGGCTGACTCCCCTCTAAGTCCTTATGCCTCTGTTACTATCATTATCCTCATTTTGCATATGAGGAAACAAGCTTAAAGGAGTAAATGTCAGATGTGAGGTTCAAACCCAGGTCTCCCGGAGTCCAGTACCAACTCTCTCGTAGGGTGTCTGCTCTACAATAAATGGCATCTGCAAAGTGATTTTTAAACTTTGAAGATAGGCTGTTATATTTCTTTCTCCTTCAATCTTTCTTCCACTCTACCGAGTTGATGTCCCAGATCACCACCCACTCTTAGCCTCCTACTCCTATTCTCCTACACATTCATGTCCACTCTATCTGATGACTGCCCCATACTTGAGCACAGCCTTGGGACTTCAGAACAGTGGACAATTTCCAAAGGCTTCTTCCTGATCTCCAGCAAAGTACTTGAAGTAATCTTGGGGCACCTTGTAAAGTATATGAGGGGGTGACTAGGTAGCAGCTAGTTTGGTTCAATGGACAGAGCACTGGCCCTGGAGTCAGAAAGACCTGAATTCAAATCTGGCCTCAGATAGCTTACTAGCTGTGTGAGCTGGACACGTCACTTAACCTCTGTTTGCCTCAGTTTTCCTCATTTATAAAATGGGAATAATAATAACACTGGGGGCAGCTAGGAGGCACCATAATGCATAGAGCCCTGGACCTGGAGTCAGGAAGGCTCATCTTCCTGAGTTCAAATGTGACCTCAGACACTTACTAGCTGTGTGACCCTGGGCAAGTCACTCAACCCCAATTGTCTCCTCCCCGCAAAAAAGTGTATGGAGTGGGCAGGTCAAAGAGCCTTCAGTTTCCTTGAGAAATCAAATTCTGGCTCAGTATTTAGAACTGAGGGATTCTTTTGTTGTTGTTGTTAATAATTAATTTTTTTTTTCAGTTCTCAACGTCACTTCCATAAGTTTTAAATTTTTCTCTGCCTCCTTCCCTCTCCCTTCCCACAATGGCATGCAATCTCATATGGGTTCTACACATACATCCTTATTAAACACATTTTCATGTTAGTCATGTTGCATAGAAGAATTAAAATGAATGGGAGAAACCATGAGAAAAAAACATAACAAAATAGAAAATAGCCTGCTTCATTTCTGAGTTGTGATTCTATGGTTCTTTCTTTGGATATGGATAGCATTTTGCATCAAGAGTCCTTTGGAAATGTTTTAGGTTCTTGCATTGCTGTGAAGGGCTAAATCTATTACAAACAGTCCTCGCACACTGTGGCTGTTACTGTGTATAATGTTCTCCTGGTTCTGCTCATTTCACTCAGCATCAGTTCATGAAAGTCTTTCCAGGTTTTTCTGAAGTCTTCCTGTTCATCATTTCTTATAGCATGATAGTATTCCATTACATTCATATACTACAACTTGTTCAGCCATTCCCCAATTGATGGGTATCTACTCGATTTCCAGTTCTTGGCTACCACAAAAAGAGCTGCTAGAAATATTGTTGTATATGTGAGTCCTTTTCCCATTTTTATTATCTTTTTGGGATACAGCCCTAGAAGCAATATTGCTGGGGATTCTTTTCTGAGAGGCCTCAAAGGGCATAGAGACCATTGCCAGGGGCTACAGGATCTTCTGGAGATGCAAGGAGAACCTCCTCCAGTCACTATTATTTTGCAAACCATCTTAAGGTACTTCCACTCCATCCTTTTAACCATTAGTGGAAACAATTCCAGGATATGGGAGCCTCTGGCCTATTCATTATCATATGACCATCTCATGTTCCCACTGTCATGCCCCAATTTTGTTCATCCTTCCTAAACTGGCTGGGATCAGGAATTCTCCATCGTGGGAAGCTTTTCTCTTGTTGTTGCCTAATAGCCCTTTCCAATACCCTTAAGTGCCCAGGAATAGAGACTTTATGTGTGGATCTGGGAGACTGGGAGGCCACAGAGCAGGCTCTGAGCACCATCGGCCCTGTGGATCTATTGGTGAACAATGCAGGTGTAGCCCTTCTACAGCCTTTCCTGGAAGTCACTAAGGAGGCTTGTGATAGGTAAGTCCTAAGAGTTTAAAAAAAAAAAAAAAGGCAGGACCCCAGGATGGTGGGGAAAACCAAGCCAGGTAAAAGGCAGACCCTAGGAATCCTGCCTGGAATTTTTCCCCTCTTGGGGGAATGAGAATCCACCTTATTTGCTCAGCTGGAGAAAGGAGTGGGCTGGGCCCTGGGGCTCTGGGAGGGGAGCTATTTTTTTTTCCTTCTAGCTATAATTGTGTCTGGTGTCTGTCCCCAGGTCTTTTGATGTGAATTATCGGTCAGTGGTCCAAGTATCCCAGGTGAGCTGTGACACAAAGTTTGGGAATTACAACAGGGTGGAATATTATAGCATAATTGAAGTCCCTTATTCAAACCCCTTCTTTCCTCTCATTCTTCAGTTCATTCCCCTGCTTTTCTCCTGATTTCTAGATCATCTCCCGGGGGTTAATAGCACGGGGAGCCCCAGGAGCTATCGTCAACGTCTCCAGCCAGGCCTCCCAACGTGCCCTAAAGGATCATGCCATCTACTGTGAGTACCCACCCCATCAGCCCTCCCTCCCTGATCTTTCTCTAGTTGCTCATTTCAACAATTTGAATCATTAGGCCCCAGTTTTCCTGTCTTAATTTAGAATAGAAGAGCTAGAAGGAACCTGAGAGATCATATAATCCAACCACTTCACTTTATGGGTGAAAAATTGAGACACAGGGAACTGGTGAAAGGGAGGACTGGAAGCCAAGTTTTTTGATACTTGGGTCAGAACTTACTCTTCTTGTTACCCCAGGCTGCTTCCAACTCTTGGGTTCTCTTACCCTGACAATTTTGGTCAATCAACAAACATTTATTAAGTGCCTACTGTGTGGCAGTCACTGTGCTAAACACTGGGGATACAAAGAAAGACAAAAATACAGTTCCTGGCCTTCGAGTGCCTATCCTTCTCTGTAAATTCGCCAACCACATCTCTTAATTCTTCTAAATAACTGACAACTCTTTCACTCTCTCCCTCTCTACCCTATTGCCCCTCACCAGGCTCTACAAAAGGTGCCATGGATATGCTAACCAAAGTGATGGCTCTGGAGCTGGGACCCCACAAGGTAAGATCTGAGACATCTAAATTTATTTGTTATAAGCCCCAAAAGGGCCTTTCCTCAGCAAAAAATAAAAGTCCTACCCTCCTCTGCCCTGGTCAGCTCACATCTAGAATAATTTTTTCTGGTGCCACATTTTAGGAAGTACATTGATAAGTTAGGAGTTGGAGAAGAGGCTGGATATAAATGGGTCTCAAGTTCATGTCCTATCAGTTGAAAGAACTGGGAACGTGTAGGTGCCTCAGTGGCTACAGTGCTAGACCTGGAGTCAGGATGGCCTCAGACACTTTATTAGCTGTGTGACCCTGGGCAAATCACTTAATTAACTCTGTTTGCCTCAGTCTCCTCATCTGTAAAAAGAGTTGAAGAAATCGGCAAACCACTCCAGTGTCTTGGCCAAGAAAACTCCAAAACGGGGTCACAGAGAATCAGATAGGACTGAAGGGACTGAACTACAACCTCAAGCCCTTAGGGGCAGCTAGGTGACTCAGGGGACAGAGCACTGGCCCTGGAACCAGGAGGATCAGCGTGCAAATCTGGCCTCAGACACTTAGCTGTTTGACCCTGAATACGTCACTTAACCCCAAATGCCTAAAAATAACAAAACAAAAACCCCACAAAAATCCAAGAAGCCTGTAGAAGAAAATACTGACGGGAATGTTTTATTATAGCTGTGTTTCTGAAACTGAACAGCTGTTTTTTAGAAGAGGCATTAGATTTGTTCGCTATGGTCCCAGTGAATGGCATATAGTAGGCACTTAATAAAGTCCTACTGACTGACCAGAGGGCAGAATCCAAAGTAATGGGTAAAAATTATAAACAAGCAAATGTAGCCTTGCAATCAGCAAAACAAAACAAAATAAAAAACCTTCTGAACAAGCAGAACTGCCCCAAAGTGGAACAAGGCTGCTTCAGGAGGATGAGGGGCGGGGATGTCTTCAGGCAAAGCTGGATAACCACGTGTCAGGTACATTGTAGACAGGACTCGTGTTTCCCCTGAGTTGGCCAAGATTCCCTCCAAGGACCCTCTCGGCTCTCAGGCTTGTCCTAGGTGTGGCCATGCCCCTGAAGGACCAACCTGAACCCTTCTAACCCAGATCCGTGTGAACACGGTGAATCCTACAGTGGTGATGACTGCCATGGGCAGGGCCAACTGGAGTGATGCCCAGAAATCAGAGCCCATGCTAAGCCGAATCCCACTGGGCAAGTTTGCAGGTGAGTTGAGAGTGAACAGTGGGTCCTCAAGGCCAAATACCATCCACTCCTCCCTTCTCCCCCTAACTGTTTATCTTTCGGTGCCTTCCAAGAGGCCTGGGATAGAACTTTAGTCCCTTACACTTGTCATGGGTATGAAGAATGCACGATCCTCTTTAAAAGTAGCAGGGGCAAGTGGGAGTTGGGGCCCTACCATGGAGCATACCTGCCTCCTAACCTCTAGATATGACCTTGTTCCCCTTGCAGAGGTGGAGGACGTGGTGAACAGCATCCTTTTTCTGCTCAGTGACTGCAGTGCCATGATAACTGGCTCTGCTCTGCTGGTGGATGGAGGGTATCTAGTGGGTTAGGAGACCTGCCTCCTGATCCAAGGGGAGACATCTGCTTTCTGTGCCCTATTAAATGTGTATCATCTGATCCTTGAATGCTGATTCTTTGGCCTGAGGAGGGAGGGAGAAAGGGGTTGATGGTGGTATTGCAGAGGGCAGAGGTGGAGGAGAAGCTTTGTAATACCAGTGGCCTCTTGGGGAGCCCAGTCTGATCCAGACTCTCAAGTACCCAAAGACACCCTACAAACTAAGCTAGATCTTTGGGCTCAGAACAAGCTGAGTCAGAGCCATTTTGGGGCTTTTGAGGGAAAACTGTCTGAGGCTGGCAGTAATATAGGTGAGACTCCTGTGGATACTACCTGGGTTACAAAGTAACCATCAAGGGAAGGTGTCATTATTATCGTGACTTAGGGAGGTGGGGGCAGAAAAGTAAGCTCTCTGGTTAGTGGAGGGTCAGCTCCCAAGAAAGGTAAGGCCTGTTTTCATGGAGAATGTTTATTGTATAAAATAAGGGATGATTGCCAGGATGAATAGAACCCACAGTCACATACTTCCCTCCCCTCCCTCCCCCCACTCTCCCCAACCTGGGAAGCCCATCTTAGGGCTGCCCTGGTCATGCCCCTTCTCCTCTCTGAGACACCCCGCTCCCTCCTGTGCCAGCTGGAGGCCTGGGCTCCTGGGTGCAGAGCAGAGTGGGAGGAAGCTTCAGGCTGTGCTTCCCAGGCCTGGGTGGGAGGGAGCAGGGGCTTCCTCTCTCCCTTATCAGCCCTCCCTCCAGGACAGCATGCCCCATTTCTGGTGCAGACCTTCCCTCCCCAGAGCCCAAGCCTCCCCTCCCCACCCCCCTCCCTCTATCTTCCCACTCCCTATACCCATGTCACATCAGACTGAAGGGAAATCAAACATTTCAACAATGACACCATACTTGGGGGTTTGGGACACTGTCCCAACCCCCTGGCCTTGGGCTCTTAGCCCTCCTCACCACTCAGGCCACCTAGGGTAGGGGACTCTGGACAGGGTTTAGAACACAGTACACTTCTTTCCAGGTTTCTTGATGGGAGGGGGACACAGCACTGCCCGAATGGCTTCATCAAACACTGTCTTGAGACCCCGCTGAGTCAATGCTGAGCATTCTAGGTACTTGACAGAACCTGGGGCCAAGTGGAAAGGGTATCAGAGTAAAAATGAGGATGGCAGCATCCCTACCTTATTATGTGGCAACTGATCTTTTTCTTACAGTCCCCTGCTACTGCCCACTGCCCCTACTCACCAATCTCTCGGGCCATGGCCAGGCCCTGGGGGTAAGTGATGGGGGCCAGCTTCTTATCCCGAAGCCGTTCAATGGTGTCCTTGTCATCTCGAAGGTCTAGCTTGGTGCCCACCAGTATTATTGGCGTGTTGGGGCAGTGATGTCGTACCTCAGGGTACCACTGTGGAAAGAAGTACAAGATGCTAAAGACTTGTCCCTTCTTTATGGTCCCTGTTCTCTAGCCATGGGTCTCTCCCCCTCCCTGGGCCTCATGCTTCTGGAAAAGGAAGAAAAGGGCTTAGTGTTCCTAGCATGGCTTTCCTTCCTGCCCTTGCCCACGTAGTACCTTGGCACGGACATTCTCGAAGGAGGCTGGGCTCACCAGGGAGAAACATATCAGGAAGACATCCTGTGTAGGAAAGGGTGGTCAGTGGCTTGCTGGTTTAAGAAGTCCTCCCCATGCTCGATTTCACCCATCTTGCCCCACTCTTAAGACCCCAACCTTGACCTCCAAGTCTGGATATTAAAATCCTAATTCTCCCCAGAGCCCCAGACCCTGGAGTACTGGCCCCTACCCTGCTTGGGAGGGAAAAGAAGAGGGAACTGCAGGGATTACATACAGTCTGGGGATAAGAGAGGGGTCGCAGTCGGTCATAGTCTTCCTGCCCAGCTGTATCCCACAGCCCCAGGTTCACTGGCTTTCCATCTACCATCACATTGGCTGAGTAATTGTCGAAACTGGGGGGACAAGAGACAGAAGTCAGAGTTGAGGGATTGGAATCCTGGATCCCCACCCAGAGTTCCGTATAGGGATCTTCAGTCTTAGCTTCACCATCATTGCCCTGCCCCCTCCCGCCTAACCCTTCAGAATCAGGAACATTGTGTCCCCAGGGAATGTAGATTGTAGCAAACTTTGCATTTGCCCTCCTGTCTCCAAGGTCCTCCCATCTCTTGCACGGGCAGGGGCCAACTCCACATATGTATCCCTTTTCCGTGCCCCCTCTTTGGTCTCCCTTCTAGCTGTGTGTCTTCAAGTGCCCTGTTCCAAGACCAGAAGATTCCCCAGGTCCCAGATGCTCACACGGTAGGGATGTACTCTCCAGGGAAGGCATTGGTGGTATAGCTGATTAGCAGGCATGTCTTCCCCACGGCTCTTTAGGGAGAAATGGTATAAACCTGAGGTTGATTCCCAAGTCTTGCCCATATCTTTCCCCAGTGAACCCACCCACTTGATGAAGGCTCTACTCTTTCTCTTTGGGATGCTGCACCCCAAGGTCTGGAATGAGGAGACAGAAGTGTAGATAAAGGTTGAAACTGTGGGGGCTCTTGTGGTTCCACATGCCTCCCCAGGTTCAGGTTTTTAGGGAGACCCAAAAGGTGGGAAGGAAAAGAAATGGAAGTTGCTGGGTAGAGTGGGGTCAGGAAGTAAAGGAATGGTGATGGGTATTCTAACCACTCAAGTGAACTTAGAAAATCTTTGAAGAGGATGAAAAAAGGAAGAGAGGGACACCTAAGGCAGTGCCAGGCTGATTCTAATGAGCCTGGCTCACTACCAACCTCAGGTCTCAGGGAGAGAGGGTAGGTAAGAAGAAATAAGTGAGAACTGGATCTCCTCAAAGTTCAAGACAGTGGCACTCAATTAAAAAGGTAGAATTGGTGGGAAGATGAACTAGTTATTCCTTCACTTTGCTCTGCCTCCTGGGTCACTAGGCCAATAGTGATGCTGAAAACTAGAAATAGAGGGGACAGGGCTGAGACACTCAGAGAGGAAATTCCGCCTCGATTCGTACTCAGGGCAAGGTGCTGGGAATACAAAGGCAAAAATCAAACAACTGCTGTCCTCAGAGTCCACTGAAATGAAAATGCGGGTGGGGGGATCTGGAGATGGGGAAGAGAAGGGGAAATAGAAGTATTTCAGAGTTGGAAGCGACCTCAAGGGGTCCTCCAGTTCATTCCTACCTGATGTAAAAATACTCTCCATAGCATCTGTCCCTGACCAATAGTGATGCGGGGGTACCTTCCCAAGGCTATCACTCCATGTTTTTCAGCCCCTCAGGTTACTGCCCTCCTGTTCTGGGACCTGGGTCCCCCTCCCCCTCCCCTCGTTCGAGACCAGATGCTGACCGAGGGGCCGGCCAAAGCTCTGACCAGCCCCAAAGAGACAACGCTGCCAGGGCGTGGCACGTGTGTGCCCTCACATGGGGGACGGCGGGGAAAGGGTGGTGGGCACACACACCGCCCAGCCCAGGCAGCTCCCCCCGAGCAGATGTCAGCCCCGTTACCTGGCCTCCTGGCTTCTCAGCACCCAGACAACGTGCCTTTCCATCCCCCCGGACCCTGCCCCCACCCACCCCGAGATGCAGACCCACCCTTAGCATCCTCGCACCGGCCCCAGCCCCGGCCTCTCCGGCCAGGGTGGCGCCCCAGACCCCGCCCACTGGTCCCCCAGAGCCGGACCCCGCCCCCCGCACCCCCAGAGCCAGATCCGCCCCCTGCGTCCCCAGAGTCAGCTCCCCCGCCCGCCCCAGGCTCACCCGTCGCCGACCACCACGCATTTGATCGCCTGCATGTGCCCGGGGCCAGGAACCGGCTGCGCGGGAGCCGGGGTCTGCGAGCCGAACCGCAGGGAAATGCCCCAGCGCCGCAGCCACGGCGGGGACTGGAGAGTCTAGGGGGCCGAGCCGAGCAGCGAGCGGCTGGGGCCGGAGAAAGCCGAGCGCCGCCGAGCGCCGCGGCCGGAGACAGCCGAAGACCCGAGGCCGGCGAGCGGGCGGGCGCCGCGAAGGGGGAGGTGGAACCCCAGACCTTTCCCCGCCCACTCGGGCGGGGGTGACTCCGTGGCCCAGGGCCACTGGGGCGGCAGGGCCGTAGCTCCTCCCAAACAGGCTCCCGAAGACCGCTGGGATGGGTAACTCGGTCCTGCCCGGTTTTCTGGCAATGTGGAGATGGCTCAACCCACACCCACAGCGGGTGCCAGGTGGCAGGGGCCGCGGCAGGATACGCCCGCGGGCTGGGACGGAGGGAGCGAAGTGAACGGTGCAGAGGGCAGGGGCCAGAGCCGGCTACCCTCGCCCTTAGGGAAACCTGGCTGTCACCCACTCCTTCCCCTACCCAGTTGCTAGGGATTTCTTTCCAGCAGTTATCGTGCATTCTAGCTATGTGTGCACTGAATGTATTCTGCCACTAGACTCTAAGTTCCTTGAAGGCACTGTTTTGGTTTTGTCTTCGTAACCCCAGCACTTTGCTCTGTGCCTGGTCCCTTAAGCAGATCTCGTGTTGGCTGCACTTAATTTGAGGCAGGAGAATGGGGCGGAGCCCATAGTGAAGGAGGGAAGAAAAGTTGGAGCTACAGGTCACATCAAATAGCAGCTGCAGCGCACAATCCAACTGCTCAGGGCCAGGCTGTGCTTCTTTCAGCACTGGGATGCTCTCAGCGTTTGTTTCTCAGCGAGGCTGAAAGCAAAGCAGAACTTCCAACCCCCTTTGCTCGACCTTGTCTACGCCAAAGCAGTAGCTGGGATATGCCTTCGAAAGATACCGTCTGGAGCCAGAGGCAGGGGCCAGATCGAGGATCAGTACCTTTTACATTAACCGATGAATCTGATTTGGAGTGAGTAGCACTCATTGAAGTGAGGGTCACTTCTGGGAAGCTCAAAACTTCCTGGAGAAAATACCTTTTACAGGGAAGTGGGTTTTGGCATCCACATACAAATAATCTTTGATCAAGCCTTTGTTATACAAGGAGGAGGGAATTCTAAAAGTCCTTTCCTTGAAGTTGCCAGAGGTGCCACATGGCCACCAATGCAAGAGGGCAGAATTCAGGGGCAGAAAGAGGTAAATCTTTAAGCAAGTACAGGAGTAGGGTCTTGTGTTCATGAAACCAGCTCTGGTCCTAGGAAGATGCACAGGCACTGGAGGCTCTGGGTGTATCATGAAATGCACAAGCTCTATATTTCAGAAACATGCCAGACAATTTAAAAAAAATCACCATGCTAGCTGCAGAGCGGGCCTTGACAATGTGCAAAAGAATGTCCACTGAGTGAGTCTTAACGGTAAATTTTAAAAGTGATGATAACATTATCTGCTTTGTAACTAACATACGATTATGTATGTGCAAACACACACACACACACACACACACACACACACACACACACAAACTCTCAGCTATCTCTTAGGGAGGTATCTGCAGAGTTCAAATATACTTCTGCTCCAGGTTTTCTGTCATATTCCAGCACTCTCTTAAGGCACATGATTCTCAAAATAGGTTGGAGGGGCAAAGATTGGTGACTGTCCTTCTGTGCTCAGAGGACCAAAATGACGTCACCAAGTCAGGGTCAAGATACAATGTCAAATGTGGCTGATCAGACCAATGTGAGCTCAGAAGGCTCTGCCACAAGTTGGGCACAAACAGTCCATGTGAATACTTGGAGTGGAGATGTCTCTAAATTTATGCATCTCACATTTCTTTTGAGCTACAGCAAAGAAGGGAATTGTTAAGTCCGTGGGTACCAGGGAGCACTCGGCTGGATGATATGCCTTATAAACAAAGGCACTGCCCAGAAATTTGCTTCTGACACAGTGGGCCCTGACCAGCCAAGGCCCCTTGCTGGAGACTTAAACAATTCACTTGGGCCTAGACTGGGTGATTCCTTTGGGACAATGAAATTCAAATCATGTAACTAAATTGCATTTTTTAAAAAACACAGCATGGTAGCCTCCATTCTCCTCAGTCATCAGTGTTGCTTTAAGTTGGAGATGAGATGGATAGGAAAGCCTTGTGTGAAAGAGGTGAAGGAAAGGAAGAAAGCTGGAAGTCCCACCTCCCTTGGTAGGAGCTCTCTGGCATCAACTGTACTTCCACCAGGAATCCTCACATGCTCCGGAAGGCCTCGTCTGGCACTTTTCATCTTAGCTTTCAAGAATGACTCAGGAGATGGAGGCTGTCTCAAAGGCAAACAGATCCAAGCACCTTTCTTTTGCTGCTGCCAATCCTCCTGCTTCATAGCCAGTCTCAGAATCTCCCCTCACTGTTAACACTTGTCAGGGTTTGGAGTCCCCAGAGAAGAACCCTGGACATAAGCCAAGATGGCATTCTGCAGGAAGCTGGCTCTCTGGGCCTCTTCCTCCCGCAGCCTGTTGATCTCAGCATTCTTGAGTCTCAGCTTTTCCCTCATAGAAGCATTCTCACTCTCTCTGTCCAGCAGAGCCTCTCGGTGGCTGTTTGACATTACTGTGGGGAGAGAAGAAATCTGGTGAGGGGGAAGCAGTGGTCTCTTTGTCTGAGCCACATAATGTCACGTGGAGCCAGTAGGCTCCTTTCTCCTAGGAATGAGGACCCTCCCTGTGGAGCTGTTTCAGGTAGAGGCCTCACCTTTGATCTGCCTTTCCAGGGTTGCAATCTTCTCCTTTAACCCTTCCTGAGCAGTCCGCTCTGCCTGCAAGTGACCGATCTGCTCCTGCAGCTCTATTCGCACCTTGTTTACTTCAGTCACCTTCTCCTGTTCCTTGTTTATCAGTTCCTATTGGGGGAAATACTGTGAGGAGAGAGAGCGGAACCCCAGCCATGGCCTCTCTGCAGGGACTGGAGGGCCCTACAGACACACCTGCTGCAGCTCCTCTAGCTGCCGCCTCAGCCCTTCCATCTGGAGACTCATCTGGTTGCTCTTGGCCTGGCTTTCAGCCACAGCTTGTTTCTGCTGGAGGCAGTATTCCTGAACCTCATCCCGGGCTTGGGACATCAGCCTTATCTTCTCTTCCAGATGAGTCATTCGCTGTTGCTACAAGGTCCAAAGAACAATAACAGGAGCCATCTTGGAAGCATGGGTCACCACCGTGTACTGTCACTTTGAGAAAGCTTCCCTAGAAGGCTCCTGTTCTCCCCTCTTTCAACACTTTCAACTGCCTTATTCATTCTCTCAGGACTTCTTAAAATCCATCCAATGAACCTCAACCCAACTCAATAATGCCTCTTTACTCCATGATTCTTACACAGTAAGTAACAGATCAAATCTTTACAACCAGCCCCCTAGAGCAAAGAGCTGTTCAGATTCCTTTGTTGCATGCAATACTGTTTGAAATCAATGGGTCAAAGGCAGTGGATCTTTTAATTAGGAAAACTAATCATTGCAGTGGTGTCTGCTGCAACAGAATTTGATCTATAAACTAAGTTGGTACTTGCTTAAATGCTGTTTTCTCATATTCTTTTCATTTGTCCTACCTCCCCCATTAGACTTGGAACCTCTTGAAAGGATGACTTGAATTCTATTTCTCGGGCATCCCATTTTTGTCTTCTTTCCCACAATACCAGTAAAGGGCTTGGCTTCTACAGTGTTGATCAACTCACCATTTCCAGGCGGACTTGGTTCTTAGCTTTCATCATCTCCTCCTCTGCCTGACCTCGCTCAGCCAGTACAGTTTTCTTCACTCGGTTCACCTCCTATTTGGGTACAGACATAAAACCTCTAGGTCGCCCATGCCCATCCTTGGGGAATGAGCCTGCTCTGGCCTCTTAGCAGGTCTTTGGCCAAAGTCAGCCCTTTTGGAGGTAAGAAGCTTGGACTTATAATTTCACTGGTAGAAGGAATTCCACATAAAAAAGCAACCTCTACCCATGCAGATGAGCAATTATTCCTCCCTTTAAGAGTCAGAGAGTTGCCTGGAGGTTCTGAGAGGTTAAGGGACTTGCCTAGGGTCACCCAAACAGTATGTATTAGGGGTGGGACTTGAACCTAGTCCAATCCACTCTGCCATGCTACTTTTCAACTTTAGCCAGAAGCTCTCAATTATTGAACTAAATTCAGCTATTTTCTTAACAGGGCCTTTTGCCAGGGATCTTCTTCCCTCCCCCTGCCCAAAACGTTTTTGAGAAATAAGTTGCCTCAAAACAAGGGAGGATCCTTTTACCCTTTGCCCTAAGCCAGGGGTGGGGAACCTGTGGCCTTAAGGCTACATGTGGTCCTCTAGGTCCTCAAGTGTGGCCCTTTGACAGAACCCAAACTTTTCTGGGAATTTTGGATTCAAAGGGCCACACTTGAAGACCTAGAGGACCACGTGTGGCCTCAAGGCCACAGGTTCCCCACCCCTGCCCTAAGTGATGTGGTTGTGACTTCCAATCTAACTGAAGCCTTGCTTTGCCACTGCCTACTTCCTAGATCATCTCCTAGGTTTCCAGGCATTTACCCTAAGAAGATCACACTCAGGGCAGACACTGGCAGAGAGTAAGGGGGGTGGGGGTGGTAACTCAAGAGCCCAGAAACCAGAAAGATACCCTTGAATCCATGTCCACCAGGTTCTTACTGTGACACTGAAGGACAAGAAGAGTATGGGGAGGGGTGACATCTACACAGTCCAGAGGGTTATTTCCAGTCTCTTACTCTAAGATATGTTAGTTGTGGGTCGGTGTCCCTGCCCCACCCCCCATTATGAATGCTCACCTCCTCCAGGGAGATTCGAACTGTCTCCAGCTTTTGTATCCTTTCCTGTAAGCATCGTTCACTTTCCTCCATGTGACGACTCATGCGTTCTATCTGCTCAGTAACAAAGATGAAGCTTGAAGCCTCAAGAAGCCCTGCTCCCTAATCATTTTCCCAATAGCCTCTGGAAACAGCTGCTTTTCTGAGACCCATTCACTTCCTTCTGAGAAGAGCTGAATTCAAGGCCAAAAGCCTCCAACTCTGCTGCTGGAGAAAAACTGAGTTGGGAAAGGCCTATTCACCTATTTGAAAGTGAATTCATTTTCAAGGAGAAATTAACTTCCTAATATTAAGATGTGCTGGGCTGTTCTCCTTCCTGATGTCTTTTAGGTGGGTTTTAAGTCAGACAAGTAGCCTGGAAAAATGGATACTCAGGGAATGGGGGGGTTAAGAGGCCCCAGTTCAAATCCCTACTATAACCAGCTGACCTTGGGCAAGTCACCTAACCTCTCTGATCTTCAGTTTCCTAATCTGTAAAATGGGGGCTAACAGTATTTGAATGATCTATTTTCCAAAGCCATTATAAGGATTAAGTAAGAACGTATATTAAGTATTTTGTAAATGACAAAGAACAATTCAGCTATTTTTTTTTTTACCAGAGTAAAAAATCAGTGTAGAGAGAGATTTCCCAGTGAGGAACTTCCTTTACCAATGCAAATCTGCACCTTTGGGCTGAAAGGCTATATAAGTGACTTGCCCAGGGTAACACAGCCAATGTGTGTCAGAAGCTGAACTCTCTTCCCTCTCCCACACTGTTTCATTCAACAAACTCTCTATAAAAGAGATGGGTGTTCTATGATTAACCTGGCTTAGTTATAGCTCTGCCACCACTCCTCTGGTGACTTCTGGCAGGCCAATTTACTTCCCCAGCCTTGCTTCCTCCTGTGTAACATGGAGACTTTGGGCTAGACAGCCTGGAAGGTTTCTTCTTGCGTTTCTGCTACTCTCAGACATTATGACTACCCCACTTGGCAGGGGAAAACTATAGGTTCCCAGAAACCACCCTGTCCCCCTCCCCAACCCTACTAGATGGATATACTGCAGGTCAGTTTAGTGGTCCCCTGGTGGGTTTGGGAATAGCAATGAATCTATGAAAGGCTGAGAGAATAAGGAGGCTCTAAAGTTCTGCTTTCCCACGAGGCAGGCTGGAGGACCCTCTTCACCTCTTTTAGTCGTAGGCTTTCTGAATCTTCTAAGCTTTGTTTGAATCTCCTCTTCTCCATTTCCAGGCGCTCTGGAAGCTCAAAGTAGGGAGATATGGGTCACACCCTTCCACAAGAGCAGCCTGGTGGCCCCGAGTGACCCTGTTCTCCCTCAGGGTGCCCCTCCCTTTGTGCCCCTTGGGGTCCCCCCTCCCACCCCTGTGCTCACCCTCGGCCTGAGTTAATCGTAGTTTCAGCTCTGCTGTAATGTTGGTCAGTTCCTGCTTTGTCAAGAATAGCCGCTCCTGCTGCATTTTGCTCTTTCGCTCTAGTTCATCCACCTGAAAGGCCAACGTTCTATTTTTCCCCAAAATTTATAAATTTGTTTTCAGTTTTCAACTTCACTTCCATAAGTTTTAAATTTTCTCCCCCTCCCTCTCTAAGATGGCATGAAATCTTATATGGGCTCTACACATATATTCCTATTAAACACATTTTCACATTAGTCATGTCGCATACAAGAATTATAATGAATGGGAGAAACCATGAGAAAAACAAAACAAAACATAACAAAAAAGAAAAGTCTGTTTCATTCTGACTCCATAGTTCTTTCTCTGGATGTGGATGGCACTTTGCATCATGAGTAAAGACCAACATTCTTTAGAGCAGAGGTGTCAAACATGTGGCCCCTAGTGCAGCCAGAACCAAATTAAAATGTAATTGTGGAATATTTTAATAAAAATACAAGAAAACATAGTTAATGTTACTATGTGATTTTCTAAGTCACCATGTGTTCTATAGGGATCCTTATGTATGTTTTAGTGGTTCTTGTTTCTGTGTGAGCTTGACATCATGAGGTCAAGTTCTGCCCAGCTCTATCTCCTGGACAGCTGTGCCAGGATAGAGCTGCTGCTCCTTAGCTGGACCATACAAACATGCTCCTCTTCAGCCTATTAGCCCTGGTCTGACCCCCTTCTATACCTGGTTATGTAGAAGCACATTTCTTTCATTAGATGCAGTCAGTTCTTTCAGTAGTTTAGATTCCCGATCTGCAGCTTCCTAGGAGTACAATTAGGTGAGAAGAAACTTTGGTAAAGTTCTTTCTGCCACACCTCTGAGACTTACACAATACTCCTCCCAAGTTGTCTCTCTGTTGCCTAATCTTCCCTCTGATCACTCAGTCAACTGAAATCCCTTGCCCAGTGTACCTGTTGCTCTAGCTTCAGTTCCTTGGATTGTCGCTGTGCCAGGTTTATTTGCTCCTGCTGTGCAGTGGTCAACAGCTCGTTTAGGTCTTGGACCTTCTGCTCAGACAGGGCCAAGGCAGCCTCGGTCATCTGCAGCCTATATGATGGGGAAGGAAGTTTATTAGACCAGTGCCTGTAGTCCTCTCCTCTCTGCCAGTCCACATCCCACCCCACCTCCTTCAAAACCCAGCACCAAATTCTTTCTCCAAGAATCCATTCCAGATTAACCCAATCAAACCTTAACTCTTCCTTTATTATGCATTATTTTTAAAAGCGCACTTGTTGCTACTGACTCATTACTTTCACCTGCTGTTCTGAAATGCCCAAGTCTGTGTATTCTCATGCTCTGACTACTCTGTAAAGGTCAGAGACAAAAGATTTTTAATATCTCTTGATGTGTTCAGGGAGCCTAGTGGGGTGCCCTACACCATCACCCTGCCTGTTCCTGCCCAGCCCACCACGTACTTGGCCTTAAGGGACTTGATGATGGAGTGACGCTCATTCAGGGTCTCTTGAAGCTGTCCTATCCGAACTGCTGATGACCTAAGGAATGGCAAGACAGCTGATCATTGAAACAGACCCATATATCCCATAAAGCAGCTGCCTCTCACCTCCTTCTGAACCACTCACCTGCAATTCCTGGAAATCTCTTCCCTCTGTTTATCAATTGTATCCATAAGGTTCAGGAACTGGGGATAGAACAGACATAAGCCATATAAAAACTGTGAATCCTAATACTTTAGTAGTTGAGATATGAGACAAAGGGCATGATTCCAGATCAACAGACTAAGCAGCAAGGAAATAAGACAGTCTACCCTTCACACCTCTTCTATCCCCTTGGGATATCCCCTGTGGCACTGGGCTGTCAGCTACTAGGAAGGACAAACACTTGGTATTGAGGGATTCTGGGACACAAGAGCAGAAAATGGAGTCAGGAAAACAGGCGAATCAGATGAAGGGACCTGACAATGCAGAGAAAACTCCAGGGAGACACTGGAAAAGTAGCACTAGTCCTCCTTCTTTCCCCCCAAGAAGTAGATGGCATAGCTCATGATGACCAAGAAAAGGATGAGCTATCAAAGGTTCCTGATTTAACAACTCCTTTCCTGAGGAGGGAAACTTAAGGAGTAGGAAGGGGAAAAGAGACTTGGCATCTCTTTACCTACATCAAGTCTATAATGAGCAGAGCAAAGGAAATCTTCTCACTGAGGGTAAGCAGAAAAACACAAGCACAAACTACTCTATGGCCAGAAGTCAGCTTCTTGTGGGAAGAGTATGTGCTCTGGGTGACCTCCTGCCTAAGACACAAGTGAGATGGCAAGTGAGCGAGAAGGACGATTGCTTACCTGTTTGGACTTCTCTTCTTTGAGGTTTTGGACTTCTTTGCTCAGCACGTAGGTCCGGATATGATTCTCCTGGAGAGACACCTGCCTGTCTAGGTTGTACTCCATGGCTTGTTCTGTCAGAAGACAGCAGTGTCATCCCCGTACCCCTCTTCACTCTGAGATAGCTTTCTCATTGCTTGGCAAAGAGCTGGATAACCCACTTGGAGTCAGACTGTTCTTTTGGCCTGGCCAGAGACTGCAGCTGAGGACAGGTCTCAGGACCCTGAGGACCACCAGCCATCTATCTGTTTCTATCTGTTCTGGTCACTTTTATAAATTACTGCTGTTATAACAGATGACATACATAAATCATCCCAAATGATAAATAAGTAGGAACTACAGGCAATATTACTTCAGTAGTCTTACTTTCTTCTTCTTGAATTTTCATTTAGGATAATTTTTAAATGAATTGACATTTCCTGAGAATATTCTGAGAAGATGTAGGAGGGGGCTTGGGAATATGGTGAGGGGTAAGGAGAAACTGGGCCATAACTTTTCATTCTCTTTGGATAACTGACAAACTAGAATCTTGCCCCCAAGTGAATGGCTGAAAGTTTAGTGCACCATTATTTTTCTGGAGAAGTAGTATGGCACAGTGGAAAGTGTTGAACCAGAGGCAGGAGACCTGAGCTCAAATCCTGCCTCAGACACTTGCTAGCTGGGTGACCCTGGGCAAGTCATCCTCTCAGAGCCTTAGTTTTCCCATCTGTAAAATGGGGACAATAATAATTGCAAGACTAATCCCAAGTAGGATTATTGTGATGAAATCACTTTTGTAAGTCTTAACATATTATATAAATATGAGAAATTACTATTATAGTGGCCCTTAAAACCTCCATGGAGTCTTGCCTGTATAGTTATGGTCCCAGGGTTCTGTGGAAGCAATTCCCAGCACCAGTCCAAGAAACAGAAATCAGGAGAAAATCCTCAAACTATTTTGACTTCATTAATAATAATTGCTAGTATTTACCTAGTGCTTTAAGGTTTGCAAGGCATTTTTCGTATGTTAAGGGGTGGGGAAACCTGTGGCTTGTGGCCTCAAGGCCCCAGGTTCCCCACCCCTTTTAACCGCTTTGATATCAAGCACTTTGCAAACCTTGAAGTCACATTAAGCCACTGGATCTTCCACTTCATGTTGGATTTCTGAGCTACCTCATTAGAAGTCTGCAAATATTAGAATAAAACCTATGACTTCCTGTGCTTTCACAAAACAGCTTTCTCTTAGGGAGAAGGCCTTGTTCTATCAATAGATAAGTATGGAAGGGAAACCTCTTTATTATATACTAGTCCTATGCAATTAGATTCTTCCCTACCCAGCTGATGGTTCTGCAAAATAATTAGCTTTCTCAGGACAGGATTCAATCAAAGGGACCCACCAGGTCTGAGAGTTGGGTTAGGTCTCATTTCAAGACATAGTTGGGGGAATCCAGTTCTCTCCATCCCTGCCACTTACCAACAGCTTTCAAGATATCCCCTGGGATGTTGTTCCCAGCTAACTCCAGCTTCCTAAGGGTCTTGTTGCTGGAAAGACAATTTACAATTGCCCGGCCTCCCAGGAGTCCGATGTTATTCCAACGAAGATCTGAAGGGGAAACATGACAACATCATGGGGACGGAGAAAACCACCAGAGGACAGAAGAATTGAAAAGAAGTCTTGCCATAAATGGCTAATTTTCCCATTCCAACTAGAGGGGCTATGGAATCACTGAGAAGCAGTAGAGGAAGAAAGGGACAGACATAGAGCTTTGGTTTGGGTGTGTTTGTCCTTCAATGCCAAAGAAGACCATGCCATGAGAGAAATGATGACATGACTTGCACTTGACTTTGTTCTGAGTGAGGGAGGGCTGTGCAGGTCACCAGCCTCACTTCTACTCCAGAGCCATCTGAATCCAGTGACCAGATATTCATCAGGATGACTGGAGATGACCCAGGAGGAGACAATTGGGGTTAAGTGACTTGCCCAAGGTCACACAGCTAGTGAATGTCAAGTGTCTGAGGTGAGATTTTTGAACTCAGGTCCTCCTGACTTCTGTACTAGTACTCTATCTACTGCACCACCTAGCTGCCCCTTTGGTTTGGGAAGGTAAGAGGAAAGGCTCTACTTAAAGTTACCATTCCTTCCCCAATGAGAAGTGCACATACACTTACCTACCACTTTTTGAAAACATGAAAATTGCAACAATAGGTGAAGGAGAGATGACAAAATGCTTAGTGGTCTGGTTATGGAGAGGGATGCTAACTTGTACAAGTATAGCAACAGTGTAGGGAACATAAGGTAGTTCCCTCAGGTGGTTCAGTGGATAGAAGGGTAGGCCTGGAGCCAGAAAGATGAGTTCAAATCTGACTTCAGACACTTATCAATGTGCGACCCAGAGACCCTGCTTGCCTTAGTTTCCTATCTATCACAAGGGGATAATAATAGCCTCCTAGATTTGTTGGACGATCAAATGAGATGGGATTTGTAAAGCGCTTTGGCAAAACTTTAAAAGTGCTATAAGAAATGCAGCTATTATTATCATTGTTCATTTTCCGAATAGTGTCCCAAGTTCCCTTTGCACATGAAGCACAGACTAGCTCCATGGCCAGGGGAAATAAAGAAAGACAACTCTCCCCTGCTGCTGGGTCTGTAGGGTCAGGCCTGGATGGAACTTCCTTACCTATGTCTAGGAGAGTGGAATTGTTTTTCAAGGCCATGACCAGCTCTTCTGCCCCCTTGTGGTTGATCTGGTTGTTTCGGAGGTCTAGTTGCTGCAGAGTGGTATTGGCCCCAAGCCCCTCACAGAAGAGAGAAAAACTTTCTTCCCACATCCCCAGGTTGTTCCACTCTAGAATAAGGCTGCGAAAAAAGTCATCATCAAGGCTGAAGAAGCCTGACATAGAAAAGCAATTTGTACCCATGAAGCCTCATGGAAATAAATAGGAAAATGGTTTGGGAGCTTTTCCCTCTAAGGAGCATCCTTGAGCCATGTTGACAAGGAGGGAGTGGGCAGGGGGTCACTCTCTTACCTTTGAATGGATTTGTTTTGTCGGAGGAGTTTACCCAAAGCCTCAGCCCCTATAGCTCGAAGGTTATTACCCTAGGACAGATGAATGGTTAGTCATTCACCCTCCTGAAGGCTGGACTCTCAATGTGACAGCCTTACCTTCTGAGTGAGCCTATCTGTGTGCTCTGCCCTGCTATGAGGTGAAATTGGAGCTAGACTGACCCTTAGGTATAGTTCCCTAAGACACTGAAGAAAGCAGTTAGGGACTGCCTTTTTAAAAAAGATATGTTTTCCTCAAAGTTGGCATCACATCATTCCCTCATGGGACTCAATGCCACTCAATAATTCATTCATTCAATACTATATATTAAGCACTGTAGGAGATATATGATCTCTACCTTTGAGTCTAAGAATTTTTATGAATTCAAGATATATGTCTATATCACAATTAGACAAATGATTCTGACTAGGCCACTCCAACAATATTGCTGTAACTGTCCAAACTCAGGGAAATCTAAGCATCTGAGATGCTTCCATAGGACACCAGAAACTACTCCACAATAAACATTTATCAATCCCCATTTTCCCCTCTATTCTCCCCATGGCTCTTTGGGTCTGGTGTTACTGTGAGATGTTTCCGTTTGCTCACCTTTAAATCCAGGTATCTGACTACTGTATTTGAACAAAGTCCTTGTATGAGCAGTTTGGATCCTGTAAGAGAAAAAGAGTTATTTTTTTTCTTGGAATACAAGGTTCCCTGGGTCATCTCTTTATACTCTCCTTTGCCTATCTGCAGGCAGCTACTCACTCAGGAAAAGATATTTTTTTTTTTCAGTTTGGTCACGATCATAGCAACAAAATGCTACTCCAACTCACTTCAATCAGCTAGCCAAACTGACTACCAGGTTAGGTTGAGACTTGTAGGAAATCTCCCACTGATAATAAGAAATTATATTTATACAATATCTTAAAGTCTAAAATGCATTTTCTCAAGCTGAAATCATGCCTACTCAGGAAAGGTTGCCAGATTTCAATCAAGGAAACTGATGTTCATGGAGGTGAATTGTTATCACACAAAAAGTTTATTTCTAAGCCAACACAGAGTCTGGCTGTTGTGGAAATCTAGGTCTATAGAGAAATATTTAGCCTCAAGTCCCTTGTAGAAGAGGGAAAAACTTTCTTCCCAACCCTCTAGGCTTTTCCACTCTAGAATGAGGCTAGGAGAAGAGACACCACTAGAGCGGAAGGAGACTTAGAGGATTGGGCTTCTGAGTGGGAACCTTAGTAGTTTGTGTTCAATAAATGAAATGCTGATGGAGGTTTCAGAAAATCTACATATCTGAACCCAGGACTGGGACAAGGAGTTCAGAACTACCCAAGCCCAAACAGCAGCCAGAGGTTTTAGAATCTGACCAAGTGCCCAGAACCATCATTCACCTTCTTCACTCATCATGCAGTCACTTAGAAGGACCACTGAAAATAGGATGTCATTTTGCAGGAGCTTCCCCAGAGCTCCACAGGTGTCAATAGACAAGCTCTGGGTGGCCAGGTCTAGCTTGCTCTTGTGATGACCCTCCCGCAAATCATGCAGCTGCTTGAGGACCACTTCCTGAGGCTCAGCGCCACTGTCCTTACACAGTCGGCAATAGGAACGGCGGAACTCCTCCATTGTCCCAGGAAAATTATAGGGGCTTCCTCAGGATGTTCTTTATAGTCCAACTTTTCTGTGGAGAAATTCCAGAATGAGAGAACTAGCCTCACAAGTTATGAGGCGATCAACTCCATCCTTGGGAGAGCTGCATGATGTTCCTGAGCCAAGCTGCTTTCACCATTGCTAACAAGATATACACGGATAAATAAAACACAGATTAGGATATGACAAATGCATAAAAGGACTATAAAGTGCTATGAGATTGGATGATGGATAACAGTACAGTTTCTAACAATTCACTTTAAGACTAGATATGGGAGATACTGTCTCACAAGATGAGGGATGCAGGATGAAATTAGAAAAAGCAGGGCAAGTGCTGCAAAATCATTAGGTCCTTCTTCCTCTTTCCTCTTTTCCTTCCCCTCTTCCCCCCAAAAATGCCAGTTCAGTTATTGTGGTAGATAAGGACAGGATGGGCAGAGGAATTAGGGAGGAGACATGTAGGAGATCTACATAAAATGAAGATCCTAGGTATGAGGGCTGTGTCATGTTGGAGGTTCCCTTGTTTACTGGGATGATTCCCAGGGTAAGTAGAAAGTAAGGCCCCAAAGAAGTTTAAGAACATAATGCAGTCCTAAGCATATTAGAAAATCAACCCATCACCATCAATTTTGATTACCATCTTCCTTCATACCCCACTGGAGATAAACTAGAACCCTGAACCCAAGAGCCTTGGGAATAACAGTGCCTCCCAAACCACCAGACCTGCTTCCAGCCCAGCTCCTGCAGCTATCACTAAGGGGAGAAATCCCTGCGGAGAGAGGGACCACCTTTCTCGTCACTACCAGCAATAATTGTTAACTACCACCAACAGGCAGATGAGCACAAGAGCCCTAGGAGTAACAACAGGCCCCAAGCCCACCAGTCCAGCTTTCAGCCTACCCCCCTCTCACAGCATTTGTATAGGGAAGCAACTTCTTGTGGAGAAGGGACCAGCCATCCTTAACCAACTTTCACCCAGCTGCCACACACAAGGTCAGGCAAACTAGCCCAGCTGGAGTAGCAAGGCATCCTGAGAAAGAGATAGGAAACAGGCATGGGCTAGGCAGGTCAAATTCCACCCCCATCTTGGCCACCCTCTGCCCTTGAACCCTGATGCAGACAGCCTTGGGAGCAGCAATGCTTCCAAGATTCTGAACCTAAAAGTCTCGGGAGTCCCGTCACCCTGGAAAGCATGCCCTGTGGAGATGCAGCCTGGCAACTGCTCCTGCAGACCCAGAAAACAAAGTTCTGCCCCGGAGTCCTTGGCACTGTCAAACGGTACCACACAGGAACCGCTGTGATCTTATCAGTGGCCATAACGTTAAAGAAGGGGCATTGCCATCTGCCGTCTCAGCACCCTGAAACCTCCCACGTGTGCGGTTAGACTGATCTCCTTGAGTGCAGGAGGGTCTTACTTTTCTACCTCCAGTGCTTAGCACACAGTAAGTGTTTTAATAAAATACTTACAAACTGCATTTTGTCTCCGTGAGAGAGCGGTATGCTGGGGAGGACCGTATCTCAGGTCCTCATGTTAGCCATGGGGACAGTGAGTGGGGTGGAATGTGGATGGGGGACTCTATGGGGGGTCCTCTAGAAAAGTTCATCAACCAGGGCAGTGTTTGGTGGGGTCCGTGTACAGGAAAGAGAGTGCAGAGAGGGGCAGTGTATTAAGGAGGTGGAGGAGGTAGAGGCGGAGAAGTGAATGGGGAGGAGATAACGTGAAGAGGGCAGTATAGGAGGGAAGGGGCGACGATGGGGGAAGGGTAGTGGGGTCGAGGGTACTGTCTGGGGAGGGGACAGTGGCGGAGTGGGGGCGGATGACGTGCTGTCCCCCCTCCCACAAGGTGTATCCTGGTTACAGGGTAAAAGGTAGACATTGGTAGTGGGGTCGCATCTACTTCATCCCCCCCCCCCCCCACCCTCACAGGCGTGGGTTCGAGGACATCTCCCCCAGCTACACTCCGACTCCAGCACCCGCATTCGCGGGTGGGGGGGGGGGAGGTGTGGGGGGTGGGAAGCGCCACCTCACTCACCGGCCGCCGCCCGCAGCGCCTCAGTAACCAGGAAGTGCGAGGTACGCTGGGAAAGGTAGTTCAGCCTGAAGCCTGGAGGCAGCAGGAACTACAAGTCCCAGGAACCCTCACGAGGCCTTCTCTAGGAGGAGTCCCGTGGCGGGCGGCCGAAAGAGGAGAGAGCACGCATGCGTTAACGTCCGTAGTAGTAGAGGTGGGAGCTGGAGCGGCAAGCTGCGGCGCCGCGGCCTCTTCCCGCGGCCGCTTCTCATTGGCTGGTACGAGACCTCCGGGGCGGGGTCTCCGAACTCTTCGAGGGCCTCTGCGGCTGAGATGGAGGAAGAAGGTCCTAGCTTTAGGAAGGTAGGGGCTGGTCTGTGCTCGGGGAGCGGGCGCCCCGCGGAGGCCGCGGAGCCAGGCCGGGACGGGGAGCGCCTGGGTCTGGGAAGTGCGCGGGAGAGAGGACCTCTTGGGAAATAAGAGAAAAAGTGGTGCTCTTCCTCCAGGGCGCGTCCCACCCCGCCGGGACCGGCCGTGGGATCCGAGGCCGAGTCCGCTCTGGCTTTGAACCCCTCCCGAGTCTTCTCAGACCTGACGGCCCCCCCGGGCCAGCGACACTGGCTCCTTGCTGTGGCTCGCACGGGACACTCCCATTTCCCGACTCCGAGCCTTTTCCCTGCTTGTTCCCCGGTCCTTGCACGCTCCGTCTCTTGGCCTTCCTGGCCAGATCTCACCAACAGAAAGCCTTTTTCCTTTGTCCTCCTTCTGTGGATTATCCCAGTTTATTTTGTTTCTACATAATTGTTTGCATGTCGTCTCCCCCTTTAAACTGTGGGCTCCTTGATGATCTGACTCTTGATGACCCTGTTTGGGGTTTTCTTGGCAAAGATCCTGGAGTGGTTTGCCATTTCTTTCTCCAGCTCATTTTACAGATAAGGAAACTGAGGCAAACAATGACTTGCCCAGGGTCACACAGCCAGGGATTGTCTGAGCCCGGATTTGAACTCAGGGAGATGAGTCTACCAGACTCCAGACCCTGAACTCTAACCACTGTACCACCTAGCTGCCCCTCTAGCACACAGTAAAGCCCTTAATAAATGCTTGTTTCCTGAAAGGACATGAGAAAAAATAGGCTCTGCATAGTTACTAGAATGCTAAATGGTGTCAGGAACAATTGAGATCCTATCCTGCCTTTGTAGCTTTATGACCTGGAGCAAGTCATTCAGCCTCTGTGACACTTAGTTTCCTCCTCTGAAAAATGAAGATAAAACCTTCAGTATCTACTTCAATTATGATATTCAAATGAGACCATGTATATGCGAGATAGCAAATGTAAAGTGCTTTGTAAGCTTTAAAATGACATTTTTATAAAGTGTCTGCTAGACATATACCCAAAGGAGGTCATTGATTTTTAAAAACAGGAAGAAAGGCTTTATAGTAGCACTTTTTGTGGTAGCAAAGAACTGGAAACAGACTAGATACCTGTTGATTGGGGACTGCTAAACAAATTGAAGGAAATGAATATGATGTAATATTACTGTTCTTTAATAAACATTGAATTAGAGAATCAAAGAATTTTACAAAGAATGCAAATTGCAGAAAATACAAAAGACTTAACTGATGCAGAGTGAAATAAGCAAAGCTTATCTGTGTGTGTGTGTGTAAAATAATAGAAAATGAATGTTGAGAAATGACGAAGCACACACTTGGCCTCAAAGAAGAAACATGAGAACAATTTATAATACAATGGAGGGCATGAAGGAGGCAAAGAAAAGTACCAAATATTCTACGACTATTTAAGAAAGAAACAACTCACCTGGGGCTATCAGAGAAGGTTACCTGAAGGAGGAAGCTCTTTGGTTGAGCCTTGAAGGAAGTCCAGCATTCTAGGCTATGGATGAGGGATTGTATTCTACACTTGGGGGTTGAGGGACAGCCTTTGCAAAGATGCTCAGTGGGTTGGAACCAGATTGTGGAGGACCTTAAACTTCAGACTAAGGAATTTGTATTTGATCTACTTTGGCAATAAGAGGGCACTGATGATTTTTGATCAGTGGAGTGACATAGTTAGACCTGTGCTTTAGGAAAATTATTTCATCAGCCATGTGAACTAGAGACTGATTAGGGACTGTTGAAATAGTCTAATTGGTGATGGCATTAAATTGGGGTTTTTATAGTCACTGGAGATGTTCAAGCAGAATCAGAATCAGCTGGATTTGGCAACTGATTGTATGTAGGTGAGAAGGAGGGAGAGAGAAAGAAGAGACTAGGATGACTATGACATGTGAACACAGGTATCTGGGAGGATTGTGGTTTCTTCAGCAGAATTAGGGAACATCAGAGAGGAGCAACTAGGTGACTCAGTAGATAGAGTGCTGGGCCCGGAGGCAGGAAGACTCATCTTGAATTCAAATCTGGCCTCAGATACTTACCAGCTATATGACCCTGGGCAAGTCATTTAACCCTGTTTACCTCAGTTTCCTCATCTGTAAAATGAGCTGGAGAAGGAAATGGCAAACCACTCCAGTATCTTTGCCAAGAAACCCCAAATGGGGTCATAAAAAGTCAGACATGACTGAGAAACGACTGAAAAACAACAAAGAGAGAGGTAGTTGGAAAGGAGAAAATGAATTCATTTTTGGACATTTGACTTTGAGGTGCTTATGGGATGTGTACGTAGAAAGAAAGAAGCTAGAAGGCAGTTGAAAATGCAAAACTGAATGTATAGATCCGAGTCACTAGAAGTCCTACTGTGAAACCTCTCTGTGTTGTGAAGGTGACTGTAGGTTCTCAAAACCTAAGCCAGAAGAGTTAAGATCTACCTCATATTCTGGAAAGATGTCGAGTTCAGTCCTGGCATGGAGTAGACTGTTTTTTGATGACCAGCTTAAATGGTATAGCCACTCACTGATGACTACTGCAGCTGATGAAACTAAGAAAAGTACAAAATGGTCCTTTTAGACTGGGAGGTCCCCTTCTGCTTCTGCAAAGACAAGGCAGAATTACATAGTTTTAAAGACAGTCTATGAAGATTAACTTAACTGTTGGTACCTTAAAAGTGAGATCAATGAATCATATTGATCTTGACATTTTTCTCTGTGAACAGAAACAGAAGAAAATTTGTTTAATTGTGTGTACCAAGACAACATGAAATATCATTTCATGGGACATTTGATTTTCTGGTATCTCACTGTGCAAGAGGACCATTGTGAACATATGTAGTTAGGCAACATCAGTTGTAGAGGAGGGTGAGATAAAATCTGAAGAACTCCATTAGGGCCTCCAAATTAAAACAACATACAATATGATACTTGATGACTCTGGTGTTAACACGGGCATAAACAAGAGTGGCCAAAAAAAAAAAAAGTTGGAAAATATGGTTCAGGAGTAAGAAATGAAAGAAACTAAAGCCAGAATCACAGAATTTTAAAGTTGGAATGTTTTCATAGTCATTCTCTAGTCCAAAACATACCTGAAAAGGAATTTTTGCTTATAATGTACTGGACAAATGCTCTTCTAGTGACTGCCTGAAAATTATCTCCATTGAGGGGACACTTACTGCCTACAAGCATGTTCAGACCTACCTGTCCTTAGAAAACCCCACCTTGACTCTGCCTTCCCTTAAGCTATTATCATATATCTCTCCCATCTTTTACTGCCAAGTTCTTAGAAAGAATCATCTACATCAGGGCTCCTTAAACTTTTCTACTTGCGACCCCTTGCTTCTTAAACTGTGAATCTTGACCCCACTTTTGAATACCAGTGATATCAAACTCAAAGAGAAATGGGCCACTAGACAGTAAATAAGGATCTCTGTTATGTTGATTTAGAAGACCCAACATTATCTGTGTTCTTTTATATTTTTATTTATCTTGTTAAGTATTTCCCAATTACATTTTAATGTGGTTCTGTCCACATTCCAGAGTGTTACAGCCTCCTCCATCTACTCACTTCTCAATCCCTTACAGTTCCATTTCATAAATCACTAATCAGCCAAAACTGCTCCCTAAATAATTATCAGTTATCTCTAAACTACCAAATCTAATAGGCTTTTCTCAGTTCTCATTCTCTTAGATCACGCCTTCCTTCTGGAGCTCTTTCTGCCCTTGGCTACCATGATTGTTCTCTCCTAGTTTTCTTCCTATCTCAGTCTTTTTCACCTGGATCATCATTTATTCTTTCGTTCTATGTCTCCTTTGTGCATCCTCTTTTTTCATCCTCATTCTTCCAGCTCTCAACAGGTCCCATGAACTAAGCTATTATCTCTTTGCATATGCCCCCCAAATCTATTATATCCAGTCCTAACCTTGGGCCTGCACTACAACTGCCTATTATATAGCTTCTCTGAATGCCTTTTAGGCATATCAAACTCTATTGGTCAACAGAATTCTTTATCTCCCCATTTTTGTTGATCATCCTAATAGTCTTCCATATTTACAACCTCAGAGTGATCTTAGACTCTTCCCTTTTCCATTTCTCTCACCTCCAACCAATTAGGTAGCAAGTCTTATTGACTATATCACTTCAACATCTACTTGACCTCTCCCTTTATATGTATGTCTTCCCTAGACATACATAACGCTGTTTTCCTTCTCTTTCTCCAACTAATCTTTATTTTCCACAGTTGGATCATCATCTATTTCCTGCTACTCTAAGCAAGAAGGTATTTTTCCCCCTGGCCCCGGCTACCTTGGGCCTCTTGTCTTCTCTCTCAACATTGTCTCTCTTGGTGATTTCATTTGTTCCTATGGCCTCTGTGCTGATGACTCCTAAAATTTCTCCTTATATATATCCATCTCTAATATCTCTCTCAAACTTGAGACCTTCAACTGATACCAACAAACTGATGTATCATAGGCATCTCAAACTCAACATGTCTAAAATGGAACTCTAAATTTCTCTATTTCTTGGGGCATAGGGGTGGGTGGGTGAGTTGGAGAGGCTACATTAAGTGTGTACAGTGAAGAGACTACTGGTTCTGGAGGCAGAAGATCTGGGTTCAGATCCTACCTCTGATGCTACCAGTGTATCTGGACAAATCATTTAACCTCCCTGGGCCTCAGTTTCCTCATCTGTAAAATGAGTGATTTGTTGAACTACATGGCTTATTTTAAGTGCTTCTCAGCTCCAGATCTATTATCTTATATTTTTAGTTAACCAGATTGGCAACTTTAGAATCATCAAAGTCTCTTCCTCCTCCCTCCCTCCTAAACTAAATCACAACATCTCATGCAGCTGTCTCCTCTCCATTCACACAGCCACTCTACTGAGCCTTTATCGCTTCTCTTTTGGCTTTTTGCATTCGTTCTTAATTGGTCTCCCTGCTTCCACTCTCTCTCTCCTACATAGTGCCAAAGTCTTCTCCAGAATATGTTTGACCATAGCAAACCTCTGTTCTTACCTTTTGCTTCTAGGATAAAATACAGACTTCCCAGATGGTAATTTTTTTTTTTTAAGTGAAAAAACCGTGCTTCCATCTGCACTCAAAGTTGTATCAGTTTTTTCTGTGGAGGTAGATAGCAGTGTTCATCTTGGGTCCTTAGGAATTGTCATGGATCATTGTCTGGATGAGAGGAGCGGCATCTTTTATGGTTGACCATTGTTATAATACTGCTGCTACTCTGTATGATGTTCTCCTGGTTCTGCTCACTTCACTTTGCATCAGTTCATATCAGACTTCCCAGATTTTTCTGAAACCATCCTGCTCGTTATTTCTTACAGCACAATATTATTCCATCACAATTGTTACCATAGTTTATTCAGCCATTCCCCAAATGATGGGCATCCCCTCAATTTTCAGTTCTTTACCACCACATAGAAAAAGCTGTTATACATATTTTTGTACATATAGATCTAGGTCCTTTTACCTTTTCTTTGATCTTACAGACTAAGTAGTGGTATCAAAGGGTGTGGATAGTTTTTAGCCTTTTGGGCGTAGTTCCCAGTTCTCCAGAATAGTTGGAACAATTTATAAGTCCTCTAGCAGTGCATTAGTATCCCTATTTTTCCCATATTCCCTTCAGCATTTGTTATTTTCCTTTTCTGTCATGTTAGACAATCTGATAAGTATGAGGAGGTACCTCAAGAGTTGTTATAATTTGCATTTCTCTAATCAAATTGTGATTTAGAGCATTTTTTCATATGACTATTGATAGTTTTGATTTCTTCTCTAAGACTAATTTAAATGTAGCTCACCACAATCTGGCTTCATCTTACTCTTCTTCATGTTGTCTGCATTCCATTCAAACTGACCTCTAGTTTTTATTAGAACTCAATATGTCATTCTTTTTCTCATAGGTTTTTTTCCCTTGCATATAGAATATACAACTTGGAATCCTTCTCTTTCTTCAAGACTTAGCTCAAGAACCACCTTCTCTTTGAAGCCTTTCATGATCTCTCCCCATATAAGCCAACAACCTTTCCCCCTACCCCGCAAAAGACCAGATTTATTTTCTGAGGACTACCAATGATTAATCATGGAAAGTGATATCACCAGTAGGCTCACCACTTGGTGATAAAACTTTCTTTTTATTATTATTTGATAAAACTTTTTTTGACTATTGCCACCCATGAAATAGGGAAAAATGAAAAAGAGCCTTTAGCCTATGTGGTCCCATTCTGTTTTTGGAGTGACAGTGGCAGTGGTTCAGAAAGGGGACAGAGAAGGTTAAGAATCACAGCTTTTAAAACAGCAACAAACTTTAGAGTACCTACATTAATTCCTGAAGATGAACAGGTAGACAAATTCTGTACACTCCAGATCAAATCAATATATACTTTGGTACTTGGTGACTTCAGTACAAAGGTGGAAAAAGATGAGGATGGGGAGAAATACATGAGAAAGTATAGTTCAGGAGAAAGAAATGAGACAGGCCAAAGACTTATATTTTATACAGAAATCATGGGCTTCTATGTCATTAAGACTGGCTTAAAAAAAAATTGGTAGGTTTTTGACATGGTGAGCATTAAACAGTATCACAGAGAATGAGATGTTCCTTTTAACAGACATCAAAAGCCTTACTGTGGACATAGACATCATTCCTGAGTCAGATGTCTGTGCACAGTCAGACTAGGCCCCCCTCAACCCTTCCATTATGTTTGTATATTCTTTTTAAACACCAGTTATTTGAAATAAGAGTTCCTTCCCTTTCTTCCTCATTTCTTCATTAATGTATTCCTTTTCCTTTTGTACCCAGTCCCTATGTACATCTTCATTCCCTCTTCCTTTAAAGACAGTGGGATTGTGAAGCGACTCTTATTCCTTATTCTATTTGAATGTGAGCATTTTATCATTGTTCAGTCAATTCAGACAGCACAGATGTTTAACTTTCTGGGCATTTCAGCATTTCTACTCAGCTCTGGTCTTTTCTAGAAAAGGTTCATTTCCTCTGTAGTTTTTCATGGTGTGTTATCCCTGATTGTAAACTTTTCCTTTTTAGAATATCATAATCCCAGCATAGTCTTGTGTGATCCTAAATGTTGTCCCATGATATTTGCATTCTTTCTGGCTGCTTAAGGTATATTTTCTTTGACTTGGAAGATCTTGATTTTGGCTAAGATGTTGCAGGGAGTTTTCATTTTGGAGTTTCTTTCAGGGATTGATTCTATTTTTTACTTTTTTCTATGGTTCTAAATTTGGGCAGTTTTCTTTTATAATTTTTTTTTTAGGCTATCCAGGTTTTTTGTTTGGTAATGGTTTTCAGGTGTTCTAATGATTCCTAAATTATACATCCTTGATCAATTTTATAGATCAAGTGTTATATTAATAGCCAATAGCTTATATTTTTCAATTTTTTTCAGTCTTTTGACTAATAATATTTCTTGTTGTCTCATGAAGTCATTGAGTTCAGTTTGATGCATTCTATTTTTCACGAAATCCTAGTTTGGTTAAATTTCCCACCAACTATAGTAAGCTGTTTATCCTCCTTCCATTTTTTTTCCCTCTTGAATTCTAATTTTATTTTATTTTTTATCTCTTGCTTCATTTCATGCAGCCATTTTTATAGTCCTTGTGGCCAAGCCATTTCTTCCTCAGAGACTCTGCCTGTACTTGTTGTGGAGTTATTCTTTTCTTCTGGGTGCATCATTTACATCTTGGGCTTTTCTTAACATATGTTATTTCTTCATTATCTTCAGTATTTTCTTCTGTTTGTTCATATTTTGACCTGTCTGCCAGTGCTTGCAAACTTCAGGTCTATTTACTGGGGTTTACATTTCCTTCCCTTGTACACTGCCTCTCTAAGTCTTTGTTGGTCTCTGGCTCTCTTTAGTACAATTCTAGATTGTAAAGGAACTTACCTCGCTTTTTTGTTTGTTTGTTTTTATTTATCATTGTTTCATCTGAGATCCTATTCATGTGTTTGCTGGGAGTGGGTAGGAAAGGGGAGAATCTGGGTCCCTCCGCAACCTTTCACATTGCCATCTTTATTGGAAATCTGAAATGAATTACATTGTAAATGGTCTCCACAGGATGACTTTGTGAGGCAAAGGCCAGGGGACACTGGGTCTTGGTTACTCAGTTGCTCCTCCAGGCTGAATGAGGAAAGGGTAGCTGATGTGGGAGCAGCAACTTTCTGCCAGGTACTCCAGGCTCAGACATCGCTGTCTCAAAGATGCCATGATCCTTTCAGGTACCCAGGTTTGCAAACTTAGTGATGTACTAGGCTCTGGTCTCACTCCAGATATTCAGTTAGTTGCCAGACTTTACCATTTCTACTTCCATAGTAACTCTTGCATCTGTCCCCTTCCCTACTCATTCAGCAACCACTTTAGTTTAATTGGTTTTATACCTGAAATGCTTTCCCTCCTCCTCTCCTCTTGACTTTTCTGGCTTCGCAGTTTCTACAGGAAGCGCTTCCCTCTTTTAATGATTTCCTTTTTATCTTGAATATAGCTTCTTTGAACAAATGTGTTTGCTTAGCTTTTTCATTTCTCAGTAGTAGTGGCTACCTTCTGCTTTTCTTTGTGTCCCCAGTACTTGGCACGGTGCATAGAACATAGTAGGTACTTAATTAATGCTTGTTGAGTGACTGACCATATCACTGCTTTAATCAGTAAACTTTATTCTCTCATTTCAGGATTAAATATAAAACCTTATACTTGGAATTTAAATCCATTCTAGATCAGCCCTAAGCTAGACCAGTCCGGTGATTCAAGCTCAAGGTTTAAAATGCAGCACACACAGCTGAATCTTAAAATCCATTTAAAAACCAATTTTACGAATAGAAAAAGATGAAGAGGACAGCACTTCTAAAGAGAAGAGAAAATGTTACTTTCTTTCTCCAGAAGAATCAACACAATAGACTTCTAGAGGAGCAACACCTAAGGGTTACCCTCTCAATATGAGTCTATAATAAAATGTGTTGTGATATAATCTAATGTAATTATTAAAATAAATCTCATATTTAAAGTGCAGAAAAACCTTCACCTTCTTAAAGACAGAATACTTAGGCACCTGCCACTAAATCCTCTCTCCATTATAGAAAGGTAGGCAAGGCTGGGCTTAAAAAAACCAGGAGAATGAAAGGGAAAGTAGGGTGGAGTGGATAGTCCTTATGGTTCTTTTATGGTAGATATACGTTGGGCTTACATCCCATTAGCATAATCTTGGGGAAATAAGATCACTTCCATACACAGATGACGTTTGGTTAGGGCTCTCATGAAGGGACATAGTATTGCTAACCTTACATGGAGGTCTTTTGGATGAACATAGGGAGAAGAGACTTGATTTTAAAAATGTTTTATTTTATTATTGCTTTATCGGGAGACTCTTTTGGGTTATGCTCTCTGGTGGGCCAAAGGACCAGAGGCATTGCTTGGGTAATGTTGGGAAGTAGTAGAAGTAGAAAGAGGCTTGAGAGTTGGAGGCTAGAACCTGAGTAGATACCCAGAGCCTGTTTGTCACCAGTTCTATGAGCCAGTAAGACAAAAACCAGATTCCTCTTCTCTTTCATTTGCTGCTACTGCCCCCTTGGCTTTACTTGATGCCTCTCCTGGGGCCTTCTCTTCTGAGTTTTTCTTCTTGTTATGATTCTCCTGAGCTCTCTTAGCCCATCTTGTTTTTTCTTTTCTTTTTCAATTAACAGGTGTTTATTTTCTTTCCCTTCCACCTCCCCTCGTTGGGAAAAACAAGACACAGCCCTCAAGCAAAGACAAACAAAACAAATTCCACACATTGTTAGGTTCTTATTAAGGCCTCCTTTTAGCCCTTAAATGATCATTTCTTAATCTGGAGGTCCATGAACTTGTTTTAAAAAAAAAATTCAATGTTTGTTTGAATATAGTTAGTGTTGTTTGGTATTTTATTTCATATACCTAAAAACATGTTGAGAAAAGGGTCCATAGTCTTGTTGCTCCTGTCTCTACCTCCTGGCTTCCTAAAGGTCCCGGCTGAAATCCCATTGTATAGAAGAAACCTTTTCCATGCCCTCTTAATGCTAGTGCCTTCCCTTAGTTATTTCCAGTTTATCGTGTGTATCTCGTTTGTACACTTATTTTACATGTTGTCTTCTTCAGAGTGTGAGCTCCTTGAGAGCATGAAACTTTTCTTTTTCCCTTCTCCATATCCCCAGTTTTTAGCACAGTATCTGACACATAGTAGGCTAAGAACCCTGGTATGGACATTGCTGTTCACTCAGCCCTTCCTTTATTTTAATTTTTGTTGCCAAGGTATTCCCAAATTAAAAACTGACATCTTTTTCCTCCTAAAGTACCGTTCCCTTAAATAGCTGAGAAAGATCAACAAACAGAATGATTGTGACTGATAATACTTGTGACAGCTAGGGTGCCACATGGATAGAGCTTGAGTAAGAATAACCTGAGTTCAGACACTTAATGTACTGTGTGACCCTGGGGAAGTCTCTTAACCTCTGCCTCAGCTCCCTCAACTGTGAAATGGAGATAGTAGCACCTTCTTCTCCGAATTGTTGTGAGAATCAAATGAGATAATAATTGTGAAATGTTTTGCAAACCTTAAAAAGCACTATATGAATCAAGCACATCGGGAACATCTCACTTCCAGAAATAACCAGCAGGTGGTGCTAAGAACACATTTTTACATTTTTTTTTTTTTAAGTTCCCATGGTCTTTCTTGAGCATCTGCTTTTAGTAACTACTCCAGTGTTACCACTGAAGGGATAAAACTCATCTTAGCTACTTCCGCCCCACTTGATAGTTTTTTATTTGATAGAATTCCACATTAGATGGGATTGATGTGATGGAATTCCACAAGGGTGCTTCTGACCTGGGATGCTAGAATTTCCCACTATTCTTCAATTCAGTTTCAATTTACCAAACATTTATTTGACTGTATACAGTGTACTGCAAGGTGAATGCATGGCAGACCCCACTCACAAAGATCATGTAATCAAATGGGAAGGAGGGATGTACATAATAACAGGAGAGAAGACATGACTAGAACGAGGCTTGGTTGGCTAGAATGTTGAGTGGGTTAATGTGAGTAGTTTGAGATAAAGCTTACTAGGCAGGCAATAAGGGGCTGTTTGGTTAGAGAAATATGAACAGAGCAACATATTTATCAGACTAATAGTCTCACACCTCATATGAAAGATGTGTCAGCTCTTTCAGTTCATTTAGACACATTCTCTTCTTATCATTTCATTTTACTCTCCATTTGAGGTTTCCCATATACCTTCTTCAGCAAGAGATTTAACATTTTCCCTTTCACATATGATCATTTAGAAATAGCTCCATTATTGATTCTTCCTTGGACAAAATCTCTTTGACCTACTGTGATACTGTTGGGTTAAAGATTTAGTGACTTTTTGGGTATGATCCAAATTGCTTTCCAGAATGGCTGAACCAACTCAAAGTTCCATCAGCAGTGTCTTAGTATGCCTATATTTTTGCAGTCCCTTCAGTTATTTGAAGTTCCTTGTTATTCTCCATTTTTGTTATCTTTGCCAATCTGCTGGATATGACAAAGTTGCTTTAATTTGCATTTCTCTATTAGAGATTTGCAGCATTTTTTCATGCTTTTTGATAGTTTAGATTTCTATGAAAATTGCCTGTTCATATCCTTTAATCATTTATCTAATGGCGAATGTCTCTTGTTTTCGTAGATTTGAATCCAGTCCTTGAATACGAGATGTCCCCAAATTTTAAGCTTTACTTGCTTAAAATTGCACTATTTTTGAAATACACTGTATTTTGTGTGAGACCTTTACCAGAGAAACTTGATTCAATTTTTTTCCTGTTAACTTTTCTTTTTAATAGTTTGTGCAAAAAATGTTTTAATTTTATATAATAAAAATACCCATTTTTATCTTCTGTGATCCTCTCTATCCCTCATCATGAACTCTTCTCTCATCCCTAGATCTCGAATCACCATTGCTTACTTGCTCCTCCCATTTGTTTATATCATCCTTTATATCTAAGCCATGTATGCATTTGAGTCTTATTGAGTTGTTGGTCATAACCAAATTTGTGCCATATGACATTTTACTTTTTGTCAAATTAATTCTTCCCTCTGTATCTAAGGTCTTTGGTCTTATCAAACACTATGCTACTATGAATTTGCTTCTATGTGTTGTATCCCTAAACTTTTTCACTGATTGATCTATTTTTTAACCAGCACCAAATCATTTTGATAATTGTTGCTTTATAGAATAGTTTGAAGGCTTCTGACTTTTTTTCATTTTTCCCTTAAAATTTTTGCCAGTTCATTCCTCCAAATGCAGTCACCTTCTTTCAACTTGCTGTCTTAAATCAGCTTTGGTCTTCTACCTCTGGCATATCTTCAGCCTATAACTTCCAGAGCACCAAATCCTAGTACCCGTTCCCACCTTAAATTCTTCATCCCACTACCATTATTTCTGTGGCATATCTAGCTGACAGTAGTGATACCTGGAACTGAAGGCGAGGGTCTGCCGCCACTATCACCACCAAGCTTAGAAAAGGTCTTAGAGGTTTGCAGGGAATATGATGATATTTCAGTGGAGTGTATTTTTATGTATGTAAGTGTGTAATTGTCAATTTAAGTTTCTCATGTATCATTGGGGATTGTAGATGGGATCTTCCCTGTCAGTGGTGAGGGAAACAGGAGAGTGACAGAATCCAAGTTGAGTTTTTAGCTGCTGGTGGTCACCAGATGTTACTAGCTCATATTCCCTTCTTCCTATAGGAGCTGGTAAACAAGTTGCTGTCCTTACACTTTAAGGATGACAGATGCAAAGGTAATTTCTTTCCTTTCTTGAACAAGTTGTTTTGTTTTGTTTTTTTAATCAAAGCTTTTTTTTTCCTTTTAAATCACTGGAGATTCCTCCCCATCCCCCCCCAACAGAACCTGCCCTTGTAACTCAGCACAATTAGGCTAAAACAAACTAACATATAAGCCACGTCTGAGACATCAGGCTTCATTTTTATACCTAGAAACCTGTTGAGAGAAGAGAGACATGTTCATTGTCTGAACTCTGAAGTTAGGATGGCCCACTGATAGATCAGAGCTCCATCAGAACTCAAGATCAGGTGTCTTAGTGATGTTTTCTTTTGTGGCATTTTGGTCATTGTGGAGGTTTTTCTTTGATTTTGCTTACAGAATTTTGTCTGCGTCAGTTCATAAAAGTCAAGGGTGATTTTTCCACTCATAAGTCAGGTTTAGGCATCAGGATCTTGTGAAGTCAGTCACATCCAGCTATCTTGTTGCCTTATAGATTGAGAAGTTTAAAAAGTAAGCATGGCACCTGATCCTTCCCCCACTGGTGTTCAGCAGGCATAAAGACCATGGATATGTGCTTAACTCCAGCAAGATATAGAGAGATTAAAGGGTTACATATTTGATGAAAAAGAGATGGCAGGGCTCATTGCACTGATTATCTAGGCATGAGGCTAGACAAGCCTTAAAGCTGCTGCTAGTCCACGGAAGAGACAAAGGCAGACAGACACTAAATCAGTCCAGGGCAGACTGGACTGTAGGCATATGGGGATGGGAGCATAAAAGTAATTCTATTCTGTCTCTTTTCCAGTTAGTGCAGATGCTCTGCAACTCATGGTGGAGATGCTGAAGATATTTGTCCGAGGTGACTTGATAGTTACAGATTTCCCTTTTAAAAATTCCACACAGGTAGTTTCACATGGTGTCTAAGGCTCAGTCCTAAAATCTCTGCTTTATTTGTGTTAGAACCTCATTGTATTTCTCCCAGTTCCTTGGAGGCACCTAGTCTCTCTCTCCAATGGAGTATGCGTTCCTGCATTTTAATTGACTTTTAAAATCCTGAGATTTTATGACAGTTTAAGTCAATCCAACAAACTCCATTTACTGAGTATTTAATAAATGCTGTATGTGTCTAGTTGCTGGGAATAAAAAGACAAAATGAAAAATAGTCTCTTCCCTGCCCTCAAGGAGCTTATGCTGTACTCCAAGTAAGCACCTGGCAGAGTTCAGGACAGCTTATAAGGAGGAAAACTGGAGAGTGGATCAGCCTCGAGTTTACAGCTCAAAGCAGCAAAGTAATCCTGGGCAAAATGAACGGGGCTCAGTCATCTTTCATGGTGGGATCTGTATAAGCCACATCTGAAGCCAGGATCCAAATTTCACTTTTACTCTTCTCCTGTGTTCATGGAGTAGAAGCTGCAGCCCGAGCAATAAGACAGGCGCAGGCTGAAGACCTGGATAAAGTTGGCATTGAACAGCTTGAGAAGGTGCTGCCTCAGCTGGTAAGAAGCCTTCGGCTCACTGCCCAGCGGGGGGTGGCACGCTGACTCACAGCACTGAGAAATTATCTAGTCTGACTTCTTTTTGTAGCTGAGCACACTGACCCTGACTCTGGCTGACACAGTGGGGTCAGGATTTGAACATGGGCCTTATAAATCTAAACCTAGCAGGGTCACTGTAGATCACTGGTTTAGTTGTCTGTATGCTGATGACTTGAAGATACTGAGCTTCCTTTTCTCTCCATCTAGCTTCTTGATTTTTAGAAGCAGCAGCGATGGAGGAGATGAAGGTTATTAGATGAAGCTGAGCTACCTGAACCTTTCCAAGTCATCTACCTGCCTCTCACTGTTCCAGGACAAGGAATCAACCTCATACCAACATTTTGGGTGGTGTCTTATTTCAATAAGTCCTAAGAGGCCAGATTATGTTTACTTCTTGACATGACAGAACCAAACCAAACAGAAGGTCTGTAGCTACTGTCTGCCTGAAACTTTCTGCCACATCCACTTAGCATCAGGATGAGGGTCTCTTTCTTTCCCCTCTTCCTGGATTGGAAATAAGGAAGCCTGTGTGGTGTCTTCCTGGAAACAGCTCAAGGTGGGAGGTGAGGGAGGCGGAAAGGGATAGTGTATGAGGCACTGGGATCAAGGTAAGAACTGAGAGAGGGCAAGCCAGGTCATGCTGGAAAAAAGTGAGGTGCTCTAGTTCCAGCACACTTGGATTTCCTGCCCCAGGGGCTACTCAGTTAAAGATCAAGGTGCTGGTGTTGCCATCCATTCTTAGCTCCCTGGAAAACAAAGGTTGTATGTACATGGAGCTGAGGAATCACAAAACCCCTGCTTTATCTCCTGGGCCACCAGCCTTTGGCCTCAGCAGAGTTCCCCCAGCTATGGCCTCAAGAGGAGGTTCCCAAGCCCTCCATGGAGCCCTGCGCTCAGAGCCAGGTACCTGATCTTCAGTTTATACACGAACAGAGCCTGGTGCTCGCCTTCGCCCTACATTCTTGCTGCCGTCTGACATCAAAGCTAGTTTGTAACCTTTTAACCATTTGATATTCCCCTCAGAAGCTGCTTCCCTGAGCTATAAATTTGTTCTCACAAAGCAACATCAATAAATCAAAACTGTCTCCCTCCCTGGCTCAGCCTTCTCACTGCCATTAATCACCCAAAGTCAAGTTGCTTCAAAGCCTTATTCAGCTCCCCATCCCCCTGCCCACCCCACCCCCCCCAACTTTTTCTCCATCTTTTTAGGACGAAAGCAAAACCCTTAAAAAAGGACAGAATAACAAACAGCATGTGTGTGAATGCCCCAGCCCTCACAAGCCAGCTCCCCACCGGCAGCTGAGAGAAGCTGTGAAATAGGAAACCTTACACATGTGGGCATGAGCCACAGCCCAAAGCCTGGCTTGCCTGGAAAACGTTACTCTCACTGCAGCGGCTGCTCCAGAAGCTGCTGCCGTTGGGCAGGATAAAGTAGTGTTTGTGTGGGCTGGCCCCAGGCCCTTGGGAACTGCCTGAGGGAGCAGTGGCCCTGACTGTGAGTGGAGGGGTGGGAGGTGGATGACATCTTGTTGGTGCCACACAGGACCAATTGGACAGAGGGGGTGAATACTATGGAGGGGACAGACACCCATGTCCACTTGTCCCTTTACTTTCCTCAGATACGTGTTAGGCCATACAGGCACAGCAGGAATGGAGCGATTCATAATGTGGGGGTTCCTCACCTTGACTGAGGTGAGAAAGAACATCCCAAGAGCATAAACATAAGCAGCATTGCCTATGAGGTGCTTCTTGGCACCTCCACTATGGTACAAAGACTTCTCAACAATTAGATTCAAGGAGGAGGTTCTGACTGACTAAAGCTTCCCTTACAAACCCGTGGGTTCCAGGCAATTCTCACTTTCAGTGCCATCTAGTGCCTAATAACAATGGATGCCTTACCTTTCTTTGCCTTTTCTTCCTTTAACAGCCTTGGAAGAAGAGTCACCTTATTCTATTAGTACCAGAATGCATTAAGACCAGGGTTTAGTGCAGTGACCCGAGTTCACTGAGGTTTGACAGAGTCCTAACTGCTATGGCACCTTACCAGGGGTCTGCTGATCAGTCTGGGTGGTTTTGGTACCCACTTTTCCCTCTCTGCCATAAAGAAAGATCAGCAAGCATAAAGCATAAATGTGATTGGCCAAGGGGACACTTTCTTGACACTACTGCCCACTTCCAGTAACCCACGACATAGAATCAAGTCCAAGAAAGGCCTTTCTTTGCTCAGGGCCTTACGCTAAAGGAAGCAGCAAAGGAGAGTTGCCTCTCAAGTTCACGTTTGTTTAGCATTTTAAGGTTTACAAAGCACTTTCTACACAAAGGAGGCTTGTGAAGTGGGCAGTCCAAATAGTAATCCTATTTTACACATGAAGAAAATGAGGCCCAGACACAGTATTGGTGCTGAACCCCAGGTCTCCTGAGTCCAGCCTCGTTCCCCAATTCCCTCAGTGGGAAAGAATGATGGTAGTCCTAATGGATGAGGACACATTTTAGGAGCCTTCCCACCGTTTTCAACCAGTTTCCCATGCTCCAAACGTTGCTGAAAAGAGCTGCATGCAGCAGCAGTTAACCATCCTGCACAGAAGCCAGGAGGCTAGCAACTAGCCCAGAGCAGCTTCCAGACTCCAGCATTGCTCCGACAGCCAACTGCCTGGAATCAGGTGTCTGAGGGAGCAGAGCCGCACTCCCGCTCAGCTGGAACCAGTCAGAATTTTAAACAAACAGAACAAACCTTTGACTCCAGTTCTGCTGGTCTGAGCCTTTGGTAAGCAGTGAGCTTTTGTTTCCTAAGTGGCTTTTTCAGTTCCTTTTAATCTATACCATTGTTTTTCCAGTGTGGGAGCTGTTGCTGCTAATGCCCTAGGATTGGTAGTGACTGTCCAGAGGTGGCAGGAGACACAGGGCCTGGCTTTGAATGCTATTCAAAAAGAATCTGACTCCAGCAGGAGCCTTTCACTCCCTCTTGTACCATACTTTTTCCACCCCTTGACCCAATACACCCCATCTCTCCACCTTTCTCTTATTCCTTTCCTTTTCTCACTAAGGTTTTGTGCTTCAAAGCACTTGGGAGCATGTGGAAGTAATTAGACCTGAAGGGAAATGCTGGCTGGTATGGGGAGACAATGACAAGTGCCAGGAACCCTGGGCGCCCCTTTTAGCCACTTTGAAGTTCATTCAGATGGTACAAAGCTCCACTGTGCTTTATTCCTTTGGGGAGAGGTGTGGGTGTGTCCAGCCCAATAAGCAGAAATGGGAGTAGCTACTGGAAACCCCTGCCTGGTCTGGGTACTACTTGTCCAAGTGGCACAGAGCACACCCACAGCTGGGTCTTAGGATGGTTACAAAGTTCTTGGACAGGGACCCATTAGGGAGATCCTGAGGAGGAAAAGGTGGCCACTGCTCATTTCCTTCCTTCTCAGACTCCCCAACCCTGTCCTCATCAGCCTTCTCTGTGCCAGACAATGAGTGGTAGCCAGACCCCTGGCTGCTCTGGCCTAGGCAGCAGAGGCAGATGATCACATGAAAGGTTCTTTCCACTGGAATTTTGTTCTCTTTAGCAGGGAGGTAATTAATGATGTCAATTATGTAAAAAAGAAGGAATCCAGGACCAGAGGCTGAAGTCCATATTCGCCATGTCATTAAGGATACCTGTGTTTCTTAAATGAGAACAGAACTCCTGGGATAGGAAAATGATTGCATTCTCTATTAGAAGCATTTAGTTGGTGAGTTCATTTTCTTTCTCACCCTACCAGGTCAGAGAGCTAGTGAGTAACTGGGAGAGTGAAAGGGCATGGGCTCTCATACCAAGGGAAGAGTGTATCTGTAGTCATAGTCAGAAATGTGGGGAGCAAAGGGACAGGCCATAATCCAGCCTTTTATTTTAGAGTTTAAGATAAGCAAGTGTCAGGGAGACTGTGACTTGCCCAAGGTTTACAAAGCACCTTCCCTGCAACTACACAGGGAGGGGGGCCAACCTGTGATTTCACTGGTGGAGGAGACTTCCAAGGGGTGAGATAGCATCCTCTACCACCAAAGGTCAGCATTTTTCTATAATTTAGAATCCTGGAGAGTTTCCAAAAGAGCTGAAGGGAGAAGTGACTTGCCTGGGGTGTTACATTCAGTATGTGTCAGGAACCCAGGTATCCCTAGCTTCAGGGCTGGTTCTCTAGCCATATGATCTATCCCCAATGAGATAGGTAGCATATTATTATACCCTGTTTTACAGATGAAGAAACTGAGGCTCAGAAAAGTCAGACAGTATTTGAGCTGGATGTGTGAATCCAAGTTCGAATTTCATTTCATATGGAATTGGGAAGACCTTGGCTTCTCACCCCTCAGGATTAATTTCTGTTAGGCCAAGAAACCTGAATTTCAAGAGGCAAGGTGAAGTTCCTGTTGTTCACCAGCTACTGCAGTCACACTTTCAGCCCACCACCCTGACGATAAGAAAAGAAGACACCAGGCTGGAGTAGGAGGAGCACACCAATTCTTTATTCCCAGCTCAGGTGGGGAGTGGATAGGAGTAGCAGGGTCCTTTTGTGATGGCTCTCACCTCTTTCCAGCTGCAATACAAAAGGGCAAGGAGTCAGTGGTGATTCTTATCCCAAGTCATCCTCCCCCTTGAGAGATCCAGCTCCCACAAAGGGTACCTGGTAGTTTGAGCCACTTGGGAACTTTGCCTGGATTCCTCCTCACAGGCTGAGCGGTTCCTGCAACTGGTTCAGGGGATTCTACCGCCACTTCAGCTGATTCCTCCTGTTCAGAAAGCTCAGGCTCAAGCGCTGGCAAAACAGTTGGTGTCGCTGAGGCCCTGGACATACACCTGAACAGGAAACCAAATAAAAGGGGTGGGGATACGCTTTAAGCTCAAGGGTCTGAATAAACAAGAGTCAGTGTTTCCCTCCCCCTTGAATAGGACCTGCTTGGTTCCTGAACCCTCACTCCCCATCTCCAATTCCCAAGACTCACCTGGCCACCAGCACATCAGCAGAAGACGGAGAGATGGTGTTCTCCAGCAGCTGGGGCTCCAAGTAGAAATCTGTGCAAAACCCCGAGTCCCACCCTCAGGTGGACTGAAGGAAGAGTGAGACCCAGAGCTGTCCCCAGCCTTTAGCTCCAGACAACTTTCTCCCATGGCTCCCCAGGTTGTCCTTAAGGACAGTGTGACCAATGGTGATGTCCTATTCCCTGCACATGGAGGATCACAACCCCAAGAAGGTGGGACATGCTGGAGCCTTGGGGTCTGCCTGTTTCCTATGACCTAAATGAAGGGTGCACAGTAGCTTTCAGGTCCTGCCAATATGTAATGAAGCCCCCACCCAGTCCAGGCCCCATCTATTCCCTTCAAGGAATTTTGTTCCCTCCTTTCCCCTCAAGGATCTTTGCCAGGAATTTTTGAATAGCTTTGAGGGAAGGCAGGGATGGAGGGGTCAGCGTTGCTGGAATTCTGTCTGTCTGTTAGCTCAGCACAGCCAAGAGCTTCTTACTCACCTGTTGGTTCTCTGGACCCAAAGTGAACAAGGGCAGCAGGAAAGAGGTTAGCCTGCAGGCAGGGGCAGAGGAGGTAAAAAGACCAGGTGAGAATGGGGGCGGAGAGGACAGGAAGCTGCAGTGTTCTGTGCAATGCCATGGGGTTCACAACAGGAAAACGAATGGCCCAGAGGAAGATGGGAAAGATGAAAGGTACGCTCCCAACAGCCAGTATAACTTTGACATCCCACTCTGCTCCAAATCTGTAGCATTCCTCAGTATTTGTCCTCTGTGCTGAGGCTGTATCCCTCCCATCTACCTCTGCTTACTATTTCAGTCCCAAGCATGACACTCTTGAATCTTGAAGGGGGTCCCATCTGGAGGGGTGGGACAAAGGATTCCAGCCCTGTAAGGGGTAAAGATAAACCTCCCTGGTGCCCATCCCCCAGCACAGGGCTTTCTAGGTTGTTCCTTTCATGCCAGATGTCATCTGGGAAATAAGGTTCTTTTAGGGAGTAAGTGGTGGAATTTTTTAATAACCTCTTCCTCCTGCCCAATTACTGAGGTGAATAATTAATATTCTGAAGGAGATAACTAAGCACAGCATCTCCCAGCTCAAAGTCCTTTAGTTCAAAGCCCAGCCCTTAGCTCTTCATTTCCCCACTGCCGCCACTAAAACTTCCCCGTCAATCATGCTCTGGGCACACACATCAAAGCTGCATGTGGGAACGGCCCCAAGGGGTCAGGGAAAATTCATGGCAGGGTCTATGAGTGAGTCCAGAAGACGACAGAGCTGGGAGCAAAGAGGGGGAAGAGGGAAGGAGAAAGGAGGGGGAGAACTTAGAAGGGAGATAGGAGGAGGTGACCGGGTAGGAAAAGGAAACTTCACCAAGTGTTGGGAATGCTGAGATGATCTGCTACTGACAAGGAACAAATTGCAAGTGACAGATTCCCATGGATAGCCACCAACCCTAAGAAGGGGCTGTAGTTGAAAGAGGAGTTAGCCACTTCCTCAATCCCTCTCCTACTGCCTTGTGTTCTCCCCAGGATCCAACTAATTCATCACTCTTCCCCAGTACTCTTCCACTTCCTTCATTCTCCCCCCAACCCCAAACACCCTGGCACTTCATTAGTAGGTACTGAGTTCTTCTGAATGATTTGTAGAGTACAGTATCAGAGTAGGAACTAAAAAGGACTAAAGTCCTTTCAGACCCTTCCATTCCAGTTACTGAGTTTCAAGCAATGGAACGGGATGGCTTCTGAGTGGAGTAGGGGAAGCTCTCATTTCCTTGGCCCTTTGCTTTCTCCAACCCTTGTGGGTACTTTGTGGGTACTCTGAAACCTTGATCACACTCAGAATTGTTAACTGGCTTCCAGGGTAATGAGATAATGGCACTTAACACCTAGCCACACAGCATTTTTTGTTCTACAAGTGAATATCTATGCTGTCAATCTTTTGGGATTCTTCCTATGGGCTAATGTTAGTGTTATATCACTTAGAACTAAGGGTACCAATTAGGGTCTGCTCCCCTCCTAACCTGCCAAACTAGACCTGATAAAGATTGATCAGCAGACTTGTGAAGAGGATGCAAGAGACTTGGGAAAGGATTACCATCTTTCTCAGGTTCCCCCTTTCTGTCCTAAAGTCAGGCACCAGTCTTTGAAAAAAACATCATCTCTGCTGAATGAAGACTTGTGATTTTCTACTCCCAGGCCCCCAGAGGGAGTGCTGCCACTACCCAAGGTTCAATATAAGCAGCCTCTAAAGAAATGCAGCCTCAGTCCTAGTAGCTGGAATCCCAGTCAGCTGTTAACTACTTGGTCTAAACTCAAAAGCCTCACAACCTGGTACCACCCTAACTTTTCAGCCTTCAATCACAGCAAGACTCTTCTTCATTATCTGACATGTTACCCTGTTCTCATCTCCCTTCATTCCCTTGCTCACGCTGCTCCCTAAATGCCTGGAATGGCTCAAAGGCCACTTACTCCAGAAAGCCTCCCAGTCAATAACCACCGTTTACATAGCTTTCACATTTCACACAGCACTTGGTTTGAACCTCCTTTATGTATTTAAAATACTGCACAGTGATTGCTTTCTGTTATTTGTGTGATAGCTGGCATTTCTAACGCTAACTTTCTATCCTTCCTAGTAGCTAACAAACATCAAGCACCTGGGACTGTTTCAATTAGAGTGAAGCTTTGCCTGGAACTCAGAAGCACTTGCCTGTATGGGTAAAGCCCACTCTGGTTGCAGCAGAGCTGCTCTTTGGATCCCCAAAGGGAGAGGGGTTTTCCTCTCTGGTAAACAAAAGCCTTAATGGTTACAAAAGAGAGATATCAGATTCCCATCCTCAGCAGAGGGGAGCATTTCCTGGAGTTAGCAAAAGAAAGGTCTCTCTTCTGAAATACCATGTCTTAAGCATCGTTCTGGCAAAGTTGGCTTCCTTAGCATGAGCGACACCATGGAGACATGACAGAATGCCCAAGGAGGCTATGCTGCTGTGGATTCTATTTCCGAGACACTTTATGTCCATGACCAACTAGTCTGTAAAGCATCTTGAGGGCAAGAAGTATCTTCCTCTATTTCTATTTCCTAGCACAGGACTTTGAATGTGCTAACTAAATCTTTATGAAGGATGAGCTAGTCTTGCCCTGAGTTGCCTAGACTTGTGGCAGGGAGGGGTGGCATGTTTTTCTGGGGAGGGAAGGGAGTGTTGCATCTTTAGGAGATAGTCCTCTAGGCCCTGTTTTGGACTTAAAATGACTCCTGTATACACTCCTATATATTCTTAGAGAAATCACCTATTCTTCATCCTCTTTATACCAACAATAAGTTCTCAAAGGGAAGAGACTACATCTGATTACTGAAATACATATATGGTTACATGCTGCGCACACAAAAGGGAAAGCTAATAAAGACAAATCTGGCTTTCTCCTGTGCCTTTCCTAACACAGACCTAAGACTTCCCTTGAAGAAAGAGGAAGGTTGAGATGATGGTTCTAAAGTCAAGCCTTTCCTGAATAAGCCCTTCTAGAGATCACTGACATTGCCACTCCACCCCCAACCCTTGGTCGCCTGAGCTACAGACACCATAAACAGCTTGCCTCAGCCTGCCCTGGCCCTCCTAATTCCTGCTCCAATTCTACCTCCTTCACTAACTCTTCCCTACCCCCCATCCCTACATTATAATCACCTTCCCTCCTTCAAATTTCTCCTTCATAAACCTCACCACCCAAGCTTGGGGCACTTTCACTGGGGGGGGAGGGGGGGCCGGGAGAGGGAAGACAAGAGACCAATGAGCAATCTATTAAGCTCAATGCTTGCCTACATGTCTACGGTGCTGAAGACAGTCTCAAGTTCTAAGATCAGTCAGAGGTGGCTTTTTAATCAGCTGTCCATGGGGGTAATGTGCAGCTGCTGGGACAGAAAACATTCTTTCCATTAGAGAATGTGAGCAGCTTTAAAGTACCAACAGTCCATTGGAGAAAAGGGGGGGAGGGAACATTAAAAGATTAATAAGAAAATGAGGGCTTCAAAGAGCTAGGCACATGAATGCTGAAATCTAAGCTACCACCCTGCTTACACAAAAAAGAGCAAGGCCTTTGAAAATCCAATTGTGAAGATCCAAGATTGTAGAGCAGCCTGGGGTGCCGGGCTCTGGGGCAACTTGTCTGCCCAATTAGGAGGCCCAAAACATCTAAGACTTGTGAGCAAAATGAGAAATCTGAGCTAGTAAGAGCAGAGAGTTTGGAAGCCTCAACGGCCCAAGTGTCACAGAGGCTATGCCCATGCCCTGTCTGTGGTTTTGCTTTGGTACTCTGAGCTGTGGAAAGGAGGCCTTTTTCTTGACTTTCAATAGTGACTTGGAATAATGGGCTTTAGTTTAGAACAGGAAGGAATGAGAAAACTGAAGGGGCAACTTACCCAAGAGGCAATATTCAAACCCAGGTCCTTGGACTCTAGATCCAGTGCTCATACACTGCAGGCTGGCTGCCTACTGCAGCAACCTTTACAAGTCTTGAGTATCACTATCTCACTATTCAAGAACCTTTTTCATCTGGTGACTCCGTGGACTAGCAAGGACACTGGGGGAAGGGGGAGGGGACAATACTCAATTACCTGCTTCCCCTCCTTACAGTCAAATTGCCTAAGACAAGCCAGGAAGAGAGCCCTGTCTGTTCCCCCTTGGAATTCAAAGAGATGTTTTTTCTTTTAAGTTATTATCAGAGTTTGACAAAATTCCAAACTCTAGGAACAGGCATGCTTTCTTCTGGCCCCAGGTATCCCCAGATGTCACTAGCCTTGTTCTAGAATCTGGTTATCATTAAGGCGGCACCAGACCAGGAAATGGAAGCCCAGTGAACCAAATGGCAACTCAACTCAGGGAAAATGGAAAAGGGTCAAAGAGCACTGGGACAAGGTGAAGGGGACCAACCAGCCAGCTTCTGCCTGATAGACAGAGAGGGCAGAGATAGGTAGAAAGAAAAAAATTCTGGACCTGGAATCTGCAGCTTAGCATATCCTTGAAACTGTGACCGAGATAAAAGTTATTTAAGTCAGTTAAACTTCAATTTTCTCATCTCTAAAATGAGGAGAATATCTGGAATACCCACTGCAAAGTGTTCCTGAAAATCAAATGAGAATGTATGTACTCAACAAACCTCAAAGCACTTTATAAACTTCAGCCATTATAAGGCTGATATGGCAGCATAGCAGGTGACCAACTGTTCTCATTCGATCTTTAAGGATGTGGCCATGGCCCTCCGGTCTTTATTTCTTTTTATTTTTCAATTAGTTCTCTCTTTCTAGTCTAGGGGTCCCAGCTCTCAGGAGAGATAGCCCTACTACTGGGCACAGCAAAAAGGAAAGGAATGTAGACTCTTCTTTAGCAGCATCCTCGGGACGCACAGGCTAAAGCAAGGACTGATCACCAAACGGTGAGCCCTGGAGTCACCGCTGGATTTCCTTAAGCTTCCTTCACACTATCCTGCTGTAGGTGCATGCGCGTGCACACAGACACACACACGCACACACATACACATGCGTGCGCACACACACACACTCCTCTACTCCCCAAGTCTTTTTAGAGGTGGTCTATCAACAAGCTTCTAGGTGAACATGTAAAGCAGGTATGATTTGTCTCTACCTTCCGTATGGTCCTCCCCCAAGGCTAGGAAGATGACTTCTTACGAGCTTTTCTCCCCAGTTCATGCAAGGTAGCAATAAAATAAAAGCTGAGTAATGGATAAAGGCCACAATCTTCCCTGCCATCACCAGACCCTTCTCCTCTCTCCAGGCCTCATTTTCTTCTATCTATAAAATCTTACAAAATAAGGCCTAATCACCCCTTAATAACACTGAAAAGAAACCGGTTATCATTTCCTTCCTCTAAATTTCTCTATTTCTGTTGAGGCTGCTACCATCCTTCCAACTTATGTAAGGGAACAATCACTACTAAGTCAACCTCAACACTTATTCTCTCTCCCATCCCTCCTCCCCACCAATATTCAAAGCCAGTAAGTTGCCTAGTCTTGGCAATTCTACCTCCACAATTTCTTCTAAATCCATCCCCTTCTTTCCATTCACCTATAATTCAAGATATCACTTATCAACAGTAGTTAAAAAGCATCCTTGAAGTTTTTCTGCCTCAAGTCTCTCCCCACTCCTATCCATCCACCACACAGCTGCAAAACCAATACCTAAAAGCACAGGTCTGAAAATGTCCCTATCTTGTTCAAGAAGTTTCACTGGCTCTCTACTGCCTCTAGATAAAACATAAAATCTTCTGTTTGTCATTTAAAGCCCTTCATAATTGGGCTCATGCCTATCTTTCCAGACATTTCATATTCTTAATTCTCATACACTTGTAAAATTGTCCCATTTGCTTTTCCCCACGTACACCATTCCATCTCCCATCTCCAGGCCTTTGTAAAGGCTAGACTCCCCAGGATCCCTCCCCAAGGCATCTCCCTTTCCCCCCAATACTTGGAATGATCTCTTCTCTCATGCCTGCCTTTTGGGATCCCTAGCTTCCTTTAAGGATCAGCTGGGATCTACTGACTACATAAGGTCGTTCCTGATTTCCTCATTTGTTATAGCAATATGCTCTCCTCCTGCTCCAATTAATAGTAATTATTTATCTATGAATCTGTTGTACATTATACTCCTCTTGAGAACATAAGCTGGTTCAAGGCAAATATGACTCTGGTTTTTAGTATTCCCTTCACAAAGCACAATGCTTTGCACGCATGGGTACTTAAATGTTTATTGAATTGATTAAAAATTCCAACTGAGAGAAAGCAATCGATCACAAGCATTCCTGACCGAATCAGGAAAGGGCTTCATGTAGAGAAGGGAGAGCTTCAACCAAATCTTGAGGAAAGCGAATTCTCAGAGGCCAAAGAGAGGAGAGAGGGCATTGCAGACATTAGGGACAAGTGATGCCAAGGCTGAGAGAGAAGATGGACCATCATGTGTGAGGTTCAGCAAAGGAGGCCAGTGTGGCTGAACTGCAGAGTGTGGCTGAACTGCAGAGTGTGGGGAAGTATGGAGCACTGAGGCCTCAAGGGTGTTACAAAACATGAATAAATAACATCAAGATGATATCCTGGTCTAAAGTACTTGGTGTCTCAAGACCTAATGGGTCCGTCAGTTTGGGAAGGGATCTTAATTTCCTCGACTAGATTATGAGAGTATCTTGTTTGTTGTAAACAACTGAATATTGAGAATATGAGAATAATCTTTCTGTTTATACAATTAACAGAGGTATCCCTTTATTTATTCTGGAGAAGACTGAAAGAGAAAGTGCATAATTTGATTTAGGAAAGTTATTTTTTTCAAAGGTGCAAAGCATAAACATTTCTATTGCTGTATTTAGTAAATCAAAAACCCTAAACTTAAACTATGTATCTTTGTTTTACTTTGATATGAGTATTTTTATATAGTATTTTTATATATAGTATACTATAGTATACTATATAGTATTTTTAGGTTTCCAAATCATCTTACTCATATATTTTATTTGATCCTTGTAACTTTGTGAGACAGGTGCTATTATTCCCATTTTACAGATAAGGAAATTGAGATTGAGACAGTTTAAGTGCTTGAATTCACCACTCCATCTAGGTACCTATAAAGCCTGGGTTGGAAGCTTCATGGTTCAGAGAGGGTATTCTAATTAGCAGAGGGAAACTCTGCCTGTCTGAACCTCTCTCCAAGCAGAAATGTTTGTGTCTTAATACGCTGTCTCTGACAGATTCTGGCACAAACCTCGGAGTATAGATTGTTTTATTCCATGGGGAGTAATGCATAATGGGGCTGAAAAGGCAGGTTGAGGTCAAGCTGTGAAAGGCTTTACAAGTCACAGGAAAAATGAACATAACAGAAGAGCCATCAAAAAGGGCTCTGTAACACACTCATCAAATGGGTCTGCAGCCCTTAGGCAATCCCCCTCATTACTCTCCCCACCCCAAAAGCAGGACAGCATTTCTCTGCCACTTGGCAACCACCCTGCCATTGTACCAACCTCTCCCTTCCTCACCAGCCCTTAGCTGGGATTCCTGCTTCTGTAGCAAAATTTTGGCTGTGATGCCTCTTTGGCTGCCCTGGCCTCACTCTGGAGCCTCAGAACCACAGACTGTAGTTTACAGATAAATTTTTAAAAAGGTTACATTTTGTTTTGACACCACAAAGCTCTCCACATAAAACCCAAACAACCTCCATGTCTCATATCTCCCTCACCAGATCCCAATGCATTTTCAAAGCACTCTTTTCTTCTAGGTCCAAGACGATAACTCACATTTACATAGCACCGTAAGGTTTACAAAACACTTTCCTTGCAACTAGACAGGTAAGGCAAGTATTTCAATTTTACATATGAAGAAAGTGAGGCTCAGAAAAGTATAACAGTATCACAGAATCTCAGAGTTGAAAAGTTAAATGACTTTCCTAGGTAATACCACTCATTAAGACAGAATTCATACCATATTGATGGAGTTGAGACTAGAATGTGGTAATCATCACTTTTAATGCAGTATGAACTGGGAAAGGGAGTAGGGGAGAAAGGAGAGAGAAGGAACGAGACTAGAATAACCTCAAAGTCCATTTTCACAAATGGACAGAAGAGTCAGAAAAGACCTCTATGAAATATAGGTGGCAAATGAGATTATGTAAGGATGGAAGGCTACGTGAAGGGTGAAAAGTTACACGCTCTTGAGGCCCTTCACAAAACTTTGCTCAAGGGGCTCAGAATTTAAGCTTAAACCACATACAAGATCCAACAAAACCCTACTATTTTCTGCGGATGAAAAAAACCAAAAAGTTAAGGGGACAGAATAGTTTCATTTCGGATAGTGAAATACCAGACTACTAAGCATAAAGGAGTAAGCACATTAATGCACTGTGGGGAAGTGCATGGCCTAAAAAATGGTTCCCATGTATGGAATGGAGAATTTAATTTCTCTCAACTAGCACTTTGACTCAGTAGCTGTCCTGGATTCTTCTGAAGTGTTTCTGATGCCCAGGAATTATTTTATTCTTTTTCTCAGGGCACTGGATAATCAATCAACAAGAATTTGTTAAGCTCTTATAATGTGTCAGACATTTTTCTGAGAGCTAAGGATACAAAATAAAAGCAAAAATAATCCTTGACCTGACAGGCATTTTCATTTCAACAGGAGGATAACATGCATATAAACAGGGTTGTATAAGATAGAGTAGGTGAAAGGTAACTGTAGAGCAGGGGTTCTTAGATGGGGGAAGGGAGCCCATGAACTGTTCTGGTTTCAAATTTTGTTAACTATTTCATTATACCTGGTTTCCTTTGTAATTCTATGTATTTTATTTCACATATTTAAAAACATTATTATGAGACAAGGTCTACAGGCTTCCCCAGACTGTTAGAGGGAGCCATAACATACAACGATTAAGAGTCCCTGCTTTAGAAAGCATGGCACCAGCAGAGGGAGGGGTCTAGGAAAGGTCTCCTACAGAAGGTGGCCTTTGGGCTGAGTCTTGAAGAAACCCCTGGATTTGAGGAGGCAGAAGTGAGGAGGGAGAGCATTCCAAGCATGAGGGCAAGACAGTTCAGAGGCACCATAATGGGAAATGTTGTGTTAAAGGAACAGCAAGTAGATCACTATTGCTGGACCCTGGAGAGCATGAGGGCAATCATGTAAGCTACAATTTAGGAAAAGCATTTTGGCATCTCTATGGCGGATGAACTGGAGAGGGGAGACACTTAAGAAGACAAGATCAATTAGAAAGCTATTATAATACTCCAGGTGAAAGGAGATGAGGATGTATGAGTAGAGAAAGGGACATATAGAAGACATGTAGAAGTAGAAATAAGATTATAACTAGATATATGGGATGAGTGAGAATGAGGATTCAAGGATGACAATGAGGCTGTGAACCCAGGGCACTGGGAGGATGGTGGTGCCCTCTAAAACAGGCCTGCACAATATTCAGTCCACTAGTCACTTACGGAGGTGTGCTGCTTGCAGCCCAGCAAGGATTTCAGGCAGCCAGCAAAAAATGTAGAGGATATAAAACAGGCCTGCACAATATATTGCCCATGGGCCAGCTGTATGGCGTGCACGCCTGCTCTAAAGCAATAGGGAAGCTCGGAATTGGAGTGTGGTAGAATTCTATTTTGGGCATATTAAATTCAAGATACCCAGGCAACGTCCAATTTGAAATGACCAAAAGACTGGATAACATGGAACTGGAGGTCAGGGGAAAGACTAGAGCTGGATCTTTACATCTGGGAATCATCAGCCTAGAGAAGATAATTGTACTCATACATCTCCCAGGGATCCTCCACCAAGGATCCACCTAACCTGCTGGAAACATCCTTCCTCTAGGTCTTCTTACATTTCATGTTTCACAGTACAAGTGAGACAGATCACCAAGTGTGTAGAGAAAAGGCCCAAAACAAGAAACAGGAAAGACCCACAGTCAGTGTTGTCACATAGATGAAGATCTAGCAAACATGAGAAGGAGCAATCATCCAAGCACCCCCAATCTTCCTTTCTTTATCTCCTTTTCCCTTTGCCACTCCCAGCAAAGTCTCCAAAGACTTAAATCACATATAGTTGGCCTTAAATCAGATTTTCCCAAGGCCTTTCCAAACCACCTTAAAGAATCAGGGAAAGATGGAGATCTAAGGAGGGAAAGTACAATCCTATGGATGATAATAAGAGTCTCCCAGAACAACCCTGTTTCTCTCACAAGCAAGTAATTCTCTATACACTCTCAGGTAGAAGTATAGTTAACTCTCAGCCATACATATCTGGATGCACAAAAGCTAATTTTTAACACTCAGGATGATGTTTCTCTCATCTAGAAGAGTCCTGGACTACCAATACCTACCAGGGTCTATTAAGGGAATTCAAATTAATTTTGTAGATTTCATTCAGTTCAATCATCTGTAAAAATAATTCTGTAACCTATACCAAATTCCATTTGTTTTAACTGAAAGTATATCAGCTACCATTTTGTTTCAAGATAGCTGAATGAATCACAAATCAGACTGAAATCGTGCCAAATTTTGCAAGAATCAATTTCTTTTAAAGTCACTATGGGAAAGATAAATTTGAATTCCATAGTGGATCAGCTGAAACAGAGCCCTTGCTTCATCCAGCATTTTACCTAAGCCAAAGATAACTAGAAAAGTACATGTGAAGGGAAATAATTTCATATAACAAATTGCTAAATACAATAAAAATAATTTTTTAGGTTACCCATAGACCAAACTACTCCATTAGGAAGGATAATAAAAGAGTTTGGAATCATTCAAGAAAGAACAGAAGCCTCTGCTGACAGATTTGTCTTGAATAGGCCTGGCTGATGTGGTTGGCAACTGTACTAAGAACTCCAAGCTCAGGGAACGACAGTGACATTAAGGAAAGCTGGCAACTGCTTTTCTGAAGGATTTTCCCTTTCCCTCACTCCTGGGTTGACTGTTAAATTCACTCCTTCCTTTGGAGCTGGAACAGCTAGATCTGAGGAAGCAACCACTGTTATGCCAGATGTCAAATGACATCCCCCCCTGCACCCCAGCATCCCCCCCTCCCCAGCCTGGGTGACTGGGCATCAGGTTTGTTCAAGGGTTTCCAAGTGTGCTTGGCCCCTAGTCCAAGCTGGGAACACAGCTTCTTTCTTTGGCTCTTTGTAGAAAGCAAATGTCTGAGGAAAGCAGCAAGGCAGACAGTAGGGAGGCTACTGGGCCAGAAGGATGCATAGCCCAAATAAGTGTCCAGTGTCACAGATGACAGTCCACTTTTTATTCACTAGATCCTGGGCCAATACCTCTTACAGCTCTTTTGCTGGCTCTCAATCACCTCCCTTTGCTTTTATAATTGTAAAAGGAGCCAGAGGAATCCTACATACACTCTGTGGAAACAGGAAACTCCCTCAAGGCATGTGAGAGGGGAGGCACAATTAATTAGTGTTAGGAAAGTGCTTTGAGATCCTTGGATGAAAGACTCCTGAGCTACACACAGTGTTATTATCATTACATTGGACATCAAAAGCCCAGGTTCTTTGGGGTCTCATGAATTCCACCTGACCTTAAGAGATGTGAAAAAAGGAGAAAAAGAAAATAAAGGAAAAAGCATACATACGTGCATGCATGCATACACACAGACATGCTTCAAACTGACACCCTGATCTAGTGCAATGGATTATACACATATGCCATTCAAATTTTAACTGTTCCCAAGTCTACAATTTTCCATTTGAGCCCTCAGGAAGTGATGCATGGCCCTAGACACTAGGAAGCAAAAAAAGGAGAAACCACCAAGCAAGCTTTGGAAATCAGGACCTATATCCTGTCTCCCTCCTTTTCCACAGGTCTTGTCCAGGTGCTCAGTTTTGGAGAGAGAGGCAGAGAGGGAGAGAGACAGACTAGGTATAGGTTAGAAAGTTAAAGGACTGAGATTCCACAGAGGAGTTAACTTCTACTGGAAAAATGTTATCTTCTATTTAAAACGTTAACCCTCAGAAAGGCTTTGGAGGGCTGGGAGGAAGGATGCCAACAAGGGATGTGGAAGAATAAGCAGTCTGATTACTAGCGAGAAAAGAAAGGCTTTGCCCCCATCCAGGAGCATGTTGGTGGGCCCCAACTTAGAAATCTTCCACTTGCCTCTCCCCAGACCTATGCTTTAACCAAGAATCCCAGATTCCTTTAGGCATCTTCAAATAAGACCTGGTCCAGCTCTCTGCATGCTGTTCCGTACTTTATGTGTCTCAGACTCACTTGAAAAGAGTAAACTGTGGGCTATAAGAATTCCTAAAGATCACCAAGGGAAAGAGATCTCAGAAATACCTTTATTCATCCATTCTAAAGACAAATAATCTGAGCCAGGAAGTTCTCACTGGAGCTAACTTAAATTCCTCTTGTTCCAGTTTAGGCCTATTCTTTTTTGTTTCATGGCATAAAATATTGATTGACTACCTGTAATACATCCACCACTATACTAGGCTTCTCTGGAGATTGGAGCTGGAAACAGAGTCAGCAGTCAAAATAGACTCTTTCTGCTAGTGTCTAGAAAGAAGTCCTAGATCTGGACTTCCAGCTGAGTGGCCCTGAAGTCTTTCTGTCACCCCACATCCACTGAAATACCCTCTGCTCAGCAAAGCCCCCTAAGTCACAGACATGGAATGCTGGAGCAGCCTGAGAAGTCTGCTCATTTGTAGAGTCTCTATGACCCTTAACAGTGCTGCCAGGGACAAGACAAAGGACAAAGGGAAGAAAGGTTATCAAGGGCTCAAAACTGATTTCAAGAGTAGAAAGAAATCAAAAATCTTTGTAGTACGCATAGGCAAGGAAGCAAAACCTTAGTGGTGGGAAGGCAAAGCAGCCTGAGGTGCTTGCAACAGCTAAATAGTGCTGAGCTGGCAGCCGAAGAGGAGAGAAGGGCTGGCTGCAGGATTAAGGAAGGGGGCAGCCAGACGACACAGAAGCCTGCACTTTCCTAGGGGTATTCCTTTACTATGTTTGTGGAAAGCAATGGTTTGGGCACAAGGGGGAAAAGGAACAGAGGTCCCCACACTACCCCTATTAAAGCCTAGATCAGAGACTGCTCCCCTGCCCTCAGCTGTAGCACAATCCAGTGATAAGACCATGGGATTGGGATCCAGAAGGTTGGGAGGACACCTTTCCCCCATTCCACACCTCAGTTTCCCTTCTTAAAGGCATCCTCAGGACAAAGAATAATGGAAAGAAAATGCTAAACTCCTTGGAGAAAGGCATTAAAGTCCCATCAGGGATAACAACTATTTTGGATGTCAGGTACCATAGGAGAAGGCATGGGTGGAGAAGGCATGCGATAAGGTAGGAACTAGAGAGATTGTGCCAGCACGTTAGGTGTCTCAGGTTCCAGGGAAAAAGCTAAAAGACAAAGAATATATGTATATGTGCATGTGTACAGTTGTGGGGTGAAGATGACATTCCTCCTGATGACAGCCCATTCCTCCCCTCTGCAAACTCTAATACTCCAGATCTTACAACCCAAATCTGTACAAGTTCTGGCTTCCCCCAAAGCGACTGTCACTTTCCTGGAGCATTCAGCAGCCGCCTCTCCATCAGGACCAGCCACCAAGGGGGAGACCTGCCAACAACAACAGACTTGCCAGGGACATGAAAGCCCCCTCAGCTTCCTCGCCTGCCGCTCGCCAGGAGGAGAAAGGCCTCCCTTCAGTCACTGCCAGCACTCTGATCTCTGGCAGGAAGGAACACCACTCCCGGTAGAAGTGGTGCCGGGTCTGGCTGGCCCCCTCTGTCGACTGGGGCAAAGCTGACAGATGAAAGGAGATGGCTGCTGGTAGTATGTAGCAAAGTGTCACCTGGAATCAAGCTTCTCCAGGTGGGATGGGGTGATGGAAGAGTAAGTCAATGCCCCATGGACTCCACAAGTCTGGGGCCTCCTAATTGGAAGCATATGCGTCATGGGGCCCGGAGCTCTAGCCCACACTCTGCAATGCTGCATCTTCCAAATTAAATGTTTATCAACAAGCTAGCTGCCAAGTAGGGGGGTTAGGGAGAGAAGAAGGAGGTACCTTCTCATGAAGCCCAGTGAAAAAGGGGAAAATTGAGAAAAATTAGGAGAGAGAAAAAGTTTCCTGGATCTATATAGGGAGGCTCAACTTACGAACACATAAGGAAGGAAGGAAATATGGTAATAAAACAAGTTTTAAAAGAGAAATAGAGCTGGTGTGGGCCCTTCCCCAGTACAGATCATGGGTCCCATTTCTTGAGTCATTTTTCAGTTATGTCCAATTCTTCGTGACCTCATTTGGGGTTTTCTTGGCAAGAATACTGAAATGGTTTTCCATTTTCTTCTCTAGCTCATTTTATGGATGAGGAACTAAAGCAAAAAGGGTTAAGTGACTTACCCAGAGTCACACAGCTAGTAAGTATCTGCAGCTGAATTTGAACTCATAAAGAGGAGTCTTCCTGACTCCAGGCCCAGAGCTCTACACACTGTATCACCTAGCCTAACCCCCTTCAGTATTTACCCATCCCTTCCCACTTCATTCCAAGATCATTTCCATTCATCCCCTTTCCATGAAATATTCTGGTTCTTTCTTATCCCTCAGCTTTATTCTTTTCTCCTTTCCTTCACACTCAGGGCAGCACCCTTTTCCCCATAATGGTAGTGCTTTAAAAGACAGAGGAAAAAAGGCAGGAGCCCCCCATTCATAAACCACCCCCACTTCAAATTTGGGTACCTCCTGTTTCAAAGGCCCATGAAGCTCTTGTCTGTTATTTGAAAGGAGCTAATAGCTGTTATTAATTAAAATATCTGAAGTGGCTTTGAAGAGGAAACCATTAAGGCTGCTATGCTGAGGGATGACATGAGCAAACTCTTGGGGGATGGAACAAGGGAGGGGGGGGGAATGCAGGAAGCAAACAGCTTAGAAACCTTCCATTGCTCTCTGGCTCGAGGTGCCAATCACCAGGAGGATCAGGAGCCCACCAACTGCTTCTTACCCTCAGTGGTCTGTGAGAGGCCACAGTTAAGGGAAGAAAGGAATGAAAATGGTAACACTAGTTAGGTTTAACTACTAAACACCACTGACAAAGCGGAGCTCAGGCAACCCTGCACAGCCTTAATCTCCCTGGGAGAAGGGTTATAGACAACACCTTTATTCGGGTGGACCATGAGAGCAGGCACAAGGAGGGACAGTAGATGGGGTTGTGCCTTTCGATTCAGGCAAACTGTAGCCAAGCAAGAGAGCCCCAATGCCAGGTGTTCAATGTTTAGAATAAACGGAGTCCCATGAGGTAAAGGATAGAAAGTATCAGCCCAAGTAAAAACCTAGGATGAGTTTTTCTGACTCAATCCAAGGACCCCAGGCACATCAGTCTGCCCCAGCTCCTGGGACTGGACAAGAGCTACAAGCTCATCCCCTTTAGTGGGGCCCAGGCAGGAAGTGGAGAATTTTACAAAGCTCCATTTTAAAAAACAACTTCAGAGTGGGCCTAATCCCTTCTTAATGCAATCTGCCTCTAAAAGGCTTTATTATATGCTTGGCAAACAAGCTGCCATTAACTTTCTTTCCAAGTACTTGGGGCCTCACCCTGCAGCAGACCTCCCTAACCCAGCAAAGAGACTGTAGCCCAGTGGCCAGGCTCCTATGAGAAATCAGAGGCTAGGGTCTGTACTCAGAAGGAACAGGCAGAAGAACATGGAACTGGCCCCATGACCACAGTGGAAACATCAACTGATGCATCTGATACCCTCCCCAAAGCACATATGGGACATTCCCTTATCAGTCTTTTAATAGAGCTAGGATTCTATCTGGCACACCATGGAACAGAATCCACTATCAACCAACACCTGGGTGGGGGAACTAGTACCTGGAAGAGGGTCAGCGTGTCGTCACTCAGGATGGTTTTTGGAGGGGCAAGGACTGTGGAGAGAAAAAGTTGGTTAAGTTAAGAATAATCTCTCCTCTCACTCTTTCTACCTCCCAAAACAAAGAAGCCAAGATATAGAGGCAAAGTGGAATGGGGGAATTACTGATATCACCCAAACCGGCCCAAACCATTGGGTGGCAGCATCCTATCTTGTGTATGGAGGAGGGAAGGCAGGTTCAGAGTAAGTCCCTGACTTAGAAATGATTCAGTCATACAAACTGCAGTCCATGCCCTCCCTTAGTTAGTGACTCCCCCAAGCAGGAGAAGATTTGGGAAAGGAAAACTACTACCTGAGGCAGCTTCCCCACCATTATCTCAGGAACTGAAAGGGCTCTAAAGGAGGAGGGGAAAATCAAAGAAGAACTTACACAGGTAAAAGGACAATTCAGGATTTCCCAGGTGACTTCTCACAAAATCTCTCAAATCTCCTACTGTTGGACAAGATGAAAAAAGGATTAAAAGTGAAAGATACAACAGCATTTTAGCAGGAACAGAACCTAGACTCTATCACTTAGCTACAAAGAACCAGAAAAACATTTTAAGATCTAGGGTCTCTGATTCCCCCATTTCCCTTTAGGATGGGATCTAGGAAGTGAGAAAGGGTCAGTGACTCTGGCTTAAAAGACATTTTTTCCTAGATTCTCCATCAGCCTTATAGTCTTATCCTGCAGAATTCAGAAATTAAGTGAGATGTCTATCAGTAATACACTGTGTTGCAGAATGGGCAGTTCAAACTGGTCCAAGGTGGCAATGACATTTTAATTCTCTGCATTTAATCCAAGCACCAGCAACAAGCAACTGAAGCCTAGTCATCTCACACGATCTGAGTGGACTCATCCTTGGAGTGCAGGGAAGCAGCATGAGAAGGCAGCTGTTAACCAGCAGGGGTTCCCTTACTACCAAAATGTCAGGGACTCCGTATGCAGAGGTGGTAACACTGGAAGCTATGAGGAAACGCCAAATTGGGTCTTCAGTATAAACATAAATGGTCTTTTTTTCTCTATCCTGTTTGCAATCTATAGCCCTAATTCTGAGCTTTCTTGATCTGCTCTCTATTCTATTTCCCATCTCCTCCTGCTGCCCTGAAGCAACTCCACTGCCTCCAGTCTAACTACATACTGAAACTACAAATATTGGCCTGCACAGGTCTCTACCGTACTCCTTGATTAAAGTAAGAGTCTGGTATAGGGTTAGACTTCTGTAATACTTAGGAGTACAAAGCTAAGTGACAGGAAGGCAAAACTAGATAGGGATGTTGAAAAAAGCATGGATGTACCCTAACTATCTGTACAGTACTTTGACAATCCTTGATGACATCTCCTACTCTCCTTCTTTCATTAGGTCTCTGACAATGAGTTGACCCTCTCCTTGCCAACACAAACCCTTGATTCCCCAATCTTCTTCAGAACATATTCTCAATAAATTCTCTTTTTCACTTTTTCTTCCTCCCCTATTTTCTCTCTCCTGTGTCTATCTGTCTTTCTGTCTGTCCCTTCTGTGCCTTTCCAACACACCCAAGTTTCCCGCATCATTAAAAAATCTAAACCCTACCACTTTCCTAAATTATTATACTCTTTCCTCCCCTTTTCAGTCAGAAGTCTAGAAAAATCTGTCTACATTCCGTGGATCCACTTCTTCCACGCTCACTAACTTCTTAACTCTTTGAAGCCTGGCTTCTGACTTCATCATAACTGAAATTGCTCTTGCCAAAGTCACCAATGACCTCTTAATTGCCAAATCTAAGTTTCTTTTCTCAGTTCTCAGTTTTTTTCCAATCCATTTGCTGCACCATCTTCTCCCTCCTTAATCTACTCTCTTCTCTGGGTTTTGAAGATACATCTTTCTCCTGATTTTATGCCTATCTAGCTACTCCTTCTTGGTGGCTTATCCATACCATACTACTTAACTGTGGGTGTTTCCCAAGAATTTATCCTGGATCTTCTTCTCACAATGTTGTCTTGATTACTTCATCGACTCTCACATACATAATTATTATCTCTATGCAGACAACTTAGAGATCTACAGCCCCAGTATCTCCCGAGCTTCGGATCCTCCTCATCACTGTCTACTGGACAGACACTTCAAACTGGATGTCTCAGAGAAATCTCAAACTCATTGTGTCCAAAATAAAACTCATCATCTTTTCCTCCAAACAGACTGCTTCTTCTTCCAGGCTCCCTAGGTCTACAATCTCAACATCACACTCGTCCAATCAGTTGCCTCTACCACAGCCCCTACATCCAACAAATGTTACCTACTCACTCACCATCACTCTAGTTCAGGCCCTCATCACTTCTCACCTAGATTATTCCAATGACCTCCTAACTGAGTTAGCTCCAATTTATCTTCCTAACCTCACCATTCATTACTTCCCCTCCTCCACAATGAAAATCAGCCAAAGCAACCTTTTCTCTATTTCTCACACTCGGTATTCCATCACCTATATCTGTGCTTTTCCCATGTCTGGAATTCACTCCCTGTTCAAGTCTGCCTCAAAAGAAGTCCCTCTCTTCCTTCAAGGCACAGATCAAGTGTCACTTTTCACATGAAGATAGATCTTGACCCTTCGAACTCTTAGTGCCCTCTCTCTTAAACTGCCTTATATTTTCCTCCCATCTTCTGTAGAGCTGATCTGACCAATTTTCATGCCATTATTCCGGGGATTTAATTGAAGAATTTTGCTTGTTGTTACCTTCTGTCTCGGGTATTTATGGGTTCTAGCTGCCTCTGACAGAACTGTAGTCCCATATATGACACAGGTGTTGGGTCAAGGGGGTAGTAGCCTGGGGTTTCAACCCACCTTTGAATCAGCCCACTCCCACCCTAACCTCCTGCCCTGGGTCCAAACACTCAGGCAATGCAAAAGATACCTAGGGTATAGAGAAGGGACTGAAATTAATAGTAGAAAAGAAAGAGATACTTGAGATTGTTCAAGCTTTATTACTGCTCAGACAAGGTCAAAGAACCTATGGGTTGAGTCAATCCATTTTCCCCCAAATAAGAAGGCACCTGGCCCATCCATGGCCTCCATTATTACTCTTCTTATGGAGGCCAGACCCTTCTGTACCTATTCCATTAGCTCTACTTTCTTGATAGCCCTTTTCTCATCAGGGCCTACTAGACAAACCAATATAGTTTGAGGAAATCAAGGGATGGGAAGGTGAAGTGCCACAATCCTTAATAGTACTACTAAAGGATTCAGTAGCCTAAGGCACAGTCCTACCTGTTTCATTTGGGCGAAAGAAGCCTTGTAGGATGTATCGGTCAGGGAACAGAATTCTCAGTGCAATCTAGGACAACAGAGATAGACCACCCCCCAAAAACAGCAAGCTCAGATTATCATGAGGAATAGTACCCAGCAAACCCCAAGAACCCTGAGCCCAGCTGCCTAGAAGAATATCAGCTCAGTCTCCTAAACTCTGCTCTTGACGCTGGCAGGAGGAATCACCATTCCTACCAGCAGCTGCCTCATCCCACTCTGGTTTTTTTTGCCACATAGTACTGTAGAATCACTCAATTCAGTTCTTACAGGATCCCCATCCCATTCAAAGTTTTGTCCCGAAGATGGCTGACTGAATTTCTCTAGGGCCCAACCTCATGTACCTTTGGATAGCGCTCTAGTTTCTCTTTCATCTGAGCTTCTCGCCAAGACCTGGTCACCAATGGTGCTTCTTCTAGGCGCTTCCTGAGGTAGGGGTAGAACAGAGGGATACAAGGAGGCAGAAAGCAGGAGAAGAGGAGGTTTCAAGTTTCACTCTTACCCCACAAAAAGCTCTCAAGTTAGAGCTATTTCTGGGGTTGATTATTTGCCCTGACCCCAGAAGTCTTACTCTTACACATAAAGAAGTTATAACTGCCCATGGAAAACGCCAGTATGCTCCGTGAAGCACATTCAGGCAAAATCTGTATTCTCCTTAGGTTCTATGTTTCATATCCTTATCCCCAGCCAGACCTGGACATGCTAACAGGTAACACTAAGAGCAGACCTAAGGTTTTTGTATCAAAAAGGATACACATTAGATCCAACAGCTTAATGAGCTTTTTCAAATGTGCAGTTAGAAGAAAGGAGATCCTTTCTGGAAGGGAGAGAGGCTTCACCTGGAAAAACATTCTTGTACATATACCTCTTCCTCCTCTCCTTATATAGCCTTTGGGAAGTAGGATCAAAGGCCCTTTTGGAAACACAGGATAGATGTAGCAGGATATAAAAATTGAAGGGTAAGGGAAAAGAAGACAGATGGCAGACGGAAAACCAAAGACCCACCGTTCACTTTTCAACTGAGCCAAGCGTCTCCTCACATCATCCACAGTGATCTCAAAGAATTCATCAGGAAGCTCTGCTGGCCAGGCCTGGAACAGATCCTCCAGATCTGGGTGGCACACCACTGTCTCTCGCTCCATGGGCTGTGGATTAAGAAGAGAAATATATAGTTCAGTCATAGTTTTGGAGAACCTATAGGCAAGCATCTTTAACTGTTCATCTTAGTTTAGTATTTTAGACAGCGTTTCTACAAAAGCTGCATCCATGTAAACTAGGGAGGGGAGGAAAAATAGCATTTGGTACTACTATAATCTACTTATGACTATGGGCAATATATATGTATATATAGATATACATCCATCCATCTATCTATCTATCTATCTATCTATCTATCTATCTATCTATCTATCTATCTATCTATATGTATATGAGATTCCTCAGCCTACAGCTATTGGCAGCACTAAATCACTAGGTGGCTTACACTTCCACAGGATGAACAGGAGTGTTCACTTCAACCAGGTCAAGGTTCTCAGAGAGAAGATGCTGAGAGGCTTTTCCAGAGGCAGATGAACTCCAATCTTCTTTCTCAGACTAAGGCAGTGAGTATGCTCCCCCCCCCCGCCCCCATCCCCTTCCTGGTTTAGCAGGCACACCAAAGCTGAACTATAAGCATTCAGGAAGAGGCCTACAGTCTCCTGGGGAGCAGACCAAATTATCATTCTTGTCATATCTCTTTCTGGAGGTCCTGACCTCTCCTAATGGCTAGAACAAGGAAGAATTTGCAAAATTTCTGTTCATAGAGCAGATGGCCCTTTAAGTCTTTACTCTAGTTTGTCCCTGGCTCTTGACATTTGTGGCTCAGATGAACTGTCATCACTACTTCCTTCATAGTAAAATGCTATGAGGAGGGGGGATAAGTAGTACCTAAATTACACTCTGTGCACAAATACTCAACAACTGTCTACTTTGGCAGGATACCACACAGGGTCCCAGAAACTACCTGTCACCACCTTTCAGAGATCCATGCCCCTAAAACAGAGGGAGCAGGTTGAAGAATCCCAGGAGATATGTTGTCCCAGACCCTTCCATGACAGGGTCTCCATTCAGTGCAGGGAGGAGCTAGAGTCAAATTAGAGCTTTGGCAAAAACCAGGGCACTGCTGAACTGGCTGCTCCCTTAGACATCCACCAGCCTGGCCCACCCTTCCCTCCCCTTCATGAGGCCCCCTCCCTTTGCCCACCGTGGGGACACAGGAAGGGAGAGAGTCACTCCTGACTGTCAGCAAAGACAACACAAATTACAAGGCACAGCCAGCTCCATTTGTGGTCCAACTGAGTAATTTCAGAAAGTTAAACCAGTGAGGTCGTGTGGGTGGGACACCTCGGTGGCTTTGAGAAAGCCCAGTGGAGCCGGGCCTAACTAAAGGGTAAAGGAGCTGATTGTAGCTTTCCTCAGACCCAGAGGAGGCGGACCATCTGCCAGTCTTTCCTCTAACAACACAGTCAGACTCCTTTCTATTCGCTTGCTTTGGCTGCCAGAGGAGAGACAGGTGACCCAAGAGGGAAAGCAAGTGAGAAGAACCAAGGACAAGGATAAAGAGAAGAGGCTCATTTTTCTCAGGAGAGGTTGGCTTCAAGATGGACTCTGGTACTGGACCACAGTGGGGCTCTGGCACTCTAGACTGTGGGTACAGAGAAAACGAACCTCTTCCTTGCTTTGTTTTCTCCAGCTCCCAGTACCTCCTCCTCACCCTAAACTAGGCCTCTGCTCTTTGTTTTCAACTGCTTTGGAATGAGAATCACACATATCTTGCTTGCTTTCCTGACATCTCCTAAAGGAAAAGGATTCTTTAGGGAACTATGTTTTCCATACCCTGGCCCCCCCATATCAGATCATCTCCCAGCATTTGTCCTCTTTTAGAGGTGAATTTCTCCATCCTATACCTACCTAGTCCCCTTTGGTCTTTCTGTCTCCCATGGATAGAAATGGATTTCCAGACTCCGTTTATGTCTGTCCTCTCTCTAATGCTGGCTGACTTAGGCAAGAGAAAGTAAAGGGCAAGTTCTACTTCCCTGGGAATAAGAGCCTAAGGTTTGGGGCTTTAGAGAAGAAGCAGGGCTTAAGTAGATAAATTCTTTCATCTGACATTCCAGATTATTTCCAGATTATACTGTCTCTCATTCTCACAGTAAAATTAATTCAAAGCCAACAGTCTAGAAAGACAACTGGTAAAAAAAGAAGAAAACTCTTCCTGACACATTTTTGTGTCAGTCATTTCAGTCTTGTCCAACTCTGTGACCCCATTTGGGATTTTCTTGGCAAAGGTACTGGAGTGGTTTGCCATTTCCTTCTCCAGCTTCTTTTACAGATGAGGAAACTGAGGCAAACAGAGTTAAGTAACTTGCCTACAATCACACAGCGACACAATGACTAGTAAGTGCCCAAGGCCACATTTTTTACTACTTTTACTACTGGGCTATGTGTATATGCCTTCCTTACCCCAACATACACCCTCCCCAAATTCTGGACCCTTCTTTATCTCTAGGTGCTTCTCACTTGGTCAGATCCTTTACAAATAGCCAACCAACAAGTATTTCTGAAGTACCTATAATGAACCCAGCACTATGCTAACCACAATCAGTTACATCTCAAAAAATCACTTACTTTTTTTTTGGAGGTGCCCCAGTCCCTGACCAGGGCAGCTAGGTGGCGCAATCGATAAATTGCTGAGCCTGGAGTCAGAAAAACCTAAATTCAAATGTGGCCTTGGGCACTTACTAGTCATTGTGTCGCTGTGTGATTGTAGGCAAGTTACTTAACTCTGTTTGCCTCAGTTTCCTCATCTGTAAAAGAAGCTGGAGAAGGAAATGGCAAACCACTCCAGTACCTTTGCCAAGAAAATCCCAAATGGGGTCACAGAGTTGGACAAGACTGAAATGACTGAACAACAACAGCCCCTGTCACCTTAGCAGATTTGGCTAACAAGAGCTGGCAAAGGCCCATACAAAGATGACTCTTAGGTTGCTAACCAAGGCCCCTGGGGTCTCCAAGACTAACCTTTCCAAAGCCACAGCTAACTTCCTAGCCATTGTGGGCAACCAGTGTTAGAGTTTTTCATAACAGAATGCTAGGCGCCAGGCTGCCCCCCATGGCCACAGAGTCCACATTCCTAAAAGGCCAGGGAGCCAGCTTCTGTTCCTGGGAGAGAATAAGAGAAGAGAGACATTGCTCCCCAACCCTGAGGCCTGCCTTTCTACCCACAGAGTCAACCCATGTGGAAAAGGCCTGAGAGGCTGGGCCCAGTTCAGGAACAGCAAGGGCCAAACTGGTACGTGGCAGGTTGGGATTTTGAGCTCTTTTTAGGTCTTCTCCCTATAAGAAGTCAAAAGGCCTGACTTGGCAGATCTGTAAAGTGCTTTGGATTTAAAGAGAAGATAAGATCATCATACGGACCTATTAAACATCTCTAGTTTGGGCCATATATCTGAGTTGAAGCATGGCATAATGTAAAGAGTGCTTGTCTCACAATCAGGAACAGCTAAGTTCCAGTCTTACTTCTGCCACATGCTCTTTGGGGGACCCTGAACCACTCACCCATAGGGCCCTAGAGCACCTTTTGAAGACCAAGATGCAGAGAAGGTGCTGCTCAATATTGGTAAAGGAAGTTCCTCAATGGAAGCTCCCTTTACTGATGACGCAACAGGTCATATCAAAAATAAAATATGCAAGCAACTGAACGATGATTGTATCACCAGGGACATCTCCTCATCAGAGAAACCAGTTGCCTTTTTAACATTTGGAACCAAACCACAGAGCAAAAAGGGGGCAGGAAAGAAGGCAGCTGAGTTTACATCTGAAATGTAAGTGAAGGCACTCAGTTTTCTTCCTTTTCCTAAGCACCCCGCATGCATTGTACCTGCCAAAGAACCAAGTCCTGCCCAAGCAAGTAGGATGAACACACCTGACTTTTCTAGCAGAAACAAGAAAGTAACACTGGAGTGTGGTGGAGACACACCCAGGTGGTTCAAATTCCACCTAAGCCATCTGCTGACTGACTTTAGCCAAGTCAACCTCAGTTTCCTCATCGGTAAAATTAGGGCACTCATGACACCTTCCAGCTCTAAGTGTAAGAGAAATGTGCCAATAGCATCTGAGGTAGTCCTCATGCAGAAGATGGCATCTGAGTTGAGTCTTGAAGGAAACCAGGGATTTCAAGAAGTAGGAGTGAGAAGGGACAGCCTTCTAGGCACAGCTTACGGCCAAGGTTGATGAAGTGCTATTACATGTGAGGAACAGCAAGGAGACAAGCATGGATGAGCTGTAGAATGAATGGAGGAGAGTACTGTGGAATAAGGCTTGGAAGGTGGAAAGGGGCCAGGTTATGAAAAGCTTTGAATGCCAGTTTACAGTTGATCCTAGAGGTAACAGGGAACCTCTAAAGTCTTTTTTGTTTGTTTGTTTTAGTTAGGGGAATGATGTCATCAGATCTTTTTAGGAAAATCACTATGGTAAAAGTGTGGAGTATAAGACAGAGGGTGGGAAAGAGACTCGGAGATAGGGAATTGAGTTGAGTAGTTACTGAAATAAACCTCTAGTCTGCACTAATTTGGTGGCTATGAGAAGAGAGAGGAGGGGAAATAGGATAGATATGTCGTGGAAGCAGAAACAAGACTTAACAAATAAAACTGGATTTACAGAAGTGAGCGAAAAGTCATGAAAGACAACAACATTGAGAACTTGAGTCCCAGGAAGGATGGTAATCAGTACTTTGAATAGAAATAAATAAAAGTTTGGAAGATTTATGGGTTTTGAGGAAAAAATAAGTTCTATTTTGGAAAGGAATGGATATTATTTTTATAAATAATCAATTACAACCATCTGATTAAAACTCATCAACCAGCTGCTTGAGTGTGCCTTAAAATTAATATAAATTTGTGATCTCATCAACATGAATAATCCTTCCAAAGGTAGGAATAGCAAGCCATGCATGCCTTCCTATCCCATATGGTCTTGTTCATATTCTTCTACAGATCTTCCACTGGGGATCAACCTGACATACTGAATGTTATCCTTCCTCTAAGTCTTTTTATATTGCATGGTTAACAGTGCAATTATCTTTCTGTTATGAGTATAATGTAGTTCAATTTAATGTACATTTACACAATGCTGATTACTGGTGTCATGCATTGCCCTTTCTGGGGCAAGCTGTGGGAATGAGACAGAAAAGAGAATTTACTTGAAACATAGTCCACAGGAGAGTCAGCAGGAAAACAACCTGCAGGTTTTAACTGTTCCCAGGCTTCCTCAACTGCTAGAGAAAGTCATTTTGCATCCCAAGTGAGGGAAAAAGTTTTGTTTTTTAAAAATCTGATTTTAGATCTAAATTTTTTTTATTAGAGTTGAATCTTTTTTTCCTTCTTCTAGAACAAGGGTTTTTAACCTAAAGTCTATGAATTTGTTTTTTAAAAATATTTTTGTAACTATTTCAAGTACTTAGCACAGGGCCTGGCACAAAGAAGACACTTCATAAACTTTACTAACTGACAATATAATTGGTTTTCTTTATAATTCTATTTTATTTTACACATTCAAAAATGATATTCTGATAAGAGGTCCAAAGGCTTCATTAGATCTGCCAACAAGGTCCATGGCACAAAAAAAGATTAAGAACCCCTGCTCCAAAAAGAATGACTAAAATGAAGGCGCCCAGGAACTTGATGTTTGCTTAAACAATATGGCAGGTGCAAGGGCTACCTGAACTCTGAATCAAGAGTCAAGAGTATGACAAGAGGACATAAAGTATGTATGCATAATGAATTGAGGCAAAATGGTCAGATAAATTGCAACCTCCCCCCTTTGCAAGCTGAATAATTGTTTTTTTAAAATTCCCAGGGAATAAAGCTATTTCTAGCTGCAAAGTGATAAGTTTCAGGTCCCAGCAGATTCCTGCAAAGCAGACTTTAGTGCACAGAGGACTCATAAAAAGTTGTGTGAAGCTCAGTGATTGCTCAGAAGCACACCAGAAACAAGAGGGGTAAGGTTAAATGAGTAACTTCACTAAGGCAGCCAGAAAAAGCCAGATCACCTACTAGTCACAGGGCTGGATAGACACCCTGGCCACGGATGGGTCTAATCATATCCTACAAGAAGGGGAAGTCTGTGGCATTTCTGGTAGGAAACACCACTTTGACTCCAGATATGGGAATCAGAAGCCAAAAGACACATCATGAGTCAAGGAGCTTCAAATATGAGCTTTGGATAATCTCCCAAGAAACACGATTTTTAGCAAACTGAGAGGAATGGCTAAGGAGAAGGTATACTTGGTCTCATCAAACAGAATAACCTGCAGAAGCACAAATGACAGGAACTAGAATTAAAGGCAGGACTTGAGCAAGAACGCCAAGAGTTGAGGTGAGTCTTCTTTCCAAATGCTGAGTAAAAGGAACCTGTGGTCCAGAGAATTCAGCAGGTGGGATCAAAGAAACCACACCCTAACAAGGTCAGCAGCCCAAGCCGTGGGATACATCAGCCACACTCGATTTTATTTCATATTTCAGATCTGTGTTCTGGACATGTTTACTTCTGATCCTTTGCCTGACAATCTGGTTCTGATTTTAAATTGCTTTGCCACTGTTCTGTAGTCATTGCAGTTTATTATAATACCCATCTTAGGCAGATTTATGGGGAAGTCCTTGGAGCTAAGATGCTTAGAGATATCATTAAAAACTTAAAAAGAAATTATAAATGATGATGAAAAAACATCAGTGCTTTTAATTCACAAGATCAACTTAGGATGAGACCTTAGAGAACACCAAGACATACCACTTCATTTTATAGGTGAGGAAATGGCCCAGAGAAGTAAATTATTTGCACAAGGTCACATAGGTAGGAAGAAGCAAAGCTGAGATTCAAATCCAGGTTTTTTGATTCCAAATCTCATTTTTTACCCTAAACTCACTATTGTCAGAATGCACCCATAAGTTGGAACAGAGAACTACTGCAGGCAAGATTGTAATAAGAAATCCCAGCATCAACAGCAAATTCAGTTGAAGGTGGGGATTGTCTAAAGTATAACTGCTCCCAGATATGGCTGGGGTAGAATGGAGATAGAAGACATGCTACTTGGAAGACGGAAGAACTAAAAGGTCATGGTGCTCAAGGGGGTTGGAATAAAGAAGACCAATCTAGGCAACTGAATTTACTGGGGAGGCTGGAAAGAGATAAGGAGGTCTAAGTGGCAGGATGTAGTGAACATTAAGGGAAATATGTTTGCTGAGCAATGGTGGTAGACTCTAAAAGTGGCTATGTAGTATAAGAAATATGTCAACTCCTTCTGTCCCTATGTCAGATAAGACAAAAGCCAGTCTCACAGAGGGTGTCAAGTGTTGTGGTATCTTTAGAAGAAGGAATGTGAGAAGAAATCCAGAATAAAGATGAATGGGAGGGGGGGGACAGGGAAGGGGGAAAGGTCCAGAGGGCAAAATAGAAAAGAAGGGCAGAGGAAGAGAGGAACTAGGGGAAGCCATGAGAAAGGCATGTGCAGCCTGCTGATGCTTTATTGATCACAGGTGCCTATATGGCATAGTTTTTAGGGCCAGGTAGTATATTGGGAGACAGTCTACCCTGGTGGAATGGGTTGATGGCATCCTAGGGACAGAAGGACCAAGAAGTGAGAAATCCCTTTGTTTAAATGGCATGGGGGAGGTGAAACTGTCACTATAAAACTATGATGTTGTGGATTTTACTTGGAAGAAGGGGGATCCTCTTGCTTATAGTGGCGGTAATTCCAAGTCCTTGGATGGAGGTGCCAGAGAGCTTTTCCAGCCACTATGGAAGGAAGCAGTCCCTCCACAGAGATCTTTAAAGAGGGCAAAGAATTTGCATTTTTCCCTTAAAGTTCCTCTAAGCGGGGGGTAGGTTTTGGTGAGTGAGTTAGGGAATAGTAAGTGCCAATAGTGGTAACAGTATTTGGTTCCTCAATAATTAACTTAAATCCTGGGAAGAAGCCTATGACCTCTTAGTACTTTATTACAGAAGACCTGGATGCACAATGAACTATTGACTGTCCCAGAAGAGTCATCATCTGTACTATGTCCTTGATATCCCTGGTACTACTCTGGCTCATCTGCTTATCATCACCAACTTATATTAGGAGAACCACTGTGAAGCATAAAGATAGAGCATCACCCACCACATGGATGAGATCATTGAGACTCATGATCTCATTATTCCAAACAGAGGAGAAAAAGTCTAAGATTGCTGGCTGTTGCTCTCCACTTTACTGTCTGTACAGAGTGCACGGTAAAAGCTCAGTAAACATTATTTTGGAGGTATTCACATGGAATAGTTCATTAGAGTTTTATCTCACAGGATGGGAAGCAATACAAGAGATCAAAGCATCAGAAAGAAACACAAAGGCCTCTGAGATCAGCATGCAATAGTGTAAGAGAGTAAAGCACAAAATACCAGTCCAAGGCTGGGATACAGGGAAGGAGAAGAGGGATATTTTCAATACTGGGGCCACGGAGAGGGAGAATCTGGGAAAGGGGCAGGTTGGGGGGAGGGAGAGATATTTTTCCTATACTTTTTCCCTTTTTCCCTTAAAACATTAAAAATGAGACTTTTACTTCTTATAAAATGCCCAATGTTGGCTACTTTTCTCTAAACTTGAAAATAATTTTTTAAAAAAAGAGAAAGAAAATCATAAACAAGAAAAAGAAAAAAATGAGAGAGGCAAGCAGGAGCCAGGAGGAGATAAGGAATGAAGTCTGACTCTCCTTCATTTACCTTCCTTACATTTCAGGCAATTTACTTCAAATACATTTGGTTCCTGCTTGGCTGACTTGTGAGAGAGGGACTCGGCAAGATGGTCTCCCTGGGATGGAGTAGAAGCAGAGTAAAGAAAATGGGAGGGGGGAAGAGGAGAAGCTAGGGCAGGGCTTAGGGCAACATACTACTTAAGAATGAAGGAACTGTTGGCTACTCCCCACCCGCAGGCAGGCGTGTCCTGGTGTGAAGAGAAAAGGAAGAAGATATACAGAATTTTTCCAGGTGGGTCTAAGTCTGCACTAGTCCAGTTCTCAACAGTACCTTAGTTTCTGTAGTGAGGGTAGGAGAGTAGAGGTGACAAAAGAGGGGAACAAGGTACTCCCTAACCACCACCCTGGCATCACATGTTTACCTTACGGCCTTTGATATGCTCTACTTACTCCTAATATTGCAGGGAGGTTGGTTAGCTGCATCCAAGTACCAGCAATTCCTAATGACCTCATAGAGAACAGTCAAGAAGTCATCTAGTTAGTCCATCTTATAGCCCTTCTCCATTTTAATTATCATCTCTATCAGAGGTATCCTCTGATAAGGAACTGGACTCAAATGAAAAAAATTTCCCAGAGGAAAGTAAATCAATCAATAAAAATTTATTAAGCACCTACTAGGTGCCAGGTAGTGTACTAAGAGCTGGGGATACCAAAAGAGATAACAGATAGTGCCTGCCCTCAAGGAGCTTGCAATTTTGTGGGAGACAACAAGCAAATAAATATGTAAAATAAAATATATACAGCATAAATAAGAAACAGAAGAGGGAAGGCACTGGGTTTGGAAAAATGAGATTTTAGTTGGGATTCAAAAGAAGTCAGGGAACATGGTAGGTTGGGAGAAGGAGGGAGAGCATTCTACACGAGTGACAGCTAGAGAAAATGCAGATGAAGGATAAGAGAAAGGATAAGGGTGGGAGAGAGAGAGAGGTAGGAACCAACATGGTAAAGTAAGCATTTTTGGCAGTGCTCTTCCACTGTAGCCCTCTTTAAAAAACACAATCAAACAATTCTGAGTGGAAAAACCAGCAAAAAAACAGTGAGTCATATTTTTTCAGCCAAGGACAGCTTAGGAAGACAGAAAAAGACTGCTATAGACACTGGGGGCTGGCTGGGAGCATGGCACAGTGGTGGTGGCACTGGCTATGGGTCTAGACTATGGCAGAGATAGTAAAGGGATTGAATACCTGGTCAGAAAGAGATTCCAGGGACCCCCTGCTAGCACTGGGCTCAGGATCAGGTGACTTTTGGCAGCTCCATTACCCATTGCCTGGTTCCAGGTCACAGTTCCAGGGAGGAAAGGAGTGGTTCTAGTCATGAGGGAATGGGGGCCATAACTGGGTAAGAATCAGAACACAGAGCAGGAGGACAGTGACCAAACCTCTCCCTGGATGACACCCACTTGGAAGTACTGAAAATTTACATTTCCTCCAGACCCAGATGTGAAAGAAGCAGGACACAAATGTCAGAAAATCAGGGCAGACACTCTCCCCACATCTAGAATGAGCACAGTCCTACTTGAATATAAACTCCAAAATAAAGCAATAGGCTAGAAAAATGATCCAACAAAAAAAATAAACTTATTATTAAAAGCTACTATGGTGACAGGGAAGCTTAAGACAAATTAAGATGAAGGCAAAGACGTGAAAACATCTATAAGCAAAGTCTCAAAGAAAAATGCAGATTGGACACATGTGGACCAAGAATTCTTAGAAGAATTAAAGAAACTTTAAAAAAGCAAAGAAAGAAACCAATAAATACTCCTAAGATTAAATAAGAGTGGCAGAGGAAAAACTGAGGGAAAATGAGAGTAATGTAAGAAAACTATGAAAAGAGAATCAATACTATGGTAACAGAGGCACAAAAAATACTGAAGAAATTAACTTCTTAAAAATAAGAATTGGCCAAATGGCAAAAGAGGCACAAAACTACAGTGAAGAAAATAATTCCTTAAAAATCAGAATTGGTCAAGTGGAAGCTAAAGACTCCATGAGACATCAAGAAACAATAAAACCAAGTCAAAAGACTGGAAAAAAAGTAAAAGAAAATATGAAATATCTCAAGAGGAAAAACAACTGACCTGGAAAATAAGTGGAGAGGCAATTTAAGAACTACTGAACTACCTGAAATCCTTGATTTAAAAAAGAGCACAGACATCATATTAGAAACAGAGGATAGCTACAAAAATGTGCATACCCTTTGACCCAGCAATATCGCTACTAGGACTATATCCCCAAGAGATCATAAAAATGGGAAAGGGTCCCACATGTACAAAAATATTTATAGCAGCACTCTATGTAGTTGCCAAAAACTGGAAGTCAAGGGGATGTCCATCAACTGGGGAATGGCTGAATAAATTATGGTATATGAATGTAATGGAGTACTATTGTGCCATAAGAAATGATGAACAAGAAGACTTCAGAGAGGCCTGGAAGGACTTATATGACCTGATGCTGAGTGAAAGGAGCAGAACCAGGAGAACTTTATGCACAGCAACAACCACAGTGTGTGAGAGTTTTTTCTGCTAGACTTACATTTTTGTAATAACACAAGAACTTCTTACCAAAAAAAAAAAAAAAATCCCAATGGTGGTTCTCAAGGCAAAATGCCTTCCACACTCAGAGAGAGAAATATGGAAGTCACTCACATAATGTAACAGATCATGTTTGTGTATGTGTATGTGTTTGTGTATCATGTTCTGATTTGTTATACGATTTCTTTCATTTATCTTAGTCTGACTACATAGCATGACTATAGTGAAAATATACTCAATAGGAAAGTATATGTAGAATCTATACAGAAATGTATGCAGTCGTGGGGAGGGAAGGGGGGAGTGGGGGGTGGGGGGGGATAAAATCACAATTGTATGGCAGTGATTGTTAAACATTAAAAAATAAAAAAATAAAAATAAAAAAAAATTTCCTTCAAATCAAAAAAAAAAAAAAAAAAGAAACAGAGGATAAAGAAGAAATTGAAAGAATGCTGCAAGAGAACCCAAAATGAAAACCCCTAGGAATACCATCAAAGCCCAGAACTTCAAGGCCAAGGACAGAATATTGAAAGGAGTCAAAAAGAAATAATTCAATAGAGCCACAATCAGGAAAATGTCCAAAGTCAAAAGATGGAACGTCTTGTTTAAGAATAGCCAGGAGGCCAGTGTTACCGGATCAGGTAATAAGAAGACAAGAAAGGCAAAAGTGGATTATATTATGAAGGACTTTGAATGTTAAAAAGGATTTTTTTCCTTTGATCCTGGAAGTGACAGAGAGTCACTGGAGTTTACTGAATAAAGAAGGTGATGTGGTCAAATATGTGCTTTGGGGAAGTCACTTTGGTGGCTGAATGGATTGGAGTAAAGAGAGAGTTGAGGCAGGTAAATATACCAGCAGGTTACTGCAATAGTCTAGAGCCTGGACCAGAGTGGTGCAGGATCAGAGGACAGAAGGGGACATATTCAAGAGATGCTGCAAAGGTGAAATCAACAGGCCTTGGTAACAAACTACATATGAGGAATTGAGAGACAGTGAGGAGTCAAGGATGATAAGTAGATTGAGAGCCTGAGGGAATGGGAGGATGATGCTGCCCTCTACACTAATAGGGAAGTTAGGAGGCAGGGAGATACCTTAGAGAGAAAGATAATACATTCAGATTTAGTTAGAGGTTTGTGGTTTAAGGTATCTTATTGGACATCTAGTTTGAGATGTGTGAGAGGCAGCTGAAAATGTGAGATTGGAGATCAGAAGAGAGGTTGAGGAAAGATTTGTAGAAATGAGAATGATCAGCATAGAGATGGCAATTAAATCCATAGAAGCTAATGACATCATTAAGTGAAATAGCAGAGGAAAAGAAAAAAGAACCCAGGTCAGTGAGGGAAGAAAGGAGAGAGGGAGAAAAAGCGTTAACGGAGGAAGGAGGAGTTCTACTTTCTAATATTACTGCACCCACTGCCAAGAATGACAGATGAAAGTGGGAATGTTAACTCAGAGTATAGAGGCTCCCAGCATTCTAACACCTACGTGTAACAGGGGTCCAGGAGTAAAAGGGGACTAAAGATGGGGGAAGAGTGTATGGAGGAGGGACTGAATTGATGGTTTTGTGGCTATCTAGTGGTGACTGACTGAACCCTGGGAAACAGTCTTCTGAAAGCATTTAAATGGTAGGAAGACTTCTAGAAGATCCTATGGACTTGTAGCCATGAGTATTGGTATGTGATAGGGTCAATATCTCATCAGGACTCACCTCTTCTATGCCCCACCTCACCCCCCAAGAGATATGTTTTTCTTATTTGGCAACAGTCATCCTCGGGACCCAACTGGCCCCTGCCTCCCTAGAAGTAGCTTCTTGGTCACCTAAGGACCTCTCCAACTTGGTAGATATCTGAAGGCCACAAGACTCACTTCACCCTTCTGGGATGATGAGGGGGGCCAAATCTGTGGATGATAAATGTTACTGTACACTTGCTGTGTTATGACAAAGTAAATGCCCTTTTTTAAATCATTTAATGACTCATGAATGTCTCTTTTTGTCACAAAACTGAACCTAACAGAGTGCTGGTGTCAGGCCCACCTTAAAACTGCCCCAAACACTTTGCTAACTTTGTGACCTTGGGCAAAGTCACTTACCTCTCACAATATTAGTTTTCCTATTTGTAAAATGGGGAGAGGCTGGACTCAATGGATTCTGAAGTCCCTTTCAACACTAAATTTGTAATATTGTGACCATATAAAATAAGTAAGTAAAATATAACAGGCAAGATGAGATAATATTATCAGTCAAGAGTTGCCAAAGAGGAAAGTTCAGAAAAAAAAGAAAGTTATCCCACACAACTCTATTAGAACCTAAGAGGGGAAAAAATGGGTTGACCACCGGGTCTACAAGAATACCAGGAAGAAATCGAGCCAGAGTTTAAAAAGAGCTGTGTGTGGGAGTGGGGGGCAGGGGGGAAGGGAGTGAGGAGTGGGGAGTAGAGAGAATAAAGAGCTTAGAACTCCAGGTGAAAAAAAGTTATCTAGATAATGATTGCCTGAGAATAAAAATGAATCAGACAGAACCTAGTAATGCCATGAAATAATGAGAAATAACAGAAGGAAAGACAAACAGAAAATATACAGTATTTCTTATCAAAAACAACTGACCTGGAAAACAGTTGAAAGAGATACAATTTGAACATCTTTACAATCCCTGAAATTCTGTGGACTCTGAGAAATTACCATGTAAGGGGGCGGGGGAAATGCCTAGATATCATATTAAAAAAAACATAAATGAAAATTTCCCAGATTTATTACAATCAAAGAGGAAAAGTGAAAATAGAAAAAATTCGTTGATAAGATAATCCAGGACAGCCCAAAATGAAAGTTACAATATATGTCATGGTCAAAATGAAGGTCAAAGAAAAAAATACTACAAGCAATCAGAAGGAAAAAGTTCAAATCCCAAGGCACCAGAGCCAGGATCACATAAGACCTGGTAGCTACTAGTAAAAAGGAGAGAACATCTTGGAATATAATATTTCAAAATGCAAAAGATAAAGGTTTACATCCAAGAATAACTTATCCTGCAAGACAGTATGAGCTGATAGGGGAAAACATAAGTGGACTTTCAAATATTCCTTATGAAAAGAACAAAACTAAGTAGAAGCTCTGGAATGCAAAGACGAATAAAGAGAAATCTAGAGGAGTAAATACATTTGGGCAACTGGAAAGGATTAAACTGATACAAAGCTGATATTCTAATAGAGAGAGAAGGGGCAAATACTCCTTTCAGAATTCAAGAACTACAAAGTCAAGAATCACATATAGAGAATTATGTAAGACCAAAGGAAGGATTGAGGGGACTTTTGCTCTATTTTGATTATCTTACCAAAGAAAAAAGAAAAAACACATTGGGGGAAAACGAAGAATAAAGGGAGAAAAAAGTTATTTTCCAGTATTTCTCATAACAGACAAGTGAGAAAGCACACACAAAAGGAAGAAGGGGCAAGGAGAGCAGCCATCACATGAACTTCAGACACATTTGGACAGGACAAAGGAGGTTTAAATACACACGCATACATACACACACACATACACACACACAGTTTTGAGCACAATTGCATTAAACATATGAAAATAATAAAAAAAGTCAAGAGGAGAAAGGAACATAAGAGGGAGAACAGTACTGAGCAGGAAACTGTCATAAACAGAACAGATGGGAGGGAGGATAGTATTGAGGAGGAAATTGTCATAAGCAGAACAAATTTCAACTTCAGAGAGTGAATCATAAGGAATGGAAGGGAAAGTGAGTATTGGACAGGCAATGGGCTAAATGATTAGCAAATATTATCTTGAATCTTACAACTCAGGAAGGAAAGTGCTATTATTATCCCCATTTTATAAGCAGGGAAACTGAGAAAAGACAGACAGTAACTAGCCCAGAGTTACATGATAGTAAGTGCCAGATCAGGACTTTCTGATTCCCAATGATGGGGCTGGGAATGAAAGCAGATCTCTTCAAATGTACATCATTAGTGTTGATAACATTTCCTCTTTTCCATTACCTTTACTCTTTCAGCAAAGAGGGATGGCAGAGCAATCAAAACCATGAATATGAATAGGTTTAACCAGGCATGGGGAAATGTGTGACTCTAGATCCTCAGATGCGGCCCTTTGACTGCATCCAAACTTCACAAAACAAATCCCCTTAATAAAAAAGGATTTGTTCTGTAACACTTGGACTAAGGCAAAAGGTTGCACCCAAAGACCTAGAAGACCACATGTGGCTTCAACGTTGCAGGAGCCCCACTTATACTCTAGACAATTCTCTTTAATCATATTGGCTAAAAGTTTAACAAGTTTTTTAGTCTTCTCAAAGAATCAGCTTTTAGTTTCATTCACCATCTCCATGGTTTTTGGTTTCCCAACTATTTATTTCTTCTCTAATATTTAATATCTCCTTTTGGGTGCTTATTTTAGGTTTATTTTTTAAAATGCATATTCAGCTCAGTGATCCTCACTTTTTTCTATTTTGCTAAGGTATGTTTGTAGGGATAAGATTTTCCCCAAGGACTGCTTTAGCAGTGTTCTACAGATTTCGGCACATTGCTTCACCATTATAATTTTCTTTCATATATTTATTGTTTCTATGATTTATTCTTTTATCTACTCCTTATTTAGGATTTCATTGTTAAGTCTCCATTTGGGTCAGCACCTTTTGTTCGTGGTCCCTGAACCAATGACTATTTTTATTACATTATGATCTATAGAGAGTGCATTTATTGTTTCTGCCTTTCTATATTTCTTTGCAACATCTCTGTGCCATAAAGATTAGAATATGGTCAATTCTTATAAAATTCATGTGGTACTGAGAAATAGATATATTCTTTTGGATTCGTGTTGTCTTCTTGTAGAAGACAACATAAGTCTTCCAGCTCTAGTTTCCCTAGCAATGTGTTCAGTTCCATGTTTCCCCTTTTATCTATTAGTCTTATAAAAAACTGAAAGACAGACTACTGAAGAATTCTCTTAATATCTGTTAGAGAAGGAGTTCCACCAAACTCCTTTTACGAAACAACTAAACTAGGAAGAGCAAAAACAGAGAAAGAAAATTACAGAAAAATTTCATTAATGAATATGGATGCAAAAATCCTAAACAAAATGCTAGTTAAGAGACTACAACAATATATCACAAAGATTATACATTGTGACCAAGTGGGATTTATACCAGGGATACAGGGATGGTTTAGCATAAGGAAAATTGTTTTTAAAATTGATTGGGGGGGGGAGCCGAGATGGTGGAGTAGAAAGATACATATATGCTACCTCCAAACCCACAGCCCATAAAATACCTGTACAGAAGAACTCCCAACAAATTCTGGAGCAGCAGAAGCCACAGAACAACCGAGTGGAAGAGATTTCTGTTCCAGAGAGACCTGAAAAACCGACATGAGGGGTCCGTAGCTCACCGGACCAGAGCAGAGCCCGGCCCTGCCTTGGCCGCGCTGCGCTGAGAAGAGCAGATCCAAGCAGGCTTCAGGGATAGAATATCCAATAGCTGCGCAGGCCCTTCACCCACAGGCGCTAAAGGTCAGTGAGAGTCTCTTTGGCTGGCCAAGAGTGGAGCAGGGTGTCCCCATAACGCAAGCCCTCTTGGGAGGCAGCAGCAGACAGGGGCTCCCAAAGCAGGCAGGAGTTCGGATCCACTGTTGAAGGTCTCTGCATAAACCCCCTGAGGGAACTGAGCCCCCATGTGGCGGCCCTGCCCCAACCTGAGCACCTGAACTTAATCTCACACTGAATAGCAGCCCCGCCCCCACCAAAAGCCCTGAGGCTGGGGAGCAGCATTTGAATCTCAGACCCCAAGCACTGGCTGGGCGGATCTGGAGGCGAGGTGGGGGTGGAGAGGACACTCAGAAGTCAAGTCACTGGCTGGGAAAATGCCCAGAAAAGGGAAAAAAAATAAGACCATAGAAGGTTACGTTCTTGGTGAACAGATATCTCCTCCCATCCTTTTGGATGAGGAAGAACAATGCTTACCATCAGGGAAAGACATAGAAATCAAGGCTTCTGTATCCTAAACATCCAAAATAAATGTTCAATGGGCTCAGGCCATGGAAGAGCTCAAAAAGGATTTTGAAGATCAAGTTAGAGAGGAGGAGGAAAAATTGGGAAGAGAAATGAGAGAGATGTAAGAAAACCATGAAAAGCAGGTCAACACCTTGCTAAAGGAGACCCAAAAAAATGCTGAAGAAAATAACACCTTGAAAAATAGGCTAACTCAATTGGCAAAAGAGGGTCAAAAAGACAATGAGGAGAAGAACGCTTTCAAAAGCAGAATTAGCCAAATGGAAAAGGAGGTTCAAAAGCTCACTGAAGAAAATAGTTCTTTCAAAATTAGAATGGAACAGATGGAGGCTAATGACTTTATAAGAAACCAAAAAATCACAAAACAAAACCAAAAGAATGACAAAATGGAAGATAATGTGAAATATCTCATTGGAAAGACAACTGACCAGGAAAATAGATCCAGGAGAGACAATTTAAAAATTATGGGACTACCTGAAAGCCATGATCAGAAAAAGAGCCTAGACATCATCTTTCATGAAATTATCAAGGAAAACTGCCCTGATATTCTAGAACTAGAGGGCAAAATAAGTCTTCAAGGAATCCACCGATCACCACCTGAAAGAGATCCAAAAAGAGAAACTCCTAGGAACATTGTGGCCAAATTCCAGAGTTCCCTGGTCAAGGAGAAAATATTGCAAGCAGCTAGAAAGAAACAATTCAAGTATTGTGGAAATACAATCAGGATAACACAAGATCTAGCAGCTTCTACATTAAGGGATCGAAGGGCGTGGAATATCATATTCCAGAAGTCAAAGGAACTAGAACTAAAATCAAGAATCACCTACCCAGCAAAACTGAGTATAATACTTCAGGGGAAAAAATGGTCTTTCAATGAAATTGGGGACTTTCAAGCATTCTTGATGAAAAGACCAGAGCTGAAAAGAAAATTTGACTTTCAAACACAAGATTCAAGAGAAGCATGAAAAGGTAAACAGCAAAGAGAAGTCATAAGGGACTTACTAAAGTTGAACTGTTTACATTCCTACATGGAAAGAAAATATTTGTAACTCTTGAAACTTTTCAGTATCTGGGTAGTGGGTGGGATTACACTTACACACATACACACACACACACACACACGGAGCACAGAGTGAATTGAATAGGATGGGATCATATCTTAAAAAAATGAAATCAAGCAGTGAGAGAGAAATATATTGGGGGGAGAAAGGGAGAAATGGAATGGGGCAAATTATCTCTCATAAAAGAGGCAAGCAAAAGACTTTTTAGTGGAGGGAAAAAGAGGGGAGGTGGGAGAAAAACATGAAGTTTACTCTCATCACATTCCACTAAAGGAAGGAATAAAATGCACACTCATTTTGGTATGAAAACCTATCTTACAATACAGGAAAGTGGGGGAGAAGGGGATAAGCAGGGTAGGGGGTATGATGGAAGGGAGGGCAATGGGAGGAGGGAGCAATTAGAAGTCAACACTCTTGGGGAGGGACAGGATCAAAAGAGAGAATAGAAGCAATGGGGGGCAGGATAGGATGGAGGGAAATATAGTTAGTCTTACACAACACGACTATTATGGAAGTCATTTGCAAAACTACACAGATATGGCCTATATTGAATTGCTTGCCTTCCAAAGGGAATGGGTGGGGAGGGAGAGATGAAGAGAAGTTGGAACTCAAAGTTTTACAAACAACTGTCGAGTTCTGTTCTTGCTACTGGGAAATAAGAAATACAGGTAAAGAGGTATAGAAAGTTATCTGGCCCTACAGGACAAAAGAGAAGATGGGGACAAGGGAAGGGAGGGATGATAGAAGAGGGGGCAGATTGGTGATAGGGGCAATTAGAATGCTTGGTGTTTTGGGGTGAGGGGAGGGGACAAATGGGGAGAAAATTAGGAACCTAAAATTTTGTGAAAATGAATGTTAAAAGTTAAATAAATAAATTTAAAAAAAAAAAGATACTGGAAGGGTTTACCATTTCCTTCTCCAGTTCATTTTACAGATGAGGAAACTGAGGAAAACAGGGTTAAGTAATTTACCCAGGGGTCACACAGCTAGTAAATGTCTGAGCCTGGATTTGAACTCAAGTTTTCCTGACTCCAGGCCCAGCGTTCTATCCATTAATGAAAAATAAAATAAATAAAAGGGAAAAAAATTTGATTACATTGATAAAGTAACAAAAATTATATGACTGCATCAAGAAATGCAGAAAAAGCATTTGACAAAATACAACACTCATTCCTATTAAAAATCACTTGAAAGCATAGGTATAAAAGACTTTTTCCTCAAAATGATAAGCACCTAGTTAAAACTATCAGCAAGTCTTAACTGTAATGGGGAAAAGCTTAGAAGGCTTCCCAATAAGATGAGGAGGTGAATTGAGAAGGCCTTTTATCACATTATTTAATATTGTATTAGAAATGCTGCAATAGCAATAAAAGAAAAAAATTTAAAGGAATCAGAATGGACAATGAGGTAATAAAACTAGATCTTTTTGCAGATGGCGTGATGATATACTTGGGAAATCTTAGAGATTCAACCAAAAAGTGAATTGAAACAATTAATATTTTTTAGCAAAATAGCAGGATATAAAATAAACCCACATAAACCATCAGCATTTCAATATATCACCTAGAAAACCCTACAAGAAAAGATATTCCATTTGAAATAACTGTACATCATAAAATACCCTGGAGTATACCTGCCAATACAAACCAAGGAACTACTTGAACATAATTATAAAACACTTTTAATATATAAAATCAGATTTAAATAACTGGAGAAATATCAATTGTAATGACAATTCGACTTACTAATCTATTATTCAATGCCATCCCAATTAAATTACCAAAGAGTTATTTTATTGAGCCAGAAAAAAATTATGTTCATTTGGAAGAACAAATGGTCAAGAATATAAAAAGAATTAATGAAAAAATGTAAAGGAAGGAGGTTTAGCAGTATCAGATCTTAAACTACATCATAAGGCAGTAATTATCAAAACTATCTGGTACTGGCTAAGAAAAAGAAAGGTAAATCAGTAGAAAAGAGTAGACAAACAATACACAGTAATAAATGACTATAGTAACTTTATGTTTGACAAATGTAAAGATTTAAGTTTCTGGGATAAAAATTCACGATCTGGTAAAAATTGTTGGGAAAACTGGAAAGCAGTCTGGCAGAAACTGGGCACAAAACAGTACAGGGGTGGAGAACTTGCGGCCTGGAGGCCACATGTGACCCTCTAGGTCTTCAAGTGCAGCCCTTTGACTGAATCCAAACTTCACAGAACAAATCCCCTTAATAGACAGATTTGTTCTATAAAACTTGGACTTAGTCACAAGGTTGCACCCAAAGTTACGTGGCCTTGAGGCCACAGGTTCCCCACTCCTGCACTAATATCTTACACCATTTACCCAGATAAGGTCAAAATGGATATATGACCTAGATATAATGGGAGATACCATAAGAAAATGAGAAGAACATGGAATATATTACCTTTCCGACTTATGGACAGGAGAATAATTTATGAATAAACAAGACCTTTGTGAGGCACAAAATGGATAATTTTGATTAAACTAAGTTAAAAAGGTTTTGTACAAATAAAACCAATCTAGCCAATATTAGAAGCAAAACAGAAAATTGAGAAACAATTTGCATAGACAGTTTCTCACATAAAAGCCTCATATCTCAAATGTATAAAAAACTTGGTCTTAAAAAATATGGAAGTGATTACTGAAAACTGAAAACAAATAAATTAATAAAAAAACATAAAAAAGAACTTAAGTCATATTTATATAAGAACATATGAGTCACTTCTCAATTGATAAATGGCCAAAGGATATGAACAGGCAATTTTTCAATGAAGAAATCAAAACTATATATAGTCTTATAAAAAATGCTCTAAATCACTATCAATTAGAGAAATGCAAATTAAAACAGCTTTTGAGATATTATCTTACTTACATCTTTCAGACTGGCTAAAATGATAGAAAGGGGAAATGACTAATATTAGAGGGAATGTGGGAAAACTGGGACACTAATACAGAGTTAGTGGAACTGTAAACTGATCCAACCATTTTGGAGAGCAATCTGGAATTATGTACCAATTATAAAACTGTGTATACTCTTTGACCCAGTAATACAATATTAAATCTATTTTCCAAGGTGATCAGGAAAAAAGGAAAAGAATTTAGATGTTCTAAAATATTTATAGCAGCTTTCGTTGTGGTGGCAAAGAATTGAAAATTGAGAGGATGCCCATTGAGGAATAGTTAAATGAGTTGTGGCATATGATTCTGATGGAATACTACTGTGCTGTAAGAAATGATGAGCTCAATGATTACAGAAAAACATGGAAAGACTTGCATGAAAAAATGAAGAGTGAAATGAGCAGAACCAAAAGAATGTTGTCTACAGTAACAGCAATATTGTTCAAAGAACAACTGTGAATGACTATGTTATATGTAAATATAAGTAAACAAACATACAAATGTAAATAAATATATAAATATATAAATACTAAGTTATATGTAAATACTCAAATCAACTATAAAAGACATAAAAAGGACGATGCTGTCTACCTCCAGCAATGTATAGTATTTATTAGTTTTTCAAAAATAGGCACAACAGTGTGAAATGGATCTATGGCTTCATATTGAACACTATTTGTGTTATGCTACGTAAATGGAATTTTGTAGGGTTTTGTTTTCTTGTCCAATTGGTCATTTTAAAAAATTTTAGTGGATTAATTCATTCATTCGTATTTAAAGTTACAACAGTTAAGTTTAGATTTTCCTCCATTTTTCTCTAATATTGCCTTTTTTCAAGTTGTGATTTTTCCCCCTCTTCTACTGCATAATACTATATCTCTTCAGTACCTTTAGCTTAATATTTCTAAAAGTAGCCCTTTTCCTGCTGGCTCTCTCCTTTAATCCAATATTCTTCCTCCTCTTTGTGGCTCCTTTCCCTTTGGAGTATTGCTTACTCATCTTTTTCTTTTCCACTTTCATATGGTTAGTTAATTCTTCCCCTCTTTCCTCTTCTCAGGCAAGTAGATTTTCCCTTCCTCAGTTTTTAAAATTCCTTTTTTTGATACCTCTTTCCAGAGGACATTTCTTTCAATCATTCTTTTCACTTAAAAATTTTAATTTATTTTTTATTAATTATTAATATTAATTCCTTTCTTTTTAAATTCTGAGTTCCAAATTCTCTCCCTCCCACCTTTCCACTACCCATTGAGAAGGTAAGCAAAATATTATCAATTATACATGTGAAATCATGCAAAACATTTTTATATTAGCAATATTGCAAAAGAAGTCATACTTCAGTTTGCACTCGGAGTTCATTATTTCTCTCTCTGAAACAAGGTAACATTTTTCATCGTGAGTCCTTTAGAACTTTCTTGGATCATTATCTTGATCAGAGTAGCCAAGTTTTTCGCAGTTGATCATTATTACAACATTGATGTTAACGTGTACAATGCAGGTTTTCTCACTTCACTTTGCATCAATTTATAGTATATAAGTCTCACCATATTTTTACTGAAACCACCCCCTCCATTATTTTTTATAGCATAATAGTACTCTATCACAATCATAAGCTACAACTTGTTCAACCATGCCCTAACTGATGAGCATCCCCTCTATTTCCAATTCTTTGCTACCTCAAGGAGAGTAGCTATAAATGTTTATTTATATAGATATATCTATATAGATCCTTTTTCTTTGATCTCTTTGGGGTACAGACCTTGGGGTAGCATTGCTGGGTCAAAGAGCATGCACAATTTTATAACCTGGATTTATAACTGGATTTATAATTTGTAACTGGCTGGAGACCAGTTCACAACTCCACCAGCAGTTTATTAGTGTACCTATTTTTCCATATTCACTACTCAGTGTATTTTCCAGGTCAGTTGTTTTTCTATGAGAGACTTTACATTTTCTTCCATTTTTAAAAATTGTTTTATTGTTTCTTGCTATCTCATGGATTCACTGGCTTTCACCTTTCCAATTCTAATTTTTAAGAAATTATTTTATTCAGTGAACTTTTGTACCTCTTTTTCCATTTGGTCAATTCTGATTTTTAAGGAGTTCCTTTCCCTCAGTGAATTTGTGTGCCTCCTTTTCCATTTGGCCCATGTTTCTTTTTAAGGAATTCTTTTCTTCAGTATTTTTTTGTGCTTCTTTTACCAGATTGTTAGTTGTCTTTTCATAATTTTTTTTGCATTACTCTCATTTCTTTTTTCAATTTTTTCCACCATCTCTCTCATTTCTTCCTTTAACATTTCCAGTATTCTTGCTGGGCTTGTGTACAATGAGCACTTTTCTTTGAGCCTTTGCTTATGGCTATTTTCACACTATTGTCTTTTGAGTTTATGTCTTGGTATTATTCCCTGCTAGTATAGTAGCTTTTTATGGTCAAGTTCTTGTTTGTTTGTTTGTTTCCAGTCCATTTCTTGACTTTGAACTTTATGTTAAAGTTGGGCTCTGCTCACCTTGAGGTACAGTGGTTATCTCCCAAGTTTCAGGCTTTTTTGTGCTGCTGTTTTCAGAACTATTTCTGGGGGTTCACATGTTTTTGGTGCTTCCAAGGTAGTGTTATCTGGGGAGTGTTGTGGTCGATGCTCTCTCTTGGTCCATGCTTTGGGTTTTACTCAGGAAAGGTCCCTGCTCCCCTGCAGCTACATTAGCATTCCTCTTAGACTGGAACCATGACCAGGCCCTCTGCTCTCCTGAAGCCACAAACACTAGTGCTCTTTTCTGCCTTGCAATTTCAATGAGGTCTCCTATTCCCTTATGATTGATCAGAACTGCATATGAACAATAGCTGCAATCAGTAATAGTTACAATCAGCACCAGCAAAGGGTCCCCTGTAATCTCTTTCTGACCAGTTGTCTGACCACCTTACTGAGTCTGGACTGAGAGTTTCCAAAGCTGTTGCTGCTGGGCTCTCACAGTTGCCTCTCAGGTCCATAGTTGGTGCTGCCACCATGCTCCAAGTCAGTCCCTAGCTAGTGTCACAGACCTCTCCTGTCAATCTCCTTAGGCTGGAAAAATGTCCCACTGACCTTTTGTTGGCTTTGTTGCTACAACATTTTATTTGAAGAATTATTTTAAAGTTGTTTGAAAAGAAATATTGGGAGAATTTAGCTGGGTTGCTCTCTGTACGCTATCATCCTGGCTCTATCTCCACTCATTCTCATGTTATCCAAATTCTTTCTGTTTCTATAGATCCTCCTCTGATTCATAACCTTTATACTTATCTAAGTCCCTTTCTATGCTCTCTGCATTCTACGTGGGGACAAAATTTCCAAGGGATCCATTATGGGCTCTTCCCACTAAGCAGTTTTTGCCCATCCTACAGTTTGTTGCACAGATTCCCATTTTTCATTATGCATTGCTCCAAGAAAAGAAGAGAGCAGTGTCCCATGGCAGGTCTCTATTTACACAGTTCATCTCTAACCTATATCATCCCAGATCACCTCGTTCCTGTGTACCTTAAAATCCCCTCCTTGGGTCCATACCCTCTCATTTTCCTAGACACCAATTACCCCTACATGTTCCCCCCTCCACCTCAAGGGAGGATTCTAATCTTTTCAAGTACCAAATCCTCACAAACAATTCAGCACATAGTCCCATCTCCCTTCACAGAACATCTATCTCTCTTCATCCAGAGGAGCATTCATCAGTGGAATGTCCACCCAACATCAGAACAATGCCTCTTTTTTTCTCCCCTCCCTCCTTTCAATTCTCTTCTCTTCTCACCCACTTCCCTGTAGACTCTTCTCTGCCTAGATGACCACAGAAGTCACCTCCCCTTCACTGCTATCCTACATCTCTGTCTCTTTGTACACATTTAGAAAGAAATCTCTTTCTGGTCTCCCTACACAAGAATATTCTCCTTTCCTGTATTTCTGTTGTTAAGAAGCAAATAATCTCTTCAGGTTTGGTTTTTGAAGAATGTTTTGAGCTCCTCTTTATTACTGAACATTCATCTTTCCACATGGTTAAGCACAGATTTTCGGGGTAGGTCCCCTGAGCTCCACTACTTTTCAGAACACATTCTATTGCCTTCTGTATTTTCTGTTGGGTGTAGAAGAGTCATGTGTTATTCACATTTCTTTGCATTTGAAGGTCTTTCTTCTGGTCACATGTAGAATTTGCTGATTCTGAATCAAATTGTTAAATTTAACCATTATATGTGTCAGAATTGGCAGCCTCAGATTTTCTCTGGAAGCAATCTATTCATTCTTTCAATTGGTATTTCCTTTTCTCTATTCAGTAATTCTAGGGACTTTTCTTCTATTATTTTTTGCATTTGATAGTTAAATTTTTCGATTTGTCATGTCTTTTCTTTAGGACTTATAATCCTTAAGTTGTCTCTACATTATCCTGCTGTCAAGATAATCAGGCTTTACTTGAATAGAGAACATGTTTTCTTTTGATGTTACTGTTTTTTTCTTTTCTTCTTCTAGATTGTCCTTCATTTCTACATGTATGTATTCCAAATCAGCTGTCGTCCTTCTGGTTTCTTTGGTGAGATTTCTCATTTCAGATTCATGTTTTTCCATTCTACCAATTATTTCTGCTGTACAGGTCATAAATTCTTCTTTCATAATTCTTATTCCCTTTTAATCCACTTAAGAACAATATATTCTGGTTCCATATTCTCTTCAAATTCTATACGGTTCTCTGTCTCATCAAGTGTTGAATTATTTTCCTTTGTTTTGTAATATTTATTCATAGAGGCCTGACCTCATTAACTAGTTCTGATTGCCATATTTTCTTTTCTTAATGCTTTCCCTACTGATTTAATGCCTTATGCTCAAGGTCTTTGAGCTTTCTTCTTCTGAGATCTTTGGTAATTTCAGTTTGGTTTTTTTCCTCTTTTTTCCCCTATTTCTGAACTTCTGTCCCTCTCCCATCTGATGATAGTCTCCTCAGGGGGTGGATCTCATTTCAACCTTCTCCTATACTAGTCAATTCACAGCTTACCAGCCTGGGTTTCTGCCCCAAATGACTTTTGGGGAGACAGAATCTATTTCAAGCTCAAACATATGTTCCTTTACTCTCCTGTAGAAATTTTTTTCAGCAAAGAATGCTGCCGTGGAACTAACCACTGAGTACCCAGCAAACATTCATAGTCCAGAGTCCAGATCTCCAAGGCTTTAGGGTATGGGGTTGGGTTTGCTGCTAACTGAAGGGTCAGGATGGCTAGTGCAGCCACACTGCCAGTGCATGCATGGTATGGAGTGGGTGGGTGGAGTGTGCTGCGTGAGCTCAAGGTAGTCATTAGTTCATGGTTTGTTTTTTTAAAAATCTTTTAGGTTCCCAGTGTCCTAGACTATGGAGACAGCTTAAGCTGTCTTGATTTTGATGCATATTTTCTGTTTTAGGGAAGTCTGAGAGGTCATGAGAATCAGAGAAAATGTCTTCTCCATCTTGGTCACACTACCAGGCTGCCAAACTCTTATCCAAGAAATCTGATAGGAAGTCACCTCTGCCTCTCCCCAGTTGAATGCTTCACTTCTTATCTATATTGCATTTTTGTATGTATGAAAGCCTTTTCAATTTTATTTCATCAAAACTACCAATTTTATCTTTTATAATAACCTTTCTGCCTTGTGTGGTTACAAATTCACCTCCTTACCAAAACCGTCAAAGATATTTCACTAATTTTTCTTCTTACTTTTTATGGTATGATCTTTTAAAATATTCAGATCATGTATCAATTTTGGATTTACTGTGGAATGTGGTGAAGGATGTTGGTTTAAGCCTAATTTCTGCCAGACTGATTCACAGTTTTACTAGCAGTTCTTATCAAACAGGGAATTCTTTCCTAAGTAATTTATGTTTTGAGGTTTATCAAATACTGGGTTATTTAGTCCCATTATTTCTGATTCTCCTTTAAACTTTTCTTCTTTTACTAAAAAACCAATACCAAATGGTTTTGATAACTACTGTTTTACAATCTATTTTACAGTCTAGAATCCTCTATATTTTAATTGACTAAGTTATCAGTAATACAAGCCAAGAAATTACTAGACACTCTGAATTTAGAAAAAAGAAGCACTAGTAGATACCTAGACAAACGAAGTACTTCAGTGGTCCTAACTCATGCCTTCATGCCAGACTTGTGAGCTGTTTCACAAACTTGTCTATTTCTTTTTTCTGCACAAATAGTTTGCAGCATATTCTAATAATATCACTTCTGTTTTTGCCTCCATTGTCTTTACTCAAATAAGCTCTGCCATGCTTCTTTTTTTTTGGTTCTTGTATTTCTTCACAAGTCTATTTTTTTGTACAATGTTATCTTTCCTTTTAACTAGCCAACTTTGATTTATCCTGTTGTTTTTAAATAAGGCCCACACTAGGGTGGGTAGCGAGGTGGCACAGTGGATAGAGAGTATCAGGCCTGAAGTCAGAAAGACTCATCTCCCTGAGTTCAAATGTGATCTCAGACACCTACTAGCTATGTGATCCTGGGGGAGTCACTTAACCCCTTTTGCCTCAGTTTTCTCATCCATAAAATGAACAGGAGAAGGAAATGGCAAACTACTCCAGTATCTCTGCCAAGAAAACCCCAAACAGAGTAAGGAAGAGTCAGATACAACTGAAAAAAATTACTGAACTGAACATTCATGGCTTTTACTTCATCAAGTCTTAGATACCTAAAAGGTAAACCTCTCAGGTTGCTGTAAGGATCAAGTAAGATATTTACAAAGTACTTACCACAGTGTCTGGCATGTAGCAGCTGCTTAATAAATGCCTGTTCCCTTCCCCTTTCCCTACAGACCAGCTTCACCTTGAGGATTTGTGCAAAGAAGAAAAAACTCTACAATCAAAATCATTCCAAGTTCATTTTTGTATTGAGTAGAGTAGGGTGCTAATAAGAACTTCACATGGAAAATTTACACATCACTTTGATATTTGCAAAGAAAATGATTTGTTTATCTACAATCACATACTTCATTATCCAATTCTGGTAAGCCTAATCAGGGTGAATTTAGTAGAACAGTATGAAGATTATCAACCATGAGCCACTAACAGAATAATATAATATATTATATGTAGCACTTTAGAAAGTCATTCTGATTTGGCGGATAGAGGGCTGGTTTTAAAGCCAGGGACAAATAGGATTTAAATTTTGCCTCTAACATTTGCTGACTCTATCCCTGGCCAAGTCCCTTTACCTCTCAGTGCTCTAGGAAGCTCTCTAAAAATAAGTTGATAAGATGGTGCCAACCTCCATGAGGAGAAAGAGTTTCCTTAACAAAGGGGTTTGTTACCCTAATGAAATCACAGATCTATTTTTCTTTTAGCTGCCTAGAAATCTCAAATATTAGGCCCTTATCAATCAATCAATAAACATTTATTAAGCACCTAGTATACGCCAAGCATGGAGCTAAGCACTGGGGACACAAAGGCAAAAATAGCTCCTGTACTCAAAAGTCTCACAGTCTAATAAAGGAAACAACATACAAACATGTACATGTAAACAGGATGTATACAGCATAAATTGGAAATAATCAACAGAAGAAAGGTACTAGAATTAACAAAAATAATTAATTCAAAGATTTTTTCTCCTACCAATCACATACATTCCTAATTTTGCATTAATTTTATGCATGCAAAAGCTTTCCAATTTCAAGTAATCTAAAACATTTATTTCACCTCTTGTGATTACTTCTATTCCCTCTTTAAAGAAGCTGAGCCCTAGAAATAGTTGTGGATTATCTGTGAAAAATAACTGATTTCAAGGAAAGAGGAAAAGGACCTACATATATATAAATTATAGCAGTTTTTTTGAGAGGCATAAAATGAAAACTAACGGAGTGACCATTAACTGGGAAATGATAGCACAAATTATGATATATGAAAGTAATATTCCATACTGTGATGTAAGAAATGATGAAAAGGAAACCTGAGAAGACTCAAATGAACTGACGCGGGGAAGCGAAAAGAACCGGGAAGATAATTTATACAACATTGTAAAAATGAACAATTCAGAAAGATCAAAGAACTCTTATTAACACAAGGACAAATCATCATTTCACAGGATCTGTGATGAAGAATGCTAACAAAGAAAGGTGACAGATTCAATATGCAGAATGAGAATAGATTTCAGGGCATGCCCAGTGTGAAAATTTGCTTAACTTTACATATTTGTAACAAGAGTGCTGTTTTTCTTTCTTTAGGGAGAAGAAGTAAGAGGGAAATAAAAATTTGATAATTGACAGGGAAAAGAAAATACCAGATCTAGTTCTCTGATTTTTTAATGTATGACCTTCAATATTCAGGTCATGTATTCACATTGAGTTTATAGTATAGGGCCAGAGTGCTTTCCATTTTTCCCAAAAATTCTTATCAAAGAGAGGTTCTTCCTGAGTTAAAATTATGTCCTTCAGTTTACTACGTTATTCCTAAATTGTTCCTGTTTCTTCCTTGTGTTTTCTGCTTATTGCTCTACTTTTTAAACAAAAAACAAACAGTTTTGATGTATTATAATATAATTTGAAGTGGGGATGTCATTATTTTTCTTCCCCGACCTACCCTTTTCCCTAATTTTCCTATTTCCATTTAAAGAGCTACTAACGTTCCAGTCACTCAAGTTCAACTTTGATTGATTCCTCAATTTCCCTGCATACCACAATAAGATCTTGTTGATGCTACTACCCCTACAATCTCTGGCAAACCGTCCTTTTCTCTCTACTCACATTCTATCTAGTTTAATCTCCCATCACCACTTGCCTATATAATTTCAATAGCCTCCTAATTAGAGTGTTTCCAGTCTTTCCCCTCATAATTCCATCTTCTCCACAGCTTGCCACACTTCACTGGTTCTTCCAGGCTCTTCCTCTAACACCATCATTCAATAACCTCTCTTCCTTTGAGGTTTATAAAATCCATATTTATCAGCCATTTGGGGTTCTAGTAGCTGCTATCCACAGAACCTCTAGGATATTCTCCTTCCTTCCTTAATGAGTTCAATACCTGGCTCACAGTCTTTCTTCTCCAACTGCAAACCTCATATTAAAAGACTTCAACACACATAGTGATACTCCCTCAAATCTAACCACCCAGTCTCTCAACTTACTCATTTCCCATGACCTACTCCTCCTACCATACCTCATCTACACACTGAGATAATCATACCCTTGACCTTGCCATCTCCCACAAATGCTCCACTTCTGTGTTCATGAACTCTGAAATTCTTTTATCTGATCACAATCTGCTGTCTTTTCACCTCTCGCTCTGCCTAGCAAACCCAAAATCTATTTTTTGTACCTACTTTCAATATCTTCACCCTTCAATTCTTGACCCAGCTTGCTCTGTTAACCCTACACTTGCACTGGCTACACTACTCTTCCTTTCCTATCTTGATCCCTTGGGTAAAACAGTTCAACTCTATTGTATCCTCTTCTCGAGTCCTTTATCCTTTAATCCTACTGGAGATCTTGCCCTGCCAAGTTTCAGCCTTGGCTCACTTCCAACATTTGTTACCTTTGCTCCTACACACACATGCACTGCTAAATCAAGATGGTGAAATTATAAAACCATGCTGACTAGGTTTACTATAAATTTATGTTACATAATAATACCTGAATCCCACTGTATCCAGGCAAACTTTTACACTTCCCTCACTGATTCACTATCCCAGTCACCACAGAATCAAAAGGATCAAACTTTTTGATCCTTCAAGACTCCCATAGCTCCTTTATTCCCCACCCCGTACTCTCAGCTGAGAACTCTGCCTTATTTGAACAAACTGAGATAGTTCACTGAATGTTCACTCTTCTCCCCTCCTCATTGCACATCACTAGATGCTTTCTGCCACTTTCTTCTTCACTCATTTCTCATGAACAGGTGGCCCTTTTCCTGGTCAAGATGAATCCCCCTCCATACGCACAAGTGATCTCATTCCATCCCAACTTCTACAGTAGACTGCAACCTTATCATCCCTAATCTTTCACTAATTTTCTCTGTCTATTGGCTGATTCCTTACTGCCTGTAAACAAGCCAATGTCTCCATCCTCAAAAAACCCTAGCGATCCATCCCACCTTTGCTCTTTTTTCTGTCTAAATGCCTATGGAAAAGTAACAACTGATGCCATCATTTCTCACCCCCTTCTTAACTCTCTGCAGTCTCATTTCCAACTTCATTAACTCAAATGAAACTGCTCTCTCTAAAGTCATCAACAATCTCTTCATCACCAAATCTAATGGCCTCTTTTCAATCTTTATCTTGTTATTATTTTTAGTTTTCAACATTTACTTCCATAAAATTTTGAGTTCCAAATTTTCTCCTCCTCCCTCCTTTCCCCCTCCCCAAGACAGCATACAATCTGATACAGATTATGCATATACACTCATACTGAACTTATTTTCACATCAGTCATGTTGTAAATAAGTATTAGAACCAATGGGAGGAACCATAAGAAAGAAGAAACAACAAAAAAAGAGAGAGCAAATAGTATATTTTGATCTGCATTTAGACTCCATAGCTCTTTCTCTAGATATGAATAGCATATTCCATCTTGAGTGTTTTGGAATTGTATCAGATCATTTTATTGCTGAGAAGAGCTAAGCGTATCAGAGTTGATCCTTGCACAATGTTGTTGTCACTATGGTTCTGCTCACTTCACCTAGCATCAGTTCACTCTCTTCTATTTCTCTTTCTTGCCTGGCTATCCTTCTCAGGTTCTTTTGCTAGATCTTCATCCAGATCACACACATTAACCACAGGTGTTCTCCAAGGCTCCATCCTGGGCTCTTTTCTTCTCTCCCATGATACTATTGTACTAAGTGATGTAATCTAATCAGCTCTCATGGTGTCTCACATCTCCAACTGTCTACTGGACATTTCAAAACAGACTGCTTATAGAATAAAATACAAACTCATCTCTTTGGCACTTTAAAACTTAACCTGGTGCCTACCTATTTGTCCAGACTGATATTACATTATTCTTCCTCACATGGCCTAGGGTCCAGCTAACCTGCCTTAACTTGCTACACAACTTGCATATATAACATTTCAGCTCCTAACTCTGTAACCTTCCACAAGCTGTCCCTCACGTCTGGAATTTGCCATCTCTACCTCTGTAACATCTCTTATACAGGCCTCCTTGATACAGGTCCTCATCATTTCATATCTGGACAGATATGAAGTCTGCTGGTTGGTATCCCGTCTTGTCTCTCCCCACTCTCCCTATCCCTTCCAGGATCAAATATAAAAATCATGTTTGATTTTTAAAGTCTTCCTAATCTGGCTCCTCTCTACCTTTCTAGTCTTCTTTTACCTCATTCCCTCATCTACCCCACTAGACTGTGAGTTCCTTGAGAGTAAGGACTGTTTTTTTGCCTTTTTTGTATCCTTAGTGCTTAGCAGTACCTGGGACAAAGGTGTTTAATAAATGAATTGACCTGACAACACTGGCTGCTGTGCTATTCTTCTGACTCTGAGCATTCTCTCTAGCTCTTCCCCCACCCCTCAAATTTTCTCCCCTCAAGCTTCCCTGGCTTCCTTCAAGACTCAGCTAATATCTCACCTTCTACAAAAAATCTTTCCTTCTCCTACTTAATGTTACTGCCTGCCCCCTCAGACAACTCCCAATTTATCCATATCCTTATTTATAAATACACACTGTTTGCATGTAGTCTCCTCCAGAGGACTGTGAACTGAGGACTGAGTGCAGGGACCAGGTTTTTCAGCCATTCTTTGTAACACCAGTACTTAGTATAGTATCTGACACATATACAGTAGGCACTTACTAAAAGCCAGTTGAATGACTAATATCTACCTCAGAAAATCCCCAACTTTTTTCCAAGTTCAATCCATCTGCCATCTTCTACAAGAGGACTTTCTTGTCTAATACTTTCCCACACCCAAATGTTACTTTGTAAATACTCTTTATTTACTTTGTATGTACTTATCTGTATATAAGTTCTTTCCCCCAGCAGGAATATAGCATTCTTAAAGAAAGGGGATGTTTGGTTTGTCTCTGTATCCCCAGCACAATGTCAAGAACATAAGAGGTGCTCAGTAAATGTATGCTGATTTGAATCATTCACCAGAAAAGAAAGATATATAATCAAGTGTAAAAGCTGAAAAAAGAATTTGGCTTTGAGTCTCATATTTTAATAAATAGAATTTTAAATCAAATAAGTTGGGCCAACTTGTTTTCTAGATAAAGTAGACAGACTAACTGATCAATGAATAAGTATTCAGTATGTGGCTACTACATATGCAGTTTTGTGATAGGCTCTAAGGACACACACGCACACATGTACATACACACACACATATGAAATAGTCCCTGCCCTCAAGGAGCTTGTGTTCTGTATAGGACAACAATATGTATAACATTACACATAGAAAAAGAGAGAATGGGGGAAAAACTACTAGCATTTGAGAAAGGGGGGAGTCTGGAAAGACATCATGGTAGAAGGGGCATCTGAGTTGAAGTTTGAAAGAAATCCAGAAATTCTAAGAGGCAGAAATGAGGATGGAGAGCACTTCAGATATGGGTCACAACTTGTGCAAATGTATGGATTCACCAAATGACTCCTAGCAGCACTTTTTGTAATAGCAAAAAATTAGAAACAAAGGAGATGTCCATTATTTGGGAAATAAATATAAAATGTGGAACGTAAGTATAATGAATTATTACTCACTGTAAGAAACAATCAACATGAATGCAGAGAAGCATATGCAAACTGATACTAAGGGAAGTAAGCAGAACCAAGAAACAAGATACAAGACTACAACAATATAAAGGGAAAGAACAAAAAACGGCAGTAGGGAGAAGTATACTGTAGGAAATATAGATACAAGAAATCCTTACTTTCAAAAATATAATTGATAACTTTCAATTGAGCAATCAGGTCAGAAGTGAGATTGCAGAGGAAGGTGAGAAGGGAAGAAACAAAAGCAATGAATAAAGCCAGTAGTTTACTCCCTGAGAAAGGGAGTAAAGACAGAAGGGAACAACCTGAAGGGATGGCAGTATGAAGCAAAGGCTTTTTTTTTTAAAGTCCTGGGCATATTTATAGTCATGAAGGAAAGAACCAATACGTAGGGAGAGACTGAAGACTGGAGAGAAAAAGAAGGGAAGATCATTGTGTATGTAATTTACCATAGGAGATGGGAAAAAATGGGATCAAGGGGCTAAGTAAAAGAGTTAGCCTTGGCAAAGAGAAAATACATCTCTTCATCAGAGATTGGAGTAAAGGAGAAGAGAATGAAAGATGATGATAAAGAGATACAGAGTAGGGAAGAAAAGGGAACTCCCAGTAGATTTCTCAGTAAAGCATGAAATGGTTTTTTTTGTTGTTGTTGTTGTGAGGGTAGGAAGCAAGCAAAGGCATGAGGGCTTGGGGAGATAAAACAGTTACTGTGGGGAATGGGACAGAGAATCCATTAGGGAATAAAAGGCTTGCCTTACTCATGTAATGGTCCAGATGATATGAGACAACATACATTTATCATGGACCTAGTCAGTGTGGTCGCATGCCTCTTCCAGCAGTTTCAGCACCCCATGTATGGGAGCAGAGGAGGGTGGCAGGAGTAATCTGGAGTTAGAATCTGGAAAAGTTATGAGTGACAACAAGACAAGGGATTCAAGTAGAGGATACTGTTCATTAAATTGGTTAACTACATGGTAAAGACGAAAGTAAAGCAAAAGCAAGGATGATAACCTGGTAAGGTATTTGGGGTAGAGAGACTGAAGGGCATAGGAAAATGAAGACTAGCTTAGGAAAAGTGAATCACAGGGACAGAGGGAATGAGAGGAGGTTAACTTCTTGAATCGACAAACTAAGAACTTGGTTTTTCAGATGACCTCCAGAGCCATGTGAAATCTTAAACCAGAAAATATAGCCATTGGGGCCAGTCAAATGTACTTTCTAGGTCAGTAGCAACATATACTATTCAACAGCATACTGGCTGAGTTGTGTGATGGGTCAAAAAAGCCATATTCCAGGGCCTCCTGCTCTTCAAGCTCTGGCCCTAATTCCACCCAGAGTCACAAATCATATTTCAAGGTTAGTAGTTCCCCCCATGACACCTTTCGCTCAGTGGAACAGCTCTTGGAACATGGAAGAATAGAGAGCATAAGAATTTTAACTGTATCAAATGACTCACTTGCCTAAAAGCTTACAATTATTTTGCACATACACTCAGGAATCCTACCTTATGATGTCCCAAGATTAGGCCTTTTCTAGCCCACAAGGCAATTGTGGGGACTAACTAAAGAATTTTGGAAAATACTTGTGGTTTCTGGAAAAGAGAATTAATACCTATGAAGAAACATTAATGGAATTGGAATAAGAGGAAGTGTGGTACAATGAAAATAGTATTCAGCTGAGAGTCAAAAGACTTGGGCTCCATTCCTTACTCTACTACTAGCTCACTATGTATCAGTCAGCAAATAACTTTACCTCTTTGGGCTTCAGTTTTCTTATTTTAAAAAAGCCCTTCTAGCTCTGAAATTCAAGAATTCCAACTTAACAAAAGATATGGAAAAGGCTTAAAAGTCATCTACAAACATAAAATAATTATGTTCCTCATCAACCCAGAAGACTAAATCCAAAGAAGAGGGCTTAAATGGCAACAGAAGATATTTAGCAAAGACATAAGAAAAAAGTTCAGTATAGTAATTCATTATCCTTACTATGAGAATTACTTCTTGCCTGGAATTTTTTTAGATTAAGTTCTATGTGGAAGCAGGAATACAGATTAGGAGACCTCTGGAGATTTATTGTAGAACTCTTCAAAATTATCTGTTGATAAAACATAGAGCAAAGGAAAAAAGAAATTTTTTTTAAAAAAGTAATTAATGAAATGCTTTGATGATATTAAAGTGATGTATAAATATGAATAGCTATTATTGGGAGAAATATGGGAGATTTTTGCAATTATGGTTCAGTAAGAGCCCAAGATGGCAGCTCCAGTGACAGGCTAGCTCCAAGATGATCATTACGTAAACACAGTATCATGCAGTCCTTTAATCCTCATATATTTTTTGGTCTCAGCTTTACCAGATAGGTAGCAACAGTCATGGTGACAAGGCATGGAGGATGATGAGTTGTGAGGAGGACTACAAGGTGCACACATAGCCAAAGGTAACTCTCTGGAACTTTTGGGAGAGTCTTTTTGAGGGGTAGCCAGAGAATTGCAGAGTTTGGATGTGTATGAATGGCTTAGAAGATTCACATGGGCTTCAAAGTTATGTCAGAAGTGGCTTTACTGGCTCAGTTAAGGTTTCATTTTCTAAAGAGTTATTTTTCCAGTACGTTATTACACATGAAGAAAAAATTTAAGAAACTATTTGAGGCGACCTCAACTTGAGAATTTCCAGCTTTTTCTGTATGTGTATGTGTGGTGCTTTATAAAAAAAAAAAATATACGGTGTCCTTTGAAAGTTGTTTTTGGTGAAAGGGAACCTGAAGTTTCTTGCCCTTGAGGCTTTGCTTTTTAATGAATCACTATGAGAAGAACACAGGCCAAAATCTTCCTGAGTTACTCACACACCACCTAATTCAGATCCTTGCACGAACGGCAGCTGTGAACAGGAAGTGGGGTAGGGGAGTGCCCACAAGCACGTGAGGATGGAATCAAAGGCAACTTCTATGAGATCATCAAGAAAATGATATGCCCTAGGAGCATATGAACTCAAATTTGGTCCTAAACCTTTCAGAGCTTCACCAAGAAGGCTGATATCTGTCTTTGTTAGATTTCATGTTACAAGTTCAAAATCTTGACAAATTCAGTATCAGAACAAATCCAGAAAAAAAAATTCACAGATATAAATAGCTTTGGACATCAAAGGAATGAATAACAACTCAATAGCTATTAAAAAGACAACACAAAAACTTGGGCTACTTAAACATTTTTAGTCATCAGAAAACTAGTATGAAATATTGCTGCCTCAAGACTAGAATTCAACAAAGTATTCACAACAGGCTATCAATGAAACAAAGAAAGCTAAAAACAGGACAAACCACAATCAATACTACCAGAGACTTAACAATTTGATACACACTCATAAGTTATAAATGATCACACCACCTCTGGTAATTATTCACAAGTAATCTATTACCTAAATAAAAAATGGCAATACTCCTACAGCTGACCATAACCTCCTATCATTCTATCTCTACTCATACCTCAACCCACAGTGTTAAATGTTTTTGATCTCTATGCTACATTTGACCCTGCTGAGTACCCTCTCTCTAGCTGAATGCTCTCTTCTCTCTGAGTTACAGAAATCCCTTCTAATTCTGCTGTCTTGTCTAACCACTCCTCAAATTTCCTTTGCTAGCTCATTATGCATATCATGCCCCATTAGGATGAGCATTCTCCAAGAATCTGACCTGGGGTTCTCTTTTCTCCTAAACTCTCTCTCTCTCAGTGATCTCATCCATTCCATGGATTCAATTATTATGGATCCAGATGCCTCACAGATCTATATATATACAGCCCCAATGAGCTTCAGTTCCACATCTCAAATGTCTAATGGATATTTCAAATTGGCCATCTCAAAAAAAGTCATCTAAAACTCAACGTACAAAACGGAACTCATTATGTTCCTCCCCATCCCTCTTCCAATTCCAAATTTCCACAAAAGGTACCGTCATTCTTCTAGTTGTTCAGGTTTGTAATACTGACATTATTCTCAACTCCTGATTCTCAGTCATTCCACACAGCTAATTGGTTGCCACATCTTTCTATTTTCACATCTGTCCTCTTCTTTCTACTCATAGAGTCAACACCTAAGCTCAGGACCTCTTCACCTCTTATCTAAACTACTACAATGGCCTCTTAAATGGTTTCTGTGCTGTCTTTCTCTCTATTGCAAATCATCTTCCACACAAATGCTGAAATAATTTTCCTTAAGCACAGATGTGACTTTGCTCCCCTAATGAATAAACTCCAGTAATTTCCTATTGTCACTGAGGTAAAACATAGACCCCTCTGTTTGCATTTTTGAAGTTCTTCACAAACTGGCTCAAACCTATCTTTTCAACTTCATTACCTCATTAACTCCCTTTCCTATACAGTATGGTCCATTCAAATTGTCCTTCCATCTGTTCCCCAAACATAACACTTCATCTCTCATCTTCATGCCATGTCTGGAATACATTCCTTCCTCACTTCTGCTTCAGAGAATCCCTTTCTAGCTTCAAGATGCAACTCAAAGCACCAACTTCTACACAACCTTTCCTGTTCTTACCAACTGCTAGTGTCCACCCTCCCTCCCTGGTATTACTAGCTTTGTATTTGAGAGCAGAGATTGTTTCTTTGCTTTTATATCCACAGTGCCCAGCACATATAAGATGCTTAGTACTGCTTAATGATTGAGTGATGTCTTCTGACCTTTCAGGGAGAGAGGGGGTCTCACTGATGGTGCAGTGAAAAGTAGCCTGGACTCAAGGGAAATTGGCTCTGCCTATCTGACCTCTGAAAGAGCTAATCTAATCTTTTTGGTAAATGCAGGAGTTTCAGGTGGTTTCTAATAGTGTTTCATGCTTCATCCCATCTAGCCATCCCACCTTTGCCCAGTCAACACAGGCATCATGACATCTAACCTACTCATCTCTCCCCAATAGAAACAGCAACACTCCAGACCGAAATTTCAAGAGACTTTGTCCACTCCACTCCAGAGGAGTTAATCTACTCAACCTTACTTTAATTTTCTATACATAAGCAACCCAAGATCATGCTTCATCCCATACAGCCAAGCAGCAAAGCCTAAGCAGCATGGGGTACCTTGCCATCTGCCTTGATGCCAAGAGTATATCCTACACTCCACCTCAAGTTTTCTACCTCTTGCTCAGGGAATAATATCAAAAGCAACATTACCAATGCTACTGGAAAGGGCAAGACAAGAGACTGCTTTATGGCTCTACTCATAACCCCTATCATTAGACCAAAGCTCCTTTTCCTGGTTACTACTTCCCAATATGTGTTATATTTCCCATTATTACGTAAACTTTTTGAAAGCAAGGCCTATCTAGGTCTTCCTTTTTTTGTGTGTCTCTATAGCTAAATATAGTACAGAGTAGGTGCTTAATAAATTTAGTTTCACATCATGTATACTAATCAGACAGTTGAATGTTTTTCTAGGCAACGTGGTGATGTTGTGGTATAAAGATGAACAAAATATGATCCCAGATTCCAAGGAGCTTATAGTCTAAAAGGAAAGATAAAAATGGCTATAATACAAGTTAGAATAAAATAAATAACTAGGAAAAATACAAAGGGCCTCCTGAGGAAGGTTAAGTGATCAGGAAAGGCTTCACTGATGAAATGGAGACTAAAATGTGCCCTGAAGAAAGGTAAGGATTTAAAGAGACTACTGAATACTGGCACAGTGAATTACAACAAAGAAGGATGATATAAACAAAGATACAGAGGCAGGAAAAAGCAATATGCATTCAGGAAACTGGCTGTAATGTAAAGAGTATGAAGGGAGATCCATTAACTATAACTCAAATACTCAAATGCATTGATGATCTTATCCATTTCAGGCGTGGGGAATCTGTGGCCTTGAGAACACATGTGGCCCTCTAGGTCCTCAAATGTGGCCCTTTGACTGAATCCAAACTCCACAGAATAAATCTTTTTTATTAAGGATTATCAGCTACCACTTCCCCTCAGTTTTCTCCCACTGCAGTTAATGGGGGAACTACAGAAAATACTAACCCCAGAAAGTTACAGAAAACTGAAAATCATTTTGCTCTGTCATTAAAAAAGGTCCAAGATACATCCTATCTCTTACCAACCATGAGAATTTCTATTTCTTGATGAGAGGGACAAAAATCACAATATCAGTAACCCCGCATTAAGCACCAAGGCTCTGTGGTTCTATACCACTGATAATCATAAAAGAAATATTTTTTGTAGAAATATCAGCAGATGAAACTTTGCTAATGACTTGGTTGGGGTTCTTCATACAGGAAAGTAAATCTGGAGGATAAGGACAGGCCACTGAAAAGGAAAAATACTAAGTCATATTCCCAAGGGAACTTCCTCCTTTCATTTCTCTAACTATTCTTTAAAGTTCAGAGCACAGGAACACAGATTACAGACTGGAAGGCACCTTAGAGGTCATGAATTACAGTCACTTCATTTCATAGGTGAAGAAACAGGTCCAGAGGGGTTAAGAAAGTTGTTGGAATTTGAACCTGGGTCAAGTAATCTGACTCCAAATCTAATGCTCTTTAGATCTTTTAAGATTAAACCCTGGGGATAGGATTAGAAAATATTTTGGGAACAACTGAGCAAAAGAATGAAAGATGATTAAGTCAGAGTGAAACCTTGAGAACAATTTCAGATGAGACTCCAAAATAAGACTGACTTAAGGAAACAGCTTGGATCATGATTTTCATTTTCATCTGAAGAGGTGACACCCAATAACAGGCAAAGAGTTTGGCAAAAATTCACCAATATACTTGCCATGTTTACATACTGATATAATCTCCAAGTCAAGTAAGGAATTGGCTTGATTCAGTCTGAAAAGACCTAAGCCCTGGGCAGACCACCTTTAAAAGAAACATTGCTTATTTTAGTCCCAAATTACAAGTCAGCAACAGTGAAAATCTGAGTCTTTCCTAGGAGATTGGGAGGCGAAGAAGACAATTGAAGAAGTACCTGCCAACTTATCAGTCAAAAAAAGAAACTACCTCCTAAAGAAACTACCTTTCCCTGATAGGGAAAGACTAGAAGTTTTCCAATAAATACAGGAGTAAAGCAAAGATGTGGCCCATCTCAGGTATCCCCAAAATTGCTAACAACAGGAGTAAGATGAGAGAAGGGAATTAAGACATAAACATCAGCAAAGATACCAAATTTTTCCTATTTACTAGTGACATGATGGTTTACTTAGAAAGCCCCATAAATTCTACCTCTTAACAAAGAGAGGTTGAATTAGAAGTTCAGAATGCATTTTCAGACATAGCTAATATGTAGATCTATTTTGTATAATTCACTTATCTGTTACAACAGAGTGCTCTTTTTGGAGAACAGGAGGAGTTATGGAAGAAACAGAAGGTTGGAGGGATACTAATATTAAAATTTTTATTAAGAGGAAGAAAATATAAAAAAACATTAATAGACACAGGAATCAGAACAAAGTTCAAAAGGGAACACTGATGGTTAGAGAAATGTTGGAACTACCATGTCCTATTTTCCTGTTCTTCTATGTATAGGGAAATGCTCATATTAATAGCATATAATAGCAAAATATAAAATAAATCCACAAAAAAGTATCATCATCTCTATAAAATCCAGAAAAAAATGTAAAAGTACTTATTTACTTAGAGTGAATATAAAATGCATAAAATATTCTAGTCAATTTAAGATACAAATATAATCACAAAGCACTCCTTAAGAAAATAAGGAAATGACAAATAGATGGATATCCAAAGTACAACCAATATAATGTCAATTTTAAAAAACGATACTACTTAATTTATAGATTTAGTGCTAAACCAAATCACCAACCAAACCAAAATCAATTTAGAAGAACAAAAGTCCTAGAAACAAGAATGAAAAGAAAAAGGAATGAAGGGGCAATGGCACTTCCAGACCTCAAATTATACTACAGATCATCAAAACAATTTGGAAATGGCTAAAAAAATGGAAAAATACATTAATGGAATAGACTAAAAAAGCAAGTTTCAGAACTACGCAACTCAGGATTTGATAAACCTAGGAACTTAAGTTGAAGAAGAACTGTCTATTTGATAAGAACTGCTGGGAAAAATGAAAAGAAATTTCACAGAAATTCTGCTTACAAAAACATCTTAGATCCTTTACCATAACAAACTCAAAATGGACATATGACATGAATATTAAAGGTCATACTATACAAACATTTTTTAAAGAAATATTTTGATCAAGTAAAACTTCATAACCAGGGACCATTACAAAAGACAAGTAATTTCAATTACATTAAACTGAAAAAATACACAAACAAAATCAATGCTACTAGGGTAAGAAAAGAAGTTATCAAGTGGGGAAAAACTATCTGCATCAAATATCTTTGATAAGGATATGATATCCAAGGACTATCAAGGAAATTAACACATGTATATGTATAAGAACAAAAGTCATTCCCCAATGAAAAAGTGATCAAAAATATGACCAGTTCTCAAAAAAATGACAAACTATTAACAATTATTTGAAATACTGCTCCAAATAACTAATAATAAGAGAAATGCTCCAAAACAAACCTGAGGTTTCATTTCCTACCTAGGAACTGTCAATCAATCACCAAGCACTCAGTAAATACTAGCTACGCTCCAAGAAAGGTAAAACCACAAAAACAGTCCCAGCCCCCAAGAAGCTTACAAACTAATGAGGGGCACAACATATAAATAATTAAGTACATACACAATAGATATAGAGTAGAAAGAAGGCAACTAAAACAAGGATCTAGTGCCTAGGGGGATCAGGGAGGCCTCCTGCACAAGGTGCCACAGTAGCTGACTCTTGAGAAACAGGGCTGTCAAGAGGCAATGGTGGGGAAGGAGAGCAATTCAGGCATGAGGGCCAAGCAGTTAAAAGGCATGAAGACACAATGGAGTATAGTGTGCAAGAAAGAGCAAATAGAAACAGCAATAAAAATACAAGAAAACAAACAAAAACCCACAAAAAACAATGCAACTAAATGCCTGGCTCCAAAAATCAGAAAATTCCCTTTCCTTCCTTCTTTGCAGAGGTGGGGAACTATGGTTGTAGAACACTGTATAAGCTTATCAGACTCAGCAGATACGTTGGTTAGTTTTTCTAGACTGCTTTTTTCTTCCTTTCATTGCTTGTAGGCAAGACAGCAAAGATATGAACTTGTGGATCAAAGCAATATAAAAACAAAAAATATTAATAAAAATAACATTTTTAAGAAGCTAACTTCTAGAAGCAGCAGTCTTCCCAGTTGGCCGACCAAGCTACCAACAAATCTCATTAGACATTCCAACTGGTGGGTATGCTTGAGCTGCTTGGGACAACAAGACCCCGTTATACTGCCAAGACACATGAGGCCTCCTCCCCCTCAATTGCCTCATGTGGCTGACAGCCCAATTCATACTGGTGATCATCAACAAATGCAGTACCAGTTACAACAGCAGCCAGTGCTGGCCCCAGTTAGATAAGTCTTAGCAAACAACGGGGTCTCTTTTGAGTTCTAGCCTTCTTCTTATATTTGGAATGATGTGGAATTAACCATGGTACAGTCTGGGAAGGCAGAATGGTGTCATCTATTGCCAGAGTAAATGAAGGAGATGGTAAAGCAGGCAAGGGATTCTTCCAAAAACCATATTTTCGTCACACTGTAGAGTTTGACCATGAGGATGTGAAATACCCTAGTTATCCCAGCCAGGCAACATCTAGATTGCAGGTAGTCAATTTTTACATACCCTAGAAGCAACTCACTAAATTCCCACTACAACAATTAAGACCATGAAGACTACTCAGCACTCTGAGTGAAATGCCCCTGAAAACTTGGGATGGCACCAGTTCACGGTAATTGCTGCCTTTCATTATTCTTGCTATGTGCACCAACTGTGAAGAACACATCACAAACACAGAGAGAGGTTAAAATGAAAACACTACATACCTGAGGTAATCTAATCAGACCAAGTTTCTTTTACCAGAGGCAGAAGAGAGTACACACAATACAGAAATATATAGAGTAGCTGCTAGATCCCTAAGTGTACCCCTTGAACTCCAACTTTTTTTACATATGATATCCTTACCTAATTTACTTATGACTGAAATATTCAAAAATGGGATCTGCTTACCCTGAATCAGTACATTTGTGAAGAGCATCAGGTCGCTTTCCTTCCCCGAACACAGATCTGGGTAAGTCCCAGTATTCAAGAACAACAACAACAACCTGTTATATCTGGGCTTTCCTGTTCCCTCATAGTTGTTAACACTTGCCACTTCTTGAAATTACTTTGTATTCTTTTGCAGTTACTTATCTGTTTATATATTCATATACCTTCAGCAGAAATATAAGCTCCTTGATAAGAGGGACTGTTTCTTTCCTTTTTTGAGGGTCTTTGTATTCCTGATACCTAGCATGTACCTTGTACATAAGTAAGTATTTAGTAAACATTTGGCAAATTGAATTTACCAGATCCAGATCAAGAATGAATTTTGTTAAGAGCAGATATTCAGAGTTTACATTAGTATTATTTTTTAAAGCTTACAGAGTACTTTCCTAACAGCACCCCTATGAAAAAGATATTGCAAGTATTATCCCTGTTCTAGATATTGTGAGACTGAAGATCAGTGGGGTTATATTACTTGTTCAAGATCACACTGCTAATAAATCCTAGAGTTGGGATCCAAACATTCTATCTCTTCTCCAAACCCAGTGTTCTTTTCAGAGACTTCACTTAAGAGAGCCCACTCATTGGGTCATAAACAAGAGGACAGGTCTAATTAAGGACAGAAACTAGGCTCTGCTACTTCACCTAGAGCAGAAATCATGTATATCTTTGATCAGTGATCTGGATCCTTCACCAATGTGGGCCACTAAAGGCCATGGGATCTTCAACAGGCTGACGCCATCAAGAGGGAAATTATCAGTATCTATTCCGGATCACTGCTTTGGCCCTGAATGGGGAATTGTGAGGGGACCAAGAGGCTGAGAATAAGGATGGAGAAGGTGGGGGGTGGAAATTCTCCCAAGCACATCTTATTTAACTTCAAAGAAGAAGGCTGGGTGTTTCTGGGCAGCCCAAACCTCTCTCAATGCACCAAGTTCTGATGTCCAATATAACTATCTTCTAATAATTAATGTTTTGACATCAAAGCCAAAAGCGCTTGGGTCTGTAAACCATCCCCAGTCCCTAGCTTAGGACCTGCCCGTATTTTATCCTGTCTCTTTATTTAAATCCCAAAACCACACACAGGCAAAAACATTAATGGGAAACTTGGAAACTTTTTTTGATTACTAAAGTGTACCTTTGATGTCTCCCCCCCTTCCAAAAAAATTGTTTTGTTCCTTCTCCCTGCTTTTCCTTTCCCCCCAGGACTGAAAAGGGACACAAAGCAGATGTCATGTGGCCAGCCAGCCCTCTGGGTGTGCTGCTGTTAGTGACAAGAGAAGAGAGAATGGAAGGAATGGGGGAGGGAAGGCTCTATAATCAATCAGCTGCATAAGCTTGTGAGATCAAAGGCTCTGAAAGCAGCAAAGTCACACACTGTTTAACATGAGGGCGGAAACCATCAAACTCCTGCCACCACCACCACTACCACCAAGACACTGCACCCCACCCCCAAACTCTGCCTAGGCAGAATTGGCAGTTATGCCAAAGGAGTCACTTTGCTGAAATGTAAGGTCCTGGGGTTAAAGGATTTTCTTAACAGGAATCTTCTTCCCACTGGGCAAAGAATATGTACAGGGAGACTGTGGTCCCCCTCATATAGAAATATAAACCCAGGCCTATCTGACCTCAATTGTCTATGCACTCCTGAACTCAAGAAATTCGGCAAAAATAGCCATTAGTAAGTCCCTGGAAAAGCAGGGTAGAAGTCTTAGGCTGGAAGGCAGAACATGCAAAATGCCTACAATCATTTCAGAAAGAAGAATCGAGCTGGAGGAATTTTCCCTAGAGTCCTAAAAACTTGCTAGGGATAGGCTACCCAGATAGAAGAGGCAGCATGAGGGAAGTCTATGGCTTTTACATAGGTATCAGGCTAGTATTCATCACATGCTACTGGTTTTGGTAGCAAGAAGCTTAAACAAAAGAGACAAGCTATACTTCATAAGATGGTCAAAACACTGAATAGAAGGAGTTCCTAAAGGGCCTGAGGATCACTGGTATTTCTGACTGACCAAGAGCAGCCATGGTTTTCCTTCCAGTGCTAATTCATGACCAAGGTCACATTCCTTCATTTAATAAATATTTACTGAGCACTTACAATATGAGGTCCCATGCTAAGCATTATTTTGGGGAGGGCAGGCTGAGGGGCAGAAAATATTAAAAAGATATGAAACGAAACCTTTCTTACCCTCAAGAACCTTATTCTCAATGGGACTTAGTGACTATACGAAGGAATGAAGATAAGAAAGGCAGACAGCCAAAGTTGATTCTGAAATCATGATCTGAGAGACGGTAAAACAATGTTAAAGGTGAAGTCTCCCAACTTGTTGAGTGATAAAATTTATGATTTAGATTCAGAGGATCTGAAAGAAATAGAAGCTAGATTCTTTCTGAGAATGAGAAGCTGAAAGGGATCCTCTGAAAGATGAAAACAAAACTTTAAGATGAAAGTATACGAAGTCTTCTGTTTCAAACTATATCCTTTCCTCTCATGGATCCCTTCCCAGGAAAAGTAAAATTGACTCAATGAAGATATACTTGACTAACTGACCCTTTCCATTAGTGGACTCTGAGTTAGCAGACCCTGGGAGAACAAAGGGTTGGATCTTTGACCAAAGTATCTCTACTATGATGCTGTTCCACCCAATTGTAATGCTATAATGCAATCAAGATCAATATCTATAAGGAATAGGAATACAGAGAAATTTAGAAAAAGCTGTATGAAATAATGCAAAGGAAAAATACAGAACAAAAAGAAAAGAGTATACACTGACCACAATATAAAAAGCAAACAAAGGGACAAATGAACAAAAAGAAAATTAAAGAGGAAGTGAAATGTAAACATTTTTATGATGAGATTTGTAATAAAATGTAGAAGGCCATAAAATATATTGGTTTTATTGACATTTAAAATTAATCTGATAGTCGAGAACTGAAACTGTGGGGATGCATATCAACTGGGAAATGACTGAACAAATTATGGTATATAACTATAATGGAATACTACTGCGCTGTAAGAAATGATGAAGAGGATGGTTTTAGAAAAACCTGGGAAAACCTGTATGAACTAATACAAAGTGAAGTAAACAGGAACAGGTGAACAATTTATACAATAACAGCAACACTGTAAAGATAATCAACTTTGAAAGACTGAGTAACAATGACCTGTTTCATTTCCAAAGGATTTATGATGAAACACGCTATCCACTTCTAAATAGAAAGATGACAGACTCATATTGCAAAATTAGGTATTTTTCTCTTTTTATTTATCCTTTATTTGGGGGATGGGACATGATTAATACAGGAACTTGTTTTTCATGACTACATATCTGAAATAGGTTTTGCTTTTCTTGACTTCTCAATGGGTGAAAGGGGCAAGTGAAGGAGAAAATTCACAACAAAAAATAAAATTGAATTTAAAAAAATAAAACTAATTTTTGATTTTGATTTTTAAAACCCCAAAGTGCCTAATTCACAGCCTCTATTACGACATAACCGGGTAGACCTTCTATAACTAGCTTCAGTGCATATCTGGGATAAGAAAAGTCAATCCTCACAGTAGATTGGCAGATTGTAGATTGATTCAGCCTAAAAGGCTAATCTGTCTTCTCCTATCAAATCCATAGCCCTTTTCAACTAGTCTGAGCCAGCAAAACCATGGAATCACTAAGAAAGAGAGAAAGATGAAAATATAAGCACAATCAGATATTGCCAAAAGGCCCTAGAGATCGTAAAGAATAAGATATGTCAGAGAAAGCAGGTTTGTTTGAGAAGGAGAGCACTAAGAGATCAAGAAATGGCCATGAATGGAATGTTTGTATTAGAATACATCTTTCTGACAGGGTTATATCAAGTCTTCCTCTCAATATTAATTCCAACTGGCTTAGGAAAGAAACAGTCACATGGGCTGACAGATGGGGTCAAGAAAGGGCTGGCTTCTAAAAAAGCAAGAGGGCTCAAAACGGGCCCAGCAGCCTTCACATCTGCACTAATGATCAGGAAGGGGGAGGGGAAAGGAGGATAAGCAGTACATCAATGAGATTCCCAGACTACAGGAAACAGGGAGGTGTTGAAAATATCAGAAAGAACTGAAGAATCACACAAAGGGACTAGGAGAGGCCCATGAAAGAAACTACAATAAGAAAATCGACCCATCTAATCCAGAACTGAAAATCAGCCCTGGCCAGCTGACCCTAGAGTTTGGGAGAAAGAAACTGGCCATAAGCAATTAAGACACTGAGTATAGTTACACATGGCTCTGTGCTAAACATGGGGAAAAAGCACTTATAAATTTATTCTGTAATAACGATAATAACAATAGTATCAACCCCTCAAAACCCCAACCCAGCCTTGGGAGAGGGTAAGGGAGCGGGTTATGGGAAGGGAAAGGATAACAGAGAAGGGGAATGCTAGCCAGTCTGATACACAGTATATTCTAAACACTAGGGTCCTACAAAACTGGCAGCTGTTATTACTGAGCCAATGCCAGTGATGTTTGAAAGACAATAGGAAAAAGGAGAAGTGTCACAAGATTAGAGAAGAACAAATGTCCTATTTTAAGGAAGGAAGAATGGAAAGAAGGAAAGGAGGAAGGGAAGAAGTGATGGGGAGAAGGGTAAGAGAGAAAGTGAGAGAGAAAGGAAGGGAAGCAAAAAGGTTGGAAAGAAGGAACAAAGGAAGACAGGAAAAGAGAAAGAAAGAAAAAAGATCATTGGAAAAATTCTAAAATAGCACATAATTGACTATATTTAGGTCCTGATTACAAAGAGCCAACATGGCTTCATCCAGTCAAAAAGCACTTACTATATCCCAGACACTGGGGTAAGCACTGAGGAAACAAATACAAACCAAATGACAGTCTCTGCTTTCAAGGAACTTACTTTCTAATGGAGGGAGAGGTGCCCACACAGTCCAGAGAATGAAGGCTGGCTAGTGCAGGTTCTTCCTCAAAACAGAAGTTCCAGAAGAACTCACCAGTGGGAAAAGGAGGCTGCAAGAGGAAGCAGCTGAGGGATTGGGGCAAAGTCTGAAGAAAGAGAAAGTGATGACAGACTAATCTCATATCCTTTTTTGACAAAATTACTAAATTAGCAGATGAGGGAACTGATACCTCAATTTTGGCAAAACTTTTGATAAAATAACTCATACTATTTTTATGGAAAAGATGGAGAGATAGGGATTAGATAACACAATTAGATGGATTCAGAAAAGAGTTGTTAATTGGGTTAAATGTCATTGTGGCAGGAAGTCTATAGTAAAGCATTCCAGGCATCTATGCTTTGTCTTATGCTATTTGATAAAAATATGTCAATTACTTGGATAAAGGTATTCATGCTAGGCTCACTAAGTATGCAGGTGAAACAAAGTTGGGAGGGGTAACTAACACAATGGATGACAAATCAGGACCCAAAGAATCTTGAAATACTGGAGCATTCAGCTCAATCTAATAAGTTGAAATTTAATTGAGATAATTGTGAAGTCTTACATTTGGGAATAAAAAAATCAGCTTCATAAGCATGGAGATAACATAAAAATTGGGAATAAAACAACAAAGGTAGTGATGCCTAACAGAGACTGAGATGAGAGTATAAAATCAGTTACCAAACATTTATTAAGCACCCACTATGTGCTAGAGAATGTGCCAAGCGCTAGGTTCTAAACTGGGACAAATCAGATCTCTTGTGAGAGCTAAATGATGTAGGACTTTCATTCTTGGAACAGGGATGGGTTGGATCTTTTCTCTACAAACATATATTAACTGTATTGTAACTACACAGATGTCACACAAAGGGTATAGAAACTAGATATTTTAAGAACAGGAAGTTATACATCACTTGGCTAGTGACTGGGGCAAGAGATACAAATCCTGGCCCAAATATAAACAGAACAAAATAATCCTGCAACAGCACTCACAAATCCAATATAAAAGATCAATTGTCTTTGCTTTGGTTAATCTTGCTTTTCAGGCTACTGCCTAATCCTTCTTTTCCCTGCCAAAATTCTCAAATGTGACATCTATGCCTATATCCATCATCTCTACTTCCTATTCACCCATTTTCTTTGCCCCTCTAACATAGCTTCTGCCCATGCCAATATCCCAACATTTCTGTTACAAAAGGTCATGAATGAACTAACTACCATATCCAATGTTCTTCTCTCGGTTGTCCTCCTCATTGACCTCTCTCCTGACATTACGGAAAACCTATCTGAAACTCTTATCATTCCTTCACCTCTTACACTGTATGATGCCAGTTTTTCCACTGGTGGGCTCCTGTTTTTCTCCCCAAGTCTTGCTGTCTGATAGTTCACTGATGTAACTTCAAATACCACTTTTACACTGATGGCTTCTATGGTGACATCACAGTTCTGACTTCTCATAGCAGTGACAGGCCGTGTGCCAACTCAAGATATCTTCACCCCAGGCCCAAGATGTCTAAAACGGCATGTCTTCTCCCACTAAACAATCACCCAGCATTACTATTAGTGGTATCACCAATGTCTCATTCTTCAAGGATAAAAAACTCTGGAGCTGCTTTTGATCACTCTCTCTACTTTAATATCTACCTTCAGTTTTTCATCAATTCCTGTTATTTCTTCCTTTAAAATATGCTGAGTATAAAAATTACTTGGGTCCAGCAATAACTTTCATGTGGTTTCATTCTGTGTCAGCAAGGTTTATGCTTCTGCAGACACTAGACTTTGACCAGATGAAACCAGAAAAAACTGTTTCCCCCACCTTCAGTCAGTTCTCCGTCAGCTGAATGCTGAATTTCTTGACATACACATGTTGTAACTGATCAATTTCTGTTGGGTCTTTAATTGTGACTTTTAAAAATGTACATTAATAACTCCATAGAAATGTGCAAAAGTAGTATCTCATAAAGAGCACAACTCAATGACTATTAGAGATAATACAGCATCTGTTAGTGTGGCAAGTCAAGGGTTTCAAGGATTACTCAAGCTCATAACCAAACAGGATGGGCTGCACTAAACTGCAAAGGAAAGTGCTGCTGAAAACAAAACACAACAAAAATCCACCAAGAATTTATACTGCTGCGAAACAGCCTAATTAATGCTTTGAAAACAAGCAAAAACCTTTAGACAGACTTGTCAGCTGACAGGGTTGTTACTGATACTTCTACGCCATAATGTAGGCTTCTTGAAATTGGAAGAATAATAACAAGGCCACTGTTTATAACAGTTTATAACCACTGTTATAAAGAAGAATGCTCCTCATGGACAAAACAATATAAAGACTGATTGAAAAAAAGATCAATTTACAGATGAAACTCACCTGTTCATTCAAGACCATGCTAAAACTGTTGCAGGAAGCCTTTGAATCTGCTGCCCTGACTAGTTTCAACTCCATAGAACAAGATGCCCCTGCCAGGATGAGCTCATCACTTCTAAACTCAGCACTATGCTGGCGACTCAAGCTTTGACTGACACCACTTCCCCCAGCCTCCTCTCCTCTCTAATTGGAGGGCTGGAGGATGGAGTATCACACTCTTCCCAATACTTTCCTTTATAGAGGGCAGAAATTCCATTCTGCATATGCTGCTATTTCTGGTTTCAATTTCATGGAACAAGATGTCCCCATACTAGGTATCCCCTGGGGTCCTCCTCCCCCCCTTTTCTATCTTCTTTTCTGTGTTCTCTCTCTCTTTAAGGGGATAAGTTCCTTTACAGCAGGTACTGTCTCTTTATTAATCAGCACAATGCCTGGCACATAGTAAGCACTTAATAAACATTTATTAGATTAACTGGACTGGCAGAAGAAAGTCTAGATGAGCCTGTAAGATGTGGAATCAAAAAACTGTAAAATATCCACCCAAAAAATGTTTCAAGGATGTTTTTACTTCCATTGGGTCTGAAACTTTTGTCCACATTAAGGGAATGATGGACTTTGACAAACATAATGATAGACTAAGAAGCAAAATTGTTCAGAACTTATAGAAACTCCTAAGGGAAGATGGAATACTATAATAAGGCTTTGCACCATACCACATGGCATCTAAGGTTAAGAAACTTATCTGAGAGATGGAGATAAATATCCTTCAATGGCCTGGAAACCTAATTTAAATTCCATTGAAAATCTAAGGGAAAAATTAGCTCAGCCAAAAATTGGTTTACTATATAATGTGATAAAATTGTGATTTCATGACAGAAAATTAAATAATACGTGTTAAAATCTTGTGAAATCAATGTCAGGTCATGTAAAACAGGTAATACAGCAAAAGGACATTTTGCAGATTAAAAATTTTTTTGAAGATGTAAATTTACTTTGCCTCCAATAATTCATTTACCCACAGCTGTAATACAGTTGCTATTTGCTTTCTATTAGATGGTAAAAGGCATCAACCCATATCTCTGTATTTCTCCATCCTTAATTTCTCACATCTTGGACTCTTGCTTCTCATTTTTGAAAATTATAATTTAAAATATACTAAAACAAATCAGCCTAATGGCCTTGAATTTAAAGTCACACTTGCAAGTCCATACAACTGGCACTAGAATGTACTGTGTGTGTGTGTGTATCTGCATGTGTGTGCATGTGTGTTCGTCCTTCATTGCCAAAGAAGATCATTCCATTAGAGAAATGATGACATGACTTGCACTTGACTTTGTTCTGAGTGAGGGAGGGCTGTGCAGGTCACCAGCCTCACTTCTCCTCCAGAGCCATCTGAATCCAGTGACCAGATATTCATCAGGATGACTGGAGGTGACCCAGGATGAGGCAGTTGGGGTTAAGTGACTTGCCCAAGGTCACACAGCTAGTGAGTGTCAAGTGTCTGAGGTGACATTTGAACTCAGGTCCTCCTGACTCCTACACTGGTGCTCTATCCACTGCACCACCTAGCTGCCTCCGGAATATAATACAGCAAAAAGCTGGAGAAAAGGCTTTGTGTTCAAATATCAGACTTGCTACTTAACCATCTACGTGACTGGGACAAGTCACTTCACCGTTTTGGCCCTCAGTTTCCACATATGTAAAATGAAACAGTTGTACTAAATGAGCTCCAAGGTCCTTTTCAGGTCGAAATCCACTATGATTCATTCCTTTATTCTTTATTCATGCTGTCACTATCTTTGTTTAGCTCTTCACTACTTCATACCTAGATTACAGTAACACTACTAACTGATCTCCTTGCCTATAGCCTCTTCTCACTATAATGCATCTTGCTGCCATATTATCTTAATATTGTTTTCTCTATTTTACTCCCCTTTACCATTAAGAAGGCATAATGGTTCCCATTTTCTAAAGTACCACACTCAAACTCTTCTACCTGTTTTTTTCAAGGTCTTCCATGATGTCTATTCAACTTTACTTCTCAGTAATAACAAATATAACTCCTCTGCTCCTGTCAGAATGCTCTTTCTATTGTACACAACACACGGCACACTAATTTCCATTTGTGAGCCTCTGCTCCTGATGCTGCCTCTGCCTATAACACACTGATTGTTCCTCTGTACCTGTCCAATGTGGTGGACTTGGGAGGTAGGAGGCCTAGGTTTGAAACCCAGGTCTAAGGCTGTATAACTAGCTGTGACATGATGGAAAAATCACCTTTGGCCCTCAGTTTCCTCTTACACTACTGACAGAACTGTTCTAAGGAAAATGCTTTATATACTTTAAAGTGTTAAATAAATGAATTATTAATCAAACCCTATCAATTGTTCATATAACCAACAAAACTCGCCATAAAGTCTTCCTCCACAACTCCAACCCACAAAATTCACAGAACTCTTCCAAGACTTGTCCCTCCTCTCAACCCCTACTGCTCTCAGAGGGAATGAAACAGTTTAGCATTTAACTGTTTCCAAATTATTTCAAGTGTTGGTCTTCTCTTCCCTTGTTAGACCCTCAGTTCCTTGAAGACAGGAATGATACCTCCTTATCTTCCACATTCCCTAGCTCACTGCTGGCCAAAAAAGAAAGTACTCTTTAACCACTAAATCTAATATGATTGGGGCAACTAGGTGGTGTACTTAATAGAGCACTGGAGTCAGGAGGACCTGAGTTCAAATACGGCCTCAAACATTTGACACTTACTAGCTGTGTGACCTTGGGCAAGTCACTTAACTCCGATTGCCTTGCCTCCCCCTCCAAAAAAAAAATCTAATATGGTAGCACAAAGTCAGCACTTTCTTTTAAAGAGTCAGAGCTTAATGCTATCTGTTCTCCCTAAAGAGAAAAGAGTATCCCTAACATCCACCAGAGAAAAGACTTTTCATCTATAAAAAGGGAAAGCTGAGAAACCACCTTGGGAGCAGCCACATCATCACTCTAGTCAAGGAGTAGATTAAGAAAATCACAGTACTCCCTTCTCTAGCCTTTCGGAAGCTTCAGTTGGCTGAACAGACTATCCTTTAATGAATCTCATTTGGACACATAAGTCCTGTTCATGGATTTTCTCCTTTTCCTATCTCTAGGTATGGATAGTGATTTACCAAATAATCATGTGGAGAGGTTTTTGTTGCCAAATACAGAAATTAAACATAGGCAGGTGATTTGGTTTTTTGGGGAGTTTTTTTGCCAAATGAAATGACTATGAGAAACTGATCAAGTCTTTTATTTTGGAACTCCTAGCACTCACACAGAGAAACTTCATTCAAATTGATGTAGCTAGTGGACCTACTTATTGGATGGTTTTGCTTAATTATTTTTCTTTGTCACAGGGAAAGGGTTCAATATGAAGATGGCTGTGATATAAGGAAAAAGTCATCAATAAAACATATTAAACGGCAATGCACAAATCCAATAAATAAATAAACAATGCAATTTGATGGTTTAGAACCAAACTTGTAACATGGTTTAAAAAAAAAGGTAAACAAAAAATTTTTTCACCTTCTTGCATTTAATTCTACCCACCATCTCCTTCAGCTGCCAGTTAGTAGGTCATACAGCTCACAACAAACAATTAAGGAAAGCATCCTCTTATAGCTAGCTACACATATTCAGAAATCCCCCTCCATTACAAATCCCCACAAAAATTCAAACAAAAGATATCAAAGAGACAAACCACATTTCTCGAATCCCTCTTCTTGGCTTTTTTCAGTGGGCATCAGTCTCTCTCTCTCTCTCTCTCTCTCTCTCTCTCTCTCTCTCTATATATATATATATATATATATATGTGTGTGTGTGTGTGTGTATATATATATGTGTGTGTGTGTGTGTATATATATATATGTGTGTATATATATATATATATGTGTGTATATATATATATATATATATATATACACACACACATACACACATATATAAAATTGTACCATACTATCTCATACCAATATCATATACTTTTGTGCATAAGTGCTATAATTAAATTACGCATTTCTGGTAGGGAAAAGAAGTGAGACCACAGGTGAGGGAAAGATCAGGGAATATCACTCTTTTTTAATGAAAATTCAACTGACAAGTTCTGAGTAAAATTTAACATTTATTTTCATGAAACCAAGATTAAAAACTAGAGGGTCATTTTTCACTAAGTTTACTCCTATTTGCAACAATGTCACGGTCAGCTATGGTAGTTCTACCACACTGGACTAAAAGGATTAAGCAGCAAGAAAAAGAGGAAACAGTTCCTTATTCATAAAACCTGCTTTCCACAATGTCTGCAAGAATCACACTGAGCAATATCCTAATGAGGCCCAAACTGCAATGAAGACATGAGGAGATTAAGACTGAACCCTAGAGAAATTTCCCAGACCATGAGAAGTCCCAGACCATACAAAAATTTCCCAATGATGCTAATGGAAACTTCATTTTTTGAGTCACTGGAAAAAGCCCTAAAGACTAAGGAAACAATTCTATAGTAACCTTGAGGGAAAAAACTGACCAGATGTATCCTAACCAGCCTTTCCTTTCTGTGTGCCTTCTTAAAGGCTTTTGCATGATTGCAACTGGCCAGGATATGACTTGGACAAGGTCGGGCTGACTCATAAGGGATATGTCCCCCACTGCCTCCCTCCCCCCAAAAAAAGATAAGGGGCAATCTTTAGAAGCATAATAATGTTGACAATCATCCAAAAATCTTTAAACAAATGCCCAGGCAATTTTAATACGTGCATGACTGTAAAAGTCTACCTAAAGCCAAGAAAAAAATGTCTTTCTGGATATGTAACCTAGGGGCAAGACTGTGGCCTTGCTCTAAGGTACTATTATTTCCATCACAAGTTAAAACATACTGAAGAGTTTCAGAAACCTCGTGTGTCTAGGCAGCTTCAGTTTCCTCGTTTTTCTTTGCCAATATCTGATCAGAAGGGCTGCAGATGAGTGGAGAAAATAAAAGTAAACTAGATAATAAGTGCGTGTTAACATATATGATGTGGGGAGGGGGGGAGGTATGAGATGTAAACGGGCTGATGATTTGAATTAAAGTAGAAGAACTATACCAGAGTCTGAAACGCAACAGTGTTACAACGTTCTTTCTATATCATCTCTTGTAGTAATCGCAACTTGCCATGGTCTCATTTATCACCTCTACGCAGATGACTCCCAGATCTATAAATTTCATCCTCATCTTTCTCCTGACTCCAGTTCTGCACCACCAACTGAACGCTAAACATCACTACTTATATGTCTCATAGGCATATCAAGCTCATCATGTCCAAAATGGAACTTACTACATTTCTGCAAACATCCATTCCCTGTACACAACATAAAAAAGCAAATTAACACAGTACTACGTCATTGTTTCATAAACCAAAGGGCCACAGCTACTCACTATTTAACAAAAACTTCTGTGCTAAGTCCTTTGCAACTATTATTTCATTTGATCCTCACAACAACCCTGGGAGGTAGATATTACTATTATCCCCATTTTACAGTTCAGGAAACTGAGGCAAAAAGTCATTAAGTAACTTGCCCAGAGTCACACAGTTAGTAAGTATGGGAGGCCAGATTTGAATTCAGGAAGATAAGTCTTCCTGACTCCAGGCCTGGCACTCTCTTTGGCAAAAGAGTTTGATTTTTTTTCTTAATGGGGAAAAGGAGGTATGAAGGAGACAAAATAAATGTTTGCTGTTTTTTTCTTTTTAGCTAAAAAACAATTTCTTGTTCCAAACTTTCCCATTTCAGCTGAGGGTACCACCATCCTTTTAAGTCACCCTGGCTTTGCCTCTTCCCTCTCTCTCATTCTCCATATCCAAGCAGTCACCACGTCCTGTCATGAAGAGCTGCTAGGTGGTACAGGGGAGAGAACACTGGGCCAAAAGTCATAAAGTCACGGGTTCAAACGTGTCCTCAAACACTTGTTAGCTATATGACCTTGGGCAAGTCACTTAACCTCTATTTGCCTATTTCCTCAACTGTAAAACTGGAATAATTACAGCACCAACCCCCCAGGGCTGTTGTAAGGATAAAATGAGATATCTGTAAAGCAGTAAATGAGATATTTGTAAAGATATGAAGTATATCTATATAGATATAGACATAGATATATATCTATATAAAGTAAAGAGTAAAATGAGATATCTGTAAAGCACAGTGTTTGGCACATCCAAACTCACACAGTACCTTGATTCAGCCCCTTGACACCTCTCACCTATACAAATTAATATTCTTAGAACACATGTCTGACCAGGTCACAAACCCACCCCCTATTTAAAAATCATCAGTAGTTCCTATTGCCTTTGAGATAAAATATAAACTACTCAGCCAGGCCTCCTCTACAATATGGAGGTTCCCATCTACCTCTGACATACATATTTCATATAATTCTTCTTCCTACCCCTGGTCCCCTGGTCTCTTGACAGGTGACCTTTTATCTTCTTAAGCCAGACAGCCACGTCACTTCCCCGGCAGTTCTAAATCAGGTGTCAACCACTTTTATTATCTTCATTCCACTGGAATCCTGGGACCAGGGCTCTAATAGGTGGAGTTTCATTCTCTTTTGCCCAGAACCAAGTCACCACAATACTTTCAGTCAGCTTCAAACCTTTGGTCAACTCCTTCCCTGTCCTATCCTCCTGTTTCCAACTCCCATATTCAGGAAGTCCGAAAGTCTTGTTGCATGTTTTAAGCTTTAACAGCCTAAATAAGTTAAGATCCCTCCATTAGAACATCAGTTCCTTAAATGAAAGGACTGTCTTGCCAACTTGTATTTGAGCTCTTCAAAAATGCTTTTTTCAATGGGAAAGGGTCCCACATGTACAAAAATATTTATAGCAGCATTCTTTGAAGTGGCCAAAAACTGGAAATCAAGGGGATGCCCATCAATTGGGGAATGACTGAATAAATTATGGTATATGAATGTAATGGAATACTATTGCGCTATAAGAAACGATGAACAAGAAGACTTCAGAGAGGCCTGGAAGGACTTATACGATCCAATGTTGAGCGAACAGAGCAGAACCAGGAGAACTTTGTACACAGCAATGACCACAGTATGCAAGAGTTTTTCTGGTAAACTTGGAACTTCATAACAATGCAAGGACTTAAAAAAAAAAATCCCCAATGGTCTTCTAAGGCAAAATGCCCTCCACAGCCAGACAAAGAACTATGGAACAATTGCAGACTGTAGCAGATCATTTTTTTGTGTGTGTATTATGGTTTGGGTTTGTTATATGATTTCTCCCATTCATTTTAGTTCTTCTACACAGCAAGACAATAGTGAAAATGTATTTAATAGGAATGTATATGTAGATCCTATATAGAATTGTATGCCATGTCGGGGAGGAAGGGGGGAGGTGTAGAGTAGGTAGGGGAACAACAAATCTAAGTTATATAGTAGTGATTGTAGAACACTAAAAATAAATAAAATTAATAATAAAAAAATGCTTTTTTCCTTCACTCATTCATTCACAAAGTCTTAAGCTGTTACCCAAATCTGAAAATCTATCTCTAGTCTCTCTGTCTTTACACAGGCAGAATGCCAGAAATGCATTCACTCATCCTGAATTTTCTTTCAAGGCTCCGTTTAGGTGCTCACTATATCCTCCATATGGCCCTTCCTGAACCCCTTAGTTATTATCCCCCCTCTCCCTCCTAAAATTACTTTGTATTTATCTATTTCCACATTGCATCCAACCCCTACCAAACATAAGTTGTTGAAGGGCAGAAATTGTTTTATTCTTGTCTTTGAATCCTCAGCGCCCAGCACAAAACTTCCAAACACATACCATAATTTTTAACAGTAAATTTAGCATCTAAATTCCGCTCTGTTTACACTAATATTCAGATTAATTTGCATTCTTTGAATAGCAATTAGCTGAAAGCAAAAGGAAGTATATTTGAGTGATGGTCAGGGAAGTGGCCTCAGTATTAAAAATTGGATTAATTCATAATCTGGAAAAATGAAAGCAGGTCAGACAATGCAGAAGGCTAGAGAAGCCATTAACTCAACTGCACCACATATGACAGATATGATTCTTAAAACCAGGTATCTCAAGTCTTCCACTCTGCCCTTCCCCCACCATTGTCCTGATTAGTGAGTGGCTTTGGTGACTCCTCCTGGATTCTCAGTCCTACTTTTCCTAACCCTATTTCACATAGTTCTGGAATCATAATAAAATAATACTGCCACTGATACTATAAAGAATATGTCAATTTACTACTCTTAGGCTCCCATAAATACAACTATTAATTTTCTAAATCAAAATACCCTTCCCTAACTCTAGTCTCCTTTACATATTGCCTCTCCTATTAGAATATTAAGTTTCTTGAGGCCAGAGGCAGTCTCTCTATATTTGTATCCCTAGCAATTAGTATAGTGCTTGGTATGAGTTAACATTTAATAAATGCCTTTTCCTTCATTCTCCAATGTTCAAGCCACTGTACAAGGAAAAATATACAGTTATTATTTGCTGTGCTGATGGGAAAGCAGATTTAAAAGGACTCTGAGTCACATGTACAACGAAATTTCTTGAATTCTCTTACCTCTTCTGGTTCTTGTTCCTGCTCCTGGCCAGGCTTGGACTTCTTTGGTTTAGAAGGGCCTCCAGGACTAGAAAGAGATTTTGGCAACTTGGTTGAAGATGGCACCACATGTCTTGATGGCATAGATGAGCCTCCAAGACGCTGCCCGCCCCCAGAGAAAGGCACAAAGGAAGGAGATACGGATTCCTTGGAATTCAGCCTCATTTCATCATCCAACTGCTTAAGGCCCAGACAATCTATTTGGCTGATTCCTGAAGTAACTGCATCATCTGGTCGACTCAAATCGCCACTGCTTAGCCTACCAGAGCCCAAAGAAAGAAGAGGGCTGCTAGTGGCCTGATCAACAGAGACAGATGGGGCAGGGTTTCCTGAGACTTTAGTCCTAGAAACCATAGCCTCCTGTGTGCCAGGTGATTCACATGTCTTCATGGAAAACCTTTTGGGAGAAAACCAAGGCAATAATAAGCAATGCTAGAAAAAGGGAAAAAATCCCTCATTGCCCTCTAGGATTTTCTAAGTCCCATTCCCCAACCCATGGTGATGATGGGCAAAACAGCTCCAAACAAAGCTTTTCTGCTGGAATCAGGAAGTTAAACCAATTACTGTGACTAAATGACAGAGAATTTGGTCTTTTTCTTTTTTTCTACACTACAAGCAAAATCAAGCACCAATCTAATATCATGCACAAGTGAAAGTTCCCCTCTAAGGAGTTTTTTATAAATAAAGCTATTTATTTGGAGAGGAGTTTAAGCCTAAGCTAGTCAGAAGGAGCTGATCTCAAACCCAACCAGCAGGCGGAGCCACAGGAGCCTGCTTCCCATGGAAGAGGTCAGAATCAGGCTTTAAACAACTTCTTAATAAGATACTAGTAAGATGGCACACAAATGATTTGTATTTCCCACCCAATCAATAAGCCTATTTCTTTTAATCTGTACCCGCAGAGAAAAGAAAAGGTTCAGAAGGAGAAAAAAACAAGCAGGACAACTTTACAACAAATATTTTAAATTTTTTAAAAATGCTTTACTTAAAAGATTCATGGTTTCACATACAGACCTCTTGTTCTGCTCTTCTTTGTAAGTGGAAATATTCACTTTAGCTGATTTTGTCAAACTCATAATAATATATTTTCAAAAAAATTTTACCCAAAACAACATTGTAAAAGCCTGAGCCAACATCTGCAACCATGGGAAACACATCTGGGCAACAGTTTTAGATAAACAGGCAAATGCAGTAATTGCTGTAAGGATGCATTTTTTTTTTTGCCTTTGAACTTTTTTTTTAATGCATTTTTCTGGTGTCTGAAACAAAACAAATTTACCACTATAAGTTTACAAAGAAAAGAGTGTCTCTGACAGAAAACTAACTTCCTCCACCTGACCTGATGATGGCATTGCCTCCAGTTAAACCCAGTGACTTCAGTGTGGTCTTCTGCAAAGCAGCTCTCCCAGTTATCTGGAAGGGGACAAAAATGGGGAACAGAATATACCTTTGTCTGAGATACCTTGAAGATGCATGGCCAATAAGTAAGCAACAGGCAACTCCTAAGAGAACTCTTGAAGAATCATAGATTTAGCACTAAAAGGGACCTTAGAAACCACTGAGTTCAACCTTTTCACTTTACAAATGATGAAACTGAGGCACACAGCTACCAAGTATACAAGGTAGAATTTGAACCCAGGTCTTGTTGACTCCAAGTCTAGTGTCTTCTCCACTAAATTACACTGCCTCTCTTCTAGGTCCCTCTTAACTCTGTAAACTCGTTAGTCTTTTCTGGTTTAAAATAAAGTTTCCATCTTTCTAACTAGGGCCCAATCCTTTCTCTAATTCCCTATATCATGTGATACTTTTCCTTCCAATCTTTTGGCTTTCTCATAAATGAAATGGCAGAATGGTATATTCCAGAAAGAATATAGGACTCATGAGACCTCAATATTCTAATATCAGTTCTGCCATCAACTAGTCATTTAACTTCTCTGACCACATTTCCAGATTTATAAATGACTGGATTAGACCTGATGATCTCTTAAGGTCCCTTCCATTTTTATGGCTGGATGAAACAAGGAAACCAACCTAGTTGGACTGAAGGGAATAAATAAGGGAATTCTGTGCAACAAACAAAGTGCCAAGAGATTTAGAGAAAGCCTCTGGTCAAGCCTGGGTGAGAAAAATACCTGAAGTGTAATAAGAGACTGAAAGCTGAAGATGACACCCTGAGAACAACAGGGCTTTATCAGAACATTTTAGGGAAGAAAAGAGAAGGAAGTCAAGATCAACTATTGGTTCTCAGCCTTTGTTATGACCTTCCCCACAGAAGGCTGATTCTCAACCAAAAAAAGGGGCCAAGCTTCCAGACTTCTAGTGGGGAGTGCTCAAAAAGATCCCAGAGAGTTCAATAATGAACCAAAAAATCAAACCTAAAAATTATTTTAATGATTAATGTCCCTTCTAACTTTAAAAAAATTATATGGCCATCATAGTTATAGCTTTTTGTAGACAATATGATGGTTTTAGAGAATCTTAGAGATTCAACTAAAAATTAAGAGAAATAACTTCAGCAAAGAAGCAGAACATAAAATCTGCAAAAATTGTCAGCCTTTATATATATTATCAACAACAGGAAGAAAAGGGAAATTTCATTAAAAATAATTTTACATAATGTATAAAATGTTTGAGAGTCCACCTACCAATGTACTACAAAAACTATATGATTACAACTACAAAACACTTTATAGAAATAAAGACAGACCTAAATAATTAGAGATTAATTGCTCATGGTTGGGTTCTACTAGTATGATAAAAAATAACAGTGCCACCTAAGTTAATTTACTTATTCAGTGCCATACCAATCAAATTACCAAAGGGTTACTTTGCAGACCTAGAAAAATAACAATAAAATGTATCTGAAGGAACAAAAAGTCAAGAATCTCAAGAAAAATAATGAAAAAAAATGAGGAGTGAGGTTGGGAGGAAATAGGACCCAGCAGTACCATATCTCGAACTATGCTATAAGTAATAATCACCAAAATTATTTAAAAGTAGTTAAAATATAAAACAGGAAAGTTGATCAGTGTACTAGACATAAAAATAAGAGAACACACGAGCCTAGTGTTTGATAAACACAAAGACCCCAACTATTGTGTTAAGGACTTACAATCTGACCAAAATTGCTGGGAAAACTATAAAGCAGTCTGGCAGAAATTAGGTTTGTACCAACAACTCAGACTGTATATCCTGAGTTCCAAGTGGATATGTGACCTATGTATTAAAGGTTGAATTATATACAAATTAAAGGAGCAAGAGAAAGATACCTTCTGCAAGTATGAGTATGAAATGACTAAATGAGGGATAGAGAAGATCACAGAAAATAAAATAGGACAATTTTGATCATATAAAGTTAAAGTTTTTACATAAACAAAAACAATGTAGTTAAAATTATAAGGGAACTGTTAACTGGAAATAAATTTTTGTAGCAAGTTTCTCTGACAAAGGTCTAATTGCCAATATATACATGGAATTAATTCAAATATATAATAAAAACTATTCTCCAATAGATAAATGGTCAAAGCATATGAACAAGCAGTTATCAAAGGAGAACAAAAGCAAAAACATACAAATCATTAAAAAGAGAAATGCAAGTTAAACCAACTCTGAGGTTCCACCTCATATCCATCAGATTGGCAAAAGTAACAAAAATGGGAAAATGACAATTGTTGGAGCAGCTTTCATGCACAACTGGTGGATCTTTATTGGTCTAACATTTCTGGAAAGCAATTTGGAATTGTGTCCAAAAAGTGACTAAAGTGTCCATACCCTTTCATCTTGCAATATCACTATATAACTCAGGGATCAAAGAAACAGGGAAATGATCCAAATACACAAAATATTTATAGCAAGTCTTTTTGTTGTAGTAGCAAAGAATTAGAAACTAGGAAGGTATCTGTCCATCAATTGTGGAATGGCTGAGCATTTTATGGCAAAGGAACAAATGCAATAATGATGCAAAAAAGTCACTAGCATTAAAAAAAACACACAATGATCAGGAGGCACAGGCAAATAGGACAGCTGAAACTGGTGTATCTTTTTTAAAATGAAAGCTGTGTGTATTATAGTCATAATTTCACTTACAATCCTTTTTCTGTTCCTCTATATGAAATTCTCTTTTTCTGTTTTTCTATGTATATGGAAATAACAATCATCAACCAATATTGGTTGATATTTGTCAACTTCAAAATACCAAAAAAATTTCCCAAAAATACATAACTATGTTACACAAGCAAAAAAAAAAAATCCACAAATGCTGAGCATATACAAACAGATTTTCATCAAGTAGAATTTACACAAGTTAAACCAACTCATTTAAGGATATGCATAATTGTTAGTATGCTACATGGTAATTAGGCATAAATGGTGAGCAGTTTCCATAAATGACTGTAATCAGTATTTCTTTTACACAGCCAACCCAAATTTTTAGTTATTATCTTTTCTTTGTTACTTCTCCATAAACTAATTAGCATTAATGTGTACAGTTTGTCTTCATACAATATAGGATTTAATCTTTGTCCTATATGCACAAAGGTCCTGATCACCTTCCCCTCCCCACTAACACCCAGAGCTGAGGTTTCCAAGTGTTCTTTCTTATAACTTCAGGTACCTGCTATTACCTCCAAGCTACCCCTAGAGTAATCCTATTTCTCAGGTAAAGGATTTAGGGGGGCAGCCTAAGGAGAACAGAAAATGATCCCCTTAAGTGGGAGCTAAGAGAAGACCTGCTACTCACATACATACATACAATAACTCCATTACACTCACTCCTCTACCTCTACCCCAAATTACCAAGGCAAAATGGTGCCTGAGCTTCACCCTGACCAACACTTGCTTCTCAGGGCGTGAGCTGTCTTTTATGTTCATTCTAGCTATACAAAAACTGGAAGAGGGAGAGAAGAGGGGAACTGCTCACCAAAAAAAAAAAAAATGATTTGCCTGCAAATCTCAGTCCCCTACCTTGCCTGGAACATAGATGGGGACGTTGTAAATTGTGTTATAATGTATAATAACCATTGCTAGAGAGGGTAAAGAGACCCAAGCCTTAGCAACAGCTAAGTGATACAGTGAAAATAGTGTTTGGGCCTGAAGCAAAGAAGACCCAAATTCAAATTCAGCCTCACTTACTAGCTATGAAACTGTGGGCAAGTCACTTAATCCCTCTTTGCTTTAATCCATGGGCTGAGTTTTCTTATCTGTTAAAATGGGGAAAATAAAAGCACTTACTTTCTAGGGTTGTTGTGAGGATAAAATGAAAAAACATACATGAAGTGTTTTATAAACCTTGAAGTACTATATAAATGCTAGCTATTATTATTATAGGATGGCTCATGAAGGAAGAAAAAAAATAACGAGTTCTGGATCCCTAACATTTAGGAGCTTTCAGATAGAAGGGGCCAGAAAAGAAAGGGGCTAACTCAAGGAGGTTATTTCTGATAGAGAGAACTGAGCCCTTCCCCTTCTTCCTGGGTACCTTAAGAGACCTAAATCTGGTTTCAACTTCAGGTCTGACTTTCCCCTAACTGCTTCAATTTTTCTCCTAGTCATTTCCCTCTGTTGTAATAAATCATCAATATTTTGATCTGCTCATTATTCTCTTACCTTTTCTTTCAGGAAGTGCTTAAAGTGAAAGAACCTACATTCTGTTTCAAAGGAGTGTCTATACTTGGCAAAGTGCCTTGCACACTCAGTAATTGCTTATGAGTAATACTGCAGCCAGTAGACAAAGGGTTTGTCTCCTATGTTTTAATTCAACTTTTTTGGGGTAACAAAATCAATAGGCTTATTGATTCTCTTTCTAACCACTGTTTTCAAGGAGTTTAAATACAAGGATCTGAACACTGAAACAGCCAGATCAGCACTTAAAAAAAAAGTAGCTTTTCTAGGCAAAATAAGCCAAAAAGGAAATGGGATAAATGGGATCATTTGTGTATCATTTCAATTAGATTAATCAGGAAGTAGAATGGTCTACCCAAAAGGAAAGATTTACCTAAAGTTCACAGAAGAGTAAAGTAAGATAGTTTCAAGCTTTTTTAGGGGGAAAAAAGGTGGTACAAGGTCCTTCCCCATCTACTCTTATTTGAGGCACTCCTTTTAGCATTCTATTTGGGAGCACATGAAAGAACACTAACCCCAAGGATGCAGAAAAGAAACATGGAACAAGGGAAATTCTGTGTATGAGGATATGAACCATGAAAACCCCCTTTAGTCATATTAAAAAGGAGGCCTTGAGGCCTAGACTGAACAGTCCTAAATGCTTCAATGCTGATTTTAAGTACTTCTTGATTCTTTGGGAACAAGTTAATTTCAAATACCTACAGTTTCTTCCTCAAAGCCCCAAGATTATTTCTAGGAGTCTCTCCTGTTCTAGTAAACCAATAAGGATGATATGATCCTAGCAGTAGACATAATCTCCAGATGGAAGGCTTCTGGCTAGGAGGCTCATCAAATACCATCTCTTCCATGAAGCCTTTTATGAAAGATTACTGATTACTTCCCTTTTCTCATGCCATCTAGACACAAAATTCTCCCAAGTTACCCTTTGCCACTCCCCACCTATCCTCCCCAAATTCCTCATTTGACCTATCTATGACAGATGCTTTACTTTCATCCATCAATTTAACATTTGCCTTCTAAAGCACATTTCTTATAAACATGTCTGTGTCCATGTGCCTCTCTCAAATCACATGATCAAAGAAAACAGGACAGATAATAAATATCTGTGCAATAGACAGAACAGAAACAATGTATATAAAAGCAAGAAATGTCAAACGTTAGACAAGTATTGAACTTTCCTGGACTCAACTTGATTATCTCAGTAACAGAATAAGACTCAAGAACAGTAGTAGTTTAAGAGAAAACCAAAGTCTTAGCTCTTCCACAAGTGCCTTCTGAAGGCCTCAGTTCATGCATATGTAAAATAAAAGTGCTGGACTAGGTGATTTCTTAAGTTCCTATCACATTTAACCATCTAACAATTCATTCCTCTGGTCAAGAGCCTCCTCTCTGACCCCAATCAAGGTAGTCTTTTCTCACAGTCTATAAGCACTTGTTAAGTGTTTACTGTATGTGCTAATAAGCACTGTGCTATAGGGGAAGTGGAGATGGGTCAGCTGTATGTTCAAAATGATTTTTGGATGTCAAACTGTATGTAAATAAATAGGCACCTTAAATTTTCATCAATCCCCACATAAGGGCAAGAGCTTTGCTCAGGGTCAAGACAAGAAGCAACAGGGACCTGATTGTTGTGAGAGGCCTAGAGCTAAAGAAGGTACTCCCAAACCATCACTCTCAGAAAGAAAAGAGTGAGAAAGAGAAAAGAAGAGGGAAAGGGAGGGAGGAGTCAGGAGGAGGAAAAGCTAGGCTTCAAAAGCCAGAACTGAACATCACACAAAAAACCTCCACACTGCAAAAGGTTTTGAAAGAGATCAAAACATGGAGCAAAGCAAATATTTATTAAAACAAAACCACTTTTGTGACTCTTGGGCTTTGAGAGACATTGAAAAAACAAACAGGGCATTGAGTGAGGTTTATAGGAGCAGCCGCCCGGGCAGTCTATGGTTATGTTCCAAAGAAGCCTGAGCTTCTTTTTTTTTCTTTTTCCATAAAACACATCAGGCTTTGAAAAGATCTAACTTCTCTCAGTCACACACTTTGAAGACAAGTTTGAAGCAAAGAGAATTTTCCAGGTCGGAAAGTGGCACTGAGTTTGTGTGGTGATTTAGGAGAGGTCACAGGGAAAGGGAAGCCAGAATTCTGAGGGTGGGGAGAGTGGGGGATGGGAGTTATTGAGCCAGAGAAAGCTGCTAACCTACCTCATCCCTCATGTAAACACAGACTGGAGTAGATTCACACAGCTGCTCCACACACTCCCTGTAAGGAGAGGAAAAGAAAACAGCTTAGACTCTCTGAAGCTGATGTACAGAGAACACCCAGGTGCCAGTCACCATGACTCCTAGCTCAGAGGACAGCTAGAAGAGAAGCAAATGAGATCCCACAGCACCCAAAGTAGTCAATGTGGGAGGCATTACCCATGCCTCCATAGCTTAAGAAGTAAGGGAATAAGGCCACCACATACCCACCCACAATCAAAGCTGTGTTCTGAAGATATAGGACATGCAGTTTTCTCTCTCTTGCTCTTGGTTATAGCACTCATCCTTATTCAGACCAAACTTGGTTACTGCCAACACTCAAATGAGAAAGACTATTCCAATATGCAACACAGCAGAAAGAACACTGGACTAGAAATCTAGAAACCTGTGTTTTAATGTTTTCTCTGCCAGTAACTAGCTGTGGGACTTTAGATATGTCACTTAATTGCTCCAAGACTTAGTGATTTATCTGTAAAATGACAGAGGACTTCTAGAAAAGAGAATTCTGCAGTGACCCAAACTGAATGACTACACTGTCAGTTACTATACAGGGAAAAGTAGTTCAAGGAATGCCTCTCCACTCTCCAGGCAGTCAAAGAGAGAAAAAAGGCCCCATATACACAAAACGATGGGAGAATTGCTTCAATGTGAAAACAAAGGAGAAAAAGGATCTAATAAGACAAACGGGAATCCTAACTTGTGTCAGAAGGATGGAGGATAGAAAATATTACACAAGATAAAGGGAAGAAGGACCAATGAATAGTTGGAGCTAAGTAACAGATAATATGCTCTTTACATAGGAGAGCACTGAATCCTTTAAGGAAGGTGCAACTACTATCACTTAAGATATCAATCAATAAGGTTAAGAAGAAGAAATAAAAAATGGGTACCTGATGATGACTCAATGCTGAGAGGTACTAAGGCATGTTGTCTTCCATGGGCATGGATACAGGACATGATAAAGGACATTCCAGAACTCAGCAAATTTAATGAGTACCTACTTTTGATGATTTACATGGGCACGAATGCCAGAAGGAACCTAACAGGTACTGCTAATGATTACAAAGTCTTGAACAAAAAATGTTAAGAGCTCAAAGTACAAGTGCTGTTTTTAATCACTTGGACCAATTAAAGCAAAGACTTCAGAAGAGACACACAGGTTTCTAAAGTGAAGAGACAGTTTTAAAGAAAGGCAACTGAGAGTGGGATTTATATTCCTGAATAATCACCATTTAAAATACTGAAATGAAATGTTCTTGGACATGAAGTGCACCGAACTAGGGCTATTACAAAAAACAAACAAATCACAATACATTCACAATACCATCACAATACATTCAGTCTCTGGTTGAGCAGATCTAATCAAAAGAGATCTAAACTGAAAAGGAAAAGAAAACCAAGTAATCTCACAAAAGTAGATACCACAGTAAATAACTACAATATAGGAAAAATGGTAGCAGCAGAGACACCTAGACTTCACAGAATGTAAAAATCTAAAAAAGGACCTTGCAATAAAATCCTTAGACAGTTACAGAATAAGTAACAAGTGCTTCAGACATTTATTAGCTTTGTGACCCTGGGCAAGTTATATCTGTTGGCTTTAATAAAGTAGAAGAAGGAAACAGCAAACCACTCAAACATCTTTGTCAAGAAAACCTCATAGACAGTATGATCACAAAGAACTGAACATGACTGAACAACAACAAAGTGAACTTCAGATCCTGAGAAAGGACAATTTGACTATAATAAAATTTAATGGAATGGGACTCATTCCGCTAATATGGCTTAGTTAAGGGGGAAAAATGATAATTTTTGTTTTGGTTTTTTTAAAGAATGAGATGAAGACAGACAATTGTAGAACCAGAGGGGTGAAGCATCATGGACAGTATTTGCATGACAATCAATGGAGGCAAACTCTAAAGTGACTGTCATTGGCATCTGCTACTGTTTTCTTGGATAGAAATTGGATATAAAATAGATGAGGAGTTCAGAAAACAGATCACAAACTTCACCCAGAAACATGAGTGACAAAAGAGAGCACCTAAAAATTTCTTTTAGTTTGACTTAATCATTTTCATCTTTCTAAAGGTAAAAAAATGAAAGCTTTTTATTCCAGATTCCATTCTCACCATCAAAGAGGAATTGGTCAATAAAGTGGAAATTATGGGAATCTTGGAACTAAACAACTTCTACATCTAAGAGTTTTATGACAGAGAATTTGGACAAGCAGCACTCATAGGACTCAGAGGAAGGATAGATAGAATCCCACTCAACAGGAGAAGTCAGTCAAGAAGAGATGGGTAACAAATGTTAAGAATAAAATTCTGAAAACACAAAAAGAAACAACCCAAAGAGAAAGAAAAAGAGTAGATCTATATGAACTGACAGGAAACTTATCAACAAACCAGAATTTTTAAATTGTACATACAGAAAGTGGAAGCAAAGGCAGGCAAAGCATGTCCTGTAAGACTAGCATCAGGGATAATAATCTTAGAATGAGGTAAAGCTAACAATAAATACTATGAACAGCGCCCCCCCACCCCAAAAGGGTATTTTTTTCTTAGCTACATTGGCAAAAAAGAATCAAAGAAAGCAGAGAAGTACTGTTCAGGACGGATAGCGCAAATAACGAATGATGGAAAAAAGATGGAACTACTCAACTTTCAGCTTCTGTTTTCTCTGCCAAGAACAACCTTTGGGCTAGAAGGGTTACAGAGAAATGGCTAATATGAAATTGATAAGTAAAAAGATATAATAAGAGTACTTAGGAATTTTTGTTGAGTTAAAAATCACTTGCTGTGCCTACATTATCAGATTTTTACAATATTCTGGTTAGTTTTTACCAAAGTTTTTTTCTCCTATTTTATTCTTTGTCACAAGGGATGATTCAAATATAGACAATGTAAAAACAAACTATTATCAATAAAAAAAATGTTCAATTACCTGCATCAGCCAAATTACAACCCAGGTCTGAAAAATTGAAGGATATGCCTATTGAGCCATTATGTTTTGGAGATTTTTTGGAGAATCATGGAGAGGTGTTGCTGGACAAGAGAAAGGTAAATTTCATTCCTGATTTTCAAAAAAAAAAAGACAGAAAAAGTGGGGTATGCAAAATATAGTGAGTGAAAGGAGTCAAGATAGTGAGAGGAGTCAAAACAGCAGAGATGAAACATTTTTGCCTCTCTCAATACATGTTCTCTACAACAACCTAGCCAGACTGAATTCTGATCGGGAAAGCCAAGAAAAAGTCACAGTGAATCATTTTTCTGGCCCAGAGCAGCTTAGGAAGACAGAGAAGTCTATGGACTCTGAAGGAAGCTACCCAGGACCTGCAACACTGGCAGCAGCAACACGACTAGGAGCATTCCAGTGCCCAGGGACCAAAAGAGAAGCAAGATAGAGCACCACACTAGAAAGCACTGTGCAGAAAGAGATCCCAGGTGATTCTTGAACTAGCACTGAAAGAAGGAATGAGTGCCATTTGGCAGTCATATCAGCCATTCTTGGTTCTTGGTTACAGATTCCATGTGAAGTAGAAGCTATAAATGAGCATGAGGTTTAAAATGAATAGTGAGCAAACACACACTAAAAATTCCAGAAACTTAGCTGTGTGGTTATGAGCACAGAAGCCTGAGCACCAATTCCATTCTGACATTTAGCCCAGCATATGAGCCTGCAGTGGAAAAACCTGGAAATTGAAGAGACGCCCAGGAATTAAGGAATGGCTAAACAAGTTGTGGTCTATGAATGTGATAGAATACCACTGTGCTATAAGAAATGATGGTTTGGTTTTTTTTCTTTTTTAGAAAAACCTGGGAAGACTTATATGAACTGATACAACATGAAATGAGCAGAACCAAGAAACATGTACACAGTATAAACAATACTGTAAAGATAATCAATTGTGGAAGACTTAGCAATTTGGATCAATGCAATGATCCCCCCCAAATTCCAAAAGACTCACTATAAAAAATGCTATCCACTTCCAAATAGAGAACCGATGGACGCTGAGTATAAACTGAAGCATATTTTTTTTTCTCTTTATTTTTCTTCCTTTTTATTTTCACAACATGCCTAATGAGGAAATGTTTTGTATGACTTCATATGTATAGCAGGCATTGTATTTTTTGCCCTCTCAATGGGTGAGAGAAACGGTTGGATGGGAGAGAATTTAGTACTGAAAACAAAAATAAAATAAATCTACAATAATTTTTTTAAAAAGATAAGAAAGAACAAAAATGTTTTTTAAAACCAAATAAGGGTGGTGGAGGAAAAAATGGGAAAAGAAATGACAAGTATCAAATTTAAAAAGAAAAACTTGCTAAAAGAAGTACAAAACCTTACTGAAGAAAATAACTCCTTAAAAATTAGAACTGGTCATATGAAAGTTAAAAACTCTATGAAATATCAAGAAATCATAAAATGTGGTCAAAATGAAAGAAAAAAGAAGAAAATATTAAATATCAAATGAGAAAAAATTGATGTGGAAAATAGATCAAGAGATAATTTAAATATCTCTAGACTATCTGAAAGTCATGAACAAAAAAAAAGGCAAGATATCATATTTTAAGTAATTATAAAGGAAAACTGTCCATATATATTAGAACTAGAAGGCAAAGTAGAAACTGAAAGAATATACTGGTGACTTCATGAAGGAGACCCCAAAATGAAAACTTCCAGGAAGTTTTCCTATAGTAAAAATCCAAAACTCCTAGGTCAAGGAGAAAATAGTGTAGGGGGAAAAAAAAGAATTTAAATACCACAGAACCTCAGTCAGGATCACACAAGTTTTAAAAGTCAAAATCATATAGGAAAAGAAGGCTAAGAATATAATATTCCAAAAGACAGGGTATCTAGGATTATAACCAAGAATACCCAGAAAAATTAATGCTAATAATAGTGCAAGAGGAAAAATGAATATTTAATGAAATAGAGAAGCTTTTAAGCATTTCTGATGAAAAGACCAGAGCTGAACAGAAAATCTGACATTCAAACACAGGACTCAAGAAACATAAAAATATGAGTGAGAAATCATAAGGGACTAAAAAAAAGGTTAAAATGTTTGCATTATTATATGGAGAGATGTGCTTGCGTAGGATTTTATTATGTTTGCATGATTTCAAAAGAAGAATGGAAGACTGTGGAAAAGAAATGGAGTGGGGGAAGAGTTAAGAGAAGGGAGGTATAAGAGTGAGGGAAAATAAAGTGAAGCAGTAGTTAGAAACAAGACAGACTCTTAAAGAGGGGAAATAAGAGGGTAAAAAAAGAGAAGGATAAGTATAAGAGAATAGGATAGAAGGAAATACACAGTTCGCAATCATAACTGCAAATAAATGTGAATGGGATAACCTCACCCATAAAATGGAAGAGGATAACAGAATAGATTAGAAACCAGAATCCAACAACATTGTTTATAAGAAACACACTTGAAATAGAAAGACACCCAGAGTTAAAATAAGGGATGGGGTAGAATCTATTATGCTTCACTTGAATTAAACAAAGCACAAGTGGCAATCATGATCTCAAAAGTAAAAGCATAAAAAAGCCCTAACTAAAGTCCTAAGTAGGGAAACTATATTTTACTAAAAGGTACCATATGCAATGAATTATACACTCAACTGAACATAAATGCACTGAATGGCAGAGCATTTAAATTCTTAAAAGCTAATGAGTTACAGGAGGAAAAAATAACACTATCAATAGAGAGGGACCTCAATTATCCCCTCTCAGACCGAGATAAATCTAATCATAAAATAAACAAGAAAGGAGATTAATAGAGTTAAAATTAACTGAAAACTAAATAATTTAATCCTAAAGAATAAGTGGGTAAAAAAACCCAAATCATACAAACAATAGTTTCATTAAAGATGATGAGACAAAATACCAAATTTTGTGGGATAAAGCAAAAGCAGTATTTAGAGGAAAAATTATTCTTTCTAAACACTTACATCAAGATCAATATCAAAAATAAAATCAACAAATCAGGAATGCAACTAAAAAAATTAAAAACCAACAAATTAAAAATCCCCAGCTAAACACACACAAAAAAGGAGAAACCAACAAAATTAAAACTTAAAAAAAAATTGATCTAATAAATAAAACTGAGAGCTGTTTTTTAAAGAAAAAAACAATAAAATAGATAAACCACTAGTTAATTTGATTTTCTTTTAACAAAGAAAACCAAATTACCAGTATCAAAAATGATAAAAATGAATTTACAATCCATAAAGATGAAATAAAAGCAATTATCAGGAGCTATTTTACCCAACTATAAGCCAATAAAGCTGACAATCTTAATGAAATGGATGAATATTTTTACAAAACACAAACTGCCCAGAATTTCAGGGATGGGGAACTTGTGGCCTCAAGGTCTCAGCCCAGATTACAACAATATACAATAAACATCATATACTATAATCAGGCTGGATTAATACCAGAAATGAAGGGTTGGTTCAATATTAGAATTCAATAATAGCATAACTAACCATATTAACAACAAAACAACAAAAAATTATGATTATTTCAACAGATGTAGAAAAAAGCTTTAGAGAAAATACAACACTCATTCCTATTAAAAACACTAGAAAGCATAGGAATAAGTGAAGTTTTCCTTAAAATGATAAGTAATACTTGTCTAAAACCAAGAGTAAGAATTCTTTATAATGGGGATAAGCAAAAAGCCATTCCAATAAGATCAGGGATGAAGCAAGTATTTCCATTATCATCATTACTATTTCATATTGTACTAGAAATGCTAGCTATAGAATATAGGACAAGGACATTGAAGGAATAAATGTAGGAAATGAGGAAAAAAACTATCATTCTTTGCAGAGGACAGGATAGTTTACTTAAAGAATCCTAGAGAGTCAACTAAAAATCTAAATGAAAGAATTAACTTCAGCAAAATTGTAATATATAAAATAAACTCACACAAATCAACAGCATTTCTGTACATTAACAACAAAGCCTAATAGGAAGATCTAGACAGAGAAATTCCATTCAAAGTAACTATAGACAGTATAAAATATTTGGGAGTTTACCTGCTAAGACACATATAAGAATTGTAGAACAAATACAAAATACTCTTTGCACAAATAAAGACAGATTCAAATAATTGGAGAAACACTCACTTTTCATGGGCAGATTAAGTTTTAACAAAAATGATAATGCTACCTAAATTATTTACTCATTCAGAGCCAAACCAATCAAATTACCAAATGACTACTTCAGAGAGTTAAAAAAAATAATAAATTTCATCTGCAGGAACAAAAGGTCAAGAATATCCCGGAATTCAATGGGAAAAAAGAAGGAAGGGAGACTAGTGCAAACTATACTACAAAGTTGTATTTATCAAAACAATTTGGTACTGAATAAGAAACAGAGAGACTGATCAGTGGAGCAGTTTAAGTACATGATATACAGTTGCAAATGAGCACAGTAATCTAGAGTTTTATAAACCTAAATCCAGCTACTGAGGCAAGAACTCACTACTTGGTAACAACTGTTGAGAAAAGTGGTGAAAACTAGACACAGACTAATGCCATATATCAACATAAGCCCCAAATGGGCACATAATTTTAAACATAAAGGGTAATATAAACAAAACTGAGAAGTTTACTTATTCTAAATTACCTATCAGCTATAAGGAGAAGAGAACATGACCAAATAAAAGATAAGATAGCTTCACAGAAGGTAAAATGGATAATTTTGATTACATAAAATGCAAAAGTTTTAGCAATAATAAAGCCAATGCAGCTAAAATTAGAAGGAGGACACTATGGGAAAAAATCATTTCAACAAGTTTCTCTGATAAAGGATTCATTTCTCAAATACATAGGGAATTGAGTTAAGAATAAAAGTAATCCCCGAATTAATAAATGGTCAAAAAATATAAATAAACAGTTTTTAGAGAAAGAAATACAAGATATCAATAGTCATAAAAAAACTATCTTTGCTGTTCAGTTGCTTTCAATTGTATCCAACTCTTCATGACCCCATTTGGGGTTTTCCTGGCAAAGATACTGGAACAGTTTGCCATTTCCTACTCCAGCTCATTTTACAGATGAAGAAACCATGGCAGACAAGGTTAAGTGAGTTGTCCAGGGTCACACAGTTAGTATCTGAGGACAGATTTTAACTAAGAATATGAGTTTTCCTGACTCCAGGCCTGGCACTCTATTCACTGTGCCCAAAATGGTCTAAACCATTAGCAATTAGAGAAATGCAAATTAAAACAACTTTGAAGTATAAGACACACCCATCACATTGGCTAAAATGACAAAAAAGAAAACCGATAACTGCTAGATGGCGAATGGAAAATAAGTATACCAATCCACAGCTGATGAAATTGCAAACTAGCCCAGCCATTCTGTAAAGTCATTTGGAACTATGCTCAAAAAACTATTACCCTGTACATAGGTAGTAGTAGTAGTAACCTAAAGAGATCAAAAAATAAGGAAAAGAGTCTGTATATACAAAAACTGAGGGAATGCCCATCAAGTGAGGTGTAGCTGGACAAGTTATATGATAGAAAACTATTTGTGCTATGAGAAATGATGCAGGGGATCAGTTCAGAAAAACATGGGAAGACTTGTACGAATTGATATAAAGTGAAGTGAGCAGAAGCAAAACAATGTATATAGTAAGAGTAATACTGTAAAGATAATTAACTCTAATTAACACAACACACCACAATTCCAAATGACTAACAAAGAAACATGCCATCCACCTCCAGAAAGAAAAGTGATGAATTCATAGTACAATCTGAAGCATATTTTACCCTGTTTCTTTCTTTTCTCCCCTAAAATATGGCTAATATGGAAATTTGATGTGTGTGTATGTATATGTGTGATATGTTTCATTTTTTCTTGCTTTTTCAACAGATGGGATAGGAGGAAGGGGGAGGGAGAGAATTTGGAACTGAAAATAAAGTAAATCTTAAAAACTATAGTAAACTTGACTTTTGATTGCTGGCAAAATTCTAAAACATGTGATGGTTAGTGAACATCTAGAATAGGAAGCAATGGCTTCAAAGAATACATATAGCTTCCTCAAGAAAAAACCACATCAGACTAACCTCATTACCATTACCTGCCAGTCCAGTGACCCTATTAACCTGTATTTTAAGTAAAGTGTTTGGCAATCTCTCATTCCAACTTCTAAAAATAAAAACAAAGAAGGATTTATCAAATGCCTCCATGTGCTAAGTGCTATGTTAGGACCATGCACTCTTGATCTCACCTTATTTTCTACAAAATATTGTTCCCACTACCATCCCTACTCACTCTAAACTTCAATCTTTCTCTAAGTACTGCTTCCGTTCTTGCTGCCTACAAAAATGTTCATATCTACCATTCTAGTTAGCAATATTTCTCCTCTCCACCTCAGCTAAATTTCAAGAAAAAGCCATGTATCTACATATATCTAGCTAAAGTAGGTGTACCTACGTCCTCTCACTTTGTTTTAAAGCATCCTAGCTTCCAACCTCATTATTCAACTGAAAGTGCTCTCTCCAAAATTATCTATGATCTCTGAACTACTAAATCCAATGGCTTTTTCTCCAATGTCATCCATCTTAACCTCTCTCCAGATAGTGTTGATCACTTTCTCCTCCTGGATACACACTACTATGTGGGGTTTCTTGACTCTTCTCTTGGTCCTTCTCCTATCATCTGAGTACCACTTGGTCTCCTATGCTAGATCAACATCCATTTCATTACTACCTAAATATAGGTATCCCTCAAAGGCACTATCTCAGGTTTTCCTCTTTTCTCTCTATATTATCTCTTGTGGTAATCTCATTAACATTTCTATGAAGATGATTTCTGGATCTATGTGTACAGCTCAAGTCTTTGTTCTGAGCTCCAAATCCACATCACCAAGGGCCTAGGGACTGGATGTCCCATAGATACCTCAGCTTAATCCAAAACAGAATTCACTTTCCTATCCCTAACACTAATTGCAGCCCAGAGCACCACCACCCAGCCACTCAGGTTTGTCACCTTTTTTCTTCTCATTCTCTCAATCCATATATGCAATAAGTTGCCAAATCTTGTCATTCTCCCTCCTCAACATCTTTTGTATATGACCCCTTTTATCCACTGACATAACTATTAACCATTTCAGCTCTGCACTACCTCTTAACCTAAGACTATTAAAAAGCCTTCTTAGTTATTTCCCTGTCTCAAATCTTTCCCCACTCCAACCCATCCTCCAAATAGCTGCCAAAGTGACACCTTAAATTCCACCTTCTGTGGAAGGTCTATCCTAGTACCCCCAAGCTGCAAGTCACTTCCCCTTTAAGGTCACCTTCCACCTCTCCTCTTGCAATTCTTTTTACTTTTTCTTTGTATTCCCAGTGTTTAGCACAGTGTGGCATATATTAAGAGCTTAATAAATGCTTACTAACCAACTGCTTAAAGGAAAATAAAGACAAAAGGGAAACAGCCCCTGCCTTCAAGGAATTTAAATTCTATGGGGGAAAATAACATGTACACATTCAAATACACATAAAATACATAGAAGAGAAATTCAAATAATGGGGATTAGGAGAACAACCACAGTTAGATAGGAAAAGGCCTCAGGCAGGAGATGGCACATGAGTTCAGTTTTCAAGGAAACAAGAGACTAAGAGGAAAAGGTAAGGAGGCAATGCAAAAGTTAAATGTTTGACAAATATGCAGAAAAGGAAAAGTCAAGACAAAATCCTGTGAAAAACAGAGAGGGGAAGGAGAGGGAAAGAGGGAGGGAGAAAGAGATAGAGAGAAAGAAAGCAAGAGAAAAAGGCAGAAGGAGGGGGAAAGAAGGAGAGGGAGAGAGAGAAAAAAATTAACTTTGACAGAGAGAGAATTAGGAAAAGCTCCTGGAGGAAGGAGTGAGATATCTGAGATGGTCAAGGAAGGAAGGAAGGCACCTTAACAAAAAGAAATGCAGAAGGGGAGCCTATTTGAAACTTGGTACTTGTCAGGAGGACAGAGGCACCTAAGCAAATCATGAAAATGAGAGCACATGATGAGAACAAGGGATGCAGAGTTCTTCAATTTGGAAGGCAATGAGACACCACTGAAAATGCCTTAAAAAGGTTATCAAGGCACTGGTTTGAAGAAAAAACTGCAGAAAAGGGTAGACTGGAGACAAGAAAACTGCTTAGGAGGCTATTTTAAAACAGTCTGAGAAGAGATGTATTAGCAACGTAACTAAGGTTGCACTGGAAGACTAACTGGGAAAGCAGAATGGACAGGACATGGTACCTGACTGGATCTGTGAGGTGAGAGAGGAATCAAAAACAATTCAGAGCCTTGACTGGATTATTCCATATCAAAGCTTACTATTGCTGACTGAACAAAGCAAACTTATTTTCCTCATTTAAAAAACAACTGGAGAACCAGGAGAACTTTGTACATAGCAACAACCACAGTGTGTGAGGAATTTTTCTGGTAGACTTACCACTTCAATGCAATGCAAGGACTTAAATTTCCAATGGACTCTTGAGGCAAAACGCCTTCCACGTTCAGAGAAAGAACTATGGAACTGGATCGCAGATAGAAGCAGACATTTTCTTTTGTATTATGTTTTGTTTCGTTTTATGGTTTCTCCTACTCATTTTAATTCTTCTATTCAACATGTATTTAATAGGACTGTATGTGTAGAACCTATACAAGATTATACTCCATCTCAGGGCGGGGGGGGGGGGGAAGGAGGGGAAAAAAATCTAAGATTTGTGGAAGTGATTGTCAAACACTGAAAACAAATAAAATAATGAAATTTTAAAAAAAAACAACTGGACAAGAGGCACGAACAAATTTTACAGGGAACAGTCAGGGGCTGTGTACTAAAATGATTATGAAAGTGGAAGGGAAAAATGAGGGTAAGAAATGAAGAGGAAGTCACTCAAAATTGTCCCATGCTAGGTAAAGATGAAAGACAACATTCTGACAAAAGTATCCAATGATTCCTAATTAATATTACTATTTACCAATACTAATACACTCATTTTCCCCTTAATCTTCTTTCTTTGCTACTCCACCAACAATCAGAAAAATATAATATTACAGTTAGGCAAAGATATGGGTTAAAGATAAATAGGTAGATTCAGAACTGGTTGAATGGTCAGACTGAAAGAGTAATCATAACTGGTTCAAAGGGTTCTAGTAAGTACTCAAGGAAACTATGTACTTGGCCCTATGTTATTTAACATTTTTATCAATGATATAACAAAGATATGGAGATATACCTGCCAAATTTGCAGATGACACAAATCTAGGAGGAATACCTCAGATGTGAGATGACAGATTCCAAATTATCACAACAGGCTAGAACAGGGGGCTGAACCTAATAATATGAAATTTTTAGGGAATAATGTTTCTATTCCAAGTGTAACTAGGACAAGTATAATAATGGGGAAAGTCATAGATAGAAAGCAATTTCCTTGAAAAAGATCTAAAGGTTTTAGTAAACCAGTAGCTCAATACAGGGATAGCTAGGTGGTAGAGTGGATAGAATGCAGGACTTGGGGTCAGGAAGACTCATCTTCCCAAGTTTAAATCTGTCCTCAAACACTTATTAGCTATGTGATCCTGGGCAAGTCACTTAACCCTGTTTGCTTCAGGTCCTCATCTGTAAAATGAGCTGAAGAAAGAATGGCAAATTACTCCAGTACTGCTGCCAAGAAAACCCCAAGTCTGGGGTCACAAAGAGTCAGAAATGACTGAAACAACTGAACTACAACAAAGCTCAATACAAGTCAACTATATGATCTGGCATCCCCAAAAGCTAATGTTTTAATCTGAAACTAAATTTAGAGGCATACTGTTCTGCTGTAATCTCTGTACATCTACAACATTCAGTGCTGGGCACCACATTTTAATAGTATATTGAAGAATATCCAGAAAAAGGTGACCAAATTAGTGAAAGGCCTCAGAATCAAACCATGAAGATCTTTTGAAGGAACTAGTGATGTTTATCTTGAAAAGAAGAGAAAACTTTGGACAGAAATGCTGTCTTCAAGTATTTGAAGAGCTATCCTGTAAAAGAGGGATTAGGACCCCTGCTTGACTCCAGAAGGCAGAACTTGGAAATAATAGGTAGAGGTTGTAGAGAGGCAAATTAGGCTTGATACAAAGAAAAGCTTCCTAACAACTGAAGCTCCCTCAAATTAGAATAGATTGCCTTGAGCAGTAGTATATTTGCTCACAAGCAAAGCCTTGAATGAGTGTATACTCTGGAATGGATTCTTAATCAGTCTGAGGTTCAAGTAGATGTCTGGTCATTTTCAATTCTCACCTTTTTTTTTTTTTATTCTGACAAGATAGTCACTAAGGTCTCTGTAGCACTAACATTCTCAGTCTAAGACTACATGATCCATTTCTTAGTGGTCCAAAACACTAACCAAATGTACAAGGTTAGCTTGACTCCCAGCATGTGCTTTTGGGCAGACATCGTGGCTTATCAAGAGCCATTCTCTATATGGAATGTGCTTCCCCTAACATAACGTCCTACAAGCAAGGCTGTTCTCTAGATGTAAGGAATAAAGGATTGATGACAATCTAAAACATTACTGGGCACCTCAAGAGCCCACAAAAAACTCAGATTTTGAGTTCTAATCCTAGTATCAACAACTCTCTTTAAGTGTAGAAAACATTCTATGATACTTCAAAATACACCAATTCGATCTTGCTAATAACTCAGATCTTTCCACTTGTTGTACTGACACAAAAGCAATAAAAATATTAGATGGAAGCACCCCCTAAACTATATTTCCCCTTTTTTATTGATATTCTGGCGTAACCTTGGCCTACTTTGGCGAGGCACAAAGGGCCTATGAGGTCATGTTAATTTGCAAAACTGGCACCAAAATAAGAACACCCACATCTAATTCTGCACCAAAATTCTTTATGAATAACAAGCCTCCACTTTAAAGTGCTGTATAAATGTGAGCTATTATTACTATTATTATGGGAAAAAGTATAATAGAACAAATTAGAGTCTGGAATTGTTTAAATGAGATTCCAGGAAGCAAATAATTGTTTCACTAAGTATATTTTGAATACCTACTATGTAGAAGACAGTAAAAAATAAATCATGACATGGTCCCCTGTCCTCAAGGAGCTTATAATTTAGTTGAAGAGACAAGACTTACAAAAACAAAACAATGAGAAGATCTAATAATTAGGTTCTAGGGAAATAAAGAAATAGAAATACAGGTATTTCAAAAAAGGATCAGGCAGATTTGTAGACCTACTAGATTAAGAATTTTTTTTTTAAATCAGGGCTAATAATGATGTGAAATTCAGATGGAAATCATAAGTCAAGAAAAGAAACAAGAAAATAGAGTGAAGAAAACCTAGAGACCTCAATACGTTTCTGTTTCTCATACCATGGAGAAACTTCATTACAAGACAAATGAAACAAAAGGAAAGAAAATAGAGCAGTTTTCACTACATACTGCTAGATATATACCCCCAAAGAAGCCAATGGCAAAAAGGTCCCAAACACACAAAATATTTAGCATTTTCTATGGTAGCAAAGAACTAAAAACAAAGACGTTCATCAATGCAGAATGACCAAACTATGGGACATGAACGTATTGCCATATTATTGCATTGTAAGAAACAATAAATACGACATACAGAGAAACATGGGAGACTTATATGAACTTCCACAAAGTAAGCAAAATCAAGAAAGCAATATATAAACCAGTATAAATGAAAAGAACAACAAATCAAAACTGAATGCTATGAAATTATGAAACTATGATAACCAAACAGCTTAGCCCCAAAGAAGGAACATGCACTTCCCATCCCTTTTTGCAAGAAAGATAGGGGGAGAGTATGGATATGGAACACTGAACTGACTGTTGGATACTGTTGATGTTTTGCCAAGCTTTTTTTTTCTTTTTTATTCACTGTTATAAAAGATAACTTGGAAAGGAAAGGGAAAAAAAAGTGTAGGTAATGCAAAAGCAACCAATAAAGTTTGGGGTTTTTTTTAAAGCAAATATAACCATATTGGGGATGCAGAGACCTTAACAGATCATCTTACTCTAATCCCCTACCTTCAGAAACACAACCCTAAACTAGGCTGAGAATATATCCTACTTAAAGATGACCAGCGGAAATTCTAACATCTCTCTCAGTAAAACTGTCCCAAATAGAAAAAATTCATATAAGTTTCTCTCCTAGGAGTAACCCTATCTAAGGGCTATTTATTCCTATGAAATTCTTCCCTCCTACAGATGGATCTTTCCCCTCTATAGATTCCACAGAAATATACTCATAATAACCTTGTAAACTACACTATTTTGAATAAGTACAACAGGAATTTACAAAGACATCTTTTCTGCCCTCCCCTTGCCCCCAAAACAAAAGGTTATTGCCCAAATCATACTTCAGGCGACATAGGAAAAGATAGCAAGGAAGGCAGAAAAGATCCAGGTTGAGGGTGAAGTAAAAAGTGCCATGTGGAAGAGATAGAAAAGGGATTTATTAAGCAATTCCCAAGGTCTTGGAAGAAAAATTGAAAAGAAATTTGATAGGCATGGGTAACAAAATAGCCAGTATGGCAATGGGAGAGGACAATAAATAATGAGTTAGCCTAAAAAAGATGACAAGTATATGTACAAGGTAAAGGCCCTAGAACACAACCAAACAAGTAGCAATTAAGGACAAAGAGCCTTTACCTTGTTCGAATGCATCTTTTTATTTCCCTACAATTTACCCAAAAAGAGGTTAAACCTTCAGCTTATCACACACAACTTACCTTCTTATTCCATAATCACTACATTAACACAGAATCCATTAAGAGCTACGCTGGACTGAGAGCAGGTTTCATCTGGGATGAACCTCTCCCTGAGACCATACCAGAACACTTGCCTAATCCCTGGTAGAGGCCTGCTACTGGACAACCTCAATCTATTATTACTTCCTTTATTTATTACCCCTTTCCTGAAATATTACAAAGAAGAGAGCAAGGGCTATTCAGTCATATCACATTTCCATTGTCCTTTGAGCCAAACAGTTTCTGGAAAGCTAGTCAGCTCTTTGCCCACTCCATTGTTCACATTTTCTCACAGTCGTTGCCATCAAATCTAGTGAAGCAAGTTCGCTCTTAGATCTCTGCTCTCAAAGGCAGAGAGTCCTGGACCTGAGATAGCATCCAGGACATCAAACTACCAGGTTATAAAGCTAGCCAGCTCACAGTGAAGTAGTCATTCAAATCTTGGGCAACAAGGCAGCATCCTGCTGTGATAGGATTAGTATTGTCAAACTTTGTTTCTCTGAGTTCACTGAATGTGAGGTATGTACTCTTCCTCATTACCAAAGAACAAAAGATCTGTCTGACCCACCTATTGTGACACACCAGGAATCCAGGTTTCACCAAAAGAAAACAAGACCATGGGGGAAATCAGGGCAGCCTGGACAGAGACCAACCAATTTCATCTAACTTTCCTTCAAAGCCAAGCAGCTAAAAGATCAGAAGGTAGGGTGAAGTAATCCCAGTCAAGGTAGATAAAAGTCACAAGGAAATAGATTCCCTAGGTAAGGAAGAAGTGTTTAAGAACTAAAATGAAGAATTTAGGCCTCCTCTACATACAAAGAGCTTCATGCCAAATGAACTGAAAAAACTGGTTATCCCCAAACCAGTCACTCTACTACATCACCTCTAAATCCAGTCAAAGTCTTGAGATTTCAGGCTGAAACACTAGAATTCCTGGGAAGGAAATCATTCTAAAACCAAACAACATTGCATACTCTCTCTCTCATGATCCTTCCCATGAGAGGGACTTCAATCCATCTCTGGGAACTACAAATCACAAACAGAAAAAAGAGAGAGAAAAACAAACAAGAGATCCTTAATGGCCTTGTTTTCCTCCCTGAGCCCACTGTCTTCCCTGAGCCCTCCCTCTTTCGTGATAATACATTACATGCGCCTTCCGAGGCTGTCCGGCACATCAAACGCCCAGCACTAGCTTTGATGTGTGGCTCCTCCAAAGGGAAATGGCAGGCAGATTAGATTCCCTCATGTTGGGATCTGAGAGGGCCTGTAAACATCTTGTGTGTGAGGACTGCAGCACGCTGAGGGGAGGAGCAGCTTGCAATCGCTTCCAGACCTTCTGCAGTCCCAATTAGCAGAGATCTCCCTTCAGAGGACAGTGGGGACCCGGGGGGGAAATTCCAGTGGATTTAGGAGACTTCCCCTCACGCACTAAGAAGAACCATAATGCTTCCTCTGCACAACCTTTCCCAAAAAGTCCTAAACATCTCAAGCAGAAAAGAGGCTTGTGGCTTGTGGAGAAGACCCAGCAACCAGGGTTCATATCCAATAGGCATGAACCTTATGACAAAACAGAGCTATCTAGATGGACTATGAGAAACTGCATCATAGCAATGAATACCTAAGCCACGTAGACACACACACACTCAAATACAGTTTCACCTCTCCGGCACAGGGAAGACACAAAAGTATGTATTGACTGACTTGTCCATGAGAAGAAATGAAGTCCACTTCAGTAGACCTACTGCTTACATAACATCCGGTAGCAAAGCCTAAACAAATCTACTCTTTTGATGCAGGTTAAATGCCTGTTACTATTTGCTTTTGCAGATATTAGTTTTTTAACTAAGCAGTTCATCCGATTACATAGGTCTAATCCATCCCACTTCCACAAAATATACAGTTCCTGGCAATCGGGCTCATTAACTCAGGGTGAGTTATGGTATTTGAAGCTCTTTTGTGTTCTTGGGCCTTCTTTTTTGGTTTAACAGAATAGGGGCTGGGACACACAAAACTGTAGTCAAGTTAAACCAAAGGCCAGAGCCAATCCCTACGCTAAAACAAAAAAACTGACAAAGGTGCAACTTCAGGACCTAAGCCGCTCTTCTCTGCCAGTTCAGATGCATCACCAAGAGGAAAAGCAGCATCTCCAAGAGACGTGGGCTGGAAACTCCTTCAATAAATCAATCAACAAACATTTACAGAGCACTTTGTTAGGCACTGGGAATACAAGTATAAAAAATGAAATAATCCCTACTCATAAGTTTATATTTTAATGTGGGAGACAAGTACATATATACCAAATGCAAAGACAATACAAATCAATACAAGAAGGTTAAATACAGAGTATTTTAGGAGGAAGGGCACTAAGAGTTGGGAGAATTAAAAAGAGCTTCACATAGAAGGTGGTATTAAAGATGTGTCTTGAAGGAAAAGCAGTATTTTATAAGGAAGAAGTAAGGAGGGTATATATGAAAGTGATTGTAGAAAACTGAAAACAAATAAAATAATTTAAAATAAAAAAAAAAAAGCAAGGAGGGTATGAATTCCAGGAACAGGGAATAGCCAAGGTAAAGGCCCCAAACCAGGAGATGGGGCGGGTCAGTTTGGTTGGATCAAAGAGTACAAGAGGAATCATATAAAAAAGGAAGTTGCAAAAAGAGTCTGGGGTCAAGCTGTCTGGGGCTCAAGCCGGCAGGGAAGGCTAAATAGAGGCATTTATATTTTAATTTAGCAGTAAGAGAGAATCAATAGAATATACTGAACAAAAAAGTGACATGGTCAGATCTTTGCTTAAGGAAAATCACTTTGGCAGCTATGTAAAGGATAAACTGGAGCAGAGAGAAACTTTAGGTACAGGGACATCACATAGGAAGGAACTGAAATAGCCTAGGTGAGGGGCTGAACTACATAGGGAAAAAAAAGACAAAAGAGGGAGATACTGTGAAGAGAGAAAAAGAAAGACCTGGCATTTTGGCCATCCAGTCAAACTGGTTTTCCCAGTATTCCTCACATACATACACACATACACATGGATGGAGACACACAAACAGCAATCGTCCTCATGTCTCGGAGTCCGCCTTTCCTTAAAACACAGCTCAAACCCCATTTTCCACATGAAGCCCTTTCAGACTGTCTCAGGCACCAAAGCCCTTCCTACCTCCCAAGCTATCTTGTATTTAATTACTTTGCATATATTTGTAATTGTTCACTTGACATCCACGCTGCATACACATTTTATGTATTTATTGTCTTCTTTCTTCATCAAAATGTAAACTCTTCAGCAAGATTCCTTCAGTCTTTATACTTATCACCTCAGCACCTGGTTTAATGTCTGAGACATAGAGGACACCTAATAAATTGTTGAATGATTGAGGGAGCATGAGGAATCAAAAATAACTCCAAGATTATAAACCTGAGAGAAAACCAGAAGAATGATGGTGCCTTCAAGAGAAATAGAAAGACTGAGAAAAAGGGTGGGATTAGGGGAAAGACAATGAATTCTATTTCAGACTCAAGTGAGTTTGTGATGTCTCTGGAACATCTAGTTTAAATTAGGGCTCAGAGATTGGGGCTCATGTATGACAGCTGTGAGTTATGTGCAGAGAGATCATAATTAAACCCAGGGGAATTGATGACATCACCAAGAGAGCATATAGAAAGAAAAAAGGGCCCAAGACAGATCCTAGGGTTGGGTATGAATGATGAGTATGCAGAGTATGCAAAGTATGTAGACTGAGAAAGAACAGAAGGAGGAGAACCAGGAAAAAACAATGTTATGAAAACACAGAGAGTAGAGAGAACCCAGGAGCAAAGGGTGGTCAGGAATGTCAAATATAACACAAAAGTCAAGAACAGTAAGGACTAAGAAAAGACCATCAGATTTACAACTGAGAGGAAATAAACTGTGGTTATGTAATGAAATATTATTGTGCTATAAGAAACAAATATGATGAATACAGAGAGACTGGAAAGACAACATAAACTGGATGCAGAGTGAATTAAATAAAGCCAAGAAAATTATATAACACAACTACAACAATGAAAATGGAAAGAAAAACCTCCACAAAACAACAAAAATGAATATTGCAAAATTACAAAGAAAACAAGCATAGTTCCAAAGTACATATAAAAGAAGACATTTCCAAATTCCCCAGTCCTTTTTAGAAGAGAGGACCCAACATACACACACTGAATATATGTTCAGGGTTTTTTCAATCTATTAATCAGTTTTACAAATCTCTTTTTCTTTTTTCCTCCTTTTTTGTTACTTAAAAAATAGTTTTTGTTTTTTTTTTCTATGGGGAGAGGGGAGGACGTTACATGGTCAGAACTACTCTTTAGGAAAATCAATGTGACAGCTGAATAGAGAATGGATTGGAGAGATTTGAGGAAGAGAAACTAACCAAGAAGATTACTAGAATAGTCCAGGTAATGAGAGTCTGCACCAGGGTGGTGATAATGTCAGAGAAGAGAAGTGGATGTATAAAAGAGGATGTTATTATAAAGCTAGAATCTATAAGACTTGGCAACATGCGGAGTGAGAGAGAATTGAGGATGACATACCGAGGCTGCAAGCCTGGGTACCTAGAAGGATGGCAGCAGACTTGACAGTAATAGGTAAGTTAGGAAGAAGAGAGTGTTTGCAGAAAAGAAGAGATGATTTAAATGAAATTGAAATTTTCAAGGGACTTGGGTAAGGAAGGTAGAGTAAAGGGTAAAGAAATAGGATACAGGCTGATAAAATGGACCTCCTCTTCTCTCCCACTGCTAGATTCAAGAAGAGTTCTTTTTTGGACATGTTGAGTTTAATACGTCTACAGGACAACCAGTATGAGATGTCCAATGGACAGCTGGAAAAATGTAAGCCTGGAAACTAAAGGAGAGAAGTTAGTGATAGACACTCAGATCTGAGAGTCATCTGCAAGGAGATGATGTTAAATGAATGGTGGGGTCTAGTGAAGGTTTTTTAAGGATGAAGAAACAGACATATTTGAAGATGGTAGGGAAAAAGCTAGTAGGGAAAGACTGAAGATTAAAGAAAGGGTATAAATGAGTGAGCAATGTATTGAAGAAAACAAAAGAATGGGATTAAGGGAGATGTAGAGGGACTGGACTTATTATGAAAGGGTCACAATCAGACACTGGAGTAAAGCAGGAGAGAATGGGGGATGATGCCACGTGATATTGAGATAAAGAGAAGGAAAAGAACAGGGAACTCACAGCAGATGGCCTCAAATTTCTCAACAAAGTAAGAGGTGAAGTCCAAAGCTGAGAAGAAGGTGAAGGGGAGATGTGGGAGGCTTGAAGAGAGAAGACTGGAATAGCTACCATGGGGAGTGAGATAAAAAATAGAAAATGTGTTACAGAGTAAAAGGATTTGTTTGTGGCAATGAGGGCCCAGTTGAGATTAGATAACAAATTTGTAGTATATAGCAAGTTACTTCAATTATGCCAATTCCTTCACCTCTATTCAGCAGCACATAAGTAAGTAAACTGGAAGCAGCTGGTAGCAGTAATAGAGGGCTGCAATTTGACAAGGGATGGTGTGTGATAGAACGCAGTGATTCAAGAGTTGATGACATAATGAAAATGAATTAGTTAACCATAGGATTAAGACTAAAAAGGAGAGAAAGTAAAGTCACAATATAAGTAAATAACCTGTGAAAGTACTGAAGGGTAGAAGGATTTGAGGCAGGGTCTATTTAGAATAGGCTTAGGAAGGGTGAGGCAGAGGGAAAGACTTAATGACTGGAGGTTATGGTTAGAGAAAGGAATGTCAGAGCTTTCCGTCTTGGAAGAGGACCATTTATGGGTAATGGTTAGATCCAGGGTATGACCATCCCTTTTTGTGGTTGAAGTGGAGTAGAGGAGTAGGTCACAGGATTTAAGGGGACAGAGGAATTGGGAGGTTAGGGAGTTGGAAGAAGCATCAGTATGAATGTCAGAAGTGTCCTAGCTATAAAAGCACTCTGCTTCACTTAAATCCAATTCACTTGCAACTCAAGACACCACCCTCCTGATGTCATTGGTCCTCTTCTAGAATGAAGGACAAACTACTACATTCAAAGGGCAAAAGCTGGGAAGTAAAGGAAGTGAGTAAGCCAGCTTCCTGACCTCCTTGAGAAAGAAGGGAAAATGACCGGGGGGGGGGGGGGGGGGGGGGGGTTGTCACAGACAACAGCCTCCACGATTTGAATAAGCCTGAAAAATAATCTCAGCTCAGTCTGCACAAAGATGTACCTTACCAGCCTATGAATGGGCTTTAATCAGATAAATGAAAAGAAGACACTTGTAAGAGAGATGACAATATATAAAGTAAATTATCCCATAGATTAAAGAATTCCTCTGCTCCTTCGCTTCCCAAGAACCTTTTGTCTTGTCACCTGTCACCCCTAAAGACCATGCAGTGAGATACAGTCTAATAAGAGTACATATCCCTCTCACTATTCATTGCTATAGAGGTGAGAGAAGGGAGACAGTTTTTAGGAAAAAGCAAGCAAAACCAAACCAGGACACCAGAGCACCATGGGAGACTTTAAGGACAGATGAGTCAAATACTCAACCAACAAATGTACTGAATCCAAGACCCTTGTTTCCTCAGTAAAACCTAACCTGTATCTTAAGGGAATTCCACCTTTTCCATCTCAGCTGGCTGCCATGATGAAAGACAAGTTAGGCCAGGATGTACAGGAATCGAAGTAGAAGCCAGACCATTGGGAGAGAACAAAGTACAAGTCTGTTAAATTGAAACTTTAAAAGTGATTATCATGCCTAAGGACAAGGAGGTAAGCACAGATTGATAAAAAGAACCCCCCACCCTCCCCATACACACACACTGCCCTCACCCAAAGATTCAAGAATAACAACAAATTTTCTACTTTTTCAATTGAGTAAAATGAATGAAAGATCTATGCTGCTTATTTGTATGAGATCTACAGACAATAATACAGATAATCTCTACTTTCTGGCAACACAAAAAACCATAAAGATTTAGGGGAAAAAGGCCAAAAGAATCAAACACTGTTAAGGCAGTGTAGTTTAGCAGAAAGAATCCTGGACCTAGAATCAGAAGATGCCTGGGTTCAAACTCAGCCTCTGTGTGAACAGGGATAAATCACTAAACCTCTCTGAGCCTCTGTTTGCCCAGTTGTAAACCAAGGATAATTATACCTAATGGTGCCCCCCTTACAGGACTAGTGCAAGAATAAAATGAGGCAATGATTGGAAAGTGCTTTGCAAGCTCTACAGCACTATATACATGTCCACTATTTATTATTATCATTATCATTATTATTATTATTGTCAAAAAGGCAAGTAAGCCAAATGAGGATAAAGAAACACATACTCTACAGTCTGCACAATTCACATCAGCCTCAGCATCTCAACTAGTATAGTCTTCCAAAGCCACAAAAGAAAGCAGAGAGAAATTATCTTTGGAGCAGAGTTTATTAGTTTGACATTTAGAAAAAATGCCACATTGTTCTTGAATCAACTTCAGACAGATTGTGGCTTCAAGCAGAGGGTGCAGCAGAGGAGAGGCAAATGGAGTGCCCCAACTTCTCCAAGCCTGAGAAATCTCTGTTAAGTGCGGGCTGCTGTCTAGGTCCAGTCAGGGTCTCCAAGATGGCTGTTGAGTTCATACAATTCTCAGCCAAGCAAAGCATGCTCAGAGCTAAAAATGGGCTGCCTGTCCTTCCCATCAAATGAGAACAACTTCTACTATTGTAAGAATAAGATGGCATCCACGAAGAAGGCTCCTGAGGGAGCAACTTCAAGAAACAAGGAGTGGAGACAGGTAACTGGATTTCATCTCTGTGGGTCCCTGTGACTCACGGAGTTTTTTAAAGTAAGCCTCACCCTCCAAGTCAGGAAACCTGTGTCTAAGGAAGAAAGGAGAAGATTCTGGAGAGCAGGGGCAAATAGAATGGAGAAAAGTGGATGCCATTAAGTTTGTATCTCTAGTCTCACATCTTGCAAACAAGTGGTTTGCCATAGTAGCCAGTCCCAAGGGTTATCAGTTACCAAAAAAAGAAGAAAAAGCACTCTGGAAATTGCTTCAAGTAAGGACGGAAGGCAAAGACAATTCTGCTGGATTATTCAGACGGTGTGCTATGTTTGTGCTTCTTTCAGTAGCCAGAATGTATTAGGTATTAAAAACTGCAAGTCAGTCTTGATTCCAAACGGTAGAATGTAAAGACCAGAGGAATATATCTACTTACCAGGCTAACAGGGATAATGAAAATCTCCTTCAGAGAAATACTTCAGAGATATAACAAAGACAGAAAAGGATAAAGAGGAAGTGAGTAATTTTCACTGTGTCAGGAAAGTGAAAAATATAAAACCAAGATGTAAGAAAAGAATCACTGAACACTTGAACACATAAGACATATACAGAATAGGGGAAACTGGACTATCTCTCTGGAAGAAGCAACTATTTGCACTCCACAGAATAAGGAGATAGATCCACAGATGACATCAGGAGGATAGTGGAAAAAAGAGATGAATAATGGTGGCTGGTGACTTTCTGTTAAGGGATACTGAAACAGCTATTTAATAACATAGTACAAACAGGAGAGCACATCTATCTAGGACATGACCAAGAGCCTCTCAAGGACTGTCAGTCTAATGGTTACTACCCACTTCTAGTTATTCTGAAAATGATAAGACCAGAAGAAACAGAGAACAATACTGCTAAAGATTATTCAGCCCTGCTTTAAACAACAACAACAAAACACAACTTGCCCGGTAAAAAACAACCTTGGAGGAGCAGGTGGCATTTTTGTTACTGATGTTGAGTAACATCATTGTGTGTAAAGGCACATAAGGACATCTACTAGCAAAAGCAGAGTAGCTATAAACTTCTCAGACTACTTTAATAACTTCATCCTCCAAACAACGGAGTTAACAACAAAAGAAAATGTTATTCTCAAACATATTGACCAACAAGGAGAAACTGGCTAATGAAGTAGAGTAACAGGAAGGTTAGAGGCAAGCAACCCACCTATTACAGTTTATGAAATGGCTTCTAGTGAGAGGGAACCCAGTTCCTCCAGAGCTAGTCCATTCCTCTTTTGAATAGCTCTAATTGTCAGAAATTTTCCTTTACATCAAGCCTAAGTCTTTCATTCCTCAACTTCTATTAATTATTCCTAATTCTGCCCTGTGTGGCCAGCATAGTAAATCTAATGCTTCCTCTATGTGCCTGCCCTTCAGCCCTTCAGATACTTGACCACAGCTCCAACATGCCCCCTAAAGGAGAAATCTTTGAAGAGGTACAGCTCCCTGCATCATTCACTGTTACATCTTCCACCTTTATGGGATATTTACATCTTTTTGATAGGTGGGACACTCTAGATAGCTCCTAGACATATTCTAAGCAAAATAGGAAGATACCTATAAGGTATTTCAACAAAATGCATTTATTAGGCACTTATAAAGCACCTGGCACTGTGCTCAACTCTGAAGATAAAAAGATAAAAGTGAAAATAGTCCTTGCCCTAGAGAAGCTTAATAAGGGAGACAGCATGTACACATTAAAATATACATATAATACATATGAAATAAATACAAGGTTTAACATGATTACACATGTATAACCTATATCAGATTGCTTACTATCTTGGGGAGGGGGTAAAGGGAAGGGAAGGGAGAAAAATTTGGAACTCAAAATCTTATAAAAAAAAGAATGTTGAAACTATCTTTACATGTAACTGAAAAAAAATACTATTTACAAAAATAAATAAATTCAAAAGAGTGAGCAAGAAAGACCACTAGCAGGTGAGGGGACTGGGCATGGTTTCTTTAGAAAGTGATGTTTGGAATTCTGGAGAGCAACTTGGAACTGAGTCCAAAAAGTCAACAATCAACAAACTGTACATACTCTCTGACTCAGTGATACCATTACTAGGCATATAACCTAGGAAAGAGGAAAAGGACCCACAAGTACAAAAACATTTGTAGCAGCTCTTTTGGCAGTCACAAAGGACTGGAAACTGACAGGGTGATGGCTTGAATGATAAATAATTGAACAGGTTTTGGTAAATGAATGTGATAGAATATTATAATATTACAAAAAATAATGAAGGAGACAGTTTCAGAGAAACCCAGGAAGACACATATGAAATGTATACAGAGTGAAATGAGCAGAACCTAGAGAACAATTTGTACAATTAACAACAACATTACAAAGAAAAATAATTTTGAAGGATTTAGGTACTCTGGTCAACACAATGATGGTTCCAGAGGACTTACCTCAACACAGAGAGGTGATGAACACAATACAGACAGATTTTTTTTTTTTTGGCCGTGACAAATGCTGAAATTTGTTTTGCTTGACTATACATCTGCAACGAGTTTTGTTTTTCTTGCTTTCTCAAGGGAAAAAGGAAGGGAGAAGGCACAGAGGTGGACTTTCACTGATGGGGAAAAAAAATTTAATTAACTTCTGGTCTCCAGCAATTAAAGTCGGACCAGTTCCTGATTTGTAATTTTCCCAAAAAAGCAATGGATCAACTGAGGCCAAAGAAACTGTCGACAAACTCCTCTCACCCACCCTTACCTCCACCCCAATCATCTAAAAGGACTAAACTAGTATCAAACTAATAAGAACACTTTGATTTCAGAAACTCTTAAAATTTCAAATGCCTGAAATTTGAGAAAAGAAAGGCTTTTTTCTCTACAATTAGAAATAAAAGGCTTAAAATGTAAATGTGTGGTTGACTTAACTCACACCAAAGTATAAACAGTCAACTGAAAAGTATAAATAGTGCCTTTCCAGGTTAAAGAACAAGGGGACATTAGACATAGAAGAAGGCTACCCCAAGACCAAAAACACAAAACACAGACTGCTGATTTCACATGCCTAGGGTTGGCCCTGTTTGCCTGTTTACCTTCAACAAATAAATGCTGTAAGGTTTTCCTGTCCTACCCAGCTTGACAGGGTTATTAGATGGAGCTACAGAGCAAAGCACAAGCTTAGCAGCAACATTCCTTCAGAGCCAAATGATGAAGGATAGCACTGTTTCACATCAATATGAAGCTTTAGAGGAAGGAAGGTTTGGTTTGTTTTTTATAAAATAGAGCCAACTCTGTTATAAAGTAGGTTCTTTCCCAAAGGGTTTATTAATCAAGGAATTACTGTCTTGCTTTCTCTTCCATTTAAGGATCCCCAAAGTATGAAGTCATTTTCTGAGAGAAGGCCAGCCCAAGCATCTTATTTCCCCCGCTGAAGATCTACTCACTCCTTTGCAGGGCCCTCAGGATCTTCAAAGACAACTAAAGCTCCTACTTCCCTTCCTTCCTTAGTATCCAAAATTAAGGACCACAACTTTGAAAAGGAAATTTAATGAGGGACTTTATCCCAACCTTCTTATAAAGGAAATGCAAAACATTCCAGTCCCAAAAAAGTTAGTCTTAAAACCAGTTTTCTCAAAAAAGAATTTCAGTGCACCAAAAAAACAGAAAAGTCCCAAAAGTATAACTCAGACTGCCGGGAATAAGCCAGTTCTCTTAATTCCCAATCACAAGTCTGGCAACAGCACACACTTAAGAGAGGATTCAGTATCTCCTAACCCCCTTAAGAATGCATGCCAAAAGTTCATGTTATTTCTTACTTGGTGTGTACAAAATGATCAAGAATCTCCCAGAGTGTCTGGCGAGAACAAAATGTATCTTGTAACCTCGTGCCATCATCCAATTGCAATGCAATCCGAACCTACAGGGGGAAAAGAGCATAAAATCAGATCCATAATTAGCAAGAATGACAGCTTTTTTAATCTCCAAACCTCATACTAAAGAGATTTGGGGCTCAACCAAACAACCTGATTGCAAAGGTACAAAGAAAAAAATGTTATCTGATGACCCTCCTTCAAAACACAATTTGATATTTGTATGAAACATAGCAAGTAGAAAGTCTGTTAGAGAAAAGTTTCTTCCTTTCTACCTGAATGACAATTAACAACAGACACAGAAAACCACCAGTCCAGGAGGAATCTAGATTTTCAGTTCCATGGTTTCAAGCAAGATGTATGTTCCTACTCCAGAATGGGAGCACTGGGGAAGGAATGAAACTACTTTTTCCTTAAGCTCTATTGACAAAAGCCAGAAGACGGACTTTACACTTAGCAAATGAGGGAATGAAGAGCATCTCCCAGACAATTAAAGACAAGAAATGAGAGTCACTACCTGTAATAAACTTCCACTCTACTAGGAGTTTAACTATTAACCATTAATTTAGAATACACCAATTCAGAATGCAGAATAAATTAGAATATCTTCCCCCCAATTTTATGATCAATCATGCTTTCAGTTTCTCTCCTGGGACCAAAGTCTTGCTCAAACAAAACTCCCAAACTCTGAAGCAACCTTTTCCCATACCTTTCCTTTGTTCAGAGGCTTACCTCCATTTCTATCACAGCATCAGGAATACAACTAGCTTAAAAACTTCAAAAATTCTTCCTCCTGATATTTCTTGTTCCTGGCATCCTCCTATAAGCCAATTATTTCTACACTCTCTAAACAGGCCATTTTCTCTCCTCATGTCTGCTTCTTCAGCCCTAGCCCAAGCCCTAGCCCTAGGCTGCTGTTCTGAATAGGGATCCTTTTCACTATCCCTTTCTACTCAACCCAACTCTCTTTTGACACTCTAAGGGTATATAATTTAATTTCTAATAGGTACTATACTTTAAAGCAGCATTTCTAAAACTGTGTTCCATGAAATGTAAATAGGAGTTCCATGCGAATTTTCCTTAGCAATATTTTTATTTCTTGACCATAAAATCATACATATATCAAAAATATTTACTACACACAGTGTTTGAAAACAACCTTTATTTCTCCTTTTTTGTCCCCAAACTTCTGAACATCCTCTATCCCTGAGGTATTACATAGCACCAATTTCCTTTGAATTAGCATTGATGAGCTAGCTCTATTCATAAAGCTCATGCCCTAAAATCTTCTGTTTTAACAGAAATGATCATTTAAATGAAAGTATTTGTCTTTTCAAATAACAATACTGTTCAAAGTAGGACTGACTCTTTTATCCAAATAATCCAAATCAACAAACTACTAAGATTCCACAAATGAGCTCACAACCTTAGGTCTAAGCAGGTAAGATGAGAAATGGGAAAAATTGGGGGCAATTTGGAGGTATTATAGAAATACAGGTATGAGGTACTAATGCCCTGAACCAGGCTGCCTGCAGTGGGAAAAAAGAAAAATGTATTAAAGAGATGCTGTGAAAGTAACCTGGTGTCTAGATATGGGGAGTGGAGATACAAGTTAAACATGACCTACAAGGGTTTAAGCAGGGAAAAGGGAAGAGGAAGGGAGCAGGATGATCAAAAGAACAGTACCATTGGTAGAAACAGAGAGGCTGGGAGGAGGCTAAGTAAACACAGAAAATTAATGGTGACAGTGGTCCATTCAAAATATCCTAAGTACCTATGAAACTGGATCTCAGATAAATGAGCAAGGACTAGAGAAACAGATTTGGAAGCACTCAATATAAAAATAATAGTTGAAACTGCTGAAGTGGATGAGTTTTGATTGAAAGAATCACAAGGATAAGAAATAGAGATCCAAGAACTTAACCTTGAAGGATAGCCACAAGAAGTAAGAAGAGTTATCAAAAAGAGAAAAAACACGTAAAGAATTAGGAGAACCAGAAAAGCATAGTATTCCCTCCCTAAGTCTTTTCTTTCTAAAGCTTTTCCTTGACAAAAGCAGGATCCTCTAGCAGAGGTATCTATAGCATACATAGTCACTCAACCTAAATAAGTTAAACATCAGTTTAACCTAAAAGGCTGCCTCTTGATGAATCTAGCAAACGATCAGAAGTATTTGGTGTTGAAACTTCTGGGTTGTGTGAGCAACAAATGGAGAACTAAACATTTTCTCTGATACCCACAATCTCTTAAACCTCTCCAAAACAGAAATTATGCACTAAAGATAAAGCAAGTTCAGCTGTCTCCATGGTCTAGAATACCCAGAACCCTAAAGAAAGCTCAAAAACAGAAATATGAACTAACCCTCCCTGACCTCACCTGTTACATGAGTAGGTATTTGCAACAAAACCCAGATCCACAACTCCATTCCCCCTCCCTCTTTTCAGTGCCACAGAGACTATGACTCCAGGCTGTGGAGATCTACTCAGAGAGTTACAGACAAAAGTACATTTCTTTTCAGAATTTCCTTCAGAAATAAAAGTCTGCTGAAGGACACAACCCCACAGCATCAGCACAGCAGTTCTGCCAGTGGTGAGGCAGATAACCCTTTAGCACCAGCATTGCAAAGCTATGACATGACAGTGGAATCCCATAGCAGCAGCACAGAAGAAGCAGAACAGGACAGGGTACCATGGAGGGAGGGGGGACGGGGTAGAGTGCTACACTAAGCAGGAGGGAAAGAGTACAGTATCCAGATGGACCCAGTTCTGACCATCTCAAAAACCTTTGGGGAAGATGCTTAAGTTGGTGAATCAAGAATTACACAGCATGGGAAGAGTTTGAAACACTTTGAGATCTAGTACCCAAGGAAACCACCATCAGAGGGGGCAGGGTCCAAAAGTGAACAGGAGGAAATCAGGGGGAAAAAAAGATTAAAATTGACAAAAATCTAAGGAAGAAGAAACATTAAACATAAGCAGATAAATCAACAAGAAAAACATTAGCAATAAAATGAAATATGGCTTCCAGATCTATTAAATGAATTCAGATATCTATAAATAAATACTATAAAACAAAGAAAAATGATCCAACACTTGATGTGACAGATGACTCTATAAGGAGAACACAGAATCACAACACACTGTTCTTGAATAATTCAAAAGAGAGATGAGGATTATGAAGACAGAATTTGTGGCTTATACAGCAAAAATGATGGACAGAAAAAAGAAGTGGAATCTGCAAAGGCAAGTCTCACCAAAGAAACAAAAGAGAGAACAATAGATAGGGAATGTAAATATATAGAAGTGAAGGACAATCTGGAAGAAAAGACACAAAACCAACATTACATAAAATATTCTAACTATTCAAGCAACACATATAACTGATCACGAAGATAGGAAAATAGGGATAATCTAAGGATCACAGGCCTCTCTGAAGAACACAACAGAACAAAAAAATCTAACACCATAATGCAGGAAATAATAGAGGAGACTTGTCCAGAACTTCTAAACATAGAAAACGAAATACCAATTGAAAGAAATTACCTCCAAGGGAGAAAAAAAAAACCAAGGTTGCAAACTCCATGACACATAGTGGCTAAATTCAACAATTCAATTTAGAAACAAGAGGTTCTGCAAGTAATCAGGGGAAAGACCTTCAAATACAAAGGAAAGGAAATCTATTAAAACTGGAAGACTATTCTGTACACACCTCACTATGTAGAAAGGAATATAATAATGTATTTCAAACAGCAAAGAAGCTCAGGATGCAGACCACAACGACCTACCTCGCAAATCTGAGTTTAAGCATAAATTGAAAAAAAAGTGGACATAAAATAATAAAGAGGCACTCTGAAACATTTTTAGAAAGAAAATCAGAATTAAAGAGATTTGCTTCCCAAACATCCCAAACAATAGCAATGCCGAAGGAATAAATGCAACAGCCAAGGGGGGCAGCAGCAACAGAGCCACAGAGAGATCAGCAAGAAAATTCTTTCTAAATGTACACAAGGAAATAGGGTGAAAGTAGAAGTTCCATGAAGGTAACAGTAAACAGGCAGGACTAGAGCACTATGGACAGAATATGGTGACACCTTGCCTACAAGTAAATCAATGTTTTTTGTGGAACTACAACATGAGAAAGTACACAAAAGGGGGAGAAAAAAGCAGGGAGATAGAATGAAATTCCTGATGTGCCAGAGTCAAATCTAGAGCTAATGATGATCAGAAGGTGACCCTTGTCATCTCAGGAAGAGGAAAGCCTACAGAGGAGGGAGTGAAAAAGGGAGAAGGACTGAAAAAAGGGGAAAAAGAAATAGGCCTTGCTTTAGTGGTGGGAGGGGCTGCACTAATGAATGCTCCTAGGGAGATGAGGACCTTATTCTGGGTGTGAATAGGGGGATTTGGTTCTTGAGAAGTCTACTAATTCAACATCAGGCACGGGGAATAGGAACTCCTGGGGGCAACTGAGACCTGAGGAAGTAAGAGAGCATAGACCTAGGGACAGGACTTTGAGGCAAATGGGGGAAAAGCAGCAAGAAAAGGTACAAATCAGTAATAACCTGCATAGTCAGGGATGCAAGGAGAAGCCCTTCCATGGAGCATTATCCTCTTGACACCTGAAATAACTGGCATTGTTCTAGGAGTGAGGCACAAAGGAAAAGGGGAAATCCATGCATACTCTACATGGAAGTTGCAGAAACTACTTAGGGAAGACAACCTGGAATAGATACCTCGGAAGTTCTGACTGAAACAGGAATACAGAGAAAAGAGAAAGACCACATAATCACAGGGTTCATGAACCAGAGAATGAAGGTCAAAAGTAGCAAGAGAAGATGGATAATGAAAAAAGTAGGAGAAATCTTTTTTTTTGGAAAGGGTCACAACCAAACACAATTTTAAAAAACTAGTGAACAGAATAAGTTAAAGAGCAGGAGAAGAAGAATTAATTTATTTGACTGAGAGGAAAAAAAGGGGAGAATTATATAACTAGATAAAATCAGGAGAGAAAAGGAACTAATAAAACTCCAAAGGAAAAGAAGTAATAAACAAGAGGAGGGGATCAAGAGTAAACGGTAAAGAGCCACCTTAAAAAAAAAAGATTATGGTAAAGTAACTGAAGGAACATAGTAGAAGAAAAAAAATCAGAGACAGAGAAAAACATAAACTTAACTCTCATAACTTTAAATGTGAATGGATAAAATAAGCCAATAAAACAAAAAAGAGCAAGAGGCTGGTTAAGAAAACAAAACCCTACAATTTTTTGTTTATAAGAAACATTTTAAAAACCAATACATATACACAATTAAACTGAAAGGATATACCTGGAACATAGTAAGTAATATATGTAAATGTTAGCTATTATTAAGTTATTGGAGGAATATTCAGTACTCATGACTAAGCCATGCCAATATAATAAAAATTACAACAGTACAAAAATTAACTTACACTTTCAATGCTATGTCAATCAAATAAGAACTAAGGGGAGAATTTATGGAATTCAGCAAAATAATAATAAAATTCATTTGGAAAAGCGTAAGATCTAAAATTTTAAGGGAAATAATGACAAGAAGAAGGGATGAAGGTGGACTAGTACTTCCAGACCTCAAACTACATTATGAAGAAGCAGTCATCAAAACCATTTAGTATTGATTAAAAAATAGAAAGATCAATAAAACAGTCTAGACAAGTGAGTTTCAAAAATAATAGAACTCAATAACCCAGTGTTTGAGAAAGAGGAAAACATAAATTATCCTAGGAAAAAGCCCTTCTTCAATAAAAACTATTGGGAAAACTGGAAAGTAATTTGACAGAAATTGGGCTTAGAGCAACAACTTACACCATATTCCACAATACATAAAAATAGATATGCAACTTTAATATTAAAGATCATACTATAAAAAAATTGGAAAACAGAATATATACTATCACAGCTATATAGCTAGGAGATATATTCTTAACCAAATAATAGAGACAATTGCAAAAGGTAAAACAGATAACTTTGATTATTTGAAACTGAAAAGCTTCTGCACAAAACTGATGCACTTCAGATAAGAAGGGAAGTCAAATGGAAAAAAATCTTTGTATCAAATTTCTCTAATAAGGATCTGGTATCCAAGACATATAAAGAATTAACAAATACATATAAGAATAATAGTCATTACCCAATAAATAAATGGTCAAAGGATTTCAACAAACAGTTCTCAAAAGAAGAATTGTCATGTATCCAAAAATCACATGAAAGAATGTTCCAAATCTCTAATAATAAGAGAAATGCAAATCAAAATAACTCCATTTTTACATCATACCCTGCAAACTGGCAAAAATAACAAAAAAAATGGAAACAGTCAATGCTTTAGGTTGTCGAATAATCGTACTACTATACTGTTGTTAGAGATGTAAAGAAGTTCAACCATATTAGAAAGCAATTTAAAATTATGCAAATAAAATTACTAAAATGTCTATTCCCTTTGAACCAGAGATTCCATTTACGGACTTATTCTTTAAGGAAGCCATTGTTAGAAGGAAAGTCCTCACATACTCCAAAATATTTATAGCAGCACTTTTCATGATAGCTAACAATTGAGGAATGACTAAAGAAATTATGGTATATGAACAAAACAGAATAGTTCCATAATGGAACTGTGCTGTAAAAAATTATATGTGTGATGAATACTGAGCATGGAAAGATGTATATGAACTGATAGAGAACAAAGTAAATGGAACCAAGAAAACAATATACACAGCAACTACAACAATGTAAATGGAAAGAACACCATACCAAAAAGTCAAAAGTAAATGTAACAGAACTATAAAGATCAAGCAGGATTACAATGAAGTTATGAAAGAACACTGAACCCATTACTTTGTGGAGGTGAGAGGTCTACAGGTGCACACTTTGCATATGTTGTCATGATCATTTATGCTGATTGTTTTCTCTCTCTCTACAAAATACCAGATGGCTCTCTGGGAGGGGGAAGAGAAAAGGGCAGGATACTTGGGATAACCATAATAATGTAAGAAACAGAAGACAGCAATAAAAAACCATTTTTTGAAGTTTTAAAATAAAAGCTTCACTTTTCACAAAGAAAACACAATAAAAACAGGAAAGTGTGAGAAAGAATATCAAGGACTGGTGTAGAGTTCAGTGGGGAGAGCATGATCATAAAGTGATGACAGGATTACTCATTCTGCAAGGATTTATTGAGATCCTATTGCAAGCCAGGCATTGTGTCGGGTGCTGTGGAAGATACAAAAAATAAGACGTGATCCCTATCCTCCTGGAGCTCGTAGTCTACTAAGAGAGATAAAACAGGTACAAAAATAACTGTCATGCAAGGCATAACGTCAAAGTCAAATAGGAAAGTTACAAAGTGTTATGCTAAGTTAGTGGAGGAAGAGATAACATGAAAAGAACATAAGTTATACCTATCATCTTTTCCATTTCTTTTACCTAGCCTTCTATCCTCCTCTTTCTCCTCTCCATTAAGGAATAAGAATACCAGATAGCCAAGGGGAGATAATGAGAAAAGCAGCTCTATTCCAAAACTAGAAGATTCCTAGTTTATAGCAATAAAGTTATGTCCTTAATAAGAATTCAGTGTTTTTCACACTGAAGCCTAATCCGAAAGCAAACCTTTTGAAGGTACAAGTATATCACAGTTTTGGCTTGTAGCATTTAACAGGTATATATCCAAGCACCAAGTTTTGAAACCAACTGAGTCCATATCAAATCTTGTCCAAGATACCAAAACAACCCTAAATTATGTTTCTTTCCTAGGACGGACAAACACTAATAACAAAAGTCAATGAGAATCTGACATAGCAATCCAAAAATTTAATAGCATTCTTTCATAATTATTCCAAAATGTCTCCAAAAAACTCCTATCCAGAGGTCTCTAGCTTGGCTGAAAATATGCCTCTTTAACAGTCATGGAGAGGAAAGCAGGTGACTCATTTATTTACAAATACAGGAATAAATAGTGGAAAGCTTAGCCACTTCTCTCCCGGCAGTGGAAGAAACCAACTATGTGAAACTAATAGAGATACCACTCTAAGCAAAACTGTCCAATCCAGAGACCATGACTCCAAAAACAAGAGACAGTCACCAAGCAAGAAGGAAGAATCTGATAACCCAAATCAGGGCAAACAAGTGAACCAGGTCTTAACAGGAGGTGGAGCTGCCTTTTTCTGAGGATCAGAAGACTGAAAATGCACTTCTCTCCACCCATACCCACTACACAAACAGCACAAGACCACAGGAAGGGGGGAATTTCTGTGGTAAGCAAATGACATGCTGAAATCTAGTCATTCAACTAGGTATACACATTAATATGATGAATAAACTTTCACCATATAACACATCCTTGACTTCTGCTTCTGTTTCTTCTGGAATTTATTGGTTTTTCCTGTGTGAGCCTTAATGATATTTGTTAAATTCTCCTGGAACTTAAAATCTACAATGTAGTTTAAAAAAAAAAAAAAGAACACTGAACTAGCAGTCCAGAAAGAACCAGGCTCTGTAAATAACTAGTTGTATGGCTTTATGCAAGTCACTTAACTATACACACTATTATACCTTCCACCTCCCTGCCTTTGACACATCCTGTCTCTTATGCTTGGTGCTCTACCTCACCTCCACCTCTAAGAGTCCCTAGCTTTGTATCTCACCTCTCACTAGATTATGTTCCTTGAAGACAGGGACTGTCTGTCTCTTTTTATATCCTCAGTGCTCAGCACCTAACCTAACACAAAGCAGGAGCTTTAAAAAAGTTTGACTGTCTGATCTGTATGAGGCATTTCCTGATTGTCCCCATTGTTAGTACTCTCCCTACCAACCAACCTCAAAATTACTTTGAATTGTACATTCTGTTTCCCCCAGTAAACCATAAGCTCCTCAAGGGCAGGAACTACTTCATTTTTGCATCCTCAGTGCTTAACATTGGGCCCAACACATATCAGGCACTCAATAAAAGCTTGTTGAGTTTAACTGAATTAAGTCTCTGAGGCCTCATTTTCTACATCTGTAAAATGAGGGAAAGAAACAAGATGATCTAAGAAGTTACATGCAATTATAATAATTTTTACAATTTTATGACCACAGAGTTAAGAGGACTGACAAAAAAAATACTATAAGCACAACAACAACATTTCATACTTCACACTCCAATGCCAAAAAACCACACATTTTAGAGAAAAAAAATCAGAATTTCTATCTCTTCCCCAACCCGAGCATTTATTCAGACCTGAGCCAAAAGACAGAATTCTCTTACTGGTCTTCTATGTAAATTAAAGCACTTCCTACAACAAACAAAGTTCTTCTCAGGACTCTTCACATCTATGTAACAAAAAGTTGATGCATTAAACATACTGACTTCGACCTACCCAATCCTACTGACCGCACTAGCTAGTGGATTTTGACTGGGGTTAGAGTGGCAGGTGGCTTCAGGGTAATGCGCTATCAGCTTGTGGTGAGGACTTTGGTATTCTCCTCCCCTTTTCAGCTAAAGTCTTTGAGAAAGTTGCCTCTTCTCCTCACTTGCTTCTGAATTCTCTGCATATGGCTTCTGACTTCATCATTCACCTGAAAATGCTCTCTCCCAAGCTATCAATGATCTCTTCATGACCAAATCTTTTCTCAACCTTCCTCCTTCTTGACTTCTCCGTAGCATTTTACACTGCTGATCACCTTCTCCTCCACCAGGATGCTCACTCTTCTCAAGACGTTGCTCTCTCCTGGTTTTCCTACCTATTTGACTATTCTTTTCCTTCATGTACCACTCATTAACTGAGGGAGACTTTCAAGACTCTGTCCTAGACCCTCTTTTTCTTTTCCTCTATACTATCTCACCAACTCCCAGAAGTTCAATTATCCTTTCTATGTAGATGACTCCCATGTTTAGACATCTAGCCTCAGTCTCTTTTCTTTGTTCCAGTCTGGCTGATATTACCAACACCCTTTCGGTCATCTTGAACTCGACGTTACCTAAGCCTCTCTACCTCAACATGCCCCAAACAGAACTTATTATCTTCATCCTTAATCTTCTCCTCACATTAATTTCCCTGTTACTGTTGAGTGCGCCACCATCCTTTCAGTCACTCAGGATCAAAATTTGATTATCACACTCCATTCCTCACTCATATTCATTGAACATATCCAATCTATTATCAAATCTTGTTTTATCTACCTTCACAGCATCACTCACAGATATCCCCTTCTCTCTATAAATACAACCATCACTTAGATTCAAACTCTCATCACCTCATGCCTGGACTACTTCAGTGGCCTGCTGATACAGTGGTCTCCCCAACTCCATATTCCATATCCAGCTGACAAAATGATTTTCCTAAAGTGCAGACCTGATCAAGTAGCACCCACTACTAGCAACACACACACACACACACATCCCTACTCCTCTACGGTCCAGCTACACTAAACGATTTGTTTTTCCAGATTCCATCTCCCATCTCCCCACCTTGGCACCAACTGTCCTCCATGTCTGCAATGCTTTCCCTCCTCACCCTGACCTCTCTTAACTCACCCTGGCCTCCTTCTAATTTCAGTTTAAATACCATTTTCCTCAGGAAATCTCTCCCAATTCCCTCAGCAGCTAGAGCCTTCAGCTCTGAGTTACCTTTCATCTACATTGTACATATTTTGTATATCCTAGTTATCCACATGTCCCATTAGATGAGCTCCTTGAGGGCAGGGAATGAATTTACCTTTCTTTGCATCCACAGTGCTTCACAGAATGCCTGACATATAGTAGAATTTAACAAATGGTTTTTGACTGAAAAAAAAAAGGGGGTGGGGAGGGAAGAGTGGGAAGGGAAGGATAGTAATTCCAGTCTCTCCAGAAACACACATACCGTATTTTCAGGTCCCTCCCGACTATGGGAGACTGGCACCATCTCCAGCTTGGCATTGTTAGGAAGATTGGCAAATCTCCACTGCAGAGAAAGATCAAGCACATTCCTCTGAAACCTGCAAAACAAACCAAAGTCCTCACCACAAGTTGATAGCACATTACCCTGAAGCCACCTGCCACACCCAACCCCAGTCAAAATCCATGAATTAAATCCTCCAGAAGGACAGAAGACTAGCAGTTTATCTGCCTGGGGACTCTCACTACCAGGGGCATTTTCAAACGAGACCAAAAATTAAAGAACTGAAAGTACTGAAAGTTTAAAGTGGTCAAAAGTTAAAGCTGTCAAAGTACAATAAGACATCCAGACATAATAAGGAACTCAGCTTTGACATTCCTCCAAATGTGATGGTGTTAATAAGGAAAGGGCAAATGGAATAGAAATTCAAGCCTCTGAAGAGTATAAGGAAGATGGCTCTTTTTCAAGGTTTTGAAGCAATGGCTGTTGAACAAAGTTCCTTTAGGTGCTGTGAGGGAAAAGGGCACTGCCATCATGATTGCCAGTAAGATACTGGGGGAGAAGGGAAGATGATCAACTGAAAATCAAGTACACTGTTTTACCTACTGCATTCTTTTCACCTTCCTCTTTCCCCATATTCACACCAAATCTTTTATACAAGCACCTAACAAAAAAGCAAAATAAACAGGCTTCTTTTCGGTTCTCTTTTTCATCCCCTGGAGGAGGTAACTAACAAATAAGAATGTGATCAAAAGTCAGACAACAAGAGAGAGCAGAAATAAAGAGAAAGTGACAATACACAATCCAGGTAACTTTTCAGTTATCTGAAAGCTGGCTAACTGGTGAACACAAACACAAATCAAGTCTTCATGGACTGAACAAGCATAATATAAAGAGATCAAAAGCTAGGTTGGAAATTCAGTTAACGAGAATTCTAATCCAGGAGCCAAAACTAATTTTACTCATGATCCTGGACAAGTTACTTAATATCTCTGTACCTCTTAGTTTGGCAAAAATTAATTACAACAGAAGTGCTATATAATTTAATGATAGTTAAAGTCTTCCACCAGACCAAAGAAGCTGCCAGTCTGGATCAGCAACTAAAAGACCATAGTACAGGTTTAGAAATACCCTAATCTGCATGCAAAGAAGGGAATCAGAAAACCCAAGAGTTCAAGGGGATAAGGTTTCTCGGCAGTAAATGAGGGGAATTAAGGGATCTAAGATGTAAGTAGTAAGAGGAAATATCAGAGTCCAGGAGGCGAAAGCAGATCACAGAATCATAAAGGACATGGGCAGGTCTCAGAAACAGGAAACCCAAAACTTCCACTGATCTTTATCAGTGAACCCTCCCACCCAATTATAATTCTAGGAGGCATGTTTATCACCATTCTAGCTATTTTACAAACAGGGAAACTGAGATGAGGAAAGCCAGATTAGCCAAGGGCCACATAATGGTGAAGCTGGGATTACAATAAGCAAGCAAGCTCCTGACTTCCAGTTCACATCACATATGGATTCATCACAAATTATACCCCTATTCATATAAGGGAAAGAAAAAAGACAAAAAAAGAATCATTAAGAAGGGAAGAAAACAGGAAGGAACAAAGAAACTAGTAAATTTCAGAAGATTCATGCCACGAAAAATATTTCTCTATATAAATTGACAGAAGACTTTTCTCTAATTAATCTTTCCTAAAACAAAAGGAAAACTAGAGTGGGAGATGGAATGAGAAAGAAAGTAATTCTCCTTGCATTTACTTCATTTACTCCAAACCTCATAAAACTTGTAAGAGTAAAGATTTTTTAGCCTTACTAATGCTCCAGGTCTAGCAAAATACAGCTGCTAAATATCCAAAAAATATTACCGTCTCTCATTGCAATGCATAAAGAAGAAAGACTGTATGCATCACTAGAGGTAAAACAAAACACAAATTACAATTCTCAAATGTAAAACTCTGAGTTCTATTTTGAAAATATCCTCTAAAGTATGAAGTTAGAAGGAAGAACTCAGAGAAATTTAAAAGCCAAGGAGAGAATAGGTGTGAAATTTGAAAATATACAAAGTGGCCAGACAGATAATATAAATGCCAAGATATTGAAAACAACCAATGATTTTTTCTGAATCATTAACAACCAAACCAGAAAAGTTCATAAAGATTAGGAAATGGGTAAACATCACATCAATCTTTAAAACTGGCTCAAAAAATAACTTTGGAAGTTGAAATATAATAGCTTAGTGCAAAAGTGGAATAGATAGTGGGAAATTAAAAATCGAGTTAAGACATCTGCAAGGTGTGTTTCAGGTTGGAAAAAAAATCAAATGACAAAAAAAAATGCCAAAAAACTAAGTTTTTTCTGTCGATTATGGCACTTTAAAAAAATAACAAACAAAAAATAACCAACACAACTACTTAGGGGATGAAAGTGAAAAAGCAACCAAAACTACTATCATAAAGGAACAGACTCAAAAAATTAATTCGATTTGGCTCCAGAAACTCTATCACATGGGTGGAAAACTAGTTAAGAACAAACAAAGGTAGATGGTACATTGCTCTTCATCTGGCTCTTGAGATATGACTTAATATGTTCATTAATAAACTGTCAAGATCAACGGATATACCAACACATATAACAATTAACATAAAGCAATGGATTAATTAGATATTCCAGTGTGTGACAGGGCAAAAATCCTACCAATAGACACTATGAAGATTAGAGACTGTTAAGAGAAAAGATAGATTCAACTTCTACAATTAGAAAAAATAGATTCAACTTCTACAATTAGCCAACATAAGATATGGCTATCTTCTTAAAGAAACAAAGAGATTGCAAGTTAAGTTATTATCATACTATATGGATGCAAGCAAGAAGCATATTCTAGTGGAAATGGCCCTACATGATTAGAACTAGGAACTCTAGGCTCAGTTCTGTAACCTTTAGCAAGTCCCTTCACCATAAGTACCTTCATTTTCTCATCTATAAAATGGGTATTATGCCACTTCTCTACCTCATATGTTTTTTTCCTCAAAGATAATATATTTTTATGTAGGTACTTCCTCCATAGACACAAGGTAAAATGAAACTCTTCTATGCCTTAGGAAATGATATGTGATCAAGAATTTATCACCTAAGCAGCAACCTTCTAGGAAGATGCTTCTCTAACATAGATAAACTAAGCTCTTGAACAATAGCTATACAGTCTTTTGACAGAACTTATACTTACGTTCTGAAATAAAGCTGAGAAAACAGTTATGAAAACATCTTAAAAGAATGTTACATTTTTCTTCATTATGACCAAAACAGGGGAAAGGTAAGTACCTTCTAATAGATTCTGGGATTTATTGTTTTTCTTTCCAGTCTTCTAGGTTCTTAACCCTCAAAACCCTAAGTAGTAGATGGTAAATGTATACTTATTTCAAGACTCAGTGATTTCAGTGTGGTTACTGCCATCAACAAAGACAGCAAACTCACTCCACACCTTCACAGAAAGTCTTCATGAATAGCTATGGTTGCAAAAGAGAGGTGTTGTGAAACAGCGGATAAATGACTAGACTTAAAGTAAAGAAGACCTAGGTTCAAGTTCTGACCCCAACACATACTAGTTCTGTTAGTACTCCAGGCTACTCTCTAAGGTTATAAGTTACAGAGGAGTTACTGAGTTACCATTCTTCACTGGTATAAGAAGTTTCACACTGGGGATTCTCTAAATTGATGAAGTCACAAGTCCAGACCTCAATATAACTGAAAAAACACTATCACCTAGCAATCAAATCCCTGGTGATAAGCCTTTCCAAACATAAAATTAAGCTGTTCTTCTGATGACAGACAAGGATTTCCAGATTAGCAGAATTTGCCAGAGGTTGTATTCCATTGGTATAACCTTCAAGAACCCAAGAACTCCACAGCATCAAGAAACAACAGTACAGAACTTTAATGGGAAAAAACTGAACATACTATGAGAATAATTCCCTAAAGGGAAAACCTTTGTTTTTCTAAATAAGCCTGAGCCTTTGTGCTTTACAATCTTAAGGACAGTGTGTCCATAAGCTCTGTTCTAGAGATCTAGACACGTCCTGATCATAGTAGCAAGAGTCCTAAACTAAAAGAAGGCAAGTATATAAGGTCTGACTCACTTCAGATCGTATTCGCTTGGATTGAAGTTCTGTCGCTGACAGGTGTCCTCCAAAACCTGCCAAAAAATGAAGGGGAATTAAATTACTCTGTTGGAGGCAAAGTATTCAGTTATTAGAAACAAGCAGTACTGAGTAGCCATGGACTGCAGGAACTAGAAGTGACCCAGAAATCATGCAATCCAATTCCCTCATTTTATAGATGGAAAAACTGCAGTTAAGGGAAAAGTGACTTAAGACAACACAGTGAATTACCAATAGATATGAGGCTAGAACCCAGGTCTTCTGACTCCTCCTCCAAGCATACTTTCCAAGTCACATTATGCTACTCTACAGATCTTAGATTTAATCGTTATATAGGTCAGTTAGGTTTACCCAGGGAAAAACATAGCTTCCTTTTCCACTCTCAATCTGTCCAGTCATCTGGGAAACGCGTGCCTTTGTAGTAACAAAGGTAATCTGATGAAATCACAGGAGTAGCTTAACAAAAATCCATTCCTACAGCTTCGCGGGAGGAGGGGGAGGAAATAACTCAGGAGTTCATGCCCTCCTAAAAGGGTCAGGGAAGGCCAACAGCCTCAACTACAAACACAAAAGATCGGAACATCAAATGGGGCAAAAGACAGGACTCGAGGAGTTCAGGTGAGAGACAGGTGGCTACGAAGGCCTCAGTCTCAAGTCACCTCCTTGAAGGAAGGGGGAGAGGGCGGCAGGAGACGCCCCAGCACAGTCCTTCTCACCTCCCCACCCCATCCCGAGCAATCCCCGCCACCTTCTCACCGCAGGTGTAGGGAGGGCTCCCCAGGGCACCTCCCCTTTCCCAGAGCCCTCAGAAGAAGCCCGCCTCAACTCAAGACCCTTGGAGGACCTCTCCCCCATTGGTCAACTTAAGCCCCGCCCTTTCCCTTGGACACGCCCCCAGGGGCATCCCATCCTACCCTACCCCCACCCCTCCCCTCCTGAAGCCAACCGCAAGAGGCCCGGCTCCGACCTCAGCCCCCCGCGCCGCATCTAAGGACCCTCCAACGGGGAGCGCCCGAGCCTCCTGTCCCCGCCCGCCGCACCTGCAGTAACACGGTGCTCGGCGTCACCTTCACCGTGAGGCGCCTCCCATTCGGGGTCAGAACCGACACCGCGGGGCCCCCGCTGCTGCCCGGGGCCGCCATCTTCCGATCACGTGACCGCCCCCTCCCCGCCGGCTCTTATTCAAACAACTTTATTGGCAAAAGAGCCCGGAAGAACAGCTACAGCTCGGGGGGGCGGGGCCTGAGCGTGACTTCCGCTGCTGGACCAATCCCAGCCTAGAAAAGCCTACTCTGCCCCCTTCTCCTCCCCACTCCAGGCACATCCTCCCCAAAGACCTCCCCCACCAGGTGCTAAGCCCCGCCCCGTCGTTAGAGCCAAGTCAGCAACCCCAATAGGAGCTAATTTATATATAATTCTTTAAGTTTTGTAAAGCACTTTACAAAGATTAGCTCATTTGATCCTCACACCTAGGACGTAGGTGCTATTATCATCCCCATTTTACTGATGCAAATACTAGGACAGAGAGAGGTTAAATGACTTACTCAGGATTATACAATTAAGAAGTATCCAGGACAGGGTTCAAACTCATTTCTTTCTGACTTCAAACCCAAAGCACCACTTAGGTGCCTCAAAAGCTATCTTGTTGCCTTGATAAGTATTTATTAAACATTTACTACATGCCAGGAACTGTAAACATGTGTTGAGTGGTTTCTGTGTGCCAGGAACTGCATTGTTGTGTCATGGAGCCCAAATCTGGGCAGTTTGGTGTAGTAGGGTGAAGCAAGAAAGATCTGAGTTTAATCTCAGGCACCAACTAAGTATTCTTCGGCAATGAAGGACAAGCACACACGCAGTTATATGGCAAGGCTTAGTTGGACAAAGAATCACTTACCCTGGCCTTGGTTTCTTCATATATAAAGAGGCAGAGTGAACTAATAAGGTCCCTTCTAGCTGTAAATCTCCATGATCCTATGTCCTGAGACAATCCCTTCTCCCTATCTCTTTTCTCCAAGGAGCCTTGAGGAAGCAGTAGAAGTGGGAGAGTAGGGAAATGATTCTTTAATACATTTCAATTTAACATTTCTTTAGAGAATTCTACTCACCAGACACTGTGCACTGAGGACACCTGGTCAAAAAACAGTAATCCTTCCTTCCCTCAAGGAACTTTCCAGTCTGTCTATTGGGTAGGTAGACAGATAAGTAAATATAAAATAACTTCATGAGACAGAGCACTGACAGTTGGGGGGCAAGAGAAAATTAAGGAGGATATGGAACCCAAGCAGAGTTTTGAGGGAAGCTAGGGATGCCAAGAAGAGGAGGTGGAGAAAGCATTCCAGGCATGAGGTGGAGGTGGGGGTTGGGGGTAGGATTTATTTTCATAAAGACTAGGAAGCTGGAGATGGAATATCAAGTTTAGAGAATAACTGCCTAGAATTTATAGTGTGTAGGGAGCTATATAAAATCAGTCTGGAAAGAAGCCACATTAGGGAGAATATTGAACAATCAATAAGTATTTATTAAGACTCTACTGTGTATTAGAGCCACAGGTTCCCCACCCCTGTGCTAGACACTATAATAGGTAATGGAAATGCAAAGACAAAAGTAAAGGAACCCTAAAGGAACCCATAGTTTGAGGAATGAGTAGAGTGAAATAACATACAGAAACATAGGTAAATATAAAATAGATAAAGTTGATTTAGGGGGAAAAGATCGATCAGCTAGAAGATCAGGAAAGACAATTAAGAAAATCGTAAACCTTGAAGGGAACAGAGGCTTCTAAGAGAAAAAGGTTCAGAAGCATAGCATTCAAGGGAATGCTAAATTTCATAGGGAAAGAGCCAACACAGAAGAGTGGAGATGGAAAATGAGATGCTACATATGGGAACCCATCGGTGTGGCTACATCAGTATTTGTGGAGTGTCTGTGGCTGGATTTGAATGCATGAAGATGAGTCTTCCCCAGTTCTAATCCCAGCACTCTATCCACTGTACCACCTAGCTGCCCTGTAAATGCCAAATAGAGGAGTATTTCATTGTGGAGGTCATAGGCATCAATTGTGTGAAGGAGGGCAAGAAGAAGTAGCATAGTCATCATATCTACATTATAGGAAAGTGAGTGTGTGAAAAAATGAATTGGAATGGGGGGAAAACAAGGCAGAGAGATCAACAAGGAATTTATTGCAGTATTCCTATAAAGGGATTGTAGGAAGGGAGAGTGAGGAGTTGAGAATCACTTCAAAGTTACAAACAAGTTAACCAGGAGAATGGTAGTGCCCTTAACAAAAATAGGGACATTTATTAGAAGGGTAGGTTTGGGAGGAAAGAAAACAAATTCTGTTGGAGACAGGTCAAGTTTTACATGTCTACCATGTTCCAGTTTGAAACATTGAGTAGACCATTAATGTTGTAGGACTGGAGCTAAAGAGAAAGATTAGGGTTGGATATATAGATTTGGGAATCATCGTCATCAAATAGATACCTGAATGAATCTATGTGAGCTGAAAAGGACCAAAAGGAAGAATGGAGAGAGAGAAAAGACAAGAGGGCCCAGGATAGCCTGTTGAGGGGATACTCACAGTTAGAGAGTGATGGATGTTAGATAGTCTTAAGTATGAATACTTAAGTGATGTTAAAGAGTATGGATGATGATCCATCAAAGGAGATTGAAAAGGTTGTATTTTATCCAATTGCCAGACTGAAATTGCACTTTATTCTAGAGACATAGAGAGCCACCAAAGATTTTTGAGTAAAGCAGTGAGCCAGTCATATTTGTATTTCAGTTGTATTTTAGTGGCGTGTGGAGGGAAAGGGAGAAAAGCTAGAGCAGGGAGATCAGTTTGAGGGATATTGCAATACTCAAAGACAGAGGAGATGAAATTCTGAACAAAAGTGGTAGCTATGTAAGTAGAAAAAAGAGAACATTTGTGCAAGAGAAGTTGTAGAGATAGAAGGGACAAGGTTTAATAATTGATTGGATGTGGGCCACAGAGAAGGATGAGAAGAGTCAAGGATTACCCCAAAGCTGAGACCTCTGGTCACTAGAAAGATGATGTTGCCTTTAACAGGAATAGGAAAATTTGAAGGAGAGATATGTTAGGGAAAATATAATGGGTTGGGTTTTGACGTATTGAATTTGAGATGCTCATGGTAAATGCAGTTAGAGATGTCCAGGAGTCAGTAGGTGATCTGTTACTAAGTTCAAGAGGGAGATTAGGATTGGGTATATAGATTTGAGAGTCATAAGGATTGAGATGATAACTGTACCCAATAGAGAAGATGAGATCACCAAGAGAGGAGAACAAAGACATACCTTTGAAAGACACCAACACTTTAAGGGATAAGGAGAGGAATGATATCAACAGGTATTTGTTAAAAGACTACAATGTGTCAGGCACTGTGTTAGGCAAAATGAAACACTTCCTTCCCTCAAGACTTAGCTTGTATTCATGCTGTTGCAGAAACAATGTATCTATAAATAAATATAAACAAATATATTTATGATAACTACAAAGTATACTGGTGAAGAAAGATAAGAAGCACTAGCTTCAGGTGTGGCTGGGAAAAGGCATCATTTAGAAGGTGGTGTTTGAAGAAAGTCTTGAAGGAAATAAGGGATTCTAAGAGATGGAAGTGAAGAGAAAGTGAATTTCCAGCATGGGGGATGCCAGTGCTGAGGCATTATAGATGGAGGAACAAGGAGATAAATTTGTCTGGATAAGAAAGTGCAAGAAGAGGAATAATGTACAGTATAGTTGGAAGGGCAGGTAGGGGGTCAGATTGTGAAGGGTTTTAAAAGTCAAACAAAGTAGTTGATTTGATCCTACAAGTAATAGGAAGCCTTCAGAGTTTCTGAGTAGTAAAATGACATGGTCAGATTTGTACTGTAAGAAAATCACTTTGAGAGCTGTATATAGATTAGCTTAGAGTGAGGAGAGACATGAAACAGGAGTCTAAGTTAATTGGAAGACTATTTCAAAAGTCCATTGAGAGGTGGTAAAGTCCTACACAAGGGTCGATGGCCATTTGATGCAAGAGTTGTAGTAGAGGCAGAAACAACATTTGGCATCTGATTGAATTTTACAGTAAGAAAGAGGAGTCAAGAATAATGACAAGGTTGGCAACCTGAGATGGGAAGAATGGAGATGCCCTGGAGTGAAATAAGTTCAGAAGAAGGGAAGTTTGAGGAGGAAAAATATTACGGGTTAAATTTTGGAAATGCTGAGTTGATGACATCTGAGGGATATTATTATTTTCTGATATGACCAGCTTCTGAAATAATCATCACCCTCACTTTTCATCTTTTACTGTAGATAGACTTCCCTTTATCCTTAATTTTCATAGTATTCCATTTGGATTTTGGGTTGTTATTCTTTCGGATTATGTTGTTGTAATTATTATGTAGATTGCTTTCCCAGTTCTGCTTGCTTCACTTTGCAGGAGATCATAAGTCTTCCCATGCTTCTCTGTATTCATCATGCTTCTCCTTTCTTATAACTCACTAATATATCTTTGCACAATATGTTATTTAGCTATCAACAGGGATATACTACTTTTGGTTCTTTCCTACTACAAAAAGAGCTAGTATCAATTTTTTTTTTTTAGCAGATGTGAAATCTTTCTCTTTATCACTGATCTCCTTGGAGTATATGCCTAGCAATCATACCTCTGCATCAAAAGTATGGCTTTTTAATCACTTTCTTAGCATAATTCTAAATTGCTTGCCAAAAAGGTAGGACTGATTCACAGTTCTACCAATAGTGTATTAATATTCCTATCACAAACTTTCCAAAGCTGACTATTCTCATATTTTATGATTTTTGCCCATTTTCTGAGTAAAAGGTAAAACCTCAGAGTTGCTTTAATTTGTATTGTCTTATAATTAGTGATTTGGAGCAATCTTTCATATGGTTATTATATGAATTATATTTACTTAAGAATTAAGTATTAAGTTCATACTGATAGGAATTTCCCTCTTGGGAACTGGGGTTTTTTTAATTTCCTTTAAGATTTCTCCATATGGAAATGTGTTTTAGTCATATATTTAAGTTTCTTACCTATATATCTTGAATATCAGACCCTTATATTCCATACAAAGTTGTTTTTTTTTCAATTGACTACATTCCCTCTTATACTATTGCAATAATATTTTGGTTTCTTTTTAAGCAAGAGCTTTTCAATTGCATGTTACAAAAATCATCTAGGTAACTATTTGTGATCACCTCTCTCTTTGTTTATTTAGAAATCTCTTTGCCTATAGTTGTAAAAAGTACCTGATTTGGTTATTTCCTACTTTTTAAATATGTGGCCTTCACTATTCTGGTCACTTGTCCTTATTGAGTTTATTTTGAGTATATAGTGTAAGACAACTGTCTAATATCTGCTAAAATGTTTTTCAGTTTTCTCAGCAAATAGGAAGTTCTTCCCTGACTAATGTTTTCAAGATTACAGAATATGATGTTAATTGAATTCAGTTGTTTCTGATTCTTCCTTATCTAGTCTGTTTTACTAATTTATTTTTCTATTTTCCTCCAGTGCCAAATAATTTTGATGATTGTTACTTTATTGTATGATTTAAGGACAAGAAAGAAGTGCTATTATCCCTACTTTTTCCATTGATATTCTAAATCTTTTGTTCCCCCAAATGAATTTTGTTATATTTTACTTCCATGAAGTATTCCCTTTGTGGTTTGATTGACATAGAACTAAACCTGTAAATTAATTTTTATAGTATCATTTTTATCATATCGGCATGTCCAAACCATGAGCACTGAATATTCCTTTCATTATTTGTCATTTATTATTTCATTAAAGAGTTTTTGTAATTGTAGCTATGCATTTCTTGAATGCGATTTGGTAAATTTACATCCAGATATGCTACACATTTTGAATGCTATCTCCTTTTCCTTTATTTATGTCTAGATTTAGTTATTTCTATCTAGAAATGTTATTTCTTTTTATAAGTTTATTTTGTATTCTACTTTACTGAAGCTATTGTTTCAATTAGTTGGGTTTTTTTCTTCTCTAGGATTTTCTAAGTAAATAATCACATTATCAACAAATAAGAACTTTTATCTACCCTTTGCCAGTGTTTATGTCTTTAATTTCTTTTACTTCTTTAGTTGTTAGTGCTATACTTTCTAGAATGATGTCAAATAACTGCAAGGAAATAGGGCATCCTTGCTTTATACCTATACTTGAGAGAGAGAATATCATATCATATGTGTAATAGCAGATTTTTCAATATACCATGTATCAGGACCTCTCTTATCTAATCTCAGCTTAGTCCCTAGTCATTACTAAAGATTGGAGATAAAGAAGATAGACTGGGGAATGATGGCAAGTGGCCTTAGGTTGAAGAGAAGTGTGACAAAAGGAACTCACAGAGCCTTTTCTTCAATTTTCTCAATAAAATAAGAGGTGAGGTATTCATCTGAGAGGGAAGGATAAAGAGAGGCATGGAGAGGAAGCTTGAGGAGAAAAGAGAGGGTTTGGAATAGCTTCTGTGGAAAGTGAGACAAGAAATCAACGAGAGAGGAATAAAAGGATTACTTTGCTGAAGTGAAGGCCCACATGGGATTAGTTAATACAAATTCTTCGTGTCACTAGTCACCTCAGTTGTATGACTTCCTTCAGTTCCATTCAGCATCATATGAGTATGGAAGGAGTGATCCAGGGTTGGGTTCTGACAAGGAATGAGTGGCAAAGGGCTCATTAATTCATACAAAGAGTACGGTGTGAAGTTGAATTAACTATAAGGTCTCAATTAGGAAGAGTGGAAAGGAAAATCATGGAAGAGGCCACAACCTGAGAAAACACCAAGGCCTAAAGGAATTGAAGGACATTAAAAGAATCAAGAATGTCTTTACAAGGTTGAAACATAGGGAAGGAAAGAATGCTTAGAGATTATGGTCAGGATTCTTATCATTGAGATGGAACAATATGGGTAATAGCGAGATCCAGTACGTGGCCATCTATGTATGCTCAACATGGAATAGAGGATTTGGTCATGGGATTTGAGAAGACTGAAGAACTGAGAAGTCTCCTAATATAAGAGTAGGAGTTGGAAGGGAGAGGATAGTGAGGCAAGTATTGAACTTGAGACAAGAGAGAAGGATAGCTTATAACAACCACTATGATCTGTATAGGATGAAATACTTTAATAGAGTGAACTATGAATGAAGAAAGATTGCTGAGTGATGAGAGCAAAGAAGAAGTCTACAAGTGGCAATGAGATGGGTGTAATATTCCAATTTCCCCTCCTGAACTAATGTGAAGGGAATATGAGAGATGGTAGGGCCAGTGCTGGAAAGGACTAGGAATGCAGTGTGATCTGGGTGAAAACAGATATTGCTGAGTGCAAGCAGAAGGAAGGAGTTTGAAAAGAAGGAACCCAGAAAAAAGGGAATTATGAAACAGGAATTCCCAGAGGCAAAGTAGAAGGGGCAAGTAAAGTTGGAATGGGATATGAGAAGGGTAGAGTTGAAGAGAATGGGAATGAGAGAAAGGACATCAGAGTGAGGATAGTTTATTTCTAAACCACCAGTGATTAAGTAACATAGGGATAAAGAGACAAGCAGAGTTTGCTATTCATAGGTGTAGCGATGGAGGCCAGAAGAATTGGAATTTTCATAGTCTTGGAAGCTACAGCTCAGAATCTCTGCAGCTCTTTGCACTGGGCTGGGTGGTGGTGTTGGAGTCAAGGCCAAGATGATGGAGCAGTGGACTGAGGAAGGTTAGACTTGCTGCCTGCTCCCCAGGGTTAGGGGCTTTTTAAATTTTTTTAAAAATTTTTCTTATATTTTGAAATCTCAACAAGCATGAATATTCTCATATACAAAGAATAACCAAAAAGGATGATCGTATATGAAGCCATGAATCTTTATTATATATGGCTTGTTTTTTAAAAGTATATATTAAATTCAAAATAGTAGTATCAACACTGCTCTGTTTGGGTTGTCTGTGTCCCCTTCTGAACTTTCTTCAGCTTCCTTTGGTGTGTTTTTAAACATTCCATTAATGTTCTTTTCTTTTTTTCTTCTTTTTTTGACATCACTATAATTTCCCACCTCACTACTCCAATAATGTTCCCCCTCCTCAAAAAAAATTCTCCCTTGTAAAAGTAAGAGTAGTTTACTAAAATCCACATATTGTTCATGTCTGAAAATTTGTCTCATTCTGTACCTATATAGTCCATCATCTCTTTGCCAGGAGGTAGGAAACATGATTCAGTCTTTTGGAACTTTGATTGGTCATTGGATTCATAGTTATTCTTCAGCAGTTCACACCTTCTTTCCTGTAAATATTATAGTTATTATATACAATGTTCTACTGGTTCTTCTCACTCCATTCTTCATCAGCTTACAGATTTCCCAGGTTTCTCAGAATCTATCCCTTTCATCCCTTTTAATGGCACAGTAACATTCCATTGTATTCATATACCATAAGTTGTTTAGCCATTCCCCAACTGATGGGCACACATTTTGTTTCCATTTGTTCATGTCCACAAAAAGTGCTTTTGTAAATATTTTTGTACATGTGGACCCTTTCCCTCTTCCTTTGATCTCTTTGGAGTTACATTCCTTTAATAGATTATTAGAGGAGCCTTTAATAGAAAAAGACCTTCAATAAAATAGAAGACCTTCAAGTATTCTTAATGAAAAGAGCAGAAGTAAGTAGAAACTTTGAAATACAAACACAAGAGTTGTGAAAAACCTAGAGAAATAAATGCATTTGTACAAATGGAAGAGATTATATGATGAAGGGCTTATATTCTAACACAAAAGAAGAATCAAGTATCCCTATAGAACTTTAATATCTTCAAGGGTCAGAGAAAGAACTAAATAAGAGAAGCAGAACTGGTGGTCATAAAAGATAAAAGAAAAGGGAGGTGGAAAAGAACATATTAGAGAAGAAAGGAAGAAGGTAAGGAACTTATTTCTTTAAACCAAGTCCTTGAGAAGAGGGTGTAGATATGAAGGAAGAAGTAGGGGAATAGTACCATATGAACCTTATTCTTATCAGAACTGCTTAGAGGGTCAAAAACACAGACACAAAGATTTTGGTATAGAAATACATTTAACTTCTAAGAGAAGCACATAGGAACAAGAGAGGAGCGGTGGAGTTGGTTAAAAGGGAGGATTATATTGAGGAGAGAATATAACAAGTAAAACAAATTTCAAATTTAGCAGGTAGCTGATGATAGGAGACTGGAAGGTGGGAGTAAAAGACAGTGATCAAGGTCTAGGAGAGAAAAGAGGAAGGGCACTATTTTTGTTTTTCACCACTACCTAGAAAGTCATCTATTTCCTCTCCATTCTAAGCCCCAAGGACTGGGGGATAAAGACAAAAGATAGTTTAAGAGTTTAAGATAGAGGAGAAAGAGATAAATAACACTCATAACCATGAACACAAATGGGATAAACTCATATGTAAAACGTAAGAGAATAGCAGAATTGATTAGAAAGCAAAACCTAACAATGAGCTATCTAAAAATATCAGTGGTATGATCTGGTTCACTATCCTGGAGTTAGGCCAACTATATCTGCCTCTCAGGGTTTTGGGGGTACCCTTGAGGAGTTGAAGCATCTCTTTTCTAATGCCATCTACTTAAGCCCTTATCTGGGTGTATTCTCCTACATTATTAGATAAGAGTAACTTACTAGCACCCCAGTTCCACTTAATTAAAATCAGTTACAAAAAGATATTTATTTACCTTGAAGATACAGCAACAACCAAAGTACAAACATTTCCCCACCTCCAATGCTATGGTGGCATACTCTCCCTTAAACCATTTTGTTTTCTGGGCTGGGGAGAGTAATCTCAGACCTAGCACAGTCTCTACATAGTCTTGGTTTATCAAATTCATGTTTATGTGGGACATGCCTATCCAGTGAGTCCTTATCTCAGGTACTTGGTTGGATCTTTACTCCTTCTGACATTGATGCCAGATTGGATACAAAACCTGACATAGACTCAATAGCCATATACCTGACCTTTCAAAATTCTCAAAACCTATATTCATGAGTCTACATGTTGGTCTTAAGAGAAGAAGACCCAAAGCTTCTCCTCTTATAACATTTTCTTTCATTGATCAAACTAAGAGCAAAAAGTCCAACCAAGGGGGCTAAGGCCTGTTGAAGGTCCAGCTTCACAACTGTAGCCAGTAAAAGAGGCTGATGCCTACCACATGATTAGCAGATTGCAACAGTTACAGAATGTCTGTATACTCCAAAGTCTCTTCAAGGCACTTCTATTACAAATCATTGTGACTCTCAGAAGCAAGAGCCCCAGGCTCTTCCATGTGAGAAGTTACATGAGTGGCACTCTGTGCAAGTGCAATCCCCCATTACATAAGAAACATACTTGAAGCATAAATATTCACAAGGAGTTGAAACAGGGGCAAAGAGAAATATTAATTTTGTTTACAATTAAATAAAAGAAAGCAGGGATGACAGTCATGATTTAATACAAGGCAACACAAAAATAGATATGCTTGAAAGAGGAAAACAGGGAACTACGTTGTGCTTAAATGCACGTAGACATAGAAACAATACCAATGCTTAATATTTATGCACCAAATAGCATAACATCTAAATATTTAATGGAAAAGTTAATCACTTCAGAGAAACAGATGACAAGTGGAAATAAGCATAGTATGGTCTTACACATATGTCACTGAGTGTATTTGTGTATATATGTGCATGTTTATAGATATCTATGTGTGTGTATATCTGTGCTTACTTGTAGCCTTCTTGTGGAAGGGAGGGGAAAAAAGGACACGGTGTAGAATAAAAGAAAACCTATAGGGAGGCAAAGAAAAGCTGGACAGTTTTGAAAACAATGTGTATTATTTTCTTATGTAGGTTTTCCTGTAATGAAAATTTATTGCTTTACATTGAATCTTCTCTTATGTTCTGCTGTTTATATGGCAATGTTTTTTCACCCACTTTGTAATTAAGTTTAAAATAAATTTTAAAACTTTTTAAAAAGTTAATCAAATAACAGGGAGAAATAAAAAGCAAAACTGTAATATTTGGACAATTTGATTTGCCCCTTTCGGACCTAGACAAATCTAACAATGAGATAAGAAACAAGTTTTTTCACTCCTTTTTTTCAGCCAACTCTTTGTGTCCTTATTTGGGACTTTCCTGACAAAAACACTGGAGTCATTTGCCATTTCCTTTCCTGGTTCATTTTACAAATGAGGAACTGAGGCAAACAGGGTTAAAGTCCTGCCCAGGTAACACAGCTAATAAGTATCTGAGGCAGGATCTGAAGTCATGAAGATGAGTCTTCCTGATTCCAAGCCTAGTGCTTTATCCACTGAGACACCTAGTCACCCTAAGAGAAAAGTTAAGGATCTATATAGATTTTTAGGAGAGACAGATACAATATTTCCCCAAATGACTGAATTGAAAGGAGTATACATATTTCTCAGCTGTGCATGGCAACTTTACAAAAAAAGTGACCATGTGCTAGGACATAAAAACCTCATAAATCCAAAAACCAGAAATAGTAAACAAATGCCTTACTAGCCACAATACAGCAAAAATTATAATCCATTAAAGGCTTCTCAAGAATGGATTCAAATTTAATTTGAAATTAAAAAAGCAGTAGGTGAAATAACAAATCATAAAAATAATAGATCATTTAGTGACAAAAAACAACAATGAGACAGCTTGCCAAAATGTTTGCAATGCAGCCAAAACAGTTTTTAGGGAAAAATTTATATCTTTAAATAATTCTATCAACAAAAAAGCAAAAGAATAGATCAATGAAAAGAAATTATTTTTAAAACTTTTGTATTGTATGCCAAATTGTATGCCAAAAAACCTTATCACTTCAATTAAATAGACGAATATTTACCACACTATCAGATACTCAGTATAAAAGACCAAGAAATAAAAATTTTAAGTAACCTAATCTCAGAAATAGAAATTCAACAAGCCATATGGAATTCCCAAAGAAGGAGAAACCCATACCAGATGGATTTGCAAAAGAATTTAATCAAATATTCAAAGAATAATTAAGTCTAATTTAAAATAAATTGTTTCCAAGAAATAAGGAATGAAGAGATGTCACCAAACTACTTCTATGAGACAAATATGGTTCTGATGCATAAATCACAGAGACGGAAAATAAATAAAACTCTAGAAAAATATCTTTAATCAATGTCAACGCAAAAATAACGAATCAAATAATAGCCAAGAAACTACAATAACACATTGTGAAGATTATGCACTATGGCCAGGTTGAAGATATTTCAGGAAAGTAGGATTGGTTCAATATAAGAAAGCCTATAAATGCAATAAACTATATTAATAATAAAAATGAAAGCATGATTATATCATGAGATGCAGGGAAAATATTGATAAAATACAATAAACATAACTTTACCTTTTAAAAAATTTAAAAGCTGAGGAACAAATGGGCCTTTTCTTAATAAGGCAAATGATATATATCTAAAAATAAGAGTTAGAATTATCGATAATGCAATAATACTCAAGGTCTTTATCATTAAGATTGAGTAAAGCATGGATGTCCATTTTTATTTTCACATAATCCTAGAATTGGCAATTATAACAATAAAACAAGTTAAGAATTGAGGAAATAATCCTAGAACAAGAAGAAACAAAATTAATGATTTTTGCATATTTTCTGTTGTTTGAAGTAATTAGCAACTTCATCAAAGTAGTAAGACATAAAAGAAAACCATAAAAATCATTAGCCTTTCTGTCTGTATAGTACCAAGAAAACTATCAGGACAAGATAGGAAGGACAGAGTCAAGATGGCGGAGGAGAGGCAGTAATTCAGTCAATTTCTCTTAAAATTCTCCTCTAAACAACTTTAAAATAATGAATTAAATGGAATTCTGTAGTCATAGCCAACAAAGATCCAAGTAAAACATTTTTCCAGCTCAGGACAATTTAGGAGATTGGAAAGAGAGGTCTGTGACACCAGGGTCAGAGCTGGCTTGGACCACACATGTCAACAACATTAAGGGTGGGTTTTGGAGATGACTGCTGTAGCAGCAACTTCAGGAGCTTTCAGACTGGAGATGTTCCAGTGCAGAAAGGAGCCCTAACACTTGCAGCTGAAGGGAAGCAGGAGCCCTTCCTGGTAGAGATAAAGACCACAGTGCAGATCAGAACAGTGATCACCCCTCTTCCCAGATCACACCACTTAGGAAGTACGAAAAAATTTCAGACCCCTAGAACTAGCCCTGAAAAGAGCAGTTTGAGAAAGTCTGAAGCTTGGGACACTACTGTCTAACCCCAAGGTGAGCAGAGCTCATCTTTGATATAAAAATCAAGGTCAAGTAATAGGTGGGAAAAATGAACAAACAACAAAAAAAATACGACCATGAAAACCTACTATGGATGAGGGGGGGCAGAGCCAAGATGGCAGAGTAGAAAGTCGCACATACTGCTAGCTCTTCCCCCACAGCCCATAAATTCCTGTAAAGAAACACTCTCAACAAATTCTAGAGCAGTAGAAGCCACAGAGCAACAGAGTGGAGGAGATTTCCAGCCCAGGGTGATCTAAAAGGCTGACGGAAACGTTTGTCACACCACACACGGAGAGGAGCCCACTCCAGCCTTGGCCATGCAGTGGGCTCTGGGAGGACAAGAGCAGGTGTGGGGGCGGAATCTGCAGTCCCAGAATCCCTAGTTGCAGAAGCATCGGTTTGCAGATCCCTCAAACCACAGGCACCAAAGTGAGAGGGTTTTTTCAGCTGGCCTAGAAGGGAGAAGGGCCTTCCCATAGCTTCAGCCTCAGGCTGCAGCCCACAGAGGTCCCATCTGGTAGGCTGCAGCAGCCCCTACAGTAGCCAGCATCCACTGTTGGATTGTAAAACCCCTGGGGGCACTGAGCAGCTGATTCTTACCTCAGCCCTGTGTAGAGGCCCTGCCCCCACCTAATACTCCTGAGGGATTTGGGCTGCTGATCTTTATCTCACAATGAATGGTGACCCTTCCACTGCAGCTTATTTGAATCTCAGCCCACAGTGCTGGCTTGTCTGAATTGGAGGCCAGGTGGTTGTGAAGACGAAACTCTATTACTCAGATTCTGGGCACAAAAATTTCTGCTTGTACAGAACAGTGTACACGCTTGATTGTACACCTTGGAGGAACTGAGATCTTACAGATTCCCAGAGAATACCCTACTCCTGACAAAGGACACAAAAGTCAAGTAACTGGTTGGGAAAATGCCCAAAAAAGGGAAAAAATTATAAGACTGTAGAAGGTTACTTTCTTGGTGAACAGATATCTTCTCCCATCCTTTCTGATGAGGAAGAACAATGCTTACCATCAGGGAAAGACATAAAAGTCAAGGCTTCTGTATCCCAAACATCCAAAATAAATATTCAATGGGCTCAGGCCATGGAAGAGCTCAAAAAGGATTTTGAAAATCAAGTTAGAGAGGTGGAGGAAAAACTGGGAAGAGAAATGAGAGAGATGCAAGAAAAGCATGAAAAGTGGGTCAACACCTTGCTAAAGGAGACCCAAAAAAATGCTGAAGAAAATAACACCTTGAAAAATAGGCTAACTCAATTGGCAAAAGAGGTTCAAAAAGCCAATGAGGAGAAGAATGCTTTCAAAAGCAGAATTAGCCAAATGGAAAAGGAGGTTCAAAAGCTCACTGAAGAAAATAGTTCTTTCAAAATTAGAATGGAACAGATGGAGGCTAATGACTTTATGAGAAGCCAAGAAATCACAAAACAAAGCCAAAAGAATGACAAAATGGAAGAAAATATGAAATATCTCATTGGAAAAACAACTGACCTGGAAAATAGATCCAGAAGAGACAATTTAAAAATTATGGGACTACCTGAAAGCCATGATCAAAAAAAGAGCCTAGACATCATCTTTCATGAAATTATCAAGGAAAACTGCCCTGATATTCTAGAACCAGGGGGCAAAATAAACATTGAAAGAATCTATTGATCACCTCCTGAAAGAGATGCAAAAAGAGAAACTCCTAGGAACATTGTGGCCAAATTCCAGAGTTCCCAGGTCAAGGAGAAAATATTGCAAGCAACTAGAAAGAAACAATTTGAGTATTGTGGAAATACAATCAGGATAACACAAGATCTAGCAGCTTCTACATTAAGGGATCAAAGGGCGTGGAATATGATATTCCAGAAGTCAAAGGAACTAGGACTAAAACCAAGAATCACCTACCCAGCAAAACTGAGTATAATATTTCAGGGGAAAAAATGGTCTTTCAATGAAATAGAGGACTTTTAAGCATTCTTGATGAAAAGACCAGAGCTGAAAAGAAAATTTGACTTTCAGACGCAAGAATCAAGAGAAGCATGAAAAGGTAAACAGCAGAGAGAAATCATAAGGGACTTACTAAAGTTGAACTGTTTACATTCCTACATGGAAAGACAATATTTGTAACTCTTGAAACTTTTTTCAGTATCTGGGTAGTTGGTGGGATTACACATATACACACACACACACACACACACACACACAGAGCACAGGGTGAGTTGAATAGGATAGGATCATATCTTAAAAAAATGAAATTAAGGGGTGAGAGAGGAATATATTGGGAGGAGAAAGGGAATAATGGAATGGTGCAAATTATCTCTCATAAAAGAGGCAAGTAAAAGACTTTTCAGTGGAGGGAAAAAGAGGGGAGGTGAGAGAGAAATCATGAGGCTTACTCTCATTACATTTGACTCAAGGAAGGAATAAAATGCACACTCATTTTGGTAGAAAACCTATCTTACAATACAGGAAAGTGGGGGAGAAGGGGATAAGTAGGGTGGGGGGGATGATGGAAGGGAGGGCAATGGGAGGAGGGAGCAATTAGAAGTCAACACTCTCAGGGAGGGACAAGGTCAAAAGAGAGAATAGAAGAAATGGGGGGCAGGATGGAATAGAGGGAAATATAGTTAGTCTTACACAACATGACTATTATGGAAGTCATTTGCAAATCTACACAGATATGGCCTATGTTGAATTGCTTGCCTTCCCGATGAGGATAGGTGGGGAGGAGGGGAGGAAGAGAAGTTGGAACTCAAAGTTTTAGGAACAACTGTTGAGTATTGTTCTTGCATACAACTAGGAAATAAGAAATACAGGTAATGGGATATAGAAATTTATCTTGCCCTACAGGACAAAAGAGAGGATGGGGATAAGGGAAGGGAGGGATGTTAGAAGGGAGGGCAGAGTGGTGATAAGGGTAATTAGAATGCTTGGCATTTTGAGGTGGGGGAGGGGAGAAATGGGGAGAAAATTTGAAACTCAAAATTTTGTGGAAATGAAGGTTGAAAACTTAAATAAATAAACTAAAAAAAAAAACATACTATGGTGACAGGAAAGATCAAGACAAACTCAGAAGGCAAGAATATGAAAAGAGCTACAAGCAAAGCCTCAAAGAAAAAAGTTCAAACTGGACATGAGCCCAACAAGAATTCCTGGAAGATCTAAAGAAAGCCATAAAAATAGTTAAGAAAAATTGAGAAAAGAAATGAGTGATGTGGGAAAAGAGAATTAACAGTTTGTTAAAAGAGGAATAAAAAAATACTGAAGAAAATAATGGTGTAAAAAAACATAATTTGATCTAATGGTAAAAGAGGCACAAAAATTCACTGAAGAAAAGAACTCCTTAAAAAACAGAATTAGCCAAATGGAAAAAGAGGTATAAAAGCTCACTGAAGAAAATAATTCCTTAAAAATTAGAATTGGGCAAATGGAAACTAATGACTCCATGAGACATCAAGAAACAATGAAACAAAGTCAAAAGAATGAAAATATAGAAGAAAATGTGAAATATCTCATCAGAAAAACAACTGACCTGGAAAATAGACCAAGGAGAGTGAATCTAAGAATTATTAGATTACCTGAAAGCATTGATCAATAAAATAATTTAGACATCATATTTCAAGAAATTATCAAGGAAAACTGCTCCAATAACTTAGATCCAGAGTGCAAAGTGAAGACTGGAAGAATCCACCAATCACCTAGTGAAAGAGATCTCAAAATGAAAACTCTTAGGAATATTATAGCGAATTTCTAGAAGTACCAGGTCAAAGAGAAAATATTGCAAGATACTAAAAAGAAACCACTAAAATATAATGAAGCCACAGTAAAGATCAAACAAGATTTAGCATTTTCCACATTAAAGGTGTGGAGGGCTTGAATATAATATTCTGGAACAGAGGTAGGATGACAACCAAAAATAACCTACCCAGTAAAACTGAAGTATAGTCTTTGGGGGTGGGAGGGAGGGAATGGATATTTAATGAAACAGTACACTTTGTAGCATTCCTAAAGAAAAGATCAGAGGTGAATAGAAAATTTGACATTCAAATGCAAAACTCAAGAGAAGCATAAAAAGGTACATATGAAAGAGAAATCATACGGGAGTTAATAAGGTAAAACTGTTTGCATTCCTGCATTAGAAGACAATATATGTAACTCCAAAGAACTTTATCATTATCAGGGCAGTTAGAAGAAGGGCATGAATGTGAATCGATTATGTTGGGATGATCTAAAAAAATGGATGGGTGAGAAAGAGGGACGCACTGGGGAAAGTGCAAGAGAGAAGAAGAAAGGGAAAATTATCTCACATAAGAGAAGCCCTCAGGAAGACATATTTTTTTAGGCTGGGAAATATTTTTATTAACAACCAGGACACAGCCATGAGGGAAGGGGCAGGTGAGACCACAAACTAAAAACCAACATCTAGCAAAGGGCCCTGAAGGCCAGCAACAGACAGAAACACCTAGGCATCTGTCCTGGGGAGGAGTTGGTGGTTCTGTTGTTCCAGGAAGTTAAAGGGTGTATAGCGCATCATTATAAGTGATGGGGTAAAGGAATAAAGTAGGGGGAGGTCCATCACCACCCAAGGCCACCTCCCCCACAAAGAGCCAACACCAAATGGGCCACTGAGCCTCCCTTGGATCTTGTAATCAGCAGCTGTCTTCTAGTCGTTCATCTCCTTGTCACTGTAGATGAGTCACTGCTGCTGTGGAGGAATTCCTTCTTTCTCTTCCACCCACTCTTTGTTCCACCTTATCTGTGGGTTCAATGTTGATCTCAATTTCCTTTCCAGTCAGCATCTTCGCTTTGATCAACATCTTTCCCACTGTAGCCAAGCTTCTTGTGGATGAATCACTGCTACTGCTGCTGCTGCCACTGCCTCTATTCTCCAGCACTCTGCCTGCAGGAGACCTAAGGAAGAGTTTTTATACTGGAGAGAACAATGAGGTGGAGATGGCAGGCAAGGCTTGAACCTCACTGTCATCAAAATTGGTTCAAGGAGGGAAGATACATGCACACTCAGCTGGATATAGAAATTACCCAACAAGGAAGTAGGAGGGGAAGGGACTGGGGTGGGGGGGAGAGTGATAAAAGGGAGGGTAGATTAAGGGAGAGAGTAGTCAGAAGCAAAACAAACTTTTGTGGAGAGACAGGATAAAAAGAGTTAGAAGGAGACAAGGATATACAGAAGAAAACAGGATGGAGGGAAATGCACAGTTGGTAACAAAAATTATAAATGTGAATGGTATGAATTCACCTATAAAACAGAAGCAGATAGCAGAATGGATTAGAAATCAGAATCTAGCAATGTGTTATTTACAAGAAATACACTTGAAATATATACAGAGTTTTAAAAAAAATCAGAGGCTGGAACAGAATCTATTATGCTTCAGTTCAGGTTTTTAAAAAAAAAGCAGAAGCAGCAACCATGGTCTCAGAAAAAGCAAAATAAAAATTAAGAGATAATCAAAGAAATTACATTTTGCTAAAAGGTACCATAGACAATGAAGTAATAACAATATTAAAAATATATGCACCAAATAACAGATCATCCAAATTCTTAAATGAAAAATTAAATGAGTTACAAGAGGAAAAAGAAGGTAAAGCTATATTAGTGGGGGACCTCAACTTTCTCCTTTCAGAACTAGATAATTCTTACCATAAAATAGATAAGGAAAAAGTTAAGGAGACGAATAGAAAAAGTTAGAAGAGTTTAGAAAAGTTAGAGATGATAGACCTCTGGAAAATATTGAATGGGAGTAGAAAGGAATATATCTATTTTTTTTCTCAGCTGTGAATAACCCCTTCACAAAAACTGACCATGTATTAGGGCATTAAAAACCTCACAAAAGTGCAAAAAAATTAAATGCATCCTTTTTGGACCATAATACAATAAAAATATCATTCAATAAAGGGTCTTAGAAGCACAGATTGAAAATTAATTGGAAGCTAAATAATCTAATCTTTAAGAATGAGTGGATCAAAGAACAAATCATAGAAACAATCGTTAATTTTACTAAAGAAAATAACAAAAATGAGACAATGTACCAAAATGTGTGGAAGGCAAAGCAATACTTAGCAGAAAATTTATACCTCTAAATGATTACATTAATTAAAAAAAGAGAAAGAGCAGATCAATGAATTGGACATCTAATTTTAAAGAAACTAGAAAAAGAACAAATTAAATATCCCCTATTAAACACCAAAATAGAAATCCTGAAAAGTCAAAGAACAAATTAATAAAATTGAAAGTAAAAAATTGAAATAATAAATAAATTTAATTAAAACTGATTTTATGAAGAAAAAAACAAAATAGACAAACCAATGGTTAATTTGATTTTAAAAATTACCAGTATCAAAAATAGAAAGGCTAAATGCACAATCAATCAAGATGAAATTAACACAATTGTTATGAGCTATTTTACCCAGCTTTATACCAATAAAACTGACGATTGAAATAAGATGGATAAATATTTATAAAAATATAAATTGCCCCAGATTAACAGAAAAAGAAATAGAATATTTAAATAACCCTATCTTAGAAAAAGAAATTGAACAAGCCTCAAATGAGATCCCTAAGGAAAAATCTTCAAGACCAGATGGATTTAAAAATGAAATCTGCCAAACATTTAAAGAGTAATTCATTTTGATGCTATGTGAATTACTTGAAAAAATATGTAAAGGAATCCTACCAAATTCTTTCTATAATGCAAATATGGTCTCAATATCTAAACCAGAGAGCAAAAACAAAAAAAGAAAACCAATTTCCCTAGTGAATATTGGTATACTAGCAAGGGGGTTACAGCAATACATCACAAAGATCATACACTATGGCCAGGTGAAATTTATACCATGAATTCAAGGCTGGTTCAATGTTAGGAAAACTATCAGTATAACTCATAACATCAATAACAAAAGCAACAAAAATCATGATTATCTCAACAGATGCAGAAAAAGTTTTTGACAAAATATAATGATCATGCCTATTAAAAACCTTAGAAAGCATAGGAGTAAATGGATCTTAAAATGATAAGTAGTATCTTTTAAAAACCAAGAGCAAGCATTATGGAGATAAACTAGAAGCCTTCCCAATTAGATCAAGAGTGAAGGAAGGATGTCCATTTTCACCACAATTATTTATCATCATATTAGAAATGTTTGCTATACAGAACCAAGAGAACTTTGTACATAGTAACATCTATGTTGTATAATGATCAATTGTGATAGACTTAGCTATTCTAAGCTATACAATGAACCAAAATAATTCCAAAGAACTCATGATGAAAAATACTATCTACCTGCAGAGAACTATTGTGCTATAAGAAATGAAGAGCAAGTGGACTTCAAAAAAACCTGGAAAGACTTATATGAACTGATGCTGAGTGAAATGAGCAGAACCAGGAGAACATTGTATACAGTAACAACCACACTGTGTAGTGACTGATTGTGATAGACTTAGCTCTTCTCAGCAATTCAAGGATCTAAGACAACTCCAAAAGGCTCACAATGAAAAATGCTATCCATAGCAAGAGAAATAACTTTGGAGTCTGAATGCAGATGGAAGCATACTATTTGCTCTCCTTTTCTTTTGTTATTTTGTTTCTTCTTTCCTGTAGTTCCTCTCATTAGTTCTAATTCTTCTTTACAACATGACTAATATGACAATATGTTTAATATGTATGTATAAGTAGAGCATATGTCAGATTGCATGCTGTCTTGGGGAGGGGGAGGAGAAGAAGGGAAAGAAATTTTGAAATTCAAAATCTTATGGAAGTGAATGTTGAAAACAAAATAAATTATTTATTAAAAAAAGAAACTAAACTTCTGTTTGATTCCTGAAAATAAGAGTGATGCAAGCAAATTAGCGGAGCATAGGAAATTTTGCTTGTCAGATCTATGGGTAAGGGAAGAGTTCATGACCAAACAAGAGACAGAGATGATCATAGGAAGTATAATGGATAATTTTGATTACGTGAAGTTAAAAAAGTTTTGTCCAAACAAAATCAATACTGTGAAAATTAGAAGGAAAGCAAGAAACTGGGGGAAATTTTTTTTATAGAAAATTTCTCTGATGAGGGCTTCATTTCTCAAATATATAGAGGACTGAATCTAATTTCTAAAAATAAGAGCCAGTCCTCAATTAAAAATGGTTTTTAGAAGAAGAAATCAAAGCTACTTATAGTCACATGAAAAAAATACTCTAAATCAGTAACAATAAGAGAAATGCAAATTAAAACAGCTCTAAGTATCACCTCACACCTGTCAAATTAGCTAACATGAAAGAAAGAAATTACAAATGCTGAAAGGGCTGTGGAAAAACTGAGACATTAATGCACTTTTGGTGGAGTTGTGAACAGTCCAACCATTCTGGAGAACAACTAGAACTATGGCCAAAGGGCTACAAAATTGTGCATACCCTTTTACCCAGCAATACTGCTACTAGGTCTGTATCCCAAAAAGATCAAAGGAAAAGGAAAAAGACCTATGTGTACAAAAATATTTATAGCAGTTCTTTTTGTTGTGGCAAAGAACTGGAAATTGAAGAGATGCCCATCATTTGGGGAATGGCTTAACAAATTGTGGTATATGATTGTGATGTGAATTTATTGTGCTATAAGAAATAACAAGCAGGATGGTTTTAGAAAAACCTGGGAAAACTTATATGAACTAATGCAGAGTGAAGTGATCCTTACCTCCTCATTTAAATACAGCCTGGAGTGAAAGAGGAAGAGAAAAAAGTTTAGCAGCCAGTCAACAACCTGTCCCTTCACAACCTGATTAACAGACCAAAACCAGTTATAGAATGCTTGTAAATGCTCCAAATTGGGAAACAGAACCGCTTCCATTACATGTCATCATGCCTTTCCAGTAGCAGGCTCCTCAGCACACTTCACATGCTCTGGGGATGGGAATTCCGTTGGCCTGATTTGAATTACAAAAAAGAACATGGGAGGACTTGTATGAATCGATGAAAAGTGAAGTGAGAAGAGCCAGGAGAACCATTTATACAATAACTACAATCTTGTAAAGAAAAACAGTTGAAATACTTAAGAACGATGATCAGTGCAATGAATAATCGATACTTCAGAAGCCTAATGTTGTATCAGGCTTCCTACCTCCTAGCAGAGAGGTGATAAGTTGTAAATACAGAACGAAGCATATATTTTTAGACTTTGCCAGTGTGTGGATTTGTTTTGGTAGACAATAATTATTTGTTATAAAGTATTTTTTTTTGTGGGGAAGGATAACTTAGGAGGAGTGGAGGGGGGTGATTGTGATACTTTTTTTAAAGAAGGAAAGACAATTGAGGAGGAATGAAGGGGAAAGAGTGATAGTAATTGTTTTAAAAAAAAGAAAGAAAAGTGTCAATGAATTATTACACAAATAAATAGAAGAAAGCAGAACTTTCAGGAGGGGATAAAAAATAAACAGGATACTGCTGGGATGACCACATTAAATTTTAAATATACAAAAAACCAAAAAGCCAAGCCCTATGTAGTGGAAATTTGTGGTTTCTTTTGCAGTCCTTTTTTTCTGTTCTTCATTTTATGGGGAAACATTTATGTTTGTTAATGTTCATCAAATTCATAATAATAAAAGGCAAATTTTAAAAAATCTGTCACCTTTCTCAATAGACAAATCTTTAGACAAGAAAAACAACCTTGCAGCTAGGAAATCATTTGCGCTAGTGAGACAGTTTCAGGGCTAAATTCGAACACCACCTTCCCAGCACTAAGTCTGCCTTTCTGCTTTCTTCTCACCCAGACTTCCCTTTCCAAGTTGGAGTTAACCAGCTGTTTTCAATGATTTGCCTTGCATTTGAAAGTGGCTTGGCCCTTTAAGAGCAAAATCGGACCTCCACCACCCCAATCACCTTCCTCTCTCCTCCCCCTTTCCTCCCTCCCTTCCTAACTCCTCCCCATTCCAACCACCCCCTTTGAAGTAACTGGAGCTGAAAAGTTCCAAGTGGTGAGATCTAAGAGTTGGCTCTTTGCTTTTCCAAAGGCCACATGTGGATCACAAGTGTGGGAGGGAGAGTCAAAGGTCACATGGCTAGCCAGAGCCACTTCTAGATCAAAATGGGTTGATCAAATAAGAAATATTGGGGCCTAGAGGAGGAAAGAACTCGGAGGAGGTCCGGGACCTGGACCCAGATAGAGAAAGGACTGGATGGAAGACCCTTCCTGAATCTTGGTTTAATGGAGTAGATAGAAGTTGCAGCTTAATGCTCTTTGCCCTAGCAGAAAAATAAAAAGGTTCTTACTCCATCCTTACTCTCTAAGATCCTCTGATTCCACATCATTATTAGATCCTACATTTCCTGGTGTTTCCTCTCCAAACTGTATATTCAGGATAATTCATATATCCTTTCTCCTGTGCCCTTTATTTCTTTTTCAAATTTGGTCTTAGAAGGCAGCTGTTCTTAGGTAAGAAAATGGAGGCTTGGAGAAATTCAAAAGAGGCTCAGGGGAGGAGATAAATAGCTTGCCTGGGGTCTTCCATAAGGTCAGAACCCAAAAGACTTCCTTACAAGTCAGGGTTATGCTTACGAGCCTAGTGCAGAGCCACTCAGAGAGTGAGTGTGGACTGAGCCATAGACTAGGTCTGGTAGGGGATCTAAGTGGTGCTGTGTTAAATATGTGAGTGGGAGAAAGCTGTTGAGGAAGACAGCTTTGATACAGACTCGGGAATGTCTAAACACAGCCTGTCTCTTGGAGTCTAAGACCTTCCTTTGAAAGGAGGGTGAGCACTGCTTCCAAAAATGTATAGAGCAGTAGCTCTATTAATGAAAGGGATATATTTCAACAAGAGAAACTGGTTTCAATTTCATCTTCAACACCTGCTATCTGTATAAACTTGGGCAAGCAATTTAATCTTTCTGTACTTCAGTTGCCTCATCTGTAAAATTAAAGTATTGAATTAGATGACCTCTAAGTGCTCTTCCACTTCCAAATCTACAATGCTATAGACAGACTTCATTGTTAGAAACTTCACTATCATAGATAGGGTCCAGGGACAGAGAAGGAATCGAGGTTAACTAGGTGTTACTGGGGATAGACTTGGAATCAGGAAGACTTGAGTTTGAATTCCCCCTTCTATATTTATTAACTGTGTGACCCAGGGCAAGTCACTTAATCTCTCTTAGTCTAAATTTCTTCATCTGTAAAATGAGGGTAATAATAGCACCTATCTCACAAGGTTATTGTGACACCCAAATGGGGTAATATAAAGTGCTTTGCAAACTAAAAAGTGCTAGCTGTTGTTAACTTCAAGTCCATTTTGTCATCTTGCCCTTTCTTGCAGACTCCCTAGTCAAATGTAATTGAAGAGAGACTTGTCCTAGGATGTGGATTCACTCTCTGTCTGAGCTGGGTCAGGTATTCCCTTGTGACCTTTCAATCAAAGTAAACTGCTTTGTCTTGACACATGACATGGAGGTCATACATAATCATCACTCTGGCCTGGACATCCTTTTCCCCAACACCATCCTCAAAAGTCCTGTACTTGAAAAAATGTTATCGTCTCCTTTTACTCCAATTCTGTCACTTATTACTGGTTAGATCTTGAACAAGCCTTTTTAACTCTCCAGGCCTCCATTTCTTCATCTGCAAAATGAGGTGGTTTCAGGAGATGACCTCCAAGGTTCCCTCCAATGTTAAATATACAGTCCCAGGATAGTCAGCTGCCAAATGCATTAACCCATCACTGGGAAGATCTGAAATTTCCCCTAATGCTCTCAGATGCTCTCCAACCAACTTCATTAGAAAAAAACTTTATTCCCAGAGGACTTGGTCACTGAGGCAGGACAGTAGTGTGACAAAGGAGAGATGTCCTGGTCACCTAGAAATGGGAAAAGTTCTTCCCACGTCATAGCCATGGAAATCATAGAATTAAAAGGGACCCTAGGTGGCCACTGAATCCAATTTTTACCTGAAGCATGGATTACCTTTACAATATCTCTGACAAATGGTCATTTATAGTAAAAGACTTGGGGAAAATACTAGAGGGGACGTAAGGAATGCTTTCCAGCAGGTCTTCACCATAGTAACTTCTTGGTCTCATGAACCAGAAATTCAGGAGCAGAAAAAATCTTAACAGTGTTGGGTAGCTAGAGAATTACTCATTAGACCCAGAGAAGGATGGAAGAAAGAAGACTTTGGAAAATAGGATGACCTAACCTGAAATAGCATCTCCAAATGAGACTTCTGAGCTTCACATAGAGTGGGAGAGATGCCCAGGTGGGAGATATACATATGGTTGCAAAGATGTACCCCCACATAAGGCTAAGAGATGTTCACACAGCTGGGGAGAGGTCCTGAGAGCCTCACTGCCCCGCAGGCAGCCATCTGGTCTCCCACTTAAGAGGCAACAAGAAAAAAAACAAAAAACAAATAAGACTTCTAAGTTGAGCTTTGAGCTGTTTCCTAGTACTGCAAGTTTCCTTGTTCATATGTCCCTCTGGAGGGGCCCCCAAGAGGGAACACTGGCGGGACCCAGAGACAAAGCTTAGGGTGGGATCATAAAATGGGCACTCATGGCTTAAGGGATGACAGACATCCCAGGCCCTCAGACATATTCCTTCTGATCAGCACATCTGTTTCAGATTCTCTCAGTTCCCACCACAATGCCCAGGGCAGGAACCCCACAGAGTTGCTGACAGCTTTCCTCCACATCCCACACCACCCCATTACCCATTATCCTTACTTCACCATATACTAGGACAAGCCCCAGGGGCTGCCCCAGCTCTGACCTCAATTCTTATTTTCCAAATCACCAAATCTCTAACACTTCCCATCTGACTCATTCTCAAGGTAGATAGGATAAGGAGCAGAGTAGAGACAGAACCATGGGTGCCAAGACTTGGTTTCCCACTTCCCTAATACTGGACACCCAGAGGTCTCCATAGTATAATGAAAAGGGATCATAGATCTGGGCCTGGGAGGAACCTCAAAGACTATCTAATCTTTATCCCCTCATTCCAAACATGAAGTAATTGTTATCCTGGCAAGTTAGGTGACTCACCCAAGGTCAAACAGGTAGTGTTGTCAGAGGTAAAATTTGAACCCTGGCCCTTTAACTCTAAAACCAATGCTTTTTACCTTCTACCACATTGCCAGGCTTGGCTCTAACATTTATTCTGTAATCTTGGGAAGATCATTTGACTTCTCTGACTTTCCACTTCCTATTTATGAAATAGAGATAATGCTTATCATAACCCACCTTCCCAGTGAGGTTGTTGTGATGAAAGGGCTTTGTAAACTTTCAACATTGTATTGCTGTGTTATCAGGCAAACACAATCCAAGCCTTCCTCCACCCCACTTTGTCTCACCAGCTTCATTTATTGGTCTGCTTCTCTTTTCAACCACAATGTGGAGTTTCCAACCACAACGAAGGTTACCTTCTTCCCTTAAAAGTGGGATGAATGTCCATTGGTTCAGATATTGGCCTGTCTTGAAACACAAGGATGAACTAGAGGATCTCTCATGGCCCTATCCACCTTTCAGATCCCAGGAAAATGTGAAAGGTTGGAAATTCTGCAGCAGGTGGATTGTAATGTGTGGAAGGGACACCTGGGCTCATGTGACTATTTTATATGATGAGAAAGAGGGGGAACAGGAATAAATACCACTATATTTCTACAGAACTTCCTTAGAATCCCTTGTACAGAATCACCAACAAATGAGTAGCTATCATTTCTATTGAAAATTTTGTTTTTATTTCCATGTATTTATTGCAGCAAAAAACAGGTAGGGGAAAGAATATAATGGAAATTCATCTACCTGGACTGCTATATCCTTATTTCTATAAAATAAAAGAGTTGAACTAAAGCCCTAGCTTTAAATCTGCAATCCAGACCTGTATATTTAAAATTAACCAGTTCCTTTTAAGGAAGCTTTGCTGAACTAACTCCCCACTCCATTCTGATCTCTTGTATGCCAGGCTCAGTTCTTGGTTTGGCTTATAAACACAGAATTTATATCTTGTACTTCCTCAAATCCAAGTTCACAATTATTCGTCTTTGTTTTTTTCATATTTTGTTTCCGAGATTTTCTAAAAAAAACAAAAACAAGAAACCTCTCTTGGTTGAGCTGAAATAGTTTACTTCCATTGTCCAGTGCGTTCTCATCTGCATAACTTTTATGATTTCTATTTGTTATGAGCTTGCACAAATGGGTTTATTTGCTATTTAATAAACAAAATAGGATATTCTTTTTGTACTCTGAATAGCACTCAGCTCGGCACGTTGTAGGAAAAACTACCCTTTAATAAATACTCGATGAATGTTATGATTTTCATTCAGCTCCTTCATCAGTCTGGGGGGGCTGGAATGAGGATGATTACGTTGACATTCAGGATCCTGGTCCCAAAATGAAATACTGTTGACACTGAGTAAACCTGTGTGAATAGGAGCTGTCTACCACAGGAAGCAGCTGCATTGAACAGGGAGCTGAGTCTGGTGCAAACCAAGCCACAGAGAAGAGGAGGAGGGAGGAGGGGGAGGAGGGACCATGTTGGGAAACAGGAAGCCAGGGTCTTCACCACTGTCATTACCTACAAATCATACTTTAGAGATCCTCCACATAAAGTATTGAGTTACTAATTCAAGAAAAACCAAAAGAGCTTTGGCCTTCTCCCAGCTAAGAAATCAAAACACCTTGGCTGGAGAATCTCTACCCAAACTGTGAGGAAAACCTCAGGCAGTCTGGAGAGGCCTAGTTGCAGAAGCAGGTGTCAGCCTATTAGAGAGAGATGAGAACATCAGGTTAAGGGGTCCAAGAATCAGGTAGCTGTGCCCTGTCTGCCTGAACTATTTCCTTATTCAGCCTTTGTGAATTAAGGAGACATTGCCATGTTAGGGGAAATAATTTCTAGAATTTCTATAGGGTTTTAAGGTTTGCAAAGTGCTTTACACGTGTTATATTTTGGTCCTCACAACAACTCTGTGAAGTAAATTCTATTATCATCCCCATTTTACAGATGATGAAACTGAGGACAGGGGAGGTTAAGTGATTTGCCCATGGTCACACTGCTAGTAAGTGTTTGAGGCAAGGTTTGAACTCATGTTTTCCTGACTTGCAATCAGTGTGCTTGCAATTCATTGTTCCATCTAGCTGCCTAATTAGCTAACATTTATACAGCATTTTAAAGCTTTGCAAAAGCTTTTTAAAGCTTTTACTTATGTCCCCTCATTCAAGTCACAATAACCTTATGAGAGAGGTGTTATTATTACTTTCATTTTATAAATGAGAAAAGTGAGACTGTGAGAAGTTAAGTGATTTGCCCAGGGTCCCAAAGCTAGTAAGTGTATATGGTAGAAATGGAACTCAAGTCTTCCTGACTCCAAGTCCAGAGCTGTATCCACTATATTCCTTACTTGGGAAACAACACTGGATTAGATGTTAGGAAACCTAGGTTCTAATAACAATTATTTCTTTTTTTTTTTTTTATTTTGTAATGTTTAACAATCACTGCCATACAATTGTGATTTTATCCCCCCCACCTACCCCCCACTCCCCCCCTCCCTCCCCACGACTGCATACGATTCTGTATAGATTCTACATATACTTTCCTATTGAGTATATTTTCACTATAGTCATGCTATGTAGTCAGACTAAGATAAATGAAAGAAATCGTATAACAAATCAGAACATGATACACAAACACATGCACATACACAAACATGATCTGCTACAATATGTGAGTGACTTCCATATTTCTCTCTCTGAGTGTGGCAGGCATTTTGCCTTGAGATCCTCCATTGGGATTTTTTTTTTTTTTTTGGTAAGAAGTTCTTGTGTTATTACAAAAATCTAAGTCTACCAGAAAAAACTCTCACACACTGTGGTTGTTGCTGTGCATAAAGTTCTCCTGGTTCTGCTCCTTTCACTCAGCATCAGGTCATATAAGTCCTTCCAGGCCTCTCTGAAGTCTTCTTGTTCATCATTTCTTATGGCACAATAGTACTCCATTACATTCATATACCATAATTTATTCAGCCATTCCCCAATTGATGGACATCCCCTTGACTTCCAGTTTTTGGCAACTACATAGAGTGCTGCTATAAATATTTTTGTACATGTGGGACCCTTTCCCATTTTTATGATCTCTTGGGGATATAGTCCTAGTAGCGATATTGCTGGGTCAAAGGGTATGCACATTTTTGTAGCCCTTTGGGCATAGTTCCAAATTGCTCTCCAGAATGGTTGGATGCGCTCGCAGCTCCACCAACAATGAATTAGATAACAATTATTTCTTGACTCACAGTAAGACCTGGATGACTTAATCTCCTTGTATCTTGGTTTACTCCCCGGTGATATATAGCTATATATGTGCGTATGCATGTATGTATATACACATACATACATATATGTGAAGTAATGCAAAGCAAGCACAAGCAAGAAAACTATCCATATACATATATAAATATATATGTATGTATATAAATATATATGTGTATATGTAATATACATATATGTATATACACACTATCTATCTATCTACACACACACACACACACACACACACACACATACATTTGTTCCTCCACGGAGGAACAAATGAAATAAGGAGATAGTAGAAAAAATGATGATTCTAGAATCAGAAGACCTGGGTACAAATATTGCCTCTGGTACTTATTGCCTGTGTGACTTTGGGTAAGTCACTTAACCTCAGTTTCCTCATCTGTAGAAGGAAAGTATTGGATTTTAGGGTCCCTTCCAGATTTAAATCTGAGATCCATAATGTATGTGAAAGTAATTTGCTAAACTACACTGTTGGTGGAACTGAGTGATCTATTCCAATAATTCTGGAAAGCAATTTGGAATTATACTCAATGTAGTACTCCCTCTGAGTTAACTCCTTTGCCTGGCACTGGCAAGTTATATCTCCAAAGGGGCAACTTCTACCTCAGGTTCTGAGGCTAACCCTAAGGAAGTCTACCACTACCACTGTATTTCACATACTCCACCAGTCTTCTTTCCAGCCAGTAGACTCAGGTCTTAGAAAACACATTTACTGAAGTATAACAAGAAGAGTAGTTACAAAGCATTCCTCTCAAGATCTGGGCATACTTTCTCAAAAATAGACACAATACTTGAGGGAGGAATGGGTTCCAACTTATAGTACAAAAGTAGTAGGGAAGGTGCAATTCTAGAAATGGAAGGTTTTGGTGTTCTTTTCTTTCTCCAGAGAGTCTTCACAAAGCTCAATACTAGATATGGCGTTGTGATGATGGTCTGGTTCCCTGGTATCTTTGTTTAGACAGACTGATCTAATGGATTCCCTGAACTCCCCTTCCTCCAGCCTCATGATCTGTCTGGTTATTCCTGTGCTCTTTCTGAAAAGGAAAGCAGATCCTTAGCCTAGAATTGACTCTCCAGTTGTTCCCTCAGTCTTGACTCAGAGGTTTAGTGACCTGTAGCTCAGAGAATAAAAGAGGTATAGCTTTTCCTATTCCATAATTTTTTCTGACTCGGAGATGAATTTTCACGAGACCTTGTCCTAACTTATGGTGAACATCTACTACTTTCCCAGATTCCTGTTGGTTTAATGTAAATGAAAAAGGCTGCCAAAAAAGGCACTAAGACAGTCTGCAACCTAGAATAAGGTCCTTTCTCTGCTTTTCATGTAAAATCTTGCTATGAAAAGCCTCAGTTTCCTTAATTTGCATCTGAAAGGACCATTCATATTTCATTGCTTCTATCTTTGTCCCTAACATTGTTCAACTTTGCTGAAGTCTACAAAGGGGATACCCTTACATAAGCAAGCGATTAACATGCTGTACCCAGTGACCCAGAGATCCTACTGCTAGATAATATATCTCAAGGAAATCAAGATAGAAAAAAAAAAGTTACCATGCACTTTTACATATTTATAGTAGTACTTTTTGCAGAAGCAAAGTAGTGGAAACAAAGTAGGTGCCCATCAATTGAAAAATGGCTAAACAAATTGTGGAACATATATGCAACAAAATATTACTTTACTGTAAGAAACAATGAATATGAAGAACACAGAGAATCTTCACTTAAGTGAAGTAATGCAAAATAAGCAGAACCAGGAAAACAATATACCTAGTAACTGTAACAATATAAGAGTTGTAAACAATGTAGGGCAATTAAGTGGCCCAAAGGACAGAGCACCAGGCCTAGAATCAGAAAGACTTGAGTTCAAATCCAGCCTCAGACACTTACTAGCTATATGACCCTGGGCAAATCACTTAACCCTGTTTTCCTCATCATCTTCCTCATATGTCAAGAAAACCCCAAATGGGGTCATGGAAAGTTGAACATGACTGAACAACCACACAAATGCAAAAGACCAACTACAAAGAAAATGGAAACTGACCAGATTTATGGACATGAGAATGCTCCTCCCTTCCTTAATAATAGTTAATTATAAAAATTAGCATTTATGTAGTGCTTCAAGGTTTGTTAAGTGTAGTTATCTCATTTGATAAAAAGTTAGAGACTATGGGTGTAGAATACTGCATACACTATTAGATTTAGTTAATACTCAAAATGCTTTTACCCCCTAAGATGGTGTTTTTTGCTAAGATGCTTTTACCTCCCTTTTTTAAAAATTATTATTATTATTTGTTATGAGACGGCATTTTGGATGGAGTAAGGGAAAGGGAATATTTTAAGTGTTATACTAAGTAAATTAAGGGAGTAGTGATGTGTACTTAAACTATCAAACAATGTACCTGGTTGCTGAGATTAATATACTCTAGGGTCAGAAGAGTCAGGAAGAAAGTGTCTCCTTCTCCTATGTGTGCAGTTCAGTCTTTTCTGACTCTTCCTGATCCCATTTGGAGATTTCTTGGCAAATATACTAGAGTGGTTTGCCATTTCCTTCTCCAGCTTATTTTACAGATGAGGAAACTGAGGCAAACAGCAACAGCTAAGTGACTTGCCCAGAGTCACACAGCTAGTGAGTGTGTGAAGCTGCCCAGTACTCAATCTACCATGCCAGCTAAGTGCCCCTAGGCATGCTATGTGTGCAAAGAATCGTTAGAGTGGGAGGGAGTGGGGTGAGGCCCTTTAGGGATCTTCTATTCCCAAATCCATATTTTACTTAAGAGGAGGAGAAAGAGCTTGGCTAAGGTCACTTAGAACTGGTAACAGGGCTCCCAGTTTCCAGTGTTCTTTCCATTGCGTTGTACCAGAGTCAGGGGTCAGATGAAAGCCCAGCTCTGCCACGTGCTATCTACCTTGTGTGACCTTGTGGAAAGAGTACAGGATTTGGGGTCAGAGGATCTGGATTCTAATTCTAGATCTGTCATTTACTAAGGGAGTGGCTTTGGACAAATCACTCAACCTTTCTGGACCTCAATTTTCCTTATCTGTAAAATGAAACGGTTGGACTAAATGGTCTCTAAGGTTCCTTCCTAACTACAAATTTTTGACTCTGTGGCATCGAATTCTGAGGACAGTGGGTCTGGGGAGGAAGGTTCCTCAATTAAGTGAGGATAAAAGGTCATTCAGAGGGCACTGAGAAGTAGTACCAAATAACAGTTCTCTATATCATTGGTGTTAGGGGTTTCCATCATGGTTCTCCCAAATATACCTTTGCTAAAATTCAGCTCAGGCAGATCCTGGCTTGCTCTCATGGGGATTAGGAGGTATCTGTTCCTGCGTAACCTGAGGGAGCCTCCCCCCACCCCCAACTGCTCCAGCACCCTTGCTCCTAGCCACACCTGTCCGTTCTCTTCCCTCCCACCCCCTATACAGGCTCACATGCCTATTACTACCCCCCCCCCCCCCCACACACACACCCCGAAGACTCAAGAGAAACCCGTGGCAGCTTTCGCTTTGATCCCGGGGCCCTGGCTAGATAAAAGTCCCCGGCGGCTGTCCGCCAGCGCCAGAGGGGAGAGCGGAGCCTGGAAGTGGGGTAGAGGGAAGAGGGAAGGAAGGAGAAAGCCAGTGGCCTGGGAGCCCCATCGGCAGGGCAACTCCGTGCAGGGTACAGCCAGCGGTGAGCTCAGGGCTCCGGTGAGCCAGGAGCTAGGGACTCCTATAAAGTCCAGGGTGGATGGGCGGGGGTGTCAGGAGACCATCCCAGGAGCCGAATCCCGAATTCCGTCAGGCAAATGGGGGCGGGAACGAGGGTCCGCAACCCTGGGGAGCACCGCTCTCAGCGGAATCTTCAAACCTAGAAGACCCACGAGCTAAGGCAGCGAACCGCCCCCTCCCTCCAGATGTGGCTGGCGCTTTGAAAATGCCAGCGGCCCCAGGTGCTGCCCGCGCTTCTCTCGGGTAGGCGGGTAGAAGTGAGGGGGGGGCAGGGGAGACTAGGGGGTTCCAGGGATGTCATTGTCCTGTTGCTCCAGGTGCGCTCTCCAGCTGTGCCCTCCCTCAACCTTTCAGGGACCGCTCTCCAAACTTGAGGTGAGAGGAATGAAGTGGGATGGAGCTCCAGCGATCTCCAGTCTCCGAGCGTTGTCCCGCCCAGGGCGATGTTTTTTACCGCCAGCTTTTAGCAGCTCGGGAGGGTGGAGGTGGAGGGGGGGAGTTAATTTCCTTTCCGCAGGTGACTCCCCCCCCTTCTAGTAAAAACAATTCCCTCCTTACTTCTCCCCCCGCTCCCGTGGGGGGAGGGAGGGGCGGGGAAGGGGAAAGGCGCCTGGCTGGCTTTCCCTTAATGGGAGCCGCTGTGGCAGCGCTGGGAGCCACAGCCGCGCTGCCCCACACCAAGCCGGGGCCGGGAGCGCCTCCGGCGGTCACGGCGGGGTAATCCAGGCCCCCTCTGTCATGTTTGCGGTTTGGGAAGAAAAGACGATGCCTCCGCCTAGAAAAAAGCGAGATCACCGCCTCCCCCGCCACCCCCACACCAGACACACACACCCCCACCCCCCCCGCCCCTGAGCTCCGTGAAGGCCGGGGAGGCGGTGGCTGCACATCTAACGCGTGGGCACCGGGACAGCCGCGGGCCCCGCAAACTACGCCCAGGCTCTGCCCCCGCCGCTCATTGGAGCGGGACCGAGCCAAAGCACCCAGACCCAGAACTGCCCTCCTCTAGACGCGGAGCTGGGAGCGAGGCGCGGGGAGCAGGGTGCGGGGAGAGAGTAAGCATCTGCCTGGGATAGCCTAGCCCAGCCCAACCCAATCCAGCCCAGCCCAAGTAGAGGCTATCCGGTGCTCAGGCACAGCTGGGGGCAGGGGGACCCGACCCCGGCGCCACAGAGATCGCTTCGACGCCTAGCAGCCAGCGCAGCGTCCAGAGCCCACCAGAGACACGGTAGGGCAGAGTGGGTCTGAGCACCCCGGGAAGGACAGTGTCTTCGGAAGGAGCCCAGAGCCCAGTCCAGGGCAGTGGAACTACAGCCGGGGATCCACCGACCCTGCGGCGCCCCGGTTCGAGTTTCAAAGTCCGCTGGGGCTCACCCGCTGATCCGCTTCCCCTGCAGGTGGCCCCGAAACGACAGGACCAGCGCTGGCATGGGCCAAAGAGCGGTGCGAGTGCTACTGCTCCTGGGCTTATTGCATTGGGGCCCCGGCAGCGAGGGAAGGAAAACCTGGAGACGGCGTGGTCAGCAGCAGCAGCAGCAGCAGCAGCAGCCGCAGCCGCCTCCGTCTCAGCCCCAGCCCCAAGCCCAGGCACTTCCTGGCCGGGAGCTGGGCGAGGTGGCAGGGCAGCCAGTGGAGAGCTTCCCACTGGACTTCACGGCCGTGGAGGGCAACATGGACAGCTTCATGTCTCAGATCAAGAGTCTGGCGCAGTCCCTGTATCCCTGCTCCGCCCAAAAGCTGGATGAAGACTTGCGGCTTCACCTCCTGCTCAACACCTCGGTGACTTGTAATGACGGCAGCCCCGCCGGGTAAGTGACTCCAGAGCCTGGACCCCGCCACCTTCTTCTTCCTCCACCCCCAAGTTCCGCTATCCTGATCTCGCCAGGCCCTTCGGGTCTCTAGTGGATGCGTTCACCTCCGCCCAGCTCGCATACCTCTCCCAAATCCACTCCTTTCAGCGGCAGGTGGACTCCGTTTCAGCCTTCTCTCCCCTCTCACTCTCAGCCTTCTCTCTCCCAAGGAAACTACGAGAGAACAGAAGTAGGATCTCGGCCCATCCCACACCGAAGTCTCTGCCCCCACTCCACCCCCCCCTTACATCCTCCTCTTCCCTCCACCCACCCACCCCCCAATCCATTTTGTAGAAGCAGAAGATTTTGGTCTGCCTTTCCTTTAGAGACCCTGGAGTTTTTACCCCCAAGAAGGAGGGGGAGAAAGTAAGGGGAAGCCCTCTCCCCTCTGGTCCTAAGGTCCATCCGTTTTCCTAAAGAAGCTTCCAGATAGAAAGATTTTTCCCCACTAATGATACTTGGGGAAAGACCCTAGACTTTGAAGTCTCGAAATCCACTTTAACACAAGGAGCCCTGGATATTAAAGTATCAGGTCTTGAATCTATTCATTCCCCTTTGTCTTCTGCAATACATGGTATAAAAAAAGATCGATGAGGGGCGAGAAATAATCACTTAAGTTTTCCGGCAAGAAAGTCAGTTGCTTCACAGAAAGGGTTCCAAGATGCCTTAGCAATCAGTTCAGGTCCCTTTCCATGTGAAGAAATGAGAGGACTATAGAGAAGAAAGTCAGTCACAGGGCACCCCCTTGTCTGAAGACTGCTTCATTAGTCCACCTGGCTTGGCTAATGAATACCCAGAAAAAGAAGGGGACCCATTTTCTGTATCCTCAGTACCCAGTATAGCATAAACCCTTGAGTTTACTCCAATACCTTCTGATGCTGTGTAACTGACATTAGGGACATTATTTCTCTCTTTAGGGTAAGAGAGCACTGTGTGCATTTGGAGGGGGGGGAGGAGGGAGGGGATAGGAAGGGAGATGCCATTTCTAGTACCTAGAGGAGAATAGAGAAAAACTAGGCTAGGAATCTGTGGATGTTGAGAGGCAAAAAATAAGGCTCAAAATTAAAGTGACGGTGAAGATTATGCAGCAAATTAGTGACAGTCCTGATCAACAGCTGTTTACCAAATGTCTATCAACCAACCCCATGAATTGAATATCCGTGAAGTGCACAGCCCTGGGTACTGGAGGTAAGGAGACACTGTCACTGCCCTAGCAGAGATTCCTGACTAATGGGGGTAGGGGTGGAAGGGAACAGAAAAGCTGGGATGTACACATGGTAACAGCATGGGACACAGCAGATAATCAACCATGAGGGAGAGGGGAGTGATGAGGTCAGTGAGCAAAACTGAACCAGGATTCCCTACCCTAGTCCTCTTTCCTACTCTCATTCTCCTTCATTCTTTTTCATTCTATCTCCCCCAACTTTTCTTCTCTTGGGACTGCATTTGTCCTTCCTAACTACACCTCTGACTGGCTGGAATACTCAAACCCCTCATCTTTTGCCTTCTTTAGTTTTTACTCTAGGGTGGATAGAGGTTAATATGGTGTGCGCCCTTGCCTCCTTCTTCTAGTGGCAATGCTATGATATGGAACACAACTTTTTAGACTACTCTCAGATTTCCATCACAAGTGTAGGGCATGAAGAGCAAGGAATTAGCTTCTTTATTTTATAGCTAGGGAACCAGGACCGTAGAGGTCAAATGAATTGCCCAAGGTCACAAAGGTAGTTTGTTTCAGAGCTGGCATGGGAACAAAAGTTTTGGATTGCCCCTCCAGGGTTCTTTTCCTTAGAACAGTAACACCCTTTTGTCTTCCCTCAACAACCCTTCCTTTGAGCTGACTCGGCCCTCCAGGGTGGAAGGAACCTGGACCTGCCCTAACGTCTTCTCTAAAACTAGCCCCAGGAGACCTGTTTCTGTCCTTTCCAAATCCTTGGTCTTTTCAGTTTTTAAGTTTCATCTTGGCTACAGGTTTACCTAGTCTCTTGCGCCCCCGTGTGGCATAAGACTGCCCTGCCTTAGTGACAGGTGGAATAACCCTTTCTTACCTGACATCCCAGAGTTATGGAGGGTCTAGGGAAGACCTAGATGACCTACCAACTCTATTTCTTTTACAGCTACTACCTCAAGGAGTCTAAGGGCAGCCGGCGCTGGTTGCTCTTTTTGGAAGGTGGGTCTTAGGGTGGAGGTGGGAGTGGGAGGAAGAGGGTAGGAAAAGAGATGAAGAAAACACTAACTGGGGAACCCAAAGAGAGGAAAGAATGAGAGTGAGTGAGGGTCCTGTTGAAGGAGGGATGGGTGGCTGGTCCAAACCACAGAATATTGAATATATGTTTGACCTGGCAGGGGGCTGGTACTGCTTTAACCGGGAGAACTGCGATTCTCGCTATGATACCATGAGGCGCCTTATGAGCTCCAAAGACTGGCCCAGAACTCGCACAGGTCAGCAGTCACACACGCCCCCTTTCATTTTGCATGGCCGACTTTTTCTTCACCCTCCTTTTCATGTGGCCTCTCCTTAATAGCCCCCTTGTTCCCTCCTACCATTCTCCTTGAATTCTGGTCCCCTACCCTGTTCTCCTTTTCCCCTATCCAAACCTCAGTTTCATTGCCTGTCTCCCCTGCCTGGCCCTTCCATCTCTTCTCTCCCTGAAGAAGGGTTGGTACTAGGTGGCTCTCCACTATCTAACCCTGACTCCATGGATTCTCCCAGGGATAGGGTATGGGGAAGCAAGAGAATTGTTAGGTTTCAGCTCTATTGCTGACTTGCTATGACTCTACCAATGCCTCAATTTTTGCAGTTATGAAAGGGAAGCACATTACATTTTGAGGTCTTTGCCCTAAAGAAATGAGAAATATTCTCATCATTAACTTCTTAAACTATTCTATCTAAAAGAGCTTCTCCTCGGGTCCTCAGAGAAGCATTCCCAATCAACAAAGCCCTTCTCCATTACTACTAACCTCTCATTTCTTAAACTTTTACAAGATTACCAAACACCCTTTGATAACAATAATGAAGCAAAGACACAAAATGACTTGACTGTCTGTTTTCTCATCCTTACACAGTTAGTGTTTGTCTTACTGGAGGTACCACCTGTTCTAATACCTCACTATCCCTAGGGCCCAAGTTGACCTCTCCCTGTAGTGTCAATATATCTCTACACTCACTCACACTGTTTTTCTCCCCTCCCATCTAGGTACTGGTATCCTCTCATCTCAACCAGAGGAGAATCCACACTGGTGGAATGCCAACATGGTGTAAGGGATAAGTATGGGGGATAGAGATTATTCCCTGGGGGAGATAGGGTGGAGTCACAGCACTGAAATTTTTGATACATACCCAACAGAATAGCAGAGTTTCAGCTTCTCGGGGGAGGTGTCAGTTTGGAAGAGGGAAATACTACTTTTTGCAAGTCTTTTCAACTTTGTCTTTTGCAGTTTTATCCCCTATTGCTCCAGTGATGTCTGGAGTGGAGCCTCCTCCAAGTCTGAAACCAGTGAGTTCTCTTCTCTTCTTCTATCCCTTTTCTTCTCTCCTTTTTTTCTCCCTCTTTCTGTTCATGGTCATAGGGGACCCATGGTTACTCTAACACCGCTTTGATTCCCCAAGTCTTAAATCCCTTTAAATATTCTCCTGAGTATTTGTCCCTAGTACCATCTTCCTCTTTTAGGCAAGGGGCTCAATCAGAGACCATGATTTTGTGGGGCATAGTTCTCCCTAGTGAACAGACATGATTTCATCCTTAAGATATGGGAATCTTAGTCTGGCCTTGTCCACCCAGACTTGAAATTCCCAAAGAACCCAGTTTTCCAAGTGAGGGATAACCTAACTTTAATGAGTGAATCCTTTCCTAGAGCAAAGATACTTCCTTTGATTTACAGATGAATATGCTTTCATGGGGGCCCTTATTATCCAGGAGGTAGTTCGAGAGCTCCTGGGCAAAGGGTTGACCAGTGCCAAGGTACTGCTGTTGGCTGGAAGCAGGTGAGTACCAGGGAGAGGAACATGAGGCCAACACAGGGGCATTGCATTAAACTGGGCATGGCATGGCATAGAGAACAAAGGATTGAGGTAAGGTTAGGGGAAGGACCCTGTTTGGCCAAAGCTCAAATATTTTGCTTCACAGGACTTTATTTTTTTGAAAGTTACATATTACATTTATTATATTTGTTACTACTCTTCTTTTGAGACCATCCCAATAAAAGCCCCTGTTTTGAGTTATTTGGGCCAACTGGCTAATTAAGGTAAGCATATCAGCTGGGATTAATAACCTATAGTTTTAGGTTTGTGGACCACAGTTTGTGAACTCTAGTTTTAGGAGTATGTGTATCCTTGAAAATGGTGAGTGCTTACTCCTAGCACTTGATCTGCAAGATTGTCACAGGACTTTAGAGATCACCCAATTCAACTCCCTGATTTTACAAATGAGAAAATGGGACCAGAAGAAGAGATACTGCTGGTGACAGAGAGCTAGCACTAGAATCTAGGTCTCCCCAGTCCCAGGATGATCCTCCTTCTATCCCATGCTGCCTTACTTCAGAGAAGAAAAATAATACTGAACATGAGAGAGAGTATGGAATAGAAGAAATGAAGAGAGAGAGACAGAAATAGAAACAGACAGAGGTCATAACAATAATGACCTCTGGAAATTGGATTTAGAGTTGAAAGGGACCATAGAAATTATCTAGTCTATTCCAATTATTTTTTTTTAAAAACTAGTTTTATTGATATATTTATGGTTGGGTTGTGATTTTTGTTTTGTCTTGTGTTTGGGTTCCGTATTTGTATTCTCAGTGCTTAGCACAGTGCCTGCAACGTAGCAGACATTTAATAAATGCTTGTTAGCCAACTGATTTTTTTACTTTACCAGAATTTCTCCCAGGATCCCTCACCCCTCCCATCCCCATCCAAGAGCCATCTTATATAACGCTGTTTTTTAAAGAAAAAGAGAAAAAATCAGTAAAACGGATGACTACATCTTAAAAGTCTGAAAATGTGTGTACTATACCACACCTATGACTTTTCTACTTTTGCAAAAGAATAGGGTAGTGGCGTCTTCTCATATCTCTTCTTGGAGACATTTATCCAATCCTATCATTTTACAGAGAAGAAACAGGCTCAGTGAAGGGAAGTGATGTGTCCCAATTCACATGGGTAGTGAGTAGTAAGATTCAATTCTAGGACCACCATTGCCAAATTCAGGGCCCTTTCAAATGTCTCTCTTAAAATAAATGATATCAAAATATGCAGTGACCCCAAGGCTAAGTGACCTTTCTAGAAATGACCCTGCTTACCTGCTTGGCTCAGCTACCCATGTATCTTCTCCCTCACTCACAGTGCTGGGGGCACTGGGGTTCTTCTGAATGTGGACCGGGTTGCAGAACAGTTAGAGGAGTTGGGCTATTCAGCCATCCAAGTTCGAGGCCTGGCTGACTCTGGTTGGTTCCTGGACAACAGGCAGTACCGCCGAACAGACTGCATCGACACCATCACCTGTGCACCCACTGAAGCCATCCGGCGAGGGATCAGGTGACAGCCTCCTCTGCCCTCCTTCACCTCCTCTCCCCAAGTCATTGACACTCTGCTGCAGGTGCCCAGACCCCTTTCCCTTCCTTAGATTCAGACGTTAATGCCCTTTGATCCCCTGTTCCCAAATACTGAGGACCCACCTAGCCCATGGTACAGCTGGGGTTTGAAGGATGACATCCTAACCCAGGGCTAGGAATTGGGAATGCCTTGTATTTCGAGTCTAGCCTAGAGGGAAACTCTTAGCAGTATTAAAGGCTGAATCAGGTACAAATTCCAACAGTTGAGTTCTTTGGGTTTGAGAGTGCTGGGTCAGGCTCATGGCCCCAGTGATGGGAAGTGAGCATCCATGGAATGGTGGATCCATCACTTCCAGTCCTAGTGGCAAGAGCCCAGGTGGGCAGAGTTGACTAGAGGGAAAAGTACCTACCTATCATCCTATGTGGGATCCTCCTTCCCCCGTCCCACAGTTGAGGTATTGGAAGAGGTTCTCAAGAGCTGGCCTGATTCCAAAGCTCCTGGCCTTCCAGGTACTGGAACGGGGTCGTCCCCGAGCGCTGCCGGCTACAGTTCAAGGAAGGCGAGGAGTGGAACTGCTTCTTCGGATACAAAATCTACCCCACCCTGCGCTGTGAGTGGGGGTGGGAGCTTGGGGCTTAGGAGGAGGTGTGATGGCAAAAGACCCCCAAATCCCCATTTATTTCCCTTGAAAATTCAGGGTAGAAGTAAGCGGTTGAGAGATTAAGTTCTGCGAATATGGAGTGGGACTTATAGTCAACACAGAGTCAGTACTCACTGTGAGCATTGTCTAAAAGACAATGGTCCCTATACTCAGGGAGCTGACAGTCTAGGTTTTGTTTCTTTGGTGCATGGGAATTGTTTTGTTTTGTCTTATTTTAATCTGGACCTGTAATTTCCTTGGTATAGAAGGAATGCCTAGAGTGAAAACTCCCTCCAATGATGTAATTAGGCAACTCTTCTATAACTTGGACAATTATCAAAGAGGTTAAGTGACTTACCTTTGGTCACACAGCAAGTATATGTCAGAGGTGTGAACCTAGGTATACCTGATGATTTCAAGACTGGCCTTCTACGCACTGTGCCGTTCTTTCTGTGTGTGGAGGCAATTGGGGTTAAGTGACTTGCCCAGGGTCACACAGCTAACAAGTGTCTGAGGCAGGGTTTCAATTTGGTTCCTGCTGACTTCAGGGCCAGCACTCTATCCACTGCATTACCTAGCTGCACCCACACTAATTTTTTATCCTTTTTTTATGGGACATATGGTTTGATTGCTATAGGGAGTTCCAAATAGGAATTCAATGCAAATCTATACCTTCTCCTTCAATTTATAGCCTTAGAAAGTTGATTATTGTTTTCATTTTCATCACTATCAATAACTGACATATGTACAGTACTTTAAAGTTTGTAAAGCACTTTTGTATACATGATCATTTGAAGCTCACTATAACCCTGCAAGGAAGTACTATGAGCATTAGTGTCCCCATTTCTCACATAAGGAAACTAAAGTTCAGAGGATTTGTCAATTGCCCAGGGTCACGCAGCCAGGAATTATCTGAGACAGTATGTGAACTATTTGGTTAAAGAGACTAGTACGCCTCAAAGGAGTTCATGCACATTTATAAAGAACCAAGAAATTGCTAGCACCTGGAGCTGTCCATCAGCCCCTTGTAGATAAAGGTGTTTAAGCAAGGTCTGAATGACAACTTCTGAGAATGTTTTAGAAGGAATTGGGGCTTTAGCAGGGGTAGAAGGTGAGACTCAAATCAGATACTAGATGTGAAGCACTTTGCAAACCTTACAGTACTGTATAAATGCCAGTTATTATTATCATCATTATTATTATTAACTTCCAGCCTGGTGCTGACTTTATTCCCTGAGCCTTCTACTGTACTTGGGCTGAGCTCAAGCCACACAGCCTCTGATTTGTAGTGATTGCCTATTTCCAAGACTCACACTGAAAATTTAACAGTTGGCTCCAACAAGTCATTTGGAGTTGACTGCAACACCCCCCTGGGATTAAGTCACTCATTCTTTAAATTTCCTTTCAGAGCTAATAGTGTGTGTGTGTGTGTGTGTGTGTGTGTGTGTGTGTGTGTGTGTGTGTGTGTGTGTGTGAGAGAGAGAGAGAGAGAGAGAGAGAGAGAGAGAGAGAGAGAGAGAGAGAGAGAGAGAGAGAGAGAGAGAGAGAGGTGTTGTAGTAGAATGGAAAGGACTCTTGAACTTGGAGTCCTGAGCCTTGGTTTTAAGTCTCAGTTCCACTACTTATCTGACTGTGTGACCTTAGCCAATCACTTTCCTTTCCTTTGTCTCTCTCCTCATCTGTCAAATAAAGGGATTGCATTAGATCCCTTCTAGTTCAGACATTCAATGGCTCTAGGGTTCTGTAGCCTAAAACAAAGGAAAATTGGATTTATGTACCTAAATGGGGAGGGTGGGATAGGGTTGGGATTCAGGATAAAGAAGCAATCAAAATGGGGTAAACGTCCTGAGAAGATGAGTCTTCACAGTGAGATGTGAAGCAAGGAGAGGATGAACCTTTCCTGAAAGAAGTGGGGAAGACTTTCCAAGAGAAGGGTATGGAGCAAGAAAATGGTCTCAAAGGTGGGCATAATTTGAGTTGTAGGTAGAAGACAATGAATACTTTCTACCCCTAATACTAGGGTAGGAAAAGATTAGGAGGGGATACCTAGAGTTGCCCCTGAGGAAAAGCAGGAGAGTATCTTGGGGGGTGGGACAGAGTGAGCTAGACTATATACTCTGAGCCAATATATATCCCTGCCTTGTCTTAGGCCCTGTGTTCGTGGTACAGTGGCTGTTTGATGAAGCCCAATTGACTGTGGACAATGTGCATCTGACTGGGCAGCCTGTGCAGGAAGGGCAATGGCTCTATATCCAGAACCTTGGCCGGGAGCTTCGGAATACACTCAAGGATGTATCGTGAGTGTTTTCAGCATAGGGGGAGGGCACACATGGGAGGGACAGGGCCAAAAAGGACATAGGGATAACTGACCCCAGTCTCCTATACACCATACTCAAATCATCCACCACTGAATTCCTAAGTAGTTCAATCAGAGAAAGTAAGAACCTTCAGGGATGTTAAATATTTGCCCTAAAATGAGACAGAATGGTAGTAGCAGGTGAGAGTCAATTATCAGCCACTACTTAGTGCTCAAAGTATGGAAACCTCTGTACTGGGTACCCTGGTTAGGAAAGTCTCTTAGAATCATTCTCTCTAAGTCTTCCAGATAGATAGAGTGCTGGACCTGGAGTCAGGAAAGACCTGAGGTTAAATCCAGCCTCTGGTGTTTGTTAGCTATGTGACCCTGGGTCAGTCACTTAACCTCTGTTTGCCTCAGTTTCCTCAACTGGAGGTTGGGGATTTTAATAGCTGCAGGGTTGTTGTGAAGATCAAATGAGATTTTGTATTTTTCAGTCATTTTCAGTCATGTCCAACCTCTTTGTGACCCCATTTAGAGTTTTCTTGGCAGAAATCCTGGAGTGGTTTGCCATTTCCTTCTCTAGCTCTTTTTGCGGGTGAGGAAACTGAGGCAAACAGGGTTAAGTGGCTTGCCCAGGCAGACAGACAGTGTCTGAGGCTAGATTTCAACTCAAGACCCACAACTCTATGCACTATGGCGCCACCTAGCAGCTCCAACAATTGAACCTCCCAGAGTTGTGAATCAAATTAGACAATATTTATAAAAGTTCTTAGCAAAATTCCTGGCACATAATGGTAAGCAATATATGAGTTAGTTTTTATTATTATTAGTTAGTTAGCTAATTAGTTAATTAAAATAAGTTGTTATAATTAACAAGTTATTGATTATTAAATAATGTAATTTATTAATATGTTAATTATTAATAAGTTATTATTCCTTATCACATGTCCTTGGTTCAATTCAGCAACTTCAACAAAAATTTATTAAGAACCTATTGTATGTAAGGCATTGTGCTGGGAAACAGACAAAAGCAAAACAATTTCTGTCCTCAAGTAGCCTACAGTCTATTAGATTATATGAGAATTCTTTAAAAGCAAATCAAGTGAGAAGATATGAAAACAGTACTTACTGAGTACTATAGAAGGGCTGAGCATGGTCCAGAGTAAAGGAATGAGGTTAGATAGAGCAAGTCAGATAAGACCTTCAGGAGGAAATGGATCTTGAACAGAAATTTGAATGTGGAAAAGAATGCTGGATGAGGGAAAGAAGGTGAGGAAGGGCATTCTTATTGTAGGGAATAGCATGTGGAAAGCATCTATGTAAGAAAAACAAAATTCTTATGTGGAGGTCGGTAAGCAGATTCTATATGAATAGAAGGAAATAAGAATTTATTAAGTGCCTACTATGTGCCAGGCATCGTGCTAAACACTTTTTTGGAATCTGGGTTAAGTGACTTGCCCAGGGTCACAAGGTAATAAATATCTGAGGCCATATTTGAACTCAGGGCTGATGCTGTGCCATTCAGCTGCCCCATTGTGCTAACCACATTACAAATATTACCTCAATTGATTCTCATGAAGTCCCTAGCAGGTATTTGCTATTTTTATACCTATTTTACAGTTGAGGTTACTGAGGCAGACAGAGGTTAAGTGACTTGCTCAGACTGGTTTTGAACTTAGCTCCTCTTGACTCTAAGGCCCAGTGCTCTATCCATTACACCACCTAGCAACCTCTAACTGGAAAGATCTGTGTAGAAAAGCAATAGAAAATGAAGTTGATGACAGCTGATGACAGCATCCTGGATTTGGAATCAGAGTACTGAAGTTCAGATCTTAGAGCTATTGATTGTTAGCTATGTGAACCTGAGCAAGTTATTTCACCTCTGTTTCCTTATCTGTAAAATGAGAGCATTGAACTGGTTACTTCCAAAGTGGACCTTCCAGCCCTAAATCTGTGATTCTATATGTAGGGGACAAAGAGCTGGTGGAAGGGCATGAGAGACAGACTGAAGAGTTAGATGGTAAAATGGACATCTGGGTACATTGTAGTGAGAAGGGGATTGAAGTTGGCACCAGTGGGTGATCGATAATCACTGATCATATCTCTCTTCCCCAACACAGGGCTAGCTTTGCCCCTGCCTGCCTGTCCCATGAGATCATCATCCGAAAGTAAGTGTCTCAGTGCAATAATTCAGTTCATTTCTACCTACTATGTGTGAGACCTCAACCCATCAGCTTCCTTCTGCCTTTTCTCCTCACCCAGCTTTCTTCTACCCCCTCCCCCACTTACCTGTGTGCCTCAATCTTTGCAGCCATTGGACAGACATTCAGGTGAAGGGCACCTCACTGCCTCGAGCGCTTCACTGCTGGGACCGAAGTCTTCATGAGAGCAACAAAAATGGCAAGGCACCCCCACTGAAGGGCTGTCCTGTCCACCTCATTGACAACTGCCCCTGGCCCCACTGTAACCCCTCCTGTCCCACCATCCGAGACCAGTTCACAGGACAAGAGATGAACATAATCCAGTTCCTCATGCACATGGGCTTCGATGTACAGAAGATGGCCCAGCAACAGGGGCTGGAGCCCAGCAAGCTGCTGGGGATGCTTAGCAGTGGGAGCTAAATGAAGTCAGGATGTGGAAATGATTCATGGCCAGCACAGGAGAGGGTGATCCCCTGCAGACCCTTTGCCTCCCTCCTTTCTTCCACCTCACTTCACACCATGAGGCTCACATTCTTGCTCTGTGCCTGATGCCCCTTGGAGCTAGATATGTGTCCCACTGGGGCCACCAGAGCCCTAAGTCACCTCTTCCCTCTCCTTGAGACACTTGGAATCACAGAATGTTCTGAGTTGGAAGGGTCCTCAGGGGTCAGTCTAATCCATGCCCTCCCAAAGAATGCTCACTATAACATTCTCAATGTGGGTCATCCAGCCAACTCCAAGACCTCCAAAGAGGGTAGGAAGGGAACCCAACCCCGCCTGAGGCTTCCCACTTTACTTTTAGATAGCTTTGTTAGGAAATTTTTTTCCTAACATTTGCCCACATTTGTCTTTTTGCAATTTCGTCCCTTTGCTTCTGTTTCTGCCCTCTGAAGCCAAGCAGAACATGTCTAATCCATTTTCAATATGACAGTCCTTCAAATACTTGAAACTGTCATGTGTTTCTCCCATCTCCAACCGCACCCCAAGTCTTTTCTTCTCCAGGTTAAACATTCCCAGGACCTCCAACTCATCCTGGTCCTCTTACCATTCTGGTCACCCTTCTCTGGATATTATCCAGTCCATCTTAAACTATGTCACCAAGCATTGAACACAATATCCCAGAGAGGGTCTGACAAGGGCAGAGTATACAGGCCCACTCCCCTCCTTATGCCTTATTTCTCTCAATGCAGACCAGGATTACATCAGTTTTGTCAGCTGCCAACTCATATTGCTGACTCATCTTGAGCTGGCAGTCCACCAGAACCTCCAGATCTTTCCCCAACATACTGTTGTCGAACAATGCCCTTTGCCCCATCCTGTCCTTGGACTTCTTTAACTGAGAAGTGAGTCTTTATATTTAAGTCTGTTGAGTTTAATCTTTTTTGATTCTGCCCATATTTGATTCTGTCTAGCCTGTCTTTTTGGATCCTGCCTGTCATTTAGAGTGTTGTCATTAAATTCCTGCTTTGTGTCACCTAAAAATTTGATAGGTATGACTTTGTCCTGGTTATCACTAAAAATGTTTAATTGGATGAGGTCAAGCCCAGAATCCTAGGGTACTTCCTGGATGTCTTCTTCTAAGTTTTGTCATTGAACTATGAAGAACCACTCTTTGAGTTTGGCACTCAATTCTGTATCCATCTAACCCAAATCTCTCCAACTTTTCCACAAGAAAATCATGGGATATCTCATCAAACGCTTGACTAAAATTGAGGTAAATCATATTCACAGCATTCTAATTTGCTACTCCAGTAACCATGTCAAAAAGAAAAAAGGAAGTAACATTTATTTGGCATGACCTGTTCTTGATGAAGGAAGCCATGCTGGCTCTTTGTGACTGCTATGCCTTTTTCTGTATATTCACTAATCATTCCTTTAATGATCCATTCTAGAGTTTCCCCAAGAATTGAAGTCACACTTACTGGCCTATAGTCTGCAAACTGTTCTCTCCCCCCCCTTTATTTTTTTGAAAATTGGGATAACAGTTGCTCTTTCTTGAACCTATAACACCTCTTTCTTTTTCCTTGGTCTTTCAAATACTGTTGACAGTGGGCACTCCCTTCAGGACCCAAAGATGCCCATTTTGGCTATGTGGCTCCAAATGATTAAGGGCATCTAGGCATTGTCTTACTATCTCTTTATTTCTCTTGGACATCAACTCTCTGTGAGTCATTTTTACTTTGTTATCAGTTCAGAGTTCATTCTCTTTGCCAGAGATCATAAAAGAAAATTAGAATTAGAGTCCTACTTTCTTTCTGTTGTCAGCTATATTATTTCATCCATCCACCCATGCTCTAGCAATCCTAGATCCTATTTAATCTTCCTTTTCTCTAATATGTTTTTAAAAAATATACTGGTTTTTTGGTCATCTTTAGCTTTCCTAGCTAGCCTCAGCCCATTGTGAGCCTTAGCATCCTGACACTATATATTTATGGGACAGTGTCATGTAATCTCAGTTGGCTGGTGAGTTCACACTATATCCACATCTCTCTCTCTTGGACACCTATTTTTATTCACTGGAGTTGTTTCCCTTGATGACTAGTCACCAAGAAATTCTTGAGAGTGTCTCATCCCTCCTGGGCAGATTTCCCCTATAGAATGTAAGTCTACAGGATCCTAAACAGCCTTTTCTCTGTTTTGAACTCTGTTATCAAAAAATCTAGGGTACATGTCAGACACTACTTGGCTTTCCTCTTTTTCTCTATCAAAAATTCTAGGAGGGAATAGTCATTTTCCCTATCATTTCCCATCATTTCCACTCGCCCTTCCTCCTCCCTTCCCTGGCTGAGCTCTTTGTTCTCAACTCTTCATACCCTTGCTTCCAATGTAGTCTGGTCAGAGACTGGCTGCCCATCAAATGAAGCAACATTCTCATGACCCCCTCCTGGCTCTGCCTCTGTCACCAACATGGACTCCCTTGTTATCCTCTCCTCACCTTTCTTCCCAGAGCCTTTGGTCCATGGGGTAGAGCCTGAAGCACTGGATTCCTCAATTCCACCAGAAACCCCATCTCAGTCCCTTCCTCCCAGGCCTTTTCATGCCCTTTTGTATTATTTTATAAAGTGACTTTTTATTACTTTAATTTTCTAAAAAAGGAAATAAGCAAGAATATAAAATGAATGATATTGTTTTGTAACATATTTTTTTTAAATAATAAAAAACGAAAGAACCTCACCCTGCCAATTTATTTCTTTGAAAGTGCAGCTTTGTTTCCCACTGGTTTTCCTCTTAAGAGATGATAGTAAAGAGGAGGCTGACACCCTCCCTAAAGCCTGGCTTGGAAAGCCTAAGATTAGAGGATCATCCCTTACCCAGTCTTTAGAACAGTATTCACCTCAGGTGAAAATCTCTTGCTTTCAAACCACCTCCCCTTTTTTTTTTCTTGTGGGAAGCTCTACTTTGTCAAGTTTCAGATAATGCTTATTCTGTTAGTTGAGTTGAACGGATATTTATTATGCACCTATTGTGTGCAAAATATTGTCCTAGGTTCTGTGGATACCAAGATGAAATAAAACAGAGTGGATGTATGCTAATAACTGTCAGAAAGTGACTAGATTCTTTGGAGAAGTTAGAGTGAACTGAAGTACTCAAGGAGGATGGTTCACTGCTGACTAGGGAGATCAGAGGATGTTTCACGGAGGAGGCAACACCTGAGTTGGACTTTGAAAGATAATAAGAATGTTAATGGACAAAGACAGGTATGTGTGGCAGTGGGAAGACTTTTCCAGATATGTTTAGTGTGACAAAAGCATGGGAGTGATGGAGGGCAGCATGATATAGGATAAAAGCTAGTCGTCCGATTTGGTTAGAGGCAGACTATAGAGTAAGGAGCTTGTATTTTATTCTACGGGGAGCTACTAAAGGATTTGGGCAGGAGAGTGATGTGGTCAGACCTATACATTAAGAGGATTGCTTTCACAGCTGTGTGAAGTATGAATTGGAGAGGGGAGAGATTAGAGTCAGGAAGGTCAGTTAGGAGACTATTTCAAGAGTAGTAGTGACAATAGAATTAGAAAGCAAGAGATAGATGTCAGAGATGTGGTAAGAATGGGATTGACAAAACTTGGCAACTAAGTGGGTAAATAGGAGAGGAGAGAAAGAAATTGCTTCCTAGTTTTAAGCCTGGGTAACTGGAAAAATAGTCATACTATCCCCTGAAATAGGGAAGTTAAAAGGAGAGACAAACTTTGGAGAAAGGATGGTGAGTTTGGTTTTAGATGTACTGAGTTTGAGTGCCAGAAAGCTAGCCAGGCAGTTAGAAATGCAGGCCTGGAGCTCAGGGATAGACAAGGGCTATATATACACATTTAGGAGTCTTTTGCACAGAGTGAATAACTGAAGGCATGTGGGTGGATAGATTTGCTAAAGGAGAGAATAGAGAAAGAAGAGGAGAGAGTCAAAAACAAAGACTTTGGAGATGCCCACAACTGGGAACTGAGAGGTTAAAGGAAGCAGTGAAGAAAAACTAAGAGGGATTTATCAAAGCAAAACAGGAGAGATTGTCATAGCCCAGAGAGGACAGGGTATGAAGGAAGATAGGGTGGTCAACAGGAGAATGAAAAATGAATGGATGATAAAGTTGTACCTAGCAATTCTGGTCCTGAAGTGAGAGCACAAAAGATGCTTAAATGAACTTTTTTTTCAGGTTCTTCATCTTTATTTTTAAAAATATTTCATTTCCATCAATTACAGATAAAAATAATTTTTAATGTTTTTTTTTCAAATTTTGAGTTCCAAATTCTCTCCCTTCTTTCCCCTCCACCACTGAGAGAGTGAGCAGTTTTACATAGGTTATACATATATAGTCATGCAAAACACATTTCCATGTAAGTCATGCTGTAAAAGAAAACATAAACCAAAATCTTGAAAAAGAAACACAAATGAACTTCTTAAAGACAAATTCATTTGGGAGCAAAAACTCCGACCTCAGGACTCAAGGGCTTATTGAGGGGAGACTGAGACCATGAGACACTTTCTTCCCATGTGGTTCATCAGTCAGGGACAAGAACAGAGAAGAGTGGCCTGGGAAGAAGCTCATCTAGGGGGATGGGAAGGAAATAGGTTATCTAAAAGCTTTCCATTTAAACTAATTATTCTTGCTAACTAGGCACTAAGCTCAGTTACTTCTTCCTTCTGAAGGAGTAGACTGTACTATCAGCACCCTCTTAATTTTATTTCCTAGCAAAGCAACAGTCACCTTGTCCTGTTGGAGAGAGAAAAGGTAGAATACTCTTTCTAGAAGTTTAACAGTCAACAGGAGGAAAGAGAAAGATTGATAACTTAAGTGGGTAGCAAATTGAAGAAAAAATGAATTCTGGAGATCTAAGCTTGCTAGTAAATACAAGGGAAAGAGAAATTGAAGATGAGAGTTGGGGGAAATGACCAATGAAGCAAGATTCTGAAGGAGTTGGAGGAGATGAAATTAAGGGTACAGGGAGAGAAACTCGCTTTCTCAAGGAGGACTATTTCAGCTATCCCCACCAGCCCCAAATGGCAAAAATTAGTGTCCATCTTGGTGATAACTTTCAATAATTCAATCTACTTCCTTACCAGGCATTGATTATCACCTAATTCCTCTGAGTACAGCATTAAGTATAATGACCATATCCATATCATGACCAAATCCACACCCATTCATCTCCATTAGAGAAGAGAAAGAATGCGAAACTTTTCTACAAGGTGGGCAAAACCCACATCTGTCTTCCCAGGATCCTAATCAGTCCTGTTAAAGGTTCTGCCCATCACTTTATACCTAATAGGATCTCAAATGAGGCTGATAATAATGTATTCTTCTTTATGTAATAGGGATCCTGGAGCTAGTTGTGCTCATTGGCCCCTTGCTGAGCATAACACACTTGTACTTTTGGAATAAAGCAATCCCTTATTGGTCCTGTGATTAGAGGCTATGTTTATTTAAGTAGTATTGGCAACCTGACCAGGAAGAACTGCCAATTCTATGGGATTTAAGGAACTAAGAGAGATGGTTTCTACCTTTTTTGAAAGTAACTCCTTTGAATGACAGAATGAGTTGTATATGATTGTGACAGAATACTATTGTGCCATAAGAAAAGATGAACAGGATGCTTTCAGAAAAACCTGGAAACATGTACACGAACTGATGCAAAGTGAAATGAACAGAACCAAGAGAATATTGTATATAGTAATAGCAATATTTTATGATGATCAGTTGTGAATGACTTAGCTCTCCTCTGCAATACAAAGATCTAAGACAATTCCAAAGGATTTATGATGAAAATTGTGATCCATCTCCACAGAAAGAACAGATGGAATCTGAATGCAGATTAAAGCACACTCTTTCTTTATTTTCTTTATTTTTATATCTGTATTTTGTTTCACAACATGACTAACGTGGAAATATATTTTGCATGACTGCACATGTACAACCTATATCAAATTTCTTGCCTTCTCAATGGGGAGGGAGAGGAAAAAGCAGGGAGAGAGAGAATTTGAAACTCAAAAATTTTGAAAAATCTCTTAATTGTTTTTACATGTAATTGGGGAAAAACAAAATATTAAATTAAAAGAAAAAAAGAAGTGACCCCTTTTGTTGAGCCATAATCAATACTTTCTCTCCCTTGGATTCCAGCTGAAGGAGAGAGAGGATATTTCTCTTCACCTGCCAGGGGTCATTGCAACTGGAGCACATGTGCCTCCATAAAAGAACATATGTTCACCTAGGTGAAGCTGAGACTGACCAGACTAAGCAGATTAGGCAGAGAAGTGGTGCAAAGTATAGAGGATACAAAATTTGGAAATCAGTTAGACCTAAGTTCAAACTCTGCTGTAAGCATTTATTGGCTAGGTGACCTTTGGCAAGTTATTTAATCTCTCTTATTCTCGGTTTCCTCATCTGTAAAATGGAGATTACAATTGTATTTACCCCCTATGTTTTATTGGGAGAATTAAATCAGATAATATGTAAAGTACTTTGTAAACCTTGTAGTATATATACATACATACATACATATATATATGTATATGTGAGAGAGAGAGAACTGCTACTACCACAACTGGACCTCAAGTCCCTGTCTGCTTCTTCTGCCATGCTTTATGTTTATTTACCTGGGTTCAGGTTACCAATCAAGAATCCCCAAAAGATGGACATTTCCCAGTCTTAGTTATTAACCTGTAAGTTTGAGAAATAGGTTCCTGAGTCAGGGATCCCTGTCCAGAAGAAAATGCTTCCTGAAACTATACTACTTCTTGAAAGAGACAAAGCAAGTGCTAAGATAATGGACCAAGAAATCTCAAATTTACCAGAAGATCTTGACTTGTGAGTTTTAAAGATAGCCCAGGTCAGAGGGAAAAGTGAAATATGTATTTTGTACTACCACAAAGTGTCTTTACTGTTTGAGAGAGTAAGTATAATAGGAGTCAGATTATTGTTTTATATTTTAAATATGTGTACGTGTGTTTGGGTGACACTGGATAGAATGCTGGAATTGAAGTTAGGAAGACTCAACTTTCTGATGTCAAATCTGGCCTCAGACACTTGCTATCTGTGTGACTCTGGGCGAGTCACTTAACCCTGTTTGCCTCAGTTTCCTCAGCTATAAAATAAGCTGGAAGAGGAAATGGAAAACCACTCCAGTATCTTTGACAAGAAAACCCCAAATGGGATCGCAAAGAGTCAAACATGGCTGAAAACTACTGAATGACAACAGCTGTGTTAAAACTTATTTTTTTAAAGCCTTTCTTTTGTAGAGGAGGAATCAAATAGCTGTCCTATACATTATATTTAATTTATATAATGAGTATCTTTTTTCTAGAAAGATCCTGTTAATCCATTTTAGAGGAGATTCTAGAAACGAACTGTATGTAAGCTTTATTTAAGGGATTTTCCCCAGACCTCTGATGTGGAGTACATAATGAGCCAGAGTGCAAGAAAACTGTGATTTCCGCCTTGGGTGTCCTAAGTATTTAACCCAATATGAATCCAGAGCAGGAACCCTTTGGGAATAAAGGAGTGACCCTGGACACTATATTTGAAGATATCACTAACCTATATATTACTGAGGCAACTAGGTGGCTCAGTGTATTGAACACTGGGGCTGAAGTTAAGAAAACCTGAGTTTACATCCAGCTTCAGACATGTACTAGCTGTGTGTCCCTGGATAAGTCACTTAATCTCTGTTTACCTCAGTTGTTTCAACTACAAAATGTGGATCATAGCAACACACTTACCTCACAGGGCTGTTGTGAGTGTCAAATGAGATAATATTTGTAAAGTACTTGGCACACTATCTGATACACAGTAGGTCCCATATAATGCTTATTTCTTTCTCTTCCCTTTCCATTTACCACCATTGTTAAGATAAAGTTTCATCCATTTGTGACAATTGAGGTATACTGAGTCATCCAACTGAATCTCACACTTAAAATTTATAATTCACATTTTTGTGATGGTTTTCTGGAGTTAAGATTAGAACAGGTGGTCTTGAAATAATTTTTCTCTGTGCAGTGCCACTATGACCTTGGCCTCATAAATATCAAGGAATAATCCACTGAATTCAACTGGCTCACAAAAATGCTAACAAAAAATATAGTGATTAAAAATTATAAAGAAGGGGAGAAACTCATTCCAGGGGATAGAACTGGTTTGGAAGTGACCCAGAAGTTCTGTCTGCCAGCGTACTGTGCCTTTGAGGTCTACAAAGAAGGAAGGTTGGAAGGACCCCATGTTGTTGGAACACAGTCCTATAATCTTGGTCTTGGTTTCCCAGAATGCTAAGGACTGAAAGAAGCAGACAATGGGAAATGAATCCAAGAGAGAGGTTGATGGGAAGAGCCAAAGTTTGGAGAGGGAGAAGAAAGAAGTCTCAATCAACAGAGCCTTTTTATCTGATTGACTCTGAAACTACAAGAGATTTCATGGTCATCTCCAGAGGTAGGTGTGAGAGAAATGGTCAGAACCAGGCAAAACACTTTAAGGCAGTACTACTGTTCACTTGGATACTTTAATCCACTGGCAATCCCCTTGTGAGAACTTCCTCCAATAATGCAGGTTGCAAACCATCCACAACATCTCATCTTGTGCAGCTTTCACCTATGTCCTCCAGTAAATTCTCCAAAACAGGTCAATCCAGAGTAATGGCCTTCATCCAATTCCTTGTCATTGCATGGATACCAATGTATCATATTGGCAGTCCACTGGTGTATTTCTCTTGCTATATCACCAGCCTACCTCAGAAGCCAATTATTCTTCAGATGTTCTCTGAAATATTGGCAAGCTGCCATCAATGACATCAGTGAGATTAGAAAACTTTATTTCTTCAGTGAAGTAGTCTGAAAAGACCAGGATGCAACTTTATTCATTTTATGCATCCCAATTTCACAGTTCTTGGAATTGCTTATCAAGGAAAGAGGAAAGGACTTCATGCCCCAATCCCTAACTCCTTTCAAATGATGCTTCCTTTCATACTCCCTAATCTATGTTGAGTTAAGTGACTTACAGACAAAAGAGGGCAGAAGTCATTACATTTTTCTATTTACACCTTTATTCTCGGAGAAAGTCACTTCTACACACGGAATTTTTTGTATTTATAAAGATATTCTGATTCCCCCATTTACCAAGTCATCCACAAATCTACCCCTTCCAAATGGGGCACAGAATAGTCTATATTCTTGGAAGACCTGTATTATGCCATTCAGTAGTCTCTCCCCATATATCTATTATAGCTATGGCTCTAATGCCCGATCCATCTTAGTTCAGGTTCAGTACTGGGATAGAATGAAGCATTCATAAGTCACTGAACATTTAACAAAGAAAGTTTATTTTTCTCCCTCAAAACAGCAAGAATATTCAACAAGGAAACAATGGTACTTAGCTTTTCAGGCCATGAGGGTTCCCTCATCTCCAAAAATGTGTCTGGTCAGTAAGTCAGTAGGATATAGCGACTTGTGTGGTCTCCACGAAGTCTGAGAGACCTAGATTACAAGTGGCTGGGACTTTTTATACCTATCTACCAGGAATCTGCATCAGGGAACCTGGGGTCAATCAAGGTTTGTGTGGAAAAGATGCTTTGTCAGAGAAGCCTTAAAGAAGTTGTGTCAGGAGCAGAAGCCACAGAACAACAGAGCAGATGAGATTTCAGTTTCAGAGAGCCCTGAAAAACTGACGAAAGGTCTGTCACAACCCGGACCCGGAGCCCAACCCAGCCCTGCCTTGGCTGCACGGCACCAAGAGGAGAAGATCCAAGCAGGCTTCAGGGACAGAATCTCCAGCGGTGGTGTGGGTCCCTCCACCCACGGGAACCGGGGGTGAGTAAGAGAGTCTTTTTGGCTTGCCAGGAGTGGAGCGAGGTGTCTCCATAACTCAGGCCTCCTTGGGAGGCAGCAGCAAAGGTGGCAGCAGACAGGGGTTCTCAAAGCAGGCAGGAGCTAGGATCCATTGTTGAAGGTCTCTGCATAAACCCCCTGAGGGAACTGAGCCCTGTGAGGCTGCCCTGCCCCCACCTGAGCACCTGAACTTAATCTCACACTGAATAGCAGCCCTGCCCCCACCCAAAACCCTGAGCCTGGGAAGCAGCATTTGAATCTCAGACCCCAAGCACTGGCTGGGCGGATCTGGAGGCGAGGTGGGGGTGGAAAGAAAACTCAGAAGTCAAGTCACTGGCTGGGAAAATGTCCAGAAAAGGGGAAAAAAATAAGACTATAGAAGGTTACTTTCTTGGTGAACAGGTATTTCCTCCCTTCCTTTCTGATGAGGAAGAACAATGCTTACCATCAGGGAAAGACATAGAAATCAAAGCTTCTGTATCCCAGCCCACCCAATGGGCTGAGGCCATGGAAGAGCTCAAAAAGGATTTTGAAAATCAAGTTAGAGAGGTGGAGGAAAAACTGGGAAGAGAAATGAGAGAGATGCAAGTAAAGTATGAAAAGCAGAATTACCAAAAAATGCTGAAGAAAATAACACCTTGAAAAATAGGCTAACTCAATTGGCAAAAGAGGTTCAAAAAGCCAATGAGGAGAAGAATGCTTTCAAAAGCAGAATTAGCCAAACGGAAAAGGAGGTTCAAAAGCTCACTGAAGAAAATAGTTCTTTCAAAATTAGAATGGAACAGATGGAGGCTAATGACTTTATGAGAAACCAAGAAATCACAAAACAAAACCAAAAGAATGAAAAAATGGAAGATAATGTGAAATATCTCATTGGAAAAACAACTGACCTAGAAAATAGATCCAGGAGAGACAATTTAAAAATTATGGGTCTACCTGAAAGCCATGATCAAAAATGGAGCCTAGGCATCATTTTTCATGAAATTATCAAGGCAAACTGCTCTGACATTCTAGAACTAGAGGGCAAAATAAATATTGAAAGAATCCACTGATCACCACCTGAAAAAGATCCAAAAAGAGAAACTCCTAGGAACATTGTGGCCAAATTCCAGAATTCCCAGGTCAAGGAGAAAATATTGCAAGCAGCTAGAAAGAAACAATTCAAGTATTGTGGAAATATAATCAGGATAACACAAGATCTAGCAGCTTCTACATTAAGAGATCAAAGAGCGTGGAATATGATATTCCAGAAGTCAAAGGAACTAGGACTAAAACCAAGAATCACCTACCCAGCAAAACTGAGTATAATACTTCAGGGGAAAAAAATGGTCTTTCAATGAAATTGGGGACTTTCAAGCATTCTTGATGAAAAGACCAGAGCTGAAAAGAAAATTTGACTTTCAAACACAAGAATGAAGAGAAGCATGAAAAGGTAAACAGCAAAGAGAAGTCATAGGGGACTTACTAAAGTTGAACTGTTTACATTCCTACATGGAAAGACAATATTTGTAACTCTTGAAACTTTTTTCAGTATCTGGGTAGTGGGTGGGATTACACACACACACACACACACACACACACACACACACGCACGCACGCACATGCACACACACACAGAGACAGAATGCACAGAGTGAATCGAAGAGGATGGGATCATATCTTAAAAAAATGAAATTAAGCAGTGAGAGAGAAATATATTGGGAGGAGAAAGGGAGAAATGCAATGGGGTAAATTATCTCTCATAAAAGAGGCAAGCAAAAGACTTTTTAGTGGAAGGAAAAAGAGAGGAGGTGAGAGAAAAACATGAAGTTTACTCTCATCACATTCCACTAAAGGAAGGAATAAAATGCACACTCATTTTGGTATGAAAACATATCTTACAATACAAGAAAGTGGGGGAAAAGGGGATAAGCAGGGTGGGAGGGATGATGGAAGGGAGGGCATTGGGAGGAGGGAGCAATTTGAGGTCAACACTCATGGGGAGGGACAGGATCAAAAGAGAAAATAGAAGCAATGGGGGGCAGGATAGGATGGAGAGAAATATAGTTAGTCTTATACAACATGACTACTATGGAAGTCATTTGCAAAACTACACAGACATGGCCTATATTGAATTGCTTGCCTTCCAAAGGGAAGGGGTGGGGAGGGAGGGATGAAGAGAAGTTGGAACTTAAAGTTTTAGGAACAACTGTCGAGTACTGTTCTTGCTACTAGGAAATAAGAAATACAAGTAAAGGGGCATAGAAAGTTATTTGGCCCTACAGGACAAAAGAGAAGAAGGGGACAAGGGCAGAGAGGGATGATAGAAGAGAGGGCAGATTGGTGATAGGGGCAATTAGAATGCTCGGTGTTTTGGGGTGAGGGGAGGGGACAAATGGGGAGAAAATTTGGAATCCAAAATTTTGTGAAAATGAATGTTAAAAGTTAAATAAATAAATTAAAAAAAAAAGAAGTTGTGTCAGGAAAATACTGGTCCTATGATAAGGCCCCTTTGATCTGTTGTGTCCATGTTCATAAAGACCAGATTCTGTGGAATCTTTGGCAAGCACCCAAGGATGCCATACCAAACAATCATTAAGGTTATGGAGATATAAGCTCCCCAAAGTTGACCTTTTCTATATTACTTTTGAAAAACAGTCACTTACCTGTCTTTGGAACCTAGTTGCTACTGAATGAATATATGACACAGGGTCAAATAATTATCTTGCATATTATGAGTAGGATAATGCGAGATGACCTCTAAGAAGTTGGGTAGAACACAGAAGACCCCTATTGTTGAATACAAATTCTATATTCAAAGTAATGCTCAACAAGTTCTCCCAGGTATTAATGGCCTTCAGAAACATTGTCACTCTGCTAGAGGCCCTGACATCTTGCATCTTTATTCTGATGGACCTCCACCTATAAGGAAGGACCTGGCTTTTGAGGAATACCACTTTGCCTAGTGCACAGCAGCCTCCCACTATAAAAGGCATGTGAAACTGGAATTCATTGACCTTTAGTCCGCTAAAGGGTGATATTGTGAGGGATGGGGTCTTGAGAAGTCCTACTGGTGGGCTAAGTTATAAACCTCATAGCTAGTGAGTCAAAGAGCCTGGATAATTGGGTCAGATAAATCTTCATCTACACTGATTCTGAGATGGTTTCAAGGTCTGATCCAATGGCCTGAGGCTTGGAGATAATAATACTAGACAATTGAAAGCTCTTTCTTTTGGGGTCAGAAAGAATTTTGCTAATGCCTCCAACAGCATACCATTATCAGTAAGGCATGTCAATATCACTCAGAGAAAATTCTAGGCATTCTATTAAACTAAACAACTGGGTTGAAGTTATGAAAATAATAGAAGATAGGGAATGGCTCCATAGCCAATGTGAAAAATGAGTAGAATGATGTCATACTGTGCTGTGGGACATTATTGTTGATGTTGTGTTTGTCCGTCGTTCTGGAAGAGGATCGTGACATCAAGACACTATAATCCTCCTAGCCAAGGATGAGGCTGCTTACTTCCTTCTGTCCAACAGGGCTCCTCATCCCAAGCTTTTGTTCTAATATCTTTCATGGTATTTGACCTGTTCCCAACTAACTAAGAGGTATGCCTCTGCTAAATAACAGTTTTGTCGTTATGTTCCTAACTATTGGAGTTGTGTGACATGTATCCCAGAAGCCATATCCATGACAATTCAATACCGCCCTGCAAAGGAGGAGAGCTCTCAGGTCCAGCAGTTTCTCAGACCCAACCTCCAGGAAGCTTTTCACAATAAAGATGGGCTGTCTTTAGACAATGGTAGTTGACTGTTTCCAGCTCTTCCTTATTCTGTCCCTGGCTCAGAGTCTCCCTGACCTTGAGGTCATTACTCTCTCCTACCAAAACCCTAGGGATATAACTCAGGTATCCTTCAATTGGAATGCCTCTTTTCCCCCTTTAGATGGTTTGGAGAATTTCTTTCCAGTGGACTGGAATGGTAGTATTGAGAGTGCCTTTCTTTCTCATGCCAGGGGAAAGGAGAGGCCATCTCTGTATAACTGTAGTGAATAGGTATTTTTTTGAGGGAAAAAAAGTAGATCCTCTAATTAGCCTGGTTGTATCAGTTTCCTCAGTTTCTGGATAAAGGTGAGGGAGAGTTCTTACCTAGTTCTTGTGAAAGAAAGGGAATGTCCCTCAGGAGAGGCTTCTAAAGGAACAGAGATTTAGTATTCTCCACCCACCATGAGGCTCCTGGTGGGAGGCCAGGGAACATAAAAGGGGTAGTGGTAAGGGAAAGTCTTAATATTAATACTGGCACTGGGACAGGTCCAATCTATTTTATTGAAGATGACCCTGGCCCATGATGCAAATTGGTGACTATGCCAGAAGTGACATCATCTGTGCTGTGGCCTTGATATATCCTGAATTTTTCTGGGGACGAATTTGCTTAATGTCACTCCTTTACAAAGAGAGATCCACTGTGAAATTCAAAGATTTGACATTATCCACTGTAGGGACTACATCATTGAGATACAGGATTTGGCTATTCAGACAGGAAAGGCAAAGCCTGAGATTTCTAATCTTCATTTTTTTGCATATTTGTCCTTTTATTCAGGGGACTCATATTTCTGGTCATTTTTATTGCTGTCTTCCTGAGTTCTAAGCTCTTTTTCCAGTGCTACCTACATACCAGGCTTCATGAGACTCCAAAATTAGTATCGTCAAGTAAACAGCACTAAAACTGATGGTATGTGGTAGTAAGTTCTCTAGAAGAGAAGTGTCAAACGTATAGTCTGCAGGCAACAAGCAGCTTGTAAAACTTCTGAATAGAACCCAAACCAAATTAAAACTTGACTGGGAAATATTTACCAAAATAAATAAAAATGCAGCACAACACAGATAATGTTAATTTATGGTTTTCTAAGTCAATATGCAGCCCACAGGGATCCATTTCTATTTGAATTTGATACCACTGCTCTAGAAGACCATTATGACCTTACCACCAAGAGATTGGGTATAACAGGAGTATTACTAGATCAATATTGTATCCTTGCTTTGGCAAAATAAGCCTCCTCTTGTTAAGAAGTATTTAGAAATACCTCAAAAGTGTATATTGTATTTTTTATCCATAAGGCAAAGAAAATAGATATAGTATGGAAATTTTTATTTCAAGATAAAATGATATTTGCTGACAGTTATTTGTATTTAAAGTGAATTTGCACAGATTGGAGAAAGAAAATATTTATTGTCAAATATATTTCCTTGTAATCACTAATTTAGGAATCACATTTTTATGATCATACTTTTTGCTGTGCATTTGCTGTAAAGTTGTTTTTTATTTTGTTTTTATTTTTTGTTCAAAGTGAAGCCTACATCTGTGGTCCAGCTAAGGTACTGTAATGTTAACAAATGTGGCACATTTTGGCTAGAAGAGCATCTGTGTCTTAAACCAGGGTTGTAATTTTCAGTTTGCTACTTGGACAATCTCTAGTAAACTCTTCACTTGCCTTGGTGTGTTCAGGGAAGACTAGTACCTTTTTGGTTCTAAAAGTTCTCTATGGTTCTGACAAATAGGTCCAACTATGCTACACTTTTGCTTTGCAAGTCTCAAGGAAATTCCAAGAGATGTAAAATAATTGCCTTAGGTTATATTGTAACCTTTGATTAAATAGTAAGTTCATGAGCTTCAATACTCCATTGGTAGGCATACTGTTCTCTTTGATCCCATATTGTATTTTCCCAACTAAGAGAATCTGTCGCACAGGTTTTTGTTTTTGGTGTTTACTGTCATCTAAAATTTCAGGTCAAATTTGTCTGGCTTGTTTGACATATATTGGATAAATTTACATTGTGCCTTGCAAGGCAGCAGCAATGGCTCATCAGCCATTATGTATACATAGAGAATAGATGTTGTTGTTGACTTGTTTCAGTCATGTCCAACTCTTCATGATCCCATTTTGGGGTTTTCTTTGCAAAGACACTGGAGTGTTTTGTCATTTCCTTCTCCAGCCCATTTTACAGATGAGGAAACTGTTACACAGCTAGTAAGTGTCTGAGGATGGATTTGAACTCAGGAAGATGAATCTTCCTGACTCCAGGCCTGACATTCTATGTACTATGGTGCCACCTACCTGCCTTCTGACAATTTTCAATTAAATGATTATGCAGCAAAGATGCTAGAAAAAACTTGTTCTAAGATAGATTTTGCTACTTTTCAGTTTTCAGGTCAAAGGGAAGGTATAGCTAGGAAATGATTACATGACATAGTTTTATTGAATGAAGGACACACCCAGATGCTAGTCTACATGTTTTTTATGGGTAGATTTCTTTCACCAACACCATCACAAGCAACAATAAAACCAATACATTTTTCTAAATTATCTAAAGTAATAGACCAGTTAGCATTGCTTGTTGCTTGTTGGCCCTCAGAATTTGTACATTTTTGAACAATTCTAAACACTGACTCATTAAATAAAATTTTTTTTTAAAAAAAGGAATAGGACTTTGCTTGACAGCATGGGTTGTAAGGTCAGAGTCACATGTAATACCGAGCTGTTACAAGCATCCTCACATTGCTTAAGAAACAAAAGCTATCAGCAAGAATTATCTTTACATTTGAAACACTGTGGGTCTTCATTTCTCTTACTGTGAACTGGGTCCAACAAGGACCATGTTGCTCATTATCTTTTAGATTATCATATGGTCAGAGGAGGAATACTCTTTACCTGCCTTACTCTCTGCAAATGTAGCATTTATGTCATTGAATTAATTATCTAAAATTCACCACTGGATAAGTTGGATGAGGTATTTTTTATTAGTTCTAAAATCTGTTCATCAGAGAGTCTCTTGGACATTTTATCAATAAGAACACAAATAAGACTAAATTATTCTGAAGTAGCAGAAAATAAAATAAATAAATTTGCAAAATAGTAGGTGTTACATGAGAAGATAAAATTATGTTTTACTCTTTAACTACATCGTTCACCAAGTTTTATAAATATTTAATGAATTCTACCAGTGCTCCAAAGGGAAAAGACTAATATGAAGCAAAAGAATGACCAGTGTAAGGAAATGTAGGAACATTTCCTCTTATTTACAACAAAAGCACAAAATGCTTGAGCATATGAGCCATTTCTCAGCAGTATTGCTACTGGATCTATATCCCAAAAAAAGATTTTTTTAAAAAAAGAAGGACTTGTATGTACACAAATATTTATAGAATTATTTTAGTGGTAGCAAAAGAATTGGGAATTTAGAGGGTGCCCACCAGTCAGGGAATGGCTGAACAAGTTGTGATATATGATTGTGATGTGTACTATTGTGCAATTAGAAATGAGGAGTAGTATGCTTTTGGAGAAACCAGGAAAGACTTACATGAACTGAAACAAAGTGAAATGAGTAGAACCGGGAGAACATTGTACGCAGTGTTCGCAACATTGCACAATGATCAACTAAAAACTTAGCTATTCACAGCAATACAATGATCTGAGACAATTCCAAAGATCTCATAATGAAAAATGCTATCTGAATACAGATTGAAGCATATTTTTCAATACTTTTTTAGTCTGTGTTTTCTTTTACAACATGACTAGGAAATGTGTTTTGTATGACCACATATATATAACCTATATCAAAGTGGTTGCCTTCTCAATACGAGAAGAGGGGAGAGGAGAGGGAGGGAGGGAGAAAATTTGAAACTCAAAATTCTAAAAAATCAATGTCTAAAATTGTTTTTTGCATGTAATTTGGGAAAAAATAAAATATCAAATAAAAAATACATAAGGTAATTTGATGCATCTGGTCCTCATAGGTAGAACCCCATGATGAATTTCATTTGTTCTCTCAATGCTAAGGAATATTGATAGAAAAAGATATGGTAAAAGTCAGAGTAGAAATACCTAAGCCTTTCCAAGTTTCTAAAGAGAGTTTTGCATCAAGTGATGCACTTGGCACTTCTTGTGTTTAGATGAGCCATAAGTGTCTCATTTTATTCCAGTCCTGAGCCTGAACTGCAGACTAGATCAGATCAATCATAGCCTATGACACAAAGCCATGGAGGAGCCCTTGGATTGAGCAGAAAAGTTCCTTGTTCAAATTTCCCGAACAAAAAAGGAGCTGGAGCTGAAGAACAACAAGGGACAGGGCCATTGTGTGTAGGAACAAGGCTGGACCTTACTCTTCTAGTACTATGAGTTCCCATGAACCTGGGTTCAACAAGTTCATGCGTCATAAAGTTTGGAGAAAGGGATATTGTTAGTAACTCTGAGTGTTTTCCTTTTGTCAGGGTAGGGTGGGGATGGCAATAAAAATCTAGAGATAGACTCTATAAGTCTAGAAAACTACCTACAGTGCTATATGAATTACATGGAGTGTACATATAAATAATAATTTTGATATGATTTCCTTTTTTAATGACAGTGGTTATGCATATATGTCTAATAATGCTAGGCTGACTCAGAATGTCTGATCTAGACCAGATGAAATTAAATTGACCTGGTTTCTCCAGAACTTCCCCAACTTTAATTAGTTCACTATCAGTTAAATGCTAGATTTTGTGCCATACACAATGCATTTCTTGTTTTTTCTGTTTTATTTTTAATTCTGTGGGTTTTAAGAATGTATAATGCTCCAAGATAATGTGCAAAAGTTGTAACTCTTAAAGAGGACACTTCAATACAGATTACAGATGTCACAGCAGCTATTGGATATGTTTCTCAATTTAAACCCCATTGAAAAACCTATAGGCTAAGATCAAGGTTAAACTTGAAAAAAAATGGACAGTTCTTCAAAGATATATTCAATATTCAATGTGATAAAAATGTAGTTTCATAATGAAACATTAAAGAATATGTATCAAATCTTGTGAACACAATGTCAAACAAGTAACTGCAGAAAAAGAAAGATATATTGTAAATTAAAAGTTTATAGATGTAAAAAGTTATAAGGTGTTTTTAATTCTATAAATTTAATTACTTTATTTTGCTTCAAATAATTTGCAAACTATTATAGGCTCATGAGATATGGGATTCAATAGAGGGACAGATTACTTGGTTCTTTACTTTACCTTTTTGAGGGATCATCAGGGGAGTATTGTAAATCTGGAAGACTGTGTAGATCTCTGAAGAGGCAGAAACTCACTAAGGAAGAAAGGAAAGCTAGCAAGAGATCTGATGTGAGTCCTTACATCTTAAAAACTGGGTTAAAGTCTGTCCTATATTTCAAGTATTTCTAGCCTGAATGCTTGAACAGATATGTGTATATGTATGGAAAGAGAGGAAGAAGGAGAGAGATCCAAGAATGTTTTTCCTTTTTTATGGAGACTAGATGTGGGATAAATTCTGAAATTCTCTGAGGCAAACTCTACGTGAGAACTCAAATCAAAAAAGAGCTTTTATTGTATAATGGAAGTTAGTGACTTGTGCAACACTATCAGTTTGCTAAAATGACATTATCCATGTAAAAACTACTAAGTACTTCCAGGAAATGGGAGAACTGGAGTGGATGCAGATGTTTTGTATTGGCTAACTACATGATTATTATCAGCCTTTTTCCAATAGCTCTGTAACCAGAATTATTGACATCTTCATAACAGCTTAATTCAATACTTGCTGGAGCTTTTGGCTGCATTGGAATCTAAAGTTAAAAATGACTCTTCACTCTGAGCCACTGAAACCATGTAACCTGATGGAAGGGCTTCCCCGCTCCTTCCCATCCTCCCATCCACTTAGACCATGGGGCTTCAAGAAATGATTCTGGGTTTTTGGCCTTTTTGTTCATTTTGTTCTAGGTACAGGGAGTGGGGTATTTGATATGCCTAAGAACATAAGACATGGGGTACAGAAGACTAAAAATCTAGGTCAGAAGTCACACACATTTAGGAGCATGTCTCCAAGAATCCAGTCCAGCAGAATCCAACATTGCCAACACCAGACTTGAACTTGGTGGAACTAATACTATGGAGGAATTGATCTAAGCTGTGAGCCTAATTCTCATCCCCTTCCCCAGAAACCAAGATGTTATAGAAAGAATTTTCCTCTAAGGTACTGGGAAAAAATTTGGTGTTTTCTTTTTTGTTTTTTCTATGGCTTTAAAGTAAATATCCTTTTAAAAAAGCTAATCCCATATTAGGTGATTAAATGGAACTGGGTTTTAGTCACTGGCACCTTTAAAAATGGGGGAATACAGTCAGTAAGGGCTTCATTCAATGGCAAAGGAGACAACCTCAAATTTTTCTGTGCCTGGGAACACTGAGGGGGAGATTATGTAATAAATCTGACTACCACTATCAAGACCCAAAGATTTAATCTAGTCTACATAAACAGAGAACTTCAGGTTTCTCTGGGTCAAGGGTTATAACTACAAACCAAATGTCTTTCAAAAAATGGATATTGTTTGGAACTGCACATTTGGAAAGCACATTTTTCTCATAGAAACAATATTATCAGTAGGCATCTTTTGCCAGGCTAGTCTAGTTAACTCATATGACAATGAAACTATAGTTGTAATAATGTCACAGTAGAATGGGTGGGGCAGTGAGTAGGCTAGGGAAGGAAGCAGGGGAAAGGGGAGGGAAATCCATAGCAAATGTGGTAGCAAGAACCAGTTTGGCAATACCAGTTTGGAGGGAATGTGGTTAAGAGAGAGCTGTAATTAACAAGGGCATAAAATGCCCTGAAGGCAAGCCACATAAGACTCAACCTGAAATTAACTTTTTAAGACAAAATTTAGTTGTATGGATAGGGTGGGGAAGAGAGCCTAGGATACTGCCTAAAGTTGAGAGACAGAAACCTTGAGATACCCCTCCTGGGAATCTCAATCCTCAAAGAGAGGAAGCAAGATTTGGCTGGATGAGTCCAGGAAGAGCTCCTCTGGAGTCCAACTAAATGCAGTGAGGAAGTCTGGTGTCTGGTGGCTTCCTATTTTAATTATTCTTTCTAGTCAGGTGTTAAGTTACATTGTTTGGATATTGAGGTTCTGCTTGTACCTCTAAATTTCAGTGTCTGAACCTAGGGCAGAGTCTCAGGTTTCTGCACCTTGTTACAGAAAAGGATTCTATACAAGTGACTGGCAAGCCAAGTATTTATGAATTGTGAATTGTCTATATAGAAAAACAGAATTATTATGGCACAGAAACCGTTGGTTTTAAGACAATCTGAAAGAAAGGCACCAAAGTATTCTGAAAAGATAGGGAAAAAGCACCAAACTTTCACCACTCAGAATTTTATCTGGTCAACTTAATTTTTCAAGCTATAGTTATCAACAATTTTTGCTTCTTCTCATGCTTCATTTTTAATATCTTTCTGAAATTCTGGAAACCAAAGGTTTGTCCTTATTGAGACAAAGTTCTCTGTATTTTTTTCTTCTTTGATAATTCCTTGATTTCAATTGTAGCACCTGCTCTGAGGTAATTCCCTCAACCAACACTGGCACTGGTAGTTTGGGTCCCCAAAGGGCAGCTAACTACTTTGTCCCTAATTGACCTAGAGCTGGCTGTGAAGGATTTCTAGTATTGTACTGCCACTTCTAAACTTCCACCAGTATGTTTTTTATTAACATTTAGTCTATAGGCATAAATTAGCTTTTTAAATAGTCATACCTTCTTCTCCTCCACCTACTCTGTGATTCAGTGACACTGGCCTTCTTACTGTTCTGTACATGCAACACTCTGTCTCCCAATTCCAGACATTTTCATCAACTGTTCCCAGACTGGGAATTTCTCCCTCTTTATCTCCAACTCCCAACTTCCTTTCTTTTCTTCAAGTCTCAGTTAAAGTCCTATCTTCTGTGAGAAATGTTTTCTGATTCTCTAATCTTCCTGTCTTCCCTCTGAGATTGTCTCCAATTCATCATGTATATATTGTGTAATATGGGCATGATGTAATATGTGTACTATGCAATAATTATTTGCATTTTTCTCTTCCATTAGACTATGAGGTCCTGGAGACCAGGGACTGTTTTTTGCCTTTCTTTGTATCCCCAGTGCTTAGCACAATGTCTGTCATGTAGTAGGAGCTTAATGAATGCTTGTTGATGTGGCAAAGGGTTCTTTGTGGAAATACAGCCTCAACAGGGAAATAAGCAGACACAGAGTGGGGGCAGGGAGCGTGTTAAAGGGGAGGATAGTATGGGTGAGGAATTAATCCTAAGCAAAACAAACTCTAGTATTGGAGGGTAGGGCGTGAAGGGGGATTAAAACTTTTTTAAAAAAGAATGAACTGAAAGAGTTAAAACTTGTATTCAGGAGTGGGTGAAAAGAATGATAGTGAAGTAGAAACAAATCACTTCAATTTTAGATCACTAGTATTAAGCATTCTCTCTTTTCAGTACTTTCCTCTTCTTTGTAACAAACAAACACAGGGAACAAAGGGAGAAAAAAGCAAAAGAAGACAGGATGAAGTGAAATACCCAATTAACAATAACAACCATGAACATGAGTAAGATGAACTTATCCACAAAATGGAAGAAGATGACAGAATGGATCAGAAAGTAGAATCCAACAATATGTTATTTACAAGAAACATAAGGATTCACTCAAAGTTTAAAAAAGAAGCTCTAGCAAAAACAATTATATTTCAGGCAAGCTCCAAAAAGCAATCAGGATCTCAAACAAGGAAACGGTAAAAATTGTTGTTCATTTTCATGTTCAATTTCAGTCATGCCTGACTCTTTGTGACCTCATTTGGGTTTACTTGACAAAGATACTGGAGTGTTTGGCCATTTCCTTCTCCAGCTAATTTTACAGATGTGGAAAATGAGGCAAACAGAGTTAAATGACCTGCCCAGGATCGCATTGTTAATAAGAGCCTGGATTTGAGCTCACAAAGATGGGTCTTTCTGATTTCAAACCCAGTGCTCTATCCACTGATTAAAAAAGAGATTAAAACACAGAAGCTACATTTTATTTAATGGAAGGATAGACAAAGATTCAACCCTAATAATGGCATAGCATCAAAATGCTTAAGGAAAAGTTAATAAAATTGCAAGGGGAAATAGAGAGTAAAACTTTGGTAGTAGAGGACTTTAATGTATCCCTTTCAGATATAAACAAATTAAACAGTAAAATAAACAAGAAAGAAATTAATAGAATAGAATTTTAGAAAAGTTAGATATAATAGATCTTTGGTAATTACTGAATGAAAACAGAAATACATATTTCTATACAGAGTAGGGTACTTTTACAAAAATTGACTCTGTATTATAGCATAAAAACCTCACAAAATGCAGAAAACCAGACATATTAAATGTATTCTTTTCTGATGACAATGCAAAAATTTAATTTGATTTAATTATATAATATATAAATAATATAATGTGTTTATATTTAATAAAAATTATGTTTAATTATTTAACAAAATTTTAAAATTCTTTGTAGAAAGAATTTAAAATGAATTTGAACCAAAATAATTTAATCCTAAAGTGGTGGTAGATCAAAGAACAATTTACACAAATAATAGAAAATTACTTTAAAAATGATACTTTGGGGATTTAACTAAAGCAGTTCTTAGGAAAAATATTATATTTCCAAACATTTTCATCAGTGAAAGAAAAAGAACAAATCAACGAATTTATCCTAGGACTAAAAAAATCCTACAAAGGCAATAAATAAAAATAAGTGAAAGTCCACTTAACTGACAAATAAAAATAAGAACTTAAAGTAATAAAGTGAATAAACAATTAGCTAGCCTGATTTAAAAAGGGACTGGAAAACCAGGTTGTTGGTATCAAAAATGAAAAAGGATTCACAACAACTGATGATGAAATAATGAAAATTCTTAGTTTCATGCATAACCTTTTTCTGTTCTACCTTACATATGAATAGACTCATTTTATTTGATGTGTAGTAAATTTAAATTTTTAAAATAAATTTTGAAAGATAAAAATAACTGGATGTTGTTGCTAGTGTCCAATACTACCGGACTTTTCAGACTCGATTAGAAGGGCTGGTACCTACCTAACAGCCTAGATTCAAAGGCTAAAGGAGGGAGCCAATAAATAAAGAAGGTCTATGATTTTTCTGTTGCTTCTCCTGAAAATGAATATGCCCTCTGGAGGCAGAAATGTCCCATGGCTCTGCATTTGAGAGTCCTGCATCTGTGCAGACTCCTCAAGGTATAGTAACCGCAATTATCTGATACTGTAGCTAGTTTTAAACAACCTATTATAAAAGTCTTAGAGAAAACATTTTGGGTCAGTAAAGTATGAGGAGAAATATAGTACACCTTATCTCAAACCAGAGCAGTATAATTGTCTAATATTAAAGAAGCACTATTAGACACAAGGGCTAAGTGGCACAGCGGACAGAGTCCTGAGTCTGGAGCCAGGAAGACCTGAGTTCAAATTCAGCCTCAGAGATTTATTAGTTGTGTGACCCTGGGTGAGTCCCTTAACCTCTATTGCAGTTTCATCAACTATAAAATGAGGGTAATATAAAAGCAGCCACCTGTCAGGGTTGTTGTGAGGATCAGATAAAATAATATTTGTAAAGCATTTAGCACAATACCTGGCACATAGTAGGTACTATATAAATGCTTATTTCCTCCCCCTTTCCCTAATAACCCACTTCCTCTCACTTAGAGAGATACAATGAGTATATCCATATGTAAGGTAGAACAGAAAAAGGTTATGCATGAAATTAGAATTTTCATTATTTCATCTTTAATTGCTGCGAATTATTTTTTCGTTTTTGGTAACAACAATTTGGTTTTCCCCTTCTCTGAAATCAGGTACATAGTTGGGACCAGCTTCAATTTTGGCAGAGCCTGGTCTCTAATAAAAGAGAGGTAGACTCTCATTTCTCACATCCTTATCTAGTTAAGACCACCACTCTAGCACTCTAGAAAAAATTGCTTAAGGTTTAGATTACAACTCATATCTAGAGTTTTCTCAAAAAGGAGGAAGTATAAAGGTATTCAATATACGATACATGCACAATATATTCACTATACAATATACAATTCCTATACACAAAGAAATGGTGATGGAAGCAAAAGACTTGTATTGCCCATTGTCAGAATAACTTAAAACAGTATTCAGTAACTTAACTGACTACTACTATTATAATTTGCTGGGAGGTTGATATTCATAAATCTATTTGCAAGACTATTGACTAGGCATTTTACATTTCACCTTGGCTCTGCCCTGTCTCCCTCAGCAGCCATGACTTTTGACAAGTCATGCCAAAGGCTTGGACTCATCCTTTTGGTGGTGGTTGTCAGAAGCTTCCTTTGGACTTCTGACATTGGAAGGAGGACTTCTGGGTTTGCCTTCAAGCGTCATGAATAATGTTTGCTTGTCCACTCAGGAAATGAAATGCAACGTATGAAAGATAGCCAGGGACCCAGTTGTGTTTATGCTCTGTGTAAGAAGGTTGGGTGGCAGGGGGAGAGTGCTGCTTCTCTCCTTACCTGCTCATAGGGAATTTAGTGATGGAAAGTTGCCACATAGAAGAATCAAAGCAAAAGAGGGCACCAAAAACCATCCCTTCTTTATAATTGATGCTGAACCCTGCACCCCTGATGGTTTCACAAGGCAAAGGAAGAACCCACGGACCTAGGATTTTCCATGTTGTACCAAAACAAGTCCTTTCAGTTCTGATTCACTAACTGACTGGACACCACCAGGGAGTTCATCTCTGACACACCCAAATGCTGATCATGAGGCTGACCAGGATCAGGAAGAGAAACTCTAAGCCAGTTTCATGGGATGGCTCTCACTGAAGTCAAAAGACATAGTTGAAATACTGCTTTTGATAAGTTCTAGCTGTATTTTTTAACTCAATTTTTTTTCATTTGTAAAATGAGAATTATAACCTTCACCTAGAAAAACAAAGTAACTCTGAGGTACCACCTCACATTTGTCAGATGGGCCAATATGACAGAAAAGGAAAATGACAAATGTTGAAGGGGATGTGGGAAAATTGGGACACTAATGCACCTGTTGGTGGAGTTGTGAACTGGTCCAACCATTCTGGAGAACAATTTGGAATTGCAGTTATCCCTTCCATATTTGGGGGGGTAGGTAAGGCTCACTCCAGAAATCTAGAAAATCTGAGTAAAATGTTTTGGTCCTCCCCAGAGAAGATGTCTCATTTTTTATTTTTATGAGTTGTTTACAGTATTAAGAGATAAAATATGTTGATATTATGCAATACTTCATGTATTTTATGCATTTCTGAGTTTCTAAACCTTTTCTGTGTTGTCTGCTGGCCTTCGCATATTTTCTGAGTCTTCCACAAAACTCCCCCCAAATTCCAAAGTAATTTCTTATGCCAGCTGATATTCTGATACCACACTGGGGAGAGTTGTAATGTGGAAGGGATAACTATATGCCCAAAGGGCTATGAAATTGTGCATACCCTTTGATCCAGCAATACCACTACTAGGGCTAAATCCCAAAGAGATTATAGAAAATGGAAAAGGACCCACATGTACAAAAATATTTATGGCAGCTCTTTTTGTGGTAGCAAAGAATTGGAAATTAAGGGGATGCCCATCAATTGGGGTATGACTGAATAAGTTATGGCATATGATTATGATGAATACTATTGTGCTATGAGAAATGATGAGCAGGATGCTTTCAGAAAAAAACTGGAAAGACCTATGTGAACTTATGCTTGGTGAAATGAGCAGAACCAGGAGAACATTATGCAGAGTAACAATAATATTGGACAATAATCAGCTGTGAATGACTTCTTCTCAGCACTACAAAGACCCAAGACAATTCCACAGGATTTATGATGAAAAGTGCTATCCATCTCCAGGAAAAAAACTGATGGAGTCTGAAGACAGATGGAAGTATATGATTTTTTTTTTACTTTATTTTTTTGTGGGTTTTTTGTCTGTTTTCTTTCACATCATGACTAATATGAAATTATGTTTTGTATGACTGCACACCTATAACCTATATCGAATTGTCTACCTTCTCAGTGAGGGAGGAAAGAGAGAATTTGGAACTCAAAATTTTCAAAAATGAAGTGTTAAAAATTGTTTTTACATATAATTAGGGTAAAAATTTTGAAAAGGAGAAAAACAAAGTAGCATAGGGGAGAGAGAACCAACCTTGGTGTCAGGAGCTAATGAAGCTCGTACTATGGGCCAAGCACTGTGCTAAGCACTGAGGATGAAAAACGGAAACAAGACAGTCCTTGACCTCAAGGAGCTTATATTCTTATAAGTGGAAACAATGCAAGGAAGTGAAGCAACCTGAAATCAAAAGATTCATCTTCCTGAGTTCAAATCCAGCATCAGATACTTACTAGCTATGGGACCCTAGGCAAGACACTTAACACTATTTGCCTCAGTTTCCTCATCTGTAAAATGAGCTGGAAAAGGAAATGGCAAACTCTGCCCAAAAAAACCCCAAAGGGGCTCTTCAAAGAGTTGGACGTGATTGAACAGCAAAAGCCAGGAAAATTTATTTTGGTTTGGAAAGTCACGGGATGGCACTATTTGAAAGCAATGGTAGAATTAATCCGATTGTTATTCCCTGAGGGAGGGATAAATACCTGGAAAGAAAGGGAATGAGCAGGAATGGGCAGGGTGAGACTTGACCACGGCGAATGGTCAAATGGAATGTAAAACATGGTCTGGAATCAGGAGCAACCTAGTTATAGAGGTCCACAAGCATTTACACCAGTTTATTCACCTATCGGAACAACGCAGCCCCAAGGTTATGGTTCCCAAACTAAGTAGACTAAGGATAGATGGTCAGATGGAATGTAAAATCTGGTCTAGAACAAAGTCCAACCTCTGGCTCTATGTGACCTAGGGAAGTAATTTAATCTCTCATCATCCTAGGCAGCTCCCTAAGAGGATACAGTTCTGCTTTGGTATAGAATGTTCCCTTGTTGGAAATTCCCTATTATGCCAGTGAAATCACAGGTCCAGTCCAAAAAAAAGACAAAGAAAGAGAAAAAAACATTCTTGAGCTATCTCCTGAGTAAAGGACTTTGTAAGCCTTAAGGGTTACTTCAAAAGTGAGTTATTATTGTTTTTAAAATAACAATCCAAAATTTAAAACATCCCCCCCCCCCCGTAGCATTTCACTAAGATAGAAGTCCTACAAAAAATAATATGTATGCAGTGGTGGTAATTATTTTTGGTTTTTATTTTCCCTTTCAGTCTTTACATTTTAGAAAGACCAGATAGGTCAAAGAAATGACCTCAAAAAACCCCAGTTCTAATAAAATGTGAGGACTGGGATGTAGGGACCAGGAAGAGGGGGAAGAAAGGAGATCATTTTAGGGAAATCATTGTTATTGTTCAATCATGTCCAAATCTTCATGACCCCATGTGAGGTTTTCTTAGCAAAGATACTGGAGTGGTTTGTCATTTTCTTTGTCAGTTGGTTTAAGGCAAACAGAAGTTAAGTAACTTGTCCACGGTCACATAGCTAGTGAGTGTCTGAGATTTTATTTGAACTGATGCCTTCCTGACTCCAGGCCAAGTGCTCTATCCATTGCACCATCTAATTGCTCAGGGAAATCATAGTGAGACAGTTACTATTCCCATATAGAGATCAAAGAATTATATTCTGTAGCCTAGAAAAGGGGGAGTTCCTAAAGGGGAGGGAAGGTTAGCTAAAGATAAGAGGCTCCTGATATCAGTACAAGGCTGTCCAAGAGGCTAGCTAAGGTAAGAAAGAGGAGAGGAAGAACAGATAAATTCAAAATGGAACTGACCTCTTTAAGCTTAAGACCATCTGCCCTGTCAATCTCATTCCACACAACTGTCCCCACCCCCAGCTCCTAAGCCCTGAGGCTAGTTCTCCTCACAGTCCTTTTGCCAGGAGCCCTGTGGGCCCCTGCCACAAGAATGGGAAAAGAGTCAGAGCTTGATGTGTTCCAGGACCAACAACCTCCTCCTGTCCTTGGCAGAGAGAAACATGCCTAGTAGCACTGTGTGGCTGTTCAGCAGTAAAAGACTCAGCTCCAGCCACCATGGGGTTAACGGGTCTGGCATAATTAGCAGAAGAGAGTGAGGGTCGGGTGTCCAAACCCCCCAGTCCAAGCTGGGGGCTGGGCTATTCTGGGTGTATGAATAACATAATGTCTATTTATACCATGGGGGTGGCTAGCAGCCTTCTGCAGCAGAGAACTACGCAGAGCTGCTGCCTCTGCTGCTGCTGCCACTGCTGATACCAAGCTGAGTTGACTGCAATGTCAGGACAGCAGCCGGAGACTACAAGAGGAATCTGGTGACAGCCGAGAGGCCTCTGAAGCAGCCCAATCCTGGTGGGATTTAGAGGCCCTTAGACACCGGCAAGATGAAACAGATTGGATAAGTACCACCCCTCCCAGGAGGTGAGGCTGGAGTCCTCAGGTTGGAGGGATGGGGAGTACCATGGATCCCCCAGGGGGTCCGTACCTGAACCTGGGAGCTGTCACATCTCCAGTGGGCACCACCCGCTTGCTACAATTGGCATTTGGCTGTGCCACCTTCAGCCTTGTGGCACACCGGGGCGGCTTTGACGCTGCCTATGGGACCTTCTGCATGTCTGCCTGGTGTTTTTGTTTTGCCCTCACTGGTCTGGTGGTGGCTTTCGAGTTCACCCGACTCCACGGCTGCCTTCGTCTCTCCTGGGGCAACTTCACTGCAGCCTTCGCCATGCTGGCCACGCTCCTGTCAGCCACGGCCGCCATTGTCTACCCTCTCTATTTTACCAGGCTCGAGTGCCCCCCGGAGCCAGAAGGCTGCACTGCCCGTGACTTCCGCCTGGCCGCTAGTGTCTTTGCGGCTTTACTCTTTGTAACCTATGCTACTGAAGTGGTCCTGACGCGGGCAAGGCCAGGCCAGGTCACCAGCTACATGGCCACGGTGTCGGGCCTGCTGAAAATCGTCCAAGCTTTTGTGGCCTGCATCATCTTTGGGGCCCTTGTCCATGACAGCCGCTATGGGCGCTTTGTGGCCACTCAGTGGTGCGTGGCCGTGTACAGTATATGCTTCATAGGCACTGTGGTGGTGGTAGGCTTGAGTGTGACCGGCCGGGCTGGAACCCTGGGCTTCCCCTTTGACCGGATAGTAGTTGTGTACACATTTTTAGCTGTACTGCTTTACCTAAGTGCAGCTGTGGTCTGGCCTGTCTTTTGCTTTGACCCCAAGTATGGGACCCCCTCAAGGCCCTCAGACTGTCCTCAGGGAAACTGTCCTTGGGATAGCCAGCTGGTGGTGGCCATCTTCACTTATGTCAACTTTCTCTTCTACATTGCTGACCTGGCCTACTCCCAGAGGATCCGATTTGTGCCCAGTCTGTAGGTCCAAGAGAGCTAATGCTACCCTCCACCTACCCACAGACTCATACACACATTCTCTGTGCTGGGACTGGCCCTTCTCTCTCTGACTTGAGGACTTCTGGATTTATTAGAGGGAAAGAAAGGGTGTGTGGGGAGGGGAGAGGAGAAGGAGAATGTCTGGGAGAGTTGCTAAACCTTGAAGGAGGGAAAACTGAGGCAGAGAGGGCAACAGGCATAGAGAAGACTTTGTAGACTGACAATGGGAAGTCTATGATCAAATAATGAATTAGGTGAGAAAGGTCCATGTGAGGGAGTTTAGTAACCCAGGGGCAGGGTGTAACTAAGTGGGGAGGAAAGAGTATATATTCTCTACCCAGAACTTACATGGCTGGAACTGGGCAATTTACCTAAAACCCATTTGCCTCAAAATTATTTGCCTTATGTTATGAACTCAATAGATCAGCATGTAAATGCATTGTGAGCTCCTTAAAGGAAAGGACTGTTTCATTTTATTTGTCATAGACTCAGAATTAGCACAGCACACATAGAAAGCCCCAAATGTCTGTTGAGCTTCATTGGTTTGCATTATTTTAGTATCATCACACTATTAATGTGATTGTTGTTGTTTTAAAATTTATTTCTGGAGAGTTACTTGTTTAATCCCTTCATTATACGGGTAAGGAAATGGAAAGCTAGAGAATCTGAATGATTTGTTCAATATTACACTGCTGATTAGTGGCAAAGCTCTAGCTAGGACTCCTGACATCTGGTCCAGAGTTCCTTCCATTTTTGTCTACTATTTCTTAGCTCATCACTGAGCAGCAAGGAGTAAAGGTTGGGTCTGGAAAGCAGCCAAGAGGAGGCTGGGCATGGAGATGTGCTCCATTTCTTACAGAATGAGAATTCAGCTTAGGATAACCTGGACCCAGATCCACTACTGCCTAGCAAGAACATTTGGGAGCACAGAATGCTGCAGACATGATGTGCTCCAAGAAACTAAAATACTCTGGAACCTTTCCATGTCCCGAAGGCCAAATGTTTGGGGTCAAAAACACTATCTTGAGTAATGTAGTTTCCCCCTTAACCTCAATTTCTGGACTTCTGCATTCCCATCAAGAGCAGCAAGTTTACATTTAATTAGACCAGTACTTTCCTTCCGAAAGGCCACTACTAAAGAATCCAGGATGACCCCACACCATGAAAAAGAGCTGACCACATCATCCTCTGACTCTAACTCGGCTTCACCTCCATCATTCTTCAGCCTATGACTCCGGAGAACTTTGACTGAGCAACTACTAAGTCCCTCTTAGTCTTTCAGGAAGTACCTAAGAAAGGAAATAAAGTAGAAGAAGTTAATTTGTATACTGGGTTCTGACTGCATCATTTCATTGAAGTGTCCCTTCTTCTGCCAAGCATTTGATAGGTTCAGTCACAGAATATTAGAGCTAAAAGAGCAGAGATAATTTACTCCAATTGCTTCATTTTATGGATGAGGCCCAGAGAAGGGAAGAGACTCACCCAAGGACACACAATTAGACACATCCTCTTCATGTCTGTTCCTCCCCATGTTGCCTTTGCTACATTCTCCCCACACACAAAATACTTCATGTGTGTTCTCAAAATCTGGCGATACAATAGAGGTGCTAGTCTCTTTAGACCAAAGGACTTCTGCCACCAAGGAAGGAAGGAATAGAAAGGGGAATTTTGTCCTCCTCACAGACCACTCTACTCTGGGGCCTCTGGCTAAGCTGTCTCTGAATCAATATAAGATAGATTTACCCATTCATTAAATGAGCCTGCCCAGCCTTCCCAATCTCCACTTCCATGAAAGCTCATTCACCAGTTCTATCATTATCATCATTAATAAACATGTATTAATTAAGTGCTTGCTCTACACCAGGCTAAGCACTGGGCATACAAAAAAAAAAAAAAGCAAAAACAGGGTCCCTGACCTTGAGGGGCTCTCATACTAGTGGGGTTTATCTCTGAGAGTCAGTGCTCTTTATCCCTCTCCTGGGTGAGGAGCTTCCTGATTTCTATAACAAGCAGGTTCTCATAGTTCTTATAGCTGTTTCTGGATAGGCAGGGCAGAGCCTGTAATACAGTAGGCGTGGAATGTGGCCCCAGTTCAGGTAATTTTCCCAGCAACTGCTATGAAGCCCTGCCAGTACAGTGTCATATCTGTTCTATTTTCACAGCTTCAACTATCGCCCTATGCAAATGAATCACAAATTTCTATCTCTGGCCTCCTAGGTGCCAGTCCCATATCTCAAACTGCCTCATATTCAACTCCCACCCTCCCCTCCTTCCTCCCTCCCTCTTTCTCTTCCTCCCTTCCTTTCTTCTTTCCTCCTTCCCTCCCTTTCTTCCCTCCTTTCTTTCTTTTCTGCCTTGCATCCCCTATCCACAAATCCACTGGTTTTCATTCCAAAATGTCTTGTAAAAGTTGGTTTCTTTATTAATGCAACAGCTCTTTACGTCACCTCTTACAGACAGAGGAAACTGTCAGCATCCTCGTTAAGAATTCTGGGGCTTTAGTGTTTGCTGATTTTCATAGTCTTAGAAAAGTGGTAGAAATACCAAGCAATTTAGATTTGGACTGTGTGGTATTATGCCACCCCACAGGAAGCTTAAACAAGATGAGAAGAAAGAATACAGAAGAGAGGAAAACAGAGACAGAGAGCTACAGTAGCAGCAGCTATGGTAGTGACCATATGCTAACCTCTGACTTCTGGGAAGAAGTTGAAAATGTAAAACTAAGGCAGTGATTAGAAAGTTGTAGATTGCCTCTAGCTGCCCTTTGTGGCTTGAGCATGTCTGATTATGAGGAAATACCTCTGTGGAGGAAAGTGGAGGAACTTAGCTATTGCTCTACAAAGATTAGAGAAAAACCAACCAATCTTTTCCCTTTCCAATTCCCCTTTCCCTCCTCATGCTTATTCATTATTGGATGACTATATGCTTCTCCCTACCTCTTGTATTTCCTTTCGATAGGTTTATTCTGACTTTGGATTTTCCCTTTCACATAGTCATGGTCAATCCAGACGATATGTGTATATATATATGTATATATGGCTATGTCTGTCTCTACATATATGTATATATACACATATGCATACACACATATATATACATAGACATATATACACACATACACATATATATGTATATTTCTCCTGCTTACTTCGATCACAGATAGAGAATACAAGCAGGGAAACTTCTGGTTGGTTTGGTTTCACAAAATTCAAAGTCACTTTCCATCTTAGTGGCAGCAGCTACTTGGTACTTAACAAGTTTGTCTGTTTTTTTTAATTTTCTTAGTAATTCTGTAAACTCTCTAGAGGCAGAGCTTTAAAACTGAATCTGAGATCATTGCTTCTAGAATATCGATTTTGTCTTAGCCAAGAGAAGAATGCAGAGGCCTAGAGGAAAGACCTTGCCCTGAGCTAACCTCACTGGGTACAGAGAAGCACAGTCCAGGGAGAATTCTATTCTGTCCCTTCCATTGAAGGAAGGGAAGGAGAAATAAGGAGCAAGTATAGCAAACCAGTTTTGTTTTCCATTACAACACCTGATAGTTAATTAGACAAAAGGTTTATAGTTAACTGCTGAAGCCATGAGAATGAATGAGTTAGTTCATTATATGTAATTTGAGGATCATGCGTTCTCTAAAGTTCCTTCTATCTTAAAAGTCTATTTTTTGGAGGGAAAAGAGTTATATTCCTTACTAACCTATATGTTCCTGGAGAGCAAAAACTCTGTGAGTGTGTATGTATGTATGTGTGTACATGATATATATACACATATATATACATACACATATATACATATATGTATGTAATAATCAATTATATAATATGTATGTATATATTATATATATGTGTGTGTGTGTGTAGCTATATCTATATCTATCTCCTCAGTGTCTAAAAGAAAGTAAATTCTGAAAGTTTGTAAATTATATGTTGAATGAATGGTGAGAAGACAGAGGCAGAAAATGATCAAAACCACCGGAGCTGGAAGAGATTTTGAAATCATATTTATAACTGGAAGGGACCTCAGTGGCTATTTAGTTCACTTCTATCATTTTATAGATGAGAAAACAGAGGCCCAATAAGGAGAAATGATTTGGCAAAGGTCACACAATACTAAACATCAAAGATGGTGCCTGAACCCTAATCCTTTGACTCCAGAGCCAATATCCTTACACCTTGACTATCTTGTCCAACACCCTCATTTTATTTGTGAGGAAACCTCCTTTGGAAAAATAAGATTGTAAAATAAAGATATATAAGATGGTAACTGATGGGCAGAGTAGGATCAGGTAAAAGGTCACACTACTCCAGTGGACAAGTTAACTCTCACAGACAACAAGAACTCATTTATAGAGCATTTTTTGAGTTTGTCAAATGTATTTTTATATATTATATATATATATATAATTTATTATTATATAATTATATGTGTAATATAATTATATATATTGAAATTTTATATATACATATATATATACACACATATAATTTCATTGGATCAAACTAAGGAGTTTGAATTTTATTAAATGGGCCATGAGGAATCACTCCAAGTTTTTGACCAGTGAAGTGATGTAAGACTAAGACCTATGTAGTAGAAAGATGGGCAGCTGGGTGACCATTAGATAGACCTGGAGTCAGGAAGACTTGAGTTCAAATCCAGACTCAGATACTTCTTAGCTGTGTGAACCTGGGCAAGTCACTTAATCCTGTTTGCTTCAGTTACCTTATAAGTAAAACGAGCTGGAAAAAGAGATGGCAAACTACTCTGCCAAGAAAACCCCAAATGGGGTCACAAAGAGTCAGACATGACTGAAATATGATTCAGCAACAACAGTTAGAAAGATTGGTATTCCAGTGGTTTCCTTGGAGAAACTGAAGAGAAGTCCAGCAGTTAGAAGGCAATTATAATAGTCAGAAAGAGGTGATAAGATTGTGGCGGTAGAGTTGGAAAAGGGGATATAGATACCAGAACTACTCTGGAGGCAGTGGGGCAAGGAAGAAAAAGTACAGGATTTCAAGTCAGAGGACCTGAATTCAAATTCCAGTCCTGCCATTCTACTATCTGTGTGAACTTGAACATGTTACTTGACTTCTTTTTCTTCATGAGAAAATGAGAGGGATGATCTAGATGATTTCTAAGATCTAGTCTAGCCCTGAAGCTATGATGCTAGAGACAACGAAATGACCAACCACAATTCCAAGAGGCCCATATTCACCTCCTGACAGAGAAATGATACATTCAAGGTACAGGTTGAGACATATATTTTTTGCACATGACCAATGTAGGAATGTGTTTTGCTTGACTATATAAATTTTTTACAAGGGCTCTTCCTTTATTCCTTTCTTCCTTTTCTAGTGGAGAGGAGAGAAAGTGATAAAATAGATTTTGATTAATTAATAAAATAAATTTTTAAGATTTTACAACTGTTTGGATGGGATAAGAGGGTAAGAGAGGTGTAAAAGTTAAAGATGAGATTTTGAGACTGAGTGGCAGGGATACCCTCAGCAGAATGAATGAGATCAAAGCTTATCATGTGTTAGTTAAATTTCAGTGAGCTCTGGGAGACACCTTAGCCTCCTCAGATCCTTCTTCACTTGCATGAAGAAGTCACAAGTATAATTCTTTTCATTCCATGTTGAGTCTTACTTCCATGTCAAAGAGGGATATTTTCTGACTGTCTTGGATTGTGTCCTGCTTGGAGCCAGAAGCCCCCTACATCTTGGCTACAAAGAGATGCAATACATTTATAACTCACCAGGTGGTGGTGGTAAGTGAGGATAGTTGAGCTATCAATCATCCTTTAGTGTGGGATGGAAAACTCCCTCCTTCTTCCCTTCAGGGATGTGACTTCCTTATTCTGAACTTACACACACACACACACACACACACACACACACACACACACACACACACATGAATACATACATGCATGATATTTCTATACACACAGCTGCACATAAAAAAAGGATCCTTTCTGAAACCATTCATTTCTATTTCATATTGCTTGCTTTTTGAAAAAGTATATAATAAATTCTACATATAAATTTCAAGACTCTTCTGCCTGTCTGTGCAGAAGAATTCTGAACTTCATTCTGTTCTATGAAGTATTTTTAAAATGTTACAATGGGCCTCTTTTTTTGGCATCACCATTTTACATCACTATTGTGTTGCTTCCCTCCCTTGGCATCCCCATTAAAAATCAATAGAAAAAAATAAGGTTATAACAAACAAGCACAGTCAAGAAAAATAATATCACAAAGTAGCTGTCAAAAATGTTTATCTCTGTTGTAACTGGAGAGAAAAGAAAACTTAGTTTTAAAAATATGCATGTCTCTGCACCTTGTACCTATTACCTCTTTGTCAGGAGATGGGTAAGCAGAGTCATGCTAGTAGATGTTCAACTGCCAGCTTCTGCAGGGAAGTGGGGGGGAGTGTATGCACACTTTTTAAGTTAATCTGCATTGTTCATGTTTTCTCCATCATTTTCTAGAAGGATAGACAATCAGTAAGACAATGAATCAAGACCTGAGCTATGTCGTTTGCTGATTTCTGAGGTGTCAGTGCTTATACTGAAATTTTAACAATCAGCACTTTTGAGTCAGTTTGTACTGGCTCCAGAACATCTGAAGATATAGTTGGTCAGTGGATCAGAATTCTTAAGTCTTTAAAAGTTGCTTTTTTTTGCAATGTTGCTGTCTTCATAATATGTTCTGGGTCTGCTCACTTTGCTCTGCATCAGTTCATATGACCTAAGATTTTCTAAAATAATCTTTCAAGATCTACAATGGAGTATCAATAACATTTCATTACATTCATATACCACAATTTGTTCAGATGGTCCCCAATTGTCTAAGATGCAATTTAAAATATCCCCTTAGATTCTAATTCTTTTCTCTTTTTTCCCCCTTCTTCCACTCTCTCAGAATCAGGAAATTTGCTTTGCTTGTGACAGTTTCCTCCCTAATACTACCCTCTTTCTTAACACTCCCACCTGACATTTCTGCTTTCCCTTCCTTGTTTAGTTTGACTTATTTCCTACACTAAACCCCGTGTGTGTGCGCGCGCGCGTGCGCTTTTGCGCGCACTCAGCTCTCCTTTGTGCATTTCAGATAACAGTCAGGTTTGTCTGATACCTTCTCATCTGGCCCCTGTGTCCATGTTTGTTTACTTGTTTTCTGATGCACCCCAACTATGAGAAACATTAAGTTTCAATCTTTTCTTCCTCCTTTCTGCCCTCATTATTCCTCTCTTTGCCTCCCTTCACTGTCCACTCTTAAAACCTTAAAAACAGAACAAATCTATCCCCAGGAACTGTTTTTCTTAAGCTTCCCCACTAACTATTGAAGCCATTAAAGTTCTAAGAGGGCACTTGTTTCTTTTCCCATTATTAGAATGTTAGCACTATATCACCATTCGACTCCTTTCATCACACGAATAAATTTGCCTTTCTAGGTTTCTCTGAACTCTCCTGTTTATACTTCAAAGTTCCTACTCAGCTCCTGATGTTCTCTTCAGAAATGCTTGAAAGTCTTCCATTCTATTAAGTTCTACGTTTTCCCCCATAGGATAATACTCAGCTTCGTAGGGTAAGTTATTCTTGGTAGTAAGCCTATCCTTTTGCATTTTAGTTGTATTCCAGGCTTTTTTCTCATTTCAAATAAGAAGTCTCCAGGTCTTATGTGATTCTTATTCATTGGCAATTGAACTGCTTTCTTCTTATTTTTTTATTTTCATATGTAATTATTTATTACTATATGCCTATATAATATTTTTGCTATTGTATGAATTATTCTCCTGGTTTTACAAATTTCTATTTTTGTTAATAATTTATTTATTTGTTTTCAGTTTCCAACAATCACTTCCATAAGTTTTAAATTTTTCTCCCCCTCCCTTCCCTCTCCCTTCCCATGACAGCATGCATAAACTGCTTTCTTCTGCTTACAGGATTTTTTCTTTAATGTGGGAGCTCTGGATTTTGACTAAGACAGTCCTGCAACTTTCCTTTGGGGTTCCTTTCAGGAAAAGATTGGTGGATTCTTTCTATCTTTAGCTTGCCTCTGGTTCTAATATATCTAGTTTTCATTGATGATTTCTAGAAATATAGCCTAAGATTTTTTTTAAACTCATGCTCTTCAGGGAGTCCAATGATTTTTATATCTTGACTTGTAAAAGGTCAGTTGTTTTTAATATCAGATTTCTCTGTAGAATTTTGTCTTCGCTTCATGATGAATATAAAACTGTAAGTTGATGTGGCTTGAATAAACCAAATTTTCATAAGCAAGATGAAACTCTACCCCCTTTGGATCTCTCTGTCTGTCTCTGTCTCTCTGTCTTTCTCTCTCTCTGTCTCTGTCCCTCTTTTCTCTCTGCCTGCTTCTCTGTCTATCTCTCAACCATGCTTACATAATTAATAAATTGTCTCTGACAAATGTGTGCCAAAAGGGGAAAGTATTGATTTTTTCTTCCATACACCTAAAGCACGTTTTACATGTAGAACTTACAGACACTCACAACCAGGGTATATCTTCGGATATATGTATAATCCTCAAAAGACTTCAAAGCATAATTCAATAGGTAGGAATGGCTCTTACCCAAACATCAGTATGTATAAATAAATAAAAAAGCATTTATTAAGTGCTTACTGTGTCAAGTACAAGACAGTGTGTTAAGCAGTGGGGGTACAAACAGAAACACAAACAGTTGCCATAATAGAAATCATATTCCAACAGAGCGAGATGAGACTTTTGAGAAATTTCAGCTGCAAGTCAGAGAAAAAAGACCCAAGGTAGATGGCAATGTACCTTATTTAGTATCATTTCTATTTTTAGAACAATATCTCAATCAATAAATAAACATTTATTAAGTTCCTATTATGTGTTGAGAACTGCACTAAGTGCTAGGGACACAAGAAAGGCAGATAGCCCCTTCACTCAAGTAGTTCACAGACTAATGGGGGAGATAACATGTAAACAAATGTGTGTAAATAAGCTATATACAGGATACATAGGAGAAAATTAACAGAAGATAATTAAGAGGGCTTGAGAAAAGCTTCCTGTAGAAGACGGGATTCTAGTTAGAACTTAAAGGAAGCCAGGAAGGTGCAGTTGTAGAGATGAGGAAGAAGAGTGTTCCAGGCATGGAGGACAGCCAGAGAAAATGCCTGGATATGAGAAATGGAATGTCTTGTTATTTGAACAGCAAGGCCAGAGTCATTGGAATGAAGAGTACATGTTGGCGCGTAAGGTGCAAGAAGACTGGAAAGGTAAGAAGGGGCTAGGTTAGGAAGGGCTTTGAATGCCAAAAATGACTTATATTTGTTTCTGATATTGACCATTTGGTGATGCCAAAGATTTTAGTGGTAAGAATTCTCTTTTCTGGGTCTTTGGTAGAAATAGCTGTTGACAGAAAACTGGTGAAAATTTTTTATAGCAAGTATTTCTGAGAAAGACCTCATTTTTCAAATATATAGAGGATGAATCAAATTTATAAGAATACAAGTCATCCCCCAATTGATAAATGGTCAAAAGATATAAACAGGAAGTATTAAGATGAAGAAATCAAAGATATCTATAGTCATGTGAAAAAATGCTCTGGATTAGGGAAATGCAAATTAAAACAACTCTGACATACCACATCATACCCATAAGATTGGCTAATATGACAAAAAGGGAAAGTTATAAATGTTGGACAGGATGTGGGAAAGTTGAGATACTAATGCACTATTGGTGGAGTTGTGAACTGCTGCAAGCATTCTGGAGAGCAACAATGTCCAAAAGATTATCAAACTGTGCATACCTTTTGATCCAGCAATACACTTACTAGGTCTGTATCCCAACAAGATTTTTTAAAAAGGGGGAGGGGGGCAACTAAGGGTGGGGGAGGAAAATATTTATAGCAGCTCTTTTAGTAGTGGCATAGAATTGGAAATTGAGGGGATGCACATCAACTGAGGAATGAATGAACATGTTATGATATATGACAACAAGCAGGATGATATCAGAAAAACCTGGAAAGATTTACATGAACTGATACAGAGTGAAGTGAGCAGAACCAGGAGAACATTGTACACAGTAACAACATTGTATGATGAACAACTGTGAATGATTTAGCTGTTCCCAGCAATACAGTGATCTAAGACAATCCCAAAGGACTCATGATGAAAAATGCTACCAACCTCCAGAGAAAGAACTGCTGGATCTAAAAACAAACTGAAACATATGGTTTTTTATTGTCTTTTCTTCTTGTTTTTGTTTGAGTTTTTCCCACAAAATGACTAATATGGAAATATTTTACATGATTGCATATTTATAACCTATATCAGATTGTTTACTGTCTCAAGGAAGGGGGAGAGAAGGGAAGGCAAGATAGAATTTGGAACTCAAAACTTAACAATGAATGTTAAAAATGGTTTTTTACACGTAATTGGGGGGAAAAATGAAATAATAGCTGTTGAGGAGGCAGAGGATGCAGCACCCACAGAGGCTCCTGTTTGGTCTGATTTCCATAAGGGTTGCTTCCCTGAAGGTAGACTATGGGGCAGGCTGGAAACTGTGTGGTCTTGGAGGAGCCCCTTGGAAGCACTACTGCCCTGAAAAAAGGGCAGTGACCATGTCTGAGGTAGAACTCAGACCCAGAGTAGTGGGGAAGAACTTAAGCACCAGCAGTTGACAGTGCCCCCATCAGTATTCACACTGTGAGCACAGAGGGAGTAATGAAAGCCCATGTAGTATGGGGTCAGGTGTGAGCACAGCTCAGGCACCAGCAATTAGCAGAGTCTGTGGTGGCACTCTTTCCCTGGCTGAGGGGATAGTGACAGGTGGATAGTGCTTAGTCCCTATCATAAGGAAAGAAGGCTAAGACCTGACACAATCAGAGTAGAGCTTAGGTGTCTACAACAGAAAGGCCTAAAACACACTCTAGCACAGAATAGATAATATCAGTGTTACTCAGACCCCAAGATGAACAGAGATAAACTCAGGCCCCTGTAATTGGCACCTGTAGCAATGCTCATCTTCCATCAGAGAGGAACAGTACCCAACACCAGCATAGGGGCACAAAAGTTAGCCCTCAGGATGGTAGTATCCAACAAAAGGTGACAGTTCTCTTGCCCTGGCACAGGAGGACTTGAGCTCCAGCATGGAGAATGTTATTAGTCCCATAATGAGGGATAGAGGGGAGGGTGGAGTGTTTCAGGACCCAGTGGCAGCAGGCAGCAGCATGGGACTCTAGCAGATGCAGAAAACAGTAGCCATAGTAGACATCAACATGACCCCCAGCAACAACAAGTAGAGACATGAGTCCCTGTGGCAGTGGGCTGTGTCTTTGACCCTAATGACCACAGACTGGGCCCTGGCAAAGTAAGAACCGTTATGAATAGTGTCAATATCAGAACCAGTGTAGTTCTGTAGTTCTAATCTGGAACTGATGAGGCCCTTCCAGTGCCCAGTGGTCATTGAAGGACTCCTCCCCATGGAGGGCTTGAAAGATCACGCTGGTGTTGTTGGGAGGTACCTTGCCTTCTAACCTCAGCAAGGTAATAGCTCAAAGGCCTCTAAAGGGTTAGAAATTTGTTATTCTTGCCTCTTTTCTCTCCATAAAATTCTTAGGGAAGGGGAATTCTCAGCTGCTGAGTCACAGAAAAATGGGCTATTGCATTGTTGTTCAGTCATTCAATCATGACCCCACAGAGGACAGCCTGAGAAAATGCCCAGAGATGAGAGATGGAATATCTTGTTAGTTGAACAGCAAGACTAGTGTCATTGGAATGAAGAGTACATGTTGGAGAATAAGGTGCAAGAAGACTGGAAAGATAAGAGGGGGTATAACAGCAAGCAAAGTGGCATTTTTTGTTGTTTTTGAAGTTCAGTTTCCCAGGCTCATGCTAAATTGTGAGTATCTGAAGGCTCAATCTCCTTTGAACCCTGATCGTTTACAGTTGTGTCAAGTCACTTAGGTTTCATGCATACTGACTCTGAGTCAACCAGGAACTTAGTCTTTGTTATATAAACTCTCAGGTGAGGTTTTGCTTTGGGGTTCTCTCTTTGGAAGAAGGTTCATGTGCCAGATGAGACTCTGGGTAGCCATTAAGGAGTCCCCTGACTTTGAAAACCCAGATGTTGGTGCTCCTTTCTCTGGTAACTATGTACGTATGTAATGGTTAGATAGATGGAGCTGTCTGTTGATCTGTGATGTATGTATTGTTTATGATCAGACAGTTAGAAGCCCTTCTATTGGTCTTTGGTTCTCTGCTTATATTTTCTTTGTATTTTCTCTGTTTGTATTTTCTGGATGGCTATTAAAAAGGATTGTCGACCCCTTAAAAAGCTATCTTTCCTAGTGAAGCAGATCCAAGAACCTGTCCTAGCAACCATCCTGGGTGTGCCAGTGTGGTTGCCTTTACAGGGGCTAGGTTAGGAAGGGCTTTGAATGCCAAAAAAAAAATTGCTTTAATGTTGACCATTGGGTGATGTCAAAGATTATAGTGATAAAAATTCTCTTTTCTGGGTGTTTGGTAGAAATAGCTGTTGAAAGAACTGGGAAAAAAATTTTTTAGCACACCAGGCCCTTCTATCCTCCACTATCTCTTGAAGTCTGTCAAAGTTCATGTTCATTGTTTCCATGACACTATCTATTCATATCGTCCTTTGTCATCCCCTTTTCCTTTTGCCTTCAAATTTACCCAACATTAAAGTCTTTTCCAAAGAGTTCTATCTTCTCATTATGTGACCCAAATATTTAAGCTTCAGCTTTAGTTTTTGACCTTCCAGTGAGTAGCCTCAACTGATTTCTTATTTAAGTATTGACTGATTTGATAGCTTTGACTATACAGACTTTTGTTGGCAAGATGATGCTTTTTAGTATGCCATCCAGATTTGCCATAGTTTTCCTTCCAAGAAGAAAACATCTTTTAATTTCCTGGCTGCAGTCACCATCTGCAGTGATCTTTGAGCCCAAGAATATAAAGTCTGACACTGCTTCCATTTCTTCTCCCTCTATTTGCCAGGAAGGGATGGGACCAGTTGCCAAGATCTCAACACCTCTGATAACCATGATGGTGTGATTACTGATCTAGAGCCAGACATCCTGTAGAATGGAGTCAAGTGGGCCTTAAGAAACATTGCTAACAACAAGGCTAGTAGAGGTGATGAAATTCCAGCTAAGCTATTTAAAACCCTAAAAGACGATGCTGTTAAAGTGCTGTACTCAATATGCCAATAAAATTGGAGAGCAAAACAGCAGCCACCGGATTGTAAAAGATCAGTTTATGTTCCAGTCCTAAAGAAGGGCAGTGCCAAGGAATGTTCAAATTACTGAACATTTGCACTGATTTCACACGCCAGTGAGGTTATGCTTAAGGTTCTGCAAACTAGGCTTCAGCAATACATGAACGACCAGAAGAGCAGGCTGATTTTCAAAGAAGCACAGAAACTAAGGACCAAATTGTCAACATTCACTGGATTATGGAGAAAGCAGGCGAGTACCAGAAAAAAACATCTACTTCTGCTTCATTCTCTGCACTAAAACCTTTGACTGTGTGGATCACAACAAAATGTGGCAAGTCCTCAAAGAGATGGGAGTATGAGATCATCTTACTTGTCTCCTGCAAAACCGGTATGAGGGTCAAGAAGCAAAAGTTAGAACCAAACATGGAACAACCAATTGGTTTGATTGGGAAAGGCTCTTTATTTATTTCTTTATTAAACTTACTTATTTATTTAAACTATATGCAGAGTACATCATGCAAAATGCCAGGCTGGATGAATCAAAAACTGGAATGAAGGTTGCTGGAAGACATTACAACAATATCAGCAAGCAAATGATACTACTGTGATGGCAGGAAGTGAAGGGGAATTAGGAAGCCTCTTGATGAGGGCGAAAGAGGAGTCTGTCAAAGCTGACTTGAAGCCATTACATTGATGCTCCTTGCTTTCTTGTTGCTATCTTTCTTGTTTATCTTTGTCCAGTGCTAGCTATGCACTTGGCAATTGAAGTCATCTAGTAACAGCCTTAACACCATTTAACCACTGGAAGATCCTCCAGGAAGATCTTTAAGATCTTGCCACCATGAGTTAGAGTCTGATAGAAGTACTGCTTCCTAGAACCTTGTCGTATCAGCTGGGCTTAGTTTTCACAGGGCTCTGGGTCATTCAGATTAGGTTAGTTTTCATTAAAATTGTCCTTGAGAACAGATTAGCCCAGGGGAATAATTTGGGCTATTGCCATAGTTTCTGGTCAATAGAAAAGCCAATATACAGGGAAGATGAGTCCAGGATTCCTCCCTGAGGCTTCAGACCAGAAGACCAGTGTCACAGTAAGTGGTTGTATTCCCAACCTTAGAATATCCATGTATACCTCTGTGGCCCTACATTGGAATGTGGGGCAGAGATTCCTGAAGCATTGCTTAAACTTTCAGGCCAGTGTTGGTGAGTGAAGTCACCATGAATGAATGGCCCATGTTCAAGAAATCCTGAACCTCAGAGCATGCTCTGTTCCATTGGAGTGTTTTGACCAATTAGACAATTGTATTAATTAATAAGAAGATAATCATTATTGTGTGGTTGTCTAGCGCAGAAATTACATAGAACTGTCCTACATCCACCTACAACTGATTCAGTTGATCCCCCATCATAAGGTCAGTGGATGGTTCTAATTGCCCCAACTAGTGGTGTCTTTCCAAGCTTTTCTATACATTCTAGATCAAGACTGCAGTGTTGGCCCCATCCCAGAATTGCCTGTTAAATCTCATTTAGCTTTCTTAGGAAGTATAAGCCCTCAGGTACTAGCCTCAGTGGTAAGCTGTGCCAATCAGATAACTGCCCCTTGGAGTAATTATGGTGTCTGGAAATAACATGGAAAGCTGTCAAGGGAAGAATGAATTTAATAGCTCCCAGTCTAGCCTTTATAACTATCCACCTTCTTTCTCTTTCTCTCCTCAGTGGGAGGGAGTGGAGTGTGGGGGTCAATGTGATGGGAAGCAAGGGCCATCCTATGTACCAAAGCAGCTGAGATATTAAATTGATATTACTAATTAATTAGACTTAATTAGCTAGAGTGTATTATGGGACAGTACAAACCACATCACACAAAGATACAAGTTGTAGAATACTGTCTAAAAACAATTTCTTTCCCATTTTTAGACTTAGTGATGAGGTAACAATGGTCCCACCCTAGTCAAGTTCACAAATACCAAGAACCATAGCTATATTCATTCTTCTATAAAAGGCAGTGATTGTGTTTGTCCTTCATTGCCAAAGAAGACCATGCCATCAGAGAAATAATGACATGACTTGCACTTGACTTTGTTCTGAGTGAGGGACAACTGTGCAGGTCACCAGCCTCACTTCTTCTCCAGAGCCATCTGAATCCAGTGACTAGATATTCATCAAGATGACTGGAGATGACCCATGATGCACTGGGAGACCTTGGCCCCTTTAGGCCAAGGTCTTTGCAGGTATTCACTTAGGGTGAGACAATGCCCATTCGTTGAATAGGACTGTTTAAGAGGTAGCCAGGGCATAAAGAATGGTGTGATCAACAAATCATCCTTAATAATAGTACAGTCAACAAGCTGTCTTTCAGTCATTACAGACTCATTTTTATACCAGAATAAACATCTAACAAATCTTCTTTCAAAGAACATGTTTTTAACACAATACTCAATGAAGTTACTTAGGTGAGACGACCTGGGCCAATCTTCCTCTGAGTTTAGGACTCTGGGGAAGGCAAAGGAGGGGCCATTCAGGTTGATAAGGGAACAACAAAGAAAGCAGCCTTCAGTGCCTTGGAATATTGATGGCCATTCAGGTAAGCTGAGTAGGCAGGTGAGTAGAACAGTGGATAGACTGCTGGGTCTGGAGTTGAGAGGATCTGAGTTCAAATCCATCTTCAGCAACTTATTGGCTATGTGACACTGGACAAGTCACTTAACCTCTGTCTTTCAGTTTTGTTGTTGAGTCATTTTCAGTTGTGTCTGACTCTTCGTGACCCCATTTGGGGTTTTCTTGGCAAAGACACTGGAATGGTTTGCCATTTCCTTCTCCAGCTCATTTGACAGATGAAGAACTGAGACACACAGGGTTGAGTGACTAGCCCAAGGTTACACAGCTACTAAGTGTCTGAGGCTGGATTTGATCTCACAAATTGGAGTCTTCCTGACCTAGGCCCAGCACTCTATTCATTATGCCACCTAACTATTCTATTTTCTCATCTATAAAATGGGGATAATAATAGAAATCACCTCACAGGATTATTGCAAGAAACAAATGAGATAATATTTGTAAAGTGTCTAGCACATAGTAAGTACTATATAAGTGCTATTATTGTTAGGGCTATACATAATAGAGGTATATAAATTCTAGTTATTATGATGGTGATGATGATTATCACCACCATCATATACCCATTTTACAGACAAGAAAACTGAGACAGAGAGGTTAAGTGATTTGTCTGGTGTCACACAGCTGGTTAATATCAGAGGTAAGATTTGAACTCAGGTCTTCTTGACTACAAGTCCAGCCCTTTGTTCACTGTACCATCTAGTTGGGGTGCTGAGTTTAGTTACTTTTTCAAAGAGGTTTAAATGATTTTTCCAGGGTTATACGGTTAGTATGTGTCTAAGGCCAGATTTGAACTCGGGAAGATGGGTCTTCCTGACTTCAGGTCCAATGTTCTATCCACTGTGCCACCTAGCTGCCCCACAGTATACTTTAAATAACTGTGAAAACAGGAAAAGGAATTCTGTATAATCTTGGTGCAGACTCTTCCAGGTATATTGCAGCTCTAAAGAGGTGAAAGCAAACTGGTATCAACTGTACGTACACACATACCTATACATATATGTGTATGTATATGTGTGTGTGTATATAAATATAAATACATATATATATTCACAAATACAAATATATATATGTAAATCCAGGCAGCCAAACAGCGCTCTGCTGAGGCGATGGGGTCTAGACTTCCACCTCCACTGAATAAAACCTAATCCACCAAGTTGACTCTTTCTTCCCATACTCTGTCTCTCCATGAGTGATGCTTTCCTTCTTGGCTGGTCAGCCTCTAGATTTCTGCCACAGTTGCTCCAGTAGACAATACCCTGCTGCTCAGGTGCCAGGGAAAGGGAAGATGACATTTGTATCTTACAAAGCCCCAGTACTAAAGGAAAGAAGACACAAACAGGAGGCAGTCCCATCCTAGACTCAGGCTCAAAGAGACCATGATCTCCTGGCTTGCAGTCTCATAGTGGATAAGGCATTCCTTCCATTGACCCTTTGGAGTTCAGAGAATTATCTTTAGATTAAAATTACCATTTGACTATAAACTCCTCCATTAGATTATAAATTCCTTGGGGTCAGGGATTATCTTTTGCCTCTTTTTGTTTCTACAGAATTTAGCATGGTGCCTGGCACGTAGCAGGCATTTAATAAACGTTGATTGATTAATTATTGATTGATTTTCACACTTTGAAGCCAGAAAGAAGAGGTCTAGGAGTAAGGATGGCCTCTTTAGTATATCCACAGAATTCTGGCTCCACACCAATTAAAATAATCATCAATGGACAACAGGAAGAAGAGGTTAACTACACTTACTATGAAGTGAGAAAAATGGGCCTGTCCTTCATATATCTGGGTATAAGTGGTGCTGCATACACATTTGGGGGGCAGAAATGCTTAATAATACAGTTGAGTTTGAGATAACCATGAAGACAGGCAAAACCACAGTATTTACTACACTGTTAAGAGTTGGACAAATTGCTAAACGTCCATTCCCAGGTTTCTAATAGCTAGTAAATGAATGTTATAAGAAACAGTGTCTAGAATTATGGTACCTTGTTTCAGAAGTGCAAAAGTAGCTTTCCTAAAGCCATTCTCTGCATCTAGCCAGGGAGAAGACTGGAGAACTCAGGGCAAAGTTTTACAGTATTCAAATAAATTTTAACTGGCTCTGCTCTTAAAACATATCCAACCTCATTAGTATGCTAAACCCACAGACAGGATGGATCTTGTTTAAGAATTGACCCCCATACATCAGAGGTTGCTGAAAGTGGAGATGGCTACTCTGAAAAATGAGCCAAAACAACACATTCATTCTCTGCTGGAGCACGAAGAAAAACTCTCTACAGAGCAGCATATTTTAGCTGGCAGTGGAGATCTATTCCCAACAAGTTGCAGGGGAGGATAGCTGACCAAAAAGGCATACTGAAAATAGGCTCTATGCTGATAGAAAGGGTTCAGATGGGGAGCTATCTAGTTAGGAGTCAGGAAAACCTTGCAGAGTGGTAAACTCCTAATCTGTCAGGCAGGAAATTCCATAGCCATCAACTAACTGAGTATTGTATACATGGGCTGGCTTGATCAATTGGCAAAAAGTGGTCCAATGACAAAGCCCTCAGACTGTGCTAGCAAAGGAAGTTTTTAGAAGGAAGTGGAGATGCCTCATGCATGAGAGAGAGAGAGAGTGAGGACACTCCTTTTTTCCAATGATCAAGTTTATTGCAACCAAAATATAAGCATATGTTTGGGGAGGGGGGGGTGGGAATAAGAAGATAAACCACATGTGGTCCTGTTTCTGGCACCAATTTTAGCTTTTTCCCTATTTCCTAGACTGTGCTAATAGATGGGAGGCTCAGGAGGTAAAGAGACATTAATTTTGCCCGAAAGGCATCTTTTTTCTTGTTCTTACAAAAAAGACAATAGTTTGTTACTGCTACTAATTCTTAGAGACTCTTGGAGGGCCACCCAATATTAATACCACCCAGTCTGGGACTAAAGCAGTCACCACAAGTTCCCTGGCATCGTTGACTGGCTCATTCACTGATGCCAGACTGCCTTTCAAAAATTTCCTTTAGACCACCTGGATAGATTTTGGGAGGGGGGGAAGGGATCTCTGTGCTTAGAAGGGGGTAATTATATCTTTATTTCAATATAATTGGCTTCCTCTGTAATATTATGTATTTCATTTTATTCATTTAAATACATTATAGAACATCTAACATTATTTTTAAAAATCATCAGACCAAAGGGATCTATAATAATAAAAAAAAAACAACATTAAGAACCTCTGTTTTAGGCAATCTAAGTAATCTGGATGCTCATCCTTATCCTCCTTGCAATTATTTAACTTCCCCCAGTCTGTTTTCTTAGGACATACCACCAAAATTGCAATGACTAATTATTGTCAGGTTTGAACAAGGTTCTGACCTTGCCTGGGATCCATATTTGGAGACTGTGTCTCTTCTCCTTGCCTTTGGCTGACTTCATTGAGCAATCAGGCATGCAAAAGCCAGTTCCGATCTGTCCAGGTGGGATTATAGCAACTAATGACAGTAGTCAATTCTTTGCTAAATCTCTAAGGTACTTTTCTTCTAGGAGGAAATTTATGAACCAAGTTGTAAAAGTCTCCTGGGGTTCAAGGGACATGAACTGTGACCAAATCCCCATCAGCTCCTGGGAGTTGGCAGAGAAGGGTCATTTATCAATCTTTTTTTAATAAATTGTGAAGAAACAAGTCTTCATGACTCCTTATGTGACCTGCAACTAGGGAAAAGACCTACGATGATAATGGAGTAAGGAAAGGTGGTTGTCCTAATGGGTTAGAGGGGAGTGTATAAGGAAGTGATGGAGGGGCTGTAAGAATTTTCTTTATCCCAGGCAGTGGTTTGTGGAATTTCAAAAGATCCTTCCCAGTTTCCATTTCCTTAACAACAAAGAGAAGTGACAGATGGGAGGACAAGACTGGCTAAAAGCACATTTCTGTTTTAGGGTCTATGGATGGGCTTCTATTTTATTATTAAGAGTCTTAAAGATTTTAAATTTTGTATTTTGGTAGTTTCTGCATAATGGATAGAACCCAGGACCTGAAATCAGGAAGACCTGTGTTTAAATCCCACTTCAGGCACTGACAAGTAGTATAACCTTGGGCCAGTCACTTTATTTTTTCAGTTTCCTCAACTGTAAAATGTAGATATAATAGCATCTACCTCCCAGGGTTGTTGTGAGGATAAAATGAAAGAATATTTATAAAGTACTTGAAAAATCTTAAAGATTTATATACTAGCTGTTATCCACTCAGTTTTTTTTTTTAATTCATCTTTGACCTGAAAAATTCAAGGATATTTTTTAAATGCATCATTTTATCCAAATCAAAGCATTCTCCTTTTGGAAACTGCTTAGCAAGATTGTTCCTGGTACACCAATTCTATCAGGCCTAGAGGCCTAAGGGCTACCCGAGTCTTACCTTACCTATCGCAGGTCTTTGGCTGGCCAAACCGGATAAACGTATGAGAGAAGAGACTTTCCAGAGTCGAACAAGGGTTAGGCTTTATTCAGGGTCTTGGTTACATGTGCAGGGGGAATTCTTCCTCAGGAGAGAGGAATCCTCCTCCCAAGGAGGCAAAGATCATACAGTAAGAGAATGGAAGCGGGAGAGGGAGAAGGGAGAGGGAAGAGAGAAGAGAGGAGAGAGGGAAGAGGGGAGAGGGAAGAGGGGCCTTCTGTCCTCTAAGGGCCCCTCAGCGCTAAGAGTGCCTTCAGGCTTTCCTGACCCTACTTAAGCTCTCCCACCACATAGTTTGCACCTGAATACCGTGCCTGTTAGACAACAATAGGTGTGCTCAGATCCGGGCCAATCTCAAGGGTGGGATGCTCTCCCCGGCAAGTTTCCCACGGGGAAGAGGCAGAAATGCACGAGATAGCCCAGTCTCACACCTCAATTCCCAGCTGTTCCCTGGGGGGCCTCATGAGAACTCTGAGGTTTAGAAGTCCTCACCTTTTACCTGCCCGAGACTGTCCACATGGAACTGAGCTTACACCCCCAACACAATTCCATCTGTCTAAGAATTTTAAAATCTACTACCTGTAGTGGACATGCATGGAAAAATGCTGGGGTCCTTTTTTTTTCAGGCACAAAGTCATCTTTATCTTTAAAAGCCTTTGTTTCCCATTCCAGATTTCTAATTTGATAACCTTTTCAGTAATTAATGGTGAATCTGGCCTAAAAACTCACCAACCAGGAACCTGATTTCTAGAGAGAACTCTTAGACTAGAGCAAAAACATTATTAATAAAATTATTGCTCAGGAAACTGAAGCAGCAGATAGAATTGAAGTACTGGGTAGCCTGGTTCCTCTATTGAGAAGAAAGGCAGCTCCAGAGCAATGAATCTAGGGCCAAGGTCAAGGGCAGGTAAAGGTGATAATTGAAGGTAGTCTGCCTCTGTGGCCTCAACCTACCAGTGACTGGCTAGCTACTGCACTAGACGCTTGTTTGTTCATTCACATCCTCATATTCAGATCTTCATGGCTTTTATTTATTGGCATTCAAGTTACTGTACCTTCTTTCCCAAGGAATTCAGTATTTTTCACATAGTTCCTTTCTACCCCAAATGGTACTCTTATATATGAGGACTTCAACTTAAATACTGATGTCCTTTCAAGTATTCTTGTTTCTCAATTTATCAATCTCTTCAACTCTAATATCAATTCAAAAAAATCTAATTATCTGCATCTCCACCTCAACTTTACATACATTCATACTCTTATTTATATCTTTAATTATTAATAGTGGAGCAGCTAGGTGGCATAATGGATAGAGTTCTAGTCCTGGAAGTCAGGAAGATTCCTCAGACACTAACGATGTGACCCTAGGCAAGTCACTTCACCCTGTTTGCCTCAGTTGCCTCATTTGCAAAATGAGCTGGTGAAGGAAATGGCAAAGCACTCTTATCTTTGCCAAGAAAAATCCATAAAGGGGCACAAAGAGTCCAATACGAAAGTATTGAACAACAACAAATAAACTCATTGTGATGTATGTACAAGTGTTCCCCTTTCACAATCCAAAACTCTGAAATTCTTCTGTCTGAAAATAGTCTTTTCTTCCAGATCTCTTCACACTTCACCCCTCCTAAGCTAATTCTCTCTTTTTAATTACAACCTCCAATCACTCCACCTGTTTTCCAACACCCTGCTCTGGCTTCACTTTCTCTCCCTTCAAAAATCTTGACCAGGGGGCGGAGCCAAGATGGCGAAGTAGAAAGATGCACATATACATAGCTCCGAACCCACAAACCACAGAACGGCTAGAGGGGACCAACCCAGGGCGAATTCTGCACCCAGAGACCACGGAATATTGGAGTGAGGGAGATTTCTGTTCCAGAGAGACCTGCAAACCTCTCGCGGGGGGTCCTTCGCGCCGTGGACTGGGCACCGGAACGGGGAGCAGAGGGCAGCCCTGCCGTGGCCACGACACCGTGAGGAAAAGATCCGAGAGGGCTACGGGGACGGGATCTCCAGCGGCCACGCGGGTCCCCCCACCCACAGAGGGACCTGCAAACCTTTCACAAAAGGTCCGTCGCTCTGCAGACGCGGAGCCCAGCCCGGACCTGCGGTGGCCTCGGCTCCGAGAGGCACAGATCTGAGAAGGCTCCAGAGACGGGATCTCCAGCGGCGGCACAAGCCCCCCCACCAACAGGTGACTGACGGGGGTAGGTGAGAGAGTCTCTTTGGCGGGTTGAGAGGGGAGTGGCTCAGCCCCCCCCAGGAGATAGAAGCTGAGAGGCGGCTACAGACAGGGGCTCCCCAAACAGGCGGGAGCCTGGATCCATTGTGGAAGGTCTGTGCATAAACCCCCTGAGGGAACTGAGCCAGAGAGGCGGCCCTGCCCCTGACCACCTGAACTTAATTCTCACACTGATTAGCAGCCCTGCCCCCACCAAAAACCCTAAGGCGGGAAGCAGCCTTTGAATCTCAGTCCCCAAACGCTGGCTGGGAGGACCAGGAGGCGAGGTGGGTGTGAGGAGAACATTCAGTGGTCAGGTCACTGATTGGGGAGAATGCCCAGAAAAGGCAAAAGAAATAAAACTATTGAAAGGTACTTTATCAGAGAAAAGACACTTCCTCCCTTCCTTTCTGATGGGGAGGAACAATGCTTGCCATCAGGCAAAGACACAGAAATCGAGGATTCTGTGTCCCAGCCCACCCAATGGACTTGGGCCATGGAAGAGCTCAAAAGGAATTTTGAAAATCAAGTTAGAGAGGTGGAGGAAAGACTGGGAAGAGAAATGAGAGGGATGAGGGAGAAGCATGAAAAGCAGATCAGCTCCCTGCTAAAGGAGAACCAAAAAAATCTTGAAGAAATTGGCACCTTGAGAACTAGCCTAACTCAGCTGGCAAGCGAGGTGCAAGGGGCCAATGAGGAGAAGAATGCTTTCAAAAGCAGAATTAACCAAAGGAAAAGGAGATTCAAAAGCTCACTGAAGAAAATAGATCTTTCAAAACTGGAATGGTACAGATGGACGCTAAGGACTTTATGAGAAAGACAGATATCTCAGAACATACCGCGCAGATTCGAAAAATGGAAGATAATGTGAAATATCTTATTGGAAAAACAACTGACCTGGAAAATAGAATCAGGAGAGACAATCTAAAAATTCTGGGACTACCTAAAAACCATGATCAAAAGAAGAGCCTAGACATCATCTTCCATGAAATTATCAAGGAAAACTGCCCTGAGATTCTAGAACCAGAAGGCAAAATAAATATTCAAGGAATCCGCAGAACACCGCATGAAAGAGATCCAAAAAGAGAAACTCCTAGGAGCATTGTGGCCAAATTCCAGAATTCCCAGGTGAAAGAGAAAATATTGCAAATTCAAGTATTGTGGAAATACAATCAGGATAGCACAAGATCTGGCACCCTCTACATTGAGGGATAGAAGGGAATGGAATAGGATATTTCAGAAGTCAAAGGAACTAGGACTGAAGCCAAGAATCACCTACCCAGCAAAACTGAGTATAATACTTCAGGAGAAAAAATGGTCTTTCAATGAAATAGAGGACTTTCAAATTTTCCTGATGAAAAGACCAGAGCTAGAAAGAAAATTTGACTTTCTAACACAAGAATGAAGAGAACCATGAAAAGGTGAACAGCAAAGAGAAGTCATAAGGGACTTACTAAAGTTGAACTGTTTACATTCCTACATGGAAAGACAATATTTGTAACTCTTGAAACATTTCAGTATCTGGATACTGGGTGGGAGTACACACACACACACATGCACACACGTGCACACACATAGAGACAGAGTGCACAGAGTGAATTGAAGAGGATGGGATCATATCTTAAAAAAAAAAATGAAATCAAGCAGTGAGAGAGAAATATTGGGAGGAGAAAGGGAGAAGTTATATGGGGCAAATTATCTCTCATAAAAGAGGCAAGCAAAAGACTTATTAGTGGTTGGATAAAGAGGGGAGGCAAGAGAAAAACATGAGGTCTACTCTCATCACATTCCACTAAAGGAAAGAATATAATGCACACTCATTTTGATAGGAAAACCTATCTCATAATACAGGAGAGTGGGGGACAGGGGCACAAGCAGGGTGGGGGGGAGGATAGAGGGGAGGGTAGGGGAGGAGAATGTAATACGAGGTCAACACTCATGGGGAGGGAAAGGACCATAAGAAAATAGAAGTAATGGGGGACAGGATAGGATGGAGGGAAATATAGTTAGTCCTATACAACACAACTAGTATGGAAATCATTTGCAAAACTAAACAGATATGGCCTATATTGAATTGCCTGTCTTCCAAGGGGAAGGGGTGGAGAGGGAGGGAGCTAAAGAAGTTGGAACTCAAAGTGTTAGGACCAAATGTAATGTTCTTACCACTGGGTAACAAGAAATACAGGTTAAGGGGTCAAGAAAGCTATCTGGCCCTACAGGACAAAAGAGAAGACGGAGACAAGGGCAGGGAGGAAGGATAGAGGAGAGAGCAGAAAGGTCACAGGGGCAATTAGAAAGCTTGGGTCTGGGGGGGGAGGGGATGAAAGGGGAGAAAATTTGTAACCCAAAATTTTGTGAAAATAAATGTTAAAAATTAAATTAAAAAAAAAAAATCTTGACCAGTTCAACTTGATACTCTCCTCTGTCCTTACATCTCTTAGAATCTTGTCCTGCTATTGCTCAGTCCTTTCTAGATTTCAACCTTGGATCACTTCCATTGTATCTGCTTCTCCACTCATACTTATATGCCACTGGATGATGCTGGAGAAGGTCATACAACTATGCTGACTTGGTCTACCACAGATTTGTTATCTGGTCTCGTTTTGATCACTGCTGCACACTGATCTTTTACACTCCTGATTTATTCTCTGTCACACTCTCCACAGCAGCTATGCTAAACCTTTTCTCAAGCCACCATCACCACCTTCTTCCCTCTTGAAGGACTTCTGAAACTTCACTGGAAAAAAAATGAGAGCCTGGAACGTAGTAGACTTTTAATAAATACTTATGGTTTGATTGATTGATTCCTGACTCCAAAGCTAGCCCCCTAGCCACTATACCACACTGTACAGTTCAAATGTGCATCAATACATTTTTATGGATGAGTGAAGGGCTGACTTAAAGTGGTTTCTTCACTACTTGAAGGAGTGATATAGATATTTCCTCCACTAACTCAGAATACATCATCAAGGTAGCTGTGACCCCACAATTCCTCATTCTTCTGCTAATCTGGTGATGGACCTCTACAAATTTGCTTAAGTTGACCCATTAACTACAAACATACATTGGTGTATACCTGTGAAATCTGGACAAGATATCAGCGCCATGCCAGAAAACTGAATCTCTTCTATTTGAATTGTCTTAGGAAGATTCTGAAAATCACCTGGCAGGATAAGGTACTAGACACTAAGGTCCTTACTCCAACTAAACTGCCAAGCTTTCAAACTCTGCTCCAGAAAGCACAACTCCAATAGGTTGGTCACATTGCTCAAATGCAAAAAGATGCTTGCCAAAACGACTGTTTTTGGAGAACTCACACAGGGCAAGCATTCACATGGTAGTCAGAAGAATTGATACAAGGACATTCTCAAGGTTTCCCTTAAGAATTTTGGAATTGATTGTGCAACATGGGAGACACTCACACAGAACCACTCAGTGTGGTGTGCCCGCAGCAAAGCAGAATTGAAACAGCTTAAAGGAAATGCAGGATGCGCAAATTTAGAATATCCACCCTGAATGTTCACATGGACTATTTGTGCCTGACCTGTGGTAGAACATTCCAAGCTCAAATTGGTCTGATCAGTCACAGTCAGAAACACTGAAATTTGACTCCAGCATAGTGATGTCATTTTGGTCCTCCTTGAGAACGAATAACCAGCCAACCACCAACCAACCAATCAACAGTTCAACTCCTAATGCCAGACGTTGAGCTCCACTGCTTGGAGCTCATAGTCTTGGAGAACTCATCATCACTTCCACTCTACCATGAAGTATCAGTGAAAGATTTTAGTAGAACTTAGGAGGTTAAATAATTATTATTATTTATCTTCCAAACACTTGGATTGCCATCAAGGGCACCACTATTTTTCTAATGGCCCAAATTCCTATGGATGATTTGTGTCCAACGGTGGTAGAGTCTTCTAAGCTCATGTTGGTCTGATCAGTCACAGCCAGACACACCACATATCATATTTCACCACATAGTCATCACAGATTTTATGCCAAAATTTTGGCAAAAGAAGTGGGGTGCAACCATTATGGGAAGGTTTTTTTAAAAAATAATTATGCCAGTATTACTTAAAAATCACTTATTACTAAACTGTCTTTGGTGCAAGATTAGGATGCATAGAATACTTGTAAATATACATTAGAATTGGGAAGATGAAAGTCTTACTATATCAGGTGACTTACTCATGGCAACTTCACCTGCTCACCCACTTCTCTTGCACCTACAGCTCTTCATTGGGTTAAGTGACAATACTGTTAGTACTGCAGTGCTCTAAACAAACCATGCAAGTTGGCTTTTGGAAATGTACTGACAAAATGTGTGCGCTGAGAATTCTAGGCTCACAGCTCACACTGTGCGAGAGATAGATAAAGGCATATTCATATGCCACTGGCGAACACATTGCTGCTCTGTTTATCTTTAAAGCATTGTGAGGAACAGAATTATATCATGCAATGATTATGTGATGAAAGGTTATGAACCAATTTTTGGACTAAAAAAATAATCCACACAGGGTGCAACAAGTGTGAGGTGAAATATGGTATTGAACCCAACATAGTGATGTCACTTTGGTCCTCTTCAAGTACAAAGGCAACAACCAACCAACCAACCAATTAACCAGCTCTCACATCACCAGGCAGCCGCCAGATCTTGTCAATTCTATTTCCACGACACCTCTTGCAGTTTCCTCTTCTCTCTACTTAGTCATTTTTTTGTTTAGACCCTCATCTTTTCTTGCCTGGACTATTGCAGTACCTCCTAAATCCCCTCCCTACCTCAAGTCTGTCCCTATCCACTCGATCCTTCACATCTACCAAAATAATTTTTCTAAAACCACAGATCTATGTCATTCAATAAAATTCAGTGAGTCTCTATTATTTGTTATAGGATCATTTATAAAGGGCAGCTAATATAATGAGTTGGGCCTGGATTCAGGAAGACCTGAGTTCAAATCCGGCCTCAGACCTATCCTAGCTGTGTGAAGTCACTTCACCTTGTTTGCCTCAGTTTCCTCATCTGTAAAATGAGCTGGAAAAGGAAATGGCAAACCACTCCAGTATCTTTGCCAAGAACAAGGACAGCAGATGTAAATGGGTTTCTGGCCTCTCATTTCTTACCTGGCTGCACTACTTTGGGACTTGACTGACTTTTTCATCATGCCTCAGGAAGCGCATTATTGAGTAAATCTTACCATTCTGCCAAATGCCCTCAGCCTTGGGACTCTACCTCATCACCACTCTTTGTTCCTCTGATTGATGGAACCATCCAAATCTTCCTTTTAGGGAGAAACTCAGCTCAGAACTCATTTTTCAGTAGGCTGCATGACTTTGGGACTTCTCGGACTTTTCCTCCAAGCCCTACTGTTGGGTTCCTCCCCTCTCTACCCCACCTTCCCACCCCTTGCAACTTTTCAGCTTCCTTTTGTATGGTTTCTTCCATCATTATACTGTCAAGCACCTTGAGGGCACTGTTCTTTTTTTCATATTTATCTCCCCACTGCTTGGCACAGTGCATTGTAGGTACTTAATTTTTTTTTTAATTGAATGGCATTTAGAACCCTTCATTCTTATGACAATAGTGATCAAAGGGACTCAAGAGACCATCTTGCCTAGGAATCCTTTGTGTGTGTGTGTGTGTGTGTGTGTGTGTGTGTGTGTGTGTGTGTGTATCTCTGTCTCTCTCTAATATTTTAATAACTGCATTTCAATTTAACAAATTTCCTTTATAATCCTATGTATTTTATTTGATGCATTTAAAAACTTGTTGTGAGATGGTGGGGTCCATGAGCCAAAAAAAAAAATAAAAATTAACAATTCCTGACCTAATCCGGCCTAGTGCTACAGATGAGGAAACTGAGACCAAAAGGTTAATGTAAAGTGACTTCATAGGCATAGATTTAGAGATGGAAGAAACCTCTATAGAGCACTCTGAACTCTTCAGAACTCTTCATTCTCTATCAGCAACTGCACTTGGTTTTGACTACACCAAACATCATCCCTTCCCCTTCCCCTTCATCCTTTCCTTTCTTGTGTTGTTTTCCCCCATTAGATGGTAAGTTCTTTAAGGGAGAGACTGATTTTCTTTCTTTTTTTCCTTCCTTTTCTTCCTTCCTTTTTTTCTTTCTTTCTTTCTTTTTATATTTCCAGAGTTAGCATAGTGCCCATCACAAGCTAGGAGTTTCATAAATGTTTATTGAATTAAATCGAAAATTAGTAAGACTTGCACTTTGTTTCAAATCATATCATTCTATTTTTTTTAAATCATACCATTCTTAAATGGGAGGAGTAGACCCTAGAGCCCCAGTCTCCTGACACCCACAACTCTTTCCAGTGCATCATGCCACCTTTGTTCAGGAATCAAAGAATTAGAGCTGGACGGAACCTGGATGGTATCTAGGCCAATCCCCTCATTTTACAGATGAAGAAACTGAGGTCAAAAGAGGTTAAGTGACTCTTGGCCAAGGTTTCACAGTAGCTAGAATCAGATTCTAGGCATGGACCTAAGTGCTCTGACCTCAGAGCCCCTTCTCTTTCCACTGCCTCTGAATTGTAAGAGACACTGCGACTGGGTGTATCTTTAACTTTGTCGTGAGATTCTGTTGAGAGGTCTGGACCCAAAGACGCTAGATTTGGATTCTACAATATAGTAGAGCCCGGTACAACGTAGCAGTCTGAAAAATCAAGCGAATGATGCAATCGCACATCCCGGGATCCAGCCCCGCACTATGATTGGCCCTGACGTAGCTCTTCGGCCTCCGATTGGCTGAGGCAGCGTTGACTGGGGAAGGAGCTTGGTGGAACTTGGGATTGACACGTGGACCTATTTCTATTCTGTAGGTTTGTCCTGTTGTAGGTAACTGGGAGGAGGCGGGGATGGAGAACGGGAAAGGGGGTTGCTCCTAAGGTGGTGGCTGCAATTAGGCGGAGAACGCTTGCAGTCGGGAGGGGGTGTGGTCCTGCTTCCAACCAGAAAAGCTTTTCCTTCACCCTCATCCCCACTCCTCCTCATTCCCATTATCTTTGTAACTGGGAGACGCTTCTTCCCTCTTTCTTCTCTCTCTTTCCTTTTCTGCCCCCAGTTTGATCGTTCTGGTGAAGAAAAGGACGGCCCTCTTCTTCCCTTGGGTGAGCATTCCTCTAACGAGCAAACATGGGGGACCTCACTTTTCCCAAGAAGAGGGGGAGGTGGGGGAAAAGGGGGCCATGGAGAGGTGGAGTCATCAGGTGGGTAATCTAACGGTAAAAGAGGGTCAACTTTTCTGTGGGCTGGGCATAGGAATGGGTGGGTAGGAGAGTTGCTCTGGCCTGTAGCTGTGTTTTCTTTCCCTGTGCAATCCCTACCCGTCTGGCTAGTGGCAGCTTCTTCCTCTGTATCCAGTTTCAGCTGTTACCGTTCTGCTGGCTAAGCTGAATCTCTGGGACCATGAGTGTGGGCTTCATTGGAGCTGGCCAACTGGCATTTGCCCTGGCTAAAGGCTTCACGGCGGCAGGTAGGAAACGGGGTCCTAGAGGACAGACGGATCATTCCCCAACTGAGCTAAAGTTTAAGACTGAACTTAGTTGCCTTTCCCGGATCCCCGACCCCCAAGTACCTACTAGTACCTTCCCTTCCCCCTACCTTGTATTTAACTATTTTGTGCGTGTATTTATTAAATTTTTGTATTTATTCTGTATATATTTTCATACATACTTCACCATTAGAATACAAGCTCATTGAGAGTAGGAATTGTTTCTTTCTTTTCTTTTTTTCTTTTCATTTTATTTGGACTCCAAATAGTACCAGGCACATAGTAGATACTTAATAGATACTTGTTGACTGATAAATTGAGGGGCAGGCAGAAGAGGTTCCTTATTGGAAACTCCTTATCAGACAGAGAGAGAGAGAGATCTGAGCCACAAGTCAAAATAGGGAAAATACATATATATATATATGTATATATATATATATATATATATATATATATATATATATATGCCTGTATCGGCATATGTATACACCTATATATGTAGATATTTTTATATAACTACATTTGTATATATTTAGATAGATAGATAGAGCTGTAGATAGATTTTTTTCCCCCCAATCGGGACCTCTGATTTCAGTTCAGTGAAATGCAACCTTCATGGAAACTCACTCCATCAGAAACTGGCCTGTAACTTACATACATTCTTAGAAGGTTGTCTGTCAGGGCAGCTAGTTGGGTAGAACAGAATCCCTGGAGTCAGAAGAAACTTAGTTCAAATTTGGCCTCAGACACTTACTAGCCGTGTGACCCTGGGCAAGTATCTTAACCCGAACTATCTCAAAAAAAAAAGTTGCCTGTTAAAAATGGGTAAAGGTCCCACATATACAAAAATATTTATAGCAGCTCTTTTTGTGGTGGCCAAGAACTGGACATCGAGGGAATGCCCATCAATTGGGAAATGGCTGAGTGAGTTGTGGTACATGGATGTAATGGAATACTGTTGTGTTATAAGAAATGAGGAACAGGCAGACTTCAGAAATACCTGGATAGGCTTATATGAACTGAAGCTGAGTGAAGTGAGCAGAAACAGGAGAACATTGTACACAGTAACAGCCACAGTAAGCAAGGGCTGTTTTTGATACACTTAGTCCCTCACAGCAATGCAAAGACCTAAAACATTTCCAAAGGACTCGATGCAAAATGCCATCCACATCCAGAGAAAGAACTAGAGTCAGAACACAAAATGAAGCAGACTATTTTCTCTTTTGTTATGTTTGGTTTTGCTTAGTTTTACTCATGCTTTCTCCCATTCATTTTAATTCTTCTGTGCAATATGACTAATGTGAAAATATGTTTAATAAGAATGTATGTGTAGATCCCATATTAGATTGTATGCTGTCTTGGGGAGGGGGTGTAGGGAGGGGGAGAAAATTTGAAACTTATGGAAGTGATTGATGAAAATTGAAAACAAATAAATAAATTTGGAGAGGAAAAAAAGTTGCCTGTGTAATTGAGAGGTTAAGTGACTTGCCTGTGGCCACACAGCTCATATGTTTTAGGTAGAGGAAGGACCTTCAGGCCTGAGTTCACTCAGATTTCCCTTTGCTCCAAAACTGGTCCTCTATCCTCTTCATCAAACATCCTCTGGTTCTACAGGAAATCAATACTTGTTCAGTATTTGAACTTGACTTTGAAGTAAGGCTCAACTCTGATTTTTCCAGATGCTACAGAAGTCCCCAGGATGAGAAGTAACATTTTTACCAGTGATAGAGACATACATAGCTTAGTTGTGTTGTTTTAGGAAGGGTACAGATAAGGGATAGGAAGCAGAGGTTCCTGGTGGAACCCTAAAGACTCTGGGGAACATTGGTCTGGAATTGAAACAACTTTACCTTCCCCACTAGGCATCCTGGCCTCTCACAAGATAATTGCCAGCTCACCAGATATGGACCTGCCCACAGTCTCTGCACTCCGAGTAAGTAAAAAGAGTAGAATATGGGTGGGAGGGAGGAAAGAATGTTGGAGTCTGTGGAGTGGAGTTTTGACTTCCCAAACCAAACTGAACCCATTGGATGATAGGTCAGGTCTGTGTCTTTCTATTTGTTGGGTTTTATAGATGTTGATTTGTTGATAAGGGATGGCACTGAGGATATGGTTAGTGTCTCTAACACTGAAGATGTGAAGACTGATTGCTAACATGAGGAATCCACTGGCAAAGCACAAATCTACATCCTGAAGGCAGTATGTTTTGGTGAACAAGGTACCCGGGGGAAGCAGGAGGAACAGTGGAAAAAAATGCTCCCTACTTTGCCACGCTGTAGCTGAGACGTGTACTGTCTTCTTATGATGCCAAGTTCAGAAGCCTTTCCTATTTCATCACAATATTTCAACTTGTTGTCTAGCCTTTCTTCTCTCTCCCTATGCATTTGAGTCAGAAATGCCTGGATAGGCTCAAATTTACTAATGGAGTAAAAAGAGCATTGGTTGTGGAGTCAAAAGACCTAGGCTTAAGTGCCAGAATACATTTATTATATGTCTTTAAACAAGTCTTTCAGTCTTTCTGAACCTCAATTTTCTCATCTGAAAAATGGGGATAAAAATACTTTTAACACTTGCCTAATAGGGCTATTGTGAAAAAAAGGCTTCCTTCCAGTACCGTATGTATGATCATAAGCTATTTTCCAGCATCTGGCCTGAGACTGTGCACATAGATGCTTAATAAATGTTCATTGACATAAGTTGGGTAAAGAGTTCATGAACTGGGGTTGAGGGTTACCCCCTTTTGCCAGAACTCAAGCTATTCATCTATCTAATAACAGTAGTGACAGCAACCTCTGTAGGATCTAAGGGCTTTACGAAGGGAAAGAACTTTTAATGAAATTTTTAGGGAGAGCTGCAATAGTGACAGGGTTATAACTGTGAGTGAGGGTCTGACAACCTGGCCCCCACTGTTCTTAGCCATGATATTCTTAACCATGATCTCTCTATAAATTTTGGCAGAAAATTGGTATAAACCTAACCTCCCGCAACAAGGAAACAGTGCAGCAAAGTGATGTACTTTTCTTGACTGTGAAACCTCATATCATCCCCTTCATTCTTGATGAGATTGGAGCTGATATCAAGGACAGGCACCTTGTGGTCTCCTGTGCAGCTGGAGTCACAATTAGCTCCATTGAGAAGGTACCAATCCCTTTGGCATTGCACATCAAGGTGGGAGGTGGATGTTTTCAGGTGCTGGTGGGCTTCAGGACTGGTGGAGAAAATAGTGTAATTGTGAATTAGTGACAAAGGGAGAAGGGGAACAGGGAAGATGATGCTGAAGGATTGCTTAGAAGCATAATCTACTTTCTTTCCCCAGAAACTGACAGCCTTCCAGCCAGCCCCTAAAGTCATCCGTTGCATGACCAATACCCCTGTGATAGTACGGGAGGGTGCCACAGTTTATGCTACAGGAACCCATGCCCAGGTGGAGGATGGGAAACTTTTGGAACAGCTAATGAGCAGCGTGGGTTTCTGCACCGAGGTGGAAGAGGACCTTATTGATGCTGTCACAGGCCTCAGCGGTAGCGGGCCTGCCTATGTGAGAACTTATGGTGTGGGGCAGGTTATAGAATTGAAGGGGTTAGGCAAGTGCCTGATCTGTGGAGCTAATGGAGGGAAGGTGAAGTTCCTGGGGTAATTTCCTTCAGCCTAAGAGGGAGATACCAAGGGCTTCTTCCCTTTGTTAGGCTTATCAAGGCTCCTTTTTCTTTCCCAAAGGCTCAGTAATTATCTCTCCTACAGGCATTTACAGCTTTGGATGCATTGGCAGATGGTGGGGTGAAGATGGGGCTACCTCGGCGTTTGGCAATCCATCTGGGGGCCCAGGCTTTATTGGTTAGTGACTTTCTGACTCTTGGACCATATGAAAAGGAAGCTCTCTCACTCAGATTTGGGGCTAGAACTTTAGGCTTTGTTTAGGGGCTAGTAGAAAGGTGGGGTAGGGGCAACTCCATTTCCTAAAAGGTTTCTTAGTAGGAATCTAATGGATTCAGAGAACAGAAGACTCTGTCACTGCAAGTCAATATGTTCCTTCCTCTGGTCTAATCCATCTTCCTTCTACTGTAGGGAGCTGCCAAGATGCTCTTGGAGTCTGAAGAACACCCTGGACAGCTCAAGGACAATGTCTGCTCCCCTGGGGGAGCCACTATCCATGCTTTGCACTTCTTAGAGAGTGGTGGCTTCCGCTCCCTCCTCATCAATGCTGTGGAGGCTTCCTGCATCCGTACACGGTAGGCTCCCTATTCTTCTTCCCTCTTCATTTTCTTCAAGCAATTCTCTGGTCTCAACCTACCCTCCAGGAGCTTAGTCAGTAACAATCCAGATGAGAAAAACATGGCAGAAAAAACATAACATCATTCATCATTTATTTGAATAGTTTGTCATAGGTCTGCTGTTGCTTGTCCTGCTTTGATATGATTCCCCTACAACTTTTTGGTAATTTGGGGGGAGTGGTAATTATCTGTGGATCAGGGGTTGACAGATAAATTTCAGATGCTCTATAATTTTTTTTACTTTTAAAAAATTTTTAAATTTAATTTTAATATTATTTTCCATTGTAATCCTATTGTTTTATTTTATACATCTAAAAATATTCCGAGAAGAGATCCACAGGCTTCACCAGACTACCAGAGGGGCCCATGATATAGACAAGCTTAAGAACTTCTGCTCATGGTCATCTAGGCAAGATGGTACAGTTGAGAGAATACTGGATTTGGAGTTAAAAGATCTTCATTCAAATCCTAACGCCAACACTTATTAACTGTATGACCTTAAGCTAACTGAACTGCTACCTGAAACATGAATTCCCTCTACCACAGCCCCAACAAATAGGTATACAGTCTCTGCTTGAACATCTACGTCTAACTGTCAAAAAGCTCTTCGGTGTGGAGATCTTTCTGCTTGTAGCTTCCTTCCATTTATATAAATTCACCCCTTTGGAGCTTTGCAGAATAAGTCAAATTTGTCTTACACAAAAAAAGTGGGGAAAAAAGAAATTTACAGGGTACCTGAATTTTTAAAGCACTAGCCAGTTGTACAAAATAGAGTTGCAATTTCTTGTGCAATCTTTTTTTATTATACTATGTTATGGAAATGTTTGTTTTAATCACAAAAATTTTGAAAAAAACCAAGATAGTTCTTTGAATACTTGAACATGGAAATCGTATCCTTCCTAAAGGAACATCCCCCATTCCTTCAGTGGTTGCTCATAGGACAGGGTTTTGAATCACCCTCATCTCCTGGTCGCTCTCCTGGATGTGCTCTCCTTAGTCAATGTCTATCTTAAGTTCAGCCAGACTTCGACCCTCCAATAGGCAGGCTCCATGAGGCTGTGGGCTTCTCACCCTCTCACCAATAGAAATTCCAAATCCAGAACTGTCTTTCCTTTCTAACCCTTTCCTTCCAACCCTTCTTGATATGTATTTGGCAGAGAGCTACAGTCCATGGCTGACAAAGAGAAGATCTCTCCAGCTGCTATCAAGAAAACTCTGCTGGATAAAGTGAAGCTGGACTCCCCTACAGTGTCCATGAAGTCATCCTCCAATCTCACCAAGATGGCAGCTCAAAGTCAGGTCTCTGGAGGTCAAAAAGACTGAGAAGTGCCTTGTCTCTCTTCCCTCTGATTTCTGCTCCCAGACACAGAGGGAGAAAGCATCTCCATGTGGCTGTAACAGCTCTTGATCGAGTATCAGGAAGCCCATGTCCTAGGGTCCACAAATGTGTACATATCAGGATTCTTTCTTCTACGGAGGTCAGCATGGGGATTTTCTCCTGCCAACTAAAAGGGTCAAGTTTGCTCCCGTTCTTTTATAATTCATAAGATTTCCCTAAGACATATCTAATGCAGAAGATTTTTGTCATTCAGCCCTTTTCTTTCCTTCATGGAAACAATCTCTGCCCTTCCTCTCTTGGAGAGTTGACCATCCCTGGAGAAGGTGAGGAGAGTGCTGAACCCAACACTGGTAGCTGATTAGACACATAGACATATTCTACCTTAGGAGAGACATCTCTGCAGTCTTGCCCTGACTCTGGGGAAACCCAAACAAACTATCTCTCCTTCCTCCTCACCCCTCCACTTCTATTTTTAAAAATATTTTATTCTGACCTTAAGAAATAAAATAAGCATTTCCATAACAGTAGAATAGGCAAAAAGTGAAACTGCAAGTCTATCACGTACAACTAGCTCTTCTTTTTAAATATATAATAAAGTTATCATGTAACGTTTTTCTTTTCTTCTTCCCTTCCCCCACCCTAGAGATGGCTACCATTAGACACAAATATGTATACACATATAAAACCATTCTATACATATTTCTGCTTATCAGTTCTTTCTCTGGATGCAGATAGCATCTTCATACATACATACATTCATACATCATTAATTTGGGTATTTATAATAATCTAAATGATTGGGTTGCTCACTGACATTCTTAAAACAATGTTGCTGTTACTGTATAATAACATTCTCTCTGTTTTACTCCTCATTATTTCATGCATTTCTTTCCATGTTTTTCTAGAATCATCAAGCTCATCATTTCTTATAGGACATTAGTATTCCATTACAATCATGTACCACAACTTTCTTTTCATAACTTTCTTGTTTTTATTTTTTCCTAATTTTTCCTTGATCTCTCTTATTTGATTTTTTAATTCCTTTTTAAGTTTTTCCAAGAACTCGTTTTGGGCTTGTGACCATAGGACGTTAGTTTTTGAGGGCAGATGTGGCTTTTTTTTTTAACCTTAATTCTGTTTTTTTTAAAGAAAAGGTTTTATTGATGTCTTTTGATTTTACCCCTCAGTCAACTGGCACCATATGCAGCATTTCATACCTGTAGTCCCCTGGCTTTCCAACTTAAGGAGGAAATCATCTATTTCTTCATTATTTTCTCATCTATTCTCTGATATGCTTATCCCCCTATCTCTGAAAAACATACCCCAAGTTTTTAAATATACACCTTCTAATTTGTCATTTGCAACTGTCTGTGCCTAGTTTAGCTTTTTGTTCCTACTTTCATAGCAGTGTTTCTCTGTTACAATCCTTTTACAAAATAAACCCTTTGCTTTTTCAATTCAGCTCAATTCAACAAGCAACTGCTATGTGCCAGACATTGTGGTTAAGTGCTGGGGATATAATAATAATAATAATAGCAAATAGGTAACATTTATATAGTACTTACCTTGTGCCATGCACTTTATAATCATTTCACTTGATCTTCATAACTCTGGGGGAAAGTGCCATGAAAAAATCGAACTGTCCCTACCCTACAAGAGTTTACATTCTATTGGGGAAATCCAACATGTATGTAGAAAGTTAAATTCAAAACATATACAAAATAATTTCCAAGAGAAGCATAGGTCTAATATGCTTATTAACAATAGAATAATACAACAATAAAATATTAACAATACAAAAATAGAGAAAATGTGCCATAGACATATTAGAAGGATGGGGCTGATATTAATGGGTTTGAGAGTAGTAGATATGTGAATAGATATGTAAAGTGACTTTGATCTAGGGAGCCTAGAGAAATGTAGAAGGCATAGGGCCTTGTCAGGCCCTTCATAGCGTCAGTGACAATATTTATTTGAAGACAGGAATGACAGATAAAGACACCTTGGTGCTATGTGATAAGGTAAAGAAAGGGGTTGGTAGAATCCTAATACCTAGCTGGTGCTAGGGGGCTGAGGCATGTCAGCAGGTCAGCCCTGCCCCAGACCTCACTTCAAAGTTGAGAAATTACAGAAGGGTCTTTGGTACTGGATGAGTCCTTTGTATCATCTTGTTTTTTTTTTTAATTGAGCTGGTGCCTAGCTATGGGCTCTAACTTTCCAAGCTACCAGACTGTTTCTCTTGATCAGCCCTAGAGCAGAATGGCACACATTTGAAAGCGAATCTTGTATGGTTTCCCCTGGTATCACAGATTAGTCTGGTTAAGCCATGCATTTTCTATTTAGTCATCCAAGCTAGACTGTTTCCAGAACATGGGCTTGTGTGATAACCTGTAATTTTCAAAAGGGAAGGAGGCAGCAGTTATCTGAGCTCTCAAAAATGCTATCTGGTAGCCTCATACAATGGGTGTGTGCCTAGCCTACTATGGCAAGGTCATAACTTAGGCTCTACAGTTGGCTGGAGAGAGAGTGGGACAAGTCAGGGATAGGGGAATCAACAGATAGGGAAAATGTGGTTGGCAGGATCATCTCAGTTAAGAGGGCTTGAGAAAATGGCACCTTAAATTGTTGGTAATCCCTTTGTCAGTGGGGAAAGGGTCTCCCCTGGTCTCCACTTTCCCATTAATATAATAGAAATAGAGATTCAAGTCCTCTTGGTGAATATCCACAATGATGTGGTTAGCTATGGATTCAGAATTCCCTCAATTCTGAGTTCTCCATTCAACACTGAGAATGAAGGGAGGTTGTGAATAGAGAAGACTTGGTCCCTATCCTGTGAAATTTGCCTTAATACAAGAGAACTACAACATACAGAGTATTACTCTTAATTTCCAAATTCTTCAATATGACCTACTCCTCCACTTTATCTCAACATAGCACAGGAAGAGCCATAACCTTCATTTTGTTATCACCCATAAGTCTTTCTTTATTTGATCATAATCTATTAACAGTTCATCTTTCTCTCTATGTCTTGTTCCCCTAACAATAATCTTCATTCTTATTATGACCTCCAATCTCTCTACCATTCAGTATTTTCCCAGGCCATCACCTCTGCTCTGGCTACACTCTCCTTCCTTCCCCCTCTCTACCAATCGGTGATTTGGTTCAATTATATACTACTGTTAAATTCTTACCATTCATCCCTTCCCAAACTCAGACCCAGAATTACTCTCACAATCCTCCTTTGCTTCTATTTACAATCTGCTGGATAGAACTGGAGGAAGTCATGAAACCACAATGAAAAAACTCACTACAAGTTTATGATCTATAATCTCAACTGAGTCTTCACAGAAGCAAAGCAATTCTTCTACTCCTACTTAATCATCTCTATCCCACTCAACATAGCAGCTGTTCCAAACCTAACTCATTTTTTCTAGCACAAAAAAAATTGTCCAAGGCAATAGCAAAACAGAAATCAGAAAGAATATACATAGGAGAATATGTGCCAGACAGTATAGGTGCAGGGGCTTTCCCATGGATAGTGAGATAACTCAGCTTAACCAAAAGAGAGAGTTCTAGATCTCATCCAAGGGAAAATTCCCTAAAATCTCCAGTGGAACAAACTGAGAATAGGGGCAGGATAGAGACGGCCAACTTTTCTCATGTTGGCTTCTTTCCAGTCTTTTCCTTCAACATATGAATTGGGGCTGTTATCTTCCATCTTTCCTCTCAAAGCTGGAAGCCAGAATAACCCAAAACTATTGCAATGCTCAAAGAGACTCGAGTTCCAAGAAATTGAACAGACTGGAACTTTCTTCTCTCCCTCTCTCACTAACTCTGATCCTCTCTTAACAAGAGGCATCTAGGTATCAGAATAGATAAAGCACTAGAACTGGATTCAGTAAGACATGAATGAGTTCAAACCTGGCCTCCAACAATTACCATCCATTTGTCACTGTTCAAACCACTGATCCTCTTCGTGTCTCAGTTTCCTAACCTGTAAAATGGGTATAATAAAAACATCTACTTCTCAGGGTTGTTGTGAGAATAAATGATCATTTTAAACTTTAAAGTGCTACACAAATGCTAGCTATTACTATTAATTTACCTAATTTCCCAAGGTACCCTCTCCCCCAAGCCTCTACCCTTTTAGTAAGGACCACACACACAAAAATAATGATCCTTTGTCCAAGTTTCCTTTTTTCCCCATCTCACATCCCTTTGCCACCATCATCCTCTATCTCCTCCTTCATTCCAGTCTCTGATCAAGAGGTGGCTGTCCTTCTTGACAAGACCAACCCTTGAATCCATTAACTCCTCTCTTCTCCAGGCGATTCTCTCCCTCACACAGCTAGGAAACGTCTGTGTCGGATTTGAACTCAGATCTTTCCTGACTCTGGGCCCAGTCCCTATCCACTGCAGCCATCTAGCTACCTAGCTATTAAGTGATTGATTGATTGCTTAATAGGGGAGAAAGGTACACATAAAGGAAAAAGAACAAGAATACAAGCAAAGAAAATGCAGAGATAGGTAGCTTTACACAAAGAGAAGCCCTTCTTGCAGATGATGGAGGCATCAGATCTTCTTTGCTCACTTTTCTTTCATTACATTACTCTTCCTGATGTCTCATCATGAGGTGAATGGGACTCTGGCTCTCATAATCTGTGTCAAGTGGAGGGCAAGTTCTGACTGTTCCTACTATGCTGAAAAGTTTTCAGATATAGTCCAGCAGGAGTATCGACCTGTTTTCTAACTAACTTGACTTGGTTAGGAAAAGATCTTCATTCAGGTTGACAGTTGAATACTCAATTTTTTCCACTCAAAGAAACTTGTGAAGTTTCTAAGGTACAGAGTGGTGTAAAGCACTGAGGTAAGTATTCATTTAGTCAATCAACAAACATTAAGTACCTACTACTATGTGCCAGAAACTGTGGTAGATGCTAGACTTGAATACAAAGACCAAAAAAATGAAATAGCATCTGCTCTGAAAGAGCTTACACTATTGGAAGAGAAAGCACATAGATACATAAGTGTATACAGAATCAACTCAACTAAATATAAAATAAGTAAAAACAAAGGTATTTAGAGAGACAGGATTAGCTGTAGGGGAGAACAAGAAAGATTTCCTCTAGAAAATGGTGCTTGCTCTGCAGCTTGAAAGAAATAAGAAATTCTGTGGAATGGAGGTCAAGAAGGAATGCATTCCAGGCATTTGAATAATTTTTTTCCTTTTTTTTTCAACTGAGCTGGAACCTAGCTGTGAGCTCCAACTTTCCAAGCTACCATCCTGTTTCTCTTGATCAGCCCTAGAGTAGAATGGTACACACTTAAAAGTGAATCTTATATGATTTCCCCTGGGATCACAAATTAGTCAGATGAGAACTGCAGTGGTGATGGTGGTGGTGGCTGAAGTTGTTTCAGTCATGTCGGACTCTCTGTGCCCTCATGTGATTGTGAGAAACAGAGAGGCCAGACTGGCTGGACTAGAACGTGCAGGAAGGGAAATAATATGTGGTGAGACTGGAAAGAAGGATTTTAAAAGTCAAAGATAGATAGGAATTTATATTTTATCTTAGAAGCAATAAGAAGCTGCTGGGGTTTATTGAATAGAGAAATGACCTAGTGCTCTTCCGTAAAATGAGCTACAAAATTAACTACAAAGGACATTTGAAGGAGGAAACTATCTGCATTTAGACAAAGAACTGATAAATAGAAGTATGTGTAGAACGATTTTCATATGTGTGTGTGTATATATATATATATATATATATATATATATATATATATATATACATATACATATACATATTTGTGCTTTATGGTAGCCATCTCTAGGATGGCAGGGGAAAGGGAAAAAATTTACATGATAACTTTATTTTTAAATTTTAAATTAATTAACTCAATTAATTATTATATATTATTTTATTATATTATATAGTATATAATGTATTTTACTATATATATTATTATATACTATACATATTAATTATATAATTAATAAAAATTAAAAACAAATAAGCTAATTAATTTAATAAATTAAAATTTTTAATTAAATTAAAATTCATTTAAAAGGAACAGCAAGCTTTTGTAGTTTCATGTGTAATCATCTTTTTAAAAAATTATACTATGGTATGGAAATGTTTGTTTTATTCAATAAATTTAAATAAGATCAATTTAAAAATTTTGAAAGAACTGGAGAAGAAAGTGGTAAACCACCAAGAAAACCCCAAATGGGGTCACAAAGAGTGGGACATGCCTGAAACGCCCAAAAAACAAGAACAACTAGTCTTATACACACTTAAGAAAAAATCATTTCAACAGTTATGCAGAGGATAGATTTAAGTGTGGAGACATTTGAAAATGGGAGACCAATTGGGAGACCATCACCAATAGTCCAAGCATGAAATGATGAGGAAGGGCCTTAACTATGTGGCAGATGAGTGAACTGTGCTATGCAAGAGACATTGCAGAGGCAGAAATAGCAAGATCTGGCAGCTGACTGGGTATGTGGAGTGATTGAGAGGGAGAACTTTAGGGGAATGCCAATGTTGTGAATATGGAAGACTGGAAGAATAATACTGCCCTTGACAGAAAAAAGAAAGTTTAGAAGAGGGCAAGTCACTTAATCTCTCTGGCTCTCAGTTTCCTCATCTATAAAATGAGGAGATTGCTAGGTGATATGTAGGATCTCTCCAAGCTCTGTTTTAGACAGATTCAGTCTGAACCATCCCTAGGATATATCCAGTGGGTAGTCGGTGAAGAATGGCTGTAGCTCAGTAGAGAGACTGGAGCTGAATATATAGACTGACACGTCAACAACATAGAGATGATAATTAAACCAACTGGTAACTTTGGAGAGAGTAGTTTTAGTGACCCAGGTACTGAACTTCTCCATAAAGGATATTGACCTGGTATCCAATAGACAATAGCCACCATGATCTGAATTGGGTGAGATATTTAACTACAGTAAACTTCAAAAGAGGTTGCTGTGTGATGGAGGCAAAGGAAGAGGGTGGAGGTGGCAGTGGGTATAGCAGTAGGAGTGTAGCAGGTGCTCCATAAATTACATTACTCAGAAATTTCAAAATCTCAGTTGGAAGGGACTCCAGTCCAACCCATACCTGAAAAAGGATGCCCTCTACAACTACCTGATAAGTAGTCATCTAGCCTTTATCCTAAGACTCCCAGTGAAGAGGAATTCATCTTGTAATGTGACCCATTCTGCTTTTGGATAGCTCCCATTGGTAAGAAGTCATTCCTTATATCAAGCCCAAATCCTCTCCTACCCATTGTTCCTCGTGTGCAAAGCAAAACTGGTCTAATTTTTTCTCCATTGGATAGCCCTTGAAATACTTGAAATTAGTTATCGTGTTCACCTGTGGTAGTAGCAATATTTCAACCCCTGACCCTTTAGAAGTTAGGCTAGTTTCCTCTTAAAAGGTGTCAAAATATTCTTTCAGACTTTGTTGGCTCAGGGAACTAAGAGCTCAAATTCCTAAGGTCACTTTTTGATCACTTGAATACAAAGCAGATATGAGGAGCTCTATTGGAGCTCTGATGTTTGGGTTCATGGAACACAATGGGTAACTCAGGCAAAAAAAATTGTTTTTTCTTTCCTTTACTCAATGTAATCACTTCAAGGTGCCCTCAGTGGCTATTGTTTTTAAAGATCCTTCTCTTGCTATAGCTAATTAGATCTGATCTTGAGGCAATTCACATTCTAGTCACCTTCTGGATCCTTTCTGGGATTCTGGGACCCCCATCTCCCCATACATACACATCAGTGTCCTTCCTAAAATGCAGCACTCAGAACTCAACAGGATGCCCCAGACCAGGACCAAATATAGCAGGACTATCTCCTCTCTGAATGTGCTGCCTAAGTTCACAACAGCTTTTGGGACTGCAGAGCCAGCCTCTTAATTCATATTGAGCTTCCAATCCATTAAAGCCCTCAGATCTATTCCAAAGTAATCGCTATCTAATCATGCCTTTCCCATCTCGCACTTAGAATTGATTGTCTGAACCTAGGTATAAGATTTTACATTTCTTTCTATTTCATTTCGTCTTACTAGATTCTGTGCAGTGTTTTAGACTGTCAAGACCTTTTTAACATCCTTACTCTGTCATCCAACTCCAAGAAAAATCACCTTGAACCCTGGAGGGTTCAGACCTGGGCCTCAAGTAGCTGCTTAGCTTTCTCTCTCAACATAAACCAGACTTATTCCTGAACATAAGCCAGGGGTTCCTCTTCATCCAGGAAATGATGTGATTCTTTAGGTGGGAAGTAAAGTCCGAACACTCTCTTCATATTAGGTGATACATTAGATAGAACCTGGAATCAGGAAAACTGAAGTTCAAATCCAGCCTCAGACACTTACTAGCTGTTTGACTCTGGCCAAGTCACTTAACCTCTGTCTGCCTCAGTTTCCTTACCTATAAAATAGGAAAAATAATAGTATCTACTTCCCAAGGTTGTTATGAGGATTAAATGAGATAATATTTAGAAAACACTTAATGCAGTACCTGGTACATAGTAGGTGCTTAATAAATATTTCCTTCCTTCTTTCCAGTGTAAGAAACTTTTGATCCCTATGGGCATTGGAGTTCAAAAACCATAACATAGAGCTTACTATATACTCCTTGTGTCCTCATGTCCCAAGGAAGAGGAACCACTATGATTTAACAGATATGTTGGTTTAGGACAAGAACTGAACTCAGTAAAGCCACAGGCCAACTAGACAATTTCCACTGACTTGGGGAACTCCCATTTCTCCCTCTTTGTTCACCCCTACCCTCATGGAAAATTATAAACAGCACTTAACATTACTCCAGAGGAGGTCAGTGAATACATGCCTGAAATGACAGTGACTATGTAGTTTTCTTTTTTCTTTTCCTTTTTAACATTCATTTTTTAAATTTTGAGTTCCAATTTTCCCCTTCCTCCAACCTTTGAGAAGGCAAGCAATATGATGCTCATTATACACAAGAAGTCATGTAAAACATATTTCTATATTAGCCATGTTACAAAAAAAAAAAAGCAAAAAAAAAACCAGTTTGCTTCGATCTGCACTCAGGGTTCATCAGTTCTCTCTCTGGGGGTGGATAGCATTTTTCATCATAAATCTTTTCAAATTGTGTTGGATCATAATAGCTAAGTCTTTCATAGGTAATCATTGTTACAGTATTATTGTTACTGGGCACAATGTTCTCCTAGCTCTGCTCACTTCACTTTGTATCAATTCATATGTCTCCCCAATTTTTTTCTGAAACCATCTCCCCCATCATTTCTTATTGCACAACAGTATTCTATCACAATTATTTTCCTCAACTTGTTCAGCCATTCCCCAACTGATGGCCATCCCCTCAATTTGCAATCCTGTGCCACCACAAAAAGAGCTATAACTATTTTTGTATGTATAAGACCTTTTCCTTTTTCTTTGACCTCTTTGGAATATAGACTTAGTAGCAGTATTACTGGGTCAAAGGGTATATACAGTTTTGATGTCTTTTTCTGAAAACTGCTTGTTCATATACTTGGACGATTACCAATTGGGAAGACAGTGGCGATATTTTGAGCAACTTAAATGCTCCGAATATTATAACCCCATGAGTCCCTGGACCTCCCCTTTCTTTTCTTGCACTATCCTCCTCAGAATAGTTCCTGAAATCACCAAGAAGGATCTCTTAACTGCCATGGAGGAGGTTGAAAAAGTTCCCCTAATGCTCAGGAGAGCTTAGTATTCCAAAAAAAGATGATTCCTGGCTGGCTGTTGCAGCTTGACTAGCAGGGAAACCCTGAGAAGCTGGGGTCCTGGGATATAAGCCCAGGGACAGCTTTGGAGTTGAATTTGATGGGACTAATCCTGCATAGGAACTGAGCCAAGCTATCAGCCTACTCTCCCTCCCCTCCTCAGAAACAGAGATATTAAGGGAAAATGATTGTAAGCTTGTTTTTGTTACACTTTTGAAGTAAACATTCCCTTCCTTGTAAAAGCCTCTGACTATTAAATTGTTAAATGGAACTAGACTGCTTGGATCCCCTAAAATTGGGAGAACACAATTTGTGGGATTTCTAGCCAATGGCAAAGACATCCCTCCCCTAATCCTTTCATAGTACTGGTGAATCCTGGGGAAAAGGTAGCAATGTAACAGACCTGGTCTTCAGACAGTGAAAAAGAGCAGCCATGTTAAATATTCAAAGCATTTTTGCAAACTTTAAAGTGCCATCTAAATGTTAACTGTTACTACTATAATTATATTATGAAACAGTTTGTAGGACTGCGGATTGGCCATTTTACAATTCACCTCATCTGGGCACTGTCCAATCAAACAACCAAGCTTGAGTCAATCTTCTTTCTTGGTCTCAGAAGCTTCTCAGAAGTTAGTTACTACCACTCCAGGAAGACCACTGTCAAAGCCAGTGCTGGACAAGTCCATAATGGGACACTTTTGCCTAAGATAAAGAAAAAACAAGCAAAAAAAGGTAAAGACAACTAAGCCTTCCCCCTACCCCTGCAAACCTTCCTAATTATGTGCATAAACCACATGGGGAACAGCAGTGAAGGTTACCATAATACAGGATAGAAAAGGACCATCCTTCTCCAGCACACATTTAGGGTCACTAGAATCACATGATGCCAGAAACTGTCTTTCCTTTTGATAGATGCAGCACCCCATCCCACACCCTGGCTGCTATCACCAGGTTTTAGACAACCAACGGACCACTCAGAGTTTATTGTGTTATCCAAAGACTTTGTGTTTAGACATCAAGTCTTTTCAGCAAGAGATCACCATGTGATTGGAAGTATCCCCCAAGGTTCCTACATAATTAACCAGAGCCAGATAGAAAATACAGGTGTACACTTCATGAATTAGCACTTGTTACACACACACAGCTAAAGAAATGAGGATGAGGGGATCAAGTGACTTTTTCCAAGGTAGTTCAGGTAGTAAGTAGTAGAATAGATCTTGAACAGAGGTTTTCTGACTCCAAAGCTAGATCTCCTTCTTCCTACTTTCCAGGTCCCCTCTGTCTTCCTTCACTGGAATATAAGCTCCTTGTGGGCAAGGACTGACTAACAAGACAAAAGCTTGCATTTGTGTACCTAGTACACACATAGCAGCACAGTACTAGTGCACATACCAAGTGCTTAATAAATTGTTTATCTCTTTCCATGACAACATAAGTACCACTGACAATGGGTATTTGTTTGGTTTCTACTATAACAATTGGGGGCAGCTAGGTGGTGCAGTGAATAGAGCACCAGTGCAGAAGTCAGAAGGACCTGAGTTCAAATCTCACCTCAGACACTTGACACTCACTAGTTATGTGACCGTGGGCAAGGCACTTAACACCAATTGCCCCATCCTGGGTCATCTCCAGGATTATCTAGTCACTGGATTCAGATGACTCTGGAGGAGAAGTGAAGCTGGTGACCTGCACAGTCCTCCCTCACTCAAAACAAAGTCAAGTGCAAGTCATGTCATCATTTCACCGATGGCATAGTCTTCTTTGCCAGCAAAGGACAAACACACACTATAACAATTAGGAGGCATTATGGCATGATGGATAAAGTATTAGTCTTAGAGTCTGAAAGATATGGAATTAGGATCTTTCATTTAAGAACCGGAATGAGGGCTCCTTGAATTAAAGGATTTTTTTTAACGGAGATTTGATTTTAATTCTTCATTTGGCAGCAAATGATTCTCTAAATGAGTGACTATATGGTAACCCTATATCTCTGCTAGGGAAGGGTAAAGACTTTTTTCGCTTAAGACTTACATGTCCAAAGGAGATTTAAAGTGACCTGGAAGTAAAGTGGGATAATGGGAGCCTACGAGTCAGCATCTGTATTGAGATAATAATGTAGCATTTTCCCAAAATTACATTGGTGTGACAATTCCTAGATTGACTTTTTAACTTTCTCTCTTCAATAAGGAAAAACCACCTCTGATTTGTATCAGAGGATCTGACATTCCCTCTTTTATGGTATTTTCAGGATAGTGATTGGTAGGGAGGAAGATGTTAACTGTTACCACTATTTCTAGAGCTATGCTTTGGGGTCTTTGCGTACACTAATTATTCAAAGGGGATGAAAATATGGAAACTTATTTTCATACCTTAATACACTTAATATATCATTAAATACCTTAATATATTCAAGGTCAGCTAACATAGGGGATATGGAGGGCCTCACTTATGATGCCTGGTGCTATTTGTGCCTTCTACATTCACAAGTTCACTTTATCAATGAGGCTATTGTTGGACAAAGAAGGAAAGACCTTCTTGCTTTGTTTTAGGGGTGAAAGCAAAACAAAAACAAGGGACAATAAACAGGGCATATTAGGATACATGCCAATTATCTGGAAAATGACAGGGAAATGGTTGTGGGTATCTCTCTCAAGTGAAACCTCATAGAGGTGTTTATGGTTTTTCTTCTCTTTAGATGAGAAATTCTCCCTCACATTCTTGGAGGACAAGCAGGGTAGGGACAACTTTCAATACACAAACATAATAATTAGTTCCTGTTTTTTCCTGAGAAAAATGGACACAGAAACTACATGAACATAAACATAAAATCCTTTTCATACAAATAAAGTCAGATCTAAATCACTGAAGTAATATTTATTGTTCACAGATGGGTAAAGCCATTATAATTTTTTAAATGACTTCACTTAACTAATCTATTTATTTAATGCCATCCCACTTAAAGGACTAAAAAATTATCTTACTGAGTTAGAAAAATTATTAGCAAAGTTCATTTGAAAGAACAAAAGGTCAGGAACTTCAAAGGAACCAGGGAAAAAAGATGTAAAGGTAGCAGATTCAGCAGTATCAGACCTTAAACTGTGTTATGGGGTGAGACTGTTGCTGAAGACAAAGTGGATAATTTCAATTACTTTAAATTAATGTTTTCTTGTATAAATAAAGCCTATGTAGCCAAGAATAGAAGAAATGCAGAAAATTGGGGAAAGTCTTCATAGACAATCTCTCAGAAAACATATTATTGGGTTGGAATATTGTTGTGGTATAGGAAATGATGAGATGGTTGATTTAGAAAAACATGAAAACTATATAGATGTATATGGGTATGTATGTGTATGTTTATAGATATCTATGTGTATACATACACACATACACATATATAGTGGATATGTATGTGTATATGTATATTATATGTGTATATATGTATATGTTTATATACATATATATAAAAGCTTAATTGTAGGACAAGGGAAAAGGGAGGGGAGAAATAAAAAATAAAAAATGCACAGCAGAGAAAAAAAGAAAACCTACAAGGAAGCAAAGAAAAGCTGGGAAGCTTTGAAAACAATGTGTAAAATTTATTATGCAGGTTTTCTTGAAATGGAAAATTATTGTTTTATATTGAATCCTCTCCTATGTTCTATTGTGTTTTTCTTTTCTCATTTTGTGTTTAAGCTTAAAATAAAAAAAAATTTAAAAGTCTTTATTTATTGACATGTTTATATATGAATGTAGGCATGTATGTATATATTAAATAGCAGACAACATTAATTCTTTTACATTCCTCAGAGTGAGATATAAAACACTTTTATATATTATTCTTAGAAACAAAACCACATCCTTATACAAATAATAAAAGGGATAGAGATTTACAGAGGCTAGACATTATGGAAAGTTGAAATTTTCTTTGCCCTGTTGCTATTCATTCATTTTGCAATTGTGTCTGACTCTTTGTGAGCCTATTTGAGGTTTTCTGGGCAAAGATACTGAAGCAATTTCCCATTTCCTTCTCCATCTCATTTGACAGATGAGGAAACAGGCAAACAGGATCACACAGCTTGTGACTGAGGCCAGTGTTGAATTCAGGAAGATGAGTCTGCCTGAATTCAGGCCTGGCACTCTATCCATGGTGACACTTAACTGGACTTTTCTTGGCCCTAACAGAAGGTTTTAATTCCCACCTCTGTTCAAATGTCAGACTTTTTTGAAGTGTTGGCTCTGTAGCTTTTATAGACTCTGGGGGTCCTAATTCCAACTTATACTCACATTGAGGAGTTGGGACCCCCAGAGCAAGGTTAGCTTGCTATATCTCCCCCTTATGGTTCTAAGATTTCCTCTGAGGAGATGAGGTTATTCTTTTTAAATCTATTAGCTCAAGCACTTATGCTGAGATGTTCTCAATATAAATCACCTGAGATTTGTGCCCCAGTATCATTTAATCAATTCCTATCAATTAACTTTTACAAAAGAGAGAAAAGATATAGCAAGAATCTAAGTACATATACGTCTCTCCAAATTGGGGTGGGGGCACATTCTCCCCTATGTCTCTTTGATCTCTGGGGAGATGGGCTTAAGTTTCAGCTGGATACTGTAAAGCATTCACCCCACCAAATTGACTTCCAAACTAGCCTAGTCAATAGACAAAGTCAGTCTCTTACTTGCACAAAACAATACCTGTATAAGTTCTAGTTTCTGGACGTTGAGTAGCACACTCTCCCAGCCTTTCGATATTCATCAGATTACAGGTGTCTTCAATACTCCTTCACCTAAGAGCATTGAAAAACAGACACCACAAAGACAGAAGCAACAGTACAAGGAATGTCCTTGGGCCTCAACTCCGGTGAGAGAGGACAGAGGGTCCTCCCCCACTCAAAGGTTGGTACCAACTTCTTCTTCTCACTAGAATTTAACCAAGTAACAAAAACATAATACTGCCCCTTTTCCCATAGGAATTTTGCCTTCTGTTTGCACACTCAGTTCTAATTCAGCAGCTAAATAAAAAGCACATAGTAAGACGACTAGAAATAACCACAGATTACCTTGCATGCTTCAAAGGGGAGAAAGAAAGGCCTTCATTATGCATGCCTGGAAGCAGGATGGCCAAGCAATGCCCATGAGTTGGCATCAGGCAGGACCTTGTTCAGATGCCATGGATGGGACTCCCATTGGACAGCCCCCCATTACATTTACCTTTGCTGAACTGCTTTTTCTCTCTCTTTTTCTTCTTGCTCTTGTAAGGGATAGGTTTCTGACAGGAGATGAGAGAAGGGCTGTACTGAGAAATGTAGGTACCATAAAAACAAAAAATATAAATAAAATTGTATTTTCAACAACTTTGTATGAAAGATAAAAATTATACCCCTGATACTTAAAATTTGTATTCATATCATTTGGATTTTTTCATCATTTTCATTTCTTAGTATATTCTATCTCCTCCCCTCCTCTCCCCGAAAGTTACTTCTAATAAAGAATTTTAAAAAGCTCAGCAAAAATTAATCAATATTTCAACAGATTCTGACCATACATGTAGTCTTCTGTACCTGTAAGAGGCAACCTCTGCATTACTGCTTCTCTGCAAAGAAAGTAGGGAAGCGCATTTTCTTATCTCTTCTTTGGGACCAAGTTTGTTGTTTTTGGAGGCTGAGGAAGACATCCTAAGCCCGGGTACCAGCATGGCATAAGTGAGAGAACCAGCACAGTAATAATAACTAGCATGTAAATAGCTCTTTAAGTGTTTTATATATGTTAATTCATTTGATCCTCAGAACAACCACAATAGGTACGTGCTATTATTATCCCCATTTTATATATGAGGAAAGTAAGATATAGAGAAGTTAAGTGACTTGCCCAGGGTCACACAACTACCAAGCGTCTGAGACTGAATTTGAACTCAGGTCTTCCTGAATCAAAATTCTTTGCTCTATCCACTGAGCCACCAGTGTTATAAAAGGTGTTCTGAACATGTAAGGATACAGTTGTCAAACAGAGCAAAAAATGCATGTTGATAAGTATGGTTCTGCTTCTACAGATTTAATTTTTTTTAAGATATCGTGATCAACAGGAAAGTGGTCACCGTACCTCTGTTATGTCTAGAACCAACTGTTGCTGGACTGATTCCAGTTACTGTAGGATTAATCCCAGTCTATTTAAAGTATCAGTAGGATACTGTAAGTAAAATGTTAGGACCCAATATTTGAAAACTTTGACTATCTATGTAGCTAGTGCAGAAAGGCTTGCCAAAAAAATAGAAGCAAGAGGTAGCAGTCAATATCAAGAAAGCAGTAGGTCTTGAAAGTGAGAAACGGATGCAGAGCAGTGCAGCTTTGGTGACTCTATGATTCCATAAAAATTGAAGAACTGGTTGAAAAAAGAAGTTTAACAATTTGGAAAGACTTTAGAATTCTGATCAAAGAAATGATAAGCTTCAAAAAGACTGGACATGAAACATACCACTCACCTCCTGCAGGAGAGGTGAAGAACTTAAAATACAGGAGTAAACAATTTTAGGCATGGCCAATGTGAAAACTGGTTTTACTGGACCATGCATGTTTGTGATGAGCATTTGGGAGATTTTGTTTGTTTAGGGAATATTCTTTTTCTTGGGATGGATTACTTTTTTTAAAAGTTCAGAAAGAGAATAGACATTTTCTCATTGAATAAGAAGGATATGGGATGTACTCAAGGAGCAGTTCTCACAGAATACATCTTATTGACTCTGCACCCTTTCAAGACTGATCTAGGAAGATTACCTTATCTGGGCTTGGAGATCTCAGAACTAGAAGGAGTAGACATGTCAGTTGACACAAAAATATTGTAACTTAACTTTGGAATAAAAATTTTCATCCTACCATCTCTATTTCCTTTGCCTTACAGATTTTAAAAAATGCTCAGTCTCAATTGACACAGCTTGGTCCTTGTAGGTATTCTTAAATTCCGGTTCTTCTAATGAATAACTGTTGATTAATGGCAACATTTAAGTCCAAGTGTTGCTATTATTATTGAGAGTACTGCCATCTTCCCAGCCTCAACTCCATATTCTCTCATCCCCATATCAAATATGTTACCAAGACCTGTTGATTTTATCTCCACAGCGTCTCTCCCATATATTCCCTTCTCACCTCTAAAACTGACACCATCCTACTGTAAGCCTTCATTGCCTTAACTTTTGAGCCCATCTCCCAATCAGCCCTCAAAATAATCTTCCTAAAGTCCATGTTCCCCTTCCCCTACAACCCACCACCCACTTAATAAACCGCAGTGTCTCTCTATCATCTCTAAGATCAAATATAAAATCCTCTGTTTGGTATTAAAAGTTCTTCATACCTTGGTCCTTTCCTACTTTTCCAATATTTTTACACTTCATTCTCCATGTGTCCACCCACCCAATCTAGTGACACTGGCCTCCTTGTTTGTCCTTGAACAAGATAAAGCAAATTTCTTCAGTTTTCATTGATTCTTTCCCATGCCTGGATTATTTTGCCTCCTCTTCACCTTCTGGCTTCCCTGGTTCCCTTCAAGTCCCAGCTAAAACCATACTTTCTATAGCAAGCCTTTCTCAATTCCCTTTAATTCTAGCGATTATTTCCAATTTATCTTGAGTAGAGTTTTCTTGTACATAGTTGTTTGTATGTTGTCTCACTCTTCTCCTCGCCACCTTGGACTGTGAATGTCTTGAGAAAAGAAGCTCATTTTTGCCCTTCTTTGGATCCCTAGCACTTAGCACAATGCCCAGAACATAGGAGGCACTTTAAAATATCTATTAACTGACTGACAGTATGCATCTACAATGCATATTGCATAGTGTCAAAACTAGGGAGATACTAACATGTGTGAACTGTCAGACTCTGATCAGATATTAATATGAACCAGAACACAGTGCCAACAATTCAAGATGCTCTACCTGGATTGTCTGTTAGGCAGTCAGAGGTTTTTACTGTTAGATTTATATAGTAGTTCTGATGGGGTGCTTGGGTGCCTGTGCTTGGACCCCAATTCTAAAATTATATTTCTCTCTAAAAACCACATTTCTCTCTAGTCTCAAAACACTATCACTGGTGGTTTCTCCCCAGCTCAAGGACAACCTACCCTAGCAAAACTTTTATCTCTCTTCCTGATACAGTAGCCAGCCGCACCTATAGAATTTATTAGTTTGAACCAGCTGTGTACTAGCTGAACTGGCTGTGTATTGGATCACAAAGATATATACTACTCACGGACCAATCATATGTATCCTAGAGTTAGACATATGTATACTCCCTTATGTTTTATCTTGTCTAAGAAGACATTGATGATGGCAGCCCGAGTATTTCTCAGTCAGTCCTGTTAGTTGACTTAGTGATGTTTCAGACTTAAAATCACACCTCCATGTAGCCTGCCTTGGGCTATTTCCCAGTGAACTCTGGACAAAATATCTGCACAGTAGATGCTAAAAGTGCATGTTCCTTTAAGAACTAGCTACTCCTTAACCACTCCCTAATCCCACCCTGAATCACCTAGTTAGCATACTTGGCATATGTTATACTACAGAATAACCTATATAAACTTTACCTGTACCCTTTTTAAATCACAGGTTCCCAAAGAACTCCTGCTGATGAAAAGGAGAACAGTAAATCTTTACCACCTTGATTTCCAGAATGCTTGAGTCCATGAATTCATTCCAGATGACACTCCCCTGTACTCTGGTTTCTCCCCACCCTTTTCCCAACCCTCATCAGCTCCTATCACATTCCAGTGGTAGAAGCAAAGTAGAATAAACTTTCATCTTTTCAAGTTGGATTTTATCAGCTTGAGAGTACACTTGAGATTATCTCAAGGGTACCCACCACTTTACAATGGTTAATTGAGAAATTAATTGGAGATATGAATTATCTGGCAGTGTTGGTTTAGCTAGGTGTCCCCATTGTTTGGGATTTGTATTTTTTTTAATTTTAATTTTCAGGTCCAAATCCTCTCCTTTCCTTCACCTTTCCCTCACCCTTTGAGAAGGTAAGAAATTCAGTACCCATTGTGCATATGAAGTGATGCAAAACATTTTTCCACATTAGTCATGTTGTGGGGGAGGTCAGGAAAGCAAGAAAAATAAAGAGGTTTAAAAATATGTTTCAATCTGCACTGAGTCCATCAGTTTTCTATCTGGAAGCGGATAACATTTTTTTATTTCAAGTCCTTTGGAATTATCATAGATTGTCATATTGATCAGAATGTCTAAATCTTTCACAGTTGATTATCATGTAAATATTGTTTACTGTGTGCAATGTTCTCCTGATTCTGTTCATTTCACTTTGCATTAGTTCCTATAAACTTTCCTAGGTTTTTCTAATACCATTCCCTTCATCATTTCTTACAGCACAACAGTATTCTATTACAACAAAAAACATATAATTATAATAGATACAGAAAAAGCTTTTGACAAAAAACAATACGCATTCTTATTAAAAACACTAGAAGGCATAAGAATAAATGGAGCATTTCTAAAGAAGATAAGTAGCAACTATTCAAAACCAAGAGCCAGCATAATCTTTAGTGGGAATAAACTAAAAGCTTTTCCAATGAGATCAAGAGTAAAAGAAGAATGTCCATTATCACCATGATTATTCAATATTTTACTAGAAATGCTAGCTATAGCAATAAGACAAGAGAAAGAAATTGAAGGAATAAAAAATGGCACAAGGAAATGAAGCTATCACTTTTTGCAGATTATATGATACTATAATTGTCGTTATATGATTATAGAGTATCCACTGAAAACCTAGTAGAAACTATTAACAACTTTAGCAAAGTTGCAAAACAAAAAAGAAAGCCACATAAACCATCAGCATATCTATACAACAAACCCCAACAGGAAGAGATAGCAAGAGAAATTCCACTTAAAATCACTGCAGACAGTATAAAATACTTGAGTATCTACCTGCCAAGACACACATGGGAAATATTCAAACAAAATTATAAAACACTTCACACAAAGATATCTAAACAATTGGAGAAATATTAGTTGTTCATGGATAGGCTAAACCAATATAATAAAAAATTAGAATACTACCTAAATTAATTTACTTATCCAAACTACAAAGAATCATTTTGTAGAGCTAGAAAACATAATAAAATCCATCTGGAGGAATAAAGGTCAAGAGTATCAAGGGAATTAGTGGGGGGAAAATTAGCGGGGGAAAAAATGAAGTTAGAAGGCAAACTATACTACAAAGCAGTAATCACTAATATGGTATAACATATGGATAACAAATAGAGTGATGGATCAATGGAATATAGAAGCAAATGATCACAACAGCCTAGCGTCTGATAAACCCAAAAATTCCAGGTGCTGGAGCAAAAACTCTCAATTTGACAAAAACTGCCAGGAAAGATGGAAAGGAGTCTGGCAGAAACTAGGCATAGACTAACATCTCACAGTACATACCAAGACAAGCTCAAAATGAATACATGATTTAGACATAAAGGGTGATATCATAAATGAATTAGGAGAGTATGGAAAAAATTGTCTGTCAGATCTATGGATAAGACAAGAGTTCATGACCAAACAAGAGATAGGGAGGTTTATGGGGAGTAAAATGGATAATTTTGATTACTAAATCTAATAGGGTTTGCACAAACAAAACCAATGAAGTCAAAATTTGAAGGAAAGTAGGGGAAAGATATTACAGAAAGTTTTTGACAGACCTTGGGGTAATTGAGCAGCCAATCTGGTTCTCAGTCTTGAGTAGGGGTCCTGGGGTAAGGAGAAGCACTGGTGTGGTGGAACTGGTAGAGGCTCAAGAGAGGGAATACTATTCACAGATCCTGGCCAGAAAAGAGTGCTTGTGGTTGCTCCCCCACCAGACTGCAGGCCAGGAAAAGAGTAAACTCCTCTCCCTTGATTGTGCCACCTTGCAGGAACTAAGAATTTACAGGTCCCTAGAGTATACCTTCCACTTGACAAAGGACTCAAAAGTCAAGTAATTGGGAAAATGCCCAAAAATGGGGGAAAAAAAGACTATAGAAAGTTACTTTCTTGGTGAAAAGGTATTTTTTTCCATTCTTTTGAATGAGGAAGAACAAAGCTTACCATCAGAGGAAGATATCAAAACTTTGAAGTACCACACCACAGCTGTCAGATCAGCTAAGATAACAGAAAAATACGATGACAAATGTTGGAAGGGATGTGGAAAAATTAAGACATTAATGCAACGTTGGTCAGGTTGTGAACTGATCTAACCATTCTGGAGAACAATATGGAACTATGCCCAAAGGGTTATAAACTGCATGTCCTTTAACCCAGCAATACTGCTTCCAGATCTGTAGCCCAAAGAGATCAAAGGAAAATGGAAAAGGACCCATTTGTACAAAAATACTTATAGCAGCTCCGGCAATAAACTGGAAACTGAGAAGATGCCCATCAATTGGGGAATATTTGAACAAACTGTGATATATGCTTGTGATAGATTTTTGATACTGGTAATTTGATTTTCTTTGTTCTTTTTTTTATTTTATTCGTTAGTGCTCTATTTTTTCCCCAATAAAACCAGCTCCTGGTTTTATGTGTTAATTCAATAATTTTTGGCTTTTTACTTTCAGTTTTGTTCATTTCTCATTTGATTTTTAGGGGTTCTATTCTGGTATTTAAATAGGGATTTTAAATTTGTTATTTGGGGGAGGGTACTTACATGCCCAATTGATTGATCTGTTCTTTCTGTCTTTTATTGATGCAAGCATTTAGAGATAAAAATTTTTCTTAAGTACTGCTTTGGCTGCATCCTACAAATTTTGATATATTGTCTCATTGTTGTCATCATCTTTGATGAAATTATCATTTGTTTCTATGATTTGTTCTCTGACCCATTCCTTCTTTAGTGTTATATTATTAAGTTTCCAATTATATTTTAATCTATTGTAATGTAATTTTATTTAATGTAATTCTTATTGCATTATGATCCAAAGAGAGTACATTTAATATTTCTGTTTTGCTGCATTTGTTTATGAAGTTTTTATGCCCTAATACATGTTCAGTTTTTGTGAAGGTGTTATGCACAGCTGAGAAAAAGGTATTCTTTTCAATTTTCTCCAGAAGTCTGTCATATCTAATTTTTCTAAAATTCTATTCATCTCCTTAATTTTTCACTCGTTTATTTTAAAGATATATCTAGGTCTAAGAGAGGTAAACTTTAGTCCTCCAATAGAATAGTTTCACTGTTGTTGTTTGTCTTTCATTTTCAAAGAGGGCCAATGACCTCAAAGGATAATAATGTTTTGACTCATGCATGAATGGATTTAAGTGAGGCAGAGTTGCACAGTCATCAACCTCACTCTCTTCCAGAGTTATTAAAGTCCAGTGGCAAGATAAAAGTCAAGACAACTGGTGATGGCCCAGAATGGAGTAGATGATCTTTGTGTCTTTGATATTTGATCAAGCTCTAAGCACTCCACAGCACCTGTGTCAACAATCTTCCTACCCATTGAAATAAATTCTCCTCATCCATCCTTGCCACCAAGAGAAGTCTTCACATGCTTGGAGGAGATGATGAGGTGCTTGTGTGCTTGTGCTTGGACCCCAGTTCCAAAATCACATTTCTCCCTTGTTTGAAAACACTATCCCTGACAGTTTTCTTCCCAGCCTAAGGAAACTATGGCTAGCAATAACTCATGAGTGGACCCCAGTAAAACAAATTATCTTTCCCTATCACAAGAATAAACTGACCTCTGTAGAATTTCCCTTGTGTGAACAAGACTATCTTGTATCAGCAGAACTATCATGTACTGATTCTCACAGTTACTGCATACAATCCAGAGGACAAGCTATAGATGTCAACTCCTGAAGCTATCTTGTTACAGATTTAACAGACCAAAACCACACCCCTTAGAAACTTCTTCCCTTGGTTTCCAGTAATGAAGGATGCCAGTGATCAAGGTTATAAGTTATCACCTAATTAGCACATCTGCCAGATAATCCACATTTTTCCTATGTAAGCTTTAACATCATTCCTATTAAGCTGCAAGTTTCTTAAGGAGCTCTGCCCACCATATTGACATTACAATAAACCTTTGCCACCTTGACTTAAAGAATGCTTGAGTCCATGAATTCATTCCAGATGATGCTCTCCTGTACTTCAGTCTTTGAGGGGTCTCCAAACCCCTTAAACTGCATCATAGACACCCTTCAATTTACCAACAGGATTAAGGCCCATTGGTTACCCTCAACCTGATTTGGCTCATCTGCTGACACAGTTCACTAGGGTGTAGCCTCTATGCGTACTACAGCTTCTTGGAGTCACAGGTAAGAGCTGAATGCCAGGTAGACACCAAAGGTGAATGAGCAACCCTGAAAAGGGCTCAGCAAGCCTTCACACCAGAGGTGCTAGTCCCCCTTGAATACACTGTGTACCCCTATTTTCTCCTGTAACTCATTTACCTTTCCCTTCAAAAATTTGCTAGGCCATTTGGTACATATGTGTAATATGTTTCAATATGTTCAGTATTGATATTAAGTCATCATCTATGGTATGTTTTAGCAAAATGTAGTTTTCCTGAATATCTCTTAATTAGGTCTATTTTTGCTTATGCTTTTTCAGAGGTTATAATTGTTATTCCTGTCTTTTTTACTTCAACTGAAGCATAATAGATTTTTCTCCAGCCTTTTGTTTTAACTCTGTCTTTCTGTTTTAAGTTTGTCTTTTGTAACCAACATATTACTGAATTCCATTCTGCTATCCTCTTCCATTTTATAGGTGAGTGCATCCATTTCACATTCATGGTTATGATTGCTAACTGTGTATTTTTCTCCATCCTATTTTCTTTTATTTATCCTTCTCTTCTTTACCTTGTCCCTTCCTCTAAAGACTATTTTGCTTCTGACCACTGTTTCCTTTAGTCTACCCTCCCATTTATCACCCTCTCCCTATTCTACCCTATTTCCCTGTTGGGTAAGATTAATTTTTAAACCCAACTCTGTGTGTGTGTGTGTGTGTGTGTGTGTGTGTGTGTGTGTGTGTGTGTACTCTTCCTTTCTTGAAACACTTCAGATGATAGTGAGGTTCAAGTGTTTCCTGCTCTCCCCCACCAATTTCCCTTCCATTGTAAAAGCTCTTCCTTGCACACATCTTTTATGTGAGATAATTTTCCCCATTCTTCCTCTCCCTTTTCTCTTCTCCTAGCACATCCTTCTTTCTTACCCTTCCATTCTTTTTTTGACATCATCCCAATATAAGTACCCCCACATTCAATCTCCCTGTCTAAATAAGCTTCTTCTAATTGCCCTACTGATGATAATGACCTTACAGGTTACATGTAACATCTTCCCATGTGGAAATATACATAGTTTAACCTTGGTAAATTATTATGATCTCTCAGCCTTGTTTATCTTTCTGTGCTTCTCTTGAATCTTGTGTTTGAATGTCAGATTTTCTATACAATACTTGTCTTTTCACTGGTAATGCTCAAAATTCCTCTATTTTACTAAATTTCCATTTTCCCCCTATAGGACAATACTCAGTTTTTCTGGAATGTTACTATTGGCTATAAGCCTAGTTTCTTTGCCTTCCAAAAATCATATTCCAAGTCTTCTGCTCTTTTATAATTACAGCCACTAAATGTTGTGTGACTCTGACTGTGGCTCCACATCATTTTAAGTATTTCTTTTCTAGCTATTTTCAACATTTTCTCCTTGACCTGGGAACTCTGGATTTTGGCTAAAATATTACTAGCATTTTTCATTTAGGGATTTCTTTCATGAGATAATTGGTGGATTCTTTCAATTTCTACTTTACCCTTCCTTGGATTCTAAGATAGTTGGGTAGTTTTTCCTAATAATTTCTTGAAATTATATGACGTCTAGGCTCTTTTTTTGGTCATGGCTTTCAGGCAGTCCAAATAATCTTAAATTATCTCTCCCCAATCTTATTTCCAGGTCAGTTGTTTTTCTTGAGATATTTCACATTTTCTTATATTTTTTTCAGTCTTTTGACTTGGTTTTATTGTTTCTTGATGTCTTATGGAATCATTAACTTTCACCTGTCAATTCTAGTTTTTAAGCAGTGATTTTCTTCAGTCTTTTTTGCACCTCTTTTACCAAGATGTTAATTCTCTTTTAATAATTTTCTTTCATAGTACTTGTTTCTTTTCCCAATTTTTCCTCTCTAGCTATTTGATTTTTTAAAAGATCTTTTTTTTGCTTTTTCTTTAACCTTGTAGCTCTTCTACAAATTCCTATTGGGCTTATGACCAATCTGCACTTTTCTTTGAGGCTTTGTTTGTGGATGTTTTCAAGTCATTGTCATCTCGTGAGTTTGTGTCTTGCATTTTCCTGTCACCATAGTAACTTTCTGTAGTTAGGTTCTCTTTTAGCTTGCTCATTTTCCAGCCTATTTCTTTACTTTGAACTTTGTTAAATTCAGGCTCTGCTCATCTTGAGGGGGAGGTGAGTGAGTAACTGGTCTCAGCTTCTGTCTAGTATGTCCTTCTGCTTTCACAGCTCAGTCTGGAAGTCTGAAGGTTTTGGGTGCCTCTAAAGTGGTATAATCCTAAAAGAGGTCTTGTCACTGCCTTCTTGGTCTGTGTCCTGCTCCTGAGGCAGGGTCTCTGCTCCCTAATGGCTGCAACTACTCCTTTCCCCCTAGAACTGTGACACAAAACTGGGATGAGAAAAAGAATTGCAAAATGGTCACCCCAATCTCTCTCTGACAGGGTGTTCAGTTCCCTTCCCATCCCTGGGCACTGGTGCCACTGATGTCTCCACTGTTGCTCCCCAGTACTTTCACCTGCTTCAACTACTACCTGGTGTCACTTCTACCTTGCCATGCTCTCACATAGCCATCAGTCCATTGTCTACAGACCTCTCTGTCTGCCCCAGGCTGGAAAATGACTCACTGTGACTTTTTCTTATCTTTCTCACCAGAATTCTGTCTAATGTTTTCCATAGTCATGTTATAGGAGAAGTTTTGAGGAAGGTTTGGTAGTCATGACATTTTATTTTGCCATCTTAACTCTGCCTTTTCCTTAATGTTTTGGAAAGATACTAGAAAAATATGAGGAGAGATTGATAAAAAGTATTAGATCAATTATGGCAGTGGTCTCCAAACTTGTTTGATTATACATCCTTACAAATAAGAAATAAACTTTTAGCATTCTCAATATGTATGAATTTACTAATTTATAAATTACTTAAATGCACAGCTTTATTAATAAGCATGTACATTATAAAATCTATACAAAAATAAAAATTTCTAAAGGGTAACAGAAAGATGAAATAATATTTGCTCCGATTTGTTCAATAGGAAGCTAGTAGAGTTTATTGAGAAGGGAATTGGCATGGTAAGATCCGTGCTTTATTAAAAATCATGTTGACATACAAAAATATTCATAGCAGCTCTTTTTGTGGTGGCAAAGAGTTGGAATTTATGGGAATGCCCATCAATTGAGAAATGGCTGAACAAGTTGTAATACATGAATGTAATGGAATACTATTGTGCTATAAGAAAAGATGAGCAGGTGGATTTCAGAAACACCTGAAAAGACTTACATGAACTGATGCTTAGTGAAGAGAACAGAACCAGGAGAACATTATACACAGTAAAAGCAATGTTGTGCAATGATCAACTTTGATAGACTTGACTCTTCTCAGCAGTACAATGATCTAAGACAATTCCAAAAGACTCATGATGGAAAATGCTACCCACATCCAGAGAAAGAACTGTGGAGCCTGAATGCAGATCAAAGCATCCTATTTTCTCTTTTTTGTTCTTTCTCACGATTTTTTCTTCTGTTCTGATTCTATTTTCACAACATGACTAATGTGGAAATACGTTTAATATGACTCTGCATGTACAGCCTATATCAGATTGCTTGCCATCTTGGGGAAAGGAGAGGGGAGGGAAGGAGAAAAATATTTGGAACTCAAAATCTTATAAAAGTGAATGTTGAAAACTGAAAAAAAATGTTGACAGCTGTATAAAGGATAAATTAGAGTAAGGAGAAACTTGTGAGAGGAAAAACAATTAGGGGGCTATTGTAATAGTTCAGGCAAGAACTAATGAGGGCTTGGACTGGGATGGTGGATGTGAGAATGAAGAGAAGATGTGAAAGATATGGAGGCAGATTTAGTAATTGACTTGATTTGTAAAGGCAGCTAAGGGGTATAGTGAATTGAGCACTAGACTTAGTCAGGAAAACGAACTCAAATCCTGCCTCAAATTACTTACTGGTGTGTGTGACCTTGGGTAAGTTGCTTAGCCTCTCTTAGCCTCAGTTCCCTCATCTGTAAAGTAGGGATAATAATAACATCTGCCCACAGAGTTGTTTTGAGGATCAAAGAAATTAATAAATACTTGCTATTGCTATATTAGGGGAAATGAGGACTCAAAGGTGAGACTGAGGTATTAGCTAGCTACCCTTTATATAGTGCTTTAAGGTTTTCAAAACACTTTATAAATATTGATTTAGTTTATCCTGAACTTGTGATATCCTGAATGACAGATGGGATGGTGATGACCTTGACAGTAAGAGGGAAGTTTGGAAGATGGGTGGATTTTGGGGGTAAAGATATTGTAATGTGACCTGTGATTCAGATCACAATCCATCCATACCTGCTCATCCTGTGTGACTCACTATCCCACCCCAAAAAGGGAGGAGAAAGATGGGGTTTTCACTCACTAGTCACTGCCTCATAAACACAGAACTTACCTCTGAGCCTCTGTGAAGGGTGCCTGCCCTGCCTACCAGACGATCTGGGACAAGGAAAGGATGCAGAATTTTCCCTATGATACATGAGCAACTGCTATGGGTACAGTTAGTTTATTTTTTAACTGCCGGGAAGAGCCAACACTTGGCTCAGGGATAGGAGGTCAGAGTTTGCACAATAGGAACATGATGGGAAGTATTGGGGGAGAAAGGTAGGTATTGAAAACAAGGTCCCAAATTGACTATTTCAGTGAGAGTGGAATGTGATCTGCCTTCCCACCCCCCATTTGATTAATCATTGTTGTAGCTGAATGAATTGGATTTAAGTGAGGGAAGGCTGCGCAAAATCACCAGCCTCAATCTCTCCTTTGGAGTCCTTTGGGTCCTGCGGCAAGATATAGATCAGGATGGCTGGAGATGGCCCCAGATACAATGGGAGACTTGGCCTTTTTAAGCTAAGGTCTTTAACAGGTTCCAGTTTGAATGCCCATTCAGAGATTAAGGCTAGGTAAGAAATGAGATAGAGAATGGCCTCTTTTACCTAGTCAAAAAAATATGTATATATTACAGGGAAATACCCTCAGGGTTTCTGGCCAAAACAGAAACAATTGCTATTTCCATTCTCTCTGAGACAATTGGAGCTGAACACAATGACCAAATAGGGCTTGGCCTGGCACTTATTGTTGGCCAAACAATGAGAACCAGAGTGATTTGAGTTTAAGGCGTGGTCCTTAGGAAAGAAATCTAGCCCCTAAACCTCCGAATAGCTTGCAAGGTCTCAGCAATCAAAATTTACATTCTTTTGGGCAGAGCACCCTCACATAGAGGATACCCTATTTTGACAGAGGGAAGGAAAGGAAAAGAAGAAAGAGAGAGAGAGAGAAGAAAAGAAAGAAAAAGAAAGGAAGGAAGGAAGAAAGAAAGGAAGGAAGGAAGGAAGGAAGGAAGGAAGGAAGGAAGGAAGGAAGAAAGAAAGAAAGAAAGAAAGAAAGAAAGAAAGAAAGAAAGAAAGAAAGAAAGAAAGAAGGAAAGAAAGAAAGAAAGAAAGAAAAAGAAAGAGGAGGTCATACTACCCTTTGGGATAAGACCATAGCCCTTCTGGGATTATGCCCAGCCATCTATTTTGGAGACCACTAGACTGATCTCAAGCTATTCATTGACAATTGTCAATTTTGTCAAACCTCTATTAAATGTATGGATTGTGCAGTATCCTAGCAAGGAGTATACACCGACGCAGAGAAAATGGAAGCACTCCTTAATTGTTCATGTCCAAGGAACCTACAAAATTCAAAAATCATTCTAGGATCTAGGGGTTATTCTCACCAATTTGTAAAGAATCATGTTGCTAATGATAAACTGAATGATCTTACCTGTGGATATATGATTAGAGAGAACCAAAAATAGAAGGTCATGAGAGGCGCATAAAGTCTTAACTCTATCATTTGGAGATCCTTGGATTAAGATACAATAATAGTACCTATGCTCTTCATGGGAAGCATGTTAAAGATGAGGTTATATTTCTTGCAAAGGTCAACATATTACAGGTAACTGTGAAGAAGTTTTTAGAGATGTGATGAATTGCCTTACACATGTAACATTTTTGGCCTATGTAGATCTAAGCAAGACTTTTGTCCTATATACAGATTCTAGCTTAGAAGGCTTAGGGTCCTAAGTCTTGTACCAAAGTTCTTGTCTTATACTAAGAGAATGATGGCCATCAGAAACTGATTGCTTTTGACAGTAGAAGACTTAGTGACAGAGAACTAAGAGACTCACAATCCCACATATAAATTCAAGCTCTTAGCTTTGAAGTGAGTTGTCATCAAAAAATTCAAAGATTTTAAGTATGAGCTGTCACCAAAAAATTCATAGACTACAAGTATAAGAAAAAACTAATGTGGATACTGGTGTTCTGTCTCAAAAAACCACGTGGCCCTAAAACTATAGTAACACCTAAGGATGGAAGCAAGGCTATAGGTGATACCCAAGGAGCTGGTCAAAATCAAATGCCAGTGTAGCTAAGGGTTGGAGACTTCTACCAACCAGCATTTCAACAGCATATGTGAACGTTGTTTAATCAAACCAACAAATTTTGCCTCAGTTGTCTAGAGGAGGGAGCAGATAGTTGATAAAGGACTGTAAGAATAACACAAATCAAGAAACAAGGAAATGAAGCTAAACAAGTCAAATGTTATTCCCTGGAAAGTACCTAATCGGCAAGAAAATTGCAGAAATTAGAGCTATGTAACTGATCCCTTACAAAGTACTAGAAAACTATTAGTGCTACCCAGTGCATGTCCATCTATGACCATGAAATCACTATGTGATAACTTTCTATAAATAGAACAAGAAACAACCCCAGAGCTATTTTAATACAGCAAGAACTCATTTATTGGCTTATAATGGCAGCAGGTATCATAGAGCATAAGAATTGCATTTGAGATGCTTAAAGAAGTATCATCAGCTCCCCCAGTAGATAAATGGTCAAAGGATATGAACAGGCAGTTTTCAGAGGAAGAAATTAAAGCTATCTATAGTTACATGAAAAAATGCTCTAAATCACTATTGATTAGAGAGATGCAAATCAAAACAATTCTGAGATACCACATCACACCTATCAGATTGGCTAACATGACAAAACAGGAAAATAATAAATGTTGGAGAAGATGTGGGAAAGTTGGAACTAGTACTAATTCTTTGTTGGTGGTGCTGTGTGTTGATCCAACCATTCTGGAGAGCAATTTGGAGCTATGCTCAAAGGTCTATAAAAATAGGTATACCCTTTGACCCAGTAAAGCCACTTCTAGGGTTGTATCCTAAAGAGATCATAAAAATGGGAAAAGGCCCCACATGTACAAAAATATTTATAGCAGCTCTCTTTGTGGTGGTCAAGAACTGGACATTGAGGGGATGCCCATCAAATGCGGGATGACTGAACAAGTTGTGAAACATGAATGTAATGGAATACTATTGTGCTATAAGAAACGATGAGCAGGTGGACTTCAGAAAAACCTGGAAAGAAAGACTTATATGAACAGATACTGAGTGAAATGAGCAGAACCAGGAGAACATTGTTCAGTCACAGCCACAGTCTGTGATGACTGATTTTGATAGACTTAGCTCTTCTCAGCAATGCAAAGATCTAAGACAATTCCAAAGGACTCATGATGGAAAATGCCATCCACATCCAAAGAAAGAACTATGGTGTCTGAATGTAGAGCAAAGCAGACTATTTTCTTTGCTTTTTGTTTTGTTTTTATTTTGTTTTGTTTTTTTCTTTCTCATGGTTTCTCCTATTCATAATAATTCTTCTATATAACATGAGTAATGTAAAAATATGTTTAATAGGAATGTATATGTAAAGCCTATATCAGATTGCAGACCATGGGGGGGAGGGGCGGGTAGGGATTTAAAACTTATGGAAGTAAATGTTGAAAACTAAAAATAAATAAACAATAAAAAACAAAATGAATAAAAAGAAGCATTATCAACTCATGCTAATGAGGCAGTTAGGTGGCAAAGTGGATTCCAGTGGATGTGGAGTCAGAAGTTCTAAGTTCAAATCTGGATTCAGACACTTAGTAACTTTGTGACCCTGGATAAGTCAAACAGCTATCTGCCTCAGTTTCCTCATCGGTTAAAAGAAGATAATAATAGCACTTAGGGCCCAGGGATCTAGTGAGAATCAAATGGGATAACATTTTTAAAATGTTTAACACAGTTGGCTGATCAATAATAGTTGGCTAACAAATACTTGTTAATTCTTTTTAATTTGAAAAATATTCAAATATATTTAAAATAACACTCGAGGCAATTATTTAGCATAGCGGAGTGCTGGGCCTGGAGTCAGAAGAGTTATCTTTCTGAGTTCAAATCTGGCCTTAGACACTAGCTTTGTGACCCTGGACAAGTCACTTAACCATATTTGCCCCAGTTTCCTCATCTGTCAAATGATCTGGAGAAAGAAAATGGCGAACCACTCCAGGATCTTTGCCAAGAAAACACCAAATGGGACCACAGAAAATCAGACGTGTCTGAAAAATGGCTAAACAACAACAGCAAAATAACATTTAAAATATTAAACCTTTTGTTTAGAACTTGTATGCATTGATTACTTTTAATTCCTGTTAGAAGACTGTGAGAATATAAGCCAGAATTTTAATAGTGATTAGGTAGTGAATACAATGTGGGGAAAACTTAGTTTTGAGTCAAAGGATATGTTCAAATCCTACTTCTTCCATTTGCTACCTATGAGACCTTGGTCAAGTAACATCCTTTCTGGAAATCTGTGTCCTGCCTCCATCACTTACTAGTCTCATGATCTTGGAGAAGATTCCTCACTTCTTTAGGGCTCCATTTCCTTAAATGTAAAATTACAGGGTTGGACTAGATATCGTTAAAAGTCTCTTCCAGCTCTAAATCTATAATCTGTTTGGCAATTTTTTTTAGAGGCATACTCAGGGTCACATAGCTAGTAAGTGACTCAGGCCTCTGAGCTCAGGTCCTTCTGACTGCAAGGCTGGTACTCTATTCACGGTGCCACCTAGCTGCCCCTAAATCTATAATATATGATTTCGCCATATATACATAAATCCAGTCAGGAACAAAAAAACTCACAGTTGTTGAAGTACTATAGGAGGAGTATTTTTCCACATATGAATTCCCTGCTAGGATCTATTCTGGCCAAATCAGAGTCTTGAAAAACAGACTAGCTACAAGGAATGTTAACTTTGGCAAACATTAAGGAATCAAAAACATATTACCACCTGCAAAGAGACCTACAACCTGAGCACTTCAATTAAACTTTGATGAACATTAGAGAACACTAAAAGCTAAACGAAACTCTCTGTGGCATTTTTAGTTTATGTGTACAATTTTAACAGATGTGATGCCACAGGTTTTACACCATATTTACTAATGTTTGGGCAAGAACCATAAGAACTATGCTTTCCTATTGATTTATGTTTTGGAATCTCTTCAGGGATGAAAAAGATGTAGTTAATCACAATCATCGAAAGAGAAACTGAAAAAAAAGTTTTACACTTAGCTATGATGTCAGCTCAAGAGAATGCTGATAGTAAAAAAAAAAAAGTATGACATCTGAGTTCATTATTAAACACTACAGCAAGGTAATAGAATTTTACTAAAAAACCTTAGGGTTCAAGGAAACCACAAATTAGAAGACAGAGATTTACTCATTAGCAAATGAGAGAGGCAAATGTTGAGAGACTGGGCAATTGGATAGTGTATAGAATACTCCAAAGAGTGATCAGGGCTCTATAAAAACAATTTATAGAAATTTCCATAAAATAAGAGAGTTATATTCCCTGCTGAGTAAGAGGAAAGTAATGATAAGCAATTAGTTAATTGGACTTTGAAGAGAAGAGACAATCTAACAACTAGACTACCTGAAGTGATGGTGATACTTCCAGTGGAATAGAAATAAGAATTGTCATTCATACAATTAGGCGTAATTTCTGATTAATTATATATGATTCTGCTTTGTACTTTTTGATGTGTTTACAATACATGCATGTATTATTATATTTAGCTATTACTATTTTCTCTTTACATATACTGTTGTGTATACATTTTTGTGCACATTAATGTGTATATATTATATTCTATATATAATTTAGACATTTGGCCTATGTGATGCTGCCCATTATATGCTTAATATGCATACATACAAATGAACATATATTTATATGCATTTGATATACCCCAAATAATTTTTCAGGGAATCAAAAATTTTTGGCCATGAGGAGGCATGTAACACCAACTTCAATGAACTGCTTACATAGACAATAAATACTGTTACTGCATCTTTTTTTTCCAAAAATCTAAGTCATTTTATTTTAGAAATAATTACAATTAATCCACCAGATAAATTACAGAACAAATGCTGAGTTTTCAACATATACATATATCAAAGTTGTGAAAACCAGATAAACAAAAAGAAGACATATTTTAATTGAATTGGAACACAATAATCTCTTTAAACAAATGACTTTATTTCATGTTATGAACAAATATCTAATATTTAATTGTATTCTCCTATTATCAAATGTCCAAATTTGCAGCATATGATGCTTCATATTATGCGTAATCCCAAGGTAAATCACATTAATGATGTCCATAAGCAGGAGCACCTGAATCTTAACTTTTCAAAGCTTTGCTTTTTTTAATCAGCATTTCTTATTTTGTAAACAATGTACTCCATCACACCCATTCCTATCCCGATCTTCTGGTAAACCTAGGAACAGTAAGGTTTCAGGGGAATCCAAACATTTTTTAATAAAGTTTGGATACATCATGGCTGGTTTTTGCAAAGAAGGATTGCACAAGGGAGCATGGGCAGGCAATAGAGAACAGCGGAAAGCCAAAGGCTTCGAAAGGTCACCCCCATTACTGTATCTTTAAAGAAAAATAGAACACTGAAGAGAGTGGCAATTTAACTGACATTCTGAAGATACTATTAACTGTCATGGCTGGAAGTGCATAGAAATAAAGGACTAAGTGGACTTCTTTCCTGAGGGAAATGTTGTGAAGTAAAAAAAGAACTAAGGATTTTCTTTCTGAGAACTTGAGATAACTCTTATTTTTAAAAAGAAACACCATTTTAAAATGTTTAACTTGTCTCTTCCACTGCCCTCTCACAATAATAACAACAACAAAAAAATAAAACCCTTATCTAAGATATGCATAGTCCAATAAAACAAATGCATCCATTGGCAACGCCCAAAAATGTATGTCTCTCTGCATCTTGAGCTCATTGCCTCTCTGGCAGGAGGTTAATGGTGTGTTTCAACTTTCTTAAAGAAACATTACAAAGAAAATCTTTAATAAGAGACTTTAATTGCCATCCTGAGAGAACAGAATGGTGAGCCAGTATTTCTAGGACTAAGTCACAAGCTATAACTGATAATTAGAGGTGACTATGGCTGTGATCTTTCTCATTGTTATAATATTAATGAATGAAATGAATGAGTAGATGCCTAAAAATATATTTATTAAATGCTTACTGTGTACCCATGTTGAGGAATTTCCTCAACAGAGAAGAATGGGACACCATAGGAAAGATATACTCTGCAACAGGGGTCCAATGGCTGTGGGTCAAAGATAGATCAAACTGAAAACAGAGATTTATCAACATGGTAAGGAAAACTACTCTCACTGAATAGCATGTTCAGCTCTCTAGGGTACATATTAAGTTTTTATGCCTCTTCAGGCCCACTAAGAATAGACAGACAATCTCTTGGGAGAGGCATCAGATATTATGCTAAGATACAGAAGCAAAGACAGTCCTTACTTTTAAGAAGATGACATTATAGTGGGAAAGACAATACACATAGAGGAATGAAAGACACTTTATTACAGAAAATTACAGGGACAGAAAATTCCCCATAGAGTAATGGACTGACACACCCCATCCAGGAACATTTATCATATTTCATAGTTCCAGAATTGGAGAGTGAGAGATGAGAAGGAAATGCTACCTGTGCATTCAGCTTGACAAGAAGAAGAAAGTGGAGGAGGAGTGAAGTGAATCACGGCTGGGACTTTCCTGAAATAATGGTCCCAGTGAGCCAATTACCAGTCAGGTAAACAGGGCTCAAGGCAGAAGTTCCTCCAGGGCATGCTCTCTGGTCAGGTTAGCAAGAAAACTGTCAGAGGGGGCTATGAAGGAAGTGGTCAGAGAGAAGGGAGGGAGGTGAAGCATGGCTGGGGCTTTCCTGAAAGAGTGGTCTAGGAGAGGTAGTCATCAACCAGGAGATTGGACCCTATTGCTACACTTCTAATAACTGTTAAGACAGTAATACTGATTTTTATTTAATGTCTTCAAGCCTACGAAACTAGGGAGTTTGAGAGCGAGGAGATAATGCTTTTATAGGTAAAGAAACAAGTCAAGTCAAGGAAAGGTACATTTTAAAGTACTTACTATGTTCCATGCTGGGTACACAGAGGGAAAAAACAGACCCCAATATGAAGGAGTTCACAGTTTAATGAGAGAGATAACCTGCAAATAACTATGCATAATGTCTATTTCAACTTATAAATATATGATATAATATCAATTTAAATTATTATAAATATTATGCATAATAGTATATTACATATCATGTATTATATGTAATATTATGGAAATATCTTCTACATCTTCTATAATATATGAATTATATCAAAATATCATTATAAATATCAATTTATATATACAGAATAAATTGGAGAGAATCTTAGAAGGAAGTTACTAACTAACATTAAGAGGGGTTTCTTGAAGAAGGTTCTATTTTAGCTGAGACTTGAAAGAAGTCAGGGAAGCCAGAAAGCAGAGATGAGAAAGCATAGGATTCCAAGCATAGGCGACAGCCAGTGAAAGTGCACAAAGTTGGGAGATGGCATGTCTTGTACAAGGAATAGCAACGAGACCACTGGAACATGGGGTGAAATAAAGTGCAATAAGACTGAAAAGGTAGGAAGGGGCCAGATTATAGAGGGCTTTAAAAATCAGAGTATTTTATATTTGATCCCAGAAGTGATCAGGAATCCCTGGAGTTTATTGGAAGGGAGGTGGCATCGTCAGATATGCTTTAGAAAGATCATTTTGGTAGCTGAGAAGAGGATGGACTAGAGTGGGGAGAGACTTGAGGCAGGGAGATCAACCAGCAAGCAATAGCAATTGTCCAGGCTTGAGATAATGAGGGCCTGACCAGGGTCATGGCAGTGTCAGAAGAAACAAAGAGAAATTATTAAGATAAAATCAAAAGACCTTGACAACAGATTGGATTTTGGTAGGGAGTGGAGTAAAACAGAATGAAGAATTATGAGCCTGGATTACTATGAAAATGATGGTCCCTTTGATAGGAATTGTCAGGTTAGAAAGTAGGGAAGATTAAAGGGAAAAGATAACAAATTTAGTTTTGGACATATTGAGTTAAGATTATAAGATGTCTAGTTCCTTATTCCTAACAGGCAGTCCAGGGGGTGATACTAGAAGTCTGGATAGAGGTCAGGGTCAGATAAATCTGAGAATCATCTACATAGATATGAAAATCCAATCCAGTTCTGATGAATTTATGAGATCAACAAGTGAAATCGTATGGGGGGAGGGGGAGAAGAGAACGTGGCTGAGATCCTTAGAGGACACCCAAGGTTAGTGGTAGTGACCTGGATGAAGATCCTGAAAGACGAACTAAGAAGTCACACCAGTAGAAGAATAACCAGGAAAGAAGAGGGTCACAGAAACCTGTATAGAAGAGAGGCCCTAGGAAAAGAGGGTGATTAACAGCCTCAAAGCTTGCAGAGAGACCAAGAAGGAAAAGGATTTTGAAAAGGCCATTAAATTTGGCAATTAAAAGGTCATTGGTAGCCTTGGAGAGAGCAATTTCAATTGATTGAGGTTAGAAGCCAGACTTCAGAGAGTTAAGAAGAAAGTGAAAGGAAAGGAAAGTAGAGGTACCAGTTATATGTAAATGGATTTCTTAAGGAGTTTAGCCACAAAAGAGAAAAGAGACATAGGATGATAGCTAGTGGAAATGGACTGATCAAATGAGGGTTTTTTGACCAAGGCTCTGTTGTGGGCAATATGGAAGTAGTCAGTAGACAGGGAGAGATTAAAGACTGGTGAGAAGATAGGGATGATAGGGCAATCAACTGGAGAAGATGGGATGGACTGGAGATTCACTTGCGCATGCAGAGGTCCTTGGCAAGGAGAAGAGGAACCTCTTCATGACAGATGGCGAGAAGAGATAGTAGAAAGTGACTGATGTGATATGAGGAAGAGGTAAGAAGAGGGAGTTCTCAGTGAGTAACCTCAACTTTTTTCCAGTGAAATATGAGACAAGGTTCTCAGCTGATTGTTGGGGGTTAGGGAGAGCCATGGGAAGCTTGAGGAGGGATACCAAGTTTTAGAAAAGCCACTGTGGTGAGCGGGCTAGTGAATCAGTTTAGGGAGGTATACGAGCATTGCCTTGGTGTAGGGAGAGCCCAGTTGTGATTACACAACAAATGTAGAGTCGGCGTCCAGGCAGCACAGTTTATGATTTTCTCCAGTTTAACTGAGCTGCACAGGAATACAACAGTGGGAGCAATCCAAGGCTTGGCAGGGCAAGATCTTCAAGAAGAGATAATTCGGAATTGAGCTGGTTCACCAAGGTGTGAAAGCGGAGGAGACGGTAGTCAGCATGGGAAGGAACTAGAAGTTGCAGTAAGCGGGTCCTAAGGCAGAGCGCAAAGAGGGAGGACAAAGATAATGACCGGATAATTTCAGCATTCCTAAACACGGAGGTAAGAACACTGGCGGGTGATGGCAAGATCTAGCTTACAACCACATGTGTGTGCAGAAGTAAGTCGTGGGAGGTGAGCGGGGTGCAGAACTGGGCAGTGAGAGTATCCGAAGTCCCCTAGTGCAAACAGGGCAGGAGAAGAGAGGGGAAGAGAAGGGGAGAGAAAACACTGCGCCAGGTACCGAACTCATGGTGATACCGATGGCCATAAAGCTGGATGAGGATGAAGTGGCCCTTACCAGAAAAGAGATTACCAGTGAGGGTGAGGGTGGTGGAGGGAAAGCTTGGGAGCAGCCACGGGACGCATGAGTGTTCCGGGGCGGCCATCGAGACCGGCAAGGTTTCTCTGATTCTTATAACCCACAGATAACTAGTTAAGAAATCATGTCTTCTTCTATTCACGTATGAGGCCAAACCTTGATTACCTTAGGATTTGGGACGAGAGGACGATAATGAAACACAGGGCTGAGAGACAGGTTTGATGTTTGTTCAGGTCCTGAGCTACACGAGGAAGCGCAGTCTCTACGCCCTGTTAAACTATACACAGGGTGTCCCAAAAGTCTTGGGGCAGCTTTTAAGCCCCCAAAGACGCCGTGCGGGTGCGCCAGGCCGGAAGACTCGCGGCGGGTCTGGGAGTCTGCACCGGGCCCAGCCCGACGTCCTGCCAGTGCGCCGGCAAGCACTGAACCCTCCCCCTGCGCCAGCGCCGGCCCAAGAACCCCAAGTGAGACCCGACTCTGCTGCGCCCGGAGAGCTCAGGGTGCCTTGGGGGAGGCCCCCTTCACCCAACACATGGGGCAGGAAGGCCTTCGAGGCCTGGCGGGGCGGGAAAGGAGGAAGCGTCTGGTGAAAGGAAGAACCGCGTTGGGTTGCAAGGAGGGAGGAAAACTCGGGGCGGAGGAGGACGGTAAGTCACGGCTGTGAAAGAAGCGGGGGGGAGGGGGGGGCCCTTTCGGAGTGCGCAGGCGCAGTGGCCTCAGCCGGGGTTTCTTCCCCTCCCCTCCCCCGCCCTCTTTCTTTTCCGCTCTCCGCGCCCCCGCCCCCCTCCATCCCCATCTCGTTCTCTCCTTCCCCTTTAAGCTCCCGGCTGGTCGCGTCGCCGCTTCATGAATGGAGCCCACGTGACCAAACATCATGTGACGTCTGTGGAACGGCGGCGGCTGTGGCGGCTGTAGATCCGCGAGCCTGGTCCCGTCCCGGCCTCAAGCCTTGTCCGGTCCGGTCCGGTCCGCCGCGGTCCGGACCCGCGCAGCGCCGTGCGGCGCCGCCCCACCCCGCCCCGCCCGGCCTCCGCGCAGCCCCGGCCCGGCGTCGCCGCCCAGCCCGCCGTCCCGTCCCGGGTCCTGAGTCTCCGCCCGCCCGGGCTCGGCCTCCCTCCCTCCCTCCTCCCCTGCCCCCCGCCCGCCCGGTCCGGGCCTCGGCCCCGCTGTGTGGTGAGTACCGCGCGGGCTGGAGGGCGGGCCCGGGCCCGGGGCTGCGGGCGGGCGGGGCGGGCGGGGAAGTGGCCGGGGCACCCTGGCCGTCTGGCCGGCCCTGCCGCCGGGGTGGAGTCGGGCGGGGCGACCCGGGAGCCGCCCTCGGGGCCCCGGGGGTGGGGGCAAAGCTGTACCCGCGGGCGTCAAGTCCAGCCGCGTCGCGCCCGCCTACGGAGCCCAGTCCCCGTGCCTTGGTTTCCCCTTGGAGCCCAGTTGGGTGTCTCGGTGGTTCTCGATGATGGGGGGCGGGAGGAGTCCGATTTGCACAGTCTTTGGGGGGACCGGGGTGTGCAGACCCACCTAAGCCCTGTCTGGGGGTGTTAATGTACGTGAGTAAATGCCCGGAGGTGCGGTTCGACCGGGATGACCTCCCCCGACCCTGCTGGGCCGGGAGCGGTGAGTCCCACGCTTGTTGGTGGGGAAGGCCACAGCACGGTGTGGTTGCGGAGAGCTCTGACCGAACAAAGCTGCTGATTCATCAGGTGTCTGTGTCAGCATCTTCCCGTGTGCTGGGGCCTTTCGAAGAAACCGGAGGAAAGACGACTGGGCGGGTGGGAAGGGAGGAAGGGGAGGTAGAGACCACCCGGCTGTGCCCCCCTTCCCGCAGCTGATGCCGGAGCCCTTGGCAAAGACTTGCTGACTCATCAGCATGAGGTCACTGGAGGCTCATCCTCGTGCCCGAGGGGATATGAAGGAGCGGGTGACAGCCCTCACTGAGTAAATTTGGAGGGAAAAAAGTGAAACGGGTGTAAGGACAGCCTAAAGGTATTGTTATTGAGGACCGGGCTACTTAAGTTTTAATTGGCATCCCAGAATGCTAAAGCTGGAAAGAATCTTAGAGATCATCTGGTCCAACCCCTAAATTTTGCTGGTGTGAGGAAGGCTGAAATGTGTCATGTTAAAAGTTCCCTCAGGGAGTAAAAGACCGGATTCTAGAGCCTTGAGTACATACTCTCCCACCCCAACAGCTTGTGGGGGACAGCACTTTACTCTTCCTTTTTTAGTTACCAGAACTAGTCCCAGGTCAAGGACACTTCCTGAAACTGTTCAGTAGTTCAGGGACACATCTGGAAGGCAGAGGACCTTGTCCACATGACTAGTGCAGCAGATCAGACTGGGTAGCTGTGAAGGAAGGAGTTGTGGGGAGAAGAGGATGTATGTGTAGAGTATATGGGGGGCAAAGATGACAAAGGCGGGAGAAAGCTGGTTTCCAAGGACACTTCAAATATTCTGGGAAATGGCAAATGAAGGAAGCAGGACTTTCTGGCAAGGCTGGGTGTGCCTAAGGTGCACAAGTTTTCAGTCTATAGTCTCTGACTTGAGACCTGGATTGAGGAAAGTGGGTGGTCTGGAGCATAGAGGCTTATGCTAGAGCAAAGAGCTATGTGGCCAGGGGCAGGAAGGAGCCCATGAACCTTCAGCTTAACTCTGTAAGGGAGTACTTCCTGACTAGGGTTTATGAGGCTAATATTTGTAGAATGGTGGTATATGGGTGAGAAAAAGGTGCTGACTTCTTTAGAGCCAAGTGTTCAGTTATTTGGAGGATTGAGTATCTTAAAGGATTAGCATTGTTTATAATAGACTCAGGAGGTTATTTCCTGCACATCAATGGGTTGATAGTAGGAACACACATGTACACTCTGACCTAGGTTGTCTGGCCAGAGGTCACCAGGTCCTCTGACCCCACCCCAAGCAAAGACTACTAACCCACTGACATTGGTGTGTGAAATTCTGCCACCAGAGATTTAATACTTTGACTCAAGGCATTTTCCGTCTGTTAAAATACATATATCCTTAGGAGGGATAACACTTTAAATTTAATCAATCATTTCTATTTTAGTGTAAGTTAGTTTATTATATACCTCCCTGGGCTTAGATTTTGACCAGAAGAAAGCCCCTTGGGGATGCTGGGAACCCAGTGGGGAGTAACACAGAAAAGAAGATAAGAGTGGCAGGAGTGTGTGTGTGTGTGTGAGAGAGAGAGAGAGACAGAGTGAAGATGTACAAAAGGAGCTGGTGGTGCTGAAGTTTTCGAAAACTTGTTGGTTGTACTGGTCACATGGTTTTGGAAATTAAAGAGGAATTAGATCTTGACTGAGGCTTTGACCCTTTAAGTGGTGAACAAAGGGCTGACAGTTGCCTGACCTAATTTCAGCTGGGGTCCCACTGGGTGGGAGGGACAGTTGATGTTGATAGGGACTAGATTGGCTTTTGGACCTTTCCTTTGCTTTGAACAGTACCTTAAACAAGGTAAGTGTTGTTTTTTTGCTTGAATTTGTTAAATAAGTGAAAGTCAGGAGACTCAGAGTTGGGGGTTTGATACTCTTTGGAATCGTGGTCTTTGTGAAATGAACCTTATTTAGCTAATAGTTAAACTTCCTACCTAAGTGATGGAAAGGGATGGGGCAGGATCCCCAAATGAACCCTCTTGAAAGATCTTGATGAATATAGGACGTTCCTCCCTGACCTTTCAGGAAGGAAGTTTTTGATCTTACTCGTGTATAAGAGGGTAAGTCTGGTCCAGTATCTAGCTCTGGTCAGGACTCCAGCAAGGAAAAAAGATGATGGGGAAAGTGATGCCTAATTTGCTTGAAGGACAAGGAAGGACAAGGAGTAGGAATAGTTCAACTTCTTCTCTAATGCTGACTGTTTCATTTACTGACCATCTGGGTCCAGGAACTACCTAGTTTCTTGGGACTAATGCATCACTATTTCTCAAATCTCCTCCAGTTGTGTATGGAATCATTTGCCTTGCATAAATGCCAATGGGACCTTGGAGAGCTTCTCAGAGACCAAGCCTCTTTGCCTCTGTCCCAGACCAACCTGCGTAAAGATACAGCTCTTTCCCTGAGAGAACAGTCTCCTTGTCAAGAAGTTAGGAGTGACGTGTGTGTGTGTGTGTGTGTGTCTGTCTATCTGTCTGTGTCCCCATCCATCCTGAGTGGGCTAAAGGCCAAGGCTGGCAGGTTGAATCTTTCCCTGTACCCTGAGCACATACCTCCCGTTTGAGTACACTTTGCACGCACATGCACGCGCGCACACACACGCACGCGCACACACACACACACACACACACACACTCACACACACACACACACACACACACACACCTTTGATTAGAAGAGGATTGGCTGTACTTGTGCTGAGTTCAGGCCTTCTGTGCTACGGTGAAATCTGTTGAGGAGGCACTTTTCTGCTCCCAGCCGTCACACTCGGCATTTTTTCAGTGTGATCTTTCTTCAAGGAGTCATCATTGTGCTGAGCAGTCAGCAGGTCATGGAGAGAGGGTTTTGCTACTAAGGCTGTCTAAGGGTACCTGACTTTGGCCCCCTTTGTGGGAAGTACCAGGGACAGCTTCCAAAACTGGTCTTTTTTACTTCTCAGGGAGTCCAATCTGTACTGTCTTTCAAATCCCAGATAAAGTTAGGAATGTGGCTTCATTGTGTGCAGGGGAAATCTTAGGAGGCCTTATTCTCATCCAGTTATGTGGGTCCTGGATCACCTTTCATGGGCCAGCATTTCCAGAAAGGACCAGTGTTGACTATAGGATCAAGGTTCCCTTACAGCCTTAAGGTATTTCATGTTTCCATCAAAGAAATAATTCACCAATATGGGCCTAGGAATCCTAATTCTGCATCTCTCTGTCCTTTGACCTTGTTCTGCAACTACTATCAGTTCTGAGGCCGACCTGATTCTAGCTGTGAATTCAGGAGCTTTGTCCGATTGACACAATGTGTCCTTAAACAGGTGTCTTTCTCCAAGAAGCTTTTCTACCTGACCACCTGACCTGTGACCCCAAAGTAGTTTCAGTGTAGAATGAATGCCTAATCAGTCCTGGTATGCCTTTCGCTCACCTGGGCTTCCAGTCTCTTCCTAAAGTTTCTTTTTGTTTCCCTACACACATCCCTTTCTGTAACCCAATCTCTTCCCACTGAAACTCCCTCCTTAGACTAAGAGCTTCCCTGACCTGAACATGTGGACTATTATCCCTTAAAATTAAGAAACCTTCATGGAAATTAATATCTCTTATATTACCTTCTTGCCCTTGTTAAGTCTGAACTATTCATCAGCCCTGAGTAGAGCTTGGGGTTGGGGATTGGTATGAAGGTTGGGAAGAGGAGAGTGGGTAAAGACTTGAGTTTTGGAGTACCTAAAGACTTTCAGACATGTCCAAGGTGTTCTGTGTGCTAGAGGGTGATAATAAATGTGAAAACGCTTTAAAAAGTATAAATTTTGATCGAGGTGCAAGATGTTTCTACTATTATGGTGGGGAGGAGTCAAGGCATGCTGAGGCATGGTAGTAAAAAATAAAAATGCCTAGGTTCTCTCTTAAAAGAAAAAAAGGCTTAGTATTGAAAAAGGCTGTCAAATGACAGACTATTTGGTATTAGTTCTTTTGCCTGTGATCTATTTGCTGTGTTCTTTGGCACTGTGGGAAATTTATTCCCAGCAGGAGTCAGGCATGAATGTGCAGCAGATTCTATTCAGAGAGTAATTAGTAACTCAAATGGCCCAGCCTTTGGCTTGCCTGCATCCAAGCGGGGCCCCTGAGTGGTTAGTGCTAGGTGGGCCTTGTGAAATAGCCTGGTTGCAGTGAAACTGTGTGTGGGAAGTGGGAACTCAAGATTCTGCAACCCAAAGCCACAGAAACCAGGACTATTACCCCATGAACAAATAGGGCCTGGCAGATGGGCAAAGAGGCATCTGCTGGAAGGTAGCCGAAAATTGGCAGGCAGTGTGGCACAGTACAAAAGTTGATACAAAAAAAAATTTATACTATCTATGATACCTTAGGCAAAAGCACCTTTTAAGTTCTCTGGGCCTCAATTTCTTCATGTTTAAGTAAGGACTAGATGACTTGTGAGGCCCCTCCCAGCTCTGAATCTATGGTCTTGTGAGACCAGTGGAGTCAGGGATCATCTTTATACTAAACTGTGTCCAAAGTTTACTTTCTTCAAAGACTATAGTAAAAAAACCTTCCAATTTCCACTTCCCTGAAAAACAAATAGAATTTGGTATGGGCAACTGATGTGGTTATTCAATGCTAAAACAAAGGATCTCAAAGACAGGGCTTTCTTCCCATATCCCTTCTCACCTTCAGGAACCAACCTTCAGTGGAGTAGGAGAGGTGTTTAGGGGGTGAACTCAGGTGTGTATTCCTTCATTCAGCTGTCAGGAAGGATGCCTTTTGCCGACCGATGTTCCATTCCCTAACTTATGGACTCAGGCTGTCTAGGTCCCTTGGGCCTTGCTGGCTGATTGGACTTTGGGATTGCCAAAGTGGGTGAGGGAGAGCAAAGTGATGTGCTGAGTCAGCATGACTTGCTAAGAACAGCCGCTCTCTGAGGCTGCCAAGTTATTTTTAAAGCTCCTGGCTTCCTTCTAGGCTAGCCCCTCCCCGATCTCTTTCCTCCTAATCTCTACCTCCACTTCTCTTGTTTTCTCTTTGATCTGTCTTCTCTCTCACTCCTTCTATACCCATCTAACCTTCCTGGCCCCAGCCCCAATGCCCAAAGGGGAAGAGCAGAGGGCCAGCACCATTTTAGCGGAGCAAAACAGAGATCTGCTCTGGTGTGTGGACTTTATCTCAGGCTCAGGTGTTTTGGGAACTGAACTAATAATGGTAGTAAGGAAGTAACCCGAGTTTGAGGAATAGGAAACTGTGGTGTGGGCGTAAGAATTTGTAGATGTAGAAGAGATCTTAGAAATCATAGCTATATAAACCTATCTAAATGGGTCAGGGAAAAGGGGAACAACTGTGGTTTGACTGGGGTCAGCTGAACAGAGAGAGTTAAGTTGTTCTGTCTTTGCTGGAAGGAAGGGTCTTAGAATTAGCCCTTAACTCTGCAACTATTCTTCCTTACAGAGAGTAACTGTCGTGGCTCCCAGGTTATGACGACCCCCAGTAAAGGAAATAAGGCCTTGAAGGTGAGTGGTGGAAGAGTAAGGAGCAGGATATGAGGATGAACAGCATGTGGTTTGTGTCTTATGGTGGGGAATGAGTCCCTGAGGCTAATGACTTGTACCTTTTTTAATTACCCCACTAGGTGAAGAGGGAGCCAGGTGAAAATGGCACCAGCCTGACAGATGAGGAGCTGGTAACAATGTCTGTACGAGAGCTGAACCAGCACCTTCGGGGCCTTTCAAAGGAGGAGATCATTCAGCTGAAGCAGCGTCGGCGCACACTTAAAAACCGAGGCTATGCTGCTAGCTGCCGAGTGAAGAGGGTCACCCAGAAGGAAGAGCTGGAGAAGCAGAAGGCAGAGCTGCAGCAGGAGGTGGAGAAGCTGGCCTCCGAGAATGCCAGCATGAAGCTGGAGCTGGACGCCCTCCGATCCAAGTACGAGGCACTGCAGAACTTTGCGAGGACGGTGGCTCGAAGCCCCGTGACCCCAGCCCGGGGCCCTATCACTGCCAGCATGGGGCCCCTTGTCCCTGGCAAAGTGGCTGCCACCAGTGTCATCACAATAGTGAAGTCGAAAACGGACGCCCGGTCGTAGTGACACGTGTGTGTATGCTCCCCCGGCAGCGGCGGGTATATGTGGGGTGGTTAGGCACAAGGCAGTTTCAACGGCCCTGTCCCCACCTCTCTTCCTTCTTCTCTTCTCCCACCTCTTCCCTGCAAAGCACAACCTCCCACCCCGGGGGTGTCGGGCTGAACCCCCTTTGATTTCATCATTATCGTCATGTGTCTTGTGCGTTGGGATTGGTCGGTGCGGCGGTGATATGGGGTGGCCCCCTTTCTTCCTCTGGGTACCAAGGCCATGTGGACATGGAGTCCCAATGTGCCCTGTTGGCATAGAGAGAGTGTGTGCTAGGACGCCTTTGTCTTTGGGGAGGGGAGGTTCTGGTTTGGGAGGATGGGACCTGTCCCTTCTTGAGCCCCAGGTTGCCTCCCAGACCTCAGATTGCTGTCCTCACTACCCCTAGTGTCAGGAGCTAGGGAACTTCCACCTTGGGAACTGTTCCGTCTAGAGTGGTTTGTTATAGACAAAACCAAGGTGAATAGCTCCGCGTGGTGGGGACAGACAGGCCTTGTTCTAATGGGAAAAGTGCAGAATGTCCTAGTGAGACTGGGAGCATGAAGTGGTGCTTCCCTGGTTGGTGGGGGAGGTGCTAGGAGGTCCTGGGGGGAGGACGGGGTGTCATATGGTGGCTGTGAGCTGATAGCCATGGCTTTTGTGCCTGACACGTTGCACTGAACAAGACCAAAATCACTAGTTGTGAGCGTATTTGAAGGGTGTGTACAGTGTGTCTTAGCAATGGGTCCTGTGTCACTGTTTACACAACCTATTTGTGTGGTTAAATGGTCCTTTATTTAAAAGAGAAAAGTTCCTTTGAAGAAGCTATTAAATTATATAAGTTTAAAGACTAAAGAAGAAAAAGCTGCAGAGTATTTATAAAACTGTCTTTTTAAAAACACAGAATAGGAGGAGTATTTGACCATAGAAATGGAAAAGGTTAAAAAAAAAGGTATCCTAGAAACTTTGTTAATTTAAAAAAGAGAGAGGAACTTGGGGAAAAAATCCTTTGTTGTAAATCCTTTCTTTGGACAATTCTCTGTGGCTGTTGGAGTTTAGTTTTTATAAACACAGAGTTATCAGACATTATTTATAAAACTTAGTTTAAAAAAAAAAGAAAAAGAAAAAAAAAGCCTAATCACAAAACCGACCAGAAGGCGAGTCCTAACGTCCTTTGATATCTCTTTTGCAATTGTACCAAAAGTGACTTACTCTTTTGCCCTTTCTGCTTCCGTCTCTTTGCCGGTGGCCGTGGTGTCGTCCGTGCCTGGTGAGGTCTTGTGCGGCGGTAGCGTGCTGGTGCTTCTGGTGACCTTTGACATGTGGGTGTCACTCTTGTGTCTCTTCTTTCCGTGTTTGTTTTTTGGATTGTTTTTGCTTTGGCTTTTTTCTGGATTCCCAGCACAGGCTGTCCAGAGCTTCTAGTGCAGCACTTATATGGAGGATGCAGGATCTGTGCTTACCCAATCTCCCCTTTTTCTGCCCCCTTCCCTTCCCTCCCATCCTGAGTCCCCCATTGGCAGAACACCAAAGGCCAGAATAAACACTCTCTAGGGCTGGCAAGGATTTGGCTTTGACTTTGGATGGGATGTATTATGTTGATGAGATGTAGGGCTGGACCATTCTCATCACTCATGAATAGACACCTTGGCTTTTTTCCTTTATGCTTTGGTCCGTGATGGCCCATGGCAGAAGAGGTGGCTTCAGAGGCTGTCTGCACAGGCAGTCATCCTTGCAGCTTCCACATTTTCCTCCCAGTATCCTGGGGTGGTAGACTTTCAGGGACCAAGGAGTTGCCATAGGTATAAATTTGGGCATAGGTTAACTGTCCTTCCTGGCTGTCTTCCTCATTATTTCCCTGACATGATGAAAGCTGTAATTGGTATCCAATATGGCCACTTACTTTATTCCTAGACTTCATATGAAGGGGCTAAACATGAAGCTTTGGGCTGAAGCCCTGTGGCCATACATGTCAGAACTTGAATCTGGGGCAGGAAGTTATCCCATATTTATCCCAGAATGGCATCAATGTTGGTGAGGTTGCATCAGCAGTATTTGTATATATATTCCCTCCAGTTCTGTGGTATGGAGGTATGTAAAACAACACATTTCCTCACCTCTCCCTTCTTTGGGTGACCTAGTGAGACCTCTCACCTGATGCCATACAATCTTTCGTGCTCTGTCTAGTTCCTTCTTCCATCTACTCTCCCCAGTCCATGCTACCACCTTCAAACATCTTGGCAGCTTTTTGACCTGAATCCTTCTTCTCCTTTTTTGGTCTTTTTGTCTTCCAGAGATTGGCCACTCAGCTTTCAGAGAATTCTCCCTCTTGGAATTGAGCCAAATACCCTGTCTTGGCCTCACCAACAGAGCTAGCTGGTTCCCCTATCCTGGCTCTGCAAACTGTTGTTAATGATATGTCCAAAAGGGACAAGTCTGGATAGGGCAACTGAGCAGTAACTGGATTGCTCAGTTATATAAATACCCACCTTGAAGGAGGGCAGTTAGCCCTAACTCTGGCAATACTGGCATTGTCCACCTCTTCCCATTGGGTTGTTTGAGTACCCCAAACTAAGCTAGACCCCCAGGTTCCTTCTGGAATGTATGGGGTAAAGGAAGAACCAGTAAAAGAAAGTGCAAAGCCTCCCACCTTACTGACTATTTAAACTAGTTTCAGGATGAAAGGTGGTTCTTATTGAAGGCATCATATCTATATAACAGCATGGCTAGACTGTTCCTTGAGATGGAGGTAGGATTGGGGGAGGGGGAAGATACCCCTTGCAGGGAGGGAAGGGTTGAATTACCCCTCCTGGCTATGTTTACTCAGAAACTTGCACATTGTAAGCTGGACCAGGGCAAAATTCACCAGCTTTGATCCAAGTAACTTCTAAGTGAACCTGTGTTGGTCTGCTTTCTTCCACACTATTGAACAGCTCACATTGGCTGTCAGCAGGATCAAAGAATGACTTAGGGTACCCAAAAGAGAGTTTTTGGTCTAGTGTAGACCTGACTTAGAGGGACAAAGGAGGAAAATTGAATAGGCTTACAGATTTAGAGTTGACTAGGACCTCAGGGGTCATCCTATCCAACCCTCTCATTTTGCAGATGAGGAAACTGAGGCCCAGAGAAGTTAAATAACTTGCCCATGGTCACACAACTAGTAAGTGCCTGAGGCAGGATTTAAACCCATGTCTTCCTGACTCTAGGTCCAGCATTCCTTCCACTACATTATGCCAGGTGGGGGCAGGGACTGACTTTTTTTTTTTAAATGCAGTTGCCAGTTTTATCCTTAGCTGTAGGGCTGTATCTGAATAGCTCTCTGGACCTCTCAGCTTGGGCACTGAAGAAGGACCTTATGAGGCAGGGAGAAAAATGTGTGCAGAACCAGGGAGTGAGTTCTGTAAGACTGCGGATTTTTAATCCCCATTGAGGGGATAAGAGGCTTCTTCTGCATGTTCAAGCCCAAACCAGAATCCTAGTCTCCTGTCTAGTGCTACTGTTTCTGGAGTTGTGACATATCAAGATATTCATGCTTCCTTTCTTTTGACACATTTGGGGAAATGGTTTCCCCAGATTGAAGGGAGTTTGTCCACTCCCATCCCAGCTAGACTTGAGGGATCTCCCTGTTTTCATGGGTGCTCCTTGTCCGTCACCTCGGTTTCTCTAGAGTAGATAATGTTTCCACGTGTGGGTATTTTGTGTTTCCTGGTCCTCATTTGTTCAAGTTTCCTGCTGTGAGGGTGTTGTGTTCCTTTTCTTTCTCCTTTGACTTCTTTGACAAGGAATTAAGGGCTTCATGTGGGGCCAATTCTTCCAAACTCACCTGCAAAGTAATACCATGATGTGTATTTCTCCTAATCCTGCTCTAAAACCCTCTCAGCCCACTTTAGGGGGCTCACAGCAAGCCTCTAAATTAATCTGTGGGAAGAACAGGTTCATTCTTGAATGAGGGGACCCCAGCTCCAGAAGAGATACACTCCAAGGGCCACTGGCTGCTGCTATTCCAGGGGATGTGTTGTCAAAATGTAGAAATGTGACCTATATGTGTGGTGTGTGGTGCATGATGCTTCTTGGAGTCTTAGATTCTTCCCAGTACCCGCCTCCAAATGTATTGTCTTGACAGTCTGTTTTTCAATTTAGCTATTATTACTGTTATTATTCATGATTCAGAAATGTCTGTTAGTAGTTTGCTTGAGTTTTCCTAATACGTGGCTCTATGGCTTTCTTTGCCCACAGACTGCTATGGGAGGTAAGATCATGTTGGAAAGCTCCTCAGTGGCAGTCAGGGATGGCCAAAGCTCCCTTTCCACAGGCTGGGGAGCAGGAGGCCTCAGCCTGCAGCACTGTTTCCGCACTGGGACTTTTTGATTTACTTTTTTAGACTGTGGTTTGTTGGAAGGAACTGACACATTAACGATTTTTCTCCCCAGAAGCCACCGAATAATAGTTTATGGCTCTTTCTTCCTTTCCTGTCAGTTTCCAGTGGTTTGGGAGTAAGTAGATGGAGATTACTAAGGGCGCAGCTAAGACCCCGAAGAGATGGGTCCAGAGGAAAGCCCATGGTGGGAAAGGTGGGGCCGGGTTGTGCACTAGACAGCTTTCCACTTGTCCCTTGCTTGTCTGCCTGTGTGTCTGGGTGTGTGCTCATTTGTGTTTGCCAAGTATCTAAATCCCCATCCCATCTTTGCAGCAGCCACAGCCACCCAAAACTCTAGGAGACCAAGTTGGGTTGGCTGGGAACGGTGGAAGAGGGGAGGGAGGGGTCTGTGAGTCCTCAATGAAGCCTTTCCCAAGGTGGGCGATTCCCATCCTGGGTGCTGTGATCCCTATTTGGCACGTTAGAGGGGACTTTGCCCCACAGCCTCACCCCTTCCTCTGGTCCCCTCAGTGGGCCCTGCTCTTAAGCCTTTACCAAATGGGAATGGGGGCAGAGCGGCGTCCTGAGCACTTCCAGCGGCCAGACAAAGGCTGCCCCGGGTATGCCAGGCTCTGCTGCTTCCCTGCGTTTGGCCTTGAGTGGGTTGGGGTTGGGGGTAGAGGAGGCAGCCTTGAGCAAGGGCTTCTGCCTGGGGCTGAAGCCCCTAGGAGCGGGTATAGATAGGCGAGCCACCTTGGAATATGCTTTGGGGTTTTTTACAGATCTGAAGCGAGGAAGGCTGGGGTCTGGGTACGGGTCGGGGAGTCCGGGGCAGCCAGGGTCGACCCCCGGGTGCCTCTTCCCCCAACCCCGCTCAGTATTTATTGCTAAATTATTGTCCAGGCGGGGCGGCACGGGGCCGGGCCCCCCGGGTATTTATTGCTGTATATAGTGTATGTTTGTGATATATAAGGTTTTCTTTATTTTGTATATGATCAATAAAAACCTTTTAAAGAGACCACCGCCTGCCTACCTCTTTGGTGGAGTGCCGGGGAGGGAGGGAGGGGCAGCGCCCGCTGGAACGGGGAGGAGCGAGGGGCGGGGCCAGGAGGCTCAGCCGCGCAAGCGCGCACCTCACTTCGGGGGCGGAAGCGGCCGCGGCCGGTTGCCTAGGGGAGCGATGGCCGCCGGCGGCCTGAGCCGCTCCGAACGGAAAGCGGCCGAAAGGGACAAGATCCTGCGGGAGGAGCAGCAGCGGAACCGGCTCCGCCAGGTAGGCCGGGGACGGTCTGGGACGTCCCCTGGGGAGCGCGCGGCTCAGCCCCGCTCCCCCTCACGGCCGTCGGGGCCCCCTCCCCCCGCAGGTGTCCCGGATCCTGAAGAAGGCGGCGGCGGAGCGGAGCGCCGAGGAGTGCCGGCTGCTGGCCGAGAGCGACGAGCTAGTGAAGGAGCTGCAGGGCCGGAGCCGCCGCCGGGAGGGCCTGAAGAGGCGGCAGCAGGAGGCGAGTGCGCGCCCCGCTTCCGGCCCGGTTTGCCTTTGCCCGCCCCCTGACCCCGACGCACCCCAACCTCTGACCCCTGCCCGGGCCCCCGAGGCTCCACAGCCCTCTCCCGGCCAGCCTGGGCACGAGGGCTCTGAGATACCACCTCGAGGCCCCCGGAGCCAGGGCACCTCGCTTGCCACTCCGCGGCTCCTTGCCAAGTGCCGCTGCTGGGCTCGAAGAGCCTTCTTTTCTCTAAGTTGAGGACATGCTTCTGTTGGGGGGCGGGGGGGGCCTGGGAGAAAGATCAGCGCCCACTTCAGAAAAGAAAGAAAAAAGAAAACATCTCCCTCTGGAGCGGACAAAAGGGGCTCTGACCCCTCTGGTCTAGAAATCATCTGCGGCTCCTTGGTCCTCGGTGTTTTGTTCTGGGAGGGGTGGGGGGGTTTTGACCACCTTTCTTGTGTCTCCTCAGGTGTGTGATGACCCAGGGGAACTAAGGAGGAAAGTCAGGGAGTTGGCTGTAGCTGTCCAAAATGCCAAATATTTGGTCATCTACACAGGAGCCGGAATTAGCACGGTAGGGAAAGGAGTGACATTGTTATGTTCTTGAGGGTTAACCTGACAGAATCCTTTCTGGAAGAGCTGCTCTGAGACTGTTGGCCCTGGAAATCTCCTTAGGGTAACTTGGATAGGTTGGTAGGTTTGGGGATGGTGCCCCCTGGGGACCATTAGTTTATCCTAGATGTAGGAACTTTTTTACTTAAGGGGATCCACATAAAATCAGCTAAAAATTACAGTCAAAAAGCAACTTGTTATTGCTTTAGAACAATATATAATATTGAGCTCATAACTAAGAGAATCTAAAGCTTCAGCATTTAGCACAGTACCTTGCATAATAGATTTTTAAATGTTTGAAATGAATTTAGTAAATTAAAACAAATACCCCAACTAGCATTTATTAAGCACCTACTAGATCTTAAGTTCTGTGCTAAGTATTGGGAATACAGAAAAAGGCAAAAAACAAAGGCTTTTAGAGAGCTTACACAGTCTGAAATCCTGTAATAAGATTTAAACCCTTAGGGAAAAGGAGGGGAAGGAAAGTGACAATGTAGAATGTTGAGAACTGCCATCACCTAGTTCAGTGTCCCATCTCTTTCATTTTATTGGTAAGGAAACCTGCCCAGAGAAGTTAAAATGACTTGGTTAGAGTTGTACCTCTGTGCTGGATGGTACTGGAACCCAGTTTCCCAAATCCCCAGTCACTAGAATTGCCTCTCTTCCACATTCTAAAGTACGATACGATAGAGGGAACATCTGCTCTGGCTTACTCTTCAGCATTCTTTCCCCGAGGATGGAGAAAGAATCTTAGATTTTTCCGCTAAAAAGAGACATTGAATAAGGAGAAAAAAGAGAAGAAAAAAAAAAAATATATATATATATACACACACACACACACAAACATATACAGGGAGGACACTTTTAGTCAGGTTGGAAATCATATCTTGTTACAGATGGTGACTTACTATACACTGTCTTTTGAAATGTTTATTAGCTTACTGACTTGTTCACATCTCTACAGCTGCTTTTAGTACTGATGCTTCCGTGAATCAAACAACTTTTGTTATCACAGATAACCAGAAGAGTCCCCTGACTCTTATGTTCCCTGTAGTCAGATTAATATTTAATACAGTAATAAGAGTCCTTGAAGCACTGTTAAGTGGCACATGAGAGGGCTGAATGCAGTGGGAGTCTTGAGTGTAAATGGTTTAGAAATTCTACACTGGGAGAACCAGAGCTACCTACCATAACAGAAATTATTACGTAGGCTGCAGCCTTGTTTTTCAGTTGTGCATGATTCTTAATGACCCTATTTGAGATTTTGTTGGCAAAGATGTTGGAGTGGTTTGCCATTTCCTTCTCTAGTTCATTTTACAGATGAGGAAACTGAAGTAAACAGGGATAAATGACTTGCCCAGGGTCCCACAGCCTGTAAGTGTCTGAAGCCAGATTTGAACCCAGGTCTTCCTAACTCCGGTCCCAGACTCTATCTGCTGTGCTACCTCAGCATCTCAGACTTTAGCAGCAGTGTGGAAATGAATAGCTTCCTCAAAGATCAAATGAAATCTAACTCAAGAACCAGATGATTCTCCTTTCCTTCCAGTATCCTATACCCTAAGATACATGGTTTGGGTTAGCTTAGAAGTCTGAAAATTTAGTCAGTTTTCATTCTATCTTGGCAGATCTAAAGTGTCTGTTTAGAAGTACAATAATAATAAACAGCTAATATTTATATAGTGCTTTAAAAATTTGCTAAGTGCTTTACAAACCCTATCTCGTTTGATTCTTAAAACAACCCTGGGGATAGAAACTACTTGAAGCAAAATGTATCTGGCAGTAAGAATTTGAACAGCACAATCTTCCCCCACTTAGGGATTCATAAAGCACCATTGACCGTGATTCAGTAGTTGAAGACATCAGTCAACAAGCATTTATCAACCACCTACTATGTGTTAGGAGATGAAAATAGAAAGCATGAAAGAATCCTTAATCTCAAAATGTTGAGTGTGTGTATAGAATTGTATAATGACTTTGTAGCAGCAATATCATTTTTGCTGCGTATTCTTGGAGTTCTGCCAATAACTATAGTTGACGCCCTTCCTCATGCTTGTCTTTTCTTTCATGTATTTCCTGGCCATGCAGGCAGCTTCCATCCCAGATTATCGGGGCCCTAACGGAGTGTGGACACTGCTTCAGAAAGGGAGGAGCATTAGGTAAGCAAGTATAATGCAGAAGTTAATTCTCTGCCCCTGTTCTACCTCCTAGGCAGGCTACAGAGGCCTTCCCTGTGAGATGGAGGGATGTCAGATGTAGTGTGAACCTGAACTTGGCAGCTCCTCCTCACCTTTCCCTTTTTCCCTTCCATCTGGCAGTGCTGCCGATCTGAGTGAGGCGGAGCCCACCCTCACCCACATGAGCATCGCCCGCTTACATGAGCAGAAGCTGGTAAGAGTCCAGGGTCTCTAGCACTTCTACTTTCCAGGGCCTGAAGGAGAGGACCTAACGTTTTTTGTTTCTTCTCCATTGTTCCAAAACATCTTGATTCACCCTTTTGAAGAGCCCTCCTGGATGGGTTTAGCCCAGGTTTGTGCTGGTTCAGTCGTCCTCTCTGTTGCCTGGCTAGCAGGGTGAGCTAGGCATCTCCAGGCCTAAATGACTTATTCAGAGGAGACCTTTTTACTAGGATATCTGAAATGTTTTTCAGGTGACCAGCTTTAGCACTAAGACTTGAAGCACTAACAGCACCCCTCTGGCTTTTTTTTACTTGCTTCTGTGGATTTCAGGAGCCACAGTATTTCTAGAAGAGGCTCTTTTGACTTTGCTCAAGTGTATCTGTTCAACAGTTTCAGTTGCAAGAAAGCAGGAGTGAATCTGTCTGAGCCTTTAGGGGAATTACATGTAATAACTCAAAATAGCTTTCCCCCTAAGGCACTGTGGTAACTCCTAACTCTTAACCTAAAACCTTGAGAATCTTCATTGGTTATGAGGGAAAGTAGATGGGACATTGAAACCTCTAATGGCTTATGACACTGGAAGGCAGCTTCAGGTTGGTCATTGTTTTGGTTCACCATGCAGGTGAGATACACCAGCTACCTCCCAGAGCCCTAACAGTATTACTAAAACAATTCGCCTAAACCTTACTGAAGACTTTCTTAGGTATCTTATCCAATTCCTGCTTGGACTCAATCCTGCTTATAGTTTGACTACACTTCCCTTCACATCCTGAGGCTTTCGGCAAGATTGATATTGCCCTAGGACCTGGTGTTGGGAGATCTTTGCTGTGCCGACCTTAAGCCGAGGTGGGAAGATTCCTCAGCACATCCTGGTGTCTTTCCACTCATGTTTTTCCCCTAAAGGTGCAGCATGTAGTATCCCAGAACTGTGATGGACTCCATTTACGGAGTGGATTGCCCCGCTCAGCAATTTCGGAACTTCATGGGAACATGTACATTGAGGTGAGCAGCCATAGTTGGGATTTGGGAGGCGTTGAGGAAGAGCACACTGAACTCTGGCTCATGGGGCCTCCTCTCTCCTCAGGTCTGCACCTCCTGCACTCCCAACCGAGAATACTTGAGGGTATTTGATGTGACAGAGCGAACAGCCTTGCACAGACACCAGACAGGCCGGACCTGTCATAAGTGTGGGGCACAGCTTCGAGATACCATTGTGCACTTTGGTGAGAGGGGGATTTTGGGGCAGCCTCTGAACTGGGAAGCAGCAACTGAGGCAGCAAGCAAAGCAGACACAATTCTGTGTTTGGGATCCAGCTTAAAGGTACTGGATGAGAAAAGTAATGAGCAGATTCGATTTCAGTAATTTGTTATTCCTTTCCTTCCCAGCATTTAGGCTCAATCATATCTCAACTTTCTATAGTGTTGTTTGTTTGGATCCCAATAGGTACTGAAGAAATATCCACGTCTCTGGTGTATGACTAAACCCCCTAGCCGGCGGCCTAAACTCTACATTGTAAACTTACAGGTAATTAGAGAAAATTGAAAAGTGTCTGGAAGTATCTACCTCGTATATCAGGTTTGGGGGAATGAGAATACTGAATTAAATAGGAATGTGGAGTGATGGTGGTGAGGTTAGTAGTAGATACGGGAGAAGGAAGGATGTAGCCATTCATTTACTCCAAAAAATCACTTACTAAGCATCTAATATGTTTAATGCACTATGAGTATGTGCCAGGCACAGGAAGAAATACAAAGATAAAGAACATAGTCTATTCTTAGAGTTTACATGGTGGTATGGAAGATAAATGTTCCTAAGAATACAAATTAGAATATAAATGCACAAGAAAAAGATAAAGTACTATAAGATCAGATGACAGAGGAATCATTTCCAGCTTAGAGTTTGGGGCTAGCATCAGGCTTAATGCAGGAAGTAGCTTTTGAGTTGGGTTTCAAATGCTAAATAAGCTATCAGAAGCCAGAGATTAGGGTGGGGGTGGTAGGAAAGGAGGGAGAGAGGATTCCAGCATTCTAGGCATTGGAAAAGTGTGACCCTAAGCTGGAACCACTAATGGGTCTCAATTTTAGTAACTCCTTCAAGTTCCACCTCACCTCTCCCACATAGTACCTAGTACTAAACTTAGCCCATTGTGAGAAATCAACAGATGTCACTCATCAGCTCTGAGCCAGCAGATATCAATACCTATATGCTTTTAGAAAATGCATTCGTGTTTTTATTCCCCCTTTGTTCTAGTGGACACCAAAAGATGACCTGGCTGCCTTAAAACTTCATGGGAAATGTGATGATGTCATGCAACTGCTAATGGATGAACTAGGTCTTGAGATCCCCCCCTACAGTAGGTGAGTGGTGTGATTAGATCTCTGGTCTGAGCTAGGCAGCCTCTAGTTCCCTTGCCTGTTTTATGTGTCCAGATGGACGTGGTTGCCTCCCTTTGCAGACTGAATTTTTTATTCTATACTTAAACACTAATTAACATAAGCATTTCCTCATACAAAGAACAGAAGAAGAGAATTGTATATAAAATACCAAATCTTTACTATGAATAACTTGCATATAATAAATTCATCATGTTAGTTTAAAAACTGTCTGTTTCTGTACCTCTGCAATACTCCTGCTGTTCTCTCCTTGCAGCCTAGTTATTAATGAAGTGATAAGGCTAGTTTAAACCTAAGGAAGTGGCTGAGGTATAAGAGCATCTGATGGAATTGTTTCTAAGGCTAGTTGCAGTTGACTGAAATTTAGCTTGAAGTTTTAGATAAATTTTGGATAATTTGTCCTCTGGTTTCTAAGGCTAGTTGCAGTTGACTGAAATTTAGCTTGAAGTTTTAGATAAATTTTGGATAATTTGTCCTCTGGTTAATTTTTACGTACCAGTATTCTCCATGTCTTCTGCTAGTAGAAACAAGAGTTTTATTTTGGGGAAGTAAAAACAAAAAAGTTGGTTTAAAAGGGCTATTATGTTTGTAGTTCTGCACACCTTTAATCAAATAGCCCCGTTTTATTATAAAAACATTATTTCTGTTAATTTTTTTTTCTTTTAATCAAGAGGAGAACATTTCCAAATCAGTAGCTTTTTTAAGTAAAAAATTTTAGTTATAAATGATTCTTCAACCTCTGAACCTGGTAATTTTTGTGTTTAAAGGACATTTGTTGTTGGTGTTATGTAATGTTAGGTATTATGTAATATGAATTGCATTTTAAAAAACAACGTATTTTATTAATATCTATTTAGATCTTAGTTTATAAACTTTAGTACTTCATTGGATATATGATCACATCGATGCAGGACCTCCATTGGTGCAGATCACAAATTCATCCTATGCTTTTTTCTCTATACTGTCCTGTTCTTGGTCTGCCTAGCATGCTGAGAGCCTTCCTCTGGCTCCCTTCACGTAGTGTAGGCATCACTGGAGTACACAAGCTACTTATTAGTTATCCCTCTTCCTGTAATCCAACCCATCTTCTTTTCCAGTAGTACATTCTCTGACAATATCTTCTTTATTATTATGCAGTTGTGCCTTGTTAATGTGCTATTGCCCACTGACATCCACCAGTGCCTTTTGGGTAACTTGTAACTTTAATACTTTGGAGACTGATATCCCATGGTTCAAAGACATATAGTATTAACGAAAGAATATTGCTTTTTTAAAAAACTGTCCTATTTCCCAAAGGCAGTCTAAGCCCTTCTTTTTGTCAGTTCTGAGCCCAGTTCATGGTTCATCTTTTAGTGTCAATCCTCAGTCAAAGACAGACTAAACTGCTACCAGAGAAGTAGAAGTAATAAACCATTGGATTACTGTAAGGCAGTTATTTTTGACATTTTCCTCATAAATATCCTCACAAAGTAGAAATTACTGAATAAAGCAAAACCTTATTAATATACAGTAGTGGGAGAGAAGACTAGTCTGTAAATGAATTATAAAATATATTTTATAACATATATAAACTTAACTCCAGATGCTCCTATTGTAGGGAGCATAAGCAGAGCTGATATAGGAGAGCCTCATAAATAAGATCTATTATAACCACTCAACAGTTCAGTCTAACTATCCACAGAGGAAAAAGTAAATGGATGAAGAATGCCTATTAAGACTTCAGACATGCATTCAGATGTGAGCAACTGGCCATTAGAACTCATGTATTAGCAGTATGTGCTAATCGGTAATGTACTAGTATGATTGATATGTACAGTGTATAGTACAATACATACTGATTAATCCATTACTGATTGGTAGTTATTACAGAATGCACTAATCAGTGCATATATACTGTGCATATATACTGTACGTTAGTCATACTGATTAGTACATTATGTAATTTGTGCCATTCAGTAACACACTAATCAGTATGTACAAATGAGTTTTATAGACTGGTCATTCAACTACATATCATAGCCTTAACTGTAGGCATTAGGCTGAAACATTTTTGGTGATTACAGATCTTATAATCTGGTGATCTACCCAGCATGTGGAGTATCTTGCTCTGCAGCTCTCATAATGTTCTGGAACTTGTTGCAATCACCACAGTGTCATACACAAAGATATTCTGTGTGAACTAAGTTTACAACACAGACATAATGTGGGACCATCCTTTAAAGCTGATCTCAAATGTAACTTACTCTTTGAAGCTCTTTCCATCTTTGAACTTGACATGACATTTTGTTTTACAACTCTAATGCATTTTTGTGTGTTGTATAATACAGTTATTTTATACCCTTCTTATATTGTAAGGCATGGGATCATATCTAAACTTAGTAACTCCTTCAACACTTTAACATCAGGTGCTTAATGTTTGAGTGAATTAATTTCTTTAGAATATATTTAACAGGCTGTACTTTCCAGACTGGTTTTCCCTCCCATTATGATAAATTAATGAGGTTTTGGTTTTGGTAGGTGAGGGAGGCAGATAAAAAAGTGATTGTCTCCAAGTAGCAAGAGTGAATTACTACTTCTGACACTGGTTTATCATTTAGTAACAGAAGAGGAACCCATTTCAGCCGTACATTTTAATAAAGTATGTTTCTGAGTCAGATTCAAGTGGTTGCCTTGAGTGGTACCTAATATATCTTTATCCCTTTTCGTAGGTGGCAAGATCCCATATTCTCTCTGGCAACTCCCCTCCGTGCTGATGAAGAAGGCAGCCACAGCCGAAAGCCATTGGTGCCCCCACAGAGTGCAGGAGAGACTCAGTCCAGGGATAGTAAGGAGCAAGGGGCTCCACTCAGCTCAGTGCCATTCTCAGGTGGCTGGTTTGGCAGGGGTTGCACCAAAGGCACAAAGAGAAAAAAAGTGTAACCCCATGCCTACAGGGAAATAGACAGTTGGCACTTTTCAAATAACTTCAGGAAACCTTATTCAGGGGTCAAAAGTCACCATGAAAGGTGAAGTTAACCTCCATGTTGACTGGTAAGGGGAATAATGGATGAAATTTTTGTACTGGGATTTTTAGTAATTTATCTGGGGGTTTTTTTCCCCTTGAAAGCCTATCTCCTAGCTCTTTGTACAACTTTTTGTGCTACAGACTGCACCCAATCATGAATTAGGGTCTATAGATGACATCTCTAGCTCATCTAGTCCCTGAATGAGGAAGTGGCAGACTAATAATTTTCTGCAAGATAAAATACTTGGTGATATTTCGCATCTGGCTGGCCATGAGGAAATACACAGCTGCCTTTACCTCAATTCACCAGACTGCTCCTAGGGCCCTGAACTGTATTTCTACCACTTGTTACTAAAAATGTTGCTAACTATAAGTATCTTTTTCTGTATTTGAGTATACAGTAATAGGGTGGCTTTGACCTCTCTAAAATCTCTAAGCAGATCCTTTCATTTTTTCAATTAAAGTCCTCTGCAGTACCTTGATTATTTTGGGGTGTGTGTGGTTATTTTTTCATCATTAGCTAGGTAAAGATACTGCCTTAACCTGTACGTGTTGCATCCTTTTCAATACCTTAAGACTCTTGCTAAGCATAATATGGGGGGAAAAACCCCAACTAGGTGGAATAAAAAGCCTTGTGACCTCGACTAGGCCTGTAAAAGTCCTAAAAAAGGAATACTCCTTTTAGTAAGGCTCACAAGAGAAGCTGCACGCCCGAGCCTGGAATGTTCCGATGGTCAGCGTGCTAGCCTAGCCATCCGGACCGCTAGCTGTGTGACCTCCACGGGCCTGCTTGGCTCAGGGGAGCCCTTCCCTTCCTCGCTTGCCCCAAAGTTCGGAGAGGTGGAGACGAGTGCGCTGGAGCGGCCATCCTCCTGGAGGCTTCCCACTGCGGGGGACTGCGGGCGGGGGCCACCAGAGCCCAGGACTAGGGTGCTCTGGCTACCTGACCACGGCGGCGCTCCCGGGCCGCAGGTACACTTGGTGGCGGGCCTCGGGGCGGGACCGGCTGCGGCATAGGTGGAAGGGAAGGGAGTGACAGCCCGCCGAGGGGCGCGGCCTGCTGCGGGGAGTGAGGGCGGGGCGGTCGGGCCAGGAGCTCCTCGCTTCGCGATTGGTCCGGCGCGGCGGGGTGAGCCCCACGTGACGGTTGTGGGCGCGTGCGCGGGGGCGGGGGCAGCGGCTCTAGAGCCGTGGCAGCCCCGGCGGTGGCCGCTGTGTCGGTGGTCAGTCTGTCGGACGATCGCAACGCCGGGCGCTAAAGGGCTGGAGCCGTTGCCGCCGCCGGGACATGATCCGAAACGGACACGGTACCGCGGACTCCTCCGAGAAGCTCGGCCCGGGGACCAAGCGCACCGTGCGGGTCTGGTGCGACGGCTGGTGAGAGCGTGGGGCAGCGAGGGCAGAGCGGGGCGGCCCGAGTCCCCTCCCTGGCCGCCCCCCGGCCGGGCCGGCTGCCCGCCGGTGCTAGCCTCCTCCCGCCCGCTCCCTTCCCCTCCCTCCGCCTGTCCTTCCTCACCGTCTCCCCGGGGCCCTGCGGCCCGCGGCCGGCCCCGCCTCGCCCTGTGCCACCGGCCCCCCGGGAGACGTGCCCCAGGTGCTGCCCGGGGCACCCGTAGCAACCCGCAGCCCCCAGCCCCGGCGAGACCCGGACCTGGGGGAGCCCGGACGATTGGTGCGGACAGCCGGCCAACTCCGGACCTCTCCGCCGGCAGGGGCCGGCCAACTCGAGGGCGCTTGGGAGCCGGGGTGCCGGGCTGCCCGGGACAGGTTCGGTTCGAGCGTCCGGGCCCCTTAGGGCTGCCCTTCCTGGAAACGTGCGCCGGAGCTGGGCGAGAGAAGTCGGGGCTAACCGCACGTATTGGGCCCGTTCTCTCGCGGCTCCGTAGCAATAACCGCTCAGTAAGGGACCCTCCGGGCCCGGGGCAGTCGGAGCCCTGGAGCCCTGGAGCCCTGGGCCGCTGGAGCTGGGTGGGAGAGCCAGGAAAAGGTCCGCAGCGTCTGCCCTGGAGAACTTGAGAGCTGGACCGCGAGAAGGAAGCAGGGTTGTAAGCCAGGACCCCGGACTTTGAAAAGAGAAAAGGCTTTTACAAAGAGGCGGTTGTAAGGGACTGGATTTCTGTGGAGAAACTCAAGATTAGCTGTTTCTTCCTTCGCTTGTGAGCTAATCGTCCTAGGATTAGGTGCACTTTGGGAGCAGCTCTTTACTTAAAAATAAAATAAACTGGGTTTTTGATATTCTAATGGGGGAGGGGGGAGGTTGTTTCTTGTTGTAGGCCTTTGAACTTGAGGTTTAGGCGGGGGAGGAAGGAATGTTTCTTGCGTGTGGTTTTTTGAGGAATTTGACCCCTATGGTTCCACAGATCCCTAGTGACATGGACGAATGGGATACTTTACTGTTTCTGAAGCATTTCCAAGAGGTGCATAAAATTTTTGCTCCTCACACTTGCTCAGATTCAGGTGAATACAGAAAATCATTTCAAATAAGGAGATTGACTTCCATTCTCTCAAAGGGAGATAGTGGTAAAGTGATTGGGGAAGCTGAGAATTCTTGGCTTTTAGTCCTAGACTTGGTAGTCTATTATGAGTACACTAAGCACTCTGTTATCAGATGACCACAAGAAAAAACATCATACTAATATTTATTAAGATTAAGAATATTTAAAATTGTCAGGGGCTTTTCAGGATTCCAAAAGGTTTCCCTCAGACATTCAGGTTTTTGTATTCTTCCCCCCAGAAAGGTCCAACCAATCTCTATTTGCTTTTGTTCTAATATAAAACAACATTTGTCTTAGATAGTATAATAGCTAAAATTATTATGTATCTGTTGGTATGTTTAATATTGTGCAGTTGCGTATGTTTCTGAAAAGTTGGGTGAGTCCAATTCTTGTCATTTTAACCATTTAAAATGCTGTTCAGGTCCTATGCTCCAGTATGTAGATTATATGAAATCACATCCTCCAGTTAAAGAATTAATCCACCCCTTATCAGTTTTACAAATCTGGATTTTCATAGGCAGAGGCAACTTTGGGGTAGTAGAAAGAGCCCTGGATTTGGAATCAAGACCTGGGCTGTAATCTCAGCTCTGCCAGCTATGTAACTTTGGAAAAGTCACCTGTCTTACTTTCCTCATTTCCAAAATGGAGATAACCCTTGTGCTACCACCCATCTCACATGGGTTTAGTGAGGATCAAATGAGATTGTATGAAATGTTTCATAAATTGTAATAAACTGTATAAATTTCACTTAGTATGTATTAGGCTTGCTCAACGTGAGATGTACCTGCATTACATTTTTCCTTTCTGTAATTCAGTACACCCACGTCTCAGTTAAAGAGAAGTGAGTGTTTTGTACATAGAGAGAAATGCTGAAACAAGATACTGTTGACAACAGGATAGCTAGGTTATCACCCAGGTATGCTGCCTCTCGTCCTACGACGTATTCTGAGGTGAACAGTGAGTATTTGACCTTTGTCCAGAATGGCTGAATTATCAGAACCACATTCATGTCCTAACACTGTTCTTCCCAGTATTTTCTGGAAACGCTGCCAGGGCCCCAAACTAAGCTGTATGAAAACAACCCAAATAATAGGTGCTCTGTCCTATAGGGAAACTGATACATTTTTTTGTTTCCCATAGTTACCTTTCTAGTGTTTTAGTAAGTAGAGAATTTGGGGTTTCTGGTCAGTGGATGGCAGTAATAAAGAACTGAAAAAAATTCTATATCTAATAAAAATTTAGAGACCCTGGGAACAAAACCAAGTCAGTACTTCATATTCCTTTACTATGCCCTCTCACACTCTAAATTCAGTTTTTTAAGCAAAACCAGTGGTTCCATTCGTTCATATTGGGTTAGGGAAAGTAAGAAATGGGTCTTTCCATAGGCTACCATTTTGCCTCTGTTATTAAGTAGACTCTGGAACAGACCCTGTGGACTTTACTTATGAAAAGGCCTCTGTTTGATCAAACTTCCCAGGCTTGCAGTGGGACTGGGCTTTGCTCCTCTGGGTGTATTTAATACTCCCCAAGCTCACCCCACTTCAGCTTTCCTTCTAATCTCACCTTTCTACCCCTTTCTTCCCACTCCCACTCCTCCTGTTCAGTCTTCTTTGCTTTCATGGAGACATTTTAACTGTCTTTCTTTGGGGTTTGATGCAGCCTTCCCTGGGGCTAGGTCTTTGATTGTGAACCTTAGCCAAGGCCATGGGTAAGCTTTCTTGGTGAAGAAAGGAAGGGCATGGTATACCCCAATTATGCCAAGATCAGACTCCAAAATAATAAACACCTACCCCCCGAGATTCCTAGCCTCCTCAAGGTGTACTGCAAAATTAATTGAGGTTTAAATTCTAGAAATAAACATGCTATGTAGTTCCTCTTGGAAATCTAGCAGCTAAGAAAGATTATGAGTCACAGTACTACTCCTTAGGGGATCATCCTGAAACTCTTTATAGGCCTGACTTGGTCACATACCCAAACTTACATTGATATTTGGTTTGGCTATAAGGATCCTGCCCTTTGTTACACTTGAGTTTCTCTGGCTTCACATGACTTTGTCATGACTCCAAAAACCATCTATGTCTAAATGTTGAACAGCCTGGCTTTTTCCTGAACTTTCATTTCACCCTGATCTGCCCTCACTACTCATCTTCAGTTATTTTTAATAGCTCCAGGCTCCATGGAAGGTTACCCCAAAGAGGCTACAAAAGGGGAACTCTGCTTCCCTAACTCAAATCTGTCCCTCCCTGTCAACCAGGTACAAGGCTTGATACCTCCATTTATTTCCACAGCTATGACATGGTACATTATGGGCATTCAAACCAGCTGCGTCAGGCACGGGCCATGGGAGATTACCTTGTCGTAGGGGTCCACACTGATGGTAAGAGGCTATGTGCCCCAGATCCTCTCCTAGCTCTTGCCTCCCCATCCCATAGCACAGGACTGCAATGCTAGCTGTTCTCAGCCAGTCAGGTGATATAAGGAAGTTTCAAACAGACATGATGCCTTTCCTCACAAATTACAATCCTTGGCAGGCAGTGGAGATATGGAAAGCAAAGTATGATAACTAAGGCTGTATCCCAGACCCTTTCCCTACTTGGATCTAGTGGCATAGGTGGGTGCAAGGCTAAAGACATACGCGGGAGGAGTTATTCTGCTGATAGGTAGAATTTACTAAATGACAACTGCTTCCCCAAGAGAAATACCAAATCCATTTCGAGATTTGACGTTGTCTTAAGAACTGAACCCAAGACCTCAGAGAACTAAGATGTTTAGTATTGGAGTACCTTAGCAAATTGGGTTGTTGGATAAGGGCTGGAAACGAGTCCTTGCTGTGGATTCTTCAGGAGACCATTAGTAGTGTTTATCATTACTCTTTCTTCCTCTTTGCCTTGCCCTAGAGGAGATTGCCAAGCACAAGGGCCCTCCTGTCTTCACTCAGGAGGAGAGATACAAAATGGTCCAGGCCATCAAGTGGGTGGATGAGATTGTGGCTGGTGCTCCTTACGTCACTGCCCTGGAGACCCTGGACAAATACAACTGTGATTTCTGTGTTCATGGCAGTAAGTGGCCTGGCTGCACACCCTATCCTGGAAGTCCTAAGGTGGCAATGTGGCAACTAGAGGGAGGGGGGGCAGGGCCCACATGACTGCACAGATGACAGAAATGCAGAAAAATTGTGTGTCAAACAGACCCCAGAAGTCTTAGGGACTCTGGAAGCATTTTCCTTGACCCTGGAGTTTTAGGATATAAAGGTTTAGACTCTCTGAGGCTCAGGCTCTTGGCCAAGGCTGTCCTGAAGTGTCTTGGCAGAGCTGATCCTCTAATATTGGTGTGTGTGTGTGCTGTTTCCTAGATGATATCACCTTAACTGTGGATGGACGGGACACCTATGAAGAAGTGAAGAAGGCTGGGAGATACAGGTGAGACCCTTCCTAAGGTGGGAGGGAGAAAGGGGGTAGGTTGTAAGGAGAAATGCCTTGCCCAGAGTGAATACTGAAATACCTGTTTGCTGAATTAAATCAAGGGAGTAGACATTTCCATAGGTAATGCTTTCCTGTGTGTATGGTGTTTTATGTATGATTTCATGGTGTGTTCTCTGATTCCTGGTAGCCACTGAGAGAGGCTTCTGAAATCGGGCTCATAAGGGCATGGTTCTGCGACCCTTTTTCTCTGACAGGCTAGAATTTGCCCCAGCTACAGAGGATAACCTGGGGAAAGGTTTTCTAGGAGTGACCACTAGGTTGTGCTGCAGGCTTCACACTAACACTAGTTAACACAGATTTGAGGAATTTTTTAGTAGGAAAAGAATCACAGAGGATCACAGAGTTAGAAATGGAAAGGACTTTATGGGCCACGTCATCCAACCTCTTCATTTTACACATGCAAAAACTAAGGCCCAGAGAGATTGCCCAAGTTCACATAGGCAGCAAGTGACAAAGCCAGGCTTTCAACCAGGTCTTCTGACTTCAGGTCCAACACCTATCCTACTGCACCACCCTGCCTTCTCCACTTAACCATTCAGTTTAACTGCCTCATTTTACAGACAAGGAAATCAGTGCTCACGGAGGTCAGGCAGCTTGCCCAAGGACACACAAAGCCAAGACCAGAGCCCGTGCTGTCTGATCCACTCTCCGAATGATCCTCAGCCTTTTGGAGAGCGAGCTTCTGGTTTTTAAGTCTTATTTTTGTTCTTATGTAGCCTCGATTCCAGGCATATCCCTAGTCACTTTTCTCTCCCTGTTGTGCCATCTCTTGTAACAAAGGTTAAAAAAGTTGGAAAGACACATGAAAACTAATCAATGACATATCACCTTCATCTGGCAGCATGTGCAGTGTTCCACACCCATAAACCTCCACCAGCAGAGAGGGAAGAGAGGGGTATTTTCTCAACTCTTTTCCATGGTTGAGCTTGGGAGGGACTTCTTTCCAATGTTAAACATTTAGCAGACTCTACATGATAGTACTTATACTATTAGCACAGTAATACTATACTATTAGTGCTGTACTGTTAGTATTAGTAATAGTTCTTCATCTATAAAATGGCAACAATTCCTCACTGAGTTGTTATGAAGCTCAAATGAGATAAAATATGTGAATTTCTTTGGAAACTTTAAAATGCTGTTTAAATGTAAATTGTTGTTATTGACCAAGAAAACATATAGTGATTAAAAAGTTACTGTGGTTTCAGTAGATTTTTTTTGTATTTTATTAACTGCATCAGAATCTACATGCATTTGAAAAACAGTGACATATAGATTGCACTGGAGCAAAAAAATAAAGACCAAACCAAAATACTTGTTGCCCCATAAGGATATGCAGCAACTTTCAGAAACCAGGAGCTACTTCTCTATCTCCTAAGTCTTAACCTCTTTCTTAGGAACTGGTGTTCAGTTGAGATACAGAGCAGGAAGCAGGCATCTAGTGGTCACTCAACAAAATAGGATCTAAATCAGGATCCTAGCTAACTAACTGTTTATCCGTTCTACCTTTCAGACAGGATGTTGAAATTGTTGACTTTTCAGCCAATAATAGGAACTGGATGTTCTTGCCTTAAATGGTATTGAGTGGAAGGGAAAAGTTGAAGGCCTCAGCATTGATAGCTTTAGATGAGGCTACTCTGCACCTGGGGTAGTCATGCCCTTGGAAAATTCCAGTTTGGACAATTCTTACAGAATGTAGAGCTAGATGTCTGTTGTTATCGCAGAGTAAATGGCACCTCACTGCTCCCATCTTTCAGGGGAAATCAGAAAAAAAACTACTGCAGAACAAACTGCTCTTTGTTTTCCTACCTAACTAGAGGAGGGGTGGTTATGTAGACCTTCCCACAATAACCTTATCTTGGGTGATGGAGGCCTTCAGTAGTGGTACTGCTCACCAGAAGAACTGAGCCATTTACGCACTGATCCTGTTCCTACCTGTCCCCTACAGAGAATGTAAACGTACCCAAGGAGTCTCTACCACCGACTTAGTTGGCCGGATGCTGCTCATGACCAAGGCTCATCACAGCAGCCGGGTAAGTTCACAGTGACCTAGAAGGCAGTAGTCTTCTGGGAATTCGATGAGTACCTCTCCTGGCCTTTCCTCTTCCTTGCCACTAGGACCTGGGATTTAGGATACAGCTGCTGCCTGAAAGCCAGGTCCTGGTTGGAAAGGGAATGAATATTTCTTTCCATTGGGAAATTTGTTGGGATATTTGTAGGCCACGAGAAATAAATCTCTCACTCTCCTTTCCTGAGACTGGTCAGCATGTGGGGAGCAGCAGGCTTCCTGCTTCTCAACAGGGACATCTCCAAATCAGTGAGGAAAGCCCCCTCAGTGGCCATGGAAAGGAATGCTGGCTGGAATTCTGGTGCCCTGCTGGCCCTGGGGCCTGACTCCACTTTTCTGTGCAGGAATTGCCTTCAGAGTACCAGGAGTACACTGACAGCTTTGGCAAGGTGAGCGTTTGGGAAGGGCTGCGTATGCAGCACCTAATCACACAGTCTAACAAAAACTTAGGAACTCACATGTATAAGAGGCTTCATGATAGCACCAGCGTGCAGGAGTTGATATTTCTTCCATTGATGGAGTGAGGTTAGGGAAAGACGCAGTCCCTGGCCCCTGTTAGCTCTGTCCTTTTGTTTTCTGCACCCCAGCAGACTTCTCCCCCACCCCAGCGTTTATCCTAATTTGATTTCACTCTGCCAACTTGTTTGGGGCTTCCTTGCATTCCTCAGGCCCTCCTATCAGGGCTGAGCTAAAGGAAATACCTGCCCTCATAGGAGCGTGATGTTATCAGGCACAATTTCTAGAATTTCCCCCAGTGAGTTCTCAGACTCAATTTAGTGTTCACAGCAAGTGCTGAGAGGGCCAGACAGGAGCTAGGTACCTTCATCCAGCATATGCTTCCTATTTGGGCCTGATCATGCTGATCCCTGGGCGTTAGTAGACACTTCCATTTGGGACCATCACTATTTGAAGTTTCTAACAGTGGTTTGGCCCCTCTCTCCCTTTGTAGCCCCTTCACCTAGTACCTGCTGGGGCAGGTATTTGCCCAGAAGGCTTCTCCCAGGTGACAAGACAGTGGCCTCTGGGTCCTATTGAATGTGTCGGGATTTGCTGTCTGCTTCTTCTCTGTCCATCTGTGGCCCTTTGGTGGCAGCCAGGATGCTGGTGTTTCATTCAGTGGCCATGTTGAAAACACTTCTGACTTTTGTCATCTGCTCATCCTTTCTTACCAAATTAAAGCTTTCCAGAGCTAAAGCTAGGTTTTGTTCCTTGCACATAGTCCCCTTCCGTCAGGTGTCACTGCTCCCCCGTCCCCTCTTCTCCCCAAACGTTCCAACCAGCCCATCTAGAAACTGGTGCAAAGAAAGCGTTTTAATTGTTTCTTGGTTTCTCTCAGACTTCCCCCTGTCCCAACCCATTCCTTCCCCCTTTGTCCCCTTCCCTCAAGGACTGAGAGAATAGCCCTCAAGATCAGTAACCACTAGTCTCTTCAGGCTAGAAAGAGAGCTATAAATTTGGCAGCTTCCCCTTCACCCTTGCCCAGATCACAGAACATTCCCTGCATTGGCTTGTAGATCTCCCATGCCAAAAGAAGCAAGGACTTGCTCACAGATGAGGGATGTGGAAGAGGGAGTCCGTAGGAAGCCAGCAACTCCAAAGGGCTGGGAAGAAGGGACAGGCAATATCTACAGCCCTGGGGACTCCTGGGGTTGGGTAGAAGGGTGTGCTCTCTGGGTGTATAATATTGGACATTTCTAACCAGTTTTCCCTGCTTGGTCCCCAGTGCCCAAGGAGCCACAGCCCCTGGACTGGAGTATCACAGTTTTTGCAGACATCCCAAAAGATCATCCAGTTTGCTTCTGGGAAGGAGCCAGAGCCAGGAGATACCATCATCTATGTGGCAGGGGCCTTTGACCTGTTCCGTATCTTTCTTTCTGGTGCCACTCCTGCTCTTTGCCTTGCTGGGGAAGAGTGGAGGATGTCTGTCCTAGAAACACTATTCACAGTTCTTGAAAAAGTTGTAGAAAACATTAGGGCCCAAGGGACTAGGTTGTCACTCTTGCCAAGATCCTTTCAGGCTGTGGGAAAGAATGGGGGAAAGTTTGTATCAAAAGTGGGCTAGAACGAACTGGTTGGTTAGAATGGACCATGGAAAAAGGAGTAAAGGAGCCCCTTTCTCCTGCAGGTCATGGGGTTACTTAGCACAGTTCTCTTCCCCAGTCTTCCACAAAGGGTGCTTGAGGCCCCACCTGTGGAGAGCGACACCCCGTTCTCTCCCTGTTGTTCTCTTAACCTGGACGCAGATATTGGGCATGTATGTTTCCTGGAGAAAGTTTACCAGCTTGCAGAGCGACCCTACATCATTGCAGGCTTACATTTTGACCAGGTATGAACCACTAAGTGATAGGATACAAAAAGTAGCAAGATCTGTGTCCTCTTTCCCCTTCTTTACCTGCATCTCAGTGCGTGCTGTTCTCTTCCAGGAGGATGCTATTACCAAAAATGTCCTTTTTCAGCCAAGCAGCAAGAGTTGGGAGGGGGTGGGCCTTCCACAGGGAAGTAGCTGTGAGGAACTAGTTGACTTAAACTCCACCCTCTGAGGGACAGTGTGACTCTGACTGAATGCACCTCTGTCTGATTCTAGGAAGTGAATCACTACAAGGGAAAGAACTACCCCATCATGAATGTGCATGAGAGAACGCTAAGTGTGCTGGCCTGCAGGGTGAGCTGGGACTAAGTCGGGCTTCAGGGGCCAGAGGTAGAGTGAGGGGCCTCTCCCTTGCCTTTTGAGTCACCTCCAAACTCAGGCCCATTGAGAGGTGTTGGCTCTTCGGTGAGGAAGAAATGTTTAATCTCTGAAAGTCACCACTGCTCTCTAGAACAAATCACTTGCACTCCAGGATCAGTTCTGGCACTTGCTCACTAGCCCAGAAAGCCTCTTCACTTCACCAGCCTGTTTTCTCATCTGTCAAATGCAGGTGTTAGCTACTGTGTTAACTGTGTAAGACTGTTTCTATAGTACCTTCCAACACTTAATTCCAGCAATCTAGAATTCTTCCCCACCTGTTCCACCTTAGTTCCTCATGCTGGTCCTCAATCATTGGCATCCCTAGGTTTTACAGAGACTGTTTTAGGGGCTGTGATGAGAAGAATTCAGAGGAAGAAGGCATCCTCTGCCTTCAGGAAGTTGGGGGTAACATTTGGCTGCCCCCAGAAGCTCTCAGCATCTTTCTCCAGTGGTGCCTCCTATGAACCATCTTTTTTCTTCTGTCCTGGCCCCTAAACAAAGCTCTGTTCTTTTCTAGAGGGTTTGAGAGGAAGGTTAGGTTGGCTGTCCCAACTGCAATCCTTAATCAGCTTTATCAGCAGCTCTTTGTAAACTGTCTGAGAACTTTGGACTTAGATTCTGAAGATCTGGGTTCAGGTTCCAGTCTTGCCATTTGCTAACTTTGAAATCTTGGGAAAGTCATTTAATTCCTCTGACCCTCATCAGTGTGACAGGGGAGAAGGGGAGGTATTCAGTGACCTCTAGGACTCCTAGCTTTAATAACCTTGAAGAGAGGAGCTGTCAATGGAACAGAATATCTGAGCTCCTTTTCTGCTCTGTAAAGTGGTTAATGTGGGACTTTTTTCTGGTCTTCAGAACCAAATTTCAAGATTCCCACCCTGGCCACTTAGCCTGGGCTTGGGTTAGGTAGGGGAAAACTAGCTCAGTGCTCTCTCTTGTCTCCCCAGTATGTGGCTGAGGTGGTGATTGGAGCTCCATATGCTGTCACAGCAAACCTTCTAGATCACTTCAAGGTGAGTTAGCCTGGTGACTCAAGAGCACCAAGTGCTGCAAAGTAGAGGGTTGCCAGTCTTCATTTGAGTTGAAGGAGATAAGTGTCTGAGGATTACTGAGTTCACTCCGAGTATCCATCATGTCATCCTCATCTCTGCCTGCACAAAAGCAGCAGCCCACCCTCAGTAGCTCGGGGCAAATAACAAACTGGCTGACCAAGGCCCAGTGGGATGGTATGAACACCTTTGTGTCAAGGACCACCCTCTACCCTAAGGGCCCCTGGAGTTTCTAGGCAGGAGTAGTACTCCTGACTCCCACAGCTCCTCTTCTCAGGTAGACCTAGTGTGTCATGGGAAGACCGAAGTGGTGCCTGATAAGGACGGTTCAGATCCATATAAGGTAAGTGCTCCAGAGTGCCTGCTAGTTCTCCACCTTTATCTTTTCCCCACACCAACCTCCACCTCCCAGATATGTTTCCTCCTCTGCTCATTTCCTTGTCCTTTGACCACTCCCATGAATCACTTCCCCTGTGCTTGGATAGGTGGGGCTTCATGGGCACACATTTCTGTCTCTTACTGGGGGAATGACAAACTTTATCTCCTTCCTCAAGGGGAATAATTATTGGATTTCCTTCACTTCCTCCTTCCCACCCCTCACCTCCCACCTCTTTACTCCTTTTGAACATACTCTTAGTGCAAGAAGGGAGGGGAAGAATTTAGGCCTCAGCAGCCTGTGACCCCATGGTGGCATCCCTCTCTACCCACAGGAACCCAAGAGACGGGGTATCTTTCGTCAAATCAATAGTGGCAATGACCTCACCACAGACCTCATTGTACAGAGAATTATTAAAAATAGGTGAGCATCCTCTATGACAAGGCTTCAGGAAGTGGTTCACAGGAACCTCTCTTCTTAGTTACTTTAGGCCTCAGAGATGGAATGAAAGTTTAGCAAAAGGAGAACTTGGTAAGGCAATCTGTCCCAGGGAATTTGGGTTGTAGGGCTGGACTTTGTGACCTCAATACTGCTTTTTTTTCCCCAAACAGATTAGAGTATGAAGCAAGAAATCAAAAGAAAGAAGCCCGAGAGCTAGCTGTCCTGGAGGCCATAAAAAAGCGAGAGGCAATGCCTGAAGGGGCAGCAATGCAGGTGGAGGGTCCCTGTGAGGCCTAATCATAGACCATACCAGCACAAGGAGCACGCCCACCCCCTCCTTCCCCAGCCCCACCCTGCCTTCATCCTGAGCTGGGGGACGGCCCAAGGGCCTGCTCTCCTTTGGCTCTCCTCACCTTCTCTGGCCCCTCCAATTTTAGAATTTGGCACACCTACCATTTAATGAAGCTGAGGCCCCTTTTTAACTGACCCTGTCTTTGGAGTAACTACTGGAACCTCAAACAGCTAGGCCAGCATGGAGCTGCCTGTTGTTGGTGGAAATGAACACTTGGTGCTGGGTATCCCTTGATGTTTTTGAAGAGCTTGTATTCCCTAATAACGCTTTTCTGCCTAGGCTCTATAGGAAAACAGGAAGACCCAGCTAACACTGTGAGCACATGGACTCTGCCTCTGGGAGGGGCATCAGGTTTGTGGCTGAGCCACAAGCAGGTTCTGGCCACTTTTAATTCCAGCTTCCCTTTCCTTGGCACCACCCACCTCTGGTGAAGCTAGATGAAACACATGTGGAATGAGAGAAGATGAGTCACTGCTTCCTTGTGGCTCTCCTGACCTTAAGCACAATCCTAGCGGGCTTATGAAGCACTGTCCTTCACTGTCCCCTGAGAGACTGGGCTGCCTCTGCCTCGCCTCCATCTAACCTTGCTTGCTGCCTGGGGGGCGGAAAGAGGGTCAGCTGTCCAGGAAGGGAAATGATCCAGATCCCCCTCACCTCCTTAGGAGGGGGAATCACATCTCCCAGAACTTCCTCCTTGCCTCACCCCCTCATTCTCCTTATGGTATGAGTTCTATTCCAAAAACTTCGTGTGTGCAGCGAGCTCCAGGACCTTTCTCCGTCACCTGTGACTTTGCTGCCTGGCCCCATCGTCCTCCCAGTCCTGTGGCTCCCTGTACAGACTTTGTACGCTGATTTTTGTATGGGAACTGACGGTTGTAAATTTCTTTGTCAGTGGAACCTAATAAAATGTGGTGGGGATACGTGATCCACCCAGCATCCCCTCTCAGTTATTAGTCCCTCTTGAGTAGAAACAAGGGGAAAATATGGTGCTGGAGATGACAGATGGGTCTTGTTTTTTGCTTGTTTATCTGCTGGTCTAGTGCTCTTTATCCTGGGTTGCCAGGTATGTATGTACCCTTGATGACAACTCTCTAATTAACCACACAGAAATACCAATATTCCTCCAGGACTCTGTGTCACTCCCCCAGCATCATCTGATTAATAAATGGGAGCAGGGAGAGCAAGTAAGAGTGTGCTCTCCAGACATCAAACCTGATTCATCTCAAAGCACTGAACTTGCCACCTCCACTTCACAGAACCAGGGGAATGAGAAAACCAGTTCCTCTCATCTCTCTGGCTGTCTATTAAATGGAAGATTAAAACCTCATTCTCCACAGATATCAACGCAGAGTCCTGGGGTCCCTTTAGGCACCTGTTCATCTTCCCAGGATATCTCTTCTTGTGTTTAACTGTTTCCAGCTCTCTAGCCCCTTCCTGAAAGAAAGCTCTGGGGCTTGTGGACCTGAGATCAGATTGGATTTGGGTTTCCTTGGCAAGGAACTAGTCCTGCCTGTTGGATATCCCAGCTATTTTAGCACTAGACCATTCTCTTTTGTCTACCATGACCAACCCTTGGTTTTCTGTGCCTCCTTCTGAAGCCTCAGACACCCCCATACTTTCAGTATTGTGATCCCAGCAGTCGTATGACTTAGAACCTATTTACTTCCCAGATGGGCAGCTATTTTCTTTCCTCTTTCTAAAACTGAGCATTGGCCCTTATATCTATGTTCCATTTTGCTGCAGCTTTTTCATCCTGATGATTCAGGTCTTAAGGGTTTAGACTATGTTACATCTCAGAGCTGTTCCCATTTTCCCACAAAGAAGGAGGCCCCGGGGTATACCATCATCTACTTAACCTTTCACAGGGTCTTCCGGTGTCTGTAGACCAGCTGTAGTGAGTCAAGGGTGTGGAATGTTTATGTATATCTATGACCTTGTGCAGTGAACTGTCATGCTGTATAAGGCACAGTGGGACAAGGAAGTGGGAACCAGAAGTATATTCTCTAGCAGAGAGGCTTCTGTGGCTGTTGCCAAAGAGACTGGCACGTCTGGTTCTAAAGTTGCCATTCTCACCCATTTGCAAGTCCCACTAGGATATTCATCCTAGCTTCCAGGACTAATCAGTCTCTGGATGAGGACTTGGCATTGTTCAAGCAATTGTATGCCTACCCCAATCCTTGACCAAGTTTAAGCTATAAAGTCTATTCCCCCAGGAACAGGGATCTCAAGACAAGTATCCCTAGAGACTAGCAGTGTGGGTAAGGAGAGGTATTGAGCTACCCCTCTGAGTTGGAGAGTCAGAAGGGATCAATCAGGGACATGTAGGCAGTTTGTGAGTTTGACTCTGCCTCCCTAAACAATGATATACCTAGGACCTTAGTGCTGTGGGAGAAGCCAACCTCCACACAGTACCAAGAAGGTTGGACTCAAAACTACAAAGGGAGGCCTAGGCTCTAATCCTGCCACCACCACCCCCATGATCCAAAACTAATCCCCCCTGTCTAGCTGCATCAATATACCAGGGATTCTTAACCTGGGGAGATCCATGGATAGATTTCAGAGAGTTTGTAAACTTGGGGAAAATTAGACGTAATTCACTATGATTTTTTTTCCTTATAATGTTCTATATTTTATGTATTTGAAAACATTCTAAAGCAGGGTCCATAGACTCCACCAGATTGTTGGCAAAGGGGCCCAGGACACTGAAAAGCTTAAGAACCCCTATTCTATATACTGTTATTGGCATGATGGAAAGAAGGTTTGCTGAAGGAAAGAAAGGACAGGGAAGAGGTGTATATATTTAAGTGTATGTGTGTCTATATAGTGCATTTGCTTATCAAGTTGTATCTGGTCTGGAAAGAGTTAAGGAATTCAGAGTTGCATTTCCCAGAAGTGACAAGCTTAGAATTGGAAGTCTCTCTCCCCCTGAAATCCAGCCAAGACCAATTCATTAAGTAAACCAGGGACATCCTGTGCCCTCATGCCCCATGGCAGAGAAGCAATAAAACAAAGATGCGGGTGGGAGACTCCAGGGCTGTGCAAATTGGTAGAGATGGAAATTTCTGTACATAAATCAAACACGCTAAATGACTTAACAGCTCTTGCCACAGGCAGAGTGTTCTCAACACTCCCTCCCCCACATACAAAACTAATATCCTATTTTCCAAAGTGCCTCCAAGCTTTCCACCCATCAATTATCTCTTGAAATGATGAAATCCCAGCTCCAACATCTAGTCTGGGAGTATCAGTGAGTGCAAGGGTTATTGTACTCTACCAGATGGGGCAACTTAAGCTCAAAGTACGACATACATAGTTCATATAATGCACCAAAGTTGACACCAGAATCCAGGTCTTTCAAAGACCAAAGCTCCACTCTTCAATCCCTTTGTCAGTGTATGATGGCCAACTTCCTGTCCCATTCCCAGAAAAAAAAATTCACAGCCTAAACTCTAGCTGGAGTCCTATTTACCAGCTGTGTTTCCCAACTTTTTCTTGGCATCTATGGACCATGGGAGAGACTTCTGAGAGAGGGGGCAGAAAAACCTGAATTGAAGACCCAGTTGGCCAGAAGCCACAGAGAAAGGGAACATGATCTGGGCTTATTGGAAGAACCAGAAGAATGAATGAAACCCCCCAGTTCACCTGGAGAGGGGATCTTAATTCCAAGGTCTGGTTGAATGTATTCAAGGGAAGCAAAACTCAGTCATTTGAAATAACTGAATTGATTAGGATCAGATTTGACGACGAGGCTGTTCTTGTGCCTGTAGCAAGATCACATGCCTTAGCATTTTCATCCCAGTTAATGCCTGCCTTTTCAACCAAGAATACTAGTCACTCAAGAACTGTGACAAAATCTACTTTTGTTGTGGCAAAACTCTTGAATATAGATCTTCTAGAGCTGGGTATGAGGCTTTCTCAGCCAGGTATGCTGGCTGAGCTTGGGTACTGGACTCCCACCGCCTCAAGTATACCAGCTTTACATTCATTTATTCATTCAGCAAACATAGTGAGTGGGCACTGGGAGGATTATAAGGATAAGTAAAACAATCCTTTCCTCAAAGAATTTGCAGATTATTACAGGAGATAAGATAGGAATTATTTATGCACTCCCATTCACTTTGGTCTAGACCTAACAATAACATTAGTACAAAGTATTCTCAGTGAGGAAACTCCCTCCATCAATGCAGATGAGATAATATGTGAAAAGCACTTTGCAAACCTTGAAGTAGTATGTAAATTCTGGTTATTATTATCAATTCCTCTGTAATTTATAATCTTAGAGAGCTGCCTGGGGGAATATATGACTTGCCCAGGGTCAAATAGCCCAAATGCATCAGAAGCCAGATTTGAATCCAGGTTTTTCTGACTGCAAGACCTTGTTGCCTCTCATAACAATCTATGCCCATGCTATGACACAGGGCAGATCATAACAGGTGTTGGAAGTCCTAATAAAAGTTCTGGGAGGTATTTAAGGAGGGTAAGATCATTCCCAGCTGTTAGAGAAGTCACCATTGTAGGAGATGACATCTGAGCCAATCCTGGTTTATGGGAATATCTGAGTGACACAGGAAGCAGATGCTGTAAGGCATTGTTTGAACTCAGGTCTTCCCAACTCCACTCTGTCCACTACAGCTGGGACTTGAAGGAATCCCAGGGAGATCAAGAGATGGAGAAGAAGAGGGAGAAAATTCTAGGCCAATGAAAATTCATGAAGTTGGAAGACAGACACTTATTTTGAAGACCTGTAAGGAGACCAGTGTCACTAGATAACTTACAGAATTTGTGGTGGTTGGAGGAGGGTATAATAGAGATAGAGCATTGGGTTTGGAGTAAGAGAGACTCCTCTTCCTGTGTTCAAAACCAGCCTTAGATACTAACTGTGTGACCCTGGGCAAGTCATTTCACCCTGTTTGCCTCAGTTTCCTCATCTGTAAAATGAGCTGGAGAAGAAAATGGCAAATCACTTCAGTACCTTTGCCATGAAAACCCCAAATGGGAGTCATGAAGAGTTAGATGCAACTGAAATAACTGAACACAATAACAAAAATTATGCAAGGTACCTGGAATGTATAAAATAAAAACAAGACAATCTCTGACCTCAAAAAATTTATATTTAACATTTTTGCATTCCAAACTTAGCCCAGGGACACAGGTAGGCCATGTCTCTCTGCTCAGCTTCTTATGTAAGAAGACTGAAAAGGTAGGAAGGGTCCAGTTTCTGCAAACATTTGAATGCCTAAAAGAGGATTTTCTATTTAATCTTGGAGGTGCTAGGGAGTTACAGGAGTGCATTAAATGGGTGGGGAAGGAGACTTCTCAACCCACAAAGGTCAGTAAGCTCTCTTACCTGGGTGAGAGGGGAGTATGGTCTAGCCCCAGCCTCATCCCCAGCCCCAGGGTGGTGGCTGCCACTCCTTCAACAGCAGTTGCTTCTGCAGCTCACAGGCTGGCCTACAGATGGTGGGAGAATCTAGCAGCTGATCTGGGTCACAGTCCTGAGTGGTGGTCTGGGGGAGAGGAGGAGCACTGGTGTGACAGAGCTGGTGGTGGCTGTGGAGAGGGAATCCTACTTGCAGTTCCAGGGCAGAAAAGACTGCTTATGGTTGTTTACAGACCAGAGCACAGACCAGGAGAGGAGTAAATACCTCTCCCTTGATTATACCACTTTGGAAGAACTGAGAACTTACAGGTTATCTCTGTAAACAGCTACACAAAACCTCTGAAACTTAGGGTAGTACACGCTCCAGTTAACAAAGAACTCAAAAGTCAAGTAATTGGCTGGGAAAATGTCCATAAAGGGGGGAAAAATAAGACCATAAAAGGTTACTTTCTTGGTGAAAAGGTATTCCCTCCTTTCAGACGAAGAAGATCAAAGCATATAACTAGAGGACGATCAAAGGATACAACCGAAGGAAAATAGCAAGGTCAAGGTTCCTACATCCAAAGCCTACAAAAAAAAATATGAAATGGTCTCAGGCCATGGAAGAGCTCAAAAAAGATTTTTAAAAGCAAGTAAGAGAAGTAGAGGAAAAATTTGGAAGAGAAATGAGAGCAATGCAAGAAAATCATGAAAAAGAAGTCAACAGCTTGCTAAAGGAGATCCAAAAAAATGCTGAAGAAAACAAGACCTTTGAAAAGAGACTAACTCAAATGTCAAAACAGTTCCAAAAAGCCAACGAGGAGAATACCTTAAAAAACAGAATGGGCCAAATGGAAAAGGAGGTCCAAAAGCTCACTGAAGAAAATAGTTCTTTAAATATTAGAATGAAGCAGTTGGAAGCTAATGACTTTGAAAAAATAGAAGACAATGTGAAATATGTCATTGGAAAAACAACTGACCTTGAAAACAGATCCAGGAGAGATAATTTAAAAATTATTGGTTTATCTGAGAATCAAGATTAAAAAAAGCCTAAACATCATCTTCCAAGAAATTATCAGGGAAAATTGCCCTAATATTCTAGAACCAGAGGGTAAAATAGAACTGGAAAGAATCCACCAATCACTTCTGAATGAGATGCCAAAAGGAAAACTCCTAAGAATATTGTAGCCAAATTCCAGAGTTCCCAGGTCAAGGAGGAAATATTACAAGCAGCCAGAAAGAAACAATTCAAGTATTGTGGAAATACAATCAGGATAACATGGGATTTAACAACTTCTACACTAAGGGATCAGAGGGCTTGGAATATGATATTCCAGAGGTCAAAGAAGATAGGATTAAAACCAAGAATCACTTATCCAGCAAAAGTGAATAAAATACTTCAGGGGAAAAAGTTGAATTTCAATGAAATAGATGACTTTCTTTTTTTAAAAAATTTATTTATTTATTTCACTTTTAACATTCATTTTCACAGAATTTTTGGGCTCCAAATTTTCTCCCCCCTTGTCCCCTCCCCCCACCCCAAAACACCGAGCATTCCAATTGCCCCCATCACCACTCCACTCTCTCCTCCATCATTCCTCTCTGCCCTTGTCTCCATCCTCTCCTCTGTCCTGTTGGGCCAAATAACTTTCTATACCCCTTTACCTGTATTTCTTATTTCCTAGTGGCAAGAACAGTACTTGACAGTTATTCCTAAAACTTTGAGTTCCAACTTCTTTTCCTCCCTCCCTCCCCACTCCCTCCCTTTGGAAGGCAAGCAATTCAATATAGGCCAAATCTGTGTAGTTTTGCAAATGACTTCCATAATAGTCGTGTTGTATAAGACTAACTATATTTCTCTCCATCCTATCCTGCCTCCAATTACTTCTATTCTCTCTTTTGATCCTGTCCCTCCCCGTGAGTGTCGACCTCAAATTGCACCCTCCTCCCCATGCCCTCCCTTCCATCGTCTCCCCAACCCTGTTTATCCCCTTGTCCCCCAACTTCCTGTATTGTAAGATAGGTTTTCATACCAAAATGAGTGTGCATTTTATTCCTTTCTTTAGTGGAATGTGATGAGAGTAAACTTCATGTTTTTCTCTCACCTCCCCTCTTTTTCCCCAAACTAAAAAAATCTTTTGCTTGCCTCTTTTATGAGAGATAATTTGCCCCATTCCATTTCTCCCTTTCTCTCCCATATATTTCTCTCTCACTGCTTGATTTCATTTTTTTTTAAGATATGATCCCATCCTATTCAATTCACTCTGCACACTCTGTCTCTATGAGTGTGTGCGTGTGCATGTGTGTGTGTGTAATCCCACCAAGTACCCAGATACTGAATAGTTTCAAGAGTTACAAATATTGTCTTTCCATGTAGGGATGTAAACAGTTCAGCTTTTAGAAGTCCCTTATGACTTCTCTTTGCTGTTTATCTTTTCATGCTTCTCTTCATTCTTGTGTTTGAAAGTCAAATTTTCTTTTCAGCTCTGGTCTTTTCATCAAGAATGCTTGAAAGTCCTCTATTTCATTGAAAGACCAATTTTTCCCCTGAAGTATTATACTCAGTTTTGCTGGGTAGGTGAATATTGGTTTTAGTCCTAGTTCCTTTGACTTCTGGAATATCCTATTCCATGCCCTTCAATCCCTTAATGTAGAAGCTGCTAGATCTTGTGTTATCCTGATTGTATTTCCACAGTACTTGAATTGTTTCTTTCTAGCTGCTTGCAATATTTTCTCCTTGACCTGGGAATTCTGGAATTTGGCCACAATGTTCCTAGGAGTTTCTCTTTTTGGATCTTTTTCAGGTGGTGATTGGTGGATTCTTTCAATATTTATTTTGCCCTCTGGTTCTAGAATATCAGGGCAGTTTTCCTTGATAATTTCATGAAAGATGATGTCTAGGCTCTTTTTTTGATCATGGCTTTCAGGTAGGCCCATAATTTTTAAATTGTCTCTCCTGGATCTATTTTCCAGGTCAGTTGTTTTTCCAATGAGATATTTCACATTATCTTCCATTTTTTCATTCTTTTGGTTTTGTTTTGTGATTTCTTGGTTTCTCATAAAGTCATTAGCCTCCATCTGTTCCATTCTAATTTTGAAAGAACTATTTTCTTCAGTGAACTTTTGAATCTCCTTTTCCATTTGGCTAATTCTGCTTTTGAAAGCATTCTTCTCCTCGTTGGCTTCTTGAACCTCCTTTGCCAATTGAGTTAGCCTATTTTTCAGGGTGTTATTGTATTCAGCATTTTTTGGGGTCTCCTTTAGCAGGGTGCTGATCTGTTGTTCATACTTTGCTTGCAAGTCTTTTATTGCTCTTCCCAGTTTTTCCTCCACCTCTCTAACATAATTTTGAAAATTTTTTGCGCTCATTATGAGCTTTTCCCAGGTCTGATCCCATTGAGTGGGCTGGGATGTAGAAGCACTGACTTCCGTGTCTTTCCCTGATGGTGCCTACCGCTCTTCCTCATCAGAAAGGAGGGGAGGAGAAACCTGCTCACCAAGAAAGTAACCCTCTATAGTCTTGGGTTTTTTCCCTTTTCTGGGCATTTTCCCAGCCACTGACTTGACCTCTGAATATTCTCCTCACACCCACCTCGCCTCCAGATCCTCCCAGCCAGCACTTGGGGTCTGAGACTCAAATGCAGCTTCCCAGCCTCAGGGCTTTGGGTGGCGGCAGGGCTGCTATTCAGTGTGAGATCAAGTTCAGCTGCCCAGGTGGGGGCAGGGCCACCTCACGGGCTCAGTTCCCTCAGGGGGTTTATGCAGAGACCTTCAACAATGGATCCGGGCTCCTGCCTGCTTGGGGAGCCCGGGTCTGCTCCCACCTCTGCTGGTGCCTCCCGAGGGGGCCTGAGTCATGGGGGCTCCCCGCTCCCCACTCCCCTCTCAACCCGCCAAAGAGATCCTCTCACCGACCCTTGTCACCTGTGGGTGGAGGGACCCGTGTGGCTGCTGGAGATTCTGTCCCTGAAGCCTCCTCAGATCTGCTCCCCACTCGGATCTGCTCCTCTTGGGCCCAGGTGGCCACGGCAGGGCTGTGCTTGGCTCCCAGTCCGCTGCGCAAAGAACCTTTTGTGAGAGGTTTTCAGGCTCTCTGGAACAGAAATCTTATCTGCTCCGCTGTTATGTGGCTTCTCCTGCTCCTGAATTTATTGGCAGCTCTTTACTCCAGATATTTCATGGGCTGTGGGTTCGGAACTAGCGTATTTGTGTGTTTCTACTCCGCCATCTTGGCTCCGCCGAAATAGATGACTTTCAGGAATTCTTGTTGAAAAGGTCAGAGCTAAATAGAACATTTTACTTTTAAATATAAGAATCAAGAGAAATATGAAAAGGTAAACAGGAAAGAGAAGCTATAAGGGACTCATTAAAGTTGAACTGTTTATATTCCTACATGGAAAGATGTTATTTGTAACTCATGAGACCTTTCCCAGTATTAGGGTAGTTGGAAGGAATATGTGTGTGTGTGTGTGTGTGTGTGTGTGTGTGTATTATATATGTGTATGTGTTTGTGTAGGTATGTATATTTATGTGTATGTATGTGTGTGTATATATATTACACATACACATACACATATAGACAGAGGGCACAAGGTCAGCTGAATATGAAAGGAGAATATCTAAAAAATAAAATTAACTGTTGAGAGGAATGTACTGGGAGAGAGAGAAAGGGAGAGAGAGAATGTAGCAAGGCATCTCACATAAAAGAGGCAAGAAATAGCTTTTACAGTGGAGGGAAAGAGGGGGGAGGTGAAAGGGTATAAGCGAGTCTTACTCTCATCAGATCTGGCTTAAGGAAGGAATAACACACACTCAATTGGGTATAGAAATCTATCTTACCCTATAGGGTAATAGAAGGGACCACAGACTGGGGGAAGGGGTAATCATAAACACTATTATGGGGGGACAGGTCAAGGGAGTGAATAGAATAAATGGAGGGCAGGATAGGATTGAGGGAAATGTGGTTAGTCTTTCATAATATGACTTTTATGGAAGTATTTTGCATGGCTACACATGTATAACCTACATGGAATTGCTTGTTTTCTCAATGAGGGTGAGTGGGGAGGGAAGAAAGGAGAAAATGTAAAACTCAAAGCTTTAAAAATGATTGCTAAAAATTGTTTTTGCATGCAACTGGGAAATAAGATGTACTGGCAATGGGGTACAGAAATCTATCTTGCCCTACAGGAAAATAGAGGGGAGAAGGATGGGAGAAGGGGGTGGGGTGATAGAAGGGAGGACAGATTGGGGGAAGGAATGGATGGAATATATACTGTCCTTGGGTGAGGAGTGGGGATTGATGGGGAGAAAATTAGGAATTCAAAATCTTGTAGAAATGAATGTTGTAAACTGAAAATAAATAAATTATATGTTTTTTAAAAATGGGTGGGGAAGGTCAAGTCAACGTGATATGGCTGGTCCTGTGCTTTAGGAATATCACTTTGCAAGTTAAGCAGAGAATGGAATGGAGAGAGAGACCTGAGACCAACAAGAAGACTGTAGTAATAGTCTAGGTTGAGATGATAGGGCCTGCACAAAGGTTGTAAGGGTATCCAAGGAGAGAAAGAACATATACTACAGATATTATAAAAGCAGAAACCACAGGCCTTAGCAACAGAATGGATGTGGGGGGCAGGGATGGGGAGAGGTATGAGAAAGTAAGGACCCAAGGATGACCCCGAGGTTATGAGCCTGGGTAATTGTGGGGGTAGTGGTCCCCCCAACAGTAATAGGGAAAGTTAGGAAGAGAGGAGGGTTTGAGGGAAAGATAAGTTCAAGTTTTGGATGTGTTGAGTTTAAGAAGGGAATAGGGAAGAAGAGGGTTTGTTTGGGGTTACAAATCACAGGGAGAGGTAGAATGTCAATGGATTGTGATCAGATAAAGAAATTTCAGATTTCATGATCATAGAAGTAGAACACTTGTGGATGTAGGGAAGGTCAAGGATATGACCATGGCTGTATGTGTTGTGTTGAGGTGGAGGAGTAAGTTGTGGGCAATGAATGACTGGGAGATTATAGGATTTAAGAGAATATTAATCTGTGTCTTGATGTTCTCTAGTATGAGGGCAGTTTGTGTGAGTGTGTGTGTGTGTGTGTGTGTGTGTGTGTGTGTGAGTGTGTGTGTGTTCAGTCATTTTTCAGTTCCAGTGGGGTTTTCTTGGCAAAGATACTGGAGTGGTTTGCCATTTCCTTCTCCAACTCATTTTACAGATGAGGAAACTGAGGCAAAAAGGGTTAAGTCACTTGCCCAAGGGCCACACAGCTAATAAGTGTCTGAGGTTGGATTTGAATGCAGAAAGATAACTTCAGACCTGGCTCTCTATTCACTGCACCATCTAGTTCACCATGAGGGCCATAGAGGATAGGTAGTGGGGCTGTAGGGAAATAGATTAACAGAACCCTTCCAAGACACACTAGGTACTTAATAAGTGCTTACTGACTTGACTTAAACCCCTGACTCCCCCTTCTTGGTCTCCCCACTGTCTCTTTCCTTGCTCTGTCTCCTTATGGAAGATCCAGGGACAGAGTCTTGCCACTCCTTCCTATTCTCTCCCTCCATCTCTTTATCCAGAATTATTGGTAAGTTATCTAGCTCTGGCCGGTGCTTTCCTGGACATTATAGATCTCAAGATGATAGGTTGAGCAAAACAATAGCAGAATTGATTTCATCATGATTCCAGAACCGGAGGTGAGGGGATAGGAGTGCTGCTCTAGGGATCAACCCTAGAGAGACAAAGTGAATGGGGTCTGCCTGAAGTGGTAGACCAATCGGAGAAGGGAAGGAGGGGCCCAGGGTGGAGGATCCTGCTATGAAAGAGAAAGCCACCAGGGGGCATAGATTCTGGTCCAGCCTCCAGGACATTAGGGTAATAGGGACATTCTGATCTGCATGGATAGAATGAGTTTCCTCACTGGGATTTCCCTTCTCCAGTGGTGTCAAAGTCAAATGGAAACCAATCCCTATGGGCCACAGGTTGGCTTAGAAAACCATAAGTTAATAGGTTAGTCATTTTCAGTTGTGTCTGACTCTTCATGACCCCATTTTTGGGGTTTTCTTGGCAAAGATACTTGGAGTGATTTTCCATTTCCTTCTCCAGTTCATTTTACAGATGAGGGAACTGAGGCAAACAGGGCTAAGTGACCTGACCAGGGTCACACAGCTAGCAAATATCTGAGGCTAGATTTGAACTCAGGAAGGTGAGTCTTCATGATTCCAGGCCTGGCACTCTATCCACTGTACCACCTAGCTGCCCCATAAATTGGCAGTATTTATGATGCATTGTATTTTTTTTTATTTTGTTAAACATTTCCCAATCATATTTTAATTCAGTTGGCGCTGCCCTCGGGAGTTTGACACCTCTGCCTTACATCAATGAAATCACAGTTCTAAACAATAATAATAATATTTAATATTAAAATGAATAAATCATAAATTCTTGAAAGGCAAAGACTATGCCTTATTTCTCTGTGCATCCTCTGCAGTCTCCAGCACTAAGCCCTCTCACATAAGTGCTGAGTATTTATTTGGTGAGTGGTTACATATGTTTTATGTGTGAGATTTTCAGTATTAGGCTCAGAAATCTCCCAAGACTGATGATTCAGTAGGACTGTGTCTTCCCATCTCCCCCATGTTGTTCAGTTGTGTCCAAGTCTCCATGACCCCATCTGGCATTTTCTTTGCAAAGATACTGGAATAGTTTTCCATTTCCTTCTCCAGCTTATTTACAAATGAAGAAACTGAGGCAAACAGGGTTAAGTGACTTGCCCAGGATCACAGAGCTAGGTCACTGAGACCAGATTTGAAGTCAGGTCTTCCTGACTCCAGCACTCTATCCATTTTGCCCCATATTTACAGGTCAGGGGCATTCTGGTCCACTGGAGAGTCCTAGCAATCATAAACTATTAAGAGTTAGATGGGATCTAAGGTCTTTCCTTGTCTAACCCTTTCTTTTTACTAAAGCCCAGAGAAGGAAAGAGACGTTTCCAATGTCACATATTGATGGCAGCACCAACGTTAGCCAAAAAGAATTATGGGGAGTAATCTTGCTTCCGCTGCTAATTAATAACCTGATTTCCATCCAATCCTTTTTTCCTACTATGCTAACAGTCAAAATGTATTACTGGTGTACTTGAACCAACTTCTTCATGACTCTGAAGTGGGCTTTCTAGCTATTATACTACACTTCCTCCAGAGAAACATTATGTCCAAATTTTGCAAAATAACCAATAATAAAAGGCAGCATATTACTACTATTGGAACAGGAAGTCATTTCATTGAGCAAGGATTAGAAGGATTGGTAGAAATGGGGGAAAGGGAGGAAAAAGTAAAGACATAGAAGTAGGAGAGGTCAAGAAGTATTTCTAGGGACAGAAAATTGGTTCATTTGTCCAAAATGGAGGGTTCATGTACAAAAGAATGATAAAACGAAGAACATGGATTTGTCAATTCATTTGTGGTATTTAAACAAGGAGGGACATGGGGCAGAGTGACTTATTAGATGGAATTTCTTCACCAGCAATGCCCTACCCAGAGCAAATAACAAATCCAATAAAAAAAGAAAAGACAAAAAAAAATCTCAATCTGCACAGTTGTAGATTTCCCTCTAAGTGACTGAATGAGTCTTTATGTAACTCCTTTTGTGCTCTGAATGGTCTCTTTGTCTGTGTCCCAGTACTTCCACATTAACTCTTCCTGAGTTCAAATCTGGCTTCAGACACTTACTAACTGTGTGACCCTGGGCAAGTCACTTCACCCTGTTTGCCTCAATTTCCTCTTCTGTAAAATGGACTGGAGAAGGAAATGGCAAACTACTCCAGTATATTTGCCAAGAAAATCCCAAACGGGATCAACTGAACAAAATAATTTTTATCCCTTTTGGTTTTTTATACAAATTTAACAAAAACAAACATTTATTAAGCTCTTATTCTGTATTTGGGACATTCTCCCTTCTCATCTAGGCCATGTGGCTTCCTTCAACTCTCAGCTAAAGTCCTACCTTTTGCAGAAGCATTTTCCAATACCTCGTAAGCTCTCTGAGAATACCCTCAATGTATCATGCATAGATCTCGTTTGTACATAACTGTTTGCATGTTGTCCTCCCTCTCCCCCTACCCCATTTAACTGTGAGCTATTTGAGAATAGAGACTCTTTTTTTTTTTTTGGCCTTTCTTTGTATTCCCAGCATTTAGCACAGTACCTGGCACATAATCAGTGCTAAAAAATGCTAATTAACAAACAACAGCCAGGCCCAGTGCTAAACTAGGGGAAGTACAAGTAGAAAGACTTCTGCCCTCCAGAAGGGAATTAATCCCTCACTCAATGAAGGAAGACAATTGCAGGGTGAAAAGTGGGGTGAGGGGAAAATGAATTGTGTGGTGAAGTTGGGAGAATAATGGCTCCTCTGGGTCTTGTCTCAAAATGGTGATTCCTGAAGGAACTCCCCAATGGGAAAAAGTGGGACTGATTCTTTCCAATGCCTTTCTACCCTTTTCTTTTTCTCCTCTGCTGTGCACTTTTTCTTTATTCTTCTAGGTTAAGTGAGGAAATTCCAGGGGAGCTCAAGGAAGTTCCTAGAGTCTGAACCTCATCAGTGGGACTTGTCTTACCTTGGTATCCCACAGGCATATGCTACATGGGAAAACTCAGATATTCTAGTATGGTAATTTCCAACTGACACTACTTTGTCAATTGTCTTGTCAATTTGTATTTACAACTTATTCAATTAAGAAACTTCCTTTTGATGGTATGGTTAAACACATATGGAAACCAAAGATCTGAGGGATATAGACATCCTGGGATTGTCCTGAAACATATAAAAATTTTGTCATTCTTCCATCAGATAGTTAGAATTTGTGTTTTGGCTCCTTACTAAACAATATAGATTTACATAGATTGTTTGCCTCCTTTAACCTATCTTTCAAGTTGACATTACACATATACATACACACGTGTATATGTACTGATAATGTTTAATATAAAATTTTGGAATAATCTCTTTGTTCTCTCTGAAGCAAACTCAGAGAATACCTCTTCCTATGTCAGCAAAAGCCAGCCAAGGCTGACTCTGCGCTCCTTAGGAGACCTTTAACCTAAGACACTATCTTGAATAATGGGACTTTCCTTATATCTTGTTATCTATAGACACGTACTATGTTATGGCATGTTAATGGTAAAGAAAAACACAGACATCTTAGGTCGTAATTTCTATTGAACTTTGTTTACCCTTTCCTGTGTCAGTTATCTGCTTAGGGCAGGAAGCCTGCCACTTACTAGTGGTGGGATTTCCTTCTTTATCACCGAGACATGTGTTTACCCAGCTGGAATCCCAAGGCCTGACCAACATTACTTTGTTAATTGTCTTGTCTTACTAAATTTATGATTTGTTCAACTAGGAGAGTTCCTTTCTCATGGCAAAATGTATATAAGCCAGAAGATTTCTGCACTGGGTAGCCAGAACATTTCTGGCTCCATAATGCATTATGTTACCGTTGTCTTTAATAGGGAATTGATCAATTAATTAATTAAATCATAAAATGTATGCATTAGCCTGTTGCCTTTTCTTAACAAAGTTTTCAGGTTAACAGTACAATCATACATATATACACACAAAACTATATACACATACATATACATGCATATATACAGTTACATACACATACATATACGCAGATACTTTATCTCACCACATAATCATCACAGATTTTAGGCCAAATTTTTTGCAAAAAAAGTGGGGTGCAACCATTATATGAAGCTTTAAAAAAAATTGTGCTTTTAGTACTCATCTTTTAGTTTCTGCCAGTCTCACACCAACTTTTCACTCACTGAAAACTCTTTCCTACCTGTTTCCATGCTGTTCAGCAAACATGATCCTTTTCAGCTTGAAGTCCACAGAATAGTTTTTATATTGACCCATACTCAGAAAGAAATGCTTCACAGGTTAGTGTGTCTCTGACAGATGAAGTGTACAGTTTAGCTAGTGCAGGAAGATGCAAGTTTTACTATATCAAGTGACCTATTAAAGGCAGCTTCCCCTGCTTACCCACTCCCCTTGCGCCTACAGCTCTTCACTGGGTTGAGGGACAATATCATTAGTACTGCAGTGCTCTAAAAAAATCATGAAAGTTGGTTTTCAGACACATACTGAAAATGTGAGTGTTTTAAGAATTCTAGACTTGCAATGAGTGAGAGATAAATGTATATCCATATGGCACTGGTGAACACATTACTGCTCTATTTACCTTTTAAGGGTGGAACAGAACTATACTATGTGATGATTATGCGATAAAAGATTCTAAAACAATTTTTAGACAGAAAATAAAAACAAAGCAGGGTGTGACAATTATGCAATGGGAACAATCACGTGGTAAAATACAGTATCTATACTCAAACCCCTATAAAGACATATACATTCATATGCATCTGTGCAAGACTGTACTATGCTTATTTGTCTTCTGTTTCTCTAAGAGTGGATAACCTCTTCCTTCATAAGTTCGAGTTTCTCTATATTTTTCCAAGTCCACCAACTCATCATTTTCTACACCACAGCAATATTCTAACCTTATACTGTCTAGTAATTTTAAATAGTCCAAAACATCATTGATGAATATGGCTGACACATAGAGGAGTTTCTCTATTTCTCCTTTTTGCTTAAAATATATTTTAGCCTTAACTTTTCCCAAGATCATGATTACCACCCCTGCTCCTTTTTCCCTAACAAATTCTACTCCTGATCTTTATTTTATGTTTGTGTGTATCTCTTATTTCCTATTCCTCCTGACTCCTCTACTTTATTTCTACCTGCTACCTTGTTAGGATGATCAACTGTGCACTTAGCCATTCTGATCAATACAGTGATCCAAGACAATTCCTTGATGAAAAATACTGTCCAGAGGGGGTGGAGCCAAGATGGCAGAGTAACAGCATGCACTTTCTAGAGCACTGCCCCCAAGCCTAGTCAAATACCTGTAAAAAATGTCTCTAAACAAATTCTGGAGCTGTAGAACCCACAAAATGACAGAGTGAAGAAAATCTCCAGCCCAAGACAGCCTGGAAGGTTGCTGGGAAGTATGTATTGTGCCACACTGGGAGCAGAGCACAATCCAGTGTGGGTAGTGCCAGTACAGAGGGTACTGAATCTCTCACACCTAGTTTCCAGATTTCAGGATCCCAAAATGCTGAGGACAAATTGGAAGGTCAGTGGAAAAAGCCTGTGGGAGCAGTGCAGGAGAGTAGAGTGGTCTGGTCCTAGCTCCAGGGTGGCGGAGGAGGAGGGGCAGAGGAACCTGCAGCAGCCACAGCAGCAGCAGGGGCAGAGACAGTGACTGTTTCTGGAACTCTAGGCCCATAGACTATGGGAATTGAGTGGCTGATAGTACACTCCCCACCCCCACTAGAAGCAAAGATCTACCTTGACAAAGAGCTCAAAAGACAAGTAAATGGCCAGGAAACGAGCAAAAGCCAGAAAAAGAATCAGACTATAGAATCTTACTTTGGTGACAAGGAAGATCAAAACATACAACCAGAAGGAAACAACAAAGTCAAAGCTCCTCCATCCAAAGCCTCCAAGAAAAATATGAATTGGTCTCAGGCCATGGAAGAGCTCAAAAAGGATTTTGAAAATCAAGTAAGAGAAGTAGAGCAAAAATTGGGAAGAGAAGTGAGAGTGATGCAAGAAAATTATAAAAAATTAGTCAACTGCTTGCTAAAGGAGACTCAAAAAATGCTGAAGAAAATAACACCTTAAAAAATAGACTAGCTCAAATGACAAAAGAGACTGAAAAGCCAATGAAGAGAAGAATGCTCTAAAAAGCAGAATTGGCCAGATGGAAAACAAGGTCCAGAAATTCACTGAGGAAAATAATTCTTCAAAGATTAGAATGGAGCAGATGGAAGCTAATGACTTTATAAAAAATCAAGAAATTATAAAACAAAACCAAAAGAATGAAAAAATAGCAGACAATGTGATATATCTTATTGGAAAAACAAATGACCTGGAAAATAGATCCAGGAGAGACAACTTAAAAATTATAGGACTACCTGAAAACCATGATCAAACAAAGAGCGTAGACAACATCTTTCAAGAAATTATCAGGGAAAACTGCCCTGATATTTTAGAACCAGAGGGTAAAATAAATGTTGAAAGAATCCACCAATCTCCTCCTGAGACAGATCCCAAAAGGAAAACTCCTAGGAATATTGTAGCCCAATTCCAGAGCTCCCAGGTCAAGGAGAAAATACTGCAAGCAGCCAGAAAGAAACAATTCAAGTATTGTGGAAATACAATCAGGATAACACAAGATCTAGCAGCTTCTACATTAAGGGATCAAAGGGCTTGGAATAGGATATTCCAGAAGTCAAAGGAACTAGGATTAAAACCAAGAATCACCTACCCAGCAAAACTGAGTATAAAGTTTCAGGGGAAAAAATGGTCATTCAATGAAATAGAGGACTTTCAAGAATTCTGGATAAAAAGACCAGAGCTGAACAGAAAATTTGATTTTCAAACACAAGAATCAAGAGAAGCATGAAAAGGTAAACAGGAAAGAGAAATCATAAGGGACTTACTAAAGTTGAACTATTTACATTCCTGCATGGAAAGATAATATTTACAACTCTTGAGACTTTTCTCAGTACTAAGGTAGTTGGAGGGATTATGCACATATGGACAGAGGGCACAGGGTTAAGTTGAATAGGCAGGGATGATATCTAAAAAAATAAAATTAAGGGGTGAGAAATATATTGGGAGGAGAAAGGGAAAAATAGAATGGGGCAAATTATCTCTCACATAAAAGAGGCAAGAAAAGGTTTTTTGTATGGAGGGGAAGAGAGGGGAAGTGAGAAGGAAAAAGTGAACCTTACTCTCATCACATTTGCCTTAAGGAGGGAATAACATCATACTCCATTTGCTATGAAACTCTATCTTACACTACAGGAAAGTAGGAGGGAAAGGAATAAGTGAGGAGGGGGGAGGGATGAAGGGAGGGCAAATGGGAGGAGGGAGAAGTAAACACTTTTGAGGAAGGATAGAATCAAAAGAGAGAATAGAATAAATGGGGGACAGGATAAGATGGAGGGAAATATAGTTCACAACATGACTTTCATGGAAGTGTTTTGCATAACTACACATGTTTAATATATATCAAATTGCTTGCCTTCTCAATGCGGATGGGTGGGGAGAGAGGAAGGGAGAGAAATTGGAACTCAAAGTTTTAAAAACAAATGTTAAAAATTGTTTTTACATGCAACTGGGAAATAAGATATACAGGTAATGAGGTATAGAAATCTATCTTGTCCTCCAAGAAAATAGAGGGGATGGGGATAAGAGAAGGGAGGGGTGTGATAGAAGGAAGGGCAGATTGGGGGAAGGGGTAATCAGAATGCAAGGTGTCTTGGGGTGGAGGGAGGGGAGAGATGGGGAGAAAATTTGGAACTCAAAATGTTGTGGAAATGAATGTTGAAAACTAAAATTGGGTAAATTAGAATTTTTTAAAAAAGAAAAATACTGTCCATCTCTGGAGAGAGAATTGCTGAACTCTATGAGAAGATTTAAGCATCTTTTTTCACTTTTTTTTGCAACATGTCTAAAGTAGAAGTATTTTGTATGATTTCACATGCATAAATTGCTTGTTTTCTCAATGGGTGGGAGAGGGACAGGAGGAAGGAAGAGAATTTGGAACTCAAGATTTTAAAAAATGGACATTAAAAATAAAATTTTTACTCTTTGATCCAGAAATACAGCTTTGAGGGCTATATCCCAAAGAGGTCATAAAAATGGGGGAAGGATCCACATGTACAAAATATTTATTGCAGCTCTTTTTGTGGTGACCAAGAACTGGAAATTGAGGGAATGCCCATCAGTTGGGGAATGACTGAACAAATTGTGTTATATGAATGCAATGGAATACTATTGTGCTATAAGCAATGATGAACAGGCAGACTTCAGAAAAACCTGGAAAGACTTTTATGAACTGATGCTGAGTGAAGTGAGCAGAACCAGAAGAACATTATACACAGTAACAGCCACAGTGTTAGAGGACTGATTTTGATAGAGTTAGCCCTTCTCAGCAATGCAAGGACCTAAAACATTTCCAAAGGGCTCATGATGCAAAATGCCATCATCATCCAGAGAAAGAACCATGGAGTCAGAATGCAGAGGGAAGCAGACTATTTTCTCTTCTGTTATATTTTGTTTTTCTCATAGTTTCTCTCATTTGTTTTGATTTGTCTATGCAACATGACTAATATAAAAATGTGTTTAATAGGAATGTAGATATAGAGTCCATATAAGATTGCATGTCATCTTGGGGAGGGTGGAAGGAGAGAAGGGGAGAAAATTTAAAACTTATGTGATTGTTGAAAACTGAAAACAAATTAATAAATTTTGGGGAAAAATCAATAAAATTTTGAAAAGATTTAAAAAACCCCATTTTGTTAAGCCTATTTCCCTGATTACATTGTAACCCTAGAATGGGATGGTATGGGACTCTCTTTACTGGAGGAGATCAGTATCTTAGATTGCATAAGGGGCAGAGTGAAGTTGGTAAGAGCAAGAGAAGAGCTCTGGAATTTCCTTTAAGCTTCAAGACTCTGAGTCTCTTCAGACTTCAGGAGCTTCTGGCTTCCAGTTTCAAAGAGAAGATGGAAGATGCAGACTCATTTCAGGTTGCTAAGGGAAAAGACTCTGGAAAGAAGCCAATATGAGAGGAACTAGCAGTCTCCCTCACAATCCTGCCCCCAGCTTGATGCACTAGAGACTTTGAGGAATTTCTCTTTGGGTGAGATCTAGGGCTCTCTCCCTTAGTTAAACTGAATTACCTTGCTCTTCCACTGTTTTGTCTGGTATATTCTCCTATGTAAACGTTCTCTGATTTCTGTTTGGTTACAGAATTTGGATAAATGAAGGGATTTTATTTTGTTTGTTTGTTTTCCCCTCAGTGTTAGGTGTGTTCATTGTGAAACTGGTATTTGGTGGAAAAGGGGTCAAGCTTTAGATATAAACCATGGGGTTCTTCTTCCATTAAGAAAATAGCAATCAGAAGTTGGATTGGACTTGAAAAATACTTCTAGACTAACAATATTTAATGGAGCCTAGTTCTCTCACTCTCAGAGGATGACAGAGTGGTCAAGCTTCTGATCCCAACTTTCTGCCTCCCCTCCTGGCAGGAAATCAAGTCTCCCTGGGAGATGGTTCGGGAGGAGAGGATTAAGATGTCTATTCTTGCTCCCTTCCAGCCAAACAATGATATCCCCCTGCTTCATGTGGGGGTCAGCCTTCCTACAATAGGATCAGAGATTTACACCTGGAAGGGACCTCAGAGACCATCTACTTGAATCCCTCAATTTTATAGATGGGAAAACTGAGGCCCAGAGATATTAAAGTTCTTTGGCACCCTAAAATTGAATTATGAAGGTCTCTCCCTCATCCCCTTTCAGTTTAGTTTCTCTCAAAGCTGCTGATCCAATTAGCAATACACCATTAGAGTCAATATTTTATCTTTTCTAGCAATATTTACACATTAAAAGGAATACTGGAAAAGGACAGGGAGCAAGAGAGAGCCTTACAATAACCCAGGCTTCAAACACAACACAAAATCCTCTATGGGAATCACGACGAATGACCAAGTAACGGATTGTGTGCTTGCGTGTGTGTGTGTGTGTGTGTGTGTGTGTGTGTGTGTGTGCGCACTCGCGAGCCCCACTTGATGAGGGAAAACGAAGAGGGCATGACTGGAACGTTACGGGGACCTCCAGGCTATTTTGCAATTAGCCCGTCTCAGAAACTTTAAGGCTTCCAATTTGAGAACTCCGCAGGGGCCCTGTCCCTCGCCCCTATTCCACCTCCGCCCCCCCCCCGCCCCAATACTTGTCCCTAGCACACAGACTCTGAAGTAGGCTCATTTTTTTCACTTTTATTAATTTTGGGGTGAGAAGGGGTATGAGGTGGATTAGGACGTCGAAGTTTCAGCTCTTCATTTCCATCCCAGGAGGAATTTCTGGGGACAGATGTCAGGTACTGAGACAGTCAGTCGAGTCCAGAGACAGGAAAACATCTGCCTTACACTGGAAAATCCCGAGCCCATCTGGAAGCAGTTCGCAGCTCTGCAGATTCGGGGCGATGTCCTTCACGCACACCGCCTGGGCGGTGAGGGTACCCAACAAAGATAAAGGTGGCGAGATGCGTTCAGGAGCACAGCCCCAGCCCCCCTCACGGGCTCCCCGCACCTCTCCCAGAACCATCAGTACCTCATGACCTGCCACCACCCCAACTATCTGGAAGGTCTCTGGTCACCCCAGCCCTCTGGATCCTCTCAGGTCACGCTGCCTTGTCTCGTCGCGGGACATCCCGGTCACCCAATACTCACGAGGTTCCGAAGGCTGGTTCGAGGCTCGGGAAAGGCGATGCTTCCAGTGTCTCCGCTGTCCTGCACCGGATCGGAGCGCCTGGCATACGGAGAGCGGCGGATGCCGGAGAGCAGTCCGGACGCCCGGCCCACCGAGTAGTAGCTGGGTCCGGCTGACTGCTTGTACCAGGCGTGACCGGGTGGCACTAGCAAGAGGCCGAGCGCCAGGATAGCCGCCACCAGCTTCCCGGAGGAAGACATTGGGAAGCGCAAAGGAGACGAACTCACGACGGACAAGTTGCAGAACCCTGTCTTCCAGCGCCCAGAGGCTCTGAGTCTTGGAGGAGCCCGACTGCTCCTTATATTGACGGTACGGAAGGGCACACAGCGTGGGGAGCGGAGGTGGAGGCGGTGCTGGGGGGGGGGGGGGGTGCTGCGCGCCCTCCCTCCCATTGCGGCACCCCAAATACAGAAAAGTCAGGAGGCAAGCGGAGCAAAGGAAGGAGGGGGATCCTGCGGGGGCGGAGCCAGCTCTGAAGCTGCTCTAAAGCCCCGGCAGCACCACCTCTACTTGGGGTGCCAAGCAGGAGCTGTGTGAAATTCTTTGCTCCCCTTCAAAGAAAGGGAAATCCATGGCCAAAATAAAAGCAATCTTTGGTCTTGGAGCCTGGAAGTCCTGGACATCTCCAAGACCAGCCACTCCGTGGAGGTGGTTCAGCATTGTCCCTCCTGGTTCAGAATCTGGACCTTTCAGGTCCAGTAGTTCAGTGGACATCAGGCAGACTGGATAGTTTTCTAGGCCAGGTGAGAACCCGCATTTCGGGAGCATGTGCTAGGTTGACCTTTGAAACTGGTGCCATCTCTATTTTACCAAATATAGTTTGATATCCATCCCTTTCTCGGGGACCCCTTTTACAGGGCCAAAGGAATCCAAGTTCAATTTGATTTAGAGGGTGCACACACCGAAAAGTGGAAAATGTGGACTGAATTCCAAAGCACCCCAAGTATTTAGAGTTTGTCCCAACTTAGCTAGCCCTAGGAATCCCAAGTTCAGAGTGGGGAAAGGCAAAGCGTGGAAGGATAGGAGCTGGCCAGCAAATGCGTCCTTCCTGGACTACTGGTGGAAAGTGAGGATATTAACTCATTATTTGAAGTGAACAGAAAAAACTCTTTGATATCAGCATTTTAAATAGGCTCCTAAACAATGAGCACCACAAGATTCCATTGAGATTCTGAAAGTTTAGCAGGTTGTTTCACCATGGGGGGAGGGGGGAGAGAATCTGGATCAGCAACATCTAAGAGACAAAGGTGCAAGGTGGGAAAAACAGAAATTCTTGGTAGGTAGAGGACAAAGATTGTCGTGGAGCTAGTGCCACTTCCTGAAACTCTCGAGGAGGAGGGTGGGATGGGGCAGAAGTTTTAAACCAGTGGGTTCCCATAACAGGTAGGACTGAAAATATGCTAGTCAAGAAGCTCACACTGCTGAGATGAAGGAAAATTTTAAGACTGGAGGGGAGATGAGAAGAGATATGGACCTTCTCAATCATCGTTACCCAAAATGTGTATCCCTTCCAGGATTATAAAACTGATAAAAGTAGGGTTACCATCCTTGAAAGGATATTCAATTACTATCTGAAGAGTATTTATTAACTACTTATTTACCATCTATCCACAGAGCCCCAGGAAATATAAAATGTTTGAAAGGACCTGTCCTTGAGGTGTTTAATTTTTATTAGACAACCTATACTTCTTGCAGCTTCCCTGGGGAAAGAATAACATCCAGTTATGTCACGGCATGACTCTGGAAACATTCTCTGGCATCACTGGCAGCTGCCTAGTCTGCTTAGTAAAGGTTATCTGAACCATAAAGAAGAGACACAGAAGGAGTGGAAACAAGCTCTCTGTATATTGAAGTTGAACTAGATTATCTCTAAAGTGCCTTTTTCTTTTTATTAATAATATTTTATTTTCTCCCAATTACATGCAAAAACAATTTTTAACATTCGTTTTTAAAACTCTGAATTCCAAATTCTCTCCCTTCCTCCCTCCCCTCGTTGAGAAGGCAAGCAATTCGATACAGGTTGTACATATGTCATCATGTTGAGAAAGAAAACAGACAAAAAAAAACCTTTAGAAAAATAGTTTTAAAAAGTATGCTTAAATCCGTATTCAGACAAAAGGTACCTTTTTTCCATATCTAAATATCTCATGATTCTATATCACAGGGTTTAAAATGATTATAGATAATGTAAAGGAAAATGACAATGAAACATTTGACAAACTGGGTGTGCTGGTGCATATCTGTACTCCCTGGTACTGGGGACACTGAGGCTGGCAGATCTCCTGAACCTGGGAGTTCAGAGCTGCAATTTGTCTACACCAAGCACTGCCTTAACATGGTGAGCCCATGAGAGTAGGGGTGGGGCTGGGAGAGTGTGAGCTTGGAAGATGGTCTAAGATTGTCTAAGAAGGTTCCAACTGGCATAGATTAGAAATGGAGGAAGTCCAAGCTCCTATGCTGACCGGAACGGGACTGGATCCATGAACTTATAGTATGCAGGACAGGGAAACTCAGTCTTTAAAAATAAGAAAAACTTCACATCACTGATCATAGCAGTGTCAAAATGTACTGACAGCACATGGGAAATGTGCTGATTTTACTTAGCTGTAATATTTGTTAAAAGGGAGGGTTTTCATGGATCAAGTGCCATTAAGGAGTTACAATGATATGAACAAGAGCATCAATAAAATAACCTGGGGGGAGGAGAGGGAAGAGAAGAAAATGGATGACCAGCCTCAAAGGCCAACATGGTTTCAGAGAATCATATATTTAGAAATGGAAGAGACTTTAGAGGTCACCTAGTCCAATTCCCACATTTTACAGATGAGAAAACTGAGATACAGAGACATTAAGTGCCTTGTGTCAGGGTCACCATAGGAAGTGTTTGAGACAGAATTTGAGCCCAGGTCTTCCTGACTCCTAAGTCTAGCCTCCACTATACCACAGTCTCTTTCAAAAAAGACCAGACTTAGAGATGCTGAGGATCAAACTTAAAGCTTCACACATGGAAAGCACATCACTCCTCATTTTTCTCATTCTGCTTACTGGAGCTTTCATGGAGCCATTTAGGGGCAGAAAGTCTAGCTCCATTTGTGTCTGAATTCTCTCCCCAAATTTCTCATCCTACTGTATTCACCACACCTAACCCAAACACTTTTTCCACTCTGCCAACAAGAACTATTCCCTTGGACTGTTAAACATGCTCCAAATTGAGCTATAATTCTATGCATGTAGAAATAGATCTGTCTCATCCCAGCGTGTTCTAGTCACTCTCTAGTCCCCCTCCTGGTGTGTCTTCTTACCTGTTTAATTTATGTCAGAAAGCCCTAAAGCAGCAGTAAGTGTCATATTTTTTTTACAGGAGGGCCTCACTGGTGTTTCACAGAAATGTTTATTCATGAGTATTTTCATATCAAAACACATCAGAGGCTTATAAACCTATTAAGCAAAGAACTGAGGGCCCTAGGGGTCTTTAGCAAGGCTTAGATAGTTTAATGAATTTTAGTTCTCAAGATAAAAAGTTTCAACAATGTCAGTGGAAAAAAACAAAATCAAGTCTAGTCCTTCTTCCAACCCTCATAATCAAAGAAGCCTAATCCTGCAAACCACACCAGCTTCTATCCACTAGCAAAGAGGGTTAAAGGTGACTGTATGACCATCCTGTTCCCCACGTCCTTCCTATTATGTGGGTGGTCTAAGGTTCCTATTAAAAGGTTCAAGGCCCACAAGAGTGTAAAAATTACTCCTTTTTGTGCCTCAGGATCTAGAAGCCCAAGGTTACAGAGTTCTTCACCACATGACAGGTAGAAGGCAGATGTCATAGAAGGTACTGGTCACTCCTTGAACTTCCATTCCTGGCGACACATGGGACAATGCTGCTGCACTTGCTGAGAATTAAGCCACTTGAGTATACAGTGCATGTGGAAACAGTGTGAGCACTGTCCCCACACCAGGGGGCAGTCATCCCCAGGCACCTTACCTGCCATTAAAAAAAAAATTGTTTAGGTCAGAAGAATCAAGTTCATCATCTAAAGTAATAATTTACTGAGTACATTAAATTCAACTATTTTATTTCTTTATCTTTAATTCAAACATTTGTTCAGTGTCTACTATGTGCAAAACATTCACACCCTTTTAAACTGAGACTACCTGAGAGCTTAGTTCGCATTATCAACTGGCCCTTTTTTGGAGATACAAATTTCATACACTCTAAAATAGGCCAGCAGGAATGAGAAATTTTGTCTCTACTTTGAATTCAGAGTTCCTACATTCTCCCACCTAGAAATTGGGGAAAATCTCTTAGCCCCATCTTCTTGGTATGTTCTGTAGAATATGTACAAATGCAAATAACTATATTAAAAAAAAATATTATTGAGGTGGGGCTTCAAGGGATCACCTGGAGAATTTCTTTGGCTCCCATTTTTTCTCATTCACAAAACTGCCATATTTTCCCCCTCCATCTTTAGGAAAAGGGTGATAAGTTAATAACAATGATAGCTTGAAGAGATGAGGCAGTTTACCTGGAGAAGAAAGATTTGGTGAGAGATGCTATAGCTTTTGGACAAGCAAAATTAATGCTGGTAAGATAAGGGGAAAAATTTGTAGATGTAATATCTATAGGCATAAGACATAAAGATATGATACTGTATCTTACATATAAGTTAGCATAAGGGATTAACAGGTTAAAGAATATAAACAAAATTTTTTTCAAAAGAAGCACGGAAAACTTTTAACAACCATATGAAATATTATTTCTTATCTCTTAATAAGAGAAATGCAAATGATAATAAGTGAAACTCCCAATCTCTCCCAGAGAGATTGGGGATAATGGGTACGAAATGTGACTATGATGGTCAGACATGGTTAACTGGATGCTTTTACAATCTTTTGAGCCCACTACAATCATGTCATTTTTTTCTCTGCTTAAGAGTTATTTGAGTTTTTAGTTATTCTCTACATACCAATTAACAGACATTTCAAACTGGATGTCCCATAGATATCTCAAGTTCAACACTTACAAAACAGAAATCATTATTCCTACACCTCCTTCCCCCTGAAATCCACCTCTCTTTCAAACTTTCTTATTATTGTTGAGGGAACCACCCATCCCCCCCGTCACCCTAGTTTGCAACCTGTATTATCTTTGACACCTTACTTTTATCTTATTCCATGTTGCCAACTTTCATTTCTATCTCCAAAACATCTCAAATTCCAAACCCTTCTTTCTAACTCATACAAAGTAGCTAGGTATCAAAGTTGACAGAAAGATGGGCCTGGAGTCTGGAAAGCCTGAGTTCAACTTCAAATCTGGCCCCAAACTTTTACTAGCTGTGCAATCCTAGATAAGTCACTTTACCTGTTTCCCTTAGTTTTCTCAGCTGTAAAATGGGGATTATTATAACAACACCTACCTTGAAGGACTGTGAAAATCAAATGCGGAATAATTTCAAAGCCTTAGCACAGTGGTATACAAAGGTTTACCTTTTTCCCCTCCAAACACTGCCATTACACTAGCTCAGGACCGCATCACCTCTCACTTGTACTAGCCTCCTGCCTCAAATCTTTCTTTTAAATTATCCTCCAACAGCACACTTTATCTTCTTAAAGCCGAGATCGAACCATGTCATTACATTATCAAAAACTCCAGTGGCTCCCTATTGCTGCTTGAATCAAATTTAAATTCTGTTAGGCATATAAAGTCCTTCTTAACCTTGGCCCCAACTACCTTTCTGGCTTTACTATATATTACTCTTCTTTCTGAATGTACAATCCAGCCAAATTAGCTTTCTTTCTGTTTCTCAGATAGAACATTCCATCTCCCATCTTCATACCCGTTTCAGATTTATCTTTCATGTGTGAAATATATTCTCTTCATCTCTTTGAAACTCAGCTCAAGTACCACCATTTCCATGAAATCTTTCCTGATATCCCCCAGCTTCCAGAGTCATCCCTCCCAAAATTACTGTTGAGGGTTCTCTCTCCTTAGAAGTACTGCTTCCTTTGAGTCTTTGTATCTCTAGTACTTAACATACTGCCTGGCTAAATATCTGCTGATTTGATTTTTCTTTTGTTAAAAGGGAAACTTCACTGGGGATATACATGTGAAACTGATTGCAATGTAAAAATAAAAAATATCAATAAAACTTTTTAAAAAGTGAAAGATACTGTGGAAATAGTCAGTGGATTCCCTGTACAATGAAGGTCTTCAAACACTGAGAAGGTTGAAGAAACGATTCCTACTTAGTTTAAGGAGTTCAAGATCCCTTCCAAGTGAGTTTCTGTGAAACTTCAAGAAATACCTCTGGTCTGGGTTCCGGTTTCTTGATTCTTATTTTTTTAAGTCAACCTTGCCTCAAGAAGTGGCCCATTCCCACCCCCAAACCCTTTTGTCTTTCTAATTTCCCTATTGCTGTCAAGGAAACCACCAATCTCCCAGTTCCCCAGGCCTGAAACCCTGGTGTCCTTGACTCCTCAATATCTCATTCCCTATATCCCAACTGTTGCCAAGTTAAGTCGATTTCACTTTTACAACATCTCTCCAAAGTCCCCTTCTCTCCTGACATTGCCACCACTCTAGTGCAAGCTCTCATCACCTCACACCTTGAATACTCCAGCAGCCTGGTGTTAGGTCTGTTTCAAGTCTTTCCTCCCTCAATCCATCCTTCTTCATTCAGTCACTAGTGATTTTAAAGCACAGGTCTGACTGTCATTTCTCTATTCAATAAACTCCAATGGTTCCCTATCACCTCCAAGATCAAATATAAAATCTTTTGTTTGGCATTCCAAGTTCTTCATAATCTAGCACACACCTCCACCCTTCCTGGCATTCCTCAAACAAGACATTTCTTAGCTCCAGGCATTTTCTCTGGCTGTCTCCCATACCTACAATGCTCTCTCTTTCCTCCTCCACTCCTTGGCTTCCTTCAAGTCCTGGCTAAAATCTCGCTTTCTGCAGAAAGCTTTTTCCCAATTCCTCTTAATTCTAGTATCTTCCCTCTGTTGATGATTTCCTATTTATCCAGAATATACCTTGGTTGTACATAGTTGTTTGCTTGTTATCACCCCCATTAGCTTCTCACGCGCAGGGACCGTCTTTTCCCTTTCTTTATATCCCCAGCTCTTAGCACAGTGCTTGGCACATAGAAGCCCCTTAATATATGCCTAATTGTTAATACAGAATCCTATGGGGTCTCAAGTGTACAGATTATTGTTCTGAGTTTCAGAACAGTTACATGGAACCAAAAGTCCCACTGGTACTTCATAAATATCGTTAATGAGGCTGAAATAGAGCCATCTTCAGGGAAAACAAAACAGAAGAACAAGGAAGTATTTTTAATCAAGTCTACAAGGGACTGTCCACTGGGATCTCAAAGATTCTTTTTCTTGTCTTGAGTGACAGAAAGAAAGAGCATTTTGGATCTTATTGTATGGAACACAAGAGAGTTTGATGAGTGGGAAACTACTCCAGGTTAAATATTAAGTCTTTTTCACAAGTATATATTGTCTCCCCAACACTTCTTTTCTGTGATATCCCCCACATTGCCTACTACAGTAATGAGCTCTACACACAAAGAATACATAAATGATGCTGTTGGCTGATGGCTGCCTTAACCCTCAATAGCTGGAGCTCTCTTATGCTCGAGGTAGCTTTAGAGAGAGGCCAGTAACACACTGTCATCTGTCAGATGTTTCTAAAAAATTTGTCTGAGAAACTTTACAAATTTCTATGTTTGTGTCTTGGGAAGACTGATGGAATAGCTAGCAAAACTATGGGTTCCTATAATACAAAGTGGAGGAGAACCAGAACAATTTAAAGAACCACCATTCCAGCCCTTAGCAAAATATCTGCAACACAGCAGGTATGCTCACTGAAAACTGATTGTCAAAGGCAGTTAGAAATTCAAGTTACAAAAATCCTTTGAAAAATGCTCAAATGACTAATAATTAAAGAAATGCAAATTAAAGTAACCCTGAAATCCTACCTCACACTTATCAGATCAGCAAACATGACAGAAGGGGAAAATAACAAATGCTGGAGAAGTTATGAGAAAACAAGAATACCAGCACACTGTTGGTGGAACTGTGAATTGGTCCAGTCATTTTGGAAAGCAATCTGAACAAGATCCCCAAAATTACCAAACCACACATACCCTTTGACCCAGCCACATTACTAGTAGGTGAATATCCACAAGAAATCAAAGAAAGAGAAAAAGGATCTATCTATATGTGTAAAACTCATTTAGAGCAATTCTTCATAGGAGCCAAAAATCAGAAACCAAAAATCAGAGTGGGGAGAATGGGGGTCCTTTGAATGGGGAATTGCTAAACAAATTATTGTATAACTGTAATGTAATGTCATCATGCCATAGGGCAACTAGGTACAGAAGTGGGCCTGGAATCAGGAGGACCTGAGTTCAAATCCAGCCTCAGACACTTATTAGTTATGTGACTCTAGGCAAGTCACTTAACCCTGTTTGCCTCAGTTTCCGCATCTGTAAAATGAGCTGCAAAAGAAAATGGCAAACCACTTCAGGATCTTTGCCAAGAAAACCCCAAATGGAGTCATGGAAAGCCAGGACACAATTGAAACAACTCAACAACAACATTCATGACCTAAGAAATGGAGCAACTACCAAAATGCTAGGTTCCTCTGATGCAAAGTAAACTAGAACAACTTCTAGAACTACCATTCTAGCACTTAGCACAGTGTCCCAGAACAGAGTATGTACTTATATGCTTGAGAAATTGACTAAATTAATGGACAAAGGACAATTAGTGGACAACTTCAGAGGAGACTGGTAAAGATCTCTATGAACTGATGAGAGTGAATGAGAATAATTCATACAATGCTAACATTATAGAGCAAAACAACTTTTTGTTTGTTCAGTTGGGGTGGTGGTAATGGAAAGGGATGTCTACAAAATACTTAATCAAAAATTAGGATAACTGTTGAAAAACAATTTATAGAACTTCAATACTGTAAACAAAAACAACTTAGAAAGACTTCAGTATTCTGATCAACCCTAACTCCAGAACGATGAAGCGTGCTTCCGGCCTTTAACCAGAGTTACTGGGCTGTAGGTTAAGAATAAGACTTTATGTTTTCAGACCACAACAGAGTGCGAATTTGTTCTGTTTGACTATGCTTCTTTGTTACAAGGGAGGGCTTCTTTTGGGAGGAGGGAGTACTGACACTTTCAAGTACTAACAATGCTTTAGATACAAAAATGTTTAAAAAATGCACAGAAGACAGAAAAGTGCAGAAGGGGTTTGGACAAGGAGGGCAGTAGAGATAACTGCAGTTGAACACAGGACAATTTTTTAAAAAACTCAAGCTACACCGAAGAGATTCAGTTTTATATTGTATTTTTCTATTTTTTTAAACATGGAAATGTCCACGTTTGTTATTGTTTAAGTTCATAATTTTCTTCCTAAGAGATAAAGTACACTCATTCAGTGCCCAACATAATTTCAACAGTTCGAAGTTAGAAACACACACACACACACACACACACACAGTCAGTTCCTTCTTATCTCCACAACCAATTTCAAAAAAGTTTTTACTGAGCTAGAAAAAAATAATAAAATTAATTTGAAAGAACAAAAAGTCAAGAACATCAAAGGAATTAATGAGGAAAAAACAAAGGAAAGAGGTATAGTAGTACCAGGTAGTAATTATCAAAACTATCTGATACTAAGAAATAGAGGGATAGATCAATGGAATAGAGCAGACAAACAATACACAGTAACATATGATTATAGCAATCCTGTGTTTGACAAATGTAAAGATTTAAACTTTTGGGATAAGAACTCACTGTTTAAAAAAAGGGTGGAGAAGCTGGAAAGCAATCTGGCAGAAATTGGGCGTTTACCAACATCTGACATCACTTACCAAGATAAGGTCAAAAATGGATACATGACCTAGACACAAAGGGAAATATCATAAGAAAATTAGAACAGGGAACATATTACCTATCAGAATTATGGAGAGTAGAACAATTTATGAATAAGCAAGAGATAGAGAACACTGAGAGGTATAAAATGGATAATTTTAATTACATTAAATTTAAAAGGTTTTATACAAACAAAATTTATGTGGACAAGAATAGAAGGAAAACAAAAAATATAGAGAAAATTTTTATAGTTTCTCAGATAATGATATATATTTCAAATACTAAAAAAACTGTCAAATTTATAACATAAGTCATTCCCCAGCTGATAAATGGTCAAAGGATATGAACAAGCAGTTTTGCAATGAAGATATCAAAACTACATATAGTCATATGACAAAAAATGTTCTAAATCACTACTGATCAGAGAAATGCAAATTAAAATAACTTTAGGATGTCATCTTACACCCTATCAGATTGGCTAAAACGATAGAAAAAATGACAAATGTTGGAGGGGATATGGAAAAACTAGGGCATTAATTCACCCTTGGTGGAACTGTGAATTAACCCAACATTTTGGAGAGCAATCTGGAATTACGACCAAAGAGTTATAAAATTGTGTATAGACTTGACTCAGAAATACTAGTATTAGGTCTGTTTCCTGGGATTATTAGGGAAAAAGGAAAAGAACTTATATGTTCTAAAATATTTACAGCAGCTCTCTTTGTGGTGGCAAAGAACTGAAAATTGAGGGGACGTCCATCAACAGGGGAATGGCTAAAAAAGTTGTGTTATTGTGATGGGATACTAATGTGCTATAAGAAATGAGCTGGTTGGGAGGAGCCAAGATGGCGAAGTAGAAAGACACACATACGTTAGCTCTGAACCCACAGCCCATAAAATATCAGTAAAGAAGAACTCCCAACAAATTCTGGAGCAGCAGAAGCCACAGAACAACAGAGCGGAGGAGATTTCTGTTCCAGAGAGCCCTGAAAACCTGACGCGAAAGGTCCGTCACTCACTGGACCAGAGCAGAGCCCAGCCCAGCCTTGGCAGTGCAACACCGAGAGGAGTAGATCCGAGCAGGCTTCAGGGACAGAATCTCCAGCAGCCGCGCAGGTCCCTCCACCCACAGGTGACAAGGGTTGGTGAGAGAGTCTTTTTGGGTGGCCGAGAGGGGAGTGGCGGTGTCCCCATAACTCAGGCCCCCTCGGGAGGCAGCAGCAGGGGCAGCAGCAGACTGGGGCTCCCAAAGCAGGCAGGAGTTCGGATCTACTGTTGAAGGTCTCTGCATAAACCCCCTGAGGGAACTGAGCCCCCATGTAGCGGGCCTGCCCCACCTGAGCACCTGAACTTAATCTCACACTGAATAGCAGCCCTGCCCCCACCCAAAGCCCTGAGGCTGGGGAGCTGCATTTGAATCTCAGACCACAAGCACTGGCTGGGCGGATCTGGAGGCGAGGTGGGGGTGGAAAGAAAACTCAGAAGTCAAGTCACTGGTTGGGAAAATGTCCAGAAAAGGGGAAAAAAATAAGACTATAAAAGGTTACTTTCTTGGTGAACAGATATTTCCTCCCTTCCTTTCTGATGAGGAAGAACAATGCTTACCATCAGGGAAAGACACAGAAGTCAAGGCTTCTGTATCCCACACATCCAAAATAAATATACCATGGGCTCAGGCCATGGAAGAGCTCAAAAAGGATTTCGAAAATCAAGTTAGAGAGGTGGAGGAAAAACTGGGAAGAGAAATGAGAGAGATGAAAGAAAAGCATGAAAAGTAGGTCCACACCTTGCTAAAGGAGACCCAAAAAAATGCTGAAGAAAATAACACCTTGAAAAATAGGCTAACTCGATTGGCAAAAGGGGTTCAAAAAGCCAATGAGGAGAACAATGTTTCAAAAGCAGAATTAGCCAAATGGAAAAGGAGATTCAAGAGCTCACCGAAGAAAATAGTTCTTTCAAAATTAGAATGGAACAGATGGAGGCTAATGACTTTATGAGAAACCAAGAAATCACAAAACAAAACCAAAAGAATGAAAAAATGGAAGATAATGTGAAATATCTCATTGGAAAAACAACTGACCTGGAAAACAGATCCAGGAGAGACAATTTAAAAATTATGGGACTACCTGAAAGCCATGATCAAAAAAAGAGCCTAGACATCATCTTTCATGAAATTATCAAGGAAAACTGCCCTGAGATTCTAGAACCAGAGGGCAAAATAAGTATTCAAGGAATCCACCGATCACCACCTGAAAGAGATCCAAAAAGAGAAACTCCTAGGAACACTGTGGCCAAATTCCAGAGTTCCCTGGTCAAGGAGAAAATATTGCAAGCAGCTAGAAAGAAACAATTCAAGTATTGTGGAAATACAATCAGGATAACACAAGATCTAGAAGCTTCTATATTAAGGGATCGAAGGGCATGGAATATCATATTCCAGAAGTCAAAGGAACTAGGACTAAAACCAAGAATCACCTGCCCAGCAAAACTGAGTATAATACTTCAGGAGAAAAAATGGTCTTTCAACGAAATTGGGGACTTTCAAGCATTCTTGATGAAAAGACCAGAGCTGAAAAGAAAATTGGACTTTCAAACACAAGAATGAAGAGAAGTATGAAAAGGCAAACAGTAAAGAGAAGTCATACGGGACTTACTAAAGTTGAACTGTTTACATTCCTACATGGAAAGACAATATTTGTAACTCTTGAAACTTTTCAGTATCTGGGTAGTGGGTGGGATTACACACACACATGCACACACACACAGAGACAGAGAGCACAGAGTGAATTGAATAGGATGGGATCATATCTTTAAAAAATGAAATTAAGTGGTGAGAGAGAAATATATTGGGAGGAGAAAGGGAGAAATGGAATGGGGCAAATTATCTCTCATAAAAGAGACAAGCACAAGACTTTTTAGTGGAGGGAAAAAGAAGGGAGGTGAGAGAAAAACATGAAGTTTACTCTCATCACATTTCACTAAAGGAAGGAATAAAATGCACACTCATTTTGGTATGAAAACCTATCTTACAATACAGGAAAGTGGGGGAGAAGGGGATAAGCAGGGTGGGGGGATGATGGAAGAGAGGGCATGGGGAGGAGGGAGCAATTAGAAGTCAACACTCTTGGGGAGGGACAGGATCCAAAGAGAGAACAGAAGCAATGTGGGGCAGGATAGGATGAAGGGAAATATAGTTAGTCTTACACAACAAGACTATTATGGAAGTCATTTGCAAAACTACACAGATATGGCCTGTATTGAATTGCTTGCCTTCCAAAGGGAATGGGTGGGGAGGGAGGGATGAAGAGAAGTTGGAACTCAAAGTATTAGGAACAACTGTCGAGTACTATTCTTGCTACTAGGAAATAAGAAATACAGGTAAAGGGGTATAGAAAGTTATCTGGCCCTACAGGACAAAAGAGAAGATGGGGACAAGGGAAGGGAGGGATGATAGAAGAGAGGGTAGATTGGTGATAGGGGCAATTAGAATGCTCGGTGTTTTGGGGTGGGGGGAGGGGACAAATGGGGAGAAAATTTGGAACCCAAAATTTTGTGAAAATGAATGTTAAAAGTTAAATAAATTAATTTAAAAAAAAAAAGAAATGAGCTGGTTGATTTTAGAAAAACAGGGAAAGACCTGAATGAAATAATGAAGAGCGAAATGAGCAGAATCAAGAGAATGTTGTACAAAGTAACAGTAATACTGTTCTAAGAACAACTTTGAACAACTAAGTCATTTTGAGTATTATAAATACTCAGATCAACTACAGAGGTCCTATGAAACAAGGTTCTATCCATACCCAGAGAAAGAAAGTTCTGTCCTCATCCAGAAAAAGAACTACGGAATCTGAGTGTCAACTGAAGCAGACTATTGGTTCTCTTTTTGTTTTGTTTCTTCTTTCTCAAGGTTCCTCCCATTGGTTCTAATTCTTCTTTACATGACTAATGTGAAAATGTTTAATATGAATGTATATGTATAATCAGATTGCATGCCATCTTGAGGAGGAGGAAGGAGAAATTAGGGGAGAAAATTTCAAACAAAATCTTAGGGAAGAGAATGTTGAAAAGTAAAAATAAATAAGTCATTTTTTAAAAAAACTCTGTTTACATAAGTGTATAGTATAGTTTTATACATATTTGTATCTAAAGGTAGCCTTCTCTAGGGCAGGGCAGGAAGGGAGGGGGAAAAAAATAACAAGTACACAGGAGAGAACAAAAGAAAGCTTAGAAGGAAGCACAAAAAGGCAGGGTAGCTTCGAAAATGATGTGCAGCATTTATTACACCTTTTCCAAAAAAGGCGAAACAGCATGAAATGGAAATTCATGGTTTTATGTTGAATCCTTTTCATGCTGTGCTGTATAAATGGAAATGTTCTCTTTTTTGTCTTTTTGTTTTTGTTTTATAAAAAGAATACATTCCTTAAGTCAACTCAAAGTTCAGTTCTTTGCAACTTCTACCGATTTCGTGCTCTGAGTTCTACCTTCAATCCTCAGTGGTTCAAGATAACGAAAATAACTATCATGCCCTGTACTACCCCCCAAACCTCCAAGACTTCTTTTGTCTAGGATAAACATCTCCAATATGAATACTCATTCTAACGCAGCAGGACCTAAGACTCTCCAACCATATTAGCTTCTCTTCTCTGAATGAATGCCGTCCAACTCGTTAACGTCCTTTCTAGAATGTGGTGCTCCAATAATGGCACTGTTAGTAGAGACAGGAACTGGGTTCAACAATTCTGGAGAGCAATTTGAAACTATGTCCCCAAAGTAACTAAAACAGGTATACTCTTTCACCCAGCAATACTACTACTAGGCCTATACCTGAAAGAAAGAAAAGGGAGAAAAAGGATTTCTATATAAAAATATTTATAAGTTTTTTGTTACAGCAAAGAACTGAAAACTAAGGAGGTGTCTATCAATTGGGGAAAGGTTTAACAATCTGCCAGTCTATCTGTGAAGAAACATTTATTAAGCTCCTATTACATGCCAGGCATTGGGCTACATACTGTGAATATTAGAGGCAAAAGACACTTCCTCCCCTAACAATCTAATAGGGGAACCAACAAACAAATATGTGCAAACAAGCTACATACAGAAAAAATAGGAAACAATTAAGAGAAGAAAGGCGCTAAAATTAAGAGGGTCGGAAAAGATTTCATGTAGATGAGATTTTAGCAGGGACTTGAAGGAAGCCAGTAAACAAAGAGGAGGAAGGGCATTCCAGGACTGGTGGGCAGCCAGAAAAAATGCCAGGAGTTGAGAGGTAGGAGTATCTTTTTTGAAGAACAGTAAGAAAGCCAGTGTCATTTGATCAAAGTGTACATGGTGGAGGCGGTATATGGTGTAACAAGGCTGGAAAGCTGAGCATGTGTACTAGGTTATGAAGGGCTCTGAATGCCAGAGAATTCTGTACTTTACTTTGGAGGTCACTAGAATTAACTGCGTAAGAGATGACACGATCAGACCTGTACTTTAGGAAAACCATCGCTGAGGCGTGATGCACGACAGACTAGGATTCTGACCCCATGTGCCATCAGCTACCATCCTGGAAAACAGCCCTGGTGGAGATGAAGTCTGGCTACTGCTTTGGCACTGTCAACATCAGGAAATGATACGATTCTATTAGTGGAAATGACACTAAAGAGGCATTATCACCTGCTTTGTCCTTGTACTTTAAAAACAGGGTGGAGAATCTTTCTATCTGCCCAGCAGCTTCCATTGTGCACACCCCACTCCCCCAACCCCCACCTCCCCTTAAACTGTGAGCTCTTTGAAAGCAGAGACAGTCTTACTTTTGAACCTGCATCCCAGGTGCTTGGCACACAGTATTTGATAAATGATTTCTTCATGCATTCTCAGTTATTTGGAGCTTTTTTTTTCTTCCCATGTGGCTATTTTTAGTTTGGATTTCTTTCTCTGAGAAACGTCTATTCACATCCTTTGACTATTTATCTAGAGAAGCTTCTAGGTGGAACAATGGAATCTGGAAGTCCTGAGTTCAAATTCAGATTCAGATACTTCCTAGTTATGTGACCCTGGGCAAGTCACTTAACCTCTGACTACCTCAGCATAAAATGGGGCCAATTTGGGGAATATCTTGGATATTAGACCTTTCTCTGATAGATGTGCTACAAAGGTTTTTTTTTCCCTCAGTTGAATTCATCAAGTTGAATTTAAATGATTTTTTTTAAGTGCAAAACATTTCAATTTTATGCAATCAAAATTCTCAACTTTACCTCCTAATCCTCTCATTTCTTGTAAAGGACTTTTCTCCTGTCTAAAGCATGGAAAAATATCTCCTTTCATTCCTCTAATATGGTTACACTATGATCTGTTATGTCTAGGCTATTTAATATGAGATGCTCATCTAAGTCATAGATCTGAAGGAGTCTATGAATTTGGATGGGAAGAAAATTATATCTTATGTTCACTCATCTCTAACTGAAACTTAGCAATTCAACTGTGGATTTTATTTTTTACTCATTATTATAAAGAGTCTATATGTGTTAGATGTGTGTGTTCATCCTTCGTTGCCAAAGAAGACTGTGCCATCAGAGAAATGATGACATGACTTGCACTTTGAGTGAGGGAGGGCTGTGCAGTCACCAGCCTCACTTTTCCTCCAGAGCCATCTGAATCCAGTGACCAGATATTCATCAGGATGACTGGAGAGGACCCAGGATGAGGCAATTGGGTTTAAGTGACTTGCCCAAGGTCACACAGCTAGTGAGTGTCAAGTGTCTGAGGTGAGATGTGAACTCAGATCCTTCTGACACCTGCACTGGTGCTCTATCCACTGCACCACCTAGCTGCCCCATGAGCCCATGGGCTTTACTAGACTGTCAAACCTGTAAAGGATTTTTAAAAAAGAAACTCCTGAGACAAAGATAATTTCTGCTAGAGTGCTTTCCAATTTTTCAAGGATATGTTAAATAATACTTACCCCAGTAGGCAGGTGGAGCCATTATGTTTGTTGAACATTATGCTAGTATGTTCAGCTCCTTCTGGATCTTCTGTACTTAATCTGTTATGTTTGTCAACTTTTCTCATTTTTAGCTGGTATCAGTTTCCTTTTTTTAAACTCAAATTTGCTATTTTTAAAACTAGTTCCTGGTTTTACTTATCAGTTCAATAGTTTTTTTTTTACCTATCTCTTTTTTTTATTAATTGTCAGAGACTGAGCATATCTAACTTTTCTAAAAATCAACTTCTTCCTTATCTTCTTGTTAGTTTTATCTAATTCTGAAAGGAATACAGAGAGATCACCAATAGTTTTCCTATATCTTTCCCTAAAATTCCTGAAAGGATTTAGATGCTATGCCATTTGCTGTACATATATGACAGTGCTGATATTATTTCAAGAACTGTGGTGCTTTTAAGTATAATCTAGTTTCCCTGCTTGTGTCTTTAATCATGTTTATTTCCTAAAAATTCTCTGGAGGAGAAGTGAGGCTAGTGACCTTGCACAACACTACCTCACTCAAAACAAAGTCAAGTGCAAGTCATGTCATCATTTCTCTGATGGCATGGTCTTCTTCGGCAACAAAGGATGAACACAACAACCTGTGAGCTAACTCAGCTGCCAGAATTCCAATACGATATAAACTATATGGGAAAACAGGCAAAGAAGGAGTCATACCAAATTCTTTTTATGATATGAATATGATGCTGATATCTAAATCGGAATGAGCCAAAAGAGAGAAAGAAAACTACAGACCAATTTGCCTAGTGAATACATGTGCAAAAATTTAAAAAAAAATATTAGCAAAGAGATTGCAGCAATTTATCACAAGGATAATACACTATGACCAGGTAAGATTTACAGCAGGAATGCAGGGCTGGTTTGATATTAGGAAAACCATCAGCATACTTGACCATATCAACAACAAAGCTAACAGAAATCTTGATCATCTCAATAGATGCAGAAAAAGCACCGACAAAATATAACACCCATTTATATTAAAAGCACTAGAGAGCATAGAAATAAATGGAGTCTTCCCTAAAATGATAAGTAGCATCTATCTAAAGCCATTAGCAAGCATTACATGTAAGAATGATAAACTAGAAGCACTTCCAGTAAGATCAGGGTGAAACAAGGATGTCCATTATCACCACAGTTATTCAATATGGTACTAGAAATGTTTTAGCAATAACAGAAGAAAAACAAATTGAAGAAATCAGACTAGGCAAAGAAGAAACAAAGCACTCTTTGTAGATGCTATGATGGTATACTTAGAGAATTCTAGAGAATCAACTAAAAAACTACTTGAAATAATAAACAACTTTAGCAAAGTTGCAGAATATAAAATAAATCCCGATAAATCACTGGCATTTCTATATATTACTAACAAAGCCAAACAGCAAGAGATAGAAAGAAAAGTTCCATTTAAATTCACTGTAGACATTATAAACTATTTGGGAGTCTACTTGTCAAGACTAACTCAGGAATTATATGAAAACAGTTACAAAATACTTTTCACACAAATTAAAGTCAGATCTAAAAAACTGGAAAAACATCAGTTGCTTGTGGGTAGGCTGAGATAACAGAATAAAAATGACAATTCTACCTAAATTAATTTACTTATTCAGTGCCATAGCAATGAAACTTTATCACAGCAATCAAACTTTAAACAGACCAATCAAAAAATTATTTCATAGAGGTAGAAAAAAAAATCTGGAAGATTTTTCTGGAAGAACAAAGGGTCCAGAATATCAAGGGAATTGGAATTAATGAAAAGAAATGCAAGGGAAGGTAGCCTAGCTGTACTAGATCTTAAATTGTACTATAAAACAGCAAGCATCAAAACTACTTGGTCCTGGCTAAGAAATAGTGGTAGATCAGTGGAACTGGCTAAGTACACAAGACACAGTAGTCAATGACTATAGTAATCTACTGTTTGATAAACCCAAAGACTCTAGCTTCTGGATTAAGAACTCACTATTTGACAAAAACTACTAGGCAAACTGGAAAAAAGTATGGCAGAAACCAGGCACAAACCAACATCTTACACCCTATACCAAGTTAAAGTCAAAATGGGTACACGATTTAGATATAAAGTTTAATACTATAAGCAAACTGGGAGAGCAAAGAAGAGTTATCTGCCAGATTGATGGAAAATAGAAGAATTTATGACCAAACAAAAGATAGAGAACATTATGAAATGCAAAATGGGTAATTTTGATTACATTAAGTTGAAAAGTTTTTGCACAAATAAAGCCAATGCAACCAAAATTAGAAGAGAATAGAAAGCTGGGAAACAATTTTTACAGTCAGTGTCTGATAAAGGCCTCATTTCTAAAATATATAGAGAAGTGAGTCAAATTTATAAAACTATAGTGTCATTCCCCAATTGATACATGGTCAAAGGAGAGGAACAGGCAGTCTTCAGATGAAGAAATAAAGCCATCCAGTCATATGAAAAAATGCTCTAAAAATCACTATTGATTAGAGATGCAAATCAAAACAACTCTGAGATACCATTCCACACCTCTCAGATTGGCTAACATGACAAAACAGAAAGATAAATGCTGAAGAAGATGTGGGAGAGTTGGAACACTAATTCATTGTTGGTGGTGCTGTGAACTGATCCAACCATTCTGGAGAGCAATTTGGAACTATGAGCAAAGAGCTATAAAATGGTGCACACATTTTGACTCAGCAATGCCACTTCTAGGTCTGTATCCCAAAGAAATCATAAAAATGGGAAAAGCATCCACATGTACAAAAATATTTATAGCAGCTCTTTTCGTGGTGGCCAAGACCTGGAAATTGAGTGGATGCCGATCAATCGGGGAATGGCTGAACAAGCTGTGGTATATGAATGTAATGGAAGACCACTGTTTCATACGAAATGATAGCAGATGAACTTCAGAAAAACCTGGAAAAACTTACATCAACTGAGGTTGAGTGAAGTGAGCAGAACCAGGAAAACATTGTACACAGTAACAGTCACATTGTTCGATGACTGACTTTGATAGACTTACCTCTTCTTAGCAAAGTAAGGACCTAAAATAACTCCAAAAGACTCATGATGGAAAATACTATCCAGGTCCAGAAAAAGAACTGTGGAGCCTGAATGCAGACTGAAGCATACTATTTACTCTTTTTTGTTTTTGCTTCTTTCTAGTGGTTCCTCCTATTGGTTCTAATTCTTCTTTACAACATGACTAATGTGAAAGTATGTTTATTATGAATGTATAGGTAGACGCTATATCAGATTGCATACCATCTTAGGGTGAGTGAGGAGGGTGACAAAATCTGGAACTTAAAAGTTTATGGAAGTGAATGCTGAAAACTAAAAATTAATTAATTGATATCTTTGAAAAAGGTGTTTCCCAACTAGACAATAATCTTGTTGAGGGCAGAGAGGTTTCTTTCCACAGTACAATAGGATTTAAAACTTGAAGAACTTTAAAGCTCAGCTCCCTCCAAATTTCTTATTTGACAAATGAGAAAACTGAAGCTCAAATAATCTAAATGACTTGCCCAACATCATATAATCAGTAAGGAGAACAAAAATTTAAACCTAGGTCTTCTGACTCCAAATGGAATTTTTGTTCCACTTCCAAGCTTAACACTGTCTACTTCTACAGATAAGGACGACTGCCTTTGCCTCTGAAGTTCCTGAAGTGTGTTGCCCTACTTAAATGACTGCTCAATGTAACTAAACTTTTTATATAACTAGCACCTAATAAAATACCATGCAGTCAGCAAGTATTTAATGAATACTTTAATGAATTGACTCTTGTATACTGACTCAAAGCCAGGTTCTGTCTAAAACTTTAAGACTCTTTTCACAAAGTCACAATAGACAAATGTCTGCAATAGTTTTTAACAACTTGCAAATCTGAGTAGGTGTGGCAGAGGTAGCAGAGGTAGAAATAATCAAGTCAAGATGAGTTGTTTTTTTTTATTTAGGTGAAAACCAGGGTAAAAGAAATAATGATTGTTTCAAACACTACTTACTGTGTGATCTTGGGCAAATCACATAACCTCTCCTACCTTTAAGCTCTACATAAATGTCCATTTTTACCACTTTTGTTATAGACAAACCATTTTCAAGGTGCTAGGTATGAAAAGATTCAAAAAAATGTGGTCTCTATAGATAAAGAACTCAGTCTAATATAGCATTTCTTAAGCTTTTTGGTCTTAGGAATGCTTTGCACTCTTAAAATTGTTGAGGATGCCCCCAAAGACCTTTTGCTTATGTGGATTATCTGTGGATATTTATTTATAATATAAAAAATGAAAACATCATTATGGAAAGTTTTTTTACTTCTCAGGGTCCCCCAAAGATCCCTAAACCACTTTCTGAGAGCCAGAAGTCTAAAAGCCAGGAAAAGAAATGTATTAAAAGACATTTGAGTACCATCATTGAAGGAATCAGAGACAGCTTCACATGCTGAGCTCAACTTGAATGAAGAGAAAAAAGATCTTTTAACAGTAAAAGATGTGGAAGTAGCATATAATACACATGGGGGGCACTCTGTGCTAATCAACAGCGGTAGGAAAGGGCAGTAAGAGATCAAGGAGATCACTTAGCAGTCTAAGAGAAAGCATGTAAAAAGGGAATAAGGTTGGAAAGATAGCCTGAAGTCAGACAGTTGAAGATCTTGATTCCTGTTTTTCTTCCCCAATCAGATTATGCATTAATGTGAAGGAGAGACTGGAGATTAAGAAGCCAATTAGGAAGATATTACATTACTCCAGATGAGAAGTAAAGATGGCCTGAACCAGGGGAGTTACTGTTTGAATAGTGAGGACATAGATGTAAGAGATATCTGGGAAGCAGAATTGCCAGAACTTGATATCTGATTGGATATGGCAGGTAAGAAAGAGTCAAAGATCATGCTGAAATTTCTAGTATAGAAAGATTAACAATTTTTTAAAAGTATATCTGGCATCATTTCAGCCAATAATACAAACTATGCAGGGTTAATGATTTGCAAAACTACCAGCTCACACTCCCAAATGATGCATCTAAAACAAGGGGGGGAAGGAGAGAAGAACAGGGAAAGGAAAAAAAAGGCAGAATGAAGTTTTACTACCTTAACTAAAGGCTAGAAAAAAGTATTTACACTGAATTATTAATAGTATCAAATTTCACATTACAAGAGTAACAAAGCTGCGTTACTGCTGTCTGGTAGTCTAGTCTTAGAAACAATCAACTTTTTAATAATGTCTCTGACAGCCTTACTTATATGATATGACTTCTCTTAATCCTAAATCAATTCCAGAATCACACATGGTCAAGTGGTAGTAGTAAAAGAGTAGAAGAAACCAGGTATTGTTCCCTACCAACTCCAACAATGTAGAGCTTGCAGCATTGTGGGTGGGAAGGGACTAGATGTCTACAAATAATTATCAAATAAAAAGCTACATAAGGTCCAAGGAAGAAAACTTCAGGGAAGATTTCATGAAAGAGACAGAATTTGAACTGGCCTCAAAAGAGTAGGATAAAGACACAGTATAACACAGTGGCCAGCATACTAAATCTGAGTCAGGATAACTTAAAGTTTAAAACCCAAGTCATACACTCATTAGCTATGTGACCCTAGGAAAATTTACCTTCTTCAGGTCTTCCTCATGTATAAAATGAAGGAACTGGATTCAATGACAACTAAGGTCCTTTCCATCTCAATATCTATGTCCTAGGGGAGATAAGTGGTGCAGTGGATAGAGCACCAGTGCAGGAGTCAGGAGGACCTGAGTTCAAATCTCACCTCAGACACTTGACACCCACTAGCTGTGTGACCTTGGGCAAGTCACTTAACACCAACTGTCTCATCCTGGGTCATCTCCAGTCATCCTGATGAATATCTGGTCACTGGATTCAGATGGCTCTGGAGGAGAAGTGAGGCTGGTGACCTGCACAGCCCTCCCTCACTCAAAACAAAGTCAAGTGCAAGTCATATCATTATTTCTCTGATGGCATGGTCTTTGTCAATGAAGGACGAATACACACACACATCTATGTCCTGCAATCTATCAGTTCCATAAAGAAACAAAGGAGAGTTACGTAGATTCTGTGAGAGGTTTACTAGGTCAAGGAAGATTTAAGAAGAAGAGAATGAGTAGAGGAAAATTAGAGAAAGGAATAGAGATTGGAAAAAAAGATAGGGTACATAAGGACAGTTCCCTAGGGGTTATTCTATTAATTGGAAATGAGTCAGACTACTCCCTATCTTAGTAACACAATCACACAATCATAGAACCATAAATTATTCAAACAAGCACAGATAAGAAGCCACCTATCAGTCTTCAAGTCTCTTTTTAAAAAGCACTCCCCTGATCCTACACATATACCCAGCGTCCTTTCCCAATGGGTGACCATGAGCTAATTCATTCGCCTCTCTGAGGCCCTGTTTCTGACCAATATTCTACAATCTATGATGTGAGGCATCACAGTATAAAGGATGGAGAGTTGGCCTAAGGAGTTAGTAGGTTCTAGATAAAGGCCCATGTCTGATACCTATTGAATGTTTGATGTCAGGCAAGACACTAAGCCTCTAGGTTCCCCAAGGAGAGTTAATGAATTGCAAATCAGGTAAGAGGTTTTTGTATTGTTACAAGTTTTCTTCTTCGTAGTTTCCTATACTAATGAAACCACACATCTGGTCCAAAAGTTTCAATAACAGCAATGCTCAAGCTGCACATGCATTCAGTTTTTGTAAGAGTGTGAACTTTGCAAACTGTAAAGTAGCATACAAATGTAAACCAAAGAGGCATGGACCAATAGAAAGCACAGGCTCTGTAGTCAAGAGGACCAAGACAAAAATCACCCCTTGCCCCCCATGCTGACTGCTGGTATGCCCTCAGTCAAATCATTTAATTTTCCTGGGCTTCAGTTTCCTCACCTGTAAAAACAAAGGACAGAACCGAAGACTCCTCGTTTCTAGATCTATAGTCCTATGAATCCATATCCATCCTAGATTATGGCTTAAATGTCTGATTCAAAGAATTTTTTTGACTACAGAACCAATTGATTATTGTGTTTTTATAATTAGAGTTAATTTCTTGCTCATTATGCAAAATAGACATACACAAAAACATCCAAATCAGCCTATCTTTTTGGTCAAAAGCCTGATACTTTCTTTGCAAAAGCATCATAGCCCTTGGTTGACTGCTGAGACTTTCCTTCACCTATGCAATAAGAAATGAATTCATTCAATGAATTCATCTTGATTGGGACCCATTAGTAAATACTAACGCAGAAAAAATCCAAATGAAAGGAAGAAAGTAAAAGCAAGAGCAACATGATGAGAGAGATGTACTCACAGTCTGGGCAGCAGCCATTAAAAGCCATTCGACAAATACCACAATTTTCATCATTGGCAACCCAAAGCCAGGAGGCTACACCATTCCAACACTTAATCTTCACCTTCATGGTGAGTGTGTATCCTGGGAAGGAGAAAGGAGATTACTTTGCTGAAGAGTCTGGGGAGGACACCAATTTGGGTAGAGGTTACGGGTGACAATCCATTCCATGGTGAAAGACCTGGGTAAAGGTAGTAACTAAGTACATTAATTATGTCTTTGTTCCTCATTGCTTGAGATTTGTAATTAACATAAATCTAGGGGAACAAGGTATCTTTAAAGGGCAGGAGGCACAGCAACACAAAGGGAATGGTCTTTTTGCCAAGAAATAGTTTTGAGGCTTACTAGGAATACAGTCATCCCTAGACATTTATGGGTTTCACATTCCAGGTTTTGGTCATTCGAAGGTTGGCCATCAATAATTAAATGGGAATTTTTGGAGATTTTCAGTGTATTGTAGAAAACTTCAGATGACTTGTGTATATAAAAAAACCAAAAAAATTAGTAAATCACAAATGTATAAAAACTATATAGTAGTATTACTCTATTTTCTCATTTGCTACCATAAGTATATACACATAAATTTATTTTAAAGTTACATTTCATTAAAAGTTTCCCTGAGCTATGCACTCTTTAGGACCACCTCTTCTTTTTCTCTCTACAATCCAGATAATCATGTGATTTTCTCCAGCAATGGTTTTTTAATCTTGCAACTTGCAAAAGGAAATCTACGAAGCAGTTGCTGCAGCTACAAAGTGTACAAGATACTGCTCTCTCTCTCATGTAGAAATTGCAACTTTTTAAAAACATATGCAGTGTGTTGTTTTGTGTGTTAAATAAATATAATCTGAACTATTAAAAATAAAGGTTTGGGAGTAGGGCCTAGAGTTGTTCCTGGTTTTTCACATTCTCAGGGGCCCAGAGGCCCTATCCCTCAAGAATGTCATGGGATGACTATACCTTTACCTACTTGAAGTTCAAAAAAACAAAGCCAAAGACTTGTCCTAGAGAGAAGATTCACCTTCCTTGCTCTTTCTTGCCAAGAAAAATGCTTGATACTTCCAATAAGAAGCTTTGAAAGAACCAAACAGAACAAGTAGGAACAGAGAGCTTCCTATCTATTTGAAAGGGGTTTGACATGGTGATCCACTAAGCTTTTCCTAAAGGCTTTTTTAAAAAGCACAAAAGTTATCAACTGTTTTTAACTTTCACTTTTAAAAGTATGCTATACAGAAGTCCTGGGAAGTTTTTACAGATACACGTGTGTATGTGTACACACAGACACATAGACATATGCATACGTCTATGTGTATAGACCGGATACATGTCTATATACGTACTATAGACGTACATAGTAAAGTAGATCATTATAAGGTGTCAAAACAAAAAAGCTTGGGACAAAAGATGGAAGGAGAATAGATTGCTCACCTTGTAAAAGTCTGTGTTCTGTCTATACTCACTCCCTTCTTTTCCTCCTTCCAGTGGGATAAGGCTTGAGGAAAATTTTGTGCACTAAAAGAATCAATGACAAAATAATAAAGCATATTTTAACAAATAAAAATAAAGCAATCGTTCAAAGTTTAATTCTCCCTGAACACTGCTGTTTCCAAAATCCTTTCCCCGTGCATTCGAGATTCTACCACTTCCTGGCACACGGGAATGACAGCCTGAAGACCCAAGGTTCCGTTCTAGCTGTGCAACACATGCGACCCTTCGCTTTTTCATTTCTCTGAGCTTCAGTGTCCTTATCCTTAGAATGGGGCAGTGACATCTGGTCTCCTGGCTTCAATGGCCTGCTAGAGAAGGATTTCCTGTAAACCTATGAAAGCACCAACTCCTAGAGAAAACTAAGATTTGAGCCGTCTTGTCTTGGGATGAGAACACGACCGTCACCCCGGTAGGATAAAAGCCCCTTAGGGGCAAGGGTGGTTCCGTTTTGGTTTCTGGATTCCCAGCACCCAACAGGCCCTTAAGAAATGCTTCACCGATTCGAACGGAATCAAGGAGAAAACATGAAAACTAAAGAAATCTCCACTCGCAGCAGGGGAGCAGGGGAGCCCAAATCAGTTTCCTTCTCTTCCTGGGGCGGCCCCGCTTACTCCCCCTCCCCCAGGCTCACGTGACTCCGCCCCCTCCCCAGAATTCCCACCGGGTTCAGGCCTCACACCTAAGGCAAGCCTGGGCTTCAGCCAGCGCAGGACCCAGGTCCCTCCTGAGTTCCCACTTGAGTCAGGGGCTTCCCCCCCACCCCGAGTTCTCACCTCCAGTCACAGTTCTCCCTTGAGTCTAAGCCCCTTCTTTATGCTGCCCCCACCTCCGTCGGGGGCCCCTACTGGACTCCAGGCCCTTCGCTTTACGCGCCCGCTCCCCCGAATTCTCTCGCGCCCCACGGTAGCCCCCGGCCCCGCCCCGCCCCCGCCCCCGGGCTCGCCCCGGCCCCGCCCCCGTCCCCGCTCCCGGGCTCTCTTCTCCTCCCGGGGGCGGCAGGCCCCCTCCCGAGTTATAGCGCCCCCTGCTAGAGTTCACACCTGGGTTCGCGCCTGGCTCCCGGAGCTCGCGCCCTTCCGTTGGCGCCCTCGCGACAAGTACAAAAAGGGCCGCAGGGGTCCGGGCAGCGGCTGTCAGCGTGCGGCCGGAGCAGAGGACGAGCGAGGCTCTGCCGGGAGCTCGGTCCGCCCGCCGAGCGCCGACAACTCGGAGGCAAGCCCAGGCGTCCCGGAAGCGCCCTGAACCTTCGGCCGCGAAGGAAGTGACGTACCGACGTGCTGACGCGCGGGGTTCGTGCCGAGGCCCCGATTCCGCGCCCGCCATGGCCGACAAGATGGACATGTCCCTGGACGACATCATTAAACTCAACCGGAGTCAGCGGGGCGGACGCGGCGGGGGCCGGGGCCGAGGCCGGGCCGGGGCCCAGGGCGGCCGCGGCGGCGGGGGCGCTCAGGCGGCCGCCCGCGTGAGCCGAGGCGGGGGGCCCATCCGGAACAGGCCGGCCATGGCCCGCGGAGGCGCCGGGGGCGGCGGCAGGAACCGACCCGCGCCCTACAGCCGAGTGAGTGAGCCAGCCTGGGGAGAGCGGGAGGCTGGGCCGGGCCTGGGCCGAGCGGGCCGGAGCGGGCCGGCCGAGGAGCTGAGGGGGCTGAGCCCTGGGAGGCCGAGGCGCAGAAGGGGAAAGGCCGGGTCCTTGTGTGGGGGCGTGCGGGGGTGGGGGGGGCTGACCCAGGACCGAGGGATCGCCGACCCTCACCCCCCACCCCCCGGAGGCCTTTTGTTTCTGATGGGCCACCGAGGCCTGGAGCCTCATGGCTACCTTCAGGGCGGGAACTGGGGCCTGCTTGGGGCGGCGGGAACGTGGGGGCGGGAAGGCGACCGCCTGCCCCCCTCGCCCGGGCCAGCGGGAGCGAGAAGGGGGCCCAGGGAAAGGAGAACCCGCCAGGCCCCGGCCGGGTGGGGGGACGACTCGCCGACCTTTGTGTTTGTTTCAGCCGAAGCAGCTTCCAGATAAGTGGCAGCACGACCTGTTCGACAGCGGCTTTGGAGGCGGGGCCGGCGTCGAGACCGGTGGGAAGTTGCTGGTCTCCAATCTGGATTTCGGGGTCTCAGATGCGGATATTCAGGTGAGGAGTGCGGCGGCTCCCGCGGAAGCCCCCTTGTCGGGAGCCAAGTGCACGGCGCGGGGTTCCCCCGACCCCCCACGGGCCTTGCAGGTGACTGGTCCTCATCCCTCCTTCTGGAGCCCAGGCTGTCAGTGGTAAAGCTGAGGGTGCAGTGAGGGCTGCGGGGAACTGGCGTAGGCCGGGATTTTTGCTTCCCAGGCTTCTTGAGGCCGTTCAGAGTGACTGAGCCTGGACAGATTTTTGTGTCGTTCGTTGTTGTGCTGAAAACGCTAGGTTTGAGAGAGGAGGTGTAGCTTCTCTCAGGCTAAAAGAGCAAAGAAGCAGCAGCCTTGTAACCTTAATTGGCTCTTCATCAAAATATGTCCGATGCTCATTCTTCTGGTATAGAAATGGGCATCCACAAAGCACCTGTTTCAGGATTAAGTCAAAAAACAGTGCTCTTTTTTAAAAAATCTAACCTCTTTCCTGTTAAGAAACTCCTTTCCAGGAGTTAAAACTTTGGAGGTTGGAAATGGTTGGGACTGGATGCCAGGCTTTCCTGGGTCCTACTTCCTCGAGCCCAGCCATACGGCTTTGCTGTGGGAGGACAGAGCAAGGCAGACAAGCACTCATGGTGTGTCAACACTTTTTTTAAGGTGGTTTCTGGCATCCACTGGAAACCGCTTTTGGTGAACTCCACTTCCCGCTGTGTGCCTGCGGCCGGAGTATCCCCACACTCTGGGTTCCCTCTCCAACTCCCAGCCTGCCGTGAGGTCAGGGCAGTTTCCATGGCAGCGCTTGACGTCAGACTTTGCGGCAGGCTTGAGTAGGAGGAGAGGGAAACGCAGGTGAGCCAGAATCTGCCTTCTGGGGGTGGGTCTGGGATCAGGTCTATTGAATCAATGGGCCCTTAAATCTGTTACAGTGGCCTGCAAAGCTTCCCTTGCTCTGTGACCTGGAGGTTTTCTTCATTTCTTAGAACACTCTTTTGTTAAGAGTGGTTTTTCTTCCTTGAGAAAAGACAGCCGCTGAATATTATTCCCCTCTCCGCTGGGCAAAGTACTCTTTGGCCCATAGCATCATACAGAGGGCATGCCCCAAAGTTGGCATGACCCGGGACAGGCCCAGCTGCTTTTGGAAGTTGCTGTTCCGCTCTCCCCACCCTCTCCTCCCTAGATGTGTGTTCCCTTCCAGGAACATAACTCCTAATGTAAATATTACTGGGGTCCTCTTCCTTGGACGTTATAGGAGAGAGCCTTGTTAGTCATTTTTCCTTTCTTTCCTGTTTTTAGGAACTATTTGCTGAATTCGGAACTCTAAAAAAGGCAGCTGTACATTATGATCGGTCTGGCCGGAGCTTAGGGACAGCAGATGTTCACTTTGAGCGAAAAGCAGACGCTCTGAAGGCCATGAAACAGTATAATGGTGTCCCTTTGGATGGTAAGTTGAGCCTTCCATCATTGAAGGGCTGGGTGCTACGTTTTGTGGAGTATGGGGCTGTCATCTGCCCGTGTAGGAATATGATTTGCCCACTCTGGCCGAGCACACTTTGCATTTGCCCGCTTTGTCTCTCTCTTCCGTTCTGCCACCTTTCGTGCTGCCCCATACATCTGGACCAACCTCTTGTGACCCCCTCCTTCAGATCCTTCCTGAAGATTCACTTCTGTGAGGCCTTCCCAGAACCACCATAGTACACCTCAAAGAGCGGGGCTATAATGATAAAGAAAAAGGTACTGGATCTTTTTTCCACTAGGTCAGCCAGGTGTATTTCCCTCTTCCACCCATTTCCACCAAAGAAAAAGTTATTGAATATTTACCCAGTTTTAACTTTGTCAAAGAGGAGGTTGGTGGTTTCTCTCTTGCCATTTGTCTTTCTCAAATATTTTCCAGTCTTTTCCCATGTTTGTATTTAGAATGAGACAACAAGGTACCCATCCAGTGTTATTTGCATGGAGCCTAGAACATTGCTAGCAATGTATAATTGTTCCATAGAACAGTGATTTTTTTCCCCTCTTCCTCTCCTGCAGGTCGCCCTATGAATATTCAGCTTGTTACATCACAGATTGACACACAACGAAGACCTGCACAGAGGTTAGTTCTTGGCTTTCTGGAATCAAGTCAGGGCTATGTAATCTTTTGGGGAGTCTTTCCAGGCATGTGAGAGTGAACACTATTCCTTTTAACTTCACATTTAGTGTAAATAGAGGTGGAATGACTAGAAACCGTGGCTCTGGAGGTTTTGGTGGTGGAGGTGGCACCCGGAGAGGCAGTCGTGGAGGCAATCGAGGACGAGGCAGAGGGACTGGAAGAAATTCGAAACAACAGCTTTCCGCAGAAGAATTAGATGCACAGTTGGATGCTTATAATGCCAGGGTGAGTAGAGGGGCAGAAATGTGGGATGATGAGTGGCTCCAGAACTATGTTGGGAATAGCCTCTTTCCTGCAGCCACTGTCTCTTAGGGACAGAGCAAATCAGACTGTAGACATGAGGCATTCTCAGTCTTGTCTGAGATACCTTTTGCTGTGTGTTAAGATACCTTCTTATAGTGCTTGTCTATTTTTTTCTTTCAGATGGATACCAGTTAAACTAGCCAACATATTCCCTGCATGGAACAGGACCCAGGAATCTCATTCTTTACCCTTTTGCTGGAGGGCGGAGTAGAGGACTGTGGCTCTGCTATCAATGATGGATTTGTTTCTTTTATGTTTCGAAATAGGATTTAAAACTCATGTAAAGGTTTTTTTTTTTAATTCTGAAACAGACCTGTTTTGTACCAAGTTATTTTTGGGATAAATTTTACTGGTTGCTGTTGTGGAGAAGGTGGCGTTTTCACCTTTGCCATAATAAAATAGAAATGTGTGTAGAAGTGGAACTGTTTGCTTCATCCCACTACTGGTGGGCTGTGTTCGTGGTGCAGATCTTTCCTGTCCAAATTGGTACGTTGCTAAGTAGACCAGATGAATAGCCCCCATTGGGATTGCTATTGGGTCTTACCATACCATGCCATTAAAAAAATGAATCTAATTTTGAGAACCCTATTCCTGAACCAAATGTGCACAGTAGGGTCTCATGTTTTTAGAGGTGAGGTTCAAAGGGGTGGATTGGTTATGAAAAGATGATTGTAAATTTATTCAACATGAGACAGTGTTGAATATACTTTTATGTAAGAGATGAAAGAAGTTTCCCATCAACATTTGGAACTGTGAAAGGTTTCTGACATTTGATTTTTCTTCATGAATCAAATCCTAGAATTTACTTTTTAAAAAAATCTTGGACCAACCCTGACTTGCCCTGTGATTTCTTTATGCTTTATGGGACAAGGAATTAGGGGACAATTAACTAATTTCTTGGGCACAGAGCATAATGCCCCCTTAGCTAGGAAGCTGGTAGTCTACAGTAGACAGGATGTCCTGTGAAGAGCTGGGATAGTGACAAGCTAATGTTTGCTTACTCTACTTTGAACAGGATCATTTCTTATCCCAGACCAGAACCACCCAGTTTGGTAACAGTGCTGTACGTGTGCCCTGTATTTCTGTGGCAAAGGTAAAATAGTAGCCCATTTCTCGGATTTCCTGCCTTTTCCCTTTCCTAATATCTTTAAAGTAAACTCAAGGTGCTCCCTAGCACTCCTGTTCAGAGGAAGTAGTTTTTTGGGGGCAGTAGTAGCATAACAGAATCTTAAATTGTTTCACCTCTGTGCTTTGTGGTTCACTGGAATATTTAAGAGAGAAAAAATATTCTTTACTTGCTCAGGAATTATTTATAAATCCATGGGATTTCTTAAAGTGAGCTGGGCTGGTAAAACCCCAGCTCACCAATGCTGTGAATTGGGTTAAGGATTTAAGGATGTTAAGCTACTTTTATAGGGACTCCATGCGTGCTAGAGGCCTTTTCCCCAGCAGAAGGGGTACCAGTGTCTCCATAAGAAGCAGGTGGAAGTCTATCTGGTTCAAAGGACCATAGTGCCCAAAAAGTCTCAGTGGCATGACTCAAGCTGCCATGAGTCATGCTTAAAGTAGGAAACTTGCCTAACGGATGGCCCTCTTAAAGTTAGATACTCATCTAATTGTCATGAGGCTCATGGCCTCCCTTTAGTAGCTTTCCTTTCATCCTATGGGAGCTGGTACAGAATGTGAAAGTCATTTGGGTACTCTACCAAACAACCCAAAGTAGAAGTTCTTTGAGGCCCTGAACCTCCACTTTCACGATCTTGGATAACAGTGGGCTGGTCATTGTTAGGAATCCAAAGAGAGAGACTAAGGCTAAGCTACTACCAACCCCTAACCTTGTCTCTTGGCCTATTGCCAGGATTGAGCAACTTGTATAATCCCTGAGTGATAAGGAATATAATGGAGATAAATATAGTTTAAAGACTTGGGTTAAAAAAATTTTGATTTCACAAGCACAAGGTGGAAACATGTATAACTTTGATTTGAAAAAAAAAGACCTAGAGTTTTTTTTTAAGTGGATTGCGAACTAATGGGTCCGCAGAGATATATGGCAGCCAAAAAAATCTTGTTATTCTGGGCTATGTTTTAAGAGAGGCATAATTTCCAGGAAAAAGGTTAGATCTGCTTTGCATTCGACATTGGTCAGACTGTGTTCAAACATATCGTGTTAAGTGCTGGGTGCCACAGTTTAGGAAGAATGTTGAAAAGCTAAGAGACAGACAGAAAGGGGAAATGAATTCATGAAGGAACTTGAGTCCAGGCCATAGAAGGCTGAGCTGAAGGTACTAGAGATGTTTTGCTTGAAGAGAATTGGGGAACATAAGAGCTGTCTTTAAGTACTCTAGGGGTTATCCTGTAAAGAGGTGTTACGTTTGTTCTGATTGTTCCCAGAGGGCAGACCTCTAGAAGCAAGAAACAGGAATTTTGAAGTGGCAAAATTTAGGCAGTCTGCCACTTTCTAACAAGTTGTTTTTAAAAACTGGAATGGACTTCTCAGGAAGTGATAGATTACCCCAAAGTGGAGCTTCTCAAACATAGGCTACTTCAGTTCTATAGCAGGAACATGACTCAAGACAACCAGGGAGGTGGACAAAGCAAATATTAACCATTTTGCAGCCAGGAATCAAAGGCTTGGACAAAGTTAGTGTCTTGGCCTGAAGTCTCACAGCTGACTGAGTGATAGAGTTGGAACTGAACCCCAAGTCCTCTGAGAGTCTGCTCTTGTTTTTACTCTGTTCATTACTTCTGTAAGATAAAGTGTTTCCTTCTCCATGTGATTTGCCAGAAGAGTTAACCGAAAAATGGGAATTATAAAAATGGATGGCTTGGTTAAAGTAATAATGTTGAGTTGCCTCAGATACATTCTCAAGAGAATTTACCTTAGAAAACAAGTAAACCAAGAAAAACCTTTCTTTACATTTATTGTGTATTTCTAGGCGGAATGGTTAATAGACTGAGAGCAGCAAAGATAGAATATTTAAGCCCTTAGAAACATTATGTTATATAATGAATCTCCTTTTGAGAACACTGTTCCTGGCCCAATGGCACATACTATGGAGTCTCTGTATGTAGAATAAAGGACCAAAAGGTAGATTAGTTAATGAAAAATTGTTGTAAACTTATTCAATATGTGATCAGAAGCAGGCCAAGGAGAGGATTCTGTTCCCTAAACATATTTAAAGAAATACTCAAATAAGACAGCTGTTTAATAGAGAAAATGAAACAAGTGAATGATTCAATGCCCATTGGCTTCAGAAGTTTTACAGAACTTGTCACAGGAAATAAAATGTCTGGATCTAGGGTAGTAAACAAGTGCAGGGCACTTCCTTACATTTTCATTGCCCATTTCTTGATGCATTTCAAACTTAACCACCATTTGTATTATCAATTACTTGCTATGTGCAATATACAACTTAAGTGTTCAGTAATGTTGACTGTCATCATTCCTATGGAGAATAGCACAAAATTCTTCCACCTTAATTTTATTTTGAATTTTTTTAATCTTATATTTACTGACATAAAAGAGAAGAAAAAAATTCAGTAAAATTAATAAACAAAATCATAGTATAAGCAACATTCCATATCCATAGTTTCTTACCTCTTCAAAGAATGAAGAGAGGTAGGTGCAGTTCTGGTCATGAGAATTACAGTGTTGTTTCAATTTTTTACTCTTTCCATATCAAATGAGAAAATATTTGTAAAGGTACTTAGCACCAATGCCTGGCACATAGTAAGCACTATATAAATGCTCATTCTCTTTCCATTTCCATTGTAATCACTGTATGCGTTGTATTCTTCATTCTGCTTACTTCACCTTGCTATTCATAAATCTCATTGCTTCTGAATTCTTCACATTTGTAGTTTCTTATACTACAGTGCTATTATTACATTCATCAACTACAATTTGTTTAGCTATTCAATCAATAGGTACCTACCTTGCTTCATTTTGGTGTGTGTGTCTGTGTGTGTATGAACTTTCTGGTTTTGACCTGCAAAAGGTATGGGCTTTTTAGTTACCTTTCTTGAACAATTCCAAATTGCTTTCCTGAATCAGTGGACCAGTCTTTCTCCAGGCATCTTTTTTCATCTTTTTTTTTTTTTTTACCAATTTGCTAGTATGCGGTAAAAACTCAAGAGTTGTTTTGAGTTAGATTTTTTATTATTTTTATGATTTGGAGCATTATGTTTCCTAATAGTTTACATTTCTTCTTTTGAGAACTTTTTGTTTATATTTGACTACTTATCCATTAGGGAATGGTTTTTGGTCATCTTTGTGTTAATTTACTATATATCCTGCATTTCAGACCCTTATCAGAGATAGTTTTATGCAAATTTTTTTAATCTCATCAGCCCTTTTCCTTACGCTGGTTGAAATGATTTTATTTACAGAAGCCTTTTCAATTTCATGTAATTAACATTGTAAATCTTTTGTGATTGCCTTTTATGATATGGTTTGGTTGAGAATTTTCCCACTGTCCATACCTGCAAAAGGTACCTGATCTGGTTGTCTTTTTTTTACAGAGCCTTTTTATGTTCAGACCATCTATCTTAAGATTATTGTGGTATATGGTACAAGATGTTGGTCTAAACTTCATTTCTGACGGTTATCTAGCTTTCCCAGTATTTCTTGTTGAATAGGGTGGTGTCTCCTAAGTAGTTTATGTTTGGGGATTTGTTGAACACTGGATTATTGAGTTTGTTTGTTTCTCTTTGTCCCTCCTGTGGGCTACTACACTGATCGGTTGGTTTTTTTAACCAGTAGGAAATAGTTTTGATGATTATGGCTTTATAATATAATTTGAGACTTGGAAGTATTATCTATTCCACTTTAATTTTAAAGGTGGATCACCTCCTTTAGTTAGAGGAGTGGTTGATTATGCTTGTGGAATTTTGCTGACTTGATCAGTATTTAGGTAGTTTCACCAGTTTTTGTCTTATTTTGTTACATGAGAAGACTTAATGGATCAGGTACAGAGGCTCCATAGGGTCAGAATTTATATATCATCTGGTTTATCCCCAAGGTCACACCGGTCATAAGCGGCAGGATACAGATTCAAATCTAGATCCTGTGACTTCAATTTCACTGCTGTTAATATTGGGGGGGGAGGTACTGCATAAACAAAACTGTTGTAAAAATTTTTTTTAATTTTTATTATGAACTTGACAAATATCAACAAACATGAACATTTCCTTACACAAAGGGAAAAAAAAGGATTGTACTGTGAATATCTATGATGTATGGCTTGTTTTTTTTTTTTAAAGATAAATTAAATTTAACATGGTAGTTCCAAACACTGCCCTGCTTTTATGTGTCCCCTTCTCTAGATCATCACCTCTCTGTCAAGAGGTGAGAAGCATGCTTCATCATCAGTCTTCTAGAGCCTTTAATCTTTGCCTTGATCAGAATTCTTAAGTCTTTCAAAGTAGTTTTCTATTTCAGTGATATAGTCAATGTATAAATTGTTGTGGTTCTATCTCCTTCACTCTGTAACAAGTCTTCCCCAAGTTTTTCTGATCTATCCCTACCATCAGTTCTTACAGTTGCAGTAATATTCCCTCATATTTACATCATTTGATGTTATTCCCCGATTTTTTTTAATCTCCTTGGGGAATTTTGTGAGTAGTGGTATTAGGGGGTCAAAGAGTAACACAGAGTTTAGTGACCTTTGGGATATTGTTCCAAATTGCTTTTCACTTTATAGCCCCACCAAAAGTGCATTTTTGTGCCTTTTCTTCTATAACCTCTCCAAAAAGTATCATTTTTCTGTTTTGTCATCTTTGCACATCTGAAAGGTATGAGGTAGAACTTCAGAGCTATTTTAATTTGCATTTCTCTTACTAATGACTTGGAGCATTTTTTAATATGGTTGTTGATAGCTTGCATTTTTTGCCTTGAAAATTATCTGTTCATGTTCTTTGACCATTTGTCTTTGCCTATTCTTATTGACCTGCTTTCATAAAAGGAGTTTCCTCATTTGGGAGTACACTTTGCCAGTGACTTTATAGATCCAATCCCTTTCCCTGTTCTTGCCCCTCTCTTACTATTGTAACACCCTATTTATCTTGGATATCAGACTTTTTTCAGAGACTTTTACTGTAAAAATTTTTTTCCCAGTAAACTGTTTTCTAATTCCAACTGCGTTACTTTTGTGCAAAAACTTTTAAATTTTATGTAATCAAAATTGTCCATTTTGTCTCCTGTGATCCTTTTTATTCCTAGTTTGGTCAAAAGCTCCTCCTGTATTCTTAATTCTGAAAGATATCCCCTTCTATTCTCATCTAATTTTTTTCTGATAAGACTTTATACTTAGGTCATGAATCCATTTAGAACTTATGTCAAATGGTGTGAAATGTTAGCTAATTTCTGACAGTGTCTTCAAGTTTTCCCCATTTTTTTAAAGTCAAATTGAGAATCTTTTATTGAATAATGAATCTTTGCTTTAAAAAAATTTTAAATGAGTGGTGGTGTTAAAGTGGAGCCACAGATATAGGAAGCAATAACAGAGTTGAAAATAATGAACTAATTTATCCTGTATTCACAAATTCTTTCCACTTTGTGACCACTTAGAATCACAAAATTGGAAGGAACCTCAGAAGTCATCTTGCCTTATATGTGCCAGAAAAGGAATAGCTGTTACAACATACCCCTTCAAAAGTCCAGGGCTATGTTTGAATACTCGCAGTTATAAGGTACTCAAGTTTTTCTTTATTCAGCTAAAATCCCCAATTTATCAGGTCCTTCCAGCCATAATTCCCGTTTAAGTCTCTTAAACATGACAAGACCTTTAACTGATCTATCTATGGCATGGTTTATAGTCGCCTTAAGATTCTGATTGACCTCCTGAACAATTCCCAGCTGGTCAGTGTCCTTAAAATAGGGCTCCCAGAAATGAACACAATACTCTTAATGTGTTCTGACAAGGGCTGAGGACAGCAGGATTATCACCTTCCTAATTCTTGGCCCTAGAGTCTGATGGCATTTAGGGCGTGGTAGGTGTGTGTCATGTTACACCATTGGCTCATATGGAGCTTGTACTCTACTAAAATTCCAGGGATTTTGGCATTAACAATATCTAACCAGCCACATGTCTCCCATTTGGTACTTGTGTTATTGATATTGTGAACACAAATGTAGCACTTTTAATGTTGCTAAATTTCATCTTATAGAGGTAGGCTACTCTAGCCTTTCAAGTTCATTTTGTGCCTTTAATTCTATTGTCTCAGTAACAGGTTGGAAAAAAAAAAAGCATTTATTTTTCAATAGTATTTTTTTTCCAATTATATGTAAAGACAATTTTTAGCATTCATTTTACAAAATTTTTATAATTCCAAATTTTTCTCCCTCCCTTCCTCTCCCCTCTTTATAAAACGATAACCAATTTGATATAGGTTATATATGTGCAGTCATGTAAAACACTTCCATATTAGTCACAATTGTGAAAGAACAGACTAAAAAGAAAAAACAAAACAAAAGAAATAAAGAAATTGAAAATAGTATGCTTTGATCTGCATTCAGAGTCCAACAGTTCTTTCTCTGGATGTGGTTAGCATTTTCCATTATGAGTCCTTTGTAATTGTGCTGGATTGTTGCATCACTGAGAAGGGCCAAGCCATTCATAGCTGATCATCACACAATGCTGCTGTTACTGTATAGAATGTTTTACTGATTCTAATAATTTCACTTTGCATCAGTTTATACAAGTCTTTCCTGTTTTTTTCTGAAATCAGTCTGCTCATCATTTCATACTGCACAGTAGTATTCCAATTCATATACCACAATTTGTTCAGCCATTCCCCAGCTGGTGGGCATCCCCTCAATTTCCAGTTTTTCTGCCACCACAAAAAGAGTGGCTATAAATATTGTTGTACATGTAGGTTCTTTCCTCCTTTTTACAGTGTCTTTGGGATATACAGCAAGTAATGGTATTGCTGGATCAAAGGGTATGCACAGTTAAAAACAATTATTAAATGCCCACTATGTGCCAGGCATGGTGCTAAGCATTGGAGATAAAGAAAGGCAATAGGTAGTCCCTGCTCTAAAGGCGTTTACTATCTAATAGAAGCTATAATCAACAAAAGGAAGGTACTAGCATTGAAGGACTTTGGGAAAGGCTTCTTGTAGAATGTGGGACTTAATTTGAGATTTGAAGGCAATCAGGATGCAAAGATGAGAAGGGAGAGAGTTGTAGATAGGGGAACAGTCAGTGAAAATGCTTGGAGTCTGGAGATTGAGTGCCTTGTTTGAAGAACAGCAAAGAGACTGTTCAATCATTAAGCATTTGTTAAGTAGGTAACTGTGCAAGGCAATGGAAATAGAAAGACAAAAATGGAAAATTCCTCATCCTTAGGAACTTGTGTTCTATCAGGAGAAACAACATAAACATATAAGTAGATGGAACATACATAGAAATTAAATGCTAGATAATTTGGTGGGGGTGGGGAGGGGGATTGTCAGGAAAAGGCTTTTGTAAAAGATGTTGCTTGAGCTGAGCTTTGAAAAGACAGGTTTCTAAGAAGCAGAGTTGAGCAGAGTGCTTTCTGGGGACGATGGACAGCCAATGCAAGAAGGTCATTTTGACTAGTTATTCTGTAGAATTTATGAAGGGGAGTAGTGATATGTAATAAATCTGAAAATATAGGCTGGATCTAGATTCCAAATGGGTTAGGCTATCTCTCCCAGCTTTGTATAAACTGCAAATGTGATAAACTTTTATCTGACAGGTCTGTCTCCAAGCCATTGATTAAAAACAACTACTAACATTCCCCAGTGAATGTGGTAAAAGGATATGAACAAACATTTCTTAAAAGAATTGCAAACTATTGAGAACCATATGGAAAGTTCTAAAATCAGTAATAGTAAGAGAAATGTACATCAGAATAACTGAGTTTTTCCCTCATAACCCAGCAACTTGGCAAAATGACAAAACATGGAAATAGTTTACATTTTAGGGCTATGGAAAGATAGACATGCTGATCCAGTGTTGGGAAAGTTGAGGGAGGATTGATCTAGCCATTCTGGAAAGCAGTTTGGAATTACGCTGCAAAAGTGGCAACAATGCCCATACCCATTGACCCCGGGATCCCATTGCTAAGCATATACTTCAAGGAAGGAAAAGATGGAAAAAAGAGTTTAAAATACTCAAAGCAATATTTTATGGTAACAACTGTAAGCAAGATAGAAGGGGCCCATTGATTGGGGAATGGCTAAACAAATGACTACAATAGGTCCACACCTCCAACCTGTACTTAAACTCTCCAGTTGGGTTCCCAAAAGGACCACTGCTCCCTTGGGCTCTAAGATTAACCCTATGGGTAGCTATTTCTACAACTCTGTGACTCAGAATCCCCTGACTGTGTGCTTCCTATTAACAATCACCCGTGTACTGAATTGGCTGTTATCAAAGGCATTGACTCAAATGACATTGCAAGAACATTTGGCATAAAACATTCTGGGGCACATGTTCTTACATATACACAGATTCCAAGAAAACTCACAACTCTGGAACAGCAAGGCTTTGAAGTTCACTGCAGGAAGTGGTGGTGGTGATGAACTAGCCAGCCTAGGGAAGGCAGGTCACACTCCTGCTAGGCATGCTTCTCATAAGGTCTCTCTTTGCTGGGCAGATTTAATTTTTACTACCTCCAGCCTGGGGTGCTATTCTGCCATTTTAGAAAGGTCATTGAACCATAGCCTAGGATTGCCAGAAGCTTTGTTACCTGAAGGAATTGGCACTGAGGTTTATCATCTTCTAAGTGGGAAGGAGGAAAAGTATGAAGGATTTCTTTCAAGAATTCTTCCTGATCCACAGACAGTTTCCTCCCCTCAATGTGAGACTTCACTCTCACTTATAGTGACCATTAAGTACTTTACCCAAATATTTATCTCTGCCAGAAAGACTAAAACCAATCAATGGCTGTGTGCCTAGTAACTACCAAACCTGCGTTCAGGGTTTCCTAATTTTTTAATAGGACATCTAGGTGGTGCAATGGATAGAGCACTGAGGCTGGAGTCAGGAAGATTCATCTTTCTGGGTTCAAATCTGACCTCAGATATTTACTAGCTATGTGACCTTGGGCAAGTCACTTAACCCTATTTGCCTCAGTTTCCCCATTTGTAGGATGAATTGGAGAAGGAAATGGCAAACCACTCCAATTTCTTTGCCAAGAAAATCCCAAAGGGGGTAAAGAGTCAAATACAACAAAACAGCTACAAAAAAAAGAAAAAAACCCAAAGTTTTTTTTAATGTTCTCCTATTGGACTATGCAAATGATTGGTTGGGTTGGAGGAAGATACTGAAGCAGTCTGTGCCAAAGTCTACTTTGCTGTCTTTTTGTGCAAATGAGTTACTCAAACCCTCAATTACCCTATTTGCCCAGAATGATCCCATCACCTCTGAAAAGGCTTTATCTTTTCATCTCATTGTCTTTATTCTTGCTGCACCTGACCTGTAAACTTACTGAAGTCTAGAAGTGGCCTCAAAATACGGTATTGTAAAGCAGCAGGCATCAAAACTATTTGATACTAGTTTTAAAAAAACAACAACAGAAAACTAGGTGTTTTCCTATTGAGCAACAGCTAAACAAATTGTGGTATTTTTGTAATGGTGGGAGGTGGGGGTGGCACATGCCTAGATCATCTAAGTGGAAGATGCTGGGGATTTGTTTCTGGGAGATATAACTGGCCCATGCATGGACATTCTCTATTGGCCTGCTACTTGGTGAAGAACAATTTTTTTCATCAGGGAAGCCCTGAGAAGCAAGAGTCCAAAGGATGCTTGCCCAGTAGGGTTTTGGACTTGAACGTGATGGAACTAATGCTATACAGGAATTGAGTTAAGCTGTGAACCTAATTCCCCTCCCCTCTCCAAGGACTGAGTAATGATGCTAGCCAGGGGATTAAGCTGTCTGAGGTGTTAGGAAAATATTTGTGTGTTTCTTATTGGTATACCCTTGAAGTAAAAAAATATTTGTCAGTCAATAAACATTTATTAATTGCCTACCATGTGTGAGGCACGGTGCTCTAAGCACTAGATATACAAAGGCAAGCAAAATCTAATGGGATGGGGACAGACCACATGCAAACAAATACATAAGATGTTACATGATTAAAGGGAACTAGGGTGCTAGTCACTGGCTCCCTAAAAAAGGGAGCAAAATAATTGGTGGTGATTTCAATGACACAAGAATTGAAACAACACTGGAGAGAAAAGGCAACTTAAAAGACTTTTAGAACTCTGATCAATGTAATGACAAACCATGAATCTAAAAGAATGATGAAACACACTTACCTTTTGACAGAGGTGATAAATTTAAGAAGTAGAGACATACATTTTTAGATACCACCAATGAATGTGGCCATTTGTTTGTGGTTTGAAGGATATTTTATTAGGTTTGTACACAAATGTGCTCAAAGGGAAATGATAGATTAAGTAAAAAGAAAGAGAAAAAACTGTGCTATGAAATGACTTTTTTTAAAAATATAGTTTCTTGCTGGACAATGGTGTTGCTTGGAATTAAAATCCAGGCACTGAACCACACAACCAAATAAGAATGGTAAAAAAAAAAAAAAATCCATCAAGACAGCTATGTGGCTCAGTGGATAGATACAGTGCTGGGCTTGGAGTCAGGAAGACCTGGGTTAAAATTCAGCCTTAGACTCTTTCTAGCTGTATGACCTTGGGCAAGTCACTTAGCCTGTTTGCCTAGGGATCACTATGCTGTCCAAAAAAAGGGGGATCTGCTGGAGAAGAAAATGGCAAACCATTCCAGTATCTTTCCCAAGAAAACCCCATGGACACAAGTCTATGGGATCACAAAGAACTGGCCATGACCGAAACAACTGAACAACAACAAATTCACTGCATTATCTTGCTACTAAAAAAGGGGGTAGGGGGCATTACAATGCATTGTCTTAATGGAGTACAATTGCTATCTATATCTGTTATTGGAAATGTATAGAAAATAGCAACTGAAAAAAAAGCATGTTAAATGCATAGGATTTAAAGTGAGAGCTGTCTGTATTTTTGAATCTATGTATAGTTCTTACTCTAGCATCTTCATCCCTTCATCCAGGCATCATAACACAAGAATATCTGAGCTGGAATTGCTCCTTTACCAGCTGTCTGTGTTTCAGAGCAGATATTAGAACTTGTACAAAGGACTCTAGTAGGCTTCAGTTGTCCGAAGCTGGTAGTGGGGTCCCCAAAATAACATTTTTATCTACAAATTTAGAGCAGTAGAAATACAAGTAGCAGGGGACTTCCACTCCTACATACCCATGATTGTGGACTCTGGTGTGTCTGATGATAAGATTCATCATAAAATGCTTACAGTTCTACCACATTCTAGAGGAAATGGCTGTAAAAAAAGGAAGGACATTGAAACTGTTCTGTTAGGGCTGGGCCTGAAAGCCACAGACTGAACTGTCATAGCTGTATTGGGAAAACAACTAACTCTCTTAGCTCTGTTTGATCCCAGGCAAATGGAATAAAGACTAAAATAAAGAATAGTCAGTCATGTATCAGAACCCCACATAAAGGGCTAGGCTTGGAATCAGGAAGATCTGAGTTCAAATCCAGCCTCAAGCACTTATTAGCTATTCCACCCTGGGCAAGGCACTTAACCTCAGTTTCTTAAACTGTAAAACGGGGATAATAACACCTACCTCCCAGGCTTTTTGTGAGAATCAAATGAGGTAATGTTTGTAAAAGCACTTTGCATAGAGTCTGGTATATATTATGTTATGTATATAAACATATTTATGTATATCTGTATAGAGAGAGAGTTGCATGCACACATTCCCTTCCCTTCCTCACATATTCATAGGGTGTCTTAGCCAGAACCATGATCTAATACAGGCCTGCACAACATAGGGCCAGAAGATTTCAGATGCCCTCAAAAAATGTAGGGTTGTCACTTTGTACTCTCTCTTGTTTGTCACATGACCCACTTCCTCAAAAGTAAAGTGCATGTGAAACTTAGAGAGAGTAGGATTCTTATCTCAGTAACAAAGTAGATGAAATTCAGTTTTTAAAGTGCTTCTGTGATGTCCTGAAGACTATTTATGGACCAAAGACCTATGGTGCATCCCAAGTACTCAGGACTGATGGAGCCACACTGATCAATGATAAGGACATGATCCTCTTCAACCAATGCTAAAAATCAATGACCATACTTCAGGTTGAAGTCAATCCCTCTCTAGCCAAATTTCCAACTGAACAAGAGGTTTTGAATACCCTTAGGCTCCTCTCATGTGGCAAAGTGGCTGATGTCAATTTCATTCCAGCAGAGATTTACAAGGCAGGGGGTCCGCTACTCATACAAAAGCTGACTGAAATCTTCTATCTTACGTGGCAAGAGGAAGTTATCTCCCAGAAGATCAAGGATGCCTCCGTTGTCCATCTCTATAAGGGAAAAGGAAGTAGCGTGTTCTGTGATAATTACAGCAGGGTCTCTCAGTCATTATTGTCAAGGTCTTGCCAGAGTTCTCCTTAATAGGCTAATCCTTCACCTGAAAAATGATCATCTACCTGATAGCCAGTGTGGCTTTAGAAAGGGCTAAGGAAAAGTCTATGTAATGTTCACTGCTCAACAACTTCGGAAGAAATGCCAAGAGCAGAACAGATCTGTACACAAGATTTGTCAATCTGACCGAGCCCTTTGATACTCTCAGTTGCAATTTGGAGAAGTTCATTAGTATTGTATGCTGGCATGCTTGCATGGGTTCTGGATCTCTGGAATGATGATCTCACACTTTCCCAGTCACCAGTGGAGTGCCAGCAGGGCTATACACTTGTTCTCATGCTTTTTTAACATGATGTTTACAGCAATGCTGTCAAATGCCTTTAAAGAGGATGAAAACAGCATCAAGGTCAGCTACCACACGGAGAGTAAATTATTGAACTTGAAAAGGCTACAAGCCAAGACTAAAGTGAAGGAAGAATTAGTGTGACTTTTTTTCACAGATGATTATACACTCAATTCAGCCTCTGAGGCTGAGATACAACCAAATATGGATCAATTCTCTGCCACTTGTGCTAATTTTGGCCTCACAACACCAAGAAAAATAGGTTCTCTACCAGCCAGCATCCATATGTGGAATCATCAGTTGCAGCAAATGGAGAAATTCTGAATGCTGGGTATAAGTTTACTTATCTTGGCAGTATACTTTTCAGGTACATACACATAGATAATGAAGTTGACACACATATTGCCTGAGCTAGCTCAGTGTTTGGGAGTTTCTGAAGGAAAATGTGGGAGAGAAAAAGTATTATGCTGTTTGCCAGACGGGCAGAGCCACTGTGCTGACCTCATTGTATGCCTGTGAAATCTGGATAGTTAACTAGCACAATACCATGAAATTGAATCGCTTCCATTTGAATTGTCTTAGGAAGATTCTGAAGATCACCTGTTAAGATAAGGTCCCAGACACTGAGTTCCTTTGTCTAGCTGAACTTCCAAGCATTCAAACTTTACTGCAGAGAGTGCAACTCTAATGAGCTAGCCACATTGTTTGAATGCCAAATATATGTTTGCCTCATAGACAATTTTATGGAGAACTCACACAAGGCAAGCACTTATATGGAGGCCATAAGTAATACAAAGACACTCTCAAGGTCTTCCTGAAGAACTTTGCTATCAATTTTGAGACATGAGAGACACTGACACAGGACCACCCAGCATGGTGTGCCCATATCAAAGAAGGTGCTGTGCTCTATGAGCAAAGCAGAATTGCTGTAGCTCAAATGAAAAGGAATGCACAAATTTAGAGACATCTCCATCCCAAATGGACTATTTGTTCCCAACCACTGCTAGAACCTTCCAGGCTCATGTTGGTCTGATCAATCACACTGCTGTAGATTGACCCAGACATAGTGATATTGATGAGGTTCAGACTCTGGGAACTTCCTTTAGCTCCCCTGGAATCTCCTCACTTTACCTGGCTTTTCATACTCAAATTGAGCTCTCTCTGTTTCTCCTCACAGAATCTGACCTTTTATACTCAAATTGATCTCTTCCTGTATCTCCTCACAGAATCTGGTCTTTCATACACAGATCTGTGATCATTGTCTGTTATCCCTTGATTGCCCTACCTGCTTCCCACCTAGGCACCCCAAGTCTGATGTTTGTTGATTCTCCTCAAGACCCTTCCTAAACCCCTCCTCCCATCACCCTGGACTACCAGACCCTCCCCTCCCCCACCCCCAGATCCCTCCAATACTCTTTTCTGTATTTAAGTCCCACCTTGCCTCCATGAAGGTACTCAGATGCAATCCAGCTCAGATTCTGTCTAGCTGGGATTGTGTCTGGCCCGCTTGTGAAAACAAGCGTTACAAAAGCTTAGGCTCTTAAGAGGCAACCCAATTAGGTGAATCCTTAATAAACTTTGTTTTCTTTGGCTTTAAGAAGGCTTGAGTCGAATTCATTCGAGCACGACCCGGACCGTCGCTATTTTGGGGTTCCCCTCACCATTAACCTCATCAATATCATTTTGGTCTTCTTTGAGTACAAAGGACAACCACCAACCAATAAGATCTTTTGTAATCTTCAGCAAACCAAGTTATCTTTTCATACACAGTGAAACACATCCCTCACAATATTTATGAGCATAAGGACTCCCCAAACTTCTAATAGCAGGCTAGGTCTGGGTCAGTTAAATTTCAGTATAAGATATGTTTCTAGGCTTAGAGACCAGCTTTTACTATTCACCACTCTTTCCCTAGACAAAATAAAACAATAAAAATCTCTTGCTCTCCAGGGAAGGGTGTGAGAGAAAAATGTCTGGGTACATTTGTATACAAATTCCAGAAAATCTTTACTTTTAGATAATTCTAGGGAAGTGCCTAAGTCAGCTAGGTGGTACAGTGCAGAGTGCCCAGCCTGGAGTCAGGAAGACCTGAGTTCAAATGTAGCCTCAGACACTAGCTGTGTGACTCTAGGCAAGTCACTTCATTCTGCTTGCCTCAGTTTCTTCATCTGTAAAATGAGTTGGAGAAGGAAATGGCAAACCAGTCCAGTATCTTTGCCAAGAAAATCCCCCAAATAGATCATGAAGAATCAACAATGACTGAATAACAGCAAACAGAGGTGCACCTCAAAAAAAATACCCAGTAGAGGAAAAATGAGATATTAATGCATTGTTGGTGGAGCTGGGAACAGATTGAACCATTCTGTAGAGCAATTTGAAACTATGCCCAAAAGGCTATAAAATCAAGTGTATGCTTTGACCTAGCAATAGCACTACTAGGTCTGTATCCCAAAAGAGATAAAAAAGTAGAAAGGGAAAGGACTTATATGTACAATGAATCATATGGAATTATGTTTGATCATCATTTAGAACTTTGGTCTATTATTCCACAATTGATAGGTATCCTCTCAATTTTCAATTCTTTGCCACCAGAAAAAAACCGGTATAAATGTTATTGTACATTGGCCTGAGCCAATTAATTTTTTTATGAAAGTTTTAATTTTTTTCCAGCCAAAAACTGTGCTACTTCATCCCTTTGCTAAGATACAAGCAAAAGAAAAAAACAAAACTTCTGTTATAAACATATAGAGTCAAGCAAAATAAATTCTCTCATAAGCTATGTTAAAAAAAAAATGTGCTTCCATCTGTGGTGTGAGTCCATCACCTCTCTGCGAGGGAGTCACATGTGTCATCGTGAGTCTTCTGAAATTATGTTTGATCATTATTTAGAATTCTGATATAAGTTGATCAGAGCTCTAAAGTCTTTTAAAGTTGTTTGTCTTTACAATAATGTTATTGCATAAATTGTTCTCTTGGTTTTGCTTACTTTATTCTGCTTCAATTGTTATAGATCTTCCTAGGTTTTTCTGAAACTGTCCCCTTCTTTATTTCTTTTTTTAAAAAAATTTATTCATTTTAACATTCTTTTCTTACTAAATTTTGATTTTTCCCTCCCACACTCACTGAGAAGGCAAGCAATATTATATTAATTATATATGTGTAATTGTACAAAACATTTCCATATTAGCTATATTTTTAAAGTAAGAAAAATACATAAAGTGAGAAAATTATATGTCAGTTTACACTCAGAGTTCATCAGTTTTCTCTCTGGAAGTGGAGAGCATTTTTTTCATCTTAATTCCTTTGGAATTGTCTTGGATTATTAATAGATCAGAGTAGCTGTCTTTTACAGTTGTTTATCACTACAACATTGCTGTTACTGTGCCAAATAATCTCCTGATTCTTCCCACTTCACTCTGCATCAGTTCATATAGGTCTTTCCACGTGTTTTTTTTTCCTAAAGTGACCCCCTCATCATTCCCCATAACACAATAATATGCATCACAATCATATGCCACAACTTGTTCAGCCATTCCCCAATTGATAAGCATTTCCAATTCTTTACCACCACAAAAAGAGCTGCTATAAATATTTTTGTACAAATAGATCCCTTTCCTTTTCTTTTTTACATTCTTTGGGATATAGACCTAGTAGCTGTATTGCTAACTCAAAGTATAGGCAGAGTTTGGAGCTCTTTGGGCTTAGTTCCAAATTGTTTTCCAGAATGGTTGGACTATTTCAGTTTACTAGTGTTTCTATTTTTCCTTTTTCCTCTCCAGCATTAGTCATTTCTGATAGGTGTAAGGTGGCACTTCAGAGTTGTTTTAATTTGTATTTCTCTAAACAATAGTTATTTGGAGCACTTTTTTCACATGGCTATGGATAACTTTGATTTCTTTTGAAAACTGCCCATTCATATCCTTTAGCAATTTATCAGTTGGGTAATGGCTCTTATTTTTAAAAATTTTATAAATTTCTCTTATCCCCTTGCTCTCCTATTTTCCCACTGGGTCAATTATATTTTTTTAAATACACAAATGAGCCTTGATATATTTTCTTCCTTCTTTGAACCAATTCCAATAAGTGAGGTTCAAGTATTGCCTGCCACCCCTCCCCACTTTTCCCTCCATTGTAAAAGCTATTCCTTGCAAGTTTGTGGAGCAACAGGACAGACTTGCTAGAGCTCTCTCCCCAAGTCCAGAAATAACTGTAAAAAGTGGCTCTAAACAAATTCTGGAGCTGCAGAACTCACAGAATGACAGAGTGAAGAAAATCTCCAGCCCAACACAGCCAGGAAGGTTGACAGGAAGCATCTATCACCCCACCCTGGGAGCACACCACAGTCTAGTGTGGGCTACACCAACACAGAAGGGACCTGGGCAGGTCTGCGGGGTGGGGGAGACACCGAATCTCTGGTACCTGTGGCAGTTTCCAGACTTCATGACCCAAATTCAACGAGGACAAATTGAAAGGTCAATGGAAAAAACCTGTGGGACCTGTGTGAGACAGTAGAGTGATCTGGCCCCAGCCCCCGGGTGGTGGTGGTGGTGGGGCCAAGGAACATGCAGCAGCCACAGCAGTAGCAGAGGCAGAGGCAGCAGCTGTTTCTGGAGCTCTAGGCCCACAGATTGTAGGGAAATCAAGCAGCTGACAGCCCCTCCACCCCCACTGGAAGTAGAGAACTACCTTGACAAAGAGCTCAAAAATCAAGTAAATATCTGGGGAAAGGAGCAAAAACCAGAAAAAGAATCAGACTATAGAATCTTACTTTAGTGACAAGGAAGACCAAACCATACAACCAGAAGAAGACAACAAAGTCAAACCTCCTGCATCCAAAGCCTCCAAGAAAAATATGAATTGGTTTCAGGCTATGGAAGAGCTCAAGAAGGATCTTGAAAATCAAGAAAGAGAATCGGAGCAAAATTGGGAAGATAAATGAGAGTGATGCAAGGAAATCATGGAAAAATGAGTCAATTGTTTGCTAAAGGAGACACCAAGAAATGCTGAAGAAAATAACACCCTAAAAAATAGACTAACCCAAATAGCAAAAGAGATCTAAAAAGCCAATGAGAAGAAGAATGTCCTAAAAAGCAGAACTGGCCAGATGGAAAAGAAGTCCAAAAGCTCACTGAAGAAAATAATGGAGCAGAAGGAAGCTAATTATGAAAAAAAATCAAGAAATTATAAAACAAAACCAAAGGAATGAAAAAATAGCAGACAATGTGAAATATCTCATTGGAAAACAGCTGACTTGGAAAATAGATCCAGGAGAGACAATTTAAAAATTATGGGGCTACCTGAAAGCCATGAGCAAAAAAAGAGCCTAGACAACATCTTTCAAGAAATTATCAAGGAAAACTGCCCTGATATTCTAGAACCAGAGGATAAAATAAATGATGAAAGAATCCACCGATCTCCTCCTGAGACATCCCAAAAGGAAAACTCCTAGAAATATTGTAGCCAAATTCCAGAGCTCCCAGGTCAAGGAGAAAATATTGCAAGCAGAGAAATAAACAATTTGAGTATTGTGGAAAGGTAATCAGGATAACACAAGATCTAGCAGCTTCTACATTAAGGGATTGAAAGACTTTGAATATGACATTCTGGATGTCAAAGGAACTAGGATTAAAACCAAGAATCGCCTACTCAGCAAAACTGAGTATAATCCTTCAGGGGAAAAAATGGTATTTCAGTGAAACAGAAGACTTTCAGACATTCTTGATGAAAAGACAGAGCTAAATAGAAAATTTGACTTTCAAATACAAGATTCAAGAGAAACATGAAAAGGTAAACAGGAAAGAGAAATCATAAGGGACTTACTAAAGTTGAACTGTTTACATTCCTACATGGAAAGATAATACTTGTAACGCTTGAGACTTTTATCAGTATTAGAGTAGTTGGAGGGATTGTTTACATATAGAAAAAGGGTACAGGGTGAGTTGAGTAGGGATGATATTTAAAAATAATAAAATTAAGGGGTGAGAAAGGAATATATTGAGAGGAGAAAGGGAGAAATAGAATGGGGCATATTATCTCACATAAAAGAAGCACGAAAAAACTTTTTCAATAGAGGGGAAGAGGGGGGAGGTAACAGGGAAAGAATGAACGTTTCATTGCATTTGGCTTAAGGAGGGAATAACATGCACACTCAATTTGGTATGAAAATCTATCTTACACTACAGAAAAGCAGGAGGGAAAGGAATAAGTGAGAAGGGAGGAGGGATGACAGAAGGGAGGGCAAATGGGAGGAGGGGGCAATTAGAAGTAAACACTTTTGGGGAGGGACAAGGTCAAAAGAGAAAATAGAATAAATGGGGACAGGATAGGATGGAGGGAAATATAACTAGTCTTTCACAAAATAACTGTTATGGAAGTGTTTTGCATAACTACACATGAATAACCTATATTGAATTGCTTGCCTTCTCAGTGGGGATGGGTAGGGAGGGAGGGAGGGAGAGAAGTTGGAACTCAAAGTTTCAAAAATGAATGTTAAAAATTGTTTTTTACATACAACTGGGAAATAAGATATACAGGCAATGGGGTATAAAAATCTATCTTGCCCTATAAGAAAATAGAGAGGGGATGGGGATAAAGAGAAGGAAGGGGTATGATAGGAGGGGGAGGCACATTGGGGAAAATAGTAATCAGAATGCACACTATCTTGAAGTGGGCAGAAAATTTGGAACTCAAAATATTGTGGAAATGAATGTTGAAAACAAAATAAATACTTTTTAAAAAATTGTTTAAAAATTTTTTTTTAAACTTAAAAATTAAAAAAAGCTCTTCGTTGCAGGCCTCTTTTATGTGAGAAAATTTTCCCCACTTTACTTCCCCCCATGTACCTCTCTTTCTTACCCCCTTTTTTTTTTTTTTGGAGATCATGCCAACATAATCAACTTGCACCCATGCCCTCTATCTAGGTAAACGCCTTTTAATGGTTCTAATAATGATAAAATTCTTAGCAGTTACATGGATTATCTCACATAGGAATGTGAATGGTTCAATATTATTGAGGTCCTTCTGATGACTTCATATTTACCTTTTTAGTCTTCTCTTGCATCTTCTGCTTGAATATCAAATTTTCTATTTAGCTCCGGTCTTTTCATCAGGAATACCTAAAAATCCTCTATTTCATTAAATATTCATTTTTTTCCCTTTGAAGTTTTATACTCAGTTTTGCTGGGTAGTTTATTCTTGGTTGTAATCCTTGCTCTTCTGCCTTCTAGAATGTCACATTTCATGGTCCTCTGCTCCTTTAATGTAGAAGTTGGTAAATCTTGTGTGATCCTGATTGTGGCTCCATGAAATTTGAATTATTCCTTTTTGGCTGCTTGAAATAGTTTCTCTTTGACCTGGGAGCTCTGCAACTTGTCTATAATATTCTTGGGAGTTTTCATTTGGGGGTCTCTTTTGTGAAGTGACTGGTGGATTATTTTAATTTCTACTTTATCCTCTGGAACTAAAATATTGGGGCAGTTTTCCTTGATAATTTCTTGAAAGATGATTTCTAGTCTCTCTGTGATCATGGTTTTCAGATAGTCTAATAATTCTTAAATTATCTCTCCTTGACCTATTTTCTAGGTCAGTTGTTTTCCCAATGAAATCTCACATTTTCTTCTATTTTTTTCATTCTTTTGACTATGTTATTGTCTCTTGATGTCTCAGAATGCCTGTTCATATCCTTCAATATTTATCAGTTGGGGAATATAAGCCAAAGTCCTAAGAATGGTTATACCATTTTTAAAGGAAAAACTACCTAAACTGGCTTGGGTCAAGGTTAAGGATCCTGTTCCTACTACATGTTCCTTTCATCATCTCTTAATAGTCATTAATGGATTACATGCATATACTATGGTATATTATGTTCAGCCATTCTCTAACTGATAGACACAAAAGCACTTTCTTTCCGATTCTTTTTTTTATACTCAAGAGAGTTACATATAATATTTTGTATACATGAGTCTTTTACATCTGTCTTTGATCCTGTGGGGAGATGTGTCTAGTTGTGGTAACTCTGGATTGAAGGGTATGCAGAGCTTAACAATTTTCTGTATAATTCCAAATTCCTTTCCAGAATGGTTAAACAAATTAATAGCTCCACCAAAAGTGCAATAGTGTGCCTGTTCTACCACAGACTCCCTTCCTACCAATTGCTTTTTCTTTCTTTTTCCATTTGAAGAAATTATGAAATTAACAAACATGAACTAAAATAAGAATTTCCACATATATGATAGAATAAAGAGGTTGGCATGTAAAAATGCGAATATTATGGGTACTTGCTTTTCTTTTTAACTATATAATAAATTCAACATGTTATTTTCAAGGTTGTCCTTGTCTGTGATTCCTTCTGGCCTTCCTTCTGTTCTCTTCTGTGATTTTCAAAAACATGTTTTAATAATGTTCTTTATTTCCTTTTTCTTTCTTTTTTCAATCTCAATTCTAGCTCCCTTCTCATGCTTTACTCTTAGTTAATCAATAAATATTTAGTGTGCCTACTATATGCCATATATTGTGCTAAGGGATGAGGATACAAAAAAGGAAGAATGAAAGAAAAAGGCAAAAGACAATGCCTGCCTTCAAAGAGCTCACAATCTAATGGGGGGAATAACATGAAAGCAGCTATGTACAAATAAGTTATAAACGGGCTAAGCAGGAAATAACCATTAGTCTAAAAAGTACCAGAATTTAGATTAGGAGAGGCTTCGTGTAGAAAGAAGATTTTTAACTGGGACTTAAAGGAAGCAAAGAGGCAGAGACCAGGAGGAAGAACATTTAATATGAGGGACATATTCCAGAAAATGTCTGAAATTAGGAGATGGAATGTCTTACTCAAAGAACGGCAAAGAGGCTAGTGTCACTGGATCAAAGAGTATGTGAGAATGTGTAAGGTGTAAGAAGACTGGAAGGTTTGGTTGGGCTGGGAGTGAGGAGGAAGGTTAGGTTATGAAGGCTTTGAATGACATAGGGATTTTGTATCTGATCCCAGAACTGACAGGGAGTTTCTGGAATTTATTGAGGGCGGGGGGAGTGGTAACATGGTCAGATCTGAACTTTAGGAAGATCATTTTGACAGCTTAGTGAGGATGAACTAAAGTGAGAAGAGACTTGTAGCAGGCAGACCAACCAGCAGCCTATTGCAGTAGTCCAGGTGTGAGGTGATGAGGGCCTATATGAGAGTGGTGGCACTATCAAAGGAGAGAAAGAGGAGATACAAGAGATGCTAGAAAGTAAAATCTATAGACTTTGGCAACAGATATGGGAAGTGAGGTAGAAAGATAGATAAGGAGTTGGGGATGACACTTCGGTTTTGATTCTGGGGAAATGACCAAGAGGATGGTGGTGCCTCCAACAATAAAAGGAAAGTTTGGAAGGTAGAGGGTTTGGAGAGGGGGAACATAAGATAATGAGTTAAGGGTGAGTTTAAGATGTGTACAGGACATTCAGTTGGAGATTTAAGACTTGAGGTTCAAAGAAAGGTTAGAGTTGGATAAATAAATACATTAAAGAATCATAGAGTAGAAATGATTATTAAATGTCTACACATGTATACATGTATGCATGTCTACACAAGTACAACCTATGTCAAATTGCTTATCTTCTCAATGAGGGAGGGAAGGGAGAGAATTTGGAACTCAATTTCTGAAAAAAGAATGTTAAAATTATTTTTACATGTAATTAAGGGAAAATATTAATTTTTAAAGGGGGAAAAAGCACTATGTTTAAAAAAAAGAAATGATCATTAAAATAATAGAAGCTGATAACTAAATGAAATCATATAGAAGGAGAAGTTAGCCCAGGACAGAGCCCTGCAGGACACCCAGGGTTAAGAGATGTGACCTGGAAGAAGACACAACAAAGAAGACAGATTAGTCAGAGAAGTAGGAGAACTAGAAGAAATATCAAAAAACACTAGAGAAAAGAGTTATTGACAGCATCAGAGGCTGCAGAGAAGTCAGGAAAAGTCCATTACATTTGGCAATTAAGAGATCATCTAGTAATTTTAGAGAGGCCAGTTTTGGTTGAATGATGAATTTGGAAGCCATACTGTAAAAAGTTAAGAGAGTGAGAGGAGAGGAAGTGAAAACCTCTATTGCAGATAGCCTTCTAAAGCAGTTTGGCAACAAAAAGCAGGAAAGATATGGGATGATAACTAGCTAGGATGGATAGATCAAGTGAGGGGTTTTTGAGGATGGTGGAGATGGGCATGTTTTTAGGCAGTCGGGAAGCAGCCAGTAAGATAGGAAAAGACTGAAAAATTAGAAAGTAGTGATGATAGTGGAGGCAATCTCTTGGAGCAGGGGTGAGGAACCTGCAGCCTCTAGGCCACATGTGGCCCTTTAGGTCCTCAAGTGCAGTCCTCTGACTGAATCCAAACTTCATAGAACAAATCCCTAGGATTTGTCAAAGTGCTGCACTTGAGGACCTGGAGGGCCACATGTGGCCTTGATGCCACAGGTTCCCCACCCCACCTTGGAGAAAACAAGATGGAATAGGACCACTTGAGTATTGAAGCAGGGCTGGTCTTGGCAAAAAAGACCTTATCATGTGAGACAGCAGTGGAGGAGGAAATAGAGGCAGAAGGCACAAGAAGAATGTGAGATTAGAAGGAGTAGAGGAGAGGAAATTTGGGGTGAATGGCTTCAATTTTATTAAAAAATGAGGCAAAATTCTCAGTTGAGAAGCAAGGAGAGGGAGAGATATGGGAGGTTTGTAAGATGAAAATATTCAGAAAACTGGCTATGGTGAGTGGAATAGTAAGTTAATTAGGGAAATATAAAAAAAGGCTGCCTAACAGCAGCAAGAGTCCAATTGAGATTATATAACAAATTTGTGAACTCAGCACGATTGAGTGATTTTCTCCTTCTTTGTTCAGCAGCATATGTAGAGAAAAAGCAGTGGATGGAGGGAAGTAATCCAAGGCTGAGGCTTGGCAAGGCACAATCAGTAGTATGATAAGGGGGCAAAGGACTCAAAAGGACAAGGTAAAATTGAGCTAGTTCCCCAAGGGGTGCAGATAAGGAAAGGAGGAAAGTGTAGCTAGTGCAATGTTGAAGGCCTAAGAGAGAACTCAAGGTTCAAGGGACTGGATGTCATGGTATGAAGAGCCAGATTTGATACTGGAAGGCAGAGAAAGAGATCGAAGGTCAATAGATTGTAATCAGGCAACGGAATTTCAGAGTTTATGAACTTGAAAGTCTTATGGCAAGAACAAAGGTGTGACCATTTTTGTAAGTGGCAGAAGAAGGGTGAGGGAGTAAGTCATGGGAAATTAGAAATCTGAGAAACTAGGAGGTGAGGGTGTTTGAGGGAGTGTGTATATGTCTGTAACATATATATGAATTCATATATAATGTGTCTCTCTTGAAGTCCCTTAATGTGAGGGCAGGAGTTGGGGAAGAAAGATTATAAGGGAGGTATTTAACTCATTAAGGAAAGAAGGAGAGTATTCTGGAGGGCTACAGATGACAGCTACCAGGATTTTGATTGGGTTTTGAATATGGATTGTGTGAACTTCAAAGGAGAAGTTATGAGTAATGAGTAATCATGGTAATGGAACCTGGAAGTGGCAATGGCCAACAAGGAGTATTCTAACTTACCTGCCAGTGAGTCAGGGGGAATGAGCCACCAAAGTGTATTTATTAAGGTGTAAAATGCTTTAAAAATATTAATAATTTAAATTACCCTATACTCTATTAAACTGACACAGTGGAAAGCAATGCAAAACAATTTTACAGACATTCAGCAAATAGCAATGCAAATAATTCCCAGTTAAATAATAAGTAAATCAAATTAGGACTTTTGAAAATATATATTCTTATATACACATATTTGCACAATAGATAAAAGATATGCTCTTATCATATTTGTGATCTTCCTAGCTTCTGAGATTTTTTTTTACATTTTATTTTTTTTTTATTCTCAACTTAAAAGACCAAAAAAAGAGGATTTCCACAAACACAGCAGCATGAATACAACTAGAATCCCAGAAACCATTAGTATGGAACTCTCTCCTAATTGGCAAATCAATGTCCTACACATATATGAGGGGCCACAGCAGAGTTTGTGAGAGTAAGAGAAAGGAGACTGTCAGTCTTTTCAGTCTCACAGGCTCTGCAGTCACTTCAGATGCTTCTGGCTTCCAGATTTGGGAAAGATGGATGATGTCAATCTCACTTCAAATTTCTGAAGAAAAAGACTCTGGGAAAAAGCCAACATGAGAAGAGCTGGCAATCTTCATCATGTCCCTATTTGAAGCTTGTCATGCTAGAGACTTTGAGGAACAACTTCCCCTTGGGTAAGACCTAGGATTTTCTTGATCAAGCTATATTTGTTTTTTAGTCACCTCATTCCCAAAGGGAGAGCTCCTTCAGTCCTTAATTGTTAGTTGTTTTCAGTTGTATCTGACTCTTTGTGACACTATTTGAAGTTTTCTTGGCAAAGATAGCAGAGTGGTTTTCCATGTTCTTCTCTAGCACATTTTAAAACTGAAGAAACTGATGCAAACAGGGTGAAGTGACTTGCCCAGGGTCAGACAGCAAGTAGGTGTCTGTGGCCAGATTGGAAGTCAGGTCTTCCTGACTCAGCCCTGTTCTCTACTCACTGTGCCACCTAGTTGCCTATAGCATTTCTGGTATTATACTTCCTCTTAACACTACTCCCTACCTTCTTTCGTTTCCGTTGACTTTAATGTATTTCTATACCAAACCTTGTTTATATTCAACCTTCTTTTGTTCATTTCAGATCAGTATGATTTATTTGGTGCCTATTCTTTCTACCCCTTCCTCCACGTTTGCATATTCTTCTCATGTACCTCAATTATGATAAATATCAAGGTCTACTTCTTCTTAGTGCTGCTAGGTGGTGCAGTAGATAATGTGCTGGGCCTAGAATCAGGTAGATTCATCTCAGGGGATGGGAGTAGTCTGTAGATGGTATTAGTTCAAAGTAGGCAACTAGCCTTCTCCAGCAGGCTGGCTGAGCATTGCACCCAAAGTGAAAGCACAGGGGTCACTCAGACTGACTCTGTACAGCTGTTTGGGCTCCACTTGGCTGCTATGGCTACTAGCAGACTCTGCTACAGACTCTACTTGCTGTACCTCTGAAAGCTCTTTCCTCTAAAACTCATAAGGTTACACATGATCCTTTCTTTCTCTCGATATTCATTCACCAAAAATCAGGCAAGAATACACACAAAAACAAAAGAAACAAACACATACACGGCAGTCAAGCTATCATTAGGGATCTTACAGCAATCTTCCTCCCAGGAAAGCTGCCTGAAAAGAGAATTAGAGAACTGGTCATTCTGGCTTAGCAGCCAGCCAGAGGAGTCTAGTCAATCTTAACCTTTCAGTCACTCATGACAGGAAAATGATTTCTTATGTTTCCATGTGTTTGACTGGCAGCACTTAGAGAATACTGAATGAATGAATAAGCATTTACTTAACACTTACTATGAGCATGCTCTGTATAACCCAGCAGAAACCCATCTAAGGACTGGGCCCTAACTTGCTAGCCACTTATTACATTCATTTTTGCTCTTTTTCTGGTTGTTTTTTTTTTTTCCTAATCTTCCTTCAGTGCTGCCTACTCCAAGCTTCTCAAATCTCTAGGACAAAGTTTTTCCAATAATGGTCCTAAAACCATTTAAATAGTAGACAGTCGTCTAAAAGAACTTGAAGACCTTCTTACCAATAAGGGTAGTGAGCTTGGAGCAAAATCTACTAAGATTAGTTCTTTTCCTAAGGCAAGAGAGGGAGGGTAAATCAAGGTTGATTTAAGGGTATTTTGTAGTGGGGTCCAAGGCTCAAGTTGTAAAGCTTAACTGGCCACCTGAAGGCATAAAAAAAGGCCAGCTTGGGCAGGCATAAGTGAGTCACCACACCCTGTTTTACAGATTAGACACATTTTTGTATGGGGCCCTATCCACCTAAATTAAATGCTATATCCTGGTTGAGTATCCTTTCCATGCTATCTGGCAAAGTAAATTTCCTTCTGTTAACTATCAAATATCTCACTTCATCCCAATCTCAAACTTGAGCTATCAGAATGGCCTGTATTATGATTGGTTTACTTGGTGTGGCCTCTATGCTGAATTAAGTAGATATTTTGAAAATATTTTCCACAGCCACATCAAGATTTCCTGCAGCTTTTCATAGGCTGTATTTTGTCAAAGTAACTGACCTCAGCAATGTCCTTTTGAACAGTTTTCCAATAACCAATAATTTCAGCTGTCTTCAAATACATGCAAGGTGTTGAGCTAGATTTAAGGGCAAAGTGGTTGTATTTTGTCAAAGTAACTGACCTCAGCAATGTCCTTTTGAACAGTTTTCCAATAACCAATAATTTCAGCTGTCTTCAAATACATGCAAGGTGTTGAGCTAGATTTAAGGGCAAAGTGTTAAAATTTAATAATAAGCATGCTCTTGAGGAGTCCTGATTATCAGTATAAAAATCCAAAAATTTTCAAAATTAAATGATCTCAAATTAATAAAAAGACAACATTTAAAAGGAATGTGACTTTTTAAAAAGTGGATTGCAATCCCATCTGGCATGTAGTAAGGTAACCAAGGGGCTTCGCTTGCTTCTACATACTGATGAATTGTTGAAATACTTGAAACCTTTGACAAATTCCTTTCAGAGTTTAGATGAGGATGAGTGCTCCTTAAATGTTATGGAAATATTTCAGGGATATGTAAAGTGTCTGTGAACTTTGAAGGAAAACTAGTCAGTTCATCAGTACCTGTGGAATTTGGTAATCAGCCTGGGAAATGAGAGTTTGGAGATCTGGGTTTGGATTCAGGACATAACTACTGAGGAAGTGACTTCCCCCCTGTGGGTCTGAGTTAGTTTTCTCATCTGTAAAATTATGAAGGTTGTACTCAATGATTTCCAATGCTTCTTTCAGAGGTGGCTACTGTTGCAGAAAATAAAGCATTGAACCTGAAGTCTGGAAGATCCAAGTTTAAATCAGGCCTCAGATGCTTATTAGCTCTGTGGCCCTGGGCAAGTCATTTAACCTCTGTTTGCCTCCATTTCCTGTAAAATGAGGATAATAGCATCTTCCTCACTGGGTTGTTTTGTGGATCAAAAGAGATAACGTTTGTAAAAAGCACTTAGCACAGTGCCTGGCATACAGTAGGCAATATATAAATGCTTATTCCTTTCCCTTCCAGCTCTAAAAGGAATATCTGAACTGTTTAGCTTAATATATGATTTTATGATTGAAACTTATAGGAAACATAAAAGGCCTTTAGCTTCAGAGTGGGCATTTTTTTTTAATCAGGAGGCAACTCTGTGTGTTCAAAGGGTCTTTAGGTCCTGGATGGGAAACAAGGGAAGCTTCTGCATCAGAGATCTGTTGATAAGCTGGGGCCTTAGTCTGACCATTTTACTAGTAGGCATATACAGGGAGTTCTTTGGAAAGTGCAGAATCCAGGTGAAATGAAAAATGCCTAATCAGAAATCCCACAAACTGTTTTATGTTTGATGAGGTTTAAATAGCAACCTCTTAGAAAATTCTAACAGTTCTAAGTTATTACTGAATCTTGTTTTAAGTTTATTTCTATCAAAGGTGTGCTTGTGAAGGTTCTGTGTTTAGCATTCTCTTTATGTGTAGGAAATCAATACCAATCCCAAACCTGATTCATAAGGTACATTCGGTATTTTTCCTTTTGGGGAATTCCTAGACAGGAGGCTAAACCAAAATTTTAAATAATTCATCCCCAGGAGCATTAGGGTAAGGGTTTAATTATCCCAAAAATCTGAGAACAGGGAGTCTAGTCTTCCTCTCATTAGTCTGTCCAACTAACATTAACTGTCTATCATGTATCGAGCACTATGCTGAGCTAAGGATACAAATAAAGGCAAAACAACTAGTCCCTGCTCTCAAGGAGCTCACAGTTTAATGGAGGAGACAACATGTAAAAGATTTTGTACAAACTATATACAGGACACATTGGGGTGATCTCAGAATGAAAAGCTTAATGCAGAAGGTTTAACTTTAGCTGAGACTTGAGGGAAGCCAGGAAAGCTGGAAGTTAAGAGATGAGAAGGGAGAGGGTTCTAGCCAGTGAAAACCCTGAATCAGGATAGGGAGTGTCCTGTGAAAAGATCAATAAGGACATCAGTGTCACTCTATTGGAGAGTATTGGAGACTAAAGCGTAGGAAAACTGGAAAAGATAGGAGCCAGGTTATGAAGAGCTTTGAAAGCCAAACAAGATTTAATAGTTGATCCCAGAGGTAAGAGGGAGCCACTAGAGTTTATTAAAATTTTAGGGGGAGGAAAGTAGCCAGACATGCATTTTAGGAAGATCTATTTAATAGCTGAGTGGAAGACAGACTGGAGACAGGGAAACCAACCAAAGGCTACTGTAGAAATAGCCCATGTGTGATGTGATACAGGCTTGTACTAAGGTAGGTGCAAAGTTAGAGGAGAGAGAGGACCTATAGTTAAGATGTTATGAAGGTAGAAACAATAGTCAACATTTCTTAAGCATCTAGTATGTGCCATACATGTGCTAAGCTATGGGGGATACAAATATAGAAAAAGGCAACTCTTGCCCTCAAGGAGTTTCCCATCTAACAGGGGAAGACAACATACAAAAGAAAGCTGAAGGGGGTTTCAGAGAGGAGGTACCTGGCCCAGGGGCATGGTGAAAAGTCAAAGAAGACCAAAATGAATGCCATAGAATGGGAATGAAGAAATATCTGTGAGGTCTGACTTGTTCCTTTTCCTTAAATGGAGGAGTTTATACCTCCACCCTCCAATCAGAGGGGCAGAAGGTACTGATGAGGTATGAGTAGAAATGATTGAACTTAACTGTACTTGGGAAGACAGAAAGTGAGAAGCTGAGAATGACAGGTTGTATGCCTGGGAGAATGGTGGTCTTCTCAACAGGGAGTAAAGAAGTTTGGAAGATGGAGAAAGAAAATGGTGTGAAAGATAATGAGTTTGGTTTTGGACATGTTTTGTTTAAGATGTTTACTGGACACTCAGTTTGAGATGTCTAAAAGGCGAGTAAAGGTAAAAGCTGGAGTTCAGGGGAGAGGTTAGGACTGGACAAATAAGATCTGAAAGTCATCTGCATAGAGATGATAACTGAAATAATGGAAGTGAATGAGACTGATAAATGAAATAATATAGAGGGAGAAGAAGGGGGATAGCCATTGTTAGCAGGCATGACCTGGCTGAAGATCCAGCAAAAGAGACAAAGGAGTGGTCAGGCTTGTAGGAGAATCAGGAGAAAGCAATGTCAGAAAAACCAACAAATTAACAATATCAGAGGCTACAGAGAAGTAAAAAATGATGAAGACTGAGAAAAGGTGATTCGATTTGGCAATTAAGAGATCACTGGTAACTTTGGAGAAAGCAGTTTTGGTTGAATAATGAGTCAGAAGCCAGATTGCAGAAGGTTAAGGAAAGTGAGAGAAAAGGAAGTGGAGGCACTGGTTGTAGATTGCTTTTTCAAGTTTGGCCACAGAAATGAGGAGGGTTATATAGCTACCAAGGATGGACAGTACAAGTGGCGGGGTTTTTTTTAAGCTGGCAGAGACATGGGCATATTTATAGGTAATAGGGAAGTAGACAACAGACTGGGGGCAAATGAAGATTAATGAGAGGGGGCAATCTGCTGGAGAAGACTGGGTGGAATGGAATTAGCCCCAAAGGCAAGTGGGCTCAATTAGGAAAGATCCCTTGCTGCAGTTGAGATCATGCAACATAAACTTTTAGTGGACCTAGTTAGCAAAGTTTCTTGATTTTTCTCTGACTTCATTCAGTAATGCCTTTAGTAGGAACAAAGGCAGTGAGTGCTGGGAGTAATCCAAGGCTGGAATATGAGAAGACAAACTCCATAATCAGGGTTAATCAGCAAGGGACTGGAGAAGATAGGGTAAAGTTAAACTGGTTCCTAAGGAGGACTAGGTAGGGAAGGAAAGAGAGTATAAGTGCAAGGATGATGGTCAGGGAAAAAACTGAAGGTTTTGGAGGTCAAAATAAGAACAAAGAACAGAGCTTAGAATTGTAAGGCAGAGGGAGAGGTGGGATGAGAACACACTGATCAGATAAAGGGATTTCACAATTTATGAACATAGATATGAAACACTTGTGGATGATGACAAGATCAAAGGTATGACCATCTCTGTATGTAGCTCTGGTATAAACCTAACTATCCTCCCATTGACCTAGATCTGACTGTGTGTCTGGGTCAGGAGCAGAGGGACCCTTTAGTGGAGAAGAGTGAGGATAGTATCTGGTTCTTCAATGTCAGACTGGCATAAAAATAAAAGGAAACATTCAACTTTTTAAAAAAGTTCAATAAAATAATCACTGGTGAAATTGGAAGACAGATTGAAAGTCAAATTCTAGAACCACATTCATGTTTCAGAAGAATGCAAAGACAAAAATCTGAAAGATGACAGAAGAATAACACACAGACGCTAGTGTCTCTAGAATTTTAAGTAACATTCAACTTTTTGGTAGTCTTTAAATATGAATTAGAATTAAATTTAGCTTAAAAGTCACTGTCTACTCAGTTAATAAGCATTAAGCCCTTACTGGCAGACATTATGCTGTCCTAAATGCACCTGTCCTCTTATTATTAATATATTATAATTAATAATATTATTATTCTCTTATAGAGAAACCCTAGCGGGGTTATTTGGGTGCTTAAACACAGCGTGGAACATCTCCACAGCAAAGTGGAAGTCATCTGGTAAACTGTGGTATATAATATTTAGATGGGTTCCAGGGTGGGGAGGGGGACAGCCACAGCCAGGGCTCCTAGAAACCTGGCATCTTTAAGAACTCTGACATTTAGATTCACAGATCAAACATGATTTTAATGCACTTATATTCTAATTTACTACATATAGACAATGTACTTGTTTCAACTCCCCTACTATAACTGGAAGCTACTGTACCTTATTTCACCTTCATATCTTATCAAGTGCCTATCTAGTATGGAAATTTCGTCCACTCCATACAGGTAACTAGCATGTAACTTTTTGTCTTACAGTTGCCCGGTGGCACCGACAGGAGAAATCACTTTAGCCAGGACAGAACTTGAACCAAGGTGTTCCTAACTAGGCAGTTAGTTTTCTGTCCAGCATAAGAAGATGCCTCTGTATATAGCAGGGAGCTCATTAAATGTTCGCTAAATAAAATGATTCATCAGCTACTGACAGATAAGCTAGGTGATGAAATGGATAGGACCTTGGACACGGGAGTCCGGAGGACCAGAATGCAGTTCCAATCCTGCCCCAGACATTTACTAGTTGTTACTTTGTATAAATCACTTACACTCGCTCCGCCTGTTTCCTCACGTGTAAAATGGGGATGCTAAGAGCAGACCTCGCGGTACGTGAGCAGCAGATGTGATGATAAATGTGAAGTGCTCTGCAAGCTTCTGGGAGCTAGACGCTAGCTGTCATGGTCATTAAAGCGCTCTATAAGTATTACTAATAAAACGCTCTACAAATGCTATTATTATTATTATCATACAAGGCTAACTTAAGCGACTTTCCTCAACTGACGGAAAGGCGGGGGAGGGAAAGGGGAGGCTCCCGCGGGGGTGCCTGATTCGCAGACGCCTCCCCTGCCCTCCCCCCAACTGGAGGGCATCACATGCCTAGCTCGACTCTGGGGCATCCCCTGGTTTCCATGGAGACAGGGAAGGGAGTCTGGCCCTCCGGCCCAGCCGGATTCACCCCACGGGCTGTTCTCTGGGAACAGCACAGGCCTCAGGCCCGGCACCGGAAACCCTACCGGGCACGCACAGACACCCCCAAACCGGGGCCAACCGGGAATGCCTCAGAAGTCTCAGTCGCCGCCAACCTCGGCAAGATGGCCGGGCGCAGGCTACTCTCTTTCCTCCAGAGCATTTCTCTATGGTCCTGGCCCGCTTCAGCACCTTCCCTTCCCCCTCCCTCCCCGTGGGTGGGTGGGTGGGTGGGTGGAGGCTGAGGAAGGCCTCCTTCACCTCCTAGCGCCTCAGCCTACTGGGGGAAGGGACAAGTGGTGTGGGCGCTTGCGCAGACCCAGGCCGCCCGCCCGCCCGCTCGCTTGCTTGCTACCGCTTAGAGGCTGGCGAGCGGAAGTCGCGTGACCCCGGAAGCGACTGGAGGGGGCGCGCGGGCGGGGTGGAGCCGGCCCACTCGGTTCGTCGTTAGTGCGGGAGGGAGCGCGAGAGGCGGCGGACGCGTCGAACTCGTCGGTGAGTGAGTGACCGGGCTCCGGGGAGTCCACCCTTCATCCCGGAGCCGCTGCTGCTCTTCCGGACCTCCCCGGGAGGGCGGGACGAGGAAGGGAGAGCCGCCGCCACCGGCTGGAGGGGAGGGACGTCAGGGTGGAGCCGTCGCCGCGGCCGCTGCAGCCTCTGCTGCTGCCTTTGTTCTGCCGCCCCCAGCCTGGGCGCGACGTCTCCGCCCGGAGTCCGGGGTCTGGGGTGGAGGGCCTCGGGGAACTCTGTCCCCAGCCCCGCTGGGAGGCGGCGGCGGCGAAGGCTCTCTGCACCCAGGGACCAGGGGTATCCGCCCGGGCGGAGGCCGCGGGAGGGGCAGCGCAGCCGCCGGGAACGGGGGAGGTGACAGCTGCTCGGGGCTTCCTGCTGGCCCCCTGGCAAGGTGGGGGAGTACGGGAGGGGGAAGCTGCCCACCCATCCCCGCCCCTTCCTCAGCACATCCCTTCCGGCAGAGCCCCTTAGAGGGAAGAGGCTGAGATGAAGCCCAGGCAGGCAGAAAGAGCCAGGAGCTGGCCAGAGGCACAGATGGCGTCCAAGGTGAGCCGCGCCCACGTGGAGAGGAGAGGAGAGGAGAGGGGGCAGCCAGAGGCAGGGACAGGGAGGTCCAGGCTCGGAGGAGCAAGCCCCGGCTCCTGGCAGGCAGCAAGTGGGGCGAGGCGGCGTGCCGAGATTGACAGCCCTTGGAATGGAGGGAGCTCGAGGAGCCCGGGGGGTAAGCCAAAGAGGAAGTGACCCTGGAGGCCATGGAGACTTGGCCCTTGGGATCATGTTTAGAAATCAGTCTTTCCTTTCTGCGCCCCACATTTGGTCTTTTAAAAAAAATCCCCTTTTTTTCGGAGCCACCCACACTCTAACGGCATCCTAGTGAAACTGGCTGCACTATAGGGGGGAGGAAAAAAAAACCAGTAGATGTCAAAGAGCTCCTCCCATTCCTCTGAGCCCCTTGAGGGCAGGGGACTGCCTTTTCCCTCTCTTGGTATCCCCTGCGCTTAGCACCGTGCCATACCACTACTCTGGAGGGGGCCTTCACATGTTTATTGACTGATTGAAAAGAGCTTTGGCTCTCAGTTCCCTCATTTTTTTTAAAAGAGGTAGTTCGACTAGATCTGGGCTTTCTAAACCTTTTTTGTTTGTTTCATGAACCCCTTTGACAATCTGGTGAAACCTGCGGACCCCTTCCCAGAAGAAAGCTAAATTTCAGTTAGTGAAAATAAAAATGAATTTTTCTCCCCACTCAAATTCGTGCATTCCCCCCTCTCATCCCAGATTAAGGACCTTTGGATTAGATGGTTTCTTTGGTCCTTTTCTGCTTTAATACTTTATGAGTCTAAATACTGTCTGTGATTATATCTCCTGTTTCTAAGGAAATATACTACAGGTTGGATTCTTAATATTAAATAATTTCTGGACTGCTTGATTTCTTTTACCTTTGGTTCTAAATTTATGCCTCTAGGGATGTTGGGAACTGCTTAAAATTCATCCTGTTCCCATTCCTAAGCCTGTTTTCTGTGATTGCTTAATTTATCAATATTTAGGGAAATAGAGTTATGGGCTCTTATTCTGGGCCCTGAATCTCGGGGTTATTCTAGGAACTTCATTCTCTTCCCAAATTGTTCTCAGACTGAGGATGATGACCTAGGATCTAACCCTATTTGGGCTTCTGATTTTACATAAGAGCCACATCTCCTGTTACTTAGATGATTTCTGCAAATCCAAATGCAACATGAATGGATTGTGGTTTCATGGTGATGCTATTGAGGGATTGGGATGGAAGGGCAAGGAGAAATTTTAAATCAATAAGCATTTATTAAACAACTGTGAGGTGCCTCACATTGCTAGATACTGATGTTACAAAGACAAAAAAAGGAAACTTCTGCCTTTGAGGAGGAGCTTAAGGTTCAATCAGGGGAAACCAAATATGCACCTAAAAGTCTATATTGAATTACTTTATATAAGGTAAAGGTGGTATGAAAGGCCTCATGAGGGAGGGCTTGGAAGGGAGAGAGGCATTCTAAGAGGATCCACCACGCATGGAACAGCCTGTTCCAAAGCATTGAGGCAAGAATTGGAAAGTTGTATGTACAGGGAATAATAAATATCAAGTAGGTCAGTTTGACTTGGACCATAAATTGTTTGAAGGGAAGTAATATGTGATAAGTCTAGAAAGATGTGTTGAAGCCAGGTTGTAAAGGGCTTTAAATCTCCATACAAAAGAATGTTCAGTTTTATCCTAGTGGAAGTAGGGAGCCTCTGGACTTCTTGAAAAGGGTAGTGACAGGGGCAGGTTCTACTTTAAGAATATCCATTTAGCAGGTTTTTGGCTTCCTGGATGTAGAGCAGAGACTGGAGGCAAGGAGACCAATTAAGAGGCTATTCAGTTAATCAAGCAAGCATTTTGTAATTCCCTGTTATGTATCAGGCACTGTGGAATGCAAATAAAATAAATGAAATAATGCCTCTTCATAAGGTGGTTATGGTGTGGTGAACCCAGATACCTGATAGTTGAGGGATGGAAAACTTCGATGGAAATGGTGGTGCTTGAGCTGGGTCTCAAATAAAGAGGTTCTTTCAGTTGGAGGTAAGGAAGGATTGCATTCCAAGTATGAGGAACAGTCAGTGCAAACAAGGTATGCTGTACATGGGAGATGGAAGTGTCACTTATGAGGAACAGAGGAAAAAGGACAGTTTGGTTGGATCTCAGAGTTTGAGACAGGATATTATGTCTTACAAGGCTGAAAAGATATGATAGGGCCAGGTTGTGAAAAGCAGACAGAAAACCTTTAGTAATCCAGGCAAGAAATAGTGAAAGCTTGAACTACTCTGATGTACTGTTATGTGTAGAGAGAAGAGTATAGATGTGAGAGATGCCATAGAACTGGCGTGGGGAACCTGTGGCCTTCTAGGGCCTTAAGTGCAGCCCTTTAACTGAATCCAAATTCACAGAACAAATCCCCTTAATCAAAAGATTTGTTCTGTAAAACTTGGACTCAGTCAAAAGGCTATACCCAAGGACCTAGAAGGCCACATGCTCACTGTCCTCCCCCTCCCATGCTCCCATAGAATCATCAAGAATTGGCAGTTTTGATTTTAAGTTTCTAGGAGGTCAGAGAAGAGATTGTGAGTTTAGGTGACTGGAAGGATGGTAGTACCTTCAGTAATAATAGGAAAATTAGGAAGAGGAATGGATTTAGAAGAAAGATAATGAGTTCTGTTTTTAGTCTTGTTGCATTTAAGATGCCAATAGGACATCCAGTCAGAAATATCTATTGTAGGGCTGGAGCTCAGGAGTTTGAATAGGGCTGAATGAGATCTGAGAGTCTTCTTCTTAGAGATAATTGAATGAGTATCATTGGAGTGGAGGACATCACCAAGAAAAAAAGCAAAGTTATTAATTTGGGATCCATGAACTTCTGTTGGTTGTATTTATTTTAAAAGATACTTTGATACTTGTGTTTCATTGTAAATTGTTTCCTTTGTAATTCTGTGTATTAATATTCTGAGGAGTAATTAGGTTTCACCGTGATGGCCCAAGAGGATTGTAACAAAGATTAAGAACTTCTAAAAAGGAAGGAAGAGAATCCCAGTCTTGGGGGTGGGGGCAGTAAGTGCACTATTGGGAAGTAGGATGTAAATGAGCTGCTGCAAAGGAAACTGAGAAGGAGCATTCAGGTATGTGAGGAGTCAGACCAGCTATTTATTAAGCATTTACCGGCTGCCATTAGGTGTGCTAAGCATTGAGGATACAAAGAAAGACAAAACAGGGGGTTCATATTACGATAAGTAATACAACATAAAAAATTGTATCTGTAAGATAGTTACAGTGTAACTGGAAGGTAACCTCACAGGGAAGACACTAGTGGTGGAGAGGACCTACGAAGATCTCTTGGCTCAAGGTGGGATTTTAAAAAAGTTTTCAGTGATGTCTTCACCATCATTTTACCAAACAGTATTTCTCCCCCTTCAGAGAGTCATTCAGTATAATATTTTTAAAACTTTAAAAAAAGGAGAAAAATAAGCATTATTGATCAAGAAGTACATCTAAAAAGTACGAAAATATGTACAGTGTACCACATATACGGACCTCCTACCTCTATACAGGAGAAGAGTGAGGTCTCATCTTTTCTTTGGGGCTATGCATATTCTTTGTAATTTTGCAACAGTATAATCATATATATATATATATATGCATTGTTTCCTTGACTGTGCTTTTTCTTCACTGAGGAGGTGAGATTTGAGCTAAGTCTGAGGAAGCCAGGAGGTGAGAAGACAGAAAATTCCAAGAATGGGGTACAGCCGGTGAGAAGGCATGGAGTTAAAAGAATAGGGGTCACTGGGGAGAAAGAGCCAGAAGGCCAATGTCACTGAATTATAGCATGCTGAGGGAAGGGGGACATGGAAGAAGACTTAAAAGGTAGGAAAGGTCCAGAATTGGAAAGCCAAATAGGAGATTTTGTATTTGATCCTGAAGGTGATAGGGAGTTTGTGGAGTTTATTGAATATGGTGGGTGGGGGACTGATGTGGTCAGAACTGCTCTTTTAGGAAAATCATATTGGCATTTTAGTGTAAGAAGAATTGGAGTGGGGAGAGATGAAGCAAGGAGATTAACCAGCCCCTATGGCAGTAGTCAGGGTGTGAGGTTATGAGGCCAGTGTGGTAGCTGGTTCAGATGTGTATGAGAGATGTCCTCAAGGTACAGATTACCAGACTAGGCACAAAATTGGCTGTGAGAGAGTAAAGAATCAAGGATGAGACCTTTGTTTTACTTCTGGGTGAGGGAGAGGAGAGTGGTGCTGATGACAGGAAGGGAATGGTTTGGCAGTAGACTAGGGAAGACATTAAGTTCTCTTTTGGACATATTGAGTTTGAGATTGTGTAAAGTACATACAGTTTGAGATGTTCAGGCAGTTGGTAATATGAGACTGGAGGTCAAGAGAGAGGTTAGAGTTAAATATATGGACCTGAGAACCATCTACATAAGAGATGATAATTGGACCCATGGGAGTTTGTGAGATACTATAGAGGGGGCAGAGAAGAGAGCCCAGGACAGACTTTTGGGGTGTCACCTCAGTGAAGATTCGGCAGATTAGACCTAGAAGCCTCAGTCAGACAGATCTAGGAGAGAGTAATATCCAGGCAACCTGGAGAGGTGGACCTTCCGGGAGCACGGGGTGATTGTGTCAGAGTCAACAGAGCGGTCAAGAAGGAGAAGTAAACAGGAGAAAAGTAGAACAGTTGAATAGCTTGAGCTATGAGAAGTGATGTAAAAAACTCTGGCAAGACCCAGTGGATTCCAGTCCCTCCCAGTTTTAGTCACCTTTCAAATAAGCTTTAGGGGTCTAGACAAGCCTGGGGCCCTAACTCTTCAGCAGAGGGAGGACTGTAATGTAAAGATTAGGCCTGGAGATGACTGGCTCTCCAGGGTCTAAAGACCCATATATCCTTTATTACTGAGCTCCTCTGGGACCAGGACTAGTGTTGGAGAGTGTAGAAGGTTGCAGGCCTCATTGCACTATTCCTTTAACCTCCATTCAGACCTTCTCTAAATGATTTTACTAGCCCACTCACTAGAGAGATTTTTCTAACCTTTTTACCCCACTTCAGACCTCCCATGGATGCCTCTCCCACTACTCTCTCAGCTGAGAACTTTGTTCCATATTTAGCTGAAATAATTTGAGTCCATTTAACAAAAACTCCCCTTTCTTCCCCCCTCATGTCACATCACTCAGATCCCTTCCACTACTATCTTCTCCTCCACCCATCTCAAATGAAAAGTGACCCTTCTCCTTACCAAGACTGACCCCTTTAAAAGCACAAGTGATCCTATTCCATTCTTTTTCCTACGGGGCTTTGCCCCTTCTATGGTTTCTGTTCTTCCATTTATCTTAAGTCTCTCCTTGTTTACTAACTACTTTTTTATGGACTACAAACAAGCCCACTTCTCTTTCATCTTCAAATAACTCACTTGATCTGTCTGTCCCTATTAACTATTGTCCTATAGCTCTTTCCCCCCTTTTTTTAAAGTCTTGACATAATTTGTTTTTAGTTTTCAACATTCACTTTCACAAGATTTTGAGTTTGAGATTTTCTTCCCATCTCTCTCCTCCCATCACCCCACCACAGCATATACTCCAACCACCCCTTTCCCCAATCTACTCTCTCTTGTATCGCCCTCCCCTTCTTCCGCCCTCCCCCTTTTCCTGTAGGGCAAGATAGATTTCTATACTCCATTGCCTGTATGACTTATTTCCCAGTTGCATGTAAAAACAATTTTTAAAGCTTTGAGTTCTCTTCTCCCTTTCTTAACTTGAGAAAGCCATCTATAATAGGTTCCTCTACTAACTTTTCCCACACTTTTCTTAATTCTTTGCAGTCTGGCCTTTGACCTTATCATTCAACTGAACTACTATCTCCAAGGTCAACTCTGATCTCTTAATTGCCAAATCTGATGGACTTTTCTCAATTCTTATCCCTTTTGACCTCTTGGCAGCCTTGGTCATTGTTGATCCAGAGGTACTGGCTATCTGGGAACAGTGCCTGAGCATGGCATCCTTAGAAGTAATAGATGTGCAGGAAATCTTTATGGGGTGGTATTGGAGAAGCTACCTTTGAGGAGAGGTGGAAAGGTTCTTTGATGTTTCTTCATCTGTGTATGCAGTGTCCTTGTTCTTCCATGACAGCACGGAGCTCCTGAAGATGTGTCTAGCATGTATGTGTAAGCCAGGACAAAGGCTTAGGCTTCTGATGGGGTCCCTGAGCATAAGGACAGGCTCAGCTAAGAGGAGAGTCAATCTCTCCTGCTTTATCTTTGAAAGACTAAGGTTCAGGTTTGGGAACCATCTTTGCCAACTCTTTTTCTGGGAAGGAGGCCTGAGGTGAGCTTGGTTGTGTGTTTAATAGGAGAGGTTGCCATGGTGGATATGTCATCAAACTTGAGGTCCTTTGAGCAGGAGCCTGAGTATCAGTTATTTTATGCTCATGGGGTTAGGAAAAGTTCCTTTCTGTACTATTCACTGTAGGCACTGAAACTAGCTTTTATGTAGCCCTGTGAAAATCAGTTTATGATGGAGTGTTTTATAGAATCAAGGGGAATGAGGGATTGGGTAGTTTCCAGGGACTTCTAAGGAATTCATGTAATAACCGTTTCTTAAGTGCCTGCTGTTTTCAAAGCACTTACCCCAGATTTTCTCATGTACCTTGGCTATGGTACCTGCCAGCGGTTGCTGCAGTGATTGTTGTCCAGGGCAGGAAGCGTGCTCTGCAGTACAGTTATTTCATAATTCCCCTGCTTTAAGGAAGGGGTTGGAGCTCAGAGTACAGAAGTCAAGTCCTCCCTGTCAGTCCTCACAAGACCACAGCTAGAGACAGTGGTGGGTGGTTCTGTAACTTTGCTGTGCAGAATGCCTTGTGTTGGCTCCAGGATTAGTGGGGTGCAGAAGGGGTGGGGGAGCTTTCCCTTTCTCCCTCCTCCCTTTATCTTCCTCCCCCCCACCCCCTGCTCACTAACCTACTCCCCTCCCCATTCTTTCTCCCCTCATCCCCTACCTTATCTTGAGGTTATGCTGCTGAACCTCTCCCCTCTTCTACAGGTTTTCAACACCCAATCAGTTGGTGAGCATGGCAGAACAGGAACCTACAGCAGAGCAGCTGGCTCAGATTGCAGCTGAGAATGAGGAGGATGAACATTCTGTCAACTATAAGCCCCCAGCACAGAAGAGCATCCAGGAGATCCAGGAACTGGACAAGGATGATGAGAGCCTTCGGAAGTATAAAGAGGCCCTGTTGGGCAGTGTGACTGTTTCTGCTGGTAGGAGCCACTTTGCAGGCCTCCAGGAAGGGTTCGGGGAGTGCTTGCTTAGGGCAGTCTCTATGAGGTGTTGGGCAGATCCTGACAGGCACAGCGCAAACTGCCCTGCGTCCTCTGCCCCACATCTCTAAGGGCTCTTGCCTAGGGATGGCATTCTAACCCACCCACTTTCCTCTCCATGCCTTTAGATCCCAATACTCCTAATGTCATTGTGACGCGCTTGACCCTGGTGTGTAGCACTGCGCCTGGTCCCTTGGAATTAGATCTGACCGGTGAGTATAAATGAGGTGACCTGAGGACTGAGAAGGTAGATGGGACCCCTTTCTCATCACTTATCCTTGATACAACTTTCAGCCTTCCCTTGGCTTCTGTCCGGGCGCCCTCTGATGGTGACTAGTTGAAAATACAGCCAGAGAGAGACTGGTTTAAAACCGATTGTAGTTGGTAGACTCTAGAGTTGTGAATGAAGTTGGCTGAGTATTGGGGGTGTTGTAGAGCATGGGCCGAGTGATAGACTTTTGGGAACAGTACCAGCAGGGGAAGGATGGAGGAAGGGAATTCACAAATACCTGTTATTCTCCCCAAACAGGTGACTTGGAGAGCTTCAAGAAGCAGTCATTTGTGCTGAAGGAGGGTGTGGAGTATCGGATAAAAATCTCCTTCCAGGTAAGGCTGAGTGACTGGGGAAGGCTTCCACATGGGGAATCTGGGCAGGCTCTATCAAAGGCCCAGAGTAACTTTCTTGGCTTTGTTCTCCTGCAGGTGAATAGGGAGATCGTATCAGGCATGAAGTACATCCAGCACACTTACAGAAAAGGCGTCAAGAGTGAGTGTGGGAATGGGATATGCTTTAGGCCTAGGGGACTCAGTCCTACAGATAGCCTGGAGCAGAGGCCAACAGGCTTTACAAGGGTTGTGTCAGTATTCTGTCCTGCTTCGTGAAGGGGTAGAGGTGTCTGGGTTAGTAGCAGTATTTGTTTTTTTCCACAAGAGCCTGCAGATAGGTATGATGAAGGAATTCTTGGGAACACATTCCATAGGAGATCTAGTTTCCAAAGTGTAGAGAGGATAAACCTCTCCTGTTCCCCTTCCCCTTCTCCCTATACATGTGCTTCACAGAGCCAGCTGCTTTGCTACTAAAAATCATACCACGTTGCCAAACCCTGTCTTCTAGCATATTCACAGATTTTTTAAGTTAGGGATAGAGGAGACTCAAAAATAGTATTTATAGTATGACTTCATGTCTTTCTACAGTTGACAAAACTGACTACATGGTGGGCAGTTATGGGCCTCGAGCAGAAGAATATGAGTTCCTGACCCCTGTGGAGGAGGCTCCCAAGGGAATGCTGGCTCGAGGCAGCTACAACATCAAGTCTCGGTTCACAGATGATGACAAGACGGATCATCTCTCCTGGGAGTGGAACCTCACCATTAAAAAGGAGTGGAAGGACTGAACCTATGGCCCTAGAGAGGGAGGGAGGAAGGCATCCCCAGACAGTGGCCACAGGACAACCCTACCCTGACCCTGAACCCCCTACCCCTATCCTACTTTCCTTCTCAACCCCCAATCCCATACCAAAGTGCTGACAGGGGAGTCCCCACCCCCACCTGACTGTCTTCTCACCTCTGGTCTTTATCCTCTGGATGGAGGATCCCATTTTTGTCTTCTTGGGCCCTCTTTCTGCCTCCCAGGTGGTTATCATTGTTTTTCCTGTTGCTGCTTCAGCCCAGTATCTTGCTTGGAGGTAGGGGCTTCAGCCAAGGCCTAAACTTCCTTCAAGTCCCAATTCTTCCCTTGGGCCAAAGGGAAGAGGATCTGTTCTGGGCTTCAACAGGAATTTAAATTCTCTTCCCTCAGCTGCTGCAGCCCCACCAATCATGTCTTGTTTCCCCTTGGAGGGGGGTGGTGCATCACAGAATCAGGGTAGTGAAGAGACTTTTGCCTATTCTACTGCCCCCTCTGTGTGGCCATCTAGGGCCTGTCAGTTCATTCGTTGCTGTCTGTAACCGTGTAACCATGATGCCTTAACATGTGGAACGTGTGCTACGTGGGGAGAACTGCTCCCCCAGTCACTAACCTCTGGCTCCCCTGTGTCTGCATGAGCATGTGGTTCCCTATCCTTACCTTCCCTCTGCCTTCGCTAATTACAGCGACTTGCATTGTCTGTCTGTGCTGCTGCCCCTTCTCCCTAGCTTGCCTGGGGGGGTCTTAGCCCTACTCTCTCACCCAGACCAGGGCTCCAGGAACTGCTCCCAACTGGTGAGAGCCAAACTGCCAAATCTCTAACCTGTTCCTTCTTTCCATGCCCCACCCCCACACTCCAGAAAGCTGGGGTTTTTTTACTCCCTGGAGACCTGGGGAGGCTCTGGCTTCCTCATTCCAGTCACTTCCCTGTGGTCAGGGCTGCTCTCCTACCTGGGGAGTCTCTAGGCCTATTTGAACAAAGACCCCCGAAGGACAAAGCCAATGGTTGAGCCTTACTTGTCCCTGGCTTGAGCTCTCAGCCCCTGCCTTGGAATCTTGTGCCTGGCCTGTCAGTTATGTATTGCCTTGATTTGTGCCGACCTGGGGCCCTGCTCAGCTGGCCCCTCTTTCTCTCTTGGGATCCAGGGCCACCATCCCCAGGCAGGGCCCACCCTCACCCTAGAAGGCCTAGCCAAGACAGACATGGGACCAAGCGCACACAGATTGGGAGCTGTGTCTCCTGTGCTTCCCTTTCCCTCCCTCCCTCACTTGGATGCCACCAGTCTTTTGGTTTGGTGTCACAAACTCTGGAGGCCCTTGGCAACAGGTTTGGAATTACCTGGCTACTTCTTCTCCTTTTCAGATTGGGGAAATAAACTCTCAATGTAGACAATTGTGCTTGCTTTTTCCTGTGTCAGTGGGCTGGGGTTAGGATTTCAGTCAGTGACACAAGCTTCCTCAGTGTAAGGAGAAGACAATTCAGCTACCAGCACCAATAAGCTGGAGTGTCCGTAAGACAAAAAAAGACATCAGAAAATAAGGGTCCGTGCCTTTCTGGGTGCTCCACACTTATTGTTTTCCCCTTCCCTAGTCTGTCCATGGTTGAGAGCAACAAATCTCCACCCATATTATCTTGGGTCAGGCCTACAAAAAAGGACAGTGCAGCTTATTCAGCTCTGACCTGCTTCTCTTTACAGTCCACGTCACCCCACCACCAGCTCTAGGACCCTTGTTACAGGCTACCAGCCTGTAACATTCTGGTCAGCTGCCCAGCTGTCCAAGAGCATCTAGGGGAGTCTTGGGGTGGAGTCCTACTGCTGCTTGTTGTCAATCAAGGTTATCAGCTTCCCTTTGTTATATAGAACTGGGATATAGCTGCTCCATGCCTCTTATCCTTATCTCAGGAACAGCTGTGAGCTAAAAAGGAAAAGTGGGTCCCTGGGCTGGGGGAACCAGAAACCTTTCAGCATGTGACAAAAGCCCAGATCTGTAGCCTGGGCCTCAAGGAAACAGCCTGGGGTTGGCACCCTGCCCATCCTTTAGTCAGCTTCATGATATTGGTGGAAAGCCGATGTGTACAAAACTGCTAATCACAATGGGGTTCAAATAAAACAAGGCAGTTATGGTCATGCTGGGGAGACGTGTAAGTAATTACTGTAAGATGAAGGAATTGGATTAGAGGATCACTAAGGCTCTTCTAGCTTTAACATCTTATGTTGCTTTTAAGACTGGCATAACTAGTAATTCCTGTAACCTGTGTGTTTCACTCCCCCTTCCAATTAAAGAACCAACCCATAATAATGGCATCTTATATACATGTAGTGTGCACAAAATACACTGAGGTAGCAAGGTGTAGAGTTCTGAATTTGAAGTCAGGGAACTTGGTTCCAAGACCCAATTCTGCATGAAATACCTATTATGCCAGATACTGGAACACAATTATGTAAAAAAAAAAAATTCTGGTGCTTATGTTCAAATAAAGACAAGCACATAATTACAGGGTTTAAAGAATAAATGCAAAGCAGTTAAATGCAAGGTAGTTTAGGAATGTACTAGCATTTGGAGAGATAAGCAAAAGCTTCATAGAGCAAAATGGGCTATACCTAGAGGAAGAGGGATTCTCTGAGAAAGGTGTGGAAGGAGTACATTTCAGCTGGTAAAAAGGCACAGAGAAGGGACACAGAATGATGTTCTATCAAGAAACAAACTATCATAAATTGCGTGGAGGTGGATGGGTGGGTAGTGTCCAATGAAGCTAGAAAGAGTTTAGGGCCCAGTTGTGAAGAGGTTTAAAAATGAGGCCCAGGAATTGATATTTTATCCTAAAAGGAATAGGAAGCCACTGGAGTTGGAGTAGGGAAGTGACAGCTCTTTGCTTAAGGAAAATCACTTAGGGAACTGTGTTGGACTAGTGAGGAAAGACTTGAAGGGAGATCAGTTAAGTAGGCTGTTGAAATCTAGATAAGAAGAGATCGAGGGGGAAAGCAGAGAGATTGAGATATGAGTGATTTGTGGAGGTAAAAGTGACAAGATTTGAAGACTGAATATTTGGGTTCAGGAGAAGTGGGAAAAGTAGGGTATAATGCTGAGGTTAGAAACCTAGGGGACTGGCAGGATGGTAGTGTCTTCAACAGAAATAAGGAAGTCACTTAGTCTTTCTGGGCGTCAGTTTCTCTAAGAGGAATGGGTTGGGTTAAGTTGGTGGCCCAGTGGATTATAGCACTAGCCCTGCTATCTGGAGGACCTGAGTTCAAATCAGGTCTCCAACATGACACTAGCTGTGTGACCTTGGGCAAGTCACTTAACCCCAATTGCTTCACCAAAAAAAAAGGAATGGCTGAATTAGGTCTCAAAGGTCTCTTACAACTTTAAATGTATGGTCCTATAATACATATATTTTCTTATTTGATCCTCACAACTCTAAAAATTAGTCAATCACTGTGCTAAGAAAGCACTGGAGATACAAAGAAAGGTGAAACCAGTGCCTGTCTTCAGGGAGCTCCCAGATTTGTGGGGAAGATAACATGCAAACTATCTATACAAAATATATGTATATACACACAGCATAATTTGGAGAAAATAGGGGTTAGCATTAAATTTAGCATTAAATCTATTTAGCAGAGGAGGCCAGAAAAGTTGACTTGCCCATGTTCACACAGCCAATGTGTCTGAGGCAAGATTCAAGTCTAGGTCTTCCCATTGCCCAATGCAACCTTCTATCCACTTTACTATGTTGCCTGTCTAACCACAGGAGAATGAATGCCTTTCCCAGGCCACTGCCACCAGACTAAATAAAAGCCACCAAAGTTTTAGTCAAGATTTAACCCACTGTAGAACACTATGCAAAAAACCCCAAAATACTAATACACCATCCCTATCCTTGTAGAATGTGAAACTTCATTGGGATGATAGGACAAATGTGCAAAGTTTTACAGGGTGTCCCAAAAGTCTTAGCTTTTAAGCTTTAATAGCATAAAACTATTTTTAAAAAGCAATATCGACATTATGCAGGAGGTCCCATAATAGAGGAATGATGAATTTAATCAGGGAAGGTTTCTTAGAAGTGATGAATTCTGAGCTGTGTTTTGAGTAAAAAGGAATGTTTGTGATTATGAAAATGGAGAAATGAACAAATCAAAGGACTAAACAATTGGAAGGTATCCAAGAGATCATCTAGTTTAATGCTCTCATTTGACAGAAGAGAGAACTAATACTCAGAGAGGACAAGTGACTTGTCACATAGACACAGGAAGCATTTGGGTGGAGTGGAGGGCGTGTATTCAAGAGTAATAAATGACCTGGGGGTGGGTTAAAGGAGCAGTTGGTGGAGGCCCTTGAAGTCCAGGCTCCTGAAAAGTTTGGGTTTGACAAGTAATAGGGGTGCCACCGGAGGTTCTGGATCAGAGGAGTGACAGGATGAAAATGACACCTGGAGACAACTATTCTAAATACTCCTAGTGAAAAATGCCTGCAATGTGGATTAACATGATTGAAACCTCCCATTTATGTAGCCCTTCAGGGTTGGAAAGTGCTTTCCTAGCCACACCCCTAAGAAACAGGTAGAACAAGTAGCACATTCCCCCAGGGCTGCTTATGAATCTGGGTGGTGTCCAATGGCATGAATTGGGCTGCTAGGTGGCGCCATAGTGCACAGAGTGCTGCTCCTGGAGTCAGGAAGACGGATTCAAACACAGCTTCAGACGTCTACCAGATGTGTAACCCTGGACAAGTCACTTTAACCCTATTGTCTCTATTTCCTCATCTGTAAAATGAACTGGAGAGAGAAATGGCAAACCACTCCAGTGTCTTTGTCAAAATTCAAATAGGGTCTTGAAGAGTAGGACATGACTGACCAACAACAATGGCATGAGTTCAAATGTTGCACTGACCCATAAAATAAATCTATAGTCCCCAGGTGTTATCCTAAAATCCCATAGCCTGTATTCTTGTTCATCTACAATGGAATAGCTACTGCTGTTCATTGTGACCATCAGAGGAATTCACCCTATCCTCCATGAAGCCTTTCCTGACCTTTCCAGCTAAAAGTAATCTCTCTCCCCAGATTTTGTTAGAACATTTTGTCTAGGTCTTTACTTTGCCCCTATCACATTCTACTTTGTACCATACTTGTGCGGATTTGAAAACAATTGTTCATCAAACAACTAATTAGTGCCCCTCTCCAATACACAGGAGGCTCTGTTCAGTGTTCACCTAGCCAGGAGTGGGTAACCTGTAGCCTCGAGGCTGAATATTGCATTCTGGGTCCTTGGGTATGGCCTTTTCACCGAGTCCTAGTTTTAGAGAACAAATCCTTTAATTAAGGGGATTTATTCTGTGAAGTTTGGATTCAGTCAAAGGGCTGAACTTGAGGATCTAGAGGGCCACATGTGGCCTCGAGTCCACATGTTCCCCACCCCTGACCTAGATTTAGATTTATTTTGGGACTTCAAAAAGGTGGGAGGGTCAGTTGGCAAGTCAATGTATATATATATTTGTTAAGTGCCTGCTACGTGTCAGGCATTGTGCTAGGCACTGGACATAAAAAGAAAGGCAAAAACATGACCCAGGCTTTTCTTTCTCTCTTTCTCTGACTCTGACCTATGTGGGGTAAAACTGCTGGAAAATCCATGGGCTCCCCACTATGTGGCTAACGAGGTGCCTCCTAAAAAAAGGTACTCATTGTACAAGAGGGGAATCAGTAAAAGACAACTGCTTATATCCTCCACTGCAGAAAATACTCAAAAGATTCTCAGCATGCATTAACATATACCAATCCACACAAGAAAGTGGGACAATTGGACAAATATTTTGCATTCACATCCACCTTGGACTTGTACTGCCTCATACATCACTGGGCCCAGAACTCCTGGCCATTGAAGCTTTTTACTTTCTTGGTTCTCTTGGCAGTGGTGCTTTTCCCCAAAAGTTATGTTGGAAATCAGCTCCAGGTGGGTTCTCAGCACCCGCCTCAGGAACTCTAGAAACTCTTGGACTTACTAGTCCAAGTCCAAACTAGTTGCCAAGGCTGGAAATATTCCTTTCTTAGAATCAATAGTCTTGATCAGTGCCCAGGCAAAGAAATAGAAGAGGCAAAAGAAGGCAGCCAGGGGCACAGGCTCAGGCAGAAAAGCCTAGGTTCCAAATGGTTATGCTGCCACTACCACTAGGGGGTGGAGTGGAGAGAAACTGCCCTCTCCACCCATCCCCCTCCCCGATCTTTGCTTGGAATCTAAGAGACAGAAAGTTCATGAAAGTGTCCCAGGAGAGAAGAGTCTGGGAGGGCAAGTATGTTTTCACAGCTCTTCTTACAGACTGTCTCTTGATAAGAGTCTTTCCCTGCTGACGTTCAATCCCCAATCATTTCTGACGCAAACCTCCCCCAGTCCTGAGAACCAACCAGCAGGTGCTGTCACCCTAGCAAGAGGTGTATACTTCACCAGAGCAACCTCCACTAATGCAGAGTTGCCCCAATTTAGCAAATTAAACACTCGCTTGACCACATCTGCTCTACAGTCTTGTTGGATCTACCTGCACAACATTTCTCACATCTGCTCCCTTCTCTTCACTCACTTGGCCATGATCATCTTTCTCTGGAGTGTTGCAATAGCCTCCTAATTGGGCTCTCTGCCTCCAGCCTCTCCTCAGTACAATCCAAATAGCTGCCAAATGGATAATCTTAAAAAGCACAGGTCTAATCACACCGCTTCCCTGCTAAAACTTCAGTTGCTCCCTATTATCTACAATAAAATGAAAATTTCTGTTTGGCATTCAAAGCCCTTCACAATCCAGCTCCAACTTGGCCATCTATCTAGGTGCAATCTATGTCAGGAGGCTGTGTTGTATCATGAATAAATTCAGGAAGATCTCAGATACTTACCAGCTGTGTGACCCTGGGTAAGTCATTTACTTCTGAGCTTCAATTTCTCCATCTATAAAAATAGCTGTTAATAATAGCACCTACTGCTATTCACATCCAGAGAAAGAATCATGGAATCTGAATGCAGATCAAAGCATATTATTTGCTCGCTCTCTCTTTTTTGTTTTGTTTTTTCTTTCTCATGATTCATTCCATTGATTATAGTTCTTTACAACACGACTAATGTGAAAATATGTTTAATGTGAACGTATATGTAGAGTCTATATCAAATTGCATGCTGTCTTGGGGAAGGGGGAAGGGAGGGAGTGGAGAAAATCTGGAACTCAAAAGCTTGTGGAACTGAATGATTAAGATCCAATACCAACTTCTCTGTTTAGCCTTTCATAACGCAGTTCCAATCTACCTTTCCAGCCTTATTATACATTATTTTCCTTCACACTCTTTATGGTGTGACTAGACTGACCCTCTTTCAGTTCTTCATACATCCCCCACCTCCATGCTTTTTTGTAATCTGGAATACCCTCCCCCCTCCCCTCTACTCCTTAGTATTCCTAGTTTTCTTCAAAGCTTGTACATGCTACATACACACATACACACAAACATACCAAGAATAATTTGGAGGTAATTTGGAAAAAGTAGATGATATTATCTTCATTTACTTAATATCTACTCCATGTCAGGCACCATACCAGATGCTGGGGATACAAATCAAATACAATCAGTCCTCATTATCTATGGCTTCTGTATTTGCAAATTTGCTTACTTAGTAAAAAATTGTAACCCTAAAATCAATACCTGTAGCACTTCTGTAGTTTTATTTGTAGGCATGTTCAGAAAGGCAAAAAAATCTGAGTTGCCAGATGCCCACATTTCCAGCTAAGGTCGACCTAGGCAATGTTCTGCCTTCTTGTTTCAGCTCTCATACTGTAAACAAATGTCCTTTTTGCAGTCCATTTAATAGCACGATTTTCCATATTTTTGTGCTTTTGTTCATGATTTTGCTGTTTAAAAGAGCTCCCAAGTGTAGAGTACTCTCTAATGATGTGCCTTCTTTCAGTTATGACTTAGAATGCTGTTGGCCATGAGTCCAACATTAATGAATCAACACTAAGGTACATTCAGGAAAAGGTGGTAGAAATTTGCTGATCTGTATAAGATAATTCCAGAAAGTTCTGAAGTAAATGTAGCCAACTACAGGCTTGCAGGAATCTAATCCTGTATTTCTCCTAGGACAGTGGTTCAGTATTTGCCAATTCAGTGTCCATGGAGACTTTACAGAAAGTAACTATGGCAGGGGCAGCTAGGTGGCACACTGGCCCTAAAGTCAGGAGGACCAGGGCTCAAATTCAGCCTCAAATACTTACTACCTATGTGACCCTAGGCAAGTCAATTAACTTCTGATTACCTCTCAGAAAAAGAAAGAAAAATAAAATAACTATGGCAAATGAGAATTGACTATATATTCATGCATGTACATGTGTCTGTTATACATACATCCGTACACACAGATACAAAACCAAAAATGAATATGTTCTAAAATTAATGCAACAGATTATCAATTAATCAACCAGTGGCCTGATTAATGGAAATTCTACAAGGCTGTGTTAGTAATAGCTAGGCTATTTGTTTTCAAATATGGCAGATACTGTTGCTTCTGTACCTAACTTCATCTGTTACATTACTAGTTAATTCCCTGTCTAGTTTATTAGTAGATTCCTGGCACATAGTAGATACATAAAATGTAGCCTGGTATAGTGGAAAGAACATTCTTTCCACTTTGGATTTGGAAGACCAAGATTCAAATTCTGACACTAGGAGAATGCGACTTTAAGCCAGTCATTTTCTTTCTCTGGGTTTCATCTTTAAAATAAGGGGGATTGTTCTAGATCAGAATTAGCAAGAGAACTTCAGACAGAGACACCAGTTCCAAATGTGGCACCAATCAGATTAAAATGTCACTGAGAAAATAAAAATGCAATCCAACACAGACAATGCTAATTTGTCCTAGATGACCTTTAGATCAATGATCTTAAGTATTTACTGAATTGAACACAGGGTATAGACTTGTCATTTCTAAACTTCCTATCCCCCCAGTGCCTAGCACAGGGGACTATACATAGCAGATGCTTAATAAATGTGTTCTTTTATATTGTATTATATGAGGAAAACTGTAATGTGCAGGGTGTTTCATTGGCTTTAGTACAAATGCTCAGTGACAAGCTGAAAGAATCCCTACCATGAGCATTGCAAACCTAAATCAAATCAACAAAACAGGTGGGGCCCTCACCATAGTGATATATTAACTGATATTAAGATGACTAAAGACTCATAATGATCTCTACCCTTTTCTTGTGGCAGAGAGAGTGTTAACTCTTTCTTTGGTATATCTCAGGGCACTGGCATGCTTGGTGGTTGTTTATTAACAGTGAAGGAAGGGAAACAGAAGGAATGTGAGGGATTCTAGGGATTAGGACCATCCACCTCTTGTGGCTTCTTCTGCAAGCCTACAGACTATTCCTATGGATACCTAGAACATTTGATTTATTGGGTATTCTCTTTGCATCAGTGATTTTGTTAAATAGTTAGAAAAGTCAGTTAGAGATACATCATTTACATTCAGTTTTCAAGGTAAGTCTTGCCTGGGCCAGTGTTGGCATCCCTCAGCCACATGGCAAGGTGGAGAGAGTTCTGGTTTGGAATCAGGGGACTCAGGGTCAAACTGCCTGTCATTTCCTGCCCATTTCCTGCCCTAACTCCGAATAAGTTATTTAACCTTACTGGGCCTCAATTTCCTCATCTGTAAAATGATGGGGTTAGACAACTTCTCAGGGCCACCTCTATCCCAAATTTATGATCCTGTAAATTGTAAAGCACCTCTCTGGGCCTGTTCCATCAGCTATAAAATGAGGGAATTGGATTTAGGGAGTAAGGGTTCTAAGCTCTAAAATCTATATTCCCAAAAGATTTACCAACTGCTTCCTGATAACAACAACAGACAGATATTTATGATGCTCTAAGTCCTACAAACTGCTTTACATCGTTAATCACATTTGATCCTATGAGTACTACATTATTAATGCCCATTTTACAGGTGAGGGACCAGAGGCTCAGAGAGGAAAAATGACTTGTCTCTAGTCATTGAGCTAGTAAATAGAAGAAGCAGTGTTGGTACGTAGGCCTCTGCTGACTCTAAGTCCAGGACTCTTTTGATACTACCTTCCCTTTGTTTGTGATGGGGACTCTGGTTGTCATGTTTGGCTACCTAACTCCTCTCTGGTCCTGAGAATCCCTTCCCTATTGAGAAAATTATCCTAAAGCTAAGGTCTTCTTTTCAACTCAGTAATGATTTCTTACCTAGGAAGAATTGTTCCCTAAAACCATCTTTCAATGCCTATGGAGAATATTGGATTCTTCAGCTCTTACTGTTGGTTGTGAAACCTTTAGGGTTTTGTGTGGTCTAGACCGTTTAGAACAGTGGTTAAATTTTATGCTGATGCAGCAGGCAGGGGAAATTGCTGCATTTAAAACCAGATTTTTTTTTATATTTATCACTGACTTCTAGCACCAGCCTCTGAACCTGATAGCTGCCTTCTTGGAGCCCCACGGAAACCCTGACTCTACTAATTGGCTGCTTATTTTCTGGGTGAGTTCCTCCTCGGAGCTTATCTGGAGTTTGGAGAAGTACATGCGATGCCCTTATCACCTCTCAGGACCGAACAAACAGTCACCTGCTAGAACTTGCCACTCAGCGGTTTCCCTAGAGATCTAACTTGCTAATTATCAATTTTTTTTTTAATTTAACTTTTAACATTCATTTTCACAAAATTTTGGGTTCCAAATTTTCTCCCCATTTGTCCCCTCCCCCCACCCCAAAACACCAAGCATTCTAATTGCCCCTATCACCAATCTGCCCTCTCTTCTATCATCCCTCCCTTCCCTTGTCCCCATCTTCTCTTTTGTCCTGTAGGGCCAGATAACTTTCTATACCCCTTTACCTGTATTTCTTATTTCCTAGTAGCAAGAATAGTACTCGACAGTTGTTCCTAATACTTTGAGTTCCAACTTCTCTTCATCCCTCCCTCCCCATCCATTCCCTTTGGAAGGCAAGCAATTCAATATAGGCCATATCTGTGTAGTTTTGCAAATGACTTCCATAATAGTCGGGTTGTGTAAGACTAACTATATTTCCCTTCATCCTATCCTGCCCCACATTGCTTCTGTTCTCTCTTTGGATCCTGTCCCTCCCCAAGAGTGTTGACTTCTAATTGCTCCCTCCTCCCCATGCCCTCCCTTCCATCCTCCCCCCCAACCCTGCTTATGCCCTTCTCCCCCACTTTCCTGTATTGTAAGATAGGTTTTCATACCAAAATGAATGTGCATTTTATTCCTTCCTTTAGTGGAATATGATGAGAGTAAACTTCATGTTTTTCTCTCACCTCCCTTCTTTTTCCCTCCACTAAAAAGTCTTTTGCCTGCCTCTTTTATGAGAGATAATTTGCCCCATTCCATTTCTCCCTTTCTCCTCCCTATATATATTTCTCTCTTACCTCTTAATTTCATTTTTTTAAGATATGATCCCATCCTATTCAATTCACTCTTGCTCTCTGTCTCTGTGTGTGCACACGTGTGTGTGTGTGTGTAATCCCACCCACTACCCAGATACTGAAAAGTTTCAAGAGTTACAAATATTGTCTTTCCATGTAGGAATGTAAACAGTTCAACTTTAGTAAGTCCCTTGTGACTTCTCTTTGCTGTTTACCTTTTCATACTTCTCTTCATTCTTGTGTTTGAAAGTCCAATTTTCTTTTCAGCTCTGGTCTTTTTATCAAGAATGCTTGAAAGTCCCCAATTTCGTTGAAAGACCATTTTTTCTCCTGAAGTATTATACTCAGTTTTGCTGGGTAGGTGATTCTTGGTTTTAGTTCTAGTTCCTTTGACTTCTGGAATATCCTATTCCATGCCCTTCGATCCCTTAATGTAGAAGCTGCTAGATCTTGTGTTATCCTGATTGTATTTCCACAATACTTGAATTGTTTCTTTCTAGCTGCTTGCAATATTTTCTCCTTGACCAGGGAACTCTGGAATTTGGCCACAACGTTCCTAGGAGTTTCTCTTTTTGGATCTCTTTCAGGTGGTGATCGGTGGATTCCTTGAATACTTATTTTGCCCTCTGGTTCTAGAATCTCAGGGCAGTTTTCCTTGATAATTTCATGAAAGATGATGTCTAGGCTCTTTTTTTGATCATGGCTTTCAGGTAGTCCCATAATTTTTAAATTGTCTCTCCTGGATCTGTTTTCCAGGTCAGTTGTTTTTCCAATGAGATATTTCACATTATCTTCCATTTTGTCATTCTTTTGGTTTTGTTTTGTGATTTCTTGGTTTCTCATAAAGTCATTAGCCTCCATCTGTTCCATTCTAATTTTGAAAGAACTGTTTTCTTCAGTGAGCTTTTGAACCTCCTTTTCCATTTGGCTAATTCTGCTTTTGAAAGCATTCTTCTCCTCATTGGCTTTTTGAACCTCTTTTGCCAATTGAGTTAGCCTGTTTTTCAAGGTGTTATTTTCTTCAGCATTTTTTTGGGTCTCCTTTAGCAAGGTGTTGACCTGCTTCTCATACTTTTCTTTCATCTCTCTCATTTCTCTTCCCAGTTTTTCCTCCACCTCTCTTACTTGATTTTCAAAATCCTTTTTGAGCTCTCCCATGGCCTGAAACCATGGTATATTTATTTTGGATGTGTGGGATACAGAAGCCTTGACTTCTGTGTCTTTCCTTGATGGTAAGCATTGTTCTTCCTCATCAGAAAGGAAGGGAGGAATTATCTGTTCACCAAAAAAGTAACCTTCTATAGTCTTATTTTTTTTCCCTTTTCTAGGCATTTTCCCAGCCAGTGACTTGACTTCTGAGTTTTCTTTTCACCCCCACCTCACCTCCAGATCCGCCCAGCCAGTGCTTGTGGTCTGAGATTCAAATGCTGCTTCCCAGCCTCAGGGCTTTGGGTGGGGGCAGGGCTGCTATTCAGTGTGAGATTAAGTTCAGGTGCTCACGGGGCTCAGTTCCCTCAGGGGGTTTATGTGGAGACCTTCAACAATGTATCTGGGCTCCTGCCTCCTTGGGGAGCCCTGGTCCGCTGCCGCCCCCGCTGCTGCCTCCCGAGGGGGCCTGAGTTATTGGGACACCCCACTCCCCTCCCGACCAGCCAAAGAGACCCTCTCACCGACCCTTGTCACCTGTGGGTGGAGGGACCTGCGCGGCTGCTGGAGATTCTGTCCCTGAAGCCTGCTCAGATCTGCTCCTCCCGGTGCCGCACTGCCAAGGCAGGGCTGGGCTCTGCTCCGGTCTGCTAATTATCAATTAACAAACATTTATTAAGCTCTTACTATGTGGTAGGCACTGTGCTAAATGCTAAGCTACAAAGAAAGGGAAAAAACAGTGTTTATCATGACTCAAGAGCTTACATTCTACCTGTAGGGACAACGTGTGTCACAAGGAATCAAATAGTGTTGGACTTGAAGTCAGAAAGACCTGAATTCAAATCCTGCTTCTGGTAATTAATAGCCATGTGACTCCTGCAAGTCATCTTACCTCAGCCTTGATTTCCTCATTTATAAAACAAAGACTGTTGTGAGAATCAAATGGGATTACACATTTTGTAGGCACTGAAGCTAGCAATTTGTATAATGTAGAAATAGGTTCATACTCTGTACTTTTTACTTGTTAATAGATACATACAGAGTAGGTGGGAGGTATCCTTAGAGGAGAAGGTACTAGAAACTTGGGAGAGGGGAGACAGACTTAAAAAGGCCCCCTGTAGAAGATGGCAATTGAGCTGAGTCTTGAATGGGCTAGCCTTTCTTTATAAACTTAACCTTCAGAGGTAGGGAGAGGGTTGGTACTAAAATAAGGAAGTGATGGCAGGTGACAAAACCAAATCAGTTTGGTAGCAGCTGTCTTAGGATCAGAGGGAACCAGTGGACTTGGGGGTTAAGGCGGGATCTTTGATCCAGGTAGTCTCATCAGATCTGTTTATACATGGGAATGAATAAAGACCTGGTGAGCTTCTAAGCAGAACATATGTTCTATGTCATGATCAATCAAACAACTTTATCCTATCTGCTTTTGAAAAACATGAAAGAAACTATGCATTTCCCAACTCTGCCATCTGGTGCCTCTATGACCTCTATGATATTTCACTTAGAGTCTAGGCCTCAGTTTCCTGAGCTGTAAAATTAAAAGGTTGGATTAGATGACCTTGAGATCCTAAGTTTATGATCTTCTATCCCTTCTCAGAGAAAGTAAAGAGCACAGGCAGCTTGGAGGACCCCTGGTGAGGGACAAGCAATTAATATGCAACCATTCATTAAATTTCTACAATGGGTCAGGCACGGTACTGGGAAAATCAAAATGAGTCTCTGCCCTCACAAAGTCTACATTCCATCAGATGACATGTATATGAATACATATATACGGAATATATGCAAAATGAATACAATGTAGTTTTTGAAGGGAGGTTCCTGGAAGTTGGGAGGAGAGAGATATGAGAAAAAGCTTTATGTAGAAGATGGTGCTTACGATGAGTCTTGAAGGAAATGTAGGTGAAGTGAGGACAGAGTTTGTTCCATGTCTGGGGGACCAGCCACTTTGAAGACCTGGTGACTAGAAATAGAACATCGTGTATGAAGAGGTGGCTGGACCAGACGTTGTGAACAGGAGTACTATATAATATGCCTGGAAAAGTAGACTGGTGCCAGTTGTGAAGGCATTTGACCACAGCTGTTTCTCTTTGATAGAGAATTATGACAGAAAATGATTTTGGGAACAGATTAAAACAGCAGGGGGAGAAATTATTCATAACAAGCATGCTGAATAATTTGAGGGGTCTGAATGAGCCGGTCCATTTCCTTGTAGCTCTAAAATTCTAATGTGGAATTTTCAGAATTTAAGATGATGAACCAGTCGAGTCTCTTTAAGGACAAAGGACAAGCCACATGAAGAACCAGTGACAAAATACTTGAAAAACATTATATCACATATGAACGTTGTGTCTATGTGAATGGTGTTTCAGAATTCAGTGTTCTGTGTACATTTTAGATGGACTTAGCTTTAGTTTACTGTGGATAAATAAGGAAACGGAGTAGATGGGAACAGTACTAGATGGTATAAGGAGAACTGATCTTTGTATAACGGTTAAAATCATTCTGGCTTTAGTTACTATGGATTAAATAGAGGGCAAAATCATCAAAGCAAATTATCAGATTACAATCACTTTGAGTAAAGAAACAAATAATGAAAATACAATTGTTTTTAAGGTTACATAAACATTCTTAGCCTTTTCTACCCAGTTTTCTGTCAAATTATAAATTCTTAATATTTTACAATTTAAACTATAGCACAATAAATTCTAAACAAATGTAGATCACTGATTTTAGCATTTGGCTTGGCATTCTGAATTGAGCTAATACTCATACAACTTTTTATACCACCCTTCCTCCTAATACTTTTCAAATTCAAGCCTTTTCACCAAATAGAATGTAGGTTGTGTAATCCTTCAATAAGTTACAGCAGTACACTCCTAAGGTATAGAGAATATTAGATTTTTTTTTTTTAATTGAGAACTTACTCCCCTCACAATAGAATAGTATGCCTATACTCTCAAGGCCATAAGTTGCCTTCAAAATCAGAATTGTTACATTTCAAGTTATTTACACACAAACATTTTTCAATGGTAGGGAAAAATTTGTTTTTTCCAAAACACATTTAATTGAGAAATTACCTTAAGAATACTCACTATTCCTGCTTTTATCAGTTTCTTCTGCAGATTTAGCTTTGAAGAGCCCGACTTCCAATGGACTCTCAACTAAGGACAGCTAGGTGGCGCAGTGGCAGTGGATAGAGTGCTGGATCTGGAGTCGGGAAGACTCATCCTCCTGAATCCAAATCCAGACACTTATTATCTGTGTGACTCTGGGCAAGTCACTTAACTCTGTTGGTGTCAGTTTACTCATTTGTAAAATGAACTGGAGAAGGAAATGGCAAACCATTCTAGTATCTCTGTCAAGAAATGGGGTCACAAAGAGTTTAATATAACTGAAAAAAAAGACTGAACAACAACACAGCAGTTAATGTATATTTGATCACAGAGGCAAACAGAAGTCACTGTAGTTTATTTAGTAGGAGAATAATGGTCAGACCTTGTAGTTGTATGAAGGACAGAGTGAAGAAAGAGGCAGTTTTAGGTAATGAGACCAATCAGTAGGCTACTACAATGGTTCTGGTGAGAGGTGGTGAGGACTTGAAACTGGGTGGTGGCCATGCCGGTAGAGAGAAGTCAGATGTGAGAGATGTTCCAGAGGTAGAGATAGTAAGATCTAGCAACCAAATGTCTATGTGGAGGGAGACAAAGTAAGGTGACAAGGGCAAAGCAGAAGTTGCACACCCAGGGGACTGGAAGGATGGCGGTGCCTGTGACAGAAACAGGAAAATTTTAAAAAGGGGTGAGTTTGGGAGAAAGATGAGTTCATTTTTGGACATGTTGAGTTTGAGATGGCTACTGGATTATCCAGTTTGAAATGTCCAGGAGGCAGTTTTTGATGTGAGATTGCAGTTCAGAACAGAGATATAGATTTAGTCATCTGTATAGAGACGATAATTAAGCCATGGGAACTGGTAAGGTCACCAAGCAAGGAAGGGAAGAGGGCCCAAGACAGATTTTGGGGGTATACTTACAATTATTGAGTGTAATATGATGAACCAGCAAGAGAGACTGAGGAACTATCAGACACGTTGTTTGTCCATGACATCATAGGTGATGTCTTCATTCATGTGTGATTTGAATTTATTTTTTTCTAGTTTTTTAACATTTTTATTTAAAATTTTGAGTTCCAAATTCTATCCCTCTCTCCCTTCCTCCCCCTCCCTAAAATGATAAGCGATCAGGTACAGGTTATACATGTGCAATTATGTGAAACATTTCCATATTGGTCATTTTGTACAAAAAGACTTGAATAAAAGAAAAAACTGAAAGTGAAAAATAGCACGCTTCAGTCTGTATTCAATCACTATCAGTTCTTTCTCTGGAGGTGGAGAGTATGCTTCACCATAAGTCCTTTGGGATTGTCTTGGATCACTGTACTGCTGAGAAAAGCTAAGTCACTGACAATTTTTCATTGAACAGTATTGCTATTACTGTTACAATGTTCTCCTGGTGTTGTTCACTTCACCATGCATCAGTTCATGTAAGTCTTTCCAAGTTTTTCTGAAATCATCCTGCTAGTCATTTCTTATAGCACAATAATATCCCATTACAATCATATACCACAGCTTGTTTAGCCATTCCCCAAATGAGAGGCATCCCTTTGATTTCCAATTCTTAGCCACCACAAAAAGAGGTGTTATACTGTTGTACAAATATGTCCTTTTCCCTTTTTTTGGAAGTCCTTGGGATATAGACCTGAAGTGGTACTGCTGGATCAAAGGGTATGCTCAGTTTTATAGCCCTTTGGGCATAGTTTCAAAATGCTCTCCAGAATGGTTGGATCAGTCGTGATTTGAATTTAAGGGAGGCCAAGTTGTACAAAGTCATCAGCCTCACTCTTTTTTCTAGAGTCATCAACATACAGTGGCATGACAAATGTCAAGATGTCTGGAGATGGCCTGGGATACAATAGATGACCTTGGCATGGTCAATATCTGTCTGACCATGCTCTAAGTGCTCCACAGAGACTGCTTCAGCCACTTACATGGCTGTTGAAACAAACTGTTCTCATCTGCCCCATTCCACCTAGGAAAGTCTTCACATGTTTGGAGTTGATATCCCCTAAACTCACAGACAGGTTTGAGACTTGTTGGTTACCCTCAACCTGGTTTAGCCTGTCTGCTGAGATGGTTTTACTGGGATGTGGCTGCTGCTCATGATACAGCTTCTTGGAGCCACAGGTGACAGATGGATGAAGGTGAACACTAAAGATGGATGAGTAGCCCTGAAAAAGCTTGGCAAGCTCTCACAATAGAGGTGCTAGTCCTCCCTGAATGCCACATACACCCCAATTGGACAAGTAGGAAAACCAAGAAGGAGCAGTGTATTGAAAACCAGAGTAGAGAGAGAAGCAAGAAAGAGAGTATGGTCAAATTGGTAAACACCACATAGAGATCAAGGAGGATGAAGGTTGAGAAAAAGCTATCCTGACTGGCAAGTAAGAAATCATTGGTAACTTTTTGTAAAATGTCAGTTGAGAGCTGAGGTCAGAAGGCAGTTTCCAGAGAGCTGAGAAGTGAATAAGAGGAGAGGAAATGGAGGCAATGAATGCAGTAAACTTTTTCTAGGAATTTGAGAAAGGAGGAAGAGATGGTAAAATCTAGTGAAGGTTTCTAAAAGATAGGAGAAAGAGTAAAAGGCAGGAGGAGGAAAAGAGGAGAGAGGGAGGTGAAGAGAAGGGATGGGGAAAAACAGAGAGAGGGAAAAGTGAGGGAGAGACAGAGAGAGATTGAGACAGGGAGATTTGGCCCAGGATCCTTAACCATCAAACCGGTTCTGCTCAGAGTGGTTTACTCCCAGGGAACTGATTCACATAGAATCCATTGCTTGATGACTGGCATTAAGGGACTTGCCTGTGACAGTTCTTCAAAGTAGAGAACTCCGTACAATCAGAGGAAAGGAAGTACCTACCATATGAAAGAGATTCAAGGTTGGGCCAAAAGGCACACTCTCCTTTAGTTTTTGTGTAGGCTACATTTGAACTCAGACCCTGGGGTGCCAAGTTGTACTGGCATGTGGCCAACAGTCAGGACTTTGTCCTGGTTCCTCCTCACAGTCAAATTAACATGAGGTGGCACTGGGTGAATGTCCATGATGTGTTTCATGGGTTCCAAGTCTAAACTGATTCTCCTGGTTCCACCCCCAAGTTTACGCAACTTGGCTGCCTTGCAAATGTGGAAATGAAAGGCTCCAATCCTCCTCCAACTTTCTACCCTAAGTTATCTGTCCTCTACTACTTTCCTCCTACCTCACTATTATTTCCACTAAGCTATCCTTTCCCTGTCCAACTCATGCCACTTTTAGTTCCTACAAGGGGAGGGAAGATGGGGCGATGAGGAACCAAAGTCTGAGATTTTCTTTTAAATAATTCTTATTTTATTTTTAATTTAACAAATACTAAATAGAATGGGCATTAGCACATATGCAGTAGAACAGAAAAAAGACATCTGTACAAAAAATTGCAGGTCTCAATTATGTGCAGCTTGCTTTTCTGGCTGAGGTCAAAGGGTTCTGATGTGACTGAGCAATCTTCAGCAAACTATGCACCTATTATGTACGCTCTTAGTACAAATAGAACTATTCCATCCAATCACTGGCTATTTTTGGCTTATTCCTGTGACAAATTCTAAGAACTGTGCTAAACTCCTGAGACTCTTAGTCTAACAGGGACACTACAGAATCAGTGTCAAAGAATGTCAGAGCTTGAAGAGCCCTTATGGATTACCTAGTCCAACTCCCTTATTTTACTGGGGAAAATTTTGGCTCAGAGAGCTCAAGTGACTTACTTACAGTCACACAGCAGGTTGCAAATAGAAAAAAAGCTCTGGAAAGCAGGTTTCCTGACACCTGGGTTGGTGTTCTTTACACCACACCACAGCACCATTTGCCACCTACCTTCTAACCTTTCAATTCCAACAATGAACTGTTCCCTAATCACATGCACCCTTCAGTTCTGATGCTGATGTGCATATTCTCAAGCCCAAAGATCCATTTCTCTATGGGTTGGAGCAGAAGAAAGCAACTTCCTGGTTGAAAAGCAAATATATAACCCCTTCCTGGCAGTACCTGGAGTGACTACACTACCTACCCCACCCTAACTATTGTTCTACAGCTAAACTCTCAAAACTCCTTTAAATTCATTAATAATTCCCAGCTGTAGGACTGGACTGAGAGCTTTCTATGCTGTTTTGTCCTTGTCAAATCACTTGATTACTCTTGGTGACCTGCATGTTGGTTGCCCTAGGAGTTTGCACTACATTTTTCCTTGTTTTCCACCATGACCTTGCTTCTCACAAATCCTACCCTTCACCTTTAGAAACTGTGGGGAGGAGGTATTCAAATTTAACACAATGAGTTGGGCTTCCTACTCCACAGTCCTGGGAAACTGGATTTTCTGCTTCTACAAGTCACAATGATTGGGAAAAAAACAAACAAACAAATCTCACAGAATGTGGTTTTCAAAGGATTGCTTTATGTTAGAGACAAGGCCCATTTTAAGGATTGAGGGCAAACAGCTCTGTAAGTGTGAAGTAAACTTCTGGTGTGAAGTAAATGTGAAGTTTTTTTTGTCCACGTAATCCAGTCAACTACAGCTGACAACCACAGCTACCTGAAGCTGAGTTGGGGTGCATCAAGGCCAACCACATAGAAAGAACACTGAATAGAAAGTGAGAGGGCCTGGATTCTAATCCCAGCTGTGGTAATTACATACTTCTATCAATTCATTTCCCCTCCTTGGCTTCAGTTTGCTCATTTGTAAAATAGGACATTGGGCTATAGGACCTCTAATGTACCCTTCCAGTTTTATCTAATATTTGTCAAACTACCCTAGGAAAGAGAAAGAAATAGAAGAAATAACTATTTGGAAATCAATTACGCTAAAAGATTAACTATTTAATTGGGGAAACAAAACATCTGTGAAAGTAATGAACAGTTTTATAGAGTAACTCAACAAATACAAACTGATTTGGGGCATTGTGCATGAAAGAATGAACAGTTAAGAGGGGGAGATAATAGAAGGCTATCTAGAACGACTAAGCTCTGAAGGTGAGGAATGTAGGGGGAGAAATCTGGGATGCTTGTAAAGTTAAGTCAGACAATTTAGATTTTAAGATGGGCAAGAAGGAAACTACTGAATGACCAGAAGTCAATGATGCATGAACGAATTGAGAAAACTTTATTATTTGGGAAGCTTGTGTCTGTGGGTTGGCTTAATGTCTGAGACTATAATAATATGCCAGGTTCAAGGGGTTGTGGGCCTAGACCAGGGCAGCTGGTAAATTGAAAACTGGTTTATTGAAAGCAATAAACTTGTTTGTCCTTCATTTCAAAGAGAACCAAGGACACAATGGTGAACTGGATTTAAATGAGATAGAGTTGTACAAAGGCAACAGCTTCACTCTCTCTTCCAACATCATCAAAATATAGCAAGACAAAAACAGTCAGAATGACTGGAGGTGACTTGGTATGAAGTAGATGACTTTTATATCTTCAATGTCTGGCCAAACTCTAAGTGCTCTATAGAGTTTTCTTCAGCTACTTTCATGGCTATTGGAATAAATTGTTCTCATCTGCCCATTCCAACTGGGAAAGTCTTCACCTGTTTGGGGTTAACATCCTCTAACTCACTGACAGGTTTGAGGCCTGTTACCCTCAAGCTGGTTTAGCCTTTCTGCTGAGATGGTTTTACTGGGGTGTGGCTGCTGCTCATGCCATAGCTTCTTGGAGCCACAGGGGATAGTTAGATGAAGGTGGACACTGAAGATGGATGAGCAGCCTTGAAAAAGGCTTGACAAGCTCTCACACCAGAAGCGCTAGTCCTTCCTGAACTCCCCATATACCCTGAGAGATATTACAAAGAAACAGTCCACCTACTTTGGCAACAGAATAGATGTCAAGGATGAAGCAAGAGTATAGTTGAAAAATAGTGGAGAAAGAAAAGTCAAATTCCCCTAAAAAAAAATCCCAAACTCCTCCAAAAAGATCTAGAAAATGCAAAAGACTTACTCCTGATGAGGAAATCCAGAAAAAGTCAAAGTAAGTCATTTGTCCAGTCCAAGTAAGGATAGGGAATCAATCAGTCAGAGGTCTGTGGACACTTGAGAACAGGGTCAGGCCAGGGACCAGGTCAGGCTCACAGAATATTCCAGACTCAGGAAGAGGTTGTGAAAAGGGCAAACAGAGGTCTCAGACCTCAACTGGGAGTCCTCAAACCCCTACTAGGGGGCCCCATAACAAGGACAGGTGACAAATGGCAGCTTTGTAGCCCACTATCCAATTCTAGATCACAGATCCAGGCAGACTGAGGAGGGGACTTGGGCCTAGGGGTGGTGTTCCCTAATAGGGAGACCCCAGGCAGTGAAGTGAGAAAGGAGGAAGTTCAGAAGAAAGCAGCAGCTATATGACTCAGACTCCCCAGGAGCAGAGTAGGGTCCCCGCATCTAGCCCAGTCTAAAGTCTGCAGAGAAATAACTATGGTAGGAATCCCAGAACAAAGGGAAGCCTACAATTACATCACTGAGCCAACAGAGCTTTCCAGCTGGCTGATACAGGCTGAATTCAGCAGTGTTCTGCTGTTACCAAGCTCTAAGACCAGGTAAAGAAATTAAAGAGTTCAGACGGGGAGGGGCAGGGCAACAATGAGGTCCTAGATCTAGGACCTTTAGGAGCAATGAAAGCTTGTAGATCCCCAGGCTGAGCAGTTTCTGAGAGCCTGGCACAAGATACTGACCACTACAAGAAAGCAGCGCTAGGACCGACCCAGATATTCCCTCTAGAATTCTGGCAGAGCCCAGCTCTACCACCAAGTCCAAAATCAGGAAGTAAGCTGGAAGAATGAGCAAACAATCCCATTATAAATGACTATTGTGGTGACAGGGATGCTCAAGTCACAAACCTAATAGAGGAGGATGATTTCAAAACATCTACAAGCAAAGCCTCAGAGAAAGAAACAACTTGAGCACAAATTCAACTTTTAGTCCCGGAAGAGATGAAGCAAAGATTTTTTTAAAAGTTTAAAATTTTTTAAAAAATTAAATGAGACAAAAATAGTAAAGAAATGGGAGCAATGGAAGAAAGAATAGGAAAGGGAATTAATAGCTTGGTACAAAAAGTACAAAACTTTAGCCAAGGAACAAACTCCCTGAAAATTGGAATTAGTCAAATAGAAGTCAATGACTCCATGAGACAACAAGAAATTAAACTAAATCAAAGTCAAAAGACTGAAAAATAGAAGAAAATATAAGGTATCTCACAGGAAAAACAACTAACCTGGAAAATGGACTGAGGAGAAACTAACAATCATTGGACTATCCGAATAGCATGACCAAAAAAAAACCCCTCAGACATATTTTAACAAATCTTAAAGGAAAGCTATCCAGAACTCTTAAAACCAGAGGGCTAAGTAGAAATTGGAAGAATCTTTTGGCTACCTCCCAAAACCTCAAAATGAAAACTTCCAGGAACAAAATCCAGAACTTCCAGGTAACAGAAAAAAAAAATACTGCAAGTAGCCAGAAAGAAAAGAATTCAGGGATTGAGGAGCCATGGTCAGCAGTATAAATGATTTAGCAACCACCACTATAAAGGAATGAAGTTGGAATACAATGTTCTAGAAGTCAAATGATATAGGCTTACAGCCAATAATAACTTACCCAGTAAAATGGAGTATAATATTACAAGGGGAAAAACATACCTTTAATAAAATAGAATACTTCCAAGTATTCCTGATGAAAAGACCAGAGTTGTATAAAAACTTTGACATTCAAACACAGGAGTTTAAGAGAAAAATAAAAAGGAAAACATGAAAGAACAATGATAAGGGACTAAGCAAGGATAAATTGCTTACACTCAAATATAGAGAAATGATACACATATCCCCTATGACCATTATCACCATCAGAATTCATAGACAGGATCTAATTCAACAACAAATAGAGCTAACCAATACCTACTGTGTTAGTAATATGTTAGAAACTGATGGGAAGGCAGTTTAGATCAGGGGGCCTCTAAATACTATATAAGGATCTCTTAGGGACACATATTGAATTGACTTTGTCTCACTTGTATTATATTTGATTTGATTTTGTTAGATGTTTCCCAATTACAGTTTAATCTGGTTCCACTCCCAAATGTTACTTTTGTCTGATTTAGACGTCAAGATCCCTGCCTTCACATGTCTTAGGAGTAAATAATTATAGATTTAGAACTGGAAGAAACTTTGGAGATAATCCAGTCCAGGGGTTCTTGACTTGGGGGTCCAAGGACTCAAAAAGTATGGAGATAGATCTCAGAAAGCTTTTAGATTTGGATGGGGGAAAATTTATACCCATTTTCATTAACCTTTTGTTTCCTTTAGATTTCTGTATGTTTTATTTTATGCAGTTAAAAATATTACTAAGAGGTTCATAAGTTTCATCAGATTGCCAATCCGTTCATGGCACAAAAAAGGTTTAAGGACCCCTGAGCTAGTCCAACCCCCTCATTTTACAAATGAGGGAAATGAGCTCCAGAAAGGCTGAAAGACTTTCCCAAGGCTACAGTTAGTCAGAATTTGAATGCAGATCCTCTAACTATAAATCCAGAATTCTTTCCACTGTACCACACTACCTCTTGTTCTAGTAGTAAGCATTCAGCTTCTTCTATGAACTCAAAAACTTGTGATTTTGTTGAAATGCATATTCCCTCTCCCTATGCAGAGCATAACTGCTCTATGTGCTAGCAGCTGGTCTTCAGGGCTTGGTGTGTTCTAAAAATTCATCATCATCTCATGGCCAACTTGATTTGGGTTTGGCTACCTGAACTAGTCTTGGAAAAAAGATACAGGATTTTGTTACCAGGCCTTTCCAGTTTAGTAGGACCAGCTTTTGCAGTTGGCTGGCACACTCTCCAGAAACCGAGAGTCACCTCTGTACCACCCACAATGAGGAACATAGTAGAGCTCCAGTAAGGACTGGGGAAGTGTTCAACGTAGATACAAACAATCATAATGCAAGAGGTACAAACCAAGTGCTACATGAAATGTGGGGAGGAAAGGTTCATTATTAAATGAAGGAATCAGGAATGTCATCATGAAGGTGACATTTGAGGTAGGCTCTCTTCAGTGAATTTTGTAAAATGCCTCAATGACCCTCTTTTTATTTTGGCCACTCTAGCAATATCCTCCTTTTTGCTACCACATTCCCCTCCAGCAACAGAAAAGGAAAAGAAAAATTGTAATCAATATACATAGTCAAGCAAAAGAAATTCCCACATTGATCTCATCTAAAAATTTGTTTTTCTGTACCTTGAATTCATCCTCTCTCTTTGTCAGGAGGTGGGCAGCATATGGCACCATTCATCCTGTGGAACCATAGAGAGTCACTGTATTGATCAAAATTCTTAAGTCTTTCAAAGTTGTTGGAATAGTAGCATTATGGAAGACTTTGAATGTCTTCATTCAGTAGATGAAGCAGGAAACCACTGAAGTTTGGCAGTGGGAATTAAAAGAGAGAAAGTGGAGGCAACAAGCCTAATTAAGAGGCTACTTTAATAGTGTAGATGAATGGTAATGAAAGTGGTAGCCATGGTTATAGAGAAGGGGGACTGTTGAGATTTTGCGAAAGTATAACAGATAAGATCTGATAACAATGGTTTCAACGATGGATGAGTCCTATTACTACTGAAAGAAACAGTAAAACCACAATAAAAGAAAGCAGTATTGATACTAGAACTCTAATCAATACAGTGACTATTCAGGACTCCAGACGACTGACAATGAAATTTGTCTCGCTCTCCTCTTGGCAGAGAGGTAGAGGACTACAGGTACAGAGTGAGGAATACCAAGTCAGACAGGACTAATGTGATTTGTTTTATTTAACTGTTCCTGGAGGGAATTCTGTTGGCGCGGGGGTAGAGAAAGAAGAATGGGCTTTGAGGCAGCCATGATATAGTGGATAGAGTACTGGACTTTGAATTTGTAAGACCTGTGTTGAATGCCCAACTCAGACACTAGTTAAGTGGGCTTATTTAAAAAGGATCAATACAGTTTTTTTTTTTTTCAAAAAAAAAAATACTACAGTCATAAGGAAGAAAAAATTCAGGAGAATTAAGTGTTGGACATGTTGAGTTTGAAGCGTCAGTTACTTAGAGGGCATTGTAAGTGTGGAACTTGGGAGAACATAGCCTGCATAACTTTCCTAATTATCACCATGATCCTACCACTTCTTTGTTCAAAAGCCTTCATCTCTCTCCATCACCTCCTAAAGAGTCAAATATTCCTGATCTTGATACTTAAGGTCTTCCACAATCCTGCTATAACCTACCTATCCATCCTTACCTTACACAACTGCCTTTCACTTTATACTCCCAACAAACTGGAGTACTTTCTGTACCCTACTCTCATTCTACCCTATCTGGTCTCTGTAAGTTTGCATACTGTCTACCATGAATGAAAAGAAACGATCCTTTCTAAGTCCACAAGCTACTGAAACCCCTCCCTGCCAAGTACTTTGCCTGGATCTTTCCTTTGAACTTATCCTATTCTTCTTTGTACCAATTATCACTACCCATTATGAGCAGCTTCTCTAAGCTGCTAGAGAGTAGGTAACATATCACTTAGGAGACATCAGGGTATAGTGGAAAGAGAGCTGAAACTGAAGTCACAGGAACTGTGCTACAGAGGTGGCTTGGTTATTGTGATCTTGGGCAAGTTACTTAAGCTCTGTATTTAATTTCCTCAACTATAAAGTGAGGGAGATGGACTAGATGGCTTAAGGCCCATGTGAGTTCTGAATCTATGATCCCCATTGTTTGTCCTACATTTTCGAAGAAGACCATGATATCAGAGAAATGATGACATGACTTGCACTTGACTTTGTTTTGAGTTACCTTGTAACTCAGGGTACACTTGAGCAGTTAAGACTATTTTCTCTTTTGTTATGTTTGGTTTTTTTTAGTTTTACTCATGTTTTATCCCATTCATTTTAATTCTTCTATACAACTGTGACTCATGTGAAAATGTGTTTACTAAGAATGTATGTATACAGTCCATATAAAATTGCAAGCCATCTTGGGGAGGGAGGGGGAGAAAATGTAAAACTTTATGGAAGTGATTGTTGAAAATTGAAAACAAATAAATTTGGAGGAAAAAAGATATATTTGTTCAAAATATGACAAATATTGGGGACTGTCAAGTGTAAAAAAAATGAGTAAGTGGAGGTGAAGTTGGGGGTGGAACAAGGCCAGGACTCTAGGAAAGACAGAGATATTAGAGAGCAATTTGTCAGAAAACTCTAAGAGATAATTTGGGTCATTAAAGCACTTAAAAGTTTAGTAAGCAAGACAATTGGATATCTGTCCAGTTTTTATAGATATCAAGTAAATTGTATTTTCTTAGAAACAACGGGAGGCCTCCGTATCAAGAATCAGATTTGGATTTCCAGAGTCAGAAAAGGGAGACAGTATGGTAAGCTGGAAAGAACCCTAGGTTCGAATCTTGACTCTACTTACTTACTGGCTGTGTGACCCTGGGCAATCTCATTTCTTCTCTCTGGGTCTCTTGTCTTACGTATAAATTTAAAGGTGAGTCTTGGTGTGTGTGTGTGGGGTGTCTTTTTTTGTGTGTCATGGGCGTCTCTAGCCGTCTGGTGAAGCTCTTTCTCAGAACATTTTCTAAATAACCGAAGGGAATGATAACTTTCGGAGAGAGGTTAGTGACAATAAAATGTCAATTCCCCAGTGCGGGTTCACGAACCCCCTCGATATCCACCCCCGGTCTGTGGACCCCGGGTCATGTCCCTTCCCGTTCTAATTCCTCTAACTCAAAGCAGAGAAGGGCTCAGAGACGCAGGAACAGAACCGGACCGAGCTGGACGGCTTGGCCGGGCTGCGGCCAGCTCTCCCACGGGGCCTGTGGCCTGCGCCCCGCCTCGCGGTCATTGGCTCGGGCTGGGGATCAGTAACAGGAGCATCGAGAGGAAAGGAGTCCTGAAGGACGAGGCCCAACGGCCGCCCAACCGCCGGACACCTCGAGGCCCAAAGCAAGCGGCCCATGGGATCGCGGGGACCACGTGGGCGCACGAATCGCCTCCACAGCTTCCGAAGCTCCCCTTCCCTCTCCTCCCCAACTTTCCCAGGCAGGAATCACACGGATCACACGCTCACCGGAAGTTACCTCACGGACACTTCCTTCAGTTCGGGGTGAGAGTAGGGGGAGGAGGCAGTGACGACTACGGAGACGCGGCCCAGTTAGAATCCAACACGAAGGGTTTCCTCAGCGCATGCGCCACCCAGTACTTCAACTGGGTCTCTCCCTTACCTCACCCTCCCCTTTGCCACGTTCTACAAGGAAACGGTAAAGGGCGCGTGCGCCTACTAGCCAATCAAACCCTTCAATATCCGGGTTTCCTCCCCCCCATTTGACAGCCAATCAAAAAAGGGAAGGTGCCGGTGAGAACTACCAGTTAAAAGTAGGGAAAGAGAAAGTTCTCGCTTTAAGCCAATGAGAAATGTGGGTAGGGCGTGAGCGTGATTGTTTTTAACCAATCATAAGGAGAAGGGGGCGAGTTTCATTTTGCAGCCATTCAGAGACCCACCATAGGCTTAACTTAGCAACCAATCTGAGGGGGAAAATGGCAGGTGCCCGAGTCCGTTTGCCAATCGGTGCAGGGTGAGGGCGGAGCAAGCGCGCGCGCGGAAGCCAGTGAGAAGTGGGAGGTAGCCGGGCGCGCACTCTAGGGGACGGGATCTATAAAGGCAAGGCCCCAAGACCACAAGCGCGCTTTCAGCCCTTTTCTCAGTCCTAGGGAGGTAACCGTAGCACCTCTAGCCCCACCGTCCTCCTTCGTGCCCGCCCCTTCCGCGTGCCTACGGCCTACCGCCGCCCGCCGGGCCAAAGAGAGACATGCTGAGCCGTACCTTGCTCTGCCTAGCCCTGGCCGTGACGGCCGGGGTCCGCGCTGACGCCCCCGAGGAGGAGGACGACGTCCTGGTCTTGAAGAAGAGCAACTTTGAGGAGGCGCTGGCGACCTACGAGTATCTTCTGGTGGAGTTCTGTGAGTGCCGACACCCCGGCCCGGTCCTGCCCTGCCCCGCCGGCCTCGGCCCCCTGGAAAGCGAGCGTCCCCCTTCTCGGAAGCCGGCAGGCCGAGGGCGGGCGTGTGACCCAGGGGCCTCGGCGGCGGCCGCAGCTGAGCCGCGTCTCCCCATCGCAGGGTGGGCGGGGGTGGGTGGGTAGGTGGCGGCGAGCCGCATTCATATCCGTTGAGATCAGCAGGAGTGGGGGACCCGGGGTTCCCGAAGAACCCTGGCGCCTTGACCCAAGTGAGCGTCGTCCCTTCTGCCCCCTTCCCCTTCTTGGGCACGAAGGGTCCGCATGGACGAGCCCCCCCGCCCCGGCCAGGTCTAGTTCTACGAGGACTCCGGAGTGACCTAGTCCTTCTTCCCAAGTTCTTTGTTTCGGGGGGTGGAGGGGAGAAGGGTATCCCTTTAGAACCTCCGAACTTGGGGGCTACAGGTCCTTCATTTGTAGTTGTTGACGTTTTCAGCATTCAGGCCACCTCGGAGGAAATAAGAAAAGTCTCCAAAAAGCCACTTTTTTTTTCTTGAAAAAAAGCATTGACCCTCCCGTAAGGAGTGTTTAAACTCAAGCAGCTTTTTCTGCCCGTTACAGTTTATTCTTAAGGTCTACGTTGTTACATTCAGTAACTTCTAAGGTTACTGATGGGCCAAGTTAGGTGTCTTTTTGCATGAAGTCTACATGACAAACTTCCTCTGTACGCATGAAAAGAAGAGAATCAGCTTGTTTAGGCAAAAGCAAATGCAAAAGATTTGTTTCATGGTTTAATGCTCCACTGTCACCTGGATGTTTCTGCCCCTGTTAATTTATGGTATCTATCTTAAGAGGAGCGAAAACCAGAACCTGAAATTTAGTTTGTGTTGTCATGTGAGCATTTATCAATCTATTCAGTGGCAATCAAGCGGTAATAGTTGCTAACTTGTGATACAAAACAGTGAAACAAATTGTGAACGTAATAAACTTGAATGATGTGCTACATTTACAGTTTAAAGGTAATTGTTTCCTTTGGGTGCAACATAGAACCAACCAGTGAGGAACTTTGAAAAAAAAATAGGGATAATAAGGATAAAAGATGTCATCAAAGAACTATGTGATAGAAAAAGAAGATGGGCTAGTCACAAGGTGTGCAATCGAAGTGCTATACTGGTGCTCCTGGTACATCAGGGGAAGTCCTCTGCCATGTTGACTAAACCCCCTGTGGTGAATTTATGGGAAGACATAGACTAGAGTTTCACAGAATGTAACAGGTATGGATGAGTTGGGATCACAGAAGAAACTCAAATATCCTGGATCATTTGAGCCCTACTGGGTAGATGACTAAAATGTGAATGGTCTGAATTTTTAAGACGATGGCAGTGACTTCTAGGTATAAGTTTTGTTTTTTTTTTCCCCTAATCACCTGTTGATGATTAAAGCTCAAGTCTTGTACATACTGGCAGACCTGGGCAAATCACTTCCAGGGGCCTTGAACCTTTGGCCTCGAGGTCACATGTGGCCCTCTAGGTCCTCAGATTTGACCTTTGAATCCAAACTTCACATATTCCTTCAAAGGGCCACACTTGAGGACCTAGAAAGCCCCACCCCTGCCTTAACCTCACAAGTCTGAAAGACATTAAATTGCAGAGCAGATACAGAAGTGCATTAGTATGAGTTTTTCAAAGTCATGGAATGTGTGTGTTTGGGGGGTGGGTGTGTCTTCTCTCACACTGAAAAAACAACAGGTTTGGAATAACAAAACAACAAACCTACTTGGTTAAAAGTTGGTAATGGTTATTAAGTTTCTTAAAACCACCAGGAACCTTCAATAACAATGCAGATTTAAAGGCATGATTTTGTACATGGTTTTCATCTGATGTGAACAGTTTTTGTACTTTCACTGCTAACGAACGTCAAGAACTCATTTACCACTGTGTTAGATGGTTATTTCTGTTGAGTTTCTGTGAAGGAAAATCTATGAGAGGTTAAGGGAGCTGTCAAGAGAAATAGAACTAGATCAGGTGCTCCTGCTTAATGCTTTATTTTTCTTTTCAGATGCTCCTTGGTGTGGTCACTGTAAAGCTCTAGCACCTGAGTATGCTAAGGCAGCTGGAAAATTGAAGGCTGAAGGTTCTAAAATCAGACTAGCCAAAGTAGATGCCACTGAAGAGTCTGATCTAGCACAGCAGTATGGGGTTCGGGGCTACCCCACTATCAAATTCTTTAAGAATGGAGATACAGCTTCTCCTAAAGAGTATACAGGTAGGTCCTCTTCCTAGGAAGTGATCCAAGTTCTTTCAGGTGGGGACAGATAGACAAGTGAGGAAAAAAAACTGAGGATTAGATTTGTTACTGGGATAATTTTTCAAAGTATTTTACATGTTTAATTTTGTTCTAGCAACTTGGTGAGGTTAAGTAGGGCAGGAATAATACCTTATCCATATATATTACCTGCTACTGAGAAGTTCAAAGTACTTCATAGCTCTGATCTTTACTATAGGCCTGTGAGGATAAGATCAAGGTTGATATTAGCTCCACTTTACAGCTGGGAAAAGTCTCAAGCCAAGAGGTTGACTTGCCCAAGACTCCAAGGTGATTCGGTGATAGGAACTGCAAATTACTTTTGGACTGGGCCTAGACTTGATTGATCTTTGTATCCTTTCCTGTCCCCTCCTACTTAGGAAGTTCATTGTTGGCACTCCACAAATGCGTGTTTGTGAGATTAACCTTCCCAGACACCAAAGTAAATCTGAACTTTTTGGGGGGTTGGGGATACAGCTGGCAGAGAAGCTGAAGATATTGTGAATTGGCTGAAGAAACGCACTAGTCCAGCGGTCACTGTCCTGACAGATGTTGCTGCTGCTGAGTCCTTGGTGGATTCCAATGAAGTTGCTGTTATTGGCTTATTCAAGGTAGATCTTTTAGAACTTAATTTCAAATTCTTGTGCTTTTCTGTGTCATCCCTTACACAACCGGAACAAGTGATTGCATTCATCCTGTTGTCCAGGGCGCTGGCACACCCTAAGTAAGGAGCCTTCGTTGTGGGTGGGCACAGGGTCTGACGTTTTCATTGTTTACAGGCACATACTGCCATGCTGAACCAACAAGTCAGGAACCTTTCTCTTTCCAATATTTCTCTCCTAGGATCTGGAGTCGGAACTTGTCAAACAGTTCACATTGGCTGCAGAGTCTATCGATGATATTCCATTTGGAATCTCTTCCAACAGTGATTTGTACTCCAAATACCAGTTTGATAAAGATGGCATTGTTCTCTTTAAGAAGGTGAGTTGTTTGGCTTGTTGAACTCTAAAATGAAATGCAATTCAGCTTTGGTTTGTAGATAACAGTGCTTTTGAGCACCTTGCCCCCACTGAAGCTCTGGAACAGAGCGAATCTGAGATTCTGCGTCTTGATCAGATCAAGAGGGGATTTGTGCTAAATGAGACCTTCAAGGTAAAGGTTTTGTGTCATGAAGTCATTTTGATAGTTAATTGGAGTAGAATTATTTTTTTAAAACCACTTTTTTTTTAATTATTTTATTTGTTTTCAGGGTTCTACAATCACTTCCATATAACTTAGATTTTTTTCCCCCTCCTTCCCCACTCTGTCCCTGAGACGGCATACAATTTTATATAGGTTCTACGCATACATTCCTATTAAATATATTTTCACCTTAGTCCTGTTGCATAAGAAGAATTAAAATTAAAACCACTTTAAAGGGCAATCTGGTCTTACACAATAGCTTACTCATTGGACCTTTAGTTTCTCTCATCTTCTTACTATTTTCCATTTGAAAATTGGGGTATTCAGAAGTTGACTTCCTGCGAACTCTGGGGAAAAGTTACTATTTGTGTACTATAATCTACTGTGGGAAAAGTTAATTTTTTTTCTTTTAAAAAAAAATCTGATAGAGAATGGTAGTTGGTGGATAAACCATTTGGGAATACTTAAACCAGGGTGCAGAAGGAGAAAAAAATACAGACTGTTCTCACTTTAACTTTTCATTATGCAAATTTGATGTTAGTAAATAATTCTGAAAGAACTCTACATTACCAAAAAACACCTATGTTAACTTTGTATAGTACTATGCTTCTCCCCCCCCACAAAAAAATCCTAAAGAAAGAAAAACTTCCAAGAGAAAGCAGAAAAAGGGATGCCCAGAGAAATTGCATCTGTGAGGGCTTGGCTTGAGAACTTCAGGAGTTGAGAGAGGAGACATTTGCCCTGATCAGACTATGTCTCCTAGCAGTCCAAGCCCTAGTACCACTAAGTGTCTGTCCCCATGACAGGGCCTGTCCTCCCTTGTCTATCTGTGTCCAGCTCCCATTTGTCTGCCCCTGGTGTTCTTTTCCTCCGTTTGGTTAGGCAGGCCCCTACATGCCTGGCCATGTGTTTCTTCTCCCACTCTTGCTTTTCTGTCCTCTACCCTGATACGTTCTTGAGGTTCCCATATGTCCATGAATCATGTGCCAGGCCCTTTCCCTCCATAGCTGTGGTCCCCTTCCCTGTTCCTTCTCTCATTTACTCTCTTCCTCATGTCCTGAGCAAATTGGAATTACATAAAAAGTCACTTTTAAACTTCTTCAGAATGATGTACTTGGATAAAGCAAGAACTGTTTGTAGTACTAAATTAGAAGTGGAAAGATTTATTCGGGTGAGTTTCAAAAGAACTATGTTCCTCCACTGAATAAGTTGGAGGAAAAAATACTGAAGTTAGATCATAAGTTGACTGAAAAGAATAAGCAGTTTGAAAGTAGATATAATTATTGTTCTTTAAGGAAAAGGGAAGGTGCTTGTGTAGTTGGAGAAGGAAAAGTTTTGGTTGGCAGTTAGAATCTAGATCTAGGGATTTTTTTTTTTTTTAGTAGTGTAATGGAGGCTAAATGAAATGGAGTAAAGTTTTTCATATTCCACATTTTGAGCATATACAAAGTATATTAAAACAGGCACTCTTTTTTTCCCCCATTTATTTATTTATTTATTTAACTTTTAACATACATTTTCACAAAATTTTGGGTTCCAAATTTTCTCCCCTTTTGTCCCCTACCCCTACCCCAAAACACCGAGCATTCTAATTACCCTTATCACCAATCTGCTCTCTCTTCTATCATCCCTCTCTGCCCTTGTCTCCATCTTCTCTTTTGTCCTATAAGGCCAAATAACTTTCTGTACCCCTTTACCTGTATTTCTTATTTCCTAGTGGCAAGAACAGTACTTGACAGTTGTTCCTAAAACTTTGAGTTCCAACTTCTCTTCATCCCTCCCTCCCCACCCCTTCCCTTTGGAAGGCAAGCAATTCAATATAGGCCAAATCTTTGTAGTTTTGCAAATGACTTCCATAATAGTTGTGTTGTATAAGACTAACTGTATTTCCCTTCATCCTATCCTGCCCCACATTGCTTCTGTTCTCTCTTTTTGATCCTGTCCCTCCCCAAGAGTGTTGACCTCGAATTGCTCCCTCCTCCCCATGCCCTCCCTTCCATCCTCCCCCCAACCCTGCTTATCCCCTTCTCCCCCACTTTCCTGTATTGTAAGATAGGTTTTCATACCAAAATGAGTGTGCATTTTATTCCTTCCTTTAGTGGAATGTGATAAGAGTAAACTTCATGTTTTTCTCTCACCTCCCCTCTTTTTCCCTCCACTAATAAGTCTTTTGCTTGCCTCTTTTATGAGAGATAATTTGCCCCATTCCATTTCTCCCTTTCTCCTCCCAATATATTTCTCTCTCACTGCTTGATTTCATTTTTTTAAGATAGGATCCCATCCTCTTCAATTCACTCTGTGCACTCTGTTTCTATATGTGTGTGTGTAATCCCACCCAGTACCCAGATACTGAATAGTTTCAAGAGTTACAAATATTGTCTTTCCATGTAGGAATGTAAACAGTTCAACTTCAGCAAGTCCCTTAAGACTTCTCTTTGCTGTTTACCTTTTCATGCTTCTTTTCATTCCTGTGTTTGAAAGTCAAGTTTTCTTCTCAGCTCTGGTCTTTTCATCAAGAATGCATGAAAGTCCTCAATTTCATTGAAAGACCATTTTTTCCCCTGAAGTATTATACTCAGTTTTGCTGGGTAGGTGATTCTTGGTTTTAGTCCTAGTTCCTTTGACTTCTGGAATACCCTATTCCACGCCCTTCGATCCCTTAATGTAGAAGCTGCTAGATCTTGTGTTAGACAGGCACTCTTAATAGAATTTTGTGGCACAAAAGAGTGTAAGATATGGTCCTTCCTAAAAGAATACCCATAGAAACTTTTTATAGTGAAAATGAGTTGTTTGCAATTTGGGGACAATTTGCTTTAGTAATCTTACTATAATTTCCTATTTCTATTAGATCTCTTCCTGAGGAATTCTTGATATAATTTCAGGGACAAATGGGCAAGGTTCTCATGGCCTTCCTAGGGGGCATTGTTTAATAGAGCCACTGATTGTTGGGAGAAATGTGTTTAGGAAACATTTAATTGAATTTAAACATTTAATTGGAATTAGACCTAATTGGAACTTCAGTATTTTTTTCCTCCAACTTGTTCAGTGGAGAAAGCTCTCCAAACCAGATACTTCAAAGTATTCAAATTTAAATTAAATTACATTTAATTGGAATTCAGTCTGAGATTTACTAAATACCTGTGAAGGAATTTGGACTGCAGTGGTGTTATCTACCCCTGTGGATGGAGTGATGATGGTGTTGTAAGGAAGGGGACCAGTGTGATTGAATGATGTTTTTTAATTTAACAGAACAAAATACTTTGGAAGTTAAGATTTTTTTTTTCTAAGTCCGGAAGGATTTTACTGTTTGAACTATTGAAAAGTGTATGAAGGAAACATCAAGAATTATAATTTCTTCAGAAAAGTCTAGTGCAAATTTCCTCTGATAACATCTGACTCATTGGTTTTGGCATCCATTCATTGACTTAGATTGTCTAATTGTTTGATGTTTGCAAATCTTCCTAAGGAGATTGTAGGCTTTTAAGGCAGGGACCCTTTCTTGATGCTTTTTTCCATCTGGGCCTAACAGTGTTAAGAACACAATAGGCCCTTGATAAATATTGCTGAATTTAATTCTGAGATTGACCACTTTTCTGATTTAGACATAAGGTTAATTAGTAAAACCTGCTTTCAGTTCATGTTAGCAGATGCCTGAAGAACAGATAACTGGTTTAGTCCATGAGCTGGACAGAATTGTCTTCTGGCAAGCTTTTTGCAGAAGAATCTGGGCCATAAACTAGTTCCAGTGAACTTTGCTTAATTAGCTATAAGATAAACTGGAGGGCAATAGGAATATAGATCTAAGGTCAAATTTTCTTCATGTAGGAAAGAAGTTTAAAATTTTGAGGGACATAGGTAGCTAAATTACTTTTTATTTTCCTCCTATAACAAGTATTTCTCTACCAGTACAATTAAATTTTAGATCCTACTTTGTAGGGAGTGCCAAGAATGTTAAGATGAAGTCATAATTGCTAGCATTTGTATAGTGCTTTATGGTTTGCAAGCACTTCTGTTGTTTGTGATCTATTCTTTTTTTTACCTGCATATACACTATTGTCCCTCTTATTCTCTGTTAGCCCCTTACTGTTGTAGTCTGTCTGGCTTCCTTACCTGTTTAGCTCAGGGATCTCTTGTGGATAAGAGTTTCAGTTGACACAACTTCGTCCCCAGATAGACTCATCATGAAATAAAACTACAATTTTTTTTAAAGGCTTTATTGATTCTTATTGTTATGTAACTATTTCACAGTACCATGCCCTTCCACCATTAGAACCATCTCTTGTAACAAAATTATAGTTAAGCTATACTTGTAGTTGACCACTACATCTGAGAGAATGGAGCTATGTTTCATCATCATTCCTTTGGAGTTAGGATTGATCATTGCATTGATGGGATTTCTTTTACTATTTGGTAGATTTTCCCCCCTTTATATTATTGCATTATTTCCTTTGTGTTACAATCTATGCTCATCATTAGTTTATACAAGCTTTCCAAAGTTTTCTGAGTTCTGTATATATATATCGCTTGTATTTCAATAATATTCCATTGCATTCATATTCTATAGTTCTTTCAACCATTCCCCAATTGGACATAAATTGTTTCCATTTTCTTGCTACCACAAAATATACTCCTAGAGATATTTTGGTAATAGAGATAGGAAGAATCTTTGATCCCTTTAGGGTAAACGCCCCTAGTGCTATCACTGAGCCAGCGGATATGAAATTTAGTTACTGTTCTAGTATAGTACTAAATTAGTTTTCCAGAATGGTTAATCAGATTCCTGGCTTCCATCAACATTGTACTTGTCATTGTTGGAGACACTGTGGGAAGACAAATGTAATCGTTTCATATTTTATTATATATGCCATGTTGATGAAACTACACTAACAATTCATAATAACGTCAGGTGGGTCTACAAGACTGCTTGGAATAATCTTTTTTTTTTTTTTGTCATATTCCATGAAGTGGCTCTTTCAATTCACTCTCATTCTTCCCACTTTAAGCAGATATACACATTATACTGAAAGGGGGAGAAAGGAGAGTAGAAAGGATGAAGCATTTATGAAGTACCTACTGTGTGCCAGGCACTATGCTAAGTACTCTACAAATATTATAGCATTTGATCTTCACAACAGCCCTGCACAGTAGGTGCTACTGTTATCCCTATTTTAGAATTAAGAAAACTGCAGACAAGTTAAGTGACTTGCCTAGAATCACACAGCTGGAAAGTGTCTAAAGCTAGATTTGAAGTCAGATTTTCCTGACTTTAGGTCCAGCTCTCCATCTACTGTGGCAGCAGCTTTGCTATAGGAATTCTTTTAGCTTCCTTCTTTTGCAGTTTAGAACCTCTCTTATTTTCCCATCTCAGAGGAAGAAGTGGCCCATCTTGCTGGGCTGACCTCACCACTTATTTTTTGGATCATGTTTTCTGTTGCCTTTGGGTATATATTGTTCCATCATTCCAACTCCCTTTGTTTTCATTCTATTTCTACCAGCTTCTTCCCCGTCTGTATTCAAATATACTAAATCTACCTTATTCTGAAACTCTTTTTTATCCCTTTACACTTTGAAGCCAGGTTATTTCTTTTCTCCTAGCTGCTAGTGCCTTCTTAACAATTGCCTTGTGTCTGTTTTATCTACCTCTGTACCTACAAATGCTTGTTTGTGTGTATTTGTACATATTATGTATATGCACACACATGTGTATTGGGTTTCCCTGACTAGAATATGAGCCCTTGAAGGGCAAGGTCTTTTTGTCTTTGTATCTCTAGAACTAAGCAGGCTAATTTATTGATATACTCCCTCCCTTACTCTACTTGCAAGAGTAGTCTCTCCACTCATTTTTCAGTACCTTCCAGTCTGGCTTCTGCCTTCCTAATTCTATAGAAATTGGTCTCATTGAGAGGTAATTCCTAACTGACAAATCCAGTAGTGTTAATTCTCTATTTGGACCTCTTTGCAGTATTTGACACTAAGTACATAGTTACTTGGAATTTTCTTCCCATGGTTTTCATTACCTGATATTCTAGATTTTTCCTGGTAAGAAAAGGAGCAATAGTTATTGCCATTCTCATTAATATTGCCAGAGACCTGACGAGAACGAGACTTTCCCTGGTCTGCTTTATGGAGGTAGCCCATTTCTACCTTCATTTGCTGGCTTTTCTTTCTGTCATCTAAATTTAATTTTTCCAAGATTCTGCCTTCTACAGTTTCTCTTTACTTTCTACTCAGTTCCTTGGCAATTTCATAGAGTCCTATGGTTTAAACTATTGCCTCTCTATCTTAACTTTGAAGTTTTTCTAGATATGACTTCTCAACTGAACTCCTGCCCTACGTTGCCAACTTGCTTGTTGAACATAGTCATTGAAATGACCTTTAATTGAAGTTAGCATTCCTTTCCACTGGTCCTCAAGACTATTTCCTTATTTTCGCTTTTCTGTTAATGGCTTTGATGTCTTATTTGCCACGTTGGTTTTCTTGACCTCAGTACTTTTTTTGTGTATTCCCTTTGCCTGGGTACTCTTTCTTTTGTTGAAATCCTGTCTGACCACATTCAGTTGGTTGCCAGATCTGATCTCTCATCTGACCCTGTCTATTCACACAGCCACCACTTTAGTTCAGACCTGCATTACCTCTTGTCTGGATTATTGCAGCAACCTCTCAATTTGTGTCTCTGCTCTGGTCATTCCTGCATGCTATTGCAGCTTCACCATCTAGTCAAACTGGCCTTCTCTCCTCTGAGTTCCTTCATCTCTATCTTTGCATTAGTTGGCCTGTGTTTGCCTCATAGTTGTTCTCTTCCTTTAATGTGCAACTCACATACCATCTTTTTTCCTAATGTCTCAGAATTTCCCAGTATCAGCTGCTTTGGATATATTGTTTCATCATTCCAGTTGCCCTCATAAACTACATTGTATTTAAGGGTTTTGTTTCTGTTTTTATTTTTTAACTTTATATTTGTGCTATAAATATTTCTTTATGTAGTTGTTTCCCCTGAGAGAATTAAGTACCTCGAAAACAGGGACTGTTACATATCCTCTTTGGCACATAGTACACACTTAAGTGTTTTGAGGCCTGCCTTAGCTACCACTTCCACTCTTATTATCCCTTCCACCTGAATGAGGTTGCTTTTTTGGGTGGAGGGAGGAACCCTTATAGCACTTTGTATCTCTTGGATGAACTTGCTTTGTGTGCTATACTTACTAGAGTACTTAGAAGGCCCTGGCCTTCTGGAAACAAAAACCAACTTAAGCAGGCATTTGAGAAATGTTTATTATTGAATTAAATTCCTACCAGACTCCCATCACCAAACAAGTTTCCTATCTGAGCTGCAGCTTCCAGTTCTAATAATCCTTTGCATGAGCTCCCATGAAGTTCTTCAGGGTGCCTTCTTCAGGGTGCCACTGAGAGCAATAGGGGGCAGAGTTGGACTGCCTTCACGATGCAGGCCTGCTATCATCCCATGATTTCAAGTCTTGAGGTAGTATTAGTAATGAGTATCAGTAACAGCAAGAACAGCCAACTTGTGTAAATACTATTGGACCATGGGCCAATTGTCAAGTGACATTCTAGAGTTGTCCTAACTGAAAGGGGGGTGGGTGGAGTGGGAGGTGTGTGATTAATTCTGAGTGACTAAAGTATTCTAGCATGTCATATATTCTATTATTCAGTGTTGATAAAGAAAGCTATTAGTTTTCCTTGGTTTTTCTGTTTTAGTCAACAGGTTACCTTTTGCTTCTTTGACATGATTTATTTAACTGAACTTTTTGCCTGGTTTTTATTAAGGATATTTCTAAGGCCAGAGATACGGGGACTTTTAAGACCTAACATTTCACAGTAATGGTATCTAGCTTCATCCTTTTATCCCAGTTCATAAATATGCTTCAGAGGTCTCATAAATTGCTCAAAGATCTGAATAGAATGACTACCTCATTTCTAAACTTCTTAACATTTCCTCTCAGTTGGTAGGTTTTTTTTTTATACCTTATCTAAGTGCACCCATTCCATATAACAGTTCATTCCTCATAAAAGTATGACCACTGTATTCTTGTGCCTTCTCCATAGGAAATTGTAGATACAGTGTGCTCTGGTTAGAAGTAGAAGACATGTATTTTTGAGGTGAAAGAGGGTGACAGATTGCCTGTGTTCCAGTTGCTCTGTACTGTTAAACCTGCAAAGAGGTGGGGTCCAAAAGACTGTCACTGTGTAGGAAGGAAAGTGTCTCTGGAGCCATAGTGGTCTTATAAATGCCAGTCTCAAAAATTAGTCACCAAATCAGCATTTTAAATAAACTATATTTTGCTTTTTGCCTTGTCTTTTTATTCTTTTTACAAATAAAAAGGTTTGAAAAGAGTGTTTTTGGACTTAGAAGATTTGATTTTCTGACAGTTATTTTTTCTGCTTCATTTGAGACTGTTGACTACTTTCTGGTCTGAGGTTTTTTTTGATAGTACCAGGTAATTCCATTTTACTAAAAAAAAAAGAAAGAATAATTTGGATTTTTATTATTGCCATGATGTAATTTTATTACTGTCATTGTGTAGTAATGACAATTATCTCAGTGGCTGGCCAAATAAGGATACTATATATGTGTGTATGGTTTTATTGATTGCTTTTGTCTTTTCATATGTATTTTACACACACACACACACACACACACACACACACACACACACACTCACACTCACACTCACACACTCACACGCACTCACTCACTCACTTATTAATCTTCATCCAAATGGAGCTCTCCTTTGTTACAAAGAAAAACAATTAAAACATCTGATACACAGGTGTCTAACAGTAAATACAGTATTCTTTGCTAGTAGGCCCCCAGCTGTCTGCAAACAGATTGCATTCTTGATCAGTTTCTCCCAAATTACTGGGTTTTTTTTCCTTTCTGCCTTCAAACAGACTCAAATATTTTCTTGTCCTTAAAAAACCTTTATCCTATCATCCCCTCAAACTATCCTATAAACCTCCTCACTTTCTCAGCCAAACTCAGAAAAAAGCTGTCTGCACTTTCTTTGTTTCCTTCATTTCAGCTTTGTCTTCTACCCTTTGGAATTTGGCTTCCAGCCTCATCACTCAACTGAAACTGCTCTTACCCAAATTACCAGTCATTTTAATTGCCAAGTCATTCTTTGCTCAGTATTCATCCCTTGGTCTTTCTGCTGCATTTGACACTATTGACTACTTTCTGGACTCTGGATTTTTTGGACACTTCTTTTCTGGGCCTCCTCTCTTCCTGACAAAGTCTCCTTTGCTGGTGCATCCATATCACAACTGTGTTTTCCAAGTTTTTTTTCCCTAGTCTCGTTTATCTTCTCCCTGTATAGTCATCTTTAATAGTACTTAAACCAACATGTATTTGTATATACATATATCCACAAAAATACATATGTATGCATCTATATACTGGTCTGCCAACTGCTAATGCTTTCCCTTCCAAACTACCTTATACTTAACTGCTTTGTATTTATTAACTTAATTCTGTATATTGTGTATATCCTTGTATCTCCCATTAGAATGTAAGTTCCTTGTAAGTAAGAATCATTTCATGCTTTTATTTGTACCCCTGGTTCCTAGCACATAGAAAGAGCTTAATAAATACTTGTTAACTGAATGATTGCATACCTCAGGGTGCTGCCTCTTCTCACACAGCCTTTCCAACATAGACTGTTCTCATCTTTTCTTTACCTTTGCTAATTTTTATGAAGTGAAGTGAAACCTGAGCTGTTTTATTTTTTTCTTTTTCTTACAATTGGTGATTTGTGACATAATTTCATGTGGTCATTTGTAGTTTGCACATTTACTCCTTTTTAAATCCTAGCCATTTATTAGGAATGGATTTTTTAGAAAATTATTTTTGTGGTTTCTAGCAGATATGTAAGCAGGAACAAGACACTGGTTAGTTATCTCTGTTAAATTTGCCCAAACTAGAAATTAAAATTCATGGGTATGTGCCTGAAGCAGTTTTACCTTTCCAAAAATTAAGAGAAATGGGAAGTTTTAGAAGTTTGCTATTGTCAGCAATAAAGGTTTAAATGTCTTTAGCTGTGAAACCTTTTAAAGAATCGTTTTTGTTAGTACCAGGTAATTGCATTTTATTAAAAAATGAAAGAATAACTCAGACTTTTAACTCCTTTTTTCCAGGCTGAGAGGCCAGCAACGTGGAATATGTTGCTGAGCCACTTGTGTTTCAGAAATAAAACTGGCCCATGCCCTAAATAAAACATTTGGGATAAAGGGATGGTGTACATTTGAACCCTAATGTACCAATGTCCTTTTTTTCCTGGCACCATAGAAAATGAGGGTTCCCAGAATTGAGAGCAAAAATAGGTGTTGCTTTATTGTGAAATGGGCTTTGGCATTAGATTGAAGTTTCTCTACAGTGAACATCTGTGCTTTTATCTCTGATGCCACCTTATACCCTGTGGGAACAAAAATGCTCTCATAAGTAAACTACTGTTTGTCAACAAATGTGATATCAGCTGTGTTTCAGTACACCCCTTTCTTTGGTTGCTTCCCTGGTAAATAGGAGCACTTTGTCATTACTGCTTATTGGTTCTTATTACCCAGAATAACACTTTCTTTGCCCATCTCCCACTGACTTGGATCTGGGGAGACTGTTCATTGACTAGCTTTAAGTTGTTGACTTTTCTTCATGACTACTTTTCTAGTTCAGTAGAACAGTGTCAAGAATTGAAATGTGCAACTTTTTCTGTGACAACTCTGCTTGATTTTCAGATTATTTCCTTATATCTGTAAGTACTTAGATTTGAGTTTGGCTAGAGTGGTAGTTATAAAGATTCTTTGTTAACTTGTTGCAAGGAATCTTGGATTCTAGGGCAAGGTATTATTAGGAAAATTTAGCTCTTAACTGTACAAATCCTGTTTTCTTTTCTTTGTTGCTAGGATCTGTAGGATACACAAAACCACTAGGCAGAGGTGTTGCCAAACTGTCCTACTGGAGAGAGCCCAGAATGGGTCAAGTGTATGAACGTAGGGCTTAACTTGTAACCCTTTTCTTTCCTCAGTTTGATGAAGGTCGAAACAACTTTGAAGGAGAGATTACTAAGGAGAACCTACTGACTTTTGTTAATTATCATCGGCTGCCCTTGGTCATTGAGTTCACTGAGCAGGTATGAGGCTTTTTGCTATACAACATATTATTAATTCAATGAGGGGAGAGAGCAAGAATTGGGAAAGTAAGAAGGATCTGTGCTTCTGTTACAGCAGATCATTTATTGCTTCGGAATCTATTCACCTGCTAAGACCTCCAGGTACCAGGAATGCTCCATATTCTCTGCTCAGACTCCTTTCATATCTCTCACACTACTTCCCTCCTAATCCCTGTGATAATGAATTACTGACTGCCTAAGAGCAGGCCACTCTATTCCAAAGTCCTACTGCTATATTCTCATCCTGGAAACCTGAACTCAACCCTTCCAGTATCCCACTCTGCTCCTATCTTCCCCTTCCATCATCCCCCTAGAATTCTCAACTGATGAGACTGAGTAACTCCCAGTTGACTCTGTCTTTTCAGTGTCCATGACCTGGTTTTTCTTCTACCTCAGCTACACATTGGGATAGAAGATCACACTCTGATTTTTTACTGTTATTCACAAGCCTTCCATTTCTGTGTTCATAACCTCCAAAATTCCTTTATCAGATAATAACCTCTTGTCAGTCATCTCATGCTATGCCTTACCCTTCCTAAAGCCATTTATTTTTTTTGTACTCACAGGACCTTCAATCCCTCCATTTCTCTGTACTCTCCCAGGGTGTCATTCCTACTCCAACTTCACTTTTCTCCCCCAATCTCAATTCATAGTTAACTAGTTTTAACTCTGCGTTGTCTTTTATTCTCAAAGCTCTTTGTCCCCTTATCCTGCTAACACTGATGTCTTGCCAGACCCCAACCTTGGGTTACTCCCATCACCTGCCTCCTCAGCTTCTATTCAAGTGCTCATGAATGGAGGTAGAGGAAATCATGAGCCAAGTTGAGAAAAACATTATGTTCTATGATGCCACTGGAGCCCTGATAACCCTGAAGCCCCTTTAGATTTCATTATTGATTCTGTATTTTAATCCCCACAGATCAGATTCCAAAACTTTTCTAGTCTTAAACCATCTCCTTTCTCCACCCTCAGCTAAGGACTTTGCCTCATTCCGTTGAAAAAATAGAAACTATTCACCATGAGCTCATCCTTCTCCATTTCACTATATCTTGAAATCCTTTGTTCTGACTCTTCTATTCCATTTTCTCCTTTTACTCCAGTCTCTGAAAATGTGACCTTAATTGCCAAAGTCAACCCTTCCCGCCTTCTCTATCAACTTGTCCACCCACAGTAATCACCTTTGTCTAATCTTCTCCTATTGCCTACAAATGTGCCCATGTCCTTCCATCCTTAAACCTAACTAGATTCTGCCATCCTTTTATATCTGCTCCCATTCCCATGCCATGCTCCTTGAAAAAGCTGTTTACACTTATTGCCTTCATTTCCCTCCTCAATCACTTTTCAACCCTGACCAATTTGACTAACGTGTCAGTTGCCGAATTGCAATTGTTCTGTCCATTGTTCCTAGTGATCCTTAAATGCCAAATCTGGCTTTTTCTGAAACCTCATACTTCTTGACCTCTCAACAGTATTTTACACTCTTGACTTTCTTTCCTTTGGGTTTCTCTTGATAACTGCTCACTTGGTTCTTCTTTTCATCTAATCACTCCTTTTCAGTCTTCTTTGTTGGATTATCACCTGTACCATGTCCCCTAATAATTGATGTACCCTCCAGACTATCTTTGGTACTCTTTGCATTCTCACTTGCTAACCTTCCATGGGGTCAGTGATCTCTAGCCAAATGATTTCTAGATCTCTGCATCCAGCCCTAGTTTTTCTCTTTTTTTAAAATTAACTTATTTTATGTGTTTTCAGTGTTTGACAATCACTTTCATATAGCTAAGATTTTTTTCTCTTCTCTACCCATCATTCCCCCCTCCCTCCCCACTCCCTTGTTCCCTGAGACCAGCCTTAGTATTTCTCATGAACTCTAGTTGATCATACTTCTAACTGAATATCCTACAGGCCGCTCATACCCCATCCCTCTTCCCTTTTATGTCATTCTTTCAGTCTCCCTGTTTCTTAACCTCAGTGCTGTTCTTACTCTCCCTCACCTGAGTTGATAAGTATTTAATAAACACCCACTCCCTGTGTGCCAGGCACTGGAGATACAAAATTCATGCATCCGGTCACCAAGTCTTAGCATTGCTAACACCTCTTAAATCTGACCCCTTCTCTTTTTTACCTTATGACTACCCTGTTTCAGGCCCTTATTATTCTTTCCTGGATTATGCAGTAGCCTCCTAATTGGAGTCCTTACCTCTCAGCTCTTTTCTTCAATTGATCTCCTCCGTATTGTTACTATGATGATTTTCTGAAAGCACAAGTCTGACCATGTCATTCCCCTACTATGTAAACTCCATTGGCGCCCTATTATCTCTAGGATCAAATCTTTTCTGTTTGACATTTAAAGTCCTTCACAACTTGATTCCAACCTACATCTCCCCTTCCTGTACTTTTCAGTTAGTCCAAATTGGTCTTCTCTGTTTTTTATACTTGGCACTCCATCTATTTCTCTATACCTTATAACCAGCTGTCCCTCTTACCTAGAGTGTACTCCCTTCTCACTTTTGCCTCTTAAAATTCCTTGTTTGCATCAAAACTTGACAAAATCCTACCTATTCCATGAAACTTTTCTTGACCTACCTCCCCTCAAATTGTAATTATTTTAAACGTGCCTATTTGTGTAGGTGTTGACTCCCACTTCAATATAATATAAGACCACTGAAGTCAGGAACTGTGTTTATTCTTTGTATCCCTGGGGACCTATCCTGTAATAGGTCTCTTGATTGAGTCAGTTCTTGATTGAGTCCATGTAATTGGCAATTCAGAACTGATTGCTGAATGACCTGTGGTTTTCTAAATGTCTGAATGACAGGAGAAGGCCCTGAATGGAAAGTGCATTCAAAAGAGTCATTCCATTTTCTCCTTTTCTTTAACATGTGTTTCTGTGTTAACCAGACGGCCCCCAAAATTTTTGGAGGTGAAATCAAGACTCATATCCTACTGTTCCTGCCAAAGAGTGTTTCTGACTATGATGACAAACTGAATAACTTCAAAAAAGCAGCCGAAAGCTTCAAGGGAAAGGTATGTGACTTTAAACAATGATATTGTAAAGTAAAAGTAAATTCTTAGGGGAAAGTGATAAAGCAAAGAAGTCTGGGTTTAGAAAAATGGCTCCTCACAATGATCTTTCCTTGCATTCTGACTCAGTGGGTAAATGCTTTTACCTGCTGCTTTGTGTCCAAAGGGGGAGCCAAGATGTGAGGAAGGAGAACTAAGGGAGGAGCCCAAGAGGAGGTTTATGAGGTTAAACAAATTTTTTTTTTAAAGATAAATCTGAGTCCCAAAAGACAGCAGGGAAGGGTAATCTGGGGAGTTTATACAAAAGGAGAATATAGAAGCGACTAACCAAGGAGAGACTCAAGATGACTACTTGCATTGGATTTAGCTGAAGAAAACAAGACCAAATCTGAATAACATATCAAATCTCTTGATAGTGGGCCCTAACACCTGCCTCATACAATTCAGAGGAATATTTTTACAGACTTATCTTATAAATACAAATATTTAGTAGATCTAGATATATTTTTAGAAAGGAAGGAATCCTACCTTGCCTGAGGTAAAATCATGATAAGATTTATTTTTCTGTACAATTAGAAATAAATGGAATGTTGATTAAGGAAGGCTTCAGTGGTTGTCTTATGTGACAACTTAACATTCATGTTACATTATTTACGTTATGTTAATTTACATTATATTAAAGTATAACAAACTGATAACAGTTTGGAATCATGACTGGATTTTAAAGATTTACATTTTAATTGCTATCTTCTGTATCCATATTGTCACTGAAATTGTTTGCTAAATAAAATTGCTTTTTACTGTTATACATCTTTCCCAACCCTACCCCACTTCCAAAAAGATGTTTAATAGTTGTCAAGGAGCACTAATTGTGAGTAGCTTAGTGCTTTTGCTAGGCTACCTTGTTCCCATCTCTGCTAGGGAAATCTTAATAGGAAATCATTTTTTAAAATTCCCTTTAAAAAAGGGTTGTGCAGGCATTTATTTGCTTATTTTTTATTTATTTCTTATTGTTCATTTCTGAAGAATGGAGGGATGAAAGGGAATGTGTGGTTCTTTAGTACTTTTTTCATACTTGCCATTTGGTGTGCTCTGGGAATATTAGATCCAAAGTTTAAACAGGGGAACATAATAACTTTTTTAGCATGAACTTGGCCAGGGAAGGCAATTATTATCTTGAATAGCTCAAATCTTTCTAATGTCAAAAATCTTTCTTTTGTTCCCAAGATCCTATTTATCTTCATTGATAGTGACCACACTGACAATCAGAGGATCCTTGAGTTCTTTGGCTTAAAGAAAGAGGAGTGCCCAGCCGTCCGCCTCATCACTTTGGAAGAAGAGATGACCAAATACAAGCCCGAGTCAGATGAATTAACGGCAGAAAAGATAAAGGAATTCTGTGACAGATTTTTGGAGGGTAAAGTCAAGGTAATAGAGCTGAAAGGAATTTTGTCATAATTTTTACAGATGAGGAAACTGAAACCTAGATTTTTTTTTGATGATTTGGCTTAAATAGCATAAGTACAAACCATATGTACAAACTCTCAGAGCAAGGTCACCATAGCCTTTTGAGCTATCTTTACCTCAGACCCCCTGCAGCTTTTTGTAGAGTATCTACCAAACAGTACACAGAGTAGCCAAAGAGCATAGCCCATGAGACTAGATGCAGCAATGCCAGCATGAAAATAACTTCTTTTAATATACAGTAACCACAATGAATCTCTCTTGCTAATGGGCTGCCCAGGCATACATTAAAGCCAGTTAGCTGTCTTTTAACCAGCGTTCCCATATCCTCAGAAAATACGAAGGTTTGTGTCCCTCATTTTTCTGGGTAAACCTTTGCGCCATTTGACCCCCTTGTAATTTGCAGTAATTGTTTGGCCAATCACCTGCATGTTCAGGCTTATCAGCTGAACCATAGCATGCTATAATCCCCAGTTAAACTTCGGGTGCCTCCTGCTCAGGCTGCTTCTTTGTGATAGAGGAGTAAAAAAACCAAGATGGAGAGAAGTCTCATTTTTCACCCACTGAGTAATAGCACTTTTAGTGTAGTGCCCAGGGGACTTCGGGAGCACTTGTTTATTGTTGGTTCCCTATATATGTTTGATTTTTAGCCCCACTTAATGAGCCAGGACCTACCTGATGACTGGGACAAGCAGCCAGTTAAAGTTCTGGTTGGGAAGAACTTTGAGGAAGTTGCTTTTGATGAAAAAAAGAATGTCTTTGTGGAATTCTGTAAGTAGATTTGTTATTTTTTCCTTTTACAATATAGAAAGGCCTAACTGGAATAGCAAAGCATAAGGGTCTGGGAACACTGGCCTCCTTGTGCTGACTGTTGACCTGTCATCTTTACAGATGCTCCCTGGTGTGGTCACTGCAAACAGTTGGCTCCCATTTGGGACAAATTGGGAGAAACTTACAAGGATCATGAAAGTATAGTCATCGCCAAGATGGACTCAACAGCTAATGAAGTAGAGGCAGTTAAAGTCCACAGTTTCCCCACATTAAAGTTCTTCCCTGCAAGTGCTGACAGAACGGTAAGGATTTCACAGCAGAGAGAAATGGGAGAGGGGAAGGACCAATTGCAATGGGATGGCTTTGTCCTTGACCTTGAAGTTAATGTTGGGTGGGAGGTTGGGGAAGGAAAAGGAAGAGCTACTTTTTATCTTTGAAGCTAAGATGTGTTTCTGAGATTTGGGGTGGGGGAGGGATCATGGGCTGGTTCAGACTTCCTTCCATGCAAATGATGCTAGCTGTACTCTTCTCATAACCTGCCTTCCCAATGCCACTGCCTTCCCTCAAGTCCACTTGAGAGCCTCTCTATGGGATCTGTCATCCAGGGAGCCAGGAGCTAGGAAGGATCGGGTTGGGGCTGCTTGTTAGCGCAGAGGTAAGGGAGCTGGGAAGGGGCCTTTTGTTGGTGGGGAAGTAGTGGAAGAGCTATAAGTGGGGGTGTGGCTTTTGGTCTTGGTACCCCACAGCAGAAGCTCTTTCCCTTGTGGGTTAATGGAAATGCATATTTCCTGAGCTCCTTGACTTTGTGTAGGAAGGGAGAGGTTTTGGGGGTAAAAAATTGTTATAGGTGGGCTTCAGGGTTTGGATGGGTATTGGTTTCACCTTCCCTTTTTCCCTCCCCTCCTCCTACAGGTAATTGATTACAATGGAGAGAGAACTTTAGAAGGTTTCAAAAAGTTCCTGGAGAGTGGTGGACTAGATGGGGCAGGGGATGATGATGTAAGTATTTTTTTCTTTTGAGTACCAGGATAGATCCATGTATTCCTTTTTTAGTGAGAGAAAAATCTTTTGATTTTTTTTGATGAATGTGTAGAATCCATACTCCAAGAGATTATCCTTTCACACTATGCCATTCCCTCCATGAATAGTTCTGATCTACAGACTTAATATTGGTGCCTTAAGAGTTTGTCCTGCTAGGAGGAAACCATTATGTCCCTTGCTTCCCTGGCTGTATTATAAACAGTTCAGAGATGATGGAGTTAGGACAGTTTTAGACATGTTTTGGCAGAAGGCCCTGAATCTTAGCACATTCTTTAAGTCTTTGCAGTTCAAAGTGCTTAACACTTACAAAGCTCTAGATGATTGAATGCTGTTTACTTTAATCTTAATGAACTGGATCTTAAGTTTGACAGTAAAATTCTAATACACAGGACAAGACAACCTTACCACCTTGCTAAGAGGCTTATTCCTTGTTCATCTCTTTTTAGAGAAAATCATTTGCTAAATTCTTGATTTTTATTTTTATTTCTATTTCAGTTTTATTTTTAGTTCCACATTCTCTCCCTCCTTCTTCCCCCATCTATTGAAAAGGAAAGAAAAACAAACCCCATTGCAAATATGCATAGTCAGAATGTGTGATTTTTAAAACCCTCTAATTGTTCTTTGAATCCTTTCTAGAGTAGCCCCACCTCATCCCACCCTGTTAACTCATGATCTCAAATAGCTTTCTTCTATCCCTTGCGTAGTATGTATCTTTGTATACCCTACTACGAAGGGTGGGGAACCCACAGCCTTGAAGTCATATGTGGCACTCTAGGTCTTCAAGTGCAGCCCTTGAACTGAATCCAAACTTCATAGTAAGAATTTTCTGCCCTAGACTGTGCTTGTCCTATCTCAGTTAAGATTGTAACCACCTTAAAGACACAAAGAAAACTAGAAGAAAAGCTTCTTTTATTCCATATCTAGAGACAGACTTATTACTGAAATAATTCTAGGCACCTTGGGGGTCTTGTGAATTGGGATAGGAAAAAAAGTCCTATTTTTATTTTCACTTACCTAACTGGAAACTTATCATTTTCTTCAATTATTTAAAAATGCTTTGAGGGAGGTGTCCATAGGTTTCACTGAACTGCTAAAGGGATTCATGACACAAAAAGGTTAAGATCCTCTGGCTGAGAGAGAGTCCAAGGGGGCAAAAATTCATCTTTCCTTTGAAAATACCTCTGCCTGAGAAAGAACTATGGAGTCTGAATGCAGAACGAAGCAGAATATTTGCTCTCTTTTTGTTATTTTCTTCTTTCTCATGGTTCCTTCCATTGGTCCTAATTCTTCCTTAGAACATGACTGATGTGAAAATATGTTTAATATGAATGTATATGTAGAGCCTATATCAGAATGCATGCCTTCTTGGGGAGGGGGGAGAAAATTTAAAACTCAAAAACTTAAGGAAGTATGAATGTTGAAAACTAAAAATAAATTAATAAAAAAAAGGAAGAAAATACCTCTGCCCAAGCCCTTTTCCATACCTAGTTTATAGGGTTTAAGAACAAAGTAAAAAGTTCCTTAATAAGATTAAATAAGAGGGACAATATAATATCTAGGTAACAGTTTTGATTCATCAAACTGAATAGTAGTCACTCTGGAGAATCATTTTTCTAAAACCATTCCTTCCTTATTTAAACACTTAAGAATTTTCCTTTTTTCCTGGTCAAAGGTAAACTCTAGAGACTGTCTTCTATTAACTGAATTAAAGACATCTTAGTCAAATCAGTACTTTAATTAATTTCAGAGAGAAGTCTATCCTTGACTGATCTCCATTAAAACTGATTAGTCATTTAATATCATGTAAGAAGGAATTTAGATCAGGACACTGTCTTTGCATTTTTTTCTGTTCAAGGAAAAACTGATTTTTAGACCAAGATTATAAAAAAAAATACTTTCTCAATATTTCTAAAAGTGGTTAATTAGGAATAGAGGAAGAGAGGTAGTGTTTTTATTGTAGCTCCCCTTAATTCTAAATACAGTAGATATTTGGGAAATCCATTTCATATATTGATCAGTTACTGAATAGATTGAGTTTCAATAATTGTTTATAAAGTCCTTGACAACCTGTCCCTCCCTATCTTTTGTTTTTTAATTTTTTATTTTAATTTTCCCTGGTTACATGTAAAAGCAATTTCTGACATTCATTTTTACACCTCTGAGTTCCAAATTCTCTCCTTTCATCCCTCGCCACTCCTACCCCCCCCCCCCCATTGAGAAGGCAAACGATTCAATATAGGTTATACGTGTATAGTTGTGCAGAACATTTCCATTTTAGTCATGTTGTGAAAGAAAACATAAACTCCAAAAAAAACCTCAAGAAAAATAAAGTTTAAAAAGTGTTTTGATCTGTATTTAGATACTAGCAGTTCTTTCTGGGGATGGATAGCATTTTTCATCATAAGTCCTTCAGAGTTGCCTTGAATCATTGCATTGTGGAGAATCGCTCAGTCATATCACAGCTGCTAATCTTACAATATTACTGTTACACAGTATATTTCACTTTGCATCAGCTCATGTCTTTCCAGGTTTTTCTGAGAGTGTCCTGCTCCTCATTTCTTACAGCACAGTAATAGTCCATCGCAATCATGTACCACAATTTGTTCAGCCATTCCTCAGCTGATGGGGAATTTCTCAATTTCCAATTTTTTTGTCTCCAGAAAAGAGCTGCTATAAATATTTTTGTACATATAGGTCTTTTTTCTTTTTTGTTTTTTACCTCTTTTGGGATACAGACCTAGCAGTGGTATTGCTAGGAGCCCATTGGCCATAGTTCCAAATTGCTCTATAGAATGGTTGAATGAGTTCCCAATTCCACCAACAGGGCATTACTGTCTCATTTTTCCCACATCCCCTCCAACATCTGTCATTTTCATTTCCTGTCTTATTAACTAATCTAATAGGTATGAGGTAGTACCTCAGAATTATTTTAATTTCCATTTCTCCAATAAGTAGTGAGTTAGAGCACTTTTTTTAGTGTGGCTATAGATAACTTTTATTACTTCATCTGAAAACTGTTTATCTTTTAATCATTTATCAGTTGGGGAATGGCTATTATTTTTATAAATTTGACTCAGTTCTCTATGTTTGCAAAATGAGTCCTCTTTATCAGAGAAACTTGCTTCAAAATTTTTTTCATGATTATTGCTATTTCCCTCCATCTTATCCTTCCTCCTCCCCACCTCACCCCTGTTTATTCTCTCTCTGTCTCTTCACCCTGTCCCTCCTCAAAAGTGTTTTACTTCTAACTGTCCCCTCTCCCAATCTGCCCTCCCTTCTATCACACATCCCCTTCTGGGCCCCCCTGCCCCTTAGCCCCTTCCCCTCCTACTTTCCTGTAGGGTAAGATAAGATTTCTATACCCAGTTGAGTGTGTCTATTATTCTCTCTTTGACCCAGTTCTGATGAGTAAAGATCATTGACTCTACCTTACCTCCCCCTTTTTCCCCTCCACTGTAAAAGCTTTTTCTTACTTCTTTTCTGTGGAATAATTTACCCCATTCTACCCTTCCCCCTTAACTTTATTTTTTTAGGTGTAATCCCTTCATATTCAACTCACATTTTTGCTGTCTGTTTACATATACTCCTAACTGCCCTAATACTGAGAAAGCTCTTATGAGTTACAAGTATTATCTTCTCATGTAAGAATGTAAACAATTTAGTCTTATTAAGTCTCTTATAATTTTCCTTTCCTGTTTACCTTTTTATGCTTCTCTTGAGTCTTGTATTTGAAAGTCAGATTTTCTATTCATCTCTGGTCTTTTCATCAAGAATGCTTGAAAGTCTTCTGTTTCATTGAATGTCCATTTTTTACCCTCGTGGATTATACTCAGTTTTGCTGAGGTGATTCTTGGTTGCAATCTTAGCTCTTTTGTCCTCTCAAATATCATATTTCAAGTCCTCCAGTCCATTAATGTGGAAGCTGCTAAATCCTGACTGTGACTCCATGATGACTTAAACTATTTCTGGCTGCTTGCAATATTTTCTCCTTGACCTGGTTGCTCTGGAATTTGGCTAGAATATTCCTGGGAGTTCTAATTTTGGAATCTCTCCTTCAGGAGGTGATTGGTATATTCTTTCAATTTCTGTTTTACCTTCTGGGTCTAGAATATGAGGGCAGTTTTCCTTGAAAATTTCTTGAAAGGTACTGTCTAGGCTCGTTTTTTAGTCATGACTTTCAGGTAGTCCAATAATTTTTAAATTATTTCTCCTGGATCTATTTTCCAGGTCAGTTGTTTTTTCCAATGAAATATTTCACGTTGTCTTCTAAATTTTTTTCGTTGTTTTGTTTTTGTTTTATTGTTTCTTGATTTCTCATAAAGTCATCAGCTTTCATTTAATTTTTAAGGAATTATTTTCTTCAGTGAGCTTTTATGCCTCCATTTCCATTTGGCCAATTACACTTTTCAAGGAGTTTTTTTCTTCAGTGAATTTTTGTTCCACTTTTAACATTTGGCAAGTTTTTAAAGGCATTTTTATCATTGGATTTTTGTACCTCTTTACCATTTGACCTAGTCTGTTTTTTTTAAGATGTTATTTTCTTTGGTATTTTTTTGTGCTCCTTTACTAAGCTGTTGAATCGTTTTTCATGATTTTCTTGCATCATTCTCATATCTCTTCCTCTCTTGATTTTCAAAATCCTTTTTGAACTCTTCCATGGCCTGAGACCAATCATTCATGTTTTTCTTGGAGGCTTTGGATATAAAGGAACTTTGACTTTGTTATCTTCTTCTGAGTGTAATTACCATAGTAATTTTCTGTGATCAGAATGTTTTTTCTGTTGCTTATTCATTTTCCCTGTTTATTTCTTGCCTTTAAACTCTTTGTTAAAGTAGGACTCTGCTTCCAGGGTGGAGGGCAAGCTGTCCCAAGCTTCAGGGGTTTTGTGTAGCTATTCTCAGAAATACTTCTAGTGACCAGTAAGTTTTCAGTTCTTTCAAGGTGGTATGGTTTAAGGATAGGTGTGTTTACTACTCTCCTGGCCTGTACTCTGATCTGTGATTGACCACAAGCACTCTTTTCTGTCCTGAAGCTCTGACAAGGGTCCTTGCTCCACTGTGGGTGCAAGCTGTGGTGCGCTAGTGCTCATCCTTGCCCTGAGACTGTTACCCAGGACTGTGACCTGGATCCAAGTATAGGCAAAACAACAGAGTCTTGTCTCAGTGCTAGCAAAGAGACCCCTTGTAATCTCCTTCTAATCAGTTAGTTGTTCAACCTCTTTGCTATCGTTATCTGAAAGCAGCTTTTGGCCACTACTGATTCAGTGGCTCCCAAGGCCTGCTCCTGGTTTGCTGGGGCTGTGTCTGTGCTGGTGTAGCCTGCACTGGTCTGTGCTTCACTCTTACCTAGGTGCTACAGACCTTTCCTGCTGACCTTCTAAGTTGTCTGGCTAGAAAATTATTTCACCCTGTCCTTTTGTGAGTTCTGCTGCTCTGAGAATTATATTATGGTATTATTTAAAGGTGTTGGAGGGGTTTGGGGAAGAGTTCTGCCAAGTCACTGCCTTTTCTCTGCCAGCTTGGTTCTGCCCCCTCCCACCCTATCATTTTAGCTTTATTATATCATTCCATTCCTTGCATTTTGAAGTTGACCTTTTCTCAGTTTGTCACACACAGCACTTCCTCTTTTCTCTTTGCCTTTGCGTTGGCCCTCCTCATCTTTACCTCACTTTCTTCAAAACTCAGCTCAGAAACCACCTTCTATATGAAGTTTTTCTTGATGTCTCCCCTTCTCCCCAACTGCTAGTCCACTTCCTCTTTTGGATTTATTCAGTAGATACTTATGTAACCACACACTCCCTCATTCCATAGATTGTAAGTTCCTGGAGGACAGGGACTATTTCATCTTTGTCTTGACACAGTATCTAACATACTGCCTTTGAACATTCTATATCCTTTGTGTAGATTTTTTTTTAAAAAAATAAATCTAAAAGACCATGGGCATGTCATTGAGGTTTCCTGTAGATTGGGGGACATAATTTTTCTCCTGTTTATGTATGAATATTCTCATTTCCCATTCCATCCCTTTTATATGGTGAGAGGGGTTGGTAAGAGGAAACTGCCTGATACCTGTGAAGTATATTCATGAATTATTCAAAGACTTGAGTGATTGTTTTTATGGCTTATTAAGTGGCAATGTAAGTGAGCCCCTCAACTAACAAGAATAACCAGTCTGCTTGCTTGAATAAAGGAGCAAATGTGTATTGAGTTGGAGTAGTTGCATGTTTAGGTGAAGGTCAGTGTTGGATTGACAAGTAATCACAATTATTTTATTCTATTTAACTTATAGGATCTAGAAGACTTGGAAGAAGCTGAAGAGCCCGATATGGAAGAAGATGATGATCAAGTAGCCCCCAAAGATGAATTGTAAAGAGAACTAAGTTGACATATCCCAAAAACAAGACACTACATTATGGACTGCTCCAACCAAGCAGCAAATGCATCTGGAAACTTGTAAGATTCACATCTGAAGGAGAGTGTTGATTGAAAATCCAGGGATTTTTTAAAAAGTAATATTCTAACATGTATGTAAATTCAAATGTCCTTTCCTTTTTGCTTTTCAATTTTTGAAAAGTGAGTTATCTTTAATAGCCCAGATTATTTGGTGAGCCTCCTATTCTTTCAGGGGAAGGGGTGGGGGATGTAATGTATTTTTTTTGTACTTTTTTTTTTTTTTGTCACACGTTTTTTGGTTTGAAGCGGGTTGTAAACTTAAAAGCACATGAGTGCTGTTGTCATTACTAAACCATTTTAGTGTATGCCACGCTCATAATATCTCCTATGAAAGTTCATGTCACCCCTTTAAAAAAAATCCTGCCTGTAGGGTTTTAAAACACATTTGATAATTTAACATGTCAGGGTGTCAAACAGCAGTGTTGCTCACCTTTTAGTTAGTCTCCTCCCTGGAATTGACCATTCCTCAGTCTGGGGAGGGGCAACCACTAAGCTCAATGCAAGGACTCTCCCCTTCACACCAGTGTTACCATGGCTATATGTCCTTGTATTTTGCTTTAAAGACACTTTTTTAATGCTCTGAAGTTGAATAGGACTATGCCATCATTTGTTTTTGGGTTTTTGTGTGTGTGTGTGACAACAATCATTGGTGAAGGGGAAGATAGTTTCTGGCTCCCTTCCTTAGACTAGATCCAGAAGTAGTACCACCTTCTTCCCTGTTATGATAACGGGGTTTTGTTCCACAACTTTCTGGTGCATTGCTCTGTGAATGTTGGATTCTTTTCCAAGTGTACAAGGTTGGTTCCAAGGCCTACTTGATGCAGTAAACCAGGACACTTAAGATTATTGGGAATTGGGGAGGGCATTTGTGTGGGTATGGGCCAAGGATATTTGAGCTCAATCATACTTGATAACACTTTAAACATTTCCACCATAATATTGGAACCGAACACATTGGCCAAATAAAGTTGAAATTTTAATATTTGATGTTGCCTTTGTTTTACTAACTTTGCCTTTTAAATCCATATGTAATTAAGCCCAGAATTAAGGAGAGGGAGAGGGAGAGAGCGCGAGCCCTAGCTTAAAAACTAACATTCAAGAAATTACTGTGTGGAGAATGGATTTAATGGTTCCTAACGGGGACTGAAGACCTCCTTAGGATAGTTAATGTCATTTCCTTTAAGACTAATTTTCAACTTTTGAAATATGATGGATATGTTAACTCTCACCCCTTAACTCTTTTCAATTTGACTTCTTTCCTTATCTGAACTCTACTGAAACTGCTCTTACTAAAGTTACTGATATTTTAAAAATTTGTTAAAATCTAAATCTGATGGTCTTTTCTCAGTATTCATTCTTCTTGATCTCTCTGATTTATTAGTGTTGGTCACCTTCTCCTGGATACTCTTTCCCTTTCCAAGTTTCATGACACTACTTTCTTTTGGTTCCTTTACCTGACTGCTTCTTCTCAGTCCTTTAGGTTCATTATCTGTATTGTGCCCCTGCCGCCAACTGGGAGTGAGGTCTGTCCAGGGCCCTCTTATTATTTACACTGTCTTGGTGACCCTCTCACTTCCCTTGGTTTACAGATAGAGTTCTGCACTCTTTATCCAGGGCAAGTATCCCTGAGCTCCAACCCTCTGGGTATTAGCATCTCAGACTTAATATGTCCAAAACAGCTCAAATTTACTCCTTTGAACTTAACCCCTTTCCTGACTTCCCTTCACCCATCAAATCTCCCATGTTTACAAACTAATGTTATCCTTGACTTCTTAACTTTTCACTGCCAGATATCTAAGTTATCTCATTTCTACCTTCATGAAATCTCTTAAATTTATCTCCTCTCTTAACATAGCCACCTAGTTCAGATCCTCATCATTTTTCACTTAGATTATTATGACAGCTTTCTGATTGGTATTCTCGCCTCTTAAATCTATCTATCCCCACTCCATCCTCCACATCAGTGATGTCAAACTCAAATGAAAACATGGGCCATTTATCCATATGTGAGGATCCCTGCAGGCTTCTTATTAGCTTAGTTTTAAAATAGGTTTTATTATATTTTCATTTATTTTGTTAAATATTTCCCAATTACATTTTAATCTAGTTTGGGAGAATACACTGGAGAGTATTGGGGGTCACATGTAGCCTGTGGGCTATGTGCATCTACATTGCTGCCAAAATGATTTTCCTTAAAAGATCTGATCATGTGCTTTCCTACTCAGTATACGACAGTGGCTTCCTCCTGCCTTTAGGATAAAATGTAGAGTCTTTGGCTTTTAAAAATCTTTCATAGGTCAGCCTATCTTTCCAGTCTCATTACATATTACCTTCCCATTCTATAATTCAAACTGGTCCAGCTTTCTTTCACGATACTCTGTGCTGTTGTTTTGGAGGTCCTGAATGCACTACCTCCTTGCTTCCACCTTATAGAATTTCTTACTTCAAGATAACCACTCAAGTACCTCTTACATGAAGCTTTTCCTAAATTTTGCCCCTCAGCAACTACTAATGCCCTTGCTAACTACTTTTTCTTTATTCTGTATGTATTTGTTCAGTATGTACTTACATATGTCCATGCTTGCTCTGATAGATGGAAGCTCCCTGTGGGCAGGGATTTCTTTTTTTTGTTTTTTGGTCTATCCACAGCACCTGACACATAGAAGTTTAATAAATACTGATTTCAAACTTGATTTTGTAATAACAATATTGAATAGTCACAGTTAAGTGTCCAGTAACTTCTCATAATGCTTGTTTAATAATAGAAGGATGCCAGAGGTCATGCCTTTGAGGCTGAGTTTCAGAGCCCAGCAGAGGGTTAGCAGAGGCTGGGAGAGAGTTCCCTTATGAGAAGCCAATACTGTCACAGTAAATGAACTTGCAGCCTGAGTGCTAAAAAAGACACGCCAGGAGAAATGAATAAACAAAACACCAAATGGAATAAGTCATTGGGATTCAAAGAAAGCCAGGAAGTTACTCAGATGAAAAAAGTAACTCCTTGAGTATAGAATTGTGGATTTAAAAAAAAAAAATGACCATAGAGATAGAAGAATGGCTGGAAGAAATAAAACAATATAGTGAAATTAGAAATGAATAGGCTCTGGAGGAAAAAAATGGGGAGAGGCGAATAGATATCTTTGAACAGAAGGGAGAAAATCTTATCTAAGTAATGAACTGAAATAGAATGGAACAGTGGTATTCAGTTACTTAGAAATAAGAAATATTTCAACAGTCAGAAGATTTTAAAAAAATAGAAATTGTACAGTATCAAAAAAAAGCCTGACCTGGAATCATCAGACTCCCTGAAAACCAAAAAGAAAAACTTGGGTACCATAGTTCAAGAAATTAATAAAAGAAACCAGCTCAGCTCTATTAGCACCAAAGGGCAAAGTAAAAATAGGATCTGTTGGTCCCCTGAAATAAACTTAAAATAGAAGACATTCAGGAATGTCATAGCCAAATTCCAGAGCTTCTAAGTCAAAGAAAAAAGTGTCAGAAGCAGCCAAGAAGTACTAAGGAACTTACGGTCAGGATCACACAAGACTATGTTGCAAGTACTACAAAAGAGAAATCTTGAAATACAGTAAATATTCCACAAGCCTAAAAGAAAAATGGTGCATATAATTCTATGGGGGGTGGGGAGAATCTTTTATAGAACAGGATTTTCAAATTTTGCTGATGAAAACACTAGAGCTACGTAGAAACTTTGAAATGCGAACACTGGAGTCTGAGTAATTTGAGCAAAGAGAAGGCTCTAAACATTGAAGAAATACTTATGTCCTAATCAGCCTTTAGAGATAAATGTTCTTTCAGAATCTCTATCTTAAAGGGATACTGGAAAAGTTAAGAAATACGAACACAAAAACTGACTGGTTTTGTTGGTTTTAAGAGGGTGAAAAGGTTGAAGAAAGCATACACTAAGACTTGGAGAGTAACATTTTCATAATTTGGGTGTATGACATGAATATGCAAATAGGGAGGAAAGGGTTGGGGGAAATGGCATCTCATACTCTGAAAAGCATAAAGGGGAGTTGAACAAATGTACAAAAGTGGTGGAGCAATATACAAACCAACAAGGAAAGAAGTCGGGGTGGGTTGATGAGAGTTTAGTAGAATCAGTGGATTAGAAAAAAGTATAAGAACCATTGGTCACCCTTTGGACCAATGAGAGAGAAGTAAGGTGAGGCTATTTAATCTTAGATTACTATTATAGGTCATTCCTTTGCCCATCTTTGCAGAGAAGAGTGGGGAGAGAAAAGCAGAATGATGAAAGTAAACACACTTAATAATTAAATATGAATATGAGTGAGATGATGAACTCCTCCATAAGATGAAAGATGGTAAAATGGATTATTTGTAATTTATATGCTATGTGTTACTAAAGACTCCCCCTGAGTTAAAACAAAATGGTTGGAACAACTTATTTTTCTTCAGGTGAATTCCAAAAAGCAAGGGTAGCCAATCATGTTTTCAGACAAGGCAACAATAAAAATGAATATAATTAAAAGAGATGAAGAGAAGCTACATTGTGTTTAAAGGAACAGAACTGAGGAAATACAACATTAGTTCTTAACATAATACACCAAATAGCATAGCATCTAAGTATACAAAGGAAGAGTTCATCAAACTACGTGAAGAAACAGACAACAAAACTATTGCAGTTGGGTACCCAACAGGTTGTGTTTGGAAACAGGCAAACTTTACAAAAAGGTAAGAAAAGTTAAGGAATTAAATAGAATTTTAGAAAAGTCATGTGATAGATTTCTGGTGATTATAGATATGGGAATAGAAAGGACTATATTTCTCACCAGAATCAATCATGCTCTAGGACATAAAAGCAAACACAGAGGCATTAAACATGTTTTATTGAGCATAATAAAATTATGGTCAGAAAAAGACCTGAAAAAATTTATGCTTAAATGGTAACAAAATACATTCATCCTTATGAATTGATGAGACAAAAATAAACAATGGATAATTTCATCAAAATAAGACATTTATAAAATAGCATACTTTTGATATGCAACCAAAGCAATCCTTAGGGGAAAATTTGTATCTAAACATTTTCATCAACAAGAGGGAATGAACAGATCAATAAATTGGACATTTGTAATCCGGGGTATGAATAAAATTGATTTGCTATTTATTAGTGTCACAGAAACACCAATTAGACTTACTCTTCTTAATGCATACAATCAAACTTTATTAATCAATAATGTAAACATAACCCTTTTTAGGAACAAACTATCAACTTGATTCCTAGATGTCCTGTGTTTCATAGTTGTGCTCACAAGGTTCTTTCTCTGCCTAGCTATAAGCCTTGTGTCTCCCTCTGAGGTGTTGATCTGGCAAATCTCTTGTCAATCAGTACTGCTCTTGAGCAAACATGGAATGCTTGAATCTCAAAGTTCAGGGAACACAGGAAGCAGTTTGCATAGCCACCTAGAAGCAGACTGATGACTGGGGCCTCTGGTGGATTTTTATGGTTTTGTCTAAAGATGATTAAATGCATTTAAGTTCTTATTGGTGGTTGATTTATCTTAGCTTATGAGGAAAGGAAACTATCAAGCAAAGCTTTAGTTTCCCAGCATCATCAGTAAGTGTTTATCAGTTACTGTTTACCAAATTGTGGGGGACATATCATAAATAGTTGTTTACTAAATTTTGAGGGTTATATGTCATTGCCAAACTATAAATCTGCTTATCTTATTAGAGAAAAAACTTATGTGACAACAGTCACAAAATAGAGGCTTCAAACAAAATGGAATTGCTCTCCTTAAGTTAACATGCCTTTTCCCACTGTAGCATGCAACTCAAAATGCTAGAAATACAACATCAAAACTCTCCAATTAAAAACAAAAAGAGAAATTCTGAAAATCAAAAAAGAGATAGTTAAAACAATTGGCTTAGTAAATGGAGCACTGGACATAAAGTCAAGTAGACTTCAGTTCGTATCCAGACTCATATGCTTATTAACTGACTCTAGACAAATCATATAAACTTAAATTCAGTTTACTCAAGTGAAACTGATAGCAATGTACCTACCAGAGTTGTTGTGAGAACAAATTGGATAATATTTGTAAGGCACATTGAAAACCTTAAAGTGTTATATAAATATTAGTTATTATTAATTGAATTTATAAAAATGAGACCTTTTATTTGAAGAAAAACTAATAAAACTGATCAATAAAATGAGGAAACCCAAACTTCTAAGATCAAAAATGAAAAAAGTGAAATCAATATTTATTAAGTGCTTACTCTGTGTCAGGGACTGTTGTTAGGTGCTGGGGAAACAAAAAGAGACAAAAGATAGTCCTTGCCCTCAAGGAGTTTATAATCAAATGGAGGAGACAATGTGCACACAGATATTACCAAGTAAGCTTTATATAGGATAAATGAGAAATCCAGAAGGAAGGTACTGGAATTAAGAAAAACCCAGGAAAGTTCCCCATAAAAGGGATAGGGAAAGCTTCCTGAGATTTGAGTTGGGATTTGAAAGACGCCATGAAAGACAGCGGGTGGAGAAGAGGAGGGAGAGTATTCTAGGCATGGGGACAGCCAGAGAAAATACCTAGAGCTGAAAGACGGACTGTCTTGTTCATGGAACAAATAGAAGGCCAGTGTCACTAGATCCAAGAGTACACGTTAGGTAGAAGGTCTTTGAATACCAGAGTATTTTGTGTGGTGTTTGTTGCTGGAGGCAATAAGAAGTCACTGGAATTTATTGAGTAGGAGGGTGACATGAAAAGTCATTCAACCATGTCAACTTTTTGACCTAGCAATACAATTACTAAGCATATACCCCACAAAGCGATAAAAGAAAGAGAGGAAAGGATCCATATGCACTAAAAATATATATATAGCAGTACTTTTTGTTTATAGCAAAGAGCCGAACACTGAGGGAGTGCCCATCACTTGGGAAATGGCTGATCAAGTTATGATATATGGATGTAATAGAACATTATTGCGCTGTAAGAATGATGAAAAAGGAGAGATTTAGAGAAACTTATGAAATTTGTATGGACTAATGAAGAGTGAAGGGAACAAAAACAGGAGAGCAATTTTGTACAGTGCTCCCCCTTTTATAAAGCAACTATGAAAGACTATAATCAATACAATAACTAATTACAACTCCACAAGACTGCTGATGAATCATGTTTCCCAACTGCTGTCAGAGAGGTGATAAACTGGAGCTTCAGAATAAGATATACAATATCAGAGAACATGGCCAATGTGTAGATTTTTTTATTGGACTTTTAGTTATAGGGAGGATTTTTATCTTGCCAAGGAGAGGCAGTTTATATGTTTGTGTAACTGAGAAATAGGGGAGTAGTGGTAATGATACAAGAAAAAGAAGGAAGAGGAGTAGAAGGAGAAAGAGAAGAAGGAGAAGGAGGAGAAGAAAAAGAAAAGTATGATGGAATCATTAAAAAACTTTTTTAAAAATACACTAACCAGAACTGAAACAAGTTCAGGAGAGGCTACAACAGAAGGTCAGTGTTGTACCTACAATCTTAAATGTTAATTTAAATAATTATATACTTTTGAAAAATCAAACATGCATGTCTTCCATTGTTTGATATACTCCTCTTTTTCTGTTCCTTAAATAAACTAATATTCATGTTTGTCAAATTCATAATAATAATTAAGGAACATGTTAGAAACAATGAAAGCTTTTGTTGTACAGTAGCTAACTGGAGCCTTCAAAAATATTTCTCCTGCTCTTCAAATTATAAGTATGCTGGTTTAAGAAAATTTAATACATAAAAATTCAAACTTTTAAAATAAAAATTTTCACTTTAGGTATTTAAAAACAAAAATATATACACACAAATGTACAAAGACATATGCTCTATATATGTATATGTATACTTATGTGTGCATATACACATATATGTCTATATATAAAACACTAATACTTTAATTTGTACTAAAATTGTTACTTAAATGTTTCCGGGGATGTCCTCTATGTTTTGTGTTCTTGTTCTGGTTAAGTAAGTCCATTCCTTTTATGTATCCTTCTGGAGCTTTCTATAGCCATTGACAGTGCTGAACACTCTCTTCCTTAATATTCTCTGCTCTCTGGGTTTTTGTCATACTAGTCCTGGTTTTCCTGCTTCCTGCCTGCCCCTTATTCTCTCTTGCTGGATCTATATTCAGGTCACATTCACTATTGGGTAATTGACAAGTCTTTCTGTCTTAGGTGCTTTTCTTTTCTCTATATATACTATTTTGTTTGGCAAGTGCATCTAATTCCATGGATTCAGTTATCATCCCTGTAAAGATGATCCACATATCTATTTATCTAACCTTATCTTCTCACTTGTCCTCCAGTCTTAAATCTCTCACTGCCTATTTGATATCTTGAACTGGATGTCCTGTAGACACCTCAAACACAGCATGTCCGAAACAGCTCATCCTTCCCCAAAACTCTCCCCTCTTCCTAATTATTGTTACTTGCTAATTGTTTCCTCTTTCTTGAGGGTAACACTTCATGTTTCCATTATTGCAACAGCATTCTGGTTGCTGTCCCTGCCTCAAATCTCTCCTCACTCCAAACTTAGCTCTTCACTTAGCTGTCAAATTGAGCTTCCTAAAGCATAGGTTTGACCATGTCTCTCTCCCATTCAATAAACTTCAGTGGGTCCCTATTACCTCCAGGATCAAATATAAAACCCTCTCTTTGGCTTTTAAAGCCCTTCATAACCTAAACCCTTTCCCACCTTTCTAGTCTTTTTATACCGTACTTTGAAACCTGTGATCTAGTGACATTGTCCTCCTTATGTTCCTTGTACAGGACATTTCACCTCTCTATATTCCATCTCCCATCTCTGAGCATTTTCACTGGTTTCCACTATGCCTGGAATTTTCTCTCTTCATCTCTGCTTCTTAAGGGTACTAAGGCTTTAAGAATCATCTTAGGCTCATATCCCAACCTCTACAAAAAGCCTTTCTCTGTCCCCCTTATTTTTAGTGCTGTCCATCTCCTGATTTCTTCCAACTTTGGAGTGCAGTGTGTGTGTGTGTGTGTGTGTGTGTGTGTGTGTGTGTGTGTGTGTGTGTAGTTGTCACCTAAGATCTAAAACTCTGAGGTAGTTGAAAGGTGGTTTCTTCTGGGTGTGTATGATAAGACACGGTAAGTTGCTATAGCACATTAATACAATGCATCAGAGATTCCAGCTGTAGTTTGATATCCTCGAATTCTAATGGTGTATTCTAAGGGTTACTTAAATCTCTAGACTGTCATTTACATCTAGCATACAAATGTAATGCAGAAGGGTGCTCAGTAAATACTAGCTGTTACTCTGTATTTATTTTTTTAAGCCCTTTGGATTTTTATAACAGTCATTTCCCAATTTGTTCCCTCCTACCAATATCACCCTCTCTTGAAACAAAGAAAAATAATTTTTAAATTAAAGGTTTATTTTTTCATTCATAGAAATCTATTTTCTCATCCTCCCATCCTTTCATCACATTAAAAAGAAAAAGAAAAACAGTTGTCTTCTAACAAATATGCATAGTCAAATAAAAAAAATCCCCTTCCTGGTCCTATTATAATACACACACACACACACACACACACACACACACACATGTTTCATTCTACACCATGAATCCTTTATCTCTGTTGGCAGGTGCATAGCATTCTTCATCATCACTCCCTTAGGATCCTGGATGGTCACTGCGTTGATCATAGTTCTTAAAGCTTTCGAATTGTTTATATGTAAATTGTTCCCTTGGTTCTGCTCATTTTCTACTTCATCAGGTTATAAAAGTTTTTCAGAATTGTTCATCTTTATAATATAGGTGTGAATATAAATCATTCTTCTGGGTCTGCTTACTTTACTCTGCATTACTTTCTTACAAGTCTTTTTATGTCTCTTTAAAACCATCTATTGACTCATTCATTAAAGCAAGTAATAAGGTAAACCCTACTTATAGAGCGTTGGTATATTATAGCAAATTCCACATTCCACACCTGTTGTCCCCTCACCTCTCTACCAGGAAGAGGGAAGGGTATTTTATTCCCTGTTTTCCAGTATCAGGATTAATTACTGAATTTAATCTAAGTCTAGTTTTCTTTTAGTATCTTCAATTACATTATCTTTGCATTTATTTTAACCTGGAGTCTGATGAAATTTCAAGGTGAGTTCATTCTTGCCTTCTCCTTTTGATTTAGAATGTGTAGATAATAATCATGGCTAGCTAGGCTCCTTAGCACATTCACTTAATTGCCTGAGAAAGATGGCCACAGTTTAGCAGACAATATCAAAATATGATTAAGTTTTATTTTGCTATAGGTTTCCCTGTGTTAGGATTATATTCTAACTAGCCCAGAATAAGAAAGGCTCATTTATTTTACTCTTACCTTAGTGAGGATTGTGCTTCACCTAAATTCCTGCTAGAATTGAAGACATTCAAAAACTGGTGCTTTCCTCATGGAAGATGAGTACTACTCATCTTAGAATTACTACTACTACTACCACTACTACTGCTATTCCTACCACCACTACCACCACATCATCATTCTGATGAATATCTCATCAAGGATCCAGATGGCTTCAGGAAGGGAAAGTAAGGCTGGTGACCTTGCACAGCCCTCCCTCACTCAAAACAAAGTCAAGTGCAAGTCAAGTCATCATTTTCCTGATGTCATGGTCTTCTTTGAAAACAAAGGACAAACACAGACCACCACCACTACTACTACTACTATCACTACCACTACTACTAGATAACATTTTTATATATTTTATTCTCCTCCATATTATGTCAAAACAATTTTAAACATTTTTAAAAGTTTTGAGTTCCAAATTCTATCCCCCCTCTCTCCCTTCCCCTCCTCCCTGAGACAGTAAGCAATCTTAGTTTATACATGTGCAATCATGTAAAACATTTCCATGTCAGTCATTTTATACAAGAAGATTCGAATAAAAAAAAGAATGAAAGAAAGTGAAAAACAGCAAGCTTCAGTCTGTATTCAGATAGTATCAGTTCTTTTTCTGTTGGTATGTTTCATCATTAATCATCATTAGAGGGATTGTCTTGGATCTCTGTATTGCTGAGAATAGCTAAGTCATTCACAACTCTTCATCTTGCTGTTACTGGGAACAACATTCTCCGGGTTCTGCTCACTTCACTTTGCATCAGTTCATGTAAGTCCAGGTTTTTCTGAAATTATCCTCCTTGTCATTTCTTATAGCACAATAATAATCTATCACAATCATATACCACAGCTACTTTAGCTATTCCCCAATTGTTGGGCTCCCTCAGTTTCCAGTTCTTAATCACCACAAAAAAGACCTGCTATAAATATTTTTGTACAAATAAGTCCTCCCCCACTTTTTTATGTTTTTGGAATATAGACCTAGCTAACAGTTATAAAGCACTTTAAGGTTTGCAAAGCACATTACAAATGTCATCTCATTTTATCCTCACAATGCTCCTGGGTACTATTATTATCCCAATTTTCCACTGGAGGAAACCTAAGGCTGAGAAAAAGGTTAAATGACTTTCCCAAGGTTACACTGAGCCAGTTAAGTGCTTGAGGTCAAATATGAACTCAAGTATTCCTCACTCCATTCCCTCTATTCACTAAGCCACCTAGCTATTGATATCTCTGCCTACAAGGTATTTGTATTTTGGGGGAGAAATTTAAATGAGCATAAACATTTAAATTATTCAAAGTTAAAGACTGTAGGTATAAGGGGCCACCCATTACTTAGGATTGAAACTGGACCTATGATTTCATTGAGGCAGATACATCTGCAATGTAGTAGTAGCAGTAGCAGTAGTAGTAGTAGTAGTACATCATGGTGAGTGTGTGTGTGTATGCATTAATAACAGCTTACATTTATATAAAAATTACTATGCACCAGGTATTGTGCTAAGGGATTTACAATTTTTATCTCATTTGATCCTCACATGGAAGTAGGTGCTATTATTATCCCCATTTTACAGATGAGGAAACCAAGGCAAAGAGAGGTTAAGTGACTTGCCCAAGATCACACACTTAGTAAGGGTCAGAATTTGAATTTGAACTCAAGTCTTTCTGACTCCAGGCCTGGAGATCTATATACTGTGCCAACTAGCTGTCCCAGCAACTCAGAGTATGCATGACAGAGAAAAAAAAATTGTTACTGGTACCTCTTCCCTTTGCAGAGGCAGTCAATTTGATGCACTGTTTGGATTTTTCTGGGAGTTTGTGAATTGCTAGCCAAAAATCTGTCTGGCCTACCTGGAGGATTAGTGCATTAAACCAAAAGACTGCTGTGTAGATAGATAGGTCTTTTGTATTAAGTTTTCACTTTTTTCACTCTCCTGACAACAGAAAGAAAAAAACCCTGCAAGGAGGCAGACTTTAGCTACATACATCTGGATTTTAGACCTGGCTCTGACATTAATATAGAGAATGGACTTATAAAGAGATTAATATTTAAATTTTTAAAAATTGAATATGCTAGTCTATTTTTGTTCTAAAATTATTTATGTAAAATGATGTAAGCTAAGTCACATTAGAAGTTTGTGTATTTTGGGCATAGTCAATGGGGGAATTTGTTTTGCTTGCCTATGCCTGTTTGTTATTAGGATTTTCTGTTTTTTTCCTGTGGCAGTGGGAAGGAAATTAAATAAATGTTAAGTGAAAAAATAATAAAACTTTAAAAGAAGTATATGCACATAGAGAACAAATTTTCAAAATACTGGTTTTGATTTAGTTACATCATACCTTTACTTAAAAATTGGTCACATATATCCTTTATGGGGGAAAAAAGAAATTTCAATATGATAAATATACTTTTCTTCCGATAATGTTCATGTTTTGGAAAACATTTGTTCAAAAAGTCTGGACTAGGACAAAGTATGATGGCATCAGAGGGTTAAGAGATTCATTTCTTCTTAGGACCAAAGGTAGTTTCCAATGCCAAAAAGTATTTGCATTACAATTTGTAGCACACCCCAAAGTGCTCTCTCCATCCAGGTGTCCTTAAGTCTGGCCAAAATGAGATATGCCTAAAAAAAAAGAACTTTCTTCAATTTATAGATATTTAACCATCTTCTGTTTTTTACCCTTTTATTGTATCTCATTTGATCCTTCCAACTCCTGTGAGGTAGATAGGGCAGAGAGTTAAGTTTCCACAACCATAGGAAAAAAGAATAAAAACACTATCTTCTCATCAAAGGGTTTTGTTTCAGGTATACAATGTGCAACTTTAGTCTCCATGTAATACTGGTACAAACAGTCCCCAAATAAGAAACCCCTGACTTCCAGACAGACAACCATTAGAAACCACTTTCCTTTATTACAGAGACGCTCTCTGTACCATTAGAACTGGCTGGGTTCCCAGTCCCTGATGAAGCCACATTCCCATTTGGGGCAGGTTAAGATTTGATGATTTCTGCCCCTGGGGATAGGACGACACGAGGTGGAAAAGTTGGAACTGAGGGCTCCCATTATTTTTCCAGCACCATGGCTGGATTGTAAGTTATTTGGGGACAGGAAACTTCATTTAAATAAGTACAACAGAGCTTTGCTGCGCATGCCCAAATCACATAAGACAGAAGGACCAGTGTGGGAGATGATAGGAATCTGCTTCTGGGAGGAGACAACCCGTTCTGCTACCGTAGAGGTAGGAGTAGCCTTTTTCCATCGGCTGCTAGCCAGAACACTCTGTGTCTTTAAAACTCCCAGACTAGAACAGTCTCACTTTCTCTTTCTGGCTGATTCCAGCACGTGAAAGTCCTGTTCACCCACAGCATGGGCATCTTGCATTGAGCTGGATGTGGGCTGAAGGGCTATGTTCCCTCTCTCCCTTTCAGGCCTCGCAACCCCAAGAAATAGGCTTGAGGTTTTGGTCTATTTCCGTTGTCCTTTTCAGTTCTAGGTTTAGGCGGCGGAATTCGAGCCAAGGTAATCTTTGGAGGCAGGGTTCCAGCCCCAAAATTGCAACAAGCATCTAGAGAGTGCAGAGGATAGAATGCTGGGCCTGGAGCCTTCCTGACCTGAGTTCAAATTTGCCTTCAGACACTTACTAGCTGTGCAACCCTAGGCAGGTCACTTAATCCTCTTTGCCTCAGTTTTCTCAACTCTAAAATGGGGATGATGATAATAGCACTTACCTTCCAGGGCTGTTGTGAGGGTCAAATGAGATAATATTTGCAAAGCTTAGCCTGGTGGCTGGCACACAGTAGGTACTTAAATAAATGCTTGTTTCCTTCTTTCCTCCCAGAGCAGTAGGGAAGGCCTGAGAAGCCACCATACTGGGAGCCCCAGGGGGCTTTGAAACTTAGTGGGATTCTGCTTATATAGGAACTGAGTTAAACTGCCAACCTAATCCCACTCTTCTCCCCATAGACAGAAGTAGGGTAAGGGGGGGAACTATGCTCCACAGGTGTTGGGGAAGAATGTTGGTACATTTATTCTTGCTAACCATTTGGAGTAAATATTTTTTTTGAAAAAGCTAATCTGATTGTTAAGTGATTAAATGAAACTGGGATGCAATGGACCCCTCCAAAATTGGAGGAACACAGTTGGTGGGAGCTTGAGCTAGTAATGGCACAGAGACTAGATACTTCTCAACTCCTGTAAAGGTACCAGAGAACCCTGGGGGAAGAGTGAAATGTAATCTATCTGGCTCTCAGGACACCTTAACAATTATTCATTGGGAGCTTGCTATGTACCAGGCATGGTGCTAGGGTCTGGGGATACTAAGGCAAAAGATGACAAAATCTCTACTCTTAAAATGCATATGTTTTATCTGGAGAGCCAACATGTACAAATACAAAGTATAATAAAGTAGGCATACAGACTGGAACTGTTATTTCATCAGTATAAAGAACTCCCAGGTGAGGAAACTTTCTCCAGTAGTGCAGGGGGGTGAGCTCTGTCTCTGCAACTTACAGTCTTTAGAGTAGGGGGTCTTATTAACCATTGTTTTTCATGGACTCCCTTAGCAGTCTGTTGAAGCCTGCAGATTCTTTCTCAGAATGAACCAACTCAGTTCAGTCTAATCAACATTTATTAAGCACCTACTATGTGCTAGGCATTGGACTGAGCTCTGGGGATACAGTAAGTAAAAAGACAGACTCTTCCTGTCAGGGAGTTTACATCCTAAAGGGGGAGACCACATCCAAAGTAAGCAGAAAAGAAGAATGATATCTTTAGGTGCATAAGTAAAATACATAGTATTATAAAGAAAAGCAATTATGTTGATAAAGCTATTAAAATATTTTTAAAAACTAATTCAGAGACCCCCCTCCCCCCAGTTAAAAGCTCCTGCCTCAGGTGTATCTAAACTCTAAATTCTAGAGCATTGACAGAATATATATAATCTATATGTGTGCATATATATGTGTGTGTATACATATATACATATATATGTATGTATACACATACACATATAATAGGGTGTGCCAGTCCTAAAATCAGGAGACCCTGAGTTCAAATTTGGCCTCAGACACTTCCTAGCTATGTGAGTCTGGGCAAGTCACTTAATTGTTTGCCTCAGTTTCCTCATCTATAAAATGAGCTAGAGAAGGAAATGGCAAACCACTCCAGTATCTTTGCCAAGAAAACCCCAAATGAGGTCATGGAGAGTAGTGCAAGACTGAAAGGACTCAACAACAACATATATGCATGTGTATATGTACATGTGTGTATACAAAAAACAGTATCCCCCTTAACATAGCTCAACAAGTGTTTGTTGATTTTTCACGAATAAGAGCAAGTTGGTATATACATACAAATCTTACAGCCTGCTTCTCTCTTCCGAGGGTTTCTTCTTTAGTTCAGAGATCAGTCTATCAATTTCCTGGTCCCCAAACAAGAGAGACGATCTCTTAGTATGAGAGATTAGCCTTCTCTTTCTGTCTGCTAAATCCGTCAGTCTCAGCAGGGATTGGGATCAAGAACAGCAAACGGAACTTGTCACTTTTCACATTAGTCACTTAATAAATCCGGCTGACTCTGAGCCAGACTGAAAGATGTCAAAGAGGAAGCCAAGTCTAAGTTGCCTGCAGCTCCAGCTACCACTGACAGCCAGTCTGCCCCGTCCCTAGTCTTTCTCCTTGCTGTAGCCGCTTTCTTTTGCAGCTTTGTTTCTCAAAAAAACAAAAACAAAACAAAAAATCCCAAACAACAACAAACAAACCAAAAAACACAAACACAGACTTATTTCCCAAAGTCATGACTATGTTGCTTTACTGTCTGTCCTCCATCTCACCTCTTAAAATAAGGAGAAAACTTAGTCATTTGTTTTAACTTCCACACTTGCTCTTTGGTTATTTTTTTACAGTTCAATAGGGCTGGAGGGTAGTTCGCCTGCAGGAGACAAGGTAGGGCAGAAAACTCTAGGTTTGGTATCAGGGAGCCTGGGGTCAGAATCTCAGTTCTTTGATCTTGGACGACGTACTTCATCCCCTAGTTATGGTTTATTACTCTATAAAAATTAAATGGTCGAATCATGTGATCGTTAGTTCCTTTCTGAACTTTTTGTATAATTTTGAGATTTCATATTTCCTCAAAATCCCAGCCTATTCATATATTTGATATGTATTTATTGCATCCATAAAAGGTGTCCTATACAATGTGAAATATAAAAATGTAAGACAATTTTTTTTTCTTTAGGAATCTTACAGTCTAATTGGGGAGACAAGATATGCACATAAACCTGAAACATTTCTATAACCAAAGTCTCTGATGAATGCCAGACTAAGTGGTATAGACAGTAGATGTTTACATGAAGACAGAGAGATGACTGGAGGCTTGAGTGATTAGGAAAGATTTTTAAAATCTTATTTTCATTGATGCACCTTAATTTCTCAATATGTCCTTCCTCTTTCTCCTGAACCAGTGAGCTTCTCTGAAACAAAGATTTAAAGAGAGTGAAAGCAGTAAAGTAAAAGTTAACTTCACCAACTGCGTCTGATTATACGCAACACCTTACACCCATGGTCCATTCTTTGCCATCTTGGCACAGAAGGGAGGGCAGTGAATTTTCTCAGCTCTTCTCTGGGCCAAGCTTGATCATTAATTAAAGAGTTGTTTCTTTTTTTGTTTTTTTTTTCCATTTAAATTGTGGTAGTCTTTGTATATATTGCTTTTCTGGTTCTTCTAATTCACTCAGCACTAGTCTTTTCATGCCGTTTTGAATTCCTCATGTTGATAGTTTCTTATGGAACAGTAACATTTCATTACAATATGCATCACAATTTTTTTAACCATTCCCCAGCTGATGATTTACCTTGTTTCCAATTCTCTGCTACCCCAAAAAAGGGTTGTTAGAGTAGTTTGGTTTATAGGATACCTTCTTTAGGGATATACAACACTGGTGGGATCTCCAGGTCAAAGAGTATATGGACCTTTTAGTCACTTCACTGTGATTACTGTTGAATAATTCCCAAGTTTCTTTCCAAAATATTTGTATTGATTCAGTTTCTCCAACAGTACACCAATGTTTCTATCTTTCCACAACACCTCCAACATTGACTATGCTTTCTTTTTTTAAATTTTTCTTAACTTTATTCTCATCTTTATTAAACAGTTGCAGGTGAGCCAAAAGCTTGCCTATTTTATTTTTAATTTATGAAATAAAACAAGCATTTCCACTACAATGTATGATAAAAAGATGATTGCACATGAAATTGCAAATCTGCTTACATGTAACTTGTTTTTCCTTTTAAGTATGTAAAGTTACCATGTAAATTTCTTTTTTTCTTCCTTCAAACGCCACTCACTCACCCTAGAGATGGCCACATTAGACACAAATAGGTGTATATAATGTAAAATCATTCTATACATCTATTTTTTCTGTTCTTTCTCTGGATGCTGATAGAGTTTTTCTTTATATGTCCTTTATTGCTAGCTTGCATATTTATAATAGTCAAAATGTTGTTGTTATTTATCCTTTGTTTTTTAAGAGGACCATAGCTTCAGGAAGGTGATGCCATGACTAGCAAATAGATTGGGTTTTAGTGAGAGAACTTCTGTGCAAAGTCACCAGCCTTACTTTCTCTTCCAGAGCCATCTGTGCCCAGTGGCAAGATATAGATCAGGACAACTAGAGACGGCCCCTTATTTGCTCAAAGTTGTTCTTAAAACAACATGGCTGTTATTGTATACAATGTTCTCTTGGTGCTGCTCATTTCACACTTCATTATTTTGTCTAAATCTTTCCATGTTTTTCTAAGATCATGGAGCTCATTATTTCTTACATAGCACAGTAGTATTCCATCACAATCATATACCACAACTATGCTTTGAAGAATATTTGCATCAATTCACAGCCTTTCTAGGAAAGGTTTACTGGATAAGGTGGGATTTAAGCTGGGCTTAAAGAACAGGTTGACTTTGGATAGATATTCCAGGCAAGGGAAAATAGTAAAGATAGGAATAAACTTGGCATATTCTTTCAGGGGACAGTGTGATGGAACCAGCTATGTTGAACAAGAAAATTCACACCAGGGAGCAGGGAGAAATGAAGCAGGAAAGTAAGATTTGAGCTCTGTTGGGCGAGTCTTGAATGCTACCCTGAGGAACTTAGATTATCGGCAGTAGAATGCCACTCAAGGCTTTGAGCAGGAAAATGATATGACAGAAGTGTTTTAGGATGATTGGCCTGGCATCAGAGGGCAGGATGGAATGGGGGTGGGAGAAGAGACCTAAGATAGAAAGCCTAGTGGGTCTAGGTTTCCTAGAAGACCTGCTTCCTTTTCAAGGTCATTGCTTTTCTCCTCCAAAGTGAATTGGGAGATATGGGCAGCAGCAAGTGCCAGGACTGAACACAGTCAATAAGTATTTAAGAACCTACTATGTGTCAAGCCCCGTACTAAATGCTGGGGATATAAAGAAAGAGAAAAAAAGGGTCCCTGCTCTCAAGAAGCCCATAGTCTAATGAGAGAGACAACACACAATTATGTACAAACAAGATATATACAGGATAAATTGGAGATAACAAGAGAGAGCACACTAGCATGAAGGGGAATCAGGAAATACTTCTTACAGAAGATGGGATTTTATCTGGGACTTGAAGGACTTCAGGGAAACCAGACAATAGTGGATGGGGTTCTAGTAGCTCTCATTTCATCATCCCTTGCCTAAGAACCAGCTCATCAGATCTGAATTGCCGGGACTCAGAGGTATTAATATTCCTTCACGGTTATTTTTGGATCTTGTTTCCCCTTGAGTAGTTGCTGGTTCACTAGCTTGACTGAGTCAGCAATCACAAGTCTTCCCAGTAGACTCATCCCCCTAACATGATTCTCATTGCATTTCAGTGGGCCTAACTTTAAGTGCCTAGCTCCAGCTGTGAGGCTGGGAGTGGGTAGCCAGAAAGAAGCTGACCCTTTTGGCTGCGCGCAGAGACAGGTGGGCTGAAAACTGAGACTCTAAAACATGATCTTGAGCACGGGGAGGGTGGTGGCTCGATTACAGTCCCTCACGGCAAACAGCATGACTTGCTCACTTTATATAGCCTGGAAAGCTCTATATAAGGCGGAAAGGTCCAGGGCTAGAGAGAGAGACATTATTGTGACTGCTGCCGCTACCATCCCTGCCATCCTTGGATAGTCAGTTTCTCTTAAAGACCAAAGCTCTGTCTGTGCTTTGCACACTCCCTCGCTTATACCCTCTAAATCTTTTAAGGGTACTTGGGGAGAGTTTGCTTTCTCCCACGGCCTGCTAGGATGCGTTACTCAGTGCCAACCACCCCTGCCCACCGCAGTCGCTATAATCAGCGGCGTCTACATGCAGAGCGTTGTGTCCGATTTCCCAATGATGTCCTGTTTTTGGATTACATTCGACAAGGTGACCTGCGGCAGGTAGGGCGCTTCATCCGGACTCGAAAAGTCTCCCTGGATACCATCTATCCCTCAGGTGAGCAAAAGAGGTTCCCCTACCCCCTTCATATTCCTTTCAAAAGTTAGTTATTGTTTCAAGACTGATTCCCTTCGCTGCTCTCGGCTATCTCTACAATCTGCCTTACCCCCACGGTACCCTAGAAGAGACTTTTAGAACCCTAAAGGAAGTGAAGGGACGTGAAGCGACAATGACACAGGAAGACCTTTGACTTGTTATAAACAAACGTGTGTGTGGCAGATAACAGGTGCTCAGAGGGTTCTGAAGGGACAGAGTAGAAGGTAACCAATCTAGACGTGGATTAGGGAGGGATTGCTCTGGGAACCACCCTGACACTGATTAGAGGCTTAGCCTGGCTCGCAGGAGCGCTCATTTAGAGGCCAACTAATCCAACTTGCTCTTTTTATAGATGAGGAGACAGTTCTAGAGAGGTGACGCACCCAACATCACACAATCAGTTGGTGGCGGACTTGGTTTCTCTTACTGTAGGCAGGAAGAAAACATGTGGCGGTAGGGAGTTTGCTTTCAGCTCCAGCTCCATCTTTCCAATCAGCCTTCCTAGTGACTTCCTGAATGCTTCCCCCCTCCAGGTCTGGCTGCGCTGCACGAAGCAGTACTTTCCGGGAATCTGGAGTGTGTGAAGCTGCTTGTCAAGCATGGGGCTGACATCCACCAGCGCGATGAAACAGGATGGACTGCCCTGCACATGGCATGCAGCGACGGCTACCCGGACATCGCCAGGTGAGGGGCCCAGGCAGCGATACAGGGTCTCAGCTCTCCTTCTGGCGGCCGATGACAGACGTGGGACAGGGTAATCCAACCCAAGGTCATTCGTTGGAGGGAGGAGCAAGGTCCCAAATTAAAACTCAAAATCCAGCCTCCCTCGCCAGAAGTGACATTTCTCCACTCCTAGGAAAAAGGGTGGGATGACCTCTAAATGATAGGGCATAGACAGACGGGACCTTTAAACGTCCAGTCCTATTTGGGAAACTATTAATGGAATCAAGGTCCTTTTTAATTTTATTTTTGACACTTAACAAACGCTTGAATTGAACTGAGGCCCAGAGAGGTCAAGGTGACCCTGGTCATAAGGGGCTGAGCTGGCATGTTAACCGTCCTTCTTAGGGCAAATCCAGCAACTCATGCCACCCATCGGGTGGTGGGCATGGGGACATGAGGCTGCGTCCAGCAGTTTGGCCCACACGTGCCTCTTCCCTTACCTAGAAAAAGGCGAACAGTGTGGGCCGCCCCACTCGCCGCCAGGCCCCTGGGGGCACAGCCTGTTACCGTTTTCTCCCCGCCTTAGATACCTCATCTCCTTGGGGGCTAGCATAGACGTCGCCAATGACGACGGTGACCTGCCCTCCGACCTCATCGACCCCGACTACACGGATCTGGTGGAGCTCTTCAAAGGGGCCACCATGGACTGACTGGCAAGCCGCCCCCTCGCTGCCCGCAGCCGCCCGCGGAGCCCTCACCTTCCCCGCTCCCCTGGAGAGCCCGGACCCGACGCGGGGTTCGGCGGGGAGGAGCGGGAGCCGGAGTTGTGAAGTGCGTCGGGCTTGTTCGTTAAGCTCTCTCGGGGTGCCCCCTTCTCACACCCGCCCCCCCGGGGCAGCCCAGCCCGAGGCCCCCACGCACCGAGGTGGGACGAGGTTGTTCGGCTGCGGGTACCCCCTTAACCCCAGCTCCCCGCCTCGGGCTTGAGCGTCCTGCCAGTGAGCACGCGTAAGCCCTGGCGGGAGGGGTTCCCGACGGCGAGGCCAAGGTCACGGAAGTCCGGGGGCCCCGCCAAGGCGGGGGGAGCGGTGTTCGCGGAGTTCGCGGACTCCCACTCGAGGGGAGGGGGCTGTGGGCTCGCCTGGGCCCTCCTCGCCCCGGGCCCCGCTTCTCTGTGAAGCCCCGCCGGGAGCTTGGCTTTTCTACAGGACGTTTTCATGTTTTGTTTTTTAAAATCGTTGAATAATTTTTACTTTTTCAATAAAGGTGATTTCCACAGCCCACTGTCGCCTCTTTGCCCCTCCCCACTGTTCCCGTCTCCTGAGGCGCCCTAGACGGGGCGCCCCGCTCGCGTTCCTCCGGCATTCTGCTTTTCCGCTCTCTACCCCAAGGGGGGTGGGGGGGCGGAGCGTTTGGGGGCGGGGCCTCCAGTCACGGCCACGCCCCCTCCAGCAACCTCGGGGCCGAAGTTACTGTGGGGCTACTGCTAGAGAGGCCCGCCCGGGCCCAACAATCACATGGGGGCTCTCCCCCCGTCCTGCGCCTGCGCGGCCCCTCTGTCTCGTCACTTCCGGCCCGGGCCTCCCAGCTGGAAGAGGCTGCGGCGGTGGCGGTGTCTGAAACTGGGCGAGGTGAGGCGCCAGGGGGCGGCTAGGGGCCCGGGGCTGGGGGGCGGGACTGGGCTCGCGCCGGAAACCTGTGGGGATCGCCCCGCCCCTGACGTGGCCTGGGCCACGCCTCCTCCCTTTCTTCCCACCCCCCCCTTTATGTCACGATACGACCCCCCCCCATCCCCGCACTGTCGCGATGCGACCGGCGCGTCACGTCGTGAGGTGGGCCCCGCCCCCTCCCAGCGGAGGAGCCCTACCCTGTGACCTCTACGAGCGTACCTGTCAAGCTGTATAACCCCTGAGTGGGGGACAGGGGACGGGGACCCCCACCCCGGGATGAGCTAGCCCTGTCGCGACACCAGGGCTTGGGCGATGGAGTGGGGTGGTTTCCCAGAGACTTAGCCGCCTCCCTGCAGACCGGCTCCACCTGGGGATCCTCTCCTTTGGTTCTCCCCTTGCCCAGCCAGGTGTTAGGACCCTCTGCTGCCCACAGGAAATCCCGCCGGCTCCCTCCTCCTCTGGCCGAGCCAGGTGCTCCCTTCCACACGTCCCTCCCGCTGGGCTCTTCTGAATGGTGCAGAGGAGTATGGGGGGCAGCCTGACTTTGAGGGTGAATATTCATGAGACTTGGCAGCCAGAGCAGGGCATCCTGAAGCCTGTTGGAAAGCGGTGCCCCTTCTTGTAACCCGTCTTCACTGAGGGCCTGGGAAGAACCTAGGGCCGGTCTGATTGTAGAAGGGACCTTAGAAAGCCTTTTTACAGAGGAGGAAAGTAAGGGTCCAGTGACTTAGCTGGAGTCCACCTAGGTCGGGGAGTGAACTGGACCCAGAAGGCTGCTGGAGCCCAGTGCCTTTTTTTGTTATGCTATGGGCAAACCCTGCTTTGTCCGCTCCTTATCCTGACAGGGTTTCTGTTGCCATGGTCCCTAGGTAGTTTGACAAGTATGCACTTTTCACTTCCCCATACCAAAGGGAGATTTATCAGGGCCAGATTGGTGACCGAGCTGGCGTTGGAACTCCTAGTATTTAGTTGTTCTGATACCCTATTGGACTGCCCCCCCCTCCTCTCCCTGGGTGGCAGGAAGCAGAAGCAGCAGCAAGAGGTTGAGAAGTTCTCAAGTTTTCCTTGTGGATCTCCAAGCGACTCCCAATTCAGCATCAACCTTCTGATAAAGTTAAGAAGCCCTGCTGTTGTTGGAGTCTGAAGATCACTTTCTAGATTTAATCTGACTGGTTTAAACTGGAATGTTCAGAGTCTGGAGACAATGATTGTATCTATGTTTATATCATATTATAAACCTTACATCATATAAATATGTGTATGATAACTATATATAGTGCATTTAATCATCTAAATGTGCAGATGACAACCACATATGTATAGTTATTCTATATGATTTAAGGTTTGTAATGCACTTTACATACATTATTTCATTTGATGATAATAGCTAGCATTTTATCATTTGCAAAGGGATGTTTACTCATTCAGTCCTCGCATCATTTCTGGGAGGTAGGTGCTGTTATTGTTCCCATTTTACAGATGAGGATACTGAGGCAGGTAAGCAGTTAAGAGACTTGCCTAGGGTCACATAGTTGGTGAGTCTCTGAGCAGGATTTGAATTCAGGACGATTTGGATACTTCTTAGTGCCAGGCACCAACTTACACCAACTACCTACCCATTTGGTCCTCATAACAACTTTGTGAGGTAAGTAACTAAAGAGGAACCCAAGACCTGGAGAGATTAAATGAGTTGCTAGGACACATAGAGGTATAGGATTCCAATCTATGTCCAGGCTTTGGGCCCTACTTTCCTTCCACTATACCACTGCTCCATTATATTTATTGACTATGAGAATCAAAGCATGAATAATTTGGGTGGGAATCAGGAAACATTACTTCCATTTTCAGGACTACTCCTTGTCTGTCTTCTGCAAAGCAGAAGATCCTTATTTTATCCTTAGGAAGCATTTTTGAATATGATTCAGGTTACTTGGATTTATCTCCATATTGTGACCTTACTCACTGTGGGATCTTGAAAATATTGCTAAATTACTTTGTATTTGTTTCCCCAGTAAAGTTGGAACAGACACCATTTGCTTCTTTCTTTCTTAGGAGGTCTTGAGGTTGTGAGAATATATAGGAAGGCCTTTGGATGTGTCAATTCAGCAAACATTGCCAAGTTTCTACTAGGTGTACACTTTGCTAGGTGCCAGATTTAAAAAAAAAATGAAATCAAACATAGCTCTTGAGCCCAAGAAGATTATAGTTTAGTAAGGGAGATGAAATGTGTAGGCAATTAACTATAATGCAAATTAATATGGGCTAATGTATTTAATTTTAAGAAAAGTTTGAGGAGGGAAAGGTTGTTCTGTCTAGGGGGATCAGGGAAACTTCTTGGAGGAGTGGGACTTGAAACATTTCAGTGGGAAGGGAGGAGGGAAAGAGAGGATATTTCAGGTATCAGGGGCAGGATGTGGTGTGAGCCAAGATAGGCAAGAGTAGAAAGAGAATAGAGGCTTCTGAGGACTTCATTTTGACTGGAGCTTAGAGTTTGTGAAGGAGAGTAGCGTTGATAAGGCAGAAAAGGTATATTGGATTCATTGTGGAGAGCTTTGGTTACTGGGCAGATTTTTTTCAGAAAGCAAAAGGCAACAACCACTGAAAGTAATGGAGTAAGAAGTGATGTGATCAGAATAGGAGTGCTTTAGGAAAGTTAAGTGGGCAGCAGGGTTATGGATACTTGGGAGAAGGGAGGGCAAGGAGACTAGTTGAGAAGCTCTCATATAGGTTCATACATTTAAAGTTGGAAGAGCCCTCAAGGCTGTTTAGTTCAACCCCTTCGTTTTATCCATGAGGAAACTGAGGTCCAGAGAGCCCTAAGATTGTCCAAGGTCACATAGAGAGTAAGTACCAGAGGTGGGATTACAGAAGTGCAGATGAAAGGTAATAAGGGCCTGAATTAATTTGGAGATTAGCAGTAAGAATGAAAATAGATTTGATAAATGTTTCAATATTCAGATGTTTCAAAGGTAGAACTGACAGAATTTTTGATGATAAAGTGAAGAGAAAAGGCAAAGAGGAGTCTGCAGCTTAGGACTTGGGTGTCTGTAGAATGTAAACTCCTTGAAAGCAGGGCTTATTTTTGTCTTTGCGTCCTTGCATATGTGCTAAATGCTTTCAAGTGCTTGTTGATCTGAACCAAAAAGATGGTAGTATCATTAAAAGAAAGAAAGAAATTAGGAAGGAAGTTCAAGGAGGAAAGATACTGAGTTTATTTTTGAACATCTTGAGTTTGAAATATGGCTGGATATCAGTTGTAGATGGATATTTAGTAGGCAGCTAGAATTTCATGATTGAAACTCTGGGGTAAGTATTTGATAAATTCATTTTGCATCTGGACTGGTATAACATCTCTGGCACAGAAGGTCAAATTACCCAGTCTCTACATAGTCACACTGATGGAAGTGAGTCTCAGTGCCTGAAGAGTGCTATAAAAAAGGTACACTGAAGGGTCAAGCTGTGGAGGGATAGGCAGAGGCTTCCTCTAGCAAATTTTTTTTTTGTTTCTTAATATGTGGCTTTCTACAAGCTACTGTAATTCTCTGAGCCTTCATATTTTAAAATTTTCTTTTTTATTGTCAAATTAATTATTGAGCATTTCAATATATACAAAGAATAAGGAAGAATAAGGATTGTAGAAGAAACAGCTTGTGTGTAGTTTATTTTTAAAAATAATTACTTATGAATTGAATAAAGTAGTAACAAAATTGTTCTGTTTCCCCTTCTGCATTTTTTATTTTTAAAAGTTTTATTCTCTTTTTGAAATATTTTAAAATGTTATGTATTGGGGGATTCAAATACAAAGTGAAAATACTGCCTTCATGGAGCTTAGAGTTGTCGTAACTGAAAGCTTTCTTTTAGGAAGATTAATCTGATGGTAGTATACAGGATGAATTGAGGCAATGGCTGAGATGCTAGACAGAGGGATTTGGGATGCTATTGCACAAGTCTAAATCAGAGCTTCATAGGATGAGACATTCTTTCTAAGAGTAGAAAGAATCTTAGAGATCATCTAGTCCCATCTCTGTATTTTACAGAGGAGTAAAATGAGTGATAAGGGCCTGGACTGAGGTGGTGGGAGTAAGAATAAGGCAGAAGATGGGCTGTGGAGGGCGAGGGAGAGAAAAATAGCTCCATGGTTTTAAATCTGGGTAACTAGGAGAATGGTGGTACCATAGTGGAACTGGTTTGGGGAAAAGGCAAATTTTAGACTTGTCATTTTTTACCTTTTTGTTTTATTTAAATTTTTTTTTTTAATTAACAGAAATCTACTCTGCCCTCTCCCATTGGGGAAAAAAAGGAAAACAAAATCCTTGTAACAATGCATAATCAAGCAGAATAAATTCCGGGATGGCCCATGTTAAAAAAATTTAAGTCTCATTCTGCAGCCTGAGTCCATCTCCTTTCTGTTAGGAGGTGGGTAGCAGCTTCATCATGGATCCCTCTGGAACCATAATTTATCATCCCATTGATCAGAGTCTTAAGGCAAAATTTTTTTTGTAGTGTTACTGTTACTGTATAAATTATTTTCCTTATTCTGCTTACTTGACTCCATATTGGTTCATATAAACCTTTCCTGGTTTGACCAGAACTGTCCTTTGGCAAATACTATTCCGTTGTATTCATATATCGTGACTTGTTCAGACATTCTCTAATTGATGGGCAGTCTAGTTCTATCACAACAAGAGCTGCTATAATTATCTTTGTACCTATAGGTCTCTTTTTCCTTTTTTGCTTTTTTTTAGGGTATAGGTATAGTAACTGAGCAAAAGGATTCACATGTTTTATCAATTTGGGGGTATAGTATTAAATTGTTTTCCAGAATATATCAGTTCACAGCTCCACCAACAAATGCTTCATGTGCCTATTTTCTTTTAGTTCCTCTAACATTTGTCATTTTCCTTTTTAGACATATCAGTTTTGGAGAGATGGCACCACATTCAATGCCTTAATGATGATGGAAATATCCACTAGGCAGTTGGACAGCATGACACTGTATAAAAATTTGGGAGTTATCTGCATAGGATTGATATTTCAGACTGTGGGAGTGTTATGACATTTGTGAAAAGGATAACATAATCTATTCTAGCCTGTTTTGGTTTTTTCTCCTACGTAGGATACTAACTAGTTAGAGATGCCTGTCTGTGTCCTGAGAAAGCTCAGCGAGTGATATTTGAAGGAAGAGAGTTTGTCTTGGGTAATTTCTGTGGCACTAAAGTCTGGATCACTGAGACCAGTTGAGCTGCGCTTCTGGATAGTAAAAGAGTATGAAGATTAATTTATTCCAGTGCCTTCATTGAAGGCTGGGTTTTTCTTGCCCCTTAACAGTGAGGTTTTATAAATTAAGCAGGCTGGGGAGATTATTTTTTTCCTTCCTAATAGTTTTTAACCTGGGGTAGAGGTTGAGGCTCACAGAATTATTACAGAATGTCCATATCAATCAGTCAAAAAACATTTATTACTGTGTGGTACCAGGCACAGTACTAAGCACTAGGATAAAAGACAAGGTGAAAATAGTCCCTTCCCTCAAGAAACTTAAATTCTAATTCCAGTTATGTATTTTTTTTAGTTGGTTAATATAGTACAATTTCTATTGTAGGGGGCTTTGAAATTTTGTTTATCTTAAAAAGATATCATCATACTTGAGTGATTTTTTTTTTTTTGCCTCTTTTTCCATTTGGCCAGTTTTGCTTTTCAAGGCATTCCTCTCCTCAGTGGCTTTTTTGAACCTCTTTTACCATTTGGCCTAGTCTGTTTTTTAAGGTGTTATTTTCTTCAGTATTTTTTTATGTCTCCTTTACCAAGCTATTGACTTATTTTTTCAGATTTTTCTTGTATTACTCTCATTTCTCTTCTCAATTTTTCCTCTGTCTCTCTTACTTGATTTTCAAAATCCTTTTTGAGCTCTTCCATGACCTGAGACCAACTCATATTTTTTTTGGAGACTTTATATGTAAAGGAGTGTTGACTATGTTATCTTCTTCTGAGTGTGTGTCTTGCTCTTCCTTGTCACCATAGTAACTTTCTACGGTCAGAATTTTTTTCTGTTGTTTACTCATTTTTCCAGCTTGATTTTTAATCAAGGATGGAGAGTGAACTGTCCCAAGTTTCATGGGTTTTGTGCAGCTGTTTTCGGAGATTCTTCTATGGACTTGTAAGTTTTCAGTTCTTCCAAGGTCCTATAATTTAAGGAGAGATGTGTTTACTACTCTCCTAGCCCATGCTCTGATCTATGATTGACCACAAGCACTTGTTTCTGTCCTGGAATTGTAACAAGAGTCCTTGATCCGCTGTGGGTGCAAGCTCTGGTGTGCTAGTGCTCATCCTTGGGACTGCTACCCAGGACTGGGACCTGGCTCCAAGTAGTGGCAAAACAACAGAGTCCTGCCTCAGTGCTAGCAAAGAGACTCCTTTAATCTCCTTCTAACAAGTTGTTCAACCTCCTTACCATCTTTGGACTGAGAGCTTTGAAAGCGGTTGCTGTCACTGCTGATTCAGTGGCTCCCTAGGCCTGCTCCTGATCTATTGGGCTGGGTCTCTGCTGGTGTAGCCCGTGCTGAACAGTGCACTTCACTCCCACCCAGATATGCCAGACCTTTCCTGCTGATCTTCTAAATTGTCTTTGACTGAAAAATTATTTCACCCTGTCCTTTTATGGGTTCTGCTGCTCCAGGAATTGTTTTATGGCCCTACTTAAAGGTGTTTGGAGGGGTTTTGAAGGGAGCTCAAGTAAGTCTTTGCTTTTTCTTAGACATCTTGACTCCACTCATCGTCATACTTAAAAAAGTTGAGAACCATTGTTCCAGTGCTTCTCTTTCATTCCTTGTTTACCTATGACTAAACTTCCATGGTTGGAGGCAGTGTCAGATTGTAGGGAAACCCATTGGGGCAGGGAATAGTTTTTCATCCTTTTAGTCTTAAATTCATTTTTTAAAAAATTACTTATTTTTAGTTTACAACATTCAGTTCCACAAGCTTTTGAGTTTCAAATTTCTTCCTCCTCCTTCCCTCCCCCCCTCCCCAAGACAGCATGCCATCTGATATAGGCACATTAAGCATATTTTCACATTAATCATATTACAAAGAAGAGTTATAATCAATGGAATGAACCACATGAAAGAAGAAACAAAACAAAACAAAAAAGAGAGAGAGCAAATAGTCTGCTTCGATCTGCATTCAGACTCCATAGTTCTTTCTCTGGACATGGATTGCATTTTCTATCATGAGCCTTTTGGAGTTGTCTTAGATCCTGGCGTTGCTGAGAAGAGCTAAGTCTTCACACAATGTGACTCTTACTGTGTATGGTGTTCTCTTGTTTCTGCTCACTTCACTCAGCATCAGTTCATATAAGTCTTTCCAGGTTTTTCCGAAGTTCACCTGCTCATCATTTCTTATATGAACAAGTAGTATATGAATGTAACGGAATATATTACAATATTATAATTATTAAAATATTATTATTATTAAAACAATATTATTACAATTAGTATTCCATTACATTCATATACCACAACTTGTTCAGCCATTTCCCAGTTGATGAGCATCCCCTCAATTTTCAGTTCTTTGCCGCCACAAAAAGAGATGCTATAAATATTTTTGTATATGTGTACCCTTTTCCCAACTAATTTTTAATGGAAATGTTTCTTCAACTGGGGTAGGTTGAACTCCTTAAAGGAACCACTGGTTAAGAAAAAAGAAAAGGTTTAGTTTAGGATTTCTTAACTAGAGATCCGTGGATAGATTTTAGGGGGTCATGAATTTGGATAGGTAGGAAATTACATCTTTATTTTCACTAACCTTTTGATTCCTTTGTGATCCTATGTATTTTATACCTTTAAAAATATTATTCTAAGAAGGGGCCCATAGGCTTCACCAGACTTCCAAAGGGACCACCGCAACAAATAAGGGTAAGAACTCTTGATTTAATGAAACAGCAACATATAATGATGGCTGCAGAGGGATTGGTTCTGAGTCTCTTCTGTAGACTGGAGTCATCAGATGGGAGATGCCTGTGGAGGTTGCATCACACCACTAGGTATTAAAAAGGATAGAACCTAGTAAGAATGAGGGAGAGGTACCAGGAAGGATGTCTAGAACCCTTGTTTTAGAACAATATCCTGGTGAGAGACACACTGAAAGGTAACTCAGTGCAGAATTCTTGTCTTTATCCAGAGGAGACCAAAAAGGCGTGTAAATAAATGCTTTCTTCATCAAGTCAGCAAATATTTTTGAGTACTCATTGAGTACTCAACATCAGGGATGGAATGAGAATTTACATTAAAAGTAGAACACAGCCTTGGTCCTTCAGTTTGTGGGTTAAAAAAATTATCAATTTAAAGAACAGCAAACTCCCCACTAAACAGAATAGAAAAAGATTATATATGAAAACAAGAATTTCTATTACAGCTTACTTCCCCCCTCAAATATATAATAAACTCTGCATGTGACTTTCAAAACTGCCCTGTTTGTCTGTGTTTTCCTTCTGAACTTTGAGAAACTTGTGTTTTGATTGGGAAGGTAACATACATGAGATAGTATATGAGCATTTAAGAAGAACATTGCCAAACTGGAACACTTCCATCTGAGATAGGCAGAGTGGTGAGGGGACTCAAAAACATCATATTGAAGGAACTGAGGATTTTTAGCCTGGAGAAATGAAAACTTAGAATGTGATTACTGTTTTAAAACATTTGATGGGCTGTCATATGGAAGGAGAATTAGTTTTATTCGGTATCATTCCATAGAGTAAAACTAAGAAGAGTAACGAGGTACAAGTTATGATGAGGCAGATTTCAGCTTTATATCCAGAGGAAAAACCTAACAATTAGAGCTTTCTGAAAGTGGAATGATTTGTTTTGTGAGATAATGCATTCTCTATTGTTGGCAGTGCCCGATTAAAGACCTGTCAGCTTTGTACTTGGACTGGATGACCTGTATGGGGTGAGAGATTGGATTAAATGACCTTTCAGGTCCTTCTGACTCTACAATTCCCTGAGTAAATATGCCAAATTGTGTGGTTTATTCTTATAAATGCTACAGGAAATTCAGCAAAAGGAGTTTCTTGATCCCTACTTGTTTCTAATGTCTCTATTCAAATTTCTTTCTGTCCTTACCACATTTCTCTAATGTTCTTAGGTTTATGTTTGTACAATAGTTTGGTTTAATGTAGATTTGAAAGCTGGGTAGTCATGGCCCCTGGGTGGAGAAAGCCCACATCTGCTTTCTGCCCTTATTCTAGCCTTTCAGATCCTGAGAGTTTTATTTTAAAGAAATTTTTATTGCTACCTTTTGTTTTACATCACCTTCATTTTCTGACGTGCCCTTCCCTCTTCCTCACCCAGAGAGCTGTCCCTTAAAAAAAGAATAAAACAGAAAGAAAAACAGTTTAGAACAAGTAATCAACTTGTTCAAGGTTGACAGCATATGCATTGTTCCACTTCCATAACTCATTCTGTCTCTGCAGAGAAGGGAGGAAGTTACATTCTCCTGTCTTTTACTTGTGTTCACACTTGTTCATTGTAATTACTCAGCGTTCAGTTTTGATTATTTTGGGGGAAGGGTTGTTGTTCTTTCTGTCTGTATTGTAATCAGTGTGCATATTATTTTCCTGGTTCTGCTTACTTCATTCTGCATCAGTCCATATAAGCCTTCTCATTCCTGGAAAACAAGTCTGCTTTCATTGCTTCCTATAGTCCATTGCAAAATAGGGTGAACAAATATTCAGTCACATTTATGCACCACCATTTGTGCAATCATTCCCTGGTTAACAGTCACTGACTGTTTCTGGTTCGTTCTTTGCTACCACAAAAAACAACAACAACAACAAAAAAAAACATGCTTCTGCAATTGTTTTAGTGTATATTGGGACTTTCTTCCTAACTTAGACTTCCTTGGGGTACATGCCTATGTGCAAATACTCACACAAGCGTTATTCCCCCTCCAGAGATGTCTAAAAATAGAAAGAGAAGTGAAATTCACTGTTTACTCCTTTTTCTCTACTCATTCCTTGCCACTTTGCCAGGGAACTCTTCAAGTACAGGCTAGATCATGCTTGTCTGTGTCCCAAGTGCGGTATCAAAATGGGGGCATTGATGCCACCAATCCTTGTTTGCCCTGGGTTCCATCTCCTGGGCTACATCTTTCCTAGATTGTCATCTTAGATGCTGGAGATGCTATTCAGTCAGTTCACCCCTTCCTCTGTCTTTTCTCGATCACCAGTATAGTGCTTTTCTCTGTCTGGCTAATTTGGGAATTTCTAACTAAAAATAGTCCTTCTCCTGGACTACGGAAATCCCCAGAGCAAAAGGTAGCTATAAATATTGGTCAGTGACAGGATCCCACTAGGTCAAGCCTTAACTAGATTATTGTAATCTTACTTACTCCCTCCCTCTTCTGTTTTGCCCTGACCAAAGCCCAGGGGGCCTGTTTCTCTGACTTCAGATCACCAAGGCCCAAATGAACAACATCTTAAATTACTTAAAAAATTGGCAGAAAGGATTGTTAGGCCACTTGTTAGTGATCTTTGAAAGATTGTGGAGAGCAAGAGTTATTGGAAAACAGATGTCCCAATTTTTTTTAAAGGAAAATAATAGTCTGTGGAGCATGGGCTAGTGTTTTGATTTCAGTTCCTGGCAAAATTCTAGAACATGTTAAAGAGATAGTTAGTGAATATCTAGAAAAAGAAACTCTGATCAAAATAAGCCAGCATGGTTTCATCATCTGCCATAGTAACCTTTTTATTATTATTTTTTGCTGGGGTAGTTAGTTAGATTGGTAGCTCAGCAGAATGCTTTAACAAAGGTGTTGACAAAGTCATGTTTTTATGGAGGAGATAGATGTAGAATAGATTAATGACGTCTAACTCACGTGGTACATGAAGCTCCCTGTAGACTGTATACTAATGTAGAAAACTACATGTGTTTTATTATATTTTAATTTGTTTTGTTAAATATTTTCCAATTACAATTTAATCTGGTTAACACTAAGTTCAGGAATATTGTGGGCCATGTGTTTGACACCTCTGGGTGTCATTCTGGGTGATAATGTAATTAAGTGGATTTGGTGGTTGAATGGCCAGATCCAAAGTGTCATGTTTAATGCTTCTGTATTATCTTAGAAGGAAGTCTCTGGTGGAGTGCTCTGGGGACTTATGTAAAGCAAAACTTTTTTTCTTTTTTTTTGCTTTAAAAAAAGTTATTGTTTTCTTAATCCATGAATAGGCACACACATTTCAATATACGTATATCAGTATAAGAAAGGATTACAAAAGGCAAAACTTTTTAACGAATGAAGCTATCTGAAATGGAATGAGCTGCCTTGGGAGATATTCTCCTTCACTGGAGGTCTTCAAGCAAAGGCTTGATGATAACATGCTGGGTATGTTGTAGAGGGTATTGTTCAACTAGGGATTGGATTAGATTGGCTTCTTCTCTCTGTTCTAATTCTAAGATTCTGTGTGTCTGATTTTCCTTTGCTAAAAGGGGATGGGGTGGGAAGGAGTGCATATCTCACTTGGCTCAGCATGTGTTTCTAAAGTCCTTTTCTTCTCTCGTGTTTTACTAATAGTAATATTCTCTCCAAATGCATCCATCCTTTCTACTGCTTCCCCAACCTTGGATCTTTCACTGACCTTTTTCATTGAGGTGGTTTTCTTTCTTTGTTTTTACTGCTTTGCAGACTAGATTCCAGTTCATCCCCTATTTCAGAAAGAGCAGATCACTGATCCTTTCCCCAGGCTCTTCTGCTCTCTGGTCAGGACCTCATGCTTGCTGATTACGCTGTTCATAAAGGCCAAGAAGGGAAGCAAGGTGTCCAGCATTGCACCAATTCATCCTATTATTGCTGTAGACTTCGGCTAGAGGGAGGCAGTTGCCTGCATTGACACTTGGTTTTCCTTCTCTAGCAGTTGCGCTTCCAGAGCTCCCCAACAGCAGACTGAAGCCAAGAAGGAGACCCAGGCATTTGAGTTGAGTGATTAGACCAGACACCCCCAGCTATGAGCAGGTGAGACTCATGTCATCCCCACTGCAGAGACAGACCAAGCTCCTGACCCTAGGGCCTTTGTGCATTATAAGTCTCCCTGCCCTTTCCCCAGACACTCACACACAGGTGTTTCTCCCCAGCTCCCCTGTCTCTAGAGTTGTCTACAACGGCAAAAGGAACAGTAGCCCCCGGTCTCCAAGCAACAGCAGTGAGATCTTCACTCCAGCCCACGAGGAGAACGTGCGCTTCATTTATGAAGGTGAGTGATCTCAGTAACCCTGTCTCAGGGTCCCCACCCTTGTGTCATTATCTCTTTGTGACCCTCCTTCTAGTTCTCCAGAACAGCCTCCTGCAAAGGAGATTTTTCTCTCCCTCTGTCCTCTTTTCTGTAAGGAGATTCCCTGAAACATTGGAGTCACTCAGATTCCATACTGGATCAAGGAAAGTTGTGAATTAGTTCCTGGGAGAGAATACTAAAGGCTCTGGTTACATCCAGCCTCCGATACTGACTATGTGGCCTAGGTGATTCATTTAACCTCTGTCTGCCTCAGTTTAATGTAAGATGGGGTTAATAACAGCACCTGCCTCCTGGGGTTGTCTTGAAGAGAAAAGTCATGTTTGTAAATCACTTGACAAACCTTCAAGCACCATGTAGGTGTTGGTTATTGTTATTGTTATTAGTTATTGTGTGTCTTTGGCCAAGGCACTTTACTACTCCTAAGTGTTAGTTTCCTTATCTGTAGAATGAAGAGATTGGACTAGGTGATCTCTTTACTTTTATATTCTGTGAGCCTAGGGTATGGTTAGTACCTTCAAATACCTTAAATCTAGCTAGGGAGACAGGAAACACAAGTACAACTTCTAAAACATGGCAACGAGTACAGATTAATATCCTGAAAACAAAGTATGTAGCGGTTGAGAGGGCACAGTGAAGGATCAATTTTAGTGCTTTACTTACTTAGGAAGAGCTTCCAGGAAGAGGTGGGCTTGGAGAGAGATTGATTCATGGGCAGGTGGCAATAAAAGGAGCTTTCCCTGACTTGTAATTTTAACTGTCATTGCAGAGTATGTGTCAAATCTAGACAACCAGGCTCCAGAGGTTCATACAGCAGGCATCTTGAACCTCGGTCCCTAACTTCTTATTTCCCTTCCTGTGCAGCATGGCAGTGTGTGGAACGAGACCTCCGGAACCAGATGTCTGGCAGCGAACGTGGCCTGGTGGAGGAGTATGTGGAGAAGGTCCCTAACCCCAGCCTGAAGAGTGAGTGCCCCCGGAAGGACATGGGGAGGCTATTGAGTCCTAGCTTCCCTTCTGAACTCATGAGAGCATTGGCCACTTAGATGCAGGGCTAGGAAGGAAGTACTTGAGGAAGTACTTGCTTCCTCTTTCAGAAATCTAGTTGAAGGAGACAGACTGAATCTTCTCACAGGGGCAGCTTGGAGACTGGTTTCATACAAAATTGGGACAGAAAGGATCCTAAGGTTTCCTTAGGGAAGGTGGGATTAGACAAGGGATCTTCTTCAGAAACTGACATTCAACTCCCTCTGCACCCAACAGCTTTCAAACCTTTTGACTTGAGTGACCTGAAACGCCGGAACACACAAGATGCCAAGAAGTCCTAAGGGCAGAGGCCTGGTTGCTCCCTTCCTCCCCATGGCCTCTGGAAGATTGAAAGTTGCAGAATTTTTGTTGGTTTTTCTCCCTCTCCTCTGGGTCCATCTTCCTGGCAGGGCAAGTAAAGAGCCATGCTCATGTTGGGCTGAGTACCTGCAAGGATGGACTTGATTGGCACTCAAGGCCCTCCCTCCCCTTTTCCTCCTTCCTTTTTCTTTAGGGAGGTTCCAAGTTGTTACTGTGACTTGGGGGACTTGGCCCCTGTCACCACCCAAACTCTCTTCCTGTACTCTAAACCTATAATTCTGGAGTTGCCTAGCTCTGTCTGCCCTCCAGGCAGCCTACAGCCCTCATTTTCCCTCTTTGGCTTTTAGATGCCAAGGCAGCTGAGCATGGCAGCCCTCCCATCTCTCCTTATACTTCTGAGATAAAGTGGAAGGAGCAAGGGTCATATGAGGGGGATCTGGGACCAGTCGGGGTTGGATCAAATTGGTTTCTAAGGTGGTGAGGTTAAGTGGTGGCAGCTGTATCCTCCCACAACCTGATTCCACTGTAGACATCTGCTACTGCCTCCATCTTGGGCAAGCTGGGAAGTCTCCATTTTTCCTTTCCCAGATGTCCAACTGAGGCCTTTTCCCTGCTTTCCAAACCCTTTTGGCCCCAGCTCCCTCATGCCTGGGTAACCCTCTAGAACCCATTCCCTATAGGGTTATCAGGCAGTCATGCCCAGTCTCTCCTAGACCAGCAGCCTCTCTCCCTTAGGAGTCCCGTACCCTGAGATTTAGCGGCTGCTGTTGTTCCCTGGTCTATCCTATTCCCAGCTGGTAGTTTTACTGAGAGGGTTACCAGTAGTTCCCTTTTTTCTTTCTGTTACAGTTCGAGAGCTGAGTTGTTTGCCATTACTGTGTAGCCTGAGGAGCTGTAAATAAAGATGGGGTTAGGCATTTGGAATGTGCCTCTGGCTGAGTTTGTAGCCCCCTCTGTAGCCAAGTTGGTCAGGCCTGATATTGTTTCAGATGCCCACTCAATACTAGAACCTTGGGTATCAGGCCATTTTTCCTCTTAGGCCTTGGGCTGGGCAGCCAGCATGAGGTCTCAATAGGTGGTAGAAAGGATCTTTTACAACTCTATCTTATTTCCCAAGAGTGTATTGTCTTTTTTAGGACTTTGGAGTTGAAAAAATGAAATTAGAGGTTATGGGCAATATCATGAGAATCCAAATGTTGTGAGATGCCAATGTCTATGATATATATGCTCAAAGAGTCTGTGCTTTCCAGCAAAGGAGTTATGAAATCTTTTCTGCTCCCATGATACTTATTGATTAGACTTTTCTTTAGAAATTACTGATCTGGATCAGCCTCGCTTGGTCAATAGTGACCCCTGCTCTGGCTTAAATAGTGGCAGGAATGGGGAAGGAGCTCCCCACTCCTTCCTGCGGTACTAGCTTCACTGTTAAGCCCAATTTGGTTTTTGTGATTGTTTCATCCCCTCCTGTCCTCATGTAGTTTAGGAGAAAAATTCCCACTTCTTATGGGGTATGGTGCCACTGGGGAGGGAACAGCAACTTTCCCATGTGTTTGGCTTGGACTTCAGAGATTAATCTTTTCTAGAAGAGAACAAAGTTCTAGTCAGAAGATCTCTCCTTTCTGATATCTTTTCTTTGAACTCAGTAGAGAAGCCTGTGTCTGGGAAACAGTACCCAGTCTGAGGTTTGAGTCCTCAGATTATCGCTGGTTGACCTAGAAACATTCCTGTCATTTTGGTCTGTCCAGACATGGAACATTCAAACAGGAATTCTCTGTGAAGATTTATTTCAGGAATGCCCTTTCCCAGAATAGTCTCCTCAGACTTGAGTGGCATCTTAGGCAGTATCAATGCAGTCACCTTCCCCCAAGCTTAGGCTAACAGCTGAAGTCCTGTATGGTCCTCCCTGAATCCCAGTTCCCACTCTGTAGCCCCCCTTGTTGTCCAGCATGGCTAGCCACAAAGAGAAGAGGGTCTGACAACATGGAGTGAGGAAAATTTGGACTCCAGGCTGCCTTGGGACACTGGAATCAGATGGTGATGGGTTTGAGGCTCAGACACAGTCTGAGGAAAACTGGATTCTGGAAGTGGGAGTTAATCCTATTTGTACTTTCACAATACTAATTGTTAGGGTCTTAGAACTGGAAAGGACTTTAGAGATCTTCTCATGTAACACATGGGAAGCTGAGGCCCAGAGCCAGGAGGGAGATCTAAGATCACTGAACGAGTTAATGACAGAGCCAAGACTAGAACCCAAGCCTCTTGACTCTTAATCCAGCATCCTGTCTACTCATGGAGTAATTATCAGATTGGTTTGGTTTCCTGACACCAGACTCTGGAGAACAGAGAGGCAGCAGCAACCTGGAGGTCTCTCCTGACCATCGGCCTGGCACTCGTGACAGCTCCTTTCCTGTTCATGGACAACACTGGATCCTCAGGACTTCTTTTAACTCACTTTCTCTGCTAAACTTTCACCAAGTCCTTCAAAGCACATGCCAGCAATGAGATACAGTTTCTCCACTCCTGAACGTTCGACTGCTGTATACTGCTGAAGAGTGTCCTGAACAAGGGATTGAATATTTCCAGTTCAAAGAATATGTTGATATTCCAGCTCACTATGGTTAGAACTGGTTTTATAGATGCTAAAAAGCAACAACTTAAGTTTAGGTAATGGCTCGATAAAAAAATAAAATTTAGCAAAAGAAAAAAAGAATGTGGTTCATTTCAGTTTAGGGGTTTACAGTTAGGTGTAAGTCAAGATGTTACCTAGAGCTGAGCTGACCCTAGTTACTTTAGATTAAGGACCAGAGTTACCAATTTTCCACCATGGCTCAATCACTGATTCCCGTATCTGTTTACTCATAGTTGATGATCTGCCATTGATTGAGAATTGAAAACATCAGGTATAAGCTAAGTCTGATTCTGTGATTCAATTCAATTCAGCAAACAAGTATCCATTACATGACAAGCATTGTGCTAGTTACTACAGATACAAAGACAGAAATGAAATATTCTCTGCCTTCAAATTGCTTACATTCTCCTGAGGAGGTAAAGGCATGTATATGCATAAAATACAAGTATTTTGAGGAGAGAACACTCACTAGGGAGATTAGGAAAAATTTTGTGTAGGAGATGATATCTGGGCTAAGCCTTGCTGGGAGCCAGGGAGTTTAAGAGGTAGAGGTGAGTCAGGAATACGTTTGCTAGTTCTTTAATCACGTCAGGCCCACTAACCTTTGGTGTCCCCATCACTCGGCCTGGAGTCCTTTTCCCTTTTCTATCTGTCATATCTTGGTGATCTAATCAACTCCCATGGGATCAGTTATCTCTATAAAGATGGTTCCCATATCTATATATCCCGTAGGATCTCAAAGACAACATATTCAACCTCTTTTCCCCAACCCCTCCCCTCTTCTGAACTTTCCTATTATTGTTGAGGGCACTACCATACTCCCAGGCTCAAAATTTCTTTGTCACATTCTACTTGTTTTCATTCACAACACACATCCACTTGGTTGCTAAATCTTCTGATTTTCTATCTTTACAACATCTCTCCTATCTTATCTCTTTATTACTACTCTTGGAGTTTGGAGCCTTCTCACCTCTATACGTGTTATTACAGTAGCTTTCACTTTAGTCTCCCTGCCTCAAGTCTTTCCTCATGCCACTTCCTTACTCAGTAAACTAGAGTCTCTCTGTTACCTCTAGGATCAAATATAAAATTATCTCTTTTATGTTTAATGCCATTCTTAATCTGTCCCCTTCCTATTTTTTCAAGTCTTTTAAAAAAGTTTTTTACAAAAAGGTTATTTACTGAGAACATAAGGCAAAAACAGAAAGACATACACATCCTCCTGAATTGAGGGCACCCCACATCACTACCTCAATCCCTGGGAGGAGTGAGCTCACACTTGAGTTGGTTACTTCAAAGTATTTGTCCCACCAATATCACTTCCAGATGTGGCATTGCTGATGAATGAAGCACCACCCCCCATCCCCCTTCCAGAAACAAGCATCTTGGTGTCAGTCCTTTGCTAGGCCATGTCAAGCAAGTTGTTTAAGGCCTCCTCACTCCTCAATGGGCTTGACTGCCCCAAAACTTTTGCATACATACATTTCAGTTCCTGTGTTCTCCTGAGCTTTTAAAGTTCACAAAGTTGTAACCTAGTCCATCGCATCTCTAGTATTCTTTCATTTAAGACAAGAAAGAGTTAAAACAGGGACAGAGCAACAGGGCCATTAGGGTTAAGTAGGCCCCTGATGCTAGCTCCCTCTCCATCCAGGCTTTCAACTGTCCTTGCCTCTTTACTTGAAAGCAGCCAGGCAGAAAGGAACTTTTCTGTTTTTTTATACTCCCATCTACTCCACAATCCATCTACTCTGGTATAATTGCTGTTCCTCACACATTATACTCTATTTCCCATCTCCGTGCCTTGGCATTGGTTGTCCCCTATGCTTAGAATGCTCCCTTCTCACCTCCCCGCTCTTAGCTTACTTGGCCTTGAAGTCTCAGTTTAAATCCCGCCTTGTGCCGGAGCCTGTTCCCTATCCTCTCAGCTGCTAATGCCTTACCTTCAGAGATTGCTTCCTATCCACCCTGTACACATATTTTGTATTTATCTCCATATTGCTTCCACCCATTAAAATATAAGCTCTTTGAGGACAGGAACTTTTTCTTTTCAACCTTTACTTGTATCTCCAGTGCTGAGCATAGTGCTTGGCATATTGTGAATACTTAATAAATGTTTTTGGATTGACTGATTCTAGGCAAGGGGATGGTGAGTGCAAAGGTATGAAGACTGAATATTGAGTTTGGAGAACAACAAATAGATCAGTTGGGTTGGAAAATAAAATGTGTTTATAAGAATAATCTGAAATGTTGGAAAGGTGGGTGGGAGCCAGTGGTAGAAGACTTTCCATTCATGGCTGAAGATGGTATTTTGCTCTAGAGGCAACAAGAAACCACTAAAGATCTTTGATCAGGGGAATAACATGTTTGGACTTTGTTGTATTTATTTTAATTTTTTTGGCTATGTGGTAAATGGGTTAGAAAGGGGAGAGAAGTGGAACTGAAAGCTGGCAGATCAATTAGGAGGCTTTTGTAGTAGTCTAAGTTAGAGGTCATGAATGCCTAAGCCTGTAGCCATGTCAGTGGAAAGAAGGGCGCTAAGGCAGCAAATGTGGTAGGTAATAGATATGAGAGGAGAGAGAAGAATAAAGAATGACTCCAAGGCTGTGTGGTCATAATTGAATCCATGGGAATTGCTTTGCTCACCCACAAAGAGAAGAGGGTCTAGGAACAAAAAGACACATGCAGACTTACTGGGTAGGAGATGGATGATGACCCAATGAAGGTGAACAATGAGGTCAGGGAGAGAAGGAAAAGAAAGTAGTATCATGAAAGCCAAGGGAGAGGGAAAGTATCCAGGGGCAGGGAAATGGTCAAAATGTGTCAGAATCTATGGAGAGGTCAAGAAGCATGAGAACAGACAAGACCCTTGAATTTGGCAATTAGGAAATTATTGGAAACCCTGGGAAGAACAGTTTTGGTAAGAACTCAGATGAGTACAGGCATATCTTAGATACATTGCAGGTTCAGGTCCATACCACTACAATAAAGCAAACATTACAGTAATATGAGTCACATGAATTTTTTTTGTTTCCCAGTGCATATAAAAGTTATGTTTACACTACATTGTCATCTAATAAGTGTTGCAGTAGAATTATGCCTAAAAATGTACAATAATTTGAACTTAATTAATAATTTAAAAATACTTTATTGCTGAAAAATGCTAACCATCATCTGAGCCTTCAGCCACTCATAATCTTTTTGCTGATTGAAGGTCTTGCCTTGTTGCTACCGACTGATTTTGCTGAAGGTGTGGCAGTTTCTTAAAATAAGACAACCCTGAGGTTTGCTGCATTTATTGCCTCTTTCACAAAAGAGAGCATTTGATGCTGTTTGATAGCATTTTACTTCTAAAACTTCTTTCAAAATTGGAGTCAGTCCTCTGAAAGCCTGCCACTGCTTTACCAAGTTTATGTAATATTCTTCCATATTGTTGTGATTCACGTTAAAATGAGAAGTAGCCGACAGAGAATTAGACTTCTAGTTCAAGTCGCTCTCTTATTTGCTGTGTGACTTGAGTTACATCACACCTCTCTGAGCCCGAGCTCTTCTCTTCAAAAATAGCCAGCCCTATCTACCCCACTGGGGTTGTGAGGATCAAGTGAAATAATGTGTGAACAGTGCTTGGTAAATTCTAAACTACCATATCAGCACACTATTATTTGTATAAACATTAAGCTTTATCAGTTTATCTTCTACCTTCCCAAATGATCACGAATTAAATTTCCTCCAGGCTAATCTCTTTGTAGCTTCTTCTATCTAAACCACAGTCACTCTGGGTCATTCCATTCCATACCTGTTTCACGTTAAGGTTTGTAAAACACTTTACAAGTACTATTTAATTTTATTCTTGTAACAATCCTGGGAGGTAGGTGCTAAATTGTCCCCATTTTATAGATTAGGAAACTGAGGTCCAGAGAGATCAAATGACCTCTGTGACTCTGTGGGTCAAGATTTTGTGTTGAAAGTGCAAAGGTCCTTAAATATTTTTAAATGTTAGAAAGGAAAAAAAAGTGGGGAGGGAGGTAGGGCAGAGAAGAAGGTGACTGTCAAAAAATGTATTGGGACAATACAGATTGTCACAAGGCCTAAACGGAGTCTGGAGTCAGGGAGCCCTGAGTTCAAGATTGGCCTCAGATATTTCTTGGCTGTGTAACTGTGGCCCAGTCCCTACCCCTCAGAGTTCTGCTTCCAGGTAGAAAGAGATAAGTACTAAGGCTCCGAGGGGGAAGGACTTGTCCAACTGTCTGCCTCAATTTCCTCATCTACAAAATAGGATAATAGTAGCACCTACTTCCCAGGGGTGCTGTGAAAATAAAAATAAATAATGCTTATAAAGTATTTTGCCAGCTATCATGAGCTATGTAAATAGTAGCAAGCTAGTGGTCAGCTGCATTGCTAGTGCCAGAGTATGGTAAAAAAATAAAATAAAAACAGGTACAGAGAGATTGGCCTGGAGGAAAAATTACAGTGTACTGAAGTTCACAAACAGCCTGTTTGAAGTATAGAGGATTTAATAAATGGTTTCTCTCAGCACTGGAAACGAATCAGACTTCTTCAGGCTTGAATGGACTTGATTCACCTCAGAAGTAAAGAGAAAGGGAGCTTGGAGCAGCCTTGCCACCCATTACTAGCCATGTAACCTTGGACAAATCACTTTCGCTTCCCTGTGCCTCAGTTTCCTCACCTGTAAAATGAAGGGGTTGGACTGGAGGATTTCTAAAGGTCATTTAGCATTCTGTTGTTTAGATATAACCTGTGGCCCAAGGCCCTCAAAATATTCTGGGCTTTCACAGACCTTGTCTGATCCTAGGAGCTTGACCCAAGAAGATCAGTTTCTCTATTTGGATTGTTATACTACCACTTCAGAATTTATTCCAGGGAAATCTTAGGTTTCCAGAAGCAGGAGCAAATCCAATCATCTGCTACTGCCTGTCTTCTGAACTGGGCAAAGTTCAAAGAGGGAAAAAGGAAAAGGTCAGGAGATGGCTGTTGTCCTATATAAGGAGGCCTTGCCCAAAATGGCAGCTCCTATGGCCATGAGAAGCTGCCTTCCTGAATCCCAGTCAACCTCTTGTTGTGGGGCTCTTCAAGGCAATGAAAAATGAATTGAGTTTCCTGTGTACTCTCAGCAAGGCCACAGGGGCCATGACCACTTCTTCAATGGGAAATGCCTCCAGCCAAATTACTGATTTTGTTGGTGGTGGTGGTCATTTGTTTCAGCCATGTCTAACTCTTCCTGACCCCATTTGGGGTTTTCTTGGCAAAGATACTAGAGTGGTTTTCCATTTCCTTCTCTACCTCATTTTACAAATGAGGAAACTGAGGCAAACAAGGTTAAGTGACTTGCCCAGGGTCACACAGCTAAAAAGTATCTGAGGCTGAATTTGAACTAAAATCTTTCTAACTCCAGTTCCAGTGCTTTATCTACTGTGCCATCTAGCTGCTCCAGATTATCCATGCACACTCTGTAATCCCATCTAGTTGATTAGGGAGCTCATCTGGGAATGGGGGGGTGGATTGGGGTGAATGGGAAACCATACATAATTAAAGAAATTGAAAGGAATTCTTGGGGATCTATTTCCTCCTTCCCCAGTTTGTCTTCAGTCCTCTTCTCTTTCTTTGGGGGACTAGGCATATGGGGTGGAAGCCAAATCCCTATGAGAGGTGTTATTTCTTCTTCCAGGTAGAAAAAGACAAGTACTAAAGCTCAGAGGGGTAGGGACTTGTCCAAACCTTCACAGGCCAGGGGCATCCAGCTCATTGCAGAAAACCAGTGCCTCAAATTATCCCACAGCGTGCCCTGGTGGGGAAAGCTTCAGGAGCCTGCACTGACTGGAACTTTTCCCAGAAGAGATGACAAATGTGGCAGGAGAGGCAAGGAGACTGACTGCTGTTTAGGTCCCTGGTCAGGCCATTTCTCCCTCTTTCTCCCCCATCACCTTCCTACCCCATTTACTCCCTACCATAACCCTGGAAGGAGTAAAATTTTGACTATCTCAATTCAGATAGTCACAGTACATATATGACAATCATAGTTTTCTGAGATGTCCTCGTTATACATTTGATCCATTGAAAAGAACATTGGACCATGTAGTCAGAAGCCCTGTGCTTTGAATCTTAGCACTATGGCTTATTAGCTGTGTGACCTTGGGCAAATCATTAACCTCCCTGAGTTCAGTTTCATCACCTATAAAATAAAGGGCTTGGACTGGATGGCTCTCTGTAAGGTTCCCTTCCAGTTAGAAAGTTATGATTCCATGATCTTTCTGAAGCTGGTAAAGGGGGAGAGTTGAAATGAACCATACCTGGCCTCTAGGCAGTGAGGTTGAGAGTAGCCACTTGTTCCACTGATCACATTACTAGGAATATATAATTATTATTAGCAGGAGGAGAAAAAAACCTCTCCACATTCAAGTATTCCTACCCATGCAGCTTCATTCTATGTAACTCTTGTCAAGTCTGCCCATAAATCCTTCCAACGGGATCTAGGGATCTTCCTTTATCTCTCTTTATATTATATTGATACCAATGCAGCTCATGGAGTTGGAAGGGGTCAATCCAACCTCTTCATTTTACAAGTGAGGAAACTGAGTCTTAGAGCAGTAACTTGGCCTCTTCTCTGGACTTCAGCTTCCTTGTGAAGACAACAGAATACTATTGTCTCTTTAAGAAATATCAGAGATGAAGGCAGAAAATACATTTGGGAAGATGTATAAAATGAAGGCTACTGAAGAAAGCATAATATATATGCTGATAGCATCTCAGTAAATAATAATGAAGGCAGCAGCGACAAGACCCAGGTAATAAAGAGGCTTACAAGAGCACCAAGAAACAAGATTTTTTTTTACTACCTTAGTAAAGTTGATACACACATTAAAAGAATTGTAAGTCAAAGAAACTTATTGGTGTTCATTTGTGTCTGACTCCTAATGACCTCATTTGGGGTTTTCTTTGCAAAGATGCTGGAGTGGTTTGCCATTTCCTTCTCCAGCTCATTTTACAGATGAGGAAACTGAGGCAAACAGGGTTAAGTGATTTGCCCAGAGTCACTCAGCTAGGAAATGTCTGAGGCCAGACTTGAACTCAGGAAGAGAAGTCTTTTTGACTCCAGACACTTTATCTACTCTACCACCCAGCTTTGAGTTTCATATATAATTGTTTTTCTTGTTTGCACATTTACTCTCCTGCTTTTCCTGATGTCCCCTATAGGCAGCACTGCTACTCCGGGGAGAAGACTTTACAATCTGTCCTCTAGGTGGGGAGCCTGTAAGAGAGTGTCTTTTCCTTCCTCTCTCCCTCTGTTCTCCTGCCTCTATCTTATCCTCCCTCCCTCTGTTTCTTTCCTTCTTGCTATGTCTTTGTCTCTGTCACCTTTCCTCTCGATCTCTCACCCTGACTTTGTCTCTTTCCCTCTCTGTTTCTGTTTCTCTGCATCTATCTTTCCCTCCCTACCTCTCTTCCTTCCTTCCTTCCTTCCATCTTTCCTTCCTTCCTTACTTTCATCTTTCCTTCCTTCTTTCCCTATCCTTTCCACCCTCCCTCTGTCCCTGTCTGTTTTTTTATCTTTGTCTCTCACTCTCTTTCCATAATTGTTCCGATCTATCTGTTATCTACAGTATTGGGCTATGTTTGAGTTGCATCTGTACTCTCATGTATTTGAACTCTGTATTTGGGTATATGTTGCAGTAAGGGTGGGGATGGGGGGAAGGGTGCAGCTGTGGAGAGTGCTGGACTCCTCTGAATTCTTTCCCTGCCCTTTTCTGTCCAGCTCATTAAATGTAACCAACCACCTTAAGTGGCATTAATGAAACTCTTTCTCCCTCATTCGCTCTTCTCGCCTTCCCTTATCTGACATTCTCCCAGATTTATTTCCTCTTGTCCAGCTCTGCCCTCTCCCAGTGGCTTCCTTTGTGGGCAGAACTGGGGAAAGGAGGAATCACTAAGAGATTATAGTAAGAAAAACATTTGGAAGGAGCTCATACTGGATCAGGGAGGCACACACAACACACCACACTCCACATAAAACCGATCACACAAAATGACAGTCTCCACAGATATACACACTATACAACACACCATAACCAAAATGACATATGATAACAATAGCTAGCTTTGACATAGCACTTTTAGATTTGCAAGATGCTTTACATGTTAGCTTATTTGATTCTCACAATAATTCTGTGAGGTAGGTGCTATTATTATCCCCTGTTTACAAATGAGGAAACTGAGGCATAGAGATGTTGGGTGACTTTTCCGGTCACATAGCAACCAAATGCCCAAAGCAATGGTGCAATATTACCTGTTCTACCACACAGTTCCCATATACATCCAGATACATCCTCAAGTACTACTACTTCCCTATTATTCTGCCCATAGGCACACAAGGTCACATTCACTGTCCTAGCTGATCTAGGACACTTGTGCTGCATGCAAACAGCTCTCTTTTTCTTTTTATATTCCATACTTTCTATATATGTTTATAGGTTCCAAGGGACACAGAAAGGAAACAGAGGCACAAGGCACAGACATCAGACTAGACTATAATCTCAGAATAGTGGCAAAGGTCTCTGAATCAGAAAATCTGGCTTTAAGTTCTTAGCACTTACCTTGTGTGACCTTGGGGAACTAATTTTCTCCCTGGGCCTCTGGGATGGGACAAGATGATATCTCAGGTTCCTTCCAGCTTTGTGATTCTGTGAGGGCAGAAAAGGAAATAGGACCTGGGCCTGTCATTATTCTAAAGCCTCACTTTTCTTATCTTTTTTTTTTAGATCTTTTTTTTTTTATTTTTTATTTTTTATTTTTATTTTTTAATGTTTAACAATCACTGCCATACAATTGCGATTTTATCCCCCCCACCTATCCCCCACTACCCCCCTCCCTCCCCATGACTGCATACAATTCTGTATAGATTCTACATATACTTTCCTATTGAGTATATTTTCACTATAGTCATGCTATGTAGTCAGACTAAGATAAATGAAAGAAATCGTATAACAAATCAGAACATGATACACAAACACATACACATACACAAACATGATCTGCTACATTATGTGAGTGACTTCCATATTTCTCTCTCTGAGTGTGGAAGGCATTTTGCCTTGAGATCCTCCATTGGGATTTTTTTTTTTTTTTTGGTAAGAAGTTCTTGTGTTATTACAAAAATCTAAGTCTACCAGAAAAAACTCTCACACACTGTGGTTGTTGCTGTGCATAAAGTTCTCCTGGTTCTGCTCCTTTCACTCAGCATCAGGTCATATAAGTCCTTCCAGGCCTCTCTGAAGTCTTCTTGTTCATCATTTCTTATGGCACAATAGTACTCCATTACATTCATATACCATAATTTATTCAGCCATTCCCCAATTGATGGACATCCCCTTGACTTCCAGTTTTTGGCAACTACATAGAGTGCTGCTATAAATATTTTTGTACACGTGGGACCCTTTCCCATTTTTATGATCTCTTGGGGATATAGTCCTAGTAGCGATATTGCTGGGTCAAAGGGTATGCACATTTTTGTAGCCCTTTGGGCATAGTTCCAAATTGCTCTCCAGAATGGTTGGATGCGCTCGCAGCTCCACCAACAATGAATTCTCACTTTTCTTATCTGAAAAAAAAATGGTATCTGGATTCATGACCTATAAGGTCTTTTCTTGCTCTGGACCTAGGAGAGGGGAGGGAAAGAGTTTGGCCCCTGGAAGAAGATTACTTGACTGCCTAGTGCTAGGGATGTGACCAGCAGGGTTTCCAAGAGGTAACAGACACATGAAATGAATGTAGCCTGGCCAAGGAGCCTTGTCATAAAGTGATCATGGTTGGGTGGGGGAGCCCAGCCCTAGCCCAGGCCAGTCTCAAGGCCCTGCAAACTCCTGCTCTGTTTTTCTGGAACCCCAGCTGAGAGACACAGATGGAGGAGGAGAAGGCAGAGTACTAGAATGCAACAAAGCTGCATATGAGGAGGGAAAGGAAACCCTGGGGCCTTATGAGCAAGACAGGGAATGGTGGTGGGTCAGGAGGTGGATGTGTTCTCAGCTCTGTGCTTTGGGCAGGAAACATAAATCCCAGAGAACTCAGCCTGCGTGAAGGAGAATTTATGCGACACCTTTGCCAAGCCTCTGAGGCAGCAGTGTTCTTGTACTGATGAATGGTTGGTCCTGGGTATGTTGAGGGGGTGGGGCGGGGTGGATCATAGGGTCATCCCCACCCCCATTTCATTCGTCTCCCTCCCAAACCCTGTGCAAGAAAAGTCAACAAGACTCAGTCCCTCAGGAAAGGCTCTGCTCAGGTTGTAGACAGGGAGGTAGGTGCATGTGAGCTCTGTGGAAGGCACTGGAAGGCGAGGGGGAACGGGACAGCTTCAGTGCCAGAGATTTAGAGCTGTGAGTTCACGCCTGGGATAGATGAATCAGAGATATGGAGAGAACAAACGTCTGACCTTCTTTCCATAAATAATCGTGATGTCGCCGGCTTCAGTTTGGTGGTACCCTCAGCAGGAGGCCCATCGGCTGGGCTTGGGACATTGTTATGGTCATTGCTGGATTTGGATTAGAGGGAGAATCCATATGGTCGTATTTCGAGCTGGAAAAGACCCTAGGAGATCATCTCACTCAACCCCTTCATTTTGTAAAGAGGGAAACTAAGACCCATGGAGATTAAAGAATTTTTCCAAAGTTACTCAGTAAGATAAGCAGAGATGGGATAGGAATCCAGGTCTTCTGATTCCAAATTCAATACACTTTAGATTTAGCTCACACAAAGTCCTATGCAGCAATGTGTAGCTGTCAGCAAAAGGCAGTTCCAAATCTCACCTCACAAGGTGAGGTATGACCTTGGACAAGTCATTTTACTTCTCTGGCCTTCAATGTCCTCCTTAGATAAAATCACACTATGGACTCAATGGCCTTTAAGGTCCCCTTCAGCTCTCTAGTGAGATGAATGAAAAGCCCTAGAGACAGAGTTTCTGGGTAATTAATAATCAATTATATTAATATTAATAACTAATAATAAATAAGGCTAGCTGATAATCAATACATTGATGGCCAGTGGTTTCTCTCGATAACCAAAGACAGCTAATGGAGACACTGAATGCCTTAAATAATTTTTTTTTTGAAAGGGACTGCCCCTGACAAGAGGAATCAACCCTCATTGGTGAGCATGAGGAGGTAGGCATTTAAATGAGGTGAGCTCAAAGTCTTCAGTTTGCCCAGCTGAGAATGGGGTGTCATCCCAAGACTGGGCGTCCTCCAGCCATCTGGGGAGGTGAAGTCATCTTTATCCAGACCACTCTGGTTGGTTTTCTTCTTTATGAGGTGGGTCACTTTAAACTCAAATGGAGGGGTGCAAGGGCATAGACAATGCTTTAGGGCTGGAATTCACCTGGAATAGATTCTGTTTACACTCTAGACAGAATTTAGGTCTCCTCGTTGAGTGGGGTCCCTCCCAAGATCCATGTCCCTCCCCCACGTTCTGGGGAGGATTTGAGCAACCTTACCGTCAGCCTTGTCCCTCAAAGACTGGCTCACTGACCTATAGGGGCTGGTCCCTGAATAAGGGAATAATGAGAAAAAAGACAATCCTAATTTAATAATTGGTTATTAATATGATAGAAAAATAATTTCCCTCACTAGCTATATTCCTGCGCTGATACAAAGGACTCATATGGAGTAATGGGGAATATTGGGGGCTTAAAGTAACACTTGCTATAAGGAATGTTTTAGAGACTCAGTGTCAATAAAAGAATTATGGGGTAGTGATGAGAACCCAAATGATATGCCTGTCTTGGGGGCTAATTGCTGCCTAGTAGCTGGACTTTTGTCACAGGGTGCCACAGTTTAGAGGATGCTGACAGGTAGAAACAATGAGCTTAGCACCCAGTTAGTAAGAATAATTGGTTAAAATAGGAAGCAATGGTTAGTTTTGCTGAATTGCTTTTTTTTCTCTTTTTTTAATCTTTGTAATGAAGGACAGCTGGCTGGATAAGGGAGTAGAGAAGGAGATATTTGGAAAAGAACATGATGACAAAACAAAAGACATCAATAAAAATAAAATTTAATTTAAAAAATAGGAAACTACCAGATGAGGTTTTTTTTTTCCCCTGAGGAAAATACCACCCCAAGGGAGCATCCTTGTACCTCTTCATAGACTGCCTCTTCAATAGTGGTCTATGAGGACTTGCATTACAAGTCTCAGTCTCTCCCCTCACTGGATCTTGTGCCTTGAGGTCCACCTCACCTTCCCAAATGAACTTGTCTTAGCAATTGGACTTGAGGGTGACTTTTGTACTTATGCCAGGCACCCGAATTATTAGGAACTGTATAGCTCTGCCCACTGGGGCTGGAGCTAATTAGGACCAGGGCAGTAAGTAGATTTCTCCATGAACCAGTAGGAGTGGGGAATGGAGGGCCTGGATACTATTGGCTTGAGAACTAAGGATTCATAGATCTAAGGAACCACAGGTTTGACTCGTTGCTCTCCATACGCTTTGAACCTTCACCAAGTACATACATCAAATATTGGTTCCTGTGGCTCTTTTCATACAGAGCAGGATTACTATGGTGACAACCCATCAGCAATATGGCAAAACTAATTTGTCTCATGACAATTAGACGAGGGGCCCAGGCCAGCCACCCTTCATTTCTCTCCCAACCCTGTCTCTGACTCTCTGGACTTTGCTACCATATCTTTGTGTGGGAACCTTCCTCTCTCTCCACCTTAGCCTGCTTTTCAGCTAGCTCCCTTTTCTATTCTGTCTTCCCTTTTTAGAATGTAAACTCCTTGAAGTCAGGGGTTATCTTTTCCCTTGTTTATTACTTTTCTTCTTCTCTGTGTTTTTAGGAATATAATTTGTTCCCTGAAGACTGTTGTCGCTGCATCCCAGAAAATGTCCTATGATGTTCCACAATTGTATTTTCTTTCACATTATTATTAACTATTTCTCTGACAAATAGAGTTCCTGGAAACAGGAAGTCCTGAGTTCAAATGTGGTCTTGGACACTTACTAGTTGTGTGACCCTGGGCAAGTCACTTAACCCTGTTTGCCTTGGTTTCCTCATCTGGAAAATGGCAAACCACTTCAGTATCTTTGCCAAGAAAACTCCAAATGGGATCATGAAGAGTCAGACAGGAATGAATAACAACAAATGATTTGTTCTTTGATCCATTCATTATTTAGGATTTCATTGTCATTTCCATTTGAATGAATGTCTTTTGTTTGTTCTCCCTTAACTGAGTACTCTTTTTGTTGTGTTATGATTTGTAAAAGATGTCTTACTATTTCTGTCTTTTTACATTTTTTGGCAATATCTCTGTGCTCTAATTTGTAAAAGTATGTAAAAATATGTACATATGGTGCTGAGGAATATATATCTATATATCTACATACATAGATATATGTTTATTAGCAGTCTCATTTAGAAGATGCTATGTGTTTTAGCTCTAGTTTCTCTAGTAATTTGTTCAGTTATGCATTATCCCCTTTGTTAATCTTTCCGTTAGATTTGTCTAAAACTGAGAAAGGGACATTAAATCTCCTGCCTACAGCTGTCTCTATCTTCTTGTAATTCAGTTAATTTTACTTTTATGAATTTAGATGCTAAGGCATTGGGAGCACATGCATTTTATATCGATATTGGTTTGTTGTTTATGGCTGCTTTCAGCATAATGTAGTTTCCATGTTTATCTCTTTTTATGTGGTGAGCTTTTGTTTTTGTTTGATAACATGATTGCAACTCTTGCTTTTTTGGATTCACTGGATGCATAATAAATTCTGTTTGGGCTCCTCATTTTAATTCTATGTATGTTTTTGTTTTTTAAATGTGTTTCTTATAAGCAAGAGATGGTGGAGGTTTGATTTCTTTTCCCACCTGTCATTCTTTTTCACTTTTTTTGGTTGTTTACTAGATTCACATTTAAAGTTACAATAGTCAAGTTTATATTTTCCTCCATTTATTTCCAGTGGTTTTTTTCCCCCTGAATTGGGATTTCCCCGCCTTTTCTTCTGTAACGATGGCTCTTTGTCTCATCAGTTATTTTAGTTTAATCTGCTTTTAGACAACCCTATTCCTACAGGTTCCCCTCTTCTCACCCTCTTCTCACCCTGCCCCCATTTGTTATCCATTAAGGTGGTGAAATGGATAAAGAGTTGGGCCTGGAGTCAGGAATTTGAACTTCCTGAGTTCAAATTTGGCCTCAAACATTTACTAGCTGTGTGATTCTGGGCAAGTCCCTTAACCCTGTTTGCCTCAGTTTCCTTATCTGTAAAATGAGTTGGAGCAGGAAATGTCAAACCACTCCAGTATGTCCGCCAAGAAAACCCTAAATGGGGTCATGAAGAGTTGGACATGACTTAAAGAATCCCTAGTTTTGAAGTTTTGCTTAACTTACTAATTTCTTTTTCTTTCAGAATTTCTTTTTCTCCTCAGGTAAGCAGTAAAGTAAAAATTCCTTTTCCTCTTCAAATTTGTTTGTTAGTTTTAAATTTCATTTTTCTGTATTTTTCTAAAAAAAAAGAATTTCTTTCTCCTTATTTTCATTATTTCTGTTCCCTTTCTGTTTATTCTAGAATTATATTTTTTAATTGTACTCATTTATTCCTCCTTTAGTCTCTGTATTTCCTCAAGGAATTAAAGCTTATAATGTACTTATTTTTGAGTTCCCTCTTCTAAGCAATTTCTGTGTTATTATTGCCTTATAGTAAGTGTTGCCTCAGTCTTAGAAATACCAATTCCTGCAGGTGACAGACAGAATAGAAGTTTTGCCCTTATGTCTTCAATTGTACAGTTCATTACTACCCCTTGCCCTCCCCATGATCATTTTTTCCCTATTTGCCATGAAATCTCTCCTCTGAGTCCATGTCCTTTTCTTCTTCTGGGTGTTCCCCAGGAGTTCTGATTCCTCTTCTCCTGATGCAGTATGAGTGGACTCTCTAAGCACCAAATCCCTGCTGTTTATACCCATTGCAAGGTACCCATCTCCCATTACAGAATATCTTTCTCCCCACATGGGATCAGTCTTCAGTGGGATCCCCTCCTACCACTGAAATAAGATTTCCCCTCTTCTTTCCTGATATTTCAATCCTTCCCTTTGCCTCCTCATCCATTCTCCTGTAGACTCTCTTTTTTTGAGAGACTATAGGAGTCATTTTCCATTCATTGTTACTTTTGTTTTGATTAGGATATATCACACATTCCCCTACATCTTCTTTTTCTCCTTTCCCCTTTTACACACCATCACATTCTGTCCCACTTCCCAAAACAAAAACAAAACAAAACAAAAATGTGACTCATTTGTAGACAAAGGTTCAGGCTCAGTTCTCCACCCTTCTGCCTTTTGATTTCCTCTTTTGCCCTGGTCTACTTATGCATACTTTTAGAAAGAAATCTCTAAATGGTTTCATTGTTAACCTCATAGGTATCTTTCCCTTTTTAGTTTTTTCCCCTTTCATCTATTTCATTATGGGTTGCTTGCTGTACTTGTCTACCTTTCTTGTATTTCTGTTGTCTGAGGTGTTTGCAAAGGAAACAATCTACTCAGACCTGGTTTTCTTTGAAGGAATGCTTCAAATATGTCTTTTTTAAAAAAATTGAATGTCCATATTTTTTCATTGATAATTAGGCTCCAGTTTACAGGATATGCCACTTTGAGTTGCATCTTGAGCTCCTTTGCTCTTTGGAACACATTTCTCTGCTGCAGCTTCAGATGAATATAGAATAGTCTCATATTATTTGAATTTACTTTCCTTAGTATTTGAAGGTTTTCTTGTTGCTTACAGAATTTGCTTGGTCATTGGAACTGATTGATTCAACCACTTAATGTTTTAGACAGTCATTTAAGACTTAATGTCTTAGAATTTGCAACATATATATTTTTAATTCTGGAGAAAATCTGTGAATTCTTTCAATTGGCACATCGTTTTCTGTATTCAGAAGTTCTGGGCAGTTTTCTCGTATCATTTCTTGCAAAGTAGCATTCAGCTTTTTTGACTTCTTGTGCTCTTGTAGGAGATCTATGATCCCTAAGGTGTCCCTTTCCCCATCAGTATGTTTTGTAGGGATTATGTTTTCCTTTAATTTTATTGCTTTTTGCTTCTTTTTTTTCTGTGTATTTGCCTTCTGTGTACTGTGTACACTTCTCTGTATTTATGCTCCCCATCAATTGAACTCTCTTTTGTGTCTTTGGTGGGGTTTGGCACTGTGAATTCAAATTTTTCTATTCTGCTGTGTAGGCCATAAATTCTGCCATCATAATTCCAATTTCTCTCTTAAGCCATTCTTAAACACTGCTGTGGTTCCATGTTTTCTTGGGAAGCTAAAAGGTCCTCTGCTTTGTCAGGTGATTCATTTTCCTTTGTCCTGAAATATCATCCACAGATATCTGTACTTCTTTAGATAATATGGAGGTGCTATTCCCTTCTGTTCTTACTATCTTTCCCGTTTGTTTATGTGCTTGTGCTTGGTTTTCTACCTTCTGAGATTTTTGGTCATTTCAGTTTTTTTTCTTTATTTTCTCCTACCTCTTACCTTCTTACTTCTTCCCCTCAGATGGTAGTTTTCCTAGGGGTTGACCTCAAAACTGTCTCAGCCTCCTTCAATGCAGAGCAATTCTCATTTCACTGACCTCAGACTCTGCTCCAAATGACAAAACTGGCCACAGCTAATTGTCAATTCCCCTTTTTTTCCAGGCCTGGAGGAGACTCCCACACATGTTGGCATCATGCCCCAGGTCCCTTTTTCCCTCTGTTGATGCACTATAATCCCAACCAGAGCAAGCTCCTGGAGTTGGGTTTCCTTCGGTGCAAGGAAGGGTCAGGGCAGAATAGAGAAGTGAATTCTGCTGCAAGCTGATGAGTTGGTTTATGCAGCCTTCTCAGTCTGGTGGAGGTAGAGGTGAAAGTGTTGAGTGAGCAGGTTAGGGATTAGTTTTCTCCAATGTTAATTCATCAGGTTGTTCCTGGTATCAGACTATGGAGCAGATGCAATTGCTTTCTCTCCTGCACATAATTCCTGTTTTGGAGAGGACTCAGAGATCAGGAAGATCAGAGAAAAGTGTCCAGTTCTCCATCTTGTTGGCCATGTGTTTCTTTTTGTTAGTATTTTTATGCCCGGCACTTAATACACATGATAAGCATTTAACAAATACTTGTTGACTGACTGATTGTTAATCCTGGGGACTCTCTCTAAATCAAATAGTAAACCTCCTTCACTCCCCATCTTCAAGAACACAAAAACCAAAAAGCCCTGATACATCAGAACTGGTGAGCGAATGAGTGTTTCCTGGTGGGGGAACATGGTAGGGGTTCCTCTGGGACCTTTAGGTACCCTCCTCAACTTAAAGCTGTCTCACTATCCCAGGAGGAATATGATGAGGGAGTCCAGAGCTCCTGGGAGTTCTCTGGCCTAATCACTTTGTTGTGTAGAGCATTCCTTCCCAGGACAAAGAAGACAGGGCTGGCTTTTCAAAGTTTCCCCTTTGCTTTATTCATCCCTTTAGGATCATAGGGTTTAGAGGTTAAGTGTTCTCATGCATCTCCCTCATTTAAAAAATGAGGAAACTGAGGTCCATAAAGATCAAGTAATTTATCAAGGCCACAATGACAGGACCATGTTAGTAACAGAATCAGGATTTGAGCCCAACTCCACTGATTACAAATACTGAACTCCCATTTTTTTCCTTTTCTCTCCATCATATTTTAACTCCTCTCTCTTATCTTTCAACCTGATTTCCAGTTCCCTGGGGTTTCCCTGCTCTTTGTAAGTGCACTCCCAGCTCTATTCAGGTAGACCTTTTTCCTCTTCCAAATCCCTCCTAAAAGTTGGCTTTTAGAGGATCTTCTTTCTCCCCTGGGTTTGATGGAGGAGGGGTTAGTTTCTGCCTAGCTCTCTCAGTCATCCTGAAGGGCTTCTGAAAAGTGAGAAAGGGAATCTAAGCAGAGCTTCAACTAGCAATTTTTTAGCTCCTGGGGAAGTAGAAACTGCCCAGCAAATGGGGAGTAAAATACATTTTTCAAGTCACCCCCACCAAGGACAGATGGAAACCCATGGCGAGACCTGTTGGGAAATTACCCACCTAGTAGTCTCAGGTAGGAACTCAATCGTGCTAGAGAAGCAGCCATCTGGTAATTTTACTATTTATCCAATTTATTTCTGCTAACTAGGTGGCAAGTTCTATTGCTTTTTCTGCTGAAAGACTGAAAATGATTTTAGTCCTCTCTAAATTTGGTGGCCTACGACAAGACTCCAGGTTGTCCTAGCCTAGTGATAGCTCTGGGTCTGGGTATCAGGAAGGGCCCTATTGGTTTCGTAAAGGAACTCTGGGGAGATAAAAGACAATAGAGACAGGTACACATGAAGGAGATGAGAAAGGAAGTCTTTGTTGGGGATACAGTAAAGGGGGAGTGGAATCCGGAGGGAAAAAGGACTTGGAATTGGGGTTGGCCAGTAAAGTTGGGGAAAACAAGAAGGATTTAGGGGCCTTTGGACAAGGACAGGGTAGAGTGTGGGGGGTTAATAAGAAGGTAGAGAATGGGTACTGAGTCTCAGCATGTGAAGATATCAGGAGGAGGACATAAAATTTTAGAATAACAAAAAGAATTGGGGGTACCCTTTGGGTGGGAGGGCAGGGATTTAGAATGGGAATGAACAAAAAGAAGGACTTATTCTTTGCATTAGTCTAGGGGTGGTTTGTGTCCTGAGGGAGGGCAGGTTACATCAGGGAGAGGCAATACCACTTGGGGTGGATGAGCCATTCCATCCATTTCCCATGGTGGGGCCTCATTCATGGGTGAATAATTCTATTTACTTTCCCTGAGAGGCCTCCTGTCCTTCCATTTGCTCCAATTAGCCCTGGGATCTGCTTGAGTGACTCCTGCCCATGTACTTCTGTGCAGCTGTGGGTAAGAGACTCCCCTCCCCATGCTCACACAAAACCCCTTGACTCAGTGAGCCCCTCCTATTCTGGACCCCAGGTTGGCATCTGGCACCTCTTAGATCTGTAATTGCCTTGAGAAAAGAGTGAGAAGGAAGCCTTTGCCTTTGGGGGCTTTTCAGCTTTTCCCCTCCTTTGTCTTTTCTCTTCCATCCTCCCCTTTCCCCTTTCATCTTTTACTTATTCCCCTCTCCTTGCTGCTACATCTGCCTTCTTTAGTATTTGCTGGGATGCCAATTTTTTCCCTGCCTTCTTATTAGTCCATTAAGGTCTTTTTGCTTTCTTCAGTCTGCTTCTTTTGCTAATTGTCTTCCTTCCTCTGCCCTTCCTCATGGTGCTGTGGAAAAAGCAATGATTTTAGAGTCAGAGGAACTGTTTTCAAATGAAAATTTTGCTATTCATCATGAATCTCTCTGGGTCTCAGTTTCCTACTCTGTAAAATGAGGGAATTGGACCAGATGACTTCTAAGTTCCTTTGAAACTCTACATCTATGATCCCTCTGCAAGAATAGGATGTAGAAGAGAATTCTGAATTCAGGGAGGACACCACCCCTTTAAATGTCATTCATCCTTTTTATCTCCTTCTCAGGTCTGACCTGACCAATGGAGGTAGAATCATGTTCAGGTCTCCCTACCTGAGGTTACCAGATATCCAGCACTCCTTTCCCTTTTCTCCTTTTGGTCATCTGGCGTTTAAAAGGATCATTAAGATTGTCTATTATGTAAAATCATTTAGAATGTTCTAGTAGTGGTGATGGTACAGATTCTGAATGTTGTAAATTGAGCCTACCTCAGGGTGGTCTGGTAGTACAGGGTTGATATCAGAGTGGAATGAGAAGACTGCAGCTCATTTTACAGTTAGTAAAAGGTTTAATTAGCTATAGCATGGCAAGGAGATGACAAGGAGACAGCACGGGCTCAGGCAGACACATCTTCCTTGTGTTCGTATAGAAATGTGTCGATGCAGAGTGTGATGCCTGCATGGCTGTGAAACATCTGTTGAGTCTCTTCCTTGGACTTATTCCACATAAGCTGGCTTCTTTTAGGCCAGAAAGTCCCTGGGTATTAGGAGAAAACTAGCCTAGTCTACATGGTGGGAGACCCTGGTATATAAAGGACTCTAGCACATTTCACGCTTTGGAGGCAAAGTCCTTAAAGGTCTTCTAGAACAGAGGCTCTTCCAGAAACTCAAAACAAAAAAAAGATTAAGATGTAATTGACACATGTTTAACAAAATAAATAAAAATCCAGTGCTCGTAGATAAGTGAAGCTAGATGGCACAGTGGTTAGTGCAGTGGGCTTGGGATCAGGAAGATTCATCTTCCTGATTTCAAATCCAACCTCAGACACTTCCTAGCTATGTGACCCTGAACAAGTCCCTTAACCCTGTTTGCCTCAGTTCCTTCATCTATAAAATGAGCTAGAGAAGGAAATGGAAAACCATTCCAGTATCTTCGCTAAGAAAACCCAAAATGGGGCTATGAAGAGTTGGACGTGACTGAAATGACTTAACAACAACAACAAAAAACAGCACAGATAATGTTAATTTGTAGTTTTCTGAGTCAATATATGACCCACAAGAATCCTTCCTATCTGAGTGTGACACTTCTACAAAAGACCTTCCACCGTCATGGCTTTAGCACTCTTACTAGGAAACTTTTAATATCCCAAATGTGAAAAGCCTGACCTAGGCAGCAGTGGAGGAGGAAAAGGAGCACAGCCAAACCAAAACAAAATAAAACAAAAAATGAAAGAGTGATCAAATACAAAAGAGCACAAACCCCAGAAAACCCAGACCCTTTTGGAAAGAATGAGTCTTAGATCTCAACAATCTGTTTTATGTGGTGGGTAACACCAAATCTGTGCAGTTGAGAGTGGGTTTCCTAGTGTAAGGCAGTGCCAACAAGCAGTGGTGACCATGGGAACATTAAAGCCACAGCACAGACCTTGCCACTTCTAGCAGTCACTGATTCTTTCTCATGGGACAGGGTCATCTGTAGCAAAGCAGCTAAGGAGTCTTTATCCGCTTGTATGCAATATATCCCCATTACCTGGATCAATACTGAGACTTTCCCTGTACAACTACTCTCTCAGTGTTCCTCAATCTCCTCTGCCAGCCAGGATGGCCCTTCTGCCAGGAGTGCCAGGGGTAACAGGGGAGCAAAAACCTTTATTCCTTTAGTGGCATCTGCTGAGGGGCTATCCCATATTTTCATGAGGGTAGATAAGGATACTCTCTCACTCTGTCTCTGTCTTTCTATCTCTCTGTCTCTCACCTTCATCCAGGAACTCAGGAGAGCCACCAAATCAGCTAGAGGATCCCTTTTTCATTTAGATAAATTCACACTCCCCACAGTTATGCTGAGACTTATCTCTTCTATGTTGTTAGAAAGCAAAGCACCTCCCCACATATCATCCCTTGGTACCCCAAGCCCTTTTCTACCATCCTGATAGAAAGGTGACCTGCTAATTGAGGAGGACCCAGGCTGTGTCTTCAGGGTATACAGAACCCTCTGAGGGGGTGGGGACTTTGAGGCTTGGAGTAACTCAGAGTTAAGGAAGGAATAAGAAAGGCCTGGAGAGGATAAAGTAGGTATAAAAGCAGGCTGTCCTTTATTAGGTAAATCTTTCTGAAGGTTGCATCTGAGAAATAGCTGGTGCAGAGAACCCTCGCCCTTCCATGGTTTCTGGGAGGTGGGACACTGACCTTGCTAGCCAGGGGCTTGATGGTGAAGCTCTTGTTTAGCAAAGGCAAATCTCTGGCTCTGAGATGGGGAAAGAGGGCCAGTTTGCCAGTTGGGAGCAAGTCAAGAACTACTTGGCTCTCAGATAGACATGAAAAGGACTGTCATAGAGTCCCGTGCTTGGCAAAACAAAACATCAAAGTCTGCATGCCAAGATTGGTAAGAAAATCTCTTAAAGTGTGCCATGCTCAAAACAACTTCAGCCTTGTTCTTTAGTTCAGAAGAGAGAAGGCATATGATGGATGTTGACATGCCCCTACAAACAACCATATATAGGAAAGGTGTTCTGGAATTCTGTTACTGATTCCTTCATGGCTCCTGAACCTAAAGGTGAGCACCTTTGATGGTTCAATCCTGTTCTTTCCAGCCCCCAAATCCTTTGGCCAGACCATGTCTAGGAATCAATGCAGATGAAGATCTTATCCCACTCTCCCTCAAGGCTTTTTCAAATCCTAGCCTTGGAAGAACAAAAGGTCAAGAGTTTAAAAGGAATTAACCTTAAAAAAAGTAAAGGAAGAAAGTTTAGCAGTACCAGATCTTAAACTATTATAAGGTGGTAATTGTCAAAACTATCTGGTACTGACCAAGAAATATAAAGGTAGATCAGTATAACAGAGTAAACATACCATACACAGTAGTAAATGATTAAAGTAACCTTGTATTTGACAAATATCACATGGATTTAAGCTTTTGGGATAAAAATTTACTATTTGGTAAAAAATTGTTGGAAAAACTTAGAAAGCAGTCTGGCAGAAACTAGGTGTAGACCAATATCTGACACCATTTATCAAGATAAGGTCAAAATGGATACATGACCTATATATGAAAGGAGATATCATAAATAAATTAAAACATAGAATATTTTGCCTATAAGACTTATGGATAGGAGAAGAATTTATGAATAAACAAGAGACACAGAGCATCATGAGATATAAAATGGATAATTCTGATTATATTAAGTTTAAAAAGTTTTGTACAAAGAAAATGTAGTCAAGATTAGAAAGAAAGCAGAAATTTAGGGGAAAAGTTATAGACATTTTCTTGGAAAAAAGTCTCATCTCAAATGTATAGGGAATTTTGTCAAATTTATAAGAATATGAGTCATTTCCCACTTGATGAATTGGGGATAGATTGCTAGATTTGGAGCAAGGAAAACCTGAGTTCAAATACTGCCTCAGATAATTACTAGCTGTGTAACAAATCACTCAGCCTCTCTCAGAATCAGTTTAAAAAATTTGATAAATGGTCAAAGGGTATGTTTTTTGATGAAGAAATCAAAGCTATATATGTAGTCATATGAAAAAAATGCTTCAAATCACTATCATATCTAAATCACTAGAGAAATGCAAATTAAAACATCTTTGAGATATTATCTCACACCCGTCAGATTGGCTAAAATGATAGAAAGGGAAAATGACAAATATTGAAGGGGATGTGGGAAAATTAGAACCCAAATATACTGTTGGTGGAATGGATCCAATAATTTTGGAAAGCAATCTGGAATTATGCCCGAAGAGTTATAAAACAGTGTACGTGTACCCTTTGACTCAGAAATACCACTATTAGGTCTGTTTCCCAAGGTGAGCAGAGAAAAGGGAAAAGAATCTGTATGTTCCAAAATATTTATAGCAGCTCTCTTTGTGATGGCAAAGAATGAAATTGAGGGGATATCCATCAATTGGGGAATGGCTAAACAAGTTGTGGTATATGACTGTGATGGAATACTAGTGAGCTATAAGAAATGATGAGCAGGTGAATTTTAGAAAAACATGGAAAGATATGTAAGAAATAATAAAGAGTGAAATGAGCAGAACTGAGAGAACATTGTATACAATAACAGCTGTATTATTCAAAGAATAACTATAAATGATGAAGCTATTCTGAGTATTATAAATATTCAAATTAACTACAAGAGACCTATGAAGGAAGATGCCCTCTATCTCCAGAGAAAGAACTGATAAATAGAATATAAAATATGACTTTACTACATATCTATATCTGTCTATGTATATTTGTATCAAATGGTGACTTTCTCTAGTGCAGGGTTGGGAGGGAGGGATGGAGACAGTTTGGAACTTAAAATATAACAAAGAGAATAAATAAAATTTAATTAAAAAAAAACCCCTAGCCTTGCAGCTTGTACCTTAGCTCATTAGGAGGACTTTCCAGGGTAAACCACATTACAGGATTAATGGTCACCAAAATTCAGTTGTATGTGCCTTTCTTATAGCAAGTAGAGCCATTGGGTGAACCAGGTAAAAAAATACTCTTCATACTTAAGACCAGCAGAAGAGACAGGGCATTAAGCCTAGGATGGGAGACTTCAGTTTCTGATAGAGTTTCAATCTGCTCCTGAAACAGTGCCTAATACTTAAGGTACCTGTACAAGCATGTTTTGACTGTACTAGTTCCATTAGATCATAGAAGCCTGCTGCACCCTACTCATCTTGTTAGAGGGACCATTACAACAAGCAGCTCTAGATGAAAGGTGTCATCCATTCGATGGCAATGAAGGCCCAGTAACAGTTGAACAATTGCTTTTCAAAAGTGGTACAGAGAGTGGCCACTTTGAAATGTTGCAGCTTTATAAACTTAATGGTCATTTGGCCTGGCCACCCTTAGATGCCTGCCGAAGGTTCTACTTATGCTTCTTTTTGTGAAGAGACTTCCACAAATGGGAACTTCATGGTATCGTAAGGTTGTAGGAGGAGAGACTGCTAGATGGTCCACTTTAGGTCTTCTGGGGCTGAAGACTATTCTAGGCCCCACTCAAAAAAAGCAAACTTGCAGTAGCTTGATCCATGGAGGCCATTAGGATACTCAGAGGAAGAATATTGGTTCTCTAAAACTCAAAGAGTTCAGTAAATCTCTGGACTTCCTTTTTAGACTATGGGGAAGTGATTGTCAGAACCTCTTTCTGGGCTGTGTCTAGAATATCTGGGTTTTCCATAATCTTGATTCTCTATTTTCTGAAGATTGTTCTTCTACCTCTTGCTGGAATAACTTCAGGTTTTAACTATGGGTCCCTACTCTACCAATTAATCTAGGTTCTCTGGCACCTTGACACAGCCAGCATTATGTCATCAATAAAGTGGGACATCAACATCCTCAGGAAGTTAGGTCTTTCTCAGGTCTTTAAGCCCTCTCACTTGATTTTATTCTAATCATTTTGGATAGCAATCTTTCTGAAATACATACCTGCTTTCTTACATAGATCATGTCCCAATCTTTAGTGATGATTGTTTAGTCATGTCCAACTCTTTGTGACCCAAATTGAGGTTTTCTTGGCAAAGATAACTGGAATGGCTTGCCATTTCCTTCTTCAGTCCATTTTACAGATGAGGAAACTAAGACAAACAGGGCTAAATGACTTGCCCAGGGTCACACAGCTAGTAAGTGTCTGAGGCTGGATTTTAACTCAGGAAGAGCAGTCTTCCTTATTCTGACTCTACTGCTTCTGACTTTTACCCAGGCTCCCAAGTCATTACCAACAACATGGACTCTTGTTATTGCCTCTAAGTTTCTTGTTTTTTTCTCCATCACTCTCTTCTTCTTCTAACCCATCCCTTGGATCACTGCCAGAAAAATCTTTCTTACACATAGATCTGAGTGTGTCACTCTTCTGTCCCAAAATTTTGAGGTATCTAATATGTTGTTGGTGGTCTTACCGAAACTGGTATATTAGTAATATATTGAATATCATGATTCTGTAAAAATAATAAATATGAAGGACATAAGGAAATATGAAAAAGCCCCAACCCTTTGTGAAGTGATGTAACGTGAGGTCAGTACAACTCTAACCATGTATAGTCAATCCTCAGCTTTTGTGGGGGTAGCATTTTTAGAAAATGGCATGAAAGTCAAACATGTAAATCCCAATACATCGCACCTGTGGTGCAATGGGGCTAGGTTCCTGTGACCACCAAAGACTGCAGCCTTTCACTAGAGATTGCTGAGAATATACTTTTCTGCATACAATTCTTTATAACAAAAAGCTAATTCTGATAATATGCACTTTTCCTAACATGAAATAACCCCTAACATGCAGCACACAAAATAAAACTGATAACATGCAAACATTTTTTCTCACTAGTAATTCCCTAGAATTTTGTGAACTTTTCCGCTAACATCTTTGTAAAGAAAACAAAAAACGAAAAAACCCCAAACCATTGATTTCAGACAATATTCACTTTTCATAATAGATGTACCATATGGCACCATAAATATTCTACAACAAATAAAATTCTTAAAACTGAAACATTTTTTGACCTGAATCTTACCTTCTCTGTGTCAGATGGTGGTGTATGTGTTATACTGCATACTATATTTCTTTTCTTTGTTTTTTGGGCTTTCCCCCCCACCCCAAGGCAATCGGGGTTAAGTGAGTTGCCCAGGATCACACAGTGTCAAGTGTCTGGGGTCAGATTTGAACTTAGGTCCTCCTGACTCCAGAGCAGGTACTCTATCTACTGCACCACCTAGCTACCCCCTTATACTATACTTCTGTAAATCTCTCTGTCTTGGTCACCCTCTGAAAACCAGTGAAGAGGTTGCTGGGATTTAAGTCTTGCTTTTGGAAGATGCCAAGATCGATGTGATCTCAGCATCACCTTAGAGTCCAAAGAACTTGAACTACGCTTTAGGGGGCAAAATTGCAACATAAAATTTGAATTTTAAAGGCAAATAATGAAAATATGCAATGAATGCAGGGAGAGCTCTTTACTGCAGCAGGATGAACAAGACCAGTGAAATGCCAAGTAGGATACCAGCTGCTCCATACACTTACCCACGTTGTGTTTCATTTTTCTCTATTGTGCAAAGCCAGGAAGGTGCATGGTTGCCAACTCAAAAATGAAAATGAGATTACTAATAAAATCACACAAATGTCTGAAATTTCAAAAGTTTAAAATGGGAATATTGAAGATTGACTGTACCTATCTCTTCTCTGTGGTTGGTTGGTTGGTTGGTTGTTGCTCTTCATTCTCAAAGAGGACCAAAATGGCATCACTATGTTAGAGTCAAGGTACAGGGTGTCTGACTGTGGCTGATCAGACCAATAAGAGCTCAGAAAGCTCTACCACAGGTTGGTCACAAAATTACAAAGAGAAACATTTTGGTTTGATGTCAGGAGAAACTTTTTCATGATTAGAACTCTCCAAAAGGAAAAGGTTGGGGAGGGACAAGTTGGAGATGTTTGAGTGGATGATGGATGACTTCTTGTCTTGGGTATGTTTCTGGATAAGGGTCAAACTAGACAGCCACTGAAGTTCATCACATTAAAATTCTGTGATTTGGACGTAGACAAAGATAAGAAAGTAGAAGCAACTGTGGTCAGGGAACAGAGAGTTGTCCAATTTGGCCAGAGTTGAATTACTAGGGGAGGAGAGGAGTAGTATGAGATATGGCTACTAGCTTTACTAAGGCATGATAATGCCATATTGTACAGGGCCTTCACTACCAGGCAAAGGAACCTGACCTTCAATAAATGAGATATAGAACCTCACAGAAGATTTTATTTTTAATATTGTATTGGAAATGTAATAACCGCTAATAAAGACATAATCAAATAAACATACAAAATGAACAAAATATTGCACAGAATCTTTAGCATTAAATGGGGTAGAACCAAATAGATTAACAGACAACAAACAAGAAATGCCCATGCTGCGTCCCCTTCAGCAGTTCTAAAGCTCTATTACCTTTAGCTTTATTTTCTTTTTAGCTATGAGAATTATGAACTATTTGTGGCCAACCTGTGGTAGAGCCTTCTGAGCTCATATTGGTCTGATCAGCCACAGTCAGACACCCTGTACCTTGACTCTAACGTAGTGATGCCATTTTGGTCTTCTTTGAGAATGAAGGGCAACAACCAACCAACTAACCAACTAACTAGACAGAAAAGATAGGTACAGTTAATCTTCAACATTCCCACTTTAAACTTTTGAAATTTCAGATATTTGTATGATTTTATTAGTAACCTCATTTTCACTTTTGAGTTGGTAACCATGAACCTTCCTGGCTTTGCACAATAAGGAAAAATGAGACACAAATGTGTCCAATGTGTGGAGTCACTGGTATCCTGCTTGATTGTAGTTTTATGTTCTGGGGCCAAACAGAACAATTTCCAATATGATGATCCCAGAAATACTTAAAGGGTGCTGTCAGATCCTTCCAGTCTTTTCTATTTTATGCTACACAGTCGCAATTCTCTCAACTTTTAGTTAGCCAGATTCTTGACCTCATTTTAATCCTCATCTCCTTGTAGAGAGGGACCTCATTTCTGGAGGATGATATACCTTACCTCATGTATTCAACTGGTTGCCAGTTCTTGTAATTTCTTCTCTACGTCTCTTGCATGTGTTTCTTCTCTCTACTTACATATAGTCCACCAGCCTAGTTCAGGCTTTCATTACCACTCCCCTTGACTATTGCAAAAGCTTCCTAATTGTTCTGCCAGCCTCAAGTCATCCCATTCCAGTTCTTCTTCTGTGCAACTGGCAAGTAATTTTCCTAAAGGAAGGGGTCTGCCTATGTCAATCTTCAACTCCTCCTCAATAAACTCTACAGGTGATTTATAACCTCTAGGATCAAATAACTAAAAACTCCTCTGATTGATATTTAAAGATCCCTTTCTATCTTTCCAATCTTCTACTCTTGACTACCAAACCTACTCTATGGTATGGTCTTATTGTATACTTCCTGCTCCTTGAATTTCCTATCTCTAGAACTTTGGGCTGGCTGTTCCCCCCACCCCCTGCACCTTCCCCTCATTCCTGAAATGTTCTGCCTCCTCATCTCCAGCTCTTAGAATACTTGTCTTCCTTCAAAACTCAAATTAAACACTTCCTTCCATGTAAGACCTTTCCTGGTGCCCCCTTCCCCTCCTCTAGCTTCTAGTGCCTTCACTACTAAGGCTGTCTTCTACTCTGTGTATATTTGATAAATACATATTTATGTACATATTATCTTCCCCATTAGAATGTAAGCTCCTTGAGAACAGGAACTATTTTTCCTTTTTCTTTTTATTACAGTTTTTAACATATGCCTGGAACATTGCAAAAATAAATGCTTGAAGACTGATTAATTGAACTTATCTTCTTGTGATGTAGACTCAAGGTCCCTCACTTTCTCATTGCTTTCATTTTATGACTATCCTTCTCAAACAACAGTGTCCTGAACTGAAAACAATATTCTAGATGACATCTGAGGAGGGCAGAGTACAGCGGAACTACCTAGAAACTATGTCTCTCTGAAGGCAGGCCAGGATTACATTAGTTTTTTCAGCTGCCACATCACACAGCTGACTTTCAGAAGGCTAAAAGCTCTAGATCTTTTTCAGGCAAACTGCAGTCTAACCTTGTCCCTACCTCACCCGGAGGCTTTACATTTATTCCTACTGAATTTCCTCTTATTAGATGCCGGTCAATGTGCTAGCTTGTCAAGCTCTCTTTGGAATCTGACTCTAAAATCCAGTGTGTTAGCTATCCTGCCCAACTTGGCTTTGGCATCATAGACAAGTTTAATCTTGCCTTTATCCAGGTTATTTTCCAGGTGAAAATGTGAAACAGCACAGGGCCAAGCACAGATCCCCAGGGTATTCCAATGGAGCTCTCCTGTCATGTTGACTTTGAATCATTATTGGATACTCTTTTGAGTCTAACCATCCAATCCATTCTGAATCTATAAAGCTGATTTATCATTGGGTCTGTATCTCTCTGTCTTTTCCATAAGAATAATATGAGATAGATCCTTTATCAAACCTTTTGCTAAAATCTAGGTAAACCATATCCACATCATTTGTTGTTGTCATTTTTCAGTTGTGTCCAACTCTGCATGACCCCATTTGGTGTTTTCTTGGCAGAGACTAGAGTAGTTTGCCATTTCCTTCTCCAGCTCATCTTACAGTTGAGGAAACTGAGGCAAACAAGTTGAGTGACTTGCCCAGGGTCACACAGCTAGTAAGTATCTGAGACTGGATTTGAACTCAGGAAGATGATTCTTGGTGACTCCAAGCCCAGTGCTCTATACACTATACAACCTAGCTGTCCCTATCCACAACATACTCCTCATCAGTCTATTTATTCACCCTGTCAAAAATGGAGTCTTTATGACATCTTTATGACCCCATATGGCAAAGATACTGGTGTGGTTTGTCATTTTTTTCTCCAGTTCATTTTACAGATGAAGAAACCAAGGCAAACTTGTCCAGGGTCACACAGCTAGTAAGGAAATGGAGTCCAAAAAGGAAATAGGGTTGGTTTGGTTATATCTTATTTTGATGAAGCCATGCTGGTTCTTATATTATAATCATTACCTCCCTTTCTAGATCTTCACCAGCTGTCTCTTAAATGATCTGGTTTAGAATTTTCCCATGATTTAAGTCAAGGCCAATGGCCTATAATTTGCTGATTCTAGTCTCTTCCCCCTCTCCCTTTTTAAAATTGGGACTTGCCCTTCTCCAGTCTTGGAGTACAGCTCTCATTTCCCATGCTCTTTCAAATATCAATGACGGTGTCTTAGTAATCACATCTGCCCATTATTTCAGCACCCAAAGATGACTTTCTGGGCCAGGTGGCTTAAATTCATCAAGGGTACCTAGCCACCTTCTTACTGTCTCCTGACTTACCTAGGGTCTCAATTGGCTATTTCTACTCTGCCATTTCTAGGCAAAGGTTATTTTCCTTGGAAGAGGAAATGGAAGCAAAAAATAAGAATTAAGTGTCTATTCTTTCTCTCTATCGATAGTTAACATCTTCCCATCCACCCAAGTCCTATTCCTTCTGGGTTCCTTCTCTTCTCACCATGGTTTAAAAATACCTTTTATGTTGATCTTGGCTTTTCTTGCTAATCTCAGCTCATTCTGAGTATTAGTACTCCAGATGCTATTTTTACAAGATTGTACTATGCTCATGTATTAATGCTCTGTTCGTTGCTCTGATGGTGCAATGGACAGAGCACAGGCTTGGAATCAGGAAGACCTGAATTCAGCCTTTGACGTTAAGGCTTTGAACCCAGTTGACAAGAAGAATGTTAGCACAGACAGTAACACTGGGTAAGTTAGGAAGGAAAGCTAATTTGGTGGAAAGAAGTTTAGTTTGGGGAGCAACTAAGTGGTGCAGTGGATAAAGCACTAGCCTTGGAATCAGGAAGACATCCTTATGAATTCAAATCCAACCTTAGATACTTACTAGCTGTGTGACCCTGGGCAAGCTTGCCTTGGTTTCTTCATCTGTAAAATGAGCTAGAGAAGAAAATGGCAAATCATACCAGTATCTTTGCCATGTGGAGTCATAAAGAGTCAGACAAAACTGAACAGCAGTGATAAAGCTCACCTTGCTTCCATTTTCTTTATAAATTTTTTAAAAAGCTAATTTGGTTGGTAGCTTCCTACGCACCCACATGTCTTCAGACAACTTCTGTTTCTCCTCCTCATTGGGATATTAGACTAGATTACTACTTTAGAGCTGAAGGGAACTTCATCTAGTTCAACTCTTTTCCTTTATTTTATATTATTTACTTGATACTGGGTCTTCCTCTCTCTCAGGATAGAAATGCAACAGCCACTCACAAGCCAGAGCCCGATACTGATTGACTTTAACCTGCTTTATTTTCCACTTCAGCTGGTTCATCTCTCCATACAAAACCTGCACCCCTCCAACATCTCAAGGCTTATCCTATTGGTGCCAGACTTAGTACAGACATCTGATCCACTTTGCCTGCTCTGGCTTAGAACTCGAGAGCTCAAACAATTCATCACCCTCAGCTCCTTCCCATTTTATGGGTAGCAGGCATTATATGCATAGGACACTGTACTTGGCTTTCCCTCATTTTACAGATGTAGAAACTGAGGCTCAGAGAAGTCAAGTGGCTTGGCCAACGTCAAAAAGGCAGGATTTGAATTTAGGTCTTCTGAGTCTAAGGTCAGCAACCTGACATTTTGCATTGTATCATCAGATTTCATTTCTGAGAATTTCTAATCTTTCCTGGGCTGAATTAACTTGAAGAATTGAAATTCATGGGCGTTCTATACTTCTATACTTTTCCTATACTTTCTCTAAACTCTGAAATTCATTTTTAAAAAAACTGAGGTACATATTAGACTATGCCTAGCTTTTCTTTTTCTTCTGTGTCACAAATTCTACAGTGGAGTGGTTCCCATCATTTCTATCCCATCAAAGAGTTTTTCTCATTTGGTGGAAATCATATCCAGTATGGAACTTCCTCTTACTGATTCCTCCACCTTTTAAAGAATAAAATTAACATGAAGGCAAGTCAAGATGTTTTTAGCTTCTCTCCTTTTTTTTAAGAAAATTCTACCAGATATCTGGATAAATCACAACAAGCCTTTATTAAGGACCTATTAAGTGCCAATCACTGTCTCTGTGTCTCTGTGTTAGGTATTGGGGGTGCAAAGACAAAACAGAAGCACCACCCCCTTCTCTTTACACTCTGTGGAGGGAACAAAATGTACACATATGCGTGCATAAACAATATACACATAATAAATACAAAATAATTTCTGTGGGGAGGCTGGAAGGGTCAGGAAAGAAGCATCTAGAAGGTGGCATTTGGTTAGAAGGAAACGAGAGTCTAAGAGACGGAGGTAAAAAGGGAGTTCCTCCAACATACAGTGAAAAGGCAAGGAGATGAGATACAAAATGTTGTAATTTGAGAAACAGCAAGAATACCAACTTGGTTGAACAGAAGAGTGCATGAAAAAGGAAGAGAGCCATTGGAGATTATTGAGCAGGGGAGTGACCTGGTTAGACCTATGCTCTAGGAATATCATTTTGACAGCTATGTGAAGAATGGCTTGGAGAGGCGAGAGCAGTTAGGAAGTTATTGAGTTAATCCAAGTGTGAGGTGATGAGTGGAGCTTGGAACAGTGTAGTGGCATTGTAAGCAGAAAAAAGGGGAACAGATGTGAGGGATGTAGTGAAGGTAGAACTGGCCAAACTTGGCAACTGATTAGATAACTAATCTAATAAGAAAAAGGGAGGAAGGAGTTGGGGATTACTCCAAAGCTGTCAACCTGAGAGACTCAAAGGATGGCAGTGCCCTGAACAGAAATGGAGAAGTTTTAAAGAAGGGGAAAGATAATGAAATTTGTTTTAGACATGTTGAATTTGGGATACCTATAGGAATCCAGTTTTAAAGATTCAATAGGCAGTTGATGATACAGAATTAGAACTCAGGAGAGAGATTAGGGCTGGATATGCTGATCTGAGAATAATTTTTGCAGAATTGATATCTAAGAGTGCTAATAAAATCATAGAGAAAGAGAGGATGTGGAGACATGTGAGAAGAGAGTCCAATATGAGAAATGCAGTCTATTTCCATTAGACATCCTTCTGTGATGTATGTGATCTGTTCATCCATCCATATAAACGCACATATGTATATGCATATACAGTTATGTATATGGCAAGACACACACAAAGATGCTGCTAATAGGTGAAGGGCATCCCTCTTATGTAAATCCTCCCCCACAAATAAGTTGCGGGGCATACTCAAAAAGGGGAGATTCTCATGTGATACCAGGAAAGTCCAAAAATGGGATCCACACGATCCATACGGTGATTTTCCTATTCCTACTTATCTTTGATATATTTACATATTTAAAAATTCACTTTAGTTTATTACTCTTTTCTTGCTTTCAATATATCCTGGAAATCAACTCGAGCTGGCTTCACGATACAATTGCAAAGGAAACCTGGTGTTTGTGACCTTCCGTGAGAGTTTACTACCTCCCCATTTAATATTGAGGAGGGATGTCTCATTTTCTATCCAGACTCACACATTTCCCCTCAAATCTCTACCCTAGCTACTATTGTTAATTACACAAGATGGATTGGTGGTTACCACTTTTCTTTATGTGAAGGGGAAATAGACGGTAGCAATGGAAAAAAAAAAAAGGAGTGCTAAGGAGATGGGGATACTGTTCACTGATATATGAGCAATCAAGAAAGTCAAGTCACCAGGCATTTATTAAGCACTTACTGTGTTCCATGCACTATGCTAAACAAAGAAAGGCAAAAAACAGTCCCTGCTCTCAAGAGTCTAATGGTGGAGACAACTTGCCAATAACTATGTACCAACAAGGTAAATTCAGGATAAACTGCAGATAATCTTAGGGGGAAGGCACTAGCATTAAGAGGGATTGGGAAAAGCTTCTTGCAGATGGTGGAATTTTAGATCAAACTTGAAAGAAGTCAAGAGGAGAAGATGAGGAGGGAGAGAATTCTGCAGGGAAATTACATGGAGTTCAGAGTTGGATTATAGGGAGAGGGAGCATCTCATTGGTGGAACAGCAAAGTCAGTGTCACTTGAATCTAGAGTGTGTGGAGGGAAGTAAGGTATGAGAAAGAAGACTGGGAGGACTGAAAGGAGTGAGATTACAAGGGCTCAGAAAAGCAAACAGGATTTTCTATTTGAGCCTGGAGCTAATAGGAAGCCACTGGCGTTTATTGAATTGAGGGAATGGGGGTGTGATATGATCCTACCTGAACTTTAGGAAGATCAGTTTGACAGATGAATGGAGGATGGGCTGGAGTGGGGAGAGCCTTCAACTCCAGGCCATACCACTAGTGGAGCAGAAATCAAGTTTTTCTGCTTGTTTCCTTCATAGGGAAGAGGGGGAGGCAAAAACTCAAAAGATTGGTCCAGAAAATAAATGGTTTGGTTCTTCCCCACTAGACTTTCCTTTCCCAATTTATTGTTGTCTTTTGTCCTTAGTTTTCAAACAATGACATCGCGGGCAATGTCTTGACTTCTACGTGGATTTGATTTAAGTGAGGCACAGTCAGAGTCATCGGGAAAGAAATTATCTCTGAAGGTGCTTGGGTTAGCTCACCAACCATGGTCTGCACCAGTCCAGCAACTCACTTAGTGGCTAAAGTAGCAGTAACAACAACCTTAGTTCCTGGTATCAGTGTCTCTGGAGGAGCAAATCAAGGGTGCACAAACTGGACCTTGCAACTCCTCTTTCAGACTCTGGATATTTCTGAAAGTTGGTGCATCTGTCTGCCAGTCCCTGAGGCCCTGAAGGCCTTTTCTATACCTTCCACATCCTCATTCAGCCCCTTTGGCCTACAGGGTCCCTCCATCCTTGATGTTCCTCCTTCCAGGTTCCTCAGTTCCAGCATTGTGAAAGGGGCTCTAATGAGGCAGGAGCTGGTGCCACCTCCTTGATACTTCAGTTGTTTCTCCTTTTCCCCAAATGATTCAGGGATGGGGAACCTGCAGCCTGAAGGCCACAGGTGGCCTTCTAGGTCCTTGGGTATGGTCTTTTGACTGAGTCCAAGTTTTACAGAACAAATCTCTTTACTAAGGGGATTTGTTCTGTGAAGTTTGGATTCAGTCAAAGGACTGTACTTGAGGACCTAAAGGGCTACATATGGCCTCGAGGCCACAGGTTCCTCACCCCTGACAGGCTATTGAGTGAAGCTTGGCATGAACCCCCATTGTCAGCCTCTGTTCTGCTCTTCTGAGCTTGGTATTGTTATAATGATACCAGTCTAACTTTAGCCTGAAATAGAGAGTGAAGATTCTTCTTTTCATCCGAAGTCACCATCCCTTATCCTCCTTCTACCCTCACCCCCAGGAAAGCAAGGAAAGTGCAGATCAGGAAGAACTGTGGGAGTTATTTATTTTGCAGCATACACAACCCACATGCATGCAGGAACATATACATGAAGACAACATACATGCATAAAAACATACACAGACATCATACACAACATATTGACTCTCCCCCTCCCTCATCCCCCCTCCACCATGGGCCTGGCTCTGATCCCTAAATGCTCATTGGAATCCAGGGCTTTCTTCTCCTTGTATGTATGCAAGGTCTATCTGTCATCTACTTTTCCCCAGATGACTGGTCGACATTCTCTGCTCAACTATACAGAGATCGATTGGATGATTCCTGGGATCTGGGGCACAGTTTGTCATGGCATCAGGGAAGGAGGAAGTAATGCAGATAAGGGAGTTGGTCTTTCACAGACTTAATCACAGAAAAAAGGGCCAGTGGTATTGAAACTAGGTGTAAAAATTTGGCCTTGCTGCGCAGTCCCTTTATGAGGTACAAATTGTGAGGTCCCTTGAATGAATCAGGAAGGAAGCAACATGATAGTATGAAGAATGATAGGCCACACCACTGGGTGACATTTAGAAGTCAGTTCATTGAGTCCGGAAAATAGTCTTGAAAGGCCCCATTTTGTGAAGGGACCAGGAGAAAACTCATGAAGCTGGAGAAAGAGAAGGTGTAAGAAACCATGTAGAGCTAGGGAGAGAAGAGTATGGGTAAAGGCAACCACCATGAAGAAAGGAACCAGAACTCTGGAAATGAAGCTTCTTGGGCAAGAGGTATGTCAGGACAGAGGCTGCATTGCTGAAACCTCCAGTTTCCCAAACCTCTCCCTTCACCATTACTGACTCCAAGGCAGTAATCCTATATTCCCTCGTGCTCTCTTGCATGAGCCCAGAGTTTTTCCACTGGGCATGAGGAAAATCTGTTTACTTTTCTTTGTTTTAAACCTTTATTTTTGTCTTTATAAAGACAACAAATTGTCTCTATATGTTAATTGCCTTAATTATGTTAATATATTGTCCTCTTATGTTAATCACCTCATCTGCTAGTCGAGGTACTGGGAATATAGCTGTGAGGAAGCTATTGAGGAGGAAATGTCCCCAGGAAAGATACGGAGGTAAATATAACACTGAGGTGCTTTGCCAGAAGTGCTGTCTTTGGCTGGGGACTTGGAGCTTAGCAAAAAGATACGGAGAGTTACAAATCCTTTGATGCTACTTCCCAGAATAGAAAGGAACATTTACACTAGAAAACCTGTCTGGGTAACAGGTCAGTAGCAGGGTAAGGGGGAAATAAGAGTGGTTAAATACCGCACTATCCCTTTCACGCTACTACACAGATATGGCTCCATGCAGAGAGTCCACATTCCCTGTGAGCCTGCTCTCTTCTGCCGGGAAGGGAGCAAACACTAGAGAAAGCACAGATAGCATTGCTTGGTCCCCAGGCAGGGGGGTACCAGGGCACATGTTCTGCTTTTCTTCTCCTACCACTCCTCACTCCATCTGCCAGGCTTTCTCTCAGTCTCAGACACTGATCTCCATATTCTGAGCTGCAGATTCTAGAATCTAGATTTATAAGATGTTAGAGCTGAAGGGAACCTTGGAAATCACTTAATCCATTTACAAATGTGGAAAACAAAATTCAGAGCGGGGAAAATATTTGTCTAAAGTCACAAAACTAGTTAACCAGAATGAGAACCTGAACTGAGTGGTCTTTTCACAGTGCCATGTTACCTCCCAGTCCTTTGGGTAATGTTCCCTCTCTCTAACTGAGCTACCTTGGCTTTCTAGGTTTCAGATGGTAGTATTCTCTTTTTCCTGACTTGCTGCTCCAGCTTCCAGGTTCCAGACTCTAGGTTCTAGGTTCTGGGTCCAGAAGCCTTTCCTGACAGAGAAGGCTCAGAAGTTGCTCTCTGCCACCCCAGGGAAGGTAAAACAGTGGATTCCCTTGCCCTCAGTGCCTGGATCACTAGGGCTGGCCCCAGTCTTCTCAAGGTAGGAGCTTTGGGTTAGAGCATTTGCCTGACTGCTGCCTGCCCCGTTGCTGGTGCTGCTACAGCTTACCAGCTGACGCTTCTCACCAGGGCAGGTGGACCCAGGCCGACCAGTGCTCATGTGGCTGCATGTGTGGCGATGCTCCTCTTCTAGGGCCCTCCCGAGTTGCCAACGGTGCCAGCTTTTCAGCAGCTCTGCCTGAACCTGCCAGACAGTGATTAGGCATACTCACATATATATATTCAGAGGCAAAAACATGTCATGCCACAACTATGGGACTGGAAGAGGATAATTTCAGCAGGAATACATATGAGCACAAGTATGTACATTGACATGTATTCAGTGCAATAGGAGTTTGTTTAGAAGAGAACAGCTGGCATGGGCAGAGGGAGGTTTGGGAGGGTGAGGTCAGGGTAAACCAGAGCTGGGATTTTATTGAAAGCCATTGTATGTTGGAGTACCACCTAAGTCTCTTTCCCTCTCTGGGTCTCTATTTCTTCCTCTGTACGAGGGGCCTGGGATAAGTTCTCTCTTCCATCTCTATGAGCTACTTGAACTTAAAAGATCTATGCTCATACACATCAGGACCAGCACCCAGACTCAGGGTGAGATGCCAAAACTGGCACTCAGCTTTATTCCTTTGGCTCTCCCTGACTCCTTACCCATCAGGGTGGATACAGACACTTAGACTGGCTTCACATAGGGGACATGGAAAGTGGGGAAGGTCTCCAGATTGAGACTATCACACTTACCTCCTTGTTGACAAAGCAATAGAGAATAGCCACTAACATGCCCTAGGGTAGAAGAGAGAGCCAGATCAGGGGAGAGAGGAGCAGCACCCACCTCCCTCCACTGTCACCAGCATCGATTCTCTGGAGAAAAGGACTCTAGCAGTTCCAGGACAGGAGAGAGAGCATCAGTCCTGAATTGGGCATGGTCCTCATGCTGGGGACATTAGGGCTCTGAGTGTCAAGAGGCATATTCACCTGAAATGAGCTCAGAAAAAGGTCAAAGAAGAGCTTGACTGAGCGTAAGGTACCCTGGGCATGCTCGTCTGTCACGAAGGCAAACACCACCTCGTGGATGCCCAGAAGAGGGATCAGTGTCAGCGTTGACTTGGCCAGCCTGCCAGAAGGGATACTAAGTTACTCCCAGGATGTAGCCACAGACACACTCTGTGGACAGTGGTGTAGAACAGGGCAGGCAGAAAAGATAGGAGTGGGATCCTAAGGGCTAAGTCAGATCTGGATCTCTCCACCTCCCCAACAGCTACCCCCCAACTCAATATCCTCACCTTGGGGTTGATTGAATGCTTTCCTGAGGCATTAATAAGTGTCTACTTATTGTCTAAATCCTTGGGCACCTCCCTAAACCTCTCTGAAAAAACTTAATTTTCTCACCTATAAAATGAGAATAATAAGATGTCCACTATCTACTTAATAGGATTTTTTTGAGGAAAGCACTATGAATAAACTGTAAAGTGCTACAAATGTGTGGAAGGTGGTAGTGGTGGTGGCTGAGAAGTAGGGTGCCATAGTATATAATTTGCCTCAACACCGGAAAGACCTGAGTTCAAGTTCCACCTTTGACATGTGATGGCTATGTGACCTGGAGGCAAATCACTTAACTTTTCATTACCCTAGTGTACCTCAGTGCTGTCCAACTCAAATAGAAATGGGCACCATTAATCCATTCACAAGCATCCCAGAGGTCACAGATTGATTTAGTTTTAAAATTTGATATTATCTACATTTTACTGAATTTTACTTAGTTTGCTAAGCATTTCCCAATTATACTTTTAAGGGTTGCTTTGTTTCATGTCTGATACCTCTAAGATCTATCACAAGCAGCAGAGAAGGTGTTGACCTGTATTGAATAAGGGAGTTTCCTCTCCCTGGAGTTCCCTAAACCAATGAAAGCAAAAGTCTACTCCCCATCCTTATCACCATCATCATCATTCTAATCAATTTCATTATCAGTGCTACTACATTAGCCCCTTGTCCATGTGGAAGGCAGGGAATGAGCAATGAGCTGGGGTCTAGTAAGTTATGGACATTCATATCTCCAGCCACATACTCACACATACCCACCCTCCACCAGCTACTCACCGAAACTTGTAGTCAGTGTATCGCATCTGATGTGCCTGAAGTTTGGAGACAAGGATTTGAATGATACGGATGAAGATGAAGAAATTGATCTGTAGAGAAGGGTAGTAGCAACTCAGAGGGGGAGAATGGGCTACAGCCCACTCTCAATTCTGATACTTGCAGGATTCTACAAGCTGGAAGGGGTAGTTGATACATCTGCTCCAGTGGATGGAGGCCTGGATCTAAAGTCAGGAAGACCTCAGTGCAAATCTGACCTCAGACACTAGCTATATGACCCCAGAGAAGTCATTTAACCCATTTTGCCTCATTTTCCTCACTTACCTTGCAGGGTTGTTATGAGGATAAAATGAGATCATATTTGTAAGAAGTGCTTATCATAGAGTAGGCCTCTATGGAAATGCATATTCCCTTCCTTTCCCTAGAAACTATAAATAATCATAGTTCTCTAACTTGACGGTTAACCTGTATCTTATGAAATTCCCCTCTCTATGCCTTAATCAGAACAGATTTCCACTCTATAAAACCAGTATAAGCATAAGAAGAGAGCATTAGGTAATTCTCCCTCACCTGAACCTGGGTGGGAATTCTTGAAGAACTTTACTAAAGGAACCACAAGAATGGGGCAAAAAGGTTGAATATAGCTTTGAAAAAATGACTAGAAAGGGACTCATCCAACATTAGTGGCAAGGCATTTTAAAATAATGTAAACATTAACCTAGCATTCTTTCCCATGATGCTGGCAGGCATCTATTTTAAGAGGATATTCACTTGTCATGATACATGTTTATGAATACCAACATTTAACTGATCATATGTGAGACTTAGCATTTGCATCTTGGAATCCATTAGTGCAAGAGTTAATGCACTTGTTTGTGTGCATGCATATTCTGCCCTTTAAAAGAAGGAAGTAAAATCTGAACCTAACCGGCTCTTAGGCTTATGGGTTGAGTATCTAAAGGACTGGTGTCTACAGTAATATATTCAAAGGAAGTTATATACAAGATAAATAGGAATAATTAACAGAAGCTAACAGTAATTAACGGAAGACGCTGGAATTAAGAGGGGTCAAGGGAGGTTTCCAGTAAAAGAAAGGATTTTAGTTGGGACTTCAAGGAAGCTAGGAAGGATGGTATGCAGAGCAGAGAAGGAGTGTTTCAGGCATGGGGGAAAGCCAGAGAAATGCCTGGAGTCAAGAGATAGAGTGTTTTGTCTGTGTAAAAGCCAGGAAACGGGTATCACTGGATCAAAAAAGTATTTGCAAGCGAGTAAGGTGTAAGAAGACTGGAAAGCTGAGTCAAATTTATAAGAATACAAGTCATTCCCCAATTGATAAATGGTCAAAGGATGTAAGCAGGCAGTTTTCAGAGGAAGAAATTAAAGCTATCTATAGTCATATGAAAAAATGCTCTAAATCACTGTTGATTAGGGAGATGCAAATCAAAACAACTCTGAGATATCATGTCACACCTTTCAGATTGGCTAACATGACGAAATAGGAAGATGATAAATGTTGGAGAAGATGAGGGAGAGTTGGAACACTAATTCATTGTTGTAGGAGCTGTGAACTGATCCAACCATTCTGGAGAGCAATTTGGAACTATGCCCAAAGGGCTACAAAAATGTGCATACCCTTTGACCCAGCAATATTGCTTCTCCGACTATATCCCAAAGAGATCATAAAAATGGGAAAGGGTCCCACATGCACAAAAATGTTTATAGTAGCTCTCTTTGTGGTGACCAAAAACTGAAAATCAAAGGGATACTCATCAAATGGCTGAATAAATTATGGTATATGAATTTAATGGAATGCTATTGTGCTACAAGAAATGACGAGCAGAAAGACTTCAGAGAGGCCTGGAAGGACTTATATGAACTGATGTTGTGTGAAAGGAGCAGAACCAGGAGAACTTTGCACACAGCAACAACCACAGGTGTGTGAGGAATTTTTCTGGTAGACTTAGTCCTTCATAGCAATCCAAGAACCTAAAACATTCCCAATGGACTCTTGAGGCAAAATGCCTTCCACATCCAGGGAAAGAACTATGGAACTGGATCGCAGAATGAAGCAGAATGTTTTATGTTTTGGTTTGTTTTATGATTTCTCCCATTCATTTTAATTCTTCTATGCAACATGACTAAGGTGCAGATGTATTTAATAGGAATGTTTGTGTAGAACGTATATAAGACCCTGTCTTGGGGAGGGAGGGGGGAGGAGAGAAGGCAAGGGAGAGAGGGGGAACAATCTAAGATACAAGGAAGTGATTGTAGAAAACCGAAAACAAATAAAATAATTTTTAAAAAAAGAAGACTGGAAAGGTATGTACATATGTGGGGAGGAGCAGGTTATGAAGAACTTTGAATGCCAAACAGAAAGTTTTGTATTTGATCCTGGAGGTAAGAGGGAGTCACTGGAGTTTACTAAGTAGGGAGTGACATGGTTGGACCTGTACTTTAAGAAAATCACTTTGGTGACTGCATGGAGGATGAATTGGAGTGGGGAGAGACTTGAGGCAAACAGACATACCAGAGATTTACAATTAGACTTACAATAAGTAACAGTCCGGACATGAAGTGATGAGGGCCTGCATTAGAATGGGGGGCAGTGTCAAAGGAGAGAAGGTGGTGTAGTCAAAACATTTTGCAAAGGTATAATCGAAAAATCTTGGCAACAAGTTGGATATGGGGGTGAGAGATAAACCAGATAGTCAATTGCCTTTGACTAACTAAGTGCCTCGGAGTAACTGATCAACTGACTGATCATAAACTAAGAGCCAAATGATCAGCCAAACAAATGGATTGTTTCTAACGAGGAATAAAGAGGTTAAGTCAATAGGAAGTGTAAGATGGATCTCTTTAAAGCATACCACTGGAATGGTGAAATGAGAGGAACTAAAAAAGAGCGGACTACTTGTATATATAAGTTAGTAGGGACTTCTTTATAGCATTTGAGCTTAAGCTAATCAGCTGACTGATAGATCAACTAATCAACTAATGAACTCAATTGTCAAACAATTGGTTGGTTGTCTGGTCAACCAACTGATGGACTAACCAACTGACCCATCAACCAACTTGACTGACCAGTTTATTAACTGATCAAAAATTCAACTGATAAGTTAACCTACTAACTAACTAAAATGATTAACCATCTGAAAACCTGACCAAACAATCAGCTTAATGATTACTTGGCCACATGACTGCTTGGCCAACCAATTAACTGACTGACTGACTGTCAGATAGTATGTGATTCAGATGGTAGGTGTTGACAAATTCAGACAAGATCAGTTGGGAATGGGGTAGTCATGAGTTTTATATAGAAGTAAGACCTTTAATGATAAGGAAGATTTGAACAGGGATAGTGCAAGCAGTAGTATAAGGTTGGGAAACAGAATGAAAAAAGATTGTAAAGAATGAACACGAGGAATTTGACCTGTAATCTTTAAGTAATGGGGAGCTGGCATGAGTATAGTCTTGAGTAAGGATGTGATAAGCAAAAATAACTGTCAAATGAATTTGAGATTGGGCAAGGATGTAGTGGAGATGAGAGGCTAATGGTGAGAAAGTCAGTCAGGACAGTATTCATTTCAGTAGTCCAGGAGTGGGACAAAGGCATGACAGTTAAAATAGAAAGGGACAGACTTGAAAGACATCTTGAAGGAAGAATTGATAGGACTGAGTGATTGTATATAAGGAGGGAAGGGGAAGGAGTGAAATATTATTCTGTAGTGTCAAGCCTTGATGGCTGATGGCACCATTGATGGAAATAGGGAAGTTGGGAATAGGTTTGATACAATCGCTTCTCTCTGCCCTAATTTTCTCATCAATATTTTAGGAGCTTAGACTAGATGATCTATAAATTTTCATCTAACTCTAACATTCTATGATCTTATGATTAGTTGACCAAAATGATTGAACAAACCATTGATTGACCAACTAACAAAAGTGATGGAGGAAAAGCACAGAATCAGTTAGAGGGTTTGGTAGTTGGAGGATGTTATCACTCACCAGGATAGCTAGGAAGACAGGGAATCGGAGGATCCACCAGAAACCCATGTTATTATTGCTGGTCCAGCACCTGAGAAAAGGGATAAGTATCTCTGGGGTGACATATATCTATTTTAAGCCCTGTCCCTCTTCAACCCAGCAATGAATAAACATGGATCCAATTCATTTCACAGGACAATAACAAATCATAACCTACTTTCCCCCTCCCATAGCTACAGGACCCAGGGACACACATCCTATGGCCAGACCATCTAAGAAGCACATAGCTGGAGGGGAGGGTTAAAGGAGAAATCAAGACTAAATGTTACACATGCATGCAGAAACCAGTTCTTTTTGGGGACTGAAACAGACAATATATTTGCTGTCACTGGATGACCAACGAGACACCAACACAGTTACATACCTAATCACAAATAAACTCAGTCACACATACTTAGAGCCTGAGGTTAAGGTGCCCCCACACAAATACACACACACAGAAACTTTCACTACCAGAGACACCAGCTAAAGTCTTACTAACCACACTTCAACATTCCTAGAGTTATAGGATGCAGACACTATACAAACACAAAAGCATATACCCAGAGTAAAGTAGATAAAGAAAAGCAGTCTAGAAATTGGAGGGGTGGAGAGATTCCTACAGGATGGTAGGTAAAAAGCCCTGGCACCCTACCCAAGAGGCCTCCCAAGGCAGAGCTCATTGTGGGGATCCCCTTCTGGAGACATATCTCCTGAATTTATCTTTACCCCTCACCATTCCAGGATAAAATCTTACCCTATCCTCTATCTCCCAGAAGTCTTATGGTCCCTCTCCCTCTGCTCTCCACCTCTATCCCCCATTAGTTTCTGGTACTTACTGGATATTCTCATAGAAAAATTTCACCACGACCCAGGGGATGACAAATAGGATGGGGGCTCCTGTGGAGAGAGTTGATAAGACAAGATTTGCACCCCTCCACCCCACCCACAGAAGCCAGGGCTCAACAACAGTAGAACCCTCACCATAACCTCCCAGCCCCCGGCTCCTGGCCCCTTGCCCCATTTTCTATCCACCTCCCTCAAGTGACCCCTGGCTTGCTCACCCCAGCCAATGCCCAGGTAGAGCTTGAAGTAACTCTTCTCTGAGAAGACAGCCAGCACCAGCAGGTTGTGCAGGTAGACACCTTCCACCAGTAGCCAACAGTAATTGGCCACGATGCCGTACTGCATGAACACTGTGGCCACTCGGCACCCCGCCACCGCCTGGCACATATACGGACATGGGAGTGGGCCCCAGGGATCCCCCAAACCACCCTCTGGGCTGGAGTTTCCTGGGTGAGAGGGATACTCACTTGGGGACCAGACTGGGGGCAGGTCTCAGAGAAGAGAGGTGATTGTGGAAGTTGGTGTAGGACAAAAGAGAAAATGGGAGCTTGGGGAAATGGAGAATCTGAAAGGCCAAGTTGATCCCTTAGCTGGAGCTTCTTATATGATGGGGAGGATGGGAGAGATTCTTAAGGTAGGAATTCCTGATTTGCATCAAGGAAAGGAAGCAATTCTAATGGAATGTAAGGTCCATGAGAGCAGGGACTGTTTCCTTTGTATCCCCAGCATCTAATACGGCATTTGGCTTACAGTAGGTGCTTAATAATTGCTTGCTGATTGAATAGTTTGTATTTGGATTGAAGGAATTCTGGGGTTAAGCTGACCAGAGGAGAAGGGAAAGGCTTGGGAGAGTACATAACTTATTAAGCAACTACTATGGGTTATGTACTAGGTTTATAAAGGCAAAATTGAAATATTCCCTGGCTTTATGGTGCTTACAGCCTAGTGAATAAGACAACATAAGACATATTGTCTCTCCTCTCTCTCTCTCTTTCCTCTCTCTTTCTCTCTCTCTCTCTCTCTTTCTCATCTGTGTCCGTGTGTGTGTGTGTGTGTGTGTATGTGTGTGTGTGTGTGTATGTGTATGTATTTGAAACATATAAAGTAGATCCAAGGTAACCTTGGAAGGGAAGGCACTCGCAGCTATAAGGACCAGTAAAGGCCTCATGCAGAAGTCGGTGTTTGAGCTGAATCTTGTAGGAAACTGAGGATTCCAAGAAAAAGGAAAACATTCCAGTTATGAGGGACAGGCAATGCAAAGGCAAATGAGAGATGGGGTGACATGTGTGAACAAGAAGAGGTAGGGGGTATATTTGGAAGATGTTGTGGAGAAAGAAATGATGAAATTTGGCAAATGATTGGCTATGTAGGGTGAAGACTAAGGAGCATGATATCTAAGTGCAAACCTAGCATGCAAACCTGGATGAATGGAAGGATAGTCGTGCCTTGTTTCTAACAGGGAAACTTGGTAGAGGGATGGGTTTGGGGAAAGGATAATGAGTTCTGTTTTGGGCATGTGGAGTCTGAGACATCTCCAGGACATCTGATTGCAGATGTCTAATAGGCAAGTGGTGACACAAGACTGGAACTCCACAAAAGAGACTAGCTGGTTATGTAGATATGGGAGTCATCTGCGTAGAGATGATAAATGAACCTGGAAGAGCCAATGAGGTCACCAAGGGAAAGAGAACAGAGGGGAAAGAGAAGGGCAGAGCCTCGGGTCACATTCACAAGTAGGGATCATGACACAGATCATAATCCACCAAACAAGACTGAACAGAAGTGATCAGAAGAAGAGAGAGAAAGGCTGGTGTGGGCTGCTCTAGGCTCGGCTGGGCTGGGCTGGGCCAGAGATACTGACCTCATCACTTAACCAGATGCTCACACTGAGGTCATCTCCGATCTTCTGACTGTATCGAGTCTTGAGCAGGGCATCAATGACCAGCACAGAGCTGGCCTTGAGAATGAAGGAGACAAACAGGTTCATGTGTATATAGTTCCGAGTACAGTGCAGCTTGCTGTGGGGGAAGAACAAGAATGAAAGAACCCTACCCACCCCTGCAAACTGGATGCCCAGCCATTCTCCAGGACACTCAATGCTCACCCCTCCTAACATCTGCTCCATCTTCCTTGCTCTGCACTCCGTCCCTACAAACATGCCTCCAAATGCAGAAACTCCTCTGTTGGCTTTTCCACCCTATGATTCCCACAGAGGACAGCTAGGTGGCACAGTGGGTAGAGTGCCAGGCCTGGAGTCAGGAAGACTTGAGTTCAAATCTGGCCTCAGACACTTACTAGCTGTGTAACCTTGGGCAAGTCATTTCACCCTCTTTGCCTCAGTTTGCTCATCTGTAAAATGAGCTGGAGAAGGAAAAGGCAAACCAGTCCAGCATCTCTGCCAAGAAAATCTCAAATAGGGTCACAAAGAGTGGGATACAACCGAAAAAGGACTGAACGACAACAATGACAAACTCCCATAGAATCATAGTTAGAGCCAGAAAAGGTCTTAGTGGTCATTTAAGTTCCTAAATTCACAGGAAAGGAAACTGAGACCTACAGAGACCTGGAAAGTGACCAACTTTGAACCCCGGTCTAGATTTGAACTTCAGAACCATGGTTTTCCCTGATACTGTTGGCATTTCCCCCCCAATCCTCCCATTGTCTCGATCTCCCCACCCCTAGAACTTCTATGACAACCAGAAAACCCAAGACTACTCCTTGGAAACTTCCTATAGGTCCTGAGACCTCATAGAGATGCAAGTCACTTAACAGTTCTGTGCCTCAGTTTCCCCACCTGTACGTGGGGTGTGATAGTAGTATCATTAGCACTATTTACAATGTTTGTTTGAGCTTTTAGTAATATATGTAAAGTGTTTTGCAAATCTGAAGCTGTCACTTATTTATCCCAGCCTCCTGGGATTTCCCAGGCTCTCATACCATTTCCCATATGGGCCCCTGAGAGCCCTTGCCCTCTCCACCCCATGTTCCCAGGTCATCTTTCCCTAGGTACCTGAAGCCCAGCAGGATGAGGAGGGCAAGGAGAAGGGCTCCCAGGGACATCGAGTAGCCCACAGTGTACATCATCTGGAAACTGTTGTACATCTGAGCAGACTTGTTCTGGGAAGTAAGAATGTCATCAAGAACCTGTCTCATCTGGGCTGATCACCTTGCCCAACCAAGACTCCCCACTGACCTGTGACCAGATCTCATTGGTGTCCATCTGGCACTGAGAGGCATTGCGCCAGGCCTGGCCTTGGGGCCCCTTGACCCATTGCCCATCAGGTCCACATTTCTTGAAGACAAATCGGTGCTGCACTAGAAGAGGGAGGGCACACCAGCAAGGTAAAGCCCCTTTCGACTGAGACCTTTCACCCAACATATCCATGCCCCCTCAGCCCCTCAATCCCCTTGTCCCTCCCTAGGTTCCTAAAGTTTACCTTTATGATGCCAAGGTAGGTACCAAGGGCAGGAGATGTTGGCTGTGGTGTTGGGGAGGGTGTCCGGCCAGCAGGAGTATTTGTCAAAGGTCCTATTACAGACCAGCTCTGCTTGTGGGGCAGGGCAGAGAAAGAGGAGGAGAAAGGGGGTGGCTCTGGCCCTGCACCCCCCTTATTCTTAAGCCACCCAGTTGTCCTGCTTTGATGCTGTTAACCTTCTTCATCTGAGACATGGCCCAGCCCTGACCCCAAAGCCCCCAACACTGCTTTCTTCTAAGACCAGGAACCTGGATGAAGAAGGTGAGTATGGAGAAGGTGGGGGTCTTTCTTTTTTTTCTTTAATTTCTTGTAGTGCTATTGGGGATTTCATACTTAGCCCTAATTTGTGTGGTAAATATTTGTGTCCATATCTTATCTCCTCTACTAGATGATACTCCTTGAAGGTAGAGACTGAGTCCATTTTCATTTTTTGTACCACAGCCAAGCCCTAAGCATGATTCCTTGCCCATAGCAAGTGCTAAATAAATGTTTTTCCTATTTTATTTTTAAATATTATTTGTGTTGCTGTCCTTTCACATTGGGGGCAGCTAAGCGGTTCAGTGGATACAGTGCCAGGCCTGGAGTCAGGAAGACTCTACTTCCTCAATTCAAACATAGCCTCAGACACTTACTAGCTGTGTGACCCTGGGCAAGTCACTTAACCTTATTTGCCTTAGTTTCCTCATCTGTAAAATGAGCTAGAGAAAGAAATGGCTAACCACTCCAGTACCTTTGCCAAGAAAAACTCAAATGAGGTCATGAAGAATTAGACATGATTAAAAAAAGACTGAAACCTTTAATATCATCTTTATCCAGTTATATTCTTCCCCATCCCCTTACCTAGGGAACTATCCCTTGTAATGCTGATCTTTAAAAGAAAATAAATATATGTTGCCTTGCCAAGTGGCTTTCTGAAGGGGCTGGCAGGGCAGAAAGCTTGAGAATCAGGGAAGGCCCGGGGTCATGCTGGAGAGATGGCCCTGGAGCAGGGGTGCCTCACCCGTGGGAGGGGGCAGTAGGCTCAGGTTGTAATGGCACTCATCACTGTAACTCTTCCATTTTTCAAAGAGGAAATCCATCACCTGGGCAGAAGGAGCCTGCAGCTGAGGGGCAGGAACAGAGAGAGAGATGAATGGTAAAGGAAACCAGACTAGGAATCAAGAGAAAGGGGTCCAGGGTATGGAGGGAGGGCAGGGGGAGGGCAGGGCTCACCTGACAGGAGATCAATAGTAGTAGCAGTGAGACATGAATGAGACACATGCCTCTGGACAGCTGTCCCCCACATCTGGATGGGGGTCAGAGGTCTTGTGGGCACTATTCACTGAAATTCCCCAAGGGTGTCTAGGCTCCTGTTGGGGACTAGAGGAAATAGTTTTTAGGGGAAAGATCACAGGTTTATCAGAACCTGTGTTTATATAATAACAAAAAACTTATATAATAAAAATATTGTAAAGACAAACAACTTTTGAAACCCTTTGGAATCTGTCCAACAACACAGTGGCCATCTACAATTCCAGTGAACTCATGATGAAACGTGTTACTCACCTCCAGATAGAAGGGGAACGAACTCAGAGTGCAGGCTGAGAGACTGAGGTATATATGTAGACCTGAAAATAAAATTGAATTAAAATGAAAAAAAATAATCATAGGTTCCGAGTCAGAAGACTTGTCTTAATCCCTGCTTTGCTACTGGATAAGCTGTGTATGCCCTGATCTTTCAGGGATTCTTTTTTATTTTAAAAATGTATTTAATTTTTAATTTATAGGGTAAAACAAGCATTTCCATAACCCAGTATAATAAAAAAAAGATGAATATACAAAAAACTGCAAACTTATTATGTACAACTTACCATTTCTTTTAAATGTGGTTATCATGTAAATATTATATAATATATGTAAAATTATTCTACACATATTTCTATTTATCAGTTCTTTCTCTAGGTATAGATAGTGTCTTTCTGTAATTGTCCTTTATTTTTAATTTGTGTATTTGTAATAGTCAGAATGACTTAGTCACTCAAAGTCATTCTTTAAAACAATATTGCTGTTACGATATCCAATGTTCTCTTGGTTCTGCTGACTTTGTCCTTCACCATTTTGGGCAGCCTGGGGTCTGCACGCTATTTAGTCTGTGGGTGGATTTCAAGGAGTCTGTGAACTTAAATTAGGGGGAAAATGCACCTTTATTCTCATTTACCTCTGACAGAAATTTAGCCTTTCTTTCAATGATAAATGTAGCTAACAAACCCCAGTTAGTTATCACCGGTGTCGACAGCTTTGTCATCAATAGAAATTGCAGCTCTTTTCACATCTTTTCTTATCAAATTATGGTTGTTGCAGTTCCCAAAATATCATTTATGTTCATTACTACTTCAAAATTCCTGTAATTATATTAGGCAGAAACCTAAATATATCACAAATTGGATTTTAAAAAATATTTTAATAATTATATTTCAATATAACTGGCTTCCTTTGTGATTCTATGTATTTTATGTATTTGGAAACAATATTCTGAGAAGGGGTCTACAGGCTTCCCCAGACTGCCAGAGGGGTCTGTGTTACAAACAAGACTAAGAATCCCTGCTTTAAGACACAGTCTAAACTTGCACTCCCTAACTCTCCTCATTCATAAAAGAGAAGAGCACTTTCCCTACCTATCTTGTGGGGTTACTGTGAATGAGCAAAGACAAATTAAAAATACTTTCTACATGCTGCTATTATTATATTGGAGAGGCACTTCTGTCTCTCCCAGGTCTCTCTTCTTGCCTTCAGTACCTCCCTAGAGATGGAAGTCACTTCATGTTTTGTGCCTCAGTTTCTCCCTCTGTAAATGGGATAGGTCTGGATGACCAGTGGGAAGTTACTGAGCTTTCCCTATCGTCTTCCAATGCCTGACCTATTCACTAGATGTCAGTACTTGGTGGGTCACCTACACTCTTTGGGATCTGCCAAGGAAAGCACAAATCCCCACCTCAAAAAACCAGTTAATTCCGTTACAGCTGGTTCAGGCCTTGGGATTTGTCTTTTAACTAACAAAGAGTCCATTCAGTTCACAGTTTCCCCCTACCTCCCACCCCCTAGGCTGAAACATAGCTCTGAATGCCCTCCTCAGGCTCTGACTTCCCCTTGGCAGGGGGAAAGAAGGTTTCAGAAGCTGTTGCTAGTCTTCCCTCCCATTTTCTCCACACATACCTCAAAGGAGAGCTATCCCTGTGCTAAATGCCTCTCAGGCTGGTCTCATCTGCTATGGCAGGGACTGGGAGGTATCAACCATACTCCTGAATTCCTTATCAAGGGCTCCTATGTTATTCTGAAAGGACTGTGCCACCCCCCCCCCCCTTCCCTTGTCTAGGACAGCAGCAGAAACAGTTTCTTCTCTGATGCCCCAAACACAGACACTCCCTTCCAATCTCCTCTTTGAAGTCAGAGAGGGCACCAGGACAATTTTCTCTCCTTGCTCCTGTCCCTTAGGGTGATGCCAGGGTCTGGGTGCCTGACTGGAAGCTTCCCTCTCCCTGTTCCTTCCCTTCCTATTTTTAGCCCTTGGTTAGATGACTATGCCCTCCAGGAGCAAGCAGCCATAGGAGGCCTCCCAGGGAGGATGTCTCATTGATCACAGAATCCTAGCTGTCTTTCAGGGCCTGCAGTTGGACAGCCACTTCTCCCTTCACTGCCAAGGTAGAAGCTAGAGTCTGTGTTGGGACTTCCCAGTCAGGAGCAGAGGAACTCCAAAACTGCACTTTTTGTCCTCCCTGGCTATAGAAGGGATATGGGCAACCAAGTCGTCAGGTATGGAAACAGGAGGAGAGCTATTGTTTCTATGTATCCCCAGAACAGGCAACTAGGTGACTGAATGGATAGAGCACCAGGCCTGGAGTCAGGAAGACCTGAGTTCAAATCTGGCCTCAGATACTTCCTAGCTGTGTGACCCTGGGCAAGTCACTTAACTCTGTTTGCCTCAGTTTCTTCATCTATTAAATGAGCTGGAGAAGAAAATGGCAAACCATCTCCAGTATCTTTGCCAAGAAAACCCCAAATGGGGTCACATGATTGAAAACAACTGAGCAAGAACAAAAATCCCCATGTTAGCATACACACACGCACACACATACACACATACATACATACATATACACACACATACACACACACAGAGTGTATTGTATTCTAAGTACAGAGACCCTCTCTCTCCAACTCATCACACCCTGCTAACTAGGGGAGAACCCACAGGGCAGGACATGAATGCCAGGGCTGCCAGGATGGCATAGAAGTCCAAACCCTCTCCATCCCATAAGGGAAGAGAAGAGGCAAAGGAGAAGGAAAAAGAGAAAAATGAAAAAAGACTCTTTTTTCTTTTCGGGACAGGAGAGTCCTGTGTTTAGCCAAAGGCTGTGAATCATTCCCAGAGGAACCTCTGGTCTGGGGCTGGCCCAGCCTAAGCCCCATCAGCCCTCCCCTCAGAAGACAGCATCTGTGGGATGCCAGTGCATCTGAACCATAATTGTCAACAGCCACCCTGGGAGGTGCTGCACCAGCTAGATTTGGTGCCACGTTGTTTTCTAGTCGAAGCAACGTGACACAGGGAAAAGAGTTCTAGATCGGAAGATATGTGACCTGGATTAAATCTTTGTTCTCCTACTTACTACTGATGGGAAGTGATTTAGTTGCTTTCTCTGGGTTTCAGTTTCCTCATCTGTAAAGTGATCAATCAGTCCACAAATAAACTAATGAAATTTTTAAAAATTTTAATCAATTTTAATATTAAAAATATTTAGTATTAAAATTTATTAAAATGATAAAAATAGCTAGCATTTATAAGGGCCGCAAAGTGCTTTGCAAATATCTCATTCTATTTACAACAACCACAGGAGGGAAATAATTAGTTTCTCTCTAAATCTATGATCCTTTATAGTCATGAACCCTTCATCCCCGTGGCCCCAGGGACCTCTCATTTCCCTAGGAACTCTGCCCCTATGCCCCAACTAGCAGAGCTGAGTGAGAAACAGGACCCAAGCATCCTTAGTTCCAGTCCTAAACACCAAAGATGTGTGTGTTCGTCCTTCATTGCTGAAGAAGACCATGCCATCAGAGAAATGATGACATGACTTGCTCTTGACTTTTTTCTGAGTGAGGGAGGGCTGTGCAGGTCTCCAGCCTCACTTCTCCTCCAAAGCTCTCTGAATCTAGTGACCAGATATTCATCAGGATGACTGGAGATGAGCCAGGATGAGGCAATTGGGGTTAAGTGACTTGCCCAAGGTCACACAGCTAGTGAGTGTCAAGTGTCTGAGGTGAGATTTGAACTCAGGTCCTCCTGACTCCTGCACTGGTGCTCTATCCACTGAACCACCTAGTTGCCAAACATCAAAGATATTTCCATAGAGAATGCAGAGGGTTGATGGGGGAAGGATATTAAGAAGACTCCCCAATGGAACAGGTTGGGAAGTTGAGGGCAGTGGGGAAAGCAAGGCTGAGATGAAAGTAATGGGAGGTCCCTAGGGACAGAAAAAGAAGACGAGAGAACAAGTCAGGGTTGGGGAACAGATACATAGAAGCAACAAGGTTACCAGAATCTGGTTCTTCCATCTAATTTGTCCTCAATGTCCATTTACCTATTCAGATCCCAGTCTGAATCCCCTAGGCTCTGGGGAGAGAAGGGCCAAGCTGGCAGGTGGGCATAGAGAGGACCAGTGGGCACCTGAGCTCATCCAGATATCTGATCAAACAGCTCCACCTGCTCTGGTTTCTTAGGCCAATAAATGCCTGACTTTATTGGGATTCTGAAAACTAGAATCAATGAGGGATGGGGAACTGACTGTCTTGGTTCTCTCAGTCCCCTGAGTTGGGAATAACCTCTTCACAGGAATGTCCCTATGGTAATTCTCCAGTGCATATAGCTGGGGTGATGCTCAGGTTGTTGTAGAGCTGGGTTCTTATAATTAGACCAGTCCCTTCACTATCTATTCCATCAAAGCCCTAACCCCAATCTCTACCTGTGCAAAGGTACAGACGTTAGGGATCTGCTACAGAGCTCTTGGTACGGGAAGGGTGGAGTATTGGGTATTGGGCAGAATAGGCAGGGCCATCTGGCTAAGGTTCTTAGCCTGAATCCCATATTACCTAATCATTCTATCTTATCTTTTTCCTCCTATTGTAATCTTTGCTAATCTAAGGCAAATAGAGCCAAATAGGTGAAGGTGGGGTTTGGAATGGATGGAGTGAATAAACTAGGCAGGGAGAAAGGAGCTGAGAGTAGGACTGACAATAGAGTGAGAGGAGTGGGAATAGGAGGCTGGGGACAACAGCTAAAGAGAAACTTGGCTAGACATCTCAGGCCCAGCACTGGAAAGACCCAGAGAGGGATAGGAAGAGAAAGAAGGGGAAAGAAGAAAGAGAAGCCTCTTTAGCTTGCTGGAGAGAAGCACAGAGCCTCCTGGACATCATGGGGAAAAGTTCTTAAGTCAAATTAAAGGGAGTTACTGGTACCATAGAGCTCTCAGTTATGTGACCAGCCCTGGCATGGGTAGCCAGGCAGGCCAAGGAGGACCAGGCTGGTCTCTGGAGTTCTCATTTTGAAATGGATCTTAGGGGTATGTGGGCATGTTGGGGAATAAGGAAAGGAAGAAAAGTCACCCTCAGTCCTTTGCAAAGAATAACTCAAGCAGCAATTATTTATTTCAATTTGGGGTCAAAAGAGGGAGAAAAATGCCTGGCAAGAGGGGTTGAGTTCAAAGAGCATGGCACTGGGAATCAGGAAATCTGAGTTCTGGTCTTTTCTCTGCTACTAATACACTGTGCAGCCTTGGGTTGCCCCAGAGCATCTCAAGTTAGGTAGTTTGATTAGGGCCAGAAGGCTTGAAGTTGGAGAAGAGACACTTTGGGTACCCACTTCTGCCTTACTGCCTAACCCTAGCCAGGGAAGGGAAGCGAGTCTGGACCAGATGGCCTGAAATCACAGAAAACACTACTGTGGCCACACCTTCTTGGGTGGCATCCCTCCTTACTAAGGCCCATAGGTACCATGCCAAGGCCGCCAGTGTATCTGGCAGAGGAACATGCCAGCTAATGGCCATTGCCAGGAGGAGAGGTTCCCTCTTCTTTAGCAGAACATATGTGGTTCTGGCTGAGCTTCTTGGCATTGAAGTCAGAGAAGCCCCTAGGCAGAAGGGGGAGCATGGCAAGGGCACAGCTCTGGCCCATCCAGACTGGCACAAATACTCATCTCAGATTCCAAGGAACCTGACGTTAAGGTCTTGGCAGCACCAGTCCCAAGTTCATGCCAGGTCCTGGCAAGATTCTCTAGAGCCACTTAACCCAAGGGAATGGGAATGGAGTAAATAGGAGGAAGAAATGTAGCTGGAAGGAGAAATCTGGCTCAGGATGGTTGGATCATAAGATTGTTGATTTAAAACTGGAGGGGACCTTACAGGCCACTGAATCCAGACCCATCATTTTACAGATGAGGAAACTGAGGTACAAGTAAGTGACTTGCCCAAATTCATCCAGAAGTCACTCATGCCTCATTTATTCTGCTAGCAGTTAATTTTTTGAATGGTCACAAGGGTGGGAAAGTTGAATAATGAGATTTTTGTCTGGTCTGAAAAAAATGTGGCAAAATTATCATCATAGTGACAACTAATTCCATTGGCTGACATTGACCACATTGGAACCAATCATGCAAATAACTCCAAGGTCATTGTGTATTGAGTGGTCAAATTTCCAGGAATATCATTATCCCACCTTATTTACCCCTTTTCCTAGTCCCTTTAAAGACAGAGGCATAGCTCCCTTTCTGTATTTCTTGCCAAGGTATTGAACTCCTTCTTCTGTAGGTAAACTGACCTCAGGGATAATTTTGAGGTACAACTTTCAGCTGAACGTTTTGGATGAAGATCTATAAGGAACTGATTCAAACTTATGAGACTAAGAGCCCTTCTCCAATAAATAGCCAAAAGATAGGGGCTGTTTTCAAAACAACAAACCCAAGTTATCAATACCATATTAAAAATGCTCCAGATCTCTAAAGATATGAAAACCAAGGCAACTCTGAGTTTCCACTTCCTATCCATAAGATTTGCAAAGATGACAAAAGAGGATAATGATAAATATTGGAGGGGCTATATATTTGTACACTGTTGTGAACTAGTCCAACCATTCTGGAAAGCAATTTGGAACTACACCTCCAAAGTTATTCAACTGTATACCCCTTGACTCAACTCTACTACCCCTAAGTCTATCCCCTAAAGAGATCAAAACAGGAGAAAAAAGACCCATATGTATAAAAATACTTATAGCAATTCTTTTCATAGTAGCCAAAATTGGCAGTTAATTTGGTCACCTATCGGGGAATGGCTAAACAAACTGTGGGATAGGAATGTAATGGAATAAATATACTCATGTCATAAGAAATTATGAAATAGACAGTTTGGGAAGATATTATTCGTAGACCTCTATGGACTGGTGCAGGGTGAAATAGGCAGAACTATCATTTACACAGTGATAGCAACACTATTGAGAAAAACAACTTTGAAAGACCTTAAAACCCTGATCAGTGTAATGATAAACCACGAGTTCAGAGACCTACAGATGGAATATCATCCACCTCCTGTCAGAGAGGTGATAGACTTAAAAGGCAGAATAAGACACAATTTTTGGACAAAGTCAATTTGGGGGGAATTTGTTTTGCTGGGATGTGCATATTTATCATGAGAGGTTTTTTTTTTAATTATTCAATTGAGGAGGCAGAGGGAGAGAGTGATAAGGAATGCTTATAAAAATAAATAAATTAATGAATTACCAAACAAAATACAGTTTTTGGGATGGAGGCTCAGGATGTTTGAGGGTTATAAGGTAGCTCATGGTTAACCTTGGTGGGCTGTACAGTAAGCTGACCTATGACCCCAGAGTGCTTTATTCTTTCTGTCCACAAGAAGGATCCGTAATACTGACAAAAAGGTGCCAGGCATTGAGGGCATTATTAGAACAAAAAAGTGTATGTGTGTGTGTGTGTGTGTGTGTGTGTGTGTGTGATGCATGTGTGTTTTTTTATATGTGCCGTTTGTCTAGGGTAGGGAATTTTTCACTTTTTCTCTTTGTCTCCCTAGCCATTCATTTATTAAGGCTGCCAAGGCACCTTATTAAATGCTTGTCGATTGAATGTATGCATGTATTTGTATATGGGAGTGAGTAGGGCAAGGAAGAGCATAGATGGTCAGGGTGCAGTGTCACAAAGGAGAGAATAGGGACCACTGCTTTTTTTTTGTTCAGTGGTTTCAGTCACGTCCTACTCTCCGTGACCCCATTTGGGGTTTTCTTGGCAGAGATACTAGAGTGGTTTTGCCGTTCCTTCTCCAGCTCATTTTACAGATGAGGCAATGAGACAATCAGGTTGAGTGACTTGCCCAGAGGCACACACCTAGGAAGTGTCTGAGGCCAGATTTGAACTCAGGAAGATTCATTTTCCTGATTCCTAGCCCAGTGCTTTAGCCATTGTGCCATCTAGCTTTCCTGAGCTCCCTCCAATCACTAGCCTTTAAGGATTGGGCTGAGAAAAAAACCAAGGAAGGCAAGATGGGGGATACCTTCAGTGCATTTTCATTCCCACCTGATTTTTAGTACAGAAGAGGCACCAGTCACAAGCATACATGTGATTGGCCATGTGCCCAGCTTTTCACACTCACACCCCCTGCACACAGTTGCATGCACACGCCCATGTCCATGCTTGGCCGAACAGGTTCATGCATGGTTGCTCCTAGAGTCTCTCTGGGCTGGCCAGTGCCCAGGCCTACCACTGGGTGCTCAGGCCCAGCTGAACTAAAGTAACTAAGGTATCAGAGCTCAGAGGGGCTGTCATCACACTGATTTCCTGAAAGATGCTGCAGAAGACTGGGAAGAGCAGCAGCGAGACCTTCGAGGCGACTGGGGGGGTTAGAGGGAGGGAACAGTGGAGGACAGCAGGGGTGGGAGACAGGAGGCACAAGTAAGGTAGACAAGTATTAGAAGTTTCCCACCCCAAGGTAGGCACCCAGAGCCCTTTCCTAGGGGCTCCTAGAAGGGAAGATGAAGTTCAAGGGGTGTGTGGGGGGGGGGGGTGGAGGGGGGTGTTGTTTATGTGAAACCCAGTAGGCAGCAGAAGGTCATAGCCCTGAGGGCACTAGAACACAGGCTCATGCAGTGTTGACACAACTAGATTCCTGGAGCCTACATAAGGTTCCAAATAAGGGCTTTGAGGCAGCCAGGGGACTGGGGCATGACTCCCACCCTGGGTTCATCTCCCTTTCCTCTGGAAAAGAGGTTTATTTCAGGCTACCTTGTCCCCCAGAGTGGAGAAACCTGGGCACTGAGGGCCAGAGGTCAAATACAATTTAAGGAAAGGAAAATTTTGCCTAAGGAGACTAGATGTCACCTTCCCCTTCCACCGGGCTATGGAAAGGCTCCAAGATGGCAGAGGGCAATGACCTTTTTTCTCTGGGGGGTGAAATGACATTTGGTTCCCAGCAACTGAGGTGGTTGCCCCCAACCAAGCTTTACCCCCACACACATACTCACTAAAGCAAGGGGGGGTCCCAGTGGAATCTATCTCAGGTCCCTGAATGGGAGATGGGAGAGATGGGAAGGAAGAGAAACATTTACTACTGGGGTCTGTTCACCCCCACCTCACCACCTCTAGAGATGGACAGAGAAAAGGAGGGTTCTAGGCACTGAGGTTATTAGGGCAAAAACCTCTGTGTGTGTATATGGGTGAGTGTGAATGTGTATGCGTAGCAGGAAAGGCCAGATGGTGTTTTAAAATAGTGTTTTCTGAGTGTGTGTGTTTCTGTGTGTGTAAACATGTATATGTATGTGTATGAGGGTGAGTCAGGCAAAAAAAACGGGCAAAGGCCTAGAACTGAGACTGCGAGAGACTAGAGCGTAGTCGTGGCTGGAAATAGAAAATAGTGGCTATTGGCAGTGCCCCCTCCCCACTTATCCATCCACCCCAAACCCCACCTAGATCAGGCAGCAACCTCCAAGAACTAGGTAAGAGAAAAGAAAAAAAGTCCCAGGAAAGCAAGGGATAGAGGGGGAGCCCAGGCTCTTGGAGAAACCCAGCAGCTTCCCAGAAAGATGAGAGCATTATCTCCCCCAGTCTTGGCAGGAGTTAGAGGGGTACTATCATTCCCAGGGGGAGGTTTAGGGGCTGGAGCTTATTAAAAAACGTATGGAACTGGTTGAAGAGGTCAGCCCGAACGCCCCTGAGATTTAGGGGGAGAGACAACCTCAGCCCTGGGACTTAGAAGAAAATGGTTGGAATGGAAAAATATTGACTGTAGTTCCTTGTGGGAGGACATCTCCTCGCCAGCAGACCCCTCCATCTCCGCAGTTACCTCCTTTGCCCCTCCCGTCCCCACCTTAACCTCTGTCTCCTCCTCTCTGTCCCCCGCTACCACTCCCTTCCTTCCTCTCCTCCTTTCTCTTCCCTAGCTTTATTTCCCTTTCTTCTCACTTCTCTTCCTTCTTTATTATCATCTCCCTTCTCTATTTTCCTCTCCATCTTCTCTCTGCTATTTTCTCCCCTTCCATGTCTATCTCTTCTCCTGTCTTCTCTGCCTCTGTCCACCGTCTCTTAGAGTCCCTTCTCTGTCTCCCCTATTCTCTGCCTCCCCTCTCCTCTGCTCCTTTCCCCCCTTTCACCCCTTTGTCTGCCTCCCCACCGTGGCTCCCTTCTTTGCCCCTTTCCCCCGCTCACCCTAGCAGCCGCCGGCAGGTGTTCACCGTGCGCCTCCCGGCTCCCGAGGCCCCTGCGCTTGGTCCTCTTCCCCGAAGTCCTAGGGCTGGGGCTGGATCTCAGCTTCCCCGGCCACCCAACCTCGAGATCGGGCTTCGGGATCCCTGCTCCCGACTCCCAGGCGCTCGGCACAAACTTTCCAGACCGCGACAACCGGTGGCTGCAGAAGTGGGGGGAGGAGGAGGAGGAGACGTCCCCAGGGGCCGCCTCCCCCTACTCCACCCGGATAGCGTCACCCGCCTGGCGGCTCCTGGAGTCCGAGACCCCGGGTCCAGACCCTCTGCTGCCAGAGCCCTCCAGTCTCCGGGAGCAAACGCTTAAGTTCGTCCTCTAACCAGAGCCAGGAGTGATGGAAATGTGGGTGCGAGAGCGCCTGGGGAGGAAGAATGATATGTTTGGGGGATTATCAATCACTCATTCAGTCACCCCCTCCCGGGCCGTCTTCCTAGCCCTGCTTCTCTGATCATCAGCTCTTCCCAGGGGGTCCGGCCTGATTTGCTGTTTGAAATTCTGGAAGAAGCTGCCCCATTCTTAGTCACCAGCCACTAGTAATGAATGACGAGGAGTAATTATGAACCCCCGCTGACCACAACAAAGCTCAAACAGAGGTGATGGAGAACGAATGGGGTGGGGGTGGGAGAGAAGCAGAGGTGGGACCAGAGTCCAGCCTGGACCCTGCTGGATGGTGGTGAAGGGAACAGGATGGCCCGTGAGTGGGCATAAACCCCCGGATACCTAGGAAAAGGAGCCTCTTCCCTGGCTTGGGGAAGTCCTGGGCTGGCCCCAAGTCTAATTAGGAAAGAGGCAAAATTTGTCCTAAAACCTCTCTCCCTTCCCAACATCCTCCCTCCTCCAGCTCTGCGTCTTTTTAACCCTCTCCATACTGCATTCGACTCCAAGTGACCAAAGGTCTCAGCATCATCACAATGACAAGGGATCACATGGATTCAGTCCTTTAAGATTTACCACTTTCATGAGTGTTATTTCATTTACTTCTCACAAGACTTTCGGAAGGAAAACAGGATAGATACTATTAAGTCCATTTTCACTAAGGGATCATGATAGAAGCGGATCTTTAGAGGTCCTTATTTTACAGATAAGGAAACTGAGTCCCAGACAAGATAGATGCTTTGCCCAAGGTCACACAGGCAATAAGAAGCTGATCTGAGACAGGACCTAGTGATGCAAGTATCATTAATTTCATTTCATCAAGGCGAAGAATGAAGGTATTACTATTTTCACTCTACAAAGGGAGAAACTGAGGCTCAGATAAGTGAAATGACAAGCCCAGGTTTGTCATTAGCAGAGCCAAAGCTAGAATCCAGGTCTTCTGGTTCTAGGTCTAGCAGGGGATTTGCTCTGTGAAATTTGGATTCAGTCAAAGGGCTGTACTTGAGGACCTAGAGGGCCACATGTGGCCACAAGGCCCACCCCTGCTCTAGCTTTTTCTCTACCCTGGATCCTCCTGGAAGTAAAGCCCCTCCATTGCACCTTTTATTTCACTGATTTCTAAGGTTACTTTCCCCTCTTGTGATACCTGATTCAAAGCAAAGAGAAGCTCTTGGTTGCCAGGTCATGGATATACTCCACTCTCTATCCCTCCCTCCTCTACTACCCATCCTTGCCCCCTTTATTTGCCTACTGTTGATCTAATAACCTTCCAGTGCATGTTAGTCTTTGGGATCTCCTTTCCTTCTGCATCACTGGTCCATTTCCAGAATGTGGAATGGAACCAGGCAAGAGAATGGAGATGTCTGGGAAAGGTTGGGAGGAGATCACGGTGCCCCTTCGTCAACTTTATGGGAGATACCTTAAGTCACTTAACTTCTCTGAGTCTCAATGTCCTCATCTGTAAAATAAGGTTGGACTCAATGACTTCTAAGGAACCTTCTAATTCTGACATCCTCCAAGTCTACGATCTACTCTCACGAATGACCTACTCTGACCAATGGCGGTGCCTGAGTCTCGTGGACACATTCCTCTGCTTTTCACAGGGTCTAAGATCTGTGTATCTTGGCCTAAAAGCTATTCAGCAGTCATAGGTCAGAGAGTAAAGGTCAGAAAATCCTGCCTGCATAAGAGTAGATATTTTGGCATGATAGGGAGGTGAGGCCAAGTTTGTTTGATTCAATTCAATTCATTAGATCAACTCAATTGAAGAAATTTTTAAAACAAATCTTATTTTTATTAATATATTTTGTTTCTACATCACCTTCTTTTCCATATGTATCTTCCTTCTCAATGAGCTATCCCTTGGAACAAAGAGTGAAAAAAAAGAAAGAAAGAAAGTGGTTTGGCAAAACTAACCAGGAGAAACAATGTATACAGTGTCCCACATCAATAGTCCCTCACCTCTGGGAGGAGGGAAGGTGAGAGGGAAGTCCGTGCAGCAGCAGCATCCCACTCCAGGCATTGCTTCACTCATGGACTGAGTGAAGAGGTTGGCACAGCAAAAAAGAAGGATGGGCTAACATCTACAAAGGAGATAACAAAGAAATTGGTTGAGGAGCTCAGACCTGGTACTGTAGAAGTCTTAACACCCATGAGGGACAGAGAGAATACAGAAGGAATAAATCAAGGGATAGACCATAAATCAGAAAATAAAATTCAGAATAGACTGGAAGAGAAGAGAAATAATGAAAAGACTAACAAAGGAAAACCTAGAAAAAGGTGCAATAACTTTGAAAGACTTACCTCTGAGCAGTGTAACCAGCAACTGCTATAGCAGGGGATAGATGAAGAAGTTTCTATTCACCTATTATCCTAGAGGTAAAGGACTCAAAATGCAGAATAAAACTTGTTTTTAGTCATGGACAATGTGAGAATTTGTTTTGCTTGAATATGCAAATATATTTGTTATAAGAGTTTTATTTTTCTTTTTTTCAAGTTTGGGAGGACAGGAAGGAAAAAGGGCTAAGTTGTCTTCCCCCCTCTCAAAAAAGAAAAGACAACAAGGAAGGGCATCACTGGAGCATTTTTAAAAAATTGATAGAAACTAATAGAAGGAAAGACAAAATGCAAAAGCAGAACAGTTTTGAGAGGTATATGTTGAATTTATGGTATTGAAAAGAAAAGGAAGCTGTACATAATAGAGATTCACATTTTCATTTACAATTTTCATTTTCTGTTATACTATGGATATGGAAATGCTAATTGTATTTGGTGTTTGTTAAGTTCGGAATTTTAGAAGGATTTTTTTTTTAAGAAAGAGAAAATTAATAAACATAAGAAGTTGGAAGGGAAATTCTGAAGTAACCATTTGCCTGAGTGGGAAAATAGATGGAACAAAAGAGGGGGAGAAATAGATTATTAAATAAAGAAAAAAATGAACAATTTAAGTAAAATCCAAGAAAGAGTGGGTAAATCATAGTGGGGGAGTAGAAGAAAGCCTGTGGAAATAGATTAGAGCCAAAGCAGTTTAAATACAACTAATCCAGGGACAAAGTACTGTTTTAAAAGAGGAAGGAGATTTTTTTTTAAAGCAAAACTAAAAAAAAAAAAACGAATGGAAGAGAACACAAGCATTACTTTAAATGTGAATGGATTAAACAACCATTAAAAGGGAATAGTGACAGAATGTATGAGAAAAATCCATGTAAATCCATGTAAACATGAAACACATCTAAAAAAACTAAAGACATATACAGAATGAAAATGAGAGGCTAGACCAAAATTTTCCCTGCATCAGATGAATTTCTTTTTTCAAAAGCAAGAACTATCCTCTTGCAATCAGACCAAAATAAAAATAAAAAAATCACGACTTTACTCCACGGCCAATCTTGGTCATTGTAATTTTAACAACATTCATTTTCCTCTCCTTCTCTTCCCTTCCCTCCCCTTCCCTTCCTTTCCCTTTCCTTTTCCTTTCCTTCTTACTATTTCTTTGATAAGAGGTCTTTTCTTCATATTGTATTAATAGGATTCTTTACAAACTTTGCTACAAATTTTCTTCCCGGAACCCTGTGGGCAAACAAGCACAAGAATATGTCAAATCTGCCTAGATATATCTAGCTGCCAAGTGTTCTCATCACTTTCCGCTTTTGATTCTCCTTACCTTTTAGAACTGCCTCCTACTGTAACAACCAGCTTTTTGTTTCCTCCAGTCACAGAAACATTGAGCCATAGAAGTCCTATCTCCTCAGTATGCGGCAACTAGGTGATGCAGTGGATAGAGCACCAGTGCAAGAGTCAGGAGGACCTGAGTTCAAATCTCACCTCAGACACTTGACACTCACTAGCTGTGTGACCTTGGGCAAGTCACTTCACCCCAATTGCCTCATCCTGGGTCATCTCCAGTCATCCTGATGAATATCTGGTCCCTGGATTCAGATGGCTCTGGAGGAGAAGTGAGGCTGGTGACCTGCACAGCCTTCCCTCACTCCAAACAAAGTCAAGTGCAAGTCATGTCACCATTTCTCTGACGGCATGGTCTTCTTCAGCAACGAAGGACGAACACACCTCATCTCCTCAGTGGAATGTAAGGCTGCTTTGTTTTGTCTTTATACCTCCATGGTCTAGCACAGTGCTTTGGCATAATAGACACTTAATAAACATTTGTTGAATTGGACTGAAACACAGAACTATATAAAAAGACCCTTGAGAGTTAGAAGGGCTATAACAACTAGTCAGTTCATCTGTCTTTTCTCACAGGTGAGGAGAGAGAAGTAATGCATCAGTGAGACTGGGAATATAGGTAGGAAGCAGGTTTTAAAGAGATTTAAAAGCTAAACAGAGGCATTTACATATTATAATAGAAGCCATAGGAAGCCATTGAAGTTTGTCAAGTAGAGAAGTGACCTAGTCAGATCAGTGCATAAGGAAAATCATTTTGGCAGCTTTGTGAAAGATGGATTGGAGTGGGGAGAGACTTGAGGCAGGAAGATGAGCTAGGAAGCCATTTCAATATTCTAAGTGAGAGGGGGTGAGCGTCTGAACTAGAGTGGTGGTTGTGTGAGTGCAGAGAAGAGATCTGATTGAAAGAAGTTGTAGAGGTAGAAACAACAAGGTGGCGATATATTGGTCATATGGGTAAGGAAGAGTAAGGAGCTGAGACTGATGCTGAGGTAACAAACCTTAGGGACTGGAAGAAGGGTGGTGCCTTTGACAGAATAGAAAAGTTTAGAAGAGTGATAGGATTTGGTGGGTAGAGAATGAATGAATGAAAAAAACTTACTAAGTGCTTTCTATGTATGAAGCTCTATGCTTTGTAAAGAGGATAAAAAATAAAAGGAGGACAGCACCTCCTTTCAAGGAGCTTACATTCTAATGGGAGGAGACTCATATAGGAAGTTTCAGCTGCAAATCAGAGGAAAAGGTTCAGTGGACCTTAGATGGCAACTCAGATGTTAATTCTCCTCCTTCTTCTTCTCCTCCTTCTCTTTTTAGAATTCATTTTATTTTCAATTCATGGAACAAAACAAACATTTCCATAGCATAGTACAATAAAAAAAGGTTACTGCACATGAAACTGCAGATCTACTGTGTAAAACTTACTATTTCCTCCAAATACCCAACAAAGTCATCGTGTAAATTTCTTCCCTTCCTCCCCAGTCCTAGAGATGGCTACCATTAGACACAAATAGGTATATATGTATAAAATTATTCTACACATACTTTTTAAAGCAGTTTTCTCTGAATGTTTCTTCTTTTATGATATTTCTTTCCTTTAATTTAATTTTTAAAAATTTTAAACTACAACACTCCAAAAAAGAGTATTTCCACATATACAGCAGAGTATAAAAAAGAGGATTTTTATAAGGAACAGTAAATTCACTTATTTAATATTATTTTCATTGTTCAAGTTGATGTTTAAGTATTTGGAAGTGCCAAGTGCCAAGTGGTGGTGGGAACTTTCTTTTCTGGGTCTTCAGCTACTGAAGTCCTGGAACTACTGAGACAGAGGCTATAACATCTGGAGAAGTAATTGCCAGGTCATATCTCCATAAGGGTTGTTCCTCTTTATGACAGTGTGAGGCTGGTGATCTGGGGAGCACTGCTGTTCCTGGGACTCGAGCTCTGGGTCCTGGACTGTCTCCATCAGGGTTTGGGGGAAGTGGCAGTCAAGGTGGTGACAGTGGCTTGACCCACTTGACCCAGTTTTCCTCCCTTCCATCCCTTAGGATGCCTTCTTGCCTCACCGATGTTAGTTTGTCTGCCCTATTGGACAGGTTAAGTCTCTAGGAGATCTAGTTTGAAATGTTCAGTTGGCAATGGGTAATGTGGAATTGGAGCTCAGGAGAGGGACTGAGACTGGATCTATACATGAGTGAACAGAGGTGTACTGGAGCAAGCTCCTACCAGCTCTTGAGAGCTAATTTCTCAATTTCCAACAAAAGCATTTACACCTTAGAAACTGTCAAATACTATAACTGGAGGACTGGTTTATTATTTTGTAGATTGTCTACACTGAGGAAAATGATGGAGAAAATGCTAATAATGTAGATTAAGCTTAAAGTGTATACTGCTTGCATTTTTTTTCTTCCTTTTTCCCTTCCTCCTTCTCTCTCTCTTTCTTCCTTCCTTCCTTTCTTCCTTTCTTGACAGCCGGTTGTTAAACATTTACCACCACATCATTTATGTACACGTCATTGTCTGTGAATTATCTTCATAGAGGTGATAATTAAACTTTTGTAACTGATGAGATCTTCTAGGGAGAGTACAGGGAGAGAAAAGGGCCCAGAACAAAGCCTTGGAGAACAGGCAGAGTTATGAGTGTAACATGTATGTGGTATATGTATAAAAAGAGATTGAAAAGAACAGTCAGAAAGGTATGAGGAGAACCAGAAGAGAGGTGAGAGCATCTAGGAGGAAAGGGTGAACAACAGAGATGTCAAAACAGATAAGGACTAAGAAAAGAGCATCAAATTTGGTAATTAAGAAATCAATGGGGGGGGGGGGGCAGCTAGGTGGTACATTGGATAGAACACTACCAGCCCTGGAGTCAGGAGGACCTGAGTTCAAATGTGGCTTCAGACTAGCTGTGTGACCTTGGGCAATTCACTTAACCCTGACTGCTGAAAGGAAGAAAGAAAGAGAAAGAAAGAAAGAAAGGGAAGGAAGGAGGGAGGAAAGGAAGGAAAAGAAACTTGGGAGAAAGCAGTTTCAATTGAGTGACCAAATTGCAAAGGCTTGAAGACTGAATGAGAGGAGGGGATGTAGAGACAGCGGATGTGAACAATTTTCTCTAGGAGTTGGACAGAGAAAGAGAAGAGAGACATAGATGGCTTGAGAGGACAATAGGCTCTAGAGAAAGTTGTTTTTTTTTTTTAAGATGGAGAAAAGAGCAGGCTTGAAGCAGTAGGGAAGAACTTATTATGACTGAAGATTAGAGGTGGGGGGGAGTGTCATTGGATGGAAATCTGCTGGAGAAGATGAGAGGATGAGATCAATGGTATACTAGAAGGGTTGACCTTGCCAAGGAGAAAGGTCCCCTCACTGTAAAAGACTGAAGGAAAGGAGAAGAGAGTGGAGGATAATGTCAATGTTTTGGGTTGTTTTTTTTTTTTTCAAATAAAGGGAAGTAGAGAAGAAAGAGCCTCAGGGTCCATGGCCTCAATTTTCTTAGGAAAGAAAAAAATTATACATACACATATGCATATGTACACATATATATACACACATATATATTTCTTGGGAAATCCAGAATTTTGGGAAGTGAAGGTTAAAATGAGAAGTGAAGAGGAAAGAGGGATGGAGAGAAAGAGAAATGGAAAAAAGAATGGAGAGGAAGGGAGAAAATGATAGGTGGAGAAGTAGAGACATATAGGGAGAGAAGGGGAGCAAAGGGTAGGAGGAGAGAATGTGAGCAAGAGAGAGAAGAGAAAGGAAAGAGGGAAGGGAAAGCAACTGAACCAGACATATATATTTCTTTCTGCCCTTCTGTTAACGATGACAACTCCATTTACATAACTGAATCCGTAAGATATAAACAGATTCTGAGCTAGAGAGCGAGGTCCTGAACTGAGACACAGAGGAGACCCCTAAATGTCTCTCTAGGGTAGGAAAAGCTGCTTTCTCCCCACTGTCCAGAGCTAAGCAAGGTGGGGGGGGGGGAGGTTGTAGAGATTTCTAAGCCCTACTAAGGGCTGGATCCCAGGGATACAAGAGATCTTTAAAGATTCTGCTGTACCTGAAATTCAAAGAGCTCGTCAACATTGTTCTGGGTTTAAAGGACCTAAGAACTTTGTGTGTACCAGGGTTTGTAATCAGTGTGGTCATAGTGAATTCCTCCCCCCTGCCTTTTCCAATACTTCCTATACTCCATACCCCTATGTCCATTCATCCCTGAGATAAGAGATTGTTGCAATTCCTGCTCAGAATGAAGAGTCTTGGTATTAATACTACACAGATGGCTCCAGGGCAGAGGTTCCCAAACTTATTTGGCCTACCACCCCTTTTAAAAAAATTACTCAACACCCTCCTGGAAATCTACTTTCTTTAATTCTTTAAAGATTTTTTTTTTTGAAATTTGTGTCACTTAAATATACATATACATATATATATATATATATATATATATATATATATATATATATAACATGATGCATCTTAAATTTAACAATTTATTATAAATTTGTGGGGTTTTTCCTGCATTGAAATTTGATGACACAATATTATGTCACATAACTAGGGCCTATATAACTCACACTAGGATTGTACTGTAAACAAGTCATTACATGCACATATTCCTGCCAATGTATGCTGACAATGACATACTTGCCTGTCAACACTTGCTTGCTAAGACCTGTTGGCACCCTTGACCACTGATTGGTTATATAACTTTCATTTGTGTATTTATTTGGAAAATAATGTAATGACTATTACTTTAACTCTATTACACAACAGATGAAACATACGAACAGTTTTTCAAAATTTTCTTCTCTTCTTTCCCTATGCTTCCACTATCCCCTTATTTTAATTCAATGCCCCCCAACTTCACTCAAGGACACTACTGCCCTCCTAGATCATTCTAGCATCCCCCAGGGGTGATATTGCCCACTTTGGGAACCTACGCTTCAGAGCAAGAATGGGGCTCTATCTTCCTATCCTCCTGAGGGGAATTCATGAGACAAAAATAGAGGCAGAGGCAAAAACATTACACCTCTCCTGAATTTAGACTAGGAATCCTTAGGATATCTTACAGGGGCTAGCTCACCCCAACTCTCACTCCTAAGTTGGGTGCCCCAGGAAGAAGACTACCCTACATTCAAGATACTCTGTGAATACACATTCCTAAAACTGTAGCTTACAAGCCCCTGTTGGTACACTTGCCTTTGATAGTCAGCCAATAGATACAATTAGCTCAAAACAGAGAAAGGCATTTACTGAAATGGCATTGTAAGAAAAACAGAAAAAAAAAATTTCTCCCATAACTTGGGACACATTCTCCTATAACTATGGTGTCAGTAGATAGAATGAACAGAAATGGAGTATACAAGTAGAGAAGTGTACTCTTAGAGAACATATACGACCCAGGCAACTCACCATTTTATCTCATCATCATTTCTTATAGTCTAGTAATATTACATTACATTCATGTGCCACAATTTGTCCACCTTTTCTCTAATCAGTGAAAGCCTTTTTTTTTTTTGTATACACTAATTCTGCTGTATGGCTGTTATAGCACTGGATCACAATCTTTACAAGAAACAAAGCTGTGGGGTAACTTAAACAGCAACAGAAAGACATACATGAGTGTAGGTAGTCTGCAGTCTATTTCCAATGAGAATGGAAAAAACATGTTGAGATTCCCATGTGCCTAGAGTTTGTCCAGAAGGGAAATTGGCATCATGTGTGTTTCTTAAAGTTCCATTTAACCAAATTACATCAGTTTTCTTTTGCAAAGATTTATTGTGATGCTATAATAAGAATAGAAGTACAAATATTTTCCCCAACAGTTTGGGGACACACTTTCCCTTTTACTGCCCCAGTCTCTGGAAAGTATGGGCTCAATCTTACAGCAGTTTCTATATATCATTCACCCTATCAAGTTCACTTCCAAATGTGGTCCAGATTCTGGATAAGTCTTCATGTCAGCTACTGCTGGTACATATATATCCTGTTCTTGGGTTGGGTTCTGCTCAGGGACTTGCTGATGGGCTAGTTGACTGCCAAATCAGCATGAATATTAGCTCCTGGACCTCTGTTAGCTCATCATTCTAACCTTTCAAAGCTCACAGGGTTGCAGCTGTCTCCAATACTCTTTCCCTAAAAATGGGAAAAGAGCAAATGCAAAGTGGAAAAGAATAGACACCTATATTCATAGGCCATGTGTTGGATTCACATGGGGAAGAGCAGAAGACTTTTCTCAAGCAGAGCTGTGTAATGTATCTCTCTCCTCAAATACTATTAGGGAAAGAAAAGAGCAAAACCCAGAGACTCTGACTGATCAGTGCCTTTTTAAAAAGGCACCCTAATTCTAGCTCCAAGGACAATCAAAGTGACTCCCCTTTTCTATGTGGTTAGCAGACTATAAAGTTATACATGCTCCAATTTTAGGGACAGGGTCCTTTCATTATATATCATCATGACTTTCTAGAAGTGGTCTCTACAGACTCTTCTAGCATAGCTTTCTCTCATTCAAATCAAAGTCACTTGCAAGTCATGTCATCATCAACCTGATGTCATGGTCCTCCTCCAGAATGAAGGACAAACCACTGCCTGTGAGTAGTCTGATCTGCCTGAATGGGACCCAGCTGGCCTGTTCCAGTTGGGCAGTTCAGCTCATCCTCTCCTTTCTTCTCTCCTCTCCTTTCCTGTCTTCTCCCCTTCCCTCCCCTCCCTTCCTCACCTTTCCTCTCTTCTTACCTGAGGGTGTGAGGCCATCTCCAGTCATACTGATGAATATCTGGTCACTGGACCCCGATGGCTCAAGAGGAGAAAGTGAGGTTAGTGACCTTGTACAACCCTCCCTCACTCAAAACAAAGTCAAGTGCAAGTCATGTCATCATTTCTCTGATGGCATGATCTTCTTCTAAAATGAAGGACGAACACAGACAGACCTGAGGGTGTTCTGTCCAAAGGAAGGTAAATTTTGATGACTGAAAGCTACCTACTTAACTTGGGGCTAGATTTCTTTCTCAAAAACCAAGCCTTAAACCCAATTCACTCCAATTCTCAGGGATTGGACCACAATAGGTCCCTCCGCAAGCATCACTGAAATGGTTATTTTTTGGGTCCTCCTGGATCAGAGTGCATGCAAAATAGTAACTGTTTCTCTTTTGGCCAGCAATCCTGAGGGTCTTTCCCTCCGAATTTGATTTTTTTTAATTAAAGGGACCATCTCTTGACTCATTTCTTAAAGAGGCCTATTCACAGAATGGGCATTGCTTCGTTCAAAATGAGAATCTGAAAAGACCTTAGCTTAAAAGGACCAAGAATGCATCCTGGGCTGTCTGCAGTCATCCTGATGAATATCTGGCCACTGGACCCAGATGACTCTGGAGGAGAAAATGAGGCCAGTGACTGTACAGCCCTCCCTCCCTCAAATCAAAGTCAGTTGCAAATCAAGTCATCTCCCTAATGTCATGGTCCCCTTCAAGAATGAAGGACAAATCACATGGGGATTGCATCTCACTAGCCTCCCTTTACAAAAGTTTAAAAAAAAAAAGGAAAATGGTGGGCTTTCAGGGTTGTCAGGTTGGGATCACCAGCTTGTTTGAACAAGTCAGATTGAAGCTACTGCAGTTATGTTTACTGTCTTCTCATCATTATCCTTTCCTCTAATTTGATATGGATTTTGACCTTTAACTAGTCACTGTTCTGATGTACACAGACAACTGATTCCACTATGACCATCACATCAGTAACTAGTCATTTCCTGCTGCCATAATATTCTATGGTTCTATTTTAGGAGGAGAGAAGGAAAGGCTTGGGGAGGAGGGAGGAAGGTGATCCTGGCCACCCCTTCTTAGCTCCCCTCTGTTCTAACAAAGCAAGACAGATGGAGTCTGATCCATTTGGATCGCCCTCAAACCAGGAGAAGGCGATCCATAATCCTGCTTTGGGAACAGGGGCACATTTACTAGAATAGACTTCATGGGGGAGTTAGAATCTGAGGTTAGAAGGAGGAGGGGTTATTGATAAGGACTGGAAAATTCTCTCTATTTAGATCAGAAGGTAATGGAGCAGAGGCAAGTATAGGAAGGAAAGACTGAAAGAATAGGCGAAACCATGAAGAATGATGGAAGGAAGGTCTTGGGAAGAGAAGGGATAAGATGCAAGATTTTTTGTCTCTATGACTGGTTCTGAAAAGGTGCTATAATACATGAGAGAATCAAGATTCAAAATTATTTCAACAGCGAACTGAGGCCAATAAGATAAAATTTAATAGAGGTAAATATAAAGTCTTATATTTAGTTTTTTAAAGTTAGTTGCACACATGTAGGATGTAGAAGAGACCTGACTAGGCAACAGTTTGTATGGAAAAGATCTAAGGGTCTTAGATAATTATTACAATAAAGCAGCAGCATGAGGTGGCTGCTTAAAAATGCCAAGGTGATCTCAGGTTACGTTCAGAGGAGGCTGGTGTACTAGTCACGGAGAATCATGGTTCCACTATGAATTTTGGGAGAACATACAATTCCCATGGTAACTGGCTGGCACAGTGGATAGAATACCATGCCTAGAGTCAGAAAGACTCCTCTTCCTGGGTTCAAATATGGCCTCAGACACTTACTAGCTGTGTGACCCTGGACAAGTCACTTAACCCTGTTTGCCTCAGTTTCCTTATCTGTAAAATGAGCTGGAGAAGGAAATGGCAGATCTCTGTAGTATTTTTGCCAACAAAGCTCCAAATGAAGTCACAAAGAGTTGGGCACAACTGACAATCCCCCTTATGAGAAGGTCTCCTAAGTCTTCCCATCCCTCTCCCTGTATTTGTTATGTGTTTCTATATGTCATCTCTACTAGATGATGAGTAATTGATTGCAATTATTGTAAACACATAGAGCATAATGGATTCCTAGATGTGTAGTAAGTAAAGACTCCTGGGTCCTATTTAAGACATTTACCAGCTGGGGGTCCATGAGTAAATCACTTAACCTTGCTGAGCCACACTTTCCCCACCTGTAAAATGGGGATAATAATCCCTCCTTCCCAGGGTTGTTGTGAGGATATAAGAAAATAAATGTCGATAATGGAGGGGGATCCATGGGTATGCTTAGCTGTTTTTTTTTTTTAAGTATTGATCAGTTTTGCTGAATTTTTCTCATCTTTTTCTTTTAAAAAAAATCCTTTGTTTTATAATCCTTTATAGAATGACTTCCTGAAGGGAAATGGAAGGGTACAAGGGGAGACCTAGTTAAGTAACAACAAAAGATAGCAATAAAACCTATTTATCTATTTTAAATAGTGTCTCAAGCCTTCAAGTGCTGTGTTCATTATCAAGTGTTCATTACCAGCTATTACGTTCATCTTTGTATCTGCTAACGTTGTATATGGTGTTGCAAGCAGCTCTATCAGGTACCCAGAACTCTTCTCTGAATCTGCGGATCCAGACCAATGCCAGTATCCTCTCCATTCCTCTCTCCTCCCAATTATTTTGTCCTCATGGTTTATTTTTAAAATTTCACTATCTTTCCTAGAAGCCCTTATACAACTCATCCCATCCCTTTCTCCTCTTCTGTCCCTACATCCTCACCCCTGGGCTCCATCAAAACTGTTTAGAATCTACTCTGATGTTTGTCTGCTAAACTGACCCCCACCATTCCCCCTTGAGCTGAGAGCCACCCTTGGCCCGGGGTTGGATCTTAGACCCAGGGGCTGGTACTGACCAGCTGGGAAAAGGTCTGCTTTCTAGCCGGCCCAGATTAGCCTAGTTCTTAGCTAGGCTATAAAGGGCACATTTAGGTAAACAGCACTAGGGGAATGTTCATAAACACAGTCCGGGTCTTAGTTACTTATTGACTCACCAGTGAGGGCAGGGAAGTGACTGATGTCACCAGGAAGTTCTCTGACTGTGGACAGAGCCTCTTATGGTCAGTAATGCCCATGAGTGTCTATGCGAAGGAGATAGAGCCAGGTACCTTGAGAGGAGACCTTTAGTTAGCACCTCTCAAAGTCTCTCCTCCATGCTCTATGGACTGTTATATTCACAGGATCTCTCTTTCTAATGGTAAAGTTGAAGTGAACCCACACACCAAAGTCTTGTCCCTGGATTTTGGTCCTCTTCCACTGGAGACTCTCTAGTCTCATACATACACATGAGTTATGCGACCATGGGCAAGTCACAACTTTGGTGAACCTTAGCTTCCTCACCTATAAAATGGTAATAATAATAATGTTTAGACTATGAACCTTACAGAGTCATCGTGACATTTTGTAAATCTCAAAGGGCTACATAAATGGGATTTGTCACTCTCACCGGGATTTAGGTGAAAGGTTCCACTAGACCACACACACTCAGCATGGTGTCGTTGGAATATTATAGCCTTGCAATCAACTGGGTCTAAATCTTTCCCATATGACTTGGGGGAAGTTACTTAACCTTGGGCCTCAGGTTGCTTATCTTGCAAAAAGGGGGGATGGAAGAGACCAGAAGACTTCCAAAGTCCTTTTCAGGTCTAAACCAATCATCCTAAAATGCATGTTGTTCTTTGTTCACCTGGAGAAAGCTCACAATCCAGCCCAAGTCTCTGGGCTCCACCCACCACCCCCAGGTGTAGGGGTGCTGTGTAAACAGCTAGGGGTGGAATAACTGACTTGTTTACTAGGGCAGAACTCACACTTTTAGGCAGAGCTTGGGCATGGCCCAGTAGGGTAATCTACCCTAAATGAGGGGCCTCTTTGCCCTATGGCACAGGAGCCATGTCGATGTGATTTCCTCCTCTGACCACTGGCTCAAGTTAAATACCTCACACTTTCCAGTAACAGTTTGTACCCTAGTCCCTGACCCCCAAAGAGAAAGTGGAAGAAAGAGTAACAGTGACTGAGGCTGAGATTTGAGACTGTGGGTGCCAGTCAGTTCCCTTCTCGCTGTCCTTGCTGAGGCTGAGGGCAGGGGTTCAGCTCTGTTACTTCCCCCTGATTCCAGAGCCGTGCCTCGCCTGGAGCTGAGCACTAAGTCCATTAGCCTCCTTAGACTGCATTAGCCAGAGCAGACAGCACCAGCCCTATCAAATCAGGAGCCATTTGAAGAGTTAAGAGATGGAGGTGGTAGGAAAGGCGTCTGCAGGGGTGGTGGCTTTTTATAGGGTCAGCAAGCCATGCTCTCTCCAGCAGTTTGAGGGAAATAGAGAAAGATCTAGATCAGATTAAAAAAAAAAAAAGTGAGTTGGTTTTCACCATCTGTCTGGGGAAAGAACAGAGTGATGAAGCATAAGATTAATACAAAATAAGGACAGACCTCCATTTTCCCACTAACACTTGGGTAAGGTGGTCATCACTACAGAGGGCTATAAAGGAAAGATTGTTGGACTCAGACCTCAGGAAGCCTGAGTTTCTAATCCTGGCTCTGACACTGTGTGACCATGGACAAAGCATTTCATCTTTCTGAGCCTCAGGATCATGTGTGAAATGAGCGGTAATTTTACTTGAATTACCAATGGCACAAGATGGTTTTGTGCAAAGGACTATAAGTGTAAAAGGGCTATAAATGAAGGCTGTTTCTCTTATATCATCCCCAGGGGAGCTCACAAGGGAGGAGACAGGGGCCTCCAGCTCCATCGTGCTCCTGGTCTTGCTAGAGTTGCCCACTGCATAGGGGGGACCCCTCAGTCGGACCAATGGTGCCTACAACAGTCTTCTCTCTCTTCCCCTCCAGGGACTGGGCAATTTTTTCCAACCACCGTGTAGAAAGTGGCAGCAGTTTTCTGGTTCCCAGACTGCATCTTTTCTTGTCTCATAGTCTGGGGTACGTAAGCTCTCAAACACCAGTATCAGGGTTTGTGCCTCTGCCCAGTCTCGTTTTACAGATTAGAAAAATGCTTCCCATCTTTGAAATTCCTTCTCCCTCTCCCTCAAGCCAAGCATACAAGTCAAATCAGTATTAATGGCCATTAAGATTTACATATACATTTTTGCTAAAATAGACAAGGAGGAAAGTTAAAAAAAAATTAGAGGAATTAAAACTCTCCCCACCCTGACAGCAAGAAGTTGTGTAACCTCTAAGAAGGGTTTGGAAAAGAAACAGGAAGTTAGAGTTTTTACTGAGCTTTTCCCTGGGGGGACAGAGGAGGAATAAGAAAGAGTTGTTATCTGGACAGAAGCTCCTCACTGCCCTTGGTCCTATGTCACCATCTCCATTCCTCCGGGCTTGTATCTGAGGTCAACGGAGTCCCAGCTCCATCTTTATCTCATGATCTGAATGCTTCCACAACCCTTTGTTTCCAGCTACCATCACAGTAATGACTTCCCCTCAGTGTCCTCAAGGGCATCCGGAAACTCTGGGGAACTTGTATCAGGTTCAGCACAAGGTTTCTGGCCCAGGAAATTCTAGGAAATCTGCTTGACCAGCAAGCAGAACTTTCCTGAATCCTGAGATTCCCCGGCAATGCCTGTAAATATGGTAAGACAGGCTACATATTGAATGCTGGGAGCGGGGAGAGGATAGAGAGAGAACCTGGGACTATCTAACTCGTTGCTTGACTAAACATTAGGTTTCAGAGTTAATAATTATCATTTAATATAGTATTTTTATCTTTTCAAGGTGCTTTACATCCATTATCCCATTTGATCCTCATCAAAATCCTTTGAGGTAAGGGCTATAGATATTCTTCTCATTTTTTACAGATAAGGAAAATAAGATCTGCAAGTATTATGGGGTAGACAAGAGTAAGTGCTGTCACTATGACAGTGAGAACCAGTGTTGGATAATGGAAAGAATGTTGTGCAAAGCTGGCAATAAAGGGGAAATGACAAATTGGAGGGGCTGCAGGAAAACAGGCACCTAAATGTATTGTTGGTGGGGCTATGATTCTGGAAAGCAATTTGGAATGATGCCCTAAAAAGTTACTAAATTGTATACACCCTTTGACCTAGTGATATCATGACTCAAGCTACATCCCAGAGATCTACAAAAGAGGAAAAGGCCCTGTGAATTGTGGTTGGTCTTTCATTTTAGAAGAAGACCGATGACATCATGGGGTAATGTCTTGACTTGCTCATGAATTGGATTTAAGTGGGGCAGAGTTGCACAAAGCCTCATTCTTCCTGAGTCATTGAAGTCCAGTGACAAGATAAAAGTCAGGACAGCTATTGATGACTGGGGATGCAGTGGATGACCTTGGCATCTTCAATGCCTGATCAAGCTCTCAACCACCTTCATGGCGTTGGATTGTTCTCATCCTCTCATCCCACCTGGGAAAGTCTTCACATGCTGTAGACATCCCCTTGATTTATCAACAGATTTGAAGCCCATCAGTCACCCTCAACCTGGTTTAGCTGGGTCTACTGATATGATCATTGTGCAGCTAGGTCTGAATGATCTGGCATCATTCTTTCAGAACAAGGTCTGCAGTATCTTACCATTAGGATTCCAGGAGTACCTTGATGGAGTAAGGGGTTTCTCTTCTCTACTCCCATTAGCTTAAACCCCCACCAGCTGGGTTCCCCCACCATTAGGTATAAGTGACTAGTACCCTAGTTCAATTTAACTATTGAATATCAATTAGCTTTTATAAAGGAATAAAAACTTCAAAGACAGAGAGAGAACAGAAATACAGACATTTTCCTCCAATACTTCAGGGCTACCACCTTCCCTTTCCCGCTTCCATCTCTGGGAATAGTGGGCTCAATTCCTACATTATAGTCAGCATCAGTTCATGTAAATCTTTCTAGGTTTTTCTGAAATCTGCCTACTCATTATTTCTTATGGAACAATAGTATTGCATTACATTCATATACCACAATTTATTCCGCCATTCCCCCAATTGATGGACATCCCCTCTATTTCCAATTCTTGGCTACCACAAAAAGAGGTGCTATAAATATTTTTGTATATGTGGGTCTTTTTCCCATTTTTATGTCTCTTTGGGATATAGAGCTGGAAATGGTATTATTGAGTCAAAGGGTATGCACAGTTTTATAGCCCTTTGGGGATAGTTCCAAATTGCTCTCCAGAATGGTTGGATCAGTTCACAACTCCACTATAAAAAGATTTATAGCAGGTCTTTTTGTAGTGGCAAACAAATCAAAATTTAGGGGGTAGCATTGGGGAATGCTGAACAAGTTATAGTAGTATCATGCAATGGAATACTCCCTTGGAAGAAATTATCAGAGATGTTTTAGAGAATCCTGAGATGTAATAATGGATGCAGAGTAAAGTGAGAAGAACCAGGGGAATAATTTTACTCCTCTCTTGGCTCCACTCCTGACCCTTCAGACTTTTCCAATTCTATTCTAGCAGCCTTCTCACCCTGGAAGATGCTTCTTTTTCCTCTTCTGATTGATGTATTCTTCTTCAGAGCCATGATGCCAGAGGATGAAGATGAAGTATACTACCACCTTCTGACTGAGAAGGGAAGGACTTATATACAGTATGAGATGCACGTTTTTGGGTGTGGCCAATCCAGGAATCTGTTTTGCTTGACTATGCATGTTTGTTTTTCTTTTTTCTTGAAGAGAGAGGTTGTTGCTTTCGGTCAGTTGTTTTCAGTTATGTCCCACCTCATTGGAGGGTTTCCTTGGAGTGGTTCGCTGTTTCTTTCTCCAGCTCATTTTACAGATAAAGAAATTGAGGCAAACAGACTGCAGGTCTGGCAGACCTGCACTATCCACTCTATCCACTGCACCAACTCACTGCCCAAAGAGAGAGGAAGTAAGAGAAAAAAAAAAGTTTGATAATTGAAGAAAATAATTTTAAGAAGGAAGAAATAGTGCTGGACTTAGAATTGGGGAGACCTGGGGTCAATACTACCTGTGACACTTACTAGCTGTTTGAGTATAGTCAAGTCATTCAGTCTCTTTATGCCTCAATTTCTGTATCTGTTAAATGGGGATAATACATCTGTAACGTGAGGGTTTGGTTTAAATGACCTCTAAAGATCTCTTTTTGCTCTAAATCTATGGTCCTATAGATTTATAGTTCCTGCTTCTTGGGGTTGTTAGGAAAATCAAATGAGAAAATATGTAAAGTGTTTAATTAATCTTCAAGTGCCATAGAAATATCAGTTATTCTTGTGATAATCTCTTTCAGAGCAGTCTGGGGAACTCTGGGACTCACAGGGGTACTCAGTCCCCAGTCAAAAGACTGGCCTTCAACATACCAACTTCCCATTTCTCAACAGAAGTGCTAGCGAGTGGAGGTCAGTCCATTTCTATATAACATTGGTCCTACCAAGTTCACATCTAGATGTAGCATGACTGTCATGTGAGTCCTTATCTAAGCAACTACTGTGCTGGGTCAATAAACATTCTATTAGCACCTACTCTGTGCAACTAGATGGCACAGTAGATAAAGTGCCTGCCAGGCCTGTGGTAAGAAAGACTCTTCTTAGTAAGTTCACATCCAACCTTAGTCATTTACTAGCTGTGTGGCCCTGGGCAAGTCAATTAATCCTGTTCACCTCAGTTTCCTCATCTGTAAAATGAGCAGGAGAAGAAAATAGCAAACCACTCCAGTATCTTTGCCACCACTCCAGTATCTTTGCCAAGAAATCCCCAAATGGGGTCATGAAGAATTGGACACGACTGAAAAAAGACTGAACAATAAATGTGCCAGGCAGCATGCTAAGTGCTGAGAATTCAAAGAAAGGATAAAGACAAGCCCCAGTTTAATGGAGATAACACACAGATGACTATGTACAGACAAGTTACATACAGGATAAATTGGAAATAATCAACAGAGGGAAAGCACTAACATTAAAGGGGGTATGGAGAGGCTTCTTGTAGAAGGAATTTAAAAGAAGTCAGGGCACATGAAGCAGAAATGTGGCTTAGAGTAACAGCCACGGTGTGCAAGGATTGTTTCTGATAGACAACCCTTCACAGCAATGCAAGGACCTAAAATATTCCCAAAGGACTCGAGGCAAAATGCCATCCACATCCAGAGAAAGAACTAGGGAATCGGAACGCAGAATGAAGCAGACCATTTTCTCTTGTGTTATGTTTTGTTTTGTTTTGTTTTTTCTCATGGTTTCTCCCATTTGTTTTAATTCTTCTATGCAACATGACTAATGCGAAAATGTGTTTAATAAGAATGTGTGTGTAGAACCCATATAAAATTGCATGCCATCTCACGGAAGGAGGGGGAAGGGAGGGAGAGTTATGGAAGTGATTGTTGAAAACTGAAAACAAATAAATTAATTTTTTAAAAATGTAGCTTAGATTGGTTGTGAGGATAGGCTCATTATGCACCTGCTCCATCCCAAACACACACAGTTATTCCTTCCACATTATGACTTTCCCCATCCTGGTTTCGAAATATGGAGGGGTCAGCATAACAAATTAAAGGTGAATTTTTTGGAAGTTTTGCAGAAGACAACAAAGAATCCATAACCAAATACTTAACCCCATTTTACAATAAGGTACTGTAAACACCCCATAAAATAAAAAGAAAAAATTCAGACTTCTTCTCTGGTATGAAAGGAGGGTCAAAAAATTTCATGAGGGTTTTCCAGATTGTGAGGGCACCGGATCCCTCCTCTCCCGTCCCCCATGTGGACGGGATAACTGTATATAGACTCTTCATAAATCTCAGACAAAGGTTTAGGTTGGGACACCACCTCTAAACAGATCTGGGGTCTTGAGTCAATAGTCCAGGAAGAGAAATACTTGTACAATCCCCTTTAATGTCTCACTACCAGTGGATAGTGGGAAGGGTATGAGGGACTGGAAAAATAAAAGCCCATCAGAAGCAAAGATAGTGTTCTCCCCTGGCCTTCAGTCAAACTTTTCCTAAGGGTCTGCACTTCTGAGACAGCAGAACAGAAGCTCCCTGAGGGGACACACTAATTATTTTTGTTTTGTTTTGAATCCTGAGGGCCTAGTACAGTGCCTTGGACTTGGTGGGCAGTCAATAAATGCCCGTTAGATTGGACTGAGGGTGCTGAGAAGAGTACTGACCTAGAAGTTGTGGGACCTGTGTGTGAATGCCACTTTGTTGCTGACCTTGGGAGAGTCGCCTGCCCATCTCTGGGCCTCAGTTTCATCATCTATAAAGTGAGGAGGTTGCATTAGGTGACCAATGATATTCCTTCCAGCTCTATCAATTATCCTACAAGAATAAAGATAGGAGGGTGATTAAGGGCAGAGGACCCAGGGCAGGATGTCAGGAAAACAGCCTTTATGGAGGTCACTGACCAGCTGTGTGGCCTTACATCGCCTGACCTGTCTGGGCCACAGCTTTCTCTGCTATAAAAGGAAGGAGTTGGACTAGACTGCTCTCAAAGGTCTCTTCAGGACTGAAAATGTGAGCTGGCCCAAGCCTCTGGCACAGGGTCCTGCCAGATTTCTTGTATCTGTGAGGCACTGTCACCACCCAGAGGCCAGACCAGAGATGACAGGCTGCAAGATGAAGGGAGGGAGGGAAGGAGGAAAAGAGAGGGGGAGGAAGGAGAGGAAGGAAGGAAGCACACATTAAACACCTACTATGTGCCAGTCACTGTGCTAAGCACTTCACAAATATTCTCTCATTTGACCCTCACAACAATTCTGGGAGACAGGTGCTCTTATTATCCCCATTTTTCAGATGAGGAAGCTGAGGAAGACAGAAGTTAAGTAACTTGCCCAGGGTATGCCATAATAAATGTCTGAAGTACATTTGAACTCAGGTCTTCCTGACTCCAGGCCCAGTGTGCCACCTAGCTGCCTCATATGAAAGCCCAGGTTGACACCTGTGGGACAGAGGGGTTATCACAAAGAGATAATGGACATCTCATTGATAATGGAAGCCTGGACCCTGAGGAGTCCATTAGTTAGTCCTGAATATACATAAGCATGTATGGAATTCCTTCTGAGCCATTCCCCTGATTTGCACATGGACCAGAGGGTCAGCAGCTGCCACTCTTGGGTTCTAGAGGTAATCTTCTAGGTCTACAGGTCAAACTCTACATTGTAGCTCAAGGGCTCCCCCTACTATGTTTCCCAATAACATTCAGTTAGTAGACACAATTAGCTCTTAGCAAAAGCTAAGATGGAATAGTTATAATTGCTATGAAGCCTTCCCTTCACAAACTTGAGGTGCACTTTCCCACAATTATGCACAATGTCCATGGGAAAAATGGGTATAAGTTTAGATTACAATGGTGGTGAGGCACACATATAGGATAAACATGTGGCAAAGGCAAGTCACAATTCCTGGTGTTGCAGGGTCTGGAAGTTCTTTATTTCTTCACAGAGTCCTTATGTAGCTTCCTTTGGGTACAGCATCCATGTTGGGTGAGTTGCCAACTGAATTCTCATGGTTTATTCTATTCTATAACAAGCTCTCATCTCAGCTGCCAGAAATCTTATTCCTCAAAGCTCCTACTACCTCCTTCTCCCACTTCCTCAACCCTGATTGCCTCAGTTTCCTCATCAGTAAAATGAGCTCGAGTAGAAAGTGGCAAAGAAAACCCCCAGTGGGGTCATGAAGAGTCAATCAACTGAAAAACCACTGAACCACAATTCATCATGAGAACATGGTTGGTGGGTTGGCTGTTGTCCTTTGTTCTGAAGAGGACCCAAATGACATCACCATGATAAAGTGAAATTTCAGTGTGTCTGACTGTGGCTGATCAGACCAATATGAGCTCGGAAAGCTCTGCCACAGCTTGGGCACAGATAGTCCACGTGAATATTTGGGGTGGTTACTCCAAATTTGCACATCCTACATTTATAGTATAGTATAGATTTATATTGAATGACACCTTATAGGTCCAGCCTCAAGTGATTATCTTTCTGTATCCCTCCCTGCCTGAAGCAACTACCTCCTCTCCCTCAAATGTTTCTTAAACCCTTTCAAATCAACGATTTCTTGAAATTCTAGATGGGGAATTTCTCTCTGGGCAATCGTTGTTAGAGCTCTATGACTGAAGTGAATGAAAGGAGGACAGGGAGATTCTCCTGTTTTCCTCCCTTAGGCTCTCCTCTACAAAGCATCTCAAGCTGGCATCTTGTGGGACTGTGCTGATGTTTCCAAGTCTTAGATATTTAAAACCTTGCCAAGGCATTCTCGATTGTATTATTCCTTTTAACTCCCAAAGGGCAAGGTGTTCACACATCATAAAGGGATCAGGTGGTGTTAACACCTTGTCAGTGCCTCATCAGCAGTGATTAGGAGTCATCAGGAGTCATTATATGATTATATCAATTGACTGGATAGAGGCAGAAAACCTCTTCCCTAATATGAGGAAGTCTGTGCCCTGGGACTCAGAGGAGGTAAGGCAGTACCACAGAGAAGGCAGCTCATTATTTCTCTTAGATGAGACCTTGTTGCTAGGAAAGTAAATTGAGGCCAAGCAATGTCAGCTCCTGGGTTAAAACTGGTTTCCTTATGAATTATAGGCTTCAATAGGATTGATCTGGAGTCAGAAGACCAATACTTGAGTCCCAGCTTTGTCATTTATTACCTGTGTGACATTGTCACTTAAGTTCTCTGGACCTCAGTTTCCTCATGTGTAAAATGAAGAGGCTGGACCTATAAGGTCTCATTCAGTATATCTCATGATGAATTGTTCAGTTGCTTTTCAGTTGTATCTAACTCTTCATGACCCCACTGGGGGTTTTCTTGGCAAAGATACTGGAGTGACTTGCCATTTCCTTCTCCAGTTCATGAGGAAACTGAAGCAAGCAGGGTTAAGTGACTTGCCCAGGGTCATCCACCTAGTAAGTGTCTGAGGTCAGATTTGAACTCAGGGAGACGAGTCTTCCTGCTGCAGGCCTGGCAGGAACTCTAGCCACTTTGCCACCTAGCTGCCCCATCATGATAAATGACCAGATCTTTGAATCAATCAGTGAATGATAATTTATTAAGTGCCTACTGTGTACCAGGCACTATACTAAGTGCTGAGGATACAAAGAAAGGTAAAAGACAGTTTTCAAAGAGCTTATAGTCTAATGGAGGAGATAAACATGCAAAGAAATATGTACAAACATGCTATATATAGGATAAACTGGAGATAATCAATAGAAGAAAGGTGTTAGAATTAAGGGGTAATGGTAAATCAGGAGGAAGCAATGAGCAAGCCAAGTAGGGGGAGCAAACAATGCAAACACCCAGAGTCAGGAGATGGAATATTTTGTTTGAGGAACAGCGAAACCAGTGTTGTTGGATTGTGGAATGCAAGATAGAGTGTAAGGCATAAAAAGACTGGAAAGGTAGGAAGGTGGTAGGTTTTGAAGGGCTCTAAATGCTAAACAAGATTTTACATTTAATCTGGAGGGTGGTAGGGAGCTCACATTAGTAATGTGCTAATTTAAGTGCTTCCCCGTAACAATCCTATGAGGTAGGTAGACCACTATCCTCATTTTACAGATGTGGAAACTGAGGATTCAAGAAGTGAAATGACTTGCCCAAAGTCATGCAGCTAGAAAGTGGCAGAACTTGGATGTACAACCAGTTCTTCTTACTCCCAATCTAAGTGCTCTTTTCATAACATACTGAATTGTAATTGCAGTTCTCTTACCCAGTAGCTCACCTGAGAGAGATAGCTAACACACTGGACCAAAAGGACAAAAGAATCAGGATCTAAAAATACCTCAGCAGGCTAGAAAGATGGACTAAAGCCAACAAGTCATACCTCTTAAATGTATAGTCCTGTGCTTGGGTTTTAAAAAATCAACTGTACAATTATAGGTAGGGGAATAGACAATAATTCTGTGAAAAAGATGTGTATGTATGTTCACATGTGCACATATAGATTTTGTGGATTGTAAACTCAATGAGTCTGGTCAGCCAACCCAGAAAGCTAATGCAATCATATGTTGAATTAAGAGCAGCAGTGTGTTGGAGCCAGCTCAAACTGGCTAGGGAGAGTTGATTGTTAAATTTTTAATTATATTTATACCTTGGGTGACTAGGTGGATCAATGAATAGAGAACTAAGTCTGTAATCAGGAAGACTCATCTTTCTGAATTCAAATCTGGCCTCAAACACTTACACATATGATCCTGGGTGAGTCATTTAACCCTGTTTGCTTCAGTTTCCTTATTTGTAAAATGAGTTTGAGAAGGAAGTGGCAAACCACTCCAGTGTCATTGTCAAGAAAACCTCAAATGAGGGTCAGAAAGAGGTGGATATAACTGAAAAATGACTAAACAATAATAAATTTACTCCTTGGAAAAGAGCAAATGTTACAAATCAGAGTTTTTATTGTTTTGTTGATTGTCTAGACTTAAGAAAGTGATGGAGAAAATGTTAATAATATAGATTAAATTTGAAAGTATGGCATATCTACATTTTTTTTTTAATTCCAGAGAGCTGGTTGTTAAAAACATTTACCAGCATACCCCTGATTAAGAGGCATAAAATTCAAAATGAGGGAAATGATGGCCCTAATGTTCTTTGCTCTGATCTGAAATAGTGATACAGCACATGGAATACCTTGAATCCTGAGGATCAATTAATCAATCAACATTTATTAAGCACTTATTATATGCCAAGCACCATGCTAAGGATCATATTTTTGGAAGGATGTGGACCTACCAGAGAATGTCTAGGGGAGGCCAGCCACGATGGTGAGTGATCTATGTCAGATGAGACTAATTTGGGATGGTAAGTCTGATGGAGAGAAGACAAGGAGGACATGATAATTGTCTTCAAATATTATGAGGTCACATGTTAATGGAATCATGTTGGTTTCAGTTGCTCCATGATGGAAGAACCAGTAGCAGCAAATGGAAGTTATAAAAACAGTTTTAGACCCGATAATGAGAAAAAACCTCACCTCTTCTTGAGGATGTTTTTGAGGACATTTCTTTTCAGGTAGAGTTTGAATTAGGTATTCTCTAAGATCCCTTTCAATTCCGAGAGTCTACAACTTTCTGGTGGTAAGGATGATGCCCAAGCACTATCTTGTACTGATACAGAGGATGGTAGAGATAGGGTCAGCTCTGATGTATGCCAATTTGGCTAAGAGAAGAACAAATCTTAGTTATAACAGTAGCTCCATGCGCAACGTTCTGTTCAGGAAGGTTTGATCCTGGTAGGGCCTTCTCATTCCTTCCAGTGGGCTCAGCGCTTTCAGAGTACAAATATAAGGTTACTCCTTGAGTCACAAGTTAAGAGTCCCTAGTACCAGTGGAGACTTAGGTTTGTGGAGGAAAAAAGAAGGGAGTGCTGTATCTTCCCTTTTTTTGATGTAACTCCATCTTAGACACTGTCTTCCATTTTCTTGAAGGAAATTTTGTTTTCTTTTGTCTCAGTTATCTTAAATTCTCCTCACTCCTGTTCTTGCTTGTGAGTTGATAACAGTTCTATTTAATGGCCAATAATGGTAAATTTTACATCAAGGCTGAAAGTCAGATTCCCCTGCCAGAAGCTAAGCTTTCTTCTGGAGAAGTATTTAAGACTCCATCAAGTCCTGTGTGGAGAGGGGAGGCTGCTTTCTTAAAAGTCTCCCAGTGGCCACAAGTGAATCTTGTCTTCTGTGTTCCTTTAGTGAAGTCCTACTGGCCTGTTAACGAGAAAGATGTGGTCCTTTTACCACAACAGTATATGGTGGGATTGGCTGGGAAATCCAACACACAAATCCAGAAGAGGAGGACTGTAGGCCTTTTCCCTTAAGGGTCCAAGGCCAGGGATGTGTTGGTAAATGTTTAATGGTTCTTCAAAAGGCAGGATGCACTTTTAAATTGAATCTGCATTATTAACATTTTCAGCATCATTTTCTTAAGTCTAGATTCTAAACCATGAGCAAAGCAATGACTCAAGTCCTAGTTTGTTGCCCATGCTGAGTTCTGAGGTGTAAATGCTCCCCTTGACAATTTCAGTCTTGTTAGCTGGTACCTACTGACTCCAGCAAGACTCAGAGTAAAGGTGGGAGAGAGCCTTTTAAAATCAGAACGCTGCCCATGGGATACCTGACCTGGGCTTGAGGAATGTGGATTTTTGTTTTTGGAACAAGTCAAAAAGAGCCTTATTCCTGATTTTTAAGAATGTCTATTTCTGTTTGAGCCAACTAGATCCTCAGTCAGACACTTCTACGTTCCAGGTCCCAAAGGAGTCTGACTTTGTTTTAATTTGTGTGAAATTTCCTAGAAAGGAATTCTGTAGAAGAGAATTGTATCATCACATTGACATACTGTGAGTTAGGGTATGTCTGTTTAGGTCTGTATTGTCCACGTCCTGAAAGAATGTGTACGTGCTTCATCTCACCTTCCCATGTGTCTTTGACCCTGATTTGAGTTGTTTATGAGGGCCCTTCGCCTCTTCAATACCTTAACCCAGGCAGAATTAGCTTCTCCATCATTAAGCCTCTCTGGCAAAAAGTGAACCAGAAAAGGAAGACTCTGGCTCCAATCTTAGTTGAACCTTAGCATAGGCCTGAGTCTTCACTTCAGTGAAGGGGTAGGGAACCTGTGACCTTGAGGCCACATGTGGCTCTCTAGGTCCTTAAGTACTGCACTATGACTGAATTCAAAATTAGTCTGTGAAGTTTGGATTCAGTCAAAGGACCGCCCACATGTGGCCCTGAAAAGTCTTTCTCTGTCTTCCCTGTGTGGCTGTGAAGATGAGACCCCTCCCCACCCCAGCTCCCCATCATGTCTCTGGTTTCTGAAATTTGATCAGAATTCTGCCCCCTGCCCAATAGCACCTTTCTAAAAGTAACAAAACTCTGAAATTACAGTTTTAGATGCAAAGAAAAATTGGCTGCTCCCCCAAATTAATATGCAAACTTCTCTTTCTAGTACCCCACCCCAATTAAGTTAGTTAAGGCAAATAGTTGCTTCGAAATGGCAAAAAAGAACATCCTTCCAAACAACTTAAAATGGCTCCAGGAATGCAGGTGCAAAGGGGAAAAGTCCCAAAATTTGGTGTAGGTCTCTAAGAGAATGCTTTCTGGGGGAATGAGTTGTCAGCAAGTCTGCCTTGGCTTTTCTGGGTGTCTGTGGGAGTGCTGTAATCAGTTCAGTGAGAAAACTAAATGAAGCCTTTAATTTAGCTGCACGCAGCTTTGGAAGGATTGAAGAAGTACTTAAGTTAACCCTTGAGTAGCTTTATGATTTTTGTCTCTTTTAAGAGCTGGCCAATCAGGAGAAAAAAGAGAAATAAATAACTAAAATCTCAAGAAGGGGGAAATGGCCCCAAGGAAATTGACCAGTTGGAATTTATTTCAAAGGAATGGGAACAATATTTGATTGACTTTCATAAGGCTCTTACTATGGATTATTAGATTGAGAATTACAAATTTGGATGTTTATAATCAGTCCTAGAATAAACTAAATCCCAGAAAGAGGACTGTGTTTTGCTAATTCTCTGTATTGTTTTATGAGGCAAAAATGTGTCTAAGATGATTTGTTATTTAAACTAGAAGATATTAAGCTAACTCCTTCCTTCTGACCAAAGTATGTCTGGTGTTTGGAAAAGATTGTGCTTTATGGCTTAAAATTTTTCATTTTTTTTAATACCTCCAAGTATGTCAATTGCACATGTTGTTTGAAAACATCTTGAATGCTGAGATTTGTAACGCTAAGGTTATAATTTAAATGTAAAAAGGAAAAACAAAGCAATACTTGAGTCTTTGCATATCAAAGAGGGAGAAAATTAATTTAGAACATGGTGCTTTCTCTAAATATGTTTAAATATTTGGATCCTTCATGTATGGTGGGGTGGGGGTGGGGGGGTAACATCTTGAGAGTTAGGCACCTTAGCAAACTTGAACATTTAAGGAAATGTCTGGTAATCAGTTTTCAGTGAGAGAAAAGAATGTGTGTGAAAATAAAGTGTCCTTGGATTTTAACTTCAGTTTTAGATTAATAGACTTTATTCTAAAAGGCTACATGGATTTTTAGAAACATATATTTAAATATGTGCTTATTTCTTTCAATATACAGATACTAAGATAATCATCCCCTTCCCCTTCTCACTAGGATTAAAGCAGGGAGGAGGAAAAGACAAGGAATTAGTGAGCATACCTTGAAAACAGTGCAGCTCACAAGAACAGGGAACATTTGGAATATATTTGGGAAGACATTGCTTATGTAGTATATAAATGATGAATTTGGTCATGTCACTCTGTGCAGGCTTCAGATTGTTAATATTTTAGCCTCTAGTAAAACTATAACCACTCCTTCTATTTATTTTTGGAGGTGTGAATAATTATGGACAATTGTGGAAAGCTAACTCATTTCATATGACTCGCCAAAGTATATGGGAAAAAGTTCACTTATTAGATTCTTACTCTCTCTAGCCAAGGGTTCGGAATCTTTGTTTGGGTAATGTTTCCCTTTGGCATTGTCTGGTGAAATCCACCGACTCCTCAGAAGAATGTTTTTCAATGCAAAAAATAAAATATATAAGATTATAAAGGGAACCAATTACATTGAAACACAAGCAACAGATGGCACAGTGGCTAGAGGTCTGGACCTGTAATCAGGAGGACCTGAGTTTAAATCCAGCCTCAGACACTTACTAGCTGTGTGAACCTGGGCAGGTCACTTAGCCCTGTTTGCCTCGGTTCCTCATCTGTAAAATGAGCCAGAGAAGGAAATGGTAAACCATTCCAGTATCTTTGCCAAGAAAACCCGAAAAGGGGGCATGAAGAGTTGGACACAACTGAAAATGACTAAACAACAAAAACAGTTATTAAAACATATTTTAAAAAAAACCTCAAGTTCATGGACCCCAAGCTAAGACCCTGAACTCTAGCTTATATAACTACATGGTTAGGAGTTCTTTATGACTATGACAGACCTGTTTTTTCAGAAATACTTGAGACAAAATATTTATAGATTTTATATATTGTACAAATATAGTATTGATATAACAATATTTATATAATAGATATTTACTGCCTTAATAATTTAAATTCATGAATTGAATTATATATAGTGTGGAAAATAAATTTTAATTAGTATGTAATTGGGTTATCAAAATGTGACCTATAATATGCTACCAAAAAAAATAAGAAAACCCCTCAAAAAACAAACTTGTCATTTGTGACTAAATACATCTATGCAATGAAACTAAAAGCTTTCTTTCCCATTAATTAACATTGCCAAAGCCTACTCTAGGCAGCCTTGGACAAGCCCAGCTTCAACACCCACTAAGCCTAGGAGACAGACTTAAAGGAGCATGGGTATAAAGAAGTACTCCTAAGACTGCAGAAATTCATCTCAGTGAAAAACATGTAAAATAGAGGAGAGGAAATGCCCAGAACCACAGAACCCCAAGACAAATATTTATGTAAAGTGCCTGAGCAGAGTCCCCGGATGGAGTGCATTCAGCATTTTGAGAGATAAAAGCAGTCTTTAAGGAGAGGGAGTGTACCAGGTACCAGGTGCAGACTCAGGTAGAAATTAGGGGTAGTAAAAGCCTTTCATCTTTACCCCAAGAGTATTAGCAAATCAAACTAAATGTAGAGTGTGCAAAGACCTGTTAGAGGAGATGGGTGGTGGGAGGTGGGGTGCTTAAGGATATTCAAATTGGGGCTGCTGGGTTAGAATGGCACTCAGTAGGAAGAGGACTGATCCCTTGATTTATCCAGACCAGCCTGTGTAGAAAAGTATATCATCTCAAGAGGAGTTAAGTAAATTAATGTATTCCTAATGGACATAACATTGGCTTGGGTAGTAAGACTAATTCTTTGTACTCTGGCTCCCCATCACCTGACTTATGGCATAAGTCATGGAGGCAGCAATTAAACATGTGGATGGGAAGTAAACCTCAAGAAAATTCAGAGGCTTGTAACTTCATCGAAATTCCTGAGACTACAAGTGCAATGCTTGCAGAACATACTACCAGCTATACTGCTATACAGAATGCCACCACTAGTGATAAGGAAGCCCATCCATTAGGTGGGATTAGGGGTTTGGGCAGTTCCATATCCCTTATTGGAGCCCTCTGCTAGCTCCATTTACTGAGTGATTAGGAAAAGCTGCCAGATTTGATTGCTTTGTTTGCTGCTGTCTGAGAAGACATCAAAGCATCTGTGTGGCAAGCTTAACTTTTTGACCTTTTGACCCACAAGGACCCATGATCCTGGAGCTGTCTGCCTCCCCAAGCCAAGCAGAATAGCAAACTTTCTCATGGGAAAACATGAAATAGGATTTTGTAGCTGGTAATTCCCTGAGGCAGATACTCCATACGTTGCCTTTCAGAGTCAACTCCTAGGCACATTACTGAGGCCTGGTCTCCATGGAAAGGCTTACTCAGGGACAATCCATCACTCTTCCTCCAAGACTGAAATTCCTGTCTTGGGGTGGGTCATGAAGATAACAATTCCAGTGAGGTGAAACATGGCCAAGAGTCCTCCATAGAGCCAAGCTAGGCTCTCCTGAGGTAAGTGCGCTACTCAGGAATTCCCCATGGTGGTCCAGGACATGGAAAGGGTAGACTATTAAGTGGGCATTTCTAAGGGCCAAATCAATAGCAGAAACTCAAAAGCAGCAGCCACAAAGATTTCTGTCAGAGTGGGCCTCAGTTAGGACTTGTTGCTCAGAAAAGGTCTCTATTGGTGTAGTGGGACTTGGACACCCTTATAAGATTGGTATCAATTCAATTTGTTCAGGCCATTGTGACTGGGACACCATGTCCTGCTGGGCTGACTACCATGACCTTCAATGCCAAGCAGTGCAACCATTCCTTAAAAACCAAGTGGATTTCAAGACACCCATGTTGGGAGGTAGATTGGGAACAATATAGCCTAATTGTGGTAGATACTCATTCAAGGTATGGAATTGCAATTCAGCCACCACTAATTTGACCTTCCTTTATGGAAAACCAAATGCAATATCCTTGGACACAGTAAAAGAAGGCAAGGTTGGGGAAGGTCCCACCACATGACTTGGAGATACACTTTCCATATCATCCACAAGCTATGAAGTCAAAGGTGGAAAGAACTTCTTAAAGAGAAGTATTGATTACTCAGCCCTATACTTTAGAAATGCATTGACGATCTTGCTTCAGCAGTGGCTACCCCCAAACTATTGCCACCTCTCCAGTGTCACACTTGTGCAGGCATTTTTGAGTAGTGGCCCCAGAAATAAAGAGCTTGGATATAGAGGCTCTCCTCATAGACACAATACCAATAAAGACTAACTCCTTTTTTCATTGCAATACTTGCTATTTTGGGGGCAGTGGACTTGGTGATACCCTAGGTTGGAAGCATTCCCTCACAAGTAATACCACTCAATTTAAAAATCTCAATTCCACCAGGAAAGTTTGGACAACTCCAGTCCCAGCCAGGGTTGGCACGCCAAGGAGTGGCATGATAGACCTAGATTATAAGGGTAAGTGAGAATATTGTTACATAACCAATGATTTGAGGGATTAAATGGGGGAAAGGAGATGACACACTAGTTGAGCTGATGCTTCTGCCAATTCACAGGATCACTGATAGGGTCCCCAGAGCCTGTCTAGTTTAAACCCTTCACTTTGCAAATGAGAAAACCAGTAAGGTTGTGATTTGGCATGGTCAGACAAAATAGCAAGTCACTGAACCAGGATTGAAACCCAAGTTCTCTAACTTCAGGCCCAGTATGCTTTCCATTATCTCCTTGAATAAGAGTTGAGGGTAGGCTATCCCCAAAGCAACAACTTGTGGAGTGGGGAGAGGGGACAAAGGATTAGCAAATACTGGATGGAGTTTGGTTTTACTACTGAGGAGGGTTCCCACAGTGGGGTCCAGATAACACAGAATCGATGGCAGAAATGGGAGGACAGGGCTATCTAGTGTGTGTCTAAGAGACAAAATTCAGCAAGGGAGCATATGAGACCTTAGTAAATACAAGTTTTTATCTTCATCAATGGCATTACCGTGCCAGTTCAGTTATAGATCAAACAACGTGAGGGCAGAGTGGCAACTATGGTGGACCATGGGAATATTTAAGAGCAGGCATCCCCCTGAAAAAGAATGGTTTCCTAAAGATCGTGAGAATAGCCATGGCGCTTCTTAGGCAGCCAGAATGCTAGCATGAATGGAATATTCATTCTTCCAAACCATAACACACTAGCATATAGCTTGGTCATAAATGACATGACCCTGTAGGACAAACAGGAATACACATCCACTCAGAAGGCATCACCATTGTTTCAATGGAAGGAACAGAGGACAACATTCAGGGTGGTTCCCAAGGAAATGCAATATAACCTGGCAGGTTCCCTTTGATGGGGCTGATGAATCCATTATTACTGAGGCTTTTAAAATGGGGGAATGAGGAGAGAGTGTTGGACTCCATGGATCTAGCAGCATCCGAGTTGGCTAAGTGGGGCATAGTGAGTTGCCATCCGAACTTTGACAGGCTCTTATGCTCTCCAAGCTGCACTTGGGGCTTTCTTTTACTATGCTCCCCAAATTTCATCCTGGAAGCTCAGTTCAGCCCTAGAATTCACACACTGAAACTATCCTCTTCTTCTGTGACTTCTCCTTTTGACTGGATAGGTCCTTCCAGAACTTCCATTTAAGGAGGGTACCCAGGAGAGCCATATTTCATTCCTCTCCAAGGTGCACTCCAGACTTCCGTTCAACCCTTTCCCCATAACCTTCCTCTTGTGTATTGTTGTCACATACAATAGTCCCAGAAATAAAGAGCTCGCTAATAGAGGGTCTTCTCATAGACATAATACCAATAAAGACTAACACGTTTTTTCATTCCAATAGTTGCCATTTTATGAGCAATGGACTTGGTGATACCCCAGGGTAGGACTACCCCAATGGTAAGCTCTTTGGGGGCAGAGTGTGTCTCTACTTGCATTCCCATCATTTTGCACAACAGTAATTATTGTTGTGACTTGTTGACATTGAAGCTTTGAAATATTCCATTGAAAGTCTGGTTTCTGCCATGCAGCAAGGTTTTTATGCAAACATCTGGACTAGAGGGGGACATGCACATAGAACAACTGCACCTAAGTGGGTAATGAGAAAGACCTTGGGCATACGTTCATAGTACATACTCCCTATCCCCCCAAAAGGAGGAATTGGGGGAGATTCCAGATGTAAAAGGCACAATTATCAACCCAACTCCTCATTCTATTCAATAGCGTTGGGATCTGGAGAAACAGCAAATTCTGCCAAGTGGTTAGAGCACTATTCAGATTAAAGTTAGGGACAAAAACATCACTAACTTATCTAGCACTATTGAGTTAATTGTGAATCTTACAACTAGAGCAATGGGTAGTAGCTGCCAGGCTGAGACTACCACGGTAGCCCACATTTACCCCCAGAACTAGTAGGTATTGCATGGAATGAATACTTTAGCTTCTCAAAGTGAAATATGTTGATTCTATGCTAACCAAAGTAGGAAATTGAGAAGATGAACAAAACAGACGAAAATATAGTTCCTTTCCATGCAGCGGCCCTTGTAGGCAAGGGATCAGTTCCTTTAGATATCATAGAGTAAGGTCTTGGTAGATTGGGATGCATTGAGAAGTTTATTTTTGAAGCCTTGCAGGTGATTTTGGAGTTTTTGCAATGATAACCATGGCCTGGGCATATATTTCCCCTGCCTTAAGATGGGATCAGTAATTTTGTCTCAATTCCCTTAAGCCCACCCTCCTTCTGTCCTTACTTTTAGATTGATGAAACATAGATAAGTCCTAGTTCTGGTCAATAATGAGGAGTTATACACAGAAAGTGAAATGCAAATTAATCCACCTCCAAAGATAATAAAATAGAAGCCAGTCATTGCTTCTGAGGGGCATATTAGATTTCTTCAAGACATGAGAAGGAAAGAGTCTTCTTGTGGTTAACCATACTTGTCTTCTACGGTCCTTAAAGTTCTATTAGACTGCTTTTGAACAAGATGTGATTCTTTTACCATGACAGGTTCTAGCCTCAATTTAGTCACTAATTCCCTGAAAAACTTTAGGCAAGACATATCCTTCCAGTTTCCTCAGGTGCAAAATAAGGAGACTGGTCACCTATACCCTTCAAATTGGCAAAGAGAGAGAAGAGTGTAAAATAGGAAAAATCCAAAATTCAGTAGCATTTCCCAATCTATAGTCAGCTAATGGAGCCCAGGAAAACACACAAACAAAATCACTGCTGTTAAGCTATGAATTGGTTGAACCATTTTAGTCAAGCAATATGGAGTCATCCAATAGAAGTTACAAAGACATTCATACATTTTGATCCAGAAAAAGGGCTTATAGCCAAAAGAAATTTGTGACAGGAAAAAAAGCTCTTTCTGTACAAAAATATTTCTAGCAAACTGAAAACAAACTATACCAACAACTGAAGAATTATTGAATAAATTATGTTGGATAGATGTAATGGAATGTGACGGTATAAGCAATAACACATATGAAGAATCTCATGCGGTGGAGAAAGGAGGACCAAAAGAACACACTAATTACAACAATGTAATTGAAGGATGACAAGAGCAACAAAATTCATATTAAATACAAAAGACAATATTGACACAACTGTGTTAAAATTAATAGTTTCTCTTAACAACTGGTAAATAACATTGAATATTGTTACATGTGCAATCACTTCTTTTAGCATTGTTTTGTTCAGTAGTTTATGTTTGTTTTTAAACTCATTTTTGTTCATATATTTGAATGTTCATGTTGGTAGAAATTGAAACAAAATTGATCAAAAAAAAAAATCTGAAAATGTCAACCAAGAAACATGAGAAAATTAGACTCGATAATCTTTAAGGTCCCTTCCATGAGGTATTGCAGCATTATGAAAAGAGGGGTCTTGGTTCAAGAGATTCAGTTCAAATCTTAATCCTCAATTGCTATATTGGATTGTATTTGGCAAGTCACTTCAACTTGGCTTGTTTCCTCATCTGGAAAATGGTGATTATTTACTCTCAATATTATTCCAAGATGCTGTGGGAGAAATGCTCTGTTATTGGTCACCATTGTACGAATACAAGCTACATTATTTCTGTTCTAAAATTCTACGATTTTGTTATTTTCAAAAATTCCCCTGGGAGACTAGCCCTAGCCCTTGCTTGTTTTTGTGGGGTGGTGGTGGTGATAGTCCTGTATTCATCCACAAATCAAATTTAGATAAATAAAATCCTTTTCCAAACATCCTTCCTGGGGTAGAAGAGGGCAAAACCCTGGACCAGAAAGAGCTAGTTCAGCAGTCAAATATTACAAAGACAGGCTAATGAAAATTTAAATCCAGATAACAAACTTTTCTGTTAGTTCTGCCACTCAAATCATTAACCATGTCAAGTAAATCAAACTGGGCACTCAGCTCAGTGCAACGGCCCTCCCACTCCCTCTTGTACCATACAAGGGAATGGTAAGGGAAATCTCTGCCTCCTCAAGCAAACTCCTCCTCTCTGAACTCCTTTAAACACAAACTAGGGGCTCTAGACCAAGAACATGGAGCACCAAGTCCTTAATATAGAAGCATCTATACATCACACAGAAACCATCTAACATGGGAAGAGGGGAATGAACTCAGAGAAGAATTAGAATAAAGAGTGGCAGGGAGTGGTGGTGGTAGGTGGGCAATGGAGCTCACAAGCAGTTGAGGCTGTTTGTCTCGTTAAATCTTCAGGATGTCTGAGATGCAACTAATCCAGTTTTCTCAAAGACTGCTACACTCCGATTCTACAGAAACCCTTCCCTACTGCGTACTAGCATGGTACCTCACATCCAGATGACTGTGACAATATCCCATTTAGTCATAGCTCGAGTTTGGCACATGACAGCCCTCAGTAAAGACCTGTTCCTATGAGGTATGTTTCTAGCCCAGGCCATGCTCTTTTCCATAGTCCCAGAATCATTTTCCAGTTGCTTCCCTCACATATACTGTAAGGTCAAACAGGACAATAGCAATGTCTTCTTTCAATACTCTCTAAAACTCAAGGCCTGGTTAGTGCTGGTTTGCAAAGGGATGAACTCACTAAAATCTTATTTAATTGACTTAGAAAAGGAAATCTTTACCCACTGGTTAACTGAAGCTATTCTGAATCATTAATAAGCTACCTGACTGATCTACAACTCCTCCCATACGCAGGTAAGTAGCCACAATAATAGCAGCTCACATCTCAATGGTGTATAACACAGATTAGCTAATGTAATCCTCACCATAGCCCTGTAAAGGAAGTGCTGTCCTTAGACTTGCTTTTATCATGTTACTCTATTATTTATGATGATAACAATGATATTTATAATGAGGAAATCGAGGCTCAAACAAGTTGAACGACTTGACCAGGGTCAAAGAGCTAGTGTGAGTGGCAGGATTTAAATTCAGGTTTTCCCAATTCTTAAGTCCAGGGTTCTATCCACTATGCAATTCTACCTGTCTCTAAATTTTCACAGTACACATGAGGACACAGTATCCTTCCTAAGGGTCACAGGGCAGGTAGTTGACAGCAGGTGGAAAGGAACATTAATGTCAGCTAGAAAAGTAATGAGCCCAAGGTGGGGGTATAAAGACACCTCCCAAAAGATTCCATGACTGAAAATCAGCCAATTGGACTGGTCCAATTTCTTTTTACATGAGCAACATCAAATATTAGGGAGGCAGGGAAATGAGGGCTGAGAAAATAAAAAGTCAAAATATACATCTGTTTCCTTCCACCCCCAGGCCTCCTGACCTTTGTCCAACACAAGTCACTCAGTAGCTGTGGTGAAATGTGGTACCATAAAGTAAGGAAATAGAGGGCTTGGGAGAGAAGAAGAGAAAGCAGAAGGCATAGAGGGGAAATCCCTGAAGACAGCAGCAGTTATTTGGTGCCTGAGTTTTGGCTACAATTTGATCTTTAAAGCAATCACTGAGCAGTTGGCAATAGAGGCTACTGGAGGTCTGACTTGGGAGAAGAGATGGGAAGTTGTGGTAGTGTAAGGTTCTGCTACAGACGGGGCAATGTTTTAGCCCCTTTGATCTGGATGGCAAAGGGACAGGGACTTGGAAGACATGATGGACTTAATGGTAGAAACAATGAGAGGGGGAGAAAGTGTCACCAGAAGGATGAGAGAGGGAGGAAAGAAACTAACATCTTTTTCTCACCAGGACCCATGGAGAACCATATCTGTTGGAAATCAATTTTCCTCTTTCACAGTCAAAAGAGAGGAAAAGAATAAGGCTCACAGTGCTCAATTCTCCAATTAACACAACCCAAAATGAGAATAAGCTAAGAAGAAAAGTAAATGTATGTTAACCTGGAGTACCAAGCCAAATACAGATGCTCCATATTCCATTACGATTGACAGACTGAAGATATACTTCACCCCTCAGTCTCTCTGACTACTGAAATGGTATGGAAAACTACCATCCATTCAGTGTTAATTACAGTAGTTAATTTTCCTCTACAAAGTCTTTTGCACTTAATAACTGCTCAGGGTAAGGAAGGCTTTAGAAAGACATCTCCACCCAATTCTTAGGCTGGAGGGCCACCACCACCAGAATGTACTTCACATTCCCAAGGAAGGGGGGCGAGGTTTGGAGGAGGGGTGTATTCTTGTAAACATTTATTTTCCCCACTTGTATAAAAGTAAAGGGAAGTCCAGGGTGGTATGGATAGGGAAGGATAAGCAACAAGAAAAAGGGGCCGCGTTTCAAGGTTTTTTCAGATTGGCTACAAAACATATTGGTCCTCCCCTTCTATGAGGCAGAGGTTAAGGTATAGAAGCATTCTGAGAGCCCAGATGAGGGGCCAAGAGGGATAGTTAAGGCAAATGAAGCTACATGGATAAGGGGAATGTGACCAGTAGAATTAAGAAGCTTCTGTCACGATAGGATGAAAAACCATTTTGTTCCCTAAGATTGGAAGGGTAAGAATAGGGGAGAGAGGGTGAAGATATCACACTTTTGGGACAATTGTGTTTATGAGTCAAAGTGGGAACAGATGACACAAAAGGAGAAAACAAGACAGGAATGTGGGAAGTACTGGTCCCTGAGAGGATGCTTAAGTGTTCCCTCCCTGGGTCTCTTTGGAAGAATCCTGGGCAGACTGGGAGGCTTGCAGCTTCTGTATGGCTCCCACCAAAACAAGCCCAGCTCAAGCATCCACTCCAAAGTACAATCGGAGTTGTTCCAAAAAGATGAAGGTGAGGACGGTGTGGGGGACTAGACGTATTCCAGCCGGTAAAAAGCCCTAAAGTGAGATAAGACAAAATAAAATTAGAGGGTGAGTTGTATTGGGAGGGAAAGGGGGGAGAAAAAGGGAGGGAAGAATGCTGAACCTTGCAGAAAATTCCAGGGTTGGGGCCCAAACATCCAAATACAGTACCCACAATTGGAGCCACAACCCAGCCTCCCCAAATCTTCCTGCCCCCATAGCTAATGTGTACCTTGTAAAAGGCCAGAGGTCCAAGTTTCGCTGTCTCCAAAGCACAATGAATGACACCCTGAAACAGATAAATACATCAATGCCACCAGAGGAATAATGGTTCTCTCACACCTTCTATAATAAGGCATTTCATGTCCCCAGATCTCCAAGTTGACCACCCCAAGAACACCTGATTTGGAGTCAGAATTAGGTTTACTTGACTGTGTGGTCTTGGGCCAGACAATTCTTTTTATTTCAGATTCAATTTCCTCCTCTGCCAAAGGAGGTAGGTTAGATTAAGTGATCTTTTAGATCCCGTTCAGTGAGGCTGCTTAGACACACCAGGAACTTAGTTCTCTGTAGCAGGTCAACCGGGTTTCTGAGAAGGTAAATGGGAGAATAGTTGGGAGCTATCCTGAAAGTTATTGCCTCAAGACGGGAGAAAAGGTGGACAGCGGGACAGCCCATATGCCAGGTTGGAAATAACAGATGTTATAGTTACCCGATATTCCCCCTTGGAGTTCATCAGACGAGTCTTAAGTACATCTATGGGTTGGCACAGAAAAGTGGCACACCCGCCCTATGGAGAAGCAAAGTTATGGATTACAAGAGAACCTCTCTTTCATGGATCTTTTCTTCTTGAGGTTCTCAGGGGTCTTGCCTGGTAGACACCTCTGGTAAACAGTCGGATATCAGAAAAAGTATTACCTGACTGCCCTGGGATTAACCAACTGAAGACTCACTAAAGCTTCTTGCCCTTCAGCTGCTTTAAGCCATGGAAGAAATTAACAAGACCTCCATCAAGGCTGCCTGCCCTCCACTCTCCTCCTTCTCATTCATTCCTCTCCCCAACTCTGCTACCCTCCTCATTCCTCTCTCCTACCACAGGCTCTTCCAATGGCCACTTAGCAGTCCCTCAACCACTCCCAAGTGTTTTTAAGAACCAAGCAATGTTTTTTTTTGATAACAGAATGCCCCTCTTCTGTGGGTCTTTCCACAGTAGAATAGCACCCAAGTGCAAACTGGAATGATAACAAAGGACATGGGGAACTTACAGCAATGAAACTGGACAGGAAGTGGGCAAAGATGTTGTCCGAGATCATTTCTGTGCTGAGGACCAGCTGCTTGACTTGGTCATAGCAAGATAGCTGCAAGGAGTGAGGGAGAAGGACTCTTAGTGACTCCAAACAAGCCCAGAGGCTCCCTCAGGGCCCTCAAAGAACCCTTGTGGGAAACAGGAAGTGTTTCGGTGAGGCCTCGCTCTAGCCTATAACTCATTCTTCCTTCATCAGACAGTCTGTGTTAAATTAAGGCAATTCAACGAACACTGATTGATCAGTGTTTTGATCTGTCAAAGGCACTATGGGGGGCGGGGGTACAAACATAAACAGACATGGTCCCTGCCTTTGAGAAGCTTGTAATCTAGGAGAGGGGCAGAGTTTTAAGGGCCTCAGGTGCAAACTGGAATGACAGCCTGAAGCTCATGGGTGTGTGAGGGGCGGGCAGGGGGAGGGAGTATGCAAAGTCATAAATATCTCATGAATGGGAGCATGGCACCAGCCTTAGAGTCAGGAAAACCTGGGTGTGAGTTTTGTCTTTAACACATATAAGTACGATACACTCTAAGTAATTCACACAACCTCTCAGTACCCGCAGGCAAACAAGCTGAAGGACTGACAAGTTGCAGATCTTTATCAGGGAAGGGAGTTTCCAGACAGATGAATTCACAGATCTAGCTAAATTAGGGGAAGAAAAAAGGGGAAAAAGAAAGAAAAGATATAACATTATGAAAGACCAGAGTCTCTCTTCACCCAATGGAGGATCAGAACCCCAGTTTTCTCATTTACTTGACTGTGTGGTCTCGGACCAGAGACTTCTTTTCTTTTTTCTCCAGGCTTCAGTTTCCTCCTCTCTCTAAGTACCTGAATTGATTCTTAAAGGCTGGCAAAGATCTGGGATGGAGGAGAGAGGAGGAAAGAACACATTCCAGGACTTCATAAGCAAAAGCAGAGGTTGAGGGTCAGAGAATAGCAGGGGTGGAACAGAGACTTTGTGGAAGGAAAACAACCAGCAGCCTTGCCTCCGCCATCAGAGACCTTGGGGCTGACGGCCACTTGTCACAGCTGAACTTTGCACTGCTTCCCTAGTCAAAGAACAACAAGAAAGCTAGCGCCCCAGCTCACCCCACTTTGTACTATCAGCTGGTGGCTCCAATAGGAGGTGTGAGACTGAAAGGCCACTTACCTGCCCCACGGTGACAAGAGCCCCTCGGGATGATGCCATCGTAGCTCCAGAAAATAATTTCTTTATACCTTCTGCAGAAGGGGGGAAAAGACTGGTTAATGGCTTCCCTTTAGCTCTCTTTTCTGGTGGCAAGAGAACAATTTCAATTCTCTCTTTAGTCCCTGTTCCCTGGAAGCCTGAGCTTTATGCTGTTGTCCTCTACAAGAACTGAATCCATTCATTCAGCATACATGTTCGGGGTTTCCTTTAAGCTCACTAGTACTAGACCTGACTGGTGAACATTTTGCCATTAACAATTTGATTGCACTAAAACACTGTCTACGAGCCTACCATGTGCACAGTAGGAGTTTTGCTAGGTAAAGTGGACATAAGTGAAAATGACGTTATCTTTCTATGACCTTAAAATCTTATAATTAAAAGGCAGCTAGGTGGTATAGTACATACAATGCTGGACCTGGAGTTAGAAAAAACCAAGTTCAAATCCAGCCTCAGATACTTACTGTGTAATCCTAGGCAAAAGTCATCTAACTTCTCTCTGCCTCAGTTTCCTCCTCTATAAAATAGTGCTAATATTAGCACCTACCTCATACGTGGTGAGGGTCAAATGAGACAACATTTGTAACATGCTTTGCAAATGTTAAAGCACCAGCTATTATTATTTATTATTATTAATCTAATAGAGGTAAGGAATAATACAACATGGATACAAATAAATATGATTTACAGTACAAGATGATAGAAACTAAGGAGTGATCTAGGCAAAGTGGTTTAAAAATTAATCATGAAAGAGACTGCCTTCAACTAGAAAAAGAGAGGGAGGGAGGAAAGAAGGGAGGGAAGGAGAAAGGAAAGGAAAGAAGGAAGGATGGAGGGAGGGAAGACAGGAAGGGATAGAGGAAGGAAAAGAGGGAAGGAAGGAGGGAGGAAGGAAGAGAGGGAGAAAGGAAGGGAGGAATTTCAGCAGGCAGTGATGTGGGAGAAAAGTATTCCAGGCATGATAGAGAAGGCTGTGTGAATTTGTGGGTATAAGGAAGTACAGGACGATACCAGGAAACTACACAGAAAGCTGGGGAACCCTGTGAAAAAAGTGGCTCCGGAGTCAAAGGACCTGACACAACCTGGGGGACCTTGGGCAAATCATTTAACACTGCTGAATCTCAGGTTCCTTTTCTAAAAAATAAAGGGGTTGGAGACAACGGCTTCTTTAGATCCGTAATCCTATGAATCTGTGAGAAAGGTATGCTGGAGGGCAAATTGTGGAGGGCCTTGAATGGCTGTGAGGGTTTAGCCTATGGAAACCATCCTAAGGCAATAGATTTGACAACTTCCCTCAATTCAGTCCCAGGGACATAGAATATTCAGTGCTGAAAAAGATCCTAAAGAGAGTAGCTGCCAATGATTGACCCAGAACCATAACGCCCATTCTGGAATGGATCTTACCTTCACGGGCTACACGTATGATGCCATCTAAAGCATGGGAGTAGCTATGGGACACAAGACAAGTCCAAGTTAAGCTTCCACTTGAAGGGAATTCCCAAACATGTCTCCCACTCCACCCCCAATAACATTCCTTCCTGACATCTACTGATATCCTTGCAGAAATCTTGAACAATCCTTGACTCTTGCCCTTGGGTTTCCAAACCTCCCTGTAGTTTGGGTAAACAGTTTGGGTAAGGGTCTTCACGGTTCTTTTGTTCAACCCTCACTCTCCTTTCTTCTATTCCAATTTATTTTCCTCTCCCCAGCCCAACAGCGTCAAGTCAGAGATTGTGGAGAGTGGGAAAGGATTTCAGAGGTCTTCAGTTCAAGCCATACCTGCTACCAAGCTCCTCTATACCATACAAGTCATCACTCAACCTCCAGGGATGGGGAGAGGGGCTCACTGCCTATCAAGGCAATTCGTTCCACTTTGGGATAGCTCTAAAGGTTACAAAGTCTGTGGCTGCTATTACTTTTACATACAAAGATGAAATAATATTTCTCTGTAACTTTTTCAACCACTGGTCCAGGGCTGTCCACTTTGACCAAGCTAAACAAGTGTCCTTCATTTTCCATATGATGATTTTTGACCTATATGAACACATCAATCACCCTCAGTCTTCTCTTGAGGTTATGTAATAGCTCCTTCAAGTGGAATTCCAGGGGTGGTCTTTGACTACTGTATACAAGCAGTTATAGATTCTCCCAGATCCAAGAATGGTAATCTCCCAAGTTCCTTCTCATTATGCACAATGAGAGGCCATGAAACCCAAACCCTCCTTAGCCACCCTGTCTTGGATCACTACTCACTTCCGCCTTTGGTGCACAGGTAACTTCATGTCATTCTGCATCCTGAAACCCAAAACCACATACAGCAATCACGAAAAGCAAGACCAGAGAGGGGAGGCAACAGATGGGGATGAGATGTGAATATTCCAATAGTGAGGCTCTGATTTTTGTCCTAAACCTCTGGAAATTAAGAATTTTCAGACAAAATCACTTACCAGCTTTCCTTTAAGATTGCTTTCTGACCTAAGATTCATTAGGAAATCCCTTTATTAAGGAATCAAGTTATCTCTGCATGCTAAACTTCAGTTAAAACAGGGCAATGAAAGGAAACTGAGTTTGGAGACAGGCCAAAATTTCACTTTTAGCTACTGTAAGTTACTCAAAATTTTTGACTGTCTATATCTATATTTCTATCACTGTCTATAGTAAGTTATAGTTACATAAGACAATAATGAGGGTCATTTTGGGAGGGGGCGTTGGACAATAGTCAAAGAAAGTAAAGTACTCAAAAGAGAACTTCTGGAGACTAAAACAAAGGCACCAAAAGAACATAAAACTGAGCTAAATGTCAGAAAAAGTTTGGTTTAATAAGAAAATATTCTGTATGTAAACAAACAAAAAAAGATTGCTGTCTGACTTGACTCTTGCTATCTGGGCTACTTAGTTCTTATTCAGAGAAGAGGAAATAAAACAGTCATTTGACCATTTTTTAGATTAAACCAGATAAACAGGCACTGGTCTAGTCACACCTTTTGTTTCTTTCTTTCCTTAACTCTGACACTGTCTCATGTCCCACAGACCTACCCCAAGAAAACTAAGATAACAATGGCCTTAAAGGGAAAAGGCGGACTGAAACTGACCCGTCATGACTGAGAGGCCACACACTTACCTGACATTCACCATATCTGCTGGAGTTCCCACAAGACCACCTGCAAAACCTGAAGGGAAAAGAACATGAAATCTCACAACCACGATTTGCCATCGAACTCTCACTGAACTGCATTGCCAACCCTTCCCTCTCCCCTCTCACAAATGGCCTTTGATGATGCTCTTACCTCCAAGAGATCCCAAAAGCACCTTCTTATAGAAAGGGATGGGCCCCTGGCTCCCTGCAGTCAGTCGGTCTCGGAATGTCTCATAGATGGCAAATCGGGTAAGGGAGTAGGTCATCTGTGGACGACAACATCATAATTTAGAACAAAAGCTCTGGGTGAAACATCTTTACACACATCATACTATGAAGGAGAAAGACAGATAGGCTATACCTGGACACATAGCCAGAAGCCCTCAAAGCAATGGGGCAGCCCACTAGGGTTAATGTTCCCCAATCTCTGGGGATTCCCAGCCATGGCAATTGCCACACATTCTGCTTCTTTCCTCAATTCCCACTCATTCCTCCTCTACTCAGGCCCAGCCCTCCAGTCAGGACCAAGCAGGTGCTTCTTTGTCTCTGCAATCCAGGTCACCTTCTGTGAACCTCTTCTTCCCTACTTTCTCTCAGCTGTTCTGGTGAGGACTTCTGCTTGGTAGAGCCCAGCTCCCGTTGAGGTTGAGTGAACTGACTGCCCTCTTTATTCCTGCCCCCCCGCACACCCTTGCTCTTGCTAGGGGCCTTCAATTGAGTCAGTTTTTTTTTTAATTCAATTTTATTTTATTTTCAGTTCTGAATTCTCATCCTCTCCTCCACCCCCTCCTTTACCCTTTGAGAAGGAAAATACAAAATCCATTACAAATATGTATAATCATGCAAAACAAATTCCCACATTGGCCATATCAGAGAGAGAGAGAGAGAGAGAGAGAGAGAGAGAGAGAGAGAAGAAAATATGCTTTAATCTGTACTCTGAGTCCATCAGCTCTCTCACTGGAGATAGATAACGTGTTTTATCTCAAGTCCTTTTGAACTGTGGTTGGTCATTACACTGATAAGAGTTTTCAAGTCTTTCAAAGTTGCTTGTCTTTACAATTTTGTTATTATTGTATAATCCAGTTGGAATGGGGGGAAATATCAACTAGACTTCTTATCTCAGTTTAATCCCCTGGCCATTTGCTTTCCAAGGCTCGAATTCCAATACACGGCCCCAAGGCTCTGGCTGGTGCAGTAAGGAAGGAAAAAAACTTAAATCATAAAATTTTAAAGAATGCATTTCAACATGACAAATATGGAAATATGTTTCACATAATTGCCATCTATAACCTATATCAAATTGCTTACCATTTTTAGAGAGAGGGAGAGTAAATGAATATTAAAAATTGTCTTTACATGTAACTGGAAAAAATAAAATACTATTTAAAAAAAAAAAGTACGTGCTTCTCCTCACCAGGTCTTAAATTCTACCTCTAGACTTTCATGACAAAGTGTGGGACAAAGAGAGCAGGGTCCAGTTGGAAGGATGTTTTTAAAATTTTTTAGCCAAGAAAAGATCAAAGGTCATTCCATATGGTAGGAGCTCTTTGTGAAGTTGGTATTTTAAAGTTTAATTTTTTTAATGTTTAGCTAAGTTTCTTTAGTTTAATGAATAAAAATGACTGAATATTCAATAAATGTTGGCCTTAAAAAAAAAAAAGTCCTTTAGTGCACACATTCATGAAATGGATAGTAAACATCTATGCTGTTCAAAAACAAAGAAAGACTCCATGAAAGACTTACAGGGACTAGAAAGTGGCCAGTTTAGGAAAGTTTACAGAAAAAGAGAAAGAAGCCTAATTAATAACATTCAGACTTGACTGTTATCTAGTTCCTCTTTTGATCTATGCAGATGCATACACATATTCATTTTTACCAGCTGTACATGACTGACATGCATGTACATATTTGGTTTCTGCTCCTTCACCTGACACCATTTCATGTACTGATTTCTATGAATCAACCTAACTGGCATGCTTGGCATTCTGAATAAGAATCTCAGATGTTAAATTGCATGAAGCAAAGGGGCAAGTACACCTTCGTAGGGTGAATACAAAAGAGTGACTTAGTCCTATGAGAACTGGAGCAGAGAGACATCTGAGCTTTTTAAAACGCTAAGAACAATTAAAATGGCTTTTATAAAGCTAAGTTCAAATGAGTCCAACCATTATAGAAAGCAATTTGGAATTATGCTAAGAAAGTGACTAAAATGCCGAGAACCACTGGCTCCGGGATCCTACCGCTAGCCATATACCTCCAACGAAATGACTAATTTTTTTTTAAAAGATACCATATACACAAAAATTTTAGCAGCACCACTTTTTGTAGTGGGAAAAGCCTAGAAACAAAATAGATGTCCACTGATTAGTCAGGACTTCTTAAATTTTTTTTACTCACCGCCTTCCCTCTTTAGAGCTTCCTAAACTGGGGGTAATGACTCCATATGGGGTTGCAACCCACAGTTTAAAAAACACTGGATTAGGGGATGGTTAAACAAATTGTGAGATATGAACATAACAAAAAACAATAATAACCACTGGAAATTAAATTATGTGTAAGAAATTAAATTCTTACATATGATGAACATGATCACTAGAAAGGAATGTAGGTAGATATATATGAATTGATGCAACGTGAAGCAAGCAGTATCAGATAATCAACATGTGTTGAAAGAAAGACAAGGAAAAAAATAAAAATTGAATGCAGTATAATTATAATGACCAAGCCCGGTACCAAAAAAATATAAGAATACCCTTCCTTCCCTTTTCTTAGGAGGCAGGGGGGATTTGCTTATGGGTATGGAACACTGAACAGTTAATGTTGAGACTTCATTGGTACAATGGCTAACCTTACTGAACTGATTTTTTTTCCAAACCTTTTAAAAATGTGTTTCAAGGGACAGTTCTCTGGAAGATGAAGCAGTAAGGATATAGGGGGAAGTATAAAAACAATAAGATGTAAGATATTTTTTAAAGCTGCATTCAAGCCATGAAGGAAGGGCAATATCCATATCTGGAGTAGCTAATGCACTAATAGTTGACAGAACCTATTAAAATTTGCTTCCATCTTCTCACTTAAAGAGAATGGGCTTCAGCGTAAATAGGAGAAACAAATAAAGCTAAGAAGGAATGAAGAGCTGGCACACAGTAAGTACTTAATAAATGCTGACCAGCATTAGTAAAAGGAGTTTCTTTGACTAACATGAACGGATGCAAAGTGAAATGAGCAGGACCGGGAAAGAGTGCACAGTAAAAACCATGTTGTACCATGGTCAACTGTGAAAGACTTAGCTACTCTTGGCAATACAATGAGCCAAGATAATCCTGAAGGACTTACTGATGAAAGATGCTATCCAACTCCAGACAAAGGGCTGACAGCATCTGAATGCAGACAGAAGCATACTGTTTTTCTGGTCTGCATTTTTTTTTTGCAACATAGCTAATATGGAAATGTTTTATATAACTGCACACAATGCCTTCTCAGAGAGCAGGGAGGGGAGGGGGAAAGAGAGAGGGAGAACTTGGAACTCAAAATTTTAAAGAATGAATATTAAACATTTTTGCTTACCTGTAATTGAGGGAAAATTAATTTTTTAAAGGAGTTTCTTTGTTCAGGAATTTCCCATGCCAATAAATCATATTCCCAGTTCCTATGCCTAATGTTACCAATAAAACAGAAATGACAACTGATTGAACTTAAAGACTAGTCATTAATGCGTTGATGTCGCCTTAGACGTATAAGATATATGCCAGGAATTCAGGCTGTTCAACATTTTTCTTAATGACTTGGAGGAATGAGGCAAACTTGTGCTTCCTCCACATCTGAAGATCCCACAAAGTTGAAATGGACAGTTCATGTGTTAGCTGACAGAATCAGGATCCTGAAAGATCTCAATAGACCAAATCTAATTAGATGAAATATGCCAGAAATAAATATAAACTGACATATGTAGCTTGACACTCCCATTTTTTCCTGAGATGCATAATTTCATTAATACAAGGAATTCCCAGTATGGAACACGAGTCTTCTGCAGTTTGGTCTTAGTGAGTGATGCCTAAGCAGGGGTGGGGAACCTGCGGCCTCAAGGCCACAGTCAGAGGGCTACATTTGAGGACCTAGAGGCCACAGGTTCCCCCATGCCTGGTAGGGGCTTACTTAAATTTCCTTGCTCCTGGTCTGTCAGAGATAGACCTGGTCTATCAGTGCAAGACCTAACGCAGTTTTCTGAGTTGAAAACAGTCTTCTATCCACTAGAATGCCCCTCACTTTTTTTTTTCACAAGAGGAAGCTCCCTTTCCCAAAGACACTAAGAAACTTGCCAAACTTTTTTTTTTTGTAGGGGAAGAGAAAGAAGGGCCAAATCCCAGATTTCTTCAATATACAAAAACTCCCTTTACCAATGTTGATCAGCACTGGCCTGTCTTCTTTTATTTTTTAGGTTTATCTGGGTCACTGAAAGGTTAAGTGAATCGCCTAGGAGTCACAGCCAGTACATACCAGAGGTGGGACAACCTTGAAGCCCTGAGTTCAAGGACAGCTCTCTATTCCCTCTCCTAGCACCATCTCTCACCCAGCTGGGATCCTAACCCTAAATATAGTACTTTTTCCATTATGTCACATCGTCACCACTATGTGCGTGTGTATGTGTGTGTGCGTGCACGCACATGCGCACGTGAAATCAACATTAGGACAAGGAAAAAGAAACATAGCTAGACAACAAACCTATGTGAAAAAGACCTTAGGGTTTTGGTAAACAAGCTCAAAGTTTCAACAGCGTGGTTCATCAAAAAAGTTAAGGAACCGTGCCCAGAAATAGGCAGGTCAGAGTCCTCTTGTTCCCTCCCGAGTGGATCCTAATGAGAACACTGGATTCAGCACTGTTTGCTCCATTCTGGGAAGGACTTTGATGAGCTAGAGTATGTCCACAGGGGTGGCCAGATGGTGAGGAGACTGGAAATGATACCAGATGAAAAAAATGGAGATATTTAAGATGAAGTAGAAAAGCTTGGGGGCGGTTCTGATTGTTACCTTCAGGCATCTAAAGGCCGATACCATGAAAAACTCCAAAGACTTAACTGGCCCAAGGGAAGAGAAGTATGAGTCCCGGGTGAAAATTTCAGAGGCAGAGTTTGGCCTCCTCAACCTTTGTGCCTCTGAGACGATCTCCAATTTGTCTCCTATGGGCTTTGTTTGTTACCATTTGTTTGCACGCTGTCTTGCCCGTGCCTGTTTCCACACTCAGTCGACTGAGAGAAGACATTGTTTTGCTGGTTGAGTTGGCCTTTTCGGGCATGTCCAGAGCATAGCAAACTAATACCTTAACAAATGTTTGCTGACACAACTTCACATATCAGGAAATATTTCCTAACAATGAGAACCACTGCAAACCGCAGGAGACAGCATTGCTCACAGTCACTGCAGCTGTCCAAATGGAGGCTGGTAGAGGGGGGTGTGAGAGGGGACTCTTTGTCAGGCATGCAGGGGTTGATTTCCAAAGTCCCTTTCAGCTCTGCAACTCTAGGAATTATCCATGTCCAAACAGGGAACAGCCTTTCACGGGGAGAGGTTGGGTGGACTCCTGGTTAGGGATGATTTTGGAAGAGATTCCCAGAATCTAGATGATCAGAAATCCTTATCTACTTGAGGCAGCCGGTGATTTCCTAAGGCTGGCCTCAATCCAAAGTGAGGAGGGTGGTTGCTATGCCTTCAGATCAAGAAAATCCCACAGCCAAAAAATCACGTCCTACCACGTCAGAGGCCAGGCAGAACAGTGGAGAGAGCACTAGACTTGGAGTCAGAAAAGACCTGAGTTCAAATCTGGTCTCAGACACTAGCTGTGTGATCTTGGGTAAGTCACTTAACTACTTTTTCCCAATCTGTAAAATGTGGATAGTGAGAATTCCTCATAGGACTGTTGAGTGGATGAAATGAGATTAACATCTATGAAGTGCTTTACAAATGGTAAAAGCTTCTACAAATAATATTAGTGTCACTACCATTAGCACCACCTACCTGCCGGCAGATGGAAGCGCTGATGCCATTGTACAGGGCCAGGAAGCCATCTGTCCTCACCACCTTTAAGGCCATGCCAGTCATCTTCATCTCTATCTTCTGCTGTGTCTGTAGATGGACCTGCACAAGTCAAATCAGTAAGCATTTATTAAGTGCCTACTGTGTATTAGGCAATTTAAGTTGCAAAGGCAGCCCCTACTCCCTCCCCCAAAAAAGAATTCTTGTTTTCAAATAATTCATAGTCTAATGGGGGAAACAACATGCGAACGATTCTGCACAAACAAGACAGATACAGGGCAAATTAAAAACGATCTCAGAGGCAAGACAAAGCAACATCAGGGGGATTTGGGAAAAGTTTCTAACAGAAGGTGGGATTTTAGGTGAGATCGGAAGGAAGGCAGAGATGAAGAATAGGGGTGAGTCAGTGAAAATGCAGAGTGGGGAGATGGAGGGTCATGGAAAAGAAACAGCAGGAAGGCCAGTCAGTGTCACAGGATCTCACATACTGGGGAGGGAAGGTGTTAAGAAGGAGTCGCTGCAGGGCAGAAACTGCCATTCAGTCAGCTCCCCTCCCTTCCCTGTGCTCTTTCCATGTCCCACCTACATCATTTCCTTTCACAGCCAGTACACCTAATTAATCCCCTCTCCACCCCAAGGATCCCTTTAAACTCTTCGAGCTGCCCCACAGTCTTTATTCTGTTCATCCCCAAAGACCCAGTCAGTGATTTTCAGGCAGATGAGAGTTAAGAGCGAGGGGACCCAACGAAGGTCCATGCACCCAGGTAGGAAGTCACAAGGGAGCACATAAAGGTGGACAATCCAAAAGAGATTGTGAGCAGACTTGTTCTAGGACTCAGGTAAGGCATGGAGAGGATGCTCCTGTCATGTTACCTGTACACACATATGTATGATAGCAGTGCCCCCAACAAGGTCTCATTCACCAATCCCTGAGGAGGGCACGGGATGAGGATACATTCATATCTATGCCAGCTTAGTATCTGGCAAACAGTACTTAATAAATGCTGGCTGACTCTAAGAATATAGGCAATCCCTTCTAATCTCTTGAGCCTTGCGGTATACCTATTCAGAGGATTGGTTCTAGAACACACAGTTTGAGCAGTTTTTCCAAAGTCTTGTCACAAAACTCACACTGATACCAACACAACACCAATGCTTCCCTCTTTGGATGGAGAGTTTGCTGCCAAGAAGTGATACTGCATACAGCACATGGTAAGAACTTAACAGATGTTTACTAAATGAATAAATACATCTACTTCCTTGGTGCTATAATACCTTTTCAAGAGCCCAATGGAAGTCAGGAGGCCCAGACCTAACTACCTGTGGCTCTCTTAGATATAACAGGACTGCTGTTGGAAATTAAGTGTCACCAGAAAACTGTTGGAAACTATGTGCCACCTGAAACAACTGACCCTGGATGGCTCTGACAAAGGATGAAAATTAGCAACATATCCTTCAGTTACAGAAAGTGATAAGTAGTTCAAGTTCAAAGTCAGTTAACATTTATTGCATATAAAATATCTACTTCTCCAGGTACTATAAAGAGGTAGAAAAAGTCATAACAAAATTCATCTAGGAGAACGAAAGGTCAATAATCGCAAGGGAAATAATTTTAAAAAATGGAAAAGGGAACCTAATAGTAACAGAACTCAAACTATGCTCCAAAGTAGTAATGACCCAAACAATTCTGTACCGGATAAGAAACAGAGAGATTAATCAGTGGGACAGACTAGGAACATAATATGTGAAAGTAAATGAGCACAATAACCTAGTGTTTGATAAACTCAAAGAAACCACCTGTCAGAGTAACCATTCATTCATTCAACAAAAACCGTTGGAAAAACTGGAAAGCAGTCTGGCAGAAACTAGGGTTAGACCAATACCTTGTACCATACATCCAAATGAGCATATGATTTAAGATATTTGGTTGTTCAGTCATTTTTCAGTTGTGTCCCACTCTTTGTGACCCCATTGAGGGGGTTTTTTTGGCCAAGATACTATAATGGTTTGCCATTTCCTTTTCTAGTTCATTTTACAGATGACAAACCGAGGCAAACAGGGTTAAATGACTTTCCCAGGGTCACACAGCTAGTAAGTGTCTGAGGCCAGATTTGAATTCAGGAAGATGAGTTTTCTGACTCCAGGCATGGCATTCTACCCACTGTGCCAGCTGGTGGCTGCATTTAAGACATAAAGAGTGACATCATAAACACATTAGGGGACCAAGGAGGAGATTACCTGTCAGATGTATAAAGAGAAGATTTATCAACAAGCAAGAGACAGAGAATCACAGAAGGTAAAACAGAAAATCTTGATCACATAAAATTAAAAAGCTATTGCAGAAACAAAACCAATGCACCCAAAACTTAGAAGAGAAGCTGGCAAATGGGGAAAAAATTGCACCAAGTTTCCCTGATTAAGACTCATCTCTATATGTCTATACAGCAGCTCCCTATATAGGGCATCTTCAAATTTGCAGAGATGAATTATTCCCCAATTGATATGCATATGAAGGCTTGGAACAGGATATTCCAGAAGTCAAAGGAACTGGGATTCAAACCAAGAATCACGTACCCAGCAAAACTGAGTATAACATTTCAAGGGAAAAAATGGTCATTCAGTGAGATAGAGGACTTTCAAGCATTCCTGATGAAAAGACCAGAACTGAAGAGAAAATCTGACTTTCAAACACAAGAATCAAGAGAAGTATGAAAAGGTAAACAGGAAAGAGAAATCATAAAGGACTTTTAAAGCTGAACTGTTAACATTCCTACATGGAAAGATCATATTTGTAACTCCTGAGACTTTTCTCAGTATTTGGGTAGGTGGAGGGATTACACACACACAAACACACACACACACACACACACACACACAAACACACACACAGTACAGTTTGAATTGAATCAGAAGAGATGATATCCATGAAAAAATAAAATAAAATTAAGGGATGAGAGAGGAAAATATTGGGAGGAGAAAGGGGAAATGGAATGGGGCAGGCTATCACTCATAAAAGAGTTAGGAAAAATCTTGTTCAGTGGAGGAGAAAAGGGGGGAGGTGAGAGGAGAAAAGTGAAGCTTACTCTCATCACATTTGGCTTAAGGACGGAATAACATGCTCACTCCATTTGGTATGCAAATCTATCTTACACTACAAGAAAGTAGGGGAGAAGGGGCTCAGTGGGGTGGGGAGGATGATAGAGGAGAGGACAAATGGGAGGAGGGAGTAATTAGATGTAAACACTTTTGGGGAGGGACAAGGTCAAATGAGAGAACAAAATAAATGGGGGACAGGGCAGGATGGAGGGCAATATAGTTAGTCTTACACAACATGACTATTATGGAAGTCTTGTGCAAAACGACACATATATAGCCTGTATTGAATTGCTTGCCTTCTCAGTGGGGATGGGTGGGGAGGGAAGAAGGGAGAGAAGTTGGAACTCAAAGTAGTAGAAATGAATGTTGAGAACTGTTATAGCATATAACTGGGAAATAAGAAATACAGGTAATGGGGTATAGAAATCTATCTTGTCCTACAAGAAAAGAGAGAAGATGAAGATAAGGGAAGGGTGGGGTGTGATAGAAGGGAGGGCACATTGAGGGAAGGGGTAATCAGAATGCATGCTGTCTTGGGGTGGGAGGAGGGGAGAGATGGGGAGAAAAATTGGAACTCAAAATTTTGTGGAAATGAATGTTGAAATCTAAAAATAAATAAATAAAACTATGAATTTTTTAAAAAATAAGCATATGACCAGGTATTTTTCATAGGAAGAAATCATATAGTTATCAAAAGCCATAATAAGAAAATGTTCCAAATCACGAGAAGAGAAATGTAAATTAAAACAACTCTGAGGAAGTTCTTTATCTACGATACTGGAAAAACTAACAGAAAGGGAAAATGACAAACATGGGAGGGACTGTGAGCAAACAGGTACATTAATTAAAACACTGTTGGTGGAAATTGTGAACTGGAATAACCATTCTGTAAAGCAATTCAGAACCATGTACAAAAAGCTATTAAACCGAGCATACTAAGATTATAACCCCAAAGAGATCAAAGAAAGAGGACAAGGATATATGTACAAAAATATTTACAACATCTTTTTGAGGTGGCAAAGAATTGTAAGCTGAGAGGGTATCCATTAATTGGGGAATGGTTGAACAAGTTATGGTATGTGAATGTGATAGAATATCATGTGCTATAGGAAATGATGAAGGAGGTGGTTTTAGAGAAACTTGGGAAGACTTGTATAAATTGACATAAAGTGAAGTGAGCAAAAGCAGAGAACAGTTAATACAATAACAATGATATTATAAAGACAAACAACTTTGAAGGACTTAAGAACTCTGATTAATGTAATAACCAAGCACAACTCCAGAGGACTCATGATGAAACATACTGTCCGTTTCCTGACAGAGGGGTGATGGACTCAAGAGTGCTGACTGAGACATATTTTCTTTGGACGTGGTCAATGCAGGTATTTGTTTTGTTTGACTATATTTGTTTGTAATAGGGCTTGTGTTTTTCTTTCTTTCTCAATAAAGGGCAGTGGGGAAGAAGAGAGAAGGGAGAGGGAGAAAAGGTAGATTTTTACTGGTTAAAAAAATAAAATTTAATTTTAAAAAATCTTTATTCAGTTTAATAAGAAGGTTGGGGAGGGGAAGGGAAGAAAAAGAGTAAAGGCAGAAAAGATATTACAAAGTCCTTAAGGTAAGATGATCCATTTGAAAAAGCCCAGATATCCAATAGAACACTTGGAACCTTGCTCGCAGGGGCTTGGATACTTGTGAGGACAAGGTAGAAATGAATTTTGAGAAAATCAAAAAGAAATAAACAGAGCCTAAGGTACAAAGGTCTTTACCCCAACCATTTCTCTAAGGAAGATGGGAAGGTCACTAGGAAGACTGCCATAGTATGCCAGGCCAGCCAAGAGTGTAATGCCACCTTTGGCCAAGCTTCCACCAAGCACAACACAACATCCTCCCCCCAGTCAGGAAACCCAGGTCACAAAACAAGGCCTCACACTTCCCCCATTTTATCCTTTCAGATTCTTGTGAAGGGCTGTGGGGTTTAAAAAATTATTTATTTTCATTCTAAACTGAAATAATAAATAAAATGGGCTTGCTTAAGAAACTGCAGAGGTCCATTTTGCACATCTTGCTTTTCTTCTGAAGACTTGGAATAAATTCAGCCTCACTGGGCTGTGGGTTTTGCTGAAGTTTTCATTTCTACATGGGTTGTCTTTTTTTGTCCTTCACCAACTGGACAAATAAACCTTGTTTAGCTTATAATGAGCTGTAGAAGTGAAAACGCCCACACAGAGGTTCACCAAGGGCTTTTAGTCACCTTAAGCCATTTCCTGTCTCTGTCATTTTGTGGGGCTAATGCCCTTGCAGCAGCTTCCATGCTAGCTCTTCAGAGACCATGCCAGGAAGGAGCTAAGTCACTCAGCTCCAATCCCCTCCCTTCCCCATACAGCTTTTCCACTCTAGCCATTTCAATAAGGAGAGTAATAATAGGTAGCAATTACACAGCACTTTAGGATTTGCAAAGCACTTTATATATTATCTCATTTTGTCCTCACAACAATTCTAGGAATAGGTGCTATTATTCAACCTCCCCCCCTTTTTACGAATGAGAAAATTGAGGTAAACAAAGGTTAAGTGACTTGCTTAAGTCACACAAAGCATGTAAGTGCCTGGGGTTGCATTTGAACTCGTATCTTTCTTCCTGAGGAGTCAGTTAGGAGGTTCAGTGGATAGAGTGCTGGGCCTAGAGTCAGGAAGTCCTGAGTTTAAATTCAGTGTCAGATACTTATTAGCTGTGTGACCCTGGGCAAGTCACTTAACCCTCTGTCGGCCTCAGTTTCCTCATTTGTAAAATGGGGATAATAATAGCAAAAATAGCAAAGCACCTACCTTCCAGGGTTGTTGTAAGGATCAAATGAGATAATATTTGTAGAGTACTTTTGTAAACTTTAAGGTTCTCTATAAAAGCTAACTACTATTATCCATTGAGATGCCAGCTACCTACCACTGCTTACCTATATCCCCAGCATTTAGCATACTGCTTAATACTTTTTCATACATTTGCAGGTAACACTGCCCCTAACAGGAATAGCTGTGGCGTAGCCTGGAGGATGAGAAACCACGTTTACCAGTGACTCAACAAATGATAATAACCTACCTTAAAAATGGTCAGGGATAAAAACACACACACGCACACACACACAGACACACACACCCCAAAGAAGTTTCAGAAGGGGATACAAGTAAACAAGATAATTTGTGGTTATCTTCTTAAAATTTCATACACACTTTTCTCCAAGCCCTTATTTCACCTTTTTGTCCGAGGCAAAGTAACAGTAAAAAATTCGACTTTTATAAAATTGAAAGTTCTGTAGAGGGCTTATAAATCAACATTCTTGAAATTTCTATAACATTTTATATTCTAAGTAATACCTTTTTCCACAGGTTGAATTGATAATGTAACAAAAACAGGGATGATCATGGTAAAACTATTATACTCCATTTGGGTAACTGCTACAATCAGATAACTTTGCTACCTTCAGGTAAATGCATATTTCCAAAAGGTTTCTGATGTTTTACACCAAATACGAGATTATGAAACAAGTCAAAAAATATTTGTCCACACAAAGATACTTGTCTTTCCATTTCCAAAGGGTTTATGCAAGTGTGCCTACTCTACACAACTTGTTCTTTTCTTAAAGGGGGTAGGTAGCTGGAGAATGGGAAGGAGCACACATGATTCATTTGCGCTGTCAAGATATTTAGAGACAACTGATTTCCCAGAATTAAGGTCCAGCAAGTAGGCTGTGCTCTGAGCTTGGCATAACAATAATCCTTTGTGCTCTAGATGATTTCACCCTCTGATAAAATGTATTGCTTTGACCAGGCGTTTCCTGAGGGATTCATGTTTCATATTAATCAATAACTGTTTAGTTGGAGCTCCCCTCCATTTCCCAGGGACCTGGGAACTACCCAGGGAACCTTTTGAAATGTTCACAACCCTCGTTTCTTATAACAGCTAACTGAACCAAATCAGGTACTATAATCCTGTTTCTGCCACACTAACTCTGGTTTGGGACCCCGCTTTGAGATAATCATGTTGGAGACTGTTTCCACAGGACCTAGGAATGCCTGCATTGTCCACACAGGAGCCTGCCTTGGGAACAGTTAAGAATGATTATGTCATGGTCCAGCCCAGTTATGTACATAAAACACCATCATGTCCCAGCATGTTAAATCCTCCTCCTCAGGAGGACTTCAGCTTGTAAACATTTCCTCGCTTTGAAATTTAAGTTCTGCTTGTGTCCTGACTCTCCTGTCTCTGGCCTGCTCTGTTTGGCTCTGGCCACCCAAAGGTTAGAGGCCAGTTCCCATCCAGTTGACAGTACATATCAGAGTCTGACATTACCAAAATGGACAGGAGTTTTATAAAATATACAATCCTTTACGCATAGAGCATAGACCAGGTCTTACAGACATACATCTAAAAAAAATTTAGAACACTATTCCCTAACTACAAGGTCTGTTACTTTTCATCAAAACTTTGTGCTGCCATATGTAACTTAACAGTATTAAATTTGTACCTGCCCACCAAAATACAACTATAATTTGATTAAAAAAAAACCATTTTTAAATGAGTAAACAAGAGATAAGGAAAATATTTCCATATCAGTTAACTAAAAAGTTCTCACAACAGGGGCCCAATTTAATTTAACTTATTTAACTTTTAGGTTCAGAAATGGCAAGTACAAACGACTATCTTTATTGGGCCTTGATGTCATAAGAGCATGGATAATCATTACTTTCCTCTATCCAACTTTATCCCATTCTGGGATAAAGTTCCTTTTTACTTTTACTTATGGATGGATTGTAATATATAGAGTTACTGTTTTTAGTTCAGATTTCTGATTTCATGTAAGAAATTCCCTGGTATAAAAACTCCACCACTACAGATCAGCAATTATTTTAAGACTCAGAATTTCTCTGGGATTTTTCTTCATTGTTTAAGTGGTATACTCCATGCTACATTTCTGTGATGCCTCGTTTCTTCCAAAGCTTGCACTTTGCTACTTCCTTGTCTTGGTCCTCTGCAGCAACGTCTTCCCCTAAGTATCTGCAGCCCATTAATAATAGCATTTCTTTAATGCACTCAGATCACCAAGCTAGAGGAGCTCCACAAAAGCTTTATCCCGTTGGTAGAACAGCCTCCTCTTCTCTCCCATTTTTATTTCCCAAATCATCACTTTAAGGTTATCATTTCGTTTTATTGTTCAATTATTTTAGCAGTGTCCAACTCTCCATGACCCCAACTGGGGTCTTCTTGGCAAAGATACTGGAATGGTTTGCCATTTCCTTCTCCAGCTCATTTTCCATGTGAGGAAACTGAGGTAAACAGGATTAAGTGAAAGTGACTTGCCCAGGGTCACACAGCAAATAAAAGTTCTGAGGCCACATTTGAACTCAGGAAATGAGTCTTCCTGACTCCAGAACCATCACTCTATGCACTATGGTACCACCTAGTGGCCCACTTCACCTGAGACATCCTCTAATCCAACCCATACCTGAAAAGGAATTCTAAGAAGGTTGTAGAGTCTTCAATTTAAAGATGTCCAGAGATGGGGAATTCATAATGTCTTGAGACAACCCACTCTACTGTTAGATAGCCAGTTGTTACAGTTTTTCTTCACAACTGATTTTTAAGCTAAAAAGAAAAACTCATCAGAGTAATAGGTCAAGGAAACCATCCTGGAATATGTAATAATATTTATGACTGGTAAAACAAATACGTATGGAAAATATGGCATAACTAAGTAGTTTTGACAATGAGGAAAAGAATCATAGAGCTGAAAAGGAACTCAGATTACTTAATAGAAATCTCTTACAGGGATTCTTTAATAAGGGAGACTTAAAGAGGGTTACTAATTTGTACTACATGCAGCTAGGTGGCACAGTGGCTAGAGCTCCAAGCCTGGAGTCAGGAGGATTGAGATCAAATCTAACCTCTGGCACATACTAGCTATGTGACCCTGGAGAAGTCATTATTCTTGTTTGCCTCAGTTTCCTCATCTGTAAAATGAGCTGGAGAAGGAAATAGCAAACCACTCCAGCATCTTTGCCTAGAAAGCCCCAAGTGGGGTCATAAAGACTCAGACACGAGTCCTACCTCAATCACAGCTGTTAATGGCAGAACAGAAGTAGCACACACATTTCTGAGTATTCCTAATTCAGCACTCCTTACAATAACTCTGAAGTGCAACATAAATATCCAAGACTCACAAGCTTGTTTTAAATAAAATAATTTCAAAGGGGCTTTTTTGGTGGTTGTTGATAGCTGTTGCCCTATACACCAAAAATATATCCTAAATGCATCCATAATTATTTTTACGAATGGCAACTGCTTCACATCTGGGGACTTCATAGCTTTCTAGCTTTGGTAAATTTTTAAAAAAGTTAACAGTTTTCTAATATACTGCAAAATTTACTAGGATAAGCCAAATCCACCCTTAAGTTCTCTAACACAGAGCGCAAAATTCTCTTAATTGCCCTAACTTTGTTTTTCAAAAACGAGCACCAGGTATTTTAACATGGAGAAATATCATGTCACATGTATCTTACAACTGTATGTTTTAATAATAAATGAAATTAGTGATATCTATATAATTCATAGTGTATTTATAGAATGAGATTTAAAAAAACACACTTCTCATTAGGATGAAATCCCAGCAAATCTGTCTCGTTTGTCCTTCATTCTCAAAGAGGACCATGGCATCAGGAAGGTGATGCCATGACTTGCAAGTGAATTGGACTTAAGTGAGGGAGGGCTGTGTAAAGTCACCAGCCTCACTTCCTCCTCCAGAACCACTGGGACCAGCGGCCTGATATTCATTCATCAGGATAACTGGAGCTGGCTCAGGACATAATGTGAGGCCCTGGCCCTTTCAGGTCCCATAGCATTCTGACTTTAAGTAAGATATACTCATTCAATGAACAGACTTCTTTAAGTAGTGGCTCAAGGGAAGGCTTAAGAAATGAGGCAAAGAATGACCTCTTAAAAAAAAAAAAAAAAAAAACTGGCAGGGGAAGACCCCCAGGGCTTCTGACCAAAACAGAAACACACTGGCTACTTACATTCATTCTGAGCCAATCAGGGCCCAAACAATGACCAAGTAGGGCCCGGCCTGGGACTTATTATTGACCAATCAATGAGAGCCACAGTGATTTGGGGTTAAGGATGGGTCTATAAGAGGAAAAAAAACCCAGGTAAAACCTATCTACACAAAGTGAGAATCAACTCTGGTAGATTACAGAATAATACGCAGTCCATAAATAGAAGGTTTGCCCTTTTCCCCTCTACTACTGCCCATCTTTTGGGCTAAGAATTATTTTGAATTTTAATTAAATTTTTAATTTTTTTTAATCAAGATCTTATTATGTTCTTATGTTCTTAACCCTGGTTGCCTCCAGGAAAAAAATTATGTTGACATGTTTCTCATTCCACATAATCATTGGCCAAACCTATACATTCACAATTTTCTGGCTGATTGTTGGCAACTTACTCAGAGCATCTGAAACACAGGTGGTGGAAGACTTTACCGTAAAACAGGCCACAAGTGTGATGGCTGCCCAAAGACAGCAATGACATTTGTCAAGCTGTCAACACCCTTTTCATACTCATCCTGGGCTACAAATTCCAAGGACTTCTGCACAGCTTTTGCAGCCTTAAGGTCAGGTAACTAGCTCTCTCTTCAGCAAGCTTCTGTTTTCTTTCTTTGGTCCTGGAACCTGTTTTTGAAGTTGAGGTCAGTCTGTCTCTTGCAGTTGAAGTAAATAAAGTAGCTCCCCTTAATACTCAGGCAGCTACTGAACTACACTGGCCTATCATGCTTCCAGCTGCTGCTTACGATGGAGATTCAGCAGGGGTGCAGTCTCCCCTGGCCCCCAAACCAGGAGAATCAGCTCGTTCCGCTCCCATCGAGTTAATGTACACTTTAAAAAATTAATTATATGACCTTGGGCAAGTAACTTAACCTTGATTACACCAAAAATTAATAAACTAAACTGCATGTAATAGAGGTTTACATTTCATATACAATCTTCTTTGTTCTTTACATACTAGAATTTTTGTGTTCGGCGGAAATTAAGTCCATGATAAAAAAAAGAAACATTAATAAGTTCTCAGGATAATGATGATTTTCTAAGATCCTGTAGGATAGCAGGATGGTGAACATCTGAGAACTATAGCATTTGGATAAGACAATTTACCTACATTTGTCCAAGTTTTTAAATTTTAAAATAAGCTTGATCAGAAGGCATCAGAAGATGCCTTACTCTTTTACATTATGGTCATTTCTGGGAATTATCATCCAAGCTCCCATCTGGTCTCTTCTGGGAGAACACAGTGAAAAAAAGATGGGAAACAAACTCTTGGCTGGCCATGGAAGACAAAGGAAACCCCTGTCTTCCTCCCCCCACATACATTTTGCCTAAAAACTGTGTGAAAAGTCTCCTTTTGAAAATCATCTACCCACTCCTGAGAATGTACTAGAACACTGGGTGAATACCTCCTAGTTCCAAAAGCAAAGGTCATCAGTTTCTTCAAGACTTTGGTTATTATTTAAATCCACTCAGCAAAACCACCTCTTCTACCCTCCCACCCTAACTCAAACAGAATTACTTTTTTTTTTTTTACAAATTTAATCAGCATTTATTAAATATCAAAGGTTTTAGGTACAAAATACCATGTGGTAGAGATGCACCCTGCCCTTAAGCAGCTCATAATTAGAGTCACAACGACTTATATTGATCTGGAAAGCACCATAAAGTACATTTAAATCCATCTTCTTAAAGAACATGGGCCTTTTGCTAAGACTTGAAAGAGGGACTTGTAGCTAGGGCAGTGTGTCATCATGGTCTGGCCATTCCTACACTCAAATCTTTCTGGAAGAGCTGGTACTGTATGGTCAGTAGAATTTGATTACACTTCTCTCATAATCAAAAACTACCAAAATCCTTTATTTCATTTTTTAAACAGTATTTTTTCCAATTATAAAGTATTTTTACCATTCATTTTTTACAAGATTTTGAGTTTCAAATTTTTCTCCTTTCTCTACCTCCCTTCCTAAAATAAAACCCTTCATTTTAGAGAGGAAGAAACTAAGGCTCAAAGTTAGGGAGGCAGGAAAGTAGGATTAGGACCTAGGTCCTCTGATAATTCTGATGGTGAATTTTATGTACATTTATATTAGGTTTGGAAAGCACTTTACAAATAGGATCTCATTTTATCCTCACAACAACCCTGGGAGATAGATGCTATTACTTTCCCCATTTTACAGATATAACTTCTATTAAGATAGACAAGAGGATAGGAGACTTTCCCAGAGTCACACAGTTAAGTGTCTGAGGCTGGATTTGAACTCAGGCTTTTCTGACTTCAGCTCCAATACTCCACCCACTGAACCATCTAGCTAGCTCATTGACTCTAAAGTTAGTGATATTTCTCTCCAGTGTACCATGTTACCTAACTCTCCTAGAATCCTAAATCCTCATCTTTTGGTACAAAATTCATAGGTTAGAGCATGGAATTTTCAAATCATTCGCAGGCAATACAGGTACTGCCGAAAGGATGCTGAACGCGGACTTGCTTTGACTTAACCATCTTGTTACCAGATTCATGACTAGGGAAGCGGGGAGAGAGGGTGGTGTTGTCATAAAAATTAGTGAAAAATGACAGTGAGGCTGGAAGGATACTGGCACTAGACTCAGAGAACCCAAGTTCAAATCTCATCTCTGATGTTGATCCTTGTACCTGGGCAAGTAATGTAATTTTCCTGGGCCTCACTTTCCTCTTCTGCAAAATGAAAGGACTGGACTAGGGGACTTCTGTGCTCCTTTCAGCTCTAGATCCACAACCCTATGATGTTTTTAATTAAAAAAAAAAAAAAGACAACTTGGTCTCTAGCCCTGGTTCTGACCCTAACAATAAGTAAGCACATAAATGCCTTTCTTTGTTCCGTGCCTGGCACATAGTAGGCACTTATTCTGAGATGGCCTCCCTCCCCTACAGTTTTTCCTGTATACACCCTCCTTGGACATGGTTATTTACCTAGTGTGTTCCCCATTAGCCTGTGAGATTCTTGAAAGCAGGGGCTGGTTTTCTGCATATCCAACTCTTTGTAACCCCATTTGGGGTTTTCTGTTTCCTTCTCCAGCTCATTTTAGAGATGAGGAAATGGAGGCAAACGAGGTTAAGTGACCTGCCCAGGGTCACACAGTTAGTAAGTGTCTGAGGCCAGATTTGAACTCAGGAAGAAGGGTCTTCCTGACCCCAGCACAGGTGCTCTATCCACCGTGCCACCTGGCTGCCTTTGCCTGGCACATAGTAGACACTTAATAAAATGCTTGTGTTGATTTGACTGTTACATGGGTTCTAAACCTGGAGTCTGTGGACTGATTTAAGGGGTCAGTGAAGTAGGATGGGAAAAAAATAACAGAGTACTTAAAGGTTGAAAAGTGCTTTGCATACTAATTATTTCATTTGAGTCTCATGGCAGAGTGTAAAGATCTGGGTTAGAATGTCACCTCTGACCCTTGACTATATGTAAAGAGCTCTGCAAACTTAGGGTGCTTATATAAAAATCAGGATTATTATCATTGCCTCTCTGTGAAACAATGGACAAGTTGACTTCAATTCTCTTGGCTTCCACGTTTACAGGTTCCCATAAAACAAGGAAGTTGGACTCTGATCTGACTCCTTGCAATTTTTTTATTTTTATTAGTACAACTTCCGACTGGGGATTCTTTTAGGTGGTTCTTCTGGAGCACAGAGGCGTAGGTCACTTGGAAGGAAGCCCCAAGCCCAGGCAAAAGAACTAGAGCCATTGTCTGCCTCTGTCCAGCCCCAAGAATGTTGCTCTGGATCTGTAGGTTGCAGAATCTACCCAGTTGTCTGCCCCATGGGAACCAGGCCAGGGAACTAGGGAACTGTTCACTTGACCAGGCACATTCTGGTTAGTAATCTGTTTGCAGAGACTGCAAATGTTACCACCCTTCACTGCCTGGATTATCAGTCAAGGTACACAGCCTGAATCCACCCCTACACCTCCCCTCACCCTTTGCACCTCTGTCTAGAAGAACTGTAATCAAATATTGCTAGAGCTTCCAGAAAGGGTGGGCTAACAGACAGCTCTCTTGTTCCCCTCAGCATCCCAGGAATTTGCCACAGACCTTAACACCCTTTCCTAACCACAGCTCTCTTCTGGCTTCCTTCAAGTCTTGGCTAAAAGCACACCTTCTCCAAGAAGTCTTTCCCAGGTCCTCCTTAATCACACTCCTTCTAAGATTACCCGAAGTTAATCCTGTTTGAACATAATTATTTGGATATTGTATTCCTCATTATACTGTTAACTCCTTGAGATCAGGGGCTGTTTTCCTGCCTTTCTCTGTAACTCCTATGCCTGACACTTAGTAGGTACATAAATTCTGAGATTTTCCCCTCCCCACCCAGTTTACCCTGTGTATATCCTGCTTGTACAAAGCTGTTTGCATATCATATTCCCCTTTAGACTATGAACTCCTGAGAGCAGGGGCTGGCTTTCTGCCTTTCTTTATATCTAGCATAGAGTAGGCATTTCATAAAAAGCTTGTTGATCTCACTATTAGGGGGGTTTTTAACTTGGAGCTTATGGAGAGATTTAATGAGTCAGTGAACTTAGGTGGGAAATAAACGCATCTTAATTTTCACTAACCTTTCATTGAAAGATTAGCAACAAACATTATTATGAGAAGGGATCCATAGATTTCATCAGACTGTCAGAGGAGTCCATGACACCAGAAAGGTAACAACCTCAGCTCTATAAGAATCTAGGCTCCTTGGAGGTGGGGGCTATTTTAAATCTGTATTTCTATCCCCACAGTTTAGCACACAGTTGTTCTTGCTGTTCAGTTGTTTTCAGTCATATCCAACTCTGTATGTTATTTGAGTTTTCCTGGCAAAGATACTGGAGTTGTTAAGACTAAGACACACACACACTCTCTCAGTCTCTCTCTCTCTCTCAGTCTCTCTCTCTCTCTCTCTCTCTCTCTCTCTCTCGATGTAAACAGGGTTAAGTGACTTGCCCAAAGTCACACAGCTAGTGTCTGAATCCATATTTGAATTCTGGTCCTCCTGACTAAGTCACCTAGATGCTCCTAGGACAGAGTAAAACCACAGTAACTCTAATTCATTCATTCATGGTGTCTGAGTATATGCAAGCTGCTGTGATCTGCTTTTAACCTGGTGTTCCCTAAGGTCACAGTCCAAGGAAAACCTGCAACCCTCACTCCAAGGTACAAAGTCAGCAGAAGGAGCTGACAGCAAATCTTAAGAGGAGTTGTAAATTCAAGAACATCAAAGTTGCCCTTCAGGGCTTTTCAAAACTGCCCTTCCAAACTGAAGCTGGTTAGGTAGAATCAAGGCAGGGTTGAAGAAAGTAGGTGAAAGTTAACGAGGCATTTTCTTTGCGCCCAAACTGAGAAGCCCAAGTCTCCAAGAGCTTAAAATGGAGTAGGAGGGAACACTAATATTAGAAAATGCTTTAAATACAATTTATAGTTAACAAACTGGTTTGTGGTGAGACATAATTGATGGGCTGGAACATCTGGCAAAGTCCAATGGAAAGACTTCTGGATTTTGAGGGGAACTGGTTTTAATGTTAGATCTTCCACTCATGTGACTTTGAACAAAGCTACATCTCCTTCTGAGGGTCAGTTTTAAATGTCAGGGTTTAGATGACCTCTAAGAGGATTAGATTGAGAGATCAGGTTCCCAATCATTTTGTGACACAGACCCTTTAAGGACTACCTCCAGTCCTATCTCCTCCACTGCAGTTCTCTGATCATACTAGCCAAGAAAAAGCTCCCTGAGTTCACCTACCCGCCTCACTTGGCTCAGTGCAAATATAAGCTTTCCTATACTGGTGTTTTATCTTTTTTTAGGTGAGTTGAATGTATATGGTGTGAATATGGAATCAGAAGGCTTGGATTTGAGTCCAGACCCTACCACTTATTCACACAACCTTTCTGGGCCTGGATTCAACTATTCTATATCTGCAATTTCAGGAGGAAACAAAGACCCTCCACAGGCCCCCCCCCACCAAAGGGAAAGATGAACAAAGGACTGTGGTAGAATTGATCCAGGCTAAGGGGTTGAATAACTCAAAATATGTCAAATCTCTTCTTTCCCCAAACATGCAAGCCCTAGGGTTCTACTAACTCCAGCCATATAGATCAGCCTCCCTTCCCCCACTTTCTCATGGGTTGCTAATTAAACCAACACTACTCTTGATATGGAGAAGGTCACGCTAAAATTAAGACTCTCTTTCCTTCCCTTGACCTCACTGCTCTCTCAGCATGTCAGTCCAATGTCCTCCTGTCCCCACTGTCCTTGACACACTCTTTTCTAGCCTCTTCCACTGCACCCTCTGGAATCCCTGCTCTATTTTTAATAAAATTCCCTGCACCATAGAGTCTGTGTTTGTCCTTCACTGTGGAAGAAGATCATGACATCAGAGAAGTGATAACATGACTTGCACTTGACTTTGTTTTAAGGGAGGGAGGTCTGTGCAAGGTCACCAGCCTCACTTTCCTCTCCTGAGCCATCTGGAGGGAAGAAGGGAGGCAGTTCAGAACTTAAAATGTAACCCTCCCAAAAATTTTTTTCTAAAATTTCCTTCATATTAGCCTATGCTCTTTCTTTTGAAATGACATAGTATAAATATTTTGTATTTCTCTCAGGGTATACAAGTTTCTCCTCAATGGAATGTAAACTCCTTGGGGATAGAAAATGTTTAGTTTTATCTCTGTACCCTCAGGGTCTACCTTAGCACAGGGTAGGTGCTAAATAAATCCTTGTTGAACTGAATTCAATTCAAACAGCTACAGAGTACCCCTACTATATAATCAAGGCCTACTTTGAAGGGGGAGAAACAGACAACTTACACAGTACTTGTCTTCAAGTTTATAATCTAGGCTTTATGAATAAAGCTAGGTCTGGGAGGATGGTTTGGAAATAATAATTCAGTGACCAAATCTATTCCTTTCTCCCCACTCAGCCATGACCACCCTAGTATAGGTCTCCATCACCCTCCCTTGGACTCAGTCTCCCTGTATGTACTCTCTCCCTTCATGCTCCATGACTATCAAATTGAAGCCAGGTCTGCCCATATCTCTTCTCTGCTTCCAAAGCGCTTCTTAAAGATAAAATACAAATTTCTCGATTTAGTTCTTAAAACCCTTCACCAACTGGAGCTAACCCATGACCTAGGCTAATAACCTTTTACTCTGCCTGAAGAAAACATGGCACCCAACCAAAGCGTCTGCGGTCCCGTTTACATCAGCAATACAAGTCATTCTCTCTCCTCCTTCCTTTATCTTTGCTAAGGCTTTTCCCCTGGCCCGGGATGCACCGCCCCCCCCCCCCCCCATGCCCTCCCGGCCCACCTGCCCCTCTGGGCTCAGCTCCAGTGTCTCCTCCTTCCTGCCCCCAGCAGGGTTTTATTTTTTTATTCTTTACTTCTACCTAAATGAGTTGCAGGTTGTTTACCACTCTTTCCAGGCATGCAGAAGGTGCTTAATAAATGCTTGTTAACTGAGCAAGCCAGAGAAGTCAGGTTACTAGTTTACAAGGGGTGAAAACAGCCTCCACTGGCTGGGCTGGCTGGTGCTCCAGTCCTGAAAGCTGCCAATACAGACAGGAAAACATTCCTCAGGGAAGGGGACGGCATTCCTTTAATAGCTGAGGGCCTGACCACGACTTCGCCCTCTCTGAAACGCCGCAGCTGCGGTGGGAAATCCCACCCGCCGAGCTCCCTCCAGCCTCTCCCGGTCCTCGGCGGGGGCACCCCGACAGTGCCGGGGCCCCTCGGGCCCTGCGGGCCAGTGATAACATCTGTAAGATGCACAGCGCGGAGCCGGGTCCGCAGGAGGGCTTCAACGCACGCTCGTTCCCTCCCCTTCACATCCCAGCCACCACGGGGCGGGCGGAGAGGGGGATGGGGGGAGACCCCTGGCCCGGAGGGAGCGGGGGGATCGCCAGCCTGGGCCCCGGCTTCCCGGGGGCGGGGGATGCCGCTCACCTTGAGCAGGTCCAGCGGGTGGGTGCAGCACGCGGCCCCGGAGGAGGCCAGCCCCCCGAAGTACCAGCGGGACACGCGCCTGTTGGACATGGCTGTGCCGCGCAGGGCTGAGCGGGCCGGGCTGCGCCGGGCTGCTCGGGCCGGAGCTGGGACGAGCGCGGGCCGGCGGGGCGAGGAGCGGTGCGAGAGGCCCAGCTCCGGCTCGGGCTCCAGGGAAGCAGGTTCAAAGCACCGCCCGTCGCCCTTCGCAGCCAATGCGCCGCGGCGTCCGAAGGATCAGCCCCGCCCCCCGCCGGGCCGGCCCGCCCGGCTTCCAGCCGCGAGGCCCGCGCCCGCCTTAAAGGGGCCGCGGCGGCGCCTGCGAGCCCGAGGGGCGGGGGCGGGGCCGGCGGCCACGGTCGAGGGCACGGCGCCGGAACGTGCGCTGCGGCCGCGGCTGCGAGCTGAGGGGGCCAGGCTAGTCCTCGCGGGCGTCCCCCGCCCCCGTCCTTAGCTCAGAGCGGAGCCCGGGTCATCCTCTCGGGGCTGGCAGTCTGGGGGGAGTCGGGCGGTTTGGTTTCCAGACCCGTCGGTCCTCCTTAAGCTTAGCACCCTCCCTCCGAGGGTACTACGTAAGGTCTACCCCGGTGCACGTTGTCTCCCCGTTCCATTCAGTTCGATTTAACCACCATTTATTATTGGAGGTAGCTAGAGGGTTCAGCCTTGGACCAGGGAAAACCTGAGTTCGAATCCGACCTCGGACACTTACCGGGCAATTCACTTAACCTGTTTGCCTTCATGACTGGAGAAGGAAATGGCGAACTCTTCCAGGATCCGTGGTCAGCGTCGGCGTGGCAGGGTCCGCGGGGCCACTGAGAGCCGGACCGGGCTGCACGAGCGCCAGGCGCGGGCTGCGGGCCCCTTGGGGTAGGTGGGGGCCGCCTTTTCCTCTCTTACTAGAACGCTGGGCCCCTCGTGGGCGCCCTTGGCGGTAGTGCGGGAGCTCCAGGCGGCCCCGTCCGAGGACCGCGCGTTGCCGCGTGTCTCGGCACCCTGCCAGTCACCTGGAGCGCCCCGCGGGCCGCGTAAAGCAGGCCTGCGCTGGGGAAGCAGCTGCTGGGGCTGCGGAGCTCAGAGCTCACTTGCTCCCTGTGTGGTCTTGGGAAGGTCCTAGGAACAGGACGGGTGGCTGCGTTAAGGAGCCTTTCACACACAAGGCTCTGTCTTACTGTGCGATTGTAGGCGCTGCCTAACTGCGTCCTCAGTTTAAATGAAGTGGCCACACGAGGTGATCTCTAAGGCATCCCAAAGCTCCACACGTCTGCTCTCTTTCCAGTGCCATTTCCACAACCAGGAACACGGTACCGGCAGTTTAGACTGAACAGAACAGAACAGAGGACTCAGAGTAAGAGAGTGCAGGTCCAGTCCCGGATGGGCCATTTGTCCCTTCACAACTTGCTAGCGTAGAAATGGTTTCACCCTTCCTACTTGCGTCCCCATTGGCAAGCAGCGTGGCACTCGGTAGGTACTTAATAAATGCTTGATATGAACATGGTCTTCACCATCTTACTAAACCTGTTTTCTCGTTTGCAAATCCTTGCTCCCAGGGTTAGGAGGAAAGCACCTTGTAAACTGTCAGGTCCCCAGGGGCTCTAATCCAGTTTTACTACCTGTAGTGTTGGGCAGCTCACTTCACTCTCTGGGTCTGTTTCCTCATCTGTAGAATGAGGCTCAGCATAGACAGATGATGCCCAAGATTCTTTTTCCAGTGCTAAGTCTATGCTCCTCCCTCTCCACTGCCTCACCTTGGCGGTGAGACCCAGGCCAGTGAGGTTTTGGAGAGACTCATCATCAGGTGATCAACAGGCCACCAGGTAACAAATTTTGGTCAGTTATTGATAAAGTCCCCTAAGGTGTGGAAGTCAAAATTTGCATAAGTGGAAGGAATGAACTATACCAATAAAATCATCAGTTCTTGAATATATTCATGTCAGCTATTCTTTTATTCCATGAAAGAAGGCCTCATTTGGGCAATTATTTGACTTTTCACTGAAATTCTTCCTTTCTTCCCTTTCAATTTCCAGTAAGAATCCACCTCAGACAGAAGGCAAGGTATTGAACCGCAGGCCCAGCTAACCCAAGCGGACTACCTCCCCCCTATCTCCCAGGTGCACAATCCACTGTACACAACTTTACCTTGATTTGCATTTCACTGTCTTGCTCATATTATCACTCCTGATATTACTAAATTATAAGCACTAAATTATAGAGATTCTACAGCCCCCTTATTCTGCAGGACCTCAAATAAGTCTCAGATACTGAGAACATCAAGCTGAATTTAAGGGATAACCCAGATGTACCAGGAAATGCAACTTAACTGCTTTGTATCTGAGACCATGAACAGGGTTGGGACTGCCAAGGTTGTCTTTCTGCAGCTCCTTTCCAAAGGAAACTCCCCACTAATCACAGTCGTGGGCTAAGCCACAAATAGCTGAAGCTGTTTAGATTCCTTTGGTACAGGATAGGGAGGTGCCTAGAAATAAGGAGGGGCCTGTATTCAGGGATGCTGCTTCTTCTCATCTCCCTCCAAGTTCACAGCTATGTGTACCACGTCATTATATCCCACCCCAACAAAACCAAACTGACACCCCCTAACTAGCCTGGAGTGACTGAAGAACCATCAGGTCCCCTTTCTTCAGAACCCAGCTCCAACTCCTCTATGAAGCTTTCTCTCATCTCCTTCAGGTTATTAAGGGATCTCAGAGTGTTTATGTATTATTGTGTCTCAAGGGTTATCATGTAGCTACGTTAATGATAACCTTAATCTCTATATTACCTAAATATATCTCCCTCCACAGGGCTCATTGTTGACTTTCAGTACATACCAATTAATTTATAGAGCCTTTCTTCTGAGAAAATCAATAGGCAGGGGATAGGTTAGTAGCAAAATAATCTAGCCATTCATGAGAAGGCAGAACCCATTAAAGGGTCAAGTGATTACCCATCAAAATACGGATGGGGATTCTGATCAGAGCTTAGTCTAACCTGTTTCTTCTTGTTAAATAAAGAGGAATAAATAAATAAGGAACTAAAGACTATTCCAAAAGAATTACTTTTAAGTAAAACTAACAATTCTCAAATCCTCTTTAGGTTCCAATTAACTTTTGAATGGTTCAGATTTTCTGAATATATGACTGGATCAAATATGGCTGAGGCCAGGATAACATTGAATGGTAGTGCTTGTTCTTGAGACAGAATCCTCTCCTTAAGGGACTTTGCTTTATAGTGAGTGGGATAGGTTTAGTGAAGACTTCTCAGATTGTAATTCTTCTCCCAGGGGTGAGGTAAGACTAAGAGGCTCAAGGTTACTGTATTTTTAGAACAGAATAATTCCATATAAGGATATAACACTGGGTAGTACATTAGGGTCTCAATGATTGGATAAAGTTTACCTAATTCTTTAATGTCTTCATTTCAAAAGGGATTGGTTAGATTTCGTGTCTAGAATGTAAGATCATATTCTCAGCTAATGAGAATAATGGTCAGTGGGGGGAGGAGGGACTGCGTTAGAGTATATACAAATCGCTGTCTTTTCTTTGTCTTCAGCTTTCCTACTCCAGGTGAACTGCTGTAGGATTGTCCCAATTCTCGAGAATCTAGTAAATCAACTTTCTGTCATCACTTTGAGAGGCCTCTAAGTAATTGATTTATGTAGGGACCTGAGCCATCCCACACAATAGCAATTAGGTTATAGCAAGGTACAGTAGGCAAATAATTTCTGGGCACCTAAAATTACTGCATGACTGTGGGCAAGTCATTTTACTTCTCTGGGTCTCAATTTCCTCTTCTGTAAAATGAGGGAGCTTGCCTAAAGAAGTGTGACAGTAATGGTAATAGTAGTAGTATGAACAATTCAGTTCCAGCTGTGTGATGCTGGCCAAGTCACTAAACTTCTCTTGGTTAATTCTCTCAACTGCAAAATAAGATGAATGGAATAGATAATTACTAAAAGAATATTCTGTGATTAGGTAACCAGATAATCTCTTCCAGGATCCTTTAAATTCCAGATCTATGCTCTCATTAACTAAGAGTCATGGGGGATAAGGATAAAGACTGATTGGTATAAGCAAGTTCCAGGTGAGGAAACTCCTTATCCAGGCAAACTGGTGCCTACTTTACAACTTAAAGGGTCTCAGAGGTGCTTAGAGAACTGCTTGGCTAAGTGACTTGCTCAGGGTCACACAGACTGCCTTCATAGCTTGTTCTCATGCCAATCATAAAACTATACCACATCAAATCTGGTAGGAACCAGAACCATAAGAACCATATAGCCCTTGTTCTCGAGATGAGAAAACTAAAGACCAAAAAGAAGTGGGCTGATCCAACTTTGTTCTGCACAGTTGATTATTCAAACACTGAATTAACAGTAACAGAGATGGAGTGATGAAGTGAAATCTCTCTGTACAAAAATTGGCTTTTTGTTTGGCTAAACCAGCTGCCCAACCTCACTGAGCATGCTCCTCCTAGGAAACTTCAAAGGAAGTAGAGCTCTTTCCATTGCTTCTCCCTAGGGTTCTAAAGCAAAGTTATCAGTTGAAAACTTTAAGGGACAAAGGACAATATAAGGAGTGAACAACAGGCTACCTAGATGGTGTTGATAAACAGGATTTGTTTACCTGACCCATGCTTTAGGCTTCAAGAATGAAGGAATCCTGGAAAGAGTTAGAAAACTGAAAACTGAAAATTTTGAAAAAGGTGGGGAGGAAAAAAAAAAGCCCAGACAAAAAAAAATCATTAAACCAGATGAACAAATATGTATGGCACATAAAAAATAATCAGAATAGGTGTCTAGAAGAAAATAACAGGGAAGCAAGTTAGAAACAATTCTTATGGCATATGCATATGTGTATATATACACAGTACACATATTCCATAGTATGTACATATATGCATATACGTACCCTCTGTATATTCACATTCTTTGCATTGACATGGGCGTATACACACATTACCAGTACAAAGAGTATGAATAACAAAGTTCAGCGAGGAAAGACAGGTATGATTCCATGGTCAGTGACTCTCAAAATATCTCAAGGAGGATAGAGGTTCTCAAAAAAATAACAAAATCCCAATAATAAATCACAAATGAGGCAGAGGAAATGAGGGAAGATCTAAAGAAATCAATGGGGATAGCTCTATAGTGCACTCTCTGATAAGTAAGATTTAAGAATACATACCAAAGATGAAAATAGAGTAACTATTAGTAAGAACAAATACAGAAGCCTGGAATTGCAAAAATAATGTCAACAAGGCTAAAGCTCAGAATAAGCTGAGGTTTACAAAAAAAATTACTAAAGACAGAATAAGAGGTAGGCATTTTAAATTTTAATTGGCTGTCTCAAATAAGAGTATTCCAGGTCCCTATATTCCTGTCCTGTTCAACACTTACCAACAACACATAAAAAAGGAATTTAAATACCCAAGAGAACCCACAACCATCATGCAGGTAAGGTAGATAGTGCTAATATTATGGTCTCTCTCAACTTTGTAGATGAGGATAATTGAGGTCCAGAGGAGTTAACGGATTTTGACTATTATTACACATCTTGCTCAGAGCTGGTATATGGGGCCAAGTCTCTTGACCCCAGCCAATTCCAGATCTCTTTCCACTACATCAAGCTTCTTGACATAGTAGGAATGCTTTCTCTGATCTGCAAATTACACTGTTAAGAGGGACAGTTGATGGGGCTAGAAGCCAGGATTTTGATTCAAAACAGATTCCAGCAAGTCAGAGATAGGCCCCAACTATCAAAATCTAACAGAAAATGTCAAAGTGACCTAGCTTAAGAAAAATTGCATGTCAATTTTAGTTGACCGTAAGCTCATATTTAAGACTCATCGGGGAGTTAGAGCAGCCAAGAAACCTAATACAATCTTTAGGCTGCTTTAATAGAGGTATATTATCCAAAATAAAGGCAGTTGAGTCCCCCTCTACTCATACTGATCAGGGCACTTCTGCCATGCTGTCTTCAACTCTGAGCACATTTTGAAAATAATGCCATATGAGAAAAGAAGAAATACTTAGCTTGGGGAAGAAGATGTGATAGTCTCTTCAAATATTTCAAAAGTTATAAGGAAGAAGGAATAGATTAATTCTCTAGGCTTTAAAGAGACCAATGAGTGAAAGTTGAAGGGAGGCAGATTTCCATTCCATGAGAGCTTTCTAAGAACTGGGACTGATAGAAAAATAAGATTTATTTTATTTTATGCTACGTTAAAAAGTAGAGAAAGCTGTCTTGTTGAACTGCATTTTTCCTTCTCTTTGTAAATCTTTGTTACAAGAGATGGCTTACTAGATAGGAAGGAGGGGAAAGGGGCACATTCAGAAATGAATACTATGTTAAAAAAAAAAAGGGCATCAAAAAAGATGTTTTTAAATAAGTGCCTCATTCTTTTTGAAAAAAAAAGTTGCCAAGAAAAGGTTAGCTAAGACCCTGTCAGGGGAGTTTCTGCACTGGATGAAAAATTGGCCTCCAAATTGCCTTCCAGTTTCCAAATTTCTAAGATAATCCTTCTGCTTCCTGAGGATACTAGGCTACTTAGTACTAGCTATGGTGCCTCAATCTTAAGACATAGGACCTCTTCAAAAAAATAATAGAATCAATATCTAAGCCCCTATCAATCAAACAGGGTGTTTTTGAAGAAAAAAGGTTGGTTTTGAAGCTCAAGGAAAAGTGGAAGGAAATGCCTGCTGCATAGGTTATATGGGACCATAACAGATGAAAAAAACGAGAGCAGCTCAATTCATGTTTAGGTTGTTTTCTCTACTTTGTATACATTTTAGACTCAAAAAGATGTAATGAAAATAGCGAATACAGTGTTGTTGCCCCAAATGAGCACACAGTAGGTGTGCCAAGGCAGACAAATGCCTTGATTAAAAAAAAAAATCGAAAACTGAGTGATTAAAGATATAGGCTAGTGAGCTTGACACTGATTCCTGGTAAAATTATAGTATATATTTTATGAAAAAGATGGTTAGTGAACACTTTGCGAAAGGAAGGCATGATCTCAAGGCTTGAGCCAGATCAGCCTTGTTCCCCTTTTCTCAAAATAGGGTTACTTAACTAATAGAGCAAGGGAATGCAGTATAGTTTACCTAGATTCTAACAAAAGTATTTAACAAATGACTACACAATGCTTGTGATAATGATGAATATATGGGATATGTGATAAGAGGTGGATTAAGGATTTGAATAACTAGATCCAAAAAGTAGTCATTAATAGTTTGATGTCAGCTTGGAAGGTCTCTAGTTGAGTGCCTTAGGGATGTATGGGTGGCACTGTGCTATTTAAATATGTATATAAAAGCACATATGCTACACTTACCATATTTGAAGATGACACATAATTAGGTAATAATAGGTAGGATCCAAGATTTTTAAAGGACAAACTGTTGAGCCAAATTTAGTAAGATAAAATTCAATAGGAATACATTCTTACACTTCACAAGAAAAAATGGGAGAGGTATAGATGGAAAAGACCTGAGGGTTTGAGTAAATGGCAAGCTCCCTAACCATGCTGTGACAGCCCCAAAAAGCTAACGCTATCTTACACTACATGGAAGGAGCCATGTTGTCACTGAATATAGGATGCCTTACTCCTACCTAGACTACCTGTGAAGTATCATGTTGTCATGGGCACATTTTAGAAAGACCATTAACATGCTGAAGACAGTCTGCAGGAGGACAATCAAAATGCTGTTCAAGACATATATGTTCAAGGTATATGAGGATCTGCTGCAGGAACTGGGGATGTTTAGCCTAAATAAAAAAAAACCTGATACAGAAGCCTCAGTGGGTAATGAATGGATACAAGAGAGCTGGTGTTCAAACATATGAAAGTCTGTCATTTGGAAGAGGAATGAGACTAGGAATTGCTTGGGAGAACCAGAAGTAGGTTTTAAAAGCTGTATAGAAAGATTTAGGTTTGATATAAGGAAAAATCTCTAACTTAACTATTATGTTAGCCAAAGATAAAATGAGTTATTTGAGGAAGCAATGGGTTTCTTCCCCAATTTTAAAAGAAGGGCTAAATGACCACTTCTTGAGTATATATATGGCAGAGGGGATTCTTGTTCAAGTTAGAAGTGCCTTAAAACTGAGATTGTGTTTTTACATTCACCCAAAGTCCAGAGCTAAAAGTAAAAATGGCAAAAGAAAAGTGTCTCATGTTACACCATTACCAGGAACTGAGTGTGGAAAAGAAAGAAGTGCAGCTGTAACCAGTTGGGATGAATATACAGAGCAACTTGAGATTTGTGCATAAGCCTTCCACTCAGTATTGATTTTTATGCTTCTCTCTCTGTTCCTCGGGATTAACAGCCCAGGAAATAGATGCCAGAGAACATTTAGCTTCAACTATGCTTTGGGCAGTCATCTTGCAAGGGAACTGTCACACCCCAGACAGCAAACAGAAGGCGCAGGAAGGGGTCAGATGCCCCCAGCCCAGCTTGGCAAATCATTAACTCTTCAGTAACTACATAGATGGAACCAGGGTGAAAGTCTGGGCAAGGCCCCAGATATAAGGTACTGAGACTGGGAAGTTTTAGATGACCTTCTTTCTCTCCTGAACACCTTCCTACAATCCAGGTGATCCAATGCTTCCTAATTCTTGTAGCACTTACCTGCCGAACCTCCCATGCTACCTCATAAGACACATGCCCCTCTTTGAAAGCTGAGCAGCAATGGCCTATTCTGGATAAATTACTATGGTGCATACAGGTCCTAATCCCTTCTGAGTTTAGAGAAGCCTCATACAAGGACACATCCCTGGAGTTGAGCTCAGCTTAGTTATAAAACTGGATCGGTTTCCAAGGGTGAGATCAAGTTTATTAGCTTGTGAATGCTGCATGTACTCCCATTCCCTCAAGTTTTGACATCTCTAGGTGAATTAAAAGCCCAAACTCCTGAGCTCGAGATTCAAGACCTTCCAGAACTTTCCCCATTTACCCTTTATAGCTGCCCAGACAATCTAATCTGTTTTCTCCTAAATACATCCATTTTGCCCCTATTTTGCTCCCACTATTATTCCTGCTTTAAATACCTTCTTTCTCTATTTATGTAAGTCCAGTCCTTGGAGGTCTTTCTTGAACCTTATCTTTTCCAGACAGCCCTGTCCATACTCTGGATGACCAAGCTCTCATAACTCCTATAACACCTGTCTGTCCTATTTCCTATGATACCTTGTACTGTTAAATATCTATGTATATGTACTGTCCCTCAAATTAGAATATAAACTTGCTGAGGGGATGGTGTCTGAGCAACATTAGTCATCATAAAGTCACCATACCACAGACATTACAAAAAGATGGTGAAAATAACAAGGAAGGAAGTACCTTTCCTTAAGGTACTGGCACCATAACAAAGAAGATAAGCAGGTAGACTTAGGGCCCAAACCACCCTACAAACCTAGGTTATCCCCCACAACATCCAACTTTGGTAGTTTAAAATATTGCTGTGCCAATTCTTGGCTGCCTGTCACTGGTCTTCAGCACACAATTCTAAACACACTGGAAGTCTGGGTAATGATATATTTTCCTCATAGACTACTGTTTGAACAAACTTGCTCCCCACTCTTATGTTTCAGAGTCCTTCTTCACAGCAGCCTTTTAAAAGGGCCTGGGACAGATGGGCCTCCCCATCCCTCCCAGAACAGAGTCCCCTGGAAAGCTGAGAAAGTTCTCACTCAAACTACCCACACTGGTTAAGCACATGTGTTTGGGTCTTCAGGCAGTAATACACATGGGGCCAACTGCCCAAGTGGTCAGACTGGACTGGACTGGAGTAAGCCCCACTTCGCACAAGTCCTACAGAACCCCAAACTCCTACTCCAAAATCACAGTGCCACCAGCTGCTTCCAAGGCTGCTTTAATCTTCTCTGCTTCTGATTTGGCAACATTGGCTTTGATTTCCTGGGGTAAGGACTCTACCAGCTTCTTTGCCTAAAATGAAAAGAAGTGCAGAATTAGAACCATAAAAGGCCTGGAAGTCTTTATTAATAAGCCTGCTCCTTGGCTGGAGGATCAAGTATGGGGCAACTGCATCGTTGTGATCATGGCACAAGGATTCTAGAGGAAAGCTGGTAGAGATGCAGAGAAGGGCAATTCTCTCAATTTCAAAACCATAAAGCAGACAGAGGGTTGCAATGTCCTTGGGATAAGAACTCTTCATACCTGGACGAGGTTTATGCCCTGAATGTAATTCTTTACTTCTTTGATTAGTTTCACTTTATCCACAGGCTTGGCTTCTGTCAGCTTAACAGTGAAATGTGTTCGCTCCTTCTGTTTGGGTGCCTCTTCCTCATCTGCTGCCTAGAATGAGAGGAGGACAAGAAAAGGTAAGGCCAGATGTAGCCATAGCCTGGTTCTCCTGCCTACTTTCTAACTCTAAAAGGGAACTCAGATAGCCATCAGACAAATTTAGTGTTCATAACACCCCTCCACTCAGGATCAAGTGAGATAATGTATACAAAATAATTTTATAAATGTCAGTTATAATATTATCATTATTTAACCCCTAGCCCCAAAACTTAGTTTAGCTTTACAGGAAAACAGAAATCAATGAAGATTTAGCTATTTTGCTTTTCCGATAAGATTGGATGTGCTAGCCATTGCAATGATATATATTTTTTTAAATGGAGTGAATAAGCATAGGAAAAGAAGAAACAACTATTATTACTTGCTAATAATATGGTTTAGAGAATCTTACAAATTCAAGTCAAATTAAATGAAACAACTTAAATAGAACAGCAGGATATATAATAATTGGCTTTTCTATTTATTAGCAAAACTCAGGAACAGAAAAAAGAGAAATCCCATTCAAAATCAATACAAAAGGTGTAAAATGTCTGGCAGTTCATCTACCAAGACACGCCTTAAATGAATACAATTACAAAATACTCTCATGATTGGTCTGTGGCAGCATAATAAACAAATTACTTTCTAAACAAATTTACAAACCTATGGAGAAACTAACAAAAGGTTATATAAATAGAATTTGAGAAAATAACAAAATTCACCTAGAAAAACAAAAAATCAAGAAGAGCAAAAAATGTGGGAAGGGAGCCTTCCAGTATTAGATCTTAAAATGTACTATAAACAAGTAACCATCAACACTATTTGATACTGATTAAAAATATATAAATATTGATCAGTGAAACAGATTAGCTAAACAAGACCCAGAAGCAATTAAAACCAAGCACTGTATTTGATAGATCTAAGAACACCAACTATTGGGCTAAGAATTTCCCATTCAACAAAAACTGCTAGGAAAACCAGAAAAGCAGTCCAGCAGAAATAAGACCAAATCTCATATCACACCACAATAAACTCCAATAAGATACATGACCAAATTATAAAAGATCATATAAACTGGAAGATGTAAAAAAGACTTTCAATATTCCTTCCAAAACTGTGGGTGGGGGACAGTTCTTAACTAGAAAAACAGAGATGATCGTAACTGATAAAAAGGGCAATTCCAATTACATAAAATAGTAAAGATTTTGCATAAATATTAGGTATATTGTCACTTTTTTTTGCTTTTTTTCATAATCAATTGATTCTTCTGAAAGACAGCACAATTGATTTAAGGTTTAACACAAATATAATCAATGGTTAGAATGGAAAGTTAATGGGAAAAAAAATCTTAGCAGCAAGTTTCTCTGATAATGATCAGATCTCCAAAACATTAAGAACTGATACAAATATATATGAACAAGAGCCATTCTTCAATAGATAAAGGGTCAAAAGATTTTAGGAAGCAGTTTTGCAAAGACAAAAATGCAAGCTATCAACAATCATATGAAAAAAGTTCCAAATAATTAAAAGATGGAAATTTAAACTGAGGTTCTACTTCACACCCATCAGATTAGCAAAGATGACAAAATATAAAAATGTAAAAGGACAATAAGAGGACAGACACATTAATGCACTGTTGGTGGAACTGTGAATTGGTTCAACCATTCTGATAAATAATTTAGAAATATTCCCCAAACATCACTAAATTGTATATATATCCTTTGACCTACCAATACCACTAACTAGGCATATCCTCTAAAGAGATCAAGAAAGAAAGAACCTCTATGTACAAAAATATTTTTAGCAGCACATTTTGTTGTTAACAAAAAATTAGAAACAAAGAATGGCTAAATAAATTATGATGTATGTAACAGAATATTACTGCAAGAAAATTATAAACATGGCATTCAGAGAAACTGGGGAAATCTTATATTAACTTTTCCAAAGTAAGCAAGAATCAGGAGGTCAACTGACACACCGAATACAACAAAAATAATTTTGAAAGACTTCAGAATGCAAAATAGTAATCATTAAAATAATCTAGTACTGGCTAAGAAATATAGTGATGGATGAGTAGAATAGATTAGGTACCCAATACACAGTAGTAAATGACCACAGTAATCTATTGTTTGATAAATCCAAAGATCCAAGCTTTCAGGACAAGAACTCACTATTTGACAAAAATTGCTGGAAAACTAGAAAGCAGTTTGGTAGAAACTATGTATAGACCAACACCTCATACTGTATACCAAGATAAGGTCAAAATGGGTACATGATTTAGACATAATGGATGATATCATAAGAAAATTAGGGGAGCATGGAAAATTGATCTATGGACAAATGAAAAATTTATGATCAAATAAGAGAGAGCATTACAGGATGTAAAACGGGTAATTTTGATTACATTTAATTAAAAAGGTTTTGAACAAACAAAACCAATGCTACCAAGATTAGAAAAAGAGCAAGAAAAAAAAATTTTACAGCAAGTTTCTCTGATAAACATCTCATTTCTCAAATATATAGAACTGAGTCAGAAAAACAAAACTGTCAAACTTATAAGAATACAAGGCATTTTCCAACTGATCAGACTGGTCAAAAGATAGATTTCTTCAGAAGAAGAAATCAAAGGTATCTCTATATGGAAAAATGCTCCAAATTGCTACTGATTAGAAAAATGTAAATTAAAACAACTCTGAGGTACCATCTAAAACTTATCATATTGGCTAATGTGACAGAAAAGGAAAATGACAAATATTGGAGAGGGTATGGAAAAATAGGTACTCATCTACTGTTGATGGTGTTATGAACTGATTCAACCATTCTGGAGAACAATTTGAACCTATGCCCAAAGGGCTATAAAATTGTGCATACCCAGCAACACCAATATCAGGTCTATATTCCAATGAGATCAAAGAAAACAGAAAGGGATATATATGGGCAATAATATTTAAATAAGTTCTTTCTGTAGAAGCAAAAAGTTAGAAATTGAGGGGGATGCCTATCAACTGGGGATGGCTGAATAAATTATGGTATATGATTGTGATGGAATACTGTGCTATATGAAATGACAAGCAGGATGCTTTCAGAAAAACCTGGGAAGACAGGTTTTGAGGCAAAGTGAAGTGAGCAGAACCAGAAGAACATTGTACAAAGTAAACTGTAAATTTAACAAAAATAATTCTGAAAGACTTCAATGACTATACGATGATCAAGAGTCAATCACTTAGCTAATTTCAGCAATGCAATGCTCCAAGCCAGTTCCAAAGGACTTAGGATGAAAAATGCTACCCCCTCCAGAGGAAGAACTGATGTGAGTCTGAATACCGATTTTAGCACACTTTCTTACTCTATTTTTCTTGGTGGTTTTTAAATGTTTTGCATCATTGCACATGTATAATCTATGTCAAATTGCTTGCTTTTTTAAGGAAGGGGCAAGGAAGAAGAGAATTTGAAACAAATTTTTAAAAAGTGTATGTTGGAAAAAGTTTTGCATGTAATTGAGAAAAAAATAAAGAGGGACACTGAAGAAAAAAAGAGGACTTCAGAGCTATGATTAATCTAATAACTAATCATGAATTTTCACTGCTTGGCAGAAAGGTGATGGACTAAAACATATTTTTGGCATAGACAATGTGTTGTTTTGCTTCACTGTAGTTATTGGTTATAAGGCAAGGCCTCTAGTGGAGGGGGTGGTACAGGAGAAATTTTGGATAGTGATGCAAAAAAGAAAGTCAATATTATTATTTCATTTGGTCCTCATAATAACCGTGTGAAGTAAGTGCTATTATTTTCCTCATTTTATAGATGAGGAAACTGAGACAGGTCGCGGTTAAGTGACCTGCCCAGGGTCACAGAGCTGCTAAGTGACTGAAGCTGGATTTGAACTCAGGTCTTCCTGACTCCCAGCCTGTGTGAGTGGACATCCAGCCCCTACCTGAGCCACCTCTAGGGCAGGGACACTCAACACATCTTGAAGTAGCCCATTCTACAACTGAAAGGGGCTTTGATTATTAGAATGCTTCTTTTGACATCAAATCTAAATGGGCCTTTTGGCAAAGTCTACCTGCTACTCCTGGTTCTGCCCTTTGGAACCAAACAGAACAAATCTAGTCCCTTTTGCACAACCATTATCATAGTTCCCTTGAAGCTTCTCTTCTCCAGTGAATCATACCCAGTTCCTTTAACCAGTACAGGTACTAAAGGATTGGAGAAAGGTATAATTAATACACTGGATGATAAGATCCAAAAAGAACTAGACTAGAAAACTGAGCCGAAATTAATATGACAAAATTTGAGATACATCTTTTTTTTAAATTTAAGGATAATTGGGACACTAAAGCACTGTTGGTGGAACTGTGAACTGATCCAACCATTTTGGAAAACAATTTGGAACTATGCCCATAGGGCTATAAAGCTATGCATGCCCTTTATCCCAGCAATACAGCTTCTAGGACTGTATCCCCAAGAGATCATAACAATGGGACAGGGTACCACATATACAAAAATATTTATAGCAGCTCTCTTTGTGGTGGCCAAAAACTGGAAATCAAGGGGATGCCCATCAGCTGGAGAATGGCTGAATAAACTGTGGTATATGAATGTAATGGAATACTATTGTGCTATAAGAAATGATGAACAGGAAGACTTCAGAGAGGCCTGGAAAGACTTATATGAATGATGCTGAGTGAGGTGAGCAGAACCAGGAGAACTTCGTACACAGCAACCACAGAGTGCAAGGAATTTTTCTGGTAGACTTAGTACTTCATTGCAACACAAAGACTTAAATAATTTCCGATGGTCTCTTAAGGCAAAATGCCTTCCACATCCAGGCAAAGAACTATGGAATTCAATCGCAGAATGAAGCAGATCATTTTCTTTTGTATTATGTTTTGTTTTGTTTTATGATTTCTCCCATTCATTTTAATTCTTCTATGCAACATGACTAAGGTGAAAATGTATTTAATAGGAATGTATGTGTAGAACCTATATAAAACTGTATGCCATCTCAGGGAGGGAGTGGGGATGTAGGGGGGAAGGAAGGAGGAAGGGGAAAGGGGAAAAATCTAAGATATATGGAAGTGATTGTAGAACACTGAAAACAAATAAAATAATTTTTAAAAAATGACAGGCAAGATACTTTTGAGAAAAACCTAGGAAGCCTAATAGGAAATGATACAAACTATGCAGAACCAGAACAATGTACACAGTACCAGCAAGACTGTACAATGATTAACTGTGAATGACTTACTTACATATTCTAGCAATACAATTATCCAAGACAATTCTGAGGGGCTTATAATGAAAAATGCTACCCACGTCCAATAAAAGAACTGATGGAGTCTGAATGCAGATCAAAGGATACTTTTTTAACTTTATTTTTCTTTTCAGTCTGTTTTCTTTCACAGCATGACTAACATGGAATTACTTTTTGTATGACTGCACATGTATAATGTATATCAAGTTGTTTTGTACACTGCTACTAGGCCATAGGACATAATAGGAGGGGAAACACAAAATGAGTAAAATGATGCAATACTTTAGAAGACCTGGAGAACAACAGAGAGACAGACAGACAGAATCTACTTTTTTAAATAGCCCCAAAACTTACCTCAGGGGTTGCCTTTGCAGTAGCAGCACCTGGTACCATGCCACTCATTGGCACCAGCCCCACATCCTGGATCTTCAGTGTTTTCTGTAGGAATATAAAAAAAGAACAAAATTTAACAACTGGCATTCCATCCTCTAAGCTAAGTAACTTATGGGAGAAATTTCCTCAAAACCCAGGAAGCTAAGTAACTTATGGGAGAAATTTCCTCAAAACCCAGCATTCTCCCATTAGTGTCAAGGAAAGACACTAATTTAGCATTTACTCAAAACCCAACTCAACAAATATATGGCTCACTCCATTATCTAGGCAGTGCAGCTAGATGGCACAGTGGATAGAGTATTGGACCTGAAGCCAGGAAGATACCCAAATTCAAATCCTGCCTTCAGATTCTCACTAGCTACTCAGCCCTGAGAAAGAAATATGACTTCTCTTAGCCTCAGTTTTCTCATCTTTAAAATGAGGCTAACCTGCCTCACAGGGATATTGCACGATGAAATGAGATAAGGAAAACAACTTGCAAACCTTAAAGCACTATACAAATGATAGTTATCATTACCTTCAATAACTCGTTGAGATCAGAGATTTCCAACAGAGTGAGACCGGCGATGTCCTGTACTAACTGCTGAATCTTAGGAGGGTACTGCTTGGGGGCATTGTCCAGAGTGGCTCCAGCCAGAGTTTCACTTCTTCTTTGATGACAGCTGCTTCTCATTAGCCTCAGGGCACAAATACCCAATAATGGCAGCCTACACCCAACCCCATTCAAACAAGAGACAGTCACTGCCCAGAAAGTGAGCAAGGGGAAATTGTATACAAGGCTTGATCCTGTATTCTCTCTCTATCTACTATAAATATATTTTAGAATCTGGGAGGGACCTTAAAGACCCCTAGTCCAATGGCTTTTGTGTTATAGATCCTTTTGACAGTCTGGTGAAACCCACAGTTCCCCTCTCAGAATAATGTTTTTGGATCACATGCAACCTGGGAGTCAGGTTGAAATTCAGTCTCAGATACTTTCTAGCTGTGTGACCCTGGGGAGTCACTTAAAAAAAAAAAACCTGTCTGCCTCAGTTTTCCTCAACTGTAAAAACAGAAACAATAGCATCTAATTCCAAGGATTTTTATGAAGACAAAATGAGGTTAATACTTGTAAAGGTCTTTGAAAACCTTAAAATGCTACACAGATGTAAAATAAAATATTACTATCAAAGTATAAATAAAAGTGCTATGTAAATAATAACTTTATATAATCATTAGTGAAATATATTGGATTACAAAGGAAACCAATTATGTTGGAATAAAGATGAATTCTTTTTTCCCATCAAAGATCAGAAACCTCCTTAAGTTTTAACATGCACCCCAAGTTAAGAACCTGGTATTCCAACACGCTCGTGTGACTCCAGAGGTAAAAACACAAACTAAAAAACCAAACTAAACCAAAATTAAAATCAGTACCAGCACAGTATCTTACACCCAAGAGGTGCCTAAGGCAGCTAGGTGGTAGAGCCCTGGACCAGGAGTCTGCAAAACTTAAGTGAACCTAATTTCAGGTATTTACTAGCTCGTGACTGGACCAAGTCACTTAATCCGTGTCTGCCCCACGTTTCCTCAACAGAGAAATGAAAATAACAGCACCTGCCTGACAATATTATCATGAGGATCGAATGAGATCAATGCGCCCTTCCAGCTCCCTTACCCCCTTTAAGGACTGGAGAGAACGTGAGAGGTTCAAGGTCACACTGGCGGAGACCAGGACTTGATTTCCAGGACCAGGGGTCCCTAGGGGGTGGGGTCCATCTCCCAGGTGCAAGTAAAGGTTGCCACTCCACTCAAGTAATGGGGGGCGGGAGGGCGGAGCGCGAGCTCCACAATGGGGAGTGGGTTCGGATTGGGGATCTACGAGCGCCAGACTAAGGGGCGCAGGCTCCAGACTGGAGGGAGGGGCAGGGGGGAGACACCGGCTCCCCACTAAAGGCCGCAGGCTTCAAGACAACCCTCTCTCAGCATGGAGCAGCCCGAGGCACCCCTACCAGCCTCATGCCTCCAGGCCGCGCCTCCCACTTCGCCCCAAGTCCCAGAGTCCCCATCCCCCCGGCCCTGGCCCCGGTTCGGGTACCTGGTCTGGAGCAGGGCCGCGGCCCGGAAGCTCAAGCAAGGCCCCCGCAGGGGGCGAGCAGCCGCAGCCAGCATCACGGTGGGCGCGAGAAGGTCACTCACGCGGCTGCACAGGCGGAAGGCGACGCTCTAGCCCGCCCAGAGGCGGCTCTCGCTGACCCGGAAGTGCCGGGGCGAGGGACGCTCTACCCTGGACCTGCCTCCGTTTCGTTGGTTGAGGGTTACCCACGTTCACCAGCCCTCCGAGGAGGCTCCGCGGAAGGGGAGGGAGGTGTTCTTACCCTTGGAGCTTTCCTGGCCGCTGTGCCCCGGCTCCTTTACGAGGCGCTTTGCTGCTAAGTGTTACGTTGAAGATAAAATGTAAGAATAATTTTGTTTGACCTTTTTTTACTTAGCGTATTAAAGTAAATGTAGTAAAAAGTTGGGAATCTGCTGCTTTGGGCAGGTAGCTCAGGCAGCCGTATTTCACCGTGCCAAGTACTGAGCTAAGCGCCGGGAGCGCACCCTCACCCGGGTCACAAATGAGTCCCTGCCCCCGAGGAGCTCGCAGTCTAAGACAGGTGCAAACTGCCATCGATCCGTCCAGTCTTTTAAAGGCATTTGTCTGGTGAGCAAACGCCTACTACGTTGGAGGGACGGTTTCTAATCCCTCGGAGTACCAAGGTGAACTTCCCCTCCCCTTTAAAATAAAGAAAAGAACGAAAAGGGAAATCCAAAGCTCTCGAGGAGCTCACCGCCTAACTGGGGAGACAAAACAAACACCTTAGTTTCTTGTTTTGAAATTCCATTTTATTTTCAGTTCCAGATTCTGTTCCTCCCTACATTCCGTCTTCCACCTGTTGAGAAGATAAGAAAACAAAACCCAACACAAATATGTATAGACAGGCAAAACTCTGGGAGAGAGAAGGACAGGGTCTTCATTGGGAGATTGGATAGCTTGTCTATCGTGCGTGAGTCCTTTGTAACTGTGGTTGGGGATTGCGTTGAAAGGAGTTACTAAGTATCTTTCAAAGTTGACTATCTTTACAATGTTGCTGTTACTGTATACATTTTCTCCAGGTTCTGATCACTTTACATTAGTTTATATGTCTTCCCAGAAACTATCCCCTTCATTTCTTACACGAAAACAATAACCTACCTTCACATACCTTGTAAATGCACATTTCTCTCCTCTAACACCACCACCATTCTGGGCTGGACCCTCATCACCACGTGTGTAAACTATTAACATAACCTTCTGGTTGGTCTCCCTCCTTCAAGTCTTCCCCATTCCATTCTATGGAGGCCATTGCTAGTTTCTTGATCTATGTCTTGCCGCTGGACTCTGATGACTCTAAGCTTAAATCCAACTCACTTGCCAGTCAAGACGTCATCCTCCTAATGTCATTGGCCCTCTTTGAGATGGAAGGACCAACACAATAATATTCCATTAGATTCATATACCATAATATGTTCAGCTATTTTCCAGTTTATGGACACGTCCCTTAATGTTCAGTTCTTTGTCACTCAAAAAGGTATTGCTATAAATATGTGTGTCCTTTGCCTCTTTGATTTCTTTGGGGTATAGATCCAGTGGGGTATAGACTCAGTAGGTCAAAGGATTGTTCAGTTGTGTCTCACTCTTCATGATCCCATTTGGAGTTTTCTTGGCAAAAAAAAAAAAAAAGTAGCTTTTTACATGTAGTTCCCAATTTCTTTTCTCATTGAATTGTTTGACTAGTTCACAGTTCCACCAATAGTGCACTAATGTACCTGTTTTCCACCAGTATTTATCACTTTCCTTTTTTGTCATTTTTTTAATAAATTTTTCATTTTCAACATTCACTAAATTTTTTCCACCTCCCCACCCCATCCCCAAGATGGCATGCAATCCAATATAGGCTCTACATATACATCCTTATTAAATATATTTTCACATCAGTCATGTTGTATAGAAGAATTAGAATGAATGGGAGGAACCATGAAAAAGAAAAAACTAAACAAAAAAAGAACAAATAGTATACTTTGGTCTGCATTCAGACTTCATATTTCTTTCTGTGGATGTGGATGGCATTTTCCATCATGAGTCTTTTGGAGTTGTCTTAGGTCCTTGCATTGCTGGGAAGAGCTATATCTATCAAAGTTAGTCATTGCACAATGTGGCTGTTACTGTGTACAGTGTTCTGGTTCTGCTCACTTAACTCAGCATCAGTTCATATAAGTCCAGGTTTCTCTGAAGTCCTCCTGCTCATCATTTCTTAGAGCACAGTAGTATTCCATTACACTCATATACCACAACTTGTTCAGCCATTCCTCAAATCATGGGCATCTTCTCAATTTCCTTTTTGTCACCTTAACCAGTCTGATGAGTGTGAAGTGCTATTTCAGAGTTTTCTTAATTTACAATCCTCTGGCTTCCTTTAAGTCCCAACTAAAATTCCATTTTTTACAGGAAGACTTTTCTCAACCCCTCTGAATTCTAATGCCTTCCCCCTGTTAACCATTTCCTATTTATCCTATGTATAACTTGATTTCTATATCTTTGTTTTCATGTTGTCTCCCCCAGTAGATTGTAAGCTCCTTCAGGATAAAGACTCTCTTTTGCCTCTTTTTTCCCAGTGCTTAACACAGTACCCATGATGAAGTAGGCACTTAATAAATTTTTATTAACATGGCTATTGATAGCTTGGATTTCTTCCTCAGAAAACTGCCTATTCAGATCCTTTAACCATTTATCAATTGGGAAATCTCTCTTTCTCTGGTAAATTTGACTCCGTTCCCTATATAACTTAGAAATGAGACCTTTATCAGAGAAATTTGCTACAAATATTTCCCCTGTATTTCCTGCTTTTCTTCTAATTTTAACGATATTGTTTTTGGCAAAAAAATATAATTTTATGTAGTCAAAATCACCCATTTTATCTCCTGTGAACCTCTTTTAGCTTTTGTTTGGTCATGAACTTGGATCTGCCAAAATCCATAGTTGCTCTGTAAAGGATATTGATTCATAACAGTGCCTATGTTGGCAAAGCTTATGTCAGAGACTCCCTCCTGACTCAGAGAGGTTGGGTAAACTTTGGGAACCTCTCAATTCTTAGGCTCTTTGCTCCCATCCAATTGTAACATGGGAACTGTAGTGTCTGATACTTTGAGGGGAGCCATCAGTTCCTCTTATAAGTGTCCAGGTTTGTAAGGCTTTGAGGCACAGAAAGGATTTATTTACATAGTAAAGAAGATAAGAACTTATTTTTGAGTTCATAATCAAAAGATTCTGCTGCTAACTAAGCTGTCCTTCCCCGAGGAAAGGGTATAGTCCTTCTGACTTAAAATATTGTCCCCTCCAAGAGGGGGGTCGAATGGGGTTTGCTACTTCACATCCATGTGCAGGGGCACATTGCTTTTTTAATCCGCACCTCCTCCTTAGTTATTGGTTCCTGTAGGTGTCCTACTCTTGCTGTCATCCAATTCTGGCAGGAGTCATCATTGTTCTCTACTTTCCCTTGTGGCTCACTACTGTTCAATTTTCTGCCACCAGATTGTACAAGTTCCTTCCTCTCCAGGGACCACCAGCTCTGGAGCAGCTAGACCTTTAGAGAAGTTTCAGCGCAACCTTAGTTGAAAAGACTATATAGCTCTTTCATGGGTCCAGAGCCAAATGCTTGTGCTATTTAAACCTGTTTTGCTTTAAATTACTCCCAGTCCCAAAGAATAGGAACACCTCTTTCTTAGACTGAAGAAATGAATTTGTTTCCTGCTCCAGATCAGCTCATGGTGATACCATTCCATTTACCTTCTCCTTCCCTCAGCTTTTGGGGGAGGAGGGAATAATCCCACTGGAATTAGTATCCTTCACTAAGTGTTTTGGGGTTCAGGGAGGCCCAGGAGTTGCTTTTTTGAAGTTCTCCAAAAAGGGAAAGGCAAAGAAGATGACTGATCTTAGCATAGGTGTCAGACTCAAAAGGTTGGAGGCAACATACTTCATCTCATTTGGTCTTCACAATAATTGTGCAAATATCTGCATCATCCCCATTTCAGAGAGGAGAAAAGATATTGAGAAGCTAAGCTTCTCCTAAGTCCTCCTCAATCTTAAGTGCCATACCTCTGAGAATAGCCCCTACTTATCTTGTCTCTATCTTTTTGTACATCATTGTTTACATATTGTCGTGCCCTTCAGACCATGAACTCTGTGAGGGCAGGAGCTGCCTTTAGCCTTTCTTTGTAGCCCTTAGCATATCTTATTGTTGTCTTGTAGAGAGAGCACCAAATCATGGGATCATAGATCATCTTGTTTTCATATCCCCAGAGTCTATCACCATGTCTGGTGGATAGCAGGTACTTAATAAATGCATATTGAATAAATTTAGTCCAACTCCCTCTTTGTACTGAGTGAAAAGACATGAAATGACTTGCTAAAGGTCACACTTTAACTTGCTAAAGTTTGAGTGGCAGTCAGATTTGACACATGGCTCTCTGACTTCAAATTCAGTGCTCTTTCTACTCTGACACACTGCTTCATTGGTTCAAGTTCAAATCTTAGCACTACTGTCTCACTGAGTAACTATGAGCAGATCACAACTTCCCTGTACTTAGTCTTCCTTATCTATTATATTCAAATCCATGAATTAATAGAACAGTTAATGCTAGGATGAACTTGTCCTCAGAGGAAAAGGGGGTGAAATCATAAAGTCATAGCTAAATTCTTTGATGACAGGCATGTTATTAGATTAAATTAACTTTTATAAGCTTGCTGGCAAATAGCGTCACACCACGTCTCCTGGAAACCACTAACTAGATGGCCCAGGAACTACTGAGGATCTTAGGCTCAATTTTATGCCCATTTGCCTCCTGTCCTGGGCAGGAGAGCATCATACCAGAAGTTCAATCCACCTGCACACTGACAGGTGTGGAAGCCCCTCCGACAATTCAGGCAGTCCACAGTCATGGAAGAAGCTACCATTGCCCAGCCTACTTTAGGACACAGTCCAACAATGACAAACACACATGAGGACTTAGGGGAAAATATATTTAGTGTTTGAATAGAATGAAAATGGTTAAAATGTCAGAGATGAGCATTTAAAATGCAAACATTTATAATTTTTTCACCCCCACCCATGAATTTTTGCCCCTGCTCATCACCCCAAATATGTACACACTGTTTGCCTCTAGGTCCAAGCAGCTCTAAATATGCTGTGGCTGTGATGGAACCAATCACCACAGCCAAGATTCAGTCTTCACAGCCTCTAAAGGCAGTGAAGACTCAACCCAAGCTGAAGATAGGGTGAATTGGGGGGGAAGTAAGGTACCCATCTAAAATGCATTAAAAAGGGCAAGTTAAGAGCACGCCCACATACAAATACCCAGTGCAGACCATATTGCTGAGAACCAACATATCGCAGTGATTGATCCTGGAACTTCAGAAATCAGCCTCACAGCAGAATGTGATATTGTTCTCTGGTCTACATCACGGCCGCCCTAGGTTACAAGGAGCTAAGACTATAAAGGCCACAAAGAAAGAAGGCTCACTTGAGTGGACTACTGCACTAAGGTAAGTAGGTAAGGGTGGGGAGAAGAATCAGTGGACACCACTGATTCCCTCCTAAGAGGTTATAACTGTGTACTTGTTTACCAATGAAGTGTACAAGCCAAGGCATAGAAAATTATGCCAGGTCAATGACCTTTACACCCTGAAATTGCAAAGTCAGAGGTATCTGGAGAACACTCGTGGTCTTTTGGATGGAATCTTTGGCAAACTTAGGTGCAAAGGCTCTGCTGGACCTCAGTCTTGACCCAAGTCACTTCTCACTGGGATTCCAAAGTTTAATCGAAGTTGCTCCAAGAAAACAAAGGTTAAAATGGTATGTGGTACCAGGCGGATAGCAGCAGGAAATGTACCCTGAAACAAGAGGGGAAAAAGATGAGGTGGAGGCAGGAGTGGGTGTTCAGGGATGTGAAAGAATCCTTGATACTAATCTTGGGGACCTAGACCTTTCAATGGCATAAAATGAGGCTGCTATGACCTACCTGTAGAATTATACGAGGTATCTAAGTCTTAAAATAAAATATAAAATTCTCAGCCTGGCACTTAAAGCCTTCCATAATATAGTTTCCACCTACCTTTCTAGTCTTACTGCATATCCCTCCTCTTGAACACTCTTTCTCTCATTGAAACTAGCTGGCTAGTCAGCCTCCCACCTCTGTGCACAAGTCAGCATTCATGTCTAGAATTGACTTGATCCTCACATCTGTCTCTTAGAATTCCTGTTTGTTTTGTTTAGGTATTTCTCAGTTGTGTCTAAATCTCTGTGACTCCTTTTGGGGAGGGGGGGGGGGTTTCTTGGCAAAGATAATGGAGTGCTTTGCTATTACCTTTTCCAGCTCATTTTACAGATGAGGAAACAGATGAGGCAAACAGGGATAAGTGATTTGCTCAGAGTCACACAGCTAGTAAATGTCTGAGAATTCTTAGGTTCCTTTAAAACACAGCTCAGTTAACATATTCTACTCTAGGTCTCACTCCTTTCCTCACTTTCCTCCACCTAATTCCTCTCCTCCCCTCCCCACCCAGTGATTAGGATGCTCTTCTTCTTGAAATCATTTTATATAAACTTACTATGTATGTTATATTATCCCAGTAGAAAGTAAATGTATTTCTAGCTCTTAGTGCAAGGCTTTGTAGACCTTTAATAAATATTTGTTGAATTGAATTCAACATAGGAAACTCTGAACCAGATTACAAACTATATTGTGTGTGTATGTTAATATATATATACATATATATACACATACACACATATATACATACACACACACATACATACATTGAAGTGGATTGCCTAAAGCACGTAGAGGTTAAGGAACTGCTCAGGGTCACACAGCTAGTATGTGCCAGAGACAAAGATCTGAACTAAGCTATCCACTAAACTAGCCTGCCTCTAATTTACTTGTTGCAGTATACCTCTGGGCTAACTCCTCAACTCAGACCTGCAAATTAGTTCCTCCAAAGAATAGTGATTTTCATAGGTTTCAAGATACCATATGTATCTATGGCACTAAAATGAGCTCCTATAGGTGAGCTAATTTTTAACAGTCAGCCAGAAAGAGTCTTCTGCATAGATATATTTAGTTTAAAGCAGGCCTGTACAACCTGCAGCCCCTGGGCCACTTATGGCCCTGTAATGGTAATTTAAATGGGAAGATCTTTGCCATTCATTAATAGGTCACATGGACATCTGAGTCACATGGAACCTGTGGTGGTAGGAGCTTGCTGAACAGGTGGAACAGGAAGAGTGGAACAGGAAGAGGCAGGGCTGAGAGGAAGTTAATCCTGAGAGCAGTCAGAGCTAGGAAGGAAGCAGGCAGTTGGCTAGCATGAGTGAGAGAGCTTGTTTAAGGGAGTTGGTTTGTTGGAAGCCTAGCAGGTGAAAGACTTGGGACTGGTGTTGTCCTCTGCATTGTTATTATATCTAGATTTTTGTGCTGTGATAGATTTGGCTCTCTGGTGTCTGAATAAATGTTTTGGTTCTGTCTTCCGTGTGTAGAGTCTGTTGTATTTCACAATTCAGAATTGAGTTGGGATACTCATGGCTGCTGTAGGCACTGTGAATAGTGCATTGGTGCTATAGGCCCACAGCCTGGGCTGCTGGCAGCATGCCAAAAGATTTCTTCTTCATACAAAGGATGTTTTCCTCTACATGTTCACAGGCTGCCAAAATCCTTTGGCATGCCACAAGCTCCAGCTGCCTGGTTTAAAACAAAGGCATTTATTACTAAGATGACAAAGTAAGAGTACAAATTATAAAACTGTTGCCCCTCCCCTTAAATCTGAGGGACATTCTCCCACCAATACACACCTCGCAGTGGGGAAAATGAGAATAAACTTTGAGTACAATTGGTAATGAGGCATATACACAGAGAACACATGTGACCAGAGAAATTCATGCCTCTGGTACTGCAATACTCCAACATGCTTTCTTTCCCCATGGAGTTTGAGAGCTGCTTCCTTCCCAGAGCACTGAGACCACTGTCTCTTCTGGGTGAGCCACTCAGATGGGATCCTCAGCTTTGCCCCTCTCTATAGCTTGACTCTGTAGCAACAACTCAAGCTGCTTTCTGCCTTAAATGTGACTTGCTACATCTGGGTTTGTCATGTTCCTTGCTAGTGTGGCATCTTATAATGCATCAGAAGTTCTATTAACAAATGCCATGGCAGATGGGTGAGGGAAGGAAAGGAAATGCCCTCTGCTGGAGAACAAGGGATTAAGGGACCATACTCCACAGAACTGCTGTCTTGAACTGTTTCCACCACTCAGATTCTTGTGTTGCTCTCAAATGCTAGGCTGTCCTTTTAAGGGCCACCCAGTCATGGTTAATCATTTCTCATTGGTTTTTCTCTTTCTACCAGACCTTTTCCATACCTCACAAAGGGATAAAAGTCATACAAGTCTTTGCACTTAGTTTGACCATTTATTGTATGACCTTTGTTTTCTGTAATTACATCCTGAGCTGGGGGCTTAGTCAGGTACCAACTCCTCCCCACCCCAAACACAAGTAAAAAAAGTCAAACAAAAAACTAAGTAGGCAAATAAAGAATTGGTTAGCTCTTCCTTCCTCCTTCACAACCTTATTCCATCAGTTATCTCCTCCCTCCTCTTGCTTTTTTGAATACAAATATACCTTGGGAAAAAATCTTCCTTTAAATATACTTCTCCCTTGGGTTACAGTCCTTCCACAGCCAACCTTCCCAAAAGGTTGACCTACATTCACTACATCCATTTCCTTGCTACCTCTCGATTCTTTAGAGCCCTAGAGTTTGGCTTCTATTCCTACTGGTCCATTGAAACTGACTCTTGAAAGTCACCAGTGGCTTTCTAATTGCCAAAATAAATAATTTTTTCCTCCTTGTCCTTTTCTGTAGCAATTTATCACACCTTCACTTTTTCCTGAAAATTTGCCCTCTTGATCACCATGCTCTAGGAGAATCCCAACTAGTTCTTCTGCTACTTCTCTGTTTCTTCCCCTTCTTTAGTTTTTCTTGACTCCTCTTTATCCTTCAGTCTCCTAAAGGTAGACCCTCCCTAATGTTCAATTCTTGACTTTTCTTCTCCCTAGGAACCCTATTCCTCAGAGAACATATACATTCTCACATTGTCAGATAGTGTTTTTATGTGATGACCCCCTCTATCTCCTATCCCTGACTTCTCAAGTTCCAGTCCAACATTGCCAGTTGTCCACTGGATATTTCCACTTGGACATCCAGTTGTCACCTTCAACTAAGGATATCTAAAACAAAACTCAATGCTTTCAAAACAGTTGCTCTTTCTGACTTCCTGTTTCTGTCACTCATACTGTCACTCAGTCTGACTCACTTTTACCTTATTTCTCTACAACTCCCAGTCAGTCACCAAATTATGTTAATTCTTCACATATTTCAAATCCTCATAGGATCAAAGAATTTAGACATGGAAGAGACCTAAGAGACCAACCCCTTCATTTTGTAAAGCAGGAAAAATTGAGGCCTGGTGTGGCTAAGTGACTTGCTCAGAGTCATACTAAGATAAGATTCAAACACAGTTTCTTAAATTCCAAATCCAGTATTTTAAAACTGATGATAATGGATAACATTAATATAGCTCTTTCAGGTTCCAAAGACACTTTACTAGCATTATCTTATCTGACAAACTGACTTGAAAGGTAGGATCTGTTATCACCCTTTTACAGATGATAAAACTGAGGCTCACTGTTTTACAGCTAATATGTCTGAAGCAGAATTTTAACCCAGGTCAACCTGACTCCAAGTACTCTGTCCACTATGCCATGGTGCCTTCTATTAATCTGTTTCTGTCACTATCTAGTCTGCTATTATCTGGTGCCTGATCTTCTAATTGGTACAGTTCTAATTCCTCCAGTCCATTTTATATACTTTTGTCAGATTCATCTACCTGAAACATTATTCTACAAATAAGTTACTCCACACAATATAATCTTTCAGTGGCTTCCTCCTGCCTACATGATAAATTCTAATCTCTATCCTCTTATATTAAAAGTCTGCTACAAACTGGCCCTAATTAAGGTAGCTTTCCAATCTTATCCTTCTTCCCTACTAGTTCCCTAAATAAACTTTCTACTCCTGTCAAGTTGGTCTGTTCCCTATATCCTGAACATTTTCTAGGCATTCCCACCTCTTCAACTTTGCTTATGGTACACCTCCCCTGGAACTATTATTATTATTGAGCAGCTAGGTGGCACAGTGGATAGGGTGCCAAGCCTGAAGTCAGGAAGAGTCCTCCTGAGTTCAAATCTGACCTCAGACCCTCACAAGCTGTGAGGCTCTGGGCAAGTCACTTAACCCTGTTTGCCTCAATTTCCTCATCTGGAGAAGGAAATGACAAACCACTCCAATATCTTTGCCAAGAAAACCCCCCAAAAGGGATCACAAAGAGTCGTGACTGAGTAACAATTATTATCAAAGCTAGTATATAATACTTTAAGGTTTGCAAAGCACTTTACAAATATTATTTCATTTGATCCTAATCACAACTGTAGGAACTAGGTGCGATTATTCCCCCATTTTAAAGAGGAGGAAACTAAGGAAGACTGAGGTTAAGTGACTTACTCTGGGTCACATAGCTAATGAGTGTCTGAGCCCTAATTTGAAGTTCTTCCTGACTCCAGGTAAGCACTCTATCCACTGTGCAACCTAGCTGCTACCCTGGAATGCCATTTATTTCTGCTTATCCAAATGTGATGCAGTGTGCAACAGAGAATAAAGGGCTATCCTTGGAGCTAGGAGGCACTGGGTTCACTGCCTTTCATACAGAATAGTTATATGACTGTGGGAAATTCTAAGACTGTAAGTTAGAGGTGAGTTACCAATTTGCAGTGGTAGTGGAGTTTCCACAGAGTTCCCTACACCTATAAAATTATGGGTCTGTCCCAAACTCCCCAGGGGCAACAGTAGATGGCACAGTAGATAGAGCGCCAAGCTTGAAGCCAGGAAGACTCATCTTCTTGGTTCAGATCTGGCCTCAGACACTTACTAGTTGTGTGACCCTGGGCAAGTCACTTAACTCTGTTTACCTCAGTTTCCTCATCTGTAAAATGGGTTGGAGAAAGAAATGGCAAACTACTCCATCATATCTCTGCCAAGAAAACCCCAAATGGGATCAGGAAGCGTCAGACAAGACTGAAAAACAAAAATAACTGGCTAACAACAACATTGTGCAAAGCTTTGTGCTAGGTGCAGGGCATGTATAAACAGTACCTGCCCTGAAGAAATGTTCATTCTGCCTAGGTGGTGGCAGGATACAACACATATTCAAAACAAATAAATTAAGGCTGTCCCCAAAGTTTTAGTGGCTTTTGGGGACACGCTGTACAAGGTAATTTGACAAGCATGAGACTGCTATTAGGGGGTCCCCTGAACTTGTCTTTTTGAGTTGCCATGTTTTCCAGAAACACTGGATCCAGAGCATGCAGGAGGCCCTGAATGTGTCAAGGACAAAGCTCCCCCTAAGCTGACATAATTGCACCTCAAGCTGGACTCCTTGTGTGTCCTTGGGAGACAAGACAGGCACCAGCCAGTCTGTGATAATGCTTGTGCAACTAGGATCCTTTGCAGGTAAGCAGACCCTGCTATCTTCACGGTCCAGCAGTTTCCAAGGTAAGAGAATGAGGCTTTTGCCATCATCTTGCTCCTCCCCATGGGGAGTGGTTTTGTCCTTTTTCCCATCTTTGCAGCACCATTTCCCCTCCTGTGTCACACCCCCTCCCTGGTATCCTCTTTCCTTTGTCCCACAATTATAAAAATGTACACGTCTGTAAAGACTGGAAACCCACTGGATTCCACATGCATGATCATTTTTCTTGTAACAAACCTAGTTTTCATGTAAGTCTCATGACTTTGTGATTATCTACTGATACAATGAAAAACAGGTTTTAATTTCTGAGGGCGCGGGGAAAGATATGATTATCCCTGGCACTGAAGGTAAATGGCTATTTGTTAATTCATTTTTAAAATAAATCTTTGCTGATAGCTTTTGTTTTTACATCATCTCATTAATTTAAATTCTATTTAGTGACACCCTTTGATCCAATAAGCATTTATTAAGCACTGGAACAAAAAGATAAGTTTGCCTGGGGCTAAGAAGATGGTGTGACCATAACTGACAAGCAGGGATTGGATGGTTACTAAAAAAACATTACAAGCTTTGGAGACTTTGTATGAAACTTAGATCCTTAGATCCTTAAAATTTTTCTGTTGAACTTTTTAAAAAAATGATTCATCAGCTCTTGTCTGACTCTTCCACAGAGTAGGGCCCTTTTCCCTAAAATCCTACCAATGACAAGTCCTTAAACCTCTTAAAAGAATAGGTACCTTGTAAAAAGCCAGAGGTCCCAATTGGGCGGTCTTTAATACACAATGAATGATACCCTGGAAGAGACAATAAATACAATTTCTCAAAGATAATATATTCATATATATACCTTAGTCCCTGTGTAGCTCCTTCCCCTCAGCTTTATGGTCTGTGTTATAAACAAAGCCAGGCAAGTTAGCATTTTTTTTTAAGAGAAAGGTTTTCCACTGACTAAGTGGAAAAAATTGAGATGATCCCTAGCACCAAAAAAATAATCTATGTTAATTCTTTGATTTTGTAGTAGTAAATGACATTTGAGAGGACAGGTCTTTAAGAAAAATGAAATAGCTCTATGAACTCACATCATAATCCTGGGCATTCATCATTCGAGTCTTGAGCACATCCATGGGCTGACATAGCAAGGTGGCACATAAACCCTAGGGAAAGGAAGAACCTCGAGATTATAGGGAGTAAAAGATTTCCCTTGCCATCTTCCATTGGTCCTTTCTTCTTAGAATATTCTAGGCATTTTCCTCATTTAAATCTCTCAATGCCTTAGCAAACCAGAAGGTACCAGCAAGGTGCCTGGGAACCAACGGATAACTCAATGGATGAATATGACTTATTGCATTGTCCACCGCCTTCTGTTTCAGAAATCAGAGCATTATGGTTATTCACCAGAGCCTACCAGGTGTTGATTTTCAGCCCCAGGAGAAGCTGCTTCTGTCCAGGAGCAGGTTCTACTCTCAAAAATTTATGTCCCCTTCCCACCCATGGCATCAAGAAACACACAGTTGTGTTTTGGTGTTTGTTTGGGGGGAGGGGTGGTATTGCTGATTTGATCACCTTCTCCTAATAGCTCTGCATCCTCAGCTTATTCAGTATGTGCAAGGAATATGGGAGTGAGCATCTGGAAGGGTGAATGGACTGGTGGCCACCCAATAAAGCAGTTGTACTCAACACAAAAAATGACTACTTACACATCAAGTAGCAAACATCTGACTGGACTTGGTGCTGTTCAGTATAGGAACTAAGATTACAAGGGAAATTAACACCACAAACATGCACGAGGAAAGAATAAAGAAATCTTGACCTTGTGAGAAACCTCAAATGATAAAGGAGCAAAGGCTTACTTATAGTTAGAAGTCCTAATAGGAGTTCAGTGGCATCAGACAATCCAAATTTGCACAGCTAAGTCTATGCTTTAAAGATGAAATAGCTATCGTGTCAGTGGATATATAGAAACTTTTCCAAGTCCAAGTAAGATGGCAGATCAAACTTATTCAATATCACTTTAAATTCTTAGGAGGGAAAACCTGGTAAAAAGGAGACAGCCCACAGAAGGAAAGGTGGTTGTCAAAAAATACAGATATGATGAAAGGGAACACTGACTAAGAGAGGGAGTGGGGACAAGGGGAGGGGGAGGGAAAGGGAGGAGAGGAAAGGAGAGAGGGAAAGAGAAAGCAGGAGAGAGCAGGGGAAAGAGCGCGAAGGAGGAAGGGAGAGGAACAGAAAGAAGGGAGTGAGAGAGGGAAGAGGAGAGACAGGGATGATATGACCCTGACCCAGAATTCTAGCCAGTAGCTTGCTATTGATTAACAGAAATTAAGATATTCCATTTCTCTGGTTCACTGCTGCTTTATCAGGATAAATTCAGAAAAGCCAAAATCCAAGGTACTTCATTCCTTCTTACAGCTACATTAAGCCACAGCTACTGCACTAGGCCCCAACTTGAGGAATGTTCAGCAGAGGACATCAGGGAGGAGCATGAGACCAGTCAGAGATGCTTGAAACTTTAGAGCTCTTTTTTTTTTTAAAAACTCTAGTTAATATAGAGACCAGGTTTCCCCGGTGATACAAAAGAGGATCCGGTTTTGTTTTTTTTTTTTTTGTTACTGGTAGATAGTCATAATAAAGGAATGTGATTCAGGTTCTACCCTGGGCCTTTTCTCCTTGCCTTAACTTTATCTGAATACAAATCAAACAGGATCTTCCGGAGGAAGATGGATTTTAATACCCCAGCCTCCACACAGTTCCAGTGGATATTTTGGAGGGCACAGTTTCCAAAGTAGGCCACAGGATCATAATCAGTATTGGAATACAAAGAATTTTCTAACCTTGAGATATTTGTTTGGGAATAGAAACTTAGAAACAGGACTTAACCCAGTACCTCAAAAACAAAACAAAACAAAAACCCTAGCATTCGGCTTCTTTTTTGTTGACTTCCTTGTTAAGTGGGGAGACTCATAACCACAAGTTCTACATTAAAAAGGCTGTAGCTCTCCCTAGCAAGACTTTCTAGTTATCCTACCAGATGGTAATGGAGTAACATTTCATTGACCATCAAACTAGAGGAGATGCACAGCACAGAAACATCATGTCCCGCAGAAATAATATCAAAGAGTAGTGAAATGAGAGGCAGCTGTGAAGGGTTTGAGGGGTGAATGCTAGGGTCATATGTGCCCCAGTCACACATACCCTGTTGTATCTGTGGGTTTCTGGTCTGTGCCTCTGTGTTCCCTGGTCGTGTGTACTCTGTACCCATGAGCTACTCCATATACCTCATACATGCATGGGGGAGGGGTGTGAAGTCTTCTCGTATCCCTTTATCTGCCGTGCTGTTAATGAAATACCTTTTGTTCTGAACTGAATCATCTGGCTGCTGGATAAAAATACAAAAATTTTGGGCTTGTGGCCGATGGTTTTGTATGAGTGTTGACCGAAGAGTATCTTGAAACGGGGATAACTTTTCTGTGTATCTCAATGAGAAATGAGGTGCCAATGGTACTGTATTCATATTTCGGGGGAGATTTCTCCATAGCATACTAACCATTCTAGAAGTTTGTATACTGAGATAGCATATCCCACATGTGAATTCTACTACACATACAAGGTCACATAGCTTCATGAATATCACTTAGAGCTTTAAAAAAAGCAACCTACAGCAATGAAACTGGCTATAATGTGGGTGCTGAGACTGTCTGAGAATGAAGTCCAGGTGAGCACCAGTTGCTTGATTTGGTCATAGCAGGATGCCTGCAGGAGGAGATTGAAATCAAGAGGAACCATGTCAGCAACTTCAAACCTCAAATGCAGCAGCATTTTATGCCTGTTCCTCTCTATCACCTGTTTAGCAGGAACTTTGCACAGAAGCTTAGCATGAGCCCAGCAATACCTGTATCCTAGGGCACCTTGGACAGAAGTCTGACTTTGCAGTCAGGAGAGTCACATCTGAATCCTAGCCCTGATAGCTACTGGCTGTGTGGTTATGGACAAATTGCTTGATCTCCCGGAGACTGTTTCTTCATTTGTAAAATAGAGATAATACTTGGATTTTCTCTCTTGCAGGAAAGCCCTTTATCAATCTTAGGGCGCATAGTAAATGTAAGTTAATGATTATATATTTCATCTCACCAAACCCTTTTCCCTGAGGCAACAGTTCTGAACACTTTCTTTCAAATCTGTGACTATAAAGTTTGTCAATAGGATTCAATAGTATTTTTACAGTTTTAAAGGAGAGACTTACATTGAAATAGTCTGAGATTCTGTAATAACTTCATTTCTAGCCTCTTTCCATGTCACTCTCACACCCCATAGATGGAGTTAAAAAGCAGATAGTTGAAGATCTGGGGGAAGGAACATGTCCTACCTGTCCCACCGTCATCAAAGCCCCTCGACCTGATGCCAGGGTAGCACCGGAGAATAATGTCGAAAATCCCTCTGGAGGAAAGAAGAGGGGTAGGGAAGCAGATGGAATGAAACTGAGAAAATTTGGACCGAGGGTTTATAGGCCCAGTTCCAACGTGGACAACTACCCTGAGAGCCTCCAAAGTTAATTCACCTCCATGATTCATTCAACAAACTTCATTTAATAGTGCAGGCAATGTATAAGGATTCCAAGGTGGGTGCTGGTATAAAAAGATAAAAAGCGACCTGGGGATCTCCAGCACTCCCTCTTAGAGAATCCTAAGCTCCATTCAATTCAATTCAATTTCAGTAGCCATTTATTAAACTCCTTATAGGTATTAGGCACTGCAGGTACAAATATGACCTGGTCCCCGTCCTCCAAGAGCTTACTTTCCCCATTAAGGAAAGGAGTATATATACAGAAAAGTAAATACAAGACATAAGTTAAAAAAAAAGTCATGCTCCATAGGCCTTTTCTTATCCCCTTCATTATTTGTCCTCTTTCCCTCCTCAAATTTTTTATGTGTATACTTCTGTGTTTACATGTTGCAGCCCCTCCACAGAATGTAGGCCCCTTGAAAGCAGATACTGTTTCGCCTTTGTGTCCCTTAGAATGATTACTTGCATATTTTACTTTTGGGGTCTAGACCTATAATGAAGATACAGAACAACAGTTCTCCACCCTCCCATAACTCAGGGTCTTATAGAATTGCTTGGGGGCCCTGAGGGTTTAGGTGACTTGTCCAAAGGCTTGGAGCTGGTATATATGAGAGGCATGGCTTGGGCCCAGATCGTCTTAATTCCAAAGCCAGACCTCATTCTACTACTTCATGTTGCCTCTCAGCCTGAACATAATAGCTGCTTGTTAGATCATAGGAAAATCCTAAACTATGTGCCCCTTATTTCAAAAGCTTTATTTTGGTGAGTACCCAGGACTCACTTTGTTCTAATAAATGTGATTCAAAAAACAATAAAAACAACAATAAACATCTATTTTTCTTCCCCTTTAGGAGAGCCTACCTTCCTTAATTACACGAGTTATCCCATTCAGCACATGAGAATAACTATAGGATAGAAAATGCTTTTATTATACAGATGCATGCGTGCATACACACAGTTATGTCTAAAGGACTGGTTATTTAGCTTGTAGGTTTTCCAATCTCTGCTTTTTCCTTTTTGCAACAACCCTCTTGGGTATTATGGGAAAGGCTAAAGTGGAATTCATTGATCATCTGTGGATTTCCTTTTTCCAGGCTATTTCTATTTCCTTACAAGTCCAAATTATTCCTTTTCACATCCCTAGTCAAAGGCAGCACATTTCTTGGGGAATTACTTCCATCTGGTAATAGCAAGACTTACTGCTGTTTATCTCAGCAGAACTGTGGGACTTTTTTGCATGGTTTGCAGGGCACGGATCAGCACATTCATTTGCAGCTTTCATCAGATTCCTATTTTTCAGGCTTTCATTCCTACCAGGTGAGATTTCTTTCCTCACATCAACCAGCAAAAGTTTCATTGTCTGGTATATGCCTTCTGCTGGGCACTTTGCCACAGTGGCCTGGGGGCAAGGCTCAGCATCCCTGGGACTTTAATGCCAGCTAGGAGGAGATAGCAAGGAAATATAATCCTGCCATAGTATGTTTAAGAAGACTGGACCATGAATCTGTTAGCTCCATATCTACTCCCCAAAACACTAAGGACTAGCTCTGAGTTTAAATGATCATTCAAAAGATCATTAGCCTTGATGTTAACTTCAGCTGGACTTTGGGCTTCAGTTTGGGCCTTTCCAGTTCAGAGCTTCTATGAAGTATGAACTCAGTCCCTCTCCTTTGCAACTTACTTCCTCCTCATGTGAAATGGCATCTTCACATCATTCTGCATCCTGCTTCCAAATAAGATCCAACGATTAGAAGGGCTGACCACCCTTGTAGGACATAGGGATGTGAGAAGGTTCAGAGGAGTAGAGATGCCAAGGGGAAAATGGTAGTGGGAAGGACTACCCAGGCAAAGAAGAAAAAGAAAAGAGAGGGAAGGCAATGGGAGATGTGACTGACCTAACATTCACCATTTCTGCTGGGCTCCCCAGAAACCCGCCAATGAAACCTAAAACCAGAGGGAAAATTTACAATCCTGTTTCATATTCCATTCAAGTCCAGGGACTGTTCACTCTCTCTGCTCTAATGGTTTCTTACTTCCAATAGTCCTCTCAAGGGAAATGGACAACAGCCCTTAACAATCCTTTGCTTCTCAGGCAGGCTGGCTCCTCCCTGTCAGCCCCAAGCTCAGCTCATCTTTACTCACCTCCAAGGGCTGCCATATATACCTTCTGGTAGAAGGCCAGGTGCTGTTTCTGGTTGTGTTTCACATGATCCCGCAATGAGTGATAGATGGCAAATCGAGTCGAAGAATAGGTCAGCTGATAAAAAGAGGGAAAGTTTCAAAGAGAAGGATGTCTCAGGCAGCCAGAGAAATCTTAAGTAGCAGTCCCTAGATCCCACTGCCTGGGGGTGAACAGGAAAGATTTAAAAGAACAAAAACCAAAAGCAACCCTCAAAGCTACAGCATCTGTTAACATTTATTATATGCCAAGCGTTGATTTAGTCCTGGGGATACAGAGACAAAAAGGAACTTTCAAAGAGCTTATATTTTATTGGGTGGGGAAACAAGACTTGGAGATATTAATCAGTCAATCAACAAACATTTGTTAAATGCCTACTATGTACTATGAGGCGCTGGGGATAGAATGAGGAGTTGAGAATTAACAGCCAAATCTATAGATGTCTTCCTAGAGTTAGTCAAAACTCTGTGGTACTGACAGTCACAATGTCAACTGGGTTGATCACTTTCTGGACCCAGGTTGGATTAGATCAGAGACAAGATAGTTGGGGTCCCCATCTATCACCTACCTGTCTACAGAGTGAGGCAGAGAGTCCACTGTAAAGTGCCATAAAGCCACTGACGCTAATCACTCTCACCACTGTGCCAGCAAAGCCAATATTTGCTTTGTGCTGAGTCTGAAGATGGACCTACACCAGGGAGACAAGTGGGGATGAACATGGGGGTGCGATGATACAACGAGCTGCTGCATTGTGGGGTACCTGATAACATGGAGAGGAGCTAGGGTTCCTAAATCTTGTACCACCAGAACATAAGACTAAGTGGATTCCATCCACATTGGAAATCCTTCAAGGACAGACCCAGAAAAGGGACTGTATGCCTTTGATCTGAGGACCAGTCTCTCTAACTTCAGAGAGGTACATCACCAGGTTAGCTAGGGTCAAGGAGGTAGGTATGAGGAAACTGTCCAGAGGACCTCTGGAAGACCACCCCCCAGCTTGTAGCAGACCTGCAACCTGGGATGGTAGAGAAAGTACTCACATTAAAAAAAAAATCACAATAGGCTTGCACACTATAGATTTAGACAGCAACCAACTGAGTCAGGCAGGAGAACGTGCATCTCCTGATAGAAATGTCTTACTGCTTATTTAGGCAGTAGTGCACTAAATATATTGGAAGACTCACTCAGAGGCCACATTACACTGAAGGTGGCTCATCTGTAGCAGCATCTTTAGGTAAGCATAACTCCTTGCATTAAACAGTAGGGGCAACAGAGGCTTCCACCATATTCAAGATGCAAGCATGCAATACGTTAAATCCCCTGCATGTACTGAATCATCAATTTAGAACTACAAGAACTCATAGGATCACAGATCTAGGTTCTCCTTCTTAACTGGACTTTATTGCACACTCTCCTGCTTAGAGATACAGCTATAATATCCCCTGGGAAGTCACACCTCTTTTATTTTGTGTGTTTGGGGGGAAGGAGAGACTACACCCTTTTCCTTTGGTGGAGATTATCTGTTGATTTCAATTTATGTCTCTGGATCTGGCTAACGACATCATTTTGTAAAATGTTGTAGGCTGACTTTGGGAAGTTCCTCTTTGGGGAATACCTGAGCTGATGAGGTCACCATTTCACACCAAGGGTAGTGGGTGGATTGTTGGTGAACAAAAAGTAAAAATATTCAGGTATCCCCATATGTAAGTTCCAAGGCAGAGGAAAAGGCTGCAGTTAGCCCTCCAGAGAAGGAATGTGGAAATCTTGAAGAAGGGAGTCTATTTTAGGATAAGAGGAAAAAGATTCTGGTGGGGAACATGAACGGGTAATCCAACCCACTTACTCATTTTACAGAGAGGAAACTGAGCTCCAGAGAAGTAACTTGCCCAGGTTCACAAATTGGTAGGATTGTAAATGCAAGTCTTCCTGACTTCAGATCTTGTACTCAATGCAAGTCTATGGGGCCATGACCATCTATCTGAGAGGAAAAGGGAATGAGGACATCTAGAAAAAAAATTCAGAAAGACTTTGGGCAGTGACTGAAAAACTAATAGTTGGTGCAATGAAATTAAGTTAGTAAATAGTTACTGAGCACATTTCAGTAGCTGTGCTAATGTTCAGGTTTTTCAGATTTTTGCGTCTGGATCTGTGACATCAAAGGAGGGGAACATTCAGATGAGGAAGCTGACTGATGCAGACACTGGTCTGCCACATCTCATTTTAGAGATCAACGAGAAGTTAATTATGTCACAACACAGTTATGTGTCACAGGCAGACCTTCCTAAATCTAAGGCCAACCTTCTCATCTGGGGCAATATCTGCTTTAAATCAAATAAAACATTTATTTATTTTTTAAAGAGGATCTAGAGAAACAGAACAGGATAGGACCAGGAAAGAAAGCAGGATTTAAGAATGGATTCCATCCACATTTAATCAAAAGCAGGAAGCTTATTACGTTGTTAGGGAACTTTGGTCAGAGATGGGGACCTCTTGCTTGTTAGGAGGACATAGCCAGGAACCTTTCACTAGAAATTTTTCATTTTTTTTACACCTTAAGGCCTCGAGATTACATGTGGGCCTCTAGGTCCACAAGTGCATCCCTCTGACAGAATCCAAACTTCACAGAACAAATCCCCTTAATAAATGGATTTGTTCTGTAAAACTTGAACTTAAGTCAAAAGGCAGTACCCAAGGATCTAGAGGGACATATGTGGCCTCGAGGTTGCAGGTTCCCCAACTCCTGCCTTAGGCAATGCTTTTAAAAACTCCCTCCAGCTTCTTGTATGAACTCAGCAGGAGTAAAGGGAGAACTCCAGGAACAGTGGTCCTCCAGGTGCAGCTCTGGAACGGGGTAGAGCACACATATCCTCTGGAGACAGTGGGGTAGAGTTTACTAGGGCAATGTACTGGAAGCAAGACCTGAGTGTGAGTCCTGGCAATTACACTCCTGGCTTTCTCATTCTAGAAAGAATCTGGAATCTACAAATTTGTAATTTTTCATATTTTGATAACTGTGCTACAAAATAATTGGTTTCCTTGGTAATCTTAAGAATTGTAGGCATTTAGCAATGTTATTCTAAAAAGGATGCCAAAGAAATGATTCGGGGACCCCCCCAAAGACTGGAGTACTGGATAGGGTCGTCTGGAATGAATGAACAGACTCAAGCATTATTTAAGTCAAGGTGGCAAAGGTTTCTTTTAATGCCATACTGGGAACAGAGCTCCTTAGGGAACTTGCATTCCCTAAGGAACTTGCAATTTAATAGGAATGTTGCTGAAGCTTATATAGGATAAGTAGCAGATTATAGGACAGATATGCTAATGAGGTGATAACTCCCAACTATGGGCACAGGCATCATTCACTACTGGAAACCAAGGGAAGAGGTTTCTCAGAAGTGTATTTTTGGTTTGTTACGTCTATAGCAAGATAGTTTTGAGAATTGATGTCTTTAGCTTGGATTGAATATGATAACTTTGGGAATCAATACATGATAATTCTGTGGTCACAAGATAGTCTTATTTTTACAAGAGAATTTCTTCAGATGTCAGCTTGTTCTTGTGATGGGGAAAGACTGTTTTACTGGGGCCCACCCCTGAGTAATTGTGTGGAAAGGTAGTTTGTCTCATTGGGGCCCGCTTATGAGTAATTGCTAGGCATAGTAAACTTGGGTGGAGGAGAAAACTGTTAAGGATAGTGTTTTGAGGTTAGGGAGAAATGTGATCTTGGAATTGGGGTTCAAGCACAAGCACTCAAGCACCCCATCAGATAGAGTGCTGGAGCTAGAGTCAGGGAGACTCATCTTGGCTTCAGACACTTACTAGCTGCATAACTTTGGACAAGTCACTGTTTGCCTTAGTTTCCTCTTCTGTAAAATGAGCTGCAGAAGGAAATTGCAAATCACTCCAATATCTTTGCCAAGAAGACCCCAAAATGGAGTCACAAAAAGTCAGGCACCACTAAAATGAACACACACACACACACACACACACACACACACACACACACACCCCAAAATCATAGATCCTTGAAGCACAAGGCATAAACTAAGTTACAGAGGGGTTGTGACGTGTCTGTGAAGGAAGTACCAATGACAATGTACAGGCCAAAACCAAGATATTTGTCCCGTACCCTAAAAGAATTTAGGTCCTATTTGTCTGAGAAAGGAATGACCAGGTAGGTCCTATGGAACTCTGTCCCCCCCTCCACACACACACTCTCCTTGAACTTTCCCACAGGGTCAAGTCTCTGCTGTTCACCTGAGGCATCTACACATTCTAGTAAACTCTCAACTGGCCTTCCATTGTGGCCTATACCCACTCTCCCAATCCTCTGTTCCCAGCGTTCCACTGTCTGTTACCTCCAAATCACCCCAAGCTACTTCTCATTTTTGATCCTATCTAGATCCCATGGTCCAGGTCCCTGGAATTCCCAGCACTTCTCTGTTACCTCCCAGTCACCCCAGACTACTTGGCCCCTCCTAGATCCCTCTAACAGTCTTTCTGTATATACAATCCATTTTGGCCTCCATTAAGATGCTCAGATTCAATCTGGCCCACTTGCATTAGCAATACAAATTAGATGCCTTAAGAGTCTGGCCAATATGGCATATGGCCAACATGCCCACCTTTGGCTGGTGATTTAACAAACTTTGTCTTTGTCTTGGGTTGAAAACGTAGGTCGAATCCATTCGGGCAGGACCCACATATCTCTTTTTCAGGGTCGCAGCACTCCTAAACCTCAACACCAGCATGAACAAATTGCAGCTCTTTTAAATGTATCTTGTCCACTACAAGACTATAAATCTTTTACTGCAAGGATCATGTCTTATTTATCCTTTGTTTTGCTCCCAGGGACGTAGTACATTGCTTATTTTTTCCTTCTTTCTGGACCTGTGAATTTATTGTCATTAGGAACTCTTTCTCCACCAGTGTGGATCAATAGCTCATCTGAAACTTTAAAAGTCTTAGCGTTGCCTGGGGGGCACTGAAAGGCTGAAAGACTTGCTTGAGATCATATATCTAGTAGGTGTCAGAGGCAGGACTTTGAACCAATGTCTTCCTGACTTCAAGGAATTTTATGTACTATACACTACTCCCCCAGTGATTGCTTTAGAAACGAATGCTTGAACTCTAAGAGAAGACATCATTTTCCCTTGTCTTTGGAATGGAGATGACAGTACCCACCTTGATTAGATCCAGTGGATGGGTCACACAAGTGGCTCCAGCAGAAGCCAGTCCTCCAAAATACCAGCGGAAAGTAGTCTTGCCCATATTGTGATCTGGGTGCTATCACGTGCAAGGGGCTCAGTGGGAGTCGTGATTATCAATATGCTATTTTACAGACCAAGAAATTCTATCAAATGTTGCAGCTGCCACACTTCTGGGAGATGGAGATTGTTCACATTGTAGTTAGAAGAGGGTATGCCAAAGTATTCAAAGAATCTATGTTGACAGACAGATCTGGACAGGCTGTGCGTTGGGCCACTGTCCACAGGGCATTTGCCAGGTGTTTGTTGTTCCATTAGCACCTACTCATTTGACTTACAGAAGACTCTTGGAACTAATACCTGAAGGGTTCAAAAGACAGGTGGAACCAATCAGTCAAAGTAATGGGGTATGGGCCCATGCCAAGACCTTTGCCCCTTACCTGGAAGGAATTTGGGTCCCATTTGTTTATGGGCCCTGGAAACCCTCCCTTGAACTTTTCCCTGAACTTTCCTTGAATTTTCCCAGTTGGTCAAGTCTCTGGTGTTCACCTGAAGTATCCACCCATCCCAATCAACTGGCCTTTCACTGAGGCCTACACCAAATCTCCCAATTCTCTGTTACCCCTAACCTAGTTCAGCCCTTTATTGTCTGTTACCTCCAGATCACCCCCAGTTACTTCCCACCCTTGATCTTATCTAGACCTCATTCTCCCTGGCCATGTGGTCCAGGTTCCTGGCGTTCCAGGCCCTGCTCTGTTTAGGTCCCAGTCACTCAAGACTACTTGTACACTCCAAGAGCCTTCACACAGTCTTTCTGTACATAAGATCCATCTTGCCTCCATTAAGGTGCTCAGATTCCTTAAGAGTCTAGCCAACGGTTCAGATTCAGTCTGGCCAACATTGCGAATTTTGAGAATCATGCCCACCCTCTATCAGTGTTCTAATAAACCTTGTCTTTGGCTGAAAGAAGGTTTGGGTTGAATTCATTCAAGGCAGGACCTGCATGTTGCTATTTAGTGGTCCCAGCACCCCTAAATTTCAATAACAGTAGAAGTGAGTGCCAAGGGAAGGGAAGAGAGGGATGGCAGAAATAGGTACAGAAAGTTCAATGATGAGTATAAGACAGTCAATTCAGTTCAATTCTACAAACACCTACTATGTGCCTGGCATTACAATAAGCATTTGACTCTAAAAGGACAAAAATGAAACAGGCCCTGCCCTCAAGGGACTTTTTCCCCTCAAAGAGATCACTGGAGTAAAACACAGCACACTGCTAAGTAAACACAAAGTAATTTGAAGAGAGGGAGCATTCCAGTAATTGGATTATTGTGTCCAGTAGTTGTGAAGACCTTACACAGAAGGTGGCATCTCAGCTTCAATGATAACAGTTCACATTTTATAGTGATTTAAGGTTTGCACAATGCTTTACCAACAGTATTTCATTTTATCTTCACAACAGTCCTGGAAGGTAGGTATTATTATCCTCCTTATTTTATAGATGAGGAAACTGAGGCAGACAAAAGTTAAATGACTTTCTCAAGGTCACAGAGTTAGTGTTTGAGTACAGATTTGAATTTGTAGACATCTCCCCAAACCATTTTGAACCCCAATAAGGGCCAAAGCCTGAACTAATCAATCTGACTGCTTTGCTCTAAAAATGCCCTTTCCTGTGTCAGCAACTTCAAAAATCTGTTTGTGATAGGAAGCCTGCAACTAGAATGGTGGGATTTGTCTTATTTTAGTATCCCAGAGGCATATATATGCTACATGGGGAAACTTAGATATTCTGGGATTGTAATTTCCAACTGACGTTACTTTGTCAATTCGTATTTACAACTTATTCAGTTTAGAAACTTCCCTTCTCATGGTATAGTTAAACATATATGGAGACCATAAAATCTGAGGGACAGAGACATCTCGGGATTGTCCTAAAACATAAAAACTTTGTTATTCTTTTATCATTCAGTCAGAACTTATGTTTTGGCTCCATGAAAGCATGTATCTGTTAGCTTCAAGGGAATAAGCAATATGAATTTACATATCACCTAGCCTGTTTGCCTCCTTTAACCAAACTTTCAGGTCAACAAATTCAGTTCTACTTAATTCCAGGTCTAGCACTTAATCCTTTATACCATCTAGCTGGGGCTTCTACTAGGCAAAGAGGAGGAAGGAATGTGTTTCAGACAAAGGATTACTTATGGAAAAGCCTAGAGGCTGGATGGAAATGGACATTCCATCTCCATGGAAACCATTAGGAACAGCTAGCAGACCAGTCTGACCGGACTGGGGAGCAGCAGCACGCCTGGGAAGGTTGCATGTACTTAAACCCCTGGAATGCTTTTAGAAGCAGAGAATGATCTCCAAACCAGAACACTGCCCAACCATACTAGACTTCAAGCTCCTTGAGAGTAGGGACTGTCTTTTTCCTTTCCTTTTATCTCCAGAGCTTAGCTTAGTAGACATTTAATAAATGCTTATTAACTGGCTGACATTATGGAGGCAAATCAGACCATTTTGTGAAAGAAGAGGGGATGTTTCCCATATTAGGATTCCTTGGACTCAGAAAAAGAGGTTCTCCAGAGTTGTGCCATTTGAACTATTAGGCAATGTCTTATGTAGGGAGATATCAGTTTTCCTAATCTCCAAGAAAGAGAGGGAAAAAATTCAAAGGTTCTTTGAAATGGAAAACTTTAGAATGTGTAGCAAACAGTAGGTGGCACTTAACAAATGCTTGTTGAATGAATACAACACTTATTAACCACTTACTGTATGCTAAGCACCAAGGATACAAAAAGAAAACAAGACAGTCCCCATTCCCAAGGAGCTCACAGTCTAATGCTGAAGGGCTGACATTTCTTTTTTGTTTCCTATTTAATTATTAATTTGTTCTACATCAAAGTTTACAAAGCAATGTATGCATATACAGACAGATGTATATGTACACATATATACATATATTACATATACATGTAATATATATTATCCCTACATATAATAAGGGGTATTATTTTGTATTTTATGAATACATACACACAATATATTGTCCCGATACATGGAGTACTATTTAGTATTTTACGTGTGTATATACACATATACATAAATACATATATGCACATACACAAGTATGCACACATACATAATATGTACATGCATGCATACATATACACATACACATTGTTAATGAATGAACTTGTCTTTTTGAGTTGCCATATTTTCCAGAAACATTGGACCCAGAACACAGGAGGCCTTGAAATGTGTCAAGGACAAAGACCTTCCTGAGCTGACATAATGTACTATTTGCCTCCCTAGCTGGACTCCCTGTGTATCCTTGGGTGTCAAGACAGGTGCCAATCGGTCTGCACTAGGTCTAGAAATTGCTTGTGCGGCTGGGATCCTTACGGATAAGCAGACCATGTCTAGCAGTTCCCAAGGGAAAAGAATGCTGCTTTTGCCATCCCCTTGCTCCTCACCTTTGGGACTAGTTTTGTCCTTTTCCTACCTTTATTGCACCTTTCCCCCTCCCATTATTTATTGTACTCTCCCCACCCTTTTTGTATCTCTTCCCTTGGTCCTGCTGTTATAAAAATGAAAATTTCTCTAAAGATTGTGAACTCTGAGTTCCACACACATGTTCATTTTTCATACAAGGAACCTAGTTTCCACGTAAATTTCATGAAGCTCTGATTGTCTGTTGACAGCATACACACACACATACATATAAAAATCCCTGTTTAAGCACCATAACAACTGGGCGAGATAGGTACTAAAGGCATTCTTATCTCTATTTTACAGATGAGTAAACAAGTCTCAAAGAGGCTAAGTGACTTCCTTATGGTCACACGGAGAGGTAGTCAGTGTCAGAGGCAGGATTTTAAACCTGGGTCTTCTAGGTCTTCCTTATCAGGGACACCTAGGTGGTAGACAGAACCCTGAGTTTAAATCCAGCCTCAGACACTTACTAGCTGTGGACAAGAGTCCAGAGTCACCTCAATTTATTTACCTCAATTCCCCATCTGTAAAATGGAGACACATTGGAGAAGAAAATGGCAAGTCACTCCAGTATTTTGCCAAGTAAACCCCATGGACTTTTCCATGGGATCAAGTAGAGTTAAATACAACTAAACAACAACTTCCTTAGAGTTCACCTCTAGCTCTGTGTGATTGTGGAGAATTTACTTCACCTGGCTAGGGTCCTGGTTTCTCCATCGGTAAATTGAGAGGGTTGGATTAGATCATTTCTAAGGCCCCTTCCAAGTAGAAATCTATGATCCTATGATCCCAAGGCAAGCCTCCATCTGCTCCATGTGGCACACTGCCAACAAGAGCAAAAATAAAAAATCTGAAGAGTTGTCACCTGGGAGAAGGATTCCTCTAGATCAGGGAAACCTGTACATATAGGTCCTTTTCCTCTTTCTTTGAACTCTTCAGAGTTTACACTTAGTAGTGGTATTGCTGGGTGAAAGTGTAAGCACAGTTTAATGACTTTTGGGAGAGTTCCATATTGCTTCCCAAAATGGCTATATGAATGCAGAGCTCCACCAAGAGGGCTTTAATGTATTTTATTTTCCCTTAGTCCCTCCAGCATTTATCATTTTCCTTTTTTATAGATTTTGGCAGTCTTATGGGTATGAAGTGAAAACTCAGACTTACTTTACTTGGCATCTCTCTAATTGTTAGTAATCTGAAGCATTTTTTTTTTCTTATGATTATTGATAGCTTGGATTTCCTTCTTTGAAAAGTGCTTGGATTTCTTCCTTTGAAAACCACTTGTTTATGTCTTTTGACTACTTCTCAACTGGGCAACAGTTCTTACGCTTATAGATTCTATCAGTTCCTCATATATTTTGGAAATTAAAAAAACTTCTTGCAGAGATTTTTCCCCCTGTTTCCTGTTTCCTTGTCTGTATAAAAACTTTTTATTATTACATTCAAAATTATCCAATCTTCTGTGATCCTCTCTATCCCTTGTGTGGTATAAACCCTTCCCCTATCCATAGATCTAAAAGGTAATTTCTTTCTTGTTCTTCCAATTTGTTTACGATGTCACTCTTTCTGTCTAAGTCATTCACCCATTAGTTTTTGCTGAATACTGAGTTCTTATCCCAGTAGTTTGTGTTGTGAGCCTTAGGTTTGTTGGAGTTTTTTGTTTCTGTATGTGATATACCTAACCTGTTTTAACTTCTAGAATAGGGCATCTTAACACTTTTTGTGTCATGTATTTGGCAGTCTGGTGGAACCTGTGAACCCTTCTCAGGATAGTGTATTTAGTAAAGTAAAAGGCTAATTATATTGAAATAGTTATAATTATTTTTTTTAATTCAAGGACCCCAGGTTGAGAATCTCTCTTCTAAAGGTTGTTAATTTAGTTTGGATCAGTGGATGTGCATTATAGAAAGGCAGATTTTGGCATTATATTGTGCTGTTCTGGTGAGGGTTCAAAATGGATCATCTAATGTATACCATGAAGCTTTCCTTCACATCATCTTCCCCTGTGTTTTTCTTCCCCCAGAGAAATGGATTTTTTCCACCTTAAATTCCTCAAAGTCCTTTGCCTGTCTTTCTCTTTGGCATTTAGTATACTCTTCCACAGGTAGTTAGGTCATAGAGTATAGGACCTGGAGTCAGGAAGACCTGAGTTCAAATCCAGTCCCAGAAGCTTACTAGGTGTGTGACCCTGGCTAATTCCACTTAACTGTTTGCCTCAGTTTCTGCCACTGTAAAATAAGCAGAAAAAGAAAATGGCCACTCACTCCAGTATTTTTGTCAAGAATACCCCAAATGAGATCACAAAGAGTCAGACATTACTGAAAACTACTGAACAACAACATATACTCTTCCATGGATCGAGGCTACTCATGTATAGATATTTCCCCTCACTCCCATCATTAGCTCCTCAGGAGCTATCTATCTGTGAATCCTTGTAGACTAGCAATAGTGCTGTCCTTTTACATAGTGTATGCTAATAGATGTTTAGTAAATTGGATTGAATTAATAAATAGAGCTGTTTCACAATGGAATGCATGGTGGTAAGTTTCCTATCACTAGAGGTGTTCAAGCAGAGAATAGTAGATAGAAACTGGGTAGGGGTGCCATAGGGCAGATTCATACAGCAAGCAAGAGGTTGGAATCTCCAAACCTAAAGTTCTTCCATTCTCTCAGTCACTCTCTAGGCCTCCCCAAACCAAAAATGGTAATTCCCCTCTAGAAATACAGACTCACAGTACTTGCGTTTGATTTACACATGCAAGCTGGAACATTTGCTACAAGCTGCTGTTCTGTGTGGAGGGAAGGACCTCACAGGGGAGGTGGCAGTTTTGAAGCAGGGTGAGCTTGAATAGAGAGCATTCAAAAGCTTCCTCCTTACCAACACTAGGTGAACCACTGAGGAGGTAGCAATGTTTTCTTTTGGAATTTTAAATTTCAATTTAAATAATTCTACCCAAACACTTTCAGGATATTAGCGATGCTGGCAGAAAGGAGCCTTACTTAACCACTTTGCTTCTAGAGGTGGCATTTGGGAATTTACTTGAATGATGCCTAATGACTCTTGGGGAATGATCCTAGAGGAAGCTAGGGAAAATGAAAAATGCTGGAATAACTAAGGGAAAAATATGTACACTAATGCACTGTTGGTAGAGCTGTGCATCAATCATTCTGGAAAGCAATTTGAAGCTATGCTCCCAAAGCTACAAAACTGTACATACCTTTTGACCCAGCAATACCCTACAATAACCCAGAGAGATCATAGTATTCATAGCAGCCCATTTTGTGGTAGCAAAGAATTGGAGAACGGCTGAACAAGTTATTGTATATGAAAGTCATGGAATGCTGTTGTGCTATAAGAAATGAAGGGGAGGGTTTTGGAAAAACCTTGGAAGAATTTGTCTGAGCTGATACAAAATGAAGTGAGCAGAACCAGAAGCGCAATTTATACAGAATGGCAACATCATAAAAATAATCAAGTCTTTCGGAGACTTAGTAATTCTGATCAACGCAATGACCAACCACAATTCTAAAGGACTCACAGTGAAACATACTATCCACCTCCAAATAGAGAACTGATGGATTCAGAAGCACATTTTCTTCTACTGACTGCCTTATTTCTTGAATATAACTATACATATTTGTAATAGGTTTTATTTTTATTGCCCTTTCCATAGGTTGGGGAGGGAAAAGGAGAAGGGAAAGACTTTGGAACCGAAAATAAAATAACATTAAAAAAAAAAAAAGTTAGGTAGCAGGTATCCCTCCTAGGACAGTCAGGCTAAAGTAAAAACTGAAATACCAAGGAGGCTACTGTGCTAGAAACTGTACAACTGATGAAATTCGACACTGGCCTCCTTGCTCTGACTCCATGTTTTCACTGACCGTTCCCCATACGTGGAACTCTCTTCCTCCCCATCTCTGCCTCCTACCTTCCGTAAGGAGTCTTTCCCAGTCTTCCTTAATTTTAGTGCCTATTCATCCTGGATATGTTTTGTTGGTACGTGGCTATTTGCACGTTGTCTCCCCCATGAGACTATGAGCTCCTTGAGAGCAAGGACTAGTTTTTGCCTTTTTTTGTATCCCTGGAGCTTAGTACATTGCCTAGCATACAGTAGGTGCTTAATAAATGTAAGCTGACTCATTGCTAATATAGAACAATAATATAATTATAATTTAAAAATCTGATATAATGTATCACTTTAAAGTCAGCAAAGAGTTTTACATAAATTATCTCATTGGAATCTCACAATAACCCTGTAAGATACACTAGAAGTATTATTCTCCCTGTTTTACAAATGAGGAATCAAAGGTTCAAACAAGTTAAATGGCTTATCTTGGGTCCCAAGGTAGGATCTGAACTCAGGTCTTCCTGAGTTCCTCTAAACCTAGTGATCTTTTTAAAACAATAAGAAAAATAAATCCGGGAATTTATTATGGATAAGCACTAATTCAGATGTCATACTTTCTGGATACCTGCCATAAATAAGTCCAGAATATTTACAGCCTTAAAAAAATCACATATTAGAATGACAGCTTGGGCAGCTAGATGATACAGTGGCTAGAATGCCAGGTCTGGAGTCAGGAAGATTCAAATCTGACCTCACATACTTACTAGCTGTGTGACCCTGGAGAAGCCATTTAACTTTGTTCACCTCAGTTTCTTCGTCTGTAAAATGAGCTGGAGAAGTAAATGGTAAACCAGTCCATCTTTGCCACAAATGGGGCCACAAAGGGTGGGAACACAACAACAAAACAATAGCTTACATTTCTAGAGCCGTTTGTGCTTACAATAGGCTTTCCATACATCATCCCATTTGAGTGTTCACAGAAACCCTGTGAGGTAAACCGTACAAGGATTATTATTCCCATTATATGGAAGAGGAAATTGAGGATCAGAGAGTAAATGATTTGCAGTTAAAGAATAATTGGAATTGTCACTCAAATTAAATCCAGGTCTTCTGAGTTCAATGCTCATTCTACTAAACTATGTTCTGTCTATATTTAGGGATGCTCTCTCTGGTTGGGTTTCAAGGTAATTGCAAGGTTTATCGAACAGGCTGGCAGAGCCTTGGGATACAAAGGATACTTTTCTCTAACAATTCATTTTAGATGAATTTGAACAAACAATAACAGCTATCATTGGTTGGGGCTGGTGCCTACCACCCCGGTGCACCTTGCATCTTTGCCCTTCGGTAACTCCTGAGTTTCCCATAATGGAAGGCTCATCCCCACAGTGCAGTGTGACTCGGAAGGACACAGGGTACCAGCTAGGAATTCCCAAGTTCCACCCCAAGTTTTAACACTGTGTCCCTAAGGAGCAGTTTACCTTCAGATGGACAGGACTAGCAAGTTAACACAAGATGAGTGATGCACACAGTGGGAAGGTTGGAGGCAACGAGAGAGAGAGAGAGAGAGAGAGAGAGAGAGAGAGAGAAAGAGGGGGGGGGGAGAGAGATTTTCCCCACAGCGTGAGATTTCTATGGTCTTGGGCCATTGTCATCAGTTAGAGCACCGTTAAGAGTCCAAAAGGAGTTTCTGATTAGGGAAAGTCCAACCCGGAGATCCTATGACCTGGGTCATCTCACTGGAAGCCACAAGTCTTTAACTGAATTAGTCAGATGGAGGTGAGGTGGCGGGGAGCACAGGGCCGAGGGGAAGGAAACGTTCCCTAGACATTGCGGCTGGCCTTGGGCAAATTATACCTAGCGCTTCCTTCCTCTAACAATTCACCCTACCCTCACCTTTAGCCGGATGAAGTGAAGTTAAAAGGCATAATAGGCTGCTGGAAATGTGAAAATAAGGCACAAAAAGGTTTTTCGGGGTGGGGATTTCCATCCTCCCAGTCTCCCTCGGGGTGCGAAGGGGGTTGACTGAGTTTGAGCGCAGGGGATTCTGAGTCGGCGGTGAAGTGATGGAGAGCGGGGCTCCCCCAGACCCCCAGAATCAAGACGGTTGTACAGCTGGGACGGATCCTTTACTAGTCAACCGAGGGCTATTTCCCCCGCCAGGCCAAGTTTCAGGGTACGGCTTTTAAATGAAACGACTTCAGACCCAGAAGGAGTCCGAGGCCCTCCGTTGGCTTACCTATAAAACCGGGGAGATCACCTTGGGGCACGAGTTGGGTGGCAAGGGTGACAATTATGAAAAGGGAAGGCGCCGCGTCAGACTGAGGGGGCCGTGCTGGATGCCAGCGCCCACAGTCCTTCCTCCTACCCCGGACTCACCGAGTGCCCTGGGACCCAAGGGACGACACGGCTGCTGCTGCACCCTCCCCAGGTAAGAGGGCGGGGGATGGAGGAGCGGCCTGGAGCCGCCAGCCAACCGCCGGCCCGAACCCACCGCTGGCCCACGCGCCAGGAGCGTGGAGGAGGGGCCCAAGGCTGCGGCCGGTACCGGGTGGGCCGGCCACCTCATCGGACCCCGCGGAAGACCGAGGGGCGGCGGTGTCTCGGCACACAGTAGGCGCTAAATGGGGGGCCTTAGGAAGTGACATGGAAACCTTCCCACCAAGTTCTCGGCGCAGCGGACCCAAGGGGTGGGCGATCACCACGTCGGACCTCCCTTAAGAGGAAAAACGATTTTTGGTCTGGGATGCTTGGGGTGGGGGGCCGCCCTTCCTTTGTATCCCCAGCCTCGAGCGTCTCTTCCGTGTTTACCAACCCTTGTTGGCTATTAAGTAAAGGGGATCCTCGATCAGGCGGAGGCGCTCCAGGGCACCCTCATCACCAGCCCTCTCCTGCTCGGATTCCGAAAAGGGCAGTAGAAGGCCTGGAAGAATTATGGAATAGGGCCTCAGGCTAGGGCAGCTGCGGCTGGCCAGGGTCAGCAAGTTCGTGCTGGACTGGGCGTGAGGGCCTCTCCTGCGCACAAAGGCTGGGGCTGCGACCTGCCCTCTAGCAAGAAGTCCAACAAGAACTGGAAAAACGACCCCTCTTTCCAGGCATCAGAAAAATGTCGCACTCATTCACACTTTTAAAATGCATTTTATTATTGTTTCCAGTCAGTTTACTAAAGACACTAAATATGAGAGATGAGTGCTTAGAAGCAGTGGTGTACAGACCCCCCAACCTTTGGCCAGGTCCTATGGAGAGGCGCACATGACTCCTAGGAGCTAGCCTCCGAGAAGGGAACCAGCTTTGGTCTACATTATATAGTTCCATACGCATTCCCTTATGGTCTCCACAGCAGCTAGGGATACACTCAGCAATCTCACAAAATAAGAGAGAATTCAAGCTGCACTTGAAGGTGGAGAAGAAACCACATTTTAACTCAATCCCCGGAAGAGTTCCAACACAGCTTTCTTTTCTCATGGGGATTATCAGGGCCAGAATTCACCTGGAAGATGCTCCGATTGCTCCTAACCTCCCCTCCCCCCACTCTTTCACAGGGACCAGACCTGGGAAGAGGACTCAGTTTCCAAAAAAATGGCACCAATGAGATGAATGATGGTGACGAGGGCCTGGGAAATTAAGAAACTGCAGGAAGACAGAAAGGGAGGTGGCTTTGGTGAAAGGGAAATGTTCAGAAACCATGTTGCTGAAACCATGACTGAACATGACAATTCCACCTACATTCTTGAGATTCCCCCTCTCCCATCCTGTACAGAGAAAGAACTACACAGCAACAGGCAGAGAATGAGGTGACGGAGTAATGGCTAGTTAAGTACAGAAGTAATTTCTGATGAACCATAGTGTCATACTGGTATGGTGATCCCCCAACCCCACCGCCCTCCCCAAAGATCAGTCAAAGGAGATGAGCTGTGCCTCTCCACTTCCTGGGGCCGGCTGGCCCTGTGATGGGGGCTGCTGAGGCACCGGTGGTGGCGGCTGCTGCAATGGGCCTCCTGGAGGTGCCAACTAGAGGGAAGAAAAGCAGATGTTGGTTATTACACTGTTTACTGACAAAGCACAATTTAGTCAGTCCTCTGGGCCTCTAACAGAAAGCCCAACTATAAGAATTGGATAGGATACAGACTCATAAACTTCAGGACGTCCAGGACATTCTTTTGTCGACGAGAAGCCTTTATTAAGTTCTTACCTGCGCCCAGCTCAAACCCTACTGCTGATAGATTTCATGCCTTTGTTATCACTTGATAGCCTGAATAATCTTCTTTGTTTGCACCCAAAAATCCAATGAGGAACTGAGGTCATTCTTAGAACAGTTTTTCAAGGTCCAGAAGCCTGTGAAATAACAATGGTGGAGACCTGTGGAAAAGACTTACCTGCTGGTACATAGGCTGCTGTCCCGAGAGGTAGGGTTGCTGGGGGGGCATCGATGGATCCTGGCCAGGAAGGGTAGTCATAAGATTCTGGGGATGAACAAAGGAAATACTGACCTTAAGAAACTAGCTGAATGATGTAGAAGCATCTTACCCCAATGTTACCAAGGCCTAAAGGACCAGAAGGGCTTCAAGTATGTGCTCAGGAAAAATGGATTGTAGCTCTGTTACCTGAGTACTAGCCTAGCTATGTTTGAAGACCCTCTGCAAGATGAATTTTTTGACCACCACACTGTTCAAAGACTGTCTACAAAGTGTACTGCACTACCTCAATAGAGGGAGAGCTGATGCATTAATAAAATAAAATACCTGAAGTTTTGAAATATGTGATGAGGCAGAATCAAAAGTAGGAAGGGGAAAATGTTAGATGGTAGGAAAAGAGGGATCATGTAGAAAAAGGTGTTCTACCTGTCCTTAGCTCACTTGAACACAGTTTTTATAAAAACTGATAGTCTATGAAACAGAGGCACAAACATCCCTCAGTCACTGAAGCTACCCCATTCCTAGTCCCTATTTCAATCCTCAGCTCTCTGGATACCATGAAGGTACCCCTTCCTAAACTATAAGCCACAACCTCGAGACTTAGTGAACCTCTTCTTACCTGCATGCTGTATGGCTGATATCCCATAGAGACGGACTGGTTCCCCATATAGCCCATTGTACTGGACTGTGGAGGCTGAGAAATAGGGGGGAGGCTCTGTGGGGCTTGAGAGGCGACATTCTGCAAAGAAAAGATAAAGGCAAGTTTCCCAGTCAACAATACGTGTACATACACACAGACACACACTCTCTCTCTCACACATACACACACACACACAAACATATATTCTTTTGGAAACTCAGGACTAATGAGATGGTAGCTCTGACTCTTCTACTAAGAAAAAAAGAGCTAAACATTTTGCCTGTTTGCTACTCATCTTCTACCTCCTTACCTGATAGCCTTGTGTGGGGGTTGGCTGGTAGGAAGAATAGGCTGGATTTGTGGTGGGCACAGGCTGCCCCTGCTGAGTTGCCTGTCCACCACCTGCCCCTGCCTGGTACATGTAGGCGCTCACCATATTAGGATCTGTGATAGGAAAAACCAGGATTTCCAAGTTTAGCTTTCTTGGGTTATGGATCAGCAGCCTAATTACCCTGTGATACCCATAGTCTTATTACCTGTTCCAGCCACTGGCATGCTAGGGTAGGGTCCGCTGCCTGCCTGTGTTGGCTGGTTCATGTATACTGTGTGCATAGGGGAGCCCTCCACTGAGCCTGCTGGGCTAAAGGTACCAGGGAAATTCGTAGGGCCAGAAGGCTGGTATATTACCCCACCTGCTGGGGGCATGGCCTGTAGCTAGTAAAAGGGAAAAATAAGAGGTTATTAAAAAACAGGATGCTTAGCGGAAAATGTCTGATTGGAAACAGTATGAGCAGGTAAACGGACACCTGGGCATAAGGCAAGGAGAAAGCTGGCATCTGTGCTCGCATCTGAATTGTCTGCTTTTGCTGTTCCAGGCGCATCTGCCGCTCCTTTTCCTGCTCCTGTAGGCGCTGAATGGCCAACTGCCTTTGCATCTCTAGGTATTCCTGGAGGGGAAGGCAGGATTGACAAGGCACCCTAATCATTATCTTCCTTAGGAATAAGGAGTCATGGCACAAACACTGATGACCTGCAGGGAACTACTAGTGGAAAGAACACTTGCAATCACAAGACCCAGGTTTGAACTTTGACTCATACTCACAGCCTATGAAACCTTAGACAAGTCATTTAACATCTCTAAGCTTCAGTTTTCCTCATCAATAAAATGGAGAAAATACTTACAATATCTACCTTACAGAGTTTTTTTGAGGAAAGTACCTTGTAAACCCCCATATGAATTTAAGCTGTGACTTTAACTCTTACAGTTCAGAAAGCAAGGAAAAGAAAAGCCTAGGGTCCTCATCCTTAGTGACATAAGAAGACATGCCTAGTTCCCGAATTGTAGAATGCAGATGTTGAAAGGGACCAAGGGCTTCTGGATGCCAACCTGAAGGTACCTCTCTACAACATACAGGTCCTACAGCAGAACTGTTATGGTACAGGGGGAGTTTTTCATTAAATTCCCGGAGGGCTATACCTTCTGAGGGAGCTCATCCCTCTCCTGCATACACAGCTCTCCCTGCACTCAGTCCTGAGCCCTTAGGGCAAAGCAGAACACAGCTATTGCCTCTCAAGTGGTAACTAACCATGTGAAGGACTCATGCCTGCAATAAGCTGCCTTTCTTTAAGCTAAATACACCCAGCTTTTAGAAAGGACTGGCCCTCTCCATCTGAGCATTCCTACTAGGGAAATAGGCCCTGCTCACCTGCTTCTTCTGCCTCATGATTTCCAGTTTCTGGGCCAGCTGGATCTGGCGCTGACGCTCTGCCTCTTCAGCTGCCCGGCGCAGTTTCTCCCTGTGCTCCTCCCGGAGGGCATTGAGTGCTCCCCGGGCATCTCTGATCTGGGCCAGCTTATCTTGAAGTCCCTCATAATACACTGTGGGGGAAGGGGCAAAAAGCATGACCTCCCCTCTATGTGAATGACTCCCACACAACTGTGGCTCTATCCTTCAAGATGCTGTTGGGTTATCTCCATCCTGCACATGCTGGAACAGTTCTCATTGAGTGATGCTAAGCAGAACGCTTCCAGTACAGGCATGGGTCTGGACTGCCTTCCTCTATGCTGTTACTAAGGTCACAGTTAGGAGAAGGCACAGCCTACACCTGGCTGGCAACATTCCTCTCCACCCTCTCAATAAAGTATAGGCTGACCTTGAAAGTCAGTGGCAACACACTCTGTGGGGCTAAGCCTTTGTGTGAGGCCTGTGCTGAAGAGGCAGCATCCAACACAGGGTGTTCTAAAAGTCTCAGTGCAATTTTAAGCTATTAAAGACGCATTTCTCTAACAGGCTCTAATGACCCTTATAGTGCAGAGAGAGAGGACTCCCAAAAGGCAATAAGCTCCCGATCACAATAATTGTATCTTTGGCCACCTGTCTGCACCATTGTACCTAGCAGAATATATACGGCCTAGAGAGTGCATGTAATACTTGATTATTGGGCACTAGGCCTGAAGAATAACTAATTTCTTAACTTACACATGATGTACAAATGGACATTTTTTCACCTATGGAAAAACTATGTTGTTGTTTTGAGGACTAACCCAGTCACACTGGGATAGGAGGCTGCACAGCTCTTATTCCCAGGGAGGCTGGGAAGGGAAAGGTGAATCTAGAGAGGTATGCCACCACCAACATGACCCTAGGGGTGGCAGAGGTTGAACTGCCTTACTATCCCAGAAGCAAAACCCCATTTGACCTGTGCTAGTTATAGCTGACATGGCATTAGGAAACAGTTATCAATCTCTATTAGACTGAACAAGTAAAATGGAAAAGACCACTGGATATGACTTCCAACAAGAATGTCTGATAATATGGATACTGGGGTGTTCGGTCACAGTGCATAGTAGGGTATGGTTGCAGTGGAGCTCAAGAGAGACCAGAAATCACGTACACCTTCGCTCATCCAGCTGGTTGAGCAGCTCCAGCAGCTGAGGATGCATGTTATTAATTGACTGGAAGAGGGAGAGCACGGCTGAGTCATTGGTGATGCTCCGTCCCCTCATATGGTTGCTCTTCATGCGGTTGACAAAGGTGGTGACAGCATTCTGTAGAGCCTTCAGAAACTGCTCATGGTTCTCCTCGGACTCCCCGTTCTGGTACTGCTGCTGAAGACAAAGTGTAGGAGATTGCCAAGTACCACTTACAGACACCTAAATTAAGACTTATTGATCTCATACTTCCCAGAGAAGGGGAAGCTAATTCCCCTTAAGGTTTTGTGATAAATCCTTTCTTCTCCTCAACATGGGAGGTAGAAGGCCTCTTTTATCTCTACAGTTCTTGCTCTATTGTCTAACAAACCCAGAATGTGGGCTGGGGGGGAAGGGGGAGTGACTATCATGGGACAAATGTCCAGGAACTAACATTCCACTTCCCTTGGGGTGGCTCTAGACACAATCTAGGGCAGACTCAAGTGAACTCTAGGGCCTTAGGTCCACAGTGACATTCCAGATCCACTTTAACCACTAACTTACCTTTCACACCAGACCCACCTCTCTCAGGTCCTTGAGGTCAAGGTTTCTAGCATTCAGTTAGAAATGCAGGATCACTAAGTGACCCAGATCACACTCCTAGGACTGGAATCAGCTCAGTCCTGATCACAGGGAGGCCAGGAGTGATTAGTCAGAGCATTCCCCTCACTGGGGTACTTCCCTCCTGCATGTTAGCCTCAGGGGCCATTTTCCAGGGTGCCTGAGACCCAGCTGGCCGGCCCCTTTAGAAATGCTTGCTGAGATAGACAACATTATTAAGCTTACGGGCTGGGCCAAGCAACAGCTTACCTCACTAAAGGGGCCACCGGAGGGAGTTATGGGCTGAGAGTCTGTTTCCGGGAGGGGAGTCTGGAAGAGACCAGAGGTTCAGTGGGGGCCTGTCACCTTTAATCTTTTCCCCAGAGCCTCCCCCAAGGGCCCAGCTTGCTACCTCTAGCATGTTTCCTGGGGTGGCATGTCCTTCTGTAGGCTGGGGGGCAGAGTCTGCCAGAGGAGCAGGGGCTGATGGGGTGGGGCTCTTCTGAACCTCCTCTTGCTTCTTCTCCCAGTAGTTCCGGTTGAGATACCGAGCAAGCTGCAAGAAGGAACAGAGGGAAAAAGTCACTTCTGTGGGCCAGGAAAAAGGAGGAATGACAGTACAGAATAAGTAGGCATGCCCCTACCTCAGGGTCAATATCCTCAGCCAAGGGAGCGGATGAGTTCTGGGGATAAAAAGAGGATATTCTGAGACAGAGTCACTCCCTACAAAGGCAACAGACACCCCATCATCATTAAACACCCCCAGTGGAAGAAGACAGAGAAAAGATGGAAGCTCACTCCACAGGATGTACAGAGGACAAGCCCAGGACTGAACACATACCATCCTCCCACTCTCTCATTCACACCCATAGATCCCTGGGAAGTATTCTTATAAGGCAACAGATTCAAACAGTGAATTACAGATATTTAGCTGGTTCACAGCTCTGACCTCACTCCCTTGCTCAAAAATCTCCAACGGCTGACACTGAAAAGCTCAGAGTCCCATTATTCAGTCATCAAAGCTCACAGCTCCCAATTTTTCTCCATCCCAGTCTTTTCCCCAACATTCCTCTGCCCAAAATACCTTTGTGACCATCTCTGTTTGCTGGAATCCTATATACCCTTTAAGATCCAGATAAAATATCATCTTCATAAAACCTTCTTGGACTCCCTTCCTCACTCACCCCAGCTAGAAGCAATGTTCTCTTTCTTTTCATTCATACCCCATCCTATGGCAATTATCTGACTTGCAATATTCATGAGTATTTCTTATGTCTTCTACTAAACTGTGGAAAACTTAAGAGTAGGAACCATGGCTTTTTCTTCTTTGCATCTACCCATGAATCCCAACATAATATCCTTCACAGAGTAGTAGACTAAATCTCTCATGTGCCTTCCAATCTAAAATCCTGATTCCTATAAATGACAAAAAAGAGCCATCAGGTTTAGTAAGCATGAGAGCCTGAGCATACTTGGTGGTTTTGAAATGGCTTGTACTCATTTTGTCAGGTATTAAAGTGTCTATCCTCTTGGAGTAAGGAAGAAGGCAACTTCATCTTGAAAATGTAAATAGAATAAGATATACTACCTTCTGATTCTGAAGAAAAGGTTTCAAGTGGGTCTGGTTACAAAAGGAGACCTTACCACAGGGGAAGAATACAAGGTGCTAGCAGGGGGCGCAGATGAAGTCACAGGTGTGGGCTCTGCCTTTGGATACATGGTATATGTTGTCTTTTGCCTCTGAAATAAAGTGGAAAGCATGGTTTCTCAGGAAAGGATAATTAGGAAACACAGTGCAAGCAGACAATTCCTTCTTTCAGCCTAACTCCTCTAATTAAGTGAATACCCTTCACCCTATGTTGACTTATCAAGGGAAAACCTGAGGACTTTGTTAGCTGGAGACTGGATCAACAATGCCTTCTCTTTTCTGTGTCAAAGCAGGGCTCTGCACCAAGCAGGGACCTGAATCTAGGGGCCCCCCTGCCAGCCCACTCACCATCCTCTCCTTTTCCTCGGCCTCTGACTGTGACAGGGCAATAGCCAGCTGCAGTTCTTCTTCTTCTTGCAGAGCTGTCTCATCCCTCTTGGGAGGCAACTAGCACAGGGAGAGCTGGGTAAGAGGCTAATGTCCAAGGAAGACAAACCATACAAGACCCCTGGGAAAGCAGAGGGAGGGATGGGGAGAAGGGAGGAGGAAACGTTGTTGCTTCCCAAATCCAGGTTGTGGGGAGAGGCTACAAAGGGGAACCTTTGTACCTGAGACTGCTGGGACAGGGGGCTGGTCAGGTACTCTGGAGGCAGCTCTGTTGTGGAGCTAGCTTTACCTTCGGCCTTCCTAAGTGAAAAATAGCATCAAAGATTACTGAGTGATAAAAATCATATATGACACTCTTCAAAGTAGCAATTTCCTAACTTCTAAGATGGGGTCACCCCCAAAACCAAATCCTCAACAATGTTATTTCCTAGGGGTTTTCCAGTTATACTAGACAAGATTAGAAAAGAATGAAACAGACTTCACAAGACACAATTGGTTTCATTACTTTATAGTTATAGGGGCATAATCAGAACAGCAGCACATCTTTGTATAACATTTTACCTCTATTCACATGCTTTTACATGCATTATCTTATTTGTTACCACAACCCAGAAGGCACAGAGAACAAGTATGCTCAAGTCTAAAACTCAAAAAGGATGGAGAATTTGCTGTCATTATGTGACAGTTAACTCTTCAAAGTACCTTTATCTCAATTGTTTTAACAATCTGGGTATCAGTACCAGATTGCAAACTATGAAGCAGTAATCATTAAAACAATTTGGTTCTGGTTAAAAGAAAAAAAGACAAAGTCAGTCGAAGAGGTAAGATACACAGCATAATGAAGCAAATAAATACAGTAATAAATACAATAATAATTCAACAAACCCAAGATCTGAGTTATTAAGGAAAGGACTCATTACTTGACAAAATGCTATTAAAGCTGGATGATAGTCTGGCAGAAATTAAGATAAGCTCAAAATGTATATATGCCTTAAATATAAAGTCACATAATAAAAAATTAAAGGAGAAAGGAAGAAATGACCTTTCAGATCGAATGGTAAGGAAAAAGTTCATGACTAAACAAGTAATAAAGAATATTACTCAAGTTAATGGGCAATGTTGATTATTATATAAAATAAAAAAAGTTTCTGCATACGCACAGAAATCTAATGTAGAAAAATTAGAAGCTAATGAGGTAACTGGGAAAAATATTTTCTAAAACTTCTTTGATAAAAATCTCATTTCCAAAATATACAAGGACCTATCAAATTAAGAACCATTCCCCAAAAGAATGTCAACGGATCTGAATAGGTAGTTTGCTAAGGAAAAAATCAAGGCTATCAACAATTATATGAAAAAATCATCTAAGTCACTAAAAATCAGAGAAAGGCAAATTTAAGCAACTTTGAATTTCCAAGGATAAATGCTGGAGGAGCTGTGAGAACACAGGTATGACAGTGCTTAGTGAAGTGTGCTTCTTAAATTGTGGGTTGGAGGCGTGACCTATGCTTTAAGAAGCACTGAAGGGGTTACAAGTGGAAAAAATTTAAGAAGTCCCGCACGGAGGTATGAATTAATTGATCCAGCCATTCTTGAAAGCCATTTTGAACTATGCCCACAAAACTACCACAACATACAGACCTACTCTTTGACCTAGCTATACCACTAGGCCCATACTCTCAAATAAATCAAAGAAGAAAGGAAAGGATTTTAATGTAGAAAAGTATCTATGGCTGTCCTATTGGGAGGAACAAGTTGTATATGAAGGAATAACTAGAATACCACTTGTATTGTACACTTTACACTTGTATTGGCATCTTACCCGTTTCTAAATAAATTGTGGCAAATGAAGGGAATGGATTATTATTATGCCATAAGAAATGATGAAATGAACAATCTCAGAAGGAAGTGGGAAGATCTTTGTGAATTGATGCAGAATGAACTTTATTAGAAGAATAATTTATACGATTAGAACAAATACAACATTTTAGTTAAGACTGGAATGGAAATAGTTAACTGGAGAAGAATTTCTGCTGCAAATAAATGAATTAAATGTAAAAGAATAAGAGTCATTCAAAGACTTGGAAATTGAGGAAATACCCATCAACTGGAGAACAGCTTAACAAGTTGTGGTATATGATTGTGCTATAAGAAACAATGAGGGGGATGGTTTCAGAAAAATTTGGAAAGACTTCTATCAACTGATGCAAAGTGAAGTAAGCAGAACTGGGAGAACACTGTACAAAGTAACAGCAACGTTGTAAGGATGAACAAACTATCAAAGACTTAACTACTCTGTTCATGACAGTGATCCAAGATAATTCTGAAGGACTCATGATGAAAAAATGCTATCCACTTCCAGAGAGAGAACTGATGAACTCTGAGAGTAGATTAAAGCATACTTAAAAAAAAAAAAAAGAATAAAGAGTAAGAACCATTCCCCAATTGATAAATGGTCTAAGGATACAAATAAGCAATTCTAAAGGTAAGAAAGCAAAGTTATCTCCAGCCATATGAAAAAAACTAATAATTAGAGGATTGAGAATTAAGCGATTCAGGTTGCGGTCGATCCATAAACATTTGCTAAGCACCTAATGTGGCAGGCAATGGTGCCAAGTGCTGTACTACACCCATCAAATTAACAAAGTTGGGGGAAAAAAAAGATTGGCAGAGCTACAGGAAAACAGGTACACTGATGCAGTTGGTGTGGAGCTAACTCCAAATGTTAGCTTCTGGAAAGCAATCTGGAACTATGCACAAAAATTACTAAAGAGTGCATGCACCTTGACTCAGCGATACTACTGTTAGGCCAATATAACAAAGAAATCAAAGACAGAGGTAAAAGTCCCACATGTATAAAAATATTTATGGCAGCTCTTTTTGTGGTGGCAAAATGATGAGGGTGCTCAATTAGGGAATGGTTGAACAAAGTGCATTATATAAAGGTAATGGAATAATATTGTGCTGTAAAAAATTAGGGAAAAAGTGGTATCAAAAAGACTTGTGTGAAGTAATACAGAATTAAGTGAGCAAGAACAAAAACAAACAATTTTCACAGACTTAAGAATGCTCATCACCTAAATGACCAATCACGATTCTAGTCAACTGATAAAGAACACCTCCTCTCACCTCATGTCAGAAATGGACTAATATACAGAATAAGAAATGCATTTTTGGGTGTGACCAATGTGGGAATTTTGTTTTGCCAGACTAGACAAACGTGTATTGAGGGATTTTTCTTTTTCTTTCCTTTTCAAAAGAATTTGCTCAGTTGGGAGTAAGTGGGTGTTGGTGACACTGGCAGGCACAGATTAATAATTTTTAAAAACAACTGTTAGCTGGAGAATTAAAAAAACAATTTGGGGTAAAGGATCATAAGATCTAGACCTCAGAGATCAAGTTTAACCCTCTCATTTTGTACTTAGATAGTTGGTACAGAGATTGTTGAAGAGGAAACGGGCACAGAAAGGTGTTTCAGGTCATATTAATAGCACTCAGTCATTAGAGTAGATCATTAAACTCTCTATGGGATCCTTCCCAGCTACTAAGATTTCCTTCAGTTCATCAGCATCACCACAGTTAGTGGCAGAATTGGAACAAAAATCCAAGTCTCCTCACTTCCACTCTAGCTCTCTTTCTACTATACGACTCTATTTTGATCTAAGTCTTCTGATTTAGCACCGCAGGACTCTTTCTGAGACTATAACATTGCTAAAGGAGGACAGAATCCCTCTGGGTATGCTACACAAACACAATCTTACACACATAGCGTCAGACAAACAAATCTAAGCTATATTCAGCCAGACACATCTAGAAGGATAAAATTAAGCCAATTGTTGATAAATGATGCCTTTAGGATTGGAATTCTGCTCCATCAGAAGCTTCATGTTGCTCCACTACAGTGAATACAGCTAATATCTCCCTGAGTTACGGGAAGTTCCTAAGAGCCAGAATAAAAACACCTTTCTCAGGCAAGTGACAATCTCTCTGTTCTCAATTTCCTCCCCTATAAAATGAGGAGGTTGGATTAAAACTATGTAATGCCTAAGGAATCTTCCAATGCTAACATTCTATAATTTTGTCGTGTAGGAAAACCAAGTTCTAGGTAAACGCTGACTCTCAAAGCTTACTGAAGGAAGGAAACCATGAAAGGATGACACAGGGGAACAAGGGCAACTCACTTGTTTAGCAGTTCATAGCAGGGCTCACACACACGTACTTCCTTTTCAATGCCAAACTTGGGAATGGTGGAACATTTGGAGGAACATTTCCCACAAAAGATTTGTCCACATGCCCGGCAGTGATGCTGCAAATAAGAGGTGAGAGATACATCAGAAATGCATTTTACTCCCCATCTCACCCAATACCAAAAGCATAAATTGGCCATCTTCCTCAGCTGAGAACATACTCACTTTACGTGTCATCACTCCAAATTGTACTCTACATCTGTGACATTCTTCAGCATCAACCCAATCAGGAGCCTGGGAAAGAATATAGGGCCAGTTACTCCTTGGGTGACAAAGCTAGACATTCCCATCCCTCTTCCTGCTGTCAAATTCAGCACCCAGTGCTAAAACAGCAGCACTGGGTGAAAACTCTCAATTCCCAATAAAGCCAGGAAAAAATGCATGGAAAATTCAGAGAGTAGGAAGAAGTGGTAGTTTAAATGAGCAAAGGGACTGCTTACTCCTGTCAACTAAAACCAGCAGCCTAGGAGAAAGGCAGGGTCACTGAAGTCTAAAGGACTCAGAAAAAAAAAAAAGGATCCCAAATCCAAAAGATCCTTTCTTTTTGCAAGGATTGGAAATTCGAGACATTTCAAGGATCTGAATAAATTTTAAATTAGGGTCTAGACCACACTATCACTAGCTGCAATTTCATAAGAGCCATAGATATTGCATGGTATCCTACCATAATTCTTTACTATATTACTGTAAAGAGATTAAAACAGCTGCACATTCTATCTACAACTTCTGCATGATTAGAAATTTAAATCTTTGAAGAAAATACAACACACACTGTTTTTGTGTTTGTCCTTCATTTTCAAAGAGGATCATGATATCAAGATGATGACATGACTTGCAGTTGACTTTGAGTGAGGGAGGGCTGTGCAAGGTCATCAATCTCACCTTCTTCTCCTGAGCCATCACTCACATATATTGTTAAGAAACACAGAGCATCCCAACTCCCCAATTCATACCCCAATTTCAAAAGTCAATACTTCTCTCCTCAATTCAGTCCAAGTCCTAGATCTGAGAACTCACCCTTTCTGCAGCAAACATAGCATCACTCTCCTTGAATTCTGGGAAAACATGACCTGTGGAAATGAGAACATACATCACGCACAAAAAATACCCCAATAGTATTTTTACGAAGCAAAGCTGGAATTAGAAGTCCTAGGTTTGCTATCTGACCTACTATATTATATGTGATTTATAGCAAGACATTGTGCAACTTTGACCTCTGGCATGATCATATTGAAAGGGTGCTAGAGGGTCCCTTCTTCTTTCCTTGCTCTTAGCATGCAAAAGATAAGCTTTTCCTAATTAGCTCACCTCCTATTTCACATTCCAGAAGGTAAGTATGACATAGATACCCAAGAGTTTTATATGAGCATTAATTAGGTTTCTGCCTATCTTATAAGGGGTACTATAAATAGAACACTGGGCCTGGAGTCAGAAAGACCTGAGTTCAAATTCAGCTTATATACTCATGTTTGCCTCAGTTTCCTCAACTGTAGATCGGGAAATAAAAATACCTACCTGGAAGAGTTGATGTGAAGATCAAATGAGATAATACTTGTAAAAGTGCTAAGCATAGTGCTTAGCACACAGTAGGTACTTTATAAAATGTTTGTTCCCTTCTTTCTCCTTGTAATAAACTATTCTTCCTTCTTCCAGGGTCTCACTCCTCCAATTCATCCTGCAAATCACTACCAGACTATTTTTTCTAGCACAACTGTCATATCAAAACTGACAGTGACTCAGACTTATAACACATCCTCAATAACTATATCATATTTGAACTCCACCTAAATTCAAGGCCTTTCATAAACTGGCCTTCCTTACCTGATTTCCCACTACTCCCTAACATAGAACCTCCTTTGCTTTCACTGTGCACCCCTCCCCACAACCATATCATGTTAATTCTTAAATTTCCTCCTCTTTAACTTAGTGGCCTTAACTTAGAATGTACTCCCACACCTCTCTGAATCCTCCCAAATTTAAAACCCCCAATCTAAATCTTCACATATCTCCTGCCATAATTTACCTTCCACCTTCATGATCTGGTAGGTGTCCTGCACTACCTTATACTTGGGCTCATTTCGGAAGGCATGAGCCCAAGCCTGGATCAGGTAGAGGATTTTGTTACGGACGTTTACTTCCACTTGCCTCTGCAGAGAAAAGATGAGGCAGAGATCAGTAAAACCAACTGGAGATGAAGCAGGGGAAGAAGTTGTGGGGTAGGGAAGCAGATGAGAAATCCAATATTCCAAAGGAACGGGACTTTACAAATGAGAAAAGGGGAAGGGAGATTTCCTACATGTCTAAGAAATGTGGGATAGACAGTTACCACAGGAAATGTCCAGCTGTTTCAGGCATTTCCCTGAGGGTTTGTCTTATGAATATATAAAAAGGAGGCAAGTAACCAAATCCTACTCAAATAGTAGGACAACTCCCAAATTGCTTCAATTCTTCAGATCTCAGCACTCATAGTCATTAAAGTCAATCACAAAACTTCCCATGGGACCCTGCCCAGACACTAAGATTTCCCTCAATTCATCAGAATCACCACAGTCTTCCACCACTTCAGACTTCTAATACCCAGTTCTCCAACCCAACCAAGTTTTGCATTAGTGAAACTCTGAACCTCCAAGGTCAAGCTGCCTGTTAGAAAGAGAGAGGATCAATGGCCTTCCAGAGCCTGGAATACTTAGGAAGCTGCAGGGAGTTTAGCTTAGCAGTACTTTCTTCTACTTCTCTCTAGTCCTGGCCAGACAGAGGTTTTGCCATTATCAGCTGATCCTGGCATCATCACTGCATACCACATGACCAGCTGTTCTGGAAACTCCCCCAGGAAACAGAACAAGTGCCAAGTGCTGAGAGCTCCAATTTCAACCAGGTCACAAAATCTTCAGTCTATATATCTATCAAGGAGATGCCTCTGTGAATTGTGAAGCAGGGGAGAAGCAGAGGAAATGGCTTCAGGAAGCGACCCCAAGAAACCTCAATCTGGGCTTCAGTCTCTCAAACTCTTATCTCATTAAGAAAACCCTCCATACAGAAACATACTAGGTAACATACCAGCTTAATGACAAATCATGGTGTAAATGGAATACAGAGACAATTAGCTAGAAGAGTCAAGTCAATAATTCCTTCATTTCCTTCAGCCAAATCAGAATCTGATAACAGCAAAAATGCCCAAAACATTATCATTATAAGTCTATAATCATAAATGTCGGTAGCAATGGCTCAGGTCTGGGCAATAGGCTCCTAACTGGTCTCCCTACTTCAGGTATCTCCCTTCTCTTATTCATCTTCTACACAGTTACTAAACTGATAGTCCTAAAACACATATATGACTCTAATTCTAATGAAAAAGTCTTTAGTCTCTTTCCATTGCCTCCAGGATAAGGGCTCTTAACTTTTTTGTGTCACGGACCCCTAACCAGAATGTTCTTAAATGCATAAAATATATAGGACTACAAAAGAAACCAATTATACCAAAATATAATTATCAAAATATTGTTTAAAAGTTCATTAAGAACTCTGCTTTTCCTGTCTTACAGCTATTCTCTATACATGCATCCCCCATCTCTATGAATCTGCACAGATGGTCCCCATCAACACTAACAAAAAAATACTTGGCTTCTTTTAAAGGAGAGCTTAAGTGTCACTCTCTACATATATATGGTCTTTTCTCATACCCAATTACCAGTAGCCTCTCCCTTTTGGAATTACTTTGAATGAATTCTTCAGTGTGCGTGGAGTTTCTCCCCCAGAGACCATAAGCTCCCTGAAACTGCTCTATTTTTGTCTTTGTGACCCAAGTGCCTTGTAAACAATAGGCACTAACTAAATGTTAAGCAAGAGTTCAGTAGTCACCAGTTTTATTAGCATGCCTGAAACACTCCAGGTGCCCAGCTCTAGGCTGGAGGTTGTGAACCAGTCACAAAAAGTAGGACCTACTGCAAAGAACAAACAGATTACCTAGGTCACTGTGTATGCCCAGTATGGAATGGCGGCTACTCACATAATGCAGTCTTGCCTCTCTCCTCCAGCCCAGACAGTAATTATCAAAAGTGGAGCACTTTGACAACAAAGAATAGCTATCAGGTTAGCCTGCTAGAAATTTTGCCATCAAGACCTTCAAAAAAGGGAACCCCCTTCAGGTCTTTCCAACAGGGCATCCATTTTACAAATATTTCTCAAGGATGCTTACCTTTAGCAGCTCTTTTAGCTCTTCCATTGTCTGTTTGTTGGCTACCTCATCATGAACTGTCTGACCACAGTTCTTGACAACAGATTCCATAACCTGTCACAAGAAAGAAGCCCAAAAGATGGAAAGGAAATATTTCATTAAGACAAAGCCCACAAAATTCCTCCCCTGCTTGAAAGGCAAACTCCCACTAGTCCTCTCTCCTTAGGTCTATGAGAGACCAAAACAGTAATTATATTCCTTTAGATTAGGCAGCTATACAATGTCCACAAGAGTTCCCACTGATTCCTTATAATGCTAGCAAGAAAACCCACATGAATCATCTCACAGGTATTTATTACTAGAAATGGATCTGTTATTTATGTCTGGAGAAAACAAGACAGGAAAACAATTACCCCTCCCTGTAGGTCACAAAGTAAGTAGCACTGCTAAGAACTGGAACTTGGGAATTCTTTCCTGCTCATCTCAGTGCTAAACAGAAACCTCTGCTCTCTGCTGGGTGCCTCCCAGAGACAATGAAGCAGATGTTAAGACCTTCCTCATCTCTATGCCTTCCAAAAGGTAGGGAGAAACCCTGTATGTGATAAAAGCCTAAGTCAAACCTCACTAAGATATACTGGTTGCTAATTACCTCTAAGGCATAGAGGGCCACATGTGGATTCTTGTCATTGACTTTTTTCTTGATGGAACTTACAGCATATTTTGCTCTGAAAGGAAATGGCATTAAGTAAGCAGGACAGGAATGGGAAAGGAACACAACCTTAGCTACTAAAAAAACTACAACACAAGCCTAGGCACATTTATCTACCTGGTTCTTACAGAGTAGTAAAGAATTCAGCAACTACATAGTTTTCACCACCGTTGATAAAAATCAGAAGAATTATTTGTAATTGTCCCAACATCTTAAATGTACCAGTACGGCAAAGCAGGAGATTATTTTAAAATAAACTGTAATGCATGATTGCACATGTATAATCTATATCAGATTGCTTGTCATCTTGGGGGAGGGAGACAAATTTGAAACTCAAATATTTTTTAAAAACTTAATGTTGAAAATTGTCTTTGCATGTAACTGGAAAAAATAAAATACTATCAAATAATAAAAATTGTATTAATGTCTTTGCTTTTATAAGTCATTTCTGCATAAAATGGAAAACTCCTTGCCCAACTCTAGAACTGGACTTTCTTTGAAACAAAGAAAAATAGTTAAGCAAAAATAACAAAAACAGGCACTGTATCTGAAAATGTATGTAACATCCTGTGTCCCTATAGGCCCCTGTGCCATGTTTCATTATCTATTTTCTAGGACTAAATGGTTATTAAAATTAGAAGGGATTCAGCTTCGTTTCAGTGATTTTTTTTTACCGTGATTGCAGTTAATCAATCAATAAACATTTATGCTAATCACTGGAGATACAAAAAGAGGCAAAAGACAGTCCCTGCCCACAAGGAGCTTATGCTACAATGGAGAGACAAGAAGCAAACAAATATATACAAAGCAAGCTATTTATATGATAAATAGGAAATAATTAACAGAGAGCAAGCACAGGAATTAAGGGGGGGGGGCAAGGCTTCCCGTGGAAGATGGGATTTTAAGAAAGCCATGGATGTCAGTAGGCAGAGTAGAGGAGAGAGAACATTCCAGACATAGGGGAGAATGTCTGACAGTGTCTTATGGATGGAACAGCCAGGAGACCAGTGACACTAAATTGAAGGGTACATGGCAGGATGTAAGGGGCTAAGACAACTGGAAAGGTAGGAGGGAGCTAGGCTACGAAGAGCTCCACAAGCCACTCAGAGCATTTTATCTTTGATCCTGGAGTTTACTGAGTAAGGGAGTGACTTGGTCAGACGTGTGCTCTGGGAAAATCACTTTGGTAGCTAAATACAAGATGGACTAGAGTAGGGAGAGAGCTGAGGCAGACAGATCCATTAGCAGGCTGTTGTAATAACATGTCAGAGTAGAGAAATGGGAAGTTGAAAGGCCTCAGGAACTGTGTGTGTGTGCATGCGTGTATGAGTGAGGAATCCAGGATAACTTCTAGGCTTCAAGCCTGAAGGCCTAGAAGGATGGTGTTGTGCTGTCCTCTACAGCAATAGGGAGGGTGGGAGAAGAGTAAGAGTTTAGAGGGAAAGATAATAGTTCAGTTTTGGACATGTTGTGCTTAAGATGTCTACTAGACATCCAGTTCAAGGTGTCTGAAAGGCTATTGGAAATCTAAGACTGGAGGTCAGCAGAGAGTTTGGGGCAGCATAAGTAGATTTGAGAATTATCTCCAAAGAGATGGTAATTAAATCCATAGGAACTGATGAGATCACCAAGTGAAAAGAGAAGAGGACTCAGGACTGAACCCTGAGGGACATCTAGGGTTAGAGCACATGGTCTTGAGGATCACTAAAAGGAGACAAAGAGTGGTCAGATACATAAGAGAACCAGGAGAAAAGAGAGTATCAAAGGAAAAGAGAGTGTCCAACTTGTCAAAGGCTGCAAAGAGGTCAAGGAAAATGAGGAATGAGAAAAGGTCATTGGCTTGGGGAAACTTCAAGATTGTTAGTAACTTTGGAGAGAATGGAATGATAAGGTCAAAAGCTGGACTGTAAGGCATTAAGCAGAGTGAGAGGAAGAGAAAATGGAGGCACTTATTATAGATAGCTTTTTAGAAGGCAGAAGACACATTGGATGAAAGTGGGGATAAAAGAAGAGTCAAGTGAGGGTGTTTTCAGAATGGGGGAGACAGGGGCATGTTTGTAGGCAGTAGAAATGAACCAGTAGAGGAGAGATTGAAAATGAATTAAAGAGGGGGGATAACAGAGGAGGTAAGTTTTTGGAGGAGATGGAATGACATGGGATTGTTTGTACAGGTAGACAGGGGTTAACTTTGGTAAGGAGTAAGACCATTCCATCATATGAGCCAGGAGTGAAGGAAGACATAGCAGCAGAAAGTATCTGAGCATAGATGAGAAAGAGGAGAGAAAAGGGAGTTTGACGTACATGTTCTCAGCTAAGAGAGTAGGGAAAGAGAGAGCTATAGGACATGTAAGGAGGGATGAAGAAGTTTGGAAGGGCTGCTGTGGAGAGATAAAGTGAGCTGTGGTGTTGCGCTAGTTGTGCACACTGTCCTTCTGGTTCTGCTCATTTCGCTCTGCTCCAGTTCAGAAGCCTCCCTATTCTGCTCTGAATTTCTCATCTCTCTTAAAAAAAGCCTTCTACACCCACTGCCTCAACCCTTTGCCATTTGGCTTCTGTCATCACTGAAATCAAACTGTTCTCTCCAGTTACCAAATGACCTCAAGTGTCCCATCTGATAGCCCTGCCTTGTCTGTTTCATCCGACATGAGGGACCACCTTCTCCTCTTGAACACTCTTTGTTCCCTGGGTTTTTATGACACTACTCATTCCTGCTTTTCCTGTCTGGGCCTTCACCTCTCTTGCTGATTCATCTGTTTCATGCTTCCAAAGGGTTGGTATGCTGCACTGGGCCCTCTTATTTCTCTGTACTTACTTAATGACTTCACCAGCTCCCAAGGGTTTAATTATCATCTCACTGACGATGACTCCCAAATTATGCATCTAGCTCCAGTCATTCTCCTGAGGGCTAGTTCTGCATAATCAGCTGCTTTTTGGACATCTCGAATGGGATGTCCATAGGCATCTCAAACCAAGTATGTTCAAACAAAACTCAATGCTCTTCTGAGTTTCCGTATTTCTTTCAAGGGCAGCAATTTCATTCCAGGCTCTCATGTTTGAAATCATAACTCCTCTTTATCTCTCACCCTACATACAGAATCAGCTATCAAATCTTGTTATTTCTATCTCTACAACACCCCTCCAAACCGTGCCATGCTCATTATTCACATAGTCACCATCTAAATTCAGTCTCTCATCACTCCTTATCTGTAGTTTGGAAAGGACCCCTAATTAGTCTCATAGACTCAAGTCTCTCCCCTACTCCAAAACATTCTCCAAAGAGCTGCCAAAGCGATCTTGCAATAAGTGCAGGTCTTATGCTGTCACTACCCTCCTCAACAAATTCTAGTGGCTCCCTCTCACTTCTAGAATCAAATATTAACTCTTCTGTTTGGCTTTTAAAGCCTTTTACAAGCTGGCCTGATTTTGCTTGCCAGCTTCATTAACCAGTCTAGCCAAACTAGCTTTCCTGCTATTCTCCCATCCCTGTGATAACACACTGGCCATCCACCATGCCTGGAACGTTCTCCTCAGATTCGCTTGGCAGAAATCTCTTCCTTCTTTCAAGAGTCAGCTCAAGGGCCACCTCTACATGAAACCTTTTCCAATTCCCATTCCCTCTCTAACTACCTTTGATGTTTTTATATATACTTCTATAAATATATGTTGCTCTTCCCACCAATGTAAGCTCCTTGAGGGCAGGAGTTTCACTTCTGCCTTGTATCCCCAGCACCTAGCACAGAGTTACTTGGTACACTGTAGACACTTAAAAATATTTGTCATTTTTAGTGCATAATAATTCATTATATTCATATAGTCAAATACGATTATTTTTCCCACTACTGTCCAATGAATGAGCACTCACCTTATATCTGGTTCTATGCTATTAAAAAAGTGTTGCTATAAGTACTTTAGTACATATTGGACCTTTCAGTCTTTGGGGTATATGTTCAGTAACAGAATTTCTGCATCAACAATATCCTTGAATAATTCCAAATTGTTTTCCAGAATGGCTGCATTCACACTTCTTCCCATAGTCCTCCAACATGGACTGTTTCCCTTTTCATCTCTATCAATTTATCAGATGTAACACAAGATCTCAGAGGTGGCATTTCTCTATAATGATTTGGAGTACATTTTTGTGACTGTTAAAGATGCAATTTTTCTTTTGAAAATTGTTTGAGCTAAAATCTAAGTTATATGGAAGTGATTTTAAAACACTGAAAACAAATAAAATAAAATAAAACTGAAAAAAAAATTGTTTGAGCTTTAATTACATATCCCATCCAGCCAACCATTTAAGTCATCTCACCACCTGCCTGACATTGTCTCACTTCCACACTAGACCTAAGACCTGGACTAGGTCACTCAGAACACATGGCCCCAATCGCTGGGGAAGTTAATGCACTCATTGCAAATTAGGCCACTTTCTCTACATGCTGGTTCTACACACACAAGTATACTTCAGTTTCATAGCCCATGAAGCTAACCCCACAGATTATCTCATCACTTGCCCCCTTTCCAACTTTCTACTTCCTCAAAACAAGTTGTCATCCTCTATTAGAATGTAAGCACCTTGAGGTCAGGGACTCTGTCTCTATTTTAAAAATATTTATCCTCAACCCTTACCATAGTTCTTCGTACACAGTACCTAATAAAATGTTGTTTCATTCTTTCATATGGGGAATGGCTCTTGGTCTTATATATTTGTGTCAACTGACTAGTACTTAGATATAAGCATTTTTTTCCTCTTTCTTTTTTATTCTACTTTCTTCTCTTTTTAGTCTAGTAGCAATTATTTGAGTACATGCAGAAGCTCTTTAATTTTGTGTAAGCAAAATTTTATGGTTTTTTATGATCAAAGCCCCTGATTCTTCAGATGAAGGACAAACATCTCATAAGTTAGTATGTTCTACAGAGCTTCATCAACAAAGATCAGGATGCAGGGTCCTAGATTACAGGTAGGTTCCAATTTAGTCAAAAGACTACAGAACCTTGGACTGTGACAGGCAATCTGTGCCAGCCTAGCCTAGTAGGCATCATTCTGAAAAGCAGTACTCTAAAAAATTATGAAATTTAGAAAATTAATATCTACAATGAAAATAAACATTGCTCACTTACTGAGTATCTCCCTGACGGATCATGTCACAGATCTGAAGGATAGACTCCCAATCTGTCTCTAGCAGGAGCTGACTGGTAGCTTTGTCTGCAAAGAAAAAATGCACCCATTAAATGAATTCACTCTAATTTATTGGGACTTAATCAAGTGCCAGATCATTTATCTCAACTAAAGCTAGTCACAAAATCATAAAATTCACTCTGACTTATTTTTAATAATTTTTAACCTTTTCAGCACAGGTCCAAATCTTACAATAGTGCTAAAAAATGGAGAAAGTATTATCCTCATTTGACAGAGAAAAAAATGTACAAAGAGCAAGGAAATAATTTATTAATTTTAACCCTTTGAGTTATCAGGTGCTTAATTTACTCAATTAGAATGTAAGTAGATGTAAGACCATAAGAAATGATATCACAAATTCCTGGTGGTTTAATCTAAAGCAGTGTTTGTGTATGTCATAGATGTTAATCTTATGTTATGTGATTCATAACCTAATATTTCTATTCCATTTAAAATACTGGTTCAATGAGAAACAGTAATGCCTTTCTACTTTGTAGAGTATCATTTTCTCTGGGGATATATGAAGTAATATAATAAACCTTCATTTTCAATACTGACTAGGTAGTTAACATGTAAGGTACATTTTGAAAGACAGAAAATGTTGGTCAGCCAGCTGAAAGCAGAATCACTTTGAATGGTTCATATAACTTGCTAGCTCCTCCAACGTTTTCTTAATATAATTTAATATATACACTTGAGTACTAAGAAAGGTTTATAATCTCCCCTAAAATGGCATGCAAAACAAAAGAAATAACGGTCATGTGGCTATTGGTTAGAAGCAATTAACTCTACCCAAAAAAAGACCTCTAATTCTGTCTAAGCAGGAGATACCACTTTTTTCTTTTTTTTGCTAGGGTCATAGGAACAAAGTCGTTGAGCTCGGTTATTTTGAGCTCAGATAATCCAACCACTTCATTTTTAATAGATGAGGAAACTGAGGTCCAGAGAGGTTAAGTAATTTGCCCAAGGTCACACAGGTAGTATCAGAAAAAGAATTTGAATTCAGGTCCTCTAACTCTTCAAATCCAATGGTTTTGGTTTTTGGTTTTTTTTACTTTATCACAGCTGAGCCATTCTCTAAGAAAACACACACACACAAATATACCCACACACCCCAACCATTCTTGCCCCCAAAACCTTAAGAGTGTGTGCTCCTAAGTTATACAGCAAATGGGTAAGGTGAATTCCTCCCACTGAAGGGGGTGAGAAGAGAAGTCAGGTCTCCTGGGCATGCACTGACAGTCTGCTAGGCAAAGGTTAGGAAGGGCTCAGACTAAAAAGGTTATTTTGTTTTCCGAAGATGGCGGCACCAGAGAGCCCCTGGCAGATCCCAGAAGAAAACTGGTTCCACCGCTCGAGGGGACAGAACTAGGAATTTCCCAGAACGTAGCCCTCCAGCGTAAACTGCGTTTTCCTGCGAAACCCTATTCCTCCCCCCTGACCTGGGCCCCAGCCCTCGGCAGGAAGGACTTCTGACTCCGGGGCCAGCCTGGACAAGCTGTCAGCTGCTGATTCCTTAAGGAAGCGGGCATGTGTAAACTGCCCACAAGGGAGGACGCAGGATCACCATCGACACCAGGACGTGCTCCTGTGGGTGCCCGCTTGTATCCACACTTTCCTAAGTTTGGGCAATTAACTGTCACCAGCCTCCTCGAATATGCAATGATGCTTTAAAGCTCCCGGTGTGAAAATGATCCTGAAGGGCAATATACGGCCTTACCAAAATCCAGAGGAGGGACGTTACGGAAGGGGGTAAGGTCCCTAAAACCCGGGATCCTCAGTCCCCAACACTGCCCGGAGGCACTGCCCGGAGGCACTGCCCGGGGCGCCCCCTCCAGCACCTCGGGGACCAGCCCGAAGGGAAGGGCGAAGCCAGGTAGAGGGGTGGGCGGGGGGGGGGGGGGGGTGAGAGAGAACGGCGACCCAGGCGAGGAGCGAAGGGCCTCCCCCGCCCCCGGCATGACCCCACCCTCCGGTGTCTCCACCTCCCCGCAGGGGCCCGACTGACTCAGCGCCCCGAGGCAGAAGAACAGGCTGGCAGACGAGCCTGGGCGGCGAGGCCCCCCGGACGGTACGAGGCAGGCCCAGCTAGCCCCGGATTGGCGCTAGAGGTGAGGGCGGTGGGGGGGAGCGGTCGGCCGGGGGTACGTTACCTAGGAGACGCTCGAAGGTGCCGCTACCTCTCCCCATGGCGACCTCAGACCCAGCCCCGCGGCCACAGACGCTCTCCCTACTCGGAGCAGGCGCGCCCCCCGGCTTCCGCTTCCGCCTCGGGCTGTTTTCACAGGAGCGCGCACGTCACGGAGAGAGGGACCGACAGACAGACCGACGGCGACTGGACCGCGGAGGAGACGCTGGAATCTTGGGAATAGGAGCTTCCGGGGCTCGAGGAACGAGCGCTGACGTTCTACTGAAACCAAACGAGAAGCCCGCCCATTGGTCGCCCCGCCGAGATGGTCGGTGGTGGGGACCAATTAGCAGTCGGAGGAGAGCCACGCCCGTCAAATGGGAGTGCTTGGGGCGGGACGGGGCGGGGCGGGGGTGTTCAGGCACTACGGCGACCCGAGTGGGTCGAAACGTCCGGTCTGGGGATGTGTCTGCTTTTAGGTGCCACCGGAGTCGGGAAGACTCTGCTGGTGAAACGGCTGCAGAATATCCTTACCGAGCGGCAGGGACGGAGGGAGGGAAAGAGCCCAAGATGGGCCCGGCTCGGGTCGTGCCCCGGACTCCCCTGGAGCTCGGGGGGGCCTCGGGGCGTCGCCGCCACCTTCCCCTCCCAGCCCCGCCCCCTCCTATTCTTCCTTAATCCGACCCGCACAGCTGAGCTCCCGGGAGGGGAGAAGTGACCTCGGGGACCCGCCCCCGACCCAGCCCACGGTAGGTGCTCAGCCCCCCTGGGAGGGCCCTTACTTCGGTGGCGCCCTGGATCCGGGAAGACAGCCCTGAGTCACAGGGGGCCTCAGACCCCGCTGAGCTGTGTGACCCTGGGCAAGTCACGTAAAAAAAACCTGGCTGCCTCAGATCGGAATGATGACAGCATCCGCCTCCCAGGGTGGCTGTGAGCGTCGGTGACTAAGGTGCTTTGCGCACTTCCAAAAGGACCTATTATTTACCAGTCAATAAGCATTTATTAAGCACCTACTGTTTACTGAGCCCTTTGCTAGACACTGGTAATAGAAATACACGGAATAAAACAATCCCTATTAACCAGGAGCTCACCTAGTAGGGAGACATAAGGATAGAATGCTATCCAGCCATATGTTTATACATACATATATGTGTATGTGCATACCCATGTTTATGGATGGGTATTATGTATACACACATTTACACATATGTATCCAAAACGTTTACATATGTACATATACACATGCATGTTTTGGATACATATTCTGTAGACATACACCTGTTGTACCAGTACCTTTACGGTTATGTGTATGTATACATGTTAATGACCATGTATACTGGTACCTATACATATATGTGGGCATGCCTATTATGTATATACCCAGAAATGTACCTGTACATGCATACGTATATATATTTATAACATATACTATGTGCATATATACATTTATGAATTTGTATCATGTACACACGCACAAACTACTTGTAATATGTGTGTATGCATGTATGTTTAGGAATGTACATTGCGTATACATAAACGTATACTTGTACCTATACATATGTTTATATGTATAGGCATATGCAGAATAGATACAATTAAAGTAGTTTGATACTAGGTTGAGGAGTGAGGAGTATAGGAGCAGTTGAGATCAGGAAAGGCTTTATGTGGAAGGGCACCTAGGTGGAGCAAATCCCGGAAGATTCATCTTCCTGAGTTCAAATCCAGCCTCGGACACTTACTAGCTATGTGACTCTGGGCAAGTCACTTCCCCCTGTTTGCCTCAGTTTCTTCATCTGTAAAATAAACTGGAAAAGGAAATGGCAGACTACTTCACTATCTTTGTGGAGAAAACTCCAAATGGTGTCATGACCGAAAAATAATTGATCAACAGGAAGTGGTACTTGAGCTGAGTGTTGAAGGATTCTCTGAAGTGAAGGTGAAGCAGGAGTATATTCTAGTCATAGAGGACAGCCCATGCGAAGGCTGGGAGATCCAAGATGGAATGATGCATGTGTGAGGAATGGAAAGAAGGCCAGTTGTGCTGGTTTGCAGAGTGTGGGAGGGGAGTAATGTCTAAAGAGATTGGAAAGATAGGTTGGGGGCAGATTGTAAAGGACTTCAAAAGGCTGACTGATCAGCACAATGACCTCCCTTGATTTCAGAGGAAAGATGATGAAGCTCCCCACCTCCTGAGAGAGAGGGAAATATCCTCAAGGTATACAATTAGATATATTTTGTGGACATGACCAATGTGGGAATTTATTTTGCTTGACCACAGAAGTCAAAGTTTTGTTACAAAGGTTGTGCTTACATTCTGGTTTTTTTTTCCATGGTGGTGGTGTGGAAAAGAATATAGATTTTTGTTCATTGAAAAAATAAAATAATCATTTTAAAAAGATTAAACAGAGGACTTTATATTTTATCCTACAAACAACAGAGATCCACTCTAGTCCATTGAGTAGGCGAATAACAAGATCAGATCTACACTTAAGGAAAATCATTTTGGAGCAGTGCAGAGGATGGATTGAAACGGAGAGGCAGCTTGGAGGAGGAATACCAATTAAGAAGCTGTTGAAATGATCTAGGCAAGAGGTGATAAGGGCATGAACTAAGATATAAGCTCTGTGAGTAAAAAGAAGCAGTTAGATGTGACAAATGTGAAAGTAAAAAAAGGGAGGGCAGGGCAAGATTTGGTGATTAATTGGATATAGGGTATGAGGGAGAGTGAGGAGTTGAGGGTAACACCTAGTTTATGAATCTAACAGGCTGAAAAAGTGTGATGGTGCCATATTTCCCATATAGAAGTTTATAGGAGGGGTGAATTTGCTGGGAAAAAATGAGATCTGATGGACATGCTGAGTTTGAGGTGTCTTTGGGACATTGGGTAGGAAATGGCAATAGGCAGTTGGTGATCAGGGGCTAAAGCTCAGGAAAGCCAATAGGACAACACCAACAATAATAATAACTAATATTTACATAGCATGTATTGTTGCGCCAGGCACTTTACAGAAATTATCTCATTCGATCATGTGTCTAAAACCAGATTTAAACCCAGGTCTTCCTGCCTCTAGGTTCAGCACTCTGTTACACCATCCAGCTGCCTCTGTCTTCCTGGAGATGACAATTAAACCCATGGAAGCTGATGAGGTCACTGTGAGAGAATATGAAGAGAGAAAAGTAGGAGACCTAGAACAGAGATTTAGGGACACCTACAGTTAGTGAAGAATGATAAGGATGTTGAGCTAGCAAAGGAGATTGAAGCCTTCAGAGGATACGAACCATATCTGTCTAGTTTGTATCATAGTGTCACATGGAGTTAAATAATTCAAAATCATTTGCTTTCCTCTCCCTCCCATTTGCATTGAGGGTTTTTTCTTTTTCATCCACAGGTGGGTACTGACCTCACTGACATCATGGCCCAGAAAAAGATGACTATCCGGGAGCTAGGAGGATGCATGGGTCCCATCTGGTCCAGTTACTATGGAGATTGCCGCTCTGTCCTGGTGGGTCATAGTCTGTTAGACTTCTCTTAGAGATATATATACTCATCCTGGTTTCATTCTCAGTTCTATGTGGAGTGGAATTTAGATACTTTGGTTACTCTGGTTTAGGATACAAAATCTGTGTTAAATTTTCCTTCTGGAAAATAAATTTTTTTTTTTTTAGTGTCTCAAAAGGATTTAGAGCTCAGTCTGTCTGTGTGTATATATCTATGTCTGGGTGTATATGTCTGTATATCAATGTATCAAGAGAGTGAGAGACCGCATATCATAAAGAAAGGGAAGACTTAGGGGGTCCTGCCTCTAACATAGCAGTTCTCAGACATTTTAGTCTCAGGGTCCTTTTACACTCTTAAAAATTATTGAGGAACACCTTTCTCCTCACACACACACACATACACATGCACAACACGCAGAAGAACTTTTGTTTATTTGGGTTATATTTACAAATTAGAATGTCTTAGTATTTTTTATCTCGATCCCCTGAAAGGTTCTTGGGAATCTCCAGGAATCCCCAGACCACACCTCTCAGTACCCCAGGCAACTATGTAAGACTATAAGTTACAGATGATTTGCACATCTTTATAGTAAAAGGAGTTTATGCAGTTAAGATTGTTCCACACAGATGTAATTATAGATCAGAACTTTTTCTTTTAAAAAAGAAAAAAAAGCTTATTGTGACCAGAGTAGAATATTTGGTTCTGTTGACCTGGAGTCTGTAAACTTGATTTTATTTTTCTTTTTTTAACATTTAATATTTGACATAATTTCTTTCCATTGTAATCCTATGTATTTTATTTTATGTGTTTAAAAACATTATTCTGAGAAGGGTTCCATGACACACACACAAAAAAGGTTAAAAACTCCTGATTGAGAGCATCATCAAACCTTTATCGCTGCTTTGTTCAGCCATCTATGCATGTATATGTTAGATATTCACATTACAGAATGAAGCCAGCCTGAAGACCTACCATCTGTGATGTAAACCCAAGGAGCCTTGGAACTCAAAGAGTTCTTCAAAGCAAAGAAGCTTTTCTTTGAACCATAACTTTCTGCTTTGAATTACTCCAAGCCCATGTCTGGTTCTCGAGGATTGGCAGAACCCTCCCCCTGCCCCCATGGTCCCCTGTACTTGGGCATTCTTGACGTTAACAGGCTCTCTATCTTCCCTAGTTCATGATTGATGCTTCTGACCCCACCCAGCTTTCCTTGTCCTGTAGTCAGCTCCTGGGCCTCCTTTCTGCAGAACAACTAGCTGATGCGTCTGTCCTGATTCTCTTCAATAAGATGTAAGGATGTTTGGGTGAAGAGAGAAGGTGGGGGCAGGCTGCTGTTTGAGGAAGTGTGGGGTAGGGTTGGCATTGTCAATCAGACGCATTATTCTCAAGTGTTTTGTTTTGTTTGTTTGTTTTGGCTACAGTGATATGCCCTGTTACATGACCTTAGAGGAGATGAAGTCTCTAATCAGACTCCCAGATATCATTGCTTGTGCCTCACAGTGCATCACTACAGCAGAAATCAGTGCCCGGGATGGCACTGGTCTGACAGCTGTCCTTCGCTGGCTCCAAGACACCCACAAAGCCAACAGCTGATTGAGGGGTGAAGAAATATAGGTGACATCTGTTTATGAGACAGGACAGAGAAGGTGTGAATTGTAGGGCTTTGTCCTCAGGACAGAAAGAGCCAGGCTGAGCCACCAGAAGATGATGAGTGTGGCCTGAACTCAACTGGCTGAGTTAGCAGGCAAATGGAGGCTGCTTACAGGGCTTGAAAATCTCAGGTAGCTGAACTGCAAACTGAAGAGCTTTACCACAGCACTGAGAGGATGTTTTGGACAGTTGGGTCACCCCTTGGAAGAGTCATTTAGTATTCCTAATGCTGTCTTTGGAAGGTCATACCACTTCTAGGCCTTTGATTTCTCCATTGTAGTTTTCTGGCCTGTCTCTGGCCCTGATAAGGCACCCTCATCGCTATCTATCCTCGTCCCACCCCACAAGCCCAAGCAGCATACAATCACATGGATTTGGCTTATTGATAATTACATGGGCTCTACTTTTCTATCTAAATGCCAGAGGCATATGTGGTGGGTCTTCCATCAGGCAGATGGTATAGATCTTAAGGGAATAAAGCCTAGATTTTAAAATGAAGCATGTGTATTTATTTAGCACTTCATGATTGACCGAGAATCACTGTTTAATAAAACTTTTAATAATTCATATTTTGCTTTGAGGTTTACAAAGTGCTATACATATCTTATTACATGCAAACTCCTTGAGGGTGGGGATTGTTTTTGTTATAGTATCCCTAATCCAACAAGTGGTTTGCACAGATAAGATGCTTAACACTATTTTAAAAAATTGAACAATAGCCCTATGTTATTGTCCCCCTTTTGTATATGAGCGCATTTAGGGTTGTATATGAGCAAACTGAAGTTCAGAAATGTTAATGATTTGTCCCAGTTTCATATTTAGCTTTTGCCAGTATTTGAATGCACTGACTCCAACTCACTTACTCTTTCTATGATGGTATGTCACCTGTACAAACTTCCTCCTTTGTGAAAAACTTAGAATTTGTGATTCTTAAAATTGGAAAAGCTCATAGAAATCACAAGTCCTTCCTATCCTTCTTATACAAAAGCCCCCTTACATGTTCAGTGTTAGAGAATCTCTAATCTCACAAGGCAGTCAGTCCATTGTTAGACAGCTCTGACTGTTAAGTACTGGTACTTCCTTAAGTTGAATTTGTTAGAACTTTCACCTTCTGGTCCTGGGACTGCTCTCTGGAGCTGCATAAGATATCTGCACCCTTTCCCACAAAACAGCACTTGAAAATATTTGAAGCACTTTAACTTTCCTGCCACTTCATCATCCCTCTTTTCCACCTAATCTTCTCATCTTAAAGTTAACTATCAACAAAAATACATTAAAAAAAATTTATGTACCTGCTATGTGCCAAGCACTGTGCTAAACTGTTTTAAAGGTTATACATCCCTCAGGTCTTTGCTGTGACTTGATCTTTCCTGGCAACATCTTAGTCTAGAACATAATCCTTTTGTTGTATCAGATCTTATGGACCTGAGTCTGGTAGTAACTTTTGTGTGAATTTTTCCTGCTATCTGTTGGAAGATGTGGACAATGTAAGGACTTGAGACATTCCTTCAGTCTGCTCAGAAGCAATTTGCTCAAGGACTTCACCTCTGTACCATTTCCACATGTCCATTCCACTGAAGATAATCTTTATCAAATGACAAGTGATACTAGGAAATATTTCCTGGCATTCCTTCCCAGGTGATGCAGACTTATATTGCAGTCATCCAGCTGGAACAATCAGCCTCATTGTGCACCCACTCAGGAAGGGTCCAGACTGGAAGGATCATGGCATGACACCGCTGGTGTCCCTCCTGTGAATAAGCAATACTAATCGTAAAGCCCCTTCCTTGTTTGCTGTTATTCATCCTTCCTTCTAGAAAAGGACCAATGACTTCAGGGAGTGGTCTTCATTTGCAAGTGAATTGGATGTAAGTGAGGCAGGGATGTGCAAAGTCATCAGCCTCACTGTCTTCTCCAGAGTCATCAGAGTCCAGTGGTAAGATACAGGTCAAGATGACTGTCGATGACCCTGGATGCAGTGGGAGACATTAGCCTTTTAAAGCTAAGTTCTTTCCCAGATCTCAGTTTGTCTGAGGCAACTCCCAGTCAGTAAATAAAGGCTAGGTAAGAATTAAGGCAAAATATGGCTTAGTTTGCCTTCATAAAAGAGGTCAATCACATCCCTTACATGCCCACATTGAAGTACTGGCTCTCAGGTTTGTTGATAGGGGCTTTGTAGAAACTCATGGGGCAGCTAGGTGACACATGGATGGAGTGCCAGGCCTGGATTCAGGAAGACTCATCTTGAGTTCAAATCTGGCTTCAGACATTACTTGTGTGACCCTGGGGTAAGTCACCTCACCCTGTTTGCCTCTTCATCTTTAAAGCGAGCTGGAGAAGGAGATGAAGAACCATTTCAGTACTTTTGGCAGGAAAACCCCAAATGGGGTCATGGAGAATCAGACACAACTGAAGAACAAGAAACTCTCATGGATGGCAGAAACAGCAAAGTAGTTTTAAAAAAGTTTCTAATTCTAGAACACAGTCCCAGAGAGCAGGGTAAATACTAGAGAAACATCAGGTATATGGTCCTTCCCTCCAACCTAAGCATTAAGGTAAATGAAAAGTTAAACAATCTGAGAGTTCAATCGGTTTTCAGTAAGCAGAGTTCTTATACTATCTCTTTTCCTGTTTCATGATCTGTCCTGATTTGATCATTCTTTAGTCCTTCATTGCAATTATTCTTTATCAAAACCTACAAAGGAAGCAGGGGTAAGTTTAAAAAGGGCAGAGAGGGCCAAGATTTAAGATAACTGATAAGGTTTTTTTATTTCAAGAGTTCAGATCAGCAATTCTGTACCCTTATGATTCTCAATTCCTGATCATTATAGGCCTTTGGACAGCATAAGATAGTCTATGTAGATTTTTACAAAATAATCTTACACCAAGAAATTCAACAATGACTCCTCTGTCCTATTGTGCTAACTCTGTTCCAAGGATTTACTGGCTGCTAAAATCTGAGAGTCCTTTCTTGGTAAGGAGCTCTCACTCACATCATCTTCTGAACCCTAAGTCAGGAATTGGGAGAAACGTTAGCCTTCATGCTAACCTGTACTTTTGTACTTTGCCAGGTGAAGAGAAGGGAGAAGCAACAGTGATCAACCAGCCCTGAAAACCAAAATCATGGAAATTTGACTGTCCTACTTTGTGGAATAATTTTAAAACTGTTCCTAAACCTCAATGTCATTTAATAATTTAATTGTGTGATTTAATAATATGCATACAGTGCATGTTAGGTTTAATGCAAATAATATAGTAAAACACATTCTTTGCCAGAGGACTTCTATAAAAGAAGTGAATAAATCTAAGGCAGGACGTAACTATTTATTCCTATTTGGGTATGTTAATCTGGGTGAGGGTACAAGTTTCAGATTCTGCAAATGCAGCTGGGCAATTTTTCTGAATTGTATGGGGTTTGGATGATGATCTCCTGGAATTCAGAGTCACTGGAATGTGAAGGGTATGACCAGATGTGAGAATATAGCAGAACCAAATTTGGGTCATCACTTAGTAAAGTCAAGAGTGTACCAAATATAAATGAAGTCACATGATTACTTGACTTTTTTGAAACAACCCAGAACTTTCTGGTATGTAGAACATTTAAATGAAGATGTGCCCTTCGAAGAAATCACTTTGGTTGAAGAGTCATTCCCCAGTAGACCAATAGTCAAAAGATGTGAACAATTTTCAAAGAAGGAAATCCAAGCTATCAACAAAATACTCCAAATCATTCATAATTAGAGAAATGCAAATTAAGCAACTCTGAGGTTCCACCTCACACCAAATTTACAAAGATGACAAAAGGAAAAATGCAAATGTCGGAGGGGCTGCAGGAAAACAAGCACTTTTGTGTACTGTTGGTAGTTGTGAATTAGTCTAGCCTTTCTGGAAGTCAATTTGGAACTATACCCCCCGCCCCAAGTTACTAAATTGTGCATACCCAGTTTTTCTCCATTAGCTCTTCATAGTAGTGCCAAACTGGAAACTAAAGGGGTGCACACCTATTAGAGAACAGCTAAACAAACAGTCTATGAATGTAGTGGAATATTATTATGTCATAAGAAATGATGAAATAAACAGCTGCAGAGGAAATTGCATAGATCTCAGAAGAGAAATGAAAATGAGCCAATGAAAACGTGCAGAACTAAAACAATTTATACAATGACAAAACTGTGAAGAAAAACAACTTTGAGAGTCTTTAGAATTCCGAATGGTGACCCATGAGTCTAGAGAACAAATGATAAAATGTACCATCCACCTCCTGCCAAAGAGATATAATGGACTTAAAATGCAAAATTAGACATACGTTTTTGAACATAGCTGATATGGGGATTTGTTTTGCTAGGTCATGCATATTTGGTTGGGGTTCTTTTTAAATTGTTCAGTTGAGAGTCAATGGGAGGGAGAGATAAATGCTTGCAAAAATCATTTTTTTAAAAACAGTCATCTTGGGAAGACGTACATATTCCATTGATATTGTCACGTTTGATTTTTGATATTGATTTTTGATATTGATATTGTAACATTTTAGGAACTGTTCCTTTGAAAATGCCTTCAGAGCCAGTAGCAAGTTGAATAACTTCAATAGTGTCAGTATGTGTGCTCGTATATACACTTACATGTACACATATTTACATATATAAGAATGTATTTTTTTTAACAGTCAAAAGTCATTTGTAGCCAAACCTGGTAAATAAAGTAGGTGACCAAGCTGGTTAAGTCAGTAATGGGACAGCATTTTTTTTTTTTTTGGCTTTTAAAGGAAAAGTTCTGAAAGTAATTCTAAAAAGAAACTCCAATGGGCATTTTGATAAATGACAACACAATGGTCAAACAGTCCACTTCTAGGTTTTACTGAATTTCCAGTGTGGCAGAAAATCACAGAAACATACTCCACTGCCCAGTTATTGGGTACCTCTTCTGGTTTCTAGGCTCATGTATTTGAGGGAATATTGGAACAGTAATTGCACCTACAGTCTGAAAAACCCACAAACTCCTGCAACATTAAGCATGGATTACTTCATGGTCTTACTCAGAATGCTACCAGTCACAAACATAGCAGGAACAGTATCCTTAATTAGACAGTGGAACTGTCATTGAGATTTAATTGGCTCTGGTGACTAAGTCTCAAGCTGTTAATGTGACTTCCTAATTGCCTGAGTACAAAAAGGCACAAGAGGCTCCAACGAGGCCCTGATGCTTGACCCATAGACCACCATGAGCATCTCAAAAGCAGGGTAGCTACACTCAACTGAATCACGATAGTGTTTGCAATGAATATCCTTATTGAATATCCTTTCCATGCAATGGGTAAGTAAATCACCTTTTATTAACGGATCTTCTAGGTGTGTTTCATTTCATTCCAATATTGAACTTGAATTATCATACTGGCCTGGTCAGCTCTGGTCTACAATAGGAAGCCACCACAGTACTTGTAGATTCCTTTTAGTATTGTTTTCTTTTTCTTTTTAAATTTTTAAAATTAAAACATTTTCCCCAAGTATTTATTTTTAATTCTTTTTTAAATTTTAATTTCTAAATTCTTTTCCTCCCTTTGCCTTCTCTCTTACCAAATTAAGAAGGCAATGAATATGATACCCATTAATAATTTGAAGTCATGGAAAACATATTTCTAGATTAGCCATGTTGTCAAAAGTAAAAAGGAAGAAAATAAAGAAAAAGAACAAAATATGCTTCAGTCAGTGCTCAGATTTCATCAGTTCTCTCTCCACAGGTGGGTAATATTTTTCAATCATGAGTTGCTTTGGAATTGTCTTGGATCATTGTATTGATCAGAGTAGTTGTCTTTCATAGCTGATTATTATTACCGACTTTTTAAACATATTTTTATTTCATTAATATTTCCTAATTAGACACTAACGCACTGTTGGTGGAGTTGTGAACTGGTCCAACCATTCTGGAGAGCAATTTGGAAGTATGTCCAAAAGGCATACCCTTTGACCCAGCAATATCACTACTAAGTCTGTACCCTAAAGAGATTAAAAAAAGGGTGGTGGGAGGAGAAGGACCTATTTGTACAAAAATATTTATAGCATCTCTTTTTGTGGTAGCTAAGAATTTGAAATTGAGGGGATACCCATCAATTGAGAAATGACTGAACAACTTGTGGTATATGATTGTAATGGAATACTATTGTGCTATAAGAAATGACTAGCAGAATGATTTCAGAAAAAACTGGGAAGACAATATAAACTCATGCAGAGTGAAGTGAGTAAAAACAGAAGTGTACACAGTAACAGCAATATTATATGATGATCAACTATGAATTACTTAGGTATTTCACCAATACAATTATCCAAGGCAGTTCCAAAGGACTGAATGAAAAATGCTATCCACCCTCAGAGAAAGTACTGAATACAGATCAAAGTATACTATTTTTCATTTTCTTTTTTTGGGGGGGGTTATCTATGTTTCCTTTTATAATGTGACTAGTATGGAAATATGCACATGTATAACATATCAAATTGCTTGGCATCTCAGGGAGAGGGGAGGAGAGAGAAGAAGGAAGAGAATTTGGATCTCAAAAATTTTTTCTTGTTGTTAAATAGTTTTTTGGAAAAAGTGGGCTCAGGAGAGGTCACTAGACTCACCAAAGAGCAACAATCCCATACAAATTAGGAGTGATGGGAGAGGTCAGCACAAAGCTCTGGGATCTCAGCCTCTTCCTGGACTATGAAGGGTGGCCTGGAGTGTTAGGGCATACCCAGGTGGAAAGCCTTGACTTAAGTTAGTAGTCATGGGGGGCAGAGCCAAGATGGCAGAGTAGAAAGACATAAATACTCTAGCTCTTCCCCCACAGCCCATAAAGTACCTGTAAAAAATGACTCTAAACAAATTCTAGAGCAGCAGAAGCCACAAAATGACAGAGTGAAAGAGATTTCCAGCCCAAAGTAGCCTGGAAGGCTGACAGGAAAGGTCTATCCCATGGGGCTCAGAGCACAGTGCAGCCCACAGAGCCCAGCCCAGCCTTGGCCATGTGGCACCCATAGGAACAGGACCAGAATAGGCCTCGGGGGCAGAATCCCCTGCAGCAGCAGAGTGTCTCAGATTCCTCAACCTAGAAACACCAAAGACAGCTTCAAAGATCACCTCATCTAGGTGAGAAGGGAGCAGGGTCTGCCCCTAGCCCAGGCCCCAGGCAGTGGTGGCGGAGGTGGTTGTGGTGGTTGTGGTGGCTGCGGCAGCAGCAGCAGCAGCAGGATCCATTTTTGGAGACATCTGCCTAAAGTCCCTAGAGGAACTGAGCCGCTTATCTGGGTCTCAGCCCTGAGTGGTGGTCCTGGGGTGAGGAAGAGTGTTGGCTCACATGGTGGAGCTGGTAGAGGCTCTGGAAAGGGAATTCTACTTGCAGATCCTGGGCAGAAAAGCTTTGGTAGCTCCCAGACCAGAGCGCAGGCCAGGAAAGGAGTAAACTCCTCTCCCTTGATTGTGCCACCTTGGAGGAACTGAGAACTTACAGGTCCCCAGAGTATAGCCCCCTCTTGACAAAGGACCCAAAAGTCAAGTAACTGGCTGGGAAAATGCCCCAAAAAGGGGAAAAAAAATAAGACTATTGAAGGTTACTTTCTTGGTGAATAGATATCTTCTTCTATCCTTTCCAATGAGGAAGAACAATGCTTACCATCAGAGGTCTTCAAAATAAATAAGCAATGGTCTCAGGCCATGGAAGAACTCAAAAAGGATTTTGAAAATCGAGTAAGAGAGGTGGAGGAAAAATTGGGAAGAGAAATGACAGTGATGTAAGAAAATCATGAAAAATGAGTCAACAGCTTGCTAAAGGAGATCCAAAAAAATGGTGAAGAAAATAACACCTTTAAAAATAGGCTAACTCAATTGGCAAAAGAAGTCCAAAAAGTCAATGAGGAGAAGAATGCTTTAAAAAAGCAGAATCATCCAAATGGAAAAGGAAGTTCAAAATCTCACTGAAGAAAATAGTTCCTTAAAAATTATAATGGAGCACATGGAAACTAATGACTTTATGAGAAACCAAGAAATTACAAAACAAAACCAAAAAAATGAAAAAATGGAAGATAATGTGAAATATCTCATTGAGAAAACAACTAACTTGGAAAAGAGGTCCAGGAGAGAGAATTTAAAAATTGTGGGACTACCTGCAAGCCATTATCAAAAAAGAGCCTAGACATCATCTTTCATGAAATTATCAAGGAAAATTGCCCTGATATTCTAGAACCAGGGGGTAAAATAAATATTGAAAGAATCTACCAATCACCTCCTGAAAGAGATTCAGAAAGAGAAACTCCTAGGAATATTATAGTCAAATTCCAGAGTTCCCAGGTCAAGGAGAAAATATTGCAAGCAGCTAGAAAGAAACAATTTTAGTATTGTGGAAATACAACCAGGATAACACAAGATCTAGCAGCTTCTACATTAAGGGATCAGAGGGCCTGGAATATGATATTCCAGAAGTCAAAGGACCTAGGATTATAACCAAGAATTACTTACCCAGCAAAAGTGAGTATAATACTTCAGGGGGAAAAATGGTCATTCAATGAAATAGAGGATTTTCAAGCATTCTTGATGAAAAGGCCAGAGCTGAATAGAAAATATAACTTTCAAATACAAGAATCAAGAGAAGCATGAAAAGGTAAACAGTAAAGAGAAATCATAAGGGACTTACTAAAGTTGAACTGTTTACATTCCTACATGGAAAGACAACATTTGTAACTCTTGAAACTCTTCTCAGTATTTGGGTAGTTGGAGGGATTACACACACACACACACACACACACACACACACACACACACACACACACACACAGCACAGAGTGAGTTGAATAGGAAGGCATTATATCTAAAAAATAAAATTAAGGGGTGAAAGAGGAATATATTGGGAGGAGAAAGAGAGAAATGGAATGGGGCAAATTATTTCTCATAAAAGAGGCAAGAAAAAGCTTTTTCAATGGAGGGGAAAAGAGGGGAGGTGAGAGGGAAAAAGTGAAGCTTACTCTCATCACATTTGGTTTAAGGAAGGAATAACATGCACACTTAATTTGGTATGAAAATCTGTCTTACACTATAGGAACATAGGGGAAAAGAGGATAAGTGGGGGGGGGAATGATGGAAAGGAGGGAGAATGGGAGGAGGGAGCAATTAGAAGTAAACACTTTCAGGGAGGGACAAGGTCAAAAGAGAGAAAAGAATAAATGGGGGGGCAGGATAGCATGGAGGGCAGTATAGTTAGTGTTACACAACATGACTATTATGGAAATCATTTGCAAAACTATACCTATATAGCCTATATTAAATTGCTTGCCTTCTCAGTGGGGATGGAGGAAGGGGGAGATATTGGAACTCAAAGTTTTAGGAACAAATCTTGAGAATTGTTTTTGCATGCAACTGGGAAATAAGAAATACATGTAATGGGGTATAGAAATTTATCTTGCCCTACAAGACAAGAGAGAAGATGGGGATAAGGGAAGGGAGGGGTGTGAGAAGAGAGGGCAGATTGGGGGAAGGGATAATCAGAATGCACAGCATTTTGGGGTGGGGGAGGGGAGAGATGGGGAGAAAATTTGGAACCCAAAATTTTGTGGAAATTGATGTTGAAAACTAAAAATAAATAAATAAGCATTTTTTTAAAAGTTAGTAGTCATGGTTAGAGACAAAGAGAGACTCTCTGGCTGCAGCTCCTGACTTTCCACTTGGAGTATACTTGCTTTCAGCAGCTTGACTGGTAGTCATGGCCCACTTAATATATTCCTCTTGGGCAGCCTGGACATTTTCCTTCTTTCCGCTCCAGGTCTTGAGGGCAGATGCCTGCAGGGCTGGACCATAAGAAAAGGTCATAGCCCATGGCTTGTGCAGGTATTGATGACATTGAGGTTAATGGAGGCATCCTCTTCACTCTGACCCCCAGAGAGGAAGGTGATACCAGTGACAGTAGAAAGCACAATCTGTCCAAGGGCAGTTACAGTTGCCATTGTGACATCCTCATGTGAATACTTCTGGGTACAAGGGACAACATTTCAGATCATGTTCTCCATCAGGGAGGATCTCTTGCTCCATGATGGGGACAATGCCATTCTGCTGGCAAATGCTAGCATATCTGACCAGCACATTGGCATTCTCCATGATGGCAAGCGGGGAAGGTGTATAATCCTCAGTCTTCAGTACACAACACCACTTGACAAAGTCAGCTCCATCCTTCTTATACTGGGCACAGCGCTCACTCAGCCCATCCAGATCTTGGGTGGTAGATCCCTGTCAGGGACACTACACCTTCATCCACCTTGATGCCCATAATGCCACCCTTAACCTTTATGATTTTGGGGAAGGGACAACCATCATTGGTTTTCTGGGAGAGTGTCTAATGGAAAAGGATAACACCTCCAACATAGGAGTTCACTCAATCATCTGCTGTCAGAAGCAACAGCTTATAGAGGTGCCAATTTTCCTCTGTGTTGTACCAGTAGACTCATCTGTTGCTAAGATTCCCTTGCTCAGTACAATAATCCAATGAGCTATATCAGACAGTTCTTTCTTTTGCTCTGGTGTCAATGCTGGGTATTGGTTAGGTATATTTTCCTTGGCTGTGCTGTTGGTTTCCAGCAGAAAGCAGACCACTTATGGTTGAGAACTGAACTGCTGATCTCAAAATTTTTTTTTTAATGTTAAAAATGGTTTTTACATGTAATTGGGGAAAAATAAAATACTATTAGAATATTTCCCAATTACATGTATAAAATTTTAATTCATTTTTTAAAATTTTGAGTTCCAAATTCTCTCCCTTCTCATCCCTTCCTCACCCCTTGCAAAGGCAAGCAATGTATCAATTATATACGTGAAGTCATATGAAAGATATTTCCATGTTAGCCATGTTGCAAAAGAAAACATAAAAAGTACCCCAAGAAAAATAAAGTTTAAAAAGTATACTTCAATCAGCATTCAGTTTATCAGTTGTCTCTCTGGAGGTGGAGAGCATTTTTTATCATGGGTTCTCTGGAATTATCTTGAATCCTTGTCTTGCTCAGAGTAGCTAAGTCTTTCAGAGTTGAACTTCCTTACAAATTGCTATTATTATGTACAATATTTTCCTGGTTCTGCTCCCTTCACTTTGCATCAGTTCATATAAATCTTTGCAAGTTTTTCTGAAACCATTTCCATATTATTTCTTATAACACAATAGTATGCTATCACAATCATATATCACAGCTTGTTCAACTATTTTCTAATTGATGGGCATCCCCTCAGTTTCCAATTCATTGCCACCTTACTGTAGTTTTCCTCACATATATAGAAATCTTCTCCAGTAGCTCTAGATTTCCCATTAGATAGCTTATAAAAATTTTAATACTTTAAAGAATCCATGATTCTATAGTAGAGGTACTTTCACTTCCTTTTAAAGATAATTTTCTTTTTTCTTCCAGTTTGTACATTTGATCAAATATCCTCTAAGAAATGCTCAAATACTGACAGTCTAATGTGCTAAGACCTCAAGTATTCAATAATCATCTGTTAAAACAAATCTAATTAGCTCCTGAATTAGAGTACTTTTTAAAAAGTAAAAATCTTGAATTGGACTCCAATTCTGTGCCAAAATTAATTTATGTGACCTCTCAGTTTTAACTCACAATTGAACAGAACTACCTTCACTTTATTTGCCAATTCCCAAATTGGGAGGTCACATCAGGGCTCCAAAATACTCCACTTCCTGCTTAATTCCAGTATCCTGAATGTCACTTTATCAACAGTATTTCATTGAGTTCTAGGAAGCAGAGGGGTGAATTGTGCTTATTGGTCTTATACAATAATAGTATTGTCAAAAGGGAGACAAATTATCAAAAAAAATTGAGAGTTGGAGGAGCATCTTATATTTAGAGCTAGAAGAGACTTTAATGACCCTCCAGTCCAAACTCCTACTTTTAAAGAGGAAGAAATTGAGGCACAGAGAGGTTAAATGAGTTGTGCAGGGTCACAAAGCTAAGAGAGGCAGGATGTAATCTGAGGTTTTCCTGACTCCAGGTCTAATGTATTCAATCCACCTGCCTATCTATGAGCGTTGGGCTTGACTGGAAAGGAGTAGATTAATTCAGGAGTAAAGAGAAGGTTGAAAAAGTATAGAGGCTGTAAGTGTTGGAGGATATTGAATGTTATTTCAGTTGAGTTTACATTATACCTAAACATGTACACTGTCTAGTAGGGGCTTACTAAATTACTTATACCCATTAAATTCTTGAGGAGAGGTATTACATAATGAAAACAATATTTGTGAAAGAAGATTTTGGCAGCTACGTGCAAAGGGAATAGACAGGGGACCTAGACAGAACGCTGTTGCAGTCAACCAATCTTTAGATGAGAGCCTAGATTAGGGGGTTAACTACTGAAATAAAAAGAGGTAGACCCAAGAGACCAAGCAAATTTAATTCAACAAACATTTATGAAACACCTACATTGTTCACAACCCAGTGCTAGGTGCTAGGAATACAAAGACAGGAAAGACACAGACCCAGTCTCAAGGAGTTTACTAGGTATGGAACTGGGGCATTAATTCAAGGAATGGGGTCACTGAGACAGAGGAAAGAAAGATAAAAATGCTAATAATGAAGCTGAATATGAACTTGACTCATTGCCACTAGGTCTCACAATGGATGGAGTGCTGGTCCTGGAGTCAAGGCCTGGGTTCAAATCCATCCTCAAACACTTACTAGCTGTGGAACACTGGGCAGTCACTTAAACTGTTTCCTCCACCCCCACCCCCAGAGGTGTTGTGAGCATCAAATGATGCAGTATTTATAGAGACATTTGCAAATCTTAAGACACTTTACTATATAATATATGTAATATATAAATGCTAGCTATTATTATCATTGGTAGGAAACCAGAAGGCCCTGGGAAAAAAAATAACAAAAATAGGGGAAACAATCTAAGGATTGTCCATATTCAGAGTATGGCCTGAATAATGGTGTCCTACCTGACAACATTTTGCATTAAAATTGATAATAATATTATTAACCCTACCCCAAAGCTGTGAAACCTGCCATAACCTAATTCAGCGGATCCCATATTTTTAACCTAATTGCTCTGGAATTAATTGCCCCCTCTAACCTAGTGTCATGTTCTTGTGGAACTGATGCATGGCAGTAGGTAGAGTACGCACTCTGCACACACCCCCTCAACCCTGTATCCATTTGATCTCTACAAAGAAAAACATTCCCTTATCTAGCATTGGCCTGAAATCAATTACAAATGCCTGGAAGTAATCACTAGGTTGCCTAAAGTACAGTTTCAAGTCTAATAGTAAAAGAATAACCACAGCAGGTCAAAAGTGAGCTCCTCTTGTAGAAGCACAAGGTCTGTGAGACTAACGAATCAAAACTAAGGAAATAGTAAGCTAAGTAATAATGTTTTATTTCTTTTTTGGAGAAGCCTATTCCTAATTACCTCTTTCCTCCCTCCCCCCCCCCCCCCAAAAAGAAAATAAAAACCTTTGTAACAAATATGAATAGTCAAATAAAACAGATTTCCACATTGGTTATGTCCAAAAATGTATATCTCATTCTGCACCTCGAATCCATCTTCTCTACTAGGAGACAGGTGGTAGTTCTTCACCATTAGTCCTCTGGAATCATGGTTGGTCATTACATTGATTAGAGTTCTTAAGTCTTTCAGAGGTGCTTGGCTCTGCTCACTTCACTCTCTGTTAATTTATATACTTATTCCCAGGTTTATCTGAAGACTTTCATCCAAAATGAAGCCAAATGTGATACTACTGCAGAGTGCTTAGCACAGTGCCTGACCCATAGTAGGCATTATATGCTTCTTTCTTTCCCCTCTCTTCATCATTTCTTGATGTACAATAGTAGTCCATTATTATCTGTATATTACAGTTTGTATAGTCATTCACCATTAGATGTGATAATGTTTAATATAAAATTTTGGAATAATCTCTTTGTTCTCTCTGAAGCAAACTCAGAGAATGCCTCTTCCTATGTCAACAAAGCCAGCCAAGGATGACTTAACATTCCTTAAGAGACCTTTAACCTAAGACACTATCTTGAATAATGGGACATTTTCCATATCTTAATATTTGTAGACATATACTATGTTATGGCATGTTAATGGTAAAGAAAACACAGACATCTTGGGTCGTAATTTCTATGTGAAACTTTGTCAAACTCTGTTATCTTATTGTATTTACAACCTATGCAATTAAGAAATTCCTTTACTAATGGTCTAGTTAGTCACTTATGGAGATCATAAATCTGAAGGACACAGAACACTTCTTTGTCCTAAAACATATTTAAGGCTGCCCAATTCTTTGTATCGGTAGCCAGAACATTTCTGGCTCCATAATGCATTATGTTACCGTTTTCTTTAATAGGGAATTGATTAATTAATTAATTAAATCATAAAATGTATGCATTTAGCCTGTTGCCTTTTCTTTAACCAAGTTTTCAGGTCAACAGATGGTATCCTCTAAGTCTCCAATGCTTTGCCACCACAAAAAGAGCTTTCATAAATATTTTTGTACTTATGGGTCCTTCTCTTCTTTCTTTGATCTCTTCAGGGTATGGTCCTGGTAATGGTATTACCAGATCAAAGGTATACATAGACTTTGGGGGTACAGTTACAAATTGCTTTTGAGAATTGTTAGAACAATTCATAGTTCTACCAACTATGTATGAATGTACCTGAGTTTCCACAATCCCTCCAACATTTATCCCTTCTTTCTCTTTTTTTTTTGGTGTTTTTTGCCAATTTGATGAGTATGAAATGGAACCTCCTACTATGCTTTCCAGACACATATCTACTATATGGTAGCTCTTATTCACAAACCAATCATTATATTCAGATTAAAGAGGATCTAATCTCCTAATTTTATATATGATCAAGCTCTTGGTATCATTTGTGGTGTATGGCCTGCATCCCCACAAGGCTTGGTGATATGGCAAAGAAGAAAGACACGGGCAGGCGAAAATAGGGCAACTTCACTTATTGATCTGAGGGTTTGGGTATTTATAGACAGAAACTGCAAGTCTACTTGACCATCTACTCATCTCCTGTCCTAGTAATTTGGCCAGTCTTATAGTCCTAAAGAATGTAAGCCTGAGGGTGTCTATTTTACATATCCTTTGTATTCTGTAGTTCTCTTGTTTATCTCCGAGAGACAACAACCTCCAGGGGGGCCTGGAGAGCCATTCTGGATGATAATGAGCACAGTCTCAAAGAACAGTTTCCCGGTAGGTCTATACTGAACTTTGCCAACACCACTCCATCCTGGCCCTCAACAATCATTCCCAAACATTAATAGTACTTCTATAGAATATTATCCAGGAGCATAATGCAGGAAGATTAGAGTACCAATATAAAACAATCTTACAAATGAAACGTAAATGTAAAACAAAGTTTATTACCAATCTAATACCATTAATCCAGTTAAATTAATATATAAATCATCTGCATGAAAAACATTCTATGCACATATCTCCCAGTTTTGACATCCTACAAGGGCTACATTCAGAAACCCAGTACAGAGTAATTATCATTTTTAATCTCATAGCTACAAAAGTATGACACCATCAGTTACTATTCACAATGCAAATATGCTATGCTATGAATAATTGACCCCAACTAATTTTTTGAACCCAATTTAAAACAATTTTAAATTGCTTGGTTCTAAAAGTTTCTTTATAATATCTGCTATTTTTCCAAATTCCTTCTTTAGACTTATGCTGTAGCTTTCTTCAGTCTATGTCCTTTTCTTTCTCTTTTTGCTTTTTCATTAGACTCTTGCTGAAAATTCTTGAAGCTAGCATGAAAATGAGTACCTTGTGTTGAAATCAGTTCTTGGAGAGCTAGGGTGTGATATTTTGGGAAAGAATATTTTACCTTTAATCAAGCCAAGATGAAAGATTGCCCAAGTGAACAGGTAACCCTGACCACTCAGAGATAAAACCAACATGCTGTGTGGGATTAACACAAAGACTTGGGCAATAGGTAGCAAGAAACTATTTTGCCCTTTGGGAGGGAACCACCATAGCTCTACATTCAGCTTTCACTTCTTGATTCCTTATCTGACTAACAAAATTCTGACAGAGTACCCCAGGCTGAGATTAGGTTTCAAGCAATCCATGCTTGTCAGATACCGTGTGAAATTCTGAAGATTCTAAAGATAGGCACAAAGTTCCAGCCCTCAGGGAACAACATGTAAATAAATAGGTATGCAGAAGCTACTATATACAGAATAAATCAAAGGAAACCTTAGAGGCTCTGGCAGTGAGAGATGTTTCCTTGTCCATGCTTTTATCTAGACTGGAGATCTCAGTCTTTTATTACATTTCTATTTATTACTTATATGGGCAGCGGCGGTGGTGGTAGTACAGAGTGCTGGGCCTGGAGATAAGAAGACTCATGTTCCTGAGTTCAAATCTGGCTTCAGACACTAGCTGTGTGACCCTGGGCAAGTCACTTCACCCTGTGTGCCTCAGTTTCCTCATCTGTAAGATGAGCTGGAGAAGGAAATGGAAAACCACTCAAGTATCTTGCCCAAGAGAACCCCAAATGGGGTCATGAAGAATCAAACATAACTGAAATGAATGAATAACAACAATACATTACTTATGGTTTGTTACTCTTACATGATTTCAGGATCCTATTTGGCTTAGCTTCATATGAATTTGAACCGGGAGAAAAGATAAGCCTAAGGAGGCAAGGTCAGTGTTCTGTCCTTATTTAATTCTCATCTTTATCTTTATTAGAAATATTTGTCAACTACAACACCTAAATTGTTTTGGTGTGCTATATATTGGTCATCAAAAAGCCTTTGTCTCATCTATAAAATTTATGTAACGCTAGGTTCGGATCTCTGGCATTTATAATATTCTCTGCATTGACAGAGAGAATTATGACTCATAGTTTCTTGTTTGAATGAGGGGAGCTGTTATAAGAGTTTGGGAGAACAGAGGCTTTCTTCTTCCTATTTCAAGAGAGCACATATAGTTCCAGACCTTCTTTGGAGAGAAAACTTGAGAAAAATAGACTTTGGAACAGACTTTAGAAGACAGACGTGCAGGGTAAAGATGGTTTCCCAAAATGTCTCTAATTTTCAGCTTGTCTCCCTAAAGATTTTGGGGGAATTTCTCTTTGGATAAGATAGCAATATCTCTCATTAAGCTGGGCTGAGATATCTCCCTCCCATTAATAGAGTTTATTCATTCCATCATCTAGTATCTTTTAATGGATAAATAGTCCCTGATTTCTATTTGTTATCTTTGTGGATATGTTAAAGTTTAGGGATACTGGGGCCCCAAAATAGTGACACAGGTCATCCCCGAATGAATTTGACCCAAGCCTTCTTTCAGCCAAAGACAAGGTACATTAGACCACTGGTCAGGGTGGGAGTAATTCTAAAAATCTGCAAAATTGGCTAGACTCTTAAGGAATCTAAGCATTGACCAGACTCTTAAGGAATCTGAGCCCCTTACTGGAGGCAAGATGGATCTTATACACAGAAAGACAGTAGGAGGAATCTAGGAATGGCCAAGTAGTCTGGGATTACTGGGAGGTAATAGAGAAGATGGGCAAAGCCAGGGACCTGGACCACAGGGCCAAGGGAGAATGGGGTCTACATAGGATCAAAGGTGGGAAGTAGCTGGGGGTGTTCCAGAGGTAATAGACAATGAAGGGCTGGGCTAGGTTAAGGGTAACAGAGAATTGGGAGATTGGAGGTAGGTCACAATGAAAGTATTACTGGGGTGGGTGAAACTTCCCACTGGGGTGGGAAAATTCAAAGAGAGTTCAGGGGAAAGTTCAGAGGAGAGTTTTCAGGGCCATAAACAAATGGGACCCAAATTCTTTTGGGGTAAGGGGTGAAGGTCTCTGCTTGGGCCTGTACCTGTCAGATATATGGGTTTATTTGCCATTCACTTTCTTGTGATGGTTTTTGTGCATTTGTTGGCAAGGAATCAAGCCTTCAGATATAAGTTTCAGGGTATCCCTTCTTTTTTAAGGGATACTGATTAGGCATGCAGCTTGAACCTAAGGGGGAAAAAATCACTTGCTCTAGACTAACCATATTTAGGAGGGAAGCAGATAGGTATAGGTATAATTCTACTCTAGTATCCTCTTTTTTAGGACAGCAGAGTGGCTAGCCATGTGGCTCCTTCTCCTATGCCTCCCCAGACAGGAATTATAAATCTCCCTTGTAAAGGGGTGGGCAAGATTCCCATAATATTTACCAAATTTCTCTATGAATCAAATTTTGACAAACCAATGTGGACATAGATATAGTAATAACTAACATTTATATACTGGCTTAAGGTTTGCAAAAAGGCTTTTTAAATTGAATTTGAATCATTTGATCTATATAACCCTCAAGAGCAACACATACCCTATACTTAAAAACAAACAAAAAACATAGCACAAGAAATAATCACCACTAATATTTACTTGTCTTTTGATTTTCCTTTGGTAGAACCTGCATATGCAAACTGATACAGATCTGTCCCTTATTTCCACTCTGACAGCAACTTTTGAGTGTATCAGATCAGTCATAAAATTGTCATGCCATGCAGAGAAACCAAAAACCTGCTTGGTAGCATCACACCAGAGAGAGGTATGTTTGGCCATTATGTGAAACAGCTGGGTTAGAGAGCCATTGCAGAGAGGGACTACTTGGGCAGCAAATACCTCTGGTAAAATAATTCCCTGCTCATTTTCCACACACGTATTTTCTTGGAAGCTCCTGGAAATAACCTGGAAGGGAAACTGTCTAAGATGATGCAGAGATGGAGCGCTGTCATGAGTTTATCGTGCCATGCTATGGCTTCAGGAGCACTGGGAGCCCTGTCCAAATAAATAATTCAGGCACTCCTGATTTAGGGGGCTTGCTGGAGATAGGGGAAGCAGGGAAATGGAGGTGTTCAGCTATAGATGGAGTATAGCTGTTCCCTGGGCAAAGGTGATATCACAAACTCACCTCTTATTGGAGGCAGCTGCTATTTGAAATTTTGATATTGTTTCTTTTAAACTCCGATTCCATGCAGTGATCCTGATTTCAGCTCTGATGAGATAATGATCTGACTACACAGGGAACCCTGATTCAGACATAACTCCCACATATTTTTCTTGTTTGTTACTATACGATCTATTTATATGTCATATAAATAAGACAAAATAACCCACAATAAGGCAAATCCCAGAGCTATACAAAAAATAAGTTGTGAGTCAGACAGATTCTAGGTTAATTTTTTAAAAATAATAATGTCTGTTGAGTCTGCGGCAATTAATAATAGGTAACATTTATATAGTGCTTAAAAGTTTGCAAAGGATCTTACATGTGTTATTTCATTTGATTCTTACAACAACATTGTGAGGTTGCTGCTATTATGATTATCCCTGTTTTAGAGATGAGAAAACTGGATCTGAGAAAGGTTAGATGATTTGCCCACAACCAAGAGCTACAAGTGTCTGAGGCAGAATTCAAATTCATGTCTGCTTGACTCCAAGGCTAGTACTATGCCATAAAGCTACTTAAAAGAAGAAGAAGATGACGATGATATAATGTACAACTGAACTCATTTAACCCTAAACTACTTAAATGAGAATTTTAAGAATGAAAAATGTAACATTGGAAACAGGAATTTCATTAATACATGACAACTTACTTACGAACAAATTTAACCAATGTAAATTAGCTGCTGCAATAAGGAAACAAAAGGAGCCCAGAAAATGTCTTAGTCAGCAAACTTATGACTTGCCAAACAGAAACAGATGACTGCTAAAGTCCATATAGAGTTGAAATAGGCAGAGTATTATTGTTTAGTCATTTTCAATCTCATCCGACTCTTTGTGACCTCATTTGGGATTTTCTTGGCAAAGATACTAGAGTGATTTGCTATTTCCTTCTTCAGCTCCCTTTTACAGATGAGGAAACCGAGGCAAACAAGGTTAAGTGGCTTGTCCAGGGTCACATAGCTAGCAAGTATTTGAGGCCAAATTTGAACTCAGATCTTCCTGCCAGGACTGGCACTCTACCCATTGTACCTAGCTGCTTGATAATAAGCAGAGTAGTGTAGGAAAAAAGTGGTCATTTTAGGGGATAAGTCAAGATGGCAGAGTAAAAGTAGGGACTTGCTAGAGCTTTCCCCCCAAACCCAGCCAAATACTTGTAAAAAAAATGACTCTAAACAAATTCTAGAGCTGCAGAACCCATAGAATGACAGTGAAGCAAGTCTCCAGCCCAAGACAGCCTGAAAGGTAAATGGGAAGCATCTATTGCTCTGGGCTGGGAGCTGGGAGCAGAACGCAGTACACTGGCACAGATCAGACCTGAGTAGTCCTCAGGGGACTGAATCACTGGCACCTGTGGTGGTTTCTAGACTTCTCAACCCCAAAACACTGAGGACAAATTGGAAGGTCAGTGGAAAAAAACCTGTTGCACCTGTGTAAAAGTGATCCCCCAGGACCACGGAGGAGCCCAAGGCAGCCACTGCAGCAGCTGCAGGGCCAGTGGCTGTTTCTGGAGCTCTAGGCCCATAGATTGTGGGGGGATCAAGTTGCTGACAGTACACACCCCAACCTCACTGGAAGCCAGAGAACTACCCTGACAAAGAGCTCAAAGGAGTAATTGGTTGTAGAAATGAGCAAAAACATGAAAAGAAATCAGACTACACAATCTTATTCTGGTGACAAGGAAGATCAAAACATACACTCAGAAGAAGACAACAAAGTCAAAGCTTCTATATCCAAAGCCTCCAAGAAAAATATGAATTGGTCTCAGGTTATGGAAGAGCTCAAAGAGGGTTTTGAAAATCAAGTAAGAGAAGTAGAGGAAAAGTTGGAAAGACAAATGAGAGTAATGCAAGAAAATCATGAAAAATGAGTTAACTGCTTGCTAAAGGGGATCCAAAAAAATGCTAAAGAAAATAACACCTTAAAAAATACACTAACCCAAATGGCAAAAGAGATTCAAAAAGCCAAAGAGCTAAAAAGCCATTCAAGAAGAATGCCTTGAAAAGCAGAACTGGCCAAATGGAAAAGGAGGCCCAAAAGCTCAGTGAAGAAAATAATTCCTTCAGAATTGGAATGGAGTAGATGGAAGCTAATGACTTTATGAAAAAAATCAAGAAATTATAAAACAAAACCAAAAGAATGAAAAAATTCGAAGATAATGTGAAATATTTCATTGGAAAAACAAACTGACCAAGAAAATAGATCCAGGAGAGACAATTTAAAAATCAACAAAAGAGCCTAGACATCATCTTTCAAGAAATTATCAAGGAAAACTACTCTGATACTGATATTCTAGAACCAGAAGGTAAAATAAAAATGGAAAGAATCCACTGATCACCTATTGAAAGAGATCCTAAAAGGAAAACTCCTAGGAATATTTTAGCCAAATTCCAGAGCTCCCAGGTTAAGTAGAAAATATTGCAAGCAGCCAGAAAGAAACAATTCGTGTATTGTGGAAACAGTCAGGATAACACAATTTCCAGCAGCTTCTACATTAAGGGAACAGAGGACCTGGAATATGATATTCCAGAGGTGAAAGGAGCTAGGATTAAAACCAAGAATCACCTACCCAGCAAAACTAAGTATAATACTTCAGGGTGAAAAATGGTCATTCAATAAAATAGAGAACTTTCAGGCATTCTTGATGAAAAGACCAGAGCTGAATAGAAAACATAACTTTCAAATAGAAGAAACAAGAGATGCATGAAAAGGTATACAGGAAAGAGAAGCCAAAAGGGAATCATTAAAGTTGAACTGTTTACATTCCTACATGGAAAGGTAATATTTGTAACTCTTGAGACTTTTCTCAGTATTAGAGTAGTTGGAGTGAGTATATATATATACACACAAAGGGCACAGGGTGAGTTGAACATTAAGGGATGATATCTAAAAAAATAAAATTAAGGGGTAAGAGAGGAATATATTGGGAGAAGAAAGGGAGAAATAGAATGGGGTAAATTATCTCACATAAAAGAGGCAAGAAAAAGCTTTTTCAATGGAGGGGAAGAGGGGGAAGCTGAGAGGGAAAGAGTGAACCATATTCTCTTCGGATTTGGCTTAAGGAGGGAATAACATGCACATTCAATTTGGTATGAAAATCTATCTCATCCTACAGAAAAGTAGGAGGGAAAAGGATAAAGAGGGGTGGGGGAATGATAGAAGGGAGGGCAAATGGGAGGAGGACAGAGAGAATAGGATAAATGGGGGGCAATACAGGATGGATGGAAATATAGTTAGTCTTTCACAACATGACAGTTATGGAAGTGTTTTGCATGACTGCACATGTATAACCTATATCAAATTGCTTGCCTTCTCAATGGGGGAGGGTGGGGAGGGAGGAAGAGAGAGAAGTTGGAACTCAAAGTTTTAAAAACAAATGTTAAAAACTGCTATTACATGCAACTGAGAAATAAGACATACAGGCAATGGGGTACAGAAATCTATCTTGCCCTACAAGAAAACAGAGGAGAAGGGGATAAGAGAAGGGAAGGGTGTGATAGAAGGGAGGGCAGATTGGACAAAGGAATAGTCAGAATGCAGGCTGTCGGTGTGTGTGGAGGGGAGAGATGGGGAGCAAATCTGGAACTTAAAATCTTGTGGAAGCAAATATTGAAAACTAAAAATAAATTAATTAATTAATAAAAGGAAAAAGAACAAAAACTGGTCATCTCTATTATTTTATGCTTTTCCCTTGGGACCTTGCTTCTAAATCTCCAATCTTGATTTTCACCTGGCAAAGAGACAAGATTCTGTATTCATTTTCCATTTCAGTATCAATACTTCTGTGCACCAAAATGAGTTAAGAGGGTAGAAAGAGGATGGCTGGGCTTGTGGTTTTCCTTGTTGCTTATCATATATAATAGACATGTGAAGTATGCATTGATAATGTTTAATATAAAATTTTGGAATAATCTCTTTGTTCTCTCTGAAGCAAACTCAGAGAATGCCTCTTCCTATGTCAACAAAAGCCAACCAAGGCTGACTCTACATTCCTTGGGAGACCTTTGACCTGGGACGCTGTCTTGAGTGATGGGACTTTCCTTTGTGTCTTATTATCTATAGACACATACTATGTCATGGCATATTAATGGTAAAGAAAATATAGACATCTTAGGTCGTAATTTCTATTGAACATTGTTTACCCTTTCCTATGTCAGTTATCTGTTTAGGGCAGGAAGCCTGCCACTCACTAGTGGTGGGATTTCCTTCCTTATCACCGAGACATATGTTTACCCAGCCTGGAATCCCAAGGCTTGACTGACATTACTTTGTTAATTGTCTTGTCTTACTAAATTTATGATTTGTTCAACTAGGAGAGTTCCTTTCTCACAGCAAAATGTATATAAGCCAGAAGATTTCTGCACTGGGTAGCCAGAACATTTCTGGCTCCATAATGCATTATGTTACCGTTTTCTTTAATAGGGAATTGATTAATTAATTAAATCATAAAATGTATGCATTTAGCCTGTTGCCTTTTCTTTAACCAAGTTTTCAGGTCAACAGCATGTATCTCATAAATTCATATAGCTTTAAGATGGGACCCTTGTACAGTCAGGAAGAAAAGCTCTGCACACTGTGTCATAGCCCAATCTGTCAGACAGTTTATACAAATGCAAATGTTTCTGATTACTTGTTGTTTGGTTGTTTTCAGGCATGTCTGACTCTTTGTGACCCTATTTGGTATTTTCTTGGCAAAGATACTGGGGTAATTTGCCATTTCCTTCTTCAGCTCATTTCGCAGATGAAGAAACTGAGGCAAACAGGGTTAAGAGACTTGTCCAGGGTCATACAGCTATTACGTATTTGAGGTCAAATTGAACTCAGGTCTTTCTGACTCTAGGCCCAGCACTTTATCTAATGTGCCATCTAGAGGCCCACTAGAAACTAGCTCTTTTTGCTTACAGAGAGGACCTAATATCAGTAAGTCAGTTAACAAACAATTATTAAGCTTCTACTATGTATCAGACACTGTGCTAACCACTGGGAATACAAAGAAAGGCAAAAGACAGTTCTTGCTCTTAGGCAGCTTAGTCTAATGGGGGAGATAAATTAAAAAACAATTAAAAATTTCTCTAAACATTTGTATTTAAAAGTTTGAGTTCCAAATTCTATCTGTTCCTCCATCTCTTCCTCCCCTATTCCCTCCCTGAGACAGTAAACAATCAGATATATAGGTTATACATGTGTAATTATGTAAAACATTTCCAAATTAGTCATTTTGTATAAGAAGACTTGAATAAAGAAAAAAATGAAGAAAGTGAAAAAATAGTGTTATGGTCAGAGTTGGGAGAGTGGGTTCAGGTACGAAAGAATTCACTTACATGCCTTTCTCTTAACCAAGGGGAGCTTTATTGATGCAAATGCAGTAGGCTAGCCCTGGAAGAAGGGGACAGGGACTTATTTTCCTAAAGACTAGATAAGGAAGATGGGTAATTTTATGACTCAGGATGAGGGAGACAAGGAATTTTATGGTCCAGGATAAGGGGAAGTTTTATGGTATTTCATGATAAGGGGAAGAGACTTTGGGACTCCCTCAAGCTCAGGAGGGGCCTCACAAGGTACTGGAAAAGCAATCCTTAATATTATGCTTAACCCTTTAAGGCACATCCACATCAGTAGCATGCTTCAGTCCCTATTCAATCAATATCAGATCTTTCCCTGGAGGCAAATAGCATGTTTCAACATTAGTCCTTTGGGATTGTCTTGGATCATTATATTGCTGAGAATAGCTAAGTCATTCACAATTCTTCATAGTACCATGTGGCTGTTACTGTGTACAATGTTTTCCTGGTTCTGTTCACTTCACTAATCATCAGTTCATGTAAATCTTTCCAGGTTTTTCTGAAATCACCCTGCTTGTCATTTCTTATAGCACAATAATATTCCATTATAATCATATATCACAGCTAAACCCAACAATTTTTAAACCAGTTTATACATAATAAATCAGAGATAATCAACAGAGAGGACATTGGCATTAAGGGGGATCCAGAAAGACTTCTTGAAGAAGACAACATTTCAGACAGGGACTTGAAGGAAGCCAGGAAAGCAAGAGGTGTGAGATAAAGAAGGGAAGCATTCCAGGCATCAGGCACAGCCAGAGAAAAAGAAAGGCGTGGGAGATGGATTATCTTTTCAAGGAACAGTGTCAATGAATCCAAGAGTATATGGGGTTGAATAAAGTGAAAGAAGACTGGAAAGGTGAATGAGGTTCGTAAGGCTTTGGATACCAAACAGTGTTTCCCCTTCTGACTATGTGTGTAGTTATATATTTACATATATTTACGTATATGTGTAAGCAAACAAAAATGTCCCTATACACATGTCTATATATGTAGTCATACTTTGCTTCTCAGAGATCCTCTCTGTCAAGGTGGAATTGTCTGGAGTAATGAGGATAGCTCAAATGAGATCACTCCATGTGACTGAAGTGGAATGCCAGGGTGGAAGACAGCAGCATCACCCACTCTGCCCCCATGCTTCTCCCTCAACCTTTTAGTTTCAAGGCTGCTCATATGGGAAAGGTGCCATTATTATTCCCAATTTACCAATGAGGAAACTGAGATCTATAGAGATTAAGTGATTTGCTCAGGGTCATATAGCTAGCATCTGAGGCTTTGAACTCACATTTGAATTTACAACTTACTGACTCCAATTCTAAGGCTCTATCCACTATCCCATCTATCTGGAAACTCATTGAGATGCCTTCGTAGGCTGAGATTTCCCTTGTCTTGCAGCATACCTTAAGGCACTCTCCTTCATTTTCTGAGATTCTTCTCTGGAGAACATTTGGTACAGAGTAAGGCACTGAAGATACAAATATGAAAAATGATACAGAAAAATCTAGTGGCAGGGAGAGATGTGTGTCATATAGAAATAATTAAGATCAAAGGAGAGGAGCAAGTGTTGGAGGCTCTCACCTTGAAGGGCTGTGCTATGATGTGGATAGTCTTTGGGTCCAGGCCTTGCAAAAGAAGTTTCAAACTAAGGCTCCCAGAGGCATTTCCAACTCAGTATGTCCAAACCTGAACTCATTGTCTTTCCACACAAAATTTACCCCACTTTCAAAAGTTCTATAAGCATCAGAGGATGTCAAGATTCTTCTGAGTTATTCAGGTTTCCAATCTTGGTGCCATCATCTCTGCTCTCCCTCTATATATCTAATCAGTTGCCAAAGCTTACACACACACACACACACACACACACACACACACACACACACACACTTGTGTGTGAGTGTGCACATGCGTGCAGATTCCCTTCTCTTCACCTCACGCAGACATCAACCTAGTTCAGGCCCATAATTGTGTTTGTCCTTCATTTTCAAAGAGGACCATGACATCAGGGAGATGATGACATGATTTGCAGTTGACTTTGATTTGAGTGAGGGAGGGCTGTGCAAGGTCACCAGCCTCACTTTCTCCTCCTGAGCCATCTGAGTCCTGTGGCCAGATATTCATCAGGATGACTGGAGATAGCCCAGGATGCAATAGCTTCATATTTAGTCTCCCTACCTTCTTCCCACTCCAATCCATCCTCCACACATTTGCCAAAGAAATTTTCCTAAAGCACAGTTCAGATCATATCACATTCCTGCTCAACAAACTACAGTGAATCCTTATTGCCTCTGAAGATCAACCACAGGACTCATCTATTTGGCATTTTAAGCTCTTTACAACCTGACCTCTTCTGGCCTTTCTAGTCTCACCCATTACTACCCTCCTTGCACTCTCCAATCCAGTCATACTGGCTCACTCATTTTTCCATCCATACACACAATGATCTGATTCTCATCTCTGTGTATCTGCATTGGCAAATTCCCCATTCCTAGAATGCAATTCCTCCTTATTTTCTCTTAGAATCTCTAATTTTCTTCATGATTCAGCTCATGTATCATTTTCTGTATCCCTGGGATACCCATCTCCAGTTGACTGACTGGGCACTCTTTTTCTTTTTTTTTTAAATTCCTCCCCACCCCCACTCCCCTTCTGGAAAGGGTATAGGTTGGTTTTTCTCTTGTCTTCTCTCACGGAACTGTCTCAAAGGTGCTCTCCCTGCTTGGAACAGCTAGGAGGCTCTGAGGATAGAGTGTTGGGCCTGGAGTAAGGAAGGGAAGACCTGTGTTCAAATCCAGTCTCAGATACTTATTAGATGTATGATCCTATGAAAGGCACTTAACCTCAGTTTTCTCATCTGTAAAAACGGAGATAACCTCCCTGAATTGTTGTAAGCATTAAATGAGATAATTGTAAAGTGTTTACATCTTTATATATATTTACATATACATATGTATATATACATAAATGTGTGCATATATATATATTGAGAGAGAGAGAGAGAGAGAGAGAAGTGCTACCTTGCTACTTTCTCTTTAGTCACCACCTCTGCTTCTGCTCCCTCTTCCCTCAGTCTGATCAGCTTCACCTTATTACAATGAACTTGCTTTAGCCTATAAAGCAATGGCTTCTCAGGTCCATGAGAATCTCTTTTTCTATTATTTTAGGGAGCTTTATTAATATAGTTTATTATTAAGAATCATCAGAGTTTCTATGTCATATCAAAGCCTGATCACTAAAGCAAAGTTAGTCCTCTGACCTACTTAAATTTTTTTGTATTCAAGCAAGCTACAGGTATCCCTCCACTTGCACTCTCTGTACAAAATCAAATATATGACTCCAAAACAATTCATATCAATTCAGCTTTATCTAGAGAAATATAGCTTTAAAGTACTACTAAAAACACCAGGTAAATAAGTTTAAAAGAACAGTAAACTCTGGATTCAAATGTGTTTTTTTGATAAACGGGAAAAAAAAAGGGAGTAAAATCTTTCCACACCCTTCTCAGTTCTTAAAAGGAGCAATCACAGTCTGAATTTTGTGTTGCATAAAGTGGATATTTGGCTCTAAAGCCAGCCTGCCACTGTTAGTGTCCTCTCTCTCTTCAGTCTTCATTGTTGTTCTATCCTCCCTCCTCAGGTGCAAAGGAAGACACAGTCTTGTCCACTACACTACTGCTCTGTTCCTCTTGAAACTAAAATCACATTCTAGCCACCTCATCTTGATGCCCCATTTCCACAGATCTGGTACAGAGACAATCAGGTAACATATATTATGTTGATACTTACACAAATAAATCCCCCATTAGAATGTAAGCTGTTGAAGACAGAATTTCAGCTTTATCTTTGTATATCCTTCAGTGCTTAGCAAAGTACCTGGCTTACAGCAGGTGTTTAATAATTGCGTTTAGATTGATTGATTGAATAAACTCTAGTGTCTTCTCGCTGTTGATTATTTCCTATTTATCCTGCATACAGCTTGTTTGTATATATTCGTTTGTATGTTCACTCTCCCATTAGATAGTGAGTTGTCATCCTTTCCGTTGCCTTACCTTCTCTTTCTATAGATTTCCCATGGATTGAGAGCCTTCTGACATGCTTCCCAGAACAAACATCATAACATCCATTCTTCAGGGTTTGCAGGAACCTTTACGCCAAATCAGGAAGAAATGGTTGCCTTTGGAGGGTAATAAGCCCCTTTCTCATTTGCTATACATGACCAGCCTTGAAACGAAAAAGTTGAGGGAGAAGCATGGGGTGATACTGCTGTCTTCCACCCTGGGCACTGGTGAAATGATTCATTCCACTTCAGCCACATGGAGTGATCTCATTTGAGCTATTCTTATTACCTCAGACAATTCCACCTTGACAAAGAGGAACTCTGAGATTCTCCTCTCTGAGCCAATTTCTTGTCCTTCCATCACCTAATTCATTCTGAATTCCTGTGCTAACGGAGGTAATTGCAATAATTGCTGAACTGTTGGGAAATGTACGTTGCGGTCAGTCATTGATTTATTGATTACCAACTTACTATGTGCCAGGTACCGTATTAAATTCTGGAGACACTAAGAAAGGCATAAGATAGTTAGTCCCTGATCTTGAGGTCACAATCTAATGCAGGAATCAAAATGCACACAAATATACACAAACAAGCTATATATACAGGACAATTAGGAAATAATCAATCAACAAATAATCCTTAGAGTTAAGAAGGATTGGGAAAGGCTTTTTGTAGAAGGTAGGATTTTAGCTGGGACTTGAAAAAAGCTAGCAAAGCCAGGAGGTACAGATGAGGAGGGAGAGCATTCCGGGCATGGGGGACAGCCAGAGAAAATATCCAGAGCCAAGAAAGGGGGTATCTTCTTTGGGGAAGAGCAAAGAAGCCAATGTCACTGGATGTAAGAGTACCTGGTGGGGAGGAATATAAAGCATAAGAAAACTGGAAAGCTGGGGGAAGAGGGCTAGGTTATAAAGGACTCTGAATGCCAAACAGAGAATTCTGTATTTGATCCTGGAAGTGAGAGGGAGCCACTGGGGTTTACTGAGTTATAAACTCAATAAACAGTGGGGTGTATTTAGGTGTTTATTGGGTAATGTCCATTATGTCCAAACCAAATGAATATATATAATTTGAAAAACAAATCCCTTGACACTATCCTTTGGTCTTTCTGGCTCTACTAATCTCCAGACCTGCAAATTCTCAAACTCTGCAGCTAGAGAAAAGGACACAACTATGCTGACCCTGTCCACTACAAATCTTGCTGTCTAAATTCTTTGGGGCTCTCATTGTTGCACCTCAATCCTACTCATCACACTTAAAACAGCAGCTCCTCCAAACCCTATGCAATCCTTGCTTTGAATGCCTATGTTACTGAGACTACAGATTTTTTTAAAAAATTTTTTTATTCTAAACTTAAGAATAAAATGATCACTTGCACATTCATAGTAGAATGAAAAAAGAAGCTTGTATATGAAACTGCTGATCTCTATTACATATAGCTTGCTTTTCTTTTTAAATATAAAAGCTTGTTTTTGCTTATTTCTGATTTCCTTTTTTTCCTCTGCATTAAAAAAAAGATGCCTCAGTGATTTCCTCTCCCTCCCTCTCCTCCCCTCATCCCTATTCCCCTTTGTTCTCCCAACTCACCACTAGGAAAAAAAGAAAAAGAAAACCCTTGTAACAAATATGCATAGTCAAGCAAAACTAATTGCACGTTGGCGGTGCCCACAAATGTATGTCTTATTCTACATCTTGGGTCTGTTGCTTCTCTGTGAGGAGGGAAGCAAGTTTTATCAATCCTCTGGAACTGGATTAGATATTGTTACTATAGCTTTAAGAACAAATTGAATACTGAAGAAAAGTTGGTGTGGGCAGCTGGGAGGGGTAGTTAAGGAACCGATTATTGTGAAAGACCTACCCCCATAGAATCAGGCAGACCTGATGGGGATGGGGGTAGGGTGTGCTTATCAGTGAGCCTTAAGAATCTATGAAGAATCTGAACTATGCCTTTTCCTACAGGGTCAGGGAGAGAGTGGTATTTTTTGTTTTTTTTTTTTAAGTTGTTAGTTACTACTCGACTGTGGAGAGATACTATTAATAATATTAGCTTGAGAAAAGCTAAAGACTTTTCTTATCATTGAAGAAGATATGGAAAGGAATGAAGAGATCTTTTCTGAACAAGCGGTTTTCAAGTTTATCATATGAAGATTTAAGAGAAATCTTTACTTGGTATTGTGGGAGAATGAATGGAGTAATACTTAGTTTCCAGATAAGTGGAGTTAATCACGGATACTTTGAGCATTTCACTTAACTTTGGTGGTATTATGGGTCATAACTGAAGTATTATAAAGTTATATGTTTGCTATTACTCTCATTTAATAGTTACCAATTTTAAAATTAAAATGCAGGTCAGTATAAAGAAGCCATGTAGCAGGATGGATAGAAAGTTGGCCTAGAAAACAGGTTTGAGTCCACCTCTGACAAAGACTCTGTGGTCCTAGACAAGTCACTTAATTTCTCAATATTCTAGGCCAATTATATCAAACTCAAATAGAAACAGATTTCTGCTGCATATGGAATTAGAAAACCACAAAATAACATTATCTATGTTCTACTGTATCTTTACTGTGTTAAATATTTCCCAATTACACTTTAATCTGCTTCAGGCCATGCAGGAATTGACATCTCTGCTCAACTCTAAATTAAGATGCTGCCTCTACATCTATATCTACACCTGAGAGTTGCCTATACCTATGAAATTACAAGTTCAGTCCCTATTCCTATCAAGGAAAGTAACTGCTATTGGGAAGCCATGATGGGTTTCAAGTTACATTGTTAGTAGGAGTAGCCAGCCACTGAGTTAACTCTAGAACCCTGAGAACAGTAACAGCCATCCCTCTTCAGACCTAACCTGGATTGAAGGTAATCTCAAAGGGAAGACGCTGTCATTAGTGGGTGGAAAGGAGGGTTGGAAAGATCTGCAAAAGGAGGGATTTGAGCTGAAACTCAATATAACCCAAAGAAACTAAGAGGTAGAGATGAGGTGAGAGAACATTTCAGATATGGGGACCACCAGTTGTACAAATGCACGGGGAGGGGAGATGAATTATTATGGGCAAGAAACAGTGAGACCTATATGGCTAGTTCATAAAGTACAAGGAGGAGAGCAAAATGTAGATAGATTAGAAAGGTGGGAAAGGCCAGAGCTTTAAATGCCAAAAGATTTTATATGCAATCCTGGAAGTAATATGGGGTCAATGGAATTGAGTAGCAGGGTAAATGTGGGCAGGACTATTCGTCAGGAAAAATCACTTTGGCACTGAGTGGCAGATGGAGTGGGAAAAGACTTGAGGCAGGGAAATGAAATAGGAGACTATTGCCAGTCTAGGTGATGAACTGTGGTTGAGGCTGAGTGAATAGGAGGAAGGGAATGATTTGAAATGCTGTAAAGTTAGAAAAAAGAGGCTAGAGGCAGGGTATGCTATGACTCCTAGGCATTAACTAACATGGCCTCAGATGGAGGTGTGAGGTTGGTAAAGAGATCTGAGTTACAGAGAAAGTAAAAAGACTTAGTGCTGTGCTGGCTGAGAAAGGAGAAAAGGAAGCATCAATGATAAACCCATATGTAAAACTTGGCATCAGGAGGTCAGAGAGGACTTACAAGTTGAGACAAGGAAGTTGGCAATGCATAAGTTTTGGGTTGAGAACGAGTTACTTTTACCATAATTTTTGAAGTAGGTGGCAAGACATTTAGTTGGGAGAGATGGGGACCATCTAGACAATGGATAAGGGAGCAAGTAAATGCTGTAACCTGCCATATATCTTCTGAGAACTTCATCTCCCCTGTGTGTTAGCTCTTGACTAATGTCAGAGAAGTCATTAGAGGAAATTTGGAGAGAAACTAGCAAAATTCTAACAAAAGTCTGGGCCAAAAACCTCAAAATAGGAGAGATTCATCTAAAAATAGGGGTCCCTCCCACCTGCTTTCTGTTTTGGTGACCATACCCTCACAAAGAATAGCCACTAATTATTTTTATGTATTTTTTAACATTCAATTTTATTTTATTCTCAAAGATCTGTCTTTTTTCCCTTCACCTTCCCCTCCCCCCAAGCACACACACAACTGAGAAGCAAGAAAAACCAAACCCTGGTTACAAACACGTATAGTCTGAAACAAATTGCATCTTTTGGCCATGTCGAGAAAGGTATCTCTCAGTTTGGACTCTGAGTCCATCCCATCTCTATCAGGAGATAGGCAGCCTGTTTCATTCCTTTGGAACTGTGCTGGTCAATGTGTTGATCAGAATGAACAGCCATTAACTTCTGCTTCTTTTTGGCCCCGTCCCAGGCGACAGACAGGAACAAAGCACCAGGGGCAGCGGCCCCTTGTATTGAATCTTGGTTCTGCTTCGTGTATAATCTTGATGGAGTCTCTGACCATCAGCATCATCCTCATCAGTAAAATGAGGAAGCTGACCTTACAGTAGCTGACTGCTACTAAGATCCCTTCAAGTTCTAAAATCCTGTTATGCCCTAACTTCCAGCATATTCAGCATGCTGCAGGAATTCAGGAGGAATAAATAACCTAGATAATAACTAGCGTCAGGCCAGAATTCTGGGCTTGTGACAGGATTTCAGCTGTAATAACTAGTGCCTCACATGTTACTGTTGTTCAGTTGTTTTTAATTCTCAGTGACCCTCTTTCGGGTTTTCTTGGTAAAGGTAAGTGTGGTTTGCCATTTCCTTCTCCAGCTCACTTTACAGGTGAGGAAACTGGGGCAAACAGGGTTAAGTGACTTGTCCAGGGTCACACAGCTAGTACACATGTGGTAAGGTAATGGACAGGATGTGGTCCTCCTCCAGCCCTTGTTCTCTTAGGCCTTTGTCATCCAGATACATTCCATCTGTTTCCAGCACCAGGAAAAAAATAAAAGCCAAGTTAGAAGGCGATGTTGCCAAGTTTTACTGTTAGGGTTCTAGATACAAATTACAAATAGTCAATCAAATCAAGCATTTATTAAGTGCCAGTCATACCCCGCACCTGGCAGAATTTTACTGTCCACAGGTCCGGTATCAATGTGATACAAAAATACAGGATCAATCATTACCCCTGTCTCATCAGTGTTTTAGGGTTAGACTCCATTCCTAGGAAACACCTTGGCAGGTGAATGCACATGAAGCTCCGTCTTTGGGCCCCAGCACCTATGACATCTCTTGGCACCAGGCAAGCAAAGACATAGCATAAACTGTGGGAATGGAGCCAGGGGCCACTCCAGAGTTTTTGGTTGCAGAAGAGGTTCAGGTCTAACAGCCTGATTCTGAGTTTTATCATTGTCTTATTATTCAGTCACTTTTATTCCACACAGAAGTAATTTTCTAGCTCCTGAGATGCAATTTCTAGGGGAAAAGGGGAGCCCCTACCAGGGAGAATCATCCCCATTATTCCTGGATGCCAGGTTCAAGTCCCAGAAATGCCTGGAGCTCTTCTTTACACTGGTTTCTTTGGCTTCCCCTTGGATCAGCTGAAGGACTGTCTCTCCAGCTGTTGCTGCTTGTGCTTCTTAAGCTCCCTATAGGCCTGCACAACACGCTCTCTCTCCTCCGCCACAATCCGCTGTCGAGCCAGTGAGACGGCCGGGGGTTGGGAGGCATTGCTAGGAGTCAGGAGGCTTGTCAGCAGCAGTGACTTCTTGCCAAGCTGAGGAAATGAGGGCGACAAGGACAGAAGGTTGGGGCTCAGGAGAGAAGTAAGAGGGGGATCCCCTAGCACTAAGATCAGTACCAGTATTTGTGTGAACAGCTCCCAGCCCAGCACTGCTGAGATCTACCCACTACCTAGACCAGGACAGGAGAATAAGGCTCCTCTGCTCTCAGGCACATATCCCAGGTGCTACCCAGAAGCCCCACCACACCAGTCTTCACTGGAAGGGTGATGGAAAAGGTCCTATCAAACTCTTACGATGCATTAATATGATACACTCACCCTCACTGAGCACGTGAGGTGTCTGCCGAGACCCTCTCACCCAAACTCCCTATTACCTTGTCACTGTCTGTGCTCTTCCTTGGTTTTGCTGTTAATTCTGGGGGCTGAAGGACAACTTCACCAAATTTCACAGAATCTACAATGGGAAGAGGAGGTTTGAGAAGAATGCTTTTAAGATGCTGGGTACACAGCCAAATTGTTCACATCTCACCTCTCCCAGCCCCCTCTCTAATCAAGAATCACCCACAACACTGCTCTACTTTCCCTGACAAAAACAACCCAAGGAAAGAATCTGATTTCTGGTTCAAATTATACCACAAGTGGCTAGGGCTGCAGGTAAAGAAACAGACACAAAGCGTTGCCCTCACAGTCAGATGAAACCTGAGTTTGAATTTTACCCCTGACCCTCACTATGGGACCCACTCTGGGCCCCCACCCACAGAAAAAAGTAAAGGGTGTTGAACAGATCAAACGAGATAACTTCTACAAAGGGTTCTGGCAAACACTGTGCCATGATAAACATATCAGCTGTGATTACATTTATTATTAAAAGTTTCCACAAGTTGCATGGCTAAAACCACCCAATACTAGCTAACTTGCCCTGTGATCTATACATCCTCAGAAATCCCTAAAATGCAGCTATCTCTCCTGGTGCAAGTTTGCAAAAGCAGATGATTAGGAGACCAAATTCCAAGCAGGGCTACCTTGAAATAGTTCCTTTTCCAGGCCAGCTATTGCCTTTTCCTCTTTCTGACGTCGAACTTTAACCAAACGCCTTCTCTGGAACCTAAAAAGGCAAATATGATTCATTTTTTCCCAATATTTTCCAGGGTGCTGAACGGATATACATATCATTCACACATACACATGCACATCTCACAGCAATTATTGTCGTTATTCAGTTGTTTCAGTTACGGCTGACTCTTCGTGACCCCATTTAGGGTTTTCTTAGCCAAGATACTGGTTTTTCATTTCCTTCTCCAGCTCATTTTACAGATGAGGAAACTGAGGCAAACAGGGTCAAGTGACTTGCCCAGGGTCCTATAACTAGTAAGTGTCTGAGGCCAGATTTGAACTCAAGAAGATAAGCCTTCCTGGTTCCCAGTCCAGTATTCTATCCACTGTGCCAACTATCTAAAAGTTAAAAACCTGAAACACAGTTGGAGAACCTGAAGAAAATGGGTCAAAGGAAATAGGACTACCCTCTCTGGATACTCCCAATGGGTCCTAGAATAGTTAAGAAAAATCATAGGACTCTGGTGACAAGGACCTCAGATGTAATCTTATTCAACATCCACGAAAAGCACTGATCCCATCTATAGAAGCCCCATCGAGGGCTACCCAGATTGCTCTCATGACAGGGAGCTCAATTCCCTAAAGAAGCTCACTCCATTTCTCGACAGCATTAATAAGAAAGCCTGTCCACACACTGTCCTGAAAACAGCTTTCCTGTAATTTCTACCCACTGATTTGTTTCGGACCCTCAAGAACCAATCAAATCCAAGCCTACCACTTCTACGTAACAACCTTGTCACATCTGAAGTCAGTGAATGTGCCCTCCCCACTTCTAGTCACCTCCAATTAGTTCTTTTCTTTTCTGTGTTAAATATCTCCCTGAACTTCAAATGATTCTTCTGGGGCTCAATTCTGAGATTCTTCACTATCTTGGGGGTTTTCCTCTGGCAAATATGGCTTCCATAACTGGACACAATAGCCGAGATGTGGCAGGAATAGGGACAGTATACATCTGTTAATGTCCCTTAAGGGGCAGCTAGCGACTGTGCCAGATCTGGAGTCAGGAAGTCTCAAGTTCAAATCTGGGCTCAGACAAGTACTAGCTGAGTGACCCTGGGCAATTTACATAAGCTTTGCTTGCCTCAGTTTCCTCAACTGTAAATAGGGATAATAATACCCTGAGGGTTGTTTTGAGGATCAAATGACAGCCTCAAATCAATTTACAAATTTGCAAGGTGCTTAACACAGTGCCTGGCCCATAGGATGTGCTTAACAAAGGCTTGTTTCTGTTTTTTCCTTCTAAGATAACCTTACTTTTTTTTTGTCAGTCACAATACATTGCTGATTCAAACCGAGCTTACAATCCACTAAAATCCTGAGATCTTTTCCATATGAAAAAAATGAAAAATTAACTATTATGGAAGTGTTCTGCATTGTTACACATGTATGACCTATATTGAATTGCTTGTTTTCTCAATAAGGGTAGATGAGATGGGGAGGGAAGAAGGGAGAGAATATGGAACACAAAGCTTTAATAATGAATGTTAAAAATTGTTTTAGCATGCAACTGGAAAATAAGATATACAGGTAATGGGGTATAGAATCTATCTTGTCCTACAGGAAAATAGAGAGGAGGTAGATGGAAAAAGGGGGGATAATATAAGGGAGGACAGACTGGGGGAAGGGATGGATGGGGTGCATGCTGTCCTGGGGTGGGGGTGTGGAGAGATGGGGAGAAAATTTTGAATTCAAATTCTCGTCAAAGTGAATGTTAAGAACTGAAAAATAAATTATATATTTAAAAAAAAAATTTCTAGTCACATGTTCCTCTCTCATACTTGAGCTTTTGAACAAATAGACTATATTTATTTTTTATTAAATTTAATATTTTTTTAGCCCACTGGTCTCATCTTTGTGGATCCTGACTCTATCATGAAACATAATTGCTATCTCCCAGTTTTTTGGTCAAATACAAATTTTCAGAACGCCTAGTAAATGTTCAGTAAAGGTGAATTTATACCATCAATAGTTTTAGAAATCCAACTATATTGTCCTTCTAATGAAGTCCAGGGCTATAACTAGAGTAGGGTAGAGGAATGAAACTATAGGAACCATGGAGTTCACAAATAGCCTGTGATGGACACTTTTATTCTGGCTACCTTCTCCATAGGACACTTTGTGGCCATGAATGGACTCTATGGGGTTCCCCAAACTCAGCATTCCACCATTCCAACTCCATGTCTTTGCATAGACTATCTATCCCCTTTGGCAGGTAGGCAGTTCAATGGATAGTGAGTTGGGCCTGCAGCTGGGAACAGCTGAGTTCAAAACTAGCCTCAGATTCTTAATGGCTACGTGACCTTGGATAATTCACTTAACTACTATAGACCTCAATTTGTTCATCTGTAAAATGGGGAAAATAATGGCACCTACTTCAGAAGGTTCTTGTGAGGATAAAATGAGATATTTGTAGATATCCCAGACTTTCTTCAAGGCTTGGTTCATGTACTACCTCTTACCAAAAGTAGGTACCATTTCCTGCTGGTTGTTCTCTCCTTCTCCAGTTACTCACATATACATTTACTTGCTCATATATGCTATCCCCCAGTGCAATTTAAGCTTCATGAAAGCAGGAGCTATCTATTTTTGTCTCCGCATCTCCCCAGTGCCGAGCACAATGCTCCACATACAGCAGATGCTTAAAATAAATGCTTGCTGTAGTGGACTTGTCCTTGCCAAACCACTGACCACTCACATAGTACCCTGTACTGACTGCTGATGTCTCACATGTTTTACTTCTTGTTTCCTCAGCTAGACTACAAACTCCTTAAGGGCAGGAACTTTAATTACACAGTACCTAGCCTAGTACAGATATTCAAAAAATTGTGTTACTGGTTTGACTGAAACTGGAAGCTTGCTTCTCCAGGTTGGCCTTTGGGGGTACGTGGGGGTTTCTGTCACCATCACTGCTGTCAGCCAGTGAAATCTTTGGGGCCTGATGTCCAGAGGCATCTAACATCCCCATGCCCTGACATGTTTGGGGATAGTAACACCCTCAAGCTGGAGGTCTAGGCAAATCCTTATCACCTCCCAACCAAGTCCAACTCACTCTTTCTTCCGCTGAGATTTCTCTTTCTTTTGCTGAGAAGCTTCTTGCTTCTCAGGTTTCCGTTCCTCCTGGTTCTCACTGAGGAAGATCACATGCTGGGCCTCCTGTTCCATCCGGTGGACATAGGCTTCGTCTGACTCCTTTTTTCCCTGCTTGAACTTGGGCACTGGGATGTCTGATAGAGATCCCATTGCTTCCTTCTCAAATTTCTGCCTGAATGCCACTTGTACTAGGGAAACAGTCAGAACATAAAGTTTTAGAACAGAAAGTGGCCTGAGGAATCATTCATTCTTTTCATGGAGGACAGTGAGCTCCAGAGTGGTAAAGATCACAGAGCTTATTAGTGGCAGAAGTGGGACAAGAACCCAAGCTGCCTGACTCTCATACTCTTTATAATATACCAGGCTTCATTCAGGAACCTCAGAAATGGGGGAGAAGAATTTTAAGAGAGTAAGTATTCCATAGGCAGAAGACTTTTCAGCCTTAATCAATGTAATCTATTCTAAAATTAGACTTCCGCTAAAGCAAGGGTTGATAATCTTTTTCTATCATGGACCGTTACGAATCCTAGACAGTCTAATGAATCTTATCTCAGAACAAAGTTTCTACAAGCACAAAGTAAAGGATTATAAACGATTACAGGATTATAAAAGAAATCAATTACATTGAAATACAGTTATGCTCCCTGCCCCTAAAAAAAATAAGTTCAGAAAGCCTAGGTTAAGAACCCTGGTAGTGGGGGGAAGTAGGTGGGGAGAAGGGGAAAGAAAGCTATTCCATTTTTAAACAGGCCCAATTCAAAGCAAAATCATCTTAAATATGTCTTTTTTTCAGATAATAGATTTGAAGCAGGAAGGGATCTAGAGATCATTAAGTTCACTCCCATTTATCTTAACTCACCTTCCCCTACCTCCTCTACTCCATGTGTATTCTAAGCTCTAGCTAGTCTGAACTACTGACTTACCTGGGCTTCCTCATCTATATATTTGCTTACGTTGTTCTCTTTCCTGACTTTCTGCTGACTAAGATACTGCCCATCTAGCATGATTCATCTCACATTCCACCTAATCCACACTACCTTCCTGCCTCCAACCCAATGTTATCTCTTTCAGAATGCCTGAAACCTGACAGGTCTGTACTACAGGTACATTGTGCTACAGTGGGCGTGAAGGTGGTTATTTGGAAACTCCGGATCAATTGATTCCCCCAGTCAAGTTAGATGACATTAAAGGATGCAAAGGGCAGGTAACAGACTGCAAGAGGTAAGGATTTAGCCTTTTGCTGACCCAGAGTAGCCCATCTGCATGTGAAAATATCAGAAAATGCAGAAGAGGATTGGAAGAGAACCCTGGGCATAGATTACTTTCGTTTTTTTCTCTACCCATTTTTTTTTCCCGTAATCTGGACAGGGTGGAGAAAACTGTCAACTCTAAGGAAAGTGTTCACACACTTCATCTTTTCCTTTGTTTCTATTAGAAAGTGCAGCAAAAGGTGGGGGCAGAGATTTCTCTCCTCTCCATCCCCACCCTCCACTTGGCACTGGTGTTTTGGCAGCGGGTCCAGTAGCTGAGTGAAGCTGAGCTGGTAAGGGGAATCTCAACTCTCCAGAGAGGCAAGAGTCCTTCTGATTCTAAGATATGGGTTCTACTTCTTTCCTAGATCATGAAGCAAACAATACCCAAGGCCAGGATTTCAGCTGAAGCTAAAGGCCATGTAGACAACTGCCAGTCAGTCCCCAGAGCCACAGGGCCTGCCTAGGAGGTAATCAGACAACTCGCTGAGGAGAGATGCTTCAACCTACAAAGAACAGATGGGGCCATCAGGAGAATGTGGGGTAAGGAAGGAGAGAAACATCCCCAGAGGTATAAATTATCTTGAATATGTTTCTAGTACGAGGGCCTCTCCACTTAAGAGACTTATGAGTATCAAGACAGCTAGGTGTTAGGTGGAGAGGGAACACTGGACTTTGGGTCAGTCAGACCTAACTTCAAATCTACCCTCAGACACTTATATATACACTTAATAACTGTGCAACCCAGGCAATTCACTTAACCTCTCTCAGTCTTAGTTTTCTCATCTGTAAAAATAGGGATAATAGCACTTACCTCTCAAGGTTGTCCAGAAGACACAATGACATAATATTTGCAAAGCGCTTTGCAAACCTTAAAATGCTATATAAATGCTAGCTATTATTCACACTGACATTAAGTTCTTGGTTTGGTGGAGGCGGGGGAGAGGAGATATTTTGTTGATATTCATTGTGCCATTTCACAAAATGTCTTTGCTTTGGGATTGTGTCCTTCAGCTGTCTACCAAAAGGTAAATACATCCATGGTTGTTTATGAGTTATCCAGGAGCAAAGAGCCACTTAGTACCTTAAACTTAGGGTTTTAATTTTCTGGGTCCAACCTATAAATTTGAGTTGGGGGAAAAAAGGGTGGAGTTCCTAAGCCATGATGCAGTTATTTGTGTACTGTTTTAACTCTCCTACTAGATCATGAACTCCTTTAAAGTACAGTCTGCGTTTTCATTTCTCTCAGTATCCTCCACACAGAGTAAGTACGCATCAATGCAGAATTGACTGGAGATGAATTAAAGATGTGTGGAGAGTGACAGAGTGGAGAGACGAATCCAGAAGGCCTGGGTTCAAGTTCTGTCTCTGAGGCCTACATATCTATAACCACAGACAAGTCACTTAACCTCTCCATGCCCCTACAAGGACTCCTGAAATGCTGAAGACCAGAGGATGTGTTGATGTGAACAAGGGCAGGGAATTCCACACAAAGAAGTCCCTGAAGCAAGGAAATCACAAGTCCAGACCCAACAAAAGATGTTCTAGCTACTCCCTCAACTGGAAAGCAGCACAGTGTGTCCTACCTGCTTTTCTTTTCTTTTTGCTGATACATTTTTTCATCTCCTGGCGGCTCTTCATAATTTCCCGAAGTCGGAAAGGAATCTCTTGATCATCCAAGTTCTTGGGCTTAGAGTTTACTTTCTTCTTCTTCTCTTTTCTACAAAGAAAAATCAAATGAGATGTATTAGCACCTTCTGAATACCTTTCACTCCAAGCTGGAGGTTATAATGGTGAGTCTTGTATTGTAGCCTAAACTGAATCCTCATGGATCAAATGACAATCAGATTAATTACCACCTCATTTGTTCCCTATGGGCCAGTCAAGACCCAAATCACATTAAATTAACAGAATTTTTGAACTTGAAGAGATCTTAATGCCCTAGGCACAAAGTATGTTATGAGAGATAAGAGAGATGATGTGCCAGTATCCCCAAAGAGGTGTGTATATGTGTTTTATACAGTATATTAGCACAGGATCTTAACTCTCTGCCACTTTCTACCTTATGCAAGTCACCTAGCCTCCCTAGGCCTCAGTTTCCATATCTGTAAAAAGGAAGAGCGGTGGATCAGATGAATTCTGAGGTCCCTTCCAGCCCTAGATTTATGAAAAAAATAATCTAATATAAAGTTTTCACTTCGTAGTATGGAAACAGGCTGAGAAAAGTGGCCCAAAGTGATATCCCTAGTCTTTGGCAAGCCTAGCCTCAAACCCAAGTCTCCCAGCTCACCCGGCTCACCTCTTGCAACCACATCCTACTGCCTCTAATTTGGGACTTGTAAACCATTTACTGGCAAAGGCTGGCTAAAGGAAAATGACATGTAGGAAGGGCCGAATCACTATCCACTACAGTGCCATCTCAGCATGTCAAGGCAACTCGTTCTCTCCTCTCTCTCTCTCACTAGATCAGGTGTAACCAATTTTCACAATGCCTTCTTGGCAAAGTATTCTAAGCCAGCTTGAATCTGAGGGACCGTGAGCAAAAATACTTGGTGGCCCTTACACTGCCATACGATCAGCAGTAAGGATCACGGCTGGCACTTCAAGCCTGCCCGCAGACCTGCTGGGGCAGACGGATCACTCCCATGTGGTCGTCACTCAGGCGTGTCTGACTCTTTAACCCCACGTGGGGTTTTCTGGGCAAAGACACCGGAAGCTTTTGCCTTTCCTTCTCCAGCTCATTTGACAGATGAGGAAGCTGAGGCACACAGGGTGAAGTGACTTATTCAGGGTCACACTGCTAGTAGGGAAACGAGGCCGCTGCTCCTGACCTCGGGCCAGGCGCGGTGCCCCCAGGTGCCACCTGGTGCCCCATTCTCATCTTACCCTTAGAGATGGAGGGTCTTGCTCACATGTTATCTATTTCGCGAGTCGGTGATGACACTAACAAATAGCCATCACCGTTGTGTTTACTACTAATTATACGACTTATCTTGTAGAGTGAAAATATATTAATGTGGCCCTCGAGAAATTCGGCTGAAGTTATGGGGGGAGGGGCGAGGGGACCTCGCGGGACGTGCCGTACCTCTCCGGTCCCGGCCGCGGCGTCGGAGCTTGCTTCGCTTGCTTCTGCCGCCCCTTCTGCCCGCGCGAGCCCCGGGAGGCGGACCCCAAAGGCCCCGGGGCTCCGGGGCGCCCTGGCCGGACTTTGGCCATCCTCCGCCGCAGACCCACCCGCCCCCACGTGGCTGTACTTCCGGTCTCCGCTCCGGCTCCTCCCAGCCCCTCCCCGCCCCCTGCCCTCTTTGTCCCACCTCCTCCGGGCGGCCATTGGTCAGTGGAGCCCGGATCGGGGCTCACGATTGGTCCGCGCGGTAGCCACTCAAGAGCCCCCTCCCCGTCAGCGGAGGTACGATGCTGCTGCTGCGGAGCGCGAGTGGCCGGAGACGCTTGGGGCCCGCCGCCGTATCCTCCGCTCCCTTCGTCCAGGCAAGTACCCGGGGACCCGCGGAGGGAAGAGCGGACTGAGGGCCGAGGGGTCACAGCCCGGCGAGCCAGAGGGCAGAGGTCACGGCGCTCACGTTGGTGACCTTCGGGCGCCCGCAGGCCACCGCCCCAGGCCCTCAGGCCTCCTGATAGCAATAATAACGGCTGTTATGTTAATAATGACGTCAGCAGTTATCGATAATAGCCACGGTCTATGGAACGCTTACTATGTGTTAGTAAGTGCTTTACCACGCTGGGAGGTTATCATCCCCGTGTTACAGATGGGGAAACTGAGGCAAGGAGGTGAACGACCTGTAAACGGGGCACACGGCTAGTACGTGTCCGAGGCTGCTCTAGCCACCGAGCTTCGGTTTGGAAGGGAGATTTGTTGCTAGGGTGTGCTAGTAAGTGGGGTTGGGGGTGATGTGGGGGGAAGTTTAATATGCTTTACTGACATTTTTGAAATCACTTTTTCAAGTTTAGACAACCAAGAAAACAATAAATCAAGCCCTAATTTGTAGCATTTGTGGTTTGCTGGTTTCCTAGGAGTTCACACTGAAAATTTTTAACAATGGGCAGAGCATATAAAAGCTGGTGCCAGCGCACCACTCACTACCAATTGTTGGGGTATAGAGCAGTGAATATCCTTAAAAGACCCCCAGGATCCAGGAAGTCTCCTGGGCCAGAGGGGCGTTGATGTCAGGGACATGCTTAGTTACTCTTTAGCAGGACTGGATTCCTAGCTCCCCATACACTGCACCCCTAACACCTCCTCTGTGCTGAGTATTTGTCCAGGGAAGCAGTGGAAAAGAGCCTGGAACTTGGAATCAAGAGACCTGGGCCTAAAACCTTTCTAAGTAGCTGTATGAGCATGGACAAGTCATTTCATTTCTTCAGGTCTTAATTTCCTCACGTATAAAATAAAAGTTATATAAATCTATCAACGACTAAATCATTTTAAAGGTGCCTTTCAACTCTAAAGCCTACCCTGTGCTCTGCTTTGGGTACTTTCCACCAAGCTCCAGGGAGAGGAATGTATCTGTCAGAATTAACTGTCAAATAATAGGGTGATTGGAAGGAAAGAGCCTCCCCCTGTATCCTTCTGTCCTCTTTGAGCTTCTCCCAAACCCAAATAAAAGGAGAGCTACTTTTATACTTTTCCTGCTTAAGTAATTTTTACATCTGTATATATTATCTGCAACCTTCAGGAACCACTCCAAATCTGCAGTTGTGCTAGGCACTTGGACTTCCCTGGGATTCCCAACAGGTACTGTACCCGAACCCTCAGCAACAGCAGCAGAACTTTTGAGAAGAATGAGATAGGTCAAGGTTTTGGAGCAGCTGGACCAGACAGTCCAAAAAGCAACACGAAGCCTGATGCAATTCCCAGCCAGAAAGGCTCCTCTCACTCTGAGGGAGGTTCTTCAGAGCCTTCATATCCTCAGCCCCCAGTGTTGTCACCCCCTACAAACTGCTGCATGAGTGGCTGCCACAATTGTGTGTGGATCACATATGCTGAGGAGATCCTACGGCACTATCCGGATGGTGGGCCCAAAGCATTGGCTGCTGTGGATGAACACATCCAAGATGAGAACATCAAGACCTTTATCAAGATGGAGATCAGGTTCCGAATGAAAGAGAAAGACTGAGTGAGGTACTTCTCTCCACCTGGCAACTGTCTCTCAGGGAGCTACAACCACCTCTAGTGATTTTTGTGCCTCCTTTTTCCAGGGACCTTTGGATAAAAAGTGGATAATAATAAGAGGTTGAGTATTTATTGACTTTGCCTGAAAATAAATGCCCCCACCCTTCCACCTCCTAACATTTCACCTGGAAATGTGTGCCCTCTGCTGTGTTTGGCTTTTCTCGAGTGATCATTCTTCAAACATCTAAAACTGCCTTGGCAATTTTTTAGTCTGACTGTCACTCTTCATTCGTAAGCAAATTATAAAGTATATGGCATTGTGTAAAAATGTGTAACTACAATCTCTCCGAGGGAGCTTATAGACAAACTAATGCACTAATTAATACACAGACCTTTGTAGGTTACTGAGATAAGATAAAACAAACCATGTACAACAAAGTGCTGTTAAAAAGCATTACCTTGGCTAAGAGTTGGAAATAAAGGGAGGCCCATCAATTGGGGAATGCCTGAGTAAGCTGTGGCTTATGATTGTAATAGAATATTATTGTGCTACAACAAATGACAAGATGACTTCAGAAAAAACGTGGAAAGACATGAGCTAATGCACGGTGAAGTGAACATAATTAAAACATACACAGCAGCAGCAGTATTGTTCAATAAAAACTGTGGATGACTTAGCTGTTCTCAGTAATGCAGTGATCCAAGACAATCCCAAAGGACCAATGACGAAGTATATTATGCACCTTCAGAGAAAGAACTGATATTGATTGAATACAGACTGAAGCATGCCATTTTCCACCTTCATTTTTCTCCTTTCATTCGAGTATTCTTGAACAAAATGACTAATATAGGAATGCTTTATATAATTGTACATGTATAATGTATATCTGATTGCTTACCCTCTCAGGGAGAGAGGGAGGAATAGAATTTGGAACTCAAAACTAAATAAAATGTCTGAAAAACTACTGAACCATGTGCCAAGCTTTGGGAAAGCAAAGACAAAAAAGACTCTTACATTCTATCAGAGAACATAGCTTATACTTAAGTACATGCAAGATATATGCAAAATGAATAAAATCAAGCTAAATTGGGGCAGAGGTACTAGTCCCTGGGGGAACATGTAGAAGACTTTAGATAGAAAGTGTCATTTGAAGGAAACAAATTTCTAGGAGGCGGAAGTAGGTCTCAGTTATGGAAGATGGCAGAGACATGTAAAAACCATGAAGTCTTGTAGTAGGTGGGAATGGGAGTAATACTTAATAGGGTTGAAGACAGATTTGGGGAGGTTTTAAGAAACCCTAAAAGTTAAACAGGAACTGATTTTGATCTTACAATCAATGAGGTGCCTAAGAGTAACTTTGGTAGCAGTGTAGCAGAATAGCCGTCAGCCTTGGCCATTTCCATTGAGGAATTCAGACCTCTTTTCCCACTCCCAGGTAGATTTTTTTTTAATGGAGATCTTGTGGAAACACATGATTTTTCGTCTTGTCTTTCTCCAATAAATTGTCTTAGCCGTACCCCTTACTCTTGCCTGGTGCCCCTTTTCCCTGGCCCAGCCCCTTCTTTGGAACCCTTCCACATCTGGAATCATCCATGCTCATAATCTTTTAAACTAGAAACTTAAATTTTCCAAGCTGATTGGGGTTTTCCTGCCTGTGATATCAAAGTAGAAAACCAATCAGATTCACCTGAGTCACATGCACTCCTCCCAATAGAACATCTGAACTAACCAGATGAGATGTACCCAGGAATTGTAGCAAGACCTTGGTATAATTTGTTACGTCAGTAACATACATTGGCATAAAGACCATCATACCCAAGCCTTCTTGGCAACATCCTTTTGTTGCCCTTACCAGTCCCACTTTGTAGATTATCAATGGTGGACTATCCCAGTTGGAAGTATCAGCCATTAACCCCAGTTTGGGAGAGGATATAGATAATGTTATAGTATTCTTTCTGCGTCCCCCTCCATAGTTGCTTTGGTATCTCCAGTTAAACTGTGTATATGACTTTCTTTTAAACATGCTCAATAAAAGGGCCTATTGCTTTCAGTTTTGACTAGCTCATTTAATTCTTCAGAAAAACTCTTCTAAGGCCCTGAAACAGACCCACAGTAACAACCAATTTAGTCCATAGCTGCTTGTGATTGTTTCACTGGTATCTGTGATTTTGTCAATCTTCCTATAAAGAAGGCCACTTACTCTATTTATTTGATTGCAAATCACTTAAATTCTCTGAGTCTTAGTTTCCTATCTCTAGAGAATTAGACTACATGATCTCCAATATCCCAGCATTAAACCTAAGATCCTATGATCTTGGTGATGACTTTTTATAAATTATTTGAACTTCATTTCTTGTTTCTCCCAACACTGTCAAAAAGAGAAGAGTTCTAGTAGTCTCTTGATGATGGGTTTAAGATACCTGAATTCTAGTCTTAGTTCCATCACTATGTTGGATAAATAATTTTTTCTATTTTTCCTTTTAATCTATCTATAAAATGTAGGTATAACATTTAACTTGAAGAAAAATTGTGAGTATGAAAGATGTGATAATCTTTTGAAACAGAAAAACACTGTAAGCTATATAATTTTAAAAGAATAAAATACTGTCTAAGAGACCAGACTTGTAATTTCAGGGAAAGCTATTGATCCCCTAAGGATAATAATGACAAAAACAATGGCAACAATAAAATAATAAGCTAACATTTATGTAGCACTTTAAGGTTTGCCAGGTGCTTTACAAATATCTTTCAATCCTCACGATAACCTTGGGAGGCAGATACTAGTATCAGCCCCATTTTTCAGATGAGACAGATGAGGTTTCAGTGATTCATCCAGGGTCTCACAGGCCAGATTTGAACTCAGATCTTCCTGAATTTACTAAGTATGACCATTCAGAACCTACATAAGTAAAGTAAATAAGTATGTAGTTCTGGCAAGAGAAATAAAGCAAATGCAGGAAATAAGGAACATCCATATAGTTAGCTATTATCATGACAACTCTGATGGTTTCCAGGACACTTTTTAAAAAATTATTTATGTCTTCAGTTACAAATTCTCTTCCACCTTCTACCCACATTGAGAAGGTAAGAAATACAATAACCTTTATACATAGAAAATCATGCAAAACATTTTCCGACTTTAGTCATATTTTTAAAAAAGCAAGAAAAATAAAGTGGAAAAAATGCTTCAGTCTGTATGCACATCCATCATTCTCTATTTGGAGATGGATTTTTCACCCTGAATCCTTTGGAATTGTGGTGATAATTTTATTGATCAGAGTTGCTAAGTCTTCCATAGTTGATTATCTTTATAATATTGCCATTACCATGTACATTTTTGTCCTGGTTCACATCACTTCACTCTGTATCAGTTTATAAAAGTCTCCCCAGGTTTTTCTGAAACCATCCCCTTCATCATTTCTTACAGCATAATAGTATTCTATCACATTCCATTCAGACCACTTACAGAAATGATAATCTTACTATATTTTTGATAACTATTAAAAAGATAATATTCCAGGCCAAACTGGAAACTAAGAGGGTACCCACCTTTTGAGGAATGGCTAAACAAAGTGGTACAGAAATCTAATAGAATGTTATTGTGCCATAAGAAACGATGAAATGGATAGTTCAGAGGAAACTAGGAAGATCTCTTTGAACTGTTGCAGAGTGAAGTGGAATTAAAGAACATTTCTGCAGTAATTTGTAGAATAAAGGAATGGGACCAAAGGGGGTCCTCTGGGTTGAATGGGGGGGCAAGCATGCCTGATTCTTGGGATGCTGGGAAAGATCACAATGGTTGCATGGAGTACATAGGTAAACAGCATAGAAAATACAGGGACAAAGGGCACAGGAAAGGCTGTACAAAGGCAGATGGTGTGAAGATGGGATGGTGGAGGGGGCAGGCAATGTGGAGAAGAAGATAGGAAGAGGGCAGCACCTGGTGTTCTGCTGGTCTTACTACGGTTTTCTAAAGCTTATTTTGGGTTTATGGACTATGGGCAGTTAGCTGGACCAAAGGACTCTTGCAATAAAGGCTTAATTGGTTTCCCCTGATTTAGCACATGGTCTCATGATCTGACAGTTTGCAAGTAACTTATGCTTCTTTAATCTTTCGAAATCTGTGATTTTTCTTGTTTGTCCTCTGTTTTCAAAGAGAACCAGTGACATGGGATGATATCTTGACTCACTTGTGAATTAGATTAGAAGGAGGTACAATTGCACAAAGTTGGTCAGCCTCATTCTCACTTCCAGAGTCACTGAAGTCCAGTAGCGATAGGACAGCTGTCAATGACCTGGGATGCAGTGGATGACCTTGGCATCTGTTGTCTGACAAAGGGCTCCGTACACCTGCTTCTGTCACCTTCATGGATGTTGGAGCAAATTGTTCTTATCTGCCTGTTCTACTGGAATAAGTCATCACATGCATGGGGTAGACCCCTCCCCCCCAACTCACCAGCGGGTTTGAGGCCTTTTAGTTACTCTCAACCTGTTTTAGCCCATCTATTGAGATGGTTTTACCGGAATACTGCACATACTATCACTTCTTAGAGCCCCAGACGAGAGTTATGGATGAAAGGTGGACACCAAAGGTAGACAAGCCCTGAAAAGGACTTGGAAAACCCTCACACCAGAGATACTAGCCCTACATTAACATCCTATTTACCCCAAGTGACTTCTATGTTTCCCTTTGCAATGTAATTTTCTGGTATTGTTACTTTATACTGGCTACTTATAAACTTACTTTACTATACAAACTAGAAGGGGTGTAGGGAAGTGGTCAAGGGGACCAGAACAAGATACAATTTTAACACAAATGACAAAAATATCATAGACAAAAATAACTTTGAAAGATTTTAGAACTCTGATAAAGCATGATTTCCGTGAAATGAAGATGAGTCACTCCAATTACCTCCAGCTAGAGAGGGGAAAAAGTTAAAATGTAGGAACTTGTTTTTCTGGAAGATGTATATTTGTTATAAGGATTTTGTTTTTCTTTTTTATTGTTGGGGGAGGGGTGAGGTGGAGTGGCAGTGGGAGAGATGAGTATAAATGCTTGTAAAAATAAATTAATTTTTAAAAAAGAAGTTGATAGTTCGCCCTGCTTGCATCAGATTTTCATCTGAGCAGTAGACAGAAATACTTGTACTTGAGCAGAAGAGTTCTCACTGTATTATAATGATTTTTTTTTTTTTTTTTACCAAATGGTTATGCTGAGAATTGGTGATTTTGGTAATGTGAGTACTCTATCTATACAGTTTACAACTCTCCAGTGCCTGGTAGATTTAAATTTCTGTGGCCAGAATAATTCATCACTTGGTATCCAGCCTTTCCAAACATATCTAGACTGGATGGCTCTTATATAATCCATTGATAAGCCCAAACCCAAAACCTTTCCAGGTTGGAAGGATCTTCCAGGACCTGTGCTCCACTTACATAGCTTTCAAGGAGCCAGGGATACCACCTTCACAATTGAAAATGGCATCAGAGTAGGATTTCAGTGAAGGCTCAGATTCCTATGAGATATATAAACAAAATAATTACCTCTTTGTACATTTCATGCTGTGCCATCATGTGCACTAGCTTCTGCTTTATCATCTTGAGATTCTTAGACATCATTATCAGTGCTTGGAGTGAAGTAGAATAAGGAGGGGAGGCAGTGTATTACAATAGAAGGAACGCTGACTCTGGAGTCAGAGGACATGTGTTCAAATATTGCCTCTGATATTCCTTATGTGGCATTGAGCAGGTCATCTAACCTCTGGTCTTCAGTTTCCTTAGCTATAAAATGAGGGGTCTGGACTAATGGCCATTCCTGAGATTTCTTCCAAGTTTAGATCGATGACCCCATCATGGAGAAGGTGAAGTATAATTCTGGGGCCTTTTGAAAGACCCTAAACCCATCTCATTCCTTTTTTTTTTTTTTTTTTGCAGTTATTCAAGTCTGGATTTCTGGATAATAAACTTTTCTATGTCACCTTTAACATCTCCCAGGAGTTTGCTATGCCAGCTGGAGAAAAGGAGTCATGGAACAGTAGAGAGACAAGAAACCTAACCCAGTTCTGGTAGTTAAGGAGTGTAAACAAAGTTTCTTTCATTTGCACTTAATCCAGGAGCATAGTGATATAGTGAAAGGTATTTCTAGAATACTTTATGTCCATAAGTCAGCACTGGCTTGATTAGTTTTGCCTGTTTATGAGTTTGTCACTAAAAGTAAATTAGTTCATCAGTGAAAAAAATATCCTAGTATCATTCATGCCTTCTCACTTAGGTACCCAACACAATGTCTTTCCTTACTTGCTCATTCCCCAAACCACACTTGCCCCTCTACCTTTAAGCCCAGACATGCCCACTTTATAGGCAAGAGCTGCCCTCATCTTTCACATTCCTGGATCTGTTGTGATCAAAAGCATACACAAACTTTTACTTTTACTTTACTTTTTACTATTACTATTACTTTTACATGTCATTCTTAATCACCAGTAATATATTTATCTATGAACCAGGAGAACATCTTTAAAGACAGGAGAGACAGTCCCACGATCAGGGAACAAAATTAATTCCAGTAAGTAGTACATATTTAGTTTCAGCCTTCATTTCGAATATTCCTAAACCCATTCATAGAGAGTCATTAATGAAATGCTAGGGATCTGAATGTTCAGATTTCACTAAGAAAATGTGTGATGGAAAGAGTGTGTATGTGTGTGTGTGTGTGTGTGTGTGTGTGTGTGTGTGTGTGTATAATGACTCTCTCTAACCATGACCATTAAAATTTCAAAACTATACTGTCCTTTATCCTGGAAGGAGCAGCATACTAGGAATCAAGAGAACTTTGTTCTTGCTTCCATCACTTAATAGTCTCATGATTTTGAACAAGTCTCTTTATCTTTCTAGGACTTGGTTGGTTACCTCATCTGTAAAATGAAGAGGTTGCACTTAAGGGTCTCTGAAATTCCTTCCTCCTCTTGATAATTCATAATTCTGTGATTTCTGCAGCTCATTGGAATAGCTGATGTTATTTAATTAATAATCAGTAGAGTATCACAGAAGCACCTATTATACCTATTTTGGAAATGGGAGAACTGAGGGCCAGTACCCAGGGTGCATTTTTCTAGAGGGTTCTCAGAAGCAGTTTGCTAAAGAAGCTTCTTTTAAAAATTTTCTTTGCATTTTCAAAATGTAAATTCATGGTATTACATTATGTAATTAACCTCTAGTCTGGAGACCTCCCAGCTGCCTGGTACCGAAAAGGAATCGTATTCTAGAAAAAAAGAGCTGTATTCCTTGCTCTCACCTTTTTCTTAAGTTGTCCTAGAGTCCTTCCAACTGAGACAGAGCTGATATTTAGCGAAGATCTGTTGACAAAGCGTGGAAGACAATTAGAGGCTTAAGAGCAGGTGGGGGAGGTGGTTCTCAGTTAAAACAGTAGGAAGATTGTGGAGAAAGGGGCCAAGGAGGCTTAGAGGTGAATAGCAACAACAGGCCTCTATTGGGGGAGACAAGCAGAGTGGGGAGGCAGCCACCTGGGCTATTGGAATAAACATAGGATGGAGCACAGGGGAGCCTGCTTGTAGCTCCACTATTATTATGGATACTTGCCCTGTCCTACATCAAAACTGAAAAATGAGATTGCAAATTGTGTATAAGACCCAGAGACACTGAAACAGAAAAGGAACAAATAGAGATGCTCTGTATTCATAGGTACCAAATAAAAGTTGGCTATTTCCCATTCAATTTAACAAACAGTTATTATGAGCCAATGATTAGCCACTATAGTAGGAGACTTCACTTGCAAAGATGGATAAGACACAGATCCTGCTCTCAAGGAATTTACAATGGAATAGACATACAAAATTAACTGATGCAAGGCAGAATGGGATAAATGCAAATGGAAAATTGGAGAAGGAAGAGAACTCAGAAAAAAGGTTAGTGGAAGAGGTGTGTAAGCTGAAACTTGCAGAAAGGGATGAAACAGGTAGAGATGGGGGTGGGGTGGGGAAAGAGTAATTTTCAGGCATGGGGAAAAAAGCATGAGCTTTTTGGAGATGAGAGAGGCCAGAACAAAACTCTGGGACAGAGTGGTCTAGTTTGACTGGTACTTAGAGTGTACAAAGGAGCAGAGTGTGAAATAAACCTCAAGGAATAAGTTGAAGCTAAATTATGCAGAGGTCCCTGAATATAAGATTTTATTCGCTAGAGGCCAGAGGAAATGCAAATACAGTGCAAATCATATGCAATGTACACACACATGCACAGGCATGTACACACACATGCACAGGCATGCACACACAAACTGCATACATGCATATACATGTGTGCATGTGCATTGCATGCACATAAGTACAGGAGCACACATATGCATGTGCATGTACTTGCCTACACAGCATACACACACGCACACACATGCTCATGCACATACATGTGCACACATGCACACACAGGTGCATGCATGTGATCCAGATTGTACATGCATGCAAAATACATGCACGTATGCATGCACATGCTGCACCCATACTGCATGCATGTACATACATGCACGCATGTGTACTCGCACACATGCACACACCTTGCCTGCGTGTATATATGTACACACATGTGCATGTGTGCATATCTTGACACTGTAAATGTGTGCAATGTGCATGTGTGTACATGCATTTACTGCATTTACATGCTTGCGTACATGTATGAGTACGTGTGCGTGTATGTGCACATGCTCATATACACACTCACTTTGCCTGCAATACCATGTGCGTTGGTGCATGTTCATGCATGTGCCTTGCCCATGTGTGTACACAATGCACACATGTACATGTGTGCACATATGCAAATATGTACATGTACCACATGCATGGTTGTGTGCATGCATATGTACAAATATGCACATGCATCACACACATGTATTATGTACATGTCCGATGTGAGTTTTGTGTGTAAGAATGATGTGATCAAAGCAATACATTAGGACAACTACATGAGCAATATGTGGAAGAGGAAGTGGAGGAGGGATAAACCAGAAGGAGGATGACCAGTTACAGATCTATTATATAAGTCTAGGGAAAAAAGTGACTTAGCTATGGTAATTGTAGTTAGGAAGAGAAAGAAAAGGATTCTCACAACCAGGTAAGAGATATTGCAGAGGTAGAAAAAATGAAACTCACCACTGCTACCTCCTTTGCTGCCATCACTCAATAGCTTTTCCTTCTTTGAAGTTCATTAAAATGTTCTACCTTATTCAAGATACTTGTTGTATACTGAGCCCCCCCAAAACCATTCTATCTTTTTTTTTAAGGAGTACAATACCTGGCTCAGGGTGAGCGGGCTGAGAGTAAGGCCTTTCTATTTGGCAAACTTCTGGAAAAACTGGAAAGCAGAAATGAGGCCAACACAACACAATATACCATAATAAGCTCCAAGTGGATACATGACCTAGATTTGAAAGGTCACAGAGTAAACAAATTGGAGGAGCAGAAAGGAGATATCTTTAACTTGTGGATGGGGAGAGTTTTTGTCCAAACGGGATCGAGAACATCACAGATAATACAAATGAAAATTTGATTACATAAAACTGAAAAAGTTTTTTTTTTTTTTTTGTGCAAACATAGCCAATGCTGTTTGAATTTGGAGGACAACAGCTGGGGAACAACAATCTCTGTTACAAATTTCTCTGATAAGACTCTGATGAAGAAGATATGTAAAGAACTGATACAAACACAAGAGAACAAGAGCCACATCTCAATAGATAAATGGTCAAAGATATGAACAGGCAGTTTTCAAAAGAACTGCAACCTATCAACACCTAGGAAAATTGTTCCCTCAGATTCCATCAGGTGTTAGTGTTCCCTCTTTGCCTTAATTCTCTTTGTTTATATATTTATATTTGTGTACATATTGCATTCCATTAATAGAATATAAGGGCAGGAATGATTTTGCTTTTGCTTTTATTTTTGTATTCCAGTACCTGGCACAGCGTAGACATTCAGTAGAAGTTTGTTGAATTGAATTGGGGGGTGAAGACCTAGAACTATAATAAAGTAGGAGGTAAAATACAAGACTCAGAGACTGGAGAGACCTGAGATCCAATTCTGCCTCTGATATTGCCAGTGGAAAAGTCATATAACCTCAGCTTTTTTATCTGTAAAAAGTGCATAATATCTGTAATACCTCACAGTGCTGTTATGAGGTTTAAGTGAGATGATGTATGTAGCATGCTTTGCAAACTGTGAAGTCTGTATAAATAGCAGCTATCATGAAGTAGGACAAAGCAGGAAACCATTACCATTACTGGTCAGAAGAAAACTGCACATTCATCCATCCAGTCTTTGCTATAACCCTTCTCTAGTATCTCCAACACTCTCCTCAAACATGTCTACTCTGCAGGTGCTTCACCTACCATGAACGAATGAATGAAAAAGCATTTAATAAGTACATTATATGCCATGAACTGTACCAGGTGCTAGTGATGAAAATACAAAAAGATAGTCCCTACACTCAAGGAGTTTATATTCTAACAAGGAAGACAACATAGATAAGGGAACAGTAAGAAGATGATGAGTGAAGTCACAGTGTAACTGATTGACGTGTCCTTTGCAGGTAGGGTAGTGGTGATTCCATTCCCATACCATCTTGCTTCCCAGATTGAACCTGTAGCCCTTTCTCGCTGTCCTCTCTTTAATCCTTGACAGTGTCACTAAAAATCTCATTAGAAATAATTGTCAGGAGCGTCATAATCCAATTACTCAGATACAAAATAAATTGCCTGGGCTCTGAGTTACCCTGTGGGCAAAGTCAGGAGAGGATATAAAGAAGTGTTGGACAAAGCTGTGAAATCCTTTTACCATTTCCCTTCCATGGCCCTCTGAATTCTGGCTCAGTATAGGTAAGTCACCCTGATGTAGCCTTTTCTATCTGCTGGGTTCAGCACTAGAGATGGAGGAGTGTGGGTAGGGAAAGGTGGGGAGCACTCAGAACAGTGTTTAATTGAAGGAATGGGGGAAAGTGTGGATCAGGCTCCACTACCATTCTACTATTTCCCACCCCCCTACACCCCCCCAATTAGCCATTATCTCTAGACGCTTAACCCACCCTTATTTTTCCACCTGGGAAAATGCAGACTTTTTCCTGTCACTATAAGCTCTGGCTCAAAGAGTTTTTGAAGGCTTTTGCTGGCATTTGGGATCCTCTGGCCCCCTCTATTTCTTGGGATTCATTCACTTGGAAGGGGATAGCTTAGATATCAGCAAAAATGTCTTAGGGGACAAGAAGATGGAGAGCCCATCTGTTAGTACAACTCAGAAAATTGTGAGCTCCTTCCAGGAGTCTCTCCAGTCCCCTAAGGTATCCTGTTCTGAAGTTATTCTTTGTGTATTATCCTTGCTAGATTGCCTCATCTCACTTTAGTATTTCTTTTAATATAGTGTTTTATACACATTAGGGATTAGTGTTGGTTGAATTGAGTTGTCTCATGGATTCTAAGAGGATAGGGATAGAGGACCCTGACTTTAATGGATGTTGTTCAAATAACCACCCCTTTCAATTACAATAATAATAATTCTGATGGACACGGATAGCACTTTAAAAATTTCAAAGCATTTCAAATAAATGACCTCATTTGAGCTTCACAATATCTCTGTAATGTATTTACTGTAGGTACTAATATTTTATAGATGAGGAAACCAATGCTCAGGGAGGGCAAATGACTTGTCCTTGACCATACAGCTATGAAGTTATCAGAGGCAGAATTTAAACCCAGATCTTCCTGACTAGGTACAACACTCTTAACCATTTTGTTTCACCGCCTGTAATTCTAGAAATCTCAGAATTCATCAAAGTGAAAGGGAGCTTCTTAAGACCACCTAATACAATAACCTTATTTTTTAGATTTGGAAACAGGTTCAGAAAGTTTGTTAAATGCCCAAGGTCACCAAGTGAAATCATCAGCAGGGCCAGAACTAGATAAAACACAGATCTCTGAACTGCTAATGCTGACAGTCCTAACCTCCTTTCTGTTAATCTCCCACGTGTGTATAGTATGCTTTGCATAAGGGCTTTCACATCTATGATCTCATTTCATTCTCCTGGTGACCCTAGGAGGCAATCTTAGTCTTTCCTTCCTAATATAAGCTTAGAGGATGCTAAGCCTCCTTTGTTCCAAGGTCAACGGGGCTTTGGGGATGTGGAGAAAGGCTTGGAGGACAAGACTAGAAAGTAGGTCAGTCTATGAAATAGGAGAACCCAAACTTTGTCAGTAAAGAAGACTGTGCCTTGGCACCCCATGCCATCTGCCAAGTAGTGCTTGGATAGAATGTGTCACAATTCATTCACACCAGTCTCCTTGTTGTTCCTTATACAAGACTCTCCATCCTTCTGCTCCTCGTATTTTCCCTGGCTCCACATGATTGGAATTCCCTCTATATGACTGGAATTTTCTCCCTCCTCATCTCTGCGTCTTGGTTTCCTTGACTTCTTTCAAATCTCAGTTAGTTTCCCACCTTTTGCAAAAATCCTTTCCTGATGTCCCCTTAATGCGAGGGCCTTCCCTATGAGATTATGTTCATTTTTTCCTGCATATAGCTTGTTTATACATAGTTGTTTGCATGTTGTCTCCTTCCTATCAGATTGTGGGTTCCTTGAGAGTAAGGCCTGTTTTTGCCTTTCTTTGTATGCTTAGAATTTAGCATAATGTATAGCATATACTAAATGGTTAATAGAATGTTTGAATTAATTTGATTCAGTTGATTGCTCTGCCCTGGGGGACTTAGAGAATAACTCTCTTCTTAGATATTTGGGGTATGAATATGTATGGTAGGACCTAATTTAGAAGAATCCCTCAGGTCTGGATTGGGCTTATCATCACCAAAATTCCGGAGGGGACATCATAGTTTTAGAACCAAAAGGGATCTGAGAGGTTGCAAATAAGAGATCTGGACCCCCAAAGTGTTAAGTGGTGTAGGCAAACGCAGAGACAGACCTAAGATTTGAACTCAGGTCCTTTGACACCCAAACTGGAACTTTTGCTCATGTACCACACTGGAAGGGAGGGTAGCAGAGGAAGTAGGAAGATCTCTTCCTTAACTGGAAGCAGGGAGTTTGATTCTTTTCTCCTTTCCTCTAGAGTTTGAAAGACTAAAAACCCCATCATGAACCTGGAGCCACCTAAGCCTGAGATCAGATCAGCCACCAGAGTGGTTGGAGGACCAGTTACTCCTAGGAAAGGACCACCCAAATTCAAGCAGAGGCAAACCCGTCAGTTCAAGAGCAAGCCCCCCAAGAAAGGTGTACAAGGGTAAGGACTACAAAAGAGGGTGGGGAGAAAGAGAGGAGGTATGCTTATCTCTACTTCCAGGATGAAAGATTTTTTCCTCCATTAGTTTTCTCCTAACCCCCTGCAAAAAGATCTGGGGCTGGTCTCACTTTAGAATCTCTTAGAGGACATGATCATTCTTTTAATTCTGGGATGACTGAATTCCAGGGAAGGAAATGGGGGCATTTCCTGTATATCTGTTGACCTGATCACTGGTTTCCAAATGTCTTCTTCTTCCAGGAATGATTCACTTTCCTGACCCTTTTGTCTTCTTCAGTTTTCTTTTTTAGTTTAAAGCATTTCCTTGGGACAAAAAGCTTGGACCTTCTCCCCCAGTCCATGCACTTCCTCTTCCCTAGTTTTTTGGGGGAGAAACTTATTCAGAAGTGGAAATTTGGAAATCCTTAGGTGCACAGATGGGCTGAAAAAATGATGAAAATAGGAGTCACCTGTTTGAATGCAGGGACTCAGATATTATTTTCAATTTGGGACTAGTTGGGCCTAACCCTAATTGTGAGATTCATGGCCTGACGTGATTTTTCCCCTTTGTTTGAGCCCCATTTTCCATGATTTCTCAGGAAAAAGATGTCTAGGGAATGAGTAACTATAGACAGTACTCTGAGGGGGCAGGGAACAGAGTCAAAGGCATGAAGACTTAGAAGAGAAAAAAGGGCTTTTCTTATTGTCTTGGTACCCCAAAAGCATGCTTTTCATCACACTCTCTAGTGAGGCAGGAAAGGTGTCCTGGATTCTTAACCAGCCCATGCTGTGATAAAAAGCTGTGACTATGTCTAGTGCTAGAAATAGAATAGCCTGGCATGAACCTCCAGCTGCATGCAGATGATTGTGTGGGAATGGTGGTGGGGGGTGTATACATGTAGCATGTGGGGTGTGTGTGTGTGTGTGTGTGTGTGTGTGTGTGTGTGTGTGTGTGTGTGTGTGTGTGTGTGTAAGAGGGAATTACAGGGCTTAGGGACCATCTCCATCTCTGACCATTGTGTTTCTTGCAGTTTCGGTGATGACATTCCTGGAATGGAGGGCTTGGGAACAGGTATGTGCCTCCTCTACTCAATTCAGGAGAGAATAACTCAACTGAAGGAAGTCAGAAGTTGAATTTTGCTTCCCTTTCTGTGCCCTGGCCCTAGTATAACTTTATCCACAGCCCTAAATCCAAATTTATAACATGACCTTCTTAGCACTGTATCACTGGCTGCTTTCCCAATCTGGGGTGTTTATCTGGAACAGAGAGGATTCCCTTTAGACTTTTCCCCAACTCCTAGTTAAAAATGTTCCCATTTTGTTGGGGCATAAACGTAGGCAGTTTAAAGAGGCTGAAAAAATGTGTGTGCACACATATACACCCACACAATCCACACACACACACATAACTGAATAAAGTTACATGTGCACATGTGCACACTCATAATATAAATATGGATAGATAGATCTGAATAAAATTTGTTCTAGAAAGAAAGTCTTTATTAGGTTTTGAAAGGCTGCCTTTTTACCCCACTTCCTCCCCATCCCCTTTTACCTTCATCAGGCTCTCTGTCTCTAGGAGACCCTGAATTCACTAATAGGACATCCAGGAAGCCCCGCCGATTCCCACCTCCCGCCCCTGCTCACTTTGACCTACTTCCTTTGGTATTGATCTTTTGGGGAATCTTGCTCATTCCCTGTAGCCTTTTTTTTTTCCTTAGAAAATCTCTTTAGGAGCTGGTGTGTGATAAGGGAACAGCAGGGAGAAGAGAATTAGTTTTGTAGCTGGGGGGACTGGGGAGACCCCTGGCCTTAAAAGACTTGGCCTCTTTTTTTTCTTCTTTCTTCCAGACATCACTGTCATCTGTCCCTGGGAAGCCTTCAACCACTTGGAGCTGCATGAATTGGCCCAGTATGGCATCATTTAGATGACCCTTCCAATTCCAAGTCTATGAAGACAGCCTCACCTTTCCAGTCTTATTTATTCTTGCTCCCTTATCCCAAAATTTTCCATGTGACAACCCCACTTTGCTGTTCTTTTCCTGAAGTTCCATTCAGAAATCAGATCCAGGGAAGAATTCTTCCTCTGAAGGTTGCTTCATCTCTTTGTGTCTTTATCAGGACTGAGTCTTTACTGTAGGACTAATTCAGGGCTGCCAGAGACACAGGCATCAGGTAGATCTTTAGGTTAAAGCCACATTTTATTCAGCCACCTCACCTCCTTTCCATTTATTGACTTGTTCAGTTGACTGTCCTAGGGTTCTGCTTGATCTAGGAGGGGCCAGTAGTAAATACTGGCCCTATACCCCAAGTGACCAATGAGTATATTTTTACTCCTGGAAGGAACCTGCTTACCTTTCAGAAAACTTTCCATGGAGAAACAGACATGTCTCCTTCCTGTGGAAAGAACAGACTTGGCATGTAGGGGGAATTGATTGAGCTTCATACTCAGCTTTCTCTTAGCATTCTTGGGAGAATACATTCTGGAAATCCAGAGTTTATTGTCTCCCTTCCTTGGCCAATGGAAACTGGGAACTCAAGACTGAATGGTACTATAATTTAATTAGGGAGGGCATTACCCCACTGGCAGGGATAGAATCAACTGATATACCCACAGTAACCCACTCTGCTTTTTATGTGTATTGTCTCCCCCATTAAAATGTAAGATTTTTGAGGGAAAGAACTGTCTTTGCTTTCATATTTATATACCATGCATTAACACACTGCTTGGCATAGGACAAACATTTAATAAATGATATTGTCATTCATTTTCTCTAAATAATCTTGATATCCTTTGGGGTACTGGCTTTTAGTGTCATAATCCCGCTAGGCAAAGGAGAGGAGGGACTAATTGGCCCAGAGGGAAACTGAAGTATTGACCACTTCCCCAACCTCTTCTTCTGCGTCATTGTGAGTTATTTGCCTCTTGGATCAGATCAGAGATACCTCAGGTCTCTGAGGTCTTGAGAAGCAGGAGAGGAAGGAAAAAAAACATTTGACCCTCTGTAGGAAATGTCTTATTTTTCAACAATTTTAAACCCTTGTTATCTTTATTTTTTAAATAAATTAATTTATTCTGGTTACTTCTAAGGATTGTTCATTTACAATAAGAGACAAAGATTCATGAGAAAACCCAACATTAATGGAGAAAGCCTGACATAACCATCAAGGCAAGATCAACCTATGCAAAGTCCACTTAATAGCTTTTTTCCTGGCTGAAGGAATCTAATCTGACAATCTCCAGGGAGATCATGGAGAGAAAAATAGGGGTCTTTGATTGTTAAAACAAAGATATTAAGTCAAACCAATAAAGAAAAATTCAACAGAGTGCGTGCCATGTGCTCTGGACAGAGTGTGGGACTTGTCTTCCCTGTCATCAAGCAACTCGTAATCTAACTGAATTTTTAGAGGCAGAAATGGAGAAATGTGTGCAGGAAGACCAGTTGTGATGCTATTGCAGTAGCCCAAGTACTAAGCCCCTAGACTAGTGTGGCATCAGTAACAATGAAAAGGAATGAATGAGTGAAAGTATAAGATATTCTGAAAGACACAGTAACATTCAGTGATGGGATTGAGTGATAAGGCAGAGGAAAGAATCAGACTTTTTCCAAACCTTGACATTAAGGCTTTGAGTCTAGTTGATAAGAAGAATGATAGCACTATCAGTCACATTGGGGAAGTTAGGAAGGAAACCTAATTTGGTGGGAAGAAGCTTAGTTTTGGGGGCAGCTAGGTGGTGTAGTGGATGGAGCACTAGATTTGGAATCAGAAAGACTCATTTTCATGAGTTCAAATCCAGTCTTTGATGTTTACCAGCTGTACGAACCTGGGCAAGTCACTTTGCCTCAGTTTTCTCATCTATAAAATGATCTGGAGAGGGAAATGGCAAACTACTTCAGTATTTTTACCAAGAAAACCCCCAATGTGGTCACAAAGTGTTGGACGTGACTGAACAACAAAGGTTAGCTTTAAGCTATCTTGGCAACTTGACACTGGAGAAAGAGGCTTCTCTCCCACTATTTCTAATAATTACTGATCCTGGTAATTCTGGGAAAGTCACTTAATCTACCTGGGCCTCAGCTTCCTCTAATGTAAAATAAAAGGATTGGACGAGAAGGCCTTTGTCTTAATACAGACTTAGGAAGGTTTGGTATATCAAAATCTTATATAGTGAAAGGCAATAATTTCCCTTATCTTTTATGTTACCAGGGGTAAAAGTGTGAAGTGCACCAAGTCACAGCCTTGGTGTTGGAGAGAAATGGGACTTAACCAATGAGGCACATGATTCACCACTTAGCCCTTGCTCTCCATATTTCCTAAATCAAAAACTTGGGAAATAGGTGTGGTTACCAAATGCTACTGGCAACCTTGGGCTATGGCTCATATTTCTGAGGAGAAGTGGCCTGTCTCAGAAGTCACTAGACAAAACTAAAACACGATATACAATGGAGAAGGAAAACGCAGTAAGAAGGCTTTTTGCGGGGTGGGGACTAGGCAGGATATTCATATGGTAAAAGGGCCTTCTGGGAGGATGGACACACAGGCTAGTCTGCTGGGGTCCTAAATGGACATAGGGTCCCAATGTGAGGGAAGTGGAGTAGGTTTTTATAGGGATCTTATCTGGATCAAGTGGAACCAGGTATTGGGAAAGGGGCCAGGGAAGCTTGGTCCTGACATATTGATGGCTTATATGTTCAGGACTGGTGTTTATGCAAACATCACCCAAGGTGCTTTCAAGTAAGATGGTGCTATGAAAAAGAATCACCCAGATAGCTGAAAACCTGGAATAAGTGTGTGGGGTAGTGCTGAAACCTGTGGGATCTCAGCGGGCTTGTCAGAAATGGGTGTATGTGTATGGAGGAGGGGATGCAAATGGGGAGTGAGAGAAAGCCATTTCCCCTAGTAGGTCACTTCCCAGGTACTTAGGCCCCAACAGCATATATACCTCTGAACCCTTAAGGAGAGGTACAGCCGGGATAGTGGGTGACAGAAGGGAGGTGTGAGATACCCCTCCAGTAAATCTGAAACCAGCTCAGCTGGGGACTGAACCTGCCAAAGCAGGAGATAGAGCCAGCTCCTACTTAGCTGCTTGCAAGAAACAGAGATGAGGACCAAAGCACTACCTGTACTGGGCCACAAGGAAAACAGGTAGAAACCATAAATTAAGCAAAGGGAGGGACCTGATCCCAGCCACTCCATCAAGAATTGTGGCAGAGCAGCAGCATCTCAAAGGTACCAGATCTCAAACTATACTACAAAGCAGTTATTATCAAAACTATTCAGCACTGATTAAAAAGTAGAAATGTTGGTCAGTAAAACAAATTAGATTAAGCAAGACACAGAAGCATATAGTTGTATAGGGTTTGATAAACGCAAGGAAACCAACTAAGGACTTTCTAGTTAATAAAACCTGGGAAAACTGGAAAGCAGTCTGGCAGAAATGAGACCAGCATCACACGATATGCCACAGTAGGCTCCAAGTGGACACATGACCTAGAAATGAAAGGTCACAGAGTAAACAAATTAGAGGAGCAGGAAGGAAATACCTTTCATAGTTGTGAATGGAGGAGAGTTTTTGACCAAACAAGGTATTGAGAGGATCACAGAAGATACAAAGGAAAATTTGATTACATAGAAGGGAAAACTACATAAAACTATACATATATAAAATCAGTACTGCTAGAATTAGACGAGAAACAGCTGGAGGAAAAATCTTTGTAGCAAATTTCCCTGATAAAGGTCTGATATATGAGATATACAGGGAATTGATGCAAACATAAGAACAGGAGCCATTTCTCAATGGATAAAATGGTCAAAGGATATAAACAGCCAATTTTCAAAGCAACTGCAATATAGAAAAATTGCTCCAAAGCACTGATAAGAGAAATACAAATTAAAATAACTTTGGGGTTCCATCTCACTCTGCAGTGTTGTGAGGCTCAAATGATATATAATGGATATTATTATTGTATTATTATGTAATAGATATAATATATATCCAATTATATTATTATATGATGGATTTAAAGCATTTTGCAAATCTTAAAACCCTATGTAAATGCCAGTTATCATCATCATCATCATTATGCTTATTATTACCTTCAATCTTGTAATGACTTCATTCCCTGAGTCTTCTATTTTACTCCTGCTGAGCTCAAGCAATGTTTATAGAGCAGTGCAAAGGTGTTCTGGCAAATATTTAACCATCAGGTTCTCAGGTGGGGAGGAGGGAGGGAAGGAAAGAGGAAATGTATACAATTAAGTCTAATCTGCATTATTAACAGTTTCCTAAGTTTAGATAATCAATAAAATAATAAATCAAGTCCTAATTTGTAGTGATTTCTGAGGTAGAAATTCTCACATTGAAAATTTAGCAATGATTGAACATGTTAGAGTTGACTGCAGCACACCCCCAAGTCTTCACTGCCTAATCCCATCAGATTGGTAAAGATGACAAAAAAGAAAAATGATGATTGTTGGAGGGGTTATGGGAGGACAGAAACATTAATGACATCAGCAATTTGGAACTATAACCAAAATGTTACTCTGAACTGTTCATATCCTTTGACCCTATAATACCAACATGCCCCAACCAGGGCAGTTTATTGGAATGACAATAGGAACTATGATATTCCTAGTGAACTTATGACGTAATGAGGATGAGACTGACACTTGTATATAAAAAGGATAGTGAAAGGATATGGATAAGATTAAGGAACGGTAAGTAGTCTGGGATGGGCCGGGTGCATCAGAGAAAGGACAACAAGTAGGCTAATTAGATGATCTAACTGAGATTAAGGAGTGGTCTGGAGTGGGCCAAGATCACAGCGAAAGGATGTCAAATAGGCTAATTAGATGAAATGGGTGGGCTGAGGTGGGCCAGTTGTTGTGGGCAAGATGCCAGTGATTTGGGCTGCTGAAATGTATGAGAAAATTCAGGGTCCAGGTCCCATCACCCCATCAGAGTCAGAAGGACCTGAGTTCAAATTCAGCCACTTACTAGCTGTGGGACTCTGAGCAAGTCATGTAACTCTGATTGCCTTGTAAAAAAAGAAAAAGAAAGAAAAGAAAAGAAAACTAATGAAGAAGGATGCTTTCCACCTCTTAACAGAGAGGAATGGAACAAGGGTGCAGAATGAAATATACATTTTCAGATACAGCCAATGTGTGAATTTGTTTATTGTCTATATAGACAAGTAGGTGGCACAGTGGATAGAATCCTGGATTAGGTGTGAGGAAGACCTGTCTCAAACACTTATTTAGCCATGTGACTACAAGTTGCCAGACCTCTCTCAGCTTCAGTCTCCCTGATTTGTAAAGTGAGGATAATAGTAGCACTTATTTCACAGTGTTGCTATGAGATAAAATAAGATAGTATTAGTAAAATTCATTATAATCCTTAAAGTGCCATGTAAATGCTAGCTATATATATATATTTACATGTATACATAAACACACACACATGCATATCGATATCTATATCTATATATATCACTTTTTTTGCTATGAGGGAAGGTGGAAGGAGCCAGTATGGTGGGGTGAAATAATGGTGCAGAAAAGAATGAATAACATAAATGAATCATTAAAAAATACAGACGAGAACAAAAGGAGGTTCAAGAGGGAACATAAACAAGCAGAGAGGTTTTGTTATTATTGTGTTAAATTTAATATACATAAAAAACCCAAACTCCATAACAAAAGCTCACAATTTCATAAACAAATCCTCTTTTTCTTAGTATATTGAAATATTAATGTATAATCTTAATAAAAAAAGGATTTTTTTAAAAAAATCACATAAATTGACTTCAATGACTTCTATTTTTAAGTCCAGGGATGATAGAGGGATTATAATAGTCCTGCAGAAGTAGACATCAGTTATCCTGCTATTCCTCTATTCTGATTGTCAGTGCCCTCTAGAGACACCTGCTACTGTGGGACTTACTCCAAAGGAGACAAGGGGTGACAAAGACAACTTTGAGACCTGATCAGGGAACGATCAACAACCTTCTCACCATTTTCAGTCATTGATTTTTCTGTCTTTAATATCCCTCACTAGCTTGGTAACTAACAAGAACTCCAACCCTTCTATGACTGTGCTAGCTAATATGTAGTCCCTGATGACCCAGCTGTTCTGGCCCAGCCACTGTCTGAGTCTGAGGCTGCATCCCTCAGAATGAACTATGTTTTGAGCTGCAGCCTCATCCAGGCGCAGGGTGCCAAAGCCACACTGAGAGTTGATGATGGTTCCATTTTCCCAGGGGTTGATACAGCAAGAAGCAGGAAGACCACAGGCTTGGACTCCTGGGGAGCTGCAATTAAAGTATCTGAAAAGAAAGGGAAGAAAAGACAAATATGGATCCAGAAGATAACAAGGGAATTTTCATCAATCCCACAAAAGTAACATCTAGGACAAGGGATTTTAGCTAGCAGGGATACAAGGTGTCATCTAGCCCAATACTCATCCTAAAGATGAGGAAGTTAATAGTGAGAGAAAAGTGCCTTGTCAAGATAACGTTGTTTTTGTTGTTTAGTCATTTTCAGTTGTGTTGGAATCTCTGTGACCCTGTTTGGGGGTTTTCTTGGCAAAGATACTGGAGTGGTCTGCCATTTCCTTCTCTAGTTCATTTTACAGATGAGGAAATTGAGGCAAACAGGGTGAAGTGACTTGCCCACAGTCACACAGCTAGTGTCTGAGGTCAGAACTGAACTCAGGAAGATGAATCTTCTGACTCTAGCTAGACCTGGCACTCTACCTCCTCTGCTCCCAGCTGCCCTGTCAAAGTCATAAACCTAATAAATAGAAGAGCCAAAATAAGAATCCAGCTCTCCTGGCTCAAAATCCAGCATTTTTCCCACTCTATCACAAAGCTTCTCTGCAGACATTTATATAAAATGTACTTTCTCCCTGTAGCTTCAAAAACATTATAGCCAGTGATATGATATAATCTAAGAATATATGTATGTAGGTACTGCTCATGCTAATTATTGTGAATATATTTAAATTGCAGAATGTGAGCCAGTGTTTCTAGAAAATGAATGAAGAGCTGATTGAGTATGTCTGGAACATTTACTAGGGTATGAATTATATCTGCTTCTAAATAGGGGTGGACAACTGAGCTTGAAAGAAGAAGAAGTCACCTTGAGCATAGCATTGGATTTCATGACACTATCCCAGTCAATAATGAGACAAAAACAAGCTTTAGAAAAGTGGTTCTTAACTTGCAGACCATCGACTCTTGATAATAATTCCATGTGGAATTATTTTGAGGGTAGCCATATGCAAAATCGTAAATAAGCAAGCACACTTTTCATTAACTGAATAATGTCTCAAATATATACTGCATGTACAGGGAGGGCAGTGATTTGTATGCCTTCAGAAACGCAGGGAGAAGGGTATCACTATGCTCAGACTTTTCAATCTTGATAAGCAAAGTCCTTAGGTTATTTGTAAGGACCCAGGCTAGTGATCAGGGGCATGATGAGAGTTGAATGTACTCATGCCAACTCAAAAAGTAGATTGAGTTTAGAAAGTGTCAGTAAAGAGGAATAGAATACAGTTTAAAAATATCACTCCTCAACCTAGAAAACCTTCTAGCCCAGATGTGGGTCTGACTCACAAAAGGGCTAAACTAGACTCTGAGGCTATAAGCTAAAAGAACAAAGACCATTCCCTGTGAGAAAGAGCCTGTGTAATAATTACAATTCAGTAGAGAAGCAGTAGAGAGCATTCAAAGAAAAACCAGAAGACAGCTTTGCATCTGAGAAGATAATACAGCAGGGCATACCTGCAGCTTGTAGCACAGTTTTAAAAAAAAAAAGGCAGTTAAATGGTAGAATTAGAGGTAGGAAGGGGTTTCATCTGGAATGTAGCTGTTGGAGGATGAATTTCTTGATTACATATTCTATGCCCTCTCTTATAGAAATATCTATTTCCTGGCTACAAGTGTGTTCTTTGGTCATATATACTCCCTCTTCTGAATTAATGCTATAAGAATCTGTGGGTGAGTGTACCCTTGTGTTTAGGGGAAGATTCTCCTTATTATTCATTTTACCATGTGTTTAATTATATGCGTTTTGCTTTAAACCCATATAGCCTTTGTTTGGCATGGTAACCAGTGGGATTTGTGAGTTGTGTCTTTGATGTGAAGTATACTTTGTATAGGAAGTAGTTTTCATAGGGCTTGGATCTGAAGGGGACTAAGTTGGATATGTATTATTATGTTTCAAATATATGTAAATTTTTTGGTTAATAAATGTGAATTCATTTATTATTATTAATAGTTAAATTCATATAGTTCTTTAAAGTGTGTAAAGCATACTATTCATCTATCTATATTATCTCATTTGCTCATCATAACAACCCTAAGGCTAGATGCTGTATCTTTATTTTCCTAAGACTGAGTGGGTGAAGTGATTTGCCCAGGGTAATATAGCCAATATAACAGAAGCAGAACCTGAACCTAGTTCTCATTGATTCTGAGGCTGGCATTCTATCCATTATTCCATACTGCCTCTCCAAAAGTTACCTGTAAATAACTTTGAAAGTTTTGTATAATTTTCTAGGAGTGGATTTTTAAATTAGGCTATATTTAGGGGCAGCTAGGTAGCGAAGTAGATAGAGCACCAGTCCTGGGGTCATGAAGACTTGAGTTCAAATGTGAGCTCAGACATTTACTAGATGGGGGACCCTGGACAAGTCACTTAATCCTAATTGACTCCCAAAACAAAAATTATGCCATACTTGCTCTAATATTAAAGTTAGTTTGTGTACCCTGGGCATACATTCAATGTTTAAAGGGCAAAGTGTTATGCTGTATCTCAAGGCAGAGGTGGGGGGGGTGGTGCCAGCCTGATCTGAAAAATTGCCCCAGATAATTATCTTCAAAATATATCCTCTGCTTAGAGGCTTGGTTATGACACTTAATAATCCTATGATTATGGGCTGAAATTAATCCTGCTTATACTACCTGCTTGAGTGTAGTTGTGAAGAAAGTATTTTATAAATTTTAAATCACTGTATAAGTATAAATTCTCATTTTCATTGTTGTTATTGTAATTGCTGCCATTATTATTAAAGACTTACCAACCATACCCAGGTAACTCACTTCAGCATGCCTTCATGTTAGGGAAACTGAGCATGCTTGAAAGGTCCCTCACATTGCTATCATCTTTATCATCATTAATTTCTGTTAACTACGTTTGCTCTTCCTTATTAAATATACACCTCTTTGAAGCCAGGTCCTGTGTCTTATCTTTGTAGGCAGAGGAGAAAACAATTTTGGAATGGACAGGGTATTCAGGACAAAAGTCACCAGCTCCACCCTCTAGTCTTGAAAAGCAAAGTTCCTGGGTAATTTACATCAGGCCAGTGTTAGCAACCAGGTGCAGGATCCAAATGATAGGAATTTTCACATTCACCCTCAATCAAGTAGCAGGTACAACTCCAGTGGGAGTAAGACAAAGCAGCTCAAAAGACAGGCATCCTAAGAGCTTTTGCAGGGAGTGTCTATGGGTATGACTCACAGAAGGGATAGAAGAACAACGAGGCACCCGGTTAGCCACATACAAAGAATGATGGTGACTTCTCTCCAGCGAAGAGGCACCGTAACTTCAGTTCAGGAGAAAACCAGAAAACATCAACAGTTCAGCAGAAAACCACCATTGTAGAACTAGTAGATGGGAGCATAGTGGAGAAAATAGCCCAGAAAGTGATATCAGCGCTTTGTGACTCAGTGGAGAGGGCAGCAGACCATCGGATACCATCGCTGCACCAGCAGTTTTTCAGGAAGGCAGCAAGAAAGAGGCCTAGCTTTGGAGGCAGAGGAAGGTTCTAGCTAAGGTACAGCTGTAGAAGAAGAAGCAAAGCTGCCTGCCCTGTTTTTCTAAGCGTGTTTATTCTATCAGCCGTATGTGCTCCCTACACACATTCTTTCACCAAAGTTGTGGGAGTCTATGGGAGAATATCCCCTTGTGTCTATAGGGGTAGGAAGGAATTTTCCAAGCTATGCTACTTAATCAAATGCCTTTTGCTTTAAATTAATGTATATTTTGGTTTGGTCTGATGAAAGAGAAGCATCAGTGAGGGAATGTGAGTTGTAGTTTTGAATAGACACTGACTCTAAGTACACTTTGAACCTGGGATAGATTTCATGGGACCCATATTGGAGGTTGTATCTGACACACCTCATGAAAGGAATTCACTGAAAACTTGTTTACTTACAAATTCAATTTCCAGTCCTGGTAGGACACTACCCCACAGCACTGTAGGCCCAATTGGATTTCATCCAAGAGAAAACGCAGGTCTGAATCATCTTGGTAGCGAGTAATGGCCACTAGCATTGTTCTGTCCAGTATCTCCTGGAGTTGGTCCCATAAAGCATATATCAGGATTCCTGCCAATGTCTCTAGAATCAAGAAAGTGAAGATCCCCCCAGCAAAGAACCAAAGAAGGCAAATGTTCTCACAGAGCGCTCCTATGCAGCCGGCTAGGGATACAATGCTGACTATCAGCCCCACCATCACAAACAGCAACATTGGGTCAGTACCCAGATGTGGCAACTGCTCACTCTGCAGTGACTCCTTATCTATTAACCCCCACAGTCCAACCACTAATGTCAGTAAACCAAGAAGAGAGAAAAGGAAGTTGAGGAGGAAGATCAAATACTTGATGCAGCTGCTCCAAAAATTAAGAGGAAGAGGAAGGCCTTCTTGGAGAGCCAGGATGGAGTGCCACTTATTACCTCGAGAGAGGCAATGCCAACCAGAGGGTCCTGCATTATGTTCCTTTGGAATTGGTTCCAGGACTCTTACAGTATAGTTGCAAGACAGTGATGGTGGCCCATCACACCCAGCTTCCTAGACAGGGAGGAAATACAGTAAAACCTTATTAGGAACTTGATTCCATTAATTTAGAATTTACGATGAGTAGGACAAAGGCTGGAATGAAGTTTGCTTTTGCAATTATCTAAGAAAGAAGGGCAGCTAGGTGGCACAGTGAATAGATATAGCTCTAGAGTCAAGAAAACTTATCTTTCTGAGTTCAAATCTAGCCTAAGACACTTGCTACTGGTGGAATTCCATGTCACTTAATCCTGTTTGCCACAGTTTCATCATCTGTAAAATGAACTGGAGAAGGAAATGGTGAACCACTCCTGCATTTTTGCCAAGAAAATCCCAAATGGAGTAATGAAGAGAAGGATACGACTGGACGACAATAACAAAGAAAGAAGAGTTGGCTAAGTAAGACAATGGTGCAAATAAGAGTCCGGAGAAGAGTGTTCAAGCAGATAAAGGTAAATGAAATGTTGGAAGTTTCTTTCCTGAATCAGTTTCTAGCTCAAGAGCTGAGGGTATTTTCATTTGTTTTCAACTGACCAGGCTTAGGATGCTTCATGAAGATTAAAAGAATGTATTAGACACTAAAATCAACCCTCTATCCAGAGCTCTATGTAAAGCACTTAAAAGGAAATACAAATAAAATGATAGCTCTCTCAATGGAAAGGATCTAATTAAACCCCCTCATATTATAGGCAAGGGAACTGAGGCCCAGAGATGATTTTTGTCTTGAATTTTTTAAATTAATAAGAAACTATTTTTTCTCCCCTCTCTACTTCAGAAACAAACAAACCCTCATAACAAATATACATACTCAAACAAAACAAATTACTGCATTGGCCATGTCCAAAAAGTACGTTTTAGTCTACACTCTGAGTCTGTCACTTCTCTGTCTGCAGGCAGGTGGCATGTTTCATCATTGGTCTTCTGGAATAATGATTCATTGTTTCATTGATCACAGTTCTTATGTCTTTCAAAATTGTTTGTCTCTACAGTATGTTGTTATTGTACGTCATTCTTCTGATTGTACTCCCTTTACTCTGCATCAGTTCAACAAGTCTTCCAAATATTCTCCGAAACCACCCCTTTCCTCATTTTTTACAACGCAGTAGAATTCCATTACATTCATATGCCATAATTTATTCAGCCATTCTTCAGCTGATGGGCATCTCCTTAGTTTTCAATTCTTTGCCAGTTGATTTTTGTATTTTAATATTTGTGCAATATATTATATGATTGTTTAAGTTAAATTGTAATCCAGACAACAAGACGCAAAGCCACTTGATAGGCAAGCATTGAAGCTGAGGCATTCCATGTTGGCATTTGCAGCCAAGGCATCTGCAGGCTTAAGAGCTATGTAGTGGCCTTTGGGAAAACTACAGCTTCTTAGAAAGCGGCTATTTATTGGTTTATATTCTGAGAGACTAAAGGGACTACTACAGGGCAGTAGCTTGAGTAGAGTGCTACCTGGTGGCTAATTTGGACAATGCACCCAATTGATTAAAATCCTTTGGTTGGATAATTAACTCAGTGAAATACCATCTCTCAGCATGTTTAAGAGAGGTAGCACTATTCTAGGTAAGCATCATTCCCAGAATGGCTAAACTAATTCACAGCTCCACATCGAGAAGACATATACTATATTTACAAACAACACACTGGACAATCAGTATGGGCCTACATGTCCTGTATTTCCTAGGACAATCCTGATTTCAGCACAGAAAGTAAATTTTCCAGAATGATATTGATTGCCTCTAGGAACCTACTTCCAGCCTCTTGATCCAACACTAGCTCAATGTGAACCCCAAACCTAGATCTGGAGTCAAGGCAGCCCCAAGTGCTTGCCTATCTCTCTGCCCCTCCATGGTCCACCACAATCTGGTGTATGGCCAGGTAAATGTGTCCCTGTAGGAGCTTGCCTTTTGATTCCCCAAGACTCACCACAACCAATCCTGACCATGAGCTAGCAGGCCTGGGTATATACCATCCCAACTTACCACCATCTAGGCCTGGGCAAGGACTAGAATCTGAGAAACTCAGCTCTCCCACACACACATATCCCAACAAAGACAATAGGGGACTGTAGGGGAAAGAACAGATGAAGATGAAATACCTTCCAACATGAAGTATCTTCATCCAATCCAGAATCGGAAAATAAAAAGATAACCAAGAGTCAACAGTGGCTAGAATAAGGATTATATGAGAGAAGACAGCCCAAATTATTCATATACAGACCCAAAGTCTTTGAGCTATGGGAGAGGGGATTACCAAGTTAAACATGAGTGAAAAGGAAAAACAAACCAACACAATGAAGTTTTATAGATTAAGCAAAGCCCAAGAGGCAAAGCCAGATAAAGAAAACAACTCCATAACAACTACTAATAAGCCCATAGAAGACAAAAAAAAATCCTGTCATAAGGACTATAAGAAGAGTGGCTAGAAGAAATAAAGCAAGAAATTAAAAAATGAACTTATAATTAATAAAAGCTATAGAGGAGAAATTGGAAGGAGTATAAATTGTTTTTAACAGAAGGTAGAAAACCTTACCCAAATAATGGTCTCCTGGAAAGATAGAATGGAACAATCAGAATTCAATAATTTCAGGAGACAAGAAATATTCAAACAAAGCCAAAGGACTGAAAAAAATTCAGCATTATATTATAAATATCATCATTTATAGTTATTTATAATATAATATTTATTTATATTTAGAGATATTATATAGTATTTGTATAATATATATTATTTTTTAAAAAAACAATTGAACTGGAAAGCAGCATGCTTGGGGGAAAACATTTAAGAATCATCAAACTCCCTGAAAATGATGATCAAGCAAAATGTGTGGATACCATATTTCAAGAAACCATAAAGGAAAATTGCCCTGAGAACACAAAGTTTTAAAAATGAATGTTAATTGTTTTTACATGTAGCTGGGGAAAATTCTAAATGACTAAATTAATAGTAAATTACTAATTTATAAATTCTAAATTACTAAGTAACTATTAAATAATGAATACTAAATTATTAAATAATAAATACTAAATTAAAAAATAAATAAAATAATACAATTTTTCAAAAGGGAAAAAACCTAATCCAAAGAGTTTAATAAGAGTCTAAAAAAAAAAAATAGAAAATTGTCCTGATCTACTAGAACCAGAGGACAAAGTAAAAATAGAAAGACTTTTACTGACTTTATGGTAGCGACCCCAAATTCAAGACATCCAGGAATATAACAGCCAAAACAGAGGGCTTATAAACAAACAATAATTTAGTTTGGAAGTTCTTGTTAAATTCTTTATATAATTCTCTATCTCCTCCTCTTCTGTAGAACAAGCAGCAGATAAATGGCAGTTATTTTCATAGTGGTCTTTTTGCTTGTGAGTTGATGTTTACTTTGTGGTAAGCGCTGTTCTAGGTGCTGGAAATGCAGATACAAAAGCAAACATAATACCTGCCCAGGGACAACACACGTTGATGACTGGTGGCCAGCGAAGGACCCTTTCACCAGGAGAGTTGCATGGATGGTGAATGTGACCACAGTGAAGTAGTCTGAGGGGAGGAACAAAGACTGGGAAGGCATTTGGCCTGTCTTTGGAGAGGATGGTTAGGTAGAAAGGAGTTAAGCAAGGTGTAGCTGGGGCTTCCTCAGGTAGTGAAATAGTGGTCTGAGAGAAGCAAGCAATCAATATTCAAGAGATAAGTTCTACAGACCGGAGTTCTGGAGAAGAGACTTTGGAATCTCCAGGGCATAGTCCTTGAAAAGGTATCAAGGCAATTGGCAAGATTGGGGAAGAGATATCGAAGAAAATGGAGTGAGGTGAAACTTGGCTGGGTTTTTTCATGTTTAGCTCATCATGAACACTGCAGTTCAATGAACAATCATCCCCCCAAATACTGGATTTTTGTTGCCTTTGGTTGAATGATGGAACTAATTCAAGCAATTCCTTTGCTTTTCCAAAAGAAACCTATAAACCATCATTCCATTTAGTTTTAGTTTCCTTTTATCTTCGTTTCATTTATTGTGAGAACAAGCATCTTTATTGATGTGTTTCACATCTAATAATCAATTTCTTGGTTGCTAGACAAAGTTCTCTTGTTTAGAATACAGATAGTTAAATTAATGTCTATAGATGTCCTAAAAACTTCAATTATTAAAATTCTCTGCTCCATTTTCTGTCATTCCAAGACTATCATTGTGCAAGTGAAAGGGAGCTATACGCTACTGATCTCAAATTATGTTATAAAGCAGTCATCACAATTAGTATGTGATGAAAAATGGAAAAGTAAATTTGATAAGCAAAAATTTCATAAGTTAATATATTATATGCTACAGTTTAGTTTCAATAAACCAGTGATGCAAACTGCTGGAGAAGAAAGAAAAACTTTTAAAAAAAAGTTTTTTTTCTCCTCTTCTTCAAGTGCATAACAAGAAGAAACTTTTCATAACAAATTTTCTTGTTCAAGAGAAGCTAATTCCTTCACACTGGCCATGAAGGAATATGAAATTGAACAAAAAATCATTGGGAAAACAGAACAGCAATATGATGAGAAGTGCACTTCTATAAGTTCCTTAGATTATATGCCACAACAAATTCCAAATGACTGAATGATCTAAATATAAGACGCCATAACATAAAATAAGTGGAGGAAAATCAAAGATTAGAGCTTTCATAACTCTAGAAAACTCTTAACCAGCTATAGCATAGAAAAGATTACAAAAGACCAAACAGATAATTTCAATTACATAAAGATAAAATATTTTTGCACAAATAAACTAGTGGAGCTAGACTTTTTTAAAAAAGATATTGACTGGGAAATATTTTTGCATTAAACATCTCTGATGTTTGACATTCATAACTTAGAAGAGAAATGACAGAAAACTTCAGATCCATTCCTGAGTAGATAAGTGGTCAAAGGAGGAGAAATAGAAATAATTAACAGTCATCTGAAAAATTGTTCAAAATCACCAATAATCATAAAAATGTGAATTAAAACAACCTTGACATAGAAATTTGGATCCATCAAATTAGCAAATAGCAATAATAGCCAGTATTTCTATAGTGCTTTAAGATTTCTGAAGCACTTTACATATGTTAGCTCCTTTTATCCTTACAACAACCCTATAAATTAGCTACTATTATTATCTCCTTTTATAGAGAAGGGAACTGAGGCTGAGGGGCTAAATGACTTACCCAAGGTGGGAGGCAGGATTTGAACTCAGGTTTCCCTGACTCCAAGCTCACAGTCTACCCACTGTGCCCTTCTTCTGGCCCAGGTAAGTCCCTCTAAATGCACAAGTCCAGCAGATTTCCCTCTCTATCCTCCCTACTTTGTCATTAATCTTCAATTACTCCCTGTCTACCAGTTGCTTCCCTACTACCTACAAGCTTGTTCATCTCTCCCTCATCTTTAAAAAGGCTTCATTCAATTCATCTCTTTGAAAGCTTTTTTAGTGTCTAAAATCCTTGGAAGGCCATCTACAATAAGTGCCTCCACTTTCCTTCCCCTTACTTCTTGTTAGACTTTTAAGAATCTGACATCTGACCTCATCATTCAACCAAAATTCTCTCCAAAGTCAGCGATGATCTCTGAATTGATAAATTGAAGAACCTTTTCTCTATCTTAATCCTTCTCTGCACTGTTAATCACTCATCGTGATACTCTTTTTTTTTTTTTTTGGAGGGGGAGAAGGCAAGGCAATTGGGGTTAAGTGACTTGCCCAAGGTCACACAGCTTGTAAGTGTCAAGGGTCTGAGGTCAGATTTGAACTCAGATACTTCTGACTCCAGGGCTAGTTGCCCCTCACCATGCTCTTCCTTCCTGGTTTTCATGACATGCTATCTCTTGCTTCTCCTCCTACCTGTCTAACCATTCTTTTTCTGTCTCCTTTGCTTTCCAGGTCATGTTCACTAACTGTGGGTGACTCCCAGGTTGAGTCCTGGGTACTACTCTTTTCTTCTCCTTCTATCCTCTTTCACTTCATGATCTCATCAGTTCTCTTGATTTCAATTATCAGCTCTTTGCAGATGACTCTTAGACCTACTTGTTCAACCCTAATTTCTCTTCTGCTCATCAGCCTTGCATCTCTCACTGTTTATTAGGCACCTCAAACTGGACTTCCCAAAGACATCTTCAATTCTACAAACCAAATTGGAACTTAATATCTTTCCTCCCAAACCCTCCCCTCTTCCCATCTTCTCTTTTACTGTTGATGGTGATATCATCCTCCCAGTCAGTCATCCAGGCTCACAATCATCCTCTACTCTTGACTCTCTCACATCGCTCCAATTCATCCTCTACTCAATTGTCACATTGACCTTCCTAAAATGCAAGCCTGACCATATCTTCTCCCTGTTCAACAAACTCTAGTGGATCCCTGTTACATCTAGAATAAAATAGTAAAGTCCTTTGTTTGGTTCTTAAAGCCCTTCATAAGCTAACCTTTTTCTACTTGTCTAGTCTTCTTATGTGTTTATTCCCATCCACATCCTCCAATGACCTTGTACCCCTTGCTCTTTCCATCTCCCGACTTCAGACATTTTCACTGACTGTCCCCCATGCTAAGAATTCTCACCCTCCTCATCACTGCCTCCTACCTTCCTTGACCACCTTCAAGTCTCATTTTCTACAAGAAGTCTCTCCCAGTTCTTAATCTTAGTGGCTTCCCCATGAGACTGCTCCCAATTGATCACATGTATACCTTATTTGTACCTAGTTATTTGCCTGTTGTCCCTTTTCTCTTGAGAAACAAGGAGTGTGGGATTTGGGTTTTGTTGTCTTTAATTTTTATTCCCAGTGTCCAGGAAATATGCACAATGTCTGGTACACAGTAAGTTCTTAATAAATGCTATTGACTTGACTTGACTTGTGCTACCTAGAAAAGGAAGGAAAATTCATTTTTGGAGGAACTTTGGAAAGACAGACCTATTAAGCCACTGAATGAGGATCAGTGAATTATTCCAACTATTGTGGAAAGCGATTTGGGATTATCCAATATAAGTTACTAAATTGTGCGTACTCGTTGACCCAGAGATCTCATCACTGGGACTTTATTTCCAAGGAAGTTATTAACAGCAATGAAATGCCTATATGGACAAGAAGTATTTGTAATGGCTACGTCTATAACAGCAAAATAGCAAAAAAGGATTAAGGAATGACTGAGCAAATTGTGGTCTATTAATGTATGGAATATTATTGTACCAAGAGTAATAAAAATACAGATAATTCATATACATCTGAAGATTTGTATCAAGAGAGGTAGAGTAAAAAAAAGGAGAACCAAATGAATAGTATATAAACTGATAACAATTATGTAAACATTAAACAGTAACTAAATTCTAGTCAAATATAATGGACTTTTTCATCTTTGTCTTTCAATTCTTGGCACCTAAACGTAATTCAATAAGGTTGAATTAAATTGGGAGGGTATTCTGGGAAGATGACAGAGTAGGTCAGAAATTTACAGACTCTACAGATTTCCTCCACAGACAGAAAAAAAAATTGGTATTAACTAATGAAAGTTTAAGCACATACCTTTTCTTTCTTTTAGCAAAAATATTTTCAATCACCCTTTTATGCTCTTTGTCTTAGCTGTTTTATACTAATAGACATTTCATCTAGGTAAGAGTTTATTAAATTGCCATAATAATTGTTCAGGAAGAGAGAGAGAGAACAATGCCCAGGAAGATACTCTTAGGAGACTCAGTTTGGTATAACCACAAGAGAAAGTGAGCAAGCTGAAGGGAGCGGTGGTTTTTTTCCCCCTCTCCCTTGGAAGATAACACTCCAGGTTTGAAAGGAAAACCATGCCCTGGAAAGGGGAGTAATTTGCAAGAGAATCTCTGCCCAGGTTAAGGGAGGTAGAGTAAGTTCAAGGGAGATTGACAGCTCATCTTGCCTTACTGTCCATTGCCATCTGGTGGCCATAAAAATTGTTACTTAAAAATCCCTAGCCATTATCACATTTTCAAATCCTTTCCAGAGATCAGAGATCAATAAACTCTTATCTAGACTGTGAGTTCCTAAAAGCAATCCAGTTTTTTTTTCTTGGCATCTCTTTGTATCCCCACTTTGCACAGTGCTTGGTACATACTGAGCATAGTGGATACTTGAAGAAATAAAAAAGAGGGTTTGTATGAGGGAATGGTGAACAATCAAGACAAGGATTTCACAGCATAGCCTACGGCAGGCCCCATTGTCAGATTCCTAATTAGAAAAAAAAAAATCTTGTATTTCTCCATATAACAGCATGTGGAGCCCTGGGCTTGCCTTGCCTGGCATGGCACCTAGCATATTGGTGCTCAGTGACTACCAAGTTAATGGTGATGAGAATTAGGCTGCCATGACTCAGTTCATTTCACACCAGACAAGATTTGCATTCACTGGGGGCTTCTGTCCCCTCTCTAGTGGAATTAAGAAGAAATAGGGCATGCTGCTTCTGCTGCTGCCTCTTCTGCCTGAGCTGGAATCAGACTGTAATTTGTTTTGTCTGTGAATGCTTGCAGCACTTCAGTCAAATAAACTGAAGTACCAGGGCTTTCCCTGCTCAGGAGCTGTCTTAATAAGGAAGTATCATGTTCTATATAGTAGTAATGGAAGATTTACAATGTACTTCACATACATTATTTCATTTGATCCATACGACAAGCCTGTAAGACAGGTGTTACTATTATCTCCATTTTACAGTCGAGGAAGCTAAAGCTGAAAGAAGTTGTGACATGTTTAGTGTGTATATGAGGCAGGATTTTAACTTAGGTCTTCCTGACTCCAAGGCTGGCTCTCTGTCCAAGGTTTCCAGATATCTCCTAAGATCTTGTCAAGGTGATAGGTCCTCCACAAAGTCATGCAGACCGATGACATAGTCCATTACGCAGAATTTTCAAAGTTGACTATCTCTATGCATAAATTCCTACATCTTTATATCTGACTCTAGTCTCTCTTAGTTCTGATCCTGAATTATCAAATGTCTATTAGATGGAAATAAGTTTTGTATGACTTTATGAGTATGATCAATATCAAATTGCTTGCTTTTACAAGGAGACAGAAAGGCAGGGAGGAGGAAGAAAGTTTGGAATTCAAAATTTTTAAAAATGATTGTTAAAATATTTTTACATGTCATTGGGAAATATCTAACAAAATTAAAAACAATTTTAAAAAGAAAAAACAACTATCTATTAGACAGTTCATACTACATATATACATTTCAAATTCTACATATTTCAAGCAAGTGATCATGTTTTTCTCCAAACTGACCCCTCCTACAAACTTTCTTATGTCTGTCCCCATATGTTTGTCAAAGGTACCAACATTCTTATAGTTACCCAGGACTATAGACTCAGAGTCAGTCTCTTTAGACTGTGAGTTCCTAAAAGCAATCCAGTTTTTTTTTTCTTGGCATCTCTTTGTATCCCTCCTTTACACAGTGCTGGGCACTTATAAATGTTAATTGATTTACTGCCTCTCACCTCACACAGTCCATCAGTTGAACTCAGTCTTATTGGGTCAATGTCCACATCTCTTGCATGCTTCTCTCTCCTCACATAGCTGCTATTCTAGTCTAGGCCCTCATCACTTCCCTCATTCATTATTTCAATAGCCTCCCAGTTGGACCTCCATATCTCAAATCTTTCTACTTGCCATCCTTCCTCCGCAATGCTGCCAGTGATTTTCCTAGAGCACAACTCTGACCACATTACTCCACTATTTAATATACTCCAGTGTCCCCCTATGATTCCGAGAATTCAATGCAAATTGCTCTGTTAGGTTTTAGCCAAACCCTTCACAACCTAGTTCCAATATAAATTTCCAGCCTTATTACCTATTTCTCCATGGTCCAGAAAAATTGGGGTCTCTTTCTTATCTTCACATCTTTTCCAGTGCCTGAAATGTCTTCCCTTCTTACCTCCAGGATCTCTAACTCCCTTCAAAGTTTAGTTCAAGCATCATTTTCTAGATGACACCCGTTCTGAATCCCTTCAATCTACAATTACTTTTCCCCCCAAATTATCTTATTTCATCATATTTGTATGTTTATTATCAATCTATTTATATATGTGCATGTTATCTCTTCCAAAAGAATTTAAGCTCCTTAAGGTAGGGGCTGTTTCTTTTTTATCTTTGTATCACCAATACTTAGCGCAGGGATGCTGGGCATGTAGGTGGATCTTAATATTTACTTGTTTGTTTGTTTGATTGATTGATCTCAATTGAGATAACAAATTAAAGTTCTAAACCAATGTCAGTTATAATCATCTCAACTTTCTCCCTCAGCCTTTGAAAATGCAAAATATTGAAGTTCCTTGAAATGCCCTTCTTTGTTTCACTTTAATGGTAGATTCGCTCTAATGGTAGATATTAATAAAGAAAATAAGCACTTATATAGCACTTACCATATGACAGGCACTGTACTAAACACTCTTTACAAACATCATCTCATTTCATAATATAAGAAAGAGCTCAGTGTCAAATTCAAGAAAATGAGCCCAATGGTCTTTGCCACATGCCTTCATTGAAACGTTGTTTTTCTTCAATCATTTCACTTATGTCCAACTCTTTAAGACTCACTTGGGGTTTTCTTGGCAAAGATACTAGAGTGGTTTGCCATTTTCCTTCTCCAGCTCATTTGATGAGGAAACTGAGGTAAACAGGGTTAAATGACTTGTACAGGGTCACACAGCTACTAAGTGTCTGAGGTCAGATTTGAACTCTGAAAGATGAGTCTTCCTGACTCCAGACCCAGTAATCATGCTATAGAGCCATAATAACACATGGGCAAATTAGGGTTGGCAGAAACCATGAGGATCATCTATAATCCAGGAGTTCTGAACCATTTTTGTGTCATGGACTTGGATAGTTTGGTGACATCTATGGACCCCTTCTCAGAAAATGTTTTTAAATGCATAAAATAAAATAGAATCACAAAGGAAACCAATTACATTGAAATAAAGCTGTAACTGGTTTTTTCTTATCCAAGTTCTCAGAGGACAGGATTTAGTCCAGCTTCCTTATTTTATAGATGAAGAATCAGAGACTCTGATGATTTGCCCATGGTCATGGGGTAAGTCAGAAGCAGAATGGGGATCAGAACCAGGGCTTCTGATTCCAAGTCCAATGCTAAGGATGTCTAGCACAAAAAGGGGCAGCTTACCCTATCTTACCTTGGGGAGTAGCTGAGTTCTTTCATCTTCCACCATATTCACCTTCTTCCTGGAAAACTCTACCAAAAGGTTAAGAAAAGAGTTCCTCTCTCTTTCTTTGCACAGTTTCTCAAGATTGTAAGAGTGTTGCTGGAGCTGATAAAACTCTTGGGACTGGCTGGAGGCTGAGAATCACAAACATGGGATTGGAGAGCTCTGCCAGTCAGTCAGATACTAGCGTCATAACTGAATCATGTGAGAAGTCATACTTTAGTGCTTAAGACTTGCAGACATTTTCTCTTCTGGGGCATCACTAAGCTAACAGCATTTCTCAGATGCATCAACCGTGTAGGGATTCTCTATAGTTCATTTAGCACAACATTACTACTAAGGCATCTTTCTCCTTGTTATCTTTGCCATATTTTAATAGAGATGTGGGCAAGGCTGACTGCTTTAGGCTGAACCTTATGAGGCAATGTGCCTTGCTGAAGTTACCATAAGTCTAGGCTTTTGTTGTTGTTTGGGGGCAGTCGTTATTAAGTGACTTGCCCAGGGTCCCACAGCTAATAAGTGTCAGAAGGCAGATTTAAATTCAGGTCCTCGTGACTCCAGGGTCGTTGCTTTATCCATTGAGTCAACAGGCTGCTCCTCATTGGTCTAGGTTTTGATCCTCAGCTTTGTTCATTTAAAAACTTTATGTTGCCAGCTCACATAACTTACTGGAGACTGATTTATAAATTAGAATACAAGTTGACTAATTTACAGTTAAAGAATGGTGAGTATACCCAAGATAAAAAGATCCAAAATAAGAAGATGCCTAGCTGACCTTAATCAGAGACATAGAGCTAGAAAAAACTTAGTCATATGCCCTAGTCATAACTAGTGCAGGGTGACCAGGGTTTTGCCTTAGGGTATTGACATTTAGTAAGACTTGTTTCCTCTCTTTATCTATCTGAAGACTGTTATCCCCTTGTCCAGAGTCTTGAGGTCATCTGCCCGCCTCTTCCACGTGGCAAAACCCTCTTTCCTCACCTGACCCTGGGATGCCACCCTTAGAGTCCTGTTGTCATAAACTAAGAGGGGGAAGAGGAGGATCAGTCTCTCTCCTTGTGTATACCCACACATGTGGCCATGACATCACCAATGTCAGCAGGTTTCATGGAAACTGAAGGCAGAGATGTTAAGACTGGAGGTCTCAAAGATTTGTGGAGTGGAGATTCAAACTGAGGTTCTCTGACTCAAATTGCCAAATCAGGTAAGTGTTATGTGAGAAAAGGGAAAGGATGTAGCATGTGGCTATAATTTAAAGGTGATAAAAGGTTGCAAAGATTTTTTTGTTTTTGCTTTTTAAACAAAATCTTAGGAAATGAATTTAAACCTCACCAATAATTTTGGAACAAGCATTGTATACTCATTGCACATCTCTATAAAATTCATTGTGCTTGGAATTCCTCGCCATGATATTTGAGTCAACAATTTTGTAGTGTTTTGTACCGAGGGTACAGTGTTTGTATTTTTACTACAGTCAGTGACAACTGTAGAATCTATGTGTAAGAGAGTGTCATTTTCAGATTTGGCAAATTTTTAGAATGAGAAGGGAAGCTTCAATGTACAAATACAATGAGATATAAGGGTAACCTTCATTTAGGTTTTAACTGGTCACATTTGTGCCTTGTCAAGAGTGGACCCCTTTCAGATTCTGAGATATCACAGAAAGGATGTGGATGGAGGGAATTGTGGGAAGATAGCAGACTGAGGCAGGAAATCACCTGGCTCTTCCAAATTCCCCTCTTCTCCAAATAACTTAAAATAATGCCTCAAAATGAACTTTAGAGTGGCAGAAATAATGAAAAGTCAGAAAAACATATTAATTTATAAAAATAATTAAAAACAGCAGTTCAGCCTAAAAGATGTGAAACTTTGGGTATCTCATTTATAAACAAAAAAGGTCAGGAAAGCAGCTGAACAGTTAACAAAAACAATAAATCTTCCCTCTGGGGCACAAATTGCTTCTGTATCTTCTCTCTCTCTCTTTTTTTCATAGATGTTTTTAAAATATTACGAATTTAACAATCATCAACAAACAATGTACAAATGTGCCAAATGTACCACATGCTCCATTCCTCTCTCCTAACAATTGTGTTGGCAAGCTGGGCCCAAAGAGTTTGGGTGCCTATACTTCCCCTTAAAGTTCTAGCTGTAGCTTGAAGGTTGTGGGGACATTTTTCTACTGCAAAATAACTTACCAGCCTCCGCTAATTGGCTTTTCACAATAATTGTTATTTGATATCACTCAGCCTGCCAGACTTAGTTTTTAGAAAGGATTAAGGTAAGAAGGTAAGAAGAGTCGGCACAAAACATCTCTCCTGAAGTCTGTGACCCATTCTCCTACCAGTACTTACATATCCCAGGAGATATTTGGCTCAAAGCTCAAGGAGCATACGTGGCAAAGGAATAATTCACCTGCTAAAAGTGCTTTTTTCATCTTTATGAGATTCTCATTAAGTTCTCCTTCTCTACCAAGCTTCTTGCAGAGTCCTGAAGCTTCCTTTCCTTAGTGTCTAGTTCAGGAGTGGACAACCTGCAGCCTTGAGACCACATGTGGCCCCCTAGGTCCTCAAGGGCAGCCCTTTGACTGAATCCAAACTTCACAGAACAAATTCCCAATAAAGGGATACTAAAGTGAAGTTTGGATTTAGTCAAAGGGTTGCCCTTGAGGACCTAGAGAGTCACATGTGGCCTTGAGGCTGCAGATTCACCACCCCTGGTCTAGTTTGGTCTCAGCTTCCAATATAAACTCTGCTTCAGCTGTTCCCAAAGTATGTGCCTACTTTTCCTGCTGATGTATTTATTTGTGGGTAAGTGTGGCCCAAGATTAATGAGAGAAATGTTGGTATCTCTACCGTTCTTACTGTGTCAACTCAGAAAATATCTTTGCTTTGAACCAATCTGGCTGATTAAGGAAGATAAAAACATCAGTGGAGGCTTGTGAGCTAAAATTTTAAGAGCATGGACCCACAGAATACCTTTAATCTGGGGTCTTTACCTCCTGGGAGATTCAACTTTTAAGTGCAAGTAGTGAGTATATCCTGTAGTGACTTGCCACATAAGTTTCAAATATAGACTAGTCTCCTAGAATAAAAGGTGACAGGATTAAAGGAACATCTTTCTTCACTTTTGGTTATCAGGGATAATCAATCAGCACTTATTATGTCTTACTATGTACCAGGTACTTTGCTAGATATATAGAGGTAAAAGTATCCTCAATAAGCTTGTGTTTTATTGTGGATATATTTCGTGGAAGGAGATAATACTGTGTTCCTGGAGGAGAAAGCAGGACTTTTTAATGGGAAAAAATGTTTTTAAGTGGCAGAGGGGAAGCTTGATCCACATCAGGAAGTTAGAGAGTGGAAGGATGTCACTCACACAGAATGAAGGGAAGGAAAAGGATGGCTGTACTTCGAGAGCTCAAAAATAAAAGAAGGTCTTCCTGAAGAGGGGGTTACTGGTTACTGGGAAGGGAAGCATATGCTTGTCCTCCAATTACCAGTAAAAGTAGATAAAGTAGAACTATAGGGAACCTATCAGATGAGAAGTCATCCAGTAAGAATCGAAGAAAGCAGGAAACAGTTGGAATGTTGGATGACTACTTCCTCAAGGGTACTGAGGCAGCTATTGGCTGTCCTAATTAAAAAACAAAAACCAAAATCAAACAAATAAACAAAAAATTGAGAAGCATTCTGTCCTTCTAATCTAGGGCATGTATCCAAGACATAACAGGAAGCCTTTTAAGACTTATCAAAATGTTTGACTACTACCAATTTCTGTTGATTCAGGTGGTCACTACCAGAAATAACCTAGAAAGTAGTGCCAAAGATTATGAAGTATTGAGCAAGGCACTGGAGATGATAGGGGCATGGCTTCTATTTTTCTCACTTCTGCCCATTGAAGGGGTAGCAGCAACTCCTCTGGGGCCATCTCCCTCATGTAGCATTCATATGTTGAAGGTGGGGTCCCCAGGGGATAAATAGCTTCTGTGTATGCACATTCCTAAAACTCTAGCTTACAAGCCCTCACTGATGTGCTTACCATTCATGGTCAGACAATAGACACAATTAGCTCAAAACAAAGGCATTTATTTAGTTGGAATATTAAGAACTATAGCTAAAAACCATTCATTTCATAATCCTGAGGCTTATTCTCCCACAAATAAACCCAATGTTAGTTGGAAGAGTTAGCAGAAATTGAGAACATATGGGTAGTGAGGCACACAGGTAGTAAGGACATGGTCAAGGCAATACATGACTCTGGCATTCCAGGACCCTGATATGCTTTTTTTTTTTTTGGTTAATCCTCTCTGGGGCAGGTAGGTGACCCAATGGATAGAGTGCCAGGCTTAGAGTCAGGAAGACTTATCTTCCTGAGTTCAAATCTGGTCTCTTACTAGCTGTGTGAACCTGGACAAGTCACTTAACACTATTTGCCTCAGTTTCCTCGTATGTGAAATGAGCTGGAGAAGGAAATGGCAAACTACTCCAATATCTTTGCCAAGAAAACTCCACATGGGATCATGAAGAGTCAGACACCAGAAACTACTAGACAACAACCACCACAATATCTTCATGCTGCTCCGTGCTTGTCTCTGTTGGGTTGGTTGCTCTGCTGGAATCTTTGGTCCTGTTCTCTCTGCAATATTGAAATTATGATGACAATAATAACAACTGTTATTATAGTTGCATTTATTTGGCATCTACTGTCATGGGGCTGTTGAGGTTTGGGGTGCTGGGACCCCAAAATACCAACTCACCAGATCCTGCCCAAATGAATTTGATACAAGCCTTCTTAAAGCCAAAGAAAAACAAAGTTCATTAAAGATTCATCATACTGGGCTGACTGAAGGAACCTAAGCATTTGTAGCCCTTTTATTAATAAGCGGACCAGACACAATCTCAGCTAGACGGAGTCTATGCTGGATTAAATCTGAGCACCTTCATGGAGACAAGATGGGAACTTAAATACAGAAAAGACTGAGGGAAGAATCAGGGAGGATCCTGATGGGAGTGGCCTGTAGTCCAGACAATCCAGGCTGGCCAATATGGACCTCAAGAGAATACTAAGTCAAATAAGGGGAATCCAAGGAGCCCCCCAAAGCCAGGCTTTCCAGGGCCCTTCAGACAAATGGGACCAAAACCCTCCCAGTCCAAGGGACAAAGGTCTCTGCTTGGTCTTGTACCCTTTCAGGGCAGCTAAATGGGTCAGTGGATAGAGCACTGGGTCTGAGTTCAGATTGGGCTTCATACATTCATTAACTGTGTGACTCTGGGCAAGTCACTTAACCTTTGTTTGCCATAATCTACTGGAAGAGGAAACGGCAAACCTGTTATCTTTGCCAAGAAAGCCTCATGGACAGTATAGTTCACAGGGTCATGAAGAGTCAGGCATGACTGAACAACAACTACTGTGTGCCAAGCACGGTGCTAAATGCTTTGTAAATATTGTACCCTTTTATCTTCTCAACAACCCTGGGAGGTGGCATTATTCTTAGAGGCAGTTAGGTATCATAGTGGGTATAGCACCAGGCCTGGAGTCAGGTAAGACCTGAGTTCCAATCCAGATTTAGACACTTACTGAATATGTGACCCTGGGCAAGTCACTTAACCTCTACTTGCCTCAGTTGCCTCATCTGTAAAATAGGGATAATAATAGCACTTAAGACCTTCCAGGGCTATTGTGAAGATCAAATGAGATAATAATTGTTGAGCGCTTAGCACAGTGCCTGGCATGTAGTGAATGCTATATTGACATTAGCTATCATTATGATAGTGATTCTAGGGCTCCTTTTCTCTTGAATCCACAGCTGACTTCCTCCTTTGCTATGAGAAGTCGTGCTTATTGAAACTGTTCCCTTCCTATTCTCTTTACTCCCTGATAGGTGTGGTGTTTCCTATGAGGTAGAGCAACTCCCTGAAAGGTACTACAGCTGATGGGTAGAGATGAGGAGAGAAATTTCCATCCTTCCACTTCTCAATTGAAAACACTGTGTGTGTATGTTTCTCTCTCTTCTGTTTCTCAGGACACGTCCTCTAATGAAGGGGCCTCTTCCATAAATGCCTCCAACTCTTAAATTTTATTAAACTTTTGGATGAGTGTCTCCATCTGGGAAAATCACCATCACAAGTCACAGCCAATGCAGGAGGGAGATTCCTTTTTCCCTTGCACGGGTCTCCTCTATGAAGTATTCCTGCCGCTTCACTGCCTTGATTTCTCCGGGGCTTAGCTATTTAAAGCCCCAAAGGCATAGCTAATTGTTTTCTAAGCCATTTGGCTTCTTTTCTTGACTTGATCAAAGAGGTTCACCTCTCATAAATGGGGAACAGAATAGACGCATCTTGTTTACACATTAAAACCTTATCAAGTGTAACTATATCCTGTGATTACATCCACTGACAATGATAACTGTGATGCAAATTATAATCTTTCCATGCTGGCTAATCCTGTATGACTCTCTTTGTCCCATTTCAAATGAAAAGGGGGCCTTAAGTCTTATACTCACTTCTCACTGGCCTGGAGCACAGAGTACACACTCCAAGGGTGCTTCAGCCCGGAAGGGATCTGGGAGACCTGAAGGGAGGACAGAATTTTCCCAGTGGTACTTATGCAACTGTTAATGAATATCTGAGATACCCAGAAGAGAATAGATTGGGAACTTGCCCAGCAGAAAGAGGGACCTAAGTGAGCAAATTTGGGGGAATAAGGGTAGGTGTGGTTGAGTTGGAGTATTGACTATAACAACAAGGGTGGTTTATAATCCATCTTCCCAGGCTCCCCTTGGGATAAGATCCTGGTCCCCATTTTGGAGACCACTAGTCTAAAGAAGCAGAACAACAAATGAGTTCTCAGACATGGTCAATGTGTTCACATATTTTGCCAAATTATACATATCTGTTCTATGGGGGAGGGTGTCTATGGGAAGGAGGAAGATAGTATGTAGTGACAGATATGCAAAATGAAAGAAAAAAACATTTTTTTAAAATGCACAGGAGATACATAGGAATTGTATTACTACCTTATTAAATTATACATGCATATACAATTTCTTCAAGACACATTACATGTGTCAGAAGTTCACAGTTTTTTATGCAATCCTTTCTCCTGTTTTATTTGTATGATGAAATGTTTGTGTTTGGTGGTGATTAAGTTCACAATAGTAAAGAACATATTAAAAAAAGAAATCTAGATTTCAGTATCAGGAGGTGAGAAGAATATAAAAGGAAGAGATTGAAGATAAAATTTAAATACAACAGAGTGTTGGTACCAAATTATTAAAGTTAAAATTTATACCTATGCGTGCACACACATACATGGACATAGACATAGACACAGACAGACACACCCATACCTACAGACACACATACAAACTTTATAGAGCTGGAGGTCTAGAGAAATAGCACAATGGAACAGGTAGGCAGGGTCTGGACTCAGGAGATGAAAGGATGAGTTGGAGGGGAATGAGACCATGAGGCGTTAAAGCAAGGGAAAAGAATTTTCACCTTGGAAGGTGGTAATAATGAATGACAGAGATTAAGGGAATAGGAGACTGAAATTCGTTAGCTGTAGAGGCCAGGAACTATCAAGTAAGAAGAAGCATTAGAACACATCATTTCCAAGGTTCTAAATAGAATGTTACTATGACGGAGACTTCACAGATGCCATCTCCAAGGTGAAACTTGCAGGCTTGATTTCAGCTGGAAGAGCCAATGGTAAGTGGCATAAGAGGATTAGAGGTGGAATGAAGCCTTCACTAACCTTGTCTTGGTTATAGCAGAGAAGGACCTGTGATAATGGCCTTAAATCCAGTGTGATTCATAATTAAGATACAGTATTACAGGAATTAGACAATGTCCTTAACTGCGGTGATGAGGTATTGTTCCAAAAGGTCTCATTGTGTAAATCAGTGTGTCTACTTTGAAGCTTGCCTGTTTGGATTTAGGATACCTCTACAGTGAGATGATTAGTTCATGTCTATCTTTGGAATATGGAGTGATCTAAGCTCAATAGATTGTCTATGATGAAACCTGCTCCCTAAATAGGTCATTAGCTTTTGTTTGAGAGAATAACTCTGAGGTGTTCTTCACCTTTTTTTTTTCAACCTTTGTTTCTTACTCACCATGGAGGTGAGAGTTGGGGAGTAAGAACTCATATATCCTTGCTACCTTGACCTATTGATTCTTATCCCTAAGTAAAAAAATTCTTACCCAGAAGCAGGATGTATGGAGTGCTCAAAGAGGACTATTGCCTCTGGTATGAGGGCTTCCAGATCTCTTTTCAGGGCAGCTCATCCTATGTGTCTATGTGGCATTCAACTCTTGTCTGTGATTCCAAGAAGCTGTACTATGCACAGCAGCCACACCCCAGTAAATCATCCTGGCAGACAGGCTAAACCAGATGGAGGGTAAGCAACAGGCCTCAAACCTGTTGAGATAGGTGAAGACTTACCCCTGTGGAACAGGCAGATGAGAACAATTTGTTCCACTTGCCAAAAGGTGGGCTAAAGGAGGTACAGTGGAGGGCTTAGAGTTTGGTCAGGCATCAAAGACACTAAGGCCATCCACTGCATCCTGGGCCATCACCAGTCATCTTGACTTTTGTCTTGTCATTGGACTTAAATGACTCAAGAAGACAGAGCAAGGCTGAAGACTTTGCACAACTCTGCCTCACTTAAATTCAACTTGCAAGTGAGTCAAGACATCACTTGGTGATATCATTGGCCCTTTGAAAACAACAACAGCCCCGAAGCAATGTCAATAAACTGGCTCCTCCATTCTTGTTCATAGGTAACCGATAATTTTAAAAGGTCACAAAACTGCACTAAGGTTACTACAAAATCTGACTTCAACTGTGGCACAGCATAGTGGTTACGCATTCCTATGCACAAAAGGAACCATGTGCCCCTATTGGGCAGCTAGGTGGAGCAGTGAATAAAGTGCCATGCCTAGAGTCAGGAAGACTCATCTTCCAGAGTTCAAATCTGATCCTAGATGTATGACCCTGGGCAAGTCACTTTAATCTTGTTTGCCTCAGTTTCTTATTTGTAAAATGAGCTGGAGAAGGAAATGGAAAACTATTCCAGTATCTTTGCCATGTATACCTCAAATGGTGTCACAGAGAGTTGGACACAAATGAAATGAATGAACAACAACATGACTCCATTCCTCCAACTCTTATTACTATCCTATCCTATATCCCATAACAACTATTTTAAAACTTCTCATCTTATTCCTCACCTTCATTTCTACTCAGTCTTTGACTCTTCTTCATTATTTCTTATTGTCTAACAGAGGCACTGGTTTCTATTTGGTCCATCCTAATTTTCAGGGAGTTTGTTGTTTGAGCAAAGTTTTGTGCCTCTTATGGCAATCTGTTAATTCCTTTTCCAATTCTTTCTTCCATAGCTCTCATTTCTTTTCCAATGTCTTCCTCTAGCATTCTAATTTCATTTCTAAAAACATTCTTTAAATCTTTAAATCTCTTGGCTTCACCATTTTCAGGAATTCTACTTAATTTTGTATTCTTAGCCTAAACTGTGTTTCTTTTGAGGGTTTCCTTATAGATCTTATGGAATCTTTCTTTGCTTTTGGGTTTGTGTCTTGAGAGTCCCTGTCACTATATCAGCTTTTAATAATGGGATTCTTTCTTATTTCCTCATTCTTCCAGCCTACCTTCTGACTTCAAGCTTGATGGCAGGGCCAGTTCTGGTCACTTCTGGTAGGTCTGAGCTTTCCTGGGGGTGTTAAGTGTTATCTTATCCTAGGACCTTAGGGACATCTCAAGCTGGAGTTCTGCCAGCTTTCAATGTTCCTCAAGTGGTCTGATCCAAGGCAAAGTTTAATCACTACCTCTCTGGTCTGAGCTCTGCAAGTTCCTGATCTGGGTCTGAGAAAGAGTAGACTACTGCTGTACCCAGCCACTGTCAACCACCAGGGAAGTTTGGCAGGTTCAGAGTGACAGAATGACAGATTCCCCCTTGGTCTGGGATCCCTGCCCTGGTTATTCCTCTGTTGTGCAGTCTTTCAGTCATATCTGACTCTTCATGACCCACAGACCATATTGTATATGCAGATTTCTTTGCAAAGATACTGGAGTGGTTTGCTGTTTCCTTTACCAGTGAATTAAAGCTGAGGTTTCATGACTTGCCCCAGGGTCACATAGCTAGTAAATGTCTTCCTGATTCCATGCCCAGCACTCTATCCACTGAACCACCTAACTTCCTTCCTATTCCTCCAAAGGCTAAGCTAAAAGCTGGAAGCTGTTCTTCTGGGATATGAGCCAGAGGTTGACTGTATGCTTCTGAACTTCCTTTCTCTTCCCTCCATACAGGCCTAGGGCTTATGACCACTTCTTATCCCTCCTCAATCCACCCTGGATTTGCTATCTGAAACTGGGAGTGGGTAATGAAGCTGCCAGCTGGCCTCTGGTGCCATCTCAGTGCCCCAGTATATGGGACATCCTCTTGCCCTCGAGTACAACCTCTCCTTGGGTACTTGAACGTGCTTCTGAGCAGACCCCTTCCCCGAGGTCCATAGACCACCTTGTCTGTCTCTCTATGCAGGATTGATCTAGAAAAGTGACTCATTGTGATTTTTTTTCATGGATTTACCCATTAGGATTCAGTTTGGTGCATTTTCTAGGTATGTCTGGGAGAGGAACTTTTTGTTTTTTTTTTGATTGTGAAGAACATTGTATCCCACTACTCCCATTTTGATTTGACACCCCTCTCCTGCTGTTCAATCAGACCCTTTCCCCTGGCTCCTCTTCCTCGCCATGTCCTTTTAAAAGGCACATGCAAGGTCTACCTTAGCCTAAAAAACAAACAACAAAAATCTAACAACTCTTCTCTTGGACTATGGTCTCATCTCATTTCTTATCTTAATTCAGTTCTTTTAATTTCCTTCATTATTTCTTTGGAGTTTTTTTTGGTGGGGGAATTTTAAGTCTTTCTTTTTGAGACAATAGTGCAGGTTTCCTGTGCACTTGGTAGATGTTTGAGGTGACAACTCGATGAAATATAATATTAATAGCTGACCTCCTCTAGTTCCTCCCCAGCCTTCTGGGAGAGCTTGTAGAAAAGCAGGCTGTCACTTAACCAACAGGAGAGTGTACTATCTAGATTGACCAGTAGGTGACACTACTTTCAAGCCACCAGTCAAGCCTTAGTCACTTCTAGTTCTGTTTTCTCTGTGAAGCCTCCCAGCCATTGCAAGCAGCTATTGGCTCCTACCCCCACTGAGGGCTCTGTCTCCACTCCACTCCCAGTTGTATGAAAGGAATGGGATGGATGATCGACTAGTTAGCCAGCTCCAAGGAGAAACTCATGAGACTGAAGAAGGGGGAAGGGTGAGTTGTGCACTCATACACAAAATCTAATCCTATGAACTCCTGTTTGGGCAGTGACCTTCTCTTTGACTAAAGAACTTGGATTTTTAAAATAATTTTTTTATTATGAACTAGAATATCATCAACAAACATCAACATTTCTATATACAAAGAAGGCCAGAGAAAGAGGATTGTATATGAAACCATGAATCTATTACATACAGTTTGTGTTTTTAATGTTTATTAAATTTAATCAATGTAGTACACTGATCGTCCACTTGTCATCCCTCCACCAACCTATCTGTATTTGCTGACATCCCTTAGTCCCCGTTTTTCAAAGTTCCTCCTTGGTTATATACGTTGCTTCCTGATCATATTCAACATATGCCTTTCCAATGTCCCTCAGTGGGATGTTTTTTGGAGGTATCAGTCTTCTAGATCTTCGGTACAGCAACACTAGTAAAATACTTATATTGAAAAGATGAGCTTTTGCTGTTATAGGAAGCTTGGGGTCAGTAAAAGTCCTTTGTAATTTTCCAAAAGAAAGTCCAGTCCTCTCTCCTGCTTTTTTTTATGAACTCGGTTGAGCTCATTGTCTGTCTACACTATTTGTTCCAGGTGTACAAATTGTTGAACAATGGACTATCCATTCAGTTAGAAGTTGAAATCTGTATAACAGACATTTTTCATCCATTTGATCTTTCCTGTGTGGATGTGTAGGTTGAACTCCTTTGAGTGATAATAGATCTTGGGAGAAAGTGAGGAAGGTGTCTGCTATGCTATTTGGATCCCTTATGGCAAATGGGTAAGAATTGGACAGATATAACAGGTATACACAGTCATATGATCAACATTATTAAAAGAAACTACCAAATCAATAAGATCACAGATCCATTTGAGTATTAAATTTAACATTGTAATACAAACATTGCTTTGCTTGTCTGTGTCCCCTCCTGGGGTTTCTTGTGCTCTTTTGTGTGTATTTTTAAAATGTTTCACTGTAATTTTTCTTCTGATCTCTCCAAGAGTGCTTTCCAATTTTTCTAACAGTATTTTGTCCTTATTCCAGTGTTTGTGTCCTTGGGTTTATTAAATAGAACACTATCATGATCAATTTTTTTTTTTAAATTTTTAACATTTATTTTCACACAATTTTGGGTTACAAATTTTCTCCCCTTTTATCCCCTCCCCCCCCAAACCCGAGCTTTCTAATTGCCCCTGTGACCTATCTGCTCTCTCCTCTATCCTCCCTCCCTGCCCTTGTCTCCGTCTTCTCTTTTGTCCTGTAGGACCAGATAGCTTTCTTGACCCCTTAACCTGTATTTCTTGTTACCCAGTGGTAAGAACATTACATTTGGTCCTAACACTTTGAGTTCCAACCTCCTTAGCTCCCTCCCTCTCCACCCCTTCCCCTTGAAAGACAGGCAATTCAATATAGGCCATATCTGTTTAGTTTTGCAAATGATTTCCATACTAGTTGTGTTGTATAGGACTAACTATATTTCCCTCCATCCTATCCTGTCCCCCTTTACTTCTATTTTCTTATGGTCCTTTCCCTCCCCATGAGTGTCGACCTCGTATTGCATTCTCCTCCCCATGCCCTCCCCTCCATCCTCCCCCCCACCCTGCTTGTGCCCCTGTCCCCCACTCTCCTGTATTATGAGATAGGTTTTCCTATCAAAATGAATGTGCATTATATTCTTTCCTTTAGTGGAATGTGATGAGAGTAGACCTCATGTTTTTCTCTTGCCTCCCCTCTTTATCCCACCACTAATAAGTCTTTTGCTTGCCTCTTTTATGAGAGATAATTTGCCCCATATAACTTCTCCCTTTCTCCTCCCAATATTTCTCTCTCACTGCTTGATTTCATTTTTTTTTTTAATATATGATCCCATCCTCTTCAATTCACTCTGTGCACTCTGTCTCTATGTATGTGTGCGTGTGTGCATGTGTATGTGTGTGTACTCCCACCCAGTGCCCAGATACTGAAATGTTTCAAGAGTTATAAATATTGTCTTTCCATGTAGGAATGTAAACAGTTCAACTTTAGTAAGTCCCTTATGATTTCTCTTTGCTGTTCACCTTTTCATGGTTCTCTTCATTCTTGTGTTAGAAAGTCAAATTTTCTTTCCAGCTCTGGTCTTTTCATCAGGAAAATTTGAAAGTCTTCTATTTCATTGAAAGACCATTTTTTCTCCTGAAGTATTATACTCAGTTTTGCTGGGTAGGTGATTCTTGGCTTCAGTCCTAGTTCCTTTGACTTCTGGAATATCCTATTCCATTCCCTTCTATCCCTCAATGTAGAGGGTGCTAGATCTTGTGCTATCCTGATTGTATTTCCACAATACTTGAATTGTTTCTTTCTAGCTGCTTGCAATATTTTCTCTTTCACCTGGGAATTCTGGAATTTGGCCACAATGCTCCTAGGAGTTTCTCTTTTTGGATCTCTTTCATGCGGTGTTCTGCGGATTCCTTGAATATTTATTTTGCCCTCTGGTTCTAGAATCTCAGGGCAGTTTTCCTTGATAATTTCATGGAAGATGATGTCTAGGCTCTTCTTTTGATCATGGTTTTCAGGTAGTCCCAGAATTTTTACATTGTCTCTCCTGATTCTATTTTCCAGGTCAGTTGTTTTTCCAATAAGATATTTCACATTATCTTCCATTTTTTGAATCTGCGCGGTATGTTCTGAGATATCTGTCTTTCTCGAAAAGTCCTTAGCGTCCATCCGTACCATTCCAGTTTTGAAAGATCTATTTTCTTCAGTGAGCTTTTGAATCTCCTTTTCCATTTGGTTAATTCTGCTTTTGAAAGCATTCTTCTCCTCATTGGCCCCTTGCACCTCCCTTGCCAGCTGAGTTAGGCTAGTTCTCAAGGTGCCAATTTCTTCAAGATTTTTTTGGTTCTCCTTTAGCAGGGAGCTGATCTGCTTTTCATGCTTCTCCCTCATCCCTCTCATTTCCCTTCCCAGTATTTCCTACACCTCTCTAACTTGATTTTCAAAATTCCTCTTGAGCTCTTCCATGGCCTGAGCCCATTGGGTGGGCTGGGACACAGAATCCTCGATTTCTGTGTCTTTGCCTGATGGCAAGCATTGTTCCTCCCCATCAGAAAGGAAGGGAGGAAGTGTCTTTTCTCTGAGAAAGTACCCTTCAATAGTTTTATTTCTTTTCCCTTTTCTTGGCATTTTCTCCAACCAGTGGCCTGACCTCTGAATGTTCTCCTCACACCCACCTCGCCTCCTGGTCCTCCCAGCCAGCGTTTGGGGACTGAGATTCAAATGCTGCTTCCCGCCTTAGGATTTTTGGCGGGGGCAGGGCTGCTATTCAGTGTGAGAATTAAGTTCAGGTGGTCAGGTCGGGGCAGGGCCGTCTCTCAGGCCCAGTTCCCTCAGGGGGTTTATGCACAGACCTTCCACAATGGATCCAGGCTCCTGTCCGTTTGGGGAGCCCCCGTCCGCAGCCGCCTCTCAGCCCCCACCTCCCGGGGGGGCCCAAGCCATGGGGGCACCCCACTCCCCTCTCAACCCGCCAAAGAGACTCTCTCACCCACCCCCGTCAGTCACCTGTTGGTGGGGGGGCCCTTGCCACCGCTGAAGATCCCGCCTCCGGAGCCCTCTCAGATCTGTGCCTCTCGGAGCACGGCCGCCGCCGCCGCAGGTCCGGGCTGGGTTCCGCGTCTGCAGCACGACGGACCTTTTGCAAGAGGTTTGCAGGTCCCTCTGTGGATGGGGGGACCCGCGTGGCTGCTGGAGATCCCGTCCCCGTAGCCCTCTCGGATCTCCTCCCCTCAGTGTCGCGGCCGCGGCAGGGCTGCACTCTGCTCCCCGTCTCGGCGCCCAGTCCGCAGCGCGAAGGACCCCCCGCGAGAGGTCCACAGGTCTCTCCGGAGCAGAAATCTCCCTCGCTCCAATACTCCGTGGTCTCTGGGTGCAGAATTTGCCCTGGCTTGGTCCCCTCTAGCCGTTCTGTGGTTTGTGGGTTCGGAGCTATGTGTATGTGCGTCTTTCTACTTCACCATCTTGGCTCCGATCAATTATTTTTGGATCTTGGGTAATTTATCCTATCCTTTGGTAAATTTTCTATTTTTTGCTCGGCACCAAATAGTTTTGGCAATTACTACTTTGTAGTAGAGTGTGAGATCTGATATTACTAAATTTGTTTCCACTTTTTTTTTCAGCATTTTCTTGGAAATTCTTGATCTTTTGTTCCTTAAAATGAATATTGTTATAATTTTCTTTAGTTTTACAAAAGAATCTTTTAATAGTTTGATTAGCAGGGCATTGAATTTCTAAATTAATTTAGGCAGTCTTGTTATTTTCATTATATTGCCACTACTCAAATATGAGCAATTAATTCCTCTCTAATTATTTGTCTTCTTTAATTTCTATAAAGAATGTTTTGTAGTTGTGTTTAAATAATTCTTGAGTGTCTTAGAAAGTAAATTACCAGATATTTTATACATTCAGTATTAATTTTGAATGAAATTTATCTTTCTGTCTCTGCTGGGTTTTATTGCCAATACAGAAAGGATGATTATTTTTTCTGGGTTACTTTTATATCCTGCTACTTTACTGAAGTTATTATTTCTATCAATTTTTGGTTGACTCTCTAGGTTTGTCTAAGAATGAAACTAGAATTTAACAAAATATGTGCAGAAGATAGAAGGAAGGATAAAGTGTAATGGAGTTGGTCTTTTACTGACCAAATCACAGAAGAGGGATTCGATAATGAGGTGTTGACTTGTTACCCTCACTATAAAATGCAGGCCTAGGTGATTCCTTTATGAGTAATGGTTAGAATCAGTACTTCGAATGAATCAGAGAAAGTGAGATGAACTATAGGAAGAGAATGACACATCATGATTCAAAGTGACCTATAAAAGTCGGTTCACTGAGTTCAGAAGAAGAATTCAAAGAGGAACCCAACTCCTGATGGGGCAAGTGGGAGAATTAGAGAGTTGGAGAAAGGACATCACACTGGTGCTGAGAAAGAGCCATTAGGTAGAGGCAACTGTCATAAGGAAAGATGCTAGAAATCTGGGAGCTGGGCTGTTTGGTTCATTCAACAGGAGATATATTGGGACAGAAGCCATACTGCTGAACCATCACCCTCTCTCCACTATGGATCCCCAAGGTAGTAATCTGGTATCTTTTTTCATGGAAGCCTGAAGTGATTTCCTTTAGGCACTGGTGCAGAGGAGTTCATTTACGTCTCTTTCTTTCAAATGTTTATTTTGTCCTTATAAATAGGGGTAACTACCACCACCAGAAGTTTCCATTTGACGCAAGAATAGGAGGAAGCATCTGAGAGAGGGAGATATTATCAGATAAGATTTAGAGGTAGCTCTAATAACGGGGTATTTTGCCAGAAGCACTCTCTCTGGTTGGGGACTGAGAGTTAACAGAAAAGATAAAGAGAATTATATATCTTTTGATTCCCCTTTCCAAAGTAGGGGAGAGTTTATGCTGAGAAAACCCGTCTGGTCAGTAGTGATAGGGACAGGGGTACCATTCCTTTGCACTGTTATGATGGGAGTTCATTTGGGGATTTTTTCCCCCTCTGCTTTGGGAGTTTGAATTCTCTTTTTATTTCTACCTTCCTCTTTCTTTGAAGCATATTTGCTTTACTGTTAATTACTAAGTGACACTTATAAAATATTGCTTACATAATTATATATAATAATCATTGTGGTATAATTACAGAATTAGTTTTCTTCTGTAGTATAGTATTGTTAAACATTGCTATTATGGATCAATCTATTGATCAGAGGGGTAAAAGTTGCTTGAAAAGTCTTGTGGCCAGTGAGGTGGCCCACCCCTGTAATTCCTGTTAATGAAGGAGGCTGAAACTGGTAGATAGCTTGAATTTTAGGAGTTTTGAGCTGTGTGGGTTGTCACTAAGCCTAGCACAAATATGGTAAGCCTCTGGGAGAGGCAAATAGGCTTAGGATGGAAAAAGAACGTAGCTTAAAACTTCTGTGTTGATCAGTATTGGAATTGGGCCAGTGAATAGAGGCTGTACTTGCAGCCTGGGCAGACAGGGAGACACTATCTAAAAAACAAAACCAAATCAAACAACAACAATAACAACAAAAAAGGGAGAAAAAGAAGAGAAAACAAAGAAAGAAAGAGAGAAAAGTTTTGTTATTTTTTAAATGGAAATTTATAGGTTCTCCCAATTTTAGGAGTGAGCACAAGAATTAAAAATAAGGAACATTAAATAACACTGGAAACAAATGTCAAAGAAGTGGGAGATTTCGAGGTTAGAACCGAGAAGATAACTCACTCATAATCTGTGACTCACCTGATCTACTGTAGCATTCAAATATACTCACCAGAGGAGACAATACTTAGGAATTGATCTATATAGATAGGTGACAGAAAGGGTAGTGCTCTGGATGTGGAGTTAGGAAAGCCTGAGTTTAAATTTTGCCTCAGATAACTTAGTTACTGTGTGACTAGGCAAATCACTTAACCTCCGTTTCCTCATCTCTAAAACAGAGAAAATAATAGCACTTACTTCACAGGGCTGTTGAGAGGATTAAATGAGTTAATAATGGCTGCTAGGGTTGGAAGCTCAATTCCATGTGGACAGTCTTGGGCGGGTAAAGATGGGAACTTCTAAATCTTAGAGTTCTCACGAGACCCCCCAGGAAACGGCTGGGAATCGAGGTGAACTGAGCTATCTCGTGTATTTCCGCCTCTTCCCGTGAGAAACGTGATGGGAGAGAGCTCTCCCCGCCCTCGAGATTGTCCCGGATCTGGGCACACTATTGTTATCTAACAGCACGGTATTCAGATGCAAACTATGCTGCTGAAGAGTTTAAGTAGGATCAGGAAAGCCTGAAAGCTCTCTTGGGCGGAGGGGCGTGGAGCGGACAGGACAACAAGGCTCCGCTTTTCCTCTCTCCTCTCTCCCCTCCCCCTCTCTCCCTGCTTATACTTCTACTTCCAATCTCTTATTGTAAGATCTTTGCCTCGTTGGGAGATCTTTCTCTTTCCCTCCTAAGGAAGAATTCCCCTGCACTTGTAACTAGACCCTGAAATAAAGCTCAACCCTTGTTCGACTCTGGAACGTCCTTTCTCTCATACGAGCATCCAGTTTGGCCAACCGAAGACCTCGGGAGGTGAGGTAAGAAGACTCGGATAGCCCTCAGGCCTCTAGGCCTGGCAAATGGCCATGTATGTATAATATTTATGTATATATACCTAAGAGTTACATATAATATATATGTATTATACAAGATATCTACAAAGCACTTTGCAGTAACCTCCTATCGAAGACAAATTGTTGATCAGCAAAGTAGATAACTTAATGATCAAAGGTGAGTGGAATATGTAAGTCAGAAAAAGGCTATTCACCTGTAAGGAGGGTCAAAGTTGCTGGGTCTTTTATAGCAGAAAGAGGAACCAAATTCATAAGCAGGGTTGAAGCTAGGCCTCCAGAGTTGGACAGGGAATATGATGCCACCTGTGAGAAAGACTGAAGGTAGATATTGCCTTGATGAAGGACACTGCAAGTCTACCTAGAAATATTATTGGAGAACAGAACCATGTCCTACTGGGGAAGTCTCATGGAAATTTTGGTTGACTCCCTGCAGAACTGGCAGCCCTCTGATTTAGAGAAGAGGAAAAATTTGATGGAAAACTTCAGGAAAGAAGCTGGACAGGACTGGAAAGCCAGGTAGCCTGATATCACATGGCAAGACATGTATACCAAGAGTAAAGAATCCGTTTCTTCATGGTCAGGCCCCGTAAGAACTGGATGCAACATTTAGTCATTCTATTATTTAGCTTGAAGGAGGAAAAAGCCCTAATTATGTGAGTCAGGTAGATATAAAACTTCAGAGACAGGTTTACAGAGAAGTGGTGCGGTACCTGAGTATGAGGATTTGGTCAGACTATATAGTATGATGTATAGTCTGGACATATTTGCAGCCTTTACTGTTCTTGAGACCCAAAGGACACCATTTTCCTCATTTGTTGATCATAGTCTAGACAAATGATGAATGTGCAACTAAAAAGTGGGATTGTCACCAAGAAGGCCCACCCTTGATTAACTTTGCAACATCCTCTCATAAAAAAAGGTCAAAGACATCCTACTATGAAATTAGATTTAAGGCCCCAGAATCTTTGAGAGATGAAAGCGTGGACAAAACCAAACTAGCTAGAGCATTAAAGGCATGAGAGAATGGAGACCATGAAGGCTTTATACACAAACACTACCACCAGAAGATAAATGGAGGGATAGATCTGCCTACTGTCTATTACAGTTGCCAAGTTTTAGAAGAGTTAAAAGCAAATTGGACGTATTCATGAATGCACGTACTCTTGCAGTTTTGTTATTACAGAAGTAGGGTATCTAGGACCTGAACTGGGAAAAATAAATGGGATTATGGAAGGGGACCGTTTTTGACCCTGAAAACAGTGAACATGATTTCATCATCAATCACTTATATGGCTGTTCTATGTAGACTCATAGTCCCCCATACAGAAGAGCTGAAGATTGAGGATGTATAATACACTTCTGTCTTGGAGAATGGAGCACAAGTGACCATCATTTCTCAATCAAAATTTGAAATCAGTCTCAATAGTCTACCACCACTGTGAATAGCTATATACACACACACACATATATATATATTTTAGTATGAGGTATTTGTAAAGGGTTTTGCAGATCTTGTTATTGGTCAGTTGTTTTTAAGTTGTGTTCAACTCTTCATGATCCCATTTGGGTTTTTCTTGGCAGAGATAATGGAACAATTTGCTATTTCCTTCTCCAGCTCATTTTATGCATGAGAAAACTGAGGCAATCAGGGTTAAGTGACTTGCCCAGGGCCACATAGCTAGTAAGTGTCTTGAGGTCATATTTGAACTCAGGAATATGAGTCTTCCTGACTCCAGACCAGGCACTCTATACACTGCATTACCTAGACCTAGCACTATATAAATACTAGCTAAAATCATCCTACTAAGGAGGAATTGTTGACTAACAGAGTAGAGTACTGACCAATAGACCAAAGGGGGGTCCAGTATCTAGGAAATTGAAAAAGATAATTCACCTGTAAGGAAGGTCAAAGCTGCCAGCTATCCTTTTTGTAGAAACTGGTATAGTATTCGTCCTTCTTCAGTCCTGCTATACCTCTCCCATTCTTCATAACCCCAGCAGTCATTTCTTTCAGTATCCTAGGAAAGAAGGTCATCTGGGCATGGATTTGGTAGGTGCTATCTTAACTTCCCTATTTATTTGGGCTATCAGCTCAGCCATTTTTAGCCCATCTTTTGTAGTCCAAACATCATTCTCCTTGGCAGAGAGGCAAAATAAACCAAATGGAACAGGCACTAAAGAGGAATGGAAAAATATGACTGTGCATAGACTACTTGACCTTGAGCCAAAGAACATGAGTACACCATGCCCAAGAGGTCAAGATGCCCAGACTAATAGGACACAAGGGAAACCAGAGAAATGGTTATGCATGCAGATAGATGACAATGATGCTTACCAATGGAATGAGTGCCTTTCACCGAGCTGCATGTTCTTTGACACACATTTTAATTACTGCATACTTTGAATGCTTTTGCTTTTAATATTTTCTTCTTCATGTCTATTTGCTTTTGTGTTAGAATTATTCCTGTTTTGTGGATATATTTGTCTATTAAATGTACACAATTTCGTTGTTTGAACATACTCTGTTACCTGCATTTTCGTTATTCTGTAAGCCTACTGACATTACTGTTTCATATTTGCTTTATTGTAATGTTTATTTGTGCTCTAGGTTCTAATTCACTTAAATTTTTCCAACCACATAAAAATGCTTATTCATTGTTTAGTCTTTGTTTAGGATCATTTGTCTAAATTCCTTCATTATTTTTCCTGATTTGGGGTGGGGGGAGGAATTGTAATGATAGTCATCATTAAAATCTCTGTATATCTCTGAATATATATATGAACTGGGCAGCGAGGCAGTCCAGTGAATATAGTGCTGGACCTGGAGACTCATCTTCATGAATTCAAATATGGCTTCAGTTACAAGCTGTGTGACTTTGGGCAAGTCACTTAACCTTCTTTGCCTTCATCTGTAAAATGAGGTGGAGAATGAAATGGCAAACTACTCCAGTATCTTTTTGAAGAAAACCCTAAATGGGGTCATGAAGAGTTGGACAGGACTGAAACGAGTAAACAACGGCAAACAACATATATGTATTGCTATGGCATGTACATGTAATATGTCCTATGTATATAATTTAGACCTGTAGTCACTGAAGTGTCCTGTTGAGAGAAGATGCTTCATGCTCTGTATGGTATATGCTCTGAATATTTGCTGAGACTGGCACCCTGAGATGGTTAACTGGGATTCCAGGTTAAGTATCTTTTTTCTGTTAAGTGCCGGTGTTTATTTTTGGTTAGAGGGCTAGATCTGGAGTCAGGAAGACCTGAGTTCAAATCCTTACTAGCTGTGTGACCCTGGGCAAGTCATTTTACCCTGTTTGCTTCAGTTTCCTCATCTATAGAATGAGCTGGAGAAGAAAATGGCAAACCACGCCATTATCTTTGCCAAGAAAACCCCAAATGGGGTCACAAAGAGTCAGATGACTGAACAATGACTGAAGGTGACCCTGGGCAAGTTATTTCACCTCCATCTGCCTCAGTTAAAGCTCTTTACAAACACAAAGAAACTATATAAATGCTATGATGATGATGTGATATATAATTCTAAATGTTGAACACACTGTAGCTGATTTTGCAAGGAATCATAACATTTCTAACCCCAGGAAAGAACACAATGTGACTGAAAGCTCAGTTTCCCTTCTTCCTGGGAGCTATAAGAAGAGATTACGTCCCCTAGGAGGTAAAAACAAGATATTGCTCAAGAAGATAGCGCCAGGAGTTTATAATGTTGAGGTTTAATCTGGACCCTCTCTGGGGAGTGGGAAGGCACTTAGTTGTTTGCTAATAATGAGGATGGAACAACTCTTACCACTAGGTCTCCTATTTTACTTTGGCTCTCTCCCAGGGAATCTGTTTTCCTTTCCTCATTCTATTAAAAGATTTATTTGCTTTCCGTTTTTCAGTCATTTGCTTGTAAAGGAACTCGTTACTCCAAAGTAAAATGTTTGTGGATTGTATCATGGGTTCTAGTGTGTGACCTGGGGGTTGGGGTAGGGAGGATTAAAAGTCACCATAGAGAAGGCTAGCAGAGTTTGATTGTGCAACTGTAATACATATTTTTGTTAGAGAAATTCTCTTGGGCTGAGGGCTTAAGACAAACCAAAGAGATTTTTATCATGACTATTATTATAATTCCCTCAAAGCAGGAAAAATAATAAGGAAATCTAGACAAATGACTCTAGACAAAGACTAAGGTATGAGTAAGCATTTTTACCTAGTGGGAGGAAGTGTGGTGAACAGAATTTAAAAGAAGCTCCAGTGAGGCAGAGGCCAGCAGGCAAATTTTTGGCTTCCTTGCTAGAGGCTAAAGACTGCCCCATATTGGGCTTCCCCCAACCCCTGTCAGTTAGGGAGAAGAAAAAGGTGATAATTAGAGAAAAATTTGCACCCTTGGGGACTCAAAAAGAGTGGAGTTGGGAAAGAGTGACTCCCCCACCTCCTAATGGGAGTAAAGTAAAACTGACTGAGCTAGGCTCAGGGCATAAAAACAGGAGCTAAAAGAAAGGCAGTTTCTGCCCTTCTAAAGAATGAAAAACACAAATAAAATGTTAGTGGTTGTTCCATTGTCTCCAATTTGGGGTACTCTTGGCAAAGACACTGCCATTTCCTTCTCCAACTCATTTTACAGATGAGGAAACTGAGGCAAATAGGATTAAATGACTTGCCCAGGGTCACACAGCTAGTAAGTATGTGAGGTCAAATTTGAACTCAGGTCTTCCCGACTTCAGGCCTGGCACTCTATCCACTTCACCACCTAGATGCCCCACAAGGAAGCTAGAAAGGGTAAAATGAAGGTGCCTGGAGCCTGAGATGGGGAGGCAGTAAAGAAAAAAATCCTAGAGAAGAAACTGGAGCTCAGGCTAGAGAAAAATTTAGACCTGGGAGGGTCCTGGGGGTGGTGGTGATGGTGATGTCTACTCTTAAAATAAAGATTCTGGTAGAAGTCATCAAGTCAGAAGGAGAGGCCAAAGTGCGAAGTCCATGCCTAGAGTGAGCTTTTTGGCAGTTTTTTTTCAGTCGTGTACAACTTTCCGTGACCCCATTTGGGGTTTTCTTGGCAAAGACACTGGAGTGGTTTGCCATTTCCTTCTCCAGTTCATTTTACAGATGAGGAAACTGAGGCAAACAGGGCCAGGGTCATACAGCTAGTAAGTATCTGAGGCCAGATCTGAACGAAGATGAGTCTTTCTGACTTCAGCCCCGGAGCTCTATCCACTTTGCTACCTAGTTGCCCACTAAGTGAGCTTCCACACGCCTAATGCCCTGGTCCGATCACACTACTCCACTGCTCCAAAATATTAAACAACCTTTTTTTGGATTTGTTTGTTGGTTTTTTGGGGAACTCCCAATGAGGAAATAACACTCTGTTTGGGGCTCTGAGAGGGTATGACTGGTGTCAGAGATGGAGCTTGAAAGGAGGTTTTCCTGCTGAGATTCTGTACCAAACTACCTCCTTTTGCTTCTTAAATATAACCCAACTACTCACACCCCTGCACCTCTCCCATGAGTCCTGACCACAAACTGGCCTTTGGGATATATTTCCCACCCAGTATCCTTCCAGTACCCTTCACCTCCAACCAGATCATGCCTTACTGTTAGCCAACACCTCTCCCTCCTGGCACATGCAGTTCCCCATGCCCAAAGCCCTCCCCTTCTCATAAATCTCAGCTCCTTAAAAACCCCACCCCTCCACCCCAATTTAAAGCCACCTTCCCGGGAAGCCTTGGGTGAATCCCTCCTGGATGCAGACCAGGAAGCCTTCCCCAAGCCCTCTCACCTCCGGGGCTGAGGATTTCCTATTTATCCTGTGGGCAGGAGGGCGGCCCAGCGGACGGTGCCAGGCCTGGAGTCTGCAGACCTGACCCCCCACGCGAGCTGGGCCGCCCTGTTGCCTCAGTTTCCTCGTTGGTAAAATGAGCTGGAGAAGGAGATCCTAAGGCCCTCCACATGTCTGCTGGGAAAGTCAGAAACCCCCCGAGAACGACTGGCCGTGTGCAGACCGGCTGCCCTCCTCAGACTGCCAGCGCAGGGGCCGCTTCTTTCCTCTGCCCACCCGGGCTCGGGGTGGCGCCGGGCACGCAGCAGGCACCTCGTGGTCGCGCCCTCTCAATGCCTGGCCCTGTTTCTGCGTCCCGTACGTGGTTATGCTCTGTCTTTACCCAGACTTCCGAACGTGTTCATTTCTCTTCCTACAGGCCAGACTCGTCGGAGTAAACTGATCTAGGCGGGAACGAAATCGTTGTTGCCCGCAGGGAGTTTCTGTTCTAGAGTGGGAGAGCAGCCAGGTTTCCTTCCCTAGCGTTTGGCGCTGGCGCCGAAGTAGGCCGGTGGGGGCGGGGTCGGGGTGGAGGAGTGGGAGGGGGTGAGCCGCCGGACTGCTCCCAGGGCGGGGGGAGGAGCGGACGCGGGGCGAGGGGGAGGGGTGGCGCCGCGGTGGAAGCCGGAACCCTGTTTCCGGGTCTGTGTTCCTGGGGGGAGCGCGTTGCGCGAGGCACCGGGACGTCGGCTGCAGGCTGAGGCCGGGCGGGCGGAGCTGGAGCGGCGGCCGTGCCTGGGGAGCGGGCGGAGGAGCGAGGCCGGGGCTGGAGCCGGAGCTGCGGCTGCGGGACACTCGGGGCGGCGGGCGGCGGGGGCCGGGCTCCGGGGCCCGGCGACGGCAGCGGCGGCCATGGCCGAGAGCATCGTGAGTCAGTTCCCCGCGGGCCGGCCGGTGCGGGCGGGGAGGGCGAGCCGAGTGGGACGCCTCCGGGATGAGGCAGCAGATTTCCCCGCCGAGGCCTGCGGGGCGTGGACCCGCGTCTCTCTCGCCCCCTGGCACTCAGGCCTTCTGGCTCACCCCCTTCCCTGGCCCTGCCATCTGGGCCCTTTCTCATCCTCGGCCTTCTCCGGGACTCAGCCGCCGGGAGATCGCCGGCGTCCGAGGTGGGGGAGAGAATCTGCCTACCTTGGGGGAACACCCCGACCTTGGAGGCCAGGAGAGAAGGGTCCCAAATAAAAGAGAGACCCCTCTTACGCGGCCACAACCCAACCCCGTCTCCTCCCCCACCTCCCCTTTTCCCCTTTCTGCCCCCCACCTTCTCTTCCTCCATATGAACTCCAAGGAGCAAAGTAGCTACAGATAAGGACACCCCAGAAAAAAAGTCCCTCTCCCCCGGAGGAGGTCCGGAACAAAAGTACAGAAATAGGACGTTTTCCCCTCGATTTCCAAGGAAAGCTTGTTAAATGCTTGACTAAAAGAAACTTGGGAAAGGAAGTTCATTTTTCTTGTCTTGGGAGATCAGACTTTATCAATCACCCCCTAATACCTTATGGCACAATTAATCTGAAAGCCCAGAAACTGGTTATTTCTTAGGCTGTGATAAGTTTTAAGTGCTTTAGCAAAGAAGCTAATGACTCAGGGAAAATCCGCAGGGAGGATCGGGGCAGTAGCATTTTGGTGGTAAATAAAGAACGCGAAAGGAAGGAGCTGTGGATGCCCGGCTTGGGGAGGGCGCTTCTCGCACCTGCTGCGTAGGCAGCCAGCCCTCCCTGGGTCTCTCTGCCTTGAGCCAAACTTGTTCGTTCCAGACTTTTCACCACCCTCTCCTGCCAGCTTTCTGTTTATGGCACAGGATTCACTGGCTTGTCTTTAGGGAGGTAAAGGAGGAATGGTACAAGAAAATAAAGTATTGATGCTTTTAAATATAAGGTTGCAGAAATTAAAACAAAATAAGGTTACAGAAATCTAACTTGGGGCTCCGAATAGGTTAGGAACTGTTGGTAGTTTAAAAAGTTGCATTAGTACCTTCCGTTTACAGGAAAACTAAACCCAGCGTTCCATTTAGGATAAGAATGGTCAGATCTTGTTGTAGACAAAGTTCTTAAGTCTAATGATAGCCAGAAAAAGACCACTTTTGTAAGGCTAAGCCACCATTAATAAAACCTAGGTGTCCCATAGATGTTTTGACTGAACAACTAAACGCTTTTGCACTTACTAAATTTTTGAAATGTGTTTATTTTTTAGGGGAAAAATGAGTTGAGATAGATTGTTTCCTCTAAAGAATACTGAGTGTATTGTTGAGATCATCAAATTATTCCAAAACCAAGGGTCTAACTCTAATCTAGGTCTAGGTCATGGGTGGGGAACCTGCTTTCTGATCCTAGGCCACTTGTGACCGTGGGTGTCCAAGTTTTACAGAACAGATCATTTTATTAAGGAGATTTGTTCTATGAAGTTTGGATTCAGTCAAAGGGCCATACTTGAAGTCATAGAGGGCCACATGTGGCCTTGAGTCTACAAGTTCTGCACCCCTTGACTCTAGGAACCTTAAAAAATATATATATTTTGATGACTGTGCTTTAGTAAAATTTTCTTTTCTAAGCCTTTGTATGTGATTTTCTAACATTGTTCTGAGTATGAGTACATAGGCTTCACCAAATTGCCACAGAAATTTGTGGGGCCCCCCCCAAAAAAAGGTTAAAGCCCCTAAAATGTTAATTCTAAACATTCTGTTTCTGTGAAGTACATACAAGCTGTCATAGTAGTCCTTGTTTTATAGATGGAGAAATCTTGTACATTCAGGTCTTCTTGTGTCTTATAGAACTAGTACAATTTAGTTTTATCTTTTGTTACCAGAAAACTTGAAATTGGTTTGGGAGCATATATGGTTATGTTTAACTATATATGTTTAAAAACACTGTTTAAGATGATCAAATCAGAATAATTTCTATTTCAGAAATCTGGAATTCAGTCTCTTAGAGGAAGTACCTTGTGTTTTTGAGTAGAATTGATTAGTTCAGGAACTAGTTTTAACATTTCTAATTATTGTGGGAGAACAGGCAGCTGAATATTTTTTCTTAGTTAATTTAGAACTAGAGGATTCAAATATTAATGGCAGTGTTTTTATAAATACGTATGTGTTTTACATTGAAGTGCTTTTTAATATGGAGACATTTAGAGAAACTTGAATACATATGTAAGATGAACAATCCAAAAATTAAAAGGGCTAGTCAGAGTTAAAAGTTTAGGGTAAAACAGGTACGCTAGTTTTTCTAAACTTTTAATGAATGGAATGTCCATAATGTTTTTCCAAAAAATAAACTGCCTTAAACTTAGAAATTGACAACAGAGTTTTTCAGACAAAAGTTAGTGAGTTATTAGACATTGTTATAGTTGTTACAGTATAATGAGTTGTTATAATATAATGAGTACTGCATTTGGAATCAGAGGACTTGAGTTTTGGAATACTGAGTCGTCATCTTAATTATCTGTGACCTTGGGAAAATTATTTCACATTTCTAAGTCTATTTTCTTATCTGCAGAGTGAGGTGGTTGGACTAGACCTTTAAGATTCTTTTCATCTCCAGATGCTGTGATCCTTTGTTTTAGGATGACATGAATTAGTCTTGATAAATTCCATCCCAGAATGTGTCAAGTTCAGGGAATTATGAGCCAGTGGGGCATTTGGCCATGTAATAGTGGAAATAATTTTCAACAGATCATATATTTCTAAAAGAGTTAGGACTTTTATCCGATAAACAGTATGGTAAATGTTGAGAAAAATAACTATAGCAGAAGTGCTTTCTGGCAGTCTGTTGTTGCAGGGACAATTTCTGTTCATGTGGTTAGAGCCAGCATTTATTTTTCCACAGTATTGTCCTTCTATTTCAACAGCACTCTTTGAATGAAGCAATAACTTTGATTCAAATGAAAAATTTAAGTCATCTTAGAAAGTGGTGACCTTTGCTCCGTGGACAAACATATCTACTCCCCAATTTACCCTATACCTGATCTTTTCGGTTTGCTATAAAAAGTATAGAGGCAGTATGGTGTAGTGGATAGAGCCTGGAAGACTTGGGACCAAGTCCCACTTCTGACAATCAGTGGTTATGTGACTCTAGGCAAGTCACTTAATCTCTTAGTGACTCAGTCAGCTCTCTAAAATTAAGTTGTAGAGAAGGTACCTGTCTGCATTGGCAGAGGAGGTTTCCTCTGTGGAAGTTCCCTAGATTAGTGAAATAACAGTCCCAGTCCCTATCCCCTCTTTTTATGGCACAGGACTATATTTCTTCTTTCTATGGCACAGGACTATATTTCTTAATTCGTTTGCACTTCTTACCAAGGACAAGTGGTCATTTGATTTCTTGTACTACAGGTCAGCCAGAGCTTTTGTAAAAGGATTCCAGAATCAAGTGAAATTCCTTTTCAGAAGGACTTTGAATCTTCATTCAGTGATAATACACATTTTCTTTCATGAATAAATCTCAAAGGCTCAGGATAAAAATAATCTCACTGTCCTAGATCTAGTCTTTTATAATTCCTAAAATGCAAGCTGTGTTATTCAGCACAAAACATAAAACCATTGCTCTTTTCAGCATAATCTTAAACTTGCTAGTCAGGGCTATGCTTTTAGATAACATGACATTACCTGATGATGATTGCAAATCTTCCTTTTCACCATTTCATTTTCTATAAAGAATTGATTTGGGATTGAGAAGAAGGAAAAAAGTATCGCCCATGGCTTTTGAAGTTTCAGTGACAGTCTTTGTTTTAGTGCTGCAAGGCTACTGTCATTTTTGTCTCAACCAAATAATGGGACAGGACTTTGTTTCTTCTCAGTAACTCTTTTTGGTTTCATTTCTAACAGATAATCCGTGTCCAATCACCAGAGGGGGTGAAGCGGATCACTGCAACAAAGAGAGAAACAGCTGCAACGTTTTTGAAAAAGGTATCTGTGACTTTGATGTTTACCTTTCAGCAGTTTATTTCTGCCTTCCATTCTTCCCCCCACTTCCACCCCCGTCCAGTCTCTTCACTTACTTCTCCCCCACCCCTGTGGTCATAATTGGGTCAGCATTCTGTAAAATCCTGGGCTTGGGTTTGTAGCAAAACTGCTGGGCACTTGGGATCTTACAAGAGAACTTGAAGGTATTAAAATATTTTTTGAAAAGTAAAAGATATTTAACCCAAACTATATTTCCATTTGTTGTTGCTATTTGTTACCTACCCACATGTTGGAAACGATTTGAATTATATGAATAAAAGAAGAAAGACCATAAAATAGTAACCACAAGGCTCAAAAGAGTCTTGCTGAAATTTAAAATTTACTTTTTGTTTTCTTAACCTGAGTAATAGACATTTATTAGCATTTTTTTAGAAGTGTGAGATGATACTGGTGCTCTGTATGAGATGTGTTCATAGACTATATAAAAGATTTGACTGAAGTGACTTACTAAAGAAAGGTTGTAGGGGAGAGAACTAGAAATATGAAGAATAAATTGAATTAATTATTCTTTCAAATTTTTGAGGTTATAAGATTGCCACAAGCATTGTAAGATTTGACTCTTACTTGCTAGAGGCTTTGATGTTCAGTTTCAGAAACAGAATTATCAAACACTGTGAAACGAGAAACATCAACATTTGCTTTTTTCCTGGGGGAAAACTAGAAGACAGACCTTGGAGTTCTTGACTTTGATTTGCTAGCAGAAGAGCTTGATTTATAATCTCAGTGCTTCCTCCTAGCAGTTTATGTTGCATCTTGCCTTTCTTAAGGAGAGTGCATACATAACAGCCCCAGCTGTTGATATTCTGGAGGGATTATATTGATGGGATGTGATTTGTGAGCATTGTTGTTTCTACTCTCTTCAGCAGACCATCATAGAGCACCTATTGGCCAGGTGAAATTTCCCAGAATTATTCATAAAAATAAAGGCAGAACTGGTCTGAAACGTGCTTTTAAAGTGCATCCCATCCTGTCCCTTCAAAAAAATTGCCTTAGGAAAAGTAAGGGTAGTAAGTATTATTAACTCTTCCTATTCTATCTGTGTCACCATTTTATAAATAATCTCATTGATTAATATAAATGTCTTGTCATCTAGTCCTTAATAGCATCATACTTGATAACATTGGATAACTAGTTTAATATTTTACTTTGTTTCACCTTGAGAATTTAATATTTCCAACTCTGGTTCTTAAAAATTTGTTGCATATATTTCATAGAATTGTAGAGGTCTTAGAGCTTTATTCAGGTCTTCCACACAGCTCATTAATCCCTTCTTTAACATTTCTGATATTGTTTACCTTTGACTTTGTTGAAAGTTGTTTTTTAAAAGCAAAATAAAGGACTGATTTAGAGTTGACCATGTGAAAGATGAAGTGTGATTCTTGTGTTTCTGTTATATGTCTTAAGGGCAACTGTTTAATATCAAGTCAGTCTGTTACAAGATGTTCTTTACATTAACTTGTTTTTTTTTAAATTCTTAAAAATCAATAAAATCAAGTTTCATTATCTACTTTGACTTGGTTTTTTGTTTTTGTTTTTTAATTTAGTGCATCCAGCTACATTTAAAAATATATTTTCAAAACTATGGAAAAAACAAAATCATCTTTAGAGACTTTTAAAAACACAAAACGAGAGAGAAGTAGCGCTAAGGTGTTTCCCTTCTTTCATTGTTTCTTTGCTCCATTCTGTCCTACAAATGGCTGCCAAAGTAATCTTCTTAGTGTGCAGCTTTTATCACGTATCACCACCACTAAGAAACCTGTGGTTCTCTGTTGTCTATTGAACAAACTACAACTCTGGACCCACCACAGTCTGATACTCAACTTTCCTTTCTAGCATAATCTGACAGTACTCCCCATTATCCACCTAAATTGGGCTACTCATCATTCCCTTGAATTTGTCCTACTTCTTTATTTCTTTGTTCTTTTGCTCTTACCATAGAATGTATTCCTCATCTCTTCCTGTTGAAATAATCCTCATCCTTTGAGATCCAGCTCAGGTATTACCTCCATTAGGAAACCTTCCATGATCTTTCATCCAACATTGTTTACTAGTTAAAAATATTTTCCTTATAACTCTCATAGAAGTTCAGAAAGCACCTATAAAACACTATATTAAATCAGGAATTATCTTTATTACTATTATTATTGTTTCTCTAGTAAACTTATAGTATGAAGATGACCCTGGATTCTTGAAGACTCTGCCAACAAATCACAAACTTTGGCAGGTCTTACTGAGCTGAAGAGATTCAAATAGGGCCTTGACAGTGGATTTTAGGACTGGTATCCAAGGCCCAGCCTAGCAGAATTTAAAGAAACTCATCACCAGGAGGTTGATTTTTGAGGAGAGGGGATGGAGGAGAGCATGAAAAGGATGGATGGGGGGCATGGCAGATCATTAGGAAGACATGTCTATTAACAAGCAGAAGATTGAAAATCTCTTTTTTGTAGTGGAGATGCCTACACTAATTAAATCATGAATACTTGAAATATTCAAGTATGACCCTTAATTTGTACATTTTCTATGCATTTATATTCTAATTTGTATTACAGTTACTTGTCTTGCCTTCCCTGTTAAATTATAAATTATTTGATGACAGAAACTGTTTTATTCATCTACCTTGTACATAGTAGATGCTTAATTAATATTGAATCAAATTGTGATTATATCTGTTGCTTTATATTTTCATTAAATTTATTTTTGCCATATTTTCTGTTGACAGTCTATATGTTTGTGCAAGGGGTTGGCTTCTTTCAAACTTAATTTCCTTACTCTAATTGACTCTAGAGTGAGCAGCATATATGTAGGAGGTACCACCTGTCTTTTCAGAGGGAATTCAGTTACTTAGGAACTACTCAGAAGTTAGCAAGATAATAATGAAGGATCCCATCCTGCAGAATATTCTGAACTTAAGAACTTAGAAAATCTGGGTGTGTTCTCGTGTGTGTGTGTTTGTGTGTGCCCGTGCGCGCATGCACATATATGTGTATGTGTTTATACCTTCTTGTTTTGGGTTTATTTTAGGTTGCAAAGGAGTTTGGCTTCCGGAATAATGGTTTCTCAGTTTACATCAATAGAAACAAGACAGGAGAGATAACAGCATCACCAAACAAATCCCTCAACCTGTTAAAAATTAAGTGAGTACTCAGTGGGGAGAATTTCTTGTGGCAAGTGTTGACTGCTTGAGGTAGATTCATTTGTAACTTATCTCCCCAAAGCAGTCTAGATACTTTCCTATTTATAGACCAGTATATGGGCTGTCATATTTCTTGCAAAGTGTTAAGCAGTCAAACTGAGTCTGCAATTACTGTAGAGCTAGATTTGATTGACTTGCAGTATTCTGAGAGGTATGTCATTGAGGGAAGAGATTTGTAGCCTAAGTGTACTGAGACTGGATAAGCTGCATACTCAGCTTCTTAGGAACAAAAGACCTTGAGTGTAGTTCTTTGGGAAGAAATCAAGTCAATTAACTTTATACCTGAAGACCTCCATTGTGTGTGAGTGCCAACAGTGTGGTTTCCACACAGCCTGCTATTTTTTTTTCAGGTATCAGAATCCTCTTGAAGACATTGCTTTCTTCTATAGCCAGAAGCCAATGCCAGTGGGGCCTCCCACTCTACAGTCCTCTTGTTCCACTGTTGCTCCACGATGGAGCAGGTTTTCTGGATGTACAGTAATCACATTTGTAGCCTGTAGAACCTTTAAGTTAGTACATTCTCAAGAGACTATGGATTCCAGAGATCTCCTCTTTGGAGCACTATGTGGCATGAATTCTGTGGCTCTCAGGTGTATGTTTGGTGTGTTACTATGTGACCGCCATTGTATGGGTCTAATCTGTCAAGATGCAGATGTTCTTTGATGGGCATTAAGATGTTTACAAAGATTTCTGAACACTCTACTTAGAAGAAGTACGTGATAGTTTAGTGCAAATTATAGACCTCTTTAGTCTTACGGTAGCACATAGTAGTTGCTTAATAAATGGTTTTGGATTGATCTGACATGTAACATTACTCTGACCACTGTCATTTCTCATATTATTAATTTGTTATCAGCAAACTTTATTATAATATTGCAAGACCCTGCTGTTTGGCCATTTGTTGAGTTGTATAAGTTACAAATTGTATAGTCGGCAATAATAAACCAAGGTAATAGTTGAATCTCAATGAAACATTCTCCAGAGCATCACTTTCCTTACTAGGGGCCATTTGGTTTATTCGCATATGCCTTCCTCTGATGGAACTAGCGCTCCTTCATAATGTTTGCCTATGTGTTTTCCAGAAACTGTTAATATTATGGCAGTTATTTAGTATCAGCCTTTTCTGTGTGCCAGACATACAAAGTGGAAATGCTTACTGCCCTCAAGGAACTCATATTCTGGTGAGGGGGACAACATGCAAACAGCTTTGTACATACAAAATATATACAGAAAAAAGAAAAGATAATCTTGGGGGAAGGTACTAGCAGTGGGAGGACCAGGAAAGGTTTTCTGAGGAGGCTAGAATTTGAGCTGAGCCTTAAAGGAAGCCAGGACAGTTAAAAGGCAGAGGTAAGAGCAGTCTTGGCATGCGAGATAGTGCAGAGGCACTGCCAGAGAAGGAAGCTTATGTGTGAGGAACAGGAAGTGATCAATGTCGGTGAAGTGTGGAGCTCTTGGGAAAGTTAGAAGGAAACCAGATTGTGAAGGGCTTTAGGTGACAGAAGATTTCATATATGATCCTGGAGGTCATAGGGAACCAATATATGCATTTCTGTTATTGGAAACGTTTGTGCTCCTTGACTTGTATAGACATATAGTGCATCTTAAGATCTGTCTTTTGAGTGAGGTCATCTTTTATCCTGTTCTCGCGTTGTGGTATTGGAGAGAGTGGGGAAAATGGGACTGTGTGTAGAGCAAAGAAGATGAAAAGAACTAATAATAATAGTAAATTGACTTAAAAGTTTCCAAACTATTTACAGCAACACTATAAAGCAGGTCCCAGTCTGTAGAAGAGTTAACTTAAACTTAGCCATCACAGGGTCATACAGGTAAACAGCAGAAATAGAATACAAGCCAAAGTCCTCTGAATCCAGATTCATGCAGTTTTTGGTTCTAAATACATAAAAATTAAGTATAATTGGTAAGTAGATTACACAGTAGAAGTGGATTGTCTTAATTTCTTAATTTCATACCCCATCTCTATATACCTGAAGTGCTTTGAGGTCCAGGAATTCCTAGGATGATTAAAATAAAGTGTTTTAGCAAAGGTAATTTTTATTTAGTACTAGATTATAGCAATTTTGAATTTAGAGTGTTAGTTGGGTCTTTTGGGTCACCAGTATAAAACTGTGCTAGAGAACATGTTTTACATTTAAAATGATCAAAATTTGCTAGTGTTTTTGTTTTTTGGAGTGTAGAATTAGAGACAACAAAGTAATTTTTTATTACATGTAAAACAAGAGGATACTAGCATAATGAAAACTGAGGCTTCATTATAATAGTTAACACAATTATTTGCTTATGTTAGAGGGCCCTACATATTTAGTTTGATTTTGTTCATAGGCTCACTAAATTGCTATTGATAAAAGTGTGTATTTGATATTTCTTCTTATTGAATAGACATGGCGATTTGTTGTTCCTGTTTCCCTCAACCCTTGCTGGACCCTCATCTGACATGGAAACTTCCTCCTCCCAAGCATTACGTGTTTGGGGAGCTCCCAATGTGGTAGAAGATGAGATTGATCAATACCTCAGCAAACAGGATGGAAAGATTTACAGGAACCGAGACCCACAACTGTGAGTGTTGAGTGTGATCAAATAGTTCACTTCTTTCTTCCTTATTTAAGCAATCTTAGTAGTTGTGTTTGTCCTTCATTGCCGAAGAAGACCATGCCATCAGAGAAATGAAGACATGACTTGCACTTGACTTTGTTTTCAGTGAGGGAAGGCTGTGCAGGTCACCAGCCTCACTTCTCCAGAGCCATCTCAAGCAATCTTAATAAAAGACAAATGAAAGGGGGAATTATAGGGATATATAAAGGGCCAATGTGGGCCAATAACCAATAAAGCTAGACATTGAAGTGTAAGTCTAAGTCTAATAAGTATCTAATGAAAAACTCATGTATTGAATTGGAGTAGTAATATCTAAATCATTGCTCAGATAAACTCACTTCAAATTTTGGTTAGTTTTCTCTCAGATACTCAAAATTTCTATAACATGCACTTTCAGAAGAAATTTGTTAAGTCCTGGGAAAGAGTTTGAAAAATGACCAAGGGAAGGAAGAAACTTTAAGTCATTCCTTAAGAATGATCACACTTAAGATCTACCTCTAAAAACTTACACTGAATTATTTAGGCAACAGAATGAGGCTTGAAAAGTTTGAAATGGGCAAAACTGAATTTTTTGCCAAAAAGTTAGGACTGTAGTTTGGATTTGTAAGTAGGATAGTTCTTCCACTTTGAATTTTTCGTTGCTCAAGAGATCTCTTATTCTCTAAATGTTTATATAAATTACATGATTATGTAAAATGTATATGCACTCATACACATATTTAGTTTTAAGAGATCAAACAGAAGAAATCTCTTAGTTTACATTCAAAGATAGGAACTTATCTCTGAGAGAAGTCGTTTGTCTGTTGTACTGACTCTTTTTAACTATATAAATTTGTCAGTATGATGTAGTGCTGACATTGAAGCATTGAGATTTCAGATGCTGTATCAGCAACTTTGATTTCTTAGAATAAAGAACCACAAGTGGGACTCAGTTATAGTTGGCTTTTATCCATGTCTTAGCTATAACCATTAGCAGCATTCCTCCATTTGGGTTTCCTCCTAGGAACCCATTACTGACTTTCCTTTTATTACCTGTAGCTTTCTTGGAATCTTTTCAAACTGGAATGTGCGTGTGTTTTTTAAACTTGGACATGTTATCAATAGGAAATTATGTAGTAGAAGACATAGAGGTGATAGGAGGGTAAGGATGCACTGGTATGGAGCATGGCATTTATAATTGATTTTTCCAACGTAATGATCAGTTTTGCTCAATGTTTTTTCTTCTTTTAATTTCTTTTTTAAAAATTTTTTGTTAAAAGGGAGTGACTTTCCTGGAATAGAGAAGGATATGGAAGAAATTTAAGTGAAATCAATATAAAACACATCGATAAAAATCTTTAATAAAGAAATTAAGCAGAAAAAAAAGATGCTTTTAAACAGTTCTGAAGCAGTCTACATAATCATGTTTTAAGTGATATATATTTTTTTAATGTGTAAAATGGTAGTAGGCATCAATCAGAAAAACTAATCTATGTTAATTTTTTTGGCCTATGATATTCCTAGTTGCCGACATGGTCCTTTGGGAAAATGTGTGCACTGTGTACCTCTCGAGGTAAGAATTTTTATGAGAGAGAGTGTATGTATGTATGTATGTATGTATGCATATATGTGTGTGTGTGCATATATTTTAGTTGGTTGATGGCCTTTTTCATAGAACTGTTGAAATACTTTCTCTAAATCTCTCCTTGATCAGTAGTAGCAATTTGAAGAACTTAACGTATTTATTGCCTTGGGCCTCATAGTCCCACCAGTATGAGCTGCAGAAACAGGATGAGTCCTTATTTATGGTAGTGACCTTCTCTGTGGATTATGTATGGTTAAAGCATTTGTTTTACTGTGATAAAGAGACACCATTTACAATAGACTCCCCAGCCAATCCTTTTAAAAAACTGACACAAAGCTGTGCTTGTCAGTTTTTATGCTTGTCATAGTATTGATTTACTTCTGCCCTGAATCTTGGATCTCTTCTACCAATTTGCCCTGTTGAGATTAAGAGTTTTCATGATAATGCTGACTGGTAACTAGGAGCCCTGAATTTATAGCAAGACCACTCTGATTTTCCGGATGGGCTTACCTGACTTCTTGTGGCACTTTTTTGTAAAGTTCTTCCTTGAATTGGTGACTTCTTTCCAGGGAGAAAATCTGTAGGATTTTGAACAGTGGTAAATTGAAAGGATGCATCCACTTTTTTCCCGTATTTTTCTGTCACTAGTGCCTGGTTTACAGAGGGAGCACATGCTGCTATTTTTCTGTAAGCAGTTGAATCCAGTTTGCTTGTTTTTCAGTAACCAGCATGTTTTCAGACAGGTGCATAACCAGACTCTCTTCATATTTGCATTTTGACAGCCATTTGATGAAGATTACTTGAACCATCTTGAACCTCCTGTGAAGCATATGTCCTTCCATGCCTACATTCGAAAACTGACCGGAGGGGCTGATAAGTAAGCAGTTAGACTACAGTAATTGCATCTTAACAGAAAGGAATGCCTTTTTGTTTTGCTGGCAGTCACCTCATGATTGCCACCATGTATAGGAATGATAAAAACAGGGTTAATTTAGTTTGTCATATGGGAAGAATCCCTCAAATTAGGAAGAAAAAAGTTAGGTGATTGTCAATTAGCTAACTAGTGTTGGATGGCTCTGAAGGTCAATAGAAGTGTCTGAGGGTCTGTGTGGCATATAGACAGCATAGGACGGGGGAATCAGGAAGACTTGAGTTTGAATCCTACCTCCATTGTGTACTAGCTGCTTGACACCGTGCAAATCACATAACCTCTCTGGGCTTCAGTGACATGGAGGTATATTGATGGCCTCTGTGGTCCTTTCCAGGTGTATATGATTCTGTGCTTCTGGTTCTAGAATTAGATACCCAAAATAATGACCACTGGGGAATCCTAGTGGATAATTTTAGTGATCTTATCAGACTCCTGGGTGCACGGCCTAAAAAGGATAGATGAGGACACCAGAGTTTTGTGTAGTCTAAGACCACTCTACTGTGGAAACATATCCAGGATGGTTTTGGCTCATGCATTTCTCTGCCTTTACTACCTCTGTTCTGATTTTTGGTTGTGAGAGTCATGGAACTTTGACAGTTGGTGTTGCAAACACTTTTTCTCACTAATTAGACATCAAGATGGAAATAAAAATGGAGCCCTAGCCAAAATTGAGTTTGGTGGTGTCAGAGAAAGGGTTAAGTTTAAAACATTTTGATCTGGCCCGTCTCAGACATTACCTGTGGGATTTTCTTCTTTGTGCTGAAGACACACCTATCAAACAAGTGAATTTCACCTTGGTCCTTTAACATTCTTGTTAATATAGAAAGGCTAGGCAGTGACTGAACTCAAATTAACATTTAGTGAAGAAAGCATTGTCCATTGGATTGTAGCTTTTGCTCTGACAAGCAATTGGTATCTTGGAACACTTTTCCTTGAGTCTGTTTTAGAGGGAAAATAGAATCTTTAACTTATACTTGCATACCAAGAAACTCTGTAGATTGCCATAATAAAAGCAGGAAGGGAGATTTACTTAGTGGGACTTGCGCTTTGTAAGGATTTTATTAATTAGAGAGAGGGGCAGTGGCATGTTCATGTGATGGACCATAAACATTTTTTTTTTTTGTCCATAGAGATGGTATGATGAAAATCTGTTGGAATAATTGAGGCATTTATTGTGACATTATCTGGAAAAATAGTCTTCATGGCTAAAAGTATACATTTATCTCTCAGTTGCTGATATGCTGACTTATTGTTGATTATGAAAATAGAGTAATTATACTGTTATGTTTGCTTGTGTATTTATAATACTTTACCCTTAAGAAAACTGGCATCCTATAATGGAGTCACTTGTTCAGATTCAAAAAAGCCAGTCAGTGATAGAATCAGGCATATAACTCTTATTTTCTTGGTTGTAGCTCTAAACTTTATTTTCGGCAAATAGAAGAATTTTGTGTTTAATTGAACTAAGATATATTTTCCCCAAATATTACTTGTGTATTTTTCTTGAATTATTTAAATGACTGAGATAGGTAATTTATAAGTATTAGCTGATAACTGATGAAACTCATTAAAATAGCTTTGGAAAATTTTTAGAAGATAATATAGTATAGCTAAAGAAGTAGATGTTAAACAGTGTTTTTGAAAATATTCATAGATGTTAGTGACAATAGATTGGTGATGGCAATAAAATATTGGGTTTTTATGATAAAATTATTTTTTCTCTGTTGAATCCTAATGAACAGAAGCTCATTTTTCAAATGTGCTACAATTTTAGCTTTTTGTAATAGAATCATTTTTAGCACATGCTTCCTGCTCCTGCCTGCCAGATGTTTAGCTCCTTAGAGAGGATTCTGTTCATGAAATATAAGGTATTTAACATATTCTTTTGCATCTCTCTCTGCTCTCCCCAGGCCACATTTTGATATTTAATTAAAGCTGCTTTTTATTTAGGGGGAAATTTGTTGCCCTGGAGAATATCAGCTGCAAGATTAAATCTGGTTGTGAGGGACATCTTCCATGGCCTAATGGCATTTGTACCAAGTGCCAGCCAAGTGCCATCACACTGAATAGACAGGTGAGTTGTTACATTGTAATAGAGAAGACTTTGAGAAAAGTGTCTCTTAAGCACCTACTGCATAGGCAATAAGTATAAAAGACATTTTGTGATTGATTGGTTTGTTGACTATTCCAAGGTCATCAGATAAAACAGAAATTTCAGCTCTTGAGGGGAGAGGATCTCGGGCTGCAGGTTTTCCTTTTTCATTGCACAGTGTAGTACGGTATTCTCTTTTACTTGATGTCTAAAATATCACTGTTGTTTGTGCTATACTCTGTGCAGTAGAGACTGGCAGGCTATAGTCCTAGTTTGATTCCCTCTAAGATAAGACTGTTAACAATCTCTTCCTATTTGGTGCTTCTGAGTGCTTAGCAAAAGGTAAGTTTTGTATAACTCACAACAGAGAAGTGACTCAAGGATATGGTAAAAGTTGAAAACCAAATAGAAAGCAAATCAGAATATTCTGTATTCATTCTTTACACCCTAAATTAGAATACTCTGCTATGCAGCTTTTCCTCCTTGTCTCTCTTGTGACTTTCCTCTCCTTTTTTCCCCCAACTTTCCTAAGCATTGTGTATTTTATTTTCCATAAAAGTTATTTGAGCCAGCATTTTAATAAATTATACTTTAAGACAGAGGTTCTTAACCTGGGACCCATGAACTCTTAAAACATATATTTATAATTATTTCAGTGTAATTGATTTCCTTTATAATCTTAGGTATCTTAGTACATTCCGAGAAGGATCCCTAGCCTGCACCAGCTTCCCAAAGGGGGCCACGACAAAAGAAAGGTTAAGAACTCTTGCTGTAAGATGAATTTGAGTTTTTTTAATGATAGTATTCCTCTAAGACTCTGGGCAAGAGTTTATCCTTTACTGTTATCTTGGTTTGGATGTTTAAAAAGTGTATTGATCTGTTTTAAGTCTCTTTAGTCCCATCACTGTTCCTGAAGCAGTCTTAGTATTTAAAGCTTCCTATTGTCCATTCATTTTGACACATCTTTTTTCCAGATATTTATTAGTTTTATTGATACTTATTTTTTATTAATGTTAATTTTTGGTCATGCTTCTCCATAAAATAGTATAAGTAGGAAATAGAGTTATAAATGGATTAATCTAGGAAAATAAATTATTTGCATACTATGACTTTTGTGAATCTCTTGGAATTAAAGTCATCCTGGTGAGTCTGGTTCATTTGTTTCACAGAAATATCGGCATGTAGACAACATCATGTTTGAGAATCACACAGTTGCTGATCGTTTCCTTGACTTCTGGAGAAAGACTGGGAACCAGCATTTTGGGTACTTGTATGGACGGTATACAGAGCATAAAGACATTCCTCTTGGCATTAGGGCTGAAGTTGCTGCCATTTATGAACCTCCTCAGGTACAAACAAACAAACAAAAATCTACAGGATTTGATAATTCATTGTCATCCTTTTTTGTGGAACTGAAAGAAATCAAATTTCACCTGCATTTTCCTATTCCTGAAGGCTGTTTGAATGCTGTTTTCAGTTAGAATTTCTAAATTTTTATGCTAAAAGTCTTCATTTGAATTGTTAATGCTTCCCCTCTTCCCCATTTCAGTTAAGACCATAGTCCTGTTCACAAAATATGGCTTCCAAAGATGTGTACATTCATTCAACTTTGGGGTGGAGCTGGAAGCATCTATAGCATATTGGGTTCTGTTCCCATTGACCTCATTGCTTGTCATGATGCTGGGGTACTGAGAATTTGATAGTTCTACAGTGGTACAGTGTATACTGCTAGAAAAGGACCTACAGTTTACAGACCATTTGCTCCTTAGGCCTCATCTTGCCTGTGGATGCAATGTAAGATGAGCTTTGGATGCTCAGACTTTGTTAGACATGACCTGTCTTTTTATCTGATTTTTCTAAAGCATTTCATTCATAGTTCCAAAGCAGGAAATCTAGCCAATAGTATTTACTATAGAATGTAGTTTTTAAAGAACAGTATTAACTGCAGAATGTATATGGCCACCAGTTGGAACATTGGAATTCTTTGGTTGCCACATATGTGTCATGTTTGTCTAGTAATATTATGAAATGAAATGAAATCCCACAGTGTATTTGAGAACATAGTGTAGGGTATTGTGGGTCTTTTTTTTCTTTTTATGATGATCCATTATTTTGTGAAAGAGTCACTAGGTGGCAATGGAGACACTACTTAAGAAGCTTGGTTACTTTCAGTTTAGATCACATATTATACCATCTTGAGAAATTCCAGATTTGTAGAATATTTATCTGGAGCTATTTGTCATAAACCATTAAAGTTTTAAAACATTCTTTTAAAAAGTAACAGTTTTTAGGGACAGTTTAATGAAATGTCATGTTATATTTTATGAAATATTAAATTGTGTTACATTAAAATCATTTATATTTTTAAAAAAGTAACAGTTTTAGGAACATTTACTTGTAACTTTTTCCTAAGTTAAAATGACTCACCCACATTCAGCTTAGTGGAGTAGAATGATCAAGTCTCTAATTTGGAGATCTGAAGGTTGGAACAGTTGACCTTCAGCAACCCTTGAGCTCATTAGGAGTTGAAGCTCATGCTGCCACATGTCATTAAACAAGTACTTTTCTCTAGATTGGTAATAAAGTCTTGATTTGACCTGTGCCCTAGAGGTATTAATGATCTCCATATGGGGGATATTCAGACCAACATAACAGTACTTTTGTTGGTTTGCCAGAATTTGACTCATTTACAAGGATATATTCAATTAGCATAACTCAATTTTGGGATTAATTTTGCCTTCCCACTCCTGCAAGGGGAGCTCTGTTAGGTATAATTCTTATTCTTAATGAACTACAAAATACATTTAAGTGAAGATTAAAGTTCTTCAGTAAACTTCTTGACTACCAGGAAATAGGAGAGTTGATGTTCTTTGATCAGTTTGTATGTCTTTTTATATTTCATATGAATAAACTCATATCTAGAACACATAAGGGTAAGTTAATTTGTCATAGAACTAAATCTCCTGGCTACTCTGGTGTAATAAATAAAGTACATACTTTATGGATCCTTTTGAATTTTTCTGTATTGATATCGTCTCTTTTTCTCTCCTACATAATATTTTGTATTCTTTTACCTTTCAATATACTTTTAATGGCAAAGTGGCTATTAAGCTAAATGTTATTTTTAAATAAACCACACAAGTATTTTTTCAGGCTATTGTCTCAGGGTTTTTTCTTATTTGTCTTACCACTTGCCACTGGCTTTAATTTTGCTCTTGGCTTCAGTTGCTTCTGAAATGAACAAACCCATCATTTGGAACAGGATTAAACTCCAAAAAATTACATTTTTCAAGGGGGGAAAAAGTAAGGACAGCCTTCCATTAGTCTTTAGTGACAGTATACTTTAAAAAAGGAGCTTTTATTGTAAACCTAAACCAGTATAAACATTCTGCTTTCATTTGTTTCTGCTTCTTTCTCAGCAAAGCTATATGCTTTGCAGATTTGGGAAAGCCTGTGTTTTCACTTGGTTGCTTAGATTTCTTTTTCTGCCTGAAAATTCATCTTTTCATCATATTTGCAGGTCTGTACATTCTAACAAGAGATGAAAGTGAAGAGGACACCCTTGATTCCGGGTATCAGCCCAGTGGTTACTCTACAATGTATACTCTTTTTCTAATTTTCCCACAGATCGGTACACAGAACAGCCTGGAGCTCCTTGAAGATCCCAAAGCTGAAGTAGTAGATGAGATTGCTGCCAAACTTGGCTTGAGAAAGGTATTGGAGCCTTCTGTCAGTTCGTCTGCAGGAAGGAATGTTAGGGTATTGTATTGGATGAATGGCAGGCAGGAGGGGATTTGTCTCATCTGGGATCAATTCTCCCCAGCTGCACAAGGTCAGTTGCAGACCTGACACATTTTGAAGCCTCATTTGTGTTTATTGGGCGCCAATAGCTTTTATACTTTTTGGCCTTAAAGTGAAATAGGAACATTTCCTTGAGCATAAAAAGATCCAAATGCCAGAGCTGTTGTACTTTTAAGCCCTCAGCCACCCTTCATTAAAGAGCAGTAGAAGGAAGACCCTTTCTTTTCTGTCTTTGGCAGGAGTGGTATTCCTGAAGTAGGATGACATTGCTACTCTGGTGCAGTTCCCTGTCCTGATTTCTCTTTTTGTGGAGTTTTGTATGTAGTTTTTGAGGTACTACAACCCTCCAAGATCAAATCCCTCAAAGTTGTTCATTCTTTTCCCTGTGGTTGTGGTTCCAGTTTAGTTGTCATTGGATTTTCTGTTTAGAAGTCTGAGGAGACAAGTCTTGTAGTGTTTTACTTAGATTAGTCAGAAGAGAAAGCAAGAGGAGAATATTGCCTTTGGTTTGCTTACACTAAACCTTTGTAAGGTTGTCGGGGTTCTGTGGACATGTGTGAAATGTATGCATAAACATGAAATTGACGTGTGGTGCAGTGGTGAGAACACTGAACTCCAAATCCCTGCTGGACCACTTTACCTTCATGACATTGGACAAGTGACATAACCTTTCTGGCCTCCATTTTTTCATTTGTAAAATGAGGGGATTGGACTAGATACCCTTAGGAGTCCCTTCCATCTCTAGGTCTGTGAGCTTGTGACCTAACAAAATTTAAATGTCAGCGAACTTGTAAATCTGACCTAGCAGAGTTCAAACATCAGGACGTGTAAGTCAGATTTTTATTCTTCATATTTTTGGATCAGTCTTAGCTGGTAGTGGAAATCAGGTTCTTAAAAATTTAGGAGGAAACCTAAAATGATTTCAAACCTAAAGTAAAGATCTTTGTGCCAAAGTTGTATCTTCTCAAGGTTCTATCTATCTCTTCCAGCTATCTTCTCTTGAAAGAGAAATTAGTATTTTGTGTCAGTTTCTTCCACAAAACTATTAAGGGAAAACAGAACAAGTACTTAAGTGCCTACTTTGTGCTAGGTACGATACTTTACAAATACCTTATTATATTGATAACTAACTGATAATCATCATAGCCCCTTTTAATTTTTAAGTCCTTTCTCAAAGAGACTGAATTCCTAATTTGGCTTTTATGGTATTTCTTTACTGCTTAACCAAACTTGTGCCATAAGCTTTATTTTTCGTTGTTACCAGCCTTCTCCAGTTCATTTTTTTAAAAAGATATTTCAGATCCAGATTTAAAATCTTTCCTGATCCTGAGATCTTGATCTTCCAACTTGAATTCCACTGCATTATTGTTTGTTTCTGAATTAATACTTTGCTATAGCCTGCTTACTCCATTCCTAGACTTCTTTTGGACTAAGTCTTTTAGCCTAAATTTCCACCTCTCCACTCCTTTCCTTGAGCAACTTTTTGAAAGGTCTGGCAAGCAAAGTTAGTCATGTTGAACTCAGGTGGCCATGTTACATCAGCTGTGGCAAATGATACTAAATGTTCCCCAAGTAATTGGTCTTTGGTAGTGGTGGTGGTACTGGGTGGGGGTGCGTATGTGTTGGTATGTATGTCTGTATCTTTTTGTAAGAGATGAAAAAGTGTTCTCTTCAGCTTCCCCTCACTCTCGGTTGATGGATATGACTAGAGTGCTTTAGCTGGGAAAGGGATAGTCCAGTAAATTTTACATGACTTTTTCCTAATCCTTGTTTAAGACTTCTAAGATGTAATTGGGACACCAGCATCCTTTATACTTTGTTCTTTCATCCCTCCCTTATTCCCCCTATCCCTCCTTCCCTTTCTCCCTCTCTCTGACTTGCTTACCTTCTAGATAGGAATGAGTAAAAGTTGGCCCTAAGAGGAGTCTGGTATTCTTTGTTATTTGCGATAAATATAATCTTTAAGGTTATGAGAAAACTAATTTTTAAAGATTCAGAATTGAAGATAGTGTTTTCTTCATATAATTGTTGACACTTAGAAGCATTCTTTCCTAGATCCAAGAGTTCCTCCTAATTTTGTGACTACTAGGAGCTGTTCCTTGGTTGAAGAGGCTGATCAGGTTATTGTACCTAGAATTCTTTCCATGATCAAATCCCACAAGAAAATAGAAACTTTGTCCTCCCTCCTGGCAGAAATAAAGAAGCATGGTGAAGTGCAAAGAGAGACCCAAGTTCAAATTCTGATCAGATCACTTTTTGTGTGACCTTGGATATGTCAATTATCTGTGCCTCAGTTTCCTCATCTGTAAAATAGAGATAATGCTGATGATCCTATTGTGCTACCTATCTCTCACGGTTATTTTGGAGAAGTACTTTGTAAATCTTAAAGCGTTATGTAAGTGTGTGAAATACTGTTATTTCTTTCCAGTCTTTTTGATTCCATGGGACATGAGGTTTTATTTGTTTATCTATCAAATAGAAACCCCATGCCAGCCCAGAAAAATCAGTTTTGAGAGAAAGAAGAATATGTTCAATGGAGGGTCAGGGTTAATGTCACCTAATAGTATCTCCTGGGGCAGTCTACTTCTGAAATAAAATGAGGGAACCCAGAAGCCAATGAATCATATATTTTAAGCTAGACAGAAACTAATCTTCAATTATTGCTTGCTCTGTACTAGTACAAAATATGTGGGGAGTATTAGCATCCAGGTCAGATGCTCTGTTCTTGTGCACAGCCTAAATTCATTCCATCCTCTTCATACCCAAAGTATGCGGCAGCTGTTTTCTTTCTCAGCATCTCTCTCCACCACTCCTGTGCTCTCATGCCAAGTTCCCAAATGCACTTCCAAAGTTTCCAGGCTCCACATTCAATCACTTTCACCCCATTATTGCTGCCCAGGTTCTCAGTCTCCCATTTACTCCCAGACCACTCCGCTCCTCTTATGTCATGTCCTAAAATGCACTGTGGAACTTTTCAGGTTCCACATCCAACCACTTTTGCTCCATTGTAACTGCTCAAGAGAGCCTCACACTTGCTCTTAGGCATTCCCACATATGTACCTTGATTGCAGCCACTAACTCTCCTTCCACACTTAGGTCCCATTAGGCCTCCAAACCACCTTGACATACACCAGTTCTTTTTCTACTTCTTATGCTCCTGATTACCCCCAATGGAAATGCAGTCAATTGTTCTCTTTTGTGACTAACTTCATAGTGTCACAAGGGGAAGAAATCTTCCCACAGTAGGGCTGTGCTTGTTTCCATCTTCCTCTTTCAGTTCTACAGTATCCCAAGCTCTTGTTAGGCATAGGCATAGGCAAAGGGTGTGATCTTTGAAAAGAGTATATGTAATTCTCAGAATGAAAAGAGTGAAGAAGAGAAATGAAAAACAGAACTTGACAGTAACATGGCTGAATTAAAATGCATAATCTCAGGTCTTCTAAAGTGAGAGTTGAATTCTATGATAGATTCTGATTCAGGAAGCTTTCTGGACAGAATGTTTTGGTGACCAAATTGATGGTGCAAGATAGTGCAAGGAAAGGTTCTGCTCCCAAGTGAATTCCTAGTGATGCACTACTGTTGCCTGACAGAAATTCAGCTTACATTGAAAGAATTTTATGGTATAAAATTCATAGGTCTTCTGGTTTAAGTAAGTACAAGCCCAAAACATTGTGGACTGGTAAGATAAGATTTTTTTCTTTTAGAGAGACATCCAAAAAGTGTATATTTTCTCTCTTATTAAGGTTGGCTGGATATTTACAGACTTAGTCTCAGAAGATACCCGAAAGGGTACTGTCCGATATAGCCGCAACAAGGTAAGGAAAAAGCATGGTTAAATGAAAAATTTCTGCTGTTTTTAGTTTAATCAACTATTTTAGACTAGAAATTTTTGTAATAAACCAGTTTTATTTTGTATTGACGATGGTACATTTACAATTCTTCACTGAGTTTCATATTAAATTATTTTCAAAAGAGTCCCTGTGAAAAATTAGGGCTGGAGTCATTGACCCTCCTGATATTAGTGACTTGTGATTCATTTTTTCTTAATAAGTACATTTTATCTGTGTGTTCATGGGAGATACTGTATGCTGTTTCAGAGTAACAGTTCTGGATAGTTGGTTTCAGCGAATGTCTACTATATCTGAGGCATTGTGCTTCATGCAGGGGACATAAAAGTGAAATCAGACAGTGCCCCTAAGGATCTAGCAAATATTAGATTAGATATAGACACAAGTAGCTACAGTGTACATTAGAATATGCATTGTGCCATTTATGTAGATGATTACTAAATGGTGGTTGAATTGGATTGAATTTTGTCTAACATTCAGACATTACTGTCTTGCATTGCATTCTGTTGAAATGAAAAGGAAATGGGAATTCATTCTTGTTTGGGTTTTTCTCTTCTAGGATACATATTTTCTGAGTTCAGAAGAATGTATAACTGCAGGAAATTTCCAGAATAAGCATCCCAACATATGCCGACTTTCTCCAGATGGTCATTTTGGATCCAAATTTGTAACTGCAGTAGCTACAGGTATAAACTGGTTCAAAGTCAAATTTGTAATACCATTATTTTGTTTGTGTTTTGTGTATTTAAATGCATTCATCTTATACCTTTAAGAAGTTCTTTATGCTTAACTGGCATGGTCCTAATCCATTCTTATAATGGGCCAGTGAGGGACAGAGGAGACAGTTGTTAGTCCCCATTTGCCTGTCAAGCAAGACTCAACACAAGAAAATGACCTTATTGGAGTCAACCTCACAACTAATGGCAGATGTGGGAATCCAACCTAGTCTCATGGCCCAGAGCTGTCTCCATTAGACCGTTGCTTTTGGCAAATTAATTTTTGGTTCCCTTGGGTCTGTATACATTTCTCCCCACTCCCTGAAACAAGAATGTGAAGTCCAGCTGTGTGGGAGAATGGTAATTTGTTGTTTCCCAATGCTGCTGAAATTTGCCTGACCACCCCAGTAGCAGGAGGCATTCTCACTCATTCCTGTAGTGGCCCATGAAAAATGCATGTTGAGGAAAACTAATGCTTTTGTTCTGTGTTCTAGTTTGTTCCTTTTGTTTTTCTGAATGTAATGGCCATTCTGAGGTGCCATTTCCATAAAACTTCTTTAGGAGCAAAGAGGTTTTTTGTTGTACATATAACATGTATATCTAAACTTTCTCCATGTCTCTGTACATTCTCTCTCTCTCTCTCTCTCTCTCTCTCTCTCTCTCTCTCTCTCTCTCTCTCTCTCTCTCTCTCTCTCTCTCTCTCCCTCTCTCCCTCTCTCTCTCTCTCTCTCTCTCTCTCTCTCTCTCTCTCTCTCTCTCTCCTCTCTCCCTCTCTCCCTCTCTCCCTCTCTCCCTCTCTCCCTCTCCCTTTCTCTCTCTCTTTCTCTCTCTCTGTAAATTTATGGTAGCATTATAAAAAAATATAGCCTGTAAGAGGTATTGTGAAAAGTCTTCCAAAAAGTCTTGAGATGCTGCATAGAAAAGAGCAGTAAGTACAGAGCACCATCTGTTTCGAGATGAATTGAAATTTGAATTGGAGACCTAATTGACAAAACCATCAATCAATATTTATGGAGTGCCATTCTCTACTGGGTACTCATTTGCAGTAGGTATTGTGGGGGGTTTCAGAGGGGGCAGACATCATCTCTACCTTCCTAGAGCTTGTTCTAGTTCAGTTCATTTAATTTTAATTCTCCTTACATGGAACTGGAATAGATTGAGGATATCTGTGACTTAACAGATACAAAATTTATAAACAACTCATTCATACAAACAACTATTTCTGGCATACCTTTTCTTTCCACCCAGCTGCTGCCCTGTCTTGGGAACCATCATGAGAAAGAATAGAGCTCTTAGAGGTGATTCCTGAGTACTCACATGTTGGGGAGGGAGGAACATGTTAGAAACGAGCACTCTTAGGGAGAGAGAGCTGAGGTGGTGATGGCTCTTGGCCCTCAGTATTTTCTTCCGTATTGTCTTGGGTGATTCCATTGAAATTGTACTTATTAGAAATTCATTTGGCTTAATAACATCCTCTTTATTTTAATTTTCATTTTAAAAGTTTTGATTGTAATCTTTTGTTTTTTATCATTTTCATTTTCAAGTTTGTTCCTAGCTCCTCCCTGATCCAGAGGGCGTCCTTTGTCCAAAGAGGAAATTAGTTCATTAAACTAGCATACCCACATATAGTATATGCATCGTTTCACACCTGTTGCTCCCACTTCTGCAAAAAAGAAAAGTGTACTTTTTCCCTTCTTCAGGGCCAAACTTAATCATTAGAATTCAGATTTTCTTTCCCTCCTCTATTGGTGCAGTGGATAGAGCACCAGAGCAGGAGTCAGGAGGACCTGAGTTCAAATATCACCTCAGACACCTGACACTCACTAGCTGTGTGACCTTGGGCAAGTCACTTAACCCCAGTTGCCTCATCCTGGGTCATCTCCAGTCATCCTGATGGAACATCTGGTCACTGGATTCAGATGGGTCTGGAGGAGAAGTAAGGCTGGTGATCTGCACAGCCCACCTTCACTCAAAACAAAGTCAAGTGCAAGTCATGTCATTATTTCTGTGATGGCATGGTTGTCTTCGGCAGTGAAGGACGAACACACATTTTTGTCATTTGTATATTTTTTTTTTACTGGTTCTGCTTCCCTGCACCAATTCCAGTCTTCCCCTGTACTCTTCATATTTGTTATTTCTTACACTGCAGTAATACTCCATTACATTCATGCACCACAGTTTGTTTGTTTCCCAGTAGATTTGTCTTTAAAAATACAAATGCCACTGAGTGGCTAAGGGGCTTACAGTGATCCACACATTTGTATGAATTAGTTCAATCAGATTACCTTTATTCGATACCTGGCATAATTCAACTTCCCTGAGGGAGTAGCAATTTTGATTGAGTAGAGAGGAAGTGGGAAATTTTGAAGCACAGAGCCTTTTGGAGGGATGAGGAACTTGGAAGTTAGAGACCTTTCTACTGTGAGTATTGGGGAGCTGGGAAGAGATACATGAAAAGAGAGGAGGGGAGGAGTAGAGAAAGGTAGGAAGGATACTAGAGGTAGAGTTGGCTTTTTAAAAATTTTGCCTTGAGCCACAAAGAAAAGGAAAGGATCTTTTTCCTCCTTTTGCTCCATGTATGCCTTCTTCCACGGCTCCTATTAGTGCCATTAGAATTATAGTCCTGTTCCATTATAGGCTAAATATACTCTTGTGAGCCAGCCTGAGAACCTAATAATCATTTATAACTTATTTTCTGTCAGATAGAAAATCTTCTATCTACCAGCTAAGGTCCTGAGGTCTGAAAAACCAATTTATAATACAACTCTCTTCTGAGTTGGAAACCATATACCTTCTCTTCTTAAGAGACAGGAAAAAAATTGGACTTGCTGTCAGGAGTTTGGGTTTGAGTCGCAACACTTGACAAGTCATTTAACCTTTAGCCTCCATTTCCTCATTATAAAATGGATACTCTAATAAATGTAATACTTATCTCACAGGGTGATTGTGCATAGTGTCGTTCTTTGTAAGCTGCAAAGCACATACATATTACTGTATGTTTATTACTGGACTACCCTGCTCTGAGTGATTGATATTCTTAATATTTCATTCCTTATATCTCTAGATGTTTGATAGACATTTGACAAAAGCTAGGTATCAATTCTAAAAGTATAGATTTGAGAAGGTCCTTTAGTTTACCATTGGACCTGCCTCAAAGGATTAATGCTCATAATGTGATGGTCTGTGCTTTTCTGTTTGATGTGGATTAATTTTCTTATTATACTTCTCATTAGTATTATATTCAAAATAAAATTGTTCTTTCCACTAATTTAATGAGGGTTTTATTTTTTATTTTAATAAATGTCCAACAGAGTGGGTGAATCCCAGTCGATAGACTTAAGTGGCTTAGATTGTAAAGGGGATAAATTTCCATTGGTCACCTTGACTGCCCTTTCTCTGGCCATATTCAGAATACCTTCTGCTTGAGCCATTCAGTGGTAGAAGAGCTTTCTTCAGTGAATTTGAGTGATCTCATAGAGCCAGAGAGCAGCTTCTAAGGCCAGAGTTAGAATTCTGTGTTCTCAGTTTAAATTTCTTTGACTCTTCACTGAATGGCACAAACGGGTTGCTCAAAATATTTTAGAATCTACTTTTTTTTTGTTTTATTTATTTTTGGTGGTGATTATTTTGCTTTTACTTTTTTGGTCACCTAAAGCAGTAGTTAAAATTGTGTCTAGAAAAGGGAAATTAGAGGCCTCAGAGCCAAAAGTGAGCTTTAGATAACAATCTAGATTGGAAGGGTAGATGTTAATCACATAGTTCAGCTGCAGATTCAGTGGTGTAGCTTCTTAAAAGAATGCAGCTATGTAATAGATAAAATAAAATCTCACTACTCTATAACACTTCTTGTTCTATAAGTTATTTTCCTTACAGCAGCCAGTATGGGTATCTAGTGTCAAGAAGTATCATTCCTATTTTACATTTGAGGAAACTGAGGTTCCGGAATGTTAAATGACTTGCTCATGAAGCCATCAAGGGAGGATTCAAACTCAAGTTGTTGTTTTTTTTAATGTTCTTTTCTTTATTCAGAACTTAATAAATAATTCAGAATTTAATAAATTGGACATTACTACACAGAGAGTAGAACAGAAAAAGAAGATTGTATATGAAATTGTGAATGTTATTCAACTTTTTTCCTTTTATGTGCGTAATAAATTCACTATGAGATTTTCAAAGCTGTCCTGCTTGTCTTTGTTTCTTTCTGGTATTCTGTTTTTCTCCTGCACATTTTTAAGAAGTGCTTCAGTGACCCTCATTTCCTTTTCTTTCTTTTTTTTTCCTTTTTCTTTCTTTTTTTTTTTTGCAATCCTGTAGATAGCTTGCTTGTCTCTTGCTTCTAAAGAGCTTTTTTTTTTTTTTTTTTTTTTAGATAAAGAAAAATGTTGGATCAAGTACAGGAGGGTTTTTTGAATTTTCCTATTGCTATCCCTCTAGGTTCCAAACTTCATCACTTAGAGATGTTAGAAACAAATATGTTTTAAGAGCTTTCCACCAGCGTAGTAACCTATGTAAATTCTGTGCTGCCCTAGGCACAGGCCCTAGGACCTTTTTTGAGGACCTTTGACTCCAAATGGTGAATTAAAGTAGAACATGAAAAGACTTTTCTAAAGGAAAATGATGGTCAATTGCTTCAGGCTTTCTTTGAGCCCATATTTGGTTTCTGGGAAAGTTAAAAAGTAGAAGGTTAGGGAAAAAATTTGGGAGGGCTACGTGTTCCAGGTAATTTCACACCACTATTAAATAAACCATCAGGACTTTAGTTTCTTGATATTCCACATGGAACGGGAATTTACAGTTCATCTCATTGAATTTACTTTTGGAGTATATCCATATGGATTAATTTTGCTTTTCTTAACAGCCTTCAATTTTGCAAGTAACACTTTCCATTTTCCTTCCATTCTCAAAGGTCAAATTTTTTTTTTATCCAGTGTTGTATTACTTGTTTAATGATAAACTTAATGACTGGTTCAGGTTATAAACATCCAAATTGTTAACCATGTGGTCTTCTCTCCCCATTCCCCCTTGTCTCAACCCATCTCATTCTCCACTTTTTTCTTCCTCCCTTTTTAAGCAAGTAGAACCTAGTGTTCCCATGTGTGGCTTAATCGTTGAGCAGCAACTTTGTACCAGGAAAAATACATATATATCACATTGCCTGTCCTCTAGGAGTTACCATTCATTTGGTTGCAGACAACCATTTTCCCACAAATTTAAATTCTCCCACAAATGCCTTGTATTCAGTATTCTGGCTTTAAGTCTCCCAAATAGTTTAACACATGACGCTGAAATTTGTATCGACCAACAAAAGGTGGGTAGTGTCGGAAGTCACATGAACATCCTTGTTCTTAGTAAACATTCCCATCTGTTTTTGTGATAAGCAAACATGCGATGATTTTCTAAAGAGAATGGGTCAGAGCTATCACTGAAAGGGAGTTTTTGATTTTGTATAGATGATAACTTTCCCTAAGTAGGCAGATCTAATCCCTTTTTCAGAATGCTGTGATACTAACTTTCCATCTCCTCAAAGGTACATTTGCTCATGAACTAAGATTTTTTTTTTATAATATTCTTAATCATTTTTATTTCAGGGATTGAGCTTATTCCAGTATTCTTGACAAACCTATCTTCACTAGACTTCTCTCATACAGCTTTTATCTTTTCAGGCAGGATGTATAGTAAAAAGAGACAGAGTCAGAAGACTTAGGTACAGATATCATCTTTCTCTCTGTGACTTTCTACAAATAATTTAACTACTCTGAGCTTCCATTTCTTCTTCCACAAAATGCAAATAATCTTTATACGGTTGTGATGAGGTTTCAGTGTAATAATGTATGTAAATCACCATATTTTGAATGTAAGCTATTATGTCCTGAACCTGATTTTAAGTTCAACAGTTCTGTTTTTGTTTTGAGGAGGGGGACAAAAGAGTAGCCTGCTATGTATAGGGCTACCAGGTACAGTTGATCCTTCCTAGCATGTGCTGTTTTTCAATATTGCATGAAGAGATGGATGGGATTTTCTGACATTGGACTTTCTACTGTATATACCCTGGTGCCAGGAGAAACACAATATTGGATAGATTTTTGAAAGGGTTGGTTTGACAGTTTACTTATATTTCCCCAATTCACAAGAGGGTGCTACTGACCGTAGCCTGTTGATGAAGTTAAAGTATGCTCATAGTAATCTTAAGATAGTAATGTGTGCTGAGGGACATTTTTCTAAAAATTGTAAATTAAAATACTCCAGAGTTTCACAAAAGCATGCATGGTGCTAAACCCCATTGTGAGGGATTTTTTTTCCTCTTTGAAGAAGATTGAGAACAGAGCTATCTGAAAGTTATTTTATATATAGTTGGCTGCAGTGTGTTTGTTTTGAAGGTGACTTTCTCTTCCAGGTGGTCCAGACAACCAAGTTCATTTTGAGGGTTACCAGGTATCTAATCAGTGCATGGCATTGGTCCGAGATGAGTGCTTGTTGCCCTGTCGAGATGCACCCGAATTGGGTTATGCCAAGGAATCCAGCAGTGAGCAATATGTGCCTGATGTGTTCTACAAGGTAAGATGTATGAAGTTCATATCAAGAATTTATCTAACATAAGTGGTTGTCTTTATTTTGAAGTATGCAGGTCTATTGAGTGATTAGCCATTTGTCTACCACAATTAACTGTTAGAACTCTGCCCATGAACTAACATTGTAAAATTCTTCTCTTTGTGTCTTCAGCAAGAATCCTGAATGAATTATTTGGTAAATTTTTGGCAGTTACCCGTTGTAGTCTGGTTTTTATAAATATTTTTGGTCTTGCTCCTTTTGACCGTTAAAAATAGTGTGGTTAAAACTAAGTCATTACAAAGCCTCTTAAGATTTCTCCATATATATTCATTGATGAAATGTGATAGAATAGTAAGGAATTATGATCTTCTGAAGTTTGAATTGGATCCTCAGTTCTAGCACAAATTTTAAAATTATTTAAAATTCTATTAGGTTTAAACTTAACTAGCAAAACTGGATTATCTATAGTAGTCAAAATGCCTTCCAACTGGTAATTTGGTTGGAAGAATATACTCCTTATTAGGTATTTAATTTTTGACATCACACTACTTTTTAAAAACAAGAATGCCTCTACAGTCATACTTCTCTTACTTCTTGGAATGAAAATAGTTAAAAGAAAGGATTATTTTAGAGACTAAGAAATGCCTATTATAGATTTTTAAAAATGTAATGTGAATCAGTTTTCCACTCTTAATGTTTCATTTTCACTGTCTTGTTCGGTTTGTAAAATTTGCCTTTGTTCTTGATGATTCCTATTTTTTGAGTTTGTCCTTGAATTTCTCTGGTGACTGGTAAAAAAGAAAGATCTTTTATTATGTTGCTAAAAATTAGTTTACTCTTGCAACTGGGAGTAGGACACATAAGAAGAATCTTGTATCTCCATAAATACTACTAAATAATAATAGTATTTGCTTTTTTTTCCAGTTTTCTTCAGGGAAAATGACAGGATTGGAAAACATATTCAGTGGTGATCTAGGTCTATTTTGTATGAAACAACTACATTTTGTTTATGTGATATGAGTGGTTTTTTTCTCTATTGTATTTCTGATTCCATCTGTTGAACCCTGTAACTGATCATAAGGAAATAGAGTTCATGATGTCTCAGTCTTTTCCATCTTTGTGGTCCTTTGAAGTTCTTTGACATCTCTTTGATCTTATATTCTACATAACAATCTCTTGATGAGGCATAAGGATGGTATGTATGTGATTGTATTTAGTTTATTTCCTGTATTATTCTTACCTTCTTCTTGGATACAGTTTGGAGGATGAAGATTTTAACTAGTGATCAATTGTTTAGACTTGAGTGCCATTTAACCCATTTTAGATCTGGGTTGTAGTGTAACCTGGTATACTAGTTCTTTCTTCATCAGACAAATTTACATTCTATGACATTGGTATCTATATCAGCTTTCACTTTCTAAAGCAGAGATTGTTAATCTGGAATCCATGAACTTTTTTTTAAAAAGTTCTATTCTGATAATTTTATTTAAATACAATTGGTTTCCTGTGTAATCCTATGTATTTTATTTTTTACATTTGAAGACATTATTTTGAAAAGAGGTCTTTAGTCTTCATTGGGTTGCCAGAGGGATTCATTGACACAACAAAAAAGGTTAAGAAGTCCTGCTTTAGAGCAAACAGGATGGATAAGACACTGACAATATTCTGGGGAAATTTCCAAGCTCTTGATAAATTTTTTTATGACTGTGAGGGTTTGAACTTTGGGTGAGGAAACATGTTTCATTGTAAGACCTGGTTGATTGCATTTCTTATAATCTACATGAAAACTTCTTGAAGATTTGGTTGTCTTTAGTATTCCTGAAGTTTAGTATGTTGAGTTAAAAATATTTTCTGGATTAGGAACCTAATGGATAAGTTTTCCATAATGCTGTTGTGCCTTTGGAAAGCTGCTAGTTTTGTTTTTAAGGTATAAGAGGGGGTTTTGTAAGTTCACAAAGATGAGGAGTATGAGTGAAGGAGGTCTGAATTTCCCAAATACATTATCCATAGTCACTTAGGGCAACACATCTCATTTGCTGAAGCATCAATGAGCTTTAGTCAGAACTGATCACATCTATGATCATCTGTAGCATAGATCGCCTTGCCAAGGAGCAGGTTTGTCTGCTCAGGCCAATAGGGAGTCAGGAAAGCTCTATGAGCTTTCCATTTTTGAGCAGCCTGTGTGCTTGTCAAGAGTAAATATTTGGTGCATTCTGAAACACAATTTGTTCGGAAGATTTGTTTTTGTGCCCAATTAGGAGTAGATGTTGTATTGTTTTAACTTAAATTGTGTAAGAATGAATTATATTGTCCTGTTTTTAAATAGAGGGGAAGAAGTATAAGTAGTTATGGTAAGTAAAAAAAATCTTCGTCTAAGGAAGAATGATTCTTTGCTTTTAGATTAGCTTCCCTTTCCCTTTAGATTATTTGCTCTAACCTTTTTGGATTGAAAATTTTACCAATGTCTTTGAATTATATTGATGGAGCAATCTAAAGTAGTGGTAACTATCACAGCAGGACAGCTGCAGGAAATCATTAAAAATGCCAATTGGAAGAACTAGATCTGGTAAGCAGAGAAGGGCTTCAGAGGTGACAGGCATGTTTTTTCTTGTAAGGTATATTGTCGTATGCTTAGGAAACAGAAGTTCAAGGCTACCATGTCCCACCCATTTAAAAAAATTATAGCTAAGACTTACAGTGAGACTCCTTTGTGGGTGACTCATTCTGATGGCCTCCTGGGTCTGAGGAGGACAGAGGAAAAAATGGCTTCTGTATCAGTTTTGCAGGAAAACACTTATTAAGCCTTTTTGTTTATCTTTCCTTAGCTCTAAGAAAAAGCTTTTTGCTATTATTGTTTTTGTGCAACTATCTTATTGGCCTTGATTGGGCAGACCTTCCTGCCTATTGATTGGAAAGTATTTTACGAGTCAGAAAACTCACTAAGTTAGCATCCAGTTTGAGGAGCTAGCCATTGCTTTCACATTTGGTGAAGCATCCAAAAGAATGTTGGCTAACCTAAAATGCATTCATGTGGTTAAGTAGTTTTGACCCATTTTTAGAGTCTGATTGATGAAGATCTTGACAGCTACTAGCCTTAGATTATCACTTAGATTTGGGAGCCAGTTAGCTCATTTTAATCAAACTTTCCAGTCAGTAGCCTGAAAAATAAAAATTAGTGTTTTCTTTGGAGAATTTCTTCTTTGAGCCACTTTTGATTCTTTAAGAAAAGGTGAACTCTGAGAACTATTTTGAATAACCTTATCCAATTTGAAAGTGTATTTTTTTATAGTTTAATATAAAGTTATTAGTATGAGTTTTTAGAGTGTGGAGATACATATTTCTATGTTTTTTTTGTTGTATATCTCTTGAATTCTTGATTTCAAACTTCCTTCCCTGTTTCCATATAATATATGCTGTTTCCTTGATAGCTTTCTCTGTTAGGGGCAAGATAAGATTTGATATTAGTCATATGAAATTTTCTACTGAATTTGGATATCTAAACATTACCTGAGGTTTATATATGGTGGGGATGGGGGAGAAAAGTAAAATGTGAAGTTAGTTAATAATAGACTCTTGGATATATTTGTTATTCCATGTTAATACTTTTGTGGACTTTTTTGGTGTTAATTTTAAAAACATACCTTTCAGTATCAGCAGTAAGTAAAGATGCCATCCTTCTGGTATTTACGATGCCATTTTATTGCCCCTTTCATGTCCAGAGGTCTCACCAAGAGGTGATAACTAATGCAAGGAGACTTTCATCTGGAAAACCTATGCATGTCACAGCTCACTCATGTTCATAGTGGGTCTTGCCAGACCTTCCTGGAGGACCCCTCTCTCACCATTCCCCAGAAGCTGCCTGATGGACCTTACCGTTGGCTTAATTAACTTCTTACTTGTTGAGCATTCTCTTGCCAACTGGTTGAATCTTTTCTAACCGGGACTGCTATAAGATGAGCAAGTGAAGGGGGTGTCCCTATGCCCTTTTTTGACTTTTTGTGATTCAGAACCCTCTTGCTCCCCATCTAACCATAAACTAGCCTACATTCCCTGTTTGGGAGTCCTCTTCACTATATCAGTGAGCTTACAAATCATGACCTTTTGATGTTTCCATAGTAATCTCCTGGGACCAGACATGTTATAAGTTCTGGCCCAGTTAGCAGGATTTTGACATGTTAGAATAAAGTATTTAAGTTGGTCTTTTAAGATAAACATAATCAAAAAGACACATTCCAGAAATATTACTTGGTTTGTTTTTGTATTTGTGAAACTGGTGAACTTTATATTGGAGATCAGCCTCAAGAGGTATTACCTGTTAAATTTCAATCGAATTTCAAATTCTGGGAAGTTTAGTTTTGTCTTTTCTTCTGCAGTAACATTTACGTCTTTTTAATTCCTACAATAAACACTCTATGGACCCCAGACTGTATTGTAGGTATGAAGTGTATGTAGTTTCTAAGCATTCTTACACATTCAAGTTCTTAATCAGGTTACATATGCAGCTATTTCATTAAGTTGTCCAAAGGAAACTCCAGCTAAGTGTGTCTTTGAAACAGGTCCTTTTGGGTGTCTGTGTCCCAGATTCCAGACTTTTAGATCTGGGTTGTGAATAATTTACATGCAGTTTTTGCTTGCCCTTTCAAATTTATACTGCTCTGGTATGAGGACCCTGGAGAAAATATTGAATATAGGTTGCATTCTTTCTAAGCTAAATAGCTGACATACAATTTTTCTGGGAGCAGGGATTATTTTACTCTTCTCTCTGTTTCTCATTGTCTGGCACAGAGTAGATAATAAATGCTTGTGATTGATTCATTGTGCATATTTTCCCTTTTAAAAAAATTCAGCCAGTTTGCTTCTATGTAAGCTTTTGCCATCAGATGACTTTTTTGATTGACTAGGAGTGATACGTTGAGTTTACCTGACAGGCCTGTGCCTCCTCAAATTTCAGAACCAGACAGCCAAGAATTCTACAGAAATGTGCCTCATTAAGGGTCCCAGGAACTGTGAAGAATATTCAACTTTTGTTGGAGTCTTGACTTGAATGAATGAATGGAAAAGCATTTAAGTGCTTGCATACTATATGCCAGGCACTAAAGAAGAGTCTATACTGACTCTACTGTATGTAACATGGTGGGGAGCAATATGACCTTATGTTTTATCTCTTGCCTCCAGGGTTTGGTAAACCATATTGAAAGCATATGTTGAAACTCTTCAGTCAGTGCTGGATATAGTTTGTCACCTGGAAGTACTTGAGATGTTTTTGTAACGTCACCTAGTGCATAGTCTGGTTTAAATTATACAAAAGAAAGCAATTCTGACGCATCCAGTGTATTAGTTCAGTCACACTTATTATCCAAATGCTTTTGTGACAACAAGGCACCTTATCAGCCCTGTGTTTTTGAAGTTAAAAGGATCTGTTCCCAATACCCCTATAATAAAGGAGGCCATGTGGAAGGTGCTACTTAAGATTCTTCTGTTCAGAAGGATAAACAAATCTCTCGTTTTATGCAGATTTTAGTGAAGGGAAGAATGTCTCTCCAACATATGGGAAGCAGTTTAGTGTCATTGCTAAATATTAGCATTGCTCAGCATCCTAGCACTTGTAGTAGCGTTGCTCACCACTCCTGCTATAAAATAGTGTATGCTATTTTCTCCCCAGATGCTTTCTCCTCAAAAATTAATTCTCATACAAGCTTGGTTTACAGGAAAAGAAAGTAAGATCCAGGCAACGTCAGAATCAGAGCTTCAGGAGCATCATTAGGAGTTTGTAATTATTGTCTTGCTCTGCATTTATTTTCTCTTCATTGTTCAAACCAGAGCCACAGACTGCCTTAAAGTAAAAGGGGTTTTAAAATTTTTGTGATGTGTGATTGAGTAATTGAATTTAGGGAGACTGTCAGGGAGAACAGCTGACTTCTGGATACCTCATAAAAGAGCCTGAATTACAGTTCTGTTTTCTGGTTTTTGGTGATTTTACTAGTTATGTTTAATAGCATCAGCTTCCTACTCTAAGCAGCAACCTCTGACTTGCTTAGTAAAATTGCCTGACATAATAGACTTGGAACTATACCAGGTATTTATTTGTAGTTTTAGTTCACCATATTTAGAAACTATCCTCATCCATAGGATGGTGAGGAAAATCCTATGGATGAAGATAGTTTATGTAATTTTAGGGTAGTGAATTGGGTCATTAGGAACCTTTAATATTTATTGAGCATTCATACATGCTATTTAGCCACATAAACTATACTGAAGAGGTGGACCTTGTCTTCTAAACACAGTAAGGAGGGAGCTTATGCTTAGGGTTAAATGCTTTGCTCAGTGCTAGACACATTAAAAATGACTTACTTAGCAATGCATATCACAACATATTTACTCAAGCTGTGCAAAGTTTTGAACAAATATTTTTCATCACAGAGGATCCTGTTTGTAATGTAAATTCTTCATAGAAAACTTCAGAACCAGTTAAGTCCAGTAGGGGAATTCTGACAGATTGAGTTAAGATAACTTCTTTCTCATGAAAAATGATCCTTTGTTTAAACTGTCTTGCTCTGAATAGACAGAGCCCTAGCTTTTAAACCAGAAGCATGAAAGACAGCAAGGATCTTATTCTTTGCACTTTAAAGGAATTTAGGCTGTTAACAAGAACTAACCCTAAGGCTTTCAGGAGATGGAGTGTTTCCTATGATACTCTGTGCCCTGTACTTCACTTCTTGATTCTCTATTCTGTGAAATCCCAGAAGAAGCTTGTGGGTGTCAATATTTTCCCCCTCCTCACGATTGCACTGGAAAAGACACCAGTGTCTTAAAGATGTCATTCTCCTTTTGTAAAATAAGATGTCCAGTGTGTGGAATTTCCTGCTGTCTTGTCCCAACACAGGCTGCTTTTGGTCTCCACACGCATGCATGGAACACACACACACACACAGACACACACACACACTTTTTCTTGATTCCTGCCATCTGGTGCCTTTGTTTCCAAGCAGTACATAGAGCCGGGGAATTTAGCAATGAAGACCTTTGATTTCTGACTCTTCCTTGTATCTTGCTATATAACTGGAGATACAATTGCTGACATTTTGCTGGTTACCAAACTTAGAGTTAAGACATCTCCTTCCTAGTGTACTCAGTTTGACATTTGCTAAGGCCCATAAAATGTAATTGCCTTTTAAAATGGTATGTGGGGTTAGGGATTGGCTGGCAAAGGCATTGAAGCAAGGGAGGAGGGAGAGAGAAAAGTTACCTGTTTTTCCCCAAGGAACAGGGGATTCAAGTACCCTTATTTTGGGGGGAGCAGGAAGTAGGGTTCACTTAGGTAAGTTAAATTGAGAGGGAATCGCATGCCCTGCTCAGAAGAGGGGGCATTTAACATGAAAATCCCTGGAGGAGAGGAAAGATTAAAGTGAACAGGTGCTGGAAAAATGTTTCTGCATTTTAGAACTTAATTAGATTTGAAGATGATTTCCAGATGGGCTAATTATGTGTGTTGTTGCAGGTTATTTCTTGTAGGGGCAAGAGCGTATTTTTGGAAATGGTGATTTAGTTTGATTGGATTTGATTCCTGCCTACCATATCATTGATCTGGAAGCATCCTCTTTTGGGGCCTTTGAGATCCCACTCAAAAAGTTCCATGTCTTAGACTACTCCTGTCAAAACTAATAGAACCTAAGAAAGCTAATGCCCTGCCCCAGCCACCTTGGCTGCTACAAAATAACCCACAAAGACAGCCACCTGTCACATGAATGGATAAATGATTCTTATCCAGATTAATTGGAAAGTCATTTCAACTATGAAGGGAGGAAAACTCAAAGAAGTGACACATTTCCAGAACCCTACCTTTGAATCATGGTGGGTTGTTATTTTAAACTTTTAAATTTTTATTTTCAGTTCCAAATTCTCTTCCTCCTTCTACCCCTTCTCCCACCCACTGAGCAGGCAAGAAATATGATATCCATTATACATGTGAAGTCAATTAGAACATTTCCATATTAGTTGCTGAGGATAGAGAAGCAAGAAAAAAGAAAGCTTCTGTCTACACTCATAGTCCTTTCATGGGAGCATTTTTTGAGTCCTTTGGAATTGCTATAAGTGATTGTGCTGATCAGAGTAGCTAAGTCACAGCTAATTATTGTAGTATTGCTGTTATTTTGTGCAATGCTCTCTTAGTTCTGCTTACTTTGTTTTGCATCAGTTCATGTGAATCTTGCCAAGTTTTTCTTAAATCATCCCCTTCATCATTTATTATAGCATAATCTTATTCTGTCACAAACACATACCACAGTTTGTTCAGCCACTCACCAGTTGATGAGCATCCCCTTAGTTTCCAATTCTGTGCTACCACAAAAAGAGTTGCTGTAAATATTTATATATATATATAATGTGCCCCAGAGTGGTTGGGTGGTGGATCATTTGAATGGAAATGTGGGAGCCTAAAGTCTTGCTGCTGTGATGATTATTGCCGTTACTATTATAGAAAGCAAATGATGATAGTGCCAAAAATGTGCCACACAGAATAGTCTAAATAAATTTGAGTAGGGAAAGTATACTTTCATCTGGGGGTTGAGCTAGGCCTTGAAGGAAGGATTATTTGAAAGATTGAGTGGGGGAAGGATGGGGGCGGGGGATAGGATGGAACAGTCTGTGTGAATGCATGAAGTGACAGATGACGTAGAGTATGAGATTGAGGAACAACTCAGTTTAAGCTAGAATGTGGATATGGATGTATAGAAAGGCCTCAAACCAGAAAAATTAATTTAAAATGAGAGAGGTCCCAAATTAGTACCAATGGATTTCTCATGCAAATAATGGAGTTGTTTTGGCTTGCTAGTAGCTTGTGGTGATTGCCTCTAGAAACTAGGGATACTGACCCCCTCCGAACGTTGTCCAGGAAGAATGCTAATGTGTTGGATGGTGGCTTTGAGCCACACTGCACACCTCAGGGGGATCTACTTGCAACCACTTCAGTGTCTGAAAGCCATAGTAACATAAACTTTTATGTAGGGCCCTATAATTGGAAATTATGGATATATAATTTATATATGACTCAATGAATGATTTATAAAATAAGTGATGATTTAGATAGAAAGATTAAAATTTCCCCCCCAGAATCGTTAATGAAAAGCATCAGTTCTTATGAATTTATTTCTTGAGCTATGTTTGAATTCAGAATGTTTGACATAAATCAGATCTAATTGTCGTGTTATGATTAATGAACATATGCTGGCCATTTTTCCCCATAATTAAACTTTATGTTCGAAGCATCTGACAAAGCAAAACAAGTTTAGACTTTGACAGATTGTCAGAGGGTTTTTAAGTTCTCTGTATTTTTTGTATGTGTATGTATTCATTTGTATATATGTTTATTACCACTCATATCAAGATTTTTAAAGAAAAGTTTTCAGAGGTGGGAATGGGATTATTAGGTAATGGTAATTAAATGTTGTTTATAGAGGAAAACAGTGATACAAATCAACTCAGAGTGAAAGAGACATGTGTCACTGACACTGAAGCTCCACCATTTAGGAAGGGAGCAGGGAAATGTTTGAATTCATGCTCCCAATATTACCTTACTATTAGCCAGTAGTACATCTGCTTTCCCATGTTATGGCTGTACTAAAATGCTCCAAGAAATGATGGAAGATGGATCAGTTGTGAAAATATGCAGATTTTTCTCTTCTTTTCATGAGCCTTAGAAAGAATTGAAATGATTCTAAAGCTGACTACGAAGGAGAAATGTCCTGTCCTTCAGTGTTCCTGTATCAACAGAATGCTTAACCTCTGACTTCTTTTTCTTTTTAGGACATAGACAAGTTTGGTAATGAAATTACTCAGCTGGCCCGCCCCCTCCCGGTGGAGTATCTGATCATAGATGTAAGTGTTTCCCTTATATTTAGTCTTCTGGGTTAATATTAGAAGTTGTAATATACCTTAGAGAACTACTTAGATCACATATCTTAAGAAGCTCTGAGCATGCCTGGAAAATATTCCAAGGGGGGGAAAAAGGATTAGGCACTTAAAAAAACAAAGAAAAAAACCCAAATTCCTGGGCTTTTGTTTTATTTCCTTCAAAACAACTTAAAGAGTCCCCAGCCCCCATCCAGTTGGCAGAATATTTAAGTCACTGATCTTATACTTTATTGAGGATGGATATGAGAAGACCAAATAAAGCAAGTTGAGATTGTTGTCAAACTAAGAACTAACATTTGGCCACTCCTGCCAAGATTCTGAATTTCTTACCAGTGGACCCATTGTAAAAAGTATATAGTGTTGTGTCTTTTCTTCAGAAAAGTCAAATCTAGTCTCAAGCCCATGACTTCTATTATCTTTAACTTGCAGGAGAAGAGTCCATTTCCCTACTTGTTTTCCAAAAATGCAGGAAATAATTGATCTTTTTGCTTTCCCAAAATAAAAAGTGGTTTTGTTAATTTTCTCTTGTGCTTGTTCACCTCAACCCTAACTCTCCAGGGTTCTCCTCCAGATTTACTCACCTTTTCCCTTCTAGCCTAAAGAGCTCCTGTTTTATACTTAGTAAGCTTTGCTTCTTTTTAGACCCTTCACACTCTTTCCATCCTCTGACACAGAAATGTCACTTCCAAGATAACAGTACATCCCCAGTCATCTTTTCTCATACTGGTTGTACCTTTATCTTCTCATACATCCCTGATTAACTGGTCCTTGGGGCAGGGTTGGAATATTCCTTGCTCCCCATTACTACTTTCAAACTTTCTTTCTTCCACCATCATTCAGCAAACTTTTCCTCCTTTGAGGTCCTTTCTATTACCTTATCCAGATCCTGGTGGCTATTATTTGGAAGTTCCCCAGATCATCTTCTCTTCTTTCTTAAAAGAATTCAATACGTGGCTCATAGTCTTCTACCCCAAACCTAGGGTTCTTATGTTAGCAGACTTCAGCATACATCTTGATGTTCCTTCAAATACTCCAAACACCCACTTCCTCAGTCTCCTCAACTCCCAGACCTATTCTGCCATTCCACCTTGGCTGCACCTAAGGATGGCTATACTCTTGGTCTTTCTATCACCCATGAACTTTTAGTTTGCATCATCAAGAATTAATAAATTCTTTTATCTAATCATCATCTCTTATTTCATCATTGCCTGTCATTTACTACATCTAAAGGTGTTCTTCATCCAGTGCATGTCCTCTTATCTCTCCACCCCTTAGTACTTTCCCAGGTGATCACATCTGCACTGGCTTTGTTCTAACATTTGTGCCACATGCTTTTTTAGGTAGAAGGATATAAACACAGAGAATGAAGCAATCATCACTCAAGGACCTTATGTACTACAGGGGATATCACAAGTGTATATATAAGTATATATAAGATAAACATCAAGAGAATAAGTACATGGTAATTAAGTACAAGATAGTTATGGTGGGAGAATGCTCTCAGTTGGGGATCAGGTAAGTCTTCATGAGAGAGAAAAGAGAAGCATTCTTTAAAGTGGAGGATGGAGTAGATTCCAGGTTTGGAGGTTAGTTGATACAAAGGCACAGATATGAGAGTGAATGTGTGAAGATCAGAGAGAAGGCTATATCCAGAAGGCTAGATCATGGAAAGGGCAGTTGTGCCCATTGATATGGAAAGCTAGGTTGGGACCAGGTTGTAAGAAGCTTTAAAAGATAGAGGATTTTGTATTTGATCCTAGAGGCTATAAAGACCCATTGAAGTTTATTGATTGAAAGAATGACATGATCACATCTATCCTTACGAAAAATTACTTTGGCAGCTTTTTGGAGGATTGACTGTAATAGAGAAGAAGACCAATTAGGTTGTGGCATTTATCTAAACTAGAGGTAATGAGAGCCAAAAGTAAAGTAGTGGCTGTGTGACTATCTGATGCAAGCGCTATTGTTGATGTAGAGATGGCGCGATTTGCCAGCTGATAAATGTTTGTTGGATGATAAAGAATGAAGAGTTGATAATGCTGAGGTTATGAACCTCAGAGACTGGAAGAATGGTGGCACTTTTGAAAGGGAAGGAATAAGTATTAAGCTCCTACTATGCGTGAGGCAACTTAAACTCAACATGTCCAAGAGAGAATTTGTTGTTTTCCCACCTGTTACTTTCCCTTTTTCTGTCAAAGGTATACTCTTTCTAGTTACCCAGGTTTGCGGCATCAGTGTCCTCTTTGTCTTCTCTTTTTCTTCAGATTTCATTCACTGTCTACCTTCGCCCTCCCTTTCTCCTCTTAGAGCATTCTTCCTAGAACCTCTCTTCAGAGGAAGAACCAAGGACCACCATCTTTTATTCTTTGTACTTGACCTGCCATGCATTGAGAGTGCTCCTCTTCCCCTCCACCTTTGCTTTTAAGCTCCCTTTTATGTGTCCTCTGCCTGACCTCCTTGAAGGCTGGTCTTCTTTTTGCTTGTCTTTGGTTTCTCTAGTACTTAACACAGTGCCTGGCACATAATAAACATTTATTCCTTCTTGATTTGACTGTCACTGTCACACCTAATCAGTTGCCAAGTCTTGTCCATTCTGCCTCTAAAACATCTCATATCTATCTTCTTCCTGGTCACACACACAGTCATCACCCTGGTTCAGTCCCTCATCACCTTGCCTTTTACTTGGATGATGGCAATAGCCTTGTCTCAGGTCTCTTCTCAGTTCATCCATCCTTCACATGGCTTCGAGAGTAGGAGCAGGACAAAGGGGAGAACATATTAAAGAGGACAAATCTAGTGGTAGCAATAAGCCCAGTAAAACAGAAGGTATAGTACCATCAACCTTGTCTGAACTTATTAGGTAAGCATGCCAAAGACATTCATTCTTATGCTTGTTTCTTGCATTTTTTGTTATGTGTTTAGACTCAGAGTGGTCATGTGATTAAGGCAGAAAAATATCATTGCATTTAGAATAGTGGATCCCTATAACTAGAGCTTATATTGACAACCCATTCCAGTTGACAGCTCCAGAGAACGTATTTATTGCTCTGTCAGTAAAGGCATCTGTTTTTTATACTACCTAGAGTGTAATTAAGTTGAAAGCAGATTGATGAAACATATATTTAATTTAATGTAAGTCGGGTGATCCGAAACCAAATTTATGAAATGCCTTTCCCTCTCCTTTTGAAAATGAAGTTAAACCTCTTGCTGCAGTAGAAGAATTGTTGATTCTGCATTTTGTGTTCAGTTACAAAGTATGAATAGTTCCATTCCCTGTACCTAAGATCTCCATCTGAGTGCTTGAATCATCAGAACACCCTATGTAGAAGCAGATAATATAGCAAAAGGCCAAATAATGCAACCCATAGGTGGATAGCTCAATAGAAAACATTTAGCATGTTCTGTTTTGATAGAGAATTTCTGAAGAGTGGCTCATTTTAAATGAGCTCCATTTTAAGTCTTAATATTTCCAAGTAGTCCACAGTGTGTTCCAAAGTTGTGTACAAATCTGAATCATAGTGGTTTGAGGGTTTCCTCAGTTTCTGGAAATGGGCCAGAACCAGGTCAATCCTCTGAGAAGAAGTGAAGTTCTACTGCTCAGTTCACCAAGAGTCTTGTCTAGAAGAGTAGCCACTAGCTCATAGAATCAGAGGCTCATACTTCAGACTGTGTGGCCTCCTCTTCTATAGGTCTCCAGGGTAGGATGGTGGTCATGAATGCTGGTGCATTAGTTCCAAGTTCACTTATTAGTAAACATCTTGGAGCTACCTTTCCATTTCTTTCTGCCTCTCCCTTTCCAAATTTAAGATTTAAAATAGGAAAATACATTCCCATACTTGACCATTGCAAAATGAATCTCAAACCTAAAAAGATTTTTGAAAACCTTATTCTGACCTGACTAGACTCTTTTGATGGTTTAGCCTATCCTTTTTCGCAACTGGCATAGTCACAACAGAATCCCAGGCCGGCAAGCTGTGAAACAGTTCGCTGCCTTTGCTTCTGTAGAAAACTGAACAGAACAACATTTCTGAGGCTTAGAAATAGTCCCAGAGGATCCAGAATGGCTGCCCTAAATCTGAGATAGGTGTAATCTGCTACTGCTGTAAGTGTCATATTGCAGCAGAAAAAGCTGTGTCAACCAAAAGGTGGTTAATAGCTCACACTTGGGTGCTTTCACAGGGAGGGCATCTGCCAGTAGGAATAAAAAACCCTATTTGTATTGATTCCTGTACGTTTACCACTGTCCCTGTCACATGTATTGATTGTATTTTAGATTTAAAATGTTCTTTGTCATCACTTAAACCTTTCTGAGCCAAATGAAAGGATTGAGACTTGGCTTTTGGCCTCAGCTCTCGAGTCCAGGCTTTCTCTTCATTGAAGGAGAGCAAAGAAACTGTGTTCCTTATGTTATTTACTTGCTTTTGTTTTCCTTCCCTTCTTGCAAAGTACAAAAGCTGCATGGGAACTGTTTGAACTGTTCCTGGGCACTAAAAACTATTATCCGTGCTATTAATGGTTCTAGCAATCTGGCTTAAAGTCATTCCATTTCCTAAAATTGTCACTGTTTGGGTCTGCATGTGCTCCCCAAAACCAGTCATATGAATTTGAGCCTCTTAGAGCCTCCCAGAGATACCCTCTTGTGCTTCTTTTCATATAGCTCCCATTAGCTCTGATGGAAGTTGAAAATCACCCTGTAGTGTATAGATGATAACAGGAAAAAAACACACTGCATTAAGAAAAAGCCCATAAAGTGGAAGCTGCCCGCTAACTCTGTCGAGGCAAGGGCTGCACTGCAAAAAAAAAAAAAAAAAGTAGTGATAGGGACCAGAAAACTCTCTTCAGATTTAGAGATTTTACTATAATTTTTTTACTCCCAGAGTGCCATAGTTTCCTAGTCTTCTTTGGGATTGCTTCCCATAGAAGTTAAATTTTTTTTATTTCATTGTAAGAACTTTAAAAACGATTTCAGAATTGATACCAGCACCTTATAAAGTTTGGTGCCATGTAAGTGCTCTGAGCTAAGTAGGGATATCGGAATAGCATCTATATTTTTGTCATATAATCTGGTTTACCCTAGATTCATGTTTGTTTATTCACTTAGATCACTACGACTTTCCCCAAGGATCCAGTTTATACTTTTTCTATTTCACAAAATCCATTTCCTATTGAGAACCGAGATGTCCTAGGTGAGACACAGGTAAGCTCCTCATCCCCAGAAATATATTTTAAAAGATCTGAAGATTGACCCTCTGTCAGTGGTATTTTTCCAGAAAGTGCCAAGTACTTGATCTATCTCTCTTATTCATACCTCTCAAAGAACCTAACCAGACCTTTGACTGAGACAGTTTTGATCTTAATTGCTACAGGGCCTGTGGCTTCAAGTGACAGATTATTTAGCCAGGCCAATCCCTTCTAAATCCCCAGAAGCCTGTGGGACTGTGCGGGGAAGAACCCTTTTCAATTGACTCTTCACTTTTTCCAAAACTCAGTGTTTGTGCTAGGTACATTAGCAGCAGTCCTGTTTTATTAACTGAGACAAACTTGGCAGCTAAAGAAGTATAAACTGCAGGCGTTCTTCTCCTAGGGCTATCCCACATCCTGAAGTGCCATCTTGTTGTCTTTCATAGACATAGTAATTAGAATGGTCTGCATTTCTTTAGAGCCTTCATAACTAATATTTCTATAAAAATATTTCTCAAGAAATTTGTAAAGAATTGTTCTTCCTCCTTTATAACGGATGAAAACCAAGCCTCAGAGAGCTCAAGTGACTTTCCTTGAATCACGCAGCTAGTAAATATTGAATATAGAAGCTGAATCTACACCACAAGGCCTCTTTGAATGAAATGTCTTTCTCATTGTTTTGTCAGAGTTGGGAATGATAGCAGTGACAGAAACATTCAGGCACAAATTGGTGGTGGTGTTTTTTTTTTAAATAAAATTTTCATCAATGTTTTCTGTTGGTGTTATTCTTTATGTTTGGAATACTAAGATGGGTGCCCTAGGTCTCTGCTCAAGTTAGACCAACCAAATAAAGGGCAGATTAAACTGTTTTGCCAGTTTGTACATATTTTTTTTTTAAATCACCTAACAGCAGCTGACTTGTGAATAAAGATCTTAGAAAACAGTATGAATCAAGTGTGTTCATAATAAGATTTACTACTTCTGAAATGATCACTTTCATAGTGTTCCAAAGGTGCTTCATAGACTTGGCCTTTTTTCCTCAAAGACATCTCCAAGAAATTTAGAATGTGGGAGAAAATTCTCGCAGATGTAGTTTCCTGCCTAAAGTTTAAATCTCCTATCCACTTGTATGTCCAAAGTCCAGGGTGAGGAGAAGGTTCAGATGAATGAAAAAAGCCAAACATTACCTTTTTACCCTTAAGTGAAACTTGCTGCCATGCATCACTTTTTCTCCCAGATATGTGACACTGAATTAAATTAGGATTTTTTTCCTATTTACTTGAAGGTTACCTTCTATATCTGGATCTGCTTAACACTTGCTTAGTCTCTTAACTACCTCATTAATTAAGTATTATCCCTAAGGTTCTCTTTCCAGAAAAATATCAGAAATTCTTCTGAAACTGTTCCTTCACTTTGGATCCCATGTTTTTTAATCTCTGTTTAAAAAAAAAAAAGCAGAAGCAAATCTTGTGCCAGCATTATATTTTGTTCAAATAAGTCTAAATGAAAAAGTTATTACTTTCCTAAATATGGAGCTGGAGAACTGAAAGGGAATAGTAAATCTTATTTTTTTCTCTCTCCATGGTCACTGCAGGATTTTCATAGTTTGGCTACATACCTGTCTCAGAACACCTCCTCCATTTTCCTAGACATCATCTCAGATTTCCATCTGCTCCTCTTTCTGGTGACCAATGAAGTCATGCCTCTTCAGGTATGTAACCCAAGGAGAAAATTCTTGGCTAGAAACTTAAGCATATGGAGTCCAAAACTGCCTTATGGGAGTGTATTCATTTGGGAAAGTGTTGCCATTCTCTGCTATTTCTCTTAGGTATCTCCATAGTAGAAACTAGAATATAGCTCTCGATGCCTGAAAGGGAATTTGATTCTAAAATCAGTTTGCCAGTCTTTTTTTGCTTCAGGCTTTGAGAATGTAGAGAGCAGCTTTTTGCAAAAAAGAAAATGTTTGTTTAATGATTGGAAGATGAATTTTCTGATTTTGGAATCTTCATTGGGAAGACTTCATAAGCTTGCCTTGCATTTTGAGGTTGAGGGTAGCTTTTTTCTAATCATAAGCAGAGCCAATTTTACTCCCTCCTGAGGCAGAAAATATTAGAAATATCAGAAGTAAAAATTCCTGTCATAGTTCAGAGTTACAGCTCCTATTCTTTTATATCTTTTCCCCCCAAAATAAGCTTTAGTGTTAATATCTTGGCATCGAGAGCTTGGCTGATTACCAGTCATGGAATTAACATCTGCACAGTTGGCGTTTTCTGAATTTAAAGACACACAGAAAAAAAAGACATGTGTTTTTCACACACTGGGAGTTAGAGACCGTCGGCATGTGCAGAACAGTTAGGCTGACAGTGGGCAGCTGGAGATCAGGACTAATCAGCATTGTAGTTGGTATCCTTCAGCTTTAGCCTTTCATTTTCAAGAAAATACCAAGGAGGAAACTAAACAGCATGTTTGGAGTTTCCCTTGAGTTAAAGTATTGACTAACAGCTTCTGTAGTCTATAGGCTATATGCTTCTGAAACAGGTAAAGTACATTGCTCCTTGCTTTCTGTGTTTACACCATTCATGGTAGAAAGCTTCTGGTACGTGCTGCTTTGGTTGGTTTTTGCAGCTCCTATTTTGTCTGGCAGCAGCTTCTTTTGTCTTCCTTTAAAGACTAGTCTTGGGGCAGTTAGGTGGCACAGTGAGTAGAATACCAGCCCTCGAGTCAGGAGGACCTTAGTTCAAATTTGGCCTCACACACTTACTAGCTGTGTGACCCTGAACAAGTCACTTAACCCCACTTCCTCCCCCAAAAATAAAGATCCATCTTGCTCAGCTGGTCCATATGCACTTTCAGCTTGCACTTTTTCTCCTTGGTTATATTCCAGTACTTAGACCTCTCAATTTCCAAATCTGACCAAACTAACCATCTGTATTGATGAGAAAGTATGAAGAACTTTATGGATCTCTGTACTTATTACAAAAATAACCCTAATAGTTACCTATCTCAAGTTACCTATCTGAAAAATATACTTTGCAGATGAATAGGGTATGTTGGAGCAGCCTTTTTCTGGATGTTCATTGTTAAGAGACCCCTGAAGGCTTCACCTTTAATTTTGTAACTTATAAAATGCTCTGTATTAGCCTTGAGGGCCTTGGGCATGAAGTATGTTTTTAAAAAACATAATCCCCAAGATAAGGAGGAGTTGAGTTGGGGGTGAGGAGAAAGCCACAATTATATCACTCAGTCAGTTCATATACCTATGTCTAACTCTTTGTTCGCCTAACCTAAGAATATGAGCCCCCAGGATAAAGGACCCTCTCCTTTATCTTCTGTGATCCTAAACAGCCTGTCAGTACATGAAAGACAGACACAGTATCCCCCACTTGGGGGTTATTTAGGAAGGATTTAGAAGCTTGATTTAACATACACATTTACGGCCCAAAGGATGTGGTTTTTTTGAGCTTCATGGTGTGGTAACCATAGGATTTCTTTAATTCCCTCAGAAGTTTGTCCTTTCAACAAGAGTCATAGGAATCTGCTAGCTACATCTTTGTCTATACTTCACAAAATAGGTTTAAACTTTACTTATTTTGGGGTCTTTTAGGACAGCATTAGCTTATTGCTGGAGGCTGTGAGGACTAGGAATGAGGAGCTAGCACAGACTTGGAAGAAATCTGAGCAGTGGGCCACCATCGAACAGCTCTGCAGTAAGTACCTAAACTCTGTTCCTATAGCCATGGCACCTCCTACCCTCTTCAACCCCTTCTCCTCCCCTCCTTCCCCCCATTCTGGGAGTCATTATGCTCCCTACTTAAGAAGAGAAACAAAGTCTTGCAATCCCTAAATGCTACTAAGTGCTCTAAATGGTGTTTTATAAACTCATGGAGTTTATTTCTTCCCCCTAGAACTCAAACCTTGGTGGAGTTTAAGGTTATTTGTGATAGAGCAGATCCAAACTAAAAATGTCTGCCATGACATATTTTTAAACTTCTTGGAAACAGCTTACCAAACAGAAACTTGGTATTTTGATAGGCACTATCTTGGCTAGAAGCCACATTTGGGCATTTCTGGCAGGGAATAATGCCTCCTAGACAGACTTTTCTCCATACCTAACCTTCTTCAAAGTGTCCTTGACTGATGATAGAATATATCACAGTCCAAAGTCCAAAGTAGGTCTTAGAAATATTGTGACATCTTTCATTCCCAGTAAATGTTCTTCACCACCACCACACACAAGCACTTTATGTCAGTTTACATTGGCTACATAAACCATCCCAATTTGAAACTACAGTTCTATCCCAATATGAAAACTTGAAACAGCTTCAATTCCCTGGGCCCTCTGTAACTGTAGGCTTTTTCCCTGTAGCTTTGAGAAATACCCGAGTGTCCTATACAAAAAAATTTGCAAATATTATTGTGGTTGGTTTTTTTAAATTTAGGCTTTATCTTCAAGCCAGTTAGGTACATGGACTGTTCACCAGGAGGTGATCATTAGAAAGTGAGGGGATCCATTGGAAAGGGATGGATTAATCTACTTTATTAAAAGCATTAGAAGCTTAATAGCCAAAGAAGTCTCATATTAAATGTGAGGGGATGCAGGGGAGGAGGTGGTATGTGGTGATTAGGGGCGGGGGGGAGGGACTTCTGTTTACATAATAAAGCTGTTGATTATAAAACCAGTAAAATAGCTGACTAAAATCCTATTTTCTCAAATTTTAGTTTGTGTTGAGTTATTCTGAAAACTGACAGAAAATGAGTTATTCCCTCAGGTACCCAGAGTAAAATACCTTGGCAGCTTCATGTACTGTTCCAAACTGAGCAGGTGATATGAGCTTTTAAGTGCAGGTGCTCCAGCATGTGCCTCAGACTTGGTATAAAGACAGTCCTACCAGCTGTCACTTAGCACTTAGTGCTATTGCTGCACCACCAGCTTACTTTTCTTTTTGTTTCTTTGCAAAAGCAACATGGAAATATCAATCAGAAGCTAGAAAAATTCTAGAATTTATTATTAAAGTAAAAATTAGTGAATGTCTGGAAAAGGAAATAGTGATCAGAGAGAACCACATAGGTTCATCAAGAACAGGTTGTTCCAGACTGATTGTATTTCCCTTTTTGACAATTACCACACCGATCAGAGAAATGCTATAGATAACCTAGATTTTAGCAAAGCATTTGGCAAAGTCTCATATTTTCTATTTGTGAAAAGTTAAGCCAGCTAAGCAGAGGTGCAGTTAGGGGTATTCTCAGCTGGGTAGTCATTAATGGTGCGATGTCAGTTTCAAGAGGGAAGTCTCTAGTGGATCCCCCTCAAGTTTAAGACGAGGGAAGAGTGTCTAGATAGTAGTCACTTAAAAAAGATCTGTAGGCCTTAGTGGAGTGTGTGCTCATGTAAGTTAGCAGTGCAGGATGGCAGTCAAGAAAGCTAAAGTCATCTTAGTTTGTAACAAGAGATGCAAACTATGCGTTCAGTGTCCAGACAGGGCAGATGGAAGTCTCACTTCCCTCCACCCTTACTAGACCCCATGTGGAGGATGGTATTAAGTTCTGAATGCCACAGTTTAAGAAGAGCATTCATAAGCTGCTGAATGTCCAGAGGAGAATTTATAGGATCACAGATCTAGAGCTGAAAGGGACCCACCTGAGAGGCCATCTAATCCTACCCCCTCATTTTACAGATAAGAAAATAGGCCCAAGGAGCTTAATTAGCTACTCATGGTCAAACATAGAAAGATGGGATTTAGACCCTAGTCCAAGTTCTTGCCACATGAAGATCAGTCAGAGGAACCTAGGGAAGAGAAGAGAAAATGAAGGAAAGGCCAGGATAGCTGGCACAAGGAAAGATTTGTTCTGGCCTCAGACGACAGGATTAGAAACAATGGGGAGTAATTCTGAAGAGACAAAGTTGGCTTGATGTAAAGAAAAATTTCTCAACGATGAGATCTACAATGGGCCATCTCATGTAGTTGTAAGTTTTTCCTCCATTGAAAATTTCAAGCAAAAAGACTAGTAACCACTTGTCAGGTATTCTTTTTTTTTTTTTTTTTAATTTAACTTTTAACATTTATTTTCACACAATTTTGGGTTACAAATTTTCTCCCCTTTTATCCCCTCCCCCCCCCCCAAACCCAAGCATTCTAATTGCCCCTGTGACCAGTCTGCTCTCTCCTCTATCCTCTCTCCCTGTCCATGTCTCCGTCTTCTCTTTTGTCCTGTAGGGCCAGATAGCTTTCTTGACCCCTTAACCTGTATTTCTTGTTACCCAGTGGTAAGAACATTACATTTGGTCCTAACACTTTGAGTTCCAACTTCTTTAGCTCCCTCCCTCTCCACCCCTTCCCCTTGGAAGACAGGCAATTCAATATAGGCCAAATCTGTTTAGTTTTGCAAATGATTTCCATACTAGTTGTTTTGTATAGGACTAACTATATTTCCCTCCATCCTATCCTGTCCCCCATTACTTCTATTTTCTTATGGTCCTTTCCCTCCCCATGAGTGTCGACCTCGTATTGCATTCTCCTCCCCATGCCCTCCCCTCCATCCTCCCCCCCACCCTGCTTGTGCCCCTGTCCCCCACTCTCCTGTATTATGAGATAGGTTTTCCTATCAAAATGAGTGTGCATTATATTCTTTCCTTTAGTGGAATGTGATGAGAGTAGACCTCATGTTTTTCTCTTGCCTCCCCTCTTTATCCCACCACTAATAAGTCTTTTGCTTGCCTCTTTTATGAGAGATAATTTGCCCCATATAACTTCTCCCTTTCTCCTCCCAATATTTCTCTCTCACTGCTTGATTTCATTTTTTTTTTTAATATATGATCCCATCCTCTTCAATTCACTCTGTGCACTCTTGTCTCTATGTATGTGTGCGTGTGTGCATGTGTGCACTCTTGTCTCTATGTATGTGTGCGTGTGTGCATGTGTGTGTGTGTGTACTCCCACCCAGTACCCAGATACTGAAATGTTTCAAGAGTTACAAATATTGTCTTTCCATGTAGGAATGTAAACAGTTCAACTTTAGTAAGTCCCTTATGACTTCTCTTTGCTGTTCACCTTTTCATGGTTCTCTTCATTCTTGTGTTAGAAAGTCAAATTTTCTTTCTAGCTCTGGTCTTTTCATCAGGAAAATTTGAAAATCCTCTATTTCATTGAAAGACCATTTTTTCTCCTGAAGTATTATACTCAGTTTTGCTGGGTAGGTGATTCTTGGTTTTAGTCCTAGTTCCTTTGACTTCTGGAATATCCTATTCCATTCCCTTCGATCCCTTAATGTAGAGGGAGCTAGATCTTGTGTTATCCTGATTGTATTTCCACAATACTTGAATTGTTTCTTTCTAGCTGCTTGCAATATTTTCTCTTTCACCTGGGAATTCTGGAATTTGGCCACAATGCTCCTAGGAGTTTCTCTTTTTGGATCTCTTTCATGCGGTGTTCTGCGGATTCCTTGAATATTTATTTTGCCCTCTGGTTCTAGAATCTCAGGGCAGTTTTCCTTGATAATTTCATGGAAGATGATGTCTAGGCTCTTCTTTTGATCATGGTTTTCAGGTAGTCCCAGAATTTTTACATTGTCTCTCCTGATTCTATTTTCCAGGTCAGTTGTTTTTCCAATAAGATATTTCACATTATCTTCCATTTTTCGAATCTGCACACTATGTTCTGTGATATCTGTCTTTCTCATAAAGTCCTTAGCGTCCATCTGTACCATTCCAGTTTTGAAAGATATATTTTCTTCAGTGAGCTTTTGAATCTCCTTTTCCATTTGGTTAATTCTGCTTTTGAAAGCATTCTTCTCCTCATTGGCCCCTTGCACCTCCCTTGCCAACTGAGTTAGGCTAGTTCTCAAGGTGCCAATTTCTTCAAGATTTTTTTGGTTCTCCTTTAGCAGGGAGCTGATCTGCTTTTCATGCTTCTCCCTCATCCCTCTCATTTCTCTTCCCAGTCTTTCCTCCACCTCTCTAACTTGATTTTCAAAATTTCTCTTGAGCTCTTCCATGGCCCGAGCCCATTGGGTGGGCTGGGACACAGAATCCTCGATTTCTGTGTCTTTGCCTGATGGCAAGCATTGTTCCTCCCCATCAGAAAGGAAGGGAGGAAGTGTCTTTTCTCCGATAAAGTACCCTTCAATAGTTTTATTTCTTTTCCCTTTTCTGGGCATTCTCCCCAGCCAGTGGCTTGACCTTTGAATATTCTCCTCACACCCACCTCGCCTCCTGGTCCTCCCAGCCAGCGTTTGGGAACTGAGATTCAAATGCTGCTTCCCACCTTAGGATTTTTGGCGGGGGCAGGGCTGCTATTCAGTGTGAGAATTAAGTTCAGGTGGTCAGGTCGGGGCAGGGCCGCCTCTCTGGCTCAGTTCCCTCAGGGGGTTTATGCACAGACCTTCCACAATGGATCCAGGCTCCCACCCGTTTGGGGAGCCCCTGTCTGCAGCTGCCTCTCAGCTTCTATCTCCTGGGGGGGCCCGAGCCATGGGGGCACCCCACTCCCCTCTCGACCTGCCAAAGACACTCTCTCACCTACCCCCGTCAGTCACCTGTTGGTGGGGGGGCTTGTGCCGCCGCTGGAGATCCCGTCTCTGGAGCCTTCTCGGATCTGTACCTCTCGGAGCCGTGGCCGCTGCCGCCGCCGCCGGTCCGGGCTGGGCTCCGCGTCTGCAGCGCGACGGACCTTTTGCGAGAGGTTTGCAGGTCCCTCTGTGGGTGAAGGGACCCGCGTGGCCGCTGGAGATCCCGTCCCCGTAGCCCGCTCGGATCTTTTCCTCACGGTGTCGCTGCCGCGGCAGGGCTGCACTCAGCTCCCAGTCCCGGCGCCCAGTCCACGGCGTGAAGGACCGCCCGCGAGAGGTTTGCAGGTCTCTCCAGAACAGAAATCTCCCTCGCTCCAATATTCCGTTGTCTCTGGGTGCAGAATTCGCCCTGGGTTGGTCCCCTCTAGCCATTCTGTGGTTTGTGGGTTCGGAGCTGTGTGTATGTGCGTCTTTCTACTTCGCCATCTTGGCTCCACCCCCCAGGTATTCTTCTGTAGGGGGGCACTAAGATATTTTGTAGGGGGTTAGATTGAATGGCCTCTAAAGTTCAATGATTTCTGTGAATTGGCATTCATCAAAGCCCATTGCAAAACCCTTCAACCCTGGGGAAAGTGAACAGAAAGATTTAGGTCAGGAAAAGTTGATTTGTGTGCAGAAAATTTTAGTCTGATTTAAAAGAGAACAAGAAGAATGAAAAGATACAGTAAGTTCTCTACTTACTAGAAGTTTAGGTAGCTATCAAGAAGGAAAAACATAAGTGAGTCAGTCTGAGCAATTTCTGATTGCTTGAAGTCCTTCTCCCTACCTCCTCCAACTATGGATGTTGGACTCTACCAAAGAAGAGGAAAGCCTAAATCTGGCAGGTTTTACTTTGCATATTGGTATGTTTTCCCTTTTCACCTGACTGTGTGTCTCTGATTCCACTGGACAGCTATATTTTAAAATTTTCATATTCTTGAACCTCTTGTTTTTTAGTTTTGTTTGAAATGTGTCTACTTTAAAAAATTATTAATATATTTTGTGTTTACATAACCTTCCTTTCCAAATAGTAGCCCTTTTTCCTCTGCTACCCAGAGAACTGTCTCTTGTAACAAAAGATGTAAAAGAAAGAGGGAGAGAAAAGCAATAAGCACAGCTAATCAGTATTAATTGAAGCTGACAGTACTTGCAAGGTCCCAGACCCATAGCCCTGTCCTTTTCTGTTCTCCCCCTGCCCCCTTGAGTGGAAAGGGGACTTGTATTTTCTTATTTCTTTAGGGCCAAACTTGGCCATTATGTAATTACACAGCTATTTAAGTTTTATTTTGGTTTTGTTCCTTTCATTTTTCTTACTATAATTTTATAATGTCCCCTTTGTTAAGAAGTGATCTCAAGCTATTTTTTTGAAATCCAAATACCAGTCCCCAGTTTTGTTTAGGAGGTGTTATCCTTATAGATATATTCAACACCCAAAATTGTGAAAGGAACAGAGGGGTGGTATTGCATAGGGATTCTAATGTTTCATCTAAAGGACTGCCTGATAGTTGGGCTAATTTTTACATGTATGTATGTATATATGTGCGTGTTAGAAGAGCATTTTCACATATATTATTTTATTTGCATTCTCGTTACATCCCTATAAAGGTAGGCAGGGCAGCTGTCATCTTCCCCGTATTTTTTTAACAACTGAGGAAACTGGCTCAAAGAGGCTGATTGCCCAAGCTTGTAAATAGTACCAGAACTAAAAGTAGAACCCAATTTTTCCAGCACCTAGTTGGCATCATACTTACCTCCTTTTCGCATCCAAGATTACTAGTTGTTCAGTCCCTGAGTATTAGCTACTTTTATGTACTAACCACTGCGTGGAGACACAGAAGTAAGTTAGGCACAGTCCCTATCTTCAAGGAGGTTTAGTAGAGGCAGGAGCTAAGGCAGGTGGATTTCAAGAACCTCAGACACATTGTAATGCCAGTGGAGAAAAGAGAAAGTGCTCTTGGCCAGTACTTTTGACTGACACAGGCTCCCTAAATTTATATCTTTTTATATTGCACCCCTCCATATTATTCGCAAGCATAACGTATCTCTCCTCTTCTACCTCCCATGTTAATGAATTGGAAACCAGAATTTCAAACACAAGTCCAGTCACCTCCTTGGAATTACCTTACATCTTCCTCTGGGAAGCTCAAAATATTCCCCAGCATTAGAAAGTGGAGAGAATGCTGGTCTTGTCAGCACTCATTTGAATCCTGCCTTGGGTACCAAATACAGAACCCTGGGCAAATCACTTTAAACAATTACTGTTTCAGTTTCCTGTAATATGGAGATGAAAACTGCCCCCACTTCTTAGCTGCTAATGTTAGTTATCATCACCATTTCTCCAAACAGCATAGCAAAAGGATTTGTGAGAAATTCTTGTTTCCACCAGAATGATAAGAGTTTTTTGTACCTGGTTGTCTTTGGAGGTTTTGGTGCAGAACCAGAGATCACTTCCAGTGCCCCTGATTTTTAGACTAGCTTCGTATTTGTGATGCTAATATGCTTGGGAAATTTACTGAACCTCTTTCAGGTTTTTTTTCATGTTTTCTATCATATTATGCATGGCTGGAAAATAATAGCACCAGACAGATCTACCTTACAAGAAGTAATTATGATTTGAGATAATTTCTGAGTGAAAGTTTAGTATCAAAAGTGAGTGCTTGCCTTTGTGAAGGTAAGGCCTGCTCTCAAAGCCAGCTGTTAACACTCTGTCATCACTAACAAGCCTGTAGGCCAGGCTCCCTCAAAATGGGTTGTCACCAGTATGCAAAGAGAAGAAAGGTCACTGAAGCTGTGCCTGCAGGTTACAACTGTATCAGTTGTTCTTTTGCTGTGGATGCTATGTGTCTGTTCTGGCTGTTCCACCAATACTTCCTTAGTTCTGCAGATTTCCCAGTTGCTGTTTGATGATTTGACTATATATCTTGCTCTGTTTCCACAATTTTGATAGATTTCTTGATTTTTCTTTGGGTGAACTTTACTGTCTCAGCCATCACAGGCCATTAGCATTTACATATTTTTTTATTTCTTTTTGCCTTATCTGACTCATTTCTGTCTGCTGGAAAATAAACTTGACTTGAAAGGTTTAGAAGGCCTAGTGGTACATAGCACTTCCCATTCATCAACTGAGGGTGGAAGTGATCTGCAGCCACCACTGGGGAAGCACATAAAGCACAAGAGTTAGGGTATTGGATGAGTCTGATGCCAAGTAAACAATAGAAATCAAGTGGTACATAAATGCCAGAGGTCTGCAATAGTTGGATATGTCTAAAGTCCTTAGAAGTAGCAACTTGAAGATCTTTCAACAGGACAGAGCAAGGTAGATGGTCAGATGGTGCACAAATAGCAGCCAAGAGATCCTTTAGAAATAAGTGAACAAGAGAAGAGATAAGTGGCCTTATCAGGAAAACAGTTTTTGACAAGGAGGTAGCTTTAGCTACCTTTTGTGTTCCTCTTCCTGGTGAGAATCCTGAGGGATGCTTGCCTTGAGGCTTGCTAGTGATGATGACTCAGGACAACTGTCTGGTTAATATAGGGATGGGAAGCAATCAAAAACATTGCTTTGACTGTAGGGCAAAGTTGAAGAAAAGACTATTCAAATAGCAGCTCTAATAGCAGTCAAGGAATGGACTTCACATGTGCATAGTATGGACATACTTTATCTTACACGTTGGTAGCAAGTACTATTAGAAATTTCAGTATTATTGTGGAAAATGGTAAGAGTTCAGAAGGGCTAGCATGCCCTCTTTGTTTTCTTCTTTGCCCACAGTTGATATGGCTTCTCTGGTTCTCTTCCTGTTCCCATAGGTACAGTTGGTGTCCAGCTTCCAGGAATGCATGAGTATGGTGCCATCGGAGGTTCAACACATGCCACCTCCTCTGCAATGTGGGCTTGTCAACACTGCACCTTCATGAACCAGCCAGGCACGGACCACTGCGAGATGTGTAGCCTTCCCAGGACCTAACACTCCCCAACCATCCTCCTGGGCAAATCTGGGGACCAGACTCGCAGCCCTCTTAGAAGCCAGGATCTTTTCTCATGATTCTTCCCCTGTAATGATGCCCCAGTGGTGGGCAGACCTGAAGGAGGGGAAAAGGCTACCCTTGGGTCTCTATGATCCACGGAAGCATCTTGGCACTGTTCTTTCCAGAGGGTACCCACTAGATAGAGGGATCCAAGCTGGGTTTTCTGCCAGGCTGAATTTAATCTCAAAACTGGAAATCCCAAAACTGTATCCCCAATGCAAGAAAGTCAGACATTTAACCTCAGTTTACAGTTTTGCAATTTGTATTTGATAAGAACTGCGCCCTTCTATGTCACCTGGAATTTGCTTTTTCTGCAGCCTTCCCCTTTCCTTTTGCAATTTCATCCCTTTTTTATTCTCTTATCTCTCTACCTCCCTCCTCTCCTTTATCCCAATCCCTTTTTTATACCTTGTTGGCCCTCTTCCCTGTCCTCTACTCGATTACCAGGTATTGGATCCCTGCTGACAATGGTAGATGCTTCTATCCCCTCAGCTTGGCCAGTCACCTGGTGAGAACGAGAACCAGCACAGTCAAGATGAACTGTGTCTTGGGGCAGGAGGCTTCTTCCCTTATTGATTTGCATGATTTTTTTTCCCCTTTTCACCTCTTCCTTCCTCTCACCATACTAGCAGGTGAGATTCCAAGGTCTGAATTGGTTATAAGGACAGAAATTTGTAATTCCTGCCTATGGGCCTTTTTGGTTTATATGTTTTTATTTTTAAAAAGAAAAATACTGCACAAAAGGGAAGTGTGAGAGGCTACTTTCTGCTTCCCTTTCCCCCTCCCTTCTCAAGCTTTCACCTTAATAAATCCCTTTTGGGGTGTATGTTCGTGGATGGGCGTGTAGGGGTGTGTGTAGGTGTGTGGATCCACAGTTAGTTATCCTTTGAAGAAAACCTCAGTGCCTGAGTCTTTCCACCAAGCTACACAGTAAGGACAATTTTAAAAACAAAGTCTAGATCAGGAGAGAGCCCACCCAGGCAAGTGGAACACTGAAGCTGAGCACTGGAGTTGGGGTTGTTTTGTTTTTGTTTTGCTTTTTAAATTTTTAATTAGTGCCAATAGTCCCTTGGGTCTACCAGAGGTGAGCTCAGCTCACCCAGGTATTCAGTATTGTGTTCCTACCCATTAACCTTCTCTTCTCTTCCTACTTCCTGAGTCCTTGGCCTTCTGATTCACTGGCATGTCAACTGTAGCAATCCCAGGAGGGAATTTAGAGTTCTGCTAAGTGTGAGGTCTGTGCCAGGCCCCCTGAGAAGGCAGCAGAGGAAGTGAATAATGACAGCTACAGGGGCAAGAACAGAGGTCCTAATGGGATCACTGGCATCTGTTTACTGGCCAAGACTCTGAGTGCAGGTGGGTGGGTACATTGTAGCCCAGCATCTCCAGGGAAGTAACTTTACAGTCTTCTCCCATGTTGAGCCAATTGGCATGGCATGGGCACCTTGTTACAATTCTGTCTTGATGCCAGCTGCAAACTGTCACTCAGCCTTTTAGCATAAAGGAAAATGGGCACAGCTACAGGATGCTTCTACCACTTCTGCACATCATGATATTTCTTGCATATGCTGAACCCTTTTCCTCTTGGGTTCTAGAGAGAATGTTTGCATCTCCTAGTTTGCATGTTGACTTCTGATGTGTCAGAAAGCTCAGTATAAGCTTTGGCTGATATCTTTGGGCAGAATTGACTAGTGGCATTAGCTACTTTCCTGGCCAAGGGTTTGGTTTGGATGATTATGTTTGCCTGGGCAATAACTTCTATGGGGCATGTGGTACTGTTGCAATAGAGGATACGGAGTAAAGCATGAAGCCCTGCATAGGGAAGTACCTCTCTAGGTAATCCATTACAGAGCTGTTGAAATGGTATTGGGGGCGGCATTTTCTTTTGGAATATTGACTTATCCTTTTCAGTTCAGACCTAATCCTTAAGGTTGTTCTGGGAGTTGAATGCATCTCGTTAGTGAGCTTCCTTAAGTGCACACATTGAAATCATTCTCTTTATTGCTACCGAGACTTCAGGCCACAGGAAAGAAAGACCTCCTCTGCTTGCTCCAGTCTCCTTTATTTGCTGCATTTGTTTCACTTTACTTTCAACCAGTCTTTTTTTTTCCTTTGAGAAATTCTGGCATTTACACAACTTTTTGTCCTCATGATTTTATTTTTCTTTAGGTTTAACTACCTTGGTTCAGTAATGGATTTCATGTCATTGTCCAAAGAAAGCTGTTGAGGGCTAGATGAAGCTATAAAACATGGCAGTAGTATTGGGAGGAGGGTCTAGCCCCTGACCAAGTTCCTGGTTGCTTTCTTCAGAGTGGATGACTGACCCCAGCCCCACTGATGAATCTGAAGGCAAAGTTTGACCTTCTGGCCTTCCTAAATGCAGAAAGCCTAAATTGAGCTTGTCTCTCCTGCCATTAGTATAGGTCTTTTTCCCTTGTTGTCCCAGCCAGAAGCACGTCTCCCATGGATGTGGCCCACTGCAGTGTCTACAGCAGAACCAGTAATGGTGCACAAGCCAGGAAAGTGATGATTCCCAAGTGCTCAGGATGGAAGGGCTCATATAGGCCATTCCAGCAGCCGTTTTTGACAAGGAAGATGTTGATCTTTTCTCAGCCCACTTCTCTTTTCCCCTTACAGTTTGCATACCTAAAAACTAGCTCTCTTGGGGTGTTGGTGCTCCAGCTTTGCCTGTTTGCAGATGTGCATTTGTTGGATTTGGATTGGCGTTATCTTAATTACAGCCCTGTAAGTGAAACCTAATAAAAGTACCTGAAATGACTGCCTGAATCCCCCATTTTGTTGCCCTCTGTTTAGGGATTTTCTTTTTTTCAACAAACCAGTATTTTCTTTCCCATCATCTCCCCCACCTCCCACCGACGTGTGTGTATGTGTGTGGTTTGTCCTTCATTCTTGAAAAGGCTCATAACATCAGGGAGATGATGATATGCCTTTCATTGATTGAAGGGAAGGCTGTGCAGTCACCCGCCTCACTAAAAGAAAAGCAGAGCCCTCATAACAAATTCATGTAGTCTAGCAAAACAAATTTGCTTGTTGGTTGTATCCAGAAATATATGTCTCTGCATCTTCAGTCCATCAACGTCATTGTGGTTCCTTATTGGTGGTTCTCTGGAATTGATAGCCACTCATTGATCAGAATTCTCAAGTCTTTCAAAGTTGCTTGTCTTTACAAGGCTGTTATTGTATAAGTTGTTTTTTCGTTCTATTCACTTCATTGGCATCATTTCATACTCGAGTTCTTTTCCAAAACTGCCTCTTTTGTCCATCTTTATGGTATCCATTACATGGAATTAAATTGTTCCCCAGTTGACAGGTGCCCCTTGGGTTTCCAGTTCTTTACCATTTCACAAAAAAAGCCTGCTATAAATAATTTTATTAATATTTGTCCCTTTCCTTTTCAGTCTCTTCAGGGTATAGGCCTAGGAGGGGCCAGAGGACGTACGAGTTAATGATTTGGGGGAGTGTTCAAATTGCTTTCCAGGATGGCTGGACCAATATAAATTCTTCCAGCAGTTCTTATGTTCCTGCTAGCCTGCAGCCCCTCCAACATGTTGTTGTCTTTTGTCACCTTTGTTAATTTGATGGGTGTGAGGTGGAATCTCAGCATTGCTTTATTTTGCATTTTTCTAATAGTGATTTGGAGCATTTATTTTTTTCACATCATTTTGGATAGCTTGGATTTCTTTCTTGAAAAACTAACTTTTCATATCTTTTGACCCTTAATCATTTGGGGAATCTACTTCCATTTGTTGTTGAACGGTGGAAGTCAGGGTGTTACCCACCCAAATTATCTTCCCTGGCATTAAAAAAATTCACCACAAGATTGTTCCCTTTCCTTCCCAGTGTTAATCCATCATTTATTTCCTGATGTTTCAGTGATGCATTTGTGGTCCATTTGTTGGTGCAAATTAGTTTTGTAGTTCTTTATTAGAGGATTCCCTATTGAGCTTTCTTTTGTCCCTTTAATTTTCCTAACTGTATCTCGGCATTTCTTTTCCACTATCCTTGGTTGGAGAATTAGTTGAAAATGCCTGCAAAACTTTTTTTGCACATGATCTTGAGCAGTAAGCAGAGTGAAGAAATAGTGTGTTTGACTGCTGGTTTAATTTTTGGGCAAGCTGGTGGAAGGCGGTTAAAATACTACAAAACTAGATTTATGTTCCATTTGCAACTCCCACTTTAACCTTGTGGCACCTTACCATTTCCAAATGTAAGCCCACTGTCACTGAATTAGTAAAAGGCTTTGGACTTAACTGCCATTTTATAGCCTTCTCAGGTTGACTTCTGTGGACAACATGATATTCAAAAGGAGTAACTAGTTAAGCAGGAGATCTGTTGCATCTTTCTCCACAGACTCCATACTCCACTTACGATCCTAGGGGGAGGGCCAGGAAACAGGTACAAAGCGATACCAAGTGCCTAAAACCTCTTTCAACATACACCCAGGCTTGCATTGTGCACCTCCCCAAGGGATTTATTTTCCTATTTATGCTGTATCAGAAGATAAATTCTAAAATCTAACAAACATTGATTCCCTACTACATGGAAGGCACTTGGATACAAAACTGAAAAACAGTCCCTCCCCACCATGTACCCAGGTAAGTAAATATGAGGTGGGGGGGCGGGATGGGGAAGGGACTAACAACTGGAGAAATTGAGCAAGGCCTCCTTTAGAAGGCAGCATTTAAACTGAGCCTTCAAGGGAGACTGCAGAGATTGCAAGAGGTAGAGGTGAAGAGAGAGATCGTGGCAGACAGAACAGCCTGCAAGGAGGCCAGTATGGCTGGGCCTGAGAATATGTGAGAAGCAGTAATGTACATTCTGGAAAAAATAGATGAATGGACTTCTGAAGGACTTTACCTAAGAGGGCTGTTTAAATCCTAGGTGTAATAGGGAGCTACTGAACCTTCTTGAGCAGGGAAGTGACATGGCTGCCTTTGTATGGAGGATGGATTGGAGACAGGATGAGTCTTCAGGGAAGGGACCAGTCAGAAGGCTATTGCAACAATGATGATGATGTCCAGCTAGCAGTCAAAGGTATAGGACATGGAGTTCAGAAGAAGTGAAGGCTGGATATGTAGGTTGGGGAATCATCTACACAGATACTGATAGTTGTACTCAGGTGATAAATAAACCTTAAAATCCTACTATATACCAGGCACTGTGCTGAGTGCTGGGGATATATGTCAGTTCATGCTTTCAAAGGGGAGACAACGTGAACTGTGTACAGAAATTGGAGATAACAGAAGGAAGGCACTAATGCTAATGGCAAGCAAGAGAGACTTCTTGTAGAAGGTAGGGTTTTTTTTAAAAATTCATTTATTTTCAGTTTTCTACAATCACTTCCATAAATCTTAAATTTTCTCCCCCTCCCAACCTCCTTCCCTGAGATGGCATGCAATCTTATGTGGATTCTACACGTGCATTCTTATTAAACACTTTCACATTAGTCATGTTGCATAGAAGAATTAAAACGAATGAGAGAAACCATGAGAAAAAAAAACATAACAAGAGAAAATAGTCTGTTTCATTCTCTGTTCCAATTCCATAGTTCTTTCTCTGGATGTGGATGACATTTTGCCTCAAGAGTCCTTTGGGAATGTTTTAGAACCTTGCATTGCTGTGAAGGCTAAGTCTATCAGAAATGGTTACTGTATACAATATTCTCCTGGTTCTGCTCATTTCACTCAGCATCAGTTCATATAAGTCTTTTCAGGCTTTTCTGAAGCTCTGTTCATCATTTTTTTAAAAATTATTTTATTTGTTTTCAGCATTTGTTTCAGCATCCCAAAATGAATGGGAGAAACCATAAAACAAAACGAAACAATACAAAAGAAAATGGCCTGCTTCATTCTGTGATCCAATTCCATAGTTCTTTCCCTTGGATGTGGAAGGTGTTTTGCCTCAAAAGTCCAGTGGGAATTTTTTAATTCCTTGCATTGCTATGAAGTACTAAGTCTGCCAGAAAAAATCCTCACACTGTGGTTGTTGCTGTGTACAAAGTTCTCCTGGTTCTGTTCCTTTCACTCAGCATCAGTTCTTATAAGTCTTTCCAGACCTCTCTAAAGTCTTCCTGTTCATCATTTCTTATAGCACGGTAGTATTCCATTACATTCATATACCACAACTTGTTCAGCCATTCCCCAATTGATGGGCATTCCCTTGATTTCTAATTCTTGACCACCACAAAGAGAGCCGCTATAAATATTTTTGTACATGTGGGACTTTTTTCCTTTTTATGATCTCTGGGGTATGGTCCTAGAAGTGATATTTCTGGGTCAAAGGGTATGCACATTTTTTTAGCCCTTTGGGCATAGTTCCAAATTGCTCTCTAGATAGGTTGGATTAGCTCACAGCTCTACCAACAATGAATGTGTTCCAACTCTCCCACATCTTCTCCAGCATTTATCATCTTCCTGTTTTATCATGTTAGCCAATCTGATAGGTATGATGTGGTAAGAAGGTAGGATTTTAAGTGAGACTGTGTGTGTGTGTTCATCCTTCATTGCAGAAGACCATGCCATCAGAAATAATGACGTGACTTGCACTTGACTTTGTTTTGAGTGAGGGAGGGCTGTGCAGGTCAGCAGCCTCACTTCTCCTCCTGAGCCATCGGAATCCAGTGACCAGATATTCATCAGGATGACTGGAGATGTCCCAGGATGAGACAGTTGGGGTTAAGTGACTTGCCCAAGGTCACACAGCTAGTGAGTGTCAAGTGTCTGAGGTGAGATTTGAACTCAGGTCCTCCTGACTCCTGCACTGGTGCTCTATCCACTGCACCACCTAGCTGCCCCTTAAGTGAGACTGAAAGGTAGGGAAACCAAGAGACAAAAATTAGAAAGGGGGAAATTCCAGGCACGGGAGAATAGCCAATGAAAATGATGGTGAATATTAAGCAATGGACCTAGTTTGCCTAGTTGAAAAAGGAGGGCACAGGGCGGAGGCCTTTGGATACATCCACACATGTCAGACAAGCCATAGATGATGATGATTGCCCTGGAAAGGAGACTGGGGATTAGTCAGACAGGAAGAAAACCCAGATAGATTATAGCATGAAAATCCAGGGAAGAGATTGGTCAAGAGAGTCAAGTGAAAATGGCAAAAGAGGCTAATTTTAGAAATAAAAGCATCATTGGTGACTTTGGGGAAAACAATTTAAGCCAAATGGTGAAATCAGTGGTAGGGATGAAACCAGATGGCAAAAGTTAGAGAAGTGAGTAGAAGGTGAAAAAATAGAGGTGATGAGCATAGATACTTTTTCTAGGAATTTGAAGTAAAAGTGAGGACAGTAACTTAAGGGGATTTTGGAACTAGTTAAGGGGTTTTTTTTAAAGAATGAGTCATCTGGTAGTGTTTGTAGGTATCAGGAAAGGAGTCAGAACATAAGGAGAGATTGGAGATTAGGGAGGAAGAGATGTTCAAAGGGATAGCATGAGGGAATGGGATCAAAGACACAAATTGGTGTTGACAATCAGCCTTTCAAACTCCCAACAAAGTTGAAAATGAGAAATGGTGTTAAGGTTACTTAAAGTGTAAAAGAGAGAGCTTGTGATAGATCTTATTTTTTTTGAAAGTGAATGTGAATAAGGGAACAAGGTCCTCTAGTGAGGGGAAAATGAGAGAGAGAGTGTGTGTGTGTATGTGTGTGTGTGTGTGTGCAAATGGCTTGAGATTTGGAAAGGACTTTTTGAGGAATCTGGGCAGCCAGTTGGCATAGTGGGTAGAGGATAGGGCCTGGAGTCAGTCTTTTTCCTGAGTTCAAATTTGGCCGTACACTTCTTGGCTGTGTGACCCTGGGCAAGTCACTTAACCCTGCTTGCCTCAGTTTCCTTCTCTGTACAAAGAGCTGGATAAGGAAATGGCAAACCACTCCAGTGTCTTTGCCAAGAAAACCCCAAATGGGGTCACAAAGAGTTGGACAGGACTGAAAACTGAACATTTTGTGGAGTTAGGTAATCAGGAAGAAGGAAGAGGCTTGGCATGCAACAGTGAGAGTACAATTCAGGTTAGATGGCATAAATTTGCAGCACACCCAGTCAATGCCATTGTGTGACTTGTAGGAGCATTCAGCAGCATAAGTAGGAGCTGAGAGGATAGAACAAAGAGAAAAGTGATTGAGAAAAGTGTTGAGAACAGTATAAAATTAAACCATTTAATCAGAAGGTCAAGACTTTGAAGGGAAAAAATAAGGCTAGAAGAAGGGTGACTGCCTGGGAAAGCAGGGATGGGTAGAGTGACTGGAGATTACAGTCAAACTAGAGGCAACGTACATTTACATAGGTATGATCCTAGTCTAACAGAAAGTGCCATGATTGGGGCATAAAGGTTATGGGGCACCTTTCAACTCTGGACCAATAACGTAATAGGATCATGTTCAGTTTTGGGAGTTTGATTTACCTAGGCAATTATCCTTTCCTTAGCCTTTGGCTTTTTACATTCTGACTTTGGTATCCAGTATATAGAAGCTTTACTGAAATCTTTGGTTCAGGATCATGTATAAGGTCTCCCCAAAAAGGGGGAGTAGGAAAGCACTCTGTGCACTCTAGGTCAGGTATGGGACAGGTATTTATTTGTTCCCCACATGAAAAATGCTCAATACAAAAGTTCTCACAAGTTCAAATTAACGAAAAATAATGTGCAGTAACATAACTACTATTATACTCAGTACATATTGATAGAAATTGAAATAATGACAACAGTAACTGTTATATTTAGCTACTGTTATATTCTACCTAGAGGTTGAGACTTTTCAGGATATTTTATATTTTACTTCAGCTTGACATTGTCTCCCTCAAAATCCATGTCTTTTGGCAAGAGGGTCAGAGATTAGGCTCATTTTCCAACCAGTGGTCATCTCCAAGGGTGGTGGTATAGTTGCCAGGGACTCCTTCCTAAGACTGAGGATCCAGGAGCAACAAAACTTCAAACTAACAAGGTGACCTCTGAGTCTGTATATGTCCATCTTGGAATCAATACTCACTAAAGGCCAGGAAAGAACAAACAGTAAAAAAGCTGGCCAAAACCCAGGACTTGGGCAAGACATGAACTTTAGCTGCCATATACTCATGGCCATATAGCAACCATGATGGAATATTGCCCTATCTCCTACCCCTCCCAGAATCAACACAAAATAATTCTGACATGCAGTCAGGAAAAAAGAAAAGGTAATAGGAGTCAAGGACCAGCATAACTTTGTTGTTAAGATCTCAACTCTTCCTGTTCAATGGCCAATAAAGGAGTTTTCATCTCAAAGCACCAAGTCCCTTCAGCCCTCACTCTCTCCCTTTCTCTCTCCCTCTCTCTTTTTCTCTCTTTCTCTTTCTCTCTCCCTCTCTTTTCTCTCTCACATGTGCACACACACACACTCTCTTTCTCTCTCTCTCTCCCTCCCCCTCCCTCCCCCCCTCCTCTCTCTGTCACATGCTCTCTCTCTTCCTCCCTCCCTCCCCCCTCTCTGTCACATGCTCTCTCTCTCTCTCTCTCTCTCTCTCTCTCTCTCTCTCTCTCTCTCTCTCTCTCTCTCTCTCTCTCTCTCTCTCTCTCTCTCTCTCTCTCTCTCTCTCTGTCTCACATACACACACACCACTTTTTTACAAGGAACAAAGTAGACTTTGTATCCCCTGCACCCAGCACAGAGCCTGGCACATAAATTCTTAATAAATACTTGTTGATTGATTGGTTGGTTGATTGATGAGGTCAAAGAAGAGAGCCACACAGTGTCCTGAAAAAATTTGAGGAGGAAAAGAACTGGAAGGTTCAGAGAAGATTTGATGAATTTGATGGCCCTTGACCTCGAAAGAAGGGGAAGCAAGCAGAGAGGAGAAGGAAATGCATTCCAGCCAGAGGAAATGGACTGAGAAAACATATGGTGGCCCTAGAGGCACAAGTTGACCACAAGATATGTTGGAACCAAATTAGGATGGATGTTAAATGCCAAGATAAGGACTTTGTGTTTTCCTCAGGGGTGAATGAGGCCATCTATATATAAGTCAACTAAGGACCTTCTCTGGCTATAGTCCATCTGTTGGGTCTTGCTGATGAGAAATAGATTTGGCTTAGGCATGCAGACAAACCTGAAATGGGAGTCAGGGTCCTGAATTTTCATTCCAGTTATGCCACTGATTGACTATATATTCTTGGGCCAGTTGAACCTCCTGATTCTGAGGCCTCTCCATTGGGATACAGGGTAATATCCTGATAACTCCACTTATTCATCCAGGTGTGAAAAGAATTGAGCCCTGCTGAGGGGGTGGTGATAGCCCATGTGACTTGGGACCCCTTCCATGTGACTAACTTACAACAGAAAAGGGAAGCATTTCCCCAAGTGTGTTAACAATTAAAAGTAGAATTCAAGAATTCCAAGTCTAAACTTCCACCCTCCCTTCTCTCCTGGCAGAAGAGGAGGGATATCAGCTAGTCGATGATGTCATTTGCTGCCTCAGCATGTATCTCTCATATTCCTTTCAGTGGCTTTCTCGTTCCATATAATTGCCAAATTCCATCATGTAAATTCTCTGTCCTTAGGGAGATTGCACCACCTCCAGATTTAGCACAGTTACATCTGCATTTCAGTTATATATTTCACTGTCTTTACTACTCTCCCCTGAGAGTAGAAAGTGTTTCATTCTTTGTGTTTGCATCCCTGGCATGTAGTACAGTGCCTGGCATGTAGGCACTTAATAAAATGTTCGTTGATTGATTGATTAGCAAGGTCTTGTAGTACAGCTGTTCCCTAGTGTAGGTATTCCTATGCCCTTTGCCATTTTACTTGTTAGCTACCTTTCAGTCAATTACCAATCTGAGCTGGCACAAGACTCTACAAGCAATCTGAGGACTGCTCTTCAGACATTTCCAATTGTCCCTTTCTCCAGAATAATCCTAGCTCAGGTTACTTACCAAGGAGAGAGGGTCTATTTATAATCATAAGCCCTCATGTCAGGAAATTACGTGGCTTGGCTTTGTAATTATGTGTGGAGAGAAATGCATATAGGACTGGTAGAAGAGGGAAAGGAAGGGAAAAGGAATTTGTTAAGCAACTACTATGTGCCAGGTAGAGTATTAAGTGATATACAAATATTAACTTATTTGATCATCACAATTACCTTGTGAGGTAAGTGATATTAATTCCCTATTTTATATTTGGTAAACTGAGGCAGACAGAAGTGACTTGCCAAGGGTCGCATAACTCATAAGTATCTGAGACCAGGTCTTCCTCACTGAAGGTCCTGTGCCTCCTAGTTGCCTAGCAGAGATGAGTCAATACATTGTCTCTTTGATAAAAAAAAAAAATTACTGATAAGAAGGCAAGGTAGGCAAAAAAATCAGCTTAAACTCACTCTGGCACTCACACTTAAACTCTACAATCCATTTCCTGATCAACCACTTAGTCATTTCCTCTTCGCATTGAGGACAAAGAAGGACTGCATATTAACGTAGGGAGTTGTTTTTTGTTTTGTAACATAAGGGAAGATTAGGAAGTTAGAATAGTCTTCCTCCAATTACCAATTAAAAATATTCTTTGCAACATTTACAGGATCATGAGATTATAGGATCTGGAACTGGTAAGTATATTAGGAGTCATCTAGTTTAACCACTTTATGTGGTTGAGAAGCCCAATGCCACACTGATAGTCAATCAGCATTCAATAAGCAACCTACTATGTTCCAGGCACTGTGTTAAGTGCTGGAGATACAAAAGAGGCAAAAAAAAAAAAATGATCTCTGCCCAGAATCTAATGGGGAAGGCAAGAAGCCAACGTATGTACAAACAAGCTGTGTGTGTGTGTGTGTGTGTGTGTGTGTGTGTGTGTGTTCGTCCTTTATTGCAGAAGAAGACCATGCCATCAGAGAAATGATGTCATGACTTGCACTTGACTTTGTTTTTTGAGTGAGGAAGGGCTGTGCAGGTCACCAGGCTCACTTCTCCTCCAGAGCCATCTGAATCCAGTGACCTGATAATCATCAGGATGACTGGAGATGACCCAGGATGAGGCAGTTGGGGTTAAGTGACTTGCCCAAGGTCACACAGCTAGTGAGTGTCAGGTGTATGAGGGAAGATTTGAATTCAGGTCCTCCTGACTCCTGCACTGGTGCTCTATCCTATACAGGATAAATACCAGAAGAAAAGCACCAGAATTAAGAGGGGTTGGGAAAGGGTGCCTGTAGAAGACGGGATATTAGCTACAACTTAAAACAAGTCACAAAGCCAATAGGGAGAGATGAGGAAGGAGAACATTCTAAACATGAGGGGCAGCCAGGGAAAATGCCCAGAGCCAAGAGATGGAGTTTCCTGTTAGAGGAATAGCCAGGAGGACAGTGTTACTAGATCAAGGAGTACCACTCAGAGAGTGAAATATAAGAAGATTGGAAGAGTAGGGAAGGGCTAGGTTATGGAGGGCTCTGGATGCCAAACAGAGGGTTTTGTACTTGATCTTGGAGATGATGGGAAGTCACTGGAGTTTACTGAGTGAGGGGTGACATGTTGTGATCTGCGCTTTAGGAAAATCATTATGGCAACGGAATGAAGGATGAAGATACTTGGGGTATGCTGACCCACTAGCAGCTCTTGCAATTGTCCAAGTGTGAGGGCCTATGCCAGAGTGGTGGCAGTGTCAAAAAAAAAAAAAAAAAGAAGAAGAAGCACATGGGAGAGATGTTGCAAAGGTGAAATTGATAGACCTTGGCAACAGGTTGGATATGGTGAGGGATAAGAGAGGATGAGAAATCCCGGATGACTCCTAGGTTGTGAGCTTGAGGGACTGGGAGAATGATGTTCCTCTTGACTAGAGGTTCCCAAGCTTATTTGGCCTACTGCCCCCTTTTAAAAAAAATTACTTAGTATCCCCCTGAAAATCTACTTTTTTTAATCCTTTAACAGTTTTTTAAAAAATTTGAGTCATTGCAAAAAATATAAAATATAATTTTAAAAAATGATGCATTTTAAATTTAATAATTTATTGTAAATTTGTGGGAGGGTTTCTGCATTGAAATTTGATGATGTAATATTGCATCATATATCCACATAGTATCATATTATAAACAAATCATTGCACACACATTTTCCTGCTGATGCATGCAGGACTTAACATGACAATGCAAGACACTCTCCTTTCCAACACTTGCTTGTTATGACCTGTTGGAGGACTTGACCACTGATTGGTTATAACTAGCATTTTGTGTATTTATCTGGAAAATAATGTAATCACTATGACTTTAACTCTGTTACACAACAAATGAAACATATATGAATGTTTTTCCAAAATTTTCTTTTTCTTTCCTTATTCTTCCACCACCCTCTTATTTTTATTCAACACCCCTCAATTGCACCCAAAGCTACTGTCATGCCTTATCCCTGCATCATTCTAGCTGCCCCCCCAGGGGGCAGTATCACCTACTTTGGGAACCTCTGTGTCTTGACAATCATAGGGAAATTAAGAAGGGGAATGGATTTAGAGGATAAGATAATGAGTTCCATGTTGGACATGTTGAATTTAAGACAATTTTGGACATCCAGTTCAAGATATGTGAAAAGCAGTTGAAGATGAGACATTGGTGATTAGCAGAGAGGTAAGGGCAGGATAGATAAATATCAGCATAGAGATGATAATTAAATCCATGGAAGCTTATGAGATCATCAAGGAATGTAATATAGAGGAAGAAGTGAAGAGGCCCCAGGACAGGTTCCCTGTGGAATCCCATGGTTAGAGGGCATGACTGGGATTTGGATCCAGTAAAGGAGAAGGAGCAGTCAACTAGGCAAGAGGGGAACCAGTATAGTGTGGTATCTCAGGAGAGAGCATCCAGGATGAGAGTATTATCAACCATGTCAAAGTTTGCAGAGAGATAAAGGAGAATGATGATTGAGAAAAGGTCATTGAGTTTGGCAATTAAGAGATCATTAGTGACTTCAGGGAGAGAAATTGCAGTGGAATGATGAGATCAGAAGCCAGATTGTAAGGGGTTAAGAAGAACTCTAGAGGAGAGAAAGTAGAAATACCTATTATAGATGCTCTTTTCAGCTCAGACTACTCACAGGTTATGGTTTGTCTCTCATTCTCAAAGAGGACCATGACATCAGGGAGGTGATGACATGACTTGCAATTGACTTTGATTTGAGTGAGGGAGGGCTGTGCAAAGTCACTGGCCTCACTTTCTCCTCCAAAGCCATCTGGGTCCAGTGACCAGATATTGATCAGGATGAATGGAGATGACCCAAGATGCAGTGGGAGATACAAAGGGCAGAAGAGATATGGGTCCATAGTTATCAGGAATGAAGATCAAGTAAGGGTTTTATTTTTTTGTTTTTTGGGGATGGTACAGACATGGGCATATTTGTAGTCAGTAGACAGTAAGCCAGCAGAAAGGGAGAGATTGAAAATAAATAATAGAATGGAGATAATTCTTTTGGAGGAGACAGGATGGAATAGGATCACTTGAACAAGTAGAAGGGTTAGCCTTGGCAAGAAATAAGACCATGTTATCATGTGAGACAGGTGTGAAGGAGGTTAGTATGGTAGGAAACAACTGAGTTATAGGAGATGAGGAAGAAGGAAGAAGAGGGGGTTCATGGTGAATGGTCTCAAATTTTTTCTGTAAAATATGAGACAAGTTTCTCACCTCAGAGAGTAGGGGAATGGAAGCCATGGGACGTATGAGGAAGGATGAAGAGGTTTAAAATTTTTCTTCAACTATAATCAAGTTAAATGAATGTAATGTCATATAATAAAAGTAAAGTAAAATCCCACTAAGAAATTTGAAAAGTAATATAGTATAATGAAAGTAAAGTAAAATCCTACTCTGGAGAGTGAGATAGTGGGTTGGTAAGGGAGGTATAGTGGAATTGCCTAGCAGCAGTGAAGGCCCAGTTGAGGTTATGTAACCTGAATTTGTAGTGAACCAATCAGAATGGGTTGTGTGATTTTCTCCACCCTCATTCAGTAGCAAGGATGACAGATGATGGGAATGATCCAAGACAGGGGTTTGGCACAGTCAGTGATATGATAAGTGTCCAAGAGAAAAGGGCAGTATTGAATTGAATGAAGGTTCATCAAGAGGTCAAGATGGGGAAAAGAGGAGAGAATGGTAAGTGCAGGGGAGATAGCTTGGGAGAGAATTGAGGGATCAAGGGATTGAAGGGCAAGGTAAGGATGAAAAGTAGGGTTTGGTTAAGGAAGGCAGACAGAGAGATGAAAAGTCGATAGATTATAGTAGGATAAAGGGGATTTCAGAATTCTTGAACATGGAGGTGATGCATTTGTGGGTGATGACAAGATCAAGAACATGACCATGTTTGGGCAGCTAGGTAATACAGTGGATGGACATCAGGGCCTGGAGTCAGGAAGACCTAGGTTCAAATATGACCTCAGACACTTACCAGCTGTGTGACCCTGGGCAAGTCACTTAACCTCAGTTTGCCTGTTTCCTCAACTGTAAAATGGAGATAATAACAGCACCTACCTGCCCCACAGGATTATTGTGAGAATCAAGTGAGATGATGATTTTAAAGGGTTTACCACAGTGCCTGGCCCATGATAAGTGCTGTGTAAGTGCTAGTTGCTATAATGATTATTTTTACTATTATTATTATCAGTGTGTGGCTCATTTGGGTCGGGAATAGGTTGAGGACTGAGTTTTTAGGGTATTTGAGGGAGCATCAGTATGAATCTTGAAGTTCCCTAATATAAAGTTGAGGGGGATGGGAATAAGATCATACATAAACAGAATCAGGATTCAGGCCTAGGTCTTCTGATAGCAAATCCTGCGCTCTGTGCATAATATATGTCAATTCTATCACTTCTGACAGAGGGAGAAATTTTTGATTCAAAGATTTATTGCCTGGACTTATCTGGGCATGCCTAGTTCTATGCAGCCTGCGGGGCCTTTGAATCAAGTCTAGATTACCTAACATGGGCCTCTGTGTGCCCTACCATGTGAGTGAGCGTAGCCTCTTTTGACTGACTGCTTGTATCTTTAAAACTGGCAAGACTGAGCTACTCAAACAGGTAGTTCTCAGGAGAAATCAAAAGCTATTTATAGTCATGTGAAAAAATTCTCTAAATCCTTATCGATTATATATAAATGAAAATTAAAACAACTCCGAGGTACCACCTCACACGTATCAGATTGACTAATATGACAGAAAAAGGAAAATGACAAATAGTGGAGGGGATGTGGAAAAATAGGGACACTAACACACTATTAGATCCAAGCATTCTGGAGAACAATTTGGAACTATGCCCACAGGGTTATAAAACTAGGTGTACCCTTTAACCCAGCAATACCCACTACTAGATCTATATCCCAAAAAGATCAAAGAAAAAGGAAAAGGATCTATATGTAAAGAAAGTATTTATAACAGCTCTTTTTGTGGTGGCAAAAAATTGAAAATTGAAGGGCAGTCCCTCAACTGGGGAATGGGTAAGCAAGTTGTGGTATATGATTGTGACTGAATACTATGCTGTACTATGGAATACTAATGCTATAAGAAATGGTGGGCAGGATGCTTTTAGAAAAACCTGGGAAGACTTACATGAACTGCTGCAAAGCGAAGTGAGCAGAACCAGAAGAACACTGTACACAATATGTGTGTTTGTCCATTGTTGCCAAAGAAGACCATGCCATCAGAGAAATAATGACATGACTGGCACTTGACTTTGTTTTGAGTGAGAGAGGGCTGTGCAGGTCACCAGCCTCACTTCTCCTCCAGAGCCATCTGAATCCAGTGACCAGATATTCATCAGGATGACTGGAGATGACCCAGGATGAGGCAATTGGGGTTAAGTGATTTGTCCAAGGTCACACAGCTAGTGAATGCCAAGTGTCTGAGGTGAGATTTGAACTCAGGTCCTCCTGACTCCTGCACTGGTGCTCTATCCACTGCATCACCTAGCTGCCCTGTACACAGTAACAGCAATACTGTATGATAATCAATTATGAATGACTTAGCTATTCTCAGCAATACAAGACAATTCTGAAGGATTTACGATGAAAAATAAAATCCACCTCCAGAGCAAGAAGTGATGGTGTATGACTGCAGATAGAAGCATAATTTTTAAATCTTCTTTATTATTTTTGGGTTTTTTGTTTTCTTTTGCAACATGACTAATATGGAAATGTTTTGCATGACTGCATATGTATGATCTATATAAATTTGATTGCTTTCTCAATGATGATGGAAAGGAAGAAAGGCGGAAGAGAATTTGGAACTCAACATTTTAAAAAATGAATGTTAAAAATTTCTGTTTACATGTAATTGAGAAAAATAAAATTTAAATTTAAATTAAAAAAAGACAACTATTCAATCTCTTTTTATCCCACTTCTTTTTTAACCATTCTTATCTGCTGAGTTTAGAGAGTGAAGATCACTGTTTACCCATTGCATGGACAGCATGAACTGAATTGATGAGAGAGGAAGGACTTCCTTCCTTGCTCCCTCTTCTACCCTGGCTCAGAGAAATGGGCCTAGAAGTGTTTGTTGATGTTTAGTTGCTTTTCCTCCCAAATTTCAGGTGTCCAGGGTGGAGTCTGAGCCATGAGGAGCCAGGATTGCAGGTGGGATGTACAGACAGTCAACCTGGCATGGAAGCCCTAAGAAGCCAGGGTACCAAAGGGAGTTTGGGACTGTATTTTATAGGAATCTATCTAAAATATGGACCTAATCCCTTCCCTCCCCAGAAACTGAGGTGGTGCTGGTGGGATGAGAATTATGCCTCCCACATGATGGGGCAGTAACTATGTCTATTTGTGATTAAACTTTCTAAAATAAAAAGCTGTGTAAAAGCTAATCTGACTGTTAGTGGTTAATGGAATTGGGGTGCAGGGGATCACCTCCTACAATTGAGTGGAGACTGGAGCCATTTGCAGAAAGCCTAGACACTCCTCAGTCCCCTTAAGGAGAACCTTGGGTGAGAGGTAAAATGGTAAATCTAACATATCCAGCCTTCAGGCAGTAGGGACCAGGGCAGTCAGTGTTACAAACTAATGCCCAATGGAGCCAAAATAGCAGAATAGTAGCAGGCAACGTAGTGAATGCCCATCCACAAACTTTTCCAAATAGATCCAGAAAATGCACCAGATTTAATCTTTATGGGGAAATCTAGAAAAAGTCATTTGTCCAGTTCAGCTTAGCATGAGGAGACGTGGAGGTCTGTGGATGGACACTGAGGGAATGGGTTGGCCATGCTTCATGTGGAGCATTCCAGCACCCAGGGAGAGATTGTGCACCAGGGCAGAGAAGGTCCCAGATCCATACTGGGTCACTGTGACAGGTTGTATTATTAATAGAATGGGAAGATCTTTCCCACCCATTAATAGGCCTAACACATAGAGCCTGTCATCCCATGGAGCGTGTGGTCACATGGAGCTCAGACTTGGAGGAGCTTGCCCAAATAGGAGAGAGAGAGAGACAGACAGACAGACAGACAGAGACAGAGACAGAGACAGAGAGAGCACTAGCAGAGAGTGAGAGCAGGAAGAGCAGAGAGAGAGGATTAAGCTGTGATAGGGTGGAGGGAGGAATTTGTCTAGGGGAACTTGTTTTTGCGGGGAGACCTGACAGAAAGAATGTTTAAGATGTCGAGCTCCCTGGATTAGTGATAAGTACCCTGTTGTTAAATCTTACCTCCTGGTATTCTAATGATATCTCAAATAAATATTTTGGTTTTGCCTTTGAGGAAGAGAATTTATTACATTTTGTGATTTACCCTGGAAATATGCATGCATACTCATAGTAGCTGCTGTGGGTATTGCATTGGCATTACACGGGAACAGGTGAGATCTGGCAGCTTTGCACCCACTACCTGATTCTGGAACATTGATCCAGAGAGGACTGAGAAGAGGAATTGCTTAGCTGAGTAAGTGTTCTTGGGCAGAGGCCCCGGGCTATTTGTGGGGAGAAAGAAGGAAGTTCAGAAGTAATAGCAACAGAGTGACCCAGAGCTCAAATTTTTTGTCTGGTGTCTCACTTCTGGTATCTAGCCCAACCTTTAGAGGAATAATTAAGGCAGGAATCCCAGACCAAAGAGCCTACAATTCTGCCACTCAGAACCAACAAATCTTCTTAACTGACTGATAGGGATGGAGTACAGCAACTACCCAGGTTAAGACCTTGAAGAGCTCAGACCGGGGGTCAGCAACCAGACTTTGCCCTGGATCAGACCACTTTGGAAGCACTGAAAGTTTGCAGGTCCCCAACCTGTCCCTGAGATCCTGGAATGACACAATACCCCAAGAATACTCAATACCCCAAGAAAGTAGCAACAGGACCAATCCAGATCTTCGCTCCAGAAGTTTGGCACAAGTCCAGCCCTAACGTCAAGTCCAAAGTCGAAGTAGATTGGAAGAATGGGCAAACAAAAAAATGTTGTGGTTCTCCCCACCATTAATGAGCTATTATGATGGCAGGAATGCTCAAGGCACAAACATAGAAGAGACTGACTCCCACCAAAATATCTATAAGCAATGCTTTGGAGAAAAATATAGCTTGGGCACAAACTCAACTAGAATTTCTGAAAGAGATGAAGCATGAGTTATTTTTAAAAAAAGACTAAAAGTGTTTCCATAAATGGAATGAAAGAATTTGAGGAAAAATTAGAAAAGAAATGGGAGACTCTCAGCTCTTCTCCCAAGCTAGGTGCCAGGATCTGCTGCTGCTACTGCAACTGCATCCCTGAGACAAGATGATTAAGGTTGGAGACGGTGGATTTGGCACCTGGTGGACATTATGGCTATTAGTGACCCCTTCGTTGATTTCAACTATGTGGTTCATCTCTTCCAATATGATTTTACCTGTGGCAAATATCTAGCAAACCTGAGAATGGAAACCTGGTGATCAGTGGAAAAACCATTACCATCTTCCAGGAGACTGATCCTAATGGTATTAAATGAGGAGGTGTTGGAGCCAAGTATGTAGTAGAGTCCTCTGGTATCTTTACCACCATGAAAAAGATTGGGGCTCACATTAACTGATGGAACAAAGTGGGTCACTATCTCTGCCCCTTCTGTTGATACTCCTATATTTGTGATGGGAGTGAATCATGAGAAACATAATTCCTTGAAGATTGTCAATAATACCTTCTGCATTACCAACTGCTTTCCTCTCCCCTGGCCAAAGTCATTCACGACACCTTTGGCATTGTAGAAAAACTCAAGACCACAGTCCGTTCCATTACTGCTACCCAGAAGACTGTAGGTACATCCTCTGGCAAGTTGTGATGGGTACGGCACTGCCCAAAACATCATCCCTCTTCCACTGGTGCTACTAAAGCTGTAGGCAAGGTCATCATCCCTGAACTTAATGGGAAGCTCACAGGCATGTCCTTCTGTGTTCCTCCTCCCAATATATCTGTTGTGGATCTGATCTGCCACCTGGAGAAACCTACCAAATACGATAACATAAAAAAGTGGTGAAGCAAAGTATCAAGGGGAACTTTGAAGAACATGTTGGATTACACTACAGATCAGGTAATATCCTGTGACTCTCCTACCTTGGATGCTGGTGTTGGTATTGCCTCCAATGATGATTTTTATCAAGCTCATTTTCTGGTATACCAATGAGTATGGTTATAGCAACTGTGTAATAGATCTTATAGTTTACATGGCCTCCACAGGATAAAGTGGAAAGTCACACATCTTCATCCTTAGTCAAGAAAGAAATTCCACCTCTGAGGAGCTCGGATCTTTTACTTATTTCCCTATGCTGGAGATTTCATGTCCTATCCACAGTCCTTGCCCCAAGACACCCCTGTAGCGGGAGGGAGGGGGAGGTATTGAGATTTATGTTGTTTACCATCCATGAAGTTGCCATATTAATGCAAAAAAAAAAAGAAAAGAAAAGAAAAATAAGAAAGAATTCTTTTCAAGAAAGAATTGGAAAAGGGGGAACTAATAGCTTGGCACAAGAGGTACAACACCTTACCCAAGCAACAAACTCCCTGAAAATTGGATGGACAAAATAAAAGCAGTAATTCCATGAGACAACAAGAAATATTAAAACAAAGTTAAAAGACTGAAAAAAAGAAAATGGAAAGTATCTCATAGTAAAAACAACTGACCTAACAAGCAAATCAAAGAGAATAAATTTAAGAATTATTGAACTACCTAAATGCCTTGACCAAAAGAAAAGAACCTAGACATCGTATTTCAAGAAATCTTAAGGAAAACTTCCCAGATCTGTTAGAACCAGAAAACAAAGTAGAAATAGATAGAACTCTGAAAGAAATCTCAAAATAAAAACTCCTAGGAATGTAGTCAAAATCCAAAGCTTCCACCTTAAAGAAAAATACTCCAAGCAGCCAGAAAGAAATAATTCAAATACCCAGGAGCCACAGTCAGGATCACACATAATTCAACATCTATCACAATAAAGAAGCAGAGAACATGTAATATGTTATTCCAGAAGGCAAAAAGTATAGGCTTTTAGTCAAGAATAACTTACCCAGCAAAACTGAGTATAATGCTACAGGAGAAAAAAATTGATCTTTAATGAAATAGAGGACTTCCAAGCATTTCTAATGAAAAGACCTATCAAGAAACTTTTAAGTTCAAACACAGGTGCAATGAGAAACATAAAAGGGTGAGCATGAATTAGCAATGATAAAGGATAAACAAGGATAAATTGCATACATTCTAATATGGGGAGATGATACATGTGTCCCCTCTGAATCCTATCGTCATCTGGTTTCAGAAAGGGAGTCTAAGTAGACAAAGCTTAGGAGCTGTCTGTTATGTTTTGATCATCTTAAGAAAAGAATGCAAAGAAAGGGGAAAAGGAACACACTGGGGTGGAGGGAAGGAAAAGGAAGATTACAGAAAATTATCTCATATAATCAGAGTGTACAAGCAGACATCTATAGGAACTGGGGAGAGGCTAGGAGGAGTGTCCTGACACAAACCTCATTCTCATATATATTGGTCAAAAGAAGGAAAAATATATATGCACACACAAAGTCAGGTACAGACATATGTTTCACTCAACAGGAAAACAGAAAAGAAAGTGGAGAAGAGGGAAAGGAATTAGAGAGGGGATGAAGTAAGGGATTAGTTCTAAGCAAAACAAACTCTAAGGATGTACAAAAATATTTGTGATGCTTTATGAGATGGAAAAGAATAGGAATCTGAGTGGGTACTCAAACTGAGGAATAGATGAATAAGTTTTGGTATCTAATATAATGGAATACTATTATGCTAAACTCTTAGCAGTGTGATGACCAACAAGGACACCAGAGGACTAATGATCAAACATGCTACCCCCCTTCTCATTAGAAAGGTGAAGAACTCAGAATGTAGAATGAATTAAATATTTTTTTTGGACGTGGTCAATGTAGAAATTTGTTTTGAATGACTATTTTTTTAAAAAAGTCATTTAGCTTAAGTATATCCCACTCCCTCTGTTTATTCCAAAGATTAAAAAAAAGAAGAATTGGAAGTCTTTGATGTTTGTCTGCTAATCATGGCCTCTTTTCCATTGCCCTTCCCACTCACTCTTGTCACAAGTAATATTATTGCCTCTACTGGACTGTTCAGTTTTAGAGCAAGCATCTTGTTTCCTGGCAAACTGTCTTCAGAACAGAGCTAGAAAAAAAGACTAGAGAGAAAAATAGTAAAAACTACGTGTCCCAGAATATACCGGGTATATAGCAAGTGACCAGAAAACCAGAAAACAAAGAAATTGCTATTCCTTTCTTCTTGTGAATTCAAAATTCACTTAACACCACAATAAGTGTGTGATATATTCAATATCTTCTGTAACCCTCACTTCACATTCTGGTGGCGTTACCATGGAAACTTAGGATGCAGAAGTAACTGGGAGCCAAGCAGACGTTTTTACCCAGAGTTCCCAGATGCTTCTGATGATAAACTTGAGGACTTCTGCAAAAGAGAGAAACCTGAATAAGGAGATAGGAAAAGAGGAGTAAGGGTGTGTGAGTCACACCAGAGAAGCTTGGACTGTTGCCATGTTTTTGACTGTCTAAGGTAGGAGCAGAAGGAAGGACTACAGTCAAGGTCTCATTGATAGAACCAAAGAGAAGGGTCATGTAGTCCAATGCACAATGAATGGGGACTGTGATTGACATGTATCACAACTGATCAAGGCAGATCATGGAGTCAGCTGGTTAACTTCCCATATGGGGTACCTGACACCTTCATTTCTCCTCTTCCATCCTTGGGGTGGGGTAGGTGAGTGACCATCTGATGAATGTTTCATTCACTTCTCATTTTTCCTCCTCCTAGGATAGGGAAAAAGTAAAATGGAGAGGTCCATACAGTTTTTATACAGTAGGATTGGAATTTATTTCCACTTCCATAAAAAGCTGGAGGCTACCAACCCTGACTAGTGTGGTTAACTGTGGATTCCTTACTTCTTTCTTTTATTCCAGGATCCAGGGACCTCCCTTGCCACACCAGTTTCTGTGGGAAATTGTCTCCTATCTTTTTAAAAGAAAAAAAAATCCTCTCCCTGTTCATAACTTATTCCTCAAGGATCATTAAAGGTTTTTTCATCACCCTCTCTATCTTGACCCTCCTCCCCACCCAGGGCTGGGGGAAAGATCGAGGGATCAAAACAGCACCCCCAAAACTGGACACACTAGGGAGGGGCAATATAGGGAGCACAAAGGAGACATGGGTCAGGTGGGGTAGACCCAGTATTTTATATTCCCTTCTATCACCCCCTCCCCTGATATACATGCCCCTACACACACACACACACACACACACACACACACACACACACACACACACACACATACACAAAATGGGGTGTGAACAAAGGATATGAACAGGAAATTTTTGGAAGAAGAAATTAAAGATATCTATAATCATATGAAAAAATGCTCTAAATCACTATTGATTAGAGAGATGCAAATCAAAACAACTCTGAGGTACCACATCACACCTATGAGATTGGCAAACATGACAGAACAAGAAAATGATAAATGCTGGAGAGGATGTGGGAGAGTTGGAACACTAATTCATTGCTGGTGGAGCTGCGAGCGCATCCAACCATTCTGGAGAGCAATTTGGAACTATGCCCAAAGGGCTACAAAAATGTGCATACCCTTTGACCCAGCAATATCGCTACTAGGACTGTATCCCCAAGAGATCATAAAAATGGGAAAGGGTCCCACATGTACAAAAATATTTATAGCAGCACTCTTTGTAGTTGCCAAAAACTGGAAGTCAAGGGGATGTCCATCAATTGGGGAATGGCTGAATAAATTATGGTATATGAATGTAGTAGAGTACTATTGTGCCATAAGAAATGATGAACAAGAAGACTTCAGAGAGGCCTGGAAGGACTTATATGACCTGATGCTGAGTGAAAGGAGCAGAACCAGGAGAACTTGGTGCACAGCAACGACCATAGTGTGCGAGAGTTTTTTCTGGTAGACTTGGAATTTCGTAATAACGCAAGAACTTCTTAAAAAAAAAAAATCCCAATGGTGGTTCTCTAAGGCAAAATGCCTTCCACACTCAGAGAAAGAAATATGGAAGTCATTCGCAGAATGTAGCAGATCATGTTTGTGTATGTGTATGTTTTTGTGTATCATGTTTTGATTTGTTATATGATTTCTTCCATTTATTTTAGTCCCACCACATAGCATGACTATAGTGAAAATGTACTCAATAGGAAAGTATATGTAGAACCTATACAGAATTGTATGCAGTCGTGGGGAGGGAGGGGGGTTGTAGGGGGTAGGTGTGGGGGGGATAAAATCTCAATTGTATGGCAGTGATTGTTAAACATTAAAAAATAAAAAAATAAAAAAAATACAAGCAAAAAAAAATGGGGTGTGAAACCACACAGGAACATATTTACATAGCTTAGATCATGACTGTATGACTGTATGAGGGTTGGTGCATGCCATACGAGGATCAGTTGAAGGAACTGGGCATGGTTAACATGGAGAAGACATGACTTGGGGGAACAAGACTGTTGACTTCAAGTATTCCAAGGGCTGACTCTTCATAAGACTAAGACTTTCCATTTCTATTACTCCATTCTAGGGATAATAGGTAGAGAGTGGCAAAGAGGCAACTTTGGGCTTGATGCCAAGAAAAACTTCCTAATAATTTGAACTATCCAGAAGTGGAGTAGGTTGCTTATAGAGGGTGAGTGTTCCCCTCTTTGGTCTGCAAGCAGAGGCTGGATGACTATTTGTTCACTGTGTTATAGTGAAGATTCCTTTCGTGTTTGGGCTGGACTAGCTGCCTGCCAAGGTCCCTTCCAAATCTGTCCAAAGGACAGAGCCAGAGACAGCCATAATACCTTCCACTCCAACAGCTGAGACTTTTCACAGAGCAGGAAGCAACTCTTTCACCCCCAAGTTGCTAAGCGACTAGCTGCCTTACTCCCCAGGAGATAGCTGCTGTGACATAGATCTCTTTCTCTCTCCATGAGCGTGAATTTATGACGCTTCCAAATAAAGTCAAACTAAGTCCAGGCTAAGGCCTAGCATTTTCTTTTTTCTATTTCTGTCTGTATTCTTACAATAGCCTCCTAAAAGATCTTTTTCCCTTCCCTCTCTCCCTCTTTCACTTTGATGCTAGACCTATTGACCTTATGCATAGATCTGCTAATATCACTCTTGTATTCAAAACCCTACTCTTTTCACCAATTAATCGGTGAAATCCTCTCCTCCTTGGGCTTCTATGACACTGTTTTCATTTCATTCTCCAATCATAGGCCTCTCAGGATCCTCTCACTGAGGAGACTGGTGGAGCCATCTTTTCCTATCTTCCCCACATTGATCTATCACTATGAATTTTTGTACCTACTTCAAAAGGCAGAAAAGTTGCCTTTTTCTGGATGAAGAGAGAACTTGGGATACTGGTGTGAGGCTGAGGTCAGACCTTACCCCTTTGAACCATGGTGGTTTACCATTTTAACTACTATGAGGCATGGGGGTGTGTGGGAGGATGTTGGGGTGGAAAGACCTGACCAATAAGGTCCCAGTCCTGGAAGCATTAGTGTTTGGTGAGTCTGCTTCTGAAAGTGCATGATGATGAAAAATGGAGGAGGCCTACTTCTCCATTTAAATCATGTATTGGTTGGCTACTGAGAGTACCAATAAAAGACCTTAAGACGCTATTATCTATATGTGTTCATTGTGGGACTAGTATTAGCTGGGGAAGGGGTGAAGTCTTGTATATAGAAGTTGGGGTCTCTTTTCCCTCCAAAAATGATGAAGTGATCAAAAATTAGATGGAATCCAATCACATTCCTCAGACAATCTTTAAGGGAACAGATAGATATACTTGGGAGCAGATAGCTATTTCAGTGGTTTCAGGGTAGTTCAAGTTCAAGAGTCAGGAAGACGAGTTCCAATCCAGCCTCAGACATTTGCTAGCTATGTGACCCCAGGGCAGGTCACTTAACTCCTGTTTGCCTCAGTTCCTTATCTGAAGTCAATGGCAAACCACTATAGTGTCTTTGCCAAGAAAACCGCATGGACAAAGTCCATGGGCTCATGAAGAGTTGGACACAACTGAATGACCCAACAACGACAATAGCACCCAGTACCCCCTCTCTTTGAGGAGAACAAAGCGGTGGCCTCTGGCCCCAACCTCCTGCTTCCCCTCCTGGAAGGAATGGAAGTCTCCTTTGGAGAAGGGTCAGGGGAGAAGGGGCTAGAGATGTCTACTCTACCTGCCTTTCTCAACACATGGAGCACCACTAAACCTGTAAGGTCCCACTCTATTCTGTTACTATCATTATTATTAGCCTACATTAAGGCCTCCAGTCTACAATGACTTCATTCCCTGAGCCTTCTACTGCCCTTGGGCTGAGCTCAAGAAATGTTTATAGAGCAAGAGTTGGCTCCAGCACACCCCTGGGCATTCGTTGAGAGATGTAGGTGATATAAAAACAAAAGAAGTCAATAAAAATTCACTTTAAAAGAATATGAACACAGACAGCTTGACCCAAATACATTATAGTATATGAGTTCCCTAAAATGCAATGAGGGCTTCCCTCTACATTGGGATCCCTAAATTACCTGGGTTCAATATGAGAGAGAAAAAAAGAATATAAACTCCAATCCAGCATAGATTCTATTCAGAGTCCAGGCAAATCACCAAAGGGCTAATATAAAAACATTTAATTGATGATAGTCAAATGTAACTAACAGGCAACTAGGTGTCACAGTGGATAGAGCATCATGCCTAGAGTTAGGAAGACCTGAGTTCAAATCTAACCTCAAGACACTATCTGTGTGACCCTGGGCAGGTCATTTAACCCTATTTGCCTCAGTTTCCTCATCTGTCAAATGAACTAAAGAAGTAAATGGCAAACCATTCCAGTAGCTTTGCTAAGAAAACCCCATAAGGGTTCACAAAAAGTTGGACATGACTAAAAACGACTAAACAACAACAAAAAACCCCTAACACGAAAACCTATGTCATAAAAATCATTCTTAATCTCTCATAAACAAATGGAAAACAATTTTCTCCATAGTTTGCCATGCCAGTGGAGGAAAGGCCCAAATTTACTCCTGAGGGAGGAAATAAATCATACTTCTAGGACCTTGGGGCTAGTGGAACAATTCTCTAAATGGTTCCTTGCCCTCTCAGCTGTCACTTCAAAGCTCCATCTCTACCTCTTCTCTACTTCTGCAACTATTAATTATAGAAACCCCACGTTACCACTCAAAAAATCTTGTGGCTCTCTAAGAGTCATAGGATCTTGACTTTAGAGTTAGATGAGACCTCAGAGGTCATCTAGTCATCATTATGCAAGAGAGGAAACTGAACTCTAGGAAGGTTCCGTGACTTACCCAAGCCTCCACAGGTAGTGAGCATTAGAGATAGACTCTGAACCCCACTGCCTTCTTTCCACTGTATTATGTTGTCTCTCCTAAGATTTATTTTCAGCAGGTTTGTTCTGTGCAGGCCACTGGCACATGCCCTTTTTCTGTCCTCTGTAAATTTCCATGCCTCAAGCTCCATGCCCCATTTGAGCTGAGGCTCAGTCAACACCCAGCATCTTCCTGCACCCTTTGCCTCCTGTTATTATTAATGATTTGAAGCATTTTTGCACATAATTTTTGATATCAGAGATAGGAGACCAACTGGGTTTACTTGACCCAGGTTCTACCTCATTCCTATAAAATCCAGCACCACTTGCCTTCTGCTGCCTTCATGATGTGCCCTAGTATGAAGATGATTGTGAAGCTCTCTCTCTGTCTCTCTGTCTCTCTCCCCTCCCCTGTTTCTCTGTCTCTCTGTCTTTCTTCCCCCCCATCTCTCTGTCTCTGTCTCTCTCTCCCCCCCTCCTCTCTCTCTCTCTCTCTCTCTCTCTCTCTCTCTCTCTCTCTCTCTCTCTCACACACACACACACTCACACGCACACTCACACACACACACACACACACTATCCAAGGGGAATGAGCTTGACTGAGTTGACTATGCCAAGTCTGAAGAGTTACCTCTCTGAGGGGCCATTGCTGATCCCTTTCATCCTGTGGCACAAAGATCAGCCCACTAGCGTCCTACAGACCACCCTGGTTATACCCTTCCTGTGTTTGCCCCTACTTCCCCATGCTCCTACCTCTAGAGATTTCATTTAGTCCCCGAACTTCCTCCTTGTGTGCATTAATATAAGCCCATCAATGAAGTATTGCTTTAGGTCATCTGGGTCTGCCTGGTTCTTTTGTGAAACTCATTTCTAAGCACCCAAACTGCGGCTAAGGGCTAGGACCTGCCTGGTGAGGCAGCTCCGCCTCCACTCCTGTCAATCTCAGAAGTTCTACTTCTGTCCTACTACTTAAGGGTCAGTTGCTGCATCCTCCCTTTCTGCACCTCCCCCCCCCAACCCTGTCATAGCTTCCTATCATAGGAACAGTCTCTGCATCACCATCCCAAAGATGCCTTTGCTGCTAATAATGCCTCAGGCTTCTCCTCTACTGCTGGTCAAAGTTCTACTCCAGATTTTATTTTTCTTGCTTTCTGAACAAGGGTGAGTTGTTGGGAAAGAGAGGAAGCATATCTTAGTTTGAAAAAAATTTTCATAAAAAAAATTCTGCCCCAATTTATCCTCCCCTGCCCTTTGCTATGTGCTGCTTCAGTTTCAGTTTTGTTATCTTTTAGCCCATTGGAGAACAGTTCCTGTGGTCTATGGGATGCATGTTAGGTCTCTCCTTTTATTATTCTCACATAGGCGGCATCAAAAAACGGTTGTTCAGGCTGCATAGGGGTGACTCCCCCTTTCCTCCCTCAACTTAAGATTTCCTACCTTCACACTCAATTGGGTTAGGATGAGAGATTTTTAAAAAATAATACCTCAGTGTACCTGTGACACCTTGCAGAAGAGATTCTGAAACCAATTTTGGTTTTCAGCAAGGATGGTTCTTGCCCTCAACAAGTTTATAGTCTACCAGGTAGAATGGAATGCTATATGTATTTTTAAACTGGCTATAAATTAACAAAATACTTTTTGGAGAATATGGCTAAATCCAAGAAGCAAAATCTCCTCTCAGTAGTGCCTTTAAACACTATATTGAACTCAAAATTCTGGGTACAACCAAATCACACAAACAAGTACAGTAGAAGGTAATATTTGATAGAAGCAAAAGAGATAGGCATATATGAGTGGTTTTCAGGGCTTCTTAACTTGGCATCTGTGAACTTCTTTTTAAAAATCATTTGATAACTATATTTCAAATTAATTGGTTTCCTTTGTAGTCCTGGGCATTTTATTTTGTTCATTAAAAATATTCTGAGAAGTAGTTCATAGACTTCAACTTCAGAAGGAGTCTATGACCTAAAAAAGGTTTAAAACTTCTGAGTTAGTGCTTTGTTGGAAAAAGTGAGGAGGCAGAGATTACTTTTAGGTTGGAGAAGTCAGGGAAGGCTTCATGGAGTGCCAGAATTATGGCGCTTGATGGAAGAGAGAATTTTGAAAGGCAGAAATATGAAAGGCTAACCTATACAAATTCATAGGGGCAGGAAAAAGAAGGATGAGATAGGGGAAAGGTTTGTAGTTCCATTGTTGGAATGGAGAATGCATGAGGGAAAATAATGTGAAAGAAATGGAAAGCTAGGTTGAAACCAGATTATAGAGAGCCTTAAATATTAGTTTATTAAATTTTTTCAAAGTGTCACCCATCTCAACTAAGACAACCATATGTCTTTCTAAAAATTTCATTTCAACTTTTCTTCTAAAGGTAACACCAATCCCTGCCCTATGGGCCACACCACACTATCCACAAACTTTTAATCCAGCCAGTCAGACGATAGGCATCTAAATGCCTTACTATATGTTAGTTCTCCTCAGACTCAGTTTGAGGGACTGGGAAGACAATGTTGCCCAGAATAATAATAGAAAAGTTGGGGGAGTGGGGAGGAAGTTTAGGAGGAAATATAATGAGTTCAGTTTTGGTCATTTTGAGTTTAAGACGTCTACTGGATATCCAGTTCGAGATGTCTGAAAGGCATTTGGAAATGTGAAAAAAAGAGGTCAGTAGAAAGGTCAGGATAGGTTGATTTGAAAATCATCAGCATAGAGATGGTAATTAAATTCATGAGAGATGCTATAGGGCTGGTTGGTGGGCAACTGGATTGTAGTCCCATTCAAGCTTCCCAACCCACGACCCCCTTGAAAAATGACTCAAAAAATGAAGGAAAGAGTAATTTTCTATTATTCTCAAGGGCTAGCCCTTCCCTAACTGGTCAATTTCAGCCTTGTCTGGACAATCCCCTTGACTTCCCGTTGCCAATGTCTATTGCCACCTGGTGACTGAGCCTGAGATTAACCCTGTGGACAAACCACCATCAAGCCTTTGGAGCTCTCAGAAGATTTTGTGTCTACTTAGGCACCATGGAAATTGACATGAATGATGTAAACTACATGAAACAATTGGAAGAAGCCTGGGGTTCTGGACACCTCCTGAGGTATAGGCCAAATATCCCTTTCTGGGCTTTAGCATCCTTACCTGTAAAGGCAACAAATAGCATCTCAATGGGGACATCAACCATGCTGGACTGAAAGAAGAGCCAGGACTAGGCAAATTTTGAAAACTTTGCCTCCTATGTGTGAATATCTACAGAAGGCTTTGAGTTTTCACTGTTCCCCACACAACTTGACATCACAAAGTAGAATAAATAAAACCAATTTTACCACATAGAGCAGAACCCTGTGGAATTAAAAATATGTGCATCTATGAAAAGTAATATTAATCATAGGTTACATTCTACATAACTGCCTGTTAACTGTCCCAGTCCTGATTCTGCCCAGGGAGATACAATGGGGTTCATAGCCTAATATAAATGTAGCAACCCTTCTGGTATGTCAGAAGAAATCCTGGTTACCTCTCTCCTCTCTTGTTTTCTTGTTCTCTGTCCCTCTGCTTGTTCTTTCTCCTCACTCTTGAGAGACTTACAATTTCCACTATAGGGGGAAAGTCCTGTCTTCCAATTCTTATCTCATTAGCTTCCTCTCTTCTTATGCTAGGAAGAGGTAAAACTCCCAGGGTCTCCAGCAACTCAAGTGCCTCTTGCAAGACAGTCTAAACCTTGTCAGAAGTAAAGATTGTTATATAGAAATTCAGAGGCTGAGATCTCTGTCACATAATCACAGAATTCAAGAGCTGAAAGGTGCCTCCATGATGTAATCTATACACAGAATCCCCACTCTAACAAACGTTTGCTTGAAGATCTCCAAGGATGGGAAACCTGTTACCTTTTATGGCAGCCCATTCTATTTTTGGACATCTGTCTTAAGAATTTTTTCCTGACATCTAGCCTAAGCTTTCCTCTTTTTAGCTTTCACCCACAGCTCCCATTCTGCTCATTTGGCAGCCCTTCAAATACTTGAACACAACTATCACGGTCCCCTTAAGTCTTTTCTTCTCCAGGCTAAACATAGATAGATAGATAGATAGATAGATAGATAGATAGATAGATAGATAGATAGATAGATAGATAGATAGATAGATATAGATAGATAGATAGACAGATAGATAGATGGGTGGGTGAGTAGATGGATGGATGGATGGATGGTTAGACAGATGGATGGATGGATGAATGAATAGATAGATAAATAGATGGAGGATGGGTGGATAGATAGATGGAGGAGTGGATAGATGGAAGATGGGTGGATAGATGGATGAATGGATAGAGAGATAGACAGATAAGCAAATAGAGCATTTATTAAGTACTTACCATATGCTGAGCTAAGCAGTAGGCATACAAATAAGAGTAAATGAGACAACCCTCTCTGCCCTCAAAAAGCTTATACCTTAATAAGGAAGATGGGTACATATAGGAAACCTAGAAGAGGGAGAGGAGAGATCCAGCATGGTGTGGAGATGACTTGGTTGCAAAGAGGCCTGGCTCCAGTCAAGATAAATGAAAGCTCATCTATTAGAGCCAGTAACCTGGGGGAGGAGGTCAAAATTTTGGTTGGAGGGGAAAGAAAGATGATGGATGAAGTATAGGCAGCACTTGAGGAGATGGTGGAGGAGTGTCATGGAAGCCTTGTTCCAATCAAGATAAGATGAAAGCTTATCGGTCAGAGCCTGGAGACCCAGATGCTTCAAATGATCCCAACATGTCATGGATTCAAGGTCCTGCCCTCCTCTGGACGTTCTATAGCTTGTGAATGAATGAATGAATGAATGAATGAAAAAATTTACTTAGCACTTACCATGTGCCAAAGAAGCACTGTGATAAATGATGGGGATACAAATACAAAAGTGAAGAGAGTCCCTGCCTTCAAGGAGCTTACATGTTAATAGGGCTTGAAGATAAACCATATATGAAAATGGTGGGAATATTTTGGTTTAGAGAGGAATGATAAGTGGAACCATGGGGATAGGGGAGATCAATTAACAAAACCTTTCCTAAGAACAAAGACAACATTGATTTAATTATGGCTCCACAACTAAAAAATGTGGGCAGGGAGAATGACGGTGGGGTACCTATGTGAAATTTATTTTTGAACCCAAGTATAAGACTTCACATTTATCCCAATTGAGTTTTATCTTATTAGATTCAGCCCAGTGCCCCACAGCCGGTCAAGACCCTAGGTCATCTATCATTAGCTATGCCTCCCAGCTTGGTGTCATCTGCAGATTTAATGAACATGCCACTTATACCTTTATCCATGTCACTGTTAAAAATATTAAACAGTACTGAGCCAGACACAAACCTCTGTATTTCTTCACTGGAGACCTCCTCATTGATATTGAGTCATTAACACCTATTTTTTGGTCACTTCTTACTCTATCAAATGCATTATTATCTAGTCCACATCTCTTATTTCTCTACAAGAAAAGTGTAATATACTTTATCTCAAGTTTTGCTACATCTAGGCAAACCACTGCATTCCACTCATCTACTGGTTTAGAAACCATATTAAACAAGGAAATCAAGTAAGTCTGGCATGGCTTATTCTTGAAATTCATGACTTATTCATGAATCAGGCTGGTTCTTTGTGATCACCACTTCCCTTTCAAGATGTTTGCAAACCATCTTTTTTAATGATCTGTCCTAAAATTTTTCCAGGAATCAAAGTCAAGCTCCCTGGTCTATAGTTCTGTGGAATCTGTTCTCTTCTGTTTTTTTTTTTTTTTTAGGGGAGACTCATTTGGAATTCTCCTTTTTTGTGGTACCTTTCCCATTGTCCATGATCCTTCAGATGTCACTGACAGCCTCTCAGCAGTCACATCTGCTAGTTCTCTCATTACCCAGGGATATAGTTCCTATGGGCCAGGTGACTTGAATTTATCAAGGGCAACCAGTCATTCTCCTACTATCTCTTTATCCTGAGTATCAACTTCCTATTGGTCATTTTTGTCCTGTCATTTCTAGTGCAAATATTGTTTTTTTCCATTAATAAACATTTATTAAGTACTTACCATGCTCAGAACTCAGCCCTTTTTCCCTGGTGTGTGGATACTCCTGCCTGCCCCCACCAAATCCTCAGCTCTCCTCCCTATTTCACTGGCCCCTGTCCCCCCTTCTTCTTATCACCCCCTCCTCTCATTCCCTAAAGCTCCATGCATTATCCTTGACTCCTGACTCAATAACTGTTACATATCAGGATCACTTGTCCCTGACTGACCCTGGGTAAACCTTTGAATATCCTTACAATTCACCTTCTGCACTGGTAAGGCAGGGGATAGAATGACAACTCCCCAGTTAAACTCTAAGACCTTCCTCTTTGCACCCACATCACCAAGGCCTGGTGATTGACAATCTGTGAGGTTTGGGGGCATTCCTATTCCTATCCCCACCATACCTTTCCACAACTCCTGCTGATATCCCAATTAGACAACAACTAGTGAGACATGGAGACCCAGAATTCCCTCAGCGTACCTCACTGACTCTTGGGAAAGATGGGGGCCAGAAGCCAAGTAGAAAAGACATTTCAGTGTCTGAAAAAAACTGTTTCTAGTTCAAGGTGAGACTACTCTCCATATCCTTAAATTGTTCCTGAATTCTCCTAACTGTACATTTACTGGCTTCATTCCCTGTATCTAGTATCTTTGAAGCCCTCTCTCTGCCTTTTAAAATCCTTCCCTTGTCCCTTGGGACAACATTTGCCATTTTCCAATGTTGTGGTACCTCTCCCAAGTGGTCAAACATCAAGGCCCAGCTCAGGTACTAGCCACTCCCCCATCCATCCACCCCATAAAGCCTTCCCTGATCCCCCATCCCCAGTTAGAAATGAATGCTCCATCATGAACCTTTCCCTTCTCCACACTGTACCTTGTTTGTGACTCTCTTTGGATACTTAATAGTATTGTCCTAAATGTGATGAGAGATAGACCAATGAGATTACAATCCTCAGAGCAGACTCCATCTGTTGCCAACCCATATGGAGAGTTTTGGTGAGCTTCCTTCTGGAAATACTTGATGATTTGGAGGGTGAATGGAGGGTCCCTGCTCCCAATTCAGAGCATGCATGGGTCTGCTATGGTTGTTTCCTGTCCCTTTACTTTTAACTAATTACAGAGCTAGAATTGAGTATACATACAAAGGGCTACAACAGAAAACTCAGTGTTTCTGTCTGCCAAGAAGTGTAAGGTCAATTCTCTGACCTCTGCAAGGCCATTGGGAACTGTACCCATTCCCCCAATAGGCCAGCGCATGAGCACATGCCTGCCTAAGCAAACCACCACCTCTTTGTGTCTTTTTTCCTTTGGTACAGAACCTTGTGAGAACTTGAAAGGTCAGAAGGGCCACCATCAGCTGAGCCTGGAAAAAAAACCAGCCCTGCGGAGTGATCCACCTGACCTAGTCCAGCAGTGAGTGAATCTACCTGGCTGCCAAGACACCTTGCCTTGTAAGCAAGGGAGTGATTTGTCCATTGGCTATGCAGCACTTGGAAATGAGCTGACTAGTGGAAGTACTGGTGGTAACCACTTTAAATTTGAGCCCACTCTCCCAGAGACTAAGACGGAAGAAGGAAAAGTCTGCTCTGAAGGATGGATGTCTAGTCTTGCTGTATCTTCTTAGTAAATATCCCTTTGTAAATGTTAATTGATGTCAGTTGGTTAATTGATGCTGAGGAGAAATCAGCTGGTTAAATTGTTAGTGTGGTGTTCATCATGATACTGAGCCAAATGATATTGGAGAGAACTTGCCAGAATGGGGGCTTGTGCTAATAACATTAGGAGAATTCCATTGCCCTTCATGGGTAGCCCTGAAACTCTGAAAGGGTAGATGTACCCATCTTTTTCTATAGACCTAACCTGTTAAGGTTGTGTGTGAATTGGGATAATAAATTTGTAGTGTCAATTCATAGACTTCAATCTCTCAGGGAACTTTTGTTCATTAGAATGGGTACTCCCTCCGTTAATGGAGATAAATAATCTATGAATCATTCACTACGTTCCAGTTAGTGTGCTAAGCACTAGGGATTAGAATATAAACAAGCAATACAGTCTATGCTTTCAGGGAGTTTATTGTAGTGGGGGAAGACAATAGATAAACTGAGAGCTAGACAGGGTGTGGGGTAGATGTGTGAATGAATGAAGTATTTATTAAACACTCAATATGTGTAAAGAACTAGGTTCTTTGCCAGGGTTCCTTGATACTCCAGCTTAGGCTATCTTTCCTACTCCGTGAATAGCGGTTGGTTGGTAGTTGGGGATGGCTGACCCCTTCTCTACCATTACTTCTTGGAGTAATGGTTGTAAGGGAAACATGATGGGTGGTCTGGGGAAGGACTGTTTCTGTGCTTGTTTGTCTGTTGGTGATGGCTGGTCAGCAGTTGGTGGTGATGAGAAAAGTGAAAACCCTTCTCCCTTCAAAGAAGCAAGATGGACTGATGTGAAGATAGATGAAAAGTGATGTGGAAGTTTGATTCTAGGCAACATAAATCAAACCTTGATGCTCTAGAAGCAGAGTAATGTTTGGGAAGAGGTAGACAAGGCAGCATAGAGTGGAGATGACTAGTTTGAAACCTCCATGCCTCAGAAGACAGTTTCATGAGTTACTGTTACTGAAAAAAACCCAAATAACCTCCAATCCCATGACCCAGTGGCCAATATATTAGTGACAAACTTTTTTTTAAAATAAGTTTTTAATTGATATTTTTCTTACATTATCATAGTTATCCCAAGTATCCCTTCCTCTACTTCTCCCATAGAGCATATAACAAATAGTTTTCTTTACAGAGAAAAAAAAAGCATCCCATTGTTTTATTGTATAAAAAAGGTCTAAAAACATTTGTAATGTATAATACCTGCAGACCTCTCATCCCTACAAAGGAGGTTGGGGGTGTCCTCTCATATGTCTTCATTTGAGTACTATTTGATCTTTATGATTTTATTACATTTACTTTGAATTGGTGTAGCTGTTCTTCCCATTTACATGGTCGTAGTTACTGCATATATTGTTTTCTTGGTTCTGTTTACTTCTCTCTGCATCAGTTCATATAGATCTTTCCATGTTTCTCTGTATTCGTCATACATATAATTTCTTGTAGTAATATTCCCATTGCATTCATGTACCACAATGTTTAGCCATTCTACTTTATTTCCAATTCTTAGCAATCACAAAAAGTGCTGATATATTTTGGAGGATATAAGAACTTTCTCCTATTTTATGGCTTCCTTGGAGTATAAACCCATGAATGGAGCCTCAGGTTCAAAAGGTACAAACATTTTAGTCACTTTATTTCCATAATTCCAAATTGCTTTCCAAAATGGTTTGCTATTTCACAGCTCCACCAGCAATGTACTAGTGTGCTTATTATTCTACAACCCTTTCAGTAGTGACTATTGCCATGCTTGTCATTTTTGCCAATTTGCAGAGTGTGAGGTGAAACCTCAGGGTTGTTTTGATTTGAATTTCTCTTGTTATTACTTACTTAATGAATAGTTTTATGTGGTTGTGAATACTTTGCAATTCTTTTGACAACTGTTTGTTCATATCCTTTGACCACAGTTAGCTTAGATGACCCCTAGGCAGCAGTCACATTATCAGGCCCAATGTGGGGGACACTGCCTAGTATTGTGGTTACTTGCATTTGTGTTTTATCCTTTACTGGATGCTCAGATAACTCTTGGAAGTGATTTAGTTTCCTGGCATGGCACTGGTAGACCGTCCATGTTTCACAAGCATATAACAATGAGGTCCGCACAACAGCTCTGTAGACCTTCAATTTGGTAGTCAGTCTAATACCTATGTTTTCTTGGTGTTAATTATTAGACCAAAATTAGCACAGGGAGCAGAGAACTGATCCATACTTTGTTGCATCTCAGCTTTAGAGGCTGCATTGAGTGCCAAATTATCTGCAAACAGAAAACATGCACCAACACTCCCTCCACTTTGGTTTTGGCTTGTAGCCTTTTCCAATTGGCTTGTAGCCATCAGTACAGTAGTTGACCTTGATGCCATGTTCATTTTCAATGAAAGCATTTGTCAACAAGGTAGAGGAACCATTGCTCATACAAAAGTTGACTGAAATTATCCAGGTTATATGGCAAGAGGAGGTTATCCCCCAGGAATTCAAGGATGCCTCCATCGTCCATCTCTATACGGGTGAAGGGAATAGATTGTCCTGCCACAATCACAGGGGGATCTCTCTCTTAGTCATTGCTGGCAAAGTTCTCCATAGAGTCCTCCTTAATAGGCTGATCCTTCACCTGGAAGATGGTCATATACCTGAGAGCCAGTGTGGCTTCAGAAAGGGTTGAGGAAGAGTCAATATGGTGTCTGCTGCCTGACAACTCCAGGAGAAATGCCAGAAGGAAAACAGAGGTCTGTACACAATGTTTTTAGATCTGACCAAGGCTCTGACACTTAGTCGTGAGAGTTTATGGAAAATTATGCCAAAATCTGGTTGCTTGAAGAAGTTCATCAATATTGTACGTCAATTTCATGATGGCATGTTTGCCCAGGTTCTGGATAATGGACAAAGCTCTCATGCCTTTCCAGTCACCAGTGGAGTGAAACAGGGCTGTGTGCTTGCTCTCATGTTTTTTTAGCATGATGTTTTCAGCCATGCTGACAAATGCTTTCAGATAACTCTGCAAACTAAATAAACAATCAGTGTTGCTAAATCATCTAGAGCTGGAAGGGTTCTCTGGGGCCCTCTACTACTAAACAGTAATTGTTCCTCTTTTACCCAGGAACCCTGAGGGTCTTCTCCTTGTTTGATTTTTTTTTTCTTTTTGGTCGAAGGGGCCATCCCTTGAGCAACCATTTAAAGAAGGTCTATTCATTGAATGGGTGACTCTCACTCAAAGAGAGAATGCTGTAAGACCTTAGCCTTGAATGGCCAGGGTCTCCCACTGCATCCTGGATGGTCTCCAGTCATCCTGATGAATATCAGACCACTGGACCCAGTGGCTCAGGAGAAGAAAGTGAGGTTGGTGACCTTGCACAGCCCTCCCTCACTCAGATCAAAGTCAACTGCAAGTCACGATCCTCTTTGAGAAGGAAAGACAAACACAACCTATTATGACCAATTTCCTCATTTTGCAAATGAGGAAACTTAGGGCAAGGGAAGCCAAGAGATTTGCTCAAAGGTCATACCAGTGGTTAGCAGAATTTGAACCCAGGTCCCTTGACTCTGGAGTGAGGGGTGAACTTTGAGCTAAGTTCACATTGGCCCAACACAGCTGTGTGACTTTCTTTTCTCCTGGCCACACTCCACAGCCCTGTGTAAGAAGCCGGCGTGGGTAGGGAGGAAAGTCCAGGAGAGGGGCGTGGTCTGCTCCGCCCACCTGCTCTAGCCGAGGCCCCGCCCCCAGCGCTTTACGGCCCGCTCTAACTCCCGCGAAAAAGATTCTCGTCGTAAAGAGGCACCTCCCTCCTCCCCTCCCTCCTCCCCGCCGCCCGCTCCGCCTGCGCGGCCCGCCAGCTCCTCCCCCTCCTCCTCCTCAGGTAATGGCCCCAGCTGCAGCCTCGAGCGTGGCCGGCTGCGGGGCGGGATGGGGGGGGCAGCGCGAGGCGGGAGGCGGGAGGCGGGAGGCGGGAGGCGGGCGCCCTCCCGGGCCAGCCTCGTGGGGGGGGGGGGGCGTGCGGCGCCCGGAGCGCGGCGCTTCTTCGGCGGTGTGCGGGCTCTCGTCCGCCCTGACCCTCCCCTCAGCCCTCTGCCCTCTCCCTTGGTCCTGCTCCCATCGCCCCCTTCCCAGCCCCGGAGCCCTCCCTTCGTCTCCCTTTCACCTCAACCTCCCCGTTCCTCAGCCCCTAAACTTCTCTCTTCACCTCTGTAACCTCCCCCATTCCCATCCCTCTCCCACACCCCCGCCCCTAATCCTCCCTCCTTATCCCGATCCCCCCCCCATTGTAACCCTCCCTCCCCCTCCCCCTTCCCCTCCTTCCCTCATTCTAACCCTCCCTCCTCATCCCCCTCATTCTAATCCTCCCTCCTCATCCCCCTCCCCCTCTCTCATTCTAACCCTCCCTCCTCATCCCCCTCCCCCCTCATCCCCCCTCATTCTAACCCTCCCTCCTCATCCCCCCTCATTCTAATCCTCCCTCCTCATCCCCCTCCCCCTCTCTCATTCTAACCCTCCCTCCTCATCCCCCTCCCCCCTCATCCCCCCTCATTCTAACCCTCCCTCCTCATCCCCCCTCATTCTAATCCTCCCTCCTCATCCCCCTCCCCCTCTCTCATTCTAATCCTCCCTCCTCATCCCCCTCCCCCCTCACCCCCCTCATTCTAACCCTCCCTCCTCATCCCCTCCCCCCATTGTAACCCTCCCTCCCCCTCCCCCTTCCCCTCCTTCCCTCATTCTAACCCTCCCTCCTCATCCCCCTCCCCCCTCATTCTAACCCTCCCTCCTCATCCCCTCCCCCCATTGTAACCCTCCCTCCCCCTTCCCCTCCTTCCCTCATTCTAACCCTCCCTCCTCATCCCCTCCCCCCTCATCCCCCCTCATTCTAACCCTCCCTCCTCATCCCCCCTCATTCTAATCCTCCCTCCTCATCCCCCTCCCCCTCTCTCATTCTAACCCTCCCTCCTCATCCCCCTCCCCCCTCATCCCCCCTCATTCTAACCCTCCCTCCTCATCCCCCCTCATTCTAATCCTCCCTCCTCATCCCCCTCCCCCTCTCTCATTCTAACCCTCCCTCCTCATCCCCCTCCCCCCTCATCCCCCCTCATTCTAACCCTCCCTCCTCATCCCCCCTCATTCTAATCCTCCCTCCTCATCCCCCTCCCCCTCTCTCATTCTAACCCTCCCTCCTCATCCCCCTCCCCCCTCATCCCCCCTCATTCTAACCCTCCCTCCTCATCCCCCCTCATTCTAATCCTCCCTCCTCATCCCCCTCCCCCTCTCTCATTCTAATCCTCCCTCCTCATCCCCCTCCCCCTCTCTCATTCTAATCCTCCCTCCTCATCCCCCCTCCCCCTCTCTCATTCTAACCCTCCTTCCTCATCCCCCTCCCTCCTCATCCCTCTCCCCTCCCCCTCATTCCCCAAATCCACCCCCCACCCCCTTCATCCCCCTCCCCATTCCCTAACCTTCCCCCCTCATTCCCTAACTCTCCCCCCTCATTCCCTAACTCTCCCCCCTCATTCCCTAACCCCTCTTCTCATCCCGATCCCTCCGCCTCTCTCTTCACCCTTCTATTTCCATCTTCCTTATCCCCCCTCACATTCCCTAACCTTTCATCTCATCCTCCTCTCCTCATTCCCTTATTCCCCTTCTCCATTCTTTGCCCCTCCTTTAACCCCCCTTCATTCCCCATCCCCCGTCCCCTGTCCCCCATTCTATGCCTCTTCCTTTATTCCCTTCCTCACCCCCATTCCTCTTCTCCCATCTCATCCCCCATCCTTATTTTCCCAGCCCCATCCCTCTCTCATGATCCCCTAATCCTTCCCTCATTGTTTTATCCCCCTCCCTCCTATCCACCTTTTCATCCCTGTCTTTCTCCCTCCATTCCTTAATCCCCCTTTATCCCTTCATTCTCTAATTCCCCATCCTCATCTCCGCCATCCCACTCCCCTCATTCCTTTATCCCTCTTCTCCTTAACCCCTAGATTAATCCCTACCCATTTCCCATTCCCCCAGTCATTACCTCATCCCTCACCCCTCATTCTTTTATTCCCTTTTTCCTCTCATACTCTCATCTCCTCTCTCCCTTTATTCGTCTCCTTTATCCCTTACCCTCTCCTCCCATCCTTTTTTTGCCCCTTTACCCCTCAGTCCCTCCAGTCCCAGCTTCTGCATAGATGGGAAAAGCTAGCTTTCTGTGCCGGGCAATGCCTGAACAAAGCCCAGCCCTAGAGCATTTGCACTAGCAGCCACAGCAGAGATAGGAGAGGCAGCTGCTGCCGCCACCGCCTCGTGTCCCATGCTTGCGCTTTCCCTCCCTTCCCTAGGTTAGCATCAGGCAGCTGTATGGCAGGAGGATGGCAGAGGACAATCAAAGGGTGGATTATCTGGCAGGGTTTTGCTGCCCAGTTGGGGGTCTGGCTGCAGGCAAACCCCGGGTGCTATGCCATGAGTCAGAAATCTACCTCTCCAATGGGAGTGAATTCGTTTATATCTACAACCAGGAAGGAAAGCTGCTAAATGTAAGTATCCCAGATGCTCTGATGCACTTCTAAGGCTGATTATGTGTTCTTCATAGATGCTTAAATTTAGAGCTGGAGGGGTCCTTAGAGGTCTTGGAATCTAACTCACACTCATTTTACAGATGAGGAAACTAAGATTTGCACGGGATCATACAGTCAGTCAGTGTCTGAAGCAGGATTTGAACTCAGGTCTTCTGATTCAAATCTAGTGTTCTTTTCCATGATACCATGCTGCCTTTCAGAGACCTTGAGAAATATGGGTAAAGTTTCCATATTTATAGATAGCATAAAGATGAATATGCCTTTCGTGGTAATTGCTGTATTCATATCTTTCTCCTAGTGAGTCACAAAGCTCTCTCTCCTTCTGTCCCTGGTGACCAGCTGCATCCCTGACTCTACACACATGGCCTTCAGCCGTGTGTTGAATGCCTGTTCTGTGTTCTTGCTCGATGTTTAACTTTAAACATTGTTGCTCTTAACTCTTTCAGAAAAGTATTCAAAGTAAGTTGTGTGTTTTGTGCAGGAGGGAATTTTTTGTCTTGTATCAAGCACCATGTTAGAAGAGACTTAAACCAATCTCTTGCCCTAGAGAGGATAACAGGAGGGAGTTATATTGAACATAAGGGTTAATAAGGTAGATTTTCTATGGGATTGGTATAAAAAGACCATTCTAGAGTTGTAAGTCAGGTTATTTGTGCTATACATTTATCTAATGGCTCATTATCTTCACATCTAGGCTGTATATAAGTTTCCTGATCAAGTCTGGCATCTGGAGCTCCTCACCTTACGTAGGGAGCTCTATGTCCTGTGTGCTCGAAATGGCATTTACTGTTTGTCACTGGACCCTCAAAACAGGTGAGGTACAGGTGTATCCCAGGAGTTCTAATGGTCTCTGGCTTGACCACAGAATTTACTGCCTTTCTGGTACACATCTTTTAACATGTTTGAAAAGACAACCGACATCACTCACCCAGTTGAGATGCTGTTTGATTTGCACTTTCTAACTCAAAGGAACATGATTAAAGGTAGCTGATCACCAATGGACTCCATACTAGATCCTTTCTATTCTGACTTCCTTAACGCCATCCTTTTGAAAATGTTCTGCCTCCCCTCAAGCTATGACTCAGAATAACAACTACAGTGGTCAATCAGGAAAATGTATTCTTTACTCTTGGACACCAGTACAGATCTAAAGAGTTTTCAGCCTCTTTTTGTCTATCTGTACCTATTTATGTAGAACTTTTCCCATTCCCATCTTCTGGACCACCTGTGGCAGGGGCAGCTTTTTTAGTTTTCCTTGGCTCTACTCAAGAAATTTAGGAAGTGTCATTCAGGTCAGCAGAGTCTGGAAAAGGCAAACAACTTCATGGCTGGCATCAGACTTCTCTGTCTTTGGCCTTGATGGTTCCTCTACTTCTCTGGTATTGGTTTGATGATGGTAAGATGTGTCTCCAGCAAAAGGGAGTAGGTGATCCAAAAATACTTAAAACTCTTTGCAACATTTGTATTCATATAAGTCCTGCCTGTGAGAACTGAGCACCTGACATGGCAAGGCACAAACCATTCACTTTTTTTCATTGACTCTTTAATACCTGAATTGTTGTTTGAGAAGAAGACAGGCACAATAATCAGTCTGTCAGTTTTAAGATGACATAGTCTCTATGGAAACAATATGAGAGACTTTCTTATTGCCATAGGTAATAATAATAATACCTAGGATTTTTTATGGCTAATTTAGCTCAACATTTTCTTTGTTGATACATGTTTTGTATTGTTGATTATCAAAGGAGAAAATGTAACAGGAGCTTATTTCTTCTGAAAATAGGTAAACTGTCTTTGACATCAAAGGTTAGCTTGGATTTAGTTTCTGAAACATTTGCCCACCCACACATGTAATGTGTTCACTCATGAACCCATAGTTCCACAAATTTCAAGGAGAAGTGGGAAGATAGTATGACAGAGCTGCCCAAGGGGCTACTTCATTGTTTTGCTTCCAGAAAGAGTTGCTATGTTGCCACTACTTCACCTAAAAGACATATTCAGGAGGGTTGACTATAAAGAGTCCCGTACCTAGACATGTGCTTGATAGGACACTTCTAAGCGCCATCTTTTCCTCTTTAGCTTGTTAAGAGGGTGTGCAGGCTGCAAGCTCTGAGCCTTTGTCTTGACTGAAAGCTTTTCCCTGTTTGCTTGAAGGTTGGTGAACCAGACTGATGGAGAGGACAAAGAAGGTGATTTCCCTTCAAGTGTGTTTCCTGTGGACTCAGACTCCTGTGTCTTCCCTGATGCTACTCTGTGTGCTTTCACGGTGCTGAATGACATCATCATCGCCCTGGCTCAGGGCCCATCCAAATGGAGGATGAGACTGTTTGAGCAGCCCCAAGGTTCAGATGAGGACCCCCGGCCAGGGAGCCAGTTCAGTGAGGTGGAGTTCTCTACCTGCATTTTGCCATCGGGAAGCAGTGGGAAACCCCTGGCCTCTCGCTTCCTCCCAGTGCTGTGCTGTGCATCCCCTCCAGGCACCAGTGTTCCTCACACACCTTGGTGTAGTTCTGGAGGTTTTGTGCTGGAGGAAACCCTCTTTGGTTTGCTGTTTGGAGCAGATGCTGCCCTTCTGGAGTCTCCCATGATCCTTTGTGGTTTTCCAGATGGTCAGCTGTGCTGTGTGCCTTTGAAGGCCCTTTTATCTCCTGAGGTGGCTCTTGGTGGCCCAGAAACCCCTGTCAAGATACTTCACCACTTAGAAGAGCCTGTGGTCTTCATTGGAGCTCTAAGAACAGAACCAAGGATCCTAGAAGACTTGGATGAGAAACCACTAAATGAAGATACGAGCTGTGACTGTATGGTAGCTGTTGGTCACTATGGCAAAATGATGGCCATTAAGTCCAATCGGGAAGAAGGGGGAAACTTGGTGCCAGAACTCAGAGAATATTATATTAGGGGACCTGTTCTCTGTGCTGCCTGTGGTGTGGGAAGCCGCATGTATTACAGCACTCATTCTGATCTTTCTGTGGTTGACTTGGCTTGTAACAGCAACCCCTCAGACACTGAGAAGACAGATAATGCCCAGGGGGTCCTACCTTCAGTTCTGTCTCCAGCCAGTTTAAGTATCTGTAGCGTTGTGACCCTTTCTGTGTCTTCTAGGGCACCTAAAGGTATTGGCAACTATTTAAAAGTAAATCAAAGATCTTGGGACCTAACCCACAATTTTACTGTCTCAGTGAAGTTGTTGGTAGATCCATATTTCACTTGCTAATTCTATTCCATCCCTTTCTGTAGCTTCAATTATACCTCCATCTTTCATACCCTTGATATTAAATCACTTGTCTTATCTCAGGTAGTGCTGATTTAAGATTAAAGAAAAGGTTGGGTGTATTAAGTATGGAACTTGAACAGTGTTAACTACCCCTGCAAAACTCCTTCCTCTGTGTTTTATTTCTCATCATTACTGTTGGGAGAAGGGACTTGTCCTTGCTTGGTTTTGACTTTTGACTGTTTGATAGACTACTCACTTAGACCCTGTTGGGGCCAGGTCATTTGCAACAGGTAGTTTAGGATTAATTCAGATTGACCTAACTGAGGCTTTTAGTTTTCTTTTGAAGGCTGAAGAAGTAACTGGTCTGGTCATCAAATGAATTGCCAGTAAACTGCCCTGAAGCAGAGGTGTGTGGAAACTAAGGATTCCACTTTTGTATTGTCTAATGTTTTTCACTAGAGAAAGTTAGAGAAAGTTTGAACTGTGCTTTTCTAAGAAGAGAGGAAAGGAATGGAGTAATCATTTCCATTGCCACATTTTTCATTAAGGTACCTTGTGAATGTATTAATAAACCCCACTCTGGAAAGCATTTTATATGAAGAATATTCCTTTAGAGGTAAAAGCCAAAATTGTCTTTCTACTACAGGGAGGGGAAAATGAGTGGTTAGAAAAGAGAATACCAAACTAGTGAAGACATATGTATTTGTAACCTGTTAGTATACCTTTTTAACAATGAAAAATGAGACTACTTAAGATGTTGACAACGAAACAGCCTCACTATAATATGCTATTTGCTTGAGGAAATGTGCAAAATGTTATTTATGAACTGAAAGCTTAAGTATTCAAAGGGATACTCTTTGGAAAACTCAGGAAAAAAATCATCTGTTTGAAATTGTCTTCCTGTTGACTTCTTGAGGAAGTCTGTATCAAAAGTTGCCTATTCCCTTTAACCTTCTTTGTTGGCTGTCTTCCTTGGCCTTCCTGTATCTGTACCCCCAACCACCAAAGGAGATTTAGGGCTTGAAGTGGAGCAAAGGCTGGGGGCCCAGCAGTTTCTTCAAAAGGAACAAGATCTTGTTTGCCCCAAAGCATCCCTGACAGACAGTAAAGGAGATTGGAGAGGAAACAGAAGTATGACAAAGAGAGCAGCTTTCAGAAAGTCACCTGCCCCTGACTACAAGGGCTGATGAAAGGTTCTCAGCAGGACTCCCTGCTGTGTCTTCTCTGTTTGTCTTTGGAAATGCTGCAACATTTTTCTCTATACCCAGTCTGACATTGCCTAGCACTGTCACTATGTTGTGTTGTATGTGTTTATTGTTTTCCTTGTGACTTTTCTTACCTGTTTTTTCTGTTCATTATAGTCAGATTAACATCCTTATTGTCATTTCTCTGCCAGAGTGACCTTACTTTTCTTGGGAGAGTGCATTTGGGGTCTCCAGAAATTTCATTTCAGCAAAAATTGTTTAACAGAAATATATATTTAGTATTCTGCCTGGGGGTGGAAAATTTTTCTTCCTGGTCTCTGGGCAAGGTACCCTTATCTGTCCCAGAAGAATGGCCTTCCCTCGTCAATAGCTTACTGGTCTTTTGCTAGCATGTTATCTTAGTGGTCAAGAGAGAATGTTGGGTGTCTGAGATGTTGCCTCTTGTCTGCTTATCAGGTCCTAACCATGTGCATATCATATGTCAGGTGAAGCAGAGCTGTTGGCCCTGTCTGCCAAGGGCCGACTAATGACCTGCAGTCTGGATCTGGGTCCTGAAGATTCTCAGCCAGTAAGGACGACTACAGGAAAAGTGGGTCAAAAAATTAAGGAATTACTCTCTGGAATTGGCAATGTCTCTGAGAGGTAAGCATGTCTTCTTAGCTACTGGTGCAGATATGAATGTTAGTCTATTAAAATGTATCCTATCACTCATGTTCATCATTTAGGTTTGTTTTAATGCATATTGGTTTTTGCCTCTGGCTTAGTATTTAGAATACTGAGCATTGCCATTGGCTGGACAAGTTTGTAGTTTGAGCAATTGGGAAGCCAGGCTATCTCAGGAAGACAAAAGAATCTTTCTCTCTTTCATAGATAACAGCCATACATCCGTCCCTCCTAGGAGAGAAGAGGATACTCTTAAACCCAGCTAGTCTTTCCTATCAATTCTGTCATCCAGCTTGGAGATGACATATTAAAGAAATATGTACTTTAGATGAATTTACTTATATCTAACTGTTCCCATATCTCTTTCTGATTTTACCAGGGTATTATAAAGACTATCTGAACCACAGATGCAATTGTTTTGAATTATTTCTGTAGCTTCCCACTGCTTTATTTGAAAATTTTTTTTATTATGAACTTAAAAATCAACAAATATGAATATCTCTGTCTTTAAAGAAAAACAAAGCAGGGATTTGTACTGTATATGAAACTGAACTTCTGTTATGTACAATTTGTTTTTTCTCCTACTACATGCATCTTGCTGGGTTTTGGTTTTTTTTTTTGTATAATTCATACTTAACATAGTAGTTCCAATACTGCCCTGCTTGTCTGTGTCTGTTTCTGAACTTCCCACTGCTTTCAGTGTTGCTACTTGTACAGCTTCAAAAAGTAAAATGGGCCAATTGGGAACATTTTGGTGAACATCAGGGTGGAGGATGAAACATAATTTCAGTCCCATTGAAGGTGTTAATTAACATCAGAGTTGCTAGTTAACTGGCCATATATGGGGGTGGTGGTGGGGGTGTGTGTAAAATTTGAACTCAGAAGATCTGGCAGTAGGTGCTGTATAGTCAGAGTAAAAACACCAGGCTCTCTGGTGGTTGTTTTCAATTATGTTTTGTATGGGAACTTGCTTTATCCCTGGCTTAGGAGATGGGACATCTTGTGTGGGAGGTTAGAGTTTTTTTTGGTAAATTGATTAGAAAGACTTTGTGTAACAAACTAAATATTCTTTCTACAGAGTGTCTTTCCTGAAGAAGGCAGTTGATCAGCGGAACCGTGCCCTGATGTGCCTCAATGAAGCCATGAATGTGAGCTGTGCCCTTCTGTCTAATCGGGAAGGACCAAAACCCATTAATTGTACCACCACCACTGCCTGGAGCCGATTTCAACTCCGGGATGTGCTTACAGCCACTTGTTTGCTTGAGAATAGTAGTGATTACAATCTAGACCAGGGGTGGACCTTTTGCATTCAGGTGTTTACTAGTTCCTGTGCCTTAGAAGTGGACTCTGTTGGCTCTGCCATCACTTACACCATTCCAGTTGATCAGCTCACTCCTGGCAGTAAAAGAGAAGTGACATTACCGCTTGGCTCCAATGAAAATGGCAAACTAGACCTGCCTGTGACCATATCCTGTGCACTATTTTACAGCCTCAAAGAGATTCTGGGCAGTGCTTTAACCTCTTCAGATTCCTTGGATGCCCCTTTTTTTGATGACTGCCCCCCTGACATCCTACCTGATCGTGATGGTATCTTCTTGCCCCTGGGTGAATACACTGTGGACATGCTGCAGTGCCTTCGTTTCCCTAATCTTGCAGTGGCTGAAGTACAAGTTCCAGGCCTTTCCAGCCCTAACAGTGACCCTGTGAAAACCTTTTTAGAAGCTTCCAGGGGACAAGTAGAGCCTGAACATATGAAAAACATTGAACCAATGGGACCAGACTTCCTTAGAGCCAAGTACCTTCCACCATCAGTGGCCTCAGTCAAGGTGTCATCTGAGTTGCTCAAAAATGCCCTAAAAGAATATTGCTCAGGTGGGTAATAATCACTGGTAGCTCTCTCTACCTAACACTGAAAAGGACGTGAGAGCCTAAGAAGATTAGATTCGTTCAGTCTATCATCTTTCCTTCCCATCCCATCATTCCTTATTGTAGCAGTTTCTACTTCCTCCTCTGGTGTGATTAAGGTTTGGGGTGCTGCAGGTTGGATTATTATATATAATCCCCTTTCTCCTTTGAATTTATGTCTTATAGATAGAACTTCATTCCTTCCCTCTCTCATCCTGAACACACGCAGTCTTAAACCTTTTTCTAAAAGAACATTAGGTTGTTTAAGTACACTGTCTTCTCTTTTGAAGGATCTGAGCTTTTTGAACTTCTTAAATTTTTCGAGTGGATTCTCTTGGCCTGAAAGTAGGACAATTGCAAAAGGAAGGGAGGATTTGAATTGGCAAGCTATCCTTGGTAGATATTGGCCACTAAAGCATTGAGAAGTATATGTAGCCTTTCCTGAAGTGATAGGTATTCTTTTTTTCTGCCTTTCCAGAAGTGCCCCTGTGTTGTGCTACTCTCCAGTGGCTATTGGCTGAGAATTCCATAGTGGACGTAGTGAAGACACAGGTGCTGACGGAAGTCCAAGGAGTGGCCCCAGATGGAAACGACATCCACCTCCTCGTCCGAGAGGCAAGGAATGGGTTAGCTCACCTGTTTATGCAGGGAAAACTTTACCGGCCCTCGCCCTTACCCTGTTCCACCTTAATTTCTCTTCACAATTTCTCAGATCATGGAATAACTGGAGAGGCTCTATCACTTGTAGGACCTAGGGTCATTAACTCATGTCTTGACTTATGTGTGAGGCATGGTGCTAAGCTTTGTGGTTACAAAGTGTGAGAGCTACAGTCACATACTACTTTAATGCATGGACCACTCTGATGTGAGTTCTCTACCTCACCTATTTCCACTTGCCAATATGGAAAAACCTTCACTGGCAGAATAACAGTACTTTTCATGAGAAACCAGTGACATAATATCTCATTTTATTAATTATAAGTTAACCCAATGCCAGAAAAAAATGTAAGCTTCCTTTTAATTCGAAGAGGCAAAACTGTTAGACCTCCTACAGGGCTCTTATAGACTGTCCTTTGAGAATCCTTTGTTTTTTTACTCCCTTTTGGAGGCCACCCTGATTACCAAAGCTAAAATGTGATGTCAGATCCAACAGCTTTCTTTTGGAAACATCTCCTGTCACATGTCCCTGCAGAATAAAAGGCTGACACTGCTTTTGTACAACCGGTCATGTTTTCCTCATTCCTTCCCAACTCATAATGCTGTACACACAGCAAGACAAAAGAGCAAAAGGTATTTGTGTTCTTTCCCTGCCCTTTTACCTATCTTCTAGGGAAGGGCAAATTATATGGGCTCAAGCTATGTGGCCTGAACTCAGGTATAGAGGACTTCTCAGAGACCATAGTGGTTTTGAAATGTTGATCTAGGATTTGCATGTTAAGAAGGAGATCCTGGTTTAGTCTCTTGGAGATCTTCTGTAATGTCCAGATGGTTTCAAAACAAACCCTTAAAACTGGGCCAAAAGCAGCTTCTGGGTGCTACTGTGGTATTGGGAACTTACAGAAACAACTGGTGATAATAGTCCAGTCACTTTGATGTCTGACATCTTGCATTTCCCACAGGATCCAGTAGAAGGAGCTAATGGCTGCAGAAGGAGCAAAATCCTAATTAAAATCCCTGTCCTAGAGGGTGGCCTGTCCTGTGTGCTAATTACAAAGAACAAGCTAGTCTTTCCTGGCTTTCTGTTTTTCCTCAGATTTACTGAGTTGTTTCCCCTTCTTCAAAGTAAAAAGGAAAGTCATAGCTACTTCTACTGCATTCTTGACAAGGTTGGATAAAACTTCTGGAGAGATCACTGACCAATCAGAAGATACAACTTGCCTTCAGCCTTTCATGCCTGAAAACACTAATACCAACAGTGTGATTACTGACGCATTAGTACAGTTCTGGACTCACCTTTCTGGATTAAATTCATTGGTGCAGCCATGGGCCTGTTGTTGAGTATTGGGACACAGGTCTGTCTTGTTGACATGTTTTGGTAGCAGTGAGCTGAGAAGGTTGGAGACTTAGTGTTTCCATGGAGGCATGATTAAACTAGTCACCCCAGATTCTGTTGTTGGAGATAAATCTGGCTTGAGGCCCTGAAGTGAGTGCACCAGGTCTTGATTTTAAGGGGCCAAATATCCATGTTATCAAACTCATTCCATATTGTTGGGCCCCACTGGAAACATCTGTTTAGAAAATAACTAGCATTGATTTCTGACAAGTAGCTAGTCTATCAGGCTTAGAACTAATGTTGGTAGTACAGTAGCCCATGTCACAATGATTATCTTTTATGTTCAAGCACTGCTAGCTTCTAGCAAATAAATAGCATGGTGATGTTAAGCTAGGTGATGTGGGAGCCCCTGCCATGTTCATGGCTTTTGGCTCATGCCAAGATATTTCAGTAGAGATAACCTCAATAAGAGAGGGAGTCACAACATCAGAGGTTTTAGAGAAGGGCTGAGCGGAGTTCCTTCATCCCCTTTAATGAAATTCAATGATATGCAAAGTTTGCAGTAAGGATCTCTTTTTTTGTTGCAGGTGGCTGTGACTGAGTTGTGCCCTGCGGGACCCATCCAGGCTGTGGAAATCCAGATGGAGAGCCCCTCTCTGGCTAACATGTGCAGGGTGCATCATGCAGTGATCAGACGCATCCAGGTATTTAAAAACTCATCAGTAAGGTAGTGAGACCCATTAATCTATGAGGCATTCTGCTGAGAGCCCCACCAGCATAGCCCCAAACAGAAAGGAGCAGGAGTGGCTTTAAATAGCTTTATGGGGTCCCTGTGTGTTCAGTTTAGTTGCTTATAGTATGAGCTGCAGTTACCATGCCAGGATGTTGCGGGAAAATCCATCTTAGTCTCGTCTGTTCTGCTTGTAAATGCATCTGAAACATTGCTAAGTTTCTCTGCAGCCAAAAGGAGTGTGGTATTGTGTGCTCTTGTTTACCATGGTAACAGCCATCTCTCACAGCAAGCAGCCGGGCCTCTTTCCTTTCAGATGCCATTCTTTTCTGGTATTTGTCCTTGAGCTACCTCTGTAGGGTCGTATGGGTATTGGGAACAGTGACTGAATTCCTTATGGCTTTCAGATAAAAGCATTAAGTGTATTAGTCATACTAAATATGCAAGAAGATTCTTTAACTCACCTACCATAGAGTTTAAGTTCCCATATTTTTGCTGCTTCCCCATCCTAGCCCCACCAGCTCCCACTCCAAACATGCACTTGATCTTTAGTATATAATATGCCATTGTATGCATTAGGTAACTGACCCAGAAAATTGGTGTGAGTGGAACAGGAAGGAGAAACCCAGTGGTTTGCATATTTTTAAGTTAAAATTGCTTGCCTATTCTCTAATATGCAGAGACTATTTCTGAAGTGGGTGTTGGAATTCCTAATACCTACTGACCATTCTTTGGTTGATAGGAAACTTCCTCAGCTTACCATTTCCAAAATCTTTTTGGATAATACATATTAGAGTAAGAATAGTAATGAAAATAATTGGAGCCCATATGATACAAGGGAAAGAACATTGACCTGAGTTAGATGACTTGGATTCAAATCCTGCTTCTGACACAGCTACCTGGGTGACCTTTGGCAAGTCATTTAACCTCCCATGGCCTCACCCTCTCAAAGTGTCACCCATCATTCATGTCATGGATGGGGGAGAGAGTGCTACCAGCAATATAAAAGAATGCCAACCAGGGAGATATACTCAGGGTATCTAGAGACTGCTACAATATCTGTGAGGGCTGACAAGAGTCTTGAAATTCTGTCCACTTAGGGCCTGATTGGATTAGCACCTGACCAGTGTAATAAAACTGCTCCTATGAATCTAAGAAATAGGCATTGGGTTGCCAAGCAGGCGCTACCCAAAATTTATCATGATGATCCTCTTGGCATGTAGAGCAGCAGAAGAACAGCTTCCTGTTCTGATGTCACGAGATAGCAAAATAACATCAGAACAAATCAGAAATAACCAACATCCACCTGTTGAAAATCCTCTGATGCAACTGGTACTGACTCTGAAAGCATGAATACTTTTATTATTCACCGTTACTCATAGAATAATAAAATTGGAAACAGATCTCAACAGTTATAGGCAAGAGTTTTATCCTGCTTCTTTTCAGTGATATCTTCAGCTACATGTCACCAAACAAATATATTGCTGACCAGTGCAAAAGTAATCATAAAAAATGACTTCATAATTAAGTCTACATTAGATGAAATAAGAGATGAAGTTGAGAGGCTATTAAAATCTGAAGAGGGAAAGTTGATGACACTCAGTTTGTTGAAAATGTATACTTAATAAAGACTCTAGAAATGATATCCAAAACAAATGATGAAGCATCCGCTTTCTGACTGGGAGGTGATGGACCTAGGTTGCAGAATGGACCCTGGACATAATCATTGTGGGAATTTGTTTTGCTTGAGTATGCATATTTGTTACAAGGGTTTTGTGGGGGTTTTTCTTCAAAGTGGAATGTGGGAGGTTAGAGGGAAAAAATACATTAAAACAATTCCTTCATCTTATAGAATCTTTACCTAGCAAGATATGACCAAGTAGCTAGAATTATACCTCAGAAGCTTGCTATCTTTAATGAACTGACAGATGACAAATTCCCATGCTACAAATACAGACCTCCACCTATACAGGAGAAAGTAGCTAATAAGCTATACTGAAACTGGATCATTATGACAGTTTGAACTACTGCCCACAATAGCTTGAACATCACATTGGCCTGTAAAAACTGAAGAACATTCTTAATAGATGTCACTATACCAAAAACATATCTCCAAACTACATGGAACAAAAAGCTTTCAAAGTTTTGAGATGTAGTAGAGATCAAAATTATGTTTAATCATGATATCAACAGGATAGGACCTGTTGTCCTCTGTGCTACTGCTATCAAAAATGCTTTCAGTGATCCTACAGAGGATGAGCTTCTGTCATAATACTCTTTAAACTAAAAGGGCAGTTATCTTAGCCCCCTTCACAATAGTTTGTAGAAGATTCAGTGTAAAAGAATAATAGGATAGTGGCTTGTCTTAGGACTCTTTCTATCTCAACTTCATTGAAAAAGACTGGAAAAAAGAAATAATAATGTCTACAGTTATATATTGCCCAAAGGTTTACAAAGCATTTTACATGCATTATTAGACCTTTAAAATTATAGAGTTAACTTTTCATTTTATAGATGAGGAAACTGAGGACCAGAGATGGGAAATGATTTGTCTAAGGTTATGCGTCTAATAAATAATAGAATCTAAATCTGGTGCTTTTTTTTCCATTACATTAGAAAACTGTCCCACTGTAGAAATATTTTTGAAGATTCATTTGAGCATATTTAAACAGTCTGGGAAAGTGAAAAATCAGTAGAGCATAAGATAAGGGAACAAGTCAAACTATGACTTGAGTCAGGGTTCGGGGATGTGCACAGGGATTGCCTATGATGTGGTTCGGTAGTTCAGGTAGTTTGTAATTTGTCACTGTGTTCACATAGCTCAGTGTTTCAGAAAATTCCTGTCCTTGACCCTTGACTGGAGCCATATTTCAAAAGTTCTTGTCACCTGGAGCCCATAATTCTACACTTGTGGGTCACAGAGCAAGGCCTCTCCATGTAGCAAAGGACAATTGACCAGGCTAGAAAGGTCCCTGAAAGAGAAAAGAACAGAGACCACCTGGGAAGTGTTAGGCAGAGTGATAGTTACTCATAGCTCCGTCCTAGAGCTCTTTGCATGAAAAGAAATGACACATAAAACCACCTGTTGAGATAGGCTGGAAAAGGTTTGTTTTAAATGGTTTAGGATGTAAAATGTGTTTTGCTGATGGCAAAGGTAGAAGAGTTATACTAGCCATGTCAATTCAACAAATATATTTACTGTTGAATCAGCTTGGGTTCAGTTCCTATCCCTCACATCCAGTCTGTTGCCAAATCCTGTCAGTTCTGCCTATGCAACATCTCTCACAATCTGTTTCCCCTGCAGTCACATTACCACCAGCATAGTTCTCAAGCCATCCCAACTTTTACCTGGACTATTGTTCTGACTTTCTGACTGGTCTTGCCTCTAATCTCTCCTGTCTCTAGTCCGTAGTTCATGGGATTGTTAGAGCAGTCTTAATGAATGGGAATGGTCACTTCCTTCCTATGCTCAAAAATCTTCAGCAATTTCCCTGAGATCATTATTGGTGGTTTCCAAAGGAATTCTGTGTCATCAGTGAAAAGGTTCTGAGTATACATCTCCAATATGTATTTGCTTATAAATTATTTACTACATATAATTTAAAAAGTATGCAAAAATAGACAAAAAAGATCAAATATTTTAATTTTATTAATGGTACAAAAACTTTTTCTCCCTAGAAAGTTATTAATATTTCTTCAAGCATTGTTACTTAATATGCTTCATTAAAAAAAAAAATCTTGGTTTAGCACTTTGTGCTAAACTGACTACTTTTAAGTTCAGTTTATTTTGACGTTCAGTCTTACTGGCTGTTACGGCTGACAAAGACACCCCACAAAGATATGTAGATCCACATGGAAAAAATGCGTCAATGGCTTCACATTCATGACGTACAACCACGATGCATGTATTTCAATCCCTTATACCAATTATGCAAAGTTTTTTGTAGTATCTTGGGTAGTAAATTTCCACCTTTCCCTGCAACCATTCAGTTGTTCTTGTAAACTAATTGGAAAGTATTGCTTTTTTACATTTTTAACAAATGGGTTCAAAACCCCCTAAAATACTTTGGAAGACTTTTAAACAGGTTAGAAAGTTCTTTTTCTAAGTTATTTAGAGGTATGTCTATGAGAGTTCTTAAAAGTAATGTAGTTTTCAGCAACAAAAACTTTTTTAAATGCCTTGCCAGTCACAGTGGCTTCATATTTTCATCAGCATTAGCTGATTTCTAGGTACATTGTTAACCGTTCTGGATAAAAATCCATATGTCAGATAATCTTGACAATTTCAGATTTTTTTGGACGACTTCATATCAGATCCAATTAGTTCATCACTATTTATGCCTGTAATGTAGCTAATGAAGTACTCGTGTGAAGGGTAGAAGCATCATCCCTGCCATTTTCTTTTTTCAGTTGTGCAGCATTATTACTATTACCTTCCATTCATAGTTTCTTTGCAGGAATCTTTTTAAACTACTTGACTGTTTTGAGGGTTAGTTTAATTAAAACTAGATAACATAATCTGTAAATCCACTTAAGGCTGACACAAAATGTAATACTTTGACATTTGCCGGAAGTGAACAAATGAGTGAGAGTGATATTGTCAGCCCCAGCAGGCTGTGTGGAACATCTAGTTCTCAGGATACCTCATGTTCCATCTCACACTTCAACATTTCACATATGGACCAAGAAGTGAGGGTGGCAGCATCAGTTATATATTAAGTATTAGTGAAGCCTAATTTCTTTCTAATTTTTATATAAAAATGTAGAAAGAAGTTCTAAGATTTTCTTCCTGTACTTGTACCCCAGTGGATCTTCTTGTATACCCCTTGTGGGGCACATAACCCATTTTGGAGACAACTGACCTATAGGATAAAATACAAAGTCCTTATCTACTGTGTGAAAATGTAAGTTTCTTGAGGTAAGGGACTATCTTTGTTTTTGTATTTGTTTTCTCAGTGCTTAGCATAGGGCTTGGCATATAGTTAACACTTAGTAAATGCTTTTTCATTCATTCAGTTATTCAAGTTTCTCTGCAATCTGGCTTCATCCTACCATTGTAACTTTATTTTGCACTCCTGTTATTCATGTGCGCTGTTCCAGAAAAATAGGGCTACTAACGTTTGAGCTCTCTCTCTTCTCTAGACCTGTGTGGTTGCCTTATGCCTGAAATATCCTGCCTCTACATCTGCCTATTGACATTCCTCCCTTCCTTCAAGGTCTAGCTCAGGTGCTACCTCCTCTGTGATCCCTCTCACTACTACCACCTCAAAAGCAACCAAGCAGTCAATAAACATTTATTAAGTACTTATTATGTGCCAAGTTTTGTGCTAGGCCCTGGAAATTCAAACACAGAATTGAAGTAATCCCTACTTACAAGGAATTTACAGGCTGTTGGGGAAGACAATGTGTGTGTGTGTGTGTGTGTGTGTGTGTGTGTGTGTGTGTGTTTGTGTTTGTGTGTGAGATGTGTGTGTGCGTTCATCCTTCGTTGCCGAAGAAGACTATGCCATCAGAGAAATAATGACATAACTTGCACTTTGTTTTGAGTGAGGGAGGGCTGTGCAGGTCACCAGCCTCACTTCTCCAGAGCCATCTGAATCCAGTGACCAGATGTTTATCAGGCAATTGAGGTTAAGTGAACTTGCCCAAGCTAGTGAGTGTCCAGTGTCTGAGGTGAGATTTGAACTCAGGTTCTCCTGACTACTGCACTGGTGACATCCACTGTACCACCTAGCTGCCCTGTATGTGTATGGGATAAATATAAAGAGAATAAACTCTATTGGTTCCCTTATCACCTTCAGCATCAAATATAAAAGCCTCTCTCTGGCATTCAAAGCCTTCTCTCCTTTCCCCCTCTTCAAACCTTTCTAGTCTTTTTACCCCATCCATACTCCCACCTATTCTGATCCAATGACATTGGCTTCTGGATGTTTCTTAGGCCAAATGTTTCATCTCGTGATTTTGGGTATTTTCCCTGGCTGTCTCCCATGCCTAGAATTCTCTCCCTCCTCATTTCTACCTTCTATTTTCCTTGTTTTCCTTCAAGTCCTAGCTAAAATTCCACATTCTACATGAAGCCTTTTCTGATTGCCCTTAATGCTAATGCCTTCTCTTTGTTGATTATTTCTTATTTCTTCTGTATATAGCTTGTTTGTACATAATTGTTTGCATGTTGGGTCTCCCTAGCTTGTGACTTCTTGAGGGCAGGGACTATCTTTCGCCTTTCTTTATATTCCCAGTGCTTAACACAATGCCTGGCACATAGGAGGTGCTTAATAAATATTTACTGATTGGCTGACTAAATATAATCAAATACCAAGCAGTTAAATATAAGGTAGTTTCAGTGGAAGAACCTTAGTGCTTGGGAGGATCAAAAAAGACTTTGTGTAGAAGGTGGTATCTGGTGGAGGTGAGAAGAGATCTTATCCTCCCCAATCCTCTCATGCTTCTCTGACCTCTTATATGCACGTAGCACTTTCTAATTTGCAATATAGTTATTTTTTACATTTTTAAAATCTTTATCTCCAAGCTTGAATATACCGCTTTGCCTTAGTAAACACTTAATACATGCTTGTTGAAACCAGATTGAATGCCATAGTATATGTGGATTTGCTAAAGGTGATTATCTCTCTGTCTTTCTTTCTCTTACTCTCTCCCTTTATGTCTCATACACACACATTCACACATACACGTAGAAAATGAAGAATAGGGAAATAGAAAACAGTTTTTGAATCTAAATTGATTTGGGTAGCTGTGCCTCATATATCTTTTGCTCATCCAGCTATAGTCCCAGCTGGTGAATCCTGATGAGTCTCCGTAGATCTCTTTGGACTCACATCATAGTTAGGTGAGCAGATTGGGGTTTGTTGCAAGACTCTCAGAAAGCAAGAAGACTGGGAGGTGTGTTTTTTGTGTTGGTTTTTTGTTTTTTGTTTTTTTTTACAATGCAACGATAAACTAGACTAAGTGGAATGAATAAATGGGACACTTCATTGGAGGCCTCTGCATGAGACAACTTCAGGGGATTGAAGACAGGAGCAGGTCTCACCAGTGTCATTACTTTGAAGGCCATGGGATTAGAGTTGCTCATGTGGGGAATGTCGGAGCATCTAAAATTATAATTAGGCCCAAAGGTGAGAATAGGAGATAAAAAGAAAGGGGATGGAGAAGATGAGCTAGAGGTGGAGCCAGAATTTCTTGGGGGAGATGGGAAGATTATTGGATGAGAAAAGACAAAAATGAAATTTGTTTCAGAGTCAATAACCATCACCCTCTAGATTTCTATGTAAGGGCATCAGCAAAAGCCCTAACCACACAAAGAACAGAGAAAATAGTTAATGTGGATAAACAGAAAAGTAGAAAAAGCCTTGAAGAGTGAGCAGGAGAGAGACCTGAGAGAGGCATAAAACAGCAGGCACTACAGAGGCCTGGGAAGATTACAAAGTGGAATTAATAGAGTGTAAAAGTAGGGAGGGAGGCAATAAAGATGAAGATCTAAAAGAAAATTGCGGAAGATAAAAGGGAAAATGTCAAGCTCACATCCAGGAAGAAGCAGTGAAGAGATAAGTGAACAGGGTTCATTTCTTCATTCTAAGAAGGGGTTTGGGGAACAGATGCCATCAATGAATCTGTGGTCCCTCCAGGAAGAAACACACCTTCCCCAAGGATCTTAGGTTTATTTTAGGACAGGTGATGGAGAAACAAACATGTCTGGTAACCGTCAGAGGACCAGGCTGAGGCTAGTGGAAGCTCAGAACAGGAAAGGAAACGGTCACAGTGCCTAAGCAAGCAACTCTTTTAGAAAACAAGGAGTAAAACACTTTGGAAAGCTTCTGCAGGCCACCCTAGAAAGGGGCAATGGAACTTGTCCACTGGCTTTGTAATCCTTTTTGTTTTTTGTTTTCTTTTCTACTTTGCTCTGTCCTGTGTAGGTAATGATCATGGACCAGGCTGCTCAGGGTTCTAACCCACCTGATCTCCGTGTACAGTATCTTCGTCAGATCCATGCCAATCATGAGGTAAGTGACAGCCTGCATCCTCCCTTCTAGAAAACCTGCTTTTATGCTAGGCTCTAACTGGCCTAGGGGTGAAGGGGTAATTTGGGATCTTCATCACATTCTTGTCTGCATCACTTTAATAAATTTCTCTGTTTAGTTAGCCTTGTAACAGGAATGCTAGCAGGTAATCTTACATACATGATCATTATATAGTTTTGTAGCTATCCCTTTATGATGCCATAGAGGTTACCTAGTGTTATTCCAAGAACTGCTCAGTGCTAATGCTTATCCCAATGGAGCAAACTACTCTGCTCCTGGAGTCTGGTTGATATTTGGTACCTGTGTGAATCAGGCACAAACTTTCAAGTCAGGTGGAACCCATTTTTTCAATATTTATTCTAAATAGTTTTGGAGCATGACCAAAATTGGAAGGGACAGGTTGAGTGTTTGTATATGGGCATGATATCAATGAGAACAGGTAGCAAGATGAATGAATACAAAAAGTGACATGGTCCTATGGTTATAGTGTTAGGGGTGCTAAAGTTAAGTAACTAAATGCAGATGAACTACAGTTCTGGGGACCATACTGATAAGTTGGAAAATGTCCAAATGAGAGTAACCATATTGATGGAGGGACTTGAGAACATACTATATAAGGATCAATTAAAGGAAATTGGGAGGAGTATCTTGGATAAGAGAAGATTTAAGGTGAAGATGATAATTGCGTTTAGGTATTTGAAGGGCTTTCCCAGGGAAGAGGAATTAAACTTTTTCTACTTGGCCTGAAAGGGCAGAGAATTAGGAGCAATGGGTGGAAATTACAGAAAGACAAATTTAAGCTTGATATAAGAAGAAATTTCCTAATAATTAGTTATCCAAAAATGGAATAAGCTGTTTTGGGAGGTAGTAGGTTATCTCCTCTGGAAGATTTTCAGGTAAAGGCTGGAAGACAATTTGTCTGATATGTTGTATGGGAGATTCTTCTTCAGGGATGTGTTGGACTAGATGGCCTTTGAGGTCCCTCTGAGTGTGGGTTTCAGTTCTAGTCTGGAACAATTAGTTTCACTGAGAAATTGTTCCATGGCCACATACTGCAACCCTTACCTCCAGCTAGCTATTTTTCCAAGTGGTAACAAGAACGATCTGGTGAGTGTATAAAGATATCTCCAGTACTTGGAAAACAACTCACAAGTGCTTGTCCTCCTGTGAGTGGTAGTAGTATCAGGCTTTCTGTTATCTGGTATTTTTGCTTTTGTGTTCTTTTTCTTCTTCCATTAGGTTTATTCTGCTTGGCCCTAAAGACAAACCTAACTCTTGTTCCTGCTGTGTACTTTTTCTGCCTCTGTTACATTGGGAGAATGTTATGTTCCCAAAACTTTCCTTTGGGGAATCAGTGTTTCCTCTTCTCCTTCGGGCTGTACTTGAGACTTATTTCTTCCATGAAGCCTTTCCAGACGCCCCTGCCCTTCAACCTTCTCACCACTCACCACTCCTAACAAAAACAGCTGGTGTTTATACAAATTGTTTTACAGCATACAAAGAGCTTTAAGACCCTTTGTCCTGCTGTTGTGGGTTAGATATGGGTTTTCTTTTTCCATGTGTATAATTGTGCTTGGCCCACTATTCCTGTTAAATTTAAAGTTTTAGTTAATAGACCATATCTAGGAAGGTGATGGTCCTGCTGTACTCTACCCTGATTAGTAAACCAGTCAATATTTTTAAGGAGCTACTATATGCCAGGCACTGTGCAAAGCATTGGGGATTCAAAGAAAGGCAAAAGACAGTCTAATAGGGAAGATGACATGCAAACAACTATGTACAAACAAGCTTTAGGGAAGATAAATTGGAGATGATCAATAGAGGGAAGGCACTAGCATTAAGGAAGACCAGGAAAAACCTCCCAGAGAATAGTATTTTAACTGGGACTTGAAGGAAGCCAGGGTAGCTAGGAGGTAGAGATGAATAGGGAGAGAATTCCCTGCATGGGAAAATAATTCAGCCAGTGAAAACATTCAGAGTCTGGAGATGGAATGTCTTGTTTAAGGAATAGCAAAAAGGCCAATGTCACTGGATTGAAGAGTATATAGTAAGGGGGTAGGGTAAGAAGACTTGGAAAGGTAGGAGGGGGCCAAGTGAAGGGCTTTGAATGCTGAACAGAGGATTTTTATATTTGATCCTGGGTGTGATAGGGAGCCACTGGAGTTGCTTAAATAATGGCAGTGACATGGTTAGATCTTCATTAAGAAGACTAATTTGATAGTAGAGTGGAAGATAGAAATGGAGTAGGGAAAAACTTGAGATAGGAAGGTCTAGCAGGCTATTGCAGTAGTTTAAGTGAGAGATGATGAGGGCCTGCATCAGGGTGGTGCCAATGTCAGAGGAGAGAAAGGGGCATATACTAGAGAAGTTACAAGGTAAAATTGACAGTATTTGGCACCAAATTGGATATGGGGGGTAAGAGTGAGGAGTTAAGGATGATAACTAGGTTTTGAGCCTGGGTGACTGGAAAGATGCTGACAACCTCAACTGTAAAAGAGAAGTTAGGAAGAAAAAAGGATTTGGGGAGAATGATGACAAGTTCAGCTTTGGAGATCCAGTATGATACGTCTAATAGGCAGTTGAAAATGTGAGTGGCGATTAGGGCTAGATAAATAGGTCTGAGAATCTTCAGCATAGAGATGATAATTGAATCCATGGGAGTTGAAAAGAATCAAGTGAAATAGTATAGAAGGAGAAGATAAGAGATCTCAGGGCAGAGCCGAGGGGCATGCCCAAGATTAGTGCGTGTGACCTGGATGAAGGTCAAACGTCCTCAGAAGGAGCAGTCAAATAGATAGGAAGATAACCAGCATTGAGCTATATCACAGAAACCTGGGGAAGAGGGTGATTGGCAGTATCAGAGGCTTTAGTGAGGTCAAGAAGGATGAGGATGAAAAAAGTCCATTAGGTAGGGCAATTAAGAGATTATGATGATATAAGGAATGATGAGGTTAAAAGGAATTGGAGGTATTTAATATGAAGAATCTTTTCAAGGAGTTTTGCCACAAAAGGGGAAGAGATATGGGACAATAGCTAGTGGAGATGGATGGGTCAAGGGAAGGTATTATAAGGATGAGGAAGACATGGGCATGTTTGAAGGCATTAGGCAGGAAGCCAATAGACAGGGAAAGATTAAAGATAAGTGAGAGTGAGGATGATAGAGAGGGCTATCTACTGAAGAAGACAAGATGGAAAGGTGCCATTTGTGCATGTAGAGGAGGTTTTTCTTAATAAGGGGAAGGGCCACTTCTTTGATAGTGGCAGAAGGCATGTGGATGATGTGAGATGAGGAGGAGGGAAGAAGAGGGATTTCTCAGTGAATGGCATAATTTTTTCAGTGAAATAAGAAATAAGGTTCTCAGGTAAGAGGGTGTAAGAGGTGTTTATGTCTAGGCACCACATTTAGGAGTGACATTGAGATGAGTAAGCTGTGTGATTAGCAACTAAAAACACACCATCTTGGTCTAAATTCAGAGACATCACTTCCAAGAATGAGGAGGTGGTAGTTCCACTGTATTTGTCTTCAGACTGGAGTATTATTCAATTTGGGGAGCCATAGTTCAAGTAGAACATTGATAAGCTGGAAATTGTCCAGAGGATAACAAATAGGATGGTAAAACCCTTAGAGTCCATGTCATATGAGGATCATTTAAAGAAACTAGGGCCATTTTGCCTGGAAAAGGCAAGACTCTGGGAGTGAAGGGCATGTGAGGGACGAGACATGATTGATGTTTTCAAGTAATGGATGGAAATTGCAAAGAGGCATTTAGACTTACTGTCAGGAAAAATTTCCTTCTTTTAAAAAATATTTTTTTCAGTTACGTATAAAATTTTTTAACATTCACTTTAAAAAAATTTGAGTTCTACTATGTCTAGAGGGCTGTAAAATTGTTTGTGCCCTTTGATGTAGCAGTACCACTATTAGATCTGAATTCCAAAGAGATCATAATAGAAGGGAAAAAGACCCACATGTATAAAAATATTTATAGCAACTCTTTATGTGGTGGCAAAGAATTGGAAATTGAGGGGATACCCATCAGTTGGGGAATGGCTGAACACATTATAGTATATGAATGTAATGGAAGGATTTCAGATTTCAGAAAAACTTGAGAAGATTTACATGAACTGATGCTGAGTGAAGTGAGAACCAAGACAACACTGTACATGGTAATAGCAACATTATGCGATGATCAACTTTGATCAACTTAGCTCTTCTCAGCAATACATTGATGTTAGACAATTCTAAAAGACTCATGATGGAAAAATGCTGTCCACGTACAGAGAAAGAAGTATGGAGTCTAAATGCAGATCGAAGCAAACTATTTTCACTTTTTTTGTTTTCTGTTTCTCATGGTTTTTCCCTTTTGTTCTGATTCTTCTTTCACAACATGACTAATATGGAAATATGTTTAATATGATTGTATGTGTATAACCTATGTCACATTACATGCAGTCTTGGGGAAGGGGGAAGGGAAGGAGGGAGAAAAAAATTTGGAACTCAAAATCTTATAAAAGTAAATGTTGAAAACTACCTTTACATGTAATTGGAAAAAATAAAATACTATTAAATGGGGGGAAAATTGAGTTCCAAACTCTCTTCTTCCCTTCCCCCTCCCAGCAATTTTGCATAGGTTATGCATGTGCAGTCATGCAAAATATATTTCTGTATTAGTCATATTATGGAAGAAAATACAGACCAAAAACAACCCCAAGAAAAATAAAATTAAAAAAGTGTGCTTCCATCTTCATTCAGTCTCTAATCAGTTCTTTTTCTGGAGGTGGATAGCCTTTTTCATTATGAGTGCTTCAGAATTGTCCTGGATCATTGTATTGCTGAGAATAACTAAGTTATTCACAGTTAATCATTATACGGTATTGCTGTTACTGTGTACAGTGTTCTGGTTCTTCTCACTTCACTTTGCATCACTTCATGTAAGTCCTTCCTGTGCTATTCTGAAAGCACAGGAAAAAAGAGCTGTCTTGAAGTGGAATAGGCTGCCTCGGGAGGCGCGGGCTCCCGCTCCTTGGAGGTCTCTGAATAGAAATGGAATGACTGTTTATTGGGCATGATAGAGTCAGGGTTCTGTTTATGTGTGGAGTGAAGTAGATGGTTGATGAGGTCTCTTCCACCTCGCAGACTCTGTGATCATCTGGAGAGCATTCAGAGAAGGTCCTTGGGGTGGGGTTACATGCAAACCTGTTGAAAACACTAGGATTGTTTAGACTGGAGAAGAGAAGAGTCAGGGTCACATAAGCACTGTATTTGAAGAGCTAGCACACAGAGCAGGGAGGGATTAGAATTGTTCTCCTTAACCAGTGGACAGGACAAGTAGCTGTGGATAGAAGTCTCAAGGGGCTAACTTAGGCTTTATCGAAGGAGAAACCTCCTACCAGTTAGAGCTCTCTGAAAATGAGATGGGTGGCCATAGAGAGGGAGGGTGGGTTTTCAAGCAAAAGAAGCAGAATGTTATAGTGGGAAGCAGTGATTTGGGAGTCAGATGACTTGGGCTCACCTGTCAGCTTAGCTGTCTATTTACCTCTGTGACTTTGAGCAAGTCCTGTAGGGACTTGATGATCTTGCAGTTCCAGCTCTTAGGATTTCAATGAAATTGGAGGCATTCTGATTTCCCTGCTTTCCTTTGAGATGGGAGAACTCTCTATGGTAGCATTTGCAAAAGGCAACCAGCCTTTTCTTTTCAGAAACCAGCAGTTTCTTTAAAAATTATTGATCTTTTGTTTTCACATCACCATTTCAGTTTCCAAATATATTCCTTTTCCTTCCCCCCTGTAATGAAGCCATTCCTTGTAATGGAGAATTGAAGAATGGGGGAGAAATGCAATTCAGCAAAACTAACCAGTAGAGTCTGGCAGCCATAGTCTCTTTAAGGAAGAGAGGGGAAGTGCATTTTCTCATTCTTCTTCCCCAGGGCCAAGCTTGGTCATTACAATTACCTCCTAAAGTGCATATGTCCAAAACAGAACTCTTACTTTTACCGTCAAACATGTCCCTCTTCCCTCACTTCCCAAACCTATTACTCTTGGGGACACCGCAATCCTCTCTGTCAAGCAGGCTTGCAAATGCAGTGTCATCCTTAACTCCTCACCTGCACTCATCCCACATATCCAGTCTGCTGTCAGATTTTATCCTTTCTACTTTCACATTTGTCACATCTAGCCCCTTCTTTTCACTCACACTGAAGTCCTTCTCACCTTTCATTTGGACTGTTATCATAGTCTCATTGGTCTTCCCACCTCAGGTTTCTCCCCTACTCTCTCCTACTCAGCTGCCAAAGGGATTTTCCCCGTAGGGCTGGTTTGATCATATTACTGCTCCTCCCCTTCCTTTATGCCATCCTCCCCATAAACTCTAGTGCATGGGTGGGGAACTTGTGGCCTTGAGATCACACGTGGTCCTGTAGGTCCTCAAGTACGACCCTTTGACTCAATCCAAACTTCACAGAACAAATCCCTTCAGTAAAGGAATTTGTTCTGTAAAACTTGGACTCAGTCAAAAGGCTGCACCCAAGGACCTAGAAGGCCACATGTAGCCTCAAAGCTGAAAGTTCCCCATCCCTGCTCTAGTGGTTTACTATTGCCACAGGAATCAGATGTAAAGATACTTAAAACTCTTCAGAACTGCGCCCCTTCCTACCTTTCCAATCTACTTTTTCTCCTTCATGTACTTTTCAGTCCAGATACACTGGCCTGCTGGCTGTTCCTCATATACAGCACTCCATCTGCTGACTTCCTCCAAGCCTTTTTACTGACTGCTCCCATTCCTGGAATGTTCTCTCTCTTCACTTCATCTCTCATGGCTTCCATGGTTTCCTTTAAGACTCCTCTAAATTCCACCTTCTTCAGCTTGCCTCTGTAGCCCACCCTTCCGCCCAGTTCCCTCCTTCTGAGATTATATTCTGTATATGTCTTGTATGTAATAATTATTTCTATATTGCCTCCCCTATTAGAATGTGAGCCTCCTGAGGGAAGGGACAGTGTTTTTACCTTTCTTTATATACCCAACCTGGCACATAGTAAATGTTTTATAAATGCTTATTGACTGACTGAGCACAGTACAAGTTACTATTCCTTTTTTAAATTTAATTTTTTCAACTGACAAATCTACCTTTTTCTCCTCCCATTCCCCTTTGGAAAAATAAATAATAGCTAGCATTCATATTGCACTTTAAGGTTTGCAAAGTGCTTACAAATATCTGATTTTATCTTTACAACAACCCTGGGAGATAGATAGGTGCTGTTATTATCCCCATTTTGCAGATGAGGAAACTGGAGCCAGAGAATTTTAAGTGATTTACCCAGGATCACATAACTGGTAAGTATCTGAGGCTGAATTTCAGTCCAAGTAATGTGTTGTGTTTCTGATTCCAGGCCGTTCACTCTACCCACTGCACTGCCCAGCTGCCTCAATGATTTATGTCGTGCTTTAAGGGTTACAAAACTTTTACAAAGGATTACACAGGTTAACTTATTTGGGTTTGGAAGAGAAGGAAAAACAAAACCGTTGTAACAAATATGCACAGTGAAGCAAAACAAATTCTTTCACTGACCCAATCCAGAAAAATATATGTCTGAGTCTTCCCCCTGAAGCTCATATTTAATCATGAGTCTTCTGGAGTTGTGGCTAGTCACTGTGTTGATAGATGATTTTCTTAGCATCTTAACATTTCTTTCCACCTTCCTGCCCCTGCTTTCTTTACAACCCATGTAGATACTACTCAAGGAGGTACAGTCTCTGAGAGATCGTCTGTGTGTTGAGGATGATGCCAGTGCCAGTGCTGCTGCAGAGAAACTCCTACAAGTCTACAAGCAGCTACGCAACCCAAGCCTCATCCTGCTGTGACCCCTGGCACTGGTAGGGTACCTTATACCAGAGTCTCTCCTCTTCTTATGGAAAAGAGCTTGGCCCCCATTCTGGGTTCCTCTCGTAACATAAAGTCACCTTGTCTTATTGAGTCATTTTCATTTGTCTTATATTCGTTAAGGACTGGCATTATGTTGGCAGTTTTATAAGATAAACTTGCTCCTTTGGCAGCATAAAGTCTAGTATGTACCATGTATCTTGGATATTTATTTTCCCTGGTTATAATCTATTGAAAACAAGTGTTTCTAGTTCAGGTTCCTGCCTAATAGTATATACAATGTAGATGTAACTTGCTTTCATGATGCTTGTGTACCATGTTGCATATGTTGCATTCCTGAAAAGTAATGTATAAATTGAATCATTTTGAATATACTAGGAAAGCTGATTATTTAAAACTAGTAGATCCCATTTTTTTGTGACACCCCCCATATATACAGTTGCCTATGTGCATATGTGTCATGTGCATGTGTGAGTGCACATGCACTTGGGTGCCCTCTTGAGGAAGTGGAAATCACTTTAGGAAATACATGTATACATAAATATTAGCTTCAAATGAGCTATAAGTTCATCCTTCCATTGACTTAAATCCCAACTTGTCTGTGCCTTAGTATGTTGCCAAAAAAAAATGCCTCCTGGAGGCAGCCTTCTGGTGATAAGCCTTTGCAAATTAAATGAGCCAGTCATCTGTCAGCAGGCAAACAGTTCATCACTGGCTGTACTTAAAGCCTTTCAGCTTGGTAGGACTTTATCAAGATTGTACTCTGCTGGAATAGCCTTTACTGGCATAACCTTGGGAACCTAGGCTCAATTCCATGGTACAGGGAAACATTGAAGGAGGACTTCAATAGGAGTATGTGTATGTGAGTTTAATTTTTTTTCTTTCCTTTTCAGGTTCTTCTATTAAGCAGCTCTGACATTTCACCTCTTTACTGCTAGAAAATCTTCCATATGATCCCTAAGGATGGGATTGAAGATATCCTCTCCATTGAGAAGCCAAGCAGTGTGCAGTAATAGAGGCTGTGAAAATCTTCTGACACCCCCCACCCCAGGATGGGGAAGTCTAAGCCTGATGGGGGCCCTTTCATGCCAGAGAAAGGTTTCGAGGGGTGGATCTGTTTTTAACTTTTTTGATATTATACAGCACCAGAGAATGAGCAAGCCTCTCCTGAACAGGAACATCCAACCCTGCCTAGAGCAGAACTCATTCCCATTCCCACTCACACCTCCCATTCCCTGCCCATTTGCTTCCCCTTTGAGTAATTGAGGCTGAAGAGCAGTGAGTGTTTCTGTCCTTCTTAGGATAACTGCCCCATGCATGAATGGTTCTTGAGCCTTGTACCCATGGCATGATGAGAATAGGTGATGTATATCTTGTGTGTTGCCTGTGAGTGCTAGTTTAGCTTCTGATACTCGTAGCTCAGCAGTGGCTTTGTGTTTCACAGTGGAAAGAACCTGTCATTTCAACCCACATTCATAGTTCCCCATAACAGAGGCCAGAATACTAAATAACTCCATATTTAGTGATGTAGAAACTTAGGTCTGTAGCACTGAGTCATTTTTCTGAGGGTTCTCTAGGGGTAGTGCTTTGGCCAAATGAATGACTACCGGTCTCCACTTCCTTCCCTGTACGTTCTTACTATTAGCCTCAGGCAGTAATACTTGCCTGCTATTTTCCCTAACCCTACACACCTCCAAGGTCCCAGGTTTGGAGTATATTTTTGGTTTTATTTAATTAATTACTTAAAATAGAAGGGGGAAATGGGAGGGGAAGAAACCCAGTGTATTACCTTACCTGCATTTTTTGCATCTTTCTCTAGTGGTGGTTTCAGTTGGATTAATTTCCTTCCTGTTTAAAGTGCCATCTGCAACAAGAAAATTGCTGTGGCTGTTAACCCATGATCTGTCATGTGAATGATTATTTTCCATTGAGTTTCTTCAGGTCTTCCTTGCCTTTCCACCCTATTCTTCCCTTTCTCTGTTTGGTATTTGGCAGGTCAACCTGAATTTCCACTTTCTACCTTTCTTCCTTTTCTCTTAGGCTTGAGTTCTCTGTGCCTCACAATTAAAGTACTGGCTGCCTGAAAAGTTACCACTCTGCATGAATAATTGAGCCCCTTTGCTCTGTTCTCAGTGTCCCTGAGGGCCATTAGGGGGGCCTCTAGCACTTAGGGATGAAGCCAAGGCAGAGGAAGCAATCACTCCAGTGCCCTCATTGTATTGTGCATTTCATGCCCATAACCATAAATCTTAGTGTTGAACGACTTGCCTCCCAAAGTTTCCAGTCCCTGGGGCCCAGGCAGGTTAATGTAACACACTTTCCTGCACCCCACAGGGTGAGAGACTTGTGGGGAACAGAAAAGGTTGGAAGGTAGTCTGTGCTCTTGGGTCAGAAGGGCCTGGTACCACAGCCTAAACTGGGGTGGGAAGCTTCTCTCATCTCTGTCTTACCCTGCCTGGTTTGTCCGGGGTGGGGTTGGGGGGGAGTTACTCCTTCTTACCTGCCTCCCAGGGCAGTCTCTCTCAAAAGCTTTCTCTGCCCAAAAAATGTTTTGAGGGAGTCTGTGAGTAGATTGCTGCACTGTCCCCAGTTATCTGTCTGGTGGTGTAGCATTACAGGGAAAGGGGAAGAAGTGATCTGGTTCAACTGGAAAGCAACTGGAGTCATCATTCTGACACAGATGAAGTTACAGAATAGCCTGGGCTTTTTGATAACTCCCTTATCCACATGTTTGCTTTGGAGACTGATGCTGGCAAAGCAGGATTTCCCACAGGCTGAAAGAGCCCTTTCTATTTGTGAATATTCACCATGTATAGCCAGGCTCAACTGCCCCACTGGCTCTTAGGGTAGTTTTTATTTGAATTGTGAAGGGGCTCTATCCTCCCTCCAAGAGGTTGGGGCCACAAGGGCCTTGAACTTTCTCAGTGAACCCATTTCTGCTGTGGTTCTGAGTCAGGCTTTTTCTTGGAGGGCTTCCTCTATGTCACTTCAGGTCTCCTGGCTCTGACCATACACTTAATCCCTCTTGTTTGACTGTATCAGAAATTTGCTAGAGAATAGAGGTTCTTAATCTTTTTTATGTTGTAGACTCCACTGGGGTTCTAAAGAAGCCTATGGATCCCTTCTCAGAATCATGTTTTTAAATGCACAAAATAAAATACACAAGATTAAAGGAAACTGATCACATTGAAATGTGGTTATAAAAAGTTTAAAATACAAGTTCATGGGCCCCAGGTCAAGAAACTAAACTATAGAGAGAGTAATAACTAGGGAGAATACCAGAAAGAACCCAGAACCCAAAGCAGTATGTGTCCCCTAAATGAGGCAGGAGACCAAAAAACCTCCGGGGGCCTTGGGCATCCCGCATCTGAAAAGGTTAGAATTTGGGGAACTGCAGTCAGATCTGTCTGTGAGACTTATCCACCCCACTGCCTTTGGTCTCTTCATAACGTGTCTCCATTTGCCAATTCAAGCAGTTTTGAATCCCAGAACTGACAAATCTAGGTCTCTGGGTCTTTTCAATCACCCTGCAGGGCTAACCTAATTGGATTTCAGCCAACTGCCAGGCAGATCGGAGCTCAAGAGCCTGAGGAGAGACAAGTTACATGGAGCTGCCTAAGATATAATTTGCTGGTGCCTACTGTATGTAAAGTGTTCTGTGTCCTTACAAATGGGCTCTGCTCTCCTTGTTAGCTGCAGCAGCCCACTCCCTTATCAACTGGGAGAACATCACACTATACCCATCAGCAAACTGCACTGCTAATGAAATACTCAATGCTATGCAGGAGGCAAAGATGAGGGGGAGGACAATAGGATGTGTGAATAATCTTAAATATTACATTCTAACCAGAACAAGGTCCGTAAGGTGATCTCCTGCCAGTCCTTGATAATTGCCAGACACCCTTGATTTAAAAAGAGGGAGGAGCTCCCCCAGGATGCAGCTACCCACAATGAATCAGGCAGCAAGTGATTTTTCCCCAAAGCCCAGAAGAGGAGCACAGATGGGAACTAGGTGGCCTCCCTCCCTCCCAACTTTACAGGCATTCTAGCCTCACTACAACCTGATTCTCCTGTTGGTCTGGAGCTGGAAGCTTGCTTGCCAGCTGTTGACCAACTGCTGTAGCAGGATCTGAGTCTGAAGGCAAATGAAGTTAAGAATGATTTGGGGTTCCCTTGGCTCCTGGCTGCCAGAGAAACCTGAGTTCAAGTTCTGCTTCTGACATATGCTAGCTGTGTGACTTTGAGCAAGTTACTTAAACTCAGTACTCTAGGCAGCTCTCAAGATTTCCAAGTTGTACAGCAGGTTGACCTGCACTAGTAGAGTTTCCTTATCTTTATTCACCGAAATCATAGGCCCAGGCCCTATTCTTATACATGTACTACCATACTACTACTTATGTATGTTAAAATACTTATGCAAAATAGAAATTTTAAAAGGATGAGATGCAAATGAAATCACATGTAATCCTAGAGGCAGTATGGCGTCATTGGATTTTGAATAGAGAAGTAACAGTCTAACTTGTGCTTTAGGAAAACCACAGGCAGTTGTGGAGCTGACTGAAGAAGGAAAAAACTAGGCAGGAAGGTGGATTAGGAGACTATTGCAAACTAGGTGAAAGGTGATAAGGGCTTGTGGGAATAGAGGGGAGGTCTGTGAGGAAGGAGATGGAAATAAATGACTTTTGATCAGGTGTTGGGATATGTGGGTGAGAGTTTGGTGAAGAGGATAATACCTAGGTTTTGAGCCTGGGTAATATCTAGGTTTTGACTAGAAAGTGATCCCCTCTTCAGTAACAGGGAGATTGAGAAGAGGGGTGGGTTGGGGCAAGATAATAGAAGATCTGTGATGCAGCCTGTTCTGTATAACTCACTGTCCCATTGCAGATGAAAGGGTTGGGGAAGAGGGTGCCTGCTTCTGCAGCCGTGAAGTAATCAAAGGGGCAAGGTCCTGAGGGAATGGTGGTGAGGAAGTGTGGCTTTACAGCTGCCATGGATACCTGGGGCTCAGGTTATAAGTGCCTGAAGGGCTGATGCCAGGGGGAACCAGTAATGTGGAGGGTCTGATGGAGGAGGGAAGTATTGAGTGATAACGAGTAAAGGGATGGTATAGAGACTGGCCCATGGTTGGCTATCGCTGACAGTGCTGGCTTATACTCGTCTACCCACGTTCTAATTATCATACACTTCAAAGTCATGCCATGGACCCCACTTCAGAGCCCAATACTTCAGAAGAGTGTAGAAATCCAATGTGTCTGAAAGGAGTGGCATTAAGGGACTGATAATGCCTGAGCCCCATCAGTGCCACCAGAGCACATGTGTTCTCTCTTACCAAAGCTGAGCCAATGGAGAAACTTTGTTGGCCTCTGAGGGGTAGAAAGCTCTAGGCCAAATTATCCCTTTGTGTAGACAGCTGTTTGATCCTGGCAATAGTCTTTTGAGTTAAGTTCCACAAATATCCTTGCCTTCCCTCCACACCAAAAGAAAAACCCATAATATCTTAACTTTCTTGGACAAATGGAAGTATTAAAAAATGCAAATGAGTAAAAGAAACTGACAGCATCCCCTTGATTGTAATGGAAGGGTAGTAACAAAAGTATCCTGCTTGTTTCTGTGTCTTTCACTAGGATATTGTCTTTATTTACAGAACCGGGATATCTCAATTTTTTTTTTTTTGGTTCTACTTTCTTCACTCTGCTATCATTTTGTGTGTCTTTTCATTCTATTTTTTTATCCAGATGAATGAGGACCTTCTATTATACCAATTCCTTTCATAGGTACAGATCACCTCCTTAGCAATTTAGGATCATAAGCTCATTAGATCATTTTACAGATGAGGAAAAAGTTCAGAGGGCTCATTTGACTTGCCAGGGTTACGTAAATAGTGTCCTGACAGTTTTAGTTTCCTGGGGGCACTGAGTTGTGTGGCACGTCTGTGGTCACATAGGTAGTATGATTCAGAGGAAGGAATTGAACCCAAGTGTTCCTAATTCGCAGACTGACTAAGCCAAGCTGTTGCTTCTCATATTTTTTACATTATTCCTATTTGTCATTCTACGTTTTACATTATTTCATTATGTTAATATATCCTAGTTTGTTCAACTGTTCTCATTCAATGGATAGTTTGTTTCTAGTGTTTTTGCCTTGAGAAATGTTTGGGATAATTTTGTACAGCTAGGTTGGGGTGGAGGTGTTCTGCCTGTAACTTATACATACACACACACACACACACACACACACACACACACACACACACACATACACATACGTTTCCATCTATATTAGGCACCATGTATAATACAGTGAGAAGTGTACTAGATTTAAAGTCAAGGAGTCTGGGTTTGATATCTAGCCCTAATGCTATCTGTCCAACCTTGACACTTAACCTCTCAGGGCCTCATTTTCTTCATCACTTAAGTTGAGGGGTTTTGGCTAGATAACTTCTGAGGTTCCTTTCTGTCATAAAGATGTGATCCTATGACTTTAGGGTGTTAAACCCTAAACTATACAAAATGCATTCCTCCCAACAATCCTGTTAGGTAGGTAGTGCCTATCATATCCATAGACTCCTAGTCTTAAAGCTGGAAGCCATAGTAGAGGTCGTTTTATGTGCAGAGCCTCCTCTGAGCATTCAAAGGTTGGAAGGTGGACTGTGTGTTACCCCCATGTTGAAAACCCATGTGGGTCCAAACTGTAGCTCAGTGGCCTTGCAGTTAACCAATTAGATCAAATAGTTGTTTACTGAGATACCATCTTAAGAACAATAGTAGCAAACCATTCCTGCCATGAACCTGGGGCAAGCTTTCCCATAGCTACTTCAGTGACAGTGGGATGAGTGGGCACACACAGAGTATACAGAATAATAGAAAACACATGTGGCCATTGCAAATCATGTTTCAGATCCTGTAGAAGATGATGCACTCTCTCTGGGTGGGGCATCTCTGCAGGACATGTTGTTCCTCTGAGTCTTCTTGATGGTGCAGTGCCTCCTACTGGCCACATATCTTAGAGAAATTGCTCCCTCATCCTACGAAGCCTTTTCAAGACTTGGATTCTTCCCGAACTGGCTCTTGTCTCTCCTGTCAGAGCTCACATCTCTCACTTTCTGCTTACGTTCAGTACCCTTACAGGATTCCCCCAGCAAACCTGTCTTGCTTTTTTAAAAGGTCTGAGAGAGTCAGCCTTTGGTCAGCCAATGGCTAGCCACCTTCATTCCATCAAATTTGACTAAGAACATTTTTATACATCATAGAGGCAACTGTGTGAACACTTTGCATTCAATTTAAGACCTAAATACCTTGTTGTCTCTGTTAGCTTGCTCCTTACTGTCTATGTTTTCATCAATTGGGCAGGAGGGAAATCATTTGATCAAGAGGTAGTCTGACCAATTTCCCCCCACCCTCATGAAAATCAAGTTCACAGTGTACCAGGCACTGAAATGAATGCTGGGGGTACAAAGAAAAAACAAAAACAACGCCTGACCTTAAGGACATTATATTCTAAGCTACATACAGATGAACTGAGGCCTGTGGATATGAATTGGCTTTTCTATGGCAATATACTTAGTAAAATAGCAGAGCTACTTTTTATAGATGAGAAACTTTTTTATAGAGTTTTGTAGATGAGAAACTTGCGGATTTGATTTTTAGAGAGATCCCAAACCATTTAGCAGCAGATTTTGTGAGTCAAATGGATAAGCCTGAGGAGGATGGGTGATTAGAAAGTAATGAGACTAATTTTCTTATGTATTGACATGAATAAAATAGATACAACTAGGATAATGAGAATTGGGGGAAGAAATCTTTACATTAAATATCTCTGATAGGGGTCTGATATCCATGATATATAGGGGATTATCACAAATACATGACCAAGTACCAGAACAGTATGGACAGAGGACAGTGAAACACTAGGCTCCTACTCCTGTTCATCTTCCTACCTCACAACCCCTTGGCGTGGTGATGCCACTATCTAGTCTAGTCCAGGGTGGGGAACCTGCGGCCTCCAGGCCACATGTGGCACTCTAAGTCCTCAAGTTTGGCCCTTTGAATCCAAACTTCACAGAACAAGTCTCCTTGGAGTAATGAAACCCTTTTCCTCTCCAAGGCTCTCTGCATGAAGCTGTGATCCCTTTCTTTCCTGTACTCCAGCAGATTATTCCCCTCCTCCTAATCTTTAGTCTCTCCATAACTACTGGAATCTTCCCTGCCAGCTACAAACACATCCAAGTGTTTCCCATTCTTAACCCTCATAAGTTCTAACATCTCCTCAAGCTACCCTCCATCTCGCCTCCATTTCTCAGCCAAATGCCCTGAAGAACCTGCTTATATTCATTGCCCCTACATCCTCTTTTACTGCTCACTTCATCATGCAATTGAAACTGCTGCCTCCAAAATTACCAATGTACCAAAACTGCCACTCTGTTGATTGCCTTGATCCCCACCTTTCTTGACCTCTCTGGCATATCACCCTATTTACCACCCTTGGTAACGTCTTTTCTCCAAAAACTAAAAAAGGGATCATATGGAGATATACTGTTCCAGGTATTATATAACAAGAGCAGAGCCCAACAGAGCTTCTCACCTCCCTTGTTCTGGACAGTGTGCTTTTGTTAGTGTAGCTTTTAACTTAAGATCACTTTCACTTTTGGGGAGTTCAGTGTCACACTGTTAATTAAGCTTGTAGTCCATTAAAACTCCTAGATCTTTCACAGAAACTGTTAGTTATTCCTCCCCCACCCTACACACCCTATTATTTTTAACTTCCTATTGATCCACTACAAAAAAAAAATAGCTAGCATTTGTATAGCTTTTTAAAGTTTGCAAGGCACTGTACAAATATATCATTTTATCCTCACAATAACCCTTACAGGTGTTATTTTTATCCCCATTTTACAGTAGAGGAAACAGGCAGACAGAGGTTGTGACTTGCATAGGGTCACACACTACTAAATGTCTAAGGCTGTCTTCCTTATTCCAGGTCCAGCTCTCCATCCACTGCACCGCCTCATGAGAACCCAATTCTCCCTAAGGTGGTCTTAGATTTGGGCACTTGTGCACTCCTCATTCACCCATCTAGCCTTCTCTGCCACATCCCTTCCTTTCTGTCAGGTAGGAGACCCCTGACTCCAAATTTCCTGACTGTGGTGGCTGTTGCATACTAGCTCCCAGATAAGTCTTCCTACTTTTTCTAAGAGTTCAGGACCCAGATCATAGTTTCTGCCCCTCCCAAATGCTGCCTTTCCACGTGTTGATGTTTCCTTAAACACCTTGGCCTTCCAGGATCTTAACCTACTTTAACTCTTATGACCTATTTTTCCCATTACCTCAGCTAAACACAAGGAATTCAACACCATCCTCTGCTTTTGAAGTCCTTGTTTCCCTGTACTTGAAACTCTAACTTAGGATTTCTCTTACCATCTTTTACTTTCTATCCAAGTGCTGCTGAACAGACCCAGAACAGACCCTGTGCTGATTGGGCCCTCACTGCAGCAAGACAATCATTGCACTCCTCTCTAATTAATTCTCTATCCTAATCCCTAGAATAGTGGTTCCAGACCTTTTTTTTCTCCTGTCCTCCTACACCAGCCCTATCCAAATCCCTCTCTATGGAGGATCTCATCTCATACTTTACTCAGAAAATCAGGGCTATATGATTAGGTAAACTTTTTCCTTCCTAAAGTCAACTCCTTGCATTATTAACATTTTCTTCATCACTTTCTTAAGACTCGGCAATCAACAAAGCAGTAAGTCAAGCCCAGACTTGGATCATTTGCTGATTTCCAAGGTGCAAATGCTCACACTGAAAATTTAACACTCTGCTCTCACAAACCTCTCCAGCATGGCCCTGCTTCTAACACTATCATTCAAAAGAACCTGCTCTTGGCAGAGCTACCAGTAATGTCCTCAAACCTAATCTTTCTTGACTTATTTGCCGCACTGGACACTGTTGACTACCCTCTGCAGAATATTCTTTTTTGGGTTTTCTGCTCTCTCATGGTTTACTTCCTCTCCATCTGTTCTGTCTGCCTCCTTTACTGGCTCAACATCAATATCACACTCCTTATATCAAAGATTCTGTCCCAGGCCCTCTTTTCCTTCTACACTCTCGGTGATCTCATCAGTTTACAGGGGTTCTCCGAAAACTCACATTTCCTCCAAATCCCGTAATCCTGGGACTCCTGCACTCCCTCCCTCTGATTGGGAATGGGAGGGAAGACATCAGAGAACTCCTGCCAGATCCTCCATCTAAGGAGGACCAGTGAAGACAGTCATTTCCTACCTGGCTAAGATCTGGCTGCAGGTCTTCAGCATGCCCCCTAATTTTTCAGTTTTTTACATGTTACCCCCTTCTATTAGAATGTGAGCACCTTGAAGACTTAGCACAATGCGTGGCATGTGGTAAACATTTAAACTTTATTGACTGACTGACAATGATCATCTCTATGCAGATGATTCTTCAGTCTATATAAACAAGACTCATTTTCCTTTGTCCTGCACTCCAGTCTGACATCACAAATTACATATTGGACATTTCAAGATGGTATTCCCAATTCTCCATGTACACAACAGAACTCATTATCTTTTTCCCACAATCTAATTCTCTCCCAAACATCTCTACTTCACTTGAAGGCACCACTATTAGTTCAGAACTTGGACGTCATCCTCAGGTTCTCACTAGCACTCACCTCATACATCCACTCAGCTGCCCACTCTTGGCATGTTTCCGTGAGATCTCTCTGTTGATCAGACAGCCCCCAGTCTGATTCGGGTCCTCATCACCTCTCATCTGACCTACTGTAAATGTCTCCTCATCAGTCTCCCCACCTCAAGTCTCTCCCTTCTCTAATTCATCCTCCATACAGTTGCATAAGTGACCTTTCAAAGCACGGATCTAGCCATGTCAATTCCCCACTCAGGAAATTCCAGTGGCTTCCTATTACCTCTAGGACCAGATATAAAGTCCTGCATTTTGGCATTTAAAGCCCTTCACAACCTGATGTCATCCTACCTTTCCAGCCTTATTACATCTTGCTTTCCTTCCCATATACTGGTCCAGCCAAACTGGCCTCCTCTTACTTCCTCATACACAGCCCTTCACTATCCATTTCCATGTCTTTGTACTCACTGTCCCCCAAGCCTGGAATCTCTTCCTTATCTTAACCTCTTAGAATCCCTGCTTTTCTTTAAGACTGATATCAAGAGCTGCCTCCATGGCTTTCCCTGATCCCCTGCAGTTGCCTTTCTCCTCTCCAACCTCCCCCCCCCCCCCCCCCCCCGCAACATTATAGGAGAGTAAGGATTTATATAACATCAGTCATGTGCCAGATACTGTGTTAAGGGATTTACAAGTACCTCATTGGATAGTCACAAAACCCTTTGAGACAGATTCTATTAATATCCCCATTTTACAGTTGAGGAAATTGAGGCAAACAAGTTAAGTGACTTGCTCAGGGCACACAGTAAGTGTCTGAAGCTGAATTTGAACTGTGGTTTTCCTGACTTCAAGCCCAGCACTCTTATCTGCTAGACCACCTAGCTACCATTATAGAAGCATGAGTTCATATCATTTACTATAATTCTTTTGATTCTTCCATTCATCTGGTCAGCTGGCCTTGCTCCTGCACCTTTGTCTCCACCAATTCCTCCTGTCATGCCGTGTCCTTTAGCATTTGGCTGTAGCCCATCTGTTCAGTTATCTCTGACAATACTGCTGCTAAACCTCCGAACAAACCGTTGTGGAGTGCTACATGCTGATTTCAGGTGTGCTGCCTTGGATGATGGAGGGGTCAGGCCCCCTCCACTATGGGACTGAGGAGGAATGCAGTACGGGAGAGTTGCATCATAGCCATAGGCCCCAAGCATATAGAGTGTTGAGACAGGTGGTTTGCCTTGGGCGGAAGGTCCTGTCTCCTTCCATGTCAGTGTCCTTGGGCAAAGTCCTGTTTGTCCCATGCTTTTTAATCTAAAATACCCTACCTTCCAGCCAAGCCTGACAACTCTCCATTCCTGGGACAGGCACCTTTGATAGCCCAGTTCCTTGTTCCTGTAGACCGATCTCAAAGGCCACCGTTGTGAAAATGCTCTTTAGTTTTGTTGTCCGGAAGTGATCTCTCACTCCTCTGCTCTCTCAGGGCATTTTGCGTTTCTTGTGGTATTTATAGGCAGTTTTATCTAGGGTTAGAGGTGTGTTTGTCTTACCCTACATATCAGAGTGCAGAAGAAGAAAGAAAGCTGGGGGGAGCCAATGTCATAAGTATTCCTGTAGTGGGGGCATGGGGTGTTCCTATAATCCCTGGAGTCCCAGCTGCCGTCTAGCCACCTCCTGTCTAGCTCCCCTTTACTATGGCCATCCTCTTCTATCAAGGTTACCTTCCACACAGGGCAGTCTGCCTGGCCTAAGCACTGCCACCATGTGGAATACCCAGGATCCACAGCAAAAGCGGCATAGGATTGTCACTCACTCAGGTCCTCAGGCTCTATCTAGACTCAGTGGGGCACAATGCAGAGTGCTAGGGGTCAAGAAAACCCTGTTTCATATCCTGACCCTGATCCTTATTACCTGTGTGACCTTGAGCAAGCCACTCAGTGACTTCAAACTTCTGAGGCTTGTGAGACTCCAATGCACCAGTGTCTGTGAAGCACTTTGAAAACTTTAAAGTGAGTGAAAAAGCATTTATTACTAAAGTGTTTACTATGTGCCAAGAACTGGGGATAATTATAGAAAAGTACATATAGAAGAGATTTCAGCTAAAAGTCAGATGGAAAAGCCCTGCAATGACAAAGCAGGTGGTGATGCATCTTCCATTAATTTCTAATCAATCCTTACTGGGTTCTAATGTTGAATCATTGGATAGTGACAAGAACTTTAGTGGTGAGAACTTTCTTTTTCAGTTCTTTAGTAACTGTGGCTACTAAAGAGGCAGGAGTTACAATATCTGCAAAGAAAATTATCAGGTCATATGCTTAAAGGGTTGGGTCCCTGGACCAAGGATGAAAGGGTCAGGCTGGAACGGGGTACGTGTGTGTCTTTGTGTGCGTGTGTTGCATGTATGCTGCTATTCCCAGGGCTCTTGGGGTTCCAAAAGGAACAGGATCTTATTTATTTTTGTATATTTCCTAGAACCTTGTGCAGTATCTTATCATTAGTAAAGGTTCAATGTTTTTTGAAAGAATAAGGGTTTGTTCAACTTATGCTTAAGTTGAACAAACACTTATTCTGTGAAGCAGTCAGTAGTAATGCATAATATCTGTTATCACTATTGATGAGGAACAGACTGTCAAGTGACAGCCACAAAGCTGCTGGAAATATTTTCTAAACCAAGACTTCTGACTCCATGTCCAAGTTCTTTTCATGACCCCTGACTGACTCTTCAGGGGTTAGTAGATCACTGTTATAGATCATTTTGACAGAACTACCCTCTACCCTCCATCTTCCTTTGGCCATACTACTCTTTCTAGTTTATTTCTATCCATGCAGATCAGCCCCCTTCCGATTCTATCTTCTAGTCTCTCCAGTATGTCTGAACACAGCAGATGAACTATATCTGGTCATTGTTTTAACAACAGGCTCTCTGAAAATGCATAACACACTTTTAAGTTTAATCTGCATTATTAATATTTTTTCATCTCTTTCTTAAGTTTAGACAATAAGCAGTACAATAAATTATGCCCTGAATTTTAGTGTTTGACAATTTCCAAGGTGCAAATGTTGAAAATTTCCCACTGAAATTTAACAATTGACCCTCCCTGGTTCCAGCTGGTCCCTGATTTACAACCCTCCCCTCCCATTCTCCTTGTTGTGAGTTGGCACTTCCTTACTACTACACAGCTACTTTTGGAAAGCCTTTGCAAGACATGAAGTGGGAAAACCACCATTCTTGAGATAGTTCCTTCCCTTAGAACTCTGAAATAAAGAACACCTTGAGAGGAGTTGGCGTGAGCCTCAGCTGTAACCAGGTGGCCAGTAGGGGGAGTTCCATCCTTACAGTGCCAGCCACCCGTCAGGAAGGCAAAAGTAAACCCTCTCTCTCCTCCCCCACTTCCAACACACACCTCAGATTGGACTTGGTTCCATATTTGGCCTCTACTGTCTGCTTAAAGTCTTTGCTGCCACTTCTTATAGATCTGTGTGTGCTTTCTTTGCCCTTCCTTTCCTCTGGATTCCTTCATCCTCGGCAGCTTTAGCTTGCAGTCAAGAGGAAACTGGGCTACATCTCTGATGGCCTCCAGGTGGTTGAGATTTCTTTTTGGAGAAAGGGAATAGCCTAGGTGACATCTGAAGGCTCTTGCCAATTTCCCTGCCCAGTTCTTGTTCCTCATCCCCTAGTGATGATAATAATAGCTCATATTTATAAGGAGATTTTTAGTTTATGGAGTACTTTACATACGTTATGGGGTTCTAGCACATGTGCCAACCCCATCAGCTTGCTTGGCTGATGCAACCTCCATGTGGAGGATGCTTGGGACATTTCTTCTAGGAGAATTATAATGAAGCATAAGGGAAATACCTTGGAGGGCCTGTGAAGCATGTGTAGACATTTCTTAACTGTTTTTGACTGGGAATGGGAAGCCTCTTTGATGGGCGGCAGAGGCATTCAAACAGGCCTGTTAACTTCAACTCTTTTCTCTTTTTAGACTCGTTCTCAGGTGGGGAGGGAGGCAGGTTGGAAATGTAACTCCATGATATCTGATGAAGGGAGTAGAGTCTTTGACCTTGGGAATTTTGAAAGGTTAGGAGAGCAAGCTCCAGGAATCCAGGAGTCCAAGTCTGAGCTGAGTTCTGTGGCATCAGTGCCCAGAGAGAATAATTATTGGGATGCTAGGCCAGTGGAAGCTGAAATGAGATCTCTTCCAGAAGTCATGTCACATCTGGACATGAACTTGATGGGACCCGTGCTATGTTGAAATTGATCTAAGTTATGAGTTTTCTTCCTGCCAGAGAGTAAAGTGGTATTTGGGAGAATATACATCCTAAGGAGGAAGGGAAGGGAACATTTATATGATTGTTCTTGTTGTCTTTGAAGTAAATATCTATTTTTAAAAGCCAATTGACATTAAATAGTTAAATGAAATTGAGGTGCTAGTCACTGTCCCCCTAACAATGGAAGGAACCCATTAGTGGAGGCTTGAGCCAAGGACATTGCAAAAGAAACAATTCCACAGAGCCCTCAAGATTGCAGATGTAGCCTGCCTAGCCACAGCACACACCTCATACATATCTTACCTCATTACCCTACCTGTAACCCTATATGAAGTCAGGATCCTAGGCCCATCATATTGTATTGTGGTTCTAGAAAACTGGACATTACTACAAAGGCCTGTGGGTAAACTGAAAAAACTATAGGGAAGTACTCCTTTGAAGGAAAATGGAAAATGCCTACTAAACTAGAAGTACTTGTTCCTAGAATATTCCAGTCATGACTTAAGTCCCTGTGCCCCACTAATTATACCTTTCTAGCACAGAAGAATCACTACTGGGTCACCTCAGGAGTTGAGAGTACTCAGTCCCCTGATTCAGTTCTGGGAAAGCCTACCTCTAAGGTAAGGGATTAGGGGAAGAGGAAGAGGAAGGGAATAAGAATTTGCATAGCACCTTCTATGGGCCAGGCATTGTACTAAGTGTTTTTGTGAATATTATCCCAATTGGTTAACATTTCACACAGTAAATGACTTATTAAACCTTCCTAGAGAAAAATTACTTAAGACTTGGGTTAGGGTCCCACCAAAGGGAAGCGTTAAAGTAATATTAAAGATACAAGTAATTTATCCTCTACCCAAAAGGAATGCAAAACACAACATCACAAGTACACATTAATGAAAACAGACTTAAAAGAAGATTCAACAACTACAGTTAAAATCTGCAGGGAGGCCAATATTTAAAAACCCCATATGAATACAAAGCAATATTCAGTACTGCTTATTAGGTAATTTTACACTTCACCTTGGCTGGGAACTGTTCTTACAACTCTGCTAGTAAAATGGCCAGCCTTGGACAAGTCCTCTTGTTGGTGGCTGACTTCTCCAGGGCAGGAACTTCCCCTACCACCAGGCAGCTTCAACCTGAGGGGACTCAAAGCTTCTTTACCTTTTGAACTCACAGCACTTCCCAAGCATGGTCATGTCCCTCTCAGGGTACCCATTCATATAAGATGAGGAAAGAATAAATACAAGAGAGGCAAAAGAACTGAGGTGAACGCTTATCAAAAGCAGAATGTGTGTCCACAGTTGCATAGAGGCCTGGTGATTGTTAGAGGCAGTCAATGCTTCCCTCATTTAACTCTTAGGAAACAACTCAAAATAGCCCTTACACCCTTAGCCCAAGGAAAGGAAGAGAATGGCAGAGAAATGGGTCAGTCTTTTATTGTAGGCCTATGGAGTCATTGGTTCCTCTGGCCTAGCAACTAATTAAGAGACTACTGGATTTGCCAGGGGTGAGAGGGTTCAATGTTTTCTCTCACCTGCACCAAATGCTTTCTCTGGCTTCTTTCAAGCCTCAGCTCAAATCCCACCTTCTGCAGGAAGCCTTTGATGATCCTCTCTAACTGCCAGGGTGTTCCCTCTGAGATTATCCTCTTTCTACTCTGTGTATATAGTGAATGTACATGGTTGGTTGGATGTTGACTCCCCAGTTTAATTAACGTATTGAGGGCAGGGAACTGTGTTTTTGGCCTTCTTGGTATCCTCAACACTTAGCACAGTGCCTAGCACATAGTAAGCACTTAATCAATGCTTGCTGATTGACTGGAGCTGGTGGCAAAATCACAGATTAGTCCTGTCTGAAAGCCACGATGAGTTCCAAGCATTACAATATTAGAAAGTATTATAAAGTTGTGCAGTGAATACTTGGGGATGATACCTAGAGTATGATGCATATGTAACTTTAAGGGCTTGAACTCTCTTTGATCAGAGTACTATAACTGCTTTAACATTTGTCTGGGAGATATGGTGCTTCCTCTGGCCAGTGATTGAAAATGTGTGTACACCCTGACAAGTTAAGAGTTAATTTGGTTTTGCTAAACAGTACAAGAGGCCTTAAGAAGTAGAGAACAAAATTCAAAGCAATTAAATATGCAGCAGGCACACTAATCATGATCCCAAACTAGTGACTCCCTAACAGCTGGTAGAACAAATGTGACTTTATAGGAGACCAATTAGATAAAAGACAGCTCTCAGGAGGCAGAAGCGTCTTTATGAATTTTAAGCTTCCAAATAAATTGACATGAGAAATGAATGGACATTCTGAGGTCCCCTGAACATGGTAATTAAAGATTTGGGTTTAGCCTTTAAAACTTTGAATTAATTATGGCAAAAATCTGCACATATTTTAAAAATAAATAAATGTGTATACACATGTATGTGTACATATATACACATACAGATATGTATGTACATAAATGAACATTACCTTGTCTGCACATTACCTTCCTGGCTTCCTGACTGTTCCATGAACAAGACACTCCATCCCTCAATTCTGGGCATTTTCTATGGCTGTCTCTCATGCCTGGAATGATCTCCCTCCATTATGATTTCTGACCTCTCTGACTTCCTTAAAGTCCCACCCCCAAACCCCACCTTCTACAGGAAGCCTTCCCTAATCCCTCTTAAATTTCAAAGCTTTCCGTCTTTTAATTATTTCTAGTTTATCCTGCAGGGAGCCATCTTCAGTCATCTTGATCTATATCTTTCCACTGGACCCAGATGACTGTAAAGGAGAAAGTGAGGCTGGTGACTACACAGCCCTCCCTCACTTAAATCTAATTCACTCACAAGTCCTGGCATCACCTCCCTGATGTCGTCGTCCTCCTTAAGAATGAAGAGAAAACAACAGCAACCACCACAATTCATCCTGCATAGAGGTTTTGTTTTTGTTTAGTTGTTTTTCAGTCATGCCCAAATCTTGGTGATGCCTTTTGGGGTTTTCTTGTCAAAAATACTGGAGTGGTTTGTCATTTCCTTCTCCAGCTCATTTTTACTGAGGAAACTGAGACAAAAAAGGTTAAGTGACTAGCCCAGGATCACACAGCTAGCAAGTACCTGAGGTAAGATTTGAACTCAGGTCTTCCTGATTCCCCATCTGGCCCTCTATTCACTGTGCCACCTAGCTGCCACCACATGTAGTTTGCTTTGTATATATATTTTTGCATGTTGTCCCTCTCGTTAGATCATAAGCTTCTTGAGGTCAGGGGCTGTTTTCTCAGCACATAATAAGCACTTAATAAATGTTTTTTACTGATTGAGCAATCCCTGTCTCTCTGTCCCTATCAGATTGGAAGATGGAAGAAAAAGCAATTTATTACAGAGCTGTTTGGTACTGTGCCACTTTAAGACCATAGAGATACCCTACAATTCACAAGAACTGGTAACATTTGGAATGTTATCAAAACATTAAACAGGCTGCCCATACTATATTTAAATAATGAATTTGTTTCCTGGAACCTTGAACATGTATTATGCTACAGTTATAAACAACCCCCACTACTTCTGGTATTGATATAAACTGAAAAGGTAATTGCACCTTCTTGAGCAGGTTGTCTCTGCTAGGTGCCTTCACTCTTTCTCCTCTCCTTTCTTAGCCCTCCACAGTCTGGTTTGTGACCTAATCATTCAAATGAAACTGTTCTCTCCAAAATTGCCAAGTGACCACTTTAAAAAAAAGTTTTTATTGATGTCTTTCTTTTCAAATTTTATCGTAATTTCCCCTAGAATCCCTCCCTTGCCTCTCCCCAAAATCCAGACCATTTAACAAATTTCATTTTTTAAAGACCAAAAAGAGGGAAAAATCAGTATGACTGATAAATATATTGCAAGTTTGAACATATGTGCAACATATAAACAACATTTGTGGATCTCCCATCTCTGCAAAGGTGCAAGTGTCTTCTCACATCTCTTCTTGTATGCTATGCTTGATCTTTATAATTTTGTTATATTCACTTCTGGCTTTTTTGAGGTGGATCTTTGTGCTTGCCTTGTACTCATTATGTATGTTATTCTCTTGACTCTCATTACTACAAAGCATCATTTCATGAAGATCTTTCCATGTGTTCATAATATTCTCTGTATTCGTCATATTTGTGACATTTGTCATTTCTTATAGCACAAGTGATGTAATATTCATAAAGTGCAATTTGTTGAACCATTCCTTAATTGACGGGCTTCTTCTTTGCCTCCAATTCCTTATCACAAAAAGTGCTACTATCAATTTTTGACATATTTATATGGACTTTTTCTAAATCGATGGCCTCCTTACCAATGATCTCTGAATTGCCAAATCTAATGACCTTTTCTCAGTCCTCATTCTTCACCTCTTTGCAGCCTTTAAAGCTCTCAGGCACCCTCTTCTGGATATTCTCGCCTCTCTAGATTTTCATGACATACCTTTCCCCTGGTTTTCCTCCTACCTGTCTCACCTTTTTCCTTCTCTGTCTCTGTTGCTTTGTCTTCATCCAGATCATGCCCACTAACTGTATGTGAACCTCCAAGACTCTGTCTTGGGCCCTCTTCTTTTCTCTTTCTGCTGTCTCAATTGGTGATCTCATAATTTCCCTTGGGCTCAATGATCAGTTTCTGTGCTGATAACTAATATCTGTCTTAGGTAGCTAGGTGGCACATTGAATAAAGTGCCAGACCTGAAGTCAGGAATACTTTTCTTCCTGAATTAAAATCCAACCTCAGACACTTACTAGCTGTTGTGGAACAATAGCACTCCCTTTTCTGAGCTCCAGTCCCCCATCACCAAATACCTTTTAAAACATTTTGATCTGGATGTCCAGGAGGCATCTGCCCAAAGGAGAACTTATATCTTACTCTCAAAAGCTTCCCCCTTCCCAACTTTCCTTTTACCATCCAAGGTACCAATATTCTCCTAGTAACCCAGGCTCATAAACCTGATATCATTCTTAACTCATTCACATCATCCCACATATCCAATACTTTGTTAAATCTTGTCATTTCTACTTTTACAATATCTTTTCATATTTATCCCCTTCTCTCCTCTCATACTGCCACAACCCTTACAGAGGCCCTCATCGCCGCTTGCCTGACTATTGTAATAGATGCCTAAAAGGTTTCCCTGCTTCAAGTCTCTTCCCACTCTAATCCATCCTCCACTGAAGCTGCCAAAATGATCTTAAGTGTCTGAGATGAGATTTCAACTCAGGTCTTCCTGACTCCAAGGCCAGCAGCCAATCAACTTCATACTCCCTCCACAGGCACAGATCCCAACTCTGCATTCTAAACCAGTGCAATCAATGATGGTGCATTAGCCAATATCTCAAGGCACAATAAATATATTCTTATGGCAAAGCTTATTGTTAATGATAGTGGGTGTAAACCATATTTTGAAATAATCATTTTGATAATTTTAAATTTTTGGAGGTCATCTAGTCAGATCTGATTAAATCGTTGTTTTTACCTTATAATGTGGCTGATAAAGAGCTTGTACTAGTAGAAGTGTCAAGTCTGTCATCTTCTCATTTGTCTATACTGGCATTAGTATAAAAGGTTACAAGCCAAGACCAAAGTGGAGGGAGTGTTGGTGCATGATTTTCTGTTTGCAGATGATTGTGCACTTAATGCAGCCTCTGAAGCTGAGATGCAGCAAAGTAGGGATCAATTCTCTGCTGCCTGTTCTAATTTTGGCCTAATAATTAACACAAAAAAACACAGGTGCTCCCTCAGCCACTACCACACCATCCATATGTGGAAGCATCGGTTACAAGAAATGGAGAAGTTTTGAATGCTGTGAATAGGTTCATTTATCTTGGTGGTGTACTTTCCAGGCACGTACACATTGACAATGAGGTTGATGCATGCTTTGCCAGAGGTAGCTCAGTGTTTGGAAGGCTCTGAAAAAAGTTTTGGAAGAGAAGAGACATTAGACTGACTACCAAACTGAAGGTCTACAGAGATGTTGTGCTGACCTCATTGTTATATGCTTATAAAACATGGACAGTCTACCAGTGCCATGCCAGGAAACTGAATTGCTTCCACTTGAACTGTCTTAGAAAGATTCTGAGGATCACCTAGCAGGATAAGGTACCAGACACTGAAGTCCTTGCTCAAGCTGAACTGCCAGCCATTCAAACTATGCTTCAGAGAGCACAACTCCAATGGGCTGGCCACGTTGTTCGAATGCAAAATGTATGCTTGCCAAAAAGACCATTTTATGGATAACTCACATGGGGCAGGTGATCACATGGTGGCCAGAAGAAAAGATACAAGGACACTGTCAAGGTCTCTCTCAAGAACTTTGGATTTGACTGTGCAACATGGGAGATACTGGCACAGGACTGCTCAGGATGGCATGCCCGCATCAGAAAGGGTGCTATGTATGCTCTTTGAGCAAAGCAGGATTGAGACAACACAAAGTAAATGCAGGATTCGCAAATTTGGGTTATCCACCCCAAATATTCACATGAACCATCTGTGCCCAACATGTGGTAAAGCATTCCGAGCTCATATTAGTCTGATCAGGCACAGTCAGACACACTGAAATTTCACTTTACAAAGGCGATGTCTTTTTGGTCCTCTTCAAAGATGAAGGACAACAACTAACCATACTGGCATTATTTCTAATCATCACTAGTAATCAGTCAATAAGCTTTATTAAGCATTTACTGTGTACCAGGAATTTTGCTAAGTGCTGGGGATTCAAAGAAAGGCAAAAAGAGCCTTTGTCCTCAAGGAGCTCCCAGTCTGATGGGCAAGACAACATTCAAACAACTATGTACAAACAAGATTTCAGTCATTTTTTAGTTATATCGAACTCTTCATGACTGTATTTGGGGTTTTCTTTGCAAAGATACTGGAGTGATCTAAATTCCTTCTCTAGCTTATTTTACACAGGGGGAAACTGAGGCAAACAGGGTTAAGTGACTTTCCCAGGGTCACCCAGCTAGGAAGTGTCTGTGACCAGATTTGAACTCAGGAAAATGAGTCTTTCTAACTCCAGACCTTGTACTCTATCACTTTGCCACCTAACTGTCTCACAAGAGAGATATATACCAGATAAATTGGAAATAATCCCAGAGGGAAGGCCCTAAGATTAAGGGGGTCTGCAAAGGCTCCTTGCAGATGGTGAGATCTTAGCCAAGATTTAAATGAATTTAAGGAAGCTAGAAGGAATCTTTTTAAGCCATTTTATGAGGGTTAGTTTAAAACTAGATAATATAATCTGTAAATTCCCTAAATTGGGCATCTATACACTGCATAATGTCATAATATGAAGAAAGCAAAAGTGAGAGCAGCATCGTCAACACCCCTCTATTGTGGAGTTCCCGCAGGATATCTCAAATATCACATCTGACATTTGAGCTGAACTGAACATCTTACATCTGAACTGAAATGGCAGTGTCAATTTGTAAATTAAATATTAGTGAAGCTTAACATTTTCTTCTCTTAGAAATTTTTTTTTTATAAAAACAGAAGTTCCAATATTTTCTTCCTGCACCTTAATGTACCACATTGGGTACCCTCTAGGGTTCACATACCCAACTTTAGAGAACGCTGACTTGGTACAAAACCTTGGCACAAAACAAAGCAGGGTCATAGCCACCCCGTTTTAGAGATGAGGAAACTGAGATTCAGAAATGTGCCTTTTCTAGGATCATAAAGTGTCTGGGGCAGAATGTGAACCTAGATCCTCTTGCCTTCAAGTTCAGAGCTCTTGCCTCTACTCTACAACCTTGTGGAAACCCACCCAGACCCATCACTCCCTGCTCCTGGGAGGGTATCCCATAATCCAACTTCAGAGCTTCCCAGATAAAGCAAATATCTTTTCTTTCTGATGGACAGATATGGGAGGAATATTTTGAGATTCCCAAGCCAGGCAAGTTAGGCTAGTTTTTCGTCATAAGGTATTGAAACTGTCCCTGTGGTTTAATTGATTCAGACAATTTACTGCTCGTTATTACCTGAGTAAACAGTGACAGCAGTAATAAAATCAACAAGAACACTAGCAGAGGCTGGAATTTTTCCTCAAATCTTCAGACAACATATCAGCAGTGTAACCAACCAGAAAACTTTACCCAGTGAATCAACTGTGTCTCTACTGAACATTCTTTTCTTGATCTGAATATCTTTCCCCTGTTGTTAGCTATTAAACTTTTAGAAATTAAGACTGTAAGTATTTTATTTCTTTCCCATTCCAAACCTAAGGCACTCAGCTGGCCTAGTCAGACATAGATAAGCTTGGTCAGCCTTGGTTCTGAAACAAGAGTGAGGGAAAAGGGCTCACTGTAACATTCACTTAGAGAAGCTTGAAGTGATGGTGGAGGAGACCACTGCTTGGTTAGCTGCACTGTTGGGGAAAAGCCAGGTATTTGGCTTGAGTTCTCTACACCACAATGCTATTTAGAGTAAGGGATGGAGGGAGAAAGCATAATGTACTTCTTGGATTTGGATAGTTTTTTGTGGAAATGGGCAAATAGAGACGGTTCTAGAGAATCTCTGAGAAAGAAATCCTTCAAAGAAAAGTACTTGGGGAGAATACAGGTCTAAGAAGAAGGAGCCCTCAGAGAAATGTGCTTTCTGAAATCAAAGCCAGCCAAAACCTCTTCTTCCCCAGCAGTTAATTTACACACGATTATTATTAAGATTTTGAGTTTGACAGTTGGAAGACCCTGATAGTTAGAGTTTGCGAGTGAATATGGAACAGTTGCACAAGCAGCATATCTACAGAAAAGTGAATTATGGTTTCTTGCTTTAAGATAGAGGTATGTCACTTCACACAAGATGTTGCACAATGGCGAAGTCAAGAAAGAAACAGAAAAATCAGAGCAAGGACTATGCCCTGATGCTTAAAGAGAGCTAAGCTCAACTGAATAGAAGGTTCAGAAATGAGATTTGTCCCTGCTGCCTGAAAGGAACTGAATTCAGTTGAGTTCAGTAGAGCAGCTGGCTAACAGAAAAGTAGCTGAAGCTATTGCTGAAAGAAGAGTCTAAAGACTCCATTCCCTCCACCTAGATTGACAGAAGTCTATTGCTGGGAACTGAGATGATTGGAGGAAAAGCTTTGCTGCTGGCAACATGAGAAGTATCCTCTGTTGTTTATCAGAGCTAGCTAGGGAAAGAAGACTTGTTTGACATACCCTTTACTATCACCTATGGCTTGATGGGATGGGGGAGGTGAATTCTTAAGAGCCCAACTAAGACAACAGATCTAAATAGTCCTAAAGATCCCTTTGCTAAAAAACTTGTAACACCACCTTAAGAGCCTAATTGAGGAATGGTTTGAATGGAAAAACAGCAGAGAATTAGTCCACCCAAAGGCAAATTGTGGTGTAAACTGTTTTCTGAGGAGAAAAAAGATGTCATGGCCTGCAGTCCAGAGCTGTAAGTTGCCCTGAATACATGTGTTTCCCTCATGTATCTCCCTGCTAGTTTTCCCATTGTGTGTGCCTACACTGTGCATTGGTGGGAGAGTGCAACCTATATGTGCTGATTACCATGTTGTGGTTATTTTTCTTTGTGTTTTGTTTAGTAAATGTTTCATAAGTAAGATTCAGTGATGTCACGTTTGTTAATTTTTTTAAATGGGAAGCATATCAGTGGGCATTCAGGAGCTACAGTTCTTAGTAGCAGTTTTATAGCTTCTCCATACCAAGGTTACTACCTAGAATCCTGAAACCTCATTGTAACAATATAGCCACCTCATCTGCCGCTGTGAGTTCAGGCTTGGTGATGGATCCAACCCAGTACAGAGAGAAGACAAGAGTTGTGGAGAGAGGTACCATTCTTACGCATGTCACACTCTTTGGGGACTCATCCAGATTTATTTTAACACCCTTTGTATTAGCTGCAACCCACTGGAAAATGTCCATTCCTGGATTTTTTCTTGGATACCTTAGTTTCATAGGAATCCTCTAGAGATAAAAAAATATGCAGTGTATTTTTGGAGTCATTTTTCCAAAGTATTTCCTTTATAAATCAAAGTTTCTGTGATGTAATTTTTGACCTTTGGGATATTTAAGTAATAATATTTACTGTACTTTACTAAGAGCAGGTGGGGTTAGTGAGTAATCTGTTGTATTCCTAGAGACTTGGTACTTTGCAATGCAGATAAAGCCACAAAGAGGACCTTTGGTTAAAAGAGTACCCTCTGATCTAAGATAGAGCAGATTGGGGAATTACTAATGATAATTTAGGGAGATGCGAAATACTAGGAGATATGAGGAGAAATATAAAAACTTTAGCTGTTTTGTGAGTATATAGGCCCTCCTCAATTTCCTTGTAAGTTAAGGATTTCAGAAAGTAGTTGGAACCTTATTACAAAGCCTCTTACAGGGGATGAGAAGATATTTCAGAATTAAAATTATATTAAGGGAGTATCTGAGCCACCCAAATCTCTCTGTGCCTCAGTTTTCTCATATGTAAAATGAAAGGCTTGGACTCTATGGACCCTAAGGTTCCTTCCAGCTCTAAATTTTTGATGTTATGAATCTCCAGAAATGGCTACAGAAGTTAATAGGTTTTCCCACTCAGTAGCACATCATGTGTTACATCACAATGGAATCCCAAATCTAAGTGAGGATTTCTCTCAGGAGATGAGACACTGAAAGTGGAAAAAAGGCAAAAGGAAGAGAGCCCAGAGCAACCTAATCCTTTGGATCCCATTTCAAGAAAAACCAAAGAGTGATATCTTAAGCAAATTAGGGGAGCACAGAAAATGTTACGTGTCAGATCTATGGATGAGGGAAGAATTTGTAACCACAAGAGAGATAGAGAGCATTACAGGATGTAAAATGGATAATATTAATTACATTAAAGTTTTTGCACAAACAAAACCAAGACTTACATGAACTGATGCAAAGTGAATTGAGTAGAATCAGGAGAACGTTGTACACTAGAATAGCGATGTTGTGTGATGATCAACTGTGAATGACTTAGCTCTTCTCAGCAATGCGATGGTCCAAGACAATTCTGAAGGATTTAGGACAAAAAATGCTACCCACCCCTGGAGTAAGAATAGAGTCTGAGTGCAGATAAAAGCATGTTGTTAAATTGCTTCCAGTCGTGTCAGACTCTTTGTGACCCCATTTGGGGTTTTCTTGGCAAAGTGACCTTGCACAGCCCTCCTTCACTCAAATCAAAGTCAACTGCAAGTCATGTCATCATCTTCATGCCATGGTCCTCTTCGAGAATGAAGGACAAACACAACAACACAACTGGAGTGCTTTGCCATTTTCTTCTCTGGCTCATTTTACAGATGAAGAAACCGAGGCAAACAGGGTTAAGTGAGTTGCCCAGGGTCACACAGCTAGTCCCACTGTGCCACCTAGCTGCCCAGATAGAAGCACACTTTTTAACATTTCTTTTTTTCCCCTTTCTTTTTTTGGGAGGATCTGTGTTTTCTTTTGCAACATGGCTAATAGGGAAATGTGTTTTACATGACTGCACATGTATAATTGATATCAAATTGCTTGCCTTCTCAAAGAGGGTGGAAAGGGAGGGAGGGAGGAGAGAATTTGGAACTCAAAATGTTTAAAAATGAATGTTGAAAATTATTTTTACATGTAATTGAGGAGAGGGAGGGAGGAAGAGAGAGAGAGAGAGAGAGAGGGATAGAGAGAGAGAGAGAGAGAGAGAGAGAGAGAGAGAGAGAGAGAGAGAGAGAGAGAGAGAGAAGAAATACATCTAGCAACTTCCTTTCTTTTAGTCCAGCCTACAAAATGATAATGATGAGGGTTGCTGGGAGTGAGTGGCAGCCCTATCTTACATTCTGTCACTTTGTTATAGTCTAATTTTTTTCAAATTGCATCTGCTCAGGGAGAGGGGATAAGGCTGCATCCAGGATGCTGGGGTTAAGTCCTCCCCTGGGGTACAGAGAGTTGAGGCCAAGACAGCTGTTTGCTTCAGGCTGGATTTGGCAAGGCAGATGGTAATATGTCTCCCTGGCTCATCCCCATTCCCCTCCACACCCAAAATGAATCCCTGGGATGCTGGTCCTGACAATGCAGTCCCTACCCTGCAGAACTGCTACACCTGTACCTCAGAGGATGGTCTTGTGGGCTGATGATATGATACCTCCCCATGTCAGACTGCCTTCTACCTACTCCTGACCCTCTTAGTGTTCAGTATGGGGGCCTCCCCCACTGCCCAACCTCTCTGGAAATGCAGGAGGGGAGGCTGGGGCATTATCCCAACCCCCACTTTGACTGAGCTTCAGGCTCCTGGGCCCCATGGGATCAAACAGCTGAGCTATTTCCAAGGACCAGCTCCAGCCTCAATTTCATTCAACCCATTAGCAGTAGTGACTTCAGCTGAACCTGAATCCCAGGACCTCATATGCTTTCCCCCTCACTCCTCCTGCTGAGCTTGAGTTGCAGGTCCAAGAGGATCCCTTCGTTTTGCCTCATGGTCTGAAGTGGGCTTCCATGTTTTCTGGTCCAGTGGGGAAATTTCTAAGTGAGCCCTGCTACTCCACCCCTCCAGCAGGGGCAGAGCAAACCCTTTCCTTGTTTCTTCCTTTCTCTCTTCAGCCCTCCTCTAACACCCTCTGGGCCATCTCCAGTCATCCTGATGAATATCTGGTCACTGGATTCAGATGGTTCTGGAGGAGAAGTGAGGCTGGTGACCTGCACAGCCCTCCCTCACTCAAAACAAAATCAAGTGCAAGTCATGTCATCATTTCTCTGATGGCATGGTCTTCTTCAGCAATGAAGGATGAACACAACAATCTGTAAGTAGACACAGTTGCCTGAATGGGGACCCAGCTAGGTGGGTAACTCAGCTCCTCCTCTCCTGACTGTCTCCCCCTCCCCTTCCTTCTCCTCTCCAAAGGAAGGTAAATTTGGATGGCCAGAAGATGCCCAGTTAATTTGGGGTTTACTGACTAGATTTCTTCCTCTCCTCTCCTGTCCTCTCCTGTCCTCTCCTGTCCTCTCCTGTCCTCTCCTGTCCTCTTCTCTCCTGTCCTGTCCTCTCCTGTCCTCTCCAGTCCTCTCCTGTCCTCTCCTCTCCTCTTCTTCCTCTTCCCCTTTCCCCTTAAACCTTAATGCACTCTGAAGCCCATAGATTGGACAACACTAGGTCCCTGCCCAAGCTCCACTTAAGGGCTGTTTTCTGGACCCTCTTGGCTTAAGAGTGATTATCAATAGTAACTGTTGCTGTTTCCCTCCCAGCCTGATGTAGTTATTTTTCTTTGTCTCATTAAAGGGACTATCCCCTGACTACTTCTTAAACAGTCCTATTCAATAAATGGGCATTTCCTCACCCTAAGTGAGGACCTGCATAGACCTTGCCCTAAAGAGGCCAAGGTCTCCTATTGCATCCTGGGACATCTCCAGTCATCCTGATGAATATCTGGTCACTGGATGCAGATGGCTCTGGAAAAGTGAGGCTGGTGACCTGTACAGCCCTCCCTCACTCAAAAACAAAGTCAAGTGCAAGTCATGTCATCATTTCTTTGATGGCATGGTCTTCTTTGGCAACAAAGGATGAACACAACAACAACACCCTCACGGCTGAAGAGTCACTGCTATAGAAGACAGATTTGCATCCTTTTGGGTGACTCAGAGCTAGTCCTTAGGGAGGACCCAGGGAACCTTTGGCTCTCAAGAGGTCATGGCCCTAGGGAAGTGACCTAATTTCAGACTTGGCAAAGTGGTAGGATGGGTGCTTCTTACCACTGGGATAGACAGAGACATCTGGGGCTAGGAGACCTTGAGCAAGTCACTGAATTGTTCAATGACCAAATGAGAAGTCACTTCCATATCTTGACTGATCTCGAGAAATCCTTCTCAGAACTCACATTGTCACCACGGTAGAAGGGGGTAAGGCAGGGTGCAGTGTGTGGCTCCTCTCCTGCAGCAACTTCTTTCCACCCTCATACTCAAGAGCAGAAGGAAAGGTTCTTAGTTCCTTAAGTCAAAACGTTGAGAGATGAAGCTGAGCATTTATATAGGACCTACTATGTGCCACGCACTGTGCTAAGTGATTTGTTTCTGAGAAATAGGTGCTGTTATTAATCTCATTTTACAGTTGAGGAAACTGAGGCAAACAGAGGTTAAAGTATCTATCTAATATGGAAATATGTTTTGCACAATTTCACATGTATAATTAATATATTGCTTGCCTTCTTCATGGGGGGATACTGAGGGAGGGAAAGAATTTAAAACTCAAAATTTTTAAATAATGTAAAAAACAGTAATTTTAAAAGAAATTTATTTTCCCAGGATCACATAGCTAGGAAGTATCTGAAGTAGAATTTGAAACCTGGTCTTCCTGATTTCAGGTTCAGTGTTCTATCCATTGCACCACTTTGTTACTGTTCAATCATGTCTGACTCTTCAAGATCCAGAATGGGTATTTGTTTATTGGTTTTTGGAAAAGATACTGGAATGGTTTTCCATTTCCTTCTCCAGTGGATTAAGGCAAAGAGAGGTTAAGTGACTTGCCCAGGGTCACACAGCTAGTCTGAGACTGGATTTGAACTCAGGTCTTCCTGACTCCTGGCCCAATTCTTTGCCCACTGTACCACTTAGCTGCCTCCAAATAGAAATTATTTGCTGGTGAAAAAGGGCTCAGTTTGCCATCAATTAAAGTCCACAGATGTCTGAAGACTGAGTTTGGGGGAAGGTAGACCTGAGGATCCTAGAGTTCAGTGATTAGGGTCTAGCTCTGCCCAGGACATAGGCTATGGGGAAATTTAAGCAAGGGGGCATTGTTTTCTTTTGATGGAAGCCCCAGGTAATCTATGTTGGCATGAAAATGGAGGGTCTCCATTTTACAGGTGGTGAAACTGAGGTAATGACTAGAATAGAAACCACCAGAAACCAACTGGCATAATGAGCACACATTTATTAAAATAATTATTTAATTTAATTGACTAGATCCCTGCCTGAGGGTTCCTGTGTTTCTGGCCTTGTTCTCCTGTGCTAATAGCCCCAGGTACCTGGAACCCAGAAAGGAAAGTTCTGGCCACCAAAGTCCTTGGCACTGTCAAATAGTTCAGCATCAGAAATTGATATGATTTTATCAGTGGAAATGACATTAAAGGAGAAGTATTAACACTTGTTTTGCCACTGCACCCTAAGGATCATGGGACTTTTCCATCTGACTTGACATTGAAACTTTCCAAAAGTGTGGTCTTGCCCTTTAGAATGTGGTGAGCATGTTGAGGGCAGGGATTGTTTTCCTTTTCTGTGTCAGTGCTTTGCACATAGTAAGCATTAAATAAATGCTTTATTTGTTCATTCATCCATTCATTCACTCGCTCACTCACTCATTCGTTCATAGGGCAGGAGATCTTAACTTTCTTTGTGTCTTGGACACTTCTGGCAGATTGGGGAAGTCTACAAATCCTTCCTCAGATTAATGTTTTTCAAAAATGGCAGGAAATGCTAAATTTCAGTCAGTGAAACTGAAATTAAATTTTAGTTAGTGAAAATAAGGTGGTTTTTTTTTTCCCCTATAACAAGTTCATGGACTTGGAAATCTATTCATGGACCTTGTAAATCCCAAGTTAAGAACCCTATCTAGAGAATAGAGTCAACTGGATTCATCATTCCCTGAACCACCCTGTGGGGGGTGGTAATTAGAGACCCCTCTGACCTAGGCATGTGGAGTTCAGACAACCATGAGATTTAGCAGAAGGAGAGAGCTTAGACATCATCTCTTCTATTTCAACAGATAGGAAAATAGGCCCAAAGGAGTAGATTTGTCTAAGGTCACTTAGAAGTACTTAGCAGAGAGGAAAAGAGTCATAGTGGATAAAGCCCTGGGCTTGGTTTGGGGAAGATCTGGATTCAGGTCTCATGGTCTCAAGACGCTGAGGGTGTGACACTAGGGTAGTGGGGAGGATCCAGTGGAGAATCTGGTAAGGAACTTTGTAAGCCTTAAAATGCTATGAGTCAATTTTTATTATTTTTCCTGACCTTCTGTTGGCTTCATTAACACTGAGGACTCCAGGTAAGGAACTACCCTTACAGATGCAGACCTGTCTTCAGTGTATAGTGTATAGTTTTAGGAAGTTACCTAGGGTACTACCAGGCTAAACTGATAGGTCCTAGGTCACATAGTCAATAAGTACAAGATAATTATTTTTTTTAAAAAATTATTCTTTCTAATAATAACAAATAGCAGAGTCAGAATTCAAACTCAGGTCTTTTGACTCCAGAGCCAGAACTCTTTAAGGTATTGCTAGGTGACCCAGTGGATAGAGAGCCAGACTTGAAGTCACAAAGACTCATCTTCCTGAGTTCAAATCTGGCCTCAGACATTTACTAGCTATGTGACCTTGGGCAAGTCACTTAATCCTATTTGCCTCAGTTTCTTCATCTGTAAAATGAGCTGGAGAAACAAACTACTCCAGTATCTTTGTCATTATTATTGTCATTTCAGTCATGTCCCACTCTTCATGACCCCATTTTTTAAATGTGTTGTTTTCTAGGAAAACCCTAAATAGGATCATGAAGAGTCGGACATGACTGAAACGATTGAATGGCAACATCGATTTTATACCAAACTGGATGACCCCAGATGTGTAGAGGAGAGCAGGAGTACTCTCAGCTTCTCCTTAGGGACACAGAAAGATTCTCTAGACTTCTTCTGTCATGCCCCAGAAGCCCCTTCACCCTGAAAATTGACTTCACACACTGGAAATACCCTTCACCCTTGCAGCCTCACCCTCTCATTGTTTGGTTCCTTCCAGAACCGCCATTTTAAGGAAGATGCCCAGAAAGGCCATGTCGTCTTTTCTCTCCAGCCTGCATTTCTGACTCCCTAGGCTTTATCTTCCACCATCAAGCACTGGATACCATCTCCTTCTCTCTTCCTCCTTTTAGCTTCCTTTTTATGAATTGCCTTCTGCTATTAGAATATAAGTTTCTTGAGGGCAAGGACTTGTCTTCCTTTTTCCTTGTATTGTATCCCTAGTGTTTAGCACAGTGTCCAACACATAGTAAATGTAATTAATTCTTATTGATTTGACTTTTTCATCACCACATTCAAGTCGTCCATCCCCTCAGCAATCAAGTCCCCTCCTACCCTTACCTGATGGATTTCCTTCATCACTGATATATCTTGGTGCTCTTCCTACCTGTACTGTTCCGCTCAGTCATCCATGTCCTGTCCCCATGAGTGCACCCAGCACTGTCTTGGTGACCTGATCAGCTATATCTACACATGTGTCTACCCAGATGATTTAACAGCCTTACTCTCCTGAGTTTCAGTCTCATATCACCAACTGCCTACTGGACTTTCCTGGGCAACGTTCTTTTGCCAAGCCCTATCTTTACAATATTTCTCATTATATATCCCCTTCTTTCCACTCATGTAGTGACCACTCTGGTACAGGCTCACCTCATTTCAGGCCCTCATCACCTTAGGCCTGGATTATTGCAATAGTCCACTGGTTGGCCTGCCCAACTTATTTCTCTTCCTTTCCAACCCATCCTCCCCTCAGCTGCCAAAACGATCTTCCTAAAACACAGGTCTGACCATGTCACTCTCCTACTCAGTAAACTTCAATGGCTCCCACTTACCTCTACGATAAATTACAAAATTCTTTGTTTGGTTTTCAGAGTCGTTTGGATCCTTCCTGCTTTTCTAGTTTTTTTACATTTAAATCTTTCTATGTATTCTACTATCTAGCCACACTGGTCTTATTGAACTCAAACTTGTATCTCCCGACCTCCCTTCCTTTTCACTGGCTATCCCCCATGACTAGAATGCTTTCCCTCCTCCTCTCCCTCTTGTGGCCTCCCTGACATCCTTCAAGAGTCCCTTCAGATCCTTCAGATCTCTTATGCAAGAGGACTTTCCCAGTCCCCTTCTCCCCTAGTGAGACTAAGGCTGTTGAATCATCTGGGTAGACATACATGTGTAGATATAAATGATTGGGTCACCAAGACACAGTGTTGGGTGCACTCATAGGGACAGGACGTGAATGACTGAGCAAAGGAGACTGAGAAGTACTAGGGGAGATTTTATTGTTTTTGTTTGGTTGTTTCCAGCTGTGTCTGACTCTCCAGGACCCCATTTGGGGTTTTCTTGGCAAAGATACTGGAGCGGTTTGTCATTTCATTTTCTAGCTCATTTTACAGATGAGGAAACTGAAGCAAACAAAGACTTCCCCAGGCTCTCACATCGAGTAGATGTCTGAGGCTAGATTTGAACTCATGAGGATGAATGTTCTTGACTCTAAGCTCAGCACTCTATCTACTGCATCACCTAGCTGTACCGTCCCCTTGAGATTACCTCCCATTTATACACTATATATCTTGTATAGGTGTTTTTCATATTGCCTCTCCCATTAGGCGAGTTCCTTGTGAGCAAACATCTTTTTTCTTGACTTTCTTTGCATCCTTAGTGTTCAGCCCATTGCCTAGTACATAGTGCTTAATAAATACTTGTTGACTGACTAGCTTTTCACCCCTCCCTCTCTCTTCCAGAGCCCAAGAGTGACTCAAAATGGATTTTCCCCAAATTCCTATCCAAGGAATTCTCAGTTCAGCCTTTTCCCCTTCTCCTGGCTCTCCCATATCTCTGTGGATCACAGTACAGCTGGTTACCCTGGAGATAATCAGAGAGATGCAGGCAAGCTGGAACACTGAGCAGACTGTGAAGGGAGGGTTTGGGAGCCACAGAACCTTCCCACCCAACCCACCCACAGTCAAGGCTGTCCTAGCCGCCCCACACAAATTACCCTGTTAGATCCTCGTATTGAATCCATTCCACAAATATTCCCAAGTGCTTTCTGGGGAAAGAGCTATCCTCAATCTACATTCTGGAAGGCCTGGCCACAGTTTGGAGGAATGGTCCTAACACTGACTCTGATGTTGGGGATGAGTCTGGGCAGGTCACTTACTATCTCTGGGTCTCAGTTACCTCATTTGTAAAACAAGGGGGTTGGTTTGAATGACCTCTACTTTCATAAGGGCTGGAATCAGATCTATGATGTGTACAACACACTGTGAAGCTAGTGACTGTGCCCATGGTGTGCGCATGCATGGGTGGGTACCTCACCTCAGGCTGGCCAAAGCCAACAAGTCTTTGAGAGATGTACTGCAGCCTGTGTGATCTGCAGTAAAGTGGGAGGGATTCAGGATTCTCTAAGTATGTCTAGGGGAGTGGTTGGAGAACAGGGAAACCACGCCAGAAGTGGGTTTGCTGTCTGACAAGAGAAACTTCTTCTGCCTAAGACATTCTAGAAATGTGATTATTAGTACTAGTACCAGCTGGTATCACAATGGAAAGACCTTGATGTGAAACTGACATACAAAATCCCAAGGGAAAGAAGAGTCCAGACTTTCTTTGTCCTCCCTGAGACCCCCCCCCCCCCGAGATTAGGAGCTGATTGGAAAGGGGGAGGGGAGACAGGTCTTGTCCTGGCTCTTCCCTCTGAAGTTGATGTAAGGGTCCAAGGGGACCAGGTCTCAGGGTCCCTTAGAAAAGTAGGTATCAGAGAAATGAGGGCTCCAGCCAGGTGAAAGAGCAGGATAGAGAAAGAAAAAAGACTTGAGAGAAGGGGGAAGAGAAAGCTGTGGAAGGGATGGAATAAGGAAACTGGACAGGTCAAGTTGATATTTGGGCCAGTGGAATGTACAAAGCTGACTTGTCTGGCCCTGGTCCTGTTCTGGCCAAGCTCCTCTTCTCTGTAGGCTCTGTTCCTGTCAGGGATTGTCCATTTTTTCTATCCCAGGAATTCTAACAGGCTCGATTTTCCCTGTACTCCTCCCTTCTCCCCCTTCTTTTCTGACTCTAATTTCATTCTCTTCTCAGGCTGCGTCCTTTATCCTGAGGTCACCTTGATGAGCAAGGGGGATTGTGGGAGGCTACAGCCTCTCAGAGCTCTCCAGGCTCATCATAGAAAATGGAGTAGAATCACTCTTGTAGGACAGTGGGGTCTATTCCTATGGGAGAGCCTTCTGTGGGCAAACCTTAGCTGTGTATATTCTTTCTTGGGAGTACATCAATAGAGTAATGACCTGAACCCCTGGACATCGTGATGGTGGCCAGCACAAGAAGGCCAGATGGAGCCTTCCCAGAATCTGTCTGGAAAGATTCTTATTTTGTCTTTCAGGGCATGGGATGTGAGACACAGAGCAGGTGAACATGGAAAGTCAAGAAACCAGAGAAAGCCAAATCTCAGACAGAATTTTTATGTAGGAGATGGGGATGGGGGAAGTTATGATCATGCATTGTGTGCTTTAGTCAGAAGAGGGAGGGATGGGACCCCCACACTTTACCCCACCCCAGGGAGAGCCCCAGGCTCCTTTCCTGCTTCTGTTTCTATTGCGTCTTCCTGCTTCTTTCCTGGGAGGCTCTGGAGACGGTTCATCCAAGGAAGATGGGAGTCAGTACTCCCAGAGGGTGGCACAGGCAAGCGAATCTCCATCAGCCTTCAACATGCCTGAAGAGGCTCCTCTCAGATATTTGCCATTTTTGCCTCTGATGGCCACTCGACCTCGCTCCCGAAACTCAAAGAAGAAATCTTCTGACCTTTCACCATCACTGCACACGTTGCCATTGCTGGCTATGTACCAGAACTTACCGCCTCTGCCTGAGGGTGAGGTGGGGAGCAAGTAGGTCAGGAGGGGCAGATCCTAGGGCTTCCCATCCCTGCTTTCAGCCCATTTTCTCCCTTTCCCTCCAGACTTCATCTTTTCTTTCCTCTCCCCTCCCAATCTTCTAGTCCCCATCTCCCTCAAATTTTCCTTCAGAACCCTGCTGACTGCATGGGATGGGACTGGAGTTGTCTGGGGTTAGAAAGTCTATGCAGAGTGGCACTGAGGATGGTGAGACTTCCTGTGAACTCTGACTGCATAGTCCTCCACTGCTTCTTTCAACCCCAGCATATTCCTCATTATCCCTAGTGCTCCATGTAGTGGCTTTGGGGGGGGGGGGGTTCAGGTGGAGGGTTTGGGAGTGGGGGAAGAAAGGTTGTGTGATTCCTTTCTGTGGCAGGAAAGGTCCAGCCCCCTCCCACCAGGCCCTAAGTATATCATTCACAGCTGGGATTAGCTTCTATCCTTTTCTGTCTCAGGCCCCTTTTCCTCTCCTAGGTTTTATCCTTAACTTTATCCATATCAGGGGTGGAAGCATAATTTTACATTTAACAAAATTCCCAGAAATAATTATGAGAAGGAAACTAACTCTCTCTCTGTTTCCTCCTGTCAGTGTCGCTGACTGGGTAAGCTTTCCTTCAGCCATTGGTGGTTCTGATTTAGCTCTATCACATTTGGCTGGCCAGATGCTTATAGATAGCTCATTCAGCCAGTGACAGGTGATGCAGGACCAGTAGGTGTGTCCTCTAGTTCCCATTCCTTTCCTGCTGATATAACATCAGAAGAAAGTATGGGGTTGGGAGGGAGGGGGAGCAACTGCCTGACTGTGATTCTCTAAGAATGCCAGAGCCAAAGTAGAAACAACTGCAGATTCCTCAGATTGCTGCTACTCAACCTTCTCCTTCACCATCTTGTCAGGCGAGAATGGGGAATAGAGACAGGGACAGGGGTGGGAGTGGAGAGGTAGGGTGATTCCCGGCTAGCACCAGACCCCACAGTGTGGTCTCAGTCCCTATTCTGATCCCTACCCCTGCTCCCCACCCCAAGGCTGCACCTCGGATCTGGTAGGCGCCATCGCTGAAACTGATGTGGAAGACGTCATAGACGGATCGGTTTGTGTCGAGCAGGTTGGAGTTTCGATGGTGGCAGACAAAACCATCATTGCCTCTTAACACCAAGATGGGCCGGTTAATGAGTTTGATGATAAATTCTTCATCCTCACCTGGGCCAAGGAGAGGAGGACTGCTAGGGGGATGGGGATGCCTTACCTTGCACCCATCACTTCATTCACTTGTCCTTGTGTGTATGTTTTGGGGAGGGATCACCTTGTAAGCCCTCTTTGGTGAGGTATGTGCCTTGGTGGAGGTTAGTAGAAAAGGGAAAGGGAAAGTAGGCCTACTGTGTGCCAGGCACTGTACTCAATGCTTTATAGAGATTATCTTATTTGATGCTCACAACAACCCTGGGAAGTAAGTGTTGTTATTATTCTGCATTTATAGTTGAAGAAATTGAAGCAAATTGAGGTTAAGTGACTTGTCCAGGATCACACAGCAAGTAAGTGTCTGAGGCTGGATTTGAACTCCTGACATCAGGCCTGGTACTCTATCCACTGCCCTACCTAGCTGCTTCTAGATTAGTAGATAGAGGTTCTTTTCTTCTCTCCTACCCAACCTCCTATCACTTGTAATTGCTTGAACCTCAAAGTAGGCATTGCTAGGGACTCTAAAATCTGTATGCTTTCAAACTCCTCCCCAGACCAGCACTCACCAATAAAGTCACTGATGGCTGCTAGATGCCCATTCTTCTTTGTGCAGATGTAGCGCCCGTTGCTTGCCTTGAGTGCTATTCGTCTGCCACGCCATTCAATCTCAAACATGGTTTTGGCAGCACTAGGGAAAGGGAGAAGAGGGGCATGTCAATGTCATTGGGAAGGGGGGCTCTGATAACTTTGCCTGCCCCACCACCCACCTAGTCCTGCTTTGTCTGGGGTCACCCAAAAGGTCTGTTTCATCCCAGGAAAATCAAAGCAGGTCCCAAACTAACCTAAGAGATCAAAATCACTATATCAGGTGGAGATGGGAGAATGCCTCCCTAAATCAAGGGTTCTTAACTTTGTTTCATGGTACCCTTTGACAGTCTGGCAAAGCCTATGGATATCACAGATTATAATTTTAAAATTCACAAAATAATATACATAGGGGTACAAAGGAAACCAATCATGTTGAAGTATAGTTATCAAAACAGATAAAGATGTCAGGTTAAGAACCTCTGCCCTAACCTTGAGAATAGAGCTGCCCCATTCAGGTCTCTTTCCCCTCTTCTTTCTACCAGACCATAGCTCTGGACTCTGGAATCAAGCCCATTTTTCTTATTTGCTTTGGATTCAACAACCCTACCTCAAGGGGAAAGTAGAAGAGAAAGCTGTCTACCCTCATCTGTGGTCTCAACCCCAACCACCTACCCTTCTCCAAGTTCCTTATACATGCCTTTGTCTGCCCCCTCCCTGCAGAGTTGCTATTTCTTCCCTAGTTTGAGGTGCCATTCTCCCTTCTACTTCCCTTTCTAGGTAATGCCTTGGGCCATAGACCACTGGCTCACCACTGGGTGGGGCCTATCTAGCAGAGGATTGAGAAGAAAAGGGAAAAGTGGTCATTTAGGTCCCATGAATACTACTGCTGAAGGCAGCAGTGGATAAGAGTAATGATGATGAGGGTGAGGCTAGAGGTAGTGATGGTGATAATTGTAGCTGAAAGGGTAGTGGTGAGTAAGATGGTGGTATAATGGGGACGTTGATTATAGCCGTGATGACAATGGTGGTGGTGATGGTGACAGTGATGACAGTGAGGGAGTGATGTTCAACTGGAGATAATCTTGGTGACTGTGATAACAGAGGTAGTGATAATAATATGGCTGGTAGTGATCAGGTGATAGTGTTAGCAAGGAAGATGACGGTGAAGAAAATGGTGGTGGTGAGGGTGATAAAATGTCCCCCTCTTCACAAGGTAGTTTCAACCTTCATGATATCTCTTGAACACTTCTTTTCACTCACTCAGCTTAGTCCAGGCCCTTATCTCCTCTTATTTAGATTATTGCAAAAGTCTCATAATTGGTTTCCCTGACTCAAGTCTCTCTCTACCCAATTCCATTCTACACATTTAAATTAATTTTCCTTAAGTATAGATTGGACCATATCACTTCTCTATTCAAACAAGTCCAGGGACTTCCTATTGCCTCTGGGATAAAATATAAATTTCTCAGTCTATCTTTTTTTTTTTTTTTTGGTGAGGCAATCCGGGTTAAGTGACTTGCCCAGGATCACATGGCTAGTAAATGTCAAGTGTCTGAGGTCGGATTTGAACTCAGGTCCTCCTGATTCCAGGGCCAGTGCTCCCTCCACTGCACCCCTCCCCTAGCTGCATCTTAAAGGAAGAAAGGCACTCTTTGAGGTAGAGATGAGGAAGGAGAACATTCCAGGCTTGAAACACAGTCAGTACAGAGAACAGAGATGGATTATTGAATGTGAAGAATAAAGAGAAGACCAATTTGGCTGGATTTCTAAGTACAGGAGGGAAATAATGCCCTCTGGGCTGAAGAGGTAGACCAAGGCAAGATTTTGAAGGCCTCAGACACTTACTAGCTGTGTGACCTTGGACAAGTCACTTAACCCCAATTGCTTTAAAAAAAAGGACACAGCTCAAGTATGATCTTCTGCATCAAGCCTTTCCTGATCCTCCTAACTTCTAGAGACCCTATTCCCAAACTACTTTGTGCATGTAACTACTGTGTATGTATTTGCATTTATTCACTTTATGTTGTATGTATATATGCATATATATTCACATATGACTAAGTATTGTTATATATACTTCTTGTTTCCCTCCTCAGAACGTAAGCTCATTTTGAGTAGGGATTGTTGTATTCTTTGTACTTGCATCCTCAGCACCTAGGACAGTACCTGGCACATGGTAGACATTTAAAAACTTGTTGACTGATGAACTGCTTGAGGCAGGCCTTCTTGTGGTGGCCATGTACCTGATTCTCATCCTCTCCTGCTTCTCCAGAAGATCACCTCCCAATTATCACTGCTCTCCCAGAATCTCTAATCTCTCCCTAGCTACAGCTCCCTTTCCTTTGCCTGCAAACACACCTACATCTCCTTCATCCTGAAAAAACTCCATGGGCTCTGCCATCTCCTCAAGCTATAATCCTAGATCTCTCATTTCTACCTCAGTCTCTCTCTCTCTCTCCCTCTCTGTCTCTCTCCTTCCCTCCCTCCTTCTCCTTACTTTTGTCTGGCTTCTGACCTCATCACTCACCTGAAGCGGCTTTTTTCTAAAGTTATGAATAATTTATCACTTGCCAAATCTGATGGTTCTACAAAACCATCCACATCTTCCCAGTTTTGAAAAAAAGTCACTAGACCCTCCTCTTCAAGTTATAACCCTGAATCTTTCCTCCCTTTCTCAGGCTCTCTCAACTTCTCTCAGTTTCTGACCCCACCACTCAATTGAAACTTTCTCCAAAGTTATGGACTATCTCTTAATTACCAGATCTATGATCCTTCCTCCACTCTTTTCTCCTTCTTGACCTCTCAGAACACCTTGTCTTCCTGGATAGTCTCTCCTCTGTATGCTTTGTGATTCTGTCCTTTATTGGTCCTCCTTCTACCCTTCTGACTTCATTTGGACTCCTACTTCATCTTCTTTGCTGGGTCAACTACCCATTTCATACCTCCCTTAACTGAGGCTGTACCACAAGTTTCTGTCCTGGGCCCTTCCTTCTTTATACTCTCTCATTTGATGGGCTAGTCAACTCCCATGAGTGTAATTATCATCTTTATCAGACAATTCCCATATATCCACCCCTCGTCTCTCTTTTGAGCTCCCATCCTACATCACCGACTGCCTATTGGACATTTCAAACTGTAATGTCTTGTAGGCATCCTAAATGCAACATGACACAAAACAGAACTTATTTTTCCCTCCAAACCCACCCTTCCCTATTTCTATTGAGGGCACCATCATTCTTTGAGTCCATCCAAGTTCGTCCTAGACTCTTTCCCTCATATATCTAACCAAAATTGTAGTTTCTGCCTCCACAGCATCTCTCCCATATGTCCCTTTCTCTCTGCTCACACTGCTATCATCCCATTTCAGAGTCTCATTATCTAACACCTGGACAACAAGTCTCTCCAATCTATCCCCCGCAGATCCCTTAGGGGATTTTCCTAAAATGCAGATCTGACCGTGTCACCTCCTTACTCAGTTAACCCCCATTTCTTCTTATTACATCTAGGATCAAACCTATTTAAAGCCCTCCACAACCTAGCTCCAATTTATCTTCTAGCCTTATTCTACCTGACTCACCTTCACCTGCCCTATTGTCCAACCAAACTGACCTTCTTACTGTTCCATTCATACAACATTCCATCTCCCACCTATATGCCTCTGCCTAGTTGTCCCTCACATCTGAAACGATCCTCACCTCTTTAAGACTCAAATCAAGCCCTATTTTCAACATCACTCCAGCTACTACCGCCTCCCTCTCAAAAAAATTACCTTATATCTATTTCCTACATGTTGTCCTTACAAACACATGTGTTTATACGCTATATATATATATACACAGATATATACTTATACATCCGTCTATCTATCTACCTATCTATCTACATGGAAATATACACATATCTCCCTGATTGAATGTAATCTTCTTGAAAAGAAAAATGCCTTCATATTGGCCTTCATATCCCTGGCACTTTGCAAGGGACTTGGCAAGTGGTGTTTGATTGGACTTTATTGATTGATGGTGATGGGAAGGAGGTGGTGATGGTGACTGTGTTCATGTTTATATATACAGTGAGTGTGATGATGGTTGTAACAGTAATGGTGTCAATGGTGGTGATGGGTGAGCATGATGGAGATGGTGATGGTGAAGGGGAGACTGGGCAAAGCCAGGAGTAGTCAGGGCTGCTCACACTTGTGTGGCAATAGACTGGATACCCCCATGAGTGACCAGGGTCCAGTAATCCCCAGTGTTGGAATGGAAAATACACTTCTTGGTCTCACGGTCAATTTGCATCTGGAATGTCTCATGGTCCAGCTCTTCATCCTGATTGGCTGAGACGTTGATCCCTGAAAAGAGGAAATGGGAAAAAAATAAAATTTAAAAAATTAAAAAAAAAAAAGAAAAGAGGAAATAGGTTAGAAGGGAAGGAAAAGTTCAGATGTTCTAGAGTGCCCCTGAAGGGAGGAATAAGTATGGACAAAGGGAGGTATCAATCTTACCTGTAGCACAGGAAATGAGATAGATCACAGAATCTCTCCCAAGGCCCCCTTAACTAGTGGTGCCATTTGTTGCTGTCGCTCAGTCAGTTCAGTTGTATTGAACGTTTTGTGGCCTCATGGACCATACTGTCCATGGAGTTTTCTTGACAAAGATACTACAGTAATTTGCCATTTTCTTTTCCAGTTCATTTTACAGATGAGGAAACTGAGGCAACTGAATTTAAATGATTTGCCAAGGGCTACACAGCTAGTAAGTATCTGAGGCTGGATTTGAAGTCGGGTCTTTCTGACTCCAGGTCTGTCTTCTATCCACTGAGTCACCTACCTGCCTCATTGGTGTCAAGTTCAAATAGAAATAGGGCTGCTACCCTAGATATAAAGATCATATTTACATTATGTTCTATTATCTTGTTGATTTATTTTGTTTTTTTGTTTATTTTGGTTTTGGAGGCAGTTGGGGTTAAGTGACTTGCCCAAGGTCACACAGCTAATAAATGTCTGAGGCTGGATTTGAACTTGAGTCCTCCTGACTCTTGGGCTAGCACTTTATCTACTATAACACATAGTTTGCCCTTTTTCATTTGTTTTGTTAAATCTTTCCCAGTCTGGTTAGCTGTGCTTGGGAAGGTTGCTGGCAGTGTGAAGCCAAGGTGCCTGTTTGATGTTTCTACCCTTGACCACTGGGTTACCAGCTTTTTTTTGAAGGGGTCTCTAGCTGACCCAAAGAGGAGCCAAGGAAGAGAGACAAAATCAGCCAAGGGAGGAAATCCATTCAAATCCAGTTCTAGGGAAAAATGGGCTTAGTCCCCTCACTGTGCCTGATTTCTCCTCCCTAAATAGTCAAGCCAACCTCCTTCTGTTTGCCCAGAAAATCCTCCAAATCATCACTGCTAATTGGAAGGCTAAGCTGATTGCTGTAGTTTCCATCTGCCCATCAGATGGGGTTGGCGTCCCTATTTATAACACACCTCTTAATCAGCTTGGGTTAGGCACAGCAGGGGGCTCTGTCCTTCCCAGAGCCCCAGTGTGGGGGAGAACCAGAGGGCTCAAGGACCTGTTAGGCCACTGAAGCAGCCCCAAGGGGCCTGGCCCCATTTAGGAAGGAGTGGGGTTACAAATGCCCAAGTTTTCTGAGCATCACAGCTTAGCACACTGGCTCCCTAACCACACCCACAAAGAGACCCTGGAGGAAGGGGATCAGACCGAGGGCTGTGCCAGGGACATACCAAAGTGAAAGGCATTGGTGGCAAATTGAGGGAGGGTGTCCAGCAGAACTGGAAAAGGCAACAGTCAGCTAGAGCCCCCTATCCTACCAAGATGCTTGTAGTTCCTCCTCCCTTTCCCTTCCCTCCCCCCAAACCAAGAGTAAACCAAACCCCAAGCTCATCATCCTCTCCAAACCAGGCCCAGTTACCATGGCAACCCTGCAGCACTCAGAACCTTGGCAGATCTCAGAGCCTCCCTTGTGCCACCTGCTTCCCACGTGGTGCCCCAGTGGTTGGGGCTAACTCACACATGAGGGGAGGGGGAAGTGATGAAGAGGAGGCAGCTTTGACAACTGCAAGTAAACACCAGCCTACATGTGCTGTGGAGAATGCAGCCCTTCAGTAGGATGGATGGAGGGTTAGGGCCAGTTCCTCTGGTGCCCAACTTTCAGTAGGGGTAGCCCTGGAACTCCTCCCCCAACACCGAGAGGGATCAGATGAGGGAGACTTCCTACCTAAGGTGAGAGGAGGCTTGGGACCTATGCCAGTGGCCATGACCATCCTCCTGCAAAGAATTCCCTATTATCTTCCTTTAAGATCCACTTGAGCCTGTAGGCAGCAGCCCCAAGCCTAGGGCTGGTGGGCATCCACAGGTCGAGGCCCTGAAGGCAGGTCTTGTTCAGGGTTAGGATTTTGCCAGAATGAAGGAATCCTCCAGAGCAGCCCTCTCCAACTTACAGAACCCCAGTGGAGAGGGGGAGGCAGGAGGCATAGGGGAACATTGGAAGTGGAGTCTAAAGATCTCTCATCCCAGCTCTGCCATCCGAAGCATCTGACCAACCTGTGAGCACGTCACTTACACTTTTTTCATTATCTGAAAGATGGGGACAATCATATTTGTATTACCTACCTCACAGGGTTGTTGTTAAGGAAAGAACTTTGTAAAGTGACATATAAATATAAGCCGCTATTACTATTTGTTGTTCTTGCTGAGTCACTTCAGTTGTAACCAACTCTTCGTGACCCCATCCTGGGGTTTTCTCGGCAGACAGAGAATCTAGAGTGGTTTGCCATTTTCTTCTCCAGCTCACTTTACACATGAGAAAACTGAGGCAAACAGGGTTAAGTGACTTGCCCAGGGTCACACAGCTGGTATCTGAGGATGGATTGGAACCCATGAAGATGAGTCTTCCTGATTACTTACCTGCCCTGTTATCATTATCATCATCCTTGGAGTCCTATGGATGGTTCTAATCTGTCCCAGAGTGCCCCAGGATTGGGCACCGTTCTCCCAGTGATCCACAGAGGAAGCAACCGAGAGTGAAGGATATCTGCCAGAGGGTCCGTGTGCTCCTCTGCTGTCCTTGAGAAGCAGCTACATAACGTGAACTAGCATATGAAGTATAGGACCCACAGTCAGGAAGACCTGAGTCCTATCTCAGACACTTACTAGCTGTGTAATCCCGGGAAAATCATTTCCCTCCATCTCAGTTTTCTCATCTGTAAAAATGGGATAGGAATAACCCCTACTTCCCAGTTTTTTTGCCAGGATCAGATGAGATCTTTGTAAAGTACTTTGCAAACCCTTAAAATGATATATAAATGCAAGCTGTTTGTTGTTCGATGAAATTAACCTTGATCCCTCTGTAGTCAGTTTATGGGAGATCAGGGGCCTGAGCAGCCCAGGACGGATAGGGATGGGTGGCTTATGAGCTGTGTCATGGGAGGGGAATGCCCACTTTGATGAGATCATGGATCTGTTCAAGGACTGAGAATTTTGAGTCCTTAGAGGAACCTCAGAGCTCAGACCTGCTACTTGGCTTCTGGTGGGCTTGCTCATTCATTTGGGAAGGGAACAGAGGAAGAGATGGCCCTCTGAATGCTGCTCATTCTGTCAATGAGGCTGCTCCACTCTTCTCCCTGGGGTGGAAGTGAAGGAGGGCTCTCAGGCCAGCTTTCTGCAGAATGACTGTTCTTGGGGGAGCCACCCATCCTGTTACACTAAGGCAGAAGCTTTTGACTCGGAGTCCACAAATTCCCAAGTGTCACGTGGGGTCTGTAAACTTGGATGGGGGTAAAATTGTATCTTTATTTATACTAATCATAGGTAAGTGGCCTAATGGATAGAGCACTGGGCTTGGAGTGAGGAAGATCTGAATTCAAATCCAGCCTCAGACACTTACCAGCTGTGTGACCTTGGGCAAGTCACTTAACCTCTGTTTGCCTCAGTTTCCTCACCTATAAAATGGTAATATATAAAATAGAATCTAGGTGGCTCAGTGGATAGAGTACTAGGCCTGTACTCAGGAAGACCTGAGTTTAAATTTAGTTTCAGATATTTAAAACCCTAGGCCGGTCATTTAGCCTCTCAGTTTTCTCAACTGTAAAAAGAAAATCATAATAGCACCTATTTCCTAGGGCTACTATGATGATCAAATGATATAATATTTATAATGCACAATAGCAGGCACATAGTAGGTACGATATATGCTTGATCATCAATGCAAAAAAGGCTAACCACCCCAGACCTGACTGAGACAGTATCAGATCTCAGTATCTGAGAGTGGAGAGGGTCAGCAGAGGGTACCAAGTCCAACTAATACTAGGAAAAGGGATGCCCCCTACAACAAAACACCTGCCAGTGGCCATCCAGCCTTTGGTCCATTGAGGGAGGCCAGAGTAATGGCTAACATTTATATGCTGCTTACTATATGCTGGCCTCTGTGCTAAGTGCTTTACAGTTATTCTCCCTTTGGATCATCACAACAACCTTGGGAAGTGGATGCTGTTTTTGTTGTTTGGTCGTGTTTGACCTTCTTTTGCCTCAGTTTCCTTATCTGTAAAATGAGCTGAAGAAGGAAATGGCAAACCACTGTAGTATCTCTGCGGAGAAACCCCCCAAAAGGGGTCACGAAGAGCTGGGCATGACCAAAAACATGACTGAGGAATAACATATCTTATTTGCACACATTCATTTTCATGTAGTCTCACCCATTAGACTAAGAACTCCTTATGAGCACAGACTGTTCTGACACATGGTAGGTGACTGTTGTCTGGCTGACCTCTAGGCTTCCATCTAATCCAATCCCTTCCACCTCTTCCAGCATTCTCCTCCTTTTCCCCAAAGTACTAGATTCTGGGTCTGGGCAGGGCAGAGCAATCACAGGGTGAGAGGAGCACAGGTTTAGATGTGGAAGAGAAAGTCGTTGAATCCAACCCCTTCATTTTACACATGGGACATGGCCCCAGGGCCCAGAGGGATGAAGCATTACATAGCTAATAGATATGGGAGGCAGGATTTAACCCAGGTCCTCCTGACTCCAGCTCCAGTGTCAGAGTGTCTAAAGCTAGAAAGAGTGGACAGCTCTCAAATTTGTACTTTAAATCCCTACAGTCCTTTGCTCCCCATCTCTGCTCAGCCTGGGCACAGGGCCAGGGGCTCCAACTCTGACTCTATTACTAGGAAGAGGGAGGAATTGTAATAATAGATTAAGTCCTCATTTGCATATGATTACCCAGAACGCTGGTGTCCACCCCACCTCAAACCCCTGGCCTCAGGTTCTAGGGTGGGGGTGACAGGTCAAACAGCTACAGGCCCTGGTGCAACCATTTCTTGTGTCTCCCTAAGGGTGGTGGAAGAGCCAAATGATGAGCAAGGGAAGAAAGTGATATTCCACTATAAAAAGAGATAAGAGAGGAGGTCGACTGGACCTTAGGAACTGATTTATTCTATTCTAGAGATTTCTTAATCTTTTTTTTGCGTAGCCAGACCCCCTTGTTAATCTGGTAAAGCCTATGAATTCCTTTTCAGATTAAAGATTTTAAAAGCATAAACCAAAATACATAAAATTACCAAGGAAACTCGTTATATTCCAATACAGTTATCAAATTTTAAAAAAAAGCTTCTGGACCCCTGCATTCATTTACTTAATCATCATCATCGTCATCATCATGGCTGACATTTGTACAGCAATTTCAGTTTTGCAAAGTGCAAAGCACATTATGAGATCATTCAAGTGAGGGCTTGTTTGATTTATTGATTCATTCGACAAACATTTAATTAAGTTCTTCCCTTGTACAAAGTACTGAGATGAAGCAGATCTCACATGCCTTCCAGCTTGAAAATTCTTTGATTCTAGAAATGGTTCCTAATTTCAAGGGAGGAAAGGCTGTTTAATAGCGAAAGCAAAGAGTGAGCCAAGCCCAGGGCCAGGCACTTAATAGAGATAATAATACTCTCTTAGCTCCGGTTTCCTTTTCTGTAAAATGAGGTAGTTGCTTGAAGAAGAGAAAAGGCAAAGGTCTTACGTGTACGAAAAGATGTAAAGCAACTCTTTCATAGTAGCAGAGAAATGGAAACTATGGGGGTACCCATCAGTTTAGGAATGACTGAAACATTTCTGGTTCCCTGAACAAATATGGTATGTGAACATAATAGAATATTATTATGCCATAAGAAATAATAAAAGGAATGGAAGCCAGGGGGTGCCAGAGTGCGTGGAGCAATGGCCTGGAGTCAGGAAGAACAGAATTCATTCAAATACAACCTCAGACACATTTACTGTGTGACTCTGGATGTCATTTAATCTCTCTCTGCCTCACTTTCCTCAGCCTCCCAGGCTTGTTTCGAGGATCAGATGAGATAATATTGGTAAGCACTTAGCACAATGCCTGGTATACAGCAGGTTCCATATACACATTTATTCCCTTCCCTTTTAAGGAAACCTGGGAAGACTTGTATGAGCTGATGCAGAGTGAAGTAAGCAGAATTAAGAGAACAGTTATAACAACAACTTTGAAAGACCTAATCCAGGCAAAAATCCAAAGGACTGCTATGTATGCACCTTCTGAGAGGGAAGTGATAGATTGAGGGCACAGAATGAGCCATCTATCTTTGGCGATGGCCAGTATGGGAATTTATTTTGCTTGACTATGCATACTTCAGGCAGCTAGGTGGCACAGTGGATTCAGGGCTGGGCCTGGAGATAGGAAGACCTGAGTTCAAATCCAGTTTGAGAAACTTATTGGCTATATGACACTGGGTAAGTTATTTAACCTCTCATAGCCTCAGTTTTCTCATCTGTGAAAGGAAGATAATAACAGCACCTATCTCATAGGGTTATTTTGAATTGAATGAGGTAACATGTAAATGGGGCAGCTAGGTGACTCAATGGATAGATTTCCTGGCCTGGATTCAGGAAGACCTGAGTTCAAGTCTGACCTCAGACACTTACTAGCTGGGTGACCTTGGGCAAGTCATGTAACCCTGTTTGCCTCAGTTTCCTCATCTGTAAAATGAGTTGCAAAAGGAAATGGCAAACGACTCCAGTGTCTTTGCCAAGAAAGCCCCAAATGGGGTCAAGAAGAATCAGATATGACGGAAATGATCGAACATCAAAATGAATACTTGTTATAAGGGTTCTGTTCTTCTTTTCTTTTCCAGTGGGGGGTGGTGTTGGAGGGAAAACAAATAATGGATATTTCATAATTGAAAAAAATGAGGGATCTGGGCTAGATGAGCTCTAAGGTCTTATAATTCCTGTTCCACCTCCTGTGAGCCCTGCCCTACCTTGGGTTATCCTGGCACTGACATAAAGAGCCCAGAGTCACCTCCATCATCTGGGAGAACTTGAGTGGAACACAACACTGAAAACCAGGAGAGTTCCACCAATTTCCCAGGAATTACAACTTTCAAATCCAGCTTTTCATAAGCCATCTTACTCTGTTCCCTGGTATGGCTTCCCTCCTCCTCCTCCCTACCCTCTGGGAAGGGTTCTTAACCTGAGGTCCTTGAAACAAACAAACACAAAAATTAAGAACTTCTGCTCCAGAGCTTTTTAGAAGACAAAACATACCCATTTTTTTCTTTCTAGAGTTCAAAGGGCACCCAAGAGAGTCTAGGAAAACTATATGAGACCTAGATCATGGGGGAATTGGGGGATTTCTGTTGAGGGGTCTTTCTCTGCTCTTTCCTTAACTTCGGGTAAATGGTTCCAGCTCTCCTCCCTCAGAACTGAAGGTTGGGGAGGTCCTTCTTTCTTTCTGCCTCTCTCACTAAGACCACCAAAGGAGCTCATTTAGGAATGAGGCTGACTTCCTTGACATACATGTCTATGCCTCTTAATCCCCAATGCCTCTCCCATGCCTCTCCAAGGGTTTGGAGCAGGGGAGGGGAACCTGCAGCCTCGAGGCCACAGGTAGCCCTCTAGGTCTGCTTGAGGACCTAGATCCAGTCAAAGGGCCACACTTGAGGACCTAGAGGGGCACCTGTGGTCTTGACGTTGCAGGTTGCCCACCTTGGGGGGGTGGGAGAAGGCTGCTCCTGGAGAGGTTGAAGGAGCAGAGAATAATGGAGAAAGAGACTTGACTCCTCCACTAGTTAGACTGTCTCCTTAGGGCCCATTATTCTTCCCTAGCCCCAACTTTGAAATTCCTTTCTCTGAGACATATTTTGGATGTGGCCAATGCAGGAAATTTGTTTTGCTTGACTATGTATATTTGTTACGAGTTTCGTTTTTCACTTTTTAATTTGGACAAGGGGAGGTAAACAGGAGAGAAAGTAAGTTTTTTAAAAATAAAAAGCATCACTTTTTTTTTTTTAAAACAACTCTTTTTTCCTATTACCTCTCTCCATGTTCTCTTCCATATACTACTCAGCCCTAGTCCTCCCCAGCCCCTGGGCATGTTACTTAAACTCCCACAGACTCAGTTTGGCCATCTGTAAAATGGGGGATCATAGTACCTACCTCACAGGGCTTTGTGTGGGTCGCATGAAAAACACATGTAAAGTTATAAATATTAATAATTGCTATTATCAGGATTATTATCTTCTCTCCTCGCTTTCTGCTGGACTCTTTGGAACATACTTTTGTTTTAGAGAGACAGAGAGAGAGAAAGGAAGAAAGGAAGGAAAGAAAGAAGGAAGGAAGCTCTATTTCATCCTATATCTTTTCCTTTTTTGGAAAACATTCCTTTTATTTTTCTGATTCTCACTGACTCCTGGTTTTCTCCGGGAGATACCACACTTCGAAACATTCCCTCCAAGGCTGGCTAGTCCCTCTGAGGCTGCTGCTCCTTCTCTCACACCCTCTGACGCTCAGAGGGAATTGACTTTCTCCCTCTGCTTCCCTTCAATAAACACTTATTAAGCACCTACTATGTGCCAGGTACTATACTAAGCACTGGGGATACAAATAAGAAAAAGTAAGACAGTACCTGGCCTCAAGGAGCTTATAATCTAATCACATAAAAGAAAGCTGAAAAGAGTGGCTATGCTCACCCACCCATGGCCTCTCTTCTTTTAACCTTCACTCCAGCCTCTCATCTGCTGACCTCAGGGTCACTGTCCCCCTCTCTCAAAAGTTCAAGAACTGTTTCACAGTCTTCTTTTCCACCCTTGACCCTTTCAGAGATCCTGGCTTCCTAGTCACTGAAACAACTCAGCTCCCACGGTTCTATCTCCAGTGTGCCTTAAGCATAGATAGTAGAGGTCGTACCTTATCCTTCCCTTTCCTACCTTCACACTTATGTGTGCAATTACTCAAGTCTGGGCACCCTCCCCAGTCACTGCCCTCCCCCCACCCCCATCTATCTGGAGCAGACACTTCTAACTCTTTCTGTGCCATGGGCCCCTTTGGCAGGATATTTGGTGAAGTATCTATGTAGCCTTCTCAGAATAATGCTTTCAAATGCATAAAATAAAATACATAGGATTAAAAAGGAAACCAAAGGTTAGTGAAAATCAATATGCAATTCCCCCCCCCCCCCCTTCCAAGTTCACAGATTCATAGGCCTCCAATAAGATCCCCTGGTCTATAGAAGTCCTTCCCTGCCTTTAAGGTCAGGCTTAGGAACCACATCTTCTTTGAATCCTTCCCTAATCTCTCTATCTTAAGTTATCTCTCTTTCCCAGAATCTCTTCACGTGTTCCAGTTAGCCCTCTCCTTTACTTATCACATTTTAATTTGCATTATAATTACCCATTTCGATAGATTCTGGGAGTGGAAGGATTGTATGTCTGCCCGTGCATAAGGCTACCCGAAACCTCCATATCTGGAAAACACTCCCTCTTCATCTCTGCCAAAATTTCTGCATCTCTCTCTTCCTTCAAAGATTCAAAGGTGCCTCCTCTTCCCCAAGGCTTCTCTCATCCCCAGCTAAATGGAAATTTCCCTACAGCACTTCATCTGGACCCATCATTTGACCCCATCATTTTCTGTCTAATTAGCTCTGGTCCTCTCTACTGCTGCTTACCATTGAAGGTAAAAACTCTTTGAAGGTCAAGGCTATGTCAAATTCTCTATTTGTACCCTTAGAACCTAGCACACAATATTAGGTGCAGATGTCATTAGATGCTTTAAAAATGTTTGTTGAATGCATGGCATGGATATATGCACACAAGAATGGATGAAGGAATGCCTAACAAATATCTGTTGAACTGACTGAAATTCCTGAAAGTAACTCTTTTTATACAATAACCTTGACCTCTGCATACTCCTTTCTCTGGTCGTGAACTTCTCAATTTCACCAAGTCTTATACCAAGTCTAAGCAGTGGTGACTGGTTTTCAGCTTGGGTAGCCCCCATCTCAATTCTGGGCTGGATGTACTGGAGCTGCCTTGCTGATTTTACTCTCCCTGGTCATAGGGGAGTCTGGAAGAAGGGGAGAAAGGGAGTAGTCGATTTACCTTGTCTGATGGAAACATAGCGCCCATTGGAGCCCATAAACACCACTTGGGGATGGCTCTCCTCCAGGTCAAAGAGTTCATCCTTGCTTGGCTTGGAGCTGCGCCCAGCCTTAAGGGTTCCGGTGGGCCCCATGGGGGCCAGGTATCTGCCATCACAATCCTTGAAAGCCAACTTGCCAGCTTTGAACTCCAGAGTATAGCGAGCCCGGGGTTCTGGCTCCCACACTAGTTTACCATCATTGCGTAGATAGCGACTGTCACAGGTCTTCAGACAGTATTGCTTGTTCAGGAAGATAAGCGTAATGAGGGCATCCACACCCCAAGGAATATTGCTGTCAGTTGCAATCTCATCCTCCTGTGGGCATAAGTGGGCATAGCGCCGGCGACTGATGCTCAGCAGATTGGCCTGAGGATGGATGGCGAGGTGGACCGTCCAGAGCTCAGCAGGGGTAATGGTTGGGGAAAAGCAAGAGAGGTGGTCTTCAGAGCCTCCAAAAAATCGCCGATAGGGTTCTGATTGCAAGGCCCAGCGCCCATCTGAGTGGGTGACGATTAGGAAGCGGGCATCCCGGCCCGGTTTCTCTGCCTCACAGGACACCTTTCCATCCTGATCGGTTTCCAGGTAGCGTCCTAGGTGGCTTCGGAAGAAGACAGCTGAGCTGTTGCCATCGTCCTGCTCTAGGACCCATATCTGCTTCCTTTTAAGGCTAGAAGCTGAAGCATTTACCTTAAAGCCAAAGCTTTCAGCTGTCAGATAGCGATCCTCTTCATTGATCAGGCCAAACTGAATCTTCAGCACCTGGTGGATCCCATTGGTTGGCATCTTTGGGGCCCCCAGGGGACCCCTTGCAACAATGGCTTATCCTTCCCCACCTGATGTGGGTACCCACTTTGCTCCAGACTCTCCTGTCCAGCAAATTCTGTTTAGCTAGGTGGAACTGAGTATCTCTGCCGTCACAGGTCAGGGGCCACCTGCCCTGGGCACCTATTCCTTAGCACTCACCTGGAATCCCCTCATTGAACCCCATGGGTCAGGGGTCCCTGGGGCCACTTGCTCTTTCACTGACTGGTACCCACCTCTGAGGCACTACCAGGTCACCTCTTACATGATCAGCGAAGCAGGGGAGGGAGAGAGAGGAGTGATGAGGTGGATGAGACAAAGTGCACACTTAGGAGCTGCCGCCTGGCTTAATTAGCTACAGCTAGGATTACAGCACTCTCCCAGATCTCAGTGAGGCCAGAGCCATCAGTAACCAACAGTCAGTCCCATGAAGGAAGAGGGGCTTGGTGCTGAACACAACGGCCCTCTTCTCTTTCTGCCCTGCCACACCCCCCAAGAATCCCTGGCCACCAGCAGCTCTGCCCCTTCCTTTTCCCTTCTAGCCCTTTTGTCCCTTGCCCCTTCCCTCAGTCTGTCCTTGGGGTCCCTTTCCCTGGATCTGCGCTCCCCTAGCCTTGCAGCCTAGCTCTGGTGGAAAACTTACAATGAAACCCGATCACTGCCCATGCCTCCCCAAGCTGGCCTTCCAGATCTGTTCCCTTTCACGGCAGGATAAAATTACTTGCTTCTCTGATTCCTACTGCTGCCAGGAGTGGGTCATCTCACCCCACCTGGCCTGTTGGACCCATAAGCTCCTTATCAATTAGTCCAACTTGTTATTGGTTTAGACCTTCTATCCTTCCTCCGGCCCCTTGCCCTCTCCATCTGTCCATCTGGGCATCCTCCCAGCCCTGACTCCAGCTCAGGGGATTAGAAAAGGGGAATCCATTGGTGTCCTGCTCTGATCCCTTCAGAGGAGCCTTTTTGGCCAGGCCAGAAATGGCCTAACTGGCCTCCCTGACCCAAGCCTACTATCTCCTCCCATTAAGCAGATCTTGCTTTGTTGCGTAGGGAGAAGAGACCTGGGACCTGTTGGGGTAGGTTACAGGTGTTGAGCAAACACTCCTTGGCTTTGACCCTGTGATTCAGTCCCTAGATCTCTGACCTTGGATAAAAGTGATACGGAAGGGAGAGTTGGGGAAGGTAATGTTGTTCTTTGTGACACAATCAACCCTTAATATCAAGAAAAGCTTAGCTACTCCCAGAATAGGCCATCTGACACCACTTCTCTCCCTTCCTCTGTCCCAACTGTTTATGCCAGAGAAATCACAGAATCATTGAGCCTCAAAGATTCAAGAGGCGGGAGCAGTCCTTAAGGTCTACCACCTGGCCAGTGCTTTGAAACCCTCTAGGGCCCTAAGGCAAATGATCCTTCGTCTCCTGCTTGGACACCTCCAATGCTCTTGATATAGCTGGGAGATAAGGGGAACTGAGGTTTGTGGGATATAGTGGCAGAGGTTTGTGAGTGGTTCTGAAAGCCACTTAATTATTGGGGAGAGGAAAGAAATCTTAGACATAGTAACAAAGATTTAGGGCTAAGCCTACATCATCCCCCCTTCATTTTAGAGTTGAGGAGGGGGGGGGGGCCCAGGGAGATTAAACAACTTGCCCAAAGTTCATATGCAAAGTTCAGAGGCAGGGTTTGAACCCAGGGCTTCTGATTCCAGAGTCAATGGGTTTTCCCCCTACTATGTTTTCTCTTCATCCTTAATGGAGGAAGCAGCAGGGGCCACGAATTCTTCTTAGCAGTGGGGACTATGTCCCGAGAGTATTGTAGAGGAAAGATAGGCTTGAAGTCAAGAGAACCCTGGGTTTGAATACAGGCTCTAACACTGGCTGTGTGACCCCGGCTAAGTGTCACTTAACCCCTTAGTTTCCTCGTCTGTAAAATGGAGATAATCATATTTGCACCACCTAATTCACCGAGCTTAACACAATCCTAGCACATAGTAGGCACTGTTTACTGATTGATCAAGTTCTTGTGGGGGAGATATGCTTGTTCAACTTCAAAAGTGCCAGTAGAAATTCGAGCTGTCACAATTATGATGTTGCATGTGGCCAGTCTGCTGGGTACCCTATGAAGGGAGTGAGTTCTGCCTTCTAGGGCTCATAGTTCAATGACAATGCAAGAACACAGAGAGCTACCCATCCTGGGAGGTCTGGAGGCAGAGTGTTCAGACACAGCCAGAGTCCTGCCTAGTGCTACTGAGGAAAGTGAGACTTCCCCCTTCAGCCTTCCTCTTCCTCACCATCTTCAGGGGCTTCTCCCTTCTTCCTCTCTGCAGCCACGGTCTCCCTAGGCTGTTTGATAAATATGGCCCCCGATATTGAAATAGGTCCTCCTAGTATTGGCTTAGCATCTGTGGCGATGTGTCTCTGAGGGTGCCCAAGGTGTCTTGGGAGGTCTCTAAAGCAATGCTCCCTCTGCCCCCTCCACTCACTGTCATCCTTTCCTTATCCCCAGGCCAGTCTGTCTTCTGCACCTGCCCTGGGGGCCAGGAGCCAGAAGAGAAATAGGATCTCCCTATCCTGGGAGGCAACCAACCAAGGTGTCCTCTTCCTCATCTGGGTGTTTTGACCCAAATGTCTCCCTGGGGACTCAGAAGGGGGGAGGGGACTGAGACAGAGGAAAGGGGTAGGGGGATTTCTTTGGATCTGAGGGGAGTTAGCCTAAATTTTGTACCAAGACTGAGGAGTCTCTGCAAGTATTCATTGTCCCAACTGTCTTAGTTGATTTTTCACACTCCTCCACATCCCCAGAGAGATTAGGAAGCTTATCTGTAGTATCTACTACTTAACTATTTGTGAGCCTAGAGTAACCAATCAATCAACAAGTAATTATTAAGTGTCTACTACAGATACTCATTAGCTGTGTGACCCTGAATAAGTCCCATAACCTCCATCTGCCTCAGTTTTCTCAACTGGAATATGGTAAGTAATAAAGCACCTACCCCCCCGGGCTACGGTGAGGATCAAATTAGAAATGTCTAAAGCATGTTACAAACATGAAAGTGCAAGCAGCTTGTCGCTAACCCTTTCTAAGCTTCGGTTAAATGAAGGGGTCAGACTAGATGACCCTTAAGGTTCCCTCCTGCTCTAAATGTTGGATCCTCTGACTCTCTGGGAACTCAACAACTTTTGGGGTGACTGGAGTTGAGGTCTGAAGATCCCAGAGTCCTGTCCCAGACAAGGACCCTGAATATGGGCAGGCAAGTGTGTTTGTGCACCAGTAACAGGACAGAAGTTGGATCTTAGCCCGGTAACCTGGTACAGGGAGGTCAGAGAGTACAGAGTAGGGAGAAGAGATTTACTAAACCGTAAGGTCCACAAGGGCAGGGCTCTTGTCTTAAGTAAACTTTGTATCTTTTCCAATGCTAAATTCAGTGCTCTACACTTAGTAGGAGCTTAATAAATGTGCAGTTAATGAATGAAGTAAGGAAGGAGGGAAGGAAGGAAGGAAGGAAGGAAGGAAGGAAGGAAGGAAGGAAGGAAGGAAGGAAGGAAGGAAGGAAGGAAGGAAGGAAGGGAGGGAGGGAGGGAGGGAGGGAGGGAGGAAGAAAGGGAAGGAGGGAATCAGGAAAGGAATGAATGGGGGATGTTCGAGGAACCACTACTGGAAACAATCTAAATGGTTACACTGTTCACATGGGCTAAGAGGCTATATGTGTGTGGGTAACAGGGGCATATTTCAGTCTGTGGATAAAATCACATGTAGACATGTATAGTGATGAAAAGTTTTGTGTGGATGATCCGAGCCAGGAAGAACTGCACAGAGATATGGTTGTGTATGAATGGTCTTGCCTGTGTGGCTACTTAGCAAACTTCCCAACCCGCACCTGTGCTACCCTGGCTTCATTTCAAAGGAGCTATGGGTCACTTCTGGCCACTACCATGTTCCTGAAAGAGATGCTCAGGCTGTTGGACGCCGTTCTTGCTGATTAGCTTAATAGCCTCATTAGCATATGAATGGGCTACTGACAGCTCACTAATGGGCATCGGGTGCCCTATTGGAGCATGGTGGTTGCTGAGACTCTAATTGGACCTCTTGTGAGAGCCAGAGGCAGCTGGGGTGGGGGTGGGGGTAGGGTTGGGAAAAGGGTGGACAAGGCCTTTTTCCTGGGACCACTGGGTCTGCTTATATACTCTCCAGGAATATGGAGAAGTCAGGGGTGGGTTGATATGCAAAAGGCCCATGCCATTTAGGATCTCTTGTGCCTCCATCGTCTTTAATCCTTTGCATTTTTCTGTACCCACAAAGGGACAGTGCCCTCTTTCAGGACTACAAATTGTCCAGAGGGCTTAAGGGAGGCAGACTGTATATTTTGTACTCAACCATAAGGGAAATAAGTAGTAGTGTTCTGAGTGCCTGGAAATTTTGTTCCACAGCTTGGCATGCTGGGTTTATCCTTCACCTTCTCTGAGGAAAGCAGAGTAGGGGAATGGAAAGAATATCAGATTTGATTTGAATTCTGCCTCCCATCCTGGTTGTTCTTGTCAACTCATGGCCTCGGTGTCCTCATCTGTAAAATAAGAGGGTTAGATTAGATGATTCAATTCAAAAAACCTTTATTAAGTGCTAGGTGTCAGGGATATAGAACCAAAAAAAGAAACTGCCTCAGCCCTCAGGGAGCTTACGTTTTATAGTGCTCGAGGAGAGGGATGTATCGTATGCAGACTGATAAATATACTATAAGGTTGGAGGAGAGGGCAAGGAAGAGCTAAGAGCCTTTGGGATACTTGAGGCAGCACTTCACTATTTAGGAAATCAGGGAGGCTTCAGGAGCTGAGTCCTAATGGAAGACTAGGATTCTGAAAGGCAAAGATGAGGAGGGACTTCCCTCCCAGGCTTGGGGGACGGTCCTAGGAGCCTAAGATTAGCCCAAGGACACAAAAATGGGAAATGTTCTGGGCATTTGAGAGCTGCCCACTTCCCCTCCCCTTTAATCTTTCAGCTTTCCCTAGACAGACACACAGACTGACAGACAGGCTTCTGAGTCTCTTCTGTAAAAACAAGCAGTTAATAATAAGCATTCATATAGTACCTTAAGATTTGCAAAGTGCTTCATAACTATCTAATTTGCTCCTCACAACAGGAGGTATTATTATATTATTATTATTCATTTATACAAATAAATTTATATATATTGTATGACTATTATTATCCCCATATTCCAGTTGAGGCAACTGAGGCAGATAGAGGTTATGGGACTTATTCAAGGCCATATAGCTAGTGAGTGTCTGAGGCTGTGTTTGAATTCAGGTTTCCCTGACTCCAGGTCCACTGACTTGGACAAGAATGACCTAAAAGCCAGCTTTAGTCCTCCTGTCTCTTTGGGAAAGGTGCTTTTTGTCTCAGCCTGGGGTGCTTCCGTCCTCACTTACTCTCAGAGCATTTTTCCTTCTCCTGTATTTCCCTTGTGGATGCTAGTGAGGGAGCTGGAAAGAGCATCTTAGATATGGGGCTTTCCCTCTTTCTTCTGGAGAATGGCCAGCTCCCCACAGGTCAGACTGGGAATAGTGCTAAGAATTATCAGATTTAGAGCTAAAAGAGATCTTAAAAATTTTCTAGTCCAGGGATTCCTCAGCTTTTGGGGGTCATAGGCTCCCCTTTGGCCTAAGGTGAAGCCTATGAGCTCCTTTGTGGAAGATTGGTTTTAAGTGCATAAAATAAAGTAGTAGGATTCTGAAGGAATCTAATTATATTGAAATAAAGGTGCCAGTATTTCCCATCCAAATTCACAGACCTGCTAAAATCTACCTACAAGTTAAGAACTCCTGTTGTCTTAACGCCCTTATCCAAAGAGATGAACATCTGGCCCATGGTGGCTGGGTAGGTAAGGGCCACAGTCAGGATTCAAATTCAGATTTTTTTATCTATTGAGCCTACATCGGGAGCCAACCCAACCAAAGCAGCGGTCCCTGTGTTTGCCAGGCCTACCACTGCTTCTCTCTTCCCTCTAAGAAGAAATTCAAAATGGTGGCAGGGGTGGGGTGAGGATGGTAGTGGCCCCAAACCAGGGGGAGGTAAGGAATACTCTTCCCTGAGGGCTGAATTCTGAGTAGGTTTTTCCCTCAGGGTTATATAGCAGACTCAAGGCAGTACAAAGCTCCCAGAGCTGGCTCAGGCTCTGACACCATGGCAACACAGAGAGACCAGGCCTGGTGCCCAGGAGAGGCTGTGACGGATGGTGTGAGCTGGCAGAAGTTTGACAGCTCCCGTGAGCAGGCCTGACCAGGCCCTAGACAGACTCCTCAAGGCTATAAAGGGCCCGGAAGTTTTGGAAATCTCTGGAAATCCTCCAGGGGCTATCCTGGGGATAATGAAACATCTTGTCAGAGCCACCTGCAAACAGCTTAGGTCTCTAGGCTCAGAGCCAGCCCTAAATAACCCGAAGTCTGTAGTAGGACTACAATTCTTGAACTTAACAGCCAGGCTTGAGTTTAACATCTAGAATTTAACTAGCCTCAGGTGAACAAGGCTTTGTCCCAGGGCACTGACTTTGGGGGTGGGGTGGGGTTGGAATACTTTCTCCCAAGGAGACTGAGTGCTGCCTTTTCTTCTACCTCCATCCCTGCATTTCACTTCGAATTCATTCATGGTCCTGGGTAGCACAGCTAGCTTCTGGCAACTACCCCTAGCATGCTATTGCTCTGGTCCCAGACCATCCCCCCTCTTGTGTGCACTGAAGACCTGCTGTAGCAGTGCTGGAGTTCCTGTTCTACCTGATGGATATGACATATAAACAGAAAAGCACACACTTGATTATGTGAGGAGGAGGAAAGAGAATGTTCCCAACTAAGGGGACCAGGATCAAGGAATTGGCTCCTTCCCTCAACTGATTTTGCCCCAAATGAAAAAATTCCTGGTAATAACTCTGGGGAGCTCCAAACCCCCCACCCCTCTCCAACAATAATAGTAAATTTAGCACATTTAGAAATCCTCCTAGCTCCAAGAATAACTGCTAGCTCTCTGGCATCCCTCAGCCCACACACAGCCAGTCTAGATGGGTCATCTCCCAGGAGGTTTTGGGGACCACTGTGTGTGTATGTCAGAGACTCCCTTGGTGGCCTTTAGCCCTTCTGCTCCTTTTCTTGATTTCCTCAGTTCCTCAGGATCCAGAGCAGAGGAGGAAGAGAAGGAGGAGGAACTCATTTGGTCCACCTCTCAGAGAACTAGCCAGAGGCCCTGATTTCTTTCTTTCTAGCTCAGGCCCTGCTCCTCAGTTCCCCCCAGGGTCCTGGTCAGGTTTCCTGGGCCCAGGCTGCTCTCATTGTTCCTGAAAATAGGCCCAGGGGATTGGTTGGCTAATGATTTTTTCATGGCCGAGATCTCTCTTTCCTCCGTGGTTCCACTTACACTCGAGCTGGGCCAGCGCTTGTCTTCCTCAGCACTGGGTTGGTTTACTCGAGCTCCTGTGCTTGTGGTTTAGGGTGACACTCTCACTGGGCACACTTACTGGCACCAAGCCAGCGCTGGAATGCAGAAGCTGCTTGGAGGATTAGAAAGGCTGTTGCTATGGGAACGTGGGCTCCCCCAGAGAGGCTCCTAAAATTGGGCTGCCACTCTATGTTTCCATGAGCGTGGTCCCACGCTTAGGCACCCACGCAGAGGCAGCTGGAGTGTGCAGTGGGGAAAGGCACAGCATCTGAACCTTGCCAAGCAGTGGGTTTGGTTCTGCTTCTGTTACTTACTTGGTGTGTGACCTCAAGGGCCTCAGTTTCCTCATCTGTAAAATAGGGATACTTATAATATCTACCTCACAGGCTTATTGTGGGAATCAAATGAGCTAATGGATGTGAGGTGTATTATGAACTGTAACAGGCTATTAAGGAACATCTTGATATAGTGAACAGAGAGCCAACTTTGGAACCAGAAAGAACTGAGTTCACATCTCACCTTGTTCATGTGCCTCTATAGGACTCTGGGCACAGGTTGCATCTCTTTGTGTCATAAAAGACTCTCTAGAACTAAGTCATAAATGGGTTGTGATTAGCACCAATGGAGTTCCTGCATGACGTGTTGTTACCCTTAATTCCAAAATCACCCCTTAAAGAATGTAAAGACATATTGTTCTGTTACCCACAGATAGAGATAGAGACAAGGAGAGGGACTGAACCTGGGATTTCAACAGTACCCTGAACTCCTACAAAAGAAAATCCTTGCTGCAAATACAGGTGAGCATCTCCTCTGCAACTTATAGCCTAAGAGAGGAACCAAGAGCACGGACAAATTAAGCAGCTTTCCCAAGGTCACACAGTCACGGGTAAGGGGTACGCCCTGAATTCCGATCTTTGCTGGTTCTGAGGTTGATTCTTTATTCACTATGCCAAGTTGTCACACATAAAAATAAAAATAGTAGATGCAATTTATGTAGTTTTAAGATTTGCGAAGCACTTTATAGAAATTACTTAATTTGGTACACGCTCTTAGTGTCATGCTCAAGAACACGTGTACACATATTATATTTGTTGTGGTTGTTCAGTCCTTTTCAGTTGTTTCTTTGTGACCCCATTTGGGGTTTCCATGTGAAAGATACTGGAGTGGTTTGCCATTTCCTTCTGCAACTCATTTTACAGATGAGGAAACTGAGACAAACAGGGCTAAGTGACTTGCTCAAGGACACACAGCTAGTAAGTGTCTAAAGCTGCATTTGAGTTCACAAAGATGAGTCTTCCTGACTTCAGATCCTGCACTCCATCCACTGTGTCATCTAGCTGCCAGAACACATATTATATACCTATATACAAATATGCATGTGTAAGGGTACACATGTTGATGCCACACCATATTCTCTTGTATACCACTCTGTTCACTGGGATGCCCATATCATGTTTACATGTTCAGCAACTAACAGCTCTAACCCTAATGTCCTGTATGAATGTAGGTAGGGGACTTAGCCTCTCTGAGAGAAAGAGGGAGAAGTGTATTATAAACTGAAAACTATTAAGAAGCATCTTGATATAGTGAATAGAGAACCAGCTTCAGAAGAAGAACATTGAAGAACCCCTGAAGTCCCCTTCAGTTGTGGGATTCTGTGGTTCTACAATTCTGACTCACAATTAGTCAGTTGATTGATCCATAGATCTATCCATCACCAAGGATTATTAAATACCCACAATGTGCCAGGCAAAAGATGAAAACAAAACTATCCCTGACCTCAGAGATACTTCTTTCATCCTATAAGAGAGAGAAAATGTGTAGATAATTAAATCTATGTGAAATATAAATAAATAAGTATAAGGTAAAATTAACAACTGGGGGGATCAGGAAAGGCTTCATGTAGAAGGTGATACTTGAGAAGTTTTGAAAGAAACAAAGGATTGTCAGAGGAGAAGGTAAGGAGGGAGGACCTGTAAGGCACAGGAGACAGTCCTCAAAGGCACAGACTTGGAAGATGAAGGACCAGCAGAAAGGCCAGTTTGCCTGGACCACAGAATGCAGGAAGGAGATTAATATTCAAAGTATCCCAAAAGTCTTAGTGTAGTTGTAGGCTTTGAGCTTAGAACTCTGACTCTGATTTCCAGAACTCTACAGCCATCCCTAGCCCCTCTACTATTCTCCAGTCACATGCCTCAAACTGGCTATTGGATGCTTCAGATTATATATTCTGTAGGCATCTGAGTCTAATACCACTACTAGGTCTGTTTCCCAGAGAGATTAAAGAAAAAAGGGGAAAGGACCTATTTGTACAAAAATATTTATAGCAGCTCTTTTTGTGGTGGCAAAGAACTGGAAACTGAGGGGATGCCTATCAATTGGGGAATGGCTTGAGCAAGTTTGTGGCATATGATGGTAATGGAATACCATTGTGGTATAAGAAATGATGAGCAGGCAGACTTCAGAAGAACTTGGAAAGACTTGCATGAACTGATGCTGAGTGTGATGACTGATTTTGATAGACTTAGCTTTTCTCAGCAATGCAAGGATCTAAGACAACTCTAAAAGACTCATGATGAAAACTGCCATCCACATTCAGAGAAAGAAATATGGAGTCTGAATGCAGGCTGAAGCATACTATTTGCTCTTTTTTCTGTTTTGTTTTTTTCTTTCTCATGATTCCTCCCATTTGTTCTAATTCTTCTATATAACATGACTAATGTGAAAATGTTTAATTGGAATGTATACATAGAAATTATATCAGACTGCATGCCATCTTGGAGAGGGGGGAGGAGAGAAAGGGAGAGAAAATTTAAAACTTATGGAATGAATGCTGAAAATGAAAAATAAATTAATTTATAAAAGAAATAACAAGCAGGTAGATTTCACAAAGTCCTAAAAAGACTTATATGAACTGATGTGGAATGAAGTAAGCAGAACCAGGAGAACAGCGTACACAGTAAGAGCAATATTGTACAATGATTAACTGTGAATGACTCAGCCATTCTTAGCAATACAATCCAAGACAATCCCAAAGGACTCATGATGAAAAATGATATCCATCTCCAGAGAAAGAACTTGACAGAGACTGAATGCAGATCAAAGCATATTCTTTTTCACTTTTTTGGTCTGTTTTTTCTTTCACAACATGACTAATATGTTTTGCATGATTACACATGTCTAACACCGTGCTAGGGAGGAGGGAGAAGAAGGTGGGGAGACAATTTAGAACTCAAAATTTTTTTTTTAATGTTAAAAATTATTTTTCCATCTAATTGGGAAAAGATAAAGTATTTTTTTGAAAAACAAATGAGTCAAACAGGGGCTATTGGAAACACTAAGTATTTTTTTTTTTTGCCCCTAAGAAGCTTATAAACTCTTTATGAAAATGATGTGCATACAGAGGGACAACTAACAAATATGATAATATACAAAATGTACCAAAGCATGATTTGCGCCCAGTTAGATATAGGATATGTATATGTGATAGAGGAATTGAGAAGAGGGAAAGCCTACTGGGCTGACTTGGTTAAGATTTGCTTGGTGGTCAGGCCAGAAGAGAAAGAAGTACATCTTTTTGCCCGCATTTCTTCCCTCTTTCTTCCAAACATGCCCAGATTTCCCTTTAAAATAACAACAACTCTTTACCCCTCCAGCTATCCTCATATATCTCTGTTCCTGTTCATACCCCAAATCCTACAGAAAGCTGTTTACACTCTTTGATACAACTCTCATCTCACTCATTTCTCAACCCTTGGCAATCTGGCTTTCTGTCTGTGGTCAACGTTGTCCTTAATTTATGTGTGGGGAGAGGGGAATGAAGGCTATAGTTGAGGAGGCTAGGCTTAGACCTGAGGAAATAAGGGTGGGATCCCTAACATTTCTTCTGCAGTTGCAGCCAGAGTCTCTTCTTCCTCCTTTCCCTTTCACCCCTGGTCCTTCTTCCTTCACCTTCTTTTTCAGCCTGGGCTGGTCCTTGAAAAGGGAGATAGGTTATTTGGCTTATTTGCTGCCTAGATCAGGGGAAAACTGCAAAAGAGATCATTCCTAAATTTGCCCTGCAAGGGATGATTTCCTGAGTTCCTGACCTGATGTGGAGGTAAAGGGTAGCAGTGTTTTATGTCTTTTAAAACTAAACATGGTATTCTTTTCAATTCTTGTGAATAGTAAAATTATTTTTATTTTATGGCCTGTAAATACTGTCTAAATCCCTGAGGCTCAATTGTTGGCCTGGGCCAGGGTTATGTGTGGCCTAAAATATTTGGTATAAGTCTGTGGGGGGATATTTTGCAATAATTTTGTGATTAAATTCTTAGCCTCCCCCCCTTTTTTTAAGCTAGTGAAAGAAGGGATCCCTGAGTGGTGGGATGGCCAGATAAAGGCTTCCAGTTTCCAGTGGTGAAAATGTTGTGGAAATATATGGGGACAACCTTTCACTGGAATAAAAAGAAATTTCTCATTCACTCTATGGTATTGGAGCTTGGTAGGGACAATAAAAATATATTCTCCAGTTCTGATTGATATCTTTGGAAAATTGGTATTGTCAAAGCAAAGGAGAGTAAAGATAAATTGCTCCCGTATATTAATCCATTAAAGGTAGAGGTGAAAGAACTTTTGATTTTTAAAGACCATGTCTTTGAAGGCAGAAGAAAGATTAATGAATGTAGTAATTAACCAAGTTTAAAAAAAACAGCAATGCAAGGGAGATAGGGACCAATAGGTGAAGAGGGGGAGCTTTGATCTTTGACCTAGAGGTTGCTTTGAAGAGTGTGTTCAATGCAGCTAAGATTAGAGTTATAAGAGAAGAAAACAGGGGATGGAATGGCCATGAGTGAAGGCAAACAGGTGGTGAGAGAGCCTCAGACTTCTATTACTAGTCCTTTCAACTTCCTAGGAGTGACTTCTTCTGTGGAAGAATGAGAGGATGTGTGACAGGGGTTTTTCACCCCCAAGGTACTCAGAAGAAATTTAAACAGTAAGCCAATGAATCATTAAAATAATAGCCAATGAGGCTGTGGTCTTATGGGGGGAAATCAGAGTATTTGTTAGCTGTAGAATGCCATTGGGCAGCTAGGTGGCACAGTACTGGGTCTAGAGTGAGGAAGAGTATCTTCCTGAATTCAAATCTGGCCTGAGGCACTTTACTAGCTGTGTGACCCTGGGCAAGTCATTAACCCTATTTGCCTCAGTTTCCTCATCTATAAAATGAGCTGTAGAAGGAAATGGCAAACCACTCCAGTATCTTTGCCAAGAAAACCCCAAATGGGGTCATGAAGAGTCGGACATGACTCAAGAAGAAAAATGTCATCAGGGCAAGAAGCACATCCTTATGCATTGGTTCCTTCCCTGATTACAGAGTTTATTTTATATTTTTGAATTGTGTCTGTCCTTCATTGCCTAAGAAGACCATGCCATCAGAGACATGATGACATGACTTGCACTTGACTTTGTTTGAGTGAGGGAGGCCTGGGCAGGTCACCAGCCTCACTTCTCCTCCAGAGCCATCTGAATCCAGTGACCAGATATTCATCAGGATGACTGGAGATGGCCCAGGATGCGCTGGGATACCTTGGCGCCTTTAGGCCAAGGTCTATGCAGGTACTCACTTAGGATGAGGTAAACACCCATTCATTGAATAGGCCTGTTTAAGGGGTAGCGGGGGCATGACCCCTTTAATGAGGTCAAGAAAAACAAAGACATCAGGCTGGGAGGGAAACAGCAAGTTACTATTGATAATCCTTCTTTAGCCAGGCCTATTCAAGGAAAGGGGGTGAGGCTGAATCTTACCAAATAAGAAAAAATTGCTAGATGCCACAAGCAGGTCACTATCCTATCAGCTGACTCTATCTAATCTTTCCTAATTCTATCCTCTATGCAGAAAAACAATACAGGTCCAACTTGATTGGTAAATTTCTTTTCCCTGGCATGGACAACTCCTTCCTAAAAAGGATTTGGGGGTCTAAGGGTTAAAACTATAAGGAGGTGTCTTTTTTTTTTCATGATATGCAGCAAATAGAAATGTTTACTCATAGTTGTGGTAAATGAGAACTTATTTAAGTCATTCAGTCAGTCGATAAACATTTATTGAGAATCTGCTATGTGCAGGATACCGTGCTAAGCTCTGGGTATACAAAGAAACACAAAAGATAGTTCCTGCCCTCAGAGATCTCACATAATGTTGTGAGATGTTGTCACATACAACCCTAACCCTAAATCCTCTATATACTATGTACAAACTACGCACAAACAATCTTTATACAGGATAAATAAGAAGTAACCAACAGAAGGTAGGTACTAAAAAGCATTGGGAAAGGATTTCTACATTCCTGTAGAAGGTAAGATTCTAGCTGGGAAAAAGGGGGATCCTTTAGTTGACCAGGCTATTATTTGAATCCCTGCATAAAGAGGAAGAGGTTAACCCTTTAGTAGAAGCCTCTAAAAGGGTCCAAATTTGGCACCATCCCTCAGAGAAGGCTTCTAGGGAAATGAGGTTTTGACTTGTGAGTTGGAGAATAAAGGGGTAGTGGTACAAGATGAGTCCTGGAATTAGCTTAGGTCCTGGGAAAGATTGAATACAAGAGTTCTATGATCCCTTAGCTAGATCAGAACATGACTCAGACCTGTGATGGGGACTTTTAAAAAAATTCTCTCCAAATTATCTCCCTGTCCTCTCCTTGAGGAGTCAAGCAATTTGAAATTGATCATATATGTAAACTTATGGAAAGCATTATTTTTTTGAAGAGGCAACTGGGCTGAAGTGACTTGACCAGCTAGACCACAGCTAATAAGTATCTGAGGCTAGATTTGAACTCAGGTCCTCCTGATTCCAGTGCTCTATCCACTGTGTCACCTAACTGCTCCTAAAACATTTATATATTAGCTACATTGCAAAACAAAACACACAAAAACTGAAACAATAAACATAAGGAAAGTTTTTAAAAAGTATTCTTCGATCTACACTATTCCTCAGTTGTTTTTCTGGAGGTGGGTAGCATTTTTCATCATGAGTCCTTTGGAATTGTCTTGGATCATTGTCTTGAGTCTTTGTGTTTCAGAATAGTCTTTCAGAATTGATCATCCTTACAATATTGCTGTCATTCTGTACAGTGTTCTCCTGATTCTGCTTACTTCACTTTGCATCAGTTCATACAAGTCTTTCAAGGTTTTTCTGAAACCTTTGTGTTTGTCATTTCTTATAGCAAATAGTTTTTGTTTAGTTGTTAGTTGTGTCAACACTTCATGACCTCATTTGAGGTTTTCTTAGCAAAGATATTGGAATACTTTGCCATTTCCTTCTCCAGCTCATTTTTACAGATGAGGAAACTGAGGCAAAAATGACTTTCCCAGAGCCACACAGCTAGAACCTGAGACCAGATTTGAACTCAGGTCCTCTTGATTCCAGGACTGGCACTCCACCTACTGCCCTCCACAGCTGCCCATAGCAAAATAGTATTACATCAAAATCATATACCACAACTTGTTTATCTATTCACTAATTGATGGGTATCCTCTGATTTTCCAATTCTTTGCCACCACAGAAAGAGGTTCTATAAATATTTTGATATAAATAGGTCCTTTTTTCTTTCTTTGATCTCTTTGTGATACAGACCTACTAGTGGTATTGCTGGATAAAAGGGTATGTACAGTTTTATAGCCCTTTGGGCATAGTTCCAAATTGTTGGCCAGAATGATTAGACTAGTTTATAACTCCACCAGAATTGCATTAGTATCCCAATTTTTCCATTCCCAAATGCTCTCCAGCATTTGTCAGTTTCCTTTCTGTCATGATAGCCAGTCTGGTAGGTGTGAGGTGGTATCTCAGGGTTGTTTTAATTTGCATTGCTCTAATCAGTGGTGCTTTGGAGCATTTTTATGTGATTATTGATAGCTTTGATTTCTTCTTCTGAAAACAGCTTGTTCATATCCTTTGACTATCAACGGCTCAATGGCTCTTATTTTTATAAACTTGGCTCAGTTCCCTATATATTTGAGAAATGAGGCCGTTATCAGAGAAACTTGCTATATATTTGTATTACCAAGGCAATATTCATGGCACCAACGATAACTATGAATATGGTGGTGTAGTTCTGAATCACAGAGTATAACAGACTCTCTGGATAAAAGGTAAAAGGAAAACATTTATTAAGATACCAGAAAGTCAGATCCCAACACCAGAAAACCAAATCTGTCATAATAACCAAGAAATCAATACTCATTAGCACTGCAGAGGACAAAGCCATTCCCAAGCCTCTCCTCCCCCCCACCCCCCCGGGATTTTCCCACAAACAAACACTCATAAGCCTGCTTGCCCATGTCCTCTCTTCCCTCTGCTCTAACTGCTCTTACCAACTTCCTCCCAGGTCTGCTCCACCCTTCCTGTTCCACCCATTTAGCAAGCTCTTCCCACCATATGTGACTTAGGCTTCCATATAATTTAAGCAGGTCACATGGGCATATTAATGAATGGGAAAATCTTCCCATTTAAATGACCATTACAACATTTCCCCTCCAGGTTTCAATTTTCCTTCTAATTTTGGCTGCATTAGTTTTATTTGTGCAAAACCTTTTTAATTTCATGTAATCAAAATTATCTGTTCTGCTTCTAGTGATGTTCTCTATCTCTTGTCGGTCCATAAATTCTTCCCTTATCCACAGAACTGACAAGTATATTTTCCCATGCTTCTTGATGTGATGGAGGCTTGTGATGGCAGTGGAAATACTTTCATTTATATTGTAGGTGTTGCTCAGGACCATCATAACCTTAAAAGACCTATAATGAACTGGCACGATCTCTATTTTTTTTTTTAGAATATTGTTGATATTGTTTGGGGTTTTTATTATTTGTAACAATCTCCTCTGCTTGCTAAGGTCGTTTGATATTCTTTTAGTAGTGGAAGATGCCCTAGAAAATGTTTTGAACCTTTCCACCAAGGAATGGGATATAGCAGGAGCTACGCTTGTTTTAGGTAGGTAGGCTATCATAGAGAAGGGACAGCTAGGCTGCTCTTCCTATGTAGCACTGAAAATAAATCCTGTCTATGCTCCTTCCATGGCTGGAACCTTTCTCTCCTTTCTTTTGTCCCTAACCCCTTTTATCCCTAGCCTCTCCCTTTTCCTTCATCAGTAGCTCCACCCAGTACTCTATATTTTGGGTAGTGACTCAAGTAGCAAGTAGATTGGGCTGATCCTTCAAGGGAAGCAGGAGGCAGGGGTCATCTGGCTGCTCTGACGCCCAGCCTAGGTGGGAATTTCATCAGAGACTGTATCTAAGGTCCTACTGCCTGCAGGGAACATTTTTCTGATCTGGTGACTATGAAGCTTTTAAATTAGAAACTTTATTCTTTTAATTTTACTATTCTTAAAGGACAAGTATGACTACATCACTCCCTTGATCAATAAACTTCAATGATTTTCTATTACCTCCTCTGTTTGGATTTTAAGTCCTTTACAACCTGGCTTCAAATGCATTCCAAGCTTGGGACATGGCCTATCATATCATGTCCAGAAAGCCTATTTTCCTGGAACTTTGAGTATATAAAGGAGAATGAAAACTCAACAAACTGAAAAGGTAGATTGAGGCCAGAATGTGAAGGACTTTAAAAGTCAGAGAAGTTTGTACTTTACCCCAGATGCAATAGGAAGCTACAATACTTCTTGAATAGGTAAGCCAGGCCCTGTCAAACCTATACTTTAGGAATGTCACTTTGGCAACTGTGAAGGATGAAACTTGGGGAGGAGAGAGACAGGAGGCTAGGAGACCAGTTAGGAGGCTATTGTAGTAATTCAGGAAAAACAAGGTGGTGTCCTGAACTAGGTCAGTGGCTATTTGAGTAGAGAAAACAGGACAGATGTGAGGCAAAAATGATAATGCTTTTATAACTGTTATATCTGAGATAAGAGAGAAGAAGCAGTCAAAGATGAGTCCAAGGTTATAAGCCCATGTGACTGAATGGTGGTGCCCTGAACTGAAACACAGAAATTAGAGGAAAGGATTTTATGGGAAAGATCAAGGTTTTTTTGACATCAGTCAATCAGTGGACATTTATTAAATGTCTACCACACTCCATGCACCAATGGAGAGTTCCATACTCTGCTAAGAAGGGAGAGAAATGCATTCTCACATTTCCTCGTCAGGGCCAGATTTGTCATTATAATCATACAAGTTTCAATTTTGATTTTTTTCTTTCCATTTATATTCTTGTATTCATTCTGTATGTTGTTTTTCTGGTTCTTATTTCATTTCTTATCAGTTCATGTAAGTCTTTCCACATGTCTCTGTCCATGTGTCTTCCTATTTATCATTTATTACAGCATAGCAATACTCTGTTATATCATATGTTACAGTTCATTTAGTCATTTCCCAATTGAAAGGCAACTACTTTGCTTCCAGTTTTTTTGTACCATAAAAAGTGCTATAAATATTTTCATATAAATGAGACTTTTCTGTCTTTGACTTCCTTGGCATATATGCTTAATAATGGGATCTCTGGGTCAAAGGGTATGAACTGTCTATAGACTAGAAAATTTTTAAGATCCCTCCCAGGCTTACAACCTAGAATTGCTATTTTTTCTCCTTTTGTTTTTTTCATTCTTTGTCATAAGGACTGGGTCTCTAGGTAAGGTTAAGGGAGGGATATGTTGGACAATAAAAGGGATGTAAAAAAAATCAATTAAAAATTTCAAAAATATTATCTAGCCCACTCTCATTTTACAGATGAGATAACCAAGGCCCATCATGGTCATATGATTTGCCCAAGATTATATAGGAAATAAGTGCTAGATTCCACATTTGAACTCTGGTCTTCTAACTTCCTAAAATGAACCTGGATAGACTTTGAGAGATAGTGGAGGACAAAAGAGCCTGGTGTACTATGGTTCACTGAGGTCACAAAGAATTGGACACAACTGAACAACTCAACAACAAACTTCTAACTCTAACTTCAGTGTTCTTTCTTAGAGATAGGTAGAGGGAACAGAAGACAGAGCACTGGGCCTGGAGTCAGGAGCCCCTGAGTTCAAATCCAGTTTCAGACGCTTACTAGCTGTGTGAACCTGGACAAATCCCTTAACCTGTCTGCCTTGGTTTCATCGTCTGTACATTAAGGACATAAAAGTACTTACCTCCTGGGGTTGTTTTGAGGATCAAATGAGATGTTTTATAAAAGCACTTAGCACAGCCTAGCTGGTGGCAGATGCTTAATAAATGCTTGTTTTCTTCCTTTCTTTCCTTCCTTTTCACTTTAGCACTTTGCCTCCCTAAAATACTAAGCTCTCTGAGAGGTTGTGAGTTCCCTTCTCCGTCAAACAGCTAGAAAGCATCAGTCAGGTCTTCAGATCCAGGACTTTTCCCATGATGCTGTGGATGCTTCCATTCCCAAGGGAATGACCTTAGTTCAAGCTCTCCTCCCATGTCTGGATCACACCAATGGTGTTCTTCTAACTCATCTATCTTCTTCTGTTTTTACTTTCTTCAGGTCAGCCTTGGCTGGCAGAGCAAAACACATCCCTGATCACCTTGTCCCTCCCTTAAAAAGCCCCCTTTACTAGCTCCTCCTTATCTATTGAATGAAATCCAAGGTACTTCATCATTTCTCTCCAACCTCAAGATCACAAACTCAGAGGATCGTAGATCATAGGGGCAGACCTGGAAGGAAGCTCAGAAGAGATGTGTTACCGGAATCCTATACTCTAGCACACTAGTCTCCTTCATATTCTCCACACATCCCCTGTTCATTTTCTCCTTTATACTTAAAAAAAAATTGTTGCTTTTCTTCTTTTTATTAATATATTTTTATTTTATATCATCTTTATTTCCAAATACAACTCTCTTTACAGTTCTCCCCAGAAAGCCATCTTTTGTAAGGGGAAGAAGGAGAGGAAGGAAGAAAGGGAGAAAAGAGAGAAGGAAGGAAGTAGAAGAGAAAGAAGGGAGGGAAGAAAAGGAGGGAAAGAAGGGAGGAGAGAAGGAAAGGAGGGAAGAAGAGAAGGAAAAAGAAGGGAGAGAGGGAGGAAAGAAGGAAGAAAAGGAGAGAAGGGAGGGAGGATGGGAAGAAAAAAAGAAGGAAGGAGAGAAGGAGAAAGGGAGGGAGAAAGCATTTCAGCAAAACTAATGAAAATATCAAAGGACTCTGAGAGTTTATGCAATATTCCATACCTATAGCCCCTATCACTGCCAAGAAAAGTGGGAGTTGCATTTTCTCTTTTTTTTTAAGGGACTCAGCTTAGTTATTATAATTGCACAAGATTCAGTTTGGGGTTTTAGTTGTTTTCATTTTTGTTGTCATTGTGCATATTATTTTCCCAGTTCTACTGACAAATAGGGATTCCAGGTCTTGCTCTGAATGTATCCTAATTCTATCCTATAGGTACCTCTGCTCCAGGGGTGGGGTGGGGAAGTGGCAGATGGGACAGTGGGGAGATAGAATGGGTACTCTGCATCTTTCTCTCTACCTCTTTGCACCAAGAAAAAGACATTAGGGAACCCTGAGAAAAAAGAAGGAAAGTAGTAGCAGTGAGAACCATAAAAGCAGAGATTCTTAACCTAAGGTTCATAGACTTTGAAGAAATATTTTGATAACTGTTTTTCAATATGGTTACTTTTTAAATATTTTGTATTTTATTTTATGCATTTAAAAACATTATTTGGAGAAAGGCCCCACAGACCTACCAAAGGGCAGCTAAGTGGCACAGTGGACAGAGAACTGGGCTTAAGGTCAGGAAGAGCTGAGTTCAAATCCAGTCGCAGACACTTTCTAGCTGTGTGACCCTGGGAAAGTCATTTACTCTCTCTCTACATCAGTTTTCTTAACTGTAAAATGGGGATAATTGTACCAGTCTCACAGGATTGTTGTGAGGATCAAATGAGATAATATTTATAAAACCCTTAACACAGTAGGCATTGTAAAAATGCTTACTTGCTTTCCCCTCCCATGGTGGACAAAAAGTTAAGTTAAATGCTGCCTTAAGAAAAGGTGATGGATCCAGGACTTAGCCTGGGTGATGCCAAAGAAAAGAGACATCACTGAGGGAAGGGGAAGTGAGGAGTGGGCCATGCCTCTCCCCCCACCTAGCCTGCAACTTGATAAATGTTGTCCCTTTTCTTAATCCTGAATGCCCTCCCCTTGTCTCTGTCTTTACCTGTAGATTTCTATTCATCTTTTCAGTCAACATTCAACAAAAAGGCAAAGACTGTGTGCAGCAGATATGGAGAGAACCCCAGTCCCTTACTAGGGTTCTCTTCTCTCTTTACCCATCTTCCAATTGCTTGCCATATTTATTTTCCTAAAACACAGATCTGACCATGATATTTCACTCCTTAAAATCTTCATTAATTCTCCATAGCCTCTGTGATAAAATACAAAATCTTCAGCCTGGAATTTAAAGTTGGTCTTCCACAATTCAGTTTCATTTTCTATTCTTCTTCATTTTTTCCTCATTTTAATCCAATCAGACTATGTACTTGATATTCCTGAGAAACCTGATATCCACCTCCCATCTATGACAGTGTTTTTCATATCTGATAGACACTCCCTCCTCACCTCTTAGAATCTCTAGCTCTCTTCAAAGTACAATTCAGGAGCTGCCTTCTATCCTTTAAAAAGTTATTTTTATTTATTTAGTTAAATGTTTCCCAATTACATGCAAAAAAATTTTAAAAATCATTTTTTAAAAATTTGAGTTCCACTCAGAGTTTTAGGAACAGGTGTTGAGAATTGTTTTTGCATTCAACTGGGAAATAAGAAATACAGGTAACGGGTATAGAAATTTATCTTGCTCTACAGGACAAAAGAGAAGATGGGGATAAGGGAAGGGAAGGGTGTGATAGAAGGGAGGGCAGACTGGTGGAAGGGGCAATCAGAATGATCAGCATTTTGGAGTGGGGGGAGGGGAGAGATGAGGAGAAAATTTGGAACTCAAAGTTTTGTGGAAATGAAAGTTGAAAACTTAAATAAATAAACAAAAAAAGAGAGGGAAGGAAGGAGAGGGAGAGAGAAAAGGAGACAGAGAGATGGATGGAGAGAGTCATTAAAGGAATTTGTTTTTCTTGACTATAAAAAAAATTGAGTTCCAAATTCTCTCTCACCTCTCCTCTTCCTTGAGAAGACAATTTCAATTTTACATGAGGTCATGTAAAACAATTCCATATTAGCCATCTTGCAAAAGAAAATGCACATAAAATAAAACAATAAAAATAAAGAAAGTTTTAAAAAGTATGCTTTACCTTGTATTCTAGAGTTCATCAGTTCTCTCTCTGGAGGTAAATAGCATTTTTCATAATGGGTCTTTTGGAATTATCTTGATCAGAATAGCTAATACTTTCATAGTTGGTCATCATTACAATGGTGCTGTTACTGTGTTCAATGTTCTCCAGGTTCTGTTCACTTCACTTTGCATCAGTTCATATAAGTCTTCCTTGGTTTTTCCTGAGACTATCTTGCTAATCATTTCTTATAGTACAACTTTTCCATCACATGTCCCAGCCATGTTTCAATTGACAGACATCCTTTCAATTTCCAATTCTTTGTCACTACAAAAAGAGCTGCTATAAATATTTTGGTGCAAATGGGTCCTTTCTCCTTTTCTTTGAGCTCATTGGGATGCAGACTTTGTAGTGATATTGCTGGATCAAAGGGTATGTACAGTTTTATGGCCCTTTGGGTTTAATTCCAAATTGTTCTTCAGAATGGTTGGACTAGTTCACCACTCTACCAATAATACATTAAAGTCCCTATTTTTCCACATTCTCCCCAGAATTTGTCATTTTTTTTCTATTATTATTAACCAATCTGATGTGTGTGAAGTGGTTTCTCAGAGTTGTTTTTATTTGCATTTTTCTAATCAGTGGTGATTTAGAGCATTTTTATATGACTATTGATAGCTTCAATTTCTTCTTCTGAAATTGCCTGTTCATATCCTTTGACCATTTGTCAACTGAGGAATGGCTTTTATTTTTATAAATTTGGTTCATTTCCCTATATATCTAAGAAATAAGCTGCCTCCTACACTAAGCCTTTCCTGGTTCCCCTCCAGTTCAAAAGATTGTAGATAATGACCATAGATTTAAAGTTGGAAGGGATCTTTGAGTCTAATCCCCTCATTTTATAGAGGAAGAGATAGGCCTAGAGACTTGCCCAATATAACATGGAAAGGAGAAGAGTTGAGATTAGAACCCAGGTTCTGTGACTCTAGACCCATCATACTATCCTATCCTCTCTCTTTAAAAATATTTTACACATACTTTGGATTTACTTATTTGAGTCCATATCCATCTATTTCCCCCAAAAATTTAAGTTCCCTAAGGTCAAGGAATATTTCATTTTTGTCTTTGTTTTTTCCAGTGCCCAGCACAGTGATTGATACACGCTAGTTTCTTAATAACTACTTGTTGAATTAAATTGAATAAGAACTCAGATCCCTAGAGACACTACTTGAATTCTTTTCTCAAATTCTGTGAATGGTTTCCTGCCTCCCCCACGACTTCCAATTAGTTGAAGGTGAGGCAATTCAAAGAGCCCTAAATGCCAAGTCCACTCTGATTCAGGCCTGAGCGAATCAGCCGAAAGTTCTTATCTCACCTAGCAGCACCAGGGGAATGTCCCTACATCGCTAAATCTCTAAGCACAAGCGCAGATCCTGGAAACTTGTCAGTATCCAGACCCTCTGCTGCTCCTCCCACTTGATCCCACAGGGTTCCCCTTGGCTGGCCAACCCCAGCCCCTTCCCATAGGGGTGAAATCTTAAAGCTATCGTATATGCAAGGCTGAGACACCAGTGTACAGGAGCGATACAGTGCGCTGAAGCCAGCTGTGGGCCATAGACAAAGTTCACCTAGATTTTGTCAAAGCTTTTGATAAAAACCAACATTTGCCGTGCTATTCTTGTGGAAAAGATGTGGACTAGAACTGGAGTTTATTAGATTCTGAATTGGTTGAATTGTTACTGTTTGTCCTTCATTTTCAAAGAGGACCAATGAATGGACCGTACCCCAAGAGTATCTGTTTTTATTTATTTTTTATTAATTTTGAACCTAAATACAAAAAGATACAAACAAAAAGAACATGTCCATGTACACAGCACAACATAAAAAGAGAATTCAATATAAAACCATGTGTTTTCCATCTCACACTGTTTACTTTTTTAAACTATATAGCAAACGCTACTCATTACTTTCAAAGCTGCCCTGCTTTTCTGTGCTTCCTTATAAGTTTTTTTTATTCTCTGCTGTGCACTTTTTTCCCTCCCTTTTCCACCCTTCCCTAGCCATCAGATACAAATATGTATATATATATATAAAACCATATTATACATACTTCTTCCTATTAGTTCTTTCTCTGAAGGTAGATTAAAGAGTAGTCTTGTGGGACAGCTTTGAAGGAAACTTCTTTAGCCCTCTGCTGCTTAACACTTTTATCGGTGGTTTGGATAAAAATATAGAAGAATGAAAAAACATTCATTAAGCACTTATGATATGCAGCCTTATCCAAACTGTAGACAACACAAAACTAGAAACTTGGGGTTGAATCTAATGAAATGAAATTTAATAAGTATATGTTTTTTAAAAATTGTTTTCACAAATGCAAGGTGAGGATGACATGGCTAGACAGAAGTTCCTCTAAAATAAGGGTTCTCAACTTTCTTGTGTCATGGATCCTTTTGGTAGTCCGGTGAAACCTCTGGACCCCCTTCTCAGAGAAAGTGTTTTTAAGGGGCAGCTAGGTGGGGCAGAAGAGCACTGACCCTGGAGTCAGGAGGATCTGAGCACAAATTCTGCCTCACACACCTTACTACCTGTGTGACCCTGGGCAAGTTACTTAACTTGTTTGCTTCGGTTTCCTCATCTGTAAAATGAGCTAGAGAAGGAAATGGCAAACCACTCCAGAATCTTTGCCAAGAAAACCCCAAATGGGTAACAAAGAGTCAGACACAACTAAAAAATGCCTGAAATTCTGTATAGCCTCAGATAGCAGAAGTAGGAGCAATGGTGGGAAATCACAAAAGAAGCAAATTAAAATCTAGATAGAAGGGGAGGGGGAAACTTTCAGTAAGAATTAGAGTCATCCCAGCACTTTTTTGTGGTAGCAGATTAGGGAAGGACTAAATACAGGATATATACATATTCACATACACCATTCATATACTATATGAATATATATGAATGCATGCATGTATTTGTATGTATAAACACATGTAAATTCACACAGTATATGCATGCCATACATCCATGTACCCTAAGAAATTATAATTTTCTTTCACTTTATTGCTTTTTTGGGCAACATGGCTAATGTGAAAATGTTTTGCACAACTTCATGTGTGTAATGGGCATATTTCTTGCTTCTCAATGGGTTCAGGAGGAGTGAAGGTAGGGAGAGAATTTGAATCTGAAAATAAAAATTAATAAAAAAGAAAATTTGAAGAATTCAGAGGCAAATACAGATTTATATGAACTGATGCAGAGTGAAACAGCAGAACCAAGAAAATAATAGTATAACAATGTAAATGAAAAGAATCACAAAAAAGAAACCAAACAATTAAATAATTATGATGACAAAGCTTAGGCCCTGAGAAGAGCTGAGAAAATACTTCATTGCAGACCTGGGTGTGAAATATTGCATATCCAATCAGATGTGGTCAATGTATCAGTTTTGCTGACTTTTTTCCTTTTTTTTTCCTTTTTCACCTTGCTAAAAGGAAAGGCTGCATCCCTAGGTGGGAGAGGTAAGGAGGTATCTATTTAAGTGTAGTGGATAGAGAGCTTTCCTTATTCTTGACACATATGGGCAAGGGCATCGAGTTTTCAGTGTTCTAGCTCTTCACTCTCTTACACTTGCAGGGAAGATGTTATTCTGCATTGGTAGAGGAAGTTCGCTCTTCTGGGAGCTCCCTATACTAATTACATCGTAACTCCAATCCCCATCTATAAAAACAAAAAGCATCAATTTAAAACAACAACTATTAGGGCTATCCCAGAGGGACATGGGCTGCCTCTGGAGGTATGGAGTTCCCCTCACTGGAGATCTTTGAGGAGAGGCTGGAGGGTCATTTGTCTGATCTTCCATAGAGGGGATTCTTGCTCAGGTGTGGATTAGAAGACTAGCTTCCTCCTGAGATCCAGCTATTCTGGGAACTCTCCAGCCAGGCCTGCCTTATGGTATGGGATGGACCCACCTGGTGGCTCACCTGGGGAATGACAGGACACCTCCGCCCACCTCCCAGTTTTCCTCTGTGGTTTGATTGCTCCCTCTCTCCCTCGGCTTTCAAAGGAAACTCAGCCTATACTAGGGGACTTAAGAGCCCTTCAGGGTGGGTATTTCACGTTAAAGGTTTAGTCATTGTGATTCCTTCCCCACCCATATCCCAGACCCCAAATTTATAAGGTTACAAGTCACTGGGCATATCATTTCCAGAAGACCAGGAACAGCTACTCCTTTCTTCTTTGCCCTTAAAAGGTTAAAAAAAAAGTTTGTTTTCATGATTTCCCATGTAGGGACTAAGGAACAGGGTAGGGAGTAATGAGGGGATATGAGGTCATGCTAATTATCCATCTGTAAAATGGGGATAATAAACTTACTGTGCTCTGTTCCATGTGATAATGAATGCGAAAGCTCTGTCATAAAAACATTATTCTTATCATCCTCACTGTCATCCAAGGCACAACTTCTCTGCCAGCCCCATCCTACCATCTGACTACCCTCCCCTATAGAGAGACATAGCGGAATGGCTGGGAGCCCACTTACTGAGCTAGAGTCCTGGGAATGGGAGGGCCACCTCTCCAGCCCTGTCCTTCATTGCCCTGTTAACTTTCCAGGGCAGAAAACTCAAGATAGGACTGTGGGAAGGGTGTAGCAGGAGACTTTCCAGCTCCTAAAAGGCAGAAAGTGCAGGGGGAGGTGACTGAGTCATGGAATCCAAGGTGGGTGGGGCAGGGACCTGTCTCCCCATTCTCTGTTAACTGCCTGAGCCCAGCCCTCCAGATACCAAGATGCCAATCTCCTAAGGCAAATATTGAAGGGGGAGGCTGTGACAGAAAAAATGTAGTTGAAGAAGGTAAACTCTCATATTTGTTTACTCAGGGCTAATAATTGGCCTTCTCTCCACACCCTCTGGGGCTAGAACAGCTTTGGACTGGAGATCTCAGTCTCTAGCCCTGTCTCCCACCTTGTCCTCAGGAGTCCTGGTATCTGGAAGGAGAGTCCTGACTGCCTGAGGCAGTTTTTGCCTCTCTTGGTGTCTTTCCCCAGCTCAAATTAGCTTTAAACTGCAAGCCGTTGGTTTTTGCCTCCCATCTCTCCCCTACTCTCCTTTCTCCTCCCCAATTTTCCTTCTTTTTGGCATAAATACCCCAGGCTACTAACAGTAGTAGTAGCCTCAGGGAAAGACTGGGAACCCAGTACAAGGATGGGGATGGGTGACGATGAGAGGACCACAGATGGACTAGTGGGGACATCAAGGTGGCACCAAGCTCCTGTCTTCTCTAGGGTGCTCAGTCCTCTAGGGTCACATAACTGACTCAAGATAGTTCAGGAAGAGAAGAGGGCTACTGTTGTCTTCTGTACAGTCACAGACATATCAGTGTGAACACACACATGCTCACTTACTGATGCAGTCTGTCTACTCAGAGGCACCCAGGTAGCCAGGGGATGTCAGAAGGCCTGCTTTCAGGCTGAGCCGTTCCTCTGATTAGGTAATAGGACTTGGACTAAGTCATTTAAACTCTCTGAGCCACAATTTTCTCATCCATAAAATGGAGATGGCTATATTGACTTAGTCTATCTTGAGTGAAATAAAATGGGTGAAAGTATTTTGTAAATTGCAAAACACTATGCAAATTAGCCATTCTGGGGCGCCTCCTGATGAGAGGGCCTTCTGAACAGGAGGCAAGCTGCCCAATTCCCACACAAGTACTCTAGCAAAACCCTACAGTTTGAACCAGACCTAATAATTATCAAGAGATCCAATGGCAAGTTATATTTTCACCCCAGAAGTGCATAAAAAGTTAACCAGAAATCCAAATCAACAGGAAAGGAAAGAAATTACACTGTGACAAGAGAGAATATAGCCTGCAAAGTTCTATTGTCCAGAGACACCAAGGGCTCCCTGAGAAAGCCCCAGGGTAAAGGACCTTAGAAATCCCAGGGAGTGGCAAGGGCTGACTAGTTCTGTGTCCCAGAGCTCAGGCTGGGATAACCTAAGCCTAAGGGCTCTGAGGATCTAACATTCTATCTTGAAATGACCCAAAGGACCCTGAGGATCCAGTGCTCTGTATCTCAAAGATCTAGAGAGAGCCTAACACCAGGAAGAAAAGGGTAGCTCAGGAACGCAGGGGACACAGGGCAAGATAAAGCAGGACTGACCAACCTATGAAAAAGTATAGCAGGAGGCAGAGTCTTGCCCTGGCACAAAACCCCAATTCCACAACTAAAGCTAAAGAGATGAGTAAATCAGAGAAAACAATGACCAATATTATAGAATTTTTTCCCTGTCTAACTCTACAACTATAGAAAAAAATAGATTTTCCATAAAGACTAAATGAATACCTAGAAAATACCAAAACCAAGTTTTTTGGAACCAAGTCAGAGCTTTTGTCTTTATATTACACCACCTAAAACACCTTCAAATAATTTTTTAATGAATACACATTGTCGAATAATCTTTCTCTCAGTCTCCTGGCTGGAGACACAACTAAGCAAAACCATTCTTAAAAGGATGGAACTGGAAGGAGAACAACTAACAGGCAAAAGGTATAAAATATCTGCAAAAAATTTAAAAACAGGTTCTTTTTACCATCAAGGACAGTGAAGCCACGATATCTAGAGTCTAAAATGAGTCTCAAATATTCTCCCAGTGGAAATGGCACTGAAGAAAACAAAGATGATAAAAGCAAGGAGACTTAGAGCCAGTGTCTACAAGGGAGGCATGCAGAGGAAATCGCATAATTCTGAGGGTATTACAAGAAGGATTTTCAATATACCAAAGGTAAGGAAAAAAAAAATCTTAGATTTTTTTGTTAACCAAAAAAAGTGATCCATGGGACATCAATAATTATCAACACATATGTTTAGTCAGCTAGGTGGCATAGTCGATAGAGTGCAAAGACTGGGATTAGGAAGACATCTTCATGAGTTCAAATCTGGTCTCAGACACTTACTAGCTGTGTGACCCTAGGCTGTTACTTAACCCAATTTGCCTCAGTTTCCTCATTTGTCAAATGAGCTGGAGAAGAAAATGGCAAACCACTCCAATATCTTTGCCAACTCCAAATAGGGTCACAAAGAGTCAGACATTACTGATACAACTGAACAACAATAGTAGAAATAATTGTTGTAAAAATACTCTCCCAAAACTTGGGACACATTTTCCCACAAGCAGGGGAAAATGGACTCATACATAAAAAGCAAACACAACAAAGAGGTAACTCACAGCTTCTGGTAGGATGATGTCCTTTTCTCTTTATGTCGAGTTTCCATGAAGTTCTTCGGAGATATGTATGGTTATGCTCTAGGACCCTTACAGAGTCCTGAAACTGTATTTTTCTCCTCACATCTAGTTTTTCATCTCTCAGCTCCCAGCCAGCCTCTCCAATGTTTGTGATGTGCATAGGATACACTCCCTTCCCCATTTCTCTCTCCCACCCCCAACTCCCAACCCAAGTAGTCTGCTTTCTCAGTGTGCTTCTGAAGATTGATTTCCAAAGCAGTTCCTGGGATGTTTCTACTAGAATCTCCTTCTCTTATATGCCTAGTTGTTGTTGTCCAATCATTTCAGTCACGTCTGACTCTTCATGACCCCTCTTGGGGTTTTGCTGGCAAGAACACTAAAGCAGTTTGCCATTTTCTTCTCCAGATCATTTGATAGATGAGGAGACTGGGGCAAACAGGGTTAAGTGACTTGCCCAGGATCACTTAGATAATAAGTGTCTACAGCCTGATTTGAACTCAGGTCTTCTTGCCTTCAGGTCTGGCCCTCTATCCACTGTACCACCTTAGCTGCCCCATAGGCCTAGGCCCACAGGCTTTGTCTAAGTTTTTCAACCAGTTCCACCACATTTCATCATCTGATTTTATCCAGTGGTTAGAGACCATCTAAACTTGATTAAATAGACCATACTTAGTTTATGTCTTTGATTAATTGATTTAACAAAATTCTCTAAGAATTGTTCCAGCCAATTTTATATGTTTGATTCTGTCACTCAGTGAAAAAGTCATTCTCATCTGATGATGCCTACCAGTGTCTTGTTTTTTTTTTTCACAAGAGAAAATATTCTGTTTCATTCTGTGATCCAGTTCCATAGTTCTTTCTCTGGATGCGGAAGGCATTTTGCCTCAAAAGTCCACTGGGAATATTTTAGGTCCTTGCACTGCTGTGAAGGGCTAAGTCTACCAGAAAAATTCCTTGCACACTGTGGTTGTTACTATGTACAAAGTTCTCATGGTTCTGCTCCTTTTACTTAGCATCAGTTCATATAAGTCCTTCCAGGCCTCTCTGAAGTCTTCCTGTTCATCATTTCTTATAACACAACAGTATCCCATTACATTCATATACCACAACTTGTTCAGCCATTCCCCAATTGATGGGCATCTCTTGATTTCCAGTTCTTGGCCACCACTAAGAGAGCTGCTATAAATATTTTTGTATACGTAGGACCCTTTCGCATTTTTATGATCTCTTGGGGATACAAACGATATTGCTGGGTCAAAGAGTATGCAAATTTTTGTAGCCCTCTGGGCCTATTTCCAAATTGCTTTCCAGAATGGTTGGATCAGCTCACAGCTCCACCAACACTGAATTAGTGTTCCAACTCTCCCACATCTTCTCCAACATTTATCATCTTCCTGTTATGTCATGTTAGCCAATCTGATAGGTGTGATGTGGTACCTCAGAGTTGTTTTGATTTGCATCTCTCTAATCAATAGTGATTTAGAGCATTTTTTTCATATGACTATAGATAGCTTTAATTTCTTCCTCTGAAAACTACCTGTTCATGTCCTTTGACCATTTATCACCTGGGGAATACAGCATCCTGTTAGTTATGATAATTACATTTGGGGTATGGGATACACCCCAGTTACACGTAATTGAAGTTCATCTACTAGTATAACTATCTTGAACAGATCTTGCACATGGACAGTGTTTTGGGTCCAGAAATGAACAGGAAAATAAGAGCAGATTGTCCTGCCTTTAGGAAGTTTTAAAGTCTTTTAAATGACTCCAAGACTCTTCCTGAAACTGAGGCCCATTTTTTTAATTACCAGAATTCTCCAAACAATGTTGTATGGCTATGATTCATGGTGACCAATAGTCTCTGAGGAATTATTGAGGCTCACCTAAGGAGCAAAGGAGAGGTGAATGGTGGGTATGAGTAGGCTACCACCCTTTATAAACAAAGAATTATGGAAAAGAAATGGTGTAAAAAATGACATCAAGAAAATGCATAAGCATAAAGTAATATGGTCTGGGCATGTGGCAAGAGAAAGGAATAAGGAATGAATAGCCTATGGGCTTCACTGGTACCTGTAAGATGTCAATAGAAATTGAAAAAGTCCCCAGCACAATGGGTCTTGTGTTTGCCTTCGTTGCAAAAGAAGACCATGCCATCAGACATGATGACATGACTTGCACCTGACTTTGTTTTGAGTGAGGGAGGGCAGTGCAGGTCACCAGCCTCACTTCTCCTCCAGAGCCATCTGAATCCAGTGACCAGATATTCATCAGTATGGCTGGAGATGACCCAGGATGCACTGGGAGACCTTGGGCCCTTTAGGCCAAGGTCTTTGCAAGTACTCATTTAGGGTGAGATAACACTCATTCATTGAATAGGACTGTTTAAAAAGTAGCCACGACATAGCCCCTTTAATGAGGCTAAGAAAAAGAAAGACCTCAAGCTGGGAGGGAAACAGCCACAGTTACTATTGATAATCACTCTGAAGCTAGGAGGGTCCAGAAGAGCCCTTAGGCAGGGGCCCATTGGTATCCCAGCTTCAGAGTGCAGTAGGTTTAAGGTTTTGGGAAAGGAAAAGACAGGACAGGGCAAGAAAGGGAAGGGAAGGGAAGGGAAGTCAACTGGGTATCTTTTGGCCACAATGGGTCTACTTTTATGAGAAGGACAGAAGACAAGAGTCCCATAGGATGGGCAAAAGATTTTGCCATAGATTTTGAGTCACCTCTTTCTCGACAAGACAGACTTACTTATCTCATGCCATGTCAAATTGCCTGTTGTAATGGGTCAGATCTGGCTAAAGCTAGGCTGGTAGTTCAGGTTTAAAACTGGAAAAAATGAAACACAAATAGGTCATTCAACAGTTAACAAAAGGAGGTTTACTTAGTCATCAAATGTAAAGGATACTTAACTACAATATAGCATTTCATTGGAGTGAAGGACATGAACTGACACCCCAAAATAACATATGCTACAAAGCTGAAAACCAGAATATTGAAGAACAGGGAGGAATTTGAATCATTCCTTCAAAAAAAAAAACCAAAACAACCTAGGTATGGTAATGGAATACTTTTGTGCTATAAGAATTGATGAGCTAGGCAGATTTCAGAAAACCCTAGAAAGAATTTCATGAACTAATGAGTAATAAAGTAAGCAGAACCAGGAGAACTTTGTACACAGTAATAGCAACATTGTGTGATGATCAACTGTGAATGACTTAGCTCTTCTCAGCAATACAATGATCAAAGACAATTCCAAAGGATTCATGATGAAAAATGCTATCCATATTCAGAGAAAGAACTAACTGATGAAGTTTGAATGCAGATCAAAGCATACTATTTTTATTTTCTTTAACTTTTTTGTATTTTCTTCCTTTTAGTCTTTTTCTTCTTTCACAACATAATTAATATGTTTTACATGATTTACATAAATATCCTATTTAAAATTTTTATCCTTTTAGGGAGGGGGCAGGTGAGAGAAGGAGGGAAAAAATTTGGAACTAAAATTATTTTTAAAAGAATGTTAAAAATTGTCTTTACATGTAATTTAAAAAATAAAATACTATTTAAAAAAACACCCAGATATGAGCAGGGTATTCAACTTATAAGCTAAGCAAACAGTAAAAAGTCAAATTTCAGATAATAAGGAAAGACTGAGAAATGAAATGTTTATTTTTGTGTGGCTAGGGTTGAACAAGGACACAAATATGTGTGAAGGTGAGTATTTTTGTTTGTTGTTTGATTTTCTTTAAATATATATAATATTGTGTGGGATGGCTCAGGTCCCTACATAAATCAATTACTCAGAGGCCTCTCAAAGTGATGACAGAAAGTTGATTTATTTGATTCTCGAGAAGCGGGGCAAACCTGTAGAAGTAGGAAAGCCGAAGACAAAGAAAAGGCAGTGATTTATATAGACTCTAACGCAAGTCCCTCCCCCACCACTGACCATTATTCTCATTAGCTGAGAATATGATCTTACATTCTAGACATGAAATCTAACCAATCCCTTTTGAAATGAAGACACTGAAGAATTAGGTAAACTTTATCCAATCATTGAGACCCTAATGTACTACACAGTTTTATATCCTTATATGGAATTATTCTGTTCTAAAAATATAGTAACTAACCTTGAGCCTCTCAGTCTTACCTCACCCCTGGGAGAAGAATTACAATCTGAGAAGTTTTCACTAAACCTATCCCACTCAATATGTTTTTATATCATACATTGACATTGAGAAGAATCTAATACATAAAAGGTATAATAAGAAAAATAAGGGACTTCTAGATAAGATGGCTGCTTGTATAGAAAGCAGACTATCAGTTCCCATGTTAAACCCTAGTTAAACCCTGAAGTTTGTACCAGACTGAAAAATGACCAAAAGAATCCAATGAGAAACCATAGTAAGCAACTTCTACCCTTGAACTACACAAAAGGTCAGTCAGAAGCATAAGGGGAGTAGAAAGGGGGACCATCTGTGCCAGCATGAGCAGAGGAGCCATCAACACATATGGCCTGCAAGATTTTCTGTCCAAAGGCAGCAGAATTGAGATCTCCCTGAGAAACCCCAAGGTGCTCAGAAAGATCCAGGGTGAGTACCTTAGAAACCTTGAGAATCAGCATAGTACCTCAGCACTCAAATCAATATTCATAAGGTCCATGGTCCCTAACACTGCGTCCTAAGATGCTAGACAGGAACCTGAAGATCCTAGCACTCTGAACCTCAAAGACACAAAGGGTCTAACCCCAAGAGGTGGAGTTCACAGCTGGAGCCTAAAGTACTCAGGGCAAGACAAAGTAGAGCCAACCACCCTACCCAAAAGTGAAGCATGGTGTGGAGCCTGAACTTGGCACAAAGCCCCAGATCAGGAATTAAAGCTGAAGAGAACAGTAAACCAAAAAAGACACAAATCAATATAAAAAATTATTGTAGGTCTAGAAATGACCAAAAATCCAGTCAAGAAGGAAGGAAATAAGTATTTCTTCAACATGTAATATGTACTAGGCATTGTGCTAAGGAGTTTACAGATATTATCTCAATAAATCCTTGCCACAACTCTGGAAAGTAGGTGCTATTTCTGTCCCTTCCCCCTTTTAACAGTTGAAGACACTGAGACAGACAGAAGTTAAATGACTTGCCTAAGGTCACACAGCTAAAAAGTATCTGAAGTCAGATTTGAACTTAGATTTTCTAGACCTAGCACCCCATACAATGTGCCACCTACCTGTTTCTGAAGGAGAAATTAGGTCTATGACCTTTGTAAGTAGAGTCTCAAAGAAAAAAAAAAAGATTTTCTATAATGAAGGAATCCCTAGAAGAAATTAAGCAAAAAAAAAAAAAAAAGAGATAAAAAACTACTCAAGTAAAGAATTGGAAGAAAAGCAAATTGCTGAAAAGAGAAGGTGATAAACTTTGCCCAAGAAATGGATTCCCTCAAAACTAGAATAGACCAAATAATTTAACAATTCCACGAGACAGGAAGAAATAGTAGAACAAAATGAAAAGTTGAGGGAAAAAAGAGAAAATGTAAGACATCTAATATCCAAAACAACTGACCTGAAAAACAAGTCAAGGAGAGATAATTGAAGAATCAGTGGACTCATTGAAAACCATTGTAAGGGTGGGGTTAAAACCATCCCAACCATATTTTAGCCTTCTTATGTTTCTTAGGTGAAAGCATGTCTTAATTAAGCAATCAATCATGGTCTTTGGACTGTGTGTGAAAAAATCTTTGAAAATTATTTGATGAGGTAAAATGAAATCACACAACAGGTCTATTGTAATTGAATGGGGAATTTTTTTTTTATACCTTCTGGGCACTATATAAAAACATCAAGGGAACTTGAGAAATTGTGGTTTTCCACTACACCACTGAGGAACAACCACTTGGGTCTCCTCTCCCCCTCCCTTTTGGCTGGAAGAGAACCTTTCAGATTCAAAAGGTCAGGAGGATATCAGGCTTCCCATCTTCCCATCAGTGTCCTTGCATTAGGTGCCACTACCTACATCTTCAGATGCCAAGGACAAAGACTCATCATGTTTAAGGCAGATATTCTTGAGTACCCCACAAATATGAAAAATCATAGCAATGAGATATGAATTGTCCCTTTTCCACATATGATCTCCAGATTTGAGCCCTCTTTCCCCTTGACTATATATGTACTTGTCAAAGAGTGAATCATAGACTTTTGGGAGGACATTTTGTACCAAATACTCTTATTGTTCCAGCTTAGTAAATATTCCCTTTCTAAGAGATATTTAATGTTAACTGACTAAATGCTTCTCAAATGACATTCTTAGGGGGAGGTATGCTGATGGGGACTTGAGTGGGTACCTTGAGATGGTACCCCAGAACCCTAAGGAGAACCATAGCTAGCCAAGGTCTGGGGAACCAAATCTTCAGAGGGGAGTGGGAGCTTGGATAAGCATACTTCAGAGTTTCAAGTATAAGCTATCCCATGATTTTTTTAAAAAAAGTCTGGACACTATATTTCAGTAAAACATAAATGAAAACTGCCTCCGTCTAGCAGAACCAGAGAGCAAGGGTAAAGACAGAAAAAGATCTACTGACCGTTTCCTTAAAAGTACCCCAAAAGGAAAAGTCCCAAGAGAATTATAGCCAAAATCTAAATTGCCATGTCAAAGAAAAAATGCTGTAAGCATTCAAAAAGAAAGAGTTCCAGTACCAAGGAATACAGTCAGGATCATACATGACCTGGAAACTAAAAATTAAAGGAGATCTTGGAATACAATATTCCCAAAAGCAAAAGATATATGTTTACAACCAAAAATAACTAACCCTGAAAAGCTGATTATAATCCTACAAGGGGAAAAAAATGACCATTTTTCTACCTCCACGATATTACTTGCATTTGACTCCTCTCTACTTATACAATACCACCTTATTTCCGACCCCCATCAGCTCTGAACTATTCTAATAACCTTCTAATTGGGCTTCCTGTCTCAAGTCTCTCCCCACTCCAATCCATTCTCCACGTAGATGCCAAATGATTTTCTCTAATACACATTTAACCATATCATTCCTCTCCTTAATAAATTCCCTAATACCTCTAGAATAAAAAATAAACTCCTTTTTTGGCCCCAACCTATCTTTCCAGCCTCATTCTACTTTGTTCCCACCATCTAGTCCAGTCACACTGGTCTTCTCTCTGTTCTTCACACACAGAACTCCATCTCCTGTCTGGCCATCTACCAGCCTGGCCTGCTTTCCCTCCAGACTTCCACCAGACAGAATCCTTCTTTTGCTTTAGGACGTAGCTCAAGCACCAATCTATGCCAAGCCAGTCCAGATTCCCCCAATTATATTTTCCCTCCTTCCCCAATTATTCTGTTTATATTTATGCTGCCTATACTTATATATGTATATGATGTCTCTCCAGGAGAATGAAACTCCTTGTAAATAGGGATTGTCTCTTTCTTCGTATTTATATCTCTAGCACCTAACCCAATACCTGATGACACATAGCAGGTGCTTGTTAAGTACTTGTTTATTAATTTATTGAGGTATTCAACCAAGTTCAAAGAAGAATTTTCACCTTGTTATCCCTTTACAAGGGACAAAAAAGTTTTTCTTGAAAAGACTAAAAATAAATTAGCAAGCTTAAAAAAGTACAAAAGAAAAAATACAGGAGAAATAAGGAAACTTCAAAGAAAAAGACCTGATAACAAAAACTAAGAGTTGATTTAAAAGACAAACAAATAACAAGCAGCAGTCATTAAATTTATTTAATATTGATTAGAAGACAGAAAACGTGTTCAGAGGTACAGAGCTGTCTGTCCTTCGTTCTTGAAGACGACCATGGCATCAGGAAGATGCTGCCATGGCTTGTGATGAATTAGATTTAAGTAAGACAGGGCTGTGCAAAGTCACCAGCCTCACTTTCTCCTCTGGAGCAATTTGGGTCCAGTGATAAACAGGATGACTGGAGATGGCTCTGATGCAACATGACTTTGGACTTTTTAAACTAAGGTCTCAGTTTGACTGAGGCAAGGCCCATTCAGTGATTAAGGCTAGGTAAGAAATGAGACAAAGAGACTCTTTAAATATAAATAAATACACACAGACATATGTAGTCAAAAAAAAATCAATCTGGGAGGGGAAGACCCTCAGGGCTTCCGGGCAGAACAGAAACAATTGCTATTTACATTCACTCATCATGGCCCTAACAATGACCACTAAGTGGGTCTTGGGCTGGAACCTATTGTTGGCCAATCAATGAGAGCTAGAGTGAATTGGGTTTAAGGAATGGTCCTTAAGAAAGAAATCTATCCTATAAACCCTAAGATACCTTGCTAGGTTTCAGCAATCATAAAGAAAAAAGAGGACGAGATCAGGTCTTTTTCAAAACTATGTCTTGGAGAAGAATTTTTAACCAAATAAGTAATAGAGGAGATCATAAAAGATATAATAGACGATTTTGACTACATAAAATTAAAAAGTTTTGGTACAACTATAATCGATGAAGACAGAATTAGAAGAGAAATCTAAGAGTAGGAACAATGTTTGCATTAACACATTTTTTTGAACCAGACCTATGACATATCAATGAAAATTGGCACAGTAGACTCCTAGGGAGTAGCTACCAATTCATACTGGCATCTGCTCTGTAACTTATAGTCTTATGGTATTGCCTGGGTCACTAAGACCCAGAGTGACTTAACCAAGGATCACACAGCCAATATACATCAGAGAAAGGAGTTGAACAGTGGTATTCTCTCTCCCTCTACTGCAATATGCTGATTTTCACCACTGATAAAAATCTGATAGCCAAATTATACATATATTCCATAAAGAGATAGGCAAATGGTCAATAGATAAAAATAGTTTTCAAAAAGAGATCTCCCAACTAAAAAATGATCAGATGAAAATGCTCCACAGGCTCCAAAGATGGCTACATGCTCCAAAGCACTAATAATAAGATAAATGCAAATTAAAATAACCCTGAGATCTTAACTCACTTGGTGAAAACTGTTAAAGATGGAAAATAATGGGAATAGTGCAGGGGTGGGGAACCTGTGGCCTTGAGACCACATGTGGTCCTCTAGGTCCTCAAGTGCGACCCTTTGACTGTGTTTGGATTCCACCCCTGGAATAGTCAATACCGTAAGAGCCATGAGAATATACATATATTGATGCACTCCTGGTGAATCTATTTAGTGATCCAATTGTTCTGGATTTCAAGTTTGGAATTACACAAGAAAAGTGATTTAACTGTCCATACTCTTTGACTCAGCAATCCTACCACAGGCAAGGAAGTCAAAGAAGGAAACAAAAGTCCAATATGTACCAAAATGTTCATGTCAGCAGCCTTTGCAGTAGAAGAAAACTAGAAACAAAGAGGGTGCCTATGGATCTATGAATAGCTGAAGAAAATGAAGGAATTTGAAAGTAATGGAATAGTATTATTCAGTAAGAAATATAAAATACAAAGAGAAATCAGGGAAGGTTTTATGAAATCATGCTGAATCAAATAAGCAGAACCAAGAGAGTAACATATGTAACCACAACAATATAAATGAAAAGATCTACCAAAAAAAAAAAGTTGAACTCTGGATAATGGAAATACCAGTGAAGTTCCCAAAGATGTGATAATAAGATATATCTCTTCCCCTATAGCACAGAGTTGGAGAGGAGGATATCAGGATAAACTATTATATATTTTGTCACACATGGCCCTTTTGATGCTTTTGCTGAATTGGTTTGTTTGCCCCAAGAGAGGGTTAGGAAATTCTTTTGGACCAGACCTATGACATGTTAATGAGAAGGCTAGGAAATTGCTGTGATATGAAGACAAAAGACATCAAAAAATATTTTTAAAAGTAAAAAATAAATCTGCTGAAAATTTCAGATCTGATATTACTTCAATCTTTAACAAGTTGTAGTTGTTTTTAATCTCGCCTATTTTACTATACTTACCTACATCAGAAATGTTACAGATATTGTGGTACTTGTAACATGCACAAAAAACGTTCCTTTACTTCAAGAGTATGTACCTCACTGATAGCGTCAGGACTAGATCACATCCTCTTCAAGATTGTTCACTCAGAAAGGAGCAGAAGCAGGAGAACTTCATACAGTAACCACAGTGCTACTTAGTTACTTAGTAACCACAGTGTTACACAGGCCCCTCACAGCAATGCAAGGACCTAAAAAATTCTCAGTGGTCTCAAGACAAAATACCTTCCATATCCAGAGAAGAACTATGAAATTGGATCGCAGAATGAAGCAGACCATTTTCTCTTTTGTTATGTTTTGTTTTGTTTTCATGGTTTTTCCCATTCATTTTAATTCTTCTATGCAATATGACTAAGATGAAAATGCATTTAATAAGAATGTATGTGTAAAACCTACATAAGATTGCATGCTGTGCTGGGGAGGACGCGGGGAAGGAGGGAAGAAAGTAGGAGAGGGAGAGGGAAAAATCTAAGATATATGGAAGTGATTGTAGAAAACTGAAAACAAATTAATTAATTAATTTTTTAAAAAGATTGTTCACTCAAATAATTGTATAAAATAATTGCTGGACTACATTTGCTAACAACTGGAGCAAAATTGATTTTGTTGACTTTGATTTTGGCTTTACCAGGTAGCACAATAGATAAAGTGCCAGGCCTGGAGTCAGGAAGCCTGAATTCAAATCCAGTCTCAGACACTTGCTAGCTGTATGACCCTGGGTAAGTCACTTAACCCAGTTTACCTCAGTGTCCTCATCTGCAAAATGAACTGGAGAAGGAAATGGCAAACCATGCCAAGAAAACCCTCCCAAAAAGGTCATGAAGAGCTGGACACAACTAAAAACGACTAAACGACAACAACATGTACACTTTAGCCCCACTTTTTCAGGATCAGACTGCTATATCATTTGGTCATGGCTCTAGGGTACCCTGAGGATTTGGAGGCATTTCTATTCTCTAATGCCATAGAGGTTAGCCCCTGCTGTCTGTGTTTTCCCAATAGTTAGGGAGTCAATGGCTAACAGCATTGCTCCACTTAAATATTTAACATAGGGTTAGTTTTTACAGAGACTTTTACCTCAAGGATATAGCAAAAACAAAAATACAAACATTTCTCCCCCCCCCCAATACTTTGGGGTACACTTTTCCCTAGATACCTCAGTGTTTGGAAGAGTAGGCTGTAAGCTTTGCTCAGTTCCTATGTAGCATTGGTCTCAGCAAGTTCAGATCTGGGTGTGGCACAGCAAGTGGATGAATCTTCCTTTGGGCTGGAAGTCCAAAGGTCACTCCCAAAAATTGCTCCTTGATCCCTGGGACAGCCATACTGTACCATCAGAGAAAACCAGAGTACATTTTGATTCCTGGTTTCCTGGGCTTGTTTTCTTGATCAAAACTCCCAAGACTGCAGTCTCCAATCCCTGTATCATAAGCAAAAGAGATCCCCTAGAAGAGAAAGCAAACAGATTACTAGCTAAAGTTGATAGACCTCTTTGAAAGCTTTTGCAGCTAACATCTCTTCTTCAACATGTAGTTATATGACCAGAAACAGTTACAGAATGCTCCATAGTCTATCTCTCTAAGGCACTTCCCTTACATGGCACCATGATTCCTCTGGAAGCAGTTCACTAGCATCCTCATGAAGAGATCTCATCTCAGTCTGTGCAAACTGAGGGAGTCTGCACATGCACCAGACACTCATAACTTGGGTTTTCATCAAAAAAAGTGAGCCTTTCCCCCAAGATAGCACCAAAGGTGAGAAAGGAAACAATTATTTCACAACTACCTCCCAGACAGAATCCAAGTCAAGGCCTTGAAGACCAAGAAGCAGGTGTTGAAGGTTGTCCATAGACACAAAAAGACTATCCAAACATCCCTCACCTTCCAATGACCCAAGAATCTAAGGCTTTGAAGGCAACCCAGATACCCTCAGAAAAGGGCTCTTTGAGGAACAAGCTTCATCACTATGCTATCACTGAGTTTCTCTTGACCACTGAGTCTGCTATGAAGAAGATCAGAGACAACACCACCCTGGTCTTCACTGTGGGCATCAAAGCCAACAAACAGGTGGTAAAGAAGCTATATGACATCATTGTGGCCAAGGTCAACACATTGATCCAGCCTGATGGAGAAAAGGTACATGTCCAACTTGCTCTAGATTATGATTCTTTGGATGTTGCTAAAAAAAAAAAAAAATGAAATCATCTAAGCTGCATCCAACTTTACCTACAATAAAAAGGTTTTCAGTATGAAAAATAAAACAAAACAAAAAAGAAAAAAGTGGGTACATTTGAGCAGGAGTTGTATCTAATAATTTTGGCCATTGCTTTGCATTGCTTTGCAAAGACCCCAAGGTCTCCCACCCAGCAGTTGGTTACTCTCCACCACCCCTTTCTAGGGAGTACACAAAATTAGGAAAACAGACCACTTCTGACCTGTAGATTATATATAATCATTGAGGGAGTTAGAAATCTTAGAAGGAAAAGACAGATACAATCCCTCCTCTCTGGATGCTTATCGTCTTGTTGAAAGCTTGAAATGGTTAAGTAACAATGCAGGGAAGCATATGATTGAATAAATAACACAAATAATAATGTGTTTTACTTGCAATTACCCATGATCCAAAGCAGCCACAGACTCACAAGGACCTGAGCTCAATCTTGTAGACTTCTTAATAATTAGTATTCTCTATGACTTGTGTTTGTCCTCGTCAAAGAGATCTTCTCTGGGTACATTAGAATTTGGTTCTTCCCAAGGGGTATTCGATTTCTGTTTTGCAAATATCAATTATCCAAGGAGTTTTAAAGCAAATTTATTAAAAAGCATATGAAAAAGGCAAATAAAAGACTTATACCCAATCCATTTAATGAAGGAATATATATAAATATATATGTGTGTGTGTATATGTACGTGTGTGTGTATAGTATGTATGTATCTCACCTTTTCCCAGAATGGCTCAGTCTTAGTCCTTGTAAAAAATTCATACCGCCAATGGAGAATTTTCTTGCATCCTGAATACAATTCACTGCAAAATGCTCTTCCCTCCTCTCCATCACTCAGTCTCCTCTCCGAGAGCAGTATTCCCTTTATTTTCACCCCCACCATGGTAACTCAGGACTTTTGGTGCTGCTGTCACTAACTCCATCTCCTAGTTGAGTTTTCTACAGTTCTCAATGTTCCTCAGGCACTCCTAGCAAATAGCCCAGTAGTTGTTGTCTGCCCACAGCTTCTGGCTACTCATCCTCATTGCTACCTTCTCTCAGAAGCCATGTCTTTCCTTCTGATAATCACTGTTCCTTTTCATGCATTTTAAGTCCAAAACATCACAGAAAGGCTTACTCTTTCTTGTCACCTCATGTTTCCTCTCTCCTCTCTCCTCCACCCCTCACAAAGAGGAATCAAGAGAAAAAGTAGGAAATTGATAGTTAGAGGATATAAACAGGCAGTTTTCAAAGGAAGAAAACTAGGTTGTTGATATCCATATGAAAAATATTACAGAGCACTAATAATTAGAGGAATGCAAAATAAAGCAACTCTGAGGTTTTATCTCATTCTCATCATATTGGCAAAGTTGACAAAAAAGGAAAATGGCAAATGTTGGAGGGGGTATGGCACACTAATGCATTGTTGGTGGAATTATGAATTCGTCCAGACATTCTGGATAGCAATTTGCCCCTAAAGTCATTAAACTGCATATTCTTTGACCCAATGATAACACAGTTAGTTCTATGCCCCAAAGGAAAAGAGAAAGAGGAAAAGGACCTATATGTACAAAAATATTTATAGCAGATATTTTTATAAGGCTAATGAACTACAAACTAAAGGAGCATTGATCAGTTGGGGAATGGCTGAACAAATTATAGTGTGTGGATATAATGGAATGCTATCATGCCACAGAAAAAAATGGAATATATAATCTCAGAGAAAACTGGGAAAATTAGTATGAAATAATCCACAGTGAAGCAAGCAGAACTGATAGAACAGTTCATACAATAACACCATTGTAAAGATAAACAATTTTAAAAGACTATCCGATCAATGCAACGACCAACCACCATTCTAGAGGATCAAAGGGGGATCAGGCTACCCACTTACTGACAGTGAGGTGACTGACGCAAGATTCACAACTGAGACACACACTTTTGTATATGACCAATGTGTTTTGTTTGGCTATGTTTATTTGTTATTTCTGATTTTTCAGTGGAGAGTGGGCTGTAAGAAGGAAAGAAAAGAAAATGCTTGTTCATTGAAAACATTAATTATTAATTAATCATTATAAGTTGTTGATCATTCATTAAAATTATACCAAAATTTTCAGAAAGGGACAAAGGGAAGAAAGTCTACTTCTGCCAAGAATTAGCATGTTTGCTATACTCTCATGCATGTTTGCTATACTTGTTATAGAATCCCAGGGAATATGTGGGGAGCTAGGGGATGCTTCTTAGAAGTTCCCTAAGGACTTGTCCTTGGCCCTCTTATCTCTTGATGCTCTCTCTTGGGAATTTCATCTACTCCCAAGATTTCAACCTCTTCATCTACGTAGATGGGTCCCAAATCAATGTCTCTGGTCCTGTCCTTCAGTCCTACATTTGCAGTTGACTATTTGGATGTCCCGCTAGAACCACTAAGGGAATACACCCCAAACCAAGTTTATTATAGTTCCCTCTTAACCTGAGGTCTGTGAACTTGAAAATATATATATATATTTTAGTAAGTATTTCAATATAATCGATTTCCTCCACAATCCTATGTATTATGCTTTATTCATTTAAAGACATTATTTTGGAAAGGAGTCCATTAGAATACCAAAGCCATCTCTGGCACAGAAAAGTTAAGAACACTTGCTCATCCTCTGACTACACTATTTTTGAATGTGGTACCACCATTTACCCTGTCCACTATTCATAAACTCATTGTTAGCTTTGTTTCATCATCCCTCTCTCAACAATTATCAAATTCTAATTTGACTGTCATGGTGCCTCTCGATATTTATCTCCTCCTGTGAATGAGCACCCACAAAATGCGTTCCCAGTACAAATATCTTAGGAACCCATTACTTAGACTAATTAATGACTATGGCTTCTTTAATTAATTTGTAAAATGAGGACAATAATAACACCTATCTCCCCAAGGTTAATAAAATGAAATATTTGTAAAAACACTTTGAAAACCATAAAACTGTTGCATAAATGCTAGCTATTATTTATGGTAGTGTAGTGGTAAAGGGGCACTTAGAGAACATGTATCCCAAACCTCGATTTTAGCAGAAGAGGAAATTCTGGCCCAGAACAGGGAGTGACTAATCCAAGTCCCTCTCTCCTGCCTCCCTGCTGGGGCAAGAGCTCTTAGGAATTGTGCAGAGAACTCATGGGGCTGATTAAATGCTACCTTGTAAGTGCTTTAGGAGTTTAATGACCTAGAGAGGACATAGAGATGAACTGAGTCCTGAAGGAAGACAGATCATTGTGAAGAAGGAAGGGAGCTGAGGAGGGAGGAGGGGAAAAGAAAGGATTGGAAAAGAAGTACATAATGACTAAAGGAAAACAACTTTGAAAAACCATAGAACTTTGATCAATCCAGTGACCAATCATGGTTCCAGAATCTTGATTATGAAACATTACCCATCTCTTGGCAGGGAGAGATGACAGACTAGAAGTCTATAAAGAGACATGGATTTTCGAAAACATGATGAACTGTTTTTCTTGATTAATTAGTGCTACAAGGGAGGACTTTTTCTTTGGAAGGTGAGTAGGGTGAGTTAGTGGGTAGCGATAGAGATCCCTCCCCCCAAAAAAGAACATCAATAAGATATTTTTTAAAATACAAGGAAAAAAAAACAAAAAGAATTTCAGAAGAGGAACACAAAGAGGGCATTTTTGGTTGCTTCTATGTTAAATGTAATATACACTTTAAAAAACCACCGTTTAAGAGACGTTGGCAGGTTCATATGAAATCCTCCTTATTGGTCTTTGTATTCAGACATATTTATTGAAGATTGTAGAGTTTATAAAAAGAAAAGAAATTTAAAGAATTAAATATGTTTTTAAATGCTCATTAAGAAGTGAAAGAGTTGAAAACAGTCATTATTGCCATCAATAAATGTGTAATGGGGGTAATCAAGGAATCTCCCCTGGTCTACTTTGGCTAGAAGATCACTGAGCTATGCATGAGTCTAAATGAGCTCCTCTGGTCACTCTTGGTGATGTGCTCTGTACTTTGGCTCAGCCCTGAAGACTTTCCCTTTGAGATCACCTTTACTGGATCCTTGGTCTTCCTGAAGCCAACTCAGTAGACTTTTAAAAGGAGTAATTCTGCTCTGTTCAGTTTTCCCTCTTCCTTTCTGTTGAGAGTATTACAGCCTTTCCCTTTGGGCTTCTCATGGTGGACAGGAGAGAGGCTCTTCCAATCTACTACCTCCCTCAAACCATAACAACTATTACAATTACTTCTTTGTGGTAGTAAAAGCATGTACTACTTAGGTCTAGGTGAGGCTGAGATTAGATCTTAAGGCTCTAGAGGCCTTTTCTGCTTCATGTTTCCCTCCTGAATACAAGTGACCAAATAATGATCGTGAGAGCTGAACTTTCCAACCCTACTGGTTACTTCTAGAGTTCCTGGTCCCTCATTTCGTACTGGTTGCATTGCAGGAAGTTCTCTCTGAAGCTACAACTTCTTGGAGGAAAAAAAAATGTCCCTCAACAGGAGAATGAGTCATGTATACTGGGCTGGACAGAAGATATGCGCCTTGAGTGAGTCATCAAACAGCAGATCTGAGATGAGAATGAAATACCTGTCTGTGTTTATTTGTATCATGCTTTATATATTTGTCAGGGCACATTCATGAACCTTTTGTGTTCAAGTATTTCTTTTGTCATGGAGAAAATATACTTTGTACATTGAATACCTTTCTGGAAGGAATCGTGTTAATCCTTTTTTTTGGAGGGGGGAGGCATGGTATTGACCTTAATTTAAGAAATTATTCCCAGAGTTTAACTCATCAACTGAGAATACCTGAACAAATTATAACATATGAATAAAGTGGAATACTATATTATGCTTTAAGAAATGATAAAATACGATATGATAAATAATATGTGATAAAAGAAATGATAAAATATTATTACGCCTTAAAAACTGCCTTAAGAGATGATATAGTTTCAGAGAAAGTTAATAATCCATAATGTGGGGAGCAGATTCAATAGAACAATTTATGGAGTAACCAAAACATTGTAAAGACAAACAACTTTAAAAGACTTAAGGACTCTTTCCTTAAGGGAGCATAATGAGCCAGAGACAAGGAGAAAAACACATTTCTCTGGAAAGGTCAGGTTCCCTCAGGGCAGTATCTGGTATAGCTGAATTAGGCAAAGGGGCCCCAAGTGAAACGGGGTTCCCTAGTCTTGTGGATCTATTCCAAACATTTCTTGAGTCTCTATGGAGTGTAGGGCATAATACAAGGCAATTCAGAATACAAAGAGAAATAAGGGGTCCTGACTTGTAGGGGTACAAACTAATAAGACAAATGGTCAAAATAGAATACTTATCTCCTCAAACTTGCCTCCTTTCACTTCCTTATATCTGTTGATGCTGTCACTACCTTCCCAGTCCCTTATGCTGTTAATTCCAGCCAGTCATCTCTAACTTTTCCCTCTCTTTAATTCCCTTTCTCCAATCCAATCACTCTCCATGTTCCATAGATTCCTCTTTCCCAATGCCTCCATAATCTTTCTCTTATTCTCCATTCATTATTGTAACTGGCTTTCCTGGCTGCAGTTTCTCCCCTTCCAATCTACTCTACAGTTTCCCAGAGCAATCTGTGCAAGGCATGGGTCTGGGGGTCAAAAACCTGCAGAAGCTCCCTACCACTTGGTGAAGGAAGTCCAAACTCTTTATTCTTGGATTTTGAACCAAACCTGACTGAGACTGGTGTGATGCCAGGAGTGGAATAGAATGAAACAGTCATAGATTTTTCCCCAAAAGAAAATTTGCTCAACAATAGTGTGGAAAGGATATTCAGAAAAGATACAGTGTTGATTCACTTGGGGGCAGCTCCCCTTACCTCTCTGTTTACCACAATTACACACCTATCAGAAAGATGTGTTGACTCACACGGCAATAGGAAATTGACAAGCCAGGGGAGTGCTGATTATTTGTGTGCTGGCCTTTTCAGTCAGGAAGTTAGCTCTAAGATTAGTCCCCTGGGTCAATAAATTCTTGAGATTTAAGTGGTTTCACTGTCTTTTTAAGGAAAAACTAGCCTACATGGCAGAGACTTTCCAAGTCTTTTTAGATCACATGTGGTAAATTTCTTAATGTCCATTGGGGTATATTTAGAAAAAGTGCTTAGTATAGTATCTGGCATATAGTAGGTACTATATAAATGCTATTTTCTTCTCCTCCCCTCCCTTCCCTACTGCCATGGATCGTGATCATATAATCAGTGTTGTTCTTACTACACCTAACATTCAAGGCCTCTGCAAACTAGCTTCAACCTACCTTTCCTACATTATTTCACACTTCTACCGTTAGTGCGCTCTATTTTCAGCAAAACATTCAGCTTTCCCCAATCTAGACCTGACTCCTTGCCTTCAAGTATGTTTTTCTACATGCACAGACTGTCCTTTTTCCCATATCGTCACCTTCTTTCAAGGCTCAGCTCAGATGCTGCTTCCTCCATAAAGTTTTCCCCAATTCATCTAATCCAGACATAGCCTTGCTGTCCTCGAGTCTCTCATAGCACTTTATTGAAACCTCTTCAGTGCACTCATTCTAATTCGTAGCACAGTTATTTGTCTTATTCCCCTTCTAGACTGTAAGATCCTTGAGGGTAGTGACCATGTTTTACTCATAAGCCTCACACAGCACTATGTCCATACAAAGTGCTCAATAAATGCTTGTTCAAATGAATTGAGCAGAAAGCAAGCCCATAACTAATGTAGGGCTTTGTTTCAGGGACAACATAACAGGGGCATTTTTCCTCCATGACAGTCATGGTGCAGTACTGGCACTCAGAAGACCACCATGAGGAGGAAATTTGCTCCTTCCCTGCCCGGCCACTACCTCCCAAGAAGTCTTGTCACTGTCATGGCCCTTTCCCAGGTCCATCCAACACAATACTGGAACTCCACTAGGGTGAAACTAAGGCTCATTAGAGACTTACATCAGGCTCAGCAGAAATGTCAATGTGTCCTGGGCTTGGGGTATACTGGGGCCACTGTCCCTCTTCCCCTCAAGTGAATTTGCCCCAGGTAACATAATTCCTACTTTGTTGTGTTCATCTTTCGTTCTCGAAGAGGACCATGACATTGATCAAAATAATAACATGACTTGCACTTGACTTTGATTTGAGTGAAGGAGAGCTGTGCAAGGTCACCAGCCTCACTTTTTCCTCCTGAACCATCTGGGTCAAGTGGCCTGATATTCATCAGGATGACTGGAGATGGCCCAGGGTACAATATGCGACCCTGGCCATTTTAGGCTAAGGTCTTATCAAATTCTCACTTTGAGTCCATTCAATGAATAGGCCTCTTTAAGTAGTTACTCATGGGATGGCCCCTTTTAATAAAGAAGAAAAAAAAAATTTAAAAAAATCAAACTGGGAGGGGAAGAGAGGAGAAGGGAGGGGAGGGGAGCCAGCCTGACTGTAGCAACAGAAGATGAAACTGGATGTATCTGTCTACATGAGGAGGCCTTGAACATCACAACCAAAGACTTGGGGGTTTTATCCTTTAGGCAAAGGAGGCAAAGGCCTTTCTTTGCAGACTCCTGAAGAGGTGAATGATAAAATGAAATTGCTATTTGGGGAGGATTAATCTGATAGGTATATAGAGGACAAGTTGATGATCTCTATCCAATTATGTGTCTTTCTGCCTCCTTCAAGAGCCTGGGCAATGATACAGGACAATAGAAACAGTCTCTGAAGTCTCCTCCAGGCAGGCTTCCCAGTTTTAGGGTTTTTTGTTTCAGTGAATTTTAATACCATCAATAAAATTGTCTAAATGTGTTAAAAATCACCCCCCCTCCCCAACTCCCTCCTCATGCTTCCCTTCTTTTAGTGTATCCCCAAGCTCACTATGGGGTAAATTATAAAGTTAGCATTTGTAATTGTGATCTCACTTTCTAAGTTAATACCCATTGCTCTGATTTCCCACTCTGGAGCAAGCAGAACAAGTCTATTCTCTGATTTCCATGTGCCACTGCTTCAACTACATGAACAAAGTTATCAAGTTCCCCACATGTTTTCTTTTCCAGGCAAACATTCCTAATTCTTCCAACAGATCCTCACATGGGATAATCTCCCGGCCATTCAGCATTCTGGTTAACCTCTTTGAAACACTCTCTGGTTCATCAGTGTCCTTACAAAATTGTCCTGCTAAAATCTGGAAGGAACTGAGTTTTCCACCAGAATTTTCACAAAAAGAATCTACCATTTTTTGGTATGAAAAATGATAGTATTTAGTATCTTTCCAAGGCTCCTGTGATTGGCAAAGGCCTAGAGAAATCTTAGAGGCATCATCGGGGTAGTGCAGTGGATAGGCGGTCAGGCCTAGAGTCAGATGACCTGAGTTCAAATGCAACCTTGGACACTAGCTGTGTGACCCTGGGCAAGTCACTCAACCTCTCTTTGCCTCAGTTTTCTCAACTGTAAAGTGGTCATAATGACAGCACTTCCTTCCTGGGTTGTTGTGAGGATCAGATGAGATATTTGTAAAGAGCTTAGCACAGTTCCTGGAACATAGTAGGGACTATATAATGCTTAGTCCCCTCTCCTTTCCCTTCTAGGAAGTGGGTTGATATTCCAAGGAAGGGTAGATTGAGTTCTAGGCCATTAGAGGTTCTTGGAGCTGGTTTTCATCTCTACCTGGCCTTTAAATTCCTTTGTGACCTTGAGAAAGTCACACTCTACTTGGAATGATTCTCTGGACTTAAGCTGCAAAGCAGTTATAACACAATACAACCTGCTGGTTTAAATTGGAGACAACTATGGTATAGCTAAAAGATCACTACTCACTTGCTGCGTGACCTTGAACAAGTCCCTAAAGCTCTATTGGTCTTGGTTTCCTCATCTGTAATATAGGGGCATTGGACTAGACCTACAGAATTCTTTCTAATTCTGAATTCTGTGTTTTCATGACTCCCATACAGCCTTTACTTATGCCATCCTATAACCTAGGGGTTAACTTTCCCTTTCCCCCATCTCAATTTATTGAAGTTATATCCTTCAATACCTAGCTCAGGTGCTACCTCCTGCAAGGAGACCTCGGGGAACACAAATTTATACACATCTCAATGATCTATTCTCCTTTAATTTCTCCCCACTCCCACTCCTATAACTATTCATTGTAGTTATTTATATAGTTTCCTTCTGCCTGTTTGCTTTTAAGCTTCTAGAGAACAAGAATCAACTGACAATCTTAAGAAGGAATGTTCCAAATCACTAATAATAAAGGAAATGTAAATCAAAAGAATCCTGAGGTCACACCCGGCAAATTTGCAAGGATGACAACAGATGGGAATAATGAATGTTAGAGAGATTGTTGGAAAGATATGCAAACTGATATATTGTAGGTGGAGCTGTGAATTGGTACAATCTTTGGGGAATAAATGAATTAAATAATAAGTGAATGAAATATCTACCCTCTTTGACCCGAAAATCCCAATGGTAGGAATATACATCAGGAGGTCACTGCCACCTCTCCCCTCCAAATATACACCAAAATATTTATAGTAGCACTTTTTGTGGTAGCAAAGAACTGGAAATAAAACATGTCCATCAATTGGTAAATGTCAAGCTGTAGTACATTAATGTAATAGAATATTACTCTGTTGTAAGAAACAATAGACATGATGAATGCAGAGAAGCATGAAAAGATTTAGCATGAATTAATGTAAAGTAAGCAAGCAGAACCAGAAAAACAATATACGTGATGACTACAATAATGTAATTGGAAAGAATCACAAAAACTTAATGCTGCAAAATTCTAAAAAACAAACTTGTCCCCAAAGAAGAGATATTAGACGACAACCTTCCCCTTCACTCGTCCCCAACTCCTTTACAGAAGGTAGGGTCCACAGGTGTGGAACATTGCGTGCAATGTCAAGTTTTTTCAATATATTTATCAACTTTACTCATTTTTCTCCCCTTCCTTTTTTCTTTAAAAAAACCCCTTAATTATAAGGGATGGGCATCAGGAAGGAGGAAGAGTTATATATAACACAAGGGGAAATCTAAGTGATGTAATTACAAACGTAGTCAAAACTACTATTGAAAAAAAAAGAAGTGATTACAATCTTTGCTTCTTTAGAAGTTCCTCAGTTATACTTGATATAATCATAGGATCAGCCATACTCCTGTTGACTTTTAGAAAATAAGCTTGCCAGAGCTGGAGTTAGTTGAGACCCAAGGAACTCTGCAGTCAAGTGAAAAGTCGAGGGGATTTCTCTCTCTTCTTCTCTCCCTTCCCCCAAATGTAATCAGTAATGGCTTCTTGCAATGGAGCAATTCAGCTTGTAAGACATACTGAATCCAGCAAGTGAAATCCCTTTGAGACCTGTTAAAGGGGTTGAATTGAGCTGTGCAAAGGAGACAGCAGCAGAGCAGACTACCCAGCAGAAGTGAAAGGGGACCACAAATACAGAAGAGAGAGTGGAGCACCCAAGGGGCAGATGTGAATTGCCTTGGCCGTGTGTATTCCCTACATACACACCTCTCTATGTATGAACTCTATGTATGTGCCCACTTTTCCCTCTGATTCTATGTGTGTTTCTGGGAGAATGTGACCCAAGTTTACAGAAGAGATGTTTTGTAGCTACTGTTCTCCTGTCATTTCAGTGAATGCCTTTGCTTTGGACTCATTATGTCAATTGGCTGCCAAATGAAAGTAAACACTTTCAATGTTGAAGGGGTCAGGAGAAGATAGGCATATGGTGTACTTTAGTGGAGCTGTGAATTGGCACAATCATTTTGAAAAGTAATTTAGAATTATTCAAATAAAGGGGCTAAAATGTCCCTTCCCTTTGAACCAGAGATTCTATTACTTTTACCCTAAGGAGGCCATTGATAAGAAAAAAGATCCTATATAAATACATTCAAGTACTTATAGAAGCACTTTTTGTGATAGGAAAGATTAGAATATCTGTCAATTGATTTCTGTCAATAGGGGAATGGCTAAACAAATTATGGTACGTGAATATAATGTAATATTATTGCAACGTAAGAAATGTTGAATGTGATGAATATAGAGAAGCATGGAAAACTCTTTGTAAACTGATGAACAGTAAAGTAAGCAGTCAAAAAATCAATATATACAATGCCCATGCAAAAAACAAAAGTGAATGTTTCAAAACTATAAAGAATAAGCATGATTTGAAAGAAGAGATATAAAAAGATACCCCTACTCCATTCCTTTGCACAAGTGGGAGGCCTACAAATATTGTACATTGCACATATTTTTAGGCTTTTTTAATATATTGATCAGTTATGCTGATTTTTTTTCCCTCTTCTTTTTTTTGTCTTTTAAAAATATAATTTGTTATATGGGACAGCTCTCTGGGTGGAATGCTAAGGAATACTCCTAGGAAGATGTAGGAAAACAAAAGGCATGAATAAAAACTTCTTTTTTAAAATAGAAAATAAACATATCAGTGGAGACACATGAGCTATGTAGTTTGGGGACCTACAGAGTACTTTGAACCTGAGGTAATTGTCCCCTGGATGACCTAAACTGAAGGTCAGGAGGAGGTACCCCATAGGGGTCCTAAACGTGTAATAGTCTTTGTATTTTCCATCTCCTTGCACTAAAAAGTTTCCTTATGAATGTGTATCATAATATTACAGATTTAGAGCTGGAAGGAACCTTAGCTATCATCATGCTCCTCACATCCAACTCACTGATTTTACAGATGAAGAAACTGAGACCCAGAGACTTGTCCAGGTGTCAAAGGGAATAGAAAAATTTCCCCTACCCTCCCCCCAACCTCTCTCATGCCCTCCTGCCTCCCTGGCTGAGCTGAGAGAACAGGATTTGTTCCTCAATTCCCATTTACAAGGCAATACCACACAGTCTATTACTTGATTTTATTTTGCCTTGTGTACTTCTCCAGTTGTTTCATGGGTATTATTCTTGTCTTCTCTACCAGATTTTTAATCCAATGTCAGGAAACTTGTTTTATACCCTTTCATTCTCACAGGATTGTGGCTGCCCAATTAATATTGTCTCTGCGTTAGATTTATATTCATATATTGTCTCCAACAAACCTTTAAGGAGAATAATAACTGACATTTATATAGATGTTAACATGGGCACATTCACTGTACACATATTATCTTATTTGATCTTCCCAACAATCCTCTTTAGTGGGCAACTATAAGCCCAATAATGCAATATGGCAGTCAAAAAAAGTTAATATAACCTTAAGCCATGTAGTGTTCAAAAGGAAGGAGGAGATCACTTCTCAGCCTATTCCAGCTAAGACTAAGTGCAGAAGGAGAGGTGATAGTCCTCCTGTACCTGTGCTGATCAGACACATCTAGTGTATTTTGTTTAATTCTTATTCACTCAGTTATCAAATAGTCAGTAAGTATTTAGGAGCAGTGGAAAGAGTTCTGGGCCTAGAACCAGGAAGACCTGAGTTCAAATCTAGCCCCAAATTGATTAGTTGTTGTCCAACGTTTTCAAAGAGGACCAAAATTACATCACCATGATAAAGTGAATTTTCAGTGTGACTGACTGTGGCTGATCAGACCAATATGAGCTTGAGCTTGGAATGCTCTACCACAGGTTGGGCACAGAGAGTTCATATAAATTTTGGGGGTGGATACTCCAAATTTGCACATTCTACATTTACTTTGTGCTGTCTCAATTCTGCTCTGCTCATAGAGCCCAGCACCCTTTCTGATGTGGGCACCCCATGCTGGTCCCGTGCCAGTATCTCCCACGTTGCACAGTCAAATACAAAGTTCTTGAGAGAGACCTTGAGAGTGTCCTTGTATCATTTCTTCTGGCCACCATGTGATCGCCTGCTCCATGCAAGTTTTCCATAAAATAGCCTTTTTGGCAAGTGTATATTTTGCTAGCTGAGCATCCTTGGGCAAGTCACTTAATCCTGTTTGCCTCAGTTTCCTCATCTGTAAAGGGCTAAAGAAGAAAATGGCAAACCACTCCAGTATCTTTGCCAAGAAAACCCCACATAGAGTCACAGAGTCAGACACAACTAAAATGAATGAACAACAAAATGTATTAAGAATGCTGGGGATATAAAGAAAGGTAAAAGACAGTCCTTGCTCTCAAGGAGCTCATAATCCAATGGAGGAGATAACATGCCAATGTCTATATACTATCAAGCTACAGACAGGATAAATGGAAAATAATAAACGAGGGAAAAAAGACTTAGAAAAACTGGAGTGACAATAAGCTAGTATTTACATGTGGCTTTCATGTATTGTATCTTATTGAATCCTTACAGCAACAACCCTCTCAGGTAGGTGCTATTATTATTCCCATTTTACAGATGAGGAAACAAAGGAATGAAGTGATTTGCCTCGGTCACAGAGCTAGTGTGTGTCTGGGATATGAACTTATTTCTTCCTGAACTGTACTCCAGTCCAAGGAGGTTGACTAGGATAAGGAAAACAAATAGGACAGCATGTTATAAAACCATCAAGTGAAGGAACCAGAGCTGGTTAGGCTGGAGAAGAGAAGACTTTAGGGGTGATATCATTATGGCAGAGCGACTGGGCTTGTTCTCAGCTTCAAGAGTAGAGCCAGAAGCAGTGGGTAGAAGGTGCAGGAGCAGGTTTCCTCTCCTTGTAAGGAAATTCTTTTAAGGCTTTGGAATGTGGAATGGGATGGTTCATGAGGGCAGAGGGCTTTCCCACACTGGAGGTCTTTAATCACCAGGTAGATGGCCACCTGGAAGAGAGGATTCTGGTTCAGGGGCAGGCTGGAATAGATGATTTCTGACATTCCCTCCAACTCTGAGATTCTATGATTCTGTGAAATAAGAAAACAAAGGGCAAGGAACGGGAGAACATTCACCCTTAGAGCTTCCCTGGGATATATCAGCTTAGGAGTAGTGGGCACCTCACCTACACAAAAGTGTTTAGGAGGAGAATGTGGGATAAAGGGAATAGTTCGATTTGGTTCAGATTTGGAGTATGTGAAAAGGAGTAGCATGAGTTAAGTCTTATTCTGTAGACTGGAGCCAGATTGTGGAGGATTTTGAATTCCAGTCAGATGATGGGGAACCACTGAAGGTTTTGCCAATGGTGACATGAATGTAGTGAAACATTTGGAAAATGGAAGGGTAGAAGTGTGAAGGATAATGATAATGACAAAAATAATAGCTAGCATTTGTACACTCATTTGACTCCCACAGCAACCCTGTGAGGTAGTGCTATTATTTTCTAGATGAGGACACAGAGAGATTTAAGTGACTTGACCAGGATCGTATAGCTAAGTAATTGTCCAAGATAGAATTTGAACTCAAGTCTCTCTGATTTCAACCCAGGCATTACAGAAAAGGCTAAAGGCTGGACAACCAGTTAGGCAATTAGTATAACATGTTAGGGGACCATTGAGGACCTAGACTAGGGTGGTTGCAGTGGTAGCAGGAAATGGGAGAAAGATATAAATATTACTGACCACAGATTACGGGAGAGGAAAGAGTTAAAGATGATTCTGAAAGTGAGTCTGGGTGACTGGGAAGATGCCATCTCTAGAAATATAGAAATTAGAGGACGGGCAGATTTAGGGAAATGACCCCAAGCAAAATGTCCTTTTAGTCCTATGGAACAACCTAATTCTGGCTATGGGATCTTTACTAAAAAAAGGAAAATACCACAGCTATTTATACCACTCACTATTTACTAAGTTTTAGGGGAAACCCTAGGTGATCTATTTCTTTTTCCTCTACATTTCCAGCCTCCTGATTTGCTCCCTAATTCAATTCAATCCTTAACCCTGGGCCCACAGGCCAGTTCTGAGCTGCCTCCCACTCTGGAATTCCCAGAGAACTAAGTCAATGCATCAACAAGCCTACTATGTGCCTGGAAGGAGAATACCAGCACAGATCAAAACAGGGCCTGCCCTCAAGCAGTTTATAGAAGCAAATCCCAACCTCAAGAAATTTACGGTTGAATTGGAAGAAGCCCGATGATACTTATATAAGTTTGTATAAAACAGATAAAAGGTAGCTGAGCGGGGAGATTTCAGCAACTACGGGGTATGAAAAAAGGCCTCATGCAGAGTGCTCTTGAGCCAAATTGTTGAAGAAAACCTGGGAACCCAACAGGTAGAAGTGTGGAGGGAGTCTTTTTCCATACATGGGGGCATGTCAATGTGAAAGCACAAGACTGGAGGTGGAGGGTGGTGTGTAAGGAACAGTAAGAAAGCCAGTTGGGCTAGACTGTAGTGTTCATGAAAGAGGGTAATGTATGATAAGGCCACAAAAGTAGGAAGGACCCAGGATGTGAAGAGTTTTAATGACAAACAGAAGGGCTTATATAAGTCTGCAGGGTACATCCTGGCCCAGCTGGCCCTAACTTGGGTGCTGGGCTGTGTCAGTGACTCAGGAACTCTCCGTGGGGAGTGAAAGTCCAGCCCCTAAGCGCACCACCCCCATGGGAGTGTTTGCTGGTGGGAGGTAGGTGTGTGTGTGGTTTCTTGGCATCGGGCGGGGCTCCAGAACTGCAGCCCGAAATCACCAAATATAGACATGCAACCAGCTGTCCCAGCTCTCCTCTTTCCCTACTACACCTGCACTGGCTGGCCCCACCTTGGTTTCAACATCCACCTTCCTGCCCCACTCCCAGTCAGGCCACCCATCTGAATGACACATTCCCTAGGGTGATCTGCTACTGGCAGTCTAAGAGGAAATAGCTGCTGAGGATACTCAGACTCACAGCTGGCTGGATCCGTGAAGGGTGTAGGGGAAGGGGAAGAGAAAGAAAGAAAAGCACCCATTTTAGCCTGGTTCCTGCCAACACTTAAGAATCTTCCCCTCCCCCCATGCTTTTGTCCTCCAGAGGTGCAATGGTTTAGGAAAAAATACATACTAATTCAAAGGAAGCCAGTTATATTGAAATGGTTATCAAAATATTTTTTAAAAATTTACAGGCCCCAAGTTAAGAACCTCTGGCTTTAGAGAATCTCTAATTAAATTCTGTTCAATAGACACTTATCTCTAAGGTCTTGTCTAGCTCTAATGCTGCATGAGGGATCAAAGGTCAAGGACTGGGCAACCTTGAGCAAACAGATTGAGAGACTGGGGTCAGTTATACAGGATCTCAGTGTCCAACACAGCTGGGGAGCAAGAAGAGAGAGAAAAGGGAAAGGCTCTCACATCACTTTCGGGTTGACTGGTTCATTCGTTTAACCGACGACTATGGATTTCCTAATACTATGTGCTGCAGCTATTACCTGGCTGAACAAGATACGCCTGGTGAACTATCCATCAGATTTCACAGGTCCCTAGAGCTCTCAAACTATCAACAATCTCCTTCTGTCTCACTTGGGTGATAATCACAGAAGGCCTCCCTTCACCCTTTGTTTTCATTCTAAGCATCTGTGGGAAGTTAGAAGATTAACCAAAATGGAGGTTAAAGATATATCCCCCAATTTGAACTGACGCCTCAGGGTTAGGAGGAAAGGATGGAAAGACCTCTAGGAGCCTAGTCCTGCTTTTCTGGAATCACACAGAAGGCACCAGTCTGGGAGCCCAGGTATGTTCAGCAACCTGCTCCATGGGCCACCCTCCCTCCTGTCCTGTACCCAAAAGAATTTAGAAGTTGGAGCCTCTGGGGGAAATAAGGATGCAGGTAGGCCCCAGGGCTGGAGTGGAGTCTGGAATGCAGAGCCCAGGCCAAGCATACCCAAAGAAAGAGAACTGTAAAAAGAAGCTGCGTGAGGAGTTTCAAAAAATAAATAGAACCTTTTCACACTGAGTGTGTAAGATTAACTCCATGGAAACACGAAGAAAATTAGTTTCCCTTTGGAAATTTTTTTCATTTTCACACATGACATTGTGGTGTTAAACAGGCCTCAAGGTCATTTTTTTTTTTAGCCCTGAGGAGCAGGTCTCAGAATTGTAGATCTGATATTCTTCACCCTCTTCCTCAGGTCAGGAATTTAGTACTTGAAGACGAGATGTGTACTATCCTGTCACATAAGACAAGGCAAAGGAAAAGAATTGGACCAACATAAAAAAACCCCATGAAAATAGAGGTTCCCATCTCTTACTCCCCATAGTGTACACCTTTTTCACCACCATCAATCAGATCCTCCCAGGATTTTCCATTAGATTCTATACTGAGGTCCTTGGTAAATAAAGGGAAGACCAGGTGTATTCCATGTCTCAGGTCCTCAGGCTATAAAAACTGGATTGGTTCTTAACTGACTAGTTTCTCTACCACAGAGAATAGTGTGACCTTGGAAAAGTGAACTCACTCTCATTGCGCCCCATTTTCAATGGGGTTCATAACACTTTTCTGGCACGTGAAAGATTAGATAAATGTAAAATATCTCTCATTTACTCGCTTATTAGGTCAAAAAGTATTCACTGAGCACCTCTAGAGTATGAAAGTCCCATCACAGACAAAGCTTTTGGGACCAGACTCAAAGACAGAATCCACATGTGCAAAGATGGCAGAGGGAATGGCAACTGGAGGCCAAAAAACAACAACATCCATTCCTACCCTTTCTTGACTTAAGCTCCTGACACTTTCTGACTGTTATTAGAATAGAACCACAGACTGTTAGAATTGGAAGGAACCATAGAGAACATCTAATCCAACCCCCTAATTTTATTGATAAGGAATCTCAAAACCAGGCAAATGAAGTAACTTGTCCATGTCATATGTATAGCTGGTAATGGAGCCTAGGCTTGAATCCTAGCTTCCTTCAAGCCTCAGATAAAACCCTACTTTCTGCAAGAAGCCTTTTCCCCCATTCTCTTTTATCTTGGTGCTTTGTTTCTGAGATTGACTCCAGGTTATCCTGTAAATACCTTATTGTACATTTGTACATTTGCACGTTGTCTCCCCTACTAGACTGAATTCCCAAAGGGCAGAATTGTTTGTGCGTCTCTTTATATCCCCAGCGTTTAGCACAATGCTTGGCATATAGTAAATAATAAATGCCAGTTGACTTGACTTGATTTTGACTCTCCCAGTCAAGTGTTCTTTCCATTGGATGGTTCTCTTGATTTTTATTCCTTACATATCAAGTGGGCAGAAGCTTTAATAACAAAGGAAACAGAGAAATCACACAACTCAGTTTTCCTCTCAAATCCTAGGCTCTGAGGATTGGTCTATATCAAATCATATTTTTTCTTTTGGTCGATTGACAAATCTTTGCAAAAACAGGTCTATCTGGAGAAATCAGAACTTTGTACTCGGGAGAAAACAAAAATATAAAGCATGTATATAATCACGCAAAATGTAAGACATAATAACCTAAGCATAGCAGACCTTTATTTTTTTTCAGAAGTAAATAGATTTCTGTTGAGTATACCATCTTCCCTGACCCACAGATTTGCAGTGTCTAAAACTCTCCCCACCTATATCAAATCAGTTCCCAAGTCTCTTTGGTTCTTTTTCAACCACATCTCTCTTATCTGTTCCCCCTTTCCATTCACAGAGCCACCACCCTTATTCAGGGCCTCATCACCTCCTCATCTAGATTAACTGGTCTTCCTGCTTCCAGTCTCTCCCCTCCCCAATCCATCATCCGCAAAAATAATCTTCCTGCCAAAATAATTTTCCTAAAGCACAAGTGTGACTATGTCATTCACTGGCTCAAGAATCTTCAGGGGCTGCCTATTTGCCACTAGGCTGAAATACAAACTCCTCAGCATGGCTTGTAAAGTCTTTGTATCCCCAGAACCTAGCTAGTACATCACACTTAGTAGATTATATTTTCCTCCATTCATTAAATTGTTTCCCCAATTACATGTAAAAAACAATTTTAAACATTTTAAAACATTTTGAGTTCCTAATTCTCTCTCCCCTTTTCTCCCATTGAGAAGGCAAGCAATTTGATATAGGTTATATATATGCAGTCATGGGAAACATATTTGAATATCAATCATGTTGTGAAAGAAAATTGAGAAAACTCCCCACAAAAAAAGAGTATGCTCCAATCTGCATTCAGACTCCATCAGTTCTTTCTCTGAAGGCAGATAGCATTTTTTATCATGTCTTTAGGAACTGTCTTGGATTTTTGTCCTGCTGAGAATAACTGTCATTCACAACTGATCATCATTAAACTAGTGCTGTTACTGTGTGCGATGTTCTCCTGGTTCTGCTTACTTCACTTTGCATCAGCTCACGTCTTTTCAGATTTTTCTGAAAACATCCTGCCTATCCTCTCTTATAGCACAATAGTATCCCATCACAAACATATACCACAACTTGTTTAGTCATTCCCAATCTGATGGACATCCTCTCAATTTTCAGCACTTTGTCAACACTAAAAGAACTGCTATATTTTTGTGTGAAAAGGTCTTTTTCCTTTTTTAAAAATCTCTTTGGGGATACAGATCTAGTAGTGGTATTGCTGGGTCAAAGGGTATTGCTGGGTCCCAGTTTTATAGTCCTTTGGGCACACTTAATGATTCTTGACAAATGCTTGTTGAAGGGAAGTGGCCCAAGTCTAGGGGTACTTGTCTAGCCTGTTGTGGAATCCTTAGGTAAGGACAACTTAACAGATGAAATGGCACTGATAGATTAGGCTTCCAGACATGGACCAGCAGGCATATTGAGGAAAAGGTAGAACTAGGTCTGGACATCCATTAAGAGCTCATTCCTTCCATGCTGAGTCTCCAGTCACAGCTTTGGAGACAGATTGCTGACTCCCGGGCTTCCTGGCAAATAATACATAGTGAACAACTGTCAAGAATCCTCCTAGCCCTTGTCCTCCCTGGGCCAAAGTTGGGGGATGGGAGGAAAACAGCAGGTAGGAATAGATCAGGTGAAGTGGGGGAAAGGGAGAGTCCTTCCAGAAAGTTAGAGAACAAAGAAAACAATGGAGTTTCATTCTTCCCCCACTCCGCTTTGCCCCAGGATGATTTCTTAACATCCTAGAGAAAGTAGAGGGGCAGACTGGCTAGGGAACTGTCTCATCCAGGGAGTGTGTAAAGGATTCAGTGTTATAGACTGGGAATGAGGACTTCTGGTTTAGATTCCTGGCCCTGGCCCTGCATCCAGAGAAAGTGCCTTCCCTTGCCTCAATATCCCCAGTTGGTCACAGGATTAAAAACAGGCATGAGCTCATTCCTTTCCCTGGAGGCATAAGAAAGATGAAAAACTTCAGAGATTTTCAGATTAAAGAGGTTCAGTTCTTGGGGTGCAGAGAGTTGTTTGGAGAAAAATAAGGCAACCTCAGTCCAGCCTTTCCCATCTGGCCAACTGGGCAGGAGGAAGGGAGGTTATGTTCCCAAAGTCAGGGTGATGAGCCCATATTCTGTGACAACCTGCCTTCCTGTCTAGAGGGACTGGACACGTCTGTCTGTCTGTCTCTCTGCATTGTCCGTGAAGGACATGGGTTTACCGAACTGTGAGTGTTGGGAGAGGAGAACAGATGGGAGGGGACCCTCCCTCAGCTCCCTGCAGAGGTGAGAGGGTGAGCCCCAGCAGCCAAGGGGGGCTGAGATGTTGTCCCCTCCCACCCCAGAGGGCCCCCACGGCAGCTCCCCGCAGCCCCGCGCGGGCCGGGGCTGTGACCAGGCTCCCAGGCTCCCAGGCCGCCCCCGCGGCAGCTCCCCGCAGCCCCGCGCGGGCCGGGGCCGGGGCTGTGACCAGGCTCCCAGGCCGCCAGGCTGCCGGGCCGCGGGGATGACGAATTCCCGGCCGAGGCACATTTCTCCCTTGCTCCTTCCCCCGGGCTCGGCACAGAGGCAGGCTTGTTCTCCGGGCGCTCCGGCGGAGCGGGGCTCGCGAAGGGGAAGCGCTGCCCTTCCCATTGTTTGGGAGGCTTTCTTAAAGGCCTCCCCGCCCCCTCCCATCCCAAGCTGGCCTCGGAGACTGCCCAAACGCACCAAGGCGACGTCCGTTCTAAGGGGGGGTCCGTCAAAGCAGAGGCCGCCTCCCCCAGCCCCATTTTGGTCCCCGTAACCCCGGAAATGCCCTCCAGGCTCCTTTATTTAGAGGTGACCCACGAACAAAGGAGAGGGATGGCCCGAAGCCTCTGGAAAGAGCCAGTGTGCCTGGGGCTCTCTGCGGGACCCACGAGGAGGGACCCCTCCCCCCTTCCTCCGATACCCCCCTCGCTGCCAGAGCTCTGCCCCTAAGGGGTGGGTGTCCCCTTAGGTGAGCGCCTAGCAGGCAGTTCGGATACGCCCCCCCCCCCCAAGACCAGGAGGAGCCCCTCGTGCGGAGTAGAAAAGGGTGCGGTGGGGGCGGGGGTTAGCATGGCACAAAGGGAAAGAAGCCCCGGGCCTAAGGCCCCGCACGCAGCCAGTTTGGAGCCATGGCTCTAAATTTTGGTGGTCCACCTCACGATCTTGGGGGGTCACTTCCATCCTACCTTTCTTCACCCCATTGACTGCAGACCCGTGGGGGTCAGTAACAAGAACTGTCACCTAGAGGAGTGTAAAAAAGGGGGGTCCTAGAGGGAATCTGACCCTTCTCCGGCTCCCCTTTTATTTATTATTAGGGTCCCCTTGGTGCAGTACGGAGGGGGGAGGTGGGGGAGGGGATCGATTTCGAGCCTTTTGCAGCAGGTTCCGCCTGACATTCCAGGCCGCGACTCCCACTCCCACCCCTCCAGATCTGCCGTATGCAGGAGGAGAACGGGGTGGGGGGTGGGAGCGGGGTGGAGGTTGGGGGAAGGGAGAAGAAAAAAAAGGAGGGGGGAATAGGAAGGAGGGGAGCGAAGGGGCGGAGCCTGGCGGCGGCGGCCCCACGTGCCCCGGCCGGGCAGCCCAATGGACGCTCGTGTTTCGGAAAGATCTCCATATATGGCCATGTTCTAGGGCTGCGCGCGCCGCCGCCGCGCGCTCGTGCCTCGCTCGCCCTTTAAATACCGGCGGGGGAGGTCGAGCACGGTCTCACTCAGTGGTAGCCGGCAGCACTTGTAGGCTACTTTGAACGTACCCCTGGATTTGCCCCCTCCCTTCCCCCGGCTCTAAATTCTCCGACTAGGACGGTGCGCAGCCTCAGGTAAGCCGCTCGGGGGCTTCTCAACGCGGAGGAGGAGTAGCAATGGCCGGGGCTAGGGGAGTATGGGTGTAACGCTGGACGGGCGGGTTCTGCCTTCTCCATCCCCCCCTTCTACAGCCTCGATCCCGTATGGGAGACCGCGGGAAGACGCCCCTTTCCTTGGGTATTTTCCTTTCTCCTCTCATTGTTTCTCTCACTCCCCTCCCCCCCCATTTCATATCTGCGCCGGGCCGACCAGGCCCGATCTCGGGGTTCGTTATCGAGCCGAGAAGCGCGCGCCCTATAGGAGGTTAACTCCTTCTCCTCCCCTCGCCGGCTCGCCCTTCTCGGGCCGCGTGCGCCCGCCTAGCCGAGGGGGGGCGGCGCAAGGTGGAGGCTGTTATCTGGGACAAGGGTGCGAGACTGACCCTCTTCCCCCCCATCCGCCCGCCCCGGCTCGGTACAGCAGGTGGGCGTGGTCGGGGAGGACGAGGCCTGGCGGGGATGGGGCGGGGGGCGGGGGAAAGAGTAGGAAAGGTAAATTTCAAACGGCCTCCGAAGGTTGGGGGGCGGGGGGGAGAGCGGAACGGGGTTCCGGCGGAAGTGAGCGCGCGTCCGTTGGGGAGTGGCGGTGGGGTGGGGCCGAGCGGCGGCGGCGGCTGCGCGCGGGGCCCCCGCGGGGTCGGGGCGGTGACGTGGGTGCCCCTCGCGCCAGCCCGTTGCCGCGTTGCCAGCTGGCGGGGGCGCGTGCATTGTGCATTCTAGTGGGTGGGGACCGAAGAGGCCGAGCTGTTGTATTGTGCGGCGGGGGCCCCAGACCCCCTCCCCCCCCAGTCCTAAGGCCCCACCCCCTCCCTCGCGGCCCGAAGTGAAACAAAGCGACAACCGCCCGGGTGGGGGAGGGATGCTTGGAATTGTATGAGACGTTCGCCCTTCCCCCCAGAAAAGGACCCTCCTCGTTGTGGGTCTTCTGCGCATTAGGCGGAGCCCAGGGCGGGCATCTGGCAGCCGAGATGTGCGGAGTCTAGGTGATGCTAGTGATGAGCTCACCGTCGGAGAGGAGGGGCTGCAATGCAGCAGCGCAGTGTAGAGGATGGACTCCTCTCTTTGGGAGGGACAGTGGCGGTGCTGCTGTGCCCTAGTTATCTTAAATCACGCCCCAGGAACCGGTTACAGAGTGCTTTATCTGCAAGCCCTTATCCTGCCTTTTTTTTTTCTGCTTTACTAGGCACATTTGGATGCCTGGAATTAGGGTGGGATGCAGCCCTGTTAATATTTATAGTTAAGATTTAAAAGGAAACAATTGATAAGTAGACTAGAAAGTATTGTTATTATGATGATTAGTAATGATAAGACTATTAAATTTTAATTTTCTTTGTCTTGAACAGATTAAACAAAAATGGAAGAAGAAATTGCTGCTCTTGTCATTGACAATGGTTCTGGCATGTGCAAAGCTGGCTTTGCTGGGGATGATGCTCCTCGGGCTGTGTTCCCCTCCATTGTTGGACGCCCAAGACACCAGGTCAGTAAAAATTACCCTTGCCTTCATTTCACTTAGATATTGAAAGAAACGTGATTTGCAGTTGTGTGAAGATTTTGGTGAATCTAATTGTTTCTCCTCCTTTTCTTTCCCCCACACAGGGTGTCATGGTGGGAATGGGGCAGAAGGACAGTTATGTTGGTGATGAGGCTCAGAGCAAGAGAGGTATCCTGACCCTGAAATACCCCATTGAACATGGCATTGTTACCAACTGGGATGACATGGAGAAAATCTGGCATCATACCTTCTACAATGAGCTTCGTGTAGCTCCTGAGGAACACCCTGTTCTGCTTACAGAAGCTCCCTTAAACCCTAAGGCCAACAGAGAGAAGATGACACAGGTATTTTCAATCCATTCGTTTGAAGTATCAACACCATCTGTTATATAAGCCCTTTTTTGTTAATTCTAAAACCCAAGTTTTTCTTTCAATATTTCCAGGGTTCTGTACCTCTCCTGGCATTTCTTCCCTGAAGTCTCAAGGTTTCTTCTTTGTGTTTCTGCCTGCATTCTTGCTTTTCTTTTTTTTTTCCACACATCTAATTTGTTGCATGCTGGCATGTGGTGTGTGTGTGAAGCATGGGTTAATTGGTGTTCTTGAACTTGACTAAATTAGACTTCTTCTTTACTTCCAGATCATGTTTGAGACCTTCAACACCCCAGCCATGTATGTTGCTATTCAGGCTGTGTTGTCTCTGTATGCCTCTGGTCGTACCACTGGTATTGTTATGGACTCTGGTGATGGTGTCACCCACACTGTGCCCATCTACGAGGGTTATGCCCTTCCCCATGCCATCCTTCGTCTGGATTTGGCTGGCCGTGACCTGACAGACTACCTCATGAAGATACTGACAGAAAGAGGATACAGCTTCACTACCACAGCTGAAAGGGAAATTGTTCGTGACATCAAGGAGAAGCTGTGCTATGTTGCCCTGGACTTCGAGCAGGAGATGGCCACTGCTGCTTCCTCCTCTTCACTGGAGAAGAGCTATGAGCTTCCTGATGGCCAGGTGATCACCATTGGCAATGAGAGGTTCAGGTGTCCAGAGGCCCTCTTCCAACCATCCTTCCTGGGTAGGTATTTTTGGAAAATAATATGAAGTAGGTGAATCACTCCCTTTTTAGGCTTCCTAAAGTAATTATGAGTCTTGGCATGTAAAACTAGAGGTAGTAAACATTTGGTTTTTGTCTCTTAGGTATGGAATCCTGTGGCATTCATGAGACCACTTTCAATTCTATCATGAAGTGTGATGTTGATATTCGAAAGGATCTATATGCCAACACAGTATTGTCTGGTGGTACTACCATGTACCCTGGTATTGCTGACAGAATGCAGAAAGAAATCACAGCCCTGGCACCTAGCACAATGAAAATTAAGGTAAGTGTACGCGTTGTCCCATTATCATCTTTATACCTTTTAAGGAAATGGGCCAGTTTTATTTGTGATAGCAATTTTATGAAAATATTAAATTAAATATTTTGATGTTTCTTTTTAGATCATTGCTCCCCCTGAACGTAAGTATTCCGTCTGGATTGGTGGCTCAATTCTGGCATCTCTGTCCACCTTCCAGCAGATGTGGATCAGCAAGCAGGAATATGATGAATCTGGCCCATCCATTGTCCATCGCAAATGCTTCTAAATGGACTGCTAGCAGATGCGTAGCATTTGCTGCATGAGTATTCACAAAGTAAAAATTTGCCCTGGCAAATATACACCTCATGTTAGCCTCATGAAACTGGAATAAGCCTTCTTTGAAAAGAAACTTGTCCTTGGGGAAGTTTGTATCTGATATTAGACAAATATCAGCACTTTTTAGATTGTTGAACCGTTACTGATTTGACCTCGTATTCAAGTTAACAGTTGTTCCCTTGGTGTACATTTTAGCATACCTTGTACATATCTTTGATCTAAACCCTGATACAGGTCACTTCATTTTGACAGGTAAGGCTAAGAGTTAAGTTCAATAGAGAATTGACCTGATAATATGGCAGTATAGTAGCTGGCTGGTTGACGTTCGACAGCTGTACAGTTTAGTCCTATAAAGCATCAGATCTGTACAGGGTATCTAAAGGTCAGATTTCCAGCATCTAAAAGAGCTGACTTGCAGAATTTCTCTCCTAAGGCTGGCAAGAGTTTATTAAATGTGTGTTGCATCTTGCCACCATCCTAGCAGGAATACATATTGAATCCAAGCCTTAGGAACCAGTTTTTTTTTTTCTTAACCCACTGTTTTCCCCCAATGTCATGGGGCTAAGTTACTCAACCTTGAGTTGCAAAAAGTTTGCATTTACAACCTGTAAATTTGTGCATCTAGTTAATTTATGTAAGATTTTTGTACGTTGCCTTAATGTTCTCACATGACAGTAGAATACCAAAATTTGTAAGTCATCCTAAGAGTTGAGAATTGTAATGCCCAACACGTCATTGTGTAAGGAAAAATAAAAGTGCTGCAAGTAAACTGAACACAGGTGTTTGAGTTTTTGTTAAAGCTGTGAATTGTTGGATTCAAGTTCACAATCTTTCATCGCAATCACAGAGCAAAGTAACCACTAGCAAAGTAACTGGGTAAGGCAAAATTTGTTAAGGAAACTGAGTTTCAAAAATGCTAGTTGGCAACAAGGAGAATAGGATAAAAACAAGACCTCAGCATGGTAACAGTCTTTCTCTGACTCATGATAATTAGTTGCCACTTAAGTACCTAAATAACTATGGGTGTTGGGGAATTCCCAAATGAAGAATTTCTAACTATTGAGTATCATAACTTGAGAGTTTAAGAGGACCTTGAGTGTAAACTACTTGAAAAGTTGCCTTGACAAATTTTTTTCAGTTTGAAACACATAAGATAAGCATTGTTATACTTTAATGTATGTGTACTCTGATGCTTGATGGGTAGTGGTAGAATGGCTCAAAACAAAAAAGTCCGTAAAACATAATTGGACCAAAAAATTGCTTCAATTTCTACGCTATTGAAAAAGCAAAAATAAAATAAGGTAGTGAAAAATTTCCTCCAAGTCCTCCTTTTTCTTTGCGTATGTCTTTATTAACTCGCCTCACTTGTAATAAGTGAGTCCCACACAGCTGAGTGCCTATGGGTGTCCAGGATGTAAAGGTTTTTTTTTTCCATTTGTGTATGCTTAATTTGTTAAATCCAATCAAAAATAGAAACAAATTTCTCTGTTTTAGCTAAAAAGCACTGCTATGTTTTGTGAATTTGTTGATTTCTGAGGTCTGTAGTAATGGTTATTTGATTTCAAGAGATAGGTGTGTGTAGTTGAGTGAATATGGGTGTAGTATTTCCAGTGTCGTGAAGTTTGCACTTGGAATAATTAGGGAGAGGGATAGCAAAAATCGAAACATGACATGGTTCACTGTGGTGAATGCATTCTACATAAATAAGTATGTTGCTCACAATTGAGATTTGAGCTAATTTAAGCATTGCAGTTAAAAACTAATGGACCACTAAGCTGAAAATTCTCGATTAATTAGATGGAGAATTTTGCTTTCAAAATGTTAATATGTAGGCTCAGATTTCTACCATCTGTTCTGGCCATTCTGGCTATACGTGACAAGTAGTGGGGTGTGGTGTAAGGGAAAATGTGCCTCAAGGGCAGAAAAAAAGGGAAAAGTGGGGGAGGGAATGGGAATTGTTCAGAAGTCTGAAGGCAGGAGATGTACATTTGAAGAAAGTAATGGATTAGAGGATTTAAAAATTTTTTTTTTATGTCAATGTCATTTCTATATATTCTCTTCCCTACCCTTTCCCTGGTGATTTTTTTTAGGGGGAAGTAGGATAAAGCTCTTAAGAGAATAGGAGACACTGCTACGTTGGAGTCTGAATAACAAGGGGTAGTGAATTGCAAGGTTTTATACACACACACACACACACACACACACACGCTTTTTTGTTATCTGCATTCTTGGATTGAGAAGTCTAGCATTCCAAGATGCTCAGCAAATAAAGACAGACAAGCAGATGCAATACTGGATGTCAATGGAACGAACGTCTGGGTGAATTCTAAGTTAGGTGTAACTTACCTTATTAATCAGTTTTGTGACTGGATCAGTAAAGTTTGAATTCCAAATCTGATGAGCTACTTGCTGAAAAAAAAGAAAGGCAGGTCAACTGCAAATTCTATTAAAGAATAATTAGACACATGGGAGCTGGACATGAACACTACGATTTGGTTTGTACTTTTAAAAATGTATAGCAAGGTTTCAGACCAACAGAAAAATAACAGCTTGGTCTTTGAAGACATCAAACATGTCAAACTAACTAAGCTGAAAGCATTCATTGCAGGTAACTTCTATAGTGGTCTTCTGCTCAATTTCTTTTTCAGAGTAAACCGTACAGGAAATGATAGTTTTCTTAACCTAGGTAGAATGTATTTGTGTTAATCATTGCACCAAAAGGATAGAATTCCCTTCCAGGAAACAGATGGAAAGAGAGGGTCGAGTGGGGATAGTTCATCAAATGAAAAGTAGTACAATGCATAGAATAATTTATGGCCAAGTTAGGTTTTGTGAAGTTGTCATAGGCATGTAAATATGGTGTATTTATGTGTCGAGGCAGAATATTTGCTTTAAGAAGTGAGTAGTTAAGTGGTTAGCTTTGAGAAGAAGTGGGAGTTTTCTAGAGGGGACTTGGAAAGGGAAAATCAACCTCACCAAGTTGGTAGTTTATCAACTTTAACAAATAACAACCAGATGCTTTCAAGAAGTACCCTGGCTCCCTTCCCTGGGGAGGATGGGTGGTGATACTTGGAGGTAAGAGGTGCTTTCTACATCACTGTTGTATTTGGGTCTTCACTGACTTGGGAGAAACCATGGTACAATGGATGAAAGTTGGATTTGGAGTTCAAGGACTTGGTTTCAAATCTTAGTCCTGAAGTTATAATCCTAGTTTCAGAAATCCTATGATTTTAGTGTTAAAAGCATTTTCTAGTGTATCCTCAAGAACCTCAAGGTTAGTTTAACTCCTTTTTTAGGCATTAGTAAATCAGAAAGCTGTCTCATCACTTCTTAACGTGATGAAATTTCAGGTTTGTGGCTCTGAGGAGTATGAAGTATGTACTTCACAAAGACTAGAGGAAAGAATTCTAGAATCTTGGTGTATTTGATAATGTAAACTTGCATTCTTCAGGATATGTGATTTCATTGGTTTGTTACCCTCCGTCAGTGCAGATGTCAAGCTACTTTATGAAATGACCCTTTTTAAAAAAAACTTGCACGTGCCTCTTGGGTTGCTTGGAAGGGGTAGGTTCACTAAAAGTCAGACACAGGAAAAAACATATATCCCTATCCAGAAGGTTACTGCCCATTATGGGCTTTGTTTTGTACCAAGAATACTATAGGTATTGGCCCCTGCCCTCTTAAGAATTTGTGCATTCACTGAGGTAAACACAAAGATTCACCAATACCCAAGAGTGCTGTTCAACAGCTGGGTCTCTGAAAATGCATAGTGATATGCTTTTAAATTTAATCCACATCATTAATGCTTTCTTACCTCTAGACAATCAAGTCCTAATTTTTTGTAGTATGCTGACTTCTAAGGGGTGAATGATCATACTGAAAATTTAGCAACTGGCTCCAATCCTGCTCCCTGCCAATACCTCAGTTCAGATTTGTATCTTTGAAAATGAGGGTTGGTGTTAGGAACCTAAAGATTTACATTTGAGCCCTGGCTCTTAACCATTTGCTAGCTATGTGATCTTGGTTATGCAAATCACCTAACATCTCAGTGTTCCTTTCCTCTAACATATTTTTTATTTTTTGTAAGTGGTATTTTTTTTCCAATTACATGTCTCTTACATGTAAAAAGAGTTTTCAGTATTCATAAATATCTTACATGCAAAGATAGTTTTCAACATTTTTTATAAAATTTTGAGTTCCAAATTTTCTCCCTCCCTTTCCTCTTCCCAAGATGGCAAACAATAGGTTATGCATGTGCAATCACGTTAAACTTATTTCCACATTAGTCATGTTAAAGAGGAAACAGAACAAAAGGGAAAACTATGGAAAAAAAAGTGGAAATAGCATGCTTAGATATGCCTTTAGACTCCACAAGGTTTCTCTGGATGTGGTTAACATTTTCCAACATGAGTCTTTTGGAATTGTCTTAAATCATTGTACTGCTGAGAAGATAGAAGTAAATCGTAGTTCATCGCACGTTATTGCAGTTACTGTATACAATGTTCTGGTTCTCCCTTCACTCAGCATCAGTTCATGTAAATAGTTTTTTTCTGAAATCTGCGTGCTCATCATTTCTTAATAGCACAATATTATTCCATTATATTCATAGACCAGGACTTGTTCATCTACTCCCCAGCTGATGGGCATCCCCTCACTTTCCAGTTGTTTGACACCACAAAAATAGCCATTATAAATATTTGTGTACATGTAGGTCTTTTCCCTCTTGGGGAATACAGACCTATATAGTTCCAAATTCTCCTCCAGAATGGTTACATCAGTTCACAACTCCACCAACAAAGCATTAGTGTCTCAATTTTCTTGTAACTCCCAACGTTTACCACTTTTCCTTTTCTGTCATATTAGTCAATCTGAGAGGTATGAGGTGGCACCTCAGACATTTCCTCTTCTATGAAATGGGGACATCAATTCTTGCACTGCCTACCTCACAGGTTTACTTACTGTGACCACCAAATGAGAGAATACCCCAAAACTCTTTATAAATGCAAACTGGTATCTTTATTCTTTGTTCTGAAATAGGTTAATATGTAAGGTGGCCACAGCTCACATTTATGTAATGTTTTAAGGTTTGAAAAAGTACTTTTCTCACAATCCTATGCAAGATTTATTGATGCCCCCATTTTACCGATGAGACAGAACTAAAAAGGTGAAGTGGTTTGCCTAGGATTATAAAGCCAGAGTCAGTGATGGTACTGAACTTTGGGTTTCTGGTTTTTCCCTTTCTGTTACATACTCATAGATTATGTCAATTTAGATCATTCAATTCTCACAAATTACCTTTAGATTTTTGGTGACCATTGCTCTCCCCCAGTAGTGATGGCCTAGAAACTGTGGTGAGAAAAAGCAAATATGTTCACTACCTGTCCAGAAGTTCTTTTTTTGTTTGTTTTTAGGCAATCAGGGTTAAGTAACTTGCCCAGAGTCCCGCAGCTAGTATCTGAGGTCGAATTTGTTCTGAGGTCCTCTACTCCAGGGCCAGTACTCTATCCAATATATCACCTAGCTGCCCTGCTATCAAGAAGTTCTCATACTAACCTTACTTCCTATAATGTGATAGAGATGAATTGTGTTTTTTAGGCCTCTGTCTCCTCCCTGACCATATCATTGAGGGGTGTGCCGATAAATGTTGGTTATCTGAGGGGAAAATGTATTGAGGTTGCACTTTTAAGCTAAATCTAAAACATTAACATTTTCCCCATTTTATTTATATGTATATGTACATATACATATATATATAAAATATTAACATTTTCCTCATTTTATATATATATATACACATGTATGTGTGTGTGCGTGTGTGTATTGTCATGTTTGTCATTCATTGCCAAAGATCATACTAACTGAGAAATGATGACATGACTTCCACTTGATTTTGTTTTGAGTGAGGGAAGGCTGTGCAAGGTCATCAGCCTCACTTGTCTTCCAGGGCCATCTGAATCCAGTGATAAGATATTCATCAGGATGACTGGAGATGGCCCAGGATGCCATGGGAGACCTTGGCCCCTTTAGGCCAAAAGAAAACTGGCAGAGACAAAATAGCTTCAGTAAGTGTAATCTATCGAAATGAGACATTTTAAACTTATACAAACATTCAGAAGAAACACTCATCCCTTAAGGGACCGAAGGTGATCTGATTCTATCAACAGACAATTGACAAACGATGCACCAATCACAAATCTCTTGAAAACCTCCCAGAAAGTCTGAGTTGTGAGGACCTCAGCATCCACAAGTGCCAACACCTTGAACAACAGTCCCTCTAACAATGCATTCCCTCAGGGCCTGTGAGCTGGCTTCTGCCTAAAACCCTGGTGGAATAGAGAACTGACCATCTCTTCAGGTCGCCTGCCTGTTCACCTTTGGGTCAGCTTGAGTTGTGGTGACTTTGCTAATTCCACCATTTGTAATTCTGCCACATGGGACTCAACTCCCTTCCCTGTGACTGTCTTTCAAATACTGGAAAATAGCTATAATTCCTGCAAATATCCTCTTTACCAGGCTAGTCATGACCTGTTCCTCCTCCAGATCAGGTGGCAGGGCCTGAAGATCCCTGACCACTGTGACTGCACTTTCCAATTTACCAGTGACCTTCATGTTAGCATTTGGATGCGCACTAACTGGCATAAGGTAAAGAGGGATGACTGCCTTCCTAGGCCTGGACACATTCTTTTCTTAATTGCAGCAAAGACTGCTCTAGCTCCCTTGGCTGCCATGTTACACTGCTAACTCAATTGGAGCTTGGAGTGCCCTAAAAGTCCAGATTCTTTCAGGTAAATCACTGTCTAATCCTACCTTCCCCTATAGGTTAGTAGGGAAGTTGATTATATATATATATATATATATGTATGTATATATATATATATATATATATATATATATATATATATATACACATAAAATTTTGTTAGTTTTCAAATACATGTAAATTTTTTAAACTTCATTTTAAAAAATTTTGAGTTTGAAATTTTCTCCTGCCATCACACCACTGCCTCCCTCACCCTTTGAGAAGGCAGTATGGATTATACATGTGAGGTCATACAAAATATATTTCCATATTAGCCATGTTGCAAAAGAAAACAGAAGAAAAACCCCAAACAGGCAGAATTCATCAGTTCTCTCTTTGGAGAATTCTCACTTTCTTAAGTCTCAACAGTCCACAAAACACTAAACCAAACCCTGATATGTAGGTTTGCCTATTTCTGAGGTGTAAAGGTACATGGAAATTTTAACAATCAGTTCCTGGTTAGAGCTGGTACACTTCTGATTACATGCCACCTACCCCTGCTCTGAGATCTCTAGAAGAGGTCTTCCCCTTCTTTCCCTGTACTGCACAGCAGCTCTTTCCCTAGGTTTCAAATTGGGAGGTACCCCAAAGGAGACCACAGTGCTTTGATACCCATCCCCAGGGAGATTCTCTGAAGAAAGTGATCACCTCTTCAGTAGGTGATTCCTCACTTAAAGGTGGCAGATTTAGTTTTTGTTTGGAAATGTAAAGCCTATCCTTTACTTTTTTGAAGTTACATTAATCCTGTATGTCTCCTGGAGGGGAAAAAAAAAAGAAGCCATGTTTTTTTTCCTTCCCCCTGAGGAATTCAGCCATGTGACCAATTAAATGTAATACTTCTCTAAGGTGGTAAGATCCCTAAGCACTTTGCACATCTACTAAGGGAAACCCAGAAAGGGCTTCCAAAAGCAGGGAACTCAGTAAGTTAGACTGAGGTAGTTAGTACTAGGACTCATTACTCTTTGATTTCTGGGTCAGAGTTTTAACCTTACTTACTCTCTGGGCTTCCTTTGCCCTTCTTTTTCTGCTTTTGTGACCTGCAACTGGAGGCTGACCAAGATATTTATTTTCATGGATTGTCTGGCTTGTTTCCCACCTAAAGCCACGGTAGTCTGCTAGTGACATCCCCTTCATTGCTATGGAGCTTGTTGTGACAGCCCCAATGATTAACTGGAGTGGAAACAGCTGGAGGTAGTTTACTCTAACCTAAAGATTCTACAGCCAGGTCCTATAAACATAATAACATTTCTGTCTCTTGAATACAGCACCTCTTCCCCAATGTCCATATTTTTTAAAAAGTTATTTTTGTTCTAAATGAAACATTTTTAAAAAATGTTTTAAAAAAGGGTATGTCTGTAAATACAGCAAAATAATACAAGCAAAGTCACTTCAGGTGTCTGCCATGTATGATTTGGCCCTCTTTATAAATATACAATTAATTCAACATGTAACTTTCAAAGCTGTAATGCTTTTTGACTTTCTGTTCTGTGAACTAAAAAGAAAAAAAATTCTTCAATGTTCTTTCTGCCCCTCTTTTCCCCCATATTGTGTCCCATTGGGAAAATAAACACAAAACCTTTTTAACAAATATTCTTTGTCAAGCAAAACAAATTCCTACGTGTCATATTCAAAATTATATGTGTTATTCTGTATCTTGAGTCCACCATCTCTGAGTCAGGAGACTGGGTAGCAAGCTTCCATTGTTGGTCATTGTACTGATCAGAATTCTTAAGTCTTTCAAAACACTTTGTCTTTACAATATCAGTGTTATATAAATTGTTCTTCTAGTTCTGTTCATTTTACTCTGCATCAGCTCATACAAATCTTCCCAAGTTTTTCTGAAAGGTCCAATAATATTCCATTACATTCATTTTAAGCAGCTGGGTGTACAGTAGATAAGACTACTTGACCTGCAGTTGGGAAGACCTGAGTTCAAATCCAGCCTCAGATAGCTGTGTGACCCCTGGGCAAGTCACTGTTTGACTCAGTTCCCTAATCTGTAAAATGGGGATAGCGATAGTATCTCCTTCCCAGGGTTGTTGTGAGGCTCACATGAGATAATTGTAAAACACTTAGCACAGGCATAGAGTCACAAATAGGATTAGACCACATAGGAAGCACTACATAATTTGTTCATTCTCTAACTGATGGGCATCCATTTAGTTATCAGTTCTTTGCTGTAGTGAAAATTTTTGCACATGTGACTTCTGTTCCTCTTTCTTTGATCTCTGTGGATACAGGCATAGAGTATAGGCATTTCTGGGGAACAGATAATTGCAATTTAGTGACTGACTTGGGAATCAAGAGGACTTGGTTTTTAGGCTGATTCTGCAACTGATTTCTTCTGAGACCCAAAGTCATCTCACCTTCATGGTTCTTGGAATTGTCTTCTGTAAAATGAGAAGTCTGAACGATATGACCTTCAAGGGTCCCTCCAGCTCTAAACTCTATACCTACAGGTATTTGTTAATGAGGAAAGATAAGGAGCTAAACTTGGTGCCCACTATGGATTAAGCGTATACCTTATTCTGGTATAAATTTAGGTGAGAATCAAACATTAGTTCACTGTTGGAAGAACCAAAGCCCAGAGAACATTGTGATATTCTTAAGGTCCCACATCAAGCAACTGAGGCAACAGGAGAGATGTGGAAGATTTTCATCCAGTAAGAACTTGCTATTTAACACAAACTGCTGGGAAAACTGGAAAATTGTATGGTAGAAACTAGGCGTAGACCAACATCTTACACCTTATACCAAGATGAAGTCAAAATGGGTACATGATTTAGCAAACTAGGAGAGCAAAGAATAGTTTACCTGTCAGATTTATGGAAAATGGACAAATTTATGACAAAACGAGATATAGAACATTATGAAATGCAAAATGGATCATTGAAGGTCATTGAAGCATTTTTTTCTTTTAATAAAGACAATAATGAAAGTCAAGAAGAAGCACAGAAAAACAGTTGAAAGTTACAAGTTAAACTTACTATAGACTATATCCTTAAAAAGAAAAAAAATCAATTTTAATTTAAAAAATTGTTAAAGAAAAATTTATTCCATAAATTAAAAATGAAAGAAAAGTGAGTCGTACATAATAGTCCTGCAATTTCAGGTACAATCTTCATGCTAGGTGACAGAGTGGGTAGAGTGTTGGGCCTGGAGTCAGGAAGACCTGAGTTCAAACACAGCCTCACTTACTAGTTATGCGATCCTGGGCAAGTCACTTAACCTCTATCTCAATTTCCTCAACTATAAAATGGAGGGTAATATAGCACCTACCTCCTAGGGCTATTGTGAAGATCAAATGAGATATTTGTAAAAGTGCTTCATGCAGTGCCTGGAACTTAGTAGGATATATATACACACACATACTTACATATGTATACGCACACATTTACATGTATATATACATATGTTAGCTATTATATATACATACATACATACACATACATATTATTCTATTATTAGTTTGTCAAATGTCCATTTTATCTGATATTTGTGAAGTTCAGAATTTTTTAAATTGGGGAAAATGAAACACTTTAAGTGCTACAGAACAGGGTCCTTTTGAAGTAAGGGAGTTGGGCTGGGCATGGCCCTTGAGATCAGGAGTCAGACTGAAAATGACCAAACAATGACAACAATAGAAGAATTCTTTAAAAAGGAAAGCTGTCCAAAAGTGGCTTACCCCTCTCTTTCCCTCCTGAAACTGGAGGTCTTCAAGCAAATGCTAGATGACTTAGATAAAGTGTAGAAGGAATTTTAGCCCAAGTATGGGTTAGACTAGGGTCCCTTTCAACTCCAAGATTGTGTGACTGCTATGTATATGACAATCTATTCACAAATGAAAGACCAGGTGGAATCACAGAGAAAAAAGTCTCTGTTCATTTATAGGGTTTTAGGCTTTGCATCGCTAATATCAGCTGCTTGCCTTTCTGGCTCAGGTATGATCAAGCATGTGGATGGCTCAGCATATCATCCCCATTCCTGGGTACACAACTCAGAGTGCATGTTCTACTAATGCAGGGTCAATAGTGTTGTCATCAAAGGATAGCCCATTTTATGACCTTAGAAAATACCCTTCAGGTCTTCAATTTCACTATCTGTGAATGGGGAGAGGGAGATTTAGTGATATTTACTAAATATAGAAGCTATAATAAAACTCTCAGAGTTAAATAATCTCAAACTTGGAAAGAACTTTAGAGATTATCTAGTCTAAGTGATTACATAATAGATAAACCTAAATTCTAATATCCCAGAGATCTTATAGCTGCTGCTTGAGTACTGCCAGTTATGGATTCAATAAATACAAGACAGGCTATTCCATTATTTGAATGGTTCTAATTTGGGGAAAATTCTTCATTAAATTGAATCAAAGGTTTGTCCCTTTCACCCGATCTCCCAGTCCCTCATCCATTGCTCTGTCCTCTCAAGCCAAGTAGAACAGGTCTAACCTTTTCACAAGTTTTCAAATGTTTGAAGAAAGCCATAATATTTCTCCTAAATCTTTTTTTCTCTGGACCAAAGAACTTGTAGTTTTGCTATCTACATCCAGAGAAAGAAGTGCTTGTATGTATTGTATGGTTTTATATATCTAACTCTATCAACTGTTGGCCTTCTCTAATGTTGGGTTGGAAGAGAGGGAGAAAGACAACTCAGAACTCAAAATGTAACAAAATAAATAAACAAATAAAAGAAAACAAGCAAGCACCTCTTAGTACAAGGATAGGCACACTTGAAAATATTGTGCCAAAGTTCCAAACCTTTTTCTTCTGGCATGTAAACAAGGATTACTGAGCCAACAGAAATATAATCCATTGTGTTTCAACAAAGGACCAATTTTATGACTGATCAAGGAAAATATATGCAAAACAGATGTTTAAAACTCCCTGTCATCTATAGAGTAGGCCTGAGTGTGGGAGGGTTTACAATAAAATGTGTGCCATTAAAACAAAAGAGCAGTAGTTCTTTCTTCATGTAGCACCTCCTTACCATCCTGTTCACCAGTTTTTGGACATACTCCTTATCAATGTCTATCATAAAGAGTGGTCCCTAAAATTGAACAGGACATTCCTGATGTGGTCTGAATAGAGAGAAGAACAATGGTTCTACCATCAGCCTTACTCTGTACAATTTAATCTTAGTACTACAAATTAAATTTGCATTAATTTTTTTGGCTGATCCATTGTTGTTGTTCAGTTGTGACCCCATTTGGGGTTTTCTTTCCTGGAGTTACCATTTCCTTCTCCAGCTCATTTTACAGATGAAGAAACCGAGGCAAACAGGGTGAAGTGACTTGCCTAGGATCACACAGCTAGTAAGTATCTGAGGTTGGATTTGAACTCAGGACCCAGCACAATTATATTGATGTGCCACCTAGCAGCTCCCTGATACATTAACCAGATGTCTAATTCATCCTGCCATTTCTGTTCCTAGAACTTTTCTATCTAGAGAAGTTAGTTCCACTCTCATATTGACTAGAGCAAAGCTTCAATTGAGTTCCAGGAAAATAGCTTATCTATGTAGTATACATACATACTTGCTTTGGTCAGAATTCAATCAATCAGTCAGTTAATCAACAAGAATTTATTTAGTACCTTAAGTTAAAATACCTATTAAATATCTAAATTTATTAAATACTTGCCAGGTGATAAATTCTGGGAAAACACAAAGAAAACGGAAATGGTCTTTGCTTTTAAGGAGTGTACATCCAAGCGGAGGAAACAACATGTAAGAATATATATTTATATACACATACATATGCACACACATATGTACATACATACACACATATGTACATACATACATATACATATATGTGTGTATACACACACATGCAGTGATAAGGAAGGTTAGAAGAATGTTTCTCTTTCAGCCTTAGTCTTCAACCTCTTTTTAAGCCTTTCAGTTTCTCTTTCAGCCTTGGTTTTAATTTTGCCCAATTGGCCTGGGCATGGCCCTTGGGATCAGGAGTCAGACTGAAAATGACCAAAGTACAACAACACTAGAAATATTCCATAAAATATAGAGTTTTCCAAAAGTGGCTTACCCCTCTCTGCGCTCCTGAAACTGGAGGTCTTCAAGCAAATGCTAGATGATTTAGATAAAGTGTAAAAGGAATTTTAGCCCAAGTATGGGTTGGACTAGATGACTATAACATATATATATAAACACACACACACATATATATGTACACATACATACATACATATTGAACAGATAAGGAGGGGATAACACTTGACAATTCACTTGTTCTGTGTTCTGAGAAAATTGATGAGTTAAGTCAGCCTCAGGGTTCTGAGACAGCAGTTGCTCATTTGCATAGGACTGGCTGTAGAATTTAGGACAAAGTCTGCTCCAGGGCTTTGTGCTTCAAAGGTTCATTTGCATATGAAAAATTGGAATACTCTGAAGTTAATAACTGGAGAAATAGGAACACCCCAAAACTATTTTATTATTAGGGGATAAATGACATTTACATAATTATGGCTTAGTGACACAAGATGAGAAGTTGGTTACTAATCACAAGACAAGGTGGAGTCTCTTTCAAATAGAACCTAATTGCTGAATCAGCGAGACAGAGAGGTAAATGAAGAGACTATGGAGCTGTGTAAAAAGAGAGACTGTAACTCTTTCCTCTTTGCTAACATCTGTTGTCAGGTGGATTTAGTTGACTAAAGAGAGACTAAATTTATTTGTGTTTTTATTGTTGTGGATGTAATGTGAATAATAATAATATTCTTCCCAAAGGGACAGAATTAAAGAGGCTTTTACTAATCTTAGGTTAGGGGTCATTGCCTTTTCCTAAAAGAATATGACACTACCTTAGCTGAAGAAATAGGTTGTGACTGAAGCTGGAAGTGATGGATATTAATGTTGTGGTCAAAGAGCAAAGCCAGCTGGGTAGAGAAACAGCTTAGAGGAGGAGTTTCAGAGAAGTAGCCCAGAAGTAGGTGAGATGCTGTGCCCAGCGAAGCATTAGTCTTTCACAATGTGGATTAGTTTAGCAGTGGAAACAGTTGTCACACAGAAGCTTCACTTATCAAGGAGATTCCTCGGTATATATGTGTGTGTGTGTGTCTGTGTGTATGTGATGTTTGTGCCCATTGTTAGCAAGTGACATTTTGTAGAGAGTGTTATTTAATTCTATGGGTGGAATGTAATATGAATATTTTGTATTTTCTTTACATTTCAGTAAATGTTTTGGTTAAAGTTGATTATTAGTAGATGACTTCTTAATGCAAAATACAGTAGTAGGGGATCACATGCTATAATTTTAGCGAGAATTATCATCTGCAATGTTTAATCCTAGGACTCTGGGAGTAAGTATTATCTGTTTTTCTAAACTCCAACCTGTCAAATCAAGGCATATAACCTTATAGAGAAAAAGTGAGTACTCCTGAGAGAAGCGATTGGTGGGGAGAGATTATAAAGGAAGGGCTACATGTAAAAAATGAATTAAGATAGCTTGGAGAGGGAGTATACTAGCAACTGGAGGGATCAGGAAAAGTTTCATCTAGAATGTGGTGCCCAAGCAAGTTTTGAATGAAACCAGGGACTCCAAGAGACAGAGGTGCATTACAGAGGTGAAGAAAAGTCAACAGAAAGGCACAGAGACAGATGAGGAAACTGAGGACCAGAGAAGCTAAGTTCCTTGCCTGAAGTCACATAAGCAGTAAGTGACAGGCTCAGGATTTTAACTTATGTACAGTGATGCCAACATCTTTCTGTAGCTTCATCTTGGAGTTCAAGAAAAGAGACTAGGAAGGTAGGAAGGGCTTAGGTTGGATGTGAAAATATTTAAAAGACAAGTAGAATTCATACTTGATTCTAGAGGCAATAAGCAATCAGTGGATCTTATTGAGCAAGAGCATATAATGATCAGACATGGGCTTTAGAGAAATGACAGGTCACGATATGGAGGAAAAATTGGAAAGTGCATTTAGGTAGTCAAGGTGAGAGGTGATTAGGGTCTGGCCTGGAATGGTGGCTATGAGAGTTCAGAGGATCAGATGTATACAAGAGTTTTTGTAGTTATAGAAAAGTCAGGAGGTGGTAACTGATTAGATACGTAGGATGAGGAAGAGTGGGGAACAAAGGATGATATAAAAGTTACAAATCTGGGTAATAGAATGGTAGTACCCTTGACAGCAGTAAGGAGGTTTAGAAGAATGGTTTTCTTTCAACCTTACTTTTCAATGTTAAGCTTAAAGCTAAATTCAATGCCCAGTCGTAATAATTAGTTTGGTTCAACTGTCTGATAGTATTTTCTTCCTCTACTAGCCCAAAGATGGTTCTTGTTCTGTTCTATTCTTTTTTAAAAAATAAATTTATATGGATATTTTTTGTTTTTCTTTATATCGGCAAAATTTCCCCCAGTATCCTCTCTTGCCCCCTCTCATAGAGCCATTCTATATAGCAAATAGTATTTTCAAGGTTCCCCCCCAAAAGAAAAGAAGGAGAAAAAAAATCAGTAAAACCAATCCGTTCATCACTGAGGTCTGAAAATATATAATGTACTGCACTTGTGGGTCTCCCAACTCTGCAAAGGGGTGAGGTGGAAATATTTTCTTGTATTTCTTCTTTGGAATTTTGCTTATTTTTTATAATTTTTCAATATTCACTTTTGGTTTTTTGTTTACATTGTTTCATTTACATTATCAGAATGGCTATGTATATGATTTTCATGACTGCTTACTTCACTCTGCATCAGTTCATTTAGATCTTCCCATTCTTCTCTATTTTCATTATATTCCTCATTTCTTACAGCATAGTATTATTCCATTAAATTCATATACTGTAATTTGTTGAGCCATTCCCTGGTTGATGAGCATCTACTTTGTTCTGTTTTATTCTTAACTGTTGTATTTTGTGTTATATTTAATCTTGAAAAGAACTTGAAATCCATTTAGAAGCAAAGAAGATACTGTCTTAAAATGATAAAATCAATACCTTTATATTATATTAATATATTATAGTTACAAATGGATTAAATTAAAGTTAATATTATAAGTTAATAATAGCAAAATAAACGTCAACAAATCAATAAAACTTAGTCATAAATATATTAGAATTACCAGAAATACTTTTCCTTAAGCTCCAGTCTACCAAGCCATCTTTCTTCCATTTCTTTGCTTTGGTTCTTTAATGGTAACTCTGAGCCTTCACAAGAAGCCTTTTCTGATCCCCTCCAAATTATGAGGTTATTTTCCTTTTATATTGCATATAACTTATACATACATGGTTATTTACATTGTCTCTCCCATTAGAATGGGAGTTCCTTTACCTACCCAGCACTTAGCCTAGAGTATGGCACATAGTCAGTGCTTAACAATTGCTTAACAAAAGCAATCACTGTGTGATTTCACCAATGGGCATAATCTTTCTACTTATTCATTCTGTAGTCAATTCATAGTCTATCATCACATGGTTCTTGCTCATGTTTCCCAATAAACCTTCCATAGAAGAGCTGCTTAATGGGCTAGAGACTTCTTCTTTTAATATACGAGGGCTGCTGTGTACAACTTGGGCTCTTCATCTGTTGTCTCTTATTTTTACTGCAGGACCATTCTCTCTGCCTCCTTCTCTAGTTATATAAATCTTCAGGAAAATTTCCCACAAAAGTGGTCAATGGTCACCTGCTTATTTCCATCATAAATCTTTCCATTGCTCCTGGGATTATTTGTGTATAATGAGGACTGGCCCATTCACAGAGAGCCTCTAACTATAGATCCCCACGTGGGGAACTGGCATCCCTTGGGCCTGCTAGTGCATTTGGTGCATGTGTCATTTCCACATAATTTTAGTTTTTCATGAACTCTTCTCCATCAGTACATCTAAGAAATAATTTCTTCCTTGTTTCTCTAATTTGTTTATCATGTCACTTTTTATTTCTAAGTCACATATCCATTGGGATTTTATCTTGAAATATGGTATGAAATGTTAGTCTGTACCCAATTTCTGAAAAACTGCTTTTCAGTTTTTCTAGCAGTGTGAAATAGTGAGTCCTTACCCACTATTATATGTTTATAATAAATATATATGTGTATATATATACATATATATAATATGCTTTTGTATATTTTGTATATTTCTGTTCTACTGACTGACCCATTCTATTTTTTTAACCAATACTAAATAATTCTTAACAATTACTGCTTTGTACTGTAGTCTGGTAATTGGTACTGATAGACCCCTTTGCTTGCCACTTTAAAAAAAATGATCACCCCTCACCTTCTTGATCTTGTGTTCCTCCATGTGAATTTCTGTATTATATTTTCTAGCTCTATAAGATTCTGCCTTTGATAGTTTGGTATGGCACTGATTAAGTAAAATAATTTAGGTCATCCTGTTACTTTTTAGTATATTTGCTTGATCTATCCATGAGCAATTACTATTTCTACAATTATTTAGGTCTATCTTTATTTCTGGGTAGCTAAGTGGCTCAGAGGATAGAGTGCTATGCCAGGCCTGAAGTCAAGAAGACTCATCTTCCTCAGTTCAAATCTGGCCTCAGATACTTTACTGTGTGACCCTAGGCAAGTCACTTAATCCTATTTGCCTCAGTTTCTTCTCTTATAAAATGAGCTGAAGAAGGAAATGGCAAACCACTCCAGTTTCTTTGCCAAGAAAATCTCATATTGAGTCACAAAGAGTTGGACATGACTGAAATACACTAAAAATCTTTATTTTGCAAAGATCCATATTCTTGCCTGTGTTTGAATATTGTAGGCAATGAAGCTGGGAAGGTCAGTGTGATGTCATGTGCTAGATTTGTAGTGGGGGCCTTGGACTTGAATTTAGGTTCTGCTACTTGTTTCTTTCTCTTTTTTTCTGGAAAGAAGAGTCTTTTTTTCTTTTTTTTAAATACATAATTTATTTATTTTTCAGTTCTTTGCATTCACTTCCACAAAAATTTGAATTCAAAATTTTCTCCCCATCTCTCCCCACCCCCCACCCCAGGTCAATATGCGCCCCATCCACCCCTTCCTCCAGTCTGTCCTCCCTTCTATTACCCACCCTTCTTCTATCCCCCTTCCCCTCTATTTTCTTGTAGGGCAAAATAGATTTCTATACTCCTTTCCCCGTACAACTTAATTTCCAGTTGGATGCTAAAACAATTTTTAACATTCATTTTTAGAGCTTCGAGTTTCATATTCTCTCCCTCCCTCCCCATCCACCCTCATTGAGAAAACAAGCAATTCAGTATAGGTCCTACATGTGTAACAATGCAAAGCACTTCCATAATATTTATGTTGTAAAAGACTGACCACATTTCCCTCTATCCTATCCTGCCCTTCATTTATTCCATTCTCTCCCTTGACCTGTCCTCCCACAATAGTGTTTCCTTCTGATTATCTCTGTCCCCAATTTGCTGTCCCTTCTATTATCTTCCCTCTTCTATCCCCTTCCCCCTTGCCTTTCTGCAGGGTAAAATAGATTTCCATATGCAATTGAGTGTGTGTTATTCTCTTCTTAAGCCAAATCCCATGAGAGTAAGGTTCAATTATTTCCTTTCATCTCCCCCCTCCTCCCCTTCATTGTAGAAGCTCTTTCTTCCCTCTTGTATGGGAGATGATTTGCTACATTCTACATCTCCCTGTCTCTTGCTCATAGTACATTCCATTCAGCAGTAAATGTTATTTTTTTTAGGTATTCTCCCTCTATATTCAGCTCACCATGTGCCCCCCCCATACACACACACACACACACACACGTACATATGCATACCTACATATATATATACATACCCATATACACCTACATACATATATTCCCTCTAATTACCCTAATACTGAAAAAAGGTCTCATGACTTACAAATAACATCTTTCCATGTAGGAATGTAAATGGTTCAACTTTAATGAGTTCTTTAAAGTTTCTCTTTCCTGTTTACCTTTTCATGTTTCTCTTGATTCTTGTATTTGAAAGTCAAATTTTCTATTCGGCTGTAGTCTTTTCAACAAGAATTCTTGGAAGTCCTCTATTTCATTGAAATTTCATTTTTTCCCCTGAAGTATTATACTCAGTTTTTCTGGATAGGTGATTCTTGGTTTTAATCCTATCTCCTTTGACCTCTGGAATATCATATTCCAAGCCCTTCAATCCCTTAGTGTAGAAGCTGCTAAATCCTGTGCTATCCTGATTGTATTTTCACAATTCTTGAATTATTTCTTTTTGGCTGCTTGTAAAATTTTCTCCTTGACTTGGAAACTCTGGAATTTGGCTACAATATTCCTAGGAGTTTTCCTTTTGGGGTCTCTTTCAGGAGCTGATTAGTGAATTCTTTCCATTTCTATTTTACCCTCTGATTCTAGAATATCAGGGCAGTTTTCCTTGATAATTTCTTGGAATATAATGTCTGGGCTCTTTTTTTGATCATGGTTTTCAGGTAGATCAATAATTTTTAAATTATCTCTCATGGATCTATTTTCCAGATCAGTTGTTTTTCCAATGAAATATTTTACATTGTCTTCTATTTTTTCATTCTTTTGATTTTGTTTTATAATTTCTTGGTTTCTCATAAAGTCATTAGCTTCCACGTGCTCCATTCTAATTTCTTCAGTGAACTTTTGAACCTCCTTTTCTATTTGGCTAATTGTGCTTTTTAAAGCATTCTTCCCCTCATTGACTTTTTGGGCCTCTTTTGCATTTTGGTTAGTCTATTTTTAAAGATGTTATTTTCTTCAGCATTTTTTGAGGTCTCCTTTAGCAAACTGTTGACTTGCTTTTCATGATTTTCTTACATCATTTGCATTTATCTTCCCAATTTTTCCTCCATTTCTCTTACTTGATTTTCAAAATTCTTTTTGAGCTCTTCCATGGTCTGAGACCATTGCATATTTTTTTTTTGGAGGTTTTGGATGTGGAAGCCTTGACTTTTAGGTCTTCCTCAGATGGTATGCTTTGTTCTTCCTCATCTGATAGGGTGGAGGAAAATTTTCACCAAGAAAGTAACCTTCTATAGTCTTATTTTTTCCCCTTTTTTGGGCATTTTCCCAGTCATTTACTTGACTTTAGAGTCCTTTGTCAAGTGGAGAATATACTCTAGGGACCTGTAAATTCTCTGTTCCTCTAAGGTGGCACAATCAAGGGAGAGGAGTTTACTCCTCTCCTGGTCTGCTCTGTGGTCTGACAGCAACCACAAGCTTTTCTGCCCAGGATCTATGAGTAGGATTCCCTCTCCAGAGCCTCTGCCAGCTCCACCACACCAGTGCTCCTCCTCACCCCAGGACCATCAGGACTGAGACTCAGATTGGCTGCTCAATTCCCCCAGGGTCTTTAGGTAGAGGGCTCCAAAAATGGATGCTGTTGCCGCAGTGGCTGCCATTGCCCTGGGGCCAGGGCTGGGCCTGGACCCTGCTCCCTTCTCATCAAGGTGAAAGAGCTTTCTCACAGACCTTTCAAGCTGTCTTTGGCATTAGTGGGTTGAGAAATCTGGGAACTGCAGCTGCTATCTGTGATTATGTGTCCTGAAGGCTGCTCCGGTCCTGTCCATGCCATGCTGAGTGGCCAAGGCTGTGCTGTTCTCCACTCTGGGGCTGGTGTGATAAATCTTTCCTGTTGGCCTTCCAGGCTGTTTTAGGCTGGAAATCTCTTTCACTCTGTCCTTTTGGGGCTTCTGCTGCTCTAGAATTTGTTTATAGTCATTTTTTACAGGTATTTTATGGGCTATGGGGGGAGAGCCACAACAGGTCCGTCTTTCTACTCCGCCATCTATCTGCTACTTGTTTCTTGCATGACCTTAGGTAAGTCACTTGACCTCTATGGTCCCTTTTCCTCTTTTGTAAAATGAGACATTTGGTCTTTTGAGATAGGGAGTTTCCTGTTACTCAGTGTCTTCAGACAAAGACTGATGTGAGGAGATTCGGCCTTCCTAGCAGGGTTGGACCAGGTAACTTTTGAGGTTCTTTCCAGCTCTGGGATTCTATGATTTTATGTGGATAGTTCCAAAGAATGTTGGGCAACAAAGACACCAGGGTCCAGGAGTCTTGAAAAAGTGAACTCATTCCCTTTTGTGATTTCAAGGCAGCTCGTAAAGTTAGGAGGATGAGAGATGGAGTGGGAAAGGTACTCTGAGGATGACTACCTCTGTGAAAGATTGCATTCTAAACTGATTGGTGGATGGGGGCACTGAGCAAGTGGCCTATTGGCCAAGGACAACCCCATATTCTGATATCATTCCATTGTGAAGAGGCCTAGGAACTACACCTGTGAGACTGGGGGGTGGGAGGGGAACTGGGCCTTCAGCACTGGGACCTATTACATCAATCCTCTGAGGGTCAGGAGATAATTTGTCAGCTCTCTGCCCCACACTGGCCCCTGTGGAAATCAAATGAACGGTCGCACCCATTTTTAAAGATAAATTAAATGCATTGATTTTTAAAATGTCAGGCAGCAACATGGAAGCAGAGGGAGTGGAGGCCTATAGATTTGTGATTTATTGGTTCTTTAATAAGACTTTCTGAGGCTGAGCTGGGTTTCTCCTATCTGGCTACATGGTTCTTGCAGGCACCCTCTCTTGCAGTTGAAGCCATTTTCCTTGTCTCATCCCCACAGTGTTTAGGTCTCACTAAGTCACACCAGAGAGGTGAATATCTCCCAGGCATTTTGATATGTATGTCAAATAATCTTCATGGTTAGGAAGAGTGGAGGTAAAGAGAAAGAAAGAGAGAAAAAGAAAGAGAGGAAGGGAGAGGGAGAGAAAAAGAAAAAGAGACAGTGATAAAGACAGAGAGACAAGACAGAGAAAGAGAGATACAGGGAGAGAGAGAAAAAAGGGACAGAGAAAGCAAAAGAAAGGGAGGTAGAGAGAGAGGAGAGAGACATACATACTTAGAGAAAGACAGAGACGGAGAAGAACAAAGGAAAGGAGAGGAAGAAGCTGGCATTAAGGGATAAAATAAAATTTAAAAAAACCTTTCAACTTTGTCTTTCTGCATTGTTGTTGTCTTTTTAGATGGAGAGAGAATATTTTGAATGTTCTGAGATTTTGGAGTCCCCTAGCCCTGGTTTTTCCTTTATGAACTATTAAACAAAATTCAAGTTCTATTTTAAGTCTAAACAATGAATTTTCGCCATGGGGAAGTCAAAAGTAGGTGCAGAGATCAGAAAGGTAATTGGGCAGGTGTGAGTGGTATAGTGGACCTAGAACACATTGGTTTGGAGATGGAGCTAGTGATGCCTCACATACTGAACTCTCTGAACTCCTGAACAGTCTTGTGCTTCTCTGAATTTTGGATCTGGAGAAAGTGATATTATCTTTTATTTATATAGGATTTTATTACCTTTAAAATTCATACATGACCATTATTTCATTTGATCTTCACAGCAACCCTATGACGGAAGTAGAATATACATTACTATTCTCACATGAAGAAACTAAGGTTCAAAGATGGTAACTGATTTGCCCAAGGACACACAGCTAATTAGTGACAGATCCAGGACTTGAACTGAAGTCTCCTAATTCAATTCTCTTTAGAATTAGGGAAATAGACTAAAATGTCCATACCTTTTGAACCAGAGACTCCATTAATGGATTTATATCACAAGGAAACCATCTAATAGAGTCCCTATATACTCCAAAATATATATAGCTTCACTTTTTGTGTGATCGCTGAGAACTGGAAACAAAGTAGATGCCTATCAATGGGAGATTGTCTAAACAACATAGTACATGAATGTAATGGACTATATAAGAAATGATGTTTATGATGAATACAGAAAAGCATGAAAAGATCTATATGAACTGATGCAAAGCGAAGTAAGCAGAGATAAAGAAACAATATATATAATGACGACAGCTATGTAAATGGAGAGAACAAAAACATGTCAAATCATCAAAAGTAAAGGTAACAAAATTATAAAGATCAAGCAGGACTGTGAGAAAAAAGAGATGAGAATGCACCCCCAACCTATCCCTTTGTGGAGGTGAGAGGTCCACAGGTATTATACATTGCATACATTTTCAGAATTTTTCAGTGTGTATTCATCAGTTGTGAAGAATTTTTTCCCCTTCTCTGAAAAATATGGGATGACTTTTGGGAGGAGGAGGGGGAGGGATACATGGGATAATTATGGTAATATGCGAAAAAATATCAATAATTTTTTAAAGTATCCTACTCTGAAGCTTTTAGACTAAATCTGAAAGAGAAACCCATTAACTTTCCATTTATAAGCAATATCTTTCTCCTCCCTCTCTGATCAGCCCAGGAAGGACTCTTTCCTTGAAATACTTAGGGCAATGACTAGACAAGGATAAGGGTAAAGGGCCCTTGATTGATCCGTTTGACTAGAAACCTCTTTCCCACTGCCCTGAAGGGATTAGGATAATGATCAACCTCAAAGAAAAAGGGGGTCTCTGATTGCTTTAGGATACCTGTGACTTGGGATGCCCTGGTGCCAGCTCTTATCTAGGTGATTGTTAAACTTTTAGTGTAAGCATTTACAGATCAACAATCAGTAAACTACAAATCAGGATTCTATTTATTATTTTGTTGATTGTCTGAACTTAAGAAAATAATGGAGAAAATATTAATAATGTAGATTAAACTTAAAAGTGTGTCATCAAATATTTACCAACACTCCACTTGCCTATGACCAACTTGGTGGGGAGAGCTCTTGAGGAGAGTGGTCAGAAAGAGATTGAGTAGTTATAGGAAAATGATTCTTCAATACTGTGACTATTGTTTTGGATTGATGGAGCAAAATATTAACCCTTACCTTATTCTAAGATGTGGGCTATATTTTATCATCGTGAAATTTCCGTATTCAAGGATCTCATAAATGCAACTTCAAAATGTTTTACAAGAGACACTTGTCCAAAGGGCATGAGGAGACTCTGCCACTCTGGACATTTCTCTTTCCATGTAGAACAATGCTTGGATTAGAATAATGATAAACTAATAATTTTTTCTCTAATATCCACCAAGTCTGGAAATATCCATTTCTCAGGATTGTTGTTTAGTGACCTGGGTTCAGGGGGAGGAACATAAAACAAAAGAAGTAACCCAGGGCTTGGGGTTCAGTCTCAGGCTCCTTAAGGCAAACACATGTTGCTACTACTTTGTACTTGTAGCTACTATAGCTGCTGGAGTGGGAGGAAGAGACATCTCCTCCCACTTCCCCAGTGGGAGTCCAAGGGAGATGTGGCAGAGACTCAGTGGTTATTTGCCCAAAAGAGAGAGTTCTTTTGTAGTTCTTCTCATGTCCTAAGGAGGGAGAAGTTTCCTCCATAAAAGTCCATCCCCCATGATACTCATTGGTCATTCTCTTTGACAAAGCCTTACTAGGCACCAACAAAGAAGTGTTACATCATCTGTATCCTCTATCTAGGTATCAGAATACTTGTCCAACTAGCAGTACCTAGAGCATATGTCCTGATCAAGCAAATCAAGAGGTTCCTCTAATCAATCCCATTGCAGATAAATTTGGAAGACTGTTCTGCCTTTATAATACATCTCTCTTAACCAGTTCTCAGCTTTTTGTTTGTTTGTTTGTCTTGATATGATTAGCAGGTTTGAGGATCACATGGGAGACAGGGTGGGAGGGAAAGTCATAGTAATATATTTGTGAAGGGTTTCCATTTTCTCCTTCCTCCTGGGAGAAGTGAGGGGAGGAGTGGGTTAGAGAGAACACTTCCTTTCTTGAAATGGCTTCTCCACTAAGCAAATTCCCTTCATGAGAAGCAAATCCTTGTGCTTACTTGGCAAGTGACCTACAAAGAAAGGAATTTATTCAGTGGCATGGTCATATAGAACTGAGACTTGAGATTGACCATAAAAGAATTTGACTGTAAAGTCTCAGTCTCTAGCTGAATGGCATTTCCCCCGTAGTCAAGCCCTAAAGACTGTTCTTTGGTACAGATTATTTTGGCTTGTACTTTGACACCCAGCTGTTGCCCAGGAAACATTGATGGGACTTAGCTTTTCTACGGCAAGGCCTAATGGTTTCAGTGTGATGAAATCTGCTTGTTACAAGGTTAGTGGTCTCTAAATTATCATGCACCCCAACAGTAAAAAATGTATGCCTTCCTAATATATGGATATTCATTTATAAATTATACAAAGTGCTACTGGGGCAGCTAGATGGCACAGTGGATAGAGTACCAGGCCTGGAGTCAGGAAGATTTCACTACCTCAGTTCAAATCTGGTCTCCAGTACTTACTGTGTGACTCTGGGCAAGTCATGTAACCCTATTTGCCTCAGTTTCCTCATCTGTAAAATGAGCTGGAGAAGGAAATGGCAAACCACTCCAGTATCTTTGCCAAGAAAACCCCAAAGGAATTGTAAGAATCAGACACAACTGTAAAACAACCAAACAACAACAGAAGGCACTATTTGTATTAGCATATTGCATATATTATAAAAATAGAAATTTTTAAAGGACAGGATAAAGATGAGAGCAATAATTTTTATTTTATTTGTTGATAGTTATGAATACCTTTGCTGTCACTTAAATGTCATTTTAATAATTTTTTTAGTGAATGTAATTTGATGCATTATGCTTTGTTATTTTTGAGAATTTTAGTTTAATACTGAGGGGTATAATGATTCAAAGTTCTGGTTCTTAGTTCAGCTTATTTCAATCTTTAGTTTTAATGTTTATACTAGCTGACAAAGATACATCACAGAAATGTTGATCCAAATGGAAGGAACACATTGCTGGTTGCACTTCCTAAATCATGTTATTTATTTTTGAATACCATCCACTAGTTATGCAAGAATGTTCATTGAACTTTAGCTGGTGCATTTCCATCTTCTCTAGTGTCAAGCCGTCATTCTTACAAACTCATATTTTTAGCAAGTGAATTCTAAAATTTCCTGGAAATTTCTGTTCAGAAGATTTTTAAACAGGTTAGAAAATTCTGTTTTTGAGTTTTAAATTGGGAAGCGATAAGAGTTTGTTTAGGTGAGACATATCATTGTTTGCAACAAGTTTAGTGTTTAAATGGCTTACTAATTGTGATGGTTTTATACTATCACTGTTGTTTAGTTATTTCAGTGGTGTCTGACTTTTTGTGAGGTTTTCTTGGTGAAGATATTGGAGTGGTTTGCCATTTCCTTTTCCAGATCATTTTACAGATGAGGAAACTGATGTAAACAGAGTTAAGTGACTTGCCCAGGGTCACACAGCTAGTAAGTATCTGAGGCCATATTTGAATTCAGGAAGATGAGTCTTCCTAACTTCAGGCCCAGCACTTTAATCACTAACTGGCCCCCATATTATCATTAGCTAATTTCACAAGGCACAATATACATTTAGGGTGAGGCTCATCATTTTAAGAATACCTTTACTGATGAAGCTGCATCAATTGGCCAAGTGCATTTTTTCACACATAAAAAAACAGAGGTAGTAAGATGAAAATTTTTATTTCAAAGAAAAATTATAAAATCTGCTTACAAATGTTTATATTTAAAATGCACTTGCACTAATTAATAGGAAAAATTATAAAAAAATGTTTTTGCATCAGTGGATGCTCCTGGTTTTTCCAGAGTTAAATAGTCTTGGACATCAATCCACATTTCAGTTTATTCTCTTGATAATTTTGAATTTTTTTTGGCCAAGTACTTGTCAGATCTGATTAGATGGTTGTTTTGTCTCATAATGAGTTTCAGAATTTGTCCAAGGAGTTGGAAGATTGTCTCTAATGTTTCCTTGTTCATCTGTGCTTATGTTCTTAGCACTTTCTACAATCCGAGGTTTCTTTGCAGGAATCTTTAAATGATTTGTCTGGTTTGTAAGAGTTTCGTTAAAATAAGATAATACAATCCATAAATCCACTACACAGAGCACACATAAAGTGCAATATGTTACAATATCCTGAAAGTGATCTAACAAAATGACAGTAACACTAGTAACCTCTCTGTGCCATGGAACTCTTGCTTTTCCGTCAAATACCTCATGTTCTACATATAATATATCTGATATAGGGACCAAGTGGAGATACCATTGTGAGTCCATAATAAAGTTTCTTTTCTTTTTTTAATTAAAAATATAAATTCTAATATATTTTTCAGTTAATAGTAGTTTATTTTTTCCAATTACGGAAAAATAGTGTTCAACATTCACTTTTATAAGATTCTGAGCTCCAATTTTTTTCTCCCTTCCTCCTTCCCCTCCCCCCTCCCCTAGATGGCCAACAATCTGAAAATTCTAATATTTTCAAGGTGGTAGAGTGGGTAGCATTTTGGAGTTAGATTCAGAGAGACCTGAGTTCAAATTCTGTCATAGACATTTACTAGCTGTGTGACCCTGGGCAAATCATTTAACTACTCCCAGTCTCTGTTTCCTCATATGTAAAATGGGGATAATAACACATCTCACAGGGTTATTATGGGTACCAAATGAAATATTTTATGCAAAGTGTTCTGTCAACATGAAGGTACTATATAAATGCATTGTTGTTGTATTATTAGCTTTCTGCATCTCAATGGATTGCCTTTGCATGCACTCTGAGATCTGCATATCTCATTTTGGAGACCAAGTGACGTAAGATTTCCGTTAGAGACAAATTTTCAATGATCAGATTACAACTTTACAGAGAACAACAAGCATTGATAGGATCATCAGATTTAGAACTGGAAAGGACTTGAAAGATTATCTAGTACAGAGGTTCTTAACCTTGGGTTCGTGCATCCCCAAGAGGTCTGTGTAGAAATTTGAAGGGGCGGGGGGGAGATTTATGAACTCAGAAAGGAAAAAAATTGCATCTTTATTTTCACTTTCTTCTTTTTAAAAAATTATTTATTATTAGTTTGCAACATTCACTGTCATAAGATTTTGAGTTCTAAAATTTACCCGCCTTCTCCAAGACAGCATGCAATCTGATAAGGTTACAATCACATTAAACATATTTCCACCTTAGTCATGTTGTGAAAGAAGAATCCATACAAAATGGAAAAACGAGAAAAAAAAACAAAAAAAAGAGAAAATAATATGCTTCCGATCTGCATTCAGACTCCACAGTTCTTTCTCTGGATGTGGATAGCATTTTCCATTATGAGTCTTTTGGAATTGTCTTAGATCATTGTATTGCTGAGAAGAGCTAAGTCAATCAGAGTTGATCATTGTAGTGTTACTGTGTACAAGGTTCTCCTGGTTCTGCTCACTTCACTCAGCATCAGTTCATGCAAGTCTTTACAGGTTTTTCTGAAATTCACCTCCTCACCATTTCTTATGGGACAATACATCATATGTTGCAACTTGTTCAGACATTCACCAATTGATGGGCATCCCTTCAATTTTCAATTCTTGGCCAACACAAAAAGAGCTGCTAGAAATATTTTGGTACATGTGGGTCTTTTCACTGACTTCTAACTGAAATTTACCATTTAGAGTCAAAAAGTCTTTATTAAGAGCTTACTCTGTGTCAGACACTGTGCCTTAGCACATTGGAGATACAAATATCAAGCAAAAAAGAAAAACAGTCCCTATCCTCAAGAAGCTTATATTCTATTGGGAGAAGACAACACATAAAAGAGAACTGAAAACAGGGTAGTGGGGAAGGAATAATGGGGAATAAAAGATGGCAGCCCCAGGCTTTTCCTCAAAATGGAAGCACTGGAAAGAACTCATCAATGGGAAGAATATTCCAAAGTGAAAACGCAGTATTTCCTTCAATTATGATTATAGGCAACAAACCATTTTTTCTGAGAAGGGGTCCACAGGTTTTTCCAGATTGCTAAATAAGGATATGACACAATAAAGGATGAGGACCCATACCTAGTCCAACTCCCTCATTTTATAATAGCCAGTCTTTGAACTCAAGTCCTCTGACTCATGTCTCAACTTGGTCTTCCCATACTAATACTCTGAATTTCTCAAAAGCCAAAGTTTCTTTGGGAATATGGAATCTTAATACATCTGCTTAATCATACTGATATTCTATATTGGTGATTCTTTCATATGTTTTCCTTATTTGTTCATCTCCCCAGTGTTTTGAGGTAGATCTGCTTCCCCCCTTTTTTAAATGAGAAAGCTGAAGCCAAGAGGCTTCGTTGGTTATTACATCCTGTTTCTGGTAAAGCCAAGTTTGGAATTTCTGGATTAAGATTTGTGGTTTATAAGTAACTTGTTCATCATCATGAAAACATGCACATTTAGTAGTCCATTAAGTTAGGAAAGTTTTTGTCTGCCTTGGTCTTTTCAAATAGGCAAAATCAGCACAATCAGGTTAGTGAATTGCAAATGATGGGTTTGTCCATGCAATAAATGGGAAAATTGAAGTATAGAGTGACAAGCAGGATACAATGGGAAAAACAATGGATTTAAAGCTAGAGGACCACTGCCATTTACTACCTGTGCAAACTTGGGCAAGTCCCTGGGCCTCTCTGGGCCTCAGTTCCCTCTCCCATGAAATGAGGTTGAACTAGATGAAAGAAAAAGCAATTATGATTTCATTTATTTTGTTTTTAATTATATTTTATTTTTTCCCAATTGCATGTAAAACAATTTTAACATTCATTTTTAAAATTTTGAGTTCCCAATTCTCTTCCTCCCTCCTCCCCCCACGCCCCTAAGATGGTAAACAATTTCATATAGAATGTACACATACACATGTAAAACATCCACATTAGTCCTGTTGTGAAAGAAAACACAGAAACCCCCCCTCCAAATAAGACCCACAAAAAAAACAGAGAAATTGAAAAACAGTATGCTTTGATCTATATTCGGATACCATCAGTTCTTTCTCTGGAAGTGAATAGTATTTTTCATTATCACTTCCTTTGGAATTGTCTTGGAAGATTGCATTACTAAGAATAGTGAAGACATTCATATTTTATGCCATTATTGTTACTGTGTACAACACTCTCCAGGTTCTGCTCCTTTCCCTTTGCATTGGTTCCTATAAGTCTTTCCAGGTTTTTCTGAGACCATCATGCTTATAGAGAAAAAGCAATTATTAAGCACATGCAAGGGAGACACTAATAGGAAAAATAGAAGATGATCTCTGTTCTCAAGAAGTTTCTATTCTAATAGGGAGATGGGAGAGACAAGACACATAAGGGAATGATGACCAGGGAGAGATATTTTGGTCTGAAAAGTTACAGGGGTGGTGAGTGGAACTACAGGAGAAGGGAGACTGCTTTCCAGAAACAATGACAGAGCTGGTCTGATTACGGCTCCAGAACCATATGGAAAGCAGAGTGGGGCACGGGGAGAGGAAAGAGAAAAAGGGTATATGTAGTACAGGATGGTGGCTCTGGAGAGATTTCCAGAGAATAAAGGGAAGCCTGGCTGGAGCCTGGGCCTATATGTAGTAGATAACTAGAATAACTCCCTTGTTGTGGCTGGGCCAGTCGGGGTGAGGGTCGGGTAGTAGATATGTGTGGGGTGGGGACCAGGATGAGAGTTCACAGCAAGAAAAGGTTAAATATTCCAGGGCTTGGTTTTTGGTCCTTGGTGGCATGGTAACTGATGAAGAGAGGACCTTTAAGATTACTTCCAAGTTTAAATCTATGTGGCTTTTAAAAAGTAGTACCAGAATAAGTTGTTGCATATGATAGTGCCATAAGAAATGATGAGAGGGGTGGTTTCGGAAAAACATGAGAATACCTATATGGACTGATGAAAAGTGAAGCGAGAACTGGGGGATCATTGAGCACAGTGACGGCAATGTTGTAATGATGTACAGCTGTGAAAGACTTAGCTACCCTGATCCATACAGTGATCCTCAACAATTCCGAGGGACTCATGATGAAAAAATGCTAGCCCACCTTCAGAGAGAGAACTTATGAACTCTGAGTGCAGACTGAAGTATAATTTTCTCATTTTCTTTATTTTTCTTGCTTTAAAAAATGGCTAATATCAAAATCACTTGCATTTTCAGTGGGTGGCAGAGGGAATGGGAGAGAATTTGGAACTCAGATTTTTAAAAAAAGTTCAAAATAAGTAAATAATAAATTGAATTTAAAAAATAAATAAAAGTAGTACCAGGAATTCTAATCAGCGCAATAGTGCTCTGCCTCTTAGCTCTGCTGAGCTGAGCGGCTGTCATCCACAGCTTCCTTTCTCTACATTCATGTCTTCACCAATCTGGCTCTCACTCAGTGTCTCTTAGTAGGGGAACCAGGGCACTGACCATTGGACCCGGCTGCTCATTTCCGTGATCTGCCTCCAGCATCTGGTACGCAGATGTATTGCAGAATGGGGCCAGAATGGATGTGCCAGGTGCAGAATTTTAAACGGCCACTGCAGGATGAAATCATACATCCAACCAAGCCATCCAGCCCAGCTCTGCGCAGTTCCTCGCCCTGAATGGCAGCTGCAGCTACCAAGGCCCACAACTCTCCAGCCACCGAGTGAGAGGCCAAGGAGGGGATACACAAGGATGGTGGCTGCGGCTGCTGCGGCTGTTGGCGCAGCTGTATTTTACAAATTGTCTGAAAGGCTGATTTTTTAAAGAGAAGGGGAAAAAATCCTGTCCTGCAAAATCTGAGGCAATTCCCAGTGGGACCTTTTTAAACCTGTGATAAGTTATCTCATCTGAAGGGGATAGGATTGGAGCTTCTCTTTATTCTATTAGCTATTCCCTGAAGCAGAGTTGACTTAATGAAAATTCTCCAGAAGCCTTTCCTCTTAACCCTCACAGCATGGCTGCAGTGCTGAACTCTCATTGGCTGTGTTATTGGTGTGAGGAGGAGGTGGGGGTATGCATGGGAGGAGAGGAAGAGAGGCTGGGGGTAGGGAAGGCAGATTTGCTGCTGAATATGGAAGCCAATATGCTAAGCTGTGTGCTCTAAACCGGTGGGTAATGTGATTAGAGTGGCTGCCGAGGGACTCCCATTGTGTTCTGGGCCTCCCGTGGCTCTCTTGATTCTGGGCCTTTTCTGTTCCAGTCTCCGAAGGTCTGACAGAGACCCCTGCTGCTCCAGCATTCTGGGCCCTGGGACTCTTTTGTCTTCAGATAAAGGGACCCTCCTCTTGGAGAATTCCACAGCCAGATGTCACATACTGAGCCCCAGAGGGGCCTGTCTAATAAATTCTACTTTCTCCTTTTATATTAAAACATTTATTCTCTTATAATAATGACAGTTACCCGGCAAAACAAAATGCTTCGAACTGCACATGCTTGTTGGATGTTTCAAGTGAAGCCTGATCTGCTGCGGGAGGAATGTTTGATACTGATGAATGTTAGAGAAACAGGGAGGGGCTGGGACAGGGCAAGGGATCAGTCCATTTACCATGCTCAGAACTGGTGCTGTGGGACAGGAAGAGATCTGCACTATCTCCAAGGCCCCGGCTGGTCCTGGCCATGGAATGAGACAGAGGGTAAGAGCAGGGTTAGATCTTAGGCACCTTTCCTGCTGACATGGGGCTTCCGTGTGGAAGTGGACCCCAACATGCCCCCTTCCAGTTCCAGCTGTTGCTTAAGATCGATCATCAGACAGAGCAGAGGCACTCCCAAGGACAGGGGGAGGCCGCCACACTACCTGGTGAAGGTGGGCAGCTGCCACCAAGTCTGGGGGTCTTTTAGGGAAAAGCAGACACAGAGGTGGGTAACCCAGTAAGGATGCTCCTAGCGGAGTCTGGGCCTCGCTCAGTTGTTACCAGCCATCCCAAGTGACCTCAGGGAGTTAAAGGGGTGGAGCTGAATGCAGTGGGGTGCGGGTGGGGGAGGGGGGCATCGGATGAAATCCTGGAGAGCAGACTAGCTCCAAGGGCGCTACCGGGCTCAGTCCCAGCTCCAGCTGGTGGATGACCTCATCTCAGGAGTCTCACTCCGGTTACTAAGGGGCAGATGGGCACCGCACCAACCCCTTACTGTAACAGGCCGCCCCGCCCCGGTTCTGCGGCCCACCTAGAGGCAGCGGTAAGGGACGAGCCAGTTCAGCCCCCTAGGCACGCTGATCCATCCGGGGCCGCTTACAGCCGGAGGGGAGGGGGCTGTGCGGAGGCCTCGCGCGCTGAGCTCAGCCCTGGGCGCATCCGCCGCCACACGCTCTAACTCACTGCCGACACCTCCGGGCAAGGGCGACAGGACGGTCAAAGCCATCCGCTGAGCCGCACCCCGGGGGGCCAGCCCAAGACGGATGCTCCGAGAGCCCCCCCAGTGAGAGGCGGCCGCCCCCTGGGGAGCTCGGCGCTGCCGTGGGCGTGGGGGTGGGCACGGCCCGGGGATCGGGGGCCACGAGACGAGGGGAGAGAGCATGGCCACCGCTGGCAAGCCCTGAAAGCCCCAGGGCGGGGAGCGCGGAGCCGGAGTGAGAGCGCCCGGGGCCACGCCAGACGCCGAGGGCTAGGCCAGCGCGGCCCGCTCCGCCGCTATTGGGGAGCGCCGAGGTTCTGCTCCGCCGTGATTGGCTGGGAGGATGAGCCCCACTCAATGGGCGCGGGGCTCGCCTGGCTGCCGCAGCCCCCACCCGCGGGCGGGGCGCGGGGGGCGGGGCTGGGGAATGGGGGTGGGCAGAGCGCGAGGACCCGAGGGAGAGCAGACTGGAGAGCGGCGAGGTCGCCTGGGGCGTGGGGCCGGGCTGGCCCCGGGGGAGGACACGCAGGACGGCTCGCGGAGCGGCCGCGGAGATCGCAGTCGGACTTGTGCTAGCTCAGGGACGTAGCCAGGGCTGCCAGCGTCCAAGGCATCCTCTGGACCGCGGCGCGATGTTCACACGTGCGTCCGTGCCAGAAATCCTCTCTCCCTTGGCCCTGGCTTCTCGCCTTGAGTCGTTCAAGTGGAACATGACGCCACCATTTCCCAAGCAGGAGCTGGGTTGGGGTGGACGCCCAGATTTGTGCCTGGATGGTCTCTCTCTTTCCCTCCCTCCCTCCCTGTCTCTCTCTCTGTCTGTCTCTCTGTCTCTGTCTCTGGCTCTCTCTCTCTCTCTACCTCTCGAACTTTTTAGCTCTCTGGTGGTGGTGGAGCATCATGAATTTCCCAATGGCACTGGATGCCCTCCCAGGCCCTTTCAACTCTGAGAGACTGTTGTTCAGTCCTATCCTACTCTGTGACTTCTTGGACCATACTGTCCATGGGGTTTTCTTGACAAAGATACACTATTTCCTTCTCTAGTGGATTAAGACAAACAGAGGTGAAGTGACTTGCCCAGGGTCACACAACTACTAAGTGTCTGATCCTGGACTGGAACTCAGATCTTCCTGATTCCAGGCCCAGCTTAGCTAGATGCTCTAATTTAAGCAGCAGGAAAGGTCAAATATGCACTGAACTACTTAGGAAGCCGAGCTCTGGAGGTGGCTCAGAGGATAGACAAGGTAGGCAGCCAAGGTATTCTTTGGATCCAACATTCCCTGGGGGAAAGGAGTGAGATACTTTTACTACTGCTTTTTATAAACAACCCTTCCTTTTTATGCCAGAAAAGTCTCACTTTCTGGCCGCGGCCAGCAGGTTGTTTATCTCTTCTGGCAACTTTTCATTCGCTTTTGTTCCTCCTTACTCCCATCCTCTTATTCAGAAGAAAATAAAGAACTGGAAATAGTCACAAAGAAAGAAATGAAAACAAACAGCAGACCCATACTCTTGGCTCCTTTGCTTTCTGCTTGGGGCAGTAGAACATGTCTTAGATTTGGAGTCCTAACTCTATCACTAAGTGAAACAGGTGAGTGACCTCTTTGGGTCTGAGTAAAAAGAGGTGGTTGAAATAGAGATGTTCTTTTCTGACCCTCCTGCATCTTCTGAAGAATATCAGTTCACCAGGGAAGTATTTATTTAGGAATTTATGAGGTACAGTGCGTTTGCTTTATAGGAAGGGGAGAGGAAAGGGCCTTAAAAAACTCCTCCCCCATTCCTGAATGCCATCCTTCAGCCTGAAGTGACCACCCAGAAAGTGATGTTAAGGGTTTGTCTGGTTTCTCTATGGTGCTGCCGGGACTTTCTTGTTTCTTAAGTTAACCAAAAAAAAAAACACAAAACCAAACAAAAAACCCCAGCCAAGTGAGGTGTTATAGGGCCTGTTACACTATGACTGTTGTGAGTCATGTCATTGTGTCTGTGACCCTTTATATTATATTTTATGCATAAAGACATGTTTGTGTCTTAGAATTTTGTTCATGTGCCATCCTTTCTTACTCTGAAGAATGTAAATGAACTGGTATTGCTTGTAGAAAACAGATACATGCATATACACATTTATACATGGCTATATTAATAATTAAGGCTTTTTCCCCCTTGTAAGGATCTTCATATACTGGAAGTTTATTCTCCTCTTACACAATCTGAGTTAGCATTTCACATGTAGATTCTCAAGGGCAAAAGCCATAAGAACTTCCATAAGGTTTTTTTGATTTGCACAGGAGAGAACATCTTTCCAAGACCATCCTTTCCCTAGCTAAGCAGTTTAGAAGCAGAACTCCCCCGTAAGACCCCTGTCCCTATTAATCAGCTACTATACAGCAAGGTACCTGGAGGAAGCAACAGGTAGCTGTACATGCCAGGCAGATCAAACCACCACCATCTTAAATCACTACCTTCTTGGTGGAGACAACCTAAGATCCTGAGCTCAGGAGCCTCAGGGATGGCAGTGCTTCCCAGACTACTACCTCTGCTTCCAATTCAGTTCTTGTAGCCATCACTGAAGGGAATAAGCCATGTGGAGAAGGGCCCCACCAGCACCAGCACCAACTGCCAACCAGTGGCTATCAGTGCAAACCAGCCTGGCCAAAGCAGCAAGGTACTTTGAGGGAGAAACAGATGGCACGTGCCAGGCAGGTGAAATTATTTCAATTACCTTTCTTCAGACCTTGGTGGAGATGGGCAAAGATCTGGAGCCTAAGAGCCCTCTAGACCACTGGCCCTTAAAGGCTTCAGAGAGTGGAGCAACTCCTGACACTCCAACAGTAACCACTGACCAACGGTCAGAGATGGGTTATGGCCCCAGAACCGTGATGTGGACATGGACCTGCTGCTTCTAGCCTGGTTCCCTCAGTCACAGTGTAAGGAACCAGCAACCTGGTAACTTTCTCTGCAGGTGCCATAGCCTTCCCCTCCTTTAGCAGCCTCAGTTAAGGAAAACCAGGTAAAGAAAATTTTTATGATCAAAGTCTTTGACTGGTCAAATGGTTCAGTTTCAGAAACCTATATGCTTCCGTCAGAGGAGATGACAGACAACAAATAAGATGCATTACCATCTGCTTTGGGGCTCCACCTGAAGGTCTATGGGGATTTTCCATTTGTCTTAAAGCTGAAACCTCTTCTGTGTGTTATTCCCCTCTATTAGAATATGAGCTCCTTGTCACTGGGACTATCTTGTTTTTCTATTTGTATCTTATTCTCAGTGCTTAGAATAGTGTTTTGCACATAGCAAGCACTTAATAAATGCTGTTTCATTCATTCATTTACTTATTCACACTATTTTGTATACCTATGTAGTCTTAATTAATTATTGCTTTCTTTTTGCTTTCATCCATGAAATCAGTTAAGAAGGTATCCTCTCCCCACTTGTCTCGAATTATAACCTCATAGATAAGTGTCTATCTAGGCCCAAATGTCCCACAGCACCTGGGAACATATATATGATCTTCTATATCAATCACCAAACATTTATTGCCCAGCACTGAATTAGGCACCTGGGATACAAAAGCAAAGGAAGTAACGATTCCTGCCGTCAAGGAGCTTTTGCATTCTAACAGGGCCAACAAATATATAAACAATTGATATTAAGAGAATAAATACAAATAAACTAAAGGTAATTAAATTCAGTGAAGTTTCTCAGGGAGAGAGGAATAGAATTTGGAATTCAAAACTTTAAAAAAATGTTAAAAAAATTTTTAACATGGAATTGAGGAAAAAATAAAATATTATTTTAAAAAATAATTCAATGAAGTTAGAGAGGGAGGACCTTAAATCCTAGGAAATCAGGAAAGACTGTTTGCCAAACTTGACATGACATGACATGACATGAGATAGGAGAAGCATGACAAGCCCATATTCATTCCTCTCAACCTATCAAAGCATAGATTGATTCTGAAGCAGAGGCAATGCTTAACACCTTGCCTCCCTACCAATATGGAACCTCCAGAAAGGTGATCCCATTTTTACCATGCCTCAGGCATGGGCTTTTTTCTTTTACAAAAGAGTTAGTTGGGAAGCCAACTTAGAAGAGTCACACCATCACCCCAGTCTGGTTGCAGATTTGGAGGCTCATAAGCATACTACTTCCATCTCCAGCTGGCTGTTTAAAAAAAAAAATCTAATAAATCTCTTTTGGAAAGGTAAGTCTTATGCATTGGCTTTTTCCTTTTCCACTCTCTAATGCATATTCTGAGTTACCACATACTTATTTTGAAAGGCATTTGCCATCAAATGCAGGAGCTGAAATAGGTTAGAGAAACTAATTTTTGAAACTCTGAACTCACAAAGATAACTCCTTCCAATTGCTGCAGTGAGTGGCTCTAATTTGCAACGCCTAAAGAAGGAAAGGGAAAATACTTTTTGCAAGATACTTGGCTGTATGGAAGGAAAGCATTCCAAGGGTTGGATTTCTTGGATGAGTTTTATTGCCACCTCCTTCCAACTCTACCTAATTAGCAGCTTTTCCAATTGGGCACTTGGAATAAACCAAGGCCCAACCTCAGCATGTTATTCAAAAAGCGAACACTAGAGGGCACTGAAGCACTATTTCAGTTGTTCTGGGAATTTAGGGATCCCACTAGGGAGGGAGACAAGTCAGGGAGAAATTGATCTCTTGATTCTTGCTTTGGTTGTAAACCTGGGAAAGGAATCAGGAGGCCATCCTTTCGGTGATGTCAGATCAGTCCAATCCTTGTTTTCAGCTTCCTTGATCTGCTTTTATCTCATCCTATTTTAGTAGAAGAGAATATGGATAGAAAATAAAGAAATGTTTTAATGAAGTAATTAAACAATTGATTTTTTTTTAAGGCTTTGCACAACTGATTTACCCTCATGACCCCTGTTAGATACCTACTGGTCAAACATCAATACAGCATCTCTCTTTTACATATGGTATCATTGAGATGAGGAATAAATTATCGCCCTCAAAACGGCAGTGGAAAAATGAGAAATAAAACTTGAGCTTTCTCTCTTATTCAGTCACTCTGCTTGACCATTTTTATTCAAAGCCATGGTCTCCTAGGGTTTCCTAGCTGTGTTCATGAATGGGGGTGGTTCAAACCTCTGATGAGGGGATGTACTTGTTAGGGTGAGTAAGTCTAAGAACTGAAGAATTCTGGGATCATAATGTAATAATCTTGACCCTCCTTTCAGAGCCCTCTCTCCTCAGACACCTGGTTCCTCACCACTTTTAGGGTCAATGCCCTCTTTTTTTTCTGGGTACTATAGGATTTTTTCTGCTTGAACATTACAAGGAAACCCAGATCCTGATAGGTGAACACTAAGCTGTTGCAGAGACCTCTTCTTTCCTTCTGCCTGCCTCAGAAGCTGGTTGTTGAGGCATTTGTATTAGGTGACACAGTGACTTTCACTTTGCATCCAAGGACAGACATGGAGCTGGCAGTCTAGGGATCACCATCACCATCGGCATGCTGATGAACAAAAGGCACTCTGGCATGTACTTGTGCCAGGTGGTGGCTTTCAGACACTCTGGATGGCAACCGGGACAGGGTGGAGCTAGGGACTGTCTTATGGAAATCTTGTCCCAGGCAAGTATTCTGAATGGAATAGATGGAGATCTGTCCCTGATTTGAGATTTGTGGGGAAGGATATTTTCTAAAGTTTTTTTGTTTGTTTTCCTTTTTTTTGTCTTCTAATTCTAATTCTATGTTTTGGAGCCCCTATAAATGAGGAGAAAATCTCTGAGTTGCTTGTGTTAGTGACTCTAACAGCTATCCTAGCTCTATGGCTAATGGCTGTCCTTGTGGCTGTAGGGGTCATGAGGCGATGGTGTCCCTAAATCATACTCTGATGGTTCAAGAGGAGTGATTTCCTCTCTGGGGGAGAGGTGACCTAGGTTTTCCTCTCTATCACCCCAGCAGTCTGTTTCCTTTTTCCTCTCTAACCACTCTAGCTTCTCTTCTGGTTAAGTCCATCTTTTCCAGCCAAATGTTGGCTATTTCCTGACTGCTCCATTTGACAACAGTGAAACCCCTTTCATGTTAGAGTGGGCTTCCTAAGGGACTATGAATCCCACCCTTCCAGCCCTCCAATGAATTATGACGCAGCAGGACATGAAAGTCCCAGAGTTATAAGAAATTTGGATTAGGACATGGTTCTTCTGGGTTAGAAAAAGCTTTATTTTGTGGGCAGTCCTGTCTCCCCTCCCCAGTGCACTGACTATATTACATTGAGTTATTTGTGCTCCATGTTCTTCACTTAGATTTTTTTTATCCATTCTGTGTTTGTTTGCCACATGCTTTTGTCCTCATGCCCTTTACTCACAGCCTTCAATTAGGGTTGGACAACATGATGAATCTCCTGTTCTAAAAGAACAAGTAAAAATGACCACTTCCATCTCCTCTCCTGCATTCAGAATCAACGCTCTGTGGGCAACAAGTGTGTGAGACAGCCTCTGTGCCTTCTCCCCCTATATCCCTCCACTCCCTGAGGTCTCCTGGTTCTTAGTCGAATAAAAAGAATCACTTGTGGACCCAAAGAGCTGGAGCATTGTACCCCCTCCCTAGGGGGATCCCTCTGCTCTGAGCCCACACTAGATGTGGTCTTGGGGAAGCCTGAGACAGGGATCTAGGCTCACTTATTTTTTTTAACACTCTTTGCCTCATTGCCTCCCACCTCACTCCTGGGGAAAAGTTATTTAAAGCTTTGGTTTGAGCTCATGTCTAGAAGCTCCTTAAAAGAGGGGACCTGAAAAGCACTTTTTTATACAATATGAATCAGGTATGGGATAAATATTTATTTCCTACCCACAAAGAGATGTTAAAAGACATGAAAGACTCACAGTGCATAATGACAGAATAGGATTCAGTAATTTAACTTACAACTACTGTTACAAATAACTAGAAGGCTGATACTTAAACCTCATCAAAACATAACGCAGTTTGCTGGACTGCTGATTAAGCATTCTACGTTTCTCCTTAGCTCTGCACCGTCTGCCTCAAAGTTCATGTATTCTGACAATCCAGGCAAGACCTTGGGCTCTGCTTCTTGGTTATCTTCTCTGATGCAGAAATTTCCCTTGATGCAAATCAGTTCATCCACTCATTGGATCCAGGAACCCCAGACCTCTCAAATTCACAAAGTTGCCTCCAAACCTGGACTCATCTACCTCAAAAACAATGTTTGATCAACTACCTACTTAGGAAAGGAAACACAAAATGGAAAAGGAAGTCAGGGGTCAAGTGAAAAGTTTACCTAGTTGAACCTATAGTCCACCAGGGGAGCATGAAAGAGTGGTACCCAAAGAACACTGCCCATCCCCCATCTCTAGGGAATTCGAGAGACACAGAATACTGCTTATCATACAAAACATTTGAAAAAGAGAAACTGTCTCATGCTTTTAACAGATACCACCCTGCCATCCACCCCCACCTACTTCCTGCTATAAGGCATGGCAGGGAAGACCAAAGAATCACCCAAGGTGATTATACCAAAATGCCAAGTCCTTTTCATATTGAATCACAAAGGTAGAAATAGCCAGGAAGTCTGTCATCTCCAAAATGTCCAAATGCTGGTCATCCAAAAGCAAAAAAGACAACTTTGTACATTTTGTAAGATGGCCCTCAATACCCTAGTCACCCCCAAATGAGTTTGTGTAATAGATTTAATTTGTTTAATAGCAAAAACACTACAGATGTTTGTCTTTCAACTTCCTCTCCCTGGGGAGCCCACATGACACCTGCAAGGACCTAGGCCCATGAACTATACCAGAGCCTACTCATGTATTGACATCCTATAGGGACTTCAGGGTTCCCTACATTGTAAACAGTGGGTTATCTGCATCACAAAAATTGAGAATTCAATCTGAATGCTCTATGGGTTATCAGCTAAAGGTAGATTGGATGGTGATGAGAACACCAAACAGAACATTCTGAATTCTAATTTAAATTCTAATTCCATCAAGTTAATTCACTTCCTTTCTGGGTTACATCTTTTCCCAAAGAAATTTAGGTATACATCTATGATCTCTGGCAAGTTGCTTTTTTTTTTGGTCCCACTATCTCAGTCACTAATCACCAGGCTGAGGAGTTGTATTCTAATTCTGCATCAACCTAGGATTAGGTACTTTTTAGTGTCAGAGCAAATTATTGTTTCAGCTGTATTCCAAAAGATCCTTAGTTATCTTGGCTTCCCCTATCCAACATGGTGCAGTGGTAAGAACGTTGGTTTTAGAGTTCAAAGACCTGGATTTGTTCTTACTAGTTGTATGATCTGGGATAAGTCACCTTCCCTATATGGGCCTCAGTTCCCCCATCTGTAAGATGAAGGAATCGGACAAGATGATCTCTAAGGTCTCTTTCTGCTCCACACCTATGAATAGTCACTAGCACAACTAAGTGATTACATTTGGCTTAGCCTATGACTCTGTCTTGGTAGGTTGCCTTAATTACCACCCGGTGGTCAGAAAAAGAAGAGTCAATCTGGGGCTCTTAACTAATGAAAGGAAACCAAGCTTAAGGAAGGAAAAATTGGGGCAGCTCTTTTCACGGTCTTCTTATAGATATGACCCAGTACCAAAGATAGAATGACAAAGCTAGGACCAAGTCCTCCCCATGAAATGGTTTCATCTAGTTTCTTGGGCAAGGTGTTAAAACGAAGGAGGAAGTAGAGAAGGGGAGCATCTGAGAGTCCCTGACCTAAATTGTGATAAATAGGAACCCATACAGTGCACCCCAGAGTGCAACCGTTGGTACTAGAGGGAGTTCAGTTCAGAGAGATTGAAGGGAGTTGATTTAGGGAGAATTTGCAGAGTACCCTTCCTACTGACAGCTGGCCAAAGCAGGAGGTACCAATCCCCCAGGTCCATATGGAATGAGGGGGCGGGGGGAAATCCAGAGCTCTGATTAGTGATAGGATTTTCACTTAGAAAACAGATCTCATTTTACTAAAACCTCTCTTGCCTAGCCTCCCTTCCTGATATCTTCTTGGAAATTTGGCACCAGTCTTTCATTATTCATGAGTTACAGTTTACAAAGATCTTAAGGTCATTAAAAAAAAAATGAACCAGTCTCCAAAATCCCTTGGTCGGAAAACAGTTTCTCTAAATGCCCATTTGTAGAATGGGAAACTTAAAGAAATAAAGTCTCCAAGGCCACTAAGCAAGATGACTTTCACTCCCTCACCCTCGGTTTGTCTTCTGCCTTCCTCAGTCCGCCAACAACGAAGGGGGCTGGGGAGCGGTGGGGAAGGAGGTACAGGTGGGAGAGCCCGCAGTTAGGAAGGCACAAGAAGAGAGGAGGCATTTTCTGCACGGCCCCTTTGGCTCAGCCAAGGCCCAGCAGGCTGAGGGGCACCTCTAGCCACTTAACCCAAGGTGAGTGACAGCAGGTGGGGGGGCGGGGAACTCGAAGACTCCGCGGCTTGTTTGCACGTGGCCGGGCCCAGGTGAGGCGGGGCGGCGGGACCTCCTCCAGACCTCCGTTTCCTATTTATTTCACCTTGCCCCTCGGATGCAGGCCGGTCCTGGAGAGCTGGGAACCCTTTAATAGGCCAGTTGGGCACCTTGGGCCCTGAGAGTGCCGGGCCAGAGCTCTCTAGGATTAGCGAGCTCCGCGGTGGGGGAGGGGAAGGCGGGGAGCACGAGGTTCAAGTCCCTTCCCCGGGAAGGGGACTGCCCACGACAGGGTTAAAGCGCTCGAGTAGAAAGAACAAAAGGGAACCCTCACCTCTTTCCACGTTGCCCCCCTCCGCCGCCCTCAGCCAACCCGCAAGTGGCCCTGCCTGCCGACTTCATGTGATTGGCTACGAAGGGACCAATCGCGCGGCAGAGCCTACAGCCCCATTCAGCCCCACGTGGGGAGAGGGAGTGCGCGCCTGGTATTTCTGGGCTGGCTGGGGGAGGGGCGGCTGCTCATTGTTCGAACCAGGTGCTCTGACCGCCTGCTCGCCGCTGCTGGCGCTAGGCGCGACCTGAGGGGATCCGTCCCCCTCCGGGCCCCGCAGGCGCGCGTCCTTTCACCCTCTCTGGCGGGAAAAGCCCCCTCCTTTTCCACCCACCTGGTTTCCACCAATTCAGGGCAGAAAAGCCCAAACAACAACACCTTATCCGTAGTAATAATGAGCTCTGGATACTTTGTAAAACAGGCTTTCCCAGCTCTTCCCAAAGCCGCGGTCTCAGCCTCGCAGAACCCTCCGCGTCCTCCGCCTAGAAGAGGAGGGGGCCGAAGGGCTGACCGGCCTTTCCCAGCCCTGCTCTTCAGCCCATTTTACAGCGGAGGATCAAGTCGACGCACGTGGTTTTACGTGTGCTAGGCTAAGCGCTGGGGGTACAAAGGGCCCCCTGCCACGCTCCCGGTCCCCTAAATTACCTGCTGGAAGGTGGGGGGGCGCAGTATACTTGGCCACAGCCCTGGAAGTAGATCCCAGTTTGGTCCTCTCTGGGTGTCTCCTGTCCAATTGGGGATGCTCAGCTGATTGGAGGTGGGACAGGGTGAGGCTTAGAGAATTGACGGTAAAGCAGTGTTCGAAGACTGTGCGCCCTGCCCTGTGCGCAGGGCTTGGATTCTGAGGTTCTGGGGGCTAGAGCTGGAAGAGATTTCCTAGGATCTTGGTTCTTCAGCTGCTTGGTCCCAGGACCAAAGACTTTACCCTCTTCATAAAGATTGAGGCCTCCCAAGGAGCTTTTGTTGATGAGCACTATGTCTATGGGAGATGCTGTATTCACAGGGAAAACATCTCTGTTTTAGAAGCAGGTTTACATTTCTGCACTTTTTTCCTTCATTGCTATCAACTAGAGTTAGACTTCTTAAATTGAAAGACAAAGGCTAAGTTACTTATATGCATTTTGTTACAGTATCTTACTTCATGTTACTGTGAAAGGAGTTTTGATCTCTTGGAACCCCAGAAAGGGTTTTGGGGACCAAGTCCCTGGACGACACTTTGAGAACTGATGATTTAGTCCAACCCCCTATTTTCCAGATTAGGAAACTGAGGTCCAGAGAAATGAAATTAGGTCACATAGGCAGAAGGCAGCAAAGACTAGGTTGTCTAACTCCAAACCCAATGTTTTTCATTCAATAAACATTTATTAATCACTTGTTCAGTTTTTCAGTCATGTCTAACTCTTTTGGGTTTTTTTCTTGGCAAAGATACTGGAGTAGTTTGCCATTTCCTTTTCTGGCTCATTTTACAGATGGGGAAACTGAGGCAAAGTTAAGTGACTTGGCCAGAGTCACACAGCCAGCAGGTGTCAGAACTCTGATTTGAACTCAGGGAGGTGTCTTCTTGACTCGAGGTCCAGCACTCTATCCATGGTGCCATCTAACTGCCGCTTATCATTAAAAGCACTTACTATGTGCCAGGTACACTGTGCTAAGTGCTGGAGATAAAGCCAAAAGGGAAAGTGAGCTGCCCTCAAGCAACTTCCATTTTTAAAGGAGGCAACAACATGAAAACATGTGTAAGTATATACATAATGTAATCAAGACAAATGCAAGGTAGTATTGGGAAGGAGCCAGTGGATTGTCACATTTTTAGTGTGGACATTTTACATCTCAGAAATCGATATAAATCAGGGCATGATTTATTGTTTTGTTAATTGTTTAGACTTAAGAAAGTGATGGAGAAAATGTTAATAATGTGTGTGTGTTCATCCTTTGTTGCTGAAGAAGACCGTGCCATTAGAGAAATAATGACATGATTTGCTCTTGACTTTGTTTGTTGTGAGTGAGGGAGGGCTGTGCAGTCACTAGCCTCACTTCTCCTCCAGAACCATCTGAATCCAGTGACCAGATATTCATTAGGATGACTAGAGATGACCCAGGATGAGGCAGTTGGGGTTAAGTGACTTGCCCAAGGTCACGCAGCTAGTGAGTGTCAAATGTCTGAGGTGAGATTTCAACTCAGGTCCTCCTGACTCCTGCACTGGTGCTCTATCCACTGCACCACCTAGCTACCCCCTGTTAATAATGTAGATTAAACTTAAAAATGTGACATAGGAAAGAACTTTTTTATCCCTTGGAGAGCCAGTAGTTAAACATTACTAGCACACCTCTAGAGGGATACCTTTAAGAGGCAGGGGTGATCTGATAAGACTTTATGTAGAAGTTATTGCTTGAGCTGAATATTAAAAGAAACTAGATATTCTAGGAAGTGAATATACCTAACTCAGGTGTATTCATTTGAATGACAAAATGAAATGAAAATGACAAATACAAAAAAAAAAGAGGTACAAAAATGAAAAATGACAGTTTCTGCCCTTAAGGAGCTTGGAGTCTAGAGCCTGGGGGGCTGGGAGGATGTTATAAAGATGAATAATGATAATATGTAACAGAAGATCAAATTAAATAAAAAATAAAATAGATAATTTAAAAAATACATACAGCAGAAGAAGTGCCATAAGAGCCGTACAAAGTTCTAGATCAGAGAAAGTAATTACACTGGGCAGCACTTCATGGAGGAAGTGGCATTCCATTAATTCCTGGTTCAATGTTCAGTGTTCAATGAATGACTTTGCTTAGGCTAAGGATATAAAAGTAGGGATAAAAGGATATAAAAATATAGGATATAAAAATGACATGGATCCTGCCCTCAAGGTGCTTACAATCTAGAACTGAGGTAAGACAAATATCTATAATGCAAGTTGTAGTAAGTGCATAAAAGCCTCAGAGGAGTAGTACAAGAGATCTGAGAGAGGGGGATATTGACTATAACTAGAGGCTGGTTAGTGGAGAAGAATCATAGAAGTTTCATGGAGCACTGGTCATTGGGTTCTGATGGCTCATCATGAATGTAAATAGCAATTGTTTCTGTCCTGGCCAAAAACCCAGAGGATCTTCCCTTCCTAGATGGATTTTTTTTGGGGGGTGGGGAGAGGCTAGGTAAAAGAGGCCATTCTTTGCCTCATTTCTTAACTAGCCTTAATCACTTAGGGCGTTGCCTCAAACAAACTGAGACCTAGGAAAAACCTTAATTAAAAAGACCAAGGTCTCCCACTACATCAGGGCCATCTTCAGTTGTTCTGATCTATGTTTTGCCACTGAACCCAGACGGCTCTGGAGGAGAGAGTGAGGCTGGTGACTTTGCTCAGCCTTCCCTCACTTCAATCTGATTCTCTTGCAAGTCATTCATTTCGTGATGTCACTGATCCTCTTTGAGAAGAAAAGGCAAACAGCCATCACAACCAGCGACAGTGTCACCTGGGCTTAGCCTGGAATGAAGAGAGATTTCAAGTTAAACCATCTCAAGCATGGAGCACAGAATGAGCCTAGGTATAGTAATAGCTATGGGTTGAATAGGATCTGAGAGTCAGGCTGCACCACTCTCAGACTTAGTTTCCTTATCTGTAAAATGATGAAAATAATAGTACCCACCTCACAGGCTTGTTAGGAGGATCAAATTCTATGTGTAAAATACTTTGCAAACCCCACAGTGCTATATAAAAGTTAATAACTAATACTATTATTAGTCTAGCTTGGCCAGAATATAGAATGGTTGTAAATGTAATGTAAAAAACCAAACAAACTGGGGAAGTTTGGAGCCAGAAGCCTGGAAGAGGAGAAAAAGGATAAGATTAGTATTACAGAAGGTTAGAGAGCTTTGCCTCAATTAATAAATCAACAAGTATGTTGGAGAAGTAGAATATAAATATAATTTAATAGAATATAAAAAGCTCATTGAGGACAGGGATGGCTCACCTTTGTCTTGGTTTGCTGCAGCCCTAACACACAGTGCCTGGCACATAGTAGGTGCTTAAAAAAAATTCCTGTTGATTGGTTTGAACTGGGCCTTGAGAGATGAATAAGATTTTAATAAGCAGAGATGAAAGAACATTCCAGGAATATCTGAGCCAAGGCTTCTCAGAGGTGGTAAAACTCTCAGCTCAAGGTTCGTGAATCTGTGTGGTTAGGGAACAATCAAGAGTTCAGTTTGGCTGAACACAGAGTAAACATAAGGGAAAAGTGGGAGTTAAGGCTGTGAGATAAAGACTGTATTTGATTGTGAATACTAAAATAAGGAGCCTGGACTTTATTTTGACAGCACTGGGGAGCCACTGCAGGGTGCTTCTTGTTGTTGTTTTTTGGGGTTTGTTTTTTTTTTTTTTTGCACGGGAATGATGAAATCAGTCTTGTGCATTAAGAAAGTAGCTTGCTCGATGTATTGGAGAAGTCCCAAGGTGGAGAGTCTGGTTATGAAGAGATTGAGGTTGACCAGATGAGAGGTTCAGGTATGGGGATAATAAGATTCTGAAGCAGGGTGATGGTGGCAAGGAAAGGACAAATTAGAGAGATATGGTGTAGGTTAAAATCTAGGTCTTGGGTTGATTTGGGTAGGAGTAGGGGTTAAGGATGAGGAGACAGTGATGACATCAGGTTTGGAGACTGGGTTACTAGAAGAATGATGGTACCACTAGCAGAAATAAGAAAGTTGGGAGGAGGGGCTAGTTTATGGCAAAAGATATGGGTTTGGTTTTGGACGTTTTGAATTTAACGTGCTCGCTGGACAACCAGTGGGCGTTTAGAAATGCTGGACTGAAGCTTAGTGACTATAGAGGTCAGAATATAGAGGTTAGTTGAAGGTGAAGAAATTAGATCATCAAGGGAATTAAATTGAAGTGAATCCCTGGGAGGGGATGGGGAGATATAGAGACAGAGAGGAGAATGAGAGACAGAAAAAGAGAGAGACAGAGAGCAAGAAGACAGAGAAAGAGAGAGAGACAGGGGGAGGGGAAGAGAGAGACAGAGAAAGACACATATACACACAGAGACAGACAGAGATAGAGAAAGAAGAGAGAGACAGAAAAAGAGATAGAGACAGAGAGAGGGACACAGACAGAGATAGAGATTAAGACAGAGGGGGGAGGAGAGACAGATAGAGATAGAGACAGACAGAGAGACACAAAGAGACAGAAAGAGATAGAGATAGAGACAGAGAAAAAAGAGAGAAAGAAAGATAAAGGGAGAGAGACAGACAGACAGACACACACACACAGGTTGATTACAGAGTTTTAGGGAATACACGCATTAAGGGAGGGGAATGAGGAACAGTTGCTAACCTAGAAGATGGAGGTAGAGGCCAGGGAGAAGAGAACCTGGATAATTTCAATATCAAAGAAGTCAGGGAAGAAGAAAATTCCAAAAAGGACAGCTGGCCAAATGTCCAAGTTCTACAAACAGATCAAGATTATGAGGATTTAGAAAAGACTCTTGAATCTGTCTGGAGGGTGTTGATGAGATCTTGAGGAGAACCGTGCCACTACAAAGTTAGTGAGTGAGAGCTACTAGATTGTAAATTTCAGAAAGGTAGAGATATATTTTCTATAACTTTGTAGCATAGTGTCTTGCATATAGTAGGTGCATAATAAATGTTTGTGGGATGTATAAAATGAAATCAGAAGGCAGGGAATGAAGGTGTACCACCAATTACAGGGTTGATGTAACCAGTTTTTGAGGATGAGAAAATGGTGACTTAGAACCATACAAGTGTCCACAAGTTGAATGCCTTTGGTTACCTCAAATGTACTTGGCATTACCTCGATCCTGGAGAAGAATTGGGACACAGGGTCCTGATTGGCTACCCTAGAGATCAGAAGTTCTTGAGTTCCACAGTCATTCCAATAGCTTATGTTGGCTAGCTCACAACTAGATCTGACTTAAATTTCCCCAGCTGGGAAAGTCATGGTTGACTTCCCTCAGGGGAGGACTTATTCAATGCAAAATCAGTGGAAAATGCTTTTCTCTGATGCTTATTTATTGTATCTATGACTGGCCATTGATGACTTCTAAGAAATTTTTCAAGTGCAGTGTCCTCCATGGGTGGAATAAAATCTTGGGCTTTGTTGTTTAGTTGTGTGCAATACTTTGTGACCCCATTTGGGGTGTTCTTGGCAAAGATACTAGAGTGGTTTGCCATTTCCTTCTCCAGCTCATTTTACAAATAAGGAAATTGAGGCAAACAGGGTTAAGTGACTTCTCCAGGGTCATATAACTGGGAAGTGTGTGAGGTCAGATTTAAACTCAGATTTTCCTGATTCCAGGCCTGGCACTGTCCACTGTGACACCCAGATGCCCAAACTCAGAGTATAGTCTTTTTATATCATTTTTATCCGGAGTTGTGATTTTATCAGTGCAGGGAACTCTCAGAGGAACTAATTATGGTCTTAGAGAATTGTCTGGAGGCACTGAAAGGCTAAATGACTTGCCCACCATCCCAAGCCAGTAAGTATTGGAGGCTAGACTTGAATTTATGTCTTTGGATCATAAATTTAGAGTTTTTAGATCCTCCAGACCAAGCCCCTAATTTTGCAGGGAAGAACAGAGAGGTTAATTAACTTGCCCAGGGACACACAACTAATAAGTATCTGAGGAAGGATTTGAACTTTCTCAGGGTCTTTCTGACCCTGAGTCCAGTATCCTATCCAAAATCTTTGAGGCCAGTACCTTACCCATTAGCCATATTGCTCTCTCTCTCTCTCTCTCTCTCTCTCTCTCTCTCTCTCTCTCTCTCTCTCTCTCTCTCTCTCTCTCTCTCTCTCTCTCTCTCTCCTCTCTCCTCTCTCCTCTCTCCTCTCTCCTCTCTCTCCCCCCTCTCTCTCTCCTTTCTCTCTCCCCCTCTCTCTTTCTCTCTCTCTCTCCTCTCTACCCCCCCCCCCCCTCCCTCCTTCCATTTCACAATTGCTAATCCCCAAGAAAAGTCTCTGAAAGTTTTAGGTAAGTTTGAAGCCAACAACAGATGTTCTTATTGTTTCAATCCACTCCTGACTCTCCAGACTTTCTCGACTATGACGCACAAATCCCTTCACCCTGATATTTGACTCTACCCCTGGACTTGTCACCCAGGAAGTGCTCTCTACCCCTGGAACCCCTTCCTTCAATTGGCTGGTTCCTCCTAGTACCTCCATTTTAAGGAATACTCCCATGTCAGCCATGTCTTCATTCCCTTCTAGGCTCCCCTCCTGACAGTCTTGCTGTCACTGTCTGGTCCCTTCCCTTTTCAGTTCCCTTTTCTGGGTTGACTTCTAGAACCAGAATGAAAGTTCCTTGAGAGCAGGGTCAGTCTGTTCTTGTATTTGTATCTTACACTTAGTGCAGTGCCCAGTCCATAGTAAGCCTTTAACAAATGCTTGTTGACTTGACTAAGGGAAAATAACTCCTGATTTAAGAGGTGGGATGCCCTGATCTGACTGTTTAAAGTTCTTTATTTCTGAGTTATTGCCCATTTCTGCATTTTTTCCTCCTATCCCTTTCACTTGCTTGTTCCACTACCCTTTTCATTCCTTCCCCTAGACCCCCTGGGTTCAATCTGTTGCATTTTCCTTACATCACTCTTAAATGCCTCTTCTAGGCCAGCTCATGGCCCGAGGTGGGGTGGGTGAGCATAAAGGGACTTCCCGAGCCCACAGAGCTGCCCTCTGTGGCAAAGCCCCAGAGGTCTCCCCAAGAAGAGAACCATTGTATGGTTCCTTGGAAATGCCTTGAACTCTAAGCTCTTTTGTATATTCAGGATCAGAAGCAGCAGTTGAAGGATCCAGTGTTGAAAAATATAATTATCCCTCATTGCATAGGCTCCTGACACCCCCCCATCCTCTCTTCCTGGGCCCCCACGCCTGTTGCTCATAAGTTAAAACATATTTCCAACACAGGGCAAGATTTTCGAGTTGTTCAAAGGCCTCTGAATGAAAAGGGTAGTTTGGAAATCTGCCCTGCCACCCCAGTTTTGTACTGCTGCCCTAGGTCAGAGAGAACCAGAGGGCTAAGAGTTAAACTGAATGCAAGCATTTTGTCTAGAGACGGCTTTTGAGTTTCCACTGACTTTGGTGAATATGACCAAATTCCCTCCTCCCCCTTCCAACCCTGGGATCCAGAAGACTTTAACCTCCAAGGCTGTGGAGAATGGTGGGAGTGTAGCATTGACTGGGAGCCCACAGCAGTCTGGTCTGAGCCTTTATTCTTTTCCAGTATTGGTTGGACTATGGACTCGATGTCCGCTAAAGGGAAGCCCTGGTCTCTAGGATTGTGATTAAGGGAAAGGAGAGCTTATAGCCCTACTATTACCCATCTGACAATGCCATAAGGTATCTGTGACAAGGCTAGCTTGGAGTGCCCTGCTTTAACCCCCAGGGAAGGAGAGATCCACTCTCCCTTTTTCTACCCTAACTTCCTGCTTCATCTGGGGCAATGTGAGGAAGCAATGTAAGGCAAGACGAAGGGGACCAAGCCATCCCCTTTCTTCTTGCACTTCTAGCTGCTAGAAGCCCCCTTAGAACTGTTAACTCCTTAAATGACACTTTAAGGTTTAATAACAGTATTGATACTATATTAAAAAGAAAAAAAATAACAGATAGCTATTGGAATCTGCTCTTAGTTCTGCTTCCTAAAAGACAGACTAGGAAGGGAGTAGAGAGGAATTCTAAATTAATTGTAGATCCATGTTGGAGTTGCCAGTGCAAACTGGCTGAATAATTTGAGAAGGAAAAAAACTAGGATAATGAGATTGTCCTTGACTCGTAGCATGGAACATCATGTATGGCTTAAAAGGAAGCAATAATAAACTAGCCTCTTCTCCCTCCGACTTTTTTCCAAGGAAAACTTTAATTCCTGCCAGGAGGTAAAGGGCAGAGGCTGATCATTCTGCTTTCCTCAGAGAGAGGGAGTGCCAGGCTAGAATTTTATCTCTCTGCTCCCATAAATATTAAGTTTAGGGGATGTGATTTTCAGGTTCAAGCTAAAGTTCTGTTTTCTCATTAATGAGGGAAGGAGAACCCATGCATCTATCTCCAAGGCTTGACTCCCTTCCCACCAAATACCAGTTCCACAATAAACATGTGTAACAAGTAGCAAAGAAACCCTTTAATCCTAGTCAACAGCAAAACAAAAATCAGAGAAGGTATACACAGGAGAACATATCTCATCCAAGTGCGCAGAAAGCTAAGGATAGGGACATGATAAAGACTGCCAATTCCTCTCATATTTGCTTCTTTCCAAAGTCTTCTCCCTTCAGCCACCTGAAGTAAAGTTGGCACCGTTAGTCTTATGTCTCAAAGCTGAAAGCCAGGAGCACCTGAAATGACTGCAGAGGCCAAAAAGACTCTAGTCTAGAAACTGGAGAGACTAGCTCTCATCTCTCCTAATTTGCTGACTCTACTGGGGCATTGATTTTCACCAATGAGGAGAGAATCCCATACTCATGGACTTTGGGATTCAGGTTACACAGGCATTTATTAAGTACTTACTATATACAAGGCACTGTGTTAAGTGATTTACAAATATTACCTCATTTAATCCTTACAACAACCCTGTGAGGTACGTGCTCTTATTATCTCTATTTTATAGTTGGGGAAATTGAGGCAGACAGGCTAAATGACTTGCCTGGATTGCATAGTTAATAAGTTTGTGAAACTGGATTTGAACCCAGGTCTCCCTGGTTCCAGACCCAGCATTCTATCCAGTGTGTCACCTAAATACTTCCTTGAGAACCACACATTTAATAGAGGGAAGTTTCTTGACAAGAGAAAGAGAAGAATTCTTGGGACCAGGTATTCCTGGCATACCAGTAACCATGCTGTTTAAAGGTGGTAACCGTTTTCCATTTCTTTGAAAGGTAGCTGCAAATCCTGTACTGGGCTTTAAGAGGAATCCTTGCATTTATGAAGGGAAGGAGGATGAGTTCCTTGGGAAGGAGAGTTATGGCCTAGAAGGGAATGAATTGCTAGGGAGTCTCTGCCCATGCAAAGGGTCAAGTTATCTTAGTAGGGGTTGGGGAATCTGTGCCCTTAAGGTCACACGTAGCCTTCTAGGTCCTCACATGTGATCTTTTGATTGAATCCAAACTTCACAGAACAAATCTCCATAATGAAAGGATTTGTTCTATAAAACTTGGACTTAGTCAAAAGGCCACACCCAAGGACCTAGAAGGTTACATGTGGACTCGAGGCCACCGGTTCCTCACCTCATGAAGATTCTAGAGCATGCAGGGCTCAAGCTAAGGAATGATCAACAGATCAGTGTACTGTGCTCACCACTTTTCTGGTGGTGGTGGTTGTCCTTCATTCTCAAAGAGGACCAAAATGTTGGAGTATGGTATGTCCCTTTGTGGCTGATCCGATCAATACGAGCTCAGAAGGGTCTACCACAGGTCAAGTGCGAATAGTCCATAAGAACATTTCAAGTGGAAATGTCTCTAAATTTGTGCATCTCATGTTTCTTCTGAGCTATTGCAATTCTGCTTTGTTCATAGAGCACAGTGCTTTCTTTCATGTGGACGTGCCATGCTGGGCAATCTTGTGCCAGTCTCTTTCATGTCACAAATTGATTCTAAAGTTCTTCAGAGAGAATTTGAGTGTCCTTGTGTCATTTCTTTCGACTTCTATGTGAGCTCTTATGTGAGTTCTCCATAAAATAGTCTTTTAGGCAAACATACATTTGGTGTTCAAACAACGTGGCCAGCCCACTGGAGTTGCATTCTCTGCATCAGAGTTTGAATGCTTGGCATTTTAGCTTAAGAGAAGACTTCAGTGTTGAGTACCTTATCTTGCTAGTTGATCTGCAGGCTATTCCTGAGACAATTCAAACGGAAGCATTTCAGTCTCCTGGCATGGTACTGGTATACTGTCCAGGTTTCACAGGCATATAGTAATGAAGCTAGCACAATGGCACTGTAGACCTTCAATTTGATAGGCAGCCTAATACTTCTTCTCTCCCACACTTTCCTTCCGAGTCTTTCAAACACCAAGCTCTGTCAATGTGTTAGTCAACTTCATCATCTATATGTACATCCCTGGAAAGTATACTGCCAAGGTAACTTATCCACATTCAAAATTCCTCCATTTGCTGTAACTGATGATTCCACGTATGGATGATGTGGTACTGGCTGGTGGAGAACTTCTCTTTCTTGGTGTTAATTGTCAGGTCAAAATTAGCATGAATGACAGAGAATTGATACATACTTGTTGCATCTCAGCCTCAGAGGCTGCATTGAGTGCACAATCATGCATCAACTCTACCTCCACTTTAGTCTTGGCTTGTAGTCTTTTCAAATTAAATAATTTACCACTAGTGTCATAGCTGACTTTGGTGCTGTTTTCATCCTCACTGAAGGTGTCTGATAACATCATTGAAAAACATCATGCTAAAAAGCATAGGAGCAAGCTGGGAAAGTGTGAGAGTATCATCTATTATTCAGAACCCAGGCAAGCATGGTGTTGGGAGACTGATGTAAGAATACTGATGAACTTTTCTGGCCAGCCATATTCTGCAATCATCTTCCACAAGCCCTTATGACTGACGGTATCAAACTAACAGTATCAAAGGCCTTGGTCAGATTGAGGAATGTTGTATGCAGACCTCTGTTCTGCTCTTGCCATTTCTTGGGCAGCAAACACCACATCAGCCATTCCTCTGCCCTTTCTGAAGTTACTGTCCTATAGATGACCATCTTCCAAGTGAAGGATCAAGCTATTAAGGAGGACTCTGCCAAGAATCTTGTCAGGAATAATTAAGAGAAAGACACCTCTTGGGGGATAACCTCTTGCCATATAACCTGGAAGATTTCAGTCAACTTTTGCATGAGCAGTGGATCCCATGCCTTGTTTATTGTGTTCATCCTTCATTGCTGAAGAGGACCATGCCATCAGAAAAATGATGATATGACTTGCACTTGACTGTTTTGAGTGAGGGAGGGCTGTGCAGGTCACCAGTCTCGCTTCTCCTCCAGAGCCATCTGAATCCAGTGACCAGATATTCATCAGGATGACTGGAGATGAACCAGGAGGCACTGGGAGACCTTGAATGCTTTAGGCCAAGGTCTTTGCAGGTACTCACTTAGGGTGAGGAAATGCCTATTCATTGAATAGGACTGTTTAAGAAGTAGCCAGGGCATGGCCCCTTTAATGAGGCCAAGAAGAAAGAAAGAAAGACATCAGGTTTGGAGGGAAACAGCAACAGTTACCATTGATAATCACTCTAAAGCTAGGAGGGTCCAGAAGAGCCCTTAGGCAGGGCCCCATTGGCATCCCCTCTTCAGAGTGCAGTAGGTTTAAGGTTTTGGGAGAGGAGAGGAGAGGGGAGGGGAGGAACTAGCCAGTAAAACCCAGACAACTGGGTATCTTTAGACCATCCAAATTTACCTTCCTTTGGAGAAGAGAAGGAAGGGGAGGGGGAGGCAGACAGGAGAGGAGGAGCTAAGTTACCCAGAATGGGTCCCCATTCAGCCAGCTGTGTCTGCTCACAAGATTGTGTTTGTCCTTCGTTGCCAAAGACCACGCCATCAGAGAAATGATGACATGACTTGCACTTGACTTTGTTTTGAGTGAGGGAGGGCTGTGCAGGTCACCAGCCTCCCTTCTCTTCCAGAGCCATCTGAATCCATATATCCAGCAGGATGACTGGAGATGACCCAGGATTAGCACCAGGTTCTTTGCCCCACAAAAAGCACCTAACAGCATTGAAAACCTCTTCTTCAGTTGGAAGTTCAGCTAGACAAGGATTAACTTCAACCTGAGGTATGTACTTCAGCACTGATTGATGATAGTCTGTAAAGAATGCTATGGAAGTGTTCGGCCTGTCTTTCTAGGATCGTGTCCTTATCACTAATCAAGGTGGCTGAGTAGTTGAGATACACCTTAGGTCTTTGGTCCATAAATAGCCTTCAGGGCATCATAAAAGCGCTTTAGATTATTACCATCAGTATTAAACCGAGTTTTATTTGCCTTCTTATGGAGCCAAGAATCCTTTACGTCTCTAAGCTTTGCTTGTACTTTACTTTTGATGGAGTTAAATGCTACCTTCTTAAAGACAGATAAACTATCCTGCTGGTAAATCTTATGGAAGTCTTGTTTTTGTTTGTTTGTTTGTTTAGCAGCTTTTGAATTTCCCCATCATTTTTCTCAAGCCATTCTTGATGTTTGGTGAGTGTTTTGACCCACATAAGTATATGTGGTACTGTACACCAAATTTCTGAAAGCTGTCCACTGCTTTTATGCTCTGCTGTTGCCAACGTGTATTGGCTCAGCTTTTCCTCCAACAAGCTGTTCATGCTGGGAGAAGCTTCAAATCTGTTGACGTTAAGTCTTCTAGTAGTTGTCTTGCCTTGGGGCTGCTGCTTTTGTTGAATGTGAATATTTAACTTGGAGAGAATGTCTGTGATCGGTCCAGCACTCTGTCCAACACATGCACACATCATGTTTGTTATTTTTACATCCTATCTCTTCTCCTTATAATGACATAGTCTATTAAATGCCAGTTTTGCTGAGAGGAGGCATCCACAAAGTTTTATTGTGTTTAGGCAAACAGAAGACAGTGTTGGTGCCTGCGATTGTTGCAGTATGGCCGATGGTGGCAGGATGATAGTGGTGGAAAGGCACTTACCTGCAAGTGGCAATAGTACTGTCACAAGCCTGCTGTTCATTCCCTTTTGGGAGGCATACAGGCCTGTTGACTAGATTAGTTTTGATTGTAAAAGCTATGCCTGCTTCACAGTGCTCCCCTTCCCTTTGGCCACTCCAGAAAAACTTGTATCCAGCTCCAACTTTAGTGAGCTGGTCATTTGCCAGCCTTGTTTCACTCAGGGCTGCTATTTAGATGTGATGTCTACTGAGTTCTTTTGAAACAAAATATGTTTGTCTTTCAGGTCTACTGGACCTGGTGTTGTCTGTAAGCATAAACACATTCCATGTACCAATGGTGAGTGGAATAATCTTCACAAAAGTTTTTGTACCTTTTTTTGTGTGCGTTTTGACTAGAGGGTAGCAACCCCACCTGCTTTGGCAGAAGGCCAGGTTAGGGTAGGTGAAACAGAAAATTTTGGGCACAACTTTTCTAGCCCTTTTCTCATGCTAGGAGGTGAACAGCACAATCCTAAAAAAAAAAAAAAAAAAAAAAAAAAAAGAGGCTTCTCAGCCACCCAGGGGTCTGCCAAATCTCACTGCTGCTTTAGTCCAGTGAGAAGATGACCCTATGGCCTGGGCCACCTGTGTGGAGGGTATGACTACAGCTCCCATGTATCCATACCTGCTGCTTCATCACTTGCCTGTTGACACAGGACTCTGAGGTAGGTAAAAATGGTAAAATGGTATGAGTGATGTCTTTTGATTCACACTGAAATTGGATTTAAGTGAGGCAGAGTTGGCCCCATTTTCTCTTCCAGAGTCATCAGAGTCTAGTGCCAAGACAAAAATCAGGATGACTGGCGATGGCCTGAGATGCAGAGAATGACCTTGTATCTTTGATATCTGACCAAGCTCTAAGTGCTCCACAGTATCTGCTTCATGGCCTTTGGAACAAATTGTTCTCATCCACCTGTTCCCTTAGGGGAAGTCTTTACATGGTTGGCATAGACACCCCTTAATTCACGGATGGGTCTGAGGCCTGTTGGTTACCCTCAACCTGGTTTAGCTCTTCCACCAAGATGGCTTGCTAGGGTGTGGCTGCTGTGCATACTACAGCTTCTTGGAGCCACAGGTGAGAATTGGGTGAAAGGTGGACACCAAAGGTAGAAAGGAGCCCTGAAAAGGGTTTAGCAACCCTCACAGCAGAGGTACTAGTCCTTCCTGAACATGTGTGTGCTATTCTACCTGGTGAGTTATTTCACTGTAGCAAGGTTACAAGGGTTTGAGGTCAACCACACTCACCTGTAGCTCATTCCTCAGCTACTTGATTTGTTACCAAGTTCTGGTATAACTCAGCAGTGTGTTTGGATATTTCCTCAATAATTATTAAACTGCAACATCTGAATCATTAATCAATTAGCTTGTGCCCTGTTCCCATTAAATACTGTTTAATAAATTAGAGAAACAAACTACTTTCCTATTTGCTCATAAACCTTAATTTTGGGGAGCTCATATAAAAATTTAAGTTACTAATAGTTTATAAACAGGATAATCAACAGCGTTGACACAAAGACATAAATTATTATTTACAATTTTCTTAAGCTGTGAGAAAGGTCAGAGTCACATGTGACCATCATGATGACTCTTGACTTCTAATCTAACACAGTCTTACTCTTCAATTATCTCAAGATATCAAGTCTCTTTTCAAGAGGCATCTTCATCCTCTTCACAAGATAAAGATCAAAATGGTTCTCTAAAGAAAGAATCCTCTTCATCCTCTGTCTTTATACCTCATCCAATCTCTCTCCACGACAGAGAAACAGGGTCTTTATAGATGACTCCTCATGAATTATCTCTGTAATGTCTCTTCATAAAAATAGCAGTTAAGGCTAGTTGTTGTGTGTTTGTTGTTCATTGCCAAAGAAGACCATGCCATCAGAGAAATGATGACATGACTTGCGCTTGACTTTGTTTTGAGTGAGGGAGGACTGTGCTGGTCACCAGCCTCATTTTCCCCTCTTGAGCCATTTGAATCCAGTGACCAGATATTCATCAGGATGACTGGAGGTGACCCAGGATGCAGTGGGAAGCCTCGGACCCTGTAGGCCAAGATCCTTGCAGGTACTCACTTAGAGTGAGGTAATGCCCATGCATTGAATAGGCTGGTTTAAGAAGTAGTCAGAGCATGGCCCTTTTAATGAGGCAAAGAAAAATGAAGATATCAGGCCAGACTGGGAGGGAATAGCAACAGTTACTATTGATAATCACTCTGAAGCCAGGAGGGTCCAGAAGAGAGCCCTTAGGCAGGTGCCTAGTGAACAGTTAAGGCACTTTTAACAAGAAAGAAGTTTTCCTTACCTTCTTTCTCCCTGTCTTTTTAGTTTATCTTGTAGCTCATCATAGAATTAAACTCACATTTACTCTTTCTGACTTTATAGGGAGGAACATCTCATAGAATGACAGGGTCTAGTCTAAAATCTTGTTTCTATGTTTTTAGGCTAACAGTTTCTGTAGCTTCTGTAAAAGAGGCTTTTGAAATGTTGTTGTTCAGTCATTTCAGTCATGAAACATTGTGGGGTTTTCTTGGTAAAGATACTGGAGTGGTTTGCCATTTCTTTCTTCAGCTTATTTGACAGATGAGGAAATGGAGGCAAATAGGGTTAAGTGACTTGCCCAAGGTCACACAGCTAGTAAGTGTCCGAGGCTGGATTTGAATTCAGGAAGATGAATCTTCTTGACTCTGGGCTTGGATTGACAGAGGTAGGGTAGACTCTGTAGTAGCATTGGACTATGCTGGGGTTCTGAGACTCCTTTGCTGAAATGTGATTTTTGTTTCTGAACAGGATCTAGGAGCCCATTTTCCATAGCTCCACCTTTTGCCCTCCTGTAGCAGATTTTTCCTTCCAGTTTCTATCTTGGTACAGTAGAAAAAAGGCTGAGCCAGGATTCAGAAGGCCCAAGTTCAGATTTCAAGTCTGCCATTTACTTGCCTATGTGACCTTACCTTTGATTTCTTCCTCTGTAAAAATAAGGGGTTTGGATGCAATTATCGTTAAGGCTCCTGCCGTCTCTAAATCTGTAAGACTGACAGGGCTGCTCAGTCTTTTCTTCATTACCCTCGCATGGCCAGGCCCTTGGTGGCCATCTGCTGTCTCACCTGTTCCAAGAGATGGTCCTAGTTTTATAGGATCAGTGGAGTTAGAGCGAGAGACCTTGGAGATCATTTTGTCCAATCCCCTTATTTTGTAGATGAGGAGACTAAAGTCTGGGGAGGGGAAGTGAATTGTCTGTGATCAAAGGTAAGTATATTCTTGAGCTGCAGAGAAAAGGATTTAAAAGGAAAAAAAAAGTTAACTTTTAAACTCAAGAGATGATCAGGTCAAAAGGTGACTGAGAACCAAATAAGCTATTGTTATCAGCTAGTTTACTCCCTGTGCCTGTAAGCGAAAAAGCAGTTGCTTTTTCAGGCCCCTGGAGACAGGGTGGGATCATAAGGTTTTTTAGCTGTGCATGAAACCAGCAAAGTTAAGGCATCTTTGTGGCTGTCACTAGCTTAAGAAGGGGAGAATAAAAAGGGGAGGAGAATGATAGAATAACAATTGCAATATTATATAGCATGGGGTAGTTTAGGTGACCAGTGGATAGAGTGCTGGACTTAGAAAGATTTGTTTATCTGAGTTCAAATCTGGCCTCAGATACTCACTGGCTCTGTGACCCCGGGCAAGTCACTTAACCCTGTTTGTCTCAGTTTCCTCATCTGTAAAATGAGCTGGAGAAGAAAATGGCAAACTACTCCAGTATCTTTGCCAAGAAAACCCCAAATGGCGTCACAGAGTTGGACGTGACAGAGAAATGACTGAACAACAACAAACATTATATAACATGTTAAAGTATAGTAGATAGAATACTGAGTTTAAAATCAGAAAGACGGGTTCAAATCCTACCCTTGATCCGTAGTAACTCTCTTGGGAAGAGTGACTTTACCTCTCCTAACCACAGCTTCCTCTTCTATAAAATGAGTATAGTCATAGGACCCACCTCACTGGACTGTTTTGAGGATCATATGAAATAGCATATTCTACTAACAAGAACAAAGGTGGAAAAACCAGTTGGATTGGACCAAGGTGATGCAGAAGAAAATTGTATTGGAAATGATACAGTTGTGAGGGTATTGATGTTAATTTACAGAATATCTGATTGAGAGGAAGATATGAAGACTTGGAAAAAAATCTCGGACCTTATTTATTCCCAAAAACAGTGACTGAGAGAACATGCACAACTATAGACTTAGGTGCAATTTTCCTAGCTTTGCCAAATCTTTATGAGACTTATCTACATATGAATTGAAGGCATCCTCAAGCAGGCTTTTGCAAGTTATATTCTACAAAGAACCATATAGTTGTCATTTTGCAGTTAACTCAAAGACATAGACACTACAAGAGTCTACCCTGTTTATTATCTGTTATTTATGAAGCAATATTTATGATAATGAAATCCTTCCTTTCCCTTCCCTTCCCCTTCCCTCCCCCTTTCTTTCCCCTTCCCTTCCCTTCCCTTCCCTCCCCTTCCCTCCCCCTTTCTTTCCCCTTCCCTTCCCTTCCCTTCCCTCCCCTCCCCTCCCCTCCCCTCCTCTCCCCTCCTCTCCCCTCTTCTCTCTCTTCTTCTTCTCTTCTCTCTCCTCTTCTTCTTCTTCTTCCCTTTTCCTCCCTTTCCCTCCCCTCCCTTCCCCTCCCTCCCCCTCCTATCTCTCCTTTCCTTTTGTCTGTCTCTCTCTCTAAGTCTGTCTCTCTCTGTCTCTCTCTGTCCCTCCCTCCCTCTCTCCTCACCCCTTCCCTTTCAAGCAGTGGTAAAGAAATGCTGTAAACCTCTGGGTGGGAAAGCCCCTGTTACCTGGAAGCCACATGGCCTTGAACACATGCCATCAGTGTTTCTTCTGTTTCTGTTGCACTTTTTCTTTCCTGAATAGGTGAAGCACTATTAGAGACAGAATGTTAAGTCAGCAAGATTCACAGAGGTCCATCCGTGGTCGTCCATTTCAGAGTTTGCTGTGGCTGTAGCTGCCATGTCCAGTGTGCCAGAGAAGCCCTGAGGAGTGACTTGCTTGCTTCACCTGGCCTACTCATGTACTGATCCGACTGTTGAGATACTGTCCTGAAAACAAGAGAGTAACTTGTCTCTCAGCCATACCAACTGGAAGTGAACTTAGTAGGAAGAATGCATTGTAGCTGCCACTTTAAGTATGAGCCCACTCTGCACAGGGACTAAGGTGGTAGAGAAGAGTGTCCCTTGATTTGGGGGGATGTTTTTATATGTTGGTCCTTGCTATATCTTCTCAGTAAATAACCAATTTCCAAAAGCTAATTAAGTTTGGATGGCTCATTGATATCAACTAATAATCAATGGGAGAAGCCGCTGAAGATTGAGATAATGATCTTTCAGTGCTTACCCATTAGAGCACTATACATTAAAGATCCCTTCAAAGAGATAACAATAGAAATATCCCTGTTCCATAATCCTCTGATAGGTTGCACAGAGCCCGGAAAAATTGCAGAGCCTCCTGGAAAAGATCCATAACCTCTTAAAAGAATTTGGCCTGACCACCAAATAGGAAAGATCAAATGGATGAAGAATATTAATTCCCAAGATCTCTTTGTGACTGAACCTGTGATTTCATCAGGAGAGGGAGCTCCCAGGGAGGCACTCCCTCTACCCATACAGTGCAGCACCTGTTTGCAACACTGAGAAGTTGCCTGGGGGCACTGAGATTTTCAGTGACTCAGGGTCACACACAGTCATTGTGTGTAAGAGTCAGGAATTGAGCCCAAGTGTTCCTGAATCTGAGATCATCTTTTTTTATCCATTATGCAATGCTAGTTCTCAGTGCCAAGATTATGACTTGCATTTGGATGGACAAACACTAGATCTTACCCATCAATATGTATATATCTGCGACAGACAGTACAAATGGAGAGTGAGTTGGGCCCAGAATTAAAACAAGAGGAAGAGAATGCTTTTAGAAAATTGCAAAGCTCCTTTAATAACCCTAAGATTCTCTCGGAAACAAAAACCTATCTTTTTAATAGCAACATTATACCAGTGCTTTCGCATGTCTTTGAGAAATGGATCACAACAGCCTCCAAAGAATTGAAAATTAATATCATGAAGATGGCAGTGGAGAGACACATGGTGGGTATGAGCAGGCTGAAACATGTAACCAATTAAGAACTTTGAAAATGAACATGAGTAAAAGATGTCATCAGGGAAATATATGATAGGGGGAGAAGATGAACTGGTCACACAGTGAGGACAAGGGGTGACAGGTGGACAATCCGTTTGCTCCACTTTTATCCTCATATAGAACACTCTATGGGCTCACTCTTCCAAGTGCCACCTAAGCACCTAGGTCAAGTCTTGTTCTGGTTTGATCCCAAACCAAAATAGTCTCCTAATAGTTGAGGTTTGACATTGGAACAAAATAGATACTCATACGTAGGTCACGTAATGGTTAACAAAAAGAGATTTACTTAGCCATGGCAGGAGAAATATATTCAATAAGTATAGGCATTGTAGACTCCTGGAGTTGATTCAGTTGAGAGAAGACCCCTTGTCCATTGTTATCTACCAGCAAGGCATCAGAGGGTGAGCCTGGAGCTCTTCATGGTTGTTTTGTACTCAGGTGATGAAGAATTGAAATCAACAGTCTGAGCCTTTAGTTTTCTGAGCCAGTTGGATCTGGAGGATGATTTCAGTACCCTTTAAGGCAAAAAGTCTAATTTGCATGGGGGGAAGGGTTAGGATATTGAATTTTTCACAAATCTCTTGAAAGTAGCTCTCTAATCCTTATTTCAGGATTCTGAAGGTAACCCTGGTGGGTTGAACATTTTTTTTTAATACTATTGCTTTTGAGCCCTGATGGCTCGATTATCACTGAATATAAGTTAGCTTTACAAAGAGATATTTACTGAGAAGGGATAGTAAGAACAGAAGTAAAGAAACATCTCCTCAAATGGAGGAATACACTTCCCCTGGTTAGAGGGATCTCACCTTTAAAGCAAAAATGTGCTGAAAAGTAAGGAACATGTGTGACTGAAGAATACCTTCTAACCCTGCATGTTCTTTTCTCCTTTCACAGAGACCTCACAAAATTCACTTCTGGGTATGGAGTAGCAATGGATGGGTTACTTCCTTGAACAATTGGGATGGGTCAAGCATGTAGCAGTTACAGTTATTTGCAGACTCTGCCAATTCTAGCTGCGGAACATCTGATAGCTCTTTCAGCCTTTTGAAGCTCACAAGGTTGTAATGTGGTCAATTCTATCTCTAAATACTCAGTCACTTACCATCAGGAAAGGGAAGAAACAAGAGACAAAAGAAATAGACGCCATATGTTTATGGCTGCATGTGGCCTGGTGAGGATATGTATGTGTGTGTGTGTGTGTGTGTGTGTGTGTGTGTGTGTGTGTGTGTGTGTGTGTGTGTGTATAAAACCCCTACCTAGAGTTTTTCTCCTTTACTTTAAAACTGCCAGGGAAGAGAATAAGACATTGTCCTCTAGAATATTTGCATGCCCAGTCAACCTTTATATCATGTCCTTCTGGCTTCTCAGTCAACCAGAAGATTTGTCATCATCACATAGTCACCTACAGCCCCTCCCCCAGTCATTTATTGTGAGAAATTAACCCCAGTGTGCCTCATGCTGGACTGGCAGCTGGCAGCAAATATTCTGTAGGATCTGTTTAACCTAACAGAAAAGGCGATCCATGCATGTGCTAAGGATTAGGCCCTTAGGTCAGTCCCCTTTTATACTTTTAATGTTAGGAGAAATTGAAAAAGGCCTGTAATATATTGGGTAGACTCCTTGTGTCAGACCAAAGGAAGGACATAGACAAGAGTTTCACAGTATGGGCAGCCATGGATGGGTTCCTGTCTGCATTATTGGATAACATTCTAACTGATTATATATTCTTAAGCCTGTGGTGGGAACAGTATATCCTAAACCACCTCTCCCATGCAAGCTAGCTTTTCCTTAAAAGGTATTAAAATTGGGGTGGAGCCATGATGGCAGAGTAAAAGCAGGGACTTTTTATAGCTCTCCCCCCAAACTCAGCCAAATACGTGTAAAAAGTGACTCTAAACAAATTCTAGGGCTGCAGAACTCACAGAATGATGGAGTGAAGCAAATCTCCAGCCCACGATAGCCTGGAAGATTGACAAGAAGTGTCTGTTGTGCCACGCTGGGAGCAGAGCAGAGTCCAGTGTGGGTCACACCAGCACAGATGGGACCTGAGCAGGCCTTGGGAGGACTGAATCTCTGGCACCTGTGGCGATTTTCAGACATCATGACCCCAAAATGCCAAGGACAAATTAAAAGGTCAGTAGGAAAAACATGTCAGACCTATGTGAGAGAGTAGAGTGGTTGAGCCTTAGCCCCAGGGCAACAGAGGGGGTAGAGGAGCCTGTGGCAGCAGCAGGGGTAGTGGCAGCAGCTGTTTCTGGAGCTCTAGGCCCACAGATTGTTCAGGGATTGAGCTGCTGACAGTACACCCCCACCCCCATCACCACCCTCAACCCCATCACCACCCCTACCCCCACTGGAAGCAGAGCACTACCTTGATAAAGAGCTCAGAAGTCAATCACTGGGGAAATGAGCAAAAAAACAGAAAATGAATCAGACTATAGAATCTTACTTTTGTGGCAAGGAACACCAAAATATGGGAACAGAAGAAAACAACAAAGTCAAAGCTTCTGCATCCAAAGCCTCAAAGAAAACATGAATTGATCTCAGAACATGGTAGAGCTGAAAAAGGATTTTGAAAATCAGCTAAGAGAAGTTGAGGAAAAATTGGGAAGTGAAATGAGAGTGATACAAGACAATCATGAAAATCAAGTCAACTGCTTGCTAAAGGGAACCCAAAAAATGCTGAAGAAAAAACCACCTTAAAAAATAAACTAACCTAAATGTCAAAAGAGATCCAAAAAGCCAATGAAGAGAAGAATGCCTTAAAAAACAGAATTGGCCATATAGAAAAGGAGGTCCAAAAACTCACTGAAGAAAATAATTCCTTAAAGATTAGAATGGAGCAGATGGAAGCTAATGACTTTATGAAAAATCAAGAAATTATAAAACAAAACCAAAGGATTGAAAAAATATCAGACAATGTGAAATATCTTGTTGGAAAAACAACTGACTTGGCAAATAGATACACTAAATACACTAAAGGATCAGAGAGCTTGGAATATGATATTCCAGAGGTCAAAAGAGCTAGGATTAAAACTAAGAATCACCTACCCAGCAAAACTGAATATAATATTTCAGGGGAAAAAGGGTCACTCATTGAAATAGAGGACTTTCAATCATTCTTGATGAAAAGATCAGAGCTGAATAGAAAGCCTGACTTTTAAACACAAGAATGAAGAGAAGCATGAAAAGATAAACAGGAAAGAGAAATCATAAGGGACTTACTAAAGTTGAACTGTTTACATTCCTACATGGAAAGATCATATTTGTAACTCTTGAGACTTTTCTCAGTATTAGGGTAGTTGGAGGGATTATATACATATAAACAGAGGGCACAGGATGTGTTGAATATGAAGACATGATATCTAAAAAAATAAAATTAAGGGGTGAGAGGAATATATTGGGAGAAGGAGGAAAGGAGAAATAGAATGGGGTAAATTATCTCTCACATAAAAGAGGCAAGAAAAAAAACTTTTTCAATGGAGGGGAAGAGGGGGGAGGTGAGAGAGAAAGAGTGAACCTTACCCTCATTGCATTTGGCTTAAGGAGGGAATGACATGTACATTCAATTTGGTATGAAAATCTATCTTATATTACAGGTAAGTAGGGAGGAAGAGGATAAGCAGGGGATGAAGTGGGGGGATGATAGAAGGGAGGGCAAATGGGAGGAGGGGATAATTAGAAGTAAATACTTTTGAAGAGGGACAGGGTCAAAAGAGAGAATAGAATAAATGGGGGGAGCAAGATAGGATGGAAGGAAATATAGTTAGTCTTTCACAACATGACTGTTATGGAAATGTTTTGCATGACTGCATATGTATAACCTATATCGAATTGCTTGCCTTCTCAGTGAGGATGGGTGGAGAGGGAGGAAGGGAGAGAAGTTGGAACTCAGAGTTTTAAAAACGAATGTTAAAAGTTGTTTTACATGCATGTGGGAAATAAGACATACAGTCAATGGGATATAGAAATCTATCTTACCCTGTAAGAAAATAGAGCGGATGGGGATAAGAGAAGGGAGGGGTATGATAGAAGGAATGGCAGATTGGGGGAAGGGGTAATCAGAATGCATGCTGTCTTGGTGTGGGGGAAGGGGAAAGAAGGGGAGAAAATTTGAAACTCAAAATCTTGTGAAAATGTTGAAAACTAAAAATAAATAAATTAATAATAATTAAAAAAACTGTGGTTTAACCATAAAAAAAGGTATTAAAATTGTCCTTGAGATTTGATAGACTCAGGAACTAAGACTAGGATCAATGATGCAGGTTCTTGGACTTCTGGACACAAGACAACTAGGACATGAGGGCCTGTAGCCCCACTCTGAGGCTTCAAACCTTTGCCCTGCTGCATGAACAACCTTGGGAAAGTACGCTCAACTGAATCAGTGTTCTTTGAGGATCAACATTCCTTCCTTGATCCAAATATCCTTCCTCTGATATGAATTGTTAATCCCTTGTTATATGGACTCAATGTCTCTTCTCATTCCAATTATCACCCTAAAATACCAGGAGACTGGTTTGAGTCATGCCCAACCCATTACAAAAGCACTATGTTAGGAGCTGGGAATATAAAAGCATATAAAACAGTCCCTGCTCTCAAGGAACTTCCATTCTATTGGGGTGAATATATAACATGTTCTTGTAAAAGTAAATATAGGCAGGGATGTTGTGAAGCTCAAATGAAATGGATATAAAGCACTTTGCAAATCTTCAAGTACCATATAAATACTACTACTGCTGTTATTATTAGCCTACAGCGAGTTGTGTAGTGTGATGGTGTGTCTGGTGATGACATCATTCTCTGAGTGTTCTACTGTACTCCTTCTGAGGTCAAGCAATGTTTATAGAGCAATATATGGATGTGCTGATAAATATTTAACAACTAGATTCTCTGGAAAAAAATAAAAACAAAAACTCCCCAAACCTATTCACACACTTTTAAGTTTAATATGCATTATTAATGCAAGTTAATTAAGTCTAGACTTTCCTAAGTCTAGACAATCAACAAAACCATAAATTAAGTTTTGATTTATAGCAATTGCTAATTTCTGAGGTGTAAATGATCACACTGAAAATTTAATAATTTTCTCTTGAAAACCATTTAGAACTGGCTCCAGCATACCCTTATTTGAGGAGGAAAAGGAATAGCAATTGGGGCCAAGTAGTGGAGGGTCATGTCTAAGGAAGAGCAATTAAACCAGTTTGGATGGATTGCAGAATGCATGGAAAAGGGTAATGTATGGATAGACTGAAGTTTTTAACAGCCAAATGAAGGAATTTATGATTTGACCCTAGAAATAATAGGGAATCATTGGAGTTCATGAAGGAGAGTAGTGACGTGGTCAGATCTGCATTTTTGGAATGTCAGTTTGGCACCTGTGTGGAAAATGGGTTTGGGTAGGGAGAGTCTGAGTCAGGGAGATCAGTTAGAAGGCCGTTGCAGTAGAACAAGTGAGAGGTAATGAAGTCTTAAATTAGAGTGGTGAAGGAGAGTTGGTGGTTGTCAGTGCCAAGAGGGCATGAAATGTATTTAGAGTAATTTTTCTTAGTGTCTCTAAAACAGCCCCCCCCCCCCCCCCCCCCCAGTATTCAAAGGATATTTTGGTGATAAAAACAAGAAAATTTGTGGGATGAATGACAATAAGGAGATGGGGATAAAGGGCAAATCTGGGAAGGAAACAGTCTCAAGCAAAACAAACTATTTTTACAGAGGAGATTAAAAGAAGAAAGTGTAAGAAATAGAGATTGGAGCTTGGGTTTTGTAAGAGGAGGGGAAGAGTAGTTAAGAACAGACAACTTGAATTATGTTAGTAGTGTTGTTTGGATTTCTTTTTCAAGCCTTTCTGTATTAAAATTTTTTCAATACTTAAAAAATTAATTTCTTTCAATTAACAAACATTTTTTCCTTCCTATCTTTCCCTCCCACTGAAAAAAGAAAATAAAACCCTTATGACAAATAACAAATAGTTAAGCAAAATTAATTTCTACATTATCCATGTCATGCAAAAAATATGTGTCTCATTTTGGATCTTGAATCCAACAGAAGGTGGGTAGCATTCTTCATCATTCGTTGTCTGGAATTATGGTTTATTTTTAGCAATGATCAGTATTTTTAAGACTTTCAAAACTGTTTATTTTTTTAATATTGTTGCAATAGTATAAATTGTTCTTTTAGATCTGCCAGCTTCATTCTGCATCAGATCATAAAAGTCTTCCCAGGTTTCTCTGAAACTGTACCTTTCTTATAGCACAATATTATTCCATTATATTTAGATACCATTGTTTGTTTCTAGTTCTTTGCTACCACACAGAGTTGTCAAACCTTTATTCTTTGTAAAGAGAGGAGCAGGAGGAAAAGAGGAAAAAGTTCAAGAGGTCTTGTCAGAAGGAAAGATACAATTAATAATCATAACTGATGTAAATGGGATGAACTTAGTTATAAAACGGGAGAATTTAGAAGAATGGATTGAAGATAATCCAGCAAACATACTGTTTATAATAAACACTTGAAATATAAAGTTTCACATATAGTTCAAGTGAGAAGCAAGAATAGAATTTGATATGCTTTAGGTGATTAAAAAAAAAAGCATGAGTAGCAATCATGATTTCTGATAAAGCAACAGTAAAAATAGACATGATTAAAAGAGACAAGCAGGGAAGCAATATAATGCTTAAAGGTACCATAGACAGTGAAATAATATCAATGCTTAATAGAGTATAGAATAGCTTAGTGACTAAATTTGAAGGAAAAGTCAAATGTATTATAGGGAGAAATAGCAGCACCATAATAGTTGGAGACCTCAGCATGCCCCTTTCAGACCTAGAGAAATCTAACAAAAAGATAAACAAGAGTAAAGTTAAGGGCTGGAATACAACTTAATAAAAGTTAGATATGATAGTTCTCTGGAGATCACTGAAAAGGCGTAGAAATAGAAACATACACATGTTTAATAGCTGTGCATAGCAACTTTACAGAAATTGCTTATGTGCTAATAAATATAAACCTCATAAATACAGAAAAGCAGAATCCTTTATTGACTACAACACAATAAAAATTACAACACAAAAATTTACAACAATAAAAGAACCTTTGAAGAAAGGATTAAAACTTAAATGGTGGTTAAATAATTTAACACAAAGAATTAGTGGCTCAAAGACAAATCATAGAAATTACACATAATTTTGTTAAAGAAAGCAACAATAAGATAACCTTCCAAAACTTCTGGGATGCAGCCAAAACAGTTCTGATGAGGAAAATTGAATATCTCCAAACACTTTTTGTAACAAAAGAACTAATTAATGAATTGGGCATGCAACTAAAAGCATTAGAAAAGTCACAAATAAAAAATCTTAATGGAACACAAAAATATTAATTCTGAAAAATAAAAAAGTAGAAATATTGAATCAATAAAATTAGTTGATTAAAAAAAACTAATGCAATAGTTAAGTAATTAGCTAATCTGATCTTTAAAAAGCAGAGAGAAAAACCAGTTCCGAATAAAAATTTTCAACAAATAAAGAAGAAATAAAGGAAATTATTTGAAACTATTTTTGTCCAAGTACTGATAACATAAATCAAATAAAAGAATATTTGTGAAAAGATAAAATACCTAGGTTACATAACAAAAAAACCAGAATTTAAATAATCCTATCTCAAAAAAGGACATGTAACATGTCATGAAGGACATTCAAAAGACAAGGAGCAGATGACTTTTGAATAGAATTCTATAAATATTAAAAAAAATAATTCCAGTATTTTATATGCTGTTTGCAAATGCTATATTATATTTGAAAATATTATAACAATTGTATATTGTTTGCAAAAAGATTCAACCAAAATTTCTTCTGAGACAAATATAATCTAGATCCCTATAAATAGGGAGAGATAAAGCAGAGAAAGAAAACTATAGATCAAACCTCAAATGAATGTCAATGCAAAAATTGTGAATAAAATATTTTCTAAAGGCTAGAATAATATACTAATGGTATACTGTAACCAAGTTACACTTAAAGTAGAAATTCACGGTTGGTTTAAAAATAGGAAAACTGAAGGTAATAATTCATAATAATAACAATAGTATGGGATAGTGGATGGGGAGCTACATGGTGTAGTGAGAACTTTGGGCCCGGAATCAAGAAGACCTGAGTTTAAATCTGGCCTTAGACACTTACTAGCTGTGTAACCCTTTCCAAGTCACTTAACCATTTGCCTCAGTTTCCTCATCTGAAAAAAAGTTGGCAAAGGACATGTCAAACCACTCCAATAACTTTGCCAAGAAAACCCCAAATGGGAAACAAAGAATTGGATGTAATTGAAATGGTTGAACCACAGCAAAACATAGTGGATAGATAACTGGCCTTGGATCCAAGAAAACCTGAGTTCAAGCCCCACCTCTGATCCATATTGGCTGTGTAGCCTTGGGCAAGTCACTTAATCTCTCAGTGCTTTAGGCAATTCTCTAAGACTAAGTATTTCAGAGATAGTACCAACCTGAGTTGCATAAAGGAAGTTTCTTATCTGGAGCTCCCTATACCCATGAAATCACAAGTTCAGTGTCTATATTTATGAATAACAAACCAATAAAAACTATACAATTATATCAATGGATACAGAAAAATCTTTTTACAAAATATTATACTCATTTACATTAAAATCTTATGAGTTAGTGGACCATTTCATAATATGATAAATAGTATTTATCTAAAACTGAGTTAGCATGTATTAAAAAACATCAGAAGCATTTCCAGTAGGATCAAAGGTAAAGTAAGGATGCCCATTATCACCCCTATTATTTGACATAGTTCTAGAAATGCTAGTTATAGCAAGAAAATAAGAAAATGAAACAAGGAAGAAACAGGTGGAGAGGACAACAAAATTTTCACTTTTTTTTTGCAGCTAAGATAGAGGTTGCTAGGTGGATGGAATACAGAACTCAGAATCAGGATGGCCTGCGCTTGAATCCTATCCAAGACACTTGTTTTATGACCAGAGGTAAGTCACTTAACTTCTCCCAGACTGTTTTCTCAGTTGTAAAATGAGGATAATAATAGGACCTACCTTACTTCACACAGTTATGGAGAGGATCAAATGAGTTGATATATGTAAGGTGCTTTGCAAATCTTAAAGTATTGTATCAATACTATGTTGATGTTGATGATGACGAAAGGATAATTCTCCTAGAGAGATACAATTAAAGCTACAACTAAAAATTATTTGAAATAGAAACTTAATTAAAGTAGTAGGACGTAAAATAAGCAAAACTCGTCAGCTTTTCTGTATGTTACCAACAAACCTATTAGAAAGAGATAGAGAAATTTCGTTAGAAATAACTAAAGACTGAAGGAAATATCTGTGAGTCCAAGTGTCAAAATACATATAACAATTATATGAAAACTACAAAACATTTTTATAGGAACAAAGACAGGGAAAATAATTTTTATAGAAATAAGAATAGAAGTAAATAATTGGAGAGATATTAATTATTCACAATTGGGCCCTGCTACTATATTAAAATGGCAATATTAATGTAGTAAAGTTAATTTCCTTGTTCAGTGCCACCAATCAAATTTCCAAAGGATTACTTTGTAGAACTAGAAAAAAATAACAAAATTTCATCTGAAGGAACAAAAAGTTCATAACCTCAAGGGTTACAATTTTTTAAAACTGAAAAGGAAGAGGGTCTAGTAGATCCAGATCTCAAAATATACTACAGAGAAATAATCATCAAAACTACTTGATATTGGTTAAAAATGGGGAAAGTCTATCTATGGAACAGATTGGCTAAACAAGACCCAGAAGCAACTAAACATGGTAACATGTTGTTTGATTAAACCCAACAACAACAACTACTGGGATAAAATTTCAATATTTGATGAAAACTGCTGGGAAAATTAGAAAGAAGTCTGGCAGAAATTAGGTTTAGACCAATATCTTACACCATATAGATCATATATTTTTTGTTCCAAACGTATACATGACCTAGGTATTAGAAGTCATGAATAAATCAGAACAGCAGGGAAAGAGATAACTGACAGCTATAGATAATGGGAGAATTCTTCACTAAACAGGGCATAAAAGACTCAGTCAAAAAGCTTTTATCAAGTGCTTACTATATGCTAAGCAGTGGGGATACAAATATAAGCAAAAAGAAAGATGGTTCTTCCACGAAAAAGCTTACATTCTAAAAGGGAAAGATGACACATAAAAGAAAGCTGAAGAGGTGGGACTGGGGGGAGATACATAGGCAAGGGTCACAATGACAAAGGCCAGAAAGTCAGAAGTAGAACTGAGAGATGAAGGGTAGATGGACTTCACCCTTCCTCAAAATAGAGGTTCTAAGAAGAACTCACCAATGGGAGGAAGCCATAGTGATGTTCTAAGGTGAGAAGACCACAGGAGCTGAGAGAACTTCCAGGGTAATAAGGCAGCTGAAGCATGGTGGCAAAATTATTCTAGAAGAGGAATAAAGAGGATCACTGAGCATAAAATGGAAAATTCTATTAAAATTAAAAGAGCTTTGCATCAGCAAAATCAATGCAGTTAGATTTAAAAGGCAAGCATTAACTAGGGAAAAGTCTTTGCAGCACATTTCTCTAGTAAGGGTCCAGCATCCAAGATATGTAGAGAATTGATATAAATACGTAAGAATAAAAGCCATTCCACAATAAATAAATGGTCAGTAGATATGAACAAACAGTTGTCAAACGTAGCGAAAGGGTAACTCAGTTTCTAGTTGCTAGAAGTCCCTTTCCCCCTTTCTTGGAGCACTTGTGAGATTCCCCTCAGTCATGGTAGCATCTGCTGGACTCCAAGAAGAGTATTAAAACTATCTTTCTTTAAGTGGGGCTGGTTTGTCTTCAACTCCCGACATAGATGCTACCGTTGCTTATTACTGTTTCTAGGATACTGCTAGAACACTGATGGAAAGGTCAAAATATCAGAACACCCCACCCCAACCCCCCCAGAAGTTCACAGAGTCATTTTCTGGTCAAGGATGGATGGAGGAAGAAGACAGAAGCTCTATTCCTCTTTCTCCCTCTCCCATGTGATTCCCTCTCAGAGACCTAGCTGTACTTGGTCTCTCTTCTGAGTTGCCAGACACTGGAATACTCAAGTTGTGAACTGACTTGCTATTTTTGGGGGGTGGGGAGAACAACATATTTTTATTTATTTATCTTAGTACAAGTTATTCTCCTCTTCCTCTATTCCCAAATGAATGTAGGCTCCTTGAGAAAAGGGACTATCTATTTTTTTCTTTGTATTTTCAATGCCTAATGCATAGTAGGTACTTAAAGGTATATTGAATGAATGAGTAAATGGAGTCCTAGCCTGGGCTTTGGAGTATGACATAGCATGGGCCTGGTTGTCAGGACTGGGTAGATGTGTAGCCCACTAGTCAGAGCTGGGTTGAGGTGATACAGATACAGATACATTATCTGAGGCTCAGATAATACCTTGCAGTTAGCTAGCTTAACCAAATTTAATAGGTACATAGCTGATGGGTTGCTTAGGTGTGATGTGAGCTCATCTGAATGGAGCTGTGATGTTAGGGTAAAAGCTGAGTAAAAGTGTCATAGGCTAGTTCCCTGGGCTGTGAAACTGTTGCCTAGTGATATAGGACTGCTGGAGACTTGTTCTGTAAGTCTGGGACTAGTGGTATTGTTTACCAGTTATATAGGTATGCTGGAAATGTGGCTGAGGCATTTAGGTAGTGGTCAGGGCTAGCTAAAAGGGCTTTCCACTTGTCTTAGCCAGGCAGAAGTGTGGTCCTCAGAAGTCTGGGCATGTTGATATCTGGTAGCTCAGTCCCATAAGTTCATTGGAAGTGTTGTTTGTGATTAGAGGATTCTTTAAAACACCAATCTGAAATTCAGGCATATCCCTCTGGACCATGCCTAATGGAAGAGTAGACTGGGGAGCTAGAACAAGGTTAACGTCTTGGTGGTTAGGTCCCTTCTGGAGAATGCTGGCCTAGTGGTCCAGGAAGAACAGAAATATGACCTGAAGTTCAGAATGCCAGGCATTCTGAATGGTCCAGGCCTAGTGGAACTGTGGTCTAGGGTTTCAGAACCAGTAGAACCTCAGCATGGTGCTTAAGACCTAATGAATATTAGGTTCAGAAAGCAGAGTGTAGTTATCTCCAGCCTGATAGTCAAATTATCTGACTTTTAGAGCCCATGGCAGTCTCTGTTTTTTGCTTTTTGCTGAGTCAAAGTGTGTTGGCATTGGTCCTAGTACAACCGCTAGCTTGTGCTAGGGAGGCAGTTTAAGTATGATTTTTCTGTTTAGTTTTTGTTTTACTTTTGTTTTTTGATTATTGTTTAGACTATCTTTTATTCTGGAAGTCAGGGCTAGGTGCAGATTTGATTTGACTTTATCTTTGTGAAAATCAAGAAGTCTTATGAGCAGTTCCCAAGGAGTACCTGCCATGTGGTCAGAGAGGGCTTTGACCAGAGTCCCAAGATTGGAAAAAGAGTAAATGTATTCTTCTGGTGAAGAGTTTGAAACCTAGTGAGGTTCGAATGCCTTGTCTTTCAAACCCAGAAATAGCACAGCCATGGGGCTATCAGCTAGTGAACATGCAACTGTGGCCCTGGTGCTACGTGATATGATGAAAGTTCAGTGTGGGAACTGTACTGGTGATCAGGGTATCCTAAGAGTCAAGCTCTTACCTTAGGGAGGAGGTCAGAGCATGTCTTTCAGGCTTGGGGCTTTAACTCATGGTCTGTATCCAATATTCTCAAAGTAGGAGCACTCATTTACACACACACAGACACACACACACACACACAGACACACACACACACACATTTGTGTCTAATGGTAGCCAGTTTGGGGGGGAGGGAAGGAAAAAAGAAATTTACATGATAATTTTGTTGAATATTTGAAAAGAATAGCAAGTTATGCATAGTAGATTTGCAGTTTCATGCATAATCATCTTTTTATTATACTGTGTTATGGAAATGCTTTTTTTATTCCATAAATTAATAATAAAATAATTTTTTATATAAAGCTAGAGCTCTGTACCAGTGGTCAAGGTGATATAACTATGGCCAGTTTCAGAGAGTTATAGAACTGGCCTTGTGTATGAGCCTTCGCCAGATGATGGTGGATAGTGGTGGGGGTGCATCCCGATTCTGGTCAGGACATATTGAGGTTATCTTCAGTTCTGTGAATGGTGGAATCTTAGCCCAGTGGTCAGAAAATGGGTTTCTGGTTGAGACATGGCTCAGCTAGAGCAATCCAGCTATATAAAACTTTGGGCAGGTTCTTAGGGCTAGTGGGACCCTCTGATGAATGGTTGAGACCCCATGGTGAAAGAACACATTATTTAGGAGATGTTAATGGCACAAGCGGTTACCCTGGCCTTGAAGCAGGGCAAGTTAAGGGAAAGCCTATGGCTGTGTCATAAGTTTTTCATTGGTTCATGGTTTAGCCTTGTCCTGACTCAAATTTCAAAACAAGTAATGGCAGTCATTGCTAAGTGGTCAGGATTAGGATAACTGCTTGAAGCATGGTGAGGACACAGTTGTAATCTTGGTATAAAAAAGGGGTGATGTTTTGTCCTGATGGCTATGATGATGCAGTCTGGTCTGGAACACGTGATAATGCTGACTTAGCTGGGTAACTTAGCTGCCTTTTTGGAGAGAAGAGGACCAATGTTTGTCCATCACAACAAAGAGGCAAGAGACTGAGGACAGACTGAGTGCCAGATGTGGTCACTATAGCTTTATCTCTGTGGTGGGTCCATCTGAGGTGGGGATTGGACAGAATCCCCAGGGACAAAGAGTAAGAGTTCTCCCTCCATGGTGGTTCTGAAGCTTCCCACCTATCCCATGCAAGAACTACCATGAGGAGGCCCTGACTAGCTATTTTATAGATAGACCCACAGGTAATAAACTGAGTCTTTTGAGCCATTACAGATATTTGCAGGGTCCATCCAATTGTCTTCACTCCTTCCAAAGTGATGAACTAGGTAGTTTGAACTTAGTTCCATGTCTTTGATTGGTTGATAGACTGTTTCAGTAGAGGTGTTTTCATTTGGTTAGGGTGTCAGGTCTAGAGTATTTTGTTGATTACATTAAGCAGGTTGGAGTGATTGACTCAATCTACCCCACCTTTACAAATGCTATGACTTATCAGGACTCCAAAAGACTGACAATGAATCATACTTCTATCCTCTTGGCAGAGACTAGAGATGCAGAACAAAATATGCATTTTTAGAGAAGGCCAATGTATAGATTTCTTTTCTTGACTATGTTTATTTTATATATTGTTATAAGAGAAGTTTGGTAGAATTAGTATATGCCATGTAGGCAGGTGTGTGCTGGAGCCAGCTCAGCTGGGAGAGCTGATTGCTAAATTTAAAGTATGAACATTCACACATCAGAAATTGGCAAATATTATGAAATCAGTGTTTGATTTATTGTTTCGTGGATTGTCTAGACTTAAAAAAAGTGATGGAGAAAATGTTAAGGCAGATGAAGCTTTAAAAAGTGTCCTGCAGGTTTTTAGAAAGCCATTAAAAATATTTATTTACCTGTTTTTAGTTTACAACATTCAGTTCCACAAGCTTTTGAGTTTTAAATTTTCTCCCCCTCTCCAAGATGGCATACAAACTGATGTAGACTCTGCATATACATTCATATTAAACATAGTTTCACATTAGTCATATTATAAAGAAAAATTATAACCCATGAAATGAAAGAAAGAAGAAATAAAAGAAAACAAAAAAGAGAGAGAGCAAATAGTATACTTCAATCTGTATTCAATCTACTTAACTCTTTTTCTGGATGTGGATAGCATTTTCCATCATGAGGCTTTGGGAGTTGTTTTAGAACCTTGCATTGCTGAGAAGAGCCAAATCTATCAGTTAGTCATCTCACAATGTGGCTGTAATGTGTACAAACGTTGGTTCTGGTTCTGCTCCCCTCACTCAGTATCGGTTCCTATAAGTCTAGAAAGCTGGTTTTTAAACATTTACTAACATACCCCTAGCCCTATTTTTTTTTTCCTAAAAAAGTGGTGAAACTGCTCTTGAAACTTAATTGGCCCAGGAGATTAAGGCTCTAGCCATTGAAACAGCTTCCTGAGGGCTTAAGTACCAAAGCCAGGGCGAGAGGAGTCACTAGCTCCTCCCTCAGGCTTGACACATGCTTCTGAGTGTCAGGCCACAGAAGCAGGAAGCTTTACCCTACTGAATCAATGCTGAGTCCTTGACAAATATTCTTTCCATGTTATGGCTAAGTAAACCAAGTGTCTTATCCCAGGCCCATACCTGAACCAACAGATTGGTCCAAGTCAGGACTTTAATTATTTTGGTGGCAAATGAGAGAGAAGAGGGAAGTGATAGTACGAAAGAAAAAGTATTTATTAAGTGCTTATTATAGTGATGCCAAAAACAAAAGAAAAAGGTTTGTCAAAGAAACATTTTTAAAAATATAACTGAGAGCAGAAGGTAGTTCAAAAGGGAACATAGTCAAGCAGGGTACTTTTATAAATACCCTATTAAAATTTAAAAACTCAGACTGTATATAATAGAAATTGACAGTAACATATGCTATCCCCTATTTCTGTTCTTCTTATAAGAAGATGTTCATGTTCATTGGTGTTTGTCAGGATTATAATAATAAAAAGGAAACACCATGATATAATTAAAGAGAAAAATTCTAGGTGGTACAGTAGATAGAGCATGATAGAAACCCTGAGTTCAAATTCTGCCTTAGACATTTACTAGCTATGTGATTTTGGGTAAGTCACTTATAGCCTCTGTCTGACTCAGTTTCCTCATCTATATAATGGCCTCTTAAGAAAATTCCATGCAACTCTAAATCTATTATCATCCTATGAATAGGATGTCAAAGTCCCTACATTGTAACATTGCTTCCAGATACACCTTGCATGTGTTGTCCCAGACAAAACTACTGCCTTGGGTAAACCCTGGGCTCTGGTGCTTCTTTTTTTTTAACTTGGTTTAATGCTGTGTTTTTATTTTTATTTTTTTTTAAATTTACTTCTTTAAGTTTTCAACATTCATTTCCACAAAATTTTGGGTTCTAAATTTTCTCCCCATTTCTCCCCTCCCCTACCCCAAAACACCAAGCATTCTAATTACCCCTATCACCAATCTGTCCTCCCTTCTAACATCCCTCACTTCCCTTATCCCCATCTTCTCTTTTGTCCTGTAGGGCAAGATAACTTTCTATACCTCATTATCTGTATTTCTTATTTCCCAGTTGCAAGAAAAATACTCAACAGTTGTTTTTAAAACTTTGATTTCCAACTTCTCTTCATCCTTCCCTCCCCACCCATTCCCTTTGGGAAGGCAAGCAATTCAATATAGGTCATATCTGTGTGGTTTTGCAAATGACTTCCATAATAGTTGTCTTGTTGTATTTCCCTCCATCCTATCCTGCCCCCTGTTTCTTCTATTCTCTCTTTTGATCCTATCCTTGCCCAAGAGTGTTGACTTCTAATTGCTCCCTCTTCCCCCTGCTCTTCCTTCCATCATCCCCCCACCCTGCTTATCCCCTTCTCCCCCACTTTCCTGTATTGTAAGATAGATTTTCATACCAAAATGAGTGTACATTTTATTCCTTCCTTTAGTTGAATGTGATGAGAGTAAGCTTCGTATTTTTTCTCTCACCTCCCCCCTTTTCCCCTCCACTGAAAAGTCTTTTACTTGCCTCTTTTCTGAGAGATAATTTGCCCCATTCCATTTCTCCCTTTCTCCTGCCAATATATCTCTCTCACCACTTAATTTCATTTTTTTATGATATGGTCCCATCTTATTCAATTCACCCTGTGCTCTCTGTCTCTCTCTCTATGTGTGTGTGTGTGTGTGTGTGTGTGTGTGTGTGTGTGAGTGTGTGTGTGTGTGTGTGTGTGTGTGTAATTCCACCAACTACCCAGTTACTGAAAAAAGTTTCATGAGTTACAAATATTGTCTTTTCATGTAGGAATGTAAACAGTTCAACTTTAGTAAATCCCTTATGATTTCTTTTTGCTGTTTACCTTTTCATGTTTTTCTTGATTCTGGTGTTTGAAAGTCAAATTTTCTTTTTAGCTCTGGTCTTTTCATCAAGAATGCTTGAAAGTCCTCTATTTCATTGAAAGACCATTTTTTCCCCTGAAGTATTATACTCAGTTTTGCTGGGTAGGTGATTCTTGGTTTTAGTCCTAGTTTCTTTGACCTCTGGAATATCATATTCCACGCCCTTTGATCCCTTAGTGTAGAAGCTGCTAGATCTTGTGTTATCCTGATTGTATTTCCACAATACTTGAATTGTTTCTTTCCAGCTGCTTGCAATATTTTCTCCTTGACCTGGGAACTCTGGAATTTGGCCACAATGTTCCTAGGAGTTTCTCTTTTTGGATCTCTTTCAGGAGGTGATTGGTGGATTCTTTCAATATTTATTTTTCCCCCTGGCTCTAGAATATCAGGGCAGTTTTCCTTGATAATTTCATGAAAGATGATGTCTAGGCTCTTTTTTTGATCTTGGCTTTCAAGTAGTCCCATAATTTTTAAATTGTCTCTCCTGGATCTGTTTTCTAGGTCACTTGTTTTTCCAATGAGATATTTCACATTATCTTCCATTTTTTCATTCTTTTGGTTTTATTTTGTGATTTCTTGGTTTCTCATAAAGTCATTAGCCTTCATCTGTTCCATTCTAATTTTGAAAGAACTATTTTCTTCAGTGAACTTTTGAACCTCCTTTTCCATTTGGCTAATTCTGCTTCTTAAAGCATTCTTCTCCTCATTGGCTTTTTGAACCTCTTTTGCCAATTGAGTTAGCCTATTTTTCAAGGTGTTATTTTCTTCAGCATTTTTTTGGGTCTCCTTTAGCAAGGTGTTGACCCGCTTTTCATGCTTTTCTTGCATCTCATTTCTCTTCCCAGTTTTTCCTCCACTTCTCTTACTTGATTTTCAAAATCCTTTTTGAGCTCTTCCATGGCCTGAGACCACTGAATATTTATTTTGGATGTTTGGGATACAGAAGCCTTGACTTTTATGTCTTTCCCTGATGGTAAGCATTGTTCTTCCTCATCTGAAAGGATGGGAGAAGATATCTGTTCACCAAGAAAGTAACCTTCTCTAGTCTTATTTTGTTTTCCTTTTTTGGGCATTTCCCCAACTAGTTACTTGACTTTTGAGTCCTTTGTTAAGAGTAGGGTATACTCTGGGAATCTGTAAGATCTCACCTCCAAGGTGGCACAATCAAGCATGTACACTGGTCTGGGATCAGGAAGAGATTTTTGTGCCCAGAATCTTAGCAGTTTCCTCTCCACAGCCACCTGGCCTCCAGTTCTGCTAAACCAGTACTGGGGGCTGATTTTCAGATAAGCTGTGGGGGCAAGGCTGCCATTCAGTGTGAGATAAAGATCAGTTCCCTCAGGGCCTCTATACAGGGCTGAGGTAATAATTAGTTCCTCAGTGTCCCCAGGGATTTTACGATCCAACAATAGATGTGGGCTGCCCTTGGGAACTGCTGCCACCTGCCCCATGTGGCCTCTGTGGCCACTGCCTAAGGCCAGAGCTATGGGAAGGCCCTTTTCCCTTCCCAGCCAGCTGAAAAAACCCTGTCACTAACCTTTGGCACCTGTGGGTTGAGGGATCTGTGAACTACTGCTGCTGCTGTGACTGGAGATTCCGCCCCCAAGGGCTGTTGTCGAGCTGCATGCCTCGCAGCCAAGGCTGGGCTGGGCCTCGCTCTGCGTCCAGTGCAACAGATGTTTGCCATGGACCTTTCAGGTCACCCTGGGCTGGAAATCTCCTCCACTCTGTTGTTCTCCACTTCTGCTGCTCCAAAATTTGTTGAGAGTCCCTCTCTACAGGTATTTTTTGGGCTGTGTGGGGAGAGCTTGCATATGTGTCTTTCTACTGTGCCATCTTGGCTCTGCCTCTTGACACTGGTACTTCTAACACTGTAACTCACAAGTTCCCACTGATGTGCTTCCTATTAATAATCAGGCAACATACTTAATTAGCTTTTGACAGAGGCATTTAGATAATTAATTATCTAGACAGATGGGGGGGGAAGGAAACAAAGAATTAAATACCTACTATGTGTCAGGAACTGTGTGATGCTTTTCAGATATTATCTCATTTGATCACTGTTTAAAGTGTTATTATTCCCATTTTACAATTAAGGAAACTGAGACAGAAGTGAAGTAACTTGCCTAGGGTTACACGGTTATTAAGGGTCTAAGGCTGAATTTGAGCTTAGGTCTTCCTGACTTTAGGTCAGCTCTCTATCCATTGTGCCACCAAGCTGCCTAGGTAGGCAGATAGATTAGGTAGATGGATAAATAGATGGATAGATAGATAACGCATTTTTCCTTGGTACCCTTTATTAGACAAGCTTAGCCTGTTTACAAAGTAAAAAGATGTTTGGAGTTTTCAGATACAACCACTGGCCCACAGTATTAATTCCTATTAGGAGTGTTAGTTGGAGAACAAGATTGACATTTTAGAATTATTAGGCCTTTAGCCAACCTCACACCGGCTTCCCCCTCAGTTGTAGTTCTGACTCCCCCCAGTCAGGTCTTCCACCAAACTGTAAATCCTCACTGACTTCTCATACTTCCCTTGCGTCTATTATCCAAGCTGATAGATTTCCATCTTCACTTCTTTGTAGCGGGTCTCAGACAGGAGGAGCCTTCATTGTACAAGACCCATCACCTCTTCATACTTAAGACTTCATAAATTTTGATATTGGGGTTCCTCTTCAGGGATTTAGAGGAGCTGGGTGCTTAAGTCCTTCATGAACTCTTACAACAATAGTGTTCAACCTCTTTTGAACTTTTCATAGTGCTTGGGTTGACCCTGATGCTGAATTTACTTTCTTTCCCAGATAACGTCTCTCACTCTCTCCTTGTCTTTGGCTTTCTCTGTGGGTTGTCCATGGTGTTTCTACCCTTGGAGTTATACCCTATATAGGAGGTATTGGAGAGGAGCAGCAGCACCCCCAGGGTAAAGGGTATGGGAACAGGAACCACTGAGAGCATTCAGGTTCTAGAGAGGATTGGTCTTCTTTCTGTCTTCTCAAATGACTATTTCACAGTTTTCCCTGTGGTGAATGGGAACTGGATTCCTTGATGGTCAAGGATGCTGTCTCCTAGGACACTGGTGGCCACCAGGGAGAAATAATAGAAGTTGATGCTTGAGGCTTGAGATGAGAAAACATCCATGTATAGGTCCCGTGCTGTCTCCAGTGCCAAATAGCCTGACACAGAATCTCTCCTCTAAGTACTCAATAAAGCCTGCTTTCTATGTCCAGCCTACAGAATAATGGGTGATATTCACAATTCTTAAACTCTTTTGTTTGGGGAGGTGGAGAGGTCTGAGAGACTAATGTTGATTGTCAGTGTGGTCAGTGCTCAGGCTGCTGGTGCCTGTGCAGATGAAGAAGGCATAGTATTGGGTCCCCATGGTGTTGGTGATAATGAGGATGCTGCTGTGGCCTGGTCCCTGATGATAGTTATGATATCAGTCTGAAACCTGCCTGGAAGGTTAGTGCTGTCATCAACAACATAGTGAATCTTGGTTGTTCCATCCACATCTGCTTCTGTGAGGTTTGGAGACATAGTGCATTGAAACTGACAACAATGCCTCAGCATTGAATGTAGAGACTGGCATTCTCTGCCATCTCCCCTTGCCAAATTCTGTGATTGTAGGATACCCCATTTCCTCTTTCCTCAGGAGTAACTTGTGTCAAGGACCACTATCTCGACCCAGTTTGCTACCCTGAAAAGCCCAGTTGAGGAACTCAGGAGCTGTGATGGCAAACACAGAGATGGGGATTGGGTCTCTCCCATGTTCCTGGGCTTTCACAAGGGAACTTACTTCTTCAGAAACTTTGGAGAGTCTCTTTACTTCCTTGTACCAAGAAAGGTTTGCTGGCTGGTTACTGCTGAGGATGATAAATGTGAGAGTAACAGTTTGCAGGATGTGGAATATGAAGTTCAGTCTAGGATGAAATAGTTACATTGATTGGAGAGACTCAGAATTTCTTGTTCTTTCCTAGAAACCTTCCCCCCCAACACACATACACGCACACACACACACACACACACGGTAGAGCTTTGAAGTGCTATGTGCCAGGCACTGTGCTAAGCTCTGGGGATGCAAATGTAAGCAAAAAAAAAAAAATACAGTCTCCAACCTCAAGGAAATTATATTCTAATGGAAGAAAATAAGTTAACAAACATTTGTTAAGAACCTACCATGTGCCAGACACTGTGCTAAATGCTAAGGACAAAAAAAAAGGAAAAGGTAAAAACCAGTCCTGTTCCTAGGTAGCTCACTGTCCAAGGGGAGAAGCATGCAATCAACTATGTACAAACAAGAGACATACACGATAAATTGGAGATAATATCAGAGGGAAAGTATTAGCCTTAAGAAGGGATTGGGAAAGCTTCTTGTGGAAGGCGCATCTGTAGCTGAGATTCTGAGGAAGCCAGAAAATCAAGATTGGGAGGGAGAGTATTCCAGGTATTGAGATCAGTCAGTGAAAATGCCTGAAGTTGGGAGGAATGCCATGTGCAAGGACCAGCAGGAAGGTCAGTGTTACTGGATTTCAGCGTACAAGGAAGGGGGTATAAGAAAACCGTGGAAAGGTATGGAAGGGTAGGTCCAGATTATAAAGGACTTCAAAAGTTAAACAGGATTTTATATTTGATCTTGGAGGTAATAAGGAGCTGGTGGAGTTTATTGAATAGGAAGGCAACATGGTTGGACCTGATCAATCTTTAGGAAAATTAATTTGAAGACCCAGAGTGAGGAGAGACTTGAGGTAAGGAGACCAAACAGCAAACTATTGCAATAGTCCAGGCATGAAGTGATTAGGACCTGGACCAGGGTGATGTTAAGAAGGCAAGGTCAGAGGTAAGAAGGGAACATATTGGAGAGAAGCCTAGAGATGAGGAGAAATTAGAGTGAACTAAGCCTAATGAAATGGTGGAGCCGGGAACTCACCAACTCCAACCAATTGGAAGAGAGGGCTATAAAGCAGAAACAGCTCCAGGGTGAGGAGACTGTTGGTGGGGAGATGAATGTCTAGAGAGAAAGGAACTGAAAATTTACTAAGGTGTGTGTATGTATGGGGTGTTCAGGGAGGACTAGCACCCTGGGGTGAGCGTTTGCTGAGTCCTTTTCAGGACTGCACCTCCACCTTTTGTGTCTACTTGTCACCCAACTCTCATCCATGGTTCCAGGAAACTAGCATGTGCCATGGTCACACCTTGGTAAACTGTCTTGGCAGACAGGCTAAACCAGGTTGAGGATAACCTACGAATCTCAAATCCTTCAGTAAATCTAAGGAGATGGCTACCCCACACATTTGAAGATTCCCACAGTAGAATGGACAGATGAGGATAATTTGTTTCAATGGCCAGAAAGGCAGCTGAAGCAGCCACTACGGAGCCCTTAGAGCTTGGTCAGGCATCAAAGACAGCAAGGTCACCCTCTGCATCCTGGGCCATTGCCAGTTGTCTTGACTTGAGTCTTACCACTGGACTGTGATGACTCTGGAAGAGAGAGTGAAGCTGATGCCTCACTTAGACCTAATTCATGTGCAAGGCAAGACATTGCCCCTGCTATCATTGGTACTCTTCCAAAATGAAGGACAAACAATAACTCAATGCATATCTCTGTTCCTGGCTGGGCTCACTATCTCCTACTGGTCCAACGTCTTTGATAACATGGCCTATAGGCCGTTATGGAAAAGTGAAAAATTCTCCTCTTCCTTACTATCTTCTGGTATAGGCCAAGGGGTCTGTCTTCACAAAGTGTTCCTGAGCCTGAATTTCCAAATGCCTCAATTGTTGAATGAATTTCTGCTTTTTCTGGCATGACTGATTCTCTCCACTAGTTGCGTTGTTCCATGCTTGACCCAGTTATAGAGGAGTTTGCACCTGATAAAGTGACGAGGACATCTGTCTTATTTGCACATCATATATGACTCATCATATACCTTGTTGTGTGGTTGTAAGAAAATTCCTTAAGACCTACCTTACTCTTTCTGCCTAAGTTCTGGGCCTTTTGGGATTATATTCATTTGAGGCAGGAGGAAGGGTAGACAACCCCCCCCCCCCCCCATACACATACATATTCTTGTTATTCAGTTGTGTTTGACTCTTTGTGACCCCATTTGGGGTTTTCTTGGCAAACATATTGGAGTGGTTCATTATTTTCTTCTCCAGCTCATTTTACAAATGATGAAACTGAGGCAAATAGGGTTAATTGACTTGGCCAAGGTCACACAGCTTATAAATGTCTGAGGCCAGATTTGAACTCAAGAAGACTCCAAGCCTGTTGCTCTATCTACCTTCACGACCTAGCTGCTCCAATCATATATACTCTTACTCCCCTTCAAAAATATAAAGATGAGAAGTAACTTTGGAGGAAGCAGTCTCAGTTGATGAGAAGGAAGGTAGCAAGATACCATGGAAAGAACACTGACTCTGGAGTCAGAGGCCCTTGGTTCAAATTCCACCTTAGTACTTACTACCTTGGTGACCTTGGGCAAGTTATTTAATCTTCCTGGGCTTCAATTTCCTTATTTATGAAATGAAGAGGTTGGAATAGATGGCCTCAGGTCTCTTCTAGTCATGATCCTAAGTGGAGTCACTAAGTGTAGAGGGCTTTTTTGAGGAGGCTGGGGAAGATAGGTGGCATTGTGGATAAAGTGCCAGCCCTGGAGTCAGGAAAGCCTGAGTTCAATCTGGCCTCAAACCCAGGAGACACAGGAGCTTGTGGGCTCCGGCCTCTGGCACTCTTGATCTGGGTAGCTAGAAGGACAGCAATGGAGACATGATAAGGGGTTACCTGCTTTCGTCTTCTCAAGGGGGTTGCTGATAATGAGAACACCAACACCTGCAGCATCCCCTAATTACTCTTCTTGTAGGGGCAGATGAGAATAGGAGTTCCAGCTCCTAGCATCCCTTAAGCCTGGATGGGGCTAGTCAAAGTAGGCACAGCTTTACATTTCCCTAAATCTATGTGTTTATACCCCCCTAAGCCTTGAGGGGAGCAGGTCAGGGCAGGCACAGCACTTCCATTCCTAATGCACTGTGTACTCCCCACTCACTGACCAGTGCTCTTTTGATTTATAGAGGAGCACACAAAAAAGGCAGTTTGCCAGCAGTAACCTCACACATTTATATTAACTTTAGCAGTATTATGGTGATTCAGCACAGAGCACACACAGCGTGCTGTTTACAGCTTAACTCAAATGTTTATATTATCTATCCGTTGTTTATGGCCATGGATCCTGGGAACGAGTATCTAAAAAAGAATAACAAAATCCACCTTATATACAGTGACCCTGGGCAAGTCACTTAACCCTTTTGCCTGAGTTTCCTCCTCTGTAAAATGAGCTGGAGAGGGAAATGTCAAACCTCTTGAGTATTTTTGCCAAGAAAACCCCAAAAACCCCAAATGGCTTCATGAAGAGTCAGACACAACTGAAATGACTGAACAACAAATGGCTGAGAAAGGGAGAAAAGATATAGGATGAAAGCATGGTAGGATTCCATTGATAATTTTTTGCTCTCAGTAGAAAGGGATATTTTAGCATGGTTTTAGACGTCTGAGAAGGACCTAGTAGATAAGGAGAAATTGAAGATTGGAGGGAGAATGACAGTGGGGGTCATTGCTAAAGGAAACAGGAGGGGATGGGATTGAGGGTACATCCAGAGAGGATGGCTGTGGCAAGGAGAAGGGTCACCTTCTCATCAGAGACTGGAGTAAAGGAGGAAATCATGGGGGATTTGTAAGGGTTTGTGAGATGAAGATGAGAGGAGAAGAGAGAACTTATGGCAAATGGCCTCAATTTTCTCAGTAAAGCAGGTTTTCAGTTGAGGAATTGGGGAGGGGATGCTGTGAGAGACTTGAGGAGAGAAATTTGGAACAGTTGCTGTGCTGATGTGGATATAGAGCCATTTGGGGAGGAGTAAAAAGATCTTGCTGAAATAAGGGTGCAGTTGGGATTAGGTAACATAAATTTGTGGTGGAACCACTCAGCATGATTTTGTGAATTCCCACATCTCCCTTCAGCGGCACATCAGTGGAAGAGGAGGCAGATGGTGGGAGTAACTCAAGGTTAGGGCCTGGCATGGTGTGAATGGCAATAGAAAAAGAGTGCCAGGGGATTTAAGAGTAGAGGATTGAACTGAGTCACTAAGGAATTGAGACTGAGAAAGAAAGGGAGGGTAGTCACAATGAGAGTGATGATATGGGGAAGTACTGAAGGTCGAAAATCACAGCGAGGATGAAAAATAGGTTTAGGAGGAGTAAGGCATAGAGAGAGATGGAATAGTAATATAGGAGATTATGATCTAACAAAGGAATTTCAGAGGTTTTGATCATAGAAGTGCAACTTCTTATGGGCAATGGTCCTATGAAGGGTCTGTCTAAATTTATGGTTAGTTTTAACCCTAAATTGGGGTTGGAGTGGAAGAATAGAACATGGGACATGAATAGATTAGCATAGCAGATTTGGCAACTAGTATTTGGTATGTAAAAAGAATAACAAAATCCACCTTACATACAGTGAGCCTGGGCAAGTCATTTAACTCTTTTTGTCTCAGCACTGATGAGATGCTAGGGCAGCCCTGTCCACACCTGAATGGATCATGCAGGGCTTAGGATCAGGAAGACTCATCGTCCTCAGTTCAAATCTGACCTGAGACACTTACTAACTGTGTGTCCCCTGGGCAAATCACTTTATCCTGGTTGCCTCAGTTTCCTCATCTGTAAAATGAACTGGAGAAGGGAATGGCAAACCACTGTAGTATTTTTGCCAAGAAAACCCCAAGTAGAGTTCTGAAGAGTCCCAACGGAACTGAAGAACAAAAGATTAGCACAGTGCCTGGCCCATAATATATTTTAAATAGTTGTTTATTGGCTGACTAATTAACAGAAGGTTATGGTATTTGAGGGAGTATCAACATGTAAAAGTTAGAATCCCCTAAAGGGAGGGCAGGCGTTATTATGGAGACAAAGGCTCTAATCCAGGTAATGAATTCATTGAGAAAAGAGGGGGAATATCCTGGGGATAGGTAGATAACAGTCACCAGGTTCTAGATTGGGTGATAAATTTGGATAGAATGAACCTCAAAAGAGGAGAGGTTGCTGAGTGATGACAGTAGAGGATTCTGGAAGTAGGAGTGGGAAGCAAGGAGTGTTCGTCTCCTTCTCTAAGACCAGTGAGTCAGGCAGTATGAGAGGTGATATAACCACATTTGAAAGAATCTCCAGAAATGCAGTGTCATTGGGGCGAGGAAGAAGGGGGAGCCAGTTTTCAATGATTTGCCATTTCCTTCTCCAGTTCAATGCCAGAAGATGCAAGTAACAAGAAAGGAAGTGGTCTCAGATGAAGGGAAGTGTGTTAATGTAAAGAGAGGAGGTTCCAGAGGGCATATTGGAGGGATGGGCTTATTTGGAGTAGGGTGTTGGGGCAATGGTGCTGAGGTGGATTGGGATGATAGAGTGGGCATCAGAGGTCGGGGAAGGAGGTTTGCTCTTTGGCAGATAGAGATTCAGGGTTTGAGGGAATAAGAGAGGGTAGAATTTTGCTACCATTTGGGAATGATTCTAGGCAGAGTATCAACGAATGAAAGGCACTGTGCTGATGAAGGCAAGTTAGCAAGATATTCAAGGTCTAAATTCATCCTTATGGTCCTCCACCTGGTACAGAGGCTTTGTGGTCTGTTTAGGAACCTCAGCAACAGCCAGGACAGCACTGATGAGATGCTAGGGCAGCCCCTATCCACACCTGAATATGTGTACAGTTGGAGATCAAGAGAGGGGAAATTAACCTAAAAGGGAGTGGGGATTTTTCTCAGTTCAGGCTGATGTGAAGGTGAAATGATTCAAGAGGGAATTTCTGTGATTTTGATCATCTCTGAGATATTCATAGCTCAGACTGCTAGATTTAATAGGAAAAAGAGCCAACAACAGTGAGAGCGGAAGATTGGTGTGTTTGTTTAGGTAATTCACACATCCTGCACTTAGTATCCAGCCAACCCTGAGCTGGGTACATGTTAGGGCTCATCTGAAATGTTGAATTTCTTTTCCTATTGGGAGGGGAAGTAATTTTTTCTCTTTTATTTCTTGCTCTTCTCAGGCTCATCTCATTGAAACAGGAGTTATTTGAGTTTTGAACTGGTTTGGTTCAGTATTCTGGTTTCCTGGTAGAATTTTTTCTCTTTCTGTCCTTTCTTTCCTTCAAATGCATATTTTTTAAACACTCATTTTTAAATTTTGTGTTCCAAATTCTCTCTCTTCGGTTCCTCCCCCATTCCAGTGAGAAGGCAAGCAATATGATATCTGTTATATATGTGAAATCATGCAAAATCTTTCCATATTAGCCATGTTGTAAAAAAAAGCAGGAAAATTTAAGTGAAAAAATATGTTTTGATCTGCACTCAGTTCCTTAGATCTCTCTGGAAGTGGAGAGCGTTTTTCATCATGAATCCTTTGGAATTGTCTCAGATCACTGTATTGATCAGAGTAGCTAACTCTGTCACAGTTGACAGATTTAACAGATAATAATAATAATAATATTGTTACAATATTGCTTTTATTGTATACATTATTTTGGTTCTGCTCACTTCACCTGGATCAGTCTAAGTCTTCTTAGGCTTTTCTGGACCTATCACTATCATTTCTTATAGCACAATGGTATTCCATTACAATATATACCACAACTAGTTTCCCCAGTTGATGAGTGTCTCCTCAATTTCAATTCTTTATTATCACAAAAGAGCTGCTATAAGTATTTTGGTATATATATGTCCTTTTCCTTTTTCTTGGATCTCTTTGGGTTACAAACCTAGCAGTGGTTTGACCCAGCAAGTCAAAGGGTTGGCAGAATTTTAAAGCCTTTGGTCGTATTTCTAAATTGTTCTCCAGAATGGTTGGATCAATTCACAATTCCACCAACATGAATTTGTGTACTTATTTCCCCCATCCCTTCCAGCATTTGTCATTTTTTCTTTTCCGTCATGTTAGCTAATAGGTGTGAGTTGACACTTCAGTTGTTTTAATTTGCATTTCTCTAATCAATAGTCATTTAGAACATTTTTTCATGTGACAATTGAAAGCTTTGATTTCTTCTTCTGAAAATTGTTCATATCCTTTGACCATTTATCAATTGGGGAATGGCTTTTATTTTTTTAAAATAAATTTGGATCAATTCATTATTTAAATTGTGTACCCATTTTGACCTTATCTTGTAAATGACATGATACATTGATCTAGTTCTAGTTCTTGCCAGACTGTTTTCACAACTGTTTTTGTCTACTAGTGAGTTCTTACCTCCAAGGCTTGGATCTTTGCATTTATCAAACACTAGATTACTGTGGTTATTTGCTTTGTATATTGTGTACCTACTCTATTCCACTGATCAGCAACTCTCTTTCTTACCCAGTATCAGATTGTTTTAATGGTTGCTGCTTTGTAATACAGTTTGAAATCTAGTACTTGTCCTTCCTTTCCTTTTTTTTTTTTTTTAGTGATGCTCTTGATATGCTTGAACTTCTGTTTGTCCAGATGAATTTTATTATTTTTTCTAGCACCGTAAAATAATTCTTTGGTAGTTTGGTGTGGTACTAAATAAGTAATTTCATTTTAGTAGAATTGCATTTTTATTATATTGGCTTGGCCTACGTAAAGGCAGTTAATATTCTTCTAATTGTTTAGATCTATGTTTGTTTGAAAAGGGTTTTGTACTTGTGTTCATATAGTTCCTGTATGTGTCTTAGCAGGTAGATTCCCAAGTATTTTGTAATATTTGCTGTTATTTCAATGGAATTTCTCTTTTTACTTCTTCCTTTTGGTTTTTGTTGTCAATATACAGTAAATTTGATGATTTGTGTGGATTCATTTTATATCCTGAAACTTTGTTAAAGTTGTTAATTGTTTCAACTAGTTCTTAGTTAATTCTCTGGAGCTGACTAAGTAGATCATCATATCATTTGCAACGAATGATAGTTTTGTTTTTTCATTGCCTCTTCTTATTCCTTAAATTTCTCATTCTTTTGTTATTGTTATAACTAGAATTTTTAGTATAACATTGAATAATAATGATGATAATGGACATTGAACAAGCCTTGCTTTCCTGGTATAAATCTCACCTGGTCATAGCCTGTGACCTTTGTGATATATTGACTGCTTTCCTTGCTAATATTTTATTTATAATTTTACATCAATATTTATTAGGGAAATTGGTCCATAATTTTCTCTAGTTGCTTTTGCTGTCCATAGTGACCATCTTTGTGTCATAGAAGGAATTTGGTAGGACTGTTTTGCTTATTTAAGAAAAACTTTATATAGTATTGTAGTTAGTTGATCTTCAAAGGTTTGGTAGAATTTTCTTGTAAATTCATCTACTCATGGGAATTTTTTCTTAGGGAGTTAGTTCATCAAATGTCTATTTTTATAATATATTTTTTGTTATTTGACTTATTTTTAGTCCTGGATGTTGTAAAATCCTGGCTTTTTTAATCTTTTGACTTCATGTGTGTTTGGGGGCTTTTTCTCCCTTGGGAATGTATTGATATCACTGTTATGAAATGATATAGGAATGGGTGATATCTTTTGATTTGTGCGTAAATTGGATTTAAATGAGGCAGAGTTGTACAAAGTCATCAACCTCATTCTGTCCTCCAGGGTCATCATAGTCCAGTGTCAGGACAGATGGCTCCTCCCAAAAATAAATCCTCCCCTGTAACACATATGTATAGTCACACACAGCAATTCCATGCATTGGTCATATCTGAAAATCTGTGACTCAGTCTGTAGTTATAATCCACTGTGCATCTTCCAAGAGGTTGGAAATATGATTCATTACAGAGGCAGCTGGTAGCACAATGAATAGAAGACTGGACCTAGAGTCAGAACACCTGAGTTTAAATCCAGCTTCAGATATTTACTAGCTATGTAAGTCATTGTTTGCCTCAGTTTCTTCAAATGTAAAGTAGGAATAATAACAGCATCCACCTTGTAAGGTTGTTATGAGGATCAAATGAGATAATACTTGTAAAACACTGACTAGCACTTAGCACAGTGCCTGGCACCTAGTGGGGGCTATATAAATTTTCCCTTCCTTTATTATTAATCATATGGAGCCCTGATTGGTCATTTCATTGATCATGGTTCTTAAGCCTTTCACAATTGTTTTCCTTTACAATGTTGTAGTCACAATGTAAATTGTTCTTCTGGCTCTGCTTGTTTCACGTTGCATCAGTTCATACAAATTCTCCCAGATTTCTTTGAGTACTCCCTTCTATCTTTTTTTAATGGTGCGGTAACATGCCATTATGTTCATATACTGTTATTTATTCAGCCATTCCCCAACCAGCGGCCACCCACTTTGTTTCCAGTTGTTGTTGTTGTTCAGTCGTTTTTTTCAGTTGTATCTGACTCTTTGTGACCCTATTTGGGGTTTTCTTGGCAAAGATATTGGAGGGGTTTGCCATTTCCTTTTCCGGCTCGTTTTACAGATGAGGAACTAAGGCAAACAGGGTGAAGTGACTTGCTTAGGGTCATACAGCTAGTAAATGTCTTCAAGAAGATGAGTTTTCCTGAACTCCAGGCCTGGAACTCTTTCCACGATGCCCACTTTTGGGCAACATATTCATTACATGCAGCTACCAGTTTGTTGTGTTATTTCTATGTTATTTTACTGCTCTACTGCCTCATTAAGTAGTGTTGCTTTGCTGAATATAAACGTAATATTACAAACACTTGAAGAAATGGAGGTTGATGCTTGAAATATATTATCATGTAATGGATATAGAGACACGGAGAGATTTCTTGATATTTAGAGTAATCCTGAGGGTAAAAATAAGAACATTTTAAAATTATTGAAAGGATTTCTGTAAAGTGATATCAATATAGTTAAAATTACAATAGTATCCCACCTAAATTAATTTATTTGTTCAGCATCATCATAATTAAACTAACAAAGGGTTTCTTTTAGTACTAAAAATAATAACAAAATTCAGTTGGAGGAAAAAGGTAAAAAAATATATATCATGAGAAATAATGAAAAAAGGGGAGGGAACCTAGCTGACTTGGATCTCAAAATATTCCAAAGCAGTAATTATCAAAAAATATTTGATACTGGTTTAAAAATATTTGATACAGAGTAGGTACAGGAGACTCAGAAGCAGTTGAACATAGTAGCACATTATTTAACAAACTACAACTACTGGTATAAGGACTCAGTATTTGATTTTTAAAAAATCATGTGGGAAAACTGTGAAGTAATATGGTAGAAAAGTTTAGACCAGCACCTCCCACCACATATCACAATGAGTTCTAAATGAATATATGACTCAGATATCAAAGGTTACACCATAAATAATTTAGAACAGCAGGGAAGGAGTTAACTTTCACGACTATGGATAGGGAAAGTGTTTTTGACCAAAAAGGAATAGAGGAGATCATAAGACATAAGATGGACACTTTTAATTACATAGAATTGAAAAGTTTTCATACAAACAAAATCAATGCAATTAGAATTAGAAAGGAAATAATTAGGAAAAAAACCTTTGCAACAGATTTCTCTGATAAAGGTCTGATATTCAAGATATATAGAAAACTGATAAAGATACATAAGAAAAAGAGCCATTCCCCAAACGGTCAATGGCCAAAGGGTATGAATTAGTGAAGTAAATGACCATCCTTTGACTGTCAACATCTGACTGCCAGCTTCTCATCTCCAATTGTCTATTGGACATCTCAAACTGAATGTCCAGTAGATATCTTAAATTCAACATATCCAAAATAGAACTCATTATTTTTCTTTCTTTTATAAAAATATGTGTTTTATTTTCCCCCAATTACGTGTTAATACATTTAAAAAACATTTTAAAAAAGTTTTGAGTTACAAATTTTATCTTTCCCTCCCTTTCCCCCACTATGAGACAGTAAGCCATCAGATATAGATTATATATGTGCAGTCATGTAAAACATTTCCATATTAGTCATTTTGTACAAGAAGATGAATAAAAAAAAGAATCAAAGTAAGAAAGAAGGAAAGTAAAAATAGCATGCTTCATTCTATATTCAGATAGTATCAGCCACAGTCGGACACATTGTACCTTGACTTCAAAACAGTGATGTTATTTTGATCCTCTTTGAGAATGAAGGACAACAGCCACCCAACTCATTTTGCATTAGTTTTATGACTATTTATGATTATTTTCTTATGTGGGTATATACTCTTCTCCATATCTTGCCACACATTGAAAGATAATGTGCTTCAGCATTAGTCCTTTGGGATTGTCTTGGATCATTGTATTGCTGAGAATAGCTAAGTCATCCACAATTCATTGTACTGTTACTGTGTACAATGTTCTCCTGGTTCTGCTCACTTCACTTTGCATCAGTTCATTTAAGTCTTTCCAGATTTTATTCTGAAATCATCCCTCTTGTCATTTCTTATAGCACAAAGTATTCCATCACAATCATATACCACAGAAAGCTTGTTTAGTCATTCCCCAATTGATGGGCATTCCTTTGGATTTTCAATTCTTAGCCACCACAAAAGAGCTTTTATAAATATTTTTGTGCAAATAGGTCCTTCTTTTTTTTGGATCTCTAACATATAGACCTAGCAATAGTATTGCCGAATCAAAAGAGTATGCAGTTTGGTTGCCCTTTGGGCATAGTTCCAAATTGCTCTCTAGAATGATTGGATCAATTCACAATTCCACCAGCAGTGCATTTAGTGTCCCAGTTTTCCCACATCACCTCCAACATTTATTATTTTTCTTTTTTGTCATATTAGTCAACCTGATAGGTGGGAGGTGGCACCCCAGAGTTGTTTTCATTTTCATTTCTCTAATCAGTAGTGATATAAGGCATTTATTTCATATGACTATAGATGGCTTTGATTTCTTTGTCTGAAAATTGTCCACATCCTTTGACCATTTATCAATTTGAACTCATTATTTTCCCCCCTGTTCCTACCTTCCCTATTAATGTTGAGAGCACTATTCTTCTACTCAGGCTTGAAACCACGGTGTTATTTTTGGCTCCTCACTCTCTCTCACACTGCCTCTCCCAAACTCCATATCAAATCTGTTGCCAAGCCCTGGTGGTTTTCCCTTCATCACATCTCTTGCACACTCCCCCTTCTCTCATCTGACATTACCAACCACCTGATCCAGCATCTCCTCACTCACTGGACTATTGTAATGGCTTCCTGATTTGACTCCCTGCTCCAGGCCATTCTTCACTCAACTATCAAAATGATTTTCCTACAGTAAAAGTCTGACCATCATCCTTCCTACTCAATAACTATAGTAACTCCATATTACCTCCAGGATCAAATAGAAAATCCTCTGACATTCAAAGCCCTTCATAATCTGTCCCCCAAACACTTTTTACAGGTTTCTTGCATATTGGTGTACTCTGATGCATATATTAATTACAGCATGTTTATGACTTATATTTTTGTTTTATTGTTTTGCTATTTATATTTACTTGTGTACTTGTATCATTTATATGCCATAACTATATGTATCAGCTATGCATTGTTCTGCAGTTTCTTTATTTGCATATATTCCAATACTTATGAAGGTGTTATTATTACATAGGTCAATTTATTTTGTTCCTACGCATTTTGCTGTTATGCTGACCTCATTGTTGTATGCCTGTGAAACCTGGACAGTCTACCAATACCATGCCAGGAAACTTCCTGACTTCCATTTGAATTATCTTAGGAAGATTCTGAAGATCAACTGGCAAGATAAGGTACCCAACACTGAGGTCCTTTCTCAAATTAAACTGCCAAGCATTCAGACTCCACTGCAGAGAGTGTAACTGCAGTGGGCTGGCCGTGTTGTTTGAATGCCAAATGCATTTATCTAAAAGACTATTTTATGGAGAACTCACACAAGGCAAGTGCTCAGACAGAGGTCAGAAGAAGTGATACAAGGACACTCTCAAGGTCTCTATGGAGAACTTTGGAATTGATTGGGAAACATGGCAGATACTAGCACAGGACTGTCCGGCATGGCATATCCTCATAAGAGAAAGTACTGTGCTCTATAAGCAAGGCAGAATTACAATAGCTCAAAAGAAATATATGATGTGAAAATTTAGAGACATCTCCACTCCAAATGTTCATGTGGACTATTTGTGCTTAAGTCTTCCGATCTCATGTTGGTCTGATCAGCCATAGTTGGACACCCTGTACCTTGACTTCAACATAGTAATGTCATTTTGGTTCTCTTTGAGAATGAAAGATAACAAACATCCATCTTATTTTGCATTAGTTTTATGATTATTTATGGTTACTTTCTTATGTGGATATATACACTTCTCCATACTTTGAAGGATCTCTGAGTAGTTCTTCTTTGCTGCCACATGGCCTCTAAAACCTCGGGTAGGAATCTCTGTCAAGGCCACTGAAACTAGAAACTCAGGCTGTCTCTATAACAACATCTGGTGTGGCTAGGGTAGAAAGGGAATGAAGTGCCATAGTGGATAAATCACTGGATTTGGAATCATGAAAAACTGAGTTTAAATCCTGTTTCATACAATTACTAGTTATATGACCGTGAGCTAATCACTTAACCTTTCTCAGACATATTTGAAATCTGGACTTACACACCACAAGCATCCTGATGAGCGTTAATGCTCAATGTAACAAAAATGGTTATTTTAGCATCATCGATAATCATCCCAGGGTGCCATTTACATCAGATCCCCATTAACATTCCATGAAATAATAGTGAAGATATGTAATATCAAGTGCCCCTCGATGGGTTGCTTCAGTGACAAAACATCTGAATCACATGCTGGATATATCTCATGAGAACATCATAGTAACACACATGTGCACTGTACATGAGGAAGCAGGGGGAAGGCAAACCAAGAGTAAGCTCATAGGAAGCATGCGGGTGAGAGTAGATGAACACTAGAGCAAACAGGTTAATCAGAAGAAGCTTTCTAGTAGAGTAGGCTGAAGTTTATAAGTGGTTGATGGTGGAAAATGAAGTCCAACCCACAGCTTTTTTCTCTGCCTCTCCCCAGCCCCCGTCCACCAAAGTGTTGTCATGGGGAGATTCCAGCTCCTTTCATCCGCCCAACTGCTTTTCTTCCCATTCGTCCTCCAACTAGTGGGCATGAGGGGTGAGGGAAGGAAGGAAATAAATCATCCCAAGCTGCCACATTATTACAGCTTCCTTGGCATTGTTTTAATGTCTGGTTTGTGCTTTCTATGTTATCTGATACAGCTAATAAATTACAAGGCCATTAACAATGATCTGTCTAATCTTCAGAGTTTAGGGGTTTAGGATTGAGGGAGGAAGTCCATCCATGGAGAAAAAGTGCTAATTAGAGAGAGAACATGTTGTATTTTTGATAATTTCTGAATATATTCCATTATAGTGTAATCTTTGGCTTTACTCAACTAGAGTGAGGCTGACTACATAGCCCTCCTGTAGAGTCCTAGGGATACCCCTGAGGGATTGGGATCTTCTTTTTCTAATGTTGTTATCTGTAGTCCTCATTCTGAGAGTTTTCATCTATTAGTCACCAGTGACTAGTGCCGCAGTTCCATTCAACCAATTCACATCAATTAACTTTTACAAAAGGATATTTACTTGGAAGATAAAATAAGAGCAAAAGTATACTCACTTTCCCCCAACACCTTAAGAGTCACATTCTCCTTTCTACTACCTTGGTCTCTGGGGAGAGTGGGTTAACTTAACAAAGCTTCAGCCCAGCATTGGTCCGACCAAATTAACTTTCAAATGCCGTGTTGCTGCCAGGTGAGTACCCTGGGCTGGTCTTTACGGTCGCTTCTCACTCTAATGTTGATGTTGGACAGGATACAAAACCTTCAACTCTGGGACCTTGAGTGGCTTATTTTTTTTTTGACCTTTCAAAATTCTAAATGGTTATAACCTTCAGATTAATGTCCTTCACCCAAAATGAAAGAATAAACACTGAGACAAAGAATCAAGATCCATATTTACCAGCCCAATGTAGATCTTGGAAGGAGAGGGCCTGACGTCTTCCATTACAGCACTGTCTTTCACTGGACACTGTCAGCAAGGAAGAAGACCTACGAAGAGGGGTCCAATCAAGAGAAAAAGCTCAGGTAGTGCCTTGGGAATGATTCATCCCAGGCTCATAACACGCTTAACATATGGTTAGCAGTCAGGAAAAAGTTACAGAATGTCTACACATGTTCCAAAGTCTTGCCAAGATACTTCTTTTTTTTTTTTTTAAAGTGATTTTACTTTTCTATTTTTAACATTCATTTTAAAGTTTTGAGTTCCAAAGTCTCTCCTGCCCTTCTTATTTTCCCTTACCAATTGAGCAATATGGAAAGTAACATGATATCCATGGTCCATCTGAATACATGCAAAACTTATTTCCACATTAGCCATGTTGCAAGAAAAAGCAAGAAAAATAAAGAAAAAATTTAAAAATATGATTCAGTCTATGCTCGGAGTTCATCGGTTCTCTCTCTGGAGGTAGAGAACATTTTTCATCATGAGTGTTTTGGAATCATGTTGGATCATTGAATTTATCAGAAGAGCCAAGTCTCCAACAGTTGGTCATCTTCACAATGTTGCTGTTACCGTGCACAGTGTTATCCTGGTTCTACTCACTTCACCTGACATCAGGTCACATAAGTCTTCTCAGGTTATTCTGAAACCATCCCCATTCATCATTTCTTATGGGGCAGTAGTATTCCATCACATCATATACCACAACTTGTTTAACCATTCCCCAACCAATGGGCATCCCTCCAATTTCCAATTCTTTGTCACCACAAAAAAAGAGCTGCTTTAAATATTTTCATAAATGTAGGTTCTTTTCCTTTTCCTTTGATCTCTTTGGTATACAGACCTAGTAGTGGGTCAAAGACCATGCAGAGTTTTATAGCTCTTTGGGTATATTTCCAAATTGTGCTTTAGAACAGTTGGGTCAGTTCATAACTGCACCAATACAGCATTAGTGTAGTTATTTTTCCACATCCCTTCCAGTTCAAGACACTTCTTTTACACATCATCACAACTGTCCTGGACATCAGTGATTCTCTGAATGTTCATGAGGTTTGGTCTCAGTGGCTAGCACCATTATCCCAGAATATAGAATGCATTATACTATAATATATTCCAGCATTTGCCTACTAGATTGCCTTTGAATCTAAGTGTTAAGTTAACAAGGTGATGAAGGGGTCAATCCGTCCATCAATAAACATTTATTAAGTACCTATTTTCAGACACCAAGCTAAGTGCTAGGAGTGGCAAGGTTGCCTCTGAATTTACCTTTTAGTATTGCCTCTAGTCTTTATGTGTGCCTTTATGTAGTCTTTATATGTGTCTTTTATCCATGCATATCTCTGCACTCTGTTTCACAGAGATATGCATACATATATATATACACACACATGTGCATGTATATATAGCATATACATATATATGTTTCTTCTAACATATTTAAGGTTTCTCTTTTCTCCTGTACAATCCCATTGATAACAGAATAATGAGAAGATAGTCAAATCATACTCAATGATATACATATATGTGTGTGTTTGTATGTTTATGTAGATTTATCAAACCTGTGATCTCATTATTGGAGGGAGCTTGCTGAAAGATAGTTTCCTCAATCAATTGAAATCAGCACCAACTCTGAAACTCTGAGTCTAAAAGAATTACCTGGAGTCCTGGAGATTGTGACATACCTAAGGTCACATAACCAATAGCTCTCAAAGCTAGGACTGGAAATCAGGTCTTTCTGGGTCCAAAACAAGCTTTCTATCTACAGTACATGAAATATGAGAAGAGGCACATTGGGAAGTTACCCTGGATGTAGAGGGAGCACTTGACCTACCAGTCTCTGAGTTCCAGAAATCACAGGTCTTCCTGATTCATCTAGTGGGATAAGAACATTTACCTCACAGGGTTGTTGTGAGAATCAAATGAGATGATCAGTCAATTAACATTTGTTAAGCACTTACTATGTGCCAGGCACTGTAATAAGTGCTGGGAAACAAAAGGGGCAAAAGATAGTCCCTGCCCTCAAGGAGTTCACAATCTGATAGAGGAAACAATGGACAAACACATAAAAATGCTATATACAGGATAAGTAGGTTATAAATAAGAGAAGGCACTACAGTTAAGAGGGATTGAGAAAGGATTCCTATAGAATATGACATTTTTGGTGGAATTTAAAGGAAGAGAGGGAACCCAGTAGGCAGAGATGAAGAGGGAGAACTTTCTAGGCATGAGAGAAATCCAGAGAAATTGCCCAGAACTGAGACATGGAATGTCTTGATCTAGAAGACCCATGTCACTGGATCAAAGAGTCCATAGCAGGTAGTAAGGTATAAGAAGACTGGAAAGGTAAGAGGAGGGCTGGGTTAGGAAGGCCTTAATAATGTATGAAAAGTACTTTTCAAACTTTAAAGCGCCATATAAATGTATAGCTACTGCTGCTGCTGCTGCTGCTGCTGCTGCTGCTGCTGCTGCTACTACTACTACTACTACTACTACTATTACTACTACTGCTGCTGCTGCTGCTTCTTCACCTACCATTTTTGGGACTTTGGGTCTCAAAATCTTTGATGAATGTGATCCCTCTTCTAAGGAGGTACTCTACTGATTCTGACTCCATGAGATACAGGATTTCTTCTAGTTCTGAGGCTGTGGAGATTGGATCACTGGAGGCTACACCAAACTCATGCTCCAGATCCATTTGTAACTTGATCCCAAGATGGAGGAGGGCAAAGTAGAAGACACTCAGTTAATAAGTACTCAGCTTCGAGCCTCCCAATCCCTGGAAACAAAGGCTCTTCAGTTTTGGCACTTCAGGTCTAAAAGTTCTGATGATATGAGCCCCCTTCAGGACTGTGAGGTTGCCTATTACCTCCAGGATCAAATACAAAATCCATCGTTTTGTGTTTCAAAGCCCTTTACAACCTATCCAGTTCCTACTTTTCCAGTTTTATTTCTTGTCATATTCTCTTTGATCTAACAATGCGGCCTCCTTTCTGTTCTATGAGCATCTCTCAGCTTTGGGCATTTTCTCTGGCTGTCCCCATGCCTAGAATGCTCACCCCCCCCCAACCCCCATCTTTACTTGCTGGCTTCTCTGGCTTCCTTTGAGTTCCAACTAAAATCCCACCTTCTACAGAAAGCATTTCGCAACTCCTCTTAACCCTAGTGACTTCCCACCTCTGTTAATTATTTGCTGTTTGTCATGTATTTTTGTATATATCCATTTACATGTTGTCTCTTACATTAGATTTTGAGCTAATTGAGGATAGGAACTATCTTTGTCTCTTTTGAATCCACAGTGCTTAGCACAGTGCCTGGCACATAGTAGGTACTTAATAAATCTTTATTGATTTATTGAGTATTCAATTATTTCTGCCAAAGCCAAGGGACTATTATCTATGCTCCAAGTATAAGCTTTTATCCCTCTTCAAAGAGAAGGTGAAGGGACTTGAAGAATATTTCTTTGTACTCCAACCAGGAGTGTTTTCAGGGACAAGAAATACTCCTAAGAAATAAATTGGAAGCCGGGTTTAGATGGGGAAAACAAAGAAGATCTGTGGTAGCAGGGGGAAACTTGATCCTTGTCAGGAGGTTGAAGAACAGAAAAATGTCTCATGAGGAGGAAAGAAAAGAAAAAGACAAGTCAACACCTATGGTTAAAAAACAAATTTGGGACTCTTCCTAAAGAGTAGAGAGGAGGAGAAAACACTTTATCCTTCGAGGAATGAGAAAATAAAGTCATAGATGCTATCAAGTGACAGTCTACTATGGCTCAGAGGAAGGGAGAAGAAGGTAAATGGTTCACCATACTTGAGGGTGCTGAGGTGGCTATTTTTGGACCTAAAGGTCTGTTTTCTTCACAGCCCATGTATAACCCTCTAAGCCTTGTCAAAATGGAGATTACTACTCACTTGTGGTAATTCAGGTGGGCATGGAAGGATATCAGAGGAATCTAGACAATATTGTCAAAGATTACAAAGTCTTAGGCAAGAAAATAAAGACGATAGAGGGACAAGCTGTATTTACCTTACTAATGCCCATTAAAGGCAAAGTATATTAGAAGAGAAAAAAATTATTTGGGAAGTAATCATCTGGATAAGAAGATGGTGTATGAGAATGAGATATGAATTTCTTGATCATAGGTTAAAGTATTGAGATGACAGATTCCTGTTCAGGGATGGAAGGTACTTAACATAGGCTGGCAGGAATTTCATTTGTCTGTTCTCTTACAAGAAATCAGAAGGTTAGGAGATGGAGTAAACTGCTAAAGAATATCTACCAAGTTAAATACCATAAAGAGTAGCTAGAAAGTAGTAGCCATGGAGATACTCAGAAATTTATAGAAGTCCAAGAGAGGGGCCAATAATAAAACCTGTGGCTTCAAATGTCTATACACAAATGCTCCACAGCAAGAGGACCTAGAGGAGCTAACTTGAGGCAAATTTGTTAGTTAGTACTAAGTTCTTGTTATTACTAAGTTGTGTAGTTATTACTAAGACTTAAAGAGATGAAACCATAGCTGAAATATGGAGGTAGATGGGCATATCTCATACAAAAGAAACAAGTTAAGTAAAAGAGGCAGGGCAGCATTATATAACAAGTTATATTCATGTGAGGAAATCTGGGGGAAGAACAGTGATGAAGACTGGTAAAAGGAGAAACATAAGTAATTTTGTCATCAGGGTAATAACAGACTGCCTGGACAGAAAGAGGAAATAGACGAGGAGTTCACAGAAACAGATCACAAGCCTGGCACGGAGCCATTATGTAGTAATGTGGGGAGACTTTAGTTGTCCAGACCCTGGCTGGAATTCTTTCTCTGCCAAAAGCAGAATAGCTAATAACTTTTCACTTATCTTAATAATTCCACCCTTCAAAAGGTGGAGAAATCAATAAGAGGAAACCTTATTTTGATCAGATTCTCGCTAAAGAGGGAAGTTGCTGGCAAGCTGATTTCAGTGTTCGGAGGTAGAGTAAATGGCATTGCATGCATTAGAATCCTACAGGGAATTCAGTTCAGGAGGGGTGGGTAACTCTCAAGAACATAATTCTGAAGAAACAAAAGAAGCATTTCTAATGAAGAAGAAAAATAGGAGCTGTCAGAAGAGATATGGAACTCACCATATAGAACTTAGAACCATATAGAACACACACACACACACACACATACACATACACACATGTATATACAAAAATCTGCATCTATCTATTTTCTGTGTTTCTGTGAACTCCTCATCTATGTCTTCTTTCTGTTCAGGTGGTCTGTAATATACTGTGATGACAAAATTACTTCTTTTCTTCTATTGATTTTTACCCAAGTGCTTTCTATCTCTCTGTGTATCTGTCTGTCTATCTATCTATCATCTATCTCTGTCTGTCTATTTATCTAATGGCAGAAAAGGCAGGTAACCAAGGATGAACATCAGATCCTGAAACCATCCTGTATAAGTTTGTCAAAAGAGCAAAAAGCTGAGGAGTTGAGGCTAGAAAGGAAAATTAAGGATAACACAAAAAGTTTTTCTTTAGTTATACCTAGGGACACTTAGGTGGCGGCACAGTAGATAAAGCGTTGGGCCTTAAGTTCAAATTCGACCTCAAATCCTAATTGTGTGACCTTGAGCAAGTCTCTTAAATCTCTTTGGTTCAGTTTCTTCATTTGCAAAATATGCTTGAGAAGGAAATAGCAAACCACTCCAGTATCTTTGCCAAGAAAACCCCAAATGGGGTCACAAAGAGTAGAACATGATTGAACAACAACAAATACTGTGGAAAAGGATTACAAAAAAGATAGGCCTGGTGGTTGAGGTGGATGGGACAATGATAACTGACAACAGAGAGAAAACTGAACTCTTCTCTTATTTTGCCAAGGGAAATGATCTTTACTTTGGAAATGACAGAATAAAAGTGACAGAGAATAGATACTCAGGATAAGTAAGGAGATAGTATGAGAGTATCTCATTGTCTTTGATAAATTCAAGTTCCCTGGTCTAGACAATCTAGCATCTTTGCATATTGAAAGAACTGACAGGTGTGCTTGCTAAGCCACTGGTATTTGAAAGATGGAGGTAATTGGGAGAGGTAGAACAGGATTGGAGAAGAGCAAATGTCTCTATTTCTTTTTTAAAAGGGGAAAACAATAAAGTCTTACAAGTGTAGACTAGTGACCTTGTCTTTTATTGCTTGGCAAATTCTAGGATGTCTGGGATGAGAAATGATTCTGGGATCATTAAAGAGACAGTGAATATCTAGAGAGGAAAGCACTGATGATATACAACCAGTATGACTTCATCAAGAATAGGTCATGCCAAAACCTTATTTTCTTTTTTTGACAGCTTTACCAATCTAATAGTGAGGCAGTGTTGGGCAGTGGATAGAGAGCTGGCCTCAAGCTGACTTTAAGGTCCACTTCTGACACATGTTGGCTATGTGATCCTGGGTAAGTAACCTCTCAGTACTCTGGACAGCTAAGAGAAAATATCATCCTTCACTGGTAAAGGAAACTTCTTCAGCTTGGAATTCCATCTACCAATGAAATCATAGGCCTAGGCCTTATCCCTACTAAATTTGTAGATTAAGGAATATTGTAGATATACTGTTCTTATGGATAAGGTGGGGAAATGTGGATTGGGTAATAATACAACTAGATGGATGTAGAATTAGTTGAATAATCAGGTTCAAAGAATAACCCTTAATAATTCACTGTCAACTTGGTAGGAGTTCTCCAGTAGAGTCTCCCAGAGAGCTACACTTAGTCCTGTGATTTCCAATATTTTTAATCAGTGATTTGTATAAAGGCACAGATGACCTCCAATTCACAGGCAACAAGTTTATAGACATAGCTAATACACTGGATGAGTCTAAAATATCTTGACAGACTACAGCCTTGAGTATAATATCATAACGTGACATTCAATAGAGATAAATGTAAAATCTTATAGTTGGACTCAAAAAATCAACTTCACAGGGACACAATGTGAGAAGGAATGGATTGGCAGCACTTTGAAAAAGATCTGGGAGTTTCAGTGGACTGCAAATTCAATGAATTAGCAGTGTTGTTTGGCACCCCAAAAAACTAATGTGAGCTTGGCATAGATTTCAGGAATAAGGAAGGATAAAGATAGTCCCTCTCTACTCTGCCCTGGTAGATCACATCTAAGTATTGTATGAACATGACCCTCAAGTTAAGTATGCCAGTGACTTCCCTCTATTAATTATCTCCAATTTATCCTATATATGTCTTGTTTGTAAATAGTTGCCCTCATACTGTTTCCTCCCTCTTCTCCCACTATCCTATAAGCTCCTTAAGAGCAGGTACTATCTTTTGCCTTTATTTGAATCCTTAGAGCTTAGCACAGTGCCTGAAATGTTGTTGTTCAGTTATTTCAATCATGTCCAACTCTTCATGACCCCATTTGGAATTTTCTTGACAAAGATACTGAGTAGTTAGCCATTTCTTTCTCTATATCTGCCATATAAATGCTTATTGACTGACTGACATCACAATTTAGGAAGGACATCGAAAAACTAGGGAGTATCTAGAAGAAGGTAAACAGGATAAAGAATGACCTTATGGCCATGGCATGAGAGAATTGGTTGCAGGACCTAGTATTGTTTAGCCAGAGAAGACTTAGAGGATGGGAGAGACATTATTTGGAAAATGTCAGTCACGTGAAAGAGGGATCAATTTTTTTCTGTTTGACCTCAAAGGGCAGAACCCACAGAAATGAGTGGAAGTTATAAAGAGGCAAATATTGATTTGTCCTGAAAAAACCAGAGGTTGGAGCTGTCCAAAAGTGGCATGTGCTGCTTTCAGGTGGGGCGTGTTCCTCTACCTTGAAGTTCTTCCAGCAGAGGTTAGATGATCACTAGTTGAATATGTTATAGTGGGCATTCTTTTGGTTGGATTCAGAGGTCCTTTCATCTCTCATATACTGTGACTCTATGGCTCTGAAACCTCAGAGTGTTAACTTGATGGACTATGCTTTATAGTGGGTTATAGGACTATTCCATCTCAGATTCCTTCCCCAACTGTATTCTAGAAAAATCTCTTTCTGTCTCAGCTCAGGGGCAGTTGTGGAATCCCAAAGTGAATGCTTAAGGTAGCTTGATACCTTTTGGGTTTGGGAATGAGGGATGATTTTAGAATGTGAAAGCAGAAGGCACATGGGAGATCATCTAGTCACTGAAACTCAGAACTAGAAGAAACTTTAGAAGTCATCTAGTCCAACTCAGACCTAGACTCAGGAAACTTTTTTATGACCCTCTGTCAAATGTTCATCCAGTTCCTTTAAAAAAAGCCAAAAGCCTCCAGTGATTGGGAACCCACTACCTAATGAAGCATTCCATTCAACTTTGGGGCAACTTTTTCCTTGATACTAATTCTTCCCCCAAATGGGTTAATATTTATAAAGTGCTTAGTTAGCACAGTGGAATATAGTAGGTATTTAATAAATGTTTGTTCCCCATCACTTCTAAGGTAAACCAGAATAAATCTGATTCCGTCTTCCACATAACAGCCTTCAGATTCTTGGACATAGCTGTTATTCAGTTTAGCATTTATTAAACATCTACCATGAGCAAGGGCTATTGGAAACTCAGTGCTGAAAATGAAAAAAATCTCTGACTTCAAGGGATTTCTCTGTTCTACTGAAGATACATGAAGATGCAGAGAAATAAATGTGAGGTAATTTGATGAGGTATCAAGAAAGGCCTCACAGAATATATAGCCCTTGAGCTTAGCATTGAATTAAGATAATTAGAAAGTACATTCCAGTCATAGGTAAGGAAAGTCTGTATAGTACCCAAACACACAATGTTACAAGATGGGATATTTCATTTCAGAAACAGCTAGCAGTCCAGCCCAGTTGAACCATTGAGTCTGTGAAAGACAATAAATGAAATGAGATTGTAAAAAGTCTACTGCCAACTGAGGAGTTAGAGTTATCCTAGAGGCAATAGGAAAACACTGAAAGTTTTTGAGTGCATTGGACCTCAGGGAGCTTATTTTGGCAGAGATGTGAAGGATGGTGTGGAGACAGGAAAGCTTGGAAGAAGGGAGACTAATTAATGGACTATTATAATAGCTGATAAGAGCCTGACCTATGGTGATAGCTGTGTGGGTTTCTTCAGCATCCTAGCTATTCACTTCTTTATATAGACTAGTTTGTCAATATCCTTTTTCATGTGATGGCCAGATCTGAATACAATACTCTAAATCAGCAGTTCTTAAAGGGACCTGGGGGGTCCCTAAGATCCTTTCGGGGAACTGAAAGGTCAAAACTATTTTAATAAAAATACTAAGACATTATTTGCCTAGTAAAATATTCTTCTCATTTCAAATTATATATTTGTATATTTATATATATATACATATATATATACATTTTCTTTACATACTCAACTGAAACAATTAATTGGAATAGATTAAATGAAGAGGCAGATATAAGAATATGTGTCCTTTTTAAAGCCAGATTTAAAGAGATTTGCAAAAATATGTAAAACAATGTCACTTTTCTCACTAAACTCTTTTTGAAAATATGGCAATATTGTTTTAATAACTACTTTGAGTCACTACGTCATTTTGAGTACTATAAATACACAAATTAAAAATAAAGGGCATATGAAGACAGGTTCTATCTACATCCAGAGAAAGAACTGATAAATAGAAGTATGTGTAGAATAATTTTACATATACAGAAGGGAAGAAAAAAAGGAAATTTACATGATAACTCTATTATATATTTGAAAGGAATAGCAAGTTGTACATAATAGCTTTGTAGTTTCATGTGCAATCATCTTTCTTATTATACTATGTTATGGAAATACTTCTTTTATTCCATAAATTAAAAATAAAATAAAATAAATAAAAAGAAAATATAGTTATTTTCTCACAAAAATATATTTCAATTTATTTATTTGTTTATTTTAGTTTTCAACATTACTTCCACAAGATTTTGAGTTCCAAACTTTCTCCCTATCTCTCTCCTCCCCCCACTCCATGATGATGTGCATTCTGATTACCCTTTCCTCAATCTACCCTGCCTTCTATCACCCTCCCCCTTCTCTTTCCCTTTCCTTTCTATTTTCCTGTAGGATAAGATAGATTTCTATACCCCATTGCCTGTGTATCTTATTTCCCAGTTGCATGTAAAAACAATTTTTAACATTCTTTTTTAAAAAAACTTTGAGCTCCATATTGTCTCCCTTCTTCCTTCCCCACCCACCTTTGCTGAGAGGTCAAGCAATTCGATATAGTTTATACATGTGTGGTTATGCAAAGCACTTCCATAATAGTCATGTTGTGAAAGACTAGGTATATTTCCTTTCATCCTATGTCACCCCCCCACTTATTCTATTGTTTTCTTTGACCCTGTCCCTTCTCATAAGTGTTTGTTTCTGATTACCCCTCCGCCAACCTGCCCTCCCTTCTATTACCCCCCCATCCCATCCCCTCCCCCTCTACTTTCCTGTAGGGTAAGATAGAGTTCCATACCCAATTGAGTGTGCATGTTATTCCCTCCTTAAGCCAAATCCAATGAGAATAAAGTTCACTCATTCCCTCTTACTTCCCTCCCTTCTCTCTCTACTGTAAAAGCTTTTTCTTGACTCTTTTATGTGAGATAATTTACCCTCTTCTACCTCTCCATTTCTCCTTCTCCTAGTACATTCCTCTCTCTCACACTTTAATTTTATTTTTTAGATATCATCCCTTCATATTCATCTTACCCTGTGCCCTCTACCTATCTGTCTGTCTATCTATCTATCTGTCTATCTATCTATCTATCTATCTATCTATCTATCTATCTATCTATCTATCTGTCTATCTATCTATTCCCTCCGATAACCCTAATAATGAGAAAGGTCTCATAAGTCACAAATATCATCTTTCCATGTTGGAATGTAAACAGTTCAGCTTTAATAAGTCCCTTATGATTTCTCTTTCCTGTTTATCTTTTCATGCTTTTCTTGAGCTTTGTATTTGAAAGTCCAGTTTTCTATTTAGCTCTGGCTTCTCAAGAATGGATTAAATTCCTCTATGTGATTGAACGTTAAATTTTCCCCCTTATTGATTACAGTCAGTTTTGCTGGGTAGATGATTCTTGGTTTTAATCCTAGCTCCTTTGACCTCTGGAATATTCCAAGCCCTCTAATCCTTTAATGGAGAAGCTGCTAAAAATCTTGTATTATCCTGATCGTTTTTCCACAATGCTTGAATTGTTTCTGTCTGGTTGCTTACAATATTTTCTCCTTGACTTGGGAACTCTGAGATTTCGCTATAATATTCCTGAGAGTTTTCCTTTTGAAAAGGATCTCTTTCAGGATGTGATCTATGAATTCTTTCAATTTCTATTTTAACCTCTCATTCTAGAATATCGGGGCAGTCTTTCTTAATAATTTCTTGACAGATGATATCTAGGCTCTCTTTTTTTGATCATGGCTTTCAGGTAGTCCAATAATTTTTAAATTATCCCTCCTGGATCTGTTTTCTAGGTTAGTTGTTTTTCCAATGAGATAGTTCACATTGTCTTCTATTTTTTTTATTCTTTTAGTTCTGTTTTATAATTTCTTGATTTCTCACAGAGTCATTAGCTTTCATTAGCTCCATTCTAATTTTTAAGAAGTTATTTTCTTTGGATTTCCTTTTCAATTTGGACAATTCTGTTTTTTAAGGCATTCTTCTCCTCATTGGCCTTTTGGACCTCTTTTGCTATTTTTAAGGTGGTATTTTCTTCAGTATTTTTTTGGGACTCCTTTAGCAAGCTATTGACTCATTTTTAAAAATAACTTTCTTGCATCACTCTCAGTTCTCTTCCCAATTTTTTCTCTACTTTTCTTACTTGATTTTCAAAATCCTTTTTAAGCTCTTCCATGGCCTCAGACAAATTCATCTTTTTCTTGGAGGCTTTGGATGTAGGAACTTTTACTTTGTTGTCTGCTGGTTGTATGTTTTGATCTTCCTTGTCACCAAAGTAAGATTCTATAGTCTAAGTTTTTCCTGCTGTTTGCTCATTTTCCCAACCAATTACTTGACTTTTTAACTCTTTGTTAAGGTAGGACTCTGTTTCCAGTGTGGTGGGCTTAGTGTCCCAAGCTTCAGGGGTTTTGTGCAGCTGTTTTTAGAGATACTTCTAGGGATCTATAAGTTTTCAGTTCTTCTAAGGTGTTATGATCTAAGGAGAGGTATTTACTCCTCTTTTGGCCTGTGTTCTGTTCTGTGAGCGACCACAAGCACTCTTTTCTGACCTGAAACTGTGAGAAGGGTTTCCTCTCTACCTCTGCCATAAGCTCTGCTATGCCAGTGCTCCTCCTCACCCCAGGACTACCATCTGGGACTGTGACTTAGATCCAAGTATGGGCAAACCAACAGAATCCTGCCTCAGTGCCAGAAAAGAGATCCCTATAATCTCTTTCTGATCAGTTTTTCAATCCCCTTACCATCTGTGGGCTGAGAGTTCTGGAAGCAGCAGCTGCTGCTGCCACTGTTGCCACCACCCTGGGGTCTGGGCTGGTCTGTACTTCTCTCTTACTGAGGTCTGATAGACCTTTCCCACTGACCTTCTAAGTTGTCTTTGGCATTTGTGGGTTGAAAAGTTTGGACACCTTCTTAGCTGTCATTGATTTAGTCCCCTGAGACTTGCTTCAGGTTTGCTGGAGCCTGGTCTGTGCCAACTCAGCCTGTGCTGCACTGTGCTGCTCTCTAAGTTTGGAGTAACAGACCTTTCCTGTTGCTCATCCAAGTTATCTTGGACTGGAAATTTGTTTCACTCTGCCTTTTTGTGGGTTCTTCTGTGCTAGAATTTTAGAGTCGTTTTTACTGGTATTCAGAGGGGTTTGGTGGGAAGCTCAAGGGAGTCCCTGCTTTTATTCCACCATCTTGGCTCCACCCACCAAAAATATTATTCTATTAACATGTATAACCTAAAGAGCATGGGTATGGGAGTCTCTTCTCATTGAGGAGAGCAATGCCCTGAACTTATATGAGGTGCAGGGTGGAGTTAGTAAGAGTGGGACAGAGGAGAGAGAGGTTTACTCTCTTCATTCTTAGGATTCTCTTCAATCATTTTGAGTCTCTTCTGATCTCCTTAGTTTCTTTGAGCTTTGGGTTCTTCTGCCTTCAAGATCTGGAAGACAAAGATGGAAGATGCCAACCCCACTTCATTTTGCTGAAGGAAAATAAGACTCTGGAAGATGTTGGCATGAGAGGAGCTGGGCAGTCTCCAACATGTCCCTGTCCCCAGCTTGCTACACTAGAGACTATGAGGAACTATCTAAGACTTTCACTCTTGGTTGAGTTTTTTTGATTCCAAAGGGAGAACTCTTTCATTCTGTGGTACCTGGCATATATTCTTCTATATAATCTTTCTCTAATTTCAGTTTGCATGGATTTGGATAAATGGGTGTCTTTAGTATATGCTATATGTGTTCATTATGGAACTGGTATTTGGTGGGAAGGGACTCAAACCTTCCAGAGCTTGGGATCCTACTCCCTCTACTTAATGAACTTTGATAAAAAGCTAGTTAGAACCTGAAAACCTCCCCTACACTAACAATATTTATGGGAGCAGAGAGATATAATTTAATTTAGTACTCCCCTTTCTCTGAGGACAGCAGAGTGGCCAAGCTTCAGGCCCCAACCTTTGGCTTCCCCTCCTGCCAGGAAATAGAATTACCCTTGGAGAAGAGTTGGGGAGAAGAGGCTAAAGATGTCTATTCTGTCTGCCTTCAAGCCACACAATGGTATTCCCATGCTACATATGGGACCAGCTCTTGCTACACGTGGAGAGGGTTATTTTTATTTTAAAATAAATTAACAAATAGATCTTTAAAAATTTATTCATTTTAGCTTCTAATATGGTAAATATCAATAGATAAAACCCATGTAAACAGAAGCTTTTTGGGGTCCTTAATTATTTTTAAGAGAGTAAGAGGACATGAGGCCCCAAACTTTGAAAACCATCGCTCTAGATGTGGTCTGACCAAAACAGTGTAGGACTATTGCTTCCCTCTTTTTGGACACTGTGCTTCTATTAATGTGGCCAAAGATTCAGTTAGCCTCTTTGGCTTCCATTGTACATTGCTGACTCTTATTGTCCTTACCATAACCTAAAACTCTGCCTGGCTCTTTTTAAATGTGAACTTTCTGGAACTGTGATTTCACTGGTGTCAGACCCTCCCACAGAAGAAACTCCTTCTACCAATGCAGATCTGAATCTAATCTGCAACTTAGAGTCTAATGATAAATGAATAAATGAAAAGGGGGGAAAAATCTAGCCCCCAAACCCCAAGATGTCTTGAGAAGTATAAGTAATCAAAAATTATATTCCTTTGGACAGAGCAGTCATATATAAAGGTATGACTCCCCACATGGACAGAAAGACAGAAGGAAAAGGAGGAGAAGTAACAGGAGGAGGAAGAGGAAGAAGAAGAGGAGGAGGAGGAGAAGAAAGATAAGGAGAAGAAAAGGAGGAGAAGAAGAAGGATAAGGAGAAGAAGAGGAGGAGGAGGAGAAGGAGAAGGAGAGGAGAAGGAAAAGAAGAAGAAGAAAAGGAGGAGGAGGTGAAGGAGAAGGAGAAGAAGAAGAGGAGGAGAAGGAGGAGGAGGAAGAGGAAAAGAAGCATTGCCCAACTTGAACCTGCTAGTTGGGTCCCCAGGCAACAGCCGCTACTATTCAGATTGTTGTTCGTCCTTCATTCTGGAAGAGGACCAATGATATCAGGAGGGTGATGTCTTGACTTTTGAGTCAATTGAAGTGAGGCAGAGCTGTGCAAAAGTCATCAGCCTCTCTCTCTCTCTTCCAGGGTCACCCATGTCCAGTGGAAAGACAAGTTAAAAGACTTGCCCAAGATTATGGAGCCATCATATGTCACACATATGCCCAAGATTTCTTGAATCCGAAGCAATCTCTCCATGCTGTGTCTCCACAGAGTCCTTTTTCATATCAACTATTATCTAGCTATGCTTCCCCTAACCTGTATTGGTGAGTGAATTTATTGAACTCAAGTATAGAACTTTATTACTTATCCCTGTTAACTCTCCCTTTCCTGGTGAATCATGAAGACAACTGAAGTGTATGTGCCAACATCTGTGGCAAAAGACGAAAAAGTAGAGAAGAATTTGATAAGATCAAAGAAATCAAGTTCATATGGATCATCATTAGTGTAAAGCTGTAAGCAAGGTTGACAAAAATACATCGGAAAAAATGATTCATTTTTAAGAAATAAAAGCCACCAAGGTTTCATACACTCTTATGAAGTCTTACACTTCTATTTGATGAGTACTTTCCTCCAGAAGATCATTGGAAGGTGTTGAATGTGTTGAGCACTATTACCACAAAAAACAATTCTTAACTGACAGGAAATAACTGTTTATTGATGTGGAAGTCTTATTACAATCAACTATCTGTTCAGTCAGACCATCAGCTCTTCAGAGCAAAGGTCAAAATCAACCTTAGCGTAGAAAAAAAGGTAAAAGGTGAGAAAAGATGCTTTGAACAACTGAAATGGCTTCAACCTGGCCTATTCATATGAGCCACTGATTTAAAAAAAAAAAAGGAAATGGAAAAAGGTGACTATGTTGACCTTGATTTTCACCATTTGCTGCAAAAGATTAATTGATGCCAAAAAAAAAAACTTTCCAAAATAAGAAGGCCAGTTGAATGCAGAAGTCACTTTAGCCAACAAAAACTTGATTTTCTTGCCAAGCAGCAAGATATGGCAGCCAAAGACCACTTTAGTTTAGAATATAAACTTATTTGTAAATCACTATGGAGGTCGATAAACCTCCACTTCCTGGGGGTTAAGGTTTCATGATCTGACAAAAATTGCTTTGAAAACCAGAAAGTGGTCTGACAGAAATTAGGTTTAGACATAGCTCCTAATTCCATAGGCCAAGATAAGCTCCCATGGATACATGGCCTAGATATGAAAGGTCACGTCATAAATAAATTAGAGGAGCAAGAGAGAAATTGCCTTTCAGATCTATGAATTGGGGAACAATTCATGACCAAACAAGTGATAGGTCTGCAGTAGATAAAATGAATAATTTTGATTACATAATATTAAAAAGTTTTTACAAACACTAATATGATTAAAAATAGAAGAGAAACATAACTGGGGAAAATCTTTGCACAATGTTTCTTTGATAAAGTTCTCACATCCAAGAGATATAAACTGATTCAAACTTATAAGAGCAAGAACTATTCCCCAATAGATAAATGGTCAATGGGTATGAATAAATTATCAGTTTTCAAAGGAAGAAATATAAGTTACCAACAATCATATGAAAAAAGGCTCTAAGTCACTAATAATTGGAGAAATGCAAATTAAAGTAATTTTGCGGTTCCACCTCACACTCATTAGACTAGCAAAGATGACAAGAGAAAAATGGCAACTACTGGAGGGACTGTGGGAAATTAAATACATTAGTGTGTTGTTGGTAGCAGTTTCCAAGGGCCTAGCCATTCTGCAAAACAACGTGGAACCATGTCCCCCAAAGTTACTCAATTTACTCTTTGACCAAATAACCCAAAGAGATCAAATAAGGAGAAATACATCCTATACATGCAAAACATATTTAAAGTAGCTCTTTTTGTGTTAGCCAAAAATCAAAAACTAAGAGTTTCCTCTTAATAGGGAATAGCTAAACAAACTGTAGCATATGAATGTGATGGAATATTGCTGTGCCATTGAAATGACTAAATGGGTAGTGTCAGAAGAAACTTAGACCTCTATGAACTGACACAGACTGAAATGAGCAGGTAGGTGAACAATTTATACAATGACAGAACCATTGTAGACCAATGTATACAATAACATTATAGAGGAAAACAACTTGGAAGGACTTTAGAACTGATCAACAAAATGATAAACCATGACTCCAAAAGAAAGAAAAGAGTTAGCAACACACATTTATTCATTACTTACTATATGAAAAGGCGCTGTGGTAAGCAAGCCCTCGGGATAAAAATACAAGTGAAAAGAAAGACAGTTCTTGTTCTCAAGGAACCTGTATTCTAATTGGGGAAGATTATACATTAAAGGAAACTTAAAAGTGTGTGCACGTGCACGCGTGTGTGTGTGTGTGTGTGTGTGTGTGTGTGCATGAGTGTGTGTGTGTGTGTGTGTGTGTGTGTGTGTGAAGCTTGTGGAATGTCAGGAGTAGACTGAAGGATGGTTGGCCCTTAAGCCTTTTCTCAAAATGGAGTCTCGTGGAAGAGCTCACCATTGGAAGAGAAAGGGGTTGCAAGGGTAGAGGGATCCTCCAGGGTAGGAAGTCCACAGGGACGGGGTAGGTGGGATGGAGAGAGGGAAGGATCTTCTTTGGTGTAAAGGTAACTGAAGAAGGTTGGCAAGAGTCAGTCATATTTCTCACTTCTTTTGTTTTCATCCAAAACTGTGATTTCATTGGTACAGGGAACTCCTGGTGAGGGAATTCCCTCTACCAATGGAGATAGACAAGAGTTCTGTAACTTGTAGTCTAATGCAGGCAGGTCAATGAGAAGTTGAATGACTTGCATAAAATTACTCAAGCAATATGTATCAGAGGCAGAATGCAAACCCAGATCTTCCAGGCTTTTAGACTGACTTTCTAGCCATCCACTGTATTACAGTGATCTCCTGGGTTTGATTTTGTTTAATTTTTTATGGCACATTTTTATTCCATTGCATTCAAATATCACAATTAGTTCAGACATTTTCCAATAGATGGACACCCATTTGTTACCACAAAAAATACTACTATGAATACACACATATATGTATATATTTGTGTATACACACACATACATACACATACAATTTTTCTTTCTCTTTTTGTCTTTGACCTTAATATATATGCCAAAAGAAGGGTATATGGGTGTTCAAGAAGGACTAGTACCTCTGGTATGAGGACTTCTAGAACCTTATTCAAGGCTGCTCATCCACCTTTGGTGTCCCATCTGATTTATCTAACTCTCATCTGTGGCTCCAAGAAGCTGTAGCATGAGCAGTGGCCAGACCCCACAGACAAGCTAAACCAGATGAAGGGACCAGTGGACCACAGACCCATCAATGAATTGGGGGGTGTCTACCCCAAGAATGTGAAGACTACCACCCCCTGGTGATAGCAGTGCTGTGGAGTGCTTAGAATTTGGTCAGGCATCAAAGACACCAAGGTCATCCACTGTATCCTGAGTCATCCACAGTCATCTTGACTTTTGTCCTGCCACTGGACTTCAAATGATTCGATCAAAGAGAGAGTGAGGCTGATGACTGTGCAACTCAGCCTCACTTAAATCCAGTTCATACACAGGTCAAGACATCACTTCGTGATATCATTGGTCCTCTGAAAATGAAGGACCAATCATAACAACATATGCCAAAGGACTGAAATGTCTGGCAATAGCGTAGCCCCTTTTCCTTGTTTTCCAGAAGAGTTGGATCAGTTCACTATTCCTTCTTGTACCCCCTCCAGTGAGATTTTCATCTTTTGTTATCTTTGCCAATTCACCGAGAAGGAGGCAAAACTTTAGATTTATTTTAATCTACATTTCTCTCCTCAGCGATTTGGAGGATGTTTTTATATGTCAGTGGTAGTTTGCAATTCTTCTGTAAAAAACTGATTAGTCATCCTTTGGTCACTTATTTACTGATGAAATGGCTTTTGGTCTTATAGTTTTTTCTATTAAATACATACATACACACACACTATATATATGTAGTTCATTCCCTATGTAGATAGCAGACATTTACAAATTAACTTTTATTAATATCCTTTTATTAAATAGCTTTTTATTTACATAAACATTTCCCTTTTAGTATTGCTCTTCCTCCCAGAAAATCATTGCATATAATAAATAATATTTTAAAAGAAAAACAAGAAAAAGAAGAGGGAAAAAAGCGGCAAAGTTGATCAATACATTGAAAAATATCTGCAAGTATCTACAACACTCTACACAGGTGGACCTTCTGGAAAGGAGTGGAGGTGGGGTCGTCCTTTCATTTCTTTTCTTTGGGACCATGCTTATTCTTTCTAATTTTTAGCATTCTTTTTCAGTTGCTTCATTAGAGGCAGCTGATGGATAGAAAAATGGGGCTGGAGTCAGGAAGACCTGAATTCAAATATGGCTTCAGAAACTTATTACCAATGTGGCCCTGGGCGAGTCACTTCTGTCTGTATCCTCATCTGTAAAATGTAATAATTGTAATACCTACCTCACAGACTTGTGAGGATCAAATGAGATGATATGTATAAAGGGCTTAGCAGTATCTGTCACACAGTAGGCACTTCATTAATGCTTATTTCCTTCCCCTCCCCGTCCCCCATCTTTGCAGTGGTTGTGCTTTCCATTTACATTCTTGTACATGTTGTGTATATTGTTTTATTGTCTCTACTTGTTTCACTCTGCATCAAATCATGTAAGTCTTTTCGTGCTTTTCTGCATTCATCATATGTGCAGTTTCTTACAGGACAGTACAATTCCATTACATTCTCGTACCACAGTTTGTTTAGCCATTCTACCATTAATGTGCATCTATTTTGTTTCCAGTCTTTTGCTATCAAAAAAAAAGTGCTGCTGTAAATATTTTGGTGTGTACGGAGACTTTCTCATCAGTGGCCTCCTTGGAGTCTAACCTAGCAATGAGGTATGGACATCTTAGTCACTTTATTTGCTTAATTCCAAATAGCTTTCCCAAATGTTTTTTTAAAACTGATTCATAGTACCACCAGCAATGTATCAACATACTTATCCCTAACCCTTTACTACTAACTATTGTCATGTCTTGTCATCTTTGCCAATTTGTAAGATGTGATGTAAAATCTCAGGATTGTTTTGATTTGAATTTCTCTTATTATTAGTGATTTGGAACATTCTTTCATATGTTTGTTAATAGTTTGTAAGAAAAGTATTTGTATATATCCCTTTGATATTTGTTGGGAATTGATTTTTGGTAATATATATCCATGTATATACATACATAAATGTATACATATACATATGCGTATAAACACACACGTTAGTTGTCTCATATTTTAGATACAAAATCCTTATTTGAGAAAGCTGTTACAAGGATTTTTTCACTATTTGACTTCTTCCTTTCTTATGGCATGGTCTTCGTCGGCAATGAAGGATGACACACACAACACACACAATATGCATTAATTTTATTTGTGCAAAAGATTTTCAGTCTTATGTAACCAAAGTTGTCTGTCTTTTAATGCTCCCCTTCATCTCTTTGTCTGGTTAAGAATTCTCCCCCATTTGTAGATGTGAAAGAGCTTTCGTTCAATTTTCCTCTAATTTATTTAGTATATACAAAACTATTCTTTCAGAACAGTACTACTCCCTCTCCCTCCTTTGCTTCTCTCTTCTATGTTGTTGTTCAGTTGTTTTAGCTGTGTCTAACTCTCCATGACCCCATTTGGGGTTCTCCTGGCAGATACTGGAGTGGTTTGCCATTTCCTTCTCCAGCTCATTTTACACATGTGGAAACTGAGGCAAACAGGGTTAACTGACTTGCCCAGGGCCACAGAACTAGTAAGTGTCTGAGGTTGGATTTGAATGAACTCAGGTTCTCCTGACTTCAGGGTGGGTACTCTGTCCACTGCACCACTGAATTGTCCTCTCTCTCCTATTAAAAATCTGAGTCAATGAGCATCCACAAAGTTGCTGTTTTTGTCGTTTCTTCTTCTGGGAGAGGAACGATGATATCACGTGGGTGATGTCTCCACTTGCCCATGAATTGGATTTAAGTGAGGCTTCCATATTGGTCTCTTTACATAGCTCCCCCTTCCCTCCCAGGTCTCCTGACTTCTTTTTCAGGGCTTTTTAGGGTTTGTGCTGGGCTGAACTAGAAAAGGGATCACTGGGCTCTTGAGGAAGTTAGTTTTGTAGTCAGTTTTGACTAATTGCAATTGCTTCCTGCTTACTATTCTCTCTCCTTGGTCCTGCTCTCTTAACCTCCCATGGCCTTTCTCCCCAATGTCCCTGGTCTTCTCCTTGCACAGCTAGGCCAACCACTGTGAATCATAGGGCTCCTGCTTTACTTTGTCTTTGTACATTGAACAAGGGGAGCGTGTTCTGGGACCGCATCCATCATGTTCTTCCTTGAAGGCTGGTGCAGGAAGAGGAGGTCCTGGGTCACTCTGGCTGTGAGATTCATCATGCTGGCTGCATCCTAATCACAGGAGAATAAGGAATGGGGAGAACATGAGCCTTTAGTAATGATGATTTTTATTTATCTGGAGTTTGTCTCAGAGAAACTTGGAGCACTTTACAGACATTATCTCATTTATCTTTGCCACACCTCTGTGAAACAGGTCAAAGGAAAGGATTGACCTTCCTGTTTTAAGGGAAGGGAAATTGAGGCATAGGAAGGGGCAGGGGCTTATTCAAGACCATAAAGAATCAGACTTAGATAACAAACCAAATCTCTTTAGCCATGACTGTAAAAGGAAAGGAGTCCTGATTTTTTAAAAAAAATCATTGTCATCATTACTATTTGTTTTAATTGGATAGTAGGTAAAAAATAGCACAAGATGAAAGCTCTGGACTCCATTTGTGGGTCCATTCAACATGTCTGCACAGAAGAAATAATAATTGGCAGTAGCAATCTTTGTACACAGTTTGTACACGGTCACATTCCTGTCTGCCCTAGATTCTTAATTTGGGCTGATCCTGGTTCCAGGTAGAAATGGATTAGGGCCCGCAGTCTAGACTCTTCCACCAATCAGAACCAAGAGTTGGTCTGGGATTGGACTCTGTTCCTCTAAGACCTGGACCAAGGGATGTCAGAGGTGAGCCAGCTGCTGCAGAGGGGGCTGGACAGAAGGGGAGGAGGACTTGGGGAATGGAGGATGGGTCTTCGGCTGTAAGACAGCCTAGTCCCTGAGCTGGATGTCTCCTCACTTCTAAGTTTGTCCCTCACAGAAGCTGTGTCTAATGGAAACAGCAAGGGACGCAGTTCTGTTGCCAACTTTCCCTCCAATTGGCTGGGTGTAGTTTAGAGCAAGTCATTTCCCCTTCTGGTGTCTCTGCTTTCCCATATGCCCAGTGGGCACGAGCATACAGATGGATACGCAGCATCCCAAGCTCTGTCAGCATAACAGCATTTTCTTCATACCCTGTTGCTCCTCTCCTTCCTCTTCTGCTTCTTTGGGTCTCTCCTCCCCTCCTTTGTTGGGTGTGCTTAGGTCTAGAGTTTTCTCCAGATCTTGTCTCTTCCCTGTTCTCCATCCATTCACAACCCCCCACCCTCCCCAATACACATACACACCTTCATTTGGGATTGCTGCCCAGGCCAGTGGAATGAACAATTAAAGCTCCCTTGTCCCCAATTGGTTTGTGGTATTAAAAACTAATTGCGATCAGCCCTGGTTGTCATTTCTACCTGATAAAACATCACTTTTATTGATCTCACTCACCCAGCTATCATTTATCTTGTTTCAGCATTCCACATAATGGTTCATTTGTCTTGATCAAAGTGTAGTCTTATATTTTTAACCCCTTGGGCTCCAAACCCATTTCTACTCTTGCCTAACCTACTCCCCTGCATTTCATACCTCTACCCTTCCTCAAGCCCCTTCCTTCTAGGGCATCCCGTGAGAATGGGATTGGTGGTTGCTAGAAGTGGATATGGTCCCTTGGAGAAAGTTTGAGCTGGAGGGAAAGAAGAGCAGCAGACGGGAGGAGAGGAGAGAGGCAAAGAAGACAGAAGGCCTGGAATACAAGGAGTCTTGGAGGACACTGAAGGGCAAATCTGAGTCCAGTAATGGTGGGAATAGCTGGAGGGAAAGCAGATGTCACTGGGAAAATGGGTGTTTGTCTGGGGCAGAAGGTCCTGTCTTTTCCACTACAAAGCACATCAGATGGGTTTTGGCCTTCAGCATTTTGCAGGAAGTATTTCATAGCAGAGTGAGACCTAATGAGGAAAGAAGAAAGAGGTCTGTGCTGTTGGCTTTGGCACTGACTTGCTATGTGACCTTGGGTGAGTCAATGGTCTTCTTGAGGTTTCGTGTCTCAATAGGATTCAAAACTTAAGAGAATACTGGAGAATTTCCCTAATTTGTTCTCATTTTATCCCAGTATGTCCTTTCAGGCAGAAAGGGAGTGAGGGGACCTTGTTCCAGCACTATAACTAGCAATTTTTGTACCGGGGGCAGCATACGCTTTGCCAAGGGGAGTGGCAAGAAACATGCCCTAGAATTAACATTTTAAGCCAGGTCACCCCTGGACTGACATGTCCAACACTGTGAGGCAATCCGAGGTGGGTGTTGGGGAGGAGCTCACCCATATACAGTCATAAGGGGAGGAGCTTCGATGGAAATGTCCTATTTTAACTGATTCTTTTCGCAACCTGGGTGCTAAGCTTTGCTTCTACTATGCTGAATGAGTGCAAAGGCTTTTCCAGTGACTTCTAAATTCTTGTCCTGTGACAAAGCCCTCATCTCCATGCCCTAGTTATAACTTAACTCCTGCCTTACTGTGTTTCCTCACAAGTTTTATTCACCTGTTGCTTTTGCCACATTTTCTCCCTTTAGCCTATCCTTGTTGACGTAGTGTAATGGTAATTCCCTAATCACTGTGTTCATGTCCAATCTGTTGACCAGAGCTTCTTGAGCTTTTTCTACTTGTGACCCATTCAGCACTTAAACTTGGGTTGTGACTCTAGATATAGATATTGAGCTGCTAGAAGAAACAGAGAGCTTTCATGCACTCTCAGGGATAGTACTTTATAAACTGGCACAGAGCATATGGAAGTCATTGGCAATAATTAATTATACCTCCTGTTGGAATATTCACATTACTCTCTACTAGTGAGTCTGGTGTGTTTTCTGGGTGCCCAATCAAATCTAAGAAGAGGATTGAGGGAGATAGACTAGAGAAGATATATAATCCTAGCCTCCAAGCAGCTTCCAAATTTCCTTTCCTGGTTTAATAGGGAGACTTCTTGCTCTAGCTTTCAGGAATCTGATGGAACCATGAATGGTGGAAGAGGAGTGTTTTTTAAAGCTCTTTTCCTCCCGAGTTCTCCATTGTTTCAGCCCTCTATCCATCCCTCATTAGTTTCAGTTATGGTGGACTTCACACCATGTCTGGAAGAAGAGGCAGGGGGAGGATCTTATTTTGGCCTCTCCTTCATATTGTACTAGTTCCAGGATAAGAGGGAAGGCATAGGAAAAGGACAGAGGAGAAAAACAGTATTGTATTAAGAACCACCATAGCAGTGACGTTAGTCCAAGAATCTCTTTTAGCAGGTCTGCTCATTGGGAGCCAGAGCTGGGTAATGGAAGGCAGACAATGTTATGGGTGACTTGGGCAAGGTGAGGAGAACCCAGAAGAGGTTTCTGTGATGCTAGCTTGCAGTATCCCTTACACATCATGGGGCTTAGGGGTGTGGCATACCCCGACCTGGTTTAAAATTTTTGATCATCCCTTTGTACCAGAGAAGTCTGAATTTTTTCTTTTTTTATAGGATGTTTACAGTACTTTACTGTAAAATTTGAGTGTAAGTATTTGGTCATGGGTTCTGTGTTATCTGCTGGGCTTCATATGTCATCTGCAGCTTCTGCAAAACTCTCCCATAATTCCTATTTAATTTTTTATGCCAACCCATGATATATTGAAACTGCAATGGGGAAGGTTGCAATATGGAAGGGATAACTGTACAGTCATCACCCATACTTGTATGCCTAGAGAACCCAAGGTGGTTGATGCTACCCATAACTTTATAGAGGCTGAGGCTATTCCACTGTGTATCTTTTCTTTTTTGCTACTCTTGGCACTAAATCCAGAGTGTTATTGGTTCCTATAATCCCTTCTTAGGCCAGAGTAGTTTTCTCTATTGTGGTTTTTATTCTGAAATTAATCTGCCCAAATAACTACATGGCAGTATATTCTGGCCTCAGTTTCCCCTTGCTTACCTACACTGATCTCAGCACTCAGAGGGTGGAATGTGTCAATCCCAGTTGATTATTCTCCTTCCTACAAACCAGCTCAAGAAAAGAGAGAAAGAGGAAGCTACCAGAATGAAGAATCACAAATTTAGAGTTGGAAGGGACCTCCGAGGTCATTCATCTGGATACCTATGGACTGATCAAGGCACAATCTCTTCAGTAAAATGAAGGGTTGGTGGACTAGGTGACTTGAGATACCTCCTTGCTTTAGAGCTGTGATCACTGTGTGCAACTCCCTCATTTTAAAGATAAGGACATTGGGGCCCAAGAAAGTTAAGCACAGCCAAATTCAAATCTGTCTTCTTAAGATCTAGTGCTTTTACACTAGAATGTAAACCCCTTGAGGGTAAGGGTTGTGTTAAGGTTCTTTTTGTCTCTCTCTGTGTCTGTCTGTCTCTCCCTCTCTCAGACTAACCTCCCCAGGCTGGATGCACAGTGGCCACTCATGAACCTGGTCCTGCCACTACTCAGTTTTGTTGTCATTCAGTTGTGTCCAACTCTTTGTGACCCCATTTGGGGTTTTCTTGGCAAAGATATTGGAATGGCTTGCCATTTTCTTCTCCAACTCATTTTACAGATGAGGAAACTGAGGCAGATTCAGTTAAGTGATTTGCCTAAGGTCACACAGCTAGTAAATGATTATCCACCCTACCACCTGGCTGCCCCACTACTAATCAGTATAAAAGTTGTATCCTCCTCTAACAGGAGCCAGTTTGCTCATGGCCCTCCCCTCCTGAGGGCTTACTATGTTGGTGCTAGACATGATGTAGAAACCCAATCAACTTTAGCCTTACTGCAACTCAGAACCCCAGAACTCAAGAGAGCTACCAGCCTCAGCCTCCCCCAACAGTAGGGCTTCCTGGGATGTATCACTACATTCAACTCGTCTGAGTATAATCTTGCACATAGAGATGCTTAATAAATGTGATTGCACTAAGTCCTGGGGCCCCTGGAGTTCTCTCAGAACTGCAGCCATGCCGGGAGTAGGTTTCTTGCTCATTAAACAAGTACACTCTTTTAAGCTCTCCCTTTCCACTTACTTTCTCCTCAGTATGTAAGTCCCAATGCTCAGATGCGAGGATGGTCCAGTTAGAACAAACAAATGGGCAACTGAGTGGGCAACAGTGGTGCTAAGAGAAGGGGGATCTCCACTCAGCCATTGAGCTGCTGACAATTCCGTTCGGACTGCCCCTGAAAGATCAGGCTGAGCCACAAGTGGTTAATTCTGTCATCCAAGCCCAGCCGGTCATTTGGATTCATTTGGCAAAAACGCACAGTTCAGAGGAATGAGGTCCATGCCTCTGTGTCCCCAAGAACGCTTGGGAGCGAATGTATCCGATCGAGCTTCATAGGCATGTACACCACATGACCCGAACAATGTTTCATATATTTATTCATAAGCCAAGTTATCAATAAAAAATTAATACTAAAATGCCTTTACGTAGAGTTTGCTGTTCATAAAACCTTTGTTTTGTTTTTGTATTTTTAGTGTTTACATTGAAAAAAAATTCCAACCATCATCATACTTTACACATTTACAGTAATACCGGCGTTCACAACATCTAACCACGGTTAGAAAGGGAGGGGAATTCACGTTATTTATACAAAAGAAAGAAAGAAAGAAAGACAACAGAAAACCCAACACAGGGGGAAAAGAAACTTCAACAGGAGGGACAAAAAAAAAAAAAAGGGTCTTTTTTTCCCCTTTCACTCTCTCCGTTCTTCTGTACTTGGGGCTTAAAATAGCTTTAGATTCTAATTTCAGTCAACAACATTGTCTTCACTTTCTCTTGTCACTTAATCACTTTTTCTTCACTCAATATCCTTGTATATTTTCAGACCGAAAAAGTGGAACTTTCAGTGGAGGTGTGGGGTGAAGGGGTGAGCTGGTGTCTGATAGAACTGCATCAGTTTTCTCAGCTCAGAAAGGACCCCCAGCTCCTGGGCTCAGAGGTCGCTGCCTTTGACTTTAGCGACCCAAGAAGAAAGCCACAGATCGCAAATATTGCACTCATGCCAAGAGACAGAAGAAGACTGAGGCATTGGGGGATACCCCCAAATAAATAAAAAGGTCCTTCCTCCCCCAAACTTTCTGCCATTTTCCTCTGATCCAGGGTAACATTGCCTGGAAACTGGAAGCCGTAAGGCATAGACACGGGTCAGGCTGCCTTTTGGGACAGCAGAGATTCCTTGAAACCCATTGATTAATTCCTCATTCTTCTAAGGAAAGGAAGGCTAAGAGGTAAGGGATGGGGACACAGGAGGGGTGGAGAGAGGGAGATCAGCAGTGGTTAGGCAGGAATCAGTGGGATGGCAGACCTGAGCCCTGAAGTAGAAATCTCATGAATGTCCCCTTTAGGAGTGAGTTCTAAGGGATCTGACTGGCACACCTACCTACTAGTTTCAGATATTTTGGTACCTACTTTTACTAGAGGATTTCTTTAAATGGGCTCATCCTAAGAACAGGAAAACTGTTTAGTGACAGAACCCAATGGTTCAAATAAGGGTGAGGGCAGGAAAGGATGCTCTATAAGGTGGTGGACCAAACTGGGGCCCTCTCACCTGGCCCCTTTATTTCTCCCCTCTGGTCCAACCATTCAATAATTGCCACCTTAGGAGGCATAGAAGCCCAGGGAGTTTGTACTATCGGTCTGAGACCAGTAGAGTACATGTAATATGCTTTAAAAGAAGTCACATTTTCAACTCAGGCCCAACTCAATTGGTCAACTAGAAAATAAAGAGGAAAAGGGCCCAAATATTTCTGGATTAGATGATCCCCAAGATCTCTTCCAGTTCTGATGGTTTATGCCTATGATTTTTCCTAAAAGAATATTTCGGTTCAGCTCTCAGACAGCTCTGAACAGCCTCAGTCTTTGGAGTCTGCGCTACCCTTTACATAAATATAAATTCTTACCTTGTCCTGTTAATAGTAGGGCATAGCGCTCTGGGGCCCAAGGGATGAACTGATTTTTAAGTCAAGAGGAGAAAAAGTCAAGAAAGGGGATTAGGCATCATGTTGAGTGAATCTTAGAGAAGGAACTGAAATACCACACAAGGCCACAACGACTTCAACTGTGTATTAAACAATGGTCCAATCTGGAAGACTTGCATTCCTTTTTGGCAAATGCTCTCACTGCTCTTGGCCTGTCTACATGATGAAGGCTCTGGAGACCAGGAGCCCACATGATGCAACCAATCATCTCATGGCCAGAGGTCACTTAGCCCACAGCATTTACTTCCATCTTCATCTCCACCCAACCAACCAACAAAAGGGAAACAAAAAACCACCACAGGGAAAAAACAAGAACAAAAACAGGTAATCAAAGAAGGCAATCAATGCCCAAAGCCCATGCACCAAGGGGAGAAGGCTGGGAGGGGATGGATGGGACTTGATTTCCTCCTGAAAAGAATGTGCTCCAGAGAGCTGTGTTTGATTGTCCTCCACATGGGCCCCATTTAGGTCAGAGGCGGATAGTATTCATCACACCCACCCAGGGGTGTCACAGAGAGGGCTTCCTGACTGGGAAAAGGCCAGGAGATCAGAGAGGGCATTTGGGGTGAGGGGAAAGAAAGTGGAAAGGTGATGGGGAGGGCATTTTCTCTGCTTTGGTTTGCTCTTTTATTGTCTGATGTTTTCATGGAAAGTCATACAATTTGACGTTAGATGTGAGGTGGGGAGAGAAAAAGAAGCAGCCATGTGGTCCTCTGGCCATTCTGCCCACCAAGAAAGCCATGAAGGTCACATGGCATAATTCCGGGGCAATGGTGGGGATAGGTACATGAGGGATTAGGTTAGAGGGGAGTTTTCTTCCTTCCTTCTTCTTCTTCCTCTGCGCACTGGAAAAAGCCAATCTATCCCAGCTTCCTAAGCTGCAGCAGCTCAAACGGGGCTGAGGATAAAAGGAAGGAATCTGAAAAGGGGGAATCCGCTTTATTCCTCTTAAACTGAGGAAAGGCTATCACAAGAGAGCTAGGAAGAAGGAAAAGGTAGATCTATCTCTGCCTGAGTTTCCGAGAACTGAGGTATAATTTTCATACATCATCACTGTTTGCTTGCAGGGTTTTTGACTTGAAAAATAAAACTGAGGCGCTACGTTGTGGAGGGGATTGTGGTCCTGCCTAAGCCAGTGTAGGGGTCGCTTTTTTTTGGTGCTCCTCATATGGATATTGACAAGTGGATGGGAAGGGACACCAAAGTTGGTGGGGAAGGGGGAGGCCTGAGCCTCTATTGTCCCGGATGGACAGTAGGTACCTAGTCTCTCCTGGGCTATGGGGGCCATGAAGTGGGGTTGAGGGAACATGGAGTCAACCATGGAAAACTGAACTAGGAAAGAACTTGCAATATACAGAATGAAAAAAAATGAAAAGACCTTTTCTTACTTTCTCTTGCTTTTTAACCTCATTTTAACTTTTCCCATTTTGTAGATTTCTTTTTTAAAAAATAGAGGTAAGATAAATATGGCTGTTGTCCCCCAACCCCAGCCCCCGCTCCCAAGGGATGAGGGACACAGCTGATACTGATTTTTAGAATAATTTATAATCTTTTCTTATGGGGGCATCTCCTCATGCCATCCTCCCCAACCCCCTAATTGTGTGTGTGTGTATGGATTTAAAGGATGTATAAAAGGAAAGAGACCTTGGTGTGATTTCTATCTTTAAACAGTTCCACAAGGAGGTTAGTGAATTAAAGTGGGATATCTCTCATTAAGAACACTTCACTAGAGTGCCCACAGTTGCTCTCCTGGCCCTTAACACCCCCTACCCGCCCACCCAAATGCTGCCTCTATATTTACAGATTAGCCCAGTCCTGGAGCTCGGCCAGGCTGAGAAAAAACAGTGCATTTTCAAAGAAAATTCCCAAACCCAAATCCCTCCCAACACACACACATGCGTGCGTGCGCACACATACATACACACACACATACACACACACATACACACACGCTCACAAAAACCTTTTTTTCTAGTTTTTTTTCCATAAAACTTCCCCGAAGAAATACAATATTTACATAGAGAAATAAATAGACAATACACCTGATTTCTGCTTTCCCTGGTGGGAGACAGTCAGAGGTACTAGGGAAAATATGGCTTGAATTCTAATCTCTTGTGAATTGCCAATGCTGGGGAGAAAAACAGAGGTGGAAATCCACGGGTCTGTGTGTGTCATCCACTGAGGGGAATGTGGCCCTCAGTCCAGGTCCCAGGAAGGAGACCTTGGGGCCGAGCAGGTCAGAGGCAGATGGGGATTGGATTCTGAAGCCAGAGAGCTTTCTCTTTCCAGGGAAAATCATTAATATTAATAACAATAACAATAACAATAATAATTTAAAAAGCCTGAATCTTGCTGGGATGGGTTTTGCATATTCACTCAGACTCTCCCTTTGGGAGCGCCATGTGGGTGGGGCCTGCCTTAAAGCTGTGTGGTTAGGGGCTCAGATGGAAGACCCCAACATCGCCAGCTGTCGCAGCTTGGCTCCTCTTCTGTGATCCACACTCTTCCTCATCCCTGGGGAGGAAACTGCTCCAGGAAGCAGAGGCCATCTGAGTGGGTGGGGGGAGGGCTGGGAGGCTCAGGGCGGAGGAGCAAACAGTTTTCAAGTTTCCGATATTAGGGAGGTCACTGCCCTGGGGTGGGGTTTGGGGAGAGCTGTTCAGTGCACCCCCTCATGCAAAGCAGTGGCAAGTTCCAGTGGTACTGCCCAGATCAGCACAAGATGGGCACACCGTCTGCTGTCACTAGGCGTCCTGTGGTAGGGTCATAGGTCCCTGCCAGGTAGTAGAGGTCCTGGCGGTCCTGGTATTTCTTACTCCGTGTCATCTGCTCGTACTGTTCTCTCCCCACAACCTGGCACTTATGTGAGATGGTCTGGACATCATTTTCATCCTCATGGCATGACTGGTACAGGGCATTCTGTGAGGGGGAGGGGACAGAAAGAGCAGGTTGGATCCACGGCTAAGTCACTGATGGCTGCTATTCCCTGGGGGTTTCCCCAAGTGCCAGCATTCACTCCCATGCCACCTTCTTGGACAACTTTCTTCTCCCAGAGAGGGGAAGTGATTTTGCTCCCCTTTAAAATAAGGGGTTGCATTAGATGACTTCTAAGATTTTTTGCCACTTATCCCAGGCCAGAAAAGGGATGCAATGAAGGCCATTGCTTCCACTGCATGTAGTACCTCTCCTTGACTGGCACCCACCCAGCATCACTGATCCTGCAGGAGAGATGAACTTCTAAACTTTTTTTTTGGAGGGAGGAAGGCAAGGCAATTGGGGTTAAGTGACTTGCCCACAGTCATACAACTAGTAAGTGTCAAGTGTCTGAGGATGGATTTGAACTCAGGTTCTCCTGATTCCAGGGCCGGTGCTCTATTCACTGGGTCACCCACAAACTTCTAATGTGAATTGGATTATTATGAACCAATGGTGAACCTCAAGGCATATGGGTCATTATAATGCATATGGAGTCAATTCCTAGGCTGAAGGTAGGATTCTGGTCTCTAGGAGACAGCACAATCCCCAAAGGAGGACAGAAGAACTGTGTGGGAATATGGAGAAAGACCTAGAAGACAAAGTATGTCCAGCCTGGGGGAAGGACACCCAAGCTTCTCATGCTTCAAAGCATCAAATCAGCACCTAGCTTGCCCCCATGGTCTAGGAAATGCTACCTTAGCCCATAGGAAGCCATCTTCTCCCAATGAGCTTTCTATCCCTACCACCAGGCTCACCTTCCCGTCACTTTGTCGTTTGCCCAACTTGGTCTCCTCTGGGTGGTAGAACCATTTCACCTTCACCACCATGTTGCTGCCCCAGGACTCCCACATGCTCTCAATGCGTCCGATATAGGGTAGGTTGGGCCGGCCTGCCGACAAGAAGACAGCGCAATCCCCGATGCAGAGCGTCTCCTTTCCCCGAACGATTGCCTTGTAGAACAGCTTCCTGGCCTTCCCTTTCATCCCCCGCCTCTGCACAGAAACCAAAGAAAGGCTTTGAGGGACAAGAATACTCTGGAGGGAAGGAAGGTGCTAGGAATGATAGGCCGCATTGGGAAGGTGTGAGATGAGTGTGTGCCAGCAGTGCTACGATGGAAATGCTGTAAAACATGTAACAGGAGGAAACAAGAAAGAAGACAGACATATTTTGGGAAAGTTAGGACATCTGAACAGATAGGTGAAGGGGTGAGAAAAGAGGGAGGAAAAGGTGGGGTGAGGGGAAGAGACAGAGAAAGAAAAAGAGGAAGGCAGAGAAAAAGAGACAGACAAGGGAGGTGGGGGGCGCAGGTAGGAGGAGACAGACAGAAATGGAGAGCATTGTTACTTGTCTATCTCTGAAGCTTTCTATTCTCTACAAGAGAGGCTTGTGGAATTTCACATAAGACATCCCATACCAACTTTCCCTGCTAAGGGCGCTTTGAGGGAGAGGACTCAGGGATTCCCTGCCTTCCAGAGCCCAGTAACTCCCACCCCTTACCTGAGTGGGATTCCCAGACCACTTCCACAGTTGCCGGGCTGGCAGGAAGGCTGAGATCTTTGGCCGATTTTCCACAGAGGGCAGCCGCTGCCTTCGGGAAAACTCTTTGGCTTTGGAGAAGCTCAGGGCCTCCTTCCGCTTCATCTTGGTCTTGCCACTAGCCGCCGTGGCTTTGGCGAGGAAGCAGCGCTGGGGGTGAGGGTGGGGGCTGCTCCCCTTCGAGCGCAGGGCCTCAGGCTGCGCCAGAAGGGTGGGCACAGGGTGGGTGAGACAAGTCTGGAGCAGCAAAGTTGAGTCCTCATCATCCGAGCTATAGGATGAGTCCTCATTGTCTGAGGAGCAGAGGCTGGATGTGGAGATGGAGCCTGAGGAGGAAGATGTAGAGGAACCAGATGAGGAGGAAGAGACAGAGAGACGGGTGAGAAACCGAGAAGGGACGTTGCCTGCCAGTCCATCCTCATCCTCATCCGAGTAGGAGCTGTGGCAGTCGCTGTCACAGTGCAGTGAACAGTCAGCTTGGCCTGCATATTTACGCAGGGCCAGCCCCATGGGCAACGGGTGGACGGGAGCACGCCCTTTTTTTTCCTTGCTGACTAGAGCTGGGTGGACGTAGCCTGGGTTGGGCAAGGGTCTCCCCAGCTTGGGTCCATCATCTTTGTCGCCCATGAGCAGGGCCTTACAATTCTTATTCTTGGGTGAGGTCACCCCTTCGTGATCCAGCTTGACCAGGAATTCCCCGCCAACTTTCCGACGCCCACTCTTCTCAGCCTCCAGGCGCTCGGCTTTCTTTGCCCGAAGCAGCTTGTGGGCACCTCCAGGCAAGGCCAGCCCTGCCCCGCTTGCAAATGGGGCATAAGAGTTGGCTATGCTACTGAAGGAGTCTGCCCCAAAGCCATTGCCGAAGACCGGGGTGGCCATGCTGTGCATGGGGAACAAGGTTTCTCGGGCTCTCAGCTTCTTGGCACTGCCATTGAGCTGGAAGAGGTTCTGGAGCACACCTGTGCTCTTGCTGCCCCCTCCTCCTCCTGCCACTGCTGTCCCCTTCCTCTTAGTCTGTGCCACTGAAGACCAGCTCAGCATTGGGCTGCCCCGTCGGCCTAGGAAATGCTCAGCTGCTACCACTGGTGTCTTGGCCCCTGGAGTTAAGACATCAGCTTTGCCTGTGGGATGAAAACAAGGTGGCAATGGAGAGGTCATACGGCACTTTCCTGGCTCCACTCCCTGTCCCTCCCCTCTACCTCCTAGAACACTGCTGACATTTACCTCTATACATCCCATCCCACCATCCCTCTAGTCTTTCACTAGAGCTTTTCCAAACTGGGACAAGGCGTTTGTGTGCCTTCAGTAAAATCTGAAAACAGCACCATCTGGATCTGCTGAAGACTCTGATCCTTCATCATTAACACAAGGGATTTGACTTATCATAAAAGAAATACTACTGTGTCATGGAGGGGACAATTTCTTAGGATAAAATTATGTGCATTTATTTAAAAACAGTTACATTTCAAAAGCATTGTCCGTGGGTACTCCAGATCTTACATGATGGGCAGCTGCCTGTCCTGCAGGATTCCAGCTGTATTGGTGGCCTTTTATCTCTGTACCCTATGGACTGGCAGAGGTGCCTACCCCTACCTCCAAGCTTTCCACATTAGCCCTAAGCTTTATGTGTCGTTCCAGGAACTGCAATTTGAGGATACCTGGCACCCAACCCTTCTGAGACTACCCCTCTTCTGGCACCTTTCTAAGCACCTCCTTTTAGTTACCTGCTTTTTCTTTGCTGACAGCCTTTTTCCCCAAGTTCTTTGAGGGTTCAGGGATATCCCGTCCCTCAGGAGACAGACTGGGTGCTGTTTCACTGGGTGGGGGAGCATCATTGGAAGATCTCTTGTTTCTGCGACAGCTGCTGGACACGAGCAGGGCTGGGGAGGGTTCTGTGCCTGCAATTCACAACCAAGCCATCTCTTCATCCCAACAAACCTTCTTGTTCACACCCCTCCCCCCATCCATTCTTCACCCAGGGCAATCATTCTGTGACTACATGATGGGAAGCTGGGGAGGCTGGAGGTAGGGCAGGAGAGACACCACTCATTCCTGCCTGCTCAGGATGTCGTAGTAATCAAGGTTGCTCGCTACAGCATGAAGAAACTTAGTCCCTGGTTTCATGCTAGGGTTTCAGAAAGAACTCATCCTTGAGCAGGAGAGCATTCCAAACAGAGATGAGAGTCAAGTAAATCAGCCCTAAGGGTTGTGGGGGCCCAAGGTGGACCTTAGGGTAGAAATGATCTTAAGTGAAGGATGACTGAACAAGATGAATATCCCTCCGCCCTATATGATGCAAGGGCACTTTTTAGTCCCCAGGTAGACTCACACTGGATCTTGAAGTCTGGAGGTAATAATCGAATATTGGATACAGAGATGTGGCCTGTGTCACCATCATCAAACTCAACTACCACTGAATCTAGGTCTTCCTCTTCATCACTGGAGGCACCTGTAGGTAGTAGAGATCAGACGGTTAAGTCCTGTGGGCAGAGGCAAGAGATATTGTCCAAGAGTGATGCCAAAGTGTAAGCGCCAGTACCCCACATTATCAAGACAGCTCTCATCTCATCCTCATCCAGCCTTCAGTGAAAACCCATAGAGTTACTATCTCTCTAAGCATCTGTAGATGGTAAATACTAGATGGAAAAGCATATAAGAAAGGGGCGAGCTGGAGAGCTAGGGTGTGTCTGCGGGCCCTAGAGGTGAGACAGAGTGAGGCAAGGGGCTGCCCTGTGCAATCAGACAGGGATTGATGAAGGGAAAGGGCTCCCACAGGGGCTCTGACAAATGACACTGAGAAAATTCAGCTCCCAGATCACATTCGACCTTGGAGTTCCCCACCCCCAGCCCTGGGTAACTGATGGCTTTCATCTCTTCTCATTCCTAACAGCACTCTGTTCTCATTGCAATATTATTACCATTCATCATGCCCCTTTCCCTTCCAATGTACTCGCCAGATGCAGAGACCCATCCAGAGCACCATGCACACACACAGAATTCAGGTCTTCCACCCAGCTCTGCATAGACCCAACATGCTGATATCCACAAGGCTGAGGTCAAGCAGACGTAGCTGACGACATGCATGCCTCCCCCTCACCCCAGTGCCGCTTTCCATTCCCCCATGAAACTGAGACTTTCCTGATACCCCCAGCCCCATCCCCACATTCCCCAGTCCAGCAGGGAATGAATGGGTCACCCTAATGGAGAGCTAATTCACATTTAAATGTTTTCTCAATGGCAGCAAGATGAGGGCTCATTGGGTGATAATTACTCTTTCTGCTTAGCTCAGCAGCAGCAGGAGCCCCTCCCTGTGGCTGGTGCTCCTTACTCCACCTTTTTTATGGTGACATTCAGAGCAGATTCTATTATCTTGCTCCTGTATAAGCAGGAATGTGTCACTGCCAGCCAAGAAATTCCTTGACTCTCTCTCTTCTCAGGGCTAAAGCCTCAGCTCAGAATACTGCTAGGGGGACAGACTAAAGGCCATAGGTGTAGGTTAAAGAGGTGGGTGGGTGGCTGTTAGGATGTATAGTTAACGATGGGGAAATGTCATAAGGTTCTTTCATGGGAGGCAGAGGAGAGATGTTCAAGGAATACTGGAAGAGATGTGATATTGGGGAAACAGAGTTGAAGGGGGAGATGTTCTAGACAATAGGATATTGAGGTGCCATGTGGTAGATGAGTTCTACTCCTCACCTGGCAACAGCTAACTGTGACCTTGGGCAAGTCATTTCCTCTCTCCAAGCCTCAGTTTCCTCGTGTAAAATAAAGGCATTGGACTAGATTACTTCTAAGGTTCCCCTCAGCTCTAAAATTCTTTGACCGTATCCCCATGTCAACCTGCCTGTCTTTTCTGTCCAATACTAAAAGGAGAAGTGTCTTCGATTGGCATTTAACTATGGTTGCCCAGAGCATTAGTCACACTATTATTAACCACCCATGGTGGGAGTCGAGGGGGGAATAGAAGCAGGGGGCAAGAGGAAGGGGTGAGGAGAAGCAGAATCCACACTTCTCCCACCCCATGGACTTTCTCTTCTTGGCACCTGTATCCCTTCTCTCACCTTGGACCACATTGCCTGGGTATAGGCAGCGAGACTTTTGACTCCAGTAGGCACAGACTCGGGTGCCTGGTGGGAGGTAGCGACTTGATTGGGGTCGGATGTCAAGGACCTGCATGGAGACAAGGGTAGGGGGGAAGATAGATGAGCTGGCTTAGGAGAGATCCTGAGAAAGCATTTTGAGACAGGGCTTACATTTGGAGAGGCAGCAGGCAGGAAGTGTGGGGTCTCTAAAGAGACCAACCCAATGTGAGCTAAGATCACCCAAATGGATTTAAACTTCCCTATCACCTACCCTTGGGGAAGGAGCTAGGGAAGGGAAGTGTTGATATGTCAGGCCCTAGGCTAATCGGAAAGTTGAGATAAAGGGCTTCTTCCGGGAATAAACAAGAGGAAAAGTCCTTGCAGCCACAGGGACTCTGGCTGGGAGCTCTTCCTTCATTTTGACTTAGAGAGAGAGAGGACCTCTTGGGGATAACAGAAGGAGGGGCACAAGGCCTCCCCAGCAGAGGATAGGATAGCAGGGGAATATGTCCATTCATCTCAAAGTGGAAGGTTATCATTCAAGACAGAGAACTCACAGCTTCCTGTAACAGCTGCTCCAGGGAGTAGATCCTTTGTCTGTTTCCTCTCTCACCCTCAATCACGATACTGTAGCTGAAAAGCAGAGTTTGGAAGGAGCCAATGAAAAGAGGCCAGGAAAGGAGACCCTCCACTCACTTGAGGCTGCTCTGTCCTCACCAAGGTGTGAGTGAGTGAAGGTAGGGAAGGAGGAGAGGAGAAGGGCTGTTTTTTACCTGATCTAATGCAACACTGAAAAGTCACCCTGAGAGGCCCCATCCCAACCTCAGACATACTGCGGATGAGAGAAGACAGTGAGGTCCCACTGTCCTTTAGCTAAGAAGGAAGGGACCTACTTTCCTGGGTCCAGGAAAGATCAAACTGCTAGGTAGGTGGGCAAGAGGGAAAGGAGTTCCTCTTCTCTACTACAAGCACTAAATTTGGGGAAATAAGATCTGAATTCAAACTTCAGTTCTGCTGCTTAATTTAACCAGTGTGACTTGGAAGTCACTAAGTCTTCCTGGGCCTGTTTCGTCTTCTATAAAATGAGGGGGTTGGACAAGCTGGCCTCTACGATTCCTTCCACTTGTATCTCTATGACCACTGTTTCCAGTCCTCCTCAGTGGGGCAGCCTGGTTGTGCTCCATCTAGGGTCTCCTCTCCTATGTACCACTATCTTTTTCTGACATCATCCCTCCCCCCATCTATCTTCACAGCTCCCTTTTTGAGAGGGGGAGGGGCAGTGATCCTTACATGTCTGGAGGTTGTAGAGTTTTCACACTGCCAGCATACAGAAGGCTGTCCTCCTTGGGGATGAGCACGTGTAGGCCATCCTGGAGATCTTCTTTGTGGATGGTACATGACTGGACTGAAGGACAATGCAGGCCATGAATCATCCTTGCATCAGTTACCCACCACCCATCTCTCTTTAAGATTCAGGTCTCACAAATACAGATTCCCAAGAGAGGGGAACCCATCTAGGGTTGGAAGCTGTGTGGAGGTCTTAGGCAGCCCTTAAGAAGAAAGCTGGTGTGACCTTTAAGAAAACTTGGCAGTACAGTGAAGGCAATTGGATTGCTGTTGCACCCACCAAATTCCCATCTGGCCTGTAAACTTTTGGCCCCTAGAAGAGACCATAGGTTGTTCTGTGTGGATGAGGACCAGTTCTTGCCCCTCTCCCTATTCCTAGTCTATGACCCCCAACCATCCAAAACCACTCCTGCCTTTACCAAATTCCTACAAGCTGATACTACATGCATGGGGGTGGGGGGAGGGTCTTAGTCTGTGCTACTTAGCTGGAATGGATGAACTCACCATGAGCAATGCCCTGGTCTCCACTGAGAGTGCCGTTCTCTTCCTCTGAGAAGCTGCTGTTATCATCAAACTCGAAGTCATCCTCCACTGCAAAGCTCTCCAGCAGCCGGCTGACTGCCCGGCCCTTACCCTAAGAGGATGACAAGGTCAGACCCATGGATGCTTGACCTTTCTTCTCCTGGATGACCTAAAGGACATCTTCCCTGGTCTCCCCCATCCCCAATTCAGGACTTCTGAGGGTCCTGCTCAGACAAAATTTAAGAACAGTCTTATTCAACTTCTTTCTTGCACTATCTGTTCTTTTAGCAGGTTGTGGATGGAGAAAAGTGGAGGACTTCATATTTGGGGCTGGGATTGAGGAACGGATCTACTTTTGCATGCATAGCTGCTTGGGTCCCAAACCAACCTCACCTTGCCTCAGTTCCCAGGGACAAACTAGGATTGCTTCTTTCCCTTAGAAGCACTGAATTTATCTTCCCTCCAGTGGAAGAAATGAAAGAAGGTAGGAAAGAAGGAAAAAAGGAAGGAAGGAAAGCAGAGAAAGGAAAGTAGAGAAGGAAGGAAAGAAGGAAGAAAGAAAACAAGGAAGGGAAGAAGAGCCTACCTGCTTGCTGACAGCTTTACTTTTCACCTTGCCTAGCTTCTTGCCCTTGCTCAAGATGGTCTTGGCATTTCGGGGTGACAAGGCAATAGACAAGGCTCCATTCTTCCGCTGTTGGGGAAGACAAGACAGAGAAGAGATATCAGAGACTACTCTTTGAGGGTCCCTTGTTTGACTAGTGTCACATGTGGTTAGTTTTGTGTTAGCTGTGTTCCCATGGCCTTCCCGACTTACTGTGGGGCTAATAGGGTCTACCATGGAGGGCAGGTTGGCTCTGTCTTAATACAGAACAGACTGACAAGCTGAGAAGAGGGAAGGACATAGGCATAGCTAAGTGCCCTGATGGGGTGTGTGTGTAGAGGGAAAGGGGGTCTACTCTTTTACTGTCCCATCCCCATGCCTTGGTGAGCTGCAAAGCTCAGGGGTACAGTCTTAGCCTCTCAGACACAGTGACAGCCATCATTTTCCACTCTTTATTATCCTTCTGGAAACCCCCTGGATCCAATTCAGCCCTCTCACCCTCAGGGCTGACTGTAACACTTTGCTCTTCCTTGTGGCTTTCTTTAGTCGCTCACTGGCCAGCTTCCCACCCTCTTCCCGAGAAGAGAAGGCCCGGGCTTGGCTGAAGAGATCATCCCCACTGGGTGTAGTCCCAGGCTCCGGACGAAGGCTGTCTTTGGGCTTTGTTTTCAGTTTCTTCTTGCCCTCTCCATCACAGACTGCTGGCCTCCTGCGCACTGGGGCCCGCTCCAGTTTTCGAGTCTCAGCTCCAGGCTTTACTGCCCGCCTTTTAATTTTGACCTCACCCTCAGGGCTGGATATTCGGCAGGACCCTTGGGGGAAAAAAAACCGAGAGACAAAAATACTGAGAGTTACTGGAGGCTCTGGGTGCCAATATCTTGGTGTCCGAGAAGGTTGGAGCTAGCAGGGGTGAATGTAACTGGTGCCACTGTCCTGGGCGATGATTGTGAAAATGGCTGACAAAAGCCACGGCTAAAAATAGGCTCTGGATATGGGATGGCCCTCTGGGAGGCAGAGAAGGAGGGATACATGGGATACTATGGTGACAGAAGGAACAGAAAATATCAACAAAAAGTTATTTTTAAAAAAAGATTCTGCTGAGGCGCTGCCCTCTGAATGCTCCCTGGGCCCCTCTTATACCAGGCAGTCAAGCCATCAGCAACAGAGGCCGAGTATGGCAGGGGTGGTGGTGGCAGAGGGAGATATCCTCCACACCTCACTGGCATGTGCCCTCAGCATGAGGCCACAATTCGGTCGTGGGGGTGGGGTGGGGAGGAGGGCTGTCCTATCAGTGGTCACTCTTGCCTTTTCTCCATCTCTCACCCATCCTCTCATAGTTACCTAGCAAGCCCTGCCTCTCCTTCTTCTTCTTGGCTTTCTGGTTTGCTTCCATTTTCACCACTGAGGATGGGGAGGGTCCCAGCGTTGTAGGATTGATGCCTGTATGGAGAGGAGGGTTTAGGTCCTTGATTGGAGGTTCGTCTCCTAGAAGTCCCTCACAGTCCTCACTGTCATAGTCCTCATCCTGGATTCCCCCTGCAAGAAGAGAGGAGAAAATCCTTTTAGCTGGCCCTGGCCTAGGTTCTCAGATAACCTTCCCCTGAGTCTTCATACTCTGCCAATCACAGTCTCTCCTGGGGTTTCTGCCAAGGGGAGAGGCCTACTTTTTAGAACAGAGGTTCTTCACCTGTGGTCTGTAAGCTTTTTTTTTTTTTTTAATATTTTGATAAATGTATTTAAATATAATTGGTTTCTTTTACAATCCTACGTATTTTACTTTTATGCATTTAAAAACAGTATTGTGAGAAGGGTTTTTCCCACCTTTGTTTTGAAAATAAGCTTTGCCAGACTGCCAAAGGGGTCCATGACACAAAAAGTTAAGAACCCTTCCTCTGGAGCACCATGGCCTTGTCCTCAGCATTCAGGTCACCAGATTCTGAATGGCAGCATCATTAATGGGTATGGAATGAAGTCCTCTGTGAGCTGGGTGTGGGGAAGGAATTCAGGGGTGCTGTTCATCTCTTTGACATCTGTTCAAACCCTACTCCCACCTCGCTTTGTAAATTGTTTGGTTATTGGGAAGGGAGCACAGGAGGTTAAAAAGAGGATGGGGGGGGCAACAAAATAATGTGGGCCTGGAACCCCCAAGATGATTCATCCATGTCTCTGAGGGCCAAGCCACAGATGGAAGCTAGAAGGGACCTCAGAGATCATGGAATCATTGGGTAGATGAGGAAGCTCAGGACCAAAGAAATGGAGTGACCTGCTCTGTGTGGTTTGGGTGAATGGGGGTAAGGAGATAATGAATGGGGTTGACATCCATCATCTCTGGGGCAGTTATCAACCCATTCTACCTTACGTCCACGGAAGGCAATACGTATCATTTCAGTTTGTCTTCACAAGTCTGAGAGGCTGAGATCACCACCTCTTTGTGTGGCCTGGCCCCCCTATGGCATGCCCCTAGGGTGCAGAGCTTCCCAAATTCACTCAGCAAGCACCCTCCTGGGCGAGAGTTCCAATCTCATCCCACAGCCTAGCCAGCTGCTCCCAGGGAACACACCTCCTATCCAGAGTCCTTCCTGCTTCCTCTTCCCTCTTCCAGCCCTCAGAACTTTTCTTTGTTCTTCCCAATGAGAGGTTCTTGTCTCCCCACCTTTTGGGGGGGGTATGTGTGTGTGTGTGCGTGTGTGCGTGTGCGTGTGTGTGTGTAATAGGTCAGGGGAAGAAGGAAAGGGGGGAGTAAGGGAAAATGGGGAGGAAATATCTATTTGTTCAGTGTCATGTTTCTTGTGTGTGCATGTGTTGTTTTTCTGGGGCCTGATAACACATCCTGCAGGCTCCCAGGTCAAATCCTGGGCTGGAGATTCACAGGAAAAAAGCTAGGGCTATTTTAAAATCCATTTTCCAAGATGCTTTCCAGGGCCACTTGTTAGGCTTCTGGGATGGGAATAGCAAGAGGAGGGAGAGAGAGTCCTCACTGAGAACGACAAAGTCTGGTGTCCCAAAGGAGATTCCTGCTTTCCATCACCTCTTTGAGATCTCTTTCCCACTCACTGCCCCACTCCCGTGCTGATACCCTCATTTTAGTCACCCGGGTTAGCTGTCGAGGACAGCAACAGAGGACACATTAATCACATCTCTTTTAATGCTCTGCAGCCTCCCCAGCCATAATTCTGATTTTTCCACCACTCAAGGGTCCCTCTCTTCTCCCCCTTTTTTCTATCTTTCAGACACTCAGAGTGAGCCCAGAATGCTCTGCCAAACAGGTCCCACCTGAGTTTGGCAGCACAAGGTCCCTGTCCACCTCTCCCTTAAAGTGAAGACTGGGTCTGGGCTCGGATTACTTGCCTGCCTCAGTTCCCCCTACTGCTGTTGTGGGCTTGGCTGTGAACTTGGGGCTGTCCTTGCCATCGCAGTCTGGTTGTGGGTGCTTGGCTGCCAAGGCCACCTTGGTGCTCTTGGCTCGAGACAGCTTCTTTTGGATGCGTCCGCCAGGGTTGGCCTCTTTCCGCCGGAAGGGGCTGATGCCAGCTGGCAAACCTTTGTTCCTGACCTTCGGCTTCAGCTGGGCCACTTTGCTCTGGGATCCACTCTTTTTGCACCGAACCTTCTCCTGTGGAACAACCCATATAGGGAAACCATTCAGCGATTGGTCCTTGTTTGCATTTCAAGACCTATAATATGCTTGGCTGGTTTGGTGGAAGCCAGGGCATTCAGAGACAGAAATCTAGCTTGAAATCACTTTCCCCAAGCAGACCAGGCAAATTCCTGTGATGTTAGGCTATATTATTGGGGCTTGGGCTACTGGCTCAGTTCTCCTTTCCCCTTCCCTCTGGCAGAATTGCCCAGCTGTGGCAAATCTCACCAGAGGCTAAAAATGGGTGGGAGTAAAAGGAGTGGTACTCACTCATGTGAAGAGGGAAAGGCCAGACCTTGTCTCTCTGTTATTGGGAATACGGGATGAGGAAAAGATGTATGGATTTTTTTTCTCAGTTTCCCTTTAGCTGAGTTCCCTACTCAGAATGTGCCAACTCCACTGGAGTCTCACACCTCCAAGGAGCCAAGGCAAAGTCTGGGACTGGGTGGAAATGGTGCCGATCTGTTTAGGCCTTCCCGAATCTGACTGTGTCTGGTTCCCTGATGACAAGCTTAAGATTGGTGCTAGACCACTGTAATCCCATTTCCCCTGCCCTGGCCCATTCTAGATTCCACGTGGGTGGGCAGAGGGGCCAAGGACACCCAGAAAGTTGTGGGCACTGTGGCCACTCCAGTTTACCAAAGTGTCTGGCTAAAGCTGGCTTTTCTAAAGCAAAAGGAAAAAAGGGGGAGGGGGAAGGACACATTTCTGACACACTGAATTGCCTGTGGAGGGCAGTTTGGAGTTGCATTTTCAGATGGGGAAGGGGAAAGAAGAGAGAGAGGTCACTGAGATTGTGTGAGCACATGCAAGAGATCACTGGCTAGAGTGGCCTTGGGGAGACTGCAGGGAGTGTGGGACAAGAGGCTGGCTCTCTGTATGGCTGTGCTGGGGAGATGGGAAGAGGGAGGTTTTCAGTTCTCTGAATTTGTACCATGGAGTCCTTCTGGGTCCTCACATCTCTAATGATAAAATTTTTGCAAATGACTCATCCCATGAGTAAGACTAAGGATTTGTCACCTTGACCCTGCATCTTCTTACTACTCATATACTTAATTTGTGCTACAGGTGGGGGTCTTGCTTTACATACTAAATGTATCCCTGAGATGTTCTATGAAACTCACTTTCTGCAAATTAAACCCTATTTTAGGTGTCCTAGAGGAGTTTGCTTTTTCTGTAAGGCAACTCACTCAGGATCTCAGCCATATTATAAATCTGGATTTTCCTGTATTAGGTTTGTTTAAAGTGAAATATATAGGATCACAGATAGAGTTAGCTGGGAAGCCATCAATGAGGCAACTGAGGCACAGAAAGTTTAAATGACTTATCTACAAGTATTACTTTTTACTTTGGGGATCAAAGAATGCAGAGCCAGAAGGGCACTTAGAGATAATCTAAATCCAAAATTTCATTTTTCAGATTGGAAACTGAGGTTTAGAAAAGTTAAGTCAATGCTAAAGGCCAGAAAGGCAGTAACAGAGTAAGCATCCAAACTTGGGGCCTCTGTCTCCAAATCCAGTTCTTTCTCCCTCCCCTTTTCCTTCTCTCTCTTTCAGAGACTGGGTTCCCTATTTCACTCAGGCTAAATGTACAGCAGCCACTCAGACCCAACACTCCCCCTTCTCAAAGCACAGAAGTTTTGACTTGTGGTTCACTTTCCAACCTGTACTAGTTCCCACTTTCTGAGTTGGGCTAGAGGCCCAACCTCATTCTTTGGCAGCTGGGCATTACCATGTTGGACTTAATGGTTTTAGTCCTACTACAGCTCAGAACTCCTGAGCTCAAGCGATCTTCTGTCAACTACAAGTCTGCATCACTGTGTCCTACCAGTGACCTTCCCATAACACCACATATATGGATACTATTTCTCATTTTTTCATAGATCTAGAGATGGAAAAGACCTTAGAGGTTATCTAGTCCAACCCCTCATTTTATAGATGAGGAAACTGAGGCCTGTAAAGTGATTTGCCCTAGGTCACAAAAGTAGCTAAGTGGCAGAGAGAGGATTTGAACTGAGGTCCTATGACTCCTAATCCAGGACTCTTTCCAGGACAGTAGGCTGCTGTCAACTTGGAGGAATGTACTGTGTCTTGAATCTTCCTTTTGTAAACCTCACTGCCTCAGACAGTGCCCTGTATATTAAGGAGGTATTCAAATATTTGCTGAATGAATACATGAATGGCAAGTTTCTCAAGAAATACTTCTTTATTGCCTGCTGTGTTGCTTTCTTAAATAGCTTCAGTTTTTAAAAGTATATGATGTTTCTACAACTAATAATAAAAGTAATAACAGCTAACATTTATATAGCTCCCACTATGTGCCAGGTACTGTGCTAAATGCTTCACAATTATTATTTTTGCAACAACATTGTGAGGTAGGTGACATTAGTATCCCCATTTTACACCTGTGGAAACTGAGGCAAACAGAGGTTAAATGACTTGCCTAGGGTCACAAAGTTAGTAAATTTTTGAGTAAGTTTTTGAACTCAGGTCTTCCTGATTGCAGACCCACTGCTTTATCTTAGCTGCTCAAACTAGATTTTAAGCTCCCCAAGGGCAGGGACTGTACCTATGTATTTTACAACCCTTTACAACAAAAGAAGCCCTTTTTTCTGGAGAGATGCTATTTTTGATTCTCCAAACCTTTAGCCTAAGAGTAGGGCAAGGGTTACTGACAATATAATTGCTAAGAAAAGGGGGCAGACAAAGAAAAAGGAGATGGAAGGGCTGCTGCCAGCCTCCTACTCTCCTTCTGTGTGCACACCCATGAGTATGTGCATTGGGGGTGGTGTAGGTGGTGACAACATAGCTAGCTGGGAGCTTAGTCAAGGGAATGGTCAAGGTCCATAAGTTGCTGATGACTGGTTAACCTACTGCGGAGACCTGTCCTATAGGATATCTATACAAGGAAGATGTTCAGTACATAGCGCTCACTGACTAATTTAGGGATATTCAAGGACTGCTGCTCTCAAAGACACTCATTCCAGTATCTATTTATGGAATTTCAGGGATAGAGAAGAGTTAGCAACATACCCACAACTGGTAAGGGGTCCATGAACAATTTTAAAAAGTTTAACCCACAGCAATCATGCAAAATATTACAGATAGCAAGATGATAGAAAAGGGAAATGGGAACATGTTCCTTCCATGGCTGCCAAAGGGAGAAAATGATGGGAGTTGAATGGAGGGAATGAATGTGGAGAACAGACTTAGCAGGGATACAGGGTAAGGACTTACCTGGGAGTTGAGGCTGCTGTAGACTCCCTTATCTGATTTGCTTTTCTTCTTCTTGGGCTCCCCTTCACTCCGTAACTCAGCACACAGGATACTTAGGCTGGCCTTCACAGATCTGAGACATGGGGAGGAAGGAGAAAAGGAGAATCAAGTCCCACAGGAAGCGTCTTGCCTTGGTAGAAAGAGTACTGGAAGATGAGTCAGAAGACCCAATCAGGATTTCTAGTCTTGACCCTGCTACTGACAAGCTAATCAGAAGTAGCAAGGGCAAGTCATGGGCCTTCTCAGGGACTCAGTTTTCTCATCTGTAAAATGAGCAAGTTGGATTAGATGCTATCTAAGGTACCTTCCAGATTTAAAAGTTGATGCTTATATCCAATTCCATTAAAACCAAGGTCAACACCAGGGGCCATTATGGATGACTGGGCAAAGAACATGCTCACATAAATATCTACCAAGGATCAATGTAAGGGTCATGTGTGTGTATATACATATACACATACATGTATACACATATACACATACATGTATACACATAGGTGTATACACATATATAACACACACGTGTGTGTGTTAAGGTAAGCGTGGTACATGTAATGTATGGGTGGTAAAATATAAGGATGGTAAAACAGTCCGAGAGAGGGAGAGAGATATCATATGGGAGAAATAGGGGAATGGAAAGAGGGAGAAACTCTAGAGCAAAACGGGATGGAACAGAGATAGAAGGAAAAAGGAAACAAGAGGGGAAAGAAATGAAATTGAAAGACTGAGACACAGGCTATGAGAAAAGGAGAAAAGAAAACTCAAAGGAAGGAGAAAGAGTGGGAGGGATGAATAGTGAGACAGGATGCAAATATAAGAAAGAAAAGGGAAAGGGATCTCAGAGAGAGGAAAAGGAAGACCCATGAGAGATACAAAAAAGGGAGACTAGAGAAAAAGATGATACAGTCTTGCTGTCACCAAAAAAAATCAATCAGGGAAAAAAATGCAACATAGATTTAGCACTGAAATGAGAATAATAACTGATATATATGTATATACACATACATAAATATACACTTTATTATATATACACACATAAAGAGATATATTATACATGCATCCATACACACAGTTTACACAGTAAGAGAGGACTGTATATCTAGGTCTTCTCCAGCTCCCTGGAGATTAGCCACTCTTTTATCTCTGGCTATCCCAGACCACTGAACACAGAGCTTTGCACATAACAGAAGCTTACAAAATGTTGGTTGATTGTTGGATGAATATTTAAGGTTTCTGCTAAGACACATGGTCCTTTTAGGTGGGTCTTGGAAAGGAAGCCCTCCTGAAAACAGGTGAATGGCTCCCCATCTCATCTGCTTGTAAAAGTATTGCTAGAAATGAACTGTTTCCTTTAGACAGAGGTGATGAAGCTCCCAAACAGACCACCTGGATCCTCTGCAGATTACCATGGTGCCCCCATGCCAGTATACACTGAGTCTGGTCTCTGGAGATAGGCACTAGGATGACATGGCCAAGTATCTAGGGATGTTCTCCTTTAAGGGGACTGTCTAACTCATCACAGGAGGCTGAGCTCAGGTGGCAGTGGGTATATGTGAAAAGACAGAATGGACCCTTGGCCTCTAAAGATAGCTTCAGTTAGAATGGATGGACTCAAAATGCAGACAAGCATTTTTTTTTTCATTTCCTCTTTTGCTATTTTTTTTTTTTGGTGGTGGTGGTAGGGAACATGGGTAATGCAGAAATTTATTTTACATGTCTACTTGCAATAGAGTTTATATTCCTTGCTTTCTCTCTGGGTAGAGGAGGGAGTAGAAGGAGGGAGAGAATTTAGAATTAAAAAGAAAAGAATAAAAAAGTCTCTGTGCTTAAAAAAAAAGACAGCTTCATTTATAAAATGAACAGGGTAAGTAAATGATAACTAAGATCTCTTCTAGCTTACAGGTTCATAACCTTGGGTCTGTGACCTTTAAATTTTTTTTTTGATAGTCATATTTCAATAGAATTGATTTCTTTGTAATACGATAAAATTATTTTATGCATTTGAAAACCTTATTCTGAGAAGAGGTCCATAGGTTTCACCAGACTGCCAAGGGGTCCATGACACAACAAAGGTTAAGATCCCTTCTTCCAGCCCTAAATTGAATGTCCTTCTCTGTACAGCCACACACAGCCCAGAGCTGCTGGAGATGACCATTGGCTAAAGATTGGAGAGTTGGAGGGAATGGGAAGGTAGCTCCCCTTCTTTTCTCCCTTGATGACCTGATTAGATTCTATGCAGATGATTCCCAGATCCAGGCCCAGTCTCTCTCCTGAGCTCCCACTCTGGCATTTCTTTTTTTGACATTTCAAACTAGATGTCCTGCTGGCAAATCAAACTCAATATGTCCAAAACAGAAGTCATCACCTTTTCTTCCAAACTCAGCACTTTATGTCACCAGGTTCAGTAATTTGGTGTCACACTCAAGTCCTCACTTTTTCTCACCCCACATATCTAATCTGTCACCAAGTCTTTGTTTCTCCCTTCCTAGACTCTCACTGTTAGATCTCCTCTCTCCCCTCTCCTTTACAGTATTGGAATATAGCCTGTCTCACCTCTCTTCCCCCCTCCAGTATACCTTCTACACAGCTGCTGAAGTGATAAGCCCTTTGCAACCTGTTCCAAAAAATTTTTCTGGCCTTAATACACACTGCTCTCCCTTCACATATTCCATATGCAACCACTCTACCCTCACCTCTGCTTCTTCCACCCTAGTTTCTTTCAACACTCAGCTCAACACTCAGCTGCTAATATCCTCCTTAAAATCACCTTGTATCTATTTTGTATCTATTGTATATATAAATATATATACACACGCACATGTATAGGTTTCCCCTGATACAGATAAACTCCTTGAGGGTAGGGATTGTTTCACTCTGATTTTGTATCCCTGGCACCTAACTCAGTGCCTCACACATAGTGGGATATTTAATAAATGCTTAACGATGGATGGATTGATTCTGCAGGTTAATTTCTTCTAAGAGACACCAACTTTGATGACCTGGGAGAGTCATCAAGCCAGGAGCCAGAAGGACTGTCTTTCCTGGGAGCTGTAATCCAAGATCACAGAATTTCAGAGTTGGAAGGGACCTCAATGCCATCTGACCCAACATCGCCAGAAAGTGACCATCCATCCTTTGCCTAAAGATCTCTAGTGAAGGGCAATCTACTGTCTTCCAAGGCAACCCATTCTATTTTGGGAGAGCTCTAATTGGTGGGTGGTTTTTCTTTTGATTGAGCATAAATCTGTCTCTTTGTAGTATCCACCCATTGCTCTTGGCTCTGCCCTCTAGGGCTAGGAACAAGGCTAATCCCAGTTCTACATGAGAAGCCTTCAAATATTTGCTCCTGGTTCCTCCTCTGGACTCTCTCCAGGGATCAGGAGTGGGTCACTCACATTCCTCTGCCACATTCTCAGAGGGTTTGAGTTTTGGCTACTGCTACAGCTTCAGCTTGGGGGAGGGGCAGAAAGGGAGGACCTGTGTGCAAAGATCATGCCTGGGGAATTCTGGGTCCCCTAACCTTTATCTCTCATCCCTAGTCCTTAGTTCACTACCACTGAGTCACTGGAGAAAATTTTTCAATGGGTATTGAGCAGCCTGGAAGATGAAGGGCACGCCATCATCCTGCACATTTCAGACCAAGCTCCCATTTACCTCCCCACCCTTACAGCAGCGCCAGGCTGTCACATCCTCCCCTCATCCTGCTGCCCTCTGCTCAGGGGCTACATGGAAGAGGCACAAGAGCATGGTAGGCAGTAGTATTTTTAAAAAAAATACCAAACTTTGAAAGACTTGAGAGCTCTGATCAATGCAATGAAAAATCATGATGCCAGAGGTAGCTAAAGGTAAAGCACATTAGACATCTTCTGCCAGAAAAGTGACAGACTTCAAATGCAAAATGAGACATACATTTTTGAGCATCGCTAATGTGGGAATTTGTTTTGTCGGGCTGTGAATATGTTATGAAGGTTTGTTTTTTAAAATTTTTCAATGGGGGGGAGAAGGTAAGTGGGAAGGATAATTAATAAATTGGTGTAAATAAATGGGGAAATGTAATGTATTTTATGGCACATAACATGCATAACTAATAGGTTAAACATGTATGTTATAGATTAGGTGAGCGCTAGGGCTAGGTAGGTTTGTATTATACTTACCTACATAGAGCTGTCAACAGGAAAGCCTTGTGTAAATTTTTCAAAGCCAAGAAGTACCTAAAACTGTAGCTACTCTACATATACTGGGCACCATCTCTCCAGGTTTCAGATATAAGGGATACCACTTGACCCATCTACACTCTAAAGGAGATACTTTCAAAGAAAGTCAGCTCCTAAGGCTGGATTTCCAGGATCCAGGACTCTGGGTCTATCAGAGTGACTCACTTTCCTTGAAGGGTTATGAGATCACAGTCATTTGGTAAGCCTGGGACTTGGTCTGGCTTAGTTAGTGACCTGAACTGCCTACGCTGGCCACACATACTGTCACATTCAGGCAGCTTCATTGTCACACACCACTACTTAGGCTACTATTTCCAGGTTATAATTGGCCAAGGGTACCCAGACTTCTCCCAATCTTTTTAGCTTTCAAAGGGACCCAGGTGTCCATTTGCCTTTCCTGTGCTCTAGCTGGAAAGGTCCTTGCTTATGCTGGAGACCAGTGAACGGAAATGGCTAAATTCCACCATTGGGTCCTCCCTGTACGCTATAGGCAGATTCTAAACCTCTAACCTTGGAGCACAAACCTAAGTGGGATGTGCTCGGCAGAATGGGGCCTGAGTTTCCCTCTCTAATCTGGCTCCTTCCTCGATCCTTGGCCTCCTGAGCGGAGAAGAAACAATAGCCCTAGAGATTAAGGGGAAAGGCTGTTGCTAGGAGGAGGCTCCATCACTAGTGGAAGAGGAGGGGTGAGGCCCTTAGTAAACTGGAGTCCACTCTACACGACTGTATAGATTTCCTCCCACTCTGTCCCTCCTCCCTCTCTCTCTGTCTTGTCTATTTTTCTCTCTCACACCCACGTACACATGCCATTCACACACATGTACAACATGCACACACCACAGACATACACACAGACATACACCACACACATGCACATATATACACCATAAACTCATAGATCCACCAAACACACACACATACATGTGTGTGCACACACGTGCCTTAAAACTTGTAGATGCCAGAACTGAGGCAACAATCATAGGGTCACAGAACTAGGCTAACCACAGGGGTGGGGAGCCTGTGGCTTCAAGGCCATGTGCAGCCCTCTAGGTCCTCAAGTGTGGCTCTACACCTGAATCCAAACTTCACAGAACAAATCTCCTTAATAAAAGGATTTGTTCTGTAAAACTTGGACTCAGTTTAAAGGCCACACCCAAGGACCTAGAAGGCCACATGTGGCCTGGAGGCTGCAGGTTCCTCACCTCAGTAGGAAGTTACAACTCCCTCACTTTACCAAAGAGGAAACTGAGGGCCACAAAACCAGTAAGTGACAACATTTAAGATGAGGAGTTGCCTGAGGTCCCTCCAGTGACTGGGGAGGCAGAACAGAGAATATACTTCCTAAAACTCGTGGGGAAGGCTGGGGAGGGTGGAGAGGAGTGGAACAAGGACCCCCATCTCCCACCCCTCTCAGTGCCCTTTCTCAGTCACTAGAGAGCTAATGATTCACACTTTCTAAGCCCAGGTGGGACAGTGTCCCCCATAAATCATATAGGTTTCTAATCTGTAGTAGAAGTCATGGGCCACTTGATAGGGAGGGCAAGATCCTCTACCAGCAATGACAGTACATGCTGAAATCCCTGCCAGCAGGAGGTCAGTGGGTTCCTGACACCATCTAGGTCTAACCATAAACTTGATAAATCAGGAATGCTGGCTCTAGTACTTAACAAACACTATGCCAGGACCTGGTTTGCCTTTCCAGGACCATTCCAGTTTCCTATCCCTTCTACACTGGACATTATCCTCTGATGGAGGAGGGGTGAGGAGCCATCCCTATACTCCTCAAACCTCATGAAACCTATCCATTCATTTATTCACTTCCCATAATTCTTGTTTGGTTTCCCCTGTATCAAAGAGCTCCTCAATCTAGTCCATTTTCCATTTAGCTGTCAGAATGATTGTCCTAAAGGGCTGATCTGACCACGTTACCCCTCTATTCAGTAAACTGCAATGGCTCCCTATTATTTCTAGGATCCAATATAAAACCCTCTATTTACCTTTTAAAACCCTTCATAACCTGTTTCCTTTCTAACTTTCCATTTCTCTTACATTTTGCTCCTCTCCTTCATTATTATCTCCAGTTAATCCTGTATCTATCTTGTCTGTACGTAGTTGTTTACATGTTGCCACCCTCCTGATTAGACTTTGAGCTCCTTGAGAGCAGGGACTGCTTTTCCACTTTTCTTTGTATCTCAAGTACTTAGCACAGTAATAAATGCTTGTTGACGGATTGAGGGAACAAAAATGGCGCTTGTTCTCGCTTGTCAGTGAATATTTGAGGCTGGAGGGCCATATGAAGCTAACTCTAAGAACCATGGTCAAGGCACTGAAGAGGAGGGGACACCGCTACCTTTCCTGTCCTAAAGGTACATCTGCCTAGGTCACAATTGGCCAATCACACTCATACTGGAACAGAGAGGTATAGTGTCAAGTGGCTATACCAGTGGTTTCTCTGATAGCAGCAGGGAAAGTAGCCAACTCAGCTAATCAGTGCCCTGGGTTGTACTGTCCAAAGGCTTTGCTGCCTAACAGGTTCCATCTGGTTCCATCCCAATCCATCTTGAACCTCCTTCCCAGCTCAGGTTGGGAGACAGGCTCAGAATGGCAACTCCTGGACAAGCCTGAGTGGAAAGTACACAGCAGGCCTACGGTCCAAGTTGTACTTTCCCCTTTGGGGTCTAGCAGCAACCCCAAAGTGAGCATGAAGGATGGCTAGGAGGAGAAGCGAAGGTCCGTTGGACTGATATGCTCTCCGATCTTGGGCATGGGGAGGGGATTCGGGAGAAGCTGCTTCGGGACAGCTTTGAGAACATCCCCCAGCCACACTGGTAGAGCCCTGATGCAACCTGAAGCCAACACTAACTTCTCCCCCCTCCCTTCCTCTAACCTTCACTACATTTGCTAATGTTTTGTGACATAAAACCCAGAGATTAATTTTTTTTCTCTGTCTTAATTGAAGGAACCATTTAGTGCAGATTTAACTATTATTACCAAATCATCAGGATTGATGCAGTGCGCACACGCTCACTCCAATCATGTTTGGAAGAGCTCGGAGGATTTATGCAAATGGGCCTGCCGGGAGAGGCAATTTGTAGCAGAGAAGGACAATTATGCAGGGCCCGGGAGTGCGAGAATGACTGCGCCGGGCGGGTAATGGATAATAACAAAGCGCCAGAAGCAATGAACACCACTGCAGCGTGACCAACGGCTTTAGACAGCACAGATAAAGAGGCTTTTAGGCAACGCGGCCTCGCACTTCGGAGGGGGGAGGCCACGGGGGGGGGGGGGGGCGGGGATGTTGGCTCCAAAACTAGGTGATCAACATCTCAGTCCCCCCTGGTGCTGGTGCTGAGGCACCAACCAATAGGGGGAGCTGGATCCAGGGAGTTTAGTGACTGAACACTGAAGCTGAGAGAGGCAGTTCCATCATGCCAGCTCCCCACTGCTACCCCAACCAATGCCTCCGCTCGGGAGGAGAGGAGGCTGCCCTGTCTTGCCGGGCCACAGGGGGAAGCTGTCTGCTGGGGACCGAGCTGGGTGGGATGTGTTAGTTGCTATCCAAGAACGGGGACATGAAGGTATCTGCCTCTCCTGGGTACCCAGCAGAGAACCCCTCAACTAGCAGTTCTAATTCCAGATGAACCAATAGGCAGACACCACACACAGACCACTTAGAAGTACAGAGAGCTAAAGAGACCTTGCGTGAGCCAGAGTAACAACTCTGAGCAGTAGGAAAGGAGCAAGGCACACACTCATGCAGACACACATGGGCAGAGAGGTGGGGGGAGATGATCCAGAACAGGATGATGGATCAGTTCTGCTACACGCCAACCAAATAACCTGACTGGCCCAGAGGGCATGGACTGGCACAATGGCAAGCCCTCTGGGCAGACAGGCTTAAGGGATTCCCAGACTTTGCACCCATTCCCTCCTTCCTGTTTGAATGCTTCCCAGCAAGATCCCCTAGTGAGGACTCACTTGACTTTTTTACTGTCACACTTGGGAAGGTGGCTGCCCTGTCGGAGGGTTGGCAGGATGCCAGAATGCTTTCGTTTCCTTGGTCGCCCTGGCCCTCGCCGAGCTGGGCTCCTGGAGCGCTCATCTCTCCTGGATGGGAGGAAAAGAGTGCAGTGAGAGCTTTCTGGAACAATCTGCCTCTCGAAGCCAGAACTCTGACCTGTCCCAACAAACATATGAAACAGTTACTAGGTTCAGAATACTACAGCAGGAGCTAAAGAAGATACCAAGTTTAGCTAAGATGTGACCCCCCACCCTCATGGAGTCTGCAGCCTAATTTTAGAAGAAGACTCCAATTCAGCTACAATACACAATGTTACAAAAGTACACCAGAGAGTTACTTAACAAAGTGCAATGTGGCATGTGGGGATAGTCATTACCCACTAGGGGGAATCGGGAAAATTTATGGACAAAAGTACCTTTTGAGTTGGTTAAGCTTTAAAGGGTGGGTAGGAGTTTACTAGAAAGACATGGGAAAGGAGGACATTATAGACCTAAGGAAGAGAGAAAAGTTTAGGGCATTTTTGGGGGGGAGGGAGAAGTGTATAGTGCAGTTTGGCTAGAGCATATAACACGTGATGGGAACAATATGGAACAAGACCAGAAAGATAGCAGAGTGGGGGGGCGTGAGCCACATTTTGGGTGTACGAATGCCAAACAAAAGGAGTTTGAACTTAATTCAGCAGGCAATGAGGAATCATTGGAGATTCTTGAGTAGAAGAATGACATGCCCAGGTCTTTGCATGGAAGTGGTATGAAAGATGGATTATAAAATCCCAGTTTCCCATGACTGCCTTAATTCAGAACTCTGAGCAGGCCACTCAGCTGTGAGACTTGGGTTTTTGAAATAATCTGTTCCTTCCCTTCCGCATTTCCTATCACAGGTATCTAGAGAATAAAAGTTTATACCTTGAGAAAGAAGGCCACTTAAATAGAGTCACAGAACCATAGGGTTAGAAAGAACCTTTGAAATTGTTTTTACATGCAACTAGGAAAAAAGATATATAGACAATGGGGTACAGAAATCTATCTTGCCCTACAGGAAAGCAGAAGGGAAGGGGAGGGGGGGTGATAAAAGGGAGGGCAGACTGAAAGAACAGGTAGTCAGAATACATGCTGTCCTGGGGTGGGGAGGAGAGGGGAGATGGGGAGAAAATTTGAAATTCAAAATTTTGTGTAAGTGCATGTTCAAAACTGAAAATAAATAAATTTAAAAAAAAGAAGAACTTTTGAGGTCATCTTAATCTGATCTCCCCTGTATGGGAGGGATGGCCATCTACAACATCCCTGATGAATGTTCACCTAGCCTTTGCTTAACCACTTCTAGCCACAAGAAGCTCACTACCCTATAAAGCAGTCCATTATGCCGGAGGATACCTCTAATTTTTAGAAAGTTCTTAAAGAGAGAAGTTGGACTAGGTGACCCCTAAAGACTTTTCTAGTTCTTTCTAAGATCAAGGGCTCTTAACCTTGGATCCATGAACTTGTCTTTTAAAAATATTTTGGTAATTGTATTTCAACAAAATTGGTTTCCTTTGTAATTCTATGCTATTTTATTTAATGTACTCAAAAATACTAATATAAGAAGGGATCCAAAGGAGTCAAGGGCTCCAGTACTGGTCTAGTTTATGATTCTAGATAATCCTCTACTCCTTCTCTCTTTTCCAGTTCCTTCTATCCCATTCTCTCCTCATATTCCAGGTCCAATTTTATTCCTTGAAAGGCCCACCTCAGCCTCAGGCTTCCAACAGACTTACTCATGGTCATGCCGCCGCTGCAGCTTGGCCAATTCCCGCTGCTTCTCCTTGTACCGCCGCTGCAGGTCTACCAGCCGCATCCTCATCTCCACCTCCTTTGTGCCTAGCTGGTCAATGGCAGCTTTGAGAGGGCATACCTGGTGAACAGGAGCATGGGAACCTCTTAGTATAAAGAGGTATTGTAATACACCCATATTATATGTAATTGAGAGATAGGGAGACAAGAGTCAATCAGTTCTGGCCATAGGTAAGGTCTAGGGATCCATAGAAAAGTCTCTCAGGGTTTCTCCATGCTGGGTCTCTCAGGTGTGGTGAGGATATCCCCAAAGGAGGAGGACAACCTCCTTCCTGTTTAGGAAGGGGAGGGGAGAAAACTGATGGAAACTGTTCTTGGGATCATAGTGGACCTTCTTCATCAGTCCAAAACTTCCTTAGGGTCAAATCTTCTCTAGAATAAAGTCATGGGCTAGGACATCCCCCCTCCCACTGTCTCTCTTTTACAATTCCCCTGCCATGGGTTACCCAGGGAGATCTAGGAGAATCTTTTACTCACAGGTTTGGTTTTCGGGGTCCATGTGTATTTGCGTCGAAGGATTTGCATCCGGGGTGTAAGGGTGGAGCAGCAGGGACCAGGAACAGGGAGCCCAGCTGCAGGAGGTCCAGTCTCCAGGCTGGCAGCCTCCACTAGAGACCAGGCGGCAGCCAGGGTAGCCAGATGTTGCAGGTTGAAGTCCATCAAGTCTTCCTCTTCAACTGGATGGGAAGAAGGTTAATGATATGGGGGAAAGGAGGAATGAAGGAAAGGGGATAAAGCTAGAGCTGGAGAATAAAGAACTTTTCAGCCATGGGGAAGTGTCCCTAACTCCTTCTCTAACCTCTAAATGCTACTAGCTATGTGATCTCAGACAGGTTATTTAATCTCGTCGATTCTTAGTTTTCCCATCTATAAAATGGGGACAGTAATCCCCACTCACAGGAGTATTTCAAGGAGCAAATGAAATAATGTATTTAGAGTGTGTTACAAACATTTAAATGCTATATAAGCACCAGTTTTTGTTTTATCCCCTCCTTAATTTGAGAGGTACCTCATCACAAATGCCAGATTAGAGGGACAAGGTGTCTTTGAGTCATCGAAGCTCACTCCTTCACTCCTCATGAATGAAGGTCTGTATTTCACATGACCAGGTCATGCTCTGTCCCTCTGACACCAGGAAAGTCATTTAACCAGTTTGCCTCAGATTCCCCAACTGTAAAATGAGGATAGCATCAAGCACACTTTCCAAAGTTATCGTGAGGATCATATGAGATATCTGTAAACGGTTTAACACAGTATTTGGCACAGAGCAAACACTGAACAAATGCTATTCCCTTCCTCCCTCTTCTCGGTTCATTTTCCACCACAGAGGTAGTTATTTAAGCAGGCAACTCTGACTTGCCTTGAGTTTCAAAGCCTGGCCAATCAATGCTGAGGTGATCTCTTTCCCGCCTCCAAGGATTTGTCAAAAGCTGACCTATTACTAGAGAGGCAGGGAAGGCAAAGAGATGAAGCTGTAGCGAAGGAACACTGAGCCAAGAAAATGGGGAACCTGAACCTGGGACTACTAAAAAATGTATGTGCCTCCAAGAGCCTATTAATTAGCTGGATTTGATTTATTATTAATATTAATACTATCTGATATTTATAGAATTAATAACAGCACTTTAATATAGCACTTTAAGGTTTACAAAGCACTTTATAAATATTATTTCATTTTCTCCTTACAATAATCTTGGGAGACAGATGCTATTATCCCCATTTTACAGATAAGAAAACTGAGGCAGACAGAGGTTAAGTGACTTGCCCAAAGCCACGCAGCTAGTAAGTATTTCATGCTGGATTTGAACTTAGGTCTTCCTGATTCTAGGTCCACTACTCTAACCACTGCACCACTAGGCCATCTGCTAAGATAATCTAGAAACAGAGGGGTAGTGTGACATAAGATGGAGAGCCAGCTTCTAAGCTAGGAAGTTCTTGGTTCAGATCCTAATTCTGATGCGTATTGGCTGTGCGTGTGGTCAAATCATTTAACATCATTATTCTACACAATTTTCTTAAACCAGAAATTCTTGACCACTAGGGTCTGTGATAACTGTATTTCATGCTAACTGATTTCCTTTGTAATCTTAGCCATTATATTTTATGCATTTAAAAACATCATTCTGCAAAGGGGGATATAGGCTTTACCAGACGTGCAAAAAGATCCATGGCAAAGAAAGGGTTAAGAACTTTTGCTTTGAAACCCTACGTGAAGGAGTCAGGGATCCAGGAATGCTCTATAGAACAGATGGAGAGAAACTACAGATGTAGGTGAAATCACACATCTAGTCCCCATCTCCTTGGAGCTTACCAAGTAATTTACACCCATTATCTTGTATGATCCTCCCAACAATCTTATGAGGTAGGGAGTACCTATTATAACTATGCTCATTTTATAGAAGAGAAAACTTCAGGGCATGGAACGTAAGTGATTTTACTAGTAAGTGGTAGAGCTATGATGCCGATAGAGGTCTTCACCATTCTGTCATACCTGAGGTAGAGGGGAAGGGGTGGCAGGCAGGGAAGCCTGGGTAGAAAAAAAAGACTTGTTTGGTTCTCTTGAGATGTGTCAATATCAATAATACCTAATAATCTTGGAGCAGCTAGGTGATTCAGTGGATAGAGTACCGGCCCTGAAGTCAGAAGGACCTGAGTTCAAATCTGGCCTCAGATACTTACTGGCTGTGTGACCCTGGGCAAGTCACTTAAGCCCTAGTTATCTCAAAAAATACATAATCTCAATAACACACAGAAGGATATGTCCAGAGGGAGAGTGTGAGGACCCATGAATTCACTGATGTCAAGTCCCTAATACCACAGAACATTAAGCACCTGCCCCATGGCACTCCAAGCTGGGGCAAGTCCTTTGTCCATCCTTGAACACACTGTTAGTTTTAATCAACTAAGGTTTGAAGACCATGCCCTGTGTGTGTGTGTTCCCATGTGTGATGTTCTTCCCTCTGTCTTTCACAGAACACGTCACAAGCACTGCTTAGATATTTCAAGGATCTATGATTTCATCATAACGGGAGCTCCCTCGACCAAGGCAAACCACAATGCCTGCCTCTTAAGAGAGTCTTTAAAAAGTGGCTTTGGCCAAAAGATGGGTCACCTCATGTCTAACTTTTGATCACAGAATTAGAGTCATAAAGAGATTTAGAGGCCACTGAGTCGAATGCCTTTCCTTTTACAGATGAGGAAACTGAGGCACAAAGAAGTGGAATCTACAGCTTGGTATACTTGATTCCAAATCCATCCATCTTTCTACCTCATCAAGATGTCTGGGATTGAGAAACAAATGTCTGCTATGGAGAGTGGCGCATTTTTTGGTCATCAAAAATATGTGATTCATAAAATATATATTATATATATTTGGTTCATATACATACATACACACATATATGAATCAAAGTATATTTTTTACATTGTATCTCTTACAGCTGTCTCCTTTGCCTACCCATGGTCCTGATTTTTCCTTTTTCCAAAACTTCTTTCTCTGCCACTATCAACTTTTCCCCGAACTCTAAGTCCTTGGGCCAGGATGCTAGATGGTTTCTTTGTTGGATTCCTTTCCAATTCACCCTCAGTCAGGAAGTTGAAGAAATAGAGCAGAAACCCCCTTCCTAGCAGAGAACTCTGCTCTGCAGGGTTTGACCCCAGGTAGGGAGGTAGGTAGGACAAGTGGGTGAAGGACTAAGAGGTCCCTATCCAGTTCTGCTTTTCTGGGGAAAAGGGTCTACTGTGGGTCACTGCTATAGGCCCAGGGCAAGGGAATCTGGGCTCCTTCCTGTTCTTGTGGCAATGGGGGCCAAAAGCTTTACTAGCCTGACTCCTTGGTCCCTAGGTGTTTGCTGTTCCGGGGGCAGCCACAGCTGGATTCTGCCAACCACCATGTAAGCTGCAAAGGTGGTGGAGGGAGTGGGAACAAGGCTGTGGTCTTTTGCTAGGGGAGGGTTTAAATTCCCTGGTTTCATTCTTCTTACCCAGTCCACTGCTAACCTATTTAGAGACAAGATGCTACTTTTTCAGAGCCTTGGCCCCTTACAGGAGGCCAAGGAGGGGGCAGTAGAAAAGTGTTGAGATCCTGAGTCACTTAAACCTTCTCTTTACTGGATGAAGCCTCCACATCAAGCCCAAGAGGCTGGCAGTTCACAGTGGGTATGCTTAAGGCTCAAGAATGAGTTTTTGTTTTATACTTGGGGGACGGGGAGGCCCAGACATCCAGGGGTTAATAATAAAAACCAGGGTGGGCCTAGACCCAAACCACCCCCATCTCTTTCCACTCACACATCTGTTTGTTTCTAAAATACCAGGCAGTCCTTAAGCAGGGAGGGAGAAAGTTTGACAGGGATACTAAAGACCTCTACATAGGAGTTTGTGCCAGGCCATGGTGTTGACAGCCACCCCAGTACAGCCAGCCCATGGAAGGAGGCAGTCTGGGGTCAGAGAGGGGTAGTCTGGGGAGGTTCTGTAGGGATATAAATGATGGTGTGAGAAAAGATGGGAAGGATTGGCTGTGCCTTCCCAGGAATCCAGCCCTCCCCCTCCTGAGCTGTGAGAAGGCTATATAGATGGGATGGGGACAGTCCCTCCTGTCTCATTATTTATCATGGGAACTACACTGGGATCTCTCCCTCTCTCAAGACCATCTCCTCAACTTGAGAACTGCTCTAGTGATTGCAAGAATTTCTCTCTCTAATTTCAACTTGGATTTAGCACCACCTCACATCCAATAAACACTTCCGAGGTTAGATCTTCTCCCTTTGTCCTCACCTCACATATTTTATCTGTGTGTGTCCATCCTTCGTTGCCAAAGAAGACCACGCCATCACAGAAATGATGACATGACTTGCACTTAACTTTGTTCTGAGTGAAGGAGTGGTTTCATCTGCCTGACCCACAGAAGTCACTTAGCTCCTTATCGGGAAGAAGGGAGAAAGACTGTGAAAATGGAAGAATAGATTCTCCTCTGTCTGCAAATGGTTTAAAGTAGAGGAAGAAAAAGAAAGAAAGAAAGGAAGGAAGGAAGGAAGGAAGGAAGGAAGGAAGGAAGGAAGGAAGGAAGGAAGGAAGGAAGGAGAAAGGAAGAAATAAAGGAAGGAAAAAAGAAAGGAAGGAAGAAAAGGCCATGTATGGAGGCAGGAGGATGGCTTAATTGACTTTCTGTTGCCCCATCCAGCCTTAAGGTTATACTGATAAAACTGACTGGCGCTCTCTCTCTCTCTGTACTTCCAGGAAGGACTGGTGGGAGATAACCAGAAATAGGGAGAGGAAGCACCTGCAGGATGCTGAGGCCAGGAGGAGCTCATTCTTTAAGGGGAGGGAGGGAGGCTTAGTTCCTGGTGCCAATATTCACTCAGGCCCAATTCAGTTCTGATTCCTAATTCCAAAGCTTGGGGAAAAGGAGGGGCCAAGTTGAAAAATGGTACTTGAGTTCTAGGGCATAGGTTTCCAAACCTTGATATCCTGGGACAGGGTTTCCTGAATAAAAAGAGGAAATGTCTCAGGTACAGAGTGGTCAGTTGGCAAAGTGATGGGTCGGACTTCCAAAATTACATAGACCTCTGCATGATATATGTGTACACATATACATGTTCCCCAGAATAAATAAATATCTGCATCTCCACAACCTAGCTTCCTTCAAGCCTCAGTTAAAATACAGTGTGTCCCTCCAAGATCAGCTCCAATTTATCCTAACAACCTAGAAGGCTTCACTGGAGATGACGATGATAATTAGCATCTAAATAGTGCTTTAAGGTTTTGCAAAACACTTTACAAGTATTAATTCATTTTATCCTCACAATAACCTGGGAATTAGGTGCCATTATTATCCCCATTTTACAGTTGAAGAAACTGAGGCAGACAATGGTTAAGTGATTTGCCTAGGGTCACTTAGCTAGTAAGTGTCTGAGGCTGGAGTTGAATTCAGGTCTTCCTGATTCCAGGCCCAGTGCTTTATCCACTATGAAGGTTGGGAGATTAGGGGGAAAGAAGACTGCAGAAGCTATCTGACTAAACAGGTATGGCTCTTAGAACCATTTTAGGGCTCTGAAGTTGAGGCAATCCCAGAACGAACTACTGGTTTGCCCTAGACCTAGACGACAGTTTTAGAGCAGGATGTCCCCTAAGATCCCTTAACGGTCAACTTTTCTCATTTTACAGGTAAGGAAACAGAGGGCCAGGGAGTGTCCATGTGACTTGCTAAGGGCCACACAATGTTCAAAGTTAAATTTAAACCTAGGTCTTCCTGTCTTTCTGATTCCAAATATAGCATCCTACCTACTACACCATAAAGCTAAGTGAATATGCTTTTCCCGAAGCTGCCTGAATGTTTTGAAGACATTGGTTTGGAGTTGAGAATTTTTTTATGGGGGCTGATTGGGGGAATGTAAGGAGGGAGGTGCCTTGGAATGGACTGTGAAGGGGGAAGAAGAATCTGGCTCAGAGATTCAATCACTACCAACAAAGGGCAAAAAGAACAGAAGGCAGCAATTAAAATTCAACTCAAGCCATGGATTTCAATAAATTGGATTTGGGAGTGGAGAGGATGCCTAGTTTACCGGGCTGGTTTGTAAGGGGAAACTCTCTTCTGGGGAGGGAAGGTCTTTAATATTTCACATGCCAAGAGAAGGAGACACAAAGTCTTTCTCTCCCTTTCCTTACCCCTTCGTCACCCAGTCCTAAACACATTTTAAGGGATCAATCTGTCCTAAGTAGACAACTTCCCCTAAGCAGGCAAAGGGACTGAGAGTCGTTGAACGTCAATTAACTAATATTGTGGCAGAACAGTCCAAAATCAAGAATGGAAGAGTTGCCTGGGCCACCTTTCACACTGGTGAGTTTGTCTCAAGCTTCTCTCATACGGGCAGGAAATAGAAAATGGAGACATCTAACCTGAAAGTTAGATGAAAATAGGATTGGAGGTCTATATTGTGTAGTTGCACAGACAGATCAAAATCGGCAATCCTATGAAACACACAGGGGTGAAGGAAGGCAGTGAAAGCAAAGCTCTTATTATTCTGATTGTCCAACGATCCTCAGCCTGGTTATTAGCAAAGCTTTATCTTTTGCCTTTCAGAATATTGTATCAGACTCTCCTTTCCTATAAGGTCTTAGCTGCCAACTCTTGTGTGATCCTGACCATGGCCTGCCCCCTCACCCCCACCCTATGGTACTTAAACTCATTCTTTTTTCTTTTTACCACTTGAAATATTTTTTCTTTAACCTGGAAGCTCTGAATTTTGGAGTTTTTCTAGTTTTCACTGGAGGGTTTCTTTTAGGAAGTGACTAAGGATTTCTTTCTATTTTTTTTACTTTACCCTTGGGTTATAATAGATCTGTACAGTTTTTGTTTATGATTTCTTGAAACATGGTATACAGACATTTTGGAGGAAGGGAAGGAATCATGATTTTCAGATGTCCTGATAATTCTTGATTATATCTCCTTGATGTGTTTTCCAGACTAGATTAGTACACATCATATTTTCTTTTTTTTTCAGTCTTCTGATTTTTGTTTTGATATCTTCTCTTGTCTCAGGACTTGCTTCCACTTGGTCTATTCTAATTTTCAAGTTCCTTCAAATTCTTGGGTAAAGCAAAGTTTTGCTCTTCTGTGCTATTAATTCTCCTTTCCGTTACATTTTCTACCTCTTCTTCATTTCTTCCAGGTACTCCTGTGGTACCTGTGGCAAGGTCATTTTTGCCTCTGAGCTTCTACCTGGACTTGTAGTGGAGTTACATTCTCTGTCTGGGTTCACCTCTTAAATTCCTCACAATTTATAGTATTTCTTCACTGGGTTTGGCATTTTCTTCTGTTTACTCGTATCTACAGTTCTAGACTGGGGCTTTGTGCCTGGGTCAGTCTACTCCCTCCCTTCAATCCTCTTGGATTCTTAGTTCTGGATGGAGGGCCTAGTGGTTCTGCCCTCTTTCCTAATTCCTGGGTTTGGACTTTGTCTCCTGGCATCTTGACTTAAGTTCTGGTCTTGGATCCTTGGATCTTCTATCTTCTTTTTTGTATAGTTCCATACCTGAAGTTAGTTCCAGCCCTTGCTGTGACCCTGACAGACTACACCTAGATGTTATTGACTACACTGGTAGCAGACCTCCTGCAAGACCCCAATTGTTCTGTTTTGGGGGAAATGTCCTCATCTTTTCTCTTGTCATGGGCTTGACAATGAGCTGCCTGGGTGCTGGGCTGCCCCTATCTTCTGCTATGATTCAGGAATGGGCTATATGGTCTCTGGGTTGTGTTCCCAAAACAACCTGTGTGCTGCTGTGAGGCAGCTAGGAGGCATAATGGTTAGCTATTATTGCTAGTCTAGCCCTATCTCCATTTGTGGATCCCAGCTACCTCCATGCTATGCCTCCCACCTACTCTCTCTTGGCTCCGCTCAGAGCCTCTGCAGATTTCTAGCAGCATACTTGGGTAACTTTCATTGTTGTTCTTTATGGTGCATTTTTTAAAAATTATTTTAGTTGTTTTCAGTTTTCTACAATCACTTCCATATATCTTAGATTTTTCCCTCTTCCTCCCTGAGACGGCATGCAATCTTATATAGGTTCTACATTCTTAATAAATACATTTTCATTTATGGTGCATTTTTAAGAGCTTTCATGGAGGTGTTTGTAGAAGATCTGGGCTCCTCTAAATCCTAACATACCACCATCTTAGCCAGAAATCTCCAGGTGACTTTAAGTGATTAAGAACATTTCCAAAGATTATCATTCTGCAGTCCCACATCCTAAACTGCACAGGCAGCTAGTTGGTATACTGGAGAGAACGCTGGAGCAGGAGTCAAAAAGACCCAAGTTCAAATCCAGCCTTAGACACTTTCTAGCTATTTGACCCTGAGCAAGTCAATTAACCTCTCCTGCCTCAGTTTCCTTATCTGTAATATGAGGATAATAACAGCATCTTCCTCCCAGGGTTACTGTGAAGATCCAAAGAGATAATATTGGTAAAATACTTTGTAAACCTTAAAGCACAATACAAATCCTAATTACATTGGCAGAGAGCAACACTTTTCCTCCAAGTCCAGAGAGAAAAGTACTTGGCCTATGACAGAATGGAGATTCAGCTTCTGGAATCTCAGTTTCAATCCAGCTGTCCCTAGCATGAACCTAAGTAGCCTCCTGAGTGAAAGATGTAGTTTCCATTTCGTTGGGTGAAAATCTGGTGTGTGTCACCTTTGGGCAGTAGGGCTGGCTAGAAGGAAATGAAGACCAACCAAAGGATGAGGAGGAGAAACTGTGGGCACAGCGCTTGCCCAGCCTCCATCCTTTGCATCTAATCACTCTGTTGCCCTTGGCTCCTGCCTTCTACTTTTCCTTTCTGCAAAGCTTTCTGCGCACTAGAGAAAAATCACCTCGTGATTGTATCAGATTTCCTAATGAATATCTAAACATGTTGTCACTGAATCTATAATCAGGGAGAGAACTCTAGATCCACAGAACTCTCTAGATACGGTCTGGCAGACTGACCCAGGAAGAATGTGTCTCTGTACCTGCCCCTGTGCCTACTGAAGAGACTGCTGGGCTCCTATGGTTGCTCCTGTCACTGAAGCATGGGGCCACAGCTGGAGCTAGGGCAAGCAAGTGTAGAGGGGAAGGAGGAGTCAATCTCAAAGAAGCGATTCTCAGCATCCCGCCCCCCGCCCCCACCCCAGGCTGTAACAGCTTCAAATGTACTCCTCTGTGGATCCTGGGATCTAGCAACGCAGACACATGCTAAGGGCACATGCATGACACACAAAGTCCTATGATATGTGAGGCATGGACATAAAAGTACTTCAGCTGGCTCACACCACTAGGCTGCCTACCTTTGGAAAAAACACACAGAATGTTCACATGGGTTCATGCATGCACACAGATACATGATTTCAATAAATATATTGGTAGCCTTCTGTAACTCAGGTACTTTGTATAATGAGATGAGAGAATCAAAGATTTAGAGCTACAAGAGAGGGTAAAGGTCATCATTTTAGAGGCCCCAAAAGGTGAAGGCAATGTTACTCTATGATAGCAATAGAGGAAGGATTTGAACCCAGGCCCTCTAAGCCCAAATCCAGTGCTTTCTTTGGAAAGCCTCTAATCTCATACACGCTGGGAAGAGGTGAAGAGCCTCCATGTCAAACATTCGTTCCACCCTCTGCATACACTCCTGCAGTCACTTGCCCTAGGGCTTGTCTAGACAGCATATATCCCTACCACCCACTGTGGGCAGCTTTGGGGCCCCATACACCCGAGTTCTCCTTCCTATCTCCCAGGAGGGGCCATCCCACTCAGCTTCTCCAAGGGATGGAATGGGGAGGATGCTGCTAGTGGGCAGGTCCGGAAGAAACAGATTAATGGGAGAACTAGAATGCTAGGAATTCCCTAGGGAGACTAATCCACCAAGGGAATCTCTCTTCTCTCCAGCCACACAACCCACCATCTCAGCAGCTGTCTCTGTCCTAAGCAAAGGAGAGGAAGAATGGGAATGGGGGTGGAGGGTGGGGGAGGTATCTAGCCTCCTAGTTTGCAGGGATCTAGAAGGTTCATGAGGTTGACAGCCTTGGTTCCTTTCCCCAGGACCTTCTCCAGGCCTGACACAGCCCTCTCCCTGCAGGTGGGTGGCTCTGACACCCTCCCTTTCTCCTTCACCCTCCCTCCCTGGCCTTGACTGCAGCTCCATCCAACGGCCAAGGCAGGCTGCAGCCAGAGGAGAGGGAGTGACATACAGGCCTTTAGGGAAATTAACTTTACAAGAACATTCGCTTTATCTCAGCCCTACACAAAGACTCTGAAGAATGTTGGCAGCCAGTGCTGGCTGGCGGGTTTTATGTGTTGGGAAAACAAATGCAGGCTGAGCCATGAGGATTGGGCTATTTTCTTTCTATAAATATCAATGAAACGTAATATGTGGACTTGGGAGGTGTGATTCTCTACCCCACCCCCTACCCCCAAACAGGCGAGGGTAAAGGACTGTGAGGATGGGTTTCCTCTGGTGTCTCATTCCAGGTGCCTGGAGGAAGTGTGTGTGTGTGTGTGTGTGTGTGTGTGTGTGTGTGTGTGTGTGTGTGTGTGTGTGTGTGCGCGTGTGTGTGTGTAGATGTGTGTGTGTCTGTGTCTGCGTGTGTGTGTCTGTGTCTTCTGTGTGTGTTTAGGGAAGGGAGTGGTATCTGTCAAGAGTCGGCACCAGCCCTTCCTCCCCATCAACTGTACCATCTGGAGAAAGTTGGGGTCATTTGGTTACTTAACCCTCTCCTCTGGGGAAGGAGGGGCTCCTCCTTCCACCCCTTGAACTCTCCCTAAAGGACTGTTTTAAATCCTAGGATCCTGAGCTCCATCAGCACTACAGACATCTAACTGAAAAGCAGGAGGAAGGATGTGCTGAGAAATAAGTCCAGGGAATTAAGTAGAGCTTGCTAAGGCAGGGGATGTGCCCGTGGCTAAGTGCTCGGTAGAGAACAAGCTTCTCTCCCCATACTTGGAATCTGCTCATCCCAAAAGATTTGGGTACAAAGAAAGAGTAGCTCCTTACAACCACAGCTTATTAATGAGGGCAGGTCAAAGAGGGTAGGGTGGGGACCTTTCTGCCATAAAAAGACTCCCTTGGGCCAACATCTCTGGGCAGTCAGCTAGGGTCAGATGGGATGGGTAAGGAGAAAGGATGGTGCCTGAAGATGTCCCCAACCCCGTGGAAGCCCCTAAAGATATCCTTATCCAGCCCTTAATCCCAAAAGGAGAGAGATGGAATAGAGAAACTTGCCCTGATGTTGCCAAGGGCAAAAGGTAGCCAGCCTTTCTTCAGATTCCGTGTGTGTGTGTCTCTATGTGTGTGTGTCTGTGTGTGTGTGTGTATGTGAATTCGAATCAGAGGTTTGGAGTTCAAATCCTGGCTGCTACTAAGTAAGGCTGGGCAAATCAACTCACTTTCTGGACCTCATTTCTTCATATGTAAAATTAGAGGACCAGACTAATCTCTAAGGTCACTTTCTGCTCCAAAGCCTATGAGCCTAGTTTGTTGGCTATAGGTTTAACTGGGTTCAAAAGGAACCTCCTACAAGCCTGCTTCACCTGAGACATCACAAAGAGGTGGTAGGAAGGTGAGTCCCAGACTCGAAGGTCCGTGATGCAACATGAAAGAGGATTAAATAGAAAGGAGTAAAGGAAGAGCCCAGAGCACTTACCTTCCGAGACTTGTTCACACTTCTGCCTCTGGAACTCCAGGTCCGCCAGTTCACTAAGAAGGGCGATGCCATGAATTCCTGAGTTACCCTGAAGGGCAGGAGCATTTGGAAGCTGTGGTGGGGCAGAAGGCTGAGTGCTAGGTGGGCTCAGTGAGGGGAGGTCTCCTAGGTCAATGGTGGCTGCTACCAAGGCATCCAGACCTGGTAAGGACTTGGGCAGGTGGTCTCCCTCCTGAATCATGTCCCAGGCCTCCTCTCCTTCTTCTTCCTCCTCTTCTCTTTCTTCCTCCTCTCCTTCCTCTTCTTCCTCCTCCTGTGGGTCAGGCCCCTCCCCCACCTCTTCCTCTCCTAGAGGACGTGGGCTTAGTGCTCCCTCCTCAGAGGCCTTGGGGGAGGACCTTGCCAGCAGCCCTTTGTCATCCCCTTCCTCAGTCCTCTCCTCTTCCGCCCCTTCCTGAGTAGAATCTATGCAGCTCCTTGTCTCAGGGCCTCCTCCTTCCATGAGGGAAGCATAGGGGAGTTCCTGAAGCTCCCCCAAACCACTGGAAGCAGCTGCCTCACTGGAGGGCCCTAGCTCCATGGGGTGTGGATGCCCATGAGTATGTGACTGGCACTCCAGCTCCAGGGCCCTTGGCTCGGGACCCTCCACCTGGCCACCTGCTCCCTCTACCAGGTTGGCCTCATCCAGAGCACTGGGATCACAGTGAGGCCCTTCTGAGGGTGGAAATGTCCTGGACTGCTCAGGTTCGGCTGCAGTGGAGACAGTTTGCATAGTTTCAGGGTCTGCGGGATCAGCCGAGTGCATGTCATGGGGTAGGGGGGAGGAATAGCCCATGCTGACTGCAGGGTAGGTGTATCCTGGGGGCAGGTCTGTGTGTGAGAGAGAGAGACACGAAGCTAATAAGACCAGTGAATAGACTGTGGACACTAAGGGCTCAGCCCTGAGCCCCACTGCGGAGGGCATTCCCAACGCAGTTCTCTAGGAACTAAACATCAATTGATAGCTGCAGCTCCCTAACCTGTACTAGTAAATATTCTAAATGAAAAGGATAGCAGTAAACCCAGACTTTTTGGACCAGGAAAGACTGACTGATCCTAGCCTTTCCTCTTTTCTTCCCTCAGCCCCCAGCCACTCCCAGGCCCTGGAACACTAGACCTAGACAAATGGGGACTATAAGGCTAAGCTGGGAGGTAGGACCCTAGGCTCAGCTTCTAGGACTCAGTGACTCTTATTCAAAGGGCAAGTGCATCAGCTTCTGTAATGAATAAGGATATGGTGACTACCTACCTCCCCATAATAAGGAGTCTGAGATACATTCTGTGGTTTAGGAGGAGGGATAAGGAATACTCAGGGTGTCAGAGGTTGAGAAGATGGAGGTTCATGCTGAAACAACTCTGACATTCCCTCCAACCCCAAATCCAAATTGTTTTCCCCTCTAGCCTGGAGTCCTGTCCCTACTGCTTGCTATGTCCCCACCTCACGGATATATGTACGCCCTTTGGTCTGTCTGAAGGACAGACTAACCAGAGAAGGGAGATTTTTTTTAAAGCCATGATGCTTGAATCAGGGCTTTCCCTGAACCAGAACGAGCCGGCTGCATGTCGGAGGCATTACGCCCCATTAACTGTAATAAAAAAAAAAAAAAACCTTAAAAAAAAAACAAAAACCCTGTTGGCTCTGTCTCCTTATTGTGAAACTGGGACCGGTTTTATGTTCGCCACACGGATTTCCAATGTAAACACTCAGCCTAATTCAGAGAGAATTAAATAGCCTTGTCGGGGAGCTGGCACTGAGAGCTGGCTGGCGTGGCTGGTACTGGCACTCAGGAAGAGGTGGCTTCTGTGGCAAAGGGGGGTGGTGGGCAGGCGGGAGGTGAGACTAGGGCCCTGGCCGGGGTCTCCAACAGGAGCTATAATAACTTTCCTTCCTCTCAGGTTAATTTCCTCAACATCCCCATCCTCTTCTCTCTTTTTTCCCCCATCCCTTGCTGCTCTGTGACCACAAAAGTCCAGAGTGTTAGTGGCCAGAAATGACCCCCATCCTCTTGTCTCCTTCACCTCCAAAGTTTCTCTGCTCAGCAGTCACACATTATTGCTTCTAAGCTCTCTCTGCTTAGCAAATGGCCCTGAATGGATAAATGGTACTGACATTCCCTTCCATTCCTCTGCCCAGGGATTGGGGAAGGAAATAGCTAGGACCTTGCCCATCCCCCTACTGATCACCTCAGCCTGTGGCCTAAGAAGATGCGAGTGGGGGAAGGGAAGAAGAGGGATTTTTCCAGACATCCAGCCTTATCAGGGATGGAGTACATGGGCCAGCATGTCTTGTGAGAAAGAAGATATCTAAGAAAAGAAGCAAGAAGTAGGCCCTTCCTCTAGAAGATGGTTGTCTTCCAAAAGCTTCATTTGGGCCAGGACCTTGCTCTCCTTAAAGCAGACTCAGTAAGCTTGGGAAGTCATTCAGGTTAGTGGTTCACATTATGCAGAACTACTTCTGCCCCTCTGTCCTCCTAGGATGGGAGAGGTTAGCTTCCTTTCAAATATTCTCCTTCCAGTCAGTCATAGTACCATAGATTTGGAGCTGGAAAGTCACCTTAGAGAACTCATCTAGCCTGACCCTTTCCCTTCATAGATAAGAAAACCGAGGGTAGGAAAACTGGGTAAGGTTACATGGCAGACAGTAAATGGCAGAGTCAGTATCTGGCCCCACATTCTTTGATTCTAAATCCAGCATGCTTTCCATACCCCCCAGGAAGTCCCCCATAAGTCTTACCTGGTTCTAGAGATTTGGGATAGTCTTGTGGGGGCTGGCCCTCTCCTCTCTTGTCCTCAACTTCGGTACCCTTAGAGCTCTGAGCAGGGCCAGGACTGGTGGCTGGGGAGTGGGGCGCCACAGCAGAGCTGGCAGTGGGGCAGAGGGGTAAAGTGCACGGGGCAGTGGAGAGTGGCGTGGTGCATTTGGAGGGGTGCCGCAGGGCAGGAGAATGGCAGCAAGGTGAAAGTTTGGCAGGGCATGGAGCAGCAGCCGGTGAAGAGGCGCCCTTGGATAGGGGGGTTAAGGCAACTGGTTTATGAGAGGACTTGAGGGTCTTCTCGGGGACTGCTTCTTCAAACTCTGCATGGTAATCCTCAGGCTTCCTCTGGGAAAGTGGAGACAGAGCATGGTTACCCCCATCACGATGACCAGATAATGGCAAAGGGGACCACCTCGGGAACTCTAGGTATGAGGGACAGGGAACAGGGCCTTTAGCATGGTCGTGAGAATGGGGATCCTACGGAACAGGACAGGGTGCTGCAAGGTGATAAGATGAGAGATAGAGAGGAAATCTAAACCCTAAAGGCTCTTGACAAGGTGATGGGTCCTCCAGAAGGGCTGGACAAGAGTCTGCTAGCCCCTGGGGAGATGGAGATGTTTGGCTTGGATGAGAACATCACCACTATGGCAGGATGACAGGTCCTTTGTGGACAACAGAAGAGGGAGAAGACTGTGCCCATAAGGAACTGGAGGGAAAGGAAAGGGGTGTCTCACTGGTACCTGAAGCTGGGATTTCCGCTGCATTTCTAGTGCCTGGGCTGCTCTTTGCTGCTGTTGGAGGGCATAGAGCTCTTGCTGCCGTAGAAACTGGGAGCGGGAATAGACGGGAAGCTGACTGGGGTGCTGCATATGGGAGGCAGGCCCTCGACCTGGGTACATGGGTGGCCACAATGAAGCCTGGTCCATGACGTCAGCTGCAAGAGGTGTGGACAAGAAGGGAGACCAAAGTCACAGAAGACATTAGACAGGTGGTATGGGGGTGAGCTATGCTTCAAATGGGGCCCCCATCTCAGCCCACCCCTAATTCCTAAATCCATCCACTCTGACAGGTTAGACTGTCCAGGAGCAAAATGGCTCTTCCCAGGTGGGATCCAAAGTGCTTTATGACGTTAGGTTTCCCACCTCCCTTCTTCTTGTCTTTTGTCCAATCTCCCCTCTTCCCTTCTGACTTCCATTTTATTTATTAAGTGACAAATACATCCTGAGCTAGGCACTGGGGACATAGGACAAAAATGAGATAAACCCTACTCTCTTGAAGAGTTTACATTCCGATGGGGATGGAGGTAAAGAAGAATGATTTTCTTTCTGCCCTTTCCAATTCCCCATCCTTCTCTCCTCCACCTTCCCTTTTCTCCTATCTCCCCTTATTCTTTCCCTTCCTCTTCTTCTTTCCTTGTCTTCTCCCTTCTGTCATCCTTTACTGCTCTCCCCTCTCCCTTCTTCTCCACCCCCTTCCTTTTCATTTCTGTCCCTCTTTTGTGTCTCTCCATCTCAGCCCTCATTATCTCCTTCTCTTTTTCCCTCGTTCCAGATGGGGCTGGATTTGGGAGAAGGCTTGGATCAGAATGGTTTTGAGTAGGAACTGGCAAGAAACCCGGTCTGGTGCTTCCTGGGCCTCAGGCCCTTTCCCCCAAAAGGGGATGGCAACAGAATCCTCCCCAGGTCCCTAGGCTTTCCCTTACCAAGTGAATGGGGAGCAGCATGGGGTGTAGGCTCGGTGGGCAAGATGACCAGCTGGGCAGGGGGGTCCTGGGACAGGGGAAACATGGACTGCATTGTGCTGGGCATGGTGGCTGGGAAGCCAGGTGGCAGGTTCTGGTGGAGAGCCGGGTGGCCAAGCCCTGCAGAAGAGCAGGTACACAGTGGTCAGTGCAAAATGGTGGAAGCAGAGGGTACCACTGGCTTTAATGGGAAGCAGGCAGCACTAAGGCTGGCATGCTAAAAAGCCAGGGCTAAGAAAATATCATGACAACCAGAGCTGCTGGCTACATTGCCTGTGGAGTTGGACAACCCTGGAGCCTGTGCCTGGGGGTCCATTTTGTTGGGTTCCATGATGCCAATGGGAGGCACTCTTCTAGAGGTCTGGAGGTCAAACTAGAGTTCTGCACCAAAGGAAAGGATCCTGCTGGTTCTCAGCTTCCCTCTGGGGTCTCCGTCTAAGCCCAGTAGAGGCAGGGGCCTACCCGGAGAGCAGGAAGTACTGGCAAACTTACATGAAGTCACACAGGAGAGGAATAGATAGATGGCAACCCCAGAAAGCAAGAGGACACAGAGCCAAGGGCCCATGGAGGACCCCAAGTGGTTTGTCCTTTTTTTTTTAGGAGGCAAAGAGCAATAGCAGCCTAATCACCTTGGACATTTTGCTTACCAGAAGTATTACCTAGCTCAAAAATAGACCAAAGACCAGTAAAATATTTTTATGATCCACAATGGATGTTTTTACATTCTGCAAGCTCAGGAGAGAAGCTTCCAGTGGCTTTGGGAGTGGGAGCCAGAGAGAAGAAGCAGACCAGAATGGGAGACAGAGGAGGTAGGGAGAATTAGGTTTTTATTTATAAATTTTAAAAAAGCATGGATCTTTGATATCAAAAGTTTTGTGGGCCAGAAAAAAAAATTTGAAAAAGGCAAATGCTGCAAAACACTGGCCTAAAGACAGCGTCCTGGAGAATTACCCAGCCTGCTTTGGGGAAATTGTCTAGTAAGGGACAAGCTAGCAAGAGATATGTAAGAAGGACAAGGGCTTTGGGCAGGAGTGTTGGGCACCCAGAGCCCAGTGATTCTAATCACCATCTGGGCACCAGAAGAAGGAAAAGCCAATGAGCTATCTCAATCCCACTTCTCCCATCTCCTGTGTCCATCCCCATCTTACTCCTGAATACTGACCGTAGGAATGTCCTCCCATCCAAATGGAGGGACTGCGGGTTCGGGGCAGCCAGGGGGGGTGAGCTGGATGGGCGTGGGTGGTAGGATCACCCCCAAGCTGGCTAGTTTGCAGAGATGATCCTCCAGCAATCATGAGGTGGGAGGTCACATCTCCAGGGCAGCCACTGGTTGGGTGAATTCGGGCAAACTCAACAAGGTCTTTGTTATCTCTGGAAAGACAATACGGATGGAGTAGGGTTCAGGAGTTCCACTCAGACTCTAGTCTCTTCACCTTAGAATCTTAACCTGGGGTCCACAAGTTTATTTTTTACATTATTTTATTCAATATTTCAACAGAACTGGTTTCCTTTATAAAGCTATTTATTTTACACCTTTAACAAAATTACTCTAAGAGCACAGGCTTCACCGGGATGCCAAAGGGGTCCATGGCACCAAAAAAAAGGTTAAGAATTTTTGTCCTAGAATCACAGATTTTAGTCAGCAGGGCTAGGCATATACCTAAAGTCCTTGCTCCAGGAGACGCTGAGCCTGCTGGTGGAAATAGCTCCTGTGGCAATCAGTAGTGGGATGGGGTCCATATGGAGCTGCAGTAATTCCAGTTGGGGCAAGATAAGGAGATGACTGGGAGAGTGGGAAGAGAAGGGATAGAAAGACAGAGACAGACAGCAAAAGACACTCACACAGAGACATGGAGACACAGAGACAGAGAGAGACAGAGAGAGTCAGAGATACAGAAAGAGACAGAAAGGAGGAAGAGGAGGAGGTGGAGGAGGAAGAGTAGGAGGAGAAAAAGAAGGAGAAAAAGAAGAAAGAGGAGAAAGAGAAGGAGAAAGGAGAAGAAAGACAAAGAGAAGGAGAAGGAGAAACAGGAGAAGGAGGAGAAGGAGGAGGAGAAGGAGAAGAAAGAGAAAGAGAAGGAGAAAGAGAAGGAGAAAAAGAAAAAGGAGGAGGAGGGGAAGAGGAAAGAAGAAGATGAGGGAGGAAGAATAGAAAGAAGAGGGAGAGAAGAGGAGAGAAAGAGAAAGAAAAGGAGAGCTAGGGAGAGAAAGAGGGAAGGGGAAAAGGAGAAAGAGAAAGGAAGGGGACAGAGAGAGAGAAAAGAAGAGAAAAGAGGGAGGAAGAGGAGAGAGAAAAAGAGAGGGAAAGGGAGAAAGAAAGAAAGACAGAGCAAGAGAGTAGGGAGCTTAGAAATTCAATTCAGTTCAACCCCCTTCCTCATTCCTCAGGCCCCATATCTTTCACATAAGGATACACCTCTGTAGGAACACTTCCAATGGGAATCCAATAAGCTACCAAGGGACCCAGCAAATTGGAGTCCTGGGTACAACTGAGTCTGAATGGTGCAGGGACTTGCCCAAGGGTCATCCAGACAGTAACTGGAAGAGTTGAGAATGGAACCCAGGCCTCACTCCCAGTTCAGTGCCAGAGGGTTCCTCTCCCTCATCTCTTACTCCCTCTGCTCAAAAGCCAGGTCCTTGACAATACACAGCCTGCCTCTGGAGAGATATCATCACAGGGGAGGGAAATAATATTTTTATTCCTATAGTTGGGGATAACAGATGGACAACTCTGGGGCACCGATGACACTCTTAAAATGCCATCAAAGTCCTGGAGCAGGAATTCTCAACCAGGAGTCCATGGATAGATTTCAGAGGATGTGTGAATTTTAATGGAGAAAAAAAATCATACCTCTGGTCTGATATAATTGGATTCCGTTATAAAAAATGTTATTTACTTTATGCATTTAAAAATATTTTGGTAAAAAGGGGTCTATGTTTCACTAGACTTTCCCAGGAATCCAAAGTCCCAAAGAAGTTAAAAATCCTTTACCTGGAGGAAAGCCTCCAGCATGGTGGCCGGATCTATAGATGGTGGATCTCTGGGAGAATATGGACATGAATCTTACTCATGATGGCATGGGATGTGCATCCATAGCAAGGAGACCCTCCCTGTGGATGAAATCACAACTCTATGCAGTAATAGAGAATTCCACACCTGAGATAAGGTGGAAATATGAACATCAGGTCAGCTCTATTATCTGAGGCCTTCATAACTAATGGATAGTTGGGTGGGTGGAGGCCCAGGTTCCAGGCTAATATTATTATCATCATCCTAATAATAGCCCCCATTTATATAGCGTTCTTAATGGTTTACAATGTCCGTTAAAATTCTGTTCCATTGAATCTCATTGGCTATGTTGACTGAGCATAGGCTCTGGCATGTTCTACTAAAGCTGAAAGTACTCAGAGTCCTGAGACAGACTATCTATGTGTCTGTGGTCTGAGGATGAGCCTGGCTAACCAGGTGAATTCTCTTGGATACAGAATCTCATCAAGCCAATTCCAACTGTGTGGGGAAAGCTCTGATCTGATGTTGGTGAAAGGAAGGAATACTCACACAGCTCAAAAAATCACAGCTCTTTCAAAGCAGTGAAAAAATAGATCACTTCCAAGAAAGGCAGCGTGGTGTAGGGGTTAGAATGCTTGCCTCTGATCCTTATAGGCTGTGTCACCCTAGGCAAGTCCCATAAACTCTCAGAGTCCTGAGCAACCCTCTATGACTCTATGTTGCAGAACAGATGCTGATATGCATTGACAGAGGGAACTTCCTTTGGGTTGATGCAGTGAGGTGGTGCAGTGGTTAGAGCACTGGACCTGATGTCAGGCAAACAGTCCTGAGGTCAAATCCGGTGTCAGACACTTATTAGCTGTGTGACCCTGGGCCTCAGTTTCCTTATCTGTAAAATGGGGATAATAACATCCTAACTCTTCCAGGGTTGTTGTGAGGATAAAATGAGATAATATCTGTAAAATGTTTTGTAAATCTTCAAGTGACTATACAAATGCCAGCTGCTGCTGCTGCTAGTACTACTACTACTACTACTTGCTGGAAATGCTCTACATGAAATGAAATCACAGACCTAGTGAAAAAATAAAGAGAACGGAAAAGGCTACAAGGCTCATGTAAAACTCAGAACCACCGTCCATTATATTTAGTTCCATTGAATTATTTCAATTCATCCACATCACAACCTTGAAAGGACAGGGATTGGCCCATTCTGGTGAGGGAAAAGCTCTGCCCTACTCAGGTTAAGTGACTGACTTAAAGACATACAACCAGTGATGAACACAGTGAGAAGAGAGCACTGACCTTTAGCTCAGTGTTCTTTTCACATCACCATTCTCTGTATCAGGTGAGACTGGGCCCAGTATAAATGAATCTGTGTGTGTGAGTGTGTGTGCATGAGTGTGTGTGTGAGTGTGTGTGTGCATATGTGTGTGTGTGTGCGTGTGCGTTTGTGTCCTTTCCCACCCTCCACCCCTGCCTTGGAGTCCCAGGCGCTTACTGTAGAAGCAGCTCCCGGCTTGTAAGACCCAGTCGTTCATCACCACAGAGTCGACTCCTCTCCTCATCAGCTTCCAGATCAATCACATGCATGGAGCGGTTGGGACCCGCTATGCCAAGGCCAACAGGGAAGAAACAACAGTAAGTGGAGTGGGCACCAACCCAGGCACTTTAAGGCTTAGGAGCTTCTTGGTTTTACAATGTGGGGAAGGTTGGCTAAGGGCTAATACATGAAGTAGACTGGATGGGGCTCCGACAAGGGGTCAAAGGAAGGGGTTAATGCTCATACCAGGGACTGGCACTGCAAGTGATGGAGTTATGGGACATGGTACATCACTGGGACAGCAGAGGAAGCTCAGATGGTGAGAGAAGGGGTGGGAAGGAGGGAGAGAATAGGGTGTAAATAGGGCTGGGTCAGCGGGGGCACGCTAGCACAAAGCACCCTCTCTCCAGCCACAGTGGGGTGGGGAGGTGGGTCTGGAGCTTGTGGAGTATGGAGGAATGAGGGGATTGGTCGGCCTCCCTCCTGGAGAGCTGACTGCTGCCATTTCTCCCCCCTGCGGCCCCTCCCGAAAGTGAGCTGTGAACTCCAGAAGGCCTTGGGGCCCTGTGGGTGAGTCTGAGGTCAGGCGATGAGAACCAGATGGGGTGAGTAGACCGTTCTTGACTCCACCCCCACCTCTAGCTTGGAGCCTGAGCTCTGGTGACATCACCCCAATTCTTCCCTCCCCCCACCCCTTTTCCCTTAGGTTCTGTACCTTTGAACCCAGGCACTGCACGACCCTGCCGGCTAGAATTAGTGCCATAGGAAGGTTCTGGGCGGCTCAAAGTGTCCTTCTGGCGGGCCACAGCCACGGCGATGCCCACAGGGGGCTGTCTCACCTCCCCATCACTATGGGGGGCTTCATGCTCCCGGCTCCGGGCACAGTCAGGCCTCTCTAGCTCCCCTTGACCCTTGCCTGACTGGAACTTCACTTCCTGTTGGACACAGCTGGCTTTGATATTTCCCAGACCCACAAAGGGGGGCTTCTGGCCGACGATAAGTGCTTGGTTGCTATACTTAAGCAGGTTCTTCATGGCAGAGACCTCATCTGGCGGGGCAGGCAGCTCTTGGGACATGAGGGCTGCCTGCTGCAGGCTGTTGCTGAAGGGGTCAAGGTAGGAGCCCTTTCTCTCCTCACTGATGGAGATGGGGGGACCCTGACTCCCATGGACTGTCCAAGGTGGCAGGTGGGGCCCATTGTAGCCCAGGGATGCCAATTCAATGGACTTCCTCTGGGCTTCAGCCCCATTTCCCGTCTGTTCCATCTCAGGTAACAGGTGCTGCTGATGCCGTATCCTAGCAACCTTTTGGGCACTGGGGCCTGGTGCCTCTTTGGCACCCTTGTCTAAAGTGCAGCAGGTTTGGCTGATTTTCACACACAAGGGGTCCTGGTGGCCAGGGCGGGAACAGTCTTGAGAGGGAGGGGGCATCTCAAAGTAGCTTCCTTTCTCGAGGCCACTTTTGGGGGGTGCATGGGGTAGATTAGGATAGGGGCCTTCAGATCCAGTGCTATTGAGATATTCCAATCCCTTCAGCCTTGGGTTGAGGGCTGCCTCAAAGCCAAGCCTCCGCTCTCCCTTGCTCTCAGCCTTTAGGTGGGGGTAGGAGGTTCCATAGGATGCTGGGTGGTCAGCACCCACCTCATGGTGCCGATCCTTCCCCTCTCCTGCCAGGCATGGCTCTGATGCCACCTGGAATGACCGGCTCTTGTCAGGTAGGTGGCCCACAGAAGGCACAAAGGTAGGCCCACTAAGTTTCAGGTCTCGGGTGGCTTTGTCTTGAAGGGGGCATAACATGTCTGGATTGGAGTGAAGCTGTAAGCAAGGAAATGTCCCAGAGCTGGTGCTAAGTGGGGGTGGCACAGCTGGTAAGCTGGAGGGCACCGTGTAGGAAACTGAATGGTGGAGCATCTGCCTCCGCTCCAGACATTCGCTGTATGGTTGGTTTGGCTCGTGGTGGCCCAACTCCCGCTCCCGCTCAGGCCGTCCTGCGTCCTTGGCACAGCGGCTGGGCATCACCCCTGCCCCATGTCGAGGCAGCATACCTCCTGTGCAACTGGCCAGGACAGCTTTGCCTACCTCACCATTGAGCACCTTGGTACTCAGGAAGCAGGAGTTGAGATGCTTGGTTCGGTTCTCACAGGTACTTCGAGGATGGGCACTCTCTTTGCAGTGTCCCTCAGGAGTCATGGGCATTACCAGTTTGTGCCGTTCCTTCACATCGTCTTCTACTGATCGATCCTTACCCTCTGCCTTGCCTGCCTTCTCCTTCCCCAGTTCCTTGTTCATCAGGAATCGGTCAAACTCCTTAGGGCCTTTCTGGAGGTGGCCTGCCTCCCGATCTCTGCTGCAAGAGCCAATGGGGTGACCTGGGGCTGCCCGGGCAATGCTGGGGAAGTTGTGATTGGGGGGCAGAAGTGTGGGCTGGGCAGGTAGGTTGCGTAGATAGAAGTTATCTGAAACACAAATGAACAGAAGGTCAGGAGGAGAAGTGGTAGTTGGAAGCAGTTTGGGATCCAAACAGTTCAAGGTCTCAGCATAACAAGTCCAAGGAGATGCCCCTAAACAACCCGAAGCTGCTTCATCAGATTCAATCAATCGACAAGCATTTATAAAGTCCCTACTATGTGCCAGACACTGAGAGAGAAGCTGATGATACAAAGATGAAAATGAAAACTGTCTGTACCCTCCAAGAGCTTATGAGAGAATGAAAGAATGAGCCAGAAAGAGATAGGGAGAGAAAGGGGAGGGGGAAATGAGAGGATGGAGAGAGAGAGATGGTGGAGGAAAAGAATAAGAGAGTAAGAGTGGGGAGAGAGAAAGAGAGGGAGTGAGAGAGGTAGAGGAGGGAGAGGGAGGAGGAAGAAAAAGAGGATGGAGAGAGAGGGGAAGAAGAGGGGGGGGGAGGGAAGGGAAGGACAGAGAGAGACAGAGAAGGAGGGAGGGAGAGGTGGGAAAGAGTGGGGGAAGAGGGAGAGAGGGGAGGAGGGAGAGAGAGAGAGAAGGGGGGGTGTCTCCAGGAGTAGCTCCTAGGACTAGGTGAACGTTTTTCAAGCCTTAGTTTTTCTAGCTAGACCTGGAAGGAGGAGGAGAGGGCTGCTTCTCTGGAATTGGGTGGGTAGAATGTTCAGGGGATTGTTTCCACCTGAGTCCCCAGCTTTTCTGGTAGCCCTGGTCTGTTTCTCCCTCATCTGTTCCTTGTCTGTCAGACCGATATGCCTGTCCCTGTGAAATCCCAGCCAGACAGCCCATGGCCCAGAGAGGAATGGGCCCTCAGGTAGAGGGAATCCCCACGAGGACCTCATCCTCCCGGGCAATTCTCGCTCTTCTTTGCCTCAGCAAAGGTGCAGCCTCCTGACCTGCCCCTAATACCCCCAGTGGAAACAAGCCTCGAAACCCTGGAGGCCATTGAGGAATCCTGGAGGGAGGAGGGCCCCAATCTTCCCTCCCTGGGGTTGCCCCAAGTGCTTAGTGTTAGGGTAGCCTGGCCAGGCCAGCACAGGCGGGGAGCTGAAAGACTACTGGTCCGAGGGTGAAACAAAAGAAACATTTGGAACTTGTAAAACTGTCCTCAGTCATGTAAATTCCTCTGTCAATTTCCTGCTAATTAAAAACAAGGGGGAGAGTGGAAGAAGGAGGGGAGTGGGGATAGAGGGAGGGGGGGGGGGGTGAAACCTAATTAGCTCAATTTCCAAAACCAAATAATGTTCTTGGATTAGGCTCCCGACACAATATTATGAAAGCTGAGAGGCCCACTAGGCAGCCTCCTGTTGAAACCTGCCTGCCAGAGGCGGCACCCCAGGAACTCCCCAGGGGCTCTGGTTTGCAAGGGAGGGAGGGGTCAGGTTTCTTGGGCCTGGGACAAGCCACCTGCCTGCTTGTGACAAATGCTGTCAAAATAGCTCTGTTGGGATGGAGATTAATTTAGAGTAGTGGGGGGAGGAATCCCTCACACACACACACACACACACACACACACATATACACATGACAAGTGTGTGGAGGGGGGACACTCTCTTTTTTGGCAGAGTACAATAGTAGCCTCCTTCAGAGCATGCCCAGGAACTCTCTGGAACGCCAAGCCCCCAGTTTTCTTCCCCTCACCCCACTCAGAGACAGAAAAGAGCAAGACCACTGGGCACATGTCCCACTGCCCTCTAGAGGGGTCACAGGTGACGGGATGTGAAGAGGAGATGCTAAGCTAGTCTCACTGGACCTTGGGAAGTCTCCCAAGTGTTGGGCTACTATTTCCTTGGTGGTGGAGAGCACTGAGGGTGGGTCAGCTCCTGGTCTTCTCCAAAGACTAAACAGAGAAGATTTCTGAGATGCTCCAGTCTGGACTTCAGAAACAATAAATGTAAGTTTCAGCATCTTTTTTTTTCCCTGAACTCTTGGGGAAAGGCCCTGTAACCCCAAGGGTGGAGCTAAAGGGCAGGAGGAAGAATTAAAAGGCACTGAAGATTCAGGTTGACTGAGGCTGGGGAAGGGCTGGAGACCTGGGTTTTCCTCTCTTGCTTTCCCTCCCTCACCCCCCTGCCCCATTCCCCAGCTCTTAATTCCCAGCTTTCTTCTAAGATTGTTACCATTTATTCAGGATCTCTTCTGTATGTACTTAATTATTTGCATGTAGTCTCCCCCATTAGAATGTGAGTTCCTTGAGGACAGGGTCTATTTTTACCTTTCTTTGTATCTTCGGTGGTTCCAGTAGTGTCTGGCACATAGTAAGTGTGTAATAAATGCCGTTGGACACACCAAATCTTCTGGACCATTACTTGATTCATCAGGATATTTCCTTCATTAAGCGATCAAACATCTCCTCCTGACCAGGTCCTTTAATGTCTCAAGAGAGTACTCTCTTTATGCCACAAACCACTCCATTTTGTCAGGATTTGGTTCATCCAATCATAGATCTCCCTCTAACTTCTCTCCCTCATCCCACCCACATCCCTACCCTCACCCCCACCCACAGGGAATGTCAAGGCTCTGTCACCTTCTCCTGCTGGAGCACCAAAAGCTTCTCTCTTCAATGCTTCCCACCCGCTTCCATGGCAATGCTAGCTAGAGCTAGAGCCCATTGCCGCTGGTACTTGCCTTTTTGGGTTTCATAGAAACGGTGTTGCCCGTAGAGAACGTTGCTGTTTCCATGGTGATCTAAGTGGCTCATGGGTAGGAAGGTAGATGCCAGGCTCCCCGAAAATCTGGGGTACCCTGGAGCTAGAGAAACAGAGAGACAGGCTGGAGAGGCAGAACCACTGGCCCCCTGGGAACCTTCCAGCCCCAGCCCAGACACCAAGGTGGTGAGATACTGTCCGGCTCTGTATGGATACCCTATAGAACTCCATATAGCACACCAGTGGGAAATCAAACCATCAATACATCATATTAACTCTGACTTGACTAATACCATCCCTCCGGTGCTGTACAAATTGAATTGCTGATGGGATGGAGGGAGTGGAGAGGGGAAGGAAGGAGGGGAGGGGACCCAGTTTGATTTTCCTTTCACAACCACAGCCACCATGGTGAGAAGTGCTCCAAGGGATGGCAGCAAGAAAGGAGTTTTTAAGAAACCTCTCAGGAGAGGTAAAGAGAGAGATGAATGGCAATGGATCACCTCATTGAACTGGGGAGAGGGCAGCAGGAGCTGCTTTTTTGAGGTGATCAGGAAGAAAAAGAGAGTGGCTTCAAGCTCCCCCCTGCCTGGAGTTCTGGATCTTCCAGTGAGGGGTGGGGTGGCCTTGGGCACAAGGAAGACTTTTTCTAATTGTTAGAAGGGCAGTGCTGACAGTGTAGCCCAGGACAACTTTTAAACTGTATTTTCTAGTATTTCTCCTGATCCCTTGATAAGTTGGTTGGAAAATGCCTCCCAAACTTAGCAAGGGGGCTGAGAACCAGAAGGGGTAATAATAACTAATGTTTACACAGCAGTTTATAATTTGTAAGACTCATTTGAGCCACTTTGATGAGATAGGTATAAAAGGTATGCTTATCCCCATTGGGCAGACTGGCTAATTGATGGAAGGGCAGGAAGTAAGAATCAAGCATTGCTATCCACCACCACCCCGCTCAGGAATACCCTGCACAGACCTGCTCAGAAGTATTCCAAGGATCTGATTCAATCCAAACCTAATCCAATACAATCCAACAAGCACGTATTTAGTACCACCTACATATATGGCATCATTATTAGGTGCTGGGGATATTAAAACCAAACAGTCCCTGTCCTCAAAGATCTTACATTCTACTGGGGACTTACATTCTAAAAGCTACATAAGGATAGAGATAGCCATGTGAGAAGGATGGGCAGGGGGCTGATATGTCTAGGAGTCTTATGCAGTTCCCAAAATGTCAGAGCCAAAGTAAATTATTCCTCAATAGGTACATACTACCCATTTAGTCACTACATAAATTCATGCAAAATAACATTGGTGTCATTCTCCTAACCAGACTAGGTCTTCTTTTTCACCTGTGTGTGTTCATCTTTCGTTGCTGAAGAAAACCATGCCATCAGAGAAACAATGACATGACTTGCACTTGACTTCATTTTGAGTGAGGGAGGGCTGTGCAAGGTCACCTACCACCCTCACTTCTCCTCCAGAGCCAACTGAATCCAGTGACCAGATATTCATCAGAATGACTGGAGGTGACCCAGGATGAGGCAGTTTGAGTTAAGTGACTTGCCCAAGGTCACACAGCTAGTGAGTGCCAAGTATCTGAGGTGACATTTGAACTCAGGTCCTCCTGACTCCTGCACTGGTGCTCTATCCATTGCACCACCTAGCTGCCCCTTCTTTTCATCTAACTCTTCCTTCAAGGGAGTCAAGGTTCCAAAGGGACCCTGGAAACTGTGATACCTACATCTTCCCAAGCTCCTCAGTTCTAAATGCTTAATGGTCAAGCACACCCTGCTGTCCTTCTTGACTGTGAAGACGCTTTTCTTCCTTGATGCTGGGATAGAAGGAGAGGGGAAAGGGTGCTGGCCTGTTTTCAAGTCTGGTCTTTTTTTTTTCTTTCTTTTTCTCAACCCTCCTATGATTCTTTCTGCCTAACAGGATGAGGCTGGGAGCAGTAAAGAGAAGGTAAAGGGCAGAATAGGTCAAATGATCTTGAGTCCTGAGAAGGGGCTGGAATAAAGGCATCTCCCTACCACTGGTCCACTACAGTTGAAGGGAAAAGGATGGGTATGTTTGGAGACAAAAACCTAGAACTCCTGAGCTGGCATTAAGTGTAGTCAGAATTTTTTTTCCCCCACAAGGCCTCAATCATTAGAAGTGGAGAAGCAAGGTGGCCTCTCCATGGAGATAAAGAGAGGCTTTGGCTGTGCTGATAGGGTTCCAAGTTAAAAATCAGCTCTACCCAAGTGTCAGGGACATGTGTTCCCCAGTCCCTCCCCCCGCCCCCTCCATCCTGATCCCACTCCCCTACTTTGCAGCTGCTATAACAAACATGGAGTCTCTAATTCCTCAGTTTATATCCACTGGTAGCTTTCCCCTAAGGGAATGATGCAGAAAACTGAGGATCATCTTCCTTACTACCTCCAGTCTCTACCCCCAATGAGTGGCCAAGAAATAAACTTATTTTCTACATTAGGACAATTGTCTCTTGGAGGTAGAGAGAACAGGATACCCTACTTTGGTAGAATGGGATTTTTTTTTAAATCACTGAATAGCATTCAACAGCAAATAAATTCTCCCCCTTTCGCCTTTTTGCCCTTTTACCTCAGAATTCCCAGCCCCCTCTCTGAGGCCTATGGACTCTTTGGTTGCTTTCTCAAGGAAGGGATGAGTTGGAGGTGAAGGGAAGACAACAAAAAGAGCTTGAACCAAACAGCCTGGTCTTACACAGTCTGGCCTGCTTGCCATCACCCTGCTTGTGTTAAGGATACCCATGGGTACGGGTATGGAACAGCCCCTGGACTCTTGCTGGGCAGGCTCAGGAATAACCAGACACTCCTAGTCGCATCCCAGAAGCCCTAGATCTCTAGATATGGTCCAATATCCTTGCCTGACCTGGAGCTGAGCAACAGAACTGGGTTTGAGAAGTCAGAAGCCTGGGCTACAGCATAGGTATACTAAGATACACCCTGACATGAACACCTTTGTCTTTATTCAAAGATGCTCCCATTTCACTTAAGCAGCTTTTCATTTAATGACAATCTCACTTCTGAACCTCAATAACATCCCAGAGAAAGGCCTTGCACAGGAGGAAAGGTGGTAGGGAGCCTGAAGAGGGATAGGGCTGACAGAGGCACCAGGGCCAAGGTTCCCCTCAATCTGTAGTTACAAACTAGGAGCAGGGATGCCAAGTTATGTCAGTTCCTTCCCAGTTGGGAGGCACCCAGTCTTGGCATCTACCCTTCCCCACTTAAACTCTGTGCCCATTCCTAGTGTGATTCTTAGAATCTGTTGAGGCACGGGGTCGGTTTGCGTCTGGTAGCAGAATTCTGAGTGGAAACAGTTCAAGTCTCTGATGGCAGCTAGGTGGTACAGTTCATAGAGCATGGGGTGGAGTAAAGATCTGAGTCAAAGTCTGACATCATACACTTACATGCTCTGTGACCTTGGGCAAGTCACTTACTTAACTTCTGTCTGCCTCAGTTTCCTCAACTATAAAATGGACCTTAATAGCACCTACCTCTCAGAACTGCTGTGAGGATCAAATGAGATAATAATTGTAAAACAATAAATTGTAAAGCTCGATGCTGGGAACATAGTAAGCTCTATACAGATATCAGCTCTTATTACTGTTATTAATGGGGGATGCTCTAATCTCAGTTTAGAGAGTAAAACCCCAGGGTTGAGTTGCTGGCCTCTTGCTGAGACCAGAACAGAAGTGCCTTAGGTGGCTAGAAGAGACTCTTTACAATCCCCAGTCTTTAACAACTGAAAATCTAAATAAAAAAGCCTCCTTAACACTTCCCTTATCCTTCTGCCCCCAACTACTGGTCTGGGTGGACCTTTAGTCCCATGCCTTATGGCAATTCTTCATGCAGCCCCAAGAAAAGCTCATCATCCTTGCCTGCCTATTCATGAGCATTGGAAAAATGTCTGGTCAGTAAGTCCTGTTGTGGGCGCAGGGCTGCCCCCATCTCAGAATAAGGGAGGACATTACTAACCCAGAGAAAAGGACAAAGCAACCATGCCTGATCCCCAATGCTGTCGCCTTCCTTCATGAGGACACAGATGCAAAGTTTGAGAGGAATGGATAGACTTGGCCTCTGTCTGGTTTGTGCTGAGGCACATCTGGAACAGATGTTTGCTAGATTAACCTCAGCTGCTGGAAAACATTTTTGAGAGAAGCTGAGAGGGTGGGGAAAACAGGGGTGGAGGGTTGGGAGGGGCAAGGGTGGAAGTAGTGGTGATGGGAGGTTACTGCTTCTCCGCTACCCAAAGCCAGGGGAAGGGACAGATTGGTTAAATCACTGCAGCTGTTCTCTTTTAATTGGCTGTTGTTAAAACTTTTACTGGCCCTCGTTTTGGTAAACAGAAGTCTGTAAATTCCTCTATCCAGATGCCAGTTTCCCAGGCACAGAACCCCCCTGCAACCCCTCAGGAGGTCCTTGCCTCTTGTTTCCCCATTGGGAGGAGCCCATACAAACAGCTGGCAATTGAAAAGGCATCTCAGGGTGGGGACGCCCTCCCCACCCAGTCCTCTACTGCTCCCTTCCCTCCTAGTCTGGGGACAGAGAGGGTGGAACACTAACCCACCAAATGCCTGATAAATTACTCTTTCTCTGTTGGGGAAACGGGAGAAGGGGTTCACAGGAGGCAAAGGCTGGTACTGGTGGGAGTAGACAACATACGACCATATGCTCTCTACCAAAATGAGACCCTATAACCAAAAGCCTGCTTCTTTTGCTAGGAGCAGTCTCCTAAACTTTAAACTGGACCAAATATAGCCAGATAGCAGCTGCTAGTGGTGTCTTAGACATGACAGGAGTGGTTGTTGAGGGGCAGAGCAAGGTGGTAGGTACAGTGGAGGGAATCTGCCCATGTCTGTCAGAGGCACTGAGCAAGATCACAGTGCCAAGGAGGAAGACCATCAGCCCTAGGCTGCTCGGCATACCACCGTCTCTACTTCTGAGCTCTCTGACCAGCTGTGGGAGCAGAAGGACAGCAGGGAGGCTTGCGGGGAGGCTCGGCTCTGGAAAATGCCTCTGCCAACACTGAGACTGACCCTACAGAAAGAGATGCCTAAAGAAAAAGTGCAAGACGGGATGGAAATGAGGACATGGAAGAAAGGAGGGGGGATGAGTGGGAGGAAGAAGAAAAAGAAAAGACCACTGGGAGAAAACAGCGTGGGAGAGGCAAAGCAAAGTAGAAACAAGAGAGAGAAAAGAGAGGATGAGAAAGGAACGAATTGGTGCCTGGGGGTATGTGTGTGAGTCTAAGAGGAAACAAATGGGAGGGGGGAAGGAAGGAAGGAGAAAAAGAACCAAAAATAGGAGGAAAGAGAAAGTTAGAAGGAAGGAAAGCAGGACAAGACTTGGAGATTCTAAGTGTGATGGGGACAAATGAAAGGCAGAAGACAGAGGGGATGGAAACTAGACCCTCTCAGACTGACAGGCCTGCCTAACTGGATCATAAAAGACTTCTTTATTCCAATGAGATAGAACCCTCTGAATTGAAGAAAATAAAAAAAATGATTTTTATGAATCAGAGCAGCTGTTCTTGGACCAGTTCAGTCTCTGTTTATTGCCGGAGCTGGGGAAAACACTGGGATTCTTTCAGGGGCTGGGGCTGGGTTCTGCCTGCAGCTGTGCTCAAGGAATGTGCCTTGGGCTCAGCAGTGGCTCATGGCAGAGGTAGCCTATTGGGGGGTGGGGGTGGGGGTGGGGGCTGGAGGGAGAGGGTTGGGAGGGGGGGAGATAGCTGATTGTAGGGCCCAGAGAAGCTGACTGAGATCCACTCAGTTAGGGGTCAGCTGACATCAGTCCTTGGGAGAAAGTCTTGAGGCTGAATCCCATTCTACAGGAGGGTCAGGGAGACATGCTGACAGAACAAAGAGAAGATGAAGAAACAGGTGAAGGACAAATGGTCCTAGGAAAGAGAAGAAGGCACTTTGGAATGTGTCAAGGAAAAGAAGACAGAGGGCTTGGTATTATTTAGGGACAGAAGGGAAGGAAAGCAGGGAGAGGGTGGTCTGGGTTGTAGAAAGCTCTACAGAAAAAGAAAATATGAAGAAAATAGTGAAAAGACAGGACTTCAGGAGAGCAGAGCAATGTTATATAAACCCAGATCGGCGAAAGGATGTCTTCTGAATCTTAGCCTTGGAGTCCTGGGCAGAATGGAACCCACGACCTGAGTGCCTTCCCACATGCATTCCCAGGAGGGAAGGGGACCCAACACACACCTTTTCCCTTCTTTTCCCCTTCCCCTAACTGGCTGTGTTCTGTTCTGGAGAATCTGACTACTACTGTCGGGTTGTGGCACGTCCATAAGAGGACTCAAGTCCCATACTGTTAATGGTGCTCCATGCTCCAGCCCTTAGCAGAAGTTGAATTGCCATGGAGACCCAAGAGACTTTGTTGTGTTTTTTTGACAAACAAATCCTATTAATATAAATGGCAACAATTAGATGGAGAATAGTGGGAATTAGGGAGCGTCAGCACCTAATGATGTGTAACAAAGCTGGGGGAAGTCATTTGGCCTTACTATAAGCCAACTGAAAGGATGGGTGAAGGGTGGGGGGTGAGAGGCAGGGCAAAACCACATGGTCCCACTAAGTCCTTGGGCTCCAGTGAGGCAAAGTTATTGTTTCAACTTTAATTAAATCTTCTTAACTTTTGCCTCTCCCAGTGTCCCTGGGATTCCTTTATCTGGCCAGATCCGAAAAGGTCAGGGGTATTTGCTTGAAGGAATCCAAGAGAAGGCAGGGCAAAAAGATAAGGTAGAAAGTGGTATTTGGGTCCCTGATTCTTTCTGACGCTCTGGTTTCCCAAGAGCAAGGGACTAGGGCCGTAGATACAGTGACCATATTTTGTGAACCAGACCAGCCATGAGCCTGACAAAGATAGACAATGTATTTTTACCTGGACCTAGAGTCATGAAGACCTGCGTTCAGAATTCTCCTCAGACACTTACTAGACGTGTGGCCTTGGGCAAGCCACTGAGCCTCAACTGCCCTATCTGAGATTAGACTCAAAGGCAACCTCTAAGACCCCTTTTCAGCTCCAAAATTTAAGATTATAAAAGAGGTTTCCTTTGTAAAGCCTTTGTTTAAATGTGTTGTTTCTTTTGCTGAAATCAGAATGCTATCAGAAAAGGCATGTAGGGAAATGTGCTCAGCATTAAGGATAGAGGAAGTGAGCTAGGTCTGGACCTTCACCTTGGCCTCAATGGAAAAGTCTGCGTAGGCTTCATTGTAAGGGTGGGACCAACAGCAAGAATGGTTCACAAGGGGACCTAGAGGATAGAGAGCATGAGAAAAAGCAACAGAGATAAAGTGGAGCTTCTTGTACTCATGTTGGATAATTGCGAGGAAGAGTTACGGGAGAATTAAGGCCCCAGCAACCTGGGCTTCAGGGTGTCTCCAAACACCAGAAAATCCTATTTAGAGCTAGAAGGGGCCCGAGAGACTATCTAGTCCTTCATCTTATAGAAAGGGAAGTGAGAGCCCCAAGAGGTCAAGTGAATTGCCCAGTGTCTCAATGTCCCAAAGTCACACCAAGTCAACACTCATTTATCACGTTTCTAATGTGCCAGGGACTGTACTAAGTGCTCAGAGATACAATGAAAGGCAAAAATAAAAAATAAAAAAAGAAAGTCCCTGCCCTCAAGGCACTCATATTCTAATGGGAAAGACATCGGGTAAACTACTAGGATCCAAGATACACTTCGGGTAAATGAGAGATTATCTCAGAGAGAGAAGGTAGTAGATGAAAGGAAGAGGGAAAGTGGGATTTTAACTGAGATTTGAAGGAAGCCAGAGCAAAGGTTCATGGACCATTGACCCAAGAGCTGAAAGGAACCTCTGAGACCATCTAGTCCAAGGAGTAAGTAGCTGAGCCAGGATTCAAACCCAGGACTTTTGCCTCTAGGTACTCCTTCTACTATACCAATCAGCCATCTACTGAAGTTAATTCTCAGGGAAGGGCCTTGGGTTCAAGTCTCTGCTGCATATCCAAGCCTCCAGCTCACTCTCTTCCTACTCAGACTGGAGTATTCTAGCCTAACTGAACTTTGAGTAAAAGAGAAAGGCGTCTTCTTTCTTCTTTCTTTTTGTTGTTAAGAGTACCCAGAAGCCATTCAGGCATTCCTTATACTTCAGGCTAGAAAAGAGAAGAGGAGGAGGGTCCTCCAGTTATCTATACTTACTGGCCGAGCCCTTAAAAGTTGTAGTCTTTCCTCATGTCATCAAAAAAAAAAAAATAGGGAGGATATCAGAAAGAATAACCTTCTTTAGTCCTTCGAACACTGTTAACAACAGCCAAAAAAGCTCTCCTTTCATAGCTGATGTTTCCTGGATTCTGCTTCCTCAGACTTAGACAAGGAGCCCACTTTTAGAATAACGATTCTCCCTTTCTCTTTTCCTTTCCTCTTTCTTCTCCCAGACTATTTCCCATTTGGTCACTTTCTTGGAGGAAGTGGCTGTTGGTATTGGGGACCAGGGGTAGGGAAGGTTGGTGAATGGGGAAACAAGACTTCTGGTATGGGAACTGACGGGAACTTGGGGAAGGAAGAGGTGGGAGAATGATGCATCCAAATCCCTCCTTCCAGGCTTGAGTATTGGCCCCCAGCCCTCCTCTCTAGCCCATAATTGAGGGCTGACATTTGCCAGTGCAGACCTAGGCTCCTGGGGTATTCCCCACCCCCAACCCCCTTGCTCTGAAAGCCCTGCTCTGTTTGGGATTTAACAGGCCTAGGGAGGGTTTTAAAGGACTCCAGTGCTTTCCCTGCCAGCCAGCCCTTGGCCTCCTCTATAACTCCCTTTCTCTTCAAGCCAGGAGTATTTCTATGGAAAGCAGCCTCTCCAGCCTCCCCTCTCCCTTCCTTCCCCCCCATCATTGTCTTGAGACAATAAGGCCATTTTCCCAAAGGCACAAAGCAGCAGGATCTGTCTCCCAGGCTCAGCTCCCAGCTCCCTTCTTTCCCTACTGTCCAGGGGGTGGGGTGGGAGGGTGGGAGTGGGGACACAGAAGGGAGAAGTAATTGGTGTTAGTACTCAGTCCCTATGCTTTTTTTAGGACCCTCACCTGTTCCCAAACTGCCTTCCTCGAGTAAGAAAAAGGCAAGGTTATGATAGGAATGTGTAGAGACAGGATAAAGGAAAGAGTTGTCCCACCTGGCTCTTATGCCTACAAACTGGTTGATTTTTTCCTTTAACTCCACCATAAAACTCTAAGAAGCTCACCTCTAGGACAGGGTCACAATAAAAGAGTGTGGTAAATGCTGGTTTAATCATGACCTATCTCCCTTGATTTGCCCTAATTAAGTTAAAGTGAGAGCTAGGTGATGAAGTGGAGAGAGTGCTGCAACCTGGAGTCAGGAAGACTCATCTTCACAAGTTCAAATCTGGCCGTTAGACACTTACTAGCTATGTCACCCTGGACAAGTCACTTAACCTTGTTTGCCTCAGTTTCCTCATCTGTAAAATGGAGTGAAGAAGGAAATGGCCAACTTGCCAAGAAAATCCCAAAGAGGGGTCATATCAGACATGACTGAAATGACTCAACAACAAAATAACAAAATTAGAAGAATATTTTAATATAATAACACATAAAAGCTAAAATGAGTCTGAGTGTGTTTTGCAGCGGATAGAAAGAGCCAGCCTTGGAGCCAGAGAACCTGAGTGCAGATCCTACTCCTAACACACACTGAATATGCCACCCTGGGTAAGTCTCACTGCTCTGGGCCACTCTCCAAGACAAGTTACAGAGAAGGGCTGATCCACACTTGGCAGAAGAAGTTCCTTTATCCATGCCAATGAAACCATGGGTCCAGTTCTTAAAGACAAAGATTATCCTAAAAAGGCCAAAGTAAGCCAGGTTCCCCTAAGTTTTCCCTGGATAAGGTTTGAGAGCTAAGGATTTGACAAGTCCATGAATCAGCAGATATAACCCGATCTTAGATCTAAATCCTGTCTGACTCTTCATGTGGCATGGTGAAAAGAATACTTGACCTGGGAATCAGATGTAGCTCAGGGAAATTAAAGGAAAAAGGAAAGGATCCTTATGCACAAAAATATTTATAGCAGTCTCTTTTGTTATTGCAAAGAATTGGAAACCAAGGACATGCCCTTCAGTTGGGAAATAGCTGGATAAATAATGGTATACGAAAATGATGGATTATTGTATGATATTACTGAGCCATAAGACATGACAAGAAGAAAGGATTCAGAGAAACCTGGGAGGATATGTGTGAACTGCTGCACAGAGTGAAGTGAGCAGCGTCAGAAGAACGATTTATACAACGACCACAGCACTGTAAAGTAAACAACTGTGAAAGACCAGAACTTTGATCAGTTCAGTGACCAGAGGTGCAGAATGAGTCCTACATGTGCGTGCGTGTGTGTGTGTGTGTGTGTGTGTGTGTGTGTGTGTGTGTGTGTGTGTGTGTGTGTGTGTAGGAAGTAAAGACAAATAAAGAGAAGCGCTCAGAAGTAAGTTCAGAAGGGGGATACTGTCAAGCAGGGCAGTGATAGATATACCATATTAAATATAAAATACATCTAAAAGATTCAGCTCATACAGATTTATGATTTTATATTCACAAACTCTTCTTTTTCTGTTCTTTGTATAGGGAAACATTCAACATTTGCAAAATTCATAAAAAATACAAAGGAACTTTTAAACTTTTAAAAACTCTGGGTTCAAATTTTACCTCTGACCTACAAGTCGCAACGCTAGCTGGTATAGTGGAGAGAATGCATGGAACTGGAGAGCCAGGAAGACCTGAGTTCCAATCCTGCCTCAGACACTTACTAGCTATGTAACCCTGAGCAAATTATTTAACCTTCTATATGTCTCAGTTTTCTCATCTGTGAAATGGGAATAACATCTACCTCAAAAGATTGTTGTGAGGATCAAATGAGCTAACGTAAAGCGCTCTGTAAAGAGGTAAGTAAATGCCATTATTATTCCTTGTCCATAGACAAATTAGTTCCCTTTTCTGAGACTCAGCCGATCACCTACAAAATGGGGATAATACTTGTACCACATATATAAATGTAAGCTATTAAAAGAAAGTGCTAAGCTTTGTAAAAACGTGAGCTTTTGTCATGAGCCTTCCCCTACCCTCAGCACCTTCCTGACTCTTCCAGGTACAACAACCTAGCTAACATTTTCCCTACAATCTACTGCTCCTGCTATCCCAGCAAGCCCTCTATCCCAGGCTCCATCTCTCCTAGAGTATCTGGTGGTTATTTCAGTGGGAGGAAGGGTGCAAAGGACATCTCTATAGACAGACAGTCAACAAGCATTTGTTAAGCTGACACACTTATGGAGCATTCCTCCATGACACTGAATTAAGCATGGGAGATAAAGAGAAAGGGACATATACCAGTTCTGCTCTCAGAGGGCTCGCATTTTAATGGAGGAGACAACGTGCAAACAATTATGTAAAATGTGAGACATACACATAAAATGGAAGGGCTGGAGGTGAGAGGGTGGGACTTGATTTGAGTCTTAAAGGATGCTAGAGAGGTCAGGAGGCCAGTTGGGGAGGCAGCGAATTCTAGACATTGGGAAGAGCTAGGGGATAGAATCTGGTGTTCCAGAAACAGCAGGATAGATGATTTTTTTTCCTGGTCCAAATTTGTGATTTTATAGGTGTAGATGAGAAAACTCCCTGTGCCAATGCAGATAAGCAGTTACTTGCAACTTAAGTCTTTGAGAGTTGCTGGGACCACTGAGAAGTTAAGTGACATGGGTAGAATCACACAGTCAGTATGTATCAGAGGTGGACTTGAACGCAGGTCATTGGGATTCCCTGGTAACTCTCCATGACTCTCACATTGCCCCTTTTCAATATTACTTTTTTTTTTTCAAATACAAATGTTTTTAGTGTCAAAAAATCCCACTCTCCTGATATCAAGATGTACATGCGATGTAATCAGGGAAAAAAATAAAATATTATTAAAAAAATAAAATTTTAGTTAAACCACACACAGAGAAAAAGGAGATATATGTGTGTGTGTGTATATATATATATATACACATATATATATACATATATATATATGTATATATGACAGAGTGAAGGCTCAGACTCAGATTCAAAGCCTCAGGAGATTCAAAACCTCAGGAGGTACAATTTTCGAACTTTGCCCAGATGCCTTAGTACAGCTCTGCCTAAGGGATGGAAGCTGTGACTTTTTCCATCTAAGGGAAGATGTCAAAAGCCTGGGCAACAGTGGTCAGGTTCCTTTGCAACAACAAGAGTGGGCAGAATGCCCCAGAGCCCTGGGAACTCCCTGTGCCCCTGGCACATACTTCAAAGGGAGGAGAGGTATTCCACTGTAACCTAAGCTCAGAAGGGAACCCTTCCAAAAGGGAGTCCAGCCCTGAGGGGTGGGGGGAGGGGCAGGAAGCCAGGCAGGCTGCTGGCCTGGATATGTGGAGAGCAGGTGTAGAGACACACAGAATCCTGGAGTCTTCTGGTTAGAAAGGACCTCTGGGATCACTGCAGAAACCCTTTCTGCAACTTCAATGCCTTAAACATCTTTGATATTTGGGACAAGTGGTCACTGAACTTCTCTTGAACGCTTCCAGAGACAGGAAGCTCCCTATCCCATTAGGCACTCTGTTCATTGCAATACCGAGCTAATATCTTTGCCCTTCTCCCTATAACATGAACCCTTTGGTTCTCATTCTGCCCTCCAATGCAAGAGAACAAATCGAGTTTCTTTACCTCACAACAGCCCTCATTAGCCTGGAGGCTCTCTGTTAACTGAAAAAACAACCCATCAATCATCAAGTATTTAAAGCATGCCTACTATGTGTCATCCAAGATAAAAATGAAACAGCCCATACCTCTTCAAGGTGTGGCTTCCAAAATGAGACTAAACTTGACAATGGCTTTCTGACCATCACTCATATTTGTAAGGACACAGCCTCATACTGCAATAGCTTAGAAACCCCTGGGCTCGTCCCAAGGGACGTGGGTCTCTAATAATAACAAAGGTGGTAATAATTTTAGCTCACGTTTCTATAGGGCTTAAAGGCTGACAGAGCACTTTCCTTGCCATGGTCCTGTGAGGTCTATCTCCCCAGGGGAGAAAGCAACCACTACCTTTTTTCCTAAGCATATAGACATGGGAACCCAGAAACACATGTAAACCTTGCATGAAAATTGGTGCATTTGGCTGGTTATAGGCAACTAGGTGGTGGAGCAGGTAGTGTAGGAACTGGCATTCAGAAAATTCAAATCCTGTCCAAGACATTTACTAGCTGTGTGGCCTTGGTCAAGTCACTTAATTTGCTTCAGCCTCAGTGTCCTTATCTGTAAAATGTGAAAAACAATAGCACCTATTTTACAGGACATTATTATCCCTCACCAAGCAACCCAGGCACTACCGTCCCTCTACCTACTTCATGTCCCAGGTACTATTGTCCCCTCCCCTAGGGTCCTAGGATAGGAAAAGGAAACCAAAGACTGGAAAGTTTCTCCCCACCGAGTGAAACAACACCCTGGATGTGGTGCCAGAAACCTGGCAAGACACAGAGCTTCAGAGATGTTACCCGACTGGACACATTAAACTCCTTTTTCTCACAAATGGCTGAGCCACATGGAATTGGGCTTTGCTCCTTCTCCTTTGGCGGCGGGGGGGGGGGGGGGGGGGGGGGGGGGTTCTGTACACTGGCAGAAGCTGGGCAGTAGAAGCAACTGAGAGATTGTTGTTCAGATGTGTCTGACTCTTTGTGACCTTATGCAGGGTTTTCTTGGCAAAGATAATGGAGTGGTTTGCCATTTCTTTCTCCAGTTCATTTTACAGATGAGGAAATGGAGGCAAACAGGGTTAAGTGACTTGCCCAGGGTCACAAAGCCAGTAAATGTCTGAGGTCAAATTTGAACTCAGGTCTTTCTGACTCCAGGCCTGACACCTGTGGAGTTCATCCACTGCACCACCTAGGGTAGTAGTGTAGAATTATTTTAGGTAAGTCATTAAAAAAATGGAAAAAAGGCTAGGGGCTCATATCTATATATCTAGCCTCCAACACTGTGACCGCAAGCCCTCTCCTCTAACCCCTTCTACACATATCCCCCCCACTAACATCCACTCCTTTCCCCCACTTCAAAGCCACCCTATGAATGTTAGTTTTTGCCTGATTTCACCTGATTAAATATATATATATGTGAGAAATGTATGGGCTTGGCGTGAGACCTGGGTCTGAATATGTATCTCCTCAGACACCTACTAGCTACATGACCTAAGGACAGCAACGTGGTGCAGTGGAGAAAGTGCTGGAGCAGGAGTGAAGGAACCTTTGGTTCAAATCCAGCTTCACACACTGAACTGTGTGACCCTGGGCAGGTCACTTAACCTCTCCATGCCTCAGTTTCCTCTTCTGTAAAATGCAGGGAATAACAGTACCTACCTTCCAGGGTCATTGTGAAGACAACACGAAATGCTTTGCCAAACTTACAGCACTATGCAAATGCTAACTATTATTATTAATAATGACAATGATGTCACGTAATCACCTCAGGTTCTTCACGAATAAAATGAGGGGGTGATAATATTTATTCCACCCACGTCGCAGGGCTGTTGTAAGGAAAGCACTTTCCTAACTTAACTGCGCCACAGGAATATGAATTATGAATGATTATAATAAGGAGAATTATTATTATCCTTGGCTCCACACCATTCTAAAGGTCCCGAGCTTCAGGACCATCTTAGAAGAGGCTTGTTCTCATGATAATGACATGGATGCATATTTACATGTTACATTAAAGTTTGCAAGTCCTTTAATGTTGTTATCAGATTGGAGCATCACAACTCCATGAGGTGTAGCTAATACTTATGTGTATGTATTATTATCCCCATTTTACAGGTGAGGAAGCTGAGGCTCGGAGAGGTTAAAAAGACTTGTTGATGGCCATGAAGCTGTGAGAAAGAGGCTCTGAACCCAGATCCTCTTGACTTCAAGTTGGACACTATGCCAACCTGTTACTTCTATACCCATCCTGTCCAGACTTCTTAGCCAACTCCTTGAGAACCATTAAATGGCTGTGAAAAGCAACTGTACACCCCCTAACTCTGGGGCACTTTGGCTGGGAATCGTGAAGGACTATGTGTTTCAGCTTGGCTTGGAAGGAGTGTCCTCAATGTGGGGAGAAAGGCAAGCATGAGGAAGAATGACTGTGTGACCTTGGTCTCCAGGCACTTCTAACTCCCTTTTATCATGAGTAAAATAATGGTGCTGGACCACAGAGGTCATCTTGAAAATCCCTTCTATGAAGAGAATTCATTTCTTAGAAAGTGTCCTTGATCAGAGATATAGTGGGGAAAAAAGGAAATCGGTTAGAGTGGAAGGACCACCTTAGAGAGTGATAGATGTTTTCCCAAATTTAGGAAGACCTCCTCTGGAGCCATTTCCTGACTAAAAAAAAAAATAATGTTTTTTAAGTTCACATGGGGGGAATTGGAATCTATCCTAGACCCTCTTAAGACACAGACATAAGATGATGTTGTGGTTAGGGTCTCAATGATGTCCACAGATATTCCTGTGAAAATAGGGTAATTTCTTCTTTTCTCCAAAGACTAAGCTGAATCCCCAAACATAAGCTATTATAAGAAATGCTAAGGATAATGGCGAAGGGGAGATGACAGCAAGATGTTGATTTTTTGAGACCTGAGAATGCCTGGGATCTGTCTGGATCCTCTCTAACCCAGCTAGAGAGTTGGTCTTGAGGCCAAACCTTTGGCTTAAGACCTCAGTGAGCCTGATATATGGGAGTTTGGGATCAGTGAATTTTGCCTGCCTGGGGCTTTAGAAAATAGAAGGCTAAGGGGGTTAAAGTTAGGGTAAGAAGCAGGTCTATGTGCCTGGCTTATTTCAGAGTTACGTCCTCATATTAGGACAACCCCTCCAGAGACAAGAGACCACAAATGAAATAGGTTTCAGAAGTCTGCTCTGCTTTCCTTGCCCCCAACCTCCAGCCTGTTCCCCATTTCCCTCCCCAGCACAGGCCCCCATCAAACAGCATCTCCTTTCATCGGCCCTGTGGGTGGTCCCAGCTTCAACAGCTGGGGGGTGGGGAAGGAGGGGGCAGAAATTCCCTGACAATAGGACCAGCTGCACTGAACCCCACCAGCACCACCCCTGCTCTGACCCACCCAGAACAGGGTGGGCCAGGAAGCTTGGCTTACCTCAGTCGAAGAGAGGCCCTAAGTCCTCTCTGACCCACCCTACTCACCACAACCTCTAACCAGAAGATGAATCCATCTTCCTCTAGTAGGAATAGGCCTCCTGGGAAAGCCTGGGGTTTGAAGGATAAGGGGGTAGCGGCTGCCCTTGGCTCTGTCTTGTCACCAGATGTTACTTCATGACCAGCTCATCAGCTCCAGACCTAATTCAACTTCTCTGCCCGGCTCTATGGGAGCTTCTCCAAGCCCCACCCAAATAACTCTCAGTAAGCCAATGCACTGGGGCTCGAACAGATTCTGGGCTGGAGGGAGCACCAGGAAATTCATTCCTTCCCTACCCAAGGACCTGGCTGGACAGCAGATGCTAAAGCTAGGCTTGGCCAGGGAGGAAGAGCCTGCTGGATAAGGAGGAGGGATGCAAGTCTAAAATGTGCAAGAGGCTAACAGCATCCCCTCGCCCTGCTTATTTCAATCTCAAAGCCTTCCTTACCCCCATGCCATTCCATCCTGCCTAGGTGCCCACCACCCTTTCAGAAACCCCACCTGCCATGACCCAGCTGCTTCAACTCCTTCGTTTGAGAGATCCAGCATTTATATGCCTTGTGATGGTTGGTGAAGGAGGCTGGAGAGAGGGAAGAGGTGGTAGTAGGTGGTGATTTGGTTCCCTTTCTTCCAGGGAATGAAGAGAAATGGGAGAGGTGAGCCTGTGTTGGCCACTTTGAGTGCAATTTCACGGTGGAAAGATTCCTAAGTTCCACCCTGTGCCTGGGTCCACCCCATTCCTACCTCACTCCCTTCTGCCTCCTTGGCCTTGTCGTGTGCCCCCACCCGGCTTCCCCCCCTCCCCTGAACACACAAGGCAAAGGAACAGGCCTGAGCATGCCAGAAGCCAGCTGGCACTCATCCAAACTAGCAGCCAGGCATGATGCCAGGGCAGGTTGCCAATACCACCTCTCTCTCTCTCTCTCTCTCTCTCTCTCTCTGTCCTCTTCTGATCACTTTTCTCTACTCTCCTAAATTCAAGAGGAAGAGGAAATCCCATAGCTAAGGGGAAGTGGGAAGGGTGGAAGGGTGAAACCATTGCATGACAATGAAGATGAGGTGGAAAAACTGAGGCAGAATAGGGAAAGTTACTAGTCCTGGTTCACCTAATGAAGGTGTAGCAGAAGTGGAGACTAGAGTCCAAGCACCTCCCAGTCTTAGACTTTCTGCTTTGGAAGCAGTTTGACCACTAGTAAACTCAGCACAGTGACTTTCTCAGGTGGGTCACATTTATAAGCACTCACTGTTATATACAAACTTACGTCCTCATATTAGGACAACCCTATATGAACACACACATGCCCAAGCTAATATACACATACACATAAAAGACACTGACATGGATACAGCTACACAAAAGGTACATGTATCCGTTCTCTTGGGCAGAGTCCTTCTGTCTGCTGGTCAACTGACTGTGCTGGCTAAGTGCCCTCCCTGGCTCTCCTCTTTTCTGCTATCCATGACTGAAATCCTACTTTCTTCCCCCAGCATCTCTATGACCCAGGGCATCTCCAGGCTTTTCTCACTGCCTACCCCTCCCCACCACTGGGGGCTATGGGACCCTGACTTGGTTCTTAGAATTAGGGGCTTTTTGTAGAAGGTATAAATACTTAGAAAGTTGGTAGAGGCTTAGGACGATGCCATGATGAACCAAACATAAAGGGCTTTTGGTGAAGTTCCCATCTGGTCACCTTCAGGGTTGGGTTTTTAGTCTTTAGCCAGAGCTCAAGGTCCTGCATTACCAGAGTCAGAAGACCTATTCTAGTCCTATTTCTGCCACCAATTCAGTATATTATCCTAACTCTATTACATTTCAGGGCCAGTTGGGTGGAGCAGTAGATAGTTACGAAAACCTGAGTTCAAATCTGGCCTCAGACACTTACTAGCTGTGTGACCTGGGACAAGTCACTTAATGCTATTTGCCTCGGTTTCTTCATCTGTAAAATGAGCTGGAGAAGGAAATGGCAAATCGCTCCAGTATCTCTGCCAAGAAAACCTCAATCAGACACACGTGAAAAACGACTAAACAACAATTGTGCCTCAGTTTCCTCTTCTATCAAATGAAGAACACTTCCTCACCGGGTTGTGAGACTCAGATAAGTACAGACAGCAAAATATCTTGACGGAATATAGTGATAAACATACAAATGCTGTATCCTCATCACCAGCAGCTCACTTCCCTCCTGAAGTAGCTACAACTCAAGGATGGGAGAAGGAAGGGTGGCCAGGGAAAGCAGATTGGATCTTATGAGTTCTTTCTCCCTTACCCCACACATTCACGACACAGTCTGGGGTAAAGAGGCAAATTCCTTCCTGAGCTGGAGACAGAAAGAAGAGAGAGAGGGATAAGGGAGAAAAGGGGTCCAAATGGAGAGTCACCACTGAAGGGGCTTTCAAAGATGGCACCAAGTAGGGAGTTGAGGGGAAAGAGGTTGTGAGTAAGCTATGTGGCAAATTTATTGAACTTCCCTTTTATGTTATCTTGTCATGCCACTTTGAAGCCAGGCTCTGCCTCCCCCTGGGTTCATTTTAGGAAGTCCCTGGCTTTAAGGCAGAGGAGTAGGGAATCAGTTTATGATTCCATCCTACCTTCCTCAGAGCTAAATTATATCCTGAGGTCTCATGTAACCTATCCTAATTCTGGCAAGGAAAGGAATCCTTAAAGGGAGATGACAGGGGACACTGGGGCAGGGGGAAGAGTGGGAGGGGGATGTTGGGGGTGGGGAGGAATATCGTGGAGATGCTGAGTCTAAACTGTCCCTGAGGCGGCCGTTGGTAGAGGGGGAAGTGGGTAGTTGGGGGCGGTTGGACTCAGGGACATGAGGAGGGAGACTGAAGGTCTAAGTTAGGGGATGGGGGTGGGGTCTAGGAACCTGTCACAGTCTTTAAGAACAACTCTTCTTTCCTCCCTTTCCCCCAACTCTGCAGGGCTAGACAGAGGGATGGACCCCTTTTCTCTGGGCCCCAGCAGGTGGTGTTGCCCACAAACCGCCTCCTTTGGCTGGCATGATTCCCAGGGCCAAGTAGGGAGGGGTTGGGGGGTAGGGAGTTATAGTTCCTGTGGTGTGGCTGGAGGGAGGGGAAGGGCCCTGAGGGATAAAAGATCACCCCAGCAGCCTTTTTCATCTCAGGAGTAGCTCAAGCCCAGTACAAACCATAGGGTGACAGGCTGTTCTCTGCTCTCCATCCACCAGTTCCCCAAACCCTGGGACTCTTATGAGAAAATGAGGGATAAGTCATTCTCCTCTCACCCAACTTTTCCTGAGCCCCCACCATCATGTCCCCCTCACATGCACCTGTGACAGACAGGGGAGAGAATCAATAGAGCAGACAGTTCTTTATGTTAGGGGAGTTTCTTATGGCCCCTGTAGGCCTGCTCATGACACTCTCCCCCAACACATACATACACTCATACCATCCATTCTGCCCCAAGTCTAGTCTAAGGGGTTACATGTTAGAGGCTGCAATGGACTGGGAACAGGGGTGTCAATTTGTTCAGAGTTCTAAGCGGGTCACAGATGAATGGAGCAGCACTATGGGAAATGAAGATTGGAGACTTTGGAAAGAATAGGGCTCAGTTTCCCAAGCAGGGGTCTGAAGGAGTTTTCATTGTTTTTCCTGCCTTCATTCTCTGCCAGTGATTCCTGCTCTGTCTTCACCTTCTTTTCCATGGAGACACAATAGGTGTTGCTGAGAGATGCTAGGTAATACATGAATACAGGATATGGGGACCTGGAGTCAGGAAACCCTGACTCAGATGTGTGATTCTGGACAAGATGCTTAATCTTTGTTTGCCACAGTTTCTTCATCTGTAAAATGAGACTGATAGTAAGTACCTCCCAAGGCTCTGGTAAGAATCAAATGAGATAACATACATAAAGCATTTTTTCAAACCTTAAGTTGCTATATAAATGTTAGCGATTATTATTATCTTAGGGGAAATGGAATTTAAAGAGTGGGGGAAAGATTAGGGCAGAAGGTGCTTTTTCCCTCCTTGGAGACCAAATGCTACTCCGGCCCCCACCCAACGCTCAGCTTCTTGAATAGTAGATGAGAGTTGTTCCTTATTTTTCCCAAAATGTGAGCTCTGCTCTGAAGCTGAAAACAGGGATGATTTTGAACAACTGTTGCTCATCCTGTACAGAAAACAAAGCTTTCTCCCTATGTCTCTCTCTCTCTCTCTCCCTCCCTCCCTCTACTCTCCCCCACCCCCACGTTGGGAGCTAATCTCCCTTGTTGGAACATGAGGTGTATAGTGTGAGTCCGACGGACTGTCAGTAAACACGACATTCGCTCATCAGAGTCATTGAGTTACGGCGGAGCTGGGTGCCAGGAGCGGAAAGCCCTCTATACTCCATGCCAACTGCAATTACCTCTCTGTCTGCCAGCCGGCAACAAGGACTTAACTCTTTCCACATCTTGTGGGAGGAAGTAAATGAGGAAGATGGGTAATATGAAAGAATAGGGAAGGACAACTAGCTAGGAAAAAAGTAAATTGTCCCAAATCTAGAAAAGAAAGCTTATTCCATGGTTCATCTCCCTCCATCTCTCAACAGCTGCAGAATTTATGAAGCACAGATGAATCACCAAGTACTTACTGAGTCCCTACTATGAGACGAGAGCTATGTTAGGCAGGGGATGACTAGGTGGGTTTGTCACAACTTCTCCTCTCTTTTGGGGTTGGATTGTTAGGGGGTGGCATGCCCCACTCACATGACAACTCTCTACCCCTCTCCCACTCCTACGCTGGCACATATGGTAAGCATTCTTCCTACCAGGGATAACAAATAGCCTTGTTGCATCTAGTGGGATCAGCATCCCACAGTGGAGTCTTAACCCAGCTGTGAAATACATTTCCCTAGCAACGAACTTTACCCCTTCCTTCTATATCCCCTCTCCCCCCACCCAGACCTTTTTTACCTCTCTGCACATCTGGCTAAAACAACTGTTAATATATCTCCTTTTTTGTCCTTCCAAGTCAGAAGCTTTCACAGGGAAGAGAATGATGAGAAAGGCTAGGGCCCTAGGCCAAGAACTCACTTGACCCACCTGAGTGGGGAGAGGCTCCCACTAAGAAATGCTTCAAGTCTGTCTCATGTTATGCCCAACCCTTCCCATTCTAGTCCTGTACTGTGTGCCCCCTATAACTGGGGCTTATTCTTGTTAGTAGTAAAAGTCAGCAGATGTCCAATCCAGGGGCCATGGGTCATTTACTTACTCCCAACTCTTCACCCCACAATATCAAGTAAAGAAGAAGGGCCCCTTCCTCTCCCTCCCTCATCAGTATCACTGAGACTAAAAGGGAAACTCTAGAACTTCTTACCTTCATGGGAGTGGGAGAACCAGATCTGGGAGGTACCGGAGTGGGGGCCCCGATAGGCCTGATCGGAGGGGGAGGAAGTGGGACCACTGGGGTGTGCAGGAGCAGTGGATCCAAGGCTGCTGGTGAGGAAACTGCCCATGAAAGATGAGGCTGGAGGATTCCCCATTAGGCGGCTGCTGGCTGTGGAAAAAGAAAAGGAGGAAAGAGATGAGTATGGGGTCAGCAGCTCCGTTTGGGGTCACCCCCACAATATGGCCACAAATTCATTTATTGAGAAATTTCTTCTACACCTGTTCTATGCAGAGCACTATGCTAAGTATGGGGGAAGGAGGAGAAAGAGAAGAACGAAACATGCCGTCATGGAGTTTCTCACCTGGCCTGGAGAAACAGATGCATTTACCCTAATGGGTACTTGTCTAGTCTGTTTACTTCAGGTGAACTGCCAGGTGGAACAGTGGAAAGAATTGGGGATTTGCAGTCAAAGGACCTGGGTTCAAATCTTGGCACTGCTACTAACTACCTCTATGATTTTTGGACAAGTCACTTGAGACCCATTCTCTGGGCCTCAATTTTCTCATGTGCAAAATGAGGTAATTGGACCAGATGACCTCTAAGATTTCTTCCATCTCTAAATCTTTGATACAGGATTCATATTCAACCCAGCCAAAGGGCTACCATTCATGAAGCACTCTCCATTCACATGTCTGGCATATGTTCTTCCATAACTTTATCTACAGACCAACAAGTCCATCCCAAAGCTGACGCAAAGATCTCAGACCTCATCTGGAAAATGGTGTCAGTCTATTTTCAACTACCCAAAAAACAAAAGCTAAGGAGCTCTCTTTCCTCTTTTTCCATATTTATTTACAGTTTCTGGGAGTCCATCACATTGCACCAATTATTCTCTCAGGGCACAAACACGACCCTGTGCCTAACTCTTTTCCAGTACCCAGTATCCTCCTGGGTACCACCCAACCTCAAAAAGCAGACATGCCTTGATCACACATGTATAATCTGTATCAGATTGCTTACCATCTTGAGGAGGAGGGAGGGAGAAAAATTTGGAACTTAAAATCTTGTAAAAAATGAATGTTGAAAATTGTCTTTACATGTAATTGGAAAAAATAAAACACCATTTACATTTTCAAAAACAACAAAACACCAGACACTCTTAACGTGGTCCACAGATGGCCCCACCCCTACTCCAATTCCATTTAGTCCTCTATCTGGTCCTATGCAGACACTCACCCCCACATTCCCACCCAGTTCACTAGAGTGGAAAGCACACTGGACAAGGAGTCAGTGGGACTGGAGACTAGTCTTGGTTTTGCTACCAGTGAGCCATATGATTGGACAATCTATTCACCTCTGTAAAATGAAGGGTTGGGCTTGAACTGAACCTGAACTCTTCTCCAGGTTTAACACTGTATGATTCTATGGCCTGATGCCCTCGACTAACTTGGGGGATACTTCTTAAGCCACCCCACTTCATTGTATCTAGACTGGGACCTTTCTGCTTTTCTTGTCTACTCAGTCTATGGCACCAGAAGGTGTGGTGAAATGCAATATGCCCGACCTTGCGAGACTCCAGTGAGAGTCAGCCATGTTACGTAAGTACAGAATTGTTTGCACACTGTCTCTCCCGTTAGATTCAGAGCTCCTTGAGGGCACAGACTATTTTGGCCTGCCTTTGTATTTCCAGAGTTTAGCACAGTGTCTGGAATAAAATAAGTGCTTAATAAATATCTGGTGATTGACTGACAGAAGCTAGTCCCCAGTTTCTTTTAGGGAAATATTATATGCAAATGTACATATATATTTAGAGACTGCCATACTGGCCAGCCAAAAGGCATACTACCGCTGCTATGGAACTAACTGCTACCTCCCCTGGGGAACACAGTGGGGCATCTTTTCAGTACTGCTGAAAATAGTATCCCTACCAGCAATGTGCAGGTGTGGGCACATCCCAATGAGTATTGTAATCACACATGTGTGACATGCTTACTCAAGAGAAGGACACAGGGACTCGATGACAGTTTGCTCTCACTTGGGTACCCAACTAATCTACATGTGTATCAGGGGAGAAGAGCCAAAATGAAGGATGACCATGTTTCTGTAACATTACCATGAGTGGCTCCCTAGGGCTCAGGCCCTCTCTGGTATAGAGTAAACCATGGCAGTGAACAGCCCTCAGGCTAAGCCTACACCCACTGTCCTACTCCCAGAATAGTTGGCATCAGGCCACCAAGCTATTATCCTGATCATCTCGGTTGACACCACTCAGCCAAGTCCTAAACGCTGGAGTCTCAGGAGGGAGAGGCTTCTGGAGACAGTGTATCCAGGTAGAGGGGAGCTGTAGGGGGCTCTTAATACCACCTACCCTAATAGGTATCAGTGAGTGCAACAGAAGTGGGTCCATAAGCTTGCCAGGAGCTTCCTGTCTCTAAATGAGAAGGTATCAGATTCCCAAGAGCAAATGCACAGAAGGCCTGAATGCCTCCCAGACCAACTGGACTCTACTGATTGGCTTGGCAGGTTTGGCCTCATTACTTTGGTAGAACAGAGATAGTGCCCCTTGGGGCCAGTTCCAGTCTGAAAACCCGATACCTCTGACTGAACAGGCTAGAATGAGGAGTGTGTCTCCCCAAAGGATGGGGGAGGAGGGGGAAGGGTCTTCATCAATAGGGAATATGGACTGTTGGGGGTAAGTCCTTTCTGAAAGGTCTAACTCTGGGGGTCTGCTTATGGAGTCCCTGGGTCTAGGGAGCAGCGCATTTGCATTTGTACATTTGTATGGGGCAAAGAAAAGGAGAAAGAAAAAGAGAAAGGGGAAAGAGGAAGGAGTGTGAAAGGGGTAGGGAAATAGAGAGAGAGAAGGAAAGAACAAGAAAGAAAGAGAAAACAGAGAGGGAAAAGAATATCTTAATTGAATATCCGGCACGTGATTCAACTGATCTACTTAGCAATATCTTCAATGTTTCATGCACGTCACACTCTGACTATTACCAGTTTTAAATACAACTTGCAGGGATCTTTTACTTTTTCAAGATCACTTTTGGGGTTGTAGACTTCTTGGAGGTAGCAACAGACAATTCACTTTTTTTTCTTTATAGTAGTTTCATCTGGTAACCTTTAATGATGGAGATGAGGAACATTGTTCCCCTCTATACCCCTACTGGAAGTATCTGGCTTGCTGTCTTTCCTGTCCGTAGGCCTGAAGTGATCGATTGCAAAGTTCTGGTTCCAGATGATCCAGTTAACTTCTGATCGAAGGCCAGCCCATCTCTCCAAACCTGCGGTATTTGTATGCGTGCGTACAAAGTGTGTATGTATACACACACAACATGGCATAGTGGATAGAGAGCTAAACTCAGGAAGATCTGAGTTCAAATCCTGCCCTTCACACATACTAGATATGTCATAATAATTTCTAAAAGGAAATTATATTGAAGATTTCAGTTGTAGGATTATAACTCTAGTTCTGAGCAAATCCCTTAACCTCTCTCAGTACTTTAGACAACTCCTGAAAACTGTGAGCCATAGAGAAGGGAGAAAGCTGCAATGGCAGTGGGCATTTCTTTGCCTGGGAATGTTCTATGCCAGTAAAATGACAACCTAATCTCTGCTCCCCTCCCTCGCCCTTCCCTTCTCCTATGCCAAGCTATCTCTGTCTATGCACGCTTGTATGCGCCACTGAGGCACTGTGGTCTACTGCATACGTATGTGTGAGTCTTGTTTTCTCTGACTTTTCCTGCTCTTGAATAACTAGATTTTTGCCTGGGCCAAAGTGTAATAGGTTTTACAACTGAGGCAACATGAAGTAATGGAAAGGTTAGATTTGGAATCAGGAGACCTGGGCTACAGTCCTAGTACTGACACTTTCAAGTTCTATAACTGGGCAAGTCACCTCCCTCTTAGTCTTTTTCTTATCCAAGGTAGTGGGTCAGAATCAACGTTTTCTAAAATCCTTTCAACTCTGGCATCGTCTAATTTGGATGTTCTAGGCCCTCCCTGAGACTGCGACCTTAAGCCCAGCAGACCAGCTTAAGTTTAGGATGAGTTCCTTTCCCCCTTCCCCCAGGACCTCCCTTTCTATTGCCATGACACCAAGTACCCTCTCTTGAAAAAAAATAGAGATTTCCTTTTAATGTACTTCTCCAAGAGTACTCCATTTGAAGTCAGAAGACCAAGTCTGAATACTGGCTCTGTGTGAGTTATTATTTCTTCTACGACTTTGAGAACATTGTTTTAACCTCTCCGAACCCCCATTTCCCCAACTATAAATTTAGGGAGGATGTACTAGGTGATCTCTAAAGTCCCTCAGGCCCCTACGGAACCTTGCTCTACTAGAAACAACCTGAGTCAATGGATTCCCTGACCATTTTCTCAGAACCCTAAATTTGGTTGGCTTCTATCAGTTTAGTGCTGAAGTGAGGGCAATGGGGCAAGGGGAACCAGGGTGTGAGGCTGGAAGCTGGTGTAAGGCACAGACAATGGGCTACAAAAAGAGGATGAGGAAGAGAGATAAGGGGTACACTGGAGTCTGTATTGGGTGAAGTTGGAGGGGACGTGAAGGCCAGTGGTGAAGCAGAAGCAGAAATCAGAGCATTAGAAAGGGGAGAGATGACACCAGCCCAGGGTGGAAGAGTTAAGGGGATATCTCCCTGGATTCTTCCAATAGAATCCAAGCTGATCTCCTGTCATCCAGCTGCACAGGCCAAGGTGAGTCAGGAAAGTCATTCTATTGCCTGGGGGTGGGGAATTTATGATGTCTCATCTGGGTCCAGCCCTGAGACCTCAGGAGCTTTTCAGACAGTGGAGTGACTCAACCCTAGAACCTCAGGAGGATGGGAGGAAAGCACAAATATTTGGAAGGGTGGAAGGTAAGACTGTGAGAATGGACTCCCAGAGAGCCACAACATGTGAAGGCCAAGACAGTGTGAGACCAAGGGCCTGAGAAATGCTTTGAGATGGTGCGTTCTCATTTGTGGAGGAGTGGGAAGGTAGAGTATAATGTGGAAAGATATAATGTCTATCCCATGTGTGCAGGGCAGGATGGGGGGGGGGGGGAGGGAAGGAGGCTGGGGAGGAGCAGCTTGACCCTGTACTCCCAGAGGCCTCTTACTGACACTACTTACAGAATAAAAATTGGTGTGTGTGTGTGTGTGTGTGTGTGTGTGTGTGTGTGTGTGTAAAAGAGAGAGAGAGAGAGAAAGAGAGAGAGGGAGAGGAGACACAGAGAGAGAGAGAGGGAGAGAGAGTTAAACATCCCAGCTTCCTGAGGTTAGTATTGACTGTGAGACTGTGTGAGTGAATGAGGACAGGGGAGCAAATGGAAAGTGTGTGAGCTGGCCTGGGAGTGTGGGAATATCCTGAGGTTGTCAGGGAAAGAGTGTCAGACAGGGTGTGGGGAGGGAGGAATCTGTGGGAGAGTGCATGTGAAGGTGTGTGTGTGTGTGTGTGTGTGTGTGTGTGTGTGTGAGAGAGAGAGAGAGAAAAATGGAGATGAAGGGATCTGAGAAGAAAGTAGAGGAAATGGGTACTAAAAACCTGGGGGCGTCCTGAGGAATCTTGCTGGGAGATCCCAGGGATTTCTTAGAGTAGAGATGGCTCACACTGTATACACACCCAGACCACATGTGTTTCCAGTCGTGGGTGAAGGACTGGAGAGAGAAAGAAGTATCAGCTTCCTCAGGCTCTGCTGAGACAGGCTGTATGTTGAGGTGGAGAGAACATAAGGGGGGGGACATGAGGGAAGGGAAATAAAGGGAAAGCCTTGGCCCCTACTCCCTAGCAATTTCCTCCATGGGGATGCCTGTGGGATGAGTGTCAGCGATAGAAACTCACAAGCTTCCTGCTTCATCAACCGGGGCTGCGCCCTCAGTCCCTGGGGCAGATCCACCCCCTCATCCCTCCCAGGGCAGTCCCTTCCCACCCCTTTTCCACCCAGAGGCAAACAGAACTTGAATCTTGGTGGGAAGCACCATAAGTCCAAAAGTCAGGACTGGATGGAGGAATTTTTTTTCTCAAGAGTTCAGCCCTGAGAACCCAACACCTTATGCTCTCCCACACGTGGGAGTCCAACCCCAGGCCTCTGAGACCAGGCCTCTGGCTCAAGATGGAGAGACAGTTCAGTTGGTGGGGAGGCTAGGGATGTGATACCAGCAGGCAGTGGGCAGGGAGCCCAGGGTGGGGGTGAGGAGGAGGGGATTTCAAAGCACTTTCCAAACTGTTAGAAATACTGACCCAGGGGGCTCTCTGGGAGGGGTCAAGAGGAAGGACACAGGGGGAAATCTAGGTGACAGAAAGACATCAAATATCAATAAAAATGGAAGGAATGGAGAAAAGGAAAGAAGGGACTGAAAAATGGAACATCTCAGCTCCGGGAAATTCTTTGCTTGCTTCTCATGCCTGGGACATTCTCCCTCCTCTACTTTGCCTACTGACCTCCTGGCTTCCTTTAAGTTTGCACTAAAATCCAACCTTCTACTGGAAGCCGTCCCTATAACTCCTCTTAATTCTAGTGACTTTCCTCTGTTTTCTTACTTATCTCGTATATAGTTTGCTTTGCATGTATTTTACATGTCGTCTCTCCCATCAGACTGTAAGTTCCTTAAGGGCAGACTGCCTTTTCCTCTTTTTGAATCCCCAGTGCTTCACACAGATCCTGGAACATAGTAGGCACTTCATAAAAGGAAGGTAGGAAGAAAGGGTTGAAGGAAGGGAGAGAGGGAAAGCTCTAACGCTGTGGAAACAGAAATGCTCAGTGTCCAGTATAATTAAGGGGTCATTCCAGAACAGGATTCAACACATAAGAGCACAAGGATAGACCAGGGATACAAGAATCAGACTAAAACCAAAACCAAAAAAAAAAAAAGTAATAAAATGAAAAGCCCACTAGTAAATAAGGAGGTGAGTGCTGGTAACATATAAGTCTTGAATGAAGTCTTCCTTATCTGAAAAAGATTTTGGAGCGCCAGATTAGATCACCAAATATAGACAGCAGTACCCTGGCTAGAAATGTCAGCGTTTCTAGGGTAGCTGGACCAGCAGCCAAAATCCAGCACCTGGCTGCCACATCTGGCAAGAGAGACAAGGAGCTCTGCTGCCTCCTCTCTGGTGATCATCTCCAATTCATCACATACACATATATGTATACTACATATAAACTAGGTATGCTGTGTATCATAATATGTACACTATGTACAAACAAGATCATACATGGACACATTGCTACACATGTATGTGTATTAGATATAACTAACACAAGATACATGTATATAGTGTATGTGTGTGTTAAGTACAATGTACCATATACACATGATGCACACAAAATATCGTATATGCATGCATGATATTTGTATGTACATAACACATACATGATACACAATGTGCATCACGTGTACATTGTGTGTGCATAGTGTACATGCATGATACATCACAAGTACACTTTATTTACGTATATAAATTACAATTACACATGTATAATATGCACACACAAAAATTTTATGTACACATAGTATATATGATACATAGCATACATTGTGTATACTAGTGCACATGTATGTACATATACATACACACTGCCTGCCTAGTGTGTGTGTAGTTGTTTGCATGTTGTCTCTCCCCCATTAGAAAGTGAGCTTCTTGAGAACAGGGACTTTTGCCTTTCTTTACATCTATCCCCTTTGCTTAGTACAAGGTCCGGCACAGCTAGGTGGTGCAGTGGAGAGAGCACCAGCGCAGGCGTCAGGAGGACCTGAGTTCAAATTTCACCTCAGACACCTGACACTCACTAGCTGTGTGACCTTGGGCAAGTCACTTAACCCCCCTTGCCTCATCCTGGGTCAACTCTAGTCATCCTGATGAATATCTGGTCACTGGATTCAGAAGGTTCTGGAGGAGAAGTGAGGCTGGTGACCTGCAGCCCTCCCTCACTCAAAACAAAGTCAAGTGCAGCAACAAAGGATGAACACACAGCACAAGGTCTGGCACATACTAGGTGCTTACTACTTACTTACTGAATAAGAAAAAGCTGTATCTTTCTCTGGGGTAGCAAGAGAGGACATCTGATGTCTTGGCTAAAAGAAGCTACTCCAAAGCAGCAGAATTGTATGGTGGAAAGAATGGTGAACTTTTGGGTGAGAGGCAGCTGGGTTGGAATCCCAGACTGGACCATGATTACCCATGTAACACTAGCCAAGTCACATAAATTCTCTGCAGCTTACTTTCCTTATTCTGTTAAATGGGTATAATAATACTGGTACTACCTATCCCACAGTGTTAGGAGCACAGTATTCTGTAAACCTCTCCTTCCAAATCTAGGTAGACCTAAAGGGCCCACCAGTAGGGTTGTTAGCTCAGCACAGTTGCTCCAGGGAAGCAGTTTTTCCAAGTATCGTCCTTAATCCCTCTCTCAAAAAACTCTTTCAAAACCCAAAGGAAAGGTGATGTCCAAGAGAGAAAGACCCTACTGCCAGACCTCAGCCTGTGAGTCCCCAAACCTTGGCAAACACATTAGCCTCTGGCTCATGCACTTACCACAGGAATTTGGAATTTGACTAAAAGCAGCTCTCTATCAGCACATCCCCTTTTCTAGCACCATCATTTGCCCCAAACAGTCTGGCCTAACTTGTTTGCAGTCCTTTGGGACCTCTTTCTACAGCCTGTTTCCCAGAAGCCATCATGAAGGGGGAAAACCCAAAGCCCAGGAGAAATGAAGGACAGAATGGAGGGGAATAGACAGGGGTATGAGGAAGGAAAGACAAGGAAGAGGATTGTGTTCATCTCCACTCCCCTCATCCCTGACTGGATCAGTTCCTAGTTTCAACCCAGAATATCTTTTGACTAACTGGAAGCCAAAGCAGCCAATCCATAGGGTAAGTAGAAGTGATAAGAGGAGATGTGAAAGAAAGGATATAACTAGGGTAAAGGAGGAAGCTAAATACTGGCTCCCACCTCCAGCGGGGGTCCTTAATCCATTTTTTGTGTCATCACCATAGCAGCTAGCATTTAGATAACACTTTAAGGTTTGCAGGACACTGTACAGATATTATCTCATTGGATCATGAACCCCTTTTGCAGCCTGGCAAAGCCTTCTCAAAATAATATATTTTTAAAAAATCATAATTCAAGAAAATGCTAAATTTTAGTTGAGAGTTAGTGAAAATAAAGATTTCCCTCTACGTTTGAGGTAGCGGAAAGGGGTGTGTGTGTGTGTGTCCATAGGCTCTAAGTTAAAAACCCCTGACCTAACGCCTCCTTAACTCTCTCCCAGTTTGTTTGTCCCACATGCTCCCATGTAATCCTCACAAACTCCATTGGCCATAGGGGAATCTCTTCAGAGAACATGAGCTGCCAGGAAAAAAGGCCTAGCAACTGTTAGAACTGACGGAGAGAATCACCAACTCCTAATTGTCATCTCAACCAGAGGGGAGAGTGAGCTGTAAGGCCAGGTGCCCAGCCTGACTCCTGGCAGAGCTGTGGGACAGGCAAGGGTGGCTACACTCTCAGTCTGCAACTCTTTCTCTACCCTCCATCCTGTCAGTCACACCAAAAGCCAAACAGTGACTTTCCCTAGCTCTTCTTGAAAGCTGGAAGAATCAGATCCAGGACCAGAGCCAGAGTCAGAGACAGAGCTTTCCCCAGGCCAAGCAGAGCCGGGAACTTGGCTTCCGGCTTCTTTCCACTTGGCACCATCCATTCTCTGCTTTGCACTGTGGTTAGTAACACAGAAGGGAAGTAAGCAAAGGCCCTGATACAGGGAGAGATGCAGAATTAAAAGTACTGAGGGTAAGTAGGTGATAGAGAATGTCCCAGTTCTGTAACAGGGAAATGGTCTGCCAAGCTAAACTTCAGAACAAGAGTCAAGGATGCTGGAACCAACCAGTTTAGGTTATAAGGTGAAGTAATTTATCCTCCCTGTACATCAGTTAAAGGAAGATAATGCCTGGCCTAAATAACAATACCTTACATCTACAGGGTGCCTTACACTATTCAAAGTTTTTATACTTTTATACTCATTATCTCATGGTCCTCATCACAACCATGTTGTAAGGTAGGGAACCTGGGCATTATGATTGGGGCATTATGCCCGCTTTGACAGGCAGCCTTGTATAAGAGAAAGAGCACTAGCCTGGGAACTGGAAAATCCTAGCTCTGCCACTTATAACTGGGCAATCCATTTACTTGCATTGAGCCTCAGTTTTATCATCTCTAAAATGGAGTAATGATACTTGTAGCACATATCTCAAAGTTAGGGTTGTTGAGCACCTTGTAAGCTGTAGAGACTACACAAATTGTGAGCAATTATCAGAGAGGGGACAGTAAGGTGGTGCCGAGGACTCGAGTCAGGAAAACTCATCTTCCCGAGTTCAAATCTGGCCTCAGCCGCTTTATGTGACCCTAAGCAAGTCACTTAACCCTGTTTGCTTCCCTTTCCTCATCTGTAAAATGAGCTGGAGAAGAAAATGACAAACCACTCCAGTATCTTTGCCAAGAAAACTCCAAATTGGGTCATGAAGAATCAGACATGACTGAAAAATCACCGAACAACATCAGAGGTGGGGAAATTAGCTTTACAACAATCACAAGGTTGTAGTGATGACAGATGAGCTTACACAGATGAAAGCCCTCTGAAAAAAGTAAATTTTGATGTGTAGATAATAATATAATATTTACAGAGTGCTTTAAGGTTTGCAAAGAGCTTTACAAATCTCTCATTTTAACCTCACAACAACCTTGGGAGGGAGTTGCTACTATTATCTCTCTTATAACAGATGAGGAATCCAAGATATATAAAATATAAATCCTATTCCTCCTCTAAGACAAAGAGTGGCCCTCTTTACCTATGACTCTAACCAACGGCTTGCTGTACATGGCAATGGCTCATGAGATTCACAGGGTCCATGTCCCTGTGCCCAAAGCTCTACTGGAAAATAGGATGGAAGAAAAGTTTCCCTTAGCCTGGCATCCAAGTATATGTGTTGCTGCTCTCTGAAGAGACAAGGTTTAGAGGAAGGAAGCTCTCAAGAATTAAGATAAGGCCAACTTCAGCGACCCAGGTGCCCATATCCATCAGCCTCATTCCATTATGGGAACCCTAGTGTTTGTTTTCTTAATCTAACACCTTATACTTACTGTAGTCTTGAGAGATTAGTTCTCAAGAGTCAGTATGAGTGGGGAAGTAGAGACTGTGGGTGGAAGTGTGGCATACACTGTTAGATGCAGTGACTCCATCTGTTTGTTTTAATGAACTTTTTGTCACAAGACAGGGCTCACCAGAGAGGCAGGAAGGGAGTCAGGGCTCAAATAAGGAGAGAACTTCTTATTATTTTTAAGAGGCTGTGAAACAATACAAAAAGTGTAAGATTGTTATTGAGAGCCACCTGAGTTCAAATCCTTTGTGACACTTACTAGCTATATGACAATGGACAAGTCACCTAAACCTCTCACAGTCCCAGCTTAGTTACCCATAAAATGGGATAATAACACCTCACATGACTGGAGTGAGGGTTGAATCAGTTAACATACGTAAAAAGGTTTTCATTTATTTAACAACAAGGAACTGTGCTCAGAACTAAGGAAGACCAGCCCTCAAGCATTTCATTCTGCACCACATAAAATTAGTCATTATTATTAATCAGTGGCTAAATACACAGTGCCTTACTCAAAGTAGAGCCTTGATAGATGTTGGTTGAATTGAGTGCAATCCATGGCCACTATTTCCCTTTCTTGTCCCTTGAACCTCAAGGTTCATCGTATGCCCTCCAGACACACCTTTCCTCTTCAGTTGTGATCACTGTGCCTGCCCACGTGAAAAGAAAGATTGGCTTAGTGCCATGTGGGCAGAGGAGTAGAAGGTAAGATAGGGATATCAGGCAGTCTCACCAGTGGCCTATTTTCCAGTCTCAACCCAACCTTGACTACTGACCACCCTATTCCAAGGGACTTCTACCTGGGTTTCTCTGATACTATGATCATTTCAAGAAGGTGACAGGTAATGCTTAGATAACCCTAATTAAGTTACCTGTTGACTGGTAAAGGGTGTGTTCATCCTTCGTTGCCAAAAAAGACCATGCCATCAGAGAAATGATGACATGACTTGCACTTGACTGTTTTTTTGAGTGAGGGAGGGCTGTGCAGGTCACCAGCCTCACTTCTCCTTCAGAGCCATCTGAATCCAGTGACCAGATATTCATCAGGATGACTGGAGACGACCCAGGATGAGGCAATGGGGGTTAAGTGACTTGCCCAAGGTCACACAGCTAGTGAGTGTCAGGTGTCTGAGATGACATTTGAACCCAGGTCCTCCTGACTCCTGCACTGGTGCTCTATCCACTGCACCACTTAGCTGCCCCTAACTGGTAAAGTAGGCACTTAGATAAGCCCTCCAGCGGATCAGAGACACTGAAAACCAAGGAGACCTGAGAGCAAGGAAGAAATCAATTGACCAGTCAATGGAATCAGCTGTCCTGAAGCTGTCATTAGTTGAATCTCAGGCTCAGAATAGCACTAGATTGACTAGCTTTTGAGCAAAGTCTCTAAACATACTCTGCTCCAGCCTTTGAATGACACCCCCAACTGAAATGAAAGCTACCACAGAGCCCAAGTCCGGCTTCTGTGGATTTGTTTCAACAACTTTCCAGCTTCTTCTACCCCTGATTCCTGTTCCATTCAAGAGAGGCATTAACAGATTCCCCAGGGAGGGGGAAAATTAGGGGAAGGAAAGTCTGGTCCTACAGTCACAGGATGAGGGGAGGAACTGGAAGGAAGAACGTACAGGGAAAAGGAAGGAGAAAATGTGGGAGGAGGGGTTGGGAAGAGTGAGCAGGAATTGGGAAAAGAAACAGTGGAAACAAACATTTGTTTTGAGTTAAGTGAGCCACTGAGAGAGCATCCTCCTTTTCTGGAAGCTGTGAAATGGGTTGTTAAAAAAAAAAAAAAGTCTCCTAGCGATTCCTGGCTGCAGGTTCCCTGAGAACGCTCTGGAGCCCCTTCCTTCCTCAAGCTCTGAGCACACACTCCCCAGGCTTCTAGTGTGGCAGCCAAACCCTACACACACACACACACACACACACACACACACACACACACACACACACACACACACACACACCCTCCTCCCCACAACTAATACCCTTGTTTCCTGTCCCAAAATTTCTATTTTTTCTTCTCCCAAAGTTCTCAACCTGCCAGAGCCCTAGGCTCTCAAAGTTGGAGGAGAGGACTGAGGAGGAGGAGGCAGGGGGAAGAGGAATTTTCCCTCCCAAGCTCCCCTTTCATTCCCTGGGAGCCACTAGAGGCAGCAGAACAGGCAATAGGAGACACACCTCAGCCTGGGGAAGCCTCTGGGGGGAAGACTCAGCCTTCCAAAGCTACCTCCGGAGCATCAAGCACAGCCCCAGGGAGGAAGGGAGCCACAGACAGGAGATACAGCTACAAATAACATTAGAGATCCATGGGTGGGAGATGCCTAAGAAAAAGTGTAAATCACCAATTCCACCCTAAATTTTTAAAATTCCACTAAAGAGGGGAGAGGGAAGAGGAAAGGGTCCACATTACCTAGGTGAAAAGGCCCTCATCCCTGAGAGCTCTAAGGCAGGTGGGGCTGGCTGAAGTAAGAGATTGAGGGCAACAGGGTGGGGGCAGAATGAGGCGACCATCCTGGATCTGTCTCATCATTATCCCACCCCTTTAGCACCACAGCTGTGGGATCAGGCAGACAAGAAGCTGCTGTGTGACTGGGGCCTCCTGCTGTCACATCCCCTGGCCCACACTTCCAGGGAGATGAATAATTAATTTCTTATTGCAGCCTGGCTCTGAAACTGGGACCATTTAACTCCTTGGAGTGAGTTTCACAGCTGCCCCTTAGAATCTGCCAGTGCGGTCAATCGGTCAATCAGCAAGCATTTATTAACCGTTGTGCTAAGATCCAGGGATATGAAGAAAGGCAAATACACTATGACTACCCCGCAAAGAGCTCACATCCTAATTCTGGAGACAGAGGAGTTTACAGAACAAGAGAGGAGGGGGTAACAGTCAGACTGCAGCTTTTAAGAAAAGCATTTGAGCAGTCGTGTGAAGGATGGATTGGAGTGGGAGAGAGACAAAAGGCAGACAGACTAATGAGAAGGCTATTATAAAAGTGTGTGTGTTTCTTCAGGTCTGGGGAAACTGTGAGCATCCTATTTTTACTCTCTCTCTCTCTCTTTTTTAAAATATGTGTTAGATTCAGTCCTTCTGTGCCCAGCTTCCCAGTTACTGGGTTGATGACGTTCAGGAGGCCAGAATCAGGCAGAGACAATCGGGGACAAGCCCTTCTGTTGGGGTAGGGGGTATATATCATCAATCCTTCTGCACCTTCGTGGAACCCACTAAAATGGGACTTGGATGATATGATGAGCAGTCTGCAGAAGCAGGTTCCAAAGGTATAATGATCCAACCTTGAGTGCACAGACCCAGTCTGTATTTCCTATTTGTATTCCTAATACCTGAATGTAAGTGAATGTGACTGATAAATGTGTGTTGAATTCAGATGACTGAACAGTAGACAGGACCAGTCCTAAAGTTTCCATCTGGTTCATGGGATGGCTGGTTAAGATGGTGCCTATGAAGAGTGAGAGAGTGTTACGCCTCAGTGGGTAGCATCCAGCTCTAGAAGAAGGGAAGAAGTGTGTGAATTCTTAGGGGCAGCTGGCACCCAGAATGATGGGGAGTAAAGGGAGTGGGGTGAGAGGACAAGGAACCAAAGATGAAATGTCATGGCCTTTAGGAGGGAGACTGATCACAATCAGGGCAGGAGGTTGTTAAGCCACAGGATTTAGGGCACAATCATTTCTACCCTTGAGGTGCTGCTTCTATCCAAATTGTTTCCCTCACAAATGGATATTTCTAAGAGTGAAACACAGCAGAAAAAAAGGGGAGGATGAGGCAAGATCTATAAAAGTAATAACACAAAAATTGATTAGAAAATAGAGCTCAAACCTGGCACTTCAGAAGCTTTAACCCCATGAGGGACACAGAAAGAATAAAAAAAAGGAACAAATAAAGGTATAGTCCAGAAATCAGAAAATAAAATTAAGAACAGACCAGAAAAGAAACAATGAAGTGAAAAAAGCAAAGACAAACTTCTCAGAGAAATGTACAGCAAAAGAAAATTAATAAAATCAAGAAGTAGAATGGGAGGACAGAAGGAAGGGAAAATTTTGAACTTAATACTCAACTGAATGGGGAAAGGGAAGAGACAAAAGAGGGGGAAACAAATAAACAAAGAAAAGAAAAATTAGCCATTTAGGTAAAATTCAAGAACTAGAGAACTAGTAAGCAAAATGCATGAGGGGAAAGACAAAGAGTCTATGGGAATAAAAGATAATCAAAATGCTTTAAACAAAGTACTGATTTAAAAGGAAGGAGTTTTTTAGAAAGCAATATTAAAGGAATATATGGAAGAAAACAGAAGTCTAACTATCCTAATTTTAAATGTAAAAGGATTAAACAACCCAATAAAATGAAAGAACGACAGAATAATTGTTGGAGAATTTAGAGCTGAGTGACTTAGGAACACATACATATTTCTTAGCACCACATGGCACCTTTAAAAAAAAATAGACCATTTACTAGGACACAGAGAAATTATAGGTTCAAAAAAATACTAAGCACATGCTTTACAGATCGTAACACTAAAAATAATAATTAATAACAGAAGCAAAAGATACAGATCTAAAAGAACTTCTTTATGCATTTTAGCTTTGAATAATGAGTAGGTCAAAGAACAAATTATAAGAACAATTAATGACCATGGAACAGAAAATGAAAAAAAAGATGAAATAACATACCAAAATCTGTGGTACACAAATCATTCCTTAGAGAAGAAATTATAACCCTGAGCATATACATTAACAAACTAAAAAAAAAAGTATCACTGAACTGAATGCAATTTTTAAGATTACAAAGTAAGCAAATCTAAAGTAAACACAAAAGAGAAATTTAGAGAATCAAAGAATACAGAAACTGGGGGAAAAGACTAAAAAACTAACAGACAAAACTGAAAGCTGGTTCTTTGGGAACACTGTAATAAAACTGACAAACCTTTATAGCTAAACTGAGTAAAATAAGATAGAAGAAAATCAAATGAACAAAATAAACGATGAATGGGGTAAAATCATAACAGAGAATAAATACAGGGAATTATCAAGATCTGTGATACACGTTCATGTTATCAAAACTGAGAGGTAAAAAGAAATAGAGGAATGTTTTTGTTTTTCAGTCATTTCTGTCATGACTGACTGTCCGTGACCCCATTCGGGGTTTTCTTGGCAGATATTGGAGTGGTTTGCCATTTCATTCTCCAGCTCATTTTACAGATAAGGAAACTAAGGCAAACAGGGTCGAGTGACTTGCTTATAGCTAGTAATCGTCAGTGGCTGGATTTGAACTTAGAAAGATGAGTCTAGCTTATTTCAGGCCCAGCACTCTATCCACCATACTACTGAGATGCCCAGAGAATTACTCACAAACATATAAAATACACAAATTAAGAGAACACCAAATAGAGATCTTAAATAATCTAATTTCTGAAAAGGAAATGGAAATTACTGTAAAAGAAAGGGACTCTGATCCAAATAAAATTTCAGGAGAATTTGATCAAAATACCTACATAATGGGGTAAACTAGCTAAGGAAGTGGGGGGAGGGGGGCAGCCAGTCTTTGGAGTATGAACAGATTCCTTGCCCGGGTCTAGTACAAGCAACCATGTGGAAGCTTTCGGAAAAATGATTTACTAGCAGCCACGATGACTCAGGGGTTTCTACCATGTAATAGGAAACACACCAATTGACTCTCAAGAACTCCAGTACCAAAGTTCTCTAATTGGCTGCAAAGCCTGAAGAAATAATGACTCAGGGTTTGCTGAGCCTGAATTACATGTACTGCCCACTGATCTCTCTGTCTCTTTTTCTCTGAAAAGAGAAATGCACTGAAAGCTAGCTCTTGGAGACGAGGGAAAGAATTGGAGGGCAGCAGCCCAGTCTTCCAAGGTCTCTCTCTTTGGTATTCTCATCTTAAGTGAATAAAAATTCCAAAAGGAAGTGCCTAAAGTGACCTTGTGAGCTCTGGAAATCCAACAGTCCCATTAGAGTCCTTTGATACAATTTCTAGCTTATCAATCTCTTCCTGAAAAATGGCTCCCAGAACTGAATACTGTACCCTAGAGGTGCTAAAATTAGAGATAAATCCTACCCAAAGAGACAGAAGAAAGAAGGAAAGGATCCTTATTATAGACACAAAAGGGGTGTCCATTCATTGTGGAATGGCTGAACAAATTACATCACATAATAGCATGTTATTGTGCCTCAAGAAATGATCAATGGGACAAATTCAGAAGAACCTGGGAAGATTTGTATGAACTGATACAGAGGGAAGTGACAAGAACCAGGAGAACACACAACGGCTACAACACTGTGAAAAACTTAGGTACACAACAATAACCAATCACCGCTCCATACTGATGATGAATCATGGTTTCCACTTCTTGGCAAGAGATGATGGACTAGAAGTGAGAAATGAATCACATATTTTCAGACTGTATTTAGTCCTTATGAGGGGTTTTAATTAGGAGTAAGAACATTTTGTGGACAGTAGTGATTTTTTAAAAATTAGGAAAATAAAAACAAAGAGCATCGATGAAACAGAGTAAAGACACACAGAAAAGAGAGGTAGAAAGAAGGGGATACAGATAAGCAGGGCAATGTTGATACTACCATGTTCAATTTAGTATATACTTAAAATAAATTGTATTTAACAGAGATTCATGATGCCATGTACAATCTTTTTCTGTTCTTTTATAATGAAATGTTTATGGTTGTTCATGAATGTAAAGTTCATAATAATAAAAAGTAAAAATAAAAACCCATATAAAATTAAAAGGCTGAGGATTCTGTCTTTCTAGAAGGCAAAGCTGAGGCTACATAAACTAGGACAAGGTATCCTAGATCTTTCTCCCAGTACCTTTCTCCATCCTAGAATTCTACATGGGAGTCATTCTTATTCCTCCCAAACCAAGAGCTTCCCAAGACACTCAGATCCCTCAGATTTTGCCTGGCATTCCTGCCAACAGGAAAATATGCAGAGAGAGAGAGAGAGAGAGTCTCAATTACTGTGAGCCTTTGAGTCAGCTGTTACTAGATATTGCTTTGCCCCCAGCATAAGCACCTTTAAAGTCACCTCTTAGGATGTAAGCTCTAGGGTCTTAGCTTAGTATATGACTGTATCTCCCACAGATTCCTCTCCATCTGCCTCCCCTAATGCATATGCAAGACTTCAGCTATCCTGGCCTTCACCTACCAAGGACCTTCTCATTCATTTATCCACATATTCATTCAAAATATGTTTTTAAGCTCCTACTCTATGCTAGGCATTGAGGGAAATACAATTCAATTTAACAAACATTTATTAGGTCCCTACTATGTTGCTTCGAATATAAGGACAAAAATAAGGTTCTTGACCTTGAGCTAACATTCTATAAAACATGTCACATATTACAGAATTTCCAGTCCAGTAGGAGAGAAGGACATAAACATGGACAACCATAATATACAATATTACGTGATAGGTATATTAGAAAGGTGTGAATGAAATGCAAGGGGGATCAAGGAAGGTTTCAAGGAAGAGGTGACATTTCTGTTAGGCTGGATGGATAGGAGTTTAATAAACGAAGAGGAGGAAGGGAGGAAAATCCAGGTATAGCAACAACGTGAGCAGTCATTATTGAAGAAATAGGAGGCCACAGGGTGTGTGTCTTGGGGATTGAGAGTTGGACAGTTTGGTTGAAGCATAGTAAGAACTATATATATATATATATATATATATATATATATATTACAAATGTTGCTCCCATTTTGTAGATGAGAAGATTGGGGCTAGGGTAGAGGAGAGGATGAGTACCCTTCCATGATCACACAACTAGTGGGTGGTCAGAAGCAGGATCTAAACTCTAGTTTTAACACATCTAGAGTACTGTGTTCAGTTCTGGGAGCCAGGTTTCAGGAAGATATTGACAAAGCAGAAAACAAATAGAAGACAGCGACCAGCACCTCAAGATTCCACCATGTTGTCAGTGGAAAAGACTAGGAAGGTTTTTAGTCTGCTTTAGAGGTAGGCTGGAGGAGAGGCAGTGTGGTACAGTGATAAGAGTGCTGGAAATCAGGAAGAACAGGGCTCACATGTTATCTCTGACACAAACTGGAAGAGAAGATGTAAAGGGTACATCATAGCTACCTTCTACATGCAAAAGTTAAGTGACCACTTCTTCAGAAAATAGTGAATGCTGTGTAATATGTACACTAGTATAACATAAAATAATCTTGGCAGTCAATCAGTTGCTCAACTAGCACTGGCTAAAGCACCTACTATGTGTCAGGCACTGCGCTAGGGCCTGGAGATACAAGACAAAAGTGAAACAGATCCTGCTCCCAAGGAGTTTCCATTCTATTGGAGAAGACAACATATACATCAATAGGTATGTACGAGGTGGCTAGGGAGGGAGAACGTTAGGAATTGGAGGGATCAGGAAAGTATCAGAAGGTGGTGCTTGAAAGGTGCTGTGTCTTGAAAAGTAAGACTTCCATGAACTAGAAGGAAGGAACAAGTATATTCCAGGAAGGCGGGGAGGAGGGGTGTAGCCACGGCAAAGACATGAATGCGGAAGATGGAGTGCTATGTGTGAGAAACAGAAAGAAGGCCAATTTGGCTGGGTAATAAAGTATGGGATGGGGAGAAATGTGTAACAGGGCTGGGAAGGTAGCTTGGGGCCAAATTGAGAAGGTCTTTAGAAACCAAACAGAGGAGTTTTATACTTTATCCTGGAGACAATAGGGAACCACTGGACTTTATTCAGTGAGGGAGTGACATGGTCGGGAAATCTCTCTGACAGCTGTATGGAGGATGGATTGGTATGGATTTCCACCACACTACAGATGAGAAAAAAATAATATGAAGGATGGATACTTGCATATGGAAGGAGGAGAGACTGGAAGATGGAAAATCTATCAGAAGATTACTTCACTAAGTAGACCAGGGGGAGGTTAATAAAGACCTACTGGTAGTAGTGGGAATTGAGGCAACAGATAAAAGATAATGCAGAGCATTCTGGACACTTATTCCCTAGGACATCATCAAGTCACGATCAACCCTGGACAGTCATTCTCATGTCGAGCTGCTTCCCACCCAACACACAGACAGAAGAGAGGGAGACAAGTCAACAAACAGGACAGAAGGGTAGGAACAGCACAAAGGATGAGGATGGAAAAAGGAAGAGCAGCGAAGGAAAGCAGAGAGCTTAGGCGACCGAATGACAGTAGAGAAGCTGGGAGAGAGCAAGAGGAGAATCCAAGATGAAAGAAGAAGAATGAGTCAGAGAATTCTGAGAAGAGGGGTCTCCACTCCTGAGCATGATGGGAGGTGGGGTTGGGACTACAGCTGGGGGTAGGGGAGGAGTCTTGACTGAAAACATTAGCCATTAAATCTCAGAAGCCTGTTTAAGTCTTTCCTAGGAACCCCACACAGTAAGCTTGTGTGAAAACCTCCCCAAAAGCCACAGACAACCCAAAAGGCCAGTTCCTCTCTACCCATAATAGGAAAAATATTTAGACACTGGGCCATCAGACAAAACAAATATGGAAACATTTGGGATTCAATGCTGGCCCCCTCCCCCCAACCCCACCCTAGGACTCAACAACCAAGAACCCAAAAACTAATAAAAGAAAGGAAAAATTCGGATATAAATCTGGTTTCTATTAAAAGGGTAAATTTAGACCTGTGGCTGGGGCAGCTGGGGTAGGGCAGCTGAGGCAGGCCATGGGATTAGCCGGGGCAGGGTGAGTCAGAGTCAAGAGTCCTCTCTCTGGGGGTTGGGGGAAAGCGGGAACTGATAGAGATGACTGGAAGTATGTAGGCAGAGGGAGGTGAGGAATACAAACTACAGAGAGAAGAAAGGCAGCAAAGGGAGAGGAAAGGGGAGCCGGGATGGCCTCACTTCAAACACTAAAAATTGCATTTATACAGTAATTTCAAGTTCACAAAGAGCTTTGCTTATATGATCACAGTAATCTTGTGAGGTAAATTCCACAAGTATTTTTATCTCCATTTTACAGATGAGCATATTGAGGCTCAGGGGGTCAAGTGATTAGTTTGTGTTGGAGATAACATCGGAATCCAGCCCTTCCTGACTTCCAGTACTCTATCTACTAGACCACACTGCCTAATCTCTGGCCTTCCCCTAGACTAGGGGTTGGGAAACTGGCTAGAGGATCCAAGAAAGCCACAAGACCAGGTGATCCATGGATTAGGATAACCTGAGGTTTGGACCAGTTAGTATCAGGGGTGCTACCCTGGATCTGCCCAAGAATATTCCTAATCCCAATTTGTTTCACAGAGGGCTCTAGACTGGTCAGATATAAGGTACGTAAACCGATAAATGACTCCAGAGACTCCTTGCCTCCCTTCTTTCTAAGATTCTCACACCTTCTCTGGGCCTCAGAGCCTAAATTCTGCTCTTTCTTACTGTATCTCCTCTTTGTTCCTTTTCCTTCCTTATCCTCTCTCAGTGTATCTCACCATTTCTCCAGTAAGCTTCTGACCGTCCGTCACCCAAAAAAGATATAGGAAGCTACCTTAGAGACAACTTGGACAAGCCCGGTTCTTCCTAGGCTCTGGCCAGGAGAAGCCACAACACAAAATTTATCTCCCTTACACCAGGACACTGTGGAAGTAAGAGGCATAAGTGAGGGAGAGAGGGGACGTAGGGGACAGGAGAGATGACTAGAGCCTCTCTGACAGCTTACCTCAGGGAGTGCCCTTGGCCAAACCAAATTATTTCCCCTTTTAGATTAGAGAGGTTATTATTCCCTGACTGCAACACCCAGAACACACAGAAGGAGGATGACACAGGGAATCACTATGAATGGCAGTAATGGCGGTGGTGATGGTAATGTTCCACTCACTTCAGAAAAGCAGGATGAGAGTTGTAAGCAAAACTTAAGTTTTGGAAAACACTAGAATGGCATCCAGACCAGTTCCAAGGCATGGCTCCGAGACTCTCCCTTCCCCTAGGACTTAATTCCCCTCTTCCACCGTACCCAAGACAGAAAGGAGTATTACAGTATCAGAGTATCCAAACATTTTAGAGACGGAGAGGACCTCAGTGGTCAGCTAGCCCAACTCATAACTGAAAAATATTCCCTGTTGTAACAGACATCTATCTGGTCATCTAGCTTTTGTCAGACAGAAGGAGTAGATGGTACCTAAGGATGGAGCTAGGTGGTCATCAAACCAGTTACCATCAGTCTACTCTGGGAAGGAAAGGTTCATGAATATAAATCTGGGTGGCGATGCAACAAGGATCATCTGGGTAGAGAGATCCCTCTTGGGAGCTTTACTCTCAGATGCAGCCTGGGCTACCACCTGTTTAGCTGCATACCTGCACATCTGTGCCATTCTCCAGTCCCCCTTTCCTATCCATAGTGGAATCTAAGACTCTTTTCCACTCTTGGCTAGCCTCAATTTTGGTCAGCACCCTCAGTGGAATGAAAATTAATTGTAACATATGCTAAAGAACCCAGAAATGCAAGCTCCTGGATATAAGCATCATAGAAGCAGCTGTTATTGAATGTCATAGTTGGAACTTGATCTTTCACAGAGGAGGACACTGAAGCTTAGAGAGAGAAAGTGGTTTGCCTCTGGTGGCAAAAAGAATCAGTGGCCAAGCTTCAGCTAGAACTGGGTTGCCTGCCTGACTGAATCCTGCGATCCTTCCATTACCCCTGCACAGCGGCAGTGTGATAGAAGGGAAAGGACCTTGGGTTTGGTCAGAAAACCTGATTTAGAATCTTGGCTCTACCACTCACAATTTGTGTGACCTTGGGCAAGTGACAACATCTCTGTGCCTCAATTTCCTCATCTGTAAAATGAGGGGGCTGGAGTAGACAGGCTCTGAGATCCCTTCCAAACACAAATCTTTGCTTTTTTTGTCTTTAAAAAGGAGTGTGTATGTGTGTGTGTGTACACATACACACACACAAATTTTTAAAGTCAATATTTTTTTAGCTCCAAATTCTCTTCCTCCTACCTTTTCCCACTGAGAAAGAAAAAAGAGAAAGAAAAAAAAAGAAAGATCAGCCCATTATAAACATGTATAGTCAAGCAAAACAAATGTACAAAAATATGTGACTCAATCTGCAGTCTGAGTCCATCAGCTCTCAGTCTGGAGGTGGGCAGCATGTTTTGTCATGAGTCCCCTAGAATATGATCTATGATTTTAAATTATCCTGTGACCTAGATTTGTTGGGATCATCCTGATTCACAGAAAAGGGAGCATAGTTTCATTAAGGCTTTGCAAAAGAAATATCCCTTGTCAGACAACGTGCCTGGAATTTTTGTTTCGGTTTGGAAAATATGGTCCTGCTACTATACCACGTGTATTCACTGCTTTACACACAGGAGACTCAGTACATTAAAACAGCTGTGGCCAGAGATAACCACACCCATTAAACAGACACACGTGGCAATCTGACATATCCCCAAAGTCCAACCAAATTTCATAGCCCTATATGTCCAGTTGGGTGCAATTTCTCTCACCATCCTCCATCCCCCAACCTCCACGAGGGAGGGGGAACACACACACATTCATAATGCCTCATACTTATGCATGTAGAACCTCAATTTCCCCCAGACCACCGAAGAGCTCCAGAAATTCCCATTAGTTTCTTTGACAAATAGGGTAAAAGTACAAGATTCTCCATTTCTCTGCCTCTGGTTATAATTTCTTCTCATAACTTAGGGTTTGTGAGGAAAGCTCTTTGTTCCTTTGTCCTGTAGCTTCTGCTCCTTCACCCCAAGCTCAAATCCTCTCATTTCCTCAGCATTCTCATGGACTTCCCAATGACCTCTCTCCTCATCACCCTGCTAGAATTGGTCTGGGTAGGAAGGAGGCAAAAGAAGCAAGAAGGAGGTAGCTAATTCAGAATTCAAAGCTTCTAGACTAGAGGGTACTCCTAGACTCCAGAATAACATGATAGCTGAAGAGGATGAGGAAGCTGAGCCAACACTGACTCTCACAAACAAGATGGGGCACCTCTCAGTCCTCCAAGTGGACTCCACTGTCTCTTTTTTCCAATGTTCCCTTTTCTTGTTCCACCCTCTACCAAACACAGGGGGAACTGGCCGAAAAAGCTATTAAAGGTTAAGTGCAAAGCTACCCCCACTATGAGAAAAAACAACTCAAGACACTGATTTTCCCATGCCAAAGGATGACATATGTCACACTTAGGACAATACTGTTTGGTGGTCCCATTGGCTTCTAAGTTCTCTGCCCATCTGATTTTTCCTCGTCTAGATGTTGGGCTGTTTGTTAGTGGATATAGCCTAGTTACAAATATGGGTATGTGGAGGGGTCAATTTTACTGTCTCTCTACTCTTACCTTCAATTCCCCTAGGGCCCAGACATTAGCAACTCCTCTTTGGGTGCTTCCTTATCAGTAATCTCTAACTATTCTCCATAACTTGCGCTTAAACTCCTAGCAATTTTATAGGATGACAGCTTTAGAACTGGTATCAGGGGTATACTGAAGTCAGCTCTGACCAGCTGGCTCTTGAGCAAATTGTAAAATTTTGTGTGAGCATTTGCAAATCAGGGCTTGATTTTTTTTTGTTTTGTTGATTGCTTAGACTTACGAAAGCAATGGAGAAAATGTTAAGAATGAAGATTAAATTTTCAAGTGTGTCCTGTGTATATCCCAACACCAACACCAAAGTTGGTGATTAAACATTTACCAGCGCACCCAAGAGGTGATCTAGTCCAGACTAGAAGAAACTGAGGCACAGAGATATTAAATATCTGGGCCAAGGTCATAGAGTTATGAAATATCAGAACCAGCCTTTAAGCCCAGATATTCTTGTCTCCAAATTTAGCAAACTTCTCATTACACTAAATAGTGCCTTGTGATTTACTTTACAGACATTATTTCCCTTGATCCTCACGATAACCCTCTGAGATAGGTGATGAAAGTATCACCCCCATGAGGCTTACAGAAATTAAGTGAATTTCCTATGCTAACTCTGGGAGATGTGTCAAAGCCAGGATGTGAGCCCAGGTGGCCCCAGTTAGGTAGGTAGATTTCTCACTATCTCTGACCCCCACCCCCAACCCCCAAATCCAAGATTCTACTAAGACCTGTCCAATTCAACATTTTTCCAATATGCCCCCTTTTCTCCTCTGACAATGCCATCACTCTAGTGCAGGCCTTCAGCACCTCACACTCTGATTATTGCAATAGGCTACTAGTGAGTCTGCTTGCCTCAAGTCTCTCCCCATTCCAACTCATCCTCCATTCAGCCATTAAAGTGATTTTCCTAAAATGCACGTCTGATCATGTCACCTCCCCTACTCAGTAAACTCCAGTGGGCTCTTCTTGCCTCCAGGACCAAATACAAAATGCTCTGCTTGCATTCAAAACCCTTCATGACCTAGCCCCTTCCTACCTTCTTATAGTTTTCTTATACGTTATTCCCTTGACATGTACTCTTTGATTCAGTGACACTGACTTCCTGGCTGTTCAACGAACAAGACATCTCTTCAGTCAAGGCATTTTCTCTGGCTGTCCCTCATGCCTCTGTCTCTCTGTCCCTCTCTCTCTGTCCCTGTCTCTGTTTCGCTCTCGCTCTACTCCTGTTACTGACCTCCCTGACTTCCCCAAGTCCCAAACTAAAATTTGACCTTTTACAAATCTTCCCTAACTCCTCTTAATTCCAGTTCTTTCCCTCTTTTAATTATTTTCTATTCACCCTGAACACAGCTTGCTTCATATATAGTTGCAAATATTTGCTTGCATGTTGTTCCCTCCCACTCCCCCTCACATTAGACTGTAAGCTTTTTGAGGGCAGGGACTGTCTTTTCTTCTTCTTATATCCCCAGCATTTAGCACAGTGTCTGACACACAGCAGGTGCTTAATTAATGCTCCTTCCTTTCCTTTCTTTTGTCTCCAGATCCAGAAATCTCTCTCTCTCTCTCTCTCTCTCTCTCTCTCTCTCTCTCTCTCTCTCTCTCTCTCTCTCTCTTTCCCACCAGCTCTAACAATGCCTTCCCTTTGATTCAAATTTCCACCTAGGAGTTTCTCTTAGTTGTCAAGCTTAAAATTAAATTTATTAGTTTTAACTCTCCTCTTCTTGTCCCCAGTATAAAATCCCTTTCAAAAATAAGTAAAACCGGAACTTTCTGCAACAATCCAGGAAGGGCTGGTTCTTACTATACTTTAACTGGGGTGGGAGTGGGGTGAGTTTCTAATATGGAGACTTGCCATATTTGTCAGCATACAAAATTTCCTTTTGAAGACTCAAAGTGGAGTTGAGAAGATCCAGCGCTCAAGCAAAACAGAAACAGGTCTAGAAAATGGAAAACAATCCATCTATGAGCAACAAGTATCTATTAAGTACTTATGTGCCAAGCACTGTGATAGGCAGGCCAAAAAACCAGGAAAAGGAAACAGATCCTGTCCTCACGGTGGTTATATGGAGGGGAGGGGAGAGGGGAAGGAGTACAAGCATTTAAGGAGGGGGCTTAGGAGGGGATAACAAGGAATTCCCCAAAGTGTATTATTCCAACATAACCAATATGGCTCTTGGGGCCTAACCAGGGCTTCCAGAAAAACAGAATGTTTGTGAAGCCAGTAATCCTGTACAAAGTGTGAGTCATCCCAGGTCATAAAGAATCAATCAGCTGAGACCTTGGTTTCTACTTCAGAGCCTGGACAAGGTACTTGGTCCTTTCTCTTTGCCCACCCTGTGTCTTGCCTCCTTTTTCATACCTAGCACTCCCCAACATCCCTGGGTCATTGGCTCAGGCCTAGACTGTGTTCCCCTGGCTCTGACAGGATGCTGAAGCTAAGTGGAAGTGATTCAGGACAGAACATTAGCCTCCAAACAGGGTTAAGAATACAGCTGAGAAAGAAAACAGGACAAGAGACCTACTCTGGGAACCAGCAAAGAGAAAAAACAGGCAACCAAGCAACAAAGGGGCAAGAGGGACATTCGTGTCCAGAGTGGGGTGGGGAAGGAATCAGAGATCAAGGGAGGGAGACAGGAAAACAGTTTGGAACTATGCTAGAAAAGTTACTAAACCATTCATACCCTTTGACCTAGTGATACCACAGCTGGGCACTGACCCCAAAGGAATCAAAGATAGAGAGGGTAAGTCCTACACATGCCAAAATAAGCTTTGCAACACCTTTTGTGGTGGCAAAAAACTGGAAACACAGCAACTGTCCGTTAATTGGGAGATGACTGAACTAAATGGTATATGAGTAGAATGAAGTATCACTGCAGCAGAAGGATGAATATAAACAGAGAGAAAACAAGCCAGGCAAATAGTGACAGAGGAGAGAGAGGAGAGAGAGACAGAAAAAGAGAAAAGATAAGCAGCCTAGGATTGAGAGAAACAGCCAGAGAAATGACAAGAAGAGCCAGAGACAAAATGGAATGACAGGATCCGACACCTGAGGAAAAGGGGGAGAGAGAAACGAAGACAGGAATAGTGGGGAGCGAGGGAGAGGGCCATCCAGTGTTCCTTCAAGGCCCAGCCCCCGGATCTTTCTGTCCCCTTCCTCCCGGATGGGAAGTAAGCTCCGAGATTCCTATCTTAACCACGGGAGGGCCTTGGAGCCAGCCTCACCCTAAAGCCCCAGTCCCATCTGGTTTTGTCTTCAATCCCTTCAATCTCCCAGACAAAGATATGCTTAAATATAATCAGCTCCTTGAGCCGCACCTCCATCCAGTCTGGTCATTAGGGGAAACTGGAGCAGTAAAGGGAGAGCCGGACAGAAACCCAGAGAGACTGAGGAAAAGACAAACCTGAGAGGCTGCGAGGGGAAGAGCCTGAGAGCAAGGAAGCCCAGCGAAGGACAGACACCTAGAAAGAGTAGGGGAGAAACACAGCGAGAGAGATGAAGGGAGAGACAAACCCAGACAGACGGAGGGAGAGACGAGCCTGGAGAGAGCCCGAGAGAGGAAGGAGCAGGGACCCCAAGAGAAGCGCCCGCACAGCAACAGGGGGACTTGGGAAGAAGAAATAAATTGTAATGAACATGGAAAAGGCAGTAAAGGTTTTGTGGGAAATGAGATATGACAGGCAAGGATGGAGGGAAACGGAGAAAATACAGGGGTCCAATTAACTTAAAATGCTGTTTATTTTTCAGCAAGATTGCATCACCCTGAGGGGGGAAAGAGAGCAGGAACCCTGGACCAAAGCTGAACAGCCCTGGGTACAGGGCCTCAGGGACACACTCCCTCACCCCCCCAGATCCACACTCCAGAGTGTCCCAAGGCACAGTCTGCTGGGACAATGTCTCTGAACTGCTAAGACGGGGATTTCTGCAACTCATTCTTCATCTTCTAGAAGTTCCACAGCTTTCTTGTCCAAACTGCCCTGGTCAGGAGGAAGATGCCAGAATTATCCCTGGCATCTCACTTTAGAGTTGGAGTCATTAAGACACAGAGAGGGTGAATGACTTATCCAATGACACACAGTACGAGCTCAAAACAGAATGCAAGTCTCTCCCACATCCCAGTTCAGGCTTCCCTTTCTTGAAATCACATCCTGACTGGTTGTCTACACCTCTTGCCTCCCATTTCCTCACCTGTGGTTCACTTTGCAACCTCTTGAGATATGGATTCTGCTCCCAACTTTCAGCTGAGACTATTCCCTTCAAAGATACTCATCATGATCTCCTGATTGCTAAATAGAGGGTCCCTTCTCAGGTCCTTATCCTGCTGGACATCCTACTGCATCTTCTGATACTGTTAACCATCCCCTTCTTCTAGATTATTCCCTTGGCTACAAGGTTCTATACCCCACTTCTTAGTCTCATTTGCTGGATTGCTCCAAAAGTTACTGCCTCCTGTTGAGAATACCACCCATCTGATCACCTAGTTCCAATTCACAGTTACTGGGACTCCTCAGCTCTTCCCCAGTCCTCATTTCCCATATTCAGTCAGTTACCTCATCCATATCCTGCTCAGACAGTCTCCAGGGCTCTGTTCTGGGTCCTTTTCACTCACTCTGTTTCTCATCCTTGGTGATCTCATCAGCTCCCATGGGTTCAATTATCATCTCTATGCAAATGTCTCCCAGATCTATAAATCCAGTCTTCATCTCTTTCTTGAACTCCACTCTCAAATTGCCAACTATCTGATGAACGCTTCCACCTGGCTATCACCCTGGCACCTCATACTCAACAGTTTTTTTTCCTGGCTTCAAGTTTCTCCTCCTTTCAATCTACCCTTCCATTCAACTGCTAATGTGATTTTTCTAAAGCACAGACCTGACTCTCACCCTCTGCTCAATGAGTCCCACACATATAGAGTCCTTGGTTAAATAACCCGGTCCCTTTCAACCTTTCCAGTCTTCTAAATCTTCTCCACCCCCAGAACCACTTGCCTGCTGTCAGTTGCTCAAACAGAACTCCCTCTCTTGTCTCTGTGGCCTCTACTGTCCCTAATGCCAAGAATGCTCCACTATGTCACCTTAACTTCCTTTAAGGCTCAGCTCAAAGGCCACTTTCTGTAAGAGAACTTCCCCTGTTCCCTTCCCTCCTCCTCCTACCAGTTGCCCAGCAATGCCTTCCCCTTTTAAATTAGCTTCAGACTGCTCTGTGTATAGCTAGTTGGGGCAATGGATAGAGTATCCCACCTGGAGTCAGGAAGACTCTTTTTTTTTTTTGAGTTCAAATCTGGTTTCAGACACTAGCTGTGTGACCCTGAGCAAGTCACTTGACCCTGTTTGCTTCAGTTTCCTCATCTGTAAAAATGAGCTGGAGAAGAAAATGGCAAACCACTTCGGTTATCGTTGCCAAAAAACAACCCCAAACTATCATAAAGAGTCAAACACAACTGAACAACAAAAAATTCTGTGTATATCTTGTATGTGCCTCATTATGTACATGGTGGCTTTCCTCAATAAGATGTCTACTTTTGGAGGGCAGAGATTGTAGGATTTTCCCCCCTTTCCTTTGTATCCTCAATGGTTAGCTCAGTACTTACACGTAATAAATGCTTAATAAAGTTTGCTGAATGACAAAATTGAACTCACTGTTTTTCTCTAGAAACCTATGTTTCCTTTCAAACTTTCCTCTTTCTGTTGTGGGAACCTCCCTCCTTCTCCTCACTCAGGTTCACACCTTTGGAAATATTCTGTAAGAGAATATTTCTGTAAGAGAACTTCCCCTGTTCCCTTCCCTCCTCCTCCTACCAGTTGCCCAGCAATGCCTTCCCCTTTTAAATTAGCTTCAGACTGCTCTGTGTATAGCTAGTTGGGGCAATGGATAGAGTATCCCACCTGGAGTCAGGAAGACTCTTTTTTTTTTTTGAGTTCAAATCTGGTTTCAGACACTAGCTGTGTGACCCTGAGCAAGTCACTTGACCCTGTTTGCTTCAGTTTCCTCATCTGTAAAAATGAGCTGGAGAAGAAAATGGCAAACCACTTCGGTTATCGTTGCCAAAAAAAAACCCCAAACTATCATAAAGAGTCAAACACAACTGAACAACAAAAAATTCTGTGTATATCTTGTATGTGCCTCATTATGTACATGGTGGCTTTCCTCAATAAGATGTCTACTTTTGGAGGGCAGAGATTGTAGGATTTTCCCCCCTTTCCTTTGTATCCTCAATGGTTAGCTCAGTACTTACACGTAATAAATGCTTAATAAAGTTTGCTGAATGACAAAATTGAACTCACTGTTTTTCTCTAGAAACCTATGTTTCCTTTCAAACTTTCCTCTTTCTGTTGTGGGAACCTCCCTCCTTCTCCTCACTCAGGTTCACACCTTTGGAAATATTATTTCTTACCTCCTCCCCCATTTTTCCTTATCCAATCAGTTGCCAAACCTTGTCATTCGTACCTCCACCACATCTCCTGTAAGCCTCCCTTCCTTTCCATCAACTCTCATCATACTGTAATAGAAGTATTTAACCTATGTGGCCCCTCCCAACCCTCATTCAAGCCAATGGCCATCCTAGACCTCTGTGGGTGGTGATGTGCACTAAAGAGTCACAAGTGTCTGTTCTGGAAACTGCCTTCCTTTGTGAAGATCCTGCCCCTCTGCCATCCTGTTGTTACTCTCTTTAACTCCTTCAGAGGCTACCTAGGGCAACTGAACACACACACACACACACACACACACACACACACACACACACACACACACACACACACACACACCCTCTCACATTTTCTGGCAGCCCTTGCCTTTCTTTCACCCAAATGGGGGCCATTTTCTATCTCCACTGTTTGCCCAGTGTGACTAGATTCTCTTGGAGATCTGCACATCCTTGGGTATGTGACTGTGATAGAATCTGTGCTATAAGAAATAATGAGCTGCTTGATTTTAGAAAAACAGGGACCTGAAATAATGACTGACATAAGCAGAACCAAGAGAACATTATATACAGTAATAGCATATTGTTTGAAGAACAACTATGAATGACTAAATTATTTTGAGTATTATAAATACTCCAACCAACTATAAAGGACCTATGACAGAAGATGCTATCTACCTTCAGAGAAAGAATTGATAAGCAGAAGCATATATAGTATGGTTTTACACACATGCACCCAAGTATGTATGTATGTGTGTATGTGTGCATATGCATGTGTGTATGTACATGTGTATACATACGCGTACATATGTCAAATGGTGGCCTTCTCTGGTTCGGGGTCAGGAGGGATATCCTCTCCTTTGGTATACCTAGTAACTACTATTTCCAGCTTTACTATACATATGAGAGGTCCCATTCAGACAAACTTCCCATTGGTGGAGGCATGTCTCTTACTTTGTATCTGCCACTGCACCTAGGATTCTGTAAAGAGAAGTTCACTGATCATAAAAATGGGAAAGGGTCCCACATGTACAAAAATATTTATAGCAGCACTCTATGTAGTTGCCAAAAACTGGAAATCAAGGGGATGTCCATCAATTGGGGAATGGCTGAATAAATTATGGTATATGAATGTAATGGAGTACTATTGTGCCATAAGAAATGATGAACAAGAAGACTTCAGAGAGGCCTGGAAGGACTTATATGACCTGATGCTGAGTGAAAGGAGCAGAACCAGGAGAACTTTATGCACAGCAACAACCACAGTGTGTGAGAGTTTTTTCTGGTAGACTTAGATTTTTGTAATAACACAAGAACTTCTGAAAAAAAAAAAAAATCCCAATGGTGGACCTCAAGGCAAAATGCCTTCCACACTCAGAGAGAGAAATATGGAAGTCACTCACATAATGTAGCAGATCATGTTTGTGTATGTGTATCTGTTTGTGTATCATGTTCTGATTTGTTATACGGATTCTTTCATTTATCTTAGTCTGACTACATAGCATGACTATAGTGAAAATATACTCAATAGGAAAGTAAATGTAGAATCTATACAGAATTGTATGCAGTCGTGGGGAGGGAGGGAGGTAGTGGGGGGGGGGGTGGGGAGGGATAAAATCGCAATTGTATGGCAGTGATTGTTAAACATTAAAAAAATAAAAAAATTAAAAAAAAAAAAAAAAAGAGAAGTTCACTGAGACCCCCATTGACCAAATCCTATGAATCAACCCAGAGAGGGAGAAACTTCTACAGAGCAGGTAGAGAGGTAGTTTCCAAGGAGTCCAAGAAACCACAGTCCCTTCTCTCCTAACATCCAGCCAGAGAGAAGTGCAAACAGTGCCAGGTTACTGCCCAGACCTCAGGGCACTCAGGGTCAGTTCTTAAGGGGAAAAGCCCCTGAAGAGTAACCTGTAACACTGGGGATAAGTGTAGAAAGCACAGACAACTCTGTTTTGGTGATAGCTGGAGATTTAAAGGAGATCAACAGAAGTCCTAGAATGGAAAATGTTTTTTTAAATGAATGAATGAATAGAATGCTAGAGTTAGAAGTGCTCTGAGGGGAAGTCTAACCACTTATTCTCAACTCAAAGATACATTCCTCCACCTCTGCTCAACTTAATAAGCTTTTATTAAATGCCTACTATGTGCCAGGCACTGTGCTAAGTGCTGGGAAACAAAGAGCGGCCAAAACCCAACAAAATCACCACCAGCAAGAACTAAAACTGAAACAACCCAGTGTCCGCTATCAAGAAGTCTGACAGGAAAGACAACATGCCAACAATTGTACAAATAAGACATAACTTGTGAACAGGATAAACTGAAGATAATGGGGGATGGGAAAGGGCTTCTGGAGAAGGGTGGTGGGCAGATTCATTCATTAAGTTTTCACAGAGCCTCTGTTCTGTACAAGGCATAGTGTGCTGGGGTCATAGACAGCACAGAAAGGAATAAGACCGGGGTATGCTGAAGCCAGCTCCAGCTAGGGAGTCCATTGTTCAATTTTCAGTGAGTATTTATATATACCTCAGAAATCACTCTGTGAATCAAGGCTTGTTTTATTTGTTTGATTGTTTAGACTTAAGAAAGTGATGGAGAAAATGGTAATAATGCAGGTTAAACTTAAATGGGTCATTGCCTTTTTTTTAAGGAAAGCTGATTGTTAAACAATTACAAGCATACTTTTGGGTAATACCCAACGATGGAGAGCAAGTGGCTTGGGGGGGTAGGCAGGACCTAATTTTGTGGGCTCTGAATCTAATCTCTACATAATTGTGAGAATATAAGGGTCCAAATGCTATTGGAATCTTGAAGAAGCATTATAGAAGGCTGAGGACCGGTTCAACCCCCAACCAACTTACCTGGGTCTCCAGTATTGTTCAAGGGTGTTGGAAGGAGTGGAATTCTGATAGTAAGTGGAGGCATGTCAGCTGGGAGATTTTAAAAAAAGTGAATAATTGCTTGTTTTTATCATGCTTTCAGCCCTAGGACCTGGAATGAAGGACTAAATTGCCAGCCTGAGAGTGGGGGGTGGATGGGAGAGGGAGATGTTAACAGGAAAAAAAAACCCTAGATTAACGTTCATGGTTAAGAGGGCAACAAGTGAGATTTGTCAGCTATCTACCCCGTGCTGCAGCCCCACTCCAACCCTGAGTGAGATCAGGCAGCTGAGCAGGGAGGGCACCAGCCACTGGGAGCTGAGCCAGCTCGGCAGCAGAGTTCTGGGAGGGCTGGACTGAGATCTTACAAAATAAACACCAGAGAAAAGAAGCAAACATTCGAACAAGAGAAGGAGATAAGGACACACGCAGACTCTCTGGTGAACACAGCCACGTTTGTGGTCGCGCACACACACAGAAACATGCACACATGCAAACACATTTGCCTAGAAACACACTGTCTCCCACAAATGAAGACTCATGTCTACTGTCTCGCAACTATACACAGCTTACCAATATAGAAAAACAATTCGGTCAAGCCACGAATACTTATAAACACACTCTCTGTGTCTCTCTGTCTGTCTCTGTCACCGTCTGCCTCTCTGTTTCTTACTCCTAGGGCAATGCCAGGGATGAGGGCTAGCTGAAGGGCAGATGCTGGAGCAAATCCCATTGTGCTCATGTTCCACCACTTTCTTGTCTGTAGCTCCTACCCCAACATCACTTTTATAGAAATGAAATTAGGATAAATGAACATTCAGGGTCCATTCTTAAGGGGAAAAGCCCCCTGAAGGGCAACATGTAACACTGGGGATAAGTGTAGAAAGCAAAGACAACTCTTTGTTTTGGTGACAGCGGGAGATTTAAGGAGATTGATAGAAGTCCTAGAATGGAAAATGTTCTTTCAAATGAATGAATGAATAGAATGCTAGAATTAGAAGGGACCTTACGTATCATAGAGGAAAGGATGTTGGATTTAAAATCAGACCCCCTTGGTTCAAATCCTGGTTCTGTCATGAACCACCTGGGTGACCTTGGGTAAGTCACTTAATCTCCCTGGACCTCAGTTTCCAAATCTGTAAAATGAGGGGATGGAAATAGATGCCTTGAAGTTTCCAGATTAGAACCTGGATCTCTTGACTCCCAAGCTTTTATTCACCACACTGTCCTGCATGAATATGAGCTTCAGCTTGTTTTAAAAAACTAAGTTGGGAGAGTCCCTTCAATCTCCAGCTCCTGCTACTGCCCAGACACCAGCCTGATAACACAGACACCCAAAGAAACACCCTCATTTCCACATAGCCACATCTCCATCCCCTTAGGTCAACCCCCATTCATTTTCACTCTTGTCTTGGATGGGGGTGGTCTGTGTCTCAGACTGCCTGGGATGCTTCTCTGAAAAGAGAAAGAGAAAGTCTGATGAATAAGGACCCAGTTATTACCACTGAAGACAAGTCCTTGTAGTGCCTACCCACAGATTCTATTTAATCCCATCCCTTTTTCTTGCTTTTTCAGGGAAGGCGCCATCTTCTTCCTCTCCTTGTCTAGCCCAAGTTCAAACAGTGCAGTCACCAGGCATATACCCAGGTGCAGTAGGTAAATGTATCTCTACTAAGGACAAGGTAGAAAGAAAAGAATGAGAGGAAAGGCGTCTCAAAGACACCTACACATTCTCATCCGTTTTCCTCTACCTCCAATTCCCTCTATTTTATTCCACTCCAATCCCAGCACTACTTAAAACCTCAAGAGGGATAGCCTGTTAGTGAGTATCCAAAAGGACACTATAGTCACATTCCATGCATGACACACAAAGATGGCAAGTTATTAGCCTTTTGGAAGCAGAAAGGCACCCTCAGGCAGGAGGCAGCATAGGCCAGGCAAGTCAAACCACCCCCAACACCTTGACCACCATCTCCCCTGGAATCCCTCAGGCAAATCACCCAGGGCCCTGAGCCCAAGAGCCTTGGGAACAGCAATGCTTCCAGCACAAGGGCCCCTGCCCTCAAACTGGCCTGTGGGGAGGTGAAGGTTGGCCATTGTTACTGTAAGGTGCTTCAGCCCCAAATCCTGAAGATCCAGAAAAGAAAGTTCTGCCCTGGAGTCCTTAGCACTGTCAAATAGTTTGATGTCAAAAAATAATATGACTTTGTCAATGGCAATGATGTTAAAGAAGAGGCATTACCATCTGCCTTGCTGCAGTACTCTAAGGACCATGGGACTTGCATCTGAAACCTTCTATATATCTTATCCACCCCTGTTAGAATGTAAGCTTCCGCAGGGCCAAGACTATCTTACTTTTCCATGTTTTTGTATCACCAGTCCTTTGCACATTGTAAATGCCGAATAAATGCTTCCTTCGTAACTCATTTGTTCATTCATTCACCATAAACCCTTCCACCACCATTCTTCCAATCTTCCCACGTCTATAATATAAGCACTATCCTCCACTTCCCACTCATCCTCACTCCATATATCCAATCAGTTGCCAAATCTTGCCATTTCTTCCCTCACACTAGCTCTTGAATCCAAACCCTTCATATCTGTACAACCACCATCTTACATCGGCTCCCTCCTGGACTATTGCAATGGCCTCCTAATTGTTTTTCCTGACAAGTCTCTCCCCACACCAATCTATCCTCCCCACAACTGCAAAGTGATTTTCCTTAAGTGCAGCCCTAGTTATATCACTTACTTCCCAACTTGATAAACTCCTAGACATTATCTACTGCTTCTGCGATAAAATCTAAACTCTGTTTGACTTTCAAAGATCTGCACAAATTGGTCTTCACAAATTGGTCCCACCCTATCCTTCCAGTCTCCTTATCCATTACTGCCCTTCCTGCAATCTATAGTCCAGGCAAACTGGCCCTCTCTCAGTTCTCCACAAACAGCACTTACTACCTGATCTCCATACTTTCCACTGGCCCTCATCCCCCATGCCTAGAATGAGCCTCCTCATTTCTGCTTTATAAAATCCCTGACTTCCTTCTAGATGCAGAGCAAGCGCCATCTCTTCCACAAACCTTCTAGTTCCTGTCAGTTTCCAATGTTCTTCCTCCCTTGTAGTTATTCATTCATTCTGTGGACATTTATTCTGAATATGCTTATGTACACACCTTCTCCCCCAAAGGAGTGTGAGTTTTATATGAGGAAGAAAAGTTTTATTTCTCATCTTTGTACCCCCAGCAACTACCGTAATAGCACAGCATCACAAGATTTGTGTATTTTGAAATGGAAGAGGCCTCAGAAGCTATTTGTCCAATGCTTATTGATTGACTGATTCCCTCACCCTCTGATCTCAAAGCATATATTAGGTTTTGTACCCATCCATGAGGGTGACCAACCAGGACTAAAAGATCTTACTCCTTTTCTGTGTAATGGTGGTGAGAGAGGGGAAAAGAGAGAGGAAGGATGAAGGAAATAGTGATGCAATCAGGTAAAAAAAAAAATGAAAGGAGAGACTATCTCTAAGAGCTGTTTCCTTATTTGATTGTGGAATTAAGAACACCACAACTGACCAGTTATGTTTACCTCTCTGTGCCTAATGAAAGTGAACTAAACTTGGAGAAGTCAAAAGACCTGGGTTCAAATCCATTTATGAGTTATCTGACCATGAGCAAGTCAACGAACCCTTCTGGCTTAGGAGTAAAGACAAAGACACACACACACACACGCACACACACACACATACACACACATGCATGCACACATACAGTCAGAAGAAAGTGCTTTGTAGACCATAAAGATGCATAGAAGAACTATAAGTTACTAACATTGGTCAATGCAATAATCTTATGAGAGGAGGCACGGAACACCAGCAGGACAGAAGGCAAGAAGTAAGGCAGAAGTAACCCACCCCTCCTAGTTGATGCTCTGTATTATCCTGAGTATAAAATCAGAATTAGAGGTCATTTGGTAATCTACTGCCAACTTCTAGCTCATGTAAGAATATCCTCTACAGGGATGTAGAAAATTGAGACACTAATGCACAGTTGGTGGAGTTGTGAACTGATCCAACCACTCTGAAGAGCAATTTGGAACTATGCCCAAAGGGCTATAAAACTGTATATACCCTTTGATCCAGCAATACCACTGCTTGTCTATATCCCAAAGACATCCAAAAAGAGGAAAAGGACCTATTGGTAAAAAAATATTTAGAACCATTTTGGGTTTGGTTTTTTTCGTGTGTGTGGTGTCTAAGAATTGGAAATCAAAGAGATGCCCATCAATTGGGGGAATGGCTAAACAAGCCATGATATATGATTGTGATGGATTATTACTATGTTATAAGAAGTGACAAACAAGATGATCTCAGAAAAACCTGGAAAGACTATGCACCGATGCACAGTGAATCAGAACATTGTACACAGTGACAGCAACATGGTACGATGAAGAATTGTGAATGACTTAGCCATTCTCAGCAATACAGTGATCCAAGACAACTCCAAAGAACTAATGACGAAGCGTATCATCCACCTCCAGAGAAAGAACTGATATTGTTTTAATACAGACTGAAGTTTGCTATTTTTCACTTTCTTTTTTCCTTTTATTTGAATCTTCTTGTAAAAAATGACTAATATGTAAATGTTTAACATAATTGTACATACATAACCTATATCTGATTGCTTACTATCTAAGGGAGGGGAGAAGGGAGGGAGGGATAAAATTTGGAACTCAAAACTTTAAAAAAAAGTTTTAAAAATTAAAAAAAAAAAAGGAACATCCTCTACAATGGTCAGCCATCCTCAGTTTGATATTTCCAGTGACAGGAGCTCACTACTAGTTCCTTCCCTTTGTAAGCTGCCTTTCAGTTTTTTTATATTTATCTTGGCAGCACTGATTTAGATATGTTGTCTCCCACATTAGAATGTAAGTTCCTTTAGGGCCAGAAATGTCATTCTTCTAGTAACCCAATAGGAAAAGGAAATGAGGTTAATTGGGTATGATATACTCTTAACCCATGATGGCTTCTAGTGATCACCGCTGCTGCCAAATGATCGTAAAACTTTTTCTAATGAGTAGATCCAGAATTAGTATCAAGCTTTCTTCACTTTTTGAAAATTAGAATAGTTTCCTATTTTCAATCAGGAAGCATGATTCTCAGAGTCTGGTCTGGAGATCCCCATGGCCCTTTCAGGGGATCTATGGGGGCAAAGTTTTGTTCATAATAATACTAAGACATCTTAATTTCTAATGCAGTAAATATCAATATATATAATCCACATAAAAGCCCCTTGAGGAGATCCTTGATAATTTTTAGAAGTATAAAGGGATCCTGAGACCAAAAAGTTTGAGACCCATTGTGGATAAGGCACTGGATATATATTTATGTATGATCTGGGCTCAAATTTCCTCTCAGAAACTTAGTACCTATGTGACTCTTGGGCTAGTCACTTAGACTCTGAACCTTAGTTTTCTCATGTGTAAAATGAGGGGGTTGGGCTCTATGTCCTCTAAATTCCCTTCTACCTCTAAATCTATGATACTACGATTCCAGCACCAATCATGTTTTCTATGATTCCTAAAAGTTTCCTGACAATTACTTGTCCACCAGAGAAATCTTAGATTTAGACCTAGAAGGTTCAAACTGACTGTCAGGAATTTTATAGATATTCTCTGCAGAAGGTGCTTCAACGACGGTACATTTGCAAAACAAAAGGATGCTAACATGGAAAAAGTGTTGTACTTTGAAGCAGAAGACCCAAGCTTGCATATGGGTTCTACCACAGACTAGCTGTGTGTGGTGGTCAAGTTAGTTCACCTCTCTGAACCTCAGTTTCCTCACCTGTAAAATGGAACTGATAATCCTTGCCCTGACTAGTATAGCACAGAGTTTTTATGAAGATCAAATGAGATCATGTGCTGTGAAAATGCTTTGGAACCATAATCCATATGTCCAATGAATGAACTCAAAATTCATCTCAGTTTAGCTTTGATATATCTCATTCCTCCATGCTTATTTTGGACTTTCTCCTAAGCTCAGTCATTCCATGACTTTAGGATCTAGGAGGGTGAGGGCTACGGAGAAGAGTTTTATGGCACAAGGAGAAAAAGACTGGATTTGGAGTCAGAATCCCTGGGTCAAAATCCTGACCCTGCTACTAACTGCCTGCGTGACCTTGGGTGAGTGGTTTAACACTTCTGGCCTTCAGTTTCTTTCTCTGTATAAAAATAAATGGGAGTGGGGTGGCCTAGATAACTTCTAAGTTTCCCTACAGTTCGAAATCTATAATCCTAAGGCCTGCTCCCCTACCCCATTTGTATGTCTCATTTAAAAAAATGGCATAGTCCAACAACTTCATTGTACAGGAGGGGTAAACTGATCCCAACAGCAAAAATTCCAGTGCAGGATGCAGGGGGTCATCTCCCAAGATCTGAAAATAGATCTTTGGGATTATAAGATCACTGAGTGACTGATTTTGCAGCTAGGTCTTCCTCTCTAGCCCAGACTGTGCAGTGGCTGCTCACAGGCTTACTTCACTGCTGATCAGCACAGATCATTTCTGCTTCATTTCTGACCTGGGCTGGCTCACACCCCCTATCTATCCCCCATTCCCAGGGGAGCTCACCATATAGGGTCAGATTAGTGGGAACACCTGATTGGCTTTAGCCTTACTGTAGGCCTAGACTGAACACAAGCTACTCACTAACTTCAGTTTGGCTAGCAGCAGAGACTACAGTCCCCAGGCAGGATCAGATCTGGAGATAAAAGAGATTAATCTAGTCAAATACCCTTATTTTTACTTTTATGGAAGAGAGGTTAAGTGACTTGCCTATGGACCCAAATGTAATAAATGACAGAGGTGAGATTGGAACCCACTTCTCTGGACTTCAAATTCAGCACAGCAGCCATCTCATCTTGAGATATCACCTTAGTGACTCATTACCCATCCCCCACAAGACAACATGCTTCCCATCTTTGAGGAATGACTCTATCCAAGGTGAACCTTCCCAAATCAGATTCCCTGCCCATTCACGTACACTTCCCTTCCTTCTCCTTCCTGGCAGATTCAAGGAAGCCAGATCTCAGCGGGTGCCCTGGATTTCTTGCAGTAGTTTCTCCACCTCCCACCTCAAGGCCAAACCAGGGACACAGAATCCTCCCCGAAGCTGCACCCTACCGACTTGTGGTTGAGTGAGGGAGAACACAACCACTCCACTCTAACTAGCTCGCCCCAGATCATCCAGCCACACAGACACCAGGACCTACCCAGCGCAGGTATCTTCCTACCTGCCCTATCCTTTCCCCTTTCCCCACCTTCCACTTCTTACTCTTGTTCTTAAATAGGTAAACTATTTAAAATCAATACTGCCACTGCTTCTGGGAAGGTTGTAAAAGTCTACTCTCCTACTCTCCACTCCCAGTCCCTTAGACTACCAGACCAGAAAACTTTCCCCCACCCACACCACTGACTCACAGTGTTGTAAACTCCCCTATTAGAATATAAAACTCTTTGAGGTCCAAGGACTGTCTCACTTTTATATTTGTAGTCTCAGAATCTAACACGGTGCCTGACACATACTAGTCATTTAATAAAAACTTGTTGATAGAATGATCTAGGGGTTAAAGCCATGCATCTCTCCAGATGTGTGGAGACCTACCAGTGCAGTCTAAATATACAAATTCTAGACAAATATACTTACAAATATGTAATTTATTGTGCAATCATCTTTTTTATTATACCATATTGTAGAAATGTTTGTTTTATTCCATAAATTAAAAATTAAATAATTTTTTAAAATGGTAAATATGTTTGCCACCTGTGTGACCTTGGGCAAGTCATTTAACTACCAAAGGCTTCAGTTAGCTATCTGTAAAATGAGGGTGTGTGGTGTGTGTGTGTGTGTGTGTGTGTGTGTGCGCGCGCGCGTGTGTGTGTTACACTACTAGATGGCCTCTGCCCTAGATCTATGATCCTATAAAAGAGATAATTACAAATCCAGTCTCGTTGATCAATTTAACACGTAGCACATAGATGTGTATATATGGGAAGGGTGCTATGTAACTTTCACTACCACTCCCCCAGCTCAGCTGATAAAAATCACAGAATATGACATCACACATGATACACTTTTAAGGTATAAACAATATTGGTCTGCAGCCTGTCATCTCTGTATGAGGTTTGAATACCTTTGATTGGTTCAAGAAAGGAATATTGGCTAAACAAACACATCAGGTAGATGTGTAATAGAGGGGGTGGGGGTTTTAAATAGGTGGATAAAATTTGGCAGTTCCAACTTTGAAGAATATTGACTCTAGAACACTTTGTGAAGGAGACCCAGGCAAGTTTACCTCCATCCATTTGGTACAACTACAAAGGCAGACTGAGGTTAGCTCTAGTTTTACTTCCAAACTCCAAGCTTATGTCTACACCCTAGACCAAACCAGAACCCTTCTAATCACTGTAGAAGGTACTTTATGTTTGAATCTCAGAACCTCAATTCCCACTAAAAATTGTTCTCCTCTAAGCTACCCAAATCCTAACAAGAATGGTCTCCCTCCCACCTCTATTTCTGCATAAAGAACTTTCCTGAACTAGATTTTCCCTAACACCATGGTCCAAGATAAGAGTTCAAGTGAGGTTTCCAATCTCCCACTGTTTTACTTAATTCAATTCATGTTTTCTGAACCAGGTTCTCTGAAGTTGCTTTACAACTCTGCCCCTCCAAATTCCCCAAACTGACTATGGCCATAGTGTAGTCAAAAGACCACCAAGTCAGGAAATCTGAGCTGAAGTCTTATATCCATTGCTTACTGCTTTGGAAACTGTGGCCAAGTCACCTAACTTTCTGAGTCTCAATTTCCTCATCAAAGAAAGATGAAGATGACCTTGAAAGATAGCTAAGGAGAGCTAATAAGATAAAAGATGTAAAAGACCCTGGGAAAAGGTGGGATCCAGGCAAACGTGGGAGACAGAGATAATGCACCTTATCCTACAGCTACTCTCCCATCCATCCGGGTCTTTCAGAAGTTAGGTTTCCTTAGCAGTCCATCAGATTAGCAAAGTTCCAGTTAACACTCCTAGATCTAACTGCCTTCTCAGTTATTAGCATATCTAAAATTCATTAACATTTAGATGACTTTGACCTCTGGAGAGACTGGGGTTACTTACGTCCAGGTCAAGGGTGTTTGTGGAAAGGAAGGGCATTACTTTTATTTCCTACAAACCAAAACAGAACCAAGTCATAACAGTATTGTTCACTCTTAACTCTATGCCTTAGAAAGGAAACAGTGGTAGATGATCCAAACTCATGAGTAATCCAAAATTTATTTTCTATTTGGCTTGGCTGTGATTTCTTTTGATGCAAATTCAGCTTCCCAATTTTGTTTTCCTTAGATTGATATTAAAATGAGCTTGTATTCACTGAAGAAATACTGGCTGAAAGAAGCTGCAAAGTATGCTGGAGGGCAGAGAGAAGTTGGCCTAGGAAATGATTTCACTCAGTTTCCTTGCCCACAAATGCCTGTTGGATTGAACTGACCAGGGTATGTTTTGAAGACAAGCCAATGTGGGGAGAGCTGACTAATAGGTTGATTCTCCCAATTCAGTTCAATTCCATTCAACAAATGGAATCAACTACTGGCCTGTGCTAGATGTGTGTACTGTCATGAGGGGAATAGGAAGATGTAAGGGAAGGGAATAAGTATTCATTGACTGCCCTTTTCAAATATTATCTCTTATGATTTGTACCCTCAAGGATCTTATGGTCTAGTAACAGGAATACATAAATAGCTATAGTACAAGGCAGAAGGAAGTTAAATGTCTGCCTTATAAACAAACTCCTTTAGGAGGTGGTGAGGATGAGAGGAAGATAACTTTCCTATGTTCTTTCCAGCAGGGAGAAGTTGAAGAGGACTCATTCTCTCCACTTTACAGATAAAGAAACTGAGGTCCATCATAGCTTGTACAAGGTGCCTTTTCAAGGACTTGGTAAACAGGGAAGTCTCCTTCATTCTTCCAACATCTCTTCCACCAATGACATCACTCTTTCTGCTACCAATACTAAGGGTTAGAAGACAGACAAGGGATTCCTGGGCTATTGGGACAGATATTAGTGGCTTCATCTGACCTTATAATTCTACCGATCACCCACATTTCAACAATTTAATTCAACTCAACATGCCCTTTTTTGAATGTCTACTATATGCCAGGTTAGACAGTAGGGATGCAAAGACAAAAAAGGAAACAGTTCTTGCCCTCATAAAACTTACATTCTATTTCCTCCCTCCCCTAACTTTCAACCCCCAAACACCACCCCCCAAATTATCTCCACCTCCTTCCCAAATGGTCAGTATGAGTCCTTAGCCCTTTGCTTTCCAGTAGGGTCAGAAACCCAGACCAAAAGTTTTCCCAAACCCTAAAAGCCATAAAGCAGTATGTACGGGATATATTAATGTTCTGATCAATTGCCAAATAAACTCAGGCCCTAAGGCCCTCATAAATGATACATTCTTCCAATAGTTTGCCATGCTCTGACCTAGAACATCAATCCCAAGTAGGGTCTAGAGTCAGATGGAAAGAGCACTTGACTGGTAGTCAGGAGACAAAGTTTCTGTCTAGTCCAATTGTGCCCTGTATGAATATGGACAAATCACTTCCCTCTATGGGCCCCAACTTCTCCATCTAGAAAGAGCAAAGGTTGCTCTTAATCTGGGATCTCTGAACTTAAAAAAAAAAGTTAGTTTCATTTACAATCCTATGTATTCTATTTTATGCATTTAAAAATGTTTCTGAGGAGTCAATAAGTTTCACCAGACTGACTGCCAAAGGGGTCATGGCACAATGAAAAGTTAACTACCCCTGGACCAGAAGATTTCTAAGGTTCTAGGTCTGGAATCTTATGAATCACTTCACTGTTTTTTGGAATCTATTCCTTTTGGTGTTTAGTTTTTAAACATTTTATTGATAACTTTTGCTTCACCATAACCTTCATTTCAAAAATACATCCTCTATCCCTTCCTTACACAAAAATCCATATCTTGCAATAAAGAATAAATAGAGAGAGAAAAACAAGTCAACAAAGCCAACCAGCACATTGACCAAATGTAAAAGTTATGGCATCTTCTAACTCCCTCGGGACCTGTCCTTGTTAATTCACCCGTGTCTGGCTCATCACCACGATCAGCATCGGTCTGGCCTTACGTTATTATATTACTCTCCTTTACAGTTAGCCAGACTTTGCTACCAGCTAGCTGCTGCCCATCTTGTTCTGTCTTCTCTGCGCTCCATGCCTAGAACACATTTCCTCTTCATAAACGACTGTGAAAATTATGTAGTTTCTTTAAGGTCCAACTCCAGGGCCACCAATTCCATGAAGCCTTCTCATAAAGGTTCCCAGCTGAAAGCAATTATTTCCTCCTCAACTTTTTTCTAAACCACATTGACCAGATCTCCTTCTCTCTTAAATCCTTCAGGATAGTTACTAAGTAATTTTTAAAAAAAAAATCTTTGTATGCCCAGGACTTAGCAGAATGCCGAGCTGCAGGTTGCTAAATAAATGTTTACTGAATTGAACTGAATCATCTCAGCTGTGGAGAGGGAGAGCTTTTTTTCCAAATGCACAATTTAGGTAACTCTCCTTCCTAGGACTGCCAGGGCATGTTGAGAAAAGTAGATGACAATAATAATAGTTCAGATATCTGAAGTTTTCAAAGCACTTTCCTCTACCACTACAAACCTGTGACGTACATACATAGTGTGAATATTATCACCCTCCTTTTACAGCTGAGAAAACTGAGGCTCAAAAAGGCTATAAGTAACTTCCTCAAGGTTACATAGTAAACATCAGAGCTAGAATCTGAACTCAGTGCTAGACTTGAAGTCAGGGTTCCAATCCATTCTATTCTCTGGCTTTGTGATCCTGGAAAAGCCATCTGTCTTCCTCAGTTTCCAGATTTGTAAAATGAAGGGGTTGGATGCTATGGCCTCTAAGATCCCTCCCACCCCTAATTCTGTGATCTTTTAACTCCAACCCAGCATTCTTTCAATCAGAACAAGTAGCATGTGTATCTTTCCCCATAGTCAAGTCAGTACTGTGCTAAGATTAAAATACCATAACGTTCAACTTCAAAAATCTTAATATTCAAGACAGATAAATTAGTGGGTGATCACTACAAAGGAATTCACTCTTCCCTTAGAATATTTAAGTGCTGGCTTATAAACAGCTTCATTAATGGGGGAGAGGAAGTGTGCAGTTTCTTAGATAAGTTAGGAGTAAGGAGGGCAGTGGTATCTCAGGAGAAGCATCCTAGAATCACCTGTGATAAAGTACCTCATCTCACAATGATAAAAATGAGTCAACAGGAGCATAAAATTAGGTTTACAAAATCCAGTGTGCAGCTAATTTTTTTTTGAGAAGCCATACTATTGGGTAAGATTAGCACTCAATCCATAGTGTTTACTCACTGACCCACCATATTATCAGTTTCCTTTTTCCACTAGATGTCCTGGGAATTCAGGCAGGTCTAGGTCAGAAAGATAACGCCATTAAGGCAAGTTTCAGAAACTCTCTCTTCTTCCTATCAGTCACATCTACTCACTTTACTGCCAGGCCTACCCATTGCCTGTGTGTCCCCATACTCCATCTTGCCTTCTTGCCTTAGTTCTTCCCACCCAATTCATGCCCAATCTCCTTCTTTTCCTTTTATCAACCTCACCTGTCCATCAAAGAATAAATAAGGACCTTCCACTTACTAACTGTGTGACCTGAGCAAGTCATGGGGCCTCAGCTTCTAGGAGTTAAAATGAGACCATTGAACCAGATGATCTCTAAGGTTTCCTCAATGCTCAGTTCATTATCTCCTGAATTATACCTCTTTCATGAGGCCTCCCATCCCACACCCAGCTTTCTCTTTTCAAGCCCTATACCACACTAACTTGTATTTGTTTTGTCTCCACAGCTAATCTCTAAATACTTTGAAGTTAATAACAGAAGTCCTCACTGTGCGCTAAGCACATAGTAGGATTATGAGTAAGTCTAACCCCATCATTTTACATATAAGGAGGGTGATTAGGAAACTCCACTGAATGGAAATTGGACCTTAGGAGGTTATGGAGTTCTAAGTTGCAAATCCAAGATCTCTTAATTCCCAAATCCTGTGCTCTAGGTTCTAGAGAAGGGCTTTTTACAAAGTAATTAATGGATGTCAAGGACTAAGTCAGGGGTCATATAATGTAAGAGCTAGGAGGTAAAACCAAGATCACATAAGTCCAAACCCCTGATTGTTTTTTGTTGTTGATGAATGAATGAACGCATATAACATTTAGCGAGGGTTTGTTAACCCTTGCATTAAAAGTACTAAGGATGAAGATAGAATAATAAGACAATCCTTGTTCTCAAGGAGCTCCCATGCTAATGGGGGTGACCGTACCTGTGGAAAATGTCAGTTCCAAGTCAGATGGGAAAGGCCCCATGGTCCATAGGATATCGTAGCAAAGCAGACAGTAATGTTTATTCTTTAATGCCATTGTCGTTGCCAAAATCATATTAGTGTTTGACCTTGAACCATTTGACAGTGCTAAGGACTATGGAGACAAGAGCTTTCTTTTCTGGGTCTTCAGGAGCTGGGGCTGGAGAACCTGCAGGAACCACTGCCATGCTTTGTGTCTACAAGGGCTGCTCCCCAAGATGATGGCTGAGGGAACTGGGTTGGGAGCACTGCTTTTCCTGAGGCTCTTGGGTTTAGGATGCTGGGGTATCTCCACTGGCATCTGAGGGGAGATAGTGGTCAAGGTAGTGGTGGGGATTTGCATCTCCTGGCACATGCTGCCGCCTGTTTTTCCTTCAGGGTATCCTACTGCTTCTGCTATGCTGACTTGCCTATTATTATTAATTATTATATGGACTTATGATTTTACTGGTATATGGAACATGAAGAAACTCTCTTTACTACTGTAGATTAGAACCTGCCTTGTAACGTTAGTCACTAAGGGTTGCTTGAAGCACCGCAATGTTAAATGACTTGCCCAGCATTATACAGCCAATTTGTGTCAAAGGATAGTGTTTTATCCACACTTTGAGAGTTCTGTTAAAATCACTGAACAATATTTCTCCTTCTGAAGACACAGGATAGATTTAGAACTAAAAGAGACCTTGGAGTTCATTTGGTCCAATCCTCTTCATTTTACAAATGAAGAAACTGAGGTCCAGAGAAGGGAGTGACTATCCAAGATAATAAAGGTATTAAGATGCTGAGTCAGGATTCAATCCCAGGTCCTCTGACTGCAGACCATCTGCTTATAGCATCTTCTCCATCTCTGGCTTGATGCCTTCCACCATTCCCTCTAAATTGTTAGTGTCCTTTCCCCTCTCAAAAAAAAATATTCATATACTTACCTATTTATAAATTGTATCCACCTAGTATAATGTACAATTCCCAAAGAAAAGGTTTTTCTTTCTTTATATCCTAGCACATGTACAAAGAACACCGTAGCACTCATCAAATGTTTATGGGAATGTAAATGAAAAAAAACCCAGCAACAACAAAATCAAAACTGAATTCTATGAAATTATAAAGCCCAAGTGTGGCCCTAAGGAAGACATGAGAGAATACACCTTCCTGCCTTCTTCACAGAGGTAGGGAACTATAGGGTTAGAACACAATCATATAATGACAGAATTGGTTGATTTTTTGCTGAACTCTCTTTACTTAGTTATAGGAGATGGCTCTCTGGGAGTAGTGGGAAAGAAAATAAATTAGAAAATAAAAGTGAAGTTTAAAAAATCAATAAAAATTTTAAATTAAAAAATGCCTATTAGATTGGATTGAATTAGACTAGGAGAAGATATTTCCCCCTTGCTTAATTCAAAATTTGGCTCATAATTTTCTCTTTTTGCATTATATGCAATGGAGAAATACTAGAAGCTTTCTCAATAAATGCAAAGCAAAGATGATGGCTTCCTGATTTTAGTTTATAAAGAACTAGAAATACTAGTGATACAAATAGGACAAGACAAAGTAATTAAAAGTATGAACATATGCAAAGAGAAGACAAAACTATCTCTGCCAAAAACATAACTTACTAAGAAAACCCTAGAAAAGGTGCAAAGTAACGGAGACAATAGCTTTAGTAAAGTAGCAAGGTACAGAAAAAAACCCACAAAAATTAACAATGTCTCTCTAGAACAGTAACAAAACCCCTGAGGACAGTAATAGAAAGGGAAGTCCCTTTCAAATGAACTACATAATACCTCTGAGTCAGTTGACTAAGACACATTGAAAATTTGTGTAGGTACAATTAGAGAATGGACCCTCTGTGACTCTGTGACTCATAGTCTGCCCCTGCTGATAAAACCCTCAAGAAGAAGCTAAAGGTGATGGAGAAAGCTTTAGCAGATCTGTCCTGCCCCTCCATGCTACAGCTCAGTCCATCTTCCAGGTTCAAGATGAACTATATGTGGGAAGATGGGGGCATAGTGGATGGTACTGACAGCTTCATCAAGGATATTGACAAGAAACACTTGCTGCTCTTTTGAGAGGTAGTGGGACCCATACAAGCTACTAGCAAAACACTAGTCAAATTGTTAACTAAGGGTTACATCAGATTGTGGAGAACATTCACATGGGTGAAAAAAATATGGCAGTATTCCTGGATGGATTTTGTTTTCCTTGTTCTGATCATACTCTTACCTCTTCCTATGCCTCATTCCCCATAAACCCATTGTTTGTCCTCACCATGGCTTCCGATCCTTTCATCTCTCAGCACTATTTAAGGTTACCACCCTTGACCTGGCTATATTTCTCCTCCCCTCCTAATCTTGACATCTTGGCAAACCTGTTCAACTTGACACTATCCTCTCCTCTTGGCTCCCTTGTTCCCTTGTTTCCTTGTCCTATCATCAATCATCCCTCCACCAAACCTCAGCCCTGGGCTACTCTTACCATCTGCTTCCTTTCCTCCTATTCACCTGCCACTGAATGAAACAGGAGGAAATGGTGAAACCATGCTGACTGAGTCCACTACAAACTTATGTTAGTTAATTTCAACCAGGCCTTCACTCCAGTATAGTAATGCCATCCCCTTCTTCCTGACTGATTCCCTATTCCACTCACCACATAAGCTATTCCAAACCTTTTCTTTTCTCCTGAATCCTCCCATAATAAGACCTACCTTTTCACTCACTCTCTTTACTGAGAACTGTCCTCGTCTTCTACTTCATTGAAAACACTGAGGTTACTGGCCAAGAGCTCATCCTCATCTCACATCCTCCTGACAGTGTCCTCTACTCCCTTCCTTCAGTCTAGTGCCTGATGATAAGGTGACCCTTCAGCTTACCAATGCCAAACCTTCTACAGTAGGGTTCTTAATCTGGGGTCCATAGGATCTGAGGATCTGAGAACTTAAGATGGGAAAATATAATACAATATGTTATATAACACAATGTCATTATTATATTATCTAACAACATTATGATATATTTTCATTAACCTTCAGTTTTCTTTGTAATACTATGTATTTTTAAAGATATTATGCTATTTTTTTTTACCCTTTCTGGTTCCATAGGTTTCTCTAGACTGCCAACAGGGTGCATGACACAAAGTTTAAGAATCCCTGCTTCACATCTACACTTGATCCCTTCTCCTCCCACCTTTCTCCAGAAGCTTGATCCCACCATCATCCCTAACCTAGCTGTAATATCTGCCTCTAACAGTCAGTCTAATAATTATAATAATTCAATGTAATAATCTCATATTCAGTGTCTCCCTACTGTTGCCTTCACTGCTGTGTACAAGCACAATATGCTGTTTCCTTCCTTGAGAAAGTCTTCCTTGATAGCTATCATTCAATACCTCTCCTCCCTTCTCAGACATACTCGCTGAGAAGGCTGTCTTCCACTTGCACTACCTCCACTTCCTCTGCTATAAACTCTCTGCAGTCTGGCTTTATCATTCAACTGAAACTGCTTTCTTCAAAGTTACCAACGATCTCTTGATTGCCAAATCTCTTAGTCTTTTCTCAATCCTTACCCTTCTTGACCTCCATCTTGCTTCCTGAGACTCTTTGTAGCTCCCTCTATCGATCGCCCTGCTCTCCTGGCTATTCCCTCTTCTTCAGGTTTTCACGATGCTGCTTTCTTGGTTCTCCATGTCTGGCTGCTCTTTCTCATTCTCTTTTGTTGGATCTTCATTCATGTCATGCCCACTAATCTCAGATTTTCCCCAAGGCTCTATCCTGGATCTTTTTTTGCTTCTCCTTCTACACTATCTCACTTATTGATCTCATCAGCTATCATGGTTTTATCTCTTTGAAGATACTTCTCAGATCTGTTGATATAGCCTTAGTTTATCTCCTGAGCTCCAGTCTCACATCACCAACTGCCTGTTAGATATCTCAAAATGGATGTCCCTTAGGCATCTCAAACTCAACATGTCCAAAATAGAACTTATCGTCTTTCACCAAAAAACTCATCCCTCTTCTAAATTTCTCTATTACTACTGAGGTTACCACCATCCTTCTAATCATTTACAATCAAAATCTCAATGTCATCCTCAACTCCTTTCTCTCATTAGCCCCAAATATCCAGTTGCTGCAGCTTGTATTTTATTTCTCTGTAACAAATCTCACTCATGTCCCCTTCTTTCCACTCACATAGCACCACCCCATTTCAGGCCCTCATAACCTCATAACTGTAACAGCATCCTAATTGTGTTCCTTACTTCAAGTCTCTTCTCACTCCAATACAACCTCCAGAGTGGCCTATTTAGTTTCCCTCAAGTGTTGTTCTGACAATGTCATGCTGCTACTCAATAAATGCTAGTGGCTCCCTATTACTTCCAGGCTCAAATACAAAATCCTTTGGCATTTAAAGATCTTCACAACCTGGCTTTTTTCTACCTTTTGAAATTTTCTTATATTCTGTTGTCCTCCATATATTCCACTATCAAGCCAAACTAGCTTTTTGAGGGGGGCATATATTTCCACTCTAAAGACCAGAAAAGTATTTGTAGATTTTATAATATTTCCAACTCCATTTCCAGACTCTGGAGTTTTGCATTGGCTGCTCTTCCTACCTGGTATGCTCATCCCATCCTAATCCTCCTTTAAGACTCAGCTCTCCTTCCTCGTCTCCCCTCCCCACATCTGCTAGTGCCATCCCCTCTAAGGTTACTTTCCACCTTCCCTCTAGTTATTTTGCATCTTCTGATTTATATGTGTTGTCTCCCTAATTAGAGGGCAGTTGTCTGCCCTCCAATTTTGGCTTTTCCTTTGTACCCATGGTTCTCTTAGTGCACTGCCTGGTACATAATAAGAACTTAATAAATATTTGTTCATTTACTGTTGTTCTCAGGAGAAAATGTGATCCTCCTAGAAGAAACAAATATGGAGAAAGAACATGATCCCTCCAGCAAGTGTCTATTAGGAGCAGCAGGCTAAGCAAGAGGCAGAAAAGCTGCAAATTCAAATGCTTAAGGACTGGGGTCTCTTGATTTCCTGTGCAGATCCTCTGAGTGAGCATTAGGTAAACAGTGCTCTCCTAGGGAGTAGGATCTGTCACTAATGTCTGTGCAATGTAAATTACATATACACATTGGATTGGAGATTGGAGAGTTTGGGGAAATGGTTTTTATTTTGGATTCTCAGTTTTACAACTGATCCATGAAGAAAGCAAGTGACCTTATATTTTTTTTTAAAGATCGTTATTTAAATGGGCACAGACTCCCCACACACATATGGAACCAGCAACTACTTCCATTAGACCTTGGAGAAAAACTCTTCATTCAGTTGTAAATAAACTATGTATCTGAAAACTATATAAAAAAGAACAAAAATTAAGTTGACATCACTGTTCATGACTGGTCTGTATGTGCCAATATAATAAAAATAACAATACTATTTTAATTAATTGGCAAATTTAGTGCTAGGCCAAACTACCAAGAGGATACTTTATAATACTAGGCAAATAATAACAAAATTCTTAAGAAGGCACCAAATGTCTAGAATTTCAAGGGAAATAATGAAAAAAAATAGGAATGAAAGGAGAATAGCAATTCCAGAATTCATCATCAAAACTATTTGGTGATTGTTTAAAAATAGAAAAGCAAATCAATGGAATAAACTAAAGAAGAATTAGAAGCAATTATCATCACTAATGATAATAATAATATTTATATAGCACCTTAAGGTTTATAAAGCTCTTTACACATCTGATCTCCTTTGAACTTTACAAAAACCCTGTGAGTTATTGTTATGTCAATTACAGATAAGGAAACTCTGACTGGAACAGATTGATTGACTTGACCCAGGATCACACAGCTATTAAGAGTCTGAAGCAGGATTCAAACTCAGAATTCTATTCAGTATAACAACTAACTGCCTCAAATGAACTCGATAAGTCATTGTTTGAAAAACTGGAGGACGTCAAATACTTGGGGAAGGACTACCTGACAAGAACTGTGGAAAAAACTACAAAGAAGGTTGGCAGAAATTGGCCTTTGGCCAGTATCTTAAACCACCCACTACAATAAACCCAAAGTGAATACTCAACCTCAACAATAAAGTTCATACCACTTAAAAAAATCTGAAGAAAATCAGATCTGAAAGCTTTCACAGCTATAGCTAATGGGAGAACTCTTAACCAAATAAGGGAAAGAGGCATCTCAAAAGATAAAAGAGATAATTAGGATTACATAAAATTGAAAACCCTTTTAAAAAAACAACTGGGTTTCCCTAAATTACCTGGGCTGGAAGTACAGCAGCTACTCATGGGTTCTACTCCACTACCAAATGCTGTTTCTCACCTGGGCTAGTTGACCTCTCCTTATAGGCCAACCCAGTGGGGAGTGGGTGGGGGGTGAGGCCAGGGAGAGAATGTCCCAAAGGCTCACTGTATTTGGTTCAAGACTTAGTGAAGACGCTAAATCAGTTAGCCCACTGTACTTCAGAATGCCTGAGCTCAAGAGACTCCCCAGCTCAGTCTTCCCTGTAGATGGGATTATAGGCAAACACCACGTACAACTTATGCACAAACAAAATGAACACAAGTAGGAAAAACAACAAAGTTGTTGATTACCAAATGAGATGACATATATAAAGCACTCTGAAAGTCTTAAGTGCACTATATGAAAGTTGGAAGTTATTGTTAACTGCTTGATGCTTCTACGGGAGGAAAAAATCTTTTACATCACCTATTTCTAATAAGGGTCTGATATCCAAGATATATAGGGAACCAACATATTTCAAACCCCAGCTCAGCCACTTAGGTTCTTAGGTAAGTCATTGAACTCCAATGAACCAGTTGGCCTAGATAACCTCAAAACTTCCTTACAACTCTAAATCTATACTCCTATAAAGGATGACAGCACAACGTGGAAGAAGCAACATTTGAAAGCAGAGAGACTGGGTTGGCACTTTTCATTGTGTGGTCTTAAACAAGTCATGCAAATTTTCTGAGCCTCAGGTTCCTAATGATCTCCAAGTTTCCTTTCTGCTCTACACCCTATGAACTATGATCTCTATGACCTTTAAGCTTCCCCACTCGCTCATCCTTACAGCTCCTATTCTGCCAAAGAGTGGGTCTCTCCACCTCTCTCGATTCTTTCTTCTCTTAGTCCATCAGCTTCCTTCAAGCTTCACTTATCTCCCTCCTTGACTATTCTCCCCTGGTCAGTCATTTTAACACTGCACTCACTAAAATCCCTCCTTTGAACTCCAATGTGATTGTTCAGTTGTTTTTTTTGAATCATGTCCAACTCTGTGATCCCATTTAGGGTTTTCTTGGCAGAGACACTAGAATGGTTTGGCATTTCCTTCTCCAACTCATTTCACAGATGAGGAAACTGAGGCAAGCAAAGTTAAGTGACTTGCCCAGGGTCACTCAGCTAAGAAGTGTCTGAAGCCAGATTTGAATTCATGAAGATGAGTCTTACTGACTCAAGGCCTGACACTCTATCCACTTCACCACCTAGCTGCCCTGAACTCCAATACGTTCCAGTCAGTCTTCAGAATGAATCAAACTCTCCATCTCCTACTCTCTACCCTAGGATGCTGAACAAAAATGGGGAGTGACAGTGTCACAGCACTAACTGAACCCAAGGTCATGCTATCTAACCCACATGGGGTACTCCTTGTGCTACTGAGGAATTTTTATCCATTTGTGGTTGAATTCTCTATCTCACCTATTTTTACTAAGAAAAGGATGAGATTCTGGAGTCAGAGGACCCACATTTGAATCCAATAGGACCTTGGACAAATTGTTTACTTTCAATAGATCTCGGTTTCTTCATCTGAAAAAAAAATGGGGGGCTGAATAATGATGATTCCCTCAACCTCAGCGAGCTCCAACTGTATGACCCTATGAAATCAGAAATAACAATTACCCTCTGACTCAAATTTCTGTGTTTCTATCTAACCAAAGTGGGTGCCTACTGATTAGAAAATGGTTAAATGAAATGTGTCACATGAATGTGAAAGAACATTATTCCACAGCAAGAAAGAAAGAATAGAGCGTCTGGGCCTGGTGTCAGGAAGAACTGATTTTAAATCTGGCCTCAGACACTAACTGCGTGACCCTGGGCAAGTCACTTTACCCTGTTTGCCTCAGTTTCCTCATCTGTAAAATGAGCTGGAGAAGGAAATGGCCAACTACTCCAATTACCAAGAAAACCCTAAATGGGGTCACAAAGAGTCAGACACAACTGAAATGACTGAACAAGAACAACAAAAAAAAACACGGAAATTTTGAAAGACATATGAACTTTTGCACAGAGAAATAAGCATAATGAAAATAGACAATGACTAAAATAGAAGCCAAATTCTGAGTAATTAAAAAACCAATAATGGTGATGAAAACCAGATAAAGACACATACAGCCTTCCTCAGAGTAGAGAAAGGAGGTGTTGCTAGGGCACAGCGTATGCTGCATACATTGTCAAATGCAATTCTGTATTGAGTAAGGTGTTTTTATTTGTTTGCCTTGTTACAAGAGAAGGTTCGATCTGTACGCAGAAGGGTTTTGTTTGTTTCAAGAAATGACTGTGATGTAAAGGCAAAGAGCAGTAAGTTTTTTAAAAGTGTATGTTAAAGCTTAAAACTTACATATTAGTAAATGTAATATAGTAAAGCTTAAAACTGCAATAGGACTTTTGGGACACCCTGTATCTGTATGTGAGATGAGAATACACATATAGGTAGATAAATGACATCTTCACTTGTCCTCTCTTCCCTACCTACATGTGACCTCGGGCAAGTCACTTCCCCTTCTCTGGTCCTCAGCTTCTCCCTCTGTAAAATGACAGGGTTGGACCAGGTGTTTTCTAATGCCCTTGTCAACTCTAAATCCTATGATTCTCTCTCTGACTCTGATTCTCCAGACATGGAAAGATTCTCCTCTCTTTCTTTACAAGGCTGATTTCTCCCACCATCCTCTTGATTAGGATCATAAATTTAGAACTGGAAGTGACCTTAGAGGTCATGGAGTCCAACCTCCTCATTTTACAGAGGAGGAAACTGAAGTCCTGAAAGGTTTCAGTGACTTCCCCAGGGTTGCATAGCTGGTGTCTGACGTGCAAATCAAACTCACCTTCCTAAGTCTTGCAAGACCAGCACACCACCAGGTCTTGGTGCTTCTCTCAGGCTCAAAAGGAAGAATGGTTCCTGAGGTCTGGATCATCATCTGGGCCATAAAGGGCCTTAGAGGTCATAGGGATCCACTCCCTCCTTTTATTTTTTTAAGTTTTATGGATGTGCTTTGTTTTTACATTACAAATATTTCCAGATTATTCCCACATATCTCTTGTAACAGAGTAAAAGTTAAGCAAAACTGACAATGGGTGACCTCCTCTGAAAGTACATTCAGCATCCTACTTCTGCAGTCCTTCCCCACTCTCTCTCTATATTTTAATAGACAAATCTAAATCTATTTTCTCTCCCTCCTACCCACCGCCTACCCCACTGGGAAAAAAGAGAAAAACAAAATTTCTTGTAACACATATGCACCATCAAGCAAAACAAATTCCTTTCTTAGCTATATTCAAATACAAATATATGTCATTCAGACCTTCAATCCCTCACCTCTACATCAGGAAGCTGATAGCAAGTCTGGAATCATGGATGGTCATTTCCTTGATCATAACTTTCACAGATCCCAAAGCTGTCTGTTGTTGTTAAAGGGTTTCCTGGGTCTGTTCATTTCGTTCTTCACTAGTTTGTAAAAATCATCAAAATAATTTGGTTTTTTAAAAATATTGATCTTACAAATCCTCTGCTTCTGTTCACACTGCATCAGTTCATCTGGCTTTCCACATCTCTTTGAAATTACTTCCTGATTTCTTTCAGCATAATAATATTCCATCACATTCATAAACCACAATTTATTTAACTATTCCTCAATTTTGGGGTCATCCCTTCAGTTTCCAGGGGTTGTTTTTGCCAACACACACAAATATGCTATAAATATTTTTGTACATCTAGGACTTTTTCCTATTTCTTTGATCTATTAGGGGTCTAACTAGGTCAAAGGGCATAGGCTATTTTATCATCTTTTGGGCATCATTTCAAAATGCTTTCCAGAATGGCTGAACCTACTCCCAGGTTCAGTAACAGTGTATCAGTGCTCCTGCATCCCCCATCCTGACCCTACATTATTTTATAGAGGAGAGAACTAAAGCTCAGAAGTCAAGTAACTTGTCCAAAATCACACAGATAAATAAACAGCAAGCCAGAATCTGAACCCATGCTCTTCAACTCCAAATCCAGCATTTTTTCCACTATAATGATGACTTAGGAAAGAAAGTGTAGCAGAAAGAATAATATACTCAGAGTCAGAAGAGGCCTAGGTTTAAATACTAATTTTATCAGGATTGTGATTCATTTGATACTAGCTGTGTCATGATAGGCAAGTCACAACCTCATCAAGCCTCAGTTTCTTCATCTGTAAAGTGAAGATAATAATGACTGTGGCACCTACTTTTTTGTAAAGAGAAAATATATATAAAGCACTTTTTAAAAATAAATATACTTATTATTGTTATGTTATAATAATAGTACATATAACATAAATATATTATAAATAAAATAGCAATTTTCTATGACTGCCTGGATCATTCTCCATCATTCCTTATTAACAACAAAAATGTATGAAGTTTTTACTATGTATTGTGATAGGGAATGTAACTATTCCCTCTTTCTTGCTTGTTAAATCTCTCTCCTACAGGTTCCTTCCCCTCAATTCATACCATGTTCATGCCTCTAGAATAAAGAAGGAAAGAAGGAAGGAAAAGGAGGAGAGAGAGACAGAGACAGAGAAAGACACAGAAAGAGAAAGAGAGAGAGAAAGGAGGGAAGGAAGGGGGAAGGAAAAAAAGAAAACCAAGAAAGAACTTTTCCTTACATCCTCAGACTACCATTCTATCTTTTCTCATTCCTTTCACTGTCAAACTTCAGCAAAGAATAATTTACGCTCACTACCTCCCTTTTTTCACCTCCCACTCATTCCTTGAAATCTGGTTTCTGTCCTCATCACTCTACTGAAATTGCTTTAAGGTCACTAGTGACCTCTTAATTAACAAATCCAATGGATTTTCTCAGTCTTCATTCTCCAGAACCTCCTTACAGCTTTTGACACTGACAACAGCTCCTTCCTTCTTAAAAAAATTTTTCCCCTTTGCTTTGCCAGACATCCTCCTGGCTATTCTCCCACCTCTTTGACCATTCCCTATCGGTCCTAAATTGGTACCTTCTCTTCTTTGGATTAAATTGCTTCTGACCTTGAATTCTTCTCCTCTTGATCTATGCCCTTTTCCTCCCACAGAATAAAATCCTACTAAAAAAAAATTCAAGCTCTTTGGGTCGGCATTCAAGACCTTCTACATTTCCTCCCATCTATATTTCCAACTTTATCTTCTATCAGTTCCTTACCCATACCTCATAAGGACAGCTTACCTGCCCCCATCTCTGAGCCTTTAGTCATGCTGTCCCCCTGCCTAAAATACCCTCCTATCTTCACCTTCATCCTTCAGATTCCAATTCAAATTGTCACGTCCTCCATAAAGCCCCTCTCATCACCCCAGCATGAGTGAACCCTCCCCCCTGAACCCTCCTGGTACTTTGTACCTCACTTAGGACATATTAGTCTTTATTTGTGCCTGTCTTATTGTCCTTGTCAGATTGTAAATTCCTTGAAGACGAGACTTAAATACCTTTGTATTTTCCACAGTGCTTTGCCAATAGTGAATATGCAATAAATCTTTGATGAATAAATGAATGAATGAGTTAATGAATGAATGATAAAATAGGAATGTGCCAGATCCTTGCTGAGCCCCTCTGCCCTTGGGTTTTATGCTGAGTGAAGCAAAAATCTTAAGCCTCCAGAAACTCAAATCTCAACAAAGAAACTCTTTAGAGTACTGAGGTCCAGGAGAAAAAGTCACCATATGTGATGGAATAGCATTTGGTGAAGCTCTGGCCTAGAAAGGTGACATTATGACCTGGTAATGAGAAATCTTTTCAGTCCCAGCGGGTTCTATAGTGGCAGCCCTGGACACCGTCCAGAGGAAGGTATCCCAATGTAGCTATCACTGGAAAACTCGGAAAGAGAATTGATGCCAAATTATCTCCCTCTGGGTTCTTCTTCCCTCTCTTCCTCACTTTTTCCCCTGTAGGCTTCTCAGCGTAAGCCATTATTTCCTATTTTTGTTTAGTACAAAAATGCAAACTTCTTTCTCAGCCCCACACCGTGTGTCACTGACTATCCACCACTTCTAGAAATGACAGAGATGCTGAGCAGGTAAAACCACACACAGAGTCATTGGGGGATGTCCTCTTGCAGGAAGAGGATGAGAACTCCTCCTCTCACACCCCTTCTCCAGTCTTTTGTTTGTTTGTTTGTTTGATCAAACCAAAGTAAGAATGCTGCTCCATCCTTTTCTGCCCTTCCCTGCCCCACCCCCAGTCACAAGATATCCCAGACTTCTCCACATCCTCTTTCCTTCACAGTTATTTTCATAATCTATCCAGTAGGAACTCTGAGGAAAGGGAGAGACGGGAGATAATATGGTTAATGGAAAAAACACTGACTAGAGCCAGAAAACTTGAATTTTAATACCGAATGTCCTGCTTATTACCTATGTGGCAGGGCACAAGATACTCCACCTTTCTGGACCTTATGTCCCCTCTCTGTAAAATGAAATGCTTGGACTAGAGTATCTTTAAGATTGTTTCCACTTCTAAATGCTATGATCCATTGTTTCTCCAACCCCACCCCACCCCACCCCCCCCCACGGATTTTGAAGAAAGGAGAGAAGAGAGGCAGAAGAGAAGGACAGGAGAGGGAGAAAACAGGAGAGGAAGGGGAAAGGAGGTGAGAGGAGAGGGGAAGGTGAGAGAAGGAAGGAGGGAAGGGGAGGGGAGGAGAGAGGAGGGGGGAGGAGAGAGGAGGGGAGAGGAGAGAGACTGAATTTGTATACTTTGTCAGACAGCTGCCACCTAGCTACCACCGGAATGTATAGAGGATATAGCAAGGAAAAACTTGCCCCAAGTCTGGGTCCTCTGGGAAGCTAAGTGCTATAGGTTTCAGAAGCATTAAATGGGACTCTGGACTTAGAATGGAGATTAAGGAATGCAGTCTAGGCATAGCCCTTATTTTAAAGAGAAGAGTTTGGAGATGAAAGGGGCCTAAGGAAAGAGAAGCATGCTTCTGATGCAAGTTCACAAAACTATAAATTTAGACATGGAAAGTACCTTAGAAGTCATATAATCTAGACCTCTCCTTTTACAAATCTGGAAAGAGGTAAAACCACTTGCCCAAAGTGACATAGGTTATAAGTGGAAGAACAAGGATTTGACTCTAGGTACAACAAGCTTTCCATTCTTCTATTCATCTTTCCTCTTCCCAGGCTAATTTTCCCCAAGCTCTGGCAAATATTTCCAAAGATCTATGATTTCATCCTATCTTTGCAGATTAAAACCCATTCATATCAATCTAATAGTGCCTCCAAAATTCTTGTGGACCTCCCCCCAAAAATCCATCACCTGATGGGCAATAAATTACTTGGTGATAGAAGTTTCCAAAAGCTGACCATTTTACCAGCCCCAGTAACTTTGCCTAGGAATGAATGAAGAGGACCTATTTAAGACAGGGGGGGAAGGTGCTCAGCCCAGAGGCAACCCCTTCCCTGCTTAGAACCTCACCAACAGAGACCTTTGGGGAAAAAAGACAGTCTATAAAACTTAGAGATGATAGTCAGCCCATAACATGAACAAGTTCAGGTATACATATACAAAATGGTAAGTAGATTAAAAAATAAAAACAAAACTAGAACCATCTGACCTCTGACTAAACTAATTTACAGTGTTGGAGGAGAAATGGTGATTACTCGCATAGCCAGATGTAGTTCCTGATGAATTCTATTTGTTGCTATGTAACTGCAACGTATGTCCTTATGCATATTGTATAAATTACATGTTTCATCATGCAATGGGTTATTGTTTCTGTTTTATTGATACTTGTTTTTTGATTCCCATATGCTATTATACATATATTGTTATTACATATTTATTATGTTATTTCTGCTAATGTTGCAATGCTTTCCCCTTCCCCCTTTGCACACAAGCAAAAGTACTGTCATATTTGGGGATATACTATTACTATGGACTTGACATACCCCCAAAATGATTTTTCAGGGACTGAAAAAATTACCACTCACAGGGAGAAATAAGTCCTCAGTTTCAACTGCCTCCCACAGAAACTATGGATACTGTAATTTTTTCTTTAAAAGGGAGTAGACTCTGAGGGGAGAGAAAGTTTAACTGTCATTCCGGAAGGAGTTAATTATTGTGGCTCAAGAAAGATGGTCTAAGGCACCAGTAGAAAGCCTAAGACACTGAGAGAATCTGAAGAGAGATTTTTAGAGAACCAAGTTTAACTTGGGCTATGGAGAAGATATGATGTGGAGAGGATATCTGGAAGAGAATCCTTAAGAGAATTTATCAACCTGTGAAAGCTAAATTCTTGAACTATCGTTTCAGTGTCTGCGAAGGAGTTAGCAGCTACCAATAATAAAGGCTGTGATCTTTCTCATGTCAGAGCTGTTATATATATATATACACACACACACACACACACAGTTAAAATATTTAAATGTCTTTGCATTTTTTTACTTTGTTAATAAATTGTAATAAATTGTAAAGTTAATAAATTGTAAATCATCTTTAATGTTATTGAAGCCTATGAGAACAGAGAGTTTGAAAAAAAGGAGTAAATGTGTGTATGTGTGTGTGTGTGTGTGTATGTGTACACACATATGGAAATGTCTATACAACCTAGTGATTATAGAACAGAATACCTATAGTACCACAGACCTGGAAGAAACCTTAGAGGTCACCTGGCCACGCCCCTCATATTATACATAAGATGCCACAAAGATGAAGTATATCTAATGCTACTTTGTTATTGCAGCCTATATTATCACATATTTTGTGTGGATTGCCTATTTCACTACTCAATGAGTTATTTCTATTCTTTGTTACATCAATACAGGTAGTATTATGCATGTATTATTCCATGTGCTTATTATTGCTACTGCTGCATTTTTCTTCTTGCCTGTACTGTCGAAATATGTACATGTGCCATACCGTATGCATATATTATGTATAATATGTATATCTTAGTAATGATTTCACTATTATGTGCTTATTATACATGATATAAATGTTGATCTGATTGAATCCAATGATTTTTAAGAAACCAAAACATTCTGGGCATGGGGGGAAGGTAACCTTAGTTTAAATGGCCTTCCCCATAGAAAATACAGATACTGTTCTTATGTCTTTAAGAGAAAATATAATATTGGGTAGTTTAACTGTCATGCAGAAACAGTTAACTGTCATAGTCTAGAGTCTCTGAATGAGGCACGGGGAGAAGGTCCTTTCTTCAAGGATGAAGTGAGTTAATCATCATGGAGAAAGAGTCTGAAGAGAGAGTTGAGAGGAATGTTTAACTCCTATTCTGCGGAGAAGACATCTCAAGAAGAAACTTATAAGTGCCATCCTTAGAGAGAAGAAAATGATTAGACTTTGGTTTCAGCAGTGAGGAAGAGTCAGCAGCTGATGATAGGTGACTGGCTGTGACCTTTCTCATAAAGCAACTAGTGATTCCACAACCAATCCATCCAAGAAGGACTTTAAGAGGGACTTAGGTTGGGCCTCAAATGGTAGCAATTGCTTTTTCAGTTTTTATTGATAAACTGTTTTGAAACATCATAGTCTCAGTTGAATGCCCCCACTGGGTAGGATTTTCACAGGAGAAGAAAAAGATAAGACATTCCAGATAGGAGGAAGATGTTAAGCAAAAGCACAGGAGGCAGAGAAGATGAAAATGTCACTGAATTTTACTCCTGGAAGGAACCTGTAGAGAGATTGTGTTTCAGGGAACTATGAGCATATCAGTTTGGTTAGAGCACAGAGTTCAGCAGAGGAATGGTGGGAGGTCATTATATTAGATAGTTTAGATAGCCTTGAATTCCAGGTTAATGAATTTAAATATTATCTACTGGGCAACTGGGAGGGGAGGGGCTTGGAGCAAAATGAGTTGGAGAGTTCTAAGGAGTAGAATGATAAAAGTGGAGCAGTACTAAAGGAAAATTAAAGTGGTGGCAGCATATTGGGAGGATTAGAGAGAGCAGAGGAAAAAAGACTAACATGCAGAGAACAGTTAGAAGGTGATTACAATTGTTTTGTCAGAGAGGTAGGGGACTACAAGGGAAGAATGTTGAATATACTGTCAGAAATGGTCTCTGTACCCATTGTTGGTGCTTAACGGTTTTTCTTTGATATAATGGAAGGTTTAATTAGGAGGGGGAGAAAGAGGAGGGGTATATCTAAAAATGTAGTGTAAAAATCGAAAGTATCAGTAAAACTTTTTCTTTTCACAGTCTGAGAAGATAAGGCAATGGAAATAAAAGGAAGGTGATATTTTGACATTTGCTAGACTGGGGAGATGGGTGATGGGCCCTGGGGAAGAAGCTGGTGTGGCCAGAGCTTTTTCTTCTTTATCCTTCCATGTCTACTTCTTCCTCTCTGCCTTTCTTTGGCAGCCCTGCCAAGTAACCTGTGAGGCCAGTACATACTGGATTGTTGGTTTAAGGAGAAAGGGAGTCCATTTGGCTTACTTGCCACCTGAAGTATAAAATGACTCAGACAAGTGGGAATTGGGAGGATATACCTGAGTTCATGACTTAGCTTGACTCATTGCTATGGTGACAGGAGAATAAATCCTTTTTTAGAAGCTGTATTCTTTTAATTTCCTATTATTAGTAAAGTTTTTCTTTATTGCACTTTATGGTCCACAAGTGGCCTGTTCCATTTTAACCTCCAAATCTGAATCACTGGACCAGTCGAATTTTGCACTAGTTCAATATAGTACGGATCAACAAAATTCATCCCAATTACTAGGAAACAATCCAAAGCTCATGCATACCTGCCTATATACCTAAATGCACATAAAAATATAGTACACCATGTACATAGGATGTGCTCCTGTGTGCATGTTGCATGCATGTGTTATTTTTACACATGCATGGTCAAAGCATAATCCATACAAAAGTAAACCAGTAGGGGTGTTATTTTACATGTCTATACTTTTTCATATGGGCACGTATTTGGGTATTTACAGATCATCAAGTAAAAGGTATTGATTTATATTGAAAGCTGAATTCATTGTCTCCTTACCTCAACAAGGTCTCCATTTCTGTAAATAGTACTGTCTTGCCCTTATTTTCAGTTCCTTTCTCTCCGCTTCCAAATCCAACCTCTTGGCTCATTGAGTTTCTTGACATTCCACTACCACTACTATATTCTAGGTCTTCATCATCTCATGAGCAGATCACTTAGACAGCCCTCTAGCTGATTTCCTCTGATTCTGGTACCTCTTTGCTACAACTGATTCTGGAGAAGGATGCTTAAACAATCATACTCAAATCCTGCTTTCATTATTAGCACATTCTCTGCCTAAACTGACCTAGTATGGCTCTCTTTGCGTGCAGGATCAAATTTAAGTTCTTTGGCCAGGCCTCCATTCATTGCTTCCTCCTAACCCTTCCCATCCCCAATCTTTCTAATCTTTTATCTTCCCAGTCCAATGAGGTCCTTCTATTTAGCTTCTACATGTGTTAATTCCTTCAACAAACATGTATTGGAAGCCAACTGTTCTTGAGGCACTGGGCTGGCTGCTGACAAGTCGAGGGGATATGGGTGCCTGCTCTAGAAAAGTTTACATTCTACTTGGAAGGCTAAGATGCAGACATATGACAATTTAATTAACCATAAAAACAACTTAGGATGGGTGCTAGGACAAAAGCGGGTTCTCTTTCCTCATTGCCCCCCTTCAATAAACTCCAATGACTTCATATCACCTCCAGGATAAAATATAGCTTTTTTATTTGGCATTCAAAACCATTTACAACCTGTCACACTCCCCTCCCCCACCCCCAACAACCTTTAGAGGCTTCTTACACTGTGACCCTGGATTCCCTGCAGAGGGTCAAACAAGACACTGTGTCTCCTAGTTTCAGGCATTTTCATTGGCTGTCTCCCATGCCTGCAATACTCTACAACCACTCATTTCTACCTCCTGGCTTCCTTCAAGTTCTAGTCAAAATCTTATCTTCTCCAGGAAGCCTTTTCCTGATGTCCCTTAATTCTAATTTCCTCCTATGGATTGTCTTCGATTTACCCTTTAGATATCTTGTTTGAAGATTGTTGTTTTCGTGTAGTCACCCCTAAGAGTTCCTGAAGACTGGGGACAGTCTTTTGCCTCTTTGTATCTCTAGGACTTAGCACAATGTCAAGCACATAGTAGGTAGGTGCTTAACAAATGTTTATTGATTGGTTTGATTGACCTTTATTGACTGGCTGACATTTTGCATAGTGTAGTGCTGGAAATAAAATGCAATCAGTGCTCAAGAATGAATCAAATTAACTGCATGCCTCTTGATCCTCTACCTCCCCTGCATCCCCCCTCTTCCCCTCCAAGGTTAAATGAAATGGGTTGCTTATGTAGTCTCAAGAATATAAAGAAAACAGTATAGACTCTTTATTAAATAGGCAGAAAGACTAAGGGGGGAGGGGAAGCAGGGAGGAAACAACCCACCTGTCTATCTCCTCCCGCACTCCCCAGGCCAGAATGAAAAATACTTCCTGGCTGATCCCAATCTGGAATTTAATCCATCAGGACAGCTGCAGCAATAGCCAGCTGATGCAAGTCCACATCACAACTTGGACACTAAAGGCTAATGTCTCATAGGCCAGGAGCTTGATTGAAGTACAGCATTTACCATAATAACTGAGGGACAGGGGTCCTGAACAATCTCATGCCACCAATGAGATGTACAGGCTGATCAGCTCCAATCAGCTCCTTAAGCATTAAATTTCCAGAGCAGCTTACTTGCAACAGGGCAATGGAAGCTAGAAAATATTATTCCATATTACAACAAAGAAAGGGGCCCCATGCATTGACAAATATTCTTGCATGATCTAAACGGTATATTATCTCATAAAAATGTCAGAGTGGCAGAAAGTTTGAGCTAAGCATGAAGTCGTGAGCATGCAAGCAGACCCCTCCTGCAGGAACTTTTCAGAAGCTGAGCTCCAGGCTTTCTTTTTATTTCTACACATTTTATTCCAGTTGTGTTTTTGAGGTTCAGAGATGCTAATGGTGGTGAGGGAAGTCTGGGGGGGGGAATGTTCCTTTGATACATGGGGTTCTAGGGTAAATACCACATCTGTTTGGAAAGGCTGATTCCTCCCCATGTTCAAGCTTTTCTACAATGTGGTCACCATGAGACTTTTTTTTTTTAATCATACACCTTAGTTCTCCACCTGAGAACTATTTCCTTCAAAGTAGTCACCTTAGATACTTATTCCACTGATGCTGCCACTGTTCAGAACCCATCTGGAACTTCTCCATGGGAAATGCCTTCAGAGCCCAGGGTACATTCTTTTGAATATCCTCTGTGGTGGAAATTCTTAATCCGCTGAGGGTAGATTTGATTTTTGGAAACAGCCAGAAATCATAGGGAGCCAAGTCTGGTGAATTAAGTGGAGTTATCAAAATGGAGTGATATCATTTTGAGTCAGAAATGAGATGTGACTATAAAGCAATGAAGCTGTTTTTCTAAGGTGACTTATCAAGTGGCTTAAAAGGAAATTCCCAAAAAGGAATTCAATGAATATTTGAGCAAAAGTCATCATCTTTGGGATATGTCTAGCCTCCCAAGGAAACTGCTTTGAAGAATACAACACAACATTTGGATATGTAAGTACTGGGGGATGTGTTTTATATATATATATATAATATATATAAATGTGTGTATGTATATGTAATATACATAATATGTGTTAAGATATATATGTAATAAATATACATAATATATACTTGCTATTTTGTAGCTGCACTTTAGAGGGACAGAAATACAGAGTATGAAAGGGCCTGTATCCAAATCACTATTTAGAATACTGAGATGGAAGGAGTATTTTGTATTTAATGGTAGCTTCTATTAATATATGGTACTGAAATTGTTATTAGTGGCTCTGGAGTCAAAATGTCCAGCTAGCACAAGAAAGGATGGTATAGAAAGAATCCTAGAATCTTGAGACTAATCAATCACTACCACCTTGCTTAAAGCAAAGAGGTTTTCCTGATGGCACTGGCTGAGCTCTTTAACTAGACCTCAGGCATTTCTAATCCAAGGAATATGAACTTCCCCCCATCCCCATCAGGACCATCAAGCACAGGCATTCTGGGAACTGTAGTTTTGTTGAGATTCCCAGAAACTTTAGTGGTTTTTCTGGAAGGCTGTTGAGTAGGACAGACACCAAGATGAAGAGAATCCAAAGCAGAAATCCACCAGGATTATCCAGAGCAGGCCTCTTTGGGTCTAAGGATCTCTGAGCAATTAAGAATCCTTGAGAACTGGCTGAGAATATTAGCTGAGGACTTCTCCCTGACAAAATAAATTTTTAAAAAATGTGTCCTTGCCTGACCAAAACACACACCAACCAATCGTGAGATCCTAGAGCTTGGGAAGAGAGCTTAAGTGAGTGATGTTGGGTATTTATTTTAGGCACACATACCAATGTCTTTTATTTTGGTTGGGTCATTTGGAGATGCTACCCCAGAGAATTCCTCCCAAACAGACCAACATTATCACCAAACTCCTTTCAACATCACATTTCTATCACGTTCTATAAACTACTACGATTGAGAAAAGGTAACATTTCCTCTACCACCACTATCACTGTAACCCTTCCCAAAGTGTATGTATGAGGTTGGGGGAGGGTCAAAGATGGAAGAGGAGCAGGAAGAAGAGTGATGAGTTCCGGGAAGTGGCCCCATTGGCCCCATTGGCACAGCCAGCTCAAAAGGGGCAAAGAGCTATTAAATGCTGGGGTTTCAGGGAAAGGATAATCCAAAGCACTGAACATTCCCATTATTTATGTTTACAGCCTGCTCCAGTGACATGTTAGTTGACAGTATACATGCTATCAACTTGCTGAAGTGTATCTTACTTGTTAAAACACTCTTAAAGGTGCACCATCATTTATCAAATTAAAATAATCATTTCACTTTTTATTTTTTCTTTTTCTTTCTTCTCTCCCCCAGAGCTAAGATTGACCTTCAAGCTGCTTCTTCCTCTATGGCCAGCCCCGCTACCCCTTTCATCTCAGGGACCCACAAAACTGAGGGGTGAGGGGAAAAAATCTAATGTCCTGGGTTCCAAGGAAGCCACTAACAATGGATCCTGATTCTCAATCAGGCCCAAAGTGGTGTTCTGGTTCCACCCCCAACATCCAGTACAAACCTACTAATCTCTAAGAAATGACAAACTCCAGAAACCCCACCAATTAAATTTAAACTCATGAAAAGCTCGGTGGCTAGTAAATTATTATTTTTATTAGCTTGAACCAAGTTCCAGTAAGAGAGAAAGTCAACTTACTCCCATGAATGGTTCTTTAACTCCTTAATTTATTTAACTCTGTGCTCTTTGCCAAAGCCTGGAATATTTTTAGCTCATTCTGTTGTTGGATTTGGCTTTTTTATGTGTGTTTCTGAGGGGTATTTTTAGCTTAATACATGTTATTCTAACAGCCTCCTATGCATTTCATCCTGCCTATGCTGGCTGTGTTGTCCCCTGTCTCGCAGCAAGATGAAGGAGATTTCTAAGAATAACTGGTGTACCTTTTTTTTTCCAGGGGAGATGTGCTATTTGCTCAGCGATTCTCTCAGCCTCTCTCCCTAATTTGCCTTATTATTCACGTGACCTGGATATTCCTATAGAAAAATTCGGCATCTCCTTATAGAAATAATTAGATATGATGGCAGTGCGATCCCCACTGGTAAAAACCACATTCCAAAAATGAGCTTTGATTTCAGAGGGAGAGAGAACACCCACCGAAGCCTTGCATAACAATGTTCTGCCTGGCAGTTCAGGGCACCAAGCTCCTGGCTGGCAGTTCCTGCCTGTTTTCCCCGCATTTGCTTTGATGTCTCTTGCTCCTTGTCATTGAGAAAGAAAGATGGTTGGATTCTTTGGGAAAGCAGCCTTTGAAAAGTAACTCTTTTCACACCTATTTAATGTTGGTAACTGTTGCAGAAACACTCCTCTGTGTCAGAGAGTTAATGAGGTATTTACTAAAATGTATTTTTTTTCCTTTAAAAAAACACATAAGAAGAGAGGGGCGGGCCTTTATGAGGGTCTTTTCACACCAGGAAATGATCTTTCTTACAGAATTTTATGAGAACTGCAATCTACTGAAAGCTCTATTAGCACTTGAGAAGTTTCCATTTCTCTCACCATTCAGAGATCTCTCCACCCTGGTTTACCCCAAAAATAAGCTGGGGGGGGGGGGAGGGGAAGAGGAAGGGAATGCTGTGTTTTGACTTTTGCTGGGAGATCCAATCACTGACACCAGCCCCCTCCCAAGCTTCGGAAGCTTCAGGCTTCCCTGTCCATTGTCATTTATACCCAAAGGAAATGAGATAGAAAAGGAATTGGAGGATAGGGGGAGGGAAGAGAGAGGAAGAGGAGGAATCAGAAAGTCATCTGTATATCTGTACATAGAAATCAAAGTGGAGATTAACTCCTCACCCCAGAGTGTAGATAGCATTCAAGTGTTGACTAGTTACACTAGGTGACCTCTGAGACCCTTACCAACTCCCCACTTTCTGCTCCTAACCAAAAAACCTAGGCCTCAATTCCAGGGGAATTATGTAAATAATCAATTGCTTGGTTTTTCCGATTTGTCTTAGCACCAAGAAGGAAAGAGAAGAAAAAGTAAGACAGAAAGGAAGACCGAAAAGATAAAAAAACACCATCGTAAAGGAATCCATATACATGTATATGTAAATATATATGTTTATATTTGGAGTTTTCCCCAAGATATGCCTATCTCCCCTGACTAAATATCCAGCATGATGTGGAAATCCCAATTGCTTGAGGCAGAGTGGGCTGATGAAAAATCTTGCTTCATTGTTGATTCTCTTTCTTCCCCCACCCCCCACCCCCCTAGCTTTCACAGCTTTGACTCTGGACCATCTGTATTAGAGACAAATTCTAACACTGCACTAAAAATAATGATACCAAACATTTTAATTGCACCTTTTTGTGACAAGGTTACTATAACAGCACTTTACCATAAAATCCTACAGCTCAATTATAAAACTATCAGCACTTTCATTTTAAGAAAAAACAATTGGAAAAGCATTCTGAGCCTGACTTCCCCATCAAAGTCTCCTGCAGCTGATTTAAAAAAAAAAAACAACCCAAAAACACAACACTATGCAAAAGAGGAGAGACCAGCTCTCTCTCCTTAAGGAGAGAAATTCATAGTAAGAGAATTCCACAGCAGAGAGAATAAGAACCCAATCTATTGCCAATGGAATCTAACTGGACTGAACTGGACATAATGGGCAGCTGTGAAAAAGCAGCTCTCGTAAAGGATCAGTAGAATCCATCTCCCTCAAATAGATCTTAATGCCCATCTTAAAGTTGGACAAATGGGGGGTGGGGGGAAGTATAATTTGCCCTGTTCTCATTTATCAGGCATTCATACTTGGTGGAAGGATTCAGACTATGACCTAAGAACAGATCTATTATAATATCCAAACAATCAACTAAAAAGAGAAAAATTCAACAAAGTTAGTTTTTTGGAGACCATGATAGCATGGTGTAAAGAACATGGGAGACTAAGAGTTAGAACACCTCTATCCCAGGTCTGCTACTTACTTATTTTGGCTTGACCTAAGGCTCCCTATTTGGCCTTCAGCTTCTTCATTCAAAATGAAGTAAAGTGTAAGCATTTGTAAGCTTGCCTGATTTATAAAGGTTGTAGTGAATATCAAATGAGAGAATGCATTTAAAATGTTATAGAAGTATGTTACCATTAAGGTGAGTGGTGGTTTTTTTTTTTTTTTAGAAAATGCCTTTTTCTTTAAAAAAAAAAAAAAGACAACCTTGTTTCCATTGTTTAGATGTAGTTCAAGGCAATTTACATTGATTCATTGGCTTTATTTTTTTCCCCCAAATATGATGTGACTAGATTTTTTAAAAGTTCATCTACCTGGTGTGCTTTCACTTTTGTCTAATACTATCCCCTATGTCAACAAAAAATGGTCTTTGAACCACTTTCAGATGGAATTGTGTATACTGGTCAGTTTGCAGCTTCCACATTTACCAGACAAAGTCTCCTGTCACAAAAGTTCTAAATAGCTAAACATCTTCTAGTTGTTTTTGTCCCTCTGAAACCTTCCTTTGGGTCAGTGGGGGAAAGAATGACTGGGTGAGCAGGGAGGGTCAGGACAGAGTTCAGATCAAATGAGTTCTCGGTCTTTTCTGAAGCTTCAACTTATCCCTGAGGAAACCCCCTGGGTTGGCTCCATTGGAACCAGATGTATGGGGGGGGGGGATTTTTGTTGGGGGAGGGGGCAGAGAAGGTTGCATGTGTGGGGTAAAGGAAGCAAAATAGCTAGGGGAGTTCAGGGCCTAGACTTGTCCCATTCTTAATATCCTTTGGCTGCCTATATTCAAAATAAGGACTTGAAATTATCAAATGGTAAACATTTAGTACACTGGGATGTATAGTTACCTAGAGTGCAGTCTGATATCTATCCCATTCTACCCCTTTGGCTCTCATATTCCTGGGAGATTTTCCTACAGCCCTGAATGACCAAAAAAATAAGTTTCAAGCTGAGCATAGGCCCAATGGAAGCTGTGAGATATTGAATATGAAGGGGAATGAGAGGTGAGAGGGAGTTGGGGAGGCATTAATTACCTGATCTCATTCAAAAATTGGCACCATCCCCACATAGCTTCATCTGTAGGGGAAGGCTGTTAGGTTTGTGGTCAGTCCCCAGCCTGTCTCTGTATTATAATTAAATACTCAGTGTCAAGATCCCAACCATAATTTATTTAACACTCATTTCTGATTCAATTTTACCTGCCCCGGCTAAAGAGCACTGGAATGTTTGGGGAGGAATTCTAGTCACCTAGAGTGTTTGGGGAGGCATATCCTTCAGGCCTAGAGACCTAGGGCTTGAGGGGCCTCTGCCCAGAGGGAACTTTAGGTTGTTCAGAAAAGATTTAGAGGCTGGGAGATCAAAGTTCTTCTGCTTTCGGTGAGCTGACCACATCCAAAGGATCCCCTAAGGAATATCTTGAATTAAGATAGTAGGGAGAGAGACATTTAATAAAATAGAGATGGAGGAAGAAATACAAAATCCAGAATTACACAACCAATTTTTCTCCTCTTCCTCAGTTTTACGTATAAAGGACGGGGAAAAAAGAGGGAAAAGCCAAAAAGGAAAAAAAATCAAAGAAAAGAGGTCAAATTTGAATCGGGAAACACTTGAATGGAAAAAGGCTGCATATATAGGTTGTAATTATATAAAACAGCATGTTTGAAAGTGTCAAGATCACTGCGTTTGTTAGTGGCACTTTTGGGGATCTCACCACGTTATAAATGCTAAAAGCCCATTAGTAATTATGCAATTTTGTGTGTATGTTTTTCTTTTTAGGAAATTTATAGTCTTCTTTTGGAGTGCACTCCCAACTGACAACTTTCCTTCCAGCCTTGTCTGCGCTATCCTTTTTAATCCACATACTAATTGTAATCCCATTAAAGCAGATATAATTTTATTAGTATTCACAGTTCATCAAGCTAGCAATAATAACTGTTACTGCTGAATTTTTAAAACTGCAAAAAAAAGAGTCATGTTTAGAGCAAATTGTAAACAAAGCCCAGCCAACCTGCATGATCCAAGAGCCAAACCACCTGATTACAGATCCACAGGCATCTCTTCCCAACAAGAGGTGACACAGTAATCTAATTCCCTGTCTCCGACATATATAGTTAGATAATAACAACTCCACAGCAAAACTTTCCCACCACTTTTTTCTACCTCTAAAAAAAATTAAACTTAAGTCATGGGGAGAGAAAGGAATCTCCAACTTCACTGGTCTAGAGATTATTTTCCTACAGACGGGAATAAAATAGTCACCAGGCCACACACAAATGTAAATGAAGGAGAATGGGGAAACTCCACAAGACTCCTCCAATCAAGCCTGATATTTTTTCAAACTTTTCAAGTTTCTCCCTCAATCTTCAGCCTTCTTCCCCTTAATATCCTCAAGGGACCAACACCCAGCTTTACAGCAAAAGCCAAAACCAGTGGAGAGATGTATTTTCTCCCTTTCTAACAAATTCACAACACGCTGCCAAAATAGTAAATGCAGAGGTCCTCAGGAAGCACACTCCCCCAGCTGTCTTGGGGCCACAATGACCCCGCAGATCCCGAGATGCGAGGGTCATGCTCTCCTCCCTCTGCCCCCACCTCCCCACCCATGCAGCCCCAAGCCCCTTTAACTGACAGATTTCTCTCTGAAAGGTTGCCTGTGCGTTCCCGGGCCCTTTCGCTGGCCACGCTTTGTATGTCTTTAGCAGGATACCAGAGGCACTTGTTAAAGCTAATGCATCCCCTGCAAACCCATTCTCACCCTGACACTTCAAGGCTTTATATAGAAACAGGATTTTCTAGTCTTACACCAGCAGCCCCTATTAACACTAACCCTGCGCACACAACTGCCCCTAATCTGAAAAGGCCACTCGGAGTTCGGCGGGGCTGCTGCCCCCCTCCCCGCCCCAGCCAAGAACAGCCGTTTTGTTCCAGCTTTCAGAAAGCGCCTCCTTGTCCCGGCACCGGAATCTCTGAGACGTGAATGCAGAAAAGAGGTTTCCACGGCATTTATTTTCTTTTGGAGGAGGAGGAGGAGGAGGGCATCTTTATTTTTAGCTCCTTCTGCGGCTGTCCCTGCGTCCCAAGTGTCCCCCGGCTCCGAAGGGCTCTCCATGCTCCCTGATAATGGCAGGGCGAAGGATCGGATAACGGGGCCAGCGGAGCGCGGGGGCACCAGGACCTGCGCCCCTAGCTCTACAAGTCCCAAGCTGGAGTCCTCGAAATAGGGGGAAATTATAAAATTAAATTAAACCCATCTTCTAGGTTAAAACAAAACGAGATCATCCGGAAACACACCCTCCTGTTTCATTCGCTCCCCCAACATCCCTCGGAGATCCTCCGCGTAAGAGGGCGAGAGGACCCAGGAATCCGGGGCAGGGATCCAGCTCCCTGGCGCCTCCGGCCCGGGGCGTACCTGGCAGGGGGACCCCTCCCTCCTCTCGCGGCCCGCGGCGGGGCCGGGAGGCAGCGAGGACACTGACCTGTGTGCGTGGCCATGGGCAGCGGCGACTGGAAGTACTTGCCGGGCGGGAAGTGAGCCGGGTGCTGGACGGCGGGGCCTGCCGGGGCTAGGCGCGAGGCGGCGGCGGCGGCGGCGCTGCGGTGGCCCAGGCTTCCGCGCTCCGGGAGCAGATGCGCCGGCGGAGCGAAGTCCCGGCCATCCATGCCGCGGAGCCGGCAGCGGCGACTCCGGCCCCTAGCCAGCCGCCGCCGCCGCCCTCCCCGCTCCGCCTACTCCTCCCCCCACCGCCGCGGAGGCTGCTCCGCCGGCGCCCGGAGCTCCGCGGCGGGAGCGGGAGCGGGAGCCAGCCGGGAGCGCCGGGGAGGAAGCCGAGGAGCAAACAGAAACCGAATCCGCAGCCGAGGGCCGGGAGGGAGCGCTGCTCCTGGCGAGAGGAGCGGGGCTTCTTTCAAGAATCGGAACGAAATAAAACTGAGAGTAAACGAGAACGGGCCAGGCAGCCAAGAAGAGGTCCGGAGGGAGGGACTCAGTCCTTCAGCGGGTCGGCCGACTGGGGTCCTCCCGGGCTGGCCAGGTGCAGTTCCTGCGATCGGGGCTCATAGTCTGTGGAGTGAAGGAGAAAGACACTGTGATTCCGGCTCCGGGGTCCCCTGCGGAGCCCCCGCGCCCCCTCCCAACCCGGGCTTTCTCAAAGTGACCCGACAGTCAGCCGGGATGTCCAGGGCATCGAGGTACCCGAGTGGAGGGAGGAGTTAATGGGGAGAGGCGCGGTGCGTACACACAAAGTCACTGAGGCACACACTGAACCACTCCTGGGGATGGACACATGAAAACACTAAGAGCGGGGGCCCATCGAGATACAGACATACAAACACTCAGGGACGTACACCCACGCAAAGATCAGAGATAATGAACACACACACCGACTCCCATAAATTAATGAAATCTTACAATGTCACCCCTCTCTCCAAGCCCCTCTTCCTTTCTTTTCCCTTTTCCTCACTCTAGCCTGGGTTTCTTCAAGATGTTTCTCACTTGGACAATAAAACCCCAAATCTATGAAGCTGTTTCTCTCTCTCTCTCTCTCTCTTTCTCTCTCTCTCTCTCTCTCTCTCCCTTTCTTCCCCCCCAGGTGTCTCCAGTAAAATGGAATTCTGTTCACACTTGTTTTTTAGCTCCCCCCCCCAGAGGTCCCACTTTTACTGCATCCCTCTTAACCGAATAACCATGCTAATTAAGCGAGTAATTTTATTGATTGTAACTCAAGAGGTTGCTTAAAAAAAAAAACTGGCTCTTTTTCTTCCATCTGCCTACTCCCCAACCATAACAGATTTGTACCCCATTCTTTTGAACCTAGGAACACCCTCAGTTGCTTCCCCTCCTTGTCTTTATACACTCACCTTTGGTAACCCCACCTGAACTGTAGAGCTCCCCAAACCCTCAAATCCCAAATTCATTTTCTGCTCCCCACCCCCACTGGCTACCTAGCGAGAACTGCAGTGATCAATCCATCTCAAACTACCTCCTTTCTTTCTGGCACCTAGGGGCCCACGACCCAGGAATCTAGTGAAAGGTTGGGATGTATTTGAGTGCAAATGATTTTAACTCATTTTTTTTCCTACTAAATAAATGAAAGGTTTTCCCTTCCCCCTCCCCCCGCTTCGCTTCCCTCTTCCTCCAAAAGAATCGAGGGGACAGAAATCCAGGTTAGAGGATTGGGGGAGGGGGTGCTCCAAGGAAGGAGCATCCATGCAGCAACTGAATCTCTACTTCCAAAATCCCTAGCTGTGAGAATGGGCGTGGGGGTGGGTGAGAAGGTTAAAACTGCATCTCTTTTCTGGAATGTCTTGGTCCTTCCAGAGACAGATGAAGGGGAAAGAAAAATCCTCAGTCAGCGGCCCCTGCCGTTTTCCTTTGCATTTCGGCTGGGGATTCCCACTCCGAAGGTTGAGCACCCAGACTCAGACCAAACAGTTATGTAAGCGACTGGCTTTGCAGGGGAGGCGGCTCACACACCGGCCTTTGGCTCCTGCCCACTTCTCACTACGCCAGACCAACAGCAAATCTTCCCTTCCACACCTGGGAAAAGAGGGGTCTCAGGCCAAACCAGCCCCTCTCTACTGCCACTTGCTCCTGATTTCAAGTCTAGGAGAAGTGTATGATAATCACTCCACCACCATTCCTTTTTTACCCCAGACCTCTCCTATCTTCTCCCTCCCCTCCATATTTTCAAGTTGAATGTAGTCACTCCCCATTAAGGCAAAATCTGAATCGATTACCGAAGCCCGGATGAGGCAAAGAGAAGAGACAATCTATATTGTGTACATATGTGAGTATTATTATATATTTATTATATGTGGCAGTTCAGTTCCCGCCTCCAAGGCTTCTTTCTCAGTACTCCTTCATTTTGTGTATTTTTCCTTTCTTCCTTGCATTGTTTTAATGTTTAATACCACATCTAACAAAAGGAGACCATAACAGACTCAATATTCTTCATAGTGAATATAACAGAAAGCCTTATGGGTCTGATATGTGTGTTTTTTACCACCCCACCGTGACAACAAAGTGATTAAGATGTTTTTCATTTCATGAATACCATTTAAAATTGCTATATTTAATGCTCCGAGTTCTACAATGTCTTATTTGCAAGCAATTTTGTGTCTGATTTAATCTATAACCGAAAACTTAATGTATTAAGTGAATACATATTTGCTCAGCTGATAAGCTTTTTTCATATTTACACGAGGAGCTTTTGCATTGTAAATACAAGGGGACTACACAATGAGTTCTCTTTGTCTTACAACTTCACACAAAGGGGCTAGGGGCTCCCCTCCCCCTCCCCCTCCCCGGTGGAGAGCACGAGCTATCTCCCTCGATCTAACAAATATTTCCTAGTTCTCGGAGGCGCTGGTAGGGGGGCAGAGTGGGGGGAGAGAAGGGAAGGGTCACTGGAAAGCCCCTAATGGAGAGGTGCGGACCTCCGAGCCAGGAGGCCTCCTTGCAGACTCAGAAGCCGACTGTCCACGCAGGAAGGGAGGGATGAGGGCCGCCGCAGGGCAGACCCTAGAGCGAGGAGGAGGGAGAAATCGAGAGAGAACGCAAAATCGCTACTTTCAAAAATCGAGACTGTGGAATGGAGGAGGTGGCAGGGACGGAATAACCCACACAAAGAGGGAGAGGGACTAGAAAAATCGGAGAACAAGTACAAGAATCTTGGGATTCTGGAGCCCCGCGCTGATCCCTTCTTCCTCGTTCCGTCACCCCTTCTTCAAGCAAATCGAGGGTAAATGGCCTTTATGTTAAGATGGCTTGGTTAGGCATTTTTATTTTTTCCTACCGCTGTAGCGCGGTCCTGGATTCTAACAGGGCTCCAAAGCTCAGATTCCCCCCACCCCGCAGTTCCTTAGGTTACCCCCGGGGCAGGATCGGGAGGACGCCCCAGCAGCCGCTGCCGGATCCCCGGACGGCCCGCACAAACAAGGCCGAAGCGGCTCCACCAGCCGCCCGGATACAGAAGCCTCCCTCCACGCCATGCCGGCCTTGCTAGCGTCTGCAGCCCGTCTACCAGCTCAGGCTGCGCCCAGCCAGAGACTCCCAGCCGCCTCTCCTGTCTGTACTTGAAGGACGGTGCCTGAGAGCCCTGAAATGAGCCAGCAGCACCTCCATTAAGAACCAAGGCCAGGAACGCTTTCCAGACAAGCCGGTCGGAGGCAATCGAGAAAGGAAAGGACAACCGGTGTAAAAACCCGAAGGGTATGAAAGAGATAGGAAGGAAAGAGCAGGAGCTAACTGTTTCCGGGAAAGGGACGCTGGTCCCGGGTCCTTGTGAGGAGGTAAAATGGGAAAATATATTTTAAGTAAGCCACCAAAAGTGCGTTAAGAGAGGGGGAAAACCCAAAGCCCCGGCGGCTGCAGAAGGGACCAACGTGGGCCCGCCGAGCCCGGCTCAAGCCGCCGTTCTTCTGCCGCAGCTCTGCCCAGCGAGGGTGGCTTGTTTTATTTCTGAGCTCCGCAGAAGCATCAAGGGGCCCCTGGGGTCCGAGCTGCTCCCTGAGTCAGAACCCGGCTCCCTTCTGGTAGGCGCCAAGGCGCGCCTGGTTGTAGTTAAGAACGCGGGTTTGTGATTTTTAAAATAAACACACCTAGTTGCTTAAATTTAAAAAAATTTTAAAAAATGTCCAACCCCAAACCACCTTCTCCCGGCTCCTCAAGACCCATTCTTCTCGCCTGTCCCCTCTCTCCAAGAGTGCATCCCGCCTAGGCCCTGGGCCCAGAACTGCCTGCTCTTAGTGCCGCCGAGCACCAGCGAGACGGAGCCCCGGAGGCTTGGGCTTGGAGGTGGCCCGAGGGAGCCGCAGGCCGCTACGGGCCCTACCGCTCGACCGCCCGGGGGCAGAGGCTAGGCCACCGCGGAGGGCGCACGTTCCGTCCCGTCTTCCCTGCTTCCACCGTCCTGCTGCAGAGGAGGTGTTCCCGGGGTCTCCTCCAGCCATACTCTTCCTCCCCCTTAAGTCCTGAGGCCGAGGGAACCCAAGCCTCCAGAACCCGCTCCCAGCGAAATGCCAGAACCTATCTAGGGCCGCCCCATCTTCTCGGCGCGGGGCTCGGGAGCCCGGGAGCCGCAGGGCTCCGGAGAAGACAAAAGAATATGGAAAACGCAGAGACAGAATACCCTCCCTCTCCTTTCCTTTCCTTTCTTTTCCTTCTCAAGAAATAGAAACCCCCTTCCCTGCAGCAGGCCGGGTAGTCCCCTCTCGCTCCCCAGGATCCCCAGGCCGAGGGCTCGCCTTACCAGGCTTCCGCTGCAGTTTCAGCCCCCGAGGGGGGGAAAAAGAAACATCATTTAAAAGCTGTGCAGATTCTATCCCCCAAATAGAGCTCGAGTCCGGCACCTTCCCTCTCGCATGCCTTACAACGCCCCCCAGACTAAGACATCTTTCTCTGACTTTCTCAAGCAAAAGTAAAAATTAGAAAATTAACTCCCCCCTCCAAAAAAATTACCTCGCCCCTTCCTCTTTCCCACTGAAGGGCTGAAATTTACATTTCTATTTTTCCTATAGATCTTTTCTCTCCTCCTAAGGAAATCTTTCTTCAGAAATAAGGCACCGGCTAGGAAGGGAAGCAGTGGTTCCCTCTCCCCCTTCCCCCAGACAGCGCAGCTTAGAGTCCCCACAGTCACCTTCCTCGCAGGCAAAGGTCTTACAATGAATCTTTTCCCCAGTAAGAGGTAGTTAGTAGCCGGCAAAACATAAAAAGCTGAGATTGCTGGGGAGTGGGACGGCGAGGGTAGGGGGAGAGAGAAGTTGGGGCGGAGGGAGGGCATTTTTTTCGTTCAACTAATAGTGGGCACCAATTTCCAGGGAATCTGGGGATCGTTTACTGTCGGTTTTAAAAAAAAAAAAGCCCGGCCTTCTATCCCTGGTCCAACGGTGGCCTAACGAAACCGTCCTTTTTCTTTATTATTTATTTTTCATTAGAGGTGTACACCGAGGCCAACGACCGCTTCAGAGCAAAGCAAGGACGCAGTACAGGGTGGGGGGAATTTTAAACAAATCTATACGATTCTTGAGAGGAAAAAAAATCTCTTGCTGATGGTATCATATATACATATACACACGTGTATATATACATATATTATGTAATATATTTCTTCCATCTCGACAAAAAAACTGTTCGGCATTATAACGAATTATTTTTTAAGAAAATATTTTAAAATCACAACCCTAGCTTTCTCCTCTAAAAAAATTAAATTCCCAAAGAAAAATAATAATAATAAAAAAGACAAAAATTTTAAAAATGAAAGTAATTTCAATTACTTACTGGAGGCTGTTCCCTGGATACAATTGAATGCAATACAATTAAATCAGTAAATGTGACTTTGTTTTGTATTCCTATTGGTATTTTCAATGTGCTGACTGTCGCACTGTAAATGCGCCGCTTCCACAACGACTATATAGCAAGCCCATCCAGAGCGGCTCTCAAACCCTGCAGCTCAGTCCTGAAAGCAACTCTCCCTGCATACTAATAAGCTCGTGCCACTCACCCAAGATGGGCCACTTCGCTGATTGGTTGTGCGGCCCTCCACTGTAATAAGCTCGTGCCACTCACTCGGCGTAAACAGGCCTCCCAATAGGCTGGCGCCGGGCCAAGGAGCTGCCAATCAGAGAGCAGCAGGGCTACTACTGAGCCCAATGGCGCCTAATTCAAGCGGTGCAACTGCGCAGCTGCTCTGCGCAGATCAGTACTTGGCTGAATGAGAATGTGGAGTAGCGAGAGGGAGGAGGTGGAAATGTGTGAGCGTGGAGGCGGCTGGGGACCCTGAATTTTTTTTTTTTGTCTTCACAATTTTACGGCGGCCGAAATATTGAACTGGTGTTCTATGGGAAACTCAAAGAAGAAACCACACCATCTTTTAAGGCAGATGCAAACTTTACAGTGTGTGTGTGTGTGTGTGTGTGTGTGTGTGTGTGTGTGTGTGCCCGCGAGTAGGAGGTAAAGCTGTTTTGGTGAATCTGCGAATTGATAGGCCTGGACTAAAAGCACAGCTACCTTCCTAGGCTGTCACACAAGAAATAGAGCAACTGCAGAAGGGCCGCCTCTCTCCATCTTGAAGGTACTGGCACACGCCCAGGGATGCTCACCCCTGGACTGAGGAGCAGGACCGGCACTTGACTCCATCTCCGCCCTCATCCCACCCTATCCCGAGGTGGCTTACATTCCTCTCCAGTTTTCCCTAGAGGACCTCCATCTCCGGAGGGTTACATCCCCCTGGATCATATATAAGGTTATTTTATTCCTTTTCAGGCAGATGGTGGATTTGTTCCCCGCACCCCGATCTCTCCCCCGTCTAATTCTTGGAATGAAAGGGACAATAAAAAAAAAAAAATGGAAACCTGGAAATAATTGCCAAGAGGGAAGATTATGTTTTTCTCAACTAGAACCAAAAAGTTAAGATCTAAACAATATTTTGAGAATTTCAAGGATCTTTTGTTAATGTGCAAAAACCATGCATTGTGTTTCTAAATACCCAGTTCCTTGGACTTAATCCGATAAATTCCTCCATTTAAGGAGGAGAAAGTCCTGCGGAACAACTCCCTATCGTAACCAGAAACAACTTTCCATAGAACCCCTGAAATTAATGCTACGCACTAAGACTTTTGGGACGCTGCACTTAGTATTTGGTTCCAGGTCTCACTACTGATTCTCGAGAAGTAGTGGTAATAGTAGTTTCCAGAGGTGGATTATTTCCTCTTCTCCCTGCTTGAGAATCTCTGCTCCCCCCTCTAGAAAAAAAAAACGTTTTTAATTAGAAGCTAGACAACACACGCAACAGAAAGTCTCTATATTTTTCATTAGCTCTGGGCACAAAAGGGTTAAGCACCAAGGTTTTCTTTTTTTTTCCCCTGATTTCTCCTCCAACTCCCCCCCTCCCCTGCCCAGTCCCTAGCTCCTTTTCCTCCCCTCCCTTCTCCTCTGGGATGCTTGGGATTGGTTGGCAATGTGCCAGCTTGCTGTCAATCACCAAGTGTAAACAGGGCGCTGATTGGCTGTTGTCCAGTCCGCACTGGGCTGCCTGAAAAAAGCAATTACTGGCCCGGCGGTTTCAAGGCGGCCCCTTGCCGCTGGATAAAAGGAGATAAGTTAGGGATGGTTTCCAGGATCCCCGAGGGTCGACCCCCACCGGCCCCAGAGCCGAGGAGTAGAGAGCGAGCGGATCAAAGAGAATCCAGAGAGAGAAGGGGGAAGCAGGCCGAATGCCACAAACTGATTTCTATATATTTATTTATTTTATTAAGCGCGTAAAATGGGGGGGGGGGGGGGGGAAGAGCCATGTGGGAGGGCCCAGGGTTTGGGGTACAGGTTAGGACTCTGGGGACTCCCCCTCAATCGTGAGACTAGGACTCCACGGGGAGGAGGGGTGCAGTTTCAAAACTGGGGAAAGGAGAAACCCAGGTTGGCGGGGTTGCAGCTTAACCCCCCCTCCCGCCCCCCGCCTTCCTTCGGATCCCAGGGGATGTGGGGGCTTCGCAGGAGAAGGATAAAAGGAGTCTGGGAAACAGTGAGTGAGGATCTCAGCCGATCGGCTTCAGGGTCTACCCCCTCCCCCCGGGCGCTGAACCCGAGGTGTGCGAACTGGCCCTGGGGCGAGGAGGTAAGCGGTGGAGAGGACAGCGCTGGAGGGGGACTGGGAGGAAACTTGTCCTTTGCTAGCCCTGAGAATGTTTCGGAAAGGGTTGTAGGACACACTGGAAAGGAGACTGGGAACTGCAATCGAGTGGGTCCTCTCCAACATCCCAAGGGAGAGCAGGAGCGGGGAGGATGGGTTGTGCAAGAGACGGGAGACCTGGACTCCAAAAGGAGACTACCGGGCACTCCCAACCCCTCTCCTCATCCCGGGAGGTGAAGGATATGGGCCGAGGCAAACGTACCGGCGCAAAAGAAGAGAGTGCCCAGGAGTAGGGCGGTTGCCGCACGGCAGGAGGGTTTTACTGGCGTGTAAGAAAGTCCCGGCTCCGGCGACTGTGAAGGGGAAAAATTAGAGGGAAGTAAAACCCCAGGTAGCCTGTGGGACTCGGGACCGGCAATTCTGGACGCGAGTGGCAGGAGAGTTTGGCTCTTTCAGATTAAATATATGTTTGTTTGTTTTTTTGACAGGGGGGTAGTGTTTGCTATTGTGTGTTTGTGCTAAGTCGCCTGATGGATTGGAAATGCGGAATAAATAAATCCCCATAAAGCGCCCACGAGATCCGATTAGCGTAGGCTATTCATTAAGCAAGGAGATGATTGAATGAGGTCCTGCTAGGCACAGCCTAACCCGGGTAACGGGGATGTGCATCGGTCCCGAGACCCTAGAATGGAGGAAGATGGAAAACCCAAGCCAAGCCCATGAAGACATTGCGGTTTAGGGAGAGGTGAATTGGCCTCAGAAATTTGAGATCTGGAAGAACAGTGAGGATTTCAAATTCGAAAGGAGAGGAGTGGAAGAAAAAAAAGAGACATGCCCTAAAGGATTGAACGTTGGGGGAGGGGAGGGGAGAACCAATTTCCCCGTCTTAATGCAATCTTCTCTTGCCCTAAATCTCAATATTTCGTGAAGTATCCAGAAATTCATATCTACATACATGTGTATTTTCTGTGGGGGGAGGGAATAGTCTCACACACTCAGTTCCCGGAAATATCCAAGGAAAAGTTCATTCATAGAGCCCTGATTCCCATACCCGTGGCCGAGATTTGGTGTAGCTCGGCTCACCGACACCAAAGGATCAGAAGCTGGAGACACCTCCCTCCTTCTCCTCCTCCTGCCGTTTGCCTGCTTTGCACCCTTAGGCTGGGTCTATTTACGCTACAGACCCGGGTGCAACGAGAGAGGAGGGAGGAGAGAGCTGCGGAACTTCCTTCTAACCAAGGCAGCGTGGAGAGGTGCTTTTATAGAAAGTGACAAGAGAAAACCTGGAAGGAATAGGAACAAATACATTAAATACTTGGATCAAGTCTCCTTGGAAAACCAAGACTCACAAGACCAGCCGAGCAAAGCTAGAGAACCCCAGTCCCAGTATCCTCTCTCCCACTCCCCGAATTTTCCAGTTTGCAACGGGTTCTCGTCATCCCTGTCCACGAAGTTGTGCTAAGAACAATTCCATGAAACTGTTGCAATGAAAGACGAAATCAGAAAAGGAAGGAAGAGAAATTCCAAGACCCGGCCCCTAAATTTATCTATTATCTTTATACGCAATACACTTATTTCTTGGTGTCTAGGGGTCCTAGACCCTAAACCACCTCTAACGAGACTGTATTGCATCTCTAGTCCAACCGTATCATTTATTCCTTCCCCCTTTCCTCTTCTCCTTGATCTTTTCACCTCCCCTTTCTCCCTCTGCCTTCCTGTCCCCACCAGAAAACCTAAATCAGGAATCCGACCCCAAAGGTTCCCATTGTAGTTTGAGAAACAGAAGAAAAATGGGTGCTGCTTAGATCTAAAAGCAAACATCTTTTACGCAATGTGCACTTCATACACAAATTCCTCCTCTTTTTTTGTAAAGAGAGACACCGAACTGAGGATAGGAAAGGACTCGACCTTTTCCTAAAACATCTGCTTTCCCTCTTCTTTTTATTACTCTTATTCTCCTAGTCTAATTATCCAAGTTCCCACTCAGTCGGCTCTTGTTAGCGTATCTGTCCCTCTGTCCCCAATCATTGAAGTTACACTGTCTGATTTTTTAAAAATTAAACCAAATTTTTAAAAAGGAGAGGAGCAAAAGGGGAAGATATACAAAATAACTCCATCGAATACAACCGTAGAGGAAAAAATTTCCAGTCCAATGGGTTTTTAGAGTTGTCTGCTAAGAAAATTCAGTAAATTATCAGAATCTTTTAAGAAAAAGAACTTTGGACCTTGCTTGATTCCGGAAGTGGGACTCAAGCCTCGGTCCCTCTCTTTGCTGCCCTTTGTCTGGAGGGAGGGGAGGGGATGGGAGCCCCTCGCTTTTCCGGTGCCTGACTGACCCTCCCCTTGGTCCTGGAAAGGGCAATGCATCCAAGGGCCAGGAGGGGCTCGTGGAGTCCTCAGCCCCCCAGGAGTTAGGGGGAAGGGGCTTGGGCGCTTAAAGAATTGTCCAGGAGCCCTGGAGCGTGGCTGAAGGACCCTCCCCCACCCAGCGGTGCACCAGTCACGGGTTTAAGACTGTAAGGGGTCTAGAAAATGCCCCCAACTACCAAGGGAGGAGGATTGAGGAATGAAAACATAGCACAAAGGAAAAGAGATGATGGGGAGGAGGCTGAGGACCCGAGGGGCAATGGGAAAACCTCATGAGGGGTGGGGCAGGGAGGCCTGCAAAATCTAAGATATACACACGGGTAATACTCTGTGGGTTCTCTCCTAATTTCAAGGGATCGCTTTTTGAATATAGTGCAAGATCAGTACTAGCCAATTTTATTGTAGGGTTGCTTGGGGACAGGGGAGGACCAACTCCTAAAAAAAAAACACACAACTTAGGTTTTCTTTCCTACTAGCCCAGCCCCAGACCCCCTTCCCACCCACATAAACATGTCGAATAAACAAAAACTTGCTCCTTCCCTTCCCATTCTTCAAGGTAAATGCTTATAGACATGGATGGGGAAAGATAAAAAACCTGCACTGATCTTGCTGCCTTTTAATTTTTTTCCCCTTTGCTGCTAGCTTTTACATCTTCCCGTCTCCTTTTCTTCTTCCTCCGCCTCCGATTCCTCCTCCTCCTCCATCTCTTCTGCTCACTTAAAAAAAAAAACAACAACACCCTGGGATTAAAAAAAAAATTGTTTCAAAACAGTTGTTACAGCAAATAGCTAGAGACAGGGCCTGTTGTATACAGCGAGGTTGCTGGCAGATGCCCAGCCCAGAAGAAGCGGTCCGCCTTACCCAGTTACACTGTACTACCAAAATAAGATCACTTTATTCCGCTCTCAGAAAGATACAAGGGTCGGACTAGCCCAGAAAAGCTCTGGCTAGGAATATGTTTGGATGCACCGGGATAATCTTCCTGTTTTCTTCCTTCCCCCCTAACGCCCCCTCCCCCCTCCCCGGCTTCTGCTGTCCAAATCTAACAAATGCTTTTAATTTTACAGGAACACGATGTTGATAGCTGTAGACTCTCGCCTTCCATAGAGAAAGGTGTATGGGGGAGGTGGGGGGGGGGGCGGGAAGGATTGGAAGAAAAGAGTGCAGATAATAAGGCTGGGGGGAGGTAAATATTTACACTGGAGAGTCTGGGTCTGAGCTATCTCCTTCATTTTTACAAATGAAAGGGCAGGCGCCTAGAAGTCTCCTTCCGCGTTCAACTCCAGAAGCCCCCCTCCCCAGTTCAACTCCAGATATTAGGAAAGCCTGGGCAGGTTCGATTCTCCCCAACCCGGAAAACCCAGATAAGCAACTATATAAAAGCATTTTTCCCTTCATCCCATCTTCCTCTTCTATTGGGGCCCTTTCTCCTTTTTTTCTTCTTTTTCTCTCTCACTCTCAGACTGAAGAGTTTCATATATCTCAGGTCTCACTGGATGTCCAGTTATTTTTTTTTCTTAAGGCCCTGGTGGCAGAAGCCAGGGGAAACTTGGGAGGGCCCTAAAGTCCTCGAACCTCCTTTGATATAATTGGAAATCGACGCATGGTAAAACAAAACAAAACAAAACTTCTCTTTCCCCAGAATTGGCCTGCTATTGGGTCGGGTCTTGTTACATCCTCTAGATCTGAAGATGGGTCTGGGAGCCAGATAACCCCTCACGCTTCACATTAACTGTCATGCACTTAGACACAGACATACAAAACCATACCGATTCATCCTCACAACCCAGTGTTGCAGGCTCTATCATGCACACCTTTCCATGTACACACAAGGCCATGAATACTGCCACACACATTACTCGAGCCACAAACACCTTTCCCACCCATGGTGTCCCATCCAGAGTTGAGTTAGACAGATGCCCTCCTCTGTCTGGGACACAGTAACTGATATATTCCCCTAAGAAATCCTCAGGGTAGCACAGTCTTCTCCACCTACTGTTTGCATTCACCCCTTTCAACACCTCTCCCCCTCCCCGGACTCCCAACATACACATAACCTCCCACTTCCCTCTCCTTCCCCTACTATTGGGTCGTCTTAGCGTGGAGCTTCGCTTTGAGAATGTGTGCCAGGCCACCAGCATCCTCCCACAGTGGAAGTACCAGCAGAGGTGGGGGATTGGAGGGGTGGGGTAGGAGAAATACTCCAGAGGCTTTGTTGGTGGAGGAGGGGATGAAGGTAAGTGAAGGGACAGAACGCTACAGAGGAATCCGAGGAAAAAGGGGAAGTAGAGATCGAGTCCTTAGAAGAGTTGGAACTCTTTCACTGGAATCTGAGATTCTCTGCAGAGTTCCTGGAGTCCCCGGGCGTGTCTGGCCACATAAGCATGTTCCATCCCATTAGAGAACATGAAGTAAATAATATCCAACAAAACCAACCACCAAGAATGGTTTGGGGGGAGGGGGGGTCCTGTGAGTTACACAAAATTGTGAATTAACCCAGTGCACTAAATAAGCGCCTAATAGAGCCGGATAGATGCAAATCTACGCTCGGGTAATTGTATGTTGGGTGTCTTTGACTAATGCGATTGTTGGTGCCTCTGCATTGTTCAGAGAGCCATTAGTCAAAGAGCAAATTAGAAACAATTTCTTGACTACGAAAAATGACTCAATCCTTCCCAGAGACGACTAGATGGTGAGAGAAAGAAGCCATTGCTGGTCTTTGGCTGATCTCTTCCGCAGCCACCTGGGAGTGCCCCAAATTTGAAGGGAGTAAGATAAGGGAGAAGGAATTTCCCCCCATTCTCCCTCCATATACACACTTGACTTGTGGTTTGGGCTTTGGCTGGTTGGGCAGAGATCCAAGGAAGGAGATGGAGCAGACATTTCTTGTCCCTTAGACCCCATAGGAGAAACTCAGATTCCCATAGCACCAGGGTCAATTTTCCCATGAACGATTCTGGAAGTTTGCAAGGACAAAGGCAAAGAAATTAAAATGAAAACAAATACAACCTGAAGGAATGCCCAATGACAGCCTACAGAATTGGGATCCCCAGAACTTAGCTTTTGACAATGTTGCCCCCTCCCCAACACGTGTTCTAGGCCTTTCTTCTCCTTACACTAACAGAAATCAACAGGGAACTGAGTTTATGAAGAAGAGACCCTTACTGAACTTGCTTATGACTGGAATACATTTTTATTATATTATTCTTTTCACCATAGTTGTAAGAACCATGTACTGGAGGCCAGGTCTCCAATAACTCATCAGACCATCATTTCTCAGATGTGTACTTTGTAGAACTGCCAGGAAGATAGATGCTGGGGCCTGGGTAGACTGTGCTGAAAGGGAGCAGAGAAGCCCAGTGAGTAAAGATGAAGTTCTCCCAGATATCTAGAGGTTTGGGAGGATGGGGCTTGTAGGATGACATTTGGTAGGTCTGTGTTGCCCAGGAACAACTTCAAGAATCTAAAATGGTTCTCCCTCAGGCCATACTTATAAGACTAGAGGTGAAAAGTCCCCAGTAAATTCCTAGGGTTCTTTCCAAACAGTTGTAGATATGTGGGGGGGGAGGGGGGGTTCTCAACATAGCATAAGTTCTGTTTTAGCATGTTTATCCAAAACACAGGAGAGGAAGGGGGTAAAAATCTCAGCTATGCCATCAGTAGGAGCCCCTGAAGGGAGAGTGTGACCCTTGACCTTTGCCTGCCCCTGAGGTAGAAGGTTACAACAGGCCAAAGGAAAAGAGAAACGTCCCTTTCATGAATTGCCCCAGGGAAACATCTCAGCCTCCAGTTGCCCTAATGAACAATCCAACTTAGTATAGACTGGGAGCCCGAAGCTTCATCCTTTCATTACTTGCCAGGGTAGGATAGGCCCTTAGGCAGAGGCCTTGAGGCCTCCACAGACCTCTTTCCCGAGGTTTGTCTGAGATAGGAGTTTCTCTGCAGTTGTTCCTGGCCTTGTTCAAGATTTGAGTTTAGAACTGAAATAGAGAAGTTGCTGGCATCAGAGCAGGAAGGGACATAGAATCAAGGAACATAATAAAAAAGAACGTTACTGTGAAACCCCAAGGGAGTTTGGATCTGTCCAAAAGGACGCCAGCCCACTTATATACAGTCACACATAGAACACAGACTATGCCCTTCCTTTAGCTTATTCTCTCCTTTCAATGGGAAAGTTCTCAGCTTAGAACCTGGCTTTCTGTTATACTTTCTAACCTAGGTTCCTTACCTAACCCCCAGAGCACTCCATTGGTTCTCTGAGGATCAAAGCCTCCATATCTCTCGAAAACAGGAGCTCTCTGCTAAGAATGAAAGAGAGAAAGAGTTGGGATTCATCTTATGACCCATACACACACTTATATATGATATACCTTTGTAGGTTAACACAATCAGATCCATATATGCATAAATACAGGACACATCTGTCCATACATATAAAGGCAGTGTAAACAGAAGATTCAGACGTTGTGAGATGGAGTGGAGTTGTAGGAATAGCATTGAGATGAAGAAGAAAGTCAAATAAGTATATTTTCTCTTTTTTCCCCCTGAGAATGATGCATAATTTTAATTTTTATTGTTAGTTCACTCCAACCAAATCAGGAGTCTGCTTCCTTCACCTCCCCAGCTCAGTGAATAATTCTTTGTTAAATGTGGGGTCCTAATTTGTAGCTAAATCCATCCCAGCATATTCACAGGGACAGCATAACTCAGTATGCTTGTTGTGGGAGGTTATCAATGAGAAAATCCATCTGGATTAAATTCAAGTGATTTTAATAAACAGACAAATCCATTCCAGTACCACACTGACTTTAAAAAAAAAATTAGGGTCATTATTGTTGTTATTAAAGGGAAGAAAAGGGACCATAAGGAGACTAACAATCATTAGTGTAAGAGGGAAGGTACTAAGAGAAGAGAATTTCAGAGTCCAGATTGCTGGGGACTCCAGAAATTCAAATCTGTTGGTCTGGATCACCCCTCCCACCTTCATTCCCTCTCAACTGCCCCTGCCATCCCAGTTCTAGCCACTGCCCTCAGTTAAATTTCCCTTTTCTCCCCAAGGGAACTAGGAAGAAGATTGTACAATCCAAATTTGTACAATCCAAATGAGGTCACTAATGGAAAGAAGAAATCAATGCTTGATCCTGGCAGATAGAACTCCACTTCCCCGGCCCCCAACATATACTCTCCCACAACCTCAGGGGCCAGTCCCTGCTCCAATTTAGAAGGCTCTGTCCTCTGTGGAATCTGGTAAGATGACATTAGGGGTGGGGAGAAGAGTAGGTTTTCAAGAGATCGATAAAGAGTCTTAGAAGCTGCAAAAGTATTTTTTTGAAGGGACATTGCAGCTGTGGACATAATATTTGCAAAGCACTTACAAGCACAATGTCTGGCACATATATGGCATACAATACATGCCTATTGCCTTCCCTTCTCTTCCCCTGTGGAACCAGTTGAGACAAAGTATGTAGGAGATACAGTATGTAGGATATAGGTAAGGGGGACAGAATGTGTATGTGTGCACATAGGCTCTGCTACAATAATAGAGAGCTGGTTTCCTAGTCAGAAAGAATAGATTCAAGCCTGCCTCTTTTACATACTGCTTGTGTGACCCTGGACAAGATGCCACCTCTCAGTACTCCCAGGAAACTCTAAAATTAAAGACGACCTGCATCAGCAGAAACAAAGTTCCTCAGTAGGAGCCAATGAAATAAAAGGTACGGTGATTTTTGAAAACTGGTATTTATATGCATATATATTATACACTTACATTTTTCACTGACAGGCAGTGTGCCATCATGACAATTTGGAAAGACCTGGGTTCCAGTTCAATCTCTGATATATGTGTGACCCTAGGCTGATCATTAAGTCTCTTATGAGTTGCTGACTTTATACACAGTGGAAGGAATTTCCACACCTGAAGGTGCCAGTACCTATAAAATCATCGATCCATTCCTTCTTAATTTCCCTCCCTTGGGAGCAAAATTAAAGCATTTTACCCAATGTGAATTCCAAGAGAAAAACAACTGATCCCCAATTTCCTTGGACACATTGGAGGGGGTGGTGGGTGGAATAATTTACTGCTAGAAGGTACCTATAGGCAAGAGATAGGCTAACTTTATAAATATTCCATTGACTGACTGATTGCTTCACTTGGGTGCTGTTGAGGGAGAAGAAGGGAATGACTTTAATGTCTTTTCAGTTGCAGAAATAAGGAAGTGGGACAGTTAACCACAGACAGAAAGCTATTTTTAGGCCAAGCTACCAAAGAGAGAAGTCTCAGGCCTTCCAGAAGAAAAGTAGAATGGCATTCCCTGAATTCCCTAGTAAAGCTCATTCCCAGTGAAAGAACTACACTAGAGGTAGGCAGACAACAGGCTTCACTCCCCTGAGTACCAGCTTATTTGTAAGACTATGTATCACTGTCAGTGTGTGTCTGGAATTAGGAAAGGAGGTGGATAGGTGGGAAAGGTGGCCTTAGGGAGGAGTCAAAGAGATTTCCCCCCAAGGATTCTTGCCAATTACACCTAAGGGTTGGGCAACCTACCTACGTGGCTGATCACTGACTAGGAGAGGGAGAGAACACACTTCCTCTGGCTTCCTGGTAGAGTTATGTCTCCGATTTTTTCCAGTGATCTCAAGGCCTGGTCCTCCCTCTTAAACAGGGCCATACTACAACTGACAGGGAAGTTGTACTTAGTACTGTTATATATTCACTCCTTGCACAGCATCACTGTGACATAAGCAGGGAATTCCGCCCCAGAAAAGAAGGAAAAAGAGGGAGAAAGGAAAGAAGGAAGGAAGGAAGGAAGGAAGGAAGGAAGGAAGGAAGGAAGGAAAGATGGAAGGATGGAAGAAGGAAGCAAGTAATTCTCAGAATCTGGAGATACTTGCATAGCATTACTACTCCCTTCTGGTCTCTCCACCACCACTACGGTCTTGTCAATCCCAACTCTCAGGTGAAGGGGAAAAGATGACTAAATCCCCCAGAGAAGGAAAGAGAAATGCAGAGAGAAAATGTCACCTATCACCCTCTCCCATCACTTCCTTTTTTCCTTTCCTCCAGGATTTAGAAGAGCTCACTGCAAACTCTTTTCCCCCTCCTACTCCACCGTATCACACCCCCATCCCCCTCCTTTTCCAGGAATTGGAAAAGTTCCCTCCCCCTCGGGATCCCCCACTGTGAGGAGCCAGCCTGGCCGCAGTCTCTCCCCAACCTGACCCAGCCTCTGCGCCAACCCCGACCCCAGAGGGCAAAGCTGGGAGAATAGGACTGAGGATGAGGGGGCGGGAAGGAGAGACAACAAGAGCTCTGGGCCAGAGAAAGAAAAGTCCGCCGCGAGTTTCTTACTTTTGATTCTGATACATAAAATGTGACACACGAGCAAACACATGCAGAGCATGCTCCTTATCTCTGCCAGCACGCACGCACACGCGCGCGCGGGCACACACCACACACACACACACACACACACACACACACACACACACACACACACACACACACACTTTTCCTCTTTCCCTTCCTCTCTGTGAAACCGTCACCCGCCCACGGACTCCCCGAATTCTGTCTCTACAGATGAGGACCCTCCGCTTTCCACCCCCCGCCCACTGCAAGGCTCAGGCGCCTGCGGGCTCCCGCTCCGGCGGGGGACATGGGGCATATCGGGACGAGAGCAGAAGCTGGCACCCCCGGGGGCCCAGTTAGTACCAGCGCGCGGGCTTCCAGGCCAAGTCCAGAATCTCTCCGCATCCCCTCCCCGACTGCGCGCGCGCGCGCACACACACACATACACACACACACACACACACACAGACACACACACACACACACACACACAGACACACACACACACACACACACACACCCCTCCTTTCTCACAGCACACTTCCAGGCGCGAAGCCAGTCCCGCTTTGGGAGGATTTTCTTTCCCCCTCATATCCCATTTTTCCAATAACTCAAATAGCTCACTGCCCTTTGAACTTCTGGAGAACAGGGTCATGAGTAGGAGTGGAATGGAGAAGGCCCCCTCTCCCTTGATCCCCTTTAAGATGCAAGGCATAGCTCAGGGTAAAGGGATTGAACCAAAGCAGCTCAAACACAAACCCGCTTTATCTCCGAGCCTCCTTTATGCGTTTACTACCCAGCTCCAGAGGAATGGGAAAAATAGATAAGCAAGAAGTTCCCAAACCAGCAACACAGCTGCATATTTTAGACCCATTTCTTTTACTTGGAGAGAATGGGACACTGGGGACCCCTCACCCCACCTTCCTCCACGGCCCACCCCACCCCCCGCACAGCCTCTTTTCTTCCCCCAGATAGAGAAGACAGGGCCAGAGCTGGCATGGCCACTGGGGCCTGTAAGTGCAAACCTCCGGTTTCTTTCTCTCTGAGCTGAAACCTGGGGCAGGCAAGGAAGGGCAGTCTTAGGTTTTTTTTTTGCATACAGTTAAGTCAATACCTTTGAAATCATTTAATGAATTTTCTTCCTCAGTAGTGCAATTATATTTTCCATTCCACACGAATTCAAGCTTTGCTGCCAAAGGAATGCAATTCTTTGCAGGCAAAGGGGATAGGAGGCAGAGATATGCCCTTCGAGCGAAAACTCCCCGCAAAGGAATATTCCCACATAATCTTCCCCCTCCTGTCAAGTCCGCAGGAAATTGGGGGTGGGAGGGAGGGATAGAATACTGTGGCTTGACTTCGGTGGGGGAAAGGTGAGAACCATGGTTTCCAGTTTACATAGCCGCAGGTTGGTTTTGTTTCTGGACTGAGATATCTGGTCCAGACGCTGGTTCTAATTGAGGTGGAACAGAGGAACCTGTAAGTTCAACCAGCGAGCGATTCCTTGGGACCAAGGTTTCAGTTTTAAAATAAAAGGAAAATGGATCCAACCACTAGTCTAGAGTATTTTAAAGCTTTCTTTCAATCCTAGGCCCCTAACCAAGAGACGGACTGCAGGGGAGAAATGAACTCCCTGTGTCTATCCACTCCACATTTTTTCTTTTATTGCTATTATTATTTATAATATGCAAAATGCAAGGATGATCGAGGAATGAACTCCCAAAGCCTTCCTGATGCCCAGGTGCAAATTTGGAGGACTTCTCCATCCCTTGGCATGTAGCAGCTGAATATATGTATATATGTATATATATATATATATATATATTACACATCGACTATTACATATTCTTTTATATTTTTAAAAATAGCCTTTATAGTACAGTGCAGTACTGAAGTAGGAGGGTAAAAACCCAAACAAATAAAAAACAACCACAGGCACAGCTAAGTAATATATATGTATGTATATATATACATATATATATATATATACACACATATCTCCCATGGTGTGTGTGAGGGGGTGTGTGAGCCCTGAAGGATGGATAGAGTCCGTAGGCTTGGCAGTAAAAAAATTTCAGGAGCGAGATCGGAGGGTGGGGTAGAGAAGAGCAGGAAAGTGATGGGGGGGGGGGGAAGATGGAGGGAGTGTTCTTTTTTTTTCTGGAAAAGATCCGATCTGGTGAAAAGGGTTTGAGAAAAGTTAAAGGTAGGCTCAGAACGAGCGAGCCATCTCTGCCTGCATTGAACCCGCTGCGGGTAGCAGCTCAGCGGCCAGGGACACAGAAAGGGGTGGTGATGCGTAAAGCCGAGCCTGAAACCCTGCTCCGGGTCCCCACCGCGTTCCATGCAGCTTCAGTCTTCTGAGCAGTAGGGGGGGAAAGACCGTGTGTATTTCTTCGTGCGAGAAGGACTTGGAGAGGAGAAACACTGAAGGTGGTGGAGAGGAAAGAAAGCTCGGAGGGGGATCTCCCCTCCCCATCTCCGTAAGGAAAACCCCCTACATCGCAGGAGCGGCCACGCGGCAGAGAACGAAAGAAGAAATGCCAAGTCGCCCCAATCCAAATCAAAGCCACCTACCGGGACTGGCGGTCCACTCAGAGGCATCAAGGTCCTGTCGGGATCTCCCGGGGGAGATGGCCTCTCCGGACCCGAATCCGGGGTCGGGGCGGGGGGCAGGGGGGTGGTGGCTGCACAGCACCAAACACCTCGAAGACTTGTCCTGGAGGGAGGATCCACCCCCTCCCCCAAGTAAAGTGGGAGTTGCTCTGGATCTCCTCTGGAGCAGGGAATTTGGAGGTTTGAAAAGATAACTTTTTTTTAAATCGAGATGTGAGATTTTATTTTATTTTTATTTCAATCCTCCGGAGGCTGCGGCTCCTGCGTCCCCTACCTGCTAGTGCCGAGTAAATCCCATTCCATTAGAGCGGGGAGGCGGCCAGGCGCTCCATAACCACAAATTTATGGCATGGGTGACGTGCTTCCCTCTCCCACAATGGGGCCCGGTGACATTAAACAGAAAATTGATGAGAGAGAAGCGAAATCTAATCTCTTTTCCACCTCTTCGCCATTTCTTCTTGCGTTTTCTGGTTGGGGGTGAGTTAGGGGGAGGGGAGCTGGGAAGGAAGACATCGCTGAGTTCGCGGCACAAGGTTATTCCTTCTTAATTCATTTTTCCTTTCCAGGGAGGTGCGGGGCAGGGGGAAGGGGGGAGGGGGGAGCCTTGCCTTAGCTCCCAAGTGGCCGTCATATGATCTCTCCGTCTATTTTCCAGCGGAATTGCGGCTCCCTTTTCGCGCTCCCCATTCCGAGAGAAATGTGGAGGACGTGAGGGTGGAAGCGGGGAAGAGCACTCCAGCCTATAGAAAAATCCCGGGGTGGGGGTGGGGGAGATGTGGCGAGGAAGAAAGAGACAACGGCTATCTGTGTCGTGCCCGACTGCGGCCATAGCATCCCGCCCTCCCCCCTTCCCTTCCACCATCCCAACCCCCGGCCCAGCCCTAGGGAACCATCCGCCTTTCCCCCAGTCCCCTTTGGCTGGCCCGGCCGCTTTCGGGCACCGAGAGGCTCCTGCCCCAGTCTCCGGGACCAGAAGCTTGAGAATGGGGTAGGAGGGGCAGGAGGGCAGGAACCCCCTAAGAAACTTCCAGTACCTGGCCGCAGCTCGGTTTGGCAGAGAGCTCCGAGTATCGGGTCCGGGGCGGAGACCCGGAGGCTCCGCCACCTCCCCGAAAGTCCCCTCCGCCCTGCCCCCCAAAACCCTAGCTTGCAAAAATAAAAAAATGAAATGACCACACGAGACACTCTTGGAAGTGCTTGCCAAGCAGCAGCAGCGCTTTACTGCCCGCGACCCGCCTCGCTTTACCTTCGCCTTGGCAGCGCATCACTACGCGGCGCTTCCCCGTTTTGCACCCGGCGGCTCCTGGCCCAGGCCCAGGGACAAGAGAGCCGGCGGAGCTTGGAGTTCGCCGCCTGACTTTCTTAAAGGCGCCACGCCGCTGTGGCCCTCCGGGCTCTGCCTCCCTCCATTATCTTCTCCCCACCTCCTCCCTCTGGTCGTCTTTTGTCCTCGTGGCCAGAAAGGGCACTGCCTGGGGACCGCAGAAGCCGGGAAGGAGGCGCAGGAGCCAGCGGTGCTGCACTAGGGCGGGATAGCGACGGGCGCGCGCTCAGACACACACACTCAGACACACACATACACACACACACACTCTCTCTCTCTCTTTTCTCTCTCTCTCTCTCTCTTGTCTCTCTCTCTGTCTCTCTCTCTCTTCTCCTTCAGAACCCAGGACCACACCCTCAACCCTGTGAGGTTCCGCAGCCTCATGCAGCCAGGGCAAGGGATAAATGAAAGCTATTTCAATACCCAGGCCTGACTTTCCCTCTCAGATTGACAATCTGAGCAGTAGGGCAATCCCAGCCACAACACGGTCTGCAATGAAAAGTCACAAAACCTTTTCTTTGCTTATTTGGTTGTTTAAGACAAAGGTGGACTTCCAGTCTGAACTGGGATTAGTAGCCACATTTCAAAAAAGAAAAAAGATATGTTCGGGAAAATGCAAAATTATAAGCTTGATTTTGATCCTTAGCAAAACTCTTGAGTATGTCATTAGATTTTTTTCTTTCTTTCGTCAACTTATAAGAAAGAGGCGATCACTTAGGAACTAGCACGGGTTCACTGATGTAAAGTCATATCAAACTAACCTCATTTCCTTTCTTGATAGCGCTACCAAAATGGGTAAATTAAGGAAACAAGTAGAAACAAAATGGCTGTTGATTTTAGGAGAGCATCTGACAAAATCTCTTTATGAAATCTGTGGATAATGTCAAAATGTAGTTTGAATAATAAATAAATTAGGGAATCTTAGATGGTTGAACCACTTTAACCATATTCTTAGTGGAATGCCATAAATGACTTTGATTTCATTTATGTAGCTTACTTTCCCAACTATTATCTCATCTGATTTTCACAAAGGTGTTTTCTGATTTTACAGATGAAGAAACTGACTGCAGAAACTGGAAAACTCTAGAACTAGAGCCCAGATATTCTAACTTCTGGGCCCCTGCTTTTTCTTCTATCCTTCACTGCTGTTCTGTTGAGCAGTTTTATGAAGGCGTATAAAATATTATTATGAAACTGGTAGTTTACACAAAGCTGAGAGGAAGAGCTAATATTTTGAATGACAGAATCAATATTCAGACATATCTTGGCAGGCTGAAACAATATGAAACTTAAAGAAAATAAATGTAAGGTCCTGGATTTAGCTTTAAAAAATCAATTCTACTGGTACAGGATGGCTTAACTACAATTTTCATTTTTTTAAAAACTGGATTTTTTAGGTGATCATAAGTTCAATATGAAATTGTGTAACATGAAAAAACTAATCTAGAAGTACAGAGTGCTGACCTAGCATAGTTGTAGCCTTACTCTGTTCTAAACTGATCAGTCCACATGAAAGATGGGCAAATTGAAGTCCTTCTGAGAAAGTTAAAGACAGTCAGTCAGTAAACAGGCATTTATTAAGTACCTGTATGCTAGGTACTGTGCTAAATGCTAGAGATCCAAAGAAAGTCAAAAGACAGTTCCTACCCTCAAAGAATTCACAGTCTAATGGGAAGACAACATGAAAGCAACTATGTACAAAGAATATTATATATATACACATGCATATAAATACATACATATATGTACATATACATTATATGCAGCAGCTAGGTGGCGCAGTGGGTAGAGCACCAGTATAGGAGGATCTGAGTTCAAATCTCACCTCAGACATTTGACACTCACTAGCTGTGTGACCTTGGGCAAGTCACTTAACCCCAGTTGCCTCATCCTGGGTCACCTCCAGTCATCCTGATGAATATCTGGTCCCTGGATTCAGATGGCTCTGGAGGAAAATGAGCCTGGTGACATGCACATTCCTCCCTCACTCCGAACAAAGTCAAATGCAAGTCATGTCATCATTTCTCTGATGGCATGATCTTCTTTGCCAACAAAGGACGAACACACATTTTATGTATATGTGTGTGCGTGTATGTGTGTGTGTGTGTGTGTATGTATAAAATGAACAGAGAGAAGGAGGATTAAGAATTGAGAGGGATTAAAAAAGTATTGAGCATTGAGGGGAATCAGTAAAGGCTTCTTATACAAGGTATGGTTCTAGCTGAGACTTGAAGGAAGCCAGGGAAGTCAGGAGGCAGAGATGAGAAGTGAGGAAATTACAGGCAAGAGATAGAGATAGTGCCTTTGGGTCTGGAGATGTCTTGTTTGAACAAGGAATCCAAGGATATTTTATCATAGAATACATGGGGGTCAGTAAGATATAAGAAACTCAGAAAAAGTGGCAGAAGATCTGACTGTGAAAGGCTTAGAATGCCAAAGAGAGGGGGTAATGGGGAGCTACTGGAGTTGCTTAAATAAGTGGGAGTGACGTAGTCATATTTACACTTTAGGAAGATCAAGTGGAGAATACATTGGACTAGAGAGTCTAGGCAGGGTAGCCAACCAAAAGTTCAGGAATGAAGAGATGAAGGTCTGTGTCAGGGTGATTGGCAGTGACAGTGGAGAAAAGGCAGTATATATGAGATATTACCCACCACTAAAATTGACAGGCCTTGGCAACAGATTGAATATCAGTGAGGGTGAAAGGTGAGAGAATGAGGCGTCAAAAATGATACCTAGGTTTCAGGCTTGAGAGGATGGTGGTGACCTGAAAAGCAATAGCAAAGTTTGGAAAGATTGGTGGCAGGGGAGGAAGATGAGTTTAGTTTTGGATATGTTAAATTTAAGATGTTTACAAGACATCCAGTTTCAGATGTCCAGTAGGCAACTGGAGATGGTAAAGCTAGAGATTAAGAGTGAAACTAGGGCTGGATAAGTACATCTGAGAATCATGAGCCTAGGAATAATTGAATCAGTATCTTCTTCTGGGCCCAAGATAGAACTCCGTGGGACATGCACAGTTATTGGGTGCAATTTGGATGAAAATTCTCAAAAGAGCCCCACCAGGAGGGTCAGACAAGGTTGGAAGAGTTCTAGGATAGTATCATGGAAGCTAGAGAGAAGAGAATATCAAGGAGAAGAAGGGGATCAACCATGTCAAAGGCCACAGAGAGGTCAAGAAGGATGAAGACTGGGAAAAAAAGACCATAAGATTTGACAATTAAGAGACCATTGGATGGTGATGAGAGAAAAATTGAAAGAACTAGGAAGATTTAACCCAGAGAAAACTTGGGAGTAGGACATAGGAATAAAACAACATAACTCCCATCAAATATATAAAGGATCCAATAGGCATCTGTGTGTATCCATCCTTCGTTGCCAAAGAAGACCATGCCATTAGAGAAATGATGACATTACTTGCACTTGACTTTGTTCGGAGTGAGGGAGGGATGTGCATGTCACCAGGCTCACTTTTCCTCCAGAGCCATCTGAATCCAGGGACCAGATATTCATCAGGATGACTGGAGATGACCCAGGATGAGGCAACTGGGGTTAAGTGACTTGCCCAAGGTCACACAGCTAGTGAGTATCAAGTGTCTGGGGTGAAATTTGAACTCAGGTCCTCCTGACTCCTGCACTGGTGCTCTATCCACTGCACCACTTAGCTGCCCCAAATATATAAAGAGATTTCCTCTAAAAGATGGATTAGATCTATCCTGTATGGAAGGTAGAACAAGAATTCATACATATGATCTACATATGGAGACAGGCTTCTGTCAATTATAAGGAAAAACTAACAATTAAAGATATCCAAAGAAGACAAGATTTCTTGAAATAGTCACGCTATGTCAATGGCATTGTTCCAATTACAGACAGCATGACCACCAGTCTTGGATATTTTAGAAGGGACTGCTGAATTGAATTCAGTGTAAGTATAGATGAGAGGTAGCATGTTGAATTAAGAAAAGGAAAGGATTAGGAGGCAGAGGGGGGTTCTTGTACTGATTCTACTGTGCAACCTTGGAGAAGACACTTCATCTTCTGGATCTCCTACCCTGGGTGACCACCATCCCATGCCTCATCCTGTGGCCCCCTGGGATTACATGCCCCACCCCACTATTAAAATAGAAAAAAGATAAATAAAGATAAGTAAGTTTAGGTTATTTTTAAATATTTCATAGCAACTCAGGTCTGGAACCCAGAGGTGAGGAAAAATGAGTTCTTCATTTCCCTTTGCATTTTTGTCTTTATTGTTATAAGTAAATCATTAAAAAATACAAAGGCTTTCCAGACCAGACAACTAATTCCCAAAGGTTTCTCTTCATCTAGTTACAGTTATAGCTAGCTATGGCTCTATGAGGAAGAAATATTGGAGAATAATTTGGCCTACCATTCTCATTTTACAGATAAGCAAACTGAGACCTTTAGAGTTGCATAATGATTTGCCCAAAGGTCAAAAAATAGATAGCAGAGGCAGTAGAGAACGAAAGTCTTCTAGTTATAGATCCAGTGCTATCACCTACTGGACAATTTTCCTACTTCTAGTTTAGCTGTGGTATTTATAAGAAACTTCATATTCGTCACCTGAGCAACCAACTCCCATTCTGGGTTCAAAACAAAACAAAATTAGCCCTCAGGAAAGAAGTTCATTATTTTAGATTCATAAGGACCTGAGAAGCCATCTAGTTCAAACCCCTCAATTTATTAATAATAATTAGAATAGCTTGAATTCACATAGCACTTTACCAAAAAAACCCCAAACAACTTGTTTGATCTTCATAACAACACTAGGGGATGGGTGCTATTATTATCCCCATTTTACAGATGAGGAAGCTGAGGAAAACAGAGCTTAAGTGACTTGCCCAAGGTTAGATAGCTAGTATTTGAAACTAGATTTGAACTCAACTGTTCCTGACTCCAGGTCTGTTTCTCTATCCACTGGGTCACCAGGTTAACTGACTTGCCTAGCATCAAAAGAATAGTAAGTGACAGAGGTGGGGTTTGAACCCAGTTCTTCTGATTCCAAATCTAATCCTCCTTTCTGTACCATCAGGCCTTTCACATGTTGGTCAGACTTGGTAATAGTAATAAGAAGGAGGAAGGAGACCGCTGAAAGAAGTTGGGGATTGGAGGTTACTAGATATTAGGGCTAAGAAGAGGAAAAGTGACAACTCCTGACTCAATCAGTTGATTTATCTAACCAAGATAGGTCACTTAAAGATGTTGTTGTTGAGTTATATTCAACTTTTCATGACCCTATTTGGAATTTTCTTGGCAAAAATACTGGAGTGGTTTGCCATTTCCTTCTCAAGTTCATTTTACAGATGGAGAACTGAGGCAAATAGGGTTAAAAGTGACTTGCCCAGGATCACATAGCTTGTAAGTGTCAGAATTACTATTTATTTTTAGTTACTGTTTAGAGTTACTATTTATTTTTAGTTTATTTTTAGAGGGTAGATTTGAATTCAGGAATATGAGTACAGTATATGGGAAGGAAGCAGCTTTCATGTTTTATACAATATTAGATATTGGAGAAGGTTTGCTATCCAATATGCCTCATTCTATTACTAGATTGTAAACTCCTTGAAAAGACACTGGATTTGGAGTCCAAAGATCTGAATTTGAATCCCAGCTTTGCTACTTGTTACCTGTGTAAATTTATTTATTTTTGTTGTGGGGAGGTGTAGACAACTGGAGTTAAGTGACTCACCTAGGATCATATAGCTAGTAAGTGTCTAAGGCTGGACTTGAATTCAGGTTTTCCTGACTCTAGAACTGGTGCTCTTTCCACTGTGCTACCTAGCTGCCCTATACCTGTATGAATATAGACAAATCAATTTCTCTAAGTCTCAATCTCCTCATCCGTAAAATAAGGGAGCTAGACTACATGGGTTCTAAATGTCTCTCATAGCATTACATTTTAGGATCTTGTGTTTCTTTTCCTTTTCATTCCACCCCTTCCTCAACCTCCAGGTCTATATAATTTGTTTCATCAGAGATTTTAGCTAATGGTAGCTCTCCATTGATCACACCCTAAATAAAACCCATTCTGAATGAGCAGCAGCAGCTTGACTACCACATTCCAGATCCCTTCTCTGGACATCTGTGTAAAGAAGGGGCACTAAATGACCATATTTTCAGACTATTGCCTATAAACATGATCTGAGATTAATTGTTTTTAATTTGTTTATATGAAAAGTCTTATTACAATTAGGACTATCCCAGAAAACCTGGGACATAAAGACTGAATGCAGAAACTCACCGCCAGGGAACAATTCAGTATTTGTCTGTAGACTGTCCATAATCTGACTTTATACAATTTTCTGGCAGGTGCTTGTTTTGCAAACAGAGGGGGGAGGGAAATGGAGGTGGTTGAATTTGAGGAATGTGACTAGGCACTCAGCAGTGGGAACTTTGTTCCATGGTCTTGGACTTTGGAGACTAACATGGCTTACTTGCGGTGACCTACTTCAATCTCAGGGTCAATTGTAATGAGATTATGGATTGACTTTCTCCTCCAGTGTCTAGGGGCAAAACCATAGTCAAGAGAACTAGTAATGGCCTAGCTCACAATTGGTAAGCTTTGGGGAGCATGAAAATTAGGCAATTGTTTTAGGATCATCACTCTAACTATCTTTACTAAACCCTATCCCCATTTATTAAATGGCCTGCAAAGTGAGGGATTAACTTGAGGTCCCCTTCAGGCCTTACAAGAAGGGTTCTTAAACTTTTGGTATCATGGACCCCTTTGGTACTCTGGTGAAACCTGTTGGATTCCTTAAATGCATAAAATAAAATACATAGGACTAAAATGGAAATCAATTATATTGAAATGCAGCTATCAGAATGTTTAAAAAAAGTTCATGGATCCCAGTTAAATCTACTGTCTTAAAAGCCATGCCAACCACTGGGTCCTTTCCAGAATCTGGGGGTGAAGAATTCTGTTATTTTATTTTTAAAGTAAATTTTTAAGTATCTACTATGTGAAAAATATTGTGCTATGCACTGGAGATACAAAAACAAGGTAGGACCCTGACCTGGCTCATAAGGGACTTACAATCTAAGAGATATAACTGTCCTTATTCTTGGAAACAGGCTTCATAGGGAATGGATGTGAATTAAGAGGTAGACAGAAAGGGAAAAAATATAAGCAGAGCAGTGTGTAGAATGGAGGTTGATGGGGCTGGGTGAGTAAAATAGGAGGGCTAAAGTTTTTTCTATTCATTTGCAACCCTTTACACACATGCTTAGGAGCCTTGAAGGATAAGTGGGGTAAAGGGGACCCAACAGTATTAGTAGGGTAAGAAGGTGCAGTGAATAGAGAGATTGGAGAAAGATCCCTTTCTCCCCTTTTCATCCCAACTACCCCACCTCCTACCCACTCCTATCCCTCCACCCTCTATCCCTGCCCCGCCCCCCCCCCCCCCAAGCAGGCAGAGTTTCTGTGGCCCTGCTCTGCTGCTTGCCTCTCTCCCTTTTGTTTGGTGATTTACATTATTAATAAAACCCCAAGTACAAAGTTCAAAGGTTTAAGTTCAACTATGGAAAGGCAAGATGGTTCCTCCTGCCCTGGGCTGGAGAGGGAAAGATTTATCAAAAACAATCACTGTACTTTAGGAGAAGGGCAGTAATTGGTGTTTTTTGGTCTTTCTTCCCCTCCAGTCAAAGTTTCTTGTAAATGATATATTTCAAACTGCAGCAGTTATGAAGAGTACAGAGGCTCTATACAGAATGCTCCTTTTGATGGCCAATGCTTATATTTCTTTCCTCCTTCCCTCAATCCTCCATCAGGTATACATCTACACATATACAAGCACTCATGTACACATACACATCTTGTACATAAACCAGGGTTCTTAACTGTTTTCTATGTGTTATGGACTCCATCAGTTTGATAAAACTCACAGATCTTTTCTCAGAATAATGTTTTTAAAGGTATAAAATAAAATATATAGCATTTCAAATGAAACCAGTGTTAAAATAGAGTCACCAAAATAGTCAGTTTAAGAATCCTTAGTACAGAATCTTGTCCACTGCAGGTGTCTAATAAATGTTGACTTGGTTTGTTGAATACATATGTCTACAAGCACATACCCACAAACTTGCATTTGCAGGGGACGGACCTGAGTTGTGATTTCACTGGCATAACGAGCTACCTGGTGAGAAAACTCCTTACTCTGAAACTCAGTCTTAGAGAGCTATTACCTATTCACTTAGGTCCCCAAATCCGCGTAGGAACACTTAGCATGTACCTTATACTTGGGTCTGTCCGCACATTTATGTGCACAAGTGTAAAAGGCTGAAGTTCCCCAGCCCCTACACCCCTCATATGTGCTGCATACTTAGGCATGGATCCCTGTATAAGATCTCCCTTTCCTATGGGCAGTTTTTCCATCTTCTCAGTGGTCATCCTAGGCTCTCCAGCAATGATGGGGCAGCATGGCGTGTATTGGAGAGAGCACTTTTATTGGAGTTAAAAAGAGCTGAGTTTAAATCTGGCTTCAGACACTTACTAGCTATATTATCTCAGGCAAGTCACTTAACCTGTCTGGGACTCAGTTTCCTCATCTGTAAAATGAAGGGATTGTACTCTTTCAGCTCTCAGCCTATGAATCTACGGTCCTATAAGGACAGACTCTGGGCCAGAGCCTGCTGCATTTTTTGATGACAATGAGACAGTTCAGTTCCTTTAGTTTGTTTTTAATCAAAGTTTATGAGTCAAAGACTTCTAAGGATTTCAAGAAAACCATCTCTGGAAAGGGGTCCCCTTAACCTATCTCAGAAAAATGTATAATTGGCTCTCCTTGCCTTAGAAATGTTCTAAGATTCCATAAATCAGGATTTGTAACCTTTTTTGGTGGGCCATAGGTCCCTTTTAGCAATCTGGTGAAGCTGATGGAACTCTTCTCAGAATAAGTTTTGTTGTCTACATTCTTAAGTGAAGGAAATGCTAAATTTCGGTGAAAATTTAGTGAAAACAGTGTCAGCAACACTGTGGGATGATCAGCTATGAATGACTTAGCTCTTCTCAGCAACACAATGACCTAAGACAATTTCAAAGGATTCATGATAGAAAATGCTATTCACATCCAGAGAAAGAACTGATGGAGTCTGAATATGGATTGAAACATACTATTTTCAGTTTCTTTATTTTTTCTTTTGGCATATTTCTTCTTTCATAACATGACCAATATGGAAATATACTTTACATGATTGCACATATAAAACCTATATCAAATTGCTTGTCATTTTAGGAAGCAGGTGGTGAGAAGGGAGTGAAAAAATTTGGAACTCAAAATTTAAAAAAAATGAACATTAAAATTGACTTCACATGTAAATTAAAATTAAGTCTTATTAAAAATAAATTTTTATTAAAATTGTTATATATGAATATGTAACATCATTAAAAAAATAAAATTTAGTGAAAATAAAGATGTAATTCTTTCCCCATCCAAGTTCATGGATAGGGATATATGTAAACATATGATTTATTAGTTATTTATATATCCCATTGCCAGTCAAATTTGATTTCAGAACCATAGTTTGCCTTGAATATATCAACTTGTTTTGTGTTCCACTGGGACCTACAAGTCATTTTCTACGTACCTTGGAGAGAGTCAGTTCTTGTCTTCTTAGTATATGAGAAAATAGGTGAGGAAACAGAGAGACAAGGTGAGACAAGAGAGTAAGGTTACTTATTTTTGTGATTATGAATTAATTGGAAAGGAACCCAGAGGTCCTGACTCTAATGGGTATAAAATAAAGATTTAAGTCACTATAAAATCTCACTTAATTTAGTGCATAGTAACGTGGAATTTGAAACACATTTGAACCAGTGGCAGAAGTTTAATTCTTGAAGAAAAATTTTGTAAGCAAATTATTAGTTTAAACAAGAATAATGAGAGCATGTTTTCCCTGAAAACAGAAATAATCTCTTCATTTTATTGGACTCCTTGAAGGTAAAGACTATGTTATTTATTCTTTTTCTATCCCTAGCTCCAATCATAGTAAATGGGACATTCATCTTAGGAACACACACACACACACACACACACACACACACACACAGGCACATACACAGCTGGAACCTCTCATTTTGCATATGAGGAAACAGAGGCTCAAAGAAGCTCAATGAGTTGTTTATGGTCATACATATGTAACAGGGACTTACTCTTAGGCTCTTGTCTATGTGTCAGGTTTAGAAAAATTGACCATGTTTGCAATAATTCTGTACTTAAAAGACAGAAAATGGCTAGTTTGTTGAGTCATTTTAGCCCTGTGGATTTTCTTGGCAAAGATACTGGAGTGGTTTACCATTTCTTTCTTCAGCTCATATAACAGATGAGGAAAACAGGGTAAAGTGACTTGCCTAGGAAATATCTGAGGCCAGATTTGAACTCATGAAGAAGAGTCTTCACGATTCCAGGCCTAACACTCTATCCAGTGAGCCACCTAGCTACCCAAGAGAGATGGTTAGTTGAATTAATTGAGTTACCAACCCTGGGGTAGAAATGCCACCCTTCTGTGTGGCTTTCATTTTTGTTCTCATGCTCCAAAGGGGCACCAGGTAATTTAAGGTCTGGGTCAACTATGGGTATTTAAGAGAATTCTTAAATCTAACAAATGTATTCATTAACAGAATTTTTAAAAACACCATTGAGCACAAGTATGGCAGGGGTAGGATTGGGGAGAGTTGATTCCTTTCAAGTGCATACTGACGTTGAAGGGAGGGCCTAGAATAAAAACAATACAGTCACACACCTCTCCACTTGTCCATTCGGGTAGAGGTCTTTTCTCCTGGTCTTGAAGAAATGAATTACAGATGTGGTAGACACTGGCTTGAAGTCTTGATGTAGCCATGGTATGATTGTCACCTCTTCCTTTTCCTCTGTTATTTCTGTCCTCTGTATTCTTGAAAACTCCTGTAGGTGAGGTCCCCTTTTGAGGACTGATTTTTAAATTGGTTTCCTCTCTTCTCAAGTTGGAAAGAACTCTAAATCCCAGAATCTTTGCCACCAGCCAATATCTTCCCTACCAGAGGTAAGCCAGGATTTGAATCTTGTCTTCTGACTGCAGATAAAGTACACTCTCCAGCATACCAAGTTTCAAACACCTTTCCGCTCTCCATTGACATATAGTTTATATGCTAATTAAAAATAACTTTTGATAATTTATTAATATGCTTTTCATTGAATCTCTGTTTCATAGGATCATAATTTTAGAGCTAGAAGGAAATTTAGAGGTATCTTACAACCCCTCCTCATTTTTCAGATGAGGAAACTGAGGATGAAAGATGAAAAATAACTTGACCCAAGTCACATGGGTGGTAAATAACAGAACCTGCATCTTGACCCATGTCCTCAGATTCCAAAAGGAGCTGTTTGGATATCCCCAATATATCTTCCCATAGGTCTTCTCAGCCCATCAAGTACCCAAAACTTTTCTGGTATACTCCTGAAACATGAAGGATTTACCAAATGGAGATCCAAATAGCGCACATTAGGACAAGCAGGGTAGCTCAAAAAGAAATCAAACTCAGATGAGCCCCCAAAATGTATGGGGGAACCAATAGGGATTAAGGTTTGGGTGCACATTGGAAAAAAGGCATCAGATACTAGATGGACCTCCATGATGTATCAGGGTTGGATGTGGTTACAGGGTGTTATCTGATGCTAGACTAGAAACCATACCAAAACATGGGCTTAGGGATAACTCTGTCACCACCTTACCTTAGGCTTTAGGCTCCTTATCCCTCTCTGACTGAACTCAAAGGCAGTCTAGCTGGTATGCTTTGGAGTGCACACAGAATTAACCAAAATACAAAAAATTCTCACTCTTTTTAATGGGACTGAGCCCCCATTTTCCCATGGACTAGTTCCTTTCTTCCAAACTCAATCTTCAAATTCACAAGATTGGTCAAATCAATGATTAACTTAATTGAACAAATAATCATTAACACAATGTGTGGCAAGATGCAACAGATTTGCAGTTGGAGCTGAATCTTCATTTTTCCCATCCCCTCTTCCAGCAAGTTTGAAATGGTTGAAATTCAAACTTTGCTTGGAAATTGCCCAAGCACTGTATTCTAGGGGAACAAGAAGGGGAAGGAGCTATAAACTGGACTTCACTTTGTCTTAACAATTTTAACTGGCTTGTCCTGATCAGGTCTTGGGCTTGAGATGTTCACCACTTTATCCAAGGTCCACACAGGACCTTGCCTCTCTGCTGGGGCTCACCTACCATCTGGTTTCTCCACCTGACTCGAATCCACTCTCAGTTCACACTCAACTCTTATCTTGTGCACATCACAGATTTTCCCCTATTCATAGGTCCAGGCAGGGCAGCCGCACCCTACTTCATTCTTTACTACACAGTGGGTCAAGCACAGATTCCCATAGCGATTCTCTTTTATACCCTTTTCTCCATTTTGTTGTCATGTCACATGGCCCTTAAAACCGTAGGCAAAAATTGTCTTTCAACACCACCAGTCTTAGAAGTCTGGTGTTTTTCTATGTACTTATAAACAGTCTCACCCCTAGAAAGTCTCTATGCACTACAGTCCTCCACTGTCTCCATGTTAATGTCTTGCAGGCATGTGGGGAGAGACCAGGTAGTCTGGACTGGGTTACATTACTACATGTAAAGGACATAAGGGCCCTATGCTGTTCAGAAGCACATAAGTAGGAGTGAGGAAGCTGGATGTTCCAATTTGCTGTGTCATTAGCAATGACAGGATAAAAACAGAAATGTTTCAAGGATAGACAACAGCATACGTTTGAAATGCTCAGATCTAGGCACAAGACTATTGAGGGAGAAAAATGAGAGCAGAGCACAGATGATAGCCTGGAGAACTGAGAGGGGTGGAGTAACTGCTGGGCACAGTGTGGGTGAAAACAAAGGATTAGTAGACAAAGGGAGAGATGGAATGATAAGAAGTCATGATCACAGAGGCAGCATTTTAGAAGCTTGGATCATCACCTATACCTTCTTTGTTATGGTTGATGGGTAAGGAAGAATATGAGAACAGTGACTGGCACATAAGGGATGGCCGTGAAGCAGGTGTTGACTTTTGCAACAAAGAAAGGAAATTGACTTGGAAGCTGGTAGACAGTGACAACAAAGATCTTCTGGGCAGGAAAATAGAAACAGTTGCAGTAAACAGTAAAGAAGTTACTGAGTGATGGCGAAAGAGGGAGCATTGGAAAGTGGTAGTAAAAAATCAAGAATGGTACTTACTCCTTTTCTGGTTCTGTGTCAGAGCCTGAGAGAATAAGGTGGCCAAGCTTGGAGTGTCTTTTGGAGGAAGATTAATTTTCATCAATCCATAAAAATGGAAAGAGCAGAGATTCCACAAAACGTAATGAAAAGAGAGAAAAGAGGGAGAGAGGGACTGGAGAAAAGGAAGGTTAAAGTAGTGGGGAATGAGATATAGCAGGAAATGGAAGAAGAAAAGAGAGTATCTGCCTCAGCAGATAGACTCCAAATCAAAGAGATTAAGAAGCTGGAGTGTATGAGACAAGTATGAAGGAAGTGTCTTAGGCTTTTAGGGCATAGTGTCAATAGGTTATCTCCAAATACAAGGAATGAAGGGTCCTAAGGAGGTCTTATTTTCATAAAAAGGTTTGGCAACTAGAATAAGCACCACTTTTATGAAATAGATTCTGGAATAAGAGTTCAAAATCCAGTCCCTGAAAGGGGCCAGGGTAGCAGAACCATGGTGGATAGCCCTTTGGATAAACCCACTGTTTTAGCCTTTACAAATCTTTAGGGAATTTTCACTCTCATCGAATATGTTATCCATTCCTGCACATTTTGTCATCTGAAAATCTGAAAAGGGCAATGCCTGTAGCTCCAGCTAAATAACTGAACAAAATGTTAAAACAGTTCAGGGTGGTGGGTGCGTATGATATTCCACTAGAGATCTTCCTTCATGTTTAGTCAGTCAACCAATTAATACACATATATAAAAAACTAAGGCGTAGCTCTAAAGCTAGTAGGCTAGTAGGCAGGTAGCAGCCAAGTGGTTAGGATGCTGGACCTATAGTCAGGAAGACCTGAATTCAGATGGGACCTCAGACACTCGTTAACTGTATGACGCTGGGCAAGACACTTTGGCTTCTGTTTCAGTTTCCTCATCTGTAAAATGGGGATAATGATGACACCTACTTTCCAGGATTGTTGTGGGATAATATTTGTAAAGTGCTTGGCATAGTGCCTTGTGCATAGTAGGTGGGCTCTTGATAAGTGCTTATTTCTGTTCTGCTTAGTAGGTGCTCAATAGATATTTCCTTAATGAACAAATAGTTACTAACACCACCTCTCAAAAAAAGATTATTTGTCAGGTACTAGGGTAAGTGTTGGGGATACAAAGAAAGGTAAAAGGTAGTTTCTGCTCTCGAGATACTCATAGTCTCCTGGGGGAGACAACATGCAAACAAATATATGTACATATATATGTATATATATATATACATATAAGATATAGACTATACAAGATAAATTGGAAATAATCAACAAAGGGAAGGCACTAGAATTAAAAAGGATTGGGAAGAGTTTCCTACAAAAGATAAGATTTTAGCTGGGACTTGAAGGAAGTCAGCAAAGCCTACTCTTTGAGTCTGGTCATTGAAACAATTCTAAATACATAAATACTTTAGTCAAATATTTATTCAAAAATATTTCTGGGGCTTTCCTCAATTGACTTTACCATGTTGGATCCTTTTTTTGGAGTTAATGTAAAATTGGGGTGAATCTTCACCCCAACTACTAGCACTGCTAGAAGGAACTGCCTCCCTGGACAACAGCTAAACTCACCTACGTATACTCCTCCCACATCCTTCAAAGCAATCAGATCCTGGTCAGGGAGAATAAAAATCAGTATATTTATTAAAGCAATGGCTATAAATGTTGAGCCTTTCTGGCCTAGTTTATTTGCAAAGGTCTCATCCAGCATAAACATTGTTAGCCTCATGGGCAATGGTGGACCTGCTGCAGGATGGGGTGCTACCCTGCTAGCATAGCTATCCTGGCCATGGAAAAGAAGAAAAAGGAAACAAAAAAAGAGTCAGATGATGACACTGACTTTAGTTATTTTTTAAAAACTAAATATCTATTTTAACATGTTGAATAAAAACCTGAAATATTTTTAAAAGAATAGGAAGAAATAAAAAAAAAAAAGAAGCTAGACATTGAAGATAATGCCAATATCCAATCAGTATTTATTAAGCACCTACTATGTGACAGATACTACGCTAAGCCCTGGGAATATTGTTGTTGTGTTCGTCCTTCGTTGCCAAAGAAGACCGTGCCATCAGAGAAATGATGATATGACTTGTACTTGACTTTGTTTTGAGTGAGGGAGGCCTGGGCAGGTCACCAGCCTCACTTCTCCTCCAGAGTCATCTGAATCTAGTGACCAGATATTCCTTAGGATGATGGGAGATGACCCAGGATGCACTGGGAGATGTTGGCCTCTTTAGGCCTTAGGAATATGAAAAAAATAAATAAATAAAAGCAGGAAAACAAAAAGAAAATGACAAGGTTGACATTTCTTCTATTCTTATCACAAGTTCTTAGTCAGCCACATTATGAGGCTAAAAGGACAATTTAATCAGATTTAACAAGAAGTCAGCCACCAAAATCTAAAATTATCAAGATTCATCCACTATTATTAATAAAGAACCTCTCCCTATGTATTTGTCATACCTTGAGATATTAGCCAATGATAGTATGAAGCCATTACAATTACAACAGCCATGTTAAATTTATTCTTAAATAAAATTGAATTTTTAAATGAACAAAAATTGATTTTTCTCTTCCTTCCACATTTCCCTTCCTCCTACCCCCATTAAAGAAAAACAAAAACAAAAACAAATATAGATAGATAGACAGACAGATAGATAGAAATAGATATGAATTCCTACCTTGGTCATTTCCAAAAATATATGCCTCATTTTGCATTTTGGATCTAGTGGCAGGCTTTGTCTTCAGTCCTTTGGAATGTTGGTTGGTTATTGCATTGATCAGAGTTCTCAAAACTCAAAATTACTGAAATATTTAAATACTAAGTTCCTGTTGCTGAAAATTATGTAAGTGTGTCATCTAAATCTCACACCTGCACCCTTAGAAAATTTGGACATAAAATTTTCTTAACTGCTCAAAAATCTTTGAAGACCTCCATTGGGCTTTTAACCATTTTGTTAAAAATGTAAAAATGCAACCTTGTGATTCATTTGCAAGAACTGATTGATATCAGAGAAGATTGAAATGGACTAGTAGAATTTCAACAAAAAGTGTTGCATAATTTCTTCATGGTATTTGAAAAATGAGTACCCTGATTTAGTAAGTGCAGTCATCTATGTTTCTTTGTGATGTATCTTTTTCAGTTTTGACAACCACTGAACAACAATGGTTGAACCTTGGACAACAACAATAAAAACAAATGGCTAAGAACCATATCTTTGAATTATTGTATCACACAGTGTTGATCCAAGATTTTTTAGCAATAATATAGCATAATCAATCACATTGTCTTCAATAAATCCTATTAGTGATGGCAAATTTTCTAGGCCATTAATAAATTTTTTAAAAATATTCATTTTTTAAAAATATTCATTCATTTGTGGCATGTTTTATATTTATATGTAATATGTTAATATCAGCACATGAAGGTAATTTACAAATAAATAAATCTACATTTAGTGGGATCTATGCTTAAAAAAAAACCCCTTTTTCTATTGATAGAGGTCCATGACCAAAAAAGTTTGGAGACCACTGCTCTAGGGTACTGTTCCTCTAGACCAGATGACTTGAACTCATTACACATTACCTCCCTAGAGAAAAATAATTGAATTACTCTCTTTATTTCGAAGTCCCAGAATATAAGGTTTTTCGAATCAGAAGGCTTCTTAGAGGACATCTGGTCCAACTCATACTCAAATCACATTCTTGCAAAAACGCAGCTCAAGATATCATCCAACCTTTTTTGGACATAGAATATTTGCTCTGATAGAACTATCAGCTCTTCCAATAGAACATAAGTTACTGGAGAGAAGGAACTGTTTGATTTTCATCTTTATATTCTCAATAGCTAGCACAAAGCCTGTCATCAAGGCTTTTAAATGTTAATTGAAATGAACTCATCACTTTACTCTTGTGATTAAGAATCATAAGGCTTGAAAAGATCTTAGAGTATATCTAGTCCAGCACCCTCATTTACAGTTAAGGAAGATACTGCCCAGAGAGAGAAGTGATTTGCCCAAGGGTCAAAAAGGTATTAAGTGACAGAGCCAGGATTTAACTCAGATTCAGAATCTTTCTAGTATAAGTTCCTAAGTGTGGATGTTCCCCAAGATTTTGTGTTGGGACTTCTTTTCTCTTTCTAGACTCTTGCTCCAGCCCCCACGGATTTACTATAACTATGCAGATGACTCCCAAATCTGAATAATATAGTCCTTAGTTTTTCTTCTGAGCTCCAGATCTATATTTCCAACTGCCTATTGGATATTTCCAATAGGATGCTCCATAAGCACCTCAAACTTAAAATGTCTCAAACTTCATCTTTTCTCCCAAACCCACTCCTCAAGGAAACTCTCTTGAGATCACCACTATCTTTCCAGGTACCCTGGTTGACAATGTTGACATTGAACCTTTGTTCTCTTTCATCCTACTTGTCTAATCAGTTGCCAAATAGTGTTGTTTTTGCCTCCAGGAAAAATCTCTCACATCTATTCACTTTCTTCTCATGAAGCCATCATTCTGGGCCTCTTCATTCTTGACTGTACTGTTATAAGCACCTCCTAATTGGTCTCTCTGCCTCAAAATCTTCCCTTCTCCAATCTATCTTCCATGTTGCTGCCAAACTGATTTTTCTATGGTGTAGGTCTGACCATGCCATTCCCCTACTCAATAAACTCCGATGGCTGCCCATCACTGTTAGAAGAAAATATGAGATCTTCTGTTTGGCTTTCAAAGTCCTTTACAATCTTTTCCAACTTGATTATATATTATTCTCTTTCCTGTCTGTCTGTGTTTGTCCTTCATTTTCAAAGAAGACTATGACATCAGAGAAATGATGACATGACTTGCACTTGACCTTGTTTTGAGTGAAGGAGGGCTGCGCAAGGTCACTAGCCTCACTTCCTTTCCTGGGCCATATGGATCCAGTGACCAGATATTCATCAGAATGACTGGAGAATATCCAGGATGCACTGGGAGACCTTGGCCTAGTCAGGTACTCACTTAGAGTGAGGTAATGCTCATTCAATGAATAGACCTTTTTAAGAAGTAAACAGGGAATGACCCCTTTAACGAGCGAAAGAAAGAAAAAAAATTAGTAAATCGAGCTGGGAGGAAAGCTTTCTTCTTCTTCCTCACAAATGACATTCCATCCCTAGTTTCTGAAATTGATTTGTTTATATTTATTTATATACATAAGCTCACTGAGGACAAGAGCAGCTTATTTTTGTCTTTGTACCCTCAGCATCTGGTATGATACCTGGCACATAGTAGAAACTAAATGAATTTGTGTTGATCTATTCAGGGCAGAGATGACTTTTTTTTTCTGTCTGTGTATTCCCAGTCTTTAGCACAGTATCTTACACTTATGTACTTAGAGAATGTTTGCTTAAATGGAGTTTAAGTCTCAGGGGCCTGAGAAGAAATATACATTTTTTTTTTTTTAGCAGAGAAGGAAAAGCAGAATCCTGAGTCCTTGGACACTACATAGCTTAAATAGGGGTTGACCTACCTTGAGTCTGTGAAATAAAGGTTCTTCTGGTTGGGACTCGTTCAGTTCTGGGTGTGCTGACTGTCAGACGACTTCCTTCTTACTTCTCTGTCCTCCCTTCAAAGACTGGTGCTCCCCATCTTGACTAGGCTGTAAATGAAGGGGCTACTCACAGCGATGAAAGTTTTGACCCATTCTGTTTCTGGATTGAGATGGTTTGCCCCTTCCTATGCAGCTTGATGACTCCTGCTCCCAGAAGTTCCCCTTATTGACACTGAATTTAGTGTGGATACCCAAATGACAAAACCCCCTGCAGCTCAGACCTCTCGAGTCAAGAGATCTCAGCCTCCCCAGTAGCTAGAGGAACATTCTGGATTTGGGTGGGGAATGGACAGTCAGTGAAAATATAGAGAGTTGGAAGATGTAGTTACATATGTGAGGAACAGTAAGCAGACCAGTGTAACTGGATCACAGAATATGTAGATGGGAAGATAAAAGCCTGAGAAAGGAGGAAGAGGTCGAGTATGAAGAGTTCTAAATGCCACAGGAGTTTCCCTTTGATCCGGAAGGTTATGGGGGACAAGGGGTGGGGCAGTGGTGATGTGATCAAACCTACCCTTTAGAAAACAAAATCACCTTGGAAGCTGAGGGAGGATGGACTAAAGAAGGGAAGGAGACTAGTTAGAAGACTATTGCACTAATTCAGGCAAGAAGACCTGGCAATAATTTAGGCAAGAGATGAGGGACTGAGTTAGGGTGCTGGCTGTGAGTGGAGAAAAGGGGACATATACAAGGGATGTGAATGCATGTGAGGCAGCTAGGTGGATAGGGCCTGGAGAAAGGAATATCTCAGTTTAAATATGGTCGCAGACACTTACTAGCCATGTAATGCTGAGCAAATCACATCACTTCTGCCTCAGTTTTGTGAAGATCAAATGAGATAACATTTGTAAAGCACTTAGCACAATATTTGCTTCATAGTAGACACTTAATAAGTCCTTCTTTCCTTTATCCTTTCCTGCTTCCCTTTATTCCTTCCCTTTCCTTCATTCTCTCCCTTCCTTTCTTCCTTCCTTCCTTTATCCCTCCCTGTTTCCCTTCCTTCCTTCCCTTCCTTCTTTTTCCTTCCCTTCCTCTTCCTTCTTTTCCTTTCCTTCCTTCTTTCCTTCCAAAAAATAAGATTTGGAAACATGAATGTTTCCAAATTTGGATGTATGGAATAAATGAAAGTGAAGAGTCAAGGATGGCCTGGGGTGACTGGGGAAATGGTGGTGCCCTTAACAGTAAGGGTTTAGGAGAAAAGATAGTGAGTTCTGTTTTGGACATACTGAGTTTGGGATGCCTATAGGACATCCAGTTTAAGATGTCCTAAAGGAAATCAGTAATGCACGGCTATAGCTCAGGAAGGAGAGCAGAGCTAGAAATACAGATCTAGCAATTATCTGCATAGAAATTATAACTGAACCCATGGATTTATGGCTTCATCATGCTGATGAGATCACCACATGCTACAGTGTACATTTACTAGGTGCTTACTCAGTGCCAAGAATTGTGCTAAATACTGAGGATATAAAAAAAAAGACCAAAAGTTCTAGCTCTCAAGGACTTCACATTCTAATGGCAGAGATAACCTTCTAATTACTATGTACAAACAAGTTATATACAGGATAAATTGGAAATAATCAGAGGGGAGAAGGGCTTCCAATAGAAAGCAAGATTTTAGCTGAGACTTGATGGAAGCTTGGGAAACCAGGAGGTGGAGATGTGGAAAGAAAGTATTCCAGGAATAGGGGATAGCCACTGAAAATACCCAGAGTCAGGAGATAGACTATCTTTCTTGAGGAACAGAAAGGAGTACAATGTCACAGGATCGCAAAATGTATGGTGAAGTAGTAAGATGAAAGAACAGAAGATTTTCAATTTGATCCTGGAAGTGATAAGGAGTCATTAGGATTTGAGTGGGAGAGGATGGCATGGTCAAACCTGGACTTTAGGAAGATCTCTTTGACAACTGAGGATGATAGACTGTAGTGAGGAGGGACTTGAGACAGGGACACCAACCAGTTAGTGACTGCAGTAGTCTAGGATTGTGATAAGGGCCTGAACTAGGATTACGGCAGTGTTAGAAGGGAGAAGGAGGAATATTTGAAAGATATTACAGTTATTACAAGATATTACAATATCACAGTATTTGAGAGATGTTAAGGTTAAGCTGACAGGCAACAGATTGGATATGCGGGGATGAAGGAAAGTAAGAAGCAGAAGATGACATCTAGGTTTCAGCCTAGGGGACTGGGAGGATGGTGGTGCCCTCAACAGTAATTGGGAAGTCTGAAGGTAGGGAGGGATTTTTTTGAGAGGGGGAAAGTAAGGAGTTCAGTTTTGGACATGCTAAGTTTAAGATGTCTACAGGACATCCAGTTTGAGATCCAGTTAGAAATGCAGATCTGGAGGTTAGTAAAGAGGTTAGAGTTGGTTAAACAGATTTGAGAATTGTGCTCATAAGGATGAAAATTGGATCCATGGGAGATGATGAGATCAGCAAGTAAAACAGTACAGACAGAGAAGAGAGGAGGACCCAGGACGCATTCTTGGGGACATCCAGAATTAATGCTCTTGAGATGAATGAAGATCCAGCATTGGAGATTGACAAAAAGTGATAAGATCGGTAGCAGGAGTGTCAGGAAGAGAAGAGAGTGTCAAGGTGAAGAGAGTGATTGCCACTGTCAAAGTCTTCAGAGAGGTCAAGATCCTCATTAGATCTTCAAAAGATATGAAAGATGGTTTTTCAAAGGACAAAATCTAAGCTGTCAATAACTTTTATGAAAAAAATGCTCAAAACCAAAAATAGAGAAATGACAATTAAAACAACCCTGATATTCTCTTATAGCCATCAGATTGATAAAGATAACAAAAGAGGAAAATGACAAACATGGGAGAGGTTGGGGGAAACCAAGCACACTAATGCATTGTTGGTAGAGTTGTTCATTGGTTCAGTCATTCTGGACTGCTTTCCATCCTGGAAAGCAATTTGGAATTATGTCCCACAAATTATTAAACTCTTTGACTTAACTATACCACTAACCAGGTGATACCTTCAAAGAAATCAAAGAAAAAAAGGGGAAGACTAATGCTTTTTAAAATATATATTCACAGCAGTTATTGAGGAATAAACAAATTGTGGTTTATGAATATAATGGAATGTTATTGTGCCATAAGAAATGATGAAATAGGTAGTTTCAGAGGAAAATGAGAAGACCTTTGTGGACCAAGGCAGCATGAAGTGAGCAGATCTAGAAGAACAATTTATACAGTGACAACTTCATGGAGAAAAACTATGAGAGACTTTAGAACTTTAAGTAATGCAATCAAAAACCACCAATGAGGATGAATCACACCACTAAACTCCTGCTAGAGAGGTGATGCATTTTGGGAAGTGACTAAAGTGGGAGTTTGTTTTGCTGTACTCTCTGTGTTTGTTGTGAGGATTTTAAAAAATTGTTTAATATGAAGGAAGGAGGCAGTAAGAGAGATACAAATGTAAAAAAAAATGCTTTTTTTTTTTAACAAATTAATACATTTATTTTTAGTCAGCAACATTCACTTCCATAAGTTTTAAATTTTCTCCACTTCCCTCTCCTCCCTCCTACTCCCTCCCTATATATACAATCCGATATAGGCTCTACATACATTCTTATTAAACATATTTTCACATTAGTCATGTGGTATAGAAGAATTAGAATGAATGGGAGGAACTATAAGAGAAAACAAAATAGAACAAAACAATAAAAGAAAGCAAATAGTATGCTTCAATCTACATTCAGACTCCACATTTCTTTGGTGTGGATGGCATTTTCCATCGTGAGTCTTTGGAATTGTTTTGGGTCCTTGCATCGCTGAGGAGGGATAACTCTATCACATACTGTGGCTGTTACTGTGTACAATGTTCTTCTGTTTCTGCTCACTTCGCTCAATATCAGTTCATGTAAGTCTTTCCAGGTTTTTCTGAAGTCTGCCTGTTCATCATTTCTTATAGCACAATAGTATTCCATTACATTCATATACCATAACTTGTTCAGCCATTCCCCAATTGATGGACATCCCCTCAGTCTCCAGTTCTTGACCACCACAAAAAGAGCTGCTAAAAATATTTTAACTTTTTTTTTTAAAAAAAGAAAAGATTTCACTCAGGAAAGACCCTTGAGGGACATTCATGGTTAGTGGGTGTGGCGTAGATAAACCAACAAAGGAGACTGACGAGTAGTTGGACAGGAGGAAAATCAATAAAGAGCACTATAATGAAAATTCAGAGAGGAAAGAGTATTTAGGTGGAAAAGGTGATCAAGAGTTCAATGCTGCAGAGAAGGCATGAAGGCCAACTGCCATCCTCCTTTTATTCTCAGGATGACTGTGAGAGAGTCAAGCAGGTATCTTTATGTTCATTCTGAAGGGGAGAAAATTGAGGTCCAAAGATGTTTCAATAATTTGCCCAAAGCCACATAGCAAATCAATGGTAGAGTAAGGTCTGGGACCTAAGCCTACTGGCTTCCTATCCTATTACATCATTCTAGGGGATGAGCTTTCTTTCTTTTTTTTTTTTACTTTTGTAGTTTATTTTTTATTTTTTTAAAAATTATTTATTTATTTAACTTTTAACATTCATTTTCACAAAATTTTGAGTTCCAAATTTTCTCCCCTTTTGTCCTCTCCCTCACCCCAAAACACCAAGCATTCTAATTGTCCCTATCACCAATCTGCTCTCTCTTCTATCATCCCTCTCTGCCCTTGTCTCCATCTTCTCTTTTATCCTGTAGGGCCAAATAACTTTCTATACCCCTTTACCTGTATTTCTTATTTCCTAGTGGCAAGAACAGTACTTGACAGTTGTTCCTAAAACTTTGAGTTCCAACTTCTCTTCCTCCCTCCCTCCCCACCCCTTCCCTTTGGAAGGCAAGCAATTCAATATAGGCCAAATCTGTGTAGTTTTGCAAATGACTTCCATGATAGTCGTGTTGTATAAGACTAATTATATTTTCCTCCATCCTATCCTGCCCCCCATTACTTCTATTCTCTCTTTTGATCCTGTCCCTCCCCATGAGTGTTGACCTCAAATTGCTCCCTCCTCCCCATGCCCTCCCTTCCATCATCCCCCCCACCCTGCTTATCCCTTTATCCCCCACTTTCCTGTATTGTGAGATAGGTTTTCATACCAAAATGAGTGTGCATTTTATTCCTTCCTTTAGTGGAATGTGATGAGAGTAAACTTCATGTTTTTCTCTCACCTCCCCTCTTTTTCCCTCTACTAATAAGTCTTTTGCTTGCCTCTTTTATGAGAGATAATTTGCCCCATTCCATTTCTCCCTTTCTCCTCCCAGTATATTTCTCTCTCACTGCTTGATTTCATTTTTTTAAGATATGATCCCATCCTCTTCAATTCACTCTGTGCACTCTGTCTCTATGTGTATATGCGTGTGCGTGTGCATGTGTATAATCCCACCCAGTACCCAGATACTGAAAAGTTTCAAAAGTTACAAATATTGTCTTTCCATGTAGGAATGTAAACAGTTCAACTTTAGTAAGTCCCTTATGACTGCTCTTTGCTGTTTACCTTTTCATGCTTCTCTTCATTCTTGTGTTTGAAAGTCAAATTTTCTTTTCAGCTCTGGCCTTTTCATCAAGAATGCTTGAAAATCCTCTATTTCATTGAAAGACCAATTTTTCCCCTGAAGTATTATACTCAGTTTTTCCGGGTACGTGATTCTTGGTTTTAGTCCTACTTCCTTTGACTTCTGGAATATCCTATTCCACGCCCTTCGATCCCTTAATGTAGAAGCTGCTAGATCTTGTGTTATCCTGATTGTATTTCCACAATACTTGAATTGTTTCTTTCTAGCTGCTTGCAATATTTTCTCCTTGACCTGGGAACTCTGGAATTTGGCCACAATGTTCCTAGGAGTTTCTCTTTTTGGATCTCTTTCAGGAGGTGATTGGTGGATTCTTTCAATATTTATTTTGCCCCCTGGTTCTAGAATATCAGGGCAGTTTTCCTTGATAATTTCATGAAAGATGATGTCTAGGCTCTTTTTTTGATCATGGCTTTCAGGTAGTCCCATAATTTTTAAATTGTCTCTCCTGGATCTATTTTCCAGGTCAGTTGTTTTTCCAATGAGATATTTCACATTACCTTCCTTTTTTTCATTCTTTTGGTTTTGTCTTATGATTTCTTGGTTTCTCATAAAGCCTCCATCTGTTCCATTCTAATTTTGAAAGAACTATTTTCTTCAGTGAGCTTTTGAACCTCCTTTTCCATTTGGCTAATTCTGCTTTTGAAGACATTCTTCTCCTCATTGGCTTTTTGAACCTCTTTTGCCAATTGAGTTAGCCTATTTTTCAAGGTGTTATTTTCTTCAGCATTTTTTTGGGTCTCCTTTAGCAGGGTGTTGACCTGCTTTTCATGCTTTTCTTGCATCTCTCTGATTTCTCTTCCCAGTTTTTCCTCCACCTCTCTAACTTGATTTTCAAAATCCTTTTTGAGCTCTTCCATGGCCTGAGCCCATTGAGTGGGCTGGGATACAGAAGCCTTGACTTCTGTGTCTTTCCCTGATGGTAAGCATTGTTCTTCCTCATCAGAAAGGAAGGGAGGAAATACCTGTTCACCAAGAAAGTAACCTTCTATAGTCTTATTTTTTTTCCCTTTTCTGGGCATTTTCCCAGCTAGTGACTTGACTTCTGAATATTCTCTTCACACCCACTTCACCTCCAGATCCTCCCAGCCAGTGCTTGGGGTCTGAGATTCAAATGCTGCTTCCCAGCCTCAGGGCTTTTGGCGGGGGCGAGGCTGCTATTCAGTGTGAGATTAAGTTCAGGTGCTCAGGTGGGGGCAGGGCCGCCATAAGGGGCTCAGTTCCCTCAGGGGGTTTATGCAGAGACCTTCAACAATGGATCTGGGTTCCTGCCTGCTTGGGGAGTCCTGGTCTGCTGCCACCTCCGCTGCTGCCTCCCGAGGGGGCCTGAGTTATGGGGGCACCCCACTCCCCTCTCGGCAAGCTGAGAAGACCCTCTCACCAACCTTTGAGGCCCATGGGTGGAGGGACCTGCATAGCAGCTCGAGATTCCATCCCTGAAGCCTGCTTGGATCTGCTCCTCTCAGTGCCGCGTGGGCCAAGGCAGGGCTGGGCTCTGCTCCGGGTCCACAGTGCAATGGACCTTTTGTGAGGGGTTTTCAGGCTCTCTGGAACAGAAATCTCGTCTGTTCCCTTGTTCTGTGGCTTCTGCTGCTCCAGAATTTGTTGGAAGTTCTTTTTTACAGATATTTTATGGGCTGTGGGTTTGGAGCTAGCGTATGTGTGTCCTTCTACTCTGCCATCTTGGCTCCACTGGGGATGAGCTTTCTTTAGTAAAAATGAGAAAAGATCTGAATGGATGTGAGTGGAGTGAGGAAGGAAGGAAAGAGAATAGGAGCTAGTGAGGTGGACAGAAGGATTGTGGTAGGCATGGATAAAGGGAAGGGAACAGAGGAGGCATGTTGGCTTTGAGCCCTCATATATGATGTCAGGAGCCAGTAATCCTGAAAAAGGGCTTACAGCACTATGTACAGATTTAGAATTGAAGGGACCCTCGAAGTCATCTAGTTTGACCCTTCCTATTAAAAATGAGGAAACCGAGGTCCAAAGAAATTAAGGCCACATGCCCCTTTTCTCCCACGTCTACTTTTTAAAAGTTTTATTGTTGCCTTTTGTTTTCTTGAAACTCCACCAGCCACCACTACTAAGATTTTCCTTGTAACAACAACAAAAATGGTTTTTTTAAACAACCAGTGACTTCCACATTTTACACTTCCCTATCCCTCTACTAAGAGAAAGGAGACATTTCATCATTGCAATTAATCGGAATTCTGCTTCTATTTAGTGCTGTTTTTCATTCACATTTGTAGTCAGAGCTATTCCCTACATGTAGTGTGGTGGGGTGTCATTGTGTGACTGGAAAGAAGGCAGAGTAGGCATATCTAGCCTCTTATTCTTATCTCCCCTTATCCAAGGGAGACTTTAGTTCCTGCCAGGAGAGAAATCAGGAAGCTGGGGTCAGAGATCACTATACTGCTCTCCTCAGAGAGAGGGGGGTATTGGACTAGAAGTATATCTGCTCTCTTAAATATTGTTAGTCTAAAGGATGTGATTTTTTTAGGTTCAAGCTAATTTCAGATCACTGTTTTATTATTGATGGAAGAAGGATTCCCAAGCTTTATATCCAGAGCTCTACCTCTTTCCCATCAAATACCAGCTCCACAGTGAATACACACAGCAATTACCCAAGAAACCCATTTATCCAAATTGGTAGCAAAATAAAAGTCAGAGAAAGTATACATAGGAGAATATATACCAGACAATAAAGAGTCAAGGAGCTCTTCCATTGGGAGCGAGGTAACTTGGCTCAAGCAAGAAAGAGAGTCCTGGATCTCATCCAAGGGGAAGTTTCCTAAATTCTCTAGGGTAGCAAGCTAGGGACTGGGATTTGTTAGAGACTAGGGCTCCTCTCACATTGGCTTTTTCCCAGAGTCTTCTTTTCCTTCAGTCACCTGAAGCGGGGTTGGCATTTTCTATCTTCTCTCTCAAAGCTAGAAGCCAGAAGTGCCTGTAGCCCCAAAAGACTGAAGAGACCTAAAAGGACTCAAAGAAATTTGAATAGATTGATAGCATGAGAAAGGATCTATTTTCCTTTCAGCTTTAACTTCCCTTGACACCTGGTTCAGGTCCAGGGCATTGCTCTCTACCAAGGAGAAAGTCCCACATCAATGGGCTTTGGGACTAGGGTTACACATTACTACAGGCTTAGTATATATTGTTCTCCTCCTTCTACTGAATTTGATGACTCTGGAAGAGAGAGTGAAGCTGATAACTTTGTGCAATTCTGCCTCACTTAAATCTAATTCATGAACAAGTCAAGCTATCACCCTCATAACGTCAAAATATAAAAGGACAAAAATAAAGGAGAAAGGAGAATTTATTTCATGCTGTATCAGATCATTCAAGTCTTCCCAGGTTTCTTTAAATTCCTCAGTCATCATTTATTAATTCATTACATTCATGTGTCATATGCAGCCAATCCTCAATCAGTGGGCACCCATTTTGTTTCTAGTCTATTGCTACAAAAAAGTTCTGTTTTAAATATGTTGAGATTATGGGAACTTTCCTCTCTGACTTTTATTTCCTTGGATATATTTCCATTAATGGGCTGGCTGGAACCAATTCCAGACCATTTTTTAGGAAAACTGGGTCAATTGACAGGGCCATTAACTGTCTTCCTTTTCACAATTCTCCCAACATTGTGGTTGAGTTGTTTCAGGTCGTGCCTGACTTTTCATGACCCTATTTGGGCTTTTCTTGGCAAAGATACTGGAGTGGTTTCCCATTTCCTTCTCTAGTTCATTTGATAGATGAAGAAACTGAGGCAGAGTTGAAACGATTTGGTCAGGGTTACACAGTTAGTAAGTCTCTGAGGTTAGATTTGAACTCGAAGATGAGTCTTCCTGAATCTAAGCCCAGTGCTCTATCTGCTCACTTAAGATATTATTTCTATCTTTTATCATTCTTGCCACTTTCCTCTCCCTTCAATCTGAGAATTACATCTGGATCTGAGAGCTCACATTTAATGCCAGGGGCCTCAATAAAATCAAGTGGGGAGAGGGACCACAATATTTGTACAATTCAATTTCAAGCTAAAAAGCCTGTTATAAGTTGTTCAGATCTTAGGTCCTTTTTGCTACTTGGAGTAGCCTACAGCTGGATGGTATTTTACACTTGACTGTTGGTCCTTTAAATGCTCTAAGAAGGGTGTGTCCCTTTTAGATCTCAACAAATTAAAGGGCTTGATGGGCAAACACAGAAAAAAATGAAATGTAAAGGTAAGGCCCTTTGAGGGGTAAATGAAGTATTCCACACCTTAGAAGGGATCTGAGACTTCAAATATCAATTGCATTTGATCTCTTAAACCTTGATGGGGACAACCCAGGACACAGAATACAGGAGCCTTTGGACAGGTCACAGATCATCATTCTTGATTCCAGCCCAGCTCTCCCAGCTATTTCTGGGGGAAACATCATCCATGAAGAAGGCTCCAACCATCTCCACCAACTGTCACTAACAGGACAAGTAAGTCAGCCTAGCTGAAACAGGAAGGCCCTCAGAGGAACAGGCAGAAGGCAGCATGAGGCCAGACAAGTCAGAACAATCACCACTATCACTTTAACCATCTCCCCTCATACTTTGATTGGGACAGTACAGGACTCGGAGCCCAAGAGACTTGGGAATCGCAATGATCCTAGTCTAATACCCTCAGTTATCATTCTGGGAAGCAACCCCTGTGGAGATGCAGCCTGGAAGCTGCTCCTACAGGTGCTATAGTGACAGTGACTGAAGACTCAGAAAAAAAATTCTCACCACCCACATAGACTTTGGCACTATCAAATGCTTCGACATCAGGAAATGATATGACATTAAAAGAAGAGGCATTAACAACTGTTTTGCCATCGTACCCTAAGGACCATGGAAGTTTTCCATTTGACTTGCAGCTGAAACTTTCCATGTGTGTTGTCTCCTGCACTAGAATATGAGCTCCTTGAGAGGAGAGTTGTCGTATTTTTCTCTTTGTATCTGCAGCACAGAGCACATGCTTTGCACGTAATATTTCCTTAATAAATGATTTATTCACCATAAGAAAAGCCTAGTGAAGACAATGAACTTCCCCCAGAGTACAGATCCATGTCCTCAGTCACTTATTTGCATTAGGCAAATAATAAATAAATAAATAATGAATTGAAAAACAATCAGGAATTTGGGAAATGGAACTGGCTAGTCATCTTAGCAAAGAGAGCAGTCTGTTATTGAGATAATCCAGCTCTGAACTAGGAAGAGCTATCAAACAAGTTGTGAACTAGGAGAAGCTATACCTCTCCCACCTCCTTTCTGGAAGGTCATAAACCTCGGAGCTAAGGCCTTCAGGGAGTCAAAGAGGAAAGGCTCTGATAATCCTAAACTAAGAGCTGCTGCCCTTTCTGAAAATTCACAGTAGCACTTCACCTGAAAAGAGTTCTATAACTCCTCCAACAAAAGGAACACAGCAATTCCCACTGAGCCAGAGGCTAGAGGTGTTTGGGACTGAAGCTGCTTATCAAAGAGCAAGCCAAGGCAATCCAATGTATCTACAAGTTCAGTAAAGACCTCTGTGCCCTGTAAGGAGACAACCTAGCTGAGCAATCAAATGACTTATTCATCATTGGTTCCATGCCCTGAAGTGAATTTCATAAGGATTCTCTGGAAAAAGAAAGGACATTGAGGTCCTACTGTTCCAGAGCTGGGAGTGGCTTTGGCTATGTGTGCTCCCTACTGTTGTACAGTAAGTTTGTGCCCACTCTCCCCACACCCCCTCCATAAAGAATCCATGTATAATTTTTGGAAATTGTGTTCCAGGTTTTCAGGCAAGGGAGAAATTTTATAATTACTGGCTATTTGCATAAATGTCTTTGCTAAGAACTTTAGACTACCAGCTGATTGTTAATTGGAAAGACACTAGTAGGGGCTTGGGAGCTATAATAAAGGCAGCTGGTAGTGCAGTGGATAGACTCCTACATCTATAATCAGGAAGACCTGATTCTTGTCTGTTATACAGACAAATTATTAGCTGGGTGACCTAGAGTAAGCCATTTAACCTCTGTTTACCTCAATTTCTCAACCATAAAATGAGGGAAATAATAGAACCTACCTCAAAGAGTTGT